>NC_088248.1:35099781-44412281 GCF_036013445.1 Caloenas nicobarica
ATTTTACTAGCTACAGTTGGGTTATAAAGAGTCTGAAATCTAAAAGGACACTGTCAAGGTTGGGTCAATGTTTCAGTTTTTGGCAGTGTCACCATCCCCAGTTCACTTGAATCTGTGCAGCAGTTTTTTTCTACAGATGAGCCCAAGCTGTGATGCTCAGATAAGCATTTTGAACTCTGAAGATGAAGGTTGTTCTGGGTTGGAGTGGTACTTGATACCAGCACATGAGGAGTCAGATAGGTGCTGATTTATAGCTCCTCTTAACTCTGACGTGCAGGGACTCACGATCCAAAGATTTGGTTCATATCTGTCTCTACTTTCGTACAATTGTGTTCATAAATACATGTAGAGAGAGAGAAGGCTATCAGTAAAAATTCATAAATGGCAAGCAGTAAAATAGTGTTAAATATATTTTTAAGTATGAAACAAATGCAGTTCTCAAATTGTTACTTTAAGGAAGCAGTTTTCAAACTGTTAAACGGTAATTCTAAGCAGTAGCTAGTAAAGTTCTTTGTTATGAAAAAAAAAACCAACAAAACCTTGGCAATGTCTTTTTGCGTTAAGATCAATAGTAACTCCAATTAGATGCAAGTCTGTACTGATGAAAATATAAAAACTTTCCTGAATCTTAATCATTACGAATATTCTTTGCCATCTGAAGTTACCATACGTTTTAATTATGTGTATATAAAAATGATAACTCTACTTACAAAGTGAAAAGGAATCCTAAGAGGGATGCAATAACAGTAATTTAAATGCTAATGCAAATCAAAGCAACATCACGTTTCTCTGGCTTTCTCTGTAGATAAAATTCTGTACATTTGGTTTAAAAGCTTACATTTTTCTGCATTGTGGATATGTTGCCTCATGCAGTATCGGTCAATATTTTATTTTGGACTTAAATACAATTTGAAATATGACTTGCAGTTTTAGTTGGAATTCATTTCTTAGGCTTAAGGAAAATGTTTACTGAACATTGGAGAAGACAGAGCATTTATCAGAAACTTGAAATCCCTTCTTGTGGTACAAGCTCTGAGCCTGTTTCTGCGAATATGTGAACACAGTGTATACTCTCAGTGCGGTCAGCAAAAGAGGTATACACAGTGTTTTCAATGTCAAACTTACCAGTAACTTCCCTCTAATTAAATTAAACCATTTCTCGATGTATCTGTAATCCATAGGTGTTCTGTGCATTACTCCTCATCAGGAATGTTGGGGGATGCATTCTGATTTTTAATGTTTGATGCTAGAATGACCAAACTAAAATAATACTCATATGGTAATCTAAACTTTTTGAAAAAGTAGAATTGCATTACTGTAAACAGTGGAAAGCTATTTATTGTACCTCTGGGCTTATTCCTCTAAAAATCGTAGCGTAAAAAAAATCTTTGTCAAGCCTGAACTGATGTATATAACTGAAATAATGTAAAGTTATATTTTCATGGTTTTATACTTAACTACATGATGAGAATACATAATGTATGAGTATTTCAATTACATATAATATTGATTGGATAATACACATCTCAGTCAAAAAGCAGTAATCATAGTTTAATATCCATGTTACAGTACATCAGTATATTGCTATATAAAGTATGTCTGTGTGCATTTAAGTGAAAAGTAGTCAAGAGTGATGAAAGCTGTCCAAGGGTTTTTTATTCATTTTCTATGAAAACTGTTATGGAGCAACCAAAATGTTTATGAACTCAAACTTATGTAAATTTCAAAATGTCCTTTACTGTAGCTTTTTGTTTACAGTACAGTATCTTATTTTCTGCTTTGTTAAATGAGTAATGGTACAAAGCTGGACATACACTTTCTAAGACCTTAACGTTCCCGTTTTTTCATGTATACCTATATGACAGAAAATGCTTCTGATTTTATTTTCCAGTCTAACACATGATGGCTTTTCTGGAGTGTTGTATAAACTTCAATCATACATAAAAGATCTTCTTAAAAAAGGCAAAAGACCTTTAATGTCTGTTTAGTATTATTGAGATCTGGTTTCTTATTTATTATAAATGTATTTTCCTAAGATTTTACGTAGAGCAAACCTATTTGTCCCCATAGACATGAAATTCCCTTGAAGAGTTTTGCAAGGGGAATATAAATCTTCCCCCAAATCATCTTGTCACTCGAGGGTAGATTTGCTGTAGTTTGCGTTATCGCTAAACGAAATAATGTAACTTTCTTGCCAACAATATAATTGTATTTCTGGAATGTTACCTTCTTGATCATTGTTATAATGGCCGTGTGATAGGATGGTAATGCTAGTAGGTTAAGTATCTATTCAGTAACTCTACTTAAAAATTGTCGACTTGAATCAGTATTTTTTTACTTCAGCAGATTGTTCATGTGTCCAAAGCAGAGAAAGAACCTGAGAAATGGCAAATATTTTAGATATATATTAGTAGTGTCTCTGCTGGAGATCTAGTACAACAAAGAGTTCACTGTAATAGCAAACAAATTGAGTCTGAAGAGGTTTGCAATGTGAAAGGTTCAATATTTTTATTTAAATGTATTACACATTTTAATAGAGTGTGTTTCTGGGGTTTCAGCCTCCTCTTTGGCTGATGGATGTAGACAATGTCTTTACACAAAGTAGTGTACACAAATAATTGTATTTTAAAATACAAATATTTGATTTCAGCTAGTTTTATGAATACAGTTGTCACCAGCAAAATAGAATCAGCAGCGGCAGTTCTGCATGATATCCCTAGAGGCTACTCAGACCTATTTAACTGTACCAAAGTTTAGTGTTTATTGAATCTTTCCATTTAAGCTGTCATGGGATCACAAAAATTTACTGTGAGAGATCTATCAGGTCCAAATTATCTTAGGAATATCAAGGGCTTAGAATAAAATGCAGAAAATTACTTAGCTGTGGACTTAACTTGGAAAATTTTCCCTAGCATCAGTTTTGAAGAAAATAGAGACCTGTATGAGACATAATAGAGTTACGGAATTGTATACAATAACAGCACCTATGTGGCAAATTCCGTTCAATCTCTGCCTACTATTGATCTTCCTGAAATTTCTGTTCATACTGCTCCTAATACTCTAAACTTTGGGGCTGCTTGAAATAGATCAATGGTAAAATTGCTCCCAAATTGTTCTTTTTTTCTGTCCCAAATGCTATCTTTACTCTCTCCCAAAGAAGTTTGATAAGCACGTCTACATCTGGGGATGTGGGAATTCGAAGTGATAACAAATTCATAATAAAGAGTCTAAATTAATTCCTGCTTTCATTTAGGAAGTGTCAACTCCTTCTGTTGTGAAGTAACTGTAATATTCATAGCGCATATTTTTTTTAGAGATTTCCTTAAAGTAGTGAATATCACTTTGATGATCACAACTTCAGTTAGTCATTTAGTGCTTTAACATAAAATGTATTAAATTGATATTATTTGAAAAAATCTTTAAAATATGATTTTTGTAAACAAGTGGCAAAAAAATAGAACATAGTAAGATACAATACAAACATTCTGAGAATGACAAATCTAACTCACCTGCAGCTTTTACATGTCATGAGCCCTTCTCACAGTCCGTAATCTTATCATTAGGGCATATTACATGATGCGCTTGCTTTCTTGCCCTCTTGCCTCACCACACGCAGTGAGTTCTAACACATACTTTTTCGCTTGGCGGGCAGATATGAAATATAATTACTGTATATAATACTTATTATAAATTTTAAAAACTAGATTTGGCAGTCATTAATGCTTACTATAGCTCATTGTATGTGTCTCTGTGTTAAAGAAGCAGTGATGATAAAGGTGGGAAAGATATCTCAGGTCATCTAAGCTAAACCCTTAATTCAAGTGGCATCATCCACTGCACTGTTCTTCTATCAGTCTCCTTTGTAACAGCTCTTATTGCTAATGAAAATTTGGCTACCTCTGTAGACAGCTCAGTGCTTTAATTACCTCGGTGGTAAGAAAAGTCTTTATACCTAAATGAAAAGTGCTTAATTCCACAAGGTTGTCCAGCAAATGACTTCGTAGCATTTGCCCAAAGTTCTTCCTCACAGTAGATTTCCAACTCTCACTCAACAGGAAAGGACCATTCCTACATGCTGTAGGCAGAGAGAAAAAGTTCACATTTCATTTGTCATTATTTTTAACAAATGCTGACTTTTCAAGACTGACTTACCTGTGTTAAAGAGTTTACTTCTACTAGTCTTCCAACTGAAGACTTTGATTTAAACTACATCTTTAAATTATATTGGGTTTTATTTATTTCCTATAAAGATCCCAAAACTATTTTTGAAAATGTATCGTATAGAGTAGAGAAGGGCTGCTAAACATGAGTGCCTAGACTAGCCCCTTGAAATTATCTTCAATTAGTTCATATGTGGAGGTGGGGGGAATGCTACAAAGAAAGGGGTTCCAAAGGATGCCATGAGCCATGCAGGACCATGCTGCTTCCTTTGCATCTGTCCATGCACAGGAGGCAAGCAGATGGGCAAAGCTGAAATAGGAGTTGGAGAGGCAGTTTTATGTCATTCTTCTATCCCCCCTCAATCCTAAAAGGTGAAGGACCATCCAAAAGAGACCATTTATCTCTGTGTTTTCAAGGACAGAAAATATACTCACAATTGTTTTTGGGGGTTTTGTTTTTTGGTTTGTGTTTGGTTGGTTGGTTGGTTTTCCTTTTAAAGACCCACTGTTAGTGCAGTTTTGAAATTGTAATTCAGTGTTTATGGTAAACAGTTCTTGAAATTGGAAAATAAAATCTGTTTCCAGAGTTATTTACTGTTAGTAATGCATACACGTGCTAGCTGCTCAGAAGGGGACAGCCCAGAGTCCTTCTGGCATGTGCTTTACTGGACCATCAAGGGCATCTTGGTAAAAATATACTTGGAGGTTTTTATGTAACAACTTTTTACCCAATTTTCAAGTTGTATTGATACTGCCTGCCTTTCAGTGCCATGTTCTATGAGTTAAGAGAAGAATATAATTAAAGAGGTCAAGCTATAGCTCTTTCATTTAATAGTATGCTTTACAAATAACAATATTTTTCAGTAACTGGTTTCATGATATAATAAATGACAAACACTTTTTGGGTTACCTCATAACTCCTAAATAGTGGAATATTCACAGAAATATTTTTTCTGTTTTTGAATGAGTAGCTATTTTTTATACTGTCACAATGACTAAAGATACAATAATACAAACTACATGATTTTTACTCAGGTGGTTGCTTTCATATTTGTTACTGTGGTTTTTAATAATTTGACAAAAATGTTGGAAGAATATTTACATAAATTCGGAACTAAGTGTCTTGGCAGCTAATACAAGTTACCTGTAGCTGGAATTCATTCAGCTACTATGTGTTAACAAATAAGCAGAGTTGCCAGGATATGAAGTGATGATTGTGAATGTTCCATTATATATGTATATATGCATATCCATACACAAATATGGAAATGCAATAGTAAAACTAGTGCTGAATTTGATAAGACCATACTCAAAACCAATTATAACTACAGCAATAATTCATAGTAGGGCCACTAGCCAGAGAAAGGTTCATAAACAAGTGCCTTGCTACCTTATAGTTTGAATAAATGTGGAATCTTACATTTCCATAGGATAGTACGATCGTCTCATGGGATTCAGTCAACAGAGAATCCCGTAACTTCACAGTCTGCTCTAACTCCTGTGATTGTCTTTGTTCTCATTGACAGGAATAAGTCCTACAGAACTTCTGTGAGAAAAACAGACTCTTCCACACTACCTTTGGCCTGCACAAGTAGGCCAAATGAAAGCTATTGCGTATGTCACTGCCCCTTATTTCAGCAGCAGGGGTGATAGTTCGTGTATATGCATGTATATGCTTATTTTTTCAAATTACACTTTCTTAGCTGTTTAAAAATGCACACAATTGATGTGAGAGGCTCAGGTTTAGTTAAATCTAACATAACATGAACTCTTTGTAAGTTACTGCTTGATTTTCTGTGCCAAAACCTCTGTAAGACGTTAATGCCTCCACAACAAAACACTGGGCATTTGGAGTGCTGGATACTACACTGCCTACTTTGAACTTTGCGCGATAATATATACTGCTATGGTGCTGTGGCAGAATTCTGTCCACATTTTATATTATTTTTTTACTGGCATAGCAATGACTAGGATAAGCTATAGGAAATCACTCTCACAATGTAGGCTTGGCAGACAATTTTCAGGCAATTTCTATTGATTGGTTGTATCTGTGGTATTACCATGTTCTTTACATCTGCACCTTCTGAATATAAAAATAAATCATGGGATAAACTCTTTTTATAAAGCCATTATCTTCAGTGAGAGCAGGATTTTACTCAGCTTGTTTTCTTCATCCTGATGGCTATACTTACCTAAAGTACTAGTTTTCCATAGGAATAGTTTTCACTCTTTTTTGCTATATGCTCTTGCTTTTTTTAGGGGACCTAAAAATATATAAATGTAAATATATTCTTAGCATTATCAATCCACATTTAGAAGTGGGAGATGTTCGTCAGTTCTGCTTAGTCCACCTTATAAGCTGCTTTCTATAGAAGTTCTTCATTGTTTTATGCTTGTAATTTTCTTTTTTCATCATTGGGAGAGATTTCAGCACACTGACGGAAAAAAAAAAAAGTACCATTGCATAACCCGCTTGCTGATTTGAGATGTTGCCCAAGTCAAAGTCCTTCAGCGGATGAATGCGTCCAGTGACTCACACCTCTTGAACCAAGCAGCGGGACAAAGCCTGCTCTGAGGAGGTTCTATGTGTGGGTTGGACACTGCCTCCCTGAAGTCCAGGGAAGTTGGGGCATCAGGACAAACTCTGAGCCTCCCAGCCATCTGTCCCATCACACAGTGGTCTTCTCTGGGCCCACTGCACTCATGCTGGTAGCAGCAAAACAGAATTGTTAGTGTGGTCACGATGCACAAACTATTTCTTCAATATAAACGTGATGCCGAGGGGGAGAGCTGTTCCCTTCTTCCCCTGTCCACACTTTCTGAAAAGCTTTTTTCCTTCCCTGAAGTACAGCCATGCATAGTCAGCAAATTCAGAATGTTATTTTTGAAAAAATTGCTTTAATGGAAAATAATCATGCATTTTCTTAGCATAGAGGAAACTCAGCATTTAGCCTCACTCCAGAAAGCTAAGCACAGCTATCTTTTGTGGCTGAACAAATTTATGGAGATTTTTCTCACAGAGCAAAAAAGTCCTTTATGAATTATGACATTGTATATTGTCCTAAAAGAAAATGTGTAAGATTCTCGGTAGACAGGATCATGAGAATGTAGATGTCGCTGTTTTGGTAAGATGCTAGCTAGGACTATACTATGTGAACAGCCTTTCTTTATGCGTGTTGTAGTATGCTATGTAAATCAGAGGATTATTGGCTTACTGAGTGATTTTTCTGTGCTGTCAGACATGTATAATAATATACCTACAAATAATACAATTATACTATTTTTTTACTTTTTTTAAAGGCTATCCTTTGATCACTTCCACAAACCTAAATTAGCAACAATACAAGTAATTGAAATGTGAAGCAAAACTGCCAACATCATCTGATTTATGGTGTTTTTTTTTCTTTTTTAAATACCTGTAGAAAAAGCTGTGTCTTTCTAGAAACAATACGCAACGGAAGAGTGGCTAAGAGAATACAATCCAAACTTCAGTGTGACAATAGGATGAGGTTTTGAAGCCATGACTTGAAACTGATATTGCGTAGTAAATGAAATAGAACTTAAGTTCTCATTTAAGTTAGAAGAGGTTCAGTAGATTTTTGTGGTGTAGTTGAATCACAGAAATGTGTCATGGTGAGTGTAGACACAGAACATTTGGCATTTAACACATCTGCCTGACCAGTTTCCAGGTGGTAGCTCTTTTAGGATACTTTGTGAAATTGTTATGTCCCAGACTTACTGCTTAGCTAAATCCAGGTCCCATTCTGGCTGCCTGCATCAAATAAATTTCAAATCTAGGGATAAACTAGACTATTTTCTTTCCAAATAAGGACTTTATGTTTCTTTTCAACTAGTTTGCTTTGTATTTTAAAGTCAAACTTTCAACAGCTAACTAGAGTAATTATTTTTGTTTACTTTCCTTGCTGACAATACTCTCCAGGGTTTGTTTGATTTTTTTTTTAAGCTTTAACTATAATTGGTAAAAAGTGTTTACTGAGGGGAAATGTGGATTATCAGTATTTTTTTTAAGACGCTGGCTATTTTCTACTGAAAATATATAATGCTCATGCTATAGCAGAGAAGAAAGATATGAGGAACTCTTGCAAGAGGATTTAGGTGAGATTTTGTTTGGCTTGCCTTTCCAAGAATTTTTATCTTTTTACTTGTCCTTTCACTACTGCTATTTGGAAAAAAAAAAAACCAACAAAATCTTCTCTGTAATGATCCTCTTCTATTACATGCTTAATGACATTGGTTGACATCAGTGAAGCCATCTGGATACCTTGGAAAATGATACCATGTTCCTGTATATACATGGTAGAACTGTCCAATGTAATAATAGATGCTTTCTGTCTGATTTCATTTCCATGCAGATGTGCTTGTTCACTTGTTTTGTACACATTTGTTTGTGGTGCAGCTACAGACACTGTGGGGAAAAAAATAAATACATTATTTCTTAAAAGAGTAGTGCAGAATATGACAGAGCACTCCTCAAGAGTCTCTGTGGAAAGGTGTTTCAAAAAATTGCCTTTTAAAAAACTGGCTTACTTCTAAGCCTCCCTTAATGAGAGGGGAAACTAAGTGGCTTCTGTGTCCTGCAGTTGTCTTCCTCTGAGTAGAAAATCCTGTTCTAAAGGTCAAGAGTGTGTACAGAGATATTTTTGAAGAATTGGCTCTAATAGACTGAATTATATACAAAGATTTAATTATTGGTAGTGAGCATGAGATGAAATGCACGAAGGAAATTTCTTTTAAAATAATTAGCATTATATTTTCTTCCTTTCAGTTACATCTTCAAATCTGGCAGTGTCAGGGGTTTGGTTTTTTTTTTTTTGGATCAGTACAAAATGCACATGAATTAATGTTCTGTGTCCTCTGCAGAATTCCATCACCATTATATACCATTTGCAATTTCTAGTATGGACAGATCTTCTACAGCAGATGTCCTCATCAAAGTCACCACCTTACAGAGCTTAGCTCATTTCAGATTCTAAAGAATTAATCATATGCGTAAGTCCTACCATCGAAGTGCCTGAATAAAATTGCTTTTGATAATAAACTTCGGCACAAAGATGTGTAATGAGATTATTTAGGATGCGGTCATTAGAAACAGTATAGTAGTGTTATTTGATTTTAATGTGAAATTTCATCCATTACTGTCTTTCTGTCTGAAACATCTTGCACATGGTTTTTCTCCCTCTCAGGAACAAAAAGATGACTCATGGGACACCACAGGTATATTTCTGAAACCCTCTGCGGATGCTGTCATTTTTATGTATAAGTACTTGGCTGTTTCTCGTCTTTATTCCTGTGAGATCTTTATGGCTGATAAGGTTGAAATCTTCCAGACTTTGTATGTCTTTGTGTTGGAAACTTGTTTTGTAACCTGTTAGCATTCCCTCGGTGGCCATCAACTAATGATTAATGATGGCATTCACATACAACATTTAATTTATATAAAACTTTGAGGCATATACAGTGTTTTACAAATAATTTATTATTTATGGAGCTCCAAAGTGAAGACTTAAGCATGCAAGTTAGGATGCTGAGTATAAGAGATAATAAATGGACAAAGGTACAGGAGAAATAAAATGTGAGACATTGCAGGCTGGTTGTGTCGATGTGAACATAGACTCTGTTTTGTTTTGTGTTTAATACTAAGGCTTTGATTCTTAATTGTCTTAATGAAAAATGGAGTGAGATATAGAAATATATATTGTGACTTCCATCTGGTGATACTAATTCCAAGTAAACAAATTTTTACTCTAATGATGATGACTGAAGAAAAGAAAAACCTTTCCCATGAGCATCTTATGCTACTAATTTTATTTAGCATAGCATTGCTACTTCTTGGAATGTTTCCTTCATTTCTTTTTGGAAGCTCGTCCTTCAGAGAGACGTGCAGCTGCAAACATAAAATGCTTATTTTGCAAGTGCCTCGAACTTGCTGAATCATTCTATCTTTGCCAAATAAGTATTTTTTGTATGTTTCTGCTCTGAACTTGAGGATGTAGTATATTTTTATAGCATTTGAGTTCCAAATCAAGCTATGATACCTAGATGTATGAAAATAAGCTCTTAAATTAGTTTCTTGCCATGACTTAGCTCAGAAGCTTCTATGTCATCTGCAAGATTGCGCTTTGTGTTGTTTTACATGTTAGTGATTGTTACATATGACAGTAAGAACCTTAAAGTTTGACCTTTCCATGTTAAAACTCCTTTCCCGTTCCATTTGTCTGTGTGCTTGTGTTCAATCAGCCATGTAAAGTGTCTTATTTCAGTTACATTCAATTGTAGTCAGGCCTGTAATTTCCATGCTTATTTGGAGATTTTATTAAATAAATTATGTAGCACTCACTAAACACGGAGTTAATCTTTCTGTTGTTCCTTCAAGTTGATTCAGACTTGAGACCTGGCTTAATCATGATATTCTTTAGAAGACTTGTTGATAAAAATTATGAACAGTGTACTGCCATTTCTTTTGATGCAAGCTATTTACCCATCTATTTAACCTAAATATCACTTTGGGAAAAAGGAGTTTAGCTGACATAAGCATCAAGTTGTTTTACAAACTCCAAACAGTGTATTCTACTGCTTTACAATCTGGATCACATTCACCTCAAAAGCTGATCTAACCTGATCTCTAATAAAATAATATATCATTGTATTAAGAATTATTATTTTTATCTGTGGGTTACCATTTTTAGAGCTGCACAAAAGACCTGTTGTTCTTAACTGAAGTGCCAATATTCTCAGTTTTGGTGAAAATGTACTTCTGCACAAGTAAGCCGTATGTAATAGTGCAGGGCTGGATGACCGTCACTTTTTGTATGGAAGACCCCAATGAACACAAGTCCTCTTTGAAGCAGGAAATATCCTGGCACAGAGTGCAAGAGATTTCCTGCTTCCAGACACTGTAGTTTTAAAGCCAGAGTGATCCATGTATGAAATGACAGATCATAAAAATAGCGCAAAGACTGAGGCTGGGCCATTACCTGGCACAAAGTGCAAACACTTGTATGCAGGAGTGAGAAGGGTAAGGCATTGGAAATTGTAACCTTTCCTGTACCCATTCGTCTGTCCATTTCTCCATTTCACTTTGCTCTGCAGCTTCCATAGAAAGAATAGAAAAGAAAATCACCCATTATCTTATGCTGGAAAAAACCCCCACCACCTCACTTCAGGCATCAGCCATGGCAGATAAAAGCAGACTAGGTTGGTGAAAGTATCCTACGTAGGTTTTACTATGAACTATCTTCTTATTTTCTGAACATTCAGCATCCTGGTATCTAAATTGAACAGTGAAAATATCTCGTAAGCCATTTATCAGATTTTTGTTCCACATGCCTTTGTCAAGTTTCCCTGGCAATTTCCAAGTCTTGTCAGAAGATTTTTATAAACAAGAAACTTAGACTGACATGAAGATGTTTAAGACATCCTGCTTACAGGGCAATCTGCATTACTAATGACTGGCAGCATACACAGAATAGCAGTCTTCTGAGACAGCTTCAGAGTTTATTTTTCACAGTCACTGTGAAATGAGACACGAGAACGAGGCTTTACATGCACAAAGGTTAAAATATGTCTAGGATGCAAAAGTGCTAGCCTGATGAACAAAAATGTCCAGATTAGCATACCTTAAACACATGGGGCATTTCCAGGATCATTGAATCACTATTACATGATGATTGTCAAGCAATTATTTTAGCAAGTAATGAAATCTCTGAGAATACTATAGAGAGTGACCTTGTACTGGAGTTGATTCAGTGCAAGCATAGCATAAGGATAAACAAAAGTAGCTTTATAGTTAAGAGTCTGTCTTTCAAACTGTGACACATCAAGGCTGGCTCCATACCGATACATCCAGCAGTGCCTGGCATGTTCGCAGGCACCAGACTCGTCATCGATCCCATTGAACTGCTACAGCGGTCCCCAGCACACCTTTGGCTGGTGCCAACTAAGTGTGCTCCCAGCCAGCTCCCAGGGACAAGTTAGGGATGAGAACGTCCCAATGATAATTCCCATTCCACGTTTCATAAGTTGTCACAACCTTTTGGCACCTAGGAAAGATTGCTGTAATAAACAGAGGCTGTTGCATGCTCGTTAGGTTGAGTGCACAGGAATATTTTGGAGCATTGTGTTTGGCAGTGTGGATGTCACCTGTGGGAACTCATTAGAATTGGAGGAGTGCAGAGTCTTGAATTTGGAGGAGACCAGATCTCTTTGGGCAAAGAAATTACACTTGGCAGAGATTTTTATTAAAAGCTTTTGCTCCAGTTTCCACTGGTAGAACACTTGCATTAGGAAAGACACGTAAAGTGAAGAGATTACCAGAAATGCTTAAAGTAATGGGACTGGCTATCTGAAGAAGTTCCTGGAGAGGTCAGAAAGAGTAAGAACAATTTAAGAAAAATCAACCTGCAGTAGATTTTCCAAAAGCTATTAAAGACCAAAATTTTTTATCACACATAAATATATGAGTACCAAACACGAAAACATGGAATTGGTGATTAATGACAGTGTAGCTGTAACTCAAAAAGTCAATGTAACTCATAAAGTCGGTGTATATTTTGGTTCATTTTTGACAAGGCAATCTGGTTAATAAATTGCAGAAGGTTTCCTCCATAAAGGAAAGGGGCTGTGAGGTAGGCAGCAATGTGAATGAAGGAGATGGCATTACCTAAGGAAATTTTACACTGGAAGAGGAAGTCCAAAATTGTATTTTTCAAAGATTGGTATTATGATCAGTTCTGTTTTAATAGGCAAATAATGACTCTGACACAAGGAGTGGAAAAGTCCTGGTGAAATTAGCTTGGTGCTGCAAAGTTAAGATAAAAATGAATATGAAACAGAGAAAGAAGTGGATGTACTTGAGGACTGGAGTTATAGAAATAAGTCTGAATAGCAAAAAGTGAAAGACACTTAAAGAACTTTTAGAAGAAAAGTTTAGGATAGCAGCAGCAGATCAGACAGGGGAACCCATTGTTTTGCTTCCAACACCATCTGATAGTGAATGGCCCATGAAGGCTGAAAATTGCACGTACAATGTATTTCGCAAGGATGCTCGTGTGGCCTCCAGCAGCTTGTGGGTCAGGGACTCCCTCAGACACAGATGGTATCTTTGCATTTCATATCCTTTCCAGCAATTTATCTAATCAGTTTGAATTCATCTAAACTTTGGCAACCATAATATCCTGTGGCAGGAGTTGTCATGGTTTAACTAAATATTGTGTGAAGCATCACTTTTTTTTCCTTAAGCCTGTTAATTTCCTTTGTGGCTTCCTCATTTTTATACTATGAAATGTAGTTCGCATTTGCTCATTAACTCCTCTGAACCGAGAGGCTCATAAGCTAATATGTGAGAGAAAACTAAAAAAATTTGGCTTCTTTCATGTGATGAAATGAAAGCTGAGGAAGTATGTGGCTGCTGTTTATAAACACAAGTGAGAGAAGAGCTTCCTCCCAAGAGGGAGAAAAGCTGCTTACATATAAAAAACTATGCTGGCACCAGAACAAGTTGAGAAAATTGACAAGGCATACATTTAGGGTGGATTGTGAACACTTCTAGTTTCAGAGTGGCAGATGCTCTTGGCAGTCAGGTCAGAGGGCTGTACCCTGCACGGACAGTGCGTTGGCCAGTGTGGTTATGGAACAGCCATTTTTACAGTAAACAACCTCTCAGAGGTTCCTCATTTACAGAAGATTACCTCAGGCAGGAGTTCAAATACCTGTCTTTGGATCACCCTACTAGCAAAACCATGAAAATGTGTTTTAATGTGTGAAAGTTGGTGATGAGGATTCAGCAACTCAGAAGGTCCCTTTCCAGTGCACGCTCCTACATGGACTGACTGCAGAGATGCTCTTTGGTCTCATCCAGATTCACAGTCCTGTGTGGTCTCCTGGACTTAGGTGTCTATGTCAGCCATTCTGCAAAAAGACAAAAAGGATCATGATGCCCTTGTATCCCCTAGCTCAGTGATTAAAAGCGATTTAATAAAAATTAACAACCCCCCGCCCCCCTCAAAACCAAAACAAAACCCAAGCACTTACTTTGAATATGAGGAACATTGTTTTCATCCCTTCTGTTGCGCAAAATAGTTCATGCAAAATCCTGTATGTAAACCTGTCATCGGTAGCGCTAGTGGGTATTTTCAGACATGAGATATGGCCTTCCTGTCCAATTTTGCAAAAAACAGTTAAACAGTCACTGGCTGGGTTTGGTGCAGGACGGTTGGTGACTTGCAATGAAGAGAAGCCAGACCTACTCCCGTTCCTGTGGCTCTAAGAACAGGACAGAAAACTCTTGATGTAGTCAGCAAACGAAGAACTGGAACCCAACCCTGCCTCTCATATGGGCATCTTGTAGAGTCAAGCTTCAGCTTTTCCTCGGCTGGGTTTGTCCAACAGAGAGTTGAGTATCCACAGGAATGGGAGCAGCTGCATTAGAGGCAAATATCCTGTCGGTTTGGATTATTCTCTGTTTCGCTCTGGGGCTCTGATCCACTCATTGCCCAACCACATACACATTTGTTTGTTTCTGGTTTCTGCCTGGAACAAGCCAGAGAGCTCTCTCTGAGAGAAAATATCAGCAGTGTTCAAAAGGTAGCTTGGATCCACAGTTCATTCCTGACAGACAGTATAGATGCAGCGTGACGGATTTCTGTATTTAGGTGGTGGCCTTGAAGAGTTTAAATGTGGATCAGGCCTTGATTCCTAATGCAGGCTGCCAAGATGGCATAAGTGTGTTCCAAAGTGCTAGAGTTATCTAGAAGGCATAATCTAATCAAGGGTTTCCCCAGGGGAGAGAGGAATGTAATTCAGGTTTCCCGCTGTCTACATAAAATCATAGAAACATTTCAGTTGGAAGAGACCCTCGAGATCATTGAGTCCAACCATGGCCTAACTCTGGCACTAAACCATGTTCCTGAGAACCTCATCTACACATCTCTTAAATGCCTCAAGGGATGGTGACTCAAGGAAACTATGCTGGCATTGTCTGTGTTTCTTAAACAGCTGGACTTGGTGATGATAATGTGAGGATACTCGGACTCACGTTGAAATGGAAACACCTCCAAAAGCATGATTGCAGGCTGAGATTTAAGCTGGGCGTTTTGAAGCTCAGTTTAATTCAGATTTATGTGCCTTGTGCTATGTCCAAAGCCAGATGTTGAAGTTCCCAGTGAAAGATGCTTAGAAAACCTGGGCATCTCCTAGGAATGGATGGTAGCTGAGTGCTGAAAGGTGGTGAGGCTTTAAGTCTTAGAGGCAGGCACCTTTCACAGATTAGCTGAGAGATTTTCTTGGTAAATTCATTAAAATTACCTTGAGTTGCCTGGATAAGTTACAAATGAGGTATGAGTAACCTCTGCCTTAGTACTGATGTCTGTGAGGATAACCTTGATAGGGAGTTGCGATCTTTTTTTTTTTTATTCTCTCCAAAGAGAATTGACTTGAAGTGCTGAAGTATAAATCTTGCAGAATAGGAAAGAAGTCTGAGGAAAATTATCTTAAATACAATATCCTGTGCCAAGCCACGTGAGCTACCATAGCAGACATTTTTAAGGTCTCTAACCTTTAGTTTCTGATTTTTTTTTAACAGAAAAAGAGGGAAAACATGTAAAAACCGAAGCTGCTCAACCTTGATTGCTGGTATTTTATGCTAAATACAGTTGTTTCTGCCAAAAACATTAAGCTGACAAAGAGAAGCTTAGATGTCTCATTATACTATTGCCAAGAAAGACATGATTTTGAAATCTCTACAGGGCAGACCCAGAGGCACTCACTGCCAATCTGTTCTGCTATTCACTGCAGAATGGGCAGAATCAGTGTTTCTTTGAAGAAATGATGCTTGGGGCTTCTCTGGATGTGCACTGAATAGATTTTAACAATTATGTTTATTTACGTAATGACTTTGAGGATCTTAGTTTTGCTTTATGGTGCAGGCTGTACTAGAGTTTAAACAAACCAATAAAATTCAAAATATGTGTTTGTCTCTGAAAGCATATGTAAGAAAAACTGTGAAGTAGTGCCTCTAAAGCATAAAGTGAAAAATTAAGACCTGAAATCCCACTGTACTCTACAAGAGGAAGCACAAGGTTTTCTAGAGGAATAACCTAGTTATTTTAGAATTAGTAATCATACCTATCCTAAGGACATGTTCAGTGAGAGGCATAATATTATATTGAATATGTAGGTAAAAAGCATGCCCCGTGCATATGTTTCATTTTGTCGATGATTCATAATCAAGTCAGAACAGCATAGAAATAGACCTGTGAGTTCTTTGGATTGCTGACATTTAGCAAATTAATACGAATTTTAAGTTGCTTCTATAGTGGACTATGAATCAGTCAAGAGGTGGGAAAAAAGGTTTTAATGTCAGATCATTTACCCAGCCAATGAAACAGGAATGAGCTCACCATTCCTGGAGTCAGGGGAAAAAAAATACAGTGCTTATTGAGATAAAAATGTATTCCATCCACATTTCCTGGAGTAGCTCATAAAACACATTTTTAAAGAGAAGTTAAATTTGGCACTGATCTTGGAGTCTGAAGGCAGAAAATGACTGTCCTCTATATCTCTCAGTCCAGAAGGCTCATAGATCTCAAGGAAAAAGGAACTTTTCTATACTTACTCTTGACCTCCTGCATGCCAGAAAACCATCTTTCGAGGTTTCCATATTGAGCCAACTCAGCATACTGCTTACAGCAACATCCGGTCTTGACCAAAAGAGCCCTTATAGCAGAAAACTTAGCAGTCACTTGTAATCTGCTTTGACAGCTTGTTAACTTCATTTTAAAAACATAATCTTAAAAAATGCAATTTAATCCTTACTTGAGTATTCATTATTTTATCTCTTGGAGAGCCTGAGTTGGCTAGATTGAAATGTCTGCTATGATAAGATATTTTCCTTTCATATGGAACAAATGGATCGTGACTTAATTGCCTCTTAAATGTCTTCACTTGAGGTGCCTTTGTCTTGCATTTAGTTTTTCACTGGACAGAACAAGGTCATTTTCAAGGTCATGCCTGCACTTCTAATTTTTATTGTCTCCAATTTGTCATCATTGTTTGCAAAACTGAGTATTAGATTTTGACATACTGTTTCTCTATTGTTATTCAATATTAATAACAACCACCTAATTTCTTAGATCTTCTCCAGGAGTTCGTGTTGAGGTAATGAAACTACAATGAACAAAATTACTATGTGTGGGATGCCTTACATTTCTCCCTATGTTTACATAGAGGTGATGAAAGAAGCAAAGAAACCTCAGTCTCCTCAATTTCTCCATCTCTTTCCAAAATCATTTCACTAATGAAGACAGTATGGTGCTTCCACCTTCTCTGTCTGCCATTTGGAGTCATTGCCTTTAGTGGTCCATATGCATTTGCGTTCTGTGGAAAAGACGACCAACAATTGCACAAATTGAAGCCTTAATTACTTTGTATGAACACTCATTACACACCATCAGATTAAACCCTGGGAGGAATATTTTATAACAGGAGAAGGATCCTGTGGGAGCTAAATGTACCAAGAAGGAGTGGGAAGTGGTATAGAAGTTTTGGAATTACTGACCATGATCAAGTCTAATTCCTATGCCAGAAAATGAACATTTTTTTTCCTTGTGCAGAAGTGCTTGGAATATCCACAGGAAGCTGACATGCCTGCTGACTATGATCATGCAAACCTGTCTGGAACTGCAAGGGAGGATAATTTGGGTGTGATTCTTAAGGCGATGCATTTTTCTGCGCAGCTCTGATCTTGTAGCTCTTATGATGGCAAACTGCAAGAAAGTTCGATGAGTCCTACCTGCCCTTTCCGATTTGCGTTTCCTTCTTTGGTAGCTCAGATTTGAGATCCCAGAATTGGAATGTTACGAGGACTTCTGCTAGGAAAAAATAATTCTGAATAGGGAAAATGTCAAAGCAAAAAGCCCTTAAAACACCTTAGTTCATTTCTTTGAAACTGATGTCATCTCAGCCCATGTTAGAAATTCTGTTCTAAATCCTTCTTTGCAACATTATGAAGGAAACTGTACGTTTCAGAAATATGAATGCCAACTGTAAAAAGAGGAGTCATGTTTTCCTCGAGAATTTATTTTGGGACAGTAGGACTGGTAGCTCTTTGGAGATGTACTGTACATGTGACAATTATCAAAACTGACAAAGCTGATTCTAACATTGTGTACTCATATCAGGGCTGCCAAACCTGAAATCCTTTGTCAGTTTTAATATCAGCCAGCTAAAGTCTACTAACCAGCCAACTGCACATCTCTTTAGTAGCATTCTAATTAATGTACTGTAATTAGGCTTGAATACAAAATATTGATTTAGTAGTAATTACATTTGTGTGAGCATTAAGATAATGTTTCAGGAAATCTGCCTGGATTCAGCATGAGGTTCCAGATAATGACATGTTCACTCTATTGCTGTGTGGAAGAGCTTTTAAATAAAACTTAGTCTATACTCTAACTAATATAAATTTATTTGATCCTGTCCTCTGACTTGTTTGGCTTGAGGCACTCTACTAAAATTGAAATACATTTCAGTGGTCGATTGTGGCTGATTAGAATACAGCAGCTTTTTAAATGTGTTTTGAGATCATCCAGGGAAAGGATATGCGAGACCTATAAGAAATAAGGCAGCATTTAAAGCGCACTGATTTATAGCCATATGTCTCATTAGTTGTAGAACTAAATATACTGCAGATAATCTTTCCATTAAGCAAATTCGTAACTACTCTGTTAGCTTTAAATATTACACACTTAATCAACACATGCATGGTGCGAGAACATGACATCCTATGATTCCTGGGTAACAACTTATTTTCTCGTTTCACTGTTTCAGCATTTTTAGATTTTCACATCTCAGGATGTGCATAAACACATATTTTATATATTTACATTTCTACACACTAAGAGGCAGACTTGTTTATCATAGCTACAAGTGTATGTAAGTAACACAGTCTGGGCATACAAGAACTTCAATCTTAACTTGCTTTTAATCTAAGTGGGTGGCTGATAAACTTTATTTCAAAGATCTGTTAGTGTAAATAGGGAAACCAGTTAGAAAATGGCAGAGCGATATCCAGAGCAATGGTTTAGTTAAAAATCATCATGGCAAACAAATACCTCCAAACTGAAATAACAAATACACAGTTAAATCAGACCTTCAAAAGGAATACCTGTATTATCAGTCCCGGTGATCTGCATGTAATTTGTACCTTGAAGCATGTTTCATATCAGGGTAAGCATTCTGTGTCTTCCATGGGGAAATAAAATCATATTTGATGTTTAATTTGAAACACAGTATCTGAACTTAGCCACTCATTTCAGACCAGAAGCACTTAAGACACACATGCTATTGTGGGTAAGATAAAGCAAATTCTGCTTGCAGAGGTGAGTACAGCCTTCACATTGCCTCAGCCAGAAGCACCTCGAGTCAATGCTCTATCTGTTGCAGCTATTTAGCAGATCCTCTGCTCTCTCCTTGTTGCACTGCAGGGGAAGAGGAATTCAAGAGGAGGTGTGTATGTATATATATGCATGCGCACACATATATGTATGAGTTTGTACATTTATAAAAATATATAAAAATAAACCCAGTTTACATAAACTCTACTTGTATTGGGGGCAAGAGAGCAAATCTGAAGATCTGTCTGTGCTCTGTCTTCTTCCTCATCAGGCTGGGAGAATCTCAAGGACAAGGGAATTTGAATCCACCTGAGCCTTGTAAAATATAGTGACTGCTGATTCAGCTGCAGGTATATAGAACTCCACTCACTTGGCCAATTCCTCCTTGCTGGGGGAGTCTCTAGCAAGATAATGGGAGGTTGTTATTCCATTTATGCTTTCCAAGTCAGGATCAAACTGAGGAACTATAAACCCCTGGTTGGTGCCATAGCTTTCTTACTCACACAGTAATATAGAAACTGCCTTGTCTAATCATATCTAACCTCCACCACTGTGTCTCCTGTGTCAGATAGTGGTCAGGTCTAGAGCTTTCAGAGAAGGAAAAAGATTCCTGTAGCTCATAGATGTAAGCTGACCTGACCAGTCCCCACAGCAAGTTTCATTTTGATGGCTATTTATTAGCATAATGCTTAATATTTGAAGCATCGAATGAAATATTTCTTTAAAATAAGAAGTATAGCTACATGCAATATCTCTGAATTGCCTTGAAATACAGAAGATAGTTTTTACTGAAATAAATATTAAATGTGCTAAGCATATTTCCAGAAATATGGAACAGCACTTAGTTAGAAAAATCACATATTCAAATAAATATCTCTTTGGAGATTCATTGTGAGCATATGTCCAAAACCAGTAATGCAAGTAATTTACTGGAAGAGATGACTTAATCGCAATAGGGAATATGTATTTTAAAGAACCTTCTACATTCAAAAAAGGTTTGAATAGCCCTGGTGAGTAATGCATTTATTGCTCTGCATTATGTTTTGGTGTGAACCTCTGCCTTATGATGACTATTTTGTCAGAGGGTGTGATTTTTTTTTCCTTCTTTCTCTAATGATGTTAATGCAGTCCCTCAAGTGGACACAGCTATATCAGTGTGAAGGTGCTTATGCTGGTATAGTTTACACCTTGCTGTAATTAAAGCAGCAGAGTTTATGTTCCTTAATTAGGAGGAAGATGTCTCCAGCTCTCCAGTCAACTATAAGAAAGCACAGACATTGCTGCCACAGCTTCTTGTAAGTAACCCCTGAGGTTTTCAACATCTTTTCAGTGTTGGTGAGGGAAAAGAAACAATAAAGAAGGGCTGTTTCTCATGATGTCGATGAGCAGGCATCCAGAAACATGCCACAAACAAATACCAAACTGCACAGTAAAATGTATACTAAGGCCTGGCTCAGAGCACTTGCTGCTTGGTAAAACCAGGAGGGCAGCTTGGGTGGTGGGACAGGGGAAGAAGGAAGGTGCTGCAGGTGGCCTCCAGCCCTCAAGCTGGGAGGTGGCTGGTGAAGGAGCCAGCCAGAACGACAAACAGAGCGGGGGGGTGAAAGGCAGTAAGAAGCTCGGCACACCCCAGCAGCTCTCACCAGCACCTCTTTGTGACGAGCAAGTACGCTCTGTGCAGAGTCAGCAGAGATAAAGGTGGGAGCACAGTTGACTTGGGACAGCTTTGGTTTGTGAACCAGAAGAACTGACAAAGTATGTGATTTTCACCTTCTGGCATTTGACATTTTTGGGACTCATTTTTCTGCTACACCATTAGCTTGTTAGCTTGAAACACAAGATGTCAGCATGATAGGAAACACATGCAGGAAAGTGTTCACTAAGATAGTGTTAAAACAACATTGGGAACAATAATGTTATGCATTTAGTGTGACACGAGTACTTATTCTAATACTATAAAAGCCAGAGGCAAATGTCATTCTAAGTGGATATTATTATAGTTTAGAACACACATCACCCAACAAACCTAATTCTTGCAGTATATAGCATGCATGAAACAAATGAAAAGTGTTGGGCTCTCTGACTAATGGCTAATCAAATGAAAAACAATGACCTGGTGAGGGTCAGAGGAGCAGTGACAGGCAGAGGCACCTGCTGACCTTATTCAGCACAAAGGAGCACAGGGCTTCTTCTGAAACAGTAAAGGAGCATGGTTGCACCCTTGTCTCTGGTGGGACACCCTGATGTGACTCCCTGCTCAGAGCTTGGGTGTGTGAACTTGAAATGGGGCCAGCTGGTCCCTTGGCTCACAAGGGAGATTTTTAAAAAATTCCCAGTTACACATATTCCATTGCACACTCCTTTATAGAGAAAGATTTCTCCCTTTAAAGGGTACGTTATTATAGAAACTTCTGCCAAGTGGAGTTCATATAGCACATTACCAGGACATTTAATCTGTCATGAAGCTAAGATAAAATCAATAAAAAGGCGACAACATATATTATTTAGAAAATTATGTGTGATCTGGTTTTATAAACTTACTGTTTGTCAACAGGTTCTTTAAAATGTGGAGTCTTTTCTATCCCATTAAAGCCGAAGTCAAAGAATATTGCCCTCTGATATCCAGGCAGATAAGAGCAAATAATGTACTTCCAGTCATCTAGAGGAAGCAAAAGCATAAACAGGTCCAGATTACAGATTTTTAGACAACGTTCTAAATTATCAAGCCATTAATAGCAGATGAGGTAAATGGTATTAAATACCAGCACGCAAACTAGATTGATAGCTTTTTTTCTGGAACATTAAAATTTTCCAGGACAGGCTTTTTCAGTAGGTAGGACATTTTGTCTTTCATATTACAAATGTGGTGTGAAATGAAAAGAGGAAAAACATTCCCCCTTTCCCTCCTCCTCCAGCTCTCTGAGGAGGAGACTCTTCGTGGCACATACAAGAAAAACAGCCACCCACACACTGGAGCCCTTCAAGCAGAAAGCACCTGACAGGAATTTAAAAGTAGGTTTTCAATGGTGAAGCTGGCAGAAATCTACATAAAAGCAGTTCTTCAAGGGACGGTATTATGTGATATGAATTAGAGGAATGTATTGAGTTCCTCGGTTTTTTTAAACTGTGGAGTATAAAATTAAATTATTGTTATCATGATCAAATATTTTGTTTGAAACAGATCATGTTTGAAGACAAGGAATAACAGCAAAGAAAATATAGGATAACACAATACATTTTAGTAGAAGAAAGTTATCCTACCACTAAAAACCTTCAATTTCTATTATTAGAAATCTGGGTGCTAGGTGCTGGAGTCTTCAAAACCGTTACTATACACAGAGCCAGCAGCATGCCTAAAGCATTTAAGAATTAAATATGTCAAATGAAACAGTAAGAAAATATGGACATAGCAGGTCATTTATTTGATTTTAAGATCATTTTATAAAAGAAGGTGAAGCATTTGCAGCTTTGCTTTCAGTAATAAATCCCAGTGACATTCTAATAAGAATTGCATCTGTTTTTCCAAAAGTTATCATAGTCTTCATATGGACATCTTAATATCATTCTGTTTCTTATCCTTAAGACCATATGGCTACACTAAATACATTTTGCTTCTGAGTCAGTTTGTTTTACTGTAATGAAGGTCAAATAAAACAGCTGCTGCCATTTAGGACCTCACTTAAATTTTTCATTGACTTTGCGTGTTTTATATAACTTGAATTTAAGTAGCTTTCTTGATTTTAATTTTTCTCTGTATAAATTTTTTTAAACTGAAGCCAAACAATAACCTCTATATCTAGTTCACATTCTCTGCAGGGCAAATACGTTTTTAAATGGCTTATGGATTTGCAGATTATCAACAACTGAATCTGGCAGATAATTTCATACTGGCTTCATTGCTAGATTTGATCTGGATCTTCCATGTGCCAATGGCACAACCATGTAAGTCCTTCTTCTTGAAGTGAGTTTCCTTTCATTTACACTATTGGTAAATAAAATGAAAACTGGACTTCTATGTTGCTCCACCAGTTGTGAAAGCTTTCTTCAACAGCATCAGCTCAGCACAGCTTTCTTGTGAAGTATCTAAGGACAACTGAGATTTCTTTTGCCTACAACTCTGTGTATAAATTAGCACATAAGCCACTGGTGTTAATTCTGAAATCCAAATTGCCGTGCACAGCTCCTGGGGCCAGGCTTTCTGATGTGCTTGTGGTAACTGCAGTTGTACTCAGTGTGGCTTCTTCCCATTAATAAGGAAAACACAGATTGCTCAATTATTTACATGCACAGTAACAATTCAAAGAGGTCCTCATCCTGGCATTCACAGAAAGCCATTCCTCTTAGCTATAATACCATCTTCCTTTTATCTGTACCATGTGTCTTTCACAGGTGAGGAGCACAGTAAGAAGTGCATCCATTTCTTGCTAAGAAAAGCTGGATGTCCAGTCCTTAGCTGTGCCTTTCAGTGTCACTGCTGTGCAGACACCTCTGCCTTTAATTGCAACAAGGCCCCTGGGGCCTTTGCAGATGACAAACGCGCTTAGAGATATTAAACAGGAAGGTTTTTGTGGTTCATCTAGCTAGAAGTCATCGCAGCAGTATGGACTCATTAGCTTGTCACCTGCAGGGGAATGAGCAGAATGTACACACTGTTCAAAACCTCATCCTGGGCCACTCTGTGTCAAATAACAGCTCCTGCCTCATGTGCCGCTATCTTTGTAATCACAAGTCCATAATCACAGACAAGTTTCAAAAGCTTGGGATTTTCTGCCACATTTGTTTCTCTGTGGTCAGCTGTTACCTGTAACCATATGGGAGCGACCAGGGCGCTCTGGCTTATTGCTCTAGTCCTGACTGATACCTGGATTCAGGCTTTTTATCACTAAAATGAAGATAAAGTGTGTGGGGAGGAAGAGAAGGGGGGTGGTGGAGGATTATATTCTATGTCTTAAATCCAAATTAGTGCCACCTCACAAATCAGTCTCAGAAGCTCAATTCCTGCATCGGCTGCAAAATATGGATGTGCATTTTGTTTCAAAGGAGAATTAGTTGAAACGGCTGTTACCACAGCACTGTGCAGCGTGTGGTACTAACTAACTTACTCAAATTCCTCTTTGCAATTGCAATCCTTGAGAGTGTTTGTATCATCTTCTGTTATCTTTCAAGGTTTTTATTATGGTTTTGAATGTATCCAACTACCATGTCTAGAGGATCCTGAAATTTAATTCATTGTAGCTCACTCCTTATGGATTCAGTTGCAAAAGGGTGGGGAGTAACTATGAAGGAAATCTATTCCTTCAAGTGGCAGGCCATTTGCTTTGAGAGATGCTGTTTAAAAGCACAGAAAATCAATTAGCAATCCTTGTACTTCAGGTGTGGCTCTTTTTTCATGCTGTTGAGCACCAGAATACCACCCCTGAAGTCATTCCCACTCTAGCACACTGCTGGCCCACTAGCAAGCATTTGGTTTTGGTAATAAAATCCCAGCTCTTGTTTCTTGAAAGACTGACATTTCTCATCTCCATGAAACACTGCTTCTGCCCAGTGGAGTAGACTTTTAGAAGAAAGATTAAAGAATTACATGGAACTTAACGAAAAAATAAGAGAATTGCTCTTTATAACTATTTTAAATTATGTCTTGCAGACTTTCTAAATAACGTATGTGATGAATGGCTTGGTAATTTAAATAGCAGTTAGAAGATGTGCAATTTGAATTTCTAGTCTCATAAAACTCTAATCTTAGGAAACTTTCTACTAAGCTACAGGGATTTTTTTTCTCTCATTTTAAGCCTCTTCCAGAAGTGAATTATGGATCACACTGCAGCACATTAGCTGTCAGAGTAAAATTTGGCAACCCTGCCATGGTATACACGTTCTCTTTTATGACTTTATAAAATGCCCTATAATCAAACACTACAAATATGTAACTGATATTGGAGGTCTTAGCCCATAGAAAACTTCAAAATAGCCACAAGACGAGTTCCAGAATATTTCTTGTAGAGGGGGATGAGGTGATTGGTGTTGGTTTGGTACAGGGAAAATTGCCAGGCGAAAGTGGTTGTTGGTTTTTTGTTGTTGTTTTTTAAATCTCTGCCTGCCATTAGTCATTGCACAGGGATGAAAATTTCCAACACTGCATGAACTTCATATCTGTGTGTGGGCATTTGGCATTTCCACAGCATAGCAATTTAAATGATTTATTCATTTTGAGGGTTGTTACACTTTTCCCCTATTTTTGGGAAGGTAATTAAGGAGAAAAAGATAAGGCTTTGAATTTTCCTAATCAGTGTGACTGCAGACCTCAATATGACATGGACACTACAAAGATATCTTTGATGGATGTTATGACATCATGAGCTTGTTCATTTTATTTCATTTATACCATGTTCTGATATAAATGAGATAAGGTAGCCATGACACTTAACATAGGGAATTTGGTACTTGACAGGGCGATTCAGCTCATTGAAAAAGGTTCCTACAGTACTTATGATGTGGCCATTCATGTTTTAAATCCATGTAAGTCTGTAATGGGAACTAAAAAAGTATTTCAGGTCTCATCTCATCAGAACTGCATTACAAAGTCTGAAGTTCCAGGAAATAAGATCTCGGATGAAAATACCCATATTTAAACTAAATCTAAATAAAGTGTCTAGTGCCTGAGAAATGGAGGGGATACAGGCACACATGCACACAAAAAGGAAATAGTTATTTTTGGGAGAGGATAGCTACATAAGTGACATTGTCACCCTTCAACATCAAAGTCCTTGGGAGAAGGTGAGATTGAAGAGTAGCTATAAAACTCAGCTAAGGTTTTATCTATAAAATGATAACTTTACTTGTAGCTTTTCAAGAGTCTGGTAGATAACTTTAAGAGAGAAACTCAAATACAAAAGCTTATTTAATTTATCAAGAAAAATCCCATGGATTTTTCCCCGGTATGGGTACATACATATAGATTTTAAATTGTTTGTCAGTCAGGACTGCAGACCATTTGGCATTTTCCTATGATACCAGTGTAGGTCCTCACATACAAATCACATATAAATTCTGTAGATACTTTCTGTGTAGTCTCCCTAGGGTAATATTTCATCCACACCTCCAGCTAAAACTATCCAGGACATCTTGATTTTGCAACATCCTTTTCCTTTGACTTTTATAAATTAAGTCTTGAGTTGCTCATATTTATTAAGAATCTGCTGAAAAACTTGATCAATTCAAATGTAAGAAACTTGCTTTCGTCTTCAAGGCCCTGAACTATCTGTTCTTCTCTAATTAGATATCCATTGCTTTTCACCGAAGAATGGTATGATTTTCAGTTGTTCAATTTTTAAGTTTCTATATTTCCATGAGTCTCCCAGGCTGTACCTCCCATGTGGAGGGAAGAAAGCACCTTGTTGCCATCCATCAAGCTACCTTATCACGACTCAAACATTCTGTTTCTTCTTGATGTATAGTGAAAAATAACACATTTGTTACTTGAGTCCACTGCCTCTTGTTATTGCCCCATGTGCATTCTCTGTGTTATGTCTCCTTCTACCTAGATGGCAAGCTGACTAGGAGAAATAACAGTATATTTCTGGTTTTGATGAACAGCTGCTCCTGCAGTTGGGTCTTGGTCCACACCTAGAGTCTTTTGAGTATACATATAAAAGAGCTGTCAACTAAAAGTAATCATTTAGATGTTTTTGTCTATCATTCTCAGTGGTCCAGCTCATAGCAAAGGAATGAGTTTGTCCTTCAAGAGTTTGCAGCAGCGTGCTGTTTTGATTCATGGCATAGGGGTATTACACTGCATTTCGCATCCTCCCAAAGCATCTTGACAGCTTCCAACAAAGGAAATGCATATAGCACAGAAATCTGTTAGCATAAAATTTTAATTCAATATTCCTGGTTTAGCAGTAAATTTGGATTAATACTAGGATGAAGACATCATTTACTGGATAAATAAGTATACAGAATCAATTAGTTACTCCCAGCACACAATAATAATGGCTTATTTTCAGCTGACATTGCACTTTATCTGCATCATTAAGGTTTACATTAATTTTCAATCTCTTATCTATGAAATGTTCCTCAGATACATAATGCAATCAGGTTACCTATTATTAAAAAACAGAACTAAAATTCTTTCCAGTATTGCTTTACTCATGGGTGACTTAAAAATCTTTAAAGACTGAACTAAGACCAGCGATTTTAGGCCAGAGTAATTTCTACAAGGACTTTTTTTTTTTTTAAGTTGGAAGGGATACTTAGAAAACAAGATGCTCTCTTTTTTAACTATTGTGCACCTTCTTAGACCACTCACTGATTGGCCTCATTTAAAAAATCTGCACATTAACATCCTCTATTAAATCTGAATTGGGCCATTCAAGAAATGCATAGGAAGCAAGTTACTTTACTTTAGATGATAATCACACTTAGAAACCTTGGAAAGAAGGCAACATAAAAATGTAATGTAGTTGCTTCAAAAGCTAAAAGTTCATTTTAAAATATCAGTTTATGGATTTCTATCAGTCCACAGAAAGGGAAAGAAGACATTTTAACCAACAGAAAACGTACCGGGGAATAAGAAGTTTTTTTAAAAAAGCTGTTCAGTGAAAAGGAAATAATCTGAAAGCAATAATGCCAAATGGAAAATTACAAGAGAAAGAATAAATTGCTTTGTAAATTAGTCAGCCTTTTCACTCAGTAAAACCATTAATAGTGGCTGTTTTGGTTATAATTATCTTATTTTGCAATGTAAAATTATACTAGAGGGGGATCGAAATAGAATTCTCCTTCCAGAGAAGATATGAACCATAATGACTTTCTTAAAAAAAAAAAAATCTAAAACCCAACCAATAATCATTTAAAAGTGTTGTAAGAAGCTGATGAGAAGCTCTTCACGATGGATTCTATATTGACTGGGGAATATAGTTCGTGACTGTCTCTCCTTGAACTCACTCTTTTATCACGTTGTATTTTTTGGACATCGTTGATTAAAACATCTCCTATTCATCCTTTTACCAACTATTGCAATGCCAGCTTTGACTTTATCGTACTAATTTTGTCAGCCCTATGAAAAGATGCAGATAGATACAATTTTTCTTGCCATGTTATGTTCAAAATTACAAAGTCCTGTCAAGTATTTTGAGCCCCCGAAGTCTTAACTGATGATGGATATATTATTATCAAGGCATAAACTTTCAACACCTAGCAACTCATCAAGCTTTTTCTGAATATTCCTCAAATATTTCGGAAGAAATTCTGAAATGTTTTCATCTAAAGATATTTTTTCCTGACAGGTGAGAACATATGAATTTGAGGACAAGTTGTGACTGGTAAGTTCCTTACATGCGGACTGATAAATACTGTGACAAAGATGTGCTGTGTGGTAGTTTGGGGTTTTTTTAACCTTTCCTTTGATGGAGTTCTAATTTCGGGAGCTCGATTAGTCCAGGTTAATATTGTGACATTCTTCCAAAGAACTTAAAGGAATATCATAGTACAGGAGGTAGTAATTAGGTCAAACTAAATGGGACACTCATTCAGGTAACTTATGGGGCCAACCCATTTCAGAATTAAGAGCATCTGGTAATATAAAGGAACATAATTCACTATGAATGATAGGTTTTCTGGATATTTTCATGCTAAATAATTAGTTGATACTACAGAGCAAAAAAAGGGAATTTTTTTTCTTTAAAGATTTGTACCAATGCATTTTTCCTATATGTTTCCTATATGTAAGATGGCCTCCATTTAAAAAAACAAATATTCTGTGAAGTATGCGACAAAAATACTTTGAGCAAGATACTGGACAGGATGCCATCCAGAGGCTCCCTACAGATAAACCGTTATAATTCTAGGATTTAAATTTCCAGGAAGGGAAAACAGAAAGTGAGGAGTGAGACCTCAGTAAAAATAAATATTGAAGTGTTTTACTATGCCTTGGTAGATTGAAAGAATGTGAAGTAACAGAAACTGATACAGAGAAGACTTTACAGAAGTCCTATGGAAAAAGCAAAAAAAAAAAATATAGTGGAAGAAGAATGTTAAGGCATTGTAAAACACTATACAAAAATACAGAATTTGCTATATTGCATCATATAAAGTATTATCTAGATAGGTAACATGTATTTAGCAGTGGTTATTTTCTAGAATCAGCCTCATAAGAACCCTAACAAAGCTGCTTAGGTGTACATTATCATTTATTAATTAAATTACTTATCCTTAAACAGAAATTTGTTGCATCTCTTAATTTTTCTCTCTTTTCATCTAGAATATAAACAGTGTAATCCCTTCTTCTCTTGTGATCTTGAAGGAAAAGAACAGGTAGAAGTTGTTCCAAATCCCAGTTTTGAGGAAAAATGGGATTATACTGAGAATGTGGGATTCCTAAACTAAAACAGTCAGATACTACGTGCAGATTATACGTAACCACAAAGGGACCCCATAAATGACATTTGAAACTGAGGTCTAAAGAGGACGGGGAAGAAAACACAGTCAGCAGTAACGTTTCTGGTGCGCCAGCTGGGGTCGAAGAAAAGCGCCGGGCGCAGACGTGCAAGGCCGAACTGTGGTGGAAAAACAGAGTATCTCGCTGTAGTGAGATCCAAGCATTTTTGAGTTCCCTTGCGGGGACACGCTGCACGGCCACAGCCAGGCGACTGTCACCCACTGCCAGGGAGCACGAGTGTCGCTTACGCCAGAGACCTTCAGGCTGCAGTTGGCGCTGCCAGCAGCAGCCTGGCAAGCTGCTGTTCTGAAGCTATAAAAATCATTGACATTGTCTAAATAATAATAATAATAATAATAATAATAATAATAATAATAATAATAATAATAATAATAATAATAATAATAATAAAAATAAAGCCCAGGAAGACCTTGCAAACATGCTGATATCAAACTCATTCATGTAAGTTTACCTTAGTAGCTCACCTTAATTTTGTAACAGGGAGCACTCAGAATATCAAATGAGGATCCTGCATTGTAGGTTTTTGTTTCAGTGTTGTTCTTTTCATTTTCTAGCTGGAAATTGTAGCTCAGGAGTAATGAGTCAGGCACAACGGTGAGCTTAGCTACTTCTCTTGTCTCTGAAGACACATTAATTGCATTCTCCATGCAGTTGTGGATAGACTTGAGTGGGGAGAAAAATATAATCCTACAGGCATTTTAGGCAGCTGGGCACATGTCAGTGGAGGAGAAACTACACGTTACTCCTCCTGTAGTAGGTGCCTTAGTGAAACTCAAATCACAATATCTTTGGCTTACTGATAGTTCTCGTTTTGCAGAACAGCCTCACATATCTTAAATCTAGTAATCTGTTTGAAATTATCTCCTAAGATCCAGTGGGGACTTATGCACTATATTACTTTGAAGGGATTTTAATTTTCAGTTCTGTGGTGTTGTTTTTTTGACCAAGGAAGGCAGTGAGAAATGGAAATTTTCTGAGCAGGCTTTTTGCACACTCATTTTTCCAGGGTTAATTCTTGATCAATAGGCAACTAAGAAACTTGTTAATCTTGAAAAAGGGAAGCTCTTCTATAGCTTTGGGTATGAAATCTTTTCCTGCCCCTTCTATTCTTCGTTGAAATGAAAGGAAGACAATTATTACTGGAATCTGGGTTTCAGAAGTAGGTGGACATTTTGACTTCTTTGTATATCCATATCAGTGTGTATATTGTACGAGTGTCTGCTAGGAGATGGTCAACATCATAGGATGACTTCAAGCTTTCAAAGCTTCATACAAAATGTAAGGTCATTAATAGCAATTTTTAAATTACAGTGTAAAAATTCCAAAGAAAGTATCATATTTAAGAAAGGAATAAAAATCTTTACATTGACTGGTCAATTTTTTATTCAGTGTCATATTAGATAACAGTTTAAAAAAGAAGAATGAGTGATAAAAATTCTTAATACAATTCCATCTGCTATTGGAAAGACTATGTTTGGTTCTACCCTCTCATCTGTACAAGGATAATTAATATGTGTTTCTAATCGCTCGTTCCTTCTGTGTCAAAAGAATAAAAGAGGTAGCACTTAAATAGGTACTGAGCTGCATGAAAGAATTATTTTTGGTGATTAGAAATGGTAGAGAAAAAAGAATCTAATGACAAAAAATGAACATTAGCAGATTGGCATTTTCAACTGTCTGAATGACACAAAGAACAAGTGCACCATTGTACAAACTTGTTTCCTAGAACAGAAAATGGATTGAAGAAAATTGCTTAGAATGAATTGCTATCAAGTTGAGTTACAGGGGAAAATTAAAAGAGGTTTTATAGAGCAGTCACTGAATGAAGTAGTACATTAAGACTCCTGAACAACCATCTGTCTTAGAGTTAATGTGATATAATGAGAGTTGGGTCATTTATTGATGAAAAATATATGTATTTACCCAAGGGTGGTAAACATAATTATTAATGAACAAATATTTTCCTTGAGTTACCTTCTGAAGGCACCTTGCTAACTCCTGCAGGAAGACTGTTGGCAGAGAGGTTAGGTCTGTACATTGGCAGCAGCGCTGGTCCCTCGGGATTCTTCTCCCAGCTGTAGTGTCAACTCCTCAGACCCACCCTGTGCCAACATCTTTTGTCAGAGTAGCTGCATCACTGAGCAATGTGAAAGTAATTGCTTGGCTAACAACCGGCAAAAGAGAAATATATTGCTAATAAAGTCTTTATTGTGGCATGGCTTCTTATGTTTGGGGTTATGGCAAAGCTGCAAAGATAATTATTCCTTGTTTCTAGTAGCAGAATGAGTGACCACAGTGTGTGGCTGGTACAAGACTGAGCTGAGGTTGCTGCGCTGATGTAATGGTAAATTGTGCACATTGGACCTCCTTAATAGTGACATTTGACTATTCTGCTATGTCTATTCTAAGCACAGAAAAAAAACCCAACAACAAACCCTCTTATCCTCACTATTCTAAAAGATTATGTAATCAATATATCCTCAACTGCTACACAGACCTGTAAGTTTTGCAAGCAGGTTCCAAATCCAGAGGAATTCAAAAGAAGAGGAAAAAACAGCAGCTCTTTCTATTAAATGACAAATGGACATGGTTGCTGGCAGGTTCTTTTCCAGTTAATCAAATCCACATGTTTTGTGTGATGAGAAGTTTGGAAATAGCATCATAGTACTGCAGCAAGTTCTTCACATCCTCCTGTATCAAAAATTAGTAAAATGCAGCATTAGAATTATACACAAAATATAGGATTCTGTGTGGTATATTAAGGAACGTCAGAACCTGAAGTCTAGGAGCTGGGATATGCATTAGACGTGTTTTGCAGCAGAAAATAAGGACTTCCTTATCAGAGCATTCAGTGGTACATGAAGAAATAATTACAGAATCTGTCATTTCTTTTACGAGGAGACAAGTTTGTTGTTTTAAAATGTGTGTTCTGTAAAAGGCATCCCACAATTAAATGCTTCCCCATTCATATTTGCAGATCAAAACCAGGAAAAGGCTCACTCCATGCAAACAACAACAATAGCTACCACATTGTGAGCATTTATTTTCAGATGAAGAACACTGTTGTCTCTTTAGTTAATAACCTCTGCCAATTTGGCCTGTGATTTACTGCACGTAATTTACCACTGCTGTCCAAATAATCTCTATTCATGCCAGTAAAAGACAGTGTCAACAACTGTAATAATAGTGCACTTGTTTTTTTTTTTTTTCACCACTCCAAAAAGAAAAGACATCCTGAGTTCAGAGGGATCCTGAAAGAAATACTGTTAATGAATGGCCTTCCCAGCTGTGTGCGCTATGGCAAGTGAAAAACCTCCCCCAGCGTGTTGCATAACAGAGCCCTGACATCGCCGCCTTCCCAGGCAGACACCTTGCTTGCTCTTGTCAACATCAGTGCAATCACAAAGGGTACAGGTTAGCACAGAACTGGCCCCCATTTCCCTAGTGAAGCCAAAAGGCTTTATCCCCATAGACCAACCGATGCTGAAGGAACATAAGATAATTTTCATCTACTTCAGCTCTAGTTCATCTAACCCTATGGGAGTAAGCAGTTATGTAAACTTTGAAAAGCAAGAGCAAAGATAAAATTAAGTGCTGTAACCCTTCACTGATTTTTTATGCTCCAGACTAGAATAGTAACTCTCTCCCTGATATAAGAGTCACTTTCCGTGTCTTTCACAAGGGCGTTCCACATTTTCAGAGGAGACCGAATTTTCTTTCACGTTTTCCTCGGGCCTGAACCTCCTCAATGGGATCTGCTTTGGCGTCAGCCTCCAGTAGGCTGCCCACGCCATCTGGAGAAGAGTCTTTCTGCAGAGTGAATGAAACAGCTGCAAGAGTGCTTTTAGGGAGGGGAATGAATAATGTGGCAATAGAGGCTTTGCAGCCATTGGAGATTTTCTCCAAGTATCAAGGCACTGATTTCACTCCCCATTGAACCAAGTAAACTCCGCTCATTACACAGGCAGCTTTTTATACCAGAGCGTCTTGGGATCACTGGACTTTTCAACTACTGCCAGAGGCTTTGTGCAAGGGCCACTATTTTTCCACACTTTTGTAAGATCCATGGAGTATTATTGTTTAGAGCTTCCTTTACATTGGAGAGACTAATAAAGGTCAGAGCCGTACTGAGTTTTATCATGGGTGACATTATTTATCTTGACCAACAAATATTGTAAGAAGCAGAGATGAGGATTATGGATGTAGGAATATTTTTCAAGTAACGGAATATATATTTATAAACAAATATTATTTCACTAGGACCTTCTGAGATTTTATGATGAAGCAAAAAGTAGTATTTTGATGCCCAGTTAAATAAATACTGAATTTCAACTTTTTGATGAAACTCTTAGCATTTTCAGAGATGAAAATCCCTGCCCCAGTTGCTCTAGAAGTGAAATAAAAACAGAGATTGAGAGAAATCTGGATTTGCAGATCTTATGGCAGCAGCTTGGAAATCACTTTCATTTGGTAAATACTGGAGCATTTCTCCTCAGTCCTGAAGAGGGATAGCTAGCTTATCATTGGTTTGTTTGTTACTTTCATTCAGGAACAGTTTGTCTAACAGGTCCACGTCTTTCTTGTACTGGGGGCCCCAGAATTGGGTGCAGAACTCCGGATGGTGTCTAACAAGAGGACAAGCACCTCGCGCAACTTGCCGGCCACGCTTCCTTTTATGCAGCCCAGAACATGGTTGGCTTTCTGGGCTGTGAGCGCACATTGCCAGCTCATGTCCAATTTTTCCTCCACTACTACCCTCAAGTCCTTCTCTGCAGGGCTGCTCTCTATCCCTTCATCCCCCAGCCTATATTGATACCAGGTGCTGCCCTGACCCAGGTGCAGGATCTTGCACTTGGCCTTGTTGAAATGATGCAGTCCTTTGCAGTTCTTCACCAGCATCATTCACTTACATCATCCTCATGCTGTTTTGAATGCAGTGCTTTACAAAGGTCTCCCAAATTGAAGCATATTATGTAAAGGTTCCTCAAGCAGGATTGTACAACTCACTATAAACACTGGAAATACTAAGAAGCCTTCACCCCTTATGCTATAGTATACTGGAAAGCCCAGTAGCCCAAGTGTTGAAATGAAGGGTGACAGAAAGGACAAGAAACTTCTTATCAAGAGATTTTTGCACCTAATTTGTATCATAGCAGTGATTTTTAGTTGATGGCTGGACTTAGACAAAACCCAAACATAATCCCTTGCATGTAAAATACTATGCTTATACCTTTGTTTGTGTATCTGAATGATGAATATTATTTTTCATTAATATAGTTGAGGAGAAACAAAACACTGATGCTCTTATGTATTTAGACAAGGGTGAAATTAGAATTCTTTCTAAAATGAAAAATATTCTTTTTTTCTTTCTCATCCAAAATCTCCCTGCCTGTTCCCTCCTCCTTTTTTGAATGACCTCTTTAAAATTCTCATCAGGCTTTCTTCTCCCTCTTGGTACCAAGTTCAGTCACAGAAGCTTATATTCACATGAGTTTCACAGTAATTCGCCATTATCCTCTATTTGATAATTTCACTTTGTATTAAGAGCAGATGACCTACACCCTTGGATTTATATGTTTGTATCATTAATGAAAGAAGACATAGAAAGCTATTCCAGCACGCATTATGTCACAAATTTAATTTGGTATTGCTCATTTTAACCAATGTAAAAATGGAGTTTCTTCTTTTCAGTTAGTGGCATAGCTGTTACTCCCACAGCGACTTGCAACCTTGTTTATATTGCTGTCTGTGTGCAGTCCTGTTTCTCCTGTTAATGAAGGATGCTGTGGAGTATTTTTTTATTCAGGATTTTCCTTCAGTTAGCTCATTATACCTTTTTCTCTGCAAAAGCTGTTTATACTGAATGGATTTTGGGTGCATTTTAAGTCACAGGGCTGAATCTTATTTCTTCTCTATGCTAGCTGAATGTATAAAAAGAGATTTCAGGGATATAACACTGAAACTGGACTTTTTCAACCTGGGAGCATTTAAATATTTCATATTAGAAAAATATCGCTATACCAATGTGAATGCTAATATTAAAAATGGTATTAGTTGTGATATGTGTGTGTATACAATCTTTTGAAGTATTAAATTATAAATATCTCAAGATGACAAATAAAGCTAGTTGATGGACCAAACAAATGAAAGACCACAAGCTACACATTAAAGCTTGAATAATTCAAACTAAAAGTAAAGCAGACATATTAATATTTTTAGCAGCAGAGATGGTTAAGAACAAACTTTGATAGGATTCTCCGTTCCTTTTAGTCTTCAAATGAAGCCTTGATGTCTTTTCAAAGCTTTCTAATCAAATAATAGATCTACTGGTCTTTTGACTGGGGTGGTTGAACAAGAATCCAGTACAGAGAGGAAGCTCAGAAGACTGTCTAGCCCACCCCCTTGCACAAGATTTTCTGTCCTACCTTGCAGGTGTTTCCTATACGCTGAAGACCTTCACTAGTGGGCACTCCAGAGAAAAAGTCTCCATACCTTTCAGCAGTTTTTCTGTAGTACCTAATCTGAATTCTTTTTTTGTGAAATTGAAGAAAATTTATTTTCTTGTATCCATGATAGCCATTGGGCATTAGAAGGTCGTCTAAAGCTATCTCACTTCCCCTTGCTCTCCTCTCCTTTAAGCTAAGCAACCTAAATTATTTTAATCTTTTATCAGGAGGATGAATCTGGTGCACTTGCACGGGGATTAAAAACAACAGGATTTTATTTTGCACATGATAGCTTCTGCAGATTTGTGTTATAGTAATCCAGTGAAAGCCAGGAGACAGCCTCTGAAAGGGACACAATGCTGCTTATGGTCATTGAGGCTCCTTGCCTTGTACACAGGTGCTATCAGCTTTCCTCTGTGCCCGCTCAGCAGTTTGGAAGTCTTTCTGTGTTCAAAGCGCAGAGTCCAGGTGCTGCCACCTCTCGCCGATGCCTGCTTTCATGGTCCCTGGCGCCTCTGCTCCAGGCTGCTGTGTACCACCTCCAGACCTGTCACTCTGGCAGCCACCTCTCTCCCTGCGGCCATAGATTTAATAGATCCCACAGATCTGAGGATGCTTTCTAAACCTTACCTATAAGAATTAGTGCAAGCAGAGACATACAAGTTTCTCTCTTTAAAACAAAACCAGCAAAGCCTCCTTGCATTGCTCAGTACCTTCTAATACAATCTACAGAGCGCCTTGTTAGTCCAATGGTTTTGACATATCGATTTCCTGCACGCAGCACTTCACTTCTGCCTGCTTTCTGTAACATCAGATTGGAGGTCCTGCTCTGTTTTCAAGGCCTTTCAAGGTCTGTCCCTTTCCACTTATCATCCCCAATGCAATATTGGTTCCCACCCCTGGCCAGTCGCCCATGCTGGCCTGTGCATACTTGTTATCTTTCTGTCAGATAAAAGTGGGGATTTTTTGTCTTCCCACTCCACATACAGTAACAGACTGATGTGTACAATAAATAGGCACAGAAGGCAAAGGGTTTGAAAAGTTACTGCCTTCAGTTCCCCTGTCAAAGCTCTTTGCCCAGAGGACTTGGCAGACCAGTCAGGGTACTGAGGCCAGTAGCTATTACAAATAGACACATTTTTTTCTTAGTCGCCCTTAGCTCTCTCTCCCTAGATACTTTTAATTTAATATTACAGAAATAACTATGAGGATGGCGTTCTTTTCTTTTAATTTTATGTTTTCACAATGCCCTGCACAGCGAAGTCTTCATCTATGACTAGGGTCCCCAGCCGTTACAATGATGAAGATGCTTATGCTGCTTTTAACAATAAAAATCATACAGAAGTGAACACAAATTATAATAGGCATCAAGTGGAATAACATCCTTTGAGTCCCTGAAGGGGAGATGGAAAGGTTTTTCTTTTAAAAAATTAAGACAAAGAGTCTGGTTGGAAAACAACTGACTCAGAGATCACACATGGCATAAACTCTAAATCGAATCATTGTTTGGCTGAAACAGTTAGGAAGGCTTTGAAATCTCACTGTAGTTCTTAATATTATTTTGGCTCAAACAGTCAAGAATATTATAAGTCCGAGTTTGCTTCCTATTATACAACAAGTATGTACATACTTCTGTGCTTTGATTTAAAATTTTAAGAATGCTATTAGTATTACATTAACTTAAAAAGTGATTGTAACTTATATTTTCTGTATTGTCTATTACTCTAAAATTAGAGATACCTCTCATTAGCTCTGGTTACATATTTAATGCACACACTTAAAAAAGTATTCTTTTCCACATTTTAATATTTTATCCATAATTCCAATTTATGTGATGGAACAGCCTATTATGATGTTTCAAACTCTTACAGTGCTTCTATTCATTTATTTTTTAGGTATGATTTTCACTGCAGTTCATATTAATTGTTTTTGTATTATGATTCTCTCTTTTTCAAGCAAGATTATTTTGGTTTGATAAGAGAAAATGGTGGAACACACTGTACTGGTAAACAAGACATTTTTTTATGCTCCACGGTAGCAAGGAGACAAGCATCAAAATGAGCTGGGCAGTAGGCTGCGGCTGCTATTTGGGGCAGCAAGGTGGAAAAAAGAAAGTCACGGTTGCTTTGTTGTTTCTCAGTATTCAGTGCTTGCCTTTAAAAGGGACCTGCAAAAAGTAGAAACTAATGGAAATCACTGAGTTTCCTGGGAGACCTAATGGCATAAGATAACCTGTGACCTCTCTCCCAGATTATAACTTTGAACCTAACCATTTGTTAACCTTTAATGTGATGGCCTCAGTACAAAACCAAAAAACGTCATCTTGAAAATAAACCGGCATAACAAAATGTGTATGTAGAATTAATACCAACTGCTATTTTTCTCATTTCTGTATACGAAGTATGTCTTTTTTTCAGAAGTCCATTCTAAATATACGTCACTTTTGCTGCACTTTTTTTTTTCCAGTTACAATGTTCCACTCAAATAACAAATGTCAGTTTTTGAAAGAGGGAAAGTTATTCATAGAAACACAGGACTGTGAGAGATTTTTCTTCATATTCACAGTGAGGAGGGACACATAAATTAATAACAACAATGGGCAAATTTTTAAGGAATGTAGAAAAATTATGTTCAAAAATTTGTAATATTCTTCTGAAAACCTGTTTTACATGAGTGATTCCTTCAGAGATAATTTGCACAAAATAACATCTCAGCATCATACAGGCTTTTCAGGAAAGCTCAACTAAATGTGTTGGTTTAATGCACCAGAATTTTTTTTTTTAATTAATAGTAAAATTTCATAAAAGTCAAGGGGAATGTTTAAATAAAAGCCTAAAGGCTTAGTGCAAGGTAATAAAGATAAAAATAAAGACAAAATATATTTTCAGATTCATAGTTTGTTTCTTCTACAAAGCAGTGAAAATAATTTTAAATTCTTTCCAGGCATTTCTGCACTGTCCAGTGCTAAAAAAACCATCTGAAACTGCTTTTCATAGTAGTAGTAAAACAGTGAGAAGTTACTTCTACACTCAGAGTGAAATTCTGTGCTGATATGTAGAGTTGGTGGGTTTTTTGTTGCTGTTTTTTGGTTGGTTGGTTGGTTGGTTGGTTTGGTTTTGTTTTGTTTTTTTTTAATTCAGTATGCCCTCTGTTTAATATTCCCCTTTTATAATTAAGAGTTTGAAATGGAAAAATTAAGGTACAGAACTATGATATTTTAGGGAAAAATAAGTATTGCTAAATTCCTTTATGACTCGTGATTGAACAGCAAAGACATTAAAACACTTGCAAATTTCACAGAATCCTCCACCAACTTACATGTTGGCTTAGTGTGTAAATCTTTGATGACCTCTGCCTTCAACATAATGTGCTTTTTTAACTATTACATTCTGACCGTATATTTAGAGTAAATTCCTGAAATGTTGCACACTAGCAATAATTCGAGCTCTTTTTGTACTTTCCCTTGTCTCGGCTTCATTGCACAGGTATTGTTGGTAAAGCAACACAGTCATTCATTCTCCACATCCTATAAATCATACTCTTTCCTCATTACACTGGCCATAACATTCCAGTCCTTTTGAGTTATGTTGTTTACATGGTGCTGACAGCAGGAACTTGCTTGAAATCAAGACACTTTTCTTTAAATAGCAACCAAACTTCAAAGGGAACAAAGATCGTTACCCGATGGGCTTGCATTTGAAGTAGCAGTATTTCTAGCTGTTTCTTTTGACAAAAAACATTTTAGAATCATGGATGAGATTTTAAATCACCAACATATCTAAAAGTAACACCCAACTCTGTGAATGTGAATTTTCAAGAAATGAATGAGTGGTGGTCATGATCTATGAGATGCATAATATTCAGTAAATTCACGCTGGTGTTCCTTATGGGTGAGGGCTCTTTCAGAAGGGCAGTCATTATATTACTCCGTTACTCCACATTACACCATTTTCTTGTCTGTATTCCTGTCTAGCAAACTAAACATGTGCAACATGGGAATGATGCTGTGGAAGCAGACATCTGTCACTTATTAATAACATAATGTAAGCCTTGTAAACTTATCGGCACAGTGTTATTTGGTACCATGGCAGCTGTTCAGATACTGTTCACTATAACAGACATGCTCAAGTTTCTAGCTGTGAATCTCTGCAGATTGCAGTACTTGCTTTGAAGGAAAGATCAGAGATTATGTGCTGATCTTCACTATTCATGCATTCCACCTGCAATTCAGGTCTCTACCAAGCCTCAGCAGAGTATTTAGAGCCCACTGCGCCCCATGCAGTTCACTGTTCACTGGCTGAAATGTGCTTCTGGTAAGAAATTAATATTTTTATCAGAATAGAAAAATAGTTTGATTAAGGGGGAAGAGGCCATACTTGTCAAATACCTCTTTGATCCTGCAGAAGAAAACTTACGGATATATCTCTGATTTAAGAATGTAGACCCTTCCAGTCCCCTCTCCAATTCTTTCGTAATCATTTCTGTTTGAGATATCACAGTCTGGTGAATCTAAAATTCATAGTTTCATATAATCTATTATGAGAAGTCAATACAATGAAATATCAAATAATTCAAGAATATTTATTATTTCATCACTATCTGATGTACTTCACAATTTTTAATTTACTTTCTGTAAGGGTGTATATGGTTTTTATTTTTCCAAGTAAAAGACAATAAGTTTTAATTTCTTTTTTTTATTTGCTGTACCTAAATGATTGAAAAAAAATAATGCAATCTGTCATATCAGTTCTCTTAAATGCCTCTTTTTTTTTTTTTTTTCCTAAACAAGCTTCTCCTCAGCTTATTTTCTCCTCTATCCATTATCTTCTATATCAAATGGGCATCAAAATACGAAACTATAAAAACTGGAATCTGTCTAGGTACAAGTAGGGAACAGGACCAGTATCACTCTGGATTGGGCACATGCAAAACTTGAAACAGCTACCACAAACATAAATTTACATATGCATGTATTGATGTGTTTTGTCTTTCTTTCATATGGCCATAAACATGCACAGAACATCTGGCAGTCAGGGAACTGCAAAAACTTTAGGGAATGCAACACAAAATCTCTTTAGTAACGTCCTGCTATCTAACTGGTATCAAGCTTCTTGTAGTAGACTGGCAGATTTTAGACTACGACTGTGTCTGCTTCCAGCTACAGCTTTCTGAATACAGTTTGAGATGGAGTTCGTTTCTCATCTCATTTTCTTTCCCCTAGAGCAGTTCCAAATAAATTTCTGGTTTGAGCATACAGTTCTCTTTGATTTAATTAATGTTTCCCCTATAGCAGCTCACTTTCTTAATTTAAGGTGACATGTTATTCAGTCAGAATAGAGTAGCTTTTCCATTTGCATGTGTTCACCCAAGCCAGTCAAATACAGCTCACAAACAAGTAAGTACTGACTGAGAAGTGAGAGTATTTTATAAATTTACATAGAAGGAAAAGATAACTTTTTTATTAAATTGATGACTGTAGCATACGTTTATGCATGCAATCTATCCTGTTCTTTATTTGTGCAAGGATGCCATTCCTTAGGTAAATGCTTGAATTAAAGTGTAATAAATTCAGGGCACCGAATCAGATCATACCAAGCTGTGGCATGCTGTTAGAATACCAAATTGTTGTTATTAGTTCTTCAGGGATATAAAAGTGCATTTCTAATCCGTTAATGGAAAGGAAAAGGAAAGAAGAAAAGTAGAAATGTCAGATATAGAAAGAACAAAAACTATTCCTGTCTTTCTATTTCAGCCAGGGCTATTCAATTGTGCCAGAAAGACTTCTGTAATTCAGAATGTTCATGTCATTGTTTTTCCTTACTGCAAAATGTTTTGCACTTTATCTGAACAAAGTACAGGATTTTGCCAAAATGGAAGGACGTGGAGGGGAGTTAGTTTTACTTCTCCCAAGCAGACATAAAAGCAACAGTGAACTGAAAATCTTGGCTTTATCTGACAGTTTAATGTGATCAGAGATCATTGTTGAATGGGAAAACAGACAGAAAACTCTTTTACATTAAGAAAAACTAGTGCTCTCACACAGGAAAAGGATCATTTTAGCCTTATGTTTCCTAATTGTTCATCCCCACAACCCACACCATAACATGCTCCAGGGTTTCCATCTGCCTTTGTTTAATTAGAAGAGAGACTCATTTTTCAGCGTAAAAGAGAGTTAATAAATAAAGTGCTGAACTAATGTATTTCAGCTGATGTCCAAAGGTGGGACACAAGTACTTTGGGAGACCTACTATACACTTCATTCTAGTGTAGCTAAAAGCAGTTCAAGTTAGAGGTATTCCTGAGTCCATTTTATCATCAAAATGATACTTATTAATAGTAATGGATTCATGTAAGTCTCTGAAAGTGCTGGTGTTTTTACCAGTGTGGAAAGACACGGATCAATATCATCTGCGTTTTTTGACTCAGTCAATGTGCAAAGATGGTCACATCATACTGACAGTGCATTCAAATGTCTTGAATACAGAATTCTTGTGGGTATGGAAGAGGAAGCTTGTCACATGACATTGCTTTACATACAATAAGAGTTTCTCCTACCAAGAGCTACTTAAAATGTGTATGAGCTATAACATAGATTTTGAGACTTTATAAGAGTGGCCAATTTCAGTTATTTATAATACATCTATAAAATTCTGTTACTACATAGTTTCTAAACAGTTTGGTTTTGGTTTTGGTTTGGGTTTGGTTTGTTTTCCTGTTTATTCCATTTAATGCACTCAACCTAGAACAGGTATTTGGAGCACCACGTTCAGTTTGACAATCTCAGTATTTACTAGACCTTATTATACTTACTTTTGTTGCTGCTATGGTTACTCTTCTGCATGTCCCCTTTTTCATGTTTGTCCTAGGTGAGCTTTTGCCTGGGACAAGATTTTCTTAATAACATAGATGTAGAGTGCCAGCTATGATTATATCTCCCACAGCAGATAATTAGATAGAAGGTCTGGGAATAGTCTATTGTGGAACTTGGTATCTAGTCTAGTCTTTTATTTCATACTGGTAGTTTAAACTATGCATTCATCTGTGGTCCAGAGAGCATATCCTAAGCCCTGTTTCTTTTTGTTATAGTAATACTGTACTCTTTTGATGACAATATATAGAACACATAAATAGTTGCTAACTGAACTGGGTAGAATGAAGTCCAGAGAATTATCCCATTTTAGAGAATGCTCGAGTAACTTACATAACTCCTTGGTCAGGTTTTGCATTTTGTTCGATAACGCAGGCACAGTTTTCTGAGGCACTCATTTCTGATAAAACAAGGAAAGGGATTTGAGGATCATGGTAGAATCAAATTTATATCAGGCTGAGTGTGCAGTTCACCATCACAGTCACAGAATGGGGAAAGCTAAAAAGCACAGGTCAGAGTTTCCTTGAAAATGCATTTTTCTACTCAAAAACCAGAATGCCATTCGTGAATATGGGTGTTTGTGTTGTTGTGGACAGGTATATAAAACCCAGATGCGGGGTCTAGAATCCATATTTGTATTGGCATCCACTTTGAACTTGACTGTGTGGATCCCTTGAAGTCCAGGAGACCTCTATCAGTACAGACAAGGGCAGATATAGCTATCTACTCCAGTCAAATACTCTTTTTTATGTTATATTAATCTTGATTTTTCCCTTGCCGACACTAGCCTTTGCAGGAAGCTCCAGTTTGGGCATTCAGAGAGAAAATTGATTCCCTCATCGTGTGTTAATCACATCCTGTGTGCAAGGGCATCCTTGAATTATCCTCTGCTTATATGGTGTACTTAAAAAATAAAATGTGTCTTAGCAAATTTTATATACGAATCATGTAGGCCTGTGTGATGGGTGATTCAAACCTTCTTCTAAATTCTCCACAAAACTGGGATGCATGGTTTGAATTCTGTCCTGCTTTATTGTTTTCACTTCCTATGCCCATGATTGCTATTGTAGTGGTGATTTTATCTGTATTAGTACTTACATGGTTGTGCAGTAAGCAGATGATATTTTTTATGTACTAAATTATGTGATATGTATCATCTACAAGAAGCTTTGAAGAAATCTGTTGGGATTTTAGTGATGACTAATATGCCCAGCTTATACTCTCTGCTTCACTTTTTTTTCTTTACTTCCTGGAAGTTAATATTCCTTTATTTTTTGAAAAATCTTCTCCTTCTTCTGTCTTCCACTAAAAAAAATAGTGAAAGGTTTTGCACAAAGATTCTTTACCTATGAGTTCATATATTTATTACTGTAATACAGACAGCATCTTGTCTTAACAGAGTTATATATTTCTTATTTTATGATATCTGCCAGATGGTTGGCAGCATCAGAAGAGAAAAATATTTGTAATGCTCATGTCAAAGGGATCAGAACATGCCTATTAGCTGCTTCATTCCATGGGCCAAACCAAGGTATCTTTAGTAGCCAAGAGTCCTCTGATCTATGTTTTTCCTGGGGTGCAGTGACCCTTTGAATGCGTATAATTATTTTTCTACATATATAAATTTGGTTTTGTAGTACCTAGGAACAAAACATGGCCAAATACATAACCATCAATCATAATAGCAGTTCTCAAGTTAAGTCTTGGATACTTTTTCTGGCTAAGCCCTTTACAGATGCACAAATTACCCTTAGTGAAATCACCTTTCTAATGGGATGTAAGACACAGCTAAGGAGCTTGTACTCAGTGCGGGCAGAACTTGTAGGAATAAATATGGAGAAAACCAAAATCCACTCCTTTCTCCAGTTCCTTCCAGCCTTTATTTCCACTGCATGTTATTCCACTGCATCTCTTACAGTAGGTAAAAGTGGTCAAGTACGTAGAAAGTGACTGGACGAGCTGGTGGACAGTTTCTCATTTATGTTGCTACCTCTGTCAGAAAGGCGAATGGCAGTTGATTTTGTACCCTTTGCCAGAAATATGCCAGAAACATGCCAGAAATTTGCAGAGGGCTCGGTACACACGTTAACCATCAAGCTGAAGCGTGGATCACACACGCACAGGGTCGAGGTATTTTCACTGTCTTTGTTGTCTTCCAGCTCGCTCTCTCTGGAGCTGCAGTCTGACTCATCCCTGCTTGCGAGAAACAAGATGTGGCTGCTGTCACTTAGACAGAAAATGCCAGTCTGAAACTCATCTGGATCTCTATGTGTTACCAATGCTCAAAAAAATAACAGATTGTGTACCTACCTCATAGTTCAGCTCACTTGAATTAAAACCTTTCCCCTGAAAGTTATTATGTCGTGTTCAAATAGTATTCAAAGTAATGACTTAACCTTCCCTTTGATAAGCTTCATAGATGGAGTCTTTTATCTTCCATCCATAAACAAATACATTTATAAATAGTGGTGGGGTTTTTTTTGTTGTTTTGTTGTTTGTTTGTTTTCCCCACTGCCTGTAAGTGCTTTGGGGAATATATTTGATAATAGCAGGCTTCTCAATACAGCAGACAAAGGTATAACAAAATCCACCAGCTGGATGCTGAAGCTAGATCAATTCAAGCTAGAAATTGAGTAGGGCATTTTGACAATGATGGTGATTGCCTTTGGAACTACTTACGAAATAGTGCAGCAGGTTCTCCAAAACTGTTAATACTTTAAATCAAGACTGGGTCACTGTTGTTGTTATTAAGTTTTAATTAATTAGGAATTAATTAAAGAAATGTCTAAGGCCTGTTGTTATGCAGGAGATCTAACAATTCCTCCTGGCTTCAGAATTTCTGAAATACATGCTGTAAAACATGGTTTATTTTTCAAATTATTCATGCAGCAGCATTTGTTTGCTCTTTTTTGCTGTTGCTCTTCTGTGAGACAGTCTAATGTCATTTTAGTCACAAAGCAATTTCCTTTCTGGTGGAAGGAAATTTCTTCTCTGAAATGCAACTAAGAACATAAAAGAAAGAAAACCATTCTCTCACACTTATATTTATCTTTTTTTGGTTGGTTGGTTATTTTTGTATTGCTAACCACTTCACAATGCTTCAAGCCACCCTGTATGTCTTTTGTGGAGTATTATGAGGGTGGAAACTAAAAGTATGGAAATGACTGAAGGCGCAGTAAAAAATTCTGCTTTCATTTTGCACCAAGACTACCCAGAGCCATTACTTCAGAATCCATAGATTTTCTCTAGATTTCCTACCAAAGAAACCAAAAGCAGGATGTAGGCCATAATAATAATAAAGAAAAAAGATTTAACATATTATTGGGGATTTTTTTTTTTCTTACATCTTCCCCCTAAAATTCCAGAGTCATCCATAGATTTACAGAATCCTGAAATTCTTTTCTGTCATGCAGATGCTTTTGTCTTCTGCCTCGCTGCCGGGTAGCTCTAAATGTCAAAAGAAGCTCATCTCTTTGCAGTGTCATTCACGGCTCTCATCATAATTTCTTTTGTTCTTCTGCTGGCATTTATTTCTCTATGAAGAGCTGTCAACAGTTCTGGAAGAACTGTTGCAGACTTCAAAAACCTGCTCCAAACAGCAGGTTGCTGTGTTTCCTACATTACACACAGCTGAAATGATGGTGGATTTCCACACGGTCAATTTTGTAACAACTTGTATGTCCAGATCTATATATTCTGAAAGTCCAAAACACCAAAAAGTTGGGGGGGGGGGGGGGGGAGGGGAAGGAAAAAACAAAGGCAATTGAGAACAGATTTGTATAAAAACCTTGACATATGATGAAGACATTACTCTGAGGATTAAAGAAGACGTGGGTGTTATGTGGGAATAGAAAACTATTTTAAAATTGGCACTGTAGTGAACTACGAAGTCTGAGATTTTTTGTCAGATAACTTAAATTTCATCAGACCTTTAATACAGCTTGTATCACCTGATAAATATATAGCAATCTCCTTTTGTTTTACACCTGTTGAAAGAGATTGAAAGGCTTTGATGCTTTTATGCTTGCAATATTGTGTGAGCACCACTGAGAACATAGTGCTATTATTTTGTTAATTAATCTTTCTTTTTCAGTGAAATCCCATGCAAGGTTACAATGATGTGCAAATCTCTATGATTGTGCTGTATTGAAATGCACACAAAAATAGAATTCATCAAATTTTACTTTTGATTTTAAAAGGCTTCAACACAATCTTCGGATTGGTTACAACTATATTCTTCTATCACTATCCAGATGAAAGAAATATAAAACACGATTTACCAATGCTGTAACTAATTATTGCTAATCATAATTACTGCTATTGGACAGTGTTAACTTATCCAATCAAGTTAGTATTTTATGAATAGATTGATAAAAGGCTATTATTGATCTTTAACAAAGAAAAAAACCCCAAAGAAAAAACCCCAAACAAAGAAAAAAACCCCAAACAAAACAGAATGAGGCTTGAAGCCATAAGTGGAGAACAAATAATAGATAATGATCCAGATTAGAAATTTCATAATGAATTCATAAATTCAGGTTTGGATTTAGATATTTTTCAATATAGGTTGAAGAGAAATTAAATTATTATTTGATTGTTGCTAATCAAAACTTTTATAGATAACATCAGCATATAGTTTTCTAGAAATCTGTTGGTTATAAGACATTTAGAATGTGTGCATGGGAGACCTGTTTTCCTACAGAGAAGGATTAGAGGAAAAATAGGGTAGATTAGAATTGAAGATACGAAAATGCTTGGAGTTATAAACATCACGGCTACAGGGCTGGAGTGTAGTTTGGCTGTACTCCAAGTAAGATCAAGCATGGACCCCAAAATATCCTGCAGTTTTCTGTTTTGACAATTAGTTGGTGCCTGCAGACACTGGAAGATGTGGGGTGCCTTGACGTAGCACTGGATTTTAACAATTTGGAAATTAAATGGGCATCTTCCTCGTCACTGTTTGCCAGGCTGGTCACAATGGATGCATTATATGGCATAAGACACCCACAACCAATGTTAAAGGAAGAAAAATTTCTAGAAAGTTCATTTTGGCTCTATCTTTTCACTTTTCTCATAACATCAAAAATGGGGAGCCGAAGGAAGGTGTTGCCTTCTTCCTCCTACAGAGTGTGTGCAAAGAGCTCTGTCAATGGCCTCTTCTCAGCAATAAATATCAGACACTAGTCTGAGGACATTATGCTTGAGAAAGGTGCATGCAAGACAAAATATCTCAGAATTCTTACTAAAACAGGCCTTACTAGAGCAGGGGTGTCTGACTGTTCCCAGCCTTGGGTCATACACTGAGTCCTGCACCCACACAGTGAAAATTATTTGTCGAGGAATGAGTTATTATAAATACACATTTTGACCTGCCTCTTGCTTCAGCTGCTGGAGCTCCGCACCGTTCTTTTACTTGCATGCCTAAATCAATTTTCTCTGTATGGTTTACCCATGCTTTAATCCACATATCAGTATAGAGGACATTAGAATTGGAAAAAATATTAGTCTATTTAATGTGTCCCACCTGTGCTCCACCTTTCCAGATATTTTACATTTTTGTCCAGGAAAAACATAGCAACCTCCTTAGGTGCTTATTAAAAAAAGGTGATGGTTCACTAAAATGCTCCTATTTCTCATTCTCTTCTTGTGGAGGCAAGTACAAAGCTCTTTGAAATATTTACTCAATGAGTGTTCAACAGAAGAAAGCACTGAGGTTATAATATGTAGCAAAATTAAACTACAAGGTCTAAGAGAAGAAAGATTTGTGTAAAACTAACACAACTTATTTGGTTTTTGTTGATGTTGGATCATTTTATTTTTATAACATACTTTATTGATTATATGATACTTGTAAATCTTTAGAGCAATACTATTTTTGTCGTCTTCCTCCCCTCCCCCCCCACTTCATAAATCCAGGGGGTTTTGTAACTTGTCTTTGCCACACAGCAGAAATTTGATTTCTAAATATGATTCCATTGGTGCATAAGTATTATTCATATCTTTTATACCTTAGTGACTGCACTGAATAGAGAGTATTTTACAGAATTGATTTCGTAAAAGTAAGTGTCATATTTGAATGCCATAGCTATCTAATAGGTGATATTGTTGTATCTCCTGCAACAGTTTATTTACCAGAAGTATAGGGGGTGGATTATAATAGCAAATCCCAATGTCTGCTAAAAAATCTACTCTTTCTGAGGGTTTTTCTTCTTTACAAGGCATTACAGTATTGGTGGCACATTTGCAAATCCTCTATATCCTCTTCCTGACAAAGCACCAGTTAGAATAAAAAAATGGACCCTAGCTATGTAAATCATGGGTTATTGCCTTCTTTGTTCATGAATAGTGTTAGTCTTTCAGCAAACAAAATAATATTTCCCTTCCTCCTTTTACTCCCCAGTACTTTAACAAAGTTACTGTACCTAGTAGGCAACGTAAGTTATCAAGAAGCCTTCACTACCCTTCAGTGAATAACTAAATCTCTGCAAACCATGTACAAAACAGTACTTACAACTCCATCTTCATTAACTATAACTGTTCTGTTAGCATGATACATATAAACAGGTAAGTTTTCTGGCTAGGACTGGGTACACATCTTCCATAAAACTAACTATGGTACAATCTAATGGGAGCAGAAGTTGAATGCCCTGGCAGGTAAACACCAGCAGATACTGTGTCTTGTTTGTGTTACCACTTTCTTATGAGTTGGGCTCCCTGTTTGCCCATCACTATCTTGCCAGTACTCTGGGCAGTAATTTTTCTGTTCTGAGTGCATTTAAAAATTTAGAGTGCTTTGGAGAGAAAATAATTACTACTGCTAACACTGTCTCCTTATTCATTGCATATGATGTTCCAGAAATGATTATCAGTTTTCAGATGAAGCTGTTATTAAAGTAATATTTTAAAAGTACAATAAAATGCAACATAATCTAAGTCAATTTAGAAAGTGTTTTTCCTTGCAGTCTGAAAACATAAATTACATGGATTAATTAAGAGAAAACGTTTTATTCCTTGCTTTAGGAGTCTGTAGAGGGACAACTGGAGTTAGCTTACCTTAGAAGTGCCTGTGTCCGCAAACATCCTAATTGCACATCAGATTACTTGATACCCTAGAAGTTAGTGAGAAATCTTCTCTAAGATAGGAAAACAATCCATTTCAATGTTACCATACTGCCTGGAGGGATCCTATCTGCTACCTAGTAGTACTGAGTTGAACAACTGTGATAATTTTGGAATGCTGAAGACATGTAGCCTCTTCTTCACCTTGCTGATGGGAGAGCAGCCTTGTGCTCCATGGCTCAGCACCTGGCAATGCCAGTTCTCAAAGAGCTGGTTGTGCTCCCCAGTTTATGACTTACAAACTTGTAAGTGTCATTGAGAGACTACCTGCATGCACCCCAATTTAGAGGTTATTATCTATGGAGCATTAAGTGGAAGATTCTGTTTTTCAGCTTTTATTTCACTCTTAATTCCATGCAAATCTAAAAGTAAAATGTACTAATTCCTCCATTTGTGTACCATGGCCTTTAAGCTCTAAACACTGACCATCTTTAGCTCTTCTTTTCTGAGCTGGTGCTGCCTCATGTTCCATCATCCACCTTCATTTGAAACAGAAACTTATGTTCATTACCTCAAGATGCAAGCACACACAGATATTAATTACTGATGTTTTTAACATTAATTATATATAATAATATAAATAGTTTGATGAAATTATTATGGTAAGAAATATCCTATATGGCTATACTATACTAAAGGACCATTGTACTATTTACAGAGAAAAAAATAATTTAAAAAAACTGAAAAGAGACATTGAGTCACTGATTCAGAACTCTATTCAGCTTCCACTGAAGGCCATGGACTTTGCAAAGCACTGAAAGCAGAGTTAGGAAAGATTTATAAATTTGTGGTGCAGAAAGCAAGGGTTGTATTACGTTCACAGAACAAGTAATCATAATGATAACATCTTCTTGTCCAGCCTTTTCCTATTAAGGTGTATCTCACAACAGTTAGCATAGTTCAGCTGCAACAATTTCTCACTTCTTTGTCTTGGGCATCTTTAAAAATTTTTCACAATGCCTGTGTAAAATCTCCTTTACTGTGGATTGACAGAGATCCTTTTCTGGACTTAGAGGGATGCTTGCCAGCTCTGCCGTGCACTTTCCTACTGTATTTCCCAGGTGCTGTCTTTCCACAGGGTGCTTGTCCCTGGTTCACCTCTGAGTATTCTGACCGAAATTCTCTGTGAGCTCTTTCCCTGAGCATTCAATGCAAATACTCGTTGGAATACATCTCTGAATCCGACAAGGCTTTGCACTAGTGTTTCTCTTTATTTCACCCCAGAAGTTCTTCAGAACATTTAATTCCTTCTCCTGCAGAAGTTTTCTTCTAAATTCAATGCCCCTATAAAGCTTCCTCCCATTTCTATTGTGTTGTGAATTTTGTTCATTCTTTGAGCTACAGACAATCTCCTAATGCTGGTTGCTATGTATTTTTGTTGTGGTTGTTTGGCCCATTTTACTTTCCTCTCTTTTCTTTTTCAAATCCAAACTGCATCATAATAGAGCTAACAACTTAATTTCTCTGTGTTCAGGCTTGATACATATAAAACTGAAATAACAAACAGACATTGACTTCTGTCAATGTGCATAATAAAACTTATCATCCAGAGAGACTGAATATGGAATAAGACAAAGCTGGTATTCACTGAAACATGAAGCCGTCGTTACAGCCACCATTATAGCCCTATATTGAGAAAAATTACTGTAAATTAACATTTTAAAGAGATGGAATTAGAGTCCTCGGGAAAGCTGTTCATATTTTATCAAGAAGCAAAGCTTTCAGTTACTGAGGCATCCTAAAAATACTGTAATTTTTTTCCTCTAGTCAACTAGAGCCAGTCACAACATGCTGAGATTGATCTTGCCCAGATTGTTACCCCTAGGAAGGCTGAGGTAAAACCAGGATTGGATGTTATTTAAAACATCTTTTTTTCTCTCAAACACTGAATACAGAACTCCAGGACATGGTTGTTTAACCTATGCTTTGGTACCAAGCCCTCACTCAGCCTGCCTGCTCAAAACATTGCAGAGTGAACTTGCATCCGATTAAAGCAACTTGAGCTTTTTGCCTCTATTGGAAGGATGTTTCATACTTTAGTGTTTATTAAAATGTTTACTTTGTAAGCAACCACTCTTAAACTGAATGTCACTGCTTTTTTATTAGGACAAAGATAAGTTGCTGGGGTGGAATGAAAAACCACACACAGAGACATGATTGTTAATAAGTCTGACAGCTCACAAATTCCAAGCAAAAAATCTTCTGTTCTGGGATGTTGTGACCTAGCAGTTATTTATAATACTGTGATGAAGATGACAGAGGTTGCAAGATCAAGTCCATTTATTTACAGCTAAGAAGCTGAAAAACAAACATTGTTTATGGTGATACACAAGCCTGGTTATTTCTCTCTCATCAATAGTGCTTGCTTTCTAATATTCTTTTTGAAAATCCTTCCAGCAGAAGCTGACCTATACAAATGAGCATGCAGTTGTGTAAGGTATTTCTGTCTTTCCCTAGTTTGCAGATTTCTTTAGCCCATGGGTCGGAGGGGGGCACACTATATTCAAGCATATTTCTTCAGCCACTTTTAATTCGGCTTGAGATTTCTACAACCTTTCACACTGTCTGAAGAGACAAGTACTGTTGCAAAGTATTCTGCTGGGGTTTGAATATGAAAGCACCAATGAAAGCTTCAGTTGTTGTAGTCTATAGCTGGATGTACGCACAACAATTTTCCTTTCTAGTAGCTTATGACAGTAATCTGCTGTTTGTACTAGCCTCTAACTTATTTCCAAATTCAGAAAAAAAGATAATAACATTTTCCCCACATTGCTCGTGATTCTCAATAGTATAGGAAAGTCATGGCTAAAATGGAGTATTTTATGAAAGCCACATCTTTGGTTTTAGTTACTTCCTTATGCTTTAGCATGCCAGAATCTGTTTTTATATGAATTAACAAGCTCCAAATTTTAACTGAGTGCAGAGCTTACTAAATGCCATAAATTGATAATTTATTCTAAAACCTCATCCAAGAGTCTGATTTTGAACTTTAGGGCATACCTCAAGGCTCTGTGCAGGGACTTTTGCTTAAATAAGAGACATTAAAGGGACTGCCTTTTACCTTTTTTCTCTAAAATCTTTTTATCAAATTAAATTAATGCCTTGTGAATTTATTAAATTCCCTTTTAATTTACTGCACACATTTCACATACACATTCTATAAATATAAGTATTTATTGATGTCAGTGGCTGTGTTGACTAAATTCAGATTTAGTCTCAGTAAGAAAACAAATTTGGGCTTAGTTCGTTTTAAGTCTAAGTTATGTGGATGGGACCAAAGTGCCTGATCCTTATCTCACAAAGCATGTGAGAGTGCACATACAGGCTTAATTTATTATCATTTCTAACCCAAGCAAAATCTACTATTGACACTGAATTGAGCAGTCTTAGGCAATGTGAAAAAAAAGCAGACCCTGCTATTTGATGCCTGATTGACTACACACTGTTAAGACCGTAGGCCAGGTTTCAAGAGGACTGGGAAGCAAAGACTTGTACACAGTCTGTATTCAAAACACTGGGAGGCCAGGCTGCCTGCAATACATGTATTTAGCTATTTTGGGAGTATACTGCAGGGAGAGCAAGTGAAAACAAAGGTGTGGCCAGCAAATCTACACCTCATTCCATTCTCCGGTACAAAACCTGTAGTTATGTTAACAGATAATTTGTGTTTCAGTTCCTACAGAAAGATGGGAAATCTGAGAGTGAAGCCAGTGAGGAAGCTTAATCCAAAGTCAGGAAAATATTATTGGTTGTTGCTGAATTATGTGGCAAGAATGTTACAGGACAAAAAGAATTTCATATCTCCTTATCCTAGGTATTAATCTCTTGAGTCTGGAAACTGACTGTGATCTAAACTAAACTCTTTAAAATAGCTTTATTCATAGTATTATTGACCTGGAAGAGAGGTGATGAACACCATAACCTAAAGCATTTTCAGTGAAAATACAGTTTCAGAACTATATGACTTTGCAAAAGGTTTCTATTGAAATAGTTACTCAAAACATCTTGAAGAAGGAGATGTAAGTGAAATAAGGAAAGAAAAAAAAGATTGAACAATTAATGTTAGAAAAGTTGAAATAAGCGGAAAGTAATAAGCTGGCAGTTTTCCAAACCTGAAAAATACCAGTAATCTTCCATCATTTAAAAATTATAAACAGACAGCTATTCTACTAAAAAAAAACACTCATATGCAAAGAGGAGGCAATACATTTAGAATTTATATAACGAGGCAATTTAAATTTATACAATGAGACAAGATTTCCACTGAAGTCAAAAGCATAAATACAATGTTTGTTCCTTATCACAGATTAATTAATCAGTTTAATACTAAAACCTATTTCCCTCAAAGACAGGCTAACATCAAATACGTTTGGATCTGCTTGCAATCCACATTTGCATTTTAGTAGACGTAATGTGCTTTTATTTATTTTTTAAACTCTGAATTACTAAATTACCTGCTTTCCCTAACATAGCAAAATGTCATGTGCGAATCTGATACAGACTAAAATTCAGTAAATATAGTATTGGTTTTCCTTCTGAAGACAAAATAAAAAAATCAAGTTCAGGAAAAAGCCAGGGAAACAAAAAAGCTGCATAAACCAGTGATTTCAGTAAAGAAGTTTATGTGTAAATAATAGAAATGTTTTTATATCTGCCACATCTAATACAAGAACATATTTTTTTCCATGGAGGTAAAAATGATCAGGGAGTTTTTCCTATCTTGCCTATTTGGCTTGGGGTTTTTGAAAGCTGCTCTGTTAGAGGAAATTCTTTCCACTCAGTTTGCTCTGTGAGGATTCTCTAGTGGAGATGGAGTAGCCCTTGCTGAGGGAGAGGCCCTTTGAGGGCCCTTCAGCATCTGCCCTTCAAGCAGCTGTATAATCAAATTCATTATATCCCCATATTCCTCCTCCTACAGATGGTAACAGGTTGATCCCTTCCCCATGGGCCATCATGGCTATTAGGCTATCTCAGCAAGGTCCTAGAGCAAGCATACCAGACTAGCGCTGAGCATACAGTGTGATGAGTGCGGGAAGGAAGGTTGAGCGAGAAGGATGTGTGCTTATTTGTAGAGTAAATCTATTTTGTCCCGTTTTTCTTGACCATCCATCCGACTCTGCACAATGCTTGTCTCCATAAGAAATAAGATGCTGAGCAAGAGCAGCCTCAGGATGTGCCTGAGGTGTCGTGGGTTATATCTGCTTATAGTGGCATCTGAGGGAAAAGTATAGGTTCTCCTGAATGCAATTGTTGATCATCCAAGCACATTATAATTGGATGGTAAGACCTCAGGTTTTAATGCTAATCTGCTACGCAAGTTTCAGTAATGTAGAAATCTTAGGATCAGTATTTGCCTGGAAATGCTGAATCAGAAGCCCAGTCAGTAGAGTACACTATCTACAATGATACCCTTATCGATCTACTCAAGACAGAAGGCCCCTATCTGTGGGATTTTTTTTCCTGTTACTGTGTCTACATGTGAAACCTTTTGTGTGGATGTCTCACTGACACTCTTTTGCTTTAAGAATGCTCAAACAGGATAGATGTTCTTACTGTTCTTCCTCCCCAGCATCCTGAGTGCCCACCAAGGCACTTCAGACAGGCAGACACTGCCACTCAGTGATGTCTCCAGCAATGTAGTGTAGATGTATGATCTTCTAAGAAAAAGAGAACAGCAGAAGATGGACTTTGGGGGAAAATTGTAAATAATGAGTTACTGTAAGAAGGGGAAGATGCCTTTGCCTTCTGGCACCTATAAAAGCTGTCAGTAGGTGGGAGCAGGAGGATTCAAGATATACAGAAGATTGCCCAGAGAAGGAGGACTTCTGCCCCATTCAGACTTTTGAATTGAAAAACCTCTTTCAAGATCATTATGTACATTAGCAATATTGTTTTTTGTATTTGTATGGTTATGATATCTATGTAAGTGCTTTCCAGTATAGTGAAACTATTCTTTAAAGGTCCTGTGTTCCATAGCTGGATTCAGGAGAGAGATCTGGGTTGTGTCTTTGTCAGGGGTCACTTTCTGTGTGCCAGGCAAAGTACTCCCTATGGGATCAATTAAGTGCAAAATTTGTGCATGTAAGAGAAACTTCAAGGAATTACTTCTCCCCTACACCAGTTTTATTTGCATGGGAAACAATCTGCCCAAAAAACTTGAGCCACAGTAGAAAATGCAGTGCTCACTGCAGTTCCAGAAGTGTGGTCCTCTGGCTTTCTGTACAATCAGTGTGTTGAAGCACAAGTGACATGTACGGGGGCTTTCTGGAGGTCTTAATTCGGGAACGAAACCCAAGGCCAGCCATGACAATGCATAGGCTTGAAGGAGCACCGCTTAGGCTAATTACTTTACCAGATATTTGCATTTTTTAACCACACAAACAAACTCTTTCACTAATGGCCCATAGTTATTTCAGTCTGGCTCTATACACAGCCTAGCTATTTCTATGTTTTAACTGTATCTTGCAGGTGTTTGTTTGAATCATGAAGCCAGTCAGCTTACAAGAAAAGACATGCCAGGATGAAGTGAGTGCCTTAAATCTGCAAGCATAAAGTTGAAACATCACTACTACAACTTTCCAATCCCTTCCTTCCTTAATGATTCTTGAAATGGAGTGACTTGGCAAGAGTAGTAAACATTGTGTTTTATTTATCAGATTGATTTAATTTTGTCTTGAGGTCTAAATTGTTTTGCTATTCATTAGAGAAAAAAAATCATTGGTTAGCCCACCCACGCTATTTTTGATGCAAGTGTAATGTTAATTTAGAATGTTGGTGTAAGATTTTTCCAGTAATTGATTTTTCATAGTTTCTTGGAAACCAGTTATTTGCATCAAACTATGAAATGAAAGTAAATTTTTTCTTTACTTGAACATGGAACTTACTCAAAGCTTGCTAAAGCATACTGTCTGTCTGTTAAATAATATTGAATGGTTCAGAGATTAGAAATGTCAACTTTCCTAAGTTTTCTGATCCCACATATTTTATGAAAATACACTACACACAGTGAAAGTTTTGCCTGAATAGTAGTGGTCAGAACATAGCCCGATCTGTTCCTGGGGGTGCCACAATGAAATAGTTCATATCCAAATACAAAGTACTATCAGATGGGCTTACCATTGAAGAACACAAATAGAAGTCGTCTCCAGATGCTTTTAATATTCAAAATAATATCTTATTAAGATAAAATTTTGCTGCTCCTCATGTAGATCAAGATAACTAAGCAGTGACAAATATATGGGTATATATTGAATCAAAATTGCTGCTTTGTTTTCTCCAAAAAACCCAGAAGTGGACTAGTTGAAAGAAATGTAGCTTTTAATGTTAAAGTGCAAGAAGGTACAGCTAGAATGTGTGAGACCTTGAGTTTTGACTGCAGTTTTACTTCCTGTAAGGTGGAAGTGGTATTCAACTCACATTTACTGTAAGTCTTACGACGGAAACTGATAATATGTGAGTGGTTTGCAAATGTCATTACTACTTAAGTACTGTTATGCATATGATTCATTAATCCTCTAATGGGTGACTTGCTTCTCACTTCCAGACTCTGTAATCTACTAACAGGATATATCAAGACCAAATTGAAATTATTTTTCTTAAAACCTTATCTTTGGTGTTAAATCAAACAATTTATTGTAGGTGTATCCTGTGGGTCACTAACTCCTGAAAAACTTCTTAGTTTAGCTGCAGCTCTGATATAAAACTTCATTTGTGTCAATTACTCAGCCAGATAAGACTGCAATTCAAAACTAAATGGAATTAACTCAAAAGTCTCAAAAACTTTCTCATTTGACTTTAAACAACTATAATTTTACTTGAAAAACATTTCACCTACACAGTATATAAAGTATATAAATAGAAAGATAACTTATGACTTTAATTTTTCCCAAAGATCCTTAGCAAGCTCTGCATCATGGTTAAAAAATGTGAAGAGATGGCTGTAGACACTGCCTTTGGGGGATATAAAGATATATTACAGGAAGTAAGGACATACCTTGTGACTTAAAATTTTTTACCACATTTTTTGCCACAGTTTCTTGCCATAAGTTTCTTGCCATTAAGTGGGATGCACTGGTATGAAACTGTAGTATGAATATGAAAATAAACCACGCAGCTGAGTATGATCATTATTCATATATTAAAAACTGTATTGAGCATAATCTAGTTCAAGCTATTTTCCTATTTGCTTTTTATACTTTGATGCATATTTTACATTTTTCTGCCATCTGTCCAATTGGTGGGCAGTCTGTAAACTGTTAAGGACTCTTAACTGATATTAAAGTCAGGTGGAGAAGACAGAGCCTGCACCTACCCTGCTGGACCAGGTCTTTTATTATGAATGCCCCAACTTTCTCATTACAAAATGGCTAAATGTTCATATATTTCAGCCCTTAAAAAAACCCTGCTGTTAGTCTCTGCACACCCTCAGGTCATGGTCCTGCGTGGTTGCCAGGTATGATATTCAACTAACGAAGTTCAGGCAGCTCCTCCAACCTGTTGACCAGAAATCTCATGAGGTTCATTCTGAACTCAGCAAATGAATTAGGACAAATACACATCTAAGCCAACATAATATGGGAGCTTATTTAGCAAGAATACCCCGTTGATCTTGCTCCTGCAAAATTTATTCTGTTCTATTACTTTCTTCCTTCATGGGATAAATTATGCATAAAAGCCAGAATATGTATATTTTTCAAGTTCTGTCGAGAAGTCAGCATATTTTTGACTACAGGAAAAACTAATATACTGATCATTAATTTAATCAGAAGCTGCAATTTAAATGGAAAAAAAAAAAGAAAAGAAAAGAAAAGGAAATTCCTTAGATACTTGACTCCAGATCTGTAATGCATAGAGGCTGAAAAGTAGTTTTGAAAAGGAAACTGACATGTAGATGTAAAATATGGCAGTTCTTGTAACTGATGATCAGTGCTACAGGTAGATCCATTAGTGAAAACAAATGCAACCCTGTTGCTAACATTTCAGCCCTTGACTTAAAATGTAAATCTATAACAGTGAAAAGGAAAAAGCAAATACTGCTGCTCGGTGCAGGCTGGCATGTAATTGCTCCTTTTCACTGCTAAAAGCATTTGCATCTCAGTGCACACTAACTCTCTATTTTCTTTTCCAATGCCCTCTAGTGCTGATTGAAGATTTTGTTACTAACTGTGAATATGCAGGAAATGCCTACCAGGAACCCAGAGCTTTTGAAATGAATGAAGTTTCTTGATAACTCATTACATAGTGCCAGCATTTGGGCTTCATTAGTAAGCACATGTCCATCCTCCTCAAGTTAGCTGAAATTAATACCACTTAGATTTAAAGATGACTCAGAAAGAGTGGGTGTAATTCCACATGTACAGCTTAAAAATGTATTGGTGAAGCAAAATTCTGTGCTGCAGATATAAATCTGTAGTGAAGGCATGAAAATGAATATCAACACCTAAGTTTGTTGCTGGCTTGTTGCTCTTATCTTTTCTGGAAATCTAACTTGCAAAATTGGCTTATTATAACTATTTTTTTTAAATAACATCTAATAAACTCACCTATAATCGTTAAGTAACATTGCCATCACACTGGGAAAGAGTGAAATAAAGTATCCAACTTACGCAACATATTTAAATTGGCAGATTTTACTGCTTTAATAGTCGCTACTCAAACCAATAACTTTTAAAAAACAAAAAAATTCATTCTCATATTAGACCACAACCACATGTGTTTCAGTATCATCAAGAATAAACTTATCAGAAAATACGTTTTAAAGCCAAATATACAACCTAGTTAAGAACCTAACAAGATATGGAACAGATTTTCTTTTTTAAGTTAAAAAATAAAAATTTCGTATTATAATTGCCTCTTTGGGGGTTGTGGTTTCAAAATGTCTCTGAAATATAGAGAGTGCCTCAAAAGTAAAATTCTGCAAAACAAAGCTAGGGAAATATATGGATGGAGGTTAAGAGAATCACTGCTGGTTGGAGAAAAATTCTGGGTCATTTATTCAATAAGCATGAGGGTGCACTAAGGCATGAAGAACTTTTTCCAATATTGCTGGTAGAAGTTGTGGCAGCAGACTGAAGAATGAAGGGGGATTAAGTAGCACCTTGCATTTTACATAATGTTTCCAGGTTTTCAAACTACACGGAGACATTGATAAATAAAACCTCAGAACCACATTCTCATAAGTACTGTTACCCCAGTTTTATAGGGGAGGGAAACAAAGATGTGAAAAATGAAATGCCTTGAGTCGCTGAGTCTGTGACAAAGTTGGAAACAATTTAGGTCTCTTACCTTACTGTTATGTGGGCAAACAACAGGAGTGATGTGTTCCTGTGTGTTAGCAGCTAGAAATGAAGTTGGCTTCACTATTTAAATTCAACTCTAAAAGTTGATGTTTAAAAAGGCTGAACAGAAACACATTTCTCTTAGTTATTGATTTGGTTTCACTACATTAATGTCTGAAAATTTCTCCATTGCTAATGCAAACAACACTCCCATGAAACTGGTGTTAGTTACTGTTCCTATTCTGTACCTGGGGAAGTAAACCAGGGAGAGTTATGTTCCCATTTGATCACCACTGGTTTTCAGAGCCCTCCCAGTGAAACCTGAAGCCCGCTACTACTTGAGTTTTTGCTGGTCCATTGGTGTGCAGCTGGATGTGCACACATTGCTGCTCAAGTTGCAGTGGTATCGCGATTCATCAAGACAGTTGTCCCCTGAAAGTATTAAAGGGCAGCCAGAGCTCTGTACACTCAGTATGTTCCTGGGTTGTTAAAACATTTTGTTTTGTTGCTCTAATTGGCATAGATATGAATTATGCCTATGACAAGTTAGATCACTTGAATAGTCTTGACTTCTTATTCTTAATCTTCCTTTCACTTGGCTATGCCTGAACTGTGTCATCATTTTTGCTCAAGAAAACATTGTGGCTGCAGAGTTTCTTCCCCCGTTACTAAAAGCAAAAGATTACAGCATCAATGGTCTTTGTCTTACTGCTGAAACCTATATACATTGGTGGGAAATTGGACTGATCAATGTGATAATACGGATTTTAAAAGGCCATTTGAAGCTTCTATGCCCAGGCATTTAAAGAAGTCTTCTGATGCTTGCACCCAGTAGACTGTACCCATTTCCTTTGAATTTCTTACATTCTGTTACTTCTATGTGACTGCAGCCTGTTCTCATGGAACAGTGAATTGATTTTGCTCTTCTAAAGAAATAGTCTTAAATAGTGGCACTCATCTTCTCAAGCTTTTTACATAAAGGCTTTTCAGACTTTATTAATTTAAATTCACATTAGAGGCCTTCAGGGCATGTTCAGTAGTGATTTTTTTCAATCACTTTTGCATTGTGTTTCTTTCCCCTAAAAAATCCCCCGAGGCAGGGCTGTGTTCTTGACACATTTCGGACTTCAGCTCTTTGGCTTTGGCATGTCTTCCTATATATATCTTGTTAGTTTTACTGTTGCCTGTCACCTTGTGCATAAGCCAGACTGAACATAGCGAAGCCCCAAGTAAATCCTTGGCTCTGGGCTGCTGAGGGAGAAGGAGACAGGTTGTGATGTGCAGGAATGGGGAAAGAGGCTGGTTTCTTCTGGTTTGCTCTTTTGTGGAGAGGCCAGAGTAGCTTTTGGAAGTGCTTCCCTGTGTGGAGTGGCAACTCTTCAGTTTAACCTGATATTTATTTGAACCTAATACTCTTTGTTTAGTTAGGACCAGATTTCTTGTACACAGAGCTGCATCTACATAGTATTGTTAGAAGTGAAAATGAAGACGGAGACACTGGTGTCATCTGGTGAAAGGTAGTAAACAATCTTATAATGTGAAAAAATGTAATTTGTACAGTACTGAAATTGCTTCAAGCATCTGAATAGGCAGTACTCAGACTTTTTTTCCCTGTCACAAACCATCCTCAGGCAAATAATAAGCATGGATATTCTGGTGGAACAGTTGACTATTAAAAGCTCTAATTGAAAATGGAGCCGTAATGGAAACATTTCTGTTTGAAGTCCTAATATGGGTGAAGATGACAGGCATTAAATATATGTTTTTCATTTTCAGTTTGTGAACAGAAGTGGAGTACCCGGTCTTGTTGGCATGAATCCATTGCATTGGTTAGTAAAATGTTTTAGCATGGCAGCCTAGTAATTAGATTAAACAGCACTGATTTCAATATACAGACATAATCTAGTGGCTTTTAAAAATTTCCTTGTCATTTTTTTCCCATTTGATACTGATGTTATGTATACTGTGTCTTCCTGGAAACTCTCATGCAGTGCTGAAAAGTATAGCACAGCCTTAATCTCCATGACTGATATATATTATTTATAAAGTCGAGGTTAGTGTATTCTGAACTAGAGGATCAAGTTATTTCTCTGCCTCTATACCTGTTGTTTATGGGCTACTGACCTTCAAAATATCATGTCTTATACAATAACACAGGGGTTTATGCAAGTTGATAGACAGAAAAATGGATGGGTTTCTATTAATAGGCTGATTGCTGTGACTGAAAAATTTAGTTATGCAAATGAACAGTCTTTTCCTCTCTGCTGAATTAATAATTAGGAAAGAAGAACAGAGACTGAGACAGGAATTTTCAGCAAAGGTGTAACTCGGTGTTTCCTGATCCTCGCTGGGACTCTGCCTGTCCTCCTTCAGCCGTGTCCATCGTGGCCCGTGGCCATGAGCTGCTAGGGCTGGCCAGTGCCCAGCTCTGGAGGTCAGGGGAGTTTCACTCCTGCTCCTTATTTCCAAAACGGAGGCACAGTGCCCTAAAAAGCCTCCTGTGGGGTTTCTTTGAAACCAAGTTCTGTCCACTGCATATGTTTGTCAACCCGATGGAGGCGAGGACCTGCCTGAAAACAGCAGGGAAGAATTCAGGCGTCTCATCCCTCCCAATGGACTGAGACAGCACTGGAAGGCAACGAGGAAAAATAATCTGGCAGCCCCGGTTAGTTGGGGGTTAAATGAATCAAAGTCAAGCCTGGCTTGCTGGGCTGCTGCTAGGCAACAAGTAACTTTCTGCAGTCAGAACTTCCCCACTAATTGATTCTTGACACCATTCCCTGTTGGTTTGTATAAATAGAGAGCTGCTGCTGGGGGGAGAAGGAGGAAGCTGGGGTGCCAGCGAGCACCAGGCGCTGGCATGGCCCTGCCAGGTGGGTCACATGTGCAGAGGGACACTTCCCATCAAAAAAGGGGTTCAGTCGCTACAGGGGATGGTGACCACTTAGTATTCATATTTGGTAAAGCAATACCAGTGTTAAGGAGCAAAGAAATCTGCAGGACCCACAGGAAATACTGCAGTATGTCAGCCCTTTAACACGTGCTCACCGAACACACATCTTTTGCATCCACTTATTCCTTGGTTATACGTAAGTGACCAACAAAGGAATAGGAACCAGTTTTCCTTAGATGTCTACTATTTGTCAGGCTGGCATAGGAATCCTAACGTCAACAGGATATCCTCCCTGTGGAAGCTGAAAAACACACAGAGGGGAGAGCTGGAGCAGGGATTTATAGGGGATGGAGATATCGGGAGAGTCAGGCTAATGGAAAGAAAGGGGAAGCTTGCCTGAAGGAGAAAAGCAAGCCCAGCAAGTGTCTGAGCATCAAAATCCTCTTTTTTTGATAGCTCACTTCTGGAGTCTTTATTATATTGGCTCTGTGCCTAACCCTGATAAGATTTTACCCTCACCACCAACTGCAAGACTCAGGCATTTTAAAGACTGCTTCATGAATTAAACTATTGTTCCCTATAAATAAATTCTAATGTTTTTTTTTCTCATGCATTATTTATTTCCTAGCTCTTTCTTCTGCTGCAGAGAAATGAAAGGCAGAGAAGGAGGATTACAGAAAGGAAAAGAATGAAAGTGGATGGGAAGAACATGATTGTTTTTTGACAATGGTGAAAATTCCCTTTAATGACATGGAGGTAATTGACAGATGTTACATGTCTATATCCAGCATGCACATGCTAAAGCTTGCATGATATTCCTACTTTACTCCCTATTTGGCATGATAGAAAAACATGTACTGTTACACTCTTTCTATATATTTCCATATTTTCTTAGAGACCTTGAGAGGTATTTCTTTCTTTTTTGACATCCTCTCTGAAGTGCTGTGTTGCAATAATGTGGATATTGTGCTAATCAGGTGATATGTTTCCCTAAGCAGTTGAGAGGCTGGGGGGCTGAAAGGAAATATTTTTTTCAGAAACATATCAGGTCTGAAGCATATTGAGTGATAACAGAGAACACTTCAGGTTTTGTCATTCATTTCACCTGTCCAATACCTTTGAACAGGGTTTCATTATCATGTTGACGAGTTGTATTTAATTGCTAATGACCATATTCATCCCCTTGCTAGATGAGATGGAACTATTGCCAGTGAGCTCGACACCATATTTTCGATAGTTTCATATATAAATCAGTAGCTATTCCTTGCATATTTACATGTCGGAAAGACTACATTAATATATTTTGGCAAGCTTTTCAAAGATGCTGTTACTGCATTTTTTAATATCTGATTACCTCTCACTACCTTTCTTTTTTCCTTAACAGTGACAAAATCTATTTAAAGAGCAAATCATCGGTTTTCTTTTTATATTAGAATTGCAGGTTGTCTGTGTAAGGCATAAGACAGAAGAAACAGGAGACCTGACTAACATACATTCACTTATAAGTAAGTGTATCCTGGTACATTTACCCTTTTTAAAATACAAAAGCATTCTGAAAGTATTTAGGCAAATTTAAATCCTGACCTCTGATGCTTGCAATTCCTTGTGGAGCAGCAGAAGTGAAATGAACTACCCAAGAGAGCAATATGGAGCTGAGAAAAAAATCAGACGGATGTATTTATTCCTTTTTCTTTTAAAATTACATCTAATTCTCTTGATGCAAAATAGACGTGCTGCCATTTCATACAGACCTCCAAGAAAAGCTGAATAAGCTCTTCCAAAAACACCTTCTTTCTCAGATTTACACCCATTTTATCTCTAAAGTTAAATAAAAATACATATTGCATATAATCTAATTTACCAGTTATTCAGAAATGCCTACCAGTTGTATAAGTACACTTTAACCTTTTGCACATATCAGCACTGCTAAATCAGCCCTGAGTTCTTAATAATTTCTGAATATTTAGGATTCAGTTTATAATACATGCTTACCTGTATAGTAATGCAAAGTCACTTTTTGCAGAGACAGAACACATTACAAAAAGCCAGTGGGCTGCTGACTCCCTTGTGGGAAACACGGGAAGCCCTTCAGGGAGATACAAAGATTCATCTCTAGTGTAATTACAGGGACTCCTTAGAGAGTTCACACGTGAGACCAATTAGTCACAGTGTGTGCATTCCCATTGCAATATTTTTCTGTCTCATCTCTCTACCACCCTTTGCCACTTTTTGCGGTATCTTTTCAGTCTCTAAAATAAAATTTACAAACCACAACATGGAGATGAATTCAACATTAACTAAAATAAGTTAAAGCCTATACGGGAGATCAATGTGAATACCCTGATTACACCTGAAGAGCCAAAGCACATCTACACACGCTTTAAAAAGAGATTTTAATCTTGGACAGTCTTTGGCAAGATTAACTAAGGAGAAGAGAGCCACTGTTGCCAGTGATGTCTTGCCTCTGTTTACCTTGCTTTAGGAAAGAAAATACAAGTTAATTGCTATATCAATTTTCTCTAATAATTTTGTATTGTTAAGTATTGTTTCTGTTAAAGGAATAACTATTCATTTTATTGTTATTATTAAAGTATAGGTGTAATAAAAAGTTAAATGATGACTTTGATTTACCAATGAAGTTTTTAGCTCTCCTTTTATATTGAATCTTAAACAGAAAGTAATTGCAATGATGACTTTGAGTAACCTCAGCTTAATGAAGGAATTGTGATTGTCTGCATTTGGAATTCTTACAACGCAATCATGTAATAGATAATAATATCTACTGGGTTCTAACATCACTGTATAAGCGTTATTTATGACTGCTTGCTGGCAAAGCAGTTACTCCATTTTCCAAGCCAAGTTACAGTGAAAATTCTGGCAGCAATCAAAGAAGAGCATCCAAAAATATGTATGTGAAATAAATAAGATTTCAATCTTTTAGACTTTATCAACAACAAAGAGGTGAATAGAGTCTCAAACTGTTACTTTTGTTAATCTCTTTACACTGTTACTTGTTGTTTTGGACTTTACACTAAGGTAAAGAAGGCAAGATGCTAAGGTGAATAACCTCCCTCTGTTTTAGACCAAGTCTAAGAGAATAATTTTTTTTTTCACTACTACAACTTCTTATTTCATTGCCATTGAAGAGGCTTTATTTAATACATGAGACTAAAGTCTATATATTTGAGATCCCTCACCAGTTTGCTGAAGAAGAGCAGGGGCTTCACTTTCCCATTCAACATTACCTTGGTGCTACCGGTCTCAGTAACAAGCACTACTGGTAGTGTCCTCAGGAGGATCCTCGAGCAGCTTCACCTCATGTCTCATCATGCCACCCATGAAGGACAGGTTTCCTTGCGACCTTGCACTGCCTACACAAGCAACCAGGAAACACTCAGGACAGATATATCTGGACTAGTTATTCCCAAAAGAGCTCCCATGAGGGTCTGATGTCTGAAGACTGGATAGGGAATATGGACTCAGTGTGAGGAGGGCACACAAGATGTGAAGTCAGACCTGTCTTCATGCTCCTTTTGGATGGTGTCCAGAAGGATCGAGAGGCCTGGGTCTATGCTATTTGCATCAACCATGCCAGCCCACAGGCAGACTCACAAAATCACAGAATGATTTGGGTTGGAAGGGATCTCTGGAGGTCATCCAGTCCAACCCACCTGCTAAAGCAGGTTCACCTAGAGCAGATTGCACAGGATTGTGTCCAGGTGGGTTTTGAATGTCTCCAGAGAAGAAGACTCCACAACCTCTCTGGGCAGCCTGTTCCAGGGCTCGGGCAGCCTGTTCCAGGGCTCTGGCACCCTCAAAGTAAAGAAGTTTCTCCTCATATTCAGATGGAACCTTCTATGCTTCAGTCTGTGCCCTTCAGGGCAGCCAGGTTTGCCCCCATCATGTTCTGATGTGGATTCCTCTCATGCTGTCAAGCTCATGGTTAACATAATCTGTTTATGAGACCCCTGCCAGAGAGGATATCATCCTGCCCAGAAGCCTCACAGCTATGCAGATGAAACCAAGTACAGTAAAGAAGGACTAGATAAATATTTCATGCTTGCTGCAATGTGATTCTTGAGCAAACACAGCTTCATAAAAGCAACAAAAGGATGAGTCAGCAACTGATTCTATAATCCATTTTGGAGTTTTTTGAAGAACTATCTGTTATTGGCATAAGAGTATGACCATTTCAGAGTCTCATATCCAGCATCGTAAAGAGATATTTGAGGCAGAGTCGTCGGATATTTTATACATTTCAGGGACAGACAGGAGGACTCCCAGAACACCAGAACAACTCCTAAAGATTCACAGAAACTAAGTGCACATGGACTAAATAAAAATAATTTAATAATATATTCCCAAACCAATGCCTATAGTTTGCCAGGCCCTAGCAGTTGGAATGACACAGAGGACGTCATGCAACCCTTACCCAGCTTTTTGTGGACAGCAAGTTGTGATCTCACGTGCTGTCCGCCCTTACTCAACTCTGTTCTACTTTTCCTTGTCAGCTAAATAGAAAAGTAGAACATAAACTCCTAAAGGAGTAATGCTGCTGGTCTCTGCATGAAACACACTAAGACAAGCAGAGAATCTTTGAACAGATGAAGCTGTGCACCAGCAAAGCTTCCCAAGGTAGAAAAAACAGGCACACATAAGCAGAACAAGAAAAGTAAGCAGACAGAGGAGTTTGCTTCTTGAAAGTTTGAAAATGGAGTTTTGTTCGATTGGCTAGTCTAGGGTGGAAGAGTTGTTTTTTAAAGTATGAACTTCTGTATTTTCAGCAAGAATTTCTAGGCTAATAAGAAGTTATTATTGGTTGTGTTTGTGATCTAAACTTATATGTAATGCTGGAGATAAAATTGAACCTTAGGACCTTAGTCTCTTCTCACTTCCACCATGTCTAAAGAAGTCTGTGGAACTACAATAATGTATAAACAGTTTGAAAGAATAATAACTATCATATTAAGCAGTAAATACAATTAAGAGTTTAAGAACAAATAACTTGTTTTAATGAAAAATAATTAAATTACTTTTTTTTAATACCATTAGGATGTAGGAATTATAGTTGACAGACATAAAGTTTGCAGGGAGAATCACAAAGATAGATCATCTTTTGTAGCGTTCACATTTTAGAAAGAAAAAACAAAAGAAGTTGGTAAGGCAGTTTAAAAAGCAAAGGGAAATTTGTTTATGTTCCTTCAAAAACTTTCCTCTGAACTTTTACATTTCAGATGTCCAAATTTAGGAATGTTAAAATGGCATAAGAACAGATGTCAGTACTGAATCAGATCGAATGCATGTGTAATCTATATCTTATGGCCATAACAAATGCCTAAGGACAAATAAAAAAAATGCAAGTAAGTACAATATGATGTTTCACAAGCATAAAAGTGAATTGCTTTCGCTGGTTAGGAGTCAGTCAGTCTCAAAAGCCATATTTTATTCCTCGAATAATATTACCAAGACAATTAGAATTGTCCTCAGAGGAGTAATTCATGTAGGGTAAAGAGTTCCCACTATGTAACGAATACTTCTGTTTATCAAACACCTGTTGTACTTCATAAAATTTGCATGCCATTGTTTTAAGAAAATGAGTACCTTTTATAGCCGTACACGAAATTTTAATATAATCCACTGGTTATCATTGACATTACGTTTTAGTCCCATCATTGAGGTTGAGAACTATTGAACTAGAAATTTAAGCAACAGTAAATATCTTTGTAATACTAATCCTCTCAGCATCTCAGATATCTGCTTTCCATAGATCTTGCTGGATTATAATATAAACTAAAAGGGTGACAAATGTTTGTACTGAACAGAAGCAAGGGGTACTGTGTAAAATGCACTGCTGCTACTGACATAATCTTTCTCTTATCCGAGGTGCTCTGCTCAGGGCACATCAGTTCTTTTGGACTTTGTATCCAGGGATTATTCTTGCTGTTGGCCGGGTACCCAGAGAGGGATGCGTGGAGAGCATGCGGACGGTCTGTCTTCCTGCCCACCTCTCCCCTATGGCCTGCAAGGAAACAGCCTTCACACCCTACAGACAGCAATGGATCAAAAAGTGCCTCTCTGTATAGGCAACTGATCCCCATTTCATATTCACATCAAGCCATGTGCTCAGCTGGATCTGTTTTATGGTTTGAAGAGATTTTACTGGGTTCCTCACCTCGTTTTTTTACTAGATTGATCCAATAGCTCAGTCTAATATTCATTTATGGATGTTGCCTCCCTTTACTCAGCAAAGCTCCACTCATCTGCTAAGCCCGTTTTCTTCTAATTTCAGTATTTCTCAAGGTTTGAAGCAAATAGAAGCCCATCTTGCAGGAGGTTGCACCACCAGGTCCACTTGTCCCCACACAAACTAGCATTTCATTTCCACATGAACAACCATTGAGGAAAGTTTGGAGAGGAGGTGTAGAAATGGGAGAGATTGTTCTGAATCCCCAGCAAGCACCGTGTGTGCATGTTCATGTTGTATTAAAAGACCTTTCAAATAGAAAAAGCAGCTAAATAGTGGTGCTAAATTACAGACAGGTATGCCTTACAACTAACGCAAGGAGAAAAAATTCTGCCTGTTTTAATAAATGTTACTCTTCTCAGCCAGAAAATAGCACGTTTCTTCATTTTCTACAGCTTTTTCTTCCAGATGCTTCTTCTAACTGTCTGTGTTAATTCAGAAAATGAATAGGTAAAATTAATATTCATTCAGGAGTAGAAAGTTTTTAAGTGTATGGAAACAAGCATGAAGGGCAAAAAATCTATGCAGTAAGCGGGTTATATCTGTTAAGGAGACCATTTTGTCGTCACAACATGCCATTTACTCATTTCAGGTTTTTTGTTTTGTTTTGGTTTTGTTTTGTTTTTTAATATGACTGCCCAAGTTAGTAGTAATAAAGCCACTATGCCTTGTGGCTCCAGAAAGGGTGACTTCTCTTTCAGGTGTCAAATCCTAATGCCAGCGTCAGTCCTTTATTTTTATATTATAACATTTTTTGAAATACTCTGAAAAGATAATTAATTGTCTATTCAGAATAGTAGAATTGCTCCTATTTGGAATAGTAGAATTGCTACTTTGAAAACAGCCGGCCCTCTTGAAAAAATTTGCTTCAGGGAGGATTGGCAATGCGGAAGTGAGCAATAAGTATAATATTATCTGGTTTCCAAACCCAGACAAGATTGTAGAGCTAATTAACTACTGTTAAAACATGAAGAGGTCTGTTATGTATCCACCATAAAAAAATTGTAAAACATGTAAAATATGCACAAAAAATATTTATTTTTTTGTTATCTGAAGGCATATATTATTGATATACAGACACATCACAGCCCAAAGTGTGCATGCAGTAGTAGTATTTTATATACAGATAATATTTTGTTTTATATAAGATGGGGAAAAGAATTATTTCATTATTATTTATTACTTTCAGGACAGAAGCTGTTCTGTAGTCATTTTATGAGCAACTGTGTTTTGTCTGTCTGGATAGCTACAGGATTTCATGATGTTCGAATGCTTCAGTAGTATCCTGAAGTATTTCTGAGATTTGTAAGCATACTGGAATTGTCCTGAGTATTAGAACCTGCTAAAGTACAATATACCCTATCCACAACAAATATTTGCTCCCTCCCTCCATTTCTTCCTCCCTCTTCCCTCTAGCCCTCTATTTCTGCCTCCGTTTCTCTCCTTGTCTTTCTTCTTTCCCTAACATTTTCTTTCTCTTCACCCTTTCTTTTGTTCTTTCTTCTTTCTTGTTATTCTTTAGTTTCTTTTGTTTCACTGCTCTTCGTAGAGGAAAATAGAACCTGAGTCTGAGATGAAGTTAGTGTAACTGAATAATCTTCATCAGTCTCAGCATTGGTTTTTTTGGCAAAATAAAAACTGTATCATTGTGGTTAGAGATGCTCCAAGTTGTTTTTCTACTGCTGTAATCAAGATGTCATGTCTGGCATTGCCTCTGAAGGTCTTTTCAGATATTTGTTAAGGAAAAAAAAAAAAGGCAGGATCTAAATTTAAAAGAAAAATCTTTTCTTCTTTACACCTGTACCCAAGATAAGAGAGGGGACTAATGTCCGTACAAGTTCATGTACCTTTTCCATCAGTTTTGCAGCCTTTCTGTATCCCAAATACAGTCTCAGTCATGCCATATGAAAGTTCTCCCGAGCATGCAGATGGCCAAACACTCTTTTTTTTTTTTTTTTTTTTTTTTTTATTTTCATAAAACACCAAAGGGGTTGAAGAGAGTCTTCATGTACTGAGCATCTTTTTTAAAAAAAGGTGCAACTACTCAATTAATGCTCTATGATGTATTCCCAGGTGCCCAAGGGGAAAAATGTGGTCAACTTCTCTTAGGGAGATAGCAAATAAAATTATTCAGTACTTATTGCATGGATTTTGAATCAAAGCCTATTTGTACATATAGGAGTCTTGTCTACTCACAGAGAATAAAATTCGGATCTTAACAAAAAATTGCAGGAACGAGCAAGAGCTGAAATCCTGCAAGCCACGTTGCCGCTATCATCCACATGTGAGATCAGCAAGGTCCCCAAAGTGGGCCTGGGGTTCTGTCCTTGACCAAGATGGTGTCATCTCTATGAACATGAAAAATTTATCGCTGCTGCCTCCCACGCTCCTCCTTAGGATCCTAAGGGACAGTTTTTTGGCAGTATGTCTTGACATCAAATATACAATACAGAAAATTATCTTAAAAGGCAGATTCAAAACCACATTCAAGTTATCAGCATTTCATAGAAGGAAGTATACTTGCTCTTTTCCCAATATTATTTGTGTGTTTTATAAAAAAATATAAAGAAAATTGCTAAAAATAGTTTGCAAAACTAAGTAGTTCTACTTCTCTTTAAAAGTATTTTGATATTCTTAATATAGACCTCCTTATTCAAAAAAGGATTTTTTTTTTTTTTTTTTTTTTGGTGGAGAACAGGTGATCTTACACTTTGAGTCTGCTCTAAGTCACATTGAGCTGCCTGTGGGATCATAGACTGACCAGCTTTATTACCAGAGTACAGGTTGCTCATGCCCATCTGTCTCCCTAACCTGACCATCTAACCCTGTATAAAGGGATAAAAAAACCCAAAGGCTTAAAAGAAGGTGACTGGACAGAATGTAGCTAGAGTGAAACCGTAAAACAGTCTCTGGATAGGTTTTCTAGGTCAGTTTTTGTGCTGTAGTATAGTGAAGCCAAAGATAAAGCTTATTGTGCCTATACCAAGGATAAATACAGATATATATATATATAGGTATCATGCATGTTTCATTTAGATACATCTTATGCCATGACCAGTTATATGGTTCTCCAACTAATCTAATGATGACTTAAATTCATTACTTTGACTTTTTTTTTCCATATCTAATGCAATAAGAAAAGCTCATATTTTTCTTTTTAAAATATTGCAGTTAGAGAATGCCAAAAAATATCTAGAGAAAAACTTGCATTTGTGCAACCGATTTCTGTAAATATTCAGCTGGCTGAAAGGGTAGCTGTAACCATTACATGGAAGTGCTTGGATTAATGCATCACTAAGGAACAATTCAGGTGTTAATGAAACACTTTCATCCACACATCTGAAGAATAAGATGGTCAAGTAATTTCAAATGAGTCAGTGAACAACCTACATTAGCTACCAGGTCAGCAGTGTACAGGTGAAATACAAAAGCTTTTGAATTATCTACCCTCCCTAGTGCCTTTTATGAGCATAAAGCAAAGAATATGTCACATTTCATCCCTTATGACTGCAAAATGTTTTTAAAGTTAGGAATTCAATTAGTATAGCACATGCATTTAATATTATAAAGTTTTATTTTATTCCTTCAGATGTAGGAAACATGCATTAAAATCACAATCCTGCAAAAGATGCACTGAATTTAACGTGATAAGCCTGTTTGTAGATCACGGGAGACATTATATTTGCCTATTTGTTTTGTTTTACATGTTGGAGGTCATTTACAGTCCAAACTAAAATTAAAAATCCAGACTTCTTCCAACGTCTGTTGAGATACCTTGAAATAGATTTTAATCCCATCACATTTTTTTTCCTCCATTTAGGCATTGCTGAATACTGCATCTTGACTGGACTTCCAGGAAGCCCTCTGGTCCATCCTCCATGCCCTCAAGCAGGAGCAGCTATACCCTGTGTCATTCCTGACAGATGTTTCTCTCTTTTAAAAACCTCAAGTGACAGCGACTCTACAACATCCCCAGGCACTCTGTTCTCATGTTATTCCACATTTGCCTTTGGAGTTTTTCCTAAATGTCTAATCTAAGTGTCCCTTGCCGCAGTTTAAACCCATTATTTCTTCTCCTACCCTCTGTGGAGAGAGAGAATAGATTAATTACTCTCTTCTTCCTTTCAGTTGTCCTCTAGATATCTAAAGTTAGTTATCATACTCCTACTTTGTCTTCATGGCCTCCTTAGGAAAGACATTGTTATTTAGCATCATTGCAAAATGAGGAGGCAATATTTTCTGCTACTATTTATGTAATTATTCTCAAGGGAATAGTCTTTCTACTCCATCAGTTTCCAGTGGTATTTGCAATGGGATTATGTTAAGTGAAATGATAATACTGTTCATTTATGCAGTTCTATGGGGATAAAAAAAGATTCAAATAATCTAATGGGAACAATTGCACCTGCATCTGGGCTGCAGGTGGCTGGGAGTTTCTCTTCCAGTTAAACAGTACTACTTATCTCACCCTGATCACTGTTTGTGTAGCAGCATGGGAAGGAAAACTTGAGAGGTTGAAACAAAATGTAAGGGCGGTGTTTTACATGTGAGCGTGCGGGGGCACGTGCAGGGGAGGACATTTTAAAAAACTTCTGAAGATGTTTCCTGCTCTGTGCCTATAGTCACGTCAAGTCTTTGTGTCACTGGCAAAGAGTAGTAACTACAAGAAGAATATTTATTTCTACCGACTGATTATTTGGCACCTGAAGCAACTTCTTTGCTCTCTCACAGTTACTTCTCCACTCATTTTTACTTACCTGGGTGCTTTTCAGCTGCCACTTGGACCTGTGGCCTGTCCTCTGGGAGAGCAGTATCAGCTGTAGCCTTGGAAACCTGAGCGTATTTGCCCCTGTTCTGTGCTGCCATCAAGGCATCCTTTTGATCTCGCTCTGTTACACCTTTGACTACAATGCAGAACTCCAAGATGAAGCCAGAATTAATTTTTGCATCAAATTTTTTAAGTTTCTTGTCTCACTGTATTTTTTATGGCAAAGCCCACAATGGTCACATCACATGTGCCTCCACAATGTTGGGTGTGGGATGTCAAAGGACCTCTGTCTGGTGAGGACAGTGACTGTTACGAGGACATTTGAGCTCATGTTGTCTACAGATTTCAAGAGTCTCTGCTTAACTTTTATATTTATGTTTCCAAGGTGCTTTACAAAGACCTCTCAAGATCTCTCCTGATGCTTATGTTTCAGAGCTCATTCTTCACGTTTCTTGAAATTTAGTGCCAGCTATATGCTTTTCTACAAGATGAGTCAATGAGTCATAACAACTTTCCCTTATCTAATTTATAATTGTTATTACTTAATGATCTCGAAGTAGTAAAATTAAAATGATAATAAACAGCATACAGAGATTAAATTCAGATGCTCAGTTAAGTGTTTTAGTAACTTCACATTACAGAATATAATGATTCGTATAATTCTTTCTGATATACAAGTACCATAACAGCATTTGGCATTTATCACAATTTTTAGAAGAAATTTTACTTATGGCTAATTTGCAGACTGCTGCAGAGAGATGCCAGAGGTTGTTCCTTATTTTAAAAGTAGGACATGGCCTGTTGGGATTTTAGACAGCTAATAGAGTACTGAAAACCAGAATATTTTAGACACCTGTCTCCCCCTCTCCTTTAAGGGGAAGACATAAGACTATTAAGTCTGTGTGAGAATTATGTGGCTCAAAGGAGACCAAAAACCTGCACACAGGAGGTACCTGCAAGAAATGCTTGGCACAAATCTATTCTGAAATCAATCAGCCTATCAATATTTGATTGCAAAGCCCACACAAGAACCTATATCCACACTTTGTAAGCACCTAGAGTGGCGAACTTTCCCTCCCTTCCTCTGTCCCTTACTTCCTCTCTCTCTTTTTCCTCATGGAAAAATATTGTTGCAGCATTAAAGGCATCGCTCTGTGGCCACCACAGTGAAGCAAACATTGAACTTTACGATGACGCATATTTCTTAATTCCCAGTTTGCTGAGTTAGTTGTTTTAAAGCCACTTTCCATGGAGAGCTCTGTAGCTGTGCCTGTGTCCCAGTGCAGTTTGTAACTCAGAAGCATTTGTATTTATGTGGTTCTTAGAGACCACCTTATTGTCCTAATGTAAATATCACATGTTAAATTATTTTCACCCATTTTCCACCCATTGCTCAGTATGCAAATGGTTATGGAAACTTGAGAGTTCCCATAAAGACCCTGACAACTCCACTTGACTGTGCTGCTTTCTGTAAGGGTATAAAATAGTTCCTAACAAGATTTTATGGCTAATCTTTCATAGTAATTATGAAATTTATTTACCTCAACACAGTATGTTTGAAATTGTATTTAAAGATTCATGTGGTGTTTATTCGGTTCCAGTAACAATTTAGCTCTCCACACAACAGCAAGTCATACTCATAAAAATAAGACTAATTTTGAACTATTGCCAGTGCACCAAATAATTTTATTAACTTGGAAATGTGTTTAAAGTTTGAGTGTTTCTTATTTCTCTTAACCAAACAAAATGAAAAACATTTTCACTAATGTATGTAGTCCTTTGTTTAAAAAAACATCTCAATGAAGATAAAGGCTTTCCTTTAGCCTTATCTATTTTGAGAAGGACAGAAAGAAATAATAGTTTATCACCAGATTTTTTATTTGATTGACTTTGTAAGAAACAAATATTTGAAATGGGAAAGTCAAAGTTTTGGTGGTTTTATTTGCCTATTGGACTGGCGTTAGTCTAGACTTAGAGCTTGTGTCATCATTAGCAGTCTGTATTTTTCTGCCAGAAGAAGTGCCATATTTCAATGTAGCAGCCTAACAGAAGCACGTAGTCCATTAGTCCACGCTAAAGTTAAAGGTCACTGCTATCAGACTTTGAGATTAATTTGAGATGAATTGAAGTTCAAGCACGTATCTGAAACACAGCAATAAAAGCAAACTGTTGCACTGGTCTATAAAGTTCCATGACTTAGAACTTGACCTTTTCTGGTCTTCTGCTAAAATTTTTGGGTGCTGAAGTCAGAAACTTACGAGTGCATGTAGCTTGCAGAAGACAGCTGCTTTAGCCCAAAGGAATGAAATAAGGAAGGAATAGCTGCCGATACATAAAATGCCTTTTTTTCTTTCTTGAATATAAATGTCTAAATTATCTCACAGAAAAAAGGAAAGAAGGATAACATTCTAATTTTTTTTAGCTATGCTGTTAGCTGACTTAAAAATTCTTATTTCCAACTTTCCTTGAAATAAAGCACTTTATAAATTCTGTTGGTCAAATATCTGAGGGCATATTCAGCACTTTTCTGTACTAATGTTTAACCAGTCAGAAAAGGCTTTTTTTTTTTTTATGAGCCTCGCCATTGTTATACAATGACAATTATGTTTGATTTCAATATCTTTTTGAAGGTACCTGCAGCATGTTCCATCTGTTCTCCTCCTTTGTCTCAAAATCCCATGGAATCTGCTGTAGTTGTTCATCAGGCTTCCCAAAGCTACATTTAATGTAAAACAGTTCAATTAAATATCACTCATCTATTGAAAATTAATCTATTACACAATCCATGTATAACACATGACTCATTCCAAATTAATAACTCTTTTCATGCACAACAATAAACTTCTCTGTAATTAGTTTCTTTATGTAATACACAGAACTCACCATTGTGTCATACCCATGCAATTGTTCAGGTTACTGGTAAAAACAAAACCAAAACCCAAAAAACTGCAACACTACCGAAGAAAGAAACCTGAATTCATGTAGATAATTCCTGACTGCTAAGGGCAGAGGCCTGGAAATGAGAAGAGTCAGACTTCATTTCAAGTCAGCCTCTGAATTTTTTGTGGCCTTATGCAAGTCATTAATATCTATGCCTTAATTTTACAATATGTAGAAGAGGAATAATGATGCCTGATGATCTCTGTGAAAGTGTTTTGAGTTTTTATGTTACTGGAAATGTTATTGTTGCTGTTCTTTAAGGAATAAACCTATACCATGGAACTGTGGAAGACCTTCAAAGAACGTGGAATGTGAATGAGAAGACTTTAAGAGTCCCAGGCGGAAGGTAAGTTAAACCTTCAAAGCTTTGAATCTTGTCTGGGCTTTGCATATCAGGCACGAGAAGTAAAGCCATGGAATACCTTCTCTATGTCTACCAATGGCATAGGTAAATGAGATACAGATCTTTCCTTGCAAAAATTTGCAAATGAAAAGGATGTTACACCATTTAGACTGTTTGAGCACTGCTAGAAAAAATTTTGGTTGCTTGTCTGCTGAATTTCATTGACCATGAAAGAGCTACAACTTACTGTAATTTACAGGTACCATCCCCTGTGTAAGTGGATCTTATACAGAAAAAAATACAAATATTCAGATCCCTCATCCCACTGCGCCCCACCCCCCAACCAAAAAAAAAAAAAAAAAGGAAAAAAGAGAAAACGACATGATAAATGGAATAATGGATCTTCAAATTGGAAGCAACTCGGCAGCCTATATCAGCACTGGACCTGCTGTAGCATATCTTTAGGACTTGAAGAATCTTAGCAGAATGAGATACTACTAGCCCAGGTGGGATTTTAACTTCCTCTCATTCATTTTACTACTTATGTCTACAAAAGGTGAAAGGAAATAAAGAACTATGCCTGAAGATTATATTTCTTCTTACTCATTACTAGGCTTCCATACAGTCCACATCTACACAATCACAGAGAAAACAATGAAGTGGAATGGAGTGACATAAGAAGTGATGGAGGCTCTTTACGGCATATGTCTAAGTGTAAATTGTCAAACTGTGACTAGACCGCAAATATAAAGACCACTCAAAAGTCTTTATTTAACTAAAAAAGGAATTTTTTTAAAGTATATGTCTGATATTGAACCTGCCAGGGGAAGGCTAGTTGCCTAAAACAGCTTCATTTTGTTCCTTCACTGTAATATTTAAGCTTTTACATATCAGTGTGTTTATTCAGAACAGAAAACATTTGATGATGACATTTACTAAAGAATATCAGCAGTGCATATTGTCGAAAGTATACAGATATTTCAGGTAAATAAAAGGATAGACTTTGCCAGAAACATACAAGAAAATTAACAAAAAGAAAGAAAAAATGTCCAGTTCTGTAGATATGACTATACATGATTTTTATTTTCTTTACAGAAATTATGCAGATACATGGTTTGCCAGCCAGGCATCATAGGGCAATTGATTCCAAATATAAGCAATTCAAATAAAGCAGGGTGGATTTTTTACTATTTTTAAATTTCTGACTTCCCTGAGAAAATTGCAGATTTTCATATCCTGCCAGCTAAGAGTAACAACTAGTCAATAATGTATAGGAAATCATTAAGTTTTCTAGCTTTTCTACTCTATGTTAACTTCTCCCACCATTTTGAGACGCATCTGCATTACTGGTTTTAAAGGCATACTCTTATTAAATTGTCTGCTTATTCTGTTTCCACATTCTGAATATTAACAAAACAAGGAAGCAGTAGAAAATACGTTTAGCCTTAAGGCTAGAGCACTGATAAAACCAGCTTGAATCAAAGCCTTTGGGACTCTTCTCATCTCAGCAGACTATGTTTGAATCACTGTATCCGGAAGGATCTGCGCATCTCTGAGTGACAATTCTTGTCACAACAAGGTTACAGCAGATAACTGACTGCAATTCTCATTTGCAATCAGTAAGAGAGGTAGGATTAGTCATTGTGACTCGCCCTCCATCTTTGCAGGGAAAGATACTAATAGAAAGAATGGTTATCATGAACTTAGAAAAAACGCATATATCATTGCAGCTGCACAAATGAATACCAGTATTAAATTCCCTTGCATTTCCACCACAAGCCAATCAGTCTCAATAAAATTATCTTCATGTGTCTACATTGTATGAAAGGACATTTTTCCAGCAGTTAATTGGAACTTAATTCATAATTGTGATGAAAATATTTTGTAAGTCATTCATGGAAAACAAGCTGTTTTGTGAGTGGGGCAACTAACGGAGCTGCATTTCCAGCAAATTTGTGACTCATCACTCTCCTCACACTTTAAAAACAACCTTAGGTCACCTTCTGATACCTTTTGTCACCTTTTCTAAACTTCTTCCCAGGATCCTCTGCTTCCTCTCCTGTTCCTTATTTATCTTTCCCTGGGCTGTGCTGAGATTGGGTTAGAATTGCTCACAGTGGGTAGGCAGGAGGTTTTTAATCAGCTGGCTGATATCTGAATGAAACTGATTTTTTTTTTTTTTTTTCTTTCCTGGTAGATCAGGAACAGAATCCTGCTGAGACCTCCACTTCTTTGTCAGATTTGGCTGAAATTGGCTAATATATTAAAAAATTATTAGAGGAGGACAGACATATCATGGAAGGTGAAACAGAAATCTCACTAATCTGCTTTCCAACCCAAACCCAGAGCATGAATATCATAACGACAAAATGCATCTCCACGTTGGCTCACAGTAACTTAGATGAGGGAAACAAGCACTATACCAGCTGAGTAGGTTTCAGGGGTGTTGCAAAGCTAATGCCCTTCAGCAGAGCGGTATTTTAGGCGACATGTACTATAGTTGCACACACACTGCTCCGTCTCCAAAGCTGACCTGGATAAATTGGATTTGTACTGGAAGATGGGGAGTAATTTTTCTTTGAAACTGCACCATATAAACAACTACGTGAATGTCTTATGCACAGGGGCCACTAGTGTTATCATCAAATATAAGACTCCACCTACCATCCAAGCACCTGAGTGAGGACTAATTACTCTCAAGCATGGTCTTCCTCATAGTTTGCTATATGGATATATTACTTGTGCCTGTTACCAAGAATTTGCTAGTACAAAGGAAGTGCCAGAGATTTCCAGTTTCCTCCTATTTTATCTAGCAAAAGAAATACCAAAACTGTCAGTTTCTTTCATTTCTCTCCACCGTGCTCTGGTGGTCATGGGAAAGATGCAGACACTACATGCAAGGTTCACTTTTCTCGCAGCACAGATAAAAAAACCTCAGGCAGCGAAATGTTAACCATGTTCTCCAAAAATGGTTAGAAAGGAATAATTTAGTTTTTTTCTTGGTATACTTTCATATATTTTGGTAATCCTACTTCCTTAAAAGGCTAATCTTGGAATTTAAAGCAGTAATCAAGATGACGTTCCAGTAACGGGCATGGAAAGCATTCACATCTGAACTTCAGCCACGTAAATTCATTCCTTTACATTTTTTAAGCTCATCTGTGAATCTCCCATGACAGAAATGTGAAACACCTGTCATAATTTTCCCAGATCATTTTCAGTCAAAGGTAAAATGCTGTAGCTTCAATCAAACAAAAAAATGAAGTATAATGACTCGGACTTACACTGGCTTTATCTTACAGCCATAAATAACAAAATATCCCAATGTAATAAGGAGATGGCTTATTTCTGAGGATCTTGATCTACTGCTTGGGAAATGACACATTCATGTCCCTTCCCTGCCACAGAGATACTGTAGGTCCATATGTGGATAACAAACCTGTCTAAACTTTTCCTAGGTATCAGTAGCATTTCTTTGTTTCAAATGAGTGTTGCAAGTCTAAGCCTGTTAAAGACAACTGGTGCACCTGAAGACTAGGAGTGGGCACCAGGTACAGCCATGTGCAGAGAGCAAATAATCAAAGGGTCTTACCTGTCAACAGTGACTGCCACTTGGATGCCATCAGTTGCGGTAGTAGGTGACTGACAGCAGAAGAAGGTGAGATATTCAGGTAGGCAACTAAAAAAAGTATCTACCTCTGAAGTAAAATTTCTGGCTTAATGCTTTGCACATTCTGAAAAATATTTTGGGCAAATCCTCACTTAATTTCTTGGAAATAGGAAAAAAGCTCAGGAAAAGCCTGCAGGCAAGATGACCAAGCTACTCACCAGCAACAACAGGGCCCAAAGGGTACTAACAGACTCTAACTGCCCTGAGCAGCCTCACCTGGGACCCCCACACTCTCTACCCATAGGCCCAGGGCACCATTTCAGCTCAGGACTGCCGTTTTTTTCCCTTCTTGAGCCATGGTATAAGCGTGCTTGTCTCCAGTTCTACCTCCTTCCTGTCTGGAGCTTGCACCCATCACATACCTTTGTTTTCTGTGCTGCACCTGCTGGGACCTGGACTATCCCTTCTTTGTGTGCAGGGTTGTCAATGGACCTGTCTTTTGGCACTCAGCTTGGATGCCACACGCCCTAGTGAGTAAAAGCCCAGCCTGTGCCGAGGTAAGTGGATTCTCTCTTCCAAGCTTCCTGTGAGAAAGTCACCTTTAGGCTGAGATCAAGCAGAAAACAACTTTGGAGGCAGCAAAGGACAAACCAAAACCACAGGTTATACTGGGATTGCATTTAGTTAGAACATTTTATTACATCGCATGTGCTGTTGCAAGCACTGATGTATAAAGTGTCAGTTTTGAGACGTTTGGGAGGTGCAAATTGAGAGCAATACTTTGTAAAGACCATAAATCATATTTTTCATCATGTTTTGCTTGTGTTATATTCTCTAGAATTACCCATTCATATTATTGTGAAGTAAAGTTATCAAATTTCAATTTTATGCCAAAATACCTATCCGTAGACATCCACTGGTGAATTCATATTAGTAATGATAATAGGATCAAAAGAGTAATTGTGTGCAGAGCTTTTGATATTTAAAAGGATGGAAATGCACAATTTAGCTCACTGCACAAGAGGCATTCTGCTACAAATGGGTCATGAAAATAGTAATAAGTTTTGTACGTCGTCTACTGCTTTGTATCGAAAAATATCGAAGCATGCTTTTTAAAGAAATGTTGGACATAGTCTGCTGTATGTGCCCAAGGGAGAGCTTTTCAAATTCATTCATCAGGCTTCTATGCAGAACATTAATTCTTCAAAAATGTTAAGAAAGTTACGTGGATTATGACTTTAGCTTGAACTTCCAGAAAGGGTACTGCTTCTTTAGAGGGTAACAAATACCATCTTAAAACCAGACAAGTTCTTCACTACTTCTAAGCTACTGTGGGTGTAGCAGAAAGCATAGGAGATAATGTGAATCCTATTAGAGAATTAGTTAAACTTCCCCAATTCTCTGACTCAACCAGGCAGCAATTCAGAAGTGTAGTGAAGAAGATCTGTAAGTTGTGTGCTCTTGTCTGCTGAAGTGGTAATCACATTCCAGCTGGGTACAAATGAAGTGCAAAGTCATGTTTCAAGTGCCAAGGGAAAGAAGTAGCTAAAAATACCTCCTTAGTTTCCTTTTAACATTTGCTATTGGCATAGCTTTCTGCTGGTCTTTTATCTCGTTCTTACTTGGTCTATACATTATATATGAGGCTTTGGATTCTAGAAGGCAGAAGGTGCCTAAATGTGGGGTGAGTGCTTCAGGAAACACCTACAATTTTAATGGTGTAGTGTCTTGAGGACTCTACCAAGATAGAGATCTGTCAAGACAAGACTCTAGGGTAGTTCCCATCTCTACCATGCCATATGAAAGCTTCTCTAAAGGAGAGCTGCGCTCCAAAAACACTGCATGAATTATTTCAATTTTGTCAGCAGCTGCTAAGAAGCAGCTCACTGGAGTGTCTGTAAAAAAACCTCATAGGTTTTGGGCTTAGGTTAAAGTTTGATTTTTGGAATAGATTGGTATATTTTTTTTCCATATAACGTTCAACTCTGATATGTGCTGTGCTTTTCATTAACTTGGATCAATGAAATATATGCTTTGGACAACAGCAGGTTGGAGGTGGAATCATTTGCTTGGAAGATGGCCAGTCTTTACAAATGAAAACCTTTATCTTTCTATGTTTTAGCTGATGGATGCTGATGAAATATTTTTACTGTGTGAACAGCTCACCTATTACTTTTCCTCTTGGTTCTGGGAAATATCTAATAACGAAGTCTGCATGAGGTCAGCCTCATAATTATAGCTGTCACCACAGTCTTACCCCTTCCCTGGATATTTTAGATCATAATCTGCAAGCCAAAAGTATCTCCAAGGCTTAAAAACTACTGATTGTTTTCATAGAACCCTAGAATTGTTTGGGTTGGAAGGGACCTTAAAGGTCATCTAATTCCAACTCCCCTGCCATGGGCAGGTATGCCTTCCCATCCACTAGAGCAGGTTGCTCAAAGCCCCATCCCACCTGGCCTTGAACAATCCCAAGGACGGGGCATCCACAACTTCTATGAGCAGCCTGTTCTTCAGATATTTTAGGTAATGGCAGCTCTCTCATAAGGTAAACATGTAATAGTCAACAGACATATAGTTTCACCATTTTAAAGGGATATGAGATTCCTTTAAGACCTATTATTGTAAGGCTATCTTATTATTTTTAGACATTGCAGATGCTAAAAATGTCCTTTATGATTACAGTCTTAACTACTTCAGGCCAGTCACATAATTTAATATAACGCTTCTTTTCTGCTTGACTCATCTTTTTTGCCTTTTTTCAAGGAAACTTCTTATGCTTTGAATATACAGAACTTAATGTATATAGAAACTATAGACAGGGAAGACATTCATGTTTTAATGCTGTTTTAGCAGTTGAGAAGCAGACTTCAGGGATTACCAGGAATCTCCAAACTCTTTAATAAAACATGATCATATTGGATTTACATTTTTTGAAGTGCATGTAGATTGACATGAGAAATATTACCAGCATAAAAGAGAGATCAATTAATGTATACACATTTTATTACTAACAGGAAAATATTGATGTGGTAAATGATTTATATGCTGGGTAATAAAGTAGATTTAATGGAGAAGTCAAGGTAAGTTGTGTCTTGGGATTTGTGTTAAAGCTAAATCATGGAAGAGAAATGCATAAATATATATTATAAACAATTACAAAAGGGAGGAAAAAGAGCAGAGTAGACATGCTTAGATGATTGTGGAGCAAAATCACAAACATAGTGGTTATTTCCATATACTGTTTCTTACGAACGAATCTTCACTGTTGTCTGGTAGTGTTTTTGCAAATAAACGTTTTCATTCTTTCTTATTTACTGGGGTTTTTTTAGAAAATTCTTAGGAACAAGTTTTAAATAATGCAAACAAACATAATTTGGGGTTTATCTAAAAAAAATAAAATCATTGAAATGATAAACTGTTGCTTCTAATGTAGGGAAAAAACCTAATGAGAAGTATAACTTACCATTCTTCATTGCTCTACCACCCCATCTGGCCTGCATACTTCATAAAAATGTTTCCAAATATAATATGCTCAGCAATGTTTGAACTCGTTTTGTTTTCTTTTGTTTTTCCACTGTATGTTCCATGGCTAGTATTATTAGATGAGGCATTTCATATTCTGTTTCACTTCCTTGTTGCTATGCAAAAAGGCTTTCCCTTAGGAAAGGCTTCCTAAAGTGCAGCACTTCAGAAGCATATTTAGAAAAATGCTTGCAAAATTTCTAAAAAAGGCAATTAATTTCTCATTCCTTTAAAAACAAAGCCCTATTCTTCACAAGCAAACTCATTTGTTTGCCTGAATTATTTGACTATATTAATTATCTCTTTAGTGTTGACCTGAGGAAACATATGACTGAGGCATCCCTGAAAGAGAAGTTAGCATTGTACAGTAGCTTCAGCTGAAGTATTTTCTTTGGTTTTAAGCCAATGGTTTTCAGGAATTGTTCTTCCAATCTCTAGAGAAAAATCAGCACAGATGCATTTATCTGTAATGTATAGTATATACAAAAACCGTATAACACCACCAAGGGCTATGAGAGTACTGACAAAATGCTAAAATTTTATCCTTCAGATCACGGGCATGAATTTGGCAGAAATTCAGTTTAATAAAAGTAACTTTTGTCGTTAGTGGCTTTCAAAGTGTTGTCCTTTCTCAGTTTCTAGAGCGCAGATGTGTGTAGCATTAAGTAGCTGAAGGGTTAATTGTGCGTGACAAATGAACCACCTTTCTCCATCTCCTCCCTCTTACACACAGATCTTCCAGGTTGGAAGATCAGAAACACAGTGGGAGATGTGAAAGGTGATGCCTGCAATGAGGATACTTGCAGAGCTGGATTCTGGAGACCTCTCTGAAGCTCTGCAGCTGCCGATCGTCTGTCTGTCTTAACAACTGCTTTTCTCTAAAAATATAGTTTCTTTGGGGAAGCTGAGCCTTAAGGAAAGCAAGGGATAAGGAGGAGACAACAAAAGGTTAGAAATTGTTGCTCTAAAACCACTGTCAAGCTCAGTTTAATCCTTTAAGAGCAGGGCTCTTGAGAACTGTGGCTCATCCACAGCTGAGCATCAGGTACACTGAAGTATCTGGGTTTTGATAAGAATTTGCATCCAAGACAAGTTAACAGAAAAAGGAATTGGAAGGTTAAAGTTGAGGTGTGGTTAAGACATCCTCAGGAAGGTGTTTCTGATGCGTATGAATAAAAGGAGGCACAGTGGTGATGGCAGATTGGTATTGCAGTGGACTGTTTTGAACCATTACTGGCTGGCACATTTACTGAAACACAGTTGTTTAACCTGTAAGTACATAGGTGTAAATCCATTCAAATATGAGAACAAGCATGAAGCATGTGCTGTGTGACTCAGGATGTGGTGGGAAGGTGTACTGCTATTACCACCCAAATGACTACACTTAATTTTTAATCTGTTTGAGCTGGAGTGAAGAGGCGATGTGTGGCAAAGCAGATGTGTGATAAAGGGTTTTTCCAAAGTTGGATGGCTCAGCAGGTGCTGTGGTGAGGGATCAAAGGGCTTTTTTTCTCATTTTGCTTCAACACAGGAAAAATCCATACAAATACATCCAAAAAAGAGTGTGGTTGGTAACATAAGAAAATCAGTCTCAAAGTGAACTGTCCAACAGAGACAACTGTGTATTATTCTTCACCCAAAACCCAGAGAGGTTTCAGCTGTCACCACCCATAGAAAAGTATGTCTGCCTTCCTGAATTAGAGATTAAAAAAAAAAAAGTAGGTGAACTCAGACTAGCCATTTTAAATAGCCAGCTTACCATGGTTAAGTGTGTTCAGCTGTTGTGAACCCTGCAGAATGCCTGATATGAAACTGTTCACTTTTTCAGCTTTTTGAAGTGTTATTGAAATGTAAGTCAAGGTATGTCTCTCCAGCTAGTCCTCTTGAAGAAATACCTTTTAAATTTATTAGCTTAGCTTGTATACCTTTAAACTCTCTCTAGATTGCAAAACATATACTAATAATTTAATTAGTAAGGAAAAATTAACAGAAATCAAGCAAATAGGAATTCCAGTCTTTTAATATGTTAATATTGAAGAAGTGAAACGTAACCAGTGCACACTAAATCAGTATTAGTGCAAGCCCAAACACACTACAGTTCTGAATTCACTTTAGCCTGTTGTCAGAAAAAAAGTAATAAAATATACTTTTGGAAAATAAAAAGTTAGGCAGCAGATAGATACAGGTCTTCAAATTCAGTGATTGCCTGCAATTTTTTCTCAAGTTTGTGCTGATATCTCATAAAATTTTCACAAATTTTCTTTTGGGCCATATAGTATCTGATTACATACTAGGGCTTCTTGCTTTATTGAAGATAACTAGTCAGGTTATCTTTAGGACAGTATCTAAGATACACTGTCTAAGTGGAATCTTTTTCCAAGTGGAAATTTGGTGTAATATCTCTTGATTACAACTGCACATGTTTCAGGAGTGTAGACAAAGTCAGATTTGAGTGGACAGATCTACTTTTTTATCTTTCCAATCTCAGGTTCATAGGATTGTTAAAAGCTTCAGTAGTTACTTCACATTTATATTTGCTTCAGCTGACAAATAGTTGGTTGATTTTCAATACATAATGTATACAGCAAATGACCTGATGCATTTGAAGCAATCAGGAACACCTACATTGAATTGGTATTATAGCAAATGTAAAGAATGGACACTTGCTGGTCCAAGTGCACTGAATGTGTGCCTCTGACCAACATAAACCCCCAGCTCCAGCAATTGATCATATTAAGGGAAACACTCTCCTTGCATTCACTGACGCATTTAAACAAATCTTTTGCTATACAGATTGAAGGAATTTTTCTGGTTAAATTTTACTGATCTATTTAGTCTTCTGTTCATAGATTAGTTTGAAGCAATTTATCTTTGGTGTACATGAATAATTTAAAATGATTCAAGCAATGATTAGTGAAGATACATTTTGCTCTACGCTCTCTGCCATCCCAGTTTGCTTTAACAGTCTCTTATTTGGCATATTGGCTGTATACAGTTTAGTATACAACTGGTATAACTGGTACTCTCATTTCCGTGCCATTCTCTGATTCCAAACCTATAAGGACTGTTGAGATAAGGAGGCACTTTTTTGGTGCAAATTCTATTCCTTAGTTTCAGATGCAAAGAAAGTTGCATGTAAGCATTTGTTGGAGAAAATACATTTGTTTATATTGCAGTGACACAATTGGTCTTTCCTTAACATATGTATGTTTGTCTTCAGGTTTTCTTTATCTTCGTAATTCTCTTGTACCTGTCCTTCACTCTACCCACAGTATGTTTCTCAGACCTGCACATGTTGTGTTCAGATGATAGTTTGACAAATGTCTGGACTCAGATTATTTACATTCAATCACAAGAGACAGCTAGTTTTAGGCTTTCTTGAAAAGGCAAATGAAAGAGTGAAAAATAAAAGAATTCAAAGCAAATTTTGGGGCTTTACTCTGGCTATCGTTTAGCAGATTTTGCTATCTTCCTTTGTAGAGATAATTTTAAATTAATTTCTGCTAGTAGGAAATAAATTGCGGTGCTGGAAAAGATGCCATGAACATTTTAATTAAAACATTGGATATGGCTGAGTAACTTAAGAGGTTTTGAGACTGAAGAAACTTAACACTCTGTCTCTCACACATCTAGGAGGGGAGAGATAAGACAGATCCAAGCTTTCATGTGAAAGCCCCAGTGCCAAATTAAACTCTGAATGTTAACTGACATACATATAATACCAATATGTTTTCGAAGTAGTGAGTCCTGCTTTTACTGATTGATCTCTCATTTTTAATCCTCCTTGTTTTTTTTCTTAAGTGCTATAGATAATCTCCTTACATAATGAACAATCTTTCCTTTGAGAACAGCGAGATGTCACTTCAGCTATTTTATCATTGCCCTATGAATTCAATCTGTATGGTAAATTTCAGAAAAAATATTTCCCAGTAAAATATCTGCAGTGTTTTCCCTTGCTCTATAAGGACTAGAAATGCTCTGCCTAAATCGAAACACCTAAACAGTCCTCAGTGGAGATCCTGGGAGATGCAGAAAGCCAAGGCTGTTCTTGGAAAGGATCTGCTCCTTTGCACCAAATCCCTTCTGCTGCTAAGAGTTTGGGCGTTGACCAGTTGTCTGAGGTTTTACTGCCGTCATTTAATCATAATACTGCCCTTGAGGCCTTATAGTATGTTAGTTTTCAAAGGGCAGATGTGTAGATACTGAAGAATTCCCATATGTGCATGAATGCATATGCTGTGGTCCAAGCCATTATCCAGCAGCACTGAGTTCTTGTCAACAGTCTCAGAATGAAACAGCTTCAGACTCTCTGGCTGTAATGGCCCTTTCTATGGAGGTGACATGAAGCCCACTTGGTAACACTAATTCTCTCCTACTTAGAAAAAAGGAGATCATTGTAAGGAGGGTTCAGGTCAGCCAGGGTTGCTGGCAGACATGCACTGCACAGGAGCTTCATTGCCTGCTTTCAAATACAATTATGAGTCACTTTGGTTTTACTGACACTTGACACTGGAAGTGGCAGAACAGAGTTCTGAATAAAAGGAATAAACCTTACTAAATTTTTCAGTAGGAAGGTAGCTATAAAATGTTGAAAAAAATGAGGTCTACTAACATTTCCATCCTGTAATGGACTTGTACACAAAAGGTGTTTGGAATACCTGGGACAGAGTGGGAACCCGGTGCTGGGAAGGTACGCTGGCCGCAGAGAAAACGGAGTGGGTTGTCTAGAGCTGCCTCATAAGAAATGCGGGACACGAGGGTGTATTGGCACCAAGGTGCTGCAGTTGGTAAGTACGTTCAGGCTTCAAGATGCAGGTATATTCCTGAGTCCACAACCACTCAGATCATAAGCTTGCCATGGTTGGTTTTCTCCCTTAGAGATGATGGCCTGTACTTCTGCATTTACATCACAACTGAAAAACCAAAGTGCTTAGCCCTGGAATACTAGGTTTAGTTTTATTATGTGAGTGTTCAGTTTTTACCTCCACTACCAATCCTTTTCTCCAAACTTTATTGCTTCCTGTCTGCCTTCCTTTCAGCAGAGTGTGTTAACCATTAGCAAGAGCTCCAGTGCTGTTCTATTCTTGCTCTTTATCTGCCCAGTGAATTATATATTTTCTTCCTACACAACACTACACCTTTAACAGGTGAGTGCAGAACATATCTAGGTGACTCTCTCTGGTTCTAGCTCTTAATGTTAGTTGTTGCTAATGCTGATGCTTCTGACAACTGCGGCCCAGATCGCCTGGTTTTGATTTTGGGGGATAATTAACTGTGCCATTGAATAAACATTTGATTACATACTATGCTGGTAAAATTATAATCTACTGACACAAGTATTTTCTTAAAGTGTTTGAATTACAAATTAATTCAGGTTAGAATTTGAAATACCTTCCTTTTTGCACTTAAATGATTAACCTTTCTTAAATGTTTTCTTCATTTAATTCTGAAAAAGACAAGTCTGTCTTCTGTCCAAACTATAAAAACAGTACTTTGAGAACTATAGATAGATTTCAACCTATGCATACTCCCAGATACTTTTAACAAAGTTATTATACCTAAGAACCTAGTCTTGTCCTTGAGGAATACTGAAGACAAAAGCATTCTGCAAGAGTAATCCCCAATTCCTTAACAATAGATGATTTTTACTTTTTTTAAATAACAAATATTTAAATTTTTAAATATCTATTGGCATGTTTAAAATAAGACTCTTTTTTAAAATTTATTTTTAATCAAAGTTTTCATCCTGCTTTAATGATTAGAGAGGTACCATGCCAACAAATTACCTTCACCTGTTGCACAGCATTGAACCACAAAAGGCCTTGGTGATTACTCAGAGCAACATAAGGTGACTCAGTATACAACCCCCAGTGAAAAATGTGTTGTAGTATTTGTTGTTTAAAGGCCAAGTGACTAGAGTGATAAAAGTTATATAAAAATACAAAGAAAACACCTATGGTTATAGAAAATACAACTCATTGCTTATAGTTGTAGTATCTCATGTTTCAAGGAATAAATCCTGGTCCAACTTCTACTTTTATTGATGAGATTTGTATCAACTTCAATAATGACTGAGCTGTGTTTACCCAGTTTTGGAAACTAGCATCTTTGCTAGGGTGGCTGGGTTCCATTCCTCTCCTTTATATCCCAGTCCAGCATTGACAAAGTGGACACAGAGATATGATAACTGACCAAATAAGCAGTGGATGAATAACTTAAATGTTTTCCTACAAATAAATTCTCTGCTCCTTCAGGGAGGCACAAATCCACGGAATCCCCCAGACCATAGACAATTTTAAGACTTGGCTTCTAGTTTTACTAGAACCAAATTTTACCCCTAGCTTAAACACCAGTTGATCCAAAATGTGTGAAGTGAAAATGTCTTTCTCTGCATGCGATTGTTTCCAACATTCTTATAACTGACTCATGTCACAGATACAAACAATTAGCAGTAAAGCTAGTTTAACAGGCTTATTTCCATTTTCCAAGCACAGGATTTGTGCATCTTGTTCAGCATTTCAGTTTTATAACCAGTTTTAACACTGACTTTTACTCATTTGTGCCACCGTTCTGTCTACAGACAGGTATAGAAAAAGTGAAGGAAGATCAGGTCATGTTGTAATTGGAAGCCCAGGTTAACAGGCTTGGAGGCAGCTCCAAACTTATGTCCCCTGTGATTCTAGGGTAGATAACTGTTATAACCATTTTTAAACGCTTCAGCTTCTATTGGCAATTCAGCCCTGAACTATCCTCAAATATAACTGTATAGGTCTTACTGGTATAAATAGACCAGTCATTTATTTGAATCATCATTCAAAATAAGGTACACTCCGTCTGGAAGTGCTGATATCATTATCTGTAATTATTAGATGCACCTGCGGTTTCAAGACATTTCTAGGTTTAAGTTCTGTATTAGATTTTTAAATAGTGCCAGGAGATGTAATTCTGGTTTGTTTTAACCAATAAGCCCTGTGTGTTCCCAAGTGCATTTACATTATATTTGGCTGATGGAACAGTGTAATATGGTTCCTCTGGAAGATTCAATGAGTGAAAATGGGAATATGGTTACCAAGGAAATGGATCATTCACTATTCTGATGCTTGGGTGGCCTGTATAATAGTTTACTGAGCATTTGAATTTTTTCTGTACAAATCCCTGAGTAATATTATAGCACTATTAATGATTCCAAATCTCTTCAGATCAATAATAAATCTTGCACCATATTTAAGTTGTCAGTGTTCCCAATACTGTTGCAGGATTCAGTAATGTGTGCTTCAGAGTAGATCTTGATGCAAGACTGGAAATCAATTACTGTTTCCATGAAGTTCTGTCTGTGTATAAAAGACAAACTTTCAAGCATTCAAAGGATTAAAATTCAAATGATAAATTTTCAAACGTAATTATCAACCTTATTTTTTTGAGTTGGAAGTGTCCAGATATACCACGGACATAAAAACTTATGGCAGAATTCGACAACTCCTGTTAGCTTTATTTTACCTTAATTTTTTTTCCTTGCAAAATTCACCTAGCAAAAAGCTCTAATTTATGGAAAACTTGATTAGTTTATATCTGCATATATCTGTGCATTTTGCCATTAGAAAATTCAGATATTTCAATTAATTCTAAAGAATTTCTCTTGCTTTTCAAGCTATGCACCTCTAAATTTTTTCATTGTAAAAATAATCATTATGTGCTTGCATGTCTAACTCTATGCTACCTATTAGAAAATAATTTTTAATACTTCTGCCATACTAGTCTCTGAGCTGAAGAGCAAAACATACCTATGCACAATATGCTATTCACAGACATGCACACAAAAAAAATCCAGTGCAAGTTCTTATTTTTTTGCAGAAAGTACTATGAGAGCTTTACTGTCCAGGCAGGTCCAGGTCATTGGCTTGTTAAGCATCCAGAAACTCATCAGACTTCATGATCTACCCTGTGTCTAATTTCTGCTGTGCCACCTTGGTGCTGTAGGAGCAGAAAGTAATGCTTTCAAAAGCATTTGATGAAAGTACAAAAGTACTAGTGAATACCTTTCTGAAGAGCCCTTTAAAACATTGAAAGGAAGTTTCCTATTAATTACATAGGCAAAGTGTAATATTCAGGCATATTGTTAAGAAGCGAAGTCAGCCTGCAAATAATCTATTCATAACTCTCTGTTCAGTTTATCTTCCTGTGTAAACTGCTCTGAAAATTAGACTTATGCTGGCTGTGCATTATATTCTGCCCTCTTTTTGAGTGCCCTTCTGCCAGGCTTCATTATTTAAAACCTGTCATTTCTGTGGGCAAAGGAGCCCTTTTGTTGTGCAGTGTGGATGCTGCACATTACAGTTGGGACTAATTAGAAAACTCCATCCCCTCCTGACAAAACATCTAGGTAAAAGAGAAGCCTCTGCTTATCATTTTATCAGTAAGTATTTCTTTACTGTCTCTGGAAAATGTTAAAATCCACTTTCAAACTTAAAAGTCCTTTTGATGTCAAAAAACAGGAAAGTAAATTGGTATTTAAGTAAATTCATATTTTCCTGCATAAAGATAACTAAAAAAAAGAACTTTCATTGCAGTTACAAACTTCAGAGTTAAATCAATAGATAAAATGTATAACTGAAATATCTTAAAAGTTGGAATAGCATCTAAAACTCTACTTCCTGTGAAAGGGTGATGTGAAAATGCCATGGCCTAATCAATTCTCAGTGGTCTCTGAACAGCAGGTAATAAACATATTTTTTTAAATGTCTATTGCCTTTACACAAGTAATCTTTGATCTTACCTCATAAGTAATGATAATTAATAATGAGTAATGTAATTGAGGCAGGTTATGCATTACAAAGAACATGTTAGGAATCTGAATTGCCATATAGGTCTTTCAATCAAGTTCAGGGTTTGGAAAGCATCCTACCAAAGTAAATCTAACATTGCCATAAACAATTTGTGTTAATAACTCATAAGTTTCCTGTTAGAGGCTTCATTTTAATAAATTGAATTAAGAACTGAAGCAGAGCATATTGATACAGAAAACCTGTTTACTGAGTAGTTCTGCACAACAAATTAATACCAGTTTCCTCTTAAATGTTTGTTACCTATATCTATGGCCATAAAAGAAAGTCTGGTGAGCAATAAAGGACATAAGATTACATAGCTGGATAGCATTATCGATGTTGAAGGATAATGAAGAACTTCATTAATCATATGTCTTTATATATGACTTCAGCTCTAATATCTATTTTACTGCCTGGACGTTAGAAGCTGAGATGGTAGCAAATACACAGCATAGCAGTAGACTGACAACCAGGAGCTTCCAGGATCTTCCTACAAAGAAGTCCTTAATATCAAAATACTCTGAGGGCAATTTTGTTTCCAAATACTTTATATTCTGCAAAAGATTTTTTTTTTCCTACATTGAGTCTGAGGAGGAAGATAAGTACACAAACTACACAAATGCTGTACTAAATGTTTGACTCCATTAAAAACAAACGAAAAACCCACCAAAAACCAAAGAAAACAAAAACCCACAAAAAACCACTTAGGCCAGAAAGCATTTGCAGCCATTCCCTTATCTCAGCTGTCAGCTGTAACAGTGGCTGTGTACCCTGGAGGCACCATAGCCCTGTAGGTGGGGGTCACAGGATGGGTCTGTGTATTTGCCAGCTTGATGCTTAGACCTGATTTTTCTTTTTATAACCTTCATATGAAAAAAGCTAAATTGTATGCCAGAGAGCAGTGTTTCTAAGCCAACAAAGCTTTCTTCGCTCCATTCCTCAAAAGCATGCTTCCCTTATATGGCTGAATTCAGATTTTTCTGTCACCTCTAAATGCAGATGGGACCACCACAAAGTGGACACACTTTTGGGTACAAAATGGCCCTGTGTCCTCAGTTGAAGCCAAAAAACAATGTGTGCTGATCCCAGAAAGAGTATTTTAACAAATGTAATGCATCTGGCTAAAGAGGAGAGCCAAATACATGTCACACCAATAATACTTTTCAGGTGCTGCTGCTGAAACTGTCAGGTGTACTAATTTTGCTGACATTTTCTCAGCATCTCAGCTGAGACTTTTTTTCAGCCAACACCAATTATTGCCGTGTTAAAACTTGAATGCTATTATATAATCAAGCAAAAGGAACCTCTCCTTTACTATCAGGGATGAAACTTGTTTCCTTATGTTACCAATTATCAACAAAGAATTCACAGAGCATCTTGTAGGGTAAGGGCTTTTATAATTCCATGGATTTCAAAGCCGTGCACTAAAACATCAAGAATCTTAAGTCCTATGTGGATGTCTTGAGTTCATTCTCAGGAGATTCTATTGTTTTGGGATTCAACCTAGATCCAGCATCCTGTGGATGGAAGTAATCTTTCTTTTGTTAAGAAATGCCAGTTCTTCCACATTTATAGTAGTCAAGTCTGTTGCTGACCCATTTGATTGAGCGCCCTCTGCTCAAATGGCTACAAATGGTCCAGGGTCAATGGTGGTGCAGCAATACATTGTTTTGCTACTGTTATATCAAATAAACAAAAATGAAAGGTTTAAAAAGTTTTCTTTAGTAATCAGCTGTAGACCCTTTGATACAACCTATTTGGGGACAGCAAACCATCCTTCAAATGACAGGTTCTTCTAGCTCATATGTTGTTCCCAAGAGCGTAGCTTTGCTGCTTAAGTGTTAGCTCTCAACACACTGCATTTGGAGTGGTCCCTTCAGAATAATAGTTTTATTTTTATGTACACAAAAAAATGAGTTTTACCAAGCTATAACCTCAATCTTCAAAATGTCATGAGAACACAGTATGCAAAGGAAAAAAAAAATACTTGACAATGCGTGCTTATCAGGAAGAGCTAAAACTATTTTCCCAAGCTAAAAGAACTTTTTACTTCCCGGGGTAAAAAAGTCCTTGTGATGAAGGTAGGGCATTAATGGACTTCTTCTAGATACTATGGACAAGAACCTGTAGTATATTAATTAGTTTAGAGCTGCTATTCAGCAGAAAAGCTGCTGGAAGCTATTGAAAAGCAGGAAGCAGAGAAGGAATGATAACTTCTGGTCAGTAATTCCCTGTTAACAACCACATTCTTTGGAGTATCAAGGTAAGTGCTGCCAGCATCTCTTTGCATCTCTTCACTTCCACGTCTTTAGAAAGTCAAGTGTGGATGTTAATCTAAAACCATCAGTAAGGTATGATGGGTCATATGTACCAGGCAGCATTTATATTGGCAACTCTCCTGTCAGTGGTTTTTTCCTTACTTGCCAGCCAAAGTGGCTGCTTGACACTGACTTTTATTGAAACACTATTGAAAAATTTGAAGTATATTCCTTCATCTAGTCTTCCTGCACAAAGTACCTATTTTGTAAAGGTTTGTAGTTTTAATAGGGAAGCTTATTAAGTGCAGTGTGGCCAGCTCTTAAAATTAAATTAAAAAAATAAAAATAAAAATTGGGAGCATAGGACAACCCTGTGGAGGTTCTGGCCCAAGTCCCTTGCAAGCCTGGCAAGCTAAGCAACCAGGCAGAACGGGTGTCAATGGCATCTTTTCCACATACACAGAATGAAAATATTTCAGTTTTGGTCAGTAATAAACTAAAAACCAACCAAACAAAAAACAACAAAAAAAACCCCACTTCAATTTAAAACCCAAAAATGTTACTTAATTTTCCAGCCAGCACAAATCAAAATCTATTGCTTTGTTTCTGCATTTGCTGGTGTTTCCCTCTTTTATCATTACCATAGCCAAATACCTACTTCCAATCCCATTATTCAGCTCTTCTGTGGTTAGTCAATGACATGCTGGGGAGTTACACCACAAGCAAGAGGAAAGATGTTAGTAAGTCTCTCTCTTCCTCTTCTACTTATGCATCTGCAAATATAGATGTGCTACTCACTGCCAAGGCACACTTTGCTTAATTTTTATTTTTAGATAATCAGATATTATTTTTTCAGCTGTTCAAAGAGTGTAAGTTGATACTTCTATTCTCTGACCATGAATCTGGAAACATATATACAATATATACAACAGTGATATTACACCACCAAAAATTTTACTATTCTAATTTCTCCTTTAAACAATAGATTATCTGATGCAATAATAAGTAGAACCTTATACCAATGACCTCAGACAGTGGTGGCTCTAATGCTTATCAGCTGATGATGCTCTCAACAGAAAATTTGGTAGTAGACTTTTGTGTCTATTTGTATGTATGCACAGACAATGCAGTGGAGGTCTAAGGGAATATCTTAAAAACAAAACCAGTATAATTTATTTATTACTAATTTTATTTATTAGTAATATTAACAAGACAGAACATTTATTTGTGATATGCTAGAAAACAGAAAGGAAAAAAGTCATTAATATGTAAACCACTTCGTAATATTTCTTTCCCCATAAACTTATTTTCATGTTTGGCCTGAATTGCCATGTGCCAGTCTTTATGAGCTTAGGAATGGTCAGTGAAATCCCTAAAGAAGGTACATATGGGAATGTCTGATGACTGCACTGTTTTAGCACTCAGGTAGGCTGGGAGGAAGAAAACTCGAGTTTTTTTCTGTCAGAAATGGTTAGGTGTTGCAACTCGTTACACATTGTAACAAAAAAAAAAAAAAAGTACAAAGTTTGTCGTTACCTCTGTTATGTTACACCACCTGTGAAGGTCAGGACAGGCAGAGATTTTGGTGATGTATAACATCCCAGAGGGAATGGAGCTCACTGATCTCAGATTTAAGAGCTGCCTTTGACTTCGGGTATCTACCTGTTCATTTCAACATAAATATACACAAATCCACTTTGAGAATTTCAAGAGCATGTTCCTGTTTCTCTGACTTTTCCTGCAATATAAGCAGCATTGATGTCAGAGGCTAGCCAGAGGAAAACAACATACTCCCAGGAGGTAGTTGCACTATCACTATGAGAAAAAAATGGCTATATGTTGGTGATTGAATATTTACTAACCTGATAATTACCAGGTCCAGAAGGGCATGTCTCACTGAGACTTTAGAGCAAATGAGAGTGAATGCATTCTCATCAGGACTGAAACATACAGTCTGTTGGGTTTTTTTTGTTTTTTTTTTTTTTCTCCTCACTTTCAGCAGTCATGCAGGATTTAAAAGGGATAAAACCTAACCGCATTCCCTTCAGGCAACAGTGAAACCATTTAGCTGAGGAAAATTACAACCAACAATGCTCTGAGCTCTCCAGATCACCTGCAATTGCATTTTGCTGCAGAGCCTGTCAAAATCTCAATAATTTCAATATCCAAAGGCCAGACACGCAAGAGTAGCGTGGTCTGGAAGGAGGAGGCTTGCCCAGGTGGCTCAGCAGAACATGATGTATTGTGCTCTGCTGATCCTGTTACTGGAAGAGGGTTGGGTATTACTCATTGGAGGTCTCAGACTAGTGGAAGCTGTATTTTTGAAAGGACATTAACAATCGGAGGTCGCTTGGTTTTGGTCTGTCAGCTTGATGTGGGGTGTTATGTTTATTATGTCTGTTTGGAGCTCCTCCATCAGGCATTTTGAATGCTGAAACAAGCTGTGAGGAGGTGAGCTAGTGGTGAAAGAACAAATAATAAGGGAAATGTGCATGAGAGAGGCAAATGGAGATCTCTATCATTTGTCACACAAAGTACAGGATAATAAGGTGTAAAAATGGTTTTGAAGTGTCTGCTATTTTGAAATATTCTCCTACTTCTGGAGGATTTTTCCAATTGTGAGAATATTGTTTAAAAAATGAATTCTTACAGAACAGTACATATTTTAAGTGGCTCCACCATAGGTATATTTTTCAAGTTTTACTTTAGACATGTTTATTCATATGTAATTAATATAAGAATTTCTCAGAGTGAATACAAATGGTGAGATATAGTCAACAATATTCTAGTGTTTTCTAGAAATTATGAGTTAAGGAATTACTAGTCAGAAACCTGTGTTCTCTATAGCCCCTTGACATAAAGTGGACATTGGACAGCTTTGTTTATTGTTTCTTTCTCAGTTTAGTCCCTCACAACCTTAAAAAAAATAATTACTGGCTCATTCAAGCTTTTAGGCTGTTCTTTTGAGTTCTTTATAGAAAAGATGCCACTGAATAGAAGCAAATAAAATAAACGGTGCATCCTTTTAGGCATCTTTACATTTTGTTGAACCCAGGAAATAAATTACTAGAAATAGTCTATGCTATTGCTTGCTTATTGTGCAACTGCATCACAGATCTCGTCTTTATTATTGGCATAAGCCCTGATGTCTTAGCCACTCAAATTTCAATGCTGTAAAAGCTTGCAAAAATTACATTTATGTAGAAGAGTGAAGTGGCTAAAGTGTTTTATTTTTCTGTTAGTACTGTGATGCTTGAGGTGAGTGTTTAGATTGCTACACTTTATGCCTGACATAGACTTAGCCTAATTAGCAAATAAGGTCAGCAATTAGATAGCTAAAGGGGATCAGTGAATGAGCTCAGCTATGCTATAGAGGTTATAAGGAAAAAAGCACAAGCTAAAATCTTTGCATTAGCCTTAAATCTCAGTAATGCAATGCCAGCAAGAAAAAACTGCCACAAAATTTGGTCACAAAGGGCAGAGAAGCCATCTGATCAATGACTTTAATCATTGCAATGGCTGATCAGAAGGGTAATGATCTGGCAAATTACATATTCATTATACATATTCCACACATCATCTGCTAAGCTAACCTCCCCTCTGGCAGGTGGCAGGGAAATGGAGGTGGTCTGGTCTGTCTTGAACTTGGAGTCACCACAGGCTGCCTACCAGGCAACAGCAGAACCTGCACTAACAACTAGCACAAATTTGACAATCACTACTGTTTGGGTATTTTAATCCACATTTCACATGGCAGTATACAGCTTCTCTGGCTTCTCCGCCACCTGCAAGCTAAGCAGGATAGACAGTCTAAAACTCCTTGAACCACCACCCATGAGCCCTCATCTTCAAGTAGTCCTGGAAATACTTCATAGTGTTTTATAATCCAGTTCCTTGACAAGAATCACAAAGGGAGGAACATAACATAAAGGAATAAAAAAGAAGCTGTATTTAATGAGCACACATGGCTCCCTGTCATAACAAATTACCCTGTGATGCTCATGATTAATTGTGCTGCCACTTGTTGCATGGCAGCACAATAATGCAAGCCAAATAAGCACAATGCAAGACTGTCTGCAAAATTAGTAAGCTTTTTAAATTTAATATTTTTCACTGTCTGCCAGCTGTGACAACCTTTCAACATATATATGACCTTGCCTGTGGTATCTTGAACTACAAGGGTTCACATAGAGCCTGTTTGAGTACAGGGCCAACGAACCTGTGCAGGCTGATGAGCCAGAAGATGCTACAAATTAAGATAAATTTGTGCCAATCTCTCTTGAGCTAGTTGTGATATTATGTTCCACTCCACCTCTTTTTAAGATATTCTGCCACTGTGATTTCCAAGTATATGGTCTTTTTTATACTTTGCTTACATTTTCTTGTAATTGAGGTATTTTTTTCTTTCTTTCTTTTATGTGGTACTTATGCACCTGTTTTCAGATTACTAATGTAGTGCTATTAAAATTGAGTTACAATAACACCACAGAAGTCCCAGTCCAGACAAGATAAAAACTATTTGTCCAAGTGGAAATATCAGTTATGGGTGAAGATTGCAAATTAACCTCAAGCATTCTGCTTCCTGGGCTTGTGGCATAATCACTCTGCCTTCACATAATAAGCTATTTAAATATGTGTTAAGAAGAGCTTATAATCTGAACAAAAAAATTTCTAAAACACTACATTGTGGCATTTATTTATAGTTCATCTTCTGGTTCTTTTGTTGCTTTTCATTACTTTTCAAGGCAGAAGGAAATTTCTCGACATTTTTCAGAGACTGAAATCTGGAGGTAAATTTTAAAATTACACCCATCATGGAAAATTATTTTTCTGGAATGTTATTAGGAATCCAGAAAGCCTTTGAAGATCTGGGCTTTGATATTTACTGAGCTTTGTTGTCCCTGGTGTCCTACCACTGGAAGGACAATTCAGCCAAACTGAGTGCTTTTGAGAAATCCTCTTTCTAGTATTAAAGTAGGCTATAACCTTGGGTTCTGGAGTAGATAAAAAGATATGTGTGTTTTGTCCAACCAAGAGAAGCTAGCATCACTAAGCATTTTTTTTTTTTCTGCTCTCTGGAAGAGAGATACAGTGCAAGCCCCTCTGTGGGCTTTTACACAACTGTGCATGAAGACCTAGGAGGGTAAGGATATTAATTCTCTACTCAGCAGAGAAATATGGTGTTTCCATTGAAACACTCAGTAAACTGCAAATAATCAGGACAAAGCAGTTTGCAGAGTTTTATAGTATAGCTACCTAGGACTGTGCCACATGGACCAGAGTTTATCCAAAAGGGATTCAACTTGTAGTTCTTCTGTCAGTAAAAATGACAGAAAGCACTGTTTTCCTGCTCAAGTTATCCCAAAAATGTATAAAAAGAGGTTTAGAAGAATTATTACAGCTCAAAAGCTCCTGTGAAAAGAAAGAGACGGGTTTTCATAAAAAAAACCACTGAAGCTCTGTTTCTGGAAGGAAGTGTATTATTTAGTTTATTAATAGAGGACATAAAAGCACCAACTGAAACTGGCAAAGAGAAAAATCAGGGTAAGTAGTTTTAAAAATAGTGACATCAGTTCTTTCCCGGATTTCTTTTTTTTAATTAACTAGAGCCACCACTATTAAAAGCGAAGAAAATGTTCAACACTGACAGATGGAGACATGAAAGGATTTGTCAGAATTTTCTGAGACTTCACTTATCTTCTTTGACACTTGAGAGAGAAGATTCCTGCTTTCTGGAAACTTTAATTTTACTTTTTTTTTTTTTTTTCCTAATGAATGCCTGAATTATTTGGTGAATAGATGTCTGGTTTTTATATGGATCATGATATTTATAAGCTGTGGAAATGTACCAGGGTTAACTCCAGTCCATATTGTTTTTTTTCTGCAGCTGTCATAGAAAAATTGTGAACTCTGGATAAATGATAAATCAGGTGATTTAGAAAAGGATCTACCGATGCCAGTGCTCCATTAACAAGGAAAACAATGAAATGTGTGTTTAATAGATCCAAACCCACTTTTGGGCTTAAGCACTTTGAGTGTAACCCATTCCATGTTACTTCCAAGACAAAGTCACAGATCGATGTTTATTTAAAGAAAATGGAAAAGCAAGAGGTAATTCTGTCCTAATGCATAGTTTTAAATCCATAATGAGGACATCCAGATTCAGCTGCCTTAAGAAGGTTTAAGGGCACATCTATGTTCTCGGAAAGTAGTCTTTACCCCTTGGCCAAAGCCTGCTCTGAGGCTTGAGGGATGCTGCTTTCCTCACCTGTTGAAACTCTTAACACTGCAAAAAATTCAGGTCGCTTTGGGCATGAAAAATGCATCAGGCTGTTGGCTGGATGTTTGTTTGAAAGAGGAGAGATGGACTCCAGTAACAATGCTTGATCATTCACTTAGTTTCTTTTCATTCTTAAATACAATAACAGTGTTTCAAAGTGAAGTCTGTAAGCAGGACCCAGGAGAAAACTGAAGGCTGTCATCCTGCTGGGTGTTTCCCACCCCCGAACCCCGACTTCTTTCCTGCACTGTGGAGAGGATGAGGAAAAGATTCACAACCACATCAAAACTGAGACACCTTTGGGTGTCCAGGGAACAAGGTTTCAGAAGCACATCAGGAAAATAGATATCTATGGAACCCATCTGCTGCAGGGGTAGTTGACTAGGAGGACCTTAAGTGTGTGACCAAATCTTATAAAAGGTTCGTAAGTCCTGCCTTGGATCTATATGACTTTCCTACGAATTATTCGTAACCTAGCTGTGCTTTTAAAATGCCTTTTAGAGAAAAGATGGTGCAAATAGACTTAATTTAGAAGGAATTTTTAAATCAAAACAAATTATTAAAAAAAAATTACATTGAGTAGCAGGGTCACTACAAAAATATTCAAGTCCTCACCAAAATTATTAACGTTCATCTATCTATAAGCATCCTTATTCCAATTTCAGCTAGATCCCAGGCTACAAATAACTACACTTCATCAAAATATTTTATATTCTCCCACATAACTCCTACATGCATTTTCATAAAATTGGTTTGCATTACTCTTTGGCTGTCTTTAAGGATCAAATCTTGTCACTCTTACTCAGGTTACTGATGCCTCGCTCTGCAAAAAGTCACGTTAATTTTGGAGCGTCTCCTCTTCTCAGACCTCTCCTGAGTTACGAAGTCACACCATCTTTCTGAAACACATTTGATGGTGATAGCAATTAAATCTGAGAAGTTCTGCCAATAATCTTTCCTCCTCAAAGCACGCTGACTTTGCTGCGAGGCAGGCTGCACTGTGGGGCTGTGCACAGCCCAGAGCAGGAGACAGCCTTTCTGGCAGTGCTCCCGTGCCTCGCTTCCCCAGGTTGAGTTACTATTTTCTTGCCTGCTTTATTCTCGTGACACACTATGTTCAGGCACTGCAGTGATGAAGACCAAGGAAATACATTATGGAAAAAAAAATGCGTGCATGAGTAGTACAGCAGCTGTTGCCAGGCCTTGTATCTGTCTCCAGGTTTTGCTGCTACTTCAGGGGAGCGATGCAGAAGGTCCCCTTACGCAATGCAGAGCCGCAGGTTATTTAAAGCAGCTGTAGTAAAACCTGACACCAAGCAAAGCATAAATTTAACCCTGTCCCATATTGATTATTATACATCACAGCAATTTTCCCTATAACACTGAAGTCTGAATCAATCCTGATACTGACCTCAGTTACCCTAGCATGACTGTATTGATTTACCACAATGTTACATCAATGGGGGCTGAAAAAGGTTATGAAATCAGCTGTAGGTGGCTTGGTACAGTATAATCCACACTTAAACACTAAATATAAATGATTAATTTCACATTTGTTAAGCAACCTTCACTCCTCCTTAAAAGAAAAGGAATTTTGTTGACATTTAGTATGTCTCAAAAGCAGGTTATTCTTTACTCAGATGCCCAGCTATGGCTTTAGTTTGCAGTGATTATGACTAATACATCTAAATCCTGTTAGAGAAATAGGGTGTTCTTTGGAGTTTGTAAGCATGAGAAACTAAATGCTATCTAATTTTACAATAGAAATATAATATATTTGGAACAGCCCCTAAGATACTGTTTTATTTCATTGTGCAGTCCTCTGCTTCATACCTAATCTGAAGCAACAAAAATATAAGGATGAGCTCCAACATCTTTCTGCTTCTTTATGATTACCCTCTGTCGAATCCCTTGTGATTACATTGATTTAAGCTTTCTTTCAGTTTTGCCCGTAGCTGAAACACATTTCTCATTTATAGAGGTTGGCTTTATTCTGTCATTTCATTTTGTCATAAGCATATATTTAATGTTTGTTTACAAGGATGAAAGTGAATTCTATTACAATACAGTCATCAACAGAGCTATTAAAAACCACATTTTCTCTCAGCGTTTTCCTGACATCACTGAATTCCTGTTCTCTAAACACAGAAGACAGAGCTTTATTTGTGAATGAATTTTTCACAGCTTTTTCAATGAACAAGAGTGCCCAGGCACACATATATGCAATGTCTATGATTTTAAAGGTTCATGCCTAAAAATTTGAAATCATTTTTGATAGTCAAAAGACAGAAGCTATAGGCAGTCATGAGCTGCCTTTTGATAAGAATTGGGTTAAAAATCAAATTCTTACTAGGGAGATGTTAAAGTAGAGGCAGAGATAGCAGAGGAAAAACAGAGTTTCCTCGAGCGAAAAGCAACAACACTTAGCCTTCACCACGGAAGCACAAAAAGATGCTAGCACTGTGGTTCCTGGCCCTCCTACGCAGAAATCCTGAGAGTGTGTTTCCAGCTATGGCTGTAACATTACTAAGTCTCCAGTAAGTAGGGACGAAGAGGGTGGACAGCAAATCAAGGACAAAAACTGAGCAGAAAACACTGCTTCCTCCCCAAAGTGCATCCTGTGTCCTTCACTGAACATTTGAGCATTCTCTTCCTGTTTCCGGCTGACGGACTCCCACACCCAACTAAACACGAAGCCCAGCTATGCTGCAGGCAGCATCTGTGCCTCAGCAGCGGGGATTTTGGGGTGCGGCTGCCCTGGCAGGACTGACACAGCCCCTCTGCCTGCTCCCAGACCCGCAGAGCCGTAGCGGGGAAAAGCCTGATGGCAAACCCTCCGTTTTGCCAAGTTGTCCTGAGTGTCTGTGTTTCAACCCTTATAATTTATGGCTTAAAATATTAAATAAGAAATGTGGCTATAAACATCAGGAAAACAGGTAATTCTGTGACATCAAAGGGTTGTTATTTTCATCTGATGGAGAAATATGCTGCGATCTGGTCCTTATTGGTTCACAGCTTGTCATCTCCAAGATGTATTGCTGCAGACTCCCCTTTCCCTCCAGTAAGGGGAACAGAAGAGATCCTATCAATTCAGCGTGCACACCCAGATGACCCATTGACTGCCAAATCCCTTTAAAGGCCCCTTTACTCAATTCACGGATTCTTCAACAGGCCATGCCTAAAATATCTCTACCTGCTTTTCTAGCAGTTTTCTGCTGTCAGCCAATATGACCATTAAGAAAGGTGTAAATTTATTCTTTTAAACAATTTATCTTTTAATTCATAAGTATTCTTCAAAATGAAAAAAAGAAAACCTAGCGTGTATTAATAATAGCATTATAAGTGTTGCTGTTCAGTCCTTCAATGTCTTTAATTAATGAGCACAGGAAATAACTTCGCTTCATTTCACGTACTTGCACTTCCGGGAAGCTACAATCCCTGTGTTCGTTTTGCCAAATTAAAGTTCAGTTCTTAAATTCACTATGTCAACACATATCTTGTTAATTGTCCATCTTTCTAACATTTTAAATTCTAAATCTGCATTGTTAGCTGCCTATTTACATTTTGAGACCTACACAAAAAGTCTTGCTGTTTACAAGTCAACTGTTCTGATATTACATTTCTAGCTATTGTTTTGTCTCTTAAAATTAGAGGAATGCCATTGGTTAACCAATGTACATACATGTTTCATAGGTAGAACATCTCTATCTCTAATATCATCTGTATTTACCATTTCTGAAAATCAAAGGATCTATAGTTATTTGATACATGTAAGTAAGCCTCTCCGTGTTTTATCTAACATTGTCTAATAATACATAAGGAAGAACTGCATATGCTTTAAACATCTTTCTAACTAGTGATATAATTGAGTTTACTTTTAATAAATAAGTGCATTCCCAAGGCTATTTTAGTTTCACGGCAGATTTTTGCTTTTCCTAGGAAAGAAAGAACAGGGGTGAGGGGAGAATTCTTTTCCCTTGCTTTGTGATTTCCAAGTATTTTGTCTCTGAAAAAAACAACTTTGATGAAGCAGTTAAAAGGAAAGGAAAGCCTTTTGAATCTCTCAGGCACAGAGCAAAGAGAAGGAAGGTCTAGGTCCTTTCTGCAAATGCCTGTGCTCTCCTCCTGAGAAGTCAGGGCTTAAGGTTTTCTGGAAGAATGCTAGTGTCCCTACCCCAAGGATGTTGCCATTGTCAATAATAAGTGATCAGGAAACTATCAAGTATATAAAGACCTTTAATTTCTCCTGTTAGTCCTTTCATGTGAATTTTCTCAAAAAAGACCATGTAACTCCCTGAATACTGAATTCAGAGCTGAAGTCTTCTATTATTCAACTCTGTGCTTCCTTCCTTATTCTCTGAGGCAGGAAAGAAGTGAAAGCAAGAAAGGGCATGGGCTGAAATAATCAAGTGGAAAGGCCATAGGTAGGTTTTAGACTGAAAAAAACCCACAGAACACTGGCAATCCCTAACAATGCATCAAACAGTTTGATCATGAACTTGACTGCAAAAATGTCATTGCTGCTTCATATCTTAGCTAGTTCATCATACTTTGCTATTTGAATTGCTATTCTTGCCTTGCGCTTGCCCAGACGTCTAATTCACATTGCATTACGTATTTTAACTTTCCTAAGAAAAATAACTTCACAACTTTCCAAACCCTCCTACACTACTGAGCTCATTTCCATCCCTTGATTTTTTTTCTGCCTCACTTTCCTGATGCAAGTCACATAAATTTGTTATTAAACTTTAGAGATCTATTTCTGATGGGGGGATTTTCAGAGATTCTAACTATTCCTTTTGTTTTCCAAGACTGCCTTCTCTGGTTGTCTTATATGGTAGTATCTTGGCAGTGGGAATGCTGTGTGTAATTGTACTTTTCATGCACTTTTCAATATATATTCAATGCTTAAAGAATGGTTAGACAAAATAAATTATCTTGCCAACTCTAGTAGTAACAAACACTTTTGTCTCCAGTCAAAGAAAGGAAGGATTTTTATACTCAGAAGGGAATATGTTGAAGATTATCAAGCTCAGGAAGAAAATAATTGTCTTAAATGTGGCCTGCTAAGGAAAGAGAACATTCAGGTGTGCTGTTATACTTTGGCTGAAAAATGTATAAAAAATAAGAATATTCTAACAATCTTCCATAATACTGAAACTAGTACTTATGTAATACCTAAAGTTAATGCATGAGGAATAAGCCACATTAGTACCTAATTCTGTTTATAGTAGGAATTAGCAGCTATTGTCAAAAGTTATCAGTAAAAATCACAGTCTTGATTGAACTAATTATATCAGTATGTAATTCAGCAACTAAAATTTGTACAGGCAAGTACTAATACCAATGTATAAGAGTAAAAATACCTTTTAAATCCTCAGATTTTTAGTTTTTTAAATCAACCAGTCATGCTATACAGACAGGCAAAATCGAGTCTATGCAGTCTAAACATTGGTTTGGCTTCATAAACCAGCTTGAACTATTTATGAGATGAAAGGTAACTCCTCGCGATCTTCACTGTAGAGTCATTGCTAGTTGTATCTCTGTAGATGGCAAAAAGAAATGTCTGTCATTGAATCAGTTCTCTTACCTTTGAGATTTATATGGGACACTTTTCTAATATAACAAGTTAAGCTGTGAAATGAAAGCTTCTGTTAAAGAACAGCAACAATGCCTGGAAATGTTACCTCCTTGTTTTGTCCAGTTTGGGTCCTTTTTTTTTTTTTTTTCTTTTAAGTTTAACTTAACTTTACTGGTGGTCAGTGTGAAAAGATGTAAGACATGCAATTCAGTTTTGTGTTAATGTATTATCTTGCCTTTAAGAGAGTCATTGAGACTTTACACCTCAGCTATTGTTTTAGATAGATATTATACAAGCTTTTTATCTAAGCTATTAGTGCTCTGCGGAGGCTCATGCCCAAAGGGTGTTCTCTGTTTTAATATCTTTAAATTACATGATGATAACACAAATATCTTAATAAGAAGGCAGCACTCTGCATTGGTCAGGTCAGCTGCAATGGATATTGCATTTTTGGCAAGGCTTGGTAATTTTTATGTTTTTTATTGATCTCCCTTCCGGTCTAAGTTGCTGTTCAATAGCTGAATTACTAACCTAGTTATTTCATTATAACTAGTGACAAATAATACTGCTTTTAGACCTACAGTGCCCTATTTCAGATTTTGAGATCCTAACACAGATTCAGTCAATACTGGTTCAAGCTAAAGGTTATTTCTTCTCCATGAGGAGCACATCTGCCTCTTCAGACTCAGAGTCACAGGATGGACAGATCATGTTTGCCAACAGTGGTCAAAATGCAAGTATTAGCATTCAAGAACACTACAGGAGTTTGGAAGCTGCCTGGGGGATATGTCTAGCAACTTGAGACTGAAAATCTTGCCTCCATCTGTCTGCTGCCAAAGCACCGTAAAATATGCCTATGCTCCTTATGCTGTCATTCAGGAATGTCAAGAAAGTCACCTTTCAGCATGAATCAGGAAGAATCACTGCTGAAAACAAGCAATGTGATCTTCTGGTTTTCTCCTGTGAACAAAGTCAGTACCATAAGAATAATATGCAAATTTCATAAATCTAGTCACCTAACAGAATAGCTAGAAACTGCTTAAATGTAGGATGATGTCCTATTGACAATGTCCTTCTCGGTCAAGACCGAGCCATGCCATTGTTTGAATGTAGACCCTAGAGTGTTAATAAGTCTTAGAGCTGAAAACATTACTGATCTACATAACTCTTCTGATGCAGTGTTGCTTTCTCAGCCGACATATACAGGGCTATATGTGGGTTTGTATGGTGAAAAGGTCTGGATTCCTGTAAGCGTTTCAATGATTTGTGTCATTTTCCTGATCTCTTCCTGGCTAAGTAACATCAGGAGAGGAAAGAAAGGATCATAATGGATGAAGGCACTTCTTAAGCAATAAAACTGAGTCCAACAGCAAAGAAAGGGCACTTGGGCACATCCACTCGTTTTTAGTGTTATGGCAGTGACACTGCATTGATCAGTGATGAACTCTCTGCTGCCTCTACTGATGACCTAATGTCACCAGCTTGTAATTATAACTTCCTGACATCCAAAGTCTTCTCGACTCTCTCAGGTTAGTGAGAAACAAAAGCAAGATCAGCCCTTTTCCAGAGTTTCACACAGTCATAAAAACCTCAGTAATTACTACAACACAGGTACTTGCAGACAAAATTACTCATTTTTCCCTTTCAAATGCTGAAGAACTTAGCAGAACTGGCTAGCTCTTCTGTAATTTCTGTTAAGTAGCCCTGCAACTGAAAGGTATTCCATTTTTTTTAACTAAGGAAACAATGACATAAGTTTACTTTTCATTCTTTTCCCCAGGTCTTATCTCTCTGCCACCTCCAGTGGCCTAAACTATGCATTCTTTTATTTAGTTTTTTAACAGTTATTTGCAGCATATCTATTTTTCGAATGGAAATGGGAACAGAATGATTTTTTCTGACCTACAAAGATCGCAGGAGACAATAAGCATTCTGTTCATGAATGTGATCTTTTCAACAGTACAATTTACCACTTACATCACTTAAAAAGTAAATATAGTTGCCACATACCCACATATGAAACTTGGAGCGAAATACCCAGATGGAACCACATATGCTGACATTTTCCTGCCTCATCTTCAAATCAATCTTAGTTAAGCACGCAAAATGAAGAAGCTCATCCCCAACAAGGATCATATTGTACTTATTGGCTACAAACATGAAACAAACAATTGATTACCCGTCAGGAACTCGAGGTCCTGCAATATTTTTTTTAATAAAATCTGTGCAAAAGAAACTAAAAACCTCAGTCAAAATATGCAGCTATTATTCTGCACTGTTTTGTTTGACTCCCTATCCCTTCCTGAGACCTTCAATTTGTCTGTTGCAGGTCCTATCTCCTCAGTACACATACAACAGAATTATTCAACCCTTTTACACCCTAATGGTCTGAAGCTGGTTTTGTGAAATAGGAATTTTCTCTCCACTGCAGACCACACACAAACAATATTTTTTCTTAGCCTTCTTTGTAAAGTAGGTCCACAGCATAGCTCCCAATGTGGCATAGAGTTACCCAAGTAAATGTGAAACTTCCAAGAATCAGATAAAGTGATCTTGAGCTGTGTTTTGCTTGTTTGTGTTTTGCCTGCTGCCTGGACCAGACCTAGCATGAATTTATCAATTCCACATTTTAGTCTGCCATATGGAGATACTGTAAGACAGGGAGAACTGACACAGTGAGCAAATTGAATTACTTTAGGATTTGACAAAGTGTTTATACTACAGCTGCCATTATTCTTATCAATACTGTATTGGAACAGGAACCTTTTTTTCCCCTATTTCCATGTAGGTAACATACCTGGGTGTTACCAGTTAATCAGTTTGAAAGCTGCTGCATCTGAAGCTCAATGAGTAGCTGGGAATGGAACTGGTGTTTTTTCTGGCACTATTCTTTCTTTAACAAGTGCACTCCTCAGATTGTTCCAAACTGCTAGGTTTTGGTTGAAATAAATTACATGTACATTTAAAGTATGTCCTTCACTGCCATAGTAATCATTGGGCTTTTAAGCCTTAATCAGCATAAGAAATTCAGCTTGTAGCAGATAAGTCAGGTGGAATTGAGGAAGAAATGCTATATTTCCATCAGACAGTTTCCCCTGGTGCAGAAGCACTTGCTTCTGCACATTCTCTAAGCTGATTCTATCTTTTCAGGAAGGAATAGTTCAATGCTTAACTAATATTGAACATTTAGAATTAATATTAAAGACTGCAACTGAGTACTGTATTTTCTCTTTGGAGGCCTGCCAATTCATTTTTAATAAATGGCAATATATGGTTGCTTTTACTTCACACCCCGCCTCCGCCCAGGAACAGTGTCTCCTTGTTTGTAGGAGTTACTGATTAGAAACCCTTTCTGAGCATATGGTTGAGCTAGGTTATTTAACTGAATAGGTTCACATCCATGTAATCTGTGAGTTGTAAGAAAGTCCTAAGCCCCCTGCTACCTATAAATGAGGGTTATTTACCACTATCTCGTACGCACATATAGCACTACCTAAATAAAATCAAATCAGTCATTATCTGGACTGAAAGAAGGAAGCAAGAGGGATCATGATTCCATAGTTCAGCAGTGAGGTACTAACCTGGCATGGGGAGATCCAACTTTATTCTCTGCTCCAAGAACTACTTATAGACCATTTTCCCAAGTGTTACATAAAGGAAGTAGAATTAAATTTGCACATCAGTACAGCCTTGAAATTAAAGCTACATATCTGTGAAGAAATGCTGTCATTTCATATAATTTCTGATATGATTATTCACCAAATTTATATTTGTATTGACACTTATAATTTTCTTCTTCCCTGTTCCATATGTAATGTCTGTTCTTTGTATTGTGGAGGAGGAAAAAACTGAGACATTGAGCAAAACTTAAATGTGAACCTTCCTGTGAAGCAAAGGTTTTGGCAATATAGCCTTGCTTGCTAGTTCTCCCATGCCTGCCTCTCTGCAGTTCCCAGCTGCCACAAAGGTTCGTCTGTTTTATAGCAGATTCTTCTACCTGGAGTAGTGAAGACATTGAGAGACAAATCTTTAAGATCCCATATTTCTGAACACTAAGAGACCCTTGGTTAAGAAAAATAGTTACAGTCAGCATTCTACCTTTTTTTTTTCCTTCATTTTCATGAATTCATAAGGATTCTAATGACAAGATTGTCAAACCAACTTAAATTCATAATATTTTATTTCTTTCTGGGAACCTGTGATAATGAATATTGTGAACCCTAAGGAAACTAAAACAACCATTAGTGGTTGCCATAATACACAAAAGGATTTCTGTTTACAACAGAAAAAGATATAATTAGAAATTATTAACACAATTTGTTTCAACACTTTATTCAGGTAATCTGATGATAGCAACTAGTACAAGAGGTAATGGACACAAGCTGGAAAATGGGAAATTCTGACTACAAATTTAAAAAACAAACCAAAACATTTCCCTTGAGGATGGTCAGCACTGGAAGAAGTTGCCCAGGGAGGCTGTGAAATCTCCATCCTTGGAGGTGTTCAGGACTCAAGTGGGCACATGAAAATGATCTGATTAAAGCAGCTTTGAGGATGAGGGTTCAATGAGATGACCTCTGCAAGTCTTCCCCAGCCAAACCTTTCCTATTATTTTCGGGGTCTAAAAACTTAATTCCACATAAAATACAAAAATTATTTTTCTTAACTAGAGATATTTTTAAAGCTGAAGTTATTCTAGTAACTATGAACCTGTTTCTAAAATGTCCATATAAGACACTTCAGGCTCCCTCTTAGTATACAGATGAGACATTTAAAATCTATGGATATAAGCCCAAGCTGAATACATTAGCACCTCTGCACAAAATAAGCTTCTTAAAATGACAGAAGAAAACAGCAAATTCATTAAAGGAATCATATATCTGGTGACAAAGTTAAAAGCCTGAAAAGCATGACTTTCCATCTCCTTCAAGGAAAACTAGGCTGTCACCTGAGTTGATATCTACACTCAGATGAATTAGCAACTCAAAAATATATCCAAACTAACATAAATAAAGTGATCTTACGGCCATGACTTATTTCTTTCTCTAAAAATTATAAGGCTGATTGTAAAGCTGTTTGCAAAGTTCAGAATCAGTTACAGTAACAGAATGGAAAGTCTGTCTGCTGGTAATATTAAACTGAATTAATTGAAGGCCCAGCTACCTGAAACTACTAGAGATAACAGAAAATAATTGTAAGACTTGGTAGTAGAAAAATACCATCTTACTCTGGATTGTGGGAAACGATTTGGCTCCAGGGAATTTTTGCCGTTATTCTTTCTGTGACAAAATTTATGGGCAATTTCACAATTCCAAAGAAAAAAAAAATATCTTTGCAGAATTTAGAGAGAAGGAAAGGAACTATTCTTTCAGTTCTAATGCATATGGAATTGAAGATCAGTTGAATGTATTGGTCGATTACTCAGTTGTCCCATATATGTTGGTTCTTAACCACATCAAGAAGCAAAAACCATCAACAGAGGTCACTGAGCCTTGCTTTTTTTTTTTTTTGGTAATATTTTTCAGCAGTAGCAGGATGAGGGTAATACTAAATAGATGTATGGTACAGGAGATTGCTTGTTAGCTTTCTGCCACCAAAATGATTGCCTCTGCATTAATACAGCTCTGGTTGATGTTCAGAGATCAATGTTTAATTTAGGGTAAGAAAGTTCACAGAATAATAATTCCTCTCATTTGCATTTTGTCTTTCACTGTTACACTAAAATAAAAATTACAGTGCTCCAGAGATTCTCTTTTTTACCATATAGCCAGGACAACACCATTACCCGACTGAGTTACCCAATGACCTCTCAGCATATTGCTAACACTTGTTGCTTTTCATGATGGCAAAGTATTTAATTTACTTACCCATAATTAATTATTGTTTGATGGTAAATACATATCAACAGAAGCTCCTCTACCTGTGCTCTTTCCAACTGTATGATTAGCAGCATAATTATTGCTTAGTGAATGTGAGTAGAATGTGAAGAAAGAGTATATCAAATGAGATGAAAATACCATATGATAACACAACTTAAGCCTAACTGAGGAGCCATTTGAAAATGCAGAAAGAGAGACTGAAAGCTGTGTCCTCAGGTCAACATTCCATATAATGCAGACATTATCATAGTGCCTTCTGGACATCTTGCTGCAAAGTAGTTACCAAGGCATAACAAGACCAAAGCATAACAAGACCCCCTGTCCTGTCGTTGGCCAGGATAGAGTTAATTTTCTTCCTAGTAGCTGGGATAGTGCTGTGTTTTGGATTTAGCATGACAATAATGTTGATAAGAACTAGTCAAGGATTTTTCAGCTTCTCATACTGGCCTGCCAGCAAGAAGGCAGAGGGTGCACAAAAGGTTGGGAGGGAACACAGCCAGGACAGCTGACAGAAACTGACCAAAGGGACATTCCACACCATATGACATCATGCTCAGCATATAAAGCCTGGGGAAGAAGGAGGAAGGGGAGCATATCCAGAGTGATGGTGTTTTTTCTTCCCAAGTCACCATTACAGGTGCAGCTACCCTGGAGATGGCTGAATCCTGCCTGCCAAGAGGAAATAGTAAATTTCTTGGTTTGCTTTTCTTCTGTGTGCGGCTTTTGCTTTACCTATTGAACTGTCTTTATCTCAACCCATGAGTTTTCTCACTGTTACTCTTCCAATTTTCTCCCCCATCCCACCAAGGCGAGTGAGCGAGTGGCTGCGTGGTGTTTAGCTGCCAGCAGGGGTTAAACCATGACACCTCCCCTGGTGCAACTTGATGGTACAGCCTAGATAACTGTTCGTAGAAATAACAGGAGAAAACGGTGAATCTTTAACATGCCAGTTGAAATTGAAGATGTTTGAAGAAGATGTGACTATGAGACCAAATAAGCACATCATTGGATGCCTGGCTAACTGAAATAATTAGGGAAATTTTTGCCCAATTCAGTATGTCTCTGCCACTCTTGCTGTATGACATTGAGTCTGAAATCCAAGCGCAAAATCCCAATCTTTCAAAAGGGAACAGCATCTGATTCTTCATAGTTTAAAAAATCCTACTTCTAATTAATTTTAATGTCCAAATGTTATGTTTGTGGTCATCCACTGACTGAGTACAAAATAAACATGTCATTTGCATTAAGAATTTAACCTCCTACTTCATCCAGAGATGCTGAAAGGCAGGCGTCTTATTCTCACACCAAATCTCACTTGAAAAGAAAGAATGGAAGAACACCCAAGTCCAGTGATTACTGTCAGTTCCATTCTTTGGGAGTAGGAGGTTGTTAGGGGAAATTAATTAAAAGAAGGAAAGGGAGAAAGTGGAATAAGAGGCAGAACAGGAGCAAAGATTAAAAGGACAGGAGTGAAACAAAGTTGAAATTGACAGAAACGACAGTGGAGAATTAAGTGCGAACAAAAGCATATGTCCACAGGAAAGAGCAATACATTCAAGGGTAAATTTCCCATATGGCAATCTAAATGAGTAATTTCCCTGTTTCTTTCTGAATGGCTCCACAATGGAGTCTTCCATTGAGACTACAGGAGAGATGAATAGATATACTAACTGGATCCTGTCGTTCTGCTACAGGGTCTCAACCTGATTTCTAAAGTCACACATGAAATTGCCAATTTTTGAGGAAATGAATGTGTCTGCTCTCAGTTTTTTGTTCATTCATGCTCAATTGTGTTGCACAAACCTCTGATTGAGGTGCAACCTTAAGTACTGTGGTTTTTGCAGGACTCCATATGTGAGTGCTTGTTTTTACTTCACTGGAAAATTAAAGTACTGTATTAAAGGGAAACAAATACCTCCTCACCATAGGGAATGTGAGAAAGAGTATATTAAATGAAATGAAAATACCATATGATAACACAACTTAAGCCTAACTAAGGAGTCATTTGAAAATGCAGAAAGAGACACTGAAAGCTGTGTCCTCAGGTCAGTATTCTATATAATGCTGACATTATCATAGTGCCTTCTGAACATCTTGCTGCAAAGTAGTTACCAAGGCAGAACAATACCAAAGCTGCACAATAAACAAGCATCAACAAGATCAAAATCCAGTTGTCTATAAGTCTGAATTTCTGAGGCATCCCTCAGACTGCAGAGCCTCCCAGAATGAGTTATGCTATGCTCCTTATTCCCTCCAAAACTGTTACTTAAAAAATTGGCAACTAAATTAATATAAAGGGAAATACATTAAGAGTAAATAGCTTGGGATTTAAAGGTGTTAGTGGATTTTCCTTCCACTTTTGGCTGCAAGTTTCCTGTATAAGTCACATCACCTGTCTATGAATCTGATGCTTTAATTGGTAAGAACATTCATCCTATTTCCCTGTCAACATCTGAGGCCTTCTAAGTGATCTGGTATTCCTATAGTCATCACTGTGGGTAAGTAATAGCTATCCGTGCTAGTCAGAGTAGATCTCAGGACCTATTTCTCAGCCTCACGCATGTTTCTGAGCCAAAAAAAAATCCTTTTAGTAGACTCCCAGAAGAGCAGGAGGATCTTTTTATAGCCCTCTTCTAATAATGTACTTTTAATCAAGGCTGCTTTCCTAAATCAACCATAAATCCATTGTGTCTGACTGGAAGACAATTGGAGTTTTTGATGGTTTTACAAGAAATACGGTGCACCACCAGTGTACATGCAGAATGGACAGTTCATAAGCAAAACACTTAATAAACTCAGGAGAAATTTGTTCTGCATGCAGGTACTCCAAGGCACATTGTCAGTTCGAGGAATTCAAGTTCTTAGGCAAGTCATGTCATTTGTATTAGAATACCTTTGCATTAGTCCTCACCAAAGATTTTGCTCATGCAAAAATGGCCCTTCCTAAATGAGCTTGAACCTAACCTATTAGAAAAGTCATCCTCCTTTTTCAGTAGGAAACAGTGTTTTCCTTTCCCTTTCAGCAAAAGAGATGGAAAGCAATTTAGCCAGTATTTTGTATTATACTGCCCTGGGCAGGATTGTTATTATATTATGTGCCAGACAGGACATGTAGTTTCATATACATAACTGAAAGAGACAGTCAATATGTACTTACATTTATGCTTTAAAAGGAAGTGTCTTACATACACGTTTTATCTCTCTGTAAAGAAATTTCATCTCAAAGAATCCCATATAAAGTTACAAATGTTTGAAAACAGGAGTATATCATGGAAATTCCTTTTCAGCCTCACAGAATTTCTCACTAGAGGCTTACCATTCCAAACACTTGGAAAATAAGAGTGAACAAAACCATCAGCATATGGTATTACAAACAAAACATGACATAAGGCATACTTTTATTCTTAAAAGTAGTATTGATTTCAGGGTAATGCACCCACAAAGTGAACCTAACCCTCTCCATTTTTCTCAGCTTTTCAATTGTAAAAAATCTCTTTTAGGCTTCAATTTACAATAAGAAAAAATAATAATGGCCTCATCCCAATCAGATATTTTTTCTAAAGCATATATTATATTATTCACTTTAAAGTTACAAACTATAGAGATGCACTTCAGTGATTACTAGGAGTTAATCATGCCCAAGGTGAAAAGCAGCTAGTAAACAATCTCAAAACACGTTGGTTATATATTCTTAACTTCAAGTCCGAACACCACATTTCAGAATTCACATCAGTCGCTTTCCTTGATGTGTAGGGAAGCTCTGGTTACTGGATATCTTGCTGTCAGTCCTCAGAAAATGCTCTAGGGAAGATACACCACAGCTACAGGAATAACATCAAATTGTCAAGTACCAGCAGAAAAATACCTTTAATCTCTAATTTATTTTGTTGCTCTTATTTCCCACAATAAGGCTGATGATCCAGGGCAGATGTGCTGCAGTGTGGATCTCCAAAAGGTGGTATAGTTGGGAAAAATACTTTCAGAAGAACTTGTTACTGTGGGACAGAGAAAACAGCTATCCAGCAATGATGCATCAAAAGCGCTTGTCATATCTTCATTATCTTGCTATCTCCCACCTACTTTTTATTTCTTCTTTTATCCACTTGGATGAAGAGCCCTGTAAAGCACATTTTGCGTCTGGATGACTGTTGAAAGATTTCTTTCTGTGACCTGCACAAAGAAGAGTCTGTGACAATCTATCGTGGTGACAACTGAATGTATATTAACTCTTTGAAAAATATAAAACCTTAATGATGTTGAAGCATTAGTTTATTGAATTAGTGCTTTCAAGCTCAGTTTTATACTTTTAAGCCTCATTCAGAGAACTCTTCTTTTTTTCAGTTTTTACATGTGATAAAGGCAGAGTTTCTAATTACACAAAAGCTTTGACCTGACAGCTTTTTTGATACAACTCAAGAAACTTAACTATCTCTGACTCTTTGAATGTATGCAAGAACATTGCAGAGACTGCAGAAAATGCTGAAGGGCTGATTGTATTCTACCCAACACTGCTCTTACATATAGTGTTTCTGCTCCTTGTCGTGGTGCAGCACATTGCCATCTGTTGTTAGTTCCCTCTTCTTCCTCACAGTTACAGTAGTATGTGTGGCAGAGGTTTGCCTTCATCAAATGCATTAAAAAAATAGATTTTTCAAAATACAGGTAAAACTTCTTAACAGAAATATTCAGTGCCATCATGCCTACTTGGCTGCATATGAAGTAATGATGAAAATAACATAAACATTTCGTGTAAAGATCCTGAAAATTTGCAAAAATAAAGATAAAAACAAAAACAAAACAAAAACTAAAGACATATTCAAGGGTATTTAAAGCTCCAAAAATAAAAATGGATTGGATTTCAGAAACTGGAAAGCCTACACACATTTGAAATCCTGTAAACATAATTTGAAATATGTGTAGGCATTATATTTCCTTTCAAAAAAATCCATGTGGCTCCACTGTAATTTTTAAGTGTCTACCAGACTTTGACCTTCATCTGTTGATACTAAGGATGGACAAACCAAAGAAAGATAAAACACCATATGATTCCATCTCCATTAAAATGCATTCATGTGCGTTTAGGTGTATGAATGTGAACAGTACCTCAGGAGTAAACAAGACCACAAAAGCAAACACATGGAAAATAATTGCAGAAAAAGGCTATTTTATTACATGAAAAGAATTTAGCTAAATGCAAGATTCTTCACTTAAGGCGTTCATTTTATAGATGGCTTCATATTCTAAAATGTTCTTGTAGCTTGTTTTTGGTTGTTTTCCCTCTGAATCCAGCATAATCATTGCATTAACTGAACACATAAAAGTGATATTAGTATTACTATTGAATTCTAGATAATTTTATTTAACAGATATGATCTAACAGAAATGGGTTCATTTTTGTGTATCATGTGTTTGCTATTAGTAGAGATATTTTAGGCAGCTGAAGCATATAGGAAGGCGGAAAAGTAAATATACAGATCAATTATAATTCTTAGGCAGTATCCAAATAAACTGCTCCTCATGGGTACTGTGAACAGACTACATTGCAGTCATTAGCATCCTCTCTTCAGGAATCATTTCAGTGACATAATTGATGCCTATTTGTACATGCTCAGAGTCTACTTAATATAGTTAGTCCCAGTGATACTGCAGAACATCAGTCTCCATCTCTGCCAGCTGGTGTTCTAGCTTGATCTTATGCCTATGAACCTGTCTGTTGATGAGCGGGCTGTGTCTGACCCTGGTTACCCTCACTGGACCTGATCCTGACCAGTGGACTGACTTTCCCAGATTGACCTTGGACCTGCCTCTTCATCACAGACTTGCCTGATGCCCTGAGCTGGGGCTGCCCCATTCTGCCCCCATGCTGCCTGTCTCCACAGGCACCCCCAGCTGCACCCTGGTGCACAGTGACACCCCCATGGCCTTCAGATACCTCCTCCTCATCAGATGAAGAGGTTTGGACTGCCCAAATTGATTGACATCTATGACAATTGTTCATTGGCCCCGTAGTCACTGCAACACACATCTCCCCAGTCTCCATCCCGGTAGGGCTGGTTTCTTCCCAGCCTGATTGACAGCCAGGGAGATTGGATGGGCCATGTAGCCAAAGACAGAGTGTAGGGCTGACAGCTCTGAAATGGCTCCATTTGATGATGCAGCAATTTGAACATGTTTGTAAGTAACTCTGAATGCAAGCAGAAAGGGCAGAAACTCCTCGAAGCAATATTAGAAGAAATTTTAAAGAAATGTCCTGTTCTGAAAAGATGCTTTGGTAAAAATTGGACCCTTTAAAAAAACCCAAACTTGTCTCTACGAATATTCTGAATATGCTGAGTCTAGAAATAAAAATAGCTGTTTGATGCTTTGTGTTCTCATTTGCCCTGCAACAGCATCACAGCTAGAAGACTGAACTAGATTTTATTCCTTCTTGTGCATCTTCAAGTGTTGGTTTTTTTTGTTATTTTTCTGGTTTTGTTTTTTGGGGTTTTTTAATTATTATTTATATGCTACACTTAATCACATCTGCTGTCAGAGCATGGCTGGATAACAAAGAGTTTGTTGCACAGCTGTCACTAATGCTGACATTTGGCTTCTAGTAATGGTAGAGGATAAACAAGACAGAAAGAAGTCTGCTTGACTCCTAGAGTTCCCGCTGGGTCACTAAGGTGAAAGATTGTAGGAGGAAAATTATGTATAGCAGCTTTGATCCAATTAAGAGCTTGACATCACGGTTAACATTAAACATATGCGAAACTTCTCTGCCTTGTAACTTTGCATGTTTGATGTGTCAACATGAGGGAGGAAATAAACACAGAGAGGTTATCCATTTTCTGTATAACAGCATTTGGAAAACAAATGCACTCATAGAAAATACAAAGTTAAACTGTTGATGAACCCAGTTGCCTGTTTGTCTGAAATTATCTTATGGATGATACACCAGCTTTGAAAAATTGGCTGCAGTTCCACTGCCTCTATCTAAAAGTTGTATCACACAAGTTCAAGCCTCCAGATAGGTCTACTTTGCATTGATTTTTTAAAAATTCATCACAGAAATAGTGCATAGTTTCCCAATAGTTACCCTGATCAGTAGTTCGCATTTTTTATTTTCAAACCACTGATCTTATTTTAGGAATCTAAAAACTATAAGGTGGAAAAAAAAAATCTCAATTATACTGTAGATTTTTACCTGCAAGTGATGTCAATTTACTATCAATCAAATGCTGAGTTGCATGTAAAACATATTTTACTTGCACTGCTGTAATTTTTTCACAGCCATTACACAAGAAACGCAAATATTCCTCAGGACCAGCCAGGAGGAGAAGGTGAGCACTGCCAAAATGCTGACTATGGTTATACTAACTTGCTGACAATTGTTTTCCCTTTGCATTTAGCAGGATATACCAAACAGCCAAGTGACAACAGCAAGAATATTTTAGATTTAATGAAGTAATCAAGACATATCCCAGACTTTGAGAGATAATGCTGATACTCATATAATGTACTAGAAATAAATCAGTGCTGAAAGCTGCAAAGGATGCTTGTATTTATAGGCATTGTATTCCAGATAAGCATTTTTCATTTCCTCTGTAATTAGCTAAGAAGACCATAGACTAACGACCTATTCGAGAGTTTATTTTTCTTCCCAATATGATTGGCATGGGATGGAAGGGATGAATGGGATGGTCTCATGGAACTCAGGAAGATGGTCCAGCATCACCTTATCTGAAGCTTAGTTAGTTAATAGTCTGTGTGATGTCCTAATACTTATGAAGTAACTGCTTGCTATCCACAGAAACCTACTTCTTGTGCTATGTCTAGTGACATATCCCCTCTGCTGGGTCTGGAGGTACACAGCACTGCAGAAGTGCTGAGAAGTTTGTGTTGGAGCTGTGGGGTAGTCAGAGCTCTCTCAAATTTAGCTGCCCTGGTTTAAAAGCAGCCCTGTTGTAGCTGGGACAAAAATGCAGTAACTCAGAGCATTCCCTTCAACAGCCTGAAATCTGGGATGTCGGTTTTTACACCCTTTAGACAATCTCTTTTGTTTTGTAACATGACCCAGCTGCTCTGTATACAACTTTATTTCAAAGAAAGTATAATATCTAAAAGTTGCTGTTTATTTAAATAGTTGTTAGAAAAAGTCTAAAGATCAAATCAGTGAGTAAAAAATTCTGCAAAACCCCCCATTATAACTAGGAAGTACTTAAGAAGCCACTGCAAGGAAATCTATGTGATTCAACAAATATTTAAAATGGTCAAATTAACATTAGAGAAAAAAATTATATTGGGAGGCACTCTTATAGTTTTGTTCTGTGAATTATAGTGTGATATCACCACTAATTTTAAGTAACATTAACCAGAGGAACATAATCACTAGCAAAAGAACATAAGAATGCTGGCTTTTTAGTTATTCAAATCAGAAACTGACTACTCCCAAAGTTTCTGAGCAATTTACTCTAGTACTAAGGACATTTGCATAATATCCAAACTGAAAAAAACCCTCAATGTCTTTCAAGATGTAATCTTCCTTCTTACAAATACCAGCTCTGTTTCTAATGTGGGGACACTGTTACAGCTCAGTGGCAACGCCAGGATAAATGTACTGAACTACAAGTTTTCTGATGGAGAAAGACAAAATAAAATGTTTGGACATAATGTATGTTTTTGTCAGAGAGAAACTGTATGAGAAACACTGACTAATTGTTTAAAACCTCAGCTGAAATGACAGTTTAAATCATCATAGTTGTCAAGCTATACCAAAAAAGATCTTAATACTACTTCTTAATTTGTTCTAAGGACCAAGATATGTAAGAGCTGAATAAGTTGATTTCATGAGGGCATTCAATTTTAAAGCAATCATACAGTTATATCCTACAATTTTCCAAGCAGCAGAGCTTTGAAAACAGTTCTCTTACAACCAGGATGATCAGTCTATATAGATAAAACTGCTATCATCTTGTTCTGAGGTTTCTTTCATGTTCAGGTGACATATATAAGTCTTAAAAAATGCACAGAAGAAAAAACTTACTATATATATGTTAAAAGAATGAATATCATTGGTACAACTAAAAAGCTATGTAAGCAAGAATAAAATTTTGAATTCAATGAAAATGGAATTCATTGATCTGTATCAATGGGCTGGGCTGCAATAAGACAGGCAGACTAATGTCTTTGCAGCATCAGGCTGAATAAATCAATACATACACCTTCCTTAAATGTTTTGGTTTTCATGTTTGTCTCTTTTTGTAGTTGCAATACAACAGTAATAAGAGACTGTTGTATATATTAGAATGGTAAATGGCTTTGGTATGTTCATTTAAATGCCCTGTTTCTTAAGTCCATTACATAAACCCCTTTTCCCCCTTTTCTGAAGATCAAAAATACCTTCATGTGTACCACGTCAAAATAGACTGGTGAGGGAATGAAGTGAACTTGGAGTTTTCCATTAATTGCAAACTGTACAAGCTGCAATTTTCTTAAATAATGCATGTCTAAGACAGTGGTAATCACAAGGTGAAATGACCTAATACCTATTATTCAGAGTCTTGATTATATCTTGGTAAGCATTGTTTGCTTATTAAAAACTTGTTTATTTATTTATGGAAGAAAATCTTAAATGTAATATGTGTTTGTCTATAATACTGTATTTTTCCTATCTGTTTCAGTTCTCAGAGGCTTTCTAGATCTTAGTCGATGTACTTCTGAATCATATACAAGTTCATTATTCATGTATAGGAAACAGTACTGAAGTGCCCCGGACCATTTTGGAACATTTCAATGCTGGAGCAGAAAGTCAAAACAAACTTTAGCCAAAAAAACTCCAACAATAGAAATGATAGTAGAAACTGTATTTTTAAGAAAGACAAACAGGACCAGATAGCTTCTGTCCCTCTGTTTGTGTTCCTTCATTGCAGCATTTGGACAGAAGGGGTGTAGGCCAGACATGGTCACCATCCTTAATAAGGATCTAAAAATCCATGTACCTCCCTTCTTGAAGGAATTATCAGATGAAAATTATGCTGCTTCAAATGCAGCCATTTTTCTCATCCTTTCAAATGCTTTGTTGAATGGGGAAAAAATGATGCATATAGGAGCTTTCCTCAGAAAGCTGCCCACATGTCGTCGTAGTGCTAAGATGCAGCTGCCAGAGACTGTTTTTACTACTGAAAGAAATTTTGGAAATTATTAGTATATGTGTAGCTTTTAAGTATACCAAACATTTGCTTAGGACTGTAAAACACCCCCAAACTCTTACAGTAAGTCATAGGTTATAAAACATTATTCCAAATTAATAAAAGGACAGAAATATAAAAATGTAAATTTAATTAAAATAATCTTGCTTACCCTCAAATTTATGGGAGTAGAGAAAGAAGGTGTTTTTTATATTTCAATATCAATTTGAAAATACTATTGTCATAGATACATTCATCTACCTATACGATATAGAGAAAAAGCTTTCACAGACTACTTGTATGCATGTTCATTAAATGTATAGCAAATTCTGGGAAGAATAATCATCCATGGTCTCTTCACTGTGTAGTGTTAATGGAAGAAAACCAGGTCGGCAACCAAACCTTTTCCATCCCTTTTATGAGCATATTTTTAAGCAGACCGCAGTGACAGGAGGTGCCCTGCAGCCCCCTCCTTCCTCACTGAATTCACACTAGGCACCCACCAACGTCCTTTGCATTTAAATAACACAACTGCAGGTCTTGCTTACTCCCGACTGAACATTCAACCTAATTTCCTTTCCCTTTTCAGCAGTCGCTGCACTGGCAGCATAAAAGAAAATCAGAAATTTGAAAGACCGCTTTGTTTTTTCATCTAGATCATTGCTGTTTATTCAGCACAGTCAATGTTCTGCAGTTCATGTGGACGGATAAACAGGAATGGCCCACAGCAACACATAAGAGATGCAAATAGTATCAAGATATATTTTTATGATTGCTGGGCTTGTATCATTGTCACAGTATAGATTTGAGAAGCTGTTTTATCTGCTTAGCACTGTGTGTTCTGGACATTGATTTTTACATTGAAGCATTCAGAAATGCAGTTTAACCAACCTTTGGGCATTTGTCATTGACAATCATTTGTGTGAGAGGCAACTTATTGATCTGTTAATTGAACAATCATTGCCCCATCTTTATTATGTGTGTCCTGCTATTACCACTTTTACTCTATGACCCAAAATCCTGTTTTGAAGATCTCAGAATCTGCAAAGTAAAAAAAAGAAAAAAAACAAACCCACCAAACAACCAACCAACCAAAAAATCCCCAAACCAAACACAAACAAAAACCCACAAATAAAACAGCAGTATAAAAAAGCTGGAGAAATGCATGAATACTCTTCAACAGAAGCTTTATACATTGCATAATCTGACCTAGAAACATAGCCAAAGCCATTTCTTTAAGTATGAAATCCCTTTTGTGCAAAGGGTCAGCAAAAGGACATAAATGATGATGAGACCTGCCTTCCTGACCTTCTCTATAGGGACAAGTTTCACTTCAGGGCCAATGCAATGACATTCTATACACCTGCAGAAGGGTATTTTGACACCAAGGCTTAAAAATGATAGCCAGGTCTAGCATTATGCTGATAATGCTAACCTATATGTTGTTTTTTTAATTTGCCTTATAGTTCTGAAAGGTTTTTATCTCTGGACTGTTTGTTTGGCTTGTGGACAAGGGAATATTTGGCATTTTAATTTGACTCCTTTCCTCTTGCTCTCCTTGCCTCTCCAGTGAACAGTTTCATATAATTTCTTTCTTGAAAAGGGAGGGCAACTTTGTGTCCACTTGTGGTCATTGACCAGCAAACTGGGAAGAACACCATCAATCTCTGACACATCTCTTCATCCCTACCTCAGGAGTGACTGTTACCTGAAAGTGATGGAAAGTTTTCTCATTCCTGAAACACTCAAAATCTTCTGAACTGAAAATGCCAGTGTAATCCATAATTCATGCCAGTGAACTCCAGTCTCAGTGAACCCTTCAGTGAATGTTCAGATGCCCTGATTTCTAAACTGGAATCCTGTGCTGGTAAAACTAGAGGTCTTAAATCCTTTCTTATGCTCCCTGCTTCTCACCATTTTCTTCTCCTGCTTTAAATATTCAAATGTGAAGAGAGAGCTGATACTAGAAGGAAGAGTCATACTGGATTCAAAGCAGAAAATTCAAAAAGAAATGTCTGCATAAATGTACATTTTGAGGATCTTCATTCCTTGTAAAATCCAGAATCAAGACACTTTATCTGATTAATATGGTCCTCCTTTTTGGTTACACACGCTTCATACTTGCACACAGCCCTGACAAAAGATGATCTTACATTTACATTTTTTTTCCAAAATTTAAATGAAGACATTTTATGTTCAGAACTGAAGTCTCAGACATCTCTATTTATCTTCTAAAATACACCTGAGATGAATGTATATGCTACGATATGAGCTGATTTACATTGTAAGTGTTAAAATGGCCCAATGTCAATACAGATAGAATTAAATCTACAGATTTCTGCTAGCACTGATATGCATTTCATCACGACTTCGGAAATGGGAACCATGGCTTGTTCCTTCAGGAAAATCAGCTTACAGTCTATGAAAAAATTCTACAAACTACTCAGCTAACTAGGGTCTAACTAAAAGTGAAGTCACTAAAAAAGCTTCAGCTCTCTTTATTGCAGGGGGAAGTGGGAAATTCAAGCTCTGCAGAAGACTGCAAAAATGAGTCACTCCAGATGGAGTATATTACATTCCTAATTAAAGAGCACATACAGTACTTCATGATTTTAGAGCTCTTAAACAATCTTGCTGGCCATAAACATTATGCTAATGTCTGTTGTGGGGAAAACCACTTCTGACAGTGACAGTACATGTTTGGGTGGATAGCAACAGCACAATTCTATGAAGTTTTCTTTTCCTACAGACAGGATATTTCTTTGGTTTCCAGAGAAATCCAAAGCATCTGCTGAGATGCTACTGGGTATGAATTACAATGTAAAGCAATAACATGCTTGTTAAGATCATTCACCTATTTTAAGGTGAACTTAAAGGTAACAATGACTGTGAAATATACACTCCACTTTATTTCATTGCTTAAAAGCACAACTGGGTGACGTTTAAAGAATCCAAAGAATAGCATATCTTTTATTAGAATTGATATTATATATTCACAAACGTACACAGGCACCCTGAAGCATGTGTGGAACACTCCAGCAGTTGCTCCCTGTCTTTTGTTTAAGGGGTAGTCTTTGAATTACAGTAGCTGAGTTTTTTAATTTCCATCTAATTTTCAGTCCTCCATGTGACAGCCTATGGATTTCTGAGCAATATGAGAGAATTTAGGCTAACTCTTCTGCTGGCTAGTACAACACCTGCTATGACATCGAAATTTTTTTATTATTTTTTTATTTTATTATGTAGTGTTGCAAGGCTCAAAGAGATTGAAACAAGTAAAAGTTCAAGCATTACATGTATGCTCATAACCCTCATTGCTACTCAGCTGCATACAACCACATTTTGCTCTTATGCCCCGTCTGCAGAAAATCCTTTTACCGTTGTCTCAAGCAACACTGGGATCCTTTGACAAAGGCTACATGTCACCATCTCTATAGTAAACAAAACACACCCGAGTAGCCAGACTAGTCATAGAGTATCATTGTGAGACCAGTCTTCTGGTAAATACTGTGGAGCACTTGTCCTTTAAAGCAGAAGATATGTGTAAAATGTTTTCTCCGAATATTGACTGTCACCAATACAGGTCAGCCGCAAGGAGCATCCAGCAGGTTAGCAGACTTGGAGTGAGCACCTTTGTCTTCCAGACAAGCCTCAGGCAGCTTCTCCAGTACACATACAGATAGATGCAGTCTCTGCCTTACAGCCTTCGTCTGTATAATGGAATTAATATAATCCTTGTCCTCATACACAAGGTGCCATGACGGATTAACCGCTTCCTCACAAGCAGCACTCCAGTGTTATGCTAATACAGAAAAGTACCTGAATAAACTTCCAATTGTCCTTTCGGAGAGTGTTTGAACAATGTATAGTCAACAAGGCATGGCACCACACATGTTCAGCATGCACAAAATATCTAATTGTTGTAAAATATCTAAAAGTTGTAAGGGCAACATTTATTCTGACGTTTCCTACTTTGGGAATTCTGGTGTCTGTAACCTTAATATTCTTTTAATATTGTTTCTCAAGATAATGCTTTTATAAAAATGCTATCTAAGTACCCACTCATATAATAACATTTCATTATTTTGTCAAAGTCAAAAGAAACACTGGGATTTTTCATGCAGCTAGCTAATGGTTTTTTAAGTGGACTGTAGATAGGTCTCTTGAATATCTTAAACTAATGAAGAAAATCCATCCTCCTATAAAATTTCATGAAGTCTTCATGGAAACATCTACCAATACAGATTGGGGGGGGTGGGAAAGTCACTAATACCACCCTCAGATTGTAGAAATATGCTCATGTCTTCTATTTTATAGAGGTGTTATAACTTCTTCATTTACCCTAGCACCCTTAGGATGTTCTCTTTATTTGCACTAAGCTGAAATATGAATACATTTATTTTCTGTGAGTCTCGTACTTCATTAATTGATTTCAATGGGAACAAGATTTAAAATATTTACATACAGGTGTAGCAGAAAATTTTACTTGTAGTCCTATCTCAGCAGAGCTATGGTTGTGAAGATCATGTTTATGATAAAAATGAAGGGATGAAGCAGCTTTTACATTTCTTGCAATAGCATTAAGATACAGGAAAACAACTTTCAAGGATTCTGGCTGGTTCATCAACTGCTGTACTTAATTTACCCTTCTGCTAATTAGCAGTGCTTAAAAACCTATCAAATGATACTTCTAATCGACAGCATAGTCTGTGATTATAAACTGATTATACTCCATGCTCTCTTGTAAATACTTCTGACACCTTTTCCAACAAAAATTAGTCAGAATTATTTCCTATGCATGTTGCATTGTTTTATTGAGCTAAATGTCAACTGCTAAACAGAACTGCAGTTGTCCATTTATTATGATTATCTAGTCAGTACAGCAGTTATTTCAGTTAATGTTTCTGTATTTACTAAAGCAGATAGTATGAGTGAAGTTCACCTAAAAAGAGCAAATAGAGATGACTTTTTTGATAGCAAAAACTTCTTGAGATACTGTACCACAGCAATCGTACTAGTCTTCCAGTTGCTGTTGGCTCAAGCTGAGGCGAGCTATTACAAGTTACACAGAATCACAGAATGTTAAGGATTGGAAGGGCCCTCGAAAGATCATCTAGTCCAATCCCCCTGACAGAGCAGGAACACCTAGATGAGGTTACACAGGATTCTAGTTAGTTAAAACATCTGCAGACATCTCTCTTAAAACCACCTGAGATAGAGTCTTTTTAGACAGTTATTTGAATGCCAGGTTCTTTTGGATAGCTTTTACCTTATCCAGAGAGGACTAAATCTAGCCCCTTTGATGACCTTTTCCAACAAGTATCATGGGATGTTGAGTTTGGAAGGGACCTCTGGAGATCATCTAGTTCAACGCCCTACTCAGACCAGGGTCAGCTAGAGCCCATTCAGATTTTGAGTATCTCCAAGGAGAGAGACTCATCCCTCTGGGCAGCCTGTTTAAAAAGTTTACTGCTCAATCAGAATTTCAAATGGATCTCAGTGTAAGGTGACGGGTCTCGATACTTCTGAGAACAAAAAAATGCCTCAGGCCACTTACCTGTTGCTTAAACACCAGGAAGTACTTAGTTATGTGATTTGCTTTAAATTGATTGGATTTTTTTATTAATGGAAGTTTATCAGAGGGTGGGCTTTTAAAAAACCTCAATAGACATCTTCCCTCATTTTTAGGTATATAGCACGTTCAAAGAAATCTCACTTTCACCAGCCTTAAAGACAGAAGTATCTGCCTTTATGTGGTGCAATGTAACTTTCACAGTCCTGTTAATTTGCTGCAAATTGATTTAGTATGTAGCTGGATATTATACGTATGAATTTCCTGTATCCCCAGTTCGTGGAATTCAATCATTTAAATCAAGGAGACATATTCAGAAAGAAATGTTCATTTCTGAATAAGTTTTTTGGAATATCACTTTTGTAATGCAAATCTGAGAATAAGTAGATTGAAGGTCACGTTCTGAATAAAATTGTGGTCACTATAAATAAATCATGATGGATATTAATTTGAAGGAAAGTATGCTCATTTCTGATTTAATTTTAAAATTCTCTATGGGCCATATTCTACAAAATCAGTCTTTCATCTCAGAGAAAATTAACAAAAAAAAAACCACCCACTTTTAAAAAATAATTTTAAAAGCAAGTTTGTTTGGTTTTTTTCTTTCTGCTCTGTCTCTATTGCTGTCATTATTTTTCCTTATACATGTGTGCTTTCCCATGATAAAAAAGGGATTACTGTTTAAGAAACATAATCCAATCAAGAAACATAGTACTTGTTTACTCAAGGTCAATGACAACTTGCAAAACATTTTAAAAAACTTACATTTGTAGTATCGGTAAAGTTCTTTATAATTACAGTAAATCCATAAGAAATTGTGATCTATACTGCAAATGCTACTGCAGAAGGGAAGACAGAATACACAGACAATTCACAATGTCTCTCACAAAATTTTAAGTTTACCTGTACCACATCTGCCTTGCTTTCTACTCAACTGCTATCAAAATAGAGGTCACAAATACTTGGATTGTAAAATAGTGCTTGAACATTTGTAGAGCGGCAAAATACAGAATAACTGGAGCAAGGCTTTCTATATTACAGTCCTACCACCTCTACCTTCCCTTGTCACCCCTCAACAGTCCATCCAGACTGAGATAAATGATTACTCTTATGCTACTTGTTTGTTGTTCGTTTGGCATACAAAAACTAATTCCCTTTGCCCTCCGTCATATGTCTATTCTGCAATCATAAAATAAGATCTTCCATTTTCTGTGCTAAGATTTCTTTTTCTAATTAAAGCTCGTTTTTTATGGCTGTCTTTTGCAATAGCACAGCCAGCAATGTCACCATAAACCTGTACAAGATATCATGGTTCTTGTGGAAAGACTGGTTTTCTCACTTGAAACTTATCAGCAGAAATGTTTGATCAGTTTAGCAGATCTGTACACTGACAGTGTCTCAAAAACGTCATAGTCAGGTTCTTGCAGAAAGAGCCATAGTGGCAGAGAATGAACAGTTGTAAGTAGCATCTATGAAGACAGAAGTACTGGTGAAACCAGAAGCAGAGCTCTGATGCATCAAAGACTGCTTGTAGGTTGGAAGGTACAAATCCTGGGCAGACTCTGATTTTTATTGCATATAAAATCCAAATATCACTAGCTTTTAGCCCTGGTTTCCATGGAAACAAAGATTGAGTGCAAAGCACAGACGAGCTAAGGTCCCCAGACTTGAATGCAATAAGTGCACCAGGGTTCCAAGGTTCAGTTCATATTCTCCCCTGCATAGATCTGAGAGGCAATGGCCAAGCTGTGGTCTGTTTTCCCTAGATTGCTCTGTAAGCCACACTGGATATTGGAAATTGTTTTCTATTTTCAGAGGCAAAGTTACGTAAATTGCACCTGTTTTTCACTTGAATACACTAGGACAAGAGATGTTTGCCTCACCGGGACCTCACATTTCACTTGGACATTAGCGGAGTTTAGTCCATGTGACTTCAATTTACACACTGAGAGCACTCCTGTGGTCATAGAGTTGAGAAAACTGTAAAATGTTGGGTAATAAGCAGAAGATCTGAAGAAAGCATTTATTTCTATGAAAAGAAATGGTGAACGTAAACAAGGGGGAAAAAAAGGTGGAATCATTATACTGAACATATTGACACAAATCTTGGAGTTTCCACATTTAGTATCATTCCCCTATAGAAGGCTGTGTGTTACATACTTTACTGAATCTAGCACAAAGCCTAGCCTTTAGAAAGTGAACTGAAATTGTAAGTTAAAGTTGATTTTAAAATCCAAAACTCCTGACACTAAACCAAAAGCTCTCATCATCTGATAGTGTGACAGCAAGGCTTTAGCCTTAGCAGATCTCCACTTTTTCAAGATTCTCTAGTACTTATTGAAGCAGAATGAATAAAAATAAAAATTTAAAAAAAGTCTGTTCTTCTGTTTTAATTCTTTGGAGTATCCCAGGATGGATCACAGGAGACTTCTTATGCCAGCTTTCTGACGGTCACTTGGCACAGCAGTAAACTCTCATTGGTTTCTGAATAAAACATGTGCCTACCCTGTAGTTCTCAAAGTCTCCACATTATGTCAAGTACTTAAAATGTAATGGAGAATGTTAACTGCACTCTGCCTGTTTGCCAGGGCAGAAGCTAGTTAAGATTTTAATTAAATTTTTAGGATTTATTTATTTATTTATATCCCAGCTGAAGTGAACCTTTAGAAATCCCCTTCTCTGAAAAATGGCATTGTTGAGAGTCTGTATGTGGTCCAGGAAAATAGGGTGAGTTCCTTGCAATAACACAACACAGGAAAAAACAGCACTCAAGTCTGAATGGAAAGAAGAATCAGAGAGAGAGATGGGGGACAGAAATGGGGGCAGGAACAAAAAATCTTGATTTTCTTTTTAATAATGTGCCCATAGATACTAGGTCAGTAGCCAAATATTCAAGTTTTACAATTACCAGCTTAACTATAAAACAACATTTGTTTTTTATTGGAAGTTATTCTAGCTGCAAAGCAGAATGTCCCTCAAGGTCTCTTGGCCTTTGGCAACACCTCAAAAATTCAGTTCTTTCATAACAAGAGTGACTGGACATCACTAATGGAATTATGGAAGCAAATAGAGTGACCTGGCATGAATGCATCCAAGTCAAAGCATAGGACAAATGAGATTTACTATGTTTAAGTCATTCTTACAGACTTCTGAGGTTTTTAAAGCCTTTGGACAGTAAACCCATTACAAAGGTGTGTGAAACTACATGTGGTTTGTGTTGGTTTGTGGGATTTCTTTGAAGGATTACATACAAATGGAGTGGGACAGAGTGAATGGCACTTGCTAGGACAATGAGAAGGGGCACTTGATTGGTGCTGGCAGCCATAGAATACAGAGGACAGAAGTTGAGAGTGTTGCTTGGAGGAAACTGAAAGTGGGGGTCATAGAAGTTGACACTATCCTTCCTCATGCCAGCAAACAGGCACCTCAATTAAAGAAAATATCTGAACCATTAGATTCTCTCAGTGGCTCACAGCGATGCAATACAATCTCATGTAAAAGTTGAGGTAAGAGCAACAAAAGTATGAAGTGCTAATTAAGGACATGACATTCAAAAGTTAGCTTTGAATTAATTAACACATATATACAGTCATGCTATTTTATTACTGTTCGTAAATAAAGTATAAAACCACATTTCCTCAGCTCATATATCACTGCTAGGTCTGGACATTTGATTTCTTGTTATGAATGATTTCAAGGTTGAATTTTTCTATTTCAAAAATAAGTAAAAGAAGACTTTTACTTGCATGTGACATCTGCCACTTCCTAAAAAGGAAAACACCAAACCAGAATGCAAAACATCCATCTAGACAAAAGTAATGAGGTTATCCAGAACAAGACACACCCTGGATGTCGAAGCACTAGCCTAAGAAGAGCAAGTTTGGGTTCCAGGCTTTTTCTCTGAATGAAGCAAAGCCCCAGACTTGAGCCTTGGTCCCCAGTATGCTAGAAAGTATTAGGAGACATTAGGAGACTCTGTTGAGTCTCGCCTCCAGTCCATTCTTCTGTTATTTTACAGAAGTGCCATCGTTTATCTGGGACATGGTCATAAGGGGAAGATTTTCAGTTAAACTTTCTATCACCGATTTAGGTTAAATTGAAGCAAAAACTAAACCCAAGCAAAACCCCATTTTGTTCCTCTTCCTTTTCCATTACCACTCACAACTAAAAACCAAGCCTGCACAATCAAATCCCCATAGAACTAAAGATAGTCTTCTGCAGATAGAGATCAAAACAGATTGCACCCTGCATGGAGTAAGTAAAAACAGGCAAAGAGTTGTAACTTATTCATAATTCCCTTCCTGACCTACTCCCTGGCTATTGCAGCAGTGCAGTGCAGCTCACTTTCAGGACATATAAATTCATCACATCACCCTTAATAATTGCTATGGGCCCTTGTGATTTGTCATTTTATAAATAAGAACAAGCCCACAGTGTCCTGATAACTGAATCAGCATTTATAACTTTGATCCTATTTTCAATGTAGTATGTATGATAATCTCTTGGTACTGCTGCGATCCCACACAATGCTGCAGTATTTCTCTTTCCTTCCTGTGCACGTATGAAATACTGGAGAGGGAGCTGGCTTCCAGCAAGAATAAAGGTCATTTGGACTCTGAAAAGCACTTTCTGAAAGAAGTTTATTTGAAACATCATTTAATGTGAAGAGCGATACCAGTAAAATGAAGATTTTCAGTAAATTTCAAGGGATGTAAAAGTAAAGTTATCTCCTTGGATATTTTCAGTTTCATAAAAAAGTAACCTCCAGGATCTATTAGAAAGTAACGCTAGTCTAAATCTTGTGGATTTCTTCAATAAATATCTGGATTTAAAAAACTGATGCAAAATAAATGTTTTCTAACAAGCAGGTGTCAGCAAACTACCAGAGGGTCAATTGCCTACTGGTTCTTCTGTCAGTTATAGTATCATTTTTTTTAACTGTGATTTAAAGAAATTATATTAATGCATTGAAGTTAAGTTTTGTAGGTGACTCCTGGAAAATAAGAAAGGCAAGAGAAGGGTCTGGTGTTATTCGAATGCCATGATCCAAACAAATACATTCCAGTACAGTTAAATACAATATGATATGCCTAAAACGTGAGCAATTCAACTATTTTTACAGAATGAATGTCTCAAAAAAAATCCCTCAGAAATGACTTACAGGTCATTGTGTAGTTAGTTACCTCAGTGTGAACTCTTCCTACAATGTCTTGCTAAAAGGGCAAGTACATTCTTTATAATGTTATGAAAAGGAGTGGTGTCAAATAAAAGTAGAAAACTGTTTGTGCCTCTACACTCAACACTAGTGAAAAACAATGCTAGAATACAATTCTGGAATGGCCCCAGGAAAACAAGTAAACAATGAGAAAACACAGAAGAGAAACTTGTAATTATTAAGTGATTATAAAACAAATCTGTGATGTCAGGCTGACAAGGTTCAACTATTCTGCTTATTTAAAAGGCTGAAATGTGATTCAATCACAGCATGTATTTATTTGCACATGAAAAAGTCATTACAGGGAAGAGTTAACAAGGCTCAATGACTACAGGAAAAATCAGAGAAATTCAACCTTCAAATAAACCTGAAGTATATATAAGCAAGTATCAGAGCAGCCTACTGCAGGGGGTAGTAAACTCAGCTGTATGGTATCTTCAAGACAAAATTGTGTATCTTACTAAAAGGCAGGTCTTCAACAAGCTTTCACAACACTCTTTCTCTGAAATCTGTGAAGGCATGAGTATCTATAGCCTTTCCATTTAAGGAATATTTATATTTAATAGACTGTTTGAACTTGTCAATTCCTCTAAGTAAGAATGATCTATAAAAGCTTAAATACCAGTTGGTTAAAACTATTTAGCAGAAGAGCATTCATTTTTCCCCATTTTGGGATTCCTTGTGGAACTTTCTGAAGAATAAGAACCCTAAGTGGTATAGTGTACTTACACTACCCAGACAGACATACCACATAAACTATACAAAACAACATTAATTATACTGCAGAAAAAGAAGAATTATTTTCTAAAGAATTGCTTGGAGGGTTGGTCATGTTATTGGTGTTCACCAGCTCTTCAGTGTATGATCTGCTCTAATTACCAGAAGCAGTGTGTTTGGGAGAAAGTTGCTCCTCAGGTAATGATTTAAACTTCCCAATAACAATGATTATAATTTAATCTTCAGCCACATATTATTTCGGGTCCCTCACATTGCTCTCTAAAGAAAGATTCTGTGTGCATTACGCAATCCAAAGTCCACTATTCTTTCCCTGAAGGCTTGCTGGCTGCTTTTCCCGGCACCAAGGTTCCCCGAACTGCAGGAGTTTAGTTTTTCCTCAGCCGTGGGCCTGGTAACTGCCCTCACCTGTCAGATTTAAGTCCTCTTGCAGTCAATAAACAAGACTCTTTGGTTGGTTGGTTGGTTGGTTTGGGGTTTTTTTTGTTTCTTCCCCCTTACTTTTATTTTGGAAGGGATTTCTCAGAGCACAGTTAGCAGGCAGAGAAACAAGCTGAATATAGGTGGACAGAGTTCTGTGTGGGTGCTCTCGCAGGCTGTGGGAGATGTGGGCTTAGGATCTGCCTCCAGACAGAAGGACTTGGTCTCTGGGAGCAGGTTGTGTAGGAGCAACCTCTTCTGTGGTTGAAGCTGCTCTAGTACTGAGGTGAGTGGTTTACCCACAGACATTTTAGTTTAGGAATGTAATCAGGGGAATACCTATTTTGACTACAGGGTTTTTGGCAGACTAGCTTATTAATTGTGGTCTGATATCAGAATGTAATTTTTTTTTTTTTTTTTTTTTGCAAGAACCCATGGAAAGTGCTAGGGCAAATATGGAGATGGGTGTCAGATGAACAATTGTTTCAGAAGTATGAGAGGCACATAAATTATGGAGCAAGGTATCACTGTGGACCTGGATAGCAATGCTTCAAGTTGCATTGTAGATCCTGTCCTTTCCCAAATTGGCAAAAAGAACTAAAACAAGTAGCAGCTGCTATGGCTGGGTTTGTCTGTGCATGCAGTTTCACTAGCTAAGTTCCTGATGGTGTGTTAAGACAAGTATCCTCTCAGTACTGACTTTCTGGTTTTCTCATTTTCATTACAACTAAAATGTCTCCAATTGTCTACTTCTGCAGTTATTGATCCTTTCCAACATTCTAGGAGGGACCAACAATCTCAATTTACAAATAGAACACTCTAAGATTAAGGGGATGAAAGCCCAAAATGAATGCAGGTTATCTCTAAGCCTATTCAAGTATTTCTGCCTGCAAGAATGTACAATATAATGGTTTTGAAGTCAGATATCACAACAGTCATGACATACTATGTAAATAACGTCAAGCCTACTTCTATCGACTATAGAGGAAAAGAGTTAACTTGAAACTGTTTATACTAACCTTCCTAGTGATCAAAAGCCCATATAAAACAAATGCACAATAAATAAGTGTTCCTGTGAGAGGTGAAAAACTGTCAGAAATGAAGTTTTAAGTAACGTCTTGTCAATAATGGAAAGGTAAAACTCTTGATATAAACTAGGTTAAAAAAGTTCCATAAGGCAACAAAACAGACCTGTGCTGATGAAGTGGGTAATTACTGACAATGACTCAGATGCTAATGATAGAGACTGCATCTCTAAGGCACAGGCACACATCTAGGCCACGTTAACTTTCAGCTTGCTCTTATCGCACCAAATTAGCAATAAAAGATGTTCCCTAGTGATTCTTTTGCAGGAAGTAGAAAATAGGAATCTGAGGGAGAGAAACAATTTTGGATTCTAATAAAACCTCTCTCAAGGAGTAGCGCAGTTGTTGGGAAGAATATGTGGATTGGATCAGACTCTAAAGTTTTCTTTTGTTGTTTTAAATCAATGTCTTAAAGAGCATTCTGAATACTACGCAAGTTAGCATGTTACCTTGGCCAGGATAATTTTGTGTTCTATATATGGGTAGGGAAGAAATCCCACCACCTGAAATCATACTGTACATGGCAATGTCTCATAGTCTAATCGAGTACTCAAGAAGAGGGAAAGTGGAATGGAAGAAAGACAAGCAGCCAGATACTTATGATTTTACACAGAAATAGTTTTGTTTGCATTCATTTATGCTGAAATCACGGCTATCACTCTATCAAAAGTAACCTTAAGAGTTCTGTGTGATAGAAGCTGAAGAGCATCTCTTCTTATGAGGTATGGCAAAAGTCTTAAAACTGACTGTGTTTGGGAACAACATCTAGTGGGAAACCCTGCAAGTATTTGCAGGTAGCCCATGACAAACAACTGATTCACTGCTAAGTATAAAGGCCAGCTGAGCTGAACATTTTATTTGGCTTATTTTCAGCTACTGTCACTTTTTTCCTCATTGTTGCTTGCCAGCAGGAAAGAATAGAAACCTGATTTGTGTGTGTGTGTGATTTTTAAAGACAAGTGTTCCCTGAAAGAGTGAGTTACGATAGTTAATAGGTTAAAGCATAAGCTGCTGCTCATTCCTGCACCATGCCATAATGTAGTGATACTTTCTGCCCCAGAGGAAAGGAAGGGACGACTCTCTTATGATTATGGAATCCTTCATCAAAATCAATGACCCCAGGATCTGCAGAGCAAATACAACTGGCACTGTCCATGTCAATAAGCTGCCCTTCGTTACCTTTCTCTATGTTATTAAGATGAACACCAAAACTGCTCACTCAGTGCAACCAGTCAACTGCTCTACTTGAGTAAGTAATTACATTACTACAAAACTGTTAAGAATGGAAGAGTTATTGCAAGATGGAAGAATCTTGTGAGTGATTTCAGTGTTGCCCATCTTTTACTATCAGAGCTGCTGACATAGGAAAACAATCAAAAGACAAATCTTGAAACCAGGAAAGTATGAATTAGAACTTCAGGAGAGTTGTTTACATCTTGCAATTTACTTGGCCAATTTATTGTAAAATGGTGGAAGAGTTTTAAAGCTAGAAGGCTTGACTGTTTTTCCTAGATTGCAGCCAGCCATGCTTTCTTTTGGATGTGTCTGTGTGCAAGGCACTTGAATGTGAGTCTCATTAATTTTTTTCAGGAGGCACAGCACAGCTTGATGCTGAGATGAAATGCTATCTCGAGCCCTAAAATGAAAGCCTTGCTACAGCAGTGCTGTACACAAGCAGTGCACTCCGCAGGTGTAACTAAGCCATCTCTAGTCTCAGGGTGACACTGCCTGCCACATCTATGACTGTGGTGGCTCTGTGGAGGTTTGTCCACCCTGGGCAGGGATGTCAAAACCTTTTCATATTATAGTACCACATGACACTAAGGAGGAAACAGATAACCAGTGAACTACCTGTTTATCTATCTTCCTCCTGTACATTTAGTAGATAGCATCCCTGTAACATTCCTCATATTCTATGGCATCCTAGATATGGTTGTATTACTTTCTAGATAATATAGACGGAGATAAAACTCTCACTGAAAACACAGTCAGGCTAACCAATATGAAAGTGTGTACAAAATTGCTGATTACAAAAACGCTTCATGAAATATAACAGCTTTGGATGTCTTTTCAGGTAGCAGAGTATATATAAACTAAGGGAAAATTATGAGTTTCAGTTTTAGATTTTAATGAGGTCTAGTCCTATATTTTATTACAATCACTGTTGCAAGGACTCATTTATAGCACAACCTTCTTCCAGGAAGAATTAGAAGTTAATCAGTCATATTTCAGAAAGTAGACATTTTTGGAATATCTTCTTTAACAGACTTTAAAAATATTTTAAATTGATGCTAATAACTTTAGGAGTTGATGTTTTTTTCCTTTAAAGTGATGAACTCTTCTTATACTGCTAATATGAAAATGCACTATCTAAAAACAATATGAAGAAGAAAAGAAAAATATAGTGGAAAAAATTAAATAAGACTAAGTTTGAAGGCTGACAAATTATAAGTGGAAAAAAATAACAAAAAGGAAAAAAAAGAAAATCACATCTTCATGAGATTTGATACAAGAACAAATTTGTGTGAAACAGCTATAAGCTGATACTTAGAACTCAGTATAGCACAGTCTTTACCTTCAGACTGTCTCTATAGGCAATATTGCCACAAATGATAAATATGAAGACTAACTATCTCTCATTTCATCCTTAGATACATGTACTAAGATCCTGACCCAATGAAAACTGAAGTTTCGTTAGTGACTATGATAGGGACAATAGTTTCAGGACAAAAGTTTCTATACAAAATCCCAAGACAATCAGCTGAATCTTGCTGAAATGCACAGTCAAGAGCACTTCACTGAGAAAATCCTCAATCCATTTTTAAAACTTGTCATTAACCTATTTTCTATATGGATTTTGTACTGTGCCAGCTATAGCTCATGTCAAACTAAATTTGGATTATACTATCTAAAATATCAATAGAGCTTTACAAGCTATTTGGTTTTCATATGTTAAGTGGGGTTTTGTGAGATATCACTTGGCAAAGAACGTACTGTGAGTTGTTACATCTGGGGGCTTTTCTGTTCTTTTTTTTTATTTGTGTGAGCGTGTCCTCCTGTTATCAAGAATGCTGGCTAGATTTCTAGGAAGACATCTTTAGCTAATTACCTCAAAATATGGAGGCAGAGGCTCTTCTTTGGTTGTGTACTTTGGTACAGTTGAGAAACCCCGAAAAAATGACTCTGTTTAAAAGTGGTAGGAAAAAGAATGTGGAAGGCATCTGAACTAACATATTTATATGGTCATGTTGCCTCTGCCCAATCTCTTTTAGTGTCTCCCTGTTAGGCCTCAAGCAACTGGGGAGCCAGATTATTTATGAACAAAATAATGAGGGCCTTTCACCTCCAGACCGTGGTTCAGAGTCAGGCCACATTATCCTGAGTGGTCCCTTGGTGAATGGAAACATGTGAAGTGCAGTTTGGTGGTACCAGTACTCTGTGCTGGCTGTCATGGCTGCTTTTAAACCATCCCTTAATATACTATCAAAATCATCATCAAATTACTCTCTTGATGTCAGCCTTAAAGCAGAGGTCAGTTTACACAGGGTTCAAGCTATTATCTTAATTCATAGGACCAGAATCTTTGCAGGAAACCTGTAATCCTGTAGTTCACATCTTGTGTCACTGCAGACTTTTACCACAGCTCAGCTCCTAAAGCAGTAAACTGAGCCTTTTCAAAAGCACTAAATTCATTTTTGAAATTATTCGAGAACGTTATTTTCTTTTTTTTTTTTTTTTTTTTGGTTTGCAAAGGAAGTTGCTCCTGGCCTGAAACCTTACAAGCCAAGGTTCAGCTCAAAACGTATTTTATGGCTGAGTTATTGCAGACCATTTAAATTAAGGATTTGTATTGGAATTGCTGACACTTTAGCTGTTTGAATGGCACCACTATAATTATATGAGAATTTAATGATTTCAGCTGCAGCTGAACTGACAACAGGCTATGAGTGAGGGAAAAACGTAATAGCAGGTCTGGGTAAATACACTCATAGGAACCTGATGGAAATTTTGATAGGAAAAAAATCAAGAATACTTCAGGCTATAAATAAATACCACCTTAATTTCTTTTTAGAGTGAAACAGAATGGAGTCACGATGCAATTACACAGTCCTCCTCTCCCTTTATATAAAAAGCATGTGAGACCATCCGGAGAAACACAGAATGTGTTAAACTACAGACTGATGAGTGACTCATCAATAAGATAAAAATAGATTTAAACTGAGAAACAAGAGATGAGTGAAATGAGCTTAGCAGCGAGTAGCAGACAGGGAAAAACTGAGAGATTAAAGAAGGAAGTAGGAAGTACGATTACAGAACGTGCATTTCATTTCTATTGCAGCATTCTTTCCTATACTACATATTAACTAGAATTAAGAAATACTGTGCATTCTTCTTCCAAAAGCAAAGTTCATACAGACTTGTGTCCAAAAAACCACCCACCTTTTGAATTATGACCAGTTATTAAAATCAATACTTTTATACATAACTTTGCTACTCTCAGATGCTCAGATAAAGCCATTTTTAATGAAAACCAAGTTTCTGATGTCTGGTAATTACATTTCAGTTATAAAGTTTTCCATTTTAATTGTGCAGGTGTATCTTCTGTGATATATTCCTCTGCAAATTCACAATCCTTCTTCATACCTTCAGAATGGTATGCAGTATGCCTAACACTTTTTAAAGCAAACTTTCAAGGAGTCTTCTCAAACAACACCACCTTCTTGGGAAATACAGAATATATATTCAGACTCCATTGAGCAACTAGCTTTTTGTCCCCACTTTCAAGGGTTTTTTTAAATTTTTAATTCTTTCCAAAAGGCTTTATCTGAGCCTGACAAGAAATTGTGTGCTATGTACCACGTTTTCATCAGATATCCTGATCCTCTTGGATCAATGGGAAATTATACCCTTATTGATGATACTGCAGAGGCTTATAGGATTTCATTTTGAACCCTTCATATCAGAAAGCTGTATGATTGACTCCAGTGATTATAGCATCAAATTTATATTTCTCTGTTCAGCATGGAGAGAAACACATAACGGCGTAAAGAATTAACAGAAAACAAACAGGAAACTCTTACCTTTTTTCTACCCTCATTAAAAAAATCAGATCCTTCTCCCTCATTTAAAAAGAAAACATAAGTTCAATGACCATATCAAGAAGGATTTAAGAAGCTAAAGCTGAAATGTAAGCAAAAGATAGGTAAATGGGCAGAAAAGGCCACACCATAAAAATACCTATGCAAGCTGTTGCCTAACTCTGGAAATCCCTAAGTTATATATTTCTTCATTAAAGCACTTCAAATGTGAAGCTTTACTTTTCAGTACATACTACAGCATCTAGTATTTACCAGACTGACTAGGTTAACATCTGTCTGATGTCTGAATTTAACTGGAATCCTGAAATCAGTGTCTCTGCTGCCTTCATCAGTTCTAGCCTCTATTATGATGTATTTTTACTGTGGGATATACAAGATAATACCTAGGAACAGCACTTAGAACAGACCTGGAAGGTAGGATTTCTTTGCCAGGCTGATGGCTTCAAATTATTGGGCCGCAGAGGCTCCTCTTGGTCCACCTCACTGGTTCAATGTATCCTGAATCCTACCCTACTATTGGGCTTGGGCTCAACAAAAATGAATGACACGAGAGCAGAAATTCACTGACCCTTTGTCTCCTGCTTTCTTGGATTAATCTAAGCCTGAATATCTGAGTGAAAACCAGATCTGGCTGCAGCGATGGAGTGAAACCACCGTTACTTTTTAACAGTGAAGAATGTTCAATACTAAATTGCTAGTTGTACAAATATCACTCAGGAATTGTACTGGGGGTAAACAATTTAGAAGGGTAAAGAAGTAACTGTTGTCATATGGGTAAACATACAGATAATTAATGGATCAATATTATCTCTTCAAAACGAAAAGATAATGACATTTGCAAGTGGAGTTCACTGGCAAGTCCCAACAGTAGGATAAACAGCAAATAACAGAAGAAAGTGTCTGTGGATTATTGAGTATGATGAAAAAGTGCAATACAGTGTACAATAACCCCTCCTCTCTTTGTTTCATTTGTATGACACATATATGCTGTTTCGAGCATACCAATTAATTTCTCATCCTTGGACACTTCTGACAGAGTGATAAGCTTGTTTAATGAACTACAAAATGAAATCCACTCAACTATTTTAGTAAGTCAAATTATGACTAGCGTTAGTATCTGATTTCAGTCAGAGTGTTCTTGTTATTGTACATTTAGACTGGATAGAGATTCTAAGGGGAATTTTAGTTATGTTAGCACTGAAGGAGAGTCAACAAGAAAATTGGATGAGTAATTATCTAGGCAGGACCTTGTGTCAAAATCTGCCTAGAATACTACTCCTAATATAGTTTCCTAAGAAAATTTTATTTCCTCATTGCCTTTATCAATTTGTCAAGATATAAAAATACAGATACACGCAGACATGGCAAGAAAAATTGAAGAGGCATTAGTATTTCAAATTCTGCCTGTGTTTAAATTAAATATAAATATTCAAATAAAACACTTTTGAGTGTAATTCTCATTTCTTGTCACAGATATGATTACGTAGCCCTTTAGTTTTTAAATGTTTTCTGTCTCCAGTTCCACAATAATTGTCTACTGAAACAAATCCCTAAGTATCAATACTAATTGATACATATTTATTCTTTTGTTATGATGAAAATGAACAAAAGCTAATCTCATTTGATAAAGAGTAGATGAGATATTACACGTGTTGCAATAATTTGATAGCATAGCGCAGTCTTGCTTTCCTAAACATATTTCTTAATTATCCTTCCTTGACATAAAGGAATATAAATTTTACTGTTTTTACCCTGATTTTAATAAAACTATGGATTCCTCATTATCATAAGGTTGCTATGTATTATATGTAGAGATTATACATTATAGGTGTATAGAGAATGCTGTGCTAACCTACTGTAGGAAAGATTAATAGCTGCAGGAGTTCAAACTGCTCAGAAACACTTTCATCAAAAACCATGAACTTAATTATTGCTTGCTGAATCATAAAATCTATTTAAAATAATGTTTTTATTAAAATGTTGGCATTTACAGTACACAATGCTAAATATTTTGTATACTAAATATTTATTAAAAATTAACGTTTAATACTTACCTAATATATTTAATATTTAATTAGACTATTTGCTGATCAATTCTGAGTATGCAGAAATTTGTCTCATTTTTTCCTAGGATAAATATTTAATTTAATTTCTTTTTTACTTTCTTCTAAGGCTTAAAATTAAAAGAAGGCATTCAGATTGAAATCACTTAATCAGAAATTTACTCATTTCTTTTTGTTTATAGGTTTTAGGACTTCAAGTAGAAAGTGCCAGATATCTATATTTTCACCAGAAATGCTTGTTTTGTGCCTAAAATTCTGCTTCAGAGTATGCTCAGAATAGACTCCAGCTTCCTTTAGCTGAATTTAATAACTCAGTTCTGTGTCTTTTTTGGCCTTTAAGACCTGATTCACTAGCTTTATCCACAGTGAGCCTGTTTGATGGGGAGTTTATCACACTCTGAAGATGAGTCTCCCATTACTTTATGATTAGCACCATTATTTGGGATCCTTCCTGGAGGAGTGTCCAGGCTCTGGCTGACACCACCCAACTAGGTGGAATTACTTGGTCTTGTGGCCAGAAAGCCCAGGCTTGGGGGGGTGCCCCCTTCCAGTCTCTGCCACAAGGAGTAAGTAACGTCAATTACTTCAGTATTGACTGAAACAAATACTGGAAATTAGGTCTCATCTTGGATGAGTGCCCTAACCACTAAACTATAGATTCTTTCTGGTCCAATGAACCTAATTATTCTGTTCAAAGCTGAGTAGGAGGTACAAAGAGAGCCCCGTGCCAAACAGGGCAGGAATCTGCCATTTGCTACACCCTGAGATCTGCGTCTTCACACCCCCTCAACCACACGTGTGATTGTTTTGCTTTTATTCTCAAATTTATAAGTTTCTCCTCATGTAGAAATCTTGGGTGTCTAATTCTGTTCTTCTGGTGCTGGAAGGGATGCACTTGCTGAGTTTTGCAGCCACTGACTTTCTGCTTAGATTTAGCCCCAATGTTTTAAACCATTTTTGCTCTTTCCACACTTAAGGTTCCTTTATTTTCCATGCCCTGTAGGGAGGGCTAATGTTATATACCAATTCCATACTAAATGTGACTTTAAAGAGAGGAGGGAAAAGCAGAGAGAAGATGAAAGTAATAGCAATAAGATCACAAAGCTGCATAAACCAGTTATATGCACTGCTAATGTGTTCTCTTATATTATTTTTATCGCTCTAGATTCCCAGAATGCCCATCTGCTTTTGTTGACTAGTTTCTGTTGCATTTGCTGGAAACTGTTTCTTCTGAGAAGCCTGAGTGTGAATATAGTCTTACATATTAATTCAAGGAAATTAGTAGAAGTGAGTACAATACAGGGTCTCAAGAATGTTGGTTAAGCAATGCCAAAGAGTAGATTTAAAATGTAGGGCATTTTATAGTTCTCATAACACACAGTAGCAAAGCAGTCATTAGAATTCTAGCAATGTTTCTGCTTATTTTCAAAAAGTATGTAAGCTGTAAAAATGAATGACAGATAAGCTTTGCATCTTGGGCTATGCATGATTAAATTACAGCAATTTAAGCTAAAACACATGAAGACTTCTTATTTTGGCATGCTATTTGCTAAAAACATCCTCTCTTCTTTACTATACAATGCTTTAGATGTTCAGTCTGAAATATATAATGCCTGTGTCGCTTATCCAAACCCATACAATTCCTGTTGGAGAATACAGTATCCCGCACTCCATATTTAATTGGTTTTTCAACATCTCCTCTGCAAAATGGTATCAATTGCCTTTTATATTGATGTAAGACTTAGCCAAAGGCTTTGTTTTCCACACGGTATAGCTTCTAAAAGCATGAATATGATGACAAAAGCATAATGCAAACATTTTAAAGGTCATTCCATGAACAGTAGGACTTTCCAGTGAGTATCCTCTACTATCTGAAGTGACAACTGAGCTCACGCTACTGCCTCCCACTACAACGACACAGACCTTCTTCCTCAGCTTTGCTGCCTACTTTCTCAAATTTTGTATGAAGTTAATTACTTTAAAACCTCTACTGCACCTGACAACTTTGAGTGAAGGTGACAAAGTGGATAAAAATTTGCTAAGGGTGAGATACCAGAACAATTGCTGAAGTCTCGTTTCCTTAGTCAACTAACATTAAAAAAAAAAATCACAGTGATGTGGAACCACAGCTTATTTACAAAAAATAGAATCAATGCAAGAATTTTGTGGGTCCTGCTGCTATTTCAGAAATAAATTCAGTGAATACAAGCCTTTATGCAAACCTGATGAAATGAAAATTATAGCCATATCAGTTAACATCAGTTTTACATACAAAAGCTTGTTTGGTTGCTCCACAGTATTCAACAGACAGGTCACCTAGTCTTATTTCTGTATCCTTGTGTGTATCTTTTGCTCCCTTCCTCTTTATTTTCTTTTCCCAGCTCTTCTCTAAATGTAAAATCCAGAAGCTACTCCTGTGTTTATTTCTTAGAGGTCTGACTTTCAGCTACTGGCTCCTTTACGACTCCTGTCTCCTTGCTGTCTCCACATAAGAGCATGAAAAAGTGATGGACAGAGAAGTCCTTTATTGCTTATGCTGCAAATAAGCCCTTAGTGGTCAAGAGAGGAATGATTTTCTAGTACTTTAAGATCTAAGAGAATGACAGAAAAGCTTAAAGATGCACCTTGTTCAGAAAATAGCCAAATCTAAATGTCAGGGTTGAAGATGAGTAAAGCACATAAAATATGATGAATGACCATCTTCTATTTTTGGACAAAAAACCTTCCACTACAGTGGAGGATTTTACACAGTATCTCTTTGATGTGATCAGATTTAACTTTTATGAACTTCTATGTGTTGTTCCATTTAGTGATTTCTTGTGATGTCTGTATTTAATCTACCTCTACTTCTGGGACTCTCTTACTTCTGAAGAGATGAACCCTTTCTAAGGAACTTAGGATGTCATGGTTGCTTCATAACAGATTAACTCTAAATTTAAAAGTCCTAGAATAATAAATCATGTATTCTCAATAAAATATTTCCTTCCTACTTAAACACTTCTATATATTGGAGACTTCTGACCGCACAGAATCATAGAATAGTTTGAGTCGGAAAGGACCTTCAAAGCTCATCTAATCCAACTCCCCTGCAATGAGCAGGGACACCCTCAACTAGATCAGGCTGCTCAGAGCCCCATCAAGCCTGGCCTTGAATGTCTCCAGGGTATCTTAACCCTTGCATAATGTAGAAGAGATCAGCAGAGGTAGAAGAGTTATCTTGCTCAAAATTAGTACAAGCATGAGAGAAGGAAAGCAAGTAGACAATATATTTCAAGAAGTTGATCAATATTTTAATTTTACTTTTCTCTGGTGGAATCACATGTAAGAGATGTAAGAAAGACCAAACTGAAGTCTTGAACAGTACAGGCATTTCTGTAATTGTGGTGAGGAATCCTTTAGTCCATATTGCAGAATGCTACATCTCACACCCTCAGGCCTCACTAAAACAACTTCTCAGTGAGAGCTACCCAGTGTTAGCATGTGAATATGACATTCTTGTGCTTACTTTTCTTGGAGAGAATTTAGAAAGCCCAATTTCATTTTTATTCACCAGCTGCATCAGAAACCAAATGATTGTGTGCCACCTTCCGAGGCCACTGGTCTACATAGGACATTACAGTCCAGGCTGTAACTTAGAGGATTGTCCTTTCCATGGAGACACCCCAATTCAGACCTCTGTTCCTGAAGGAGATTATCCTGAAGTAGAGAGGACATAGGTGAAAATTCACAACATGTCTCTCCCCACCTCGCAACTGAGATTTCAATAAAAATTAAAATGTTTTTACATATTTCCTTAGAGATCTAGGGAAACAACAAGAGAAAACCGCTGGATCTTTAAAGCTCTTGTTTTAACAGTGGTTGGGTCTTGATGTTAGAAGTATGTTCTGAAAACTTTTTTTCTACTGAATAACCAGTTGAAGAAAGTGCTATATCAGAATCTAAAGCTTAACTGAGAAATGCTTTATAACAGATTATCTTTCCAGTATGTTTAAAACCTGTTGGTGACAAAAAGGTAGAATGTTTTAATTAAGAGATTTACCTTAACAGTGCTATTAACAAATGTCTCATAAAACATTTATGGAAAATCAATTTAGAGCTACTGCACTATCATAATTACAAATTTTCAAAAGTCCCTAAATGCTTGTTTACATAATAGACCATAATGGCTCTTAAGTGATCATTTATATCTACCACATAAATAACATGCATTTGCCTAGATGTCCCAATATGCATGAGAAAACTTTGCTTGGCCATTTATGATATCATCAGAAAAAAATAGGTTATTTATTTGGCATTTTCTTACTTTTCTAATTTCTGAAGAGAAACATAGCAGTTATTTTACTTTCTATGTATGTTCTTTGCACAGGCACTCCAGTCACTTGTTAGCACCTGCAAAAACTTAGAAAGAAGCGTGAACTGCCTGGGGATGAAGTTCTGATAACTGCGGTTTCAGAACTTACTCCCTGACGTGGTATGGTATGTCTCAACTAGTTTCTGCTTTTTGTGAGTCAGGCGGTTACACACAGTACAAAATTTAAAAGTTGTATAGCTTTACTGAGTTTATTAAAAGATGCAAAACAGAATTAGGAGAAAGGACTTTTCAAAGAAGTTCTACTTGGTAAAATATAGTTTTAAGGAGTATTTTCATAGAGATCAAGATATTGCTGAGCATTTTCATACCGTGTTCCATCTGATTTAAGATGGTAAGAACATATATGCTTGTTCGGAAGCCTAACAAGAAAGGAGGGTGGCATTTTGAACTATCTGAAGATGAGGGCCTCGGTCTGTACTGCATAAGCAGTAGTACACAAAAGACAAGACATAAAACTTTTAGACTGCACGCATACAACTTATGCTAAATATTTAATCTTAAGTAAGAGACAAAAGATTCAACTTCCTCTCCAAAAAACCCTTGGCATTACTGAAGGTCATGATATTATTAGTGTCTAGTCAGGACAGTTTTGTGTAGAAGATAGTATTAGATTTTGATCAATGACTAATTTTTGTATATTATTACATGCCAAAATATATCCAGTTAGTATTTTCTTTGTTATCTTCATCTTCCATATATTGGTTCTAAAATTGTTTAGAGATCTAATCACACAGGGCCATGATAACTTACTAAAATATAGCTAGAGAATGTAGCTACAAGGTGAAAATAATCAGAAAAGTTTAATTTGCTGGTACTACCTTGAAAAGAATGTCTGTACTTACCCAGAAGAGTGTTTCAAAAGACATCACATCATCAGAGCTTTATTCAACAGGTGACCTGTGTTTCTTTGACTAGCAATTGGTTGAACAGTTGGCATTGATATACAAGGACCTTAAGTGCCCTAACTGGATTGAGCATTTGCAAAACATAGCAAGGCATCTGTACACTGGAAAAGCTGTTTAAGCTTCCTGTGATATGTGCGACATTTGGAGGAACACCAGAGAGTCAGATACAACCAAAATTAGGAGCAAAATACCTAACCCTTGTGCATGGAAACCATGTCCATGATGTCAGATGAATAATTAAAACCCCAATATCTGCTAAACAAAATATAAATGTGGGATAATTTTCTTTTTCAATTTACAGTTGTATTCTATGACAAATAGAAGGATCCCCATTAGAATGATTTATTATCAGCTTCTGACTTCAGAACTCGATTCATTTAATCACAGTTTAAAGAATTATCTACAAGAGTACACACTGGATAAATTGGAAAAAAAAATATACTAGTTACTTTGAAAGACTGAACAGCAATATTAGGATTAATTACATTGTCAAGGAGATTAATAATTAATAAGCTCATGTGTCCCTTTCTGAAACAATTGCAATAAACTTTTTTTTGTCATAGATCTACTAGTACCTACCCCTTCTAAAGCAGTGCAGCTAGTATCTCTATATGCAGAGGTAGTGTATGAATGTGAGAGAGATCTAATTATACATGGACTAATATTTTTTCTGAGCATCAAAGGACAAAAAAAATCTTACCAAGTCCAACTGAACCAGAAGGACTACAAAGTTTTATTTTCCAGATTTTGATTTCAGAGACTGTTTTCTGTATTTACTTAGTAATTATACATGTAATTTGATCCCAAATATGATAATTCCTTTAAATTCCCTGATAGCAATCTGTTCCTCTTACTCTCTACAGAAAGATGAATAGGCCACCAATTTAAAGTATGTTTAACACTAAAGCCTGTGGAAGACAAATATTCGGTTTCATGGCAAGTTTTGAGGTTTTTCTTTTTGCTTTTGATCTGTATTAGAACGCAAGGTGATACTTTTGAATACAGTATCAGAGGTATGCTGAAATATCTATGAAGAACGGAGTTATTAAATTTGCCATTTTTTCTTTGTTTCTTCACTCTAACACTGTTTTTTTCCATTTTCTCAAACTTTAAAAGCTAGCAGAAGGCTCAAAATTTTAAAGAAATCCTTCTTAGTGAAAATTTTGCTGAAGCTACTGTATCTCTGTGACATATCACATTCAATAAACCCATGTTTCAAAGAAATTTCATCTAAACAAAAGGATGCCACTTATCCCTTTTTATTACTATGTATGTCCTCCCAGAGAAGAGCATTATGGCTTATTGCAGAGAGCATTAGGGCAAAAATTGGGGCAGGGGGCAAGGGACAAAAATTCCAGATAAAGAGTTCTCTGTGTCATGTGTTTGTTCTAATGCCTTTCACAATACTGTAGACAGAACCAAGCGCAGCTCTTAAATGAAAAAATAGTGCCTAACTCATAATCCAGCAGCTAACTAGAAGCTTTTGCAAAATAGCACCTGCGTTTACAAAGCAGATATTCCCAATACATCCATGGATGCTGCACATGGTAGCAAAGTCTCTGCAGTTGGGTCCTCCTCTATGTGAACATTGCATCTGTCATGCCAAGTACCAATAAAAATCAAGTTAAATTTGGCTACAGATACTTTTCTGACCTTTCAAAACATTAGTAACAATCTAACATGGTCTTCAGATAGCAAATGTTACTAGCAAAAACTGTTCTTTTAGTTAAGAAATTCTGATATCACAGCCAAGGCAATTCATATCATTTTCCCTCCGCCAACCCAGCTTCTTAAGTCTTGTCCACAAAATGAAACCCATGTAGTCAAATTTTACATTAGCTAAAAATGTTATAGAATTTAGTGTTCTCCTTGAACCATATGACACATACATATGGATGCTTTACACTTTCACTGGCTCCTGTTAGGCATGGTGCTGAAGAAAGAATAGACATCTGTAGACTGAAAGAACTAATTCAACTCATGTCAGCCTCTCAGCACTTTCAGAACCAGACTTCTGCTTTCCTATTTCTCCTTTCTGTTAATCCACAGCTTGTCTTCTCCCATTTCTGTATTCAAAGTGGCTCCTGATTTGTATACCTGATTTTTTCCCATGTTCCAGATGCTTTTTTCCTCAGTCATCTTTCTGTCCTTAGTGTAAAATCTTACCTCTAGATGTGGTAGGTACAGATACACTGCAATGCTGACCCTTGCTCCAAGTTTTGGCTGCCATCTGGCCTTCCTTTGGGCTGTCATATTTCCTATTCTAGCTAGTTTTTGATCTTAGCTCATTTAGACTGCAAGAACAGCTCTGTCCTGACCTGGAATGTCACACCCAATCTCTGAGCCTGATCGCGCATCTCTCTCATTCCTAATTTGCCTGTAACATTGGAAAAAGAACAGAAATTATTACCTTGCACTAGAATATCATTCTAAGTAGTCTTTCTTCCTAATTATTGAGACTGGATGTTGGTAAACAATACTCCTATTTTCCTCTTTTCTTTAAATAATGTCATGTATCTTTTTTCTGAAGATCTCAAAAAGGACCTCTATTATAAATGAGCTCTGAGATTTCAGTTCCAGCTATTGCATTTTTCTAATACTCAAGCTGCATTGTGTTATTTTGATGCTTACAATAAGGGCTGTATATTTCATTGAGCTCTCTATTGCTGCACTACAAGACATGGTCTGTCTGTCTCATGACTACCAGTTTAAAAATTACATTGCAATAGTGCATTTTATTTTCCAGCTAAACATATATATAAATATTACATTAACCTGGCTCCCTTCCAACACAGATTTTATTAAAGCCAGCTGTGAAGTAATTATTGAACATGTTAAAAATGCCTTTTGAGAGTAGAACAACATGAGTTTTGTCCCATTTTAATTCACACACTGAGCTTTGACTAAATACCACATTCCAAGAACTCTCTTATGAAATGGACTCTCTGAACAACTTCAGAAACATAATTTCTGAGAAGTGGGAATCTAGGTCAAGGACTGATTGTAGTAGAATTTGCTTGCTTAAAGGAGTGTGCTTTTTTCCTAAATAAATAATGTGCTTTCAAGCACCAATGAGGGCAAAATAATGAACAAAGCATAAGCAAGGCAATTCGGTTTGAGGATGAAAATATGAAATATAAAATGCAAGCTATATTGCATATATAGTTTCTTTCTACAGAAGTAAAATGTTTTCTTTAGAATTAGTAATCTAGTCACATTCTGACAGAGATGTTATCTATTTCTGATGGGTTTCCCACATGCTCTTTTACATGCTTTTCAGGCACAGCTGGATATATCTTTTTGTACCATATGAACATCCCACATGCATTTGCACAAACTTCTGAGGCATTTGTTTTTAAGTATAGATGATAAACTATTGTCTCCAGGAGGACTATGGCCTATTTTGAGTTCTTTCTTTATGAATTTTTCTAAAAAAAAATAAAATTTACTGTTCTATCAATAAGATTCTATTTGATTTGTTTTGGTTCTATATTTGCATGCTAATGGACAAAAGTATTTAAATTCCTACAGACATCTATTGCTGGCCAGATGCAGCCCAGCTGCTGCCTGTTAAAAATTGTTATTGGAAATTAATACAATTATCCCATGCATTCACAGCTTGAGATTTGTAACATATAAAGAACAATCATTCCTAAAGGGGCCATGCTTGTGAATGCTGTATTTAATTAATGCCCAAGGGAAAGAGCAAAAGAGGAGGAGGAAATGTACTGCAACTGAACTCATTCTGAAATTGTAGTGATGTTAAACATTGCATGCCAAGTTCAATGGCGCGTATTTATCTAGGTAGCAGAGTGTCTTACTCAGAACAAGTGGTCCTGTCTGCCTTCAGAAGATCAGGATTTTGAAGTGGATTTGGGAGTGCACAGTAGTTTTCAATTTTATTTTCTCTGTTGTCTTAGGGCTAGCCCCTGCCACCATGAACACCCAAGCTCTTCTTTGTATGCAGATCAGCTTTGTGCACAGGCTGCAAAGAATTCTTCTTTACCTGTGGTAATGTCTTTACGCTTGTGGTGAGAAGGCGGCCATGCAGCAGCAGTCTGTATAAATCATACCAATCATTTATGTTGATACTGACACCTCCCTTTTTATTCCTAGCTGCTACTAGTATGTGTGAGAAGATAAAAGTATATGTGGTGTGAAGAGGGTACATGCAACAGCTACATTTAGAAAGAACAAATACACTGCAGCAGATTCAAGTGAAGGATTGAAATCTCCTGCTAATCCCAGACAAATTTGTGTGTTAGGGAGAGATTTGAACATCACTACAGAGAAAGTTTACAGAAAAGGTTTTTTTGGGGAGGGGGGTTGTTTGTTTGTTTGTTTGTTTGTTTTAAAAAGGCAAACCCAACAAAATGCTACTGTATTATGCAACGGTACATTAGTACAGCAGAAAGCACTTTCACACACATGCCACAAAGAAGATTGCACACTGCAGCAGTCCCAGGTCAGGCTCTGTCTGGACTGGAAGTTGCAGCTGGGAGAAGACAAGACCAGGGCAAGAATAAGTTTAGGTCCTACCTGCCTAACTGTGGCTGCTATTTGGCAAGCTGGCAGAAAAGAAGCTCCAGCTAAAAGTAGCAGACTTAGTTGTAAGCCTGTCTTCTTGCAGCCGGCGTCTTAGAAGACCAGACTGGTGTCAGTAAATGAAAACTGAGAGATCAGTAAACAGTGTCCCTTACAGTTGTTTCTCTCTGCAGCACAAAGGAAACTGCTATGAAGGTTGGACTCCTTTGCTTTTTATTTTTTCAAAGCTCAGCTGCTAATTGAGACTTGAACAGAACACCAATAACAAAGATCCTTTTGCATGAGCAAGACCTTATTTTGTTGAAATATCAATCTGAGAAAATATAAAAATTCAAGCCCAAATGTGTATTTCTGATCACATCAGTAAAAATTTCCATACTGCCAGTACAGCAGTGTTATTTCAATATGTAGATGAGAAAAGAATAGCACATACTAAATGTCAGACTGAAGGGTTATATTATTTAATCTTTGTCATTTAACTATAAACAATGTAAATACATAAATACCCACAGATGGGAAAGTGCCAGGGACAAAACGATACAGGCAATGGGCACGACACAAGGGGATCTTGCCTGGCTTGTCCCAGATGTCAGGCCTGGGGTAGCCTGTGCTGACTGTCCCCGCGGCCTCCTGGGCAGGGCCTCGTGCCACCCAGCTGGGCAGCCAGGGTGGGCGCAGCCCCAGGGGAGCAGCTGGTCTCCATGCCAGGCAAGGCATGGGACAGGGGTGGCCCAAGGCCCATGGCAAGGTGGCAGGGGCCATGGCACGTCTGGGGGTTGGCCCTGGGCCTCTGCCCATGGCCATCAGCAGGACAGAGCTGCCCACGCAGGCTCTAGGCTGGAGCCCAAGAGAGGAGGAACATACAATGTGATACAAATGACAATGCGACGGTGCTGTGGTCACCTAGGCGTGAGATGGGATGCCCATCAAGCAGCTCAAGGGAGATGCCCTCCCTTAACTGACACCATCTCCCCTAAAAGTCCAGCCCAAACTAACAATTTTTGCACTCAATGCAGCAGTGGGTGCTTCTCGAGGACACCCCTCCTGTGTCTTCCTGTGAACCCGTGGACACCTCTTAGCTGCTCACCATGGAGCAAGCCTTGGCGGTTTGGGTGAGGTGCCTGGCTTCTCAGCGGCTGCAGCTGCTGGATCTTGTTCCCAGGTTGCTTTCCACATCCATGTTTATAGGCAGCATGCTGAGGAGTTTTATGTTTTATTTGTAGTTTAGGAAGGGTCATACTTGAACAGGATTCAGTCTGAAGAAATACTGCAATGTTGGTCCTTCTCTGTTTGGGAATGCCATGGCAATCGGCAGGCAAGTTTGTCTTCCATCTTGAGATGGTATTTACACCACAGCTTCCAATTAGTTTCAAATTTTCAGCTTCAGGAGTAGCGCAAGGACAGCATGGAGTGACATTCAGCTTCAGGCAAATTATCTGTGGCACAGAGCTTCAGATAAAATACTTGCGTGTGTCTTCACCAAGGATCCTTCCCACAGACCGCAGGCTGCACTGAGCTCCCTGTTACCTCAGATTCAGTCATCGTCTTCATAATCCGTACTTGTGTCTTGGCTGCAGTATAAAAATATCCTCCAAGTCAGCTTTCGGAAACCATCTGCTTCCTGTGGTAGAGAAGTAGTACTTGGGACCAGGATTTTTGAGAGCAGCTATTTTCACACTGCAGTGACTACTTCGGTTTATAAGCTGCTGTAGCTATATTGCCCTTACAAAAAAAGGCTCACTTTTTGCTCAGTTTCTCCTTAAACAAAAAGGCCAACCCACAGGCCCTGATCTGCTGTGGTGCGGCAGAGAGTGATGTGGTTCATTCAAATGATAAAGCTGATGGTCACTCAAGCAAGTGAATATAAGAATGCTCTTTGCAGCTGGGGGAAAAGGATTCCAGATCATGTCGCTCCAACACCTTCAAAGCCTGAATCAATGTCCTTAGGGCTGATCATAAACTGATGATTAACCCTTATATGTTGAATTTATCTTTGGCCAGATAGTGTTAGCAGTTTCCCTCATATATCAATAACAAAACTGTGTCTCAGTAGCACTATAAAACCTGCAGAAAGGGAGGCTTATCGCCATGAGCAGGAAAAAAATATTTTGACAGACATTTGTAAAATAGAACAGATAACCATATTTAATTTCTGAAAGTCTCAGTTGTGATATCACCCTCAAATAACCATAATACAGTAGCAATGAGATATGCAAGCATAAAGTACAATCCAACCTTTTCTGTAATCATATTAGTCGTGTTCAGCATTTGTTCTATGTGAGAAATTAATAACTGCTCACCAGGTTTTAGAAGAAGAATTCCCTATTTTTCACCAGGATATGTATTATCTTACATAGAGATACTGCATCAGAAAATGGCAAAGCCTCTCTGAAATCCTGATTTTTCTTTTTCAGTAAGGCTTAATAGAACTGATAGAAAGAACAATAACGTAATAGAAACAATATATATGTTCTCTGTGGGGAACGCAAAAAGAATCTAGTGCTTTAAATTACACAGAGTTTTTTTAACTTTTCCTGAAAAAGCAATAAGACATCTGTGATATTCTACTGAGTCTAACAAAATTATGAGTGTTGCTCTTAAAAGAGGACATTTTCATTCCAAGAGTTTTGCTGCAATTCCTAATGCAGCACTGACTGGCTGTTCATGAGAAGGAAACCATTCTAAATATGCAGAATCTGTCTTTTTCCATATGCAACTGTGCTCTCCAGGCTAAACAAGAAAGAGGACAAGTAACTCTACCATTGAGACTGAGAGTCGGGCTCTCTGACTCAAAATCCTTTTTAGGGAAGGTAAGCTAATAGCACTTCCCAGAGACATTGGGAGGTTAACTAATATTTGCACAATAGTGGCATTCAGGTAATGTACCCTATTCACCTTCTGTCCTATCAACTAGTATCTCAAAAGAACCATATAGTGATTGCGAGTTGTATGTGTAGCCTTTAAAATGCTACATTTTTTGCTTTTGTGCGTGCTTCTGAGGCTTAAATGTCACTTTCTTGATGGTTCATTGACTTTCAGGGACAAAAAGACAGCAGTCTGACATGACACAATAGAACTCAGTATGCTACTACAGACATCGATGCTGCAAACTCTTCTTCCTCCTAAAGAGAAACAATCTATTTTTCAGTGCATATATTAATACATTTTTTTATTTAAAAAAAAAAAAGAAAAAAAAAGGATTAATTAGTTTTTAGCTTTGACCATCTAATCATGAAGATCATAGAAACGGCAGATACTGATTTAAAGGATTGATTTAAGTTCACCTGCCATTTTTTAAGTCTTCTCCAATGGAGAGATTATAAATCTGCATTATTGTCACTGGGCAGTTTTGTGAACTTACAACTACATGCTTAGATACTAATATCTTATTAACCTGTTTAAGGGAAACATATCATGCACAGCTGAGAGGAATTTCTGAGAATCCAAAGACAAAAGACAGGATCCAGTATTTGCAGGTTTGTGAGAAAGAAAGAGAATAAGAGACCTTTCTGAATCAAAAGCTATCACTCCGGAAAACAAAGAGGAGATTCTATTTTTTTATTAACTTTTACATTTTCCTCCTTTAACTGTTTCTGCTATAATATATGAATGCCTATACACTTGATTTTTTGAAAAGGGACAATTTGACTGATTAAACCAGGCTGCTGCACTTTAAATATGCAACCAGTTACCATGGCAACAGTTTTACTTTGACACACAGCTTATCTTGGTTTAGAGAGTGCAGCCTGTTGTTATGGCAATTTGGAACACCGCTGTTTTTTCCCCCAAAGAAGCATAATGCAAGATAATAAAACACTAGTTAAAATTAGTTCACCAATTAAAAATCTAAACTTGATTTAATATTTTGTAGAACGCTGTAGTTTCTCAAATTTAACAAATGAAACTTGACTGGAACAAAGAAAGAAAGAATGAAAGTTCATGAAGAAATAAGGGTTAAGGATTACATTTTATACCACTGAAAGGTAAAGGTAGATTGTAATTGCATTTTTCTAAGAGGTGAAATTTCACTTGTTAACCCACTATGGTTTCTGCCTTCATGAAGAAACACATGACTTCCTGTCCTGCAGATTTCTTCAGGAGCAAAATATAAATAAATGGATATAGAAGGACCAATGCAAATTATCCCCCAAAATTCTCAGCATTGCAAGCAGGATGAATATGCTAACTGAAATTTTATGAACAGTAGCAGTAAATGATCAGAGCTCTGCCCTAAAATAAACCATTTTCAATAAAGAAACATTGTTTAAGAATCCTAAATGTACACACTTCTCCCTACTGAGCAGTTTACATCAGATGTTAAGTAATCATGCACAAGCCTGCATATTTTAAATAAGAATGAAATATATATGCCTTTTGCTACAGGCATATTGAATTAGTCCCTACACTTTGATCTTCAGAAAAACTCAATTCGTCTTTAAGCAAGAGCTGGAATGGTTCTGGGAGTATAGGAGAGATCTGAGGGATGTCTAACCATGCAAAACTTTGAAATAAAAGAAAATGAGGAAGAAACTTTGACCCAATTACCCAGTTTGACAGAAAAATAGCAGAAGAGGCCTCCGCATTGAGCAAAATCACTTAGGGATGACCTGCTGGAGTTAAAGTAATTTTCTGGTAAAGTAGCCTTATACTTTTGAGGAAAACATGGCTTTCACTTACGAATTGTTCTAGTTCTGAAGCAGATAAGCCCATTGTATTCGTCCTATGTCTACTTCTTGTAGAAAAACAATTTAAGAGTTTCACAAGGAAAAGGGGTCAGCAGAAGGTCCTCAGCAGAGTCTAAGGACAAATCCGTTTCTACCATCTGCCACTGAGTAAAAAAAAGATTTCCTCAAGGGTGCCATCCTTGAGTTTGACGCCTGTAAATATATGCAATAAAGTCATGTTGTTCTTTCTCGAATCTCTTTCAAAAACATAATAGCTTTATTGGTTTAGCTGAATTGTTCATCTAGTTCAGTATTCTGTGCTCAAAACCAAGCATAAGCAAATGCTTAACAGAGACTACAGTCACGGAAAGAAGACCCAAAGCTCATCCGTCATTCGTTGTTGGGGTTTTTTTGTTTGTTTTTTTCAGTGCAGGGGATTTATTTGGCCTGTTCTAATATATCTCTTTACTAACCTGCCACAGACCTTTCTTCCAACCACCTAAATTTACATCAGCTTCTTCCATCCACAGTGTTTCTACACTTGGGTCTGTATACACATACATCAGCGAGTTGGTGCAAGGCTTCTTCAGTAGGCATTCCATCCTTCTTTGGAAATTTATTGATAGCATTCAGCTGCTTCTTGCAGCTCTACTTCTTTCATTCAGCTACTTCTTGCAGCTTACTCTAGAGACAAAATTTCCCAGCATTCTAGACTGCATCTGGAACCATCTGCAATGATTATCAGTTCTCTGGAATATAATGATTTAAGTCTCTGTGTCAAACCAGGGATTTGAAATCTGATATTAGGAAGATGTTCTGCTTCTGCAAGAGAATGCATGATTCAGTGCAGTTTTCACAACATCTGGATGCAATACAGGTCCAACACATATAAGGACATAACCTTCTTCTCAGCAGTTTCTATTGGAGATTTTGAGCTAGTTTATTTATACCTCCTTTTAAAGTGCTTAGTTCTCCCTACGTGTGTTATAAGGAAACTGGACATTTTGAAGTTAAATTTCACGTAAGTCTATCTCTTTTTACAAGTTTAGGTTTTAGCTGGTTTGGAAAATTTTGCCTTAAATATGTAAGTTTGGGTTGGTATGGGGGTTTTTTTGTGTTGTTGTTCATTTGTTTGTTTGTTTTTAAGCACTCTGTTTTCAATATTTACAATATTTGTTCTGGGATAGTTGCTGGCAGTTCTTACTATCCCTATCACTCTCTCAGTTTTTACTGTGAAGAAGAAATCATTTAGTATATGAGATTTATCAACTTATCTTTGAAATTATTCTTTTATTTATAATTTCGTCTGCAAATAAGCAATCAAACATTCATATGTGTGATGTTTCCAAAGAGGTTTCCAAACAATATTCTAGATTAAAAAATATAGATAGAAATAATGCACATGACGAATTCACTTCCTGAACAGTCATTTTGGAAAGCAAGCATGAAAAGAGGGATTTTAGGTCGGATCTGAATGCCGTGCCTCAGGCCCCTCTCTTCTTTCAGTAGCATCAAACTTGCTTTGAGTTTTCCAGTTAGTTTCTTTAAAACACTGTTACTATCTTGCTGTAATATGTCTTCTCTCCTCTCTTCTATGCCTTTTTTTTCCCTCTGATAACTATCAAGAAGCCTAACAACTATTAGTCCCAGTCTTATCCCCTTTCTGGTGGTATCTGCGAATTTAATTTCTTTCGGAGCTTGTATCTTTGAAAGCTTCATTCCCTCCAGCATTCTGCCTCCTTATTTCTGTTTCTTAGTTTTTTCCAATCTTACAATACATGAGGACAGATGTGGTTTCAAATGTTCCTTTCTCCTCCTTTGAGAAAATCTTGCCTCTGCTTCTGTTGCAGAGAACAGGAATTTGAAAACACAGTGCAGGAGCCATTTCCTGTGCTTCCTATGTCCCCGGAAAGGAGGAGAAAAAAAAAATCAGTCTGAAGCAGTTCAGCATAAAGCTGGGTGTAGCTTACAAGATAAAATATATATGGCTGGCCATGACAGAGGTAGCAGAGGCAGCTAAATATCTTTTGACTGTCATTTTATGGGTGACTGCAGATGTGTGAGGGGCAGATGTTTTCCATTTTGCCTAGAGCTACACAAATCTGTGAGCTGGCAGTGAACTTGTACATGAAAGAATAAAACAGTGCTTAGATCCTAAAAGATATCCACTTTGAGTATTTGGTAGCTTTAAACACTCTGTCAGTATTTGTTATTAGTTCTTACTACAGGCCTATGAACCAGAGGTTTACTATTTACCTCTGTGCTCAGGCAGACAGAAGAAACCCAGACTCAGAGGTGAGGCACCTCTGTAGATGTCTTTGAGTCTCTGGTCTAAGTGACTTGCCCAAGGCCACAAAGAGGAGCAGTGGCAAAGGGTGGGACTAGCGCTCAGTAGCTGCCTGGGTTCTGCCAACCATCCAGCCTCCAGGTGATGAGCTCTTTGAGACCTGAAGTTTTCAGTGTCACTCCTGCTCTCTGACCTTTCTATCAGTGGAAATTCAGCATTAAAAAGCTAGTTGGAATTACAGACATGTAGCACCCTTCAATAGTTATGCAAACAGACTGAGGAATGCAGTTTATATTGAATATCTGAGAAATTTGTCTTACTGTTAAAGTTATTAAACGATGGCTTCTAAGTTGGCTTCTACTTGGATGTCAGCCTCATGCATTCGTAACTGGAAGATTTCGGCAATATGACTAGTCTTTCTGAAATTAGATTTGCTTATTACTTGCATCTCTTGATTGTTATCACTGCCTTTTTACTCTCTCTTTAATTCCTATTCTTTTAGTCCTGTGCTTTTCTCTTGTCATGTCCTTCGTTTCTTGTATATCCTTGCTTTTCATTTTTCAGCAACAAATTTAGGAGTTTAGCATGCCATAGATAAGGCTATTAAAATGCCATTTACTGAGATAACAATGACAGATCAACAAGTGATAACAGAGAAGAAACATATTTTAGTCATTGCTTCAATAAATAGTTAATTACTGCTAAATACAAGAATAATCTCTACCAAGCCCGTGTGAGTTTTCAGTATACAACTATTAGCCAAATGACTACATCAAGAGATTGTAATTTACGTCTTTAAAAATCTTCTAATTTAGCTTTTACAAGGCAGCCATACAGTCAAATAATAGCTGTGCTATTTGCTCAAGCTAAGCAAAAAAAACACCAAAAAATCTTTAGCTCTGAACCTTTCTTATGCCTACATCTTTAGATCACTGCAGCTGATGTCCAACTTTCCAATTATAGATGATCATTACCATTATCACATTTTCTAACACTGTCACAAATGCTTACCTCACTAGTAAGTCTGGATGCCCCCTAGAAATTACACTGAATAAAATACAATTGAAGAAGGAATGCTGGTGAGCATGATATAGAGTTACAGCAAATCCGAATGGCATTTCAAAATTTTGCTAGATCCTTTCTACTCAGGCCAGTCCCTTTACTCAGCTTGTTCTCATTACCTCCTTTCATATAAGCATTTGATGGTTTTCTGCTGTGCACATTATCACATGGAGCTGCCAGCAGTTTGCAGTTGCTTTAAGAAGAATCCTCTCCATAAGGAGGGAAAAAACCCAACCCTGTGCAAACTAAAGGTGTACATCATAGGAGTATGGTCTCAAATCTCACTTTTGCACTTTATTGTATGGGTATAGAGAAGTAAATTTGGCAAAATCATCAGATTATCTGGTTTCTGTATTAAGAAGGACAGTAAGCCATCATTGCTGTTACTGTTCCACTCTGAGTCACCAATAATGGCAGTGAGACTTGGGATCAGCCTAGAAACTATCTCCAATAACAGTTTTATCTGTTTGTTGAGCAGGCTGGTTTTTTAATAGCAGGGCATTAGAGATGGTGCAACTTGCAAACTGTATGTGGGCCAGAAGTAGTGAAGCAAGCAGGGACAGCTTTTAACTACCCTAGAAACCTGCAACATCAGCTGTACATGATGCAGAAAATTTTGGAACAACAGTGCAATGTGCCTACAGCTTCATCTGACCCTATACTGTAGAATGGAATGATTCTCTGGGGGCACTTGACTTCTGTGCCTCTGGTACTAACATAATGTTTCTTCTCGTTGCTTTCCACTCACCTCCTTCCCAGCATTCTTTAGCACAGCATCCTAACACCCTCCAAAGGACACACACAGCTCTAATCAGTCATTCTCAGTTGCCTTGGTGCTCCCGTTGCCTTTCCATTCCAGCAGCTATACTGTGCTAGAACTTTTTTCAATGTTCACTTTTGATAATTAAACATAGAAATTCAGGTAAATCTCTCTCCCTTCCAACCCTGGACCATGTAATACACAGTGCAGTTTTGTCTCAAAGCACATAAATTACTGCAGGATGAGTTAGCAGAAATATGAGAACTAATTTATGATAAATTATGCTATGTTTCATTTTAAGTAACAGCTATAGTGTTTCTGATACTCAAGCTTCCAAGGATGCTACCCATGACACAACACTCTTGATATATGGATATATGCTTAATTTCTTCAGACTAGTCTGCCAGCCTGAGGAAAACAAATAAACATTGTTAAAAGGATAAAAAATCCTGCAAATAGTTTTTATGTTTGTTTGTGTTTGTTTGTCGTTCTTTTTTTTTTCCCCTAGTGCTGTCTCAATCATTTTTTTTAAACAAATGGAAAAATTTGAGAAAGTAAGCTTGGTATAAGTTTAAGTGGGATATACCCAGAAGTCTACCACAGTAGGAAAAAGTTCTTAAATGGTTATTGGTTTCAAGCATTGGAGGTATCTCTTTTAGCAGATGTAAAACTGAACATAATAACAAATTAGTCGAAAGCTGGGCTGAGAGCACACAGCTGTGAAATCTCTAATTTTTGTCCTATTTCTGCTTCCCATTTGTTCTCTTGCAATATTCGTAATTGTTCCAGTAGGAGCAGAGCAAGGCAAATGCTCTGCCCCTGAGAATTGCACTTGGACAGACCATTAGTCAGAGTGGATGATGGACATCTCATTGTCTTCCACATTGCAGCATTTAGATCATATGAATACAAATGAATTGAAATTGATTCATATTGTTTTCAGAAACAATGGAAGCACAGCTACAACATGTATAGGCTTCTGTCTGTCTATTAAGGAACTCAGTAAGGTAATTTATGCATATCCGCTCTCTAAAATTCACCTGGCTGAATTAGTTGTTTGGAAATAAAAAAAAAAAAAAAACCACACAAAAAAACCCAAACACACAACAGTTAGAATGTTGGAATTACAATACATTTTCCTCATAACCAGAACATTAGTAACAAAAATAAGGAAGCTTGATCACTGAATCAAATATTTAATTTATCCTAGGCAGAATATAAATGAAACATTAGAACAAATACTGCAGGTACTTAAGTTTCTTTGCTGCCTTTATTTCACACAGCCTTGTGCCTATAAATTCTGTACATAACTTCAGACTGCTAAAGGGTTTAGGAAATAATAGTATGGCAGTGATGATAAGAAAAAACAATGTCAAGAACTTTTATCTTGATGAAAAATGTTTTTCAGCTCTAGTTAAAATTTTCATTTATATCAGCTAAAAAAAAAACCCACACAGGAGTTTTTTTCTGCTATGTTTTTCAAATATATTCAAGAATTTTTCTCAAAGATGTGTTAGTATTTTTCAACCAGATAAAATCTCAGATTTCAAATACACCTGCACATTAATGACATCTGTTTACCATGAAAATAGCATTGTTTAAATTACCTATATTAAAAAGTAATTCTAATGAGTAAAGATCCCAATCTAATGTGTTCATAACTTGCCACCTTTCATTGAAACTGGGTTTCGCAAAAGCTTAACTCAAGAAAGATGGTGAACACTGAGCTTTTTCTTCTAAAGCATTAGCAAAGCATTCCAGTGAAGGAGAATTCAGATATTCGAGTAAAGAGAAAATAAGAAAACCCCAACTATCAAAGACTGTGAGGACAGTCTCAAATATGGGTTTTTTTCAGATGTTGACAGTCAGCATTCTGTTTTCTTCAGCAAGGGGATATGTAGAGATCCTAACTCAAGAAAGTGCTGTAGTCCAATGGCTCTGAAATGTAGCCAACTTTATTTGCTTGTGTGGTGGGCCTCAGACAAAATTTTGAGCGGAAAGGTGCATTTCTGATATTTTTTATTTATCATGACTTTTATTTAGCACTAAAATTTGCTTTATGTTGATTTTTTGGGAGGTGGAGTAGGTTTTTTAGTGTTGGGTTTTTTGTCGTTGTTGGGGGGGTGGTTTTTTGGGGTGTTTGTTGTTGTTTTGTAGAATGGAGTGGAAAAGAGGATTAAATCGAACGGAGATCAAGGAGGAAAGCTTTAATTTTACCAGTTTTCTAAAATGTCTCCTCTACACACTTGTTTCAAGGATCATTTCTGTCTTGTTTTATATCTCATTTCCATTTTATCTTGTGAACAAATATGCACAACATTGGTTATAAGGCTGTTATCTGCAGGACTGGTCATAAGCCTGTGGCAGCAAAGCAGGTGGTGCTTCTCAGTTGTGTTCCAGCAACATCTCCTGCTTCGTGGCTGAGCTCATTTCCAATTCCTTTTTTTTGAAACACTGTAATAGGGCACATATTCCAGCACTCTAGTATAGTTGGTCCGTTGCTCTTGGGACAGTTTTTTAATCCTCTTTGTTCATTTGTCAGATCCTAGTAATTTCACTTCTCTCAGTTTTAACAATGGGATCAGTAGTCCCTGATTTCACTGTCTTCAGCTCTGTCACACTACTCTATCTTTCTTTCCCTCTTGCTTCTCTCTCATTTTTCCAGAATCCAGCAGGCAAAATAATTCCACATCTCCCATCAGCTTGTAATTCTGACCCACATAACAGATGCTCCAAAACCACAGTCATCTCAATGTCTACTTCTGTCTCTTATCAGTTTTATCAAATGAGTCACACCTCATCTACCCTTTTATCTTCTTATTATTCCTCTTCCTATTCTTAAACTTGCTCCCATAATGCCCTCTTACTTAGATCGCTTCCAGCCATAGAAAAAGTATTTATTTAAAATAATTCTTTTTTTCAAAACCCACTTCTAACAGACTGAGCTTAATCTTTTCACTAATCTCCATCAATGCAATATGTCAGTCATGCATTTTTTAAATTTTCTTTTAAAGATAGATTTGATTCATCCTCATCTCATTGGAAACAAAGATTTGCCTCATACTGGTGTCCAGAAGAATGCATTGAAGAGATCTGACATTACTTTTTCTCTTAGATCAGTGTCTCATATTTTACTATTCACTATGCCATATGAATCAGCCTTGACACACTAAATCAAGCACAATTTCATGCTAACTTACCAAGGAAAGAATTATCAAAATACAATTTCGTGCAGGCATTTGTGAGGAGGAGACAGAAGAACACGCTGCTACAAAATTCTCTCACCACAGAAATTAGAATTCCCAGCACTGTTCCTGAGAATGTTAAGGAACCTAAATAGACAGGATAAAAACCACTTAGTAAATCCTCCCTCCTCTCACTATATGCATAAATGTTAAGCTTAAGGTCTCATAACCTAAGCTCACAGTTTGAACACGTTGGTATAAATGTTGTGAGGGGGCTTCCTTCCTCCACAGTGCTGCTGGCACATCATCCAAATTGGGAATAATGAGCTACACAGAAGGCATCTAAGTCGTGCCAGGGATTTTCAGAGACGTTTATGTAGGATTGTTTATGGCTAATTTTCCAGTGCTTCTGCAGGAGAAATCCTGCCTGCATTTGGATTTTTTATCTCAGTAAAAATGTTTTATGCCTATTCAGATATACCAAGAAAACTCAGAGGTATAAATAGAAGGTGATTCTGATCTCCTTTACACAAGTTTTCTCAAAATCACATGCAAAATTACTGGAGATGAGGACCATATAAATTGTAGGTCTGTCAGAGATTTCCTTTTGAGAAGAGTCATTACCTAAGAAAGAGAATCAAAGTTGAAAGGTAGTACATAATAAATTGGCTGTGACTAACACTTCAGATATAATTTTTTTAAGCTCTGAATAATACTGACTTTTTGATTAGCATTGGTAGCTGAAATGAAAGAAGGATGTAGGTGTACAAACAAAAACCCAGCATTTTTAAGTCATGGCCCCAGTGGAAATAGTGATTACTACTGTACTGCAGAGATGTTCCTATTCTTCATTTATTAATTACATGCCAACTGCTCCAGAAGAGTTCATTTCATCAGCAGGGTGCTGAGTTTGTGAGGGTTTTTTAGGAAACGCAGAAAATCTGAGGAAAACAGAGTGAAAGCAGGTTCTATATTCTCAAGATAAAACAGATCTATCCAGTACATGTAGTGTGCTGGTAACAAATCAATTTGCTTTTGGATTCAGGACCAACAATTCCTAATGGCTAGCAAAAGAAAATATCAATGATTTGAAGCAATGACAGAGGCAGTGTGAGTTTTTATCAAGTCTTAATTTTATAATAAAGTTATCTGCCTTTTGAAAAATAACAATAGTCAGATTGGCTTTAGATGTAACCTTCTATCCAAATCAAAATGGCTTAGATTAATTTGTCAGACAACAAAGAGTTATTGTATTCCTTTCAGAAAGAGCTAAGGAGAAAGAAACAGGTTGGAGTTTTAATTCTATTGTCACTTAACACATATAGTCTTGTGATAGTTTATGGAGGCATATATTTATATAAGCCATGTTATAGCACTGGAAATTTACAGATATGCTTCTGCTCTGGATGAGATGGTAGTTTTCAAGTACCTAAGTCTCAAACGTTTTTTTCTATGCAGGTAGATTTTTGTTAAATATGCTAAAGTAGGCATTTCTTGTACGAGTGCACATGGGTTCTCTCTACAAACACTTATTTCATAACCAGAGCACCCATTCTGTAGATGAGCTTAAGTAAGTTGCAAAAGGATCAAATTGAATCACAGAGAGGAGTTTGTGGCATGGAGTGAAATCATTCATATGAGGAGCTGGTGTATAATAGCCTTTGAGGCTATCCCTGCACAGAAAGCACCTTAAGAAACCTAAACACTACTTTCAAAAGGCTTTTCTGGGGAAACCCATAAATTGAAAGGTTAGAAAACCAGAGATGCTGAGAAACTCTTTATGGTGCTTTTGAACCAAATTAAAAACCTAAGTCCCCATTCTATGACACTCTAGGGCTTATTAAAATTACATTGGTACCAGTCTGAGCATTGCTGGTGTTTACATTGAAAAACAGTAGATTTTTTAATCTATTGAGCTTTGTGACTACAGAATCACATTTACAGTACTGAAAAACTTTCTTTTCCTGTTCTCTTGTTTCTTTTTCTTTTTCTTTTTTTTTTTTTTTCCCCTGGAACATCAAGTCCATTAATTCTGATTATTACTTATTATAGTGCTCTTTCAAGCAAGGAATAGCCTGACAACCCAGGTGTGGGAGTCCAGTCTTCATACATTTCCAAACAAAGCATTGTTATTCTTGAATAAAAGTCCAAAAGTAAATATGCCCAAATGCCTGGAAATCAGCATTAACAAAGTTTGTCTGTTTTGGCCTTTTCTTTATACTTACATATTCCCTCTCTCTTGTAAATACAAACTAGTTGTTTTATTAGCTCTTTTTTTGACATTCAGTCAGACATTAAAGGAAAGAAAGAAACATATATCAAAAGCCTTTTGCTCCTATTCTTTTTTAAACATGTTTAAATGACTTAAAATAGAATTTCATGAAATACGATATTGAGTGGTTTGGATTGCCATCGAAAGATACATGAGACAAGAATGAACAATGAGTGGTTTGCCATTGCCACGCATTTTGATGGTAGCAAGACCATACTGCAAACATTTCTTGAAACTATATGTTTCTGTCCAAATTTACGAGAAGTACACACACTCATACCCATGTATGTAGAATTCAAATGTGTTTTAAGCATGTTCTATTGATAAACAAAATAAATACATGTAAGTCATTCAGCATTTCAGATTAATTTACTTGTAGCCCAGATGCCTCTCTTAACAGACTTGATCTACCATGTTTTTTTGATTTTTATTTTAGAAAGGTTATACTTTATAGAGACAAGTGTTTTCTTATTACTGTATGTGCATTACAAAATCACCCAGACAAGAGTACTGTAAAAATATCATAAACAAAAATGCAATTTTACCCAAACTCTCCCAAAACATTTACCATGTACTAAAGACCAAGCATGAGACTTTCCACTCTAAAATGTAAGTAAAGAAACTGAAATCAGGGTGTGATGCAAGTGCTGTCTCAGCTCCAAATATTGCTTTGATGTAATAAAGTATGTTGCAGTATATGAAAGAGCTTTCAAAGGTAATGTGATTTTCTTTAAAACAGGTAGGTAATGTATGTGTCATGACTTCCTGGAATGCATCTTGTTTCTTTAATTTTGTACAGTTACACTGGCTCATTTGCTCTATCGTATGATCTTGGAGGCATGTATAGCATTTGCAGGGATCACAACAAATTGATTGTGATTTTATTCATTACAGAAGATGGTTATACCTAGCAGAAACTTGTTTTAAAGTAGGTACTCAATTTCTGGATTGTATATGGTCCAACACGTCTCATAAGAGAAAGGAAAGAAATGGTTAGATACATAAGTTTTTCCAAGGAGTAAAATAAAATATAGCCACTATTGCAAGTCATACAACTTGAGTATTTGAGTAATCATGAGCTAGGAAAGGGGGAAAAAATGAATAAATATATTTAAATGGAACACTGAAAGTCATGGCTTCTTATAATCCTCCAATAGTGTTTTATCATTTTGTCACCTCCTCCAGAATGAATGTTACAGGGCCACTGAAATTGCTCTTGTTGTTTAGGTTTTTTTTCATTTCTGAAGTGTATGTATTGGTAGTATGCAATTCTGACTAGTAATTTAGCCATTGTAGTATTCTAAATCACCTTTTATACAATAAACTAGTAGGCAAGGACCTGTTGCGGCCAATATTACACGCTATCTCAATCTATTCTTAATGAAAAAGCTGGTCCTGAAAGCATCAGTGAGCATGTGCAACTTGATTCAAGTCAACAGCCTTGAGTATTTATCTGCATGTTTGAGCTCTTACTCAGCACCGACTTTTCTGAAAGATGTTTCAAGGAACATCTGAAAAATCCTAGCCCTCTAAGAGGAATCATTACAGAAAGACAAATAGCATTACTTCTAGATGTAATATCTTTGTCCAAAATCTTTTCTCCCTATTTTCTCCTTTTAGGAACATAGCCAAGATTTCCAGCATCATGAGCTGATATTTAAACCAATTTGAAATACGCAATCCACTAGTGGTCCAAAACACAATTTTGATCCAGTTATAAAAACAATTATGAAAACAGTACAAAGGCCACCTAAGAATTCAAGTCATAGGTATTGGCTCTGAAAAGAGTTTACATTTGATCACTTAATGCCATATTCATTCTACTTTAACCGTTCTGGTATTTCAACCAAATATGACACACATACTGAAGTTTCTACTTTAAATGTTTCTGAAGAGTCTAAGCATGCCTTCTTCTCAGACTGCCTGTATAGTCTTAATCATAGCTGATTCACTTAACAGTAATATGGATATCCAAGTGCGTTTCCTTCTTCAATAATTCTACCATAGTGCATCACTAATTAGTACAGTGTTACAGTGTTATCTGATCATGCCTGTCTTATCCTGGACTGTACATCATATCACCTACCCTGGATTAGTATTGTACAGTAATTCGCAATTAGCGTCATGTCTGACAGGAAGAAAATGTGGATTTTTCATATTCAGACTGTTTTGGAGGTCCCTTTGCCAAAATGTGATCCTCAAAATAATACAGTTTTCTGTATTTCATTCCACAGCAAGATTTACCTGCTAGTCCAAATTCCTGTAGATTTTTGTGGTTTCGGCCTGTTTTCCTGTTTGAACCTCAGGCAACTAACATCCTTTGCAGTACTCTTCTGCTGCATCCACCTCCATCAAGGGCAATTGTCACTTGATGTAGTGTCAGAAGTTCAATAACCAAGCTAGATAAAGTCTTGCAACAAAGAGCTTCTAGGTAACTCAGCAGAGAACATCCACAACCATAAATATAGTTAAAGAGGGATCACAAATGGGTAAGGCAGCCTCTTGCAGCCATTGGCATGAGTTAATTTATAAACAGATCCTTCACTGTTTTTTTTAAATTTTTAAAGATCCAACTAGTATTCCATCTATCTTGCAAGCAATTTTTATTTCTTGTTTTGTTCTGATAAAGTTGCAACATTACCCAGAAAATTAGTTTAAAAAAACTGCATCCTTTGTTTCTATTAACTGAATATGTGAACTGACTAACTACAGAAAATTCTATCTTCCTTCACTTAAATTAAAGGCACATTTTAAAATCTAAAGTATGTTTGGCATTAGCTGTCTTTTGACTACATTATAATTAGCTGAAGATTCAGATTACACTCCCATACTTTTCTCAATTTTTAGTCGAAATGAATATATTACTGTGATGTCCAAGGAATGGTTAATTTAACTATGAACCTTTGCCTTGTAGGCTATACTGCCACAGTTTCACTGGATTGTATGCAAGCATGATTAGCATACATTAAAATAAATTTTTGTTGCTCTAGCTTTCTACTGTGCATTGTGTAGATGTAATTAGCTAAAATATTTCATTTTCTCTTCCCAATGGTGACCAGAAAGGGTATTATTTTATCACAAAAAAGCAAATTTAAAGCAGATCAGGGAGCAGGAGGCTTTTTATTTTCAGTTTCCTCTGAAATGAAATGTCCATCCCACCACTCATTTTACATTCAGAGTGGACAGAGTAGTCAAAAATACACAGTGAGAAAACAACAGCTGGCCCTCTAACAGCATCTTAAAAGATAGTGTCAAATAAACCTGGGATTAAAAAAAAGAAATGAACACTCACACACCATCTGAGCTAGACCGTGTTTGACCTTTATTCCCCATCCTAAGCCAACTACCACCTCTTTTGAGATAAAAGGATGGGAACACTGGCAGGTCAAACGCTAGAAGTCTGGTGTTGATCTGCAGACAGCAACTGGAGGAGGGAACCTGTCTGACATTTTTCTCTCCTCTCTGAATCCCCAGACAGACCTTCTGGGAGCCAGTCTGTGGCCTGGGGCTGCGAGGAGCAAGAACAAGCTGTTCTCTTCCTGAGAGTAGAAAAGGTGAACTCAGCTCATTGCAGAGGCAGGAATAGAAAAATCTTGCTCTTTCCATCCATTTTGATGAATTCTTTTGTATACTAACATTCAGATTTTAAAAACAAGTCTTCTAATTTGTCCCTAAACTCTGCACTGTGAATTACATGCAATGCTTGTTAGGGTGCGATGAGGTTCTTGACATTCACTTTATGCAATTGAGAAGAAAAGTCCTGCTGACCCATTGAAGGAGGCTACATGAACTGACAGATTTGGCAAGGATAAAGGGCCAAGAGGCTCAGCAGATGTCATAAGGACAGAGATGTATATTCTTTGAAAATCCATTTCTACATAAATATGACCTAACAGATGCAAGAGGCAGACTCTAATATACAGCTCTGCTCTGCAAAGTGACTGCCTGTGCCAGCGCATTAAAACCAGTCCTGCTGTGCGCTGTGAATCACGTCAGTTCATGTTGAGGAAACATTTTATACTGTATAGCCTTGGCAAAACCAACACAAGTCTGAATGAGCTGCAATACCATTCCCTATCCTATATCAACAGAGGTGTTTAATCTATTTAATCATGTCGGTGCCAAATACACTAAGGTAATTGCATCATCGACCTAACAAAAGGGCATCATTTCACATGCAGCGTTTTTATGAAAAGTGATAATGTGCAACATGGAAAGAAGCCAAGGGTTTCTAATAGCCAAGACTGAGTTTGCTGAGCTGCATTTATAGGGGCGAAATCTGCAGTTGTAAACATTATTATTTTATGTGACAAAAGAAACACATACTTCTAAATGTAGCTGGCCACACTGAGGATTTCATTGTGTTGACCACATGAGTAGGAAGCTAGTGCAAAAGGAGTAAGAGACTCCTAATGAGTATTATAGAATTCAAAAGTCAAATACAGCAGCTTTCAGTGTATGCAAACCAGGTTTGAACTGACTCCCTAGGAGATCCTGAAGACAAGCCTTTGTTCCCCACTGGAGTGGTCACCAGCATTTACCCATGACAGAGGAGAGCACTGCCCCTGCATGGGGCGGTATCTCCTCTGTGCCTGGCTGCAGGTGACATGCCAAGGAACAAGATGGTGGCACCTCAGGGCCTTATCCACTCCCTAGACCACAGCAACCTGCTGCATTGGCAGACCACTGGCTTTCTCAGTAACACGGATAATATGCCTGTCTGAAATTGTGCTGCTTCTGCGCCAAGTTCTGCTTCTGCACAAGTACTTGCAAGAGCTGCATCCATGAAGCTGGAGGATAAATATAAAAACTGCTTTTAAACCGGAAACTCAACAGCTGAGCAACTGATGCCATTATGTAGTGGGAACAGAACCCCCAGGACAAGTTTGCTTGAGTTTTCGCCAGGGCATGTAATGCCACATGCAAAAAAAGTCATGTTTTGACTTGGCTTACTCTGGCCAGAAGTAGTTGCCACTACAGTGACATAGATCATTCTATAACTGGTGTGAAACCTGTCAAAGCTCAAAATGTGATGCAGAATTAATAATCTGACGACTTCACGGTCCAGCAGAGGTGTTTCTGTATTCCAGAGAGCCTTTTAAATAATCAGATTTGACACCAGGAAAATGAAATTCATGAAGAGTTAGTAACCTATCCCAGGTCCTTCACTGCCATTTTAAAGAAGAAAATTGCCTGAGATCAGCGGTTCAATATTTGTAAGTTATCAGGTACGTTTGATTTGGCAGGATGCAAGATACACATCTGCTAAAAATATATGGTCTATCTATTCAGCAGTAGTCAAGTGGTTAATGAGAATGTGCAACTACTAAATTGTTTCTTTAGCGTTCTAGTGTGTTCTGTTGAATATGCTATTAAGAACTTCTCCAGGGTCCAATACCAATGACATACTCTGTTAGTGCACAGAGACTTAGCAATTTTTTAACATCTGGTAAGAAAAATTAATCTTTAAACTTCTGCTGCAACAGCCTTTTCCCATCTCTGGTGGAAATAAAGGAACAGCTACTTCTCAGAGTCTTTACCATGTCTATCTTAGGCAGCTACAGAATTCATATCCCTGAAGGGGAATGTTTTAGCTCAACTAACATCATGGCACGATCACTTATTATACATTCAGCACTAGCAGGCTTTTTCCGTACAGCATGTGTTGCAGTTCACTTTACAATACTTACTCATTATGATTATTACATTTTTATTGTATGCCTTTGCTGCTATGGTAATGCTGCTGGGTGGATTCCAGAATCTCATTTTGATTACTTGTATTTTATTTGTCAAGGGCATCTGATATTTTGAGAGAGCATTTTTTTTATGAAGGTATGATCAACTTACGTAAAGGAATACCTGCTTATACTATATCTGATGTCTGTAAAAAGTAGCACAGAGATAGAGAAATAAGAATAAATTATATTAAGAGTGGAATAGTTGCTATGATACAATACCTGTCTGCTCTCCAGTTGGTACTTGGATAATTAAGAAGGAATGATTTTCACCATAGGCAATAGTAACTTTGTCCTTGATAAATGTAATCTCCAGAGGCTAGAGATAAGGTTAACCAGGCTCTATATGTAACATTCAGGAGAACAGAAGTAACCTTGAAGAAGGCCCTAAGCTTAATTTTTTTTTTTTAACTTGACTAAAAATGAGGTTGTACCCCAAAGGACACAAAATATGCTATAGGACAAAATTATAGAGGAAATGTGCTGAGAATCACACACATAGATGTTGAATGTCAAATTCTTGAACAGAAAACTCAACCTTCTGGGAAGAGAAGGATTAAATGTACGAATTCTTGCAAGAACTTTTTCTTAAGTTCTTCTCTGAAGGTCCTTTAAGTAGCTATCCTATTTATTATGCTTTTTGACTTGTAGTACCTTTTCTAATTGAGCTTTAAGCTCACTTCTGATCATATAGCTTTTGCTAAAATATTTGAATTTTTATATGCTGATTGAGGAAGGAGGAGAGGATAAATGGAAAACAAAAATACAAGTATCAAGACAGAAGATTGCAAGAAGACACTTTAATGGCACTTCCACTGTTTTCTGTAGTCATCTGTGTTACAGAGCTTATTGTAGAGATCAGAAATCCTTTAAACACCTTACTGTGCTACAAAAAGGGCAGCTGGTCAGGAGCCAGATTTGGAATAAAAGTCACAGAAGCCGTTAGGCACCCTCCCAAACAGCTGGGATGCTGGGGCAGCTAAAAGAAATCTTCTCTGGTATGTATGATGTTAATGTTGACTTTGTAGTCTTTTTGTAGTGTTTTTCTATTACTGCAAATCTGTATTTTGAAACACCATTTTCATTTAAATCTAGCTTAGACTTTAACTCTTGATGATCCAATTCAGCAAAACCATTTATATTAGAAGGAGATTCCTAAAAGAGATTTTTGGAACAGCAATAATTTTTTCCAGAGTTTCCAAAGAGTTACAGGGTAAATCTCCACTCCAGCTGCACAAGCTGATTGGAGAGCTGATAATCAGAAGTTCAGGAAGAAGTGGGCTCTCAAAATAGCCAGGAAAACTCTGGCATCATGACAAGGTGGAGATGGGCACCACAGAAGTCTGAAGGTCCTTACAGATTTCATAGCAAAGATGAGTGGACAGGCCTACAGCTGATGCAAATATTGCTTTAATAAAATGAGCCAAGTTGCCCCATCACTGCAGGCTCTGTATCAACTTCTCAGTTCAAAATCTCCAATTCAAAATACTACCTTTCTTGGCATAAGCACAAAAATGTACAGAACAAGAAGAAAAATTACAAAATATTTTTCAAAAAGTCTGCCAGTTCCCCCCCAAATTAGATTATTAAAATTAATCTGAAAAAACCCATATATGACTCCAGAAATTCCCAAAGGATTCATTTCTTAGAGATTCAAGGTGACACCCTGGCTATTGAAAGGCCACCTACTTAGACAAACACATGTAAATACTCCTATGAATTGTTCATAGATCTCGTTTTCTGACGTGGGCCTTTAATTGCCAACAAGGTCACCCAGCTGTCCTGACTATTCTTGGTTAATTTGTTATCCTCAGTATGGTCTCTCTTATTAACAAAGCTATTAATCTAACTGTTCTTTTGAGATAATGCAATACCTTCATATCCAGGTCCCTTATCAGCTAAATTAGTTTGTTGCACTGAGGCAACCACATAGATTTACACTATAAAGTGAGATAAGAGAAAAAAAAATGCAGCACTGATGATCTAGGTGTGAACTCATTTTTGATAACACAAAACATGATTTTGAGAATATTTGGAGGCTATGACTCCTCCAGTGCAGTAGGTCTGCAGAGCAAAGTAGCTGGTGCCGGCAATCTGACATCTACACTGCGGTTATAACTCTGGACTGAATGCATATTAGTGATTTCTTTTTGTCAGGAAGGAATCTGTTATATATCCTCCAAAATCGTTCCACAGTGTGAATCAAAAATCAATAAATGTGGATGATCAGGAGATTTCCTTCTCTTCTGCACACTAATGTAAGTGCATCTTGACTTGCAGTCAGTCACCCTGCAGGGTTCTCTTTGTTCTTTATTTAAAATTACAAAATCTTCTTTTCAGTGCTACAGGTAGACCAAAAGTTCTATTCAGCGTTGTAGATAAGAGGGGAATCACCATCAGTGTTTCGGAGAATGATTAGGGGTGATTGTATTGACAGTTGAAGCAGAGAAATTGCAGAGGGTGCAGAGACAGGAGACCACACCAGTGTGGTAGATCCCTGTGTACTTGTAAGCTAGCTGGCAAGAGATGACAAGGAGAGAAGTTTATATTTGAAAATAAGGTATTCAGAAAGTGACATTGACATTTGTTATTTGCAACACTAACACACCAGTTTCCTGCAAGCTAATCACCACGTGGGATAATAGATCACTGTGAAGCTGAGGTGTAATACTTTTTAATGACCTCATGAAACTAAGATTCACCTATTTGTTGTTACAATACACAGTGCCAGACTTTTTTTTATTTAGACTAAAAGGGTTATTCTATCTCCTAGTGGAGTCATGATTATTTGATAGACTGGTTTATTTGACATGAGTGGTTTTCAATTAAAAGAAACCAGCCAATTGACTGGCATTAATTGTGCTTACGTTCTTCAGCTAATAATCCTCACATCCCACAGCAGCATTTCTAATTATTTTCCTTGACCTTTATATCAAACTAAGCATTCTACAGCTACTCAGGCCATCCTCTTCATTCCTAGCCACCATTGCATCTTTACCCACCTTTTGCTTAATCAGAATTACAAGGTATATTAAATGCTGGCTTCAGCAGTTCAAAGACCTCATCAGCAAGCTGTTCTGATATTTTTCACCAGTGACTTTTCCAAAGACAAGCAGGGCTTGTAATATCCAGAATAGACTGGGTATATGAAGACTGTAGTATGATGTGGAAAAGGACAAAGTGACCGGCTTAGTCTCAGAAACTTTAGATGGAGACAGATGAGAACAGGCTAATATCTGCTTTACACAATCTCATCTTCTCGTTTCAACCACACTGGAAAACTGAGGTCAATGGGTTTTTAAAATTTGTTGGCAAATTTGTTCATGGAATACTTATCTGCACATTATAGAAATATTCATTGTGGTCCGTTAGTATCTGAATAAAATTAAAAAAAATCCTAAATCTTCTTCAGCTATCTAAGAGGAAACATTTTCTAATGGACTATGCCCAGTAAGAATTTAGTTTCTGAAACTATAAACACGTTGTCTTTGGCTATTTTAGAGACAGACTTATTTATAGAGACACAGATTTCAAAGCTTAAAAAAAAAAAAAAAGGAACTTTTCCTTTTAGCAGAAATGGAAAATGTTAGTCAGAAAAATGTCAGTACATGTGGCTTTATTTCAGAAGCAGCAAGTGGTTCTGAATGCTTTCTGGAGGCATTTCAAAGTCGTTTTCCAAATACGCAAAGTAGACTCATGTCTAAATTGTAAGCAGTGTAAGACACATTGCTACAACAGCAGGGCTATTTGATACTATGGAATTCACACATCACAGTTACAAGTGTAGCAGGAAAGGGGAGCTTTGAAATCTTGAGGGCTAGGGCCCTTTTTACTGACTTCTCGTTTTAAAGAACTTTGTTTTCAAAAGAAGAACATTCCATAAAAACTGATAAAGAATGAGAAGGCTTCTATGACCAGACAGTCTGGACAATCAAGCTAAACCTCAGTCATGCTCTTAAAATGCGTGAACCTTTTTGTCATGTATTTTCCCTCTTACATTGACAACCACCCATGATGAATCGAAGTTGCTTTATCTCAAAGTACAGATTCTGAAAATTTGTGAGAAAAAGTCAACTAGGAGACCCAATTGTTTTAGCTGCTTGAAAATCTGCATTACTGTTTCTTATAATCTATCCAACATATACTTTATGACATTTTTTTCTTCTGCAGAAGAATGAACACCCTGGAGTTCCTTTTCCAAGCAACTGATTAAAGCCACGCACTCAGCCCGGTACAGCGGATAAATAGAAGATGAAGGATGTTAAACACACAGCTTGTTTGTGTACCCTTTTGTTACTGCTTTGGGGTCTAAAGAGACATAGCTGTCACAAAAGTATCTGTGCAGGACCTTTACACAAGGATGAATTTTATTTGATCCTAAATACAATAGATTTTAAAGGCAGTGAAATGCATGTCACTGATCTGTAGCCCGGGAATCTCTCCAGTAAAAGCAGACTGCCTATTTATTAGGTGCTGATTATGTGTCACATACATTGTCACCCAACCTTGAATTATATTAGATAACCTAAATGCAGAGTTAAGTGTAGTTCATCTGAATTAACCTAGGAATATAAGGATATAAAAGCTTGGATCAGATGTAGACACCCTCTTTAGAGGTACAGAGCACATGCCACAAGTAACATCTTTAAAAAGTTACTCTTCTGGCAAATGCGGCTTTCCAAAGAGAAAGGTTGGTTTGGTTTTGTTTATTTGTTTGTTTTCTATATTCCGGTCAGATTAACTGTTTTCATCTCATGCCTTTTATTAATGCAGATTTTCATGCATTTTTGCAACTAATTTTTGAAGGCCCCAAACTGACATCAGTGTGACAATACTTCCTCCCTCTTTAAAGATTCAAGGAACACCCTCTCTTCTCCTCTCCTCTCCTCTCCTCTCCTCTCCTCTCCTCTCCTCTGGCTCTGGTATTAATGTCCACTTGTCCTTATGAAAACAAAGCAACATTACAGTGACTCTCTTAATGTGGTAACAGTAAAACTTTTTCCACTAAGAATGCATCAGAAGCCACTGTTTGGTAACATGCCAATAGATACCAGTTCCTAGCGATGGCATGGAGTGATAGGATATACTCAGTGTTAGGCATGCATGAGCGTATCTTCTGTCAATATTAATAGATGTCATGGGGCAAACTGCCTGAACAGTACAATTAAAATTTTCCCATGAGAATAGTTTAAATCGTGCTTAAGAAAGATTGATACTGCAGCCACTTGAAACCACTTCAGCTTCAGCAGCTTTCCTATTCAAGGTTGGTTTGGGGTGCTCAGCACGCATCAGAGACACTTCATGCCTTTCCAGCTCACATTTATCATAGTCCATTCTCTTTCCCTTTGGTAATTCTGCTTACGCATATAAGCAAGCAGTAGAAACTGTGTCAGAACATTACTCCTACTGTCTAGCATGGAACAGGTAATTTGGAATGGATAGAAATTAAGGTCTAGTAAATGTTGCTTTAATTTACTAGTGCTTTAAACAAGTGCAAATACCTTCTAGTGAGGAACTTTCATAAGAAACTGCCCCAAAATGTGATTTAAATGCAAACTTCCACTGAGCAGTCTCTTGATTTTGGACCTAAGCCATACTCACTGGCTGCTGTAAAGCAATTTTTGTTAATTTGCTGCTGTTTCTTCAGTCGTTTTCAATCTTGGACTATCACTAATTTATTTCAGGTGTAGATTATCTAATGTTGCATAGCACAGTGATTGTTCCTGTTGACACACTTGCAAACATAGTTCAAGAACCTACTGGCTACTTACACACAAGGCAGAATTTTGACTTTAAGGCTTTTGTTGTTGTTCTTTGATTGCTTGATAGTGTCTAGGGAGCAAAAAGAGTCCTTCACCAGAGAACTTTACAACACTGAGGCTTAGACTATTAACAGCATCAGACCTCCCCTCTAGGTACTTACATAGATCTCACCACAGTTTCACTAGCAGTAGGTGGCGTGGTGGGAAGGTAGAACACTAGGAAAGAGAACATCGTTATACAAGAAGTTAGTGTTACCAGAGCTGAGTGACGTTTTTCAGACAATTTATGTACTGAAATTTTCTTTTCAAATTGGTCAAGATAATACAGTAATTTAACAAAGAGTTATTTAAGCAGGCAAAGGGGATAGGAAAAAAGAGAGGAAGATGTAAGTTTCAGAAAGTCTTGCAATTCTTATATTGAACTCTTTTTCAACTTTTTAATTTTAAAAATGGACCTTTTAATTTTTGCCAAAGTTTTACAAATTAAGAACCCACAAAGAGATGTGATCTTTAGATAAAACCACTAACCGACCCTTCTTTCTACCATATATAGTATGAGATAGATCCGAGAGTCATTATGTTTCCTCTCCCAGGACCACTCTTAATGCAGTTTTATAGTTTAGATATCTCAGCCCTGAATTTAGGTCTTTATTTGAGGACCTGAACAGGTTAGATTTGTAGAGCACAGGGCTAAGATGATAGAGGAATATCAGCATCTTAATATCCAACCTTCTAGCATCCCACTGTGAGGAGGTGTCTTCTAACACTCAGCAGCTTTTGTCCAGTATATTTGGTTATGGACAACTGGGTTCATATTCACACTGCAAATACGAAAAAAAGCTGGAAGCACAAACCTCTGTTTTCCTGAATCCCTAGACTGTGGTTAACATACATTTTCAGATACTCTGCAGCAGCTGGTCTATTGTAGTTGCTATGGTGGTTTCTACTGTTCATGCAGAGGACAGAAAACCTCTTCAAAGGCATCTGAGACCTCACCTGTGCAACTCCTGCCATGTTATTTCATCACGCCTCACTGTGCCCTTGTGCAAATCATGGACAAATTGAGCTTATCCCTAAAAGAGGGGAAATGTAAGACAGAAGATGAGACTCTGAGGAGTGGGTAAGATAGCTATAGAGTTTTTCACAGGGAACGGCAACGGAGGGATTTGTCTACCTCATTTTTTTCACCAAAGTTCCCATGATTATTATCAGCTACGCTATTTTCACAAATGGAACCACAGGCTAGGGCTCTACTGCTGAAAAGCAATATTTGCCCTTGGTATTTTAACTGCTGTTTTCTCCCTTCTCATTCATGACAATTGGTCAAGACTCTGCAGACATCTGATGGCAAGAATGGAAAATCTGGAGGTTTGAAATACAATAACTATGCAGTCACATTAGGTTCTTACACTGTGTTTTCGTTTTGTTTTTTTTTTTTTTTTCTGGAAACAGCTCCTGGTTTTGTGAAATGAGCTGAAAAGAACAGAAACAGCCATATAAATATTTTAATTTGAGAGTCATGCTGTCCTTGCAAGGACATGTACAGAGCCATCAGCTAGCGTTCCAGATTCAGACTGAGTTTGTTCAAATTAAAGGAGTAAATTTCCAAGAGTGGCTTGTGAAATGATAGTCACACAGGAATTACATAACAGATGGATTTATTAATTTGATAGTTTCCATAGCTTCCTCTGTCTCCTGTCTTCACACTGAGTAAATGTATTTTCAACCAAAATGTTAGAAAAGTGTGTCAGTTCTTTCAACAGTTAGCTAATCCTTGAATGTGCCAGCAGATACATTAACGATCTTGAGGAAAACAAACCCATTTGATTCAGAACACCCATTTATCATATTTTATGTTATTTTCAGCCAAGACGTCACTGGCACTGTCTTTAAATCAAAGCAAGCTAACAAAAGGAAAGGAAGGAAGGAATAGAAGACATTTAGCAATTATCACCCTTTTAACAATCCTGGTGAATTAAGACCATAAATTCTGTTCACTCCAAAAATATCATACCGATATCTGCTGTTCAGTTATTTAAAAAATCCAAGCTATATCAGGCACAATTCTTTAAAAGGATAATTATGTTTCTTAGAATACATAGCAGTACATCTCTGACATCAGCATCACATATGGCTAGTGCTTCCCTTTTTCAGCAAGTTCAATGGAAGGTGTGCTGAGAAGGAGCAGGTCCCATGTCAGGAATATTTATGTAGAGTGTTTCAACATTGCACAGCCCTCCTACTGCACGCTTCTCTGGCAATGTTTTAGCATTAATCAACAGTATTTATACCAGAATGGAAAATTCAGAAGTAAAATGCACTATTAAATGTAAAATGTCAAATGGGAAAAAAAAAAATAAATAAACAAATTAAGATCTTCAGAAATGGAATAAAAGAAGGTGAAGGTTGTAATTTTTTTCCCTTGAAATGATGCTACAAATGAATGCTAAATTAGATTAGTCACCTCAGTCCATCTCTATGAGAAAAATAACATTCCATTTAAAACACAATATATTTTGACTGTTCAGCACAGTATTTTTAAAAAGATGACAGACAAATACATGTAGTTTATTGATAGTATAGCATATATATGTGTCAAATTATCTTTATTTTATAAAAGCAATTATATCTACCCTAAATAAATCTTCTTTCTTGTTGTTCACTTACAGAAGAGCAGGATTCTACTCAAAGCTGTATTAGTCTAGAGAATTCAAAATAATCTATCTTTAAAAACACAAGGCTACCATATTTGGCTGCTGGAGTCAGCATAATTTCTGGACACTTTTCTGTTCATTTTGCCATGCTAAGAGATATATATGAAGGTAGCCTTAAATTCCCAACATGGAAGAGCTGTTCACACATCAAAAATCTCAAATAACTTTTCAATCAAATGTACTCACATGAGATTTGATGATAAGGAGGAAAAAGGAGTCACTTTAGAGGGGGGGAAGAAAAGTGTAGTAGCTTTAACAGTACTAGAGGAAAGAGGTTATAATAACTCTTCAGAATACTCAAGGGAGAACACTTTCTGACAGTCCTGAGTTGTGCTGCTTCACCAGGCTCCTCCTTTGTGCCAGAATGAGTGACAATACCTATCATTTTCCATTTATATTTTTCATACAACAGTTCTGATTTCCCAGTAGATCATTACTGTGAATAATATTTTGGATCCAGAGACACCTTCTTAGAAATTAAAATCACTTGTTTCCCCTTGTTCTTAACCTGCCCAAGTGTGAAACTATCTTTGATCTTGTCTTCACTTCAGTACATGGTCCTGAAGAGTTTAAGGCATTTTTGCTTTTAAACAAATCATTCTTTCTCCAGTTTCTTTTGTCATGACAATTGAATGGGTTGTGGATATGAACATAAGTATAGCATTAATTTCAAATTTTGAGCTCTAAAACCTGTTCACATCCACAGCCGTATTCCTGACTCAACTCAGTTCACAACACTAAATAATGGCAGTTGAGGACAGATTCCTTACTTATTTTTTACATAACGTTGTGAAGTGAGGGTTTTTTTAGTAAACAAACACATAGAAAGAGAAGCCACTTAGCTTAGAAGCTAATATTATTAATTCTGAAGAAATATGGCAAAAGGACAGAAGTGCTCCGAGCAAAATGCAGGTGATTTCATGACACATTGCCTATTGTCCATTGCCCACCTTCATCCTCCAGAATTAGCTCCACTGCACACAGAGGGTTGCAAAACTCATTTGCATCCCAAGGAAGGTGCTTCAGGTGGAGTCTGGCACAAATCATTGGGTTGCTAAGGAACTCAGTTGAAAGAGGAGTAGTGCTGCTCCCATTACAGCAGAAGCTGAGGGATGAAACAGCTCGAGTGTCTCCTATCTCTGGGAAAACACAGCTACTGTTTGGGGGGGCTTGGGGATATAGATCTCAAATGGACAAAGGTGCCTCCCTTGCTGTACCATTTCTGACACCCAACCTACAGAAAGAGCATGTGATCAACAGGCCTGTTTTTTGTATTTCCCAGTGGTTAGCTCTCAATTCAAACACAAGGCCTGTGGTGGTGACAACGTACATTACAAACTGGTGCTTGGTTAAAGCCATACCTAATCCACATATAAATTGAATGAAGGCCTTATTTGACCACACCTGTCTACCATACAGGTAATGCAAAAAGGAGGATTGCATCACTCTGCTTGAAACACAGCTGCTATGCGGTGTCATGGAAATGCACCTTTAAAACTTGTGATTCATTTTCTTCTTTTAAAATAGTCTCGGTTTCAAGGCCAATAACGAAAAGGATCACCACGAGCCAAACATCCGAAATGTAATACTATTCTGGAAACTATGTTTGCAACTGCTCACAAGGAGAAACTTGCAGAAGTTCACAATTTCTAAAGGCTTTAAATAGGTTGGGAATATTGGCTGGTTCCATATGTTCCTCTCACACTAACCTGTAGGCTTGTGTGAAGGATTTTTTCCAACTAGAAGAAATCTGCTTTTAGAAGGACCTGGTAGATTCACTGCATTTTTCAAAACCTGACTGAATTTCTGTTCCAGTCTGACTGAAATCAGAAACTATTTGGATTATTTCACATGCTAAGTAAGTATTTCAGTGGTAATTTATTCTGTTCCAGCTGTAGTTGGCTTCATCTGAATACATTGAGATTGGAAGGTTGATCTAACAATTTAAAGCCATTCACACTTTGGTCTAGCACATAAATTCTCCTTTATTGGTGGGGACTCCAAATAGTTTAGTGATTAACAAAGGTTAACGAAGTGAGTTTTTCCAAAATTATAAAGGCAAGGTTGCTATGCTGGTTTGAAAGTAATGAGAAATTACCTCCAGGGATAAATTCACACTATGTTTTCTCTTTTATCTCTGCAACGTTGACCTAGAAAACTGAGGTTCTTGTGCAATTACACTTTCAGGAGGTGAAGCTATTGAGAACACTCTAGATTTTGCAACACCAGTTGTGCTGATGTAAAGACCTACTTGACTCCAGTGAAAGGCATTGTTCCATGGTACAAAGTAGAATGTGGAAACAGCAACTTTTCAACTTTATCCAAACTCTTTGATTCTGTTATTTGAAATGTTGTATGCAGAAACCTCTAGTTAAGTTTGCAGGGAGACTGAACACAGTTCTAAGGTGTGACTGGTCACTTGCATTTCACATATAGAGATGACAGTAATATATGGTAGCCTGAAGGGAGGTAATAGACTCTACTTTTGTAATTTTCTACCTCATATGAAAGTGTTCAGCTTGCAATAGTCCTCCAGAGTCTCTCAATGAAATGTTTCTTTCTAGCCATGATAAATGATATACTTTACTAAGTTTGGAAAGATTCTTTAGTTTAAAAGTTGCTGTGGAGAAAGAAATACCTACTTCCCCACCCAAAGGGCAAAGAGATTGGGAAAAGCAACTTGGGGGCTCTATTGCATTTGTGTGGCAACATTTTTCGGGGGGGTGTAGCTACAGGGGTGGCTTCTGTGAGAAGCTGCCAGAAACTTCCCCCATGTTTGACAGAGCCAATGCCAGCCAGCTCTAAGGCAGATGCACTGCTGGCCAAGGCTGAGCCCATCAGTCTGGTCTGCCCATGATGGCAGTTGATGAGTGACCTCTCTGTCCTTATCTCGACCCATGAGTCTTTTATCATGTTTTTCTCCCCCTGCCCAGCTGAGGAGGGCAGTGATAGAGCAGCTTTGGTGGGTACCTGGCAGTCAGACAGGGTGAACCCAACACAGGGCGCAGCCCCCAGTTGCCAGCTAAAGTGGTACAGAGGCTGCTGGGTGAATCCTTTGACCGTGCAAGAACTTGACCAGCTTTTCTGCTAGCACCTCTCTAACTCCTGCCTCTGTGTTTGGTCACAAGTACATTTTGGATTGACGATCAGTCCTGAGACAGTTTTCTCAAGTTAGCCTGGGATCCTCTGTATCCATTACATGAGTGAAAATTCCTGCTGAGCAGAGCCAGCAATTGAGATGCAAAGAATAAATGTATATTGAAAAATAAAACAAATATTTTCTGTTTTGTCAGTTCAGCCTGCAATAGTTATCAGAAGCTTAGATACTTACCATGTTGATCTTTCGGCATGAGATGAATGGCAATTAATTTTAAAAAGAAAGATAAATTGTTTTAAAGATCTTCTCACTGCGTGTCAGGTTCGAAAATCTGTACAGTGAATTTTTAATATAAGTTAGATTTGAATTAACTGTTTTTAGTGACTGAAGTATGAAAGGAACCACATGCAGAAACACACCTCCAACAATCAACATGATGCACACAGCAATGTCAGACTGCATATGCTAATTCACTCCATAGTTTCACAACTTTTAAGACCAGAATAAAAATTAATTCATCCTATTTGACATGTAGTTCATTGGTCATTGTATTTCACTTAAACCAGGTTCAATCATTTTATTTACAATTTTTTCAATCCTCCAAAGATTTTAAATGACAGATGAAATATAAGAGAATGCAGTGCTTCATGAACATAGCCTGACTCAGAAAAACATCAGGCCAGTTCAGGCCACAGGTTATCCACCGCTGACAAACCACTTTTACTTTGATACAGTCCTACTTCGTGAGAGAAAGGTGAAGAACACTTGGGCAATTGCACATCATCCAAGCAGGCAACCCACTGCAGCACAAGACTTCCACGCTGGCACAGGCACCAGCGATTTGTTTAAGTATCTTTTGTAAAAGCTTCTAAAGCTTTACTGGGGTAATGGCAGTTAAGGAAAATATATAGAAAGCAAGTTGGGGAAAAGATGCTAGAAGCAGTGCAAATTGCTGGCCAAAAATAGAAGAATACAAAACAAAGTAATATTACATCTCTTGATGTACCTTACTGTCAAGTCTATTTTTGCACCATTTGCTCAATTGGAGAAGAAACAAACTCCGTATTTCCACGCAGAATATGCATTTGTGACACCTTTCTTCGTATTGGTCCAATTTCATACTTGCAACCAGGCCACACTGCAGAGGAACAAAACCTGATGTTTTTCTGTCGTCTGGTGACAATTTCCTTGTGTGCTGCAGGTTGGAGAAGTTCGAGTGCTGCTGGGCATGGAGCAGTAGCTCCGTTCCTTCAGGGCTGTACCTAAGCTAAGACGGCAGCTCTCTCTTGGTTACCGCTGCACCACAGCCAAATGGGAGATGGTTCCTGGTTTCCAGAGCTCAAAAAGAAAGAATAGGGAGAGAAAAAAAAATCAGGAACAGCAAGAAGGGCTCCTTATAGCTGTCATTGTATTCTGCAGAAAGAAACCACAGGCCTTGGTGTCATTTTGCTGCTGGTTTATTGCATACTTTAATGTTATTCTTTACTCTTTGCATTATTATACAAAGAATTTTGCTCCGCTTTCAGTGTACTTTTCTCTATTTTTCTCTGAATATACACATATATATATAAGTATATATATATAGCTAGAAATATAGCAGCAGCCTTTCAGCTCTCTTTCTGTCAGTAAGAATTTATAGCTATTTACAACTTTCATTTCCCTATAATGTAGTTTTCTAAAAAATAAAAGCAGCTGATATTCATGGAGGAGCACCTGATTAATACTATTTTTTTTTAAATTACTAGTCTTAAAGCTTATACAATTATTACAATGTTACTTCATTCTCTTGGACTAGAGAGGGAAGGCATTTTAACTGTGCCTAGCAAATTCAGCCCAGCAAGTTACTGCTGTATGATTCAATAATTCATGAAACATAAGGAGTGCAAAGAAGTGTTTCTAGGCTGCCCAAAATTTTGGATCTGCATATTATATTATACTATATGATTTGCAATCTATCCAACTTCTGATTAGGATAATTTGCTATGATTCCCTTTACTCATGTGCAGAGGGTTTAGAATTAATATTTAGTTGTTCACTTTCTCTATCCAAGTGAGTTTCATGAGTTTAGGGGGTTTTTCCTCTTCTTTTCTGGAATAGGCTGAGGCAAAAATCCCTTTCCTCAGAGAAGCATGGGTCACACAATTGCTACGACTTGAATGTAACCATTACAGGGCATTTCAGCAGCAGGGTATAAAAACATATTTTTGCAGAAGTTTCAATAGTGCTAAAAATTATACCAGTCTCTCCTTGTTAGTAAGCATGAGATATACAAGTGCTAAGAATTGTTGCAAGTCTTTGCATTATCTTGCCTGGCTCCTATATTTTCATAAGTTATTCTCTCATCAGAGGAACATCTGAGCAACTCTGGCAATATAATATTTGTTTAGTTGTATAAAAACCAACTAAATAAAATCTACATAAAATGTGATCTTTTCCAAAAATGCAGTTTAGATGCCTTAACAGCTGTCAAAAATTCCACTAGAAAAACATGAACCGTTTCCTACTGCCTTTTGAAGCCCATTCCGCCTGCAGGTGTACTGTTGGTGATGCATGCACAAGATAGATTGTGTGCCTCGTTAGGAGCAACTTTACATCTCATATTCAGACACCAATCTTGCCAAATCAGCTGCAGTTTCCTTCCTCCAAGACTGAGCTGGATATGCTGTTTCTCAACAAATTCTTAGTAGTGTTCTCATGGCTGAGCAAATATCAAACAATATAGTCTGTCTCTTGAAAATTAAACAAATAAAGCTAGTTTAGGTATCTTCTGAAACAATGAGAACTTTTATCTCCTAAACTTTAGCAAATATTTCAATTCATCATGGTCCCTCAAAAGCAAAAGTGTATCACATTCTAGCGACTCTCATTCACTTTGGCAGTCCTCATTAAAACCACATGTAGGAGCATGGCCAAATATGACATTTCAGCTCCCTGCATAGATTAAAGCATCAGTTTTGATGCCTAGCAGAAGCTTTGAGAGAGATTATTAGGTCCATTGACAATATGCTGTGGACATACAGAAGCTTGCTCTGCCTAAACCACTTGCCATACAAAAGCTGGTTTTGGTTAGCCAGAGAAATGTTTAATTTGTTTCTAAAAACACTTCTTTTAAGGCAATTTTCATTTATTGCATTCCTACAGAAAAAAATATTGTATTTCCTGCCCACCAAGGAAAGTTTACAATGACCTAACTTCCAACACTACTAAATTTCTCCTAGCCTTTTAGGTTGGCAGGAAGTGTACAGCAGTTCCAGAGTTCCCTGGATAGGTCTCAGGGCCCAGAAATATCCAAATACAAAGCTTTTACTTGGCTTTGAAGCCCTGAGGTAACATGTACATCTAGTAGATCCATTTTAATTTGGCTCTATCTGAAACCTGACAGGTCTAACTGTGCTTTCCTTTAGCAAAGTACGGGGTTCCTGAGGACAAGATTACGAAACAGAAAAATAAGACAAACAAATGAAATTCTAGACGATACTTAACAGGAAGTAACTATCTGATTTGATTTCCTGTGTTCCACAGTCATCTGCAGCTTCCATGGCTGACAAATTTGGCACCTCCTTTTTTCCTTTGTGACTCCCTCCATTTCCCTTCAATACTTCCCCCCATAATTTGCATAGAACTTTTCTTTGTTTGTCATGTTGTGACATTTTTAAGGCTGCTACAATATTTTGCAAGTCATGCATCCAAAGAAGCATGTGTTGTTTATACACCTTGAAGAAGTCACAGCCTATTAGCACACTTTTCGTTCCCATCCAGGAGGCCGCGTGAGACAGCTGAACTGCACAGATGGAGATCTGTCATAGCGCTCCATGTAAATCACCTCTCCTCCTTTCGACCCCTTTGCGTCACATGCTTTCCCACTGAACTGCGTCTTTTTGACAGCAAAGATGTTGAGAATCACTAGCACAAGGTTGTGGAAAAAAATAGGACAATCTAGAGCCCAGAGCTCTGCTCTGTTGTAGCCTAAAGCTACAACAAATGCATGAGGAAAATAAGAGGGTTTCTCTCTTACAGAGGGGGTTGATATCTTTAGTGAGACATCAGATCGAGTAGGATAGCTGTCTAGGGAAGGCAGGGAAGGCACTTAAACTGATGAGGTGGACTGCATCCAGAAAATATAGCCCAAACATCCTCTGGGGTTAAAATTTCAGTTAACTACTTGCTCTCCCAGCTTCTGTGTACCTGTACAGCTGAGCACCTGATCTGTGCGTCTACTGCTTCTGAACAGAAGCAAAGTAGAAACGACACTGTAAGACAGCCTGCTTTTAATAACATATTTCTGTTGTCATAACAAAAAATTCTGTTCCAATTATATTTCCAAGTGTATTAGAAAGCCAAAGGGTTGAGAACAAACATTTGAAAAAAAAAAAAACAATCAAGCCTAACAATTGTTTATTTTTAAATCAGATGATATATAAAAGAATTAATGCTACCTTTATTTGAAGTTGTGTTTAAATTTAGCCACATGTTGTGTGTTACGTAATACCAATACTAATAAAACTTGGCAAAAAAAAAAAAAAGGATCTGTACTTTTGTGCAAGTTTGTGCTAAGAGACTCAGACTTTGTCCTACTTATAAAGCCACTTCAGATAAGGTTAGCCTACTTGCATCTTATTACTTTTCCAAAACAGCACAAAGCAAAAAAAAAAAAATCTTAAAAGAAAAAGGACTGAGTAGAAAAAGGGAATCTCTTTTCTGGAAAATTATTCCAGATGCAAGCAGCAAAAATACACAAAAGAATATAAGCCGTCATTAAAATATCTAGGAGCTTACCTGGATTTTAGAATCTCTCCAGGTCCTCCATTTCTCCTCTCACTCAAACAGTTTATCTGTGCTAGGCCTAGGAGAACAAAACCCAAGAAATTTCAGGGAAAACATTGACAAAAACAGAAACTGCAGAAATTATGATTGCACATGGGAGCTACCTGAAAGCTGACAGTCCAAAATCATTTCAAAGTGCATTGAACACCTACTACGAATAGGATTTATCTCCTCATGACAGGTTTTTCTTCAAGGAGGCCGTAGGAATAGCCAAAGTTGTCTTATACAAAGCACTAGGTCTTAATTACTAAAAAGACACCTCAGAAATACTGACATGTTGGGCATAGTGCTGTAAAGTCTCATTGTTTTTTCACAGAATCAGAATCATTTTGGTTGGAAGAGATCTTCAAGATCATCGAGTCCAGCCTAAATCTGACACTAAACCATGTCCCTAAGAACCTCATCTATATATCTTTTAAACACTTCCAGGGATGGTGACTGAACCACTTCCCTGGGCAGCCTGTTCCAGTGCTTGATAACACTTTCTGTAAAGAAATATTTCCTGATATCCAACCTAAACCTCTTCTGGCACAAATTTCACAGTGATCTGTTGATTTGTCAGTCCCAAGATAGGGCATGTTATAGGAATCAGTTTCAGGTGACAGGTGCATGCAATGTGGGTTGTATGGAACAAGGGCCTGAGACTCCTTTCAGGGGAAATAGGCTATAAGGAGTACATTTCTGGAGTCTTTTAGGGCTTCAGGTAGTTCTGAAATTACATTCACATTCTTCTTTATTTGAGCGATGGATCTAGGCCAGGCTAAATATTTCCATCCATTAATACTAAGACCTCTGAATTAGTTTGAGTTTGATAAAAAATTGATTGGATTGATTAACTGACTCTTCTTAATCAAGAAAACAGACACTCCCCCCTTAAAATTTCAACTACTTCCACCAAAAGATTTAACTTTCGATAAAAAGAGAAGGGGTTTTAGGCTTTTTTTTCTATTTTGCCTCTTAAGAAAATGAGGTTTACCTTAAAGAAAGAAAACAGTTGCTTTCAAAAAAAATAGGAAACTAAATCTAGATAAAAGAATTTATTATGTAAGATTTCTATATTTTCAGTAATAGATGGTATGGGAAGTAATTAATTTCTAATCACACATATTTGGCTGAAATCAATAGATAAATTTACACCTCATTTCTTCTAAATAAACCTAGAAATCCCCTACTTTTGCTAAATGTTTCTGTCGTAGTTGAGTAAGGAAAAAAATGCAGAGTTGTTTTTTAGACATAAAAAAGGGAAAAAAAATCTCAAGGTCTCATCATGGACATTGAGATTCCTTGGGGACATTCAGCTCATACATTTGGAAAACTTAAAGTTTGATACATTAATTTCCTTTCCATATTTTTCATCACAGACTAAATTTTACTGCCATAATTAATACAATACTGCAAAGATTCCAGATAGGTATCCAGAAAAGACCATTTCCCCCCCCGCCAGACACCTGGTATCAAGCACTAGACTTGCATAAGGAGAACGCGTACCTAATAGAAAAATCTGTGTTCATTGCCAGGGGCTGGTATTAGTCATCATGGTAAAAACAAGCAGAGAAATTGAGGTCTGTATTAACACAACTAAGCTGTAAATCATCTCCAAAAGTCACTAATTCCAACTCTTCATATCAGACTTTAAATGTGCCCCAAGTGATTAGTGGTATTTTTAAAACAAAAGAGTCTTTAACTGGTGTGAGTCTGGAAGGACCCTGTAGCTTTCAGTGCTCCTCAGCACATTTTTGCAGCGTCTTACAACATCTATGACGTCAAGTAGGCACCTGCTTTCCACCACTGTGCACAGAAAGGATAAGGTCCCACAGAATAAGACTCATTTTGTAGAGCAAACTGACCTTCTCATGAGCCACCCAAGCTATGCTGATAGAGGACATGGTTTAAGTAGTGTAGGATGAGGACCCTGTGGTGGAAGAGCAGCCCCTCACTCCAGCTCCCAGGTGGCTCAGGTGCCAATGGCAATGTGCCTCCTCACCGAGGGTGACCTGAGACAACCACTGTGCCCACTGCTGCTGGAGGGCAACGTGGTGAGATACACCAGCAGACATGCTGCTGGCCCCCTCCCCTGGCAGAGAGGCTGGGTGCCAGCAGATATCTGGGCACCATGGAATGCGAGAGGCTGTGCACCTCCAGAGCCAAAACCCAAGAGGGTGCAGGTTGCTGGGCTCAGGCTTGGGTCTTAGGCAATGACTAGGGTGTGCTGTTCACAGACGCGCTTGTGGGAGCCTGCCAAGGAAGCACAGCCCCACAGCTCCTTCCTTGTGAGCAGGAATGTACTAATCGCTTCCTTGCATTTGATACCACGTACACATTTTGCCTCTTTTTCTCCCACCCACTGTGTCTGAATTAGATGACTTAGTCCTATTACACTAAGATAAAACAAAGGAACTCCAGAGATAAGAAGTTACTCCAGGTGGTATTTGAGGGTTAATGGAGTAAAATTTGCTTCTGTGCCTGCAGCTACTGCCACTCGTCTGCTTGAGTAATAGAGCCTTAAACATTTAAGTGGTGGATGTTAGTGCATGCCAGCTGCAAACCAACAGAGCAGGCTGTAAACACATTTTACTTGTTCCTCTCTTTGTTTTTTAATGTGCTCTTTTTCTCAGCTGAGATCCTCTCTCACTGTATCATACTGACATGAACGGGCCCAGCCAGCCAGGGTATGGGAGGTACAGCCTAATATGATTCACGGTGTTCATCAAGTTTTAGTCATCAAGCTTACAGCACGGCTGTGGTTAGCACCCAGACTGCAGCATTTCGGCCATTGCAAATTTCCTCTCCTATTCCTTCATCTGGAACAAGCCATTCTTGTATATCTGTAGGATTTTTTCTTTAAGGTTGCTGGTGTGCAATCATATGTACGTTTACATACCTTTCAGTAGCAACACCAAGAGAAATCCATTTCTAGACCTGTTAGACCTGAAGCTGACAGTCACATTTGTGGAAGTGATTTATTTTGGAGATGTAGGTACCTGTTTCCTCACAGGACAGGACTTGAGCTATATTGGCAAAAACTATTTTCTGCCTTGAATTTGATGTGGCCATATTCCATCAATCAGATTGTTTTCTGTATAGGGAAATTGTTTCATTAGTGAAAAACATATTGGGCTTAAACTAGGAGCATAGGGAAGCTGTGTACTTAGATGACACCCCCAACATACAGTCACACAGACCCATGCTTGACTGCACTCATTCTCCTGCCCATCTTACCATTTTGTTCATTGGAAAACCCATAAAATACATTAAAAGTATCAAGGCCCAGAGGGCACTGAGGCCCTAATTGCCTTGAACAGCTTCACCTGGGACCCACACCCACACACTCTCTGTTCATAGGCCCAGGTAACCATTTAAGCTCAGGCTTGGGCCTTACTTGTTCCTTAAGCCATGGTGTGAGTGTGCTTGTTTCTAGCTCTGACTCCCAGCTGGATTGTGGACTTGTACTGCTGATAATTTGACTGTTGGCTGGATCTTGGAGCTGTGTTATAGCCCCGTCTCTAGTAAAACTTCTGCTGTTCCTGGCATGGTCCATCCCTTCTGCTTGTCTGTGACTGTTGGTGAACCATGTTGCAGCCCTTGGCTCTGTCTGCCATGTCCAGATCTGTAGGACAGTGCCATGGATGAGGGCCCTCAGCTCCTGGGTTCCTGTCCAAAAGAAAGCAGCTGGACCTTGCTGTGCCCTGCAAAGACAAAGCTGGTGAAGGACCCTGAGGACAAGCTGTGAAGTGCTTTTCCTTTTGGGTAATCACATTGCTAAACAAGGTGTGCCCCAGGGTATGTCTGTGTCCATCTGAAATAACGACAACAAAATGCAAATAAGAAGATTCCATTTCATTAGGTTAGCCCAACTATCATCTATTAACAGTGAATTTTTATGTTAATAGCTTCCTCCGTAGGTGCCTGTTCTTGTTCTTACATACATTCTTGGTGACTTGATTTTCAACTGCTACTTCCAAAACTGAAAATCTATGTTAAATTTTTCAACTGGTTTAACTACTGTGCTGTACCAGTGGTTTCTTTCCATCTTACTCTCTCTTGTTTTCTTGAACTCTATTGCTTGCAGCGTGATGGGTTAGTTAAGTACTGAGGTGTTTTCTGCTTACCTGTTCACTCACTGGGATCTCACAATACAGTGCAAATTCGAATGAATTCTAATGCATCATCAGTGCCATTTATTATTTCTCCATCTTACATCTGCTCTTGAAGCTTTTCAGCTCTCTCTGCCCTGGAAGCTTCTAACTATCTGTAAATAAGGCTGGTAGCCTAGCAACATTGAGTGAATGCATTTCCCTTGCTGAATAATGCTGGGCATAATCAAATCAGCTTGTTATGCTCTCTGCAGCATTAACACTCTGAGTTGGAGACAATTACAAATATTTCATGTACATTGGCATAATTTTGAATTTGAAGCTTTTTTTCAACTCCTTAATTATCCACAAAATGAAGTAGAAATGCTCAGCTAACTAGCAAATAAACCAGCTCCAGAACTAGGTACAATCTTCAAACTAAATTGATTGATTAACCTGGCCTGCTCCCAAAGACACTAAAGAGAAGACAAACACCATATCTGAGTATCTGTACTCACCAGTACAGACAACCAGACTGTTTGGAGCTACCTTGGGTGTCTGACAGAGAGAGAAATGTGTTGTGGTGCAGATATGACATTCTTCTAGGCAGGGAATGAGCCCATGTCATAAAAACTGAGCAAGTACCTACAAAAAAAAATAGCCCATGGTACCATCTATAATCCTTAGGACTGTCTTGTTCCAAAGGAGAAGCTTGTATAGTCCAGCTGGGTTTCCCGCAACATATTTCCGGGGTGGAAGCAAGTCACAACCTTCTCCCTACCCTGTCATGATTACATGCATGTGAGAAGTGGCACCATTCTGAAAGATGCATGTCCTGCTCCTGCAGTATTGGGTTATCCACCCTAGCATGGAGAAGGGTGGTACTGGTCTTCTTTAGCCCCTGCACAGTTAAACAAGTTAGAGCATGAAAAGCTTCTTAATTTTATATCAAAATGATGTCAGAACAAATTGTTCGATTTGTAGCATGCTGTACAGATTTGCCATCTTCTTGAAAATGGTATTTTGTGTGAGTAGAACTTTACATTTTCTGGACGCTACACCTCTTCACTTTAAAACAAGGAAATCTTTATTCTGCATTTTTTAATTGACCTTTTTAATCTAAACAAGTTTGACAAGGCAATGAAAGAATGATTTCAGCATAATGTTATCACAAGACGTAGGCCAAGCACACAAATAGCTCTTGCTTTTTTTCCCTCTTGTCTCGTCCCATTACTGATTAGCACAGACATTAGTAGATAGACAGCAAGAAATCTGTTTTTACTTAGATTTTATAAGCTTGAGTGTGTGTGTGTGTATATATATATATTATTGTCTGGGAAGATGCCTAATTGTATAATAAAACAAGCCAAGTGTAAGGACCAGAGAAACAAAACTCTATTAGGATAAGGTTCAAATAGAGAATTCATTCTGGTGTTGTTGAAAGCTTTACTTATACTGATAAATAACTTCATGCAGCTTAAAATACAAAATTTTAATTTGTATTGATATAAATATTACTGAATCAAAATAACCACTTCACTTTCTTTTCATGTTCAGTTCTGCCTAACTAGCTTATATTGCTGAAACCTGCCACAGCAAGAGCTTGCTTTGGTCTTTGCCACAAGCTTAAAGCACATCTCGCTCTGCTTTCTTAACTTGGTACACAGCCCAGCATGGGTGGGACTGAAGATCATAGTCCTGTAAGACAAATGCATTTCTTTCCTGACACCTTGTTCCAGGCTCTGGGAGCTAATGCTCTCTGCTGTAAGTAATTGTATTTGCTGTACTTTTTTCTTACAAGGCGGCATAGCTTTCTGCTCAGTAAAATCACTGCTTGCCACCCTGAGACAGAGACCTAAGCGTTGATGATGTACATGCCCTGAGGTTGTTGCAACCTGGGAGGTAAAAACTGATCTTGCTGCTTTGCATGAAATTGGAGTTTGGGAGCAATTTCACAGAAACCCTAAGGAGATCTGTCTGCCTGTTTCTCCCACTAGCATTGCAACCTGTTTTACACCACAGTCTCACTCCTCTCTCAATGATTACTTCTCTTGCTGTCAGCCTTCCCTTCCCCATTAGCTGGCAAGAGACCTGAGCAGAGTTGCCAGGAGAGGCCTGCAGCCAGGCCTCTCCTCAACAAACAGGAAGAAAGTTCTGACCTTGAGAAAACATCTAGTGAAGAGACAAGTGTGTGTGTGAGGGGAGGTGCAGAAAGATGAAACCAAAAGAACTGCCTTGAGATGTAGCTGGTGGATTTGGAACAGAAGGTGAGACACAGAGTGGGAGACTGGCAAGCAAAAGGATGGTGGGAGGACACTTCCTAACAAGATGGAGGATGGACAGAATTGCGATAGGAGAGAAATAACATATAAGACTTAGAGCAATAACATGGAAAGTGACAGAACTGCAATATATTACAGTGCCTCAGTGGTAGATAATTGACAACTGGAGTTGAAAAGGAGTGTAAATGCTATGAGTGGGAGGAAAAGTGAAAGAAGTAAGGAGCTGTATTTCTGATCCATGTTCTGACTGTGTGAAGGTAGGAATACCATCACACCTACACACTGTGTCTCTGATTTGCTTTTGAGAGTCACACGAAGAATTTTTCTTAAAATATCTTAACTATTATTTTAATCACTCTTTTTCCCATTTCCACTACAGAGAAGCTTTTTTTGTTTTCTATTTCTTAAGCAGGGGAGAGCCATCACCTCTAAGATTCTCTCCTTCCCTTGAATGCAGAGAGATGGATCTCTCATAAAGAGCTAAAGGATTTGGCTGGAGGAAGAAGGAAAAAGTACTGTGGCACCTGATCCTGGTTTTCAGGAAAATATCATTGAGCTAAACAAAGAATGACCTAATTGAGGTTTATATTATGGACAGACCAAATAACACACAAACTGCAAAACTGAGACCTCTTCTGCTATTTACCTGGCTCTTTGTTTTGGGTGGGCAGAATTAGCTGTGTATTTTGTTCACTAAAATCTGAAACATACTGTAATACATTAAAAAAATCATTCCATGTACTTGAAGAAAATTATTGTTCTTGAAGAGGAAACATCGAGCACATATCTGAGGCTACAGAGCCTCCCTATATAGAGGTGTGCTGAGACCTTTGCAGGGCTGTATAAAGCTGTAACACTTCCAGCTGAAGGGGGACTGAGTGTGCCAGATCAGACTCTGCTGTCTTCTGAGTCCCCCAGCCTCTCCTTGTACCTGCAAACTTCAATATTTTCTGGAATGTCCTTTTGAAGCATGTTTCTTCCTCAGTGCTGCAGTGCCCTCCAGTGCCTGGAGAACAAGCTTTAGCTTCCATCATCAGGAATCCAAAATACAGACACCATTTTATACCTTATGTTAAGACTGAGCTCCTCATGATATTTCAGATTACTTTTTTACCCGATTTCCAAAGTATAAAGGTAGTTCAATGCTATACCTAGCTACCTCATCCCAGTGCCCTTGGTCAGTGTGATCCAGCCAGAGCAACTACTCTCAGAAAGCCATCTCCTGATTAGAAACCTGTCCCAGAAGCTGCAGGATACTAGTCAGGGGTCTCTGAATCCACCTGCACCACAGACACAAAAGAAGTCTGTGGCTCTCTGCCTGCTGAATGTATCTGGCTGTCTCCGAAACCTGGGGCATATGCCTGCTGCAGGGCTGTGGCACGTCCCCCCGCCCCACCAACCCCATCCCAGCCTGCAGTGGATTTTCTTCTATGGAGCATCTCTTTTGATGCTCAAAATACTTTTCACAATAAACAAGCTACCTGAAGTGAATGATTGTCACCTCAGTCAGTCGTATCCCAAGAGTGTTTACAATGCTCCCCTAACAAAAGTACTAGCAGTGGCGTGTGGGCTGTAGTTCAAGGATTGTATTCAGACTAGTAAAGTTTTCCTAAACACTTGAGGTGGCAGGTTATTTTAATGAAAAAATTTGGTTAAGAATGAGTGAGAAAGTCATAGAGCAAGTCTGAGTTTTCTTTATAGTTACATTTTTGCTGTTGTATATTGCTAGTACAGTTTAATAAATTCCACCTAAAACATTGAAAGTGCTTCCCTAAATACAAGTGAGGAAATCTGTAAGTGCAAAGTAGCTCAAAACAAATACCTGGTTAGATTCCAAAAGTTGAAGGTGGGATTTTCAACAGACTAAATGAATTCAGTTTCAAACTTCCATCAAATTACAGTGAGAGATGCTCACCAAAAAAAAGGTATATTCTGGTAAATTGTGTTTAATGTGGAGAATCATCTCGGTACTCTCTCATCTACTTTTTTTTCACTCAAGAGGGCATGTTTTAGTTCACCCGGCAACTTCTATAAAAAGAGAGCAATGTTCCTTCCATATTTTTCATTCTCTTCTAGACTTGAAGTATCTGACTGACCACCACAAAGCTGGTGAACTTCTTCTGGTCAGTCTGAATCCTTGCAGATCAAATATGCAGCATTCTGGTCAGTGAGATCAGTCAAATGATGAAAAGACGTTGAGGGAGAGGGGAATGCAGAGAAAGAGGTTATACGCAAGGACTCAGCTAGAAGGAAGGAGATCAGATGAAAATAAGTACCTGTACTCATGGGAGAGTTATAGAAAGGATAAGGCAGCCCATGAAATGCCTTGCATTTTGAAATTATGATTTTTCAATCTCCCTCTACAATTTGGATTCACAATAGCATTTTGTAGTATTATGACCAAATAATGTAATAGCATAGTATTTAAGGATAAGACTTATATTACTTTTCTCTCTGCAAATGGTGTACCACAGAGACTGAAAACAAAAATGTAAAGTTGAGTATTGATGACGAGTGATGGTAGGTTTTGGAATTGACAGACTATATTTTCCTCAGTATTTAAGTGTAAATCTCTTCCTAGGAAGAAGTATGTGTGCTTTCAAGGCCCTTTTTTCAGCAGACTTTCTAAATGTACTAGCAAAGGTCCTAACACATAGGGGCGAGTTGGTGTTCATAGCTGCTTAGGAGCAGATGCTCGAGAATTGTAATGGACTGTACTTAGCTAGCAGTTACACTAGACAGGCTCTCAAAATTTGTCCTTCATCTTTTTCTTGTTTATAAATCAAAAAAAGCTGTGGAATCTGACCTCTAACAGGAGCATCTGGATGCCTCACTGTCTCCAAAATATTAATATTATCATCTCCTGTGTGTCCTCACTGTTTGTGCTGGGCACGTGCACTTGGACTGAATATTGTGATTCTGTGTACAGGGATACCTAATTTTGACATTTGATGGAAGTTTACAGAACATGGGCTGGCTACAGTTTTGAAGTACCGTTATCATTCATGTGACTTTGCCTGCACATGCTCTGTGAATCAGCAAGATTCCTGACCAACTTAAAGCAAAACCTGCTCAAATACAAACCTGCAAGGACAAGTTTCGATATATAGCACTCCAAGCCCTGGTTCAAGGTGGCTGGGTGAGGTACAAATAGAAGTTGCATGGATCTTAATAGGAAAGGCCACCCCACAATGCAACATTAGTCCAAATGTCCCTGCTCATTGCAGGGGGGTTGGACTAGATGACCTTTGAAGGTCCCTTCCAACCCAAACTATTCTATGATTCTATGAAATAAAGGGTAGACTCATTCTGTCAGTAGTACATTGTCTAGACAAATTCCACAGGCAATCAGAGCTGGCCCAGAGTAAGGGTACTCTCTTAGAATTTGAGATTAATTTTGAGGTTAAACTTGCAAACTAAAGCATTTCCCAAAGCACAGGCAATAAAGCTTCAGAAGTGTACATGAAGCATGTGCGAGCCTTAGAAGTGCTTCTTAAATGGAGGTTAGGCTACAGCCATATTTGTGAATACAGCTTTCTATAGTTAACCATCTTAGCCAAACCATAAAAGGCAATGTGTAAACTGTTAGCTGATAATGTGAAGGAAAGTTCACAGTTCTTTTTTCTATTAAAAACCCTTGTCATTTGCAAGTGAATGTGATTGTATTTTTGCATGTGTCATTACTCTAGAACAGCTTTGACTTACAAAAATAGAAATCCATAATATGAACAATTAATCTCTAATTTTAAACCTGCATTAACACACGCCGTGTAAGAACAGTCATTAATTGCATTAATAATGCAATGTAACAGTGATCCTTGAATTTAGGAAAAATTGCTTCTATTCAGCAAGGCTGCCTTTATTGCTCAGTCTGCTCTAGCACCACTGTTTTCATGGCTCTAGCACTGTTTCTTTGATATAAAATATGAGTGCACATCTTATTACACCATCAAAGAAAACTTGTTTTATACCGGCATTCATTGATTAACCTCAGTTGAAGAGCTGTGTTGAAGTAGTAGCACACATTAACCACAGCCCTTTAGGGTTCATGTGCACCCTCTTGTGTCATGGACAGGCAGTTTGGGACAGTTATTTTTCCTGTTGCAACTATTCTTTTCAAGCACTTTAAGTCCCTGACTGATCCTTGAAGCATCAGTTCTGATTTCTTATGTTTATTATCACACACATACCTGGGTACCGTGTTACAGGTAGATTTTTGTGCTCACTTCATAAACATTCAGTATAAACTGAGATTATTTTAGTGATTCTTCAGAAAACCTTTCTGCCATAATAATCTCATTTCATCAATAATTTTATTAGGTACCAGAAATACTTTACAGACAGATTTTGAGCCCAAGTATTTTACAGTTTTGCACTCTTGATACAGATGATGTTCTTTAGGTGATGTATTATTTGTAGGCTAAACTCCAGCTATATCAAGTTTTTTTGATCAAAATAACAATTGTAGTAAGTGAAGTTGAAACTTACTATTTTGTGGCAAAAGAGCCTCATTTCAATTTAGCTGGTAGGCAGTAGGTGTTTGCTTATTTATTTTCTAGGTGTTTGCTTATTCGCATGTCCCCAAATCTTGGGATGCTCCCAAATGTCACATAATTTAGGAGGTTTTTTCCAATAACCATATTAAAAATAAAATTTAACCATATGTTCTAATATCCCTTTCCAGTCTATTTGAAATTATATTTCTTTTCATTGCACTGAAACAAACCAAGACTTATTAGCAGGGACTTGCAGTTACCACTCTCAAAGGAGACCTTCCATCCTGATTCTACACCAAGCAAGACCCTAAACTTATGTAAAGCATCATTTATTTTGTCTTCCTCTGCAATGTCAGCTGCAGAATAGTGTATTGTTACCTACTTTATCCTCTTGAGTTATTTGGCAAATAGGATGGCCATTTTTCTTAAAGGTTGGAAGCAGCAGAGAGACACTAGATGGCAGCAAACATCTTAAAACTGCCTTCTGTCTGTATTCTGGCCCGAATCTAATAGCTATAGGCAGCCTTCCAGCTGTGGAACGCCTCTTGGGACTTCTTCCGTGGTTCAGCTGTTCGTCTGCATTGCCAAAAAAGTCAGTGTTTTCCTCAAGCTTCTGAAGTACAATTTAAAATCAGAACTTTGCTTTTTGGATGAAAATCAGAAATCATTCCTTTTCAATATCCCAACACCACCTCCTTCCCCCCCGCCCCCATACCTATACTTTTTAATTAATGATATATAATTGAGTAGGACTTAGTTAAAATGTTCTCTTTACAAAGGCTTAGCTGTAAACAGATGTGGTAACTTGGGCTACTTGCCCTGTTGAAGTTTAGCAGTATTGTGTTCAGTATCAGCTTGCGCTGCTCAGTATTGTCGTGCTCGTTTAACACACTTTTTCCCACTGCAGCAGCTTTAGGTACACTGAGTAAACATGTCCACTTTTCATGAGTGTCTTATCCATCGCTGCAATTTCCCCGAGCAAGATTATGTTTACTGCTTTATTAAATCACTCCTATTCAAGCCAACAAATACTTCTTATGCTTCTATAGAGGGAGTTAACTATAGACTTCCTACAGATTCTGGGAAGCCAGATGTTTCCTAAAGATTTGATTTTCCTCTATTAGGAAAAAATAGTTAATATAAGTTTTGTATGCCCCTTTGTAAAGTGTTCTTTCACTAAACTGATTCATTAGACAAACTTTTCAAGAGCTATTTTTATATACATGCAGCTGCAAATTTGGATGTACAAAGTATAGAACTGAGCATTTGTGGACCTTGATATGTTTGAGAACTTTGCTTGCTTGCTTCAGGAGGATAGATTTTGCATATTAGTGTACAGGCAGATATTGAAGCAGCACTAAAACATCATGCAAACTCCTCAGTTCCACAGAAAGCTTTTAAATCAGTACATATTCACTTCAGATGTGGAACACAGACCCCCTGAAGCCTACTGCATCGCTATGCTGCTTGAGTTGTACACAGGAAAGGGCAGCCCAGGCCCAGCTTTCACCAATGATGACAGGTAAATCCAAACAAGTATCAACTTTTGCCAGACTTCTGTGTCTTGGTTATTCTTATTTAATCAGACATACGTTGAGTGTCTTCTCTCCAGGCAAAAATGGAGACCCTTTAGTTTGTTTACAAAGTCTGAAGGAAGTTCAGAACTACAAGTGAGCCAGGAGGTGAGGTATGAGCCTAAAGGCTCGGCTTCCTGCTCCACAGGAATATCACCCATGTCTCTGACAGCTGAGAATTCACCTTTTCATTCTCCAGTTCAGTTGTCAGTCTTTTCTCCCATTCAGTTTTATTTCACACATTTATTTTCCAGCCTTCCAGTCACAGCTCCCTTTTGGGTTAATCTCCCCCAGCTTCTAGATTGACCTGCTATTGCTCTAAAAACATGAAGCATTTTCCATCATTTTTCATTCCTCCTCACTGGAATCTTATCCATCTTCAAAATCCTTTTAAAAGGAGTATAGCTATATTATTTTTCATTCAAGTAAAAGTACTGAAAATTCTAGCCTCCAAAGAAACTAAATGATGCTTTGTTATGGTATGGCTTTATCCTAGGCCTTGGAAATAGTTCCTACAAGGAACATGATGTCAAACATTTAACAAATGCTTGAACAGTTACTGTGGATCTAAATTCAGAGGCAGTATCAATCAGTGTACTATATGACTTTTCAGCTCTTTCCTACAAGGCCATTTCTGGAATTGCTGCTGTTCTGGAAGAAATGTTAGTCAGCTGCAGAAAATTAAAAAATATTTTGTCAGAGCATGCAATTTGTTTTTATTATGCTATAAACATTTATAGAGCAGCATCCATCAGAGACCATGCTTTTTCCTATCAGTGCAGCTCTGTGTTATGCTGTACCAATGCAGCAGCAGGAAGCATTTTATTAGGAGACTTGAAGTCATTGTTAGGTTTAACTATGTAACTATTTATATAATTAAGAAATAACTCTTGACATAGCTTGTTTATTAAACATTAAGAATGAACTTCTTAGGATCTGTGAAAGGAAGAATCTTTGTGTTCAGTGTTACCAACCACAGAAAGACGCTTACTTCTCCTTCCCTAATCCTCTGATCTAAAAAAAAAAAAAAAAAAGACAATCTTGATTTTTATCTGAAAATGTGGTAAAAGGTTGGAAACTGTTTGCCAAGTTAAGCTGGTTCCCTTACAAGGAAATGCAGATTTGGGAACAAATAGCATTCCAGTCTTTTCCCCAGTGGGCATTATGCCATTGTACTCGCAGACATTGTGTCATGGAAATGTGCAAGAAGGCCTGAAACAGCTAAGAAATGCATTGCCTAGTTATATATTCTCTACCACTTAAAAGCTACTGTCTACTCTTATTTAACATCAGAAGAGGACACAAGCTGAGGTTTATGGATTACATGGTTTTTCTGCTCTATTGACTTAATGAAAAAACAAAGCTTAAGTAATTCTGACATATTTAATAAATGCAAAATTTGTTCTCATTGAAAGAATTTAATATTAGTAAGAGCACTTTTAAGCAAGCAATTCTGTAGATAATTTCCACACTGGTCACAGTTAAACTTTTCAGTATGAACAAGGAACACATTCAAAATCAAAAACAAAGCCTTTTTGCTGGAATTTTTTATGAAACTGTTTTGTTTAGCAAGAATCTTAAAGAGATTTCTCCTTTAGCACTCCCTGGTTTTACACCAGCTTTTAAAATACACTTAAGAAAAATAATAGCAGATGTTCATCTTTTCTGATTTTCAAGGTAGCTGTCTTATTAATTAGATACGTCTGTAATTGGAAGGGGTTTTAATGTTCTTAAATTAATCTTTCTTAGTTATTTTTATAATAAAAAGTTATTTCTGCTTAGAGACCTTTGTTTTATTCCTTGATACTATCCAGTAAAAACATGGTTTAAATCCACAGGAGCATTTCAACAATCCATTGTTTTCTTGGGCAACAGTGTTTTTAAAGAAACACAAGCTCCTTTATGGTTCTCTGATTTTCAGCAAGCATCAGAAAACATCCATTTAAGTTTACATGATTTTTTCTGACCTAATTCAGATTATGTCTCAGTAATGAACTAGTTCTTGTGCTTTCTCCAGCCTACTGCTCTTTGCTTTTCTACATGAGGAACAAATTTTGGTGTAAGCGGGATATTCCTAATTGCAGTGTCCTCTCTGCCACCCCACTGACAGTGATGTGTTTGAGATAAGGCCAAGGATTGAATGAAAACCTGTATTCACTCATAGATAACTTCCATAACACTTAGTTGCTTGTGCCACCTTCAGCCTTATCACTGTTTTCCAAGATGTCAAAGCCTACATCAGGAAGAAATTATGTTCTCAAGTGCCCTTGAAACTTCAGGTTAATTAATTGGTACCTATGAGCTACTGATCACTCATAGAACAGTAATATTTGTTTGGAAAATGAAAAAAATGGTTTTAGTGAATCTTGTTACATAGCTCATTCCCAGGGCACTGGTAAGATTGCATCCAGTGAGGGAGCTCCCAGCAATATGTTGGAAAACTCTCAGGAGTTCTATTTTTTTTTTTTTTTTTGCCTCAGGAATGATCTGTGAAGTGCTTTTGATCAAATTCCTATAGATCACATCACATTGTATTAAAACTTAACTTTCTTATATAGGCATTCTGCATGGTGAATTAATAATGCAATGTATGATATAAATGTGCATACACAAGTACAAAGCTTTAGCAAGTATTCGACCCTTTTCAAACAGGACTTCATACTGGCTATTGGAAAAGTTTAAAGCACCAGAAGGAAGTCTCTGTACCTTCTCCACTCCAAAAATGTGCACAAGCAGTATTTTACTGATAAGATAAACTTTAATTTATTTTGTAATTATGCTATCAACATCCCTGCACATTTTTCCTATTAACCCACTTTTAAATGCAGATACAAGCCAGCCAGTCCTTTAAAGTCTTGCCAAGGGCAAAAGAAGAATAGATGAAAGCTCACAAAATCCCATGGTTAAAGTTTACATTTTCAGTGCTCTACTTTATGTGGCATTCAGAGCCTTTGCATGCTCAGGGGAAAGTGGCACTGTTGGACACTTCAATTTTTAGTACTATTTTGGGCTTAACTCTAGTATGAACTGCAATAATAGCAGAGCTTCCTTAGGAGGGATGTAGATGATGAACATGATGTTTCCTTTTCCCTAAGATTAATATTCTCTTCAGTATCATGGTATTTTTGTATATAATAAAGACAAAATATTTTTAACTATTGAGGAAGTTCAGCATTTTTTCCTCTGTTCAGCCCACAGACTTCAATTCCATGAAAAATGGCTGTGTCTCCACAGTACCCAAGTCTTTTTTTTTTTAATAATTACTATTTGTTGGCTAAGTGTCTTTACCCGCAATTTCTTTTTTATATGACAAGCTGTTTCCCATCCCTACTTAGTAGTCTGGCATATAAAAACTTAATTCAATTCATACTGTTCTAATTCTATACAGCAGTTTCAAGATTAAGTCATCCCTGATAATATGTAAAGTAGTTATGATTTTGCACAGATTATCCAAGTCACAATTACTAAAAATATCTTGCAACAGTCATAAGAAAAGCATTTTTCACCCTCTTTAGCAATATTCATGTTAGCTCTGAAGCCTGGCTTCTTATAGCTAAATTCAGCTGATAAATATGGATATCAAAATGATCAATGATATTAATCCATTTTTCAGAGGGAAAAATATATTATGATTTCTGAGTAGTCTTCAACTTCTGTTCCCAGTAAAAAAGCCTAGGTAAGAGATCTCATGGAACAGTTCTGCTTATGAAGTTTTTTGTAACAGAAATAAGTCTTCTGGTGTTTTATATTTTATACATTCACCAGAAACCACTCATTTCAAGAAGAACCATTTTTTATCCTAAATGGCTTGTTTATGGTTTTTTTTTAAAAAAAAAAAAAAGAAAAAAGTTCTTATCTGTGCTGACAAGCAGAAAATAGAAAAAATGCAACTAATTGAAAATTCCCTTGTTCTCAAACAAAAGGAAATTAATGTAAATTGGTGAATTACCATCAGAAATACAAATTTAATTAACCTGAATAGAATAACAGCCCTATTACAGATGCAGCACAACTCTTCTGATGGCTGCTCAGTGACTTTAACAATTTCTGCACTATCCACAGACTTATGAAGAGTAAAGAACAGAAGCGTTTATCAAACTACTAAACTAATCTGAGAACTGCCACATTTAGTTTGTAAATTGCTTTCAGCATGTGAGAACCTGTGACGCTTGTCATTGTGGCCACTGAGTATAGCGAAGGCTTAAATTGTCACCACCACAACAGGATACCTTTTTTAGAAGGTAATTCTGTGTTTCCACCAGTAAATCATTAATTCCAGATTTGTCTTCCCAGTCATCGGTCGCAGACAATGAGTAAGTGGTGTGATGACAGCCATCATTTAGCAACTAAATATAGAATGTCTTGGGATCTTGCAAAACTAACTTTTTCTTATGCATGCCTAAAAGGACCACATCAGCCCACGGAGCTGCGATCCGAAAGCTGTGCCCTATACTAAGGCTGTGATACACCCTGGGAACTGGCTGACAGAAAAATAGCAAGCTGTTGGCGGCCATCTAAATTTATGTGTCTCTGGGATCAGGGTCACGGATTCATCTCTACAAGGCTCATATGCTGAATACAAAAAAAAAGCTTCCTGATCCACTCATTTTTAGCATTTCATTCTTGGTATAGGTTTTCCCAGAGCAAGACTCTATTGAGACAGTTTTTTGCCTTCTTGCAAACTGATTGCATTTGTGGATTCCTTGGACAAGAAGCTTATCCATCAAGATGCAAACACTCCGAAATGCAGGATTCTCCAGCCTCATGACTTCCCATAGCTTCAAGAAACAAGGGCAGTCAGGATGGCTGCAATGACTCGTTGCCCTGGGCATTTTGCACCTGCAAACTCCTTGTGTAGATCCACAGCAGTGCTCACACAGGTCACAGGTTCCACATTCCACTCCTCACAGGTGCCTTGGCAGGCTTTGAGGAAGCCTCTAAAGGCAACTCTAATATCATCAATATGGATCAGTATTACTCTACATTTACTAGCACCTCGTGTGCAAGTTTAACATTTAAAATCCTACTTAATGTAGTCCATTATTATTTGTTTCTCAGGCAGTGTTCTGACCCAACAAAGCAGTATTATGAAAGCTTCATGAGCACACTGGTGGAACAATACAATGTTTTCAAAGGCAGGTGAGCTTTTAAGATACAATTCATAAAGATGAGTTATTTTTGGTTAGAATTTTCATTACTTGTTAAAATTGATTAATATTATAGGTGCTCAATTCAGTATTTAGTAGTTCCTGCTCTTTTGCTTTTTCTTTTCTGGTCAGTTCATCAGTAGTTCTTTCTATTAGTTAAAAGATGAATTACAGCTAATAGGGAAGATGGTTGCTCAGCAACTCGGACTCCTGTGGAGCCTGACAATGGTATGTGAAAGGAATTTCTTGGAGCTCTGATGTGTTAGCTGAAGGGAAGAAACTTATATTATTTAAATAGTCCTGTTACGAACATCTAAAAATAACAATGATTCTTCTAAAACACAAAAGATGACTTTTGTTTCTTCCTGAAACAGGTAAAATCTTAAGCAACCCTGTTCTGAGGGTGACAGTGAAAGGGACAAAGGAGTGAATAAAACTAGTTCAATTTCAAATTACATTTCTACCTTTTCTTTCACAAGTGTATATTTCTACAGTCTAAACTGCTTTCGGAGTATTTTCCTAGAGTATATTAAATGAACGGGTATCCTGAAACAGTGGCAACAAAATGGAAAAGTCAGGCCTTCAATTTTTGTGATGTGTGTATGTGTGTACTTGGCCCTGATTTTCATATGGATATTAATATCACATCATGCTTCCTGCCTCCTCTGTGCCTTGAAGCCACATTAGTAGGAGACTCTACAACAGTGTTCATAGTTAGGGCAGTAGCTTGTGTACTGTGCCTGGGCCCAACTCATTTACCAGATGATTGGGTATGCCTGAAAAAAATCCTTGCAAGAGGTAGTTATTTACAGGCTTCATAACGTTATCTTCCTGATAATTTTCCAAGCAGATCTACTGGTCTAGAACTGACATACTATTGTTCTGTAATCACACTACTTCAATCAGAGTCCTGACTAAACACAGGCTTGACACTGGCCACTTGCCTAATCTCTGCCAGTTTCCCTGACTTGTTACTGAAGAATCTAACCTCACTAGCTTTCTATGAAGGTATATGATAAAGCTTTCTCCTTGGCTATTTTGCAAACATTGCAGAACATAAATGTAAGATTAATTGCTCTTTCACTTTGATAATGGAAACCACATGATTTGTCTTTCATTCAAGTTAATAGTATTCCATGTATTCTTATGTTAAAGATCCAGAAACCACTGTTTCTATCATCAATTATGTTAAAAAATAAGTTGGATCTCTCTAAGCATTATCTATTTTCACTGGAATTATTCCTATTGTAAAAAGCTGTAATGGGAAGAATTCTACAAATACTTGTTTTCTGTACTAAAAAACAGTACAGTCTTAGACCCTGCATTCTGAGGTTCTTTGAGTTAGAAAAATCTATTTCATAACCTGTAATAGCTTTTCACTGTATTATTCAACATCAGTAATTCAAAATGGAGCACATTATTAGCATGAACAAGTAGTCATTTGCATTTTCTATTCATTTGTAAACAAACTGGTGTCCAAGAGCTGACATTTGAGGGTTCAGACAATGTGATGTAGTACTCTTCCTACATTTGTCATATGTTCTTACTGTAGCTTCACTGATGTCTTCAAAATAATAGATGATTCAGTTACCTTCTCTGCTGTGCAGTCAGGAAGCTGAAAAACATTTTGATAAATCCTTTATTGAAGACACCAGTAGCCACAGAGCAAAACATCTTTATCTGCCAATTTTTGTTTCTTCAGCTGAGAGATAAGCTAGTATATTCTTGGCATTACATAAATCTCGATCTCAGCCAAGATGTATCAAGTCATTTACGGAATCTCGGGAAATAAAGACATGTGCTTTATTGTAATATGAAGAGAAATTACCTGATTGATTACTTTTTCAGAGGCCACATTGTCATTAGCTGTATTTTCACATTTGTCTTAAAAGAATGCCTTATAAAAGTTGTATTCTTAAAGCAGTTATAAAATAATTTCTAATATCTTCATCTTTTGAATGTTGTGTTGTGAGTTTACTATCAGCAACTAGAGAACTTCCACATAAATCACAGGAATATCAGTAGCATTTATTATTCATTCATTAGTGAAAAGTGAATTCATTCTTTTTCTGGAACACATCTATCCCCTCCAGTCAAAGGTTGCACTTGGATTGGTTGATGACACGTTTGCAGTCCAAGAGAGCTTATTCTGACATGGTCTGCTAAAAATATTTAGTTCAGGATCAATATATTTATTAAATCACCTTTAAATACCAAAAGCTATGAAATATTGAGAGTAAAGTTCAATGCACACTTTATAGGTAGACTGAAGATATTAAAGAAGTATTTCAGTGATGACTACTGAAATGTTTGAATCACATCTGACGAAGTATAATATTATTTGATTTTAAATTTTCAGCATCTAAGTAACTTGCAGAGATCAGTTGTGTAGGTCTAGTGTTGGAACAAGAAGACAGTTTGGGGAAATGAAACAGCCTACAGTAAATAGCTCAGATTCACTCACTTTAACAAATCTGGGAGAGCCAGTACCTTGTGTGGTCCTTCCATGTGCTCTGTGCTTATGTTCTTCAGCCTTTAAATACAGTCCTAACATTGCATGTGGGGGCAATTTCTACTACTGGTTGACTGGTTTGGGGTTTTTTGGTGGAAGAAGGAGAATTAAATGTACTAAATATATTAAATTCCTCCACCTTTCTTATAACAGCCTTGCCCTAAGCACCTGTTTTTGTCACCAGGCTCTGAGGCTTTCCTTCTACAAATCTCTTGACAGTACTGATTTCACCAAGCATATGTTACTTTAAGGTCCTGTGGAACTGGAGTTCTGCATAGCTTATAAACTGCTGAGATTGGATAAATGCATCCATGTAATACCTCTGCTTTGAACTTTCCATGCCTGAAAAAATGGGATCGCTAGGAACTTTTGAAGCCTACTCTGTAGGACATACTCCCACAATTGTTATAAAACAACATATCAATATCTCTATTAGGCCAAAACTCCAAAAGTTTCCCTCTTTGTCTGTAATTTCCTTAACAGAGCTACAGATCAAAGGAGAGAGGTCAATGTTTTTTTAGAAGCCAGTTTCAAGCAAGGAATCATATCCAGGATTTTTATTTCACTACTGTATCAGTAAGCCAGTACTATCTCAGGATAAACAAACTGCTACAAGGTAGAGTTATTGTTTGTAAATTCTACAGCAGATCATGATTTAAGCTAAAATTCAATGTCTTTATCGTTTTCGATTACGGGACAAGTGAATGAAATACTTCATTTTAGAAAGAGATGGATGATTTCTCTAATGCTTATTGAATGGTTTGATGAAAGAAGCAAGGAGAAGAAAATTGTCATTTTTAGACGAGTTTGATTTCACAAAGTGATTTGAGAACATTAGCAATGCTGTTTACAGACACCACCTGTGGACTCCTGCAGTGCTGACAGTAGTGTAACTAGATACACCACCTGATGCCCTGCAGAAAGGCCAGACCTTTTTCACAGGCCAGGATACATACTCCAGAATGGCTCAGAGGAAAAGCAAGAAAGGAAGATTTCATGTATCCTCAGTGGCCCTCACCAAAGGTCGTTGAATGCACATTTCTTTCTGCCAGACTCAACAGGCTTTTGACTAGATCTTCATGGACCAACTTGTGTTTGCACCTAGGATTCATTGCAGAGAATTGATTTAACTCCTTTCCGTCTGATCACACCGGTCTTAGTGCCGTAGAAATTACTGCTGCTCAATGTGACAGTGTGCTACAGCAAAGTTTCCTGTCACCCTTAGTGTTTGCAGCACTGCTTATATGCTATAGTATAGAACTGGAATTCAGAAGGAGCTAGTGTTTACTCTTAAATTTCAGCCCAGCTTAGAGAAGCTTCTGCTTCTCTTTAGTATGCCCAGCTAGCTCCCGGGAAGGACAGCTACAAGAACTGTGGCAAGATAAAAAGAGCCCATAAGTACTCAGTGAACTGGAAAAAATAGGGAGTTTTTGCATAGCTACCCTTAAGTATTTCAGGTTAAGATGGTCACAAAAGCTCTTCTCTAAGTAGCATACTAGCTAACTACTGTAATAACCAAGTTTTCAATCTGCGTCATTTCTATTAACTCAAGCATATATCTCACATTTTTGATAAATTTGTTTTCCACTTTGTAAAAATAAAAGGAAGAAGCAGATAACAGCATGTTACTGATGTCAGAAAGACTTCTTTGTGTCAGTTCTGTAGTATTCTCTCATTCTTATCTCTCTCTTGTTGAAAATTTTTCTACTGCATAATCAAGCTCCTTAAAAGTACCAGTAGCTAAACAGAGATTTGAAAGCCACAAATACAAGGTACCACTGTAGATTTCTGTATGGATCAATGCAGAGGTAGTGACCCTGAATTTGAAAACTTATATCTTTCACGGAATGAAAAGAGATTATATGCACTTTTTGAGAGATCTGAGAACACTCTTTTTTCCATTTCAGTGATTTATGAGACTTCTTATTCATAACAGAGGTGCCCAGCCAAACACAAGAAAAGTTTGACTTGTGAAATACGTCTGTATTTTGAACTTTTTTAACGTTCTGTACTTTCGCATATAGAATGTGACCTTCGTATGAATGTTATTCTTTTAAATACAGTTTTGACTGGAGTTGTCAACACCAGAAACCACTATACATTTTGGTAAAACACAAAAACAGCAAAGGAATTACTGGATTTGATACAGAGATTTCAAAGAAAAAAAAAATCTCTATTTGGAGAGGGGTCTCTGGAGTGAAGTTACAAGTATTACATTGTTCTGCCAGCTCTTTGCTCTGCTGACCCATTGCAGCTTCACCCTTTGACGTTTACCAAATGGTTGCTAAGCTAGCCAAATATCTGGAAAGTTTCCAGTTGGACATCTTCAGAAGATCATCACTGATATAAATGATAAAGATACACTCAGAGAACTCTCTCAAATTTGAACTTATTCACTAATTAGAACTGCAAGAATCACACAACAAGGTACTACAAAATGTTCCTGGTTTCTATGTTGTGTTTGCTCAGATGAAGAACCTTGCATTTCATATACTTAATCTAAGACTTAAATTGAGGAATTATCTAGGTTTGTAACTGTAGGTTTGTACTTGCAGAATGCTTACAAATAATCAATGATAGTGTAAGAAATACAAAGCTCTGTGCCTATGCACATCAGAAAGGACTGAGATGGAAGTGGCCTAAGGCAGCCTTCTAGCAAGTTTATTCAGCAGAACTGTAATGACTTTTCAGTCCCAAAATGTTACCTGTAATAAGGATTGAAGGGTCAGTGAAGTGCATATATTTTATATGCTGCCATCTTTTCAGAATAACTCAGTATACTTGCATAGCTGATGTCTCTGTTTCAAGTGCTTTTCCCAAATTTGAGCTCAGCTCTCATGGTGAGCAACACCTGTAGCTAGCAGTCATTGTCAAATGCCATAAATTACTTCTGTTTTTCTTGAAATTAGCTGTTTGAAGGTAGGCATACAAAGAACCAAAAACTGATGTACATTTTAACAAAAGTTGAAACAGAAGTAAATCTCAAAAGTGAAGTCACAAAAGCCTTAGTCTTGCGGTAAGGACTAGCAGCAACACACAGCAGTGATTAGACCAGTCCTGCACTGGGTGAGACCTGAACCCAAAGGCATTTTATATAGGCTGAAATCCTTCCAGCTGTCATAGAGTCCCTGCAATTATACATGGATCTAGGTACCGTTAGGAAAGAATCCCTCTTGTTCAGCAGCTTTCTTGGGGGAGAACAGGAGGTCCATGGGCAGATCTACAAAGCTATGAAAGCAAGGATTTGGGGAAGTAGTGACAGAAAGAAACAGGTGCCAAGTCACAGACATAACCCCCAGAAGTTACAAGACCCCAAATTATTGTTCATTTTGAGAGAAGAACATGGAGTTATTCTTTTTCACAAATTCCAGAGTGAAACCTGACTTGTTGATGTGGTATCTCCACTTTTATGGATAGCAAAATGAACTCTAGGTGACACAGTTTGTGCAAGGTTTTCTTGGGCAAGCTGGGAAAGCAAAAACATTCATGAGACCTCGAGACTTTTCCCGTAAGATCAACTGAGAGTTAAAGGCAATTTTTCCTGTTCATGTCATTTTTCAATTTTAAGAATAGCCCTAGTTTTCTTTTTTAAACTGTGTTGCTAAGCTTTTAACTGTTTGCTACCAAGGTACTGTTTCTGTGCAGGGTAATCACATGAATTTACAAGAGAAAAGATCTTCAACATTAGCAGTAACTGCCTATGCTAGAAATATTAAGTCAATGTAAGTGTGCTCTGCTGCTTTTGCCCTAAGAATATTTTCAAGTCCATAAGAGATTTTAGCAGAGGGCTGTGCCTCCAGTCTTCACCGAAAAAGTATTTTTAAGCATCTTTCTTCTAAGGTTTGATTTCCTAATGTGCCAAAAGTTCTATTTCCCAGCACAGAACAGCACTGGCCTTGTCAGTCAAGCATTAACTGAAAAGGTACTAATGAAGCAAAACACAAGAAGTGCAGCACCTTTTTATTGCCATCCAAGTCCCATTGACAGAATTATATCTGTTGCTTCAGGACATTTCACCCAAGCCTAGGCATGCAACTGCACTGGTTAACTACAGACCCTCAAGAGCTACAGGCAGAGTTGCATGCTGTGCTTATAAATATAATACAGCCTAGGGGGCTATTTTAGTCTGGGCACTGGAGTAAGTCATAAAGAATTAACTGAAACTAAGCCAGGGTATCATGAACATGAATACAGTGCTGTGTCTGACATGAGGCATAACTATTACAGAAGTGAATACACATTAGTTTACTGTCTTTATTGCAGCTTAACATATTGCCCCGTGACACAAGAAGGGAAGAGAATGCCTACTGCAGCTACATCAGACTTTCATTGAGACATCAGTTGACTATCACAAAGAAATTCGTATTGGATGAATGGCATTATGGAGCATGAACAAGTCACTGGTGTAGAAGGTGAATATCTAAGAATCCTGCCCAGGGAATTGTTTTAGAAATAAAGATATGCTAGAAGCAACAAGAAGAAAGGAAGGTACAAGTGCAAAAATGATTCTACTCAAAAATTTTTGTGGCAGTGACTGAACCAAAGAGTTTTAAGAGAAAGATGGTCTGTGGAGCTTCCTTCCCTGGAGACATTCAAAACCCGCCTGGGTGCATTCCTGTGTAATCTGCTCTGAGCCCACTTTGACAGGCAAGTTGGACTAGATGATGTCCAGAGGTCCCTCCGCATCCCAGCCATTCTGTGATTCTGTGGCTATAACAGTACGGCTAAGGGAGTAGATAGAGTTGTTTTCAATATACAGCGAAATAATTTCATACTAATTCTAACAGTAAATGTGAATATTGGCCACCACTTTTTATTTTACATGGCATTATAAAATACTGCCCTACATGATACATACTCTAGATACAGGGTCCCTGGTAACTAAATGGAGGTAACAAAAAGTAAATGCAGAAACACATTTTTTCTCTTTGTCTATCCCTGGCAGAAGTTCTGAAGTTTTCTTATGAGTCCAATAAAAATAGATCAAAGAATGTAGCACCTATTCAGACAAATATTAAACTAGTAAAAAAAATCAAAAACAATGAGACAATCTGATGGGCACATTTACAGGAAAAATAACACTAAAGTGAGATTGGAGTGGACTAATAATGTTCGTCTTTGATCCGTATTTTCAAGGTGAACCTTTGATAGAAGTTGGAAAACTTTAGTTTTCAACCAACATAGGTCTGAAAAGGACATTAATATTAAACTGCACAGCATATTTCAGGTGTTTATTTATAGTATTTATTTATTTTGTGTACGCTGGAATTCTCTGCTCTAGCATTCTTTTGTTGCACAACCTTATGTGACTATCAGGGAGAAGGGTCTATTGCTAATCTTACCTCTGTCAAAACAGGAGTTTTTGACCTTTATGAGTGGATGTATCTGCTGACAAATCCTATGTTCAACTGTCTACCCCTGAATACTGAATCTGTGACATTATAAAAATGACATAGTTACAGTTAATTCAGAAAAATATATTTCTAATTTATATTATCCAGAGACAAGAATTCAGTTCCTTGATTTCACTGTTTCTTTCCTGACTTGGCCTATCTTTAATTACGGAAACTCAAGAAAATTAAAGTAGTCCTGTCTTGGTATGTGTCCTAGTTGTCACTAGATCATCCTTGTCTAGGTGGAAGTGATCTTGAAAATCATTATGGTATAGTTGATCAAGCAATGTAGCACCTGTAGCAAATTAAATGCACAAACAAGGACATTAAATAAATAAAAAAGTTGTATTTAGCCAGTTATCTGCAGCTGGGCGCTGTACTTTGCAAGATGGAGAGAGAAAAGGATGAGAAATAGTGAGTTCATGCTAACTTCCAGGCTCACTTGAACAGATATAACTCTAAAACTGCTTTACTGAATTTAGTATGGATTTAAGATATATACGAAGCAAACTCCTACTCCTCCCTCCACCTTTATTTTCTCACGGTTAGAAGTGAAACTCTGAAGTGTGCTTTGTGCACAGATCGTTCCTTTCACATACTGCAACCACTGTAATGGTTATATAAATATTATTCTTGTGATTTTTAGCTTGATAAAGGCCAATGAAGAGTGACATCCAATCTTCCTCTGCAAGCATCGTAAATTTTTAACTAATACACTCAATTCTGCGTCCTTCAGTCAAAACCTAGAAGACAAAAGGTTTTTCTCAACTTGAAATTGGCACTCCTTAGTCATTCCTCAAAAATGGCATCATTTTGCCTTTCTTCCTGCAGATTACCTGGCATTACATTGGGATGATAACAGAAATGGCTAAGCGGTTTTTATAAAGCAAATAAGAAAAACAAGAAGCATAAGGCAAGGGTGGATCTAGATAAGAAACCACTAATAAGTGCCTATAAAGTCACTGGATCCTCACTTGACCTGCTCTAAAAATATTCACTAACATTAAAAGCTATTTCCACTTCTGTAAAGGGACAGCTCAGGGTAACAAAAATAACTTGCTATTCATAGGAGCAGAGCCAGGGAAGTAGCTACTTTGTTCAGTTATATGCAGAGCTGAATGGGGGAGAAACGGCTTCTCACAAAACAGGCAAGCGGTATTAAATCCTCTAATATTTTGGATAACCCTGTTATGTGTGTTTTCCCCCAACCCACCAGACTTTCTTTACAGGCAGGTATAGACTTTGAGGTAAAAGGTGGTTCTTCTCACTTTTTTTCTGGGACTTCTCTGCCTCAGGCTGCTCCCGCTGTAGCCAGGGCTGGCTGGCAGGCAGAGCCCCATCTCCAGCAACTACCTTCCTGTCCCACACCAGATCCTTTGGTTCCTCTCGCTTTATAACCTTCTTCAATCAAATGCAAGATTTCATAGCTCAATGCAGTTAAATTTCAAAATGTCTTTTGCAGCATATGATAGCACTTGGTTTATTTGAAAGATTCTCCTTTGTCCCACGTTTACAGTAGTACATTTTAAAAGAAGTATTTAGAAAATCGAATTCTTATTTACAGCCAGCTGATGACTTCAGCAAATACTAATATTTTCCATGAAAGAATCCAGAGTTAGAAGGGAAATAGACATACTGACCTAATAGGGTCTCATTTCTATGTATGCCAGAAGACTTCAGCAAGCTCTTAGCTAACAGCTTTGAGAAAACACTGTCAACACAAACACTTCTATTGTAATACTCCAGCTATTTTAATGGTAGCAACTTACAAAGCTTCTGTGTTTTCTATGTTCATAGTCTGAGCAGAAGACATTTGGAAAAGAGCAACTGGTATGAGGATTTTTGAAACTGTTCTGAAGTTATGAAGATTCCTTGTGATTTCTGCACATTTCCAAAATTTATTAAGAAATCTTACGTCTTCATAGTTGTAAAGGGTTAACAGTATTTGAACACTTGCCCTCAAAAATTATAAATCCCACTTAATATGGTCTTAAATGCTTCTTTGTAACAATTAGTATATAGTGTTTTCTTCTGAGTGTGGATATGAACCTGAGCAAGTTTTCCTCTTTTGTTAGGTTTTAATATCCAGTTGTGACTGAACTCATAAACTATATTTAGAGTTCTAATTTAAGAAGTCAGATTCTTGAAACATTTAAAAATATAGAAACTTTTAAATTCAAGGTAACAAATGAAAGAAGGGTCAGTGAGAACTGTAGAGTCTTTAGAGAAAAGGAGAAAGAAGCCATGTAGCTAAGTGTCTGAAAATAATTTAGGAGACTAATTTATGTCCCTCTATTTTTTTACGTTTATTTTAGTCCCTCCTATTTTAAAAGAAGTCTGTCTCCACAATTATGACAAAAACCAGTCATGCAAGATATTTCCCAAGCATCCGGTCTTACAGAAAGAAAATATTTCATTAAGTAAATTCTATTTTAAAATTTTCTTTTTTTTCTCGGCCTGCATTAAATGTTGATGTGTAATATTTATTGCTTTTTTTAAGCTTATTGCTGTAGCTTTAAATTACTTTTTGTGATACATTTCCACCAGCCATGGCAGTTTTAAGGCAATGGACTTTAAACTGCTTAAAGAAGTATTGCAGGATGTTATAAAAACCTACCAATCAAGAAGACTGAACTAGATTGAGGTACCATTGTACCAATGACACCACTTAGCTCTCATGTATCCCTTCTGCCTCTTTTACCTCTTCCCGCAGCTACTAGTGTTCCTACAGTTTTCTTCGGCATATGCCACAGACACTTCATTATTTTCTGTTCTTTAGACTCTCGCAGACTCTGAGAAAAGCTCTCATTTGCATCACATGGGTATAAACAAATCATCAGCACCCAAGAAGGTATCATCAGCAACCACCTACATCTACAGGTTGAAAATTATACTCCTATACAAATTGTGCAGTGGTTTAAGGTCAAAAAAGTATTCTTTTGGCCATTCTTACTGCCAAGGAAAAGTTTATATTCTAACTTCTCAGAGCATCTTTCAATGAATCATAGAAAAATCCTTCAATTAGGTAAATTTGAGGTTGCTACAATGATATTTTTTCAATCGAAGAGATGTGTGCAACAAAAGAATGAGCTTGTAGAAAAAAGTGAAAAAGTCCTGTTTCTCTTAAGCCTATTCCTTTGATATAAAGTAGATAATTCATATCAGAGAAAGTAAAAAAAATCCGTCATACACAGACCACACATGCAAAATCTGAAACAGAGATTTCTGAGCTGATATAGAGAAATAAAGCACATGTTTACCAAACTCAGTCTTGTAATGATAATCCCTTAAAACATCTTTAATAGACAGTTACACTTTCCAACCAACAGTTCTAAGAAATTAAAGGGAATCGCTATCATTTCAGAAGCTCTTTAAAATACATTCCCTTTAAAAACTACCTTAGTGATCCATAAGATATATTCACCTAATGTAATCCCTGAAGATCACTTGCTTGTCCTTGATCCTTAGGGAAAAAGTAGAGAAACAAGTTATAGCTGAAATAATCTTGCTATACCCTTTTGTTTTCCAAATGCTAGCGATTTACAGGCTTCTTGACTGAGAGTCAGCATCCAGCCCATGGTTTCCCAAAGAGCCCCACCTGCATGAGTGCATCTAACTCTTCAGCTGCTTGTGTCTGCTAGCTGGGGACAGAAGAGGGGAAGACTGAGGGCATTGGAAGGGAAGGTGCAATAAAGGACTGCTTCACAGTGAGACAGCTGAAGGTGTGAGGAGCTACTGGAGGGCCACAGGAGCACTTCACCAATGTGGGGACTGTGAGCTATGCAGTCTTGTTGGCCTTTAGTCTTTGCTCTCTGTCAGCTTGACTTCCCAGCTGGTCTATCTCCTGCACATGTGGAGTGGGTGACAGCTGGAGAGGAGATATCAAAGGCCACTGAATCAAGGGTTGTGCTGCTATAAACACACAAAAAGCAGGATTTAGGGCTCCCTGCTCAGGTACACACAAGCCAGATGGAAGCATGAAGGAAGGAAAATCCTAAAGGAATAGCACGTGGGTGCTAATTAATCACCAACTCTTCACATTACATTTTATCACCAGATTCTGACCCATTACTTGTAATTTTTCAGGCTGTGGCTTCTGGTAAGACAATCTCATTCTCAGCCCCATAAACCTTTTGAAATTTAGGCCTTTCCGGTCTCATGTAAGCCCAGTCAGTGAATACTAGGGCTGTTGTATTTGAGTCAACCGATCTAATTATTTCTCATGGCTTAGCAGGGATTTTAGACATTCACAGCTGCTTACACAAGGCATCACCTTTTTAGTATTAGAAAACAGTGCTAAATTTTCACATGATTGTTTCAGCTCAGGCTGAAATGTCACTGTTTTAAGACTGGTCACATATTTGCAATTCACCTAACTCTTGTGTTTTCCTGTCCTCCTCGTGCTAATCACTCCTTTTATAACTCATGTTGCTGTTTTCCCTTGGACTCAAAACACCTCCAACTCTATGGTCAGTACATTTATGGTATGTCTCTGATTAGGACTAGCTTTTCTTTTAGGCGTTCACACATCTTGAAGTAATCCTCAAACATGAAATGATCACACATATTGATGCATAAAATCCTGTATGTTCTAACTCTACAATCATAGCAGTAAGAGATGAAATATACACATAGTTCATCCATTGTCTCTATGAACAATTTAGATCTGCGTTATGAGAATTTAGGTTTACTGTTTGCTCACATAATCTGCAGCTATTGCTGAAATGGTGCCCACAGCTCCAGCAGCATCTCTAGTCCCTCCTGACTCTGTGCCTGACCATGATCTTGGTCAGGTAGAAAAATGGTACCTATTTTTCCCTCCTCTGCTGTACAATCTAATCTGCAATATGTACTAAACACTCACTGAATAGAATTGCTGCCCCCTGTCCTTCTCTACCCAAATTCTTGCTCTGAACATGGGTTTCCTGTCTGGGCACCCTGTGCTGGAAGAATGCAGGGGGTGGCATTGGGCATGTGTGCCACAGGGATGACACCAGACTCCACCTGGACATGTACATCGTGGGACTCAAGAGCTGGGTCCCAGCTCCCTGCTCTGATGGAGCCTGGAAATAATGTGAATTAGCTCCCAGGCACAACCTCGGCACTTGGTGGAGGCCAGTGCTGGCTCCTGACTCAGCTCAGGTTGGGCAGCAGCAGAACCCGGGACTGGTTTCAGTCACATACCAAGCTAACAACATAGATCTGCCGTGACATGAGAAGCACTGACTTTCACTGCCAGGTGTGGGGTTTTTTTTATTACTTACTTCACAACCACCACTGGTGCCATCCTAGTTACATTCTTATGAGCATATAGGTTCACTGTCTCCCAGAGTTCATATGCTATGACCCTGTCCTCACCATGTTTAACTAAGGAATGCTGTTCTGGGCTTTTTTTTTTTCTTTTTTTCTTTCTCTTACTTCACACCCTACCCCTCTACTTGGTTTTGCTGTTTTTTCTTGAAACCTTTCCAGCCTATCAACATCTTCTCTCTAATTTAGTGCACAGTGTGGTTCTTTAAATTTAGTGTGATTAGATTAATATGGAGAAACACCGACCCTTTCTTGTTTTATCAGCTGGAATTCTGATAAGCACCTCAGAAAACATCTGTCACTTTCTTTTTTAGCAGCCACAGAGTTCTGCAAACTCAGTTCAACTTTGATGTTCTCCCTCAGATTTAGGCTTTTTTCTTCAGTTCTCATCAATATAATACTTTTTCTTGCCATAAATATATAGATAAAATCCTTACAAAACTCCTCTTTCCTCCAGAGATTTTACTTTCAAAATTCATAACTTTTATGAAAACATTAGCCTACTTCTTTTCTACATAGTAACATTATTTTCTGTTGATGCTTGTTAGTCTTAGATTCTTTATGCATTTTCCTTCACTTCATTGCCATTTTCATTACTTTCAATCCTCATTTACATTTTAATTAATTGGTTTTATTTCATATCTTAATTTAGATCAACCATTACAAAATCCATTACATTTGAGAATTAATATTAAATTACTGAACAGAAACATCTGGGAAGAATACAAATCACAGATAAATTATCTCCTCATTTGCCTTACAGTTTCAAAAGGGAAAAACTGAGGAATGAATTGTTAAAACAAGGACTTTTAAGAACAGGAATACACATAACTTTGAATGTATTATCTCTGGATTCGTTCTTGAGTTATTTGAAATTTGTGAAAAAAATCCCAAAAGATTAAACATTACAATTATCAGTCTTTTCCTATGCCCTACTAACAAATAATGAGCTTTTCGGGGGGATAGTAACAACTCTTATTCTAAAACCGTAGCAGAAAATGGAGGTGAATGTTCCAGGTGAGTAACTAGAAGGAGAATGAGACTCAGGAAAAGAGCAATTTTTTCCTTGAGAGTAGCACTGTTCCATGTAAGCATAGGCAGTAAAGGAACAGAGTGAAATGAGAATGGTAGAGATTCATTTACATTTATTGTTTCCCATGGTTCAAAAGAACACTCCAAGATGAGGAACTGGTGCTGAGGTATCCCACCAACTCAGCATCCCACCATTTACCCTACAAAAATTAATCTATGCTGAAGTCAGCACATTGTGAACAACTGTAGGTCACTGAAGGCATTAATGATGGTTGGCACATTTGTTGTTTTCTAATTAAAATAAATAACCTGGTTATCCCAGCAGAACTTTTCATGCCTTGAATCTATCCATAGAGGTGGAAAAACTAAAATATAACATTTGCTCTTTCCCATGTGGAAAAGTTTTTTCAGTATAAGTTATGATACAACTTTATGTCCAAAATCAAGGCAGGAAAACCATGTGGCTTGTGGCTTTAACTGCCATATTTTGTTTTAGTTTGCCCTATGTCATTTTAAAAGGAGTTTTAGTATGCACAGCTGTGCACCTTGGCTCCAGTGGTAATTACACGAGTATAACTGACAAACTCCCTCTTGCAGGCAAAACCTTGGTTTTCTTAGATGTGATGAATGAGGAATAGCTACAGTTTCAGGAACATCCTGAAAGAGTCACCCCAACAAATCTTGCCTAAATAGCATTTAAACTATCTGCTGGGACGTATTAAATTACTACTTGAATGATGCATTATGACCATTCCAATCAAAACAAAATAGTTAAGTATATAGCATTGGTGTGATGGTCTTCCAGTTTTGCAGTTGTACACTTCTCACAGGCACCAAAAGATTTGTGCCTGCTTGGATGAGTAGAAAAGAAAAAATCTTTCTCTCTGTTTTCCCTGGCAAATAAATGCCCTTGTGTACCCTTGCTATACTTTTGATACACATCCTTCAGCTTATTGAGGCTTTTCAATGTATTATACATATATCACTAGAACAGCTACTGCTCTACTGCTTTTAAAATTTCAGCATAAAGAAAATGTTAATCATCAGTCTTAACTTTCCTTTATTTTTTTCTTCTCTGTGAGCAAGTCATTACAGTATGTCTGATCATTAGGAACAAGGAACAAACATTTCCCCTCTGTGAAGAACAGGAAACTATGTTTGGAGAACAATCAAGTCAATTCTCCATGGAAAAAGAAATGTAGCAACAGGGGAGAGGCTTGACCTTTTTCCAATTAAAAAAAAAAAAAATCCATTTTTATCTGAAGAAGAAGAAATCAGCTTATGTATTCACCCAATCTGACTTCTTTTCTACAGATGTATTTCATTGTAAAGTATATTTCAATATTAAGTATAACCTTGAAAGGAAAACAAAACACTAGAACTTTTGGACTAAGTATTTTGCTTTCATCTGCTGAAATTCTTGTTTACATCTGCCTGCCATTGTAAATTATGTTTTCAGCTGAACATGAAAAAATGCAGAAGACAGAAAGAGAGGTCATTCCTCTACACAAGAACATGCGCTGCCACCTGCTCACAGCTGTGGTTTACATGGGGGAGTCAGCCTGGGAAATAACATCAGCAAAGGCAAATCGACTGCCCTGACCGCAGTCCAGCTGGGGTCTTGTAAACATCTACAGTTCTTTTCTGTGGTTGGAGTTTTTCCTTTCATTCTGTATCTTTTCACAATATTAGTTAAAGATTGGAGGGAAAAAAAAAAAAAGGTGAAATAAATGTGTTTGGCAGTGGCACATGCAGCGATTCCCTTAATGTGACACAGTTTGAAGTCATATGGGCATGTATGTCTCCTGTCACCTGTCTCATCCAATTCCATTTCGTACTCCAGATTTCTGTTGTATTGCACCGTTCTTCCCTTTGGACTAATAATTAATTCTTCATTGTGGGGCAGTATGTAATTTTGTTGCCACAGCAGCTAAGGTGTCACAATATGGTTCCCAGTTTGGCCCAAAGGGAGGAAGCAATTGATGCCAATTTTTAACTGATGAACAATACCTCCCTGTGTGTCAGCTCAGACATGTGGTTTGTTCATCTGGGAGCTAAATACACTGTTTAAATGTTCCCACTTGCACCCCACACAGCAGAAATTTGATGGAAATTTTTCTCTGTGCTGTGTAACAGCTGCACTGACCGTCTCAATATTGCCATTAAAATCCCTGGGTCGGCGCTCCCCCTCTGACCCCACAACAAGTGCCACGAGAACACCAACATCTTAATACGTTACATTTCAGAAGAAAATGCAAATTTATCAGTCATGTGCAGCAACGATGTTGCCAGAGCTTACAATTTTAGTATTATTTTTTCGCTTTTGGGTGGTATTTCCCAACTTGCTGTCTAACAACAGAATCTCAGGGAAGGGAGATTTTTTCCTCTTTTTAAAGCATATTTCTAGATCTTTTGGCTAGCGGGGGGGGAAAAGGCTTGAAAAAATTAAACATACACAGTTGTTGAGGCACAGAAAACAGGAGTCCACAGGAAATAAGCTAATGTTTATTTGTCATATTTTTGAATTCACTCTTTTTCATCTGAACTCATTGCTATGGACAAAGTCTTGGGTTTTAGACACCCGAATCCAGTGTTACTGAAATAGCAAATGCTCCTTGGAGTCGCACATTTCCACCACCAAGCTCCCAGCCTTCAAATTTGTTTGACAGGAACAGCACAGCCGCTCTTACCATGTCCACAACCAAGACACTAAGAAAGCGCAGCAAGAAGATCAGAACTGCTTATTCTAAGGGGAGAAAGACATGCTGCAAGGGCAAATGCAATGAGTGGTGTCTGTCAGATACAAATTCCCACTCAGAGCTCACAGGAGTCTGAGGAAACAATGTTCTTTCAAAGGCTGTACACTTAAAAATTGCCAGGAACTGCTAACCCATGAAACTCATTGTCGTTAGATGCTACAGAGCTTAAAACATATCAAGAAAAATATTAGATGTATAATGAGCAAATCCAAACACTGACATGCACAAGGACATAAAGAATTTGACCTGGTGAACAAGAGGGTATGAAGCAGTACCTGCAGTATGTAAAGATTATGGGTTTTTTCCCACAGAAAATAATGCTCCATTGGTGCTTGCCAAAGCACTCAGCCACCATCTGACATCATGCTGAGAGCTTGTTGATTAATATGTGTACAATAACCTTTCTGGCAGATTTCTTTAAAATTACTGGTTGCATTGTAGCTGTGTTTCAGATTTTACTCCCTCTAGAACCAGATAGTCTGTCAAATGCATTCAGCAAATAATATGTTTACTGAATTTCATGATGTATTAGAAAGCTATTCAAAGGAATGTTCTCAATGGTTCTTTCAGCTCTGGTGAAGGCTCTGCCGTATGGGCTGTTGTTGACTGAATTTGCAAATCCTCCTACACATGCAGCAAAATACCAAGGCATCACAAGAACAAGTTAACCTTATAAATCGCAACCATCTTTTCCCCTTGCTTGAAACAATGCTGCTATTGTCTTATTTTCAAAATTCCTCTTGGGATATAATGATCTTTAGTCCCAACATATCACTGTACTGCCACAGAGATCTTAACTTTTGCAAAATTAAGCAATTAAGCTTGCAAACTCAAAACTTTTTAAAACATATTTTGTCTCAGAAATCTGGTGTCTGGGGGCTACTTTAGAAAATGTAAGGAGCAAATTCTGTCAGTAGTTGTCTCGCACTGAGTACAGAGCAAAAGACTCATAACCACATCTTACAGATTTAGCTATACATTTATCAAGAACTGTGGTAATACTCTAGCAAGTTATAACTAGTATTCATTACTCACAAAAATGGATTAATTTCTCTTTTCACATCCCGTCTAGGTTTTAATAAATATTATGGACTGGATTCCATCTACTTTGTGGGTCTTTTCCATTTTAACTCATTCCATTTGTCCAGTTAGAGTTAAAAAAACAAAACAAGGTTGACAATTGTACAATCCTCCATAACTCTGTAGTCATACTAAAGAAATCATGTATTACCTCAAAACGTTAACTTCTTTTTCCACTGGCACTGGAAAAGCATTTTTAAATTAGACTTACAGCAAAAAAAATCACTGTCATTCTGTTTTATCCCAGGAAGATTTACTGCTGGATGTGTAACCCCTTCCTATCAATAGAATACTAAATCCACTGATCCAGCCTTTTTTTTGCAACATTGGCCTTGTTCTTCTGTAGCACCTGCTAAGTGTCAAATATACTTTGCCTTTTTGTGCAGTATGAAAGTAGGGTTATTTATGGACCAGTATGAGGCAACCCTCAGTGAAAACAATAGCAATGCTAGTCTGGCAATGGGCCTGTCACCATGGGCTGGTCAGAGCCTGTTGATTTTGGCACTAACATGATAGAATTTGTCACAAGAATATGCCATAAAAGTTCTTGAAAGGAGAGAGGATGTTTCGATTTGGTGTGTTAGGGAATTGAGGGCTACTAGTAAGATCCAAATGAGAGCTTCTATGGTCATAACCTTTACTAGCAGTACTATGAATGGCTGCACATGGGGAACCACCGCGATTACCAAGCACACCATAAAGGAAAGGGTGTTCCAAGACTCTGGGCACGGTATGAGAGCTTGTGCAAAACTCGTAGCTATGGGTGGAAGAGAGAAGGCTGTATCCTACAGAACCTGCACAGAAGAGTTGCAAAGCTGAATTTCACAGCGAAGCTGCAGGCCTGAGTGACAAGCTGGCTATTAATGTTGTCCGCAGTGACAGAGGAGCCGTCTGTGAGGATTTGAGGAAAAAAGATTAATATCCTCATTAAACTTTAGCTGCTGGCAAGAAACCACGAGATGGTATCAGGCAAAGGCCAGTCAAAACAAACTGGGGGTTTGGTGTTTCAAGCCAGTTTAAAAAATACAGACAATGAGGAACTGTTTGAAACAATGGTGAACTTTCAGATTCTTTTTATAGTTTGTCTTGAGTTTTTCCCAGAAGAACACTATCTTAGTGTGAAAAGTGACATGCAAAAGTGAAAAGTTCATACATTTCTGTGTTTTCAAAGAACATAAAAGGGTATTGACTTAATATATGTTTGTTGCAAACTTCTAATCAACCCATCTCTATAATGTTTATATTAAACATGTATTATGAGTAATGAAAATATATTATAATTTTCCTTACCCTGCTGTTCAGTTCCTTCGGACATCTTGTGCATTTAAGTCATTATGCTCTTTACTATTTACTCACTGTCACGACTGAAAATCCTTCTATAGCAAGAGCATTACTTCATCTCAGAGGCCTTTTAATTACAGATTCTTCCAGTATTTTTCTGGCTTTTCCCAGCTTAGCTTTCCCTCAGTCCCACATCCCAGCCCTGCAGTCCCAGGGTGTGGGAGAAAACCACTTTACACAGGGCAGCTGGAGAGGAAGTGGAGATAGAGACAGTAAGTCTCAACTGAAAGGCTAGGAGGGAAAACAAAGCTTTGTCTCCTACATTATTTTGCCTTAAAAAAATTGCACCTCCAAGCTCATAGGCAGCCATGGCTGCCAAACGCAAGCTGCTGTACCCCCTCTTGCCCCAAACCACACCTGTGAGCCTCCTCTACACTCCTCCACAATGAACCTTAGCACCCTTCCGTTTGACTGTCATTTCCCAGCAGAAACTGATGTATTTTCGTGTTCTCCCTCCCTAAAATACCTTCCGCTTGAGAAAATGTGACCTCGCCTGAGCTATATTGTACATATGCTATACCGTATATATACTGTGCCTAGCCTTGCACCTGCCTTGTGACTGCGTGGACTTGCCTGGTGGTCACCAGGCTGTTGGCTGAATTTGGTTTCAGTGGACCCTCTCTGTCCCTTCTGGTTAGGGATGGGGGGGGCAGCACTCTTGCCCCTGGGGCGAGCCTCAGCTGCCAGCTGGTCTCTGCTCCTGCATGTCCCTGAGATAAATGGCTGGGGACAATCTAATCTTCCAGTGTTCCTCATCGCTTTCCCCATTCTTAGGAAAGCAATTCTTTCTCTATGGCTAATATTGGGGACCTGCCTTTCAACGTGATGCATTCAGCTGAGTTGTGTTGAGATATTCTTAATCTTGTTCTTGTCTTTTCTGCCCAAGCAGATTCCATTTTTGAGCCAACTCTATGACAAGCAGCCCAGCCTAGATAAACAATCCCATACATCATCCTCATCCTAAAAAAGACAATTGTTTCACAGTTCCTGTGTGACTGGGTGGTTACACAGATGGTGTGAACATCCTTCTGCATGAAGATTTTCACTCTGGAATTGTTTGTCTCACAACTCAACGCTCACTGTCCCACGATGTCTTCTTCATTTACACTAAATTGTTTGGTGGACTTACAAAGTCTTGCATTCAGTGTCTCCTTCACTTTCCAGAAGATCAAGAGGCTCAGGAGAAGCTTTACTGATCACTTCTGCCGAAGTGAGCAAAAGTTTTCAAGGAGATGCTTTATGGTATTCATTTTCCAGTGGCTGACTTGACTCGCCATGCTCCATTAAGACCACCTTGTGTACTAAGCAAGCCTCAGAAATGGAAAACCATGTCTTACGGTAATTTAGACACCACCCACCCCCCCAACCCAAAATTAATTCCTGTAGGGTATGTGCTGGCACAGTTCCAGGCAGCTGGGCTTGCACAAAGCAGTCTTTTTTTCTTTAATAGATTCTGGTGAAATTTTGACCCTGTCTATAAAAGTTGCCTGTATTATCCTGAAAATAGAAGTAATTGAGCTTTCCCTGACCTGATCTGGAGGAAACATAAAAAATCTAATTCTGTTACAAAACCTAATTAATGTACACTCTCAAAATTCATCACAAAGACTTCATTGAAAAGTATTTGGGATAGCAAAGGAGGCCTCAAAAATGCTGTTACTTACCATCCATTACATGGCTGTCACACATTCTGATTGCTGGGAAGTACTCTGAAAGTTTTCTATCCACAAAAATTGCACAATAGTATGCAAAACAGACCCAGGACTTCCTAATATTCTCCAGTTTCTTGCTGGAGAACTACTAAAAATTACTATTTGCATGGTTTTCTGGAATGTAAGGCTAGGTTCACAGCATCATCACATGGCTTTTGCAAAGGCTGAAACAGAAGAAAGGCTGCTGTGTGCCCTAGAGAGAGATGTTCATCCTTCAGGAGAGTTTTAATCTACACCAAGGATTATTTTTAGAAACAATCTCCCTGTGTTTAGTCAAAAGACATTTAAGGGTTTATTTAATTTTCATTTAATGTTTTTATCCTGTCTTTTGTTTTCACTGAGGTGAATTTGAAGTTGGTCATAAAGCCAGTTTGGAAAGCTCAAACACTGAGTTCTGCATGGGTGAATTATAGAAAAATAAACAAAACTAACCCTACTACTATAGTTATCTATCTGTCCTTTTGGGGTTTTTGTTTTCTGTTTGTTTGTGTGTTTGTTTTTTCTTTTCTTTTTAAAGACTATCTTCAAAGTATTGCTCTATTTTTTATTTTACCTCTCTTTTGAGTAACTGATTTTGATGTCTAACAAACATTTGATTTTAAGGACATCACTGATTTTATTCTCAAAATTATATGTATTTCAAATCCCTACCAGCTTTGTTGAAAATGTAATCAAATCAGTATTAAGGAATTGAGAAGAAGATGCTAAGGAAACATTCAATCAGAATGTAGAAAGAAGTCTACATATGTGATGTGTGGCTCCCTTTAATGTACTAAGCATCTTGATTTTTGAGCAAAGCAATTTAAAGAAATAGGTGACAGCTTTTGAGAAATTATTTGATACACTTGGAAAAATAGCCATGTTTTAAGGTATAAAACTCTAATCAATCAAAATTCAATAGTACTTCTGTTAAAATTTTTAATGTGGTTATTCTTATCACAGGTCAGTACATTAAGCAAGAGTCACCATTTTACCAGTTGTGAATCAAAGTATGTGTGCAAATAAGTAAAGGTATTGCTATCCAAACCATATTTATCAGAATTAAACAATTAACTACACTTACAAATTTGTGCCCTAGCTATTTGCACAGAGACATGCAGCGCACCTGGAGCGGAAGAGAGACCCGAGCACTTGCACATAAATTGAACACCCATTCCCGTAATTGCACAATATAATCACATCTTTCTGCCAATGTTTCGTATAAACATGCCAACTATCTTTTTAACTACTTGGGTTCCACTTTTGGACAGAAATAAAATGTCATGGAACAATAATTGTGTAAAAACTGAAGCTAGACCTCAGACAAACTCTACATGCAAAATGAATCCTAACTTGAATTCTTCCAAATTAAGGAATGTTTCCAAAACTCAAACGAAAAACATCAGACTACATGTAATGTTTAGAACACTCTGGCTTTTCAGTCTATCATATTTCATAAATGTTCTTTTAGATAGCTGAAATGTTTTGGGTGTATGAGGAATTCTATACATTTGAAGTTCTGACCTATACCAGAGTTCCGGGAAACAGGCCCATCTAAAACGAGATACTTATGTGTAGCTGCAGATAAACCATCTGACAGACAAAATGCCTACAGTTGTGACGTTGGCCCTTAACACTGGTATTGCTAACTCCTGCAAAACACTCTTGTCTGCTCTCAGAGCTACAATAAAAAATAATCACTACAAGAAAACAGCTGCCCATAGAGATACAGGAGAAGAAACCCTCAGAAAAGCAGGAGACGAAAGACAAAAGTGTGTTAACAAGAGCCAGGGGAAGCTCACACGGCTTCATTGACAATGTTTGGGTCCCTTGGGGGCTTTGCTTCACAACCCAGCACTGACCCCCCCACCCCTGCCTGAGACAACGAGCTGGCAACTGTCACTCATTCCAGAACTTGGCTCTATATCAAGATGACCTAATTAATGATTAGTGCTCTTTAACGAAGGTTAATAACTGCTTCGCATCTCTCAGAGAATGAATCAAAATCTTTTCATATTTTTACAAGTAAATTAATGATGTCTAATTGGATTGCAGATTCAGGAATTGCTGGTATTCACCTGGACATCCTGTGATGACAGTTTTAAAGCTGATTTGGAGATGTATTGTCACACACGGGGCTATTGTCATCACCCAATTGATTGGTTTTCAACACTGTTATCACATATTAAGTCAGCCATAACTCATAGAATTTTAGGAAACATTTTTCAAATAGTAACATTAGGTTTGTGCAAAATCTTCTAATTAGAGTTTAAAAAAATATCACCCTCTCAAAGCAAGAATTCCAACTGTTCGTGTGCCATAGTTTCACTAAAATATGTCTAAAATGGTAAGTAACTAATATCTGTTTTAAGAATTGATTGATTGCATAATCTTGTAACTTTATTTGATGTGATATCTAAGACTATGTCTTCAATTAAAGAGAAATCAATTAAGCTATATGGATGAGCCTCACATTTTACTATTAAAAGTTCTGCTCTCAGGATTTATTGCGATGCACACACACACATTGTCAGTGTAGGTTTTGTAACAGGAAGATAGCTTTTACTTTTCAGATCCATTTTGGCCACTCTGAAAAATGTTAAACGTTCGAAGTTTTTCAACATCTGTGTGTCATAAGAAAACTCAAGCACGGAAAACCGAGCTTTCTCCAGGAAAAATGCCTGGTTTCTAAATGTTTCATTCATTCATCTTTATCATTATTATATTTAGACTTAGTTTGCTGCATTATTTTAAACCTCTGGGTTTTGGCTTTGTTTTTTCTATTTGGAGCAGATTTCTTAATGATCTTACTCTACATTGGAAAACAGAGATCTAACACGCCATGCCAGGAAGCACAGATTAGCCTGACTCTCAAGTGAGCATGTGTCATCCTTATCACAAGCCTGAGCCAGCAGTTCCCATATTCCCTGGGACTGCTGCCATTAGGTCTTCAGGGAATGTTCTACCAGATTTTAAATGAGGAATGGCCATCAGATAAAATGGCAGCATATAAACAGCTTAGACACCCTGTTTCAGCGGAAAATGTAGTCTGAGATGAAATTATTTTGGGATCTTTGTTTCCTGATATAAATATTCTGCTATACTTCATACATATTACTTTGCACCTCAAAACTGCAGCATTATATTTAACGTAGCATGTACAGTTTAGCAGCTTTCAAATTGATTATGAAATCTGAACAAGTAGAGAGCTTTCCTCAGATAAAAATTCATGATATTACACATTTGTATAAACTCAAAGGTGAATGATTTGCCAGAAAGCACTGATGTCCCTCCTCATGAACTACATTAGGAATCTCAAATCTAGCATATCCTTCTACGCAGGAGGCTGTTAAATTGGTTTAAATGAAAAACAACTCTGAATTCTATTTGCAAGATGAGTGGAATGATACTTGGATTGTTTGTTAAGTGAAAAGTATTGTTAATATAACATGAACCACAGGTGAAAATTTCATGTGTGGATAAGAGTAATAAGTTCACATTTGCTTGTGTTCTCGCAAGGCCCTTGAAAAGCACTCACAGGATGTCTCTGAGGGTAGATTTTGTATCTGGAATTAAGGAGAAGATGGGACACACCATGTCCAATCTAGCAATTTACTTTTATCTACTGTGTTTCTGAAAAGTTACTATTTTAGCAAGTATAAAATATATTTTGGGATCATTAAACATGTTGAAGAGCCTTGTGCTAAAGTTCCTGTAAAGATTTTTCTATTAAAAAAACCACCAGTATAAATGAGAATCAGAACTCCATTAGGAACACTTGAAGAGCTAATGTGGATAACTCAAAGTTTCCATTTTTGTGAAATCATGCCCAGGGGTGTATTTAAACATTGTTAGTATTTAGGGAGGGGCTGGGTAAACCGAGAGAGAACCTAGATACTACCTCACATTACCTAATCTTCCATTAGCTATCTTTTTTTCCAAATCATATTGCTAGCCCCTTCTTTGCCTGTGATTCATGATGTGAGAGACGTGCCACAAAACAGCACACTGACTGGGCAATCTCCTAACTTAGCCAGAAGGAAATGTTGAAACCTGGATGTCTACAGGCGAGCTAGAGGAAATCACCTATTTCCATTGGAAAATAACAGCCGTGAACTTGGCCAAAGTGGTCCTTTTCCAAAGGATCCTAATGGTTAGAGCACACTTGTGATTTGAAAAGTACCTGGACTGAAATCCTCTACAGTTAAATAGTATTTGAACGTAGGTAACCTACCTCTCTAAACGGGAAGCAACCATTACAGTTGTGAAGGAACCATTTACAATTATTTCCTGAAACCGATATTTCTGAATTTCTTCTGTGGAACCTATTCCAACTGGCACTCGGAATATTTGCTAGAAAACTTTTCAGGTCAGAGCAGGTCTCTGAAATGCGGAGGAATCAAGCTCTGGTCTCTACTATGTCCATCATCCTTAAGAAAAGTTATACTAAGTTCCACAGGCTTTAAGCACAACTCAATATGAAGACCAAAGGCTTAGGTTTATGGAAATTTCTGTAACATTTTTCCCCACTGAAAAATATAAAAGTCACATAATGCATGCAGTCCACAATGCTTTAATGGATCTTGGTGATATGTCTATGACAAGAAATGGGAAACAAAGTTTGGGAATACAATGTGCAATTGCAGAAGTTTCCCTGGAAATGGAGATTCAGATTTGAGCCTTACAGGACAGAAACTTTGTTCCCATTAATGTCAATAAGGACTTCGTTATAGACTCAAAACATATGCAGGAGTGGGACAAAATCTAGAAAAACTGACCATAAACTATGCTGCAACACAACCCTATTGTGGCTCCAAGATTTGAGACTGCTTAAGTGGCCCCCAGGGGTGCAGTCTAGGGGAGAGGAGATTAGAGCCAGCTACTTGAGAAAGTGTGGCCTCCCTTCATCTGGATCCCACAGTGAAAGTCATCCAAAGTGCAGGACTTCTCCAGGCTTTTGTCATCACATAGTGGCAGGGAGGTTGGCAGCTCATAAAAATATTCATTCAGGGAAATTCTGTTCATTTTCTTAAATATTCATCCAGTACTTAAAAAGTAGAATAGCCATGATACTGAGCTCCGCAAGTTGTTTTTGCAAAATAGAATAGCTATCAGATCACACTTATGATGTATGCTTTTCTCTGATGATTTCCAGTCCCTCCTTACAAGGCATATTTACACAGGTTTTGGCAGGACTTCTGCCCCACCAAAGGAGAAACATGATTTATTTTTCCTTGCTAATTACACTGTTACCTACACTTAAAATCAGGGAAAGCCGATAGGCCGAAAATTTGATGTTAAACTATATGCGTGAGGCAGGGTGCCAAGAAGTACTGAAACACATGTAAGTTCTGTTTTCTTAGCAGGAAAGGCAGCAATTGTGAAAGCTTGAGGATACCTGCACTGGGGGGTAAAGCTGACAGCAGAAAATCAAAGAAATCTTAGCACTAAGGCAACAGTGTAACAAAAAGTACACATCAGCTCTCCATGGCCATGCAGATTATCACTCAGATAACACTGTGACAGAGGGTAAGAACTCTTTCCCAGAATGGTGTTGACACTGCATAAGCTTTAATCTGTTGTTCTTTCTCTTTCGGATCTCTTGCTTCAGAACACAAACACTAACAAGTCGACAAAAGCTGTGTTTGCACATTATAGCTACTTGCAAACTAGCGTTTCAAGTTCAAGTTTAGACATACTAGCACGCAAAGCAAAATGAAGTGGAAATCTGTGATTTTAATGGGGATTTAATCTCTTTTGTTCTTTGACCTTTTGTGGCTCTCGGAATACATCAACGCTTCTGTCGCATGAGTTGCCTTATTGGCTTAGTTCATGCTGATGCAGCCAAATAAGCATCCAAGTGTGACTGTAAGTGTAGGTTTTGATGGTATTTTGCACTTTTTCTAGCAGCAAGTACTATAAGCACTACCTAATGGGGTATAAATCCTGTGAATCAGCCCAGGCCCCAGCTGCAATCCCAAGCACAGTGACTCCTGCAGCTGAACATACCTCAGTTAGAAAGCAACTTGAGAAAGCAACTGCTCAGGTAGCTGGCAGTGCATTGTGTGGGGAAACCACCACGTCTGCTGAGCATCTTCTCTGCAGAAGGCCAGAAAAAAGGCAGAGCAGCACTTGAACAGAACTGTAACATCTCATAATAAAGCTTTTTCAAGTCTGATTTTTAAGAGAACAACACACAGCATTTCTAGTGTATGTAATAGGCATTTTTTAATTTTCCCTACACTTTTATGCTACAAAGCCTTCTCAACTAACAACCCTGTAATGAAAGGGTTCTAGTTAAAAGTGCGACAGGAACTGAGTGACTACAAAAGGAACCCACAGCAGAAGGAATGACCTAGCTGAGGCCCTCCACAACAGTGATCAGTCAACATGGGGCCAGCAGTAATTTTGTGGGCTACCTATGCGATAACAAGTCTCACATTTTTTTCACATCAGACCCTTAAAAAAAAAAAAAAAAAAAAAAAAGAAAACAAAAAAACCCCACAACACCTACTACAAGGCTTCTGGGATTTCTCATTGCAATCTGTTTTTTACCTGTGCCCTTCTCTCAAAAATTCAGCTAGATCCACTCTAAGAATGATACACATGAAATAAATTAGGAGATTCTCTCCAAGCATTTATGTATCCAAGCTGCAACTGCAATTCTGGGCAGCAGCAGCGATATCTGCTATAACAGGAATATTATATGGAAGAAAAATATCTGGTAAGAAAAAAAAGATGTTACTTCTGTGGTTGAAATATGTGCTGATCGGTACTGATGCTTCCCATCATTGGAGATCACCAAGAGAAAAACAAATGGGTATTTATTGGCTGCAAAAGAGACTTGCATTTTGTAGGGATCAGGTGCAAAATAAAACCTACAGGTATAGTGTTGGGAGTTTTTTCATTTAAGTGTTTCAGCCCTGAAGGGAGGAAAGGTTAAGCCTATTAAGTGGAAAGAATCAGCAATATTAAGGAGTATCCTGGGTATTCAAACTTAGAGAGCTGTCTGCATTCAGTAATCTTCATGCTATAGGTTGGTGACAGCTGTGATGGTAGAACTGTCCATATGATCATGAAAAGAGGAAGCAGAATGAGTGAATGGGAGTTTGGGGAGACATCTGTTACAGCCATATGGGCTGCAGCATCCTCTCTAAGACAAAGAGCTTCAGATGCTTTCCTCACACGGTGAGTTTTTTGAAAGCTAGGTCTTGCCATATTTAGCAGGACAAATTCTTTTATCTTCCTTCAGTATGATGCCTTTATAAGGCAGATCTATCTTCTGTTTGGGTATCGTCACTGTGCTGTCTTCAGAGTATGCTTCAGTCAGTTCTCACTTTAACTTTTTGCGTATTTCTTTTTCAGAAGACCTGAGGTATGAAAAAAATTAGGTAACCAGAAAAGACTCTGTCTTAGGTGTGTGATATATCCATGTATATCTGAAAATTAAGATGTATGACCTGCAGTTGTCTCAGAATTCCCAGAGCAGAGCAGAGCAACTCTCTGACCTGCCAGATTTTACCATCTGTCAGACATAGTTCTCACACTTCATAGGGCTGGCTTTCACACTGGTGCTATTTTCCTTAACAGTTAATAAATTCCATCCAAATCTCAAAGTGTTTTGCACGGCTAGCTGAAGAATATCTCTGATAAGGCGTGCTTGTGCAGCTTAACAGACCTCCATGGAATGCCATGCCAGCTTTTCCATTGAAGGAAATACAGATAATGTTCCTGAACAGTGAATGCTGAAAACAAATGATTAAATAAGAAGTAAAAGTGCTGTAGAAGGTTAAAAAGGAAATAACTACTGGAACTGAACTAATAATTAGAGAAACCCACTTATTTCAAGATCTGATTCAGTTAAACAATGGTATTGGTATACCCAGTGCCAACACAGAACAATGCATCAGAGTGGGGGAAAATGTTTCTGCATTTTGTGTGCATTTCATCTTTTTCAAAAGAACAAAATCCGTGGAACTGCTTTTGGAAAACCAACCTTAAGCATTAGAAGGTTGCCATCTGCTTGCTTTCTTTTCTTTCATTGAAGACAAAGCAGACTCACAACATCTAAGCATCGCCATCTTTGGAAATAATGATTAGTTTAGATATTCTTATAAACATTTAGATATTCTTATAAATATGTATTATGAATAGCTTACAACATTGCAGCTACTTGAATAGCCTTCAAATAGAAGAATACATGGAATTCCCTTCTGGGTCCCACCAGTGGGCCACTTAGCCCAGTAGTACATCTTACACTGCGGCCATGTGAGGTGAGCGCGTGAGCCTGGGGCAATATCTGTGGCCCCTATATTGCCCAGCATCCACAGTTGTTGTATTAGGAATGAGAGCTTGCCTAATTCTTATAAAGTCGATATATAAACTTGCTGTTCTTGGAGTTGTCTCATCCACTTTGAACCTCCTATCAGTTTCCACTGATTCCAGAGTCCCTCATGGCAGCAAGTTAAAGAAGTTCAATACCTGCTGTGTAAAGAACTTTCTTTAGCTGCTTAAAAGAGATACTAGTTTCACTATATCAGACATCTGATATTGCAGGATTTGCTGAAAAACATTTTCTGCATTCACCTCATCCATCATCTTCATGATTTTGTAAACCTAAATTACCAGCCCCTCCAGCTTTCTCATCTTCAAACTGCAGAAATCTCTCCTTACAAGACAGCTCTTTCACCACCCTAATCACTTCAGCTGCTCTAGTCTCTACTGACTCTAACTCCAACTCATACTTCTTGAGATGTGAAGACCAGGCTGCGCACACACTTCAAGATTTAAAAGCTCTCCAAGGTTTTAAATAGTGACAAAGTAAAGTCTTTGCATTAATCCATGCTGAAGCTCATCTGCCAGGTTCGACCTACTCAGTTTCATGAGGATCTTCCAGAGTTCTTCCGGAGGACCTCATTGCTTGACTCTGTCCATTCTGAGAAGCTCTACCCTTTGCTCACCATCTTTTAATCAGACTTCAATCCACAAATAAAGCATTCTTTATATATCATGGAATTTTTTATTAACATGGTCATTTTGAAATACAATTAATATAATTCATGACACATAGAAGATACTGCTGCACTGCTTATTTTATTTTTTATTTCAAATGCTTTATTTGGCTAGGTGAGGGGTCTCCACAGAAATACAGGTGGAATAGGCTGATAGTCTTCAAAGAAAACTTGTAGATCCTGCTTAGAGCCCACAGATATTTGTTTAGAGAACTTGCATGCCAAGTTCTATACTTGTGCTATATCTCAGGCAACTCTCCTTCTTATTTGTTTGCCACTCTCCTAAGGTCTCCTTTTGAGCTTAGGGTTCAGTTCTGAGAATATGGATTAACCTCACTGACTTAAACTGTTTTATCTGGAAATTGGATAATTCAATGGAATCACAACAAATTTACACAAATCTATCTGAGAGAATTTCACCTGCAGTATACAGTAATGTGCAAAAATAAATAACGTTTTTAATAAAACAAATCAAATTGTTTTGTGTGGGAAAGAGAATGTTTAAAAATGTTTCATCATCTTTTTGTTTCCCATTAGTCTCTCTTGGACCACGGAAAAAATGCAAGCTTCAGAGCCCAGAAGTTCTTAGGCTACTTTAACTCTGTGTGCGTCTCTATTCCACGTAGAGTTCAGTGTCTTTCTCCTATTCCTCTACTTGACCAGGTTGTGTCATAAAGGTTACCAGTCACTGACCAATACTTCTGTTCTGGCATCATAAATGAGCTTGGCCTCTTCTGCTCAATGTCTGTGTAAGGAGGCACTGTCGGAACGGCTGCAGGCAGCAGTAAGTACTAATGCCGCGGGAGCCAGAAGCTCCACAGCTACAGTGAATCAGCTCAGTAAGAAGGAGTTACAAGTCTCATGAGTAAACAGCTAGAAAATCTTTCCACAGGAAGAGCTTCATAATCTGGTTTGGATTGTTTCTCTGAAGAAGCAGTTTCAAGGCCACAGCTCTTTCTAAACAGTATCTAGTGATCCACATACTACATTAATATGTAGTATGATTTTGTTATTGCAACTTAGAGATCTGAACTGAAAATCTCGTGAAGATACTATTTTATTTTGTATATTCCCAGAGATTATATGACAACAGCAGCAGAGATTCAAACAATTCATTTCTTGTGATAGTGCTTTTCCTGTTACTAATAAAAGGACAGAAAAAATGATTTTTAAAATACACAGATTTCAAAAGAAAATGGAAATTCAATATTTAATGTAAAACTCAAAAAATCTGAGTTGATATCACTCTGGCAGTTTAGCTCAGATACAAACATATTGCTGTTTTTCTCTACACTTGTAAGTAGAAAACTTTTAAGATTATACAAATGTGTCAGCAAGGGGAGAGTTAATCCTTTGAGAACAAAAATTTCATCCATTATAATGTTTTGTTTAAACTTCTAGTTGTGTATACCCAAAATCTGACTCACACTCACAAATACAATTCTACATGTAAACAGCAAATTGTATAAACAACTTACTCTTTATTAGCCAAACTGACCATTTTATAGAAAAAAAAGACAAGGTATATATACATATACACATATGTTTGTGTTTGCATACACACACATGCATGAAAGCGTTCCCAGAATTAGTACTGGAAGCTTCTCCCTTATTGTACCCCAAATCTGCATTTGCTCTTTTGAAACCATGGAATTTGTCTTTTGTACTATAGTACATTATAGAATACACACTCACCTTCCCCCCCACCCCCCCAAAAAAAAGGAAACTGCTCCACAAAAGTTTTCATGTCTTCAGCTTCTAAAACATTTAAGATTACTAACTTGCTGGCAGGCTCCCGAGGAATTTTAAGGCATCTGTGCCTGTGCTGCTTATTTTAAGCTCTGTCTTCCAATGTTATGAAATCAGCAAACGCTCTTGACTTCCTTTGTAATTCCATTTCATGTGGGTCTGGCTTTCAGGCAGACTCAAGAATGACATAATCGTCTCTTCCCACCCACAGGTTTTGGACTGTTGCCGTTGGTTACTCCCTTCCGACTAATGTGCAATAGGAATCTTTGTCTGATCCCATATGCCCATAAATGGAAGACAGCCCAGCAAAGATGACTAAAACACTGTTTCTTGGCTTTCTGTCAATCACCACCACAGGTAGAGTAAGGCTTCTTTGGGTTTTTTCCTGTCGGTTAATATTACTTAGGGTATAGTGCAGGAATGTCAGTCTAACGTCACGCTGTTTTAAAAGGAAGTGATTTCCTCATAAACTTTATTTTTGTTACTGACGGGAGAGCAGATATCTTGAATGTAGTAGCAGCAAATAAGCCCTGCAAAGTGCTTCTTTTGTATTTTTTACTGGAGCATTTATGCAAATGCACTCAAAAAGTACAGAATCCTTCATTTTTGTAAAAAAACCTAGAACTTGGCTGGTAGGTACTCATCAGCACTATTGCAATCACACTTTGTATTATTGACTATACTGGGTTAAAGCACCAAGCTCCAAGTTTGTTACCAACATTAGAGAATTAGAATTAGAAGCAATTTCCAGTCCAGTCCCACTGCCCAGTTTCACAAAGCCTCTCCTGACTTCCCTGGAGACTGTGGGAGTGTTCGTATGCATCAGAAATACGGCATGTTAACAGAGCACAGAAAGCAAGGCCTTCAGCTACACGTAACGCAAGGCTAAGACACTATTGCAAGGTGGGAGCAGGATGCAGAACACCATGCCCTAGACTCAAATTCAGAGTTTCAGAGAAAGAAGTATTCCTTTGCCCTTGGAAAGTGCAATGTGTGCAGCAGTGGCACAGACCAGTCTGCCTCGGCCCTTGGCTCTGGGCTCACTGGTCCCTGCAGCAGTTCTGAGAAGACAGTACCTGTATGTGCCTGTCTGGTCCATACTGGACGGCACAGAGAGATACACCCATCCTTCCCCGTCTACTTTCTACATAAGTCTAAATATTGTTTAGCCCTGTAGATGAGCTTTAACGACAACTCGATCTGTATGCCTCTGTCACCAAAAATGTCTAGTAAAAAACACCATTCATTTCCTAAGAACATTCATTTGCAGGATTTGTCTCCAGAAAATCTGCTCTTTACAGTTATGTTTTTCATGCTGGGTCAAATTTTCAACTACTGTAGAGCATCTTGGCTGCTTGGACCTCTTAAGCTTAGGACCACTGAGAGGCATTGCTCCAGGTCAGCTTCTGGGCAATTACTCACTAGCTGGCAATTACATTGCTGCTTTAAGAGCTGGCACTGAACTGCCGGGCAAATAAAAAAGCATGTATCATGCTTAAGGAAACACTAGTCCATGTCCAGAAGAAACTGAGAAGAATGCATCAAATTATTACCATAACAATAAATGACCTAACCTGAAAATAGAAAAAAATCATGACTTCTGATTTTTTTCTCTTCTTGGGCAATGAGTCAATTTTGGAAAAAACAACCAGGCAATGACTTGGCATCAGGATGTGCAGCACCAGAGACAGAAAGAGGAGAAGCTAGAAGACAGAGTTCTCATGGGACTTCTTTTCATGATCAGGTACACACTTGCATCTCCCCCTGGCCTTCTTCTGAGATCAGTGCAGCTAAGAGTTGCGCCTTTTTTTCCCCCTCAGCACCATGTGATAATCCATTTGAACAGCTATCTAGAAGGAAGAAAACTCTGAAATAGGCTAGAAAATGAGAGAAATTGATGGTAACAGCCACCAAAGAGTGGAATTTACTGCAACAGGAATTCCACATTAAATGGATTCGGAGGATAATTTCTTTCTCTAGGCTCTGTTCACAGTGCAAGCTATAGTACTGGTTTTGTTTCTGAGATAGAAATTACCCAGTTAGTAAGTTACAACATTTTAAGTAAGGGATAATATGAAAATCCTATAAAATTCTACATTGATGCTATTAAAAAGTCCAAGGCATCTAATATGTGTCCTCTCAAGGCAATAGTTAAGTTCTAGGAAGTTTTTATAAATTTATCTGCCCTTTGCTGACAGAATAAAATAAAATATTATTTAAGTGGCCAAGTTCTTCAATTTTTACTAAGTATCTTTAAATCTGCCTATAAAGAGATCTGTTTCTTCTAGTAATGCAATTATTGTTAATAGCTGGTTTGATCCTAAGAAAGAAAATCTGTTTTGACTGCAGTGGAATTGTAGTTATTTAAAACATTAAATTCACCCTTCCACATTAACATCAACACAAAACATTTCAGTTTCTCTTTATTACCACTACACGAGCATTTTTAAAAATATTGTACACCTTATATTTTTTACTATACATAAAGACAAGAGTCACTATGAAAGTTTTCCACTTCTGCCATTATCTCACAGCAAGAAGATAATCCATATTTTTCTAGAAAGATTGTAAGAGTCTTTCTAAACAGACAGGTAGAATGTGTCTGTCATGATAGACTATATCAGTTGATATTTTATTTCTGGAGCAGGTGAGGGTTAATAATCCAAAGTGCTTATCCAGCCTTCTCTAACAACCTTACCTGGAGGAATACTTGGAGTGAGTCATCAGAATCATCACCCTGCAGTGGCCAATCTTAATGGAAAGCCAGAGCCTGTATTGCTGGCAAGAGCTGAGCACACAGCACGAACATTTTCTGTGCTGAGTTTAACAACACTAATGTCCTTAGTCGGTCTATTTTTTTATAATAATCTAAAAAAATATTGTCAAGAATGTTGCAAAAACAGAATGTGCACTTATTTAGCAGCATATTCACACAAAGCTAAAGCTAATTTTTTTTTTTTTAAACATAGTGGTAATAAAGGATGATTCTGTGAGTAACACCCAGTTAATCAATAGGCAGAAGACATCAGATCATCCACCCACACATCAAAACAACCTGTACTTAAAACAGTACATTGTAATGAGTGACTCGTGATAAACTGTACTCCATACTGGACAGGTAAAAACTGTATTTGTCAAATGAATTATTATTGTTAAAGCCATGTTCTCCTCACTGTTTTTAAATTTCCCTTGTGTTCAGTGCAAACACCTCTGCATTCAAAAGAGCTGAATTTAGTCCTCCCATTTCAAAAGATCAAAATAAAATCAAACAAAATAAGCCTTTGGAAATGTCAGCATTTTAGTATTCATAATCAAAAGATGAATTCCTGTACTAGATATGTTTCAGCAGGTAGATGAGATGACAGTTTTCATCAATGTATTAAGTGGTTACAAATCTCTGTCCCCACTTAAATTTGCAGTAAAACTTTTACCGACTTGAATGAGGGAAGTAAGAATAATCCAGCCTAATGTACTGAAAATCCTGTTGCTAATTTTCAAACAGTTTAACAGAAGGAGTCTTCATGGTACCGATATATTACTACATTACTTATTGTACCATTTGGTTATTTTTCATTTCAGTGGTGACATAGAAGAGACTGCATGGTGTTGAGCTGCAGCTGACATTTAAATGTTGCTTCTAAACCACATAATATTTCTCATTTAAAATTAAATTTGAAAGTTTGGAAAAAAATAAATAAGCCTTTAAATTAAATCAATTTTACTGTCAGTTTTTGCCTCATACAAATTTTTTTAGACTATCAGTTAGAAACAAGACTGTTTCATTCATTCATGGGCAACACTTTGGCTCCATGCGCATTTATATAAGTAAGAAGAATTTTGGACCTCCTTTCTATTACATCTATAAGCTTCTCAATTCCTTTTCTGCCTCCTTGGCTCTCCCAGTATATTTTGTCAAGGAACAAAGACTGAAGTAACTTCTCACGTAAACGCTGGCTCCTCAGTACTGAAACTGCAGATTCAGGGAATCTGGAAAAGCACAAAGAAATTAATCAGCTTTGCCATCACTCTGAATTGCAATATTTATGTTGTGGTTTAGCAATCAATTCTATGAATATAGACTGCGACTCAGCAAAGGAAGTCCATACATGCCTAATCATATGCATGTTAATTGTATCTTATACAGCAGTGGAATTACTCATACATTTTTAGACACATCCTGTCAATGTCTTGGGTTGATATCTATTCCAGTAACTCGGTATCTCATGCTCAGACTGGAAAGAAATTATCAATTTTTTTACAAAATGAATAACTTAAAACTTACTCATTGATTCCTTGTAGTATTTTGAAGTCAAGATTGTCCTCGTTTCTGTCAAAGAAACCCTTATTATCTATAAAGGTCAAGTGCCTTCGGTCATGCCTTCTCTGAACTATGTGTGTCAGGTCAACAGAATCTTGATCACTACATTTCAGCTTCAGTCCTTGCTGCACGCAGGAATCCTCCTTGAGAGGTTTGAATCCACAGCAGTTTCTGTCTAGTCGATTATAGATCTAAGACAAAGTACAGCAGAGTGCCAAATGAAAACAATGTCAAAGTGTTTGGGGTGAAATGTCGCTGTGAGACATCACTCACTAACACAGCTGCCAGGAAAGCAAGGTCAGGACAAGTATAATCAAAGTCAGGAGTGAAATGGTGTTGAAGACCTGGTCCCCATACTTCAAGTACTGTTGGAAGCAATTTCCCTGACTGTGTGTTTTATCCATTCTATAGCCATGATTTGTTATGTTAGTAGAAATTCTTTGAAAATAATGGAACAATCCCACTGTGTAGCTGGAATAACAATATGGTGAATACAATTCCATTTTTTTCAGCAGGCTGTAGGTTTTTTACATTTTCTCTGCCGGAGAACAATAGAAATAGCACAGGCTGACACACAGGGGGTCTCCATTTTGTGAGGCACATTGGACTAATAGTATGCAAAATAATTGAAAAGATTAGGAAGGGGCACAGCAAACCATCTGAAGCTAAAAAAGGCAAGAACTAAGAGTGCATTTATAATCATGGAGCAATCTCCCTGAGTTGCACTGTGATATATACTTTAATGACATGATGGTCTAGGCTATTTTTTCCCATGTGAGCCCCTGCTTATTCATCTCACAGCACTTAGCTGGAAGGAACACATCTGGTTTAACTTTAGTGGTGTAAATGTTAAGTGTCTCCTCTGACTTAGTTGTTTACATTTCCTTTCATAAACAATGACAAGTATGAGGCACCCTCAGAGCAAATGATGCCATTTTAGGATAACCATCTAATACAAGACTGATAAATAACTCCTTGAAAGTGCTTCTACCCCTGTTGACTGGATGAGAGTAAATACACAACATTGTCAGGGCCCTGAGTGCACAAACAGGCTTCAATTGCCCTAAGCACCCTCACCTGGGACCTCCACACACACACCCCCTTTGTCCATGGGCCCAGGAGCCCTATTTAAGCTTAGGTCTGCCACTTCTGAGGCTTTCTAGGGGAGTGTATCTGCTGCTTGTCCTGCTTCTTCTATATTGCTGCTTGGGGTTCCTGCTTGTTGGCCTTGGAGCTGTTGCTCCCTGGGCTGTCAATGGGACCTGTGGCTTTCACCATCTTTCCTGCTGGGTTGACTTTCCCATTGCTGCTGGCCCTGCCTGCCCTGGGCTCCAGCTCGTCCCCCGCCAGGGATGCTCTAAGCATAAAAACATTAATGTTCACATAAGCTGCCTAAAATTACAATTTTATTCTCATGAGAACTCCGGTGAAATGAACTGGTTGGACTTTTCTCTTGATTTAGAACTATGTTGCATATTGAAAAGGCCTCCTAATTTTGTTCATCAAACGAAAGTCTGACAGTGGTTTTGTTTTTTCTTAAAATGTAGGACTGTTGCCATTGGTCTTGGTGGCAGTGTTTGTTTCCAACTGCAAAAATCCTAATGAAAGGAACAGATTTCTTCTTTTTCCTTTCATGAGCAACATCAGCAGCTGCAGGCACTGGAGCCTCTCTTGCTTGCGGTGTTGTAGTTCATGGGTTCTCTCATTCAAATCATCCAAAGGCTTTGCCAAAAAATGAAGCAGAGGCCTTCCAGAGAGACACCTTTGATTTATAGCTCTAATTCATCTGTACCACATTCTTTACATGGATTAAATAGATGAGGAGATCATGCTCATACAGACAGCCTCTTCATAATCTCTCGCATCATTTCGGTGTTAAGACAGAATGATGGGATGCTCTGGAATTGCTGCTGCAACCTTAATAGTTTAGCATTGGTTTTTGTCATATATTTATGTACATGAGAGGTCTAAACTTCCAAAATTAAATAAGCTATTCTACATTTAATGTTCTTATTTTACTGGAGTTCTTGTATAGGCAAGTGAAGGTCAGCTATAAGCATTTTTCAGTCTGCCTCTATGTTTTATAGCATTTGAAACCAGAGATTAGGAGCATCTATTATGAACACCAAACCCATTATTCTGAGGGAAGTATGTTTAATAGAGAATACTTTTCACCATTATTATTTATTTCTCAGTGGCTCATGGAGCACAGATTCCCCTCTTGGCATTTTTTTTTGTCTTAGAGTCTTCATGTTCTACTGCTGATAAACTTGTAAGTTAAGAGTACCCAGATAAAATTTTACTCTTTAAGAACCATAAGACCCACTTTCTGGTATGCGCATCCTTTTCTGGTAGGCAACTGGAGGTATAAATCACTCTGATACCAGCTACTGTTAAAATAGTAATTCGTTACTTTATTTCGTGTACAGTTCACTCTGGTTGTATCTTATTTTAACTGGATAATAGGAGTTCTATTATGAAGATTAAAAACTTGTCTTAGGAGACCTTAAGAATCAACACAGAACTCATGAGAGCTTTTAAACTGCTCAACAAGAAGACAACGGTATGAAAACATTAACTCTATGACACAATTTGTACTATTCCTATAGGGGTATTATTACTATGTTTAGCATCAAAGTAATCCACATACGACTTTATACCCGTTTCTAACAATTACTTGCTCATAATGGGCCTAAAGATGGAGTCATTAAACAAGTGCCAATCTATTTTTAGAGAAGAATTGAATGCTCTGTTTAACATAAGAAGTCTGCAAAACTGTAACGCAAAAAGAATTGGAAACATCCATTCATCCTAGCACAGGCCTGCAAAGGACAGGGATACGCTGTGCATAAGCCAAATCACGATTTTCATATTTGAAGAAATGTAACTCTATAAAAAGCTGAATTATATGAACAACCAAACACAGTGCATAAAACCAGTGCTTGCTGCAGTTTTAAATAAACCATTAAGTGCTACAGGAGGCTCAGTCAGTCCTTGTCTGGCAGGCAAGGACACTTGGAAGTGGAAGTAGAAAACCACCAGTCAGGTGGTTCAGTTCAGTCCTTATTAATACAGGGAGTATATTAATATTCTACTACATAATTGCTGTAACTGTAGCCACACATTATGATACCACTGGACAGAGCCCTAGTTTGGTGTTATTTGGAGAGCTAATGATTATGTGCGATACCTAATTGAGGCACAGCAGCCATATCATTCATCATTTGCTACTCTATTCTTTCCTTGTTAAATTGCTGACTATGTTTTTTAAAAGAAGGAAAATTTGCTACTACAACTGTTATCCTGATCCAGATTTCAGCTGACCAAAACCACTTAAATCACCCAGGGGGCTTGGAAGGTGCAGGAAAGACCACACAGGAAAAACACCAGTGTTTTATGGTTGTGAACATAGTCGAGAAGTATGTTTGCAGAAACAAGGTGTCAAGGAGAAACTGTATGCCTGCCTCAAGGTGAGGTAAAACAATATGTCTCAAGACAAAAGCCTTTTCTTCCTTTTTTAGAAAGTGAGTCAGTTGAGTTCCTGATTTCTTTCTTTGATTACAAGTTCCATCTTGGATATTTTAATCAAAAGAAAAAAACAGAAACAACTTCAAACTCTGCAAATACATCTCTTTGCCATTTAAAAAAAAGGAAATAAACTAAAATGAATTTTCTAGGAGTCCAATGTGTGCTCACGTCATTTTTGAGGCAGGTAGTTGCATTCAGTAAGTGTTTTACCTGCAGAAGAAAATCAAAGAGTGCCATCTTAGACCACTCATGATGATGGATTTCGGTGCAGCCCCACTCAGCTTTGGGAACTTTACCATTCTGCCAGCATTTCTGCTTCAATATCTGCTGATATTGCCCCCAGGTTAATCTCACTGAAGAATGGGTATTATTATCTGTTGGACTCAGTGAGGAATCCCAGAGAATAACAGGGCAGGCTTGACCATCTGAAAAAGGAAACACAGATCATCAGTATCGTGCAATACTGTCAGACATACTTGATCATTCTTTAGACTTTGCCTGAACATCAAGAACTATACCATTCTACAGAAGTGGCAGGAAAAATGGTCAGGGACTAATAACTTGATATCCTTTGGTTAAAGTGGTCTTACCTCACAGGTAAAACCACCCACTGCAGGAATGGAAGAAGCACAAGCATTGTAAATGTCTTCAGTGTACAGAAGGCTTTCTCTGTTTGAAACAAGATATTAATGTACAAAATCATATACTAAACCAGACTATTAAAAAGTTTTTACATAGATTAAGAGCCTACAATGCCATTGTGAATCAGCAATGTAATTTCCCTCTGATTCTAGTGAACTGATGATGATTTACAAGAACTGAAAACTTATGTTAAAGATTTTTTGCATAATGGCATAGAAACACTAAAAATAGTATACTCGAAGTGGATTTATTTTGTTATCCTTAGTATTTTAGGCCTATAATGTATAACTTCACAGCTCTGAAATTATATATGAGAATACTAGAGAGCGTCAGCTTAGCATGAATGAACACCTTGAAAAGTTGTTTGTGGTTTGCCTGGTTTGTTTTGCTTTTTTCATCTTTCTCTTTTCTTTTTTCTCTTTCTTTTTTCATTTTTCTCTTTTCCTTTTTTCTTTTTTCTTTTTTTCTTTTTTTTTCTTTCTTTTACCCAGGTATAACATAAGATCTGCTTTATATAGCAGCTATTTTGGCCAAATTATTTAATTATTCTGTGTAAAGAATATTCTGCTCTCCCCTGAAACTAAGTCAAGGGTCTTAGCTTTGGTGAATTCACGTGTTTAGAGTTCTTAGTGGAAAGAAGCCTCAGCAAAGAATTTAAAATGAGCTTTTCCAGTATAAGAACTGATAAATATATTTCACTCTATATCAAGTAACAGGCACATCTATCTTCTTAGGAAGTGGAACTCTCCTTTTCATTGCTGATGCAGTGCTGCTGCTGCCTTAAACTGTCAAGGACCCAGGAACAACTGTGGCTTGGATACACATTAGAACAAAGAAATCTTTTGTATTTTTGTGTGTAGACAGAAGACTAAAATATGGTGCCTCTGTACAGAGAAGAGGAACCATTTAACTGCAAAGCTGTTATTTACTAAATAGCAAGTGTTGGAAGATGTATAAAGCTTTAAAATTTATTTATATTCACCTTGAAGGTCAATGAACCTAAAGCCCACACTATTGCACAATTTATCACTGTTAAATGCAGCCTAAACTGTCTCTTTGTCTTTCACATGCCCATGGAGCCAGAGATATATCTGAAAAGAAGCTTTCAGAAACTTGCATGTAGGCAATGAGATCCATGGCATCTTCTTCTCCAGAGGCAAATCAAGCAGAAAATAGCACACAGAAAACAGGTATCAGTACCAAGGGCAAGGTATCAGCACCATGCTCCACGTTTTCCTTTGGTGAAAAAAAGCGCTGAGTGCTCCTGAAAATCAGGCTTCTCCTACTGAGACGCCTGAATAATTATTTAGGAAATTAATTTGGGAAATCCTAGCCATTTCCCCATCTTTCTTGCCCTGGCTCCAACACCTACACTGTAGATGACTTTAGCCAAGCCAGGTCAGCTACTGGCTAAGCCTCTTTTTCCAAGCCAGTTGGAGAAAGTCTATATATAGCATTGGGAATTGTCACCAAGAAAAGGACAGCTTTCTTCAAGACCAAGTCTGATCTATCATTTTTATATCTCCAATACCAAGTTATGTAACTATTCATTAATTCTTCCACAAACCAAATACATAAATGGCCTTCTAACAAAACAAACATCTCCCGTCTACCCAAAAGGGACATGATAAACACATGTAATATAAATACTTGAAAAATATGAATAATATCTTGCCAGTTTCCTTTAACATACAAAAACATTTTAAAAGACCAAGGCTAAATACAGGAAATGTTTGCATTTCAGAGGAAGTGGGAGCAGAAAAGATGAGCCAAAATAAAATCTTTCAACTCTGTAATACAAACTGAATTACAGGAATATGAAACAGCAGCTTCAGTAAAGAGCAATGACTCAAATTTTTGACACTTGCAGGAAAAACATGAACATGCTGAATTATAGCAGATAAGGGGTCTGATTCATAGCTGCATGAATTGGCATGACCCCACTGAATCAGTGGAGCTCTTCTGATTCAAACCTCATGAGGACGGGGCTGAAGTTAATGGAATGGTGTAAAGTAAGGCCTGGCTAAGAACTGGAAATTCCAGTTGGATACAGCCAAAACTGATGAGATTGAACTCACTTCAGAATAAGTCCAGTATGTTCGTCAGCCATTTCTTTCCTAATCAGCTTTATATATTAACACAAAGGGCTACTGCTTTTCTTTTGCTGCAGCTGCATTGCACTGAATTTTGCACAAAGCTGACAGACTTGCTTTTCTTTTCATCTGAAATTTTAGATTGATACACTTACTTGACTTTCTAAAGATGATCTGTAAAATTGCATGGGATTTCTCAAAACTTGTGTAGGAATGAGCTTTCCATTAATTCATACACATTTTTAAAGATCAAAATATTCCTAAAAATTTCTTGGGCCCTCAGGACCTACTGGCTCAGGATACCCTAAATTAAATAAGCTAACGGAGGTGAAACCTCAGGCTGCTGAAACTGTGCAGTTAGGTAATGAATCACTGCAGAGCTTCTTCAATGCAAGCGTCATCTTGGACGTCCACACACCACAGCACTTCAAAAATAGTCTGCATGCTTTTTAACAACTAAGATGCTCTTGCAAGTGTTACTCTTCTATCTTGTGCTCTAACTTGTATCTACAGCATTTTTTCTGACTTCCTTGAAAGCAAACATTTCAAAGATGCCCACAACAGCATCACTAAAAAGAGCAAATCTTTCATGAGGGATTTAAAGCCTTTTCTCAAACTTCTCATAGTTCACTGTAAAGCAGTACAGCTCACCACCGCCACATCTGGAAGAAATAGTGTAGTTGCCCATGTATTAGCAAGAGGGGGTAATTTAGTGTGGAAAGTTGAGGGGGAGTGACCTACAGAGCACTACTTGAATTTTAGAGCTTAAGTTCTGAGGGAACATATAAGAGACAGGAGCAGAAAGCAGAGAGAAGTTAGGCCATTTATTTTTCTTCCCTGTGCACCTTATTTGCAATGTTTGTGTCCTGTGCTCATATGGACATCAGAATTAAGGAATACATTAAATGTGTGTCAGTTGCTCTCTAGACTGTGAACTTCTCTACCCAATGAAATATTGGAAATACACACTCAGCTACCCCTCTGAGAGGTATAGCACTATGGTGCAAGTTGTTTGGGTTGACAGAACACAGGACAGATAAACTGAAGTGGTTTAGAGCATTCTGAATGCATGAGGCAGTGTTAGGTTTTTCTTATTCTTTGCCCTGACATTAGTGATTCATAATATCTTTGGCTACTTTTGAATAGCTCTCAGTGGGACGGCAAGGACAGGCTGATAGTGCAGGGTATAACATGGAAAAGCCTATGGCTCCATTTATCATCATGTAGCGGCCAGTAAAGCAAAATGACAAGTACAACCAGTGGAGCTATCTATCACATGTCATTCATCTATTTGCACTAAACCAACCATGAAAGGCGTTACTCAAAGGAAGAGTTTCTTGCCTGTTGTAGGAAAAAAAGTGGTTCTAGGAAAATAGTGGGTTCAATCCGTAGCTAAAAAAAAAGTCCAACTGCATTGAGTACACCTGTGCTTATTCTTCTCAGCACAGGATAAAACGCACTTAGCGAAACTTATGATATCAGAAAACTGGGAGGAGGAGGAGAGGTTGTCAGCACGCAGTAGTTCAGACCCTCAGCCAGTGGTACAACAAAACTGCACAGCAATAGCTGCGTATTTTGAACCAAAAGCTGAGTAGGGCCCAGCCTTGTTGCTATGACCCAGGAAGCCGGAGTCCCATCCCTGCAGCTGTCAGCTGCACCAGAGAAGGGAGCCTGCTCCAGCCCAGGTTACTCCAGTGCTTGCTCCAGCCCTAACAAACACTGGCATCGTCCTGCTCTGCAAATGCTGTTGCTGAGTTAGAGGCAACACACGCAGTCATTTTACTTTGCTTCTGTGCAAATTAATTAAGGTAGGGTTGTGACACCAAGCAAGATCACTTTTGTCTTTCCTGTTCCCTTTCCTGTTCCTCAAGGTAACCAAATAATGAAGATTCTCATTCCCGTGGTATTAATGTGTCCATTCCAAAACTCAGACATGCAAGGGTCCCCCTCCATTTTCTCCACAGAGAGACAGTTTTATGATTATTTCTTGTTGTTTTACCAGCTCATCCTTTGTTTATAGGTGTTTGGAGCTCTCAACATTTTTCATGCCTTGTAGGTAGCAATGCAAGTAATGAATGACCGCTTGTGTATGCCCAGAATCATGTTATTTTAGCCTGTAACACAGAACTCAAAAGGGCTTTGCCCACCTGTACTCTCCAAGCTTTTTATGTTCAGCTAATTAATTTCAAAAATAAGAGGGGAAGAGTTGGCATACCTGATTTTCCATCCATGATGAAAAACAAGATAAACCATAAAAAATTCACAGTTAACACTTAAAATGGTTTACAATAACTAGGGAAAGCAAGGGCAGCAGACAGAGGACTTGCATACAGTATTTTGCTGGACTTTAAAAAAAAATAAAACTCAGCGGGGGATTTGTGAGACTAGGGGAAACAGAACCTGAACAGGGATTTACTAAGCGATTCTTTGAAACTGCTTTTGACAAAATGAATGACAGTTTTGAAAAGCCCGTTTTTTGAAGATTTTAATGCTACATCAAACATGTCTTGTTATATCACATCACAACTGAGCCAAGCTAAAGGGATGTGTTGTGGAGAGAGATATATCAGCCCAGAATTGTGTACATTCATACACACATGCACAGTCTCTAATCCTGCATTGCTTCCTTTCCCATATGAATAACCATGATTCACAGAAGCTGCCCTATAAAAAAACTACAGTGCTCATCTACTCTTAAATGCATATGGGTTATAGAAATGAGATCACCAATTGTTCGTATTATTTTTAAGAATATATTTTTGCACTTTTTCTCTACACAGATGTTTTCCAGATTATGCCAAATGCAAGCATGTAAATAGTAATGAGTTCAAGCAGATCTTAGACATCTGAGCTCCAGCATATTTCCAGGCTAAAGAGAGAGACAAGGTACAGTAACTGTTCCAAATGCTCTGTTCACCCTTTAGCTGGAAAAAATTAAGTGAGACCAAAATAACGTTATTTCTCTTCTCATCACCTAGCAACAGTCTTCTTGCTATAGGAACATAGCCAGTTATGAGGAAAAGAAAATTAAAGAGAGCCAAATGACACTCTCTGTCCCAGACAGTCCAAAACATACTGTAAGGTGACAGACTGAGAAACACAATGCACAATTAGCCTAATAGCAGTTTTCAGAGGCTGGCAGCCTGTCATCTCCGCAGCCACACTGTGCAGAGTTCCTCCAGCAGAACTACCTTAATGCCTTATGACAGTTCTATAGCAATAACTCTTGGTCCTAGAAATAAACTAAGCATAATGTATCTTCTCTGCAAGTATGAATAATATTCAGAAGCCTCCAAACTGTTGTTCCTAGAGATTCATTCGCATTGCTGTACAGGCTGCCAAAGAGAAGGTTTACAAAGCAGTAAGAAATTGGAGATCATTGGGTCATCTTCTTGCTGTCAGACTTTAGAAAGTCATTCTTACATTTCTTTTTTGGTTTTTTTGAGAAACAAGACTGATGTAAAAGTATTTGGTATAAGCTAATTTCAGCCAGGAGAAATGAACTGCAAAAACATAGCGAGCCACTTTAGCAATGATTCATTAAAATGCAATGTAGTCCTTTTGGATTGTGATTAGTGACTGTACAAAAATAGCAGTCAGGCTGAAGACATATTTAACAAGAGACCAATGTTAGAAGTAGCCTTCTAACTCACAGGTCTGAAATCTGTCTTTAATTTCATTAAAGGATAAAAATCAAAATTTTAATTGAAAATTTTATACCAATCATGTAACAGGCACATAGAGATATATATTGTGTGTATTTCTTTGCCTGTATAATATATACATGCGCAATGAACCTCAAAATGTACAGCAGGATTCATTGTAATATAGCATTTTTTTAATTACCAGGGGAGAGGGAAGCACTTTTGAAAAAGAATTCTGTTTCCAGAGGTGTTAGTACCATGATATTAGTATCAAGCTTCTGCAGGAAGGTCCCCTACCTTTCTGAGTAGGTTATCTGATTAAAAAACCTGCTCCTACCACCTGTTTGAATGGTGAATTCTTGTGCTCACTTTCAACATTTTATAAAAGTCAAATCTAAAAGATGACAAAACTTTTAAAAATAAAGAAATAAATACATAAAATTGAATCACAGGGTATTTTGGAATTTGTTTCACCAGTTCCACTTCAGGCAGCCTGTACAATGTCATACAATCTACAAATGACTCCCTCTTTTTTTTTTTTTCTCATTCCAGACTCTCACAGAAGAGAAATTGTTACTACCCTCAGCAGCTCAGTGGTATTTGACCTAAACTTTAGGGTATTGCGTCCTTCAAACAGGATAATTGCACTGCAGAAATTTCACAGATACCAGCTTTGCTTCCCTGTGATGATGGGGCTAATTCTCAGGCTCTCAGGAGTTAAAGTTGGCTGATGCCCTGTGCTTAACATGGGAGAGGGAAGGAAACCTCAGCACCCCACCTGCAAGCTGAAAGCCATGGGAATGCGTTACCTTGGAAGAACTCCGACCTCCTACTCACAGAAGGTAAGCTCCTGTTCAGCCCCAAGATCCTATCCAAATGAAAGGCAAACACCTCGCTTATGTCGAGGGGTCTTTTGATGATGCCACAGTGCCCCTGGTCACAAGCAGTTCCTGTGGTGCTGGGACCCGTCGCAAATACTGCCAGGACTGCTTTGTGAGCAGGTACTTCTTGGATGCTCTCTATCCGAGAATCTGCCAGTATGCGCATGTTTAGGATGTCTTCTTTGCTCAGCCAAGAGGGAGAGCTCTCGCTGTAAATCCTGATATTGCTCTCCTCAGGCTGGGGCTGTGCCTTGATACCTCCAGAAATTCCCTCAGGTCTCCAGTGACCCCTCTCCCTGATTGCCATTCCTTTTCGCCTGTGTTCATCCAGTTGGTGCTTTCTTGCCTCTGGAGCTATTGCTGGTCCCCTTGTACCCACAGCATACATGGCCCTCCTCTGCTGTTGGTCAAAGGTATCTTCTTGGCCCATAAAAGCAGCTTTTGGAAAGTGCTGCCCATAGGACAAAGGAATTACATGTTTCTTCCTGCGCTTCGGCTTCACTGTGCCTCTGATGTTGGCTGGCTTACTGCGCTTGGACCGCAGGGTGATATAAACTACATTGGGTGGCAGAGAGGTCCCATTGCCACCAAGCTGGGGTTCCTGGAAATCAGGTGGTGACAGGGTGCCATCCAGTGGGATGCCCAGAAAAGGAGTTTGGGTTGCATCTTGGAGACTTCTGGAACTGATCTTTTGGTGTCTTCCTTTGTGCTGGGGTAAAACATGACCCACTTGACTGACAAGGAATCCCAGGTAGATCACACACGCCGTGCCTACTAGCAGATTTCTCCTTGACCTTGGGCGCCTGCAAGTCCAGAGCCTCAGCACTCGTGGAGGGCACAGGCAGCAAACAAACAAGTTTTTGATTTTACTTGGCTGATCAAAGGTGGTCATTTCTCTAGTGAATCCACATGATGAAAACAGCATAAAGTCTTCTGTACACTCCAGGCAGGGCGATGATGCATGGTTTCCCTTCCACGATTTCTGTTTCTCCTTTTCCAAATAGCTTCCAGCATGGGTGATGGACAGAGGCTGCTGATATGCCTGGGAACGTGTTTAGTACTAAGGATGCTGACACTCCACCTTCTCAAGCTGTTAAATTCTTATCAGTCACCATAGGAGAAGTGATTGGCTTGAGAGAATGAATGGAGCCAGCTACGTAAGCAAAGTTTCCTGAACTGTAGTCTAAAATATCTGAAGTTCTCATTTGCAAACTGCAAAAAAAAAAAAGAGCGAGTAGCAGCTTTTCATTTCACTTACACGTGGCATTTGTGATCTTGTATTTTGAAGAGACAGAAGTTCTAGATGAGACAGTATGTATCTATAAATTTGTCAGAATACACCTTTCACTTTAAACACCAAAATCATGAAATATAGGCTCAGTTTGCAATCTCAGCTAGCTGTATCCCAGCACTAGAAGAAAAGCTTGTCAAATGCAGATCAGTATCATCTTTTTCTTCTAAGATAGTGTCTCCACTAAACCTCATGTTGTGGAAGTGCTGCAAATTATACATTATTAAGCACCAGTAACTGTAGCAGTTAAATATCCAAATATTCACTAATAGAAAAATATATTAGCAGTGCCAAATTTCCCTAGTTCACATTCATAAACGCACATTAAATATGAGAGATAGTTAATAATCTCACTCTGTGAAGCCATAAATAGGATCTAGCTATAGTTTTTCAACTAAAATGACAGTGGCTTATATATCCTTTCAAAAACACAAAGTTAGAATAAGTGCATATTCTATGCATGCTGCAATAAAAAATTAAAATCTCTTACCTATTCAGCTCAACACATTCTTCATTCTGGTAAACTTCTTAGGTTTATAATAGTAACTTAGTAAAAACCGACGTTCTCAAAGTATTCTAGCACAGATTTCAGTTTTAAGTATGGTTCACATTTAGGTATTTCATTGTGAGCTAAATACTGTCTGGAAGCTAACTGTACTGAGAGGTGGTTGGCATATGAACTGCTCTAAACTTACATGAACCTCACATTATTTAAAAAAAAAAAAAAAAAACCAACACCAACAAAACTTCTATTTTAAATTCTGTAATGAAAAGTCCTGTGAAGTATGTGACTTCCAAAAGTGCATTCCATCCATTTCTAACTCCTGAGGGCCCTCTAGTGCACTGCATATAAACGTACTGAAGAAATTCCTATTCTCCATGTTTGGGTTTTGGGTGTTGCTTTCTTTTGATGTTGTGGGGGTTTTTGTTCTTGTTTTTTCTTTGTGGTGGTGTTTCTGGAGTTTTGGTTTGTGTTTGGGAGGGTTTTTGTTTGTTTTGGGGGTTTGGGGTTGTCGGGGTTTTTTTGTTTGGTTGGGTTTTGTTTTGTTAATTTAAAACCCCCTCCCTCCCAATTCCCTGATTTTTAGAACTTTTGGGAATCATAAGTTCTTGTGATGAGAAATGAAAAAGAGACAGTGGCCTTTTAAATGCTATTATTTAAATGCTTCTAAATGCTAAACATGCTATTAAACAGCTCCGAAGTGTTTCCTATTTGTTCTTTCCAAACGAGGCATAGCACCGTCACTATACAGATGGAAAAGTTGAGGCAGAGCGAAGTAAAGGCCTTGTTAGAGTTAGCAGAGAGGTACTGGCAAAGCTCTGACTTCTGACTCCTCACCTAGTCTAAGTACAAAATAATAAAATGCATATGTTAACTGTAATCAAAGCTAATGGAGATATTCTCCATAATTAATACTAAGAGGAATAGACACTTAAGGAAAAGGTTTATGTTTCAGATCGTTCCAATCTGAATTTATAAAACTTTGCAAGTGGATTTTTTTCACTAGTCATCACTCTTATTTTTTGTCAAAATGTGTACTCTCAAGTTAGGATCCCAGCATTTGTGTCCATTACCAGGAAAAGAGCCTGCTTTTTCAAAAAACCTGCTTTTTCAAAATCCAGCTTCTTGGAGGAATAAAGATTATAAGAAATCTTTCTGGCCATTCAAGTTTTTTCTCTCTTTTTTCTTTTAGTTCAAATTTGGCTGAAGGGACATACCCCAGAAAAGAAGATTAATTCAGAAAGATCCAGACAAATGTATCAATAAAGTCAGTAAAGATGCGGCTACTGCTGCTCACCATCTTTTATACTTTAAAGACGTCGGCAGAGGTGGACATTATTAGATCAGCCTTCATTTTTTAAATGTTGCACCGTGACATTCTTTGGAATGGATGGTAGCAGGAATTCAACTCAGTGGGATTCAACATCTTGTTACTTTAGCAGATATTTACCTCTAGTTTTGGATCTTTAAAAGACAACATATTGAGACATTCTTTTTTTCAGCTCTTGTGCCCTAGTGGATTTCACAAAATAACTAAGATAGGAATGGCTACGGACTAGTTTGGAAAATAAACGTTTATTTGCGTTTCAGGAAGAACAAATAAAATGTTTGGGTTTTTTTGTTCAGGTGGGTAGTATTCTTCTTTCTGGAATCATTATCAACCCAAAGCTGCAGCAAGGCACTACAAGGTATTACTGAGATGAAAGGGTACTTCCTCTATGGTCATAAAATACTCAAGACCAATTTTTAAAAATAGACTGAAAAATACTAGTTGTCTGACCAACTTATGGCCTAGGTTATTGTACTTTGCCTACCTATATTTAGCCTGTAATGTCAGTTAGATTCTGTATTTATTCCTCGCTCTAAACCTTCCCAGCAGACAGTCTCTGGCAGTGCGAGCAGCATCGCTGAGCAGCAGCATCCACCCGCGGGAGATGGGTGGACTGAGCCAATGACCACCAGCCACAAGCCCCTGCGCCTGCACTTGTGCTGGTAATCCCAAAGAGCACCATCCAGTTATTTCAGTGCTCTGCTCCATTTTCAAATCACTGGAGATGGCAAGACGACAGTAACCCATTTTCCAGGAAACAGCAAAAATTCACTAATGCACCAGAAAGTTCTCAAAACTTCCTGTTCACAGGGTTTACACATCCTCCGCTATGCAATCTCCTACAGGCTTTCACCTTCAAATCCTTCTAAATCCTACCAAGTACAGCTTCTTCCTTCCCATCTGAATTATTATTCATACTCATTTTTTACAACTTCCTTCATAGGTAATCTTCCTTCTTCTCAACTAAGGACAGCCTTTCCGGATGGTGAATACTGCACCTGGAGAACTAAAGAAAAACAGAGAAAACCATCTGTCACAACGCAGTGATACAATATCATTACTAATACAAAAAGCTACCCAGCAGCTAGTGTGTCACCCTCCAAAATGCCAGACTGGGTGTCAGTTTTTATAAATAACATCTCTTATTTCTTCATCTAGTCCTTCATTTTGCTTCACTCAGTCATTTCAGTGTTAAGAGATGTGGCATTTAAAGATGCTTATTTTTTTAGTTTTCCAAGATGTATTAATTTGGTTCTTCCCAGTGTAGTTATGACCACAGAAGGTGCTGCGATTCAGCAAAGAACAAAATATTGTCTGTGCTGGTTTGTAGGGCATTTCACAAAAAAAGACACTCTTTAAGTGGACACTTGTTTTATTCATAGAAGGCTTTGAAATATGAATGTTGCCATTTTCCACTTTAGCAAACACTGTGCATTCATGGGCTTCCTTTCCCATACGAGTTTCATCTCCAACAACCTTACCATTTCGATAAAACTAAACAGCACAAATGAATTAATCCGAATCTGTCCACATTTGAGGTGTTTCATTCATACCATCGATTCATTTCAACTATTGTGTTAATGAGAAAAACGATGGCCTGAAACCAGCATGGTTTGAAGACATAGTGAGATATAGATGAAATGGGAATAGGTGAGTATCAGTTCAAGTGGGATACAGACAGTAATTAGAAGTGATTATTGATGCCTTCTCTGAGATTCATTCTTCCAAAGGAAACCAGAGGCGGGACTTTTGGAAAACATTTTGTTCAATATAAAGATTTGTCTGAAGCCAAAACTCAACACCCCTCTTTGTCCCTGGACACTTGAAAGGATATAGTTTCAGGTTTAGCTCCTTGTTGTTTGTATTGTTCTTAATTGTTCTTAATATTTTCTTTTTTTCTGAAGAAATTAATGTAACATGTAGACTTATATTGCCTTTAGAATAAAAAGCACTTCTTTTTTTCCAGGCTGCATTTATGATTATCATAAGGGATGTTGTTCTTCTTGGATGCACTATAGCTGAACTGTTTCCACAGAGGCGTTCTGCAGTTCCTCTCTCCACACATCACACAGGCATTTATGTTAAAATGATTGATAAATGGTGCACTCCTAGCTTTACCAGGTCCGTGGGACCGAGAGATTATTCTCCAGAGAAAAACCTCATGTCCTTATTAAGGGTAATGCAAAACACAAAGCATTACTTCTGTGTTAGTAGGAAGATCCATTTGGGCTGCCATCTGTAAACAGTACTCCAAGAGGACAGAGAGAAATGTTTGCTTCGTGACTAAACATGCTGACTAACAGTCTGGGCTTTAATTGGCCTGGGTCAAACCCTTACAGGGAAACTGCGAAACTCTTCTTCACGTCGTGCAAGAGATTTTTTTTTTTTTCTTCCCCACTCGGTTTTGGTGGTTGAACAATGCGGGGCCTTCCCAAGGCAAAGGTGGTAATTCTTGCGCTTAGGAAAGACACGGCCTCAGCGCAGCCGCGACGCCCTGAGCGGGCGGGGAGCTTTCCCGCCTTGCTGTGCACACAGGGCAGCGGCGCGGCCCCGCCTGCCTCCCCCAAAACGCCCGCCGCCTTCCGCAGCTGCCCCCGGGCACCCTGGCGATCCTCCCCGCCGGGCCGGCAGCCGCCACCCCGGGAGAGCCCTCCGCCCCGCCGGGCCGCCACGACGGCTCCGCGCCGCAGCCCCGGAGCGCCGGCCGCAAGGGAAAGGCGGGCGAGAGGGCCGCGGAGACGCGCTTCGCCCTCCGCCTGCTCGGCTCCATGTCCCGCCCGGCCGGGGCAGCGGCCGGGGAGGAGGCGGGCCGGGGCCGGGGCGGGGGCGGGGGCGGTGCGGCGCGGCGGGAGGCGCAGGCCCGGGCGGGAGGCTGGAGCAGCGGGGGAGGCCTGTGCGTGAGCGCGGCGGCAGCGCGGCGGGGCTGGGGCGGAGGGGCGCGGGCAGCGGCAGCGCGGCGAGGGCCGAGGCTGCACGAAGGGCCCGGGTGAGGGATCAGCTGGTGCGGGCCCATCCCCGGCCGCCTCCTGCCCCACCAGCCGCGGGAGGGGAGCGCCGTGAAACCCGCCGCGGCGGTGCGCCGGGTACAGCGTTCGGGGGAAAGGGACGTGTGCGGCCGGAGGGGCTGCTGTAGTTCCCTGTCGGTGCGTTGCCGAGCGGCTGGGCTGCCCGGCCCGCTGGCGCTGCCTGCGGCGGCGGCCTTGGCCGAGGGCTGGGCCTGCCCGTCCTCGGGCCGGGGCCTGCCCTGCGGGAGCCCGGGCGTGTTGGCGTCTGCAGAAGCAACATCGGCCTGTGCCGAGAGCTCGGCTGCGCGTTTTGACTTGTTGTGTGATACCCCTTGCTGAAAATATTGCCCGAAGAGCGGCTTACAAAGGCGTTTATCCTAGCGGAGTGAATAAACGTTCCTCTGGCAGGTAGTCGGGAGTCGCTGTGTCGCCTGGGGACGTCCCTTTGAGCCACGTCGGTACTGATAGCAGTCTCCTAAAATAAGAATGAAAGTTTCCGCCCTTAATGACAAATAGGTGATAGGCAAAACAGGCAAATAGTCAATATGGCGTGCAGCCTGTAAAAACACCCATTCAGTTTGCACAAACAGTTTCTCTCTGATCTGGACAACAGTGTGGATCTACCTTGGGATGGAAGCTCTCAAGGGCAGGCTTCTTGTTTTCATGCCTGTCTGCAGAGGCTGTAGCAATGGGTTGCTGTTGCATTAAGTGAGCATCAAAACTTGTTGAGTCTGTGTAAAGGAAGAAAATGGTGGCGCGTTGGTGAGGAAACAGTGAAAATACAGAGCGCAGCCTTCCAGTGAAGTACACCAGTGAAGTTAGTGGGATAAGGGCAGTGCGTGCCAACAAAATTCCATTATAATTCCTCTGCAGCTTGGAAACCCCAATGTGCCCTTCAGTAAGGGCTACTTAGTGAAAAAAAAGATCCTCCATAACAGAATTTCAGTTGTCTCTGAGTTTCCGGCACAGCCACTATGTTCTAATGTCTTAGTTTCAGCAAGTGCTTCTGGTTTGGCATTTGGTAGTTACAAACGTTAGGAGGCACATATGTTGCAAGTTGATCTGGGAATACCTAGGATTGAAGAGAACAGGCTTTTAGTGAACTCTCTGAAACTCTGATGTGCACAGTATGTGTTTGCATGTGCAAAAACTATAGTCAGTGCTGTGCGCCAGTTCATTATTTGCCCTTGACATTGGATCATGCAATTGTAGAATAACTTAGCTTGGAAGGGACCTCTGGGGGACATGTAGTTCAACTCCCTGCTTAAAGCAATGCTGTCATCGAAGTTAGAGGAGGTTGCTCCAGGCCTTGTCTGGTTGAGCGTTCTCTTGAAGGCTTTAAAATGGAGTTAAAAGTTTGGTCTGAAATTTACCCAAATTTGGAACTAAGTGCCCCACACTTTGGAAAGTTACAGAGTTTTAACCAGTCTGAATGAATCATACTCTTCTTGGTTAATTGGAAGTTGTGTTTCCTTTCCATTTTTGGTGTTATCATTCTGGTTCTCCAATTGTGCAACAGTCTTCTGCATGCACAATATAGAGATTTTTGGAAGATAACAAGCAGGCAGAAGAGTATATTGCCCCACAGCACACATATTTTTCTCTTAGTAGATACAAAACAAATATTTTTAGAGTAACAATTATCTGTACACTAACAAAATAAAGGTTCTTAGTATTTTGACCTGCATAATGACTTCTTTGCTTAAAGGCTAAAGTACTGCGTCCTGCATTCATAGAGGTGCAGTGTAATCAGCTTAACGGCATGAAGTTCTTCCTGTGCAAAACCCAGCTCTTGTACTTTACTTGTCCCCTACATGAATAAAATGTATTCACTCAGTGAGTCAAGGTTGAATGGAATGCAGATAGCTGATGTAAGCTTTTATCTATCTTAACCTATTCTTGTGATGTCAGAGTGTGAAGTCAGTCTTTGAAGAAATCTCAGCATTATTATTTGCACTGCTCAGTGTCTACAGGTCTCAGGCAAAACATACTTTATAGAAGAGTCTTAAATACAGTGAAAACTTCCTGGAGGAGCTCATCCTTTAAGTAGGCAAGAAAGATTAATAGTGAAGGACAAAAAATAAGACAAATGGAAATGCCTGTGCCATTGTACCTTTGTGGTGTCCTCTAAATGTCATCTGTGTTTTTCCTAGGTACTCAAGTTAAAAATATACTGACACCTCGCAAGGAGAAAAAATTATAGGCACTAAGTGGTTATGTTACTTGCAGGATTGGACTTTTCACCTGTTAATGCAAATAATTTCAGTGAACACTGATGGCCCTGCTGAAGCTGTAGATAAAAGCACGACCTCAGCAGATGCAGTTCTCAGTGTCTTAAGGACTCCAGAGAAGGTAAGACTGGATGGTAAAATAAGATGAACAAACACGCAGCAACTCAGCTCTTACTTTTGTGCAGAGAGTGTAGTAAAAACAGCACCCCTACAAGACTTGGCAAAATTTCCACCATCCTATTTCAGCTTTTTTCCTTCAAACAGTGGCCAATCCGCCCACACTGGGGAATGTCAAACTACTTTAGGATGTCATTTGATTTGGTGTAAATAGCATTACTTTGACAACAGGATTGCATGCCTATCTCTGTAAATATGCCGCTTTATACTTACAGCCTATTAAGTATCCTGTTGCCATTTGAAGTTAAATTTCCAAAGACTTTTCTTATATGTAGTCTTTTGAGTGTGATGTTAAGATTATGTATGCAAAGGTCATGCTATTGTATTTGTTCTCAGAGCCACTGTTTCTGTCAAAGTCATAATCCATATCAAAAGTGTGTATGTGGTACTTCTGTTGAGTGTCACCTCAAGATGAATCTCCTACTGGAAAAAACAAACAACACCAACAAATAGAGGATGGTATTATGTGATTTAAAAAATCTTTGCCTTTCTTATTATAGTTATGTGGAATGAACAAAGAATCTTTAGAGGCAGCTTCTCCCTTGGTTCCCAATGGGAAAAATGAACCTATATTCACATTTTGTATCAGCTAGAGCAATCTCTATGGTTACCTTATGATCGTATATTGATACTACTGTGGTGTCTGTAGAATATCTGTGCCTGTTCCTGACTTCTAGGCAATGGGGCTGCGAATTGCTATAGCTGCTTCTGCCAATTAAGATTTTGTCTAACCCCTGTTTTTTTACACACGCCAGTGTGACCCTGGTTTGGCTACAGGAATAAGGAATATTCCGATACATCATCTCCCTAAAGCATCATGGCTTCCCATAGCCCTCACAGATTCAAGCCCTCATAACCTTTGAGTGCATCTCTACAGTCACATTGCTATGTGTTTTCAGACATGTTTTTCTTTGAAGCCGATTATGAAACACACAATAATGATTTTTTAATGCACGTGTTCTTAAGTTACTTGATTCATGTTTTATGGCAGCTTTTCATGGGATTCTACAACATACTTGGCAGTTCTTTCCAGCTTTTGAGAGACTGATAAGTAAGGTCTTTTAAGTTTCAGTTTTCTGAACCGGATTGGTATTATTTAATACTCCACATGTTTAATCCACTCTCTGATTTCAGAATCTGTCAGGACCCACAGGAAAACGACACCAGAAATAGAAGCACCTTCAGAGCAAAGATGAATATCGGGAAAGCTTCCAGTGCCTTTAACATCAGCAATGGAACAGATCTAGCTATTGGCTTTACCTCTTCCACAGTAGCTGTCCTTCTTTTTGGGACAAACTTTGTGCCTGTTAAGAAATTTGATACTGGTGATGGTAAAGTTATTTGTATTCTTATGTTGGTTTCAGTATTTTTGCTAATAGGAATAATATTTTACCAGCAAATCTGAGCATTTCTATAGCTAGAGTTATAAATATCATCACAGCCTTAATCCACAGAGCATGTTTTATTTTTCTTTGCTTTTTTTAGGGTATAAAGCAATCATGTATTGGTTCAGGGTATGGCAAATCTTTAGAAGAGCCTTTTTATGTGTTGTTCTGCCGTCTAACAGTGATGATGTGCATTTCATAAGCATTTCACAACAGAAAGTGAAAGGTCCTTCTACCCTGCTGAGGGTTCTCAAATACAGTGTTATTTATACTGTAAAAGCTGTTGGACTTTGGAGTATTACCTTCCAGTTGTGGACCTAACATAAAAACAATCAAAAACTGAAATTTTAATACTTTTATCTGGTGACTCAGGAAGAGTAAACTATACCTTCTGTTTCCTACTTGGAATATATACATCTTGAATATATTGTAACGTCGTTCCCTGAAATTCACGAAGGAGGCAGCCAGCTTTCAATTTTATTTTTTTTTTACTATTTTATCTAATAAAACATAGTATGTTAATAGATTCACACATGCAGTATTCTGCAAATTCTTTGTTGTGTGCATCTGTTTTTTCCATAGGCATGTTCTTCCAATGGATTCTCTGTGCCTCCATATGGATAGTTTCTTTGGTGGTCAATTTAATCCAGAATTGTCCCCGGTTTTGGCCTCTTGCTATGGTTGGGGGTTTTGTGTGGGCTACAGGTAAGGCTAAAGAGATTCTATTTCTTGAAACACAAAGTAATCCTAACTCTTCATTAAAAAAGAAAAAAAGCGATAAAAACTTTTCCATATATAAGGCAGTAGTTATATGGTAGTTGTTTGCCTTTTTAAAGTCTCAGCATTGATTGAGCTGTACCCTTATAGCAAATATTATTTTATTATATTTATTTTGTAAGCAGAAAATTCACACAAAGATAATTTTAAAAATGGTGTCGAGGAAAAGTCCATATTTAATGTATTTATTTTTAAAAAACACTCTTTCCTACCACCTTGTAATTGCTGACATTTCTTTGTTTTCTGAACAGTCACAGAATATAAAGCAAAAATATACAAGGTCACAGTCTAGTTTTTGAACTTCTTTTTTTTGTATTTCAGGCAATGTTACAGTTGTCCCTATTGTTAAAACTATTGGCTTAGCTCTTGGTCTTTTGATATGGGCGTCTTTTAATTTGCTGACAGGTTGGGCCAGTTCAAGGTGAGTATGTTCAAGTCATAAGTCATCCATTTTTGCCAGTTCTTCATTAATAAGTGCAGTGAAAACACTATCACCAAGGAAGAGGATTTATCAAATGTGTAAGATCTTTTTCCCTCTCAGTGGAAAGTACTCAGGATAATTATTTTATCTTGTGCTTCCTCTGTCTCAATAGGAAGAAGAATGCTCATTGCAGATCATTAACATAATTGAGTGAATAAATAATGTATTTGTTAGTGTAAAACTAGTATACTGTTTGTTTGTTTTTTCCTACGGCATGAACTGATAAAATAATTTAAATTTACTTCAATTTTTAAATACCCAGACTAAAAAAAATGCAAATTACATGAGTTTAAAGATTATTTTTGTGAAGTAGATGTAGCTTTTTGCAAGTCAACTGAAGAACTGAACCAATATTGCAAATATAAACTTAAAGCAGAATTATTTACATCAGGAAAGATTTCCAAGACTGGGTTATAATTTAACTATTTGTATGCAGTCAGTGCAGCTAAGTGAAACTGGTTAAATATTTCAGGTTTGGTTGGTTTGGAATTGACCCAGAAGAGGTATCAAGACCAATCTTAAATTATATTGGAGCTGGACTTTCACTAGTAAGGTAAAAAGTTATTCTTACAAATTTCTGTAGTGTAAAATATATATTTAATAACCACACAATTTAACCAGAGGGCAAATATATTGAAGTATATTTTGCAAAGCAATTTGCTGCAGAATTCGTGAGCTATCCATACCTAGCTGGTGAGTGTTATATTTCAGAATAGACACACGTGGTATCCAATACAGTGGTGAAATGCTTATTCAGAAACATGGAAATACATTTTTATGCTGGTAGGCCTGTCCAAGGCAAAGCAGTGATGCCCTCTCTAGCTCAGTTGTTCAAATGGTTCACTTGCCCCAAATTTTGTGAGAGAGGAAAAACTGACTAGGACTTACTGGTGAGAAAACCTCTGTGAGACTTCTGATCTGGCTTCACTCAGTCAGGGGTACAAATCCTTCCTCTTAACTGTAGAATATGCCACAGGGCCCCCTCCCAGGTCTTTTGGGGTCCGTGAAAAGCCAGAGGTTTTACATTATTTCTTGTCCTTAATAGCTCTCTTGTCTTCTAACTCTTAAGCCACACCTAAAACCACTCCAAACAGTGGCTTCCTTTGGGATCCTCAGGACTTATACTCTTATTTTTTGTTTATTATTTGTATGAGTGCATATTTTGGTCCAAACAGAGAGGAAGGGGGGTGTTTGTCACATAGCAGTGTTCTTGCTTTCCAGCTGGGTGCCCGGGCAGGTCTTTCTAAGAACATAAAAGTGGTCCTGAATCCCAGGGGCAGTAGCCTTGCCGTAAGTGTGCTCAGCAGCAGGTGCATGTAATGCCTTTAGGAAAGAAGGTTGTTAAGAACATGGAAATGTTGGAGGCATTCTTGATTGCTAGGAGAGAGCTGCTGCCTTAGATTCATGAATTTTGCATCCATTCTTCCTCTTTCCTAAGAGTCCGCAGCTTTTTACCCATGTGCCTAGCACATGATTTTGTGAGGTACTTGCAAAATAGTAGCATTGCTGCTGTTCCTGCCTCATGAACTGGTACAGCTCACCACCTGCTTCCTGCCTGATTCAAAAATACCGTGGAGAAGTGATCAACAGGGAAAAAGATCCTGACCCAATATGTTTTCCTGACAAGCTGCACAAAGCCTGTGTATGTTGCTGTGCATTGTTCAGAATCATGTATTCCTTTTTAGCCTCCTGTGTGGAACCTGTGCATGTTTGTCTGGTCCCTCTGGAGAAAGCTGACATCCTTTTATATCTATATTCCTTCAGCAGATGAATCACTCTTCAAATGAGACATTCTGTTTACAGATATGAGAAGGAATTCCTAAATCATTAAAATGTCTTGCATAAAAATAAAAAAACCCAGATCCTGACAGTTCTGATTACACATATTTACCTGATCTACTAGAGCTAGGGGTACAAGTAGTCATGTTACCCTTTCTTCTTCATTTTATTCACTTAGTGCAGTGGAGCACCACTGAGCAATAATACCCCTTCTCCTTCCACATTAGCATGAGGCCATGTAGGAGCAGTGTTCCCTCACTCATATATGATAGAATACTGAAAACTAACATTTTTCCTTGAGCACAGAGCCAATTCTCTGCAGGTTTAATATAGAAGTTTTCATGCAGGTGTTCCATTGTATGCGTGGTTTAGTACAAAAGGGCACCATTGACTAGAGCAACTGGTGTTAGCTTGTGGTTGTAACTACACGCCATAAACGAGACATTTCAATCCCATTACACAGGAGATCTATGAAGTAATACAAAGACTAATTTATTTACTTCCGCCGCTTAAGTTGTTTTTTAAGACTGTTAAAAGCAATTGCATTTTAAAAATATATTGAAGGGACTCTGTGGCAGTAATGAAAATAAAGTAATATGCCTCCAAATATACCTTTTGTCTCTGGACACTAAATCTGTGTCCTTATGAGCTGACATGGTATTTACTGGTGTATTTTTCTCTTCTGAGTGCTGTCATATTTCTTTTTATAAAAACTGAAGTCCAGAGTTCATCATCTTCATCAGAAAGCACGCCTTTACTGAGAGAAAGTGTAAGTACTCTACAGTATGTTTTAACAGCATCGAAAGTGCATACCCGTTTAGAAACAAAAAAAATTACCTGATGTTAACCAGATTTGCTAGGATTTGTGGTAGACTACATAAAACTATATAGATATACATTGATTGTATTTAATTTGTGGATCTTGTATATCCGGTCAAATGTGAGCAACAGAAAAGGTTTTCCCAAGTGCTTTTTCTGTATTATCAGCTTTAAATGGCTTAGAAGTCCTTTTTCATTATGGCAGAAGTTATAGACAGAGTGTTTTACTTTCCTATCTGAGAAGAAGAAGCAATTTTAATTAAAACTTAACTGTAAAACTAGGAGGATGCTTAGATGGAAGGAAACAAGGTATATAACTCTCATCCACTAGATTTTTGCCACATGACAGAACCAGGAGACTGTCAAGAGTTGCTGATTCTCAGCATCAGTGGTGGCACAGTTTTGAGGCCAAGAAGGGGTACCAGATTGGCTGTCTCTCCTTTGGGAGTCCAAAGTATGCAACAAAAGCTGGAGAAGAGTAGGCTCCTACTACCATTGTGCCTTACTCCTGTAGGTCAGTGATGCATCAAAACTCAACTGGTACATGACCAGAGAGCCCCTCAGATTGTTCTGACTGTGCTCAGTGCTCACTGGGGGCTCCAGTCTACCAGAGCATATCACAGAAGACAATCTGGTTGCAGGATGAGAGTAAAGGGACATTGCACTTTCTTTATGCTGCAGACAGGGATGTTAATTTCCCTGCTTGCAAGTAGTCGTAATATTCTGATAGTAACACCAGAGCTATCAACAGAAGGCAAAAACACATCATAAATAAAATCTAAAGATTAAATAATTCATCAAATTTAAGTAAGGCTGAGTTTTGAAAGTCAGATATACCTGCACAGAGATTTAAAAACCATGCTAGCAAGGGCACTATTACATAGTATCCCATAATCCATATCCAAAATTGTAAATTTTGAGGTAGGTAAATCCAATTAATGTTTTGTTATTTTAAAAAACATACATTTCTCTTTCAGAGTATTTCTGTGCATTCCTATTGTTTCTCCTTTTATTTTATTAGACCAAAAATGTTCTGTTTAATACAATGTTTGAGATTTAAAAAAAACCCCACAAAATTAAAACAAAACAAAAAACCCAACAAAAAACCACCTCAGTGAAAACTCTTGTTTTTTTGCAGTCTATTAAAGTTTCTGAAGATACCTCTGATGACTCATGGGTGAACAGACTTTCTCCAGCAAAAAAAAGACTGATGTAAGTTATTAACAGATTTTTTACTGGTGCAGGCCAAGTAGCCAGAGAAAATAGTTGAACACAGTATAAGGGCAGAAAATGTGTCCTGTGGTTTTCTTACCACAGTCATGCATTAATAACCATTTTAAAAGTACTAGTATAGTGTGCAAATCTATATGTGAGTAGCTGCTCAATTTATTAGATTAATTTCTTCACACTGTTGGGTGTGCTTTATGTTATCAAGTAAGTATTAATTACTATTACAAAAGAACAACAACATTTGCAAAGTAAATAGCAATAGCAACTAAGTAATTACAGAGCTGATTTTTTGTCAGCTGGTTGTTTAGCACTCCAGCATAGAAGAAGCCTGTGCTGCCAGGTGTGGTTTGCAAGTGAATACATCTGGAGAAGGCATGGCAGCATGGCAAGGAGACTACAGAAATGCTCCAAAGGTGGGAGCGGTAGCTGGCAAGGGGCCAGTGTGGGGAGTGGAGACAGCCAAGAACACAACAGTCTGGAGGTGGAGAAGGGGGGAGATTAAAGAGGCAATGAACCTGGGAATAGCTATAAAAAATACATAGGCTGTAACAGTGAGGCAGAGAGCATTTTAATTATACTTTTGTTGGTTTTCTCCTAGGCCTGCCTTTAGGAAACTCTAGTTAGTTGATTTCTCTGGTCATTAATCTAGACTGTGGGCTCTTGGGGAAGGAATTGTCTGTGTACTTGGCTGCAAAGTATAGGAAAACTAAGTTACTGCATTGAAGAGTTTCTGCACTAGAAGATAAAAGTTTGCAAAAATGTGTTATTTTTATAGTCTTGTTATCAATTTTCACGATATACAGTCTTTAACTACAATACTGAACTTGTCTTAAGTGTAGTGTCTACTTCCCTAATTAATGCTAAGTTATTTTCTCTGATTTTTGCTCTTTTTAAAGAGGATGTAGCCTGGCTGTGGTAGCTGGAATACTCTACGGTTCCAGTTTTGTACCAGTACTTTACATTAAGGACCATGGAAGAAGAAATGAAACTATATACACAGGAGCAAGTCAATTTGGTAAAGGCTAATAGATCACTTCTACTTTATTTCATCAGTATGTTGTGGTCTCCTGCTTTTGTAAAGGCATAGAGTGAAATTCTTGATATGCCTGGAAATACACCATGGCATCTTATCAGTTCTGCACTATGTTATATGTTGTCATAATCGTAGTACTAGCACCCCCTTTTTCCCTGAGGTGAGTTACACCATTAAGAGAACAGTGCGTGACAGCCCAGAGGATACCATACTTAACTCATAGTATTTAATGCCTCCTGAAACATAGCTAGCACTTGCAAAATACAAAGTTCATATGCCTGGATCATGAGGTAGACAAGGGCGCAAGCTGTACCAATTGCCAAATTGGTACACCAGTAAAGGTTGAAGAGAAGGTTGGTCATAACCAATGAGCAGGAGGGATATATAACAACATAAATAATTAAAACCTTGTCGGTTTTGAAATGGAAACCTTTTAACATAAGCCCAATTACCAATTTTAAACAACATTTCCCCAGAAACATTTTGCTTAAGCTTTAGTGTAAAGTCTATCAGGTAATGCCAGCTGCAGATTAAGAGCAAAGCATTGCCAAGACTGCATAATGTTGCCATTAAGAAATGTTTGTTATGTCACATACAGTTTCTCTTGAAGACTGCAACTTATATATTCCCCAACTAGACAAAACAGATGTTATCCTTACTATAGCTGCCTTTCCTGAGGAGGATTTACAGCTTTAACGGGGTAGAGATCATCTTGCTATGTGCTTCTGCTTTACCATGTGGGAAATACTCTTTAGCACATACCAAGTCCATAAAGGATTTATTATTATAATGATTATGGTGATCAAAACTGTGATATGTTCTTCAAGATAAAAAAAGGATAAAACTGTCATGTTTAGCTTACACAGTATGTGCAATTGTCTTTCCCTTAAAGGTACAGAAAAGAAACAAGGCTATATACAGGAATATAAATGTAGATGACCAGGACAGGATGTAATTATGTAAATTCCTACCCCAGTTTTGTAGCCTCACCTGAGAATTTTCTTAAGTTTTTAATAAATTAATTCAGTAGTTTCACTAATAATGCATAAAAGCTTATGATAAATGCTAGGGTCAACACAGCAGTTAATTCATATTTAATGTATGTATGATTGACCAAATCCATCTGCAGTCTGACTGGCAGCTGTGTTCATCACAATCACAATTGAATTTGAGTTGTTAGCAATAGCACTTTATGTTTTGCCTATGTGAATAGTATCAGTGAAATGAGATAAAATTCATAACTTATGTTTTAGACTATTGTAATTTTGTAATTTTTCTTTCAGATTTAGATTATGTTTTTGCACACTTCAGTGGAATATTTCTTACAAGTACCATCTACTTTTTGATCTATTGTGCAATCAGGAAAAATAAACCTACTGTTTATCCCCAAGCCATATTGCCAGGTATGACCCTTGTTTAAATGAGCAACTAATTTCCGTTACTTCTGCTGACCGTTTTGCAGTGATTAGTTCAACCTATCTGTTGAAATTGTAGTTTGCCTTTCAAGTCTCTTAACTTGACTTTTTGTCTCTTTTGGAAGATCACTCCTCTTAATTAATCAAGGGTAGGGAACAATGACAAATTTTGTTCTAATCTGAAATTAGAACAAAATCACATTGCATATGGCAGATTTTCAAAAACTAACTGTCAGAGTAGAGAGCACATTGCCCAGAAAATTGTGAACTATGATTAATTTGCTACTTTAGTTGGAGTAGCTGATTTTATCCCTTCAGCTTTGGTTTACATTATCAGAGCCAGCTTGTTAAAGCAGCTAACGTACTAAAATACATACATACAGTTTCTGTATTATGCTATAAAGATAAATGTTCCACAAATTGCTGTCTGTACCTTGCTGTACATTTTTTTTGATTGGGATTTATTTTTCTAGGGTTTGTTTCTGGTGTGCTTTGGGCAATAGCCAATTGCTGCTGGTTCATAGCCAATCACTATCTCAGTGCTGTGGTCAGCTTTCCAATAATTACCGCAGTAAGTACAGAAAAAATACAATCTGTGACTAAAACTAAAAGTTTTGTTTTATTTTCCCCAAGTGTGGAATTAAGTTGAAATTATGACATGTCTAAAGCATTTTAATCAAGAGTATACATTGCCTCTTCTACTTGTCTGTGCTAGCCTTTGTTTGTTTAGGAACATACATGACTGTGACAAGCACCATCTTAGTTGATGCCAAGCATAAAAAAATAGAAGAACTGAAAGTGTGAGTCTTTAGGTTATGTAAAAGCCAAAGCTCTGTAACCAGAACTAAATCAATATTAAATAGTAAACTGAAGTGATTAAAAGAAGAAACATTTTCTGCTTTCATCCCAGCAAGTACATTTTGTTCTGGATGTTTTCATTTGTGATTTTCATCCTCTAGCAGTCATTGTGCTTAATTGGGTCAGGTATTTTTTTCTTTTTACAGTTCTTAAACACACAGAACAAATTATGTATTGCTGAAAATAATGTTCTTATGCAAATGAGGGAGAAATAGGTTGGCCTGTTTTGTCTGTTTTATTCCTATTTATGATACTGTACCTTTAAAGCACTGTTAATTTCCAGAAGCTGCACAAATTCCATCACTAGGTAAAAAACTTTGCCTTTACTCTCTTGCCAGTGTACTAGATGGTGCTGCAGAGGGGGATAACTTCTGGCAAATGAGAGATCATAAATATCAAAACCAAAGTTTTGCTGAACAACTGCATTTTGGAAGCAAACTAACGAAACAACATTAATAGGGATTAAGCTTTGCCTCAAGATGCAGTAAATCAGAATAAACTCTGCAGTATGCAGTGAAAGACTTGGGATCATTCTAATTAGAAACTGAAGGATTAATGGAAAGCAGCTTTAGTAACTTAGTTACCAGTATGCCTAAAGAGCAAGGATATAAATTCACAAAATGAAAAATTTAAGGACAGCACTGGTTGGAAGCTGCCTGTCTGGACCACAGGTTCACAACTGCTGCTTTACTTCATCCTAGAGCAAATTTCAGACAGCTGTTTATCACATCCCTTTAACAATTTTTTTCATTTTAAAAATGCATTCCTCTTGCAGCATACATTATCTAGAAAGTTAAATAACACCCTAGCTATTATTCAAAGAATAGTTGGCAATTCCACTAGGAAACAGCACCCACAAACACATTCAGCATGAGACACTGTTTCCTGCTGGCCTAAATCTGTGTCCTATCAGCTGTACTGAAGATGGAGAGAGGAAGATCACTGTCCAAACGTCTGTCAAGTGTTTCGGAGAGCAGCGGAAGCATTAACAGAGCCATTTTTTGCTTCATATTCAAATAATATTTTCTCATCTGTCATGAAAATTCAGATCATTGCTGCCACAGGGGAAAAGCTGTATTACCAGGAGTGCCTGGAAATTATCTTTGTATATCACTGTTTGCTGTTAGCTAGGAAGTCTGTACGACCACATTGCAGATAACCAGTAGTTTTCCTGACCTGTCTATCTGCCTGGCTTTGTGCTTTGTCCAGATGACTGCTATACAGGAAATACATTTGTGTTCCAGTCTCTTGATATCATACTGAGTGATAAAATCAAACTTTGTCCAACTAGTTAGTCATGCTAATGGAGGAAATGTTAGCAATAACCATTGTAGCTGCCAATAAACCTGAATAGTCCTCTGAAATGTGGTAATATTGTGGACTGTAGTTTGGGCTAAAGTGAGGTGCATTATTTGGAGCCCACTATAAGAATGTATAACAACCAGTGCAGACTCCACAGTATAATTTAGAAAGAAATTATACTTTCTGTGAAAAAATCAGTCTCTTACCTCTTTAAGCCCTTCTTGAAGATTTTATTGTATCTTACTTCATAAATATTTCAGTGGTGTTTATGCTTTTGCCGTGAGTGGTGTAATTATATGGAATGGAAGGACCTAAATTTGTTATCCAGACAAAAATTCACCTACCCTGAGAACAATAACGAGAAGGTGGCACGTTTTAATGAAATGATGTAACGTACAAATCAGTCTTATTCTTTAGGGTCCTGGCCTTGTTGCTGCAATGTGGGGAGTCCTTGTATTTAAAGAAATCAAGGTAATTTTATTAGGTCTCTTACCTAGTCTCTCTTGCTTGTCTCTAGCTATAGGAACAGCATGGCTTCGTATACAGCTGTATCTCTTAGATTTCTCCTCCTTACAAGTATTGTGTTATGAACCTGAAAGTCATATCATGCAATACTAAGTTTTCCAAGAAAGATGAAGAGCTATGAACAATTTTTACAGGAATGAAGATTTGAATTCCATAACTATATCAGCAGCAGTGGGAGTAAGTGAAGACTGTAGCAGGGCCAGGAGGCAGGATGCCAAGTACAGTCTGAAAAGTCTTTATTTGTGCCAGTTCTTTCAGTGGGGGCAGGGGAATGAGTAGTTGTCCTAATAATCACATAGACAAGTAGATTAGATTTTTAGGGTTGTATTCACCAAAGGACCAAAAAATGAGACAGAGGTTAGTTTGCCTTGCAAATTACAGTATTATGTAGAAATTCCTAAACCAATATGCCAGTGATTCCCTAGGACAGGCTAATTTACTCTACTGGATGTTAACATACATGGTAGAAATGATTTTTTTCTAGTGAAATGTGAAGCATTCCTCAGGTTCCCTTAGCTAATCTGTCAAGAATCCATTGGTACCCAGTTAGCCATTAGAGATCATCTTTCCCAGTATTTCTGATGAGTGTATAAAATGCATTTGGCATCCTTCGATCAGGAACTGGAAGTTTTCTTTCTTTATCTCTCTCTCTCTGTGTCTTTCTCCCTCTGCTGCACTGCAGGTTGATGTTGCACCACGCTTGAAGACAATCATGTTCATTATCCAAATCTTTGTGGCTCTTAAATCTTTCATCCTTTTCATGCATTTTAGAATAGTCTCTGCATAAGTACTCACTGCTTAAAAATAATCTGAAAATAACCAAAGTAGTTTAAAAATACTTTTAAAAATTGATTAATTCATTTTGTGAATATTTTACTAAGTGTATGACATCATAGTGTATTAAACTGTTTTGAATGGCAAATATGTTTCAAACATTATATGAAATGTAAAAAGAGTATAAAATTTACCGTTTCATATAATTGATTTATTAATTTTGTCATAAATGAAACCCTAGTTCTTTATTTTACTTTTTTTTTTGTGAAGTGGCATCTGTTATGACAATATATTTTTCTTTTTCTCTCCCTCTGTCTATCCAGGGACTGAAAAACTATGTGTTGCTCTCAGTAGCGTTTTGCATCATTTTGGCTGGATCACTCTCCACAGCTTTTTCTAAAGTTTGAAATGACCTTCTGGACCAGTAGATGGTGCTACTGTTTAATATAACCAGAAAGACAATATTGGTATATCGCAATACATAGCAATGTTTAAAATGTATGTCCAGCATTTACCCTAACTTGCTTCAGGCAAGTGAAAAAGAAAACCTTTGCTACATGTTCCTATTTGGCATGAAAGAAAATCTGGAAATGTTTGTTTCTGCATTTCTTGGAACAGTAAGAATATAAAAGGGTTTTATTAAATAAAGCTAAATTATTTTATGGTTACTAATATTTTTTTCCTGGGGCAGGTACAAAACTTCATGTCATCATAAATTGCAGTTCACTGTTGTGATGGTGGACAAGGGATTTTCATTCTTAGTCTGTAATACTATTTGCAAGTTGATTTGTTTTATTATAACGTTCTGCCTTACTGACTTGAATTTGAAATATGTCTTAGAATATTCTGTATGGAACTGATACACATGAAAATGTGAAGCATTTTTTTGTTTAGGGGCATTATTCTTTAAAGTTATCAGCTTGCATTAAAACTTTCTCTTCCAATCACTTCAGAATTGTGAAGGAAATATAGAAAATAAAGGTGCTGTAAAATAAATCACTGGTGTTTGATGGTAAACTGTTTGTTTAATTGCTAGAATAGTTAAGATATGAATAGTTGGGGAAGGTTGAGCGTTTTTACTTCAGTTGTATGGAATTTCTTAAGTAAACATTACAGTTCTGTAACTTGTGGTGTTGCCATATGAGCTAAGTATGTGATTCAGACTTTGTTTCCAAATAACTTTAGGCATTTTCTGAACTGATTCTTTCCTGAACTCTCACTGAGTGGATTAGATCTGTCTAGAAAATCTGGATATGGCAGTCTTACAAAAACCAAAAAGAACAGCAGTCAGATTTTTTTCACCCAGTTCGCAAGTTCTGATTATAGTTACACGTCACGGTGTGACACTTGCCATCATGGCTAGATATTAACATTTTCAGATTGTGATAATAATGTCTCCTTTCTGCCTTCCACCATTCATTGTCTACTATTTATCAGATTTGATCTTAGAACTGTTGCTTAGGCTGCTTTTTCCCCATCCCATACTGTTTATTCCTGCCCAAGTGTCAGAACTTGGTGTCTGACAGGTTTTTTCCCCCTTGAGGCTTTTCTCTAATTTTGCACTGTGTGTTAACCCTGTCCTCCAACAAGTTGGCAGCATTTTCCAGCCAGGTGTCATCTGCAAATTTAATAAATGTACTCTCTGATAATTGTAAATCATTTATAAAAATGCTGCACGATGCTGGCCTTTTTTACTTTTTGGAATCTAATGCAATGCTTCTTTTCACTCTGACAGGGAGCAATTGATTACTCTTTAGAGTACAATTTCCTTCTGTCTTAGAGTGGTTTTATTTAGACCGCATTCTCCCAGCTTTTATGTAACATCTGATATAGTTGCTTGAGTCAGGATACATGGTGTGTACCACCATAACACCTGATATTGGAAAGAAAACAGGTCAGTTTTCTTTCCAATATCCAGATCAGACAGTTTCTTCTTGACAGATCCTTGACTGTTACTTACCTAGCCATTATTCTATTGACTCAGACAAGGAAGAGTAATTTGTTCATATGTTTTTGAAATAACTTGAATTTAATTGGATGTTTATAATTTCCCTGGATCTGTTTCCCTTATTAAAGATCACAAGAACAACTATATTCCTGGAATATATCCCTTGCCAGCAAACTGCTGATATGCAAAGAATGGGCAAAACCAAGACATGGTATTCTCAGGCTCCTCTACTTTATAGATATGCACTAATATGTTTGTTATTTCCCAGTCAGTATTAGTTCTTATTCCAATGTCAGTGTTCACAGTTGTGTTGACACTGACTGTGATTTAAGTGAGACTGAAAGAAAAAGCGTGCCGTGCACTTTAATTTATAATGCCATTGCTGAATAGTGATAGATTATTTTCACATGGTTACTGACAAAAATACTAGTCTTCTAATTCACTGTTTTGCTAAAATAATTACAATGCAATATGATATGTATAAAGATAGTGTGATTCCAGCACCAGTCCACTTTGATGTATCAATACAGTTGTTCAGGAAGGATCATTTTTAGTGTACTGCTACCTGTAGGTCACCTTCCACATTTGGTTGAAGTATTTAAGTACAGTCTACGCTATTCAACAAGGTATACTCTTCGCTAGTTAAGTGAATTACTAATGCCTTAGTCTGGAAAAATGGTTGGAAAATGCTCAAACAGAACTCCTGGGGAGGAAAACCATGTCTGCGTGGGCTTGGACAGTGAACTGGCATGTTCACACTACTGCTTGTAGGGTAGAACTACCTCTTAAGGAGTGTGTAAGACCTGTATTGCACAGGAGGTGTCTCAGGCCCCAGAGGTCCCTAGAACAGCTTCAGGGGAGAACAGGAACAAGCAAAAACAAAGGTCAGAGAATCAAGAGATGCGAAAATGCATGGCGTGATTAAAAACTGGGCTAAGCATCAGAAAAACAAAGATGCCTTTTCTAGCAGAGCAAAGCTGTGGTATTAATAGAAGAAAAAGGAACAGAGGCACGGATGAAGCTGTGTGCAGGTGTTATGAGGGTAGGTGTATCGCAGAGCAGAAACAGTGTGGTGTTTTCCTAGTTGTGTTCCACAGCTGGGCAAGCCACAGTACTGAGTAAAGAGTCGATGCAGAGACGCTGTCATGCGATTGCTGGTCGGCCTGCACGCCCCTGCTGATCTGCACCCCTGGCTGTGCGAGGCAGGAACAAGCAGGATTACCCCGTGGGACCTAGTTTATCCCTAACCTTGGCCAGCTGTTCCCCAGCCTGCGCTACAGAGAAGTGCCATAGGGCTCGTCTGCTACCGCAGTGTCCTGGAGTCTTGTTCTGTTCGGTGCTGTGAGTATCCTGAGTGAACGCAGCTTGGGGATTTTCAGATTTTTAGCCTGTAACTTTCAGTGACGGGACAAGCTGGCTGCTACTGCTGTAGTGGAAATGTTATGACAGGTTAGCAAGCAGCACAAAAACTTGTCCCGGCAGTGCCTGGTTTTACTTGTCGCAGTTCAGATTCTGTTTTGCTCACTGCATTTCTAATTTGTTGTGGTTTGAGGTAAATCTGAAAGTGGACAATGAGACTGCATCTGCTACATCCATCCCTTATTAGAGGATTGGCTCTGTCTCCTGCTGGTTGTGCAAAAAAACAAAGCTGGCTTATACTTCACAGTTGAAATGCATTTACGTTTAGCTTTTAGGCTTAAACTGTTACCATATGCTTCAGTTTGCTTTAGCTGGAGAGACGTTTCTCGTGTTATCTTAAGTCTCTGCTATCTCTTGAGGGATGCTCCTAAGTTCGTGTCTGGTATGGGCCCAGCATCCATCTGCTGGGTATGATTACAGGGAAGAGTTGAGTGTCCCAGCGCAGGAGCACCTTTATATTCCCTGGTTTCTGTACAAGGTCGTTGGCTTTCTGAAACAAACCAAAAAACTGAACTCCTGACCGCAGCAACTGCTGTGTAAGCATATGTAGTTTGATGCAGTTCTCCAGTCTATACTGTAAAGCTATCAGATGTGCAAAATTAATTGCTGACTGGTAGGGCATTAATTAAAATTCTTCTTTGTGAAGGCTCAAGTATGACCTTTGTTAAATACTGTCTTAGAAGCTCTCCTATTGGATTTGTCTTGCCAACAGAAAAAAAAAAAAGGCACCTCATGCAGCTCTTTTCTGTGAAAAATCCCTTGTGGTAATTCATCAAGATTTATGGTTTAAAGATGTATTTATTCCAAAATATTTTCTTATGATGTTCACTTGGAATATATTGGATAAATATTCCACTCGTTTCTGAGATTTTCTTGTTCTTGAAGTTTGAAGCAACACTACTGCGTCTTCAATGTTAAAATGCTGGATTAACAGATCTGTTTATAGAGATGTTTATACAAAACAGTCTGGCAGCAACTGAGTTTAATAAGAGAAAATTCTACAGCTAATACAAATTATCATGGCTCTGTTTATATCAGTGTGTTTTTATATCAGTGTAAGAACTGACCCTGAATATTTTTAACTGGGTGGGGAGAGGGGATTGTCAGGTTTTTTGTATATATATCACTGAAGGAAAAAAACAGAAGTAGGACCAAGGTGGAAGAATCACATTTCTTGGAGAAAATTATACTTTCAAATGTTTGTTTGTGCCTGTTTAATAGCTTCTAAGAATATATTTGAGCTTGCTATATGAATTTTTCTCTGGCAATAGTTACGGGCAAACTAGTGTTTAAAATACAGGTAGACTGGGTGTTTCCAAGTAAGATTTTTGTGCAGTATTGGGAACCAGGGAACTCAGCATCACCTTTTTTAGATTTCCCTTACCTGTTTATTGTTTTTCCTATGTTTATTATTATTCCTGGTTTCGACTGGGATAGAGTTAATTTTCTTCCTAGTAGCTGGTACGGTGCTGTGGTTTGGATTTAGAATGAGAATACTGTTGATAATACACTGGTGTTTTAGTTGTTGCTAAGTAGTAGTCAAGGACTTCTCAGCTTCTTATGCTGTGCCAGGTTCACAGAAAGCTGGGATGGGAAGCAGTGAATGAATCCCTCATATTGCTTTGCTTGTATGCACAGCTTTTGCTTTACCTATTGAACTGTCTTTATCTCAACCCATGAGTTTTTGCACTTCTACCCTTCTGAGTCTCTCCCCCATCCCACTGGGGGGAGTAAATGAGTGGCTGCGTGATGCTTTTTTGCCAGCTGGGGATAAACCACAGCAATTTTCAATTCATTTTCTGACACTCACTACCCTTCTTCCAGATTTGTATTCCTTCACATTCTTAGTAAAAATGATTGTTACCTGGAAAAAACAATTTCAATACATTAATTCCTATGTCTTCAAATGTAAACAGTGAAAACTGGCATTTTTTTATCCCTATATACATTTTTAATATTTGGTCTATGTCATAATTTTCTTTCCCAACCAATATTCAAGGTTGATTAAATGCTAGTTCAACAGTCTGACCTGATCCTTGAGCTTTCTTGCATCTGGCATGAAAATAAAATGACAGCCAAGATGACGCACGCTAGAAATTAGTCTTTTTTTTTTTTTTTTTTGCATTTTGACCATGCTTTCAAATAGAAGACTGAAGTTTAACGCTGTATTCCATAATTACTGAATGACTGATGGATTCCACTTTCCTTTAGCTATATATAATGCTGATAGATGGTGACTATGGAGCATTGTATTTGAGCTGATACAGCTGAAGTGGTGGTTCTTCTATTTTTCATGCATATCACAAAACATTTTTTAAAAATCTAAGAAATATTTTCTCTTTAAAATAAACACTCAACAGTTCTTGTGCCTCTTTTTGCATCAAATGGCCTGTTTGAGAGTTTTGCCTGAAAGGGGAAAGAAGACTGAAAGGCAACGGGAACTGCGTTAGTCCTGCCAGGATCAGTGGTTCAGGCAGTCTGACACCACCCTGCGTTTTCAGATTGTGTAACTAACTCCTAATGATCTTAGGTTTTGGTATTTATATTTATATAGGAACCAATACACTACTAATGAAATCCATTACACTTAGAGATACATTGGTTATTTCCCACATCCTAGCATTTTTCATGCTGTGTATCTTATAAAAAAAATTCCTGTAGAACTGGGAGACAAAACACACTGTTCCCAGGGCAAAGCAGGGAAGGAGTGGGGAGGGAGAGGGTCTTCACCTTGCTAGTTAATTAAACTGGTGGCAGTAATGCTCCTGTGCCCTTTGGTTTGCTGCAGTGGGGGAAACAACCGTCCCCCAGCACTCGGAGCTGCTCCCACCGAGCCCACCGGCAAACCTCAAAGGACATAGTTTGTTGTTAGCATTCACGAACCAGAGAAAAGAACTTGAGCCTCTAACTGTTGAGTGATTTTTCCTTTTTATTGTTTGAGGATGGAGGCTGGGGAGAGGAGCGCTTTTTCAGGAGTTGCGAATGGATTAGCTGCTCCCCACCTGTGTTTGCACACCTGAGCTTTGATCCTGGCTGACAAGGAGCCCTGGGAATGCAAAGGCCTCCGACTCTTCACAGATCCAGCTTAGGAGGAGGGCTGAGAACAGCTGATCTGGTACTTGACTGGGTAGCAATATTTGACTTGATGCCTCGACTCTGCAGTTCATTTTCCAATTGATTTTGCGTGCAACTGAAAGGTTGGAACGACGTGTATAAAACCGTATCGTGGCTTGTGTTCCTTGAAGTGCACTGTGCTCATCAAGTTCAAAAGAAATAGTTTGGACTCTTGGCTCATGAGTCCTCCCAGAGGCGCTTGCAGGGAGCGTGCATAACCTCATCTTCAACTTCTGCTTCAGATGTTTGTGTCTAGCGTTTTTAAGTGAAGTAGTAGTAATTTAGTTCATAAATCCATACAAAAGCTACTATTTCTAGCTAACTAAAGCTGCGTGTGATTTAAAAATGTGCTCATTCTAATATTTTTAGAGGTTGACAGCATTTCGTATTACGTGATGTTTGTAATCTGAACAACAAGATATTTTTAAAAAAGAAATTAAGCACTTTCAGCTTGTGATTCTAGCAGCATACATTGCATTTTCTTGGCTTTCAAGAGACTTGTCACCATAAAACTTCTTACATTCTTCTGACTTTGCAGACATTGAAGTAAAATGCCTGTCTCTTTTTCTTCTCCACTGATCACGTTTATTATAGTGTAGTGCCTGATATATACTTCTTAACTTAATGAGAAACAATCCATTCAATGAAGCAATACTGAATTTTTGTGACAAAAAGGAGGATAAGCTGAACTATGTACAATGCATGTACAATCTGAGGTGCGATATCAAGTGATGCTATTCTATAGCAGATCACACTTTTTGTTTTAAATTACTTTTATGTGGCAATTGCCAATCTTGCCGCAAGCCCTGCATCTCCTTTAAGGGAAATGGTGGTGCCATCAAGATGGACTGCTCCAATGAAAAGATTTCTGCCATTGGATCAAGATTTCGCTCCTGTTTCTCATTATGTGGGTCACGTCGATTTAAGCTGCTGCCACTACCTGACTATTTGTTACTAACAGACACCTCACAGCAAAACCAGGAGACAGCATCGTGAGGTTTTTTGTGTACTTATGGGCAACAAATCAGCTACGTTAACTTGTTTTGCTATGAAAAGGTCACCCCAGAAAATTCTGGGAGCAGTGAATGGCACCTCAGCCTAGCACATTAATAGTATGTCCTTGCTACTTCTCATCTGATTGTTCCAACAAAACTGCTGTTTCCTGAAAGTTTTTTTTTCTTCTCTCTTTGGTGACAAGATTTAGCCTGAATTTTTACCTGAAGATAAACACTTTGCAAACATCTGTAAATTTACTATACCCTGTGAGGGTTGCAAATTTATTTGCCTCCTGTGCTATTCAGCCTGATTTCCTTGCCTCTAGAGACAAAATCTTGAGTTCAGTAGAAATTCGAAGTCTTGGCTGCTGTCAACAGTTTTGTATATGATTTGTTCTTTATTTGCTATGCCTTAGTCATCGCTTGTTGAATATTGTCTGCTGTTTGTGGTTAGGGCTGTTTAAGGATGTGATGTGTAAAGTTTGGTGGTATTTTTCTATTTTAAGTCTTCATAAAATGCCAATGTGATAACTGGAGCTGAAAACATAAGAAAACATCTCTTCACTGGGCCTCCATAAAATTCGCCCTGACCAGGATTTGGAGACATCTTACATTTCTTTCATGAGTGAGAATCAAAACAACGTGGTTGGACTCCAGCAAGTGGATTTCTGTGTAGCTGGAACGCATAGAAAGGTGCTATACCATGAAATCATTCCTGAACATTTAAAAGGAAGAGAGCACTTTGGCAAAACTTTTCCCCTTTGTCATACATTAATTTGTTATGTCTTCGTATCTGTTGCTAGAAGCATTAGCTTTTAGATTACTGACAACTTGGTGATGGAAAATTATTCAGAATATAAAATTTTAGGGCTACCATCAAAGTGTTGCAAAGAATGTCACAGATCAAAGTGACTGAGTTGTGTGTATCTGCAAAATACAGTGACCCTAAAAGTATGAATATCAATATGCGTGTTTACAGACATACAGGGATACACTCTAAATTAGATACTTGTAACAACTCCTAGATCTTTCGTAATTACAAGTTGCTGTGTGAAAATGTCAACTCAGTGATTAGCAACAGTTGAAAAAATGCTAGCGTGTTAGAAATTATTAAACAGTAAATGGAGAAATACCACTCTGCCTATGTACAATTTCAGTTCATTGATCTCTGAAATACATGTATAATGGATTTTTAAAAGTCATAAAGCAGCAACATAATCGTCTCTTGTACAGAATAATTTAAGGAGAACAGGACGACTCAGCCTGAATTATACAACTCAAATGTGAAGCATGTGAATAAGGAATGATTAGTCACTATGAGTTATAGTGCAAGAACAATTGAACATACAACAAAGTTGTTAGAGAATAGGTTTAAAAGATGAAAAGAAGTTAGTTTTTCAAAGGAAGCATAATCTGCATTTTGAAACTTATTCTCAGAAGGTCTAGTATACATTAGTATTATAAATAGGTCCTGAAGCAATTAATGAAAGATAAGGCCATTTCTGACTATTGGTCACTACAGCTGATCTAAATGGAACCTGTGGCTCCAGCCTTTAAGCCACCTGAATTCCAGAAGGAGCTGTCTCCTGATACAAACTTTTTAGTCTCAGCCATAATCACTCAAAGACTAATATTTGCAGACTTCAGCTGTTCTACTACATATATAGAACATTTGATATTCATCTCATTAAGATGGTCATATAAGTTTTATGGCTAGATTAAGTATTTAAGCACCTTTGCACTGTAATGTTTTTAACAACTCACATTATTGGAATGTTCCCAAACAGTGTAAATGTTACGGGTAGTATGGCCATGCAGTGCTTAAACACGAACTTTATCATTTAAAATCTGTTTATCAATAACATTAAAGTCTAATTTTACTAAAAACTCCAAAATATTCATTCTAACACACAACCAGAGGCTGTTTCTAGCACATGTGTATAATTCAAACTGTACCATGCCTTTTAAAGGTTATACTGTTTACAGTGCAACTGCTGTGGCTTCTGTCCCGCTTCTTACTGCACAGCAAAGAAATATCTCCATGGAATCCCCTTGTGATTTCTTAATGCAGGTGGGGAGCACTTTTGATTAGGGGTAATTGCATTTTTTCTGCAACTTCTGTCCAAATTTGTGATGGTGATTTGTGTTAGTTGCGATGGCAAACACAAGGAAGAATTTAAGTCAAAAGGCAAAAACTCCAGAAGGCAATAAAACAGAAATCATCAAAGAGAGATGGCTGAGAAAAGCAGAAGGAACAAGCTGATGGAAACAATGTGGTGAGAAATATAAGCAGAATGTTTATGTATGACTTCCAATAGAAAGACAATAAGCTTTCAACTTAAATAGAAGAGACAGGCGGGAATTCAAGAAGTATGGGCAGCAGATCAAACCAAGAGGAAGATGAGCATCTTTTCAGTGCACTGTAGTAATACAGTTAAAAAGCAATGAAGACAGAATAACAGTTTCTGATTACCTGAGTTGAGATGACTTTCAGCAAATCAGTCTGAATCTGGCATTTTGAACTGATTAGGCTTCTAACTGCCGGACTGTGACATGTTTTAGCAAAACGGGGCTCAGATAACAAGTCAGACTGTCTCTTCTAGCCTTACACAATGAAGTGCAGGATGCTGAAATAAGCAGAGTCTCTGTACACTTCTGCTGTCTGAGAATGCTTTCAGTATTTCTCCCCAACCATTGTGGTATGTCACCAGCATAACTGCTTTTCCTAGTTAATCAAATAATAATTCCATTATTGCTCCTTGCGTCTGTTCTCAAAAACAGGGCTTGGCACAAATTTCCATTGCACTTTAGGGACTTCGTTTGGGAATCTGTAGGCGCTAGGGCTGGCTAATAATGTTTGAACCTATTAGAGGAAAGACACAACAGAAATGCAAAATAGTGTTTTGTGACTCTTATGACTACTTGAATGACTATCAGAAGCAAATTTAATTTGTTTAGAAAAGATATTTTTGAATGCAACTGAAAATATTAATTCATAGTTTATAAATATTTCTGCCTGTTTTATAATGGAATTAGATGTTCTGCTCACTTTACCAGGAAAATAATATTTTCATTTAAACTAAGTACCTTTCTTAACAAACACTACCGAACTGTTCCGTATACTATCAGTGTATTGATATGGCAGTATCTCATGTAGGTCTGCTAATATCATGAGAAAGAAGTAGTTACTGAGGATAAAATGATTCTCCTGCTGGTGCTATGATCCAAACTATTGGGTTGGGTTTTATTTTGTTTTTGTTTTTTTAAACAGAGAAGGCTGCACATTGGGAATATAAAGTTAACTGGTCCATTTGCCAACCTGCCTTATCTTTTCATTTAGGCTCTTCTTCTTCCATATAAATTCTGTACTTCTGTACCCTGCTGAAGCTCTTTGTCAGATTTTTAGATATAGAAGTCCAGGTTGGTTCCTGGAAACAGCAAGTACGTGTCTGTACACCATATTGATGACAAGAGGAAGGGATGAAGGGACTTGTTTTCCAGAATCTTGTCTTCTGCTTTAAAACAAGTTTTAAAAGAATGTCCTACAAGAGGAGCCAAGTGACAAGCATGCCAGTGGATGAAATTGCAGCCTTCCAATCCTGTGCTCACAGAGACATCCATATGGGAGGCTGAGATGTGGCAGTCTCAACGGGAGGGTCAGCTGGGAAAAAATGTATATGCCTAACCAGTTCCTGCGGGGTGAACTGGAGTGTGGGAAGTGGAAAAATAATTTCCTAAGAAAAGGCTTTGAGGATGCTCCCAAAGCAACTTGACTGACTAGAAGGAAGAGCTAGATAACTTTTAATAGTAACAGTGTGCTTTGGTCAGGAAATGTTAAAATCTCTCTCTCAGTAGCAGGGAGACTTTAAACTATTCAATAAGATATTCTGCCCACACTGCTGTCTGTAAACCTGGGCAGGTGCAGGACAGAAGGGCTGGGTGATTTGTCTGGTCCTGTAACCAAACCCTTCTCCCCACTTTTGCACAAATCACTGTTGTAAAGAAAATCTGAACACTGTCTGTTTCTGAGATGAATCTTGAAGAGACTCTTTTATCATATTAGTTTATTCTGACATCTGCTCCAGTATTTTCCTCTTACACACAGATAGGGAAAAAAAAAATAAAACTGATTACATGACAATACAACCAAAGTTTTGCCCAACATACAGCAACCTGCAGAACTCAAAGGGGAGGTTACTATGGTAGAAGTTGTACCTTAAAAACAAAATTATGATGTTTGTGAATCAGGCTTAGAGAGTGGTCTGGTATGTATTTATCTAAGATGTGCTTGTAGAAGTATCTTATTGTTACCTGCATATTCTTTATAACACCCCTGTTGCTTGCAGCATTTTCTATCCACTTGCATGCTCTCCTGTCCTAATCCTGCTGCTCCCTTCTCATTCTGCTTTTCCTTCGAAACAGTTCCGCAGTAAGAATGTTGAGCAAGGGAAAGATCTTGCTCAGGCTGCATGGAGATGAGCTACTCCTTTCCCCTCCTAGGAAAAGTTCCCTTGCCGTGCTTTAGTCAGGTAAAATGTCGATGAATTTGGATTAAGAAACAACCAATAACTAGTCGCTCTGGTATATTAAAAGATGAAACTTGAGATTAAACTTGCTTTGAAACAATTACCAAATATCACTAGCTACCAAAAAACCAATCTGGCCATAGCATAAATATCTATTTATTGTAGCCACAGGTCTGGTTATCAGGATCAAGCAGCTTCCCAAATTTCAGTCTCTGTTATTTGAGAGTACTAATAAGAAATCTGACTACAGTAAAAAGAGAGTACAATCTGTTAAAATTTCAATTTTAAGTGAGCTGTTAGTGTAACAGTTTGCAATTAGGATTACTTCTCCATTAGGCTTTTATCCCTCCTTTAATTTTTCTATACTTCTACACTATGCAAGGGGGAGTAAATTTGGTTATCTGCAGCCACACTTATTCTGTATTTTAAGGATTTTCCTGTCAATTGCAAATAATGAAGTTTCAGAGGAATTATCTCTTGACATCTTAACCTGTGCTGAGAGTAGTCAATGGCTTAAAATGAATGATCCAAAACAAAGCATGTATTTTTACTTTTTTTAAACCTATTATTTATGTTTCCCATTTGTATTTATCTTCCTTTTGAAATCTATGGAGTAATAGCTGGGGAAAAATATAGATGTGTCTACAGATTTGTAGAGAAGTGTAAAAAAAAAAAAAACAAAACCAAACTATAAAGAATATGAACTTATTCTGCTATGTTACAGACCATAGTAGTGAAAAACAGCATAGCAGCATTAAAAGTTCAGGACTGCCATTATCATGAGCCCACATTGCTAATGATAAAATGTTCTCAATAACAGAAGCAAAATCAAAGGCAAATAACCATTCCAGATTTGCATTTTGGGTTGCCTTATCACACTGAAGAGGAAAAATTACTCTGGCTTTCCTAGTAAGGCAGAAAACCAACCTTCTTAGCTCAGACTGTGCAGTGCTGGATACAGGAAAACTTAAGGCACTGTCCCAGAGCAATACATGTAGGAATGTGTTTTAAACTACTTTAGCAGAAGTAGCCATGTTTAATCTGAAGGGCTTTCTCCTCTTTAGCAGTGTGAAAAATAAGCAAAGCAAACAAATAGAAGAGTGTTTTTCACAGATAGTTTTGCTTTTCAGTGAATTGAAGCATCACTGTCTTGGAATGGGTTTGTGCAATCTGCAAAACCTTGAGAAAAATAAAAATGTGGAGTGAAACTTCGGTTTGAACACGGTTACAAGGTTTTTTGCAAGAGGTGTCTGAGGCAATCATTGTGCTAGAATATATGGACAAATAGTAAGGATCTCCTGTCGGAAATCCCCATGGAGGCATTATGAGGAACTTAATTCCCAGCCAACAGAGGACCCAGCCTCTGGGAAGGGGGAATGGGATGAAGGCAACAAGGGAAGGCTCTTCTGGTAAAAGCAGAGATTTTTAGTGTCTCAGTATTAAAGAAGGATTATAGTTTCCCATCCCTCCAAACATGATGAAGCTGGAGGGCTGGTGAACTCGCTCATTTCTAACCTGGTGAAGGATTAATTTGTCTCACAATTTGACTTGCCCTGCATTTTTTATTTGCTTATCTAGCATGATGGTAGTTTAATGCTGATTTCCATATAAAAATTATTACTTCTGTATTTGCTGAAGAATGTAGTGGGGGGTTTTAATATTGCTAAATTTCATTGTAAGTATGTAGTTTTCAAAGGCCAAAATGGAGTTGAATTAGTCTTTAGAAAGCGAGCAGAAGCTTAGTATCTTAGTTTCCAAAGATTCCTTAAAATTGTAATCTAAGTAAACAACCCAAAGACTGTGGACTTGGTAAGATGTTTATCCATACTGCCTGGACAGAACTGAGAGTGTATCTGAAGATTTTGACTGATTTTTCATACAAGGAAATGTAAGAAGAAGAAAAAAAAAAAAAAAAGAAAGAAAGAAATCCTCATAATTTTTTTGGACAGAACTTATTTGAAAAAAATAAAAAAATCATTGCCATCACTGCTATTACTTAACTGAGAAACAGAAGCAGATGAAAGATAACACATGAAAGAGAATATTGTTCACACTTTTTCTTTAGAAAAGAGGTGCACCTGCAAACTAATCTTGTCTGATGAGTGTAAGTACTCTTATACATTGTTAATTAACTATAATGAATGTGCTGGTAGTATAAACAGAAAGACTCACAACCTATGTCATTTGAATTTCTAAAGAGTTTGATATTCGATAACGGTCCTAGAAAAACAAACGAAGAAAATAAAAGCAGGTTTCATTCCATCTGTATTTGGGCCAGAATTTTATGAATGCCAGGTGTAGATGCACCTGAGGTGTCTGAAAGAATTTAAGCAATTGTACTCCTGTTTACAGGTGTAAGAAGGCAGTAGGTGCTAAGATGAACAGAAAGGTCTAAAGTGCTCTGCTACTTTAGAAAATCTTAGAAGAATCTGCACAGAGCTGAGTAAGTGCTTAAATACCTTTAAAACCGCGCTCTTTCCTCTGAGTTCCTAAATCTATTTTGCAAGTGGGATTTCTAATGAAAAACTTGCTTAAATATACTTCAAAGTACGGTGCATCTTAATTTGGACAAGCGAGTTCAGAAGCTGTCTCAATGAAAAAGCGATATAAGTTAGATTCCTGATGATCCTTCTTGTCTGTGATTGCCGTGTATGCAATTTCATCGTCTTCTGCATGCACCAGACTGAAGTATGTGTTTGCTGTGGTTTAAGTTGCCAGGCAATATATGTTTTATGAACAGAAATAGCACAGCTTCATTTTTACATAGTTCCAGGTTAGTCTTTTACATATAGCAGTGCTGTTCTGTTACATTTGAGATGAAATGATTCAAACCAGTTCCAGAATACTATTTCTGTATAGATAAAACTTAATTTTAAATAAGTGTTTCTGCTTTGAAACCCTCTTGATTTTCAGAGGGCTCATAGACTGAAAAAACTTCTGATGATAAAATACCCCCTTAGAAAGTCACTGTTCATTTTTATCTATTTGGTAACTGATGCCAAATAAGATAGTACCTTTTAGGAAATTTAAAATCTTTAAAAAGTAGATCTTACTTTAGTATGTCATCACTATATAAATAATAATCTAATGTAATATAATAGCCATGTTATATTATCTACTCTCTACTCAAAGAAAAAAATGGCAAAGTAAATAAAAGTTTTTCCAGAATAAAACACATTTTCTTTCACATTTGGATATCAAATTCCTGGTATTAGTCAGTAATATTTTGTGGTTTAATATCTCATAGTGAGTTTTCTGGTTTCCAATTGTTTTGTTTTCTTTCTTGTGCTCTGTGTGCTGTGTAAAACCTCAAGTGAAATAATCTTCAATATTGATTTTTTTTTCCTTACTGTAACAGATTTTCTTGATTCTTATATCCAAAAAATAACAGGAAGTGATCATGTAGAGAAAAGATTGTATAGCTGCAAATACTGGTTAGTATGTCCATTTTATAATCAACATTTCAAAAGGAAAGAACAATTTTTCTCTTGACTCTTGTCTGCCTCTTCTGAGGAGTGGCTTTTAAATATTGGCAGCCAGGTCAATTCTACTTGAATTTTCCTGCTGAGATAAATGCTTGACAGTAAGAAACAACAGGAGCAGAGACTCCTGTGGTTAGTTGTATTCGGATAAATTTTCTTTAAAAAAAAAAAAAAAAAAGTACTCAGATACTAAAGAAAGGATCTGTGGTTTCAGTCTGGTTTTTTTTCTGAGGCAAATAGGTGCTGAAGATGCTCTATGGCTAAAGCTATAATTCTGCTTGCTATTAATAGAAAACACAGTAGTACTGGGTTTTTCTTTGCAGGGGTTATTGTTCTCTCCTTGAAGGTAGCTAAAAAGAGGGAGAAAGGCATTTTTATTGTAAAAGAAATCAATGTATGGACAGTATTCAGAAGGCATCAGTACACCTTGATATTGCAAGTAGTATTAACTTATGTTCAATCTTTTCAGTTTACTAGATGAGAAAGAGAAAGGTAGGTGAAAATACTATCAATACTCAAATACAAATCTATCAAATCATCGGATTTTGGAATTGGTCATAAAAGATAAGTTATAGTGCTGGTATTATAAGTTGTGCCCTCCCAGCAGAATTGCTTTGAGCATTCTCCATGAAATACCATTGCTTGTGGAAAGTACATCCATCTTCTGCCAGAGCTGCTGTACAAACCTCTGCTATTCCCCCCTCCCCTGTCCCAGCCCTGAAAGAAGAGATTCGGTCAGGGACTAATTGGTTCCTAATTGTCACATTGTTCTCACTAAAAGTCAGATTCCCAGGTGTATTCCTCTGCAGGATTTTAAAATTCAGTAACTTTGAAATTATTTATTTTCACACAGAACATGAATTTCCAATTATGAATTCCTGAATATGTTGAGGGGACCCCTCTTTCTTTTATCTTTTTCTAAACAGGCTTAATCACAGTTTACCAAGAGGAGGTAAAAAACCTGCCTCTGAACGAATGCTAAAATTCTCCCTACTTTAGCAGATACGGCCAGTCATCTTTGCTGCTGCCAGCCACTGAGCTTCAAAAAGGCTGAAGTCTCTGATTTTCCTGAGAAATGTATAGGAAAAACTGTCACAGTAGGTTCCTGTGCCTATGAAACCACATAATTTGAAGTTTCAGTTTCCCAGGGCACTAGACAGAAGTGGTAGGGTTACGTGTCAGGACCCCGATAAGCCCCATTATAGAGGCTGAAGGCGGGGAAAAGAGATCACAAGTTAAAAGTGGAAATTAGGAAGAGGCACCACATCTGGTGTTGTTTGTCCAGCAAACAATCAAACTCATTTTAATAATTACAAATTCTTAGGAAGGATTTGTCATCTGAATTTAGAAACTACAAACTTACCTTTATTTGCCTCTTAAATTTTGAATTACAATTACAGTAAAAATATTTCCTTGTCCTGATACTATGTATATTATCAATTCCATTCCTAAATGAGAAATGTTGCTGCATTTTCCTGACAAAATATGTATTCTGCCTTCAATACACCATGCACCAGAGTTGGAATAAGATTATAGACACAAAACATGGCATCATTGCAAAAGCAGAGTAATCATGTTATTCGTTGTAAAACTTAGAACTTGTCAGAACCCTAACAGAATTCCTTCTCTATTCAGTCAGTAAATTGATATTATTATATATGATAAGATTATGAATTCTCCATCAAGCAGGCAAAATTCTGAAGCTATTTTGAGTTTAAGCCACACAGCTCTAGCCCTGCTGTTTGTGGTGGTTTGAATTCAGCTCACTAACCGGGATTCTGTCACACATTGTGCTCAGACAAATTAACATCTGAACAGTATTCATTTGTTGATCTACAGAGTGATGCATGATGAGCTACAAAATAACCATTACTTCTGGGAAGGGTCCATGTTGTTAAAGTGAGACTTGCAGTAAATACGACTCCTGAGATAATTTGAAACTTGAAGCTTAAGGGTGACTTCGGTACAAACACAGGGAGATGAGGTTTTGAGGCATTTAGTTGAATCCATGCATCATAAATAGACATGCTCACATGCTTATCCAATTAAATAAATGTTAAAATAAATAAATAACAAAACAAAAAACGCCTTGACTGGGCTAATATTATTAGGAAGGTAACTGGCAAATGTCTCCATTATGCTAGGTAAGTAATGAAACAATCTCCTGTTTCTCCTAGCCCATTATACATTTCTCTCTCAATACATGATTGCACCTGTTTCAGAAATAGCGTATCTGGATGTACCTTGGATAACTAGGAAAAAAAAAAAAAGTGTTGTGTCCTAAACAAGTACGACAAATTTTATTTCAGTAATAAAAAGGAATCACCTATTAAGCAATGTTCATTTTCCTGCTTTTAATGTGTTTGCATCATAAACACAGCATGATTTTCTCCATTGCTTTTGAGAGTTTTAGAAAACTTCCTTTTTAATAGGTGGAATTTCTTAGATTTCTTAATCTTCCATTATGAGATATTCTGATAAAATTGTCAGATGCCAAGCTGAAGTTATATTTAGAAGCTCATAAACTGGTGCTCTAGAAATGTTTTGCGTTTTTTTTCAGGTCTCTCAAAACATTTCTAATGACGTAATAGGTCAGCTGCTGCCACATAATAAATGAAAACAAATTCCTTACAAAACTAATGTGGAAAATAACTTAAGCCTAGAATTTTAAGTGTATATCTAAAAGTCTTATTCCTATCTGTTTAAATTCCATACCGTGTCACATGAGATGATTTGCAGCCAGTGTTGTTTATAATGCTGCAACAGGAGATACAAAGAACTGTATGGTGTGCTGTAAACTCTTCCACCTCTGGAGCAGAGGGTTTGTAAGTGGGACCTGTGGTATATCAGTCAGGTGCCAGCACTGGAAAAAGCTTCGTAAGTAAGTTATTTGACCCTGTCTGGAGGGGGTTCTTTCTCAAGCAGGTTACTGACTTGATTACTTCTAGTGGCAAATCCTGTGCCTGCAAATGTTCTTTCACAAGGTGAATACCCTTGGTCCTAAAAATTGTTCTATCTAAATATCTCAGAATCTTCTGTTTAGGAAGCAAGAGTGAATCCTTTTGAAGTAATTCCTCATTTGCCCTCTTTGAGGCATCCTTCCATAAAGAAAAAAATCTCATTCTGGAATGACGTGGAATTGAACTCAAATTGGTATGGTAATTCCCAAATTCCTGCCCTTGGGACCTCTTCTTCCACTATGTAGACACATGGTACATGACTGTTTTCAGGAGACTAGCTAGACACATTCTACCATTTCAAACATCACCAAACAGAAGATATCTCTCACTGTTTTTATAATTTATTTGTAGTTAGCAAATGTATGTGATTTACCTTCAAATACTGCTAGTAGAATTGGCAGTTTAATCAAACTGCTTATGGTACTTACCAGACTAAAGAAGACTGTGTTTCATTTTACTGAGTTGGTGATAAAGGAAAGTAGTTTATTTAATAATCACACAGGGAAGTGCAACATACTGGAAAGGTAAATTTGCAAGGGAAGTATTAGAGACTTTATTTGTGCAAAAATGTAGTGCTTGAGTCTACAGACGGATATTGTAGATTTTTCAGAGAAAACTTTGCCTAAGTTCTCTATGTCAAATATGATGGCCTATTAATTAACATATTACTCATTTATTTCTGTAAGATAATGCACTATGGAAAAGCAGAACATTAGCAGAAGCCGTGCTTTTGCCATGTTACCTAACAGGCACATTGGCACCATACAGGGGAAGAGGAACAAAACCAAAAAAAAGAGATGTTCCACAGAGAACTTTCATATGGACATAAAGTGCTAAACACAATCAATCTCATGCTGAATGAACCTAAACATGCCAAAGGACTGGCAAAAAGGTCCTAAACAAATTGGTGATTTTACTGGAATTTATATTCCAACATTTTGCAAACAGCAAATTACTGATCTTGAAAACTAAGACCTCCTCAGAGAGAAGAGGAACATGACCATTAATGTCTGTGCAACAGAGAATTATTTTATTCTTGATGTGTTCAATTAAAAACTATGCTTTTCTTAAAAAAACTTTTTTTTTTTTTTTAAAGTATGTTTAAGTTAAATTCAGAAAAGGGAAATGACATTTTGCCAGACATAAGGAAAGGCTGCATCTTTATGGATAATTTCTTCTCCTCAAATTAAATAAAGCTCTTTTGGCAACTTAACCATCCTTGTTTCCAGTTGCTATCTTAGAAGCACTGACATGATCTCCCAGTTTCAGCATGATGCAACTCAGCAGTGTGCATGTGCACAGATGCTTGAAAATGTGGATAAAATAATTGACACACTTTGTACCACAGGTCTGCTTAAATATTTTAGAGGTTTTCAGAATGAGAGGAGGAAGCCGGAGTACATGGGAAATCATACGCAGAGTTCTAGATGGAAGTGCTAGAAGACCCAGATTAGCCCTGCCCAGCCTTTGTACCACATAGGGCTCACAGAGATTTCCAGCATATAAGATTCGTGGTCTCCTAATAATCTCATGTTCAGTCACTGAAGCAATTTAAGGAAGGAAAAAAAGAGGGGAAAAAAAGAGTAGAGAAATGTGAAAGAAACGTATCAGAAGCTTATCTGCTGTTCTTACATTATTTAATTAGAAAAACAGTATTTCTGTGGGTAGGGACAGAAAGGGACACTGGCCTGGGAATGGGCAGCTGTGAAGAATTCTCAGAGCAGCCATTTAGCAAAGGTCAAGCCTCAGTGGGCCCTGAGTTTCCTGAGGGTCGGTTTCAATGTTTCTCTGTGGTTACCACAGTGACATCACTGTTTTGTTGTGGTTCACTAGGGAAAAAAATGACTTGCTCTCAGTAAATCCCAGTTATCCACCTTTTATTCTTCTATGTGTTAACATAATATCTTTTCTTTGATTACTTGAAAATTGCTTGAAATAAAATTGAAGAAATAAATATTGCATGAGCATTTAAATTAAATTTTGCAAAGGAGTACAGAAAGCAAGAATCCCAAAAATTCATTTCAGACAACATCTTCGGATTACTTTTGAAGAACATGAGGGAAATTCACAACTCAGAATTGTTATAAGTGCCTTTGCAACTGTTGTGGGGTGTTTATTATGCAAAGTAGCAGTTTGTCCTCTTTGTGTACATCTCAAAGATGTAATAATGCATCTGAAAGATGAACTTATATGTTGTTCTACCATGGCATATTTCCCTCTTCTCTTTTTACTGTTTTTTCCCATGTCTTTGTTTTCTACAGTATCAGTTTTAATTTTTCAGCCTCTAAAGCTCAGAACTGCCATAAAGCTCCAGATATCTCCACCCTTTCTTCCCTAGGAGTTCAAGGCAGTAAGCCAACAGCATGCTGGTTGCCCGCTCAAACAAGAGAAGTCAAATGAACAATATGTTAAGTCTCCTTGACTGGATTTATGTATAGCACTGTGTAGATATAGATCTCCAATCAAGAAAACAGTCTGATTTTAGATTGCAGTAATCAGAAAATAAAGTGTTCATATCTTTTAGCAGTATGCCATCTCTCTTCTACTTTTTGCAGTTAATGTTGCTTACCATACAATAGATAATTTCTGATGTGAAAAGCAATGGATGAGTGGAAAAAAGACTTCTGAATGAAATCTTATTTTCTAAGCAAAAATCTCTGAAACTAGTGGTTTTCATAGCATACTGAGACATTGGAATCATTTAATGTTCTTTTTCCTTCTTTCTTCTCCTTGCTTTTTTACAATTAAAAAGCAAATGCTGGCACAGGTACTTTTCCAAGTCACTGCCACCTACATTTGATTAACACTTCTCCTTTATTGACAAGTTAATACAGCAGCCTTGGACTGCTCGGGGTGCAAAATGTTGGGATCCTTGCTGGGTTGAATTATGCCACCAGAAGTACTTAAAACTGGCAAATTAGACCAGTAAACCTGCATTTCTCTCAGTAGAGCTCGCATAACACATTTACCACATTGGTAGAGCGTGTTGTCTTCAATACACCATCTATACCAACAATGTTTTGCTACTATAATAAACAACTATGCTAGAGTGGTAAAGCATTACTAAAATTGAATGCACTTAGGAATCCAAATGCATACTGTTTCTCAACCTTAAAAAAAAGCTGTGTGGACGGAACAATATGGTCCATCATGGGCAAGTTAAGCAAGAGGTATGTTTCGCCATTTCCTTTTTCTATTTGTTGTCCTCAGCTTCGTTTACAGAGTTTTTATTTGTGGTAGTACCCTACTAACATTATTATAATTATGTTGTTGTTATTTATATTCATGGTCCTATTTTAAAGGCAAGTTTGTTTCTCTAGACGAGATTCTGTCAAAGAGATTGTATCAACAGAAGAATTAGCTTCTTTTCCTTCATGCTTTGAAACAAAGTTGGCTTTGAAAAAGTCTTATCACTCTACTAAAGAAATGATGCAGACAGTTAAGTCACAATCTGATTACTCAAAGCAAGTTAATTAATTTTCAAATGCATATTTAATCGCACATCCTATGCATTTCAGCACAGCTAAAGCATTGAGAAATTCAGTTATTACTTTTCAGTAAAAGGTGAAATGGGCACCATATAAGATTTGAGAAGTATGAATTTTAATCAAAAGTACATTGAAAGTATAGCATTTGGGATCTGCAAGGCTGAACCTCCAGATGACAGACTTACAGATCAGTTTGGCTGGATGTTATTATTACCTGACAGCTGCTCTGTATCTGATGTGAATGAGTTGCTGGTCACAGTTCACATTGAGCTGGCAAGTCCCTACAAAGTAATTACCACTGAGTGCCACAAATCCGCAATTTACTTGGGCAATTCAGTCCACAGGCCAAAGATCGAACTAAGAGCAGAGGAGCTAGATTCAGAAGCAGGACAACGTGTGCTGCCTTTCCATATGATGTATTTTCTCTTTTAGAGATAATGACTTAAATTTTTTTTTATTGTTTTTTTTTAATTCAGAAAATTTTTCGGGGAACTTTGAAAACTTTCAAGTTAAATATTTCTATTCAATTCACTTCAGCCAAGTACATGTGAATCGATGTCCATTACCAATGTATCCACTTACTTAAAACAGGGACATTTCTAGTAATGATTACTCTTTTGTTGCCTCTTATGATCTTTTTACTATTTTAAAGAGATACTATCAGTTTACTATATTTAAAAGAACCATTGTCTAAACTCCCAGTTTGGCTAGCGCAACTGTTAAAAAGCATGTGTCTGTTTTTAAAAAGTCGGTTACAAAGCACTTCCTTTCCCTGTACCATCTTTTTTGAAGTGTAGCAATTTTCTCTGACACTTTTAACGAAATAACAGGGTTTTTTTTTTTTTATTTTCAGCTCGATGACCTCCTTTATATAAAGTCAGCTTTCAATCGCTCCATATTTCAGCAAAATAACCTCATAGCATTTTCATTGGCAACATGTTATGATGTAATTACTTTTGAATCATGATCACTGCAAGAGACTATGAATGAGAAAACCCTCAGAAGCAAAGTAAAGCAGTAGGTAAGCACATTTTCTTTGTGCAAATACAGTTTATTTAAAAATGTTTCTATGTGCAAGTTTTCCTTTAATAAGCACTGTACTACAAATGTATTACATTGGTGGTGATAGATGTGCTCATTCTGAGACCCATGATATTATTTAAATTGATCTTTCCTTAGCACCTCTATTCCTTTAACATATGAGAGAAATGAACTCTCCCCCTTGCCAGGTGGAAAAAGAGTTAATTAGATTCTCATCCACCTGTATAGCCAATTAACTATTAGTTACAAATGAGGCATCTGACAAACACAAGGCTTTATCTCCCTCAAGACTTTATTTGCAGACTAATCCTGTACTTTATAAGGTTGTTATTCACAAATACCCATTAAAACAGATTGTTTAATTTCGGCTCTTGGAGATTTCACAAACCATCCAATGACTGGTAGGTATTATTTAGAAGATAATAGTAATAGTTTGGGTTATATTGTACTATTGCTTTTGCTTAGTTGGAAGACTGAGGTATTTCAGGTGTAATATCATGTCTAAAGTTCTGCTAGGAACCTCCTATGTTTCACATACATATTGCAAAGAACCTGAAAACTATTTAATACATGTCTACAATAAATACAAAAGTACCAAATCCCATAATTGACTTCCTATTATTGCTTCAAGAAGAAATCAGATCTTCCAGGGTACAAGCTGAGAATGCAATTAGTATTAAAGCTACTTAAATTAGAAAAGGCATTACTATTACATATGTATGATGTTTTTGTAAAAACAAAAAGAAAGAGGAAAAGAAACAAACAGTCAAATTCCACCCCCCCCCTTAACTTTTAGCAAAAGAGGATTCAGCTAGTAATTATTAATTATAAAGTCACTCTAAATCTTGAAGCTCATGATTCTGCTAAATGTAAAGGGACAATCTTCAAGAAGTTATAATGAAAGAAAAACTTGACTAAAAGAGGACAATCTTTGAGAAGAATGAATTAAACAGAAGTCATAAAAAAACTTTTCACTGTCAGTTTGTGCTGCTTATATAAAGGGTTATACTTGTCATGCAACATAATGCTTTTCGCAGAATGCTCTTTCACAATTTTAAAGGGAAGACTAATCCTATACAACAGCTAACAGGCAAAACCAATATGTTACCTGTCACAATTTTTTTTTAATATAGAGCCTTAATTTCATTTCTTTGCCTTCTGTCTAATCATGTATTTTCAAGCATAAGGAATAGAAAATCTGGATTTTAAAAACTAATAGATTTTTATGAATACTGAGATAAAATTATCAAGTAATTTGAGTAGATGCACAAGGTCATATACATAAATCTTGGCCATTACTTGGAAAATCTTTTAGAAGTGGTTTATTTAACTACTTATGGAAATATTTCTTCCACCTTGTTCCAAAGTATCTGGTGCTGCCTCCAGAGGAGCAAGTATGAGCTTGACAAGATAATGGTATTATTTAATTAAATATCAATTTGGATGATTGCATAGTATGGTCACTTGGTAGCATTCCTTCTTGGAAGGAATTTAACCTGCTTGTCAAATACCCTGTGATTGCTCGAATATCTCTGCTGTGAAAGTGTTCAGCTTTCCAAAGTTGAATTGAGGTTGAGTCACAAAGCAGCCAAATATTTTTTCACAGAATGTTAGGGATTGGAAGGGACCTCAAACGATCATCTAGTCCAATTCCCCCGCTGGAGCAGGGACATCTAGATGAGGCTACACAAGAATGTGTCCAGGCAGGTTTTGAATGTCTCCAGAGAAGGAGACTCCACAACCCCCCTGGGCAGCCTGTTCCAGTGTTCTGTCACCCTCACTGAGAAGAAGTTTCTTCTCAAATTTAAGTGGAACCTCTTGTGTTCCAGTTTGAACCCATTATCCCTTGTCTTACCATTGGTTGTCACAGGGAAGAGCCTGGCTCCATCCTCGTGACACTCACCCTTTACATATTTATAAACATTAATGAGGTCACTCCTCAGTCTCCCCTTCTCCAAGCTAAAGAGACCCAGCCCCCTCAGCCTTATGATCTGATCTTTTTATTTGTATGGGGTAAATGGGCATTTTTCTTGGAAAATAAAAATCTGGATGCATCTAGAGCAGAGAAGTATGACTTCAAAAGCCAACACAATCCACTTTGGCAACTCATAGGGGTCACATAAGGTTTTTTTCTAGGAGTTGGATGTTAAATTTTTCTTGTGCATTTATTAAACTTAAAGTACAATCCTACAGACCTCAGCTGGAAGCTGTTGTAGCACTGTGTGGCTGTGTTCAGGAAATGGTCGATAGTACTGAAATTTGGCTCAGCTGAAGGAAATAACTAGTTGTTACTAAGTCTTGATTCAGGATAAAAGGATTATTTTGGCCTAGAAAAGGTACTTGTAAGAGAAGAAATCAACACTGTGCAGTGTTTAGACAGTTTTTATGAATGTCTTTAGTTCTTGTAGCACAATACAGGATAATTTAGAGAACAGCTAAATGCTGTATTTAATCTGAGACACCACTTAGTTTCGGTTATACAATCTTGCCAAAATTAAGGGCAACGAGTAAAACATTAGAAGTTCTGCATAAAAGTAATCATGAGTAAAGAAAATTTTGAATAAATATGAAAAATTGAGTTATATTTGCATGTTTATAAAACCGCTTGTTTGCATTCATGTATTGGTTTTATGTCTGTTAAACTACATAAAATCAACCAAGTCTTAGCAGTTAGAGTGAAACATTTTTCAAGGTATCTAAACAGTTACAATAGAAATACTGGTACTGACACAGCCAGCATGTAAACATTGGCTGTAAGGATAACCACAGGCTTCCTCTTCCATTGTTTAGCTTCAGCTTCGGGTCTATTTTTCAACAGTGTCTGTGTTACCCAGCCAGACAATCAGTCAACTATTTCCTTTGCAAAAGCATTTTCATTCTGTTCTTTCTCCTGTTATCAAATGAGTAAACAAGTTTATCTTGTTTATAGAGAATGAAGGTGCATTCTGTTCTGCTGGTTACCAAGACAAATATGGTACAGAAGAATCCTTCAAAGCATCCTCTCTTTGGATGAAAGCCCAGGAATATGAGAACTGGTTGTCAAGAGCGTTGGTCAGATCTCAGCCCTCTGTAGTACTTAAAAGCCAAGTTACTGTTACAACTGACAGCTGTTACTCTAGGACCAAGTTTTGAATGGCTAAGGGGAAAAAGCACCTCCAGCCCTGCAAACCGGCTGGAATATTTGCTTGGACTAAGCTGTTGCTATGCTGTAAGGAAATTATACATCAATGTCAGATATTAATTCTGGAATCCATACATTCAAGGCAATATTTTTACCTATATATTTATACATGTGTATAAGATCTGATATCAAAAAGCTCTTTTTCTCTTTTCTAAGCTCTTGATAACACTTCAAAGAGAAGACTATACTAGTACTAGCCTAATAAAAGCACCACATTTTTTTTATATTATGCTTTTTGCATTCCCAGATCACAGCAAATGTTATTATGAATGTAAGAGTTCTTAACCAAAATCAGTCTGACAACATCCTGCTATCTTGCAGAGCTGTTTATATACCTTCTCTTTCTGATGCCAAAATGTTTTAATACAGGCTTGCATTAAGATTAGGAAATAAAAAGTGTACAGTCTCATTCCCTTCTCACTGAATCCTGACATAAGTGTTCAGTTCCATAGGCAACAGAAACAATACTCACTTGTTCTATGATCTGCTGTAGATAAAGGAAGTGGATAAGGTGTTAATTTGTGTTAATATTTGACTTTGTAAAGCTGTACACAAAGGTATTATTCTTTAAGAATTCTGCATTGCTCAGTGTGTATTAAATGTGAGAACTTTTTTAAACCACTGATCTCAGCCTTTCTAATCAGTCTCAAGTGGTTCAAATTGCTCCTACTAGAAGTATACACAGAACAGTGTACTTCAGATTTTCAAGGATATACTCGAGACCATAGGCTTTGTACTAGTGTTTCTCAAAAGGCAACCCTGCCCTTTTTCTAGATAAGTGTAAGAAATATTAAATTGCTAACAAAATATTACTTGGAGCATGCTCCTCCTCTGTGCCTGATTGTCTCTAGACAAAGGGTGTGTTACCCATAATAACACCCAACAGTGTGTTCTACTCGTAATGTGGTTAGTAAAAAGGTCTCTCTTCCTGCAAGGAGGAAAAAAAAAATCCCTGAGATATTTTCTGCTCCCAGGATTTTATGCTCAGCATTGGCACAGAAATAAATCAGAAGTGTCCACTTCCTAGTGTCCACTGGATATTTCAAAGCACTTGTAAAATCTTGGAGGTCTGCTGGAGATCTCAGTGATATGGATAGATTTTGCTTTTTGTTGCAGCCAGTAGTGAAAATCTAATGCTTTCAAGAGTGCAAGAATTGGGTCATTTTGACAGATTTTGACTTACTCAAAATACATCTTTAACACAACATATTTCAGTGACCAGTAAAGATGCATAACTAAATAATATAAAGAAAAAAACTTAGATTTTGCCCAGTACTTCTGTTGAACCTGACCTAGACCATAATCATAATCTAATTTTTTCTAGTTCAGGACTTGTGCAACAGCTTGAGCTGTGTGAAGTAATTGTTCATCTCTCTCAGGTAAAATTAACAGACATTTCTTTCAAACTTTTCAAGACTTTTTTCAGATTTCCAGATCCTCGATTACTAATGAAAAGAATGGGAAAAATCCAAAAGGCCATGCCATAAAATAGAGGTCCAAAACTCCAGTTAAATTTCTACTAATCAGTTTAATGATCCATACAGTATGAATACTGCAACAGATAACAGCAGATTTTGCCAGTTCTTTTTCACATCTGCTTTTGCTTACCTTTACCTATAAGCTTTCCCACTGCATTATGTAAAATCTTTGAGAAGCACTGTGTAGTTTAATTACATGTCTTTTAGATGAGTTACTAGGAAAACATTGCTAGTATGCACGTTCTGGCCTTCCATAAAGGAAATAAGAAAGATGCAAATTTAAAAATAGCACATGTAATGAGAAAATAAATTCTTAATCAGCAGTTTAGTGCATCATAGAAATGCTTACTAGGCTAAAGATCCAAAGAAGGATCATGCAGGTCATACAGGTACTCAACACACGGTACTCAATGCACAGTTTCACATTTTATAACTATATGCTAAATGAAATCATATTCAAGGGGAACAGTTTTAATCGATATCTAACCATTAATGTAAAACAAGAAAATACTTCATTGGTTTCAAAAAATATATTTGAACTTGCTAGATAAACAAATTAAGCAGATTCATATCTGAGCTAAGCTGCTGGGTCCTGTGTCTTATATAACATTGGAACTGACCCAGTGCTATTTGCACACTTTTGAATTAAAAGTAATGACATAAGGCTATAAGCATTTTACAAGATACCTTCCTTTTTGCTAAAAAATACACCAACAAAGTAGGATAAAAGTGTGTTAGTCGGGCTCTGGAAGAATATTAAACGGTTCAGTCTTCATCCTTTCTGTGAAAGCAACAAAGACATCTGTTTCGAGAGATGAGCAACTTAACACAAGTCTTATTTTTACTGCAGAACTAGTTTATTGATTGCTTTCCTGTTCTTGGGACTAGAGAAGGCTACTGTTTAGGAACTGTCCAAGAAAATACTGAAGATGTGAAAATGTATTGTTTTAAATCTTTCTCCTGACACATTTGAGTTAGCTCCTTTTGCTTCAATAGAACATGGATGCCACTGTTAGTTGTCAAACAAGAGAGAATATTGACATTACTGTAGTAGAGGATGAGTCAAAATAAAACCCAACCTTGTGTATGTCTTAGGGTTTATTCAGGGTTCCTCTGCTGAGTGGATCTTTTTAGCATTTTAGTGTGTTCCTGAAATGCTTTTAAAAATCTCCTTAAGTTCTACCCTGTGACTACTTATACATCTCCTCCTCTAAGGGAAGAGCAACATGCTATTTAGTGTTTTGTGCTTAGGACTTCTGATGTAGGGGGTTTTGTTGTTTGGGTTTTTTTAGGGGGGGGGGTGAGGATAGTGCTTTCCTTTACCATCTTTCTCTTTCTTTTTTTTTTTTTTTTTTTTTGTGACACCCTTCATTTAGTCATGCAACAGTTGGGCAAATGCGTCTTTCCTTCTTGTGAGTGGCTTTGCAGTGTAGGAGTCAAGGAAGTGTAATCCAGTGGTTAAAGGTCAGGGGTGTGTAAAGGAGGTACCATAGAATGGTTGAAACCCTGTTAGCCTCCTCCTCTTCAGTTAGTCCTGCTGTACTATAGCGTGAGTATGTCAAAAGAAGCAGATCAAAGAAATTAACCTTCTGTTGGAACAGAAATCGATAATGTTTGATACATTTTTTGCTCCAAGAGGGGATAATTCCTCCTTCAAAATTCCTGAAATGGGATCTCTCATTCTCCCACCATTATAATTTCCTCAGTGCTTTGCATGAAGTTTTTAATATTTCTTTCATTTTTTTGAAAGCATTAATTGGCATAAACTTTTCCTGGAATGTCTGGGTTTTACCCATCTGCTTTCTCTGTTTGTAACTTCCTCTGGCATTGCTGAGATAGAAGTCTGAGTGCTTATATAAATGAAGCTGAGTATAGTTTCAAAATCTATAACCCAACAAAATGTTAAGTGATAACTATGCAAATGAATTGAATAATTCAGCATTAAATATGCCCGTTTCAAACAAACCTGAAGCTAGTGCAGAATTAAGTCTGTGGCAAAAAAGCAGTGCTGATATTGCCGTGTAAATCTCTTCCATTTGATTGGGGGGGTTTGAGAATTTAGGGGAGTTTCTTTTCAGCAATTTAGGCTTGCCTTTTTCATACTATAAATTCCTGATATCTTTTCTCCCACTCTTGTCGATAGACAAGCATGGATGGTTTCCTTTTTACATTTAAACAGCAAAATCTGTAATTATAAACACAACCCTAAACATGTCAGCAGTATTTAGAAGTAAACAATTTCAACTATGAGTGTAAAATATAAGGAAATTCAAGAACTTATATGTTATAAAATGCACTAAGAGCAATAAGTATAGTCATCCATATTCTTAATATAACTCAGCATAACTTCATTATTTGCAACCATGTGGGATCAGTGCATCTCATCCCATAATATGAGATCTAAAATGCGGATCAAGAGTAAACTTTGGCTCCTGTTGGGTCAGAGTTTTCCAGAACATGTTTTCTAATGTGAGAAGAGAGGAAGACTGCTTTAGACAGCTGTTGATACGTAGCCTTTAATGAACAGAAAACACAATACTGTCTCAGACTGAGATTTCTAGGAGATATTACACCTAAATAACTAAAGGGGGGTGGAGGAGGGAAGGCATCCAAATTATAGGGAATTCTGTCTTCTGCAAGGTTTTGTTACTGCTTGTTAATCTGACAAGAAATGTAAAATGTAATGCACTAGACCTTGATTCCCAACTTCTGTAAATGTCAACAGAAAATTATGCAGCATTATTGGTCTCGAGAGGTTGACTGCAGAGGATAAATTAATTTTTGCAAACACAACAGTAAATGTAAATCTTCTGAAGGAGGCCTTGCAGTACTTAGGAACCACCTTGATGTATGTTTGTTTGTTTTCCTGGAACTATATAATTTTCCTGTTTGCAAGTGAATTTTCATGTTTGATAGATAAATAATTGACCACCAGTCAGATTCACACAGAAGTTACAAAGTTTATTTTCTTTTCTTTGATCTGAGGGCTGTCTCAAGGTTGTTCTGATCCCATCTCAGTTCAGTTCATTTGATGACCAGCTTCAGTGACCCCATTCTGAAGCTGAGGACAGCTACAACTCAGTGATATGGTCACATCAAAAGGTCTCTCAAGCCAGAACTGGAAGACCACGCCATAGCACTGACTGTGCTGACCACCTGCTTCCCAAGGAGTCTTCTAAACTGTGGGGAAAACCAACAAACAGAATAAACAATCTGTTTTCCACCTGCCAGTATATAGATAAATAATTAATCTCTGAAGAAAAAGCAAATTAGTTTGTGATCTGAAAGGTATGTTGTGGAGAAACATTTTTCAGTCTATGGACCATTTCAAAGGCATCTGTGAGAAGTAAGTGCTTGATAGTACGCTTAAATTTGTTGTAAATGATTTACACCTTCCCTAGTTAGCACTCCACACATCAAAAACTTCTGAATGCTTCCATGGAGAGATTTTGTGATGTGGGGAAGGGGCAATCTGCAGGAAATGTCTTGGTCCTAGATCAAAACAGCTATCACTCTGCAGCACATCACTGTCACTGGCATGTGATTCGAGCTGTAGATGCACAAACAGATGCACTATTTTGAAAAACTGTGGAAGAACAGTTTGAAAAAATTAGCCTAAGAGTTTGAGAATATTTCAAGCATTTATCTATTGAGAAATAAGGAAAAAAATAGTAAAGCAATGAGGAATATAGTTTTCTTTAGGTTATTTTTTATTTATTCTCTACCTTCTAAGCAAAAGCAAACAATTTATTCTCTAGAGTTCTTAAAGGTTAGTCACTTGCAAGAATGCGAAGAATAACTAAGTAAAAATATCTGAAAATGTCGAGTGTCTGGAGACAAAGCAAAATAACAAAACAAATACTTCTGTGTTTTTTCAAATTGCTGGGTATTGTGTCTTTGTGCAGACAAGTAAGCATATTAGTTTAAACAATACATTACCTTTTGCATAAAGGGAATTGTCACTGGATGCAAAGGAAAAAAAAAGTCAATTCAGAAGTGGTGAAAGACTATGACTAATGTTCAGCTTTTTAGTGAACCACTACAGTAGAACAGCCAGTGAGCTCTTTGCTGTCAGAAAGCACGCTCCCATGCATGCCCAGCAAGAAACAAGCACCAGCTTAACTCTTTTCAGAGATGTCAAGCTGCGACAGTAAGTTTTGCATGAGAGGACACTCAAGAGGTTAATGGTAGAGTATCTGCAGAGGTTATTACACCACCCCATTGATAACCATCTCACCGGGCTAGAAAAAATAATTGGGTCAGTACAGGTAGAAATATGTTTTCAAAAAAATACTGTTTTTCTCCATGGCAGCCTTGTCTGGATCCTTCCCAAGACATTGAGAGGACTGATTTTCAAAACTTGCTCAAAAATCTCTAGGGTGGATTTGCATCTGGACATTGCAAACACATCAACTGGAGACATTTGAGATGTAGTATTTTTCAAGGTTTATAATAAAATTCCTGAGATGTAGTATTAAATTTCACTTTTCAGTAGGTTAGTATAGTTGCTTAAGCTTTTCCTAATGTTGGAGACAGAAAATCAGTATGTATTTTGCATATTTTGGATATAGGGCCTGAGAATAAAAGTATTTTAAAACTCTGGCTTATTATTTCAGAAAGTTGACTTTCAAGTTTCTGTAGCCAAAAATGCTTAGAGCCTTCTGATTTGCAATACACACTTGCTGTTGGTATTGAGAAGTCTGGAGACTTAAAGTAGTTAAAAACTTTTTTTTTTTCTTTCTACTAATTTGTTTTGTGCTGCTCTCAGTCTTCATGACTCCCATGCCCAAAAAGCACAAAAATTTTGAGCTGCTGGTTTGTAGAAGTGCAAATTCAAACTCTGTGTTGTCCTGCTAGGAAGAGACTGCCTTAGTGATAAATACAAATTTAATAAGAGACCTTCTCAACCATGTTCTAATTACACGCTCTGCTTTGTAAGTCATGTTCCTGCTATACATTGTAGTCTGCTTTCGTTTGATTCCTACAGAACAGTTCGTGTTCCTGCAGTCTAAGCCAATCCCAAAACAGGCAGAAAGAGAATGGGTTTTTTGGCTGCAGGCCACTATGTGGTTGAGAATTAAACCATTTAAACAGAAAGAGATTTTTTTCACATAGTACATTTTGTGTGATGGAAACCAGATTAATTGCTGAAATGACCTGACCCTTTTCACAGTTGGGACCAATCTGGTTAATTTTGTGAAGGATTGTGCATCCTAGGGCAGCATGTCATGTTGATACAGTAAATGATCTGTCCTACATTTTAGATCTATCCGAGCAACATTTAATTAAAATACATACATTTTGTATAATGTAACATCAGAACTGAGACCAATCCTGGCTCCCAAGGAAATTATCTACTCTAACCAAAAGTTATTTTCCATCTACACTGCATAACTCTTTCTTTTATTAAACTTATTAAACCCATTTTAAGCTTTGATGTCTGCAGCTTTTTGGCTGATGTTTTCATCAGACGTTATTCATCCTCCTAAGAAATAGGTTCTTCTTTCAGAGCAAATACTGATGCTGCTTAGTAATTTATTCCTGGTTTAAATCACGTGCATTTAAAATGTATCAAATTGTCAGACCTGGAAATTATAGTCTTCTATGCACTTTATCCACAGGACAGAAACTGTACAAACTGTAGTACTGTTAGCTATTTTTTATTACCTTTCACTAGCACCTGCTAAGCAAGATATTGTTTCTTTCATTGCACTCACCAAGTCTATCTTGCATCCTTCTTATCCAGAATTTTAGCTGGTGTCTTCTCCTCTTACCATGAGTTTTAATGACATATTGCCAGCACAAGACAAAAGATGTTGTTGATGTTGTTCTGGGAGGCAATGGTTCTACAACGAGAACCAAAAGACTTTTGGAAACAGTAGGAATAAAGTCCATAGGGTTACCTCAGAGACAAGAGCAGGTTTAGGCCTAATAGAAAAAGCCATTCTCCTGAACTTTAAGAGGATCTTCTGAAGAACACCAAAACAGTCTTCCTTTTAATACCAACAAATACTACTTTTTGCTTTGGAAACGCACATAACATTTCTAGATTTTACTCTTGTGGTTGTGAGGATGATGTTACAAATCTCTACTTACAAAGAAATTATTAGTTTATTCCAGCTAAAGGACACAATATTTTTGGTGGCAGAACCCAAGTGTGCTGCAGAGGTTTATGACTGCTGAAAGAAATTGGATTCAGGTTGCCAAAGACCAAACTGCATGCATAAGTGAATGTAATGCACTAGTCTTACAGCTAGATACCACGTTTTCCTTGTCTAAGCCAAAACCAAGCTTGTTCATTGTCTCTTTTACAATTAAAGATAAGTAAGAGTTAAAATGGGCAGCTATGTACTGTTCCCACATTTTTTAGACTATCAGACACTTTTCAGATATTGCATGTGGGATAGATTTCATAACAGACTTCGTTTCTCTTTCAAGCACTTCTAGTGATAAAGCAGCTCCATAGGTTTAAGCTGTCGTTTTCCACTGCCCTCTTGTCACATGTGGCCGTGTCGTAATGTCACGTCCCAGACACATAACAAGCACATCTTGACTATAATTAGTTTTCTCCACCCTGCCATTTCTAACACATAGAGGGTTCTACAAACTTTTTTCTATGATTGTTAGAAATTTTCTCCTTATCTCTGTCCCAAATTTGTGTATGACCACTACATGCTCATTTATGCTTAAACTAGTACTGTTTTATAGCTCTTTCCCTCTTTCCCCAGTGTTTAACCCAGCAGATATATCTAGAGGGATTAAGTTTATTCCCCTTCAGCCTTCATTTTTTCTGTGCTAAATTATCCCAGCTTCTGTCCCATTATATATCCCTTCTGCCAACTGTCCTAATAGCCCTTCCCTGCTTGCACTGATATTGTTATAAAAATTATTGCCCAGAAAGACAGTTGGAGTTTCAAGTTAATATTTTTAATGTTGTCTTTACAAGATAAGTGAGCTTTTGGTGGGGTGTGCAAACTGAGAAATGAACAGCAAAGGATTAGGAGTCCTAAACTAGATTCACTAATCTGAACTAAGTGTCAGATCTGAGAGAAGTTGAGCAAGGGACAGAGCAGTTCTCTAGAAGCTGAGTAGGGGGAAAAAAAACAGGTAATGCTTCGGATACTTCCATGTTCTAAGGCTATAACTCAGCAAAGGCAGTAGAGCTTCTGCTAAACTGGGATCATGGACACAAGCTGCCCAGGGGGACATCAGTCTGAAAACAAAGGTAAGTGAACTGAAGCAAACTCAGAAAATTTGAATAAATATCACTTTCTGGTTTGAGGTTTTTTCCAGAGCTCAGCTGTGACCCCAAAAAACATGAACCTCTTACAGTGTCAGAAGCAAAGAAGTGACCCTATAATGATCATTGCAGCATGGGAGACGTGTGAAGGGACAACACGGCTATGCAAAATAAATTTTTGATGTTTAACATACTTTTAAAAATTTAAGCACACTGAAAATAAGACATCCTGGGGGATGCCTGCTGGGGAAGAAAACGGAAACTGAATGTGAATAGTTATTTGGTCTTGTTTTTCAATAAGTCAAAATGTGCTGTAAATATTTTTCCTCAAAAATAACTCCAGAAAGAATCAAAGCACGTTTGTTTGATTCTAGTCTTAGCTCATAGTGTCATGGCCAAATTCTAACTCAGGCTATTAACATCTACATTTTCCCTGTAACTTGCATTAGAAGCAACAAACTTCCAAATTTGTCTTAAAGATCTTGTGGGCCCAGTTGAACTCTCCTGTATAGTGTGTCGAAGACACATTGCTGAGGAATGGCTGACGTAACAAGTCCATGTTGCTTTGTACTGAGGGAAAAGATCTTTGGAAGGACAAGTGTTTTACCTCACAGTAAAAAACTTTAAGGATTGCGTATAATTTGAACACTGAGAAATCTACCCTTTAATTATTGGTATGAGATAAATATGCTTATGTTCTAGACTTTGTCTAGTGGCTGGTTTTATTTCTGTCATCTATTTTAATTTACATTTCTATTACAAAAATGTCACAGAGAATTTATAGAAGTGCTTAGTTTTCTTCACGGTAACATCTGCTGCTTGTAAACTGAATGCCTTGACAGCTTCAAGTAAGATCTAGAATTCCAACAGACACAAACCCCAGTTTTGTGTATTTGTATTTTTATTTGGGATAGCCTTGCTAGGAGACGACATTCATGTAACTCTTGAAATGAAAACCAGTATCTAAATCACAAAAGCTGGGTGTAAAGCAACTGGTTATACTGACCTAAGGTCATAATTAATTACTTCCAATTTACAAAAATTATACTGAATTATGCTTGGTCTTGCAAACTATCATGGCTGGGCCTTCATCTTGACTTAGTTCTTTTGAGTTGCTCTGTGAGAGTTTTGCTCCACAGAGCAAAAAGGATTGTGAGCTATAAGGAAATTATGGAGACAATTTTCAGTCTTCACAAGATAACAAATGGATAGAAATTGGGGGAAATAGCAGGAGATAAGCCTATCAGTGACTAGTCTTTCACCTCTTTCTCCCCTCCCACTGCTCTCCCTCACTCTCACCAGAAGGTCTCCAGATTTAGATCTTTTCCTGGCACCACAAATATAAAGGTGCAGTTTGGACTTCTGCAAATGCGTTCTAGATAGATGTGGTATGAAATTATTTACTCAGTCTGGGAGCTTAAGAAGGTGTTGTAGCAGTGCTAGTGCCCCTGTATGCCATAAAAGAAACAGATTGAATTAAAGTGGAGCTCAGAAGTTGTGCTGGCTGAATTCTGGCATGACCTGCCCATGGGCTGTGCAAGTATCTGTGTGATGCCAGCTCTTCCTCTCTGACAGCAGTGGACAGAGGACACATGGGAGGAGTTTGAACATCCCTGTGCCTGACAGCCTCTTGTTTCCTGCAGCTCCAATTGCTGTAGGAGTAAAATAAAGAAATAAATAGAATTCCATTAGAGTCTGATCATGTTGAGTGTCTCTGTGGAGTAGGCACCAGGCATATTTTCTGATGCTTGCATCTTAAGCTAGCGTTGGCTGTTTGTGATCTGAGAACACTAAAAGCCGTCCAACATTTTGACCTTTTCTACTTTTCATTTCTGAAAAGCTAACAACAAATACTTCTTCTCCCATCTAAATAATTCTTTTCCAAGAATGTCTTCTTTTTTCCAAAGAAAATAAACTGTCTTCTTACTTTATAAACCTCTTGTCATTCTGACTGTTCTTCTTCCGGACTCTCTATTTGTCCTTTTCTTTAAGAACACCTTTCAAACTGAGTGTCATCCTGGCCCAGTGAGATCCCACCAGTATCGACTAGTGTAAACAAATAACTCTTTTCTCATATGCTTATTAATATACCCCAGAAGGTCATGTTGAGATTTGCTTTTTTTTGCAACGTATTTACTTTAGATTTTTTTGGTTTACTGTGACACCAAAATTATTTTCTAGCCTACGTCTCCTAGCCAACACTCTCCCCACTTCATCTCTTCTGTCTCCTTCTGAAGCGTAGCTTTTAGACTCTGCTGGCTTCCACCTTTTATTTCTGGACTATCTGTTCGAGATATCAGTACCATGTTAATAGTCTTCTTTAAAGCTACTCAAAACCCTTACCCGTTTGCTCTCTAAATGTGCATCTCTTTTATTATTCAGGTACTAAATTATGTTAGACATACAAGCTATGTTCCCTCCCATGGGACTTCTAAGGGCAAATCACATATGCTTTCCTTTAGGATGAGACATATACAATAACTTTGCCCAAATCTTTCTGCTTGCTTATATGATTCTCCACGACATTCTTGTAAAGCCTTGCCTCAAACTGGATATAGCTACAGTTGCATTGATCATGGTGAGTTTGAGATGGATCTTTATACTTGGCCCGCTACCACAGCAGGAAGGAGGAGATATGAGACTTCATTGAGACATAAAACATATAGAAATAAAAATAAATTCTGGTAACAACTAGAGGTATGGGGGAGGTGTCAATATTAATTACAGCTTTGTCTTACAAGCTGTTTTTTTGTTGTAGATTTTTCATTTTGTTTGTTTGTGGGGTTTTTTTTTATTTTTGGTGTTTAAGAGTTAGGGTATGTGATATTTCAAGTAATGAGGAATTCCTGGAAGAAAAGCAGATTATTGTGGATCACTTACTTTCTATGAAAACCTGGTAGTGGTTCAATATTAAGTATCTCCTGTTTTCTTCTAGATTTGCCAATAAAGTCAGGGAAAAATGATAACGCATAAGAACATGCTTGCAGCAGAGAGGCTGCAACAAGCAATGCTTTCTTGTTCTGTGTGTAGGAATTGTTTTCCAGGAATTTTTCTTAGATAGTTTGCTTGGTTTTTTGTTAGAGATATAAAAAGCAGTTCTACATTGCTTCGCTGAGAGTCCTTATCTGAACAGTTTCCTACTACTCTGAGGATTTAAGTGATTAGAGACCTTACTGAGCTTACATTGGAGCCCATCAGCTGTGTGTTGAAGACTGTTTTGTTCTGGTCCCTCAATAGTCAACATAAACAATAGTCACTGCGGTGGCGAAAGGTGTTAGGGTGAACATCTGTAGGTCTCCCATTTATGTAAAATCCTTATTATTTTTCTATGGGAATTTGTACCAAATCACCTGTAATGTTTGAGATCCTAGCTGAAGGAAAAATGTTGTGGTTTTCTCTATTCTCTCTTCTCTCTTTCTGGGATGCTTGTGACTGAAATCAAAATGTCCAGACTTCTGTTTGACCAAAGAAGACTATGTTTAATTTCATTGAATTACAAACCTACAGTTATTTGATTAAATCAAAACAGTCATTCTCAACTGCTTAAAATCCCTCAAATAAAAACATAACTCATTTCTTACCCAGTCCATTTAAAAAAAAAGAAAAAAAAAGAAGAAAAGCTCAAATACTCTAAATGTCACCTCCATTTCTGCTTTAAGTGAAAGTTCAATGAGATTTCTGTCTTTCTGGAAATCCTGTTCCTACCTTAGTGAAACTAACAAGCAAGAGTTATTAGTTCATCTAGTTTGCTAATCGTCTGGAGTAATTTTTTTCTCAAGCTACTTAAATCTAAGTTTCACACTCAATATGCTGAGTCTGATAATTAAGTCCAGGCAATTTAATGTTATATTTATCAATTTTGTGTGGTTCATGATTTAATAACTAAAATAACCCCATCAGAATTCTTCCATTTAATGTCCTGCCTTGAAAACTTTCCATTCTTTAATGGATTAAGAGGGCAGCATGTTTTCTTGTACTTTGTCAAACATCTTCTCAGAGCAACACTACTACATATTTAAGAATCTTAAACCACCTGCTTTGTTTCAAAACCATTTTATGGGGTTTTAGCACAGAGGACAGTCTCCTGGAAAAATGAGTATGCAGTTTTAGCCTGCTTTACTCTGTGAATGTTAAGGTCTAGTTTGAACTACATTATGGTTAATCATGGATGGTTTTCTGTTCCCTTTGACAGGGATTCAATATCATTGCCCACAATTTTTTGATCCCCCCAGAGAGAAAGGCTATGAGTATATATAGGACGTTAACATCCAGCTTCTGTGGATGATGTTCAGGATTTTACTGCACCTCTACATGTTGCATAATTCACTTGTTTAAGACTGAAAACGTAGTTCTTGCCTGTCCCATGTCATGAAATAAAACAAGGAATTTCCTTCTACTGGAAAATAAGTAGCTCTTTTCTTGTGATTAATTGGTGGCAACAGAGCTGCTATGCATATTATGCATTGTTAAATAATACAGTGTTGATATTACAGGTATTAGCATAGTTTCTCCAAAACCAGCATGCTGCATAATTCTATTTGTAAAGCTGCCTCTCATTCTTGGAATGGAGAAAGTATGATTGTATTTTTATTTATTTCAGCAATTAGGCAAGGTTCTGAAAGAGTTCACTGAAAAAAGCACCCCCAAAAGGATTTTCTATTTCTAGCAAATCGCATGCTGCCCAGTGTGTTTTGACACGCCATTGGGTAAACAACCAAATCAGTATTTTATATGAAGATGAAAATCTTCTGCAGCAATTGCTCAATAAATGATACAGCTCAAGAAGGCAGCTTGATCCCTAGCTGTACAGGAAGGCAGTGTCCTTTATAATAAAAATAATACAAATACTAAATATATAGAGACTATAGTGATGGGTATGTTGCAAAACCAGAGTCAGGGAAGCATATGTCATTGTTAAAAGCAATGGAGCAATTTCTACAGCAGCAAGAAGGGTCAGCTCCTCCAATCCTGCTCATCAGGCACAGTGGCTAATGACTCACTGGTTTGTTATGGGCTTGCTAACTGGTCTTAACAACCTCTTTGTACGCACAGATTGATCTATGTGTTTTAGCAGTTTACCTGAGGTATCTTTTCTATTTCAAACGTGGCATCCCCAAATTAATACCCAAGGCTTTTTCTTTATTTAGACATGTATCCTCAACATAGATTTCCTTCTATTCCTGGACATTACTGCTTCATAAAACTATGTTTTTGTGACCCTGCTGCTATACATCTTAAGGATCACTGCTGACAGTATCATGAGTACAGCGTTTCCCACTGCTACCACCGTATGAGCACTCAGGGTTTGTAAATCAGTTACACATGGACATGTCAAGACTGAAGTAAATAAATAACTCATTGTCAGGCTTTGAGGATAGTTTAATAATTTTACCTATTTCTGAAAATTATATTATTAACTTTTTAGGGATTCCAAAAATAAGTATTCCTTACTCCTAAGAAAAAAAACCTTAAAGAAATATGAAATATCCGAATATATTCCCTGCATCATTTCCCTTATCAGTTCTGATCATTTGAGACAGGTTAGTCACCAGGAGTCTCCTCTCTCATCCCTTCTCTTTCTGCAGCTGCATCTCAGTCTCTTGCCTGGTTATACAGATTCTGTTGTGAAAATTATGCCTCACTCTTCCATTCCCTCCCTAAGCACTTGAGAATAACACCTTTCCAAGTATCTCAAAACTTGAGACCCCTGAACTGGCAGGTGTCTTCCTTATCCTGTTTCCAAGGAAATACCATCTAAAGTCACAGTAGACTGGACAGATTTCCCTAATCCCAGCCATTCTGCTGTTCACATATATCCTTCCAACTAATGCCAGAGCCTCAGTGACCTGTCTCTTTGCCTGGTCTGAAAGAGATGTGACAACAAATGGTCGACTTGATATGCATTAATAAAAAATATGTTCAATAATCTAGCAGTTTAATATCTTCACACACAGGGTGTTCTTTTTAACTGACAGCTCCTGCATGTTAACTTTTGGGGGCTTTTTTTAAATAGTATTCTCTTATCGTAAGAAAAAATGTGTAATTTAATTTTATTCCATGTTTAACTTGATTTTACAGTGAATTATCTTAGAAGAGACAAGCAGAAGTTCTAAGTCCCTGCAAAATTAAATGAGAAAAGATATTAAAATCATGTCTACAGCCTTTTAATGGGTAGATATTAATATAAATGTACTAATCACTCTAGTTCCAAAGCATCAAAGCAAAGGCACCTCAAGTAGCAGAGGTTCTCAAGGCCTAGATAAAAATCCCTTTCAAATATTCTGTTAGTCTATGTATATAAATTTACATTCTTAAATAGGCTTAGATATGCACAAGGAAAATAGATTCAGCCCTGGGTTATTATAATGAAATTTTGTGGCACATCTATTAATAGAAAGTAATTTCAATATCTATTTATCTAAAGTCAGTACCCGAATAAGTCAACTTTAACACAACACTCAATGCTGTTAGCAGCATGGTTTAGTGGATGTGGAGGGACTTGTTTTAATTTTCTTTACATCTTGGGGTACTTTTGCAGCTTATAGGTAAATACTAGACTTCAAAAAGAAAGAATAAAACATCCTTTATTTCCATATATTCACCCAGGAGGCATGTTTGGAAAACCTTCCTTAGAATTTTATGCAATAGGTTATTCCTGTTTGTGATTATATTTGAATATTCAGGGTACAGATGAAAAATATATGAGAGATCCCTCTGCCACATTCACTTTAACTTTTGAAACTAGCTTTATTCTAGGGCTTCGAAAGATGCTAGCTGACCTGATTTGATCAGAATTTATTCCAAGACTAGACCTGCAATACCAATTCTACAAATGCCTCTGTGTTGCAGTATTACGAAGAATCTTTTCTTGCAACTAAATGCTACCTGAAAATGAGGTCATATGCGCCTGAGATTCATGTTATAGAAAACCTGATAATAATAATTTCATTTATCATAAGTGTCTTCGAAGAACTTTGACGCAAGAAGGAACTAATAGCTCATTTTTGATGTTGCCAAGACTCTCTTTTTTTGTTGTTGTAAGTATTCAACTCCTTTTCGTTTTGTAGTCAGAGGCAAAATGGTATGTCTTGTCTTCCAGTTAGAATAGTATTTTTCTACACTGAATAGAAAAGCTCCCAAACAGTTCACGTATATAGAATTATTAGCACATGCTAATTTCAACAGTGTCCGTAAGAACATAGCTGGTTTGGACAATGAGTCAAGAGGGCAGCCTCCCTTTCGCTTTCAGATTTTGATGAAATTTCATGAAAAGGCTCCTGGGGAAATTTTTTTTAATTCATAAGTAGGGAATGCCAGAAGCAAATTAACTTCACTCAGTCTCTGTTCATGATCTCAAAACCTCATGAAAGTCAGTTGGAGTATTCTCAGAGGAAAGAAAGAACTGTGCTCTGTAGTTGAATACTAGCTTTTAAAAAACCTTTACTGTTTTTTTTATACTAATTTAAATATTGTGTTACTGTATTCCTTCTGACAATAATAAAAAATAGCCTGCAGTTCTTACTGTTCGAAAGTGGCTGTTGCCAATTAACTACTCCTCCGACATTCCTTTTTATATGCTATTTGAATATGCGTACCATTTCCCTCTGTTAACTACTCCATTATATATTGTCATGCCATATAAGCAATCTAAAGCAGACACAGTTAAGCAGTAACTTCCAAAAGATAGACTCCAAAAATGTCCATGTCCCCTTAAACCTCAAGCCTTATGTCTTGTATAGGGCATGGGTTTTTATTAATTTTATTTTGAAATACTGCTATAATACTACAGATCGAAAGAAAACCTAGAAGAAGAGCCCTGAAACAAATGAACTGAATGTTTCATTAGTATTTACACTCTGCTATAGATTTCTCACATTCAGGCCCACTGATCTGGAAGGAAGCTTTTTGGTTATCTGAAAAAGATTCCTGATTGTACAGATAAAATGTATGATAAATTCTATATCATACGCACTAGTTTTCATCTTAAAACCACTTTGGTTCCCATATTCATACTCATTTGGAAAGCTGCTCTAGAAACTCCTTGTGGTGACGGTTTAGTACCTTCTGAAGAATAACACTGTGTTATTTCTATTTAAACTTTTGTGTACCAGCTGTTAACCACATATTTGCATGCTATTGTGGTCCATTAGCTTAAACAGGTCTTTCCCAGTCTCTCATGAGGACTTCCACCTTCGCCGAGTATTTTCAGAAAGTAACCCCAGCTACTTTCTGTCTTCTATTTATGAGGCTAATAAATAAGTTTCTTTTGCCTTTTTTTCCTCCTAAGTTAAGTAGTTTTTCCACTCTCCTGATCATCCTTAGAGTTTTTCTGTGTAACGGAATCTGAATAACTTGGAATGGCACTCAGTGCACAAGAGGAAAAAAGAGGAACTCTTTTCCAACTCTTTCCAGCACGATCTATAAGATTATTATTGTATTCCTGCCATACAAGAAATAATCCCTCTGGAAAAAAATCCCTATTATTTCCTTTATTTTTTTCAAGGCAGCACATTTCATTATTAATAGCGAAAGAGTGTTCCTCTTTTGCTTTTAAATGGTCAAAATGTACACGATCTAAAATCAGCTACGATGATATCACTGCGTTAACCAGGTTAAACATATTTTTAAAGTTCTCTAAAGCCACAGAGTTAAAGGTTGGGTCAAAATACTTTTTTCATTTACCCAAATCCAAATTATTCTGTATTTAAATCTACTGACCAAAGAACTTCATCGTATCGGTTTTGGGTAGAATGACTTTTATTTCAGACAAATTCAACATGATTTCGGTAGCTGTATCTTACAGCATGCCTGAAATTTGCCACAGGTTTATTTTGTGTTTCTGTGAACAAATTGGTCAAATAACTTGTTTGTATGTTCTGATATGCTGAAACTGTTGATAGAAAAGACAGCAGAGCTCTGAAGCTGATGGGAGCGGCTCTCTGCTGTGACATTTTTTTCCTACAAAGCCTTGGTACAAGATAAATTACCACTGGTATTTAAAAAAAAAAATCTGGTGAGGTTATGTGATGCTGTTTACCACCAGAAAAGCCTTTCATAAAAGCAATATAAAACTTGGGAATTTCAAGCAGCAAACAACTAGTAATTTGTTCAGGGTTGAATTTGCAGTTGATTTTCTTTTAAAACTCTAAGCTGAGGTTGCTTTTAGGAACTTCCAGATATTCTTCATTCTATTTATTATCGTCTTCATCTTAAAATCATGTTACATTTTAACATGCTGCTTTTATCCACCTCGCATAACTCTAAGGATACAAAATTATTTTGTTTTCTGTACCAGATGTAACACCGTGTAACAAAACACACGGTCTCTAAAACAAAATCATCTAAAAATTGTTATTTCCTTAAATGGACATTTTCTTTTTGAACTACTGGCCAAGTGAATGACCATAAGTAAAATCATCAGTGTCTTCTGCATGTCTTTTGTAACAGGCATTTGTAAGACAGGAATTACTGTTACTTAGCAAGTTGCTCAACACCTCCTCGCTGGGCATCTTAGCAGACACCCAAACCACGGCAGTGAAAAGATAGCATGCAGTTGCTGTTGAAGTGGGATATTTTTGGCAGAAAATGTAGAGTAAAGCTTGTAAAAAAGAGGTAGAGCTTAACAGAAAGTAGAGGATTATTCAAAGCCTGAGGTGCTGTGAATAAAGATGCGAAGTCTAGGATATAGGAAGATATAGGAGTGATAAATAAAAGGACTAAGCAGGCAGCAAGAGGTAAATATGATAGATATAAGGTGCTGACAATCATTTAGGGAATTCCAAGTTCAGATAAAATAGATGAAACTTGAGTGAAGGAGGATTTTAGCAAAAGTTTTCAAATATAGGATTGATCTAACACCAACAAAGATAGTGTAACAGGGTGTCGTTGTGAAAGAAAAACTGATGGGGAAGGAATGACTAATAGAAAATGTTTTAATTTAAGTTGTAAGCACAGCAAACAGTTGAAGAATAATAGGAGTTGTGTTTTCACTTCCCAGGAAGGATATGGTGATTTACTTTACTAAGAACAGGTGGAGTGATGAAGACAGGAGCGTTACTGGAGAAGAAGATAACAAAGATTAAATATGCATGAGAAGTAATAGGCATTCTGGGGAGATGGAAACACAAGTCAAACACTAATTTGAAGAGACAAATAGTGTTAGGAGGAAACAATTTCAACGTATAAATAACTAACTAGGAGGCCAAAATGGAAGCAGCAAACCTTGGACCACGTGCACAGGAGGAGACAGACTCAGTCCTGGTCAGTGTAAGGAGAGCGTGCCCCTCAAACTAAGTCTAGGAGTTCAGGTCCCAGAAGAGGGGCACACAGCAGGTCCTGCAGCATTTTGGGACAGACAATCCAGAGCACTAGAGCTTGCCTTCCACGCAGACCTGGATAAGGGCACTGGACGCTTTGTTTTCTGTATGATATACAAGCCCCTCCACAGAGAGCAAATGGAAACTAGGAAAAAAAAAAGAGTGTAAGAAAGGCAGGGGCACGAAAGCAAGAGAGCATGGGAAAGGGAATAGCAGAGGAGAATATGTAGACACTGGTAGAAATCTGGAGGAAGGAAAAATCTGTTTAAAAGTAAGGGAGTAGAATAAAGAAAAGAGTGTAGATAGGAAGAAACAACAGGTTTCAATGGTAAAGAGTACTATTTCTACAAATACTCTGAAAACTATAAGAGGTAAAAAGAACAGTCTGTGATCCAGTGTTTGGGAGTGAGACAGAGCTGAATAATGGCAAAATTAATCACTCATGAAAAACAAATATTTTATTCAAAGCACAGAATTATAATAAATGGTTTAATTAAACATTGCTCACTAGATGTCTTGTGCATGCAAGACATGCACGAGCCTTCCTTATCTAGAAACCATTTTGTTAACCAGTTATTAACTTTTGACTGTTAGGTTCTGAGACATAATATTAAAAAGGGAATAGGAGACAAGCCTTAGCTACCATGTCAGTGCCAATTCTCTGTTCTAAGCTTAGTGCTTGACATTATAAATTACAAGCTGGCCAAATGACAGCTATGCCCACTCTTTTTGCTTCCTCTCTCCCTTTTCCTATCCTTTTTAAGGTTAGCAGTCACACAGCAAATAGAGGCACCAGAAGGATTTGTTTACAGAGGCCAAAATTTCATATCACCTCATTAGTTTCCACTCCTTCTGAGAATGTTCAGTAGGTTCTCCAGAAGGTCAATATCTTCTAAGAATAGTTCAATACTATTCTGGACCCTCTGTTAATTTTTCTATACCCTTAGACATGCAACAAACAGCAAGACAGTTTGTTAGAGAGTGCTTTTTATTTTACTTTGAGAACTAGGGTGAATTTTGGAGTGAATATTGATTTTTACATGCATAAATCCCACTTTTAAAATTCCATGTTTTGGGGGAAAGTATAAATTCTAATCCATTTATTCCTATTGTGCTGGCATTACCCCATATTTCAAATCATTGTGCTAAAATGCAGCTGCTAAGGTATATGGGTTTTAATGCTAAGCTTTCCCATCTTTTCAGTGGGGTCAAGAGAAAAGGAAGAGAAAATCAAATAGTTATCTTCAAAGCCCACCTTGCACAGAGCCAATATGTGACCTGAAACCTACTTTGAGGGAGTTGATGATTAAAATGACATCAGTTGCTTAGTATCTATTTCTTGTAGTAAAAATTATTTAATTATGTAAGGAAATATATGCAAATAAAGAATACGATACTAGCATTTGGTATGTAGACAAATGGTGCAATATATTTACTTCAATAACATGGTTTTATGACCTGAAATCATAATATGCACAGCCCTGTACATTGAGGTATATGACTAACTAGAAGCATGTGAACAGTTCTATAATATTTGAAGAATTCAGGACCTAAGGAACCGAAGGAACTAAACAAACATTCAAATATACATTGTGCAAAAATATTTTCAGATAAACATTTGTTGCAACTCTCCATGCGTGTTAGCAGAGATGTGCTGTTAGGTGCAGGCAGGCTAGATTCAGAGTCTGGAAGGAAGTGAATACCAGGAGAGAAAAATGTTTTATCTTTTGTGTCCCAATCATAATATCTCAATCAGTGAGGTTATAATATAATTTTTCAAAATATGACTACACCTTTTCTCTGGAGTCAGTTGATTCAGATGAATCTTTCATTCCACGAATGCCTTTAATGTGCCTGGATATTTTTGGCTGAGATCCTTGGTATTCTGTTCACTCTTGCACCAAAACAAAGCATAAATCTTAACTATCTGCATACATCAGAAGTCTTCCTCAGCTACAACCACTATTTATATTCTATTAAAAATGAAGGAGATGTAAGTGCTAAATGGCATTCAAATTATTATCAGCGCACCTGACAGAGACAGCAGCATGAGCTCACATTAAGCTTTCTTACTTCACTTCTCAGACTCATATAGACATTTGACCATCATTATAATCAATTACCATAATTGAGGCTCTTTGCAATTTTAGTGCATAAGCAAACTCTTTGGTTACAAGGGAAAAGATTTTTGCCTTTCTCAGTCCCAGGATCACAGACCACACGGTATCAGCTTTAGAACGTTGGAGATGCTTGTGTGATGTACAAGAAATTGGCAAAAAATATTTTTGGCTTTTCCTCTGGATGTAAGAACAAAGGAGAACGGGAAATAAGGTTTTTAATGCTCAGTGTAGGTAGAAACAGGTCCTTGCCTGAAAGATACTTTCCACATGGCTTGTGTGGTAGAGAGAAACATCACTGAAAACAAAGATGAGTCCTATTCAGCTAAAGACTGCCTGGATGCAAATGCATTTGTGTAGGTGACAAGGAAAGTGGAAAACATGTCTGTTATCAACAGAGGAAACACTATGGAAAGAGAAAGATAGAACAAGCTGCAAAAATAAGAAAAGGTGTCTGTGTAAGATAATCCTATTAAGTATGCGTTTACTAATTGAGAAAGTGATTTGATTGTTTTAAGGGAAATTTGCACTTATTAAGAGATGTTAATATGTGCTGAAAATGATGGTCTGTCCCCAGAAGGAAAAAAAAAAAAAGAGACGACTTATAAGCAATGTTAATTGAGGCTCATGAGTGCAAGAATCTCCTAGCAGGTAGCTAGAAGTTCAGGATGAAATGGAAAGGAGAGGTTTCTTATCTTGTCTGATTTCAGTCCCTTGACTTAGAAAAAGTTCATAGACATTAAACAGAATTTCTTGGATGAGCAAGTGGAAGAAACTTTACTGTTCCTGGCCAAACTTCATGTTAATTATAAGAAAAACTCTGGGGACTGAAAATCTATGAATGGTTTAGTGGAAAGGTTATGATGGAAAGAAAAAAATAGTACCCATTCAACAAGAGTTTTTCAAGTCTGCTCAAGTCATTGAACTATTGATGTTTGTTCTCTTTGCTTTTAATGATATATTAACACATTCTATAGCACCATGGGATCTGTATATTTTTCATATGCTACTTCATTGAAGTGATTTAAAGGAATATCTGAAATTCAAATTCCTGTGTAAATCAATGACTTCCATCTCGTTTGGCTTTATGTAGGTGAAATTATTACGTAAACAGAATATACTTTCAAATCTGGTAAAACAAAGGATAGGGCTAACTTATAGGTGGGTAACATGCAAGTTAAACCCAGAATTCTTCTCGTTCTTTTGTTATGATATCAAGCTTTGATCATATAGTGTCTATATGCAAACTTGCCCATGCCTGAGTTGGGATATAGGAAATCAATCTTTCCTTTTGAAGCCATGTTTAGATATTGGATTATTAGCCCTTTCTCACTACTGATGTTTCATGCTCTACTAAACTATGATGACTGCAAACAACATGAACCGAACTGTCTAGAAAGAACTTACATATTATTGCTGTAGAAATAACTAATTTGGGATAATTATGACCATTCTTTCAATAGACCACGATGGTATCTTCTGGAAAAGGTAGCCATCATTGCTGTTCGCCAGTGAAGTATGGGTAGGAAAGAACTGCACCTCAGCTGAATAAAACAGCTTAACAAATGTGGGTTTGATAGCTACCACTGGGCTTACTGCAAACATCTATTTGTGCTATCATGCAGGTGTGTGTGAAAAAATGCTCCTTTGGAAAATGTATGTTACTTTTATTCTAACCACTTACAAAGAAATTGCCTTACATTATTAGATTGCTTCATACATCCAGGAGCATTTATCTTCTATACTATACAAATTTGTCTAGCAAGATGTAAACCTTTTAGTATCTTTCACTGGGATTCTGAAACAGAGCTTGAATTTCTGTTTCCCTAAGCAGGTGGTAGAAAGACAGTTGGAGTGGCCACCAACCACAAACACAAGGCTTTGAGATTGATTTTTTGTTCACTGATCCCAGTGTCTGTTCTGCAAAATGCATGTTACCTCCTGTCCTCCCTCTATGCAGGTCATGGAAGGTTTTAGGGAGTAGAGCGGGAGACTGATTTTCTTAACTCCATCTGAAACAGCTGCTGTTTGCTGTAATGAGAGTAACAAACACAATTTTATTAAGGACTCGCCTTAGTACTCCCCATTCAGCATATTGTAGCTGAGTAATGTTACAGGAACACAGACTTGTTGAGGATGTACTTACGTTACTACCTGAAATGTTAGGTGTTAACCATAGCCATCTACTAGAGACAAAAGCAAACACTTTTCAAAGCAACAACCGTTATTCAGGTATCGGTCAAAGAAAATTTAGCAAAGTTAGTCGAAATTAACATAATTACATTGGATTTAACAATATTCAGAGAAAGAGTGTGATTATCGTATGCTCGATATTCTTGGCTCATAACCTTTCATTTTAATTCATCTCTATTAGCAGAAGTTACTCTGTTTAAAGCACATTCTGATGTCAAATGTTGTGCATTAAACAGTTATTAAGTTCTGAAACTGGAAGATAACCGGTAAATCATACAGACACTGCCAATAACTTAAAGCAGGAGTTGCCCAGACAAGACAACAGAAACTTTATTGCAAGGAACGCCTGGGGGCCACACTGAAGGAAATACTGATCAGAAAATGGTTTCCTTCAGTCCTTTCCCTGAGAATTGCCAGTATAGCTATTCTTCCCCAATGGCTTTCCTTTATGTGTCAATGTACACAGAAAGTGGGAAAAAAATCGTTTTTAAAGGCCTTGCATTTTAATGCCCTAACTTTGCATTGAAGTCCTACATGGACTTGGGATTTCGCATCCTTTGTTTCATGCTTCTCCTGTGGTCTGAGATAATTTCATTACTTGCATGTCAAGGTATGGATATGTTGCTGCTATTTATAATAGCACACACTTTTAACTAAGCACAAGAACACTGTCTTTATTTTAGTTCTCTGTAATACTAAAAATAGGTAAACAACTCTTAGTGTAGGCGTCTTCTTTCTAGAAATTAACCTCACTGTCCAGACTAAAGAAATGCTAAGTTAGCTTAATGATGTGAACTATTACTCAAAACTATAATAAAAATAAGATATTCATTCTGCCTTACCACAAGTATTGAAAATTTTGGGAATGGAAAAGGAATTAGATTTTCTGTGAAATTCAAGTAAATTAAAAAAAAAATTAAAAAGAAAAGCTTTACATTCATTTGGAAGATAAATTGCATTAAAAGGCTATTTTCCTCAGGATATTTTTTAATCATAGTGAGGCAGATACTTATATCAGCTATTCAGGGAAAATTAGTTTGCTAACATTTTTAGAGTGATTAGTATTTAGCATAAGACTGTGAACTGTTTTACTGTTACCAGATGATATTTAATTTGAGGTTCAGTATAGTTTTTCATAAACCATATTGTATTTTTGTTGTAATATCAGGCTCAGACACACGGCATTCTGTATTTATGAAACAGTTAAATATTTTGTCATTCCCTATTAAAAACAGCACAAGTACATGAAGATTTTTTTAAGAAGTCAAAAGCTAAAATCCTGAATCAATCTTGAAGTGCTTTTTTTTTTTTCCTCTCACTTGATTTAGGGTGAAAAGAGTAATCATGTAGTCCAGTTGAAGCTACTACCACTGTACCCAGCAACTGGATAATACATAAGGATTTGAATCACAGCCCTCAAGACAGAATCAGGGTGAGCTGATTTTTGGTCAATAAGAAAATCTACAGAACGTGCAGAGGCGAGAAAATAGTTTATTAGTTAAGAAGATTCTGTAGAAAAGACAGATAGAAGTAACAATTAAAGGAAAAAAGAAAGAATAACAGCACCATCTTTCTTGAGACAATAATAGAATTAGAGAAAGAATCTCAGTGAGGAACTTGGAGTGCTATTTTCAAATAGTCTTGCACATTGTGACAACATACTTGCTATCCTTCTGTTGCAATAATATAGTAAAAATCATTGTTTCCTGTGTTCATAAAACTGGTCTCCAAAGTTCCTGTACCAGTGAGTCTTTTATTGCTTCCTTAGGATCATGATTACTATGACATTTTAGAAGAAAATTAAACTAAAGGGAAATTCATTGACTCCTTATGATATTGGAAGGTTATCATTCAAGCAAGACAGCAAAACAAAGTTTATTGCACATGTCTGCCAGAAGCAGAGTATATTTAGCTATTTAAGTCTTAGTCCATCAGGTCTGGAAAAATGATGAATGGATCGATAAACACTGATTGCCCAACTCTGTCAGTGCTGACTGTCCAGCACAGCTGAAGACAGGCAACATAGTGATTTTTCTTGATGGCTTTTCTTCAGTCTTAGAGTGAATTGGCTGAGGCATATGTCTGCCCAGGAGAGTGCTGGGCTTTTTAAAGAAGAGTCCACAACAAATCTATTTTCCAGTTCTGCACTTTTTTATTATTGCCCATCTATGTGCTACCTAGAATTTCATGCTGCCAAATCTGATTGCAGGATCAAAGTCATAATTGCTTAACTTTCCCTGCAGGAAAAGTATTGCACAAGACATGATAGTCTTCATTCATCTACCCCTTGTACTTAAATTGTATGTTCTACAAAAAAAAAGAAAGAAAGAAAGAAATCAGATCTCCAGAATCTCCAGAGAATTCACTGCAGCTCTTTAAGCTAAAACTTTCCTCGCCAAAGTCACTGCAGCTCATGGCATTTTTCACCTGTAGACCCTAATACTGTTTCAAGCAAACCCTACTGATACTTTGGGTTCTCATGGGAAACAATTGCCACTAGTGTGTCTCTCTCCTCCTTTCCCCTGCTTTGTCCTACTCTTAATTTAACCAGGGGGACCCAACAAACGAACAGAACAGCAGACTAGCACAGAACCCCTGCACCTGCTCAGAGCAGCATTTGAGCAAGTCCTGGCAGAGACTGTGCGGTTATTGTGAGACAAGCGTCATGTGGGGATAAGTGTGACAGTGCAGAGGACACCCAAAGGTAAACATCTGCCTGGGAGGCTCTGCTGCTTCTCCTCCCATGTAGCCACTGGTCAGTTTTTGTCATTGTTGTTGTTTTTTCCTTTGTGGTTTAATTCCCACATCCAAAAAAAAAAAAACCCACCAAAAAAACCATAAGCCTGTGTTAGAAATAAATAAGGACACGATGTGATCACTCTTTAAAAATCTATCTTGACATCCACTAGGACTATTATAACTACAGCAACATAATTCATTCACTGGTAAACAGTGTCTTGATGTTGAACTAAACTTTGACATTGAGGTGTACTCTGAGGACAGCATTTTTCCTCTCAGAGTTATATTACGTCTCTGCTATTTTAACCATCATCTTTGACTTGTAATGTAGCTACAATAACTAACAGCTAGAAACGCAATAATAAAAGCGCCTACACAACATGAAAATATGATTGCATACAATCCCATATATCATGTAAAGCTGGAGATTTCAGGCTAACCAAGCATGTGTTTTTCTTATTCTTTACTGCTACTTTCTCCCCTAGTCTAAACAAGAATCAAAGTAATATTTGAAATACTAACAATTCTGAGGAACAACTTTAAATAAAAATTACGTACTGCTTTTATCAAAGTGTAGGGACTTAAGTGAACTATATAAACTTGAATACTATTTATTATGTTTTTAAAAAAATGTACTGACTGCAGACTTTCTCACTGAGGGGATGAAAGCCCACAAGTGCAATTAGAAAAAGATTCAATTGAAAGCAGGTGAAGTTATATGCCCTCAGCAGCCAATTATTCTTAAAAAGAAAATATAAACCAAAGCATTGTTATTCCTACATTCTTTTATTACTTGCTGTTAAAATAATTGTGTAATCCCAAACATTTTAAAACCCAAAGTTTAATAAGTTACACTATGGAATGTATGTTTAGAAAATAACTTTAAAGATAATTCAGTTGATTTTTTTTCAAGCAATATGCTTGATTTAAAGGTAGTTCTGGGCAAGAGCTTTATAGTTTCCAATACAAGGAGACTGTAATGTATTATACTTGCTAAACAGGAATTCTTTCTGCAGGAAAACACATCTGGCATGTAAGAAAGGAGGCCATAGGCAGAGAGAAGAGAAAAAAGAAGAAACATCATAGGAATGCCAAGATGGTTTCTTTCACCAAACAGATTAACTCAAGCCAAATTGAAAGCAGTCTGGCAGAAAAGTGTGATGTTAGCAACAGTATTTGGTGAGTATGAGTAAAAATGTAAACACAGTTAAATTTTACTTTACACTCTTCAGCAGTCTCTAGCATTTTATAATGGCTGTCTAGAGCTTCTGGGAGTGCATATGTAGACATTAACTCAAAGTACTCTTTCACAGCTCCCTATAGTCAGCTGAACTTCCCAAAAGATACCAAGAAACTTTGAATAATCCTTGTAAATTCCACTGGATACACAGGAACATAAGGTTCCTATTACAGACATCTAGATTAGGTGCCTTAAGCTGGAGTATGTGAATTACTCTTCCCAGTTTCTTTAATTCGCATTGCTTTTTTGAGAGATGGAGCTATTGATACAAGTCAGCAGAAAGAAGAAATCTATTTGTTTCTATACATGAGTGACAAGGGATGCCTGGAAGTCTGCTACCCACATTTTTTGGCTTGGCCGTATTTGTTGCCAAATCAAATTCTATGGATGAAACATCTAAATTGATAAAATACTTTTACTTTGGAAAAAATCCAGATTTGGAGCCCTGTCAGGATTATATGACTCAATTTCACCACTAGTCTCTGCAGTAGTGTTAGGAGGCCTTCTAGGTATTGCTCTCTGCATCACGACAGGGTGACTGTGTTTCCTCTGATGTCCTTAGTCAACAAAACTGTGGTAGAGCCATCTATGAGCTTCATAGGCATTGTGTGTGGAGAGTTTTTTATGTTATTGGTGTGCCAGGTCAGAGCTTGAGATCTCTTTAGAAGTGTCTTGCGAGAGCAGCCCAGCTTTTTATGACTGTTACTTGAAGAATTTACCAACAGGGTAGACAGTAAGGATGCTGACATCAAACATAGGAAGGAATGCTGAATATAGTGATTTCTGCTTTAACTCCATGTATAAACTGGCATTTCTTTAGTGGGACAAGCCTAGTGGCTGTCCTACCATCTCGCAAATCAGGAATACTTACTTACCATCTGTGGCCCACAATATACCCCCAATTAGGAATTTGCATGAGGTTTAGCAGTCTCAGAACTACGGCCAGGCCTGTTGCACTGCATGCAGTTGTTTTTAGCCTCCTACTGTGAGGGGGAAGACCTGGATCCGTTTAAGATGACATATGTTAACTGACTAAATGCCCCCCCTAATGGGACCAACAAATGTAGTGACTGCAAGAAAAGCTTCACGCAGATGCCATGGAAAGTGCACTGCACAGCACACGACAGTAGAAGCCTGAGGAAACCCAGCACATGAGTACTGGTGAATGCTTTCTATGTGCCTGTGGCATGCTGCATCTTCCACCGTGTCCCTGTTCTCATTGTGAGCCCATGAAACCAGTGTCCAATGTACTAAAACAGGTTTAATGTCTCAGAGTGGCAAAGAAAATGCGATGCAGCACACAATCACCATCCATGCCACACAGGGAGATTTTGAATGATCAGCTGCTATGTCATGTGCCATTTTGCCAATTTTGAAATATGGCGAAACACATTGTACTAATACGCTTCAAAGCTTTAAAGTGCCTCCCGATTGTATTTTTATGCCCCTACAGAGAGGGATCTGCTAATCTGTATGGGGCATATTGTACCTGGTTAATTTTGTAGACCAGTTTCAAGAGGGTCTTATGTCTTTGCTGAATAAGATTTCAATTTAAATGTGACTCTCTGCTTGTTAGTCTAGAAATGTGGAGTCACATTTAATTGGCTTACATTGATTGTTTGAAACTGCTTATTAGTTTAATACAGTGTTTTGACAAAACTAGCTTTCTGCTTCCTTTCAAATAAATGGAAGGAGAGGTTACTACTAACACAAAATTCTATTCAACTTTTCCATTTCCCAGTATATGGGTGTACAAAAAGCACATTTATAACCTCTGAAATTTGCTGGGGTTTTTTAACTATATACAAAAGTGGAACCTGTAAAAAAAAAAGGAAAACGTGGAGGCTGACAGAAAAGCATTACTTGTTTCTTCTTTATGGATCTATCTGTGTCCCAGGAGAATAATGATTTTGAACAGAGCTGTGCACCAAGAGAATGAGAGTCTGCAATATCCCTTACATGCAATTAAGCATTTACAAAGGGTTATGTGCAACACTGAAGACAAATAAATTAGTTCCTCTATCTGCATAAAGGTTTTTCAAACCTGCTGACCATTATGGTGGTGGTGATGGTGGTGAAGTAAAAGTTGCCTTGCCAACTTACTAAGTAACATTCTGCAAATAGCATCTAACAAAGTGGGGAGGGAGAAAAAAACCAAACATGAAACGTATGAAATAAGTATCACCTGATTGGTTGGACTTCCTTTGGTCTTGTTCTCAAGCACCTTTGCTGAAGAGGAAAGACAAAACCTGACTGATCTGGACACTCCCACTGGTTCATCTTTGGAAAAGCTGCAATACTCAGGAGCTTTGCTGAAAAAAAGAGTCTGTTGACTGTTTCTAAGGGAAAGAACTACTCCCTTGAAGTGACAAGCTCTGCCTCTACTAGTGCTCAGTAATCCCTGTGCTGTCATAGCACAACCTTTATATTTAAGTCTTTGAGGTATATATAAGGGAAAACAGACTACTTGCTACCTCAGTGGTCTGGTTAACGGGGATTGTCAGAGTTCCTTTCATGGTAAATTCTGCTTCAAAGCAAACTTTCAATAGCACTATTGACTTGATTAAAGTTGTTTGTTCTATTTTTACACCAACCTTGCCTGCTGGCTCCAAATAAATTACACATTCACACCTGAAGATGTCCCTAGCTTTTCTTCATCTCTTGTTCACACTTCTAATTGACAACTCTTTAGAACTATTGAGTAACAATACGCAGTAAGCTGTTTATGTGTGCTCTACTAAACTTTAGCTTGTCATATTATGAAACTTGTAGTTTCATATATGGGGTTGGACTTTTGCTTAAAAGGACTTTAAAAGTCCACACTAAAAACCATGGAGCTTTTTGTGGTAGCATTATTATGTTTTCATTCTTTCAAATAAGGAGCAGAGTTTTTCCAAATTCTCAGTGGCAGCTACACAGCATCTGTGGATGAATGTGATTCTATTTCATAGTATCTGCCATGACACAGCTATGTATTTGTACTTGACAAATTAATTTCAGGCTTTTATAAACCCACTGTAATTAAAAAAATACCTATGTCTTAGCTAGAAAGTAGTCAAACCCTAATCGGGTAGTAAGTAATTAAATATTCTCTATTCTGACATGTAATCTAGGGCTCCTGCATGGCATCATAGTCCCAAAAGAAAAAGTGTACTCGGGCTGTTGTTGGCCACGTGCATAAATGAGAAGAGTTTCACAAGTTTTAAGTCTACAAGCAATAGCTGCAGAGAAGGAGGAATATAGCACACATAATTCTGCAGAAATTTCCCCCAAATGAGCTCAAGTTATGTGTGTGTTGACTAAAACATGGTTTATATAGCGATTTCTGTGGTCATTTATTCTACTGATCAATTATCCTCATTATTAGAAAGCCATGCGTTATTTCTTGTCTGCGTTCATCTGACTTTTAGCTCTTGACTGCTGCCTCATATTACATCTTTCTCTGTTATATTAAATAGCCAGTTAGTACCCAGCAAAAGTAATTCTCCAGGGAAGAATTTATATACCATAATCAAGTTGTAATACCTTTCTGATCCTTATTCTGACAAACTACAGAGGATGATTCACTAAAGTTCTTCTACTATTTTTTCTTGTGTGTTCTCAGCATTATTTTCCCAGTTTTTAACTCCCTCTTCCACGAATTTTAATTTATACAAACCATCAAGAAAGTAGGTCAAGTATTCATGCACTTACCTGTTAAGGGAGATAACCATTAACCTCTCCAATTGACTTAACTAGAAGTTCAAGGCGCTTTAGAGTGAAGATCATTGGGCCAGGACAGTAGGAAGATATTTGACTTATTTACATATACCCCAAATTGTTTTTTACCTTATTGCCCCTATTTGTTGCTCTTACGTTGGCCACCATATCACTTTGATATTTTTCAATGAAAACATCCAGATAAAGAGCATTAAACACTGTAAAATACTATTACACTACATAGCCTTCACAATACATTTCTCAGTAAGCACAGTCCCGATGCTGTCCTTTCTTTCAACATGCCTCTTCTATATCTGTGTACTCATCTTCAGCAAATCTGATTCAATTTCCATTTCTAGTACAGTCTCTTGTTGTACAAGAGGGAAACAAAAAGTTGCTGATTAAAGCCAGCTGAATATTTTATTACTCTGCCTCTCTTCCCCCAGAATAGTATAGTTTACACTTTTATTCTAAATACTGCCTCTCTAAGGAGCTGCCAGATTTCTTCAGCTTTTTTTTTTTTTAGATCAGTATCCCAGAAGAGTTCACCTATGAAACCTCTGATTTATGAAGTCTGCTTTTTGAAGCTTGCTATTTTTATTTTGTACTGCACCAGCTCTTCAAGCCAAAGATTGCCTGCAGCTGTATTTTCTCCAAACATGTCAAAAGTTTCAGGCCATTTTTCTTTTTGTTAAATTACATGTGGATGCTATAAAGAAGCAATAACAATCAAGTACATGGAATAAGCATGCAGGGAACAATGACTGCCTAAAAGTGGCAGCTTCTTTGTCAAAGTATTTTGTGATATTTTTTATTTCACCTCATGGGGAAATAAACAGGAGAGGAAAACTTGCCCCAAAGGAAAAACTGCATGTCATTGCAGCAGAATTGCAAAACTTAAAAAGTGCATGCAGTAGTACACGTGGCTAAAACCATGTGAACTGAACTAAACGGGGATCTTATGCCAAATGAAAACAAAACAAAAATTTATTTTAAAAACTTTTCCAGAATAGCCTGGCCCATCTAATGACTTTTCATGATCCGTGAAGAAAACCTCTGAGAACAATCTTGTCTTGAGTAAAAGTTACTCAGACTTACGTCTTGCTTGATTATATGTCCTAGAACAGATTTCACATGTATCGTTTGACAATGAAAAGGATTCCACAGAAAAAGGAAGAGCAGATATCTCATGTAATATCTTGAATCTTTCATTCAGATAAGCAGATTTTGAAAACTTGAGAATAGCTTCTAAAAATCTACTTAAATTTTCTTCCCTGATTACTACTTTATCCATACACACAAAACCTCAGCATAATTTCCTGGAATTTGCAACAGTTACCAAGAAGAACTTTCAAAAATTTATTGAATGTTTGACAATCTAGTCCTTCAGTCATTTATAAGAATTTTGATGCTATAATACTTAGTTTCCATTTTCAGAGGTTAATGTTGATAAAAATACTCTAATTTCCCAATCCAAGTGTATTTGCCTTCAAGATGCTTCAGTGACAGGAAAGTATTTGTAAATTTATATAGTTAGAGGATAGGGAACTATTTTCAAAATTAAAGATGAAAAGAAATTAAAAGCATGAGCCAGACAGTGACATGGGACTGACTGGTATCCTCAACACCACAATAACATAGTGTCTAATGCTGTTTCATTTCAAAGTAATAAGCTTCAGGGGGCTGCAGGATGAGTGAACTTAAATCAAGTCACATCCTCATCTTCAGGAAGAAGATATTATTATTAGCAGCAAAGACAATGTTATAACAATTTGTAGTTTATAGAGGGCCATTTCCAAGTGCTGCCTGCATTCCAAGAATCAGATAATAGATTAGATTTTCAGTGAAACACTTGCAAATATCTCAGAAAAGGATTGCTCTATCTGTGCTGGAAAATAGAGTCATTAATTCCTACTGGTCAGCTGCTAAAGATGAGGAGAAGAAATTCATTAAAGTGTCATCTAAATTCTTATTACTTTCACATCTTTTTTGTGTTGCCTAGTCCATGCAAGATTTTTTTTAATCAGTCATGATGACCACTGGAAAAGGAGACCAAAGGATTAAACTAAATGCAGGCTAAAATATAGGGGAAAAAAAAAAACTTTTGTTCAGAACTTGAAAAAATATTACATATTTCGTATTTTTCTGAAAATAAGCTTCATTGTTCAGTTATTTTTCCTTGTTTTCTAACCTCTTCTTTTCTAAAAATAAGTAGAATAATGCAAGGATTTTATAGTGGAGGTCAGGTAGGAATAACATAATCATCACACAAGAAGAACTACTTAAAACTCTTCCATCATGAATCTGTCTTTCGACAAGTGAAAAAGGATTATTCTCTCCTCTTTGTTGTTTCTGTCGTTCTGAATTACAACTCTTCTTGGAGTAGGTGTATTTGTAATTAAAGGACAGCATGAATCATGTTCTGCAGCCTTCTTAGCCACAGAAGAGGAAACTGTTGATATTCAGTAGCTGTGCTTATGCTTCTTAAACATGCAGCAATAACCATATTTAAAGAAAAATGTTCATCCGGATCAGCAGCTACTATCATAATAAGAAAATCATTTGCAGTTTGCTGACATGGGTAAAAGAAAAATGAGTAAAGTCAATTGAAACTTATTGTCCTGCTTATCTCAACAAATTAACCCCGGAGCTGGTACCTGGGCATCATGTGTACTACGCACAGAAAGCAGAGGGATGGTACTCGGGCAGTGCACAGAAGCGCAGTGTGTTGTCCTCGTATTTCCCAGCACCCAGAACTGCTGGACAAGGTGTGTCAGGACATACAACCCTGCCTAAACCTTTTGGAGACCACTCATGGTCTTGTTGCCATTGACTTTACCTGGTCGCCTCTGAACTGCTGACACTACCAGGCTCCACAGCAAGTTGAGTGTCTGTTGGGTAAAGTGTTTGGGCTGAAAGCAAGAGTCCAGTTCCCTGACCCGGCCACGCTAATGGATCAGGACACGCAAAACTGCTATCTGATTTTAAAACCAGGTATACGTTTCTGTAGATTCCCAGCACATATTCAGATTGCAGGTTACAAATCCTGTTTTTAAAAGGTGCAAATTTCCCACCTTGTTCTGGAAGGGTGCCATGTACCTCTAGCTGTTCTGAATGTGGTCAGTCCTTACATGGAATGCCTTCTGCTTGGGGTTTTGGATTTATACTCTGTATTATTTGCATTCAGTTGTTTATGGTAAAGCTATTTCAACACACAGTTATTGATTCATCTTTTATAATAAAAACATTAAAGGCTTTATATATTGATAGAGAAATACAGATCTGGAGGAAGTCAACACCACTATCGAGGCATTTAATTGTTGCCTGGGTAAAACATGCATAGATCAGAAATACAGTAATTGTGACTTCTTAGAATGCTATCCATGAGTTCTGATTTGTTTGTTTTAACATTTTGGGCAATTACAAAGTCAAAAAAGGAATATAAAATCTAACCTGCATTTCCTTAGAGGCCTGAAGGTAAAAGCCGCTGGGTAGGAAATAAAAAAACACACATTAAATTCTGCAAGATCAAAACCTGTAGAAATGTGCCACATCTTTCAAGCAAACAATAATAGCTGAAGCTAAAAAGGGCATCAGATTGTTGAAATCACATTGCATCTATACAAACAAAATTCATTGCTAAATTGCCACTTCCAGCCCACTGGAGACACAGTTTGTTATCTTCAGGTTAAAGCACCTGCAAGTTTTGTTTCACTTTATTCAACAGGATCCAGAAACTAGGTATTCATCTGCTTGAGCTCTCTGAAGACTTAATTTCAGAGGACATTTATACACCAAAATAGAGTCAGCCTCCATACAAAGCATAATGATGGCCCCTGCTGTTTCTTTTAACATGTGTGTCAGCACCAACCAGCACTGATGGTATTGCCTCCTTTCATGTCATAGCCCAACATTTAAAGCTTTTGAGCAAGATGCAGAAGATTTCATTACATTCTCTCATATCCTAGAGGAGTGCACAAGGGATCAAGGGGAAGAGAATGAACCTTTTCTTTTACTGAAGCTACATTTCTGAACAAAAAATAATCCCAGACTGAGCCAGAATGAGAGCACGAGATACAGCATGCCACTACAATGCTAGTGGTTCAAGCACTTGTCCAGGATTTTTCTTTTATTATCCCTACCACAAGGATATTTTCTAGAATTAACATGGAAATCACCCCGCGATAAAATACAAAAACAGGCTAAATGCATTGTTTAAAGTTATCTCGCTATCTGTTAAGATTATACTTTATATTCTAAATGGTATTAGTAGATTCAAGATAACTAGAAAAAATATCATCACGGGGGAAAACTATTTTTATAGTGTTAGTCAACCAAACACTTAGGGAAAATACTAAATATTTTTACATTAAATGTTGGTTTTGTGAAACTATCACTCAGTTTTGCAAACCTAGCAGTTTCAGCTATATTTCAAAATAAAATCAGAAAACAAACAAGAAAAAAACTGATGGTTGTAACTTCCTACGGCTTAACCATGAATTCTGCACAGTTACTTTGAAAATGTTTTCTCCACTTGCATCACTCCCAGTGCTTTAGAACTGTATGATTAATATTGAAATCAGTTCCTCATTTCGGCTCGAGCTGTTCATAGAAATATTGATTTCTTTTCACAAACAATTTAGTTGGAGGAAAGGAAGAAAAGCTCACCTAAATAATAATAAACCCCCCCCCCCCCCCGTTAATATAAGCTACTTCACTACAGGCTATCAGCTGCTCCCAAAACAAACATCTTTCCTGGCTCTGTCAACCAATTTTCATTTTACACTTCTCAAAAACTGCAGTATTAGATACAGACATATGCTATACTTACTTTCCTGATTGCATCAAATTCATAAAAGATAAAATCATGCACCCCAAAAAATGAACTCAAAGCCCCAGCAAAATTATGCCCTGGATATTTACTAACTATTAGGAGAATGAGATGTACTGGTCACTTGTAATTATATAGTGATGATCTTGGAATTTCTGAATTTCACAGCTTCACAGGTGGTTGTAGAAATACAGAATTAGAATTGTAGATTAAGATATTACATAAAAGCCACTGGATAGGAAATCATGTCTATTTCACAAAAGCCAGGTTCGCTTTATAGGGTGCAGTGGCAAACTGCAGGTATGGATAGTCCTGCAAAAAATCTCTCAAAAGCAGTCTTCATTTGAATGGTTCCCACTTTTGGTAGTGTCATCTCATATTATGCATTTCTGCCTTAATGAGCCCTGCTTCCTTGTGCTGTAACTCTCACTTCTGAGTTTTGAGGGGATGGGTTGCTTGGTTGGTTGGGTTGCTTGGTTGGTTGGTTTTCTTGTTTGTTTGTTTGCCTGTTTTCACTTTAGCATGTGTTTATCCAACATGTCTAATTGCTTATTCCTTGAATCTCCTTAAAACATTTCCTCAGTTCAGTTCATATCTTGCAGGGAACACTGCGGGTTCACATATAAAGGCATGGATGAGTAAGCAAGCTGTAAGCAATCCAGGAAGTTCTTGGAGTGCATTGAGGACAGCTTCTTAATCCAGGTGATAACCCAACACTATGACCATTCTGCTACCATGCATTTTTTTCTCTCTGACTTTGAAGTTGGCTTTGATAATTCTCTAAGACAATGATTCTCATAACTGAGTTATCGAAACTCCTTGCCTCCTCAAAACTTTGTCAACTGCATCTTTTTAGAGTTCATTCTATCAAAGTACGACTTAATTGTCAGTGATCGTAAATTTAGTGCCATATATGTAGATGTGTTGCTAGTGAACATTTTATGAACTTCACATCTTCCCATATTGTATATTCAGCTATTCATATTTGGGAAGTTCGCCTTTCCTTCTAGCAGCTTATGCGCTGTAAAACAAAAATTGCAATCCCCCAAGTATCACAGAGATAACATGGAAAAAGAGACACACTGAAAAAGCAGAATGTCATATACAATTGCTATGACATCCCCAAATGGTATAGTAACTTACTAAAGCCATTAACATGCTTATATTCATACACAATCATAGAAATAATGTTACAGTCTTTAAACAATCAAAAGACTGAAAATGTCTGATTAGGAAAATATATCACCGGCAAAGCTTGTATGTGTGGTTATTTTGAAATAAGAGTACTCTCTACATTCCAGCGGCAGCTTTGATTCAGGAATGCTGGTGAGCTTTATTTGATTTAGTCAAAACATGCAGCTGCAACAAACATCTGGAAAACACTGGGGAAAATGAGGGAGGTAGCAAGTAAGTTTGCTCTGACTGAGCATCTTGCTCCACACCAGCTACAGAAGGACAGCTGGACAGGGTCACCAAACCCCCCAGCAGCAGAGCGCGCCTTTTGCAGGAGAAAGAATTCGTTGTGCTTAGAGCAAGCTAGATACTGCTGCTTGTACACCATTGTCTACAGCCATCTAATGTCCCATTTACAAACAACAAAAGACGTGTAAGGGACAAATAGTCATCCCTGAATCCTTCTTCCTCTCCTGCCTGCCTTTTTCCTGTGGAAAATTGAAACTCATTGTCCGTGTTCCCCTCCATAGCTACAGACCGGGACCTAGCAGGGGAGTTAGGGTCATTTTGCAGCTGGGAACTGGCACTGGACCCAAGCTTTGTACAATTGCTTTAGTTTAAAATAAGGTGAGCACAACTGGTTTCTGTTTTGAGATCCTGGGTGGATACACATTTAAAGTGAAAAAAAAAAATTCGATACTGTCTTAGTAATAAAGCCATTCAGGAGAGAATATCTAGCTCAGGTGGTTTCTCTAGTGGAGGAAAGTCTCGCTGCTTTCTCCAGAAACAAATGCCAGTAATCCCAGCTCAGCTGTGGCTGTGCTGGTAAAGAGGGTCTAGAGAGCGGAGTGAGAAGTCAGGAGGCCCTACAGCAAAGATGCCTTTGCAGTGAGTTTGGCCTGTGAGGCTCTTCAGGTTTTGGAAGGTAAATCCTATTAAATCTCTGCAAAGGGGAAGAGTAATCTTTACGAAAAGATAGAATGTTCTTACGTTACTGGTTGAGTCACAAGTGTCTGAGACAGATAGATGAAGGTACTGCAGTGCAGCTTACTGTTTGGAAAGAGCTGCTGTAGATAAGGTCTTATCTTTCTGTGCTTAGGCTGCTTAGATATTCTTGTACATTTCCTAAGAGGTCCTTCGGTTTGCTTTGCTCTGAACTCAGGGAACCTGGCGTAGGTGTTAAATAAGGAACATATCCTCCAGCAGTGATGGTTGCCCTGTAAAATATAAACATCTTATTCTCAATCACACTATCTACAAAGCATACTGATGGAGCTCTGAAAGAAATGTAAATTAATAATAATCAAGCCAATTATGTTCATTTGCGCACTTAGATCTTTTGGATTGTAGGATTGACATACATAATGGAGAATTTACATTTTAAGTGCTATGTTCTGAAGCCTTATCTGTACATTAATTATTCATATTGCTATAATACAAAACCTAAAGTTTGGCCGTCAAGTGGCTGAGAAAGTAAGAGATTCACTTCCTGGGCTATCATTTCTAAATATGAACTATACGGTTATCACGACTGTCAATGGCAACATGGGCCCAGTTTTACTTTCAGTGTTTCACTTTGCACTTCTTGTGTTTCACTGGGGCAGCAAAACAGCTGACAATCTAATCAGTATTTTCAGCTGAAAATTTACTTTGCTTAATAAGCAACTCTTAGTTATATAATCACTATTGCTATATCTATTGTCTTGTGGATCTTTGGTTTGATACATGACACAGACCATCCTTGAAACTATTCTTAATTGAATTAAGGAAAATTCCCACATTAGGGAAGAGCAAAAATATCTCTGAGACCCATACTACTTAGTACTCAGAGCAGCATGGTAACAAGTAGAATTTGTATGCATCTATCTGCCTTATGTAAACTAAAAGTTAGAGATACTTTTACTTCCACCAGTACTGAATCTACTTGAAGCTTATCAGCTGCAACATTGAGTGTGGTAGAGCCAGAGTTGGGGTAAAATATTTGTTAACCTCCAATGAAGCAGCTGCAGCCTGTGGGTAAGTGAATGTATTTCTTCAAGCTGAAAAGGTTTTCTGACTTATTTCCACAGTAGTAATGATTTACAGCTTAGTTTATTTTTAATGGTGACACTTAAAACGATGATGCATATGACTCTGATTTGTTTACTTATAGGAATTTCCTTCTATGTAACACCTAATGTGAATTATAGAAAAAAAAAAAGACTACAAAGTGCTACAGCTTCACTAGCAATGCTTATCTGAAAGTACCTCATAATTACCATTATTTAATTTCAAGCCCTATATACTCAATTTAATTTCTAACACTTTGTAACAGAAACATGAGGTGAGTCTTCTCAGTAAAATAATAGCCATAATTATTTGGATTTAGTGATGCAGTTCATTAATGTCTTCTGATATTTTATGATGCTGCTGCCGCAATGCTGGTTGAAGGTTTTGGGGGTGGGGAGGTTTCTCCCACTGATTTGATAAGCAGACTCCTACAGTTTTAAAACTGCAATTTTAGACCAATTCTTTAGACCAGTGGCAGATAACTGTAAAGAGAGAGAGTCAAACTACAGGCATTTGTTAGCGAACAGTAAAGAAGTCAAATGGCACCTTTTTTATTCCACTGAATTCAGTTTAACTTGCTCACTTCTTGGAACTCAGAGGTAAAGTAAAAATCTGCATCATAACCCATACTGCAGTTTTCTAAGATTTTTTTATTATTATTATTATTTCAATTGGAGAATTGCTGTAAGTAGAAATGCAAGGAAGTACTGACTATCCAAATAAAGTTTGAATGTCTTCTCAAAATTGTTTGAAACAAAGATGTAATTCTCATGTGTTGTTTCGTTGTTCCATGAGGAATTAGCATATAAAGCCTATTGTTTTCTTGAAACCACCAAAATGTTATAGCTTTTTACATTTTAAACAGGAGGGAAGTACTTATTGTCTTTCTAATGCGCAGTAGTGCTTCTTCAAAGAAGTAAAAATGCTTTCAAGTAAGGTAACCCAGAGCTATTTTTCAAAAGCTAGTAATGTCGTATTTAATGTTTTGTTCTAATAATGAGCTTGCCTCTCCTCCTCTTTCTGCTCTGCATTCCAGAGTTCAGCAGTGTGCATGTTTGTAACTCTAGCTTCTTGGTTTAAATATAATTACACAGAGAGAATGGGCTGGAAAGTGCTGCTGCTTTATATATGCTTGTTGTGAATGTATAAGAAATTTAGAAGAGGGAAGATCTGGGTGGATTTTTCGTAGAGCTAGTGTTCGCAGCAAAATTAACTTTAAGGAGTATCCTTGCTAAAGGTCCTTGAAAAAGAAGACGACTGGAAAGTGACAACTCTTATTGGGGCAGAGCTTCAGAAAATGTATGTGGGTGGTATGCTCTGCATTTTGGGGTTTTCCCTGTTTACCCTGAGGAAGAAAACCTTGAGCTTTTGTAGTAGGTCATACTGCTTTTTGAAGAAACATCTTGCTTGACTTATTGTATTATGAGGTAAAAATAGTATCTTCCAAAAACATACATGGTTCCTACACATCTCAAATGGAGGTGACTAAATCAGAAGCAGAAAGCCAGAGAGGAAAATATACTAGGAAAAAAAAAAAAAAAAAGGCAAAAACGAAAAACCAGACACTTTCTCTAGAACATCAGTTCTGTCTCATCCTGCAGTAAAGATAGTAAAGATGTAGAGCTTTTATTTTAATTTTCTTTCAAAGTCTATTTCTCTTATTCTTTGTATTCTGGGTTCGGTTTCATCCTCTTGTTTTCCTATGTTGGAAGCCATTTTTCAGCCCAGGCATTAGCCCTAGAGTATCTAAGTGTTAGCTTAACTCTTGAAGAGTTGTTTGAGGCGACTGTGGTTTTACTTGATATGCTCCAGAACTAATCACCATAAAAGAAATTGTTTATAGGTCCCCATTCCTTTTAGTCCACTTTTGCCTAGACACTGCCTAGTGCTGGCATTGGTAAGGTAGATGCTATATTTTGCATTCTTTCATATTAGAAATCAAGAGACTGACGGTTCATAGTATCTATTTTATAGACAATTTTGCCATAGCAACAATGTGGACTTTGCTTTTGACTATGATCTAGGTTTTCCCCATACTCTAAGTTCACCGTTTCATATATGTGTCCATGCATGCACTTGTTTCCCTAGCCTGAGGTGCTTTCCTCCTAAGTTGCTGACATGTTACCACTGCTCTCTGACCTGTGTCATCCCAGCAAGCTGTTAAATCTGTCAAGGTATTGGTGGTGGTGGTTTGCTTGTTTTAAAGGTTAAAAAAAAATCTGAATCTCTTTGAAGGCAGGTAAATTTAGCTCCTTGTCTCAAGTTCATCTCAACTGATGGACTCATTTCGAAATATATCTTGGTGTGCTGAAGAACGTTAGTCTTCACATTGTAAAAAAAAAAAATATTTTAAACTGTGTGACTGCATATGTGATTGAGTATACCATGATCTACTGGTAACAGTAAAGTCAAGGGCCAGATAGGAATGTCTCAAAGTATTTAAATAATTAGACAATCTGTGAAAAATCTTATTTCCATACAGTATAAGTTTCTGAACATCCCTTTTTGCTCTTTCAGATTGCTTTTTTTAGCATTAATCATGAAGAGTGGTTAATGTGTAAAAATAATGACATGGTGTTATTGGAATTAAATTACATTGTGTATTTTTCTGTATTTAGTGAGTGACTGGATTGCTGCAAAGGGGACTATGTTTACAAATTTCGCTTCCCCTTACTTGAGAAAGTACCAGTTTTAATCTAAACTATACCAAATGTTTAGTTTCAAACAGCTTTGCCTAAATAAAACCGTACTTTTCAGGCCTGTTGCAGTATTGTGACTTCAGAAGGAAAAAAAAAAAAAAAAGGGAGGAAAAAAAAAATTGCACTATTGATGACAAATCTCTGGACCTGGCTGTATTTGCTGCAGCAGCAGCAGCAGCTTTGCTTGGGGCGGACCTGTGTCCATGCACACTGTCCAGCCATCGCCTGCCACAGAGCAGACCTCATCCCGTGAGGGAGAGCCCGAGGAACCGTGTGCGCCCAGAAACTTTCCTCTCGGTGTGCCAGAGAGGGGGGAGAGAGGGAGAGCAGGGGAGGAAGGCAGGGGAGAGAAGGCGGCTTGCTTCACGCGCTGCTGAAGGCTCTCAGAAGCTCTCAGACCGCAGGAGCAGCTCGCTGGCTGGTGTGCAGTTCGAGGGGCAGCATTCATTGACTTTATTCATTGAATTGCTGAAGGACAGCTATGACATCTGACTGCTGCCTCTACATGTTCTTGCTTATTGGTACCAAGGGTAAGTGTACCTGGCTTTTTTTTTTTTTTTTCTTGTTTTGAACATTGCAAAGCAGATAGCTAATAATCTTCTGTAGTGGATTTTTTTCTTTTTCTTTTTGTTTTAAACTATGACATCTCAGTGTTATTTTGCAGTTCTTCGTGGAAAATATTCTTTGGAATCGAAGTGTAGTGCAGTCTCTCAAGGTTACTAGCTACATGTAAGGACCAGATATTTTTGTACTTAATGTTTTGAGAGTTAATAGTGATGAACTGATATAAAAAGAAACAGTTTAAACATTGCATAAATATTTGCTGTAAATATTTAATGAACATACATATAGAACTGGCTCATTTCAGATGCCATGAAATCCACATTTTAGACTCAGTTCAGTAGCTGGTAGTGGTACTGTGCAAGTTTTACTAGAATTGGTAAATCTTGAAAACTAGATTGTGTTCAGGTAGCAAGAATTTTTATTCTCTGATTCAGCATGACAGGCAGTGTAGCATGCAAGATGGAGACCAAATTAAATTTAAATTTTTCTTCAGATAAAAATCACTTCAGTGTGGTGGGAGTTATACGTGACCTCCTGTTTACTTCAATAATGTTTTCTTCATTTCATTCAAGCACCCTGTTTGTACGTGCTGCTTTTGACTTGGGTAAAGCTGTCCATGTGAAGTTGCTGATACTGATCTAGACGTTGGATTTCCTAATTGTTATAATTTTATTTAGTTTTAATTTTTATATTAAAATTGCTTGTTGTTGGACAATGTCAATATTAAAATATTTTATTAATCTCCTAGATGAAATAGCTACCCTTTGCAATATCAAGCATTTTGTTAAACTAATAGGAAAATAAGGTTGATTTCTGCCACCTTCTATATTGAAAAATAACTTGCTATCTCTCCCGCTTTTAAATTAAACCTTTTGGGATTTACATGGCCATACTATGCTGCTTAACATAAGGATTGTAAGGAATATTGCCCACATTAGGAGTTTGGGAAATAGAGCTCCACTTATAGTTATTTTTACAGTTGTAAAGCTTAGTTAAATCTGTGGAAAAACTCTAAGCAGTTCTATTATGTTTCAGAGGAATACATAGTATGTGAGCTGTAAGCATGAAAAAACAGTTATATTAATGTATTTGGAATTGAGCAGGCTATGATAATGAGATTTTATCAAGCCTGTGAGTAAAGTCTGCCTTCATATTATCCATGAGCAATAATCCAATATTTAAATGTAGTGCTTCGAGGTATGCAGAATAAAAGCTAAAGGATTTCAACAAATTAAGCCTTTCACATTACTGTTTTCAATACCAGAACAGTAAAACGTTGAGACATTCATACAAAATGTGCAAATCATTGTTGGTATAATTTCTGCTGGGTTAAATTCATCTCAGCTGTGCATTTTATAAAGCCTATTGAAATATATTCAAACATTTTGCAAAATAGGGTAGCAGATGAGGACTGTGAATGACTACAGGTCTTCTAGCATTATAGTTATGATGGCCATTACATTTTAGGTGTTTATTGGTTCATCATTTATAGTGTATTGTAACACTTATAAGAAAACCGCATGGCTGATCCAGATTTGTTGAAGAGAGAAGCAGCGCAGGCATAGGTTAAAGCACGTGCATGCCTGGAGCCTCTGTTGCCTCTTAGTGCTGTCTTTTGCACCAAAATTAATTCCTAGTTAGTGCCACTAACCTCACTCAGTGCACAGTTCATAGCTTCACTGCCTTGCAGAGTTTCAGCCATCAATATGAATTGTATCCGTATCTACAAGTTGGCTGGTTTCATCTGCGCAATAGATTTAAGATTTGCTCAAGTCTTCAGGCTAGCTGATATTAAGACAAGCACTCCTGAAGTATAGTTGTGTTTAGAAATTGGATTTGTTGTTTCTGGACTGTAGAAGTTCAGCTGTAGAGTTTTGTTGGGCTGGGGGAGTGTTTTGTTTCTTTTTGTTTGTTTTTTTTTTTTAATTTTTATAACTCACAAATGCTCCTAATTATTTTAAAAAGCAAAATGAGAAGTATCTATCATACAAAAACTACTCTTGCCTGACCCATCCATATCAATTCAATCTACATCTGTTTCGTTTTCCATTCAACAGCTGAAGTTGCATACAAATAATTCAATAGCTCTTTCATTTTACTCTCTTCCTTCAGATTCTTCATTAAATCTTTTTATATGAAAACCTTTACTTCTGAAATGCAAACAATCAAACCAACCCAAATAATGAAACTTTTTATGCACCAGCAGCTCTTGGCAACTGCCAGACTACTTTCCCATGTGGAGTATACTACGCCAGGTGGAAGGTTTATTTGAAAACAAAGCAGCATCTGTACCATGGTTTTTCCCTGGGCAACAGCATCAGTTGTGACATGGAGAAAAGTAAATTTTCGACTCCAGTTGTGGAATTGGCAGCATTGAATGGGTAACGAAGATAAACCTCTGCCCGGGTGTCTCACCCCCCTCACAAAGCTGGCAGGTTGCTTGGGCATGTGGCTGGCACTGCACTGGCTGCTGCCACGGCTTGTCTCTTAGTAAAATGATCAGCTGTAATTGCTGCAACAACCATAGTGCACATTTGCGTCTTTGGAGTCGCTTTCATTAGCTTTCTAGGGATAAAAATTACTTCATTCTCCTGGACTCTGGCTGACACACTCTCAAACAATTAACTTATCAATCATTAAGAAAAACAGAACATTAATGTCTGAAACTATTCAAAGTGAATTCCAAAGGGATTTGGCAGGCTCTTCACGGAAAACAATTATGACTATTTTAACCCTGTATGATCTGTGCCCCTACCTGAAGTTTTCCAATCCTATTTATCCTTGTGCCTACAGTTCAACTTCCCTTCTCTTTCTATCCTTTCCTTTTTTTTTTTTTTTCTTCTCTCTTTCCCTTGCTTCAGAATGCCGCTGAAAACTTTCTTAAAACTGTCTGAAACTTGTTAGCCCTTCTGGTGCTGCGTGTACATGGCAGCTGTTTTCAAGGCCAAGATCTCTTACACCAAATGCTTTCTGTCAAATGTGGGGAAGAGACTAGCCCAAATTGTTTGGAGAAGTGCCAGTTTATGACTGTGTGGGATAGTGCTCTTGTTTACATAGTTTGTAACAAATTTTAAGATCTCTTCCAGATCTGTAAATAGGAAAGGGAAATTACTTCAGTGAAATCACAGAAGCTCAAATAATCCTTGTGTGATAATAATTTTTGGTTAATTTCTCTTTGCTTCCATTTAACTTGAACATTAATTTGACCAGCTTCCCTGTGGCTAGAAGAATAATGTGCATCTTCTATATCACTGTGTACAACAAAAAATCCTGTATTTACAGAAAATCAGGGATGAGGATTATTTCCTAAGGAAAATTTCCTCTGATGTCAGTTAGAGGGTAGTGAAAAGACTAAGTGATAGACTGAAACTAAACTCTGAAAATTAGATCATCGTCATCTGCACAGGCTGGTCTGACTGCAACTGCTGCATGAGCAAGGCTGCTTGCACCTCTCCATTAACAGCACTGGGGGTTACCCAACTTGCAAACCTGTCTCAACTGTTTATAGCAAGTTTACCAAACTTGAACCATTTGCTCTGAAATTTTATGTGCAATGGGGCTTTTTTTTCACCTTAAGTGAGGAGACAAAGCTTTACCTAAATCGTTTTAATTTTTCAGAAAGTGAGGAATTGGTACTTTGCCTACGTTGAATGATTCTGGGAATCTTGTGTTAAGCAATGGCTTTTTTTAAATGAATAAGAGCTTCTGCAGTATTCCATTACAAAATCACTGTGTCTGAGAGATAGTTTTCTGACTGGCCATCCCACTAGAGCTAATGAGGTGATCCAAGCCCCAGTTCCAGTAGTGTAAAAATTAACCTTCTCTAATGGATGCTCCTGGATGCTAGACACCCGCGTGAAGCTCATCAGAGGAACTGTAACCTCAGTGAATGTTTCCTGGCAGTGCCACATGTCCTATACTTTGAAGCCATCAAATCAGACTTTGAAATGAGAAGTTCAAGGCAGGGAGCTGTAGGAAGCTGAGAGGATCAGGAAGTCATTCTGGTTGTGGCTAAAAAAGAGAGAAGGTGAAAATGTATTGGGAAGGACTGAGTGAGGAGACTGAAAGCAGGGGCTAAAGGGAGACGAAGGTGGAACAAGGGAGTAGAGAGGTGAGGGAAAATGCTAACGCTACATAGGGAAAATGGAAATCAGAAAGACTATTAGTCTGGGAGGGTAGAAACTGAGGAAAGGGATGTGTGCAAGGGAGCCAGCAGGGAACAGTGAATTAATTGAGAAGGACAAGGAGGTCTGAGAGAGGGAATTGTCTGAAGAATAAAGTCCTGAGATCCTGAGACCAGAACTAGAACCCTATACAGACAAGAGGAGACAACAGGATGGGAGGCAGGTATTGGTTAGGCAAGAAAGGCTGGCAGTGAGGTAAGCAGCCAGAGAGAGGAAAAGGCAAGACTGAGCAGAAAAAGGACTTCTGCTTGGTGGGGTGAGCACCCCGCTACAAAGCCAGAAGGAAGCAGTAGGTTGTCCTGGTGCTTACTGCCTCCTTGCAAAATGTCTCCTCCTGCTGCGTGACATCTCTGCTCAGAGTCTGGTAGTTAATGCCATTGGATCACCCCATCCTCTCAAACCCCGAAAGTCTGGAGAATTAAAGGTTTTGGACTCGTGATGCCACACAGTATCATGTTATGTCAGAGGAGAAGTGATTTCCTCTTTTAATATTCTAGGATGCTACCTGTATCAAAGCACATTATTAATTTTGCAAGCTCAGTGCTTAGGAATCAAGACGAAGCTTACAATCTTAATTTGTCCTATGTGCACAACACCGTGTTTTCTTCGTGCTATAGCTCCACAAGAACTTGTTCTTCATGTACTACATTTGTAGAAAGAATCAGAAACATATAGCAAACTATGCTGCCTGTGTAACCCCTTATCCATTCGCTGTGGAAGGTAAAATGTGAATGAGGCTGGGGATTATAAAACGATGGCCATGTGATGAAAGCGATGGAACTCTGCTGCAGAAAACTGAATTCTGTTCCTGTTTCTTGCCCCAAACAGTGATGCTCTAAATGCTTCATAAATGGACAATAATTATATGGCAGGTTTTCTAGTGTTTTGGCTTGATAAACCTGATGTGGCAGTGTTCATTTCGCAGCTGCCACTGAAATCTGTAAAAGCCGTGCTTGAATCTGTGAAGCTGACTCTGAAAATAGAAACCTAAAATTAGCAGAAACACTTGCCATACATATGTTAACATCTCAGCTCCTCATGCCATATTCTAAACTGTAATCAAAGCAGTCCGTGAGGACTTAAATATGGGATGTCTAGTTATTGTAGCCGTATGACCGAATTTAATATTGTAATTTATAAGTGGCTAGACCGTAGACTAAGCAGCAGCATGTCAGCAATCCATTAGAAGACTAATGAAAGTGTAGGCAAAATGTGTCTAGTGTTACATGGAGGTACATTTGCAGAAATGTATGAAATTTAAAGATATGTGGCAGAATTTGAGTGTATGCTGCCAACAACACAACTTTGGAGAATTTAACAGATATTTTAAAATAATACCAAGTTACAAAGGATTTAATTTTGCTAATCAGTTATGTCAACAATAGTTTTAAGTACTGGGATATGATCTTGTAAGTTACCAAAAAAAAAAAAATGGAGCCAGATTGTAATGTCCAGTAACAGACAGCTGTGCACCAATACTCTCTCTTCTCAGTTTGATCACTGTTGGAGCAAACCTTTCCTCCACCCAGCCCTGTGTCCTGCGTCATGTGCCATGCTTGAGATGAATCATGATAGTACTCCAATTTAAGCCATGTTTCAGAGCATGCTTTCATTTGTGTTGACAAGGAAAACTTGGTGTCAGGAATGGGCATCATTATGGGTGGATGTAGCTGGAGTGGGGTCAAAAGGAAGAGAAGGAGGAGCTATAGGCTATGCAGAGGCAAAATCCATCAGTAATCCATGCAAATGTATTTTTTAGCCAAACTGCATCTAAAATGGAGATGAACTTCTGAATGTAGTCTCTTATTACTTTTCTAACTTGATTGGGAAAAGTTAATATCCAGATAAGTTACACCTATGTCCTGCTAATGCACAATTTCTTTCTGTACATTAATAACTGTATAAAATCTAAAAGTTAGAATCTTAAAATCTATAAATCTTAATCTGTAGGCACATTTCTATATAACCTGCAAAAGAAGAAATAAGCCAGATGTCTCCAGTCATGGTTCAAGATCAGCTAACATTATTCACTCTAAGTCAGAAATCCTACTAGCTTGAGATAATTTCTGTTTTATGGCACTTTAACTGGAGTGTCACAATTTACACTGGTGAGTTAAGTTTACTCATAGTAAAATATAGTAGAGATTGGAAAACTTGTGGGTTTTAAATTGAACCAAATATTCATGAGTCAGAATCCAATAATAATGCATTTATTTAAGCACAGTGTTTGCAAATTCATTTTTCACATAATAGTCCCATGAGCTCTCCAAAATACTTTCAAATTATTTTACTTCAGAACAGAACAACAAAGGATTCAATTTTTATAATGCTTCAGGAGGGTGGAATCTCATAGATTTATAGGGCACAGCAACCTCCCTAATCTGAACTTGAGGTTCTGTATTAAATTTAAATTCCTAATAGTTAGAAATGGTTCTTAGTAACGAAAGTATGTGAATAAATAAAATTGATCAGATAATCTTGTCTCAGGCTCAGCAAGAAATAACATATTTTTATTGTTACAAAATTAATCTTAAGTATGCTTCAGAGCTTCATTTAAAGTTACGCTGGCTTAGTTCCATTGTAAGAACTATCATTAGAATCCTTCTAGCCTTTAATAAAGGCACAATGAATTAAAAAAAAAATTTTTTTAAATTATGTTTCATATTTCAAATACTTTGTACAAGGCTCCCAAAATGCTTTTTTTCCATTTCTTTCTCTGGTGTCTGAGATAGAAAAAGCTTACCTGAGAGTATTTTATGAAGATTTCTTTAAGATTGTGTTAGTTGGGAGAAGAGGAAAAATATTGTAGCTTCTGAAATTGTGACTGATGTGCAGCTTGCTTAGTCTAAGTGACCCTGTAGCAGAATAAGAGACCAAAGAGCAAAAGAAGATGGAGAAAGAGAAAATAAAACCTCCCACTGCTCTCTGTCAGGTTCTTTTCCTCAGCCTGTGGTCAGGCTGTTTATCAAATCTATTTCGCCATCATCAGTGCTGCAAAATATTCATTCTACCAGTCCGGAGTGGGTTTGTTTGTTTGTTTGTTTGTTTTCCTTATCACAAGAGCATACAAAAGATGGTGTGAAAGAAGTCACAGCTGACTCATGCAATTTTGAGTCGGGAGAATAAAAAGAAAAAAAAGGCGAAGACAGTTTTCTCTTTTTTAACTGAAGAAAAGTTCAGCAAAGAGTTTGTTAATTTAAATAATTTAGTTTTCATTAATCAGTGTTTTAGTTTTGCTTACTTATATATGACTGACTGGGTTAACTTGTGCAAAGCAACAAATCTGAAGTGAACTTCTTTACAGTAATCTCTAATTACTATCATTATGCATTTAAATTCAACACGCTGGTTACCTAGGTGAGGTGAATGATTGTTACTTGAGGGACATTAATTTATTGATAACCAGCTGTTCTTGATCCTCGTGGCTAAAGTACATTTTAAATTATCAGATTAAAAAACAAAAAAAGAAAAAAAGCTTAATTAGCTTACTACTAAGCATGTTATGAGATAACAGAAAAATGTAAGATAAATGGGAAATACTGCTAAATAATAAACTTTTTTCCCTAGGATTACATCAAAACATCAAAATTGACATGCCTGGTGTAAAGCTTAGAGATTTTTTTTTTCCTTTCATGCATGTCTTTAAATCATTAACTTTTACAAATGCAGTGTTTCAAAGGAGGAAAAAAATATTATTTGAAACAGACTTCTTTGATCTTTGGAGCTTGAAGAGCATGCCCAAATGCACTCCTCCATGGCTGGGAAGAAGAAAATCAGCTCCTGGGAGGGGAGTTTTCCTTGATTTTGGTGGCAGCCGTTGCCTTTTCTGGGTCTTTCAGGTGGGATGGTACTGACTAGTACAATGGATTTAATACATTTACATTAGTGCCTTCATTTTTGTTCTGTATCTAAGGCCACCCAAATAAAACCCTAGTGTTTCATATGTCCAGCTTCAGACTTGATATTGCACCAGTGTGAAAAAGATAGCAGTGAAATCAAAGGAGTTACACCAATGCAAAAGAACACTAGGGCAAAGGAAAGTGTACTTTAATGTATTTTCTATTGGAAATAATGTCAGAATACTAAGAATTTATTTCTAAACAGGCAACAATCAGGCATCATTTAAATTCTCTGTATTTGGGGAGAGGAAGAAAAGGGGAGTGACAGGAAGGTTTGACTCTGCTCGTTAACTTGTGTCTGTTAGAAATAGCGCTGAGGCCTCATCCTCTGAATAAAGTTCTTTGTACTTCATATTGGGGCTTTTCCAAATAATATTATCTCTTTCAGCTCTTTCTGTGCAACAGAACCTTTTTATTCTAAGTTCTATGTAAGCAGAACAAAAAGACAAATTAATAAAAGGTATGAGAGCCAAATCCTCTGGCAAGGTGCCACGTGACCAGTCTGAATTGCTCTACTGGCAGTTTCTGGCCCTGGAGCAGATTTATCTGGCAGTTATACAAAAAGGATCTTCCAGCACTGTAGCTGGATTAATTAGACTGAATTATCTGTGGCAAAACTGATAACTAACTTTAGTAATGTTGTTATGAGATTGGAGTCTGTATTTTCCAAAAGATACTACAAATTATCTGCTTTGGAAAATGCTTCTGAAATTAAAGCAATGTGAAACACACAGCAAGACATAATGGTACTATATGAAATCAAAATCCAAAATAACGACCAGATTGGCAGTCATAATATACACATCTTTTCTGCTGAAATCCTTTGCACTATATTGTGTTTAATGAAACAAAACATTTTATACAGTCAGCCATAAACTTATGTGTGTAGTTAAAGTACTACATATTCCCAGAATGACATCTAATATGGTCTACTAAAGATAAATGTAATGCAATAAAACTGAAAATGTAATTATGGCTGCAAGAGCGACAGCTAAAATACTAAAAATTGCTAGTGTTTTAGAAATGAAGCTGTTGCAACCATTTGGCATTCTGAATAAACAGCATTGTGTCACTTGCGCCTAATAAAATGTAACATTACAAACATTCCTACGCTATACAGATATTTAGAAAATGCTATATACATCAGAGCTGAACAATTAGCGAATGAGGAGAGGAGCAAATTACAGAAAAAGCAGTTGTAGTGATAACAGTTTAATTATACTCCTGTGGGGACCCTGTGCGGAAGTTTAATTCTTTTAAGCCACCGATGCTTTGTTTCAAGGATTAATGAATGATAAAGTATCTGTCACTGCTAAAGCAAGGTCTATTAAGGTCTACAGCTTTCGCCCAAGGAGTTATTCCAAATGTGTACATTAACAGCATTAAAGTTCAAGCGCATGAACTGGTTGGGTTTTTTTTTTAATTCTTGTATGAAACTAGAATCTACTTTCAATATCTATGGACAGTTTTTAAATGCTAATAAAAATAATTTTAATTGTATGGGATTCCCATTACATATTCACAGAAATCACTAGAAAGCATTTCCTAAATGAAGTTTCAAATTTAGGAGAGTCTTTATAAAATTACATGCTGAAAAAAAAAAAAATTCCGGCTGATAAAACTGTAATAAGTTATGTATACAAAACTTCATATTTCTATCCTGAAATGCACTAGACTAACTTCATTCTAGTATATAATAAATTGCTAAAAATTTCCCTTTTTTAGTAGGAAGAAGTTGAATAATCCAGAACAAAACCAGGAAAATTAATGTAAGACTGAACTAAATATTGTTCACTACTACGCATTTTTGTAACGGAAAAATTGAGATAAGTAATTTAAAAAAAAAAAAATCTTTTTAAGATTTTTCTTTTCTCTGCCGTTTGGTGATTCAGACGGTTCTGATCAGAGTTGGCCAACCAGTTGTCAATACTATTCTTTGTCAATCATTAATTAACCGTCTTTTAATTCAAAGGAATTCATAGTTATAAACTTGTTTTATACCCTTTTTATGATGATTTATCTTTTGAAAATAAAGGTTACAGGCCTAAGATGTCTCCTCTGTTATGCTATCTGTTTTTCAAAGCCTGTTCACATACACTTCAAATAACTTCCAGCAGAAAAGGAATTTTTTAATCCACTGTCATCTCGAAGTATTCCGGTTAGCAAAAAAATGATGGGCAAAATCAATTTCAACTTTAATGTTTTCTTTGTTGTCTCTTTCTATTTTAGCTGAAGAAGACATACTCCTTCAAAGCAAGCGTTTCAAATGAAAATTTTCAGTCCTCTTTCTCCAGCCCATTTTCCCCTGTGTCTGGAAGTACAGCAACTACAATTAGTTATGGGAGGGTAGGAAAAGTCCCACCATTAAATAACATTGCATTGGTCTATTTGAAAAACTTGGGGATTTGTAGGTAAAATAACTTTCCGTCATAGTAAGTACAGGATGGATTCTCCAGTACTGTGACAATTCCTCAGTCCTTGTCATTTAAGGACTCCTTTTCAAAAATAGTTGTATTTCCTCATCCCAAATACTTTTAAACTGATAACTTACTCAAAGTGAAGAAAAACATGTTACCTTATTTGGCCAATGGAATCTGAGAGTCATTTTGGACTCATTACAATGGCTCTTCATGTGATTCAAATTTTTGAGAATACAAAAATATTTTCTGGATGCTATGATATACCGTTATTTGAACCTATAAGCAATACAGTTGAGACCAGTGTGACTAGCAAGTACCAAGCAATGAATAATACTGCTTTGATTAGTTCAATTGTGTATGACTCAGTCTAATCAATGCAGTATTTTTCCCGTTACAGAGTCATATTCGCTTGTTTTACAGAAGCTACAAATAACTATGTTAAGTTTGTATTCTTCTAGTGCACATGTCCCTTATTTGGTTTGTCAAACGGTGTTTGCGACCCAATCTCTGTTTTCAAAACTTTGTGTCATTTTTCAAAGAATTCACAAAAAGTGTGAGTTTCATGAATCAATTTCATTTGAAGGAAAGCCGTGTTCTCCTGGGAATATCTTCCTCTTGGCTTTCTCAAATGCGTTCCCTCTTTTGACTTCATTTTATGAGAGCTTAAAGAGGGGCTGCTGTGTTCTTTCCCTAGTGATTCTGCAGAGGTCAGAGCCTTACCATTTTATACTAGATGACAACCCAATTCTTGCTTATTTCTTTAAAAAAAGGAAAGCAGTGGTAAATTAGTCTTATACGATAAAGAGTAGCAGGAAAAGAGTTATCCACTTTCTTCAAGCTAGAGGAAAGATCACAGATGCCTGTCTTAACAATAGATGCCTCAAAGCAGCAGGTCTGGACAATGACATGAATTCCTGATTCTTTTTTTTGGAAGCTTGAGAAGAATTGGGGGACAGAGGAGGACCCTAAGTACATGATAGTCAGAAACATATAATTTCCAGAATCATGAATCTGAGCTATTGGGTAGAACATTGTTCTTTATTGAGAGGGCAAACACCTTGTCAGAAAGATGTTTGTTTGTGGTTTTGCCATTTGTACTGCTACCGGTTCACCTATTTCTGTTCTATTTGTTCTAGAAAGCTTGAAAATACTTGAATGTTTATTCTGATCATTATGAGAAAAAAAAAAATGTTGGCACAGTAAAGCTGAAATGTATGAAATTCTCTCTGTCACCGAAAGGCAGGAGATAAATTTCTGTATAAGGTATACAAAGCAGAGATTTTTTTACTTGGAGAATCCGTAAAAGCAAACCTTCTGACGTAATCAAGTCTGTCATGGATTTATACTTTTCATCTTCACAACTGAGACCTAAACAAATCTGTCCTGAGTTCCACCTTTTCTCTAGTTTCTACCTTTGTAGCTAAATTCTTTATACACAATTTAAATTTTTTTTTAGTCTTCTTTTATCTATCAGTCTACATTTGCCATATCTCTGAAGGACATTTTTTTTTTTCTGTTGAGTACGTAAGATAAAAACATTGGGGCAAAACTCACTTGTTATAAAGGACAAATAATTTATATTAATTAAGCCATATTAAGGTTCAAGCTGATTATTTATATGGTTTGCTTGTGATACTTCTGTGTTATAGGGGATCTCTCGCTTTTACAATGCTAGTTTGGCAGTAAGAATCAAAGATGAGGTGTTCTGTCCTGGATGAGCTGTGAATGAGAACCTATAAAACAACAGAGGTATCTTTGAAGCTTGATACACATAGGAACAGAAACATAACCTATGGATAAAAGGAGTACAAAATAACGTTTTTCTTCTTGATTTGACATAAACATGAAACAGCCAGTGATTTGACATGATGAAATAATCATTCATCAATATTTTTTAGAGATACTCTGTCAGCTGCTAAAAAAAAAAAGAACAATGAAACAAGATACTGGAAGAGTGGTTCAGGTTTTTTATAGTGGAAAATCAATAGCAGATAGAATAGTTGACACCTTTAATACTACATGATAAAGGTAGCATGGTAGGTCACTATCTTGGCAAAATAAAGTCCAGTGTCAGTAAAGTTTGTGTTTGCAAAACAAGAAGCATAGTTTTTTGTTACTGTTGTTGCAGTGATATCTTTATCCATTTTCCTCACATAAAAGACACCATTTAAATTTCCTTGATCCAGAAGATAATTAGTTGAATATTATCTAGCATTTTACAGTGAATTTTACTGTCTTATCTCCTGTCTACCTTTGTTATCTTTGCCAAATATTTCCTCAGAGGGCTGGGGAGTTTTCCGTTCATAAATCTCCTGAAATCTGCAGGGTCCAAACTTCTGTCTTTTTTTGCATAAACAAAGTGATTTTAACAAGTCAATGAACAAAGACCAGTCTTTTCAGTGATTCAACTAGGATGGAGTCCTGAAGTGTTGATGCCTTGTTATTAATATCTTCTTTCCCAGGCAGATATTTGCATGCCGCGGTAATCCGACATAGCACAAAATGAGTAATGCAGAGATTCAGAATAGATATCATCAAGGCTATAAATTTACAGAGAATTCAAAACATTAAACACAGTGAGGGATTATTTACTCTTTCACAAAGAATGATTTCTAAACTCTAACAATAAATTCATTAATTAGTCCAGGGACTAATACTATTTGACTAATTTATAATATTTTTGGAAAATGATATCAGAACTAATTTAAAGGTACTGTGAGAAGATAAACACTATCGTTTGAAATGTAAACTGCGTTTAGATCAGATCCTCTAAGCACAAAGTTCAGCTCAGTCTGAATATGTCTCCAGTGTGTAGGGTAAAATGCTTGACAAAATGTAAGGGGTTGGTGGGGTTTTTTTCATTTATGTTTAATTTTTCTATATTCTTGTCTTTTACCAGGTATTTCAGTAGTTACTCAGATTGTGACAGGTGTTATGTAATAACATTTCTCATTAATGTGAGAAAGTTGTGTAAAAGATATATGTTTTGTCTTACGAAAATAGCCTGGAAAAATAGTGGCATGTTTCAGAAGTGGCAATTTACTCTCTGAACAAGAATCACATCACAGTTAATGAAGGTTGTATGGAGTATTTCAAGTACTGTAAGACAGCAATGAAACTTAAAATGTAATTTATGTTGGAATTTTTATCTCAATTTTTTGGTGACAGTATCCACTAAGTCAAATGCTAGCTCTAATGACGAAGCGATATTCCTTTTTGAAAGCACTTCAGAAATTAAATTAGCAGGCCCTTGCAGAATGGTACTTTACTAGGCAGGCTTACTGAAGCTTTGGGAGCGCAAAGAACGTTCTGTGCTGATGGTGCTTTCCTCCATTTCTGATATATTGGAGACGGAACAAATAGCATTCCAGAGTAATTTAAAACTCTCTCCATTGTATGCTCCTGGGAAGCTGATCTGGTATGACAAGAAATCTGAGTTGGGACCCTGCAATTCATTACAAAAGCAGTAGATCAGTTGCGCTTATCCTGGAAAAAGTGATGATGGCAGAATTTGTCCCTCAGGTGTGTTGGAGGGACTGGTAAAGCATCATACATTTGCAGATGTGGGTGACAGGAGCTACTGTATTGCAGAGAACTGAGGAACAGAGGACAAGCTGAGTCCTCCAGCTGCACTGGCGGTCCCTCATCAGCATCTCTCTACACTTTCCCTCAGCACTGCTTGAATGAAGTTCCCATATTCTGTGAAATTACTTCCTATAAAGCATGGGTTTAGCAGGACAGCATCTGTGTATATAAACTTCAGACTAATAGATTCCGAACAATATATCCAAATTATTTGAAGCGGGCTGACAACTCTTCCAAAGGATTCGTAGCAGCACCTTTGTGTCATCTTACTCATTCTTCAGCAAAACCACATCATAGACTTGATCTTACTTTCCTTGTTCTTTGAACCTTGATCAGTTTACATGTAGTAATTGCTTTCAAATTAGAATAGATTTAAAAATCTGTAATTCTGACTTTGTATAAAGAGGACTTATCTCTCTGGGTCTAAAATTTCAGCACAAATTAATACAATCCATATCTGCACAGCTTATCTGGTATATTGCTATAACAAATTAATTTCTAGTGTGAAGCAATTCTTTTAAAGAGTGGCCTTAGGTCATTTGTCTTGTATGATTAGCATTTCCAGCTTAGTTGCTTTATATCAAAGCCAATTTTAGTTAGCTGACAATATAAATGTTTCGTGCCAAGGTAACAGGTACTTAATATATTATTGTAAGTGCATGTCCAATGAACTAATACGAATTTATCACTTGATATTCACATTCAAATGCAAATTACTATTTATAAAAGCATAATCTGAATGATTATTAAACATCAACAGCATATCTTAAGGTAAGCATACTCTTTTTGTTTCTGTTTAGTCATCTGTGACTCTTTGGAAGATCATGTTTATGGAGTTGGAGTCAGGTGCCCCTTGGGCTACTTCCCATGTGGCAATATCACCAAGTGTTTGCCTCAACAGCTTCACTGTAACGGTGAGGATGACTGTGGGAATCAGGCCGATGAAGACAACTGTGGTATGTGGCTGAGACCTTTCTTCATGTCTAACACCTGAAACCCACGCACTGCTCACACTAATTTGAGAGCTGCAGAGTGTTATGAATAGGAAAGTTAAATGTTTTGCAGAAGATACAGTAGGTATTTGGTTTAGATAATAAAGCCACCTAACAAACCAGTTGCTAGGAAGGAAGGGCCACATTTTTGTTTGTGTATGGTATCAATTTATCCCATTTTTATCCCTGTTTTGAACTTGTTTGCATATGTCATTTTGGTGTGTACAAATGGATGTACATGATCCAGCAAAGACCTCTGCTGAGGAAAGGTGGACGTATGAACTAACAGAGTTTCTGCTGAGTTTAATGTGAGTTTCAAAACTGCTTGGGAGATGTAATTCAGAATATTTTTCAGAAATCTTTTATGTCCTAACCCAGGAGAAAAACCATAACTGTATGAGTATGCTGTATGAGCTGTACTGCTACCAGACTTCAGGGTTTGGAAATGTCAGAGTCTGAGGGAATACAGACCATCAGGCTACCACTGTCTGCTGCTGTCATCCTTGTCACTCATGGCCCCACCGGCCGGCAGCTGTGAACTTGACTTGGTTCACAAGCTTTATTTACCCTGGCTGCAAACTGAGTAGGGCGAGGGCATGGGCTCTGCAATGGCACTTACCTGTCCGTGCTGCGGATGTGTGAGCGTGGCCCTGGCACAGCTTTGGTCTGTGCTGAGCAGCATCTCTCACGCTGCCTGGGCACAGCTCAGAGGGTGGCACAGACCTGAGATACTTTGGGAAAGGCCTCCCTGGATTTTGAGAGAAGAGAGCTTAGACATTTGGTTGAAAGCTGTCACTGCAGGGAGAGAAAGGCAGCACTTGCACATTTTATTTGCCAGTATTGTCAGCATACTAACAGCCTGGATAGTTTCAGAACTACTGATCCATGGCAGCTGGGGAAACTAGACTTCCTATTCCTTAGCAGTTTGCCTGTAGCCATGGAGGGCAGCCAGATGTATAGAGCCCTGCCTCACATGCTGCCTCCAGTGAGACTTTCAAGCTATGTAGACTAAAATAAATTTTCTGAAAAAATTTCAAACAAAATATGGTAAAGGCATTTTTCAAAACTGTTCTCAGCAAAGTCAATTATGTTTTGAAAATAGTTGTTCTCATTGTATATATGTGAAGCTGATTTTTGTGCATATCTGCAGTATCTTATTCTTATGCCCATCAAATTTCAGCATCTTACTTCACATGAAAGTCGCTTTTGATTAGAACCCCATATAACAGACCTGCAGCTTTTCCCAGTTTTATGTCATTTGCTGGTGCCATAAACATACTTTCCATTGACAGTAGTCAAAATCCTCTTGTTCTGTTATTCTTCTGTAGTTATCTTGCCCATTGGTGACAGAAATTGCTGACAGTGGTCCTCTCGTGTTTAAATGCAAGCACCATAAACTGTTGTTTTATCCATGTTTCATTTCTAGTACTAGAAAGTCTAATGTACAAGGACTTGCTGAAAATGTGCAGCTCGATCAAATGGTAATTGGAATTTACACAGTTTCATGATGAGATGTACAAGACAGTATAGCCTGCAAGACAATTCAGCTGTGATATTAAATCCTCTTCTGGGTATAGTGATTCAAGAATGAGCTGGCTGCAATTTCTGAAAGCCTAAATTACAAAAGATTAAGAGTCATTGTATTGACTTACCGGGAGAACTACACTGTTAGTGTTTTTCTCATATCTTGTCAGTGTTTTTCTCATATTCTCATTCAGGAATGCATGCTGTGTGTAATGCATTAAGGTCACACTCAGCAGTAATGTTTTCTCAAATACTGGTGTTGCAGTCTAACTTCATTGTTTGAATAAAGGAAGAGTTGCTTCCTTGCCCGAGAATATGAATGCCCTGGTGAGATTTTCTTCAATGTCCCTACACGGTAGTCAGTGTGAGGATCTTTGGGGGACAGGTCTGTTTTGTGACTATTCATCTTCCTTAAAATCCAGGAAAAGAAGCCTCATTGATTAGCTCCTAAGACAAAGAAACTACCTGGCTATCTTTTCTGCTGCAGTTTCCCAGGGCCACTTCAGTACGCCTGCCTTATGCCAGCAGTCATATTTGGTTCCTTCTAAGTATTTTTTTAAATTTACAACTAGTTTTCGGTTGAAGTCATTGCTCCCGGTTACAGGAAAGCAATTCAAAGTGATATTATTCCAGTGTAGTAATTGTTTCATGCAGTACCGTTGGAAATTTTAATCTTAACCACAAGGTAGTCTATTTATCTCAACTTTTAAATTCTCGCACATTTTCATCTTGCATAAATTTGAACTGGAGCTTTGAGGTGGCCAGTCTACAACATTCAACCCAGCAGGTGTGGGGAGGGAAAAAATTAGTGTAGACTACAAAAGGAATTCAGAATTGTATTTATTTATTTATTAATGCTTGTGTCTCAACCATAGCTAGGTAAAGTAGCTGCTTTACTAATTATTTTTTTCAGTAATGAAAAAACACTATCTTAAGCCTAAAGAAAAATGTTATAGTGAAGAATTGCATATATCCTATGTACAAACCAGTATTATAACATAAGGAAACACAAAGCAAAATTCTGTTATGGACAGTGGTTTTCCGATGAAGAAGAAAAGAGAGGGACAGGGGAACCCAAACAAACACAGGAGGGAAAAGGAGAAGAGGAAGGAAGGAAAAAAAAAAAAAGCACTTTCAATACAAGCTTCTAAGTGTGTTGAAAATTAACAGCAGCTGCGATTACTGAAATAGCACTTTTAAGAGACATCAGTGAACGAAACAGGCAGAGAAGCAACTAGCATAAAAAGCATAGTAGATCTTCCAAGAGAGTTACTTTATAAAAGTCTTTAAAGGTCCTTGAAACAAAAAGGCATCGATGCAGAAGAGATCAACACAACAGGAGTCTCTGAAAATACTGAAACTTGTCACTCCAACCATCTTGTAGCAATTCAGTCCCTTTCCTCTTTTAATGAGTGAAGTTCTCTTGTTCCCCACTTAATTCCTATAAAGATATTTATTGTTGTAACCTTTGAGATGATTTGCAGTATTAGGTCTGTTTCGTGCACTGCGTGTCTGATAACAGCACAACATGATTATACATTTTTCAAACTAAACTAAATCCTCACTGAGAGATATGTTTTCAGACGTCGCCATCGCCATTCACTTCCAACCCAGGCACATAAAGATTGGCTTCATGGTGCTTTCTTCAAATCTCCTTCCTCCTTCACTTCCACCATGCTCTCCATGTCAAAATAATAGACATAAAACTAAGGTCTGCAGCTAAATTTTGTATCACTGAGACTGAATATTTGTTTTTCCTGGGTGATCTTCTAAGATCTTTGTTGCAACTGACCCTAATATTCCAGCCATTTTGCTGGATAGTCAGCATGATTTGTTCATCCTAACTCCAAATTAGCTGTGATGCTGATATGATGCCAGTTCTTGGGGAGAAGCCTCCCAGTAAATTGCATTGTATCTTACCTCAAGTTTCTTGTTCCAAAACCACCCACCAGCTCTTGAATTTAGTTTGGTACAAAGTTGTAAATGGAGAAATACAGAAACATAATCAGATCTCAAAAGGTACTGAGCTTTTCTCCTTTCAGGGGGATCTCTGGACTTTACATCCTACCTGGCCAATTTGAAAGCATATTTTACGATATGTCTTGAAGTCTAAGATTAAGCCCTACTGCTTTGTTTCTGACACATTTAGCACTATGTGTCAGCATTCTGTAGTTGCAAGTTCTGAGAATCCTTTGGATGTAAAGTGCAGGTGCACTGATTTCTTTAAAAATAGTCCTGCTTTCAGATTTTAAAGTTATTCCTCACTTCCATTAGGGTTTGATAGTACTCAAACATGCAGTCAAAAATCTGTCTAGCTCTTGGATTTATGATGTTTTGTTCTAATTTAAAATGCAAACAATAATAGTGACGTGAAATCTTCAGTCATGCTACCTGGGGTTTTGACCACAAACATGTCTTTTAAAGCAAGGCTGAACCTGGTGAAAACTGACCTGGACTAACTCCACTAAAATCAGTGGAAAGGCTCCCAGTGTCTTCAGTGAGCAAAGAATCATAACTTACCTAAATTAGGAAACTAATTAAAATCTCAGATGCTTAAAAAAAAAAAAACAACATTTGTGACTGTCACCATTTGATTGCAGGGCAACAATAAACCATGGCAGATGCTTTGTTAACCCCCTCCCCTTCCCCACACCTAGCCCCCACTCCCCACTAAGGAAAGGCAATAGGAGGGCAAAGAGAGGGAGAGGAACTGCAAGTTGGAAAAAGTTTAAAATGTTTTACTAATGCTACTAATAAAATAGAGAAAATAATAGAAAATATACAAAACCAATCTTGAATTTCCCAGCTCCACACTGCTTCAGCAGCTGCAGGGCAGGCACCCAAAAGTCCTGGGTTGGAATCCACAGCAAACTGGAACTGGATTCGAGGATGCAGGGCCTGTCACTAGGCCTCAGCTCACAGGGACGGCAGACAGGGTCCTCTCCAGGTGCCGGCCATAGTCGAAGAGAGAATGAGGCCCTCGTGATCGCCCACTTTTATATGGTGTTATGACATGGATGGGATGAAATACTTAGTTGGTCAGTTTTAGTCACCTGTTCAGTTCGCTCCTCCTTGCTTATGGGACGTGCATTCTCATCAGCGACCATGCGTACCATTGCTATGTCTGGAAAAACATGTATCCAACTTCAGAAAAGTGCAGTTACTTAGAAGAACTTAGCCGAAAGAAAAATTCGCTAAAAGAGAAACTTGTTTTGTTTTTAACAAAACCAGGACGGTGACTCATATGCCAGCCTTCCTAAATAGTACTGGATAACACTGTCTGGGAGCACTGTGCTAGCAGTGATTTTTTTAGTTGTTTGTTTGTTTTTTCCCTAGATGAGATGAAGAAATCTAGGTTGTGACCTCCTGCAACTTGTCACAGAAATGGGAGATATAGTATCTTCCCATGCAGTCTGTATACATAACTCTAATGAGTAAATGACTTGATTCTTCTTTTCTTAAAATTAGTTAGGAATTGAGTAGATATAGTTTATAATTTATTTAAAATTACAGTTACTGCCATTTCACGCTACTGAATAGCTCTCATGCTTCTTTTCAAAACTGAAATTGTTGAAATAGGTTCTTCATTTATTACTAGTAAATTCCTAGAGGAAATAGTTATGTGCAAATAACGCAGGTATAAGTCATATTTAGAATAAAATTATGACGATGTAAGAATTGTTAAAAATGCGAAAAACAGAATTCTTATTAATTTCAAAACCAAAATCATGTTCATTGGGCCTAACCTGTTGCACCTCTGTAGACTGGATTGTTTCACTGTGAATGGGGCATTAAAACACCAGCAACTACTGTTACATATTTGACTACCACTCTATATACTAGCAATAATAAAAGGGGAATGGAAGGAACCCATGTTAGAGTGTTTCATTTTATCTTTTTTCACAAGCAGGGTCTTTAATTATGTAGAGTAGTTAATGGAACAAAGTAGCCTGAGCTATTTTGAGAGCACAAGTTTCCTTAGTGTTTAGAAATTTGGCTTCTGGACAATTTTGCTGATAGTTCTGCAAAATTGTTTTTTTGGCAGTTAAGCAGTGGTTGTAGTGTGTCTGCATTTGTTTTTTAATCACAGTGTCATAGCCACATTTTTCCAGTCCAGTGAAGCAAGAACAGGCTTGCAGATTTAATTTAAGATGTTTCTGACTCTCCGGAGGAGTTCTTCACTGGCTAAATATATTTACTATTGTGTTGTTCCCATGCCTAAGAGGTCTCTGAACAAAAGGCAGCATTCAGCTCCCCAATTGCAAAGTTCATTTTTACATGTTTGTTAAGGTCTGTCTAGCTCGTAGACTGGAAATCACAGACACAGGTTTCTGAAAAAAACAGGGCAGGGAGCGGCTGTTTGAAGTCTTGCACCTATTTAACTCTAAAAGCAAAGGCCTCGTCTGTTACTGTGTGACAGGCAGTCATCCGGTGACTGGCTTGCCTTATTTAATAAGTTACACCATACTGTCTCTTTTTTAAAAGGACCTATAAAATTCAACAGGATGAAAGTAATACTAATCTACATAGATGTCGTGCTGTTTTCATATATGTTTCTTTGAAGATCTATAAACTTACAGAGAATTATTACAGTTCTGTAGATTCATTAAATCATCTTCTAGATTTCCATAGCAGAACCTAAATTTCTATGAGATGTTTCAAAACAACTGTACAAAAGATGTATATTTTAATATTACAAGATTACTCATAAGGGATGAGAAATTTCAGAAGGTCTGAATTTCCCATTTTTGCCTCACCACATTGCAGAGGATCTTGACAACTTCTATTTCAAATTAATACTAATAATGAATAATGTTATAGTTAGTCTCATCTTTTCCTGGCATGGCATTTTTTCCATCATATTTAAAGTGTGAGATTTAAATATATGAGACACCATTCTGTTTTGAGGCCTAGACAGTAAATTCTGTTTATGAGGCAAAAAGAGAACACTTGGAAGTCAACGGCATGCTTAAAATGTAGCAAATATTTGACAAAGGATCAGATTTTCAATCTCTACATGGAAATTTTTGTATATGGCCCAACTTAATTTTTGCTGCCATTGCCATTCATCCACAGCATACAGCACTGAAGTAATCAGGATGTCCAAATATCAACAAATAGAATAGTTTTGCTGAAGCTCTAGAGGCTTTTAATCAATTTCATTATTGAGATCTTTATTTTTGATAACTGAAAGGAATGTTCACATTTCACTAGACTTGTGTCTCTTCTGGTCTGCACTGTAGTGACTTGCTGCTAAGCTAGGGGAACTTTAACTGAAGGTTTTATAGATATATTCATGCTATTAGCTCATTTTAATTTATTCTGTCACATTTATTTTAAAAATCACAAATGCTTCAAGAAAAACAGGAGATAAAACTGGATTAATCTATAAAGATTAAAAGTATTGTTGTATAAACTGGAAAATTCCCCTATGCAAGTGTTTCACAGGAATAAAGATCCACTATTGAGAAGACATCTTTTGGAAATTTGAGCCTGCCTACTTTCTTAAAAGTTGCACTGGATTAATTAAGTTATTTTACAATCAAGAGTAAACTTGTGTTTGCATGTGATCTAGCTCATCCAGAAAAGTGTAAACCTTATTTGAATTTATTTAATTCCTGTCTGTTTTTCTGTGACTGCATTGTCACATAGAAGTAGGCAAGCTACATTTCAATGAATCAGCAGGTACAGGATGCAGTCAATGTGTAGTGGCACACAGCTTGATGTGAGGTAAATTGCCTTTCCCTTGACTGGTAGGCATCCAGTTTTAGGTTCTTCAGTTTTTTCCACTTGGGTATGTGAATTGAGACTGTGGAATTTAGTCCCAGAGTTGAATGCTCCAGGCACTGTAACACTCCACTTCGTAAAATCTCAGTTTGGTTTTGGTCTCACTGTAAGTTATTAGACTGTATCAGTATGTCCCAACACTATGGAAAACGGCAATTATATTCCTTCGTCTCTAAACACTTTAAAGGAATTACTTCTTGTCTTAAGGACACAGGTTTTCCTTGTTGTACTGAAATCTGTCTTTGTGAAAAGCCTGAAGTCATTTCTTACATCAAGAGAAAGTATATTTGAACAATTGGCAGAAAGAAATAAGTCTACGGGTTATGACCACCAACAGCAAAGGCAAAATCAGAGGGTGACACAGTGTCTCTTTAGAGTGCTTATGCATTTAACTGATAGCATTTCTCTGCATAATAACCCATGACGACATGGCCAAGAGAAGGGGAAAGTCGTATAAATAACATCCTTTTCAGAAGCTCCAACCTAAATAAAATATGTACAATAAATTGAGTAAAGCTGATATTTTCTTGGATCTGTCACTGAACAGATTATTCAAGTCTGTAGTTTGCCAGGATTAATATACTCTTTCTCATTTTCTTTCCCATCAGAAATATGGTAATTGACAACTTTTAGCAAGGAACAGTGTTTTAATCCAGTGGGCAGATAAGTCCTGTTTACAATTACTTATTTCACTTATCCCATGCATGTAAATACTTGCTGTTGCCTTGTTTTCTCAGATCTCATTTTTACAGAAGTGCAGCCAACATAATTTGTTTTAGAACTGGCTCAGGAAAAAGTAATTTCTCATCTGAGCTGTACTCCCCCAAGTGATAGATTTGGGATTTCAAGACCAGTACTATTAGCATTCATTTCTTAAAGCATTTGGAGAACCTCGTCTCAACAGAGGTAAACAGGTCACAAACCTACCATATGAACTTCAAATGATCACGATGTGATTTACAGTTCTGGCATTGAGCGCTTCACCAAACACTTGTACTAAATATAGTTATTTACGCAATACATTCTTCTCGGATTTGACAAAACAATTTGTATAAAACTAAAGACTGCCCCAGGCTTGGGCGCAAAACTTGGCCCAAAGCAAACATTTCTGAAGGTCAGAAAACTTTGAATAACTTGTTTTGTCATATTCAGATATGCCTTTGTATTTCTAGTAGAAGGCAGAAAAATCAATGCCATGAGAAAAGCCTGTTGTTTCAAATGAACTGACCAGAAACTCCAGACAACTGGAATGCTTCCAGTACAAAATAATCTATCTTCTCCTTCCTCTGTGCTTTTTTCCCCCTTTCTCTTTTATGGCCACCCAAAAATACACAGCTGCCTCTCAACTTCCTGGAAAACTCTGGAGAACTTCCCGTTTGCGGTGACCTGGTCCCTCCTTCCCATCAGTGTAGGAAGCAGTGCTCATCCTTTTTCTCTGTAGATGTGAACCACAGTTGTGGTCACCTCTTGTACGCACTTTGTCACATGGCAAAGCATTAAAAAAATACTAAAATGTGGAATAAAATCTCTATCCACTCTCTAGTGTCAGAGGCAGGGAAATGCAGAAAAATGATACTTTATATATTCTTTGGCTCATGGGAGGATTAGAATTTATGGCTTTAAACTATATATTCAGAATCTGTGGTTAGGTGTCCAAAATTTTCTATGAATGTAATTACAAATCAGAAAGTCCACAAATATTTTGAGACTCTATTCCTGCCTGGGGCAGTCTTTAGTTTTATACAAACTGTTTCATCAAATCCCAGAAGAATGTATGGTGCAAAATATTTATTTGGTATTATTATACTCCAAGAATAATCTCATTTTTAGCATATCTTTACAAATTTATGTTTAAAAATCCACGGTGAAAGATTGTTTTCTCCTTAAGTCTCCTTTCTGCTGCATGCATTATATTCGCACTAGTTTCTTCAGATCCCAGTTGCTGGGCCCAGTCTAGCAAATTAAATTCAGTCGTTGTGGTCCAGTTACATATTCAGAAACAGTGATAGGGGGCAACTTCATTACATCCCTAACAACAGGGCAGTAGGTTTGTAAGGTTCTCACCGCTTGGCAACGATCTGTTCTCATCGTTTCATCAATTACAGGTTCCATGTTGCAGGTAGTCCTGAAACTGAATTCTGCTGAGCATTTAAAACAGGTGGGAGCAATATTTCCGCAGGCTTGCCAACACCTTTCGTTTTGTCCAAAATGCATTAGGCTCTTTCTGAATATCAGCTTCATGATCTAAACTGGAAAAATTGCTAACAGATCAGAGCATACCAGGTGCTCTTGAGGAAGTTAGTAAAATATGCTTAAATGTCTTCTCTGGGTGGGAAGCTGGCATTCTTGCAGAGCAGAAATTAATTTACATTAGTTTTCAAGTGAAGAAGCCACTTTTCAAGTCTGTCTTTTCCCTTAATGGAGCAATTCGTGAAGACGGAGATTTGGGGTTGCTTTGAATCTTTTATTTTTTCCATTTATGCATAATGAATGAATAACTAGCTAGAGGGTAGTTTGCCTGAACTTACTTAATCTTTCATAATATCTATTTATCATCATGTATGGCACTTCTTTTCAGTTTAGGCAGCGAAGAGGCAGGCACCTCTCAGAACAGCTCCATCTGCAGACGCTCCACAGCCGGGCTTCGGGAAATGCTTTCGAAGTCGTTTTCCTACCCAGCTGAGAAAACAACTGAGTTGTAATGTGACATGAAAAATGAGACACTGTTTCAGAATGGGAAAAGTTGCAATGAAGTAAATTTTTTTTCCTCCCTGCCTGTTTTGGAGGCAATAGATATAGTAGTAATGCTTACTTGAATATAAAGATTTATAGAGAAATGTCTGCGAGGAATTGTATTTAAGTATAACTAAACAATTCCCATGTGAAATTGCAGGGGAAAGACTGATGCTAACATATCATAAAAGTGAAACTAAGACTGTAATGACTAGCAAAACAGAGCCATCCTCAGAGTTCTCCTATAAATGTTGTTTGACAGTAGGTATCCTTACGAAGTAATGCTTTCAGTTATCACTGATGCTTTGACTCACCAGCTGGTGACTGCCATTCGAAAGAGCATTTCTGCTACTGGGGCATATTCATCAAATGAAATGCTTTAAACTAAAAGAGTGTGAGTGTTATTAAAGCTGAAGAGAGGCCAGACTCAAATTAATAAAACTAAAATCAGATCACAGCTTTTAAAGGCAAGATAGGGGGTCTTTTTTTGGTGGTGGTATGTATTCCTGCCTATTTTGGAAGTGGTTACCTGATCATTTAATTACAGATGTCGGATATATGACAAACTTCCAAGAAACAGGTCTGTAGTTTTTTCCTGCACCGCTGTATCTGGAAATCCCCATTTGTGGGAAGGAACTGAAAGGTCTGCTCTTCATTTTCACCTTTATGGCCACAGACCACTTTGTTCCAGTACATCTATGCACAGTGACCAAACTGGTAATATGGAATAACGCTTTGTTTAAGAAGGAGTATATTAAGTTTACCTTAAACATACTGACTTGAATATGTTATACCATGTCACCCGTTATCTTGAAAAGCAGTGTTCATTTGGCCTTCATTTAGATTTTCAGGGAAAAAAAATTACAGTGTGAGACAGCCCTCTGAAAGAAGTAGTTGGAGTCTTAGTAAACATTTGAGGTTTCCTGGACAAAGTGACAAACCCGCATGTTTAAGGAGATAGGAAAATATGTTTGGTCTCATTTTTAGACTCCTAAAAATTACTAAGGTGAAATATTATACTTTTTTGGTGCAATTGTCGCAGAAAACGTTGTTGTTGAAGGTATAATAAAAGCTGTTCCTACTATGCAGCTCCTCATCTCTTTATATACTTGTGATTAGGCAGCTGTATAAAGATAAAGCCATCTAATGGTCTATGAAATGTTCTGGAAAATACGTGTTATTTAGATAAAACTTGATGCAACTCAGAGTAGTGAAGGTATTTCTACCTTCTATTGCTATTCTAATGTATCTTCTATTTGTGTTGTGGGTTTTGTTTTGTTTTTATTAGAGGACAACAACGGATGGTCTCTGCAATTTGATAAACATTATACAAAGGACAAATACAGTAAACTGAAATCTCTGTATGCATTTCAGACAAAGACACCTGAGTGCTGTAAGTAACTACAGATACTATTTGTGTGATTATTACTAAAGATCCCTAGAAAGAAATACACAACAAATATGCTTATCTGACAGAGAAATATATCACAGTTTCATTTATAGTAGAACAGACAATGTCTCAGACAAACAATTGCATTGAAACTAATTTCAGTTCCATTAACAATGATTCATTTTCTATAAGAGAAGTGTCAAACATGTGCCAATTAGGAGGGTAGTATAAATGTTTATCTGAATAAATCAATACTATTAGAAGACCGAGAAACACACAACTTTCAGAGTAAAATGGAGGCAACATTCCTCCAAATTCACTTCTTTGTATATCAAATTATTCTTGCAAACCCTCTCCACTTCTGTGGGCATTCATCCCTTTGTGCAGATTTTCTGGCTCTGCTGTCTACTACGAACACTAACTTAAAGAACAGAGATGGAGTCAAAGGGAGCAAAGACTTCCTGACCCATTTTTATCCCATTTTCACTTGGACAGAATTGTGCTCATTCTAGTAAATATAAGAGGACTAAATAATCTTAAAAAGAGCCACAAAAAAAATCTGTGACAGATTCCTGTATATCAAGCCTAAAGCTCAAGAGGTTTTGGAAGCTCTTTCACAGAAGTCAGGAGGTAACACAATTTTTTGTGTCCTTTTATGTGTTAGGGTCTTCCCAGGCCTAAATCAATTACATGAAAAACTTCTGTTTAACACAGCCTGGTATGTCTGTCTTGGTGCTCAGTGTTCTTTTACACCATTTTTCTTTCCTCCACATCCCTGCACACCACCCCTCCCACCTTTTGGCACGACCACGTTCTTGTTCTCACGCAGTGGCTGGTGCTGTGCCAGCAGGATGTACCTGCCAAGGGCTGGAGATCTTCTGCGATGCTGCCAAATTGCGTGCTGTCCCGTCAGTGTCTTCAAATGTAACCATAATGTAAGTAGAGCAGGAAAGTGGTCTCTTGCTCTTTTCAAGTTTGACTATCAATTCTACAAATTTTTCACAACTACAGCCTTATAATTATGACCAGTTGGCTCAGCTGGTGCTTGTGAAGGTATAGTGTCTCTCTGTTAACAAGTCCTTTCAGGTTTTAAGCACAGATTTTCCCTGTATAAAAGGAAAGGAAAGGAGCTAAAAGACTTTGTGAAGTGATTGTTTCATGTTCGTAACAGTGACTTGAGCTAGAAACAGTTTCAGGAGATCAAAAGAAATTTCAAAATAAATGTTTCCTTTTAAAACATAATGCTCAGGACTTCTTTTTTATTATTCTATGATCCTGACAATATTCCTAGTCTATATTCCTGCCATTGAAGTCAATAACCTTTAACTCAGTGGAACTACCTGCTTGAGCAAATCTTTGTAGTCTGATTTGTTGTCTCTGAATATGCCGTTACTTAAAAGGATTTAATCTGGGCTGGGTCATCATACAGATACATATGTCTAAGCCAAAATTTTTGAACAAAACAGAGAATGGTTGATAATGATCTTAGTTTGCACATCACTGTTTTGAGAGTCCGTTTTTTGTGCAGCAAGCAGGGGGCAGCATCACGTATCCTTACACGGGGGTCTTCCCCGTAGAGCAGGAGTAAAGGTCTTTCTGTTTGGTACCGCTTGGTGCCCACACGTGGCTGAGATTCTCCTTGTTGGGACCGTGTTCAAATACCACAATACTTCATAGCAAAGATTGATCTGGAATGTTAAATACATATTTAAATTAGCTGTTGGCTGAGGATCAACAATGACTTCAAAAACAGTGGCCCGGTTCTAGCTTTAGGAAAAGCAGTGAGTTGGTTCAGCTGGCTTCTGGATGGACTCTCTTCTAATCCAACCACATCCTGAATGATTTTTGGTCTTGAAAGGACACTGGAGTCAGTGCCCAATGGAGATGGAGACATAGGGACACCTGCACTGGGAAATAAACTCTATATGCATTAGAGGTTTGAAAGAAATCTGTAGTTTAGTTTATACTCAAATATTTTTAACTCTCAGATTTAACTGTCATTTTGTCACTTGCTCTGGGGCCATGGAAAAATATCTCTTTTTGTGATAAAGTATTTGGCTTACTACTTAAATAAATACAAATATTCAGACAAAAAGAGGTAGAATGTTCAGATGGTTTCATGTTGCTTTTATTATTTAGCAGTGTGAAATAACAAAAGTGGCAGCACTGTAGGAAGCCAGGAGAGCAGCTTTACTGTGAGTATTCTTTCCTACAGGTCTCTTCAGAGGAATCTGCTAAGGAAACTTTCTGCTGACATTTTCAAGAAATACCAAGACCTTAAAAATCTGTAAGGGAGTGCTCCAACTTAAAATATCTATTTAGCAACTTAAATGTCCATCCTCTTCCTCTCGCATACACGGGACTTAACATCTAAGTGCCAGCCCTCAGTTGATACTCAAAATTCTGTATTGTCTGACCCTTCAGCGCCTCGTCTACTTGTGTAACCTGTTTGGCTCAAATATCTTGATTTGAGATCTCTCTCTTTGCAAAACCATAATTTCTTCATATTTATTTTTTATATTGAGTATTTTATACCAGAAAAATGCTAAACTTTCATCATGTCTGAATGAAGTTACATTTATAATGAACAGTAATATGCCAAAAGAAATTAAAGTAACTTAATCCATTTATTCTGCAAAACAAACATTTGAAGACTTAAACTTCTGATTGTTGTCGAAAGTTCACTCACATGGCACTTGGTTTTACTCCTAATTATTTCTGGTACCAGTTTGATAACGCCCCAACTAGTCAAATTGTTATGGCAACACAATACTGTGTTATGTTTTATGATGCATGACATATATGTTGTTGAAGAATCATAGCTTTTAACAAGTTTGCTTTATGCAGAATTAGTGAAATTAAGAATTAAATGCAGAAGTCTAGAGCTGGGCTCCTACATTATCAATTTGAGGTACTGAACATTCCTAGAAAACTTACTGAAGTCTAACTTTTATGGCAACTGGGCTGTATTGCAGCACCATCTTGTGTTCATAAAGCCAAGTGCCATTATGACCTTAAAGTCTTGAAAGATAAATTTTCATTAAAAGAAACCCATATATAGCTTCAAAAACATTTGTTTCTAATATTAATTTCACACCTTTCTGATCGATAACTGTACATTTTCAGAAAGCCCTTGAGCAGTGTTCAACACAAACCCATTTTGTAGAAGACTGCTAGATTTCCTATTGCTTTTTAACAGGAATGCATCTGGATGCTTTATTAACTGTAATTTAATTAAAAGGATTTATACTTAAATATTACTCAGAGAATAACACTATGATGCTTTTATATTATTTGAAAAGGATTTAATGTTTGCAGTTGATAATATTTTTGAACTCATTAGTCCATCAAAGTAGATAAACAGAAGAAAAAATAGTATTTAGTTTACAAATGATTAATAAGATTCGATTTATGTTATTATATTAAAAAAAAAGCATTTTGAAAATTCTCTGATACTATAAACAGAAAATTCAAAAATGCATTTGAAGTTGACACTTGTGAAGCAAAATTTTGCTTGTAGCAGGGGTCTGGCTAAACATAAAGATCAAGTCACACAGGTGAGAACTGCAAGGTTAGGATCTAAAATGGGGGTCCCAACCAACCACTTCATTGTTCACCTCAGGCAAATCAAGTGCCTCTTGGAATTGATTTTGTAGATCTGATGGTGGGGCAGTATTTCTCTTAAAATACCTTTGCAGTCTTTACAGCTATAGCTGTGAAATGGTTATTGTCAAATTTAAGGTGTAACTATTTTAAGAGCTTCTTTTCAAGTATCACACATGCATTCAGTTTAGGTGAAGGATCTTAATTCATTATTTATGCTCGCTTTGACTTTGCTACTTAGAGAAAACCAATTGTCGTTGGTTTTATATCTTCTTAGGTATCTTCAGAATAATAAAATCAGAGCTGTATCTGAACGTGCTTTCAAAGGTTTATATAACTTGACAAAACTGTAAGTATTGCTTTTTGAATATTTAGGTTAAAAGCAGCAGGAAGAGCTCTGAGAGTCGCTATGGACATGTCTCTCTCTGATTTAATGTTAGGAAGTTGCAAAATTGTCCAAAGCTTTGACTCAATGATTGGATTGAGAAAGCAAAGATAGATTAAGAGCTGTCTGCGCAAGTTTATCAGACTGGGTAATACTCTGAAAATATTAATGCAAGTGTTGATACAGTGTTTTTAAAAGGAAAATTTTAAAATGTTGTACCTCTTATTTTTCCGTCATGAGTGTGGTTGATTATCTGTTATTACAGCTGCTGTTACTACCTTCCCAGACCACTTATGGTAGCCCTCCCTCTTAATTTCACAGGCTTTTTTTTTCCCCCCGTAGTTCTGGTATCTACATTTATGGCTAATGTCCTTAACAAAGACTGAATGGGATCCTGGGAACATTCATGGAATGAATAGCTCCATGGAAGGAAACAGAGAAGGGCCTAAAATATGCCACAGTCAAAATATAAGATTTAGCTTGTTGTGTTTTCTCATAGATAAGACAAAATGTTCTACATAATTGTCCTCACTAGCAAGAGTCCTGCCTTGCTCTCAAAGAAGGGCATGAAAATTACCATAATAGAATTATGAAAATTTCAGTGGTATTCTGATAAATTACCAGGGGAAAAAAAATCTTAAAACTTGTTTTCATGCATCTGATGCTAATTAATCGTTCTATTCCTTTATCTTTGGTTGGTCTTGTTTTAGATACCTAAGTAACAACAAGATAACCAGTTTGAAGCCTGGTGTCTTTGAAGATCTCCACAAACTTGAATGGCTGTATGTTGCTTTCTTATTTGTACGTTTATTTTCTCAAGGAATAATTAAAGCAAGAGAAAGAAATATTTGAATTGCTTTCATTTATGTGCGTAGCAATACTTTATATGAGATAGCAACTAAGGAAGAATTCCTGTTACACTGTGTGAGGAAAAAATCCAATTGACTTTAGGGAGACCAGAAATTAGTTCTTGAGTCATAATGGTTCCAATGACTGATGACTTTTACAATACTAAATAATGCTTATTAGTAATTGCTTGTTAAAAATTAATGCATGAAATCATTCAGATACTATCAAATAGTAGAAAGATAATTTGGGGGCAGGTCTTTCCCTGTAAATAGTGCTTGAAATGTCCCAGAGAAAATAACTGTCATAATCCAAAATATTGGGGTTTTTACTGCTTTTCAGACAGTTGGAGATGAAACACTATTTTGACTCAGTAAAGTTATTTTTAAAAAAGCAAATAATAACATGCCTAATGTTTTTCTGTGCGTTTTGGAACTGTTGGATTGCCATGGAACACTGTTAGATGGTGCTGCTTTATTTTCACAGGGGATCCATTCAAAGCGTCTTGATCAAAGAATTTTAAAAATTCACAGGAAAACACTTTTTCCTTAGTTGAAAGTAATTGCTGTCTCTAAGTTAACTTTTTATTTTGCATTAAATTCTTCTGGAAAGAAATTAATTCAGTGAAGACTCTGACCTGCTAAGGAGTAGTATGTTTATTTTTTTAAGTAGTTTGAATGGACATTTGAAGAAATCCACTTCAAAGTAAATTACTTATCACCTGTTCAATTTAAGACTGCAGTTATCAATCTGATGCATGTTTTGCTGTAATTTATAGGATAATCGAAAATAATAGGATAAATCGGATCTCTCCATTAACATTTTACGGACTCAAATCACTTATTCTCCTGTAAGTATGGAATAAGAACTTAAAATGTTATTTAAAATAACAGAACAGAAAAGGCAGATATATATAAAAAACTTTTTATAAGGATTGTGCTTGCTCACCACAAAGTACCTGTGGCTTTTTCTTACTCGCAGACAAGATGTGATGGAGTAGGAAGATTTTGGCAACAGTGGACATGCGCTGTCTGGAGAAGTATAGGGAGATGGGTAGGAAAAATGGTAAAAAGACAAAATCCCTGAGCAGGCAAGGCCATGGCAGCTGCAGCAATGGGCAGCAGTTGTCCACCAGAGCCAGGGTGCAGGAGGAAAGGGTCCCAAAACTCCTGCCCCCAGCTTCCCTCCCCGAGAGCCTGTCCACAACATGCCACTGCCCTCTCCAGCCCCAAAGACAAGGGACTCCCTTCCCCTGCAGCCCAGAAAGAAACCTCCCGCCATGTCCCACTTCTTCCATCACGATAGAAGTTGTGGGTTATGACAGATTAGTCAAAATGTTTGTATTGACTTGTTATGTTTTATTTAAAAAGAATTGGAAGTGAAGTGAATGAAGTGAACATCTCCCTTTTATGTGATAATTAACAAGTTAAGGATGTCATGGGGAAAATATGCAGAAGTTTAAGAAAATGCTACCTCCAGGACTCTGAGAAACACATCAGGCTTTGCTGCCTTTTTTTCAAAAGTACAAACGTAAGAGATGAGAATTTTTTTTATAATGTAATTTTTGGCAATTATAGCCATCTATTATCTTCTTCTTTTTTTTTTTTTTTCAGAGAGATGATGAATAATTCTCTTACTCATTTGCCTGATAAACCTCTGTGCCAATATATGCCAAGACTAAACTGGTTGTAAGTCTGCCTTATTTCACTAGAAAAATATTGGTTTGCTGTCTTTGTATGGCGCTTCTGGACTACTTTTTCTAATGGGCCACTGGATCTTGCAGAGTGTCTGCTGGGTCACTGCAGAGTTGATGACCTGGAGTCATCAACTAGATGTACAGCAATATTAGATGTCTTGTTCCCACTCTTTTTTGTGCAGTCATGAACTTCCGATAGTATTTTTCTTTAATTACCTTAGAATACCTGCCTGAATTTATTTTCAGTGACTAATGCTTTGTTTTTATACACCAGAGACCTTGAAGGCAACCATATCCATCATGTAAGAAATGTCACTTTCATCTCCTGCAACACTTTAACTGTCCTGTAAGTAATAGGATATGCTAGTCAGCCAGAATGAGATATGTTTGTGCTGCACAGTCAACAGCCAATATAAAAGTTTCCTGAGTATCACGGTTATTTAGATCTCAAGCAGATTAAATTAAAATGCTTGCTTTTAAATAAGCACCGTACAGAATAACCACTGTTAGCATTTATAGCAAAGTTCAGAGTTGATATGTGCAACTAAACTCCACTGAAGCGATTTTGACTGATGTTTCGATTTAGGAATTTTCATTATAAATTTTTACTTGGAAAAGGAAGCAAAAAAATCTCATAATAAAAAGCAGCAAACGTACAAAATACATAGTTTGTTTCTTAATTTTAAAGAGTTTGATTGGATGGCTGATTTTAAAATTTTCCCAAACGTTTCTTCAGTCGTGACATAATCATCTTCAGAAAATCCCTTCCACTTTTTGATAGATTAGTAAGCTCCGTGGTACCTGTTACTTTCAATTTTTAACACTTGTGCAGTACCCATATTCCTGGATTTCTCTTTGCTTTTAAAATCCAGGTTACTCATTTAAGGAGCAAGCTCAGTGGCAGATGAAACACAGGTGAAGGAGAAGTTGCATGTCCACATGCCTGTGGCCAAAAAGCTTTATAGCCCACATAATCTTCCTCCTGCTCTCAGTCCTTTTATACCAGCCTCCTGTGGATGTATATAAACATGCACAATTACATGCGTGTATAGGCAACAGAAGTTATTTATCAAATGGTAAAATGTTAAGCTTCTAGATCGAATTAGCTTGTTTACAGAATTAGGCAAATATTTTAAGATGCAAAGAAGAGAGAATTTTAAAAGTTTATAAAAAGTTTTCTCCAAAACCAGATAGATGTCAAGAAGCAGCAACGTAAGTCTGTTTGATTCTTTCAGGGTGATGAGACAAAATAAAATCAGCTCTTTACATGAAAACAGCTTTTCTTCTCTCCAGATGCTAGATGAACTGTGAGTAGACTTCTTCTCTTACTTGTACAACAAGCCACAAAGTTTCATAATTTATATTGTAAGTATCATTTATCATAAATTCCATTTCACATAAAATTCTCTGGAAATAGCATCCATCCTCAAGTTTTTTCTATATATTTACCAGGGAAGAAAGCATCGATAAAATACATGATGTTTCAAAAAGATGTACCCAATTTCAAATTGAAATTACTTTGAAATTGGGCCCATCTTTTTGAAACACGCTGTACATACTCTGTATCAATGATGTTGGGTTTTGCTCATGAGATCGTTACGTTCCCTGAACAGAATAATATTAATCTTACATCAGCACAGTCTAGGTGCGTGTCTGCCTTCAGTATCTTTTAGACCAGTTTACCAGTTTCAGTCAGATGGAGACTTTTGCTCTTTTGTCCACAGTTACCAGGATTTGTGTTCTGTGAAAATAAGGAGCAAGGTAGAGAGAAGAACTAAGGGAAAGATGTGCTAGTTAGCCCATGTGAAAGAATTCCCATCACGAAACAATATCTTTTATTTCCAAACTCCTACAACCCAAGTTAAGGGTATTTTACGTTCTTTTTGATGTAAATAAAACAATAATTATGTTTCTAATGGCATATCTGGATTAGCAAAGAGAGATCTGATGTATCTACGCTATCACCTTGCTTTAACAGCATTCTTTTATAGTCCAGGCTTCTGGTAACCTACATAATAAAGAATATCTTATTTGGCCAATAGAATAAAGCTGCATATCTTGAAATTGCAAAACTGTTCCATAAAATTACTGAGCCTAGTAAGAACTTACTATATCCTACCTGTGGCTGTTCCTGCAGGGATCTGGCTAGCAACAAGATTGAATCACTTCCTCCGTATATATTTAAGGATCTAAAGGAGCTTTCACAACTGTAAGGATTCTTGATTATTATTATATATATCTGTATATTCTTCATTTGATATGATGCTTTCAGTCATGAATGCTGGGAAAGAAAAGAGCACCTTTGTCTGTATGCTTCATTTAAGCTCTGCCTAAAAAATATTTGTCCCAAAAGTAATTCTGTATAACATATTGCCTGGAATAGTTTTGTAAAAGTTGTGTATTTTCTTGTCCCAAAAGACAACAAGTTCAAATTTTACCTTTTTCTAGATCTTGTTAGCATATACAAAATGCTAGCTATATCATGAGGAATTAATAATTTGACAGGAATGTTTAATGCAATATCAATTTTTGACTCTAAAAAGAGATCATAAACATGTAAGAGCATCATACAGATGACTTGTTCGCAACTGCTTTTTCTCCTGTGAAAGGGTTCCAAAAAGGCATAAGATATTATAAAACTAGAAAGTCAGTCTCTCTTTTTCCTGTGACATGTATATAGGCAAATTCTCAAATGCTGCTGCTGAAAAGTCCCAATCTTTCTCACATAAGCTGAAGGAGGCACTAGTAACAAAATTGAAGACCTCTCTGGAGGAGAGGAGGTAGTATCTAGAATAATCTATTTTTGTACTTTTCCAGCATCTTTGGGATTCATCACAATACACTGGGGCAACCAAGTGTGTACAGCTGCATTTATTGCGTTTGTGCATTTTAGTTACAGTATCAAAATGAAAACATGAAGAAAAGTTATAGGGAGAAGAAAAATGGGAGGTACCTAGAAATACTCTTGCACAGAGTGACAGTATCTAATGCTAATGTCTGTTATTACATTCCACTGCCTCTGTCTCCTGAACTCACAGGAATGATTATGAAAAAACAGATTTTAGCAACTAGCAAATCCAATTGCAATTTATTTCTAAATACGTGCAGCTCTGCTGGCTTCTTTTACTCGAAAGACAAGTCCAGGAAGTCTAATAACTAAATATTTCTGTGGTCTAAACCTTTAAGCATCAGGTTGGGGGAGGCACTTGTGCGTGTGTGTGTGTGTACGTGGCAATTGCATGCCTCTGAAGCATCCAGCCACACTTTCCACTGGCTGAGCAAGCTGAATAACACTACATGAAAGTTACCATTTGCAGCTGGAACTGCCAATTGTACAAGTCATTCCTCCAGCACTGGGAAAGCAAATGGGTTACGTAGTTTGAGTTTACTTCTAGAACAAGCTGTAAGGAAGATGTACGAAGTTACCTGTGTCTGTGTTGTATTTACAGGAACCTTTCTTACAATCCCATCAAGAAAATACAAATAGATCAGTTTGATTTTCTAATTAAACTCAAATCCCTGTAAGTATCAAGTTTTCATATTTTAGTTATATTTTCTTTGTGATTATGTGCATCACTTTCAGAAGGATGTGATCCAGAATATGTTTGTTAAGAAATCACCCTTGAAATAACTTATAGTTGTGTCGATGATCCTCAAAAATTTGAGCCTGGAAAATAATTACTTGCAATACTCAATTTTTCCTTCCTGAAAATACTAGTTTCATAATGGAAATTTTTCCAACAAAAAGAGAGCTTAGAAAAGGACATTGTCTTTTCTGCTATTACAGAATAAGATTAATGCAACTCTCATTTGACCTTGCACAATTTATTCACAGGACTTCAGAGTCATGCAAGGTCCAGTTGGGGCTATTAACACCATGGGCATGTACCATTAGAACATGCAAAGACAGGAATTATAAAGGAATTTGGTATATGTGCAAGTTTGGGGACATATTTCCATCCTTAGAGACTCTACTGCTAACACCATGAAAACAATAATATAAAACAAGTACAATTCAACTGACATGTCAGAGGGAGGTGGGACTTTTACAAATCTTTTTGAAGAGTTTAGAGGGAGTTTTAGTGGGTGCACTAACACAGCAGGTCTAACTCCAATTCTGCCAGCAGAGCTCTTCCTGAAACCGCATGATGGTGCAGTGACAGTCTGGCTAATCTGACATTATCCTGTGGTAGATTTAAGTACATCTTCACAGGCCACTGCACATCTGCAACAACCAGCTTGGTAGAGCACACACTTCCATATTGTGGGCTTTTTTTCTTGTCTCCTAACCAAACTGCCTACTAGCCCACAGTAACTAACCAGTAAGACTGGTACTTTTCTCCATTTTTGCCTAAATGTGCTCAGAACTCACATGAATATTGCATTCAAAGTATTGAACAAAGAATTCAAATAAGGCTCCCCACAGGGAGAACCAAAGACCTCTAACCGGTTGTACATCTAACCAGTAGATGGGATGGACTGGAAGAACATAGAAACTGAAGTTCTAAAAGAACAACTTACACAGTTACACTTTACTCATCTAACACTTTCAGGGGAAACAATAGTGCTGTTTTCAATATTAAAAAAAAAAAAAAAAATCCCATCTATGTGTCACAAGAAAGCCAGCGTCTTCCTTTCTATGCCATGTTCTGAGTTCCAGTTTTGTGCTGCTCTTGGCACAATGAAGACTGAATTCCTGCAGTGGTTTGTCTAGTAAAGCACTCCCTCAGATAAAAGTCAGAAGACATACGTAAAATATTACTATTGGAACAAGTTATTATTATCCCAGAGATGATGAAAGAACATCAGTAGAACAATACTTCGGAAGGGCAAAATAATAAACACAGATTGGTTGCTGAGAGCACAAAAAGAGCCTTCTTTGTGATTTCGGAAGAACGAGTTTATTAAAATTAACTGCCATTTATTTTATTCCACTTTAGCTTTTACACAGACTTTTTGTTCAAGTTTCAAAGGAATGACAGATTAGATGCAATTAAAGTTCATCTCTAGTTCCCTGTCATCATAGAAGCACAATTAAATGCTCGTAAAATTTGCTTTTTTACTACTGGGTTTCCATGACCTTTTACTGAGATATATTGCTTACAGCAGCTTGGAGGACATTGAAATTGCAAATATCCAGAGAAGAATGTTCAGACCCCTGAGAAACCTTTCCCACATGTAAGTAGATTATTCCAGTTTGCTTTCTTTTGTCTGAATTTTACAATTTACAGAATACTGGATAATTGGAAACAAAAGTGTATGAAAAGCAGCATGTGAGCAGTTGTCAAATTTCTACAGTATTTAATTAATTTTTCTCCTTTCAGAGTATCTTTTCTGAGTAGTTACTAGGTAGATTTGATATCCTGGTAATTAAAAGAAAACATCTCTTATCTATTTTTCTTTCTCACAACCAGATATTTTAAGAAATTCCAGTATTGTGGATACGCCCCTCACGTGCGCAGCTGTAAGCCGAATACTGATGGGATTTCATCCCTCGAGAATCTTTTGGCCAGCATCATACAGAGGGTGTTTGTCTGGGTCGTATCTGCTATCACCTGCTTTGGGAATATTTTTGTCATCTGCATGAGGCCTTACATCAGATCGGAGAATAAACTTCACGCCATCTCAATAATGTCTCTCTGCTGTGAGTACTTCATGCGTAAAAGAATATTCATTTAGTCTCCTCATAGCATATATGATATTATATATTGTATATTATATATTTGTTATTATAGTGACTTATTTCCAGCACTGGATTAACTAAACTTTCATGCTATTGTGAATGACAATACAGAATGCTGTGTACCTTATGCATCAGGAGGTCTCTCTGGCAGCTGATAAACTCCAAAGGTTTCATGTTTGATTCTAGTGCTGCAGGTATTGTGTCAAATTCCCAGTTTCTTCAGAAAGAAGAAGTATATATTCCAAATTGTTCAAAGGCACATAAACCTAAATTTTACTATACATTTTTTAGGTAAATAGCAATTTCTGTGTGTAAACATTGTGTACAAGACAATTATTCTATTTTTGCATGAGCAAAAGTTTACTTATGCAAATATAGAAAATCAATCTCTTCTAGTTCCCCCATATTAAGAATTAGGGGTTTTTAATTTTTATTTTAGTCCTGAAAGCAAGACAGGTTTATAGACAAACTATATGGCGGTACAGTCACCATAATCTCAAGTACCCTGTCTCAATACAGCAGAGTCTACAAGTATTTCACAGATGCAATTAGTTGTGTTTTGAAAAGTAATCATCAACTGTGTATAAAATGATTGCAAGGTTTCTAAATACAGAATGTCCGTGATTTTTAAAGCCTGTTGCTTAACCATGGGAACAGTCTAAACCCCACACAAAACTTCCAGCTGAAATACTGAGAAGCCTTCAGCTCTATGTTGACACCTCCTCTTCACTTCCTAGTCTCAGAAGACTGTGCACAGCAGTTTTGAACTAGCATAAGGTGGACAAACCAAAACTAAAATTTGAATCCAGCAAAGATGCCCTCCTATTCAAAGCAAATTATCTTAAGACTAATGTCAATATCAAAATGAATAAGACCTGATAAAAAATGAGTTGCAGAATAATTCTATAAATTAAGCCATATCTTTTTCTTCAAAAAATCAGGTTGGAAAAAAGTGTGAAACATAGACAGTTAGTGCAAACGAAATATTAAAAAAAAAAAAAGAGGAACAAAATCGAATTATACTGCATTAATTGTAATTCACTATAACATTCTAACTGTAATATTGATTTTATATCTATATATTAGCCAACTCGTAAATATTAATATGTACTCATATATACATGTGTGTGTGTCTGCTTTCCAATATACATATGCACAGAGAATGGGAAATTCAGATGTGTAAATAATGATGTTAAGCACTGTGCCCACAGGTGCTGACTGTCTGATGGGAATATATTTATTTGTGATTGGAGCTTTTGATCTTAAATATCGTGGAGAATACAACAAGCACGCTCAGTTGTGGATGGACAGTATTCATTGTCAATTGGTGGGATCGCTGGCTATTCTGTCTACAGAGGTGTCAGTCTTACTGTTGACTTACCTGACTTTGGAAAAATACATCTGCATAGTTTATCCTTTTAGGTGTTTGAAGCCCAGAAAATGCAGGACAATTTCCATTTTGGTTCTTATCTGGATAATTGGGTTTGCTGTTGCTTTTATCCCGCTGAGCAACAAGGAATTTTTCAGGAACTACTATGGCACCAACGGCGTCTGTTTTCCTCTTCACTCAGAACAGTCAGAAAGTTCAGGAAGTCAGATTTATTCTGTTGTCATTTTTTTAGGTAAGTTGAATTTCTTCTTCATAAATAATTAGAGCTGCAAATGAACTTAATTTTCAAACAAATAAGATAGCTTTGCTGTCTTGTTCACACCTTGTATTTAGATGCTCTACCAAGTACTAAAATGCTTTTTCCACCCTGAATGTTTTACCATATTAGATAGATACTAACATATCTAAAAATGCATGAAGGGCTGAGAAAGTAAAGAGAAATTAATGACCATTACATTCCTGAATAAACAGACTTTGTCAGGGAAGTAGAGCAATGGTAAAACCAGAAGAGAACTACATATTAATAGTTTGGATCAGATGGCAGCCATTTGTCAGGTGTCAATGAATGAAATAAATACCTGAGTAGAGGCAAAAAATCAGTGTTCAGGTGAAGACAGACCCAGATCTTCTGTACACTTAATTGTACAGGCCTACCAGTTTAGATTAAACATTTTTCTTCACTACCCAGCCAGCAAATAAGTGATGTGGAATTTCCATTATGTTGTGGAATTATAACTAATTTTAACTTTTTAAACAGGTGTCAACTTGGCAGCTTTTATCATCATTGTGTTTTCGTATGGGAGTATGTTCTACAGTGTTCACCAAACAGCCATTACAGCTACTGAAATTCGGAATCATATTAAAAAAGAGATGATCCTTGCTAAACGTTTTTTCTTCATTGTATTTACTGATGCACTGTGTTGGATACCCATTTTTATTCTGAAACTCCTGTCTTTACTACAAGTAGAAATACCAGGTATGTCCTTTCTTTTGTGAGGCTGTTTCAGCTGTGTCTGTATAAACAGTGTTGTTTCTACTTCAGAAGAAAAGGAATTGAATGTATAGAACTATGTTACTATAATGAACTTTATTTTATATATCTATATATACACACACACAATATATTGAACTATATAGTTTTACTACTCAATTGAACTATATAACTATAATAATCAAAGATTAGTTGCCTTTGAGTCAGCAAAAAAAGTCCCAAAATTTAAATTGTTCAAGTCTGTCTCCATAGAATACCTATAAAATATACAAAATATATTTGAAAAGCGAGGCTGAATTGCATTGGCTTTTCTCATCTTTTGGCTTTTGCCTGTTCTGTTGCTTAAATATGGCTCAGGACAATACAATGTTTCCTATCTTGACTTGATAATATAGTTATCCTGAAATAAGTTTCTTTTACAAACTGGTACTTATAGTTCAAAGCATTAAGTTATATAAGGCTCTGTTTACCTTGTTTGTGCTATGAATATACTCCTGTGTGAAGATAGCATAACCTACAAGATTAAAAACGGCACCTTATTTTTTACCTTCTCTTTGCAATTAAAAAAATTAAAAAGCCTCTTTATGTAGGGCTTGTAAACCCTGTTAGAAAGAACATGTGAACATGAACAGTATCGTCAGCAATAGCAGATTCAGACTCAATGTTCAGGTACTACATTGGTGAGAAAATATTTTAGCTCAGAGGATTTTGTCTTATGTGCTGACCAGGAGTGTTGGGAGTCACCTTCTCAAAGTTTTGACTTGCATTTCAAATGTCAGAAAGTTGTATTGATTATGTCAAATAGTTTCTGTTATTTTAAATCTTCTAAAACACTTCTTCAGAAAGTTAATAAACCATCTAAGAAATTTTAAAGAAAATATTGTGAAAAGTAGAAGCAGATGTATTCTGAGTCAATAAACCTTGAAGAAATCTTGCTGAACGGCAGGGTGATCCTATTAGGTTCAGCAAATCAGTGTTCAGCATTAGATAAACCAGATTTAACAGTGATAACTCACTTCATAAAATTAAAGACATCACAGATAGTTGTCTAAGTTTACTGAAGTTTTAAACCCCGTTTGACGGCATTTCTTTTCCTTTGGGGATACACTGTGATAGCTTTTGAACTAAGCATCTGTTTGTTTCCCAAACTGGAGACAATGTTATGGGCATCAATAGGAACAGATTGATATTGCAACAAAGTTGGAAAGCCAGAGATGAGGGGAAAAGGGAGTGTGAATTAAGCTTTTTTGTACTGCTTGGAACAGTTCTATAATTATTTTATAAATGAAGCAACACAACAGAGCACACCCACTGACATCTTTCAGCACTTTAATCCTGTCCCTTCTCCGCCAGCCTCTCAGGGTGCTGGAAAAATGCACACAGACCCCAATATAGGCAGGAGAGCAGGAAACCCTCAGAAGGGAAGACAGTGTAAACATGGAAACTCTTCCCAACAGGGCAAGCAGGAAATAAGGAGGATGCGCACAATGGACTTTGCAGGGGGAAGAATGGAGAAGTCCTGGTGCAGAAGGGAAAACCATCCTCTGGGGGGACAGGAGGATATTGCTTCATGGGAGGACAGGACATCAGGGACATCATTAGGATTAGATGTCATTAGTCAGGTGAAGAGGGTGAGGACCAGAGATCACAGGAAGAGATAGGGAGCAAAGCAGAGACAAAGAGTTTTGAGGCAAGAAAATGGGGCTCAGGCAGAACAAAAAGCACGCCAGGGCAAACAGGGAGCTATGGTGCAGAAAAAGTAAGGGCTAAATGGGACTACTGGGAGAGTGAAAAATGCTGGGCTTTTCAGGGAGTCCTGGAAACAGATGGAGGTAAGAGGGCAGTGCAAGTGTTAACAGTGAGAAGAGCAAGAAAAGTACGTGTTGTGACATGAACTCAGCCTCAAAGCGTATGGCCACCCCCCTCTCCAGGAAGGTGTGCTGCACGGGTGTCAAGTGCTTGCATTAATTAACAGGTACAAATGCTGGAATGCAAATTACAGCTTCCTTTCTTTTTTCCCTCCCTAAGGTACCATAACTTCCTGGGTGGTCATTTTCATACTGCCAATAAATAGTGCTTTGAATCCGCTTCTCTACACTTTGACTACACGACCTTTCAAAGAAATGATTCATCAGGTTTGGTATAATTATAGACAAAGAAGATCCAAAAGAGGTAAAGGCAATCAGAAAACGTATGGCCCATCGTTAATTTGGGTAGAGATGTGGCCAATGCATGAAATTGCACCAAAGCTAACGAAGCCAGTGCTTTGTACAGACTCCTCTGATGCTTCAGTGACTACACAGTCAACGAGACTAAATTCCTATACGTAAATATATTTTGAATCTTCATGGTGACATCTGCACTGTTAGCTTCATATCTGTGGGCTCACTGCTTCACAACAATGAGGAAAAAAGAGGGAGGTATTGACACCTGGGCTCACCTGAACCAGAGCAAGAAGAAGAGGAGGGAGCAGTATCTGCTTGCGGGTAGAACTGACACAATGATAATTTTACCATCTCACGACGGTACCTGACATTTTGACAACTCATCCTAGATCAGAAAGAGAAGTCAGTTGCTTGATTTTTTTCCTCCCAGAAGCCAGGAGCATGGAAAAAAAAAATGTCATTTAAAACATCTCACCCTGAAAGCAGGATTTTTCAAAATCATCTGCCTTTAGGAGAAAAAAATATTATTTTAATTAAACCTAAAAAACCAAAACCCCACACCTCCCTTTCAACAGCTGAATTTTTAAGAGGTGATTGGTTTCCTCATTAAGAATTTTTTTCTCCTCAAAATTTCTGACTGGCTCTATTTAGGCTGCATCAGTTCTGAAAACCTTTAGGGAGCAATAGCCCTATGAAAAATATTTAAATTTCATAATTAGACCAGTTGGTTATGTTTGTCAAAGCCAACCAAGTGAAATTTTCATCCCTTTTAAAAATTTACCAGCTCTTTCACTCATGTAAAGATAACCCTGGAAGTGTAATTATTGTTCTAATTCAGGCAAAACAAGAAGTGTGGGAAAGGAAGCTGGAGGGGAAGAGAAAGGGGTTTTTTTCTCAACCAAGTGTCCTGGCTGGTAGAAGTTTCTGCTTCAGAAGAGCATCCTTCCCTGGGAAGACTGGACTGACTATCCTAAAATTTTTATGGGCTACCATAAGTAGCTCCCCACAGCTTGCAGACTTCAACCAATTTCAGTCTTAAGATGTTTATCTCTGTACATAGAATAATGGGAGATAGCCAAATAGAAGACAATCAGGCCTAATAGGTGTCATGACATCTACTTTTAATCACCTTGTGCATCTGATTGGATGCATTACAGTTAAAAAAAAGGAGCACAGCCATTCAGCACTTTTGGGGGCATTACTTTACTTCCCAGCCTTTCAAGAGTAAACAACAACAACAAAAAAAATTATTCCATCTGAAACAATCCCCTAGAGGCAGTTCTTTCACTTATGTTTACTGAAGGAAATATTTTCCATTACAAATTACTATGAGTTCTCTAGCTCTTTCAGTACCGTGCTCACAGTACGATTGCCTAGAAGCCCACAAAGGTAAAAGAAATGCTTCTTTTGCTTTGATGATTTGAAGCCTTTAAAAATGAAGTTAAAAGATACTTCCAATGTTTGCACTTAGCTTCTTAACAGCTAAGAAGTAGAATTTTTAAAAGTGTGACTCACACTTCAACTGTTTACAGTACTTTGGATTATCTTGAAATTGAAGATTGTTAAGCATCTTGTTTCCACTACTGTATGTTTTATTGAAATAAAATATTATCTGCTGAACAAAACAATGACTTTTCCAAGTTGCTTAGTAACATTTTAAGTTGCAGGGATAGAAGCAGTTAAGTGAAATCCTGCCATGTGGATTGCCTTTAACCGGTGCAATTAGAACTCAATTTAATAGAACTTGGGTACTTGGAGGGGCCAAGCCTTCTCAATAACTGTAACTGCTTTTGATGAGATATACAAGGATGTCTGCTTCTACCATTACTTCTCTTTTTCACTGAAGTTAAGAACATATTCAATGTCATCTTTGTTTCTATGAGTAACAGAAGAATATCCGTTATTTCAGAATTTTTGGTAACATCTTTATTGTTTTGATAAGAAAACTACAGTTTGTTTTCTAAGAAGCCCTTCTACCAGTAAAAATAAGGCATTCTCCTGCAGCCTCCCATTGCATTTCAGCATTACTTTTTTCACAGTGCTCTGGTAAAGGTACAGGAGTTTCAGTACAGCTATTTGTTACAATTAGCAATCTTGGTTCTGTTACCATCAACCTCTAGACTAACTAACTAGTAACTGCTTAAGGCAAAGATATAAAACAGAACCAAATACTGGAAAAGCTCTAATGTGCCTCCTGAGAGAATGGAAAATACATTTCACAGATTTTTTTTTTCTGACTGATGGAAGTTTTTACTCACAGTTCAAAATAACCCATCCTATCAGTAAACAAGACTGTCAAACTTCTACCATGCAGAGATATATGGTCCATCATAAGGCACTTCATTACAACAAAAGACAGTGTGAAATTGTTTACAGTAATCAAATATCTTACAAAAAATCCGCAGCTTTATAGAAATATATTGCAACAATGCTAAGAATAGTAAGATTTGAGATATGGGGCTTATCTAAACCTTGTAAATAAGCCACGACTTGCCATATTATCCCATCCTCAACACGAAGAAAAAGCGTGCATAGAGAAAAACTGAAGTTAGTTCAGCAAGTTTCTCTGGAGTTGGCAGGGTTTCCACAGGTGACGGCTCTTAAAAAGGAGGGCTGACAACACCTCCTCCCAGGACACCACTTCCTCACCAGTAATGAGTTCTGGACATACCACACATACTAACACGCAACAGAAGAGCCTAAAAGTCACAAATGATTCCCTAAACAAAGTCATGCCGCTCGGCGACTTACACACAACATCCATACGAGTCATCAAGGATTTCTGAAGGAACTCCGGGCTCACGGGGAGCTACTGAGGGAAAACAAAAACCCAGGTGAACTCCCCAGAGAGGGTCGTTGGGAAGAAAAGCCGGCGCTCCGGTCTGACGGGAGCGGGCAGCCCGGCGTGTCCGGCCGCGGGGCGGCTCAGCCGCTGGGCTTCAGGGACTCGTACCCCTCCCGCAGCAGGTCCCGCCATGTTCTGAGGAACCGGGCGTTCTCCGAGCACTTGGTGGCGAGTTCCTCCACCTGGGCCGACACGGCCGACGTCGCCTCCAGGACCTTCGCCAGCGAGAAGGCGGCCTGGAGGAAAGGCAGAGAGGTTGGCGGTCGCCGACGCCCGCCGGCCCCCCCAGGCGCCCCCGGTGAGGGGACCCCGCCCGCCCGCCCGCCACGCCGGCACTCACGTCGCCGATCTGCATCTCCACCTCCTCCAGCAGCTCCCGCGTATCGCCGGCCGGTAGCTCCGGCGGCCGCGACCCTTCACTTCCACGGCGGGTCCTCCGGGGCCCGGCTCCGGGCGAAGCCCCGAGCGGCGCCGCGGGCGGCAGCGGCCCCGCCTCGGCCATGTCCCGCTCCGCTCTGCGGCCCCGCCCCGCCCCGCCCCCCGCGAGCCCGGCCCCGCCCCCCGCATCCCGGCATGCACCGGTGCGTCCCGGCCCGTCAGCGAGGCGTGAGGGCCGCGGGCGCCGCGCGGCACGCCGGGAGTTGTAGTCTTTCCTGCCGCCGTGCCCCGCGGCGGCAGCGGGGGCGCGGTCCCGCCTGCAGCGCTGCCCCGCGGGGGCCCAGCGCACCTCCCCGCTTCCCCACGCCGTCTCCCTTGAAATATCAGACGAGCGACTCGGTTCGCACCGGCTCAGCCGTTGCCCGGCGAGGGAAGCTGGGACGGGTCTTGCCGCCGGGAGCTCTGGGAGCTGTAGTCCTGCTGCTGGGACGGGCGGGACCGGCGCCCTCTCGCCGGCAGCCGAGTGCGCAGGCGCGGCGTGGCCGAGGGCCGGCGGGGGGCGTGCGCAGGGCGGTCGCGGGGAGCGGAGAGCGCCGAGGGGGTCGCGGGCCGCCGCCATGTTGCTCTGTCGCTGCCCGTCCTCCAGCCGAGGTAACGCGCCCGCTGGCTCCGGGGCCGCCCGACCGTCCCCGGGGGACGCGGCTGGGGCGGCCGCCGCTCGGCGGGGCGGGGCGGGGTGCGGCCGGCGGCTGGCACGGCGCGGAAGGAGAGCAAAGGTCGCGGCGCGGGCGCCCGGGTGTCCGGACGGCGGGGCGGCCGCTGGGCCGGCGGCGGCGGGTCCTGCGGGCGGCGGGTCCTGCGGGCGGCGGGTCCTGCGGGCGGCGGGTCCTGCGGGCGGCGGGTCCTGCGGGCGGCGGGTCCTGCGGGCGGCGGGTCCTGCGGGCGGCGGGCGGCGGGGCCCAGCGGTGTCGTGGCCGTGGTTACCGCGGCCCCAGCGCTCTCTGTCCCGCCGCAGGGAGGGCAGAGCGGTGCGGGGCTGCGGGTGTTCGTGTGCTGGTCTGTGTGTAACGGGGTGCATAAAAACTGTGGCTTTATGGGGAGTGACACTGGGTGTTACCTGGTTTAGAGAATAAAATACAGCGATTGAACGCGTGCCCTTACTGACGAAATAATTGTAGAGCCAATACGCTCGACAAAAGTTACTGCTTAGTGAAATTACTACTTAGTGATTTCTTGTAAACCCCTCCACATTACCAAGGCTGAGAGCTCTCAGTAGCCAGTAGTGCAATTTCAGTCCATTCTCTGCGAAGTATCTGCCCGTTCAGGGTTTGGACCTACCTTCATAATCATCAGATGTATTCTGAGCTGAATTTCACTTTTTTTATCTGTGTGTGAAATAATGAACATTTTAAGCTATACTAAGTGTACTAAGTATCCATAATACCATCAGTTCTCCTTAAATAAAAAATATCTCAAAAATTAAGGTGTCATGTTTTAATGTATGTGTATAGGTGTACTTGTCATGCTTATAAAATACATAGCTTGTTCTCAGATCCTGCCTGGTTGCAGGTGAAAGATAATTAAGAGTCATGAGAAGCTATGATAATAGCTTTGATGTTATCTTAGATAGGCACAAAATTGCTGTTAAGAAACCAACATAGATACTTATTACCTTGCATATAGAGACCCCTATCCTGACTGTCACTGTGCAGAGTTATAATGGAGGATGTTGTGCTGGCCTTGCCAATCGCCATTCTCAACAAAACGTTTCAGTCATAGGATGTTGGTGGTTTTACTTATGCAATTCTGCAGAATTACTCTACTTTAAATAAAATATTTTACTTCACCCCTGAAATTTAGAGATAGGGAATCCTTAAAGGAAGGAAAAGTACTTGTCAAGATGCATTGCTTCACAGACCTTATAACTATTATATAACTAGTTTTGGTGCTAGCCATACTAATTTTCTGGATAGAAATCGCACACATCTTCATAATGGTTTTTTTTGTGAAAGAGGAAAAATAGAACAAGAATGCAACATGTAACAGGCTTTCTAACAGAGTCCTATTTTGCTCATTTTAAACTTTCATTTGCTCCATTTGCTTAAAAATGAATTCTAATTTGTTATTGCAACAATTAATGGATCTGCAGCAAAGGTAAAGATTAACTGTATCTACTGTTCCTAGCTTTGGCTAAAGTGTACTTGGGCTTAAGTCTGAGCTTTTATTGTAGACCACAACATTTACTATAGATGAACTGTGTAGTGTCAGTAGCCCAAACTGTGTGTCTCTACATGTACTGAGATGTCAGAAGAGATGAACTTGCATCTCTACAATTGTTTGGTCACTTTTAATGAAGTCTGAAGTAAATATTTTGAAGTCCAAAATGAAACAGGAACTTAAAATGTGTTTCACCTGTGTACATGCATGTTATCCTACGTCAGCTGTCAGAAATAGCTGGCTGGTGTATTGAGTGGTATTATGTGAAGAATGCTTAAAAGGGAAGCTCTTTGCTCTTTTTTTTTCTTTTTTTTTTTCTTTTCCCTCTGACGTAAAATTATACTGTGCATTCCTAACTTGAAAATGTAAAAATCTGTGTTTATGGTTCCTCATCTTCACATCACCTGGTAGCCTTTGCGGGGCGGGGGAGCTGTCATAGTTGTTGTGCCACTTGTGTCTCTTAAAAGTCAAAAAATTTGGAAAATTACTGATTTTACAAATCTGTTTCTTGTTTTTGCAGCACATCAGTGCTTTCATGCTCTAAAGTTGATAAAGAGGGACTGCCTTCCAGCACTGCATATCACAAGATGTGCATCTACTGCCTCTGTGCCTCGCATAACTACACATTATACAATTCATCCTCGGGACAAAGACAAACGATGGGAAGGTAAGCAAAAAAAATGCATTCTTTAAAAGCTTCTTTATTATTATTATTGCTCAGTTTTAAAGACACTGAAACGTGTTGCTGTTGTGTTTTTCTTTTTACAGAAATTCTGTACTCTTAAATACAGTACTAATATGCCAAATCAAATTTTGTGGTTGCTGTCTCACAGTGAGTGTCTTTAGTGCTATAAAATGCGATCAGATTAAACTTGATCCTAGTTATTTAAAGAAAATATATAAGCAGCTTTTTCTTTAGTTACTTTCACAGCACAATTTAATTCTGTCAGGTATGTATCTGTTGGATTTTTTCAGTTGTTCTTACCATGAGAGTTTGTGAGAAAATAAGATTAATATCTATCTCTGGGCATTCCAGTCTCTACATTCAGCAATTTTAGTGGCTTCAATTCCAGAAAAGACACTGATTGATAAACTAAAATAAAGTCACATGTTCCAAGGGTCTTTTTTCTTTCTCCCTTACTTAGAGTTTCACAGAATGTCTTTGATACAGATAGCCAACTGGGCTCTTAACTTTAATATTCTAAGATAATACTTATGGTGCATAAAGACTGAGTATATGTTTTTATCATATAAAAGCTCCTTACAGCTTAAAAAGAGCTTATTTTACATTGGGATGCTAATATCCTTCTGCACTCTTCCAAGTACAATATCTTTCCGCGCTCTTCCAAGTACTGAAGTGAGGATAGCATGGAATATTTAGCCTCCTTTTATGCAGAGTAATACTTCTGGGATACCCAGTAGCCAGTATCACAGAGCAAAGTTTAGTGAGAGAGAGGCTGGGAAACTGGAGATCAGTTTATGTTGTTTTCTTTTTTTCTATTAAAGGGGTAAACATGGAAAGATTTGCAGAGGAAGCTGATGTTGTTGTTGTTGGAGCAGGCCCTGCAGGTCTCTCTGCAGCTATTCGGCTCAAACAGTTAGCCGCTGAGCATAACAAAGAAATACGTGTTTGTCTGGTGGAAAAGGCTTCTCAGATCGGTGCGCATACACTGTCTGGTGCTTGTCTTGAGCCAAGGGCCTTAGAAGAACTCTTTCCGGACTGGAAGGAGCGGGGGGTATGTATGAGCATATAAACAATGCAATTAATCGCTAGCTTGTAATGAACTCCATGTCTGACTCATTCTGGTATGATTTGGTACCTTGATACCATTGCTACTTGAAACCATTTTAAAATACGCTGATTTAACAAAACAAAAAAACCTCCACCTTCTTTTGAGTCTGTTTCCTCTAGTTTAACAATGCTAAACTGTTATGACTACACAGATACACTGTGGCCTTTGCTCTGTTATATGTAGCCTTATTGCACAGTAGGTCTGGTGCATCCTGACTAGAGAAGTGATTTGCAAGGCCCTGTTCCAGTTTTTTTACCTCAATAGTTGTGTTAATTCTTGTCTGATGACTGCCTCGTAAGGTACTTTATGTTCTGTTTTTAGCTGACTGCTAATTCAATTGTTTGCTTTTATTTGTTGTTGTTTTGTTGGGTTGGCTAGAGAAACATAGCTCTCAATACTGTTTCTATTTTCTTTTTTTATGTAGGCTCCACTTAAGACTCCTGTAACTGAAGACAAGTTTGGAATTTTAACAAAGAATTCTAGAATTCCAGTGCCAATTCTTCCAGGTAAAGTTTGGTGAGGTGATAGTCGTATTTCTCAGTATCTTTTTCAATTTTTGCGTGAATGAAACAATTTATTTGATTCAATGTTGTACAGAAAGTGTATGTAGAATGTAACAGCTTCCAGTGATAGTGTCTCTGTAGATGATGGCTGTAATAACGCATGAGGTTACTGCGAAGATAGTAGTTGTAGAAGATATGACATCTGATGTATACAACTTTTGTTATTTTGCTTAGTGTTCTATATGTGTGCGTCTTTTTTGCCTAGGACTTCCGATGGTTAATCATGGAAATTACATAGTACGTCTGGGCCACCTTGTGAGCTGGCTCGGTGAACAAGCAGAAGCTTTGGGTGTTGAGGTTTATCCAGGTTATGCAGCAGCTGAGGTAATAATGACGTCACTGTGTATATATGAAAAATGTCTTTTGGCACCCCCTCCATCCCACTCCCTATTTATTTGTACATTCATAACATTCCTCATAAAATAAGTGCATTGTGAAAACTGTTTCAGTGCCAAAATTTCCTGGCCCAGATCCAGTGAAGTGCAAGTGGATCATACAGTATGTTAATAAATACATAATCTTCAAGTTTGACCATTAAAGATGTAGTGCCTGGAAGTTCTGCATTAACACTTTTTATGAATGGATTAAAATGACATATCATTAAAATGTTTTTTGTTTGTTAAAATATTTCCAAAGGTTCTTTTTCATGAAGACGATAGTGTGAAAGGGATAGCAACTAATGATGTTGGCATTCAAAAGGATGGAGCACCTAAAGTAAGTAGCTATCTTCCCCATAACTAAGGGTCTAATTATGGAAATTGTGACATATCTACTTCTATTGCCATCAGGAGTCTTGCTGCAGCCTAAGGAAAAGTATAAAATTCAGTACCTGTCTTCCCTCTCTGTTTATAAAGTGGATTGATTACCTGTGAAAGCTCTCGTCACAGAACATCATAAACAACTTCTGAGACTAGTAGAAAATGCCTTCACAGAAAGAAGGTTTGTTTGAGGGTGACTTGAAGGAAATATTGTAAGGGTGCTTTGGCATACATGAAATCAGGAAACAAAGGAAAAGGTTCCAGGAACTCCTAGAAAAAATGTTGCAAAGGTGAAATGTAAAGCTGCTGTCCAGAAGGTAACTAACAACATGTGAGCGTGTTTCTGGCTGATTTACAACTGCAGTCACATTTGTTGACAGTCTGTCTACCTCGCTGGGGCAAGGTGCACACTGAATCTTTATGCCTTTTTGCTGCTTCGTCACATTTCTGTATCCAGAAGGTGATTCCCTGCCCTAACTGTCAGACTTTGGCTGATTTTTAGTGGAATCTGGAATCTGCGGTAAGCAATACCTGTGCAGTAGGTAGGGAGAATTTGCCACCTCAGAATAACTCAGAACAACTTTCACACTGAATTACCTGACTACAGATGATTGGTGTGGCACAGATCTAACTGCTGATGAAATGCTCTGCTTTTGCAGGCCACCTTTGAAAGAGGCTTGGAACTCCATGCTAAAGTCACAGTCTTTGCTGAAGGTTGTCATGGTCATCTAGCCAAACAGCTGTACAAAAAATACAATCTAAGGGAGAAATGTCAACCTCAGAGCTACGGCATTGGACTGAAAGAGGTATCGACTGCATAATTTTAACAATTAAGAAAAATACTGTGAAACTCTTAAGTAGTTTCTATTTGCTTTGAAGCTAATTTGCCTAAGACATTAGAATGATAGATTTTGAGTTACACTTTCAGACTTCAGAATCTCTGATAAGTTTCAGAATAGCAAAGAAGATGCTCCCTAAATGTCTTGACTGTTTTGTTTCAGCTTATTCTTCTCTTATATCTGTGTTATAACTAGAGGTACCTGTGAATCCACTCTATTAATGTTTTAATTTGATTTCAAATTATGTTGAGGTGTGAAATCTGTTTTCAGTACTTTTACTAAATGAGAGAGGGACTAATGTTGCCTGATTTTAGGGGGAGTTAGTATCTGCAGAGGAGAAGAAAGGCTTTCTATGGGTTTTCTGTATATTCATTAGAGAGACAGAGAAAAGGAATATTCCAGATGGTGACTCATGCTCTCTGAAGCACCTTTCAGATGACTTTTTTTCCCCAAAATACCCTTCACTGGTCTTCTAAAATTGGGATAAGGATCAGGTTTCCTTTTTGAAATATTTTATGCTCGGGTAATATCACTCTTGAAAAAGAGCTGTATTATTTCAAATATGTTCAGAGTTTGACTAAAACATATTCTTTATTTATTACTTTAAGCACATGCTTCCACCTACAAAATATTTGTTAAATAATTAGTTTACACACTTATGCAGAGAATAACCACTCTGTAAATATTCCTACATATCACATAGTCTTAGTTACAATTTCTAATACCTAAGTTGTCATTAAAGTAGGCTTTTGCTGTAGAGTTCCTTTGCTTCCAGGTGAGACTGTGTCTGTTTTAGCAAATAGTACAGTCCAATATGAATGGATCTGTAGAGTGAAATAGTTGGTGCTGATGAGCTGATATCCATACTATGCACATTTCAGAGTTATTTTTACTTTGGACTAGCTTTGGTCTAGTCCCATGGACTGAGTGCTCTTTCGTGACTGGAATGCTCTAGATCAGCTTCTGGAGCCTGTCTTACAGTTTAGTTTCACGTGAAAGGAATCCAGTTCCATGGCTGCTGCACGATGTGAACCAAAGCTCAGTAAGTGGGAGGAATCAGGAGTCCTGCTCAACAACATGCTCCTTCATCTAAGCTGGACCATTAATGTAGATATGGCCTCCATGCCTGAACTGATCTAATGGTCCTCAACTCGCCTCTGTCATTAGACTGCACCTGGCACATAACTCCGTGGTGAAGAGATGTTTGGTGAAATGAGCAGAAAATTGACTCGCCAGAGGAAGCATGAAGATGCTTTTGTGAGGTCACCGTGGGTCAGATGAGTCCTGGAGATGTGTAGGAGAGCGCAGAGTGAGGATAACCTGTTTGACAGTAAATATTTGGATCAACTCAGACATACTGTTAAGCCTGATCTTGAAAAACTTGTGAAGGAATTGCAGTGATTCATATGAAAAAATGGAGTTTTTAAAGAAAAGTCAATGTAAGCATTGCATTTCTTCACATAGGTATCTGTCAGAGTCACTAAGGTAAAGGGTCTTATGGCTGAATGAAAATTTTGGGTATAGTGCTGGAGTCTCAGTCATGTTTTCTTATGCACAGCATTTCAAGAAATGGACGTATTAGGAAATTCTTAAACGGTAATCCAAAACAGGTATTTGTACTTACTACCTGGTATTTTGCTGTATGAGTTTATACATTGGTCATAGCAGTAAATTACTTCTATAGTTAAGTGTGTGTTTGTCTTATATTATTGAAAAGCCATTACTTTGCAATAGAAAGTAATTTTTTGTGATCTTCATTTCAGTTATGGACTATTGATGAAAAGAAATGGAAACCAGGAAGAGTGGAACACACTGTGGGCTGGCCTTTAGATAGACATACATATGGAGGATCCTTCCTTTATCACTTAAATGAAAGTGAACCTTTAGTTGCTCTTGGATTTGTGGTAAGTGAAATTGGTTTTTCCATGCTTCTTTGTTGTTTAGTCTTCATTTTTATGCAATTTCTTCTCTCTGTTTTAATGTCAAAATGAAAACACAGGAATAGCAGCAGACCCAATTTAGCACTTTCTCAATCTTAAATGCACTTATTCCCATATTGGGGAAGGTTAATTTGTCATATGAATTTGTCTTTAATCCAGTGCCTTTTATTAAGAACAAAATGGAAAACTTACAAATACACTTTTTGCAAACCAAAAAGATATTGGTAAAGCCAAAAGCAGGTGATTAATCAGAACTGTGCTAGCAAAATTTTTGCAAGTTAGGAAAAATCTAAAATCACATCCACTTTGTACAATTCAGTTTCCTCATTCATGCATCAACCGTGGGTGCATATGCACTCTATGAGAGAAGCATATGAAGTGGAAGCACTCTGCAGTTCCACAAGCAGCATCCCTTCTGAGACCCTCAGTTTGTTCTTATCATTCTTCACCCCTGTTCCACTTGTCCTGTTTTGCAACTGTCTTTCTGTCTTTTCTAGAGAGACTGTGTTGTTATTGCGGCCAGTGATGCGGGGAGCAATGTCGGAAATGTTTTCCTAGCACCTGCAGTCCTAAATGAAGCATGCGCTATTTATCCTGTGCGTGTGCTTTACACACAGACGTTGTAAGAGTCAGGGACACGATCTGGACTTCTCACAGCATGGGGTCGAGGTGACCCATTGGTCTCCTAGATGTCAGAAGGATTCCAGAGCGTGTGGGGGCTAAAGCTGTATTTTTGTCTAACCATTTTGTAAGATGATAAAAACTTGTTAGCTTTTCTCAGGTATGCATACTTGTCCTGTGCAGATATCCAATATTGGAATTAATAAGTATGGACTGTAGACAATTAAATTCTGTTTGAGTTTTTGGTGTGTTTGTTTGTTTGTTTGGGGTTTTTCTGTGTGAGGTTTTTTGTTTGGTTTGGTTTTTGGTTTTTTTGTTGTGTTTTTTTAAGGGTAGAGAGCTTTGATTCTTACAGAGAATGGTAATCAGTAATGTTCATATTATCTCCAGTTCAGATAAGAGAAAAAAAACTTTTGTGTGAACATACAAGCAGTTTTTGGTCTTTGAACTTTACATCTATGTCAGTCTGAGCTGATTCTTGTAGTAGGATTATCTTGCACTTGTTTTGAAAATTTTTCATTAACTTTATCTAGCAAGGAAAGTAGATGCAAGCAGTGCTCTAAAAGCAGTGAGCTGGCAGAGAAATCAAGGTACTGTTTGTTGCTGACTGCTGATATATTTTGTTATTTATCTCAAACAAAGCTTACAGGAACCAAAAATAATCCCTTTGTCAAAAGAGAAAATTTGGCAACGTAAGTCCTTTTAAAAGTATATTAGCAATGGGAAATGCAGAGTATATGTTGGAGCAAATCTCAAATGCATAAGAATTCTAGGCATCCAGCCAGTTCACAAAGTCTTTTTCCCCCACTTCCTGCTTTCATCATTGCTCCCCTGTGCTTTATTACAGTGGCTCACCTAATTGGAAATGAAAATTGGCTTTGCTAAATGATGTGAAGAACTGTTTAAAATATGTGAACACAAGGACATAACTATCTAGAAATAATTGTTTACCCTGTCTTCCAGCTTTTCTAGGGCAAAGAGGTTTTGAAACACAAATTAGAAACAAGTTTTCTCACTTATCTTGCCCATTAAACCATGCGTAATTTAATGTCACTACTTTATTTCAAAGACAGATGGAAGGTGGTTACAATGCAAATAAATATTTTCCATGCTTCAGGTTTCAGATAGGGCAGAGAGCAGTCTCATAGCAGCAAATTATCAGATTTGCTTCTATTATAATGTTAATAGAATGTATTTTTGGCAGTAGTTTCTTCAAGTAGAAAGGTCCTGAGGTTGATTTAGTATCAAATAGATTTAAAGAGCTGATGTGGTAATACATGATTGTTTTCTTTTCAAACTGTTATTGAAATTTCATACTTTAATGTATTAATTAATGTTGCGCTTTTTTTTTTAAGGTTGGTTTAGATTATCAAAATCCCTATTTGAATCCATTTAGGGAGTTTCAGAGGTGGAAACACCATCCTAGTGTGCAGCCTACACTGGAGGGTGGAACAAGGATTGCCTATGGGGCCAGAGCGTTGAATGAAGGTGGTTTCCAGGTGACTTTTTCATGAAATATTACTTTGTGTTTTCTATAGCCATGTTCTTAGTGCTATCGATTCAGGTTGCATGCTGTTGGGAAATAATTGAACTATCGTAAAGATAGACAAGACCAAAAGTTTTACTGGACAGAAAAGCCTTGTTATGTTGCTGGATAATGGCTGCTGAGATTTGCTAGACTTAGGCTGGTCATACTAAAAATCTTCTAGCATAGTCGCTTTAGTTTCTAACTGAAATATGAAGTAGAGTTTATATTGCGATCAAATGTGTTCAGCAGCAAAGCAGTTACAGATAATTCTTTGTTGTGCCTGGAACCCTGGGGAAGAGAGGGTATCACCACTCCTCTCTTGTTTTTGTGGGGTTAGGGGAGGGGGCCATATTTTCCAAATTATTTGTTTGTCCTAGGAGAGGGAGCTTCTTTCCAATGCCTGACCTTTAAGCCAGTGATGGTGCTGAAATTGTTATGTAGCTTGGCAGCTAAAAGTCTTGACCTCCTCAAGTACAGATAAATTTGGTATCTTTCATATGCAACTTTGAATTTCTGCTTTCTTAGGAGATGAAATACCTTGTTCGTTTAGCTCCCTTAAGGAGTCTAAAAGGTGAAATTTAAAAAATGTCTTCATCAAGACTTGAAGTCCCTTGGAAGGGTTGGAACAACTTGTGGGAGAAATAGTCCAAAATTTATATTTAGTAGGTAAAGACCTTTCAACTTGTTAGCTTCTCGTGTGGGAATCTCAAAACACATGACATGGCTGTGTGTCCTGGACTCCCAGATCCATCTTCGAGATGCTCCTTTCAGTTTGTAACTTATTATACAACTGGCCTGAGTGTCCATGATCCACAGCCTGTGTGAGGGACCATTCCACTCTGCTCTCTGACTTTCTCTGTCTTTCCAGTTCGAACCTCTTCTTTGGTAGAAATGTGGTTTTGTGCAGGTTTTGCAATAGAAGTAGAATTTGAGCAGCAGCATAACTCTTGTTCACAGTCTTGTGGAGTTGGGCTTTGACACTGGTGTGGATGTCTGGGACTGGGTCATGTGGGTTCATGAAGCAACTTCTTGATTACACACGTGATACACATTGAATCAGTTTGCAGGTTGATTACTTTGTCCACTCTGAAGTGGAAATATGTCGTATCGTGTTGTAACACAGCTCTGCTTCTAGCTTATTCCAGAAACCATTGTTGGTCCATTATTAACACAGATGAGATACAGAATGCCAAGATGTTTTAAACTAGACTTTTATACAAGAGGGGCTTCTCTTTTCACCCCATGCACTGATTTCTCTGTCACAGTCATTACTGAATTTCTGGCTTTGTTGAAATAGCCAGATTGTGACTTCAGTTGCACACTCTTTATACTGCTTGAAATATATTGCTGAAGGAACATGGTATTTTTGAAGTTACTTACAGACATTGTTTATGCTAAGTTACACAGACAGTAGACTACAGCTCTTGTGCATCTCTGCCTAATCGTCGGACTTCTTTGCTGGACTTAAAACAAGTTGTCACTTACTTTGCACTGTTCCTAATAAAAAAGCATGGGGGGGTTGTTTGTTTGGTTTTGGTTTGTTTGTTTGATTTCCTGTAGATAGTATTCTCTAGTTAATCATGAAGTCACACTTTTAAATGGCTTTTTTTAATACATGCTTTCAGTTTAAAAAAAACTTTATCGATGAGTCACTTAGGAAGATTTTTTTAAGATTGGCTCTTCTTTCGCATGTGTTGCTTTGATTAATAACTCTAGCAGTCTGACTCATTTGCATCACTGGAGTCCAGGAATATTTTCTTATGTAAGTTGTTCTATAGCTCCAGTTTTCATTTTGGTGAGAGGATTGCATCAAATCAATGTATAAAATCACCATCAATCTAAACTTTTCTCTTTGTTATAGATAATCTTGTGGCCATGTTCTTTAGTCTTTAACATGTAGTGATGCTAAGTTGGTGTGAGAGAGTGAGCGTGCTTGGATGTTTCCTTGATTTGGTAGCTTTTTGGGATATATGGAGAGAGGGGACAGAGTTAATTAGACTATATCTACATAGCTGTTATTTGTTTATAAAAATTGCAAAATCAAGCACTTAAAATTAAGAAATTTGCATGCAACCTCTGTTTTGTTTCCATTTTAGCAAAAACTTTGAAAAGTTTTTAGGAGTTTTTTACAAAAAATAAAATTGTTGCTATTGTTGAGGAATGTATATTATCAGGGGAAAAAAACCTTCATATTGATGATCCATGCAAGTGTCAAACATTAGACTTGCTTAACAAGTTTTTCAGTCCTGAGCTGAACTAAGGGGAGAAGAATGTGGGGTTCCCTGGCTGCTGGGGGGGGTCACTCTGCAGGGAGCAGGAGCTTCCCCTTCTTCCTTCCTCCAAACCAGCCTTGTTTTGTCTGTTTGCTGCCAAGGGGCTGGTGGCTTCTCCAGGTGCTCCAGGTTGAAAGGATTTCCCTCTATATCTGAGAGGCAGGGAGGGCTTGTGCCATGCTGGCGTGATGCGTTCCTTCAACTGGATAAACTGACTGAAAACAGGCACCAAGCGCCACAGCACTAATAATGAGAATTACTAACAAAGCTGCACTACGGGTAACCTTTTGTGTTATATGACTAATCGTATTTATACTTTGGCAGTAAGTTGATCACTAAGTACCTATTGAGTGAAACAGTTGTTGCAGAAGAAAAATACTTGATCACCATCTCTTTATGTAATTCATAGAGTCAGTAAAGAAATCTTTCTATGCTTACGCCAGTGCTGCATTATTGCATCCTAATAGATATGACAGAATAACTGTTTTCAGCCAGAGGTCTTGTGAAAAGAGAGGACATCCTACATACTTAATTCCTTTGAAATAACTGTTATGTAGTTGAACTTGCGACTTCTGGTCACTGAAAAGCAAGTTAAAAGTTGTACTTGGGTTTTCAGCCTAAATTACCTTTCCTACGAACCAAATCACAAAATCTGTGATTTAACAAATTGCCCAAAACACAGGGTAAATGCTGTGTATTAGCACTTTTTAAAATTACTGCTATATGAATATTAAAAGTGGCCAGCCCTGGCTGAATTGTAAACAAGTAACAATTGAACAAGTAGAAAAAACAAAACATTTGTTTCAGATCATCTTGAATTCCAAGTGACACTTTTTTTTTTTTTTACATTTTTCGTGAAATAAAACTACTTGTTTGGGGTCAAATTATTTAGGCTATTAAAAATCAATTATTTCAGACAGCTTTAATAAAAGCGGGATGCTAGATTCACAAGTGCTGCTCAGTATTGAAGACCTGAAGGAAGGCAATGTTCATAAGTTACCTTCAGCAATTTCAGACCTAGGATTTGATCAGAACTTTCTGCTCAAAGTGCTGCAGCCAGTCTGTGTTTTGAAGCTGTTCCCTGTCTGAAACCTTCATCTCATTGGATGAGGGTGAGAATAACTATCTTGATAACTGAGGTATTCCTTAGTCAATATAGGTGTATAACATATTAATGCTGTAGACTTGATGTTTGCAAATCATCTGGCTGTCTTAGGTTTGTGAGCTGACCGTACTTAGTGGCATTATGCTTCTTATAAAACAGGAGTAAGACAATAATTTCGCACCAAAAATATACTTCTTGGCTGCTGAGCAACTTCTAAATTAAGTGGGACCTGGGGGTGTGGGCAGGGAGGACAGTTTCATAGAAAAGATTTGTGGAAAAAAGCACTGAGTAACTGTGAGGTGAGATGCATACAACTTACTGCATGGAAAATGGAAACACAAATGTTCTGTGGGGCGTTTGTTTGTTTGTTTTTTAAAGAATTCACTTAAACTTGAAGGAGGAAAGCAGTATTGGTGGGTGACATTACCACAGTCTTGTTGCAGATAAAGCAACTGGAGAGGGAATATACAGAAAATCTTGTCTTGCCATTATTTTATACTCAGCCCCAGTACAATGTTTGTATTCTTATTTACTCACTATGCCAAAATTCCTTGATTAAGTAAAGTAACTCTGCTGTATTTTTAGATAGTGCACATACAAGACTAAAAATGTAAAGGACACTCAAGCCTCATGCTAGTTTTGTTTCCAGAATGTTATTTTCACTTTAAAAAAACAAAACCAAACCAACGACCTTTCTTTCTGTTTCCGCCTCAGTCCATACCCAAACTCACCTTCCCTGGTGGATTATTAATTGGTTGTAGTCCTGGACTCATGAATGTTCCTAAGATCAAAGGGACACATACTGCAATGAAAAGCGGCATGTTGGCTTCAGAAGCCATCTTTAGCCAATTAACCAACGAAAATCTCCAATCAAAGACAATAGGTAAGATCATCATATTTTGACTTGTAATTACCTTGAGTTCAATTGAAAACACCAACAGCTTAGTGCTAACTAAATGTGTCTTGAAGGAATTAGTTGGGAATGCAAATACGTCATGAAAAGATATCCATTGTTTGTTTATACTGTTAAATGATTTAAGAAAGAAAGTTTTGTGCAGTTATTCTTAAGTATTGATCCTACTGCTAAAACAAAAATATGCCTCTAATGAGCATCTGAAAAGCTCACGCTTCCTGTGTAAGTAAACAAGAATAGTATATATCTCGTTCCTACAAATATGTTAAAAATTAGTACTTTATTACTCAAAAAAGTGTTACTGAAAGACTGCAGAATCAGAGAGAAAAAAAAATTAAAGGAACAGATTAAATGGAAGCAAAACGGGGTGAAATTTTTCAAGTGTGCTCTTTACTGTTTTGCTAATTGTTAGGATACCTTTTTCCTTCAGTCCTCTTTTTCTGTCTTTCATGTTATAGTCGGCTCAGTTTGAGGCAACATGTATTTCTTTTTATATGTAATGCAAGAACACTTAAATAATCACCTGATCCTGACCGCATTGTAGCAATTTATTTAAGCCTTAGTTGTTCCCTTAAATCTGTTAACAAAGGCTGTACAGAGAGAGAACCCAGTTAGGATTTCAGTTATTCTGGAGATGGTCACGACAGCCAGGTGCCACATAACGGTTACTTTAGAAATCTCTTCTCTGTAGTGGTGGATTCAGCCCTCATGAGCTCTTGTTCAGGTAAAACACGCAATACACCTTGCCACAGAGCATATGCTGAACAATTAACAACTTCAACTACTACAATGAGTAAAATGCTTAGAACCCATCTGAAACAATAAACACTCTTATTGGGCAGTGTGCTGCTCTTGTTTGATTATGGACAGGTTTTATATGCTGTTTCCAGTTTTGTCAAGACAGTAGAATATTACAGCGTGCTTTCTTCTCTGTGCAGAGATGAGCTTTTTTTCAGAGCCTTATGTGAGACAGAAAATATGGACTGAAGCATGGTTTTATGTATAGACAAGGCTTAAAACTTTGTTATTTAGAACATCTGCTCCTGTACAGTAGTAATGGAGAATGGCGAAGAGGAAGCTTTCAGAAAAATTTCATGTGAAGAAACACTCTGGTTGATTCTTAGATTCTACGAGCACATAGCTGTTTTCCCACAGAGATGCCAATACAGCCACCTGGCCGCTTATCTTTAGATTTTGCTGAGGTTTGAGGCCATGTAATGCTGCTTGTGGGTCATTTAATAGAGGCTACAAAGGAGCAGTAGATATCTGCTGATAACTGCCAACAAAGCAGATTTCTTCAAGAGGCTGAAATATGTTGTCTAGTATATACCTTGCTTACTGTTCTGAAATTCTCCTTTTGCTGTCTTCATTGCTAACAATTGCCTTTATTCAGCAATTATTTTTTATTTCAAGGATAGTCTTTATGTACTGTAGGTACCTAACAAGTAATGTACTGCCTTAGGACTTGATGTGCAAGAATACGAAGAGAACCTGAAAAAGTCCTGGGTCTGGAAAGAGCTGTATGCAGTTAGAAACATCCGACCATCCTGCCATAGCATACTTGGTGTGTATGGAGGAATGATTTACACAGGTATATTTTATTGGATACTGAGAGGAAAGGAACCATGGACATTAAAACATCCAGGTAATTTCATTATCTCCTGAAAGAAAATACTAAATATGCATGTCAGTCTTATCTGGTATTAGTTGAAGCTCGAACACATCTAGTCAAGTGGCGAGGCCTTAAAGTGTAGAAAAGAAATCAATGACAAGGCAGCAAAGCAGACTTTGTCGTGTCACCTAGCATATAATGTAAATGAAAACATTAAAACACTCTTTTACTTAGCATAGTTTTTTTGTCTCATAGAAAGGCTAGCTTTTATGGAATACTTCATTCTGATGACAAGGGAAGTTAAAACAGCTTAATTTAATTGTGCTTGAGTAACTGCAAATTACGGTAATTTATACTGAAACTTGTTTATTTAAAATATATTTAGGACCTGATTTTGCTCAGCTCAAGCCAGCCAAAGATTGCACACCTATTGAATACCCAAAGCCTGATGGAAAAATCAGTTTTGATCTCCTGTCATCTGTGGCTTTAAGTGGTACAAACCATGAACATGACCAGCCTGCTCATTTAACTCTCAAAGATGACAGCATCCCTGTGAACAGGAATTTGGCTGTATTTGATGGACCAGAACAAAGATTTTGTCCAGCAGGTAGGTAATAAAAATGAGTCTGAGCTATACCTGAGGAGGAATCCACCTGGCTCACTGCTTGCTTCATTCTATCCCAGTCATCCTAGAAGAGCAGGTCTTAAAATATATTATGCTAGCAGTACTTTCCTGACAAAATAATTAGTAAACGTGGAAGACGGCAGTTGAATCACACTAGTAACAGACTTCCCCCATTATGCTTGCTGATAAGCAGTAGAGCGTACATGCAGGGGGAAACTGCTCGGTGAAGTGATAGCTCTCTTTTGCTCTTCACAGGGGTTTATGAATATATTCCTCTGGAAACAGGAGAAGGATCAAGACTGCAGATAAATGCTCAGAACTGTGTCCACTGCAAAACATGTGATATTAAAGACCCAAGTCAGAACATAAACTGGGTAGTGCCTGAAGGTGGAGGAGGACCAGCTTATAATGGGATGTAAACTGATTGGAAATCTATTCAGTGACTTCTGATCACCAACAAATATTTTTATGCTGCAGTGTAATTAAAGTACAGTACTGACTTGAATATTAAAGAGTTTGCGACTAATGTGCCATTCTGAGTTTTAGGTATGACTGTTGTATGAAATGGAAAGTTGGTGCCTTCTGGTTAAACCCTTGCCTTATTTAAATAGGACTTCTTTACAGGAGTTGTGTGACAGGCAGAAGAAAGTTCTTCTCAGAACTGACAAAGGAACTTGGGATCTTGGATTTATTGCTGAAGTTCAGTGATAACAGGAGCCATATCCAGAATTGTGGGTATGATGGAATAATTTAGTACTTACCCTTAAAAAAAAGTATTTTCTCTCTATCTGGAGTGATTTACTATATGTAATCCCACCTTGCCATAGGGAAAATACGTCGCTCTAGAAGATTGTCACTGCTTTGAAGTATTATATATTTTACATCAAATTTTCAGTTATTTTTTTTCTGATGATAATAAGGAGCCCATCTGTAATACAACCTGTAAAGCGGTTTAAGGAAAAAGTGTAATATTGCACCTTCATTGTATGTCTACCAGTGGTTTTAGTCCTTACAAGAAATCAGGCCTGTGCTAATAAAAACTCTAATAGAAACTGCCTAAATTGTCGTGGTGTGACACCAAACTTCTTAGGAAGCACTGTTATGCTGCAAAAACACAGCCACTACTGATTTACACATTAGAGACACACCTGAATCACATAATACAAGTTATTGCAGCTTAAAAAACAAAAACCACTTCACCTTTGAACAGTTTGTCTTTATTGTTAGACTTTTGTGTTGTAAACACTGAAAACTGCAGTACAGGGCAAATGAAAGAAGCAGCTCCATTTATCCTTTTGCATGAGTTAGTGCATAGATTTAAAAGTTCAGAAAGAAAAATCAAGCAAACATTTTAGCATAAGCTGCCTTCTCTTTCTCCTTTTGGGCTTTTATCTTCTGTTTGATTTTGAGTGTTTCCGTCTGGATAGCTGCTTAAAAAGAAAATCCATGATACAGTTATAGTAATCTCTTTAATTAGATCTAATATGTGAAGACCACATCACACAGCTGCAAATTACCCATGTTATTTTGTTTAACAGAACTGCATTTAATATTCTATTAGATCAGATACTAGCAGTAAAAAGACCTTGTCCCTTACCTTGTTTCACCTGGTGAGGTAACCAGGTAGAGGAGGGTGTAGCCAGCCTAATGTTGGTGCCAACACAGAATTTATTAGCTAAAAGTCTTATCCAATTTGACCAGGAAATTAAGAATGTTAATAAGACTCCTGTGGGGTAGGGAAGTGGCCCAAAAGGCATGCTTTTGACCTACATAAGCAGGTTTCCCAGTGCAGCAGAAGCATCACTGCTGTATAAAAACAGGTTTTCCACCTCAGTGTGCTCTGTGCTCAATGCACCAGCATTTAAACTGTTAGAAGCTGGCATTTTAGGCATCACACTGGTATGATTTCCTGCTAAATCCTACCCTGGTTACTTTGTTCTTTTTTTTTTAAAAATAAAGAATTTATAAAGAAACAGCTTTATTTTACCTTTGTCTTCAGGGGCTATTTCATGAGCCTTTTTAAGATCAGCCTTAAATAAAAGAGAAATATAAATTACTGTTCCGATGAAATGTTTAGATTAAAAAAATAATAATAATAAATATTGTGATCATTACCAATGCCTGATCGAGTTCTTTTATTCCCTGCCATCCTTGAGCCCGTCTGTAGAGAGCTTTAGTATTTGCTGGATCTATTTTAAGAGCCTGTAAATGTAATAAAATTGTCACATTAACATTTCAAATACTTCACAGCCTCCAATCTCCACAAATAGCACAGTTCACACCAGCAGACAATCTCCCCAGTTGGTTTGAGGGTAAGCTGTCAAAACATTAACTGTGTAAAAAGGAATGCTATATTGTAGTACCAGAAGTGGTCTTTTGTGAAGGATGAGGATACATGAGCATAAAATGGCTTCTCTCTCTCACTTTCTCACAAATAGAAAATATAGTGGCTGGGCAAAGCAATTGTTCTACTACTTGATTACTTAAATTATGTTTTCAAAGTACCTCAGTTAATTTGGCTAGCTAGGTGTTTCATTTTCTTGCCTATAGTGTTCTTTATTCTTATTAGAGATAGTTCTACAGTGTGCCTCTTTTTTTGTTAAAGAATATAGTTTCTTAGTGATTACAGGAAATCTCTTTGCATATATGTGTGGCTTTATTAATTTAATTTATTAACTTTAATCCGTTGATTAAGAATTACAGACATCAGACAATGCATCTAGATTTTTTTGAATCACTTTATTGCTGTTCATATAAAGGCAGTATTACTCTGGGCACTCATCCTGTTCTGTCTGCTGTAAAGCCCAGAGCCACTTCTGTATTAAGAATTAGAAAACCAGGTGTCTGTATTGTGTACACAGAGGTAGCGTTCCTTGGTTTTACCTTGACCATTGTGCTTACAGCTATTTTAAAGCAAGGTTTGTTGGAACAGGTTCAGTCGATAATAATTCCTTATTTACACCAAATAATGCATGAATTACAGATTGATAATTTAAAACGTTTTTGGCCTTAGGAAATCATGGAAGTGAAAGTGTATAGTTTCTCATTAACAGTTACCTTGAACTCTACTAGTTAATCTTGGGAAACTGGTGTTCTGGTTAAAACACTTATACACTCTTTAACACTTGCATGTGTTAAAGATGCAAGCTAACTACATTACATAACTCTACTACAGCAATGAAGTTGCCTTTATCTAAGAATTCTGTAATCTTAAGAAGAAGGAAGGTTTGGTTATTGTTGTTGTTGGTTTGGTTTTTTTGTTTGGTTGGTTTGGGGTTTTTTTGTTTAATAATTTCTATCCATAACACTTAAATGCTGTTTCAATTTTTACCATTTTCTGGATGACAGATATCACATTACACAGTTTTTTTTTTTTTTCTTTCCTTTCTTTATCCTCCCGCCTGGACGCCTTCCTGTGTAACCTCACCTAGGTGTTCCTGCCCTGGCAGGGGGATTGGACTAGATAATCTTTCGAGGTCCCTTCCAATCCCTAACATTGTGTGATTCTGTGATTCCATTTGTCCATTCTGAATATAGGTTTATGAAAGTTTTCCATGTGGCAAACCAGCTCACGAAAGACACCTTACAAATAGATTAGCTGGGACAACTGCTTTCAGCATGAAGCCCTAGGAGATGCTGCTCAGGATCTTCTGCTAACAGATAAGAGCATTCTTTATTTCCTTCAAAATTTCAGAGTTTTACTGAATTATTCAAAGTTTCCTCAAATGTACTAAATTTTGTCAGTATGTCTATGTCACTGTTACTTCTTTTTAAAATTTATTATTTTTCAATATTTCCATATTAATTGTTTCCTTCATTCTTTCTACCTATTCACTGGTTTCATTTCACCACTAAGCCTACCTGAAAGGGCTTTAGTTAGAAAAGTCACTTAGGTTATTTAATACAGGACCATCAAATCTAAAAGCAAGTAAAATGCTTTGCTTGTATGAGTCTTCCAGAGAAAAGTACTCCTAGTTCACTGAAGACAGTTTAACTCTTTGTAATATAAAAATTAGGTCTGCTCTTAGTAAACAAAACTGACAATGACAGTGTGTGTTTTTCTGGCAGAAAGCAACAGCTCCCTTTTGTTCATTTCTAATGAGTCACTGCAATTTCAAAATCTTCTTAAAAAGCCATATACTTAGAAGTTAGTAATAACTTCACAATCAGCCTTATACTTTGTTTAGTTTCAAATAATAAGCTTGTCAAAAGACTCTTGAAAAAAGCTTTGTAGTTTCAGTCTCCATTTTCCACACAGGCCAACTGTTAATCAAAATACTAAACATTAAATTTACCTCTGAACAACTTTCAATAGCTCCCTGCCAATCCGACAGCTTTAGTTTACAAGCGGCAATATTTAAAATGCAGGTCAAAGCAACAGTCTTTAACTTTGGTTTGTCTGCCTCCTCTGCCACTGCTTCAGAAGCTTCTACATACCTGCAGAAAAACAGATTTACAAAGAACATGCATTACTGTTGCAACTTCCATTTTGTTCTTAGCTATCGTTCCACAGATAAGTGTGAACTATCCTCTCCAAATTGGTATTTTTAAAGCAGCCTCAATTCCACTATCACAAATACTTATTAAACTAAATATATAAGACCTGTCCTGGCAAAAAAGATGAACTCACTAGTGAATGTTTTGCTCTAACTCTTAATCCTCCACTGTACTAACAGCATTCTTTTTCTTAGAAAAATGCAGTACTCTAGATGGCATGAAACCATTAGAATTTCTCTCAATGACTGTTTATTTTCAGAAAACATGTTCGTCATCAGTGGAACACCACCACTGCACCTTCCACATTCATGGGAAGCTTCATCTCTTCTTCAGTTCCCCCAGTAATATTTTAATTAATTTAGGCATTTATAGCTAAAAGCTGAAGCTAACTTTACTTTGTAGAGGAGGGTGTTTTATGAGCACTAGTAACTCCACCTTCTTTCCACTGTCCTCCTTCATGACTTTTTTCCTGAACTTCAAAACAGACACTGCTTCAGGACTGAGAGACGTCATTTACCACATCTGCGTTTCACAGGCACACTCACAGGCAAACGGTATCTCATTCTTAATTTACAATGTGCTAATACTGTCAGTTTTTTATTTCAAGTGGCAAAGGTCTGTTGCGGATATAAAAATTCTAACTCTTTTAATGGCCTACTTAATAGAACTTCTGTGGTTTTTATTTAAAAAATAAAAATAATGTTTTCCATACATTAGGCATGCCATGATAAATGAAGTCTTTGCAGATCCATTCCCATCTAACTTCAATTTTTGCATGCCCTATCTTTTGAGTGTTGCATGGTTTGTGTACAACTTTGGATGACAGAAATAAGCAATACTTAAAAAGTAAGTTAGCCATAGTCCAAAAGATTTTTCCACTTGTTGGGCATCATGCAAAAGAGGAGAATCAAGAGAGAAAAGGGTAAAAAGCTAAGGAGCGTTACAATACAAAACTGTGTTACGTTCAAAACAAAAAGAATACTGCTATAATATTTATAAATCACACCAAAACATGAAAGATTGCAACCATTCTGGAAACAAAATCAGAGTTTCCAAGTCAGAGAAATCAATAAGAATAATATTCAGGGAGACAAAAGGAAATAATACATTTTTTGACAAAAAAGTGTCAATTCTTGCATTTAAAATAAATTCTTAAAACCTGGTTAAGCAGCAGTAAGACAAGAAACGGAATAGAAGGTTATAATAGTTACTGTTGGTAAAAAGAAAACAACATTGTCAGATGGTCTGGTAGGTGATTTGTACATAAGACATGGGAGATACCCCAATAAGAGCTGTTCTGTTCCTATCAATTCTGGCTAAGTGCTGGCTAAAATACACCATCTTTCTTAAAAGTATTATATTTTAAGATACAGTAAGAAGGCATGTCCACAAAAGTATGATCTATAAAGAAGAGCTGGAATCATCAGATTTGTTTAGCTACTATCCTTTCCATCCACAAAGAAAAAAAGCACTATATAGAAGCTGTCTACTCTGACTGGAAGAGTCTTCATTGGGTGTGCTTAAGAGTGAGCAAGACAACTAATTGTGAGGGATGGCATAATTATACTTAATATTTGCCTAAGAACAGGAAAAGGAAATGGACAGATACAACACAAAGTTCCTTAAAGATCCATTCCAGCCTTTTTTTCTGTATGATTTCTAAAAGGTTTACATATAAATCCTGTTTACTTCGGGATTTCTGTTGGGCTGTGATGGGCTTTTTGAGAGCAGAGGGACATGTTGCATCTTGGGTTAATACCTGTAATTAAAGGATTCATTTTTATGCTTCAGAAAGGCTTCATTTGTTTGAAGCCCAGTCAGCTGAAAAATTCAGCTGAAGCATTAAATATGCCTTGATTTTTTTTTCTCTCATTATTGTTACTGCTAGTTAATCAATGATCTTGTAGAAGGTAGGGATGAAGGTTAGTATAACTTATAAAAATAAGTTTTCAGGAGAAGCTCATATGCATAAAGCAAAAAGCACGAAAAGAATAAAGGAGCAGCATGGACACAAAACCAGAAAGACCATGATTTTGAACTATACATCGAGTCAGGATGATGGTACGGAGCATCAGAAAAAAATAATAATTAATGAGCAGCACACTTGGGAGTACCCTCTCTTGAACTTACCAGTTTCCTAAACCTGCTGTTTTTTTAGAAATCGGAGAACAAGTATCTCTCTCCTTTCCTGTCCATTAACTATTCTATGTACTACTGTGCTTTTCTTCCCAGTTATGCACCAGCACAGCAAGAGTACTAAAAAGAGCATTTAGTCAGTTCTAAACAATACTTCCTGCCTACAGCTCTTACCTAGCAATGAGCAGAAGACCTACTTGAGTAAGTAGCTAAAAATAAGATTCAGAAGGCTCTTTTATTTTAAAAAAAAAAGAGCACAGCAACAGGCACTTTTAAAATGCACATATCATTGCTTGATAGCAGTATTAATTTGAGTTACAGGAGCTACCTGATTGAATGATGATAGCCTTACCGTAAACTTTTACTATACTTTTTAGCTGCCACTGCCCAATTTTGCGATTTGAAGAAAGTATTTCCTATATTCTTTATGTCTTCTGCTATGGCCACAATCTTGTCAACCTAATAGAATAGATGCAAAATATAAAGTATGAACATAATTATGAAATAAGTCTTGATTTACCTAATATTTAACAGTAGGATCCCATGTCCATCCTCTTTCAAAGATTATTATAAAATCTCAGAATAAAAATAGTCCAATTTTAGACAAGTACAAGGTTCAAACCACTTCTGTAAAATTCTCTATTTAACACAATAGTCTGAAAGATGAAATTCCTAATGGGTTTTCTACAGTATAAAGAGTGAGAAAATACCAGACACAACATAGCAGTTCAACTCCCTCCCCTAAATGCTGGTACCCCCACACAAAACTATATATAAAGGTGTTGACCATTATTCATAGAAGACACGTTAACAATCAAAGTATTCAACCAAGACTGCCTTATTCCCGAGAAAATTTTGTCTTCTGTTGCTCAAAATGATTTTAGTCACCCAAACTCTGCCTGCTCTGAAACTAAAAATTGTATCAACATAATTCTCCTTCTCTCAAAACATCTATAGAAGAAGAAAAAGAACAACTGCATGTCTTTATCACATCCATCATATCTATTTCCAGAATGGCATACATTTCAAGTGTTAAGTTACTTTTTCCAGTGGCAATTAACAGTTTATAATTACTGCTGTCTATACCACATTAGTCTTAAGCTCTGTCAGATGTATATATTGCCATTTGTAATACTATCAGTTTACACTTGTACCCTACTAGAATTAATGACCTTGGAAAAATCTGATCACAGCATGAGACCAATGTCACGTTTTCTGTAGTTACTTTATATGAACCATTTTAAAGTTAAAGGAGGGAGGCACCTGCCAGCTTCAGTTCTGAACCACAGCAAATGCTATCCAAAAACATTTTCACAAGTAGAAGTGGTTCACATAGCCAGGTACAAGGAGCTCCTGGTTTCTAGCTGTAAATTTTTTTTACTGTTCAATTTCTAATTCTGTATTTGGAATCGAAACATGCAGTCCCCCTTTCTTTTCCCCTCTCACAAATCACTGTTTGATTTACACAGCTTGTCTATATTTCACTTCCAGGATAAAGTAAAAACTTGGAAGAGAGCAGGTTTCACCAGTCTGCTCCCTAACTCTCAACAGCATGTCTCCCTTCAGTTCAAACAACCTGAAAAGCAAACAGCTACTGGGGATTAAGAATTACCAGCTCTGATGTAGTAAGAATCTTTTAAAAAGCTTGATCCTTTATTATTTCTAGTAAATGAGGCAAAATCTTTTTAAGTGTGGATATTTTAAAAGCTGCATAGAAAAAGTGTGTAGGTATAACAATAAGTTAGTCATCTGCAGGGTGGAGTTCTAGTAATTGCCATTTGTCACTACAGCACAAACAAAAGTAAAAAGAAACAAAGAACAGAAAAAAATTAAGTGTAATAATTTTAAGTTATTGTGGTTCTAGTTATTGGGGAAAAAATCAGCTGCAATTAGCACTGGAAAAAAAAAAAAAAAGATATAGCAATCCCCTCCCACGGCATTCTCTTTCCTAAAATTGAATGTCACCATTTAATCAGGACCTTGATCGATTCTTAAGAAAAAAGGCTTAGTGAACATCATCACAGAGACCATGTGACACAGATTACCTACAAGTCTTGCATTCTGTAAAATAAGTCCTTTGAAAGAAAAATACTTACATCTTTCAAGTCTATATCTGAATCTTCAGGAAAATCTGGATGAGCATCTCCAGACCCATCCTGGGGAACAATTCCCCAATCATCTCCTTCCTTTAGCTCTCCACATTCTGCAATGACGCACAACTGATAAAAAAGGAAGTCTAAGTAGCAGTATTGCTTATTAAGACAATTTAAAAACAACAACAAAAAAAACCCACTTCTGAGTGCTCTTTGAAATTCAGTAAAAATGCTTTTTCAGTGCTTTTTCATCTGTTGTTTGGGTACATTGATTTCAGAAACCCACCACATCATTAGCCTATCACCATCAAAAGGCTATTACTACAAAAAGTGTTGCCTTCAGAGGAGCAGCATTCCAAGAACACCATACTCACGCTGCAAAGAGAGGCTGGAAAAGGAACTGGCAGCAAGCTGAGCTGCAGCAAAACACAAATTATGGAAGTTCTACTACATTAGAGAAATTGGTTCTTTCTCAAACTGCCAAATCTTTTAAAGTTACAGAGGTATTAATTTTTCAAACAACCACAAACTGACATGACCTACACACCAATTGCTTTTCCAGAAATATGATTTCTGACATAAAATTCGTAAGAATAACATATCACTTAGGTAGGGTTGTGAATTACACCTTTTGATTTCGTCGCCCATCCTGTGCTTCTAGCTATGCATTTCCACCTTCACCCAGATAAAAGCCTCCACCCTCACAGCTGTATTGAACAATAAATCAATTGTGTGTGCAGGGGAAATTTATCACAAAAGAACAAAAGCCTCTTAACAAGGACAGTGAAATGGAAATTAACACTGTTAGCAAAAATAACTGGTTAACATTTAATAGTTATAAACATTATACCAACCATTTAGAAGAAATGAATATATATAATATAATGCAAAAATAAATGTCATCCCTAAGTGCTTTGGATTTTGCTTACCTTTGCAGGATTTTCTCCGTTTACTTCAACATTTTCTAATATTTTAACTACACCCATTCCTTTGATCACTTGGCCAAACACCACGTGTTTCCCATCCAGGTGAGAAGTAGGCACCGTTGTAATAAAGAACTGAGAACCATTAGTACCTGGTCCTGCATTTGCCATGCTCAGCAGCCCTGGTTTATCATGCTGCATTGGGGGGAAAAAAAAATCACAACCAACTTATAGAAGATCTGTTGTAAAACCATACATAAGATTCTGTAACGCTATTAACATTTATAGCAAGGATAGTCATAATGACAACCTGGTAAACCAGACAGTCATGTACAGCTGGCAACTAATTTTACCTATCGTGACGGAAGTGGGCAAATGCCCGGCTCTGCATCTTCACTGGCCACCCAGCAGCCTAGCGAGCAGAGCCACATGTGTGACTTGATGCTATAACATCTGTCTGCTTCTTGTGCACTCAGTCCCCTGCACAGCTGCTCAGTTTAGACAGATCAGCCAAGAGGTACATGAAGTTCCTCACTGGATTATTCCAGACCACTAGCCTCAAAAAACAAAGCAGAACACCACCTAAACCAACTTTAATGTTACACTGTCAAGACTGGTATGGTTACTTTTACAAAGGCTAGTCACACAAAGTATGTTGTAGAACTACGTGGGTTAGGGGACTGTGGTCTTTGTTATTTAAAGGTTGGGGGATGGTTTTTAACTCCTTCACTTTCCTAGAGAGACAGTTTTTATTCCATTGGGATTTTTAGCTATCTAAATATTTTGGCTCATGCTACCAGGCCACAAACTAACAAAAATTTATTAAACAGCCCTACATGAGAATATATTGTTTATCTTGTTTCCCATAAGTACTTTTTCCTTCTTGGAAATAAGAATTATCTTGCTCCATCACACAGATTATTTAATTTTCACTTGTACTGCAAAAATGTACTTTTCATATGTGTTGTGAATCTCTTGTTGTTAAACTGGCATGACACGAGTCATTTGTCAGGCATTGGAACAGGCTGCCCAGGGAAGTGGTAGAGTCACCATCCCTGAAGGTGTTTAAAAGATGTGTAGGTGAGATTCTTAGGGACATGGTTTAGTGCCAGTGTTAGGTTAATGGTTGGACTTGATGATCTTGAGGGTCTCTTCCAACCAAGATGATTCTATCATTAAGATATTATTCTCCCCAAATTGATCTGGTTATTAAGTGCAAGGAACTCCGCTTAACGTGAAGTCAGTATGTTACACCAAGACACTGGTACATGTCTGAAGCATGCAAGCTGTGGTATTCCTAAGAAACTTGATATTGTGGGGAGGATAGGAGGAGGAAAAAAAAAAAAAGAGTATGACACCACTGAGGAGACAGAAATAGAAATTGCTGTGAACTAGACCTCAGAGCTCAATGGGAAGTTGATGAGTTTGAGACAACAGTCTGAGACAGCTCTATTTAAGCATCTGATATGTACCTATAGCCTCTACCACTTCAAAGAACCTGCAGTTTTGAAAACTCTTCCCACACAGTGTTTAGATTTCCATGGTGGCAGGGAGAACTCCTTGCCTGAAGTGTTCATCCAGTCATACGGCAAAATGAGTCTGAATGTTTCAACTAACTCTATGATGAATGCTGGAGCTACATTTCCAGCTATTGCTCTGAACTTGGTAATGGACTTTGATGTCTGACTAGTGGAGGATTGACGTATTTTCTTTTCCTAAAACACTGTTTGGAGGCAAGCACAATTGCAGTCAGGTCTTTGTTTCAACCACAGGACAGCGATGTATGTAAGTTTTTTAGTCAGTGTTACTGAGGAGTCATTCATATGCTATCCCATAATAACCCTGTTAATGCCAGTGCTGAGAAGTGTTACACCTACAACAGCGGGTGTCCTGGCTGTTGTAATGGTACTTGAAAAACATGTTATTTGTGCTGTTTCCAGGTAGTACTCCTACCCAGGTTCAAGATGCAATTACTGATAGTTCGAGCACAGGGGATTTTTTCCAGCTACACAGCCCTTTGCATACATCCGAGAACACAGAAGAATGCTCAGAACAATGATTCTGTTTGCCACTTTTCTCTGGAATAGCCAAAAAATGTAAGTCACAGTGTACAGGAAATACTTAAATGTGGAGATCTTCAAACACTATATAAATTGTAGCCCTATGGTACACAGACATGCTATATAGTATGGTGAAAATCAGTCTTCTTCCCTTTCTTGAATACCCATTTTTTAAAAGTATAAAAAGGAACTCAGTCATGTAAAAATACAGACCTTGTAGGCATCAACTGCATTTTGAAGACTATGCCTTTGCAAAAGAAACAGGGAACGACACAGGACGCATCCTGAGAAAACATTAATCTTGGAATAAAGAATGCTAATTCTGAACTTGAAGAAAAATAAAAATCACTGAAACTTCAAAAACTGAATACAATTAGTATTTTCAACAGAGTACCTTATAATGAAAGTTTTCATCTTCAAATTTTTCACCATATATACTTTCTCCGCCTGTGCCATTTTGGTTTGAGAAATCTCCACCCTGGACCATGAACTGCTTAATAACTGTAAAAGAAAATAATTATAAAATATAGCAGCAAGGCAGGAAAGGCATGAAGAAAACCAATCAGAGACGAAGAGCAATCCCTGTCACTAGCACCTGCGCCTAAATAAAACTGAAAACCACCTTATTTATCAAGTCTCCCCTAAGTACTCCTTTTCAGGTAGGTGGACATCACTTGATATTTAATCCTTTACCTGAAATCCGTTTTAAACTACACACAACTCATAGTAAACAAGTTTTACTATTACTAACTTACTAGTAAATTTATAATTTACTATTGTCAATGCATAGTAAAAATATCCAGTCATTAGAAGGTTCAAAAAGTCAAAAACTTACTTTTGGCTGAGTTATTTCTGAAACAAATGCTCCAAAATATTATTTAACATTATTTCAAATACTGATAATGGAGGACTTCCATTACCAGCAGGTAATTAGAGAACTTAAAAGAACTTACTTCTGTGGAAAGGACATCCTTTATAATGGAGAGGCTTTCCAGTGGTAGGCCCTGTTCCTTTCTCCCCTGTACATAATGCACGGAAATTTTCAGCAGTTTTAGGTACAACGTCAGCAAATAATTCAAAGACAATGCGCCCAACTGAAATGACAAAGAGAGAGTGAGACATATTTTTAAGTCCTGTCCTTTGCATGGTGATGTGTTGAGCATTACGGGGCAAAGGAAATGAATGTTTCAGACTTGACTATATTTATTTAGATTACTATTAAATTTACATTTTGGGTTTGTTCCATGGCAGTCACTGGCAGAGTTACATTAGGGTTTTAGCAAGGTTATTACCAACAATGAATTCCACTATCAAGAATAATTTACAGGGAATAAGGACAGATTCCGCCAAAAAACTACCAAAAATACCAAATGCATTTTCTGCCAAAAAAATGTGTGTGGGAAATCACACATACATATATTAAAGTCAAATTATGTATTTTAACATGCATACTTATTTTACGTCTCCTTTAACGTATACATGTAGCTTGTTCAAGCAAAAATAGCTACAATAAAAAGACTGTTTTGTGGAGACTATGTGATCTAAAAACTTATGTCAAACATGTATGCCAACGTTATTCCTTATTTTCTTAAATCCCAGTTTTACTAAGACACCATAATACCTAACATGCATATGAATAATGGCTATTTACAGTTATGGATGCTACAAGCAATTGTTTAAAAATGTACATGTTTTAACTAAAGGAAGTGAAAGCTAAGTAGCTAACAGATCCTGTAATAGTCGATAAATGGATTCGGTGTCAAATTCTCATCTTTTCACAAAGTGGCTTCTCAGAGAGCTATTTCTCACTCCTAACAGCTGCCACCAGTTGCTGCTGCTGTTTTCTCATCAGCCTCACAGTCAATTAGTTATCATATCTTCACTCCACCGGAAACTAAATGTAAATACATTAATTCTAATTAATACAGGAATGAAAACAAATTAGACAACCGAAAGTCAATAAAAGACAAATCATCTTACAGACTTTCTTATTATTGAGTAGCAGAATGAGTAAATGAGAGGCAATATCCTAACAAAAAGGCAGCATCTATCCTCACCCGTGCAAATTTTGAAAACCTACGCTTTCGAATATCACCCTAGCTTCCATGTTGTTGTTTTGTTGTTTCCACTTGGACCGTTCGCCCAGATTTCCGCATGACCTCTGCCAACACCAGCCATGCCAAGAGAACGACCGATCCCAAGAGAATGACTGATTCCAAGAGCATGACTGATGCCAAGAGAACGACTGGGACCGCGGGTCTGCCTGAGCGTTCTCCCGCACAGCCCACACGGCCCGGCACCCGGCGCGCCCCAGGCCAGCAGCAGCCAGGTGAGGCCCGGCACGCTGTGGCACGGCCCCAGGACATGGCGGGGGCGAGGGGACACGGCCTGAAGGCGGGAATCCCGGCCTGACAGCAGCGTGAGGGTTGCTCTGAGGCAGGCCGAGCTCGGCAGGCTGACAGCACGTGTCAGTGGGTGTGTAGGTGCGGGCCGCGGCCATAGGTACCCCGGGGACCTACAGGGTGCGGGGCAGCGAGCCAGCCTGCTACACTTGGCTGGGCGAGGCTGTCCAGGGATGGCGTCGCGGGGCGTCACTGATGGCGCTGTATGTGCCCGCTCTCCTGCATCACCGTCGGGTACCCCCCTCAGCTGGGAAGGGAGGGGGATGCCGATGCAGCCATGTTGCCTTTCCCTCTGTTTCCCTCGGGCCTGTTCATTGCGGCAGGGAAACCCCAGCGGAGCTCGCAGGGCCCCGCGGGGAGGCCGTCTGCCGCCCCGCAGGAGGCCCGTTCGCGCCGGGGCCATGTTTCTCCCCCTCCCCGGCACCGCGTGTGTGTGCCCGCAGCACGCCACCGCAGCCTCGGGGTCCCTCTCCGTCGAGAACGTTCGGCCCCGCGGCCCGGCTGGGGCATGAGCCGCCCCGCTCCCGCCCGCTCCCCGGCCCCGGCCCGGGCTCCGCGCGTTCAGCACAGAGGGGGCCCCGGCCCCGGCCCCCCCGGCCCCACCACGCGGGTCTCGCCCGGGCCCCCGCCGCTCCCTTCCCGCCCCCTCCCCACCTCTCTCGCCCCCGATGTCCACATCGAAGAAGGCGCGGGGGTTGGAGGGCTTGCTGGGCCGGGCGACAGGGGACGGATGCGACATATCGCAGCTGCCCGCTGCCGCGGTGGCTCCGCCTTGCTCGGCCGGCCGCGATTCCGGCCGCCGCGGGGTCGGGGCCGCTTCCCGCTCCTCCCACCGGCGGGGCCGGGCGGCTGGCGGAGAGCGCCGCGGCCACCGGGGGGGACAGAAGCCTGGCCCCCAGCTAATGGCGGGAGGCTGAGGGAGCGCGGCCGGGCGGGGCGCCGCGGGCGGCAGCGCGGCGGGCGCGGGTGTGTGGCGGGCGGCTCCGGGCGCCCCCGGCACGGCCTCGCACCGCTCGCCGAGGCGCCGGGCGGGAAGGCGCCGGGTGGCGGCGCAGCGCGGGTGGCGCACGGCGGAGCCAGGGCCCCGCAGGTGGCTGCGGGAAAGGGCTGCCTCGGCCTCCCGCCTCCGAGAGGCCTTTAAACACTCGGAGGTAATCTGCGAGGAAAAAATGTTTCTTTCTTGACAGTCTGCACACACACAGAAGGCCTGGAAAGGCACGTAAGGAGAGGGGTTTTTGATTATGCCTGCGTTTATATTTTATGAGAGAAATGCAGGCTTTGTGAAAAGCTGTGACCCACGGAAAAATGGGCAAGTTGTCAAAGTGACTGTCACCATATAAATGCTTAGAAACACTGAATAACTCCAGTCTTTTTAAGGTCTGAAAAGGAAATGTGTTTCTTCCCAAAGTGTGACTATCACGATAATTGCTCTGAGGCAAACAGTCTCTTTCAGCCACTTGTGTTGATCAAGGGATGTGAAAACCATCAACAAACTTGGTTGTTGGGGCTCCTCAAGGTGCGGAATTCCCAAGCACATGAATGGCCAGCCTGGCCACATCCTGTGCTCACGGGTATCCTGAAGGCGAGGGGTGTGTTGAGGCAAAAGCCGAAGGGGCAGAAGGGTGCTGGGCTCTTGCAAACTTAAAGTCCTTTTGGGAATGCTGCTGATCAAAATGATCCTCTCTGTTCCTTGAACTTCTCTAATCCATCCTAAAAACCTCTACATTCATTCTTTGATTCATTGTATCCTCCAAAGGCTTTCTCCTCTAATTCATGTCGTCTTTATATGTTTGGGCTTGAACTTCATCAAGGTGGTTTTCGTCTCTCTCTCAGTATGTTCTCAATATTAGACGTGTCAGAGGGCAGCTGTAATTGCCATATTGAAAGAAAATATAAAGTAGCACCGATATTAATAACACTGCAGTCTATATACTGCATCATGATCATTCCCACAACCTCTGTACAGATGTTGGATAGACGAGGTGATCAGCAGCGAGTGCTGTTGAATATTGCATCTGGGAAGCCTTAACAGAAGGAAAAGCCATCTGCTACCATCTGGGAACACTTAGTGAGGAATCAATGGAACCACGCTAAGGCATTTCTCTTTCTGAGCCAGGTCATGCAGCTGTGTCGGGGATTTCGCATGCTCCACCATGTCAAAGGCCACCAGAGCTTTGAGTCATCTGCAAGTCACCAGGCATCTGGCCATGGTCACTGGTTAAGATATTTTTATCATTACGCTTAGCGTAGGTGAGGTGCAGTGGCGTAGGAGAAGTGATCTCAGTGAGGCAGTTGTTAGCCAAGCGAGTACAGTCTGGAAGAGATTTCGTTAGCAGACAGCAGAGTAAAGTGCGTGGCGTTGGTGTGTGTCCCCCGCAAGAGCTGTTGGCAGCTTCCTCTTTAGAAGAAGTAGTGATTCATTCTTCCAGGAGCAGACTTACACAGTCCCTGCAGTTATTTTCCTGGCCAAGTTGGAATAGTCTAGATTCTAGATTAGTAATTTATATTACAGTAGTTGCTCGGAAATCCCTCTGTGCAATGTACTTTAGAGGTACAAAGAAAGGGGCAATCCCTGTGCTAATTTGGAGATGTGAGGTGAACAAGAGAGAAATCAAGCAACTTTCTCAGTGTCAGTAGGAGATTCTAGAAAATAATGTGAGGTGAATTAATATCTCCCAAGCACTGCAATAGCATAATTACTCTACATAATAATTTATAGTCATTGACAGATTGTAAAAAGCATGTATATTATGACTTCTGTCAAGAATTTACTGAGTGATTTTATGTTCAAATAAATATATTAAGTTATACACTAAATTGATGGATAAATAATGTCTTTCAAACGTAGTAAATACTTGTAAAGCGGTGCATTGAAAATAGGCACTATAACTGAATTGTCTGTCAAAGGTTTTAATTCAGGTATTTATTTTTATGCACACGCAGCTTTAGCTACCCAGTAAAATTAGTTTGGGTATTATAATTAGATAAATGCATGTTGAGGGTGCTAAAAAGTACAGGTCTCTCCTCCACTAAGTACATCATACTTGCTGGAGTGTGACACTCCAGCCTAATTGAACTCAAAGACCAGTCAGAGCAAGGGATATGGATCTTCTGAGTCCAGCCACTTATACAATCTTCATTTCTCCTCTTCTTCCCTCCCTGACTAAAGAAGCTATCATTGATAAATGCACAGAAATGCCTATATAATTCTAAAACTTGTACTCCGATGGAAGATACAATAAGCAATAATAATTAATAATAATTCCAGTCTGTCAAATAGCATTTGTGAAAGAATAAACTGTAAAATAAAGATTATTTAAAATTGTTGCTGATTGTGTAAGGTGGGCAAATATGTACACATTCAGAATAGGATTTTTTGCTGTTTGTTTAATTTTCTTACTCTTTTTTCACTTCTAAATCTGCATTTGACACTGTGAAGAAAATCGAACATGTTCATTCCACCAGAAGGTGAGTGCTTTGGCTTAGTGCAGAACTGCCTTGTCTAAGGATATTAAAAACCATTTTGTTTTTTATAGGAGAGATTGTATGTTTGTGGGCTTTTCACTGGACTGAATCGTAGCTTCAGAACAGGACCCAGTGGAGAACTGATGGGATCGAACAGACAAGCAACTGAAACACATACTTCACTAGCTTTTCACCACAGCTATTAAGAAGCTTCCAATATGCAATTTTTTGCTAACAGTCTTGGTAAGGATGCTTTCACTGCTTGCTGTGAAACAGAGCAGCCACTCAGCCTTTCCTGTGCCATGCAACACACAGGGTGCATCATATGCTGTTCCCATGTGACCTGGCACATCAAACGTGTCATTTTCATCAGAGAGACATGAGACAGGAGAGAGAGAAATCTGTTTCCTCATTATCGGGCTTATTGTTCCGCATCTACACCAAGTCTTTTTTGGCAAAAAAAATGAATAAAGGGGTCTCAAATTAAACCCGTACTGAGCAGTTTTTGGCTCTCAGCTGATTCCTCTAAGCTGAATTAAAATGCAATATTAAACAATGAAAGAACCATATGTTCTTGTCTCAGGATATTTTAAAAAGAAAATTGTCTACACAGAGCTGACATTCTGTGACAGAAATTGAAAGAAAAGTCATGCATTTAGTCATCACTAACTTTCAGATACCTTGATCCCTAAAAACATGGTTTAGCTAAGAACTAAGTTTTAGCGGCAAATAACCAGAGTAGCATTTAGGACCTCAGGACATGAGGCGGCATGGCAGAGAGTGCCTACAACTTGTGATAACAGTACAAGCCATGGCTTGCAAGAAAGAGAGGCCCAAAGTGTTAGCTAGCTGCTGGCCACTGTTGCCACAGTGCTGATGGGGGATGTTGGTTTTGTTGCTAAATTCCTGCCCTCACTTTTGATACAGAGGTCTTTCCTGTATATTGCATGTAAATGTATAATGCTGTTTATCATAGTTATCACCAAGAGGTATTAAAATATCAATTATGGTGACTGTATTCTTTATTATGTAGAAAGCCTTTTTAGTCTGCATCTAATGTGGGTACAATGGAGTCCAGGATGAACTACAGCAGGATGGATTTAAAGACAGGAGTGCAACCAGCAAATAGGAAGTCCCACAATGGATTTTACCGTTGGAAATCTGGAACATGAGCATTTCCAGCAAGGCTTTGGATGGAATCCTAGACAGGAGGCTTAGAAATACTACCAGGAGAGGAACCAAACCAGGTTTGAAACAAGTATTTGAACATCTACAGGTATGTACATCTTCAGGCTTTTCTGGGGGAAAAATTATTGTACCTTTGCTGTAGGAAATTTAACAAGATACATGAGTAACAGTAGTGTTTTCAGAGAATTGTAAATTCCTATTACCTTCACGCAGTCCAATTCTCACCATATTACTCAATATTTATATTGTGATTAAAAGAAGACGCCCTTTATCTGGCCTTTCTATTTTTAACACCAAAGACTGTTGAAAATCAAATGTTTCATTACATACATCAATACTTCCCAGTCATTTTGAAACAATTATTTTAAATTCATATTTCCCTTTAAACTGTCTTTCATTTTCAACTGACTGTATCTTTTATGTAAGAAGACTGTGAAACTGTTTGTCAATGTGAAGGCAGCACCTGTTCCAGGTCACTGTTCCAGGGCTGGAAAAAGTTGCTGCAGCCCCGGCACGAGTGAGGCATTGTTCCGTGAAGGATGAGTAAAGTGGTTTGCACGGGGCTGCAATCCCAAACTCTCAGTTGTTGTCAGTTTCTGTCTCTGCTTGCAAAGTGCAATATATTTTATAATAGATTTTTAAATTCTCTGTGGAGAGTAATTTTAATTTAGACTTACTGTGCTAAATCGGAATAATAACAACATGGAGAGAGAATAATTCTAGACGTTTCTTGGTATCACATTTTACTTGGCTCATTTGAAATGGCAATAAAATTTTGATTTTATTTATTTTACAGAATCCAAAATGCTGCTGATGCATTGCAAAGTGTAGCAAGTCTTATCTGTGCTCCTGTAACTTATACAGTATGTGTGACTACACTGAGCAGTAAGTCATTAACTCATGTCCTGGATTAACAAACTTTTTGTTAAATCCTCAGAGTTTATCTGTTCTGGCCTCTGGCTTCTTTTTGTGGTTCCTCCAAAGGCTGTTTCTGACAACACAGGTTTAGGAGTATTTTGGACTTGTGCATTGAGGGCTGAGCAGGGACTGCTAACAAAGTCCCATATATTTCTACATTAAGAATCTGGCCAATTTTCTGACTGAAGTTTCATCAATTACATTGTCTGTCTCTGCACATAAACAGCCTGACCCTTAGTCAGAATATTAAGAATAAGGTGTTGATTCTCATATGCCACGTTTTTATTTCCTGTATTTCCTAGAACAGTAAGGGCTGTAGAAATACTGTCTCGTTGTAACTGGTCTTTGCTTGACAGATGGTATGATTTTTTTCTTTACATCTGCTCATATTTTGCACTCATGGGTTAGTGAAAAATCACCATGTTTGCTTTGCCAGGTGTTGTTTATAGCCAAACTCTACTTGGGGTGAGGCAGGACGTACTCACTATGAAAGTTATTTTGTAGCCCTTTGCTGATTCTGCTGAGTTTTCACCAGTATTTTTTTTTTCAGAAATAACCTTCAGAACACTACCGTCTTTTGTTATCAACTTCAGATCATAGTGATTGTCACACACAGTAACAGAAAATATCAGGAGCTAATATTGCACTGAGCATCAGCCAACATGCAGGGTGCATTTACACTGCCATTTTTGCTCAGATTAGAAGTGCATTTTTGAAGTCAGTCTCCCAGTTGTCATCACTGACTTCATCTTGCTTCACATTTTGGAGTGGCATCTGGGCATGCAAAGTAGATTATTTTCAGATGAAACTAAACCAGATGTTTTTCAGAAACACACTCAGTGTGCTCCAGCTACTGACACTCATTCTGCTGACAGGACCAGATTACAACTAGTCCAAAACAAAACCCTGTAAAATGTTTGTGATGTGGGCATGGGGCTCTGTAACAGACAACTGGTTTAGTCTACAATTCTGCCCCACTGGTCACCACTACTTGCAAATGCAGATGTAGCCATGGAGTGGCAGCCATGGTATTTGCAACTTTAAGTTTCTCGAGACTGTACTGTGAGAAATACAGACCAGTGCTTATTTCTGGACCGAGATACCTGGATTCTCAATCACATTGATTACTGTGTCGGCCCTGGTGTCCTTCGTCTTGTCGAGCCACACCCTGCTATTCCCTTCCTTTTCAGTGTACTAATGCCACTGCACCCTCACTTTTCTGTCCTTCAGCTTTGGTTGAAGGGATTTACCTTAATGACCAGGGGCACTTGTTGATGGTGGTGGAAATAAAGAATCGAAAGCAGCAAGAACATCCAGGCTGAAAGATTTACCTTGGAGATTCAGTCTCACAGATGAAGTGAGCCTTTCAAAATGGTGATCCCTTCTGAGAATGGACCTCCAGGTGAGGTCAACTGAGCATTACAAGATTCAGTCTGGTATTACGGAGGGAGGAGCTGATCAGACTATCAGGCCGGTAGACAGTTGTTTCTTGATTTTCATTCTAAAGAGAAATCATCTTCTCCTGCCACTGAAAGGCTGGCTCTGAAGCACTAGCGTGTCCTCCACCTCTTCTGCCACTACTGGATGTTGAGTGTGCAGTGAACTATTGTAATGATCCATTGCAACTGTTCTAGTGATCACCATTCTCTGTGTCTCATCTCCAAGTTTCCTGAAAAGAGCAGGAAGCGACCATGATTCTGCAGGTTTTGTTTGTTTGTTTGTTTTTCCCCCTGTACCACGCTGTACGGCTATGTAGCTGGTTTAAAAGGAGCATTTGAAGTTGTGTTCTCTTGGTGGGTGTGTGGTGGTGTCATCCTGCTGGTGGCCAAAACCACACCAAGAGCCCTTTTCCCCAAATTAAACAAGCAAACATCAAAATCCAGATGCCCGCCCCGCACGCTGTAGCATTGTCTAATCATTTTGTGAATGAAATAAATCAATTAAAGAGAAATGAGCTGCCCTGTCCCAGCAGGGCTACCTTCCTGCAAAAATGTACCCAGAACTCAAAGTTCAGATTCTTGACGGGAATGGTGGTACTTGTACAATTTTACGCCGGGGATCTCTCCGTGAAAGACACCGGGACTAGGAAAAAAGATCAGTTTAAAACTTCCCCAGACTGGTGACTGGAATTCGTGTGCGGAGCAAAATGAGGGACGTGAGCTTCCCGAAGACCCAGGGGCTGCTGTGGCGCCGGGCGCCTGGCTGCCATGAGGGAGGAGGGGAGGCCGGAGCAGCTGTGGTGCCTCGCCCTCAGCCCAAACCTGGAACGGGGGGCTGGTTTGTTCGCACTGGCTTCAGCCCAGGAAACAGTTGCTGTAAATCACAAAAACGTGATTTACATGTGTGAAAAATCCTGGGGATGCGTACGTGCACCTGTATTTGTGTATGTATGCGCGCGTGTATAGCAGGACACGGGTTGTAAAATATCCATTACAAATATATGTGTATGTGCTTATTACTGTGGAGGTATAAAACAGGTATAATATATGTGCACATACCCCCGTACACGCGGACGGCTCCAGGCACGTGCACGCCCACCGGGCTTCCCAAGCGCACGCGGAGGCACACGCCCCTCTCTGCCCCGCCCCCCGCCAACGTCCCCAACCGCCGCCGCCCAGCGCGGGGCAGCCCCGCGTCCCTCTGCGCCCGCCTCCGCCGCCCTACACGCGCTGGGGGCGGGGCAAGGAGCGCCGCGCAGCCAATGGGGAGCGCTCGAGGGGTGCGGCGCGTTCGCGTCCCCGTTCCCGTCGCGCGGCTGCTGGCGGCGCAGCGCGTCGTGCCGTGCCGTGCCGTGCCGTGCCGTGCCGTGCCGTGCCCCGTCCGGCGGGCGGGAGCAGCTGTCAGCGCCGCCGGGCGGGCGGGCTCGGCCCCTCGGTCAGGTGACGGGCGGCCGCCGAGAGCGGCGCGGCTCAGCGGGCCGGCGCTGCCCTGGGCTCCCCTCGTTTCCTTTCGCCTCGCCTCCGCGCAATGCTGGGAGGCTCCGCGGCGGCGGGGATGCTGCCGCGGCCGCCGCCTCTCGCCGCCCGCTGAGCCGCTGCGAGAGGCGCGGTGGGGCCGCCGCCGGGCGGGGCGGTGGCAGGGGCAGGGCGGCAGCATGGCTCCCACCCTGCTCCAGAAGCTCTTCAACAAAAGGGGCGGCAGCGCGGCGGCCCCCCACGGCCGCGCTCCGGGGGAAGGGCCCGCCTTCAGGTGAGCGGCAGGGGCAGGGCGGCTCCGGGCTCGCCGGAACCGGCCCCACGTGTGCCCCGGGGGCTGCCCCGGCCGCGGGGGGCGGCAGGGAGCGGGAGCATCGCTGCCCCAGTCGCCTGCTGCGGGGCCGCAGCGCAGGTGTGCCGGGGCCGCTCTCGGGGAGCCTCCTGTGCGAAGTTTGCGCGGAGGCCGGGAGGGGCCGCCCGCGGGGAGGGGGACCCCGGCGGGGCGGCAGGAGGCACTGCCGCGGCGGGGCGGCTCTGCTCCCGCCTTTCCCTCTCGTTGGATCTCTCAGCCATTTTAAATCCGAGTTGGAGGTGGCACGGTCGGGAGCCGTGGGGCGCTCAGCGCCCGGCCCCTCGGCAGCCCCGGGAAGAGGCGCCGGGCCTGCGCTTTCCTTTGCGTTTGAATATGCGGTTGCTGTGATAACTCGTGTTCAGGCCTCATCAGCACAGCAAAAATAAAGAAATGGCTTAATTGTTGTGACCTAAATACACGTGCATAGACTGGTGACCCACGGAGCATTAAGTACCTTTCGCTGCTCGCTCTGTTTGTGATATCACTAATCTTTGAAGGTGAGATTTAGCAGCTATTGCTGCTTCAGGGCTCGAATATGTAATCTTTATATAATATTGAATTGTTACTGTTTCCAAACCCTCGAGGACAGCATTTTGCTCAGGCTGGTGGTTTGAAGCTTTGTTACTTTTAGCATCTGTTCTGCTCACAAGACCAAACCGGTCCTGGTGAGCACAGTGACTATCACATGCGTGTCTGGTAAGCTCTGTGTCGTTTTTTCTGTTCGGCATGAGTTCACTAGTCTTGTGATCAGATTATATACAGGACTGAGTTGGAATCTGGGCTTTCACTGCTGAAACTGTTAAGAATGGTAAGGGAGAGGGGTGGAAAATATCTTGGTCCACAAAGTGCCATAGTACCAAATATGAAATATCACATTCATGGAGCCATTATGATTTTAAAGATGGTTTGTGTGGGCCATGGCCATGTGCTTGGCCAGAATTGCAAGATTGTGTTAAAAAATGGAGTAAAAACAAAATGGCATTAGGGTTATAAGGTGATTCCTTTGAAAGTGGTAGGATACAGTACTGGTGCTGCATTCATATCAGAGAACAGGGCTGCTGGTGAATTTCAGGAGTCTGTAAAGTCTATATGCTATACTTGGTAGTTAGTTTTTGTGGTGTTTATTCACCCTGTGAATTAAATATCTCCTTTAATTTTGAAAGAAAACAAATATATTTTCCCACATTTAAATGCAGGCGTAATTCCTGACTGTGTTATTTTGCCTTGTATTTAAAATCTTACCAAGTACTCTGTATCAGAGACCAGTGCTCTTCATTCTAGTTTTAAGGTTATTGAATTGATCGAGGATCTCCATGAAGGCAGATTCCTTGTGCAGTATGTCTGCCATTAAAATCAGTAAGATTGCTCCATCTGGAGTATTTTATGAGGTTTAGGTAAAAAATTCCACACTGGCTTTCAGTTTGAATAACATCTAAATGATGTGACAGTTCAAAAACTGTTATTAAAATACTGCTGTAGATATCCATCACTCTTTTTATTCCTTCTTTCCCCCCATTCCCTTGACGTTTGATTAGGTTTTGGCAAACAGGTTAAGTTATTTGAAGCATTTTGTGTGTGTGTGTTATTTTTCTTCCTGTTAATGTTGCATTAAGCTTCTTCCTTATGACTCCTAAATGTGCTGCAACACTTTTTCTTTCTTTCTAGTGATCTGTTGATGACCTGCGGGAGCATACTTTGTAGGTCTTAGAAGCTCTACTACAATGTTTTTAATATTTTGAACAGTAATCTCTATTTGAATGGAGAGATGCAATTGGACCTAAGTAAAAGGGAAGACTTAATCCTTTGGTAGCTTCTCTATTAAGCATATGCTGCTGGTCACTGTTAGAGGCGAAGTGGCAGGATAATTTTCTGTTATAGTGGCAAGACTATATGTTTAAGGATTTTAGTTAGTTTTATTCCCTCATGTTTTGGTTAGTGAGGTCTCTCCATATGCTGTGTGTATTTCTCTTAAGCGGCCCTGGAAGACAAATAGCAGTCTGTATCCTTGGACTTTGAATTTGTTATGAAAGTCTTAAAAGCCAAAGTGTATTCATGTACCGTCCTTACTAAGAGCAATAGCAGAATCACCAGAAATCTCTTTAGTAGATAATACCTCCTCAAATTAACTTCATTTGCTAAATTTTTTCAAGTACATTGTTAGGAAGCTTTGCATTTTCTAGTCTTCCCAGGAACACCAGGAGAAGTTCTGTTAAAGAGGGCCATCAACCAGGCTTGAGGTTTGCTTCTTAACAAGTACCATATGTGCTTGTTCTGCTGCCCCTTCTCTCCTGTAATGGCAGCCAAATCTTGACCAGAGGTTGGTACTGCTTCATCTCTTTGGCTCTGAAGAAAACAGCAAGCTACAAGGTCCATGCTGCTCAGCAGGATGAGCTGGCACAGCCTCAAAGAGAAAGAGACACGGTGCCTATAGCTGAATGTGGAACCACAGGAAATAGTTTCCTGGGTGCATGAGCATTAACATCTTAATTTGGATCAGGAGCGCTCTTTTAAAGAAAACCTCTTGATTGTCTCCACTTATTGCACTTTGGCTTATGTAGCCAAGTGGCTTTGGTGCGTAAACTGGATTCCTGTTGGAATGAATGAAATTAGAAAGTGTGCTTCAACCACTAATGGGTGTTCAGTCCCTGGGACCATACTACTGCTGGTCGAAAGTAAAACCCCAGAACATGTATAGTGTGGGCGTCAGGTCCTTAGCACCAATTAATTCACTCTGTGGATCTAGTCCTGTTGGGCTCCACTACATGTTCACGTAAACATAACCCTTACTTGCTGGGTGAGGAGAAAGTAAATAGGAGGTGTAGATGTTAATATAGAGCTATTAGGATAGTAGGACTTTCTACTGGCCTGCACTTCCCTTCAAAATAATGGAAGTATTAAGTGGTAGAGGACTTTCTACTGGCCTGTGCTTCCTTTCAAAATAACGGAAGTATGAAGTGGTAGAAGGGTAGTAGTTAGAATTGTAGAATAACTTAATTCTTTTTTTAAAGAGAGAAATTACAAACCAAATGGAGAACAGATGGGTATTATTGACATGATAGTGTATTTTTTCTATGCAGTTTTGTACACAGATCTTCAGCTTCTGGTTTCTGTTACTGCTGGTTTTTGCTTCTCTTAACTAAAATATCTATATATGTGTTTGTATATAATGCATACATAAAAATATATGTGTATATATATATGCACACACATACCTTTCAACAAAGACATTTGAATGATTGTAGTTCAATATATTTCTTTTTAGCTTCTATTGCTCTGAGGAAATCCTGATTACTTTGTGAGAAATGTGTATTTATGTGGCTAAATTCCCCTAATATTTTTTATTTCCTTATCAGATGTTACTTGCCTTGCAAGATTGATTTAGGGTAGTTTGTTTGTATGGGGTTTTGGAGTGCCAGCAGGGTCACGTGCTCAACAGAATGGCAGCTCCCCATTAATTTTAAATTTTAGGGATTAAGTGGAGTATTTTATAAGCATGTGATATCTCAAGACTAGAATGTCTCAAGTGCTAAGCGTATCTTTGAGTAAAGTATTGGGGGATGGTTTTAAAGAAATTGATATGGGTTGTGGATAGTTTGATTGTACTTACATCTATAGCAGTTCCTCTGTAATTGTGCTTACCCTACTCTAGAATGAGATTTCACATCAGTGCTTTTCTGTACTTTTCAACATGAAAGAATGGTGTTATCCTTAAACTGAGGGCTAATGTTTCACACTAATTTCAGTCTTTGATAGGTTGTGTATGGTGTTTGTGTGTTGTTTTGTTTTGTTTTTTTTGTTTGTGCCTTGGAGTTTTTGGAAGACTGTGCTTTCACTGCTGAGTGTGTAATTTCTGCATTGCAACCTGTGATGAAATTTCTTTGGTATGTGTAGTGAAGGAATATTGTTAGGGAATAATTTCATTTTATGTGGATTCTATTTTAAAAAAAAATTGTGTTATTTCAGCTGTGTCTGAAATTTGCAAACGGGCTGTTTCTTCAGCTTTAAATATCAGCCAGCTCCTTCTGGTGTCTATAATGGAGAGGGTGTCTTGTTGTAACTGCAGGATATCTATCTGGTAACAGTTTGTTAGCTTTGGTATATGAGATCATTTGTTTGGCAACTGATACTAGTGATTCCTTTGGTCATACCACTGAAATGCTTGGTGAGATCCTACTTGGTAAGCATTATTTCACGGCATTTATTACCAGTCTGGCAATGTTCCACCTTCTGAAAAAGGAAAGAAAGCAGTAGTGAGCTTCGAGTCTGCTTGCATGTCAGTTTGTTAAAATTAAACACTCCTCCTCAGTAAATTCTCATAGCCTAATTCTGTTTCTCTTGGGCTTCTTGTAGCATTGTAGACATCTACACAGCAATAATGCTACTGGGCACCCATGTACATCTTCATACATGGAAATATCATTAAACATGTGGCTGTAAACCCTTTAAAAAGCATTTGAAAGATAATCACTATTTTACATGCTGTAGAAAGGGTGATGCAGCCCAGGGCCAGATCTGAGCATGGGGACAGGGAAAGTTAAACAAGTGTAAGTCACGTACCTCTTCACTGACAGCTGAAGTGGAGCCTTAAGAGGTGCAGCATTATACTCTGCTGTGGCATTAACCCTTCCTTGGTAATGAGAGGTAAAGAATAAGTTCTGCAGAAAGAGATTTAGTACAGTCTCACTTAAGAAAACAGCTTAGAGAGGAAGTGATTGAAAGTATGGTCTTTTGAGGTGGAAACCCACGCTTCTAGCCTGGGGCTATTTTGAAGGAAAACAAACCCCAAGTCGTCTTTTCAGCTTTTAGGAACCAAGGCCATTTTCCTTCTAAAGTTATTTGGATCTTCCTTCTCTTACACATTGCTGTCTTCTAGATTTTCTCTGAGACTAACTCTCATTTTCTCTTGAAGTTGCAAGAAGACACCACCTTCTTTTGTCTTTTTTAATTTTTCTCTCTCCACAGATGGCTAAAAAACTGTGTGGAAATGCATAAGCTACTGACATTCTGAGAGGGATGGATGTACCTTGGTTATTTAATTTAATTCCATGAAAAGATGCATTCTTACCCGACTGATCAAATTGGTTTTGCCATTGGGTTATCTTATTTCTGATTTACAAGTAACTTATCCATGTGGCATAACCAGCTAGTAGTGTATTTCCTATGCACCTGACTCTTAAATTGATGTGTAGTTGGATAGTAGGTGCTTGATTCCTTATTCTTAGGGTACTTTTGCTGTTTACATGTCCAAAACTGGGTAGGTGAGTATTCTGCCACATACTGGGCTCAGTAGAAAGTGATTTGGGGAATGGCAGCAACAGAAAGCCTTGGAGCTACCTTCCCTTGTTGGTAGCACCATTTAAAGCAGAATACACTACAATCTAAACTGATGCTAAAGCTGTAGGGAATACTTGTCTCTTAACATAAATGGATTGATGTGAGAAAATAGAGCTACTTGAGGCTGAAAAATGTGGACATTCATTCATAAAAGTTGGATTCGTAGAGAAACTTTTTAAAATCTGATGCAGAGCTTTATTACCAGTAGAGGCTGCCTTCATATAAACTTATGTAAACTTCATAACTTTTTATATGTAAACTTAGTTGAAGTAGCAGAATAGCTTTATTAAAACTTGAAAGGAATGTAAGAGGTTTGACAAAAATGTTGTAATCATTAGTCACCGTGTCATCCCATGTTGACATAGTGGGATGTAGGTCTTCAGTGCATTGTAGTGGCCTTTAGCTGTAGCTTTGGTCTGAACAGTGAGTAACAGGAGACCAAAAGCCCAGCGAGAGTAGATGTGACAAAATAGCTGGGGTCAGAGGGGCCAGAAAATGGAGCAATTGTTTTCGTAAAAGGAACTTATTTCTTGTTCTGGCATTTCAGTAATATTGAAGCTGCTGAGGACTTCTTTTGCAAATTGAATTATTTGGATTAATACTGACTACCTGTGCTACAAACCTGGGTGACATACCTGTTCCTTTAGGTATTCCTCTGATGCTAAGAATTGCGTGCTTTCAGCTGTAATCTAGTTTGCACCTTAGTGATGTTCAGGGATAGCTTCTGAAGAGAAGGTTCAGTTTTAGAGCCATGTTTTGTGTTTTATATTTGTCAGCAGTTGTGTCTACTAAGTACACCCTTGACTAAGAGCACACTGTCATCTTGCATGCAACTTAAACAAAGTGTTGTAAGAATGTTCCTATGCTATCCTAATTATCAGTCTTTGCTATGTGGAGGTTTCCATGGGTACACTTCTTAAGCAAAAGATGAGGAATGCAGTTCTGTAGAATAGTAGTTAACAGGCTCCCTGGATATAATAGGCAGAAAAGGAGGGCTTTGAATTGGGTGCTTGTGTGTGAAGACAGCACATGTGTCTGTCTGCACCTTTGGGTGCACTTCCTGCAATCCTGTCAGGTTGCTACTGATCTGACTGACAGGCATGGACATGGTTGTTCACCCCTGCCTGTCATGAATCATCTGTGTGTGTGCTCTGCCTCCGCTTCTTAATCTTCAGGCTCAGGTTCTTCTCTGTTCTGCTTTCTCAGCCTAACAGTGCTTACTGCCTCTCTTCACTCAATTTGCCTTATTTGTATGTGCTGTTTGCTTGAATACCGTAGCAATGTCATTGTCTTTTATGCAAGATTGAAGTAAAAAGACAGGCTCCTGCGCAGACTGCAAGGCAAAGCATCCTTCTGAGGACGAGCTTAGGAGTTTCAGTAATAGTGCCTGCACCTTCCCCACTGCAATTAGGGCAAGTACAGGTGCTTTTACATGACCAACGGCCAAAATATCTGTTTTGTCAGTCAGCACGCTTCCTGGATATTGGTGAGATGCTTAGATTTGTACTGATAAATGGGCTTGAAGGCTTTACATCACACTTGCTGCTGTTAAAACTGACTCATGATTTTCCTTCCATAGACTGCGCTGAAGTGAAACTTGAGCTGTGTGTGATGTAATTACTGAATCAGCGTGGAGCTTTCTCTGCAGCATGTTCTCACCTCAATGCAATACACTTCAACTTTTCTTCTCCAAGGTGCTCAGTTGAGTTTCACGCGTGCTAATGAAATCAGCTGTATTAACTAAATGATCAGACAATATTTATTTACTTTTCTAATAGAGGTGCTAACAGGCTGAATTTGGTATCAGCACTTTCAAGTTACAAATCTGAACACTTCAGAAATTTATATTTTATGATGAAGCCAGGAAGTTTCTTACAATAATAACTTAGCTTTTATTGTCATTAAGTTTACTGACTTATGAAAGGAAACAGTGGCTTGAATGAACTTGGTGCTCTGGATTTCTGTGTAGAGTCTTTGTACTGAATTCTGAATCTGGATATTATCTAACATCTGAAATTGCTCAAGTCTGGGGGCTGACTATGTGAATGCCCAGTTGCAGGAGTATGGAATATGAGTGAAGTACATGAGATGATGTTTTTGAAGGAAACCCCGGAGAGAATGAACTACAAACTGTTGAATACATAGTTCTAAGCAGATTATTCTGAAATTGTTATTCTTTCACTCAATGTGGATCTTTTTCCAGAATTTAATATAATGTTGTAATGTCAAAAACCTCTGTGATCTTGAAGAGCCAGTTATGGATTTTTTTATCTGCAACTCAAAGGATAAGCTTATATTCAGACAGTTTTTTATGTCTATCTTCTGTTTTTCTGCATGGGCACATGAGCTCGTCCAACTATCGCTGATCAGTTGAGTGCTTGTATCTGTCATCTTTCCTTGCCTTTCCTTTCATGTTCCCACAAAATGACCTCCTAAAATCTTCACATTTAACACTGCTCTCTAACTTACACTCTAAAATGGGTTGTGCTTTTTAAGACACATCCTACTATAGGAAAGGTCATGAGTCTTTTGTTTCTGAAGCCCTGGCTTGTTTAACATGACTGGGTTTAACAAGCTAGGCAGAGACTTGTTAAGCTGCTGGAAAGGAAGGCTGGTGACCTCTAGTGCAGGCACAAGAAAGAAATGAGTTAGATGCGGAAATCACTTTGCCCTGCTGTATTGCAGCAGGGTTAGTCTGTGTGTGTTAAGGCTCTGGTCTTGGCAAATGGCTGCAGTGGCACAAGGTGCTATTGCATTCTCCCATGCCGTGCTGTAATTGGTTACTTGCTGGACATTTGTCGCTTCCACCGTAGCAATGATACAGTGTTGGAGCCCTCCTTGGTCTTATCTGTATAAAGGCCAGTGCTATAACCATCTCTTGCAGTAGTTAGTGTTAAGCTGTCAGACTTTATGCAGAAACGGTTATGGAAGGCTCATGTGTTCTAGCCCTCAGCTGCATTGAGAAAGCTGGAATATAGAGCTAGGAACTGGTAACTGCTTCAGTTCACTTGGCAGATGACTGTAGTGACATGCATCTGAGCTCTTAGTTGACCTTGGCTTTTAGCCTGTAGGAAGGTTGCTCTCACATGGTAGCCAGCTGAAACAGCTTGAGGAGTGCCAACCTCTGCCTCACCAACTTTTAAGAGCTTCTAAATCACATCAAGTTAAAGAGTTGGAAAGATTAACCCTCTCTGATTGTAAAGATATTTATGACATCTGACTGTGGATATACAGCATGCTTACTAGGCACTAAAAAATTTCACATGTGAGTCCAAGTTCTAGAATGGGTAACACCTCATGACTGTTTGGGAGACTCAAGGATATATAAGTCATCCAATGTGGACTAGATTGGAATACAGTTAAGTTCAGAAGCAATTCAGGTACTAAATTTCTTGTGTTCAGGAGTTCCTGTGTGCAGTCTTACAGACAGGAATATGTTTGGGAATGCTTTTGAATGGAACTAGTACAATAATGCATATTTGAAATGCAGCTTTTTCTGTTTGTCACTTTAAGGTGGCACTTAGTAACTGTAAAATGCGTATGTATAGCTGAACTGGATAATGGATCCAGTGGTAAGTATGTAATGGAGAGGAAAATGAGAACAGAATATTGCATTTTGTAGTGGACATGGGTTTTCTGAAGCAATCGGTCAGGTCAATGAATCTGTGTACACATTGACACTACATCTGCCTGATTTCTTTCTAAGCAAAAAAACACAGGTAGAATGTCAAAGATGACTTGAACCTCTGAATTAAACATTGTTTACTGCTTAAATAAATAATTGCATATTTGTATTGAAATGCGGCATTGGCATGTGAACTAGAGACCTGATTGAAGCAGCGACTTTTCATTTGCATTAGTGAAGCATTAAAAGTTTGCTATGGTATAAACTTCATTAGAGTTGTATGCTTGGGTCATGTTTTGACTAAAAAAGAAAGTTGGAGTTTAGTTTGTTTTTTCAATGAAGTTGTCCTGAATCTGTAAATGTTAAGAAGGCTTGTGGTGAGTCTGCTCTGGTAGACTTCATCTTGGGAGAAAGTCAGGTCCATTATAAAGGACTTTCTTATACGATGTTTTATTGGGGAACACTGAAGGAGCTTGACCAATTCTTACCTTCTCATGAGGAGAAAGGTTTCTAATTTGTCTAACTAGATAATTGCTACATAAGCTTGCTGACTGAAATTTTAATTTGTTTCTGTCACTGAATCTTCAATGTGTGAAGCATTTTCCTATTACATGACAAGGTTGCAACTGGCTCTTTTTCCCTTTTTTTTTTTTTTGTTCCCCCAAATATTTTATGATTGACAGACTACTATTTGGCAGCCAAATCTTAACATGTTACTAGGTGTGGTCAGCTGTAATTATGTATGAACCTGGCTGTATAAACTTTTAAGTCTAATATAATACCAGTATTTTTGAGAGAATGTTTAGGATCCTATGTGAGTAGTTAGAGCAGTTGACCTGCTTTAAGGAGGAGACTATTTCATAACTTAATGACTATTTATACATTCAAAGTCCTACGCAATTGGTGGTAAATAGAACGTAACTCTCCTGCATAGTGTCTTGCAGCAAGGTTAGGTTTACCCATGCCAGTCAGCTGCTGGACTGTGGTTTGGTTGGTTGGTTTAGTGTGTAGCCTTTTTCATTGAAAAGGTATTATGGTATGAGTGATTTAATTACCCTGGTCTGATGTACAGGGTCCTAAGACATGGCTCCTCCTTCTCTTTCCAGTGAAATTTGAAAATAAATTTATATAGCCTTTCAAGATTCCGTGCTCGTTACTGGAAAGCTACCTTCTGTGCTGTCTACAAGAGAGGGCTAAGGAAAGTGTTTTGGATGGAATAGACAAATTATTATAACAACAAGAGGAGCAAAACATATTTTTGGCTATAACTAGAGAAAAATGCCGGAGCTGACGTTATATCCGTCCATGTTATCACTTCATTCAATCTGAGTCAGGATTTCCTGGCATTCATCTAGACAGAGGCAATGGACTTTGCTGTTCATGCCATAGCAACTTTGGGAGATCAAGCATGGCTTCTTGTGTACATGTTCTTTCCCATAGCCCGTATCAGTAAATTTTCATAAATATTCAACATACTTTTTTTTTCATTCTTTCCATGATTATTGCAGAGTAACTTTTCAGTTAAAATCTCCATTTTGAAATAATCAAAAACTGCTCTTAGAACAGTTAAATATAACCATTTACAGAGGGCTCACCAATATGTTAGCTGATCAAAAAAACCTGGGCTGGTTCAGCACTCAGCACTACTAGAGAGCCATACCTGATATCTTTGATTTCATATATTATGATTTTGTGAGGATGCACCTGGTACCAGGAAATTGTGTTGCTGCATATGCACTTTTGGGTGCACTTCTGAAGCAATTTTGCTTGGAAGAAGGGTAGGGGGTCCCTGGGTAACGCTTCCCCTTAGCCCTGCTTGACAGCGTTCTCTTGTGCAGCGGGGGAGTGTGTTCTGAACAAGGACAAGGAGTGGCTTGGCAATGCTTTCCACACCCCTGGAGACAGTACCTGAAACTTATTTGGCTGTAAAGTTTGAGAGAGAATGCTGTGTCTTCTGAAGTTTACAAAGCCCTCTTGTGAACATAGCCTTTTCATAGCAGGAGTGGAGGAAACCCATAAATAAATCGTTTCTGTTAATATGCAGATGTTTTTAGGTACTTTGAATGAAGGTGTTTGTGTGTGTTTTAGCAAACAGTATTTTTTCATTTAACTAGAAAAAACATCAAACGTTGTTCATATTGCTGTATCAGTTGGCATTAATATGTATTTACTTATGTCTAAAATGATATTGTTTCTTAGTTATGTTTTTATTATTATTTTCATATTCTAAAACTATTCCTTTGAACAGATGCTTGAAAGCTGTATATAAACTTTTTCTTCCTAAAAAAAATTAAAAAAAATAGGGCTTTACAGAAGAGGGAGAAGGAACAGGAAAGAGCAGGCAACCAAACCTGTGCCTCAGGATACCGCCCCTGAGGTGTGGTGGGGATGTCTGAGCTGGCCTGCTCATTTAGGTAGCAGATATTAAGGTCTGAGATCTGTCAGTGCTTTCATACAGTGCTGAAATGCAACAAGAGCTGCTACAGTGTTATAAATACCAGATTCTGCCTTGTGTTATTGCTCAAAATTTTCCTTCAGCTGTGCAATGTGTAGTTCTTCCTTCTGCTCAAGAGAAGGTGGGGAAAAGCAGAGGCAGTAAAGCTGGTAGGATGAGAGATTTCTATTCATCTCATTTTCTGGCAGAGGCGGTTCTCAGACGTGCCTTGGCAGTGTCTGTATTTAGTAGCTGTGTTCCTGGACGCTGGCCCAGTCACATGGTGCCGCTGGAACAAGTGACATGGGAATGATGCCTGAGCTAAGACGTGGTGCTGGGTGCTGGAGGAGGTGGGGTGGCTCAGCTGGCCAGTCGGCCTGCGCCCCAATTCTCGGCAGAGGTGCTGGACCCTGCACCACCTGCTGCCGTTTGGCTCAACCTGTTTGGCTCCAGTAGAAGCTGGAAGCTGGTTACTGGAGGTGCCTTTAAAACCTAAACAAGAAAACAAAACCAAACCAAAACCCTTCAGTTCTTTTAAAAATATAAATATTATTACTATGAAACTTCTTCTGCAAAATAGTGGACTTAATTTAGATCAACTGAGCTCACTGGCTGTTAGAAGCTATGGGGGTTAGGGAGAAAAGTGGGATGGAAGGGGGAGAGTTGATTAGGGCTAAGCAAGGCTTTCTGTACTGAGAGAAAGACTAGGTGATGGATCTATAGTGCTAATCTGATTTCACACTTCAGATTTCTTTGTTTAAAGTCCTAGTTTAACAAAAATAAACACACTTTTCTTAATACACAAATACATGTTTTCTTAAATACAAATATATGCACTTTTTTGTGCAATTACAAGTCTTGAGCTCTTTGCTAATGAGGAATTCCATTTCTGGCGCTAGTAACTGAGAACACTGTCTCTGTGCTGTTTATGGTACTACTTAACACATTGTACTTGTCGGGGTTTTTGTTGAGTTATGTGTGTGGTGTGTTTTGTGTGTGGTGTTTGTTTTTTTGTTTGTTATGTGTGGGGGGGTTTTGTTTTGTTTGTTTAGGTTTTTTTACATTATCACTGAGGTACTGTGTGAAACCTAGCTCCCAAACTTCTGACTTGGAGATAAGCCAATGAATAGTGAATCCAAACTTGTGAAGTTGGCTGAGTTGTGAAACACTGGTTTAATAGACTGTTCTTGATGTTTGTGGAAAGCTGATGTGTGCAATTTATGGTGACTTTAACTTGTATGGATCTGTTTGTTAGCCTCTATAAGGTATGTGTGGATTTCGTGGTGATTTTTTGTGTGTGCATGTGATGGCATTGCTTTCTAGCAACAAAGATGAAAAATACTTCCAACCTTGCAAAAATCCAGTATATTCTCCTCTACTAAGACAGGAGTCTGTGGAATTCTAACTTTTCAGTGAACAAACATATCAAATGTTTTGCTTTTCATACAGTAACATATTTTTCTTAAAAAAAGGTCACCTTTCTGTATAGTGATCTGTTTCAAGAATTTTATTCTTCTCTACCAAAACTTTTCTACAGGAAAACCTAAACTGAAAGAGAGAAGTGCTGCAAATAACATGTTCTTTCATTTGTTGCGTGACTAACCTGCAATATATCCTGCCTAACTTGTGTGAAACTAGTAACTATGTATCATACTTGAACAAGGTTGTTCATCCGAGGTTAATAGTGCTTTACCATATTAGGACTGCTTTAGATCATGGCAGAAGAAGAATGTGGTGTGGCATCAGCATAACTCTTCCATATCCAAGGTTTTAAAAAGAGGAGTGATGCAGGGTAAATAGTTCAAATTGGGAGGGAGGAAGGGAACCCACATCAACTACATAAGCTATCCAATGGACTAAAAGAGGGAAATTCATAATTAAGCAATCCAAAATAGATTCTGCTTCACCTTTAATCATGTGTTTTGGCACACATCCTGGATGTCTGGGTCGTAGGCATTTTTTGTGTATCAATTTTGCTAAGTGTATGTTTTGCAAAAACAAGTGCTCACTGAAACAGCAGGTATGATTCAAACTTTCTGTTTTCCCACATTTTTTCTGGTCTGCTTGTAAAAGTTGTTTGGAAAATAAAACCTTGCTGGGGGCTCTGCAAATAATCTGTTAGATTTGAAAACAGTGCTCAAGTTTTAGTGGACAACTGTGACTCCTACGGAAAATTATTCTTAACTAGATAACTCCATCATATATATGTCCTCTTCCCCCACCCCAAATTTTCTTGTTGAAGTATTACCTTGAGTTGAAATCATTTAGGCAATTGTCTTGCAGTGGAGATGAAGGACAGGAAATGACCTACAAGCAGAGCAGGTGACATGCTGTCACATAGCCTAGAAAAAGAGTGATTAACTCTGCTTCCCAGAGGATTATATCTGGAGAGAAGGACACTTTCTTCTATTTTCTGTATCTACTTCTTTAACTCAGGGTGTTTTTCATGTGTGGGTTTGCATTTCTTTCAGAAACCGTTCTATGGATTTTTCGGTGATAATTCCCCAGGTATTTTGGGACTTATAGTATCCTACAGATGAGACAGAGTTGTGAAGTGTGTCTGCTTAATAAGCTTATAGGAGTTCCTAGTTCTAGTCTCTGATGTGAATCAAGTATTTTGGTCATTTAACCGAATGTTTCAGAATTTTGTTTTTGTTTGTGGAAAAGATAGGACAGAAGTGAAATGCTATCCATTGCTGATCTTAGTGTAGGAACCTGGCCATCAGTTGCTTGTTCCATTTGCACTTCAAAGGTGACTGTTTAAAAAAGTCCTCCTCAATGAGGTGAAGGCTAGGAGTTGCCCTCTCCTTGATCTTTGAATAAGGTGAGAACAGGCTAAAGCTTTTCATTAGTTTCCCTCACTTGAAAGGAGGAATTGTGATCTGGTACTTGTCACTACTCTGGGAATTGAAGCAGAGGGGTTTTGTATTGCTATAGGCTTCCCTCTGCAACTGAGCGAGTTGTCAAACCTCACCTTGCTCTAGTTTTCTGCTTGACTTTTGTCCAGTGTTTAGAGGTTGGGGTTTACTGAGATTACAAAATCCTTTTAAGAAGGGTGCTGTGCTATTTGGCAGGTAGCACGTAGCACTGGGTTTTGAAATCTTACTGTGTTTTCTAATTCTACTGCTGTATTATTGTGAGACCATTAGCCAAGTTATTTTCCCTTTTTTAATTTGGAAGGGAAATAGCACTACGGCTGTTATCTTACAAAACGTCTAAAACTTTACTAATGGCAGGGGGAAAGCTGTGTAAGACATGAATTATGAGCAGACGTGTGGATAACTTTTTTTAAAGCAGGGATAGGGAAGAGGACTTTTGTTCTGCAGTGGAATTACCTGAGTCTGAAGAAAATGTCATGTTCCTTTGTTCTGTTTGAAAGCTTAAATTTTCTTGGTCAGAAGTATTTCATTAGGTATTTTGGTCATCAGTACTGCCATTAAATTGGTTTAATAGTCATATGACTATAAATTCTCATCAAACAACTTGATGTCTGTGACAAACTTGTTTTGGTGGTTGTTTTCCCTTTTCAAAAAGCTTTTCAAAACAGTAGTTTCAAATTCTTGGCCAAGTGTAAATACTATTTGTTCTTAAAAGTAAAAGCATTACAGCACAGAATATCTAGTGTGTTTCTTGGTGTTGGTCATTTCTTTTTAAGTGATAACCATATGGCAATGATGACAGATTCTTATTTGCTTCTAAGCTATATGGGGTTGCTAGGGGTTGTCAGATGACACTTGCTCACATGAGAGCCATTAACAGGGTGTTGTAGCCACTGTTAGAACAACCTTGCAACTAAGGGCGAGTCACTGCAAAAGCAACTATGCTTTTTATTTTTTTAAGAGGCCATATGGTTGGGTCTTGTGACTACATAATTGCCAGCTACCTAATCACATACCAGGAAACAAACATAGTTAAAGTCAATATTAGCTGTTGTATCTGCTACAGCTTTGTGCCAGCCCTGGTAGGAAAATCTCTAACAGCAGCAAGAGCAAGTCTGCGATGGCTTCTGAAACTTGAAAGTCATGTCTACTCCTCTGCCTCGAATAACTGCAGCAATACATTAGCTACAGCTGTCTTTCCGCATTAATGGCTTATAGAATATATGAAGATCTCTTCACCTTTTTTTCCCCTAACAGGAAATTCAGCAGGCTACGCTCCTGTATAGGGAAGAAAGCTGATGGCAAATTACCATTGCTGATGTTGGATCTCTAGTAGAAAAACCAGCTTGAGGCTGTATCTCTTCAGTGGTTATTTAATTTCCTTGAGGGAGCTTTACAAGAGGATTTGTAGCAAAAGAAAATGTGTGGGGGTACTTCAAAAGCTACAAATGGCACAGGGGGACAAATAGAAAGAGAAAGAAACAGCAACGATGTACTACTTGGAAAGAATCTATCTTGTACAAAATTGGATGAAAGGATTAGAAAATCTTTGAGAGACCAAAATGTCAGCTGTGTGAGCAAAGTGACTAGACTGCTGCAAAACAGGTATGCATGTAACTTTTTGATATATGATTTTCGATGGAGAATGGACATTTTTAGTTGCTATTAGTTTTATGATCATGTGCCTGAAAGGCTATTTTGTACATAATTGCAAGTTCTATTAGAAGATTATTCTTGCTGATGATGGTGACTGATACTCCAGAAAGTCTTCCCTGTTGTTTGAAACTGAATCTGCATTCTTGACTCTGACGTGTAAGATTTATGTATATGCAAACTGCAGCATGCAGGATAATTGCCTTTCTTTTCTGTTAAGGTTAAATAATCTTACCTTCTCTTTCTAGTTTTCTAATTAGTTTCCCGTCTCTATTTTTTTTTTTCCCCCATCTTCTGTGCGAGTGGGTCCAATAGTAACAGTTTGCAGAACAGGAAGGAGAGAATGCTGTGAAGTGGGGGAAGAATGGAGAGGGGAACCCTCTGCTTTCCTTGTAGATGACCTCTAGATCAAACATTACATTAATCTGGACTATGAATAGTGTTTCTTTGACTTCTTTGTGGTGTTTTTTCAGGCGTGTGCCAGCATGTCTCCAATGTCTGAGCCTCTGCTGCTACGTAACTGTGTTGAAAATGTGGTTCGGGGCAACTTTTTCCAAATTCTAATACCCAAAGGTGCTAAATAAACATTCTACTTCCAGGATTGCTGATCTAAGAAGCAGAAAAATATATGTTTCAGCCTTTTTATTTTTCTAGCCTATAGATGTTGCACTGGAGTAGTGAGTGGTTCGTCACTTTCAGAAATGTTTTAAGATCAGCTGAAGTAGTTTTTGAATATAAAGAAATAGGTCACTCCTCAGTTATTGCATGTATGCTGATTAATATAAAAATGAACCAAAAGCTTCCTTTGTAAAGATTAGGGTTTGGAGATCTATATTAACTGAAATTACTGATTTAAGGCAGAATAGGGCAAACTTTTTGTGGCTTTTTTTCCAGAAAAAAATTAGTCTGCTTCCCCTAAGTGAGATCTTGCCTCCATGTTGCATATCTGTAAGGGAAGAAGTGTTGAATAAGCCAAAGGGAAGTAGCTTATATGCCAAAGTAAGAGAAAATGAGGGAAACTTAAGCTTAATATGGAATCTGGGGAAAAAAAACTTGGCAGGATATCTCTAAGCTATTCCAAACTTGTGACTGTAGTGTTTTAGTGTCTTTAGTAGACCTAGTTTTCCTGTTATATGAATGTAGACAGCTTTATTCTATTTATTTTGACTTGAAGATTATATTTATTTGTTCTAGCATTTTCCAGATGCAGGAAAGATCTACTCTGAAGGTGAGGCTAGATAAGCTGAGCTGTTAAAACAGACCGCTGATGCTGAAGGGAGTAATCACATCGCCTCTTCTGTTTTCTGGCATCATGCTCTCGTCTTTTTTCCCCTTGTGCTGGCCTTGGCCTTTCCATTCCGTCTGAACTGGCTGCCCTTAGGGACTCAGTTCAGCTCACTAAGCAGGCAGAAAACTGACTTGGGAACAAGAAAACCCAATTAATATTCTAACTAGCCTCAATACTTATTCGAAGTGTATAGGGAATGTTTTATTTGTGCCATTTCCTAAAGGTATATAGCTCCATGGCTGAAGTGAGGTAGCATAACTCATGCTGCCACCAAGAGGTGGAGGTTCCATTGCCTCCTACTTCTTCCTTCCTTTTTCCAGCTACATTTCTGATCCACTTCCAGTTGCTGGGACAGACGATTGTTGCTGCTGCAGAGAACTTGGTTCGTTTACAGAAACGTCCAGCAATTACCAGAGGAGACATGAGTAATAGGAAGGGTCACGTAGTTAGAAAAAGAGGAGAAATGATATGTGGGGTTTTTACTTCTCTGGTCAAATAGGAAAACATTGTGTTTGGTCAAAATAGCCACATTCAACCTGAAATACAAACATCTGTGCAAGCTCATATTAATTCAGCTATTTTTTAAGCATATGCAGGACCTGGCATAATGTGTTGATTTTAAGACAAAGTGAAACATTTCAGTTAGCTGTCAGTCTCTTCTACTTCCTTACCTTTCCAGGGTCTAGTGTTATCAAAAACCTGTTTTGTCATTTTGTAGTACATTGGCGCTCAGGTGGCTTTAAAAAAAAAATAAACTACTGTAATTTTATTAATTTGTTTTGTAAGTCACTTCGCAATAGATATTCCTTCAGCAGACCTGTTTTTATCATTGTTTATTAAGTAGTCCTTAAAGAGGAATTGAACCTGTATGGTCTTTCTTGTATAAGCAGAATGAGAAAATTTTTACATAAGCAGGGGTGACATAAATGATATTTCAGTTAGCATTTAGCAAAACTGATTTTTGAAGGCTGTTTTAAACTGACTGAAAGAAGTAACAGTTGTTATCCAAAAGTAGTGATTGCAGCATGTTTGTTCTTGCTGAACATTCATAAGAAATATGAATCCCTGGGGGTTGTGTAGTTTTGTTATCAGAAGTAACACTTTCAGTAGTAGGTACGTATGCAAAACTACTTTTATTATCTAACTCTCACGTGGCTTTCTTCAGTACTTACATATGGCTGGGTAAGCTGTTTTAGACAGAAGCAGAGAAAAAGAAAACAATCAACAGTGTGCCAGTTTAGATTTTTACCAATTGAGTATAAGGAAAACAACTGAGTCTTGAGATACGAAGTAGGATAGTGCTGGGAGGGTTTGGTGAAGGGCTAAAAGGGCACTTGTGATGTGAATAAATGTTGATATTTTTTATAATTGGACATGGAGTAGACTTTGAATATCATGATATGGGGCAGTTGGAAAATAAGGGGCTTCTTTTTGTAAGCGTGTTTAGGGTTTGCTTTCTTGTCCAAAAGTGGAAGAATTAATAACTTTGTTACAGAATTGTGGATGAAAAATACAAAATTCAGGCTAGTCGTGCAAATTCTGGTGCAAGCTTTTCGCATAACACTTTCAGAATCTTCTCTTTCCCCATCTTCTACCTATCTCCCACAAATGCATCGTGAGGATTTTTTTTTAGAGCCTTAAAGTAAACTTTAGTTGATATCGTGGCCTTGAAGGAGGAGGGGAAAGTGTCTGTCATCTTCGCCATTTATTTTTGGAGGATAGAAATATATATCCTGTGATCAAACTTGGTGGTTGAAGTTGATTAGTGAATTAACAAGTAATTGGGCTAAGTGAACCTATATGCTTATAGGTTGCCTGTGAGCATAGGTGCCCTTTTTTCCTTGGGGAAAAGCAGATTAAAATACTGCTGTTGCGTATTTCAGATGTTTTGATCTTGCTTTTTAGAAATAACTGATAGAAGAGTGAGAGGTTATTTTATTCTTAGTCAAACCCTTAATCTGTTACTTTCTAACATCTAAAGGAGTGTTAAGCTATACAATGCAGAAGTGTGGTGGATTTCTTTTTTTCATGAAAAGATATATTGTGCAAGAGAATAATCTCTTTTTCAAAAACTGTATGTGAAGAAGAAACAGAAAAAAAGCACATGCCTTTCAACATTGCTAAACAAGCAAGAAGCTGATATAAAGATAAGTAATGGTTTGGGGTTTTGGTTTTTACACATGTGGAAATGGAGCTGACCAATGAGTCTATGTCCTCTCTGTATTCTTCAATGCTGTTTTTAGGACATGACTGAATACTCCCACTGTCCCTGTTTTGAGGGTTGTATCCAATATATAAGCTGGCTTGAATGATAAAGGGTGGCAATACTGTAAGCTGTCTGCTCATCACCTTTTGTGACAGGAAAAAACATCCTGGTCATCTGACTAGTCTTGGGCCTGGTGCTAGATTCCACATGGAAATAGTATGACTGAGTTTATGTGCCCATATAACTTGCCTATAGATGTGCTTGATCTTATCAAATGAGGCTTTAATAGGATGAAGCTCTTCTGTAATGTGCAAGACGGTTGCAGGAACTGCAAACTGCATCTGTGTCGTGGGTAATACAAAGCCTGAAAGCAAAGACTTCATTAAAACATGTTTGATATTTGATTAGTACCCTAAGAAGCATTATCTGAAGTTACTTCCCTAGATTTGGTCTATTAGTTACATAAAACTCCCGATGATAGATTTTATGTAACTTCTTAGCTTGTTGCTGTCTGGTACTAGAATCTGTTGAAGTTCTGAAAGATTGCAGCAATCTTTAATTCTAGCGTGCTGTGCGGAAAAGGCACCTCAGCAGGCTGTGAAATTGGCTTCTACTTCAGCATTTGTTATAAAACCCAGTTTGCATCTTATACAGAAGTTGGCACTCCACAAACAACACAAAGTGTGTTTTAGTGCACTGTGTGGGAGTTTACCAGTTCATAAGGAAACCTAAATTCATGCAACACAAGTATCAAGCATGCTTTTAGTTTGCTCTTGCTTATAATTTAAGGCCATAGAGATGTGCCTTTTCTTTATTAAAAGGAGAGAAGACCCATGGCCTTTTTAAGAAAGCAGCCGTTACTTCAGGAATTATTATGGTATTGTCTGTTGCAGAAAGTGTGTAAGTAAATGGATAGCTGTATAACTGAAGAGGTATGAGAGTATTTGGTACCGAAGAGCATTGAATTTGTGAGGTAGAGTAGAACGAAGTCTATTGATGGCTCTGACTTCTCTTACATGGTGCATAACTGGATTTTTTTAATAGCATTGCGTAGGCAGTGGGCTGAGAAACTAGTAACAGGCATTTAAAACAGATGGTGTAGTTGCAGCTCTCGGAGTATGCGAGGTGCGTAGGATCCTTGTTGGGCAACTATCTACAATGGTATCAGCTCTGATCTCATGCAGGTTAACTTAATGCTGTGACTCTCTTTGAAAGGGAGGACTTGAAAAGAAATCTGCCTGGCACTCTTAGCATTTTGGAGGCAACATGTTGCAAACACTTCATCAAGTTTCCTCACTGTTGATGGCAAAACTGTCTTTAGCATTGTTGCATGATCTGCCTTTGTGTCCTGGACCCTTGCATATTATGTACATAGAATATACTTATATCAGAGTACCTTACAGTGGAGATAGGTATCTGGTTTATTCTGCCCCAAGGTATTTAAAAATAGAATCAAACCTTCCAGATTGAGGTTTTTCAGCTTTGAAAAAGCTGCCTATTTAGGCTTATTTTTCTTTCTAGCTACATAGGAAGGGGAGTTGACCTCTGAAATTAAAAATGAAGCACAAAGAAGAAATTAAGCTGGCCTTACTTATAACGACTTTAATTTGCAAGTCTCTGAGTGTGCTCCTAAAGCTGTTGCCCATGGTTACATTACTGACTCTGGCAGGAGCTGATGGTGTTTACTTCACTATTGATTTATGGCTATTAACATAGCATGGAGTAAAACAAATAGCCATATAGAGGTTTTGTGCTCTTCCCTTAATTCTTTACCTTGTCTGTAGGGCATAGTTTGGGAAAGTTCCTAAGTGAAACATCATTTTGAATGGGAGATGAGCATAGCCTTAACTGAAGTCTGTTATGCAATTTGTTAAACCAACAACTATTAATAACAGTTGTACTCTTACCCCCTAGATGCAGTCCACCCGGGTCAGGGATGAGGCAATGGGACTGAGCACCAGTGTTCTGTGGCACTGCTTTATGCAGTAGGAGGTTTTTTTCCATTAATTCCAGTTTGTCAGCTACGTAACATGAAAAGCATTTTCTGTAGCTGAACCGGAGGCCAAGCAAACCTCCGTGCTCTGACGTGCAGACTGACTCCCTTTGGAATTAAGACATAAAGTCTCTTACCATCACAGCCATGATCAGTTATACTCCTCAGCTTCCTGCAGTAGCATGAGGAGGCAAGTTGTGTGCTGTGGTGTATCTCTGAGGAACAGGCAGATTCTGGCTTGAGAGAGCTGTTTTGCCTCAGGATGAATCTCAGTGGTATCTTGGTTTCATGTACTAAATAAGTTTCATCATAGTGGGAGACCAAGTCTCAGTAATCTATGATTGCTCTGTGAACCCTGAAACATCTCAGGAAACAAAGGAGAAAAATAATGGAACAACATAAACTTTATCATTCACTTACAAGAGTTAAACTTTGGAAAAATCATAACTTATATTGAAAGGAAAAGGTCAAAAGGAATTGGGTTTGTGTTGCTTAGAGAAGAGAAGGATGAGGAAGGTTGTAAGCCTGAGTTTGTGAAAGGTGGTTGTAAGGAGGATGGTAATCCATTGTTCTTTATTGTCACAGAGAGAATTGCATGAAATAGTACACCTACTTTGCAATAAGGATAATCCAAACTCTGCATGGAGAAGGGAGTAAATTTAAGAGTAGTTAGGCCCTGGAGCAGATTGCTGAGACAGTTTTGTGTTCCCTTTCTGGAAAACTTTGAAGAAAGGTTGGATGAAAATTGGTCTGGCTGTGCCTGCATGTTTATCAGTGACACTGGGCTTAGATGCTTCTCGGAGTTCCTTTTTGGTCAGAGTTCCGTGATCACAGCCTGGTTCTTGTAAATGCTGAGTAAAAGGTGTTTGCCGAATAGCTGTTTCTTCTCTTAAATAACCCTGCACACTCTTTTAACATCTTGTGTTTATAATCTGCAGCTGGTCCTGCTCAGAGTTTGACTTGAATGAAATCCGCCTGATAGTTTACCAAGACTGTGAGAGGAGAGGCAGACAGGTCTTATTTGACTCCAAAGCAGTCCGCAAAATCAATGAAGCTGTGGTTCAGGTATGAAATGTTAATTTTGCTTTTGTCCTACTGCTTGTTTGTTTCCATTCCCAAAAGCAGGAATTTTAAAAATGACAGTTTCAACTTCTTAATATTTCTTGTGATCTTTCACTTGATCTTGATTTTGTGATAGTTGCAACAAGAGTGTGTTAGATTCCAAAAACGCTGTGAACACATATCTGATATTTGGTATTTAAAATATAAATATGGTATTGAAGCTTAAATACTTAGGCCTGATTTGCTCTCAAGCAAAGCAATCTATACCCCTTTAAACTGAGTATTTCCTTAGCCTTTTTAGTGTTGACTGGGGTTGCGTTTTGTTAGCCCTGGTTGTGAAATCTCATTGTTCAAGTGATGTCTAGCATGTCTGTAAATGTGCTTGTCTTTGGTGTTTGGATTAGTAAAGTTATTGGCTTTATGTGAATGAAAACAACAGCACTTTGGCTAACTGTGGACTGACACATGGCAATACACGACCATGTAAGTTTTGGTGACACACGGAAGCAAGAGTAGATGCTGTTAAGATGCAAATTCTTTGTGCTGCTGTCCAGGCACACAAACTGTGGCGTAATGCTTCCAGCAAACTTACGTGATTTTAAGACAAGTAAAACAATAGTATTTTCTGGTTTGGGTTGGTGTGGGGTTTTTGTTGTTGGAGTTTTTTGTTTGGTTTTGTTTTGTTCGTTGTGTTTGTGTGTGTTTGTGGTGGTGTGTGTGTGTTGTGTGTGGGTTTTTTTTTTAACAAGCTGTGTTTCTCTTCTAATTGAGTTACTTCAATTTTTTGTTTTGTTTTGAAGTTTTTGTTACAACCAGCAGCTTCAGCCTGTCAAACTAGCATTTTTTTATTGTAAAATCACTAGCTATCGCTACCTGACCTTTAAAGGTCCCTTCCCACCCAAACTATTCTATAATTCCATGATGTACTAATGGTTGTGACTTGTAGAAATTACTTATGGAGATGCTTAAAAACCAGCAATCTCTATTTCAGTCACACTGCAAATATGCAATTGTGCCAAATCAGTAAGACTGATGAGCATGATCAGCTGATGACTGATCATCTGCTTAAGAGGGTAAATGGGTCAGACTGGTCTGTTTAATCCTGCTTCTCCCTTCTCCCCTCTTCCCCCTTGCCCCCAAATTAAGGTTGTGACTTTGTGTCTTAAAGTAGGTATAAAACAGCGTTTGAGGAAGTGAGGAAGAAATATATTTCTGGCTTCATTTAAATACTCAAATTATTCTGCTTGCTTGAATACTTTAAACTAAAAGTTAACTGCAAAATGCCGGACCAAAAACTCCATGAAATGCTGACATAAAACAGATTATAACCTCATGACGCAGACTATAATCTGTTTTCTAGCCAGACAGTAATCTAGGTACCCTTCTTAAAAAAAAAAAAAAGGCACTTTGAATCGTGCAAACACATAGGTGTTAAAAGTTATCTTGAATGTTTGTTTGTATGTGTTTGGTATGTTATCAAAAAATGAGCCTAAAACTTGATTCATTTGAAGCTGAGGCAAAATTACTCTCAAATGCAGTCCTGTTTAAACTGAAGTCAAGAAAGTGTGTATATGTGTGTATACTGTGCATTCATCCATTTTCCTGAAATACACAAAGCTTATTCACACTGAATACTCAAATACAAAGTTTGTCTTTAAAGTATGCAATAAGCTTATCTGGGGGAACTAGCAGGACTGTATTCCATGTAACCATATATTTGTTTAATATAGTGCATTTCTTTTCAATGTTCTTAATCTAGTCTCCAATTCTTTCTGCAGATGGCATATATCAGACCACTGTTATTAGGTATTTTTTTGTCAATAGCTCATTAAACATGTGACTACTGACACTGGTGCATTTCTGAACCCCTAATGACAGTCTCATTAGGATTAGATAAGCAATAGCACATAAATACTATGCCAGGAAAAACTGCACAAAAGGAGTGTAAATGTAGGATAAAATATAGAAGTCCAGGATTTTACTTTTTTTAACATGCTAGTAGGCTCATTTTTTAAATCGTTAAAGGAGCTGTACTATCACTGTAGTTGAATTCAAACTTAAAAAAAAATTACATCATCTACTCCATGTTTCTTGGCTTCCTCTTCCTCTTTTTCTTGTGTATCTTTCCTTTTGTCCATTTCATGATCTTGTCATCATGACTTGAGTATTTTAAAACTTAGTACAGTTACTGCCGTATACTGTTCAACGTGTTCATCTTAAAAATCAGTCTTTTGCTTGTAGAATATTGAATTCTAATTTCCTGTTATCCTTCCTTTCTCATTTCGTGGAGCCCAAAATATGTGGTGTAAATTTGGCTATGGCTGCTTTTTACTAGCATCTAGGTTGTTCCTGTTGCTTTTTGCCTGTTTGCTGGGCTTTTTCTGTAAACTATCTACGTGTACCTTGTTGACATTTAAAAAAAAAAAAAAATATTCGATCTCTGCCAATGCACATTCCCAATGAGGTAAACCATGCTGGTACAAAATGAGACTTATAAAAATATGCTTCATTCACATGTGCACCAAAAGAATGAACGTTTGCATTAATACACATTAAAAATCCCTTAACGAACATATATTTAATTTCTTAAATATAGAAAAAGTTTGAGTGTGAGGTAAGCTTTAAGATTTTTTTAAAGTTTTTGTGGCTGCAAGGTTATAGTTTTGCTCCCTTCATATAAATAATTTCAGGTGCATGTGAGAAGTATGTTTGAAATAAATGTGGCCCTTTTAACTGACATTCATTTGCTTGCTTTTTTTTTCCTTCATGTAACTCATTTACAAGTTTAATAAATAGGGTTGATAACCTGGTAATTCTACCAAATTATGCTTTATTCACCCCTTGTTTTTGCTGGCTGTTCTTGTATTTAAGAAATCTGTAAATCAGTTGGGGACCAAAAGTTATATACAATTTGAGTGATTAATTGAGCAAATGATTACAGAAATCGATCTGTAAGCAACTCATAAGATAATATTTTCTTTACATAAACTTTGGAAAATGTTACACAGAGCAATTCATAACAATTGGGAATGATCTTCCAGTGGAACTTGGACTAAGTCACAGAGTACTATGTGTAATGTTATGAAAACTTGTCTGACAACATAAACGTGAGAGTAGTTCTGCTAGCCTTGGTATTATAAATATCTTTTAAAACAGATACATAATTTTTGAACCAAAAAAGAGGATTTTTTATTTCTGTTGCTTACTTATATTTTAAGAAAAAATCTTGGTGTGGTATGTTTGCAAATAGGAGTTCTCATGTTTGCTTTAATTGTTTTCGTCATATTGCACTGTTTTGACACAGAAAATGGCAGAGGATGCTTCTGTAAAAGCTTCTGCCAAGAACTGTCAAGCAAGCAACGGGAACAACAATATTTCTTCCTATGGTCCCTCAATAAGCTGTATACAGAATATCAAAGAACAGATACCGAAGTATCAGGTAATGCTAATTCCTTTTCTTGATTGTATTCATCCATTTGACAGAAGTTGTTTATATATAAAAGCCTTAACTTACATGCATTGAGTGGCTAGTTATACTTCTAGTATATTACAAGTTAATCTGAATCTTGAGATATCTACCCTGTCTTTAAAGTGTTGTAGAGCAGGAACATGTGGGTACATCTTAACCTTCTGGTCTATCTTGGTCATGTCTTTGAAAGACTTATGAAAGATATTTAATAGCATTCGTGAAGGTCAGAAAAAACACTATATCATTCTGTGTTCTTGTTTTGAAAGATGTCTACCTATGTTTCAGGTCAGTTCTGAAGAAGCTGTTGAACCTTATATATTATGAAACCCACCCTTTAGTCTATCTTATTATAACAGAAAGATTAGGGAAAATGTGGGCCCACTGCTCAATGAAGTGTGTGCCCTGGTGACAGAGGATACAGAGAAGGCAGAGTTACTGAATGCCTTCTTTGCTTCAGTCTTTACTGCTAAGGCTGGCCCTCAGGAATCCCACACCCTGGAGGTAAGAGGAGAAAGTCTGAAAAAATGAAGACTTTCCCTTGGTTGAAGAGGATCAGGTTAGAGATCATTTATGCAAACTGGACACCCACAAATCTGTGTCCCCCCTTGGGATGCACCCACAAGTGCTGAGGGAGCTACCGGATGTCATTGCTAGTTTGCTCTCCATCAACTTTGAAAGGTTATGGAGAACAGGAGAGGTGCCTGAGGACTGAAAGAAAACCAATGCCACTCTGGCCTTCATAAAGGGCAAGGAGGAGGGCCCAGGAAACCACAGGCCAGTCAGCCTCACCTCCATCCTGCTAAGGTGGTGGAACAGCTCATTCTGGATGGAGTCTTTAAGCGTGTGGAGGAAAAGAAGGTTGTCAGGAGTAGTCAGTGTGGATTCACCAAGCGGAAATCATGCTTGATCCATCAGCCTTCTATGACGGCACGACTGGCTGGGTAGATGAGGAGAGAGCAGTGGGTGTTGTCTGCCTTAACTTCAGCAAGACTTTTGACACTGTCTTCCAAAACATCCTCATAAGTGATTTCTTTCAGAATTAACAAACTTCCCTCTGTAACTGCTATTGATCAGTGTTTGAAACAAAGTAAGAAATCAGTCTGATTATACTTGGAAACACAGTCTTTACAGATTATTTTCCAATCAAAAATGCTTCCAAGAAGCTTTCTGTAGTGGCAGGGAAGGAGAATTTACTCATTGGAACCAGGAAGACAGTTTAATGTTTGGGGATCCAGACCACAGAATATAGGTCCTGTGAATGCCTAAAGGTTTAATCAAACACTGTTATATGGGAATGTTGCTGGACACAGCTATTTCTGTGGAAAGAAGATCTTTTTTCCTCTTTCTTGCTTTTGGAAATCCTCCTGGAACAAGGGTAACAATGCCCATCTAGTGTGCAAAACAGGACATCTTCCAGTTGTACTTGCTTGTGCTTGTACTCAAAGTGTTAGAACCACAAAGGATCTTAAGTTCTGCTTTTCAATGCAGACTATTTGTATCCTCCATTCAAAATGTAGCACTATGGCACTATATTAAATTGAAATAGTATGCCGAGTTATTATTGACTTTGTTCTTCCCATCTTCTTGACTGTGTAGTACACCAGACCAGCCTCTGATGTCAACATGCTAGGAGAAATGATGTTTGGCTCAGTGGCAATGAGTTACAAAGGCTGCACCTTGAAAATTCACTATATACGGTGAGTGTCCTTTTCTGTGATGTGCTGTCTTGTCAGGCTCTTGGAAGTGATGACTCACTGAGATGACTGTTTATCCTTTCAGCTCTCCCCCACAGCTGATGATAAGTAAAGTCTTCTCAGCCAGGGTAGGAAGCTTCAGTGGAAGCAACAACAAGTAAGAACTACTTTTTTTTTTTTTTTTTTTTTCTTCCCCATCCAATGTATTTGTCTTGCTTCCTTTCTCCTTTTGTGGTCTTCTGTCGCTGCTTCTAAATTTGAATTGGCCGAAGTGGAAAAGTCTAGTAGAAAATCCAAAATGGTGGCTGTGGAGAAGGATTCTCTTGATAGATCCCTGCCAGGCCACCCAAGTTTAAAAAATAAAATCTCTGAGTTTCTGAGTTTCTGCTGCTTAATTTGCCCAGGGCATGCAATAAACTTCAGGTGGTTAGGTGCTTTGGACAATCAAAGTCTCTATCTCTTCCTGCTGCCAGAAGGGTCAAGAAGAGAGATATGTTGAGGAAGCTTTGTGTCCCTGAACCCCACTTCTGTTACCTTCAACTGTGATAGACGATACACTGTGTCTTATCAGTTCCCTTTTTCCTTGTCCCCAAAATGCGCAGATGTGAATAAACTGAATCCCAAATGTAACATACAGAAATTTACAATAATTTAAAGAGGGAGCTTATATAGAAAATAAATGCTTATTTCCTTACAGTTTCAGAAAACCTGCTTGTCTTTGAGTTTGATTGTCAAGTTAATCTTTAGCCGCCTTTTTTTCCATAAAACATGCCTAATTCTCAAGAAAAGGCATTCTTAAGAATAGGCGTTCTTAAGAAACACTGGCTTTTCCCCTTTTTTTTAGCTTACAAGATAGCTTTGAATACATCAACCAAGATCCTAGCCTGGGAAAGCTGAGCTCGAATCAGAATGGTTTGGGAACCTGTCGCAGTGGAAGTAATTTAGGTAAATATTTCCAGGTTTTATGTCTTTCTGACAGCATGAGGCCATCTGTTCGTTTAGTGTGTGGTGGTTGTGTTGCGTTTTCTGTGTGTGTGTGGTGGTGTTTTTTTTTTCTTTCCCTCTGCATCACTGTCTGTCTGGTTTTTTTATTTTGACTTTTTTGCATTGCATTTTCTCTACATTGCTTTTGTTTCCTAGGTGTGTTACAGCTGTGTAGCAGCAAACTGCTGCAGGGTGTGTCTGAAGGAGGCCCCCTCCGCCTCATCCGCAGTGCTTCTTTCTTTGCAGGTTTGTGTGGAATGCCAGCCACAGTGTGACCCATCCGTATGCTCACACAAATCCAGCTCCTTCTGAATCCTTGCAGGACACACATAGTTACTCTAGAAACAGAAAAGGCTAAAATAGTGACAACAGATGTATCTGGCTTATACTTAAAAATCTTTCTTAAAAAAAACCCACTAAATTATTTTTTGCTCATATTTCTTGTCTAATTTCATTGTAAAGGTATTTTTGTGCAGTGTTTTTAATGAATGAGCCCTTATGTTTCTCAGAGAACTTATGTTTCCTGGCTTATAGCTGGTTTCTGGCTAGCGTGCAGGTGTCTTGCTGGTGTATAGCTTTTTCTTTTCTTACCTCTTGCTACCTTTTTTTGATTTGATGGCAGACATTCAAAATTAATTCTTGAGCTAAGTTTGGGAGGCTTTAAGGTTTGGGTTTTTTTTCCTTTAACAATACCAACTTTTTTAATTTTCAAAACTTAAAGCTACAAAAAGTCTCCTTTTACAGGCATACTGATGACCCATGCAGGTGGGTAGATCTTAGGCCTAATTAGTTCTGTTAATTGCAAAAATGTGAACTAGAATACCAATGCAGTTTCTTCACAGCCTTTGCAAATCTCGCATGCTCTACAATTTGAGTGACTCTGCACTACTAACGCTGCAATGTAATACAATATAGACTGAAAGTTTCTTACCGTGAGGCTTTGTGGATAGTAAATCTCTGCTTGAGGAGTGAATCAGAAGCTTAATGGGCTGTATATTTTTGACTACTTCATTATAATATTAACCTGTGTAAAGTGACAATCTTGCACACACATACAAAAAAATGTCAAGAGTGACAGATGGGGGTACCACCAGCCTTCATTTTCAAAATATCTGACTTCTGATAATGTAGACTATATTCACATTCTTAAGCTTCTTAAAGATGTTTTTAGATTGGGGCAAATAACCCCCTTCCTCTAGTAACATGGTAGTCAGTGTGGAAATACTGTTTGCTGCCTCTTCTGCTCACACCGTACTGCTTATTTGGAGTAGCAGTACAGGATGTCACTTTGCTGTTTTATGACCTTTAAACTTAAACATTTTTTTAAATGCTGACAAATAGTATGATGAGTTGTGTAATATTTTCTGTTGATCTGATCTGTTTGCTTTAGCACACAGCACACCTGTTGATATGCCAAGCCGAGGACAAAATGAGGACAGAGACAGTGGCATTGCTCGGTCAGGTATCTGCTGTCTGTCTTGTTTGCCTGCTTTTGTAATTATGTTACAATTCTTTGGTGCATTCATTCAGCTGAAATATAGGCACCTTATGACCCATAAATCCAAATTTTTTTTTGATCCACTAAGTGGTTTTCCTTCTGCTTTGCCTTAAGCCTTTATGCAGGAATATTTGTAATGATATTTCTTGTTTACAGCCATCATTTTTTGGGTTCTTAACCAGTCAATGATTTGGAGAAAGAACTGGCCGGAGCCTTTACTAAAGCAAGGGAAAAATCTTTTGCACTGAAAAGCAAAAGAAGGCCAGGAGGTCTGTCTGTTGTAATGAGAGGGCAAAACCTCTTAGGACAGAATGCTTTTAATGAGAGTAAGACGACTTTTAGTATGTTCTAGTAGGGAAGATTTGACTTTTTAAGAAAAGAATGTCCTTAGGCAGCAAGATTAATTTAAAATAATTGTCTCTCCTGTTGCAAGTGAGCTATGTGAAAGAGATGAGCATGCCAGAGCAAAATTTGTAGGAATTTGTTTCCAGTTAAAGTATAAAGAAAAATATGTAACCAGAACTCTATGTAATTCAGTATATGTGGGGTTTCTTCCTTTCTTGATAGCATCTCTGAGCAGTCTTCTGGTCACTCCTTTTCCATCTCCAAGCTCTTCAACATCATCATCCAGCAGCTATCAACGTCGCTGGCTCCGAAGTCAGACAACCAGTTTAGAGAATGGAATTATTCCAAGGTGGTGAGTGCAACACCTTTCTTCTTACAACAGCTGTTTGGCAGTAATTTAAGTTAAGTAGAGCTTAATCCTCTTTTCTTTAAAAGGACAAATCCTGTTATTAAATACTCTCAATTCAGCCTAACTTCTGTGCATGTTACGCAACATTGCCAATAGGAAGAAAGATAAGCTTTGGCTGAATATGACCTGCAAGGTCTGATTTGAAATACATTAATTTTTATTGAACATATAGACTGTGTCTGAAGCCACATGCTGAAAAGCAAATTAAACTGTTTCTGAAGGAGCAGAGCATCCTGTTGAGATAAAAGAGACTGTAACAGCACTGCTGCCATAATTACATTATACTATGATGAAGTCTAACTAGTGAGCAGTTACTGAAATTTTGGAGTAATAGCCCATGACAACTCTCTCAGCTGGTACAGGATATTCCTGATGTGACTTCTGCCAAAACAGGAAGGAAAAAAAAAAGCTGTGATCAAAAAGCTTGGCATCTGTTTTGGAATTTTATTAGCTTTTGTAGCTCAGTGGCATAACAAAGCATGGAATGCAGCAGAATTTTTGTAACTAACAAGCAAATTCTTCCCTTGTCAGCTGCAAAATAGCAAATGGTTCTTGATTGTCTGCTCGTATGTACTCATCCACCTGCACCTAGAGACAGTGTGGAATTAGTGGAGAGCTGTAAGAAATTCCTCCTGTTTGGCCTCTCTCCCTCTTCACTGTTTTCAGTTAAGAGAAGCTTAAAAGCATCTTTCCCTAGTGCCAACACTTGAACCTTTTTTCCTGGATGTTCTTACAGAATCATTTTTAACATAAAGAATCGTGCAGTGCTACTAATGTAGCAGTCATGCTTTCTAAATCGTGCTTGCAGTTGAGAATAACCTAGCAAACATTTTGCTTTCAGTAAATTGAAGTACTTTTTAGTCTTGTTTCCTAAAGAAGTAAGGCTGGGACCAGTACATGCAAAAAAGTTAAAACATTTAGAGTAAATAAAATAATTTCAGCCCAGTTTAGAAAGTAGCCAGAGTTTCACAAATAGAAAGTTTCTTGAAGTGTTAAGAAAATTACAAATTATTTAGAGAAAAGTAGCCTTCTTGGACTGCTTATTCACTGTAGAGAGTAGCTTGTGTTTCTTCCATATTGGAGAATGTACAATGGGGAAAGATATTGGAAACAGGACATTTATTCTGCTGTCTAGAACTACACTTGATTTGGGATTCTTTCTAAGCCCAAAAGCCTTTTCAGATACTTGCTTTCTGATTACTTGGTAGAGAAACAGTAGGCTTCTGGTTGAATACTTCAGTGACAGTAGATTTTGCGCTTTGGTTTGTACAGCCAAATTCTTCAGTCTCTGACTGATGTTTTAGGCCAATAGCTCAAAGAAAATGAGATGTCTAGCTGGAACCCCATGTAGTCACTTGGCAAGCAAGCTAGATTAGCAGCTTTCTTGAAAAGGATTCTCTCACAGAGCTAAATTCTTCAATTTCTGTTCCTGGGAAGCAGTACAAAAGCTTGTGATGTTTCTTAGATGCTGACTGACCATCCTTTCCCAACTTCCTTGGGAATTTTTGTCTCTGCATGCAAGTTCCTGAAGTTCAAATGAGGTTATGTTTTTGTCTTGAACTCTGGTTTCCCACAAGCTGTTTTTTGCTGGGGTTTTATCGTGCATGTTTTTTCCTGTATTCCTGGACTCATACATCTGTGATGAGAAACTTTTGTGTATTTAACTTTGTCAAACCAATTAAACTGTAAACCACTTATTTCTAGAATGAACTTAGAATCAATGCTCAGCATTCAGACTTTCCTCTTGTTAATTGCTTCATAGTGGTCTATAAATGCCACAGGCCCCATTTCAAGATAATCCTGATATGAAAAGCCTTCAAGCTTTTAATTACCACTCACTCATATTGCAGTCTTAACTTACAAAGTAAGTCCAAAACCAAGCTATTTCCATATGAGCTGTTTCTCTGAATGTGTTCTAATGGCTTTTTCTTGTCTGTTCTTACCCTTTTCTCTCTATAATTTCTTAGTGGATTAAAAGCTATTATTCAGTTAAAGTTCCTTCCAAAGGAAGTTTTGACCATACTATCTCACTCACTGAAGTGTATACTTTTTAAAGACTTCGGTTTTTTTTCAGTGGAATTGATCAAGAAACTTTTAGCAAGGAAAAAATAATAGTTCTGTAAATGCAGCAACATCAGTATCTAGCACTGCAATGCAAGTATTTATGGAAGAACAGGGTGGGAGAATTTCCGCCCTTTTGTATAATCACAGAAAAACTTCAGGCTAAGACTTGTGGCTATTGTCTGAATCAGTTTCCCGTGTAAAGAACCAGCTTGAAATTTAGGTCAGGTTGCTGTGGAACTTATTGAATCTTGAAATTCTCCAAGGATGAGGATTCCACAGCCTCTCTGGACAGTGCCTTCTGGTGTATTGACCATTTCCCCCCACTTGGCACCTTCTCCAAACTCAGTGAAGGTGTATTTTGATCCACAGACCAGAAGATATTGAGCAGCATTGATCTCCGTATCAATTCGTCTAATATTGAAAAGTGGCATAACTGTTGTAAAAAGAAATGTGGCAGGACTATCAAGTCAATAAACAGAACTTGGGGAAATAATAATGGGTATAAAATAGCCATTGGTTTGTGTGGGGTTTGTTTGTGTTGTGGGTTTGTGGGTGGGTTTTTTTTGTTAGCAGAAAACAGCATTTTAAACTGAAGTATATCCAACTTTGAGCTAAGCACACATGTACTTGTAGGCGTTAAGTTTGTGTTTTCACAGTAATTACTAATTGGTGACATCTTGTCTTCAGTTGAAACAGAAAGTTTTATTTTGCATGTTTAAGTGCCTCAAGATGCTGGAAGAGTATAGGTATCATGTTTCCCAACTTCTCTCATGAGCAGTGGTACCAATTCAAGAACATCATGGACATGCTGCCAATCACGTAGGCAGGAGCTTGAGTGCTCAATGCAGTTCACGGCTCTGAAACTACCTTTAACCTTTTTTGGTAATGATTTTGTGTGTTGTCTCCGTTCTCTTTTCTTAATCTCCTGTAAAGATAAATCAAGAAGGAGGGATTTTGTAGTAGTTCTGTTTCAGAGGAAAGAGTTCACACCACTTTAGGAGCTAGCCTTTTTGGGCGTTGCCTTACTACTGTCTGAGCAAACTTAGGTCTTATCCATCAAAATGTTGGATATCCTCTGTTCAGAGATGGGTGACAGCAAAATCTTGCATAGCCAGTCAAAGGAGACCTAAGAATGAATTACCTTCTACTGTACAGAGAAATGGATAGAAGACTAATTACCTCTCAGTACATAGGTAACTGTCCTAACAAATCTGTTTTACAGGTCCGCTGAAGAAATGTTTAGTATGGCTGATGAAAGCTGCAGCTCCAATCCTGCAATGGTTCGGAGGAAGAAAATTGCAATCAGCATAATCTTTTCTCTGCCTGAAAAAGAAGAAGCACAGAGAAACTTCCAGGATTTCTTTTTCTCTCACTTTCCTCTTTTTGAATCTCACATGAACAAACTGAAGTATGCAATAGAAAAGGTACAGAACACTAGTTTGGCTTAGTGTGGGAAAATAAGTGTCAAGCAGAACGAAGTATTCTAGAATCTGATAGATGAAGAGTGGGAGACAGTGCGTGGTTTCAAGCCTCCCTCCCCCCTTACACATGTAGTCTTGAGCCTGAGCCTGGTGTAGGAATTCAGTATTTGCTGAAAAAAAGGTGCAGGCTTTTTCTAGTTAGAGTGAGAATGGAGAGTTTTATGCTACTGGTGGTTTTTGTTGTTGTTTTTTGTTTTGTTTTGTTTTTTTCTTCTCACTGTATTTCACTGTGAGGTTTTCTTGACTCCCTGGAGACTGTGGAAATGATGGTAATCTATCCTTTCATGCAGTCAGTAAAAGAGGCACAACAAATGTTTGCTCTCTTCCCCTTACTCTCTCAAAAATGTTCTCTTTTCCTGTGCCCAGTCTTAGGGATTGGTCTCTCATGAGGTGGAGGGAAGTTGGCAGGTATTACTGTCCTGAGTGGCTATATAGCACTGTGGCTACATCTTAATTATTTTGACATGTTAATGAAGCTTAAAAAGATGAAGAATGTGAATCCTTTAAGAAGCTGTTTTGTGTCTTTAACTCTTAATCAAGGCCATGATCTCATGTAGAAAAATAGCAGAATCCAGCCAAAGAGTGCAGGTTTATATCAGCCGTGTCATGGATGCCCTGGGAGAATTCAGGTGAGTTGATGGAATTCTGCATTACAAGGAGAGTTCTTCTCATGCCCGTCTAAAGATATTTGTCACTTCCAGTTATAAGCAACTGAATGCCAAGTCTCGTAATTTAACCAGTCTTTGAAGTTAGTGCGAATGATTTTTGTGTTGGGTATTGGGTAAATGTTTTTAAAAAACTTTAGCAAAGCCAGCTCTGTCATTTCAGAATGAGAGTACAAGTAGTTCTGCTTTACTTACCTGTACCTGAGACTGTCAAAGTCTTTAAGATCTCATCAGATGCTGGCTTCTGCTGATGCCTTTGTGGACGAGTGGATTGATTGTTGTATTCAGGCAGATGAGTTGGCTACTTCTAGCCATAGACACTCAACAGTCTAAGTGAGAAGTGGCTGTCAAAGGCTCTCTTTTTGGTACTAAGAGAGGAAGGAATGGCTAGAGGCCAAGAAGGGCACCAAAGAGAGTGGACAGAGAGACAAGGTTTTGGTAAGATAGAGTTTCTGTAATGTCTGGAGTATGGAATCGAATCACTGCAATGAATAGAGTGGGTTTTGTCTTCCCTCAAAGTGATTTCTGGATTGCTTCTCTGAATACAAATACACAGGGAAATGCAAGAAAGGGAAAACAAATATGTAATTCATATGAAGACACTAAGTTACTGGTACACTGAATTAAACACACTGTTCTAGGACACTAGCAATTAGTGTGTCTGGGAAGCTCTTCCAGTTTGTTTAGTCTCCCAGATCTTACAAAAAGCAAAAAAGAAAAAAAATCAATGGATGATAGGAGGAAATGGTATACTTGTATTTGCAAGATTGAAATGTTCATATTAACACTTCTGGGAATTTTCTTTGAGCAGGGTTACAATCTGGAACCTATATTCTGTTCCAAGGATTGCAGAGCCTGTGTGGCTTAATATGATGTCCAGCACCCTGGAAAAGAATCAGCTATGCCAGCGTTTTCTTAAAGAATTTACGTTTCTGATAGAACAGATCAACAAAAATCAGTAAGTTTCCCCTGCCTCCTTTTTCTTAAAAGAGTTTGTGTGCTTCCCAGTGCATGTGGATGTGTTAAAGCACTTAATGGGATATTCTTTTGCTGGTGTTACTTTGGTCATATTCTTTTTCCTAGGTTCTTTGCTGCTTTGTTAACGGCGGTGCTGACGTATCATCTGGCTTGGGTCCCAACAGTAATGCCGGTTGACCATCTTCCCATAAAGGCCTTCTCTGAGAAGCGCACATCACAGTCTGTGAACATGCTGGCAAAATCCCATCCGTATAACCCTCTCTGGGCACAGCTTGGTCAGTAGGAAATTGAAAGCTTCAGGCTTCTCTGTAGCTAGCACCTTCCTGCATCCACTCCCCTCATCTGAGAGTTACCTGTGATATAGATCCCAGTTGCTGATTTGTCTTGCTGTAAGCTGGGCAGAGTTACCAACAGATGTCTCGTGTCTGGTTAAACAGAGCATTTGGAGGCCTGTTTGCATAGCCTGACTGCTCTGCTTTTTTCCTTGGTCCCTTGTTGTCATCCTCCATTACACTGCCTGGTTAAGGAACTTGGTATAGAACTATTAAAAGGGTTCAAGTGCTGTGAATGATCTGAGCAGTTTGGGAAGAATGAGAAGGAACAGACTTGGATGGAGGGGAGTTCTCTGGGCCTTGAAGGCCCTTTGTAGTTTAAACTGCCCTGGCTACCTTTTTTATCTCTCTCTCACAGAGCTAGGATGGACACCAAGACAATAGTAGAAGTCTGTTAACTGGTACTGTCTCCGTTCATTCACAGTTACATGAGTGGACCTGTGCCAAGATTTCTATGCTCTGCTCCTCAGGCTGTTCTGACAACTGGTTTATAGCCTAGTTATCCTGATACAGGGGATACTGCTGTCAATGAGTAGGTGAATGGGAGCAGAGAGAATAATGCTGCCACTGGTAAATCCTTGAAAATTCCTCTTCTTGGCAGCAGCTGCGAGTCTGACATCAGATCGGCCTTAACTTTAACTGATATACCATATTGCCATGTAAAATAACACGCGTGCACACTAAAGCAATAACGTGACTTTTACACTGTGCTTCTAGTTGTGTTTCTTGCCAATTGTCTCAGTTACATTTGTTATTCTCAGCAATCTTTATGAAACTAAGAATTGCTACCTTGTCTATATGGTTGAAGTGTTTCCTGTCTTAGGATGCCTTCAAAACATTATGCAGAGGAGTGATGGATTAGATTTGGAGGGGAAAATAGAAGCTTGCTCAGGATGTTGAGGATGGAGCCAGGCCTGGGATTATAAAAACCAGCTGGACTGGAGGTGTAAGATCGATAGTAGTTCTTGTGGTCACTCCCAGGAGCCACCGCTGGTGACTAGTCAAGAATCTGTTTCTCTTCTTGCCTTCCCAGGCTGTACGTTGCTACCAGCATTGGCCTAGCCAAGTTCTCGGTGCCTGAACTCAAAATGCTTTCTAGTTTTGTTTCATTCATATAAAGCCTGAATGCCATTATCAGGTGGTTGCAGTAAGTGATAATGAAAGTAAGATGTTGCCCTCTGCTGGTGGTCGTCTTTAGAAAGAAGGGGAAAAGGAAAAAATCATGGGATTTAGTGCTTTAAAATGGAAATGACTTTATTAAGGAAAGGATTTGGAGGTACCTGTCTTTCCACCTTCAGACCTACGTTTTCATTACGTATTACACACCAATTCGATTTACATATTGATACAACTGTAAGTACCACTGTCAGGAAGACATAATGTTGTCTCTTAAACATCAGCTTCAATTTAATGGTTTTAACAGTAGGCATTAGTATGTTTTGAAGACCACAATTTTGACTTTTTGTACTGTCGTCTTAAGAATGATTTTTTTATGAAAGTTAATTGTGCAGATGAACATGAAGCCTGAATCTGATTTCACAGGATCACAGAATGTTAGGGATTGGAAGGGACCTCGAAAGATCATCTAGTCCAATCCCCCTGCCAGAGCAGGAACACCTGGGTGAGGTTACACAGGAAGGCGTCCAGGCGGGTTTTGAATGTCTCCAGAGAAGGAGAATCCACAACCTCCCTGGGCAGCCTGTTCCAGTGTTCCGTCACCCTCACTGAGAAGAAGTTTCTTCTCAAATTTAAGTGGAACCTCTTTTGTTCCAGCTTGAACCCATTACCCCTTGTCTTACTGTTGGTTGTCACCGAGAAGAGCCTGGCTCCATCCTCGTGACACCCACCCTTTATATATTTATAAACATTGATGAGGTCACCCCTCAGTCTCCTCTTCTCCAAGCTAAAGAGACCCAGCTCCCTCAGCCTATTCTCATAAGGGAGATGCTCCACTCCCTTCATCATCTTTGTGGCCCTTTGTGGATTTCCATAGCAACTGTGCTCAACTCAAAAGTGGAAAGGTATCTTCCCATTTCCTTTCCAAATTGCTGGTCCTTGTGACCCACCAGGCATTCCAGTTAATTCCAGCTTGAGTCGTCTGCAGCCTGCTTTCCATTACTGGGGAATGGATTTGCTGGCATGTTAAGCTATGGGGTGAGTTGCAAGGGTGTTCCTAACTGGGGGAAGACAACACACTGATGCCACCACACAGCAGCCTCTCCAACGTGTTACTGGCATCATGGGACATGGCAGATCTTGGCAGAGGAGACAGTAAGTGAGAACAGTGGAATTACTCTCGTTGATCCTTGTTTTGCAGGAGTGGAGTCAGGAGCCTTGTTCCTTTTATGTTCTATATGGCAAAGAGGAGGGAGGCTGGGCATAAATGTGTTGTTTGGGTTTTTTTATTTTTGGGGTTTGGTGGTGTGGTGTTGGGTGTTTTTCCTGTTGTAGTCTCCCCATGTTGAAACCAGAGGTCCCCTTGCCCTTGATAAAAACCTTCCTGAAGCTCCAATTATACGTTCCATTTAGTGTTGCTGTTTGAGGTCTACTACAAAATCTTGGTGGCAAACTTGGTCCAGAATATTTGAGCAGCCCTATGCAAGGACTTAGCACTTGAAACAATCTGGTAGATTAGCAGGTAGCTGAAGCCTGCTTGCAAGGTGAATGCTTATTAAAGAAAACTGAGCTTTTGGTGGTTGTATCACATCTGCTGGTGATGTCAGCCACAGTTGGGTTAGGCAAAGATGATTTAGTGTGTGTTCTCTCATGCTTGTCAAGTGAAGGCAGCTGGGTTAACGCAAGCTAGTAACAGACATTTATTGAGTTAACCCATCTTTCTCTGATAGGGCACGTGAATGTTCCCTTATTGCCTGTGTTTACTTCTCCCAGAACTTTGGAATAGAAACCTTTTAGCTGATGTAGGGTTATAGGCAGCTGGAAGATAGTTATCACTCTCCCAAAAATAAGTTGAAAGTAAGATATGTATGACCTCAGTTCTGTTAAAAAAACAATTTTTCAGGATAAATGAGCTAGTGAATAAGTAGTTTTTGGGGGAACTCAAATTATATTGTAGTACATACCTTTCATATTACAGTTGTACTTTAGTGAATATACAGGGTGTTTCAAAGGGATAGTGATTTCAAATTGGGTCCATGTTTTTGAAACACCCTGTATTTTTCTAGTTCTGCACCATTTCACACCAACAATAAATGCTCGTGTTAGTGAGGCTGACTCCAAGTACATAGAAGTGCATGTGCCTTGTCCAATAAGGTAGTCATATGCCTATTTTTAGAACCTTATTGATTAAGCTAATATTAAATCCTTTTTTGCTTTTTTAATATTAGTCCTGAAAAATATAATTTAGATCTTATCTCTATGAAAATTAATGTGTTTAACAGAAAAAGTGACAGTAATCAAATAGAATAACTTTGTGAAAGAAAATTAGTAGAAAAATAGAAAATAGTATAGCTGGCTTTAGAGTTTAGCTGGATCTATATTCCTCTTCACCCCTGTTGTGTCAATTTCCAAGTTATAATATCTTGCAAGCATCATATAAATAAAAATTCTAGTCGGTCTGAACAGAAAGAAACTGAGTAATAGCAGCTAATCCCTCACAAAAACACCAAAACCTTTCTGGACTTTTATGAACTTCCTGTGAAAGAAATTAACTGTTTGATTTGTGTCCATAGTAAATACTGTTTCAAAATGCGTTGAATTTAATGGGTACAGCTTACGTTACAACCAAACATAAGCGTGTGAAATTTTTGTTTTCCTGTACAGGTGATCTCTACGGTGCCATAGGCTCTCCAGTTAGATTGACTCGAACTGTTATTGTTGGAAAACGCAAGGAGTTGGTACAGCGCTTGCTCTACGTTCTAACTTACTTCATTCGGTGCTCTGAGCTGCAGGAAAATCAGCTGACGTGGAGTGAGAAGGCTGGGGAAGAAGAGCAAGTGCTAAATGGAAGCAAGATCACAACTGCACTAGAAAAGGGAGAGGTAGAGGAGTCTGATTATGTGGTTGTCACGGTTAAAAATGAACCTGCTCTTGTGCCTCCATTCCTACCTCCAAAGAATGATGGCAGTATAGTACATGACCCTGAAAGCACTCATGCTGTCCCAGCCTCTTCAAAAGAGAAGAGAGAAGCAATAGGAAAGGTCAGTCAGAACTCTGAGGTATCTGACTGTCTATCTAGCAGTTTCCGGAAAGGAGCAGCTGATGGTAGGAGAAGAAATGTCACTGATACAGGAATTGTATCCTACCACTGTGAAGAGCCACTTAAATTGGAGGATTTAATGGATAAAAAGAAGAAGAACCAGAATGAGAGAAAAGTGGAAAAGCAATTGTCTGGTAGGTCATCTGCCTTACCTTGTCCTGAAAGGTCTGGTCACAGGAGTTCACACTTAGAAAAGGTCACCTTTCAGATTGGAAGTTCTGCGTCACCAGAGTCAGACTTAGAAACTCATAGAAGAGAAATGGAAGAAAATCTGAAGGCATTCAGAAAAAATCCAGAGGTGATACATTGTGCCTCCAGTTCCACAAATCTGACTGTGGATCCTTCCCGGAATCAGAAAGAAAGTTGTGAAGCTGCCTTTATACCCTTCAGTAAATGTAATGTTTGTTATGCACAAATCCCACCTTGTGAGGGGATGGAGAGTACACTTAACCAACATATTGAAAGTAAGGGAACTGAAATGAATTTAGTGAACACAATATCTAGTGAACCGCTTTTGCCCACAGGTAGCATAGAAGCTGTAAAATTGCCAAGCCTGAAAGAAACTAGAACTTTATGCTCTGGCAATCTGGAGAACTATTCCTCTGGCTGCATAGAAGTAGGTTCTGCTGTCAAACAGGATTCTGCTAAAGTAGGTGCTAAAGTTGTCCCCTATGGGGATGCTGGAAGGAAAATCTCCTCCAGAGTTGAAGGGGACATTCCAAGGAATGAGAGCTCAGACAGTGCTCTTGGAGCCAGCGATGAAGAAGGTGATTGTTGTATCCTGGATGAAGTGCATCATAATAATGTCAGCAAACAACTTGAAGAGTTTGCAGAAGTGGAACTTCCTTTACCAAGGTAAAGATGTTTAAATTGGTTTAGAACTGAATGGAATCAAAAGCTGTTGCTACTTTTGAGATGTTCAGGGTTTCAAGTTTGAAATCCTGTGGGATCTTGACTAAGTTCCTTGCAAACAAATCTGTAACAGACACTGATGTGGTTAGGATTCTTGTAAACAGACTTGGCAAAAAGAAAACCAAGAAATAGTGAGGTTTTTTGACAGAGGTGTTCTTCAAATGTCTTCAAAAGTGATCAAACTCCTATATAAACCACTTTTTAATGTAGACAGAACATCTGAGAACAAGCAAAACTTAAGCTTTGCTTAAACTGATAACTGTTTAGATTTGACGTATTTGACAAATCAAAGACAGCTTTGAAATAAAGAAGGACATCATATTTGAAAACTTCTGAGCTTTACAGGTGTACATGGAGTTTGCTGATGCTCAAGGCAGGTAGCTAGAAAGAGTTTGCTGCTTGGGCCAAGTTGAAGAAAACTTAAATTTAGCAAATATGTTAGCTGCAGAACAGGAAGCTCATACATACCACAAGCTCTAATACATGTAGTTTTGCCTTTTCATAATTTTGAAGGAATTGATACATTGTTAAAGTTCAGCCTTTAAAGTCCTTGTTTCAAAGAGCACCAGTAATTGGTTTACTGTATTTTCAGTACAATTGTTGATTGATATTTGCTGTAGAAGTGAGGCTGGTAAACCAAACTTCTCATTCATGTAAAATCTGCATGCAGTTCGACAAGCAAGAATCTTACCTGTCTTATTTCTGTATTTCAGGTCAAATACAATCAGCAGTCAATGTGTGAAGAATTTTGGAAGATCACTTCTGGGTGGTTACTGTCATACATATATACCTGATCTAGTGCTGCATGGAATAAATAATGATGAAAAGCTCAAGCAGTGTCTACTAGCAGACCTACTTCATGCAATGCATGTGAGTTAAAGTGCAGTTCTGAGTCATAGCAGGAATTGTAATATTACTGAGATCTATAGAAACAGGTCCTTTGAATAGGTTTCTTTCTATTAACCTGTTCTTAACAGCCACACCTGACATGTCTTTTTTGAAAGATATAATCCCTTAAGTCATTGTGTGCAAAGCCTTTTCCAGCAAGAATCACACGTGCTTTCCTTTATACTCTCTTAAGGCCTCTCTCGAAAGCTAAACACAAGGAAATTGTTTTCAACTTCAAATTACAAACAAGGAAAGAAAAACCTCAAGCTGCTTCTCTTTTCAGTCACAATAGCAGACAGAATTGTCTGTATTTCATAAAAATGATATGCAAGTTGAAACATCTTATTTTGCCATTTAGTGGCATGTTTTGCAAGGGAGAGGAAGTCTTGTGGAGACCTGTATTATACTAGACTGTAGCAGAAATGGCTGACTACAGAAAGTAATGGTCTTTAGGTAAGAATTTTGCCATGTTCTTACTCTGCTGTAGGTACTCCTAAGTTATATAATTAATTTATAACTAACCTTTCACTAAAGTAACTGTGTGATGTTAGTACGCAATTTTAAGTGTGTATCTAATAGCTGTCAGCAGCTTCTCTAGCAATTAAGAATCATCCTGCTGGAATGAGTTCATGTACTATCCAAAACAGCAACGTGTGTGTGGATGTTACTCCTTTAAACAACATCAGATTGGTCTAGCACGATGCTATCTCTTCATATGTACCTGCCTTGATGGTGCATAGTGAAATCCCTTGAATATCTCTGAAACATTAAATATACTATCACCATCACTGGATCAGTCTAGTTATTACTCTTTTCATTTTGGAAGAAACTTGTCTTTACAGGGAACGTGGAATACTTGAAGAAAAAATATTGAATTTGTGATTTTGAAGCACTACTTAAAAAAAATGCCTGATCAAATTGGCAGTTAAGTCTTAACTGACCCAATATTGCCTAGTCTAAGCTCTGTTACTGAAGCTGGTATTCCTTGTTCTTTTTGAGATGTCTTCGGTTTCCTCTCAGGCAAAAATATCAATTTGATCACTTTCTTATTCCCTGCCTCAGTGTAAATAGAAGTGAGGCTTCAAACTGATTTGTGGAAATGTGTATGACAATGTCACATAATGTTTGTGTTTTGTATCTGTTGCAGCATCCAGTGCTAGATGAGCCCATAGCAGAAGCTGTCTGCATTATCGCAGACACAGATAAATGGAATGTACAAGTAGCTACAAGCCAGAGAAAGATGATGGACAATATGAAGTTAGGCAAGGACGTTTTGGTTTCAAGTCAAGTATCCAGTTTATTGCAGTCTATTTTACAGCTTTACAAACTCAACGTCCCAGCTGACTTTGTAAGTATTTCTTTACTGAAGCTAATGAAAATTGCTTAGCTTAGATAGCAAATGCAGAGTTTTGTACACCATGTTGCTCTACCAATGAACTAATGCCTGAAATAATGCAGAGTTGGTACAATGTATTTAAAATAATGCATGCTACAGTCCAGTAACAGATACTGTTTTATCTGTAATTTACATCTATAAGATCAGATTAAAGTTAACTACTCCAAAATACATATGCCAAAATGAAAGTTGTTTAGGTGATTTTAGCATGGTCCTTCTGTGTTTATGATTAGGACTTTTAAATTTGGCTTTTTTTTGTTTGTATAATTTCCACAGTTCTCTACTCTCCATGTTGTTGAAGCTTCTATTTACCCAAGCCTGTTCCTAGCATACAACTTCTGATTCTTGGGCTTTCTAGCCAACCCCATGCAGTGGCTGCCTCTTTGTACTCCCCCCGCAAATAATTGTGCCTGTGTGTGTTCACTTGACCCTTCTGTTTTATGCATATTTTAGCCAACCCTGTCAGCAAGCGCTGTCTCTGATAGCCTTGCCCATGTCTCTGTAGGGAGTGGGTGTGTTGCAGATGTTACTTTGTCGTGTTGCAGACTCCCTGTCTTGCAGCATCCTTCCCTGTCCTCATTGGCAGTGAAGTTCATCAGGGCAAATCACTAAAGCTGGTTTTGCTGATTACAACAAAACTACTCACAAGTCTGACAGCGATAATTGTGATCCAGTTTTTAGTGCATGATTGTAGGTGAGGGGAGATGGGGTGGGTTTTTGTCAGTAGTCACCCCTTTTTCAATTAACAGAATTGGTTTGTCCTTCAGCAGATAGCCTTGAGAAACTTTCTAGGAAGCCTATGTAATGACCGTGCTAGCAGATGGAAGAGGAAGATAGAATGAAACACTAACAGCTGTAAATAGTATTAGTTGGCACTGTTTTGGATAAAATTAGTGGTATTGATTATACTAAGTTCTTGAAGTCAAGCGCTAGGAAAAATACGTGGGTACATTGTCAATGTTGTCTCTGGATTCTTCTGGACACTGAAAAATATGCAACTTTAAATTCTATCCTTACACTTGCATAGTAACACTGTAAATTCTGGCATTTTTTAAACCAAATAGTTGATTCTGCAACTGAAGTGTTCTTTTCAGTGTTGCCTTGGGGACTGTGTATGCTATATCCGTATGCCTTGTGTGGTGTGGGGAGGGGTTTGGAGGTAGAATGTTTTTCAGGGTTATTTTTTTCCTTTTTCTTACAAAAAGGAACAGTGAAGTGCCAGTGATAGTAGTCTAAATTTTCTGTAATCCACATTAGAGACACTTCAGTCCTTCTGTCAGTGGATTTTACATCTCTTTGCTAAAAGAGAACCATTGGAGCATGGAAGCTAAGTATTCCACTGAACTCTAGGGGGAGAAGTGTGACTTTTTAATTGTAGTGGTCTATTGATTTAAATTTCGACAAAAACATATGTACTAATATCGATCAGAGATGAGCATAATGCAGTATGTTTGAAGTTTGTTAGGAGTATACTCTTTTTTTACGTGCAGTTGCTGTTCCGATAAATAAGTTTTTTGTGGTACAACAAAAACCAAAGCCCAACTTGAGACTGGATGAAAAGCAAGTGGTGATATCTTTGTGGCAGTTCAGACTGGTAACCATAGAGCAGAGAGCTTTGCAGTATGCCAGAGTGAGAGGGGAGTGATGATCACAACTGCTACATGTCAGCAATATGTCAAAAGTTTTGACTGCATCTTTAACATCATTTTAAGCTACTTTTCTATTTTTAGAAGTGACTTGGCATTTTTTTTTCCATTTAGTCAATGAGAAAAGCTGCAGAGGAAGTTAACAAAAAGAAAAACTTCTGTACCTCAATGAACATGGACATTTTGAACAAAATGGATTCATATACCAAGCTTATGGGGAAAAAATATATTTTGATTCTTTGCTGGCATTCAGGAGGAGCAGATAATCTTATGTAAAGAATCTCTTTTTTAGAACAATGTGGGATTCTTCCTTACTTGCTCCCTCACAATTTTAATTAAAAAAAAATCCATAATCCTTTAGCGCGAGTACTGGAATTGAAATATATTGAACTGCTACTTTGTGCTCCCCTGAACTCCTGAGGAAGTGCTCATAGGCTTTTTGCATTAGGGTTGCATATGATGGAAAAGATAAGAATGTGTCCGTTTTGGCTAGAATCAGAAGTGTTATGATTATCATGACTTGAGTGAAAACTTGCTTGAAGCAAATAGATCACACTACTCAAAGATTTTGTCTTTCCTCTGCTAGTGGCAGTGATCTTATCATACCATGATGTAGCACAGTTTTTAAAATGTCTCTTTATCTTCTGTGATTAAGACCTGATATAAGCTCAGAGAATCATTAAAAATCTTCATCTCGCACCAGACTGTAGGAAAAATACATGGTAGGCTACCTACAAGCACAAGTCTTTTTTCTGTTCATTATTTTTTTAATTAGCAAAACTGGTTTCACCGGATCTCCTTTCTAATACTTATGGTTTTCATTCAATTTGAAAGTACATTGGACGATGGCCTGAAGCTGTTTGCTGCTGCTGTTTCTAATTGCTGTCTACACCTCCCGGATGATTATACAGTTGATAATGCGAGGTTCTGCATGTGCTTCCTGCTTTCATCTCCTGGATGAACTTATTTAACTTTTTTGAAGTGGTCATCTCTGTGGAAAGAAGGAATATATCAAATTGAATGTATATTTTGTTGTAGAACAAAATACCTGATAAGACATCCTACCTACTCACCTTGTGAAGAAATTCTACCTACTGACCTTATCTTACCAAAAAACTCCCCTTTCTTTGAAGCCAAGGTTCATCTGTTCTCCTGCAGTTGGTGTATGAGAAATTACCACGTGTCACGTGACTGTATTTAAAAATAATGTGTTTGTAGCATGCTACTGCTAAAAGAAAAGGGGAGTGATTAAAGTCATATTTCAGCTTGAACGAAGGATTCATAACCTAGCTTCTACAGTAAAGTAGTGAGCGAAAGAGCTATTAATTTTATGATGAATAAGATAATGTCTTCCACTTCTTGAGTCTTAGTTTCTTGAATGGCAGATCCCTAGAGCTAGAGTGCTAATTTTACAAACTGTTTTCTAAACTGAGTCTTTCAGGAAAAAATAGTACTGACTTATAACAAAGACATCTTGATCCAAGTATTCTGGTTTAATTCTTCGTAAGATATCTTAAGTGTCTTTAGAACCCAGTTAAAACTATTTAAGTCAGCAGAAACACTGTGGCTGGCTTGTGTGAAAAATGGATGTGCAGTTTGTGCAACAAACTTGCTGCCCAAGAAAGCTGGAATGCTTCAGTTATATGAGAGGGTTCCCCCTCTGAGGGGGTAGTGTAACTTTTTCATGCAGTTAGCACAGCTGTAACAAAACCAATTGCCTCTTCTGGATTTTGGAGTGGAGATTTTGTTTGAAAGATATTCTAGCTAGGATGAGCTAAAATGATATGCTTACATATCTGAAAAACTTGCATGCAATTGCTAAAGCTATTCTGAGGTTTTTGGTCTATGTTTACAGTGCATAATGCATCTTGAGGATAGACTACAAGAGATGTATCTCAAAAGCAAAATGCTTTCAGAATATCTGCGAGGACATACAAGAGTGCATGTAAAAGAACTAGGAATTGTGCTGGGGTGAGTATTGCAGATATCTGTCTTAACCAAGGACAAAACTTGGGGCAGTTATTTTCCTTTTCAGTTTCTGAGTGTTGACATCTTGTTCCCACGGGGCTTTGCTTCTTCATATTTAGCACACTTCTCTTTCATGTGCCTAATACAGTGTAAAAATGGGTTCTACTGAGCCATCTGGAAATCAGGAGGAGACACAGTTCTACAGCAAGAACAAATGACTTGTCATTCTTGAATCTTCAGAATGAAGAAAGTTTAGATTTTTGGTCATTAGGAGGTTATCCACACGTTCATGCACGCTGTCTTGATCTCCTTAATGAAAGCTTGATACTTGAGAATTTTTGGAAGGTTAGGTGATGCAGTTGTATCTTGAGAGAAGAGGGGTCTGCAAAAAGCAGGTGTAGGAAAATAGACAGATGTCGTGTTTGGCAGCTGTCATCTAATAATAGTACTTGATTGGCATGCAACCTTTAGGGATGCAACTGCTGTCAGCCCAAGAGGGGGAAGGGGGTAGAAGTGAAAACATGTTCCCAAGAAGATAGTTTTTAGCACTGTAGGTAAAACTTGATTTATCTTTATCCAGACTGCTCAAGATTTCATACTGAGAAATGTAGCTGTAAATAGTGAAACCCTGAAATAGGCACTTTTCTCAGTGTGCGTATGAGTGTATAAATATATATAAATACAAAATACATCCTGGCCTCTGAGTGGCTTTACATTTGGAAATGGTTGGAAACTGACCGTTTTATTTGAGACACGTTCCTGGTACCGTTATTGCATAATAATTAATAATTCCAGCTTCTGGACTTTTTTGGTAAGAAAGTGCTACTATATGGTGAACTGAGTTCTGTTCAAAACATGAAATGCACAGTTCTCCATAAGCTGATGTTTAGTACTTTTTTAAACTGAGTTTATTGGTGCCTACTGACTGGTTAAGATTACAAGCTGAGGCTTTAGCAAATAAAGTTTTTATTTAAACCACAAAAAATTATATACCAGAAAATGTAATACTGCTATCTTTTGACTTAAATGGTAGCATACTTCTTGGTTTTAAACATTATTACCTACATATACTGGCATGTTATGAGTAATGGCAATAAATAATAATTAAACCATGAACTCAGTTATAGCAAGACACTTCCAGTGGATGAAAAATATCTTCTTGTGTTTCTCTTCTTTTGTGAAGGTGACTGTATATCTTAAAGTTTCTCTTTTTTTTTTTTTTAAATTTCTAGGATTGAATCCAATGACTTGCCTTTGTTGGCTGCTATAGCAAGTACTCATTCCCCATATGTTGCTCAAATACTCTTATAAATGAAAATCTCAGGATAGTCATTCCCTTAAAGTAAAATAAAGAAAACAGGAATGTCAAATGAAGAACAGAGGTGCCAAACACTGGTAAAGGGGAACACTGAGGAAAGCAGGTGATGACTGTACATTCTGCTACCTTCTGATTCTGATTTCAACCAGATGTTTTATTGGAGGACTTCAGTTTACATAACGTAAAAGGCATTCAGGTTTTTTCTTACAATCTCACTTCTGACTTAAATCAAGAAAGTTACTGCATCTTTGCGTTTTATTTTGATTCAAAGGACGAAAGTTAACACTATGTGGCAGACGGGGAGCTGCCGTCTAAAACGCTGCTCAAAACCGTGAAGTAACAGTTAAAAGAACAAGTGGGTTAGAATGGATGTCAGAAAACTACGCTTGGGTGTAGTGTATGTTTCTTTGCTGGGGAGGAGGAGGCGCTGTGAACTATGTATATAGCATTCCTATACACAAGTATATTAGATGGGACATGATTTTCTTGCAGAGCATATGCACGACTTTTGTATAGTAGAAGTGAATGGGTCAGAACAAGGAACCTGGATTCAGCAGCCAAATGTCGTGTGGGAATGGAGGCGTGCATGAGGTGATGTGACTTTCCCTTTAAGAACAAGAGGTTAAGCAAGCTGTGGCTGCTTCTGTTTTAATAAGGAGGCATTCAGATGAGCCCATGGCTAGAAGTGGAATGGAATGGACTTCTGAGATAGGGATTTTATGGGAAAGCCTTATGGAATTTCTGCTACAAGTTTACATTTGTTGCTGATGCAACTTCGCTAACTCTTGAGTTTCTCTATGACTGTAGTCCTGGGAGCTAAACCTGTGTCTTGATCTCATCAAGTATTACTATCTTCGAGGAGTATGAATTTGACAAACTTGTGCGCGATACCAGTGCTGTTAGTGCGTGTCTGTGCGCACGTACGCCAAGCAGTTGCCACAAACTGAAGACAATCTTACTGGGGAAATAAGACAAACAACTCCCCACCAAACCTTTAGTCAAAAGTTTTACTTTTTCCAACTACTAGTTGTCACTTGAAGTAGGAATAAAAGAGGACCATTGTTTGAAGTAAAACGAAATGTAGGGGGCAGACCCCAATATTTGATATTATTATGAATGTTTGCAGTTACCCTTTTTGATTCTACAGAAATCTTGAACTATAATCCGGGTGCCTTTCCTTAATAGGTTAACTACTCTGAGACCAGAAACTACTTCTCCACTAGTTGGTACTGGCCTTCTCTGTTTCTAGAAAGCAAAATAAAATTTTGTATTTTGCTGTTTTCATGTGATTGATAACATGAATGTAAAATAAAAAAACCCTGTTATTGTATAAAGCACTGTTGAGCTGGATATGAAACTGTGGACCAGACTGAGGAAAGAACAAAGGATCAAAACAACCATTCTTAAAGAAACGGAAAACTCAATGTTGGACCGTTCTGTTATGAGCCAGCAGGAATGAGGTGTCTGAAATTGTCAGCTAGCAAGCAAATTGCTGGTAACACAGCTGCTTGGGAATAGTGAATTCTTATAGGAAACTCCTGGTCACCGGTTGTGAGTTCTCCTTCTTAGTGATTACAGATTTTTAACACTGAAGGGACACACTTTTATTAAAAGTGTTTTTATTTCCTACTACCTTGATGTTTGGACTTTTCTACAGTAAACTTTCAATGATTTGAAACAATGAAATGTTCATATTGTGAGTTGTTTAAATGTGATGGGGGTCTTGATTAACTTTGTATTGCTTTTTGAGGGAAATAGGTAGACTGACTTACTGTGAAGAGAGGTTGTTTCCAAGTGGAGGGATACTTATTTGGATACAATGTTTCTAAAGCTGTTCCATATATGCTGGATTTCTGACCTAACATTCCAGATGTTTCTTTAATCACATTTTCATACTTGTCCCTAGTATTCTGCTTAAAAAGCCTAAAATCTTTTTGTGGTTCAGGTTTTCTCCTACTGCTTACAGTTAAGCAGACTTTTCATACCTTTGGTCTGTGAGTCCTTCTATCTATGGAAGGCAAACTGACCTCTGCAAATAGCTGCTAGCAGGTATCACTCTCTATTCCACAAGGTTAAGACAAAGGAAGAACCACAAAGCAAATCACATAAACTACCCCTGTGATGGAGAACGTGTGTGTGCACATGTGTAGGACTATGAAACCACTTCCCTGAGTGTATATAGAAATCCTCATGTACCTCCTCTATTTCATGACACTCTTAAATAGTAGCTGAGCTCACTGAAAGTCAGTTCCAGTTCTTTTAAAGTGTTAGTTGAGGTTTTTTATCTGAACAGACTTTGACAATTCTTCAAGAAATATGTGCTTTTGTTATCATAGAGTGTACTAAAAAAGTCAAAGGTCAGGCAACATTCCTTGATTTCATGACTAATACCAGGATCAGCAACAACCTGATTTTACTACGTCAACTATTTAAAAAAATCTGCCTTTTGGCAAGACATCAAGTTAACCTAAGGGTGGCATGTGAGCCGATGGTCAAAAGCACTTGGATTTTCTTCAGCCCAGGCTAAGACTTTATAGTTCTTGCTGCTTTCTCTACCATTTTGCTGCTCTTCAGAAATTACACAGTGAACTACCTTGTTTTTGCAGTTTTAGTTTTGGGGGAAAGAAAATCTAAAATGAAAGCTGTTTACTGCTTTTAAAAGGCTTTAGACTAAAGAAAGTTAAATACGTATTTTCCCCTCCACCAAATGTACTACCTCAGTTCACAGGATTCCACCTTCTAGGGCTTTTTTGGTTCTAAGTCTTTAACTTGGTTTTGGTAGCATCTTGCTGTTTATGTAAATTAGTGTGGCATGACAGGGCAGTAAGTATTTAGAGATGTGTTGTTAGACATCTTTAGGGCATGTTTCTGGTTTTATTTTAATAGGATGAAAAGTGACATGAATGTACAGATGTGTTTGAAATTTAAAATGTAGCTTAATTTTCAAATATTCCAAAATTGGTTTTATCAGTATTATGTAGTTTTTTGTAAACTTAAATACATATTTTCTTGGGTAAGTGGGAGTGCACAGTCTTTCCAAAATCCCACGTGAATGCAGTTTACACAGTGCGATTTAAAGAATGTATGGGTTTTTTTCAGGCAAGACATACACAGAGGGGAGGAATGAAATGCTGAATTGTATTTAATCTAAATTAGTTCTTTAACCCAAAACAATACCAAGATCTAAACATTTTAAGTAGGTACTCTCTGAACTAGTGTATACAACTTTCTTCTGCCCAAAAAAACCCAGAGACACTGATTCTGTAATTCTGTAGTACACACTTCCAATGGCATTCTCCAGAATTGTAGATTGATCTTCCCCACTCCCTACTATATGCATCTTTACTTTTCAAGACAAAACTCCTTTTCAGATACACTGAACTATTATATAAAAGGTTTACACAAAATGATCGCTTATCCGTTAAGTATAACTTCTATTTCAGTTAAAAGGACCCAAATCAAAATCCTATCTGAACTGCTGAATATATTCTAGACGTTATTTTTTTTGTGAGGTCAAGTGGGCTAATTTGACATACATAGCAGGTTTTGCATAGTAGAAAAAAAGTTGTTGCTATTGCATGTTTGGAGAGCATAGGCTTCTTTAGGAATGACTGAATACCAATGTCAAACTACATGGTTTTTTTTCTTATAGCTGTTTATGTATGCTATCATTTTGGTCTATTTCTTTGCGGCATTTGGTGCAATAAACTTCCTGAAATGAAAGTAAATGGTATATGGTATCTTTTTTTAAAACTTCTTTTTGAAATAGCTGTTCTTGTTGTAAATGAGATCTAATAGTGCATGGACATCTGATAACCCATTAGTGCAGTAAGTAAATGTTGTGAGTAATGTCTAACAGGAAAGCCTCACAAAATTTGTAACCTGATTGAACACTACTAGCATCTTTGGAAGCTGTACCCCACTTATGTATGTAAATAAGAGCTCTTATATTGTGAAAACTAACTGCAAATGATAATGGAAAGTGAAGACACTGACTGTTGGAATAGGTCCTGCAGAGGTTGCACACACCTGTGTGGCTGGCACTTGAGCTAAGTGTGTATGAAAAGAGCTTTATGAAAAATGCCTTGCTATTACATTAATGTATCCAATCTTAAAGGTTACTCAACCTAACAGGAATGAATGACACCTTGTGTCTACTAGATTATGAATTGGTTGAGGGACTTGACATGAATTAGTTTAAAATAGAGATCTTCAATTTTTGTCAAACTCTCCATGAGCTGAATTTCTATTTAGTATTCTGCAGCTTACTGGAAAGTCCTTATTTACAAAATAAAAATAGAGAAGAGATGATCAAGTGTAATTATGCTGAACATCTCTGAACAGGTCTGAGGTACAGTGTAATTTGTAGGGTGTAAGCACTTATCTGTCAACTGAAATGTCTGAGGTTTGCTTGTTGGTCAGGCTAATCAGGATTGGAAATTAAAAAAAAAGCCCAGGAGCTTTGGCATGAAGGACTTTTCACAGTGCTCTGAATATAGTTTCTGGCTTTCTAGTCTGGCTGCAGTAATTATCAACTCTGGAGCGTTTGGAAGTAAATCTTGTTTTCTCATGCTCAAAGGTGCTAAATGCTTGTGTGCACACACCTGAAGTAGGAGATATGTCTCTTGTGCTGTCTGCTATGACTTCTATGTAATTTGTGCTCCTGCTAGTTAGTACTCCTGCACAAATGTCGACCTGTTGTAGAAGTTAACCAGAGTTGGTGTTGATAAGAATTGAAGTTTTTTGTTGTTTTGGTTTGGTTTTTTACTGTGAAAAGTACATCAAATGATGGTGGTGTGGTGAGCTGTAATCTCACTCCAGCTCTCTTCTTGCCAAATTGTGTAGCAGTCTCGCTCTTTCTAAGTCTGTGCTTTCATGAGAAGGCTCAAAACAGTTTGGTAGCTAACCCTTACAACAAGGGGAAGATGCCATTATCCTGACTGTTCTTTCCTCCTGTCACACCAACTCTATCTGCAAGTTGTTGCCCATCAAATCATTCTTGTCCAGGTGCAGCATGTTTGCAGGAAAAAAAGCTGCTGCTGATTGTCTGCTGGGTTAACAAGTGGAATTTGGCTCCAGTAAGTGGTAGTGTAGGGGCAGGGGAAGAGATAGGACCCCTCAGCTAGGAACAAGAGAGAAAAGGAGTAACATTGCCCTGGCTCCTGATGTCTTTGATACTTGTGGGCCATTGGACCGGCTCAGCAGTTTGTGTGGGGTGGCAATCTGGGCTTCCAGCTAGGCTTTGTAAGACTCCATGAAGCTCCTCTGCTCTGACTTAACCACTTTTAAAAAATTGTAGTTAAGCTGTTGGTCATATCCACTGGTTTAAATTTTTTCTGAAGGGCACTTAGCTGGTCTCTTTCAGAATTCATATGAATGAGACTGTGGGAAGTTACCAAGAGGCAGATGCACAGGCTGACCAGTATAAAATGGCCAAGCACTGGGAAAGGGTGGAGACCTGTATAATAAATGCTTAGGTGGTATGGCTGAGAGGGCTGCCAACGAGCTTTTAACACTGACAGCTGCGAAAGAGAAAGTAACACCTAGGTTTGAAAAACTCTCAAACTCTGCAGTCAAATTCTGTGATTTGTTCAAAAGGTGTCATTTGAGGCAATACAAATACTAATGGCGAACAGCTGATTTTTTTTTTTTTCCCCGTTATATAAATGGCAAGGAGGATCACAGAACCGATGAAAAACTTCCCCTCCTATTAACAAAGAGTCAAAGGCTATAGCAATAAAGTTCATGGAAGTAAATGTGAACTATTTCGCAAAGTGACTGGTCTTTCTCCCTCCTTTTCTTTCTAAATGAAAAAGTCATATAACATGGTAAAGCTTTCTGCTGATCACCCATGAAGCACATTCTTTGGGTTTCTATAAATATACGGTTAAAGAGAGCACAGCTGGACATATGAAACAGGATTTTGGACATAAAGGACATTCAGCTGAGTGACAAACCATGAGACTGTGACCTGTAAGGCTTCCGATCCCATATAAAATTAGCTTAAGTGGCCACATGCGAGTAACCCACATGCTGGAAAATGACTCTTGTAACAGTTGCAGTCAGTTGTCTGTCTGGCACAATCCCAAAGCTAAAAGAGTTTAAGCAGTACACGTAGAGGAGCATCTTGTCTCGAAATCCTAAAGGTCAACACAAGGCCAAAGGGCTTAGGAGTGACAGTCAAGTGCTTAAAAATAAATATAATCTCATAAACTGGATTTCTTCTGTTTGGAGCTACAAGGAAGATTCTACTGTGATCTGACAAAATGGTGTCTGAAAGAGAGCAGACTGCCCTGAGGAAGGAGTTTCCCACCAGGGAAGAAAGCTCCTGCTCTTACAGGCAGAGAAATGTTTGTGGATGTGGAAATATGAAGTAACACTTAGGTCTGCTTGAGGTCTTCCCAGGGAGTGGTTGTGCTCTCTGATAAGAGTGCTGTGGGGTCAAGGGCTGGGATGTTTGGTTCACAAAGATATTTTGCCTTCCATTGGCTTGAATTCCAACCCTGTCTATAAAAAAATTGTTTCAAATAGGTCCTTAATTTTTACTATTTTAGCTTTATTTTACTACCTCATCTTTTTTACCCTAGGCAAAACAAGCCTGAAGAATTTTATCCTCTTTTCTGCTCGTTAATGTCACATCAATGTTTTAATTTTTAATTTTCTTCAATATTGTACCACTTTTTTCTTTTGAAGATCTGCACAGGCCCTATTAGCCTTAAGATAGACAAGTCACGGTTCACTTTAGCTTTGAAAAATGTAGGGCTTTTGAACTGAGCACTTTTGGAACTCTTTGTGATTCCCTAGAGCATGCAACTTTTGTGAGCTTGAAACGTGGCCACACCATGACCAATGTGAAATTAAAAATCGTGTTTCTAAACCATCGGCTCCTGCTGCCCTCTGTAAGGGATTGACTTGTGTGTGGGCACTATAAGCCATGGTGCTTTAATTCTCCAGATTTGTTTCTAATAGAGAACATAAACCTTACCTTTTGATGTGGGAAGCAGAGGTACCTGGGATGCCTGGGCCATCACAGCCTGTTTGTTGTGTGGGTGAGACCATCCTGCCTGCCTGCCCAAGTTCCAGGCCAACCTGGCCCTCGCGTTGTGGCCTTGTTGATCAAGGATATAGGGAGGCGGCTGCCTGGTGGGGGGGACAAAACAGAAACAGAGTTAGTGCTGAGGGAAAGCTAGCTTTCCTCCTTTGCCCTGCTGTTTATCATAACTGCACTTCTGGCAGTCTCCTGTAAGGGTGTGATGTCCCTAATGTGAAGGGGTGACTGAACGCGCAGGCTGGTCAGGCAGGCTGCTCTGCATGCCGACCTGATGCCATCGCCGAAGTGAGCAATGGACTGACCTACGTCAGCACAACACAACTGGGGACATAACTTAGACACCAATGTTTCAAGTGATGTTGTCAGACCTCTGCTATTTAAGCCATTTGTGTTAGACCTAGATATGGCTACGCCCACCTCTGGTTTTCCATGTGCTGTTTGCCTCTGACAAGAATGCAGTAGCCTCCCATGTTGCTCATGGTGGGTAGAGACCAAAAGCAAAAGATGAAAAGTCCATTTGTAATGTTGCTAAATAAATTCTGAGTGTCGTAGGTAACTTGTTGGCTAGTGGGAGCGGTCAGAGGAGTAATTCTGCATTATTACATGCTTGAATTAAATGCAGTCTGAAGAAGAGTTGGTGGCTTCCCAGATGTGTCTATAAGCTCTTGATAGATAAGGAAGCTGGTAACTCAAGAATGCTGTTCTCACCTTTAAAAGACTCCTGTCCTGAGCCTTGGGATGTTTATGTTGCTGCTAAGGACCTAAACTAACTAGTTAATCTCTGGGATCATACTAAACTTTACAGGGAAGGTGGCTTGCCTCCTCCCTCCTTTGCTTCTTTTAAAATTAGTATTCTCTGCCTTTCTTCTAAATATATAAAGCCTTTTCTGCATGTCTATTTTTGTGGCTAGCAACTGCTCTGCCAGCCCCAGAGAAAGCTGGTATGGACTTGGTGATTTGTGCTGGGGAGATTTCAAACTTTGATCTGGTTTGAGCTGGGAGGCAAAATGCTTGAAGCAGGGGTCCCTAGAAATTGCTGTCCCGATGAACATGAGCGGCAAACTGCACCTGCAGGTTGTCTTACTGCTGGTTGTTGAATATCGCTAAGTGTCACTCTTTCCCCTACAAGAGGGGACCACACTAAAAAGCGTGTAACTACAGTTTTGCACACAGATGTGCTTCTTAGTGGTCTGGGATAAAGTCTCTGGCAGCATCAAACTACACTTTACATTGTAACACTTCCAATAGTTCAATGATGGTTGGCTGCCATTGTGCACACCACTGCCCTCTTTCTCAGATCTGTGGTGCTGAGCTGGGTTGTGTTGTAGTTGGGGTTGAAATGTGACTGTGAACTTTACAGAGCGGAGGGCTTGCTCGAGTTAAATGCAGCTTTACATACTGTGCAGTGGTGTATGGCGTAGAGCATCCCGATAGCACAGCTTATCAGCGTAGTGTAGCACTACACAACAATACCTAGATTGTCTCCGGATTCACCAGACCTATCTCTAGTCACTCGGTAACACATCTTAATCTTGGTACCATGCTGAGTTAAATGCATTGATTAACCATGCCTAATTCTTGATTAAGCTTGGCTGGTGGCAAGTCTGGAATTTTCACCCTGTGTCTGTGTCTCAGCTTAAAAGCAGCTCCTGTTTGTTTTCTCAGCATTCTGGTAATTACCACCATTCATTACAGAAGGACGAGGTGACTGGCCAAAGGTATACACGGAGGCTGTGGCAAAGGTTAGTACCGGATCGTCTGAGTACTAAAATAATGCCTTCATCATTGGACAGTCTTACTGGCCAAGCGATGCTGGGGTGGAGGGGGCATGCATACGCCTCCCTTTTCCCTTCCTGGCAATTGCTTTAAAGAGTCAGAGGTAGTGTCTGGCATCCAGACATCTGTCTTTTGGCAATGAAAAGAGAGAGAAAGAGTTCTCTCATTCTTATATACTGGCTCAAAAGATCATTGTGTACAATTACAATTGTGCCCATAAGAATAATTTAACGGAAAGTATCTACCATGTGAATGCTGCCAAGGAAATGTATTTTGGTTTTCTGAACACCTGTTTCTTTTCTCTTATGCATCTTTATTTTTTGCTTGGGATGCATGAATGATGTGGGGAAAAGTGACTTATGACAAGCTGCTGAGCAACACTTGCTGAGAAATGGCAGGAGTTGGTACCACTCAGAAGCAGCACTAGTTTTCAGAAAAATAAAGGCAGAAGTGAAAGATCAAACTTGTCTCTGAGCGAGTTTCTTGTTTGAGGCAGTGGGAAGGTGTTACAGACAAGCATGTGGAGCGTACAAGATGTTAACTTACTGCTTCACAGAAACAGCTTATGCGTTTTTACACACTGGTGTGCAGGTATCTGTAATGAATGTTCTGCTGTGGCAATGCAGCATCGTTGTATCTGTCTATTTTAATATCAAAAATAGTAATATCATGCAGTTTTTCTCTGAAGTACATGTGCGAGCTGAAACACTGTAACCAGTCTTACAGCTTTACAGTCCGTGGAAGGATAGGGGCAGGAAGAAATACAAGAAGGAGCAAAAAAGTAAAATCATCAGTCCTGAATCCTACTTGACTCTGTGCCAGTGTCTGTTATGAGTTCCTGATTCAGTCTTGGTGCAGTTTATTTTAATCCATGCGGTGGCAATCAGATGAAAAGCAACCATGACCAGGCAAGATGTGACTGTCGTTCTGTAAGGGGATAAATTGCCATGGCAATCCTGGCCATAGGCCGTGGGGAGCTGGTTGATTTTGGCCAGCTGCTGGGTAGCTGGAGATGGTGGGTGTCCTTGGGGATAAGGTGCCTTTCAGATAATTAGACAAACATACAAACTGTGTCTCAAAACAAAAGATATTAAATTACTTCTTTCGGCTGCTCAAGATGAAGTTTCTGAAGAGAAGGACAGCAAGCGCTGAACCCAGTTGGAGCCTGAATTTTTCCCACGTGCCAAGGGGAAGAAATGCAAGATTTGACAGCAAGAGAAAGAGAAGGCTAGGTGCCTGCTATGGGAAGGAGTACTCTTTGTGTGACAACAAATTATTTTGATCTTTGTGTTTGTCAGATGAGGTGAGGTCTCTGAGCTCATCACCCAGGTGTATGGCTGCTGCTGCAGTGCAAGGGAAGCAGCTGCGGCAGGTGAAGAGGACATCAGGTCTGCCCCTTTCAGCATAGTCCTCTTAAAGCAGTGATGACATGGGAATCTTGGGCAGTGGGTTTAACACTAGTTAAGCCAATCTGCTGATCATCATTTGTGTTTGCTGGTAGAAATCTACCCTTACCTACCTGCTTGCAGCAGGGGTCAGATGAGAGCTACTACTGATGCCTTGAGAATCCATAGCCAGGTGATGAGGAGGAGAGGGAGAAGAACAAGTCGCCTTTCCAGCATCGCCTGCCCATTGCTTCAGCTTAGCTGTCACATGAAAACTGCACCCTGAAGGACTGGTGAAGCGACAGAGCTGCAGCTGGGCACGATACCGAAACGAGTGTTTAGTCAGACCGGTGCCGATTCAATTCTTTTCTCCAGCTGCAGTTAGTGTAAAAGCTGGTTTCAGATTGCTTGCCAAGCTCTAGATTGACATCAAATAGCACAGCTTTGCAGACCTTATTACCCTTCACAGTATGTCATATTGGACCTGATTGTTATTCCACCAGAGACTGTCTAAGGTAACCTATTGAAATATATCCTAGTTGTTCCCTTACTCACTCCTAAAGCCCCTTGCGAAGGTAGCTGTAATTATTTCTGACCTTAACACCATTCTAACAAGAGGAGTAACTCCTGGAAAAGTGAAGTATATATCCATTCTGCTTCCAGTTTGTGACTCTGCTTCCTGACAATGACAGAGCATCAGCAGGGATTTGCGACTGGTGGTAGGTGTCAGCAGGACCCAGCAATCCAGCCGAGCCTCTCCCACACCTGTGAAAGCTGTAGAAAGGCATCATGTAGCTTTTGTTTCCTTCAAGAGTGGAGTCATGGTTCTGTGTGAGTTATGATCACGATTGTTGGTGCTCTGAGCACTGGCAAAGGATGCTGCTGATAAATTAGGTGCAGTAGCAGCAGCTGCAAAATTGCTGTCCTGCTGGCCGAGGAAAGGCAAAGTCATCAGAGAATTAAGCTGAACTGCCTAGCATATTTTGCACTCAGAAGGCAGCTTTGTAGGAATTATAAGGAAGATGATGCCATATAAATTTTTTTCTAACTTCTGTTGAAACTACAGCTGTTGTTCTTCAGGCCTAATATTCTTCCACGCAATGAACTGCCCCAACTCAGCTTCTTCAAATAGGATCAAAAGGGTCAGCTGGAAAAATCTATAAAGAGGTGGAACAGTTTGAAGAAGAATGCAGAGGCTTTGAGCAGTGGCTGCTCGGAAATCAAGGTCAAATCACGCCTTAACAGCTCGTAGTACACTCAGGAGTTCAGACGTCTTAAATCAGACCCTAATGATCATGACTGGGTAGAGGACAAGAGTCCGCAACTCCAGACTAGTGTGTGGAAAACTGGTTGTAAGCTGCCAACAGAGGATAAGAAAATATTGTCTTCCTCTTTCAAAGCTTTTTGCTCACATGAGATTGAGACTTCACTCCAGACATCCTATAAAAAAAAATCAGTAGGGAACCCCGAAGTAGTAGTAACCGCTCAAGCTGTGCTGTGTTTGGCACATGGGACTTCCACTGGGACTGTGGGCATCTTGTTGATTTAGACAAAATTACATTAATGATATCCGCTTTTAAATGGCTTTTCAAACATGTACTTCAGTGTAACTTATCATCAGTTATTTTGGTCACGCGTCCCTCCAGTTCAGGACTTGTGACTGCTATAGTGCTATTTGTACCTTTTGCAGTGTATTATTTCAGTTATACATTAAGTGTAGCAAGTCTTAAGTTTCTGTAATTTACTTTACAGCTAGCTTCCTTTGCCCAAGGTAACTGGAAGCTATTAAAAACTTGCCTTAAAATCAGCAGCATAAATAAAGCTGCCTTCTGTATTTCACTCTTGCTGGCACCCAATGTTGCCTGGCACAGTAAAAATTAAATTTAAAAGTATCTGTAAATGTGACCAGCTGCTCATCTGAACTTTGAAATGCTAAAACTTTGAAATAAAAGCACTTTGTTAATGTAGCTCTGATACCATGCCACCTTCAGAAATTGCTTGGACTTAAAGAACCTGGCAGAAGTCTGGCTGAGCAGCTGACTTCTGTCTGGTCAATAGAGAGTAGACTTAAGTAGACCTTTAAGACCAGTTCTCTGTGCATTTCTCAATCTAGAAGTCATGAGCGAGACTTGAACCCACAGGCGGTGAAATCAAAAGACGGGACTCTTCTAAATCAGCCCCTATGAGGAGTCAGTGCCCAGCCACAGCCTCTGGATAAATCCTCCTCTCTTGCATTGGCAAAGTTGAGCTTTCTTAGCACAGAAAAAACCCAGCTTGATTGCAGGGTGGTGGCTGCCAGAGGCACGTGAGTGAGACAATGATTTAGTCCTTTGACTTGACAGACCTCGGCTCTTTCACCATCTCTGTCTGCCCTGGGATTGTGAAACCTCTGAGCACGCTGCAAAATTCATCAACAATAGTAATTCCTCATTCCCAAAGGTATAATCAGGTGAAAAGCTGGCCTCTCAGCCTGTGCTTCAGCAGAGCTCCTATGAGGCTGCAGGGCTGAGCACGTGGCTGATTCATTTCTCTTGCACAAGACTGCCTGCACCGCGGTACGAAACTGAATTGTTCCCAGGGGCTGGCCTTGCTGGAGTTAAATACGTGCCTTCCTTCATCAAACTGCTTTCTGTGATTTCTGCACATTTCACAAGACAGTTGAGTTACTGGTGAGTAAAATTTACAACCAGGAGCCTCAGCCCCTCTAGAAAGTCAGAGAGGAGTTGTAATGCATTGTATGCATGCCAAAAATTAGTTGTTAGGTGTTCTGAGACACAAGTTTAACCAATGCTAATGTAATATTAATATATATTTTCTTTTAATAAACTCTTTGCAGCTGAAAAATGTGATCACTACTACAAAACAAAAAGCTTAACCTGCAGAAAATGAAGGGTCTGCAGCCAGCAGTTTGACTATTTAATGAACTCGCTCAGCTAACAGCCTGTATCCATGCTGTCTTAGTACGTGAAAAATGTGCTTGGTGCCACAGTGATGTCAGGATCCCCGAGCCGATCACGGCTTATGGCTTCCAGCTGGGCTGCGGAGGGCTGGGAGGCACCGCAAGCTGAGCAGATGCGGCTTTTGATGGAAGCAGCATCCAAAACCTGCCTTATTTCCAATGTGTCCTGACCCAAACCCCCGAGTAGTCAGGAAAACGTTTACCTTCTCTGCTATAGCTCAAATGTCACAGCTTTCTGTTCATTTTTCTGAGCCCTCCTCCCCCTTGCTGATGGCTGCAGTTGGCTCCGCTCAGGTAACTTTTCTTTATCTTTTTCACATAGTCGGTGTCCACTATTGCAACCGAAATCTGCACTATCGGAGAAGGGCTGATGTGAGGCTGGCTGAGAAACAGGGGCCAAATTTAGGAAGAATTCCTGTTCTGATGAGAGGAAAAGCTCCAGGGAGATGTTTAATTGCTGCAGATCAAGTGATACTAACAGTAGAGGTTTTTTATCCTTCGTGTTAATAACGAAATGCCATGCTGCGTGGATGTGCACTGATCAAGTTACTCTCTTCTTTCACTGGCCAGAATTCTTTCTTTGTTCACCCTACTCTCTCTACAGTATTTTTCCTTCCTGTTCATCTTGGCATATCTAAAATTAGATGACCAGCTTTCCCAGGCAGGCACCTGTCCATGCTTATAAAGTTTCTAGTGTAGTATTTGAAGGCCACAAATAGATTAGTTAGCTCTTTCCCTTACTGTACGGTCTCAAAAGGGAAACTGCTGAGACAAGATCTTTCAGGAATGTAAATGGCTCCTTTTGTCTATGCTACAAATGAAGAAATGAAGATAAATGTCACCCATGGGTGATTCCTTCAGAGACTACTCAAGTCCAGCCAGATTGCTTTGGTTCAGGCCTTCCAAGCCAACGCCGTTTTCATACCTGCATTAGGAAACCAGGGATTTAACTGATGAATATGATGCATGTATTTTCAACAAATCATATATGTGTTAGGGGTTCATCTACAGTACAAGGGTCGAGGATTACTGGAGTGCTTCTCCCCAATCTGGAGGCCGGACTGGAAGGCAGAAGACAACCGATGGTGAAATCCATTTTTCCAGGCCGGTGATGCGAAGAGGACAGTGTGGTCTGTGACCTGCCTGCGAGTGGGGCGTGCGGGTGAGCAGAGCTTAGCATATGGGTCTGCACACACAAGTTTTCAAGAATTCTGGATCTTTGCTTGTGCTGAGTGCTCTTCACTCATCTTTTTCACTTCAGACAGAACAATTCCTGATGTTTGTGGTCTTTCTTCTTCTGAGGTAGGTAATGCAAAAACCATGGTTGCACAAACCGTGGTAGCACATCCAGGCTGCAGTTTCAGAAAAATTGCTTGAATTTAATGTTGATGAAAATCTGATGTTCCAACTTTGAGTCAACGCGTCATGTGTCAGGCTTTCAGCAGCATTAACTTGCCAATGCCTATAATAAAATCCTTATCCATCTGGCTATCCTTAGCCATAAAACAACAACAAAAAAAATAATCTCAGTTACCCTGAACCTGTTTTCTTAACTGAACCAATCTGGATGTGTCATATGTCATTTAAAAGCTCATATAAGTAACAGAGTTATAATCAATGCTTTTGTTTGAATATTTTGCCATTAGAGTGCTAATTTTCTCTCAAAACTTGCCTTGAGTAGGAGAGCATTAATTATTTTTTTTTTTTCTTTTTTTAAGCTGCATGGATAATTGATGTTTAAGTTGTGCGTAGGCAAAAAGCCTGTATGTAACTGATAGGAGGAAGAATTCATATCTGCACTGCAGTTATTCTATAAGGGGACCAGAACTTCTAGGTTATCAACTCTTTGTTGATTGTTTGCATTCCTCCTGTGCTCTGCCTATCAGCCAAATCTGATTGTCTTTTGCTGCTGCTACGGTAGGGATTTATTATTACATCGGGAAATATAATAAAATTAAGGTTGCAGAAGGTAACATTTAAAGGTAGGATGTGAGGGGAATGAGAAAGCATGGGTTTTTGTCATTGGGTTTTGTAGCTGTTTGCTAGATAGCAGAGGTATGTTGAGGATCAAGAGCTGTCTATGCAATGTCAAATTCTGAAACTAAGTGTGAGAGAAAACTGACTAAAAACCTCTTCACTTCCTACCTCTATCTCTCCAGCTTCTGCCTATGTCTCCTCCTGGCTGGCAGCCTTTGCCCCCATCCCATGCTCCTGCTGTTGGTTTTGGGCTCTTCTGCTCTCATTATTTTTCCATTTTCACATCCACCTTCCCTCACGTTGCATTATTTTCATACCTTCTCATCTTTAGACCTGTTCGGTCTTTTCCCTGTTCAAAGGACATGGAGCACATGCAGCACTAAAGATGTTCACTGAACTTAGGTGATAAATTCTTATAGATTGCTTCTGAGAATGATGAACTGCTTGCCGCAAGCTGTAGGGCTTGGTCAGGTGGAAACTGCAAAAGCACAACCTCATCATGATGGCAAACTTGAGGAATATCAGGTGTCCTTTCTAGAGTTACTAGGTGTGAGAGCTAACAAAACCCCTTGCTTTTACTTGTTTTTTATAATAAGGGGAAAATAATGTACTTTTCCATTCCCCAATTTCTGAGACAAAGGTGATCCATAATAGCTAAATCTTTTTTTTAAAAAAAAAATGAGACTGTCCATCCACCATAAGCTATTTTAATCGAATGATTTCTCTGTAAAATATATAAATCACCAAAAAATAGTTCCTTAAAAAAGAATGATAATTACAGGCAATGCTGCCTCTAATACTTGACATACAGAAACCTGACTTACATTAAAATATCACTTAGGACAGAAAGCAATACTGTATTTCTCCCCATCTATCTGGACTGATGAGTATTCATCTTTTTGCTTGGGCAACATTTTCAAAAGACAAAAATTTAGCCAATACAATCAGCAAAATTTTCCTCCTTCATTAACTAAGTGCCCAAGAGACAAATGGACAAAGAGCGAGGCTCTCCTATTCAAGAGGAGGTTGCAGATTAAATGATGCAATAAATTTACCCGGGGTTAAAAGTGAATTTTCTTCTAGCATAAAAATCACCTTTCAATGATGCTGGAAACTTTACAGTTTGCAGGCTAAAGTGATAGGAAATAGCACTTTAGAGCTATGGATGAGATAATGCAGAAGCAGTGTGTGTCTATGGCAGCATCCTTTACACCATCGCTGCAGACAGACTCCTATGGCTGCAGTCATTTAGGTGGGGAAGAGAAACTCCCTGAAATGGCAGTTTGTCTTAAGTATTTAAAGTTTAGCGTCAAGTATCTGTCTTCTAAATAAATGCTGTGGAATGTTGTGCACAATTAGGTAAACTGCTAAAACCGATAGTTACTGTTTTTTCCGAGATTATTGGTTTTCCCGATGAGACTCTTAGCAGTGCATTTCCCATATGTTATCCGCTTTATGGAACTGTATGTCTTATTTCACATGTGCCTCATTTTAAATATTTAGTAGTAGGTATTTTTAATTTATGACTAAATATTTCAGCATCTGAGAATGTCAGTAAATACTATTTGTCTCTTTTGTACCTAAGGTGAGTAGGGAATAGACAAGTCAATGCTTTGTGATATGATATATTGGCATTTTGCTTGTGACTAGCAGCCTCCTCAAAACTGAAAGCATGACCTTTTGTGAAATGGCATTCTTTTATTGAACAAATGTGTTTTTAATGTATTCTGTTATAGCTGCTTGCTGTTGTGATTACATGAAATTGAACTGCCTTTTGCAGTAGTGCAAACTACAGCAGGAACAAAGGGACTGAGCTGGTTTTGACTCTTTATTCTCTTCTGCAAATCTGCAGAAGGATTTGTTGTAGCCTCTGCAAATCAGTAGCTGCAAATATTAGTTCTTAACTTCCACAGTTTTGCTGAGGGGTAGCCTGAAGTCATGATTTAGTGACATGAGAAATGAAAGAAACTTGAGCTGCAATGTTTTCATGATTTTCTTTTTTCTTTTTAAGTAGAAATATTTAGTCAAGCCAAGTAAATCCTTACAATTTTAACTCAAACTATAAACCAGCAGTGGCCGAGAACAGGTTATGCGAGTTCTTTGTGAAACCCCTTTATGCAAGAGACAACATTCTCTTTCCATCAGCTGAAGGCTGAGAAACGGCAGGTCAAATTTCTGCTTATACCAAAGCCCTGCTTTCCGATAGTCCTGCAGCAAGCACAGCGTCAGCAACTGTAATACCTGATATTTCTAACTTGGAGGAGGGGCATGAGAAGGATAGAGGAAAGCTCTTTATTTTAGAGAAAAATGGAAGATATGTTAATTGCTGAGAATGTATCAGCAGAGGGCACAGAGAAGAAATTTTTTGTAGTTCATCGCTTAAAACAAAGATAGATTCTAGGCCCTGTACATAAAGAAAACCTTCAAGATTTGAATGAGCATGCAGCTGACAGTGTGAAGGTAGGAAAACTAACTTCTGTGTTGGAAATAACACTGTATAGTGAGACGTAACAGCCACAAGCTGGAACTTCCACCTTCACCTCTGAACGTGTCTGTGTTTTGAACCGTTTTGCTGCTGCAAAGTACATAGGCAAAGCTCAGAATACCACCACAGCCTTATCACTAGGCTTCATTGCATCCACAGAGATAGAAGTTGCTAAGAAAGTGCATGACATTTTTTGTTACAAAGAACGGTGACATGTTAATTACTGAGATATTCATTATTCCCTTTTGTGTAAAAGGAAGATACCAGGAAAAATGCATTAATGTTGGGAAGAGAAAGACGGTCATTGGTAACTTCTGGATTAAAAAATTGGGATACACTATTCTATTAATACACATAGAGGGAAACTAAAGTCCAGAGGGACCTAGTGGGGCTCCCCAAGACATTTGTGACTTGAGATCCACTTAGGACACAACTTGTGTTGGTGGTTCTTGGGTTTGTTTATGAGGATGTGCCTCCAGAACGTGTCTGGTTTTGACAGATCCTTTCTCTTCCTCTTCCAGAATGACTCGGAGCCCATCCAGTGAGTATCAGCATGGTATACAATCGTAAGTGGCCCCTGCATAGGGAGTCAACTGCTAGCATTTCTTACAGCAACCGTGTGATGGCTGGGTGCAGTTTGGCAGCTTTGTGTGTCCAACTCACGGTGGATCTGGGCCTGAGGTTTTCTTTCTTTTGTTTAGTTGCCTTTGTATGTTCGCATCTAAACTAAACACTAAGAAGTAACAAAGAAGAAGGATGGTCTTGTGGTTAAATATATCCAAGGTGCAATATGGAACTGGGAGCTATGTCTGGCTCCACCACATCTATGGCCAAGGACAAACAGTTTAAGATCTCAGGGTTTTCCCATTAATAAGAGGAGGATGAAAGCCCTCTGTGGGTGACGGAATGGTTTGAGTGCTTTGGTTCCCAACAGAAAGAGCTAGAGAAAATTAAAAAGAAAAAAAAAAAAAAAGGATTTCCATATTGACCAAATTGATAGTAAAACCAGAGAGCAGATAACTATTCTGTCACTGGCTCTTCTCTACTCTATCAGATCAGTCATGATTCTCGGTTAGAAAGAGGATGCCCTGTGCCACCCATGCAACAGCCTGTTTGCCACAGCTGATCTGCTGCGTGGCGAGACAGGCAGGTGCTGATCTATGTGCCAGTGAGATCTGGGACAGAAAGTGGCATACGTGTAAGAGTTTATCTCTTACCTTGCTCTGTCGGTGTACCTGAACAAGTAGTTTATCCTGTCATACACTCAGGAACAGCACTGAGCAAGAGTAATGCAAGAGTCAATCTCTGGCTTTCTCTGACTCTCCAGTAGGCTTTACAGTGTTAAGAGTGAATAGCAGAGAAACAATGTATTTATTCATTCTGATTTCACTTGCTGTAATGGGAAGTAATTCCCCTGAAGTCAATGGGATTGCAGTGGTGTAAGAGCTGTATCAATTTCTGTGCCCTTAGGTTGATGAGAAAAATAATATATGGCCATAACACAGCAAACATATATAGAAAAGGCCTCAGGGCAGGGAAACATTCTGTAAATGATATGAAAACAACATATTTAGCAGATAAGTATTTCAAAAGTAGGAAGCTGAGGAAGGCTTGCTCTTTGGCCAATATAAAGAGTTCTCCCCAATACTTTGCCTTTCCACCTCAGCACAGAGCTTCAGCTCTTCTAGAAGCAAGCCTCCCTCACCAGCCATCGCCGATGGGCCAAAGAAGAGGTTCACAATAAGGCAAAAACGATCAATCCCCATAAAAGACGGGTGTGCAGGAGAGGTAGCTGGGCAGCAGTCATCTTCCTGGCTACTCCAGCTTCATGCTTAGTGTGGGAAGGCCGACCAAAATCGGGAGGAAAAAGAGGAAGGAGGGTGAGGAACCGAGGGGACAAAACCTGTTGCTGTAACAGAGGGTAACCCCCTTGTACGGCAAACGCAGAGCACGAGGCCCCACCATGACCCGTGACCTTCCCCTCCCTGTAGCCACAGCCCCATGGGGTGACCGGCCACCACGCAGCCCTTCTGCTCCCCAGCGTCCCGGCGGCTGGAGGCGATTGAGCAGCTGGCAGGGAACCAACAAAGGAGGGTAGGTGGAAGCACAGAAACCAAAGAGGAGCTCAGCAACATGGGGTACAGAATAAAGATGAAACGGAGGAGAGAACCATGTTGCTTTTTCGGCTTCGAGAATGTGATATGGGTCATTATTCCTTAAAAAAGACAAGCGACGTTTGATCTGGCGGCGAGGGGCGGGCAACCGGCACGATGCTCATGTCAGACAGGTGATGAAGGACAGGGCGGGCAGTGGGGGGAAGCAGTAAGGAGATCATGAAGAAACGTTTTCTGTGCTGTCCCTGCCTTAGGGCAGTAGGGTCTGCTGTGGTTCTGAGGGAGTGGGAGACTTGAGAGAGAAAAAAGAAGGCAGAGTTCACACCTCCCTTTCTTTGCAGCTGATCAGTCTTTTTTCATCTCTAACAGAGGATTTGGGTACATTCCATGCACAACTCACACCTGATTAGTTAAAGAGGATTATATCAACGCAACTTTGACTGTAGGCAGTCTCAAATCAGCTTTAACTTCACAGAAGCACATTAACTGCAGTGATTTTTTTTTTTTTTAAGATTTCTTTTTAATCACTACAAGCGTGTCCTCAGAGAAGATTGCAGCAGTTTTACTGCGATAGCTGAAACCTTTGTGAGCTTTATGAAGGAAACACTGCCCCCGCCCACCCCCCCATTGCCGGTTTCACATCCCAGTTAGAAAAATCCCTTTTCATTTCTTAAGTCAAGCACAGAGAGATTCATTCAGTAAATGACAGAAAGAAACAGGTCATTCTGAGTGGTGGCAGCGGGGGGGAAGGGGCAGCTTGGTCCAGGGAGTTCAGGGTGGAAGTTCCTCGCTGGAAACCTACTGGAGTGCCAGTGATGGGCTGGGAGAGAATGACTGGGAGATGGGGGAAGCAATTTTAAGGTATGGAGGGAATTAGGGGAGCAAGCCCAGGGAAGTGTTTGGGCTGGAGGATGGTGGTGCTGGTGGATATTTAAGCAGCTACATCACTAGTCCAAAATATCTCAGTTACTAAAAGCTGCCTACAACTTGGTTATTTGCTTTTTCCAACAAGGAAAATAGTATGTCTTGTGGGAAATCATGAGGATGACATACCCAAGTACATTGCATATTTGATCACTAATAATATAAAGTAAACATCTTTAAAATATTTCCAGCAACATCTGTCCTAGTTTAACTACTGGTTCATGTTGCATTCCTTTATGGAATAATACTCATCTCAGAAAGCAGAGCATGTGTCACTGCCATCCATTACAAGAGTTAAACTTGTGGGATTTTCCCTGTCTATTGGAGCTGAATTTCCTTCAACCTTTAAAAAATACTTTCTTTTCATTTTCCACCATTGCATAATCCTGATTCTCCAAAAGTCTGAGTGCTTGCCTATGATCTTATATATTTAGTATTTGGTTTGGATAAAAAAGGAGCACAGCGAGCTAGTGATTTCACTCATGCTAGGGGAAAAAAATCCAGAAAAGGGAGATGTACCAGTTTAATAGGAATGCATGGTAAAACTAGGGGCCCTGGGGGGTTGGACGGATTTTAAAAATTAGAGCTTTTAGCAGACGGAAGAGATTAGCATCATCCTCTGAAGGGGGGTGGGGGTGGGAATTAATAAACCACTTAAAACTGAAAACAGCAAATAATGGTAAAGAAGAATGTGGACAGAACTCCCCCCTATAGCCACCGATGCCGAGGCTACCTGGACAAGGCATATTTGCCCTGTACTAAGGTGTGTAGATTATATGTCCTAAAATGGAAAGTAATGTATGAAGCAGGTATATGTGTTAGCATTTTGGAGGAAAATATTTCATTTTAACCGACAAGGACTGCCTTCTTGGTAGTTTTACTATTTTTGCTGAAAGAGTAATTTTTTACAGCAGAATTTACAATACATTCTACTTCTGAGCAAAAGTGTAAGTATAGCACAACTGAAATAATCTGGTTTTTTGTGAAAACAACTTTTCTGTCAGTGAAGAGACAACTTTTTGTTAGAGGGAGAAAGGAAAGGGAAAGGAAAGGGAAAGGAAAGGAAAGGAGCTCTTTTCTGTTACTAAGAGTAGTAAAATTCCACCAACTTTAAAAAGTTCTGGATGTGAATTCGTCATGACTCAGAAATATGCAGAAAAGTCTTTGGAGGCCATGAAATACAGGCATTTATTGGGCCTTGAGCTACCTTTGAAAAAGTCAATTTTTTTCTCTCCCAGTATACAAAGTGATTGAGAAAAATCAAACCAATGAAATGCAAGCACCTTATAGCTCCATCTGTAAAGGAACCGAGGTGTGTCAAGTTCCAGTTTCCCTATAGGGATGTTTAACTCTCTCGTATCAGCCCAGGAATGTTGCTGGTCCAAGTCTGGGTAAGAGGATGGTAGCAGAAGTTGTGCAGAAGGAGAAAGGTTGGGAGAGAGAGGGAAACCCCCAAATTTCACAATAAGGCAGATGTCGTGGCACAAGATGGGGCCAATCTGTTTTACTGAGATGGTACCAGCTCAAGCAGTCCTGTGGCAGCAGTTCTCCTTGTTCATGCAGTGGTAAATCCTCCCTCTAGCAAGCTACAGGTTGGAAAAAGAGTTGTTTAGCATTTCAGAGCATCAGTTAGCATTTTGGCTCCCTTGCTCAAACAAGAGACAAACAAGGAGACCACAGCTGTATGAGGCCGGGTTTCCCTATGGGGATGTCTACCCCTGGATGACGTTGGCTCCTACGTCAATTCTCCATACTATCAGTTTAAACCCCCTCACTTCTTGTTGGCATTGAAACCAGTAACCTGGCACTGGACTGCTGTTATCACAACCTCTCTTCCCTGTAAAGGCGGCTGGACTCTGCTTTTGGCTACAGAAGTGAGATAAAGGGTAGTGGGGAGTGGGACTGAAACAGCAAGTACAGCTAGGCTTTTTTTTGTTGTTGTTAAAGATTAGATACGGACTCTGCAAATCAGAGATAGCAAGACTGACCTAAAGATACTGAGTTAGTTTCCATAGCAATGAGTCCTATAAGTTCTCAAAATATTCAAGTCTCTATTAGGTTGGAAGTAGATATAAATAATTTGCTTACATAAGGGCATGCCTGGTCTCATCCAGCAAACCACTCAATTTTAAGCAAATGAGTATTAAGATAATGGATCTCCATAGGTACCTGACTGTTATGCTTGCTTGGGAAAGAAACACTCTTGGTGAAAAGTGCCTTTATGCCTCCAGGTAGCTCTTTTTCAACCCTGACCCCCCTGCCTGGGACCTTCACCTGTGCTTCCTGCTGTCAAGCTACCTTTAATGCAGACTTTGGGTTTTTTTCCATGAGACTGGTCTGTTCCTCTCCACCAAGAACGAGAGGCAGCACCGAGCACTGCTCCTTCCTCCAGCCTCCTCTCTAGCTTGGCTGGGGTCACCTTGGGCCCTCCACCTCACGATTCAGGTGAGATCAGATATGCTTGCAAAAAGGAAGGAGCACACTCCAAAATGCGAATACTGAATAGGTACGTACTCGCAGGAAGCTTCCTCATCCCTTCTCCCTCTGTCTCTTCAGCAAGGACTAGATTGAGTTATAAAGACACGACTGATGGTGCATTGTGTTCCCAAACCACAGGCCCTGCAGCATCCCAGTGGGATGGCGTGACTGGAATGGGAAGTCTCTGACACCACAGCACGCAGAGCGCACCACCGTGGTGGCGCACCAAGGAGCTACGTTTGGCCACTCTGTACGTGTCCCCAGCACATGCCGTGATGCTGTTAATTAACCTAATGTAAGTTGGACGGAGCTCATCCAGAATAATATCGCAAGAGCAGGACCACAAATTCAAAATACTTCCATCTTCCATTTTCAGTTGTTTTGCTGTAAAAAGGCATAAGTAACCAGTGAACAGGCTTGAGTCAAGTCTTTTTGTAACCAGTGGTACTAAATCATATAACAGCTCGTGAAACTGATCTCTGAGAACACCATGTTCCATTAGAAAAATCTAAAATATGTTCTCATGCTCGTGAATTGCACCAAAGTTATTTAACTTAGAAATGCTTTTCACAAATTAGCATTTATTGTAAGACTGAACAGAATCAGGACTGAAAGGTAAAGCAGGGAAAGCAGAAAGCCTATGGTGAAAAATAATCCCCTGAATACTTCACGTAGTTTCTAAAAAAAAAAAAAGAAAAGGTGCTAATGACTTAAAGAATCTCAGCATATTAGGAAGAACTAATTTAATTTTCTGATAGCGCAAGCTTTTGTGAGACACACCATTAGCTAATTGAATGCATTTAATTTATTTAGTTCCAACTTGGATTTGTTTTCCTATCCACCTTCCTATGGTGAAAAGCAAATAAAATATTTCCCAATAGCAAATTGCTGCTTCTTCGTTCAACGATCAATTTAAACTAGGATTACTTTCCAAGCACTTAATAAGGTGTGTGTTTTACGAATGCTTGACGAAAATGACAAAGCTGCAGCGCTGCCCGATGGCGCTGACTGCCTTGCAGCGACGGACTGGAGACAGACACCATGGGATCACAGATTTTGTGGAAGCCATTTTTATGTTGTAGCTTGTCGCCAGGCTACAAGAGTCTCAACAACACACTACTGTAATAACCAAAATAAGCAGTAAGTTGATAATGACTTCCTACACCCAGCACGCTGGGAAGCCCACCCGTGCCGTAGTCTAGAGAGCGATTATAGCTTTTGAAGGCCAGCTGGCCCATCTGTTCCCAGTACTGGTGCTACTACCAGCAATGTGGAGTTCAGCTTGGAGGAGCTGCTCAGGCTTTTCACGGGTCTGTCTGTTGCACCCAGTTGAGCTCCCGGCAGCGGTGGCTGCAGCGCTGCTGCTCCAGGTTGTACAAACAGGCAAGGGAAAAAAAGAAACTGCCTAAAATGCTGTGAGAGCTCCTTGTACTATGGGACACTGTGCAGGGAAGAAGTGTCCTGGGGGCAGCAGCTTCTGTTTGCAGTGTACGCAGGTGAGAGCAAGGGAGGGAGGAGAAGGCTGAGCGCAGCTGTGTCTGTGTGTCTGTCCGCCTGGCCTTGCCCTGCTGCAGCACCCTGCTGCAGCACCCTGCTGCTTGCCACATCTGCAGCCTTGCAGAGACGCGGTTACGTCTGCTGAGCAGGGGCAGGATGCATTTCCACAGCCCTGGGAGCAGGTGGGCATGTTCGGAGACCCACTGTGACTGTGAATGTGATTCAGTCATCACCTGCTGCTTCCCAGGCGAGTTCTAGGGAATTTGAGCGTTTCCCATTTCCAGTGGAGATCATTGCCTTCCACTCGTTAATTTACTGTATTTCCCAGTGGGTTATTCTTGGGGGAAGGAGAGGAGGTACAACAAAACTCCATGAGTGGTCCTTCTCCATAAATGTCCTTAGTCCTTCTCACTGCTCTGTGTTTTACCTAGGTCTCCATTATGAGTGCCTCAGCAGTCAAAGCTCCTGGTCATTGCGAACCTCTCCAAGTCTTACATATTGTTGTAATGGTGTAAGCTCTTTTCACATGCATGGTTTTTCTGGAAGATCTTTGCCAGTCTCATAAAGCTTTTTCTACTGTCATGCTCTAATTTGTGTAGCACATTCCTAGCTGAAGATTATTATTGCTAATTATTACTTTATGAACCTGAGATTTCTTTCAAGTGCATTAATCAAAGTAACTGGAAAAATTAATTCTCACTGAAAACTAAATGGGGTTCTGTGAAACAGGGCTCTCTCTTCAAAGGGGATTAAATATTCCTGAGAGAGCTCTTCTAGCTGCTTGAAATGTATTGTAGTTTAGCTCTGGAATACTTATATTGATTTATGACAAAACATCACTAAATACTCTATTCTCAATGGTTTTCTGCAGCAGTGGGTGCCAGCAGTAAGCTTTTGTTACATCTGTTGAGTTTCAAAGTCAAGTATGTCAATAATTTGCCTATTCCAGGAATCCTCAGAGAACGTCCTCATAGGGCAGTGATTAGAGCAAATTAAAAAAAAAATAATAAATGGTTACCATGGACTTTGGTACCGATGTGTTGCTCCATCTTCAGCAGCCTGTCGAAGTTCTCCTCTCTGTCAAAGAGAAACAGAAATAAAACATGGTATAATGTTAACCTTAAGGTATACATGCCCCCATCCAATAGTACTGGGAAGGAAGACTAGGTCCATTTCCACCTGGAAGATTTAGGTGGAGGTATGACAATGAAATTAGAGAATGTGAGAGATAACAATTGTTACTAGCTTCCACATTGTGCAAAGTTTGCAGAGACAGTGAGCTTGGCAGCAATTTGACTCCTTTGAAATTTTGAAAATAATTATCTAAAGAAGCATTAAAGTGTCAGAGGAATGCCTTGCCTTTCTACAGGTTCGTTAAGCAGACGAAGAACTATTGGAAAGGAAAGGAATTATTTAAAATGCATCTAAAGGTCACAAATAGAAAACAGGAAAAGGATAAACCCCAGTCCATGGCAGACTGTACCACTGAGACCATAGGACATAAATGCAGTCAGGATAGCAAGTATCACTGTAAGTAAGTCAAGGTTCAATCTTCAGTAATAAGCTGGTTTAATAATAACAATAATAATAATAATAATAACCTAACTTGCTTGACTGAGATAACCATGTATATTATATTTGTCTTGGGGAGGGAAGCAACACAGCACAGCATATATGTTTGTCAGCAACACCTATACCCTGAGTAGTCTTTATTTGAATTACTCTCATGCTTATCTGCAGGCAGGACTTGGACCATATGTTGGGAAAAGTATTGGTACAAATAGCTGAATCAGGGCTCCTCTGAAGCTCAACAAAACAAGGTGGCTTAATTGTCCTCCCTGACTTCTCTGCTTCTTGGCCTTATTTGCTCTATGTAATTGTTCAGGTCCTGTGCAATCAAACAATAAAAATGTCAGACATAGACAAAGCAGTGACAATTGCTTAGGCAGTTTGTTTTTCCTGAACCCACAGAATTAAACTTGTTGAAGTTGTAGCTCATGATTTGACCAACCTGTACTTAGACCAGTAGCCAGACAAAGGCTTTGAACTGGGCCATGACTTCCAGTTTGCCTCCCCACTCACAATTGCTCTTCCCTTCACCCTTGCTATCCTGTTCTCCTCCTTCTCTTTGTTTTCTTTAGGACTGTACTAAAACAATTGTGTCTGTCTTGTGGCCTCCTTCAACTGCTGCAGAATTTAGACGTGCACTTAAAAAAATAAGCATCCCTGTTCCCAGCCAAAGACTGAAAAGAGATCTCATTCTATGTGCGAACCAGTGCCGCACTTGCAGTACCTAGTGAGTCTGTGCATCGGGGAAAAAATGTGTCGGGGAAAAAATGTGTCGGGGAAAATGGCATTTCCCTCGCGCAGGTGTCATAGCCCGGTTAGAGACATTATGAGGGGGCAGCTGGGTGTGGATGTTGGTGCTTGGACCCAGGCATTTAGGTTTGTCCCCATTGCTCAGCTGAAGAGGGACTTGCCAGCACTCCTGTGGCTGTCAGAGGAACTTGCAGTGAGGAGGACACGGACCCCCCTTCCTGGCCCGGGTGCTGCAGGCTGGGCCAGGGTGGGCTGCAGGCAGCTGCCCCCCAGCAGCCCCCGGAGCTGTCTCAGCTGACGAGCTGTAGGACAGCAAGGCAGCCTGCATGGGGACATCCACCACGGCAGTCCCTGGGAGTTACATTTTTTTGGTGGTTTTGTTTGGTTGGTTGGTTGGTTGGGTTTTTTTTCTTCCCCTGATAAGACATATTGAGAGATAAGAGGGGCATATAGCAGCTCTGTTTCTCAGAGATGTGAGAGGACATAAACTGAAGTTTTTCTGTGGTTTTCCCTGGCAGACATGAGCAACTCAGTGTACAAACTCTAGTAAAAGGAGCAGCAGCAAATTACCCTTTAAAACGTTTAATTGGTTTTGACTCCGCTGTACCATTTGCACGAAAGGGAGATGATTCCTGCCTCGGGGAGGTGTAAGCTCCCAGGTCACTTTTGCCTATTACAGCTTGAGAAACAGAGCTCCACTGAGCATATCTACTCCCTCTGTACCAGCTCTGTGTGTTCAGGCCCAAGCTCACAGACTCAAGTGCCTGAAATCAGTTGAATCCGTATTGCCTTCAAGGTCAAAGGCACAAGGCCCCGACATCACCTACCCCGTGCTTGCTTTTACTTGTCTGGACAGGCAGCCTCGCTATTTCTAGACAATGCAAGCAACATCAAGGACTGGGGGATTTGGGTCAAGTGTGAGGTCAAAGCTGACATGGAAGAGCAATTAGATAATCAGCTTCTGAAATCAGTGGCTTATTAAGCATATGTAGCCCACACGTCACAGTGATTGACACATAGCACTACTGATGCTGGGGGTCTGTTAGCTGAACCAGCAGCTTCTTGCTCCAAATACAGGTGATATTTAGGAAGAGCAGATGATCTGCCTTCAGTCTCTCCCCCTGCCATGGCCATTAGGGGTGCAGGGCAGGTGAAGTTGTCGTCTGGGTTGGATTTGGCCCATGGGTCACAGTGCAAAGCTTTTTGCATTAGGAGAGGGCTTATCACTGCAGAAGCATTTAGGTTGTTGTCATTTGATATAAGCTTAATCAAATCGGTATTCTAAGGGGTTTTGTTTTCATGGGCCTAGCTGTCGCGGAAACAACCACAAGCAAGACCAAACTAGAGTAAAAGTCAGACAAAAGAGGCAAACCAACTGTTTTGATCAGTAACTTAGGGAATGGTGCTCATTTAGTCTAGCAGGTTTATCAGGAGTAAGGCCAGGGAAGCTGACTGCAATTACACACAGCAAACCAAACTCCACACACGCTGCTGACCATCACAGGTGCCCCACACTGGACAGCATGGTCAGGCTTAAATATGCCAAACGATACAAACCTTGTGTCCAAGTCCCTTCTCATATTAAAACAAAATATGACTCTTGCTGTCATATAAAATCTTCCTTGCTCTTAGTAAGCGCTTATGCAGACCTATGAATGTGCGTGGCACTTCACTGATCAGAGAAATTGCTTCCCTGCAGTGATTGCTCAACAGGGGGTGGGGGCAAGGACTTCTTGTGGTGAGATTGTGTAGCATGAAAGGCAGCTAGCTTTGGAGATGGACAGGCGTAACCCTTCTGCACTGCATTGATTTTCACTCCCTAGCAATTATGAAATAGGGCTGGGTGTTTATTTTTGTAATTATTTTATTTACTGGAAAGCAAGAATGATATTTATGAATTAGAGCTCAATTTTGCAAAACTTTCTACTGGGAAAAAAAATGATGTAAAACCAGTTGCAAAATGACTTTGGGGGGTGGTGGTTTTCATTTGGAGGTGGTTTTTGTTTTGATTTTAGTTTTTTGTTTGGTTTGGGTTTGGGTTTTTGTTTGTTGGAGGTTTTTTATTATTTTTTTAAATTTTTCTTTTTCTATCTTGAAGGAAAAATAAGTGGTTTTGGTGTTCCAATCCTAGAAAAATATTTTCTCCCCTGTGTTTTCAAGTTCATTGGCCAAATACAAATAACAGGTTCTTTCATGCTTTTCTGTGGATACAAAGAGAGTGTCTGTTCTGTCTGTCATTTTAACTAAGGAAATTCCTTTGCAGTTATTCAAGCTGATTTTTGTCTGTTTTCTATCTGAAGGGTTACTGTATTCTTTATTGTGAAAAATTTGCTATACTGTGAAATAATATTTATGTCTCTACAAAGACATCATTTAAAACATCATCTAGAAAAATCATCCTCAAGAAACCAAAAGCATTTGTCAATAGAGTACATTTGTTCGGTGCAATCAAGGAAACATAAATAAGGGTTGCAAAGTGTCATCTCTATGGTGACGGCATTAAGTCCCTTGTTCAGCAGGCAGCGTGCTTTCACTTTCAGAAATGTAGGGGTGTTCACAGTGGCAGAAGCACTGCAAGTTAAGAATTACCACTTTGTACGATATGTTTGAAAGCATTATTCTAACAGGGATGGGTGTCTTGAAGATGGTTAGAATATCTCAACAGTGTCTCTCTGGTGTAAAGGAGAGTCAATATAAGCTCTGAATTTTAGCTTACAATTTGTTAAAATTCATATGATAAATGATGAGCTGAAAGCTTTGTTTTTCTAATAAATTGTTCTAAAAGATATTTATCGTAACTTCACTAAGGAGTTTAAATTGTTTTTCTTTTAGTCTGTATTGAGAGCGATATCTGCACATCAGAAATGAGAGAAGTGAAATTATTTGACGATGTTTAGCTGTTTGAGAGACTTGGAATCCATGTTTGCTATTGATTTTACACTAAGAAAATAGCTCAGAAACATTTTAGTACCAGAAAAAGCCCACTTAGAAATACGAAGTAGACCATAAAATCTATAGACTATAAAAAAGAAGCCCCATTGAATACTGAGAGTTCATTCTATATTGGAGAGTCCACTGATGAATAGATAGCTGATAATGGAAAAAACCCTGTTGTATTATGCCAAATTTAACTGCTCTTTGCCACATGGGGGACATGGGGGCAAGGCAGGAGGACTTCTGGTCGGCTGTGCAGAGCTCAGCTTTTGCTGGCCTCTCTCATGGCCAGAGCTGCAGAATGTGTTGGGGTGTAATAGCACATTTTGTGCCATAATTTAGAGAGACCTAACATCCCCCTTCTCTGCTGTTAAAATCCAGAGTGTGTGTTGGCACACAGCAGTACCTCTGTGATGTACCTGCTCACATCGGACAAGTTTTTCCTAAGTGACTACTGCTTCCTTACAACACACAGCTCTGCACAGACATACCAAAGTGTCCCTTAGTACTGCACATTGGCACTTTTTTGTTAAGAAGGAAGAGAATTCAGATGCACATTGTTGAGTTAAGAAAAGCGATATCACGAACCTAATGTATAGGTATAACAGATGTCTACCCATGCATGGGTGTTATGGATATGTGTAATATCTATGCATACCTGGTTTGGGTTTTCACAAGTTCAGACTCACACCAGATTTGTTTCAGCAGGGAACGGTTTTTGAGTAATGGCAGGAGATGTTAGCCGATGCAACAGTTCTTGCCAGGACTGTATGTCTGTTCACACTTTGCAGAGAAACGATCAATGAAGGTTCAGAGTTTGATTTAGAAAGATGATGTACAGCGGGAACGCATAAAGGGTGTCCTCGGGGTTCAAATGGGGCTGAGTGTCTGGATGCTGCTGTCTTCTATCTCCCTGCACCACACTAAGTTACAAAGAATCAGTCCCTAGAAACTAAGGACTTAGTGTCATACCAGGTAACACTTCCTTTCAGATAGATCTGATACAGTTAGGCTTCTTAATTTCAATGGTTAGTTAACTCAGACAAGTAGCTTCATCCACTTAATACACTTCTACCTCCAGCTACTTTCATGCCATGCTACTGAATATATTCCTTTGTTTGTGAGCTGTGAGTAGGGGAAAACAAAGTGAGTGCTCCTTCTCTTCCTCTTCTCTGCGTTCAGGTGGGAGGATCGACCAGGAAAGTCTACCCCTCTGTCTTGCTTTTCTTCCCCCTGGGGAGTGGGGGGCAATCTGTTGCATATTTGGGAAGAGAAAACCAGATCCCCATGAGGACCAAAAAGGCAGCTGTTCAGAGCTGATAAGCCAGTGGCTGGTCTTTTCTACTCCAAGCCAGCTACAGATTCAAGGTAGCCCTATGACTTTTCTTCAAAGGTCCTCAAGAAGCACAAACGACCACTTAAAACTCAAAAGTCGGGTTTGCATGAGCATATATTAAGTGAAGGCCAATTATGTAGCTGCAGGAAACTCACACTGAAAACAGACTCTGAAAGGTTTGTGTGCACACCTAACACTGCTTGCTCGGTCCATGTGGCACAGGTCCTGTCTGCAAGGTTCACTCCTGCTCCAATAACCTTTCACCAGCTTCCTGCATTACAGCAAGTGTTACACGTTGTCCTTTGGCTCCCCTAAGTTACTTTTCTTTCCTTCTCTTCAGGAGCCTATGCATCTGCTATTCCCAGCAGTTTTCTAATCCCAATTATGCCACAGCTCTCCAGTTCCCAAGATTTCTCATTTCTATTTGCTTTTTCTAGCTGTCTCATTCTGTCCTTGGGAAGCTTCCTCCCTGCCAAGCAAGCTCATTTGCTCCCAGGAGGGACCAATTTCCCTTCCCCTCCCTCTGTCTACTTAATGAGTTACATCTATTTTCAACATAGTGTATAACAGACAAAAACCACTAATAACTTACATACTTTCTCTATTTTTGGTATTTTAAGAAGCGTATACTTGGAGGGATATGCAGTATTCAATGTAGACACACCACAGCCCAATCTAAGAGCACTTTAATTATTGAAAAGGCTTGTTTTAGGGAAAAAAAAGTAGTATTTTTTTCAAACAGCCCTAAAAAAATCAAAACCTTAGCCTGTTTTGGGCTTCTAAAACTACTATGCAATAAACATAGCAATGTTATATATACCCATATAATCACATGTGAATTTGCACTTGTACGTATAAGAAAAATGTGATGTATATTTACATATTATAAATATAAATTGTTTCAGGAATCAAGCTATAGGACTTTTTATTATAACCTAATGCAAATAGAAATTCAGCTGTAACTAGATGTGTAAGTAAGAGGTTCAGAATGAGGACCTAGAACAAGTGGAAAGAGGAGTAAATTCAGGTGTCTGAAGTTTGTTATCTGCTCCTGCACCCCACGCCCTGCCTGAGGCTGAGTAATGTGCAGGTTTGCAGAGTTACCTGGGCTCTTTCAGCATCTGTGAGCACATAAACCCTGCAAGATTCTGATCACACAGAGGTTGCAAACCTGGTTCTTTGGTTTGGGAATTGGCCAGGCGGGATCACTTGATGGCTCATGTCGCGTTAGACCTCGCTCCCTCAAACCGCTCCTCCCGCATCTCTATCTATTCCAGTCATGTGGAAAAATCCAGCCCAGAGCCACTCAACCCTTAAAAGCAGCTGTTGTGTTATGTTAAGTAGGATGCTTTAGTCAGGTTATTTTTCAGGCAGCTTCATCCACCTGGGAGCCTGGCTGTAGGCAAACTATTACAAAAATATTTCTTGGAGCTTCTGTAAGCCTGGGCTGATGTTTTGCTTAGCACAGTTTTTAATTTAACATCTCGTTCCTTACTTAGTTCATGATTAATCTTTGCCTTAATGATAATTCAGAATGAAACTGCAAAGCAGAGCGCCACTTTCTTCTGCCTTCTGCAGCTCAGGTAATTTAATACACAAAGTTTTCCTCACCTTAATATGTGCTTCGCTCTGGAGGTGTCTCCTGGTGAAACGGCTGAACTCCCTCACACCCCACCCAATGTCACCAGCGTAGGAAGATCTGCGAGGTGACATGTGTGACGGACAGGACGCTGGGCGCCACAAGTAGTTAACGTCACTGGTCCCCTCTATTGGTGGAGATGTCGCTCCTATGTAGTGAGTATGTTCAGGCTTCCTTGTTCTGTGATCACGTATACCATCTGGGCCTTACAGACAGAAAAGAAAGATCAATTCTTTATTTAAATTATTTTTGCTACTAACCCGTTTCAGTACTCTTTATTTTCTTTTACCTATGACGCAACAATTTTATATAGCTATTCCACTTTGCAAGAACACTGTACTTGTTATGCCTTTTGTTGGAGTGTGTCTCCTGGAGCGGAGGTGGCATACAGGTTTTTTTCACTGAAAAATTCCTTTTTGCTGCTCTGAAAACCTGGCTATTGAAAAAGTGGCATGAAATGAAACAAAATTCACCACCTCCTTCTGGTTAAAAGCAACATTTTGTTATTTTTTATTAGGTGACTACCTGTTAAAAGGGGGCTTTCCATTTTTTATATAAACATGTTTGAGAAATGAATATTTATTAGCAGAAGATATGAATGTAAAGTGGCTTTGGTTTACTAAATTGGGTCAATATAGGTATTCTAATCCAGAATTAAAGTGCCTTTAAGTCATTTTAATTGATTTCAATGTTAAGTTAAAATGTCATTGGATGCAAAGTCACTTTGAATAACAAAGCCCAGTGATTTTAAGAGACTCTTCGGGTCATTCAGAGATGTGTCTACATGGAATTTTAGTGCAGAATTAAGAAAGCATCTGAATGTATGGAATGAGATGCTGCTCCAGCTGATCAGGTGCAAATCCAGAAGGCACAGTACAAGAATTGGGAAGTGAAGCCGTACTCCCCATTGCTGGTCCACTGAGCCTTCAGGTGGGACATCTGGCTGGGAAGCATGACAGCTCCTACCCAGTCTGAGTACCTGAGTTTTCCTTGGTTGAAACTCAAGATGGGACAGGATGGAGACTAAAGTGCAGAGCTGACCTCAGAGGTTCACCCGTAGCCCCACCACCACTGCTTCACTCTCCATAAAACGGAGGCAATGGTGCTCTTTTCAAGGAGCACTGTGAACTTCAAAAGCTGCTGTTATAGGCTGTACGGGCTAAATGCAAATAAGAAAATCAAGTCTTTAGAAAACTGCTTTAGCAACACAGATAGCTAGAAACTTAACCTGAGGGCTCTTGATTGCAGGCTGTGTCTCTCACCTGTGCAGGCAGGGCAAAGGGTGTTATGGGAACTCATACATCACCCAAGTCCCTGTAACATCCATTTACAGCCTGAGATTAGTATTGATATTTTTACTGCCAAAACTGAGGGCGGTTAGAGCTTGACAGCATTCGAAGGCAGATTCTGCCTTAACGTTTATTACAAAGCAGTTGGATAACAGCTTAAAAAAAATACCCCAGATTTAGTATGACTAATTTGTTAAGATCACAATTGCCTGAGAGGGACAGTCTTGTTACCGTTTCCATTATCACCTCTACAACTGGGACTTTTTAACAATTCAGCCATTGCATATCATTTAGCCAGAAAAACCCCACACAGGTTTCCAGTTAAGGAGGGAATATCTGTCTTCCATGTTTGTGAAAAAAAATGTCAAGCTGCAGAAATATTTCATTGTTATAGCGCAAGACAGGTCTTTGGGCATCAACCAGAGCTCCTTTTGCACCAGGCTCAGCCTGGGATCTTTGTCACACAGAGAGATTTTAAAGCACAGTGTGGTTTCAGGCCTCTGGAAAAGCCACAAGCCATGTTTTTTGTTAAAAGAGCAAACTATTAGAAGCATGCTGACAAAGTCTCCTACTGGAGCAGCAGCTGATGATGCCAGACGACTTCATTGTTAGTATAGATTTAAGTCAATTCCCTGCTGGTCTACTGATATTTATGCTATTGCTTTAGCTAGTAGAGCTGTATTGATCCAGGCTGAGGATGAAAAAAAGATCATCCTCCAAACTATCATGGTTATCAGAAAAGTAAAACAAAGGTGTAAAACAGGAGAGTGAGTTTTCACATGGAGAAGCTGTTGAAAATGGATGAAGCAAAACAGGAACAGAAAGGAACTCATTTTGTGAAACACTTGGGGAGTAATTCCAAAATAGTTTCTATAATTATGTGTTAATCCAGCTGAAATTTCAAGTGTAGATAATACTTGACTCCTGTTGCAAGGCAAGGGATTCATTTCCAAGCTATATGTTTTCTCAGGATCCATATTAACAGAAAATAGATCACTATGTACAGAGACAGCTGAAACAAAGATCAGTTCAGTTCACACTCAGGTTAGCCTCTCAGTAAAGGTTGCTGAATTTGCTTTGACTGTATTGCATTAACAGAGAAGAGGACCTTTTTAAACTGGATTCAGTTCTGTTCAGCATAGGGCTAAATTTTAAGTGTGGGTAGTCCGTGCAATGCTTCCTTTAACATCATATCTGTACTTCCAGCATCCTGGAACAAGCAGCTGATCTCTGAGGAGCAGGTACTAACTGAGCCTGCTTCTCTGATGCACAGTGTGGTTCCAAGGCCTCTGCATGATAGGGTCCTGCTAATTTACTACATTTTTTACTGTTAATTTAAGCCGATGGGGAAATTTTCCTAAGATTGTTTCACTGATCCACTTTACAGCAGAGCCCCAAAACAGTCGCATCAGCACAAGTGCAGAGGCAGTGGACTGTGTCATAGGTGCAAAAATAAAAAGCAGGAACCTATTAAATCAACTTTGCTGCCAGAAAAAATACAGCTTGGAACTATGTCCTGATTTTTCCATCAGGTTTATTATTTTCCAACTTCATAGTCTTGACTCTCATGTAATTGTACATTCCCCTTTCCAGAGAAGAATCTTCACTAATTACGTGTGTTATTGTTCTGTCTGGGCTTCAGAAGAAACAATGTATTTAAATAATGGGTAGAAATTGAATTGTAATTTAATAGAAAACCAAGCAGTGCTTCCCACAGTGTGATTAATACTCTGTAAGGAATGCCTTCTTTTTTGTCATACAGAGAGCAAAGTTTAGACTTTCATTCTTCCTTGTAGCATAACAGAAAGGGTAAACAAAGAAAATCAATCGTAAATGTTCCATTAATAAGGGTGAAGATGGAATATATCTGTCACTGGGAAAATCCCTGGCTTGATTCCTGAGGGACCGATTCTCAACAGTTTTGGCTTAGCAAGGGCGTTTGAGCAGGCTATTCTTGGTCAGATAAAGAGAGGTGCTGCTGGCAGCACACACTCTGTGGAGAGTTAAAATGTCTCTGCAGTGTGCTCCCTGGCTTGGTCCAGATGCACTGATTCTCTAGGCACATTGAAAGACACATTTATTTGATCAAGGTTCTGCAGAAAGCTGTGGGTGTATTCCCAGAATGATGAAAAGGGGAAGAGAGGATGGCAAGAGTGTCAATTATTCAAATAACACTGAGAATGGTTTTTCTTTCGTTTCGCTGTTATTGGTGAGATATTAATTGTAAGCTAGGCTATTTAATTTTATTTATACCAATGTAAATAAATACTCATATAAATCCTAGCAGTCTTACTTCCCAGCAAGCACATATGCTAGTAGGGTATATTTAAAAGCACAGAGAACCAAGTCATTGCTAAATACGGAACCATTGCTTGAATTTACAACACCCTTTAGGGAATGTGTTCTCCCACTCCCTGAACAACAACAGAAATAGTTCATCCTAGCGGCCAAACAGTAGCTTCCCGATTACAATAATCTGACCAGCTGAAGCTGGTGGTTAGGATTACTACTCATAGTAGATACAGTTGAGCATATCTTGTGTATGATTTCAGAGGCTTGGGGTCAAAATTGGCCTTGTCACCCTATGATGTACAACTTTAACCTGACCTAAACTATATAAACGTACAGGAAATACCGTGTGTATTGCCTGGTATTGCTCTGATTAACTTTTTTCAAATTAATTCCATGTGTGGATTTTTTTTTTTCTGGAGTTGCTGGTTCAAGTTTAACTGGAACATCCCAATTGCTTTCCAGCATTAAATGGCCACAGCTGGTTTTATCTAGGAGTAGCTATTTCACGATGTTTTAATGAAAAGCATAAGCAGGCCCAAGATGTGTGTTTACAACAGAACCTGTTAATTTCCATGCAAGCTGACGGTACTCTGTGATTTGCAGGGGGAGTGAGTGGCCCAGAAAACAGAGCCTCAGGGCCAGTGATTCTGAATCAGTGATAAGCAGGTTTGCTATTCTGTCTTAAAACTGATAAGTCAAGCCAGACTGAGTGCTAAATACTAATTTGTGAATGAGAAATGGCAAAATAATGAATAGTTTAAGCTAACTTCAAATGCATATATGTCTTTCTGACTTATTTTACTTCCACTATTTTCTTCAAAAGATGGAGACAGAGTTTCAGCATCATAAACTGCTTTCCATATTTCATCCATTAAATAGATCTCATTTTGAAAAGTGTCAAATGGCAGTCAGCAAACAGAGGTAACTACTTGTGATGGACAACACAGGAATCAACAGTGCCTGCACCTCACTGATGCTTTTGCCTTTTTTTCTGCCTGTCTTTAGAGAAAAAGATATTTAAACCTCCTGAGTATACCCATGCCAATGGAAATAACGATGTTCACCTGCTTGGTATAGGAATTCACCCTCTGAGAACTACTCTGAGATCACCATCTAATATGAGCCACCAGCGCGGGGTGGGATGCCACAGGCCATTGCTTTGCAGCAGCTCCAGCTCCCTTGACCTGCCTACCCAGGGCTGCCCATGGCACTGAAACAGCTGCTTGTCAACCACCTGGTAAAATGGTTTGGTTTTTTTTTTCCTGGTTATTTTTAACACAGATCAGTTCACTGATCTCATTTTCCATCTGGCCTTGGGGGGCAGCTTGGGGAGAAACAGTTGTGCCAAAACAAACAGTGTAAGATGGGAACAAGTGGCTGAAGGTCAGAGCTGCTGAAGCCAGTGTCATCCCGAGGACGGCACGTGGAGCGGTGCTCCCACCCCGGTGCATACATGGATGTAAATGCCTTTGGGTTCCCAGGGGGCCTGAGTGAAAACTGGGAGCTACAGCAATCAGCAGATGAAATCACAAATAGCCCATCAGTTGCGCTGCTTACGTAGAGTATGGAAGTTCAGACTCTTGTACAGTCGTCTCTTGTCTTTAGTACTTTCCTTCTTTATACATATGTTATGGAGGCAAAGACAATGGAGCCCGTAGACACAAGCAGTATCATTTTAATTCCCCAGTTTGATATCTTCAAAAGGTAAAATGTATCACCTATGCTATACTTCAAGTAGTATTTAACTCTGCTTTTATTTGCTTAGCTTTTTCTTCTAAATTTGATTAAGAGCCAGGGACTGGAAGACAGCAGAAGAAATAAAAGCAAGCTATACCCTCCTGTCACCTGCTAACAGTCATTCAAGTGGTTAATCAGGATCCTCTATGAGAATAGCTGAAATGATATAGTGAAGAAGTCCTGCTTGGTCAGGTTTAATATAGAGTTTATCATCTTTACTTCCTTGAGAAGATGGTTTCCAAGGCTATATGAGAAGGTCAAACCCCTTTTGACCTCAGGGTTGCCAGTTGGATCAGGAGCTCAATAGAAATTCTGGGACACAGCTGTGGAGGTATGTGAGTATGTTATTTTTTAAAAAATTGAATCAAGACGAGAGAGTAATATATTTTGCTCAAATCAGAACCAAGAAACTTACAGATACTGTTAGGTAAATAAATCCCATTTTACTTTTAAGGAATTATTTAAGGGGTTTTGTTGTTGTTGTTTTATTTGTTTATTTTTAATAATCTTCTAATATTTAAACCACTGTAAATGAAACTAATCATAGGCCTATCTGGAATATTAGGAACTTGAAACATAGATGCTTATCTTAAGAGTCCTACAATGCGTATGAATAATATGCTAATTATGAACCAATCTGCCAATTCGTAAATCTGCAATAACACACTTTCTCCATTACATGCAACAGAACTCTATAAATAATCAGATGAAATTTACTTTTCCCTTTACAAGCTATCAGTGTCACTAATAGTAAGCTGTGCATTCTCAATTAGTGATTATGTTGCTGTGATTAAGTTACTTCTGGTGCTTTAAAAATAACCTTCCCTATTCCCCTTAACTCAGAATTGCCTGGCAGAAATCATTCATAGGAGCAGTGCCTGTGTCACACAATACTGTTGCAACGTTATTGGATTAAGAACAGCCAGCAAGAAGAGGCCAAAGCACTTTCCAAGATTAGTTTCTCAGGAAAAGTGCTTTCCCGAGAAAACCTATGCTCCTAGGAGAGTGTAATCCACCATCTACTGAGAGTAATAGCAATCTTACCATGATATTAGATAAAAAGGAGGGTAGAAAACCCTCTTAGGACAGCAAGTAGCACAGTGGTTGGATTGAAATAGGTTTGTCCAACTTGATGTTTTTGTGAAATTTGCTCTATTTTTTAATGGTATTAACAATGCAGCAGAAGAGTCGAACAGGTAAACTGACAGGCTGGTTTTGCAACTGGGTGAGGTTTATACAACTTAGTGTAATTTTGACACTATATGCTCCTTCTGATAAGGAGTGAGGATGGTACCATGTTGGCTCACAGGGAGCTGGGAACTCAGCATGACCTCAACGTGCTCCGTCACCAAATATATTGGTGCTGCACCTGTGGCTTGAATATTGTATGCTATTCTAGTTCCTCATTCTTACCGATCTCATGAAATGGTCTGTCAAAATGAGTAAAGGTACTAAAAGTGGTTGATGTGAATGGACTGATCTACCTGTGTCATTCTGTTAATCTTAAGATTTGAAAATTAGCAGCAATCTGGAATTAAAGACAATGTATTTCACTCGATATTTTCAGGAAGTCTAAATAAATTTCATGTCCCCTCTCTCAGATATGGCTGAAGAGGCTGTAGTGGAGAGCTGTTAAATAATGACCTTTCTGAAAAAAGGTGAATAAGGAGCAACTGCAATGTTTCATAAGCCAAAACCTAGAATTAAATTGCTAGGAATATATTTAAAGCATCAAAGGAAATTCTTTCTCATGAAGTTCATCGCTAAATTGAGTCACCTTTTGCCGCAAAGAAGTTACAATGCAAAAACTGTGAATGAGATTTAAGATCAATTCTGGCAAGAATATTCGATTTTATTAATTCTTAATCTGACCCCAAACTGCAGTTTTTATGTTGCTGTGACTTGCATCCAAAGAGCAGGAACTACTGCTGTGTATAACTTGAAGAGCATATACTCATATATCCAGTACTACTGGAACACATATACTGTATTGTAACACAATTTGTACTATCCAGGTACTGTTTCAAATACCTTGGCATTTAAGGAAAAAACAGAGTACCAAAGTGCCATTTGTACAATTACTGTTTAATTATTACAAGATATAAGTGCTCTGAAATGTATCTGTCTCTAAATCCGTACTATTCGAAAACCATTATCAGTGTGAATTTTTATACAGGCCATGACTATAATCTAAAAGCAGGCTTCAAGACAAATTCAGATTCATTTCATAAAGGTACGTATTTTTTAGTCCATCAATTTTATTCTTCAGTCTGCTCTTTTATACTGGTGCATTTGAAATTCAAGTGAAGCTGTAGTAGAAAAACATCTCTGTAACCGCTGTTAACTAGAAACACTGAGAAATCCTTGCTGGCTCTCAGCAGGAGGTTTTGATTTTGCCCCTTGAACCAGAACCTTGTTCTCCCCTTGAATACTACCAGGGCTTTTTCTTCAATGCGCAGGTGCGGGGCACACTTTTTAAGTAATTAATGAGAACCACTGAGCAGGGCACAAAAGCTTCCAAATTGAAAAAGTATCCAGTTCTTGTTACTGTCTCTGGGTGTGCATGCGTGTGCCTAGCACACAACAAATAATTCCTTGTGGTTGAAAAATACCCCGATACTTGATGTGAAAAATGTAAACAACAAAAGTAGGCTTTTTTTTTTTTTTTTTCTGTTTAGGCATCCAGCTATCAAATGAAACAAAAACTGTGGCACCATTTGATGTATATTTTCGGCCATTACTTTATCTATGCTGCTTCTGCTGTAATCACCAATCTGTCATGTTAAACAAGGGTTCACTGGACAAACACCAGCCGTTCAGATACGCAGTGACATTGCCCTTCCCCTCTCCCCGTAGGACCTGCAGTTCAGCTCTAGGCTGGAGCAGCATCCCAGCCGTGCAAGGGGATCCCATACCCCAGGGCCACCACCTACCTGAGAACACCATCCTCGCCTCCACCAGTGCCTCCTGCGCCGAGGCTCTGAGGGGCAAGGAGGGCATGCTTTGGGCTCCCCTTGCCCGGGAAGGCTCCAGTCCCTGCTTCACCCGGGCTCCTCTGCTCGCCACCATGGTGGCCGTGGGCTCTCCCTCCCCGTGCAGGCCCTGCTCATTGACTCATTGTGACATATCGTCCCCTGGGTTCTGCGAGTGTTCCTGGTGCTGGCCTGGTGCTGGGCCACATCTGTTTACATGGAAAAAGGTGGCTCCTGGTCAGCAGTTGTGGCTTTTCAGGATCCTCCACTCCATGAAAATGATCTAACTGGGGGCATGCAGGTCTTTTCCTAGAGTTACTGGTTCACACAGTAGTTTTCTTCTTTTTTTTTTTTTTTTTTTTTTTTTGTGCTGACAAAAGATACAGAATAAGACGGCCCCAGACAAAAGTCTGACTGGCGTGCCTGTCGGAGCTGCCTTGATTTCTGCCGATCCTCCAGCTGCTGGTTCCATCTGTTGTCTCCTGTTTTTTCTTTCACTTGCAAACACCTTAGGGCACGAGCCATTTCTACATGTGGGAATCCAAAGGGACCCGTATGGCGCAGTGCAAATCCTCAGCGCTTCAGCAATACATACAACATTAAAAATGCTCAGCAAGAGATTTCCAGTATATTTCCAACCACATCTGAAATAAGACTTCAGATTAATGAATAATCTAGGATGGCACGGTGTTCATTAATACTCTAGTTAAACATGTGGCAGCTCTGTTTTGTGTACTGAGTTTTTTTTTTTATTGTTGCTTTAATCGTTTTCTTTTTCCCAACCGTCCCTAAAGGGCAGTATCTGAATGTTTGATTGGCGATGCTTGTCTGTGCATGCTTGCTGGCAAATGCTGATCTTCTGAGTAAGAACTGAGCTGGTGGACACTGGCTCTGAATCACCAAGGATTACTTGTTCAACAACATTTTGCTCCTGGCTCCTCCTCTTGACCCTCCAGCTGCTCCTCCCAGTGTGACTGTTCTTGGTCTCTCATCCTCTTCCCAGTCTGGTCTCTCCCATTTCACACTCCTCCTCCCTTTCCCAATAGCCTATTCCCCAAGCCCTTCAGTCGGATTGTTTTGTGCTCTGTCACGCCAAGGTGGGAGTGCACCCAGTCTCTGCTGGGCATCTCCAGGGTCTGGGTGCAACCTCCTGCTGTCGTCTGCAACAGTCATCTGCAATGGTGTGCCACACTACCTTGCAACAGGGAGGCAGCACACACAGACAGGCTCAGAAGCTGGCTTGGTCCTCGAGCCCTTATCTTCATGGGAAAGTTTAGCTGTTTAAAACACCAGTGTAGTTGAAGAGGTGTTGTGATGCTACACTTGTTAGGTCTGCTTATGTTTGTATTCATTTTCATACAGGAAGGGGAATAACCTTTATTTCTCTTGTCTGTACACTGTGCAAACTTCTTCCACAATGTGGAAGATGGTGAATATGTATGAATGATGAAAGTAAAAAACCACCCTTCTAACTGGCATGGTTATATTTTGTATAGAAAAAGTTTAATAGGTCACAGAAAGATAAAAGATCGGAAAATATGACTACTGTGTAATTGGACTACAGATTAAATCATATGACTTCAAAATTTTCAGCAGCAATAAGAATAGTAATGTCATTAGAAAAGTTTACAAAAGTATATATAGTTTTGAAGCAGCCTCCTGGTGGACATCAAGACTTCCTCAGGCCAAATAAACAAAACAAGCTGTCTTGCTGGAGAGGTCTGTTTCTGAGATGGAGGGAGATACGAGGCAACACTAGAGCTGCAGCACACGTTCCGCTCTTTCCACCTGCTTAGACTTAGTAGGGTTTTTTTTATTTTAAAACAGAGATCCTAAATGAACAACTGTGATAGCTGGATGCTGCAATCTATCAATACAAGAATGAATGAACTTGCTGCCAACCTTTTTGCTGAAAGGCTGGGTTAAAAAAACCTTATGTTTTGCTTCCTGAAATTTAGTGGTAGCAGATATTAATTATGCTATTTATTTGGTAACAATGCCATTGTAGGTGGTGTGAAGATGGTAAAGCATGGTGAAGACTTTGCTCTTAATACGTGATTTTCACGCTTCCCAAGGTTTGACTCTGAGGATTGTGCTTTGTCTGTCACTATGCAGTGTGGTTTTGTGTGAGTTTTTTTTCTATGAATGAATATGTTTGTCTGTACTTAAGACAGGTCTGAATTTGGTTGAAAAAAAGCCCTGGAGATCTCAGGCAAGTCATTGATTTATTGGAGAATTTATTGGCTTTGCCCACATTTAAATCACTTCTCTCAAGCTGAAGTTAGGGCAGATACACTGGAAAATGTATCCAAAATAACAGCCAAATGAATGCAGGTACCAAGCTCACCTTTGCATGCTACAGATCCCTAACATCACTGTTTCACAGAATCATAAAATAGCTTGCGTTGGAAGGACCTTCAAAGGTCATCTAGTCCAACGCCCCTGCAATGGGCAGGAACATCTTCAACTAGGTCAGTTTGCTCAGAGTCCCGTCCAGTCTGGCCTTGAATGTTTCCAGAGATTGGGGCATCTACCACCTCTCTGGGCAACTTGTTCCAAGTTCGTTTATTTTAAGAGAGCAATAGCTAAACTTTGTTGTAAAAGATAGAAAGCTTTAGTATATTAGACAACAAAATAGTTTCCAGTTGCCAGTCTCTCTGTTGCGGGTTTCCATCCCTGTAGTGACTGACTGGATGCCATATACCCTCACCAGGGTGAATAGTGTTTGCTTCAGTCCATGGTGTGGCGTCTCAGTTTCAGCTGCAAAGATTTTGGATTCAGATGCCAGGCTCTGGACTGGAACAGCTGAGGTGTGGACACATTCTCTTCTGCCATCCCTGCTGCAGTGATGAGAAGGTCAGACAATCAAATGCTGAGATTAGTAACATGATATACCATGGCAGGAAAATTCACCAGGGCTCATGCGTTGCACCCTGAACACTTCTGTGAGCATATTCAAAGTATTTTGCTTTGGGTTTTGGTTTTTTGTTGTGTTTGTTTGTTCGTGTTTGGGGTTTTTTGTTGTTGGTGGTTGGTTGGTTTGTTTTTTTTTAATTGCAGTGGCCTGAACTCCTGTATAAATTACATTCCGGTGAGCCATGGTAGAGCTGGCCTGTTCTCCCCAGGCTCATGGAGCAAACTGTAGGAAGATGTTAACATCCCTGAACAGAACTCTGAAGTAGATGACCTGCAGCCACATTAATTATTGATTATGTTAGTAGTTGCTGAGTTGTGCTAAATTGATCTGTGGCAAGATAACGTGAGTTAAAAACCACTTAAATATTTAATTCCGGGCTCTTTCTGTGTGGCAGGAATTTGAATGAAAGGCTACACATGAGTCATGACTGGAATCAACCTTTCAGTAAAGATGAGCTATCAGAATAAAAGGTACTATCTAAATGTAAATTATGCTTTATTAAGGGAGAAATCTCTTGCGTGTAAACATTTTAATGGAGGACTGGAAATCTTTTCAGATTAAATTATCTGAATATATGATGATAGATGGAGATTTTCTTGTTATTAATTCAATTCCTGCATATTTTTCTTTAATTAAACCTTGCTGCATCCGAGGCAGTGCACAAAGCACTGTAGGGAGAGAGAGAGAGAGAGAGACTGAAAGCCTGTAGGAAGAGACGGAGGACTATTGGCTGGAACTCTGTATGTTTGCTGCAGCATTGCAACACTGTGCAGCTGGAGCACAGCTTGAGTGAAATGAATCCGTAGATGACTGGTGAGAGGAAGTAAGGGGCTTAGTTCTGACATCGGAGATATATATACATATGTGTGTATATATATATATATATCGGACAAAAGAATTTGCTGATGATTGTGCACAGGGGCTTGTAATAGCAGGGGAGGACTCAGGAAGCCAGTGCCCTGCATGTCAGCAGCACCAGTTGAAGTGCCTTTGACAGCAAGATAAGTCCTGTTGAATACAAAGGTTGGCATCACTCCACCTGAAGAAGAGCCACTCAGACCTCCTCGGCATGCTCTGATTGTACTGCATTGCCCCACAAACTTTTTGAAGGACTTTGTGGTATCGTTAATAGAGTTTGGAAGGTTGGCACGCATTCTCGGTTGGCTTAGAAGCAGCAGTTCCAAACAAATCCTTCCCTGGCTTCTCCCAGCCTCTCCACAGAGGAACATCCTTAATGTAAAGCAGGCCTGGTCCTGAAGTAGAAATGTGTTTTATTTCAGCATTATAGTGCATACAGGCCAGAGTTATCTGTAGTGAGAAGAGAAGGCTTCTGCCTACTATAGCTTCTTCCTTCCCTTTCATCTCACTTCATTCCTTCATGTACCAGAGAACACTTTGGCAGTTGAGGGAATTTGTCTTGTTTTTTCTCACCCTTCACAAAGGCTGTCCTCTGCTTAACATGCACATTTTTGCCTTTGGAGCCATTTTCCTCCATAGGCTCTCTGAGCTGGCCAGCCGCCAAACAGTAGGGTGAGCTGCATGAAAAAGCCTTGATCATTGACAGGCTGTCTTACATTTTCTTTCTTGTATTCAAGATGCAGATGGATGTTATTAGAAAGGTTTTTACTTCGAATGTGCATGGCTTGTCTACATGCCTGAGATTAGTGCTCAAGACTCATCTAATGCTTTTCATCCTCAAAAGGGCTTTGCAAGCGCCAGCCCTCAGAACACCCCTGCGAGGTAGGTGCACGTGCTTTGTTATGTGCCTTATAACAAGGAGGGACACATGTTAGTAGCTTGTTCAAAGATGTATCGCACAGTAAGCATTATAAAGGAAGGAAATCTCCACACTTTCCTAATGTACTTCTGTGATGTTTTCCTGGCTAAAAAGCAAGGTTTCACCATGGCAGCATGTTTTTCCATATGAAAGAAGTGATTTGTGACATCAAAAATTAAAATGTATCTCAGGTTAGAGGACTACTAGCTAAATATGCAGCATTTCTAAAATTTATGAGGCCAAATTTCCTACTGCAGTAAGCCTCAATTAATCTAGCAGAACGGAAGCCTAAGGGGATCATCAAAGAGACCCAAGTTTGATAGAAGATTTGGAGTGCCTGCCTCAAACCATACTTCAAAACAGAGGGAAATGATTTTTGGAAGAGTGATGAAAAATGCCTGTCTTCTCAGTTGAAAGGACATTGCAGGATTTTTTTTTTCTTTAACTGCATGATTATAATTAAAACAGCTACAGTAACAGCAACAGCCCCAGTATGAACTCACTTCTTCTGAAAGGTCTTGTAATATTGTATCTCATCTTAGCGAGGGGGATGAAATAAGCTGTCGCTGTGAAAGGCATTTTTATAATTATGTATGCTCATTGAGCTTTCACTGGCATGACTACATTGGCAGCTTTGCTTTGCACAGACAAGCCAATAAAATTTTCAAATGTCGACCAGCATACATAAGGTGGCTGAGGCCATGATCACTGTGAGATGTGGTTTCTAAACTGGGTCGGTAAGGCCTTGAAGGGTGTCTAATAATCAGCCTTAAGGGTCTTTGTAGCCTCAGTGAGCTCCAGGGCCCGCAGAGGTAGCTGGAGGAAATTTGCTTGGAAAACAGTAGTCACCTTAGCCCTGTAAGGTGAGGCTGTGAGATGGTGAGGCTCTTGTCCTGAATAAACCAGCTCCTACCAGGACCAGGACCGTGCCCATAAGCACAAGGATTTGCTTTATAGACATACACCTTCTTTATGCTTTCTGGGTAAATAGGTCGACGATAGCCTGTTTAGCTCAAGTCATAAAAAGGATAAAGCTAGATAGGCTAATGTAAATGTTTATTTTAATTTTGCTCCATTTTTTCTATTTTGATTAAGCTTTGTTTTCTTTAAGATTATTTTTTTAACTGAGTAAATAATTGCATAGTTTTGTCCAGTAAAAAAGGACTCTGCAGCATCTCAGGAAACACATTGAGAATCAGTGACCTAACCCTCTGGTGCATCTGAGAATACTGTCTTCTCACCCTGCATACAATAGGGTGAAGGAGTGGAAGGGAATAAGCTAGTCATGCTTTTTTAACCCCAAGAAGGCATCCTTACTTGTTTTCCAAAATAATTCTATATTCAGATCTCATCTCCCTCTTGCTGCTCTGGGAAAGGTATCTGGCCCCAGAAATTACTCTGGAGAAAAGGGAATTGTGAGTTCTTTCCTGGTTTTCTGACCACTACTGAGTGTTTCAGGTGAATTCAGAGAAGCGATGGGCAAATCCCTGAAAATTATTTTATGGGAAATTACAGCTGGAATGAGTTATCACGTTTTTATTGATGCCACATCCATAGCCTTTAATGCCAGCTATTCTATTTCACTTTATAATCACGTGAGTCCATTTGGGCCAATTAAATATTTTCAGTTGCCTTCAAAAGAGTTGCAAATGCCTGCTAGGAGTTGAAGATACCATATGATTCAACCTTAAACATTTTGGGCAAAGACATGCTCTATCAGGGCTATGATGTACCTGCATGGTTTTGATGACAAAACATTTGTATGCTCATTGCAAAATCATGAGGTGTTTATGTTAATATCTCAAAGCTATGTAATGCTTTGGGTATGTTCAGTACTTTTATTCCTCCTTAAAATTTACAAAACCAAAGATTTGCAAGTGCTGCAGAACGGCTTCAGGTCACCTGTGGACCATTTTTTTTTCAAATGCCATCACATCTCCATCCACCTAAAAATCCCTTTCTTATTTTCCACAAGACTACTCTTGGAGGTGTCAGGTGCAACTTGGCTCCCACATGCACAGATCTTTTAAGATCTAACTACAGTAGGAAAATACTTCCCCTAGCTTCAGTGTTGCTCTCCAAGTTCAAATCAACTGAATATCCATACCATTATTGCTGGTTTCAAAACAATACGTGATGTTTTTGCTTGTAAGTCCCCTCTTTGCACTTCGAATATGTGCTGATGTGTGTTTTTTAATCAATGGTATTTACATTGCCCAGGGAGTATCAAATCACTATCTGGCTCAGAGATTTACACATGCGGTGAGAAGGACCCTTACTTGAAGTGTATAAGTGATGAGTGTGGGTTAAGAATTAAAGGTACTTCAGATAAAACTTCAGAAAGTCTATTTGAATATAGCAAAATATTCATGCAAATACTTAACTTCTGGAGCACTGATACTATTTTTGGAACACATGGGACCAAGACCAATCAATTAATGATGAAATTTCTCTTGTACTTCAGCTCCTCTTTTCCATGACAAGAGGAATCTTAACTTCATACCTGAATGCAATAGTAAGGTGAAGGCTTGAGGCAAAATTGTTAGTTATTCACATCAATGGAATGAAGTTATACAGCTCACTTCCACCTGACAGCAGAATCATTTTAAAAGTTTGTGTGTCACTAACAAAACACAGATGTCGCCATTGAGGGAATAGGGGCAAGATTGTTTTGTTGTTGGTCATGCACCCCTTTCCAGGGGCACAGCTGAGCGTATGTTAGAGAAGTATCTCTTTCTGGGGGATTAAAACAGTGCACTGTTTTTTAGCTAGAGACCAAAAGGGGTATATCCAGCCTTTGGAGCAACACTGTGAGAACTCCCTGCAACCTCAGCAGGGATCAGATCCAAGGAACAGGTCCTTAGCTGTTTTAAATTAGCAGGATTTTGTTAAGCTTATTGAAATACATGGATTTTAATCAGATGAGGACCTGGACTGTAATACAAAGATCTACTGAAGCAAGAGTAATGACCCACCCTAGCTCTTCTCCTGCTGAAGAATCTGCTTCCTCACGTGGATGCTAATTGCACACAAACAAGAGCATTTGGATGCCAGTCCCCATCCTCCAGTTTAATTGCAGGAGGTATTATTCTGAGGTATTTCAAGACTTCCTTATCCCAAGGACTAAATTCATTGGGCTGTCTCCATTCCAGCCAGCTCGAGCTGAAGGAAGAGAAACAAAAATTAAATATGGATAACATGAGTGTGCTTATTGTGGCAGTGTCCAGAGCTCTTGTCATGCCAGTCAGATACCAGCATGTTAGCAGTCTCTTAAATTGTTAATAGCATGAAAAAAGGGGAAAATTCCAGCAAATAACTTCCCCATGACAAAATCTTGAAGAGTTAACATGTTTTTCAAAAATGTACATCTTCCAAAGAGTCACCTGATTTCACACAAAATGCTAATCTCAACTACCTCTTTCTGTACAATTGCTTCCCACATTTCAGTTTCTCTTCCTGACTTAGAAAAACACTTTTACAAGATATACTTGGTTGGCTACAGATCTTCATTGGCAACTTCCGTGTGCTAGTTGCTTTGCTAAGCATAGCAACAGCGAGAGAAGCAGGTTATTTTTAATTATTATTATTATTTTTTAACTTTGTTCTCGAAATCAGGAGTGAACTCAGCAGCAGGTTCCCATGTTTTTCCAGTAGTGGTACAATAAGGCAATGGTGGGTCTTCTCAGCACAAATCAGTTGTTACAGGAGTAGGAAGATAGTGTTTATCACAACTAGCTACTGAATATTTAAAGAGTATTATAAGTATCTGCTTCATAAATGAAACAAATAGCAAAATAAACACAGAAAAACTGAGGGAAATGGATAAATGATTGCTGTCTGTCTTAAATATAGATCCAGGTAACACAAGGAATACGTTGTGTAAACTTCTACCCCACAGTTGGTAACTGTTTACAGGTGCAGTGCTGCTTATTTTTGTCTGTTCCTTCATGTCTCTACTTTTATATCAGTCAAGGATTTCTTGCTCCAACTTAATTTGATGCTTGAATTTATCACCGTATATTTGTACAGAAGCTGAAGGTCATAGTGGAAAGAGGGATCTCTTTGTATTAAGTTATTTATGAAAAGAAAGGAGTAGAAAGTCTTGGTTTTCACTGCAGATGTTACTGTTGATTGTAGAGATTCTGTGAGACAAATGTGGTCATAACAACGTTTTGAACACAAACTATTTTTTTTTTCTGTGATCTGTCTAATAAGAGTATTCTTGGACTACAGATGCAGTGAGGAGCTCTGCACACACAAGGTTAGGCATATTGTCACTTAATTTTCTGGAACAATAGGACGGTTCCATGATAAGCTTAGATCACCTTGGTAGCTTACCTCAGTGTCAATCTATCTGGAGTATGCTGTCTTTGGATAAGGTAAAATTAGATTTTAATGCTGTTTTATTCCAGGTACTAGATGGTTTCTTCCTGGAAAAATAAATGGAACATAAACTGATGGAGTATGATATCACTGATTCGTAAGTAACAAAAATATTAACTTTTCTAGCATTTACTGAACTCAAAGTTGATTCCATCCCTTTAAATCGGTACCTAGTACTTGTCACATTATGATATAGGTGTGAATATGCTTTGCCAGGATATGTATGCACAGCACAGAAACATTCACTTAAGTTCACACCCACACATCCCCATATGCTTTGAGCAGATCTAAACGGTGGCTGAAGGATGAAAGCAGCTGAACCGCATAAATATTATACACAATGACTATTAATTTCAAAGCAACAGAATAATTTATAAAGGTTGTTAGAATGCAATGTAAATGCAAACGCTCTTCTAATAAGCGCCGGTAATATCATGTTGGAACATATTTGTGATGCAGTATAGTGTGTTAAAGCAATGAGGAAGAGTGGGGATGATTTCTCTGGAAGATGGTGACAAGACTAAAGAGGTGAAAGCTGACCGGAATGTGGCATTTGGGGACTTGGTCCAAGGAATAGTTCTAGCACGGGCTGACTTAGCAGCGCCGTAAGCAATGCTGGGTGGCTGAGCGAGGACAGGCAATATCTGGAATAATTAATCAATAATTCATTACAGAAAAATGCTGCCAGCTGTAAACTTAATTTGTAGAATAATGCCCTGCAGTAATGCCAAAAGGTATGAATATATATCCGTATTTTTTGAAATAGCTAGTACAGACTGAAGCCAAACACTTCAGTCATATATAATAAAGCTGACTTTTTTTAAAAAAAAGGTTTCTGATAGTAGACAGAGAAAATTAGGCAATCAATATAGAATCCTAATACTGAAAATAACACATTTGGAGTAAAAGGTCTTAATAACAGAGTTAACAAGAAATTATTCTCTTATAAATATTTCACATCTTTGTGAAATATTTTTATCTCTGATGTGTTTCATTTTCCTTGCAGAGCTTTACATGTTTTATTTATCATTCTGCATGATCTATTAGATAACTTTAGTATCTTCTAGTGTCTTATGAAAAGTGGAATCATTGGATATTAATGATCATCTGGCTATCTACTGTTAATACATATGAGTTAAATTCTTTTAAAGACTTGGCCAGCTTTGAATAAATAGTAATCCTGTCTAGATTGATTTCCAGACAATTTCCCTTTTTCATACTTCAGCACAATCGTGTAATGTTTGGATTGTAGAAACTTCGAAAGATTATTTTAAACAATTTGATTACAGTTATTTTAAAAATAGTAAGTTTGTATCTTCTTTTAGGAAATATATTGTTTTAAAACTGAAACATAGAAATTTAAGTTCAGGCTTTAATTTGTCCAGTAATGAAAACTTCGAAGGCAGTAAATAAAGAATGAAATATTTTTCCATATTTGGGATGCTATTTACTGAAATATAATGTTAGAAATATACATGAAACTGAATAAATAGTTCACAAAACTGTGCTATAATATATTTTCAACAGCTGCAATTGCTCCTATATATAGATATCCTGCATGTTCTAGATTGTGCCTGACTATTAGGAAAGGAGTAGAGTGCATTTTTTAACCTATAATCATTCGGAAGGTGTCAGCTATCTAAAGGGACCCTGTTCTTAGTCTGTCTGATACCTTTGCTACTGTGCAGCGGGTGCAATTCAAGACCCACCGCAGGGCATGTCTCCCTGCAAGCAGCCTGTCCCGGAGCACACCAACGCCGCAGCACCCACTTATTGCTGTGTGCTTTGTGCCAGCCCACCGAAACAACCTCAACACAACCTGATCATGACAAAAGATGCCCTTCGGCTGTTTATATGTTTGTTGTTAATTTCCTGTTTAAAAAAACCCTCAAAATGCTGTTAGTGTTATTAATAACAGCACTTGCAGTGCTTTCCTTATGTCTCAGAACACTTCAGCTAAGAAGTTGAGTTGTTACTTTTGTGCCTCTCTTCACAGAAAGAGGAGCTGGAGCAGATGATGTTGAAGCAAGGTCCTGAACACCCCTTTCCCAGTAGAGGTACCAGGGCAGGAGACTCACTGTCATCTTCCATCATCACTTCCACTCTGGAGAGAAATGGGGCACACCTGTATCACGGTCACAAGCACCAATGAAGCTTGTGTAGACGTACATGAGTTTCTGAAATACAGGCTTGACCTTCAAGAATTCCTGCTAGTTTGTTCAGTGTTCATATAGTACATAGCATGGGGAGCCACCATCCATTACTGTGCCTCCTGGGTGCTGCTGCCACACAGATTTCAGCCACCCTTCCTTTTGTCCGGGCACCTTTATCAGAGCAGCTGAAGGGAACACTCTGTGGGCTGTGAATTCCTCTCAAACCGCCATGTAAATAGTTGGACAATCAGTTCATGCTGCTCCCTGAGCTGCCTCTGCTAGTGTTAAACTAACGAGTTAAAGCCGGTTTGCGCATATTTGCAGCTACAGCAGAAGTCAAATGATAAATATTCCCAAATGTAGCTGTGCAAACAGCGGCAAATTCTGAAAAAATGTACGCATTATGAAATGCATTATAGTATTCACAAATTCTTCTCTTTTTTTTCCTTTTTAAGAAAAAACAGAAGAAAAATTTTGCTTTATGCCACATGCCAGGCTCTCTTTTATAGCCTTTTGGATTTCGTACTGTCTTACAAGTACAAAAGGACCATAAACCGATGGTAAAGATTCAATAATTATTTTAGCACGGACTGTATTATCTCGCTGCTACCTTGCTGTTCTACTCTTGGGTTCAGGGGCACAGGATGGCGGTTACATACTGTGCCTGTACACTAGTGATCTCTAGTTGATAAATAGCCACATAAGTAGAGGATGCTGTGTAAAAAAACCTAACAAACAAAAAACTCCAAACAAACTAAGAAAAACACCTATATGTCCTTAATCGTGTTGTAAAAGATGATAAAAACTGGGGTTGCAAATGGTGGTATTCCCAGCCATGTATAAATCCCAAAGGGTGAGAGACAGCATTCTTGCAAATGTTAATATCCTGAAAGACAGAGCACAGAGTCTCATCTTATTCAAAGAAGATAGTCTTCCCTTGGTAGTGGCTTTACTTGTACCTGAAATTACTCATCTTTTACTTCAAATCCAATAAAATTGCATTCTGCCCAGCCCAGTGGGGATGGCTACTGTTCTCAAGGTCTGCCACTGAGCGGTTCACCAGATCGATACCTCTGTTCTCTTTTACTGTCCACCTCCACAAATAGTTATGAAAGTAACTTTTTATGGTTGCTGAGAAGGTGCCGGTGAGAGCTGGGAAGCAGACGGGTGGTTCTGAGAGCCGGAGATCAGCTGCATGAACCTGCTTCAGCTGCCATGCTCTCTCCAGAAGACAGATAAAAATGAGTGTTTATCCCAAGAAAGGGGATAAAGGGACATCCTTGGGTTTATATTCATACTGACTGTATATAATCTACTGAACTCCCCAAGGAGACAAAGTTCTTTTTCGCTACCGGAGCAGGCTGGCCTCTCCTGAGCAGACCAAGCATTTAACTGAGTGTGTGATAACTGGTATCACAAATTAAAAGCCATGTGGCTAAGTCAAGTGCAAGGCTTTCAAAATGTAAGTATCTTTTTAAAAATGAGGGTTAGCAAATGAACAAAGAGCTCACAGAAATGCTGAATTTGTTTCCTTGGCATTTAAATAACTGTTTGACCTGACCATTTCAATTTATTCCTCGAAAGAAAAGGAGGTGTTCAGGAAGGCAGAAACTCTGTATTTCTAAGGCAAAATACTTTTCTAAAATACCTTAACACAATGCTTAGTTACAGCTATCCAAAAGGATATTATGCTGAGCTGTCATATTTTGAATTGCAACCTTTTCATATTGCTGAAATATCAATACTGTAGGTACTGTGTGTATTGTACATGCTTAACTATTGGTTTCCTAGTGTAATATGGGATATGAAACCCATGTAATATTATAATGTGATCAGAGCAAATAACCCCCCTCAAAAATCCATTGTAAATCAGGATGGATAATGCAGACTGAAGAATAACCAAAAAGAAGATGCAAAATGAATGGCACATGGTACATGTGTATATTCTAAAATATACTGATCTACTGTTGGAAGTTAGAAAGCAGGGAAGACAGTGAGACTAAGAGAATGCGAAAAATGCAAAAACATTATATGCTGTAAATTCTATTTTGTTGAATATTTGCATGAAAAGGGTGTTTTCCAGTGATAATCACGTGTTCTCTAATAATTATTGTTCATACTCTAGATATTGATAATGATTTTCTTTTTTTTTTTCAGATGTAAGAACTATTCTAATTTTAGCTAAAAAAACCAGCATAAAGGACAGAACTGTATCCACCATGGAGAACATAAACAATCAGAAGCATTGGCACTATACAAATATGTTGCTTACAGACACTAAAAAGGTGTTAATGCAACATATCCTTAAATATTATTCAGAAATTGTTGGATATATTTGTACACAATTCTCTACCTTCCATTCATTCCCATTTCTAACACTTCATGTGGTGTGCGATAGGCCCTTGACATACATCTATAACCATCGAGATTTGTTACACTAATCAGAGTACAATTGGAGCCCCCAAAATCCCGTCGGCTGAAATTAAATATCACTGTGAATCACAGGTATTGTGTTACCAGATAACACGACAAAAAACGAATCAGAGCGGAACACTTCATTTGATGCTGTTACAGCTAATAGGTCTGAAATAAAAGATAATTATATATTAAAATAGAGTGGGTAGCTCTATTTTGATGTAGAGATATGAAGATGTCAGGCAAGCTAGTCTGTAGCAGGAGGGAATGGGTGCCCTGAAGTGGTTGAGGAGAGAAGCCCAGGAGAGCATTCCTTGCATTCCTGTGGCACTCTCCCTGTACATATGCCCCACAAAAAAAAGGGAATCAGCACTCTGGGTTGGTAAATGGAGCTTCGGAAAAGCTGGCACTTTCCTATAGCTGCAGGCTTGATTAATTTGAAGAAATTATACTCTCTGGGTGATGAATGCGAGGCATATTTAAAACTGTGATTTTTTTAGGACAAAGGACATTACATTTTCAATCCGTTAGTTAAAAAAAAAAAATCCCCCATAAGGACTACTAATAAACACCGACAAGCAAGATGTAGTCGGGATGTGGAGCCTTCCTTAGTCTTTTCCCATGGTCTGCCCAGAATTATTGGTATTAGCTGCAAAAATATTTTGCTAACACATATGAGTGGGATTAGCCCAAAGAGTTATCTTTGTTAATGAACCATATGTAGAACTTCTGTTGGTTTAGTAGATTACTGTCTGAAGACACAGGCTGCTTGGGAGCCATGTATGTCTAAAAGTGTAAGATTTTGTCTCCTAATACCAGCACTGCCTGTTGTGTAAGGAAAAAAAATGGTTATCCCTGTGATTTTTTGCAAATCAAAAGTAGAAATACAAATTACACTACCTTGCTCGTGATTAAAATGTGTACACCCCAGCTAGTGACTGGAAATCACAGATTTGTTAATGTTGACATGATTTATACTGTGTGATCCATATCAGCAAAGGATACACATCACTCGTAAATGCAAATACATTAATAGCATTACACTGCCGTTAATGGCACATTAATAATACTTCCATGATTCCTATTTGTCAAGCTGCTGTTGAGACATGCTCGGCGTCGCGGTAAACAAAGAAAATCAGCCATGTTGCCAGACCTTTACTCTTTAAAAACTTAAGTCCACGTGAGAAGAAACGGCTAGACGACCTGCAGAAAAGCGTTAAACTAAAGCTCTCCCGCCCTTCCCTTCCTCGTTTTAATCCCACGCAGCAACGACAGAGGGGTCAGCCGGCTGATAGGGATTACTCTTGAGAAGAGTGACAACAGGTGGCCTGCCCAAAGCAGGGAGTCACTAGATCGATGGATGCTAAAGCAACGATGTCCTGGGGCGGGGGGAGGCGGGTCGCTGGGGGCCGCGGCCGGCGGGGTCCCCCCGCCGGCCGCGGCCCCCAGCGACCCGCCCCCCCCGCCCCCGGCTCCTTCCACCGTCCCGCCCCGACCCGCCCCCCCGCCGCTCCGCCTCCCGGAGCCAGCAACTTCCCCGTCTCCGAGGCGGGCGCGGAGCTCCCCATCAGCCCGGATGGGAGGAGGGAGAGGAGAGAGGCGGCGACGGTGCCCGGGGGGATGCGGCGGAGCGGGCCGGCGGGAGGCGTAGAGCCGGTTAGAGCGGGAGCGCCGAGCCCTTGTCGCCGCCGCCGCTACCGGCGGGGCTCGGCCGCCGCCGCCTCCTGCTCCGGGCGGCGGCGCTGCTGAGCTCCGCGGTGCCTCCGCGCCGCTCCGCGCCGCCCCCCAGCTCCTCACCCAGCGCTCCGGCCGCGCAGCCCGCAGCGCCAGGCCGCGGCCGGCCTTCCCCCATCCCCTCCCCGGGCGGCGGGAGGAGGCAGGAGGGGCGCGATGGCGTCCTACGTGGATAACAGCTTCCGCCAGGCGGTGATGAAGAACCCGGCGGAGAGGAGCCCCCAGGTAGGCGGCCCCTTCCCCCGGACCCCGCGACACCCTCCCACTTTTGGGGGGTGGGGGGGCGCCCCGCTGCCCTCCGCGCCCGGCCGGGCGGCCTCCGCCAGCGCGCCCGCCCCGCGTAGCCCCGGCTCGGGGAGGAGCCCGGGAGCCCCACGGTCCCGCTCCCGGGGGTGCGGAGCGGCTGCGCTGCGGGTTTCAGCCCCGCTCCCAAGCCCCCCGGCGCTGGATTCCCGGGCGGCAATCTCACGGGAAGGGAAGAAACGCGTGAACGCGGACAACTTTCCTCCTGCTCCCTAATTTTGGGGGTGGAGGGGAGAGGGAGGGAGAAACGCCAGCTGAGTTTATTTTTAAGGTTGCTTCCGGTGAAAAGAAAAATGCACTTCGAGTATAATTTTGGGGGGTTTTGTTTTGCTGTTATCCCACAGCATGCTGTGGCTCCGGATCCGAATTCAATCCCTACTTCTACATAGCTGGCTGGAGCTGGCAGCGCTGTTTCATAATGTTGGGGCTGAGGTCAGTGGTATTCTTGGCAAGTCCTTGCTCTCCGAAGTAGGGTGAAATCCTACTATGGCACCAGGCAGGAATTTTTTAGATACCTGCACTGGGTTCCTGGAGCCCTCTTTGTTGGAGGAGTATGTGAGCTGAAGCTGTTTGTAAGCGTAATTGAACGTGGAGAGGCTAAGGAAGGTTAAATTGGGAACTGGAGTGTGTATAGAAACATTTTGACTTAACATGACCTGAAAAACAACTAAACTGAATGAGTTCCTTCTGCTCCCGAATGGTTGCTGCAGCGGCTGTTGCTGCCAACTGTCTAAAGACTAATAAGCTTTACGCTGATCCCCACATCAAGCTGCGGTTCAATAGCTAATGATACAAGGAGTTACTTTGCTTGGAGTTGTAATGCCATCTGTCCTATTTTCTAAAGGCTTGTGCTGCTCTCTGAGCAGTCCGTGTGTTCTGGTTTGGGGGAAGAGATGGTATTACTGATTATTTTGGCAGGCGGCGGATTGGCTGGTGACATTTTCAAATTGGGGGCAAAGAGGAAACCTTGACTTTCGGTCGGCAACCATAAGTCATTCCTCCTACTATAGATACGTCATTGTGGTAATGTTATTTTTATCCTCATGCTCATGGAATATGTGTGAGAAAACAAAAACTCCCATGGAAAAATATCCTGACTGCACAGGCATCGTATTTAGCATGTCTTTTTTGCAAATCTTTCTTTTTTTTTTTTTTTAAAGGAGAAAACGCAAACTGCTTCTGGAATGTATTTTTGTGGTGGTAAAATTGTTTCTCTGTCCTTGCTTGACCTTTTCTAAATGTCTGTTTGCCTTCGGTGCTGGACCCAGCCCTTCAGTGTGTTGTGAAAGCTGAAGGAGGCCGAGTGCTCTCTCCAGGGGAGAACACTCTCTGAAAACTCCTAGTGAGGTCCCTTGCGTTGATAGAGGCATAAATTCCAGCCAGAGAAGCCTGCTGGTGGTGTCTGGCCTCAGGAGATGGTCATCGAAGGATGGTGGGGTGTTCATGAGGAGTGGCACCGGCCGATGCTCAGAAACCAGTTGGTCAGGTAGTGGGACTACCAAGCTGGGTTTGAGGGACGATGCTTCCCCTGTGACACGGTCTGTGCCGTGTGGGCTGTTAAACTTTCTCCTGTCCTTGCTGCTCAGCCCTGCTCTCTAGAAGGGATAACAAAAAAAAAAAAAAAAAAAAAGGCAGAAAATAAGAAATGACGCAGTGAAGAAATTAGCTCGAGTGCAGGGATAAAGCCAGTGTGAAGGGCACAGAGAAGAGCTAAATCAGGCTCACCAGGGCTGCGTTAATGCTGTAAAACTTCCTGAATCAGCAGACTGGAAGCCTGCTGTGGCAATGGCCACAGGAAAAGAAACCCACCCTTAAATCCACAAAGCTGACACTGGCCAAAATAATCCACAAATAAGACTAAATTTGTGGGAAACTTAATGTGTTGTTAGCACTGGAAATACTTGAAAGCGATGATCAGGCGTGCCCTCCTGTTGCTGCTGAGGAAAGCAGAGCTTGCAGCAGAAAACTCGGTTGGCATTTTTGTGAATGGCTCATGTTGAATTATATGTGTTGAAGTGTTTTCTCATGTTTGATCTTGGTTCTGGAAATTTGGTTTTATTTTACAAAGTACTGGAATGTGAAAGAAATATGTTTATGCATAACAGCTTTCAGTCATTAAGTAAAACTTAAAAAATAATCTTTCTGTGGAAAGACGTGATGACCTTGTCTCTTCTTCATCCCTTAAAGTAGCTTCTTATTCTCTCTCTTTTTTACTTGTGTTTTCTTTTCGTTGCTACACTGTCTTGTAAAAGTAGTTACTTGATTTTGGCTTTTGGGAAGTCATGAGATATGTTTAAAGCTGAGAGAGGGTTGGAAAGACAAAAGATGTTTATCATATTCATGTCAGTACAGGAAATAACAGGAGAAGTATGTTAGTATTTGCTGCCTACTTCTGTTAACAAACTCATTGTGCTCAGCTTCTCCCAAATCATGAAGAGGTAAATATGCGTTTGACACTACTACTCGCCCCGCATTGTCATGGTGCAAATTTGGCAAAAGGACTTCACTGCAGGCTCAGAGGAGTGACAGTAAGATAACCAGCTCATATTTGTATGTACAGCTCTGAGAACTGCTGGGTCTGATACACATTGTCAGAGAAAGCAAACTTAACCCTGCATGAACTTCTGTAGTGCAAAAGTCTCTTGGTAATTTTGGACTGGACTGATTTTATTTTCTTTCCGAAGGTAACGGTGTATTCCGCAGTTGATCTGGAAAATTCTTAGCTTCATATCTCTTTGGTGAATTCTTGCTTACAGAGTTTTTCTGAATTTTGTGAATTACAATTCAACACTCCATTGACTAAAGAAACTCAAAAATTAAAAAAAAAAGGTACATGGCCTGTACTTTAATATGTCTGTTGTGTAACAAAGCTCTCCTCTTTAATTGCTTTATTAAACTATTCATTTTCTCTTTGAAGACATGAACTAGGAAGTTAATTTACCTACTTTGGGGAATCTAACTTCTAAATGTTCATAAATTACACATGGTTTTATGCCCTTAAGCTGTGAGTAATAGTGATCTACTTTTTTTCTCCAAATGTTGTCTTATATGAGCTGTTACAGCTTTAAGTCTTTTCAAAACAAATTCCTTTTGGCGTCATAGGCCATTTTAGAAAGTGTGCAGTTTTATACTGGTGTAGCTTAATCTGAAAAAATAGGGCTGCTTTTGTTTTCAAACAAGAGGAACTGAGCCCTAATCTCTTCCTTTATCCAAACAACTCATTTGCATGGCACGGTATGTGAATAACTAGTTATCTCAGAAACTCTGCATACTAGTTCACTGTTTTCATGCCACGTAGTGACGTCTGCAGGAAGAATTTTTCTTAATGCATGCCGTATATATGTTACGTGCCTAAGGTTTTCTTCTGGAAAATGCCGCTGTGGTACATTGGGGCAATTCAGTACAGCAGTAATGAATAGCAGAGAGTTAACAGCATCGGACAACATCTTAAGAGCAGAAGGGAGAACTGTGCAGGAGGCCTTATGTTGATCATAGTGCGTCATTTAATGTCAGAAGACATCTAAACAGGATGCTACTGTTGAGCAAATATTCCCTTCTCGAGCACTTGAGAGGAACAATGGTTTAATTATAGGATGTACCTACGCTTTTTACAAATAAACTTTCAGCTTGTTCCCCAGTTGTGTTATTTTTATACTTGTGACCACTGGTAGCACGATTGTGAGCAATCTTCAGATAAGCCAGAAATGAATGTTTCCTTCTTGCCATAGTGATCTCTTCGAAAATAAATACGAGGCAGTCTAATTTCATGGGATCATAGAAAATAAGCATTCTGTGTGTGAGTCTAGCATAAAGGATTATATTATACTTAGTCTTTAAATTCAGGCTTATTGTGTGCCTGTATATCAAATACACCAGACTGAAATTATCCTTTTCCAAAGAGCTTATTTGGGATTTCTTTCAATGGGAAAACAAAAATAGGTTGGAGCTGGAGTTTTGCTTTCAGGTTTTCTTCACTGTCAGCATGCTACTGTGTTACCATCTTGTTGTCGCTGGTATTTGAAGAGGAAGGCAACCCCTGTTACCATGCTGCGCATAACAGCAGTATAATGCTGAGAACTGGTTTTGTTGCTAAATTCTCCTGCTAGTTCCCAGTAGCCCTAAATAAAGCCTAGGGCTGCGACAGCTGATGCCTGATATCTGGCTGTATTACATCATTATAATGGTGTTTCCGTCACGCATCTCAGGGCTTTGTAACATGGTTATTCAGGAGTAGCTTTAGTTTGCAAGGTTTGATGTTATGTTTTTTGGGGGGAGCCAAGAAAATGAGGTTCTTCATTGCACTTCTCATGGTAGTGTTCAGACTTCGATGTCTACAGTAACTAATCAGTGCACGAGCCTCTTACATTTTGTGTTAACCTTGCGAGCGTAGTCAGTAATGCAGCTTGATAACAAAAGGCTGTTGCAAGTTCTTGGTCCAGGCGCTTTTCTCCTGCTTGACACTTGGCTCGAATTAAAGTTGCCATCGTAAAGTCAGCTGTCAGGGTAGTTGTTCTGAGCAAAAATAGCTCTCCAGATGCTGCAGGGTTTTGGAAACTTGTTCAAAATAGTTAATGTCTCCACAAAATGAAGATCCAGTGTGTGATGAACTTAAGTGGTGTCTCTTTGGCTACAAGTGAGGGAGATGGGTACAGATAAAACAGAAGTTATAATAGACATATACGTATGGACCTTTGGCCACAGGGTATTTTTTTGCTGTGTTTCAGCACTTAACCAGAGGATAAAAAAGCAAAGTAACTATTTGGAAAACGTGAGACCTTTACCTGACAAAGCAAGTAATGTATTTGTTTAGGACAGAAATAATTTTAGAAAATGTATTTTTGAAGTAAGTATACTCTTTTTTTCTCTTAATATTTTTTCTCAGGCTAGTATTACTATGTAAAGTAATTTAATGCAAAACAAACTTGATTATATGAATATGTCTTTTTGTGGCTGATAACAAAAACTGAAAACCCTTGCGTAGCTCAAGTTTTCTTGCGACCTTTCTAATCTCAGTCTGTCAAAACAGCCCTGGAATGTCTGGTTCTGAACTTCCACCATAAATTTTCACGTGCTTCCTAAAACTTGGGGCATGTATTGCAGCAGCCTGATCAGTATCCTGTTTGTTTTGAAAGAAAATGTTTATTTCCCAGTCTTTCTGATGGAGGGTGCATTTTCCCATAGCCATCCATATCTTTGTTGCCAAGAGCTTTGAGAACAGCGAGAACATTGAGTTTTGGATTTCTTTTGCAGTAGTTCTTCCCTGTCAGAGGACTGGTACTTTCCGCATTTATAGATTTTTGTATCCTGCAGTTATGAGTTTCTCCAATGCTTGCAAAGACCTTGGTGTGAACAGGAAGCCTTCACCCACAGAGTAGAAATAGCCGATTTGAAGCCTTGTCCCGAACACTTGTCTGCTTTCTCATTACATCAGAAGATTGCAGCTTGCTTAGCTGTACATACTCGAGCCAATTCGAAACGAGGTAACTTGGGAAGTGAGGGCTGAACTGTAGCACCGATAAACTCTGTGTAATTTCCTACTTGATTAATTATCTGCTTGCTAGAGTTTACTTTTGATTTGTGCCCTGCTGTGGCTGCAGAAGTGTTTGCACTGGGTGCAGGCTGGGTATGTTCCTGTGAGCATGTTTGACAGCCGTGTGGACGTACTCTCCTGCACTTAGAAGCCAGGAGCATAACAACGCTGCCTTGCCTTCCCCTGGCAATCCTGCCTAGGAAAGTTACTCAAGTCAGCAGTGCTGGGCCTGAAGCCCAGGGATCTTCTACTCATCCCGAGGTTTTTTTTGTCTCCTAACCTGCTGTTCAGACGTAAGAACGTGTATCCGTAGCCTCAGCGGTGCCGCATGGACATGACGGGTCCCACTTGTCCTCGCTCGCCCCTCTCTGATGAGGCCGGAGGTACCCAGAGGAGCTGCTGGGGAGGCCACGGTAGAGGAGGGTTATCGCAAGGCAGGACTGATTGCCCGAACTAGGCTTGCCCTTCTGCTCGGGCGAGTAGTGAGAAAAATCGTCTGTTGAACTTCTGAGGCAAAAAGGACTTGTCGTTTTCTTGCCCTGGGAGTAAAACTGTAGATCGGTAAAAGTCAATGGCAGAAAAGCATTTTCCCCAAATTGTGTTTTTCCTTAGTAGGAGGATACAGTGGTCTGTGCGTTATCAGGTTATTCAGGGAAAACACTTTTTACCTGGTAAAAAAATAGACTTAAATGTGATCTCTGAAGATGCTTCATTTATTTTGTGCTATATTACACTAGAGGTTAGCTAAGGTTTTGTTAAAACAGCTATTATTTCTTGAATTCCATTATTTTAAAAAATCTGTATGCTTATAAGTCTTTAAAAGTCTGTATACTTATGCAAATTACTGAGTAGTAGTTCCTAATTCATTCTGGTGAATTACTGATCTGATTTTGATAGCTTTTTTCCCTAAATCAGAATGCTGCTACTGAATCTTGTTAGCATGTTTCAGGAATAACCATATGTATACTGAACAGTCATTGTAGGAACTTTGACTTCCTCATTGAGGGTTTTTTGTATCCTCATGAGAAAATATATTTTGGCCTGTGTTTTGGGAACTTTCCCACAGTAGGAGATCTAATTTTTGCGAGGTATTGTTTGGGAATTCAAAAGGAGCGCTGGCAGAAAGATAGCTCTACAAAGATGCTTTGTGAAGGGCAGCCGAGCCTGCGCGCCTTGTTTGCTGCAGCCAGTGTTGCAGATTTAATTTGCTGGATATATTTTGCGTGAAAGGATGTATTTGAATGAGTCTCGAAATGGAAGTGGTGCTCCGCTTCCCTTTTTTTGAAGTTGGTGAAGTTGACCGCTTTTCTTGAAAAGAGGGAGAGAGAGGAGGAGCCCTACTGCAGTGCTTTTCTTATAGCTTTGTTTTGGAGTTAAAATTAGCTATTTGTTCTCTCTGGGTATCTGCGTTCTGACCGTATATCTGTAGATGTATTTCTTTGTGTGTCTCTGGCTTGTCCGACCTGAATAAAAGTGATTTAATAGTTGATTTTCAGCAGTTCTAAATGAATGTGGCCAATAATAACGAGCAGCATGTATATCATTACCTGATTAAAACACTGAAGGAATAAGATAAGGTTAAAATATGTAAATGTTCTCAAAAAAAAAAGAAAAAAAGAGCATGAATGTACTTCTTCAGTCCTGATAAAAATTGAAGGAATTTTCTTGTCTTAATATTTCTATGCATAGCAAGATGTCCCCATTTTTTTTCCTCTTATTTGTGTGTATTCTATTAAACACAAGCAACACAATGGCTGGCAGCTGGTATCAGTGTAAATTACCTGGGAAGAGTATTAAGTTTTGTGGAAGACATGTTCCTGGAGCATGCCTGTTGTTGTCGTCTGTCTTTACCAGACTGTTTGTTTTTGTTTGCTTGCTTTTTGTATGTTTTAAAGTTAAAATAAACTTGGCTTCATAAATAAAAACATTTATTTCGTAGTTATTTCTGGCTTCCAAAGGGGAAGATGGATCATGTTCCCTGTGGGATGAGGCATTAAAATTTTTGAAGGTGGTTGTGTGTTTTATTTTTTCTTTTTTTTTTTTTCCTCCGAGTTTGCATTTGCAGTTATGTATTTTTAAGGATACTCTGCCTCCCATCTTTATTTTACTTTTTCTGTAGTTGGGGAAAAATATTGGTACAGTCTTTTCTGTTCGAAATTAGTAATTCAGACTTCTTGTCCTGTTAAGCAAAAAATAGCCCAAAATTTAGAGGGGATGAGATAGGATGTTATGAAAATGTGGTTTGTAAGCAGTTGATGGGAAAGCAAGTCTGTGCCACCAGGACAGTTGGAAGAAGCTTCTGCTTGAGAATTGACTTGCTGAAACCAAAGGTTAAATCTTTCATGGTACATTGTATTTTTCTAGCAGCAACGCTTATTAAAATCTTTGTTTCCCATGCTGATGTTCTATGCTGCCTGATTTGTGCAGATCCAAATGTTTGTGAGGCTACAGTATAAACAGGATAAGTGATACAATCTTGTTAGCTGAACAAAAGAAAAGCGACTTATTTTTGTGAGATGGCGTGTGAAGGTTTTTTTTCTTTCTAAAATCTAAGTGACTTAATCTGTTTTAGATTAGGGCTCCAAATGTCAGTGTTGGTGCAGCTGAAGGTGTGAAGACTTGTGCTACAAGATTCAAGAATAAATGCTTATTGCTGTGTGTAGAGCTTCTGAAACAGCTTAATCTCCTCCAGGGAGTATATGGTGATCTGTTTTCAAACGCTCTCTTGAAGTATAAAACGAAATTAAACTGGATGGAATGTTATGAAATTATTCTTGATGCGTTTCCTAAAATGAAGTGTGGTTTTTTTTTTAACTTACAAGGCAGATGTGCAAGGTGCTTCTTGAGAAAGAAGTCTTCCTTTTTTGTTTGTTGTTCTGAGGATTAACCTCGAAGAAAACTTTTGCAATAAGTCTCTAGCGCTAGGGTTTTTCCTAATTAATGTGTAGCAATGGTGAGAGACTTAAGTAGTAACATTACCTTTGTGTGCATTCAATTGAGTGGATAAGAGGTGCTAGGGCTTGATATATTTTTGTATTGTTAAAACTGAATCTTGTCTGTATTTACATTGCTTTGATGTATGGTGGCTGAAAAGTGGATATTGGTGGCCTGTCTTCCTGGGGACAAAGAAAGATGTGAAGTGAAACAATTTTGTTTGTATGCAAGTTAAGAGACTTGCATGCTTTTCTGTTTGGTATCTGAAGTCTGGGGCATAAATAAAATGTTTTTGTTTTGACTTTGAGATAAGTGCTTAATCTTGTCAGGAAACCATTCCCTTACTCAAACAGAATAATGATTTTTCTCAAAATATGTAATCTTGCTGAAATCAGCAGTACGTTGCAATTGTGTGAGTAGCACGTACTGATTTGAATGGAGTGGATTTCAACTACTTTTCAAAAGATGTGTCAGAATACACAACTTACACAGTAGTAAATATTTAGATACATTTTGACCTGAGAGAGAGACTTAGCCCTGCAGTATTACAGATTTCTTTGTATGTGTTATCAGGGTTCCTGTGGGTGTCTCAAGTGTTTCTTATCTGTGCAACAGGGCAGGCAGGGGCTGCTGGAGCAGACACAGTGCCCCATCATGTACTGTCACCTCTGTGCTGCAGCTCATTCAGTTTTCAAAGGTGGCGTAGCTATAGCAGAAGACGACGCGCTTTTGTTTAAGTTGCTATGTGAATAGTTTGAAGTCATGGCATTTTACTGTGTTTATGTATGATGGTACCTAGTGTCGAAACAGCTTTGCATTTTGTAAGTTAGCAACTGCAAAATTAAAATGTAGTTAAAATGTGTTGTAAGTTGTGTGGAGGAAGAGCAGGCCCCACAGCCTACAAGATGATATTGTTAAAGTACCACTGGATTCTGTGAGAGCTGATTATCAATCATTGCTATTAAAAAAATCAGAGGAAGGGGACTGACTGTGCCCACCCTGACAGTCCTGCTGGGGAGCTCTGCCTCTGGAATCATTCCTTGACTCTGGAGGAACCTCAACCTCCAAAAATATTTAAAAAATGGAAGAAAAAAAATGCAGGTTCTGGGTGCTCCTGAAGCAGAATGTGTGGCAAAGTTATTTTGTGTGGTTGGGCTTGTTATCCTGGTTACTAACGTCATAACAAGATGCTGAAAGCTGAAGTGGTGTAGTCGATCTTGATGCGCGGTGTGATTTCCTATTGAGGGTCGTTAGCGACTGGCAGCTTCTCCAGAGAAAACAGTAAGTGGTCCATCAATTGAAATTACATTAGTACTGTTTCTTTGTAAAATATTAATTTAGTCCGTGGATGAAGCACATGTTGAGAATATGGAAAAATACAATTTGATAGTAGAAGTTCCTTTTTGGCTGTAGTCTCAAAGGAACAACTAGCAAATGTATCTCAAGGAAAACAATAAATGGGGGTATAGTTTATGGAGGATGTTCTCTCTGAGTATGAAAGAAGAAATAAGACTGCAGTGGTTAATCATGAGTCCCAGTCAGGTGGTCTCGTACTCTCTAAACTCTTTATTAGTGCAGTAGCTAAGTAGTTCGAATGTATTCCCTGCTAAGGAGGGAGTGAGCGGATGGTAGATACCCCCAGTGAGGCATTTTTCATTCTGTGTTCTGGAAGAGTGATTGTGAGGGTCTCAGTCTGAGTTGCATCTTGTGATCTCTGCCAATCTGTGGTACCAATTTCTAGATGGTGCATCAGATTTGTTGGGGGTCTGTAACGTATTTGTTAAAGCAGAAAAAAATCAGACCCGTTTGAATGGCAGGCAGTGATTTGATCTGAAGGCTGAAGTATTTCACACGCGCCGTAGGTACGGAAACACCAGTGGCTCCGCCAGCTACATGCTGACCAGGAACAGGCGCTTGCTGGAATGAGGGTAATTGAGTTTCCATCCTTGTCACCGCTTCTCTGTTACTGCTGAAAGCTGCTAATTAGCACCGATGCCTTGTTTTAATTCATGATGATTTAGTTTGAAAATGCCAGCTCCTTGGTCGTAGGCTGCTGAATGACTGTCAGATGGCAAGGCAATTCAAGCTCAGCTATTAAGAATAATTTGAGGTAGCAAGGCCAAGGGAAGGAGGATAATTGTTGTTGTAAATGTTTGATGAGGTAGAGGAGAGGAGTATATTGCATCTCTGCCATATTTATGTAGCCATCTATTTTAGTGCTACTACCCTTTTTCCCTGAAAATAAGACGTACCCCAAAGATAAGCCCTAACATGATTTTTCAGGATTTTTGAGGATGCTTGAAATACAAGCCCTATTCCAAAAATAAGCCCTAGTTACAGTTAATTAAAAAGTCAATTTAAATAGTGTTCAGGCAGCTATACATGTAAAAAAGTAAGCATGTTTTGGAGCAAAAATTGTATAAGACCCTGTCTTATTTTTGGGGAAACAGGGTGGCTCTTATTTTACCGGACTGAGTATTGATGGATGGCTGGTCTGCACTACTCCTAAATCCTCTTTAAGAAGATTTTAAGACTCCCATATTTAAGATGACTCTTAGAGGGACATTGCTTTAGTAACTGAAAAATTTCTGGACTACTGGATATTGCTGGAAAGTAGGATTGTGTTTGTGACACAGTGGTTTATAAAGGCCCTGTTAGCTTTGTAAAGCAGTTGTAAGGACCTGGAGCAAAGAAATTTGAGATTTGTGGTAGAATACTTCTTTTTGAGATAATGGGTGTGTTTCTGAATTCCCAGGTGAATTATTAATCCTTTATAAATTTCTCCCCTCTCTTACTTGTTCTTTGTACCTAGCCCTGATTTGACTGATGTCTTATTAATTGGATGTCTTATAGTTTCTCCCATTCTAAACCTCTCTTGGTAGTGTTTTTTAACTTTATGCCTTAAAGTCATCACTTTGGATATTTTTCTTATTATGAGAGCACTTAGAAAGAAACAGCAGGGTGCATGTGGCTAATGCATTCATTCACGTGTATTAATTTCTGAATGGGAAGTAAACTGTTTCTTTACAAATGGCAATACAGTGGGCATTATACAAGTTATTGTCCACTTTTAAAACAAAAAGTACAAATACCATCAGTATGTCCTCATTGGAATTGGCATGTGTAAAATTTCTAAATTTATTGGGTCTATAATCTAGTGTTGCTGTTAAGGTCTAATTTTCTTATGTGAATGAATATTCTATGTGAATTTAAAAGTAAAGAGAAAATAATGGTACTTTCTTACAGTCCATTTTAGCTTTTAAATGCTAAACAAGCATTTAGCAATGACGAAAGTAACACATTTTACAGTGACACAACCTACATAAGTCCACTTGGGTTTGCTGTTGACTTTGGCCCATGTTCCAGTGTATGAGTTACCTTACATTTCTTTTGAACAAAGGTGGTTTGTTTGAAGCAGGTGCTCTAATGGTTACCCTGGCCTTTATAAATAGCTTTTAGGTGAACTATTACTGCTTTTTGCTATGGGTAACTTCACAAGGCATCTTGGCTTATTGAGTAAGGTTTCCGCTCGAAGGGGGGAAAAAAAGGCATCTTGGCTATAGTTTCATGATGTTTATTGCCTCATACATTGCTGTTTATTTTTAGAGTGCGTTTGCCACAATTTGTCAGCCAAATATTGGCCTGTCACCTCTGCTGTTAGGTAGCTGCTGAAATGCTGTTTCCCCAGATGACTTTTTTTAAACTACATGTAATGAATTAATGCCTACCCTGGTTGTTCCAGGGTAAATAACACAGCTAGAACTTGCCAACTTTGCAAAACCTATAAAGAGGTTGAAAAAAATGAGACACTCTTTAAGTATTGTGACCATAGCATAATGTGTTAAACTCAATTAATGTGCTAAAATGGTTGTGAGACTCTGTGGCGAGTTGCCTGAGCGTGTCGAAAAGCTTGAAGTTTGTTTATGAACAGTTGTGAAGAATATTTCTAAGTCAGGAGTAAAATGAGCCAGGATATAAGGAAGAAATAGCAGGGCTAGTATCTAGGCTGGTAAGACCTGTCTTAACACATGGTAAAACATGGGAAGACACACCGTCCATTGCTTTAGGAAAACTATATCAGAATTTCTTTTAAGGAAAGATGCAAGTTCTGCTTTATACAAGTGACATCACATATCTGACTTGATTTCTTTTCCTGTTTCTTCTATTTATAAATGTCTTGAGTTTGGGATTTATCTGAAAAAGCTAAGGTCAGGAAGTGCCTTCCTCCAAAAATGCTACTTGTGGTTTTCTGGCATATCCTCTTCCCTCTTCTTCCCAAAGGGACTGTACAGAAAGTATTTTTCCACAATGAGACACAGATCCTTAGCTCTGCAGATTTCATGCTCTGACTGTGGCATATATTGCTTCACCTCCAAAAATGAAACTTTTGAAATTGTCTTCTGGTGTCCACAGCAGTTACGTGACTGTTTGATTAAAACGCAAAAGGCAGTAACCACTTCAATTTTTAATAGAGTTTACCTGTGGGTTGGGATGTGGAGGCAGAGGAATGTTAGGCTGTATCCTATTTGGTAGGACTTGCTTCCCATGTGGATTTTCAGTTGAGCGTAACAACTTTTAGACAGGAGCCTGTATAGACATGTGGGGGTTATGGTCATCCATTCCCTACGTTTCCACCAACCACTTAAGGTCGTGGTCTTAGCACCAACATCTCTTCCTCTCTCCTGTCGTGGAAGCAATAAGAGTAAAAAGCACAAGGTCATGAAATGCATGAAGTTTTTTGCAAGTTCTGGTGTATTTAAGATGTTTTCCCCAACTTGCAATCAAAAGGCAATTACTTAAACCAGTCCTCTGACAGAATATGGCAATTCTTAGGGCAGCAAAGATGTGGGAATGCAATGAATACTTTTGGCTAAATAACTGGTTTTGTCATAGTCAGGGTTCAATGCAAAGTGCTAAATTCAGGATTGATTTCTCACAAACAGCCCTGTTTAGTCATTAAAGTTTGCATTATTGTTTATGCAGCAGAGCAACTTGTATGCTTGTGGTATGACCATTTACAGCAAACATGTACCTTAAAGTACTTTTGAGGAATAGCTATTGCTATAAGGAATTTAAAATGAAGTTATGTTTCAAGACATGATTAAAATCTTTACCTGAATAAAGGTCCAAGTCCTCTTGTGATGTTCCACTTTTAAAAATTTATTGAAACCTATGTACTTATTGAAACTACTGATAACCAGTAACAACTCCTTTTTGGAATACAGGTTTGACAGTATGTTATATAGTTATAATGACTGCTTTGTCATTTGACTTTTATGCTGTTTCGTACTCCCATATGCGTTAAACTAAGTTGTATTTAGAATTAGGACTGTCAACAGTAGTTGAACATTTTGTTTAACTTCAGATTCCTGTATCTGTCTGTTGTAGACCTTTTTATAATGGACCTCGTTTGTGTTTAGTACTTTGCATTTACTTTTAAGAGGCTTTGCAATCTGTTGTCTTGAACAGGTTTCAATAAACCAATTGAGAGTTTAATCATCACTGTTTAACTATCTCATCCTCAGTGTGCAGTGCCAGTTGAAAGAGGCTTATGAAACCAGCTCTGTATGTTTAAAGTTTTCTTAGCTGTTGAAATTCAAAATCTGGCCAGACTGTTTTAAATGTATACCACAAGGTAGTGTGGCATTTGTTAAGAAACAATCATGAATAAATTCTTTTTCTATATTTGCCATTTTCCTCACAGTCTTGGTGCCCTGATGATTGATATCTAAATGTTTAATTCTGCATTTAACTAAGAGATAAAAAAAAAAGTGTCATTTTGATGTGAGTCCCAGTGCTCAGGCGGCTTGTGAACTGGACCTGGTCCTCTTTTTCTTGGCCAAACCCCCTCCATAGATTCTGCAGAGAGAGTAACTTGTGTGTTTTCACAACTTTTCTTTTGCTTTCAAATAGTCACCATAAAAATGAGACTGCTTTCATATTTTTCTTGTATTCCTAATTGCTAACCCTATAAAGTAACAGGGTCCTACGATTAAGACAAAAAAACGCTGAACATCTAACCTCTGTGTCTTGTCTTCTAGCTGTAAAATGTAAAGAAGTGGTAAGCATCTTTTTAGTGCTTTGCTGTCTGCTGAAAGTTGGCCTTGAAGCCACTGGGATCAGGTTGCATGTTGAAATGAGTCATTTTGTATTAGATTTAATCACTAGAATCAGTGGCTGTAAAGTTAGGTGAGAGGATGTGTTGAGTGCTGAAGGTGATCCTTTTTGTGTTGAAGATTTTCTTAGTTTAGTTAGTGCCTGAATGCTCTCTAAAATTTCAGAATGGACATTTACGTTTTAATATGGAGAGATATCTAGGGTTTTTTTTTCCCCAAGAAAATGACTAATTAGCAGCTGTAAGTAGTTGTAAAAGCAAGATCTCTTTGTTGTGTAGTTGAGTTATGAGTGCATCCAGTGGCAGACAGTCACATGTGGTGGTCTGCAGGCAGAACAAGGGTGTTCAGCAACGAGCTGTTGGTGTTGAGGCATTTGAGCAAATTCCACCTCTAAGAGTTGTATGGCCTCTGTGATAACTGCATTGCAGCTGCCCTGGAAGGGTAACTTGCTCGGAGTACACATTCAAACCTTGAAAATGCTGCAATCATGACTCATTTAGAATATTTTAGTCAGGAGCCTGCTGTTGGGGAACATATGTTTATGTATAGTAGTTTTTCAAATATATTCCAACTTAATTCACTTAGAAATTCTTTACTTTGAGAATATTAAAAAGAAATTATTCCTAGGGAATTAATTCACCACTTCAGTTAATTTTCTCAAGAAATCGGTGAAGAACTTGGAAAAGGTTTTTCCTGCAATTAAAACAAGAAGGTGGAGGCACGGGGAGAAGTAAATAAGTGATGTGTGAGACCACCTGCTAATCAGAAGATTGTCTTTTGATCCAAGATAGATACAGAAAATGGAGTGAGAATCTCCCAGGTATGAGCAAGATAGTGACCTGATAAAAAGTCAGATACAGAAAAAATGTTGGACTCTTTCATACAGCACCATCCACATAGTGGATCCTCTTCTGTGTCTGTCAATTTGCATATGATGCCACCATCAACTAATTCTGTTTCTTGGAGGACCAGACGGCTTTTTTCTTTCTCTAACTGAGAATCTCCCAGTTAGTATCAACTGTAATTTTTCTTTTTTTTTTTTTCTCTCTCCTGTCTACTGTTCTCATTTTACTTTTTATTTTTGCTTCTCATTCTCTTCACAATTGCAGGCATTTCCGTGTAGCATCTTTATTTTTGATTGGTTTGAATTGCCAGAATTCAGCTTTCCAAAAATCCCCAAATTATTCATTTCGGTGGTGAAGAATGCAAGAAAAAATGCTTTAGGGGTAGATGGGAATTCAGTCTGTCATAAGCACTTAAGTGTACTTGCTGCTTATGGACGGATTACTTCCCCAACCTCAAAAAATGCTCCTTTTATAAATCCTCTACAGTGTCGAAATCTGAAGGATGAGATAGTCATTGCACCCACATCTCTGTATGCTCATTGTTTTTAAAAAAAACACTGGGATTTTATTTTTTGCTTGTTGTTTCTGAAATGTTTATTTAATCAATAGTCTATGGTTTACATTTGCTTTTTATTAAAAAATAAAGTTCCCAGTATTAACAACATGATACAGAAATGACACACATTAGAAATGGTTTCTGCCTGTGTTTGTATTAAAAAAATTCTATTCAAACATCTGTTTACACTTGGATAAAATCAAGAAAATGTCCTTGCTGTCCTGTGGGGTGTGTGTGGTTTCTTTGGTTTTGTTTTATTTTGCATTAAAAATAAATGCGTTATGGCAACTGAAACTAACTTAGCTACACTGAAATGGTATTGATTGATAGCATGAAATGTTTGAAACAACAGGAATATGCTCTAAGTGTTCAGATGTAGAGCTTTTTTTGTTATTTTGTTCTCATTATGACGTATTTCTCTAGTGCAAGTTACAGTTGCTATTAATATAGATGTAACATTTCATAATTATCCTCAGTTTTAACAAATAAAGCGTGTTCTTTTAAAAAAAAAGGAAACAAAACTTCGCCACTTTGCGTAGGACGACTATAAAATACCTTAAATGACTGTAAGAATAAGCACATACTTTCCGAATTGGTATTTCATATTTGGGATTATGGGTAGCAGTTTGTCAGTCTTTCCCCTGGTCGGTCAAGTATGTAATCTAGAAAATCAGTTGGCAAATAAATTAATCAAACATTATGCCAACTTCAAAAAAATAGATAGCATGCACAATTAAGTACTAATTAATAACTCGTAGTGGAACCCTGAAGGCTTATAGTTGGATTTCTATGTAGTTTTGAGAAATAAGCTGTAGCTCATGAGTTTTCTGTTAGATGCTGTTTGTTTGGCACTTGACAAAGTAGCAGTAGGAAAAGTTATGGATCTGGGTACTGAGAAATGCTTTTATAGTCAATGTAGAGTGAGGGTTAAAGGTATATTTTTGTGTGTGGAAGTAAAAGTTTTAATGCCAGACTCTTCTCTCTACTGTCATCAGAGCTGAGACAGCAAGCAGAGGACTCGAGTGCTCTTTTTTCCAGCCAATTTGACTTCTTATAAATAAACCCTCTGGTGTGTATTTTTGCGTCCATCTCCTTTTAGCATTCCTGGAGGTTACAGTAGTTCCAATGATAGTAATATAGAGAAAAAAAAAATTTTTTTTTGGTGTTTCTGCCTTATGATTGTACTGCTCTTCTGTGATTGCTACCCTGAGGACAGATGAAAGACATTGCCTGTTTAACAAGGCAGATCTGGCTTTTCTGTTGAAGGGACTAGTGGTAGGCTGCTATTTGGAGGGATCTTAGAGCCATTTTAATTAGCTGAGTCGCTAAAAAGTTAAATTTAAAACACCACAGGACCCTATGTTTCTGCAGCCTATAAGGACCTACTTTTAACACTCCCAGGAGAAAATGATTTTTGCATATATTCTGATTCTTTAAAGAAGACAAAAGGTGTTTCTCTCGCCATGCAGTTTGACTTGCTACGTGAATGTGTAAGGATCATGTACTCCTCAGTAGCTAATGCAGTTACACTCCATCCTTACCTGGGTTCTTGGGTCTCCGTGGTTAGCCTGTAAAAATAACCAAAATTGTGAGGGTGAGATAAAAGCTTTCACCACTTAAGAGAGACAAAAATGATTATTGGTGAGACTATATTTGCATTCTGGAGGACTTGAGCAGACTTTTTTTAGGGAGCCTGCTACAGTTTTGGATCACTTTGACCCTCTTTCCGAAGTAGAGGAGGGAGAGTGTTCTGTCGTGGCTAGGCTGGTTGAGTCCAGGTGTACGTGTAGACTTGGGTGCTGCCAATGAAATGGATGTTTTTTCTCTTGCCCAGATGAGATGCCCTGTGTCAACCTGAGCACCTCTCTGCTGCTGTGTAAAGCTTTTATTAAAATAAACATCTGCAATTGTTTTTTCCTTCAGAACGAAGAGATCATCCTGTAACTCTGTAGAATGCATTTTGTATACAATTAGTGGTTTTTTTCCATGTTAATATAAGCTTTTCTTCCTAGTGGAATATCCTGCATTATCCAAACCCAAGAAAGATAATTTCATATTGATATTTTTTCCTGTTTATCTTAAGAAAAACTTAGTGTAGCTTACTTTGGGGAAAAAAAATATGTTCCTATGCAAAAAATGTAGCGCCAGCTTGAAAGTGTATGTTGGATCCTGTCTCATGAACAGATGCTAATATTTAAGAATTATAGGGGCAATAATTACTGTCTTGGACAACTTGGAAATATTAGCTGCAAGCATTTTAAAATGTTAATGACCTTCAGCCCACTAGTCCAGACAGTTTCTGAAGGCTGAGGAAGCTGTTAAGTACTGAAATGTAGCCCGACAGCCAACAGAGCAGATACTGCGTTGTGCGACGTTTTAACATGTAGTAGATGAATATTAAGTGCTTTACCAGAACGACATCTTTCCAAAAGCTTGGTGGTTTTTTAAAAGCTAAGCCCCAGGTGGGTAACATAGGAAAAGGAATGAAATGGAAGAGGATAGGAGGTCAGAGTATGTGCTGCATGTTTCCAGGTAGCTCCTTTTTCCCCTTCTATTAACTGTCCCCTCCAGCCACTTGGCACTTGATTTGTGGTTCTTTAGAAACACATATTGTTTCATTTACTGTAGTGACAGAAGAAAGTAACTTTTGGAGGAAGGTTACATAAGGAGAAAGTGGTGGACTTGAGTTCATAGCGACTTAACTAATTTTTTGCTTAAAGGCAGCTCAGTTGAGTTTGAAGATAACACTATTTTCAATTTACAGAAGCACGTATGGGAATATCTTTTATTGCAAAATAGTGTGGAGGGCTTTTTCATTATGACCAGCTTTTAAACTTCTTAAACTTTTTAACTGGTTTGGGTTTTTTTGTGTGTTCCCTCCCCACCCCCCCCCATTCATTGCTTTCTTTCAGATTCAGGTAGGAGTATGCTTTAACTGGAATCACATTTTCACAGTTCCTTGATTTAAATGAACTGTACTAGCAAATACACTTACTGAAGAGACTATAGTGTCATACATAAATTGCATACAATAGTGTAGCTGTGGGAATTTCTTATGTCTGAACTGGGATTCTCAGAAGAGAAATGTCCGTGATGCTTGTCCATACAGTGGTGGCAGCCTAACTTAAAGCTCTGATCAGTTTTCACACCAGCCCAAATGCTTTTAATCACGTCATATCACCAAATACTCATTTTGTTCTGCGAAGTGACATAAACTGTACTGGCAAAGCAGCTTTTGCAGATGTCTCCGCTGGTGTCAGCGAGGTTTGACTGCCTTTGCAGGAGGTTCTTTTTATAGGCCTGTCTGGAGAGAGAGGGAGCGTAGGAGTGACAATAACAGCTTTCATTTTCATGCAATTTAGTGAAGTGTTTGCAGTCTCCTTAATATCTTCCTGTACACGTATTACTTCACCAATGAATTAAACGACTGTTAAGCTTACCGATATGCAGGTGTTCCTAAATTTTTGAATGTCTGTGATGTCGATAGGTGTCTCATCTCGCTGTGCTGATGTTCATAGGAGAAACTGAAACAGTCCTCTAACTTTTTCCAGTAGATTACAAAAATATGGTGCAACTCATTATGAACCTTATTTGGAGAGCAAGAAGGGTGAGAGAAGAATGCTAAAATGATAAATATTGCTGTATGAAAACATTAGGCAGGCTGACTTCAAAGCAGGGGTTGGACTACTGACTGTATTTCATATTTGTGGAGGAAGAGCAGAGGAATGGGATAGATAGGTTCTGTAGTGTTATTTCTGATCTTGCCAATCTGGTCTGTCTTTCAAAAAGAAAGTGCTGCTATTATAAAGGGAGAAAAATCCATAGATTCATGATTATATGGTTTGATTGGGAAGCATAAAATCAGATATACTTTTAGTAAATTAAGAAGGAAAAAACACCTTTCTGTACATTTATGCTTGGCTGCAAAACAGTGCTTGTAGGGGGAAAGTTGTGAGCCAGCTAACCTTTTTGTCCCTCTTTCATTGACAGTAATATAGTACCTGTAAATACAGGTCTGATTGTTTAAGGTTTTGTTGCTTAAAATATTGGTTGTGATAATTTGAAATTGAAAGCAGCACTGCTAATGTCTACTAAAACAAATAAGAGCTTCAAGTTTTGATGAAGTGTATTTACAACAAAGGCCTACGTTCTTTCTTCTTTACTTAAAAATCGGCAAACCAAAAGAAAACTGAAGGTAGTTATCCATGCTGGTATTGGTGGATACACTGCTAATACTGCTTCAGAACAGAAGCAATATCCAAAATTAATACATGAAATAAACCTTTTGACTTACAAGTGTAAGTCTTATAGTCTCTCTTAGATCTGTACAGAAATAAAATCTGAAGCCTGACAAAGACTCAGCCTTTTGTTGCCATTAGAAATGAAATATATTCACTCCTTGGTATCTAAGACAGCCAAGCATTTATCTAAGACAGCCAAGACTTTAAATGATCTTGAAGTGCTAAGAGTAGAATTCGTGTTTGTTTGGGATGCTTATGTTCTCTTGAAGTCTGTATTGTATGCAGGGACTTGAAATAAAGATAATGGCATAATGTTCATAACTATATAAATACTTTAAAAAGTTTTCTGTCTTAATTCTTGGTGCCAAACTGCACTGGAGACAGAGGTTATATTTTGGTAATCTGAAAACAGATCTGTTTCAATCATAGCTAAACAGTAATTTTGGAGACAATGCTGGTTGTGTAAACTACAGAGACAAAAAATAGACTTCCAGTAGTCGTAAGACTTGCTTGTTTTTCATAGCTGCATTGTTGCTCATAGGAAGGCTCAGAATTCGTTTAATTAAAGCTTGCTCTGTAAACAGTGGAAAAAGTTACCATTTCTTTTATGTGATGATTCTTTTCATATCCTTTAAAAACCGGTATGCCAAATTTGACAGGAAAACTGACTGTGCTTTATATGTTTGGTTGTTTCCCACACCTGAAATTAAGAAGGAACTTCTTTAAGTAGTCATCATCTAGATTTACCAGATTTAAAAGTGAATCATTTTAGCACTTTTGACAGCATGCGTTTAACGGCACGTGTTGTGCATAGCAAAGAGGGAGCAGCAAGTAGATGGAGTGGTCGTCAGCAGCTGCCAGAACTGTACACTGGATTTAAGCCATAGCTATTAATCAGTTCTACTATGAACAGGAAAAAATGCATCAAAAGCCTTTGGGGTGTTGGGAAGGGAAATTCCTTCACTCTGCTAGACAGAAAAATATACTTTATTTAGTCATACAGCAGCTTCTTAAGTTGTCTGAACTAGCAGAGTTGCCTTTAAACCATGTTTCACTTCTGTAAATTTCATTTGTTGCAAATGTGCTAATAGAAGATTTTTCCAAAAAAGCAACTGAGGCTATTGGGATTAATTGATTATCTTTTAAACAAAGATGCAAAGGCTTAATCTATTAAATTGCCTTTCCGTGTTTCCAGAGAACTTGGAAGGAAGAACATAAATTGCTTCTGTTGCTTCTTTCAGGTCTTGCAAGTTCACTTTCCCTTGCCCCGTCTGAAATACTTTTTCTGAATCCCAAGAAGATAACACTGTGGTATTTCTAAGCTATAAATTGTGTAATGTGGAAAATTACTGAGACATCCTTGTGTGCTGTCGCTCACAAAGTGTAAGTTGTGCTGGATTGGAAGTAGAACTCTAGAAATGGTTATGTTGGTGGAACTTGAGAAAACTGTTTTCTTTCAGATTTATATAAGCTACCCATACTGCTGGACTTGCTTAGATTTAAAGGGATGTATTTGGCAAAACCCCCACAGTGAGTCACAAACGTTTTTCTGTAAGAAAACTTTGAATTTCCATTTCAGGAAGTGGAATATAAATAACTTTCTGTAAGGAGACTGAAAATTCTTTATTTAGTTTAAAATATTATTATAATAGTAAAAATTAGATCACCTATATTTTCATGGCCAAGAATTAATCAAGTGCAAGTCAGTAGTAGTTGTGCAGGCTTCAAAAGATTTTTTTGTTGTTGTTGTTTAATGTTTTTCTAGATCACTAATGGTAAAACAGTTGCAAAGATTGGTGATGGATTTAGTTATATTGATAGTCTCTGTTTTGATTTGCTACTTTAAAATTTTGAATTAGGGATTTGGAACAGGAGATAGAGACTATTAAAAAAATTAATAAATGACCTAGTGTGCACCACTGTTTCTCATTTATACTTGAATCAGTAAAAGCTGGATTTTTTTTTTTTAATGAGATGATTCTGCATAGACTGACAATTAAAGCTACTCTTGTGTCCTGTAAGGAATGACTTGCCTGTCAGTTGTCAAAATGTCACTTGTATTGCATTGTAGTTTAAAGAAATCACTGGATTTTCTGATACAGATCACAACTCCAGAAAAGTACCTGTTCTGCTCTGGTGTGTGGCTGTTGAATCACTTACATAAAGCTGCATATTTGCACAAGTGCTACAAGGGGTGGTGTTACTTTACACAAGACAGACAGAGACCTTAACATTTTTCAGATACATTTTGTAGACAGAATGCTGATGTTTCTGTTTTTCTACCTAAACTTATCCTAAAATGTGCCGTCCACATGAAAATAAACCTGATTACAGTTATTTGCATATTTCTGTTAATTTGGAAGGATACAAGTCAGAGTTTTCCAGTTATTACTACATTATCTCAAAAGATGTCTACAAAAAAAGGAAATTTCTGGCTCATGTTCCTGAAGATAACGAGGGACATGTGACAAGTTAAACGTTTTTTATTCTTCTGTATGCTTCAGCTTTGCTGCGGCTGCATATAACTTTTCTCATAGTACAAGAGAAAAATGACAGCAGGGAAATGAGAGGAAAGATGCCATTCCTCCTATGAGATGTGGTTTCATCAAGCATCTAGAGAGGAAAATTTATGCTATATGTTCAGAGTGAGGGAGGGGAGTGGGGAGCAGGTAAGAAGTTAGGAAATGGGATCTTGTAGCTAGTGGAAAAGATAAACCTGTTCCTGAAAGAAGAGACCATTATTAGTGAATGATGCGACTGTTTGCTTTTAAAATGAGCATGAGAGTGGTACAAAAGCAATTTATTTGACAATATAGGTTTTCCTGGCCTTCTCAACCTTCTTCTACAGATTCCTTGTTTTGCTGCAACAGTGACTAGAGAGGAATCTCAATGAAGCAGAATCCTAAATTAGTACCAAAGGGTGCAAGTATGAATGTTGCTGGTATCTCTTTTAGTCCTGACCCGCCTCACGTTTTTCATGTTCCGTTCAGCAATTATGCTGTCAGAGATGCTAACTGATTGACAGCTGCGCTTTGCATGTTGGACAAGTGAATGACGGGAAAAAAAGGGTCTTTGTGGTTTTGAAAGAGGCCTGATTTGTGTTGGGTGGAATATATGCAATTTTATGCTGTTATTTTACATGCAGGATTTAATTGAAAGAAGTAATGCCAGCTTACTTGTGTAGCAAGTAGGAAGGAAGTAAACATTGTAAAATAAATATGGAGATATATTCCTGTTTTCTAGGCTTCTTAACTTTCTGTAATGTCTTTTTGCTACTGCCTAGTAATAGCAAAGCTATCAATCCTAGCGATCTTATTTTTTTGATGATTCTTCTATTGTCTCAACTCATAAAGAAGCTAGAGCGTAATGATATTGTGGGAGAAAAATTAGTAAAAGTTTACTGTTATACTGTAATTAATATCGAGTTAACACGTGTCTCAGTGGAAAGACAAAGTACTATTTGCCTGCCAGGTTTAAAGACTTAGCACTGCCCTTGCTGATACCAACCTGATGATAAAGGCCTTTGTTATGGCAACTTCTGTATGTTTGATGATTTTGGGAGGCTTAGCTGAAATTTCTATAGTATTGAAATATTTTGTTGGATGTGTTTCTTCTGTCGTTCTCCCAGGTGCAGGACTTTCTAAGGTGAACCACCCAGGTAAGCAGAGCTCTTGAAATGCCTGCGTCTCTCTCCACTGGAAGTACTTGTGCTACATCCTACGAGTGTATTTTTGATGTGCACAATCTTGATACTTCTTATATGTTCAGAAATATTTTAAACTCATTGAAGTACACAGAACAGACACCCATTAAATAGAAAAGCTTCAGGCTGACTAAAAACGTTCAGTGGCAAATTCATTTGAAGGGTTACAAAAGGATTTATTTTAAGTACTTTTAATGAGGATTCTTGAGCTCTATGGTGTGATTACACCTACCTATTAAACCAAAAGTTGTTAAGAAAAAGGGTGTGTATACAGTTATTGTGGGGTAATTAAATGAGGCCTAAAAAGATAGCCCTCTTCAGTCCTGACCCTGTGAACTGATGTAGCTTGCAGTCTTGTTATTTTAATTAAGAGACTTTTGTAATGCTTGAACTTGGTGATTTGAACTACATGTCTTGCTCATATGCTTTTCAAGAGTGAAATAGTACTTCTGAGTATATAAATTGTATATGTATCGATTGGCATCTGCCATCTATTGCCTTAACCTCTAAGCTCTTCACAAAATCTGTCTTTTGAGGAGTGTGTTTTCCTCCTACTTCCATAGTCCATAGTGGATATTGTGGGCCATGACCTGCAGGGGTTTATAGAAGGTATTTAAAGCCCGTAGCTTAATTTCATGGTCTTGCTTTATACAAAATGTTGTAAAAATAAAAATCTGATCTGCACTGAAAGAGAAAGCTATGTTACCGCAAATAAAATATGTAAGTAATTCATGCTGTCCAAAGGAACTTAGAGGTCATTAAAGGTCATTAGTCAAATGTCTAACTTCTTGGCTTTCCTTATCATGAACATATTTTCATGTCACTGTGATGTGTCTAAAAATAGTGACCATATCTCCATATTTTAGTGCAGTACCAAACAAAAATGCATCCTGTTGATTATGTAAAAAATATCTAATGAGTATCTACTTTAAAAGAAGAGCTGTTTTGTTTTCTTGAAGACTAATGGTGGGGTCACTGGTCATGAAGACGGATGTTTGCAGACAGGAGCATTCAAATTTTTTGGAAACAGAAGCCTGTCTTTAAGAAGGATGAATTCTTTTGTGCTGTTCTTTAAGTTTATATGAGCCTTAGAGTACCATATAATCCAAAATGGAAAATAATGGAAGCTGTTTTCTCATAGTATTTTCTACCTGAAAACAAATGAGAATGTGTGCTTGTCCTTTCTGGGGGAGAAACCCAACAGTCCAGGAGTCTTAACATGCTTAGACCAAGCACAGCTCACTGCAGGAGTGTGGATATTGTAGAAGCTGTAACTTGCTTTAGGGTATGTTTATACTCAGGGCATTATCTTTGCTCAAATAGTGATTGGTTGGTTGTTTTTGGTTTGTTTTGGTGTGTTTTTTTTTTTTTTAAGAACAACGACAAAAAATTCTGAGTTTATTAAGGTAGATATATTTGATTCCACTTTCCTGCATTTCATAAAGACCTGATTTCTTGTATGACTACGTTTTATAAGAATAAAAACACTTACCTTGTATTTGGTAACAATGATTCCTACAGAAAGTATAGAAGGGTGGACTGTGGGTTTGTGTGTTGTGTTTTGTTGTTGTTGTTTTTTGTTGTTGTGTTTTTTTTTTTTTCCCAAGGAATATATAATCCAAATAATATTACTGTCAAGATTTTACTATCAAATGTGCATCATGATTGAGGAAGACTGGGACACGAGTGGTGGCAGTTAGCAAAAGATGCAAGCCTGAATTATACTGGAAGGTTGACCATAGCATCAGGATGGGCACAGGCTTGTGATGTGGTGTTAAGAGTTGCACTGGAATCTTGATATATTGGAACACTGGTATGTGTTGTAGAGTAGTGAGGAACATGAAGTGAACAGGTCTGACAACACATTTCAATATATCAAACTGTAGCTATCATGGTATGTGAATTTCACACTCCTGTTGTAACAGCATGCATGGAGAGGTATGAGTTTCTATGGAGTAAACCAAAAATGACCACTGATTCTTGTCTCACTTAAATAAGTTGCTATCAAAGATAGTCCTGCTCATCTGTAACGCTTCCTAAAGGTAGCCTTCAAGGGTTTGTCTAGCTCTTATTCACCTAGCTTTTCTTATAACTATTTCACTTCTCACCTTCTCGTCATGACCCTTTACCTGCGTTGACTCTGTAACTTAACGTTTGTTATAACCTAGCTAATAGTCCTCGTAAGGACTCTTCCTTTTGAGTTTGAAATTAAAGGAATAAATCAGAAATAAAGGAAATGCAAGGAATAAATCAGAATATTCAGAAAACGTGTTTCTAGTGAGGTGTACTGCACAGAGAAAGTTTCCTGCGGGGGGGACATCAGAAACCCCACCGACCCACTTGCTGCTGGTTGCACGAAGGGGCCAAGGCTGCGCTGCAGAGGGACCCGGAGTGCGTGTGCTCGCGGGGGACGTGCCGCTTGGCGTGGGGGGAATCTTTTTGGTTCTGAATTTCACTGATTCAGTTTTACAGCACAGCTGCTGTGTGGGACCAGCTCCTGCGTGTGACTGCTGCAGTATTTATGGAGTGCAGATGAGTAGGATTCGTCTTTGTTTGCAGTGAGGCAGGTTGGAGATGATAAATGGTAATTGTTTGGTAATGAGAAAGGTGTCATATCCCAAATGAGCTTAGGCTGCACTTTTCTTTTAAGCAATTGTATTCTTTTGTTTGCTACATCAAATGACAACTTTCACATAACAGAAAAAGGCGGTGTGCAGAAATTATCCTAACGCCGAATAAATCTGTTTCAAGTATGATCTCAGTCAGTTCCCTAAATAGGTTTTGTCCTCACCTAAAGCAGCAGCTGGGAAGTTGGGAAGTGCGATCCCACAGAATACTGCCCTCCCAGGAAGCGCAGCGGTGCAGGTTGCTGCCTGCCTGCACCTCTTGAAACTTTTGCCTGTAGTAGGAGTTATTTTTTTAAATGAACCAAACAAAAACATTTGGGATTTTTCAGATTATAGTGAAACTTGGGAAAAAATAGGATAATATGTTTCTTTTAGAAGTACGAATTCTGGGTAGTGGGACTTACCACTCAGTAGCTACGCAAGGGATAAACACTATGCTCTTAATGTCAAGCTTTTTAAAGCTGGATTTGCTATGCACTCTAATGCTGAAAAATGAATTTAATACAGGAAATCCTATTTGGGTGCCACTGGGAGGTTGAGAAAGGAACGTATTTCAGAAACAAACTTATTTGGCAGAACCAACAGCTGCTTTTGAGCCCTGCTGGCAGACAGGTCAGATAGCTCTGACCGTCTGGGTTTTTTTTCTTGTTAATGTTGTGGCTGCTGATTTCCTGTTACCTTTCTTGCCTTGGCTTTTTTCTTTTTGAATACCATTTTTAATTGGTACTCCATGGCACAATTATGAAATTGTGTCTTTACATTCCAGATCATAGACTCTTATGAATCCAGAATAATGTCATTGGACAATTTTGAGCTGGCATTTCCCTTTCTGTACTCATGCCAGAGTGCAATTGTCGGGTACATTAATTGGAGCATATGAAGTAAGCAAAGGAGAAGGCTGAAAAGTTCTGTTGAAATGATAGTGGAGGATACTGTGTGTCTGATATATAGGTCTAGAAAGGACTACCCAGAAGGCATTCAAGTGAACCACCTAAATGATTTGAACTCTGTTAGAGACTTGGATTTTTCTGCCTTTTCCTCAAGCCTTTACTTTCAGAGAGGGATCTGTGATTAGCAGAAGCCTGTGGTCTAGTAGCACTGAGAACAGGGAGACCCCCAAATTAAACCAGAGGAATTAATAATCTGAATAACCAGGAAAATGTTAGTTGTCAGTAAGTGCTTGAGGCAGGGCACTGTTGGGGTCTGAGCGGGTTCTCTTGCTTGAAATCATAGATCTAGTACAGTTCTATGTTAGCGGGTGTAGAAGTTGTAGGTGTGCTGCTGTATGGGGTGGCATGTGAACTGCTGCCTATGGGAGATTGGACTGGTGGTTCTGCATTTAAAACTGGTGAATGTCACACTGCAAATTACAGCTATTACTCTTCTACTGGAATGTTTTGAGGTATTTGGCACGATCAGTTGCAGTCCAGCTCTTTACCTTTAAGATGTTTAATGAAGATGGGCAACTGTACTTGGTGTAGGTTATCTTGGTGGTCTCTATTTTAAAGAATCTCGTAAACTAGTGAGGTCTCTATAGTCACCTGGATCAGCTGGAGTCTGGATTTAGTGACCGACTCTGAATTATCTTCCTTCTAAATTTCTTACTTTGGATTGATACATTTAGTGCTTATAACAACTCAGAGCTTCTTATTAGCATTTTAGTATTTTAAATATAACTTTATTTAGCTATACTAGCTTTTTGAAATTTATTATTGCATGCCTGGTGTTATTTGTAGGTGCAGAACTATGAATTTGCTTCCATCTCTCCTTCTCCCTTCTTTCAAAGGAGTCTGTTTAGAATTCAACAAAGCAAACAACTTGCCAATGTTGATATTTTTCTTTTTTCCCCTGAGCTATATGACTATTGTGAAACATGAGAACTAAAGAGTTGAGGAAATGCTTAAAGTTGCTGTTCTCCTGACTTTAATTGGTTTTGCCCTTTTCACTCACTTGTTATGAATGAGAGGACTTCATTTACAGTAAATGTATTCACTAGGAAAAAAATAAAGGATATATTGGAGAAGTAATTTTTCATCTTAAAGAAAGTATTGAGGACTTTCCTGCTTTGTTGATTGTGGTGGGTTTATTGAATACTGAACTGCACAGGAGTTATTTGTGTGGCAATCCTGCTTCCCCTGTTACCTCAGGTGCTGATCAGAAAGGATGCAGCTAAGGATATAGCTTTATTTTGGTTTAGTTTTGGTTGAACAAATGTTGGTAATTAATGTTTAAACTCAAGTTTTTGAACAAATACTATTCTTCTGTGTCTATGCTCAGAAAACTAATTGTTATGTGGGCACCTTAATTTTTTTTCTCAGTAGTGGAGGCCTGCCCAGATACTTAGTTTTTTCCTGGTCCATTTTTCTGTCTTTAATTTTTCTTAACATAGCTGAGTGTCTTCAGTGCGTCATAAGCTAGGAAACGTGTTTAATGCAACTGTGATCAGTTCAAAATTCTTCAGTCACCTTGAATAAGCTTAGTGCTGGTGGGAGGAGGACAGAAAGCAGGAGAAACAATATTTTGTACTACCCAAATTGAGCAACAAGTTATTGCTGCATGCAGTTTCTGAGAAATCCAAATTGTGTTGGTTTCCAGAAGATGGAGCTTTAATTATAGCTTCTGAAATGTTGTTTGCCCTTATTTTTCTTTTCAAAATTCTTCTCAAGCTTGTCTGTCCAGTATTATTCCAACTTTTGAAGTAAAAGAATATGCTCTGCTTTCAGAAATGTGTGTGAACTTTTATATTAAATGTCTTACAGCATTGGTGTCATTTCAGAGTTGCAGGAAAAGGAGAATAAAATGCTTGGTATCCATCCAGGCAGAGAGAATCTTGACAGTGGCAGTTGAGTAGTTTAAAAAAAAAAAAAAAAAACAACAAAACCCCAAACATTTAAAGTTCAAAACTGTGCTCATTAGAAGAATCTTTTGTAGGTGTTGTGCAGTAGAAAAAAAACCCCAACACTTATAGTCTTTAAGTTCGGTGTTGATAGCTCTACTTCATACACTGAAGTTTTCAATTTTTTTAATTCAGTAATTGGTGTAGTCTGTGCAAGTCTGTTTCTGCTGACACTGTCAGGTAGGCACAGTTATTTAAAATGAGGCATTTTGGAAGCTTTAATGGCAAGAATAGGTCGTTCAGCTGTTCATAACTCATGGCGCTCACTGTAGGTGAAGGCTGAAAAGGGACTCTGTCTCAGAGGTGCGCAAGAACTATGATTTCTCTGATTCAGCTCATGGAAGAAAATGTGGTTAATCTTGTCACCTTCCTTCTCCTGATTCAGGTGCCAAAAGATAGGAAAGGTAATAGGGAAGGACATGTGCCAGAGCTGAGATGAGTATCACAGATAGATTCAAGGAAACTCAACTTACTGGTTTGAGAATCCTGAAACCAATTACCGTGCCTGGGCTGGTACTAAAGAATGAGGAACTGGGGATACCACTCTCCTGAGTAATAATAACAACTTTGTAAGTGTCAGAGTGACACTTGAATGTAATCCTAGGTGTCTGTCACTCATTCATCTGCACGTCCTATTTCTTCAGTTGAAAACAAGTAGCTCAGCTTGGGACAGATGGTGAGTAGGGACTCGCCAGTAGCTGGTGTTACCCTTCGCGGGTTATACTAACTTCAGAGCTAATATGTTAAATTAAGATCACTGTCCCAAAGAGTAAAGTATGCAACTATAAACCCTTACCTGTTAAACTTCCTGTGCGAAGCAGGGCATTAGTCTGCCTACTAAGAGTAGGAAAACCTTTTTTTTTTTTCTTTTTTTTTTTTTCTTCTCTCTTCATGAATTGCTGTTCTAAAGTGGGCTGGGACATTTAGTTTGAGTGGAAAAAAAAAAAACAAACCAACATCCCCAAAAAACCCAACAAAACCAAAACCCTTGCTAGTATTTCAGTCATGGTGTTTTTTATGGTGTTGCGGTGTGTGGGGTTTTTGTTCTTTTTTTTTAAACAAACAGACGAACCCTTTTAAATAACACTCCCCAATACTACAAATAGTTGAATAATGCTTCTTGGTAACTATAGGAGTTGAATTCACTGTGCTTACTACTCTTTGGTTTGGTAAAATGCACACATGCTCTCTTTATTCTTTTTATGGTGAGAATAACCATCATCTTAAAAGCTAAACATCCTAATTATCGAGGTAATAAATGGTTGAAGTAGCTGTAGCTCAATGATGCAGTCTTTGTACTGTCTCCTACAGGTGTTTTCTAATAAAGGGCAGATGGCTGATACATTACGGGCTCCTCAGGGACAGCGAGTTAGGAGAAGGCAGCTATAGTTTACTGCTTCTAGAAAACAACTCCATGTAATTTCGTTCTTCTAAAGGTTTCTCCTTTTCCCTGTCCTTGCTAGAAACTCGTGTAGCTTTTATTAACAGCAAATTTAAGGAAGAATACAGAGTTTTATCTTGCTGTTTAAGTGACAACCCTTTAGGAATTGTTTGCATGGGCGAACATGTAAAAATGATTATAGTTTGTATGTATAATTTGTAGTATAAGTGTTACCAAATCTAATCAATCTAAAATAGGCCTCGACCATGAAACTGGCTTATTAATGAAATGACAAGAGAGTTCGTTTTGTTTTTCTAACATCATACACTTGAGCCTTGTTTTAGGACTGAAACAGAAAAGGCCCCCGGGTGACTGAATCCATCTTTTACAGTTGCAGACTATGATGCAGCACAGCATTTCCTAAACTGTTTGTCTTCCTTCCCAAATTTCCATTTTGGTGGTGCTCATGTTATTAGGTCAGCTTTTTCTTCTAATAGTCTGTATATTCTGTTTAACTTTATTTCTAGGGACTTGCAACTGCCCGTGACCTCTTGTGTTATCTTAACATAGCCAGCTTTTTGGGAATCCTCTCTTGCAAAAGAGACTCTTTTCTGTAGCTCTTCTGGTTTTGAGTTAATTTGAAGGAAATGACTAGGTGGGGTGTCAAGCAGTTTGTAAAAGGGCTTAAATAGTTCTGCTCTTATGGGATTTACTTCCGTCATTGCTATGTTAATGTGCCCTCAAAACTGTCCTGTTGTTAATTTTTTTTATTAGTTCATATATGGTTTTGGATCACATATGACTGATTTTTATGTGATAAAAATCCCTTTGTTTATGTATGCTTTGTTCATGCCCTGACTGTACCCTCCCAATTTGGTACCTTAACCAGATTTTTTTTTTTGGTCATAGGCATGAATTTGGGAAAAGGTTTAATAATGAAAAGGTTGGAACACAAGTGTATTCCAGTAATACCTTTCTATAATAGTTTGCTGTATGCCCCTTTATTCTAAATTCTTGGTTTTTGTGTTTCTCTATAAATAGTTACATTCTCCAGCTTTAAAAGTTTTCTGTGTGGCACTGTATTCAATGTTGTGTTCATTCAAACCATCTAATCTTTCTGCGTCCTGCCTGAGAGAGCCAAAAAACAAACAAACAAAACCAACAAAAACAAACAAAAGAACCAACCAAAAAAAAAACCCAAACTCAAATGTAACCAAAAAGTGGTTTCGCTTGTATGTATTTTCAATCTATAACTTTTAAATTTGTTCAAAAACCTCCTGTGTTTACAAGCCTGGTTTCTCACTTGCCTTGTTTAAGCGAAGCTCCTATGGGTGCTCTGTGTGTATGTGCCCATCACTTAGCAGACATACTGGAAATCCTAACACGGGTGAGCTGTTGTGTTTGAGTATTATGGGATGAAAATGATCCAACCCTCTGATTTAGTGCCCTTTTTGTCTTTTGCTTGCATTTTGTTTATGGTAGTTTACACTTCATATCCTATTTTTTTTTTCCATTAACGATTGTTGTTTTCCCTCTTAAATCCAGTGTTATATTTTGTTCTTGGCTCTTTGTAAAGATACAGTTAATTTTGAAGAAGACGATAGCTAATCTCCAATTACATATATCAGAACAGCCTTGTTTCTTCTTTCTTTGCTCTCTACTAAGGTGCTTGAAGAAGCTTTGGATGTTTAATTAGTCTTGCAAGCTTTAGCTCTGTTTGATTTATAATGATTCCACTCTCTGTTACTGCATGTCCTTGTGTCAAACTGTGGCTGCTGTTATGGGGTAACAGAATATTGAGAATACCTGCAGGCTGCTGCTTAGTGAAGGAGGGGACACAAGTGCTTGGGAGTGTGGTGAGATAGTAAAGATATATAGTTATAGAAATACCTTTTCAGATCTGTTGTCGCTGTTTTAAGATATTGCTATGGCAAAATGAGTTCCTGAACTGCACTGGTAATGTTTGAGCAGTGAAACATCTACAAATGGATGTAAACATGTGCAGTCTGCAAGTAAAGCAATTTTGCCAAAAGAAAGGAGCAAAAGCAATGTTTCTCATTTTGTTCTTGGTATCAAACTAACTAATTCCTTTCGTCTGAGGGATAAATAAATGATCAGACTGCATCTGTATATGCCTTGGGTGATTGCAGATCAAATTTTTGAACAGGCTGCACTGATTGTATCAATGTTTTTTTCAAAACGATTGTTATGTGAACACACAGGCAAATTGATGCCAGTGTCACATAACAAATGCTGTAGGCTATGCATTGGTGGTGCCAGATAAGGAGAGAAGTGTAGACTTGTTCACACAGTTATTCCATTTTGTCTAAAATGATTTCCGATTTATTCTAGTTCATCTGGTAATTGTCCAGCTTCTCACTGGGTAGGTACAAAGAGCAACACTATGAGAATTGCTTGTTAAAATGATGGCTATCCTTGAAGAAACTGGAAAAGATTTAAATGTTTAATGTTGAAAAAAGATAATTAGCTGTACTTCAGTTAACAAGATGAGTATAATGCTTCTGTAATTCTCAGGGTTCCAAGCTCAGTGCAAAGCCTTGACGTAGTTGAGTAGACAGATTTCCTTTCTCTGGAGGATGTTGATCACCTTTGTCCAACCACCTTTCCTCAGAGTGTGCTCCTGCAAAATAATAGCAAATATGAAATCCTAACATTCTGCAGTTGCATATCCATCTTCCAGAAGATGAATGGGAAGAATAAGAATTGAAGATCTGCAAAAGTCTGTTCAGGAGATCTAAATAAAAGATAAATAAAAAATAAATAAAATAAGTTCTTTTCACAGACAGGAAACAAAAGAAGCAATTTCTGTTCTTGTTGTGGAAGAACAAGTTTTCTTTTTCATCTTAAGAGGCCATAATTATTCAGTGCGAAGCTATTGTTAAATAACTGTACAAAAAATAGAGAAATTGCAAATGCCTATTCATTCACCACAAATCCAGTCAAAGCTTGTAGAGTTAGTAATCATCTGTATATTTTGTGCACTGTTTCAGCATTCAAATCTCAGATGCAAGTACAAAGTAAATTTAACCTTAAGTGTTGATGCTATTTGAAAGAATAGGAGGTGGTATGTGACTTTTTTAAAAAGCAGAATCAATTACAATATATAAATGTAAAAGGCTTGATGTACGTAAACATTTGTATAGCAAGTGCCTGGGGGTTGGGAGTCCTACAGAGGAGAGAAGGAAGGAAAGCTGTGGCTCCCTTAATTTGCTGGTACTGTGATACCTTTGGGAAATAAAAAGTAGAACAGTATAGGTCGTGATCTTTCCCGATCATATCTTTGCCATGGCGGAAACGCTCAGATGGGCTATACTGCTCTAGCTGTTCTTCCAAAGGGTTTGTTTTGCTGGGAAGAAGGGGATATTTCCTTACGCAATAAGGAAAGTGCTTCCTTTTACCCCATGTCTTTGTGTTTGTGCTGCAGCCGAATTACTCAAATTCTTCTGAGTGGCTCTTTTTTTTTTTTTGTTAATATGGTGATGCTTTCTGTTGTCAATAGCTCACACTTAACAATGCAACCTCGATGTATATGCTATATAGCTTTGTCTATTTTATGGACATACTGGTTGGAGTGGGAAAAATAAAAATCAAAACTAGAGGAGGAGTTGCTTTATACACTGGGACACAAGAAATACCTACATTAAAATCTGTCCAGAAGTCACCTGGCAGCTTTAGCTTTGGACAGCTGGAAATACTTCTTTCTAATGAGAATGCTGTGCATGGCCTTTTTAGAGGGAACAGTCATATAAAAAGACTTCTAGATATTCAGCTCAGTCATGTTACGTATGGTACCTAATACAGATAATAAATTGAGTGTTGCTATAGCTTATCTGGTATTCAGTTTAAGTAGATCTAATATATTATTACTGTGCTTTGAACATATGCTAAAGAAATAATGTTTTTTTCCATTGGTCTATTACAACTTCTGTCAATTTGATTTGAAACTAGAAAAATACCTCCTTATAATTGTATGGTGTATGATGCTTCATGAACTTTGTAGTGTTTGTTCTTTACTATGGCATTTTTTTTTTAATTGGTGAAATGTGTGCCATGGGCAGTTGGCCCCTCCTCCCCCCTCAAAAAAACCCGAACAACAAAACCAAAACCAAAGCAAAAACATTGTTAGACTTAAAGAATGCCATTTTGAAACTTTGTCCAAGGTTTTTTTCCAAAAATAAGACAATACATTTTTCACGAAAAAGATGAGTGGCAGGTAAGTATTAAATTGAGATAACTTCGTAATGTCAAGACTTTTGACACATTGCTGGAAGTTATGTTTTACTAGACACTTGACTATCTGATGAGCTTGTACAGTTTCTGTATGCTATTTTTTTAAATGTATCTGGACCTATTTCAAGTCATTGAAATCCTTTAATAGATTGATACTTGAATGTTATTTTTTAAGAAGAATTGGAAAAATATAGTCCTTTCTGAAAAATTATTTGAGAACTAAAATAATCCATGTTACATCATGTAAGTCTGTGTAGCATATCCTCTTACCAGCTAATAATTGACTTAGCCTGTTTTCAGATGGGATTTTTTTATTATAGTTCCAGATGTTTGTAGACTTTTGTGATTTGACACAAAAATGATTTTCAAATGGTTCTGGCCATGACTAAGAGGGAACTAGATCATCAGTAGTTTGGAGCCATGTGAATTGGTGCAGAGTTTATTTAATTTTGAATTGAGTTTTGAACCTTAATTTGAAAATTTGGCAGAGTAATGAATGTGTGTGGAGGCACCACAATCTCTAATGCTTTTATTTAATAGAAATGTGCAAGTTAGTTATTTGAAGAATACCATAAGGCACTTGGTGAATACTGAGTTTCACTTTGTTGCTCTTGATGGAAGTCATGTTCTTTTGCTTGACACAAAGAGTCGCTAATTGATGCTGGAAGTTTGTGACGGTGTTGAGTGTAAAAATAAGGCTTTCCTGCTAGTAAGTACTGGAGAGAATGTTTCCTCCAACATAATGCATGTAAACTTTTGAGACTGAAAAGCAAAACAAAGTTGCGTTCTTGGCTGTTGTTCCTTCGTGTATAACAATTCCACTAATTTTTAAGCACATTCTAGTTTTTGTTTGCATCTCCCTTGTTCCTTTGGTCACTCGGGAGTGAGTGCAAAGTACTGGGTACCTACAAATTGGTTTGGAGTGTAATATGTGTTAAACACTTCCTAAACTCATGCTCCTAATAAAATGTACTCTTGTCTTGGTTGATTGATAATACAGGCTTTTATACTCTATTTCTTGTATATTCTCCTTGAAAATTTGAGATGTGATTAAAATACAAGTAAATAAGTACTGCTAGACCTCCCAGCTACAAAAATGTTAATGGAAGCTTAGATTTGTTCTTTCACATAGGTGCTTTAAAGTACTGCTGGATGTACAGAATATGACGGCTTCATAATCTGATAAATTAATGTTAAAATAGAAAATCAGTTCCACTGTTTAGTGGTTTCTGTCATTACTGTTCAAGTTTGTCTTATGTCAAGGAGCTAGAGCGTATGGGAGATGACTTGCGTAATCTATTGTGTTTCTCTTTTGTTCACCTTTTTGGTCTTTTTTTTTTTTTAAGGTAGTGGTCCTCTGAATTCAAAGAAGGGAAAAAAAATACACCTTGACCCTTGCTTTTAGTCTTCTCATTTAACTGATGGACTGCTGAAACAATAGCAGTTACATCTGATACAACAACATCTTATTTATAGATGGAAGCAGCTGCATCCTCTGTCTTTGCATGCAAGAAGCCCTATTGTTTTCAAGTCACCAGATTAATGAGACTGTGGGGAAAATGAAGGCCTATTACAAAAGCTTTATTAAAGATAATTGTTTAACACAAGAAGGAAGGGAGGATGTGGCTGGTATGACTGACTTCTAAAACTGAATTAGGTGTGGTGTAAATGCAGAAGTTAACAGCACTGACAGTTTAAGCTATAATATAGCCCTGAGTTTGGCTACATCAAACCCAGCTATTTTCACAGGCCTGTAGTTTCTGAGGGTAGAACACTGAATAAGTTTGGTATGCAGGGAAAAGTCCCTGCCCCTTTTCCACCACTATGTGCTTTCTACTCATGTGCTCCCCTCAGGTGGGTTATCTGCCTGCTCAGCGTGGTTTATCAGCAGATACTTCTGTACCGTCGCCACTGGGTCACTGGGGCAGGGGATTGCCGAGAGCACAGTGGGGAGCGGACGGCCCTGTCTGGTGGTACAGTTTCTTCAGCTTGGAAATGCTCCTTTGGGATCTGGGACCAGCTGGCCAGCCTCTGAAATTGGAGCGTGGAATTTGGGAGCTCTAATAGGTTGTTAATCCCTCTGTTGCCATCCTCATTTTCCCCCTCTGTTGGATGCCCTAGATGGACGGAAGGATTTACGCCTTCATGCGAGTGTTCTCCCAGGCTATGGAGAGCACCTTGAGCTTCATTAAGAGTCCCGGAAAGACTGTGGGTGAGCAGCCGAGACGTGTTTCTCCATCCTGTTTCAGTCAGGTGTCAGTTTAAAGCCCGTATGCAGCCTGTGAAGCAGGGAATGGAGCTTAGTCCAGCGTGTGCTCCTCTTGTGTAGCACACACTCCTAGGAACTGTGAGGTATTTCCCATCTAGTTCATGCTGTGCGAATAAAAAAATGAAAACAATTGCTAAATGGAAAATATTAGATCAGGGGAGTGGTAAGAGTGAGCTTTTTTTTTTTCGTAATACAAACTCAAGTGACAACAGCGCTAGATTGGTTTGAAGTTTTCCGTGTGAATTATGAAGAACATACCTTTAAAATTTGTGCAAGTGGAAGTCTGACTAAATAATGAAGAATGCATTAAGATCTATCTGAGTTTCTCTACAACATATGGCAACTCCTCTGGTGTTGTCTGTAGCATACCTGTAATTTGTAGTGAATGTGTCTTTTGAAAGCTATCTGGTCCTGGTGTGAAGTGATAGGATTTGCTGAATCCTTTGGGTAAGTGGAGTCAATGTTTGCTTTTCACAGTCTCCAAGAAAACAACAAAGACTCCAACAGCCCCTGGAATTTCTAGTTTGAATTGTCTTGTTCCAGGTTCTGGGTTATTGAATTTCACTGTACCGTATTCTGTTGAACTGGGTTTTGGAAGTTTGACCCATTATATTTGCAGGTGGTCATCAGGTCTGGGTACCTCAGAGCCTTCTTTTGGTTCAGCAAGGATGAGTTGATCAGCTGGGTTTTTTTTAAGCTTAGTGAAAAGTTTGTTCTATATCTGACATGATTTGTTTTTCCTTCCCTTTAAAGTGGTTATACTAGTTTTTGGGAGAGAATCCCTTATCTGAATTGTGGAATATACTGAACAGATGTTGTTACTACTAGAGTTTTAGACTTCTTTTCTAATTTCAATTAAAATTTGGCTTTAGTTTACTGATTTGAAACATTATGCCGTTATAAGATATAGGATTTTTGGGGGAGGGCAGGGAGACGGGTAAGGCTTTTGTTTTGGCATCCATTCTTCATCTTTAAATGTAATTAAAAACAAAGGATTTAATTTTTCTGGTCAGCTTGTCGCTTGGCTTATGTTGTAGTGTGTTTATTGTAATTTTGGCTCTTGATTTAACCCATCTAGAAAGGTGGGGTGTTTTTTTTTGTGTGTGTGTGTGTTTTTTTTTTTAATAAGACATTTTTACCAAAAGTCAGCAAGGTAATATCTTTTTTGCCTGGAACATATTTTTATTTTTAGAATAAGCCATTATTAGGGAGATGTTTTGCACTGTTTAGGTCCCTTGACTCTTCTTATCTTGTTGAAAAATCTAGCCTTAGTAATCTTTTAGTATTAGACTGCTTTGTTGCATGGATTCTTTGGTAAATAGATTAATATCTAGGTCTTGTGACTATTAATCTTGCTCTGCTGCTTAGGTTTATTGAGGGATTTCTAGTAATTAGGACGTCTTTGTGCTTGGTCTCAAAACAGTTACTGTGTTTTCCTGGAATTCTGATGGTGAAGTAGGAAACACTGGAGACAACCAGATGTATTAGCAGTAAGAGGTTATTTGATTACTTTTGCTTTCCATGTTGTATAAAAGGCTTATAAATATTTAAGTAGTTTTTGTAAGATACTGACCTGAAACAGCACCTTCTAAACATATTAGCTGTAGGATTCAATGTTTATATGTTTGCGTAGGAGATCTTAAAAACCAAACAAAACCACAAAAAACCCAACTATAGACTATTTCTTGAAGTGCAGGCATTTTATTGCATCTTCTGTTAACTTCACTATGGGTGCTTGTAAATTGTGAGCTACTGCTAGGCTAAATCAAGTATTTTGATAATGTCAGAATGTATTTCTCCAGTAACATAGTTCTTTCATGGTGTTCGGGGCTTTGGACAATCACATGGTATCACTACTTGCTGAAGAATTTGTATTTATCAAAAGAGCTTGTTTAATTTGCTTCCTCATGCCTTTCATTAATATGACATTCTGAATAAAAATGTTGATGTCAGAACCAGGTACCAAGAGGCAAATTTGGCAAAAATGGAATATTTCTTGTCAAGAAATGAAAGCTATTGAGTGTATGTTGCAAGTCCGTTTCAGCATACCTCTTCCAATTAATTAATTTTCAAAACTTTACTGTTGCTTTGAGCTATTTTAGGATGCTTCTTAGTACCAAATGAATAGCAAATACAAGAAGCCTTTGTTTGTTTTACACAGTGCTACTTGGTCTGAATTTGTTTGTTCTTTGGATAAATTGTCAACCCAGAAACCTTTTTCCATATGTGATTTATGTTGATTTTTTACTAAAGCAAGTACTCACCAACGAAACACGTTCCAGGAGTTAATCTGGACACGTGAGCCATCTCAGTTGTTGTGTGTGCATTCCAAGCCTCAGAGACTTTCCTCTGCTGGCTTGAGGTCAGAAATAAAACTTATTCTTGGTAGTAGTTGTATTAAGCACTCAAACAGCAGGCTGTTCAAGTGAATGAAATGCCATTAGCCAGATGGGCAACGAGAGCATTTTTTTATTTTAATTTGCTTAAGAGAATGAGATTACAGCCAGAAAATTGTCTTGTCAGCCAGCCAGATATTGACTTCTTGATCTTCCATTGCCAAATGTTCAGGCTTCTCCAGCTCCCCCTGCAAGCCCTCTGCCAGCTTGCTGTGAGAGCCAAGAGTGAAAGCCCGGGCTAGTCCTTTCCTGTTTGCTGGGCAAAATGTTACCCACCAGAGATCTAAGCATTATTTTTTACTAGATATGAGAATTTGGATAAACTGTATTTGCTAAAAAACTAACAAAGCTCTGTTGGGTTTTTTTTGAGGTCACCTTTTATTCGGAGGCGGTATAAAAGTATATTTATAAATTGGAAGTGAGCAGGGTGCTCTGATTTGCTAACGTACAACTCACTATTAGTAACTGTACTGAGGGAAACTTGGTATTAAATATTAACTTTAATTTAGAAACCTGGGAAAGCTAGAAGTTCTGTTTCAGGTCACTTGTGTTGGTATGAAGTACTTGACAGGTGTTTTAATTTTTAAAAAGAAGTTATTCTGTGAGCATAAAGAACATGCGTGAATATTTGCATTTTCAAGTGCTTGACGTCCCCAGCTTGCACCTTCTGTGTGCTTCCCAGCCCTTTAGCTTGTTGCTTCCAGTTTCTTTGCAATTCTTGTTTTCTTTCCTTCCTGTTCTAGATCTTCCATGCTGTCAAATCAGTTTAAAACCAGCTAGTGGGCTTGTAAGTGATGAAAATTGAGACAGGTTGTGTACAAAAGCCTGCCTTCTTCAATCAAAAGAATAAATGTATTGAAATTAGAGATAGTGTCCTTGATTCACCTGTTTTATATGTAGCTTTGAAAAACTAGTTGTTTGTGTCAACTTCAGTTGTTACTATCTCTTTTCTCTGAATTACCTTTCAACTTTTTTTTAGATGAGGTTTGCAATTTTAGTCAGTTCCTGTAAAGCTGTTAGCATAGTACTGACATTTTTTTTCTGCCAAGGCATAAAATCAATCTTAAAACCAATTTTTCTTTGCTGATAAACCTTTATAATGCCACTCAAATTACTTCTGTAAAATGATTTCTTTTTTTTTTTTTTTTTACATCTTCTTAAAAAAGATGAAAAAGATGTTTTGTAAGTAAATTTTGAAAAGTCTCTGTGAAATCAGGCCTGCTGCAACTCAATTAGTTTGTTACTGGGACCTGTGATTTCTTCTTCAGATATGTCTCTGGATCAGTGTTGAATACAGTATTTGTTTCTCTTCCCCTGTCCCTTGGGAATTCGAAATTGCAGCAAAAATAAGACCAGTTGGCCTTACATGAACTCCCATAGTTACCAAGTGAGATGATACCGATACCACAAGTTGCTCAGCTATTGCCAAAGCCCAAGAAGGAGAAATACCTAAGGATCTGTTATACAACATTGCTGCTCGAAAAAAAATTCCTTTATTCCACTGTTTAAAGTGTAAAATTGATGTAATTAATTACCAAAGCACTTAATATGTTTGAAGTAACTCCAGGAAGCTCTATTCCATAGCACAGTACAAAGTTGACCTGTAGACTTTCTTACAGTAGCCTGAGTGTAGCGTTGTGCTGTCGTCTCCCTGCACCCTCACTCTTGTGACCATTCCCCCAAATGCCAAAGGAGCCCCCTCCCCATACCCTTGCCATCCCCATGATATAGTTAAGGATACGTTGTTGGCCCTAAACTAACTGGAGTTATCAGGTGCTTCACTGAAGGGCAAATAGTCTTTGCATATACTTCCATAGCCAACTGTGCTCCCTGCATGCACTGTGCGTGACTGTAACCTTAACTGAGTAAATAGCTAACCTCTAATAGCCAATCTCTTGCTTCTTACTCAGCTTGTACCTTCTGTAAGTTCACAGGGCAAGTTAATAATTTCAGGGAGTAGGTGCTCTTGCATTCAATCTTGAATTCAGACTTTCTTCATGTGCCATTGGAAAGAAAATCAAGATATCCTTGGAAGAAAACTGCTTTGTAATTTCAGGTTATGTGGGTAGGAATCCATGACTTCTTCATATACTAAAATGAAAATGTAGTATTTCAGTGCTTGCACAAAGAGAGTGCAAGTCAATGGCAGTAAAATACAGAACTGACCTCTGGGTGAGACAACTGTACAGAGCCAGCTAAATCATGACCGTAGCATTGGAGAATCTCCTCTGGCAAAATGTGCTGTGGACACTTAAGGAGCAACTGTCTGTGTCTGTCAGCATGGTCTTTCATCTATATAGTACCCACTCGAGCAGAGCCGGCAGAAGAGAGCACATAGTACATGTGCTGCATCAGTGCATATCTCACGATCCTAAAGCAATCTCTGGGAGGCTGCAAAAAAGCCTTCCCAGTTCTCCAGGACAGAACTGCAATTTAGCAGGGGGAGCCAAGGACACTAGTGAGTGCAGGCTTCTCCAAAGCTCATGCTTTTTCAAGGCAAGTTTTGGGCCACTGTATGTACTAAATAGAAGTGAGCAATTAGGATTTATCCAAAGTGAAGTGAAGGTGTTAAGTTAACTGCAGATACGTTAAATCTGTTGCTTGTGACAGTGAGCCACAGGCAAATCTTGCTTTGTTCCTAGACAATTCAGTTGTGGAAGAATGAATCTCAAATATAAGCAGTGCAGCCTTGGTGTTCTGCAGTCAAAAGACGGAAGGGGAGGAAGCTGTGGGGTCTCCTATTTGAGAAGAGCCATAAAGTATTTACAAAATTTTCAAGAAAATCATTGCATTGCTGATCATTTTCACAGACATATCCAGCGCGTTTACTTGTTCTAGAGCCGCTGGCTGCTTCCCATACCTTCAGAAGTGCTAAAAAGCTTTAGTTGAAAGCACAGCTGGAAGCTACATAGAACTTTTACCAGATTTTGCAGGATTTGGCTGGCCATGTAACGTGTGGGGCTTTGGAGCTGCTGCTGTATTTGTTCAGTCTTTTTCTAGTATCTGAGACTGCCAAGAGAGGTGACGCTTTCTTTCCTCCCTTGGTAGTTTTTTAGGGCTCTTTGCCCTCTAGCAGCTGCTTTGTGGTCTCTGATTTGTTTTTATGCTGGCCATCAACCATGTGTCTGCCTGTTGTGGCTAAATGCTAGTATTAGTGAAAATATAGAAGGTAATGTCGTAGAAATGTAATGAACTAATTTCTGTGAATTAAGGATGAGAAGAAAAGCAAACGGTTGACATATTTGCCATTCTGTGGCTATTGTGTGTGGCTAGGTTCATGAAGGAGCAAAAAACCTCAGATCTTTATGAAAAAGTGGAACTGGTGGAATGTGTCAAAAATGCTGATGAGGGCAGGAAGACAAAGCAACTAAAGTGACAAGTCAGGAACTTCTTTTGGCAGGAGTGTATGGGTCCTGTATGTAGAAACAATGACTTTATAATCTGAAACCACTATAGTTGCATCACCTGTTGCAGATGAAGAGTTTACAGTCTGACTGCTGTTTCCTGGACTAGACAGTTTGCCTGAGGCTACTAACCATTTGCAGATTAAATAGATAAAATCTGATAGATGAGGCACCCATTGATATGTTGGACACTAGAAATAATAATAATAATAATCGTCTGTGTTAAAAGTAACTGAGGATGTTGTTTTAAAAGGAGAAAGTCTCAGCCCTTACAGGCTTCCCTGTCGGTAGGTGTCTGGATTGCATGTGCTGTGATGATCTTTCAAAGAGAGGTCAGGTCGTGCTGGATGCTTGAGCTGAGATGCAGCACTGCGTGGAGGCAGCAGGCATGCTCTGAGGAAAGGTGGTGACAATGCACGGATGGTGTGAGTAACTCCTCAGCTATGTTTCTAGACCTGGGGGCAGCAAGCAGGATGCAGCGACGCCTTGGGTTTCCACAGAGCTAGTTTCGATCCAGCTCTGTTGCTCCTGAGGTGATTCCCTATGGATCTGCCTTCTGCACCTCAGTCTCCAGGGTTTCTGTGGCTTATTTCATCAGCAGAGAAGTGCTGTCTAAATGTACGGAGACTGCTGTGGGTATTGCCAGGCTCCTGACTTAATGAGCCCTTCCCAGTGGGGTTGAAGAGCAGAGAGCAGAAACAGTAATTATCTGTGCTGGTACCAGCACAAGGCCAGTAGAGGCCAAAGCTAATAACAAGGCTGCCTGGATCTCTGTTCCTTGTGCTGAACACCACAGGCGTGGTGTCCTCCTGCCTCACCCTCCCAGCCCTCTGCGGCACGGGAGCCGATTTACCTTTGTAGGAGTCCTTTGCTTTTAGTCATGCCGTCACTAATCATCCCTCTTCCTCTGCCCAAAGCTCATGAGCATGCTGCAGCCACAAGTTCCACTGGGTGATCCTGGAAGAAGCCTCCTGGCTACCACCCTGCTCCTGGAGGAGACGGCAGTGCTTCTGCACGGGTCTCCAATTCCTTGTCATCCAGCATCATCCCAGGCCACTGTATCTTCAGGAAATGTTCCCTGCTGTTTGAAATCACGTTTGTCACTGATATGTTCTTGTGCCGGACTCAGGAAAAGAAATGGAAAGGTGTTTGTCTCTTTTTCAGGTTTTAGGACATTTTAGGTCTGTGGAAGCAGGTAATTAATGTTGGTCATATTTCTTAGTATGCTCTTCGGAATGCTTAGATACTGACATGGTGCTCAAACATGTTTAGAGCTGGGTTTCTAATAGCATTGCAAGGGCTTCTGTGGGGCACCCATGGAGGAGGTCACACCTATTGTACATCAGAGTGCTTTGGGGAGGAGCGCAATATTTCACTGCCGTGTTTTAGCTGAGCTCTGCTTGGAGTTGCTCTTAGTGTTAAAAGAAGAAAAGGGGTCGTCAGGCTGGGTGGTAAATTACTAACTCAGGAGATAAGCAGTAATCTCTAATGAGGAATGTGCATGCTTTTAATGTCCAATTTTGGAGTTCAAACACGTGATTTTAAGCTGCTGTGAAGGTATGCGTTCAGTGCTTAAGAACAAATCTGCTTGCTCATCACTTGAGAAGTAGTATCTTGTTAAGATTTGGTAAATTGGCTGTCATATGATCAGTCTAAATTAGTTTGCAAAACAACCAGTAAGCTTTTCCACATGAAGGCTTGCTTTAAAAGTTTGTAAATAATGGTGCTTAGGTTCTGGGCCAAAATACTCTGTTTTGAAACCGAGGGCATGTATTTTATTTTACACAAGCAATTTCAGTGTTGTATCTCTAACCCTTTTTTAACTTACACTAAGCAAAGCGTGTGACATATGGTACCACTCTGGAAAGAGTATAGAGGCTGAAAAACCTGTTTCCCTTTAGTATGGGTTGGATTAAGATTCTGAGAGACTGCCTGCTGCTCTCCTGTGGACGGGGGTTTTGTGTGTCCGTGTGTTTGGTTTTTCCATCCCACAGCACTTGCTGTTGGTCCTTTGGCAGCTGCACCACCCGCTGACCTGTAAATGTCGGTGTCTGTTGGGTCCAGTGGAGGTGTAAAGAAACTAGTGTAACACATGGAGAGACATATTTGAACTTGAGGTAAATAAATAAAAAAAATCAGTTGTGACCGACAGCTAGATATCTCATTAGCAGTAATTAGAAATTGAACTCTAGTTCAGTAGTCAGTTCGTAGACCATCTGTAAGCAGTCACTGCTACTGGATTGCCTTGTGTTCTTAACTATGAATCCCTTGGCCACAGAGAAATTGTTGATAGTATTCCTGTCTCTTTACAGTTGTTGGTACAGTTACTGAACAAAAAATACAGAGCCAGCCAGGTCAGGTAATAGAGTAAACAGTATTTCCAACTTCTAGCCTTTTCAGAATCTCTTGTGTGTGGGTGATAGTGAAAATCACGTCTGTATGACTATCTCTGTAACCTGTGGTACAAACGCAGTGTTTTAAGGCATAGAACTGGAGATTCAACAAAGACAACATGTGTTATGTCTTGATCTTGAGCTTGTCTGCTGTGCAGAAGTGGATTTAGATCTGATGTATCTCTCCAGCAGGTGTGATGAGATGAAAGGGATTTCAAAAAGCTGAGAAAGAGCCATATAGAGCTGCTAATGGGGGATATAAAGAAAAGGGTGTTTCCAGATTCTCTGAGTATAGTTCGACAATACAGATGAACCAGTCTGAGTGCCTTGTTCCCTCCAGAAGGGATTTTTTAGGGACTGGCAGAGTGTTTCACCATGTGAATTCTCTCATATTCTTTAAGCTTCAGTGTTGTTCCTGACGATTTTCCCTTGTGGATGCAGTGCCAGGTAAGACTGAGTCAAGAGAGCAGTGAATCCGTTCCATTGTCTGAAGCTGCTCTGTGTCACTTCATCTAAACAGGCAGAGGCAGAGCAGATGGGCTGAACCCAGCTCATCCGCCTGCTCTGCCACCAAGCCACGGTAGTCCCGTGTGCCCTGTGTGCCGGGACAGCCTCACGTGGGCTGGCTGCGGGTATGTGCGTGACCTCTGCTCCTTGGACTTGGACCACTAAAGGGTCCGAGCATTAGCCCGAGTCAAAGAGGAGATAGCTTTGGCAAGGGGTTTGGCTCACTGAGAGCGTCTGATGCTCTCTTGGTACCTGAGAGAAAGTCCAGCCCATTTGGCAATGGAAAGCTATTATTATTATAAAGTTTGTTTTTTTTCCATATGGCGGTACTCAGAGCTGCATTTAGGTTGCAGGGTGGTGACCTGAGAGGGGCCATGCTTCACCACCACCGTAAGCCTACAGGTGCTTGACCTCGGTAGGTGTTTCCCCGTTTGACTGGACAATTTCTTTCTTGGTTGGTGTTCTGCTTCTAAGTGTGCGGAAATCTGCTCAAGCCAGATCAGAGCTCATCTGAGAGATGGTAATTGATTCATCCCCAAGTGATATTTCAAAAAGACAAGGCAAAAAAAATCCCACAGCTCTTTTTCAGAATCCTACCATTGTTCATAAGAAGAAAAAACAAACAAACAAAACCACAAAGAAACAAATCACAACCGAAACCACAGGAAAAACAAGATAAAAATTTGGAGTTATTAAATGCAGCTTCTGTTTCAGGAAATACCCGAGCTAATCAGTAAGTTTAGGCTTCGAGATTATTTTGTGGAACGTACTTTAGCATTTTCCTGTCATTCGCCTCATTTGCACAGCATGGTAAGCCCAGGTTGGGAGAATGTAATCACTAGCAGCTTTTGAGCTGAATTTTTGGGTGAGGATTGATTCGACATGCAAATACGTACTTCAGTATGATAATATGCATGATAGTCTGGGAATAATTTTCATATGACCTACTGTTGATGCTTCAAGTAAGATTAATTTGTGTTGGAAAAAATGCTCTGAAATATGCTGCTGTAAATTCACCTGCTCCAAAAAAAAAAAAATACATGAACGTAATTCATTCCTATCTCCTTTTAAAGCATGAAATCAAATTACAAAGCTTTTGTTTAAAGTATAAGCTGAACTAAGAGGAGTTGTTTGTGTCAATGTGGGAAAAATTGTATGTGTCTAAATGAATCTTTATGCTTCGTTTAAGTGCATGAATATAAAAGATGTATATTGGGGTATAAACCTTTGAAATCAGTTGGGATATAATCCCCCCGCTTTTATGGTATCTGCTTTTTTTGATTCATAAATATAAAGCAGCTGAGTAACATGGCTTTTCTTAAACGAAAACAAAACTGTCCAAAGCAAAAAGGAATGGTGCAGTTTTACTGCAGCTAATACTCGCTGTTGCCTCTGTGGTTGGAAAGGGGAACTTTGTTTTGTTTGTTTTGTGTTTTTGCTTTGATTGGTTGTAAGCCAGCAGTATAAAATTGTTGTAGCCCAGCCATAGAAAATAACTCGTATTTTCTTTTGATTATAGTACTACTGAGATATTTCTGTTGCGAGTTCTGGCAGAGCGCAGTTTCCAACGCGTGCTGGTTTCTTTTGTTTCTGGATGTGAGTTGTCATGGTAGTAACGCGGCGAGCTGCAGCACAGAGCTCCTCGCCGCTCACCCTGGGTCACTGGGGCTGTTTGCAACAAGTCACCCCTGGAGGGAGTGAGTGGGGGCTTCTGGAAAATCCCGGTTTGCAAAGTGGAGGAGGCCCTGATGCTCTGGATGATTCTGGAAATTAGCATGTTGCTGGCTGGGTTGGGATTGAATTATTCTTGGGAGCTGATTTTTCTTGACCAGAGTGTGAGGTTTGTGTTTCTGGGTTGGCGTATGTAGCTTTTTATTTTTTTTTTCTTTTTTCTTTATTTGCTTGGCAAGGGAGAAATGCAACAAGCAGAGGGTGGAGTGTGGTGATGCTCAGCGTTTGGGACAGCGCTGAAAGACCCCTCTGGTGATTTATTGCCAGGCTTCTCTGTCCGAAAGGCACTATGAGGCCAATTCTAAGGTTGTCTTTTAACAAGGTATTCCTGAGAAGTTAGATGAAATAAATCTGGGCAGTTGGGACTGTTACAGCTTTCAGATGCAGGCAGATGATCATGGGTGATTGTGCAGAGGTGGCTTACCAGGTTATCCCTTCATCAGCTAAACAGCATTGCTGCCTTAGCCTGTTAGTAAATTTACAAAGCTTGCTGGCAATGGAAAATTTTAAATGTTCACATGAATAGTTATTGCAGATCAGTTGACAAATTACAGCTCTTTAATATCACTGCAACTTATTTGCTCATGATTTGGAATGCCTGCCCCATTTAACAAATCTGTTATGCTGTGAAGGCAAGTGTACTACAAAGCATGTATCACTGGGATTTTTTTTTTAATAACATTTTAATGATCATTTGAAGAAGGAATACTATTTAACTGTGATTACCACTTGGCTCTGATGTTGAAGTACTGTGACCTAGGCTTTACAGAAATGGAGATTTTTCAGAAAATGGATTACTCTTGCCCACTATAAGGAAAAGTGTATGAAAATTTCATCTAGGCCAAGACTGGAGAGGTGGTGTTCGTTTGTGGCAGTTTGTCCAACTTGCTTAGTTATGCCTAGATTGTCTAGACTACAGTCCTTGTGCTTAAACTGGTATAATGGATATTAACTCCTAGCTGCTTTGAAACCTGTAGGCTAATTAAGCACTCTAAAACCCTACCACCAGAAAAAAGTATCTGAGAATCGTCATATCTTAATCTTGCTCTGACAGCTCTTGGGGAATCCTCTAAGCACAGCTGACTGCTAATCCAATTTTTAGTAGGCAAACCTACCTGATACACTGTGGTTGCCTTTTATTGGCCACCCTGGTAGCTCTTCCTGATGTCGTTCTCTAGGCTGAGGTCCTTCAAAATGCTTCTGTCATTGCAACTTGGTACCAACTAGGAGTTTGTTTTTGTCTGTTTACTCCAGGACCTTTGTGTATCATTTCATTTCCCTGTTTGCTGCTTTGTTCCTGGTTTTCTTTAAACGGTTTTGTTATTTAAAAGCTGCCAATCATTATAGTCTGCTCTATTTGGATAAACTTACGTAAAACTTGCCTCTGTCACAGATAGTTGTTTAAAAATAAGTCACGCTGTATTTAATAGCTGATATATTTATTAGTCCAAGATTGATTTTTATTTAGGAGGATATTGAGTATTATTCCATATAGGTAATGGAGAACATAAGACAACAGATTGTCTCAAAACAATTCAAGACTCTCCTTAGCATTGCTAAAAAAAAAAAAAAGGCAAAACTCCCTTGGAACTGGCATAACTGCAACAAAATATGTGAATGTTTGTGTAATGAATGTGAAAATGGATAGAACAGGTTTAATACAAGCTTCCCACGGTTAGCTATAAATATTGAAAAGGCATGAAAAGGCAATTATATATTTTTAATGGTGAATAACTTTAAGTGCCTTTCATAATTATGGACTGTGCAGTCAGTAGGAGAGATCTTTTGTAGTGCAACCGTTTTGTTTGCATTTAGACATGCGACTAACGTTTGGATTTTCGACTACAGAACTTAGGCTTTTGTGTTAAGCATTTAATTGTCTGACTTAGAGTCTGGAAAGCAAAAAAGAAATGCATGGTGCTACCCTGTAATTTCCTATGCTCATTAGTTTCTTCACTGACTTCTATGAAATGGCAGGCTTTAATTTCCCATCTACCCTTTCCACGTTTATACTCATCTTATGGGATGATTATAATAATGAATGTCTTAATTTCTTTATTCTGCTAAAAGCTTTATGACCAGCAGGATATGTTGAATCAATTGTGTTAATCTTGAGCCGATGTTAGAAGTCTGGTGGTGTGGGTGGGTCATTGAACCTTCCAACTCATTTTTGTACGTTTGAGCAGGTTCTGCTGGCAAGATTGTAAACAAAAACCTGTTTATATTATTATATGTAAATCTGTGAGGCATTAAGTGGAAGTAGAGGTCTTCCCGCTTCCCATTGAAAAAAATTCAAAAATAAACCCGTAATGAAATTGTCTTTTGAGGGAAGCTTATTTAAAAAGAAAATAATTCACAAAGCAAACAAAATGCATTTGAAAGACAGGAAGGCTGATTTAAATATCCTGTTGAAACATCTTGTTTCTCCACAACTATTTTACTGCAATCCTATGGTGTTTTTCCAGACTCTGACTTTGAGGCAGTAATGCAGTTGAAGTCTTTGGAGGAGCATATTTTTGTTCTGTACTGAGACAACTCCCAGTTAAGGCAAGCGAGGAAAATCGGCTTTCTCCTTTTTCTTTATGAGGTTTTGGAGTTTTTCCTGATTAGCTTCATGTGTGGGTACTTCAGTTCCAGATGAAAAACGCCTGTTCCTCTTGTTTCTAATCCTGTCTAAAAATTCCACCCGTAGCCCAGAACAACTGTCCCCACCCTCCCCACAGTGGAGCTGAAAATAACAATTTTTGTGTGTCAGCAAGTCTTAACGAGATCAATACAATTTCCCTGTTCTTTTCCCATTGCCTGACTGAAGCAGAGGAAGTGCTGAGGTGGGTTGACTTGATGGCCTGTAAACTGCCTTTCTGATGAAGGCCGATTCCCAAGCTTAGTTGTGCCTGGTTGCTGTGGAATGATGTTTTGTCATAAATTTCTTGGAATACAATACACATTAGTTGAGACAAATTCATGCAGACTTAGAACTTCAGTGGCCGCCAACACGTTTGTCTGAAGCTCAGATAACTAAGGTGGCATTTGATGGCTCTAACAGACCTTCAAATTCGGAAGTTGCCTTTAAATCCTAGTCACCTGTTTGGAGTGCGAGTAACAAGATATTTGTGTTTAGAAACTCCTCAGTTTCAAATTGTCTCCTCATTATACTGGAGAGCTGTGGTTTTGAGGTAAGCCAAGCTATTGCCTGCAGCAAGCATTTTATGGGAAGGTAGACTAGGCTGGTGGGTGGCAAACTAGGGACAGCAAAGCTACTCCACTACAGTTAGTTGTCTTTTTACCCATGTTACTGGCTTTGCTCTCCAGCTGTCCCCAATACTACTTGTTCTTGCTTCCCACCCTTCCACTTTTTACATTTTTCCTGTGCCAAAAAAAAAGAAAAAGAAGAAATGATAATGGCAAATGTGCTGTGGTGGATGATACTTGTCAGAGCATCTCTGCTGAGCTGAGTCCCCTTGAATGAGTGTCATGAATTTTGAGTGTCTGGACTTGCAGCTTGTCTGGGAGCTGATGGTGCTTCTTGGGAAGGAGAGGGCTGTGTCGGGCTCGATGGTGACTGGGTAGGTCTGGATGTTCTTGGCAGGAAAACAGGAGTCCTACGGGAGAAGAGAAGGGCAAATAGGGTCTGAAACTGTGCTAAATGGGGTCGATGAACAGGATAGGAACTTCTTCAACCCTACTGTGAGATAGTTGGAGAGAAAAGCATCACCTGATTCTGTAGGCTTTCTGTTTGAAGAATCAGACTTCAATGTTAAAAATGTTGAGTTTGGTGAAAGGAAATGCTAGTTGGTTGTTATGCAAAACTGATAGACTAAGCTTTCCACCCTGGACTATGCTTAGAAACTGAATGTATTGAGAATTAGCAGTTTTATTTTGTGTTCAGGAATGAACTTTTATTAGTCTTAGCTTACAATTTTTTATATGCTTCAAAATAGACTGATATAAATGGAATAGTTGTTTCAGGTAAATTTTCACAAGTAAATTACATAACTATTAATCCTTATAATACGGACCATGGGATTTCATTCACAGAAGTACCAATTCTGGGCTATTTGACACGTAGTTTCACTTAAATATTTATATCTGTGTAGCTGCCAATTCAGCATCAAGTCAATAAATTGTTTCCTATAACTTTGGCTTTAGTTTTTTTTAAGCTACAGATCTCTATGTATACTAGGAAGAATGGCTTTCAGAAAAATGCTGTGGTAGCTTATAGCGAAGTTAAAAGGAATAATTGATTTTAAATTGTAGTGTAATAGATTGGATTCTGGCAGGCTTCCCCTGTGGCAGCCCCGCCACCTGAATATGAAGGTCCTGATGTAAGAAAAAAAATGTCAAAAATTTGGAATACAAAACAAATACTTCATTTTAATCTCTTCAGCAAATTAGTCTTGGTATGGCTCCCTGGTAAGTCCATGCATACCTGGGCATGCTCCTGCACAGCAGCTGTGAGATTGTTTAGAAGCTGGAGGTGAAGATGAATTCATCATCTTCACGTGTGCATGGCAAGGATTTTGGTATTAGTAATACTGGATTTTTTTGTCATTGTGTAAGTCTTTTTTTTTTTTTTTGTGCTTTTGCTCCTGTCTTTTGGCAGCTTAATATTTGCAAGATGTGAACTCACCCTTAATTGGGGTAAGGTCTTACCTTTGGAGATAGGTTTGGCTGAGGTAACTGATGCAGCTTCCCCCTGCAACTGCCCTGCCTTTCTTTCAGAGGTTGCTGTCTCTGAAAGCAGTACCTTGTATCATCTCCTGAGCTGCTGTTGGTGAGAGCCTGGGAGCAGACACGTCACTTCTGTGCACATGGAAACTTCTGTTTAAGCCAGAAGTGTTTGATATTGCTGTAGTCGATTCTATTTCTTTTGGCGATGCTGGCACTGCTTTGGCCTCGGTGAGCCAGCACAGGCAGCCAGGCAGGCAGGTCCTAAATCAATGCTAGAGGAAAAATGAAAATATAAATGCTTGGTATAGCTACTGGAGTGGCTGAGGGTCAAAGGAATTCAAGTGTTGGATGCAAGAAGAAAAGGGAAAAAGACAGGATCCTGCTGCTATAAAGAAAGAGAAGCAGGACTTCAGCAACCTGCATTTGGATTGTGGCTTCATTGCTGACAAGGGAGAAAAACTTGGCATTGCCGCTCTCGTTAGTATATAATGATCTGGGGAAAAAAAGCATTAAAATACTGAAACAGAAAAGGAAGGTTCCACTTTGAGCTAAAGTAACTTTAATCAGTCATAGAAATGACAACTCCCTCCCCTCCTGCCAGCGGTTTTGTGGTCTGTTTAAACCTGTCGAAGACTGTGAGGTGCCACCTTTCCCCGGCTGCATGAGCTGTTGCCTCTGTGACTCCAGCACTGGACGCCATGGGTCTTGTGCTGCCAGCAGAGAGACTGGAAGTTCTGTCCCCACCAGCGTGTGCTCGTCCCGGGGCCAGGGAGGTGACAGGAGTGCAGCAGGGAGGGGCCGGGTGGGACCTCCCGTTTTCACAACAGTGAAACCTGGGCTTGGGGTGGGGTCTGGAGCTGCCAGGTGTGACGGGGAGCAGGGACACCCACCTGCCTCCCCCATCACCCTGGGAGCTTGGTGTTCCATGGTGTGCCGCTGGTGGTTGGCTGAATGTGAGCTCGAAATGGGTTATTTTAACAAAGATCAGCCTTTCAAAACCTGTCAGCTCAGCAGGCAGGTCTTTTTCAGCCTAAGGTGAGTATCAGGTGCTTTGAAAAGATCCTTTTTTCTTTCTTCGTCCAAGACAGTGAATTAAGGAATTAGCTTGTATTTAATTTTTACGCTTTGATTTAAAATAAACCAAACTATTATAAGATGAAAGCTTCTCTCTGCTTGTTTGCCACTTCACAGAAACGAGTGAATTTCTCACTAAGAGAGCAATGGATTTCTCAGCTCAGCGTTTTGCTTTTTAACTGTGGCAAGGAGGAATAGTTGAGTTGGGCCCGTAGTTTCATACCTCAATGCAAACCAGGGCTGAAACCAGGGTAAGTCTGATTGTTAGAGAGGTTTAACTTTTTCAGTCCAAAGTAGCAAATTTTCATGTCCTTATCACTCTACTAAAGAAAAAATTCTTCATTATGCTAGTATGAATTTGAGGCCAACCTTCTGTTTTGGTTTTGTCTGGTTTGTGTGACTGGCATTGCCAAATATGTTTGAAACACAAATGAAATGGATAGAAATGTCTGGGCATAAACATATGCAGATTTTTATTAGAATGGAGAGCAGAGGTGAGGTTGCATACTGTGTTTCTACAGATCTAATTGAAGTTGAACTGGGTTAAAACTTGAGTCTCAGTTTCGTTTCGAAGTATAGTCAGAACTTTAACCTGAGCCAGCTGATACTGTGGAAACAAACATATTCAGAAATAACACTGAATCAATTTTCGGGCTGCTCCACGCACAGCAACCCAAGCATACGCCTTTGGCTACAGTACAAATTTAAGTGTAGATTAGATTTCAGTCTTTTAGCCTTCATTTAAATAAAAACATGATTTAAGAACTGTGCTAATTTGTGCTTTGCATTTAATTTTTGGTTTTGGAGTTTCCACTGAGATGTTTTGTCAAGCTTTTGCCACAATCTTTGTGTTGAACTAGATTCTTGTAGCAAGACCAGCTGAGCCTTTGCGTTGCTTTTGCAGTTGTCTTGTTGTCTTTATTAAATTCTGCTGGATGGGTAGAACTGGAAAGCAGAAAGTTGGTGGTTTCTCTGTGCTTTTGTATAGATAGTCCTTGCTGTAGCAGAATATTTAACCAGTTATACTGGTGATGATTAGCGTTGCTCCTCCTGATTTTTAGAAACTGTTATATTAAGATAAAAGGAGAAACTGCATGTGGAGGACTTTTTCTGAAGTTTTGATGGCTCAGTCTGCCACCTTGTGGTAATTTGAGTATATGTACTTTAAAAACAACCACCAAAAAAGCATCAGACTGCTGCTGTCACCTGCATGCTTTTGTATATTCAGTGGGTTAGTTAGAGGTGGCTTTCAGGGACACTGCAAGCTAGCAGAAGTGTTTGTGTAAGTCACAGTGGGATTGACTTTAGCTGCTGCTTTAAGGTTTTGCTCAACTAGCTGGCATAAATCACATAGGCAGGCTGTGTTCTTATTGAAAGACTAAGTTATTTCCTGAGAATTGTATAATTTTAGGTTTTTGTCAAGTGTCTAGAATATAAAAATGAAAAACTTTCATAACTTACATGCCTTAGCTTATGTGCACGTGCATTATTTTTGTGAAATGGCTTTTATTAAGCCACCGTTTTAAGCATTCAGAATCTGTTCAGGATTTTTACAACGCTTGGCATAAGTATTTCTGAAGGACTCTTGCATTCCATTAATTCACTTTTAATTAAGAAGTTGAAACAGCTATTTATGTTTGATAATGGATATGTTTGCTAAGTAAGCAAAGCATAGTTTTTCCTGAGATGAATGGAAAACTGAGGAGGCCTAATGACAATAACTTGATATTCTGATTTTTTGTTTATTTATTTTCAAATTGTTTTTCTGCTACTTAAAGCTGCAGACTGACTGGAAGTGTGCAGTGCCTACTGACAATATATGAAAATATATTTAGCTGTTTTGACTCTCCTGTAGTTTTCTGTACCTTGCACCATTATGGAGAGTTTAATTGAAACAGTGATGCTGGTGGTTACTCCAAGTTCAATGCCAAGCTTTTGTGGTAGAGGGAGCTCTTTCATGTTACACACCCTCTGGAAAGGTAGAGCTTAAAGAACGGGCTGCAACACACTTCTCAGAAACAGTTGGCTGATTTAATGCCAGTGCACATCAGCTGCAGTGTTATAGTGACTATTTACTTTGATAAGATCCCACTGCCTAGAGCAGCGGTTTGTTTTCTAGCTGCCTTTTTTTGCAAATCAAAAGAAACAACTTAGTTCTCTCTCTGAGATGTCTTCAATGTTGTCTTCCCTGTGTGGCTGCAGCTAGCAACCATGATGGAAGCATAAGTAAAGATTTGTTTGAGTTTGGTTTTTTTTCTGCCCACTCCCCTTTTTTAGATCTCAAAGTACAGATCTGAGAGGCAAGGAGCTCCACCATCTGCAGTTCCTGGTGTGGGGATCTATGGGATGTTGCATTTGCAAATATTTGACAAGTGTGCTTATATTTTGAAGACTGATTATTATTATTTTTTTTAAGTGTTCATTAAACTTACCTTGTCTGTTGCTTGTGAAACTGGTCAGAATTGTACCCTTCAATGGTTAAATGCATTCCTCCTGCCTTTGAGTCACTTCAGCTGCATTTCTCAAGAAACATGACCTGTGTTCTTTACTGCCATGTACATCTGCAGGCTTTGTCACTAGGTTTGTGACACCCGGCAGTTTTGGAAACCAAACGTCCATGAATCCCTTTTACTATGCACTTCCACTTTTAGATCTGTGAATCCCTGTAAGCCAGAGTCTTCAATGGTTCTTTATTCATCTGTGAATCCTTTATTGCACATAAAATGTGTGCCACTCAAGAGAAACCTCAGTGCAAGCTGGTGGCAGAGGATTATTCTCCTGCTCGGTGTCTGCTTGTTGTTAGACGCACTTGCTGGAAATACAGCAGCACCTTCTGGCCAGGCTCTTTTCCATGTAATCCACAGCTACGGGCACCTGATCCCCAGTGGTCCGCTCCCAGCTTCCCACAGCAGCCGGTGGCTGGTGCAGCGGAATCGGGCACGTGCGGATGAGCAGTGGCGGTGCCAGGGGGGCTGTCGGGCTCGTGTCTTTCCCCACCACCAGGACAGGGCCCCCGGGAACCTCTGCTCACCCCTGGCTTGTCTGGCAAGTGGGCAGGTCACTGACTGCGACAGACATCTGCTTTCACACACTTTCATTAGTATTTAAAAAAAAAAAAAAAAAGTAAAAACGCATGCGAGTAGTATTTTCTCTTCAAAGCCTTCTATGTGTAAGGTCCCTCCATCCCAAACCATGCATAATTACTTTTGTCATTGGTGTGTCCTCTGCTCCTTACAGGACGACCAAAGCCTCTAGAGGGCAAGGGAACAGAAGGACCAGAATAGAAGTGAAATCACAGCATTTTGGCTTGTGCCTTTCTTCCACTTTTCAAACTGAGTATTTGCTTTTTTTTTTCCAGTGGGAGAAAAAAGGTGTTCTTTCTGATAATGAGTGAAAGACATCTGTTGAGTCTTAACCATTGAGTTTAACTCCTGATATCTTTTCTGATCTGTACCATGGTTTAAACATGTACAGTAACATTTCTACACTTAATGTATTTAACTAGGTTTTATTTCTATTTTTCTTCCTTAAAATTCGAATTCTTTGTGTGACATCAGTTCTAACGTCTTTGCCCACCACATAGAATCATTTCAGTTGGAAGAGACCCTCAGGATCATAGAGTCCAACCGTAACCTAACTCTAGCACTAAAATCTGACATTCTTTCTTTGTCTGAAAACAGAAGTATTTCTGTACTTCATGGTCAATTTTAAATACACAAATATTTCAATGTTTTCAAGTCTTTCATAAGCTTAAAGCTTTTATACATTCCATTACTTGAAAACATCTTCTTACAGTAGGTTATGAGAGCGGTATTGGTGTTAGTTTATTCTCAACTTTGTCAGCCTCAGCTAGCGGTTATGAGCCACCGCTCTGATTTTCACTGAATTATGGATAATATGTTTTCTCTTAACTAGCGCGTTTTAAAAAATGGATGATGAAACAGCATAAAATCCATGAGCCAAAGTTAAATCACCCCAGAAGTTGTGGCCTGCACTCTTCAGTGCTATAGTGATTTATAAGTATAACATTAGTAAAGTGTCTAGACTGACATTAGTGTTTCCATAGTTGCATCTTAGGAAGTTTTAGTCTTGAATATTGTTTTAATATCTTTGTTAATGTTGTTCTGTGAGCTGGATGTTGGAGGTCCACAGCAGTTAAATGTAAATAAGATTGTTTATGATTTTTTTTTTTAATCTCGTGCCAATAATTTTGTGTTCATACCAGCTTTTTCTGTCATTTAAGCTTGTGGTTTACCTTCCAGTTGAAGAGGATACAATTTTATAAATATTTATGTACAGTGGGGGGTTTTTTATACTGTTTTGTACTTTTCTCTTTTCCCCTGAATATGGAAAGGCCAATTTCCATGAGCTTGCCTTACAAAATAAATGAAAGTTTTGGGGTTCATTGACAGTGGGAAGCAGGTCAGTGGTAGCTGTTATTCTGGCCCAGGCTTGTTGCCTGGACATGAGTAATGACAGCAAAAGCAGAAAGGTTTCTGTGTTTGTATTTTTTGATGCGGACATACCATCATTCTTCCCCATGTCAGGTTCCAATCTATAATCAAAGGTATTCTTGCAAATTTTAACCTCCTGTAAATGTGTTATTTCAAATGTTCCTGCTGCCCCTATTAGGAGAGCTCTGGGTGCTTTGCAAAAACAGTGTTTTAGCAGCTTGTACTAAACTGAGAATCCTAATAATGTTTTTCTTATGTTTGTAGGATTTGGAGATTGTGTATTCCTATTTACATGGAATGGAAGCCTTGTCTAATCTGAGAGAGCATCAGCTAAGGTATGATACTTTATCGTTGAAAGCACTTATGTGTTAGTGGACTAACAAAGCAAAGGAACCACAGGTTTGATAACTATACACTGCTCTTGTGTACCTTACCTCAAACTGAAAAGCTGACCCACTGTATCTATTTCTTCCCTTCTTTATTTTCCTGAAACTTTCTCCTTGTATTGCGCATATGTGTCCCTATTTGTTTCTTCTGATTTCTGTGATGGACGTGTTTGTTTTCTTTTTGAACTTTAGGTCTAGAAGTAAATGCTTTACATAAAGCGTAAAAATTCCAATCCTGAATGAAAGTCTGTGTATAGTCTAGATAATTTGTGTAATATAATAATCGTAACAGCAGAATCTGTTAATCAATTTTTGTTCGTTTGTGCTTGCTTTCATGTGGAAGTTTTAGACAAATTATGTACTGCCAGTGCAAATGATACGTGGTAAAAAATTACTAATAATTGCCACCCACATGTTTTTAGTGGAAATACTTCACAAAGCAAATAAATTCCAGTAAAAAACTTCCAGATGAACTTCCTATTTTTTCTGAAGACTTGTGCTTGTTTGATTTTTTTTTTTTTTTTTTAAAGTAATTGTTTCCGTTGTCCTTACATAAACATATTGCAGCAAAGGTTTCTAAGGGTATTTGGACATCAGCATGAGGCTGGCAGATAGAGGAGGAGGCAAGCACATCTCCTGTATGTTCTACAGGGAGAGAGGGTGAATTACTGTGACTTTGCATCCTGGTGTTTGCCAACATTTGCCGCATCTGAAGATGCTGAAGCAATTTTGAACTTGATTAATCCTTGTTTAGGTTCTAACTTCTGGCCTCTTGCTTTGTTATTCTGTCAGAGTCCACATTTGGAAGCCAATATTCTGTAATTTGGAGAAAATAAAATGTAGGGTTTTCGTTCTCCAAAAGTGCTCAAGACATTTCGCGATGTGCATGTTGACTTCAAAGCAGTCTCTGGAATTACTTCTGCTTTGGAAGGAGGCCACGATCACATTCAGTTAAAGTATTTTGTGTTATGCTATTACATGCAAGACTTTTAGCACGTCAAGTTTTGCATAGTTGGAGTTGAACTGATGTTAACTTGTTTACAAAGATCCAAGTGTGCACATATGGTTGCGTGGTATGTTGATGTGTGCTTCTTGGCTTCCTGTGCAGAATGAGGTTCTTGCTGAGGAATGTGTGGAACTCGCTCTCCCAGCACAGTGAATTCCTAGAAGAGAGCTTCTGTTTGCAGTACCATACATGGAAAAGGCTGGGCTCCCAGCAGATGCGGGACAGAACGATTTATAGTAGCCTGTACGATACAGTATTTCTTGTGGCAATGGGATGCCACAAAAACGTCCGAGATGCATTAAAAAGTAGTGTATTAAATATAGCCTCTAGTAGTGAATAATGTACCATACGACTTGCTGATTATTTCATGTATTACATTTGTTTAGGAAGCAGATGAATATCACATTAGAGCAAAAATTAGACCCCAATATTGACGAGAACTAATTCAGTTTTTCAAAAATTTGAGGAAGCAATCTAGCTGGTGCTACTTGGTCACTGTAATTGTTAGCAGTTCCAGTTTAACTTAAGAATTCAAACAGTTGGCTGCCTTCTGTAAGAGGCATTTTCTCCCCATTACTGTCCTAGTAACGGGACCGAAATGCTGTAAAACTCGGACAGTATCAGTGGTGAACTTGCATGACTTTATCAAGAATGTACTTCCTTTGCTCCCAGTTCAGAGGGAAACAAAACTTGGCTTGTTAAAGTGATTCCGTTTCCTATAACTCCTTCTCTTAGATGGCCCATTGCCCAGTGTTGTTTCAGACCATCAGGGCAGAGAATATGCTTAAGCAGTATTTTAATTTTTAAATCTGACTGCTAGCAGTGACTTTCCTTTTGGTATCTTCTCACCAGTAACCTCATGTCTGCTCTCCCCTTCCCCTCTCAAAACGGAGGATTAGGGAGAGAAGATGAGGACACAGGAGGCAGAAGCAGAAAGTGTCTTTTCAGTGTTTGCAAATGATTTTGGCAAGACCTGATGTAATGGTGGGGAGCAGTGTCTGAAAAACAGGAGGTTCTGTCGTTCAGAAAGTCTTTTGCTGTGCCAGGAAGCAAGAAGATATTTCATTAGCTGAAATTGATACACAATACATAATACTTAATTACATACCGAACAGACGTTGTCTGTAAGAAAAGTACTCAAAGATGGTCCAAAGAGTAGATCTAAAATACTGGGGAGGGGGAAAGGCTGTGGTACTCGCACTCGATTTTATTTCTGAGCAAACAGAATTCAGATATCAATTTTCTATTAATAATTTATGAATCGGGGTACTACTATAAGCCTGCCACTTCTGGACAGAAAAAGTATTATTTCTTAGTGGGCTGAATAAGTAAAGTCTTGAGAGTGATGAATGCTAAGGTAACTTTTGTGGCAGCCTGTTGGCTGTTGAAATGAATGATTGAGGAAGTGATGGGAAGTGGCAATAAGAAGCTTTTTAAATGTTACATCAAACCCAGACCAACTCTTCCAGGCCTCAGATAAACTTTTTTGAGGTGTTTTGGTTTTTTTTTTTTTTTTTTTTTTTCCTGCTCGAGCAGTGATTTCTTCAGCACTTTTGTTCGCGTAGGGTATAATTGCGGGCAGCCAGTCATTGGTGCACTGAGGTTCTGGTGACTGATCCTGTGAGGAATGAGAATTTCTTTCCCAAATTTAAATATAGTTCCTCATTTGAATGTTCACATGAGCCTCTTAGGCAAATCCCTGTCTGTCTGTCAAATAGGCTTGGTGTCTGCAGTCTGCTTCAGAGCCATAGAAAGTCCAAGGGAGGCGGTAGGGTCCATTTCCTTAAGGCAGTATACGGAAATGGCATGTTAATTTTTACACCAGGTTAACATTGCATTTCCTAATCCATGGTAAATTCTATTGTAGTTGCTCTCTATTATGTGACATTTGTCAGGCAGTGAAAATGAAAGTGCTTTAATTCTCCTTCCCCGCTCCGAGACAGAGGATTTTTCTGCGAGAAATTCTCTCCACTTTGAGCCCTCTGAGATTTCAACATTAAAATCTCATGGTAATTTTTAAGTTGCTGAATTTTAGCAAAATGAGAAGCATCGATTTACTGTGCAGTGTAATTTCTTGTTATATGTGTTGTGCTTGACTTGAAAATGGAAGCAGTTTCTATATCGTGGTATCTCTGATTAGTGTTACATATAATAAATTTCCATCTGTTTCTAAATTTCTGAATTGTTTCCTCATAAAGCAACTTCCTTTTGTTAGATCACTTTATAAGATTAGATCAATATCATTTTACCCTTTTAAAATAATTTTTTTATGGGAGCAATTACATCCAGTGTCCTAAATCAAATCTGATCTTGGATGAACTAATAACTTTAATGCTTAGACTTAACAATTTATTCCCTTAAATTAAAAATCAGCTTAGCTTTAAATTGAAGGTTAGTTTCTGGAAGTGCTGGGGGCAAATGTGGAAATGCTGACTAACTTTAGAAAGTGAAGTCTTTGTGACATTGATAGGAATCGTAATTAAAAATTACTTCTTTCCTTCTTTTTCAGACTGATGTGTGAAACTGTTAGATATGAAAGGCATGAAGCTAATGAAGTTCTGTACTAGTAAGTATTTCTGATTCCGTTCCTATGATGTTCAAGGATTTAATTCATTCTAGAGTGCATTAAAGACAGTGTTTAGTGCCAGCTCCCTTGCCCATTGCACAGTCTGTATACGAATAAGAGCCACTTCATTTTCATCATCAAGCAGTGGAGGAATTGGCTGGTGCCAGGCAAGGAGCTAAAAGTGATTCTCACTTGGTGAAGTGTGTTGTGTTAATTTTGTAACCAGTGAGATTATATAGAATTAGGGAACGTGGGATGCATTTGCGTTGGAATAAGTTGTCATTTAGTCTCACATCAATTTTGTCAAAGTAGTAGCGACCAGCTTTTCGTGCCAGAGGTGCCAAATCGACATATCTGACATTATAATTAGCAAGGATGTGATCTAATGTCAGGTCTGATCTACAGTAGACATCTGAGGATTGCAATTGCTTTGTTTATGCAAACAACTCATTAAAACAAAAGGTTTAGCAGCTTTTCACTTACTGCAGCTAAGCCAGATTCTAAATGAAGATTTTTCTGGGTTGCCTGGTATCATTTGAACATTTGTGCATACAAAAAATGCCTGTGTATCCTTTATTTTATCCATGTGTATTTTTTCCCCGATGTTGACCGTCAGGATGAAGATGTGATTGAACAAACTTTAATGCTAAGCCTTGAACACTCAGCAAAGTTTAATTAATGTCTAATGAAACCTAGTAATCAGTTATGTAGGGAAATGCACAAGATCAAAATCTATAGATGGATAGATAATTTTAATTAGACCAATATAATCTTTATTCATTTTACAGACAAATTTGCTAGTGACCATTGTGTTTGTGATTTGTCCTTTTCTAGGCAGTTGGTTTGTGTCCATTATGTTCTAGAGTTTTTTAGACCCACTATCTTGGCTCATTCTAACTGTTGGTTTAAATTTGAATTAAATGCTGAATGAATCAAGACTGCTAGTTATGCATATACCCAAGGCAGGCAAAAGTTACCAGGAGATAAGTGCCTGAGAAAATACAATGTACAAACAGAAAATTGTGAAATCTGGGTTAACCTGAAGTGCTTTTTGCTATTATTTTGCACTGATTTAGTTTGTCACTCCTTTCATATGACTTCATCTTCACTTTGGTTGTTTGCTTGTCATTCCTATTTAGTTGCTTCTTGACATTTTTTTTCCCCATGATTTATTTAGTAGATTTAATGGGCAGTTTGGCAGTTCCTGGATATAGATGCTGATGCAAAATGTGCTTGCTCTGGCATTTCACATCTCTGATTTAATGTTTGATGGGCTAAACCTGAAAGTTAACACTGAATATTTTATTAAAAAAAAAAATCAGTATTTCAAAGCCAGTAATATATGTTCTGTTTCTCTGAGTTGCATCTTTACATTTTATTTTAATGGACAATTTGACATCTATTTGGTAAGAAGATCCCATGGAACATGCAGTCTAATTTCAGTATTCTATTTTATGATAATAAACTTGGAGGAGTCCTTTATTTGTTTCACAAATTCAGCAAATGTATTGAAGATGTATTCTTCTAAAAACCAAAATTCCAGCTTTACAATATACATGTTTGAAAAAGTTCTTTGCGTGCTACAGGAGAGAAGCAATGTGATAGCCAGGTTAGAATCAATCCATGCAGTTAGGATCTGCAGAAAATGAGTTTGGAAACCTAAGGTTTGTGTGTTGTCGGTTTGGTGTGTGTTGGTTTTTGTGTGTGTGTGGTGTGTGTGGGTTTTTTTTGTATTTAAAAAAAAAAAAAAAAAAGCTCTGATTTGAACTCTTAAGTTACAACTACTTCCCTCTCTGCCCCCCCTGCCCCCAGTGATGGTATGACTTGCACTGAAGTCTGAAATGGGGTGCTAATTTTCTTTGTTCATTAGAAAAATCTATTAAAATAGCTGCAACTGTTGGAGCTGTTAATTGACCTGTGTGTGTGACCTCTCTGAAGCATAACTTGATGTCTCAATGCAGATAAGCTAAATCCTTATCTCTAAATGCCAACATGAAAATGAATACAGTTACTCTGTTTATTTGCTCAAATTTTTTTCATTCTGAAAATTTTGTTCATACCTGCTCTGCTTATGAAAAGGTACATTTCTATTACATGCATGCAATGCTGAAGATAATTGTCTGCATTAAGTACAAACATAGCAATTTTCTTATCCTTCATTAGAAAAAAAAAAGTTGTTAATTTTCATAGTATCTCTATAAATTTTTTTTTCATGGCCAAAGGGATAAAGTGGAGCACGTTGTCTAGAATTGGCTCATCTCATCTGCATTTACTTTACTGTCAGTGGGTATACATGGTAGTGACAAATTCTCAAACCCTACGGCTATCTCGCTGTTTAAATGGAAACTGGGTTATTAAAAGTGGCAGTTCAGCTCGAGTTATTCTTCATTTGCCAATCATTCTACTACTTTGGTTTGATGGGAAGTTAACAATAAAAGGGCTTAAAACCTGCAAGGCAAAATTTCAGAATTGAGGTTTACTTGACACACATACCTGAGATTTTTTTTTTTTTTACCTGCTACCTTTATTAAAATCTACTTAAAGATTCCATTTAAAAAAATACTTAGTTTGGTCACTTGATATATATTTTATCAATAGTTCAAAGGCAAAAAAAAAAAAATCCAATCTGCATAATAGTCATTCTTGACATTTCCAGCACTAAGTTTCTAGTCATCATTTTCTTTGGAAACCAAAGTGTTTGCAGATTTGTAGAGAGTGTGTATACCTCTTGACAGCTGAACACAATTTTTCAGATAAAAATTGAAATGTTTGCTATGATGGCAGAGAGGAATCTTTGGCAATAAATGTTTTGCTTATAAGCAAATGAAAATGTCTCCAATAAAATAAGCACCTCTTTTTTCCCTTCTTTAGTCATACAGGGGCTGTATATGGTTTTCAGCAATGCTGTTTGATATTCTGTCTGTATGCATTAGTGGTGCTTCGCTTACTGTAAGAAAGTCTTGTGTGTCTTTAAGCTTCTCTTACTCTCTTCTCTAAAGCTACTGGATTGGCAGAAAATGTTTTAAGTTTTGATGACCTCCTGTCCGCAGTAATTCAGTATTAAAACCTCATGTGTTTCTGAATGGCCATGCTGTAGCACAGAAAATTTTGTGATCATGTTCCCTTTACTTTCTGAGCAATTTAATCTGGAACGAACTTAAATGTGCTTATAATGTTTTTAAAGAATACAGAGGAAACTCTAACCCAGGTTATTGTAAAATAAAGTGTATTTTTTAGTATTTTAGAGAACCTTCCAATAAAGCCTGATAGTGTACATGCTCCTACCTCCGACATGTCCCTTCTGGGAAGACTGCAAGAAGTATATTTTGGGTTTAAGCTCTTGAAACAGAATCACACCGTTCAGTTTTGTCTTGCTTTCTTCTTCATTCCTCACTTTTCATACAATCTAGGATGAAAAACACCCACTTAAGACTGTAGTGCTTATATTGGGGCGAGGGGGGGATATGAGAAGTAGAGAAGGCTACAAAAAGAATAAAGATATGTAATTTCAGCTGGTCTTTTGGGATATTTCCAAGTTTTGAGTTAAGTTTGCTGGTCCAGTAGCTGTAATATCACTGTCTAGATTTAGCCAGATTTTCTGAGTTACATCCCAAGACACAAAATTCTTGTTTTGAGCTAACCGCGCGGCCTTCTCCAGAGCTGGCTTGGCCCAGCTGCTGAAGCCTGAACTGAAAGAAATCTGGAAAGGAAAAAAAGGAGCATGACTTTTTGGTTGCTACTGAAATTCTTCTGGTTTTCTTAGATGAAAATGTTGGCATCTTTCCTGAGGTGGAGCAGAATGTCTGAGGGCATTTGCTTTGCGTAGCTTTGGGACAGGTTGCGTTAGAGGATCGCCCAAAGGCCCCGGGGAGGTGGGCTCTGGGCAGGGACTAGCAGGGAACTTCCTCAGGAGGGTGTTCTTCCCGAGGAGATGTGCTGTCATCTCCCCATGTTTCAAACTTTGCACAAAAAGTCAAGTAGGGATTTTTGGATGTAGCTGTGAAGTGTCTGGGTGTGTCTTAGCTAGATATCCAAGCTGTAGTTTTATTTGCAGCTGTGAGTCTAGGTAATTAACATACAGTAGTTCTGAGCAAGGACAGGTGAGAAATAGATCTATGATTAGTCTTTAAGAGCAGGACTCTGAGAGTCAAACTTTAAGTCCTACAGCGAAAGTGACATTTAGGGAATTCATATTTCTTTCACAGTGGTGTATTGCCCTGAAGACCCTCAGGAGGATAAAAGAAGCAAAAAGCAATGCCAAAGTTGCCATACTTTTCTGTGTAGCCTGACTTAATTGTGTGATGAAATGCAACAAAAATGAGCTAAAAGCTGCTTCTTTAGCTGTTGGTGCATGATTTTTAATCAGCTCTGTAGAGACGACCTTGCTGAAATTTGTATTCTGTCACACACATTTGTGTTATGGAGTGCTTTTATGTTTCTATACATGTTCGAGAAGTTTTATGATAGTGGTATCATAAACCCAAGTTATTTTGTGTAGATACAGTACATGTGATCTATAGCTATATATGTTTGTATCTTATAGATATAAAATTTAAAACCTAAAATGTTACAGAAAGGAATTTCTAGAGAAGGGTATGAGGATCAAGCTGGTGTTTCCACTAATGATATTCTAAGTTATCAGTAAAATTATTCCCTTGTATACTTTAATACTTTTTACCAGAATTCATGATTTTTGGATAGGATGCACTTGTTCATGGAGGCTTGGGTCACATTTCTGCATTTACTGTCTTTGTTTACTGAATGTTCTTGACTTCAGAGAGCCCCTATAAAAGATTTCTTCCCTAGTTTTATAGAAATATGACATACTTCAAAAATTATTTAAAATGCTCTGAATAAACAGTAAACTCAGAATATATTTGTTTGAAGCATCTCTCTGGGTGAGCATCCTAATTTTCAGGTAGGCCTCTACAGGCAATATATAAATTCTGCTTGTGCATCCATGGGTTTGTGTGGAAGTAATGCAGCAGAGCAGTGTATTTAGAAGAAGAAATGCTACAGCAGGGCTGGTCTCTCTCTTTTTTTTTTTTTTTTTTCCTTCCCTAATCCTTTAAGTATTCCTAAAGGTGTATTGCACCTTCTGATAGCTGGGCAGTTGCCAGGGTAGTGTTGGGATACTGCCAGTTCTGCACTGCAGTAAATCAGGAACTTGAATTTATACGTTGTGTTGTGGATACATTTTCTGTGAGGAATTTCTTAAGCAATGTGTATCATTAAAACAAAGACTGAATCAAGGCTTCTTAATAGTGTCAGTGGTCAATGTTTACAATCTGTTAGCTTTGCACAGCCAGTTCCAAACTTCTGTGTTATTGTTTGACCTGATTTTGAGAGTTCTTTGAATGAAGACTAAAGTAAAGTTTTTCTTGAGGGGATTTTAATTTGCACCTTTTTTTAGTGTAAATGTTTCACTAAAACCTATCATGCTTTTGTTGTTGTTGTAGTTTTGAGAATAAAAGCTTTGATTTTGGAGAAATCTGGCTAAGATTTTATAGCAGAATTCTCTGTCTTGATTGACCTTGGAATATTTTGAATCGTTTTATTTTATTACATCTGTCATAGTTTTCCTGATGATTTAGGAGACTAATTCTCTTTCTGAATTTCTCTTCTGATATCAAGGGCTAATTCACTATAGAAGTTTAATGACAATAGGTCAATTAGCTTGTGTATGTATCTTTGCATAATGTATTTATTGGTTGCCTGTTTAATCAGCAGTCTTAGTTATTGACACTGCAATAATCTCTGATTTGACTGAATTTTCAGTTTTATTTTACTGATTCTATTTCAGAAGTGGAAAAAATACAAATAAATTACATAGTCTACAGAAAAAAACATAATTCTGATTATTTGTTTTCACTGAAGAATTATTTCTTGGCTACATTCTTCTTTTTCTCACTCTTGCTACCAGGAGACAAGACACCAGTTTTCATCTCGTGTCTATTAATAAAAGAAAATCATGGAAATGTGTACTTTAAGATGTTTTTTTGGGTGAAAATTAGAAGTTCTAAATTTTGAGTTATCAGTTTTACTACTGGATATATTTTAACTTTTTCTTACATTTAGAGTGAAGACTAGGGGTAAGAATAAATGTAACTTTAAAGTGTTCATTTATTTAAAAAAAAAAAAAGTATTTGAACATTGTATGTGGCTGATGCATTAATTACCCAATCTGTTTTATTTCTGTGTTTGGGATACACTTCTTAATGTCATCAAGAGCATCTGAAGTGTTCTGGCAGATGTCAGGTAACTGCTTAACTAGCTTATTAAGGAGGGTTGTAGGCATTGCTGACAACGTGAGTAAATGGTTTTATGATTATTCTGAATGTTACAATAATACAATACTAGTGGTCAGGATCTTCTGGCAATGAGATGTTTGCTTGAGAGAACAGTTAAACTTAAGGACCTGTTTGGCATCCCAAGGCACTCCAGGGCTACTGTCTAATTGTGGCAATTGGTATTAAATTAAACTACCTATAGCTTTCAGCACACAGAGGATAACTGAAATGAGCAAAGAGAAACAGACAGATTAATCTGCTGAAACAAGATCCTATGGAGCGTACGCTTGCAGAGCAATGTTCTAATTCCTTCTTGTGTAGTAGTCAAATGCCTGAAAGAGGTCCCAGTTCTGACATGTCAAGTTTTCATTGTTTCTGTTCCTCTCAAGTGGAAATCTGGGAGCAGGAGCAATATCTGTTCTGAATTAGTCTGTGTTTACGTTCTGAAATTTATTCAACTTTTAACAACATTGAGTATACATTTTCAAGAAAATATAATCTGCTAGGTACATTTTGGTTTGTAATATAAGCTCTTTTATCAAAATAGTTACAAATGTTATAGCTTGTAGGAATGGTACTATATCCAATTTAAATGTAAATCTTGAATCTTTCAGTGGCTGGAATTTTAGCGATTTATGGAGAGAATAATTCTAGCTCCTTCATAACCAAGAAATTGTTCTACTTATGAAGTAGCTTGGACCAGAAGGTGGTCAGAGAGGCAAATTCTTCTATTAGCATGTTATTTCAAGTCCAAGTGTGGAATTTGGCACTGAAGTGATGTCTTATTTGACAGGATTAAAACATGTTTGACAGTAGCCAGCATGAAGACCTGCAAGATCTTGCCACTGTACATAGTTATGATGTTCATTATCCTAGTTGAACCAAATGTGTGCACAAGTAAGCATGTGCTAAATATGGTTCATTATTCCAGAGATTTTAGTAGTGCTACATCTTATCTTAATGAGAATGACAAGTAAATGGATCGCTGTGGGTAAAATATAACTATTTCTAAAGAAGTTCTAAAGGAAAGTGGTGCATCAGGGCTTGTTTAGGATAGGGGAAGACTTACGAGAGATGCTGTGGATATTTGAGATTTATTTGGTCTTTCAGCAGGTTGACTTAAATCTTTATTGTAGTTGAATATTTTGGAAGGTTTTACAGCATCTTATGTGATCAGGAAATCTGACGGCTAGTGTGAACACCTGTGCTACTGTAGATGGATGCCCTTTAGAATCAGTGTGTGTGGAGATGTGGCGGATTCAACGGGGGAACATGGACTGAAACGAATTATTTTTTGTGCATAATTTCTTTGATATGCTGTTAATATTGATTCGGATTCGTAGTTACAAACCTGGTGTACAAGTGCTACACATTGCGGTAAATAAAAATAACTGTAATTAGGAAATAAAACTTAAATTTTCATTAGTGTGTGTGTAACTAGTTGGGATCTGGGAATAAGAAGCTGCCACTTCCAGTGGAGTAGATAATTCACAGCATGAAGAGTTTGATAGAAATGCTGAAGGCTCTGAGAGAGCCTGCAAACTTCTTGGATCTTGGCAATCCAGAGCTTTAGAAAAACTTCCTAATTTTTGAACTCTGACTACCTCTGAGGTCTCAAAGAACAATCATATTCTAGAGGATGTAAAGACTTGAGTCTGAAAATACTGTCTAACCTTATCAACGGTGACAGCCAGGTGATGTCATCTTAGGCTATTGCATAATTATGGAACTGAAGTTTCCAAATAGAACAGTTAGAGTGACAGCTATGAAGTTACTTTGCAAAGTTCTGTCTTCAGTTTTTGGGTCACTTTCAAGGCTGAGAGGGCTGCTGTCTGGCTGCAGGTTGTAGTTGTGTAAAAGGACTACGCCAAGGCAGCTGGGGAGGAAAATGGGAAGGCATTGCAATCCAGTTTCTGAATTTCCGTTCCTAGCTCCCAAACTGGCATAAAGCATGCTGTCTTGCATTCTGGGAAATTAAATATAAATTCCCCAGGAAATCCCCTGCTCTCAAAAGTGCTCTAACATTCGGGTCAAGATTTAAAGTAGCTTTATTTGAATTTCGTACAACTAACTGAGGCAAGTGCAGATTACGAATAAAGTCTGCTTATTGGTGACTGTTTTGGTATTGGTGTTCGGTTTTGAACCACTTTAAGGTTGCTGCTAGAACCTGAGTATTCTGAAAACTTCATCAACAGGTAGCTCTATCATAGCAGTTATAAAACAATGTTAAGTCTTGGTACCCAAGTCCTTTTGTTGTTGTCTTCACAGAATACAAATCCTATCTTGTGTTAAAGATCTCTGTTCTTCTGCTTCTTACTTTTAAGATTTAGGTTTTTTCCTCTGCACGGCAGGCAAATGCTTCAAGTGCATGTAGACAAAGGGACATTAGTCTAAAGCTGGTGTGACAAGAGCAGTTACAGTTGTAGTGGAGCTGATGCCTTGAATCTGGCCGTAGGCCTGTTGGTTCTGTGAAGGATGGATGGAAGTTTGTGTCACCAAGGTTTCACTGGGGCTGTCGTTGGCTTTAATATAGCTAGGACAGAAAGACTATGCGTATTGATTTTTGTTCTTCTGACTGCCCTTTAATGTGTGACTTCAGGACAAATTGCCTGTGTCATCTTACTTTCTAAGTAATAAATCTTGTTTTCTGTAACTTGGGGAAGTGAAATAGTTGTGCTGCATGTAGCAGGCAATACAACTTTAACAGTACTGAGTTTCATCCAGATGAATACCCAGAACAGTAGATAAGCTGGAAAAAGAAACAAACAAAACCCAAATAATCCTGAGAACCCCCCACCAGTCTTAATTTGAAGCAATGCACTCCATCACTTAAGGCCAACAGATAAAGCAGTTTCTTGCCTGCGAAGATAATCTGTGGATGCCTGCTTAGAAATGTGTCAATAACTTCCGATTTCAAGTATTTTCACTCCTGCCGTGCATGCAGCCTTGCAATACTTGGGGGAGGGTGAGAAGGGGAACTCAAAACTAGATAGAAGTGCTGTTTGCCTGGGTTGGGGGGCTTTGCCTTCAGCCTGATGTGGATTGTTCACTGCAGCTCCCAGTCCCCCAGTGTCTGACAGCTGCTTCTTTAGTCATGGTGATTGGGGTGAATGGCACTGGCATCCTTACAGAAGTAGAAATTGAAAAGATCTTGCGGAAGCAAATGTCTTTCCTTTCTATATCAACTTGACTGACAGGTGCTACTGGACTCTCCCCTCGACTATCCCTTGACAAAACAGCCAAATGTCCCTCTAAGGATGCCTTTGAGGGGAAGTCATCAGCATCTATTCTGCTTCAGCTAATTCTGGATGAAGTGCTTACACACACTTAATACCCTCCTGCAAACCCAGTCAGGGATGTGTCCTGTCCACAAAAGAGCCCTTTTTAGCACAATTTATTGTCATCCCTTTAACAGAAGAAATATCCCGAGAAGGACAAATACAAGTTTTTATGATAGATACCACTGTGGACTGCCAGTGGTAGACAGTATTCTAGCAGTGAAAGAAAAACTCCTTCATTAGACTTAGATTTATTGTCTAGAATTCAATTTTGATATTTAGAAGCAAAGTGTAAAATGTGATTGCAAAGAACCTTTCAAATGCAAGTATTCTACATTGGGTAAAATGGTATTTGCACAAGTCCTCGTGTGGCTTGAAAAAGTGCTTTAGTAGTTCAGTGTAGGCTGATTCTGCAGTTCCTTCTGTTGTTCATTACAGGCACAAAAGTCCTGAAGAACGCAAATGCATTGTTGATAAACAGATGTCAAGTATAGGACAGAAAACACGGAAGCTTGATTGAAAGCCACCTGATGTTTGAATAGGATTGTGGAAAGCCCAGGGTCCTTAAAATGAAAGAATTGCATGTGGTTTGTGTAACAGCACTGTCTAGCAAAAGCTGGCTGCCAAATGGCTTTGAGGCTTAATTCTAAAAAACTGCAAGTGTAGCAAGTGTTGAGAAGTGCAAGAGTTAAATTTGTTTTCATATGAAAGGAATAAATCCGTCTTTCATTTGCCTGTACCGTTTCTGGAGGGAAGCATGTGTCTTCTGGGGGAAGGAATGTATTTTTTATAGATGTGGGTTTTCTTAAGATGTTTTGTTCGAGACTATATTAAAACACTAGTAGAGCTGTAAGGGTGAAGAGAATAAAAATCCATCCGTCAGTGTTCTTTGCTCTTGAAGACTGTCTTGGAAATATTATTATGTCTTGGCTGGCAATGACAGTTTAAAAGAATACACAGTGCATTTCGGGGAAGATACTTTGGATGCAAACATATTCTGTGGTAACCTTTCACTATTGTGGTACAACAGTACTGAAGTTGTTTTTTCATTTCTTTCGTTGGGTTGAGTACAGTAGAATGGTTTGTGCACGACATGATACAAGTACCGTAGAGCTTAGAAAGTCTCAAATATGACTGCAAAAATAAAAACAGTTATCAAAGTACACATAAAACAAAACGAAAATAAACCTAATCAGATGGTATTCGTTAAGTTTATTATTTTATCAGCACTTTCAGCTGTTGAATGAACAGATGCTTGTTTTGATTATATATAAAGTGGATGAAGTATGAAGTTTATGACAGATGAGTGAGAAGGAACAACAACTGCTTAAGAGCTAACCTGAAGGGAAAGTGGACAAACCCATGAACTGGTAAAAAAATATAAAACTGAGTTGGATGATTAACTGAGTGAAAAGACCTGCTGTGTGTGATCAAACAAGAAAAAATTAAACCACTGTAGTTAAATGTATAATCATTATAGCTGTTTGCTAAATGATTCAAAGGGAGATTCAAAAGTAGCATTAAGATGAATTTGAATATTGAACATATTGGCTGATGCTTGTGAAAGCCAGTGGCTGCCTTTCTCTTTGCAGATAAAGATCTCCAATGAGAAAAGATAGGTAAAGCCCCTTAAAAATAGATGATTTCACACGAGGATTTAAAATAGTTAATCAGCTCTCAAAGGAGGAAAGAAAAAAAAGTTTGTGTATTATTAAGTTAGCAAAAGTTAAAATATTTTATTATTGTTTTAAATACATGGTTTTAATTCTTGTTTCTATTACTTTATTCTTGGAAATGGCTTTCTGTAAAAGTATAAACAGATCTAGATTACTTTTGCTTTAGAGTCATAAAGCCAGATGAGGTTCTTTTCTGTCAGACTACACTTCTATACATAATCAAACTCCCAGTTTTTAGGAAGAAACCAAACCAAATCAACAAAACAACAAAACCACAAAAAAACCCCCAAACAAAACCACACATACACAAACAACCCAAACAAAACACAACATAAAAATATCTAATAAAAACCCACTGTAATCCACATGGAAAAATTATCACTGGCATCCTCATAGAATTACTTCCCAGCAACTTGGAAAGTCACTCAGTCTAACAGCCAATGCTAAGAATGTCAATTTTAGAGACTTTTAACTATGATAATTAGTGCAGATTACTTGTATTTAGATTGTTGTCTCTGGTTTTACACAGATGCCAAAAAACCCAACAGACTTGCAGTTCAGCAGCAATGCTGGCTATATGCCTGGCAGGGTAGGACTCATTTTGGGGGGAAGAGTGTTTGAAGATGTGTGGCTTAACTCAGGTGCATGTTTATACTTCTTAGAATGATATTTCCTTTTGAAGTGGTGGTTTTCTTGAGTTTATCTGCTCTAACCTGGTTCTCTGTCCTTATGGACAGTGTTGATTATTCTAAAATAACAAGATTGAGGACAATACAGGTCCACATGAGAAGCAAGCATGAGAAGCACACTTCAGAAAAGGCAGCTTGGTGCACGTCAACTATGTAAATCAAAATTTTTGTTGTTTAAGCAGTGTCACAGTGTTATCACTTCATTTGCTATTGTTTATCAGTATAAAGAAGTATTTTCTGAAGTCTCCATTTTGAAGATATTAGGTTTTCACTGATCGGTAGGACTTCGGTGGTCAGGTCACAGGCTGGTAGAAAAGAAACATAGGCTGCATCATCTTAGTTCGTATTCTTTGCCATAGATTGTGTCCTCAATTTCCTCTGTTAATTATCCATGTTTCTGATGTTTGTCCTTTCTCTCATGGTTATATTACAATGGAAATGGAGCACGTTTTTAGATTGGATGGCTTGCTGTTTTGCTCTCTACTGCCTTAGGCCAGCTCCCTCCCCCTAACTTCAACTTTCCTTTCACAAAGTGCAATACAGTGAGTGCTGAGGAAATAGCACTCTTGTTTTGAGGACCCTGCTGTATAGGTACTCCTTAAATTGAAGTACTTCAAATGAGAAAACACGGTGCTAACATGTACATAGCCTACTTATATTTAAGATTGGGTTTTAATACTACGCTGTCATTGTCATTAAAAGATGTGGGCTGTTCTTGCTTGAAGTTAGAACTAATTGTTGCTAGAGATTTGAGACATGTAATTTAAAAAAATGATGGTGCTACAGATTAATTAAGTAATCTGCATCTCAGTGTCACTAGGGACGTGGTTTTCCGATAAGAATGCTCATGCAGTTCTTAATGGCATACTTGAATCCAATTAGTGAGTGTCTTTGGAAGAAGCAGAAGTGGTAAAAACTGAAGTACAGATATTCTCAGTGTTAACTCTTGAAATGGCACAAGATTTCTACCGCAGCTATTTCTAGTAACCTTAAAATATTTTATTTTCCTGTCTAAACATGATTTGAAGTTGTCCAAGAAGAGTCTAAGCCTATGAAAAGGGTTTTGTATTTCTCAAGGAGCAAGATCTGAATCTACAGTAGGATGAACTGGGCCTGCATGACAAAGTCCTCATCTAGTTCCTCTATGGGATGAAGAGAGGGGGAAAGAAACTTTGTCCCTTTTATTGGGAATTTATTCTTGTGCCAGGAACAGGCGTGAAAGGGGCAGCGTGTAATAGCAGCAGATAAAGTTGATTAACAAATCTGATATAGTTATCCAATACTGTTTTACCTTGTGGGAAGATAGACTGATGCTGAAAGAGAAATTTCTCTCTTGAAAAAAGGATGAAGAAGGAGATGGCTAGAATTGGGAAGGGAAGCCTTATTTATAGAGGGGAAGATGCCACACTTCTCTTCAGCAAGAGGAAAGTAGTGGATTTGACAGAATACAATATATTTACAGTATATTGACTTTCAATTATATTTTGCAGGATTTGTGCTGTAACTGAATTAACAAATATATGTTTTTTAAAAAATGAAGTAAATGAAATGAGGCATTCTAATAATGTATATATTTGCAGGTGAAAATTAAATAGTTTGGAATTGTTTTGTAAATGATTGAACTGTGGCTTCTGTGATTTTGAGCATTTTTGCCTCTGTTCTTTGTACTGCAAATTTGGTAGTGCTATGAGTAATTTAAATTAAGTGTCTTAAACTGTGTCCTTTTTTTTTTTTTTATTCCAGCCCTGATGATATTGGTACCTGTTGGTATATCCTGCTGTCTGGTTCAGTCTTTATTAAAGAATCTATGTTTCTTCCAAGGAGCAGGTATGTCAGCTATGAATGTACTACAGTCTGTATTTTCAACATAAATCATGAGATATAGAGAATTTTTAAAATCAAAAGGCAATGTCATATGCTTAATAAAACACATAAGTACACACATAAACACACTTTTCTTACCTTTACTAGCTGTGGCAATTGTTTTATGCCTGTAGCTAGAATTGAAAACCGACCATTGTAGACAGTGTACAAACATCCGAAGTGTCATGCAACTGCTGTCAATTTAAAAATAAAACCACCGAAACCCTGAAAAATGGAGTGAAATACCAAGTTCTTGTGAGTAATCAAACTTTAAATCACAGGATGCACTAGAGCATATGATGTTTTCCTGAGGCTTTACTTACTGTGCACAAGTCTTCAGTATATGTTTTAACATATGCTTGGATCATGTTAATGCCAGTTTTGCTACTTCGGTTTAAGGTTGTGCTTCATGTAATTTTGCAGTGAGGGGTGATGTTTTACATGGAAAAAGATAAGTCTGAGAGTGAGACACTCAGAACTTATATTGCTACTGTAAAAAGCTTCATTATTTCAAGCAATGGAAAAAATGCGAATGACTGTGAGGATTTTGGACGAAGGTGGCTGAGTTTGATCATTTTAGTGGAAGCAGAGCAGAATCACTTTAAAATGCTGGTTATATGCATATTCATTCAGACTGCTATAAAAGGATCCTTTGAAGTACATAGCATGTAATAAAGTCTGTGAAAGGCGGAATGAAAGAATGACCCGTCTCTGTATGGTATGATAAGAATGAAAACACCAGAAACTTCCTTACAATTTTAAACAGTAGAAAACCACTTCAGAGCTAGTGTTGGTTGGCATATGAACAATTAGATGTTCAAATCTGTCTTTCAGTGGGAGAGTGATGCTGGTCTTGGGACCTCCACTTGATGATGGTGGCATGTTCTTGGTGTAAGCAAGTGTGTTGCATCTGTAAGAGGACAGGCACTCCTGATAAAACGGTAAATTTGATGTGCCATTAAACAGTATATGCTAAAGGTGCAAAACTGTTTTTTGTGAAAAATAGCACAACAACAGATTATAGGATCCCTGCTGCAGGCAGATGGAAGAAAATTGTCCCATATGTCACCCATGAATAGGCAATGCCAGAAAAAAAGCTGGCAGAAAGTGCTACCTTTAGATGCCAGGAGAAAGGATATATGATATCTCAGTGTAGGGTGGTTGTATATAGCCTGGGGCAAGAATTTTCTGTTCCTTTGAGTTTCAGCAGTACTTGTGCTTCAGGCAGGTTTTGACACTTGATGGGAGGTGAGATTTAATAAGATAAACAATTAACTTGAGATTCTTCCTGGAAGAATGAACAGAAAATTACAGGTCCTGTGACTCTAAGCAGAGCACTTAAGGGCTGTTCACCTGGAGAAATTCAGAAATGACACCTGGGACAATGTTTGAGATCTTGGTGAATTGTGAGTGTGGAATTTGCCATTAAAAGAAGTTTCGTAGTTGTGGATGGGGTCAGCTGCCAAAGCTGGTGTTTTGGGAAAAAATCGTAAGAGAGACGATTTGTTAATTAGCAAATATAACATAAGTCTGTGAAAGCAAACTTAAGAAACTTTAATGGTGTAAGATACAAACTATTTCTGAAGAGCAAATCCAGAGTCATTCCAGTGAGATGCTTTGTTCTCAGAAGCTGTAGTTATTAAAGGTGAGGGCCTTATTTATACTTTATTTTAATTTAGGACAAGGCTAATCGGGATTTTTACTTTATAAGTGAGTAAGCTGCAATGTCTGGGCCTTGGGCTCATCCATGACTGAGAAACTTGGGAAAAGTGAGAGGACACCCAGGTTATCCCAATTTCTGATTTGGGATACTGGTAGGTAATAAGGGATTTTCTCTTCTTTTTTTTTTTTTTTTTTTTTTTTTTTTTTTTTTGATAAAGCAAAGGCTTGAGAAGAAAACTAAGTTGTTCAGCTTTACTTATGCTGCCGGTGAATTGCTCACAAGGAAATCATAAACTGCTCAGATATACAGACTGGGTAGAAGAGACGGATTAACAGCAATACTTAAGTAGAATTTTACACTTCTGTAGAAAAAAGGGAGTGAGGCCTCCTGAAAAGGTTGCTGTCCAGAAAGAACCGGTAGGATGGTATTTCAAAATGTAAAGAATAGTGTCAAAAGTGGGCAAAAGGGAGTTACTAGATAACTTTGCTTAAACTGGCTATTTATACACATACAGGGAATAATAGTTTCAAGAGCCTTTTTGAGAATTGCATCATTTGGGAGTCTTGAAGTCTTATTGCTGTTAAGATGAATTTGCTACGCTTTAGCAAATGGAGCATGTCCTGATGCATCATTGATATCAGGTAACAGGAAGAGACCTAAACATTGCCACTGAGAGATCATCTAAATTTGATCTTGTTTGGCCAAAACATTGTCATATGAATAAACTTATTGTAAATACATATTTAGATTTTTCTGGTGGTTTTTTTTTCCAGTTCAATCCATTTTATCTTTGCCCATCTAGAAAGCCACTAGGAAATAATTTTGCAGCATGTGAAGCTGGTGAGTAAGAGAGCAGGATGGAGCTGAGAAGTCTGTGTAGGAGCAGAAAGCAGGAAGTATGTTCCTTTCTCCAAATCTGAGCGACTCAAAATTCTTGTTTCCCTAACTTTCCCCAGAGCTTAGAGTAACCCATCCCTCCTGTCCCCAAACATCTCACCATCCAACACTCCTATTTTTTTTTTTCTACATTATAATTTTTCTCCCCCCCTTTTTTTTTTTTTTTTTTTTTTGTTCCCCATGCACCCTTTGCAGGGGTTCTCTGGGCTGCATCCAGCACTCTCAGTGGGGCCTTAGGAGCTGCTAGTCCTGCTCAGACTGTGGACTTCTCCTTGCCCATCCTTCTGGCTTTGTGAAGCTCAGCTTCACTGGATGATGGTTGGGCAGTACCTGGCCAAATTTAAAATATATTTGTGTGTTGTTACCCTCCCCTCCCAAATTTCAAGAGCTTTTGCTATTCTTCGTTGGATTTCATTCTTTTAAAATGTATGTCTGTATGTAAGCTAGGGTTAAAGTAGTACCTAGACAGGGTAATTCAGATAGCCCTAGTGAAAAAATCTGCCTGCAATCTGGGAGGTGTTTTCTGAGTCGTGCTGAATTCCATCCTACTCTTAATTTGGTGGCTGTTGGCATGTGAGCCTGTAAGGAATAGGATGGAGTGCTATCATCAGACTTAGAACTGCAACTTGGAAGTACCTTAATGTATTTGACTAGGTTTATTAGCTAATTTAGTTGCACTGGTTTCAGATACAGCATCTTCAAACTGGTTGGTGGATAACACTGGAAACATTCCTTTCTTGTCTATTTTATGTCAGGCAAACATGGTTGGTGTGTGTGGTTTTTTTTCTTTTTTTTTTCTTCCCCAAATCATTGTTTCCATGCTGCCTAAACGCATAAGAAATGACCACCTCCCTGCTTTCCCACTCAAACCAGAAATAAATAATAGTATAGCAGTCCAAAAATAAGCAGCTTTGTAATGTGCTATATTTGGTCAAATAGCTGCTAGTTGAAATAATTTGAAATGAGTGGCATAGCTGCCAATTTTAGCAAAGTTATATAATGTACTGACTGGCTTGTAAAAGTACTTGTAGCTAGCTACTTGACAAGTCTTTAACTCAAAATATGTTCAAGATTGAATATTGGAATACATGAAATCCCGAATCAAGTAACTTTCTTTGGAAAATGTAGCATCTAAACCACGTCTGTTTTGTGAAAACAAGCATGAGTAACGTATTATTTCCCTATTGTAATATATTTTAGCTTGTCTTGGTTCAAATGCCAAGTAAATAGTGTTCATAAGATAAGGCTGGATTTTAAAAGTTTACAATTCAGAGTTTTAAAGAATTTTGACCTGAACAATTAAAGCTGGTGACATAAAGTAAAGCTTAATCTTGTTCTCACATCTAATTTCTCTAAATTGCAACAGTGAAATTTATTCTGACAGGTTAATGTGAGGAGGATATTTTTTTCTCCCCATATTTTCCTGCTAACAGTTTTCATACTGATTGCCTTTCTTTAACATGGCAGGCATGTACTATGGTCAAACTAAACATTCTTTAATTCCCTGCTCCTACCACGACCTAGCACAAATCAACACTTGATCCCCTCGCCATTTCCACTGAGCATCTCTACCCTGAGGCAGTTCACATGATAGAATAAGGTTTATGTATGAAGTCCAGAAAATAAATGAGCAGAAAATACAATTCCCTGAAGATTGTCCTGCCTCTCCTGTGTTTTCATGGAGTCACTGGCAGCAGTAATGTGACAGTGCCTCAAAATATCATTAGGAATGGTCTCCAGCATCCCTAGGTCTGCTTCACGCTCTCATCACGTTTTCTCAGCTGCTTGGACTTCCCCTGTGGTTTTTGTTCTAGGACTTTGGTTCCAGTGTAAGTTTTACCATGGTCTTTCATCTTATCTGACTTGGAGCTGCATTGCAAAAACATCTCCTAGATCTCCCACAGCTAACCTTGTGCTTGCCCGTGGCCTCCACAACCAGAGGATGCAACTAACTCTTAGCAGCAACAAAACGCAGAATTGCTGGGCTGTTGTTTGGTGCTTGGGTTTTTCAGCTTTTCTCCTAGAATTCATCTGAGAACATCTGGGTGGTGTGTGCTGTGCTGCAATGCCAACTTGCCATATGCAGACCTGGCTTTGCACGTCTTTAACTACTTGTTCATCTACATTATTTCCTCTTATTTTCCTTCTTTACTGCCACACCCAACCAGTTCTCCCCTCATCACTTGATATGGCAATGGAGAGCTGCTCTCCGTTTGGCAAGTTCACAAATTTTACGTACGAGAGCAATTATTTAAGCTTTTTCCTCTAATTAAAAGATTGAGTTTTGAAGTTGAGAGAACATCCGTTTTTTCTCTCTTTAAAATGAAGAGGGATTATCTATTTAAATATTGATGATTTAGCCCTGTGGTCTTGCCTGTACTAAAACAACTTAAAAAATGGAATAGAATATCAAATTCTACTGGAGAGCGATTGAAAGAATTATGGACTTGTTTTGAATGTGTTTAAAGCAATAACAAAACTAATTTTGAGTATAAATGCTTTGTCCTTGTCCAAGTGTGTCCTGAGTAACTTAAAGTAACCTCTCAGAAGAAAATTTCTTAGGGATTTTGGCAGCTTTTTTTATTTTGACAGGTAATGCATGTGAGTATACTAGTGCTGGAGCAGAGCTCTTGGCTGGATACATGCATTTATACAGCTTTATGTATCTTGAAACATACTTCCTAGCTTTTGTGATGCCTAGGACACGCTGTTTGGTGTGGTTTACATACATCTGATGATACATTTATATTTTGAATAGAGAATGGGTTTTGATCAATCTTTTCAGTGAATAAAATTATATCGACAGCTTTAATCACAACCTTCTTTCAATATATGACCCTAATATACTTGCAATTCAGTGTTTGTTAATGGCTGTTGCTGGCTGAGATTGAGATAACAGAATGAAACCGGTGTTTTAGCTGAAATAGTGTACACAAATAAACCAAGATAAATTTTGAATTTTACTAAAAAAGGTGGGTGGTTGGTTGGGTTTTTTTTTTTTACCCTGAGTAGGAAACTGAGAGTTTTAGAACAAAGGATTTGGGGCGGCTTAAGGTTGTACTTTTAGGAGCTGCTGGTTTAGTTACTTAAGCTGCAGAGGGAGTTAATCCAGAGCTGTGCTGAACTTATTGAGCTTTTCTGTTTGAGTTTTGCCTGTGGCTAAGGATTTACAGTGTCACAATGAAAACACAAAGACTGTACGTTGGATCTTTGTAAAGAAAAATAACTCCCCAGGTTATGGTTTCAAGTCTGTTTAAGAAATTACGTGAAAATGTGTGCTTTGGTTTTTTAGTTTGCCCTCAGAACTCTCACTCTTTAATATAAAACTTAATTATTTTTACTGCTGGATTTTCCCATGACCTGTTTGCTGCTTTGTTATTTCTGTACTACTCCTACATTTATGGAGTCCTAAAATTACATTTGGCCCTTTGAAGGCAACTGTGAGGCTGATGTGGCCCCCGGTGAAAATGAGTTTGACACCGTTGGCATAGAGTATGGTATCGTTGCGGGCTGACCCCCAAAGCCATCTGGTCTTGTCTGGTGTGGATGGCTTGGTCCAGCATTTCAGTCCATCAGCTGAAACTGAGGCATGGAGGAGTGTCATCTTATGGATTAATCTAGGAAAGGCTGAGATCATAAGCTGAAGAAATAAGGTGGAAGTAGTGGAGATGTTAGTCCATTTATGACTGACTGTGCATCTGCCATGAATTATTCACAATGAATTTCAAACAGACATTAAGAAAGTAATGCTAATTGCTTTGTACTGTCTGTCTCTACCTAAAAGACTGTGTATGTCCTTTTGGATGGAGATTTTGCTGTTACCTGCAAGCACAAAATCAGATTATCACAGTGGATGTGACTGCAATTACTTTGTGAGACTCCCGGAGCAAATAAAAGCTTGCTAGAGGTAACATCTTATTGCGAATGCCTGGTGCGGCCATGTACCTTGAATCTGGTGTCATGGCCAGTGTTGTCAGTGAAGCCTGGACCTTGCTGATGTGTGGCGTTGCCTTCTTCCTCACGAGGTTCTGGAGGAACTGGAGCTGCCATGAGTTTGTCCCTGGGCTCAGCTCCCTGAGGGCCACCTAGACTGGGAGGGCATGCAGGGAGGGCTTCAAGCTCTCTGGATCTGGCTGCTTCTCTTAAACATGGTCATAGTCAACTCCAGGTGTAGCTGAATTAGCTGAGCCAGAAATTAACGGGGCCTCGTCATATCACCCACTGTTACAGCAAAGTTTGTGATGCAGAGCACATGCTACTTGAGCCAGTAATGTCATCTGTCCGTACTCTTTGCAGAAATTGGTATGCTTTTAAAAAATATGAATACTTAAAATTATTTTCACAGCTAAATGAATTTGGTGTTGGATTTTGCTTTATTCCACCCGTCTCCTGTTCTGCTGAATAATTTAAGAGTTTATTGAGGTTTGAAATTGGTCATCTTCCAAGTGTGCTGCCAGTATCTGAGGTGTTGGGAAATACAAAAGGACACAGTTCCTAAATGATGAGATTGGGTGGTGTCTGGCGTTGTTCCTGTCAAAACAATTATTTTAACGCTACTGGAGTTATATTCTTGCACAGCTGATAAAATGTTAAGGAACTTAATCTATTGCGCTGGCATCTTTTGAAAATAGAATTCCAGCGCAGTGGGGCTGGTGCTACCAGGCTTTCTTCCAAGTTTGTAACGGGGAGAAGAGGAGGTACCAAAGAAGCAGAAAGTGTCAAATGACCTGAATAACTTAAGTGAGCCTGAATATTTCTAATTCCTCTTAAGGGAGGGGAGGTTTTCGTGGAAGGAAATGCTCTATGTTAGGAGAGAAGCCAACTTCAGAAGCCCAAACAAGCTGGCAAATGCAAGCATTGCGCTAGTTTCTAGGTTTGTATCCTGGAGCTACAGGCTTCAGTCTCTTTCCCTATGAAAGATCCGATGATGGACTTGAGGTGGTCTGGATCACCTGCTGATGCTCAATTGGCAGAATGATCAGGCCAACTTTACACACTTTCTGTAGGAGAGGCCCTGTTAATTGTGTAGCGCTCGTAGGTTCAAGAGTCCTTTTTCTGGTCCAGTTTTTCGTTGTTTCACTCACAGTAATTGTAAGCCAAGTCAAGATGACATTTCCTGCCAATGTTGCTATGTAAAAAAAAAAAAAAAAAAGTAAACTCTTCTTATGTTGTACTTTATTCAGGCCAATGGTGTTAATCTTCCCCATTGAAACCACAATTGTATAAAAATACAAAAAAGTTAAATGTATCTATTTTAATGTCAAAATTATGCTTAAGACTTTGTAAATGGAGCACAGAAACAAAGTATATAACAGTATAAATCTAACCCACTGCTTCTATAGCAAGTCCTGCCTATGAACCAATTTAGATTATTTTTGCATTTGCTGTGTAGAATAAGTATAATCAAAATTTTTCAGTGTGATATTAGTATGGTCTATAGCTAATGCAAAGGAAAACCAAAATCTGAGGTAACGTGGATAATAGAATTTTTCTCTGTAAGCATGAATATATCTCAATAGCTGAAAGTAACTGAAAAGTACCTTAAGGGAAAACTAAAATTAAGTGAAGGAGTTTGATAGTCTAGATAAATAGAAGATAATCTTTTAGCAGAAAGAAATGAGAGGAAAGGAGAGAATCTTTGAAAGTAGCTGATAGAGGGAAAAAAAATGGGATTAAGAGTTGGCATCATTTGCAGATATTGAAGACAATAGTCTACAAATGATGCCAACTCTTCCATTTTTTTAAATGTTAGAAAGTTGGGGTTAAAATGATGGCTGTTTAGTGTTTGAAATGTGTGCTAAAATTGTGAGCTTTTTGTTTTTGCTGGGAATGTTTTAAAATACTCTCTGGGATGGATGGGAAGACATTAATTCCACTGATTTTATTGTGGTGTGGGGTTTTTTTTTTGTTGTTTTTTTTCTGAAGGTGTTCCTGTTCTCATTGTTGAAACGCTTAGGTGGTTCTTAGTTGATACTTGTTTTTTAAAATGTGCTGCAACAAACTGGCCTTAAAATTGTATGGTTTTTATTGCTGACTCTTAGCTCATATTGTCTCTTTAGTTAGAGAGAGCTTTCTAATCTGAACGTTTGGGTTCTAATGCAGCATGTCACAGTTTGAAGTAATTGGGAACAACATCTAATCAATCGTGGGAACATGGTTCATCTTTGCTTTTATTTGTTCTTCTGTACATTATAATTATGTGATATTAATTTAATTTCAACAGTTCTCACTTATACTAGTATCTATTTATAAAAAAATCAGTCTTGATTTTAATATTAAAAAGTTGTTATCTAAAATGATAATAAATCACTTGCATACAAATGAGATGCGGAAAAAATTGAGAGCTCTTTCTGAGTAGTTAAGGAGGGGAAAATTGTCTATTAAAGTACGGTAATTATTTCAAAGTTAAATGTGGGACTTGTTATACCTGGGTATTCACTCCTGCCTACATTGCTAATTAAAAGAATCAGAAGAAAACTTGCTTTTTTTCAGTTGCTATTGCAGCCGATGAGATGACCAGTTCTGCAATCTGTTTCTTTGATTTAAGGTTCCTCCTGATTCTAGTATTTAAGGTTTTGAGTTTTATTACAAAGCTGCAAAACATCAAAAAAACCTTCAGTTACTTGAGAAAAGTGCATGATGAGATTCCTGCTGAGGGCAAAAGGAAGACTGTGTGTGTTTTACATGCTGGTAGGGTCTCTGGGCAAGTTTATAAATGTAATGATCTTTGAGAACTTACCTGGTCATTGCTCACCTAAATATAACAAAAGAATGAACTATGTGCAAAAATAGAATTTAAAAAAAAATACCAGAAAGGGAGAAGTTTACTCATATGGAGAGAGAGGGTGGAGTGCTCTGGAGAGCAGGTGATGATGCTGGTCTAGCTATCATACACTGCATATATATATATTTATTTGTTTGTTTGTTTTTGGCAAAATGTCCAAAAAAACTTTTGAGGGAAGTCCAATATAAATGTGTTATGGGATGGTTGTGCCTGTGTTACAGTTGGGCTATATGTATGGAAGAGCCTTCTCTTTGTCTCATGTGGAACTTCCATGATCTAAACTTCTATAGACCTATCTTTGGTGAAGGATAATCTTGATAATCTGAAGTAAAGACTTACTTATGTATTTGCAGGACTGTAGAAAGCTAGAAGGATTGAAAAATATGTGAAAAATATGTAAATTTTGTGAATGTTTCTGAAAAATAAAGCCAGGAATGCTAGATATGGTATAACATGCTAAATTAAAATTAATTTATTTTCAAATTCTAATCTAAATAGCTAAGCCAAAATTGTCACTATTACTTTAATGTTTTAATTTACTTATTCTTTCAGAGTTATAGGGCACTTATTACAATCATATCTTGAATGCATCTGCATTGTACTGATAAGATTTATGGAAGCTAGTTCTTGAGGTCACGTATTTAGTCCTCAGTATGAATGAATTGGTTGTATGGAGTGAGTCAGGCGTATAAGTGAGCGTGGAAAATGTCATTATGTATGATTTTACTACTAAAAAACTAGATGACATGTCAAGTTTTTTTGGTTTAGTTTTTTTAAAAGATCAGTTTCTAATATCTTAATTATGAAAGACTTTAAGGGGAATTGAAAAAGCTTACTATGTATTTTTCAAGGTAAAAAAAATGCTCTTCATTTAGGATAGAGCATCTAAAGACTTTGTATGAGGTTGGAAAATACTCCTCTGTTTTCATGAATTTCATGAATAAGCTGAACTGTGTTCAGACAAGGTCTTGCCTCTTAGGTAATGTTTTCCTACTACTCCTCATTCTTTGAGACCATTATGTAGATCTTATGATGTCATAGTTATATCCATGACAACACAGATGTCATTAAGATGAGGTATAAGCAGTTTCTCTCTTCTTTTTTTTTTCTCCAAGTAGGTTAGGAAAAAAAGCTTTCATCTTTTTGAATGTTTTCCAAGATAAAATAATATGGGAACGAATATAAAAATAAAATAAGGGTGATTTTTTCCAATTAAGAATCTTTTCTGTCAACTGTTCTGATGAGGTACCTGACTTCTAGCCTTCTGTATTATAGAGGCTGCGAAGCTGAACTGCTGCAACAGGCTAAATTTTGTTATTGCCAGTACTCCTACTTTCTAGTTTTGTTTATGTAGTTGTGTATATAGCTTATAAATACAGATCTTGGATATCACAGGAAAATTTCATAAACACATTTCTCTTATTCATATATATATATATGAAAGTCTCATAAAGAACCCCAAGTGATATTCTAGTCTGAAAAGTATTCAGGATCACCTGCTGCTTTGAAGACGCTGAGCATCTACCCTTATTTGCAGTAAATTTACGCAACAATTTGTCGTTCTTTGCAACCCTTTTTCAGATTGGTTTTTTAGCTGTTTTTCAGTTTAACTTTAGTTTTAAGGTAACATTATAAAAAGCAAAAGTGAAAAGCAACAAATTTGAAACTTTACTTTTATTTTTTAACATAAACTAGTCAAAACTTGCTACTCAGTCTTGTAACTAGGTAAAATTTTAAAATTAATGGCACTTTTTAAAACAGTTGTCTGTACTGAAAGAAAAAACTGTGAAGATCATAAGGCATATGTTTCAGGGATTGACTGAAGGGACTTTCTGTGGAAGCAAACCTCCAGAATCTAGCTAACTTCAAATTATTCACTGTGGGTTTTCAGGAACTCCTTTTGGAGTGCTTTCAGTAATCAGCTATAAAGTACCAGGTTAATGCAACCTCTTGTCTGGGTTTTATTTGTGTAAGAAATCAAGAAATCCCTATGAGTATTACTTAAGTAAAGTACTATAGTCTGTCATCTATAAGGATGCTAACTAAATGTGTTCAAAATACTGAAGAATTTCACTAAAGATTTCAGCTCGGGTTCAAATGATCTTTCACATATTTTTAGCGGGAATTCTTTAAAGCATTAATATACTCTGCATGTGCTTCTCCTATAATTTTAGTGTCCTTCACAGAGACTGGTTAGTCATCAGGGGTTCTGCGGCTGGTTTGCTGGGTTCTTCCTGCCTTGACTCCCTCCTGCCGCAGCACCGGGGTTATTGCCCTTGACACTGTCATTCTTCTTCCCCCACACGCAGCAGGTAGTTTGGGTCCCAGATGAAGCTAAGGAGCTGCAGTGATGTTTGAAGCTTTTTTTTCCTTTTCTTGTGAAACACTCCCCCCAAAGCATTAAGTGGCATGTACTTAGCTGTGACATTGCGAGTCCCATCCCTGACACAGGAGCCGTTGTATCACAGACTGTAAACATCTAAGCTATCATATGACACTGGATAAGCCTAATCATCCTTATCCATGGCATGTAGTGAGCTCATGAATCCAGGATTTGCAAACAGTGACAGGTCTGCAAATGCCTCTTCAACTCATGTTCCCATTGCCAGCATCTCAATTTTCCTTTCAACTGAAAAGCCTTTCTGTAAAGCAGCTATTTGCACTTGCTGGGAAAAAAAAAGTGCTATAAACATAATTATATTGTGAGAATCAAAGAAGTTAAAGAAAAAAAAAGAATCTATTGGTTATTTTGATAGGTATATGACTGCCATATTTTAATTAATATTTAACACAAATTAAAGAACAGCTTGTGTCTTCCCTTGCATACTTGCTTACTTTTCCTGAACACAAGCACTAATTTGAATGAGAATGGGAGAAGTCAGACTATATTATACAGAAGATCAAATCATCTGATAACACTCCTCTGTCTTTTAGTTGACAAACCAATGCTTTCCTAATTTCCAGTGTGCAGCTTTAAGTGTGGGGAAACCCGTTGCTACCTTCCCTCCTTGCATTGTCCCCAGCGGATGACTGGTCACGTTGGAGCTGCTCTGCATGCATGAAGGGCTCTGTCTTTTGTTCTGAGGGGTCAGAAAATGGCCATGCCAAATTTAGTTTTCATCAGAACACTTAAGCATTCCCCCAGGGATGGCTTGTGCATGTATATACTCTTCTAAATTGTAACTTTCTCTTTTTTTTTTTTTTTTTTTTTTTTTTTATCCCTGGCAAGGGTGAGTTGGATGGAGGAGCAGTCTGGGTTTCACAGCACATTCATGTGAAACCCAGCTAAACCTAGCTTGGCTAGAATAAGCCATTAAGAGGGACTGATGTTTTTAATTCTAATCTGGACATACCAAAATGAAACATGATGTTTTTATTATAACAAAAAAGATGCAGGAGGAGGAACTTGACTGAATCTCTTACTATCTCCCTAAGTGGCAGATAGAAAATAGTCCCCATTTTTGTTCCATCTAGACATCTACTAAGTACTGCTTTCTAATATTTCATTCAGGAATTCAATGTGACTGGTTTGCTTTAGAATTAGATCTGGCATTGTTGCAACTTAAATGTTCATCATCACATCAAGATTTGACTTTGGGATTTGTCAGAGACCAGACATTCTGCTTCTGTATCATCTGAGAATAATTGATGCAGTGATGGGAAGCAGCTGCTGGTGGTGGCTGAGGTCACGGCGCTGGTATGAGGATGCAGCACGTGCAGGCGGGATGTGCAGCAAATGATCCATCCAGAGGAACGGTGGATCCTCTGTGCCCAGAGTTTGAGAAGCGAAGGGTAGAAGGAAGATGGGAAATGCAGTAGAGAGCATTTGAATATAAATAGTGATGGATATAATAGCATTTGCAGGGTGGGTGCTACCCAAAAGCAAATGGAGACTTACATAAATGATGTACTTAATGCTATACATCTGTACTTAATTTTTGTAGTTTTCTGTGATTCTCCGAAATATGGATGTCAACGGGAGAAATGTGATTTTCACAAAAAGAGTTTGGTGATATTTGATTTATGTAACTTATTAATAAGATTTCTTTTTATCATGTATATGTTAAAAGCTCGCGAAACTGAACTGAACTCAAGCATCGTGCTTACAGATTTACTCACAGTTTAGAAGAGAAAAGGATTAATTTCAGGGATGATGGGGAGGGAAAACATTGACTTTAATCTCCAAGTATATTTAGATGTCCTGTATTGGCAAATATTGCACAGCAGAGATCTTAAGCTATAGGCTTTTTTACACCTCCCATTTGAAAACTTCAGAATAAAGCTTTTGAATATCTGATTACTAGAGCTTTGGCATAAATCATTTCGATAATCATGCATTCTATTTCTAGTTTTAGTATCTGGTAGAATTTTTTTTTAAAAAAGTAAAATTTATATTGAATTTATTTGCCTGCATAAATGTACCACAGAAAATTCTAAGAACTTGAGAAACAAGAAAATGTGTTACTTGTATTTTTCCTTGCTGTAGAACATGACTAAACAGTGTGCTTTTTGGCTTAACGGAAATGCAAGTTAAATAGACTATATGCTAAATCAGCAGCTTCATTCCAAATACTGCATTTGCAAATATGTACAATTATACAATATTTTGCACTTTAAAATGTGCTGAAGAATGTGTATGATATAGATGACCATATTTTGTGAATATTTCTTTGTGAGTCTTAAGTGTAGTTTCACTAAGACTTGTGATTCATATGTGAATTAATTATTACTTTAAGGTAATGCAAGGCGGTGAATAGCAAATGAAGTAAAGGTGAAGATTACGTGATGGCAGGAAAAACTAGAAGTTGTGTGTATCCTTTTTGAACGGGAGTTGTTACCAGTGAAACTGTGTTTTCTGTGGGTGATCTTTGATCTGTAAGAGGAAGCTTCTCACTGAGAAACCTTTTCTTGGTGTTCGTCATCAGTGAAGTTTTCTTCAGATTCTGCATCACTTTTGATGAATGCGTTTACATTCCAGTGCTGAGAAATAATTTTCCATTTGGGAGCTGGGCTGATGTGAAAACAGGAATGTGGAGGCCCCGGGCGAGGGGCCAGGGCTGAATGCTGATAGGGAAATGTTCCCTTTTCGGTAGCTGCTGCCTTTCCTGCGAGCTTGGAGAAGAGCATCTGTGTGCGTGTGTATGAGTATGTCTGGGGACCTGGGGAGATGGATGGGTCACGTCCGGAGAAAACTGCTGTGTCGTCCAGTGTCATGATAATAGTAGAAAAGATAGGAGTCACCCTTGATACCTGGAAGTTTTTGACTGTCTCTGTGTGTAAGTGCTTATAAAAATTAATGTGTTACTTGGATCCTTAGCTGTTTCAGTTAATTGAACTACTTTGTTGTTTTGTTTTATTAGTAAATCTAATAAATTTGAAGGAGAAGTGCAGATAGTGGTCTTAAATTATTCTCATGTTGCTGTTTGTTAGCCACTGCACTAATTGTAGTTTTATGATTGTCTATGTGTAAACCTGAGAAACACAGAAACAGCTTTCACTTAAAACTTGTCTTCTATTAATCAGTATGTTGTAAACTGTAATACATCTGTTCTTTAGCCAATCTGTGTATGTTTTGAGTGTAAAAAGTTTTAAGATGTGATATGTATTGCAGTAAGGTACAATTTGGGAGAAAGAAACCGTCATCTCCAGTTAGTGTAAACTCGATTTTAGAATGCATTAGAATGGAAGTGAAGTTGTAAATTACTTACATGGATGAAAATACCTGCTTTTAATACACATACTGAGCAAAAGGTTGTTTTTTTTTTCTTAGTGAATTTAGTGAATTTATTTGGAAATAATGCCTTTGAATAGTCAAGTGGGAAATTAGACTTTTTATCAATTGCTTCAGGGAATAGTATAGTTAGAGAGCAGTTGCTCAGGGAGAATGTTTAACCTTGTAGGAGTTAAATTTTTTATCATCCACTAGAAATTGGGTTTCTGAAAATAAAATTTTGTTTACCTCTAAGATATCTTCAAGTGTGTGTTGTTTGTTTTTTTTTTTTTGTAGATTTATATTAATGTCATGCATTCAGTAGTTTTATGGGGAGGTGAAAGTAGCCATAAAAGAAAAGGACTCCAGCATGAAATTGCCTCTAGGACAGGTACTGAGGAGAGCATCTGTGAAGTTTAATACTCAGGGAACCTGAAGACAGAACTTATGTGGTAGCAGGAAAAAAAGGTGTTGGAAAAACTGCTGCAAAACAAGGTTCTTTGGGGAATATAGGGGAGGCAGCAACATCCTAACCAGGCAGCCTTCTGGCTATCTAAATTACTGTTATAACCTCCACATTCCATATTGATAGCCACCATTTCAAAGATAAGTTTAAACTGTCTTAGCTTGCTCTCTTGCATATCACTGATTTTGAGAAAATAGTTGCAAAGCTGAGGTTTTCTCAGGTGCATCACTGACTTCATAGTTGCAAATGAGCTGTTTTTAACAGTTGAAATTAATAAGGCTTATGTAGGAAGAGAAGATTTTATCTTTCTGCAATAAAATATTTTTGACTGTAATTATTAAGGAATAATATGATACAGCCAAATGTGAAATGTATGTTATGAAAAATTCTCTCCTGTGTTTTGAAAACAAAAATGTAGTTTAACCTTAAGCTCCTTAGTGAAGTCATATATCCACAGGCTTATTTCACCCTACAGGAAGGGAAGGAATAAATTTGTCAAATCCCTGGTCCATTGAAGTTGGCTAATAAAGGCTTTAGCTAGCCAGTGCTCGCATAGACTGCAGTTTGTGATAAATCTGGGTAGACAAACTCACTTGCTGTGATGAGTCTGGCCTAACATCAAAGAAAGAGGAAAGAGGAGCATCTAGCAGAAGTTACTAAAATAGAATTGTTATTATGAAAATAATCTGTCAGCTGTTCCACTGAAACTTCAGTTGCTGCTGTTTCTCTCTGATATGTAGCATCCCTCAAGCCAGCTTGTCCCTGGTGTGAAGCTCTTCTGGTATTTTATAAAATGCTTTACAGCTTGGCCTTTTGGTTAACTCAGTACAGATACTTTATTATGTGTTTTGTATTTGCTGCTTTTTGCTGCTTGCTAATATTCTAAGTAACTTATTTTCAATTTAATCAAGCTTGTTTGGTGGCTTCCTCTGCCTAGTGGCTGCTTACTGACTGCCCCAGGGATTTTGAGTGGAGAAGAGAGTATCCGATGTCCTTTTTCGCTGGTCTTTGCTTTTTGTTCTTGTGCAAAGCTCTGACAAATTAATTCTCATAAGACTTACTGACTTTGATATCAGTCTTCTGAATTAAAACAATGGGATTGGCGGCGCCCTGATATCCCAGTTGTTTGTTAGAATGGCATGTCAACAGGCATTGGTGTGACTATATGTGAGTATCAAAGTGTGGTTCTGCAACAGATAGTATGAGAATAATGTGATGGATGTTCTACCACAGTCAGAGTTGGACACTTCTGAAGTGTCTAGTGGACGGTCACAAAAGAGTTTCCAAATTTGCGTTGGTTACGTGAATTCTTCACTGATGATGAATCTTCAGCAGCAGGTTGGAAGTCGAGACGTTCACAAAGATTACAGAGTTTGTTTGCAGACTGAAGTGCCTTGTGATCTTTGGTCAAAGATAATATATACGTGTGATGCGCTGTCTGCTCCAATAAATTTCATGCTGTCATAGGAACTGGAACAATACAGCAATGACGTGGTTATTTGCTGTGAGACCCAGGGTGTTACTGGCAACAGGAATCACCGGTTTTCTTTATAGTAATTCAGTACATGCCTTCTGTCTTAATATGTTGACTACCTGTTCCCTTGCGCTGAAGAGTATAACCCAAACAAGTTATTTAAGAGTAGAAGAGCACGCCCAAATCACAACTTTGCCTTTTAACCATTTTGCTAAGGGTTGAAGCTTTTGGATGCCAGCAGTGACTAGCAACGGGCAGAAGTTTAAAGCTGATAGTTACGGTCAGCAATAGAGGGAGAAGAAACGGTGGGATGGAAAAGTGTATATGCGTTTTCTGTTGAAATAAGTGTTCGCGAGGCTAGAAAATGGACTAGCAAAAATACAGTAATGTTGTATTTTAGAGCCAAACCCAATGGTTAAGAAAAAAGTATGATCTGCAAGAGGAAAGTGAATAATTCTGTGTTTGTTTTCAGTTAGAATATCTAATAGATTGACCTCCTAATCACCATTTTTACGTTGTTGTTTTTCAATCAATTAGTTGATTTACTTCCTCTGTTCTCTCCCTCTCATTTCCTTTTTTTAAAGGAAAAACTGTGTATAAGGATCAGGTTAATGACCAAGAAAATAAGTTTGTCACTTTTTCAACAGTCTGGTGAATCAAGATATTGGCTTTATTTTCTGTTATCTTTAAGAGTAATTGTAATTGTATAACATTCAAGATGGCATTGTAAAGTAAAACAACCTGTGTCTTGTTGCTGGACTACAGGAGGAAGCATGTGTTTGCCTCTAGGAAAATACGTATTTTGTCGAGAGACTTCTTTATTGAATGTTTCTTTTCAAGAGGCTTAGTATTCTGGAAATTTTGTTCTATTGTAGAAGTTCCATGTACCATTAAATGTGATTATTTTTTTAGTGAATAAGCACAGCTGGCATTTCTTTTCAATATCTGACTGCTGCCTTTTTGAACTATAAACATGCTGTTGTCAAGAGATTAGCCTTTGGTGTAGCAAGTTAAATTGTTCATTTCTACTAATCGCCAGGCAGGACAGGAGAATAGATATAAACTGGCTGGATATACTGTTCCCAGTGGCATATGAACTTCAGTTTGATTGTTATGAAATAAAGCTTAAAAAATGTTACTTTTAACAAACACTGTAGCTGAAGTATGTCACTGTGACTGTGCATTACAGGATTGGTTCAAATTCAGATTTTACAATTTTATTGAGTCTGGTTTGTTTTTCGTAAAGTTATTTAATAGCTGTTGCCCTGTGAGCTTCAGTAAGGAAGGTTTCCCCTGCCTGCTGCACAGTGCTGGGTTGGAGAAGGGGAAAGGATGACGAGCTACATTGGCTCTTGGCAAATTTTAGAGCAGGCTGGTTACAGCAGGCTACAAGAGGGGGCCTGAAGTTCCAGCCATTTTCTCATCTGTCCTGCATTCTCCTCTGCAACGGGAGAGGTCTGATATTGACCTGGCGGGCTTAAATATGAACTACCCAGAAGCACACAGCACAGAAACAAACTTTAGCTGGTTGACTTTTCTTCCACTCTGATGGCATATGATTAAGGCTGTAACCATAAAGGTCTTGTATTTCACTGAATTATGTATTGATTCTCTGCACTCCACCTTTACCTGCTGCATTTCGAGGATTCTTTGCAGTTAAACCTGCAGACACACACATTCATTTAATACAGGCAGAGCACTTCAGAAACGGAAACTAAAATAGCTTTCTATTTTGTCCTACAGAAGAAAAATAGTGTCATGCTTAATTATTACTCTAAGGTGGGAACGTGTCATAAAAGGCAGAACAAACTTGCCCTCATCTGTTACATTTGGGAATACTCTCATGTTCAGCATCCTTATTTTATTAATTTATTTCAAGTAAAAATGGACTAATTGAAGTTGATTAGCCTTTTCGTTCTTTCCTTGATATGCTCGTTAGCTTTCTTTATAGAAATGCAGATAGCTTAGGTAACTTGATACTGTAACGTCAGAAGATGCTAGATCAAACTCTGTGGTGTAGCTCAGAATCAACCATGCATCTTCAGTAGACAGCACTTGATTGACGCTTGTTTTAGTTTTAATAGAATTATTTAGCAAATACTCTTAGTAAACTGAATAGATACAAAATACACAGCTCTTGGTGTCCTGGATATCAGTTACTTGTCAAAGGACATATGCATGAAACTTGTATTGTGTAGAGGTATGTACTTTTTTTTCGTATGCTTTACAATACGTGGAGATGATGTAAATATGCTTATGGATTGTATTATAGCTCTGAATTTTGTTCTGACTGAAGTATTTTTGTTCTTCAGTTTTGGCAAGCGTTCTGCAGGAAGCTTCAGGCGTGGCTGTGAATGCATTGTTTTAGAGCCATCTGAAATGATTGTGGTAAGAATATTTTTATTCAGTTGCTTTGAAATTTTACCAACCAGCTTTGGTAACACCTCAGCTTCCGATAAAACTTGAAGAGTTTTCTGTTTTACGCATGATCTTTTAATAAATCTAAGATGTCATACATAATTTCCTTGCCATTCTTTCCACGCATACTCGCATTGTTTCAGTGATAAAGGCATCTTTTATATCGTTACATTTACTATTGCAGATATCCTGTAAAACGAAAGCTTTCCTGTGCTAGCAGAATGCGGGGGGTTTTGTGTGTGTTTTGGGTTTTTTGTCTTGTTTTGTTTGGTGGTGTTTTTTGTCTTGTTTTTTTTGTTTGTTTTTGTTGTGGGTATTTTTTTGTTTGGTTTTGTGTGTTTGGTTTTTTTTAAGCTGTTTTGCTATTAAACATAGATGCTTTGAAGTATTGATCTTGGGTTAGCTTCAGTAATTAATGTTTGATTGATTTTAAATTTGTTCTCAGATGTCTGGGGTTTCAAAAAGCAGCATGAACATTTAAAAATTCTTCTGGCTTTTCTGGATGAAGGTTATTTTGTTAGCAGTATCTGCTGTAGTCCAGTGGCAGAATAGTATTGTCTCTGAGGGTTCACAGATTCAAAAGCTTTTAATCGCTATGTCAGGGTACATCATCTGAACAAATGCATAATCAACGGGCTAAATGTGTGGTGGTTTTTTGTTTTGTTTTTTTCTCTGTCACTAAGATAGCGATCAGTTCATAATACAGGCATGACAGTTATCTAAGCCATATACTGATGATAGTTCAAATATAGGCTGTAACACTGAACATTTTTTTTCTAAAAAGTGATAGTTTCTGTGAAACTCACAGAAGCTCGAGAAATCATGGTATAGCTTTAGGCTTGTAGAAGAGATTAGGTTACTTGTTTAAAGTTGATTGATTAAAAAAAGCAGGTTTTTAACTTACCTTCATGCAAATGCAGGCATGGTTTTGTGGGCTTTAAGATCTTTGTGATTTCACTGTGAATAGGTAAAGGAGATTACATAACGGTAGCTTTTTCTGTCAGATATTTGATGACATCTCTCCCTCTTCCAATTCTAACTAAGAAAATCATCTTACGAAGCTGATACAATGTAGTAGGAGATACAAAAAGCATACGTGAGAAATGCCAATTATTTTTTCACTGTTCTTAACTAAAGCTCTCTGTATCTTGACTTCGTAAAGGAGCAGCACCTTATGCCTCCCAGTTCAGCCCAGTATTGGCCTCTTGATTTGTCTGATGGGTTTGCGTAACTTGGATCTGGCCACAAGCTCAGGAAAGTTTATTGTCCAAGATTTGTTCTCTAGAAGTATACAATTTAGTTGGTGGTAGCTGTGTGGATGTCTGTCTCGTGCATTCCTCGGTAAGCTATAAGGAAGAGTGATGTAACGATAGGCATAGGGAAAGGAGATGACTAAATGACAAGAGTCCAGAAGAAATCTTCTGGACTGATGGATGATGTCAGGTCAAGGACAAGTACTCCCACATGGATCATCTTAGTCCAAAAATAACAACCTCTACCATCTTAGGAGAGCTGAAATTTAAAACTTCAGCCTTTCGAAGGAATAATTGTACCTTGAATAGAGAGAATCCCATCCCCAGAGTTTATCGAGCACAGTAACTTTCAGTCTCGCGGCTGGATGGGGTCACTCTGTGGGGAGGAGAAGCAGGAGAGGTGATGGGGTGTCGATGTGAGTGTGTCAGGTGGGAAACAGCTACTCAGGGCTGAGGGGGTGAGTGTTACCAGCTCTTCCTGGTGATCCAGGAATTGTGCTCGTCCCCTCGTAGTAGTACACTGAAAGCTGTGTTAGAGGCGTGAGCAGACTGGTATGGGCGACCTCTGACACAGACATGCTGCAAATTCTTATGAGTATTTTGTCTGATATTTCTTTTCCTTGTTGAAAAATTTAGAGGAACCTTGCAGGGTGTCTCATAAGCTGTTCTTTACATCCTCAGAAATACTATTTATTTATCCCTAGGGGGTGGAACTGAATAGGAGAATGAGTTAACTGAATCCCTATATTTGGCTAGTGCTGAAAGGTGGTTGGTTTGCTTTTGTGTGTTCTGCTCCCCCCCACTTCTCTGTTAATCTGGAGTAAGGTTTCTATTAGGAGGAAGAACACAGAAGAGATGTTGATTTTTACTATAAAAAGATAAAAAACCAGTACTCCTAGTTCAAATATTTTCATTGCAGTATGCTGTTGTGTAGTAGCTTAGGATGACTTGAAAGACTCTGAAACCAAGACGACTGATTTTATATTAGGATATGCCTAATAGGTATTTTTTTATTCTCCCTGCTGCTGTTTTGAAGTTATTTGCTTTTATGTAAATCCAGTCTATCAGAAATCCTTCTTTTACGCTCCCAAAATATTTTAAGTAAATAATAGAAATATTGCAGCCTGTTGAACGGTGAAGTCTTTGCCATAGCTTGGTTAGGGAAGATCCCAAGTACGAATAGAGGTCAGTAGGAAAACTACCAAATGCTCTCAGTTTTCTTTTTGTAATGGACTGAGTGGTGACATGTTTGTATTTCTACAAGAATAAGAAATAGGGAGAGGGAAGGGGGGGTGACAGAATTGGGGGGTGACCATTTTTTTTCTTCTGTCATTTTTGAAAAGTGTTCATACTCAGTGATGATGTTCCTGCCACTGTTTATTTTTTTGTCATCCCTGTGGGCATTTTATTTTATTTAATTTATTTTATTTTTTAGTAGTGGCTTCATTCTTCATGCTGAAAATGCAGGAAATTCAAAGCTAACTGCTGTTTTTTGAAAACAGTATTTGTTGTGTTTCTAACAATAAGAAACATCTTTGTCTTGTGGGAAATGACACTTTCTTGCATGTGTGTTATAGGTTGATTATATGGATGAAAATGAGGAGTATTTTCAGCGTCAAGCTTCTCATAGGCAATCTCGAAGAAGATTTAGGAAAATCAACCAAAAAGGGGAGCGACAAACAATTATTGATACTGTTGACCCTTATCCTGTGGGGAAACCACCTCTACCTAGAGGCTACCATACGGTAAGTTGTCTGTGTTTATGGTTCACAACAACATAAACAGGAAAACTACTGACAATATAACAATCAAAATGACTAAAGTTGCTGGTAGCTTCGAAGAGGTGTGTTTCTGTGGTGAAGCATTCCCCTTAAAATACTGTGAATTCGGCTTCATCAATACGTGGACCTGTGCACAGCTTGCATCTTAGTTCAGAGTTGAAAGCACATTTTTTTTACTGTGAATGTCATGTGTTATTTCTTAATGTTCCAATCATTATTTGAAATTGTGAGAGAAGCTATGTTCTCATTTCCTTTTGATATTAGGTTCCTGTACAAATAGTTTCGTGTACAGTGTTAAAAGGTCAGTTAGTGGAGCAGTCATTCATGTATATGATAATGGTTATTGCCTGAAAAGGACTGTGATGCATTGCAGTAGGCCAAATTCATAGAATAAAATCTGTCATTTCTTTTTGGCATCTAAAACTTAAATGTCAACCTAATCTTTACTTGTGTCTGCCTCAAGAGCCCTTTATAGTTGGACTTCAGTGAGCTACACAGTGTACACATCATCAGGGAGATCATTTGGTCTTTTTACTTGATTTTTTTTTTTTTTGTTTTGGTATGTCTTACATCTTGAAAGTAAACTAATAATTAAAACTTATTCTACAAAATGTGGCTTTTAAATCTAAAAAAGCTCTACTAGATTAATATGTTTAGTATTGATTTCAACTGTAAGCAAAATACTGGAAAAGCTGTTTGTCTTTTGGCTCTCATTTATTTAAGCCCCCAAATCTGCTAGAGTCACAAAGATGTGGGCATAAAAAACCTGTGCATATTTAATCTCATGGAGTTCACTGGGCTGAATTTTTGCACATTGTAAGCCACATGCATGTAAATTTGCAGGATTAGAGCTTTAGTGTTTTTAAAATAGTATCTTTGATCCAATACAGTTGTAGATATTTTTCTGTTTTTTCCTTATTCCTTGACTTGTTTGCCAGTTCCCTGTACATTCTCTGTGTGTCTGTAAGTGTGTAGATGTTTGATTACATCTGTTAATTACACAGGCTTTTCCTCATGAGCTGAATAATTACATTTTATGCCAACAATTTGTTTTTGTTTATACAACAGCTTTTAATGGTTTAATTTTCAGTGCAGTTTTAATTGCCTCTAAATTTATTATGGATTCAACCAGTTCACTTGCTTTGAAGATGAAACATTTTACTGATCTGTTTTTGAAAAAATAAATATGTGGTATTGCACTTCATAGGAGTTACAGGAAGAATTACTTTTGTATTCAGATGCGTACATTGTGCTTAGCAAACAGTTCTAGTATGATTTTTATCTAACTCTCAAAGGGCAATATTTAGATTACACACAGTGCCATTTGCATTTGTGGATCCTTGCCTGTTGTATAAATTACACTTCAGGTGTGCCTTATGAATTTTTGTACGCTTAACTGGTACTAAGACCAAAAGCCCATTTTGTGCCGTTCTGTTGTGCGAGTTCATAATGATTTTGTGTATGTGTTGGGAAATTCATTGCAAGCAAGATTTCGTACTGAGTTGGAAGAGATTGCCAAATAAACTGTAAAATTTGCAATAAGTGCAGTCAAATGTTGCTTTAAAAAGTGTAATATGATGGCTATTACTGACTTTTTTTTTTTTCCCCCAAAGTAAATGGAGTCAAATAGGCTCAAATGAGTTTTACAACGCAGTCAAGAGTCTCTATACTAGCCCATTCTCTCCTAGTTTTACAGTTTTTGGTGATCTTGTATACATTGTTCTTTCATTCACTTCTATTACCAATAGGATTTCTGTTGCTTTAACCATACATGTTAAATGCTCCATTGTCTTTTCTTCTTTCCTATTTTATGTGCCCTGGCCTCCTATGTTTTCAGCCTTAATTTCTTGAAAAAATGACTGAAGAAAGCAAGGGTTTTTTTAACCACATAGGAATTCAAAGCATATGATAGCATATATCTTGTGGGCTTGTTGCCCATCCATTCTTTGGTCAGCATCTGTCAGGGTTTCGTATTTGGTGCTACTTTGTAATTTTGGACAAATAAAGAAGCATTAAAAAATGCAGATGTTCAGGTGTTACAGTAAATAATGCATTAAAGTCAAATTGAAAAAGGATTAATCTGATGCATTTGCTTTCAAGTTTGTTCTTCCTTGTGGGTGTGTTCTGATTTAGGTGTTAGGTACACAAGAGTCAAAGTAATAAAGCTGCTTTGATAGCATCCTCAAAATATTCACAAAATGTGTAATTTTCTCGACTACTAAAGCTGTATTTACCATGTAGAATGATTTTTTTTTAGTTGATAAATTATTAATGCTTTATTTGCAGTAGTCTCAGAATGCTTTTCTTCAGAAAGTTCATACAGTATTTTCTGAAGAAAGTTTTCTCTATCTTAGTGAAAACGTAGAGTGAAACATAAAGCTTCAGTGAAGATGCATGGCTGTGCTTTTCAAGAATTAAAAATTAAATGCGATACTCAGTTGTGGCATGATTTTGTGCAACAGAGTGAACTTGTAGGGACCGTGGACCCTCATTAACATAATTTTAACATTATCTTCATAGTGGTGGAATGTACTATGGCATGTCTGATAATGTTCATCTTTTCCTTTCCTCCTATATGGCATTCATTTCATTTTGGCTCACAGGAATGCACTAAACCTCAGGTATTGTAACTTACTGTGTATGGTCCACTAACAATTTACTTGTGGGTTTGCAGTGTGATATCATAATACTGATGCAATGTTATGACTAAAATTGCCTTCTAGCCTTTGCTTTGATACTTGAGTGATCTCACTATGATATAAAAATACTAATGTAAATGTGGAGTTTGGTGACAGCACAATGTCTCTTGCCCAGCTTGACTGGCCTTTCATCTTTGCTTTGATGTTCTGTGATTTAGAGAAAATGGAGAACAATAAGCAAAGCATGTATATTAAATATTTAGTGTGAGACAGACACTTTACTCGGGTAAGTCTTTCATGACATGGAAGACTCAATCTTTGATTTTGATTTAAAAAATAGGCCCCTTGTCACTACTTAGTACCTGTATTTCACCAGAACAGGGAGATGGAGTATGACAAGATGAGCACCAAAAAGGCAGCAAGAGTTTTTTGTTAGCTGAAAACTTGTGACAGTGCTTCTTCCTTGTTCTCCATTCTGATGGTGTATGCTGGTTTGATATAAGGTAGCTGGATTTTGTAGACTCCTATCAAAGTATGTGTAAATGGGCCATTATTTGAAACACAGGCTTGCCAAGCTAGGGAGAAAAGTGTGCCCGAGTCAAGTATCTGGAATGATACCAAACCAAACAAAATATAGACGTTTTGCCTGACATCAGATCTCAAACGCAGTCAAAGTAATCTGAAGATCTGAGTGGCATCTTTTAAAATTGACTTGTATTTTATAATTGCATTTGTCAGTGCCAAAGTGAGTAAATACTGAGCATCTACCAAATACAATGTTTGATAAGAATGTATCTTGTCAAACTGTTAAATGTCTCCTCTGTTAAGACTGAGGAATCTCTTGCAATAGAGCTGAAAACAAATTAAAACTATTTTCTTTATCTTCAAAATTCTTCCTTTCCTTTGATATTACTTTGGTCAATTCTTCTGATATTTTATTAGGAAATGTGCTTATTTTCAAAGTTCCTTCTGTGCCACATTGTTCAATTAATTTCTTTAAAAGACTCGGAGGGTTCAAATTTCAATGTGGTTCCAGTATCGTAAGCAAGTGACTTCTGTGCTGAAATTCTCTTTCTTCAATGTGTATGGTACATTTCTTTGAGCAACCCAGTTCTTTATCTTGAGATCAGTTCTCGCTGGTATTTCAGTGGAATGAGTCCTGAGAAACCCACAGTTACTAAAGTATTACGTCTAGGAGTGATAATGTGCTCCTCAAATCCTGACAGGAATTTGAAATACTTAATACTTGGATAACTTACCCTAATGCTTGAAGGACCATATGAAGTAAAGTCTAATGTAGACTAACTTAGGCATGTTACTTTTGGAACAAGTGTTGCTGATTTCTAGGGTGAGGAAAAATAGCAACTTGATAATGCATGGCAATAAAATGAATGTGTTTTATCAGACTGATAAAATGGTACCCTTTTTGCCATGGTTTGTGGTTTGGTAAAATGGATCTGTTCTCTTCTGGGGAAGAAAAAAAAATCCTGATAAGTTTAGGTTGAGCTGTTATTTGAATCTGGAAAACCTTGTTCAGATTTTTCTGACAGGAAAGTTTTGCTTGTGCTTGTAATATGTCAGAAACTGTTTTTAACGAGATTAGTGTTAACACCTCTTTACTTAATAATAGTAATTGGATTTTAACTTCTGGAAGTGTTTTTTTTTTTCTTTGTGTGTGTATCTATACCTAAAGCTCCTTAATGTTTTCAGTTAAAAGCCTTTGTTTTGAGTAACTAGAATGAAAGAGTGTGGACCCTTTCTTCTGAGAGCCTACATGGCTTTTCCTCTGCTTTAAGATGGTATTTTTTTTTCCTTATTTTTTTTTTTTAAATTTTAAAATAGGATAGTCACCTATGGAGTGACTTTTAAAAAGGGTAGACTTTTCTTGCAATATCTTATTGCCAATAAGCTTTGTGGCTGCTATAGTGCATCTGTGAAGAATTGGTCACGCCCAATGATGCCCAACCCAAGCGTTGCTGAGCTGGCTATTATGTGTTTAATGCATGACATATTTAGTATGAATTGACAGAAGTTCATAAAGGAAACATACATTTGTCTGAAATAAGGTCCTGTTCTTTAGTGGCATAGAGGGTACAAGCAGTAATTTATAACTCCCTGGTTTCTGACAGTCTGTCTCTCTCGTGCCTTAGACTTGATATGTAAGCTGAGCTGTAGGATTTTAGTAGTCTGTACTGTAGTCTTTACTTCGCTAAAAGCAAAATATCAAAGCTTACTGGGGAATCTCTGGTGAGATGCAGGTAGGCCTGTAAATAAAGTGCTGAAGCACCTGTGAATAAACCTGGACAGAAATGATAGTGTGTGGTTTTTCACTCTTCGTGAGAACCTGTCCAGATTTGAATTAGCTAACAGGCTTATGAAAGTTGCTGCTAGTGCATCCTCAGCCAGGCTTTTTAAACCTGGCTGCTGCAATCCCTGCAAAAGGCCTCGCTGCCTTTAGTAGCCCCTTTCTTATCCCATTCAGCTTGAGATTCATGTGAGGTGACAATCTGTTTATCCAGTGTCGGAAGGAAAAGAGCAGTGGACATGGAGCCATCAATAATCCGGGCTTCTACCCCAGATTAGAAGCGTGTAACAATTTTACTCTCACACACTCTTCCATGGAGCCAGTCATCCTGTCGATGCGTTAGGGGCAGACAAGTATCGTCCTTCTGGGTTTTACTTGAAGGAGGTGACTGAAAATTTGAATGAGAAGAGGGCTGGGAATGAAACCGTGTCTAATGTCACTGAGTCAAGTCTCATCTGCAGCCATGACTCCCTGAAAAAATGAGTGTTTTTTCTAGCTTTTTTTATATTATTTTTTAAAAAAGTATTAAAACATGCTCAGTTAGTCACTAGCAAATTGTAGAAATCTTGCTTCCTGCCTGTCTTCTCTTGTAACTAAGAGTTATTGCAAAGCATTGGCAGAGTAGCCTTTTTTTCCTGATACCATTTGCATTCACATTGTCTAGGGAGAGTCTGAAAGTTCTGGATTTAAAATTTATTTTCAGATTGTTTTGTTTTATGAAACACATTTGCTTTTTCCTTTTTCTGAAAAATCACATTTTAAAAATCAACAAAGCTGGTTTATATAATATTTCTACATTTAAGAAGGATTTGAAAATATGAATTTTAATTTTTTCTCCCTGAATTTTATGCAAAAGCTTAGTTGTTTTCCTTACTTTATTCAGTGTGTGTGGCTACTGAACTGATGTGGAAGTTTACAAGATGACAAGCAGTGTTTTCTTGTGGGTAATACAGTAGATGTGAATTCAAAAAAGCTGATTCTATTTTAGGACTTCGTTACAGATGCCCAATATAATTTGGGATGAGACTTAATGTTAAAGTGCATAGTACAGTTGCTTCTCCGAATGTATATTTATGTTTATGTTGCAAAATACATATTGCTGGTTGTCTTTCCATGGACCACTACAAATGATCATGAAATATAAGTGCTTGCTTCTCAACAGTGTTGACTTTCCAGTATTGTAATATACCTTACTATAATGTATTACTAGTGCATTGTATTCTATGTATTAAATTGATACCAATATAATAGTATACTTAATGATCTTTACATTTAGAATTTCGGTCATTTCAGTTTGAATCAGTAGGAACAGTTGTCAGATGCCCAATCTACAAGAAATTAGTTTAAAGGAATACTGTCAGTCTTTCAAGCTTGTAAATAGCTGCAGCTTTTAATGTTCCTGATGATTTTTAGTATTAGCTAGTGCTTTCATTCTAATACAAGTTCTCTTAATAAAACAAAGAGCAAACCTCATAACTATTTGTGAGTATTCATATTAAAATAAGGAAAAGCTTGCTTTTAGGAAGAAAGAACCACATCTGAGCCAATTTGTGAAGTCTAGGAAGATTACTTCCTAGGGCAGTGAAAAACGAGGTGTGGACACACTGAAAGCTTGACTTTATACAAAGTTATAAAGGGAGTGGAGAGGTCATGGGGAAAACACTCAAAACACACTTAAATTTACAAGGTATTGCTCTTAGGAAGTACGGTATGCAAGGGTGTTTTAATCACACATTGGCACAAATACCGTGTGTGTGTGTTTGCTCAAACAAATTTGTCTCTATTGATAATACATTCCACTTAAAAGAATTTATTTAATATTTATAGTGTTTATATTATATTTAAAATAAAATATACTCTATTGATAATTCCATTAATAAAAGAAAGAGGCTAGTTCATAACGTTGTCAAGTCTGAGTGCCCTTTTACCAGGAAGGATGTTTGTTTAGTTGATTTTGTTCATTTACAAAATTCAGTGTGCCATTTCAAAAGCAAATGGTTTCATTATTCTATCATGGTGATAATCTATTTATGATTTGGAATGAGATTGTGTATATCATACTATGGAGTAATACAAAATACTAAATGTATACACATAGTCTGTATATGTAATATTTGAAAACATGCAGTAATGCTAATTCCTGAAGTATGTGGCTGTGTTATATATGCAGGTGTATTCTGAAGTGACACACTACATAAATAGTGGGGTAATTTCAGGTGAAATATGAAATTCTTGAGATAAATTGGGCAGTTCCTGTTAAACTTTTTTTGTATAGAAATTGGATGTTTCTGTACTGGAACATCCACTGGTAATGTTATAATGACAACATGTAATTCCCATCCCTGTGTTCTGTGTTTGTGACAAAACATAACCTTTTTAGCCACACGGCTTCCTTCCTTCATCTGTGTGGTAAGGCACTATTACTGTTTAAATTTATGTATTATGTTATGTATTATTATTAATACATGAGCAATGCTATCATTTCATTTTGTGTAGCACCCGAAGCAAAACAAAATTGTTAGTTCATCATCCTTTTAGTAATGTCTACTGGCAAGCTAATGCAAAGTTAATGACATGCAGTGTGTTATTTACTCAACTTGCAGCTTCTGTCAGAGGCTGTCTATTTTTATATATTACATCATCCCTGCTGAAGAGCTCATATATCCATTGGGATTTACTGTTCTTGCATTCCCCTTGGAAGGGCTCACATTGATGTCGTAAGTGGACTGTAATTGTGATTACATTTGGAAATTCAAAGAGAATCATTGAAGCTATGCAGCATTTTCTACAACTAAAGTGTCAGTAATATTACCGAGGTGGTGGTTTGTTTGGTTTTTTTTTTTAAGACATTAGGTCCTGTTTACAGCTTGTAGAATTGCCAATACTTCACGACCACATACATGTGAAACTTCAGTTAATAATAGCATAGATTTTCCAGAGTAGTGAGTTTTTTTGCTGTTACTGACATGTATGCTTTTTAATATTATTTAAAAGATTACTTTTCTGAGATGTAGGGGATAAAACTAAATATGAGGTTTGTCATCAAAGCAGAAAGTTGTTGTGCAACAGAAAAATGTGTTTTTCATAACTCTCTTCTAAACTGATTGTTGCATAACGTAACTAAATACAAATATTTAATATCCACCACGTAAACTTGAGTAGAGCTGACAAAGATTAAAAAAACAAATGTGTTCTTAAATATTTTTAAATAGGATATCCTCATTAGTGTAAGGTGGTTTATTTAGGAACAATGTTTACATATAAAGTACATATGGGGAAATGGGATTTGTCTATGCATTGTATTTGTAGAATACCAATACAAATCCTTTCCACACTGCCATCTCTATACAGATGGGCATCATGAGGGATAGTCCTAATGTAGATGTTTGCCCAGTAAAGCTTGGAAAGAAGCTGTCAGTTCATTTTTTTTCCCGAGCATCTGAGCCACTGTTACGTGAGCTCTGCTTGACATAGTGACTTAAAGATAAAATGATAAGTATTTGGTGTCAATCTTTCCACAAAAGGTTCTGTTTCTGAGTACTTTTAATAGTGCTTTTGTACTTGATTTGAATAATTTAAAATGATCGTTTTGCTGAGTGAATTTCAAAGCTCTAAAAAAACCAAAACAAAACGGTATTAGTTTAAATATCCTGAGCAACTGAGGAAGTATGTAGAGCATTGAAACATGGGAAAGATGGAAAGTTCCAAGGTGGCCAACAGCATCCTGGCTTGTATCAGAAACAGTGTGGCCAGCAGGACAAGGGCAGTGACCACCCCCCTGCACTCGGCACTGGTGAGGCCGCACCTCGAATCCCGTGTTCAGTTTTGGGCCCCTCACTACAAGGAAGACACTGAGGTGCTGGAGAGAGTTCAGGGAAGGGCGACGAAGCTGGTGAGGGGCCTGGAGCACAAGTCTGGTGAGGAGCGGCTGAGGGAGCTGGGGCTGTTCAGCCTCGAGTAAAGGAGGCCGAGGGGAGACCTGATCGCTGTCTGCAACTACCTGAAAGGAGGTTGTAGCGTGGAGGGGCTTGGTCTCTTCTCCCAAGTAACAAGTGATAAGATGAGAAGAAATTGGCTTCAAATTGTGCCAGGGGAGGTTTAGATTGGATATCAGGAAAAAATCCTTTACTGAAAGGGTTGTCAGGCATTGGAACAGGCTGCCCAGGGAAGTGGTGGAGTCACCATCCCTGGAGGTGTTTTTTAAAAGATGTGTAGATCTGGCATTTAGGGACATGGTTTAGTGGTGGACTTGGCAGTGTTAGGTTAATGGTTGGACTCTGATCTTAAAGGTCTTTTCCGGCCTAAATGATTCTATGATTCTTAGACCAGAAGGTGAGTTTATTGTTTCGTTTTCTATTTTGGATTTGCAAATACTTGTTTTTTTCTTAGACAACTGGCATATGTTAGTTCCTGACCAGCTTTGCAGTTCTCTGTTGTGAAGGAAAAACAAACACCCACAAAACCCCAACAAACAAACAAACAAACCCAAAACAAATCCAAAATAAGACTGTTTCTATATTTTGAAATATTTATGTTATAGTCATGCCTGAAGGCTCCACCGAAGACTGGAACCCATACTAACACATATATACCAGACCCTTCTGTGACAAGTTTTGGTGGATAAATATAAAACAAGTTTAAGATGAGGAAGAGTGAGATTAGAGGCAATCTAATAATTTAGTAATAAAACAAGAACTGTAACCTGCAACTCCTGGCTTCCAGTGTGTGGTCGTGATCTTAAGCAGTAATTTGTGAAAGTAAATTAGAACGATGATAGTATATTTGAAGTAAATTGTGTCTACTTAGTGTAACACAGCTTGTATTTGTGTGTGTTTGAAGTATTGTGCCACTTGTAACTTTTGCTGCGTGGAAATAATGCTATAATTCCTATTTGTGAATTATTTCCAGATTTTTTTTTAAAGGTGCCAAAAAACTAAACATTTCAGAGCCTGATTGAAAACACGCTTAAGGAGTAAAGGAACTGACCAAGGTTTCAGGATAGATCTTTGAAATTGTGTTTGTTGTGGTAGTTCAGTGGTGGTGGGTTTCTTAGGGTAAAAGAGAGGGAGGTACTTTGGTTTCTTTAAAAGCTGTGTTTATTTAAAATGAAGGAAATACAGTTGTTACAATGGTAACAATAGCTTCTAGTTGAGACTCAGTAGTCCAAGTTGGAGATAGCAGGCTTCTCTCAAAGTGCTGTCACAGCTGCTAATAAAGAGGCAGCAATGCCCCTCATACTTTCCAGGTAGTCTTAAAATTTACACAAAGATTTGTCTTGGTCAAAGGTGCTTGTTAGGAAAAAAGGTGGAATAATTTGCTTTATTTAAACACTAACAAGTCTGAGATTAAATAAATCTTCTGATGTGTAAACCCTTTTACTAAGTGTGAATGCCATTGTTCATGCTTACGTCTTCCAGTAGGTCACAGTTCAGTTCAGGGGAGCTAAAAGTCCTTAGTAAAGCAAGGTAGTTACCTTGAATTTAGCACAAAGTTTTTCTGTAAATTCTTTCCCTCTCCTTCATCACCCTGTTGAAATGCTTATGCAGCCATACTTGGGTCACTTTGAAATGAAGTTGTTCTTAGATGTAAGGTTGAGCATCCTTGAGCACTTCTTAATTCCTAGTATTTACACATCTCTGGAGAATTTTTTTTTTGGATGTATAATGAAAACAACCATTGCTTTATGTCAGTTCTAGTCAGAGTCTTAGTATTGTGTTATATGAGTACGGGGACCTGGGCTTTAGTTTCAAGTGGTTAGCCTTGATTTGAATTTTCAGATAGTAATGTTATGACGTGCACCTGGAACAGCTGGCAGGTGTTTTGTGTATTGTTGATGTGGCTGGGATAAAAACTACACAGATTGTGCTCTCGCTCTGTTTTGCATTATTTGTATATGTATGTATGTGGATGTGCTAGAATGTAAAATATTTTACCTTTTCTTCCTTTCACTTCACTGAATTATATTCTCTGTATTACTCTTGGATGTTGTAATTTGGTAACTATAAAGGCCTGCAGCTAACGGGTTTTAAAGGCTGCAAATGATCCATGGCACACAAATGATCATCTTAAAACTAAGCATGCTGACAGGTTTTCTGATGGCAATCTTGGAATAAAAACCAGTGTAGAATCAAATTATTAGTGAGGCTCAGTCTGGTAGGTGCACTTCTACCTTATTTTATTTAGCACTTCTTTATCAAGGTAACCGATCTTGTAATAGCAAGGGAAAAAATTAATGCTGAATTTGCAAAATAGGATATCCATCAGTTGATGGTAGTTCATGCTATGATTTATTTGATTGGGGAAGAGAGGGAAAGGGCATTTCTTGGAATTTTGTATTGAGGTCTCTTCATTTGAAGGATGTAATTTTGTGTTTTGACTTTTTACCTATCTAAAACCAATTTGGCTCATTTTGCTTTTTAATTTTTTTTTACAAGTAAGAGACAACTGAAGTTGCCTGGGGTTTGTTACTGATAAAAGTGAAAAGTCTGGATTAATGATTTCTGTACAGTTTCTAGAGCCAGGGCATAAAGCTCTCAAGATATGTTAGTGCATGGTGCATTACACAAAGGAGGATATGCAGGGGCATGAGGAGAGAGTTCTTCAAAAAGAAAATTCTTATGCTGGTAAACTGGTTTTGGTGTTGATTTTAATTGGGAACCCTGGAGTAGGCTATTTGGAGGGTCTCTTTGCATAAGACTGTGGCTGGAGACAAAAGCAAAAGTTATTTCCTTCCAGCAGACAGTTGAAGTGAATGAAAATCCTCTGTAACAGCAACCAGCCCTTTCAAAGTTACACTTCCTCAAAATACCAGAGGTAAGTAGTTAGTTGCCCCAGGAGACATCTGAACAAACATTCAAGGAGAAAGGACTCAACACCATCACATATGGTAGTAAAAATGACACACAATTTTCACCATTATTTGGGGAATCTGAAAACCTAATGGCAGACTGGAGGTTTTCTGCCAGTCTCTTCTATATTTGCACCTTGGACGTAGTGATGAGAGTTTCAGATTCTCCCTTAAATATTTTAAGTCAGTTCAAGGAAAACTGCTAGAAAGCGTATTGTATTTGCATAAAACAAAAATACTCCCTCTCCACTACTGCCAAAATGTCCCAATGAATAAACAAACAGCAAAAACCATCAGAAAACCAGCTAGCATTTAGAGAAGATTGGAAAAATCTGGGAGTTTTTTTTTTTAATCCATTAATGTTTTATACTGAAACATTAAATTATTCCCCTGCCTTGGGTGGTCTCACATATGTTCAGTTCCTTGCCAGAACAATCATTCTTGTAATTCAAACATGTCAGCGTATTTCAGGTAACAGGATTCAATGAGGCTGGTAACATAATGATCTAGAATTTGGGCAGTTGATTAACATCAAAAAAATCCCTGAGTTTTAGTCTTACCTTTTAACAGTGCAGCAGTAGGATACACATGTAAGAGGTATGCAGTTATCCGGCTTCCATAAGGTTTTCCTGCATTATTATACAGTGAAGATCATGAATTTTTGGAGGTGTCTCATATAAGTGAAGAACTTGTGTCTCTGGATTCCTCTTGTGAAATTGGTATGGATGCAATGATATGTGTGTTTTTTGTGTTTTGTTTTGGTTTGTTTTGTTTTTCCTCCAAGATACTAAGGCAATTAGTATCTTAGTAGTGAACTTCATCCGCAGCGGGTGTGAATGTCAAGGTATTGTTTAGGTCTGGTAAAGAGGCCTTGCTAGTCCTATGTGCCCAATACCGTAATTCTTGATCTCAAGAGTGTTTGCTTTTTTGCTTTCATGTCTTTTTTTTTTTCACAGTTTAAAAGCAGAAAGCACATTCTCATGTTCTCTGCTTTAATTAACACGTTATAATAAAATCTTGTCCTTACACCAAAGTGAGAAAATTTTGTGAACACTGGGAAAAACTTCATCTATCCTGATAGACTCCCGAAGTACTGAAACAGTTAAGGAAATTAAACTAGTGACCATTCTCCCAACTGAAGTCATTAATATCTCAAATTTTGATGTCTATTTTTTAACATTTAATAACGATAGTGTTTATTTTAAAGCCATATTATATGCACTAAACTTGAGGATTGTGTAAGAAATAACTTTTTGCTTTCTGTAAAAAGCACAGGTAGGTCAGTTAAACATCACATGAAGTGGCTTCACAAACATACATACTAAACAGTGAGACCTTATAAGTGTTGCAGGAACACAAAAGATATGTGTTTTGTTTTGTTTGTGTGGTTTTTTGTTGTTTGATTGTTTGGGTGGGTTTTTTTGTGTGTGTGGTTTTGTTTTGTTTTTTGTTAGAAGTATTGTTAGATTTAAAGCATAAATATAGAGTCCAGAGAAGTTTGTGTGCTCTGTTACTGTGGTGAGCCTTTGCTCAAGTTGATTTTGTAAGCTAAATTAGATGCTCTGGAAATGGGACATTTTGTCACATTTGGGATGAGTATCCTTCAGTTATAGATTTTGTTCGTGCCTGTTCTAACATAATCATCATCTGTAAGAGAATTCGATGGCAAGTATTTTAAATGAATACTATAACTTGGTCCCATTTTAAGATGGATGGCGTGCAAACAGAAAGTTTGCTGTACTGAAAACGGAGCTGTGCACAGAAGATGACGAACGACCCTGCTGTCGAAGGGAAGATGGGCAGTCTATAGCACAGCACCCAGCTGAGGCACCAGCCTGACTGCTCTGGGCTTCTCATTATTTTAAAGATCTGGATTATAGGTTCATCTGCAGCAGCAGCTCAACAGAAGGGCATTTGTTCAAATGGTCTGTAACGTTAGTAAGTGTGTTATCAAAACAGCACGCATTGCTCCATTGTAACTGTTGCTTTGGTGTTGCCAATGGCGCGGTGAACGTTGTTATAATGATGAGAATGCCACAGCTGTGCGGATAAATAATTAATTTGGCAAATACTTTATCCATGTGTTTTGACTGAAGTGTTGCTTTAGTCATAGAAGCTCACCATGGAGAACATATTTGGTAACTTTACTTTATTCAACAGAGTTTTAAAGTTCTCAAACTTCTCGAGAAAATGCAAATAGGACAGGCGTGCCTGGACCAACCCATGTCTGTGTTACGCTGACAAACTGGAACTCGCTTGCATGAAATTGGGTCATATGGCCAGAGATTTAAATCACTGGCAGTAAATTTGCCTAAATACATTAGAATAAGACTTGTATTGTATGGGACATTTAATTGTATTGTAGCATTTGGAGTCAATTGTTATTCTGGGTTTTAGTGGTTTCAGTTAGTGGTTTTGAATCTGATGGGAGCATCAGATTGTTATTTAGCAATCTCTCATAAGGTTAGTGGGAGGGAAAGAGAGCATCAGCATTATGAAATTAAGAAGTGTGCTCCTGGGAGCTTAAGTTTTGTGTCCAGTAGCCCTGAGCTTAAAATTAAGTTTTAAACTTCCATTTCTTTCCAAGTGAGGAGGGTGGGGGGAAGTGACAATACCTCTGCCTTATTTTCCTTAGAATGATGTACTCCATTCTCGTACTCTTCAATTTAGCTGTCTGTATTCCACCTGCACATCAGTGTAATATCTGTGTAATAGTCCACTCACTGTGTATGTTTTTGGGATACACATAGTGATTGTGGGTGTTTTTGCCTTCTTCCTTCGTCTTTTTTCCTATTTCTTTGACTTCCCCCCTTGCCCTGGTTTTCTAGCTACTGGAGTTACGAAGTGGCAGTAAATTTGGTGACCTTACAGTGTTCTGTTGTCTTTTGTCTAAGTTTTCGAACACAAAGGAAATGATACTTTACATTGTGTTTAAAGGAAAAGGGAAAATGTGCTGATAACTTATGGTTTTGAGGTACTTCAGGAAAAGAATGGTTTTTGTGTATGTAATCCGAATAAAATTTTAAGTACTCCTGTAAATAGTTGTTAATGTGACTGCTCGAAATTGAAGATTTGAGGCAATCTGGTGCAGCATTTGTCATTAACCTAAAAAGTTTTAATACTCCAAGCATTGTTGACACTGCTTAGGAGAATAATATCCATGTGAGATTATATTCTAGAATGCACAATAGCTGAGAGGCATTACAATCAGATAGTACATGCTGCTGACATCTCTACCAGTTTTTACCTCAAATTCAGAACCGGTGTTTGTGAATCCTGAATCCTGTGGGTAGTCCAAGGATGTCCTAATGTTTGTAGTTACTTTTCAAAGGGTTAGGGTTTTTTTTTTTAACATTCTTTTTTGTGACTTGTAAAGAGATGCCAGCTTTCTTATAAATACAATATTTTGAAAGCAGCTGGGAATAGCCCACCATGTTCACTTATTGCACATCAGGTTTATTAAACATCTCACTTTAATCTCCTAAAAGCATTTGCAAAAATGTCTTGCTTTTTTTCAAACTTTAAGCAAGGAGTTCTTATGTGGGTTTTGAAATATACCTGCATGCAAAGTTGCAGTTAGGTTTTGTAAAACTATTCTTACTTGTTTATGATAGAAACTTTTCACTATATATTGTTCTGGTGTCTTACACTGATTTAAATTCCATTAGTTCTTCACTGAAACATATAACAATTCACCGAACCTCTGCTTTAATTATCTTTTATAAAAGATACATGTAATTATTTTCTGAACTGATAATGGACAGTGCATTCGATTACATTGTAGCACTGTGTCTGGGAAGTGGTGGTGGCTGAGGAGGGGGGAATAGGGAAATGGATTCAAACATTTATTTCTTGAAATTGTTTTGATTCACAAGTTGCCTGAGTGATGTTTTCTTCACCTAATTACATAAATATAACTTTTCATATTTTGAATATAAAGAGGATTTTTTCTGTTTTGGAGACCATCTAGTTTTCATCAGTCTGATACATGGGAACATCAATTAGACTTTGTTAGGTTGTTTTAAATTTTGCATTCATGTGTGAGGTACTGACTTAATTTTCTAACAGGCGAGTAGACGTGCGTAGTAGTGACCAGCAGAAGTAGTAAGGACTGTTTCATGGCATCGTCATCTGGAAGTTCTGACTTTCGCTACTGTCTTAATGGTTTTATTCATCTTTTCATGTAACTCTTCAAGACTTATGCCACACAAACCTCAGCTAGATTTTGGCTGGAAATACCAACTGCTGCAGAGTGAGATGCACGTTGATAGTTGTATGTAATGAAATTCAGAAAGTGGTGTGCTCCTAATGCTGGGGAGATGTTTCTGTCTTGGCAGAACTACATTTTTTCCAGACATGAGTGTAAAACACCACGATCTAATTCTGCTCATGGTGTTAACCGCAAGGCCATCAAATCATTCTCAAGAGGATTTTAATTGCTTTGTCAACAAGTAATATTTTTTAATTTTGTACTAGAGGGTTTGTCTAAGCTTCCTAGAATGAATAACTTCCGCTATTTCTGGTCAGCACGTCATCAGAAAATTGATAGCACTCAGCATTAGACTGTTTTACAAGGCTTAAGCATAACTTAGCTTTTTAAAATTATCTGTTAGTTGCACTGGCACAATACAAAGACGTCTAAAAATTCTAAACGAATTTTTGTAATTCAGTCATTTAAAGAATAACTTCTCTTTTAACATATACTAGAAGACCAAGGGCCCAAGTGTCATTACACTCTCGTAAATATATTCCATTTAAACTGTGCTGTGTATGAAATGGTGTCCTGAGAATAACTGTGCAAAAAATAGACCAGATATTTCAGGATCTTTTCTTGCTTTACTAGAATGCATTTCCACTAATTTTTATAGCTCATTTACTAGCAGTAATTGTCAGTACTGAAAGAAATCGCTGTGTAACAAACTAAACTCATTATCAGTGGACATGTTATGTTGGTGGAAGGCAGCTGCAGATTGTATGACATAATATTCTGTAGTATTCCTTTTTTTCCTTTGTGTTTATGCCTGTGTAAAAACTGTTAAGTCTTTTTTCTATTGTTTTTGTTAGAAAAAAAAAAGAAGAGACATTGAAGATACTTTGAAGCACAGATGGTCTCTGATTTTAAAGAATGTGTTGTAAACGTGTTATAGAGAACTGTACTAAAGTTGAAGCCTAATGGAAGAGTGGCATGTTCTGTTTGCCCTGGGTTGGTTTCCCCTGTGTCAAGTGGCATGAATTCATGGCACTTAGGATGTACATTATGTTAGGGCTGACAATTAGTTTATTGCTTGAGCACGTTCCCCCTTGTGTTTCAGCTCCTCTGCAGTATGATGTTGCTAGTACAGCATGAGAAGTGCTATAGTGTAAATGGGAGTGACTGGGGAAATTTCTGAGTTTCAGATATAATTACAGTCAGAGAGGAGAACTATAAAAGCCATCTGTATGTCAATCTCTTCCAGATCTTGCATCTCTCACTCTCTTTTTTATTTTATTTTTTTTTTTTTTTTTAGTGGTATTGTGGATTTGGTGTGTAGGGAAAAGCAGGAGCTGCATTCAGAAAGACTTTCAATGACGTGTTAAAGGGTTCTGGAGGGTTACTGCCACAACCCTTGGATATCTGTGGCCTGTGTAGCCGTGAAGCTGCTGAAAATCTGAGAGAGCTTGTCAAGTGCACTGTTTATAAATACTTGATAACAATGTTTACAGTTCTGCAGCAGCACTCTTTTGGGTGGGGGAAAAAGGGAGGTGATGTCGAACCCTCTGCTTTATCCTCATCTTCATGAAAAGTCGAGCTCAGTTCAGGATTTGGCAAGGTAAACGTGGGTCCTTATTCCCACCCTGACTTCAGTGATATTCTTGGGAGCCAGCAGCGAACGGATCCCTCCCCTCTGGGGCTGCCTTGATCTTCAGAGGCTGATACCAGATCCAGGCAAGAGCTTGCTGTTTTATCTGCATTGTCCATCTCTGCCTTAATGAGTGAAATGGTTAAGTATCTGAGGGGGCGAGCCTCAAGGAATGTGTCTTCCATTTGACTTGAATATTTCGGTGGATAAAGGGAGAGGGAGGGAGAGGAGAGAGAGAGAAATCCACTTACATCACTCGAACTGCATTGAGTGTGTGCCTGTGTGCAGGTTAAGAGACAGACTACAGTGTCTTTGCTTTCTGCAGGAAGCAGCAATGCCGTTTGTATCCTAAGAGGAATTTTTTATTTAGAAAAGGAAGCATTCTTTCTACCCAGGAAATGGCTTTCCTTGTGCGTTGCTATGCCAACTGCCTGCAGCCATGGTCTTCCAAAGTAAGCACAATAACGTAATTATATTGGCGTATTGCATTCAGACTCATGATTCTCTGGGTTTTTGTGTGTAACTGCGTTGTATTTTTGCTGCTGACTCTTTGGGCGGTAGACGTGTTTGTCTTGATTGCGAGGAACAGGCATCATAAAATTAAATGTCCATCAATGTCATGCTGCTAAGATTAATTGTGCAAACTTGGTTAGCTGAGTGGAACAGAGATCACTGGTCACTACTCTGTCAGCATCATTAGCAGCCAGGGGAGGAGGTCCCTATTCGCGTGCTCTGCCCTGATTTTGGGGGAGTGGAGGGTAGTGGTGGCGGGGGCTGAGGGGGGAGGCTGCGTGTGTGTGTGTGTGTGATTGCAAATGAAACAGGAGTATTAACAATGCTTGGCTGAATGCTGGAGGCTGGTTCCTGCACCCGGACTAATATAATACTGTATTAAGCCTTTTTGAGGGAGTCTCTGTGCAGTCAGCCATTTTAGCTTTTTTCCTCCTTTTTCTTTTCTTCCCATTACCCAGGCTCAGGGAATGGTTTTGTTCCCTTGGACGAATGCTGGGTATGTAGGGTTGCATCAGGCTCTGTATGTCCTGACATGCTTAGACTTTCGGTGTTAGAAAAATGGAGACTAACGCTGTCGTTTGGATTGCTGCTCTGCACTACAAGTGCGAGGGGGGTTTTGAGCTTACCAGTAGTGACACTTTTAGCTCCAGCTTGGTTTCCCCCCCTCCTCCTCTTTTTAATTTAACGCTGTAGAGGGTGACTTGCCATCCATAAGAAATTGGTACATGATGTGTAAATTCAGTTCAGCTTATGTTTCTTCATTATGAAACCACTTGCAATCCCAGCTAACCATGGAGTTATGGGCCAGCAGGAGAAACACTCAGTAAGTATTGCAAATTCTGTTTGTTCTATCAATAACCTGTCACGGGCAAACTGCATGGAGATTGAAACTGCTTGTCATCCTGCTCATGGGCTTTTCCGCTTGTGAATTTAATATTGGGTGTACCTGAGGTGGCATTAGAGTCGGTGGCTGTATTTAAGACTTTTCAGCTTAAACAAGGCAACTCTGTAGATTCTTTTTGAATGTTAAAAATTGGCTGGAAAAATGCTGACATACTTTCATTGGGCAAGAAGCTATGAGCATTCAGTTAAAATCCTTATGCATTTGTTAAAACTTTAAACAAATATTCAAGCTGTATAACAAGTGATATAATGATAGGTGGTGATAAGAATAGATTTATTCTGTGTAGTGCATGGTACTAGTGTGCCGTTGCCTTGTAGCATGGCGTTTAACATCTGTGATACACTTATGCTGAAAACGCAGAAACTGTTAGTAAAACATGGAATGAACAAAAGGCGTAAGCACTGATGCTTTTTAATTGATCCCATGAGTCAGCTACACCTTTGTCATGCTTTAATCCCATAGGCTGTCTGTGTTTATTGTTTGGGAAAAATGCATTCATAAGCAGAAGAGCAAACATTATTTAACAAGGCCTCAGGTGTCAGGAATTAGAAATGAACATTTTACATGACAAAGATTCTACAAGAATAGTTTCTTATTGCTCAGCTGACATGTTTAAATCTTCATGCTAGATTTTATATGGTTCGATATAAGTTTCAATCTTACAATTTGTTTCTTGAATAGATATTTATATATATGTTCTCTGCACAGCGTGTTAGAATTTGCATGGGAATGTGTACAGTATGTTCAGCATATACAGCTAAGAATCATAAATATTGGGAAGATGTGATAGCAGGAACTTTTTGAAGGAGGAAAATTTTCATCAGTAATTCAGTTTTGATTGTATAGAAATACAGAAACTAATCGAGAAACATTTCAGAATGTGACTGGTGGATTTTTCTTATGCATGTAGCAGACACATCACAGTTTCTTGTTGTAGACTGTTCTGTTCCTTTCCCTTCTTCGTAATTACATTCTAAGTATAAAGGAGTTCATGTTACCAAATCATTTGGTGTTCATGAAATATTTAGAACTTAATCGAAAAAAAAAATCTGCTTTCCTTCTGAAACTCAAGTACTGAAGAAGCTGAAATAGAATAGGATACCTTGAATTTGCAAATAGGAATAAAATGAGAAAGCTGCTGCATATGTATTGGTTTTTTTCTGCTCTTTCTGCTCTCCAAAGAATGTTGATGAAAAGTTCTAGATTGCTTCTGGTAACACAGCAAGTCTTAACTAGTAAAAATAATTGCTTATAGATAAAGGGAAAAATTAACCTGGCATTTCAGAGACTCTGTGTTACAAGCTCTGTCATATTTTAGTTGTATTACTTCGAGTAAATTAAATAACAGAGATAAATTTTACTCTCTGGACCAAGATGTAGGAATAGTAAGAGGGAGAAGGTTGAGGTATCACTTTACAAGAAAATTTGTTTACCTTGAGAAATGCCCACATATGTGAGAGAAAGAAATCTTACCTTGACATAGGGCTGGCACACAATTGCAGATTTTACATGAACAAAAGCCCTAGCTTAGAGTTTATAGAGAGTTTTAAAATGAAACTGTTAGGAGACTATGTAGCTCAGCAAAAAACTCCGCTTTGGCAATGAAACTTTTCTGTGCTTGCTCTCCAGGTAGAGGTTATTTTGCTTGGAAAATGGGACTGAAAAATGTGAATTCTTGGTAGAAAGAGAAGGCGAGCTTGGAGTTTCAGACTTTGTCTTGCGTTGCCTAAAAGGAAAACTTACTGAATTAGTCATTTTTGGTGATGAGTTATTTTCATGTTAGTATGTTCCCAGAATCCTAAATCTGTTATTGACATCTGACTTGATCTTATTTCAAGGAGAGAGCCTTAATTACTTCTGTGACATCCCTGCCTAGAGTCTCACGCTTGATTTGCTGGGACAATCTGGAACTGAATGCAAAAATCTCCTGTGCAAGATTTCACAAAATACTGTGAATTAATTTTAGTTAATGCTGTTAAATCTTAATTTCACAGTAGTTTAGTTAAGGAATGAAGGGTATGGTTTAAATCTACTGTTCTGTGTAAATGGTATGCAGACTAGCCGTTGAGTTCATCATGGTAAGAATGGAGGGAGGAAAAGAGAAAAATTGTGTTTTGTTTCCTAGATTACTTAATATAAGAAATAAAATCAGCAGCATCAATCAAGTGTACTGACCCTACATGCCTAATGTTTCATAAATTAGGAGAGTTTAAAGCAGTGCAATGTACACCTGTCTGAAGCTGTTGATGCTTGATGCACAATTGAAGGTGATGTTTCTTGACACACAACTGTTGTCATCTGCTGACCAGGGAGTAAAAATACGTTCTGAGTGAAAGATGGCAGAGAAATGAAAGCTGCATAGTTGAAAAAGGCATTCTGCTTAGTTCTTGTATTTAAAGTACTTAACCAGATCTTGTGTAGTTCAGTAGGTTTGTTCTATCTGGCTGTATCCTTGCTGGTTTTGTGTCCTCTCCGCTGCCTTTATAGTGCTGTCATTGTAATTTTCCTGTTCTTAAATGTTAGGAGGATGAGTGATGTTCCAAAACATGGTAATTTTGTTGATGTCAAAACAACTGTCTCTTGAACGATTTCACACATTCCATTGTATACCCGCTTTATTATATGGAAAACTCACATCGAGGTGTAGCATATGAAGGTTTCCACAGTAGACTCAGGCCTTCTAAAATGTTACATTTCTCTCTCATTTTCCCTTGTATGTGTTGTTCATAGGAACTTTTCTCCAGGTTATTGGGGAGGGGGGGGAAAAAAAAATTGACAGGTGTAATGACTTGAGATGCGTAGTTCTTTCATGACTGTAGTGATTTGCTCATGAATTGCAGGGTACATTGGAGTGACTTCTGCACAACCTTTAAGAAAGGACAAGTTTCCTTTTTACTTTAGGTATTATTTCAATAAAGTCTGCTACTAAAGGATATGTTTCACTGCCAACCCAGTCATTCTCCTTTAGTGATCCTGTAGCTACTGCAGTCTTTTGATGTGTTTGACCTGTCTTGAATTACTGAAAAAATATTGAAAGCAATAAGTAAAATCTTTCGCTTGTTCTTAACCATATTTTAGATCACAAAGATTTGTGGCTTGTGTGTGGGGGGGCCCCCTCACTCCCAAGAATGAGAAGGAAATAAGTGGTATTTTGAAGAAGAGTATCGAGTGGTAGTTGTTCAAATATGGTTATTTTAGTATGGTGTGTGGTGAGGGTGTTGGTTGATGTGCTTTCCTAAGAAATCTAGAACTACAGAATAAGCATAGTTTTCTGGAAGAGATCATCAGTATTGTTTTATAACTCAAATAGTAAATCTAACCTAGGATAGATATTTGTCCTTTGAGTGAGCATTAAGCAGCACTAATAAGACATGGGAAAGAGAGGTGTGATGATGTGATCAGGTGGCTACACTTGGTAAGCTTAACAATCTGAGGCGGCATCATACCTGGACATTTATTTATATATGTATGTATATATATGCATATATATATATGGAAAAAAAAAATAGATGTATGAAAAAACTCCAGCTAGGTAGTAACCTATTAGCTACTGTAGCTGCTGATGGTTGTGATCTTGTTCAACTTAATTACATTGTACTGAGACATGATACAGATTTGTTTCTGTTGTTGTTAGGCACCTTTATTTTTATTGCTTATTGAAACCAGATTTCTGGTTTCACCCCTTCTGGTTATTTCTTTCCTTTTAATTTGTATTGTTTGAAAAAGATGTCCTCTCTGAAGACCAATAAAGGACTTGTGGATTTTTCATGCGATTAGCAATAGTATTTTGCCTCTTCGTAGGTACATTATGATACAGTCTTTAATTACATGACCACGTATCTCCCACAAAATTCATCTCAAGATGGATAGCTTTGGTTTAATGAGCAGCTGTTTGATATTTTGTGCTAGCTTCATCACTTAAATGGCCTGGTTGTGTTTATGGCATACTATTTGAGTCCTACTCAGAAGATGAGAGCATTAATTTTATATTTCTTCTGTGGCCTTTTTTAGGTGTTTGTAACTACGGTGTTCCTTTGATTCATTAAAGTAGTGTAGGGGGACATTATCTTCATTTTCCAGGTAGCTCTGCTGAAGCAAGGCAAAAGTAAGGACAGAATTTTGAGAACTTAAGATGCTTATCAGCATAGCTTGTCCTAATTAAGTGTTCAAAGTATGGATTTTGTTATTTGAATTATCTGTGTATTGGCCCAATTCAGGCACCCCCCAGCCTAATGATCATCTGAAAGCTTTGTTTTAAGTGACTTGCCTGGCATCCTACCAGAGATCAGTGGTAGACTCTGGCTAAATTCCTGTTCTCCAGGACAACATTTAACTGTAGATTTTCTCAAAAGCTTATAAATAGCAAAATTTGGGTCATTTCATAGGAATGACAGTTGAATGCATTAGTGACCTGTAGAGATGGCAATGAAAACATCTTTGGCGCATAGGAGATATCCTGCCATCTTTCTGTTACTGTTTCAAGGCCTGGGGATTACACAACATACTTAAATGGGAGAAGAAAACAAACCAAAACAAAACCACAGACCCCAACCAACCAAAACAAACAAACAAAAAACCAACCCAAACCAAAACACAATAAAAAAGCCACCATCTATATGTATATTGTGTGTGTGCGTGTGTGCACAAAACTGCTTTCTATACCTTCTTAAGAAGTAGCTGAAACTTTTTCAGGTCAGCATCGATAGTTGGCACAGAAAAGCTCACACTAGGGCATTTGTTTAGCAAGTTTATGAAGCAGGAAAAGTCCAGGCCTCGCAATGAGAATTGGGAAGCTAAATATTACCAATTTTGGTTTATGTTCCAAATGGCCAGATGTAGAGGTGATGTCAGAGTGTTGCAAAGTGAAATTTGTGATGGTGCACACCAAAATGTTTCGTTTATATCCAAAATACAGATGTGAACCTGAAAAGGGATGTTAGCTTCTTCCAAACTGCTATTTTGAGACAGACTAATACTACTTATCATTACTAAACTATAGGCTCTCCTGCCTGATCTTCAGGAATTCTAAAAATCCCACTGAAATTGAGAACTGCTGAAACCCAAGAATTATAACAAACAAACAAAACAAAAAAAAAAACCCAAACAAACCAACCCAAAAAGCCAAACGTCAAAAGAAATAAAAAATCCTAAAGCCCTCAAGGTACTGTTGGTTTGCTCCTGGTTCTACAAGCTAATAAAGACATAGGAATAATAGAAGCTCTAAAAAGCAGATGATGATGGAATGTGGTGTGCTAAACAGCTGAGGTTAAAAATATCTGGGAATTAGCAATATGCACATCGAGTAGCATGAAGTCCATTGTAAGTAGAAGCAAGCACAGTCAGCTAAGGAAATCGTGTGCCTCTGTACCTCAAGTTGGTTCTTCCACCTGCAAAATATTTGCATTCCTGTGCAGAACAGTGGCTTGAGAGTTTTAAAGGGTGGTACTTATTCTTGTACTTCAAAAATTTCCAAGTGCATAAACTGAACATTTTAGCAAATGAACCTGTAAAAATATTTCAGCAAGATGAAGTACATAAGATTTTTGGAAATTTCATTTTTAGTTACATAAGGCAGGGAATCTCAGTGATATGCAAAGAAATACGTGGTTTATAAAAGGATTGGAAACTGCTGTCAGTTGTGTTGCTTGTTTTTGCGGTTGTGATCGCTGCTGCTGCTGATAGTACTACTCCGGTTTGCAAAATTAAGGAGGAGTGTCTCATGTTCTATATCTGCTGCTGAGATGACCTGAAGCTCATCTGCAAAATACTTCTGTACTTGATAGTTTTACAGGTTGTCTGCAGAATCAGTGAGGTGTCAAAAGATAACTGCACCTGGTTTAACAATCTGAGTGTTAAGAACCATGATTTCTAATTCGTAAACTAGAATTGGATAAACATTCAAACTGTCTTCAGACCATCAGCTCTCTGGGATAATGAATGATGTTGATGCTGGAAACTCTTAAGGTTTCTTTTCAAGCGTATTTAAAGTTCATTTTTCTTCAGCTATCTTAGGTGGGTTTTATTCTTTGATGTCTTCCAGGCTTTAAATTGCTATAAGTTAGTCCTTAACAGCATCCTTGGTGTTTGAAAAGCTGAACTAATTTTACTAACCCTTTCTTGGGTACACAGCGGTGTGATTTTTTTTTTGGCTGACTGAAATAAATGCAAGGTTTTGAGAATCTCAGGGTTATTTTATTAATGTCTGATTTTCAGTTTTGATATCATAGTTGCAACAGCAAATATATAACTCGACTAATAATTCTTTTCATTTACTATTATTGTTGCATTCTTGTTAGCATTCTCTAAATTTAAAAATTAATAAAAATGCAAGAAGAAAATATTGATACTAGGGTATTTTGGGAGTAATACTAAAGCTGTGTTTTCAGTGTTCTTTATTGCTAATGGATGACAAGTACTACTGACTGTGACTACATGACTAGTATAGTTATGTTAAAGATTTGAGAAAGTGAGATATTTATGTCTCAATATTTATCCTTGACCAAAGAACCTTGTACCTGCCATACTTAATTTCCAGTAGTGTATTTAAAAGTCTGGTTGCTGTAGCACAAGAGTAGTGTGGGATGACCCCTGCAAGTCTACAGGCTTTTTAGGATTCTAACTTTTGCATGCTTAACCCATCAATCTGTTCCTGAAATGTAACTGGCACTCATATGGTATCCCAGTACTGGATGGTTGGTTGTTCTTCCAATTTTGTCAGCTTGCCAGTAGTCTCTCTTTTTTTTTTTTTTTTTTTCTGTTCATTTTGAGGTAGTGATGATTCAGCTGAGAACTACAGGAAGAATAAACTGTACTGGCAGGGTCTCCGAGTGCTGCTCAGTGGGTTGCTTGTGAAAGCTGATCATATGCCCAGCAGCTGGAATTTAAAGGAGTGTTTGTCATTCCTTCCTAAACCCGTGTTTGTATGGGGACACTAGAAGGGCAGATGAAGGAAAACAGTCTGTTTCAGATTGGATGGGAGTGTGAGTGCCCCTCCTTTAATTCAGAGAGGCTTTCTGATTTTAATTTACATGTCTTCTGAGTTCCTGTTTAGTCAGTCGCTGTAAATGACAACAGAAATCTCTGAAGTATTTGACAAAATGTGAAGATTTTGCCTTGAATGTGAAGATGGCTGTGACTCTCTGCACTCGAATGTATGCATGCCTCCATGGCATTTGCAGCTTGTAATGGAATTGACGCTTCTCCTTTGGACTGGGAAAGTAAAAGCTGGTTTAACACCAGCCTTCTCTTTCAGCTCTCAGCTTCTTGTCTTGACTTGAATCAAGAGCCAGTTGCTTTTCAAAATCAAGGAAAAGCAGGCTTTTGAGATAGGATGCAAAGAATTACAAAGTATTACATTAAAGCTGTGTTTAGCATCTGCTAATAAGCTAACAGATGCCATGGTGATCATAAAATGTAGCTCCATATAGTAATTGTAACTTTCTAGCTGTAGATTACTTATTTTCAACTGATCCAGGGTCGGCTGGTGACCAAATGCCGGTGTTTGGTAGCAGTAATGCATCCTCTTGGTAACTGCAGTTACCTGACCTTCAGAGGTATGTGAACAGCCAGGAACCACATTGCAAACCCAGACAATAACATAGTGGTCAAAGTTCCTCAACCTGCGATTTCTTTTGCTCGGTCTATAAATATCGCCCCATTTTAGATGACTGCAACCTGTCAGCTTGCTTGCTTGCAAGCCCAGGTCCTGTATGCTGGATCATTTGGACATATCAGCTGGGTAGGATTTCTTAGTTTATAGCTTGACTCCAAACTGTGACTTTGCAAGTAAGAAAAATGGATTAAAGCTTTTTTTTTTCCCCTCCTCTCATCAATGATTTCATAAAAATGACATCGTGCTATTTTTTAGGTCTGCTCCCTTCATGTATTTAATCATGTTGGCTTGCTTTATAGTTAAAAATAGGCTTTTACTGTTCTGTGCTGCTGTTATTCCTGCAGAGCCAGGAAAATGAGAGCTGGTGTGTGCTCTTAGGACTCCATCCATAGCATTGTTTCCTAAATGCCTGTCTGCTGCTGCACTCCAAATGCTGTAGGAGTTACACAAGTGTCAGGAAGGTCTGACATGGGATGATGTGAAAGGGCATGGTAATGCCTGAAAAAAGGGAGTGTGGCTGCAGAACTGGGCTATAAATTTGATATTGGTAGTGGGATCAGTGTCTTGAAAACAGGGTGATGAAGGGCATTGTGCCTGAAAACTTGGATGTATTTGGTTGTGGTTGAAAGAAATAATCATTCTAGATTTTGGGAAATCTAAACTGAATTGTGGGAATCATTTCTTAGTTAACTATATCCTAGGTTTGCTGAACTGTCAGCACTGTTCTCATTTTAATCCAACTACATTTTTTGTGCTCTTGATATTTTTTTTTTTTCCTTCCTTATATGTAAGCAGCTGAAGGTACTCCAAAACATGCATTGTGCACACTCTGCCTCTGCTGTTCCACTGATCAGGGTACAGGTTGACCTCTAAATCTTAATGTATTCCTGATAACAAGCTAGGAAAAAAAAAATCTTCCAAATACTTGGTAGGCAGTAGCTCTTTACTCTTCTAGATTGTTCAGGAAAGAGCCAGATGTCAGACTTGGATGTGTCTCCCTGGTGTGCTTGCCTTTTCAGTTTTGACCCACATCACTTGTGGATTTTTATGAGGTTCTTTTGGCCTTAGAATGAGAAGCTGACTATAGGGGGCTTTTGTTTGCAATATCCATAAATAATGTAGAAGGGTCTTTTTCCCATTGTCCTCACTTTCAAGGAACCACAAGGAAAAAGAAAATGCATGAATTTATGGATTTCGTAGCCTTTGTAATGTGTCCTACTTAAATAATTAACTCTGTGTCTGACAGTGGTGGTCCACTGTATATTTTTAAGGCAACAGAGAAGACTCGTACTAATTATTTTAAAAGTGAAGCTGTTCATAGCTGTAGGAGCAGAATAAAAAGCAGACTAAAATGAAAACAGTGTTTCTGTTAATAAATGTAGAAGCTTGTATGCTTTCGGTGTACCTCGGCTGCTGGTGTATGACTTGGGCAAATTTTTCTGTTGTCTGACTCCAGGAGTTTCTGTCCTTTTCAGTATTGCTTGTTCTCAAAGCAATAGGTTCTTTTAGTTGATAACGGTGTTCTGATTTTGTTTTATTTTTATTTTTTAATTTTTTTTTTAGTTTTGTGAGAAAATGAGAGATTTCTTGCACTTCAGAGCAAAGAATTTCAGACTTTTCTATTTAGCAGAGAATTTCCAAGGTCCTGGAATACAGCTGTTATTTCTAAATAAATGGATACTGAAGCATAGTTTCACAAACAGTGGCTACATGTCAGTGGTCGTATACAGAAAATCTAGTTATCTGCCTCTTTCCTGTTGAAGGAAGAGGTTGTTTAGATGGGTAAATGTCACTCCTACACCTGCCACTTCTATTATTATTGTACATTACTATTCTTTCTGTGATGGTGTTACCCAGGGAAAACTAAATTGGGCAACTCCTGAGTTAGAGTTGTTTGGTTTTTTTAAGTGGTGGTTCGATGTTCCAGCAGGGGTTTTATTCAGTTTGACATGCAGAGATATCATTTTTAATGTAGTGCATGGCTAAAACATTTACCACTTTTATGAAAGAAATTATCCTTCTTAATATCTTGCACCATGGGGTGTTACAGCAAAGACCATTCTAGTGCTCTCATAAATCAGCAGTAAAGATTTGACTCTTAATTTTTCTGGTTGTTGCAAGGTGACCTAATGCAGTAGGTGATGTACATGCACATAACAAGGGAAAGTGTAGAGTCTTGCATCTGGGCAAGAACAACCCCAGGTTCCAGTATAAGTTGGGGAATGACCTATTAGAGAGCAGTGTAGGGGAAAGGGACCTGGGGGTCCTGGTGGACAGCAGGATGACCATGAGCCAGCACTGGGCCCTTGTGGCCAAGAAGGCCAATGGCATCCTGGGGTGTATTAGAAGGGGTGTGGTTAGTAGGTCGAGAGAGGTTCTCCTTCCTCTCTACTCTGCCCTGGTGAGACCTCATCTGGAATATTGTGTCCAGTTCCGGGCCCCTCAGTTCAAGAAGGACAGGGAACTGCTGGAGAGAGTCCAGCGTAGGGCAACAAAGATGATTAAGGGAGTGGAGCATCTCCCTTATGAGGCAAGGCCGAGGGAGCTGGGTCTCTTTAGTTTGGAGAAGAGGAGACTGAGGGGTGACCTCATTAATGCTTATAAATATGTAAAGGGTGGGTGTCACGAGGATGGAGCCAGACTCTTCTCGGTGACAACCAATGATAGGACAAGGGCCAATGGGTACAAACTGGAACACAAGAGGTTCCACTTAAGAGAAGAAACTTCTCAGTGAGGGTGACAGAGCACTGGAACAGGCTGCCCAGGGGGATTGTGGAGTCTCCTTCTCTGGAGACATTCAAAACCCACCTGGACACATTCCTGTGTAACCTCACCTAGGTGTTCCTGCTCTGGCAGGGGGATTGGACTAGATGATGTTTCAAGGTCCCTTCCAATCCCTAACATTCCGTGATTCTGTGATCCTGGGTCTCCATAGCTTATCTTCTGGTAGGTGGGAGAAAAAAGATGAACTTCACTAATTGTTTTTGCAGAATTGGCTTCAGTTATTGGTCCCATTATTTCCAGCTGATTTCTGTTCTGCTTATTTTTCTGCAGCTTGGCAATCTCTGATTTAAATTCTCTTCCTAAATAAACACCATTGAAATATTTCATGCTGTCAGAATATATAAGTTGCTGCATGCATTGTGCTTTTAGTATGCTGTTGACCTAAGGTGGGAGTATAAGGGATGATTTAAACTCTGTATGCTCACCTGCACAGACACAAATAGGTAAATTTCCAGAAATGACATCTGAATGTCAACATTTTTAGCAGAATAATATAGTGCTTCAATTCAATTGACGGTGCCTCCTTGGTCTATAGCAGCCTTGGTTTTAGCAGGCTCCATGTGGGGCTTTGTCATTTTGCTTATCTTGTGAATATGTTGTTGTGGACATTTGTAAGTTAGATGATTTGATATTACAGTTTTGAATAACTGACACTTAGACTACAAAGAAACACTATGCAGGTTGTTTCAAAATTCGATGAAGATAATGTCAATATAAAAGATCCTCTGTGTTGATTTGTGTGAATAATTTCAAATGGCTTTGCAGAGTTCTTTCTGCACCATGCTCCAGAATTTAGGGAACATCTTTACACTACCCAAAGGCTCTTTTGTGAAAAGGAGAGAAATAGTCCTTTTCTTTTTCCCTTCCTATGATCACAGTGAGCACGCATAAGCAGGTGTTTTGTCCAAGCCAATAAATATTCTTACTAGTTCAAAGAAGTCAGAATCTTGTTCTGCGCAGCAAAACTCTGGGGCTGTTAGGAACACATGATACCATGTACAGTTTTAAAAGTTCGTGTCAGTGTGAAAAATATTCAATAATTTTCTTTAGTTACCGTATGAAGGAAAAATGTAAATTAAATAATGTAACAAGCAAAGCTGGGGAATGTTATAGCAATATTCACTGCTGTTACGTTGCTATGACCCGAGTACAGTTGCACTTTCAAAACTCATAAAATAAGTAATAAAGCTGTTTAGTAAGCATGTTAGTATAGCTTTAAAAATCATAGATAAGGTAAAATCGTACTATTTTAAGATTTTTGCAACATTAGTCATGTATAAAGGGAAATGGTTGTCATTTAAAAATATTTTGAGTGAGTTGTCTTGTTGCTGTGCTATTTTTGTTATCCAGAAAAAGTGAGACATTACGTATATTACTTTATAATGCAAATATGAAACCTTTTTGCTGTCTGTACATCAGTCTCAGAAGCATTATATATAACCTTTTTTCCAAAATCAGCTTATTTTAAAAATATAATCCCTATTTTAAGGCAAAATTATTTACCTTTTCTTTTTAGCAACCATTTTTAAAAGTTTTGTATTCTTATTTTGAGATGCACAATTAAGAATCTCGAAACTTTAATTATTGTCATAGACATTTTTGCTTTATGTCAAAGAACGCTACAGTCAGGTTATTCTTAAAAACAAGGTTGAACAAGTGCTTTTGTAGCCTCTTGTGTGCTGAGAACATGCACCCTGCAATATTGTGTTTCTTCAGTTTTTTTGCTTGAGGTAAAGCAAAAATGTGCATCTTCCATTGTCAGACAAGGAAAATAGAGGAAACTTTCCATTGTAGAGCAAACACATGGAAAATGAGTAGCCGCAGTGCATGATTTCTTATTTGGAGCCAGTCATTAGCAGAAGAAATTGTTTATGTTCCTCTCCTATTGCTTAAGTCACTGAAAAGCACAGTTGTTGTGTTAGGAGAAAAAAACCCAAAACAACACCACTTTTCTCGTGAACTATTCCTTGATACTATAAAGCAAAGATAATCCGTTAGTTAAAACTCCAAGGGTGGCATTGACATGGCTGCAGCCAGTAGACTTAAAAAAAATTATACATTTAATTGCCTGTGAATTGTCATGTCTTTAAATTTTCATCATATTTCTTCCAATAAACTTGGTGTTTCATAGAGGTACGACTCAATGTACAAATGGAAATCTCCTGTTCTTACATCTGTGCATAGCAGCTCCCTACATATCTATATCTTTAAAAAATATTTTCCTTGGAAGTGTACAGAATACTTAAGTCTTGACTAAGAAGCTACCAGTAAGAAAATCTAAAATGTTATTATATTAATCATATTGCTTTTTGTCTTTTTTTCCTCATTTGGTTAGTCCACTTCTGAATGATAAGTATATAAAAATCCAGACTGGCTTCAGATTTTTTTGGGTGGAGGAGCGACATGGATCTGGAAGAGATTTTCTGGGTCACTGCTGTTACATGCTGTTGCACAGCACATCCATAACTTTGTCTAGCTTGGGTTTGAAAGCCTTCTCTACCACAGCTCCTGTTGAGTCTGGTTTTCAGAATCTCTGTTGTTCGTTAGGCAGCAAACTTCTTTCAACTTGCTGCTCATTAGGCTTTGCACCTGCATTGCCTTTTGCTGGAAATATTTCTTTTTCCTCCTTTCTATTTCTAGATAGTGAATATACCCTCTCTCAGCTTGGGCTGGGTAAGTCATGCTTCTCTTGCACTTTCCCAAAATACTAGTTCTTCTTCTGATAATTCTGATAGCTCTCCTCTGTGTATGACTTTAAGTCCCTCTTTATTGAAAAAACATAGAGCTGGGAATGTGTGTAACACTTCTAAGTAAGATCTCTGCTGGGACCATGGAGAAGAGCTCAGAAATTCTCTATTTTCGGATGGCACATGCTATGATCTCATTGTGTTCTTCTCCTGTGTCACCTTAACGTTTCAGTCACCTTCTGATTAACTGTTACGCAGAAACTTTTTGCTGTCATTTCTGACAGATGAGTTCCTAGATTCTTGGGTTTGGGCTCAAAGTAATCTTCGCATGCCACATTGTGTTTCTTTTACTGCAAGTGGAGTCATTCCTTGTACCAACAGTGTCTTTTCCCACCAGCACATTTGCCAGTATGTTTGGTGTCGTGTGGGTTTTTTTTGGTGCGTGTGGGTTTTTTTAATTGTTGTTGTTGGGGTTTTTTTGTTTGCGGTTTTTTGGTGTTTGCGTTTGGGTTTTTTTTGTTTAGTTGTTGGTGGGTTTGGTTTTTTTTGTTGTGCTGGGGTTTTTGTGTGGTTGGGTTATTTTTTGGGGGGGGAGCGCTGTTTGTATTTTGGATTTTGTTTGGTTTGTTTTGTTTGGGTTTTTTCCCTCCCATTTGGCAAGAGGGAAATTCTAAGATCTTTCCTATATCTGTCACTTTTTCATATTGCATCTTTAAAAAATAAAAACTACTTAGGTTGCACTTAATTTAATTTTTCTTTATTCTAGAATCAATTAACTTTGATTTATTTTACTACTGTAAGTTAGTTCAGTGCAGTAAAACTCAGTGCTGTATTTCAGGAGTAAAATGCAGTAGTTCCCATTAAACAGCTGCAGTTGAAAACTGACATGTCCCATCATGAGTGTTTGAAAAACTTAACCAAGCGTAGTTAAATTGACTAGAGTTCTGCAATCATGAAATGAAATACTCTGGGTTCAGGTGTAAAACAAAAAAAGCAATACGTGCTGTAAGAATGCCCTACTGATGGAGGCTTCAACGCTTGAAATTGTACCTATATCATACATAGGTCTTTGCTTTAACCATTTAAAATTTGCCCAGGATAGATGTTTTCATATTTGGGCTAGCCTCATTGCTTCTCTGCAGTGGTTTTCAATCCTGAGTGGTGCTTTAAAACTGAAAATAAAATCTGGCTGCAGGTGCCATCAGTTTTACCTCTGCCGGTGTAATTGTTCTTCAGCATCCTCCATGTCCGCCTGTTAGACTGCTATAGAAGAAACCCCAAATGAGTCTATATATGAGGTATACATGGGCATCCCCTCAATTAAAGTGTTCTGCAGGATTTAAAACATCTTGCTCAAAAATGTTTGAGTTAAAGTTTCCTGTAAACATATGTGTCCACATAAAGTGTTTTTGAACTTCGTTTGCTTTTGCATCCTTAGACATAAATCTTTTTTCTGATTTCCGGTGGAAACAAGATTTATGACCAGGTTCTTTGTTTTTTCCTCTCCCACAGTTACTTGTAAGAGGCCAAAGAGTTCAAAATTTAACCTTACATGTCTCTGAAAGCCCTGAAAGTAGGCCTTTTACTTTCCAGCCCAGCAGTAGTTGTCAAGGTATTAAATGCCCCAAGAGGAAGTATTTAGAAATATCGAACTGAGGGGAAAATATCAACTGGAACATGTATTATGATTAGTATGTAAATCAGTTATTCCCAAGAGAGAAATCTCTGCGAAGCCAGGCTTTATTAATTTGTTGTCCTCCACGTCTATTGTTATTAAATAATGGGGAGCTTTTACTGAAGTTCAGTGGTTGAGCTCAGTTTTCTGCACTCCTCCCCTAGAGATATTTCAGAAGTCAATTGAAACACCTCCGAAGGGTCTTCCTACAGCCTGATCTGCAACAGCGGTGCGGTGCCTCTCCCTAGTTGTCAGGTTTCATTACGGAGATTTCCACAACATGAATTCCCTTCGCCATGCAGTCAGCACTTTTGGGAAGCTGTTAATTTGTGTGCGGGCATGGGCTGTGCTGCCTCTGTTAGGGCTCCAAATGTGAGTGCTTGGCCGAGGCGATGGGGTACTACCCAAGAGTGATATGGTTATGGTATGGCCTTGTACATATGCAGACATAATATACTAGAAGAGAGATTCTGCTTCTCACACCTTGAACTACTGTTCAAAGATGGGTTCTGATCTGAATTGTAGACTTGCATAAACCAAACCAAACTGACCAATATAAAATAGCAGATACTGTTAGTGAAAAAAGTGGAGGAAGACCTGAAAAGCCTTCATACTCAATTCTGCAAGGTTTCTCTTCCACTTCATTGTTTGGGAAAAATTTTAACAGAAAGAACAAATATCTTCCAGCGATTAAGACAGAGGCACAGATATTCTTCTGTGAAGATGGAATAATGTACACAGTGTCTGAGAAATTGTGTTCTCTGTAAAATCAACCTATCCCATGCAAATAGCACTGTTATTAATGCCAGGTGAGGTAAAATTACTTAAATGCTGTGAGAGGAGAGACCATGTTTCTTCAGGTGGTTGAGGTTCCCAGAGAATTGTTGGTACTTAAATGTATATCCCCAGTGAAAACAGTTGTAGTACAATCTCTTTATTTTGGTCCCCAGAGCAGAACTGCTCTAATTTTAAAAGCACCACAGATGCTCAGGTACTGTACTTTAAAAGTACTAAATTATCCTTTGTTGCCCAATGAAGAAGTTACACTTTTACCAGGTATTTTCTGACTGAGATTTCTGAATAACGTTCAAAACAAAAATATTCTGGTCTTGCAGATTTGTTGCTGTTCATTTTAAACACATTATAATTGCTTGAGTTCTGAGTTTCAAAACCCTGAGAAGAGCTTTGGAAAATTTAGTATGCTTCAGTTCAGTATGATTTAATTCAGTTTAGTATGCTCTACTTCAAGTCCATTCTGCATTTTTTTTCTTTTGTATTCTTGGTTCACAGCCACCGTAAATACCTATATGATACAATCTTCTCTCCTCTCCCAAACTTAACTGACATTTGTGTTTGTGGAAGGAATATTGTTGACGCCAGATTTCCTGAAGAAGGCACTTTTGAATATAAAGCACTATATTGAATATGTGACACAAATGCTGTGAAAAGAAAAAGCAAATACTAACAGATCTGGTCCTACAACAGATAAATAACATTAAATAAGAATGGATGTGTGTCAGTGATGCATTTCATACTTTTCCTTTGAAAAGAGTTGTCCCTGAGAGCTTTTCTCCATTCCCCGGATACCCATTTACATTTCACCACCTCTGTCCCTCTGCAGAAGTCAATAATTCTTCAAGCAAAGGATAATTATGTTCAGTGCATTAAATGCTTATAGGATTAGCTGCTGAGAGCTACAAGATATACAGTAAGTGACAGTCACTGTGCGTTTCGTAAGGCACTCGGTCTGTCTTGCTCTCTCTTCAAGACCAGCAGGTCACGTTGCATTAACTTAAATCTCTGAACAGTTTTATGGGGGCTGCCTATAGCAAAGTATCAGTGGAGGACAATATTAAGAGCTTTCCAGAAAAGGTCCTTATAATGCTGATGTGTTCTGCTGAGGGATTTCTATATAAACACCTGCTTAACAGTGGTAGTACCCAAACGCAGTGTTTTCCGAACACAGGTTGTGTCTTGCATGGTACTCAAGATGGAGAACGTTTTTAAGGGTAGATCTTTGTTAGGTTTGAGCCACAGTTTCACATAAAGATGTCCCTTTGAGGAATATTTGGAGATTCAAAATACATGAGATACTATTGTACAAAGTGAACAAAACACAGAAAACATAATTCAAGTGAGAAGGTTTTCATCTAACGCTTGCTGAAGTTTTCGGAGAAAATACATAGAAACTTAACGTTTTCCATCCTACCCATAAGTACAAGGAAATCTTGCTTCAGTAGGAATTACATCGTGATTTGAACTGTGTATGGTTGAAACTTTTATTTTAAATTTAACTCTGCACTGGAAATGTCAGCCTTCATCATGTCTGTAGACAGAATCAATAGAAATTACTTTATTATTCTGTGATTGCTTACATTGACTGCTGTGTTTGTAATCACTGAACCATAAAAATGTTTTCCTTGATGTTTCTCATGGTTAGCAAAAGAATTATTTTGAAATAGCATATTGATGAGTACCCACCATTATTAGAAGTATTTCTTTCTCCAGTCATTAAATATCATAAGTCTGGGTATATCCTTAAAATGCATACAACAGACTTACAATTAATATAAAAATGAACATTTACATAGTAGTGAAATAAAATGTTACTGAATTGTTAGGATACTGAAGAATACTGGATTGGTGATCTGGACTCTTGGAGTGCAATAAACATTTTAAAATTTCGATCTTGGTGAGGAAAAAAATGGGAAAGACCAAGGCATAGTATTTATTTGGCTGCTGTTGATCTTCCTTTATGAAAATATAAACAATACCAAAATAACTTTGTTGTAAGTTACTTATTTAGATTTATGAGACTAAATGCACAATCTAGAAGAGAAATAAACTACCTTTTTTGTATTATGGTGGCTTTCATATTGTTTTATTAGTAAAGAGGTACTACAGAATAAGCACTGAGAAGTGAGCGTGTGTTCAAAGGCTGAAGAATCAGTGTTTGCTTGTGTTTCCTTAACTTGAGAAAGTGGCAGTAGTTTATGAAGGTGATACTTTGTGTTGTCTTATGTCTACTGTACTTGCTTAGCTTGTGCTAGTGGCACCCAATTACTTATAGGGGTATTCATCAGGAATTGCATAACAGAGTGTTACACTTTTGCTCTATTAAATTTCATCTTTCTGCAGTTGTACTTCAGTCACTTTGCAGGCTTTATAAATCTTTCATAAAGTGCCAAGCAGCCTTTAGTAGAAGGCTTTGTTTCTAAAATATTTACTGATATGTTTGCTTTAAAATGAGTGGTATATTGGCGCTCTCCAACCAGCATTCCTCCTTTATTTTAGAATTATATTTGTGCTTATGTATTTCCAGTTGCTGCATTCGTACTTGCTGTTTTCACATGCTGCGTTTATAATAAATAAACCGAAAACAAGCCCCAAAACCAAATCAAAACCAACTCCACAACAAAAAACCATAGAGGAATACTATTTCAATGAAGAAAGGATTTTGGTATCATTTCACCCATGTTTTGTTGCTTTCGTACCTTTTTTATGATATACCTGAAAATTTTCATTTCTTATCAAGTAAATATTCTGAAAACATACTAATTTAAAAAATACTTTATTAATTGGATGAGCCAAATGATTTCTTGAGTGGAAGCTACATAGAATGCAGCAAAGCTCAAGCATTTGGCCAAGAGACTAAGAAAGAGGAGAATTTGAGCACAGTCCCAGAAGTAGTATATGTATTCAGTGCCTTTATTTTATACAGAAAGGCACATTGTAGGGGAGGAGAAAATCATGATGTTCTTAAAATAGGAGGAAAATATTCAGAGCAAAGTAATTGTTAGCTTTGCATGCATAAAGCAGTGACTCACTTTGAGGGTGGAAGTAGTGAAATGCTGCTGTTAAGATGGTAAGATGTGATAAGATTTAAGGTATTGTACAGTTCAAAATGGAGATAACTCTTTGTCCTTAAGATAGTTTCACATAATTGTTTAATTTTTCATTTGTTTTACGGTATTCAAGAAGTAAAAATCATGGCATTCCCAGATGTGCTCATTTTCCTCTGGTTTCTTGACATGTTTATAAAGTGTTTAAATGTGTGTATGTATACATTCATGGACACCTGGTAAGAGCTATATGTATATTTGTAAAATACTATTTTGACCTCTGTCAAATTAAGATTAGGGCTTTTGTATTAAGTATTTTATCATTTCATGATAAAAATGAGATAAAAATGTCTCTTTGGTTCTGACATCATTTGTGGTGCCTTTAGTTTGTTATAGGTGATGTCTCTGAGGCAAAGGGTATGTTCTTAGACATTGTCATATTGTGGCATGATCTGGAGGATAAGGTATGTGTGTTATATCTAGCATGTACTTGACTTAAAACATGTGAAAACTTTTTTTTTTTTAACTGTGATACTAAATACTTGTCAATACTCAGCTGTTGAATGGAATGACAGCTGACCACAAGCACCAAGTGCTTAAAAATTTCATGATAGATTGACAGTAGCACAGCAAATATACCTGTTGGAGTGAAGCAAACTGTCCTATATTTCCCAAAAGCAGAACTGATGTTCCTAGCTGTGTTTTCAGTGGAGATAATAGCACAGTTTCATGATGTTGTTCTCTAATCATGTTCACTGCAAGTAATTAGATGTAAATACCTTGTTTTGGGCCAGATAACTTGGTGCTGGTTGCTGGGACTACTGAGGTGGTTGAACATTGCATTTTATGCTTGCTCTGCTTACCAAAACCATTTATTAAACATTGTGCTCCAGGAGTGACAGGTGTAGGCTCTATGTAGAAGACTTAGGCACATGTGGGTTTTCATCGTTATCAGTGCTTTACTTTTTTCCCTGTTGTGTGCAAATCTGTATGTTAAATATTTTGAGTATGTGATTAAGATAGAAATGCATGTATTTCTCACACATACTTTTCATTGAGCTCACAATTTAAATGGTTCAGCTTATTTAATTTTTGGATTTTTTTTCCTCACACAATTTCTCACCTTAACTTCTTTGGGGGCAGGGCAGTCAAAGCGGATGCTGCTTTCGGGCATGTAGCACAGAGATGTAGTATTCTGCAAAGATGTGAGCATGTGCTTTCTGCTTGTGAATAGTCCTTTTTGATTAGGATCAAAGTGACTAGTTAGGTTGCCGTAAGTAAAATGCCTGTTTCTCATCTTCTGCTGTCACCGCTTGGCAAGTCCAGCTCTTGCAGCATGGCTTGGACTTGAGGAGTTATTCCGAAACCAGTAATCATCAAACATCCAGCCGATTGTCTACAGTCAAAAAAAAATCAGGCAGCTTGCTTTTATTTGCAATGTGTTGCATCAGTTATGGTGGAATCCCCTGATTGCCTGTGTAGTAACAAAACATAAATCCTTGCTGTTCATTTGAAACACTAAGTGCAGTCATTATATTAAAGCTTGACTGCATTTTTTTTAACATAGTAGCTGGATTGGCTTTAATGTAAGGTTCTTAAGAATTGTTATTGCATTGATAAAAAATAAATGCAGTTGTTAATGACATGGGGATATTTGAAGGACGCTATGAAAAATTGAACTTGTTTGGCTGGGCTCAAGACTGTTGAGACGCACCTCCCTATGGAGTTAATATTTATTTGTGATTACAGTAGTTATTACTTCATAAAATATAAAGCTCTCAAAATATTGTATATTTATGAGTTATAAAATGTGCAAATCTTAGATGATCTGTGTCTGGATCTCAAAATAATATATATGAATTCTACTTGGAAATAAACCTGAACTACTTTAATTCTAAGAGATTGTACTTTCAGAAGTATTCATCAATATGTTGTAAAAGCTGTGGTGGTTCATTTACTATACATTCTACCTATGGAATGTATACTTATTTGTAGAACGGCTTGAATCATAATAAAAATGGATATAATGGCCTGGAAATCAGTAAATACTGTTCAGATTTATGCGAATTCAAACTTACAGATTGAAAAGGGAAGTAGCAGAGACAACAGATACTATAACTAATGCACTACTTCATACTGTATTTTCTCCTTCTGGTATATCATCAACAGTGGTGAGCATGATTAGATTTTTCTGGAGGCAGCATCCATGGCTGCATGTTTTAGAGTATTGCTTTTGTTAATTGGCCTTTCTTTGTTGATTGGTATGTGAAGATCAACTCTAACTCTGGGCTTACTGAAGTTTTTTAGATTATTCATGTCTGGTTTTTGTTTTTATCCCTTCCTTCAGGTAAAATATTAAGACAGATTTTTTTTTTTTTAAATGTAGCCATTTTTGCTATCAATGATGCAGTCATGCTATGTCAAGGAAGAAACCTTTTCAGGTGTATTAGGAAATGCCAGTCAGTCTAAGTAAGACCAAGGTTTGCAGTTGTCTGTGCTTTCACCACAAATCCTAAAGGCAGGGTCTTTCAGTGCGTGTTCCGTAAACAGACTTATACCCGGCAAACAGCAGTAAAACCATTCAGTACCTTTAACTGTATAGAGCTAATCATTTTCTCAATCATGTTCTCTCTTGACTTGCGGATTATTTTTTTCATAACTTTTATACTGATCTACCTATTGTATCTTATGTCTCATTCAGAATGAGCTCTTATTTTCATTTGCATCTGGGCAAAATGGTAATAGTGCCAAGGTTATTCATAACTGACATGAGTGGACACGCTGTGTGTGACATTCTTGGTACAAACACACTTCTGTAGAGAATATCTACATCGCGTGCATTAAAACAAAAGAAATAAATCAATGAGCAAAGGTTTTAAATTCTTGAAGCATTTATTGCATACCAAAATTGATACATTGACATACTTTTATTAACTAGTGGTGGGATGCAAGTTTCTTGGGGAGAGGAATAATTTGCTTCTGAAATAGCATTTAAATATTTCTTTAGACAGTAAGTATTTTTCTTTATCGAAGTTCACTTTCTGTAGTCTGGCAATTTTTACAGTTCTTAAATATTTTTCACAGAAGCTGTGTGCATAAAGCAATAGCAAAAATATTTGTCACAGATCTTGGCGATTGATTGTTAAATGACCAAATATACTGTCTTGATTCATTCTTGAGTGCCATGTGTGAGCAAACTCGTTTCAGGATTGCAGCTCTTTGCAGTTGTGTTGGTTTTCCCACATTTCCTATTTGCCATGCTATTATTTGGCTCAAAGTGTAACAGATAGCTCAGTGGCTTAGATCTTACTTATCTCTAATGTACTTTGCCAACTTCAGAAGCAAAAGAGTTAGCTAAATCCAGAGCAGTGCTTGTGTGTGGGGGGCTTTGTTTGTTTGTTTAATTATGTGACTTTATTCGCTTTTAATCCCTGTCCTACAGGAAACCATTGATATTGAAACTAGCACAATATTCATGTGTGCTTTAATTCTAACCAAACGCCATAGCAAGATGTTGAAGAGTTTTGGCATAAGGGTTATTGCTTCACTGGTATTTGTCCTAAGATACATGGGTTTTTTAACATCTCTTGTGTTTGCAGCTGTTTGGTGGTATTTTGCTGACCTCTGCATTAATTTAAAGAAACTGCAAAACTCAAACTTTTATGCTGCATTCTCAAGCCCCAGTAGTTTTCTTAATACACTTGGTACTGGCAGAGAGTAAAGTGTGACATAAATGATTTTTAATTAATTTTGCTGTGTATCTACCTCAAATTGTAATGATGCTTTTTCTGCTCCACCTATAGCTTCCTGCAGATTTCACAAAGCTGCACCTTACTGACAGTCTCCACCCACAGGTGACCCACGTTTCATCCAGTCACTCAGGATGTAGCATCACGAGTGATTCAGGAAGCAGCAGCCTTTCTGATATCTACCAGGTAAGGCTGGAATGGATGCTGAGGGGAGGTGCAATTGCCAGCGGTTTTGACATTAATAGCTGAACGTCTGTGCTATTGCATATTGTCAGTTTTTGTCTGAAGCAGCACTCGATGGATTTCAAAAAGACTAATTTTTCTTTGAATCGTAACAATGTCAGGGTTTTATCTGCCACGTACTAGATCTGGTGTTTGTGAAAGCTCAGTAAAGTGTGTTGCCTTAGTTTGTCAGGATCCAAGTTGGCAATGTAGAGGTGTAGTGTTTGGCAGCATTTTTGGATTGTGCTTCCTTAATTTTGTTTGTAATTGGTAATTAGAGGGGAGGAAATGTTCCTGAACTTTAGCATGGAGAGCCAGTGTGGTCTCTCCAGCAAAGGTCCCTGGTAAGACCTACCCAGTTTCCCTGAAAATAAGACAGGGTCTTATATAATTTTTGCTCTAAAAGATGCTTACTTTTCTATATGTAGAGCTGCCTGGACACTATTTAAATTGACTTTTTAATGAACTATAACTAGGGCTTATTTTTTGAGTAGGTCTTAGGTTTCAAGCATCCTCAGAAATCCTAAAAAAACATGCTAGGGCTTATTTTTGGGGAAACAGGGCAGGAGGTAAAGGGTTTTTTTTCCTGACTCCAGCACTTCACCTTGTCTTTCTGTCTGTCCGATTTGCCATGTGTAAAACAACAGCTGGGGTGTTTAGTGCTAGAAGACTGAACTTTGAGATCTGCTGAGAAAAGGTCCATGTGAGCTGAGTGTTATAAGTTGGATCAGAATTTCAAAACTAAAGATTTAGGACCATGTAAGGGATTTTTCTTCTTTTGATGCTGTATTTGACAGTTCTTAGAGGTATTGGCTTAAAAATCTAGAACATATTTAGTAGCGGGAAGAAATATGCAGTGACAAGCCAGTGCTGGCCTGACTTGAGGGACGTATTCCAGAATCCCCACCAGCATCTCAGTAGTGCTTTCTCTTCTAACTGTCCTGGGAAAGATGGAGAGGTTGAACTGGTGAGAGTTTCTAAGTTATTACACTTAACAAGGGTTGTTTTTGTCATAAAGATCTATCCTCTTTGTTTGGAGCAGCTTGAGTTTGGAGAGATTTACTGTGACCTTAGAACTCTTTGGGGAGTGTGTGATTCCTCTAAACAAAAACCAGCAAAAAACCTGAAATAAAAGGTTTAGATCCTTCATTTGATGTTTACACTTCTTGCAATGCTGAAGGAGAGGATTTGTCCTTCTGATAAGAAACTATAGCAATTTGTTATTCTGAAAAACAATGAATCAAATCTAATTAAAATGTTCTGTCAAAACAATGGCAAAAAATTAAATGAGACCAGTTCTACATTAAGTAGTTTACTGGAAGAGGAATAATGTTTGTGTGGGATGCTTTTAAAAATTCAAATATAGCATTTAAATAATGGGAAAAGCATCCTATATACAAACATATAAGTGCAGTTGTGAGCGTAGTTGTAGCATGTAGTCGGCTTCAGGTGAATAAGCTTGTAGGCGTTTCTGTAGGAGAAGATGGGCTATAAAAAGGTCCCAGTTCAATTTAGATAGTAATTGCAATAATGCAAAGGTTTATTTTTGTGAAAAATGTCAAAGTTACTGAACACTTTAGGCATAGCATATGCCAGTCAAGTATGTTTGTCAGAATTTCTTCTGAGAGAAGATTACTTCGAGACAGGATTTAGGTTTATACTGTGAGGGTGAAGAACATGTAAAACCGGCTTTGTTCTTCAAGTCATCTATAGATTTTCATACCTTTCATTCCAAAGATTTTACATTTTAACACAAAAATACCAAGTACCTCTAGAGACACAGTGGTAGGTGGCATTTAGTTACAGTCATATAGTTGCTCTCTAGATAAGTTGGAAGTAAATTTTTTTGGAGTTTCAGCAAAACCTTTATAACTGTGAAAACGATCATTGAATTTCTGAAAAACTAAAAACCAAAACCAAAAAAACCCAACCAACCAACCAAAAAACCAACAAAAACAAGCATACAGACGTTTCAGAGAAGTACATCTTTCCGTAGTCACCAACCTGGTGTATGACTCCCGTAACAAGTTTTGTTTGCAATAATGGGATCAATAGGATGGTTGGTGTTTGAAGAGATTTAATGGTTTTGTGAAGTATTTACATGGGGAACATTTACTTTTTTAATATTCTTTTCTATTTAATTTAAAAAATAATTGAGGATGCCTTGTCGTTCTTGGTGATCTTAAAAAATATCTGGTTTCTTAAATCTGCAGTTAATACTTCATTTAAAGATCTCTTGGCACAGATGTATTGAGAACTTTGCGATTGTACAATGTCAGAGTAATTATTAAAATAACCTATGCCTTTATCAACATTGAGAAATATGAGCAGTTATTGTGGAATGTAGCCCCATGTTTTTGTCTTGATACATGTACTTGAAGAAAAAAATATTTTTAAAAATGAATTGATAAGTACAGGTGTGGAAACTGATAAACTTAAGGTTCTTAAATTATTGAATTCAACTTTATGGTACCAAGTATTGTTTCATTTAATGATTTCTCATATTGTGGTAAATCATCAGTTTCTTACCTCAGTTTTAGTTGTAAAGGGATGTAATGTAGCAATGTTATGTTAGGTTAAAGTACTGCCAAAAAAAAAAGCCACAACAAAATACAATGGCTGTAATTTCATTTCGCTACGGTCAAGTCAAGAATTAAATAAACAAAAATACTTTTTGGAACTGAGATTGAATCAGTCATTCTCTCTGAATTATTTGCCTTTTAATTCTTTCCCAGGTGTTTATTTAAAAACTGTAAACTGTAGCCAAATCATCTGCATGTTATTTTTTTTTCTAGTTCTGTTTTAATAGGTATTAGGCAAAGCTCATTATCATTGTTCCTCTGTTTCTTGTTTTGTATATAATGTCACTTTTCTGTTCAGTAGAATGGCCTTCTGTTCGTTATGCCTAAATAGAAAGGAAGGATTTAGAAAGATTTCCATCTTATCTTTCAGTTAATAAATAAAATATTTTTTCAATTATTCTATTAATTAGATCTTCACTGTCAAAATCTGAGTTTATGATATGTGAAGTTTTGCATCCTAGTAAGTTTTGGTTCTGTAGCCTTAAGAGCAGCTGTTTGCAGTGAAAATATGTTCATGACCTTTTAAGTTTTTTTTGAATAAATCATGAAGCTGAATCTTCAGATGCTTTCAGCATTGAGCTGAGAATATTTCTTTTTAAATATTAATGCCATAACTAAATTTGTTTGTCAAATGTTGCACATGGAAGAATTTCTTTTAGGATAAGAAGTACTTACCAAAATAAAATAAATAATCCTTTGTGTTTACCCCACCCAAGGCTCAAAAATATTTCAGGTGCCAATCAGTAAAGTCCTTACATGTTGTTGCTTGTATTTTAGGAGATAAGTTCATAAAGTGACTAACTCTGTAATGTGACTGGAGAGGAAGGGGATGCTGGATGTTAGGAGATTATGTGCTGGCTTGTATTTGCCAAGAACAATACTGGTGTTGATTTGGCAAAGCAAATCGCTCACTCCTGCTTCCAGTGTATGTGTGGCTGCTCACTCCTGTTTCTCATGGTTGGTTGATGCTTCCTTGTATGGACGCATAGATCTGCTCCTATATGCTCCTAAATGCTTCCCATACCCGTCACGTATATTACCACGTGATGATCCCGGTCTCAGAGCGAGGAGATTTAAGCCCCTCAACGCGTGTTATGCCTCGCTCCCTGTTTTGGGAAGGCTTTGCTGTGTTGGCTCAGCTCTTTCCTTGGCCAGCCTTCCTCTGCCTTATCCTGCGCTCAGCCCAGTGCCTTCCTGCTGGCCCCACGTGCCCCCCAGCGTCTGCCCAGACGCTCCCGGCGGTCCAGGAAACCGGGAACATCCTTTCCGAGACCCTCCCAGGATGTGTGTATTGCTTGGAAATTTTGAAGATGTCAGCTTTGTTTTTCTCACAAGTCCGATACTTGTATGGAAGCAAGGTTCACCTTCCAGAAAGTCTTCCTGGGAGAACCAAACCACAGAGTCCATGCAGCCTGCCCCCAAGTTGTTGTATGCAAAATAAAGAGGTTTTACCTTAAGATCGTGAGTCTTTCTGACTGTATCAGCCTCTGCAGTGCAGGGCTCAGGATAATTCAAGAACGTCTGAAACGGCTCAGGTAACGTAGGTCCCCCCCCACTTTTGGCTAAGCCCTGTGCAGTACTTTAGCACTCTGGGTGAGTTTGGGTCCTCTAATCTCTTCTGCAATTAATAGCTTAGGAGTAACTTTCAGAGTCCTTGTTCATGGGAAATGTTGCTCTGTTTTGAGAAAGTGGCAATTAGTTGGTGAGAGGGGAGGGTGCTGTTCCTGACCATCTTTCTATCTCTAGAGAGGAATAGTGCTTAGACTGAATCCTGTGATAGATGTGGGTTGCTGTGCTGTAAATTTTGTAGTAGGCAATGGAAGAAAAAATCTGGAGAGAGCAGTAAAAATCTTAGCCTGAAGGATTTTTAAGGTGTTTCATGGTCATTTGCACTCATGTTAACAGAGTAAGAAAAAATAAACTTACTACTTTAGATTTATGTATGATTTGTGTGCATGTAATAGTTGTAATTGATTGTAATATATATGATAATTCTTTAACAAATACATATTCTAATTACATGGATCTAATTGCAGCGATTTATTTATATTGTAAACTTCTACGCAGTGAGTTGAAAGTTAATGTAAAACAAAACCTCAGCCATGATTTCTCTCTGTGTAAAAGCTGGATCCAGTGTGCCTATATAATGACAGGAAGAAATCTTTCAAGCTAATGGGACTTTTGCAGGTAATTTACTGGAGATATAGGGCCAATGTTCTTGGTGTCATGAATCAATATCTACTTTTAAAGTCAGATATAAAAAAATGATGGTTTTGCTAATAAACACTTTAAATTTAATTTTAAAGTTTACTTTTTAGCCGTTGAACACTATAATGAATGAAAAATAAGGTGGGGATGGGTTTTTTTGAGCTGAGCTTGGCTGCTTACTTTGTTACCTTCCTGGGCTTGAAGGACTGCAGCAGATGATTAATGTATTTCTGGTTTGCATAAGAAGTGTCTTCTATACTTTTTTTATTTTTTATTCCAGTGTTTTTTCTTTTGCATGTTTGGAGATTTTGAATTGCTGATTTAGATGGTGACATTAGTCATAAAGGGGATGTATTCTTCGAAATAATGCATTTCTTTTCCTTAATGTTTCCTAAAGAAAATGGGTTAAATTAGAGAAGAAAAAAAAAAAGTCGTCTAAAAAATTGTTTAGAATACTAAGAAATCAGTAGTTTATGTGGTTAATATAGGGGTTTTCTAGTTTTTTGCCTTTATATTTTCAAGATGAGCTGCAATCTTTTTCCCCGAACCAGTGTAGAAAAGAAAACCTTGAAGGCCACCTAAACCAGAGCCTGTCTTCTTGTGAGCAGTTCTCCAAGTCTTCCCACTTTCCTTCCCATAGGAAGGCTGGTGTGTGTGTGCAGACGTGCGTGATGAAGCTGTTATAATACTGGAGGGAGTTAACTTCCTTGTAAACATCATCTGTTGGATGAGCCAACATCCCCCTGGACCTCTTCTGATCTGTTTCTCAACAGATACCCAAAAATTGGTTGGAGAAGGAAATGAGGCAGTAGCAGAGGTCATCCTTTTTAGCTGTTCATGTCAGCCATCACCTCTCTCATTATGTCTGTCTTCATGATGCCTCCAAAAAATGGAAGACCACTAGAGCTGGGCTTCATCAGTTTCTTCTCATACCAGTCTAAAGGTTCAACAGGGTTTTCCATTTCCTCAATCTGCCCAGTTTGGCCTTAAGGGAATGAATGATAGTTCTTTTTTTTTTTTTAAAAAAAAAAAAAAGGTATTGGAATCAGGCAAGGAGCCCAAGGCTGAGAATACTTGTACAAAACTCCTTTACTTGCCATCCTTTCCTAGTTATTTTACAGTATTTGTTTAATCAGCTGTTATCACTTAAATCTAGAAGGTATTTTGGTCTTGGAGATCCTTAGCAGTTGGAGCAATCATTTTTGTATCACTACAATATTAGCCTTTACAGACACTGCTTAAAATTGGGCAAGTCGCCTTAGGTACCAAATGAGAAATAACTCCTCACCTCGGGTTTGAAAATGTCTCCAGCCTCGTGACTTTCTTGTTGGTGATGTGACAAAATATTAGGCTGTCATTATTAAGTGTCTCCCTTGAAGATTCAGCAATTTTTTCATGCCATCTTTCCAACTGTGAAGAAAATTTTCGTTGCAACTGATATTCAGAATTTGGAGAGACGTTGTTTTGTACTTTAAGTTGCAACCAGCATTTTTGTTACATGCAATTTCTTTAGATTTATTTAAGTGAAGCTAATTTCTCTTATTACCGAAGAAGCAAAGGGCAACATGCACCCATGAAAGCACTGATTTCTGAGGTGTGTTTCGTATTTGATTAAATGTCCTGGGAAGCTCTAAGCCTCATGATTGACTGTAGTACAAATTCTCTCAAGTATTCATCATATTCTGAATTTTCTGCTGAGGTTTATAAGGAAACCTCATTCTTCGAAGGAGCTGATTGAGGTTTTCCATTTAGCCTTACACAAATGCATGGCTCTTGCTTCGTAACTATGGATTCCTGTGTGGACATACTTGTTTTTTCTAAAGCCTGAGGGAGTACGAAACTGCTTGAAGTAGGTGGGTTATGAAGTTTAATGTGTCAGCAAGAGGACCTTGAATCTTTAATGTCATACTTGGTGCTAGTAAGCCTGAAGAAGCTATTTGCAGTGCTCGCTTAGATAAATTGGTGCATGCTTTTAACATGGAGACAGATTCAATTATTCTTAGTAATGTAACAAAAATAATGCAAAACTTTTTGCATCTATAAACAGGGAAGGAGTCCACGTGGGATGAATTGTTTGGTTCTTTACTGAATGCACATTGCCTATGTGGAAAGGCTATGTTTGTGTTCCTTTGCTAACTTCCGCATAATCATAACTTTTTAATAAAGTTGTTTAATTTTTTTTTCTCAAAATAAGGTTTATTTTTAAAGGTTAAAGTTAATTTAATGATTTTTCTTGTTACTTTGTGGATTGTCGCATTCAGTTCTGACCTTCTCTGTTGCAGTCATTTATGGTTTTGAGTAACTAATATGTTAGAAATAGTTGCTTTATCATTCAGGTTTCCACCCATGACTTCAGTTGTCAAGGATTTAATTAGCTCTGTAAAAAATTATCAACTTCAGGAAATACTTGTAACTTTCAGTTCTGATTTTTAAGGTATTTTCTGGATACATATTTGAGTTTAATTTCTGTGAGATTTTTTTAAAAAATAGCATCAAATTTTGTTGATAGTAGATCTCTGACTCCTGTTCAGTTTTTTTTTTCTTGTTTTAAGACAGTCAAATAACATGTCTTTGAATAAGTCAGTTTTGTACAGTATGCCTAATTTTCTCATGTATGTTAGCATCGTGCTACTAAATTCAGTTCTGCATTCATCTTACTGACATGCTTTTGGGAAAGCTTATTCTGGACAAGTATAATAGGAGGGGTGCTTGTTAGTCATGGGAAAGTTTGCAAAATTGACTCAGTCCCCCTGTCACTGGAGCTGTCACTGTTGGAGACTTCTGGTGTCATAAGCTGTGTGTCTACTGACTCATCGTCACTAATTTTTCCACCAGTCGCTTTTGATGAAGGCTGTTCTGTAGGACTAGTGAGAGCAACTGTTTCAAATATATCACAGGGAACATGCATGTTAAGCACAGTAAGACTGCTAATGAAAATACTGTTACCAGTGCTATCATTTTTGTGATTTGTTTGTATACCAGTATAACGTCCTTCTTTATCCTGCTTAAGAAACATTCATCTTTTTTTTTCTTTCTTGAAAGAACAAACAAATCAAACCAAACCAAAACCATCAAAAAACCCCACCAAACCAAACAAAAACCACAACAATTGAGAATAGTTTTAGTATTTCGTAGGTGGTGTTATGCTTTTTATATTAACAAGACCCTGTTACAAAGCTTGTGTTTTACTGTAGGACAGAAGCATTTAAGAATGCCACGAGCTGCCCTGATCCATCTCCAGCCATATGCTGCCATTCAGAAGGTGGCCGCATATAATGGCATTAAACTAACAGATGTCAGCCACAGCTAGTGAGGCAGGAATAGGGAAAATGATTCTATGAAAATAACAGCGTAATTTGTCTTACCTTCTCTGTATTTGGAAGGTGACCTAGTTTTTGAGTTGGTTTCTGTTTTTACGCCGTGAGAGTCAGATTGATAAAACAGGCTCTAGTAGCTGTGTTTGCCCTATGTAATGTTTTTAAAGTAGACATAAGTGCATTTTGTGCTCCCAGAGTTTCTGAAACACGCCACCCTTACAAGGTGATTTCTCATACCTACAAACTTGATTTCTCAAGCCATGGCTTAAAACTCGCTTGTTAGAAGCTCGTGTTTCTTTAAAGTCTCTTGTAGCTGAGCCTTGGCAGCTGCTGTGGTATTAAATCAGGTTCTGAGAAAAAGCAGATTTTTCAGCTATGACAGACAAATGTTCATGGGATTTGTTAAGTGTTCGCTCTTAAAACTGAATCATTAAAATGTATTTATGTTTAGGTGCTATACTAATGACCTCAGGCTATATATGGACTATGTATTCCTTCATTTTAATACAATTTAAAGGAGGTGAAATTTGGCAGATGTTCTGTGAAATCCATCTGTGGTGTTTAAGCAGAGACCTCACAATTTTTTGTGCATCTGTAAATTCTTATACTGTTTATCAGCAAATGAAAGCCATATGTAATTATATTCGACTGGAATCATTAAAAAAAAATACATTCCTAGGTTACTGGGAGATTGCAAAATTCCTATATCGTTTGCTGCTGTACTTATTTCCCAGAACTGTCTACCTAAAATTATATTGCATTCATAAGTGTCTGAAAATGTAAAGTTGGGGTGAGAACAGAAACTGTTTTAAATGAACTGTTTGTTTAAATAAATAAATATAGATTCGACTAATATTCCAAGGAATTATTGCTTGAAATATAACTGCCCTCAATTCTCCCAAGACCTACTGATTAAATAAGGTATGTTGAATCCTGTTGATGTGTGGCTGATTGAAACAAGTGTTAAAAGCTCTGCTTAAACAATGTCTGGGGTTGATTAATGGCTAGTTGTTTCAAAAAAAGAAAAAAGATATATAAAAAATAATGAGTGAACTTGGATGATCTGTTAGGTGATATAAATAATTTCTGTGTATTTAACTAGAAAACTGTAGCAGTGATGAACACATTTGAATGGTTTCTTTTTTTCTTGAATTGTTCATACATTAATTTAGGCTACAGAAAGTGAAGCTGGTGATATGGATCTCAGTGGGTTGCCAGAGACAGCAGTGGATTCTGAAGATGATGATGATGAAGAAGACATTGAAAGGGCATCGGATCCTTTGATGAGTAGGGATATTGTTAGAGACTGCTTGGAGAAAGACCCAATAGACAGGACAGATGATGACATTGGTAAGTATTGCAATGGAGCAAAATACTGTCAAACTTGTTCTCCTTCACCAAAAAGAAATTAAAAAAAAGAGCTTGAGGTTTTATTTTAATTGTTGGCTTTTGTAGTTGGTAGGTTTAGTGTTTATTCTTTAAGGTGACTCATAAATGCCATACATTGAATGAGTACAGCCAAAGAAGAGGAAAGCACACATGATATGGGTGAAAACTATTAGTTATTGGCCCTTTAGATCTCAAGCTTCGACATAATTTGTATCAGAACTGGTTTGTGAAGTAAACATCATTGCATACTGGAAAATAGACAGAAGCTTGGCAAAGTCAACATTAACATCAACACTGGATGCTTATCATATTAATTATTTTAATTGTAAGTTGTGATGTTGTGTCTGTTTTTAACCACAGATATATATTTGTGTTAAAGATTGGAGCCATTAAGACCTTTATGTAAATGTGTATCTAATCAAACTAAATTGCTATGTTAATGTACAGGCTAATCCATTGAAAGCAAAGCAATGCAGAACTGGAATTCAATTTCTTATCATTTCTAATCTAATCTGTTTTGCTGGCTGAGTTTTAATTTTTTCTTTTATCAAGGTATGACTAAATGATGATTAAAGTTGATTATCAGATGATTAAGGGACTGGAGCATCTCTTGTATGAGAAAGGTCTAACTGTTCAGCTTGGAGAAGAGAAGGCTCAGGGGGATCTCATCAATGCGTACAAATACTCAGAGCAAGGATGCAAAGAAGTTTGAGTCAGGCTCTTCTCAGTGGTGCCCAGTGAGAGGATCATAGGCAGTGGGCACAAACTGAAATGCAGGAGGCTCTGTCTAATGACCAGGAAACACTTTTTCTTTTCCTCTTTTTCTCTTCTCTTCCTCCTTTTCTCTTCTCTTTTTCTCTTCCTCCTTTTCTCTTCTCTTCCTCCTTTTCTCTTCTCTTCTCTTCCTCCTTTTTTCTTCTCTTCTCTTCCTCCTTTTTTCTTCTCTTCTCTTCCTCCTTTTTTCTTCTCTTCTCTTCCTCCTTTTCTCTTCTCTCTATGTGTGACTGAGCACTGCACAGGTTGCCCAGAGAGGTGGTAGAGAGGTCTCCATCCTTGGAGATATTCAGAAGCCATCTGGACACAGTCCTGGGCAGTTGGCTGTAGGTGGTCCTGCTTGAGCAGGAGGGTTTGACCAGGTGACCTCCAGAGGTCCCTTCCAACCTCAACCAGTCAGTGATTGAGTGAATAAAAATTTAGGAAAAAGATGGTGTTCTATTGATTACTTTTGGTAGATTTTTTAGATCAAACGGAATGCAAAAATGCCTATCATTTAGGGCATATAATCTCTCAGCGGGACTACTAAGAAAAATTGAGTTCTGTAGTTATGAACAAGGTACAAAGCAAAAATATGGGAGAAGCTCACAGCTGAGTACAAGTGCAACTCCAGTGCGTGCAGAAGACGGAGCAGCAGTAGTCACCTTTAAGGCAGTAATCCTCTTCTGTCTGGAACTTTGTAAATGTGCCCGATGACAATAATGCAGTTTACTGTTAGCTCTAGCCTAGGAAGGGATGGCTTTACTAATGAACTTGCTCAGTTTTGTTAAATTTTTCTTCTTAATGTCTTGCTGTGTTTTATATAGACCTATCATAGTCTTCATGGACTTACTGCCCTGGCTGGCTGGAGTATTACAAACGTCATGGGTTGTATTCCAGGCTCTCAGTTACATTACAATTCTTCCATTATGCTGACTTTTACTTTGCAGGGCTTCTATTGATGATATGACGGGCCAGTCTGTGTCTACAAAATACCCAGTGATTACAACAGGCCACTGTACATGATTTATTAGTATACAGAAATGATTGTGCAGCATTTTAGCTTAAGCAGCCTCGGGCATCTTGCTGAAGAACTGCCTTTGCTGTGCTTTGTTGTTTTGACATGCACGACTCAGTGGGCTTTTTCTCCTTCAGAACAACTACTGGAATTCATGCATCAATTGCCTGCTTTTGCCAACATGACAATGTCAGTGAGGAGAGAGCTCTGTGCTGTAATGGTGTTTGCAGTTGTGGAGAGAGCAGGAACTATTGTACTAAACGATGGGGAAGAGGTCAGTAGAAGTTATTTGGACTCTCCTATTATACCAGACATCTCAGATTCCACAGGGTTAAGGTCGTCTTTTGTTGCTTAAAATTTTTTTTAAAAAAAGGTGTAACATTGAGCAGGTAAATTATGCCTCTTTTTGTTCTGCATTAGTTTGAAAGCTTTTGTTTAAGAACTTGTACAACATTCCTTATGCAAGAAAAGCACAAGAAAATACTCTTCATAATGTACAAAATGCTTCCTGCCTATAGGAGCTGATTTGGGGACTCTCTTTCAGTGTTTAAGTGGTGTTTTAAAACCACGTTTTTCCTTTTTATTTCCTTTAAAAAAAATCAGTCTTACATTAAAAAAAAAAATCAGTCTTAACATTAAAGTTAAACATATGATTCCAGTTTTCTTGAGCTAGAAATTGCTGCACATTTAAGGTAAACTAGCTTAGTTTAGCTTAGTTTTTAATAGATGCTAAAAAATAACTTTTTTTTTTTGAAAAATAGCAAAGGTTGAATCTATATAGTATGATATTACAATGTTAGATGATTCAATCTTCACGTATCCTGCAATGTTTGGTTTATAGCTGGATTCCTGGTCAGTCATTTTGAATGGCTCTGTGGAGGTGACATACCCTGATGGAAGAACAGAGATACTTTGCATGGGGAACAGTTTTGGTGTCTCCCCTACCATGGAAAAGGAATATATGAAAGGAGTGATGAGAACCAAAGTGGACGACTGCCAGGTAGTGTGGTGGACTGTAATATACACAAAGTCACATACATACAGGCATAATGCCACTCAATAGCCAGTTTTATTTTAATATATGTGAAATCTCCAGCATGTAACCCTGTACAATAGTTGAGAAATATGTCACCTGCATACTCACAGTCTGGGAAATCGAATTCTCTTCATCATTTTGGATTAAGAGGTTTGTCTACATGCTTTCTCCAGAACTTGAACACCAGCAGCCTGTTGTGTATATCCATTTCTTCAAACCTTCCTTTAGGATCTCAAGGTCATTAGTCATTACAGGCTGTTTTACTTCTACAGGCAGTAGCCGTTCTTCCTTACTCAACTCAGCTATGGAATCTTAAAGTAATACAAGTTCTCTGTCCCATAGTTTGAGCAGAGAATCTAGTTTCAGCCAATCTGGCCTTTCAAGGAAAATGCCTTGACGTTTGCTGTAATGCAAGTAGTCAGATATGAGGAACGCTTCTCGGAGCATAAAACCACTAGCATAATCTGGATATGTGGTCGCTATTTATGTATTCCCATCCAGAAGACAGTAGCCAAACCCTGGGTAAATTAAGCAATTCTTCCCCATGAGGGCAGTGAGACACTGGAATAGGCTGCCCAGAGAAGCTGTGGATGCCCCATTCCTGGAAGTGTTCAAGGCCAGGTTAGATGGGGCTTTGAGCAACCTGGTCTAGTGGAAGGCGTCCCTGCCCATGGCAGGGCTTGGACCAGATGTTCTTTAAGGTCCCTTCCGACCCAAACCATTCTATGGTTCTATGTTTTTGCTTTGTCTTGATTGCTGTTTACCTTCCAATATATGTCCCTTGAAATGGGTATAAATGTGTGTTAATGTAGTCACCTGGTTTAGTTTGCCTATCTAACTTCCAAAAAGTGCATAAATGGTATCTTGTTAGGATACTGTTTTGGAACAGATCCAAACTGTGGGAGTTCTGTTTCAACTACTGCTAGCTGCTGGAAACAGAAAAGGTATGTAAATGAATTATGAAGAATGCAGGAGAAAAATACTATCTTTGTGAATCTCATGCCTATGTCCTAAGTATGTACATGATGACTTAACAAGTTGTCAATCAGAAGAAACACTATCATTTCTTTTAATTTAAATACCCAAGTTCATGCAACAGTTTAATCTTGAATATTGGCCCAAAAAGAGACCAAAGTATAGAACCTCCAACAAGTTATAAAAGACAATTCATAGTGCATACAGTATTTCTTTTTCTAAGTTGTAGTTGGTGGTCTTAATTATATTTACATAGTGTAGGTGCTAGGAATATTCTTCAGATATTTATTCTCATACTTATTCTTGGCTGACCAGATGATTATAGAAAATATTTTTCCTGCTGTATGCTTTAATCCAGAAGTAATTTGTTTCTCTGTGCCTGCATTCATGTAATTGAATAAATGTTAGTTTTCTAATGATTGACTTTATTAATAATAGCTATGAAAAATGAAAATTATTTACAGTAGCAGTAGGCATAAAAAGCCAAAAGCTAGGTTTTCTGTTCAATCTCATAACCCTTCTAAATACCACACTAGCTTGCATGGGAGAAAAAATACCAGCTAGGATGCAGAGCTTCACCTCCAGCAGACAGGAGGTCCAAGCAGCTGAACAAAAGTGGCTGATAATGCTCAGTCATTTTGCTCTGATGAATCTAGGTGTCCTCTAACTGCAAAATTGTGGTGGAAGTATTGTGCTTGTGTGTTTTTCTGCTTACTACAGCTGAAGTGCTGGAAAGAAAAATTTGTCTCTCTGCGGGCTGAGAGACGACTTTATCTTTTCTATTAATAGAGTACTTGCACCTTAAGTGTAAATGTTTTTCTGAAGATCTTTATCTTTTAATACTGGTGTGCGATGATTCTTTCCAGTTTGTTTGTATAGCCCAGCAAGATTATTGCCGCATCCTCAATCAGGTGGAAAAGAACATGCAGAAGGTAGAAGAGGAAGGTGAGATTGTGATGGTGAAAGAGCACAGGGAGCTCGATCGCACTGGAACAAGGAAAGGTCACATTGTCATCAAGGTAAAAGCAGAAAAGGGAGTGTCTTGCAAAAGTCTGTGTTCTATAAACTTCTTAACTGGGCAAGTTAGTTGCAGGATTGAGATATATATTATAAAAATATTTGAAAATAGATGAATAATATTTTTCTCTTTACAGTTACGCACATTGATAACTAGATGATTTCTATAGAATTCAGTTACAGAAATTTTTCATGTTTCTTATCATGATGGTTAAGCTGTTATGTTTACTTAGCTCATTAGTCAACAGATGCCAGTATTCTTTCTAGTGTAATGCATCTTCAGTATGTTATGAGAAAACAAATTTGCATTTGTTGAAAATCTATTTTAATAACTGAGGTTTGGGTTGTGTTGTTTTTGGTTTTTTTTTAATAGGGAACAGCTGAAAGGTTAACAATGCATTTGGTGGAAGAACATTCTGTGGTAGACCCAACCTTTATAGAAGATTTCCTGTTGACATATCGAACCTTTCTGTCCAGCCCAATGGAAGTGGGCAAGAAGTTGTTGGAGTGGTTCAATGACCCCAGCCTCAGGGATAAGGTTAAAATCCTCTGAATTATAGACCTGTTAGCATTTGCATTGAAACAGAGGCTATTAAGAATAAAATAAGTTTTAGAGGGCGTGACTAAAATGAATAAGGCACAAATAGCTTGTGGTATATTTTAATGGCAGAATATATGGATAAAACCAATAAAATATTTTTCCTTATTTTATTTAAATACTAATGTGCTCATGCAAGGAAATTAGCCCTGTTTTACCTTGGTGTGTTTTTACAACAATAATTCAGTTGCTTGCAAGTATAGGGAAAGCTTTTTTCCGATAATGAGTATTTTATTTTCACATAAGTCAATAGAAATCTATTGTCTCTTGAAATTTGAGCATATAACTAAGTTCTGTCTTTACCATACATAATACTAGTTAGCACAACTTGGCAAACATTTTGTGATAATTTATTCCCGTATAGAGACACTAGAAAATATAGCCATTGTTGAGAATCTGTTGAGCATAAAACACAGCATAAAAAAAGAAAACCCACCCAAACACAAGAAAGCAATCAAAATCCTCTTCCCTAAACAAAACTGCCATGATGGAAGAATAAGGCCCTGTCTATCCAGTTTTGGCACACTATTTGCACTGTCTATTGAGGCTATAGTGTGCTTCACACTGTAATGCTTTATTTTCACTTGTATATGACTTTGTCATATGTAAAAAAAGCTAGTAAATATTTCCAGACTTTTTTTTTTTTTGCAAATTAGAAACTGAGGAAATTATACCAATAGGGTTAAAGAGAAATTTGGTTTTCAACTTTTATTTAAATCTGGATATTTCTTCTACTAGAAATGCTAGTACATCTGTGCCTCGAAGGAAGTACCTCGCATCTGGCAGAGAGGATAGGCTTTGCAGCTAATATTGTTTAGCATAGCCTTGTTACAGCTTCAGAGCTATAATACCAGAGTTCATCTTTAAACTTATTTTTCTTGTCCTCCCTCGGATAATCCTCTCAGCCTCCATAAAAGCATGAGAAAGCACAGTTGCTGGTATCAGGTCTGGAAACAGAGCAGCTCTTTATTCTGCCGTCTCAATAACCAGCCTTTTCTGACACTGAGTAGCACTGAAAAAAAGGCAGGAGTAAGGGAACAGCCTGGGAGAAGTGGAGATAAGCAAGTGGGGAACAAGGAATTTGGAAGATTTTGGCTAGTTTGGATTAGAGGCTGCTAGGCAGTGAGGAGAGGGAAAGAGGTGAGCAGTACTTCCTGAGAGTGACCAGTACTCAGTAGTAATCAGACTGCGCCATTTGAGGTCCAGCCTTACTGATGATTTGGCTCAGTAGTAGGGTACTTGACTTTACAGCTTTAATCCTCTTTTAATGCTGTTCCTGTTGTGACACAAATAATGCCATTCTTCTGGAAGTCACTGTTCAACCCTTTCCAGCACCATGTCATTTGGGTACCTTAAGTCTCAACTTCGAAAGCAGCATTGACAGTGAAGCTGTCACTGCAGTGATTTAAAATATATTACGTGGTATGCCTTGCAACTTCCCAGGTAATTTTAAAAACCTGCAATTAGCCTAAATTTAACCAGACATTGTCAGAATCTTCCAATGTCATCCGCATTAGTGAAAACCAACACAAATGTTTAACAGAAAGGAAGTTCATCTTCAACTTCAAAGGTGGAAAAATCAGGAATATGTCAGAAGTGCTGCCTCTAGCCTAAATCCCTGTGGCTCGGAGCTGCAGCACATGGTGCTGTGCAGTTGCCTCCTGTTAGAAATCTGAACTCTGAAGGAGTTCTGAGGTACTTGATTAGTTTGGTCATGAATTGTGGAAGTTTTTCTGAATTCACTTGCTTTTCTTGGATAAAAGGCAAACTGCTTGGAAACCCTTGAGAGAGTGGCATGGTTTGGTTTTGGATGCCCGGTGTCAGATCTTTAGTATAAGAGGCTGCAGAGGTTTAGATTTTGTACAGATGCAAAGAATAGACAGGTGTCAGCTTTAGCTGATTAAAATTTGTATGAGATTTTCTTCTTATGCTCTAGTTTTTGAAATGTTTAGGAGTTTTGCTCTACTAACTTAATTTCCCAGCATAACAGAAGAAATGCAGCTGTATTTTTAAGATAAATGAGTGGCATGACCTTTTTGGATTCAGGAGCTTTTTTTAAAATAGCGCGAATCAATATTGATTCAAGACATCAAAACTCTTTTTAATTTGTTAGGATAAATGCTGCTCATGTTCCAGGTCAAATTGCACACTAAGATAAAATTTTACAGTGGAAGCATATTGTTTTTAAAGAATGCAGCTCTTATTTTGTGGCTTTACCATCACTAATATTAATTGATAGTATTCCTTGAGGGTTTTTTCCTAACAAAGTATAGAATACCAGCTAGGATCCTTGTGAACTTGGTAATCATAGTTGCTTGGGGAGAGCAGGGGTGGAGAGAAAGGAGGAGTAGTAAACTGAAAGGCTGACTCTTAAGGAAAAGGATTACATGTATTCACTGTTAAAATCTTTCCTGCTTTTCACAATAGTTCCTTTTACCTGCCTCTCTAAATATACAATAGCTCTTTTACACAGGTAGAAGCCTAATGAAGTTAGTGGTGGCTTATCTAAAGATTTGTGAGATTCAAGAACTGATATAAAGCAGTATCGGAAGCTTTGTGATCATGTGCTTGAAGAATTAAGCAGATTTGGAGATGTACATGAACAGGAAATTGTTACAAGTCAGAAATGAATCTAACTCATTGCCTTGTACCTGTGTGTTCTATTCCCTACTCAATTGGATTTGATACAGCTAGTGTTAATTTTTAACTCATAGTATTCTTTGAAATACAACATACAGTTGCTTATACAAGTGAAAGCAATTTTAATATTTAACTCATTCTATCCTCCTGGTAAATGATTGCATATTAGTAAAGTTAGGTTTGGCTGTAAATATATATAATATTTAGGATTCCAGTGAAAATTGCTTTAAGGAGCAGTATTTTTAAGGGACTTGGCACTAGTTCCATTCTGGGTATTTCTGGAAAATATTTATATTATTGATTAATTTTCAGGTTACACGGGTAGTATTGTTGTGGGTGAACAATCACTTCAATGATTTTGAAGGAGATCCTGCTATGACTCGATTTCTGGAAGAATTTGAGAATAATTTGGAGAGGGAGGTAAGAATGAGGAGTTTTTCTGACCATCTAGGGTGACAGGGAGTAGCCAGGCTGCTGTTATATATGACTCATTATGCTTTTCTCTTGTAGAAAATGGGTGGACATTTGAGGCTGTTAAATATTGCTTGTGCTGCTAAAGCTAAACGAAGATTGATAACCTTAACAAAGCCATCTCGAGAAGCCCCTTTGCCTTTTATCTTGCTGGGAGGGTCAGAAAAGGGATTTGGAATCTTTGTTGACAGTGTAGATTTTGGTAGCAAAGCTACAGAAGCAGGCTTGAAACGTGGAGACCAGGTATGTAATTTTAAAATATGGTTTTGTTTTGTTTCTCTTTTTTTTTTTTTCCCTTCCCCTTTTTTGTTTTCTTTCTCTTTGTTAAATAAAAATAACACTGCCTGTTTGTATTTTTAGATACTGGAAGTGAATGGTCAAAACTTTGAAAACATTCAGCTGTCAAAAGCCATGGAAATCCTTAGAAATAACACTCACCTGTCTATCACTGTGAAAACCAATTTATTTGGTAAGTTTGTGTGCACTTTTTGTTTTAATTTCTGTTCTAGTTTAGATGAGGTGTTAATTTTTTTAAGTAGTTTAAAATGGTTTTGTTTGAAACATTTTTGTACTGAGGAGGATAGAAAAAGGAAGCTTACAGGTCCTGAAATACCTTAGTTCGAAATTACAGAGAAAAAAATTATGAATAGGGTCTGGCATGAAGGGACTTCACTCTGACAGGTGCGTATTTCTATATTAAGAACAACTATTGTGAACGTTTAGCTTGAATTTATAAAATGTGTTTGTTCGTGTAACATTTAGTCCTTTCACAAGAAAGAAGCCTGTCTTACAATTTCATTTGATCAGTGATCTTAATCTGCGTGCTGAATTTGCTCATAGTTTTTCAGTCCACGCCTACAATAAGTGCAACAAGTTTAATAAGAACTTTCTTGCCAGGTAGGTGAAAACAATCTCGCTACTTTCCGAATCTATTCTCTTGATTTCTCCCTCTAACAAGTACGAAAAGCGGTGATGAAGATGTATTTCAGTAGCCCAGGACCTCAGCAAGCATCATATGTAATTAATAGTTTGTGAGTTCTGTTGGATTTTTACCACTGGATACTTGGATTATTTATATAATTTAGTGATATGTTCCCCAAGTATCTTTTTCAGGGTCAGGTTCTTTGTCACAGATAAGTAGGGCAGAATATTACCCCAGGATGTCACTGCATCTACTGATGATTAAATATGCTTAGGTTACCTCAAAGTCATTTGTCAAATCTGTTTTCTGGGGATTTTTTTTCTGCTTTGCAGTAAAGATACTAATATTTCAATTGTTTCTTCTAACTAAGGCATTTCTTGATATGTCTGTATATGCTTGTTTAGCAGTATGTGCTTTTTTATCTGTGTGTAAGTTCTATGTAACTATCCTTCACACTCCAGGTTTTTGGATCTCGTGTTGCTTTAGTATGTTCAAGTTAAACCACATTTCTTCAGAAGTTGTGTTTTTCTAAGTTTTTAATCTTGTTGCTTCCATCTTGTTGAAATCCCATCACAGTAGAGTCTCAGAACAGTTACTTTCTGTGTGTTGTGTGCAGTATGCCTTATCAACAAATCCCAAAAGGAGAATTTTCTTCTTTTTTTTAAACAGCATCTTCTTATCCATATTAGTTTGTTTATCCAGCCCCCAGCTCTTATCTGACAGTACTAATATTGGCTTGGATTCCTCTCCTCCACTTTTCTTTGTGTGTCTTATCTGAAGCTTTTGAAGTCTCTTGGTAATTTGTTGTGTACCTCTGGAGATAAGGATGAATATTAAGGACAAAATTAATACATAATAAAAATATAAACAATATATTTATATATTAGAATAAATACATGAATATATATTTTTATATTATAATAAATAATATAATAAAACCTAGCCCCAGTACTCATCCTCAGCTGCTTGCCCTTGTTCCCACTTTTTCTACAATTCCTTGGATTTAATTATCAGTTTTCATTTCATATTAAAAATCAACTCATCAGATGATTTTCCCATTTATACGTGGAGACTTCGTTTCACATTCAGAATATGTGACTTGACCTCCAGATTGGTTTTGTTTGATTTATTTGAAGATATTGACATTTTTGTGAAGCTAAAAGTTGCAGTACAATAACTAATTCAGAAATTAATCAGATGGTTTTGCCTCAGAGATGACTCTTTGCTGGGGAGCTGGGGAATTGTAGAGGGTTTTTTTTGTTTATCTGGCAGATGGATACAACAGCCCAGTCAAACATTCAAAGTATCCCAGTAGTCTCACACTTTCTTATTTCCTTTATTTCTTTTTGCAGTTTCTCCTCTGATTTCTGTTGTTTTTTTGTTGTGGTGGGGTGTTTTGTTTGTTTTGAGTTGGTTGGGGTGTTTTTAACATCTTGTTAATAATTTCTTGTCCTTCTGAGAGCTTTTATTACTGGCTATCAGTTTAAAACCTTCTTTCTCAGTTAGTTTTCCTATCTCATTTTTGTTTAGTATGCTCCTTTTATGCATGCTACTATTCTGCAGAAGCCTGTTGAAAAGCCAAAGTCCTTCTGTTGACACCATCCGTGCAACCGTGTGGTCACCTACTGGATTTCTATACTGAGCTGGGCCAATTTACTGATTTTTCTGATTCACACTACAGAAAATGAATGTCCTTTAAAATTTTTAAATTTTAAAAAAGTATCTACAGTCATTTAATACTTGAATTGTCAGAATATCCTGATAAGTTTTTTGTAATGATTAATATTAAACTGATCTGGTGCACAGAGCTTGCTTTTACATGTTTGTTCTTTTTATTTCCCCTCTTTTCCTGTCTTCTGCAGTTTTTAAAGAACTCTTAACACGGTTGTCAGAGGAAAAAAGAAATGGTGCTCCCCACCTGCCTAAAATCGGTGATATTAAAAAGGCGAGTCGTTATTCTATCCCAGACCTTGCTGTTGATGTGGAGCAGGTAATAGGATTAGAAAAAGTGAACAAGAAAAGTAAAGCCAACACAGTTGGGGGAAGAAATAAGTTAAAGAAGATACTTGACAAGACTCGAATCAGTATTCTGCCTCAGAAACCATACAAGTGAGTTCTTAATTTCCTCTTTAATATTTGCTTTGTGTTAAATTTTAATTCTTATAATTTGTCATGATACTTTTTTATTTATTAATGCAAAACATGTTTATATCTGAAAAAATATACTAGAAAATACTAGTTTGAATATTTGAATGATCACAGACTAACAATGCGGCTCCTGACATGAATATGGATGTATTTCAGTTCTTACAGATAAAGTGATGGCACAAAACTTTTAATTGTCATTTACTGTTTTCTTTTAAGAGGGCTGCTAACAGGCAATTAATTTCTGATTAACTCTGCAAGCAAGTTTGCTTGCAAATGTTTGACAGGAGCAGTTATTTCAATTTATCCACATTGCAGTGGTCTGTAAGAATTTCTGTGTACTGTCATAAAGGAGACTGAGGTTAAAATTTTAACTTGGGTTCTTTGACAGAACTGAGTATTTTTTTAAAAGAAAGCTAAATATGGCATCTGATATCTTTTATTCTGTGAACACATTTCAGAAATCAAGTTCTGATAAGGATTTTTGGAAACAATAGAAGAATGAGTTTTATGAGATTTTGTGGGAATCTGGTTCTTTGCCAAGACAGATGGCATCCATGGGAAAAATTAACTGTAGAGGGTAGTTGATGTGTAATCAGCATTTTTCTCTTGCATTTTTCTTTTCTGTATCCCATTGAGGAAGAAATCTATTCTATGTAAATTCACGAAGGGCATACTTATGCTGAAAATGTAGGATGCTTTCCTGCTATTAATTTTTTTGAAGTTTGTTTAATGTTAGATATTCCCTACTAAATGAATACTCTTCTGAAACATTATAAATAGAATGCTAGTAATGTAAATGTCAAATGACTGTAAATTAGTATTTCCAAATAATGGATATTTCTTAAATTAATGCAGTTACATTTCAGTAGAGGAGAATCTGTAAATCTTCTTTTTATGTTCTTTGTCTTTAGACCGTTTTATTTCACCGGTCTTGTAGGTTTGTTCCTCTGACGAGGCATGCATACTGTTAGGCATGATTTTTTGCATTGTTCATGGCTTTTGCCTGAAATTTTCCTGTTGGTTTTCTTTTATTCCTTTCGTTTTTGCACTTTTTCTGTGCAGGGACCTCTTTAGGTAAGACTCAGAAAAACAGTACGCTTGACCTATTTTTTTTTTTCTTTTGCTAGCTCTGCTTCATGTTTTATATACAGCAAATTGTCTGCAAAGCCTGATGACATTCAGTTGTTTGTGTCTGCACAGTTTCTGCATAGAGAAATGTAGCTGTAGAATTTCCCGTTTGTGCATTTTCCCCAATTGCATAGAAACTTCTCTCTCTTTCTTCCTAATAGTTAATGGTATTGCATATATTAAGGGACTTCACCTATTCTCACATGTTTTTAAAGACCAAAAATCTAGAGGGATGAGAAGGCTGATTTACTCATTAATCAAAGTAGGTATTTAAAGGCTTCAGGAGTCAGCTAGCTCGTGAGGTGAAACTCTACCTTTTCAGAACGTGAATACTGCAGAGGTCTCTAGTGCCTCCAGAATGTATCCAGACAAAAACAATCTTTAAACTCGAATGAGGCCACTCATAGGGTGAGCTTGTCTGCTTTGTGAGATGTTGAACCAATATCAAAGAAGAGTCAGTTTGAGCAGGAGATAATGCCTTCTTTCAGTCTTGCTTTTTAGTCCAATAATGTCAAGTAACTTCCCGAACTGAGGAAATAGCACCGTCTCCTCTGCATCTACTGGGAAATCTCCTTGTCTCCACCATCTGTGAGGCACCTCTTGAAGTGTACTTGTGGCTACAGCCTCCAGTGGAGCTCTTTGCTTTCTTTACTCTTCTAATGCAGAGTGTTTTTGTGGTCTGTAGGCTCAGTTGTTCCAAATAAGCATTAAACACAATCCCTACCTCCATCTCTAGCAAAGTTGTGCCTGGTCCATAGTGCAGCATCCCGGACAAAAAACCAACCCACTCTCTCTATGTGCAGCCTTGCAGTGGGATGCACAGTATACGTATTTTGAAGGAAGATGCATTCAGACACCTCTGCCATTCCATTATTGCTTCTACCCTGTTTGTCACTCAGCAGGAAAGTTATTTCTTAGTTAATGCTGCCTCCCTGCATGGCAAATGCATACAGAAAGCAATAGAAATGCCTTTCTTTTAAACCACAATCTCCTTTCTCCAGCTTAATAAAATATTTTAGCTAACAGCAGGGGCAGTTCATCTTCATGAGCCCTGCGGTTTTCAGTGTTGCTAGTTGTATCTGAAATTTCTGGGGTTCATTTCTTGTTTGCATATGTTAGAATTCAGATTCTGATTTTAAAATAGAGTCAGCAGTGTAAGGTAAATACTTTTCAATTTAGTGTGTGAATACTTAGATTTGAGAAGCATTTTAGAAACTTTTTTTTTTTTTGAAACCTAACATTTGTCAGTTGATCCACTTTGCTGAAGCTGCTTCGGTCATGATTCACAGGATAGGTACAAGATTATATAACACTGACGAACTTCAAAAGGAATTCATAATGTAAGGGAAACTATTAATATAAGGGGGAGGGTCATATTGTCATTTGATTTGAATTCAGATTGAATACTGGCGCATTTATGAAATATATAGTTGTTTGAAATCACCAGAAAGCATTTTTTGAGGTTCAGGAGCTTTGGAGTTTTTTGTTCACTTGTTGTTTGGGTGGGGGTTTTTTGTGTGTGTGTGGAGTGGTTCCTACTTGAAAAACAAGACATCAATAGCTGGGAATACTCTCAGTTGTAGTGAAAAACTTACTTGATTATGGCTTAGCATAAAAGTGCTGTGTGCTGAGTTGATCATCACTGCTTGTCACGGTATTTTGTGCTTTGTGTGGAAGTAAAAATATTACAGATGTTCAGATTCAGCTTAACTTCTGATTGAGAGAGAATCCAAGAACTTTTTTTTTCAGTGGACTTGAATGTTTCTGTCACTCTCACGGCTTGGGGTTTACACTTCATAAAATATTTTGGTAATACAGAGTTATCTTGTTTTTGAAAACCAAAACAATGAGAGAACCTAAACACATCATACAGAGATACCCCTGCAACCTTTTTTGACTTGTGTTGCTTTCTAAAAAGCAGTTGCTGTGTCCATGTAATTAAAATTGTGTCTTAAATGCCTGGAGATACTGTCCTAGCTTCCCAGAGCGCTGTTGAATTGATAGCACTTAAAGAAGTGGTACAAGAGTGTACTGGGTAAAGTGATTCATTGGTAAGCACAAAAGGATGCTTGTGCTGTAACATCTCAATAGGGATAATTATCAGGCCCTTCATTACTTCTGTTTAGGTTTTCTGAGGATGGATAGAACACTAGACAAAAGCTTAAGTGCCCCAAATTAGGGTACAAATGGTCATTTGTGTTGCATCATTTAATTTAGTAGCTTGACTTTTTAGAGTTGCAGCAGTTTGCAATGAAATCTAAGTTCTGGTTTATGCTTTATTTACATGTGTAGATGCAGGTTTAGATGTGCTTGGCTTTTAAAAAGGCTTTGTCTATTGTAGCTAAGTTTTTAATTATTTTCATTTTCCATAATGGCCGCTATTCAACATTTTACATCCTCAGAGATTATATTAAGGATTTGAGAAATGTTCAAGGGCTAGCTCCAACTCTACGTCCTGTAGCAGTTGTTCTGCTTCACCTGTTGATTATGAACACAAAAGCAATAAACAAATTAGTGCCTGCTATAATATGATGATAGCTGTGTCTCTCATCCATCTAGCACTACTGACCTCCTTTGGGGCTCTGCCTTTCACGATTTAATAGACAAACCTCTTCACCTCTATCACAGATTACTTTATTTACAGCCATCAGGCACTTTGGAGGGGATGCTGATAGCACCCAAGTGTGGATGCTTATCTTAGCCTTCTGAGTTAGCGTCACTTCAGTCACATTCAGTGAAAATAAAATCAGAGAACGTGTGATACAGCGTAGGAAAATGCAAGATCTCGACAATCCTCTCTTATCTGTCTGTTGAAAGATCTTAGCAAGCTGTATGGCTACAATAACTCCCAAAGTGCAGTTGCAAATCCTATCTGGAATGAAGTGAAATTCAAGTCTTGTAAAACGGCACTGTGGGGACAGCAGCATTAGTCAAAGTTCAAGTGATGGGGTGGTGCAAGAATGATGAGGTGTGTACAACCTTTTGAATAAAGGTCTTGGCGGCTGTGAGAAATTGTCAGAAAATAATGAGCTTGGCAGCTGCTCAGAACTTTGTGGTGAACATGAGGATCTCCTGGCCGTGTGAGCAGGCAGATCTAATCGCTTTGAATGGACATTTGGGTGCTCTTGACAAAGCTAGACAGCAAGCACTGTTGTCTGGAGAATTTAAACTTCTAAATAGTGATTACTCTACTAAAAATTGTGTGAAAATGTAGCAATATAGATGTCCCTGCATCCCTCTAGTATAGACTAAGTTCTGAATGTCTGCAAGTCCTGATTTTATTTCTCTCTGGACGCAGCGACATTGGAATTGGCCAGTCTCAGGATGACAGCATTGTGGGACTGAGGCAAAGCAAGCACATTCCTCCTGCTTTACCTGTCAGCGGAACCCTGTCATCCAGTAATCCTGATCTACTGCAGTCTCATCACCGCATCTTAGACTTCAATACTACTCCAGGTAAGGATTATTTTTTGTTGTTCTTCTTGACCTTATTATTTCCTTTCACTGATGTGTTGGGTTTTTTTTTCCTCCCTGGACTCCCACAGTCCGAAGATGTGTGTAAGGTTTTTATTAACAGTATGCTGTCACCCACAGATTAACCACATATAAATGCATTAGGATTTATGATGTTTGTTCCAATATACTTTTACCCAAATGTATTAGATGTCTATGTTTCAAGTATGTTGTGTACATAATGCCTGTTATTGATTGAATGCTCTTGGCCAATGAAAACATGTTTTGCTTGGTATTATACAATTTGCTCTGATAGATCAGTCTTTGCAAGACTGCACTATTTTCAAGTAGCACAGCAGATCATTAGCTTACAGTAAAGCAAAAGGGCATTGGATTGGGACACAGGATGTGCATTTCAGTCTTTTTCTGAACAGACTTCTTGTACTGCATCTGTAAGGGACAGAGTTTCAAAGTTCCCTGTTAGATTCCCTGCCCTACAGTTGTATGCTGAATTCTTGGTATATAAAGTGATGCTGAAATAATTAAAAAATGAACACATTTAGCAGAAAGGAACAAAGCATGGGGGCGAGTGAGGGAGAAAAAGAGGGAGAAAGTGAGAAGTTTGAGAGCCTTATCTTATGAAAAGGATTTAGCCAGAGCTCCTGGCAGGGCTGGGATTTGGGCTCTTATCTGGTTGCAGGAAGGTTCTTAGCAGGAAACCTCTGAGTTAAGTATCCAAATCGTTGCTATTAAAAGATAGCTGCTGGAGGAGGATATGGTGATGGTAGCTGTGCAGACACTTGGTTATTTTAGTCTTATATTTAGAGTATTTCTCAAGAGTAAAACCAAAAATTCTATGCTTTCCTAAGCCTGAGGGATTTCAAACTTTACTTGAAAGGGCAGTGCTTAAACATTAGCCTACATACTGAGTTGGTGCAATCTTCGCACTTGAAACTGTGATGCTGGGCATTGCTGCTTTTCAGGTTTTTGGGGGCTAGACAAGACTACAAGAAGGTGGTATGTGACTTTTGTCCCAGTGTCTAAGATTGCTCCTGACAGAGTAGGAAGACTGGTATTTTTTAGTATTTTATCTAACGACTGTTGTCCAACATTTTGAAGATATTCTTTATCAATAAGCACCTAACTTTTCATCAGCATTTTATCTAAAAATGGGTTCCAGCTTGCAATTTATCTAGACAGGACGGTTCTAGGTAACTAAAGTGCACCTAATGTGGAGCACAGCGCCTGGCTGACTTCCAGAGCTGTGGGCATCACTGCCTCGCACAGTTCAAACAAACTCCATTAATTGATAAGGAAAGCCGTTACATGTCTGAAGATCCTTCAGTCATAGGTGGAGTTCAGAGAGGTTTAATAAATGAAAAATGTTCTGCTCTTTGCCTTTTGCTTTGAAGAAACAAGATAAATAATGATGTAATGCCATTACTTCAGTCTTATAGCAGCTTTTCCATTGTCTTTATAGAAAATATGTTAATTAGTACCTTGCCATTTTTTTTAAAAAAAGCTCTTTTTTGTTCTTTGCTTAAAATTTGATGAAATGTCCACATACTGAGTATTTTTAAACTGATTTGCAGGTGTAATTTTTCCCTGTGTAGATAGAAGGGGAAAAGGGAACTGAAATTAAAACCACTTACCTTAAGGGCTTTAGGGATAGTTGCGTTGTAGGTAAAAGAGTTGAATTATACCTCTATATACTTTAAGACTTGGAAAAAATTAAAGCCTGCAATTTTAATTTCTTCTGTTACCTTGGACTAAATTAAAGATGGAGATGGAGGCAGCTTGCAAGAAATTGAATGCACTGGAGAAGAAAGAGGAAAGTGTAAAACAGCCATCCCTTGAGCCTTTGGGGGATATCCCTTAGGAGAGAGAATAAAACAACTTGCTGTTTTGGAAGGGTAGTCTTTGAGGAGAAAATGAGAACATACTTTTTTTAAGCTTGAAATCAGCAAGGACTCGTTTTAGTTTCTGTTCTGATTTGTACAGGCTATTTCAAATATACTTGTTAAGGTTTCTTTTTAAATGTTCAAATAGTCAATAGCACTTTGATTTCCCTTCTCTTGTGCTGCCTTTGCTATTTGAATGGAAGTCAAAATAATACAGTAATGATGAGCTGCCAGTCACTGGTACTTTTTTCCCCATGACACCAAGCATTCTAAAGGACAAGATTCATATCATGTGGCATTGCTTTCTTCAGCCTATCGCTCCAGCTTCCTTTTTTGAAAAGAAGTGAAGGAGAGGTGATTACAATTCTCTTCAAGTGCTTTTTTATTTAAAAATTATTGCCCTGAATTACTCGCTACCATTGCTATAGCTGTAATAATTTCAACTGCTGGCAGACTTCTCTCTATTCTCTGTACTGCTTTTGCCACCAGGTCCGGTAGGTAACACAGCCTGAGAAATTGCATTGTAAAATACAGTGCAAAGGTGACGCTTTTGTATTTGGTATTCTCTGCATTTCTTCATATTGACTTCGGCAGATTATTTTCTTCTTGCACAAAACACTTGCTGCTTGGGAGTGAGTTCCTACTTTGGTATTGTTTGTAGTAGCTTCCCATCTTCATAGCATTTCTTTGAGTGGCAGATATTTCTGTAACAGCAAGAGGCAACAAGACCTGGAGAGCATTCTGGTTTTTAATTACGGCTTTGAGGAGCTGTGTCTTTGCATATGCCTTCCTTAAGATGTCAAAAATGTAGAAGTTATTTTGGTCACTGTGCCATATCCCTCTTCAACTAATTACTGAAGGAATATGGGTCAATATAGATTTGGTGATAAAAGGCAAAATTGGCTTGGTAGTTGTAAGGTATTAGTACATTTGCTTCAAGTACTTAGAAATGGCTAAAAATTGGCCTATACTGATGCACTTTATGTGTAACTGATGGTGTAATCGCTCAGTTCTAATGTGTTTCAGTATTACTGCTTCTCAAGTTGCAAAAATACTACTATGAGCTTAAAATTTATGAGCTTAGTTCCATGAAAGTTGTAAACTAATATATTTAAGCCTAAACAGCCTTTGTGGGATGTAAACCAACTCATATCAGAGAGATTTATCTTAATGCTTTCCAAATAGTTATTTTGGAGACATGCAGCAGCAGTGGGAAGACATTAATTTTTGTTCTTTTTCACAAGATTTATGTTGCTGAATAGATCTTTCTGTAGCAACTTGAATACGTACTATGCACATTCAGACAATCAGGTCTTGTCAAAAAATATCGTGATTGTATTGAAGTGAATGTTTTCACCTGGCAGTTGTTTTTTCAGTTTGGCTGGGTTATTTTGTTTGTTTTGATTGGTTGTTTTGTTGTTGTTGTTGTATTTTTGTTGTTGTTCGTTTCGGTTTGGGGTTTCTTTGTTTGTGTTGTTTTTCTTGGAGTTGTTATTGGGTTTTGGTTTGGGTTTTTTTTAAATAATTATCAGTTTTAGCTGTAGATGCAGAAGGCTTTCTATTACTATCTATCTTTTTTCATATGACCTTTATGATATAATTTTTTAACATATTCATTAAAGAATAATGACTAGAAGTTGTGCCACAAAACTAGAAAGGGTTATTTGTAGCAGAGGGAAGAAATTGAATTAATTGAAAGTACTTCATCTTGTCAGTTAAAACTACTTTATATTAAAAAAATCCAGCATACAACTTAAAAAATAAAAAATTTATAATAAGAATAATCAGACTTCAGCTGATTAATGGTCTAGATTTCAGTTTATTAATAAGCTTATGGATATATCAAATCTAATATTTAGACTTAAGCTGGTAATTTTCCAGATTTCCTAAAAAAGACCATCTTTTTCATGTTCACTGTAAGTTTTCTGTCATCAGTCACTTGAAACAGTAACATATTTAGAACTTGAATATTTGTGAAGTGTTTTTCTGTCTCTGGCTGTTCTAGGTCTTAATTACTAAAACATTGGCACAGAAAAGAACAAGTTTTCAGTCTGTTACTTACATATTTATCATTATGATTTAAATGTATCAAGGATAGTATTTTTGATAATTAAGTACTTGGCTGCATTGATACTACTGCAGTTTGTGTATACATGTGTGCTGGCCAGTATACATGCATCTTCCTAGCTACTTATATGTACACGTCTTCCTTTTGTGTGTGTCACTATGGTTGAGTGTCTGATGTAGGAAAATGAGTCTATTTTCTTGAAAACATCCTTAGGAAGATTGGCACTCCTACCACCTAATTTGCATAAACTTCTTACATGTCAATGTGTAGGGTAGTGGTGTTGAGTGCCCTTGATTTTTTTCTCAAACTAATATGGAAATTACCAGGACTCAACATCTGTGAAAATCAGGCTGCTCATTTGTTTGACTGTCCAGACTTTGGAAATGTTAACATACTTTTGTGGCTTGCTCCATTGATAGCCTAAATAACTTATTTTCCTGGTTGTTAATAGAACTGGTCTGTCATTTATTTAAAAAAAAAAGCACAGCTGTTTTATAAGGAGGTGAAACAACGACACTGAAGTAAATACTGGTAGATCTAGTCATTAGACTCAATGTTACTGATATTGTTGCTTGTTACTATACCGTTAAGTTTTTTCTGCTTTACTAAATTGCGTACCTTGCATGTAATTTTTTTCCAGACTTACCAGATCAAGTTCTGCGGGTTTTCAAGGCAGATCAGCAAAGTCGCTACATCATGATCAGTAAGGACACAACGGCCAAGGAAGTGGTCATCCAGGCTATCAGGGAATTTGCTCTCACCACAACCCCTGATGCGTATTCACTATGTGAAGTCTCGGTCACGCCTGAGGGTGTAATCAAGCAAAGGAGGCTTCCTGATCAGTTATCCAAGCTTGCTGACAGGATACAGCTGAGTGGCAGGTGAGATTAGAGACTGCGAGCTAAATATGACTGTGCCAGTTTATTAAGTCAAAATCCCATTAAAAGGAGCGTTATTTAATTATTAATGTTGCTGCTTTACAAGAAATTGCTTCTTATGCAACTTCTAATTAATATGTAAGCCTGTTGAAATTCCTTTTATTCTATGATTTCAATGGGGTCATTGCTGTAACTTTTACCGGTATTTGAGTATATTGTATCGTGTCTTTTTGAATTTTTACAGGTATTACCTGAAGAACAACATGGAAACAGAAACTCTTTGTTCAGATGAAGATGCTCAAGAGTTACTAAGGGAAAGTCAAATTTCCCTACTACAGCTCAGTACTGTTGAGGTGGCTACCCAGCTGTCTATGAGAAACTTTGAGCTATTCCGTAATATTGAACCCACGGAATACATAGATGACTTGTTTAAACTCAAATCAAAAACTGGTTGCACTAATCTAAAAATGTTTGAAGAGGTGATAAATCAAGAAACATTCTGGGTAGCTTCTGAGATTCTAAGAGAAACCAACCAGCTGAAAAGGATGAAGATCATTAAGCATTTCATTAAGATAGCTCTACACTGCAGAGAATGCAAGAACTTCAACTCAATGTTTGCCATCATTAGGTATAACTGCTTAATAATTTTAATTCTAAATAAAAAGCAAAGTCTCACTTCTGTCAGTCCAAAAAATTTATTTAACAGTGTAAATCAATTAATATTGGTAACATTAACACTTGGCAATCCAATAAGGAGGGTATTTCCAATAATCTGAACTTGACACTGAAATGTTTGCTGAAGTATTATTTGGAATGCTGCTATTGTGTACTTATTGCTCAAGGTAATGAGGCAAGAGTCATTGGTGAACATGTCACTAGAGAAACTACTGCACTTAAAACCAAAAACCAAATGAAACAGCAGTTACATGATGAAAAATGATACTCTAGTAATAAATGAAAGGGTTAATTTCCCAAAGGGAACTCACCAATTTAAATGTGGTTTCCAGTATCGTGAATACATTGAGCCATGATATGTTGCCTTTGATTATCTTGGTATCAGTGGTTTCCTGGATGGAACTCTTGATAATAGTCAATAGCAGACTATGGTGCCATACAAGCAGCTGTAAATAAATATCTTTTAGTGAGAATAAAAAAGTACTGAAAATCTTAGACAGAAAACCTTTCTTAGATTTGGAATGAAAGGTAGGGGAGAAAACTCTGTGTGTGTTTATACACATTTTTTACAACATTCACATTTCCTTTAGAGTGTCCAAAGTTAGGCAGAAAGAACCTAACAAAATAAATACCTAAATATTGTCTCTTATGAAAAAGCTTGAGCAAGTTGCATTAAAATGACAATGTTATCACTGTCTCTGGCAAAAGCTCTTGTCACATTCGTAATGGGTCCAAGCTGGAACACAAGAGGTTCCACTTAAATGTGAGAAGAAACTTCTTCTCAGTGAGGGTGACGGAACACTGGAACAGGCTGCCCAGGGGGGTTGTGGATTCTCCTTCTCTGGAGACATTCAAAACCCGCCTGGACGCCTTCCTGTGTAACCTCACCTAAGTTTTCCTGCTCTGGCAGGGGGATTGGACTAGATGATCTTTTGAGGTCCCTTCCAATCCCTAACATTCTGTGATTCTGTGATTCTGTGATATCATGCAGATATCTCCAGTTTTTATAGCTTTTATAAAAGTGATCTTAATTGTTCCGTCAAAATTACACTCTAACAAAAGGAAGTTTTCACTTTTTGTTACTGTATTGACGTTGTTGCGCTATGCTATTCTGGCTATATGGTGTTTCTACCAAAATTTAACATGGTCTTTTGTAGGAATTTTTGTTTCTTTTTATTGTTCTTGAACTTTTTTGCATTTTTTTGTTTGTTTCAAGTGGCCTGAATTTGGCACCAGTTGCAAGGCTCCGAACTACTTGGGAAAAGCTTCCAAGCAAGTATGAAAAACTCTTTCAAGATCTACAGGACTTGTTTGATCCATCTAGGAATATGGCAAAATATCGTAATGTCCTTAACAGCCAAAACCTACAGCCCCCTATTATCCCCCTGTTTCCTGTTATCAAAAAAGACCTTACATTCCTTCATGAAGGTAAAAGTAAAGTACCTAATCTTTTATCAGCTAAGGAAGAGTAACTTTGCTGCCTAATAACTGATGTTGGTAATTGTCAATTGTAGGAAATGATTCAAAAGTGGAAGGCTTGGTCAATTTTGAGAAGCTGAGAATGATTGCGAAGGAGATACGTCATGTTGGTCGCATGGCGTCCGTGAACATGGATCCTGCTTTAATGTTTAGAACGAGGTAAGTGTGTTGTATTAGACAGAGCTTTTCCCAGCTGAGAGAAGGCTAGGTGTGGGCAAGAGGTGCTTGTCAAGCGCCTCTTGTTGTCTTGGAGCAGTATGAATTTTTTGTGTGTTGTTAACAATCTACTAAAATGTTGTGGTGTTCTAAAACTGGAGAAACTGATTACATTTTGTGTTTATGAATATATATTAAAATGGTTTATGTTATTCCTTAGATGCCAGTTACTTCATAAAAAAGAGATTCTGTCAATGGGAGGGAGGGGGAGATTCTGCCTTGAACACATATGTTTTAGTCTGTTTGAAAAGCTGATGTGTGCCAGCCTTATCATTTTGATTTAGAAGTGGGAATGAAGCAGTGTCAGCTGGTGGTTTTGGAAAACGTGGAGTGAATGCTGTTTGGCTTCATGTTAGGCCAGCTTATTGCATACTCTTTTTCTTAATTTGAGCTAGAAGAGTTTGTAATATCTGACTGTATGCCTAAGTCAAGGCTCTTTTTAATGTTTGTGGGCTTCCAGAACTGCTTGTCCTGAGGTCTGGTCTTTTTCTTTCTGAGCTTGTGATCTTTCTCTGTCTCTTCTTAAACCCATGCTTTATTCTTCCTGGCTCTCACTTGCAGGAAGAAGAAATGGAGGAGTTTGGGGTAAGTGGTTGGAGACAACACACACAGACATTCATTCCTTCCTTACCATTTGCATTGTTTCCTACTTGCTGTCTTTAATTTTCTGGCGCTTTGACATTTTTTCCTTTTGTTAACCCTTTTTTACTGACAATACGTTTTAAACCAAGAGTGCTTTTGCTTTTGAGGTTAAACACAAAGATTGTAAATTATTTATAAGTGGTTGCAGATAGGAGTGAGGTGTTCTTCTTCCCCACCTCCAATTCAAATTGCCAAAGGAAGTGACTTTGAGTAAAAGAAGAATTCTAAAATGGCATGGTTGCAACAGCCGAAACTTGCTGTCAGCTTTCTTGTGCCTAATAAGCAATTACCACAATCAAATACAAGTGTTAAAACTTACAGTATCTGCTAAACTAACTTATTTTCACATTACAATTCAGCCATCATTTTTACTCTTAACAATTCAGGAACAATGCGTATCTTTCATGTAGATGTACATACATTGAAATGTGCATGACGTTTATTTCATCATGAACTAGCTGACCATTTTATTTAACAAAAAGCTGTTTTCAACCTAGCAAGTTACAAGGAAGTTCTGTTCTGTAAAACTGAACAGCATGTTTTGTATATGGTCTGATTTTTAAAGTATTTAGAGAGCTTTCAAAATTTCTTCTGTATCTGTATTTAAATTTGAGCCTCAACTGTAGTCTTCTGTCAGCATTGCCTTACTGCATGAGCTTTTCCTAATGCTCCAGTCTTCTCAGTAGCTGGCTTACGTGAGAGAGCTAGCCTGAATGCTTTTCTAGATGTGTGAAGTGATATTGCTTAGTAGGAGCAGAACAGGTTAAAATATGTGTGTAATTGAAATAGTGCTTGTAACCGAGTAAAAAGATTTCCCTACCCTTATCCTTCTATCTGTTATAGCTGTTTGACTTACTGGAATGAGGCATGAAAGCTTTGACCATAGACTGACATTCATGCAATCTTTTGCACGTTTCATGTTTATCAACTGATACTGTGTTGGACTAAGTCATACTTTTCCCCTCTTTCCTCCTCCTGCCCTCCCTTCACTTCAGGTCCCTCAGCCAGGGCAGTACAAATGCAGCTGTGCTGGATGTCGCACAAACGGGTGGTCATAAAAAGCGGGTCCGTCGCAGCTCCTTCCTTAATGCTAAAAAACTGTATGAAGATGCTCAGATGGCACGGAAAGTAAAGCAGTATCTCTCAAATTTGGATCTGGAAATGGATGAAGAAAGCCTCCAGACACTGTCTCTGCAGTGTGAGCCAGCCACCAACACACGTGAGCATTCGCATTCGTTATGAATTTTAAGGAAGCTATTAAATATATAATACCTCTGTTCCTTCTCCAAGGAAGTAAATGGGAACAGCAACTAGACAATGGGGTGGAAAATGAGGTTTCTAATCATTTGCAAGTACTGAACATCTATGAATCTTGAGGAAATCATCTTGCAGATTAACAATATAGACAGAAAACTTTTATATAGGAGAAGAGGCTTTTCAGATGATGATGTACTAAAGTGCACAAGGTTTCTGTGGATTTGTCTGTATAAAGTCTATGGAGGAGCCAAAAGTTTCTCTGCAGTTCTGACGTAGTCGGGCTATGGATGTGAATAGAGTTGGTCATCCTGGGTACCTTGGGCTTGAGAGGGGAAAGGGATTTTTTTTACATCCAGGTGTTTCAGAGGCACCTGGAGGACTGTACCTGGTTGCAGCAAAGGGAGACCCCATGCTGGAAATGGATTTTGTTTTGATTTGACTGAATGCTGCTTGTATCTTGTGCCCTTCCCTTCCTTCAGGGTAATAACAAATAGTAATTATATATCCGTTCTAAACCAATTGTAGTCCTTATGGCAGTCCAGTATAGCTTCTGGTCATGTTTTTGATAAGTATAACTTAAGAAAATTTTATTTTGAGAAAGAAAGATTCTTTGATAATGTACATATTTTAAGTGGAGTTAAATCTCCCCATCTTCATCTTTTCTCTCTAAATGTATCCTACTGCATTCATTGTTCAAGTATTGGAGCATTTCTTAATTATTAATTGGAGGGCTTTGCGCACTCAGATTAAAACTCCCACAATATTTTTAGCTAGTAGTCATTCCATGCTTTCTGTCATTTCTTGCAAAGTGCCGAAGAATACAGGAGACAAGCGATCTGGAAAATCCGAAACTTCACCAGTGGCTCCCCGGGCAGGCATCCAGCAGAAAGTGCAGCAGCAGCAGCAACATAAAGTAAACCAAGCACTGCAGGTCCCTGCCGTGTCCCTTTATCCCTCTCGCAAGAAAGTGCCAGTCAAAGATCTCCCACCATTTGGTAAGTGGAACAGTGAAGCACTTGGTTTAGTACTCTGAAGTTTATTTGCTCATGTCAGGGAGACAGTTTTAATTAAATAAGATTCAGACCTTTATTTCTAATAGTACTATGTGCAGATTATGGCAGTTTGTGCAGCATATATAATTCTGATTTCACTTTTCATTAGTTTTACTTATGCGCTGCTTAGGCTGCTAGAGAAACATAGAAGCAGCAAAATGAGCAAGAAACAATTCCATCTTCCTTTAGTTCTTGTTGATTTTACCTTTAAATTTTAATCTTAAAGGACTTTGAAGCACTACAGACTGCATTTTTGCTCATGATGGGAAAGTTTCTGAAAACCGGTTAGGTTATGTTGATGAAGCAGCTGTGAATTATTGAGAGCAGCATTGTGATCCTACGGATCAAAGATAAATTCTGTAGAATGCTTGAAAATAACCTGTACCACATACATTTGCAAAACTGTCAGAGAAGCTCCGTCTTCACTTTTAAGACTATTCCAGGGTAGATTTTTGAGGGGAGGGGAAGAGAAAGATGGATAAATGTTACCTAAGAAAAGCAATTCTTGATGCCCTAGATCTTTACATCATACATCATCTTCAGGATGTTGTTACTCTTTAGTTTCCCAAAATAAGCTGGTGCAGAGAGAGTTCTCAGAAATGAAAGGGAGAAGAGCAGCTGCAGAATGGCCTTGTTTTGTAAGCCTGATCTTATTCATCTTCTTTCCAGCTTTCTTTGACCTCCTGGGCTACTCTGAATAGAAAAGAAACAGAAGAACAGTTTACACTCTTACTATATAAATGGTTACTAACCAGTGAGATTTGTGTGTTTGTGTTCAAAATAATTTTAGTTCAGGTTTCTCAGTAACCATTACTATGCATATCCTTGATTTATATATTGTATACGCAGTATTCTGCAATACCAAATCTGCATTGAGTTTTCTGTGACAAAGTATTTATTTTAGGTGGCCAAAACGAAAGAACAGCTTCACTAATATGCAGAAATAAAGTGCTATGCTTTAAACAGGAGTAGGTTTAAACTTTTTGCTTCGTTTAAGTTGGTGTCAAAGATTCACAAATATACAGGAAAAGTATTAGGTTTTTTCCTGTATGGTGTCAGCTCTATGAATGCATTATGAGACAGAAAGACATATTTATACTGGACTTTACATCTGCCTACATTGATTCTTATTTAAAGGCATTAACTCTCCACAAGCTTTAAAGAAAATTCTTTCATTATCTGAAGAAGGAAGTTTGGACCGTCACAAGAAGCAGTCTGAAGACACAATATCAAGTGCATCTTCACAGCTGTCTTCTCCTCCCACTTCACCACAGAGCTCTCCAAGGAAAGGTATTAGACGTGTAATATTTCTCATTCTGTTTCCTGAAGCTTTGGAAACTTCTGAGAGAGAATTTGGAGACTCAGGATAAATTACTGCTGCTCCTATTTTTGTCACAGATGGTCAGCAAGAGGGCAGGAAGTGTAGTGCACAGTGGGGATACCTGAAAGGACATCCAGGAACCTGATTTCAGGGGTATCTGAAAGCCACCTGATTAGCAAAGGCCAAGAAGGATAACCTGATCTGATACAGGATTTGATGCATTAGGTCACTGTCATTGCAGCTGCTTCTTACAAAAATATTCCCATCACCAGTGTTTCCTGCCAGTGGAAGGATGTGCAGATTGAAATTTAAAATCTTTGTACTGCATTGAGCACATTAACCTGTTAAAGGAATTATTTGCTGGGTCATGCATCTGAATGGGATGTGACCTATGTATGACAGGCAGGCTTAAGATATTTGGGATTCAAATCACTAATACACAATATTTTTACTATAGCAGCCTGATGAAATATTCAAACAATGTATATGGATATTTGAGGACTGGCGTTACACATTGGAGCTTTCCTGACTAAGTTCTTTTTAAATGACTTTGTAGAGTTATTTTTTAAAGTGAATTTAGGACCTTAAAGGGATTTTTTTTTAAAATCCCGTTTGTTTTTATCATTGTACTTCTTCTGGTTATAAATTTACAGAACAGGGAATGGAGGCATTTTACTGTAGTTGAATTAACAAAAAATCTCTTTGGAAGTATGATAGCCTAGTTGTATTGCAGATAACTTCTCAGTTTTTCTCTTTTCAGAATCTCATAAACCTTCAGTTTAACAGTTACATAATGTAAAATCATATAAAACATATATATTGAGGTTGAGTGCCCATAACAGAAGTTTAGAATGCTAAAGAGATGAACGTGTTGGAGACTTCACTGTAGCAATAACTTTACCATCCCTGTGCAGTTTAGAGAAGGATTTGAAGCTTATGTGACTCTCACTTTTATCTACTTTCTTATCAAATGAATAGCTAAGCCCTTTTCTTAATGTGGTAGGCGGCAGTGCCGATCAGTTGAGGCCTTATGGCTCCAGACTAATGGATCTCACCAGTTCCTTCTCTCCTCTTGGAAGTGAGAACAGTAACAAGAAAAACAATTCACCAAGGACCTCCAGTCTAGGTGGGGCTTATGGAAACAAAAGGGGAAAAAATACCTCCGGTTATCTGAAAAGAGGAGAGATTAATATAGCAAGAAAGTACAAATGCCTGTGCAAAATCTCTATTGAAGTGATCTTTACTAAGGTCAGATGGAGGAGGGTGTTATGTAGAGAAGACTTAGAATATCATCTAAAGTCCTTATAAAGAGATCAGGATGATTTCTCCCAAATACTGTGTTTGCAAAGAGTGAATTTATATGAATTGGATCGGGCCTGTGCATTTATTTAAAAATGAATTGGGATTCTATATTGGCTCATAGTGGGGAAAAGTACTTTATTTTTTGCAAAAAGCAAACTGTAAACGTGATTATAAATGAAACAAAAATCGGCTTGATGGTGTCATGAAGCTAATGGTATGCTCTTTCAGGCAAAAACGGTATGTTCTTTCAGGCAAATCTGGCAGCGTTAATTCTATGTTTTCAGCAAGTTAATTGGGATAGATCACTTGAAGTAGTCTTGACACACGTAGACTGAAAGCAAAAAATGAAAACTGCAGTTACTTGTACGTTTATGTTGTTTAATGATCTTTAACTTAGCTGGCAAGAACATTCAGCCCAACTTTGTTTAAACTAAAACAAAAGCTGAATTTGCCTCTGTGACATTTCATGGTTTGCAGATTTTTATCTCAGTCTGGCAGTGTCAATGCTACCTCCAAATTACAGTATAATTCTGTTAATATATGCTATAGAATATTGTCTTTTGGGAATGTAATTAGTTAACCAAGTACCACAAAGAAAGCCTGAAAATCTCGAATATGTTTTTTAAACTTTACTGAAAAACACTTCAGGCCCTGTCTCAGCCAAGAGGGGTAATAAGCAGTCAGTGCAGACATCTGTGCTTCATGTTGTATCTGCTGTTCATTGCTGAAGTGTAGCTTCGCAGAACACAAAAACTGTGGGAGAGGGTCTCTTGGGTTACTTTAAGCATGAATCTTGTCTAAGGCATCTCTTTCATTCCAATCTTGGTGATGATGTTTACGTACAGGCAGTTTTTTGAGAAGTGAGATTCCATAATGAAGGGATGCAAGTACCATGATGCACTCGAAAATAATTTGGGGGCGGAGGGTAGAGAGGAAGGAAAGCGAGCACTTGGTCTCTAAATGAGGAGTGCATGTTCCCACAGTCTTAAACCTCTTACTAAGAGACAAAATACATGGTGTTACACAGTTCTGCTATGTATCTTTGTCTTTTTGCAGTGCTGCCTCTGTGTAAATGTAATGGTAGTTTTGATGTACTGTGGTAGCAGTATTGCCGGCTGCCTGGCAATAACTGACAAATCTTCTCAGAGAGTCTGATTAATGTGACGTTCCCTTTGCAGGCTATACTTTGGCTCCTAGTGGCACGGTGGATAACTTTTCAGATTCTGGTCACAGCGAAATTTCTTCCAGATCTAGTATTGTCAGCAATTCCTCTTTTGACTCTATGCCAGTCTCCCTGCATGATGAGAGGAGACAGAGGCATTCTGTCAGCATCGTGGAGACAAATCTTGGTGTGGGAAGGATTGATAGAAGAATCATGATTGAACCAGATCAATACAGCTTAGGGTAGGAATTTTATTTGTGCTTACTTACATTATGCTTTCATATAGTGCGTATGTGGCATGTATATGTATATTTGTTCATGTAACTTTCCCTGTATCTCTCTCAAATATTTTTTTTTTCTCCTCTGCTCTTAAAAACTGCCATTTCAATGCTGCGTTTTGTGGTGATGCTCCATTTTTTGACAAGAAAAGGTTTTGCACTCCTGAGTGTGTGATGAGGTCTACAGCAGTAAGACTGCCTCTGTAGACTTTATCATCTGAGCAGTTAGTAGTGCTGTAGATTATCCTCTTTATGGCAGACTAGTATCCTAGCCTGTTTTCTAGAGTGGGATTGACTGATTTAGATGAGAAATTATTCATGCAATTATTCAGTGATCAAGCTGAGAACAGAAATGGCTAGTAATTTTCCAGTCTGTTTCATAGAAAAGTGCATATTTATCTAACTCAAAAATATTTGCCTTCTTCTAGTCAACAATAATTGGAAGCTAAGATTCACATTAGGCTGCTGGTTTTCTAGGTAATTTTCTAGGTAATTAACTTCTGTAATGGTGGGGAAGATAGTGCTGTGAGGAGTTCTCTAAACCTCTAACAGTGAGCCCTGGTCTGAAAATAATTAGAGCTCTGGCTCCTGTTTAGTCTCCACTTACTTCTCTGAGCTGTTATTTGGATGCTTCAGTCCTCTGAATGGTTTCAGGGTTTTTAATCCTGTGGATGGCAGGTCTGTTCCAAAACTGATGTACTTCAGCTTGGGAATCCCAGGCTATGCAAACTCTTTAATCAGATGTCTTAAATGTTTGGAAGAGCAGGGTTCCAGTCAGCACAGCAAGCTGCCCTGGAAGGACAAATCTCAGTAGCCTGGGTAGCTGATAAACAAAAGTGGCACTTTGTCAGTTCTCTCTGCTGCTATGTAAGGGATAGTGTCAGGCTTACTTAATCGCTGAAAGGCTACGGAGAGTATGCTTGCTTTACAAAGTAGCATGTGTTTCCAAAATTAAGGTTAGAATATATTCCCATTTGCAAGAAATGTTGAAAAGCTGGCTTTCAGAGTTTCCTAAGCAGACAAAAAAATCTGAAAAGCTGAAACCTAACTGAATGTCAGCCGCCTCCTGCTAAAACTCAGTTTCCAAATTTTGATCCTTTGCTTTGCATGGCTGGAAAAAGCAGTAGGAACCCTATCTATCAGTCTTTTTCCCTTTCTATATGTCAATGCAGTTTGCCTATCTTAAAAGGGCTGCTGCAAAGCTAAGATTTTACCTTTTGAAACTACTCCACTGAAGTGTTAAGTTTCATCAGGATATCTATCCAGTGATACTTTTGTTTTCTTGAGAATGAGCTTGAAAGGAACGTGCTCTATTCTCAAAATGGAGTTAGACATTAACACTAATAATACTTAATATAAACTGTATCAAAACCTTGAATTGTAGAGTGGTTTGGGTTGGAAGGGGCCTTTTAAAGGTCATCTAGTCCAACCCTCCAATATGTTTCCTTTTCTCTTGATTGTTGAATTCTTCATGTGTCCTGTAAATGATCCCCAATTCCAACACTGGATTTTTGTGTTTTGTTTTGTTTTGTTTTTTTCCTCGTCCATGCGCATCTAGCTCATATGCACCCCTGTCAGAAACCAGAGGCCTGTATGCTGGAGCAACTGTGCTTTCTTCTCCTAGTACAGAAGAGCTATCACAGGATCAGGGGGACAGAGCTTCGCTTGATGCAGCTGACAGTGGCCGTGGTAGCTGGACTTCTTGTTCGAGTGGTTCTCATGACAACATACAAACAATACAGCACCAGAGAAGCTGGGAGACTCTGCCTTTTGGACATGCTCATTTCGATAGTTCAGGCGATGGGGCAGGACTGTGGGCCTCGGGCAGTCATATGGACCAGCTGATGTTCCCCGATCATGGCACAAAGTATGGCAGGCAAAGTCAAGGCAGGGAGGGCCTTGATCAAGCACAGTCCAGAGCAAGCTGGGCATCCTCAACGGGATACTGGGGAGAGGACTCGGAAGGTGATACAGGTACCATAAAGCGGAGGGGTGGGAAGGATGTTTCAACTGAAGCTGAAACCAGTAGCATAACATCTGTACCAGCAGAGGAGTCAAAGCCAGCTCCCGTGTCCACTCATATAGCAGTATCATCAAGTAGTACAAAGGGGCTCATTGGTAAGTTAAGTTTACTGTCAAGTGTTTTAATTAATTTGCTCATGGTTCTTCATATTGTTCTAAAACTGCATTTCATTTATCTGGTTTGATTTTTCCATTTTTAAAGCAAAACCAAACACTCTGCAGTCTCTCAAATTTTCCTCTTGAACGGTGCATTTATTGCTAGGGAAAATATCACTTATTGTTGATTCTCAGTTCTGGCGGCTTCTTTGTGTTTCAAGAGAGCCTGCCATACATCAGAAAAATAGCTCCACTACTGGACAGTGTTTTGAGAGGTTGATGTATTTAGATGTCTGTTCAGAAATGTGATTTTCTCTTCACCGTAAGGCTCCACGTTCTATATTTAGATATCTTAATAAATGTGGCCTGATTTGTATAGAAGCCTTTTACTTTATACATCTGTATGACTTGTCTGATAATTCAGAATATTTCTTACTTCTGAAAATGGGGTCACTTTATGCTTAACTCCCAACCGAGATGTTTCTTTGGACTGCTGAAACTCAAGTGGTTCCTAAGAAATTAGAGCTGAAATACGTTTATAATCATTCAACAAAAGACAGATCAGATAATATAAAAATTAACAGGAAGGTGTCTTTGGCAGTACTTAACATTTTTCCCATACTGTTCCTTTTACTCATCCGAGTCCTTGGGCCATCCAAGACCTCTGCATTTTTGCCTCTTTCATTGCCCCTCACTTTGCCTTTCTTCAGGTTAATAAGAAAAACTATCTAAAAGCCGTTTTGCGCTGATACAGCTGAAAAAGTCTGCCAGATTGAGGTCACGCTGAGACCACTGTGATAAACTGCTTTTCCATTTTCCACCTAAGTATATTGCTTAACAGTGGCCCGTTGCTTCAAAGCTTGGGTGCAGATCCGAATCCCTGAGCTATGAAGAGGAGGAAGCTGTTCAGTTCAGGACTCCAGGTTCTGATTCATGCTGCTCTCTAATTTTACTATTTGAAGCCCTTGGTTTCCACCAAAATGTGGAACGAGCATGTCCAAACTTGCCTCTCAAGGCAGTGCTTTCCACTACATTTTTGGAGACTTGAGAGAATGTGAAAGAGGATCCGAAAGTTCAAGCCACACACTTCCATGCACTTCGATACTATTCACTAATTATCCTGCAAATGTAACTCCGCACATCACTCCAACAGAAGCCACTATTTTTACATGGTTCTTGTGCACTGAATAGGAGTTGATGTCTTGCAGTATTTCAGTAGAATTTTTCTGCAGAATTTCTTTTGCATCAAACTTACTCTTCAGAAATCTTTGAATAAAATTTCTCAGAGACATCTTCATGCTGCATTGCTCAGGTAGAACAGTTGGTCCAAGAAAAATACTTAGATTCTATTGGAAACTCTTTTGGTTTTATTGTATTACCAAGACTTTCTTTTTAGTCTGTAAAAGCTCGTGTCCAAGAAGCGCCAGTCCATTTTAAGCTTATGCTGCCTTTTTAGTCAATTCCATGCTGCGTAATGCAGGGTGATGTTGTCATCACCACTTGTTCAAGAATATATGGTGTATGACAAGCTGTGGAGAGTAAGTGGTCTGTGTCAGTGGTTTTTCCTGCTGTATTTGCCTTTATGCTGCAAGTGAAGTGGACATATGTTAAAGGGCTAGACTCACAGAAGATGTTCAGTATCAAAGGCCCAACTGAGTTCTTTAAGTACATAACTCCAAAACAGAGTCAGCCCTATCTGCTCTGTCTCTGCAGATGCTTAACGTTGTTAATTGCTGTTTCTTCCCTTGAAGTTCTCTGCAGGAGAGAACTTTGAAATATGCCCAGAGCTAGGTCTTGTCAGTCATTGTTCATATGGGCATACTTTCTAGTTTTAATTTTGCAGAGAGTACAACTGTAAGAGCAGTGGGCAGTAATGCATACAGAAAGTATGAAGATGAAACCCACTTCTCTTCCTTACCTTTTGGAAATGTAACTTATGTCTCATTAAGTAGTAAGATTTGTAGGAAGAAATAATGTATCAGGTGCTGCTTTTTTTTCCTCTGGAAGATGCTAAAAACAGAAGAGTTTAAGAGCTCTTAGGTACACAGCCCGTCTTCTGGATTACAGTAGTCGCATGTTTGAGGAGATGCCAGTATTCCTGATGGTTGCCATTTGTCTCCCATATTATTTTGATCAATGTATATTTTATTCTGTATAGTTGATGGAACGGCTTCAGTTGCTAAGTTTGAGCGAGTTCTCAATGTAATTTGGTGAATTTTATTAGACTAATGCTTCACTGCTGAAAGAATAGCTATATCCTGCGTTTGTTGTGTATTCTTTATTTTCTTGCATGGTTTATTTTGCAAGACCTTATTGTCTACCATATAGTAGTTAACTTTTGTCCTTTAGATTTTCTCCTCCTGGGCTGTTGAGTTGGCTGATGTGTATTTAACTTTTGCTGTTTATTTTCCTTTGAGCAGTTTTTCTCTTACTATCTCTTATAATAACCTGTTGTTTTTCCTACAGCACGAAAAGAGGGTCGATATCGGGAACCACCTCCAACTCCTCCTGGTTATGTAGGAATACCCATTGCTGAGTTTGCAGAAGGTGGTTCTCATCCAACCAGAAAGCCTCCAGATTACAACATAGCACTTCAGAGGTCTAGAATGGTGGCACGGACATGTGAGACCCATGGGACATCAACTCCACAGCAGCAGTCGCATGGCCATTCAACTGGCAGGCCTGCGAACAAACCTCAGTGGCATAAACCAAATGAGTCAGATCCCCGTCTGACTCACTATCCGTCTCAAGGGTTTTCCACAGAGGAAGATGGTAAATTTCTAATTGTTAGATTTTGAGTATGCTGCATGCAAAAACAGTCAACGCTTGCACAGATGCAAAGCAAATTACACAAATGTGTTCTGCCATAGAAATCCTTGCCATAATTTGTGCTCTCTTCCATCTTTCATAACTTGCTATTTGTTAACTTTTTGGAAGGGGAGGAATTCAGTTCATCTTAAATATAATTTAAAATTTAGAATGTAGGTCCACCTAAATCTTGGACAACCAAGCAGTTGGCTTAGGCAGCTTCTCTGGACGTGCCTATGTTTACTAGGTACGACCCTGGCTGCCCTTAAAGTCTCCAGCATACTTAATGTTTGGCACTAACCATGTGTTTAATGGTCAAAAAAGTATCCTGGTCTATAGAATACCTGCCCATCCACCCCACAGAGCATCGTTGTTCAGATTTATTTGGATGGTCGCTTGCATTCTACCTGAAACTCTTGCACTGTGGACACTTGGTCATCCACACCAACTGCTTCACATAACAAGCCCACTACCCTTTTGCTACCTCACTTGCTCCAGTGTATCTGTATCTTTATGCTTTAGCTCAGCTATAATGATAGAAAGACAATGTAGACATAGTCTTTCTGTTCTTCTGTGGAGTGCAAGCATAGCTGGATTGCATCTTTAGGGCTAGGTGCTCAAAATTTAGGCAAGGCAGTGCCCAAATCACATGTTCGAATGCTTTGTTTTGCTTAATGATAGAAAGGCTAATGTTCCACTTCCCTCCCTAACTGTTTAGTTACTAAGGTTTTATGTGCAGGATGAACTCTGCAGTTGAACGTGATGGAAAAAAATGAAGTCTATTTTAATCAAGTTGCCTCAAACTTTGAGAATTACCATAACAGATAATTTTATTTCTACCAATTAATTACTAAAACTGCACTAAAGTTTTATGCAATCTTAATTTAAATAAATCACAGATATATTCAGGGGAAAATGTAAGATGGCTTTATGAAGCTGTTGAATATCTAGGAGTAGCTGTTGTGTTCCTCAGGCTGAGGAACTGCGCTTAGCTGTGTTATAGCAATTGACTTATTTTCTTCAAGAGCGAAATTACGAAAGTGTACTTCCCATGAGACCTGAAATGTACAGATATTTAGATAGGTTTGAAATATATACCTAATACAATGGATGGACATCACGTAAGCGTAGTACAGGTTGTTTCATTTAGTAGCAGTCTTGTTCGATATGAACTAAATTCTATTTTCCCCTATCCTGTTGTGTTTGCAGAAGATGAACAAGTCTCTGCTGTCTAAGACTTGGGGCTTTTCTGGATCCAGAGTGAGCCACCTTAAAGGAGAGCACAAGAAGACGTCCCTAGAATAGGAGCCTTGGAACTATAGTTAAAGGATGGTGGACCTATTTGCCTCCTTCCCTGCCTTAAAGCAGCATGGGGCTTCTTCCTCCGCCCCTCCCCCTTCTGTCCCCTCTCCCCTTGCATGTGAAATACTGTGAAGAAATCGCCCTGGCACTTTTCAAACTGTGTTGCTTGAAATGCACAGTGCAGCAATCTCCAAGCTACCACTGTCGCTGTCTGCCACATCACACAGTATCATTCCAAATTCCAAGATCATCACATCAGGATGATTAACTCTGGCTGCACTTCCCAATGCCTGGAAGGGTTTTTTTTTTTTAATCTTCCTTTTAGATTTTAATCACAATCCTAGCACTTAGTCTCATTGGGATAATGAGATAAGCTAGTTGTCAAATTACATTGGGCCTTTAACGTACAAAGAGAAAAATGCATTGAAATCCTTCAAGGAGGCAGTGCTTATTTGCTTGTTTACAATGCCTTTGTTACGATTTTGTATGTTTGCATTTCAGAAATCAAATATTGCATCTGCTTAGTAATTACAGTATTATTTCATGCCTGTAAGTAGGGTTGCCAGCCTGAGCTCCTGGAAGGAATATTGCTACCACGTGGCGGAGCAGGGCAGATGGGAAGGCAGAAGTTGCAGGATGCAGCCTTTCCTTGACCGTCTTGCTTCACTCTTAATGTTGCCCCACCATGGAATCTTCAAAAATTTGTAAACGTTAGAATTAATGGCATCCCCAGCCAGGTCTAGTGTGAATGCAGAAACGTGCTTGCAACTGGCCGGTGATGGGAGAGGACACTGTGTGTCTCATACCTGTGCCTTGTGGAATACAGGATGGCATACTGCAAGTGTCCCATTCTAATGAGACAGATGGCAACCCCACGTTTAAGTTATATATATAATTTTTTTTTTTTTTTTTTTACTCTATAGTAGTTCTATTAAAAGAAAAATTAACTGGATAACATTGCAGTGAAGGCAAGTTGAGATGTCACAGCTCGTGTCAGCTGTTAACACTGATCTAATAACCTCCATCTATTGACTTTGGCATTAGGGGATAAACGAGCCTTTAATGAAAAATAACACGTTTAGATTTGCCATCCTTTGCAATGCAGAAATAGTCACAACTGTTAATGGCTTCATGGAACACTGCATGTGTAGAGAAGGCCAATGTGTAGCAACCACCTGCTCACAGCTGCTATTAACCCTATAATGACTGAAATGACCCTCCCCTCTATTTTTGTGTTGTTTTTGCACAGACTCCGGAGAAGTGAAGGCTGCCAATCCGAGTAGTACTCAAATGTGAGGAACTGCTGGTCTTGGATTTTTTTTTTTCCATTGAACTCAGCTGATCATATTGATCAGTAGATAAACGTAAATAGCTTCAACTTTTAAAGATCAAATTGCAGTGTTTTTTCACTGTATCAAACAAATGTCAGTGCTTTATTTAATTCTCTCTTCTGTAATCATAGCTTTTGTCTATTTGCTTATATATCACATTGTCGATTATGCATTTGTAATTTTACATGTAATATGCATTATTTGCCAGTTTTATTCTCAAGGCTATGGACCTCGTGCATATAGAAATACAAAATCCTAGCTCTATCACAAGTTGCACAAATGTTATATAAGCATTAAGTAATTGTAGACCATAGGACTGCTAATCTCAGTTCGCTCTGTGATGTCAAGTGCAGAATGTACAATTAACTGGTGATTTCCTCATACTTTTGATACTACTTGTACCTGTATGTCTTTTAGAAAGACATTGGTGGAGTCTGTATCCCTTTTGTATTTTTAATACAATAATTGTACATATTGGTTATATTTTTGTTGAAAATGGTAGAAATGTACTATGTTTATGCTTCTACATCCAGTTTGTATGAAGCTGGAAAATAAATAAATATAACATTAATGAAGTCCATATTGATTCTTATGCATTTTACATGTTCCACATACTTGAACAAATTTATGAAAAAATTTTACTTCTCTGTGTATTAATATTAAAGGGACATTGCCAAGTGATGTGGGCAAACCACTGGTGTGGAGTTTTTATTAATATACAGTTGTGCCGCTGCTGATTTTTGAAACATTTGATGTGTGTGTAGTGCTGAATGAGAATGACTGATATGTTGTGTGTCTCCAGCAGAAATATTTGAGATGCCAAGAAAGGAGCACACATATGGTCTTGGGTATATATAGAATGTAAACAGATTTAAAGGCAGGAGCGTGTTGATTTTATATTCTATATGGTAGAAAAGTAGGGAATACATGTATCATTTGGATAGGGAGAAGTATGGAAAGTGATCAATTTGTGCTTTTACCAAAGAAGGCATTTCAAGTAATAAGGATCACCCAGTAGCATCACCAGTAATAAAAGCTGACAATTATTCAATGTCAAATCTGTAGATTATTTTTTTCCAGATGTTAGATTCATTATTTTCAGTAGTATGCAGAAGACGAGGTTAAAATGTCATGGTTAAAGCCATTATCAGCTGTATCTCATTTAGCTTTAAAATGCTTGACAGGTGTTGTTTCCAGATCTAAAATTAGTTCATTGCCAAGAGAAGCAACAAAATGCTCTCTATAGATTTAAGTCTTCCTAACATAACTCTAGAAATGTCTCACACTTAAAATACAATCATAAGCAAATTAAAAATAATTTAAAATATAGGTCTCAAACATTCTTTTTTTTAATCACTGGAATCTCCAGCACTGTAAGGAAGGAAATTGTGGAGACTATTAGATTTGTATGGGGTGTATGTGTGGGTGGAGTAATCTCTGTGAATCTGTGGCTAATACTTTTTGGTTACATTTCAACAAGCTAGAGAACTGCAGTTGGTTCTGACATTGATAGAATGAATGTACGTTTTTATGTATCTTCCCTCCAAGTGTGTCCTTTGGCAACACTAAAGGTACATTGTTAAGGTAATAATTCCTCTTATCAGCTTGTGAAGTATACGAACCATTTGCACACTTCTAATTTTTTTTCAACATGCTTGATACAGTATTGAATTAGGCAGCATTCCCTATCCTCCTGTTTATGCCTCCCTTCTGTAATTAATATTCTTAGAACACATTATGTAGAGACATCCTCAACACTCATCGTCTGATACACACAGCTTAATTCATCGTAGATTGAGAGATAAGGAACACTTAACAAAACAACCAATTGAGTAGAAGTGAAGGCCGTGCTATGGTATGACTTCTTATGAAACAGATTTGGTGGTTGTTCTAGTACCTTTGGGATGAATGTTGTACTTTACCGTGTGGATGCAGCAAGATGTGGACAAGTAACTCTGCCGGTTGCTGGGATTTTGTGTTAGGTTAACAGAAATTGCACTGAACACTGAAATCTAAGGAAACTTTTTTTTGTCTGCAGAAATGTTATTCAGTTATCTGTACTCTTTTATGACCTTTTTACTGAAACTTGTTGAGGCAGAGGCTACTTCTTTATGCAGTACTTAACACACTGGGATCAGCCATCACATTCTTAAAAGCTGAGGTACTGAAGGTGCTGCCTTAGTGGATTAACCGGGGTCATCTGGAGAAGCATGCATGTTTTACAAATCTGGGACTAAAATGTTTGGTCCACCTAAAGTGCAGTACAGTATTGCTACTGTAAAACAAAACAGTTTGCTTCAGAACTAGTAGGAAATGTAATAAAGTTCCAGACCTCCTGTCTCGTGTGGATTGTTCAATAGTTGAGACAAAATCAAGTCTGGGGAATGCAAGTGATGATTTAATTGCAAGTATTAATACCTTATATATTACTTAGTATGTGATAAAACAGAAAAAAATACTTTTGTGGACAAAGCTTATATAGCAGCAACAGGCTGTCTAATATTAATTAACACAGATCTATTGAGGAAAATATGAACATTATTAAAATTACTCTGACTCCCTCAGAAGAAACCATCCAAGATGATTAGTATAATTTGGTCACTTATCCCTAGGTTGTCTTTAAGCTTTACAGTCTTGTGTCAATTAATGGCATGCTTTGAGAGAAGGCTGGGAGTGAAAGTAGGTTTATTGCTGATGTACGATGGAATCAATTACTTTGTTTTCCACCAAAAAGAAGACAAATTACAATTGTAGTTTTTACTAGAATACAAAGATCTTTAAAACTCCATCTTCCTTATATGCAGTGACTATTTAGGAATGAGTAGATATATACCCCAGGTTCCAAAATATTAGCTATTTTTCAAATTCATAAATTGACATAGTTGTATCATAGGAACAAAACAAGAAGCTCTAAACCTCGAAGATGTTAAACTACTGGCAGCTGTCACCTGCATATTCTAAAATATTCTTGTTTGGTTTGCCTGGATTAAATTTATACAGTGACACTCAACACATAGGGCTGCATTGTCTCGGGGGGGAAATGAGTCTGGGCTCTCTGTGTCAAGACTCCGTTGGTGTTTAATCACTAGTTCCTCTGCTTAAGTGTAGACTTGTCTACCTGAGCCTTATATTTCGTGATGCTCTCTCATGGCTTGGCATGCTTAGTCTTCTCTTGCAGTTTGGACAATTTGTTTCGTTATTATATTGTTTTTGATGGATCCTTAAATGGGTAGTTTTATCCTATGTAGCCTAACCTCTGAATGTGGGATCATTTTGTGGCACCGTTGCCCTTGCTGGCAACAAAACTCTGTGTGTGTGCGTATATATGTGTGTGTATATATATATATACACACATACAGACATATATATATATATAAAAACATTGTATGCTAAAGCAGCATCCACTTTTTTTAGCTAGGTTGTCTGCACAGAAGCCGGTACAGCATTATTTAAAGGCATTCGAGAGGTATGGTTTGTACATATTTTTTTAAACTGAAACTTCCACCAGGGTAGTGGTGTTTAAAATGCCTTTTCAGTCATCACCAAATTATTTTGACATGCAGTTGTTATCTTCTGATGCAGTCCCAGAAAAAAATTGGCACTTGCCCCTGGGTCAGTAGCTGTGGCAGAGATAAATTGCCCAGGTGGTGTGTTCAATCTTTTTGGAGTCTTTTCTCATCACTAGAGAAATATAAGGGGTTTTTTAAACAAGTTTTTATTGAGTTTTGTGTAACAAGATCATCTGAACTGTTGCTTTTGTTTGGTTTGGTTTGGGTTTTTTGGTTTTCTTCTAACAGCAGATAGTCTGTGTGGCCCAGGACGGTTTTGCTTCCTGGGTGCCTGTGGTCAGAGTCCAAATAAACCAGGGAATTGCACTGATAGAAAGCAGCTTTCCTGACAGAGGCCCTGCTTGTCAACATTGGTGTAGAATGGGAAGGGTTGTTCTGATTTGGCAGTTCAAGGCACCGTCATACAAGCCCCTTGAATACATGTTTTTGCTCTGAAGAAGAGGTAGGTTTTGCTGTCTTTCTTGGATGGCTGGTCTACAACCCCAGCAGATAAAAGGTAATGAGCCTCCTGTGCATGTGTACACCATTCTTGGAGTAAACATTTTTTTAAGCTGTGCATATGTCTCACTGTGTCCATATATTCTTCCTGTCTGTCTTGTGAGAATAAGACAAACGTCAGTAGGACAGATAGGGGAGTGGAAACTTGTGTAGCCCTCTGCATCTTGTGCAGTTTGAATTTTTTTAATGTAGATCTAAACCTACTGCTTAAAATGGAGTGTGATCTGCCTTCTGATCTGAATTTTATGCTATTTCTGTCACTCCGATTATCCTGTTGTCAAGTCCCATACAATAAGAATACTGTTGATGACACACATTCTGGATGGCTTTTGTATCTTGGGTGACCTATGAAATAAGTGATTTGTTTTCACTGTAACATCAGCTGAGATCTTGGCTGAAGAATTTTACCCAGGTTTCAGTACTGTACTTTGACAAAGTCTGTGCCTTCTTGTCAGAGTTAGAGGAGAACAAGGAAACTTAAAGGTCTGTGAAATGCAACCTCTGAGGAAAGCTGGAGTCCTGTCTCCTTAAGCTAAAGAACTTGCCTGTCCCTGGGTTCTGTATGATGCCTTTGAGTCCACGTGATGTGAGTGGAGGTATCAGCACAGTGCAACTGTTTAAGCTGAACAGACCTGAAAACTGGTGGAGGTCCCTCTTTGATGAAGGCTGAATATAATAGTTTTTAAAGAATTTTGTATTTTGTTTTGTCTTCTGTTCAAATAATGATGTTGGCAAAATCACTAAGCTTCCTGAAATTTGCATACTGGGTCTTGGTCCACATGAAGTTTACTTGGCAAGTCAGTTGTTATATTTGTGAAAATGTCATAGCAAAGATTTTCCTGAAATTCATGTTCATAAGGCTTATGTATTTATTGCTCTTGAACACGATACAACAAAACATTCATGTTTTAAGAGCTTTATTGACTAAGAAAGGGTGTACTTAGCTGCCTCTCCTTTTCCCAGCACGTACGTGCTTTTCCTCCTTCTCACGCCTCTCTTGCTCTTTAGATGCACGATTCTCTCACCCTATTAACCTCTTCCTGTTGCTTATATTAGCTGCTTTCTCACACAGCTTCTCTTTGCTCCTTTGTAGAACACAGTACCACCCGTTTCCTTCCTCCCAAAGTGTGTTTTGTATGCAGTGTTCAGAAACAATGGAAGGAGGCAGCGCTTCAGTGCTCAAAAAGCTTGAAAGGAGTGTACCCAGGCAGGGCAAATTCAGACTTCAGTTATTTCTCTGCATATACGTAGCCCTTTTCTCAATTGTTTCCGAAAGCTGGTTTGTTCAGGTTTCTGTGTAGTACCTGATATATATATATCCATGGCATAATGCTTACTTCGTTGTACTTGCAATAGGTATGATATGAAGAATACAGAGCTATTATTTTTTTTCTTTTGCTGAAGTCTTTGTCAGATGCAAACCAAGTGTGGCTTAGGACCGGCGGAGAGAATTGGGGAGGAGGGGAAGCACAGGAGGGGTGGTGGTTCTGGCGAGGCTTCTCAAATCTTAACAGTAATCTTACAATCTACAGGACTCTGTAATTCAGGGGGTCTAGTCTATCCGATTAATTACATTTCTGCTGCTTTTAATAATGTTCGACCAATATATATTCTTTCTATTAAAACATGCTTCTTTCCAAACTCATGTTGGACAAATCCTGTTGTTAATGACCAATACAGGACTGAACGACTTTTATTTTGTGTAGTACAACAGTTGTTGGTTGGGATGTCTCCGTTCCAACACTTGCTCTTCAAATGGCTGACTTTCCAGACTGGTGAGCATAGGCGCTCTTTTTTGGCATAGCTTTGTGTTTGGATCTTTTCCATTCTCTTTATGGCAACTGGCATGCAACAGGTTTATTTAATGTTTTTGAAGTCTCCCTGTATCTTCTGTAATTCATCGAAGGTTGTTTCCAGTTCCTGGTTGCTTATGCTGCAGAGCTACTGAGGTTAAGAAGTCAATTGGATGCATCCCACTTCTTTTCTTGTGACTTGTAAATGGGATGTAATGTTGCCATTTCAGTCAATATGGAGTATGTTACACATTCTGATAATCTGAACCGCTGAAGCAATGTCTTCAGGCAGTTGGTATCACCCTTCTTAAGGGGCTTGGCCTAAGGCTTGCAGACGTCAGCTAGTGTCCTGTAGGTACTACCACAGCCAGTGTTAATTTCACTGTCCCCGGTATTTCTGGCAGGTGTTTGAAGGTTGTGGCTAAAGCTTCTTTCGTGTCACCTTTGTATTAGGGACATAAAAATGCCATCACTTGTGGGCAAGACTCCCTTAAGGGCCTGTTTGCACATCTGGTTGATACACTGAGCACAGTATAATTTTCAAAATCTTTGTCCACTTGCAGAGAGTCTAGATACTCAAGTGATATTGTCTATATCACTAACTGGGGATGAGTTGGTTTAGTGTTTGATGCAGACACTGTTTTGGTGCCTTCACAACTACTGGCCTGGGGTTTAAGTGGGGTTTGCCTTTGTTTTCCAGGATTCTTTTTCCTTTGAGTTCAAGGAGTTCTTCCTGAGGTAGGTGTTGCACACTCTGCATCTTCTAAAATCTTTGCAGACCTCTAAGCTGCTGGGATGTCACACTGAATTGTTTGTTCTTAGTACATTTTTGATTTTTTTACTTGCCTAGCTACTGAATGAATTATTTGTTTTGGGTCTAGGACCACTGAGGTTTCTGAATTTATGTGTATTATCTGAAATCAGGAGTACGTGGTGGTTTTGTAGTACCTGCAGTGTCAGCCTTTATTCACTTCTTAGTTGTAACCTTTGGTTGTAGAGTTGTCCTGATGACTGTATCCTTGTAATTTAAATAAATTTGGCTGAAATGTCACTTTCTTCTTCTGCATACTGTTAAAGAAATCATTGCAGCTGAATGCATTTGGTGCCTGCTGATGTGCTGATATTCTGTTTCTCTTTGCATCTGGTGCTAGTGCAAGTGTCACAAACAATTTCTTTTTCTCGTTTTGAAGTGCATTAATGCTATATTCACAAAATACACTTGACACTTAAGATGGGCTCTTCTTGGACATCCTTTCATTTGTTAGTGTCTTTGGCCAACAAGCAGGACATTTTCTCTTGAGGATACATCTCAGCATGCAGACAGATGGCTAGGAAAGAAAATGTTTATTTTCCTGTATCCAGAGAAATCCTAGCTGGTACAGTTATAATTCTTAATTCTTCATGTAATTCACAGGTGCCTGAAGAACTTAAGTTTTGTGTGGCAGCCTGTACTGTAATGTCTTGTTTGCTGATTATTTTATTAAAAAAGTCTTCCTTGCTGTGTGCTGATACTGTTTGTCCTGACAAGATGTTCCTAAAGGAATCATTTTTATGGTTGGGAAACTGAACAGCACAGATTTGCAACTCTTTCTGCTGCAGATAGCTACTAGGGCTTCCTTAGTCCATACTTCCAGTCTTTGCTAAATTGAGAAGTACATAACTATCCAGATATGTAGCTGGCATTCTTAACACTTTATGTTGTGAAGAAACATGCTTATTTGGAATCAACAGAAAACAAATAATGCTATGACTTTTAACAAAATTTCTATAAGCAAAAGTTATACTCCTCTCAATTAGGTGATCTGTATTTATTCCTCCCTTCTGCTCCATGATATTGGAGCTATTTTATCCAATGTTTCAGTTCTAACACAGTTTCATTAACATGTAGACCTATATTATATCTCATTGCAGTGCGGCGTCCTGATGGCCGCATGATTTGCTATGTACTTTTTCCACAGCAGGAAGTCCCAGTTTGGTTCACGCCGGAGTGACCTGCGCTCTGGAGCTGAGAAAGTCCTGCCCTCAGTCCCTGTGGACATTTCGGAAGGTTGCCTGTTGGTGGGGGTCACCACAAACCAGCATTGTGGCTGCATCACGAGCTGCTGCAGATTTTTGATGCTCTGAAAGTGTGCATAAATGAGAGGCACACATAAATAAAAGGGGAAGAATGCAAATTGCTGGCCTCCTGAAAGCGGTCATGTCCCCGCTTCATGCCAAATGAGCTGCTTGACAGTAATTCAAGTTCCTGAGGCAGGATGGGCTGAAGTTTCTTGTGTGGGCTGTGGATCCCTGCCTGCTTTGTGTCCTTGTGGAGAAAAGGGCATAAAGCTGACTTAGCCTAGTGATCAGTGCGGTTCTTTGGATTACCTAGGATTGTCAAATAAACTGCTGTTGCTGCTGTTTGGGGTTTGTAGGTTGATGTTTTATACATTATTTTACTGCTTTCCTTCTCCCTTCAGCTGTATATCTTGCAATCTTTGTAAATTTAGCCTATACCAATATTTGTTTCAACATATGAGCTTTTACTGCATAGTAAAAGGGCAACCTGCCCTTCATTCCAGTCCCCCCCCGACACTGTTTACCTGCACTTACTACATCAAAGATGAATGCTTAATTTAGACTGGAGACTCTTTAAAAAAGGCAGTATGCATTTACAAAATATTATCAGTGGATAACTCTTACTTCCTTCGCAATTTTTTCCTCTTTCTTGAAGCAAGCTCTGCATTGCCAAAGTTTAAAAACAAAACAGACAAATAAGCAAAACCCCATTTCTCTGCATCAAATTATAGATGCACATTTAAACAGTTTTAAAAACACTGCTTGCTCAGTGAAGGTCACCTTCTTTCACCTGAAATATTATTTTATAAATGAAATGTGCTGGGATTTTAGAAACATGGAATTGGCCAGATGTACCAAATCAATACCTTTCACAAATCTGCTAAAAATATGTACTTAATAGAATACTGCATGTTGATGACATAGCATTTATTCTTATTACAATAAATTGGGTGTTTCAAAGATGAGAGTTCAGTTAAATTTATTGACCTCTTCACCCATACTTAAGGAAGAAATATAGTGATGGAATGACTAAGACTGCCATTGTTACAAAGGTGTGGAGAACGTGAACAAATATAACACTTATTTCCATCCTCATCCCTTAGGTGTCACAATGACCTTAGCGTTTCCAGCTTTTTGTTGTAAAGTAGCATTTTTCACTCCAAGGACAAAAATGTACAAGGAAGGTAACTGGTCCAAACCACAGAATGGACATCATGCTGATCTGACCCTCTCCAGTAGTCTTTTAGGTATACTCGCATTCTGGCTAAACCACAAGCATGCAGAGCATCGGTAATACGCACTAAAAAATCTTGAATGCACTTAGCTTTGCACGAAAAAGTGGCAGCAATTCTTTCACTATTTCTTTCTTCTTTTAGTGCTAGGAATGTCAATCAGATGAGATTAGATCTCTCTTGTTTACCGATCTCGTTTCTTGCCACAAATAAGTAATAAAAGTAATGCAAACTAATACGAAGAACAAAGTGCATTTCAGAAAACAGAGTATAAAAATAATATGAGAAAACTATTACTTAAAATATATCATGGGAATTAATACCTGAAGATAACAGTCCTGAAATGTTGTGCTTTAAAATCAAAATACCTGCTTTTATAGAAATAAATTGTGTTTATGAGTTCATAGGCTGATTCTACCTTCTGATCATTACTTTAAACTTTTTCCAGGTCTCTCTTTCATCTAAGACACAGTAAATAATAAACCATCTATGCTTACAACATATTTACAGATGAGTAAAGTGCTGGGGCAAACAAGGCTCAAGGCAAGCACAGTATGTTTAGCGTGTTTGTTGCCTCCTTTGACTGTAACCTATGTGGAGATAGAAGATCAGGTTCTTACAAGATTTACACTACCATTTTAAGACGTCTAGAAAACATCTGGAGAAAAATATGGATGCAATAACGAAGCCTAGAGAAAGTGTGTTTGAACAAGTCACCAAGAGAAGTAAGGAGATAAGGCTGTCTTCCTGAAATTCCTGATACCAGTTCGTGCCCCAACGATGTGCTGTAATGGGACCTTGCTAATATTGTATTACAAATAGGTGATACGGTTGCATAGAGTCACAGTGGAAATAAAGGAGGTCAGGGCAGGATGAAGAGTAAGGCAGCTCAAGGACTCGGAGCAATGAGAGCGTGACTGCTCAGAGAATGTCCCTGCGAGCCTGCAGCTGAAGTGCAGCGCTACGTCCCACGTGTGTTTTTCCCAATAATATTTTTTTTAAAAGTCAGCTTCCCGTTTCTTCTCTGCCAAACTTGCGGTTTAAGGGCTGGACACCTTGCTTATGTGGGCCTAGCTGTTTCGGGGAGAGGTCCTGGATTTCAAAGCGAACCTGCGAAATGCTGGTTTTAGTGAACTGTGTGCGAGGGGAGGCTGAGGGATGAATCTGTGCATGTGCGAGAGACCCCGTGTGCTGACTGTGCGGTAATGCACTGCGGCGGGGGTGCCTGAAAAGAGCCATATTTCGATTTCTCTGCTTGCGAAAGTGTTGTATGCCTCTGCCTAAAAAATCCTGAGATTATTTCTTAGTGGTTTTGTTTGTTTGATTATTTTTGGTTGTGTTTGGTTGTTTGTTTGTTTTCCCTTCGCTGAAGATGCTGCTGCTAAATCCATCCATTTCAAAGTACTAGTTTCGTAAAGAAAATCGAATCTCCTCTTAAAGTAGGAACAAGACTAGAAGAGTAGCTGGATTTTTAGAAAATATATGCTCTCCACACGTGGTAACCACGTGTATATTGAAGAGGTACCATTTATGGTAGAGTAAATTTCAGAGATGCTGGAATTACAGGTGTTTGTGGTGTGGTGGTGTTGGTGGTGTTGTTTGTTTGTTTGTTTGTTTCCCTTTATTCTTGTTGGGTTGTTTTTTTCAAAATTATGTGGTGATAATGAGCCAGTCCTGAGTTATTGGTGATGGTTAGCATGTCCAAGGGGAATGGAAGAGTTGAGAATGTGATGCTCTAAACTGTGTAATCCTACTTAAACTGTTATAAATAAAGAATCCAGCGTCAACGTCTTTATTAATCCTTTTTGTGTAGTCTGCTTCCAAGCCTGAGTTCTGCAGCACATGTACCCTGTTTACATTCGGAGATTGTTACTCTGAAGATGAAGCTTGTGACCTGAGGTGAGTGGAATTGCTGTTTGCAAGGGTTTACATGTGTGTCCAAATGTTATTGCGTCGAAAATGTATTCCTATCAAAGGAAACATAGTCACTAGCTAATAAGTAATCTCTTGAACTCAAATCACTTTTCTGGAATGAAATATTGGTCTTTCCAAACTTATTTTAGTTACATTGACTTTCCATTATAAATTCATTAATGTGCAACTGCAGGCCATATGTAGAAGGCCATACTGTTACTGCACCAGTATCAAAAGATGCAAACTAAAGATGTGAGAGCAACTGAAAAGATGAGAGATATATATATATATTTATCCTTGTTTCCTGCATGTGTTTTCTGACATTTGAAGCCAAATAGCCTTTCTTCTACAATTTTCTGTACATTGTAAGAACACTAGTTAAACATCTCAGGGATGCTGTCACATTTCAAAGAGATGCGAGCTGTATGGGAGTAACTATAGTGTAGAAACTTTTGGTTATTCAGGAATGTAGAGTGGTGTCTTAAACACATCATTAGGGTTATAAAAATTTATGGATTTTCTTCAGTAATAAGTAAATGCTTGGGGGAAGGGTTGTCTTCTGCAAAACATGCTACCAAGAAACATGTTTCAAACTACTTCATTACAATATCAGAACTGGGAAGCAAAAATCTGGGCACTGGAGCTTTTTGGAAAAAACATGCACCAAATGCTGTGAGCCTTGTTCAGAAAAACAAAATCATGCAAGCTGACAGCAGGTGGCTGTTTTCAACTTGATCTATCAGCAACAAGTGTGTCACTGAATGTTTCTTGGCGGTCAGCAGGCCATCTTGGATGAGGACTGGCATGCAGACATTTGGCAAACAGACCAATGTTCCCACCAGCTTTGCTCCCAAGCTGGTGTTCCACTTGACTACTCAGTCATTGCCTTTAGAAGATAAAACTTACTACTGAAAAGTATTTGCGAATTGGGAGATGCATAGGAACCTGTTAAGTGTTGCCAATAGCAAGACAAAAAATACTTTGCTTTGGAAGGTACCAACAGCTATGGCTGAACAGACAACTTCAAAATCTGTCAAAAAAACTAGACTAGCTCTAAACATATCAAAATCAAGTGTAAATGCTGCTCAGCAGAACAGCTTGTGGAAAGCCTAGAGAGGAAACAAATTTAGTTCATGAGGGATTTAAACAAAAACTTTTCTTGTCAAATAATTTCGACTGTTTGCATTTATGCTCATTGCTGAACATGTATCTGTCTCTAAGCTACTTGACATTTGTGGAATGGTTTTCTGTAACTCTGTTTGTCAGCTCCTGGTACATGATGTTGAGCTTTGCCTGTGTACATGTTCTTGCCTGCTAAAAGTCTGTAGTACTTGCCAGGCGTAGCTTGTCTAAGTTCTCACAGGATCACAAAATGGTTGAGGTTGGAAAGGACCTTTGGAGGTCACCTCATCAAACCTGCCTGCTCAAGCAGAGCCACCTACAGCCAGTTGCCGAGGACCATGTCCAGACGGCTTTTGAATATCTCCAAGGAGTGAGAATCTACCACCTGTCTGGGAAACCTGTGTCAGTGCTCAGTCAGCCTCACAGTAAAGAAGTGCTTCCTGGTGCTCAGATAGAGCCTACTGTGTTTCCATTCGTGCCCATCGATTCTGGTCCTCTCACTGGGTACCACTGAAAAGAGCCTGACTCTGTCACCTTTTCACCGTCCCTTCAGGTATTTGTACACATGAATAAGATCCCTCTCGGAGTCTTCTCTTCTCCAGACTGAACAGCCACAGCTCTCAGCTTTTCCTCATAGGAAAGATGCTCCAGTCATCTTAGTGGCCCTTCAATAGGCTCTCTTCAGCATGTCCATGTCTCTCTTATACTGGGGAGCACAGAACTGAACACAGCACTTCAAGTGTGGCCTCGCCAGTGATGAGCAGAGCAGAAGATTCATCTCCCTAAACCTGCTGGCAACACTACTAATGCAGCCCAGGAGCCCATTATCCTTCTTTACTGCAAGCACACGTTGCTGGCTTATGGTTACCTTGGTGTCCACCAGGACCCCCAGGTACTTTTCCGCTGAGTTGCTTCCCACCTGGGTGGCCCCCGGCATACACTGGTGCATGGAGGTTTTCCTCCCCAGGTGCAGACTTTTCGCTTACCCTTACTGAACTTCATGAGATTCCTGGCAGCCCATTTCTCCAGCCTGTTGAGGTCCCCATGGATGGCAGCACAACCCGCTGGCATATCAGCTGCGCCTCTCCAGTTTTGTGTCATCAGTAAACTTGCTGAGGGTGCGCTCTTCCCCATCATCCAGACCATAAATTAACTTCTTAAATAGGACTGAACTCCACATTGAGCTGTGGAGTACGCTGCTAATTATTGTCCTTCGGCTAGACTTCCACTGACTTCCACTGACTTCCACCTTCTGGGCCAGGCTGTTCAGCCAGTTTTCAATCCACATCACTGCTCATCCAGCCCATGTTTCAACAGCTTCTCTCTGAGGATCTTTTATGAGACGGTGTCAAAAGCCTTACTCAAATACAGGTAAACAATATACAGTGCTCTCCCCTCATCTGCCAGGATAGTAATTTAATTGTAAAGGTTTTTCAAGTTGGTCAAGCATGACTTGGTGAGGACATGCTGACTACTCCTGGTGACTTTCTTGTCTTTCATATGCCTGGAAATGCTTTCCAGGATTAGATGCTTCACCACTTTCCCAGGGTTTGAGGTGAGGCCGACCAGCCTGTAATTCCCTGTGTCCTCCTTGAAGACAGGAGTGATATTTGCTTTCCGCCAGTCTTCAGGCATTTTGCCCGGTGACCGTGATCAATCAAAGATTATCAAAACTGGCCTCATGATGAACAGCTGCCTGCTCCCTCAGCACTTGTGGCTGCATCCCATCAGGGCACATGGACTTATATAAATCCAGTTTGCCTAAGTACTCCCTGACCTGACCCCCTTCTGCCAAGGGTACATCTTCCTTGCTCCAGATTTTCCCATTGGTCTCTGGGACCTGAGGTTCCCGATGGCCAGTCTTGCTAGTAAAGACTGGGGTGAAGAAGACATTCCTCAGCCTTTTCCATGTCCTATGTCATCAACGGCCCCACTTCTTTCAGCAGTGGGCCCACATTTTACCATATGTGTGTGTGTGTGTAATCAAACTCCCCAAAATGTTCATAGACAATATTTTCAGAGAATTTACCTTTGAAATAATTTACTATATTAACATAAGGGCCTTGCTACAAGAATTGTGTACAACTAAAACTCTCTCTTCTGTTACTGTATTAACATAAGGGCCTTATTACAAGTGAAACCGTCTCTTCTGTTTCACAATCTGTTACATTATGATAATGCTCTACATGCTGTTATTGCTGTTGGGGATAGATCCAGCTGGTACTTATTATCTCAACAGATTCATTGTATAACAGGAAACTTCATGTACTTGTATCAGTTGCCTATAACCTAATTTAAGAATAGAAAAATATAGTCTATTTCAGTGAGATAGCTATCCACCGAAATGAAAGAATAAAAAAATGTTCTGAGAAAATGAGTGTAGTGGGGGTTTTTTGTTTGTTTGGTTTTTTTTCCTTCTCGTAATCTGGGTTTTTCTTCTCATTGGTATTCTTAGACTTTATTGAGGAATTTTATTATTATACATTTTATTCGAATTGTGAACTGATAACTGTTCAGACATATATCCAAGAATAGATTTGTGGAATAACATCAGCCAAATTTCAAGTGTCTTCAGTACACATTGTATGTCTGTTCAGGTGCGCAGCTTGTGATACATACGTGGAAGCTCAGAATGTGTGCAGCTGCAAAACTGTCACACGTAGGTGTAAAAAAAATGCTGTAGTTCTGTTTCAGAGTAATGCGTATCAGCAGATTCATTCACAAGCCTGAGAAAGCTTCTGTCTTCAAACAATATCTTTCCTATAGTCGTCATCTTTAATGTTGGATAGTGTGAGAATACATTTTCAACCCTCAAGTATGAGGGTTTTAAATAATTGAAGGGAAATTGTTCTATTTTAAGAAGGACTCTCTCCTCAGATGACAAGCTTCACACATCCAAAATAGGGCTTAGAGCAGTGGACCCTTTCTGCAGTTATTAGACTTCTAAAATGGCAAACATTTGAGTTTCTTTTTCATTAGCAAAATTGTCTTTCTCTGTGCCCCCTTTCCCACCCCGCAATGTGCAACTTCACAGTGTTACTGAAGCCAATCCAAGCATCAGCTGCCTTTGAAAGGGGCAGCCCCAGCTTTGGCAAGCTGTTCCCACTTTGTGTTAGCACAGACGTGATCTGCCAGATACAGAAACTGATACGGCTGGAAACAGCTACAGGGGAAAAAAAAAAATGTGGCTGGATCAGTTTCCCATAGTGAGTGGTGACACAGAAGAAGAAAAAGCAACATGTGGCCAGGAAGGGGAGCGGCGCAGAGCAGCATGATCCCATGTGGCAACTGCAGCCTTCACTCATCCTGTAATTCCTTATCAACCAGGCTCCTGTTACTTTTGTATGGTGCTGGCTGATTCCTTGGTTGTATGGAAATGTGCAGCACTTTGCTGGCCCTGCCACCCCGTGCAGTTTTCTGTGCCCAGGCAGCCAGAGCAGCCAGGTTTGCAGGGGAATGTAGAGTTTCTGTCTGTATTTCAGCCTGCTTGCTTCCAAGTCGTGTAAAATGCTGCTTTGGATGATGCCACACTCACACTGCAGCTAAGGCATTTATTACAATAGCTTTTTCTGTAAATGATGTGACACTGCAAGTTGATCTTCAAAGAAGAGTGAGAGACGGAGAGGATAATTTGGTGCTGGAGGCTTCAGAAGATTAGACATGATGTTTACTTTCTCCATTTAGACATCAAATGCAAATTCGGGTGATGTGTGCTAGCATCAGTCTAGCTACTTTCCTTACATTTTAACTGTGCTCTTTCCTTGTATTTTACTAAAGCTCTCTGCATGTGCATATTACAACATATTGATACTCTATGTAAGTATTTAACAAGAAAGCCTCAGTGAATTTGTGATTCAATGTGTGGTGTTTGTCCTACACGTAAACTGAAGTTACATTGTTCATACAAAGGCAAGTGGCTCAGCTTCCTTTCAGCAGAGAGGAATTCCTGATATCGCTTACATAATAATCTGAGGGGGTGAGCAAATGGCTCGTAAAAGTGACTCTCAACTCATTAAAACAGGATACAGTCCCAACACAAATTTTGTGGTGAAAATATTGCTAAATTAAATTAAACCTTCCCCTCTCTCCCCCAAGACTCCATCAGCCACAAACTCCAGTGATTCCTTGGCCTCTCAGGAAAAAATCTTTGTCTGAATAAGTTTAAGTGATCTTTGTATTAAAATGATCAGCTTCATTTTTAACAGAGGAAATATGTCGTAAAATAATCCCGTTTCCCCACTTGATTTAGAGATACTGAAGTGTGCTGATTGAAGAGTTTAAAGGTTTCTTTGAGCTCTGAACTATTTACAGTATAATTCGGTTCTCAGCTTCAAGTAGCTGGTTTCATAATGGTTAACTTCACTTTAGCTCTCAGAAGTTAAGACCTAAACCTTGCTAGAAGAATGTAGTCAATCACAATGTTTCATATCATGTTGAAACCCCAGATTTTTTGTCAGTAAAGTTTTATGAGGAAATGCAAGGAAATAAAATGTAGTCTAAGGAAATGGGGGTCTGTGAAGAACAGTCAAGCCGTCTTTGGCGAAAACTCTCACATGAGAAAGAGGATGCTGGCATCCAAACTCATTCTCTCTCTGTATCAGACTTCCTAAACTTCTCGATATTGCAAGAAGTTAACTCAGGTGAAACTACATTTATTACCAAACTGGGCATATTAACCTAATATGTCAGTAGTATGTCTCTTTACAGAATAGCTTATAGGGAGGGTTCACCTAGGGTCTGCAATTCCCAGTACTGTACAACAGTCGTGCCACCTGCTTTTTGCCCTGACTCGCAAAAGCTGCATTTGGGCAGAGTTACCAGGTAGTGTTCTGTAGGTACCTGGCAATGGGGTCGATGGGGTCTTTGCCATGCCTGTCTGAAAATGAATATTTCTTGGCATAATTGCGAAGGCAAGTTTATACCTCCTGAGATCATGGAGTTTTGTGTGTGTGTGTGTGTGTTATAGAAGGTGTGAAAGATACCCCTGCAAGCAGATTGAATACAAATGCAATAGTTCTTGGTGCCCATCTATCCCTGCACATAAAGTTGCAGTGACAACAGCGGCCTATGAGCCTTGAAGTCCAAGGTAGAGGATCCATGTTTTCTTTTGTTGGACCTCAAGAGATTCAGCTGGAGGATATTGTTGCTGTTATGCTAGAGAGAAGCAGATGATGGACTAGATCTAGTGCTTTACAGAAGTGCCATGGTGAGAATAGGCTACTTTCTAACACAGCGGCTGCCTGAACTAGGAAGGGTGAGGAAAAAGTTAACACTTTTGAGCTGGATTTGCGTATGATTGAAACTTATTCTCCTTCATTAGGGCCTTTGAGTTTTCGAAAGGTGAAATAGCAGTTGCTTTTTATGTTTCTGTGTATGTACATATATGTATATATGTTCTAAGCTTGATCTTAACTAACACATCTCCTCTAATGTTACAGGTAATTCCATTCAGCCCTAAGATGCCTGTGGTTTTTATCTTTATATAAATATATATACATTTTAGGCAGAATGAGGCTTTGTTTTACTGTAACACAAATGAACCACAACATACAAGCTAACTCTTAAGACCAGATAATATAGTGTTAAAAACTCTAATTGGAATACGAAGCTTAGCAATGTTTGTAGTATAAATATAGGACTAGAATGCAAGTCTGAAAATAATTTCATTTGGAAACAGTTCTGGCCCATTGTTCTCTATTGTTTTTGACTGTCTCAAGGGGATGAGGGTGCCTTTTTTCTTTCAGAATCGAAGCATAATGACATGATGTAGGAATGCGATGATGATTTAGAAAGCTGGTTTATTTTTGTTTCGGTTCCTCTAAAGTTCTAGTAATTTTCTCTGGCTGCTCTTGCCGTCAAACAGCTGCTCGTCGTGTTCGTGCTGGTGGCGAACAGTCTCCCCGGTGCGGTGACTCGCAGGAACTGCAGAGCAGCTGCCTCGGGAATCGGGTGCGAAGAGAAACCTGCATGCGGAGAACGCTACGAGCCGAGCACGGTGGTTTAAGGATGTGTATTCAAGGAGTGCACTGTTTGATAAGTTACTCTTTATGCAATCTAAGCTTTACCTCTTTCTGTAAGCCTTCAAATACACAGCTAATATAGGCAAGTCACACTTTAAAAAGCTTACACCTATACACTGCTCTAGATAATGTGGAACATATGGTACAGTGGCTAGTACCATCTCCTGCTCCTCCTCCTTTTGGTTCAAAACTAATCTCATGTAGTTTCTGATTATTTGAAATCTATGTTACCTAATGGGGTGATAATACACAGCTTCACAGGTTCACGTCCTGCACAGAGGTGGTTTCTGTGTATTATGCAGTTTTACTGAAAAATAATGATATAACTAAACTCCAAATAGCTAGTGAGATTAGGTGATTCAATATTAAAATTACTGTTAACTGAATAATTGCATGGGACTGCTCTCCATTCAGACAGCCAATTCAAGCCCCTGTTTTGTATGATGTAAGCTTAGACAACTAACCTTTAGATACTTACGTTCAGGACCTTTATCTGGAAGAGTTCTTGCTCTTGGAGCTCAGTTTGGTTGTGCACACTTCAATATTTATTGAAAGTGCCATAGAATATCCCATCTGGTCTCCAAAAGGGCATGGATCTCTCATAGGTACCTGGCACCACAGTGAGCATGTGTAGACTATCCTTGGGCACAACGTAGGGGCAACTAAACTGACTCCTAAACGTTTGTCCAACCGAAATAACTACCTCAAATACCAACTGTTCAGTGACATGAACCTCTTCCTTTCTTTTTCTAGTCTTTCCTGAAATTCTTCCTACCAGCCAAGAAACCTTTCCTGACTGATTTTTTTTATGTCTGTTCTGATACTCTTAATCAAGTTTTGATTTTAGAATACTGAAATACCGAATGCCATATTAGCTGAAACTTGTTGCTATAATATTGCAACACTGCAAGTTCCATTGTTTGCACAGGCATTACTGCTTAAATATGTCCAAGGTGACCTAGAAACTTCTTATAACCGTGCTAACTCACTCATCTGAACAGATCAGGCCTTGCTGTGTTGGGAGGAATGACTGACTGCAGGTATCTACTGTTCCTGTAGATAGAGACTGATTTAACTGCATATGCAGGCTACTAATATAGGCGTATATTTTCCTGAGTTATGCAAGCATAACATTCTGTTAGAAAATGTTTTTACAATGAAAAATGGCATGAATATCCTTATGCTGTCATGAATCAGCATTGACTGGCAGTGATTTAACTTAGATTTCCCTTCTGAAAACGGATCCTTAGTGTGAAACTGCCAAATGCTTATTATCTAGTGTTCATAGCATGACAGCCTCCTAAAGGTCCAATTCAGAATGGACTCTTTCTAGCTTGTATTGTTATTAAAAATATATATATAAATACAATGCCTGATGGAAAAGGAATCTAATATTAACTTCTGGATTTAAGCAAAAGTTAGACAACAGAAGCACTAATGTATCCAAGTAAGAGGGAGTTCAGTGTTCAAGTGCTAAGCTGACATAAGTGTGTTAGTGCATATTGGAGTGTGCTTTTAAGTCAATCTGCTGACTATCCCCAGCTACTGTACTTTGGTTTGCAACCTGGAGCAGTCTTAAAGTTAGTGAACTGGATTCCTCTTGGGTGAAACACTTGCAGCAATTCTCCAGGAGGCACCTAACATTCACTAGCTATAGATGGGTGTTCTGTTTCTGGGGAAAAAAAGATGAGCTAGGCCAAGGGGTATAAACAGACCGAACTTAACCATGTCTGGTGTGGATGTTGGGTTCTCAGGATCAAGTAGTTCACATTACAAATCTGTTTCTATTTGTTCACAGTGCTTCCTGGTAGCCTACATCATCAATGCTGTCACATGCTGTCACGCTCCATTGGGAGGCTGTGACTCTACAAAATGTTGTCGTGGCTGATGGAGCACTACAGCAGTGCTTGGTAAGATGTGAACTCACGTGAAACTAGTTTTGAGTAAGCAGCCTGAAGCTTTCAGGTGGAGTGGAAGGCAGGGAGGTGCAGTGAGTGAGAAAGGGAATCCTTTCCAAATACTCTTTTCTAATTCAGCAGTGCCTCCTTGTAGCAAATAGAAGCAGTGTCGTGGGTTCAAAGTAGTGTATAAAACAAACTGGACAGAACCTTTCCTTCAGGACCTCATGTCAGCTAAAAGAAGTTTATAAATAACTGAAATAGTGCCTACGAGGAAAAAACAAACAAACAAACCCCCACCTCTTCCTCTTGAGCTAGAGCAATATATTTTCAGGAAACAAGTGTCTGTAATTAATCATGCTCTAGTCTTTCCACAAGCAAATTAGACATTGATTTTTTTTGGGGAAAGGTCTTATATATACATTCAACATTAAATTGGTGATGTTCTAATCCTAATGTGTTTTTACTGGATTCAAGCAAATTGATTTGCACATGAATGATGCTCTGTGACACAATCACAATGTATTAATACTATCTTCTGTGTTACTAGCAAGAACGCCATTAGTGTAATAGGAAATTGTAGTTATGACCTAAGGCATACGTCTCCTTTTGGTTTAGTTATATGAAAAATGAGTATCTGAGTGACCTGTTACACTTTTATTAAAGTTTAATATTTTATCAAAAATAACAGTAATATTTCAGGAAACTTCACGGTCTTGCAGTACTCACAAGACAATAATTAAAAGGAAGATGACTATACTTTTTTTTCCCATTTTTTTCTTGGTTAATGGTTGTTAATGGCATAAAATAACAATGTTAAGGACACATGCCTCCACAGTATGGTAAAGTTTTCTGCAGTGTTTCAGTATAGTCTATAATACTTATTTCCACAGATGCCTAAAGTGAAGGACCAACATGCTGCAATTCTAGAAAAATAAAAATGAAAGCTTAAAAGAGCAGCTGTGGTCAAATTCTGCTTAACAGTGACAATGAGATCAAATGTTAGATATCTGTAGTTGCTGCAAGATCTAGTTCTTGGACCTTAAGGAGATGACAGGGAGCAGCAGTACTCTGTTGGCAAGTCAACAATTATTCACTGTAGCGAAATGCTTAAAAAAAAAGTTAACATGGTGGATGATTTATAGTGTCTCACTTAAATTCTCTGAATTGCACAAGGAAGGACCTTCTTTCTCTTGACTTCACAAAGATTTAGATCAGCTAAATTACGTATTTACTTTAGGTAATATGAACTATTTTCTGTCCTGATAATGCTGCATTCAAGCTAATTATTTCAGGTAATTAATTCAGGTAATTAATTTGCATGTTCATATAGTCATACATTTTATTTCTTTATTTCTGATATCTGTAACTCCAACATGGAAAGGCTATTTCTTTAACATCACCAGAGAAAGCTGATCTCTACTGAGTGACACAGCAACATGAAGAGGACAAACCAGGTAAGTCCAAGGATGGGAAAGTGGAGCGGCGAAAACTTCCGCTGTTGTTAAGATTCACTAGAATCTGGCTGGGGACAATGGGAGGAAGAGATGTATGTAGTTGTAACTACAAAAAAAGAAGATTGTTGGGTAGCTTTATTTTAACAACAGCTGGTATTAAGCCGTTTAGTCTTTCCAACTGTTAACAATCAAATATAGTCAGCAGAAGCTGTGAATTACAAAGGCTCTGAAGTCCTGTTTGTTATGAAAAAGAAGAAATAAGAAATGTTTTGAAGAGTGAGTGACCTTTACCCCTCCCAAAGTAGAGAAATTATTTTTTCCAGTTACGGGCCATGATTTGTAAGGAGAACACATGCCTTAAACAAAATAGGTGGTTGCAAGGAGTTAACAAAAGGCCACTGGAACAAGGTTCAAAGCTATATAAGGTACATATGAATCTGACAAAAGCAAACCACACAAGCTGACCTGTAATTGTTAAGTTGACAGCTGAGGAATTACATGAAATGATTAGGGAAACATAAGATGTGTACTTAGAAGTGTGAGTAAAGGAACTGTGTTTTTACTATCAAACAATGCTGAATGTAAGTGTCGCTGCTTGCACATATGGGAGGAGGCAGCCATATATCTGTAGAGACTGCCTGTCCCTGCCAAAGACAGTGTGGTGAATGGTATAGGAAGGTTATTTGGGGGTTGGAAAATCTAATTTAAAGGCCAGAATTACAATAGGTTCAAGCTAGTTGTGGCATTGCAAAAATTCTTAGGGCTTTCACACATGCCAAAACTATAGACTAAATCAAACAATATACCTCATGTTTAGTGCTACAGGAAAAAAATGTTGCCAATGATAAGGTAGGCACAGGTGGTTGTGTGGTGTTTTTTTTTTTTTTTTTTTGCACTGAAGGGAAAAAAGACCACAAGTAGCTAACTTGCTGTGATATTGTGTTTCCTTGAGATAAACTCACTAGAGAATGTCAAAACTAAATAAGTGATCATGCTTAGTAAATATTTTTTTCTTGCCATATATTACCTATTTTTCATATGCAATAGTCTTTGGCAATGGGACAGAGTTTACTGAGACTGAATGTAGTAAACTGGTGGAAGAGTGGAGGTTTAGACATGAAGTTGCTAGAGCCCATTATCTCTAGTATAACAAGGTATTAGGAAATGGTATCAGAATAATTAAGGTTATGCTAGAAAAGACAAGAGAATCACTCTGATCTACATTCAATATTTTTAAATTGCAAAGTGATATTAATGAAGTATAAGTTATGTGCTAATAATTTGGTTGCTGCTTAGAAGGATGTCTGTTGGGATTTGCAGGTTTATGAAGACCCAGATAAGGAAAGAAAATTCTGAAAACCCTCTACCCTGTAAATATAACAAAGCTTGGTATGATTTAGTGTGCAAGGAATTCTTCCCATTTCATGAAAATAGTGATGTTAGAGAATCTACACTGCGCGATGAAGAACAGTGCAGTTGCCAGGATAGTTGTAGAGAAACAACCTCCCATAATTAATGGAAGTTTGCATCCTTGGGTTAGAAATCTCCAGTGTTTTTACTGACCCTCCTAGGAAGAGGTAAGAATAAAAGGTTATGAATCATCTGTTTATCTGAGAAAGGGGCAGCTACTGCAGAGGCTATGCTTGCACCCCCATCCTCTCTGCAGCCAGACTGGATCTGGAAAGACTTAAACTAGCCCTGAGTAAACTGGTGTCTACTTGACTATGCAAAGAGGCCCACCTTATTTCTGGAAGCGTTGTTCCCACATTATGGTGGCCGTTCCTGTGCAACTGAGCTGTCACAACAAAACTAGTTAGCCTGGGAGCACACTGTGAGGATGTAACTGCATTGCATCTGATGCTGGAGCTGGCTCAGGGATGATGCAGTGCTCGCTTTGTGCAGCACAGACGTGCCTTGTTTGTAACTGCTGGGAAGGAAAGGCCAGGGCTATCACAAGAAATAACCTTCAAAGCCATGTGACTATGGGATCCCAAATACCTGCATGCTTTGGAGAAATAAGCAACGCTTATTGAACTTGAGATGGGAGGGAAGTAAGTGGGTCAGACTGGGGCATTTTTCCTGAAAGGGCATCACCTTCGTCCAGGCAGTGCTGACAGGGACAAATTAGAGCCAGTTCAGTTACTGAACCAGAGAATGCTCCAGCCAAGGTCTGGGGGAGCTGTCTCTGCTGTGACAGCTGACCCTGCTGTACATTTGTGTATCGAGGTGATATGTAAAAAGCACTCGTCTCTCTTGGGTAATTCAAAAACCCCTGCGTAAGGACTGCTGAATGAAGGGTCACATTCAGCAAGCATTAATTTAACCTCAAGCAATGCTATAGCTGTCATGTAGTTTTGAATCGGTGAGGTTTGTCTGTCAGCGCTGCTACCTTTGAGATTTGTAGATGTGTTTAGTCTCACAGTCATTTATCTTTCTTCTGATACCATCTTTGGAATTGCTGCATATATCCATCCATTTGTGTTTTCATCTGCATGTGGACAACCTCAACCCTATTAATATGTTTTACTCTGGCTTTCTGGGCCACATATTTAAAGAAGCGTGAAGTGGTACCAAAATGTGAGATAGCTAAAACCAAAATACCTTCAAATTACAGCTGCGATTTTGCCCCGAAACTGTAGGTAAAGTAATCTCTTCCAGCTGTACAGAAAGTCATTTCATACCACACACAAATCCATTGCAAGTAATACTTTGGGGGTTTCTCTTTATGATGCTGAGTGTCACGCTTTCTAGAAATGTATTAGAGAAAGGTCAGTGAAGCCACTGTAATTTCAAAGAGAGCTTCTTTTTTCTAATACATTTCTGAGGAGACACTGAAACAAATACTTGCAATCCACCTTGATAATTCTAAGCACAACTGTATCACTCATCAAAATGTTCAGTTGTGTGAGGCATCTGTAAGAGCATGTGTTATTGCAAGGCAGTTTATAGGACAAACAATAGCTAGTGTCAATGCACAGTACTGTGCACTAAATCAATGAGAGACGCTTTTGACTTTAGGTTTGCACAGGTTCACAAAAGAATTTGTTCACTTCAGTCTCAGCAGTCGGCTGTGAGATGTGTTAGTCTCCCGGTGAATGCATTCTCATTTCTTTGTTCTAGGACGTGTAGGTGCCTTGCTGACAGAGGATACTATTGATTAAGAAAACTGCATATTTTTTCTTTTTTTTTTTTTAAATTTATTTTCTTTTTTTCAGGTGTTGTAGGGGTAAATTACTGAGCTGGTGCCCCAACTGAAAACCTTCAAATAAGTCCAGGGTGCTTTATGAGGAAATACAGTTGGTTCAACATACCATACCTCATTATCTAATAACTTGTTGTAATGAGACCGGACAGTATTACTAAAGAAAATCATTGTTTGGTCGTGAGAACTTATAAGACTTTTAACAGGATAAAGCTAAACTCAAGTTACTTTTGGCAATTTGGTACTCACCTCCCCAAAAGTCCCCACTTCCTATTAAAAACTAGTACTGCAAAAAATGGGGAAAAAAACCCTTGCAAGGTATGAGATAAAGATAAGAAATAATTTGGAAAGCAGAACTCCAAAGTTTTTGCTTGGAAGTGCATAAAGAAATTATTCCACATCTCATCTGTACTGGTTTCAGCTGGGATAGAGTTAATTTTCTTCCTAATACCTGGCATAGTGCTGTGGTTTGGATTTAGAATGAGAATGATGTTGATAACACACTGATGTTTCAGTTGCTGCTAAGGCGTCAAGGACTTTGTGCCAGGTGCACAAGAGCCTGGGAGGGGGCACAGCCAAGACAGCTGACCCTGACTGACCAAAGGGATATTCCACACCATCTGATGTCATGCTCAGTATAAATGCTGGGGGAAGAAGGAGGAAGGGGGAGGCAGAGCAATGGCATTTAACTTCCCAGGTCACCATTATGTGTGATGGAGCCCTGCTGTCCTGGAGATGGCTGAACACCTGCCTGCCAATGGGAAGTAGTGAATGAATGCTTTGCTTTGCTTTGCTTGCCTGCACAGCTTTTGCTTTGCTTGTTAAATTCTATCTCAACCCATGAGTTTTCTCACTTTCCCCTTCCAATTCTCTACCCCATCCCATGATGGGGTGGGGGTGAGGGAAATGAGTGAGTGGCTCCTTGGAGTTTAGATACCAGCTGGGGTTAAACCACAACAGTCCTTTTTTTGAGGAACTCAAGTCATGACTCTGTCCTAGCCAAAACCAGGACACTACCTCAAAGATATTTTAAAAATATTCTCGTGAGTCTCTCTCTTTCCTGTGTGCTCATTATCAAAGATGACCACAAAAGTTGGTTAGAGGGGTTAAATAATAATTTTGTCTTGATGTACCATTTAAAACATGTCTCTTCTCTGCCAGCTGAGTTCCTGCCCATTCCTTCAGCCTCTTTTCCCAATAAGTCTGTGGCTTTGCACTGTGCCAGCTGTACCTACTTCAGACAGATGGGATGCAAACGCCCGGACTCCCTCCCTCCCTCCCTGCAGACGGGCATGGGATGTGTGTTGCTCTGAAGCAACCATCTTACTGCAGAGAGCAACTGGCCAGTGTTTAGAGAGGTGGTGACAAGCAGGTTGATGAAAGAGAGTGTTACGCCGTGAGCAGCACAGGGAAGAAACCAAAAGAGGAATCAGGAATTTTGAATTTGTGCCCAGGAGAGGAGTTGCGATCAAATTTCCTTACAGAGGGGCATACTAACTGGGTTGTGGTGAAGAAGGGAGCCTCACCTCACCATCTCACCAGCATTTCTATTTGTGGAAAAAGCATTAAAATTGTCCACTTTTTTTTTTTTAATTTTATTTTAATTTTACCCATTTTTATCCTTCCCTTACAGTCAGTCCCAGGCGCTGAGGTGTAAGAACTAATTGACCCAGGAAAACATCTATCCCTGAGGTGGATGCAGCAGCTGGTGAAGACCTGGGGGAAACAAAGCACTGCCCCGGCCTTCCCGCAGCCAGCGATAATGGCCTGTCACTGCTCTGAGGGGCAGGATATTGTGTTCGGGTGGATTTTTTGTTAAAAAACCCATCTTTTGCAGGCTTTGCTGGCGTGCTGTAGGTTACACCATGCCGTTGCTAGGTGGCAATGTGTCTTCAGGAAAGGCCACGGCGGTGCTGCGGGGAAGGGGCCTTGGCTGCGGCCCCTGCTCTGCTGCACCCAGAGACCTCTGAGGTAACGGCCTCCTCACCACTTTTCTTTAACTGCTAAAACCCCTTTTTAATATAATATAATTTATTGATTTTGGGAGTGGGGAACAGAACTCGAATCTCTGCTCTGTGTCAAGCTGATTTAACACACAGGGCATATGGGCGTAGGTGCCGGGAGCAGGGGAGCAGCACAGCCACCCCAGCCTCTCCGTGCGGGAGGTGCCGCATGTCAGGGTGGTCGGGAGTGAACAGGAAGGGACTTGCTGATAAACTTCAATATGAAACTTTATACTACTTAAAGTGACTATTGTCAGGGCTAGGCTAATATTTTAGAAGCTGATGAGCTTTTTTTTTTTTTTTTTTTAATTTAAATAGGAACATGCTGCAAGATGTGAACCAGAGATGTGTCAAAATCTGCCTGCAACCTTTGCATGTTCAAGAGCGCCTTACCTTCAGAGTGCCTTTCCTTCTGGCTCTCCTCTTTGTAAGACCTTGTGTTACTTGGCTGAACATTAAATTACCCTGTTCTAACTGATATGCTAGAGGTAGGTTTTACTCAAGAGCAAGACACAGTCCTGGATTCAGAAATTTAGCTCTGTACAGACAATTGCCATTTGTTATAGTTAGTATTAATGTGTTCCAACTTTATTCGTTCTGAGCAAGATGAGCCAAGGATACATCCAGTATTTTTTTTTATACTGGTAATTGGGAGTGGAAAGGAAAATTCTTTTCATCGATCTGATCCTGGTTGTTATTTACTCAGAAATGACAATTTTTTTAAAGAGAATTAATTATGAGCCAGTCATAGAATTCCAGTTCAGTGCAGCTGGCTGGCAATGACTGGTTCAAAAGCCGTAATTATTACAAGTTTGGAAAGATAGCTGAAATGACCCAGATGGTTAGCCTGATTAAACTGATCCAAAAGTCACCAGAAGTAGTGTTAATCCTATATTTCTACTGGGTACAGCAGTGCATAAAGACCTATGATAGCAGGGGACAGGTGCTAGTGAATCAGGTTGAAGTGACTGAGAGCTGTACCATAAAGACATCCTGCTGTAAGCCAGCTGGGTAGACCTTTGAAGCACAGAGGCACTGGTGGTGGAAAGCTGAGAGGTTAAAACACAGACACTGAACGAAATAGATCCCCTTTGCCAGTGTCTGGCTGAGTGGTTATTGGCCCATACACAGAGTAGAAGAATAAAACAAACTAAGAAAATAAACTGAGAAGGAGAATGAAGGCAAGAAGAGCTCCATTAAGAGTTGAAGCTCTCTGGAAAATAATCAAGGCAGAGTTTAAGTAGTGTTTTGTTTTCTATCATATCAGCAAGCACTATGTTCCAACAAAAAAACCCAAAGATTGTCTTGGCAGTGGTCTTATATGTGACTAGTTTTGGAGCACTTAATGTATTCTGGCAGTAATAGCTGTACAAGTGTGCTAGCGGAAGCTGCTTCTCTATGACAAAAAGAAACACGTGACAGAAGTGTTTAAAAGAAGTGAGGAAAAAAGAAAAAAAATGCATTGATGTGAAAATGTATTCATGATTGCCAAATTTGGTACTGTTGAGAGATTAGAATAATAGGTGAAAAAGAATGCAGAAAGGATCCTTAAGATTGAAAAAGTATGAGAGAAGGATCATCAGTACTGTATGTTTTCTTCAGCTAAAGAATGACACTAGGGAAGCTTTTAAAGTTTGGCAAGTTTTTTTCCAAAAACTTGGGCCCCTCATGGGAAAGAGCTGTCATAGTATCAGAGAATGCACCAGTGGCTATGAGGTTGCAGTGGAATGTTGTTGTAGCATGTGTAATCCATGAGTTCATACATAAGGATTTGCTGGAAGAGGATGTCAGAATACTTGAGTGCCTACGGGAGGTGTTATGTAGGTTCATCCTGTGATCGCTTCTTAGCTCTGCTGAATTATGTAACAAGGACAGTGAAGTGGGATTGGTCTTCTGTGACGAATTCTTCAAATAGGACTTGAAAAAAAAAATATGGCTCCATAATTAAAAACCAATGTCTGGGTCAGTAGGGAATTGCAAATGTATATAGAGGCAACTATGTCAAATCAAACCAAACCTTGGTATGCTTTGGGATCCTGGGACCTGGCCTTAATCTATAAAGATGAGGCTAGAAGTACCTGCAATATAAACTGAAGGCTATGAACAGAAGGAATGTGTCGAGAGGTAGCCATTGGACTGAAAGAGGCTGTCATTCCAGACAGTCCCATATTTTAAAATTACAGTTTCTGCAGGTTCCAGAAGGAAACAAGATAGGTGATCTGAATTAGCTGGCCTGACAGAGGGATAGACAACAGACAGAGTGGTTTTAATTTGTGAAATTAATTATCCCAGTATAACCTAATAAATATGATGTCCATGCTATGGGGACATCACCAGAAAATGAAAGGATCCACAAAGACACCTTAAACATTGCTTTTAAGCTTACATATATATGAATATTTCTGGCATTCCAAATTACGTATGAGCTGGTGATTAATTGTTGTTATATTTGCATGGGAAGGTAAGACACAGCTAACTGTCCCCTTTGGAGTTTCTGGAGCAAGCTGCTGATTGTTGTGTGACTACTTATGTTGAACAACGTTATGTTAGAAGTCTGAGAACAAAGGAAACTGATCTTGCCTTGGATTTCTAAATGCTACAGTGTGCATGACACAGATGTGTATGTGTATGCAACTGATAAAAGTATCATACCAGTCCAGCCTCTTTCAGGAAAGCTAAATTCCAACATAATAATGGCTTTTTATAAAAGCTTAATGTGATTTAGATGAAGCTGTCCAATAATTTGCAATACACTGATTATATTTTAAACAATGAAATTGGCCAGTCTTTCTTCAAATAAACTAATTTCGTCCTTGCCCTCTATAGTCATTGCTGTAGAGCTTAGAAAATCAGTAATTGCACTGTGCTGTTAATTTCATTTATTTCTCTCTATATTGTACATTATAAATACTAAAAAAGGGCAATTACCTGAAAAGTCAAAGTTAAGTCATCTTTGTTGATAGACTGTAATGACTTAAATTAACATCTTGTCCACAGCACTCCCCTTGAAATGAAAGCAGTTATAAAAGCATACTCATAAGTTTGCCTAGCCACTGTACAAATATTTTAGAAAATAAGGTCTTTGCTCCAGGAAATATCAGTTTAACAGATACTGAGCCAGCAAAGACACCAAATCAAATGGAAGAGATAGAGAAGGCCATTAAGAGAGAGGATTAAGTTATTCATCTCTGAATGGCGTTTCCATTTCAGTGAAACTACTTGGAATGAAATGGGCAAATAGCTTTCTCTAAAGAAAAAAATAGCTGCAGTGTGGTGGTGTCATTTGCTTAGGTTATTAGGAGATGACTTTGATTTGGAGTAAGGGTGAAGAAGAGTTCGAAAGGAATTTTAATCAGTATTAGCAGCAAAAAAGAAAGGAAAGACTGTGATTCATGCAGAAGAGCATACTCTGGGCAACAACAGGCACTTGCACAGCCAGGCAGACTGTGAGTTAATTTCCTTGAGCGTTGCTTTTTTCTTCCTCTTCCCACCAAGGCTGTGGATGCGTCGCTCAGTGTCTGCGCAGTGCAACACACAGCATCCCCAAACCTTCCTCTCTGCTGGTCAGTGAGATTGGCAGCACACTGCTCTGTTCTGAACTGAGCAAGGGGGAAAGGAAAGAGCTCGTGGAAATGCAAAGCAGGGCAGGCTGAGGGAGGCAACACCATTGCAAGGCTCCTGCTTTTGATCAACTGCATTATCACTGGTGAGCTAAGCACAGAGCCTGCAGTTACGCAGGATGGTTTGAAGATTAATGAGTGTTATGGGTACTGGGAGAACCAAACACCAGTGAAGGGAACTTAATTGCGCTTGTGCCAAGGATCATACAGTGGCTGGTGCTACGTTCTTTTCTCTTCCCTAGGCCATTGTAAAAGAAACTATTTTGACTTCAATGAGTTTTTCATAAAAATCAAGCACGAAAAAGTTTTGGAAAGACCTGTAAGCTTTCCAGCCTGAAAAATGTGCGCCCTGCACCTCTGCTGTTGTGAGGAAGAGTGATACCCTGTGGAGACAAAGGGAGGGATTATGTGGGAATGCCAGATTGCTTTTGAGAAACCCCAGTGTTATTCTTGATATTGGGAAAGATGATATCGTTGCTATTTTCACTGTTTAGGAAAACTGCAAGGGCTTGATTTTGGCTTACCTTTTTTTTTTTTTTTTAATTGTTAGTGATAGGGATCCAGTTACACAGAGAATGGAATTGTCTTTGATGTCCTTAGTACCTCTTGCAATTTCCCGGCTTTTGAATCACTCCTGTACCTTTACCTTATTCAAGTGTACATACCTGTCAAACTGGTTGAGATAGAAATATGTCAATTTCCCACTGGCAAGCAGGTATCCTGGTACCAAACAGGCACAGTGGTTTCAGAATTCCATGGATTGAGCTTTGAGACAGAGGTGTAATTTCTGTGGTTTTTTTGCCTTTTTTTTTTTGTTTGTTTTTGTTTTTAGTTGGTTTGTTTGGTTTTTTTTGGGGGGGGTGTGTTTTTTGTGGGGGGTTTTTTGTGGTGGTTTTTTTTTTTTTTTTTGGTGGTGGTTGTTTTTTTTTTTTGTTTGGTTTTTTTCCCCCTCCCCCCTGATGTTAACAGTGTCAGAAGAAACTTAGAAAATTACTCAGTCTGGTTTATTGCTCCTCTGTAGTATTTCAGAACCCTCCAATGCTATTAATTTCTATTATGTTCAGAGACATGGCTGTCTTGAGCCAAATACATTTATTTTTTTTTTTAAGAATAAATGGTGTAGATTGAGCATACCTGTCAAGTAAAGCAGTCGTCACATCTTGCTGGCTGTATGAGCAGGGTGGGAGAGCCAGGCCACAACAGACATGACAGAGGTGGAGGAGAAGAGTAATAGATAGTTGGTTTCTTCCTGCATGAATTGGAGAGGACAGAGAGAGCGACAGTGAATTTCAGAGAGAACATTTGGTATTCTCAGCCTAGAAAAAAAACAGGAGGGGAAAAAAAGTATCTAAGTCGTAGTCCAAATATGCACACTTGCCATCACAGAGCATCCACATGACCCTATTCTGCAGTTTAGGTAGAACTTGTGGTGAGCACTGGTTGCTTCCTTAGGACTTGGACCGAGAGTGTTTTAGTGGCTCACTGTTATTCTTACTACTATAGTGTAAACTGTTGAATTTTGATTTTTTTTTTTTTTTTTTAAATTTATCTGCTACCTTTCCTTTATGCTTTTCTTAATCATCTGACTGGCCACTTCTACTAAGGTCACAATATTTTCATAACATCTTGTGATTTTGTGCATCCCTAGTAAACAAACAATATTGAAACAAGCACAGAATAAAATAGTAAAAGGAATGCAGTAATGTACATCCTTATTTGTAAATTCTGTGTACTACTATGAATGATGTCAAACAGTAGAATAGTTTATCTATAAATATAGACATACTGTTGTTCAAGTCATCATACAAACTGACTTTCATTCCCATGGCTGTGCTACACTGCTCAGATAGCCCCTTGGACTTTGTTTCCAGTCTACAAGTCAGTGTAATTTATCGCATATTCCAATTCTAAGTACTCTTTTTGGGGGCAGCAAATGTCCTATTTTGTAATACTATCTTTACAAATACTAATCTAAAATTGTAGTCCAAACATTGCAGCAGGACATACTCTTATGTGCCAGACATGCAAAGCTGTGCTTCAGTACTGTGTTCAGCATTTGCTTAGGATATCAACAAGGTACTTCAATTGGTAACCAGTATTCGATCAAATCTTGTCACCTAGAGAATAAGCGTGCACATCTAGTATATATTATGGGCACAAATACCATATTAATATTCATACTTTTGGGAAGGAACAGAACACCTCTTTATCTGCTTATTACTGTAAGAGACCAGCCTTATGATGGGTCTTCAAAAGAGGTATCTCTATGTAGTGTGAGGAAGGTAAAAGATATGTTTCTCAAATATACAGCCTTGTTTATCTTCAGAGGGGGCAGGTAATGGTTGTATATGCTATACTGGTGGACTTGGCTTAGGAAACCAAGGTAACACAAGTTAAGTTATTTCAAAGGTGATGCCCACCTCACAGTCTGCAGAAGCACCAAACTTCTCTCATCACAGTGCTAAAAGGTGACTTGTCAAGAATATAAGCATCTATCTGCAGTGCAGGCAAAACTGATTGGAAGCAGAGAATGTTGAGCCCCTGCTCGGTTGCTCCAGGGCCTTGCTGTCTTCTTTCTTTAAATAGAGCTTCTGTTCTAGATCTTTGTTGCTCCCCAGTCATTCTTGCAAAATGTACACATACCTGATAAAGTTAGATACCAGTGTTTAGTCTCCGAGCATCAAAGCACTGTGTCTCATTTCTTTTATTGCTGAAAGAATGAGTCACTCCAAATTTCCCATTAAAAATATTTACCTTTAGTTCTGTCTTGTTGCTCTGCAAGTCCAGTTTAACCAGCTGCTACTAAAGATGCAGTAACGTTAAAACTGAACATCTCTCCTTTTCCTTCCTATTGGTATGCTTGCCTACTTTGGAAGTTCTCTATACATTGGACTGAGACATTTCTGTTATGTTTGCTCCCCTTTTCAAGCAAACTTAGGACTCCAACATTTTCAGTTTCCAATATACATTACTTATGCATATATGCTGTAAATATTTTTCAGTTCCTGTGTTCCTGCTGATCTATAATCAGGTTGCTCTGATTTTTTTTACCATTTTGTGACACCATAACATAATATTAGATTATAGTGGTGTAATGTCATACATAATAGCATGAAGACAACATATAATAACATGAAGACATGTAAACCTGGAGATTGACTCAGCCAACGTACTCACATATTTAAACCCAAACCTGATTTCTTTTCAGAAGGCTGCTTCAATGATTAAAACACTTATTGAATGCTTCAATAAGAAAATGCAATTAACTTCTTAAAAAGCAGACTTTTCAAAAGATTCACACCTTTATGAATCAGACATTTTGCACTCTGGAGCAGTATATTAACAGATTAGGTTCTCGCTAGAAATGGTTTAATAAGTTGGACTGGCAAGCAGTGAATCAGACAGCATTTTAAAAGTCTTAAATAAATCAGTATAGTTTTTTCTGTGCTGCACCTTGTGTTTTGTTTTCTTCTTCTGTCTTTTCTCTATCCTAAGTTAAAATCTCCAGAACCACTGTAGCTCAGACAAATAGAATAATTTTAGTGAGATAGCAGATCTCAAGACCAGGACTGGAGCAGAGCCTGAATGAATCCTGCGTTTGGATAACAGTTTCATGTCTTTCTCACAGACTGTGTTCTGCTAAGTAATCGAGCTTTGAATTGTGGCAAAAGCATAGGCACAAAAATACATGCGTATATGGAAAAGAAGACAATGACAATTTAATAGTTAGGGGTTTGTGTCAAAGCTGTCATTTTCAGGTTTAGATATCAGAAAACGCCTCTGTTACCTACCATATAGTCAAAATAGGTATGCTTAATCTTTCTAAGTTCTCTCAGACTAGATTTACATTGTATGGAGTCCTCTTGCACACCCTGAAAGAATAATCACTCTATCTTCTTTCCGGTGTAGGTTTTACCCATTTACAGCCATTCTGTGACAGCTGTTATAAGTTCCCAGAGATTCATTCTCATATTTCTTTTCATTTTTGCTTTGCTATCACTAACCATTTATACTGCCTGCCTTTGACTTTTTTCCAAGCAGTGTAAAATGTTAGTATCTTCTTATCTTTCATGTCAGGAAAACCTGGCAGATCACTGTAAAGCATATTAAAAGTGACACTCTCTCAAATATGTGTTGTGTGTGTACATATATGTATGTATAATATACATATTTAAGTATATGCCCAAATTTTAAAGCTAGGCAATCCTAACCCCAAGGATACATATTTATGATGAGCAAACTTGACAAAAAGACTGGAAAGAAGGTACTGTGTAAAAAAAACCCAACACAAAAGAATGCCCACAACAAAAACGGACCTTATTTAACATTGTTGGCAGGATTGCATGAGCCTATGTGGAGCATCATCCCTCTGAAAAGAGACAAGAGTTTCAGAAGTTACAGATGGCAAACCTCTCAGCCTTGGAAGTCATTCAGGCTTTTGCATGTTCCTTCTGTAGGAATAGTGTCACTTGCTACATAAATCTTGGGAAAGAGCTCCTGTAATGGTTAAATGGTCCAGAAAAAAAAGCTAGCAGTTTGGGATTGAGACAGCTGATTTTTTTTGCTCAGTGACTAAAATGAGGGAAAAAAAAGTAGGGCAGGTAATGTCTCACAACCACTTAAACCCCCAATTTTTCCCCTTGGTGAAAAAAGGTAAGTAGGCCAGAATGATTAACTTTCTCTAAGAAAATGATTCTGACTGTCTTCATTAAATGTAACCAACTTTGAAAAGGGAAACCGACATTATTTTTGCAATCGTAAACCAGATTTTTTTTTAGTATATTAAATATTTCTTGGCTATAAAGATATAGTAAACTTGACTTGAATTCACAAGGGCAAACAGTTGAAACTTCTCTTGATTTTGTTATAGTAATGCAGAATTATCAAGTTTCAGTTGCTGCTTTTCAAGGCAATAACACACCAGATGTCAGTCAAAGAAGCTGGAAGAAATAGCATCTGAAAAAGACCATTTAAAAACTACCTGTTTGGCTTGCCTGCTGCTGTCATGGCAAATCCTCTGTTGCTTCAGTGAACTCCACTTGGATGGCTGGTGCGCTCATGTTGAAATATCCATTAAAATCAAGGGGGAGTCTGCAGAGGCTCAGGGAGTTTGCGAGTGTAGAATTACTGGTGCATTATTGACTAAACTACCTCTCTAAGGCAAGTATGGCTGAAAAATAGATTGGCCTCTCAAAGCACCAGATGCAAAAGGTCTCAATTCATGCTTTCACCTTATTAAGTAGGAATGTAATCCAGAATGAGAGACAGCAGATAAGATAGAGTCATCATGGAAAGTTAAAAGTGCTTCCTGTTAGTGTGAGTCAGCTCTTTTTAGAACTTCATGTTTACTCTTAATTTCTGATGCAGCCTTTTTCTGCATTAAACCAGAAAAGTTGACCATGGGATGAAAATGGTTGATGCTGCTTAATATGAGCAGGATGATTGAAAGGATGAATTTTAATACTGTAAAAATAACACCAAAGTGTTTGCTCCTCTGACAGGTGAGATGATGTTTTTATTCAGCAGCAAAAAGAGGGTGAGCAAATGGTTAATGTTAATGGGATGAGAAAGCTGTGTATCTAAGCAGAGGTCTGCACAAAATAGCTGCCTGCAGCCTTAACTGTTAATTAGCTCCAATACTGGTTCAGCAACCACAGCCATGTTTCGTGTGACCTCACTGGTCTGGCATCTGGGCAATTATCTTTGGGATAATGAACCCCTTCATCCATAGCAGAACAACAACATCTCACTTGGCTTGCAAAAGATCAGAGCCAATCTGCTGCTCATCAGGGTGCCTGGCATCCCCTTTGTATCACACCTTATTTCAAACCTAACCTTTCACATCCTACATTAATTGTTTTTAGATTAAAAATTAATGAATCAATTTTAACAGCATGGAGGGGGTGAGGGGGAGGGGAGTGATAAGCACAAAGGATCATCCAAGAGGTAATTTGGATCTTAAATATTCCTGTCTGAGTTTTGAAAAGAAAGAGAAACAACATTCCAGATCACTGGTTACCAATAATTGTAATCTTTTTAATCTATGAAGAACTGTAATTAACAGAAAGTATAGTCCTTCTCCCTCAACAGTACAGTTTTATTGAAAATAATTCTGACTATTCACGTAATGTACAAAAATTATAGAAACAGCCACCAAAAGACTGTACCATTTTTCTTATCTTTATGTATTCCACACCATGGTGTGGAGCAAAACTTTTGAAACATTTGACCCTTCACAGAGGTTTTTGTCTTATTTCAGTTCATCCTTAAAGGGTAATGTGAAGACTTGCTTGATTCCACTGAAATAATTGAACATGTCGTGGCTAAGTTTCTGTAAGACTACTCTTCCATGTTTATTGATGAGCTAGGAAGCTTTTCCTCTTGCTTTGAAGAGTACTTATGAAGATATGTTGCAATTTCACAAAGCGTGGCAATCAGTGCACGAACCTGACATGAATTGCTAATGTTTTGAATTGGTTTGTTTCAATAAAGTATAAATAGGAAATACTTACAGAAGCCCAAATTGTCTCCATGCAGTGGATTTTGCAGAGTTTGTGTGGCTTCACCTTTTCTCCCCCACTTGTAGAGTACAGTTAGGCTTCTTCTGCAGACTTTGATGAAACTGAAAGACAGAAATGGTTTAATTTTCCTCATGGTTTGAAGCAAGGACGCATCTTTCAGCTAAGAGTAGCTATTGAGTTTCCTTGAAATTGCAGCTAGAAAGGTACCCGTTGCCTAATACAAAGCAGCAACATGAAAATTTGGTCTGTTGTCCTCCTTTTTATAAATAAGCTAACACTAATAAATCATCATGTTGTGAGACCTACAGAATATATCTTTGGCTGTGAAAATATCTTCCTTGTTTTTATTCACATAGCTATCTCAAATTTGCTTTAACATTCACTCAACTGTAACTCTCTACTTATGGTTTTCCATGTCTTCGAACTGTTAGTTTTATAACTCTCATTTTTCTTTCCTTTGGATCAAACTAATCAAACACAAGTAACTAATTTACATTGTAACCTGCAGACTTTTCATTATCACACTGGGAAGGTGAGAAACTAAGAAATTAACAGGAATGAGATATTTGCTTAAGAAAGTCAGGAGGAGATTTTAGTGTTTTTATATATAAAATGCTAACTTTCCCTGATCATCTTTCTGCATGGCTTAAAATTACTTTGAATTTCAGCTGTCCAACCTTTGTGTATGCAATAAGTTGAAAAACCTGTTATGGACTTTAAATTACACGAGTAATTCAAAGACAAGTTATTTACCCTCAGAAGTTACCTCTGATTGGAGTAATTCCACAACTCAACTTTCTGACTGGTTTGCATGATGTGTTATGAGGGACGACAGCAATGTTTTGGAAAACACTTATGTCACACTGGACTCCTGGTGCCTCTTCAGCTAGCACTGATGCTATCTGATTGATGACTTTTTTCTCATCAGAACCTGTCTCCTTTTATTCTGGATACCTAGTGAATACAGCCTCTGTTGCTGTGCTTTAATAGCCATTTCCCTACATTAATTATCATTGGTGCCGTTTCGCTATTGATCCAGTCCTGTGTTCTGTTTGCCCTTTCAAGTGCTGCCACAGCTTTGATGAAGGGAAAAATAAAAAAAAGTCTATTGTTACCTACAAACACTTTTGCTTTTCAGTGGATGGGCAATTTAGTATATAGGCTCTTTTGCCATTACAATCCCCCTTATGAATCTTTATGAGACATCACAAATGTGCAGAGTGCAAATACAACAGAGCCCAGTTCAATCAGCAAAGGTTAATGAAGACAGCTTATTAGTATCCTGCTGGGTTTGTTGCTGAATGTGTTGCAGTAATGCCGAGAGGCTTTGCTCTCATGGGAGCCACAGTACAGCAAGGCAGGGCACACACCGTATGTGGACAGAGGAACAGAGAAGGCTTGTAAATTCATAGCCAAGGCTGACAAAGGAAGTGTAATTGAGAGGACTGACAAAAATAAATTTAAACAGCATGCAAGGAACGTTCACAAGGGTCTTTATCTCCTACTTTGCTAAGGTGGTTATGGACCTGGATAAGTTATTAAGCACATGGCTTGAAAAGGGAAGGAAAGGGAATTCTGTGACTCAGTGAAGATGTGGTCCAGAAGAATGCCTTGGGGTCTTTTTAATAATGGTGGGGTACTTTGCAATGTGACTGTCCCAGTCAAACCAGTATTATTCTAACTTTGCAGAGGGAGACTAAAAATAAATGACATTTCTTCTTGTAAAAGTGAATGGGAGTGACTGGGTAAGGCTTATGCTCAAGGTAAGGAGGAGTAGAAGTTGGATGCCTGAGTTGCAAAATGAACTCCCATCTCCGGCATCGCACTTCTATGTCAAAAGGATCATCTATCCTTGTATTCTGTGTTATAAATCCAAGTGCACTGTCTCATATGAAACAGGAAAATCTTCAGCACAGTTTTTTACCAGGCTTATACTTTTTCTGAATTTTCAAGGCACTATCGATCTCTAATCAAACCCTTTCTTTTGTAAATTCAAGCTAACTTTTACGCATTCAGGGTTTGAGTCAGATCTTTCAAAGCGATGACTTGCTGGGAAGCCTCCCTCCCTGTTCCCTTTCCCCTCAGTTTTCCTTTCAATTTTGCTTGGAAAATATTTTGTTACATCATTCCTGGTGTTCTTTGCTCCTTTTATAACCAGTATATTACTGTAGTGGGGTTTTTTTGTTTGTTTGTGTGGGTTTTTTAAATGGAATAGAAATGTACTTAGCAATTGCTATCTTTTTTTTCTTCCCTTTATTTTCTGGTTCTTAGCCTGTAAAACATCATTTACTCTTTTTTTTTTTTTAAATCTAGTTAGATTACATCACATGTGTGGGTATAAATTGTAGAATATGTCTATTAGCCTAGAGCTCGCTTTAAATGATCTTATGCTCCGGTGAGATTGTAGAAAAAGAAAGGATGTCTGGTGCTAACAAAGAGACTTACAGAATGCTGATGCAAGAAATGTGTTCCCAGCTCTGCTGCTTGCTTGTTCTGAGACTTCTGTGATGCACTGTCATACTTCAGTGAAGTTTTCCAACCTGGGCTCTAAAAATTACTTTCTCTAGTCACCTATGGACAACATGCCAGTGCTGATTTTGAGAGCTGCTGAATGCAGAGTTCCCTCACACTTTAGATAATTGCAGGCCTGCACCACCTCCAGAAAATCAGGTTGTTTACTTTAATGCCAAGCTATGGATATCAATTCCTCGTATTATATATACGTTTGACTTCATAGGTCATACACCATAATTATTTTAAACTGTCTTGCTCTGATGCATTTTCCTCCTGCTTTTTTTTTTCCCCCCAGAGCTCATGATTTTGCCTCAGGTCACTTAGATTATTATTAATGGTACCTCTTATACGGATAGGTGAAAAAGAAAAAAAGACTTTTTAGATGAGTCAGGCTGACATACTCCCCTCCTCGTGTGATTACCAGGGGAAGGTGCTCTTTGTTGCCAGGCCAAATTTGATAGTTTGGGGGCAAGTTAAGTCATCTGAAGTTCATTATGGCCCAGGGTCTAGCTGTTTTATGTACCAGTCTAGTAAGGGATGCTAGAGACCACAGTACAGAAGCTGCAGTTGCTCAAAATCTTCCAGTCATTGCAGACAGGCAAAAACCTGCTTTTGATTCTAGAGTTTGGTTGTGATCTGAAGAAGGCTGTCTTGGTAGTGAAGTTATTTCTGAGGGGTGAGCTAGAGAGTAAGTTGCTTGCTGATAGCAAATGATATCCATATCGTCTGTCAGAGGCTTTCCAGATTCTCTGTCCTGGTTTTGAATGGCAGCAACAGGTCTGGCCTGTCTCTTTTTGGAGCCGACTAGCAAGTGGTGCTATTTTAAACAAGTCCTTTCCTTTTCTGAGTGCTGACATATGTAGAGTGAAGTATTAGCATTTTATAACATTTTAAAGTGTTGCCAACTCAGGAGCTCCAACCTCACAAGTCAAACACCCAAATTATGAAGTGCAAGTGTTAAGTTTGTTAAATGTGTATTGTTATTGAAACTTGAAGAGTCCTGGTTTCCAGGCCCCAATATGATATGAAAAGAAGGGCTAGAAAAACACTTCTGAAAACCACAAAGGAAAATCAGAGGTTCTTTAGTAGCTGATCCCCTTCAGCTAGAGTGAGAGCAATAAAAATGTCAATTCTAGCATGGCCTTGTGACTCTGGAGATATCTTATCTTGCTGCAGGAGAGGGCTGTTTGAAGGAAATGTTTTTTTATTATGGTGCCGATATTCTGGAGTCTGAAGATATCATTCTCACTTTATAGCTGCCTCCTGCCAAGCTATGTAAAATGCACAGTTGATGCCACATGGCTTAAATGTGGGGCAGTAGCAAATGCTTTTGCAGAATGATTGATAGGAAAGAATGCCTTTTCCCTCTTGAGACATTCCTTGAAGGGATAGCAGAGCTAAGAGGAACAGTTTGAGAAATGTGTTTAATCTAGCAAAAAGTCCTGTAATTTGCATTATCACTTCCTATGACATAGCATGACAAATAAGATTTTAAATGCTTACGGCTATGCATGCTTTAACATGAGATTAGTTTTACTGCCTTGTTACATATTCTAGTTATATCAGGATCTGCTTAAAAAGCATATTAAAAACAATATGAGCCATTCATGTAAATATTTCTCTTTCCTGTGAATGACTTTAAGCATAGAAAGAGAGCATATTTGAGAGGTAAAAGACACATAAAGAAACTACTCAAGTCAATGGTTTGTGAAGGATGTTAACATAAGTTAATGCCATCTGGAAAGCAACGATTAGATGAAGATGGAGAAAATAAAAATTGGTGTGGCATAACTTTATTAGGTGTTATTTGTCCATGACTAGAAGTCTAAGCTGTATCTTGAGTTTACTGAAAAGTCACCTTCATTTAAATTTCAAGTAAGTGAACATTGACTGAATATTGTAAAATTCAGTAAACCATTTTCTGCTTAAGAAGTCACATGTAACTTCAGGAGCTTACCAGTCTTGAAAATTGCTCTCTTTTGAGGCAGGTTGCAGCTATGTGGAACAATAAATGTAATGATAGCTATGGTTTTTCACATTAGTTCCTTCTGTATCCTATTCTTCAATCCTTGGTGTCAAAGAAGGTTGAGTAGCTTTTCACTATTCCCTTTCCCTGCAGTGGAGATCTGCAATTCTTTAGTTTTTGTGACATATCAACATGTAGAAGTTTAAGAACTTGTCTTTCCCTACCTTGACTACTGAATAACTCCTGTCCAGCTGATGCATTTCAAACCACAGGGGTTTTCTTTGTCTATGTGGAGTGTTGATCTTTGCTGAATATTGTTAGTTAGGTCTGATAGCATTTACAGTATAGTCTAGTTCTAGCAAAAGATCACCAGGTTTTGCATATAATTTCTGTTTATTTGCAGAAACCAGACAGACTCAGACTTGTGGCTGCATAACACACTGCTGGATGGTTCTTGTATGACCTCATGTTCTTTAGTCAAGAATTTCAAATTAATACTTTAAAAAACAACTATAACATATCCACATGGTTCCTATAAATTTAACAGGGTTTAATACAAAATAATGCATGTAAGAAAATGAATTATTATGCCTATGGGAACCATAACTTTGCATTTCGTCACTTTTGAGTGTTAAAGTGGGTTTTAAATTCCTAGTCATACTAGCATTAATATAGTGTGGTGCAGCAAATACTTTCCCTTTCCTTGCCCATTTTTCTTCCAGACCCCACCACCCGTTTCACCTTTCTTTTTTTTCTGAGGAGAAATAGAGACAATTCTTAGGACCAGTTGATTCTTGCTCTACCTGTGTTAACAAATCCAAGTCACACTTTAGATAAAATAACCCTCAGTATTTTGCTTAGTTTGCAGAGTGGGAATAAAGGAGAAGGTGAGAAAGCTATTCAGCTCCGGTTGCTTTTTAAACAGTGGGGAATGCAGAAACTTCTAAATAAAACAAATAATGCTTGCAGGCAGAAAACTTGAAAAAAATGAGTTTAACTAGAGCACTACTGCTTCTGTCTAGCACAGAGGGGATTTCACAGTGCTATATCAGCAATTTAAAGGTTAATGAAGACCTGACAATAAGAGGTTGTTTCAAACTTAGCATTATGTCCTCTCTGTGAATATATTAGTGGCAATTCGGAACAGTAATTGTGTCAGCAGCGAGGAAGCTGTGTTAGCCTCAAAGGCTTTATCTGAAATATATTTAAAATTAAGACATCTGATGAGAAGATGGTGGGCCTGGACTAGAATACTGATTCTGGAAGAGCCTTGAGTTTTGATCTTGATGCTGATGAACATGTTTTTTTGTTTACCTCCTTGAGTTAAAATGAAAAAAAATGATATTTGAAACCATGGTGATGGGGAGCAATATCTTCTGCCTTCATGAATCCCTTAATAGTCTAAACCAGTAGTGTAGGGATACAAAAGGGAGACCTAAAGAATAAGCTGTTACTATCTGACCCATTTCCTTTTTGAAAGACTGGTGGGGGCAGCTGTAGGGTTCCCCATTGAAATTATCAAATTATCATCCTGGCACTGCACCACAAATGTGTAAAAATACCCAGCATTATTAATAATTCTAAGGGCATACATATTTCCTTTCTCCCACCCCGCCCCCATTTCGTACATTATGCTACTCATTTCAAGGTAGGAAGACTACATTTTATTTTGTCCAATAAATATTTATATTTGGCCATCTTAATCACAAATGGTCACAGCGGTTATAGGCAGGAATCTTAGCCTAAAGTCAGATATTATGTCCCTAGTTCAGAATATTTTTAATATGGATGGAGAATTGTAGCTACAGAAAGATAATGCAATGCAGAGTACTCTGTGGTAGTATTTTGCATGTTGAATAATAGGTTCAGTAATTTTGGTAACCATTTATTCTGTTAAGTCCATTTCATTTTATTGCGTCTTCCTGATTTTTCTGCTCCTGGCACTTGTGCTTACTGGACTGGTGCAGAATTGACAAAAAGCCTATCATTCAAGTGGCTGATAATCACATTTGTTAGGATCTATGATCATACAGCGCAGACACGCAATTACACAGGAGATAATACCTTCATTCTATGTACTTTCATTTTATTATGGAGTTACTGTTGCCTCTCCACTTGTTAACATTAAGCTCCATTTTTCACTTTAATTCTATCTATTGGTTTTGTGCAACTAAAGCAGCATACCTTATCTAAGTTCACAGCACTTCTTGCTGTGTATAGATACAATGTTTTTGCTAATTTTAGTTCAACTCTTAGCTTTCCTTAAACTCTAGAAATTCAGGAACCTCTGTAATTAGTTCTGGGTTTGTTGTTGTTGTTTTGTTTTCTTTTTTCTTTTTTTTATTGTTCTTGTTCTGTTACACTTCGTAGTTTTGTATCTGATGAAAAACTGAATGCACAGGTGTCAGCCTAATTTCTTAAGAAATGAGGTTTATGTGCTGTGCAACTGTCAGGTCTGTCACTAATATTTTTTGAACTCATTGCCCGGCTTCAGCCATATTGACAGAGAGTAGAGGTCTCAAACGTATGAAAGGTCTACAAGCTTGTGTAAATTGGCAGCTATATAGAAGAGGGAGATCCAAACCAGTGTCGATGACATGGTGTCAGTGGTGGCAGCCAGCTGAGAGCTGCACAGCCAGCTGGCTGTGTGGGACAGGCCATGCTCTGAACTAGCCCTGGCACCCAATGCCTGGGAAAGAGACAGGAGACTGAGGGAGTAAAGGAGGAGAAGGGCTTAGAGGGTGGAACCACATACAGATCATAGAATCATAGAGTTGTTCTGGTTGGAAAAAACCTTTAAGATCATTGAGTCCAACAATAAACCTAACATTGCCAACTCTACTGCTAAACCACGTCCCCAAGAACCTCATTTACACATCTTTTAAACTCATCCAGGGATGGTGACTCCACCACTTCCCTGGGCAGCCAGTGATAATCCTTTCTGTGAAGAAGTTTTTCCTAATATCCAATCTAAACCTCCCCTTCCTCATGTCCAATCACTAGTTATTTAGGAAAAGAGACCAACACTCTCCTCACTACAACCTCCTTTATCCCCGCAAACTGGATGTCTTCAGTTCTGCTGCCTGTTGAACAGCTTGTTATGGAGATTGTGTGGTAGTGTAAAATATGTAAAAAAAATAGGTAAAATTTAAAGGATTGCTACATGTATATATGTTTTTGCTTTGCTTGTATTAGGTCAATAACAACAGTTATGTTCAAGTAAACCCATGGTGACAGCAAAAGTAGTTTAACCAGCCGCCACCCTGAGTGATTCTGTTGGTAGAAATAGGTGAGGGGGAGGCTGAGCACAGGTTGATCATACTGCTAGGTTACTTGGGCTCACACCTTCCTCTGTAAAAGTGTCCATACGGCTGCATGATGGCTTCATGTATCAGTAGAACTATTGTTTTAGTAAAACCAAATTTGTAATCAGATTCACGTCACCAGATGTCATCACCGAAGGGTTTCAGCAGGTATGTCACTTGCCATTCCTTTTATCCAAATTTTATTATATTCTGTAGTTGTTATATCCTTGTGAGTAATGTTTTGTCTATGAGAAGTAATGATTTGTCAAACCCCAGGTCGTTGTGGTAGTACTTCTGTTACATATTGTAACTATTTACAATAAGAAAATAGCAGAAATCATGTGCATTGTTGTGGATTCCAAATGCATATTACAGGAAAAATCTCCAACTAGTATAATCTTAAGTTAATGGAGCTGTAAAACTGTGTGGCTGTTAAGATAATCTATGATTGTTGCTGACAAAGTTTATTATGCTCCATTTTTGATGGTACAATATGCTATTATATTTTTCCTTCATGCATATGCCTCTGCCTATATAGTGTGCCAAATAATGCATTGTAGAATATCGTACAACCTGAGGAACTTTGGGGCTGAAACTTCATAGTAGTGGTTTTGAATTACACTATAAGGACTTTTCTACATAATCCTTATCCATGCTAAAATATTGCCATGTGCTGAGTTTGAAGTCTAGTTGATTTTGTATAGGGACTAAAGGACTAGGGAGCTTATGATGTAGTAGTGGGTAGTTTTATGCTCTAACAGAAACATTAGGGATACAGTAAATTGTAATGTGTAAACTGTTCTGAGGGTTAAATAGTGACTCTTCCTTCTGCTGGGAGGGACCTGATTAATTTCTGGGATAGCTGCAGTTACAAAGGGGTTGATACACTATGCAGTATCAGCATAACTTGGTTGGCAGCTGCCTTATGTCCCCTTCTACTTTAACAAGAATTGTGAAGCGCAATCTTGCAATATAGGCAGGTTGCCTGATATCCAGATTGCTCAGTATCGTGCTGATTGGATTTTGACCTTGCTAGACTGGAGAAATAGCAAATAATATCTGGTCTTAAATTTCTGAAATTAGAAATACCCTGGGGCAAAAATAAAAGAAACCCCAGGCTGTTGCTAGTATACTTTTTGCAGTTTGGTAACACTCATGAATACATCTCTTAGTAGGGTACAGATGGAGCTATGAGGCCATATGGTCCATCCCTGACAATGGCTTTGAAGCTGTCTGCTTGCCAGCAGAAATAGGAAATGGACAAGTATGCAGAGTTGTTGTCTGAAGAAATGGTGTTTTCTGCACGCTGTGATTCATGCGGAAGCAGAAGAAAATGTGTGCCAGCAGGTGCACATCCTCAATAAGTAGGCATATTAATATTGTGCATTTCACTGCTGAAGAACTTGAGCCAATCAAGGTAGTTGATTTGTTTACTTGTATCTTATTGTGGATCTGTGAGAAGTGCAAAAATTGGTGGGTAACAATTTTGTAACAAATAGGATATGGTCTCCACTGCAAGGAGAACTTCAAGACATGAAAAGGGACGTTATCTAGATCTTTGCTGAACTTTTTGCACTGAAGCAGTGATTTAACTCAGCTGCCTGAGGAGGTTTTGGTTTAAACTTAGCGATAAAATCAGATTGATCAAGGTTCTGTCTATGGTCAGATTTATGAAACAAACACCATTCTGAATTTGTGATTTGTTGCTTAATACTTTGTTATGTGACTTCAAATTTATGTCCTTCTTGGGATTTGTGAACTTAAATGATGTTAAAAATTTCAAAACATCCTTTATTTTTATTTTTCCTGTAGCCAAACGCGATTTCAGTATTTTCTCCATGGATTTCCTTGCCCTAGATCCAAAATCTGTTACTCTGTAAGCAAACGTATCTCCTCTACAGATAGCAAGGTTTAGGAGAGAGTCACTAGGAAACAGATAGTACTTCCCTGAGGTATCTAACACCTGCTAATGGTTTGATTATCCAGAAGAAAGCTGAGCTTGATTATAGTCTTAGAAAAATATAATCTAGTTGTTCAGAAATGTTTATTACTTGTAAGATTTTTTTAGGATACTTTAAAAACTGTTTATAAAACCCCATCACTAGTTTCATACTTTTTGGTAGTCACAGCAGTTAAAAAAACCAAAACAAAACGAACCACCAAACGACAAAGACATTTAAAAGCTGTTTTCAGTTGCACTTTAACGTTCTTTTCATAGAGACTTCATTTTGTTTACTATTATTCTGTCTTAGGTTAGGCTCATTTAAAGGGTATTATTACAATACACATGGTAATGTGGTCTCATGAAAACTGATCTTTGGACTCAGCCTAAATCTTCCCCTCCCCATCTCCAACAGTTACTAGAGACAATTACGTAAAAGTTGTGCTGGTTTGTGTGTGTATATTTAGAGCTGGGTGAGTGATTACAGCAGCAAAATGATATGAGAGATAAATCTACATTTAAATAAATTTATTATTTAACTAGATGAGAAGTAATAACCCAGAATTTCTAGTATGGAAATATCTGTGGGAAGTTAATACAGATATAAGAAACTGATAATGTCATAATATAATTGTCCATTTATCTACAACAAAGTTTTGCCTGTATTTCTGATATTACTTATCATTTTAAACTCAGTGTTCGGAGAACTGCTGCAGCTCAAGTGTTCAATTAAAATTAGTGTTGATAGATAAAATATTAAACAATTCCTTTTAAAAAAATTACCTGACTTTTCATGTACTGTGCTTTTTAGTTTATGAAATAATCTCTTAATTCTCCATTTTTAGGAAAAGTTTGGTTTTTAATCCAGATGAAGGCCAGCAATGAGGTGAGTCTTCCAAGAGAATGTGGATTTCACACAACCGTGGGTTCTGGACTAACTGATAGAAACCTAAAGAATTTAGTAGCCGGAATGACAGTAAGTGCTCATTGACAGTTGTGGAGCTGGCATGTACCTTGAATCTAGTTGCTTGCAGGCACTTTTTATTTTTTGAAAATTGCAAATTTTGAGGGGATTTAGTCAGTAATGCTTTCAAAGGAATAAAAAGGAATAGATTTGGAGAAATAGGAGTCTTTCATTTTAGCATTTTCAGAGTAAGAATTCTTCCTTTTTCATCAATATGCAGCTACTCAGAAGAATGTGGAAAATTATAATAAAAATATAGTGTGGTAGAAAACATAAACTTTTCTCTCTTTTAATAAATTACCAGAATGTAGCAACCTTCTGAAGGTGAAGGTAATTTAAAAATTTGTTTGATATTCAGTTCACATAGCTAAGAAAATATAAATACACTAAAGCCTTTACCTATCTGGTTCTAATGCAGTCACTTATTCCATGTTCTGCTTAAATCCTGTATTAATATTCATCACATATTCTCACCCCCAGGAGTTTTCTGACCGTTTTCAGTTATCACATGAGTAGGTAGTAACATTCTGTGGAAAGAGAAATTGGGAGGATGATGAGAGATGAATATAACTTGGAGTGATGATTAAAATAATGCATGTCTCAGAGCATGACCTCTCTTTTTCCTGTTCTTCTTGGTTTGTTGAGGCACCCCATGTTGCTGGTGATAATATTGCTCACTGGTAAAGTGAGCATGTTTTTAAAATGTATAAGAATGTGCTTGAAAAATTCAAAGCACTGGGGAAAGGTCTAGACAGTAACCCAGTGAAGTATGTTATACAGGATGGTTTGTGTACTCTGACTTTGCCTCCTCCTGAATATCTCTGTAATAACTGTCTTTTGTGAAGATCCCCAAAAAGTCAGAATGAGAGGGGAAGGAGATTTGATTATTTAGCTGACTTCTCTGATCAATAATTTCACTACTAAATATGGTATGTATATTCAGTCAGATTTAGAAAACATATTCAATGACATGAGAATGGAAAATCTACTGTCGAGACAGTTTGAGTTTTTCTTCCCCTTCCCCTTTCCCTTTTCCTTTTCCTCTCCTTCCATTTATGTGTTTCTGTGTCTCTTCTGTGTAGTTGTTGTTTGTTTGTTTATTTGTTTGATCTGAATTAATGTATTTCAAAGCAGCTCCTTCTCCTCATCCCATAGAATCATGGCTTGAAGATAGTTAATGTTGTCATTAGGTTTGGTGTTATAGAGCAACAGAAAGGGAGGTATAACATTTACGTGAATGTTTTTAGACTCCAGGACATTTGCAGGTGTAGATAACACCAAGGAAAGATATAACACTCTCTGATACAAGCTGTACTGGCTTATATGTAGTTTATATTTGTTGTACAACTTTTGTGCAGGAATGATTTCACATTCTTAAAAAAAAAAAATAGGCACAGCACAGAATCAGATTAATCCCCACAGGTCCGATAAAGTAAATAGATTAGGTGAGTGTTCAGTAATGCTCTTCAAATGTTTACCCTCTTTCAGGAATGTTTGCAGAAGTGGAAGTAAAAATTGTTATCTGTGTAAGAGTACTGTGGGTCAAGGATCAGTGAAGAGCTATAGAATGTTAAATTAAAGAACTGGAGAAATAGTATAATAGAAAGGGAACATCCACCAAAAAACCTCTCTGACTGTGAATGAAGTATGTTATCATTTAAACTTGACTTCAGGCGGCTGTCATTTCAGAGCAAGGTCTGACACTATAAAGAGTAGAAAACCAGAAGCATTGCAGATGAAAGTAACAGGCTACACAAGAAATAATTTACCAGGGACAGGAAAACATATTGCTAATATTGCCCCAAAGACAATATTATTCAGTGTTAGAAAGAAGCCCATATCTCTTGAATGTCCCCAAAGTGTACAAAGGTTGTAACATGGAGCTGAAATTCGTCACTTAAGAACAGCGTCACACATTACCCTATGGAAATGAATGAACAAAAAGTCAGAACTATGGCACATATTTTGCTCTGGCTTCAAACTTTTCCGTGAATGATATCATGATATTGTTTTACTGGGGTGCTTACTTACTTGGTGGCCAAAGAAGCCTCCAGGCTGAACAAACCCAGTGACTTTCGTCGCTCCTCGCATTGCTTCACCTCTAAACCCTTCACATATTAGAAGCTGGCTATCTTTTCAAGTTACCCTGAATATTGATGAGCAACAAAATGGGTACATTTTTATTTACTGGGGGCCAAATGAATGTTGAGCTGAGCTGCAAATACAGTTAGGATGCAGGGACTTTTAACTGGATTATAAAAAACGGAACTTTCCAAATTTGCAGTCAGAAAGAAGATACAGGCTCTTCAAAAATATTAAGTTGTTTAAGAATTAGGTGTCTCTTCAGTGTTTTCATGATTGGAACTAACAGAAACATAGTCTACTGTTCAGTAATCACAGGTGACAACTAGGCCTTGTGGGAGTTAATAGGGATTCTGCCATCAGCATCAAGGAGACAGGATTTGCATATTAATTTCTGGATGTGTGTGCATTGTATTAATGAGTAGCTAGAGTGAAACACTCTGCCTATATTCATAAATCTGCATTTCATGCTTCTACATACAAAATAGGTATAAAATTGTATTTACTATACTCTGGGGCCTATAGTCTTGGATATGAAAAAATTGGGTCCTAAATATGTCTACTGAGAAATATACATATTCCCTGAGAAAATCCTTAGATGCAAAAATTTATTGCTAGCTATATACAATATGTATGCACATCAGTTGCAATGACACAATAAAGAATGTTATAGATTTTTCAGAGGAGTACTGTGATACCAAGTTTAAAAGGTGCTTGAGGAATATAAACTACCCATGAAAGCTGTAGGGAAGAAGAAGTAAACTGTATCTCTATGCATTAGAAGAGTGGTGTTAAGAGCATCAAACCTGATGCAGGTTTAAACTACCTGCATTAATGTCAACATTTTACATTGTATGTAATACAGCACCATTTTTAGGAACAATTAATAGCCCACTAAAGATTTCTCAAGTTTTCCTGTAAGGGCATGAATTCTGAGAGAACAGGAATCACTAATTCTTTTTTTTTGGTAAGCAACAGAGGTGGATGACCATTCATACTTTTAAATTATATAATTTTGCTGTGTGTTCCCATTTTGTTCATTTTCCATGTACATTTATGTGATTGAGTTCCATTGGAATGGCAAGTAGCAAAAAGCAAGTTTCAAAGTCATGTGCATGACTATGAAAGGAAAATGGATTTTAAATTTACATGCATCAGCAGCCTTTGCACATTCATCTACTTAGGAAACAGGTCTAATGGTGATGTTCATTTGTGTCTACTCACAATGAATTAAGTGCACAATAACTTGTTAGCTCTTTAAGGTTACCCTGAGGACTAAGGCATTTCTCAGAAGATTTTAACAGTTGTGTTCCTGTGTTAAGTGATTGCAAAGATCTTGTCATTTGGTACAAAATCAGTAACCAGGTAAGCTGGAGAACATTTTGCTGTAACTTTATTGTAGATTTTATTTTCACTGACCTTTAACAATACTTTTATTGTTCTGCGTATTGTTCTGCTGCCTTCTCCCAGCTTTTCTTGACAACTCATCCCAAACTCACTTGATACTATCTAAAAGAATATAATTTCTGCCTAAGGGGATAAAAATTAAAAACTATTCGAAGTTTCTCAGAATAGCTGATATTTTATACAAGTTATTTTCAAAGAATAAAACTGTACAACAGTTCTACAAACCCTTTGGAACCTATGCATAGTGATGTTCATTTGCAGTATTCACATACCTTTCATGTGAATCTGATGAAAGGAATTTAATTCCAACTTTTATTTAAAGGACTTGATCAGTTCAGGTTGACTTGTTTTTATTGGATCAGGACCAGACAGAGGGAAATTCTTATTTTCGGATAATCTTGTATATTCCTTTTTGAAAGGAACTTCATCTCCTCTTATGTTATGCTCTCTTTAGCTTTGTTCAGGCTGTTTTTTAAAAGCTGGAGTGATGTGATGTGGTTTCCAGTGGGAACCTAAAAGATCTTTTACAAAAAGCCTCTACTGCTACTGATGAGGGGATGGGGGCAGGGGGGTGGAATGGGATATGAAGTAATGAATGTCTTTAATCAGAAGTTTTGGGATTAAATCTAAGTTTTAATGGCTACATCATTTTATTTCTCAATGAAAGGTGAAACAATGTTGTTATTTACATGTTGAGATATTAAAAAATGGAAACTGGCTTGGTACAGAAGGTGTTTCTTCCATTAATTGAATGACAATTCCCTCTGTGACACTGAAATCCAAAGTTAAACTTATAAGCAATCTGATCTAAATATTAAAATATGCTCTTTTCCATGTGCCAGATGATAGTGAGCAGTCTACAGTCACACAAGTTGTATTTCCCTCTGCTGGTTTCACTTAATCGAAGTAATTTTCTATGCAGTTAGTCAATTTTCTTCTTAGTAGCTAGCATGGTCTTTTCTTTTGGATTTAGTTTGAGAATAATAAGATAGAACCCATGTTTTTTTCTAGTAGCTTTCTAGTGTTTGGGATTCAGTACAAAAAGAATGTAATTGCTCACTGATATCTTGGTTTTTGCCAAGGGGACAAAGGACTTTTCAGCTGTCCAGCTGCAGGTTCAAGACAGCCTCTGGGAGGGAACATAGCGAGACAGCACCCTAGACTGACAACCAGGCTGATCAATGAAGTGTTCCACACCATGAGCATCACACTCCATATATAAGTGGGAAGTTGCTGGGTACAGCCCTTTTTCTTTGATGGCCGCCATCTGTAAGGGTTCCTACTCTTGTGGCTTCCCTACACCCCCCTGTCGGTGTCCATGTTTGACTGGGCTCACTGTGCTCGCCGTGTCCACCCTCTGGCATTCATTGCTGGGAGCATGCGTTCCAGCGGGGAAGTATTGCTTTGTATCACTCTTTTATTATTTTTCTGTTTAAGCTGTTTCCATTTCAACCCAAGAGGCTTTCCTCCTTTTCCGTTCCCCTGCAGAATCAAAAAGAGAGAGCGAGCAGCTGTTTACTGTTTTAGCTGCTAGCCCAGTACTAAATGTTAACACCCTTTTTTAATTGCCACCAAAATTAAATAAAGTAAGGTTTTTGTCCAGTTTTCTTTGTTATTCAGTGAAAACCATAAAAAAAGATAGCATTTCCACCTGACCAATATAGAAAGACATTTATTTTTCAGTCTTTAATACCACCTTTATATTCACTTCTAGATTGCTCTATTACTTCTTTCATTTAATCTATATGGGAATGAAATGCTGTAGCACAAATTCATGTTGCAGAGAAAAGATTTTATTATTGAAGATGGGTTGACTCCTTTCTGTTTGCAAGAGTTTTGTTTTATTTCCCTGATTAAAAAGTTGGTTGTTGAATAATGGAGTTAAATTAGAGCATGTAATTTCAAACTTGGTCCTTTATAGTTTGTTAACCTAGCTTCCGTTTCTCCATATTTTTCATTTATACATATGGATCCATTATATTGTGCCTAACTGAATATACATAATTTAGATGTAATTTTTTTTAGGTCTCTGTTAAACTGGGAGTCAAAATTGCTGAAGAATTGTAGTGTAAAAGATCCTAGTAAGTTGTAGTTATGCTGAGCTTGGGTGTGGTCAACAACACAACTGTGGAGGGCCTATGTCAGTTTAGAAAATCGCGATTCTCAGGATAAATCTTTTTGTCCTTTGACAGGGTGAGCCTGCTGATCAAAGGTTTGCACCCACTTAAAATGTAATCAAAATTTACATGTACTCTGGCAGAAAAGACAGCATGTGCATCCCACTCGCTATTCATTCTGCTGTCATGCTGTATTTTTCTCTTCTGCTGATACAACTAGTTCTGTGTTCGTACTTCAAGGCAAGTTATGGAAATGGTAGAGGTCTCAGATTCCTTCAGAGTGTCTTCCCCTAATTAAAGATATTTTAGAACATATAGCTCTAATGCTTCATCCAATTTTTAGTGTACCAATAAGAACCCTGTCTTATATTGTAGGCAGAAAGATGTATTGTAGATAGACCCCAGGTTATAGGGTTGGTAGAAACTGAAGGAAGCCCTCCTTTGCCAAAGGAGTGCTAAGTACATATCGACATTTTTACATCACTTTGTAATTAAAAGCAGAAAATAGTATTTTCTTTGATGATTATACTTTCTTTGTGCATGTCCTCAGAAAGCTATAAGCCATGGGGTGATACTTGTCCTCTGTCCGATGGTGGAAAAGGTAGAAGTTTTGGGGAAGTCAAATCTTATTTATATGGAATTTGGGTTCCTATAGTGACTTTCAAACCAGCTCGCAAGATTCATGCAATGCCAAAATTATGCATTCAGATCCACAGCCTGGGTCCTCATAATGTTTCTTCGGGATTGATAAAACTCCCTTTTTATAGTACAGTATAGCCAAACATCAGTAATAAGCACTTCCATTCAGTCTGATGATTAGAGCTAATTTAACTTTAATTAAGTCCAAAGTGACCTAACTAAAAACATAACTGGCAGGTGAAAAGTGTATAAAAAATTTGCTATCTTTTCTTCCTTCATTCAGACAGTTTTTGTTCTCCTTCAGTAGTGTGTTGTTGGTTTTGGGTTTTTTTGGTTTTATTTATTTATTTATTTTTTCCTGTGATGTATTGCAAAGAAACATATCTGGTACCCAAACAACAGAGTATTTCACTAGACTCATGTTTCTTTTATAGAAGGAAGTGGCAACCACAAGAAAACTAAGACGTTTCACATTGTTTAAAGGGACATGCAAGCCAAATACCTTTTCTAATTAGGTATTGTATATTTTTTTCCCCAAGTATGTTTCTTTGACCCTCATATGTATAATCCAATTTACCATAAACTCTAATTCACTCTTTAACAGCTCTTTTAAAAATGTCAGTTCAAGCTATTAATGCATACAGGTAAAATTTAACTGCATTCTATTTTAGTGGTATCAATATTTACCAATATTATTTACATACAATTTTTTTTTTTACTAGTAAATTACAGGTAAGGTAGGACATACAAAAAAAATGCCATTGGTAGTTAAAAAAACCAAAACAAACCTAAGTTAAGAAGAACTTCTTATTACAAGGCATCTCAAGCATGTATTACCTATCTCCAAATACATAATATTGCTTTTTGCAACACCCCCTACCGCGCTTTTTGTGAAGTTCAGTCCTTCGGTAAAGCTTATGCTTTCTTAAGAAATTCAGAATTTTTCCAGAACAGTTGATTGGCTCAGGACTGAAATAAATATGTGAAATCAGATATTTGGGACTTATTGTATACCACTATGTGAATTGCCTTTTGATTTTTCTCTTTACTATGCTGTTTTTTAAGGCAAGAGTACATTTATGGACAAAAAAGTACTTACCACTGTGTTGTTATGATAGCCCTGCGTATGAAATATTATGTTATAAACATCATCCTATCTAAGAACAATAATTCTAATTTCAAGAATTTCTGATTAAAAACTTTAATATGCTGTGAAGGAGTTAAGTTGGTCTCTAGTCACTGAAAACACTAAGTTCTCAGGATTTTTTTTTCTTCCATGTCTTTTTATAATCTTGGTTACAGATGCAAGGCCTGCGATAAAATCTCATCTAATGAAACAAGGTCTTAATCATCAAACTACACATATCACTTCTGTTCAGGCACTCAACTCTGTAAAAATATAAGAAAATAAATGCAAAAGAATAATAATTTGGTAGGTTCAGTAAAAAAAAAAGTCTTCAAGGGCCTAATGGGGGGTTAGAGTGAAGAGAAAACCAGGCTCTTCTCTAATGTAAGCAGTGAAAGGTTGAGAACCAACAGACAAAAGATTCAGTACAGGAAGTTCTTATTAGATGTAAGGAAATGAAGGTGGTCAAACATTGAAAATGGTTGTCCCAAGAGGTGGTGGAATCTCCATCCTTGGAGATATTCTGAATTCAGCTGGACAAGGTCCCGAGTGACCTAATTTGACTTTGGAGTTGACTGTACTTCGGTTGTGTGTGTGTGCTTGTAAATTGGATTACATGACCTCCAAATATCCCTTCCAGCTTAAATTATTCTATAATTATTTGGTACAACTGAACTGGGAAATTTGTAGCAAAGTGGTAATGCCAGAAGATTTTAAATTTAGATTGCAATAATGAGTATCCATACAGAGTCACCTGAATGCCAGATGTCCTACAGGGTTCCAGTGGGATAGTTTGCAAAGCAACAGTCATCACATTTTGAATAAGCATTGCAGAAAGAATGGATATTTACTTTGGAATTTTTCCAGTGGGAGAAAAAGTAAAATCTGATTCCAGAAATTAGAGACTAGTGTAAAGCATCAATTCTGTGTAAGCAAGTGCATGTAACCTGAGTGAACTTGGCCAAACACAAATAACATTTTCAAGCTGATACATATTTACAAGGTCTGCAAGTAAATAAATCCACCACAAAATGATGTGAAGTCTGTTTGAGTGCCCTTCTGGTGAGCAATCCAATTTTACTAACACCAGTTCTCTCTGCTGTGGATGATCCATGCAAGAAGAAAAATCTTGGATGTAAAAGCGAGTCTGAAAGCTCCTTAAAAAATTTTGATTTTTCTCGGAGCTCAACTGAAGTTATACATCTGCTAGCTCAATGGAATCTGTAGGGGATTAAAAGAAATATTTAAATTAATGTATGATACATATTACCAGACTGAATAATAGCAATATCTGTTTCTGTCCACTGTATATCTTTCCCTCATACTGTTTCCTCCTTTTGACCACAGAGTACTTCTTTTTCCTTACACACTCCATCAAGCTTTTTCTATCAGCCAGATAGGAATTTCAGCTGTCATTGTGGACTTGTGATCCCTTTTTTTTTTTTTTTTGTGACAGCAACTGTAGCTTTCACCAGAAATGGGAATTATTTGTCCCTTTTGGTGTCCATTTTCATCTCAATGTTATGGCTTTGTGGCAGGGTTTTATATAGCCAAAACTTTTTAGCAGGCTTTTATTTGGGTGTTCAGCAATTTTCCTTCAAGGATTTTGTAAAAGTCACTGCCAGATTCTATTTTGTAGAAGTATTTGAGAATTTTACGTTATTTTTCACAGAACACCTAAGGAAACTCAGGTGTTATCCTATATTAGCTTTCCAAACATATTAACTCATTGTGTGTTTTGTTACATATCAAATCAAGAAGATAGAAAAACCTTGTTTGCATGTATGTTCAGCAGAGTGATGGAAACATTGAAGCTAAGCAAAAGCCAGATCCTTTAGCTGGTAAATGCTTATTTGCAGCCTGATGGTGAAAACGGAGGGAATGCTGTAATAAGCAATTTTAGACTAAGAATGATTATAGTATTCAGTTTGGGTGAAGGACAGGAGGACAAGTGGTTTAGTCCTCTAAGCACTGTATTAGGGAATCTATGAAGAAACATCAATTTTCGGACAATCCTGATGTCTTGGAGCTGTTCTTAGATGTAGCCTTAATACAATTGGTACAGATAATAATTAAAGGCTTTTGTGTTTTTTTTTTTCTGTCTCCCCAAAGCATCAGATTAAATATTAATGGCAAAAATCCCATTGACCTCTGGGATGATCTCTGGGCTGAGTTTGTACATACCTTGTCTTCTACAAAGATGTCCTGGGAAAAGTATGAATGAAAAAGCATTGTAAACATTTGAGTGAGTTTTTTATTGTTGTGAATGAATGAGCTATTAGAATGAGGTAAGCTAGCAGACTATATATTAAAAAACAAAACAAACCAAAACACAACAAAAAACCCCAAACACCTGAAATCAATCCATATTAATTTATTTGCTTACTTACAACTTAGATATGAAATGCAATCTAAGAACAAATTGATATTTCATTTTTGCTTAATAAGACTGAATTGAAATAAGTGATATTCCAGCTGCGTTCTGCATGGTACGTTGATTTTTCCAATTCCAGAAGAAATTAGTGATCCAAATTTGCTTTGAAAAAACTGCTGTCTAAACCATGAAGCTGTCATAGTGTCTCGTTCAGCTCAACACTCAAGTAAGAAGTCATTCTTTAAAACAGCCCATTAGAGCACTGAAGTGTAAATAACTACTTATTCCAGTTCTCTCGAGAAAAATATGTGTAGTTTTGGCATCCATTCAGCTCTGAAAAGTATTCGATTGTACTTACAAAAGACATTCTGCCAAAAAAAAGGAAAGAAGGAAGGGGGGAAGGAATTAATCTGACAGGAATTTATCAACATTAATATAGTGAGAAACAAGTTAGAGGAGTTAACAAACTAGCTTGTCCTGAGGGAAACGAGGCTTTGACATGAAACATCTTTTGCTAATGTTAACATCCTAAAGAATACAGTCTGCAACAACCACGCGGGGTGGAGAAGCATGTCAACAAATAAACATCGCCACGCTACCCATCGTCTAACTGTGCTACACAGAGATTTTGCTGGTGATAACATCTTCTAACTGCCTTAGATGGGGGGAGGAAAAGACAGTTTTGTCAGTATTTAGGATTCTGATCCTTTCTGTGGGAATCGATCTTGCTCAAAATTTCTGGTATTAAAAAAGTTTTCTGGAAAAAGCAGTGGACAGAGAACTGGTGACTCCTACTGAACCATCATGGAATGCTTGGTTAGTGAAAAGATAAGACTGATGACCAAATGAGTTCAGCACATGAATGTTTAAACCCTTTGAGTGGAGCTATACATGGAAGCAGCAAATTATTTTTGCCTGAAGCCACAGCAGCAAACTCTGCCCCACAACCCTTAGCAGAGGTTTCCATACAGTTGGTCTCTGATAACCTATTCCAAGGCATCTAGGAGGCTGGTGACCATGTCAGGCTGTGGTTGTGGTTTCACACACAACTGACACAAACACAGTTGCAAAAGGGAGGTGCCCTGGTCTTGGCTGCTACGTATTCCTGTCCAGTGCAGTCCCTTCTCAGCCATCTGCAGGACCTCATCTCAGCCACACAATCCTGATGCTTTTTCTCCTTCCTTTCTGTACAGGAAGTGATGAAATGATAACCGAAGCCTCAAGGTGCCTTTAGGAACTGGAAGTTTATCTCCTGGTCTGAAACCAATCATGGCTGATACATAGTTCTTGCAAAGTGAAGATTTTTGCTCTTCTGCTGAAATCCCATGTCACACTTTTTCATGATCAGCAGACTCACAAGGAACAGGTTCAAGGTTTGTTTATCTCAAATCCATCTCTTAGTTTGCCTGTTTTCCCTCCTCTTCTTCCATGTGTAAGCAATCATTATGTCTGTCTGGATAGTATTTAAACACATTATTCAACAGATGATAATTTATTCAATAACATGTTCTTCATATTATTTTTTTGGTTTTCCAGCTGATCTCACACTGTCTGAATACAACATTCTGTAAAACTAGCTGGGTTCTTCCTCTCGCTGAGCACTTACGGCCCCCCTCTCTGTTAAGCAGACTCTCACAAAAATGAAAGAATACTGACAATGAGTAGGACTGACAGAATGGAGGCTAAATAGCTGGATTCCTTTCTCAATGCTCCTCCAGAAATGCTGAATTACTGACCTTGGGATGTGACTAGTCGAAATGCAAGAAGTCATATTACGGCAGAGGAAATAGATAATAATCACATTTTTGTTAGAAGTATGTTTATCTCTATTGGCTCAGCTTTGTATTGTGATCTATTGTAGGAATTAATTTGTTTTCTGGGACAAATGAGTAAAAACGTCAGCTGTGCCAGGAGAAGGAATTACTTTGGTGAACGTGCCTGTCTGTCAGATTATTCTGTGCTGCTAGTTGAACAGTTAGTATGAGTACTTGTGTACCATTTCAATTGAAATTAGCTGGGTTTGTGTACACTTGTAAAATAGTAGCTCTTTGATAATTTGGCAACAATTGTGACTGTGACCTTAGAGATGGTGACGGTCACAAATTTGGTTCAAAATACCAGGAGCTGTCAGTATCATCTGATTGTAGGTACACTAGAACTACAGCAGCAGGACATAGCTTTTAATGTTGGCAGCTAAAGACTGATGGAGAAGGGAGAACAGCATAGGGTAAAAAAGGCACGGGGAGAACTTGAAGCAAAGAGAGCCACCATAATGTGGGGAAAAACCTGCCCTCTAAACACAGTAGAAGAGAAGAAATGCTTAATACCTTAGGCCAGAGAGGCAGGTAGGATTGCCAGTGCACATCGATGGTGCAGCATTCTTTGCCCTTTTCATTCAAGAAACCTAAACAGGGTGTGCTACTTGGTTAACGCAACAGACCATTCAACATAGCTCCCAGGAAAGACAAATCTCCAGGGTTCTTTTGGAGTTGGATGGAGGGTGATTGCTATGCAAAGAAACACGAATGCTGAAGCTGGTAAGGCAAATTTTGGCATTGTGGAGTTCTGTGGCCTAACTCTGTGTGTTCATAATATACATTATATCTACAGCAGATTAAATTATCCAAATTGTATTTGAACCATTAAAATCTCAAATCTGGAGTAATGCTGACTGCATTTGGAACATGTTGATGATCTAAGTCAAGGGCACATCAATATTAAAACAGAAGCTTATGCCAATGTACTTAAATACCAACTTGTTTAGCCTTGATCCAGGTGTGCTCCTGGGTCATGTCAGGTTGTTTTTTTCTGTGAATTTTGTTTCCCTGCTGCAGTGCAAAGCACTGATACACAGATATTAAAAATCCTAACTAATCCCCTTGTCTAATGACTGTGTGTGTGAGAGCCTGTCCTTTTTCTCTGAAACATATCAGGCTGGCTATGAAAAAGGGAGCAAGGCTAACACTTTACGATGATTACCAAAGGATGTCTAAAAATCTTCCCTTCTTCACTCCAGTTTCTCACCTCAATCACTGCTGACTGCAAAAGTATCAACCTTTTCCCTCAGTCAACAGTCCCCTAATGCAGGAGTTAGTGTTTCCTCTGTCTCCTTGCTTTTCTGCTATTTTTCTGCTTCAACAACTCATTACAAGTTGTGGACTGTATTTGTTCGAAATTCATATATGATTAGCAGTAACTACCATGGTTTTGCTGCCTAGTTTTAATTTCTGTGGAGGAAGATGACCTAAAGTATAAATGCAACTCTGTACACATCTGTTTTACTTTATACTTCCCTTTAACAGAACTGCCTTCACTGACCTGCTGCACACTTTTGGAGCAGTGTAGGGGAAAGGGACCTGGGGGTCCTGGTGGACAGCAGGATGACCATGAGCCAGCACTGTGCCCTTGTGGCCAAGAAGGCCAATGGCATCCCGGGGTGTATTAGAAGGGGGGTGGTTAGTAGGTCGAGAGAGGTTCTCCTTCCCCTCTACTCTGCCCTGGTGAGACCTCATCTGGAATATTGTGTCCAGTTCTGGGCCCCTCAGTTCAAGGATAGGGAACTGCTGGAGAGAGTCCAGTGCAGGGCAACAAAGATGATTAAGGGAGTGGAGCATCTCCCTTATGAGGAAAGGCTGAGGGAGCTGGGTCTCTTTAGCTTGGAGTAGAGGAGACTGAGGGGTGACCTCATCAATGTTTATAAATATATAAAGGGTGGGTGTCACGAGGATGGAGCCAGGCTCTTCTCGGTGACAACCAACAGTAAGACAAGGGGTAATGGGTTCAAGCTGGAACACAAGAGGTTCCACTTAAATTTGAGAAGAAACTTCTTCTCAGTGAGGGTGACGGAACACTGGAACAGGCTGCCCAGGGAGGTTGTGGAGTCTCCTTCTCTGGAGACATTCAAAACCGCCTGGATGCCTTCCTGTGTAACCTCACCTAGGTGTTCCTGCCCTGGTAGGCAGATTGGACTAGGTGATCTTTCAAGGTCCCTTCCAATCCCTAACATTCTGTGATTCTGTGATTCTGTGATCAGTGTACCTGTACCGTGTGTGATTTTAGCTCACTATCTGAAATTTAGGCATAATTTTTCCTTTTTAAAATCTTTTCTGGAATCCCTGAGGAAAAGACTGTGTTTGAGCCAAGTACTAAAATCTTTGAAGTAAAAAGTATGCACCTCAGTTGTTGCTGGTTTCTCATTCCTCGTCTTCCTAGTTTTTCCAAATAGATTATGCCAACCCAGTAAATTGTACTGGGCCTTTTGTTTCCTTGTTTTTTGGTTTGATTAAAAAAATGCAGAAGAAATTATAAACCAAGAAATCTACAATCTAAATCTTTGAGGTATTTTCTTAATATAAGACCTGTAGAAGTTGATGTACCTAGTGGCTTTGTACTCATAGATGAAATACAGAAATTCCAAAGCCATAAAACAGATGATAGGAACTTTGTTTTCAATCTGCTTATTTTGGGTGTGACTGCTGTAATTTAGGTGTACTGAGGTTGAGCGTTGCTCAGTTTTTAAAATAAAAAATTAGATTTTCTATTCTTAAGTGCTGTAACTAATGACATGACTCTAATGAATTGTGATCCATGTTGCTACACTGAAATATTTACAACAGTTGGAAATCTCAGTTAGATTATAGAGTATTCACCAGACAGATTTTACGAAAAAGTAAACCAAGGATGGGGTCTAAGAAAGCTTAATTTATTGGAATGCTTCCAATGATACTCTGGAGATCAGCCATAATTCAGGGGAGTGTATTGTCTGCCATACTGGGGATCTGTAGTGGCTAGGTACAACTATCATTGCCAAACATCTGCACGTCTCCAAAACAGGCCTACAAAAACAAACCAAAACAAACGAAAAATTTCACAGCTACTTAGAGATTAACAGAGAATTTATAATAACAAAAAAGGTAGTGATGTCAGGTATAATTTGCAGTATGACTTTATCAATTGCTCTTGTAATGATGGGAAACTGTTCTTAAAGCATGCAAGTGGATTGGCAGGAGTGGAGAGTTTTCACTCTCAGGTTTCTGCATGTTGTTTGGTGTCTCGTTCCTTTGCCTGCCTTCAGTCACAGAGGTGTCTATTTTGTGGAAGATATTAACCAGCTGTCAGATAATCATGCTCCTAGATGAAGAAAGGAGGGGGAAACAGTTACAACAGTTAGAGGAGGAGCTACTGATATATATCCTTAATACCCTGTGAACAGTTGATAGTGTTATTAGTCATTCCCTTTTTCATTTTCATGAAATATTGAGCAGAATCAGTCACATAGCAAATAAACACTTAAGAACTAGGGACTTTTATTCCACTTGATCTGTCCTAATATATTGTCTCCACAATTTTGGCACTAAAAATGGTGCAGAAGCATTGTAAAGACCTGCCCTTCTAGTGACTTTGTAAAAGGACTTAAATAGAACAGAGATTGAAAAGAAAAAAACATAGAAAAGAAAGATGCAAATCCTTTTAGGATTTTTCATTTATGTTTGAGCAGAGAAGTGGTCACAGGCCACAGTGACTTAAATTACTGAAGTGCTGCTTTTGTTCTAGTTTGGATTTAATCATCTTTGGGTATGAGCAGAGGCTCACTTTAAGTGTCTCACTCAAAAAGGAGTAACTGCAATATGTACTTAGTTAAATTACATTGGTGTAAAACTTCTATGAAAAGAAGATTGGCCTTGTGGTTGGGAAGATCTCATACTGAGAAAGTTAGTGGTAAATTTTATCCTGAATGTGCATGACCTGTGGCATTCTAGTATATATATATATGAAAAATGCTTTTATCTTTGATAAAGTACAAGATAATGGAAAAAATATATAGCAGATGGAGAACAGCATTCTGTCATCTTTTGGATTGTGCCATGGCTGTGCATTAAATTGACTACACTGCCCAAATTGGATGACTAGGACAGTGAATTAAGGCCAATGAAAGAAAAAAGAACAAAAAAGCTTCTATTCTTCTGTTCTTCTGTTGTTAGCTTTCCACCAGGTCTGATAAAACCCAGACTAACAAAACTACTAGGCAGTAACTATATTTGGGTAATGACACAGACAGTAGAGACTGTTGAAAGGTGCTGGTGAATCATCTTTTTTCTGTCAATGATTGGATAAAAGCCTGAAGAAATGAGTTAGCAGCAGAAAAATTTGTATGATTTCTTCTAAGCATTCAATACTCTTGTGCACGTCACTGTTCATTCCTATGGAACAGCAGGTCAAGTCAAATTTCCAGATGAAACAATTAATACTTTAGATGGGGAAAATACATGAGCAAGCCACATGCAGAGACTTTGTATACTTTGGCCCTTCAGCTGCCCTCAGGGTTCAAGTGCCAGTTACCATCAAGAAATACATCAGTCCTGGTTTCCTTTGTACTTCTACTTGTACAGAACATAAAGTCAAAAGTGTTTGCCTAACCAAGCTGTTCCACTAAAGTTTTCTTTTTCACATATTTTAATTAATTGGTTGCAGCTTTGGTCTTCTTCACTCCTGTTATGGAGCACTTAAAAGAACTTAGACTCCTTCGTGTTTTTGCCTTTTGGTATATGAAATTCATTACAGTGACAGTTAATCACTTGAAGATTGCCACCCCGGTGTTTCTAATGCAAGTAGACTGACATCAGACCAAAGGTACACTCTGAAGTTCCCCTTACAAATGAAGTACTGGAAAGTCTGATGAATCAGAGTCCTTAAGCACGTAGTTAATTTGAGCTGATGCCCTTTTTATTTCAGAAGGAGTACACCCTTTTCTTAAATGTTTGATCAGGTTGATAAAGAACATCAAATGCTGGCCTTTTATACATCCCTTTCTGATTAGAGCTTTGGAAGACAGATGACTGCTATGTGATTACTGAGTAACCTTCATGTCATTTTTAAAGGAGCTCCACTACTCTCACTTATGCTTAGAATTGAAAATCTTGCAAGATCATATAAACTATTACAAACTGAGCATGGATATGCTGGAGGAACCGAAGTGACAAAGTCAGGATCTAATCATGGTGCTTAGTGAATTTCAGATGATACAAAAGCAAGGTGAGAGAAACACTTACTGGGATTTGGGTGCTGCTAGGAAAAAAAGCAGGAGCTCTACAGAACATTCCCCAAATGCAAATAGAATTTTCTTGCTGCTTTCATTTCTCTGTCTGGAAGCCTTTTCCTGAACTTGTTGTAAAGATGTATTTTTAGCTGATTTATTACCATTTATTACCGTATCTTGTACTGATAATATTGCTCCATTTAGTTATGTGTAATCATTCTAATAAACTTTCTTAGCAGTTATTCCAATTAATCTTCACTGAAACTGGTTGACCAGAACTGTATGCAACATTCCTAATTAGGCCTTTCTGTTCCTCTCACAACAAACATATTTCCACATACATTTGTGAATTCATTAGACCATTCATAGCTTCAGCAATCAGTGTTCACAGCCATCTTCCAATAGACTACTTCCAGTAGACTACACCTTCCAAAATACTTACTTTTTTTTTTCACTTTTCAACCTACATGATCACCCATAATTAACGAGCCGGGAGTTCTTAACATGTGTCCCCAAGTGCATGAATCTGTTCTTTCTACTATTATATCTCATTCTATTAGTCAAATCAATACAGTAATTTAATGCTTTTATAAGATGATCTAGGTTTGTAATAATGACAATACTGCACAACTTTACAGTGTCTGCTAATTTCAGATATATTTTTCCTTAATAATTTTAAATAACTCATTAAATAGGACTGACAAGACACCTAGTAAACTCTCATTCTATGGCTACCTGGCCAGGACAAGCTGTTGTTGATACCTCTAGTCACCTCCGTAGCTGCTTTAGAAACCTTGTATTAGCATCTGTCTTCTCCACCTTCAGCAAATATTTTCTGCAGGGATACTGCATCCAATGCCTTATTTAAGTCTCTGATAAATAATATTCTTCTGTCTAAGCAGATAACTCTTGAAAAGAGATATTTGGTTAGTTTGAGATGATCCACTGTTGATAAAGACGTTATAATTTATATTGACTTCCATTTATCTCTCTGCCCTTAAATCTTCCTTCAAACACTATTCTAGATGCTTTTTAAAAAAAATAATTCAGTTTAATAGGTCTAGTGATTCCAGACTTGGTCTTTGTTCCTGTTCTTCTGAGTATAATTTCTGTGTTTACTGTTCTCCAGTTATAAGATACTGCTTCCAAAAATCCTAGCACTTGGACTTGTGATTTCATTTGACAGTTTCATATTCCTATATTCCAATGTGGGAAATTATCCAACTCGTCTTATTTTTGCTTTATGAGGTATTAAGAATCTTAACATTTATTTCTCTCTCAGGTGTCATAATTTCTGATGTTCTACATTTTTACTCCTTACTCCACTAGTGTCCTCATCATTAACTTTATAGAAAATGGAGGCAAAATATGCATTTAATATGTGGATCAGACCTAGATTAATGTTATTCTCTATTAAAAAAAATCTCTATTAAATAATAAATTCTGTATTTACAGCATGATAACTTTTTTTTTGTTTCACATGCTTCTTTATTTTTATTGTTTGTAAAGAATTTTTGCTGATTGTTTCAATGTTAAATATAAAGTCTAGCTCGAGAAATCTCAGGCATTTTCCTTCTATCAACATCCTCTAACTTGTGACGAACAGTGCTGTATCTTTGTTCTTGGTAGATTTGCATGTGTACAAAACCAAATAATTCACTGAAGGAAGCCCGTAAGCTTTTTCTATTAGATTTTCTTTTTTTTCCTTGCTTGCAGTGTGAACTCTAAATAGTGTCTGCCGTTTGATTTAAAGTAATTCCTTGCATTCTATGTTTTAAAAGCTCTGCGTTCCTGAATTCACCCTGTGGTTTCTTTAGTTCCTTTCTAAAATCCTAAACATTAGTCATAGGCAGACCTGTTGTTTGTCTCGCAGTTTGATAAAGACTGATTTCAGCTCATGATCACTCAATCCGAGATTATTTTCTATGAAAAGTTGTTCTGTAAGACCTTGTTTCTTGCTAAACCTGCGTCCAAACCAGCATTAGTTTTTAATAGGTTCACTAGGTATTTATTAAAGAAATCTGTTTTATAGCAAGTTCAAGACTACCTAAGCCTTCAGCTCTTAGAGACGGCATTTATATTGCGTACAAGTTTGAGAGATTAATATCCCACATTCACACAATCACCACTCTGTATTTCTCATAATCTTTTAGAGATCAGTCTTCATATTCTGTCCCAAGCTTAGTGATTCTGTAACAGTGCTCCAAAGCTCTCTCTTCTAGGGCTTTTCAACTTTTATCTTAAAGAGACTGTGCTTTTTCACTACATGATTAGTTTTCAACCTATAGTCCACAGGCTCAGGGAATTCCAGTGTCTACTTGTTTAATGCGAGTAGAAGGTAATTAAGAAAGGCGAGTTTATTGTCAATAGGCCTAAATACCTATATTCTCTCTAGACACCTTAATGCCTCCCTGTTAATTGTCATACATTTCTATAACATGCAGAGCTGCCCAATAATCTCCAGTTGTATTTCTGTCCTTCTTGAATAACTGAAAGGTTTAGCTCTTTAATGAAGTCTGATAATTTTTCTGCTTTTTTCCATTCCTGCAATATCCAGTTACATTTTATACTTGATGTTAGGCTTGCTGGAACTAGTTGAACATGTTTTACTCAAAAAGTAATTAAGTGGAGAATGAACACTTTTTTCCTTTTGAAACTAAATTAGGAAAGGTTTGATGGTTTTTGTAAGCTTTCAGCATTTTGTCCAATCCTCCAAAACACAGGTTGGAACCAACTTATTATGATACTAAAACTTGACTGTTTTTCTGTTTTTTCCTCAGAAACGTAAAATATTATCTTAAAAACGAAAGCAGTTCTAATGTAAATATTTTTGTGTTGAGCAGTACATTTCTAAAGAAGCTTCTGACCAAACATTCCTTCAGAAGTTGTGTTTTACTTAGTTACGTGAACACTAAGTAGTAAACTGACATTAAATGCTTCTGATGTTAATGCAAGTAAGTCCTTTTTGAGGAGAAGAAACTAAATAAAAATACAAAAGGCTGCAAAGCATCAAAGACTTCTGTTTGACAGCTGTGTTTTTAAAGTTTAGGAAACAATAGCAGAGCTAGTTGAGGTTAGAAAATTATAATAATTAACAGGGAAAAAATCAGAAGCAACAATCCTTCAAGCAGCCAGAACTAATTAGTGAAGACATTTTAAAATCCTGTTATTGAAGAGGCTGGATTTAGGATAAATATCTCTTCCTTTCCCCACAAGAAGAGATAAAATTTCACCTGTCATACTTTATTAGGATTATCAGACATATATTGCTGCTGAGCCATCAGGTAGGACTACAATAAATCTCAGTACACTGGTCAGCAATTACTGCCAGCATCCAAGTATGAAAAGCTGAGTAGAGAGAACTACCTGTTTCACTGGATATTTTCTTTTGATATGATTTGCTACCATAGGTGCTATAAAGCACCTTGTTCTCAGAATTTCCCATATTGTTCCAAAGGCACCTTGTGGCTCTCCCCAAGGACATAGTAATAATGTCACCCCTAAATAAACCGATGAATGGAACTGGGTGGAAAAGACGGTTTTCTATTGTCTGATGCAATCTGCAAGTAGATTTCTAGACATAAAATAATCACTAGGATTCTCAGGAAATAAAAGATTTTTAGAAGTCAATGTTCATCATAATATTTGATATTATGGTGCTAATATTTACAAATACTCCTGTTGAGCAACCGACTTCACTAATATTAATTTAAAGCTAATATTAAATACACTACTTATCTAGCACTTTGTTTTAGAATACAGATGTTTCACTTTCAGATCTTCTTGACTGATGATAACTTTATATATTTGTTCTTTTTCTGTCTAGAATAATAATTGACTTAAGTGTATTTTGCAAAATATTTGCTCAAGAAATGAAAGATGAATGGCCATGAGTGCAAGTGAGTAATTCTACCTTTTTCCCTACGGATTTTAATAATGGTATAATGTATAACTTGAACATTAGTGTTAGGTGCCTGATCAGCAGAAATACCAATGCACAGCACTAATATTCTGGCTTTGTGAGTTCTTTCTAGTCTAGAGATCCAAAACCTGAAAGAGATATCTGTATTTAGTCTTTTTTAAAACTGAAAATAGCACCCCTCACAGGTGGGAAAATGATGTGCAAAAAATGTATAAATTGCCAAAAGATGCATTCAAGTCCTAGCTAAAAGTAGAATCTCTTATCCTGATTTTATGAACAAGAGACAAAATTTCCTTATTTGTCCTGACTAGAAATTTTGGGGTGCCATTTCTCTAAAAATTATATGTTGTTTGCACAAGGAATTTGTGAATTGCTATCAGAGTGTGCATGTATGGAAGCAGGACCATATTTAAAAGTTTTCTTTAAAAATAAAAGTGAAATCTATTTTCAAAGCAATACTTAGAATTTCTGGATGAAATTTTCAAAAGTGTATGATCATGTTGAAAATAACATTAGCTATTAGCTATTGAAGTATTATGTATTAGTGTTAGCAATTAGCTACAAGATGGTCATCAATATGAGAGTCAATGTGAAATTGCTTACCTCTTTTGGGAGATCTCATCTGTTGTGATTTGACAGTTGAGTTGCAGGGATGGTCCACAGTACAAATCGTTTATTCGAAAATACTTGCAGATTTTGAGGTGAGCGAAAGTTTCACATCTTGCCACTATGACAGATGAAATAGTTTAACATGGTTGTCCGGCTTAAACTTTCTGTTTTCTGAGTTAATTGATACCAGTTAGTTTAATCAAGAGGAGCAGGACACCTCATGCTAATAAGTTCACTGCTTACTTTAGGTGTTTACTTTTTTTGGTTGTTGTTTATATATCCAAGATTATGTGCTGATGTGCATGGCTCATTGCTGGAACAACTGTATCTAGGAAGTGAAACACAGTTCAGTAGCTTGTCTTCTAAAGAAAACATATTCTAAGAACTAGCAATCAGTTCAAGTCTCAGATTTATCAGAAATAGAACCATAACTCCAGGTCCTAATAACTATTTTTTCAGTGTCAGAAGGGGTGTTACATACATGTGGGATTTTATAGGCCCTTAAATGAGACTGAAATATGTTAATGAGAGAGCTTGTGTTTCTCTTATATTGGGAGGAGGAGGGAATGAGGATTTTCCAGCATTTTGTATATATTCTAATTTTTCTTTAGCAATTTCTATCTCTCCCTAGATATCCCATGATGAGGGATTTCTGCCCATGCATGTTGAAAGAGATATCTCCAGCACACCTATGTGCAAAATGTGTCCTTCAGAGTCAGTTATAATTAAGGCTGGGGTAAATAGTGTGAAGTGTTTTGAACTGTTAAATTAATTTGTTTCAAACCAGCTTTCTCCTTCTTTTCACCTCTCCTTGCTCTCCAAGCAATCCCAAACATTCACAGAATGCAAACCCCAAGGTTTTATCTGTGGTGGGAAAGAGCCGCATTTTGCTTTCAGTTGCACAAGAGTTGGTTTATGTGAATGTAAACTCATCCAGTCGGGAGAGTATGCAAACATTCTGCAACACTGCTGACCAACTGCAGCTAAACACTGCTTGCATTTTGACTATTTCATTTAAATGACAAGACCAATATTTTATTAGGTATGAAGCAAAGCTTAATATTAAATTCATACAAATGGTAGCCTGCTGGCAGTTCCTCCGGAGCACCCACTATATCAGTATCACTGAACAAACCGTTCTGTGAGAATTATTCAGTGATCTCTTTGCAAAATACAGGAATGTTCAAAGGTTTCCTGCTTTTGACTGCTACAAGATAGCCTGACTTGCTGGCTTCATATGATACTGCTCCACAGTGTGATGCAGATGGTTGCAGATCTCAGACATACAGAGCTCTGCAGTTATTGCGTGCCCATATTGTATTTTGGAGGCTTCAGACTAACTCCAAAGAAGGATTTGTGAAATCTTTGAGGCAGTATTTTTTTTTGTAAATTTGAATCCAACTGGAGTCTGTATCAGCCTCAGAATAACTTTTGCAGTGTTGAGAGATGCTTGGGTTTTGGTCCAGCTGGAGTATCTCCAGAATGTCTACTACCTCTATGGCAACTGGGAACTACACTTGGAAAATATTCAGTGAATTGCAGACTGTTTTTGTTTTTTCTGCCAAAAAAAAATCAGGATCTCTTGAAGCCCTGACAGCTGTACCTTGTCATGGAGAAAATACTCCAAAGAAAAAAGAAATGACCATTAATCTTGGCAGTACATTACTGTCTAATGACTAATTATATTTTATACATCAGTTTTTACTGCCTAGATAGTGCTGTCATAGTTTCCCTGAGCAACCATCGGGAGTTCATTTCTCTTTGCAAATCAGTCTTGAAGCTTCATATCTTGTCTTTTGCTTGTAGTCCAAAATTACCATTGAAAGTTACAGGAATCTAAGGGGAATTTGTATGAGTAAGAAAAACAGTATGAGGATCATTTTGAAAATAATATTGGACCTGAAATAACTAGGGAAATGGTTGATAGCAAATGGCTGATTGACTATGATGAAAAGGACCTTGCGATGAGTAGTAGTTGTATTTCAATGTCACTGTTAGCTTTCACACATTCACATGGTGTCTGAGAGCAAATAATTTCACTAACATTTGGAGTTACCAGTACTAAATACCGTTCTTTTCTATAAGAGTTTACTGGGAAATTTTCCTTTGACATAGTAGCTTCATGGCATATAGGTTATCTTGACCGATTTTTCTGGAGCTATAGAAATTGAACCAATTTTATGATGCATACTGATAACGAACTGAATTCATGTTATCTTTCTGCTTCTCTGAAGTGCAGTGAGTCACAGAGAAAGTGTTACTCTGAAATTCTGGCATGTCGCTCAAGTGAATGCCAGAAATATGAGCAAAAACTTTCATGCCAAGTAACTGTATTTAGTTGTCAGATATGCAAGAATGGGTTAAGTGGACACTACTGTCATTACTGCTGGAGTAGGAAAAGCTGTTGTAGGAAAAGGGTCATGTGTACCCTATAGGTTTAGGATCAAGATATAGCAAAGCTCAACTTTTGTCTTATTGAAAGAAAATTTCCCATTCTACTTCTTTTCTCCTGCCGTCTTCTCTCTTATTCTTTGCTCTGCAGTTGTGCCCTTCCCTCGTGTCAGCTTTAGTGCCTGTCAGACATTTATGGGAGCCACTGAAATTCCATAAGCCAGGAGTACCCTTGCCCTCCCCCTCTCTTTTTTTTTTTTGTGTGGAGCTAGTTTTCTGCTAGGTTAGTGCTTCACATTCTCTTAGATGGAAGGCCCAACAAATGCCAGGGCTGGTTCAAGGCTGATACAAGTGCATAGCAGTTGGGTGGTGCAGAGGGAGGAAGTGGTGGGATTGGTGCCAGCTGGAGATAGTGAGCTGCTGAATATTAGTATCATCCAGTCCTTTTTTTTTTTTTTTTTTTTCCTCAAGAGTGAGAAACAGTTTCCTTAAGTGCTTTCTGTAGCCCAAGAACAGCTAAACACCTGCAATGGCTGGCAGCAGCTCCATTCCTCCAAAGTCAGGGAATATGTATAAATAGTTTAAAATAGGATTTTTGGCTAGTTCTCACTCCTCAGCTCTAGAGGCACTGAACTGTTGCCAACTCAGAGTGCCACTCAATTAATTTGAAAAATGCTCTTATAAGATAGAATAACTTTTCTAGTGACTGTCTAAGTATCTGACACTACAGCTGAGGCAGTTTCAGTTGAGTTCAGTCTTTTAAAATAATGTATAATATGGTGGTGCGCAATTAGGTCTGTTAACTTCAGTGTAGAAAGTAAGCCCCAGGAGGAAAAGTTGATGATAATGCCTAGTATTAAGATATATTGGTAAACAGATAATCCTGCAATTGAAATTCCTCTTCACTATACCAGTACTGTCTATGTCAGAGAATATAATAACCTCATACTTTTGACCCAAACAGTGAGTTTTAGGGAGGCTTACAAGTTCTTCCCAAGAGGGGAATAAACTGATAATGGAATCATATTTCTTTCATACAATCCTGATCATTTCATAGGAAGAATACTCTGTTCCTCTGAACAGAGTGTGAAGAAAACAGCGAAAAATAATTTCCTCTTTCACAGTTCAGAGCATGTTTCCAGCTGCTAATTTATCCAATTTTTTCCTAGCTGTTTGGTATTTGAATGTTATGGCTTTCTTGCTACTTTTTAAATTTGTAGCTATCTTGTCTGTCTTCTATGTCTCATGTTTTGAGAGGTCCCAGAGAGCACTCCTTTGTTTTCTAGACTGCTCATCCAGAAAGTTATTGTCAGCTGAATTGTCTTCTGCAGATAGAAAGTGAAGCTGACAAGAGCCTTTCAGCTGAGTAGCTGAAAGTTACAGTTTACTTTTGGGGACAGTGAGGAGGTGTGTAAAACCTTGGTCTCAGTCTTGCTGGTAGCTTAGGCAAATATGAATTGGAGGTCTCTGATAAGGAAAGCAGAGATCCAAAGTCCTCAGCAGCCTACCTGAAGACACTAAGTAAATGTCCTGACAGCAGTGAGGTATCTGTCTTTTCAAGTTCCCAGTGGAAAACCTACAGTTTCTCAACTATTCCAATGCTGTGAAAAACACAGATCTCATGAGGAGGATATTTTTTTATCAGAGTATCGTGCAGATTAGGTATTCCTAGCCAGTGATAAAGTTTGACAGTATTCAAGAAGTGGCTGCAGTTCATCACAGCCATCATTCCTGCGTTGTACTTAGCCCTCTTCTCATGGAGGCTGTTCTCCTCCCTGTTCAGTCTGCTTTGTATTTCTTCTTCACTCTAGGGCAGGATTTGAGCTGAGTTACATGCATGTCTTTCATTTTTCATGGGTACTAAAAAGGGAGTGACTAATACGTAAGCTTAATGTCACATGCAGAATGGCTGCAGCTTCTGTATAATAACAGCACTGAGCTTTCTTGTACTTGTGCCAGCATAATGACTGTAACCTGGAAAAAAAAAATGTTGGTCTCTGAAAATTGCTGCAAGTTCTTGTCTGTTCCCAGCATCCTGTAGGAGGCATGAAAATGTTGAAGAGAACCTCTGTTGACTGTCTTGGGACTTAATAAGCAGGGAAAAGAGGTTGAGGGTAAATGGAGTAGCTGTGACATTTCAGAATGCCCTTCCTAGTAATTCTGTTCTTGATTGGTTTCCAGTATCCTCTGAATAGCCTCTGTGACAGTTTTAGGGAAAATACTGTTTAAGGAGCATGCTAAATGAGAATAATCTATCAGTGTCGTCCTTTTTTTGGTTTGTAGGAGCTTTGAGGATCATTCTAGACAGTCTTCAGAGAACTTAACTATTAGGCTCTTCAAAAATCGCTGCTGGACATGTGCAAGTGTCAGGTTTTCATAACTGTAGAACCTGGTGAAATGTGGATGAACTCCAGTCTTTCAAAACGTAGACAGTGATGAATGGTGACTCTAGCAAATTCGAAGCTCCACTTTGAAGTTTAAGAAACACTAGAATTTATCAGCACAACAGCCAACTAGTACTTTTTTAGGTCGACCTCCCTTCCCATCCCCCAAGCTCTCTCAAGGGTTTAAAAGTTGTTTGTTTAGCTATGTCTAAACAGGATTGCTGAATATTAAAACCAAAACTCCCCCAAATCCATCAGTCTGTGCAGACACCCAACATGGAAAAATTCAGCCAAAATAAGAATGCCAATGAAAATGATGAAAATAAATGCAGACAGGTAATTTTACCATCCTAATGCCTCCTATGCCACTTGCGAAGAGCTTCATGTTGCAGGAACCAGTACAAATTGGAACAGATACATACAGATGGTGGAAGGAACTGTTTTTTGTCTGGTCTTTTCTTCTATCACTATTCTCAGCAAGCTTTGTTATCCTTATACTGCCAAATAATTTTATGTTGATATACACAAGCAAAAAACTCAGGAGATAAACCCCAACTACTCTAGAGACTAAACATTGTTCTTTCCAAATGTGTGCAACTTTCAGTTAGTTTCAAGACTATAGCATTTATTACAGGGATTTTTATAACAGATGGTGGAGAACTGAGGGAAGATTTTGATCCAGATATGCCTTCCTGTTGAAATAATTCAGTCTTCTCTCCCCTACTTTTAGCTGTCATTAAATATACTCAGTGACAAGATCCAGCTCTCTAACCCAGGAGATCCCAAGCTCTGTCTATTTGCTCAAGCACCACAAGAAGTGGCACCAACAGCTGTGGGCATTTTGGCAGCATTAGCAGCTTTGTACTAGGCCAAGAGTATGAGTCTACCAGTCTGCTCCCTTTCCTCCTTCCATAGGTCTAAAAATGGGTTTCAAAATCTTTATTCTCACTGACTAACACACTACTCTCAACCTGAAAACCCCAATCTCATTGCCATAGATATGTCCATCATGCCACAAAACCTGTCATCTCAACTTCTATCCCTTTAGCCCTTCTGTCTCTTCTGCTTGCCTTGATGGTGGGGAGACCCCTACTCACAGGTGACTCCAGATGTGCAGAGGCATCACCTCTGGGGTGAATCACCTCACAGGGACATTAGGCACTCCTATCATGAAGCACTTGGAAGTGGTTGAGATTAATGGCATGCATGTGCACTTTTGGATTTTCTACTGTAAGCAACATTCTCAATGGCAATTATTTTACGCCAATGTAAAAAAACCAGGACAAAACAAACCCCAGCAAAACCAAAAACTTAGCTTGTGGAATATTTCATAGGCAAAGATGGAAAATATTTGTTGTACACAGAATGAATGGTAATGACAGGCATAAATGTTAACCATGTCTAGATTTGAATCATAGCTGTGTTTTTAAATTGGTTTCTCAATGCAACATTTCAGCACTCAAAAAGCCAGCAAGCATTTAAGTGGAGCAATAGTGAAAAAAAAAATCTGGAGACTTAGTTGAAATATTTTGTGATTCTTTTTTAATCACTAAAAACAAGCATGAGAGCTGTGTATATACTGGTATTGTACTGTCGAATCGTACATCGTAGATGTATTTTTATTGTTGGTGGTTTTTTTATCAAGTTTTTACCTTTATATACTCAAAGATACATACTTATACTTGCCACGGATCTTTGTTGTCTTTGAAAGAGATCTCTGCACTGCAGGAAGTCACAGCCTCTGGGCTTAGTTACGTTGTTCTCAGTAGTACAAGCACCTGGATATTTAACTGACTGTTAACCATTTTCCATAAAGTGTTGATGTACTTCGTTGCCTGCTTAATAAACTTGAGATTAATCTACTTTTCAAAAAACTCAATACAGGATATATGCGTTGTGAGCAGGTGAACTAGGAAAGGTTTTATAGGATAAGAACGTAATATCTGAATTACCTCTAGGTGGCAGTGAGACCTTATTTCTTGACATGCACTGAACTGGCTGTTTCAGTGTCTCTGCAAAGAGTGGCTTTCTTAGTTACAGGCTGAGCTTTGTTCAGTTTTCAAGCCATTTTGGATACATCTTGAAATCCTAGACACTGTATTGCAATAGCATATACATGGTTGTAAATCAGTTAGTCCTGGAAATGTGGACAGATGTACTATGTGGCATGGGCGCCATGAATCAGCAAGTCTCTGATGCACACTGTTGTGTGACCAGAGGACGCAGGGCCAGCCCAGTTTGTGGCCAGGGACTGTTGCACGCACACACACGGAGCTGAAGGGCTGTGTAGCACACACATGGTAAGTTTAAGCACTCTGGATGTATACAATGTGGCGGACTGCACATTTGTGTGAATCGTGATCACTGGTGTGACATTGTGGTGGGTCTGCAGTATATCTTCCTTTCCACATAAACCAATGGCTCCAAACTGTGTTTTCTTTACATTTATGCATCTTTTGCATGCTGATGTGGCTGCACACTAGCACAAATAGCTTTCAAGGTGTTTGTACAGCTGTTTGGGCTCAGTGTAATGGTGGTATATGTGATATTCTGTTCAGCTCAATGACTGCTGCTGTCACTTGAGCATGAGCAAGGGACCACACTAAGTGCCGCTAATGAAGAGATTAGAGGCCCTCTAGTAAGTCCTTGCTGGCTGACAGTATTAATTGTAATGCTGAGGAGATGGAAATTGGCTCTACAATTGTAATTCAGGCTCTGATTTAACAATGTGTTTAAATCCATTACTTTCAGCACGTTCTTGTGTTGGCTGCATTTTAGCAGCATAGCCACTACCTTTCTTACATCTCATCTGGGGAGTGTTTTCACTTTTATGAATGTCCTTAATTTCAACCTAGGAAAGTGCTTTTTGTGCTTACACAAAGGAAAGCATGTCCTTAAATGCTTTACAAATTGGGGTATATATTAATATCACCAGCTCTGATACTGTGGGTTAAGAACAAGAAGCACTATGTTATGAGCTGTATGGGTTCTACAATGTTCACCAGAAAAATGTTTAAAAAAATGTTCTTATCATGAGCAAAGCCGATGTCCTTCTGAATATCATCAGTTCCCTATTCTGGTTAACAATGCAAATGAGTGTTTTGTGGTTGGTGTTTTTGTTTTTTTGTTTAATATGTGACACTTTTTAACTCTATGTTCTGCATGGCTAGGACTAACAAATACAGCTAATAGCTCATCAGTAAAAGGATAGCAGTGGAATAATTTGGGTCTCGATAGCCTGCAAGTTGAATATCTCAGTAGAAATGTTTTGCGGATTGTGCCAAACAAAGTAAAATGTGAAATGAGTAAACAATTTTAAACTGACTGAGAAGCAAATGATATATTTGGTAGAGGTTTCCAATACAATATATTTTGGCATTAAAATTTAAAATGAATCTGAATACATCTCTTTCAGAAAACACTGTTGTAATGAAAGACTTAGCAACTTGATGGATGTGAATGCATAAGTCTCATAAATTGAGATACTGCAACTGGGATTGCTGCATTAATAGGAATGAGATTATCATAGCGTTAAATCATACAGCCATACATTTAAAAGTACGTACTGGGAATAAATGCATATTGTATAATATCTCTTTGTCTTCTGCTCTCAGCCCAGCACTATCACACTACATCACAAATATGAACATTGGTAGATTCTGACTTCTTGTCTCACACAAGAAGCAGTTTTCAGAGGCAGGTCTAATAAATGATTACGTAATTGCTATTACTTTAATGAACTACCATGTTTCTTGGTCCTGATAGTAATGGAAAAAAAATATGAGCTGGCACAGAATTTTGTTACCAAAGATAATGTACAAAATTATATTAATGAAATATTTTTATAGAAGCCAGTGTTTCCTTGAAACTTCACTTTGAAAGGAATTTTATCTATCTTTAAGGTAATTACCATTTTCAAGACACATTCTAATTTTGTATTCATGCTCTGATTTCATAAGGTTGTCTCTGGCTAGACAGAATACTCCTAAGACTGAGAAAAAACTATCAAAGATGTACTCCAAATGCTGCCATCCCTAAATGTAAGATTTGTAAACTAAGCCTTTTGAAATTACCAACAGAAACAAGTATAGATGTCTCCTTTAGCCTTTTCTCACAAGCTTTTTGCAGAAAAATGAGAAAACATGCAAATACAGATAGACCATCACTTTGATACATGTACAAAGACAATACTTTCAGAAAAGCTCAGATAGTAAATCTAGTCGATTATAAACCTACTATGACTTGAAGATGCTCCACATTTTGCTATGAGGGGCATTGTACTGAGGTAGATATGATTCTATAATCGAATTCCAAAATTCTTCAAGAAATTTCTGTAAAACCTACTTGTTTCGATTAGTATTAGATCATTTTGCACCATTCTGAATAGGTTTCATTTCTGTCTCAAGGTACGAGGTATAATGCTGGTTTGCTGTGTGTGAGATGTTCAGAGGGTGACAGTGGCTTTGTAAATCTGCCAGGGAAGCTCTGCGCACCATCAGCTCTCTACACAGAGCTGTGTTACAGGCTGAAGCCAAAGTTTCTGTATGGAAATACATCTAACAAGAGTCTAATGTCACCTGAAACCGTTCATTAGCTCACACTCATAGATGTTTTCTTAATGTGACTTTAACCTAGAGTTGGCTGTGTCTGTGCCCAGCCTGTTCAACAGCATGTCTGCTCATGAGCTTGGATCTGCTTAACATTGTCCCTCAACTGAGTGGTAACAGTATCGCAAGTGTTATGGAACTATTTTACGCTTCTTTAAGGACCAGTGAACTGATTTAAAAGAAGGAGAAAATCCCATGTACTTGTGAGAAGGATTTAAATGAAAACCCTCTCAGAAATCCCTTTCCACTCAATGGGATTGTCAACCAAAGTTGATGAAATTCTTGCCAATGCTACTTTAAGTATGCACTGATCTCCTTAGTTATTTTGATCTTACCTTGTATACACTTATATGCACATCAAAAGGTAGATACTAGTGAAAAACGAAGATATTGGAGTGTTGGTTAAAAAGTTTTAATTACATGTATTTTCTTCAAAATATATTTTTTCAAGGATATGGGTCGATTCTGATTACATTTGAGTATTTCTGAGATTTCGGAGTTCTTTTGTTACTTCTGAGCAGACAAAAAGAAAGAAAATAGGAGGGAAAGAAATACTAAATAAAACTGAAATAGACTTCAAATGTGAATTCTTTTATTCGGACTATGAGCCCTGGGACATATAGCAATAATATTGGAAAGGATTGGGTTTTGTCTGAATAAATGACAAAAATATATTTCAAAACTTAAGCTGACATTTAATGGAATTATAGAATTAAAACTAGCTTTAGATTTTTTTAACGTACATTTGAGCCTGATTTTGATGTTATTCCCTTTGATGTCAGTAATTGTTCACTTAATGCTGCATCAAGAGCTTTTTTTTTTTTTTTTATTCTCTGAGAAATTAGCAAAACTGGTGACTGATGGTCAGTAGTTTCCTACCTTCATGAACATTCAATGATAAAATATTCAAATGCTTTTACTGGAAGTCTGTGTTCCTGACCTTTCATCCCTTCATTGCTTGTTGCTCCTTACTTGTTATCGAGGCCTAGGTGCATGAGCAAAATTAACTGCTTTGTGTTACTTGTCTTTTTTCATTGGTACTTCTCAGACTGCTAAATGTGAATGTTTGTTTTTTAAAAATAGAACAAAGGAGATAGTCAGGTTAATTAGTAATGTTTTCCTTCCATACTTACAAAGAATCCAGCTGACAATTTGGACGTGCAAAAACCACAGAAAAATCTCTGGAATCCATCCATTGTAAATTGGTATTAAAAAAAAAAAATGTTTTATGCCAGGCATTTTTTTTTGTTACTAGTCGATCTATGATAACTGGACATGTAGGATTTTGGCCTATAACCTCATGGTGGTGCGGTTTATAAGTCTGTCAAGCTTTATTTAAACCATGTCATATCTCATATTTTAATCAAAATATATTCAAAATTATGTGTGTTCATGCCTTTCAGGTATGTCTGCTATCATAAAGGCTGAGAAGCAGGATAAATTAGCACAGTGCTGACAAGCTAGACTGATCATTTAAAAATTAGTTTAGGCATTTCTGTATTGCAGGGAAATTACCAGAGCGTACTGAGATGGAATTAAAGCCTGTCTTTCCCCCTTCCTCCTTCTCCTCTTCGTTGGCAAGAGCTGCTTCAGTAGGTCTGACTCAATCCCATGTCTGTGTAGTTCCCCTCCTGCCTTCCCTCTCTGCCTGCAGCTTATTTGGGCTGCCTCAGTCCTGGATATTTGCTTGTTCTCGTTTTGCAGTCTTCATGGTTTCTCTCTCTTTTTTTTTTTTTTTTTTTTTTTTTTTTTTTTTTTTTTAAATGTGTTGCTTAGTGAATAAGATTAATGCAATCTCAAGTTACCTGTATAAGCATAGGGCAGATATTTCTCACTAGTACTGCGATTTCCAGAGCAGCTGGAAGTGCTGCATGTCCAAACTTAGTACCCACACTCCCATACATACAGCCTCCTTTGAAACTACCACTGGGAATTTATATGCTCGCCTAGTACACTGCAGTCAACAAACCCCTGAAAGGCTGTTCTTTGCTGTCAAAGAGTGCAGCCCCTAACGGACTTCTCCCATGGTAAAGGTTTTCCTATTCAAACGCTTTCCTGCCTGTCTCAGTTCCATGGTCCCGTAATCGTGCTGCTGCAATTCTGTGTAGAGTTGTGCAGTCTGATCTAAACAACAACAAACAACCTGCACCATTAAGTTGCCCCACTGGGCAGGTGCAGGTACATGACGTGGGCCTGGAGGGAGCAGATGTTTTCTTAAAATTGCTTTGGTATTGGAGAATTTACAACACGGGACCATATCCTAAGATGTTCCTGAGCACATAAAGACTACGTATGTTTATTGTAGAGAAAAGTGCTAGGCGTAAGTTAAATTTTCACTCTACCCCAATATGTGAAGGTAACATATTATTTCAGGAGAAATTTGAGGACTTGTTATTCGAATTATGCCAGAGCATCCTGGAACGACAGGTGTTTTTATTAATATATTTCTGGTGTTGGGGAATAAAATCAGATGACCTAAAGATTTTTCTGTTTGCAAGATCTGGTTAGAGTGATGATAACACAGACTCTGTGCAAGAAACATTGCAATGATGACATAATATATGTCTGAAATGATGTAGTGTTTTCACAAATCACAAGATGAAGGGATAGCTTATCTTCAGATTTTAGCACTTGCTACTGCCGTATGAATTATATTGTATAATCCTTACATTCTGCAAATTGTCTGCAGTCACATATATTCAATTTAGGGGAAAAGCACATAAAGTAAATTAGGTTAAAAGAACTCCCAACTCTGCATTTTGTAATGCTGATTTAATAGCAGCCCAAAAATAATACAGTAATGACAGAGCATAAGTGTTAGCATTATGTATAAATAAATGTCAGGCATAAATTTTCTTCTAAATTTGCCTTAAGAACTGAGTTAGGATGGATGTCCCTTGTGACTATAAATACAGAACATCTGACAAAGGCCTGGCAAACAAGAAGTTTATCAGAAAGCGGGTGATGGGCAATCATATAACATTCAACATAGACACCTCTTGAGTAATCTCCTCTTCCCCCCAGCCCTCCCAGCTTGGTGCAGCTGAGATCGATTGTAGTGATGAACACCTCAGGTCCCCCTGGAGGCAGAGGGCTGGGAACTAGAGAAAGGCTACATCTGGGAAATTTCTGAGGAACGCAGGGAAAACTCAGTAAAGAAACTCAGGGGAAAAGAAAAGACAGATGGTGCATGAGGTAAATCACAGGACCTATGAATAACCCAACTACTAGATTCAGAAATTAAAGATCTCTCTGTTCAAGTAAAGGTTGCACTTTTTTATCCTAATAAGATACATGAAGAAGTTAGAGGTTACTGCTGATACAATCCAGAGAAACCTCTTACATGTTAATTTTCCCTCTTTTGCCTTCATCTCCCGAGTTCGAGCGTGGTGACATTTTTGAGATGATTATGAGGTGTAAAACCATAAAGAACTCTTTAAACATTAAATGTGAGAGACTGGTACACTATGATTTTCTGACTGAATGCTGATAATCAGTGTACAGGAGTCAGTTTTGACAAGAGTCTGGTAAACAAAAAAGTATTATATTATTGTTCATTATCTCAGGAGTTGAAGGTACTTTTTGCTTGTAGCTCATATTTTCTCCTTGAATTAACGTTTAGATAGACTTAACCAAATAAGTGCTCTGGCTACAGTTATCGTATTACGCAAAGAATAAATTATGCTTTTAAATTACAGTAAACCAAGATGAATAGAAAGATCAATAATTTAATTTTCAGGTGTCTTAAAGATGTCTGTGAAATATATGTTCTGGCATCTTCTGCAACCTGATTTGTATTTTTACACAATTTTAGAGAAGATCACATAATGACAGCAATTGTTCTATCCGGTAGTAAATTAACATATGGAGACCTGGCTTTGTGACGGATGGCTGTTTTTGATGTTGTGGAAGCTAAACTCTAATGATTTCATATTTACAGAATACACCCTCTTAGGTTTGTGGTCAAACTCATTAGCAAAAATTGTGGCGTGTATGTTCTTTATACATAGTGGTGATGTATTCTGCTGCAGATTTTGTCTTGGAAGCAGAGGTTGAGAGAGCTGTGTTACAGGGGATAGAGGAGCTAGGACAGGGGTCGGTGTCATGGGTGCAATCAGCATCGTTGAAATCACCGGTTTTGGCAATTGGACACCAGGGTCCTGATAGCAGCTCTGGGAGCTGCAGCCTCTGCCCTGCCCTGCTGACTCTGCACAGTATTTCTAGCTGTAGATGAAAAAATAAAAAGATTATAATAATGATATATTTGTCCAAATTCGTGATTGCCATGTTGTCATAGATGTGCCACTTGATTCTCATGAGAAAGGAAAAATGAAGGATGGGTGATGATGGAGTGGCTGACCTGATGTCTGGCGTGTGGAAAACTTGAGAACACCTATAAAAACGTCTGCTTCTCAGTGCTGCTCACATCTGTGAATTTTTTAGGAGATATTTCGAATTAGCTGAGTGTGAAATATGATTCTGAGGTGATTTGAATTTTGTGGACTGCAGCAAAAAATGGCCAATAAAATGGTAATAATAAGAAGAAAGGTTACGGAATGGTTGTTAAAAGCATAACTCAACCCAAAATGTATTTCTTACAAAACCTTAATTGTCTTGCACATGGTTTTGAAGTGTAATATCTCAGAATAACTTACTCCAAATATTTTTAATATACTGAAATAAATGAATTATTTCAATGTAACCTTATTTTCTTTTTTTTCCAAACCTATGGCTGTTATTAGGCTAATGGAAAAAAAATGAAAATTTTGTGGTATGATACACAGTTCCAATTTCACTGCTGACCATTACTAAAAGGAGCGCAGTAGAAGTTGAAAGAGGGTTTAGTAGTTACCTGGATTTATCTGCACATTGAACCAGTCATGTATGTACTCAGTTCTGTTAATTTTCATGTGTAATACTTTGTATATTTAATTTCTTTATTGATAATCACTATACTTTGTTGTATAGTGAGGAAATGGCATGCCAAGATTCTTCTTTCCTTCATTTTGAGCACAGCAGATCTTGTAGGGAATACAGAGAGAGAAGAAATTCTTATAAAATCCTGTAGATCCTTCTCATGGAGATTTGGCTGGTAAATTTTAAAGGTCCCTTATGTACAGAGTGCAATTACCTGGAATGTCAGAGCTTACCTGCCTTTAGCTCCTATGGGATGTTTAAATTTCATGGAGTTGGTATTTTTTTTCCTTTGCTCAGGTGAAATATCCAGGCAGCTCTTTTTATGTTCTCCAACCACTGCTTGAATTTCTGAAGTTGATTAGCAAACTCTATTTAAAAAAAATGGTATGCTTTTATACCGATTTTGTTAGGTGAATTCAGGAGAAGGAAAGGTACCTGAATTGATGGCATTACTGATGCTTTTATTGGGGCTTGGCAAGCACATGCACATGTCTGCCGGTTGGGCCTGCAGCCTAGGTTGTTTAAAGAACAGTTGCACATAGGGGAAAGCCACACTTCTTTCCAAATATATAGCTGTATTTTATACAAATAACAAGCTTTTTATTACAAGTAATGACTACAAAATAAAAGAGGCTAATTCTTTCTAGTTTCCTCTTTTCTAATGCAACCAGTTTTGCAATGGGTGGATCTTTCACGCAGCAACAGGAAAGTGTGTTTTTTTTTTTTTTTTTTCCTTGGTTGGAAAAGATGACTACTAAATCAGAAAAAAAAAAAAAGGCAGAAGTAGGTGTTACACCTGAAAGTATTTTTTAGAACTAAGTTGTGTGGTGTGTGGTTCGTTTGTGTTGTTTTTTTTTTAGGGGATAGTTGTGTGTGTGGACAGGGCAAGACTTCATATTCTTAACATTTAAAGTTGGCAGCACCCTGTTAAATTGCTTTGTGAGAGCTGGGAGTGTGCTGGCTGATGAATGCATACTCTGTAGTGTGTGATACCATGCATATAAAATGGTTTATTGAGCAAAATAAACAGTTCTCTGCAGTCTCTGACAGACAATTCTACATTTCTCTGCAGTCTCATAACTGACAGCTATGACCAGTCAAGTCTACCTTGCAATGACTCTCTGTTTCATAATTTAACCCTAAAAAACTCTTTAGTAGTGCACACCTGTCACTTATTGTGTTAGCTGATATTTTTTGTAATCTTAAGCACACGGTATTTTTCTGTCTCCTCAGACTGAAATAGTAATTTCTTTTTCATAATGTAGACATATGGTGTATTTTAAAATAATATTTAACTGGAAAACTTAGGCTTTCATAGGTCTTCTGCTTATCTTTCTGATATCTCATATGAAAGTGTTGTTATTTCTTAATAAGAATAGAAATAATTTTTCTACCATTATTTTCAGTAAACATTTTCAGGTAGTCTCTGCTGTTTAGTTGTTTCTTTTTAAAAATACAAAATTTGCACAACTTATTTTCATCATCCAATTTTCTTATTTTCTAAATGGAAAAGTGGCACTTACATCAACACAGGGACCCTAACTTTTTAAAAAGTTTCATTCTCATTTGAGAATTTATTTTGCATCTGCTAAGTACATAGTTTTGTTCAGTCTTTGCCACTGATTTCATATATTTGATTTGCTTGTGCCAAAATGCATAGGAGGAAAGAGTGGAGATAGCAGAACCAGTATAACTTCATCCAACGTGTCAAACCGGCTTCTATAATTTAAAATGGTCTTGCTTTTCTGGTGCATGTTTTTTAACAGGATAAGGTTTCTACACTCTTAGAGACTCTTCCAGCATTCTTCATTAGTACTAAGTACACTGAAAATAGAATGAATAGAATCTGTACCACAATGGTAGGTATGTGGTTCTGTGCTCATTATTTTTGAAATCTGAACAGAGTCAAGATTTAGCCAGAGATGAGAGGTTGATCAAAATCAAGTTAGTCTCATTAAAGTATCCAATATAAACAATATATATAGTCTGTTGTCAGCTAATTGGTATTGTGCTAATGAAGAAAATTCAGAAGTTAAGAATAGGTTCATAAGGCTGAGTGTGTTCAAGCTGTTGCACTGTTCCTGCTGGGTCTGACCACCTTCAGCATTTCTGAAAGGAGAAAACTCTTTAAAAGGCTTATTTTATGCCTGGTAGCTTTTGAAACACTTTGCAAAAGGGAAAAGTGAGCTTATTCCAAATCTACAGCAAGATAATTCATTATCAGGCATGTTCACTACTTTGTAAATGACCTCTTTGCAGAAGCCCATGCGAAAGGTCATTGACCTAAAGAGAAACCCAGAGTCCGTGCTGAAGAGGAGCATTGTGCAGAAGTGCAGACAAAGTGATGTATTTTCCTCTGTTGTTTTTCAGGTAGCTGTGTGACAATATGCTGGGCTAGTGTCAACAGGAAAATGCCAGCAGGAAGCTGGGTTACTGTTAGATTTGGTTTTTTAATTATTTTTTTTTTAAATGGAACTAGGAAGAAAAGGCTTCACACTACAAATATTAAGTAACTGAGAAAGACAGCTTATTTTTTGCTAAGTTTACAGTGCACTATGTTTTTTCACCAGGGAGATATTAAAGCTTTATCACTTCCATTTGACAACTTCCTCAGCACCATCGTGCATTAAAGTTCAACTCTACTTCCCTAAAAAACCTGTTAATTTATGACTATTGTGAAATTCTATAGCATGGATCAATATTGATTTTTCTGGACCTGCTTCTCATTAGACTTGTTAAAATAAACAATTCAATTTTATAAAAAATCTTTATATTTAAATTGAGCCAGAAGGTGCTTGAGTCTTATTGCTGTATTTTGAGAATTTGAAGACTCCTGTGAAGACTTAAACAGACTCAGGCTTGCCTGAAGCAATGTGTAATAGGTTTTTATGGTTTTCAGTCAAAGAATCCAGCATGAGAAGAAAGAGCATTTCATTTATTCCAGTCACTAAGAGAACAATTAACTGTCTGAGCAGCTCACAATTCTTGGGTAACCAAGGACAGATTATTCTGACTCATTGTGGTCACCTTGGCACATAGGTCACATGTGCAGAATCAGCCTGTGTCATGGCACAGCAGAATCTGACACACTGGCTGCAGTTTGTTGCCCATGTGGAAGTGTCTGGGGCTACAGGAGATGCCCTCAGGGTATCCAAGACATCTGTGCAGACCTGGCAAATATGACACAAGATGAATGGGACACCCATTCTCTTCTAGCATGTCAGCTGAAGGCCAAGCTAAAAGCCCTAAAGCATTTGAAAGAGTGCTAGGTGCCTATGTATGCACAAGTGTATCAACCCCACTGGGTAGAGAGTTGGAGGATGAACAGCTTGGTGTTTTTATTGAAGCCCTGGGTGGATAGTTGGGCTGTTTTTGAAAATTTTGATTCGGTGCTTCCTCTTCTACTTTTCCTATTCTATGCTTTCTAGACTTTTCTTTTTTTTTTTTTTTTTGTGCGTGACGTGGCATTTTGGCTTGGCAGATGTAAAGATACACATTTGTTTTGGTCTAAACCATTTATTTTCCTATTTTTCACATTTGTAAAACTTCCCCAAATTCTGGAAGGTAGCTTTGTTTGTTTATCTATGTATTAAACATGAACCTTGTCCATGAATGTAACTGGGGAGAGTGTCCAGTGTTGTATGTTTGGAACGTAGTAATAAGCAACCTCTGTGATGCAGCTGGTGGATGTGGTCATGATCAATTGCTCGGAAGCACAAGGTGAAAGCACTGATCAGAAACAGAAGTTGGATTTTTTTGATTTATTGAGGGGGAGAGTCACTATGGGAAATACAAACATGAGCTGGTGCAGTGCAAGATACTCTGTTTTATGATATGGTAATGGATAAGCTCTCTCCAAACAGGGTGCCTGTCTTCCCTACAATGAGCAGAGAGAGGAAACCTAAATATCCAGGGAAGAGCTGATGACTGTGTCTCCCTAAACTAATGGTTATTTTTGATCATGACCTACCATTTTAGCGCGTTTTCTACAAGAGAACATGCACTCTGATTAGATTCAAGCTGCAATGAAAATGTCTGAAAAGGAAATATTTGATTCCCTTCTCTTTTGGAGAATTTTTTCTGATCATCATTAAAAGAAATTACCCAGCACTCATGATACAGAATTAGGTTTACATATCTGCAAGCAGAATTTGAAATGAGCTGGCTGGCTGGGCTAAGTACCTCACATGTGAATTCCATGTGAACTGTGGCTTCTTAGAGCTTTCCTGAATTCTAGTCTAGCTTTTTCAGTGTTAGCTGGTGCCAACATACAGCTGGAGAAATGTTGATTAATGCAAACTTTATGGATTAATCAGTATGAGAATCAGTACCTCAGAGAACAAGAAATATGTGCAAACTCTGCTGTTCCAGTGCCCACAAATCTCAGACAGGTATCTTGATTGAAATAGTTGTGTGTTTTTTTTCCTCTGAATCACTAAGTAGCAAGTGAGATTGTTGCAGAAATAAATGTGTCTTATTTTGGTGACAAACAAAGTGAGGAAGGAGGTCATAGGGACTGTTTTAACCTCTCCTTCATGGTTATAGTAAATATATATATATAGAGTCCACCAAAACAAACTAACAAACAAGACCCCCTCAAAAAACCCAAAACAACAAACAATGAAAAAACCAAAATACGCCCCCCCTCCTCCCCCCACCCTGTGCTCTATCTCTTGTCCTGTAATTTCCTTTATTTGGTCTCCTGTGGACCTCTTACAGGCTGATTCAATTAAAAAAAAACTCCTATTGAGTATCACCCTTTTTTTCACTGGATTTTGACGTTTAAGTGAAGGATATTACACTAATCAATGCAAAATCAGGAATATGCCAACATGTGACATCTAATAATCTGCAGGTGGAACAGATTTGTCTGAAATTTAATCTGTTGTCTCTTTTCTGCTGATCAAGAGCTGTACAAAACAAACATAATAACCCTGCAGTTAAGCTGTGTTTACTTCTTCTTAACCTCATCAGAGAAACATGAGGATGCTGGAATGTATAAAGGGTTTCTTTTGCTTCACCTTCTTCCTTGTACGTTTCCCAGCACACTTGTGCATCTCCTGTTGCCCTTTGCTTCCTACTGTCTCTGGAGACAAGATCTGATAAAAAGAATAGCTTAAGCAAAGAAATATTTATGATTGACAATTCCTTTTGCTGCCCCTCTTCAAAACTGAAAGGTTTGGTCTCAGTAGAGAGAAGAAGGAATACAATTATCTCCTTGGAAGAAACTTGCAAAGTCTTGGCCCTTTTTCAGCATGGATATTACTTCATATTAGTTTCAGTGGGAAGAAACAGAACAGTAGCTATCCTACCCCAAGATAATGAGGAGAAGGAAATAGAGACAGGGAATCTTTGGTAAACATGCCCTGAGACTGACAGGAGAAAATAGCACTTGTACAAAATCATAGTAAGCTGAAAATGTAAGTGATTCAAATTATTTTAGTGAATCTTAACTAAAAAGGTCTTAACTGTGAAGGAAGTTGTATTGCATTGAAAGCATAATAATCAGTATTAGAAACAAATCTCCAATATTTTCCAGTTCCAACAGTTCCATCTATGTTCTTTGATTGGAAAGCTGCCAAAATTCTGACTTCTAAGAACTTGCATTTTCTGTAATTTTAGCCCACATTTACCTTTTGTGCACCAAAAGGTAAAGTACGAGTAGTTTGTAACCACTATGATTGTTGAGATGATCACATGAATGAAATATCTCAGTGATTTTTTTTTTAAACCAATTTTCTCTACTTGGGTTGTCAGAAACCTACCTATTTAAATGCCAATCTACTCCACTGGAGCTGGTTTTGATACATGCCAGAGAGAACTGAAATGCTTGCATTTGGATCATTTAAGATAAATACAAATTATGTAAGAGATTTGTTAAGATCTTAAAGGAACCATTTCCAAACTGGTTTTAGTTCTAAGTAACAGTTACTTTGTATTCTCAGAATATCCATTTTATATTCAGAGATACTCAGCTTGCTTTAAAATGAGATAAAAGAATGCCTTGATACATTGCAAAGATCTGCAATTGCTGTTTTAAGCATAAAATTCAGCTTACTCTTTACAGCGGAGCTGGAAACAAGGATCCATAAAATACGAAATCCTACTGTTAAACAAGAAGCACACTCTTGGTGTGGCAGAGGTGTGTTGTGTGTCCTTTATTTTTACTGAAGAGTTGTGCTGTGATCCAAGAGAACATGAGAGCGATGGGTCTTCTTTGTGCCAGGTGTAGTACAAACCTGTAAGAAAAGGGACAGTGCCTGGATGAAATGTTTGGGTGTGTTAGGCTTTGCATTTGTGCTACTGGGACATAAACATCTTTTAATCTCTATGTTCATTTACCTGTGTTATCTGATAATATGCAGAAAAATCATTGAGTGAGCTGTTCATAATCTTTCAAACTTGTGTATTATTATAGTGGCAGGAGGTGCAATACCACTGAAATGCAAATAGAATCTGGGGAACCCTACCTGCTATCTGACTGCCCCATGAACATTGCTGAGGGCAGATGCTGTCTGGTTCTTGGATCTTGGGTTTTTTTTGTGTTTTGTCTTCAGATTCCCTCAAGATCTTTTTCTTAAGAGACACACCGAACCTTATATAACATAATCTGCTCAAAGTATGGCTGTAAATGGGGCTATACATGAAAAAATAAAAAACAACTTTAGTACAAATGTCTTCGATAATGATACTTAATGGTTTTACACAGTATAAGAGAAAAATAATGAGGCCACCTCAGGAACCACAGCATCAGCAGCAGAACTACAGCTTTTGTAGAGTTTGCACTTTCTTTGTATTTATGAGGTGCCTTTGGTGATGATCTTTAAAAATTCATCTTCAGTTGTTTTCTTCAGCCATATGTTGCTAGGGGCTGCAAACTGAGATTTGGCATAATCACTGCTACCCTACACTTCTCTACTGATCAGCCACTTCAAGTAAGAGAGCTTTTTCTTACAGTAATAAAAAAGTCTTGGAGTGGGTACAGTTTTTGATTACCGTTATAACAGCATTTTCACTGTTTTTGTTTTTCATGGTATAAATTTATGTTTTTCACTTCACCTCGAACAAATCTTATCTTACTAGAACTTAATATGACTTGCATGTGACACGTACTTGTGCTGTCAAGACTTTTTACGTATGGTCAGACTAAGACAAATGCCTGCCTGAAACAGCCATTCATTCAAATTGCCTGGGAATGTAGTGCAAACAGAATATCAGATCTACCAAAAGTTGAGACACTGGCCAGATTTTGATCTCAGTTAAAACATTTGTGTTTGAAACTGATGTCAGTGGCAGTTAGCTCAGATTTATATCCATGTAATTGAGAACAGTATCTGATCCTCTGCAGCTGGTCTGTCCTCTGAGATTTTCTTTATTTATCTCATGCATTACAAAGATTGGTCCAGTTGTCTTTTACATAACCTGTTAGATACATGTCTCTTTTTGATCGAGTTATGTGTGTCATTTTTGCTACAGTCTTTACTGGGCTTACCCTGTTCATTATTGTAACTTATCTTAAAACTTTTTGAATGAGTGGCAGTTGTAGCAAGTGAGAGAAATATCAGAATACTTTCATCTAACCTACTTCTATTAATCGCATAGCAATTACTTATGGATGGGTTAAATATTTACTGTTGTTATCATTTCCATGTCCAAAAATATACTAAACAGAAGGCAGAAGCCTTTGCAAAGCAAAGTGATATTTGAAAGGAGTTCCTTAATGTTGAGTGCCCTGGTTTAACATTTGCTGTCTGAGGGATAGGAAAGCTGTGAGGACAAGGCTGCTCAGCAATCCAGTCCATGCTGCAACAGTCTTTTCCTCTATGAGCTTTAGTGAATAATTCAGTTGTGTTGGGAGATGTTTTCAAAAGAGCTATAACTGACCACTTTCCATGATGCTTTCATAAAGTCCATCTTTGGAGGTAGAATATGCTAGGTCTTGAGAGATGCTGAACCATCTTTTCCTCTTCTGCCAAACGTGTTCTTGTATGTCAGCACAGGCTTTGATTAATCCACTATGATTTTAAACACTTTAAGTACTCTAGTTACCACAGGTTACTGTTATAATCAACAAAGGGTCATAAAACTTCCAGAATACAATTCAGTTAACTGAAGACGTGAACTGTCTTCTGGACTGGCTATTTTATCTCCAATTTAAACAGGGAGCCCAGGCTGACTTGGTTCCTCATCTGAAATGTGTTGAATTCTAGACCTCATTTCTCAGTGCTTTGCAGTAAAAAGAGGCTAACATGGTATTCCTTCCTCACGTACAAAGTAAAGCAAATACTTTAAAAGTTGTGAAGGCATACATGTATCTAAGATTGATAGGGCTATTTTCTTGAATTTTAAATCAAGTGCTGGAAGTACTTACTTTCTATCTGCAAGGGATTTTGTGCAGATTAATGCTTGTAGAATAGTTGAAGATGTAAAACACCGAATAAACGATACTTTCTATTATGTTGTTTTTGTTATTTTGTTTTGTGGAAAAAAAAAAAAAAAGAGAACTTGCTATACTGTGAACCAGGTGAAATTATATGAGAGGTCCCCAGCACAGTTATTGTGCTTTGTGATGATGGAAGTGCTGAATGGTTCAGTGCTCCTAGGTGTACATGAGTCACACTTCTCTTCATCTCATTTTGAAGTGAAATGCTCTGGAAATTGAGTATATGAGAAATGCTATATAGTCAGGAAGATACTGGTAGAATAAAGTAAGTTGCTTAAAATTAATTATTTGGGAAGCGCTTTGCAAAGAAGAACTGTAAAGGAGGTAAAATTTTCAGCTGGCTCATTAAAATGTGAGCACATTATGTTCATCAGTGACTTAGTGATTAATGTCCCATTTTATTTTCATGTAAAGTACAATATCTGGAAATAAGTGTACACCTATCTCAAATATATGTAGCCTTGAAGTGGTTCATCTGTGAAGGTGTAGTTTCACTACTCATTTATTATGAATTTCATCTGGTTTTTTACTTTGAACATTGATTTTATTGTTTTGAGCTGCCTGGTATTCTGGAAGTTGTGTGTTTTACAGCTAAACTTAGACCTGAATCCCACAGATTTGTCTTCTCTATTTGGCATTTCTTCCCCAAATTGATTTGTACAGAATAATTTTCAGTTCTCAGTTAATTTGTTCCTTCTGTCACTTTTCTAGATGTCTGAGTCCAAGGCTAAAAATATAAGTGCAAAGGGGTAAGATCTCTAACAGCGTTGAAGTGCCTGAATGTTTGAATAGGTTCCTAGTGTGTCGTTTTAAAGAGAACTGAGTCACCTGGCTCTCTTAGTGATTCCAGGCACTGAACATCAAAACACAAAATCAAACAACCCACCCGCACTCATTATCCTACTGTTCTCATGATATAAACACCAAATCCATTTAAAAAAGTGATTTGGCCTCAAAGCCATTGGCATTTTCTATACTCCAAATGTTTACGTTACTTCTACAGTTCAATATGTATTAAATGGATATACGTACACATACTACAATATGCTTTTTGTGGAGGGTTTCTTCTGGAAGGAGACTCAAGTATGTTAGCAAGCACAGAGCTATGGTGTGCTTCCATGGGAATCTTGGTGTGGACATTAAAGAAAACGGGCCCATGGGGTGGGCTGAGTGTGTTTATCCCACACTATTGAAACCCACAGTCACTGTGAACTGGACACTGAGTAAATTCGGCTCTGTAAAAAACAGAGTGTTTCTAGGCATTAAGCAATACCCCCAGAGTTAAGCAAGCAACCAAAGGGTGGTTCTCAGTATTGCAGTTTTGAATATGAACACTTTGAATTTTGCCTTTGCTGCAGACCATTTTATACCTCAACCTTCAACCTGTACTTGGGTTCCAGGGCAAGTAGAAAAGGTCAGCTCTGCCATCTTTGTAACTTGCACTGGGAAGGGCATTGCAAGTTGAGGTACCAAACAGTTTGGGTGTGCAAGTATTCAGTGCTGCTTAAGGCATTACCCCAGGCAGTAGAGATGTCATGCTGCAAGGGGTCGTGCCCATGTGCTGTGCTGTGTTCAACTCTGTCTTCAGAACCCTACGGTCCATTTGCTATAAATAGTGCCCTTTATTGTAAATTACGTGGTGTAGTGTCAAGCAGTTATCTTCAGGAGAAATCATTTTGCTCTGAGTAAAAGTCAGCTTTCAGTGTTAATGGCTACAGGGGAAACTGCAAGTTCAGTCAATGACCTCCCTGTCTTCCCATTTCCATGCTGATGATTATTTGTTGTGTACATATATTCTCTCTGTTTCTTAATTAAGAAGCAATGAATTGAAAACTAGCATTAACTTTCCAGAATACTTCAAGGGCTAGATCCCCTTGGGTTTCTATCCCTCCTGCAACTGAACACTTTAGCCTCCAAAAATTTGTTTTGGCTTCTGAAGTAGGGTTGTCACATCATTTTACAGTAGTGAGTGTTTCTTCCCACTTGCGGCAATGTGGAAATCACCACAGGGACCAAGGTTGTTCAAGTGTTCAGCAAGAAAAGCTATATCCCGTTCATAAATCTCTAAGTCAAATCTGAAATAAAAGTCATGCAGCAAACCAGAAAATGAATTTTATTTTAAATCGAAACAGGGATCAGCAGATATAGCCTGGGATTTGGAAATTATTAACTGTAAGATTCAGTTAAGAAGTTTCACCTCTCAAGAAAATATAAAGCAAACATTCTTATTTCTGACCTATAGATCTTTACTGTGTTCAGAATAATAAAATGACTGCTCCAATCACATATTGATGCAAAAGATCTTGGAGCATTTTTTCTGAGACATGAGTCAATAATAGGTTTTGCGGTTTGGGCTTTGCTTTTCTGGTTAAGTCATGTTTTAGCTTCAGCTCCTCTCTCCCTGAGTTCTAAGTCCTACTGGCAGCTGTTGAAATGTGCTAAAGGTTGTGTTTCATCTAATCTTTGCTTGCATTAACAGGAATCTTAGTATAAATTAAGATTGCAATTCTGAAGGTCCAAGTATGCTCACTTTATTTCTTGTCCTATGGAGTGATATTCAGCAGAGAAATTGAGATTCAGAAGGAAATGTATTGAATAAAGTATGTAAATCCAATGTCCTGAGTGGATAAAATTAGAAAACTAAATTAATGGTGTGTCTAATTGATACACTGTGTGCTTGCAGTTTGCAGCTTTGAATCTTAGAAAGATTTTCAAAACCTGCTTAATCCTGTCTTCTAGGGACTTCTCCCTGCACCAACTATTAACCAGGCCTTTCTTTCATTCGTCTCGTCTCTCTGTATTTGTTTTGGGGGTTTGTATCATGCTTTCCTCTACTACAGCCAAGATGACTTCTTATAGATCTTACTTCTCCAAATCTAAAAGCCAGACTGCTGGTAATGTTGCTGTATCTTTACTAATGGTACAGATAACTCTGTCACATTTGGCTCTTGTTTCTCTTTAATTACTTGTTGGACTAAGGAAAAAACAGTATAATTAGCTTAGCGTAGTGTATGGGGTATGTTGAGGTGGTAGGAAAGGTATTCAGAGCGCTAACATAAAACTCTAATATAACCCTATACTTACTGTGCAGAAATTATCCATCAGCATAAATTCCCGTGGGCAATCTGAGTCTGGAAAAATACATGACGGAGGGGGACTTTTGCCATTTCCAGGAGGGGATGCTCATACTTTTGATGTGAAACATTGCTTCTTTTACTCCACAGAGAAATATAGTAGATTGGAGCACTCCTCACAATCTGCTGCCAAAGACAGGAATATAGGACTTGAGTAGTAATCGCAGTCCAGTTGTCACTGAGGCTGCTCTCTGGCTAGTTCCTCCTTAGAAACGAAATGATAAGGAGCTGAGCGTGGATTTTGTAGACATACACACACAGACTGCGTGGGGAAGCTTATCCCATGGTGACACAGTTTTTTGGGAATGGTGTCAAGGTCAGGCATTTTGACCTTTGGGAACAGGAGAAAAAATTCCCTTCTGTGCACAGAATCCCTATGTTTTTCAAAATTTCTCCATGCTCTCTGTCCTGCCTTCACTTTTCCTCTTGTGATGAATTCCTGTGACTAGAAACTACATTTTATCACTTGCTGTGCCCCACTGAAGGGAAGTAGGAGAGTTTTTGTCTGTTATTTCACCTTGATCTTGGTGGGAAAAATTCTTCTGTGAATTGGAGCAAGGGATGCTACTTTTGATTTGATATTATTTCCATTTATCTTTGTTGGATTTAAGACAGAATCACTGGAGCAGTGACCTCTGACTCTGAAGAAAACCTGTTCAAATCAGAGCTCTCCCTGAGAGTTTGGTACATAGATTGGCAGATCTGTCAAAATTGGCTTTAATCCAACACTGGTCTTCCTGAAAATCACTTGTGTGTTATATACCTTTCATTGGCCTTACTATAATTGCATCTCCACTGAACAATCATATATACACAACATTCAGAAGATGATAATTTCAGTCTTCTGAAGCCTCAGCCTGACATCGTGGTCATGTAGCAGAGTGGAAACTGCTGCTCGTATTTGTGAGACCTAATGCTTTGTCTAGCTGTGTTGAAATAATTTATTTAAAACATCAGTGCTTGTTTTTTCCAAAAGAAAGAGCTAATGTAAAGTACTATTAAAGATGGGAAAAGGAAAGCAAACACAGATACTTCTTTTAGCTTAATCTGAAAAGTAATAATACTAAAACATGCTGCTGCATCCATTCTATAGTTAATAGACTTAAGAATCCGGAAATGAAGATGTGCTTGTGCTAAGCTTTTTTAATAGAATTGGGATCCTAGAACTGGGAGGATGTGAAAAAATATGCTTAGATTAGCCTCATGATGAATGAAGCATTTATTAATTAATGCTTGAGAAGAAAATGGTGTGATAATGGCTTGCAAAGATCAAAGGGCATAAATCTTTCAGGTTTCAATTCATGTAACATTTATACACGCACTGAACTTTAGTTGGAGAAATAATGCCATGAAACTTGGTACTGAGGTTGGATAGGGAATTTTGAAAGCAATTCTGGACATAATATTTCAAGGTAAACTACTGTTTGAATTAAAAGAAAGATGACTATTATGTTAAGGTTTTTGTTTGTTTGTTTTTTGGGTTTTTTTTGCAATGCCCTTCATCAAATTATCAAATTATTACTTTTACTACAGGCTGTTTCTTCTTTCAGCTATATCCAGACATCTCAGGAAGAACTCTGGTGAAATAGGTTTGAGCAACTTGGTCTGAAGTCGAATTTGGCTCTGAATGGCAGGTTGGACTAGAATACCTCCTGAAATCCCTTCCAAACCTGGATTATTCTGTGTTTTATAGTGATGAAAGACTAGAACAGGGCTCAAGTAACAGCGAAAGTATTTGAAATTTCAGGTACACTGGAAATGCAGGCAGCTGCCACAATACAGACAAAAGTATAGTTGTACCTTTTAGCATTAATTGACTGGAATGAAAATCTGCTTTTCTAAGAAATCAAAAAAGGAGAAACAGACGGAAGTGAGTTAGGAAGGGAAAAGCATGTCGGTGACATGCTTTAATCCATTGAATTATGTGCTCATGAAAATGTAGTAATAAAAGTTTGGGGACTTTATTTTAGGAGTAATTAGGTGCTAGCAGGTGTTTCATAAGGGACAAGGTTGCACTGGCCTGGAGAATGGCAGCAGGGCAGTTGGCGGCAAGGAGCTCCGGGGCATTGCGTCAATGATTCTGCACGCGGCAGCCTACACCGGCACTGCCAAAATACGTTTTTGCACCCAGGAGTTAGGCTGCTCTCTCTCTAGGGGACAGCTAAGTTTCAGCTGTAGTTTCAGCTTCTTTTTTTTTTTTTTTTTTTTCCCTTCTCCTTTCTCTCCTCTTGCCTGGTATTGGTGGCATCACTTTTTAAAAAGCTAATTCCAATATTTTTTTTTTTGCTCAGCCTGACTGACTCAAGCCTCAGTCAGTAGTCATCAGCACCTGTGTTTTGTGCACTGAACTGAATGACCTTTTCTACCTACACAGGACAAATCTTTTTCCTCAGCAGAGACGAGCACTTTCTTCATCAACAGTGAACATGTCAATTTAAAGCTAAGTGGGAAAACTGAACTCTGGCCTACTAGTTCCAGCAGGCAGCATTAATTTGTATGCCAGCAAGTCATATGGATTTACAACACACTTTCATTCGGAAGAAAAATGAATAGTTGCCATAGTTACCACAAAATCACAAGATACTATACAAAACCGAGAGATCAAAAGCATTATCAGTAAGGGACACATTTGCCAATGAATAAGAACAGCCCTTTCCTTTTAGTAATATTTTAACCAAAAGACCGGTGACATCATGCCGGTTGCTATTCTATGCAATGCTAAACCTGACAGAATATTGATCCCTTCATGAAACATCTACATAAACTTATAGCTAGACATTTCCAAATATGCCTCGCATGTATCCATGGAATGTTTCTAGAAACAGTAATATGGAAAGAAACTGGTGCTTTTACTCTTTTTTCATACCATAAAATGTTATCCTTGTAAGGGGAAAATATACTTGTTTGTTATCGCTTATTATTAAAGCATGAGAAAAAAATGTTTTCATACTTCTGGTAGACATATTTTGGTTTTGTAACCTCTTCTGCTACTCTGCATGAATGGCTTGACTTCACTGAGAGTTGCACTGATGCTGAAATCAGCGAATCCTGAATACACCCAAACTTTGGCAATCTAGTTAAAGTAATTGTTGTGCTTCTGGAGCTTGTGTTGGTAGGAATCAGATACCTATACATGGCCATCAATGTCCCTATTTCTTCTTGCAGCAGAACGTAAGTGATGTGGATTTAGGTGGGCAAGATTAATTGGAAAGCTTTAATGCAGTGTTTTCAAGACTGGGGCATTCACTGGGGGAAAGGGAAGATGTTGACGAAGCCGCTCAGAGGTTTAGGAATGCAGGAAATTTCATAGACTACAGAGAAGAGGAAGTATGCTGCCTAGGTCTGTCCGAATGTATAGCTAGCTTTGAGAAAGGTTAGGCTAAATAAACACAATGTAATATTGCTTGACTCTTTCCTTTCTTGGAGCTTAGCTCTGGATTTCAGAGAGCTCTCTGTTAAGAAATGGTAGGACCAGGTTCACATTTATGTATTTATTTAAGATAAATATGTAACTAGCCAGTGGTTTTTCCTCCTTTGAAATTACTTTCCTTTTTCAAAGCAGTTGGATTTTTCTCAAGAATTTAGTTATATATATATCTCCTTGATAAGGTCGTCAAAGGTCAGTATCTTTTAGAGAGACATCATTATATAACAGAAGTCATGATTCGAGGTTAGAAGGGAAATACTGAAATGTACCAGTATACCAAGAAAAACAAAGCAATGTAGAAGTGTATCCTTTTGGGTCAACATAGTGGCACAAAACAACAGTGACCCATTGCCTTGAAAACTCTAATTAAATGTAGTTAATGATGATAGATATTTATTTCATCTGGAATGACTAAAGACAAGTCCACCAATCAGTGAATAAACTACGTACTTACTGAAATTCTATAAGACAGATGAAAGTGTATGAATAATTTGCTTCCTTGAAAATCTAGAAGTAATTTCAAAATAACGCTAAACACAGATTCACATGAAATTTTGAAAACATGAACTCTCTAAAAGTAAGTCAGTTGCAGTTGGTTTTATTTCTTATAGAAATATTATTGAAGGTGCTTCATTATTTTAAAAGGTGGCTAGGCTATTTGTGACAAATAATTATGCTATTAGATATGATCTTAATTACAGTAGGAGAAAATAAACCTGGCAAAATCAGAGGATTATTGCCAAGACTCACTCACGACTTTATATTCCATGGATGTTTCTTTGTAGTGTAACTATTTATATTTATACTAAAAAAAAATTCTTTATTTTCTGCGATAATTAAGGTGATAAACATTTTCCTTACAGTGCTAAAAATAATTTGCACCAAACCCCTCATCTATCAAAGCATGAATTGCATTTATAAGATATTTGAAGAACTTTTGCTGCATGCCAAGCATGCATGAACTGTCAATCAAATTTCCATCCGGAGTATGTGTCACAGCTTTATTTGTAAGTACTGTATATTACTGGAGCAAATGCAAGGATCCAGGACGTGCATGCTCATCTTTTTGCAAATGTACAGGGGATATCTGAAGCTCTTTGGGGCAGTCTAGTGGAGATACTAATGTGACAAAAGTTTACACAATTGGATAAAACCTAGTAGAATCGATCACATTTAACTGTTCTTCTTTGACCTTCTTACCAAATCTGACAACCTCTGTTTTGAAAGTTGTTCGATGCAAGTTTTGCTCTGTGACTGACTAGGTTTCAGGTGGTGTCTTTCCTTACTGTACTTCTTTTGCTTCTCTATTGAGTCTACCAAAGGAATAATCAGGAATCACAGTGGGCGTTACAAGTGTGACAGTGTAAAAACTATGGCATCTCCAAAGAAATGCCATCTTCATCTTGGTAGACTTTGCCAGCAAAAAGATAAGGAGTATCGGGTAAATACTCTTAAATTCTTCCTTCTATGTATATATAACTTCTGATTCATATAATTTTTTTAGAGAAACTGCAGACTCAGCTTTCTTAACTTCTCCTTTCCTCTGTGAGGCTACCTAGAATAATCTGCAGGGTGGCAAGTTCTTTTCCCATGACTGACTAGGAGAAAAGACTAGATAGAGATATGAAAATATTGCTGTAGGCAGAAACAAAGAAAAAACTTAGGAATGCTCCTTATGGTGATTATACGAGATGATGACAATACCTACAAAGAGGATGGAATTGTCATTCTACAAGATGGGTCAGGAAGATGGTTTCATACAGCATAGTTTATCAGAGACTTAAGTTTATTATCATTATGAAGACTGACAAAGATTCTGTAAATGGTTGTGCCTGACAACCATGCAATAGGATAAATAGGAATAAAATAAATACAAATATAAATAAGCTAAATAGGTAAATGTAAATATCTTAAAGTCTGGCAGCTTAAGTATAAAATATTATTCAGAAAGCCAAAAGAGAAGTGAGAAAAAACTAGCTAAAGGAAAATAACTAGAACAAAATTGTTTTTCCAGCATATTTGGGAAATAAGCTTACCAGAGGGCTCTATCATGACAGCTAGATTATAAAAGGAGTACTCAGAGAGGATAAGGTTATTTCAGGGAAGTGACATTAATTTTATGCATTGATGTTCGTTGTGGAAGAAGCTGGAGAGGTTAGCACCCTGCAATGTTCTAACAGAGGAGGAGAGGGTTCAGCATAGGATCTCTTTGAAAGTACACTGACTGCAGAACAAGCTGTGGTACAACTAGATGTAAGGAACCCCCCCAAAGTCATCAGGATTAGCTAATATTTACATACAAGTTCAAAGACAGCTTAAGGGTGAAGTAGGTGATCTACTGATGCTATCCAGAGACAATGTACTGAAGTTTCCAAAAGGCAAACTCTCTCCAAGGGCTTTTAAGGCATTAGTGGGGCAAAAGGAATGATCGTAGCATGGATTACTAGTTGGCTGAAAGAGAAACAGATGAGTGTCTTGGTTAGAGATAAACAGTGACAAAGCGTGCTGGTCATACGGTGTCATTCAAGGTAGTAAAGAGTGCAGAGGCAGGCAACGTAGGCTCATAGAAGGACTTCAGAAGATCCAGGTAACAATGAAATGGCAGGCAAAATTTAATACAGATAAAGGTAAAGTGACCCACTGGGAAAAACAGTCTGGGCTTTGCATATAACATGATGGGCTCTGAAGTAGCCACCTCCCAGTGTATTCCATTGTGATTATCTCAGGGTTTGGCAAATTTAAGTGGGACCCTATTACTTTGTAATGGAGAACGCAAAGTAAATCACTTTCGATGTGTGCATTTCAGGAGAAAGGTCCTTTTCTCAAAGTCAGTCCACAGTCATTTCTGAATGAGAGAAGAAGGTCTTGAATTGTACTGTAACCTGTTCCATTAACTGAGTTGCACAGCAGTTTCCATTTTTAGATCACTTCACAGTATGCAGCAGGGGAACAATTTCATTGCCTTCCCAATACAATCTGGGCTTGACTGTGTATATGGGCTTTTTAATTAGTTTCCCCCTCCACAAATACACATATTTATGCAGGGAAATTTATTCAAGAAAATGCATTTTTGGGCACACACCCAAGTTTTATGAGTAAAATAGCATTGGATGTGAAAGCAAGCAGAACCATTTCAAATGATTATGTCACCCAGGCAGAGAAAGAAAACAATGTGATGCAAAAAACCCAAAAACCCACGTTATTGAATATTCATGAGAATAAAACCAATTTAAACCAAAGTTCTTACAATCAGCCATTTATAAGCAATACACAGATTGAAATTTGTGCACCATATATATTTGATAAACAACTGGAAATTGTAAACAATGAAGTAAAAGTCAAATAGCAGACAATCTAACAATAGCAAAAAAGACAACATTTAGCAGCTGCAGAAATTGCCTGTGCTGCTTTAATATATCGTGGGACTAGAATATCACCTGCAACAGAACCTTGTTTAATGGATATGGGATGTGGTTCTGGAATCTAAATTTTTGATACCCATGGGAATTGATGGCATTGGCAGGTAGTTGTATCACTGATTATTATAGCACAGGATAGTCCTGCCTCATGGCTGATACTAGGGAGTGGGGACGTGTGTGACTCATTAGGAGACACAGTCCAGCACAGTAAACATCTCAGATGAATTCCTTGCTTGGCACTGCAGTTATATCTGAGTGGATTTTGTTGCTTTTCTAGCAAATATTTAAGGAAACCTGCCTGTTTTCTACAGGGAAAAAAAAAAATGTCACAAGAAAACCAACGCACATAGAAGCTGTCACTGTCCAAGCTCACATAGCAGAATCAGGACTAGAACAGAAATTGCTTGCCTAATTTGTAAAATATACTCCTCTGTCTAGTTCTTAGCCTCTTGTAAACACCTTACACCTTTTCAAATGGTTAGGAGCTTACACTGCTGGTCATCTTCTCTCACATTTCCAGCACATTAACTGCCTATGCACCTGTGGCATTAATACATTAGAATACTACTTACAAAATAGTGGCAAATTTGTACTGGGGATAATAATAGTGATACTAGAAAATGGTGGCAATAGGAAGACAGATATAATGGCAGTAAATTGCACATACTGACAGAAACTGGACATTCTTCTTATTATGGAAAAATAATTAACGTTTCATGTCACCTTAGGCTTGCCTGGAAAAGTTAAAATCTTTAACAGAAGGCTGTAAATAATATAGGCGCACTAGCCAGATGTTGCTTTAAGGTGTCCTGCTTACAAATATAATGAAATCCGCTCAGGGAACAGAGGCAATGCAATGTAACTGCTCATGTAGCTGGGAGCCTGAAGTAAGGGAAGGTGAATGTTTAGAATGATTAACTGCTGAAGTCCAAGCCACACTGGAAAAAATGGTTGTTGAATTAAAAATACAAGTGAGGGTATAAGGTTTTTTTTAAACATTATTCTGAAAATACAAGACAAAAATGTGTCAAATCATGCATTATTGGAAGACACATTACATCCAGTTCTTTACCCATCCATGTAATATTGTTGCAAAGTGGTTGAATAGTATTATGAACATTACTGGGCAGGCCACTATAGCTCCCTAACTGTGAAGTTACTTGAATAAAGAGCAATGTGCACAGAAAATGTGCAAAAGCAACTTCTATGTACAGTGTTTTCAATTAGGATAGTGTTTTCCAAAACTAATGACTAGATAAGATTATCTTTCATCATGAAGACTAACTGGGGATGCCAAACTAATATGACAATAATTATTGCAATCTTGCACCAATTTCAGAGCTCGAAAGGAACAGCTCCCAGCTCTTTCTAACACAGAGCATCTTGGAGTCAACAGCTGAAGAAATGAAGTAGTAAACCTACTGCTTACACCCAAAATTCATTACTTTTCCTTGATAAGGTATTTCTTCTTATGACTGTTCACATCTTTAAGGGTAGCAGTGAATTTCCTAAAGGCAAAACCACTCTGTATTCACGTGTAGAAAGACTGCACATTAAAGCCTGGGATGGAGAGAGATTTTATCTGTCTAAGGAACAGAAAGAACCTCAGGCTCATTGGATCTTGAGATTGCCTTAGGAAGAAGGAGCAAATAGATATGGTACAGGTGTTCCAAAACACCGAAAAAAAGGTGGGTTTATATCAGAAGAAGCTTAAAAGCCATACTGGCATTCCAGAGCGTGCACTTGCTGATCAGTGGGTGTATGATGATATACTGAGGAAAACTGCAGAACGCCAAATGCACTTAAAAAGTAAATTTTATTGCAGGTTTTTTAAGATATACTTCACACTAAAATAAGAACCAGCATCTCAATAAGTGCCATGGAATTTTTAGTGTCTCTTCACCTCTGTGAGCGAACTGTCAGATAAGTGTTCTTTATCTAGCTGTAGAGCTGTATTTACACCTGAGATTTTAAATTTTTATGTCACGTAATTTGAAAGAAATTCCTTGATGAGGGATGTGCAATTTCTGACCGTGTTTCCTCTCTGTCAACTTCTTAATTGCTGACTGTTTTGTTTGTTGAGATATTCTGTTTTCTAAAAGCCAACAGATGTTTCTTTTTGCACTGAGGAGAAGTCTTGATTAGGGACATACAAATAACTTTTATTTTAGGAATAGTCGGTATTAATACAAATAATTCCATTTAATGAAACTTGTAGCAGGCAGTACCAGGCACTGGGGATTTTTTCAAAATCCTTCTTTGCATTCTCTTGAAGTATATGCATATTTTTGTATATCATATAAATGGCACATTCTTCAGTACTTTCTTTTTACGTTTTGTTAGTGTCTGTTCTCACTTAGAGTTATATTAACTATCTACTTTGATAACATCCTTATCTTGGCATGTAGAGTCTCTTATTCATACAGATAAAATGAATGTTGTGCCAGCACCAGGCCATTTTCTAAAAGAAATTTGGACAAATGCTTTCAGGTTGTGCCTGTCTTTGAAAGCTGTTTTCGTCATTCGTTTTTTTTTGCTTTTTCTACAGCATGACACCCAATTGTGTGTTGTCTTTGTCTTCCTTCTACTCCTTTCATGTTTCCATAATAAGACTCCACTTTGCATTCAAATAATTATGCCTTCTCTTACAGCAGAGTAAGGGGAGAAACAAGAAAATGCCTGTTTTCTCAGTTTTGAACTCTAAATGATAACTGTATGCAAAAATGTAGAGTATATATAGGAAGTTGGCCTTTATATCTGGGAAGCCTGATGTCAGAGTGAAAGTTTGAGAGGCTTTATAAAAACTTTAATTAAGACTTTAAAAGTCAGGATAACTTTTATACCTGTATAGCTAACAGCTGTGTGTAGAATCCTGTGTATGTGACGATTTAGAGGACTGAGTTTCTCTGCTTCACATCACACTGTACTGATGCTGTACATCTCAAAAGTTTAGAAATTGTAATGCTTTGACAAACCCAATGCATACTTGCAGTTGTGGAAGTGCGTTGTGACAATGATGTCTTGAGGGTGTTTTGACATGACAATACCCCATCTATAAATTCCATCTTCATTAAACATATAATAGTATCTGAAGAAAGGAGCTTCAAGCACTGACCTTGGTAATGTAGAACCTGAGTCATGCTATGAAGGAAAGTGCAATGACCAAGAGTCACTTCTAAGAGGCTCAGCAGTGGGAAGTCCTTGCAGAGACTCTTACTTGGCTTGTTCTTCAACTGGGTTTTTATTTTATGGCAAAATCAATTAATATTGTTTTGGTATATGTAGTATCATTCTGAAGGTCAAAATAAGGCGAAGTCGCTGTCAAGTAAATGTAACTGGTCACTGGAAAAGTGCAAGGGGGAAAAAGCCAACGGATGGCTTTTGTATTCCTCTCGCCTGCTTGTTGGTATGGGAAGCTCTTGAGCATCTCAGAAATTTACTTCTGCTTGGTGAAATGAATGCAAAATTTTTGCGTTGGATAAAAAACAGTTTCAAACTCAGTAAGTTTAAGCTTAACAGTTAATTGCTCTCACATTTAGATGCACCAGTAAATCTGTCAATATAAAGATGCTAGACTCTGCATTCTTCAACGGCCTTCTCTTTTATCTCAATTAAAATGCAATCAATATAGACTCAATTTCACTAGCTTGCAAGCAACTTATCAGCCAGTTGTGGGCATACCTATCCCCTGGTGTGCTCTTCTAAAATAATTATTTCCATGATTTCTCAACTTTAAACTTTTAAAATTCATACTGAAGTTTCATAGCAAGCCATCCTTTACGCAAACAAACAAACAAAAATAAAAGCTTCACAGAGAGTAAACCCTAAATAGCTTCATTTATGACTATGGTCAGTAAGACAGAAAAATGTCAGTTATATTTTGGAAACTCAAGCCTACAGGCATCCAGTACTACCAAACCTGCAAGTGTGACTTATGCACATGGATTTGACTGGTGCGCAGGGTAACAAAATAATTCACTTCACTATTGATGATCATGACTGTAGATATGGAAGAATGAAGACATGGAAGGATGCAAACCTCAACTGTATACATAATTAAAATTATGAATTCATTATCAAAGTACTATTCTTACTCCCTTCACTAGATAATGTTTACCTAGGTGTTATTGATTTGTGTTTCAGGCTTTGACTGCTTTGCACTGCTCTGTTTCTCTAATATCAAGTGAGCAAGGGGATGCTTTTGCATAGAATTATTATACAGATAGTGCTAAATTCTCAGGAAACATCTTCCCTCAGGTATAACCTTGTCACACTAATGGGAATATCTTTGTTGCTATTATAGTGCCCACTGACAAGTGCATGATCTTCAGTACCTCTGTGAAAATAACATGGTTCTGCACTTTGACCTACCCAGAGTGATGATATAAAAACCAATGTAATAATTCTAAAATGAAAACAAGTGATGAAGAGGAGTAAAAGCATACACAGAAGTGAGCATGAATGAAGTTTTGTCTTAATGCATATTGATGTATATATTTTTTTGAGGGATGAAGCCACAAAGAAGTAGTTTTTGTATGAAAAGGGTCATGGAAACAGATCGTGGAGGCATGAAGGACTAGAGAATAAAGAGAGAGAGGAATTAAAATGTGCAGTGACATAGATCTGATGTGAACGAAGAAATAGAAGGGATGGTAGAACAATGAAATGTGAGAAATCAAAGACTTTGCATGTGTGCAGCAGCTGAAATTGGTGGTGGGGCAGTCAGAGCTAGGTCCTTCATTGTAAATAATATTGTGCTCCAGGGAGTTAGGAACAATTCCTCCAGCAAGCCTTCTGCAACAGGTAAATGAATTCACAGAGCTGTTGGTCACAATTCTGGGGAACTGAGAGATTGCTGGGGGACCACTGTACTCTTGGCCATCTTTCAGAAGCTGACATTGTTTGGAGGTTCAAGAGACCACCTGTTGACAACCTAAAGGCATTTTGTTGCCTGTAGAATTCATAAAATAGTAGAAGTCCTTCTCTAGGGTAAGGCTAGATGACTTCCAGAAGCACAAAATCAAAAAGGTGAAAAAATTGCTTTCACAAGGGCTAGAAAGGAAACATCAGCCTTCTGAAAAATCCAGGAATACTAAATTGCAACTAGTAAAATGAATACAGGTGTGACTTATCTTGGTGACTGATAAGTATCTACTTTCTTTTTGGGTCCCAGCTAGCCCATTACGAAGCTGTCTTGCTGCTGCACTGATTTAATTCCTTTGGGTCAGCACTTCAATATCCTTTCTCTCATTTTAATGTCACCTTGCTGCATGACCAACCAAAAAGAAGATATCCACTAAGAATGAAGATACAAGACCCTGGGCCGTAGTAATATGTTTTGTACACAGTGTAACTTTGAAAAGTACAATTTATAAAATGTAAGATTATCTTTTTGTGTATGATTCGTGGGATGTTTCCAAGTGGGAAAACATGAGAGACATTCTTTTGAAAACTGACAGTATTATTGACTACTGTGCAGCAAATATCTGGTGCTCTGTGATTTCCTGTGGCATTTACTGCCAGCTTGCCAGAAGCTGCATCATAATTCAAAAAATATCATTTTCATAGGAATGCATTTACTACTTTTAAAATCCTTTAATAGCACATATGGCTAGTCAAGGATGAAAAAAAAATCTCATAAATATGGGGTGGCCTGTTTTATTCATTCATGGTAATGTCTTAGAAAATACAACATCTATTCCAGGGATTTTGCAGATGTTTTGTATGCTGACTATTTATTTAAATCAAAACACTTTAAGTAGAGTCAATTTCTAATTCGTTGTATTTCTGAAAGTATTTTTAAAAATCTAGTCATGACTAATAAACTGAACATATTTTGCAAATGTTTCATTAATTTGTTTTCTGAGAGGATTGTGAAGTACATAATTAGATGTAATGTATACCAACAGGCAAGCTGTAACTGCTGAATGTTAAATAATTTCTCATTTTTTCAGTTACACTTTTGACATTTAATTGACCTTTCCAAAAAGAAACAATGCATGCATACATGTACTTAAAGTCTACCTCTTCAAGTAATGATTTTTCTCAGCCTTGATTGAATTTAGAAATGCACAGTTTGCATTTTTTTTTCCTTTTATAGTTGTGCTAATTAGTAGTTTGTTTTAGAGTTTGGTGGTGTTTTTTGTGGTGGTGTTTTGTTTTTTTTTTTCCCCTTCATGTATTCATTACTTAAATTAATGAGAGGAGAATGACTTGCAAGAGAAGCTGGGTTCCATTCTTGCAACCTGCTTCCACTTCTGGGTTGTGCAGGGGCCTTTTGTTGAGCTCATCAGTACAACTGAGACTGCATATCTACGGGGAGGCAGTAATGTCTAAGGTAATTATGGAAGTTATCCAGATTAGTCATCTGAATCTTTCATCTCTCTCTTTGGATAATTTATGTGTTTATATTCTTATTGTCCTGTGAAATTTTTGTCTTTCTAGGGGCATTAAGTAGTGCTGAATGGGAATAATTCATGTCCATTTGGTGGATTTTTCATCAAGTGTCACAGTTACATAGGTAAATGTTTTCTAGCCATGGATTTCAATAAATGCCTTCTGACTCTCAGTCTAGGTTGTACTCTTGAATCTTGCCTCTTCTCACAACATTTCTTCTACCCATCTTCAGGATTATAATTCCAGAGATTTTTTAATTCTCTGTAAATTTTGACTATAAAACTAGTTCAGACCGTTCCTTACCAGTCAGTGATTTTTCTGTTTTTCTTTCTGTTGCTCGCTTTCATTGTCTACCTGCAGCATAAAACTTGTTTGAAATATAACTACTGAAGTTGGAAAACAATAATGTGAGTTGTATTACATTTGACTGGTACCAAATGAGTAGAGAAACAGAAACCTTGAAATTTTTTGTTGTTGAAACAGCATGAGAAGATGGGAATGATCCTGTTGAATCTTTTTCAATATTAGTCACATTATTACAATTGCCACCTAATTCTTTGCTGATACCCAACATGAAAAAAGAGAAAGTATCTGGAACTGGGAAAATATTTCAGTAAAACATCTCTAGAACTATTAATGGAGAACATAGGCTTTTCTATATTATATTTAAACTTTTCAGCCAATGCACATACAAACCTATATAATCTAAATATCCAAAATTTTATTTTAATCTCATTTTAATTTTTTGCTATGTTTATCAAGGACAAGTAGAGATATACTGTAGAGATATACCAAACCTAGATAGCATTTGAGTTTTCCTAAGATCAAAATGTTAGCTCTGTAAAAAATGGGTATATGTGGTATATGTGGTACAGTTGGCCTTTTTTTTTTTTTTTTTGTGAGCTTTTTACAGCCAGTTTTATTTTGGAGGTTTTATGTTAACAAATTTTTTAAATATTCTTTTATTTTTCTTTTTTTCTTATATTGGCCTAGTTTACTAGCTTGTTTAATCCAAGCAATTTGGCAAAGCATTTGCAGTGTATTTAAAAGTAATCTCTCCAATAAAAGTGAAGGAAGCTGATGTTAATGCTCTATGATTAGGATACTTCTGTGGAAATGGTAGAAGAGCTGCTTTATTATTCTTTATCAGAGAAGTGTTTATGGAATTTTGTCAGTCATTTCTATGCTACAGAAAAATTCTTGGAGGAGCTCCAGTTTCTTACAGTCTGCATGCATTAAGCAGAGGACTGGTCTAATTTTCCTGTCTGGCTGAATTAGCCTGTCATTCTTCTATGCAAAATGCAAACACTTTAACAGAAGTTATTGATCCAGACATGCTCTGTAGCTTATAATCTTGTTTTTTCACTTGGACCACCAGTTTTAGTCTCATGATCTGAAAGTACCCTGAGCATTACTATCACGTTAGAGTGTGCTGTCCTCTTTCTCCTCCTGGTTTGGACAAAAATATTTAAGAATCAAGAGGTGTTTTTTCTGGCACAAGATTTTGTGGTCTTATGAAGAGTTTCTGTTTTCAAGAACTGTCATTTTGCTTTGAAAATTTCTTGGCCAGCTCTAATCTTGCATCATTCAGAAGTCCTTAAAAATTCTTCGAGGTTTGTTGCACACTATTATAACTGTGAAACAAGTGCACGTTTTTGTTTGAGCTAGACAGTTATATCTGGACATAAAGATTTAGACTTGCCATTAGTATGTAGTGGATGATTCATTCTAAAAGCTTCATCTCTTTTATTTCCTTCAACATATGTTTCATTCCTGCTCACAGGAAATTGATATTCCAGAGGAAACTGGCCACTGGAAGCATGAGGCTGTCATCTACAACACAGGCTACTTAGCTAAGGAAAGCTAATCACCCAAGGTACACTCCATTTTATACCAATTATAGAGAGGACAACCTTTGGCTGGGCTCTTAAACAGCATATAACCTCTCTGTCTTGACTACGAGAAAGAGAGCAAGCCTTGAGTTCTGCAGGCTAAAAAACTTAAATGCTATCTAGGTTTGGTTTTCTATGTGAAGTTTAGAAGAGTTTTCCAAGTGGTATGTTTTAAAACATATTTTGTGTGCAAAGCTTAGTTGCATTTTTCACTCTTATGAATTACACTCTGAACCTATAGAGCGTGTGTGAAAAACTATTATTTTTCCGTGTGGACATTTATGGACATATAGTCTTGGTGTTACTGACATATACTTAAAAATTACACTGACTTGCTTAAAAAGATATCCATCTGCTTATTTGACTGTAATCATTATTGATCTTTGTCTCTTTTTTTGAGGGTAATGCAAGAGCAAAACCATCACTTTTCTAACATATGTCAATGTATACGTGTACTGCACTGAAGCATCTACTTTTCTAGATAGATTCTATGAAAGGGAAAATTCTGTCTGAATGTAAAGTTTCGTAACATAGGGAACTGAGATTCTGTAAGATGTTCTAGAAAGTATTCTAAGTGTTGTGACTAAGACTATAATATTCAAAAATATCATCAATATAGGAAGTTGTCTTGCTTTACACACACAATGGATATTTTAAAGCTTCTGTTCTACAAATAGCTGGGATTGTAATTATAATATGTATCTAAAAGAAAAGCAAAGTATGATTTTTCTGAATGTTGTTATCATATCTTTGTTTAGAGTGTAGCCATGCCTGTAAAACTGTATTCATGTTACATCACGGAATATGAACAGATTTATATACGTATTCTTAATGCTTGTCCAGGTTTCTTCAAAATTAAATCTAGATTTTTTTATTTTAATTGATACATAACATTTTAGGGCATGAAATTTTATACCTGGCCAGTTACAATAATTGGCATCTGTCTCTCAGATAATTAGAAAGTCATTGTACTCCTCTTAGGGAAATAAATAGTGTCTCTGAGCTGGAAAGTGAGACATGCAGAACAAACTACCCTGAAGGGTTTAGAGCAAATAATAACAGTGGAATGAACTATACTTACAAAAATCTCTGGTATTATTCTTTATATACTTTGTTGGTTCATGCAAGGCTGAGCTGTTTTTTGCAGTAAAACCAAAACAGAGCGCCCCTTCCCCACCCTCCTCCCGTCCTGAAAAAACCCCAAAGAACAAAAAAAAAGAAAACAAAAAACCAAACCAAACTCCACAAAAACAAAATGAAAGCCAAGCAAAATCCTGGATTCTGTGCAATTTAACTACTTTTGATTTCCCTGAAAGGAAGAGAACTGTCCCCTCTCCAGTCCACTTTATCTTTTTAATCTTCTTCTTTATTTATTTATAATAGCTATCACACACTGCTCCATTTTAAAATCAAGTGAACTTCAGTGGGAAAGATGGTAACAATCTTCATGCACTGATTGAAAAATTCTCTCCCAACCTGTTATTCTAGTGTTCTTTGTACTGAAGCTGTGCTTTCACTCTCCTGTGGGCTAGACTTTAAAAAATCTTTCTAAAAGCCCTGAAGCCCTATGTCTGTATTAGCCTTATCAGGGACAATGTGTTCAGAGTACATCCTTTAATCAAAAGTACAGGGAGAAACATCTCCCCTAAAAATCCACTTTTGGTCTCCCAGCAGATAGAAAGGAGCAATCAAAGCACAAGAGGACAAGCTTAGTCATTGCTGCCCAGATCTTCAGTGGTTTCCCTATGGTCTTCATCTACCACAACTGAACTTGGAGCCCCTAGGAACTACTGTGATTAACTTCTGGTCTTAGAGGGCCCTGAGTTAACCACCCTCTTGCCCTTCAGCAGCCAGCGATGTCCAGCAAAGGCATCTATAATGATCCATGGCAATGGGAAGACGCACGCCCAGGGGTCTCAATGAACACAGCAGCTGAGACGGAGAGCTAACAGGCTCCCTTTTGGGCTATTGGTACCCAGTCAGAGCTTAAAATTGCCTTAAAATTGCCGCTTTGATTTAGCATGTGACAACACATGTTCATGCACTAGCAGGAGTAAACTAAGTTGTCACATGTTGGCTATAACAACAGCACTAAGCTTGTCTGCTCTTTTATCTTAGTATGAAACACAGATTGCCAGAGTCCTTGCTCTGAAGACAGGCTAATGGATAGCTGGTCAGCCAGCCTGCGAATTTTACCATAGCTTATGCAACTTCACAAGTTTTCTTCATTTCTCCACATACCAGCTGTCCAGTTTGCTGAAGTTAGAGCAAAATAAAGACAAATAATTTCCTAGGTATTTATCTTTATATGGTTTGTTTTAGTTAAGTAATATTAGGGAGATGTATAGGGAGACTGTGCAGCAATTTTACAAAAAAATTATATGTTAAATTTATGTGTGGGGTTTTGTTGTTTTTTTGTTATGTTTTGGTTTTTTGTTCCCCAGCTGCACATATATTTCACTTTGTGTGCCTTTGCTTTCAGACATCCAATAAATTAAAGTGTTTTCTTTATTCATAGAAATATGCCTCAGAATGGCATAGCGATTAATTTATGTAGTAGGTAAGTGGATTTGACATAAAGTTACCCAAAGAGAAGGCAAACATATGTCCCTGGATAAAAACTATGCAGCAAAGTGAAAGCATTCAGTCGTTCAGTGTAATTACTGTCCTGAAGTCTTAGAATACTGCTCTGCTTATAGATGATGGCTGCTGTAGCATCCCTTGTCCTCTTTAGGTTCAATCTACTTCAATTTTGTCATATGAAATCCTGTATCGTATCCGTTTGCAGTCCCACTCCACACATCATAAAAATTTTGTATATTCTTTATGACAAGTCTTGTCTGAGTCTACATCTTTATTTAGTTGTTTGGGTTTTGATGTTCCTACGTGAGAAAAGCTGAAAGCTGACTCCTCACGAAACTGTGCTCTTGCTTGTAAAGCAATTTGATACAAACCTAATCTAAAACTTATTTTATTCACTAATTTTATGAAGCTGTGTGATGGCTGGTCGGGATGAGATTAAATTGCTAGGCAAAAGTCCCATCAGTGTGAGTGATGGCAGTGTACTGGAGGTTGTCATTGCATATATTTCTTTATCCTTAATGAATACCAGGATGAACTTTAAAGTCAGGTTCTAATAAAATACTAGCCACAAGATAAGTTATCAAGAAAACAACAACAAAAAAAGGATAAGAAAGAAGAAACACATTAACACTATTCAGGAATGTCAAAGGTGTTTTTAATTTGAAATGACAGGTTGGCAATCTGTAGTTCATTGCTGGCAAGTAGAATTGCAAGTGTTTTAAAACCAAGCAGGTCTTGAAATTGTTGATTCTGTCTAAAACTCAGTCTGGTTTTTCTGTAGCACTGAATAAATTCGTTATTTACTGTTAAAACTATGTAGACTGACAGTTATTTTTATTCAAAAAATCTACATCAGAGAAAGTGAGTGTGTTACCATTACCATCTGGCTTTTTAAATAATGAAGAGAAAAGGAAGTTCAAGCTACAAGAAGTGCCCTGTGGGCAAAATTCGGTAGTTTTTTAATGACTCAGGTTATGGCAGGTGTAACCTGAACTCTAGTGCATAGTACGAGAGAAGAATTGAAGGCTGAAGGTTAGCAATGGTGTTTTGTGACAGTGGCTGTCTGATGGAAGCTTAGGGCAAAAGAAGAAAGTCACTGATCTAAAGGTCAGCTGAGATAGGAATGCCTGTATTTTCCTACCACTTGCTTGTGTGAGCATTTTAATTCTTCGGTAAAGATCTTTCTTCTAATCCAGCCTTCTAGCAGAAGTTAATACTGAATATTTCCTATTTTAATGTATATCTCATAGATATATTTATAAATATATAGCTGAATAAATATAAATTTAAATTCATATACCTGTTAATTCAAATATAGCTTTACATAGGACATGTAATAAAAACATGATGTATATGTATACTATTTAAAAGACAAACACATATTCTTTCATTTGCCTAAATTAATTAGGAGACAACAGAAATTGCCATGAGTGCCTTTGAAAAAGGATATGTCTTAAATATTAGTGTAACAGCAATAAATTATGTGATATTTGTTTTAGTGTTCTTGGAACAATGATGACACAAAGATTTTTACCTCTGCCTCCCATGGCGATCTTCGATTAGAAGCAAGAGGAAGAATGAAGCATAGATGAAGGTTAGCTTGTGGGACAGGTTCCAATAAAATTGAAATGATGTTATTTGTTGGTAAAAGCTGATAGAATAAGGATGAATATAGTTTATGATCTTCTAGTTTGTAATCTGAGGGCTGAAAAAATGATTTGATCCAGAAAAAGATGAGTAAAAAAGTATAAATTGAAATGTTTTAAATTTTGATTTTTGAAATATTATATTTATAATCTTGCCTCAAAGCCATTGACACCAATTTAAAAATCTTGGGGGGGAACAAAAAAAAAAAGACTAGAGGGGCATATTATTTCTCCTCAAAGTTAACACTTTGTTTTGTCAACTAATTTCACAGCAATAACTATTCAACAGCCAGCTTTCTGTTCAGTCTATGGATGGCTGAGAGCCTGCTACTTCTTTCTTCCAGGCCTTGAATTTAGCCCTCACTTTTTCGTTACTTGTATTTTTCCTGAGGCAACTCTTGAACTATATTGAAGCTGCAGAACTTCTTTCTAAGGTCTGTAAATCCATGGATTGCATCTTTTGGGTTCTCCCTGTCTATGCCCCCAGTAGTGTTACACCTGTGTTCTGGGATGAGAAACTACTTGTTTCCATACTGAATTTACAATTGAGTTTTAGGAATAAAACTTCCTGGAAGGTAGAAATTTTCCAAAAGGATTGTTTTGTTTGGTTGGTTTTGTTTTGGTAGCTGTGATTCAGAAAGTCTTGAGTGGACTCAGCGTTACAGTTTGGCTGAAAAACTGTCTCATCATTGATGTAGGAAAGTAGAGAACATATGATTAATAAGTAAGAATCATTAAAGCTTGTAGAATCATCCCTGTTCTTTACCTACTCCATTGAATTTTATGGTCTTTTAAATTCATGCTACTCTGACTATATTTGAATATCATTTTCCCAGCTGAGAGTATGAATATCAAAGATTCAGTTGCATCACCGCTCATTTTTATCTCCATTTCTCTCTTCCATCTTCATCGCTGGATGGCAATGCTTCACACTTAATTTTTAGATCATACTTTATACCTCAAACTTTACGGGAAAGAATTTTGCTAGGTCATATGAATTTCTCTTCGTATGTGTTACATCAAAACTGATACAGTCATTTTGTCCTTCTACCTAGCAAAGGCATACAATGAAGTTTTTTGTGGAGTTGATATGAGCAAATGTTATGTACCCTGAAACCTAGAACACTCCATATTTTCGCACTGTCAATAAGGTTAAATGTTTTTCCTGGATCACCAGGAGGTTTCTGTGGTTAGATACTGAAAACTCTGCATACTAAAGAGCAAGAAAAAAATATTACTTAATCAAAACGCTTTGTCGTGTTCCTTCAAAACTCAAGCAATGCTCTTATTTACCCCAAAATCTGTAACTGACAGCACATCTGAATAACAGCGAAGAAAGCAGGTCATGCTGTAAACTCCTGTTGTTTTCCTAGCTGGAGTGTTCTGTGCCTCGTTAACGCAAGTGCATGTTGTTGTCTGCTGCTATTTAAATTATATGCGATCACTTACAACATCCTTTCAGAGTGATTGAAGCAGATGAAGGCTCTCCTTGGATGCTAATCTTGAGACTACACTCCTATTTGCAATTAGTTTTAAATTGGTCAACAGATTAAATAATTATTTTAAGGTGAGCTAAGATCCAGGCATACATACAGAGGTAAGAGACAGATGTGCCTGTGGAGCATGTTGACTGCATAAGCCTTTCTTCCCTAGGGTATCATGCTAAAACAGAATTGCATTCATAAATGTTGTGAATGACTACTCTTGAACTCTCCACGTACAGCAGTGTTTTATCCCATGAGCAACAACAGCAAGTCAGGTACCAAAGACATCTTCAGAAAAATGCTCTGTTGAAAGAAGGGACTGAATTCCAATGTTCAGTGTACCAGCAAAAAGCTGATCTTTTAAACTTAGTTCTCTCTGAAAAAGAGATGCCATTTTTGTAGGAACTCTCCTTCAGTATTGCCCTGTGCAATAATAAATAGTGACATCTGCAGGTGGCCCTGACTGCTGGGTCAAGAAATCCACTTGCTGCAAAATGTTGTAGTGTCTGCGGCAGCCTCTCTGTACCTTCTCACCTCCTGGCTGGGCAGCTGCTGTGCTGCGTGGTGGAGTGTGGTTCCTGGAGCCCTGCTGCAGAAGGTGCAGTAACAGCCTAAGCTCAGCTTCCCTGAAGTGTTGGCTTCACTGCTCGTACTCACCTATTTTCCTGGTTTGGCAAATGAATAGTCTGGCGCAATTGTCCCACCAGCATCATGCCTAGGTTCTGACATGAAATTCACATCAACATGTGGAACTTTATTTCATTTTTCCTCAAAAACTCACTATGTAAAGGCAGTTGATTGCTTCTCTTTGCACATCTGAACCACTTCAATCATTCTATCACATTTTTATGACTAAACAAACTGGGTTTTTAGGCAATATCACTGTCAAATGCAACATGAAGTAAAACTTTTCAGTTAAACTCCCTTTATAGTTGAGCTAAAAAAATGAGAAAATTAATACACTAATGAATTTAGGCAGGTCTTGTCTTTATTAGCCTCACATGTGATCTAAATCCATACAGAAGTACACATATCTTTGTGTTTACTTGTGCAATCATGAACAATTTTACCAAAGCCCCTGAGGTGTAAATCTTTATGCCACTGTTCTGAGAAATCATTGTTAATGATTTGTTTCACTCATGAAGAAAAGGGAAATAGAAGTAAGTAGGACTCAAAAGTATAAAAAGCTTTCTGGTTTTGTTTGAACATTATATTCACTGTAAAGAAAAACTTGCTAAAAGGCTTATCTAACAAGATGGCAGTAAGTAATCTAGATTGTTGTTGTTATCTGTATTAAATTTTAGTCAGTGAGCCAGACCCCATATAAAGAGGTGAACAATGTCAACAAGTCATGGATCTCAGCCCAAGTGTGTAAATAAAAAAATCTAGTGAATCAAAAAGCACCCCTCTGGGTTGTGTGGACAAGAGTAGCTCACCGAAGTCAGTAGAATTACAGCAGTATAATTCTTAAATTTATGGTAGAAGGATGATACTTCCCGTAAATAGCTGTAATACAGGAAACTTCAATATTATTAAAAAAAATTACCCTACTGTGTAGCTAGTACTGTCAATCCCAAGTGCCATCCTACCCCCAACTAACTGAAACAACCTCCTCCCCCAAAACCCAACTATCTCCAGAGAAATCTAGACCTCTCAGTTGTGATGATGCCGTGAATATGCTGAACTTTAAGGTGAATGCAAACATGCTGGTTTTTGTTTCATAAATAGTTCTGGTTTTCTATATTCAGGATTTACCCTGTTTAAAAAGGAAAGAAAAAGGAAGAAAGGTGAGTCTGGTAGTCTTATTTAATCATATGATTTTAGAAGCATATGTTTTCAGAATTTTTGATGAGATAAAAAAGCAGAGAAAGTGACATTTTAAAAGCAAAATTTTAGTGGCAATCTGTAAAGAATCAACAAAACACCGATGAGTGGTGGTTTTAAGAACAGGTTGGTGGAATAGTCTGGATCTGAGTGTGTTTACATTGTCTGCAACACATTCAAGAAGTAATACAAAAAGTAGCAGACGTGCTGGAAGTACAAGCAAGAAGTAATATTGAGTTGAAAGAACATAACCGTGTTTGTAACTTGAGAAAATAAGCCCTGTTCTACCTAAAGATTTTGGGCTTAATCTATTTTATGAAAGATGAATACTGCCTTTGTGTATTTGTTGTTCTTTAAATCCAAGTTATGAAAATGAAAGTGCAAATGCTGTTAGCTATTCTTCTGCAGAATCCTTTTGAAAATCAAGTTATATTTAGATATCTGTTGTTATAGTGAATAGTTACAGCAATAAGAGAACTGACATGTTTCTTTCGGGAGATTTGCAAATGTTAATATTTTTGTTACTCAAATGATCATATGAATAATTGTACATTGAATTAAAATGGCTCTATAGAATTGTTAAAATTAATTGAGTTTGATTAATGGTTAAATTATGTCTGTATAGTCCTTGCAAGGAATGCTTTCACAATTACAAATTACTGAAAAATAACAGCAAAAAATGAAGAAAAAAGTCAAAGCTGATAATACTAATGGAATAGACAGTTGGTTTTTATGTGCAATGGTAAAACAGAAGAGAAATCACACTTTGGCTGCATTTAACACAGCTGATCTATTTGCTATTATTAATAACTCATGTATATTTTGCATTCAGAATGTTTCTGCAGGCTATAAACAACTTATTCTTTCTCATTATTACATACTTCCTTGCTACTGTAAGAAATATCTCAAAATTTTCCTTTGAAGGCATGTACTTTGTGTAAACATATCTGAATGTATTCTTGTAAATCTAGAATGCAGAATCCTGCAAATAACAGCATAAATAACACTTGTCATGGTTCAAACATTCTTATTTAGCCATACGTGTCAGGGTATGTACTTCTGTTTAACTAGAAGAGCTCTCTCACCCTTATGTGTTGGGGTGTGTGTGTGTTTGTTTTGGTTTGTGTTTATTTTTTGTTTTGTTTTATTTGTTTGTTTTTGTTTTTCCTCTCTCCTTCCCTGAGATTTTGCTCCAGTTAATGTTCTGGAAGGAAGGTATTCAATTAAAAAAATGAGATCTAAAATTAGTTTTTAATCTGGTTTATATTTATGCTACTATCTTAAATCTGCTGTGGTTAAAAATGTAAAACCCTGCATCTTGTGTGTGTGTGTATTCCTTCCTTATGTGGTTATAGGAGTGATCAATAATAAACTACTTTTAGTCTGGTGTTACTGTAGCAACACCAGGGAGTGTGCTGATATTGTTGTTATTTTTTTTTAAACCTTAAACTAATTACACTGGCACTATTTCTGTGCTAATTTACCAACACTACAGGCATGAAATTGTGCGACGACCTATCTTAGGATTCTCTTTTGTAAGTAAGTTTGGGACCAGTGATATTGCTGGTCATGTCAGATGTGCTCATTTTACTAGACAATGGAGTATTGCTATAGACTAATTTTAAGAAGCTGTTAGTAGATTGTGCTACATATTTATTGAATGTTATAGACGCTGCAAGCTCAGCAATATTTCTTATTGACTGCATTAGCTCATCTGTGGAAAAGACTGTGAAATAAAATTATCTCTCTTTATAATGCCTCCAGTAAGTATGCCATGTATTTGGTGTTACTTCTGTAGCTTCATCTGCTGATAGTTACAATTTCTTACGTGATAGCACCTTATGATTTAACATAGATATTTTTCTCACATAGGCTCACTAATTGGGTAGACAATATTATTCTTAGTATTAAACAGGTTGCTTGGCAACTTTCTCAGTGATGGTTTGTACTTTTTTGTCAGATACATTTTTTGTGTGTTTCTGCCATATTAAATAACAACAAGAATGTGTTGAATAAGAAAACTTTTTGTTCAGAGTAGGTTAATTCCTTTTCACATATCTGACCATATTGAGAGTCCTATTTGAGGAAGGATGGGCAATATTAAAAAAAAAAAAGTATACTGGGAACGGTAATGAATAAATTAACAGTGAAAAGAAAAATAAGGCATTTATTAACACCTTTATACACCAAACTTTTCTGAGAATACAGTTTTAAATGAGACTATTTTACCTTAAATGGTAGTTCTGAATTGGACAGAATTCCAAATTCTGGAATTGATTTTTTTACTTATTAATCTGTCTTTAATACGTGAAGGTATCTCACAAAGGTAGGAGAATTCTTTTTCTTTTCATTGTCTTATTGAAGACAAGTCTGAGAGGCTAGCATTTCCAATCTAGTGTACTTTGGTGGGTTTTGTATGATATTTGACATATCCATTTCCATTCTGAGACAATGCATTTCAGTTTTACAGTAGGGCAGAAGAATGGGCACTTGATAATGCAACTAAATGAAAGTTCTTGTATTCAAGGTCAGACTAATAAAAACAATCCTTTGGATTATATTAAAAGACATCTAAGGAGTCAATTATTTAATTTTCTAAGAAAATACTATAGAATGCATAAAATAAGTAATACAGATTTTTTGGGGGGGGCAGCTAATTTTGATTTTGTGAAAATGTTCTAGAGGTCTGAAGAGGAGCTGTTACCATATTTTAGTTTCTTCTCTCCCTTTTCTATAGTGATTAGGGAGGAAGCTCTGCATTAGTCTGTCAGATATTCTCATAATTTCCAAGCATCAGAACTAAATGGAAACTATAACTTTTCCTTTTAACTGCTTGGGATGCTCAGCTGCATAGAGTCAACCTTGCTTTGATTAGTTTTACAGGTATAAAATTGTCCAAGTCAGACTTGAGAATTAATTCATGCAAGCATAAAGGACTCAGTAGATACAGGAAAAATATTCTATTGGTTTCTCAATAATTTTTCTGTGGCATCACACCACTCCTTTTCTCCAAAAATAGTAGGACTCCATCTGTCCCTGTGAGCCAATAACTTTGGCAAAAACTAGGGAACACGTCTCTTCTTGCTCTAGTTTATAATGACGCAAGTATGGTAATTCGCTTTGCTTCCGTCAGATGGTTTAGGGTCTGTGGCTTTTTTCCGTGCAAAGCTTCCAGTGTTTTCTATGAGTGTTGGACAGACCTTCAATGCATTGTGTCAGGCATTGGCCAAGTGCTGCAGCATCTGAACATAAAATAGATCTTTTGATACAGTTATGAATGGCAATCTTTTGCACTGGTGTGATTCAAAGATTATTTTTTTTTGGTCATAGCATGAAAGACTGCAGCAGCACTGGGGCTGTTACCATTGAGCAACTCATAAGAGCAGCAGAACTTGGCAGATGAGACAGTGGGGAACTGGGCAGTCCTTGGAGCAGCAAAAGTACAACTGAAATTAGAGAAAACCACCTTGAAAAAGGTGTACTTTAAATCTGGTGTCTTAACTTTTTCTTCTTACTGCCATGTTTCTACCACAAATGCTGCTCCTACACTTAACTTTGCCTTTTTAAATGGAATACATTCCAAGAACTTGTGGAAATAGAAAGAAAATGCTCCACTCAACTACTGAAATAGTGAAACCATTACAAAACCAAAAGTCAGTGTTATGTCCTTGACCTGAATGCTTTGCTCAACTGTAGTCATCTAGAGGAAGCCTAGTGAAAGGATGCTGGAGTAATAAGAAAAGTAGGGAGCTCATGTTACCAGAGTACTGAAAGAGCCTGTCTTTTTCTGTCTAACTCCTAGATTGTATAATTGCTTGCTAGGAATTTATCAAAAGGAGAAACCATGCTGGTCAAAGAGCAAATGCACATGAGACAAAGGCTCAAGGACAATGAAAACAAATACAGCAAATATTAGAATAGCAGGGAGCCAGTACTCACAAGAAGAATGAGTTTTTGAAGTAGCCTTTCTTTAGGTTTGCTTTGGCTATGCCATCTAACCAATTTGATGAGAGACTGCTTATGGAAGGGACTGGGCTGTAAAATATAGAATGTATCAGGTAACAAGGGATTAGGACAAAGGAAGCTATTTTCAGTGCTTTATTCCTAAAATACTATCTTAAGCACCTTGTTCCATGTCTAGGTAGTATTATTTACAGATGGCTGTTCTGATTTTGTTTCAGCTCAGATATATGGCATACCTTATACACAGTAAAAATCCACATGCTGTCAATGTGGCTACATTACATTACTTCAGGGCTTATCTTTCTCCAAAAGCTTGTAATTTTGGCTGGTATGTCAGAGTGGCTGTTGGATTTAGGTGTCTAAATAACATTGATGTCACACACAAATAAACATCAGTAGGTAGATATCTTGAAGTCTGCAATACTTAGATGCAAATATATTTGTGATCTAACAGTTCAGTCTGGGGTTTTGAAAAATGGCTTTCCAACCATAGTTCTGTATTTCAGTCATATTTCAGCATGTTGATTAGCATTACCTGTTAATTGGCATAATTAAATAACGTATAATCACACTGATCTTATTGTTCTTCCTGTAACTTAAGAAGTTCATTCATGAATTACATTCCAACAAGAGGGAATCAGTTTTCCTCTGAAGTTATTTCAGCTAATTGGCAGGAAAGGGTCAAGATTCACTGCATTAGCTCTTTGTAATTTTCATTACCTTTCATGCTGCTGTTTTTTCCATTTCCTGACCATAGAATCCGCTTTTGTTTAAGAAGGTCTGAATTTAAGATGGGGCTTCTGGTATAAAGCACATAAAACTTAAAAGTATATATTTACCAAAATTAGGTTCTCGCAAAAGTAATCTCTTTGACTTGAATAAGACTATTTATTTGAATGACTGCTATTTAGCTTCAGTGACATGGATCAATTTAATTCTGTTTTCCAGGGAAATATGCTTTTATCATGGGATGTTGCTATGGTCACATAAATAAATTGTTTAGCAACTCCTTGTAAAAATGGTTTTCATATTCACATAGAGAAAAAACAGTCTGAAGAAAAATCTGACAACTAGAATAAAAGGTGTCTGTTGCAATAAAATAGAAAATCTTTTTCAAGGAGATATAATAACTTCTAGGTATCAATTAATTTTAGTTTCAGTATCATTTTATTAAAGTCTTTTATTTTCTAATGCCAAAAGGGTTTAATGAAAACTAATTTCACTGAAGTTAATCCCTCTTCCATATAGCTTTTAAAATACCTTGATACAAGAGAATTCAAGATGGGGTCCTGCACTTAGTAGGTAAAAGGACAGAGATCCTGGTCATTATTACTCTAATTCTTAAAAGTTAATTTGTATTGAAGAATTTCTGTCTGTGAAGTATTTAGGCTGAAGCTAATTATAAAAGCTTCTAATTGATCTTCCTATGAAGGCAAGTAGTGTACCATTAAAAAAATGCATTTTTCAACTACAAGTGACTTTTTCCTCTCTGTTTCCGAAATAAAAGAATGCGTTTACGCACATGCCATTCTCTGTGCCCACATATAAGATCAATTTCTGTAACTTTTTCACCAGATGAGGGTTCTGCCTTCTCCACACAGGTTTGGTGGTGAGATGGATGGTGCTGGTTTGGAAGAGAGCGGCTCTGTCTTCCCCCATCTCCGTGCCTCTCACTGGGGCCAGTGCAGGGCCCTTGACAACCAGTGTGGTCTCTTTGCAAACCTCCATGTCACCTGTTTAATCAGCACCATTTTTTGTGTTCAGTTCTGATTCATGGATAAAATATTCACACAGTTTTGGAACTGGTGTTAATCCAGTTACCTGCTGTGGTACCCAACAGTTAGCCACACCCAAAGAATATTTCTGATTAAGGCTGGGTTTAGTCAATTAACATGTATTTTCAGTGTATTCTCTCCAGCCGCTTTGGACTCGATGTTACATGACAACTAGTATCCATGCAGCTATCAGAACTTGCATAACTTAACGATATCTCAGGGCATTTATTGTATAGAGTGTGTTTTTTGGTTTTTTTTTTGTCTTTTGAGGATACTCAGATGTGTAGCTGGTTTAGCTGATATTGTGACAATGTTGCTTGGATCTTCATGCTCCAAAACAACCAGCAAAGAATGTGATGTTATTATACTATTACTTTCGTGATTTTACTTCTAAATGAAACTGATCAGTTTTGAACTGAGATTCTTTTTCCTCAGGAAATAGCACTAAGGTTAAAGGATCTATAAAACTCCATGTCCCTTTTTTTTTGTGTATGATATTCTCAATTAAAGGAATGCGATATAAACCAAAGTATAGCAACTTCATTGCAACTGGGACAGAGGTAAAGACATCTGAAAGTGGCAAAGATGAAATACCCATCAAGCTGCATATTTTTTCTGTTATTCTCTGGCAATGTTTGTGTATATTTGTGCCTTTGTATATGTGATGGGTATATGTATGACTGTTTATATAGAAAACTGTATTGATCCGTGTGTGTGCATTGTTGGTAGGGTTTTTTTTTTTCTTATCCAGGCCACTTTCAAATTGTTTTATCCATTTTCTTCCCTCAGTCACCTGCTTGCTCATCTCACCAGTCTTTCAAAAGATCAGCTTCTTGCCCTTTACTTCTTATAACTGCTTACAGAACAAAACTTCACAGAGGATGTGAAAGTGCCTTGAAATAATTTAAAGGCAAGAAGAAATTCAGAATAACTATTGAATAGCAAAACAGAAGTATTCAAGTGGTTGGAAAAGTGTTTCTCAGGTAGGCAATATTTTTCTTATTGTTAACAGTACTGGATGGTCTGTATGCATAAATTTGATCTAGATTAACTAAAACCACATTCACATATTGGTCAGTTTAGCCAGAACTAATGACAGGGGTTTTGTTGGGTTTAAGTTGCCTTAGAGAGAACAAATGGTACCTGATCCAGAGGTAAGTCCAGGACAAAAAAGCTACAAAATCAAAAAATATCTAAGAAATATGATCTGTAGCAGTTCACCACATTGTGAATTGTTCCTTCTTGTAATCAGAATTTTTGTTGCCACATGAAATAATTTAGGAAGTAGAAATATAATCTGAATTTTTACTTCTAAAATACAACAGATTGCTATCAAAACTCTCACTTTATCTGTAACCCCAGAAACTCTTTCCTCGATAAAATATTAGAATTATGAATTCAGTGCCATGTGATATTAGTAAAACTACAGTCTTACTTTGGGAGAAGAAAGTATATATATGTGTTTGTGTGGTAAGGTTAAGTATAGTTATACTTGGTAGATAGACTGGAAATAATTCCTGGGATTTGAGACAGTAAGGCACATATTTTCAAAGAAGTATTATGTGAAGAAGTTATCATGTGCTTATCCAATATAATAATTCGTGTATCTTCTTTTACTACATTCAGTACTGGCCACTGTTTGAGACAGAACACTGAATTAGGAAGTCAGTGTGGCAAATCCTGCCTTAATGTGCCCATTATACAGCTATTTTCCACAAGCACATTATCATTGTTACACAGCAACCAGTTTTGATTATATTCTAGAAAACACGGGGGGAAAAAAAAAGTTTTCCTTCTATGATTGTACAAACAGTATACATAGCTATTGATTTGCTCTACAGGTTGCTTCTTTGAAGAGACGTGTAGAAGAAATTGCTTTAGTATTTTGGGTGATAATAATCCTGGCAAGGTCCATTAAATACTAGGAAATAAAAGGTGACCTAATACCTTAGATTAAATTTCTGTAAATGTAATTAAACCCTGTCCTAGGTTTGTTCATGTATCAGTAAACTAATTGCATTTAGTCAAACGTTTGCTTTGAGTCTGGTCAAAACTAAATTTATTTCCCTATATAGGAAAGCAACATATAGTAAATTGCTCAAGCATGCAGACTATTGACTCGAAAGGCAGAGTTACAACAGGAATGTTGATATATTCAGTAAAAGGGGCCATTAGAAGAATTACATTTAACTTGGGGAACAATTAATTTTTGGTTATTGAATTATATGTAACAAGATTTATTTCCTTCTAACTCTTGGGGTTCAATTCTAAAAAGCATAAAATTTCTCCTTGGATTTCACAGTATGGTTGATGGGGTTGAGACTAAACTCAATCACAATTTGAAAGAACAGTTTGCAAAAATGTCCTTGCTAGAAAGAAAGTGGGTGGAAAATCGTAAGTGGAGGGAATCTGAGAGGGCAGGGACAAGCATTGTTATCCTCATCGGAGAAAGGGTTCAAAAATTGTTGTACACACAACTTTTGAAGAAGGTCTCAATGCACAGAAGAGCTGTGCATGGAGAAAAACAAATTAAAATCTTGAGTGGAAATCTGTTCCATTTCTGAAAGAGGTTTGGCTCGAGATGTAGGGGGAGATAAGTTATTTCTAGTCTCCTGCTCTCTTTCTGCTCTGAGCTGAGAGGAAGCCCCATGAACAAGGCCAGCACAGAGCTGAGTTTGCTCTGTAAGTGCTACTGAGAGGCAGGAGCTCAGCACTGCTGGGTCGGTGGGTCCCAGCTCTCACTAGGAATATTCATCAGGGTTTTTCCCAGGGACTGAGTGAGCTTGAGACATGTGGAAGAATGCTCTGAAACTACTAAATGCTGCTCGCAGTACAGAAACTTGATTGAGGCTCTGGTCTGACTTCACAATTAGGCTGTCCATTAAGAGACACAGATTCTAGGGACATTTTAATTATTGGTATAACATCATAAAAAGATCTTGAGAACATTATCATCTGCCGAGTGCCCTGTATTCAAGGAGGCCTTAACTCAGAGACTTTCCCTCTACATAAATGTCCTAACTCTTGGGTTCCTGTAACAGCCGTTCTCCTTCCAGGAATTCTGAGAGTCTTAGTCGTCTTTTCCATTGTTTTGCCTACAAGTGAGTTAGAAACGAAACAAATATTTCAGTGGAAGATTAAAAAAAAAATAATAGTGATATGATCTGAGGTGATTTTTTTTATAAAAGGGCTGCACCAAAAAAGCAATTTTCATACAACCATATTTTAGTTAAGTGCAAAGAATATCTGGATAAGTTTCTGAACTAGAATACTTATCCTCCCTGAGTCTCCGATCTGAGTCCTTTATGATTTAATAATAATTTCCTGTGACTTTGAATAAAAGGAGTAGGAATGCAAATGCTAGGGATGAATAGAGGATTCATTTTCAGAATGTAAGTCCAACATTCTCACTCAATTTATCTTTACTTTATTACTTGTATTGTCAGCCTGGCTCTTTTCCACTTGTTCTTCTTGAGCATATGTGGGGTTTGTTATTCATGGCACCCACCAAACTGAATACAATCACAGGGAGACAGTAAACATCACCACTGATGTTCAGTTCTCTGCACATCTAGCTGCACTAAATCATAGAATAAAATACAAGAGGACACTTCTGTAATAAACTTTGTGTGTGTAATGTTTAAAGGAAAGCTCACAACCAAGGCGAGTAAACCTGCAGAACAATGTCCAGACTTGAATATCATACAAAACCCTAAGAAGCCCAGTAAAGATCTGGCTGATATTCAGAAATCACTGGCAGATTAAACAATAGTGGAAAGAGAAAAGGCATGTTTATCATAACATATTATGTTTGGCCATCTCCTGACTGGACCATGCTTATTACACAGATACTGGAAGTCATTACTTGAAATGATATCTCAAAGCAAAGGCTGGAACAAATTTTTACTCACGAAAGCTAGAAGATGTAACTGGTTACAAAGTACAGTAAGTCATACTTGCAGAATTTCTACAAGGTTTAGTGTTTGTCAGTTTTATCTTCTTACATTATATACTTCAGCAAGATGTCATTTATTTTCTTGTATAATGAATAACCAGGTTATCCGCATCTGTTCTGATATACTTCCTACTCATTTAAGCTGCATACTTTGTGACACATAAAGAAAATATTTGATTCACACCTGGATGAAAAAGCATAATGTAAAATCAATATCAGCAAATAAAAATTATTTGATTTATTTTATATGGGTCAATTTACATTGTTCACTGCTTTATTTTCTACAGACAAATTCAATTTTGTATACAACAGTATCAATTCATCAGAATAGAAGTTCTTTTGGTTATCAGAACTACAACATCCAGTTCAGCTGGGAAGTATATTTGATTGATTTTTGACTATACTGTCCTCTTTTTTTCTCCCTTCAGAACACACATCTCTTGGCACCGAACTCTTGAGAAGCTGTGTTTCTTTACAGTTTTTGGTTTAATTGGCTCACATGCTTAAAACTAGTGATTTGAATGTTAATAGACTTTATTTTATTAGCTAAATTTAATTTGTTACCCATTTGGTATGGGTGAAAAGAATTTGTCACTGTAAACGTGTTGGTATGATTTCTTTCCTAGAGAGAAAACCAGGATCCTCTACTAGTTTCAGTGATTTACATACTGAGGTTTTTTTTGTTTGCTTTTGGTTTGGGTTCTTGTTTGTTTGCTTGTTTGTTTTGTTTTTTGTTTTGTTTTTGGTAAAGCAGTATGCCAACTAGTCTTGTTCAGAAAGAAGAAAAGCTTGCAGTAAGACTTGAAAAGCCACAAGAAGGATAGAAAGCAAACCAGAAAGGACAGAAGACTGCCAGACAAAACTCTGCAGAACTTAGTGGCTGGAAAACAGAATGTGTGAATGAGGCTATAAGGTGAAAGACATAGCTGAGGCTGTAAGTACTGCAAATAAGTTAACTTACGTTAATTTACTCTGCATAAACCACACAGCAAAATATAAAATGGAAAAAAAGCTAGCTGAGAAAAGGGTCATCTTAGAATCTGTTTAGTAAAATCTGGGACTCAGAAACTCTAAATGAAAGCAGTGTTAAAGTGATGTAGGAGAAATATAAGAAATGCCATGCAAAAACAATTCAGTCCTCTATCTACTCTAGTATTCTGTTTTTAGCAGTGACTCTCAGTTTTATAACATGTCTTAAGAAAGCTGGAAGAAGGCATGTGTCAAGCAATTATAAAATCTGCCCTGAGGAAAAAGTTTCTTCCTGCAACCCATCGCTTAGAGGTTTGTTTATGCCCTAAGGCATGAGGATTAATATTCCCTCCAAATGCTTTTAGTTTATAAATCTTCACCCTTTCTTCATAAAAATGTTCATGGTAATTATTATTATTTTTAATTCTACTGACCCTCTGGGGTCCAATGATGTCTGCAACAATAAATTCCATCATATAGTTATTTATTCATGTGACAGAAATATACTTTTATGACTTTAAAGGGCAGCTGGAATATTTGGGTGTTTCTGAAGACTTATTGAGATCATCACTGACCAAACACAAAGGTGAAAAGAATGAAAATAGTAAACCATACAGTGAGGGACAGAGGAACATGGAATCTGGAGAGAACAGTTGCTGTTCATCTGGTCCTTGTGACTGCCATACACAAATGGCAAATGTGACAAATATTAACTCTAACCGGTTGTGAACTATAATCTGTTTAGATGGCATAAAACCTGACTTCCTAATGTTCAGTGAGGATGACTTTACCAAAACAAAATTGCCATGCCCCACAGTCTCGAGTTATCCTTATAGCATCTGCAGCAATTATAGGAAAAGAGAAGGCTTGCAATTCCTGTTTCGATGGATGAATTTCTTGCATTCATAAAGCTTACTCAATGTGTATATATTGCAAATAAACAAAGTGAAATAATATTCGTCTTTTTAGGAATCTGTTTTCTCAAGCTGTTGCTTTAGGACAAAAAGCTTGATCATGAAAACATGTGGACAGCAAGACTACCTGTGCATATAAGTTCATTTATGCATTCAAATCTTCATGAACTGCAGTGGCATCTACACTGAAAATACACTAACAAAGAGACATTTATAAAGACTTCTTTTTTAACTTTTATTATTTTAGGAAGTTATGTGCAATAAAATTCAAAACAGAGACTGCAGTGTTCAAGATGTTAAAGATTAAGTAAAGCCTCTCACATTCTGAGTTTTTAAAGAAAACAATATGGTAGTATTTTGTGTTTTCCTTTCAGTATCTGAGCTCTCAGGAGATGTATATATTTTCTGCTTTCTAAATGAACAATATGGTTAGCATGTAACATAACAGCATGTGACATGTGAGACCAGGAATCTTCAGATAAGTTAAAAAAATTTTAAAAAGTAGTAAAAAACCCACCAGACCTAGTGATTCTATGGTGACCCATGACCGCCTAATATACTTGGAAATACCTATTGGTTACAGGGATCTCTCCCAGCCCAAATGTTTCACATCTATGAAAAGCAAAGTGAGAGAACAGATCAGGAAAGGATGGATGGTAAAGAATGATAGGAGGAAATGAGAATGCAATGACAAATAAAGGTCTTAGTGATGACATTTAGCCAAAGAGCTACAGTGGAGGATATGAAAAGCTATCATGCTTCTGGTGATGCTTAGGGAGCAATTAAAGAAAGATAATCTTGAGTTCCTGATGCTGATGTCAGTCTTTTAAATGACCTGTGTGGCCTTGAAGACAGTGACCTAAGAAGAAAAACTGCTGTTTTGCCGTCTGCCCACTTTCTGCAGCGATGCCTGTCCCATGGCTACTCAAAGAGGAAATCCTTCATTTATTCTCAGTACCACATTCAAGATATAAATAGCTATTGGAGGTGATGCTTAGAGAAAGAGGACTAATAAAATGTAAAAATATTAAAGCAACTCTGCATCCTTCTGTCCTAACTCCTACCTCATGCAATATTTTAGAGTCAGAGATATGTGCTATTCTCTTTCCAGTTCTATATTTTTTCCCTATGCCTACACCAAAACCAGGACTCCAGACTCTGGCTGGTAAGATATTGTAGTTTAGACTGTTGTGACGTTGGAAGGACTTACCTTGTTTGCAAACTGATCCTAATTCCATTTTTATTTACCCTGGTAACAGGTAGCACTGAAATTTCTGTAATACATATTCTTTTGTGCCCATTTTATCTGTTTTCTGTTTTTCTCTCTAGTGATTTGTGCAGAAATTTTCTGCACATTACAAGACAGACAAATTTACACTCAGGCTAGGGCAACTTGCCATCCTCTCTGTGTGTGTATAAAATTTCAAAGAACTTTAATACGTGGGTAATTTTTTATTCCTTTAATCATTGTGTTCTTTTAACTCTATGCTAAGAGTTTCAGTTATAATTGGGCTAAATAGAATGATCTAAGCCTTGAGAAGAGATAGATTTATTGTTTTATCTCAAATTTGTATACAGCATTTGGTTTTGCTTTTAGCGAAACATGTCTCTTAGAAAAGGTTTAGCTATGTAAACAGAGAAATTGAACAAGACACAGGCTGTATCTTAAGTCTGATAGGTGTACAATGATGATCTATTGCGTATTAACTGCAACTTTTATTTAAGCAAGTCTATTTCTAAGCAGGAGATCTCTTTGGCACCTGTGTCTAATTGTACATTTAAGACCTACTTGCTTAAACCTATGCATTGCTTTTGAACAGGGGCACTTTCCTGAAAACAGGATATGAATAGTGATTGTTTTTGTATTGAATGCTCATTTTTAACCTAATAAACCAAAGCCTCCTAGACCCCAACGATTTCAGGAGGAGGTGTTGTTCATTCTCCAAAACAATGTTCTACTAGTGTGATTTACTTTGTCGTTTACATCTACACATTGTTGTTTAGCTCAAAAATCCATAGTTAAAAGCTACCAAAGGACGTATTTACTGTGCAGGCAGAATGTAGCAGCTGGGAAGGAGCCATTAAAGTCTATTGGGCAATTACCATGACTTTTCAAGAACAGTATTTATTTGAAATTCCACAAAAGCTAAAAAAACTTCTTCTATTTTAACAGATAACTTCAACTGTAGTTTGTATGGCATTGTGTATATTGTTGCTTTTGTGCTATGAGAAGGTGGTCGTTGTTGTTGTTTTTCCTCTCTTTTGTTCCACCTGTTTCTCCATGAGATCTCTGCGTTTTTGTCATGGATTAAGAAGCCGGAATGTTTTTTAGTTTTATGGTTTTTGAACACAGTCCATAAGATCATCTAAATACCAAGCAGGGAATTGCAATAAGAGGAGGAGTTATATTGAAAAAGAAGGTATCGTTGAAAAGAGCAGGAGAAAAGTGACATAGACAACTATTCACCCCAGTAGTTCATCCTCCGTAAAAAGACTTTGAGACACATGTTGAAGATGGATTAACTGAACATGTAGAGTTAAATATAAAATGGCAAAAAGATAAGATGGATTTATAAGAAGAGAATACATATCACAGTGACGTGGTGTCTTTCCTTGGTACCAATTGATTTTATAGATTAGAAAAATACAATAGAGCTGATCTATTTGGAGTTCAGCAAGGAATTTGATTTAGTGTCTCAAGGACAATTATTATTTAAACATGAGAAAATATAACAAAATTGTTGTATGAATAATGGACTACTAAAAGAAAGGTGAACCAGGTAGTACTGAAAGCTAGTTACTGGTAGAAAGTCTGGAGGCCTGATACTGAGAAGAATTTTATTGAATGTTATTGTTAGTGGCCCTGGCATATGTGATTAGAGCATGTTGGTGAGCAGTGCCACTAAAACTACTTGCATGCTAGTACAGAGGAGGATTAGAATTTCCAGTAGGTAAAACTTAGCATAGTAAGCTTGCAAAAATACTAGATTTTATCAGAGATCTGTGTAAACACAAATGCCAGCAGTGCAGTAACATTGATTAATGAGAACTTAAGTTAGTTCAGCTAAATGTTTTGCTAGACTTCTACAGTAATACTATTAAAACCCCCTCATTTATAGGAAATGTAGAGAAGACTACATGTCCAGACTGTGCAGATTCAAAGCTCTCAGAAAGGAGAAATTATCGCCATTTCTTATTTCATTAATGAGATCATCTTTTTAGAAAAAAAGGAGAGGTGTAGGACCTTGTACCACCTCAAATGGTCACTAAATTGGAAAGACACAAGCAAAACAGAACAGAAAGACATTCTATTTCAGAATTACTGCTTAACAGAATGCATTTATTTGCAAATGAGTGAAAAATGCATTGTCCTCAAATGGTAAGCTGAAAATCTTAATGCAGGCAATCAATTCTGTTCCCATGAATATAGGGAGAGTACCTTAGTGCAATACTGAACTATACAGGAGGAGATCAGGACTTTTTCTCACTACCTATGTCAGCATTCAGCATCCTCCAATGTGCATTGCAAGATTTCTTGTATTGTTTGTCTGAAGCTGATATACACAGGTTTTCACACGTATTTGGATTTCTTGATTCATCAGAATGTTTTTTTGGTTTGTGCAGTGTTGTTTTTTCTTCTTCTTCTTTTTTTTTTTTTCCCCAGATAGATTGCCTTCTTTTTGAAAGCTGACATCTGTTTTCTGAATACAACTGAGTAAAATTTAAGTCAAGCTTGCTCTGAAAAGTCAGAGAAAGTTAAATAAATTGGGGAGTTTTGAAACACGTTTGTGCTTCCCATATATTTCAGACTCATAGCTAAGGCTTGGGAACTGATCCCCGGTTGTTTAATATATTTCCAATTAGAGGTATTTCCTCAACATAAGTGGCCAAAGAACTTTCACATATTAGCAGAACAGTCTGAACTTAAGCAAGAATGTAGAGAGGGGACACTTACTTCTTGGATATTAACACAAGCTACACATTGAGACACAGAAAGGTACCAAAAATGCCCCAAATATATCCATTTCCCAGAATAAGTATTTCCAAAGTAAGGGTTGTACATACTAGGTTTCTACTCTTTTGTCTCAGTAGCCCTTTTTCTGTGCATGTAGGCAAGCACATACAGACCCATGAAATAAACAGATTTTTGTTAATAAGACAATGATTACGGCTATAATAGGAATCATGTCATTTAGGTTTCAACAGATATTGTATGTCATAAAGGCACTAAGTGTAGAATCATAGGAAGTCCTGAGTTGGAAGGGACCCACAAGGATCACTGAGTCCAGCTCCTATCCCTGTGTATGACAACCCCACAGTTCACACCATGTCTCCGAGGGTGTTGTCCAGTCTGTTCTTGAACACTGTCAGGCTTGGGGCTGTGACACCTCCCTGGGGAGCCTGTTCCAGTGCTCCAGCACCCTGTGGGTGAAGAACCTTTTCCTAAACTTTTACTTGCAATGAAACTTCTTGTAGGCCTTTTAAAAAATAATTGCAGATTTTTTTGCTTGGACAACATACAGAAACAACACAAAATGGATGAGAATACTTTTATGACAATACATGGATTTGCAGGACAACAAAAGCGAGATCTCATTTTCAATAGTGGATGAACTGAAAAAATGCCCAGGGCCTTGGCCATGCTCTCTTATGCAGTAGGCAATGTCACCAAGATGGTAAAGCTATGTAACCTTTGTTTTGCAAAATTATAACAGGGCATTTTGACAGCTACTGCACTTTAACATGTAAAAGCACTTTCTAGTCCCTTGCCCCACTAGTCTCTTCAGGCTCTTTTCAGGCAACACCACCTCTGTGGTGGACATGTGGCCCTTCTCCTTAGGAGCAGTGATGATGTGTAGCAAATCTGTGAGAAAAAGACATTACTTTCAGCCTGCCCATGTTATGCATTTCCATACTTATATGAACTACTACCAAGATTTTTCCTATAATTTCCTAAACAGAGAAATAACTCTACCTCAGAGTTTTGTTACTGCTCACATTTCCTGTCAAGGTGGTGTGACTTACACATTAGCCCTTGATTTAGGCCATTACCAGAAATCTAGCTGCATCCCAGTGATTTTGGGGTGTTGTGTTTGTTTTTTTTTTTGTAACAACCAAACATTTTGTTTCCAAAATGTCAGCCTGTTACACTGTAAACTGTGAATGCTCTTAGGAATTAATTTATTTACTAGTTTATTAAGAAGGGTGGTTTTGAGCTTTATTAAAACAATTTTCAGACAATTTTCAACAAAAGCCAGAGATTTTTAAGTAGTAATAAATACTGCACATACTGGCAATAAAAGCATACATCTTTCTAGAAGCAGAACTCAGCCTTCCTTGAAATACTGTTTTAGAGACTGTGAAAGAGATGTTGCAATTGCAGGAATAATGGAATTCTGCTTGGTTTTAGGGCTGTGTCAATAGTAATATAATCCACAATATCTGTAAACTGCTGTTTATGATGCTACTGTCAGCTGCCACTTTGCAGAATACCATTAGAGAGTGATATTTACCATAAGAGAATATTCTCAAGAAGCAAAGTCAGCTACAAAATAAAATCAATGACACCTCGCTTTCTTTAGATGAGTCCAGTTTTGAGATGCAATTGTATCTGTTTTGATGGGAATTAGCTGTGGACTGGGAGCATTCACAGCATATGGTTCTGCTTTAAGATATAGTATAACAAAATATAGTGGGCCTGGTACTTATGCTAGAATGAGAATATTGGTACAATACTTAAACAGATAATGACATTTACAGCTCTTTTGAGACTATTGCTTAGGTGCTGTATTTGTTTCTTCTATGCAGCGAAGTAATTTCTGACCACTAGATGGGACTGTACAACTTCATGCAATAGTATTGACAGCAATATTTGAGAGTTTGTTTTACTTGCAATTAATACATTTCCCCCCAACACCTGACTGAGAGAGAGCTTTGTCCCTGCCTTTTGGAAAGGCTAAAACCAGCCGAGCCTCTTGTAAACAAGGACCTCTGTAATGCTAGTGAGAAGGAAAAAAAAAATAACATTACTGTCTATCCCAATAAAAGAGCAAGCATGCATATAAACTAGTTTTAAAGCTGTAACAAATCAGCTTATCCTCTGTGGAGACTAACGCTGCAATGATGCTGCTTGACTATGCACCATGCTACATATTTCTTCTTCCTCATCTTTTTCCTTAGTATGCAATTATCTTAGCTGTTAACAGCCGAGTCTGACTTTTTGAACTATGCATTATACACGTTTCTTTCTAATCTTACGCTCAGCCAGGGTTTTGTGATATTTTATTCAGATTAAGATACTATAAGAAGCAAAATAAATGAAAACCAGTTATCCCTTTCCCAGGTAATTCTTTGCATTCTTCTTTAGTTTTCTTGAGGTATGATTCGTAGTGATCTGGAGTCTGATGTAGCAGTAAAGCACCTTGCACTTTGATGAACTCAGCAGGTTTCATGTCATTGTGAAGCAATGTTTGACAGATGGAAAACTGATATTGGTTGGCTATTGTGATGCTAATGCTTTTTTTGGTATTGTTTTGTTACTTTTTGTTTTCATTTTACTTGTTCTTGATCTTACAGTAGTAATTGGACCATGGTTCTTTTCATTTGATGTCTAAAGATGTTGACTTTAATCAGCATAGGATAAGACATTTAAATCCCAAGGCTATTTTAACCTGGAATGTGCAGGAAAGGTCTTGACCATGTGCTAGGGATTGTTGCTGAATTTATTTTTGTTTCCTGTTGGAAATGTGAATTTCAAGCTCTGTGACTGACTTAAAAAAAAAAATTAAAAAAAAAGTACAACTTGATTTTTCATTTGTCTGGAATGTTTGATAAGAGCATCTGGAGCACACTTACAGCTTTAGGACCAACTCTAATGAGACAGTGATTTTACTGACCCAGTCCTTTTGTGGCAAATACTATCTAATTTGCTGGTATATCTACGCCACATATTTAACCTGGCTTTCACCATTTAAGCTCAGGCACCAAAAGCCATCTATTTTTTGGTTTATCGTACCACACTGAGAATTTGTACTTTAAAATAACAAACCAGAGGATCAAAATACTATTATTACAGTTTAGCTAGGCAGCACAGAATAGTGACAATATCATTAACATGCTAAAATATCACCGCTCGTCCAGCTGATGTGCACATACAGTGGTTCCTCATGAAAATAACATTTTCATGGATGAGAGCTGGTCCACCATGGTTACTCAGATACCTTCATCAAGACAGAGAGATTAATTCCCACTTCCCAGTAAATGTCTTTTCCTTCTAGGGTCCAGAGATATCTCAGAAATGCTTTACAGTTATTAACACAGCCAGAAAGAGAGGAAGCAGAATGACTGGGTCATCGCTTACCGTTGCCAGGAAGAGGTTATTGACTAACATAATCCATGTGGTTTCTAGTTCTTCTGCTGTGTAAATGTTGGTTGCTTGTCTGTATGCAAGAGATATCTATATATAAACATGCATTTTGTTTATTTAATGACAAATGAGTGTGTGGTTAAAATATATTAAAATATATTGGAAACTAACTGTCTTAACCATGGCTAATACTCAAGTTTCATTACGGGTGAGGAAATCTGACTGGCAGGGTTCTTTGGCTTATTCAAACATCTACAGATATGTCCAGCTCAGCACTACATAAGGCTCATCATCTGTGTGTGAAGAAGATAGGCCATTCTGTGCATATTATAGAAAGAGAGCATGGATAAGCACATGCATATATATGTGTGTATAAATATATGCGTGTGTATGCTTTCATAACTCCATAGTGAAGGCTACTTCTCCCAACACTGTCCCAGATGCATTTAGAAAAGCTCTTCATATGTCAAAATTACCTTGAAAAACTGACAGAACTGTTCCAGCAGTAGCAAGCTTTATTGGTCAACTTGCTTTAAAAATGAAAATAGGATTCAACTCTGCATATCCTACTTCATAATTGGCTTCAAGAGCCTTGTTTCTAGCTATATCCCATGAATTGTTACGCAATACACGGGAGAAAGAATATACAACATCTGCCATTTCTCAAGCAGAGATGCCTGGCATTGCAACATGTACTTACCAATTTCTCAATTTCTTGTCACTGGCTAACAGGGGGAAGAAGAAGGTCATATGTGTGGGTGCAAAGGGAAGACAGCAGAGAGAGATTGAATCTGAATGGAAATTGGATCAGATCTATCTGATCCCCCAAGATCCAGGAAGACAGACCTGTCTTGAGAATATTTTTTACTTCTTTCCTGAGCTTCACAAAGCAGGTATGTGGAAAAAAAAAAAAAAAAAAATCAAGCTTTCTGCCCCCTTAAAACACTTATCCTTTTAACAGAAATGTTACAGTTATTTTCTTCCAACAATAGCTTAGGCTTTTACACCCTCCTCCATAGAGGGAAATGATTACTGCTGCTCCTCTTCTTTAGCTAAAGTAGAAGCCAAGTGCTGCTGCTGCTGCTGCTGCTGATATAGAAGTGAGAGAGACCCTTTTCCCTACTTATTCTTCATGTTCCCAAGTGCTTGGCTGTTTTATTTAGTCTGGCTGCTAGAGAGAAAATTCTGTCTTTAGGCAGGCCTGCCTTTGCATGACAATTGCTGATCTGCAGGAAATGCATGATTACCGTTACTTCTTAGAAATCACATATATTTACAGGTAAAACTGAAACATTATCCATTAGCATTTGTGAATACAAGCTCATGGTTACCAAAGGTTTTATGCAAACATTGTTGAGGTTATGTGAAGTTCTGTTCTTGAGTAAGACAAAAGCTGTATTTTGAGGAAAACCTCCAAATGTAGAGGTTACTTTTACAGGAGTAAGTTAGCTCTTCCTCCTGCTCCACAGGTTTGTGCAGAGTCAAGAGGTCTAGCATGGACATTTGAATAACAGTACCTGCAATATGCTGATTGTATCCAGACTTATCTCCACTGAGGGAGCTGAGCAACCTTCTTAGCCCCTCAGTAACATGTGAATGAGGATGGCCTCCAAACACCATTACTGAAGTCCGAGGGGGTCAACAGTTGCAATACAGTTCCTTTGAGGGAGGAAAGTCTCCTGTTCATTTTGTCTTAGCCAGAACAAGCTGATGAAAAGTGTTTCATCTACCAGTGGTTAAGTTGACATTAACTAGGTTAATGAGGTTGACTGTCCTCTGTGGTGTTTTATACTTTCAAACGTACCCTGACTGTAGGGATTAAATAAATGTCTAGAGATGTGGATGCTGGACTTGGAGAAATGAAAAAACAATTTTTGTATTTGCTTGTATTGATAGCAGATTAACTGTGGCTTTCCTTCATATTTATCTTGTCAGAACCTATAACTTTATGAACTCTATCTAATGGTGTGGATTTTGCAGAGAAATACTTATCTGACTTGAGTTTCAGGCTAAGTGGAGCAAACATCAATGTGTCACATTCCCGGGGGTGTGTAATCATTATAAATTGGGTACTGGAGTACTCACAGAGAGCCCAAAATGCCAACATGTTTTTTCAAAAGGATAAAAGGGTACATCTTCCAATTATCTGTCTGATCTTGTTTGGAAGTTTGTAGTGACAGGAAAAAATGGTATCTGATGACCTGTGTCAACCAGGAACACCTTTTGGGCTCCCAAGTCCTGAAGGATTTTATAACATGTTCATTTTGTAATAGTACCAGGGCTAAAAATATGAGACACTTAAGAATGCATCAGTGTATGGTCTCACTGGAGAGTAAGAAAAACAAAACAATTGAGGAACTGTTTAAGGATATCTCCCAGTGGACAAGGAAGCTCTAAATTGCATATAGCACAGATCTGGAAAAGTTGGGCTATGATTCATGCCCCTAAGGAAGTTATTTTCTTCTTTATGCAGAGATAAAACCAAAAAAATCCAACCAACCAAAAAAAAAAATCACCCCAAAACCGTGGGCAGCTCTGGGAATAATACATAAAATAGCTATCAGATAGGTGCATTCTTTGTGCCTCTAGGAAAAGCTTCAATACTTTGTTTTTTAATCTATACTTAAGCATTAGATATATATATAATAAAGGAAGGTTGCTTTATTACCAACATAAGGAAAAGTTTGATAGTGGATTTATTTTGGTTTTAATTCTTGAGATATCATCATACAGTCATTCAGTGTGCATTTTAGGAAACACTATTCCCTCAGGCTACTACTGGTCATGCTAAGGCTTACGAACAAAGTACTAAAGCGTGTAGATGATGTCTGAATATGATGAAAGAATGGAAGAAAAACATGACTAAAGACTTTGCAGCTCTGGAAGAGGTGGACCTGTTAAATTAAAATATATTAACGAATATGTTAAGTTGAAGTGAAGATAACATGCTTGGAAAATCTTGTACAGCAAAGTGAGCAGACAGGTCATATTAAAGCAGAGACCATCAGCTCTGTAGTTACAGATGTCTGTAAGGCATTTATTGGTATGGTCCTTTTCTCATAAGACAGCCCTGGAGATCTGTGGCTTATGCATCACTGGCACTAAGGAAAATTAAAAAGAAAAAAAAAGCCTTTGCCCTTAGTCTCTGAGTATAAAAGTAGCTTGATTTCATTATTTACAGAAGGTCAGTGTTAGCTGAAAACTATAAGCCACTTACTGCCATTGCCAAAAGCTGCCTGGCAAACAGCCTCTAGTGAATTAAATCATCATTTTCAGCTGCAAATACATGCTTTTTCAGAAAGCAAGATCTGAGGAAGAATTGGGTAGCTGGAGATACAGATTCTCAGACTACTTGACAAAAACTAATTGGTAGGACTCCAGAGCTAGGTTGTATACTTGGCCATCCGACACAAAGCAAGCAAAAAGACCTGTTCTGCAAAGGCAAAAGTGGTTATTCCTACTACTACAACCATGATATCTTGTAGGTGGTAAAACAGACTATTATCCCTAGGCAGTCAAGTATTTTAGTAAAGAGGATTTTGCTGAAAGATACCTGAAGAGCTACAGAAGAATATCATAACAGGGAGATAAGAAAGTGATGCAGAGCTGGAAAATATCTTAAAAAAAAATTGGATTTTAGACACCATGAAGACCGATACTAAGGAATTCATAAAGATTTGTTCCATACATAAAGAAGAGGGGATAGTTTAAGTTCTTTAAGAACAATAATTCTTGTAGACATCTCAAGAAAAAATGGCTTCTGGAGTACTGTAGGCACAGAGGGATTTGCACTTAGGAAAAAGAAACAACAACCAAACATTCCTCTCCACCTTGAAATCATTCTGGACTGCTGTTTTCATTATTAGAACTATGTATTTACAGATAAATCTATGCTGTGCACATCAAATGCATCTTCATCAGACATTAGCTATATAACAGTTCACAATGGAGTTCCGTTTAGGGGATATGAGATGAACCACTTCCTATCTGGCCTATTAAAACACTGTTCAAGTCATCCTTTAATCTTGGCACTGTCCATTACTAAAACAGCAGAAAGGGTGTGTATGTTGTTACCCACTGGCAATTTTATCAGTCTAAAACTCAAAGTAGAACACCTTCCCCTGTTAAAAACTGGTATCAGAGCACCTAGGGATCTGCAGTCAAAAGTGCAGGTAAAACAGATAGAGTTTTCTATAATCTGTTGCCTGTAACAACCTGTATATGGAGATATGGAAGGTGCTACTATGTCATGGAAATGCTGATGAACCAATCTGTCATTGTCATGGAGCTTATCAGTCCAGAAATACATGTACTACTGAACTCTCGGCTTCCTAGCAGGACTTATTTGGAAGAATGAGACCGATCAGGTACAGACAGGACTTTTTTTCTTCCAAGAAAAACGGAGATCTGAGTGATATCGAGTCCTTAGTATTCCACAAGCCTTTTGGGATAGCCTTCGTGGTCACTAATCCTGAAAGATGGTCTGGCATCCTCTTAGAACAGTAGGAAGTAGGGGGACAGTTGACCAGGTTTGCAGCAAAAATAGGCTCAGAGTAAGCCAAATGCTTATAAATGTAACAGTCCCTTATGGAGATGAGTTTTCTGTTGTTCACTCCCTCATAACCACCAGATTAATAACTTAATTCCTGGCATCCTAAGGAGAACGAGAATGTGACACAACAGAGAACCAGGTAGGTGCCCAGCAGGTCCTCAGCAAACCTTCTCTAAAGATTGTTTTGCTTTAGCCCCAAAAATGATACATACTTTTACCTCTGGCAATGTTAATTTTAAGGATTTTTTCCTGCTATTTCCAAAATGTCAGGCTCAAGCCGATAAACTATTAGATGAGCTCTTGCAGATATCTCCACAGAGGAGCTGGATAACATCTGGTAGGCAATGGGTACTCTATTTTAGGATTGCCAGAATGCAGGGAGTGTCTCTGAGGAAGCCTTGCAAAATGGTGTACTGTCAAGCAATGCGAGCCTGCCTGTGACTGTCGCGTCTTGCTGACCAACCTTCCCAGGGGAAGCCAATTCTCTCCTCTAGTGAGAGTGTGCAGAAAACACCTGCAGCTCACACACCTCTCTTTAAGAAACCCCTCCCAGCAAGATAATTTTGCACTGCAAACCCAAACCTTCTGAAAAATGGACTTGCATAGGCTGATCGACACATGTAAGTCAAGCTGGGAGGTGGGGGATGACAGCAAATACGTAAGGATGAAAGATCATGAAAAGTTGAAATTATTCATTTGGAAATGCTGACACAATAGTTCCAACTTCTTGATTTTTTGTTGTTGTTGTTTGCTTTGAAATGTTTAAGTTTGTGTTGTGGTTTTTTTTTTTTTAATTGAAACAATTTATTGAATTGGGTAAAAATATGATAATTCTTTCAGCTCATTCAGATCTGCATATTTTGGTGAAAGAAATGAACCAAATACTGACACTCAGCTGTACATTTATAGAATCCTAGAATTGTTTAGGTTGGAAAAGACCTTTAAGATCAAGTCCAACCATTACCTGCACTACCAAGTCCATCACTAAACCATATCCCTAAGCACCACATCTACACATCTTTTAAATACCTCCAGGGATGGTGACTCAACCATTTCCCTGAGCAGCCTGTTCCAATGCCTGACAACCCTTTCAGTAAAGGATTTTTTCCTAATATCCAATCTAACCCTCCCCTGGTGCAATTTGAAGCCATTTCCTCTTATCTTATTGCTTCTTATTTGGGAAAAGAGACCAACACCCTCCATGTTACAACCTCCTTTCAGGTAGTTGCAGACAGTGATAAGGTCTCCCCTCAGCCTTCTTTTCTTCAGGCTAAACAGCCCCAGCTCCCTCAATCAGTCCTCGTCAGACTTGTGCTCCAGGCTCCTCACCAGCTTTGTCACCCTCTTCTGCAGTCTCTCTAGCACTTCAATGTCCTTCTTATGACGAGGCGGCCCAAAACTGAACACAGTAGGGGGATGATCACCTCCCTCGTCCTGCTGGCCACACTATTCCTGATACAAGCCAGGATGCTGTTGGCCTTCTTGGCCACCTGGGCACACTGCTGGCTCACGTTCAGCTGGCTGTCAACCAACACCCCAAGGTCCTTTTCCACCAGGCAGCTTTCCAGCCACTGTTCCCCAAGCCCATAGTATTGCACAGGGTTGTTGTGACTCAAGTGCAGGGCCTGGCTCTTGGCCTTGTTGGTCTCAGCCCATCGATCCAGCTGGTCCAGATCCCTCTGCATGACCTTCCTACTCCCAAGCAGATCAACACTCCCGCCCAAGTCGGTGTCATCTGCAAACTTACTGAGGGTTCACTTGATCCCCTTGTCTCTATCATCAACAAAGATATTAAACAGAATTGGCCCCAATGCTGAGCACTGGGAAACACCACTTGTGACTGGCCACCAAGTGTATTTAAATCGATTCACCAAATCATCATTTCATCCTAGGCTATCTTTATTTTAGAAATGCATAATAACTTGCCTCATATTTGAAAATTTTGTGTTAATACTCTTGTGCAGTTAAGACCTAACATGACACCCAGGCAGCCTTCTATCATGGACTATGTGCTGCGAGAGTGTATACGAAAAGAGAAATGATGATGGAAAAAAAAAGGATTATTTATTTTTTATACTTTGGTCATCTTGCTTGCTGAAGACAAGTTATATTTATTCTGCTCTGACCTAAAGCAATTTCTTTGGTAATCAACACTGAGAAAAGACCATAAGGCAACCATGAGCACAGGATTCATGTGGCAGCACAGATGCCGTTCCCAGCAGGCTTTCAGTGAGTGAAAATTGTGCTCATCTTTTATATTCAAGAGCAATCTTCTTTAGCTTTGCCATTCACACATTTGCTCTCAGTGTCTTACATAGCAAAACAGTGACTATGATGTTTAGGAAATGTAATCACAAATTCTCTGCATCAGCAAAGTTCCTTCTTTTTGCAGGAGCTTATGTATTTTCTATTCAATACTGAAACTGTAATAACTGTTTTTAAATCAGCAATTTATCACTGAGAAGAATTATGATCTTATTTCTTTAAAGTATTTTATGTGTGTTCTGAATCAAAGTTCAGATGTTTGATTTGATGAAAAAACTAATATTAAACCCTGTGCTCAGTATGAAGGTAAAATGACACATAAACTGTTTTTTTTGAATTCTCAGATGTTGGGTTTTTATTCATTTATTTATTTATTGTTTTATTTCAAATAGAACAGAATAGGTCATTTCTGAAGTCAAGATTTTTCCTTTTATGGCTTGATTATAACCTACTAAGACTCCTGGTATAGAATTCTAACATAAGTATATTTGTCCTTAATATATTTAAACCTCATCAATTTTGCTTACATGATAATCAAGCATGAATGTTAACTACTAGAATTGTAAGCTTTGGATTTTTGTAATCACTGTAGAATCACAGTGGAGTAAGGAAGATGAGATTCTTTTATGATTCTGACTGCACCGTTCAGCAGGGACATTGTGCAAATCACTTGATTTAATAGATACTGATTCTGAAGTAAGTAAAAACAGGAGTAAAAGTCTCCCAAAAAGCCTTTTCAGCATGTAGCTTAAGGGAAGGTAGTTTACTTGCTATGATACTGCTTTTTCACGAGCAATATTGTCTCCTCCCTGTCTCTTACTGCAAAGTTACGCAGCATTTGAAGAATAAACAGAAAGACGTGTTCATAGCAAGTACCATAGCCTTCTATTTTATATCATCAAGGATGGAGTTGTCTGAGGATCACCTCAGAGAACTGGGCCAGCCAGTGCACAGTGGGCTGTTCTCCAGATAGGGCTTCTGTTCTGATGAGTATTTTTGTAGTCACATTGTTTGTTATGTGTTTGGAGAAACCTACAACGTGGAACTGCAGTTAGTGCTGTGTACTGTTGTGTGACTTACGTAAGGACGGGCACTTTGTGGAGTATGAATAGGAAAAGCTTCTTAATAGTGTAAGCTAACAAAGTCCTGAGCTCTGATACCTCCTCTCTGTTTTGACACGCTTTCACTCTTTTGGGTCGATGATATTTTCGACTTGCTTTTTTTCATAGCTGATAAGCTGTTCATGTTGCAGTTAGTCTTTTTATCAGACTTTTGCCCCATCTTTTTCAACAGCTTGACCTTGTTGTATAGATTTTAGTTCTAGACACTTTTACAACAGCTGAGTTCAAAGAGTGCTTCTCTGCATCCCTGCTGCTCTCCTGAGGCGCATGTTCTGGTCTGTGAGTCAGCCTGCAGCTTCACCGCCCTTCATGGTATGTTGTGTAGGGTGACAGATCTGAGGAGCTTTATGGCTCAGAGACTTGCCTCTTCCTAGGAAAAGAAGTATACTTGATCAAGAAGGATAATTTCTGAGATATTTCAGTTTGAGTTTATATTCTGCAGTCCAAGGATAGGTTAAGATGCAGAGCACTTGCTTTCCCTGCAGCAGTTTAGCATCTCAGTCCAAATCTTCATTCACTGTTAGTTAATTCAAATAATTTGCTAACATGGCTGATATAAGTAAGCAGATCAGTTTTATTCAATGATTTCTGACTGGGAGAAAATTCAGGAAAAAAGAAAGCTCTACAGAATATGTCATGACAGAACTTTTTTACTTTATGTCATATTCATGACATAATGAAAATAAACTAATATTAAAAGTTGAGAATATTAAACCCAAAACAAAACAACCCCAAATATACAGGAAAGAGAATTCTGTGAGAAAAGCTTGAAGAGACAGTGAAGGAGTGGTCATGTCTCAGTACATGAACACACGAAAAGCCTTAGTGTGAAAAGGGCAGAGGGAGTCTTCAGGAAGTCAGGAGGAGATTGTAATAAGACATTTGTTGCTCAAGAATTTTTAATTTGTGATGTGTAATAATTTTCAATGAGTGAAATCAAGACTAACATAGAGGCACATCTGAAATGCTACTCTACCTCTATGTCTTGGGTATAACTTCAAACTTTTTAATCTTAAAATGCCATGGACTAAGTTGTGGTCTATTATGCCTGTGTACCTCCAGCAAAAGCATTTGAAATCAATGAAATTACACCAGCTACTATTCAGAGCAAAAGCCTTCTGGCTTGAGGTCAATGTGATAAAGGAGAAATAAGATAACTGGCAGTTCAGAGTACAGGAAAGCACTGAAAGTGAAATCTAAATGCTAGTTTTAAATTACTAAAGAGGACCTATGAATACTGTTCTGATAGTCATGAAATGAGAAAGAAGAACTTACTAGAGAATATAATTCTATTTTGGGTATACACAAATCTTTGACCTTGCTGAATTATACACTCTTTGAAATTGAGAACTGAAAAGTACTACATTATATATATAGGCCACTCTTTTAATTTTTCATTAATACTTTTCTCCCAATGTTATTTTAAAGTCAACACAGCTAACAAAACCATTTGTTACTAGTGACCAGGATCCTTGCTATTATATTTGAATATTTGTGCCATAACTGAATGCTGTTAGAGATGTCATTTCAATTGCTATTGTTTACTGTGTTTTTCTTCAGATTTGCTAAAGGTCCTTTTCAATAGGGAAAAAAACTTACTAAGAATTAAGTTTTAACTATACCAGAAAAGAGAAATAAATACAAGGTATGGTATATAAGCAGAATGCCTGATACACACACCGGTCATGACATCAAAATTAGTTTCTATGAATGTGATGTCACAGTGTAAACAGCGTCAGAAGTAGTGTTCTAACATAACATTGGCCAGAATTCATCTCTTATGTAATCTGGAATAACAACCCCAGGTACCAATATAAGTTGGGGAATGACCTATTAGAGAGCAGTGTAGGGGAAAGGGACCTGGGGGTCCTGGTGGACAGCAGGATGACCATGAGCCAGCACTGTGCCCTTGTGGCCAGGAAGGCCAATGGCATCCTGGGGTGTATTAGAAGCGGGGTGGTTAGTAGGTCGAGAGAGGTTCCCTCCCCCTCTACTCTGCCCTGGTGAGACCTCATCTGGAATATTGTGTCCAGTTCTGGGCCCCTCGGTTCAAGAAGGACAGGGAACTGCTGGAGAGAGTCCAGCGTAGGGCAACAAAGATGATTAAGGGAGTGGAGCATCTCCCTTATGAGGAAAGGCTGAGGGAGCTGGGTCTCTTTAGTTTGGAGAAGAGGAGACTGAGGGGTGACCTCATTAATGCTTATAAATATGTAAAGGGTGAGTGTCATGAGGATGGAGCCAGGCTCTTCTCGGTGACAACCAATGATAGGACAAGGGGCAATGGGTACAAACTGGAACATAGAAGGTTCCACTAAAATTGAGAAGAAACTTCTTCACAGTGAGGGTGATAGAACACTGGAACAGGCTGCCCAGGGAGGTTGTGGAGTCTCCTTCTCTGGAGACGTTCAAAACCCACCTGGACACATTCAAAACCCACCTGGACACATTCCTGTGTAACCTCATCTAGGTGTTCCACCTCCAGAAGGGGAATTGGACTAGATGATCTTTTGAGGTCCCCTCCAATCCCTAACATTCTGTGATTCTGTGATAACTTTTTTGAACCATGTACAATTAATATTCAGAATTAAGGCCAAGTTTCCTGTCCTTCATGCAGCTAGTGTTAGAAAGAAAATGAATATTATTATTGTTAATACCTTTGCTCAGGATTGGAAAGAAAAATGCATATTTTTTCTAAACTCACAAAAAAAGTACTAATCCTTAATGATAAACCAAAAGATACTGTCACTATCCACAATTTTGTTGCTTGTAATCTGAATATTATTATATTAAAACCAAAAACCAAACAAGCAAAAAACCCAACATGCAATATATATTGTATTTTCATTGTTTTACTGTTCGAGAAATGAGTTCAGGAATGGATTCGGATTTCATATACTTAATAAGTTAACTGTCATAGACTTTGAAAATTTAAAAACCATTTGACATTTCATCCTTTATTGGAGTGAGGGCTGACATTAACTTTGGATTGCTAACTTTTCCATATAAGCCAAAGCTGTTCTTTTGAGGTGTAAATTTCTTTGTAACTTTACTTAGCTGTGAAATTTCCTTGACAATCTTGAGCTCTCTCCCGTGTTTCACAGCAGTCACACGAAAGTGGATAGAAACTATGACCACTGGAAGAAAACAGCAAATGACAAGGACTTGTATTAGAGTACAAACAATAGCATGTCGTCATTCAAGATGCAAGCTATTCTCCACTGCTGCTAAGTTTAGTAAAGGTAAAGGACTATGGGCAGTTCTCCAGATCTGGACTATTAACAACCCTCTGTCTTTCCCCCAAATGTTTTATTAAAATACATTTAAATTATTTTTCAAATGTATTGAATTGGTGTAAATTATATTAACGAACAGAAAATGGCTCTTTCTTAGTTAGGTTAACACACATCCAATACCTAAATACTTGAGTTAATGTATGTTTTTGAGATTTAGATTGAGCGAAGTAGTTTTCCTGATATTCCTCAGAAATGCCAATCTTAATCCTCAATTGCTCAATTCAAAGGAAACAACCTTTCTTCAAATAGTTAACATCCTCATTGTCTAAGACTTCTCTTATACACTGTGTTTTATGAAATATTAAATACGTACTTCAAAAAGTAAACTAATGAGGACTAAATAAGTAATTTTTCTCATAAGTGGCAAATTTGACTTATTTTGCTTCCTCACATCTTTAAAACTGAGAAAGTCAAGTATTTGCCTGATTTCTTTATGGGCTCAGTTTTAAAGATGTTAAAATAACTATAATACTGTTGATTTCAGTGACTGTATGATTTTAGTGAAGGCTGTGTGAACACTACTTCAAAATTTTGGGAATAGAATTCTGGTCTGGACAACTTGGAAAAAGTGGCATAGATTTACTTAATGTTTAATAATTTTATGGGGCCTAATACACAGCAAACCTGATCTTTAATGGAACCTCTACACAGCTGTGCAAAACAGCTACTACTAATGGGCCACTAAAATTGCTTTTGGTATTTTTACAGTAATTAAAGCCAGATGGTCAATAAAGTGTTCTGCAGTGTAACAAATTTAGTGAATACTTCTTGTGTAATCAAACACTAATTTACTTAGTTATAAAATGATTTTGTGATTGGATAAGGATGACAGACAAAAACAGTTCAGAGGAGAATACTGATCTCTGTAACATAATGTTATTCAGTGGAAGACAGTAGCTACTCTGGATTTACACCAGGATAGAAAACAGCATTTAGCCTACAATTCCTATCTCTTGATTTTGAAAAGTTATAAAGAGAATTAATGTCTTGGTCCAGAAGCATGACAAATATTTTCCACCATATTTTACATTCGTAACCAGCTTTTTCTGCAGACAGTAGTTCCTACTTCCTGCCTCCACCCCCTTTTACTAACAATCTAATCTATATTCTTAAAGATGAAACTTTGCAGATTTGCATAGCTATAGTTGTGCTCCTCAGTTAGATTGATACATTTCCTATTCGAGCTGTGCATGTCAGCCCTTATGAACACTTTTAGAGCTTTTCACATCATTGGTATTCACAGGTGCTGCAATGAGACACGTTGTATGTGTTCCATATCCTTGAAGAAGTGAGGAATTAAGCGCTGTGTCTGCAACAATGTTCAATTTTGAAGAAGTTAATTTTTATATCGTGTCTTTGTGACAGAATCTACGTTCTCAGATTGGTGTTAAGGTGTTCTATGCAGGAATATAGAGAAGGAGTGCAAATGCTTAAACTGTTCCCAAGAAATGCCTGAAGAAAGCATGTATTTTTTTTTTTTCATCATTTGTAAATGCCTCCTTTTACACACAGTTAAACACTATGTGGTTTTGTGTGTGTGGTTTTTTTGTTTTGTTTTTGTTTGGTTCTGGTTTTTTTGTTCTTCCCTGGAAGCCAATGCCTCATTTTTTTCATTCGCACAAAATTCTGATTGTATTGTAAAAATGCTGCTCTGTGCCTAGGAGCTCGGTGGTTAGTGCACTCATATAAAAATTGAGAGATGTTGCAAGAGAATAGGAAAAGAATTCCCATTTATTATCGAGAGAAATTACTTCCACATCTATTTAGTATTCTTCAGCTAAGACAATTATTTCTTTTTAATTTATTTAAGGTGGGGCAAAGATTATTAGGGCTTCCTGCATATGATGTCCTGCTTTTCATGAAGTAATTCAAGGTTTAAGTGGGTAAAGGAGAGAAAGACACTATACATGAGACAGGGTATACATCTCCAAATATTAGATAGGCACATGGATATGGGAAGGGACCTTGTGTTTCATGTGAAAGGGTATGATTTCTGGAGGAGAGGTTAAAAAGCCCTGCAAGCAACATACATAGCAGAATTCATAATTTCTTGATCCTGGCAGAATTCAGTGAAAATTTAGTCAGATTTTCAGCAGGTATAGCTCTCTGTTCAAAACACTTCTCTGGACACAACAGACCTGAAACACATAAAGCAGTTCATTAAGGAATTTGGGAATTAAATGGGTATGATTTACATTCTATGATTCTTAAGCAGAACATTGAATTTGATATATATGTCTGTTTTGTAGTCCTGTTCCTAAATCTCCTCGTTTTCTAGGATATAACCTTCCACAGGCCACCCAAAAAGCCAGTTTGTGGAGATGAATTGGTAGCTGTGGCTTGTTTTGCTGTTAGTAAGAAAACATGAAACCTACACTTTTGAAGTAGGCGATGCATATGGAAGGGAACCAAGACACATTATGGCTCTGTAACATGGAGGAGTTGTATTTTTCTTCATTTCTTCCTCCAGGAAGATTCTGGGCAAAGGGTGAAGATGAGAATTAAAATGGCTTGGTCTCCGTTGTGAGTTCATATTGGTATCTGCAAATAAAAATGAAGTCAAATGGTAATGCAAGGAGACATTGCACTTTTTTTTTTTTCCTCTCACTCTCGTGCTTCTTTTTATATTTAAAACTGGTTTTGGCTGAATGTGGTGTCTCAGTTGAGTCAAACACAAAATATCTACCCTTAGATGCTCTGGATAACTCTATAGTCTTAGTAAAACTTGAGCAGCTAATAGCTTTCAATCCCTCAGAAGGATGGAGTGGTGCTAATGGCAGTGTTGGTGAGTAATTATACATGCAAGGGGTTAAAATCTGTTTCAGTGATGCTTCCTGGTTAATGGAATTTATCTTGACCATTCTCTTGCAGATATCCCTGCACAGAATTGTGTATTACGACTATGCTGTTCTTCTTGGGATACACTTTGCTTAATTCTCAACTGATACACTTGATGCAGTATGTGTAAAGATAAGCAGTTCTAACACTGGTAAGAGAAATAGAAATCATTTCTCTGTGTGTGTGCATAAACATCTGCTGCCTTTTCTTGCAGTAAAATCTCTGAATCTGAACCCAAACCATACGAATCTGTATTCCACTGTGGAAGACACACCACACTTGTCTTTATTGGATAGCTCCTTATTTTGTCTGTCACTTACATGGAATACAAAAGGCTCCTAAATACTACAGAAAAACGTAACTTCCACATTGTACCCAACAGCTGTGCTCTCGGCTGTGTGGAAGTTCTTAAGGAATATTTTGTTCTTTTCCTTGGGTATGCAATAGATGTGTAAAAAAGAATGGTGATATTCTTTTGTACATAGTGGTTGACTATATATATATGTGTATATATATAAAAAGAGAAAACTCAGAGAGACATCTCATAGTTTTACCTTCCACTATGCTGACTTGCATTTTTCTTTCAAACCACGTTTCTGATTCATGCCACATTTAATTAAGTACAACTAAACAACTGTTGCTAAATATATCATACTTCAGGGGAAAAAGTAAAACAGTAAAGCAGTGTCTTATGAAAGTAGCAGAATAAGGTAAGGCTTGTTTGTACATTGTACACTATTAGAACTAATAAAATAAGACATATACATAGTAACATTTTTTTTCTAGAATTGTTCACCTAGTATCTTACATTTTCTTTTAAGGTGATTGAGGTAAACTGAAAGGAAAAAACGTTGTTTCACTCATGCTAGGAAAAAAGCCTTGATTTATTTGGATGCTCCATGCTATTCTTAATCTAGTTCCGTAGTACAGAAAATTGCTTTCTGTGATTTATGTGCCATGGTTTGAAGTAAAACATAGAGTATATATTAATCTATCAATTAATAATTTTTTTTATTCTGGAAAGAGCATGGAAAGGAATAACAAGTGGCAGAAAATAAAAATTATTTAATGATTCCTTTAAATAACAAATATTTCCCTAAAATGTAGAATCCAAGGCGGCTGGTTTTCCTACCAGTTTGACTCAGGATAGTTGGCTATGGAGTCTAGGAAGGTCTAAGGTCATCCTGCAGCTTTTCTCTAAGGAAGGCTATTTAGAGGACCTTTCTTCTCTATCTGGCTGCTTATTTTCATGAAAACCATGGAAAAGCAATTATTTTTTGAGACTGTTTCACCTCTGTCAAATTCTTCCGAAATCATTCAGTTCGTACGGAAGTGATTGAAGACGTATTCAGAACCTGACAATGGCCCAGAGAAGTTACTAAATCAGCTTGGTTTCCATGGGAAACAAGCTGAAGTAAAACAAAGGCAAATCCATAATAAAAGATCTGTATTCGAGCTCAGATGTGTCTCCCCAGATGTGCAAGATGAATTTAGTGCATCATATGTTCTTATTTGCCTTAGTCACATTTTTTTGTATTTTAAATGCATTGTATAATTTACCAATGTGTTTCAGTGTTGACATCTTATTTCCTTCCTTGACACGTGTTACCGTTCTTGTTAAATCTCTTTACTTTTCTAAGAATGAGAATTGATGTTACTATCATTACTTGGTATGTGAGGTCATTCTTTTCAGACTGAGAGTTGATGAAATCAATTTCCAGTTTCTGCTTGATAACAGAAGCAAGAATGTCAAGAGATAGAAAGAAACATAATCTGATCTGCATCATGTTAGTTTTCTGAGGTGTCTCAGAACAACTGTTCTGTGATTACTTCCAAAAGACCCTGCAAATGTTGCAAGATTTGCAACAAACTCTTTTCTCAAAAACCTCATCCCACCTGCCCCCTCAACTTAGAAAATATTTTTATCATTTAATTTTTATTGTTATTGTGCAAAATACCAGCTTTTCAGTGACAGTGTTCAATAGCTTTTCCTGTAGTCTACAAAAAACTTTTAAAACCATAACTGAATGTGCTGCTATCATAAGTCTGTATTATAGTGAGCTTTCACTTAGCTAATTTGTGTGCTGTTAGAAATTTTAGTACAACTGGAAAAAAATATTACAGGTGATGAAATACATAATGAACCCCAGAACCACTCATCCATCACTATATTTTGCAATGATAATTTTCTACTAAGGAGGAATCTGTGAAGCCTCAGAAGCCTTCCCAAAGTTCCTTGAGATCTCCAGCTATTCAGTATAAGAATTTATCCAGACACAACAAAATTCAAATGTGAAAGTTTGTTTTGAGTGTGTGAAATACAGTAATTATCTTGTCCCTTAATTTTCTGATTTTTACTTCATTTGCTAAGTAGCTTCTACAGTTAAGCAAAACAATTAGCAACGATGGATATCTAAACAGGCATTGTTATAGTCCATAATTCAAACACCATAATCAGAAAAACATTCTTAGTAAGAGATAATATTGAAACACCAAACTAAAACTAAGCCTAGCGCCTTTTCATTATTCGCTTCCAACAAAAGGAAAACAAAATAAATACAATTATCTGAAAGAGGAGATTTTTTTTTTTCTTTCAGAAACTAGTACATAGTAAGAAGAATTGTGATAGTAGTCTACACCTTCTATATTGTGGGTGTTTCAAAGCAAGAGTTGCTGCCCATTGCTTTCTCTAGGTGTCTTTTCTTGTTTTCCGGCCAATGGAATATGTGGGGGGATGGTGGAAACTGGAATTCGGGCAGTAAAACATTATCTTTCACAGCCCAGTAAACAGGAATTTTGTCATGGCTAGTTTAAGTTGACAGGCTTTGTATTGACCTGACAGGACTTGGGCCTGAGCTGATTTTAGTCTCTTTTAACAATTTTTTAGAAGCTGACTCTTGCTTATCTGTTTTAACTCAAGCTCTGTGAGTGCTATAGAACATAGAAGTCTGACTTACCTAGGGAACTTACCAAGTTCAGCATACCTGGCAGTATGGTAGCCCAGCAAACAACAGCCCTTTGTGCCAGCTAAGACAGTGGGAGGTTATTGTGCAGCTTTCAAATGTCATCTGAGAAACAGTGAGGGCGAAAAAAAAATGCTGTGATGAGAAAACATTTAAGAACAGATCCAAGTGGATCCAAGCATGAGGAGGAAGAGAACCCTCTTACCAGCATTGTGCTGCTCCTGGTCAATAATTATGGACGTTGGTAATTCACAGTGACATCTTACAGGACATCTCTTCCTGGGGAAGAGTGGGAGTCAATGACCTTCTGACTTAGGAGGACATTGGAAAGGTAAGCATAACATGAGAGAAAAGGAGTGGATATTTATAAGGTTTCTTTCATTGCAATTCTAAGGAGGGTTATTTTTTTTTTTCATTAATGGACTAACGAACCTATTGTAACTGAATAACTGTTGTACTTTGGATAATTTGGATATTAACTGTGCTAATGCTAATTTTTTATGCCACTTACAAAGTGTGTTCTGCTTTTGCTCACAAGTCTTAAAGCGTAACACTTTTGATAAAGCCTTTGTGGAAACAGTGTTAACCTGGGTCATGCAGAAACATACTTATCTCACTTTTCCATTTTCTTCCCTTCTCATGTTTTGACTACTGGGGTGGACTAGCTGTGGGTGGACTGGACCAAGCAGCAGCATGTGGCGTAAGAGACCCTAAAGCCAGAGAGAGACACTGGTGCTGCAGGTGTGTGAGGTACAGTTCTTGCTGTCAGAGGGGACTACCTGATATGGACAGTGGGATTCAGAGACTTATAAGGTGCAGAAGCAGTTGCTTAAGGTGTACAGGATGCTTGTGAAAATATGGTTTTAGAGAGGTTTGTACTCTGTATCCAGGAATTAGAGAAAGCACAGCAGGCTTTGAAGTTAGAGAGCACAAGGCTGAGGAATAGAATTTCATTGGGTTTTGATCTTGGTTTGGGAAGATACAGAGGTGAATACAGAGGGGTCAAGAGAATGTAATTTTTGGCCGAATAGGTTTTGGACTGTAGTTACTAGAGCCTTGAAGTTTGAGCAGTTGAGTGGCTTACCTTTTTTTATCTTTTCCTTCCACCCAGAGGAAGGTATAACATTACAGATGGAAACACTGCTTGGAGCACACAATGCAATATGATTTCCTGACTTCTTCCTGTATCCTTTTCTCCCAGTGGAAGCCCCCTGAACTCATAAGACCCACATGTGCACTGAAGAGGCATTTTTGCTTACGGCAAAGAATAAAAAACCATGAGACCTGAAACTTTGAACCTGGCATTCCTGATTTGAACTGGGATGAGACAAGGTTTTTTTTTTAAATCATGTCAGTAGGTAGATCAGTATTGTACCTCCACTGACAGATGGTGTGTGTGAAATGGGAGTCAGATCGTGTTAGTATGTTGGATCAGCAAACCAAAAGCTAGTTTTCTCATTGAATTTATTGAAATCTAGATACTACGTAAGTACCGGAATTTTGCATGAAGGAACAGTGTAGGGGAAAGGGACCTGGGGGTCCTGGTGGACAGCAGGATGACCATGAGCCAGCACTGTGCCCTTGTGGCCAGGAAGGCCAATGGCATCCTGGGGTGTATTAGAAGGGGGGTGGTTAGTAGGTTGAGAGAGGTTCTCCTTCCCCTCTACTCTGCCCTAGTGAGACCTCATCTGGAATATTGTGTCCAGTTCTGGGCCCCTCAGTTCAAGAAGGACAGGGAACTGCTGGAGAGAGTCCAGCGCAGGGCCACAAAGATGGTGAAGGGAGTGGAGCATCTCCCTTATGAGGAAAGGCTGAGGGAGCTGGGTCTCTTTAGTTTGGAGAAGAGGAGACTGAGGGGTGACCTCATCAATGTTTATAAATATATAAAGGGTGGGTGTTATGAGGATGGAGCCAGGCTCTTCTCGGTGACAACCAACAGTAAGACAAGGGGTAATGGGTTCAAGCTGGAACACAAGAGGTTCCACTTAAATTTGAGAAGAAACTTCTTCACAGTGAGGGTTATGGAACACTGGAACAGGCTGCCCAGGGAGGTTGTGGATTCTCCTTCTCTGGAGACATTCAAAACCCGCCTGGACGCCTTCCTGTGTAACCTCACCTAGGTGTTCCTGCTCTGGCAGGAGGATTGGACTAGATGATCTTTCAAGGTCCCTTCCAATCCCTAACATTCTGTGATTCTGTGATTCTGTGATATTCCTAGCAACTAACTCGTTTTAGAGAAAAAAGGAGGGGGTTCACACTCATATCATGTTTTTGGTATTTCAGTCTTAAAAATGTTTGGCTGGGCTTTTCCTGTCAGTTTTGACCTGAGTTGGTTAGAGACTTGAATGTCTGTAACTGCAGAAGAATTTCTGAACCTGAAATAATTATGTCAAATAATACCTATTGTTTTTGCACTTACGTAAGTTTTTTAGAACTATGCTAAAACCATTTGTAGAAATGCCTTCCTGAATGAAGGATCCAAAGCAGAATTTCAGCAATGACTGAGTCATGAGCTCTTGAAAAGAAGTGTTTGTCATGGAAATGCTGACACAACATTAACCGTAAAAGTGTGTGTAGTCATAATGAAGAGTGTGATAATGGGTCTGATAATGAGTTATTAACTTTTTTTTGTGCATTAGAAGTGATGGCATGACTAATTTATTTAACTTTTGTAACCATAGATTAGCACGTACATTTATTCAGCTGTTAAAATTCACTTACAATTGTTTTAGCTTTCTAAAATAAAGTGTGTTTCTATTCCAAGGTTATAATGGACTTGCTAATGTGGTATTGACTGCTGTTTCTTATCATCCATCTTATGGTGGAAAGGTGATCATTACTTCTCACTTAATAATTCCCAGTTTTCTGCACATTCACATAAAATTACTTTTATTAGGGATTCATTCAACTTTCAGTTGAAGACAGCCCCAGCAGCAGTGGTGTTCAATAAAGTTATTTTCTGTATAGCATAAAATTGCAGTTTCAGAGATTCCTCAGAATTAAGAATTGTTTTCTTAACTTGAGATTTAGCACATGTTCAGACTTGAAATTCAGATTCTATCATCTCAATTGATAAGTAAAATCTAATATAAAATTGTTTTTAAAAAGGTTTATTGGGGTGGCATGTCTCAATGAAATGAACTGTTGTTGAAAACTCTTGAGAATTAATAATGAGGTTGACAATTTAATTCTGTATTTGGAGTCCTGTGCTTTTAAAATAAAAGCCAAGGACAATATAACAGCTCCAAAGAGAAGTTTCCAAGCATTTGGTTCTATATGGTGTGGCTCAAGAAGCAGAAAATGCAAGAAACATCCATTTATCCACTCTTTCTCTAGGTCCTTGAAATAGTATCAGCTTTTATTAAACCTCGTAATACCTTCTGTTTCCTGAATAATCCCCAACATTTTGAGAAACTACCCGCCTTACGTGTGTGTATGGTTGCATCACCGATGTCTAAAGTTGGGCTGCACCTTAGAAAGTGACACTTAGACATAACTGCAGCTTTCTCTTGAGTCAAAACATCCATTCCTTAGGACTGTACTGTTTTCCTGAATTCAAGTGCACAAAACCCTCACTTCAGTTATCAAAGAGTGACTGAGGACAGTCTCAATTATCTTATGATATTAAATTAGATCCTCAGAAAGATGTTGATTTATACTGGAATAAAATTCTCAGAAAGCTTTAGCAGTCTAGTTCGTATTCTGCTTAAATTATACTTCAGCTTTCTTACGAACAGCTTTCAACAGTGGTCCAAAAGACAGGGCGAGATTATGATTATAGAACATTAAAGGTTTTAGTTGTAGAGAGGATCCTCTTAGTGTTGAGAAATTTTCCAGGTTTCTAGACAGAGTGTAGAACCAGTAACCAAACCAAAGGAAACTCTTTGTCATGCAAGTTTAAAGTTAGCTTTATCTATGATCCTTCACTAAAAAGTGTTCCCAGTTCCTGACCTCAGCTCCTATGGCAATCTGTGGCAACTCAAAGTTAAGAGCAAAAAGCTTTGTGAACACAATTTAAGCATGAGCATTCAACTATAAGATACTCTTTGTACTGACTGAGTTTTTCTTTGTCACAGCTCTTAAGTTCCTACTGAGTTTTCTCAGCTAATACTGGTATGAGAACTTGACATATTGCATTAAAAAGGGAACTTACTAAATGGAGATTTTATTTTTGCCTATGTAGAGATCTTCCAAGACTGTGGTGTAGTCTTCCAACCTGTGTGACCTCTGGTAATATTTTACAGCATTTTTTTTTCTGCTTAAAAACTTTTTTCAACTTAGAGCACAGTGAAAGGAGTCATGATGTAGTGCAAAATAAAGTCCCTAAGGTTCAATCGTCTGTAATCAAGTAATTCTAGTCAATATGGAGAAACAGACTGAGCAGTGGTTACTATGTATTACTTGGTATATGCTGGTTTCCTGAGAAATATTGAAGGGAGATTAAGATCTGTGTTCAAATACAGTATTAGTAGACACTAATGTTGTCACTTTCTGATTACCTGTAATTATGAGCCCACATAACAAACACATTTGTAACACGTAAATATAAAATGTGCAGGTACAGACACTAACAGATAGCATCAGCAAACAAAATTAGGCATATGATGAAGAGTTTTTCAAAGATGTGAATTTAGATTTGAGTTCATGGTTACTTGTAACAGGCCACTGTGCCCACACATTTGTGCTAACTGGAAAGACCAAATAGGAAGTATTAAATGAATTAAATCTACATTTAGACATTTTTTTTTGAAGTAGTACTGCTAAAATGTGTCATTGCACTTGCACTAGATAGATTAAAGCTATTGATATGTGTTTGATCATTTATTCACCTGTGAATAAAAGTCATCAGGATACCACTTTGAACTGCATAGCTTGCTGCTCTGTAAAGAGATTTTATTTCAGAACTCTTAATATGCCTCCTCCATATAAAAGGATTTTCATACCTGATTGCAACACTATCATTTGACCTCCTAAGGTCAGTCAGCAGGGTGGTGTCTTAGTTGACTTCAGAGCTGGTAAGATTTCCTAGCACCCAAGTTTTCTTATGCCTCAGTTTGAACTTTTTATTTTTAATGGTACAGTTGAAAAAAATTTATGTGAAGGAATTATAAACTGTTTAATCCCATATATTCCTACAGGGCATAGGGGAACTGAAAAGAGGACAAGGAGAAAGCTGCTTACAAGACAGAGGTTTCCTTACCTTGTGTCTTGCAGCTCTGGAATGAGATCCAAGCAGGGGAAAGACCTGCAGTGCCTGAACTATATAGGGTGTCTCATTACTCTATGAACTGTTCCCCTGAGAACTACAATCTTTATAGCAGTAGAGGCTACTACTGTTACAAGTAGCAAGTTACTCCCTGTAACTTCCTTTGCTGCATGTTAAATGCATCCCTATGTCCGAGCATGACTCACCATGCAGAACTGTCTAAGCATGAGGGAGATTCTGAAGAAACATAGAAATAATTCAAGATTGTCCTTGTCTGCTCTTGGTATTTAGAAGCTTTTTATTCAGTGCCTCCAAAATTCACTCTGTTTCTTGATTGACTTCTAAGAGCAGATGGTGCAGTAGAGCAGCAGTGGCACCACAAAACTTAGTAAAAAACTGGTCCTTAGGGACTGAAGGTAGAGGTTTGATTTCAGGGAAATAACTGAAAATGCTCTGCAAATGTTCCATGGACTACATTGCATTGCTTTATTACTTCAGTGCTTTTACAGTATAAACAGATTTTTAAATTCATCTTCTTTTCTGACAAAGAATATTATCATCCCACTTACCCTCTAGCAAGGAGGAAAATGCAAGTAGGGTTCAATAATGTTATGCATTTGTTCACCAAAAAAATAATGTAGTCGGCTCATTGGAATAGTAACAAAAATGATTATCACTGTTGTCATTTTTAATGGAAACAATATCCAAATCTTTGATCTGTGACATGACATAGAAAATATTGTTGAATTACTCTGCTGGAAAAACTAATAATGCATGTTATGACATAGCATGTCATAACACAAAGAAATAATTTTGAAAACCATTTTGGTTCTCTGCTTAAATAGTTGTGCTTCACATTTCAATGGTCCACTTTTGCCCACAGTTTTCTCCTATGCAGTTACCTGAAAGAGTTAAATCTTATTTGCTTTATTTCTTGCATTTGTCTCTGTCTCTACTAACCTGGTTTTCACAAGTACTAAAAATTTATGCTGTCTCTGGACGGAGCACTCTTTTGTGCACATCAGCTAGCTTGTATCCAGAGTGATACATGAAGACAGCAGGCCTGTTCTGCAGTGCAGAGAGCAAGACTCCACGGTATACTTGAGGGAAGCACTTCACCTTATATCACATAGGTTTCAGACAAATCTCCTTTTAGGACATAGTTCACATTCCCCCTGTGACTGTGGAGCAAACAAACATTGGAGTGCTTTATTTGCACAAAACACCTTGAGTATCCAGAGAGGATAAGCCAGGAATTTCTTCTGAATTTATTGATAATATATTTATATACATTCTCATAAACTTTATCCTTTGCCCTGTCTCGCATAGCATTTTCTCATCACAGTATATTATTCTGCAAACATTGGGGAAAAATTATGCACTATCAAGAGTGATATAAGTTCCTTGTAGATGGGCAGATCTTTTTAGCTTCTATTCTTGGCAGAAAAGAGCAGTAACAAAATCAGTTCTATAGACCAGATTACTTCCCAAGATCCATGTACAAGATAGGAGTCTGAGACTGAAACTTCTTTCCTTCTTTCAGAGGAAAATGTTAATACCAACACCTAGTAGGTAATTCCGATTCCATTGGTCCTTCTGGAACTTTACAGAGAAGGGCCTCTAAGGGCATGGGTTTGTTTGGTTCCCAGATTAAAAGTGTGGGGAAAAGCAGAGAAAGTGCAGCATAAAGTGTGATCTGGGAACACCTTTTACCCAGATTTATAGGCAATCTCATCTCTTTATCCACTTGACCCCTGGATATCTCAGCTTTGATGAATATGAGTTGTGTCAAAATCCATGAGGTTCAGCTCAAGCTGTTTGTATAAACCTCTTGGCTGTGGAGTAAAGGCTTTTTAAAACCACTACTCAAAAATTTCGTTCATTTTTCTTTTAAAATTATTGTGTTAAGACAAGGAGAAGATCTGGAGAGTTTTATCAAAGCAATGGTCTATGTGCTGTCAGTTCTGTGATGAGGGTAAATCCAGATCAAATTGTACAGAAATCAGGATTTTACAGTAATTTCAAAGCAACAAGCAGTCTACTCAAGAAAGATGTCAGAATGTACACAAAGTGCTGGTGTAATAGAGCAATGTCATACAGTCCATGGAATATTTACAAAGCATGTTCTCAGTTATTTTCCATGAAACCAAACCTCTACTTCAAATCCTTGAATATCAGTCTTTTTGTAACTCTTGTGGTGCCGCTGCTACTTTGCTGCTCTCAGAATCTGTGTGGTGTACAGCTTCATGATTGACTGGTGCAAAAGCAAGATGCCAGAGGCACAGTTCTTACTGCTGAAAGATGATGTTTGTACTTCCACATTTGAACTGTCAGCTGTGAGCTGTTAGCGGAGTACAGAAGAACCATGTACAGGGATACTGCGTGTAGCCCGCTCAGCTGCAGTGCCTGAACAGATCATCCAGGCATTTAACCACTCACACAGATTTCAGACTACCAAGGAAAGCAACTACAGGGCACTAGATAGCTAACTATATTGGTCACAAATCACGATATATGATGTTAATTGTCTAAGATATAAAAATCAGAAGATAACAATAGTCAGTGATGTAGTAGCATTAGAGAATTATTTGGAAAAAGATTACTGCAACGGCTAGGAGAACATTAGTTTGGCTGGAATTACTTTGTTACTATTGAGTATTGACGACATCTTTATCTGACCAGAGATGTCCCCCTCTGTGTTTTACAATACCTGAGGTAGTTGTGCATCAGATGTTATTGAGCTCAGTAACACAAAATAATTGGTACTGCCAGGGATTATGTGAATTAAGGTGGGTGAATTTTGTTGCTCCTTTTATTCCTACTGTTAGAGGGAGATGTATTAAAAACATAGAAATGTGTGTGGGTTTTTAATACTGTTTTTTATTGATGTGTCATACAGTAGAGTCTGATAAACAGAATTTATAGAATTAGAAGTGTAGTAAGCAGTCTTTCCTCATTTCCACTTTTATTTGTGTTCTGTACATGTGGAACTGAGAGACTTCATGCCAGCCTAATGCATTAGTCACTGAAGAGTCTTTCCAACAAATAAATTCAATAATGAAGTAGTGGGAAACCCTGTACATTCACGTTCGTAAATGGCAAATTTATCAGCAATGGCATGTTGTTATTGATTTTGTAATAAGCTGCACTAATTAACTAACTAATAGGCCAGCTGGAAGTCAAAAGGGACTTTTTTTTTTTTTTTGCACATAGATTGAGAGAAGCAACATTACCAGTGGAAGTATTGGAATTTTGTTTTGTTTCAAAGGCATAGGCTGGGAAAATAAACTAGTCCGAAACAATTGTGTAGTATGTTTTTCCACAAAGACAAAAAATAAGCTGAACTTCTATGAAGAATCTTTTCCCTGCAGAAAGGTATGTGTTTCTACCTGACTTGTTTAAACTAATTTTCTTTACTGGGAATGCCATCCATTATTTTGACATCTTTTATGGTGAGTAAAAATCCTTGATTGCAGATGCATACCAAAAGAAGGAGTGTTGCCACTTTCAACCAAAAAACTATCTACAAAAATGTCAGAGGCCATTTAAATGTCATTGCTTGAGAAAGTACTTTGAGAATGCTTGAAAATGAGCTTTTTTGGATATGTCAACTCTTGAAAAAGTAATAATAATAATAAAAATCTGTCTGTCTAGTCACACTGGAATCATTTTTATACAGATTTTCTTGTACACATATAAGAAATATATTAGACAAGTGGTCAAAGGCATAGTGTCCCCATGAGGAAACACATGTGAACATCTTTCACAGAGAGAAATTCACGTTACTTTACAACTAAGATTAATGTTTCAGTTTGGTTGCTTTCTCATGGACAGAAAAAATAATACAATAATTGCTGGTAGTTTGCTTGGTTTTCTTTAGCGAAATTTCTAATATTCTGGTGAAAATTGTGAAACGTAGTAAGCTGTTTCACAGCTTTATGATCTCTGTTTTACACAAAGCTCCGGTACTCTGAAGCCCAGATACTGAACCTCTATTACCTTCTATATGTATAGCTGGTATTTTGGAAAAGTAACAGAAAATTATGGCGGTGTTTATATATTGTGGGATGTATTGGTATATCATTCTGTGGGCCTCAGAAGAATTTCAAATGTTTCTTTATTATTATTTAGCTTAATACATTTTGAGGTCAGATGTCGGAACCATTATGATCATCTTCACTGACTTCCTTTGCCATAGAAGCTATAGAACTTCTGTCAATTATTTCTGACTGAAAGATCCACGGTGGTGAGTACCTGCTGATTCTAGAAAAATACCCTCAAGTCTTGAGTGTCTTATTTTCATAAACTATCCCAATGGCTAATTGCACTCTCTGTTTAAAAATAAACAAACACCCCCAAGCCCCCCCAAAATGCCAAATACAGCAACAAAAAACCACAACAAACACTACAAATAAACAAGCAAAAAGATTTATATTATATTTTAATCCACAACTTGTTAATATCCCATTATATCTTAATTTGAAAATATAATACATATATTTAAGAATTTGGTTTGTCTTTTATATCAAAGTTGTATGCTTCTCTTTGTTGAACTAAATGGAATGAACTTCTTAACTTCTCTATAACTCAGAGTTTATGATTCTTTAATTGTTCTTGGGGTTTTCTTTGATTTTCTTTTCCAACTTATTGATGTTCTTCCTGAAATGTAAAGGTCACATCTGGATGTAGTGCTCTAACAGCAATCACATCACTAGCACAGCGTATGTAGAAGTAATGTAACCTTTCTTCTGCTGCTATGGCCTACATGAGAACAGAGTGAGTAAATAATTTCAGGACGCAAAATGTCTGTGACACAACTCAGCAAGTTCGCTGTATGATATGATGTATTCCTGCAGGCTAAACAATGTTGAAGTGGAGAGTAGTGGCTAATAAACCTACCTCCTGATTTTTCAGGAAGTTTACTTGTATTCAGGAACCTATTTTACCTGGCATGGAGAAGTTTACCGCCACCCAGAAACTGCAATAAAACTTTCAAGAGGTCTTGAGCCTTCCTGAAGCTCTCAAGAAATGATGACAGTGACAGTTACATGCAGGCTGCAGATCCCAAAGAAATCATGGGCATCCTACTAGCACAGTACAGAGATCCTCCAAGGTAGGTAGGGATATGGGCTTCAAGCCAGCTGTATGTATTGTCTTCATCTAAAGCCACAGAATGCTCTGTGGAGGGCTGCTTGGTTTGCTGCCAGTTCCGTGCACTGAAATGATGCTGTGCTTCCAGAGAAGGGGCATTTAACTCCAGTCACAGTACTGCCTCATAGTACTGTGCTCTCATGGTACTGTTTCTAATTGACTTGTGCAGCCAGTGCCAACTTGGGTAGCTCTGAATTTGGTTGGTTTTCTTTTTTTTTTTTAAAAAAAAAGGTATAGCCACATCCTATGGCACAACATATAATCAAAATGATAGTGGACTGAGTAAGAGAGTATCTGGCACTGTCCAAGCCTGACAGTTGATTCTCTGAATAAGGCTTACCTCTGGACTTCAAAGTTTCCTACAATACCTATTATTACACCTTAACACGAAGCTAAAATTGCACGAATGCAAGAAGAATTCAGTCTCTTGGCCTTGGTTCATAGGTTGATACACTAAGGTTACATCTAAACTAATGGATTTAATTTGCTCAGAAAATATTCCTGAGCACGCTTATATTTTACTGTGTTGGCACAGTCTCAGAGAGTAAGAGTGCCTATTGCTGTGTTAGACTTTGTGATTACTCATCCCATAGCAACCACCAAACCTCCAAGTGATGATGATGGTTTCTTTGTAATACTTCTGTTGCTTTATTTCAGCTAGTGATTTTCATTTCTACATTTACAATTTTCACTTTGCTTTCATTTGACCATGACCCAGATGCAGTGAAATCTGGTTATATTTTTCAGCTGCATGGCAGAGCACTACGAAATGTATGCCAGGCAACAAATATCAAGTGAAGAAAAGCATTAAATTGTTTTACAAGTCAAGATTACAGTAGATAACTCTGCATCACATTCTTTGCTTTTATTCCTACCATTATTATACACTGTTCCATTGGCTTTCTGCTTTGGGAATGAGAAGGCAATGTGATGCAAGAGCTGGCTACTGCCTACCAAAATCTCATATGCTGAAGTCTTACCAATATACACTGAATGTGATATAACTGATAATGAAGCAACAGGGAAAATATACCTTCTCTGGCAGGGGTTAATTGAATTTGTCCTTTTTCCTTTGCCCTTCATAGTTCCCAATTTAATGTTTCCTTCCTTTTTCTGCAGTAGGTATCAGTACTTCCTAGAGGATGCTGGCTTGATGGCATTATCCTGGACAGGTCTATCTGGACCTGGAGTAGTCTATTGCCTGTTGTCTAGTATATTACACCTCTGCCATAGCGGTTAGTTGTTTCTTTCTAGATGAGACTACCGTGGTATTAATTCAAGGAATCTCTACTTTTGGGTTTGTTTACTGGGAACCAGAGGAGTTCAACACTGAAGTGTTTAAATCCTAGACTGCAGTAAACCATACCTTTATTGCCCTTCCACAGGTTCCCTTGGCAGCAATGCTTTTTCCAGGCTAGATTTAGACTTGTTTCAGGCAAGAAGGAGACTTAATTCTTCTAGTAAGTTGGCACCACTGACATTTGTGAGTGAAAAAGAGGTGTGTTACCTCTCAGGTCAAAGCAAATTAATAGTAGGTCCAGAGTACAGATTGTTCTATAGGGACCTTTATGGAAATACACAAGGAGTGCTTCCTATGTGGTACAGGAAAGGTATATTTTTTTTAATTCTTGCTTGCATGTAATCATGTGTGTTTATTCCTTGACAACTAACCTGAAATAGAAAACAAGAGAATGAAATGAGAGGAGAAGAATGTAGCATAAGGCGGTGGGGTTTTTTTGTGGCATTTTTGGTTTTTTGGTTGTTTGGTTGTTTTTTTTAATACTTAACTAAGATAACGTTGATTTTGTCAATACATTTTGGTCAGATTCTCAGCTAATAACTATCTGGAGCACATTTGTTTTACATCAGGAACAAACACACCATCAATATGTGGTATATTAACATTCTGTGCAGTTTCTAGCAACCACCTTTTCATGAAGACATTTAAATTTGGACCAAAATTTCTATATTAGCCAGTAAAGGATTTCTATTAAAATGAAATTATATGGCTCAAGCTTCTTGTTCAGAACTCACTAAGATTTCTGATTAAAGATCAGTCAGACCCATATTGTAAACATTTGTAATAATTTAGATTTTTGTTTAGATCAAAAAGATGGTGGTATCTTACATTATGCACAGGTTTCAAGAGTAAATTTAGTCTATAGTTGGTATGTGATATGTTTCGTGAGTTTATTTGGATGCCTGTGCGTGTGTGTGAAGCTCACAAACCTTGGGCTGTATCAGCTTCCTCACAACTATTTACAATGTTCTGGAGTGGCGATTTTATGCCAGAGGAAAACAACTCTGAAACCTTTCTCTGAAGTAGAAAACATCTTATATTATGAATTAATATACATACATATATATTCTCAATTTTCTAAGTGGGGTAAATGAGACTGTTAGTAATTTGAATTATTCTGTTACAGACAATTTAATATTTTTAGCATTCAGTTCATATTCCAAATTACTGTAAGCCTGGTCCAATAAACAGTAGAGATTGCTTTTTTTATGGCTTGTTTGTTGCATATTTTATTGATCCTTATACTTGACCTCTAAGCATAACAGTGAACTATATTAAGAAATAATTAAGAAGGAGAAATGGAAAAGTTTAAAACTGAACAGGCAGCAAATATCTTAGCCTATGTGGTTTGAGTCTAGAAAAATAAATTTGTATGATGGTAAGACTGGCTGGAAGCAAAATTAGAGTAGAGTGGGTAGAAAATGATTTGGAATCCTTGAAGATAGGAAGAGATTGCTAACTCATCCTATGTGTGTCAAGAGATGCACTAAATGGAATCATTATTAATACCTTAAGTCTTTTAGTCGCTTTCTACTTACAAAAACTGTTGAAACAGAAGGCATGAGCATGATAACATGTTGGATTTCTACTCCCCATCCACCTCAAGACTTGTTCAGTGCACCAGATAAGCAGTAGGCACTCAGCTTCAATATTGATATCAATTTTCTTCATGTTTATATGACAGAATGTTGACTTCAGTTTCTACCTTCCTCTGGTAACAAGAATACTACAGATACTAAGACATGTTGAACTAGAGATTGACCCAAGTACCTGTTTGTATGATACCCAGTACTCACAGCATCTGCATACTTCACTTACGCTAGTGACAACATCACCATGTATAGTATTACTAATTCAGTATACATATATATAGTATATATAGTATACATAGTGGGGGGGTTTTGTTTGTTTGGCTGGTTTTTCTTTGACAGAAGGGTGAAATGAAACACTGCCCTTGCCTCCAGTTGCATAAAATCCACGTCAATTCAGTTAAATTCGTTACCTACTATCATTCTTTTCACATGTAAAATTTATACTTGTTCCCATTCAATAGTAGATAACAACAACAATAGCAAAAGCCATGAATGTCTGTAGTAATCATTGTTTCAGCATGTCAAAGATTCACAGACTCTGCTGAGTTGGTGATAGAATGTCAAATGGGTCATTAATGATCTTAATAAAATATAACTTGTCATATTTGTTTTTGAAAGTTCAGCCAGTTTGGTCCGTCTTTCTGCCTTCCTGGCAATGTCAGCTCTGACATAGTTCTGCATTCTCGTGTCACTTTTCATTTTGTTATTCAACTTTGCCTTAATTTATAATTTAAAAAAAAATCGTCGATTCACTGACTTATTGATTTGTTCACCAAATAGTTCAAATGAAGTCATTATCCTATCGATCTCTTTGCATTTTATATTTGCTTTGCTTCCACATTATCAGTCTGAATGCTGCAGAGTTTTGCTGTTAGGAGCTGTGAAAAGATTTGGAATTGCAAATTGTAAGCATGCTGTGATTCTTTATGCTTATCTATGCCTTCTCATTTAAGCATTTAAGATTTTTCTCTCCACCATAATGGCTGTGTTTGAAGAGATGGTTGATTTTGTACAAGTGATTTAGTATCAAAGCCCTCCTATGGATTAGTAACTCATTACCTCTGCATGGATGTTCCTCTCTTCTGTAACAACATTTTGTATTTTCCTTTCATATTCACAAGTTTTGCAAAGATGTTTTTCTTGTTTTATTGGTAGTCTTGTAGAAAGATGACAAGGTAAATAATTCTATCTTCTCCCTAAGAAAATAAAAAGTTTATTTTTCTAAAGGAAAAACAAATTTGCTCCATTAGTCTTCCTTCATATTTTTCACTCAGAAATGACCACAAGTCTGAGTCCCCAGTTTTGACTGTCAGCCTTGGAAGACCATCGATTTTTTCAAATGAAACTGCAGGATAACCTGCAGTTTCTGAGTAAGCCCTTTCAGAGCACCACAATTCACTAATTACTCTGCAAGTATAGGCCAAAATGAGCTGACCTATAGGTTTAACTCAGGTGTCAGTGGCTAAAGTAATGAATAAAAGATGTACAATTATTATGAAAGCATTTATCAAAAATTAATCTATTTCTTTATTAAAAATATAATAATTTTTAGAATGAATGTATCTAATTAGGGTTTTTACTTGCTTGCTAAGGCTTTTAAAATGTGAATGCTGTGATTTTCTTCTGTTTTTTCTGGAAGTTATCATCACCTCTTCAGTTGCTATAGCACCATCTATGAGAGAAAAAATGCAAATAGGAAAGTACAAAAAAAATCTCTGCATAAATGCCAGATACTTTCTGAACCTGCCTCACCTAGGTGTTCCTGCTCTGGCAGGGGGATTGGACTAGATGATCTTTTGAGGTCCCTTCCAATCCCTAACTTTCTGTGATTCTGTGATTTCTTGTTGTACATATCACGGAAAAAAGAAAAAAAAAACGCTTGACAAAATTCTCCACCAGACTTGTGCCAGTGACTGGAATTAGACACTCTGTTATTGTATACCTGAAAATGCTAGTAGCACAAGTACAACCAGGGAAGCTCAGTGTAACATCTGGAAGAGTGTACTGCAGCCCTTCCTCCCTGTCTGGTTGTTCCAACAGGATTTTTAGTATCAGGAAATGCTCAAGAAGCTTACATACTGTTTTTACCTCAACTTTAATGCAACCTGGGAAAGTCTGATGTAACATGACCAGTCATAAAGAGATAATAATTTTAATACTTTTTCTTGTCATAGTAAAGCCGTAACAACAGATAATTCCTTCTGCAGGGCTAAACATGTCAGCAGTACTTTGATAACACTTATGTGTCATTTGCTATGAAAGAGTCTTTCACCTTAAAACCTATAGTAAATCATGGGATCTATAGGTGATTTATTACACACACACACACGGGAGAGAACATGTGGGAATGTTTTACTTTCTGTTCTCTTAGGCCAGTTTTATAGCTCTGTAGTATGTGTGACTAAAATAGAGCTATTTTTGATTTACAGTACTGTAAGTCAAAGGATAAAAAATGTTGCTGTAATTTATTTTTTTAAAAAATTAGGACTTTTTGTGTATCAGCATGATGAATCTGCAAGCAATTTGTGCTCTGGTGCATGCACTGGAGAGTGAAGGACTTAGCATTTTCAGTGGTGATTGTAGTCTGGGGTACAAGATGGTCAGTAAACAAGCCCTTAGTCAAAATGTCATCCAAAGTCCTGATGAGGCCACATGAGATCATGTGCAAAGTTAATGTAGGGCTAACTTACAATTATGGATAAAATACAGCGGGGAAATGGTGACTCAAATTTGGCTGTGATTAAGGAAAAGATCCTACCAGATTTTCCTATGATTTGAAAGTGTCATATAGGAAGGTACAGGAAAAATGTCATCACTGATCACTGTAGCAATTGTCTGTGTGAGAAACAACACTGGCATGTGAGAGGACACAAAACTCTCCACAGATACATCCTTTTCCCTTTGATCTTGTACTTCCTTCATGTGCCAGGTAAAACTATAGCATCTGTACAATTTTATGGCTTTTTTGTACAGACAGCCTGAAATGCTGGAAGAGGAGAAATGTTTTTCTTGCTGCCACAGCTCTCGAAAGTTAACTAGATTGTATTAAAAGCAAGTATCCTGGTTTCCGTTCAGCCTACGCGAGGAATCTATCTTATGAGTTACTGTACTTTGGCATACTTCTCTCTTCTGCCTTTAACAATGCATTATCAAGTGATACCTCATTTTGTACCTAATACTTTCAGAGATGTTTGAGCAGTGGAGGCAGTCTATAGTACTTACTATATGCATGAATTATACCTTTAGCTATACCTAGAAAACTCGATGCTTCTTTAATTAAAGTTTCAGCCAGGCTCAGAGTTAGGATTTGATTTCTATGATTAGTCCACATCCCAAATGAATATCCTCCCTACCATACAATTGACTGTACTGGGATGAATTGCTTTCAATTTTCTATGAGTAATTAATTACCTATTGGTCCAAAGAGGGTAACTCTATTTACCTGGAATACACCAGAATCAAACAAATCCATACTCCAGCTGCTTCAGTGTAGATACTTGAATCTGAGCTGCTGGCTTTTCTTGCTTTGATTTGAAATAATGTAATTAGGGAGCTTGGTCTAAGAAGAGTTTTCCACAGAACATTTTGCTATTGATTCCTTTTAATTTTGCAATAGGAAAAGGCATTTCAATCAAGAAAATTCCGCATATCTGTAACTACTGCTGTGCTACATTTGTGAGCATCAGTGGTCAATAGCAGTTTCCCTCAATCCAGTCTCTATGGTCACAGGTATGCTGACAAAAGCATTTGCTTATGTAAAATGCTGTGAGGAAAGAAGACAACAGGATTTATTCACATCACCAATGTGACTGTCTAAGTTAAGCTGCTCTCCCTAAACTTTGTGCACCACTGGGACTTGTTCTTCACTTTTTCAGATGTTCAGGATAGGAGATCCATTTTGTTTCTCTGAACTGCACAAAATAATAGCCTTCCTTTCTCCAGTGACTGCAATCTAGGTCTAGGGAGACTAATATCTTAATTTCAGTCTCAGATAGACTCTTAGTGTTAGGGTATATGTATATTCATCATGTCAATGAATAAATTTCTCTTTCTGTTTCAGTGCCTAGAAAATTCAAATCTTTGAATGGTGAATCAATATGTTACTCAAGTATGGAAAGTAAGTACTTACAGAATTACACTAAGAAATTTTTGTCCTTGTTAGGATACTTTTGGTCATCTTCAAGATATTTCCTTGTCCTTTTGTGATGTGCTTAAATGTAAGGATTGTTTTTCTTTATTCTATGTCATTTACCTTGATAGACTACTCATATAATTAAATGGAACACATATACTGAAGTCCTGTGCTTTATTGGATTTTAAGAATCTCTTTCTGCTTGGGAAATAATATTGTGTTCACTTACTCTAAGATAGAGTAAACTACAGATGCAAGGTTAAGATTAAATCATAACAGCTGTTTCCTAAAGGGGGAAGGTTTTGCAGACATATTGAGTCCTTGGGTTATCTGAACATTTTGTATTTCTCAGACCCAGGTAATGTTTTGTTTTGCAGCTTATAGCATAATAAATGGAAACAAGTTTTTCAAACTCTTAAGGTTGTTCTAGGATTTTTAACTACAGATTTGTAATGCTAGATTTTCCTTTTTTTTTTTTTTTTTTAAATCTTCTGTTGGACTGTAGGTGGTTCAGGTACAGATGTAGGATTTTGTCTTGAAAATTTATGTGTCTGAACTAGCTGACAATTTAGAATTTTTTCATTTTATTATCATTCAATTATGAACAGTATGCACAGACTTGTTCAAAATATAGGCAGTACAGTGGTTAAAACATTAAGAATAAATTATTCCATGGAAATTAGGTTATGTTACATGTCAGAGATTTTTTATTCCACTTACAAATTAAGTGGCATTGTAGTTAGAAAGCAGGACGAAGTTTTATTTGGAATCCAACACCAGTGCCACAAACAATTAACAATCACTCTTATTCCTGTAATTACTTTCTTGTGTATTTATCCAGAATTTATCCTCATGAAAATTCCTAGGAAAGTATTTCCAAATAGAAGAGAGTTTTATGTGACCTTGTGTATGCATGTTGGGGGAATGAAGAGGAGAGGATAGAGGAGACAAGAATGAGAACATCTATATGGCTAGGGAATGCTAAAGGATCTCATATCCATTTTTTGCACTGTAAATACTGCATTAGACATTATAAAAAACTGCTCTATCTGCAAATGACTTAGCGGATGGCTCCTCGAAATCCACTGACCTTTGCAACTCTGCCTTGTTTGTAAGTTCCTATCAATTGTCATGGGAGCAGCTGTCATGACAGGGCTATAGGCTGAGACAGTCTGTGAGCCAAATGCTGCTATTACATGCTCTTGTGAAACTTAGTTTTGTGGCAGGGAATAATAGCTTTAGGTTACTCCTATCCAATCAGCATAGAATTTCTTCAGTATGTAAAATAGCATTACAAGGAAGAATTTGCTGGGAAAGAGTCAGCAAAATACTTGCAAAACAAATTAAAATGTTTTCAAAAAGAACAAGGAGGAAGACTCTGTAGAAATTGCCGAAAGATAAAAAAGTCTGAGAGGTAATGCACTTGCAGAAGAACTGCCATCTATAGTTTGTAGATTCTAATGGAATGCTCATCCTGATGTACTGAAGGTGGAAAATGTCAGCATTTTTTCTGGAAAAAGACAGATACTTTTTAAGATTACCTTTCAATTAATTATGTTCTAGAACTTAGCTTATCTAAGACTCACCCTAGGAAAGTATCCTTCCTAGATTATGTACAGGGATATGCTTCTGTTGCTGGCTATATGGATTAGAAGGGCCTAGGACTTTTTAGGCTGTCTCAGGATTGCACCCTATCTGAAAGGATGTTTTGCCACACAAACATTTTGAGTGTCAGTCTTTTATAATACTAGCTGGATCAGGAGAAATTAGTACATCTAGATTCAAGTTCTTTTACTCAAATAGAAAACACTAGCATATTGATTCAAGTTCTTTCCTACAGCAAAGTGAGTAAGCATATCCTTCTCCTTTCATATTGGTTATATACCTTATTTCCTCTTTGTAAAGTATTTGAGCCAACACTAGCCAATGTGCAATGAAAGCAGAATGGAAGAAAAAATAACGGATATAGTGTTTATCTTGCAGAGCTTCACTAAATCAGAGTGACATCTGATATCCCTGTTTTCTGTATGTAAGTGTTGTATGTTCACCATAAATTAGTTGTTTTAAGACAAAAGAGAGATTTTCAGTGACTGATATGAGGCCAGTGTCACAGAAGATACACAACAAGAGGGGCCAGGGTTTTTCTCTAATTCGCCTCAGAAGACTTGAGAAGAATATTTTGACTGGGGTGTTATTTTTACACAAACTCTTGAAAGCCACATGATCTGTCATGTAAGCTGGAAGTAGAAACTAGGTCTGCCACTTTCATTAAAATGAAGAAAATGTCATTAGCTAAAAGTTGCATTTTGTGGAAAAAGTAGAATATGGCAGAAGGAACGGAAGGGATAAATCTAGCATACAGGGCTTTTTGTCATCTAATGGCTAGAGCTAGTGTCCAACAACTGGCAGTCACTACTGGAGAAAGGAAGTAAATCAAAGAAGATGGTAGAAGTTACTACATTTGCAGTTATTTATAATCTGAGAAAATGGAAAACCTAAGAACTTGGCCAGAAACTTTGATGTATAGTGTAAGATTTTAGTGTGATATGGCTCACCTCTGAAATATATGTTTAGCAGCTGATATTCTTGAATAAAATACTACTGGTAGGAAAAATGTTAGCAACTTTTCTGCTCCTAAGCTCTTAGTAAACTCTTGTAGTACCAAAAATTTTTATTGTTTATGTGCACATATTCATATTTCATTGCTGTATCACTGGATTTTTGTAGTTGCTATAGTAAAACTTGGTACTAAACTGAAAATTTTGATACCTGCTCTACTAGCTACCAAATATTCACTTATCTAGAAGTAGAAAGTTATATGTTTTCTATTATATAATATAAAATTTTAAAAGTGTACCTTTACAGTTTAATTATTTTTGCTTTTAAAAATAGATTCAGGAATATATTTGTATGGGCATGGGACTGTTAGTTTTAAAGTACAGTAGTTCAATAGTATAATAAGATTCTTAAAAGAATCTTCTGTGTTCTTTGTCACTTAGAACCTGTCTATTATGTGTTGTGGAGTGCTCAGTGGGAAAGGAAATTTTGCCTTCAAATCTTTCTTGCAAGTCCCTTTAGTTTTCTGACTGTACTCTCTCTCTGCAGGTGAGAATTTATATTTATGTCCATCATAAACCAGAAAAATATGATTTTGTAAATCTGAAAGACTTCCAAGCCGAATATCTGACTCCACTTGTTCATCATGAATTTTGAGTGATTCAAAAAGGTAAGTGATCATTCTCTACTGGCTTTTAGTTTGTAGTGTTGTCTTACTGACATCTAGCATTCCCTATCTAGTCAGCTCAAACTGCACATGTAGTAGGGTTTTTGTGTTTGCCAGGAAGAAAAGATTCATTCTGACTGCCATCCTCCTTGACCAGTTGAGTTCTGTAGGGATGGATACTGAGAACATTATTTATGTAACCAGACTTTTCTAATTGACTTTTACAGCTCTACAGTGGTAGGAATAACAGCATGAGACTATTATATCATCATTAATAGTAACAACTCATCCTTCAGAAAGGATGGCTGCAATGTAAGCCATCTGCACCTTCTCACACTGCCTAAGAGAAGCCAAAACCTAAACTGTGTAGGGCATATGCCTCAGTATCCTTAACAGGCTAAGGAATCTCACAAGGAGAAAACAATCTGTCATTAAACCAGTAGTGCAACAGTGAGCTTCTCCTTCGTACTATTACCTACCAACATTTACTAATCTTAATGAGCTGTCAGAGGCTGTGGGAAGAGGAAACTAACATATTAATATTTTAATTTGGAATTAGTTTGGAATTTATTTGGAAAAAGTACCTTTGATTGTTCTGTTCCATCTTCCAGAATAAAACTGTCAAGAAAACTAGGGAGAGTTTTTGAAAGTAAATTTTTCTTCAGGTATTGTAAGATCAAAGCAATGGCTCTAGGTTAGACTTACCAACATTTATGGAAGATATTTGTTGTTGGGTTTAGAGACAATGGAGGTCATGCATCATATTCTGTGTGGAAAACCCTGTGATTCTTCCTCAAATCTTCTCTTGTTGGCGAAAATGTGTAGTTGGTGTCTACTAGTAAGAATGAATGTCTACTGGATGTTTATGAGATATTTCTAAAGACATTCTTGCCACACGTGAAAAAAAACAAGAAAGGTTTGTAAAGTCCTTAAATATATGAACTACTTGGAGACCAGATTCCCTTATTCTTACATGAGATAGGCATGGTCTTTTGTGATGCAACAAATTAAAGAAAGACAGAGAAAGGGTTTTCAAAGAAGCCAGGTAGACCATCATAATCTACACAGGTACTATGGGAGATATGGTTGATGAGAAAAAAAGGTATGACATCTCATATGCAATGCCTTGACATTAGTACTGGAGGTGGTATCTTTGCAGATAGTACTGACAAAGGTGATTGCTTGTACTTTCCAGATAGGTGAAATACACTGTCCACTATCTAGTAGAGGTACCTCTGGTAGTTTAGTTTAAAACATTAAATTGTGACAGCATGATGTTCTGCCCTGGCTAATTTTCCTTGCTGAGTAGCAAGACAGATTATTCTGAACTCAGTACTGTGCTGTTTCTGGTGCACTTTGCTAAATAGGGCATCCCTGGAATCTCTGCAGGATGCCACACAGTGCTGTAATCTTGTTCATTCCCTTCATTATTCCTGGGCTGAATGACTTGCCTTTCCACAAACTGCTAGACCCTGGGAAATCATAGCGTTATTACTGTGAGGGTACAAAATTGCTCTTTAGTAAAATGCTTCAAAGGAGGAAAGAATGGAGAAAAGTCAAGGTAGAAGGGGAAGGATCAAGGTATATGCACCTCTTACCTGTATATTTTTGAAAATATTCCTGCAGGATCCCAGTCTCACTTGTCATCTGTGTTGCAAGCAGATGCCTCCTCCACCCAGGACAGATAAGGTGATGGATCCTGAATGCTAATGCTGCATTGGAAGCATCATGTGCACAGGTGTATATAGTAAAAGCTAGACAATCATTTGCCTCACCACCTGCCTTTGTAGTCAGTTACCTGTTCAATTTCTGAAAAATCATGCCTTTGTTCACAACAATTAGAAAAAAAAATTGATTTCACTAAAAATTTAGCATATATGTGAGAAGAAACTTCTTCACAGTGAGGGTGACAGAACACTGGAACAGGCTGCCCAGGGAGGTTGTGGAGTCTCCTTCTCTGGAGACATTCAAAACCCACCTGGACACATTCCTGTGTAACCTCATCTAGGTGTTGCCTCTCCAGCGGGGGGACTGGACTAGATGATCTTTTGAGGTCCCTTCCAATCCCTAACTTTCTGTGATTCTGTGAACATTTATCTCTGTCACCATTTCAGGCTGGGCTGGCAATTAAACAGATGGCAGATGCTCCCTATGAACCCTTTCCCTCTCCAGAAGGGAAATGAAAAGGAGAAAAGGGAGAGAGAATCATGGGCTGAAAAAATAAAACAGCTTTAGAAAACAATAACAATGAAAAAGAGTGTAATAAAATTAATACTATTACTACTGCTACTCCTCCTCCTTCTACTACTACTAGAAATAATGAAATATATACAAAACCAATACTGAGCTCCCCTGATGATGATCATGGAATTGCTCACCATGGTGGTACACACTGCTGATGTTGCAGGGCAGGTGCCGGGATGTCCTGAACTCAGTTGCAGATGGGAACCAGATTCAGGAACATGTGGATTGGGATTGGAGGGAGAAGGATGGGCAGAGTCCTTTCTGGGTGCCAGCCATAAAAGAAGAGAACATGACCCCTGTAATCCCTCAGTTTTAAACTGAGTATGATGTGTATGGGATGGAATACTTCAGTGGTCAATTTTGAACCACCTGTTCTGTCCACTTCTCCCCGCAGGTGTGACCCTATTACACCCTTTCATTTGTAGAGCATAAGAGATTTAGAAGTGACCTGGGTTTCTGTATAGGGATAAGTATAAACTTGGGCCTTTCTGCATACCATTCCAACCATTACCTTAGTAACAAATGTGAACATCAGGTGTTATCAATTCTAGGAGCAGACACTGACTGAAAGAATGTAGTTCACTTCAGAAAGTGCAATTACTTAGAAACTTAAAGGAAAAGAAAAAAATAGTGAAAGGAGAATTGGTTCTGTCCTAGCCAAAACCAGGACACTTTTCATTTTTTCCTTCTCAAGTAAGTTTTATTGTTTCTATTGAATCTACCCAATTCTGCAGCTCTTGCTATGGCCTTGGGGTTAATTTGGACCAAAGAAACAGGTACAGTAAGTTTCAAAGTTATTGAGACTTGTGGATTCTTTTTCCCTGGGAATTAACCCAGGCAGTTGCTGCTTTTCTTTGTCCAAGGCAGCTAGAAAAGAAATGTCTCAATAAGCCTGAACATTTCTGATTTTACTCCTTTGCTACATTGGTTACATTTAGTCCAACTGTGGATATTGTGATACATGTGTATACACGTGTGTGTATTTGTGTAGAAATATCACTGAAGCATCCCAACTGGAAAATTTCATTGATTTCAAATGTTTGTTGGAATTCAAACTGTTTCTTTGGAAACAGGGGCAAGGAGGAATTTACATATAAATTTGAACTTGGTAAAATACATATGAAATGCCTAAGTAAGACTAGTAGTGTACTGTAATTTCTTTTCATATAACCTGACTTTTAGAACCATATTTTCGAGAGTTCATGCAGTGCATGTCCCTCTTTCACATGGCTAGATGTCCGCTGCATAAAGTTTGTAGTTAGGGATAACCATAGATGTTTCTTTAAAAGTTTCTTAGGAGTTCATCTATTGTCAAAACTTTCTTGCAATTAGTGATTCCATTTATAATTTAGCTTTGCTTGTTGTAAGTAGAATTAGAGATCGGGGCAAAACTATTGGTTCAGTTGAAACAAGTTTTAGTTCAAAAGGCAATAACAGAAATGGTCTTCATTGCAGAATGTTATGTTTTGGTCACAGTGTTTAGCATTACCTAGGTGCATCAAGACATTGACAAACTGGTCACGGACAGTAGCATGTATTTTTTTTTTCTATTAATGTTGTTCTGCAAATTTTTTACCCAAGGTAACAGAATAAAAATGCAATTAGAAGACTTTTTATCACTGGTGTTAGTGTCATTTTTGAGCGATTTTTCAGTATTTTTCAAAACTGGTAATAACAGCACTTTGAGAGGGCTGTCGAAAGCTCTAAATTCGTTAATATATGTTGTAGTCTTTTCCAGCTCAAAAATGTTAACAACTTGACCAAGGAAAACCTAAATGTGAGGAAACATCCTGTTGGCTCTTTTCCTAAAACCCCATTTCTGCTTTCTGCAGAATACCTGATGGTATTTTGGATATATATTATGCCCAGCTGAGACTATTAAGGTGAGTTATATACTTTGGTACATAAGGCATTGGACACATTTAAAATCTTTTAAAAGCCTTGCGTATAAATTAGTTCAAAAAATTAAAGTAACCACAAAAAGATGAAGTGTCATTATGAATTCCAAAGGGAAATGAGACCACAGGCTTCAACTATATATAAATAAAAATTATACCTGTTACTTTTTAGTAAAATATTGTTGTGCAAGTTGTAAAAAAACACCTCTTGGACTCTGTTGTATGTAGTCTCTGTCCTCTGAACATGCATTCTTCCTTCCATGATATTCTTTGTAATAAAAATGAAAATATCAAACCAGAAAGTCACAGAAGATTACCTTTAAATTATGTCATAAAGACAAGGACGCGAATTCTAATTTCAGAGCGCTCAATTGACATTAGTGGATAAAAAACTGAAATTACACCAGATTTGGATTATGTTTATATAAAATATATACATATAAACACAAGATATTGTAAAAGATAACAGCCAACCTCACTCAGAAACCCTAGCTAGGGAGGTAGATGTTCCAAATAAATTAAAAATGTTGTGCTTTACCAAACCAATAAATGTCACATGCTAGATGAAGGAAAACAGCTATGCAAGGTGGGCTAGCCAAACATAAAAAGGCTAGTGAACACAATTTTTGGGGAAAAACAAAACAAAGCAAAATCAAAACCAAACCAACAACACAAAGAAACACTCCCCTCTAAAAACAAAAAAACGAAACCAAAACACCCACACGAAAACGTAAACCCAAAACAAAACCACAACCCTCCCAAAAAAACACAAAACAAAAACAACAAACACTCCAACAAAAAAAAATTCCCCAAAACAATCATCCAAACAAAACCAAACATATTTTAAAAATTGTTAAGTATGTGCGGTTATATTGTTTTCACTGCCCAAATAACAATGTAAAAGCACACTATCTGATGTGTGTGTTTCCTAGATTGCTTCTTTTTTGCTTAAAGTAAAAAAACGTTACCCTTCTCCACGAATGTTAAGAGCAGATAAAAAAAATTGCAATGAATTTCTGCTAAAAAATATGCAATAAAAAGTTAGAGAAAGGTTACATCAGTAACATAGCCCTAACCTTTCCCACGTAGCTGCTACAGAATATATCCTTTAATAGTGTTAGGTAATGGCATCCAAATCCATGAGGGATCTGAACTTCTATTGTAATGATTCGAGAAACTTCTCTGATGCCAGGATTAAAGAGGTGGTCAGAAGCTATTCTTACTGTTAGAAAATTTCAATCAAAATGGTCTGCATCACGTGAAATGGCGACTGGCTACTGGTTCTTGAGCCGTAACCCACCCTCTTCCCAAGGCTGGGAAGCTGAGAGCAGGGAGCGTTTTGAGGAGAGGCTGACGTCTCGCCGTTCTCGGTGTCCACAGCCGCTCTGCCAAACGCCCAGCCATACCCTTTAGGGGCCTGAAAACACCCTCTCCCGGGGCGGCGGTCTGCGCCGCGGATGCACGGAGCATGTGGAGCAGTCACAGTGGGACGCTTTTGCCCGTCTTTCCCGGTTCGGCTCATTTCAGCCTCTAGTGCAGCCAGCTTCTGGCATCCTCCCGTCACTCCAGAAATACTGATGGATTTTGTTCCATTGTGGTTTGGTGGGGTTATTGTGCACTGAGCACCAGTGTCTAGCGAAGCTCTCTGCTCCTGGGGCTCTGTTGTCCCAGGCCATCGCATCTGCACAGTCCAGTAACCTCTGTTGTCCCTTTCCGGTGGCGGGCTGGAGGCAGGGCCCCTCTCATTTGTGTTCTGCGCATTCTGCGGGTAGGAATCAGAAGTTCCTTCAAGAGGATCAGAACGTCTCGTAGCCCTTCTGGAAACTGGAGCACCCACTTTCCCAGGAGGTTTTCCTTTCAACTCACGTACTCGTTCCTGCACTGCTGAGGTGGGTTTTCCATCCCACCTCCTCAGGTCTTCTCCATGATCAGCGAGGAGAAGCCACAGCGTGCCTCTCTTTGTGTACTTCTTCTGTCCTCTGTCTTGAGATGGGAAACGCCTTCTCCTGATAGCGGAAACACCGGTTGGTCAGGTGGGGGGTGGAACCTGTCCTCTGCGAGCGCTTTGATTTCACGTCACAGCTTTGCGAAGCGGTCGTCAGGTTTTTTGCACAGTTTGTCCTCAGTCGACACACAAGCCCGCAGACAGGTAGTGAGGCTGTCCTCAGAGTCCCGAAGCCAGTTCACCACTTCAGTCCCATTTTGTTGAATGTAGCTGCCCAGGCCAATGATGCCCACGACCCAGCCTATGCCGGTGGTGCCCATTGTACAAAGCTGCGTCACATGGGTTGTGTACAAAGGATCCCATCTGCATTTGTCGCCTCCGCACCGTTTGCCTCACAATAGATTATCTCCCGCACAGCTAATCCTCTCAGGATCGGGATACCTCTTTCCATAGTATTCCATTTGCCTGGATGACATACAACAGCTTCCTTGAAGGGAAACCTCGCCTTTCCTGGTGGTCAGGAAAGTGGCTGCAGAGGCTGGAGAAGTCTTTCTCTCTTGCAATTGCCCTATCGAGGGTCACATCCCTTGGCAGAGATCCCAGGTGCTGGGTTTCGCTACCGTCCAGTTCCAGACAATGGGCTCCCTCGTCCCAGCACGGGAGCAGCCAGGTGACCACGTTCTGGCCTTCAGGACGACCACCGCGGTGTCCCCTGGGCAGCGGCTGTGAGCCAGGCCGAAGCCCGTCTCCCCATGGCCAGGAGAGCCGGGGACAGGCCAGGCAAGTGGCGCCTCCGAGGATCTCCTCTCAGGACGGACGGCTGGCAGCAGGGCCAGGGACAGCCCGTGCTTGCTCCCAAGGGGCTCTGTCCCGGGAGAGGACGGCTCTGGGCGATGCTCCTGCTGCTGCCTTGCTGCAGGGCTGCAGGGGCCGAGGGCCCGAGGGCCCGACTCGTTGGCGTGTTCCTGGTCTGTGACGATCTTGGGGCCTGCAGGAGTGCGGGCCCGGCTCTGTGGGGCCGGGGGAGCTGAGAGCAGAGAGCGTTTTGAGGAGAGGCTGCTGTCTCGCAGGGCTGAAGTAGCCCTGCAACCCCTCTGGCCTGCAAGGCCGCCCTTCCCTGGCTGCAGAGCCGCAGGCAGTGCCAGCACCAGGGCTGGGGAGGGTTCAAGGGCCACGGCCCGCCCTGGCCCCACTTCCCAGGCCACAGGTCTCTGTCCAGAGACCTTCTTCATCCTTCTCTCCTGGTTCCGCAGCCATATCCCCCTTTCTTCCCCAGTTCCATGGGCACCGTATCCCTCCCTCTTACCCACATCTCACCGCCCAATCCCTGTGTTGAACCATTTCCCACACCCACATCCCTCCCTCTCGCCAGATTCCTGGCAAGAGCCATCCCTCCCTCTCCCTCTCGTTCCCATGTGCCATTTCCCTCCCTCTCCCCAAGTCCACCTGCACTCGGCTGCCTCTCCCCCAGTTCACAGGGCCACATCCCTCCCTCTCCTCCAGTTCCAACATCCACATTCCTCCCTCTCTACCGGTTCTTGAGCCACAACCCACCCTCTCCCCCGGTTCCCACAGCCACATGTCTCCCACTCCCCGCCTGTGCAGCAACGAACCAACATCACGGCAGAAAGCAGGCCCGGTCCCTCTCAGCGTCCCGGTGTTTTTATTCCAGAGGGGCCCCGGGAGGCCCGGCCGCCCCGCTCAGACGCGCAGCCAGGGGAGACGCTGCGCGTGGTCCCCTGAGCCCGGCTCTTCCTCCTGGACCCTGCGCAGCCACGCCGGGTCTTCGTCGGGCTCTGGCAGGTCGAGGAGCTGGCCGTGTCCGTCTCCGTCCCTCTGCGCGGGCGGGCTCTGGGCACGCTGCCGGGGAGCGGGGCGGCGGCGCTCTCCCCTCTCAGCAGAGAGTCTGCGGCGCCTGGAACGGCTGCGGCTCCGCTGCTGCTGCTGCTGCCGCCGCCTCTGCCACCACGGCCCCCGCCTTGCGTAGGGATGGAAGCGGCCGTGGCGACGGGCGGCCACCCCATCACCGTCATCCTCCAGCTGCACGAGGCGGATGGCCGTGATGGGGCCCCGGCAGAGCGGGCAAGTGGCATCCACGGCGCTGGCAGCCCAGCGCCGGATGCAGGCATGGCAGAACGCATGCCAGCACGGGTCCACTCCAGCGGGGACTTCCAGGGGACGCAAGCAGATGGGGCACGTGTCCCCCCGCCGGCACCTCCTGGCAGCTGGTGGCACCACTGGCTCGTTCCTGGACGCCTGCATTGCTGCTGCTGGAACTTAGTGTCCTGTGTTGCTGGGACTTGCTTTCCTCTCAGCTTCTGGTGGGACTTGCTGTCCTCAGCTGCTGCTGGGACTGGATGTCCTCTTGGCCGCTGCTGGGACTGGATGTCCTCTCAGAGCTGGAGGCACTTGGCGTCCCTGCTGCTGGCAGGACTGGATGGCTGCTGCTGGCGCAACGCGAAGGCTCGGGTTCCGCTGGCGGGACTCGGTGGCCGCTCGGCTGCTGGCAGGTCACAACGTCTGGTGCCGCTGGCAGGACTCGATGGCTCGGGTGCTGCCCACAGGACTCGACGTCTCGTGTGCCGCTGGCAGCACGTGACGCTGGCTTTTATTGCTGCCTGCCGCAAGTGACGTCATGGGGTGACTGTGACTCTGGTGACATCACAGGGCTCTCGGGGCCGCACCCAGGGCCGCACCCAGGAGCTCCCCAGCCTCAGACATGCCCTGTGATGCAAAGCCCACCTGGCAGGGGGCTCCAGGGCTGGCCTCACCTCTGCTGGTCATGGTTTAACCCAAACTAGCAATAGAACCGTGACAGCCACTCACTCAGTCCCCCACCCACCCCCCAGACAGGGGAGAGAATGGAAAGGGAAGGCAGAAACTTGGAATGAGATAAACACACTTGAATAAAAGTACAAAATACTAACGCACTACTCGTTTGCATATATTTATATACATAAAATAGAAGCGGAATAGAAAATAAGAGATACTCGATGCAATTCCTCATCAACTCCATCTGCGCTGAGCAGCAGTCCTTTTCTAGGAGGTGGAGACATGGTTGCCGTTGTGTTGATCACATCCGCTGGGATCTGACGACGACCGTCTTGCCATTTGATTAGTGAAAAGTGGTTCTCTCGTGCAGGTGCCTTGACCTTGCTTCTTTTTTATGGCAAAACCGGCATTCCAAAGAATCTGAATTACTCTCGCGCCTTTCTAGAAAACTCATTTTGCTGTTCCGTCCCATACAATGATGTCATCTCTATATTGCAAGAGTTCTGGAGCTTTTCCTTGTTCCAGCGCGGTTTGGATCAGTCCATGGCACATGGTAGGGCTGTGTTTCCAGCCCTGGGGCAGGCGATTCCACGTGTACTGGATGCCCCTGCAGGTGAAAGCAAACTGCGGTCTGCGCTCTGCTGCTAAAGGACTAGAGAAAAACGCGTTAGCGATGTCGGTTGTGGCTCACCACTGAGCTGCCTTTGACTGCAGCTCAAGTTGCAGCTCTAGAGTGTCTGGCACAGCAGCACTCAAGGGTGGTGTGACTTAATTCAGGCCACGATAGTCTACTCTTAGTCTCCACTCTTCACTAGACTTCCGCACTGGCCTAATGGGGCTGTTACAAGGCGAGTGAGTCTTGCTGATCACACCCCGACTGTCCAGTTGACGAATCAGCTTCTGGACACGCATCGGAGAGTCTCGACTGGTGCGATATTGCCGGCGATGCACCGTCGTGGTAGCAATTGGCACCTGCCGGTCGTCAGCCCTCAGCAATCCTACAGCAGAAGGGTCCTCTGAGAGACCAGGCACAGTCGACAGTTGTTTAATGTTCTCGGTGTCCGCAGCCACTCTGCCAAACGCCCAGCCATACCCTTTAGGGGCCTGAAAACACCCTCTCCCGGGGCGGCGGTCTGCGCCGCGGATGCACGGAGCATGTGGAGCAGTCACAGTGGGACGCTTTTGCCCGTCTTTCCCGGTTCGGCTCATTTCAGACTCTAGTGCAGCCAGCTTCTGGCATCCTCCCGTCACTCCAGAAATACTGATGCGTTTTGTTCCGTTGTGGTTTGGTGGGGTTATTGTGCACTGAGCACCAGTGTCTAGCGAAGCTCTCTGCTCCTGGGGCTCTGTTGTCCCAGGCCATCGCATCTGCACAGTCAAGTAACCTCTGTTGTCCCTTTCCGGCGGCGGGCTGGAGGCAGGGCCCCTCTCATTTGTGTTCTGCGCATTCTGCGGGTAGGAATCAGAAGTTCCTTCAAGAGAATCAGAATGTCTTGTAGCCCTTCTGGAAACTGGAGCACCCACTTCCCCAGGAGGTTTTCCTTTCAACTCACGTACTCGTTCCTGCACTGCTGAGGTGGGTTTTCCATCCCACCTGCTCAGGTCTTCTCCATGATCAGCGAGGAGAAGCCACAGCGTGCCTCTCTTTGTGTACTTCTTCTGTCCTCTGTCTTGAGATGGGAAACGCCTTCTCCTGATAGCGGAAACACCGGTTGGTCAGGTGGGGGGTGGAACCTGTCCTCTGCGAGCGCTTTGGTTTCACGTCACAGCTTTGCGAAGCGGTCGTCAGGTTTTTCGCACAGTTTGTCCTCAGTCGACACACAAGCCCGCAGACAGGTAGCGAGGCTGTCCTCAGAGTGCCGAAGCCGGTTCACCACTTCAGTCCCATTTCGTTGAATGTAGCTGCCCAGGCCATTGATGCCCACGACCCAGCCTATGCCGGTGGTGCCCATTGTACAAAGCTGCGTCACAGGGGTTGCGTACAAAGGATCCCATCTGCATTTCTCGCCTCCGCACCGTTTGCCTCACAATAGATTATCTCCCGCACAGCTAATCATCTCAGGATCGGGATACCTCTCTCCATAGTGTTCCATTTGCCTGGATGACATACAACAGCTTCCTTGAAGGGAAACCTCGCCTTTCCTGGCGGTCAGGAAAGTGGCTGCAGAGGCTGGAGAAGTCTTTCTCTCTTGCAATTGCCCTATCGAGGGTCGCATCCCTTGACAGAGATCCCAGGTGCTGGGATTCGCTACCGTCCAGTTCCAGACAATGGGCTCCCTCGTCCCAGCACGGGAGCAGCCAGGTGAACCACGTTCTGGCCTTCAGGACGACCACCGCGGTGTCCCCTGGGCAGCGGCTGTGAGCCAGGCCGAAGCCCGTCTCCCCATGGCCAGGAGAGCCGGGGACAGGCCAGGCAAGTGGCGCCTCCGAGGATCTCCTCTCAGGACGGACGGCTGGCAGCAGGGCCAGGGACAGCCCGTGCTTGCTCCCAAGGGGCTCTGTCCCGGGAGAGGACGGCTCTGGGCGATGCTCCTGCTGCTGCCTTGCTGCAGGGCTGCAGGGGCCGAGGGCCCGAGGGCCCGACTCGTTGGCATGTTCCTGGTCTGTGACGATCTTGGGGCCTGCAGGAGTGCGGGCCCGGCTCTGTGGGGCCGGGGGAGCTGAGAGCAGGGAGCGTTTTGAGGAGAGGCTGCCGTCTCGCAGGGCTGAAGTAGCCCTGCAACCCCTCTGGCCTGCAAGGCCGCCCTTCCCTGGCTGCAGAGCCGCAGGCAGTGCCAGCACCAGGGCTGGGGAGGGTTCAAGGGCCACGGCCCGCCCTGTCCCCACTTCCCAGGCCACAGGTCTCTGTCCAGAGACCTTCTTCATCCTTCTCTCCTGGTTCCGCAGCCATATCCCCCTTTCTTCCCCAGTTCCATGGGCACCGTATCCCTCCCTCTTACCCACATCTCACCGCCCAATCCCTGTGTTGAACCATTTCCCACACCCACATCCCTCCCTCTCCCCAGATTCCTGGCAAGAGCCATCCCTCCCTCTCCCTCTCGTTCCCATGTGCCATTTCCCTCCCTCTCCCCAAGTCCACCTGCACTCGGCTGCCTCTCCCCCAGTTCACAGGGCCACATCCCTCCCTCTCCTCCAGTGCCAACATCCACATTCCTCCCTCTCTACCGGTTCTTGAGCCACAACCCACCCTCTCCCCCGGTTCCCACAGCCACATGTCTCCCACTCCCCGCCTGTGCAGCAGCGAGCCAACATCACGGCAGAAAGCAGGCCCGGTCCCTCTCAGCGTCCCGGCGTTTTTATTCCAGAGGGGCCCCGGGAGGCCCGGCCGCCCCGCTCAGACGCGCAGCCAGGGGAGACGCTGCGCGTGGTCCCCTGAGCCCGGCTCTTCCTCCTGGACCCTGCGCAGCCACGCCGGGTCTTCGTCGGGCTCTGGCAGGTCGAGGAGCTGGCCGTGTCCGTCTCCGTCCCTCTGCGCGGGCGGGCTCTGGGCACGCTGCCGGGGAGCGGGGCGGCGGCGCTCTCCCCTCTCAGCAGAGAGTCTGCGGCGCCTGGAACGGCTGCGGCTCCGCTGCTGCTGCTGCTGCCGCCGCCTCTGCCACCACGGCCCCCGCCTTGCGTAGGGATGGAAGCGGCCGTGGCGACGGGCGGCCACCCCATCACCGTCATCCTCCAGCTGCACGAGGCGGATGGCCGTGATGGGGCCCCGGCAGAGCGGGCAAGTGGCATCCACGGCGCTGGCAGCCCAGCGCCGGATGCAGGCATGGCAGAAGGCATGCCAGCACGGGTCCACTCCAGCGGGGACTTCCAGGGGACGCAAGCAGATGGGGCACGTGTCCCCCCGCCGACACCTCCTGGCAGCTGGTGGCACCACTGGCTCGTTCCTGGACGCCTGCATTGCTGCTGCTGGAACTTAGTGTCCTGTGTTGCTGGGACTTGCTTTCCTCTCAGCTTCTGGTGGGACTTGCTGTCCTCAGCTGCTGCTGGGACTGGATGTCCTCTTGGCCGCTGCTGGGACTGGATGTCCTCTCAGAGCTGGAGGCACTTGGCGTCCCTGCTGCTGGCAGGACTGGATGGCTGCTGCTGGCGCAACGCGAAGGCTCGGGTTCCGCTGGCGGGACTCGGTGGCCGCTCGGCTGCTGGCAGGTCACAACGTCTGGTGCCGCTGGCAGGACTCGATGGCTCGGGTGCTGCCCACAGGACTCGACGTCTCGTGTGCCGCTGGCAGCACGTGACGCTGGCTTTTATTGCTGCCTGCCGCAAGTGACGTCATGGGGTGACTGTGACTCTGGTGACATCACAGGGCTCTCGGGGCCGCACCCGGGGCCGCACCCAGGAGCTCCCCAGCCTCAGACATGCCCTGTGATGCAAAGCCCACCTGGCAGGGGGCTCCAGGGCTGGCCTCACCTCTGCTGGTCATGGTTTAACCCAAACTAGCAATAGAACCGTGACAGCCACTCACTCAGTCCCCCACCCACCCCCCAGACAGGGGAGAGAATGGAAAGGGAAGGCAGAAACTTGGAATGCGATAAACACACTTGAATAAAAGTACAAAATACTAACGCACTACTCATTTGCATATATTTATATACATAAAATAGAAGCGGAATAGAAAATAAGAGATACTCGATGCAATTCCTCATCAACTCCATCTGCGCTGAGCAGCAGTCCTTTTCTAGGAGGTGGAGACATGGTTGCCGTTGTGTTGATCACATCCGCTGGGATCTGACGACGACCGTCTTGCCATTTGATTAGTGAAAAGTGGTTCTCTCGTGCAGGTGCCTTGACCTTGCTTCTTTTTTATGGCAAAACCGGCATTCCAAAGAATCTGAATTACTCTCGTGCCTTTCTAGAAAACTCATTTTGCTGTTCCGTCCCATACAATGATGTCATCTCTATATTGCAAGAGTTCTGGAGCTTTTCCTTGTTCCAGCGCGGTTTGGATCAGTCCATGGCACATGGTAGGGCTGTGTTTCCAGCCCTGGGGCAGGCGATTCCACGTGTACTGGATGCCCCCGCAGGTGAAAGCAAACTGCGGTCTGCGCTCTGCTGCTAAAGGACTAGAGAAAAACGCGTTAGCGATGTCGGTTGTGGCTCACCACTGAGCTGCCTTTGACTGCAGCTCAAGTTGCAGCTCTAGAGTGTCTGGCACAGCAGCACTCAAGGGTGGTGTGACTTAATTCAGGCCACGATAGTCTACTCTTAGTCTCCACTCTTCACTAGACTTCCGCACTGGCCTAATGGGGCTGTTACAAGGCGAGTGAGTCTTGCTGATCACACCCCGACTGTCCAGTTGACGAATCAGCTTCTGGACACGCATCGGAGAGTCTCGACTGGTGCGATATTGCCGGCGATGCACTGTCGTGGTAGCAATTGGCACCTGCCGGTCGTCAGCCCTCAGCAATCCTACAGCAGAAGGGTCCTCTGAGAGACCAGGCACAGTCGACAGTTGTTTAATGTTCTCGGTGTCCGCAGCCGCTCTGCCAAACGCCCAGCCATACCCTTTAGGGGCCTGAAAACACCCTCTCCCGGGGCGGCGGTCTGCGCCGCGGATGCACGGAGCATGTGGAGCAGTCACAGTGGGACGCTTTTGCCCGTCTTTCCCGGTTCGGCTCATTTCAGCCTCTAGTGCAGCCAGCTTCTGGCATCCTCCCGTCACTCCAGAAATACTGATGCGTTTTGTTCCGTTGTGGTTTGGTGGGGTTATTGTGCACTGAGCACCAGTGTCTAGCGAAGCTCTCTGCTCCTGGGGCTCTGTTGTCCCAGGCCATCGCATCTGCACAGTCCAGTAACCTCTGTTGTCCCTTTCCGGTGGCGGGCTGGAGGCAGGGCCCCTCTCATTTGTGTTCTGCGCATTCTGCGGGTAGGAATCAGAAGTTCCTTCAAGAGGATCAGAATGTCTTGTAGCCCTTCTGGAAACTGGAGCACCCACTTCCCCAGGAGGTTTTCCTTTCAACTCACGTACTCGTTCCTGCACTGCTGAGGTGGGTTTTCCATCCCACCTCCTCAGGTCTTCTCCATGATCAGCGAGGAGAAGCCACAGCGTGCCTCTCTTTGTGTACTTCTTCTGTCCTCTGTCTTGAGATGGGAAACGCCTTCTCCTGATAGCGGAAACACCGGTTGGTCAGGTGGGGGGTGGAACCTGTCCTCTGCGAGCGCTTTGGTTTCACGTCACAGCTTTGCGAAGCGGTCGTCAGGTTTTTCGCACAGTTTGTCCTCAGTCGACACACAAGCCCGCAGACAGGTAGCGAGGCTGTCCTCAGAGTGCCGAAGCCGGTTCACCACTTCAGTCCCATTTCGTTGAATGTAGCTGCCCAGGCCATTGATGCCCACGACCCAGCCTATGCCGGTGGTGCCCATTGTACAAAGCTGCGTCACAGGGGTTGCGTACAAAGGATCCCATCTGCATTTCTCGCCTCCGCACCGTTTGCCTCACAATAGATTATCTCCCGCACAGCTAATCATCTCAGGATCGGGATACCTCTCTCCATAGTGTTCCATTTGCCTGGATGACATACAACAGCTTACTTGAAGGGAAACCTCGCCTTTCCTGGCGGTCAGGAAAGTGGCCGCAGAGGCTGGAGAAGTCTTTCTCTCTTGCAATTGCCCTATCGAGGGTCGCATCCCTTGACAGAGATCCCAGGTGCTGGGATTCGCTACCGTCCAGTTCCAGACAATGGGCTCCCTCGTCCCAGCATGGGAGCAGCCAGGTGACCACGTTCTGGCCTTCAGGACGACCACCGCGGTGTCCCCTGGGCAGCGGCTGTGAGCCAGGCCGAAGCCCGTCTCCCCATGGCCAGGAGAGCCGGGGACAGGCCAGGCAAGTGGCGCCTCCGAGGATCTCCTCTCAGGACGGACGGCTGGCAGCAGGGCCAGGGACAGCCCGTGCTTGCTCCCAAGGGGCTCTGTCCCGGGAGAGGACGGCTCTGGGCGATGCTCCTGCTGCTGCCTTGCTGCAGGGCTGCAGGGGCCGAGGGCCCGAGGGCCCGACTCGTTGGCGTCTTCCTGGTCTGTGACGGTCTTGGGGCCTGCAGGAGTGCGGGCCCGGCTCTGTGGGGCCGGGGGAGCTGAGAGCAGAGAGCGTTTTGAGGAGAGGCTGCTGTCTCGCAGGGCTGAAGTAGCCCTGCAACCCCTCTGGCCTGCAAGGCCGCCCTTCCCTGGCTGCAGAGCCGCAGGCAGTGCCAGCACCAGGGCTGGGGAGGGTTCAAGGGCCACGGCCCGCCCTGGCCCCACTTCCCAGGCCACAGGTCTCTGTCCAGAGACCTTCTTCATCCTTCTCTCCTGGTTCCGCAGCCATATCCCCCTTTCTTCCCCAGTTCCATGGGCACCGTATCCCTCCCTCTTACCCACATCTCACCGCCCAATCCCTGTGTTGAACCATTTCCCACACCCACATCCCTCCCTCTCCCCAGATTCCTGGCAAGAGCCATCCCTCCCTCTCCCTCTCGTTCCCATGTGCCATTTCCCTCCCTCTCCCCAAGTCCACCTGCACTCGGCTGCCTCTCCCCCAGTTCACAGGGCCACATTCCTCCCTCTCCTCCAGTGCCAACATCCACATTCCTCCCTCTCTACCGGTTCTTGAGCCACAACCCACCCTCTCCCCCGGTTCCCACAGCCACATGTCTCCCACTCCCCGCCTGTTCAGCAGCGAGCCAACATCACGGCAGAAAGCAGGCCCGGTCCCTCTCAGCGTCCCGGTGTTTTTATTCCAGAGGGGCCCCGGGAGGCCCGGCCGCCCCGCTCAGACGCGCAGCCAGGGGAGACGCTGCGCGTGGTCCCCTGAGCCCGGCTCTTCCTCCTGGACCCTGCGCAGCCACGCCGGGTCTTCGTCGGGCTCTGGCAGGTCGAGGAGCTGGCCGTGTCCGTCTCCGTCCCTCTGCGCGGGCGGGCTCTGGGCACGCTGGCGGGGAGCGGGGCGGCGGCGCTCTCCCCTCTCAGCAGAGAGTCTGCGGCGCCTGGAACGGCTGCGGCTCCGCTGCTGCTGCTGCTGCCGCCGCCTCTGCCACCACGGCCCCCGCCTTGCGTAGGGATGGAAGCGGCCGTGGCGACGGGCGGCCACCCCATCACCGTCATCCTCCAGCTGCACGAGGCGGATGGCCGTGATGGGGCCCCGGCAGAGCGGGCAAGTGGCATCCACGGCGCTGGCAGCCCAGCGCCGGATGCAGGCATGGCAGAACGCATGCCAGCACGGGTCCACTCCAGCGGGGACTTCCAGGGGACGCAAGCAGATGGGGCACGTGTCCCCCCGCCGGCACCTCCTGGCAGCTGGTGGCACCACTGGCTCGTTCCTGGACGCCTGCATTGCTGCTGCTGGAACTTAGTGTCCTGTGTTGCTGGGACTTGCTTTCCTCTCAGCTTCTGGTGGGACTTGCTGTCCTCAGCTGCTGCTGGGACTGGATGTCCTCTTGGCCGCTGCTGGGACTGGATGTCCTCTCAGAGCTGGAGGCACTTGGCGTCCCTGCTGCTGGCAGGACTGGATGGCTGCTGCTGGCGCAACGCGAAGGCTCGGGTTCCGCTGGCGGGACTCGGTGGCCGCTCGGCTGCTGGCAGGTCACAACGTCTGGTGCCGCTGGCAGGACTCGATGGCTCGGGTGCTGCCCACAGGACTCGACGTCTCGTGTGCCGCTGGCAGCACGTGACGCTGGCTTTTATTGCTGCCTGCCGCAAGTGACGTCATGGGGTGACTGTGACTCTGGTGACATCACAGGGCTCTCGGGGCCGCACCCGGGGCCGCACCCAGGAGCTCCCCAGCCTCAGACATGCCCTGTGATGCAAAGCCCACCTGGCAGGGGGCTCCAGGGCTGGCCTCACCTCTGCTGGTCATGGTTTAACCCAAACTAGCAATAGAACCGTGACAGCCACTCACTCAGTCCCCCACCCACCCCCCAGACAGGGGAGAGAATGGAAAGGGAAGGCAGAAACTTGGAATGAGATAAACACACTTGAATAAAAGTACAAAATACTAACGCACTACTCGTTTGCATATATTTATATACATAAAATAGAAGCGGAATAGAAAATAAGAGATACTCGATGCAATTCCTCATCAACTCCATCTGCGCTGAGCAGCAGTCCTTTTCTAGGAGGTGGAGACATGGTTGCCGTTGTGTTGATCACATCCGCTGGGATCTGACGACGACCGTCTTGCCATTTGATTAGTGAAAAGTGGTTCTCTCGTGCAGGTGCCTTGACCTTGCTTCTTTTTTATGGCAAAACCGGCATTCCAAAGAATCTGAATTACTCTCGCGCCTTTCTAGAAAACTCATTTTGCTGTTCCGTCCCATACAATGATGTCATCTCTATATTGCAAGAGTTCTGGAGCTTTTCCTTGTTCCAGCGCGGTTTGGATCAGTCCATGGCACATGGTAGGGCTGTGTTTCCAGCCCTGGGGCAGGCGATTCCACGTGTACTGGATGCCCCCGCAGGTGAAAGCAAACTGCGGTCTGCGCTCTGCTGCTAAAGGACTAGAGAAAAACGCGTTAGCGATGTCGGTTGTGGCTCACCACTGAGCTGCCTTTGACTGCAGCTCAAGTTGCAGCTCTAGAGTGTCTGGCACAGCAGCACTCAAGGGTGGTGTGACTTAATTCAGGCCACGATAGTCTACTCTTAGTCTCCACTCTTCACTAGACTTCCGCACTGGCCTAATGGGGCTGTTACAAGGCGAGTGAGTCTTGCTGATCACACCCCGACTGTCCAGTTGACGAATCAGCTTCTGGACACGCATCGGAGAGTCTCGACTGGTGCGATATTGCCGGCGATGCACTGTCGTGGTAGCAATTGGCACCTGCCGGTCGTCAGCCCTCAGCAATCCTACAGCAGAAGGGTCCTCTGAGAGACCAGGCACAGTCGACAGTTGTTTAATGTTCTCGGTGTCCGCAGCCGCTCTGCCAAACGCCCAGCCATACCCTTTAGGGGCCTGAAAACACCCTCTCCCGGGGCGGCGGTCTGCGCCGCGGATGCACGGAGCATGTGGAGCAGTCACAGTGGGACGCTTTTGCCCGTCTTTCCCGGTTCGGCTCATTTCAGCCTCTAGTGCAGCCAGCTTCTGGCATCCTCCCGTCACTCCAGAAATACTGATGCGTTTTGTTCCGTTGTGGTTTGGTGGGGTTATTGTGCACTGAGCACCAGTGTCTAGCGAAGCTCTCTGCTCCTGGGGCTCTGTTGTCCCAGGCCATCGCATCTGCACAGTCCAGTAACCTCTGTTGTCCCTTTCCGGTGGCGGGCTGGAGGCAGGGCCCCTCTCATTTGTGTTCTGCGCATTCTGCGGGTAGGAATCAGAAGTTCCTTCAAGAGGATCAGAATGTCTTGTAGCCCTTCTGGAAACTGGAGCACCCACTTCCCCAGGAGGTTTTCCTTTCAACTCACGTACTCGTTCCTGCACTGCTGAGGTGGGTTTTCCATCCCACCTGCTCAGGTCTTCTCCATGATCAGCGAGGAGAAGCCACAGCGTGCCTCTCTTTGTGTACTTCTTCTGTCCTCTGTCTTGAGATGGGAAACGCCTTCTCCTGATAGCGGAAACACCGGTTGGTCAGGTGGGGGGTGGAACCTGTCCTCTGCGAGCGCTTTGGTTTCACGTCACAGCTTTGCGAAGCGGTCGTCAGGTTTTTCGCACAGTTTGTCCTCAGTCGACACACAAGCCCGCAGACAGGTAGCGAGGCTGTCCTCAGAGTGCCGAAGCCGGTTCACCACTTCAGTCCCATTTCGTTGAATGTAGCTGCCCAGGCCATTGATGCCCACGACCCAGCCTATGCCGGTGGTGCCCATTGTACAAAGCTGCGTCACAGGGGTTGCGTACAAAGGATCCCATCTGCATTTCTCGCCTCCGCACCGTTTGCCTCGCAATAGATTATCTCCCGCACAGCTAATCATCTCAGGATCGGGATACCTCTCTCCATAGTGTTCCATTTGCCTGGATGACATACAACAGCTTCCTTGAAGGGAAACCTCGCCTTTCCTGGCGGTCAGGAAAGTGGCTGCAGAGGCTGGAGAAGTCTTTCTCTCTTGCAATTGCCCTATCGAGGGTCGCATCCCTTGACAGAGATCCCAGGTGCTGGGATTCGCTACCGTCCAGTTCCAGACAATGGGCTCCCTCGTCCCAGCACGGGAGCAGCCAGGTGACCACGTTCTGGCCTTCAGGACGACCACCGCGGTGTCCCCTGGGCAGCGGCTGTGAGCCAGGCCAAAGCCCGTCTCCCCATGGCCAGGAGAGCCGGGGACAGGCCAGGCAAGTGGCGCCTCCGAGGATCTCCTCTCAGGACGGACGGCTGGCAGCAGGGCCAAGGACAGCCCGTGCTTGCTCCCAAGGGGCTCTGTCCCGGGAGAGGACGGCTCTGGGCGATGCTCCTGCTGCTGCCTTGCTGCAGGGCTGCAGGGGCCGAGGGCCCGAGGGCCCGACTCGTTGGCGTGTTCCTGGTCTGTGACGATCTTGGGGCCTGCAGGAGTGCGGGCCCGGCTCTGTGGGGCCGGGGGAGCTGAGAGCAGGGAGCGTTTTGAGGAGAGGCTGCCGTCTCGCAGGGCTGAAGTAGCCCTGCAACCCCTCTGGCCTGCAAGGCCGCCCTTCCCTGGCTGCAGAGCCGCAGGCAGTGCCAGCACCAGGGCTGGGGAGGGTTCAAGGGCCACGGCCCGCCCTGTCCCCACTTCCCAGGCCACAGGTCTCTGTCCAGAGACCTTCTTCATCCTTCTCTCCTGGTTCCGCAGCCATATCCCCCTTTCTTCCCCAGTTCCATGGGCACCGTATCCCTCCCTCTTACCCACATCTCACCGCCCAATCCCTGTGTTGAACCATTTCCCACACCCACATCCCTCCCTCTCCCCAGATTCCTGGCAAGAGCCATCCCTCCCTCTCCCTCTCGTTCCCATGTGCCATTTCCCTCCCTCTCCCCAAGTCCACCTGCACTCGGCTGCCTCTCCCCCAGTTCACAGGGCCACATCCCTCCCTCTCCTCCAGTGCCAACATCCACATTCCTCCCTCTCTACCGGTTCTTGAGCCACAACCCACCCTCTCCCCCGGTTCCCACAGCCACATGTCTCCCACTCCCCGCCTGTGCAGCAACGAGCCAACATCACGGCAGAAAGCAGGCCCGGTCCCTCTCAGCGTCCCGGTGTTTTTATTCCAGAGGGGCCGCGGGAGGCCCGGCCGCCCCGCTCAGACACGCAGCCAGGGGAGACGCTGCGCGTGGTCCCCTGAGCCCGGCTCTTCCTCCTGGACCCTGCGCAGCCACGCCGGGTCTTCGTCGGGCTCTGGCAGGTCGAGGAGCTGGCCGTGTCCGTCTCCGTCCCTCTGCGCGGGCGGGCTCTGGGCACGCTGGCGGGGAGCGGGGCGGCGGCGCTCTCCCCTCTCAGCAGAGAGTCTGCGGCGCCTGGAACGGCTGCGGCTCCGCTGCTGCTGCTGCTGCCGCCGCCTCTGCCACCACGGCCCCCGCCTTGCGTAGGGATGGAAGCGGCCGTGGCGACGGGCGGCCACCCCATCACCGTCATCCTCCAGCTGCACGAGGCGGATGGCCGTGATGGGGCCCCGGCAGAGCGGGCAAGTGGCATCCACGGCGCTGGCAGCCCAGCGCCGGATGCAGGCATGGCAGAACGCATGCCAGCACGGGTCCACTCCAGCGGGGACTTCCAGGGGACGCAAGCAGATGGGGCACGTGTCCCCCCGCCGGCACCTCCTGGCAGCTGGTGGCACCACTGGCTCGTTCCTGGACGCCTGCATTGCTGCTGCTGGAACTTAGTGTCCTGTGTTGCTGGGACTTGCTTTCCTCTCAGCTTCTGGTGGGACTTGCTGTCCTCAGCTGCTGCTGGGACTGGATGTCCTCTTGGCCGCTGCTGGGACTGGATGTCCTCTCAGAGCTGGAGGCACTTGGCGTCCCTGCTGCTGGCAGGACTGGATGGCTGCTGCTGGCGCAACGCGAAGGCTCGGGTTCCGCTGGCGGGACTCGGTGGCCGCTCGGCTGCTGGCAGGTCACAACGTCTGGTGCCGCTGGCAGGACTCGATGGCTCGGGTGCTGCCCACAGGACTCGACGTCTCGTGTGCCGCTGGCAGCACGTGACGCTGGCTTTTATTGCTGCCTGCCGCAAGTGACGTCATGGGGTGACTGTGACTCTGGTGACATCACAGGGCTCTCGGGGCCGCACCCGGGGCCGCACCCAGGAGCTCCCCAGCCTCAGACATGCCCTGTGATGCAAAGCCCACCTGGCAGGGGGCTCCAGGGCTGGCCTCACCTCTGCTGGTCATGGTTTAACCCAAACTAGCAATAGAACCGTGACAGCCACTCACTCAGTCCCCCACCCACCCCCCAGACAGGGGAGAGAATGGAAAGGGAAGGCAGAAACTTGGAATGCGATAAACACACTTGAATAAAAGTACAAAATACTAACGCACTACTCATTTGCATATATTTATATACATAAAATAGAAGCGGAATAGAAAATAAGAGATACTCGATGCAATTCCTCATCAACTCCATCTGCGCTGAGCAGCAGTCCTTTTCTAGGAGGTGGAGACATGGTTGCCGTTGTGTTGATCACATCCGCTGGGATCTGACGACGACCGTCTTGCCATTTGATTAGTGAAAAGTGGTTCTCTCGTGCAGGTGCCTTGACCTTGCTTCTTTTTTATGGCAAAACCGGCATTCCAAAGAATCTGAATTACTCTCGTGCCTTTCTAGAAAACTCATTTTGCTGTTCCGTCCCATACAATGATGTCATCTCTATATTGCAAGAGTTCTGGAGCTTTTCCTTGTTCCAGCGTGGTTTGGATCAGTCCATGGCACATGGTAGGGCTGTGTTTCCAGCCCTGGGGCAGGCGATTCCACGTGTACTGGATGCCCCCGCAGGTGAAAGCAAACTGCGGTCTGCGCTCTGCTGCTAAAGGACTAGAGAAAAACGCGTTAGCGATGTCGGTTGTGGCTCACCACTGAGCTGCCTTTGACTGCAGCTCAAGTTGCAGCTCTAGAGTGTCTGGCACAGCAGCACTCAAGGGTGGTGTGACTTAATTCAGGCCACGATAGTCTACTCTTAGTCTCCACTCTTCACTAGACTTCCGCACTGGCCTAATGGGGCTGTTACAAGGCGAGTGAGTCTTGCTGATCACACCCCGACTGTCCAGTTGACGAATCAGCTTCTGGACACGCATCGGAGAGTCTCGACTGGTGCGATATTGCCGGCGATGCACTGTCGTGGTAGCAATTGGCACCTGCCGGTCGTCAGCCCTCAGCAATCCTACAGCAGAAGGGTCCTCTGAGAGACCAGGCACAGTCGACAGTTGTTTAATGTTCTCGGTGTCCGCAGCCGCTCTGCCAAACGCCCAGCCATACCCTTTAGGGGCCTGAAAACACCCTCTCCCGGGGCGGCGGTCTGCGCCGCGGATGCACGGAGCATGTGGAGCAGTCACAGTGGGACGCTTTTGCCCGTCTTTCCCGGTTCGGCTCATTTCAGCCTCTAGTGCAGCCAGCTTCTGGCATCCTCCCGTCACTCCAGAAATACTGATGCGTTTTGTTCCGTTGTGGTTTGGTGGGGTTATTGTGCACTGAGCACCAGTGTCTAGCGAAGCTCTCTGCTCCTGGGGCTCTGTTGTCCCAGGCCATCGCATCTGCACAGTCCAGTAACCTCTGTTGTCCCTTTCCGGTGGCGGGCTGGAGGCAGGGCCCCTCTCATTTGTGTTCTGCGCATTCTGCGGGTAGGAATCAGAAGTTCCTTCAAGAGGATCAGAATGTCTTGTAGCCCTTCTGGAAACTGGAGCACCCACTTCCCCAGGAGGTTTTCCTTTCAACTCACGTACTCGTTCCTGCACTGCTGAGGTGGGTTTTCCATCCCACCTCCTCAGGTCTTCTCCATGATCAGCGAGGAGAAGCCACAGCGTGCCTCTCTTTGTGTACTTCTTCTGTCCTCTGTCTTGAGATGGGAAACGCCTTCTCCTGATAGCGGAAACACCGGTTGGTCAGGTGGGGGGTGGAACCTGTCCTCTGCGAGCGCTTTGGTTTCACGTCACAGCTTTGCGAAGCGGTCGTCAGGTTTTTCGCACAGTTTGTCCTCAGTCGACACACAAGCCCGCAGACAGGTAGCGAGGCTGTCCTCAGAGTGCCGAAGCCGGTTCACCACTTCAGTCCCATTTCGTTGAATGTAGCTGCCCAGGCCATTGATGCCCACGACCCAGCCTATGCCGGTGGTGCCCATTGTACAAAGCTGCGTCACAGGGGTTGCGTACAAAGGATCCCATCTGCATTTCTCGCCTCCGCACCGTTTGCCTCACAATAGATTATCTCCCGCACAGCTAATCATCTCAGGATCGGGATACCTCTCTCCATAGTGTTCCATTTGCCTGGATGACATACAACAGCTTCCTTGAAGGGAAACCTCGCCTTTCCTGGCGGTCAGGAAAGTGGCCGCAGAGGCTGGAGAAGTCTTTCTCTCTTGCAATTGCCCTATCGAGGGTCGCATCCCTTGACAGAGATCCCAGGTGCTGGGATTCGCTACCGTCCAGTTCCAGACAATGGGCTCCCTCGTCCCAGCACGGGAGCAGCCAGGTGACCACGTTCTGGCCTTCAGGACGACCACCGCGGTGTCCCCTGGGCAGCGGCTGTGAGCCAGGCCGAAGCCCGTCTCCCCATGGCCAGGAGAGCCGGGGACAGGCCAGGCAAGTGGCGCCTCCGAGGATCTCCTCTCAGGACGGACGGCTGGCAGCAGGGCCAGGGACAGCCCGTGCTTGCTCCCAAGGGGCTCTGTCCCGGGAGAGGACGGCTCTGGGCGATGCTCCTGCTGCTGCCTTGCTGCAGGGCTGCAGGGGCCGAGGGCCCGAGGGCCCGACTCGTTGGCGTCTTCCTGGTCTGTGACGGTCTTGGGGCCTGCAGGAGTGCGGGCCCGGCTCTGTGGGGCCGGGGGAGCTGAGAGCAGAGAGCGTTTTGAGGAGAGGCTGCTGTCTCGCAGGGCTGAAGTAGCCCTGCAACCCCTCTGGCCTGCAAGGCCGCCCTTCCCTGGCTGCAGAGCCGCAGGCAGTGCCAGCACCAGGGCTGGGGAGGGTTCAAGGGCCACGGCCCGCCCTGGCCCCACTTCCCAGGCCACAGGTCTCTGTCCAGAGACCTTCTTCATCCTTCTCTCCTGGTTCCGCAGCCATATCCCCCTTTCTTCCCCAGTTCCATGGGCACCGTATCCCTCCCTCTTACCCACATCTCACCGCCCAATCCCTGTGTTGAACCATTTCCCACACCCACATCCCTCCCTCTCCCCAGATTCCTGGCAAGAGCCATCCCTCCCTCTCCCTCTCGTTCCCATGTGCCATTTCCCTCCCTCTCCCCAAGTCCACCTGCACTCGGCTGCCTCTCCCCCAGTTCACAGGGCCACATTCCTCCCTCTCCTCCAGTGCCAACATCCACATTCCTCCCTCTCTACCGGTTCTTGAGCCACAACCCACCCTCTCCCCCGGTTCCCACAGCCACATGTCTCCCACTCCCCGCCTGTTCAGCAGCGAGCCAACATCACGGCAGAAAGCAGGCCCGGTCCCTCTCAGCGTCCCGGTGTTTTTATTCCAGAGGGGCCCCGGGAGGCCCGGCCGCCCCGCTCAGACGCGCAGCCAGGGGAGACGCTGCGCGTGGTCCCCTGAGCCCGGCTCTTCCTCCTGGACCCTGCGCAGCCACGCCGGGTCTTCGTCGGGCTCTGGCAGGTCGAGGAGCTGGCCGTGTCCGTCTCCGTCCCTCTGCGCGGGCGGGCTCTGGGCACGCTGGCGGGGAGCGGGGCGGCGGCGCTCTCCCCTCTCAGCAGAGAGTCTGCGGCGCCTGGAACGGCTGCGGCTCCGCTGCTGCTGCTGCTGCCGCCGCCTCTGCCACCACGGCCCCCGCCTTGCGTAGGGATGGAAGCGGCCGTGGCGACGGGCGGCCACCCCATCACCGTCATCCTCCAGCTGCACGAGGCGGATGGCCGTGATGGGGCCCCGGCAGAGCGGGCAAGTGGCATCCACGGCGCTGGCAGCCCAGCGCCGGATGCAGGCATGGCAGAACGCATGCCAGCACGGGTCCACTCCAGCGGGGACTTCCAGGGGACGCAAGCAGATGGGGCACGTGTCCCCCCGCCGGCACCTCCTGGCAGCTGGTGGCACCACTGGCTCGTTCCTGGACGCCTGCATTGCTGCTGCTGGAACTTAGTGTCCTGTGTTGCTGGGACTTGCTTTCCTCTCAGCTTCTGGTGGGACTTGCTGTCCTCAGCTGCTGCTGGGACTGGATGTCCTCTTGGCCGCTGCTGGGACTGGATGTCCTCTCAGAGCTGGAGGCACTTGGCGTCCCTGCTGCTGGCAGGACTGGATGGCTGCTGCTGGCGCAACGCGAAGGCTCGGGTTCCGCTGGCGGGACTCGGTGGCCGCTCGGCTGCTGGCAGGTCACAACGTCTGGTGCCGCTGGCAGGACTCGATGGCTCGGGTGCTGCCCACAGGACTCGACGTCTCGTGTGCCGCTGGCAGCACGTGACGCTGGCTTTTATTGCTGCCTGCCGCAAGTGACGTCATGGGGTGACTGTGACTCTGGTGACATCACAGGGCTCTCGGGGCCGCACCCGGGGCCGCACCCAGGAGCTCCCCAGCCTCAGACATGCCCTGTGATGCAAAGCCCACCTGGCAGGGGGCTCCAGGGCTGGCCTCACCTCTGCTGGTCATGGTTTAACCCAAACTAGCAATAGAACCGTGACAGCCACTCACTCAGTCCCCCACCCACCCCCCAGACAGGGGAGAGAATGGAAAGGGAAGGCAGAAACTTGGAATGAGATAAACACACTTGAATAAAAGTACAAAATACTAACGCACTACTCGTTTGCATATATTTATATACATAAAATAGAAGCGGAATAGAAAATAAGAGATACTCGATGCAATTCCTCATCAACTCCATCTGCGCTGAGCAGCAGTCCTTTTCTAGGAGGTGGAGACATGGTTGCCGTTGTGTTGATCACATCCGCTGGGATCTGACGACGACCGTCTTGCCATTTGATTAGTGAAAAGTGGTTCTCTCGTGCAGGTGCCTTGACCTTGCTTCTTTTTTATGGCAAAACCGGCATTCCAAAGAATCTGAATTACTCTCGCGCCTTTCTAGAAAACTCATTTTGCTGTTCCGTCCCATACAATGATGTCATCTCTATATTGCAAGAGTTCTGGAGCTTTTCCTTGTTCCAGCGCGGTTTGGATCAGTCCATGGCACATGGTAGGGCTGTGTTTCCAGCCCTGGGGCAGGCGATTCCACGTGTACTGGATGCCCCCGCAGGTGAAAGCAAACTGCGGTCTGCGCTCTGCTGCTAAAGGACTAGAGAAAAACGCATTAGCGATGTCGGTTGTGGCTCACCACTGAGCTGCCTTTGACTGCAGCTCAAGTTGCAGCTCTAGAGTGTCTGGCACAGCAGCACTCAAGGGTGGTGTGACTTAATTCAGGCCACGATAGTCTACTCTTAGTCTCCACTCTTCACTAGACTTCCGCACTGGCCTAATGGGGCTGTTACAAGGCGAGTGAGTCTTGCTGATCACACCCCGACTGTCCAGTTGACGAATCAGCTTCTGGACACGCATCGGAGAGTCTCGACTGGTGCGATATTGCCGGCGATGCACTGTCGTGGTAGCAATTGGCACCTGCCGGTCGTCAGCCCTCAGCAATCCTACAGCAGAAGGGTCCTCTGAGAGACCAGGCACAGTCGACAGTTGTTTAATGTTCTCGGTGTCCGCAGCCGCTCTGCCAAACGCCCAGCCATACCCTTTAGGGGCCTGAAAACACCCTCTCCCGGGGCGGCGGTCTGCGCCGCGGATGCACGGAGCATGTGGAGCAGTCACAGTGGGACGCTTTTGCCCGTCTTTCCCGGTTCGGCTCATTTCAGCCTCTAGTGCAGCCAGCTTCTGGCATCCTCCCGTCACTCCAGAAATACTGATGCGTTTTGTTCCGTTGTGGTTTGGTGGGGTTATTGTGCACTGAGCACCAGTGTCTAGCGAAGCTCTCTGCTCCTGGGGCTCTGTTGTCCCAGGCCATCGCATCTGCACAGTCCAGTAACCTCTGTTGTCCCTTTCCGGTGGCGGGCTGGAGGCAGGGCCCCTCTCATTTGTGTTCTGCGCATTCTGCGGGTAGGAATCAGAAGTTCCTTCAAGAGGATCAGAATGTCTTGTAGCCCTTCTGGAAACTGGAGCACCCACTTCCCCAGGAGGTTTTCCTTTCAACTCACGTACTCGTTCCTGCACTGCTGAGGTGGGTTTTCCATCCCACCTCCTCAGGTCTTCTCCATGATCAGCGAGGAGAAGCCACAGCGTGCCTCTCTTTGTGTACTTCTTCTGTCCTCTGTCTTGAGATGGGAAACGCCTTCTCCTGATAGCGGAAACACCGGTTGGTCAGGTGGGGGGTGGAACCTGTCCTCTGCGAGCGCTTTGGTTTCACGTCACAGCTTTGCGAAGCGGTCGTCAGGTTTTTCGCACAGTTTGTCCTCAGTCGACACACAAGCCCGCAGACAGGTAGCGAGGCTGTCCTCAGAGTGCCGAAGCCGGTTCACCACTTCAGTCCCATTTCGTTGAATGTAGCTGCCCAGGCCATTGATGCCCACGACCCAGCCTATGCCGGTGGTGCCCATTGTACAAAGCTGCGTCACAGGGGTTGCGTACAAAGGATCCCATCTGCATTTCTCGCCTCCGCACCGTTTGCCTCACAATAGATTATCTCCCGCACAGCTAATCATCTCAGGATCGGGATACCTCTCTCCATAGTATTCCATTTGCCTGGATGACATACAACAGCTTCCTTGAAGGGAAACCTCGCCTTTCCTGGCGGTCAGGAAAGTGGCTGCAGAGGCTGGAGAAGTCTTTCTCTCTTGCAATTGCCCTATCGAGGGTCGCATCCCTTGACAGAGATCCCAGGTGCTGGGATTCGCTACCGTCCAGTTCCAGACAATGGGCTCCCTCGTCCCAGCACGGGAGCAGCCAGGTGACCACGTTCTGGCCTTCAGGACGACCACCGCGGTGTCCCCTGGGCAGCGGCTGTGAGCCAGGCCGAAGCCCGTCTCCCCATGGCCAGGAGAGCCGGGGACAGGCCAGGCAAGTGGCGCCTCCGAGGATCTCCTCTCAGGACGGACGGCTGGCAGCAGGGCCAGGGACAGCCCGTGCTTGCTCCCAAGGGGCTCTGTCCCGGGAGAGGACGGCTCTGGGCGATGCTCCTGCTGCTGCCTTGCTGCAGGGCTGCAGGGGCCGAGGGCCCGAGGGCCCGACTCGTTGGCGTGTTCCTGGTCTGTGACGATCTTGGGGCCTGCAGGAGTGCGGGCCCGGCTCTGTGGGGCCGGGGGAGCTGAGAGCAGAGAGCGTTTTGAGGAGAGGCTGCCGTCTCGCAGGGCTGAAGTAGCCCTGCAACCCCTCTGGCCTGCAAGGCCGCCCTTCCCTGGCTGCAGAGCCGCAGGCAGTGCCAGCACCAGGGCTGGGGAGGGTTCAAGGGCCACGGCCCGCCCTGTCCCCACTTCCCAGGCCACAGGTCTCTGTCCAGAGACCTTCTTCATCCTTCTCTCCTGGTTCCGCAGCCATATCCCCCTTTCTTCCCCAGTTCCATGGGCACCGTATCCCTCCCTCTTACCCACATCTCACCGCCCAATCCCTGTGTTGAACCATTTCCCACACCCACATCCCTCCCTCTCCCCAGATTCCTGGCAAGAGCCATCCCTCCCTCTCCCTCTCGTTCCCATGTGCCATTTCCCTCCCTCTCCCCAAGTCCACCTGCACTCGGCTGCCTCTCCCCCAGTTCACAGGGCCACATCCCTCCCTCTCCTCCAGTGCCAACATCCACATTCCTCCCTCTCTACCGGTTCTTGAGCCACAACCCACCCTCTCCCCCGGTTCCCACAGCCACATGTCTCCCACTCCCCGCCTGTGCAGCAGCGAGCCAACATCACGGCAGAAAGCAGGCCCGGTCCCTCTCAGCGTCCCGGTGTTTTTATTCCAGAGGGGCCCCGGGAGGCCCGGCCGCCCCGCTCAGACGCGCAGCCAGGGGAGACGCTGCGCGTGGTCCCCTGAGCCCGGCTCTTCCTCCTGGACCCTGCGCAGCCACGCCGGGTCTTCGTCGGGCTCTGGCAGGTCGAGGAGCTGGCCGTGTCCGTCTCCGTCCCTCTGCGCGGGCGGGCTCTGGGCACGCTGGCGGGGAGCGGGGCGGCGGCGCTCTCCCCTCTCAGCAGAGAGTCTGCGGCGCCTGGAACGGCTGCGGCTCCGCTGCTGCTGCTGCTGCCGCCGCCTCTGCCACCACGGCCCCCGCCTTGCGTAGGGATGGAAGCGGCCGTGGCGACGGGCGGCCACCCCATCACCGTCATCCTCCAGCTGCACGAGGCGGATGGCCGTGATGGGGCCCCGGCAGAGCGGGCAAGTGGCATCCACGGCGCTGGCAGCCCAGCGCCGGATGCAGGCATGGCAGAACGCATGCCAGCACGGGTCCACTCCAGCGGGGACTTCCAGGGGACGCAAGCAGATGGGGCACGTGTCCCCCCGCCGGCACCTCCTGGCAGCTGGTGGCACCACTGGCTCGTTCCTGGACGCCTGCATTGCTGCTGCTGGAACTTAGTGTCCTGTGTTGCTGGGACTTGCTTTCCTCTCAGCTTCTGGTGGGACTTGCTGTCCTCAGCTGCTGCTGGGACTGGATGTCCTCTTGGCCGCTGCTGGGACTGGATGTCCTCTCAGAGCTGGAGGCACTTGGCGTCCCTGCTGCTGGCAGGACTGGATGGCTGCTGCTGGCGCAACGCGAAGGCTCGGGTTCCGCTGGCGGGACTCGGTGGCCGCTCGGCTGCTGGCAGGTCACAACGTCTGGTGCCGCTGGCAGGACTCGATGGCTCGGGTGCTGCCCACAGGACTCGACGTCTCGTGTGCCGCTGGCAGCACGTGACGCTGGCTTTTATTGCTGCCTGCCGCAAGTGACGTCATGGGGTGACTGTGACTCTGGTGACATCACAGGGCTCTCGGGGCCGCACCCGGGGCCGCACCCAGGAGCTCCCCAGCCTCAGACATGCCCTGTGATGCAAAGCCCACCTGGCAGGGGGCTCCAGGGCTGGCCTCACCTCTGCTGGTCATGGTTTAACCCAAACTAGCAATAGAACCGTGACAGCCACTCACTCAGTCCCCCACCCACCCCCCAGACAGGGGAGAGAATGGAAAGGGAAGGCAGAAACTTGGAATGAGATAAACACACTTGAATAAAAGTACAAAATACTAACGCACTACTCGTTTGCATATATTTATATACATAAAATAGAAGCGGAATAGAAAATAAGAGATACTCGATGCAATTCCTCATCAACTCCATCTGCGCTGAGCAGCAGTCCTTTTCTAGGAGGTGGAGACATGGTTGCCGTTGTGTTGATCACATCCGCTGGGATCTGACGACGACCGTCTTGCCATTTGATTAGTGAAAAGTGGTTCTCTCGTGCAGGTGCCTTGACCTTGCTTCTTTTTTATGGCAAAACCGGCATTCCAAAGAATCTGAATTACTCTCGCGCCTTTCTAGAAAACTCATTTTGCTGTTCCGTCCCATACAATGATGTCATCTCTATATTGCAAGAGTTCTGGAGCTTTTCCTTGTTCCAGCGCGGTTTGGATCAGTCCATGGCACATGGTAGGGCTGTGTTTCCAGCCCTGGGGCAGGCGATTCCACGTGTACTGGATGCCCCCGCAGGTGAAAGCAAACTGCGGTCTGCGCTCTGCTGCTAAAGGACTAGAGAAAAACGCGTTAGCGATGTCGGTTGTGGCTCACCACTGAGCTGCCTTTGACTGCAGCTCAAGTTGCAGCTCTAGAGTGTCTGGCACAGCAGCACTCAAGGGTGGTGTGACTTAATTCAGGCCACGATAGTCTACTCTTAGTCTCCACTCTTCACTAGACTTCCGCACTGGCCTAATGGGGCTGTTACAAGGCGAGTGAGTCTTGCTGATCACACCCCAACTGTCCAGTTGACGAATCAGCTTCTGGACACGCATCGGAGAGTCTCGACTGGTGCGATATTGCCGGCGATGCACCGTCGTGGTAGCAATTGGCACCTGCCGGTCGTCAGCCCTCAGCAATCCTACAGCAGAAAGGTCCTCTGAGAGACCAGGCACAGTCGACAGTTGTTTAATGTTCTCGGTGTCCGCAGCCGCTCTGCCAAACGCCCAGCCATACCCTTTAGGGGCCTGAAAACACCCTCTCCCGGGGCGGCGGTCTGCGCCGCGGATGCACGGAGCATGTGGAGCAGTCACAGTGGGACGCTTTTGCCCGTCTTTCCCGGTTCGGCTCATTTCAGCCTCTAGTGCAGCCAGCTTCTGGCATCCTCCCGTCACTCCAGAAATACTGATGCGTTTTGTTCCGTTGTGGTTTGGTGGGGTTATTGTGCACTGAGCACCAGTGTCTAGCGAAGCTCTCTGCTCCTGGGGCTCTGTTGTCCCAGGCCATCGCATCTGCACAGTCCAGTAACCTCTGTTGTCCCTTTCCGGTGGCGGGCTGGAGGCAGGGCCCCTCTCATTTGTGTTCTGCGCATTCTGCGGGTAGGAATCAGAAGTTCCTTCAAGAGGATCAGAATGTCTTGTAGCCCTTCTGGAAACTGGAGCACCCACTTCCCCAGGAGGTTTTCCTTTCAACTCACGTACTCGTTCCTGCACTGCTGAGGTGGGTTTTCCATCCCACCTCCTCAGGTCTTCTCCATGATCAGCGAGGAGAAGCCACAGCGTGCCTCTCTTTGTGTACTTCTTCTGTCCTCTGTCTTGAGATGGGAAACGCCTTCTCCTGATAGCGGAAACACCGGTTGGTCAGGTGGGGGGTGGAACCTGTCCTCTGCGAGCGCTTTGGTTTCACGTCACAGCTTTGCGAAGCGGTCGTCAGGTTTTTCGCACAGTTTGTCCTCAGTCGACACACAAGCCCACAGACAGGTAGCGAGGCTGTCCTCAGAGTGCCGAAGCCGGTTCACCACTTCAGTCCCATTTCGTTGAATGTAGCTGCGCAGGCCATTGATGCCCACGACCCAGCCTATGCCGGTGGTGCCCATTGTACAAAGCTGCGTCACAGGGGTTGCGTACAAAGGATCCCATCTGCATTTCTCGCCTCCGCACCGTTTGCCTCGCAATAGATTATCTCCCGCACAGATAATCATCTCAGGATCGGGATACCTCTCTCCATAGTGTTCCATTTGCCTGGATGACATACAACAGCTTCCTTGAAGGGAAACCTCGCCTTTCCTGGCGGTCAGGAAAGTGGCTGCAGAGGCTGGAGAAGTCTTTCTCTCTTGCAATTGCCCTATCGAGGGTCGCATCCCTTGACAGAGATCCCAGGTGCTGGGATTCGCTACCGTCCAGTTCCAGACAATGGGCTCCCTCGTCCCAGCACGGGAGCAGCCAGGTGACCACGTTCTGGCCTTCAGGACGACCACCGCGGTGTCCCCTGGGCAGCGGCTGTGAGCCAGGCCGAAGCCCGTCTCCCCATGGCCAGGAGAGCCGGGGACAGGCCAGGCAAGTGGCGCCTCCGAGGATCTCCTCTCAGGACGGACGGCTGGCAGCAGGGCCAGGGACAGCCCGTGCTTGCTCCCAAGGGGCTCTGTCCCGGGAGAGGACGGCTCTGGGCGATGCTCCTGCTGCTGCCTTGCTGCAGGGCTGCAGGGGCCGAGGGCCCGAGGGCCCGACTCGTTGGCGTGTTCCTGGTCTGTGACGATCTTGGGGCCTGCAGGAGTGCGGGCCCGGCTCTGTGGGGCCGGGGGAGCTGAGAGCAGAGAGCGTTTTGAGGAGAGGCTGCCGTCTCGCAGGGCTGAAGTAGCCCTGCAACCCCTCTGGCCTGCAAGGCCGCCCTTCCCTGGCTGCAGAGCCGCAGGCAGTGCCAGCACCAGGGCTGGGGAGGGTTCAAGGGCCACGGCCCGCCCTGGCCCCACTTCCCAGGCCACAGGTCTCTGTCCAGAGACCTTCTTCATCCTTCTCTCCTGGTTCCGCAGCCATATCCCCCTTTCTTCCCCAGTTCCATGGGCACCGTATCCCTCCCTCTTACCCACATCTCACCGCCCAATCCCTGTGTTGAACCATTTCCCACACCCACATCCCTCCCTCTCCCCAGATTCCTGGCAAGAGCCATCCCTCCCTCTCTCTCTCGTTCCCATGTGCCATTTCCCTCCCTCTCCCCAAGTCCACCTGCACTCGGCTGCCTCTCCCCCAGTTCACAGGGCCACTTCCCTCCCTCTCCTCCAGTGCCAACATCCACATTCCTCCCTCTCTACCGGTTCTTGAGCCACAACCCACCCTCTCCCCCGGTTCCCACAGCCACATGTCTCCCACTCCCCGCCTGTGCAGCAGCGAGCCAACATCACGGCAGAAAGCAGGCCCGGTCCCTCTCAGCGTCCCGGTGTTTTTATTCCAGAGGGGCCCCGGGAGGCCCGGCCGCCCCGCTCAGACGCGCAGCCAGGGGAGACGCTGCGCGTGGTCCCCTGAGCCCGGCTCTTCCTCCTGGACCCTGCGCAGCCACGCCGGGTCTTCGTCGGGCTCTGGCAGGTCGAGGAGCTGGCCGTGTCCGTCTCCGTCCCTCTGCGCGGGCGGGCTCTGGGCACGCTGGCGGGGAGCGGGGCGGCGGCGCTCTCCCCTCTCAGCAGAGAGTCTGCGGCGCCTGGAACGGCTGCGGCTCCGCTGCTGCTGCTGCTGCCGCCGCCTCTGCCACCACGGCCCCCGCCTTGCGTAGGGATGGAAGCGGCCGTGGCGACGGGCGGCCACCCCATCACCGTCATCCTCCAGCTGCACGAGGCGGATGGCCGTGATGGGGCCCCGGCAGAGCGGGCAAGTGGCATCCACGGCGCTGGCAGCCCAGCGCCGGATGCAGGCATGGCAGAACGCATGCCAGCACGGGTCCACTCCAGCGGGGACTTCCAGGGGACGCAAGCAGATGGGGCACGTGTCCCCCCGCCGGCACCTCCTGGCAGCTGGTGGCACCACTGGCTCGTTCCTGGACGCCTGCATTGCTGCTGCTGGAACTTAGTGTCCTGTGTTGCTGGGACTTGCTTTCCTCTCAGCTTCTGGTGGGACTTGCTGTCCTCAGCTGCTGCTGGGACTGGATGTCCTCTTGGCCGCTGCTGGGACTGGATGTCCTCTCAGAGCTGGAGGCACTTGGCGTCCCTGCTGCTGGCAGGACTGGATGGCTGCTGCTGGCGCAACGCGAAGGCTCGGGTTCCGCTGGCGGGACTCGGTGGCCGCTCGGCTGCTGGCAGGTCACAACGTCTGGTGCCGCTGGCAGGACTCGATGGCTCGGGTGCTGCCCACAGGACTCGACGTCTCGTGTGCCGCTGGCAGCACGTGACGCTGGCTTTTATTGCTGCCTGCCGCAAGTGACGTCATGGGGTGACTGTGACTCTGGTGACATCACAGGGCTCTCGGGGCCGCACCCGGGGCCGCACCCAGGAGCTCCCCAGCCTCAGACATGCCCTGTGATGCAAAGCCCACCTGGCAGGGGGCTCCAGGGCTGGCCTCACCTCTGCTGGTCATGGTTTAACCCAAACTAGCAATAGAACCGTGACAGCCACTCACTCAGTCCCCCACCCACCCCCCAGACAGGGGAGAGAATGGAAAGGGAAGGCAGAAACTTGGAATGAGATAAACACACTTGAATAAAAGTACAAAATACTAACGCACTACTCGTTTGCATATATTTATATACATAAAATAGAAGCGGAATAGAAAATAAGAGATACTCGATGCAATTCCTCATCAACTCCATCTGCGCTGAGCAGCAGTCCTTTTCTAGGAGGTGGAGACATGGTTGCCGTTGTGTTGATCACATCCGCTGGGATCTGACGACGACCGTCTTGCCATTTGATTAGTGAAAAGTGGTTCTCTCGTGCAGGTGCCTTGACCTTGCTTCTTTTTTATGGCAAAACCGGCATTCCAAAGAATCTGAATTACTCTCGCGCCTTTCTAGAAAACTCATTTTGCTGTTCCGTCCCATACAATGATGTCATCTCTATATTGCAAGAGTTCTGGAGCTTTTCCTTGTTCCAGCGCGGTTTGGATCAGTCCATGGCACATGGTAGGGCTGTGTTTCCAGCCCTGGGGCAGGCGATTCCACGTGTACTGGATGCCCCCGCAGGTGAAAGCAAACTGCGGTCTGCGCTCTGCTGCTAAAGGACTAGAGAAAAACGCGTTAGCGATGTCGGTTGTGGCTCACCACTGAGCTGCCTTTGACTGCAGCTCAAGTTGCAGCTCTAGAGTGTCTGGCACAGCAGCACTCAAGGGTGGTGTGACTTAATTCAGGCCACGATAGTCTACTCTTAGTCTCCACTCTTCACTAGACTTCCGCACTGGCCTAATGGGGCTGTTACAAGGCGAGTGAGTCTTGCTGATCACACCCCAACTGTCCAGTTGACGAATCAGCTTCTGGACACGCATCGGAGAGTCTCGACTGGTGCGATATTGCCGGCGATGCACCGTCGTGGTAGCAATTGGCACCTGCCGGTCGTCAGCCCTCAGCAATCCTACAGCAGAAAGGTCCTCTGAGAGACCAGGCACAGTCGACAGTTGTTTAATGTTCTCGGTGTCCGCAGCCGCTCTGCCAAACGCCCAGCCATACCCTTTAGGGGCCTGAAAACACCCTCTCCCGGGGCGGCGGTCTGCGCCGCGGATGCACGGAGCATGTGGAGCAGTCACAGTGGGACGCTTTTGCCCGTCTTTCCCGGTTCGGCTCATTTCAGCCTCTAGCGCAGCCAGCTTCTGGCATCCCCCCGCCACTCCAGAAATACTGATGCATTTTGTTCCGTTGTGGTTTGGTGGGGTTATTGTGCACTGAGCACCAGTGTCTAGCGAAGCTCTCTTGCTCCTGGGGCTCTGTTGTCCCAGGCCATCGCATCTGCACAGTCCAGTAACCTCTGTTGTCCCTTTCCGGCGGCGGGCTGGAGGCAGGGCTCCTCTCATTTGTGTTCTGCGCATTCTGCGGGTAGGAATCAGAAGTTCCTTCAAGAGGATCAGAACGTCTCGTAGCCCTTCTGGAAACTGGAGCACCCACTTTCCCAGGAGGTTTTCCTTTCAACTCACGTACTCGTTCCTGCACTGCTGAGATGGGTTTTCCATCCCACCTCCTCAGGTCTTCTCCATGATCAGCGAGGAGAAGCCACAGCGTGCCTCTCTTTGTGTACTTCTTCTGTCCTCTGTCTTGAGATGGGAAACGCCTTCTCCTGATAGCGGAAACACCGGTTGGTCAGGTGGGGGGTGGAACCTGTCCTCTGCGAGCGCTTTGGTTTCACGTCACAGCTTTGCGAAGCGGTCGTCAGGTTTTTCGCACAGTTTGTCCTCAGTCGACACACAAGCCCACAGACAGGTAGCGAGGCTGTCCTCAGAGTGCCGAAGCCAGTTCACCACTTCAGTCCCATTTCGTTGAATGTAGCTGCCCAGGCCATTGATGCCCACGACCCAGCCTATGCCGGTGGTGCCCATTGTACAAAGCTGCGTCACAGGGGTTGCGTACAAAGGATCCCATCTGCATTTCTCGCCTCCGCACCGTTTGCCTCACCATAGATTATCTCCCGCACAGCTAATCCTCTCAGGATCGGGATACCTCTCTCCATAGTATTCCATTTGCCTGGATGACATACAACAGCTTCCTTGAAGGGAAACTTCGCCTTTCCTGGCGGTCAGGAAAGTGGCTGCAGAGGCCGGAGAAGTCTTTCTCTCTTTGAATTGCCCTATCGAGGGTCGCATCCCTTGGCAGAGATCCCAGCTGCTGGGATTCGCTACCGTTCAGTTCCAGACAATGGGCTCCCTCGTCCCAGCACGGGAGCAGCCAGGTGAACCACGTTCTGGCCTTCACGACGACCACCGCGGTGTCCCCTGGGCAGCGGCTGTGAGCCAGGCCGAAGCCCGTCTCCCCATGGCCAGGAGAGCCGGGGACAGGCCAGGCAAGTGGCGCCTCCGAGGATCTCCTCTCAGGACGGACGGCTGGCAGCAGGGCCAGGGACAGCCCGTGCTTGCTCCCAAGGGGCTCTGTCCCGGGAGAGGACGGCTCTGGGCGATGCTCCTGCTGCTGCCTTGCTGCAGGGCTGCAGGGGCCGAGGGCCCGAGGGCCCGACTCGTTGGCGTGTTCCTGGTCTGTGACGATCTTGGGGCCTGCAGGAGTGCGGGCCCGGCTCTGTGGGGCCGGGGGAGCTGAGAGCAGAGAGCGTTTTGAGGAGAGGCTGCCGTCTCGCAGGGCTGAAGTAGCCCTGCAACCCCTCTGGCCTGCAAGGCCGCCCTTCCCTGGCTGCAGAGCCGCAGGCAGTGCCAGCACCAGGGCTGGGGAGGGTTCAAGGGCCACGGCCCGCCCTGGCCCCACTTCCCAGGCCACAGGTCTCTGTCCAGAGACCTTCTTCATCCTTCTCTCCTGGTTCCGCAGCCATATCCCCCTTTCTTCCCCAGTTCCATGGGCACCGTATCCCTCCCTCTTACCCACATCTCACCGCCCAATCCCTGTGTTGAACCATTTCCCACACCCACATCCCTCCCTCTCCCCAGATTCCTGGCAAGAGCCATCCCTCCCTCTCCCTCTCGTTCCCATGTGCCATTTGCCTCCCTCTCCCCAAGTCCACCTGCACTCGGCTGCCTCTCCCCCAGTTCACAGGGCCACATCCCTCCCTCTCCTCCAGTGCCAACATCCACATTCCTCCCTCTCTACCGGTTCTTGAGCCACAACCCACCCTCTCCCCCGGTTCCCACAGCCACATGTCTCCCACTCCCCGCCTGTGCAGCAGCGAGCAAACATCACGGCAGAAAGCAGGCCCGGTCCCTCTCAGCGTCCCGGCGTTTTTATTCCAGAGGGGCCGCGGGAGGCCCGGCCGCCCCGCTCAGACGCGCAGCCAGGGGAGACGCTGCGTGTGGTCCCCTGAGCCCGGCTCTTCCTCCTGGACCCTGCGCAGCCACGCCGGGTCTTCGTCGGGCTCTGGCAGGTCGAGGAGCTGGCCGTGTCCGTCTCCGTCCCTCTGCGCGGGCGGGCTCTGGGCACGCTGGCGGGGAGCGGGGCGGCGGCGCTCTCCCCTCTCAGCAGAGAGTCTGCGGCGCCTGGAACGGCTGCGGCTCCGCTGCTGCTGCTGCTGCCGCCGCCTCTGCCACCACGGCCCCCGCCTTGCGTAGGGATGGAAGCGGCCGTGGCGACGGGCGGCCACCCCATCACCGTCATCCTCCAGCTGCACGAGGCGGATGGCCGTGATGGGGCCCCGGCAGAGCGGGCAAGTGGCATCCACGGCGCTGGCAGCCCAGCGCCGGATGCAGGCATGGCAGAACGCATGCCAGCACGGGTCCACTCCAGCGGGGACTTCCAGGGGACGCAAGCAGATGGGGCACGTGTCCCCCCGCCGGCACCTCCTGGCAGCTGGTGGCACCACTGGCTCGTTCCTGGACGCCTGCATTGCTGCTGCTGGAACTTAGTGTCCTGTGTTGCTGGGACTTGCTTTCCTCTCAGCTTCTGGTGGGACTTGCTGTCCTCAGCTGCTGCTGGGACTGGATGTCCTCTTGGCCGCTGCTGGGACTGGATGTCCTCTCAGAGCTGGAGGCACTTGGCGTCCCTGCTGCTGGCAGGACTGGATGGCTGCTGCTGGCGCAACGCGAAGGCTCGGGTTCCGCTGGCGGGACTCGGTGGCCGCTCGGCTGCTGGCAGGTCACAACGTCTGGTGCCGCTGGCAGGACTCGATGGCTCGGGTGCTGCCCACAGGACTCGACGTCTCGTGTGCCGCTGGCAGCACGTGACGCTGGCTTTTATTGCTGCCTGCCGCAAGTGACGTCATGGGGTGACTGTGACTCTGGTGACATCACAGGGCTCTCGGGGCCGCACCCGGGGCCGCACCCAGGAGCTCCCCAGCCTCAGACATGCCCTGTGATGCAAAGCCCACCTGGCAGGGGGCTCCAGGGCTGGCCTCACCTCTGCTGGTCATGGTTTAACCCAAACTAGCAATAGAACCGTGACAGCCACTCACTCAGTCCCCCACCCACCCCCCAGACAGGGGAGAGAATGGAAAGGGAAGGCAGAAACTTGGAATGAGATAAACACACTTGAATAAAAGTACAAAATACTAACGCACTACTCGTTTGCATATATTTATATACATAAAATAGAAGCGGAATAGAAAATAAGAGATACTCGATGCAATTCCTCATCAACTCCATCTGCGCTGAGCAGCAGTCCTTTTCTAGGAGGTGGAGACATGGTTGCCGTTGTGTTGATCACATCCGCTGGGATCTGACGACGACCGTCTTGCCATTTGATTAGTGAAAAGTGGTTCTCTCGTGCAGGTGCCTTGACCTTGCTTCTTTTTTATGGCAAAACCGGCATTCCAAAGAATCTGAATTACTCTCGCGCCTTTCTAGAAAACTCATTTTGCTGTTCCGTCCCATACAATGATGTCATCTCTATATTGCAAGAGTTCTGGAGCTTTTCCTTGTTCCAGCGCGGTTTGGATCAGTCCATGGCACATGGTAGGGCTGTGTTTCCAGCCCTGGGGCAGGCGATTCCACGTGTACTGGATGCCCCCGCAGGTGAAAGCAAACTGCGGTCTGCGCTCTGCTGCTAAAGGACTAGAGAAAAACGCGTTAGCGATGTCGGTTGTGGCTCACCACTGAGCTGCCTTTGACTGCAGCTCAAGTTGCAGCTCTAGAGTGTCTGGCACAGCAGCACTCAAGGGTGGTGTGACTTAATTCAGGCCACGATAGTCTACTCTTAGTCTCCACTCTTCACTAGACTTCCGCACTGGCCTAATGGGGCTGTTACAAGGCGAGTGAGTCTTGCTGATCACACCCCGACTGTCCAGTTGACGAATCAGCTTCTGGACACGCATCGGAGAGTCTCGACTGGTGCGATATTGCCGGCGATGCACCGTCGTGGTAGCAATTGGCACCTGCCGGTCGTCAACCCTCAGCAATCCTACAGCAGAAGGGTCCTCTGAGAGACCAGGCACAGTCGAGAGTTGTTTAATGTTCTTGGTGTCCGCAGCCGCTCTGCCAAATGCCCAGCCATACCCTTTAGGGGCCTGAAAACACCCTCTCCCGGGGCGGCGGTCTGCGCCGCGGATGCACGGAGCATGTGGAGCAGTCACAGTGGGACGCTTTTGCCCGTCTTTCCCGGTTCGGCTCATTTCAGCCTCTAGCGCAGCCAGCTTCTGGCATCCCCCCGCCACTCCAGAAATACTGATGCATTTTGTTCCGTTGTGGTTTGGTGGGGTTATTGTGCACTGAGCACCAGTGTCTAGCGAAGCTCTCTTGCTCCTGGGGCTCTGTTGACCCAGGCCATCGCATCTGCACAGTCCAGTAACCTCTGTTGTCCCTTTCCGGCGGCGGGCTGGAGGCAGGGCCCCTCTCATTTGTGTTCTGCGCATTCTGCGGGTAGGAATCAGAAGTTCCTTCAAGAGGATCAGAACGTCTCGTAGCCCTTCTGGAAACTGGAGCACCCACTTTCCCAGGAGGTTTTCCTTTCAACTCATGTACTCGTTCCTGCACTGCTGAGGTGGGTTTTCCATCCCACCTCCTCAAGTCTTCTCCATGATCAGCGAGGAGAAGCCACAGCGTGCCTCTCTTTGTGTACTTCTTCTGTCCTCTGTCTTGAGATGGGAAATGCCTTCTCCTGATAGCGGAAACACCGGTTGGTCAGGTGGGGGGTGGAACCTGTCCTCTGCGAGCGCTTTGGTTTCATGTCACAGCTTTGCGAAGCGGTCGTCAGGTTTTTCGCACAGTTTGTCCTCAGTCGACACACAAGCCCACAGACAGGTAGCGAGGCTGTCCTCAGAGTGCCGAAGCCAGTTCACCACTTCAGTCCCATTTCGTTGAATGTAGCTGCCCAGGCCATTGATGCCCACGACCCAGCCTATGCCGGTGGTGCCCATTGTACAAAGCTGCGTCACAGGGGTTGCGTACAAAGGATCCCATCTGCATTTCTCGCCTCCGCACCGTTTGCCTCACCATAGATTATCTCCCGCACAGCTAATCCTCTCAGGATCGGGATACCTCTCTCCATAGTATTCCATTTGCCTGGATGACATACAACAGCTTCCTTGAAGGGAAACTTCGCCTTTCCTGGCGGTCAGAAAAGTGGCTGCAGAGGCCGGAGAAGTCTTTCTCTCTTTGAATTGCCCTATCGAGGGTCGCATCCCTTGGCAGAGATCCCAGCTGCTGGGATTCGCTACCGTCCAGTTCCAGACAATGGGCTCCCTCGTCCCAGCACGGGAGCAGCCAGGTGAACCACGTTCTGGCCTTCACGACGACCACCGCGGTGTCCCCTGGGCAGCGGCTGTGAGCCAGGCCGAAGCCCATCTCCCCATGGCCAGGAGAGCCGGGGACAGGCCAGGCAAGTGGCGCCTCCGAGGATCTCCTCTCAGGACGGACGGCTGGCAGCAGGGCCAGGGACAGCCCGTGCTTGCTCCCAAGGGGCTCTGTCCCGGGAGAGGACGGCTCTGGGCGATGCTCCTGCTGCTGCCTTGCTGCAGGGCTGCAGGGGCCGAGGGCCCGAGGGCCCGACTCGTTGGCGTGTTCCTGGTCTGTGACGATCTTGGGGCCTGCAGGAGTGCGGGCCCGGCTCTGTGGGGCCGGGGGAGCTGAGAGCAGAGAGCGTTTTGAGGAGAGGCTGCCGTCTCGCAGGGCTGAAGTAGCCCTGCAACCCCTCTGGCCTGCAAGGCCGCCCTTCCCTGGCTGCAGAGCCGCAGGCAGTGCCAGCACCAGGGCTGGGGAGGGTTCAAGGGCCACGGCCCGCCCTGGCCCCACTTCCCAGGCCACAGGTCTCTGTCCAGAGACCTTCTTCATCCTTCTCTCCTGGTTCCGCAGCCATATCCCCCTTTCTTCCCCAGTTCCATGGGCACCGTATCCCTCCCTCTTACCCACATCTCACCGCCCAATCCCTGTGTTGAACCATTTCCCACACCCACATCCCTCCCTCTCCCCAGATTCCTGGCAAGAGCCATCCCTCCCTCTCCCTCTCGTTCCCATGTGCCATTTCCCTCCCTCTCCCCAAGTCCACCTGCACTCGGCTGCCTCTCCCCCAGTTCACAGGGCCACATCCCTCCCTCTCCTCCAGTGCCAACATCCACATTCCTCCCTCTCTACCGGTTCTTGAGCCACAACCCACCCTCTCCCCCGGTTCCCACAGCCACATGTCTCCCACTCCCCGCCTGTGCAGCAGCGAGCAAACATCACGGCAGAAAGCAGGCCCGGTCCCTCTCAGCGTCCCGGTGTTTTTATTCCAGAGGGGCCCCGGGAGGCCCGGCCGCCCCGCTCAGACGCGCAGCCAGGGGAGACGCTGCGCGTGGTCCCCTGAGCCCGGCTCTTCCTCCTGGACCCTGCGCAGCCACGCCGGGTCTTCGTCGGGCTCTGGCAGGTCGAGGAGCTGGCCGTGTCTGTCTCCGTCCCTCTGCGCGGGCGGGCTCTGGGCACGCTGGCGGGGAGCGGGGCGGCGGCGCTCTCCCCTCTCAGCAGAGAGTCTGCGGCGCCTGGAACGGCTGCGGCTCCGCTGCTGCTGCTGCTGCCGCCGCCTCTGCCACCACGGCCCCCGCCTTGCGTAGGGATGGAAGCGGCCGTGGCGACGGGCGGCCACCCCATCACCGTCATCCTCCAGCTGCACGAGGCGGATGGCCGTGATGGGGCCCCGGCAGAGCGGGCAAGTGGCATCCACGGCGCTGGCAGCCCAGCGCCGGATGCAGGCATGGCAGAACGCATGCCAGCACGGGTCCACTCCAGCGGGGACTTCCAGGGGACGCAAGCAGATGGGGCACGTGTCCCCCCGCCGGCACCTCCTGGCAGCTGGTGGCACCACTGGCTCGTTCCTGGACGCCTGCATTGCTGCTGCTGGAACTTAGTGTCCTGTGTTGCTGGGACTTGCTTTCCTCTCAGCTTCTGGTGGGACTTGCTGTCCTCAGCTGCTGCTGGGACTGGATGTCCTCTTGGCCGCTGCTGGGACTGGATGTCCTCTCAGAGCTGGAGGCACTTGGCGTCCCTGCTGCTGGCAGGACTGGATGGCTGCTGCTGGCGCAACGCGAAGGCTCGGGTTCCGCTGGCGGGACTCGGTGGCCGCTCGGCTGCTGGCAGGTCACAACGTCTGGTGCCGCTGGCAGGACTCGATGGCTCGGGTGCTGCCCACAGGACTCGACGTCTCGTGTGCCGCTGGCAGCACGTGACGCTGGCTTTTATTGCTGCCTGCCGCAAGTGACGTCATGGGGTGACTGTGACTCTGGTGACATCACAGGGCTCTCGGGGCCGCACCCGGGGCCGCACCCAGGAGCTCCCCAGCCTCAGACATGCCCTGTGATGCAAAGCCCACCTGGCAGGGGGCTCCAGGGCTGGCCTCACCTCTGCTGGTCATGGTTTAACCCAAACTAGCAATAGAACCGTGACAGCCACTCACTCAGTCCCCCACCCACCCCCCAGACAGGGGAGAGAATGGAAAGGGAAGGCAGAAACTTGGAATGAGATAAACACACTTGAATAAAAGTACAAAATACTAACGCACTACTCGTTTGCATATATTTATATACATAAAATAGAAGCGGAATAGAAAATAAGAGATACTCGATGCAATTCCTCATCAACTCCATCTGCGCTGAGCAGCAGTCCTTTTCTAGGAGGTGGAGACATGGTTGCCGTTGTGTTGATCACATCCGCTGGGATCTGACGACGACCGTCTTGCCATTTGATTAGTGAAAAGTGGTTCTCTCGTGCAGGTGCCTTGACCTTGCTTCTTTTTTATGGCAAAACCGGCATTCCAAAGAATCTGAATTACTCTCGCGCCTTTCTAGAAAACTCATTTTGCTGTTCCGTCCCATACAATGATGTCATCTCTATATTGCAAGAGTTCTGGAGCTTTTCCTTGTTCCAGCGCGGTTTGGATCAGTCCATGGCACATGGTAGGGCTGTGTTTCCAGCCCTGGGCCAGGCGATTCCACGTGTACTGGATGCCCCCGCAGGTGAAAGCAAACTGCGGTCTGCGCTCTGCTGCTAAAGGACTAGAGAAAAACGCGTTAGCGATGTCGGTTGTGGCTCACCACTGAGCTGCCTTTGACTGCAGCTCAAGTTGCAGCTCTAGAGTGTCTGGCACAGCAGCACTCAAGGGTGGTGTGACTTAATTCAGGCCACGATAGTCTACTCTTAGTCTCCACTCTTCACTAGACTTCCGCACTGGCCTAATGGGGCTGTTACAAGGCGAGTGAGTCTTGCTGATCACACCCCAACTGTCCAGTTGACGAATCAGCTTCTGGACACGCATCGGAGAGTCTCGACTGGTGCGATATTGCCGGCGATGCACCGTCGTGGTAGCAATTGGCACCTGCCGGTCGTCAGCCCTCAGCAATCCTACAGCAGAAAGGTCCTCTGAGAGACCAGGCACAGTCGACAGTTGTTTAATGTTCTCGGTGTCCGCAGCCGCTCTGCCAAACGCCCAGCCATACCCTTTAGGGGCCTGAAAACACCCTCTCCCGGGGCGGCGGTCTGCGCCGCGGATGCACGGAGCATGTGGAGCAGTCACAGTGGGACGCTTTTGCCCGTCTTTCCCGGTTCGGCTCATTTCAGCCTCTAGCGCAGCCAGCTTCTGGCATCCCCCCGCCACTCCAGAAATACTGATGCATTTTGTTCCGTTGTGGTTTGGTGGGGTTATTGTGCACTGAGCACCAGTGTCTAGCGAAGCTCTCTTGCTCCTGGGGCTCTGTTGTCCCAGGCCATCGCATCTGCACAGTCCAGTAACCTCTGTTGTCCCTTTCCGGCGGCGGGCTGGAGGCAGGGCTCCTCTCATTTGTGTTCTGCGCATTCTGCGGGTAGGAATCAGAAGTTCCTTCAAGAGGATCAGAACGTCTCGTAGCCCTTCTGGAAACTGGAGCACCCACTTTCCCAGGAGGTTTTCCTTTCAACTCACGTACTCGTTCCTGCACTGCTGAGATGGGTTTTCCATCCCACCTCCTCAGGTCTTCTCCATGATCAGCGAGGAGAAGCCACAGCGTGCCTCTCTTTGTGTACTTCTTCTGTCCTCTGTCTTGAGATGGGAAACGCCTTCTCCTGATAGCGGAAACACCGGTTGGTCAGGTGGGGGGTGGAACCTGTCCTCTGCGAGCGCTTTGGTTTCACGTCACAGCTTTGCGAAGTGGTCGTCAGGTTTTTCGCACAGTTTGTCCTCAGTCGACACACAAGCCCGCAGACAGGTAGCGAGGCTGTCCTCAGAGTGCCGAAGCCGGTTCACCACTTCAGTCCCATTTCGTTGAATGTAGCTGCCCAGGCCATTGATGCCCACGACCCAGCCTATGCCGGTGGTGCCCATTGTACAAAGCTGCGTCACAGGGGTTGCGTACAAAGGATCCCATCTGCATTTCTCGCCTCCGCACCGTTTGCCTCACCATAGATTATCTCCCGCACAGCTAATCCTCTCAGGATCGGGATACCTCTCTCCATAGTATTCCATTTGCCTGGATGACATACAACAGCTTCCTTGAAGGGAAACTTCGCCTTTCCTGGCGGTCAGGAAAGTGGCTGCAGAGGCCGGAGAAGTCTTTCTCTCTTTGAATTGCCCTATCGAGGGTCGCATCCCTTGGCAGAGATCCCAGCTGCTGGGATTCGCTACCGTTCAGTTCCAGACAATGGGCTCCCTCGTCCCAGCACGGGAGCAGCCAGGTGAACCACGTTCTGGCCTTCACGACGACCACCGCGGTGTCCCCTGGGCAGCGGCTGTGAGCCAGGCCGAAGCCCGTCTCCCCATGGCCAGGAGAGCCGGGGACAGGCCAGGCAAGTGGCGCCTCCGAGGATCTCCTCTCAGGACGGATGGCTGGCAGCAGGGCCAGGGACAGCCCGTGCTTGCTCCCAAGGGGCTCTGTCCCGGGAGAGGACGGCTCTGGGCGATGCTCCTGCTGCTGCCTTGCTGCAGGGCTGCAGGGGCCGAGGGCCCGAGGGCCCGACTCGTTGGCGTGTTCCTGGTCTGTGACGATCTTGGGGCCTGCAGGAGTGCGGGCCCGGCTCTGTGGGGCCGGGGAAGCTGAGAGCAGAGAGCGTTTTGAGGAGAGGCTGCCGTCTCGCAGGGCTGAAGTAGCCCTGCAACCCCTCTGGCCTGCAAGGCCGCCCTTCCCTGGCTGCAGAGCCGCAGGCAGTGCCAGCACCAGGGCTGGGGAGGGTTCAAGGGCCACGGCCCGCCCTGGCCCCACTTCCCAGGCCACAGGTCTCTGTCCAGAGACCTTCTTCATCCTTCTCTCCTGGTTCCGCAGCCATATCCCCCTTTCTTCCCCAGTTCCATGGGCACCGTATCCCTCCCTCTTACCCACATCTCACCGCCCAATCCCTGTGTTGAACCATTTCCCACACCCACATCCCTCCCTCTCCCCAGATTCCTGGCAAGAGCCATCCCTCCCTCTCCCTCTCGTTCCCATGTGCCATTTCCCTCCCTCTCCCCAAGTCCACCTGCACTCGGCTGCCTCTCCCCCAGTTCACAGGGCCACATCCCTCCCTCTCCTCCAGTGCCAACATGCACATTCCTCCCTCTCTACCGGTTCTTGAGCCACAACCCACCCTCTCCCCCGGTTCCCACAGCCACATGTCTCCCACTCCCCGCCTGTGCAGCAGCGAGCAAACATCACGGCAGAAAGCAGGCCCGGTCCCTCTCAGCGTCCCGGTGTTTTTATTCCAGAGGGGCCCCGGGAGGCCCGGCCGCCCCGCTCAGACGCGCAGCCAGGGGAGACGCTGCGCGTGGTCCCCTGAGCCCGGCTCTTCCTCCTGGACCCTGCGCAGCCACGCCGGGTCTTCGTCGGGCTCTGGCAGGTCGAGGAGCTGGCCGTGTCCGTCTCCGTCCCTCTGCGCGGGCGGGCTCTGGGCACGCTGGCGGGGAGCGGGGCGGCGGCGCTCTCCCCTCTCAGCAGAGAGTCTGCGGCGCCTGGAACGGCTGCGGCTCCGCTGCTGCTGCTGCTGCCGCCGCCTCTGCCACCACGGCCCCCGCCTTGCGTAGGGATGGAAGCGGCCGTGGCGACGGGCGGCCACCCCATCACCGTCATCCTCCAGCTGCACGAGGCGGATGGCCGTGATGGGGCCCCGGCAGAGCGGGCAAGTGGCATCCACGGCGCTGGCAGCCCAGCGCCGGATGCAGGCATGGCAGAACGCATGCCAGCACGGGTCCACTCCAGCGGGGACTTCCAGGGGACGCAAGCAGATGGGGCACGTGTCCCCCCGCCGGCACCTCCTGGCAGCTGGTGGCACCACTGGCTCGTTCCTGGACGCCTGCATTGCTGCTGCTGGAACTTAGTGTCCTGTGTTGCTGGGACTTGCTTTCCTCTCAGCTTCTGGTGGGACTTGCTGTCCTCAGCTGCTGCTGGGACTGGATGTCCTCTTGGCCGCTGCTGGGACTGGATGTCCTCTCAGAGCTGGAGGCACTTGGCGTCCCTGCTGCTGGCAGGACTGGATGGCTGCTGCTGGCGCAACGCGAAGGCTCGGGTTCCGCTGGCGGGACTCGGTGGCCGCTCGGCTGCTGGCAGGTCACAACGTCTGGTGCCGCTGGCAGGACTCGATGGCTCGGGTGCTGCCCACAGGACTCGACGTCTCGTGTGCCGCTGGCAGCACGTGACGCTGGCTTTTATTGCTGCCTGCCGCAAGTGACGTCATGGGGTGACTGTGACTCTGGTGACATCACAGGGCTCTCGGGGCCGCACCCGGGGCCGCACCCAGGAGCTCCCCAGCCTCAGACATGCCCTGTGATGCAAAGCCCACCTGGCAGGGGGCTCCAGGGCTGGCCTCACCTCTGCTGGTCATGGTTTAACCCAAACTAGCAATAGAACCGTGACAGCCACTCACTCAGTCCCCCACCCACCCCCCAGACAGGGGAGAGAATGGAAAGGGAAGGCAGAAACTTGGAATGAGATAAACACACTTGAATAAAAGTACAAAATACTAACGCACTACTCGTTTGCATATATTTATATACATAAAATAGAAGCGGAATAGAAAATAAGAGATACTCGATGCAATTCCTCATCAACTCCATCTGCGCTGAGCAGCAGTCCTTTTCTAGGAGGTGGAGACATGGTTGCCGTTGTGTTGATCACATCCGCTGGGATCTGACGACGACCGTCTTGCCATTTGATTAGTGAAAAGTGGTTCTCTCGTGCAGGTGCCTTGACCTTGCTTCTTTTTTATGGCAAAACCGGCATTCCAAAGAATCTGAATTACTCTCGCGCCTTTCTAGAAAACTCATTTTGCTGTTCCGTCCCATACAATGATGTCATCTCTATATTGCAAGAGTTCTGGAGCTTTTCCTTGTTCCAGCGCGGTTTGGATCAGTCCATGGCACATGGTAGGGCTGTGTTTCCAGCCCTGGGCCAGGCGATTCCACGTGTACTGGATGCCCCCGCAGGTGAAAGCAAACTGCGGTCTGCGCTCTGCTGCTAAAGGACTAGAGAAAAACGCGTTAGCGATGTCGGTTGTGGCTCTACCACTGAGCTGCCTTTGACTGCAGCTCAAGTTGCAGCTCTAGAGTGTCTGGCACAGCAGCACTCAAGGGTGGTGTGACTTAATTCAGGCCACGATAGTCTACTCTTAGTCTCCACTCTTCACTAGACTTCCGCACTGGCCTAATGGGGCTGTTACAAGGCGAGTGAGTCTTGCTGATCACACCCCGACTGTCCAGTTGACGAATCAGCTTCTGGACACGCATCGGAGAGTCTCGACTGGTGCGATATTGCCGGCGATGCACCGTCGTGGTAGCAATTGGCACCTGCCGGTCGTCAGCCCTCAGCAATCCTACAGCAGAAAGGTCCTCTGAGAGACCAGGCACAGTCGACAGTTGTTTAATGTTCTCGGTGTCCGCAGCCGCTCTGCCAAACGCCCAGCCATACCCTTTAGGGGCCTGAAAACACCCTCTCCCGGGGCGGCGGTCTGCGCCGCGGATGCACGGAGCATGTGGAGCAGTCACAGTGGGACGCTTTTGCCCGTCTTTCCCGGTTCGGCTCATTTCAGCCTCTAGCGCAGCCAGCTTCTGGCATCCCCCCGCCACTCCAGAAATACTGATGCATTTTGTTCCGTTGTGGTTTGGTGGGGTTATTGTGCACTGAGCACCAGTGTCTAGCGAAGCTCTCTTGCTCCTGGGGCTCTGTTGTCCCAGGCCATCGCATCTGCACAGTCCAGTAACCTCTGTTGTCCCTTTCCGGCGGCGGGCTGGAGGCAGGGCCCCTCTCATTTGTGTTCTGCGCATTCTGCGGGTAGGAATCAGAAGTTCCTTCAAGAGGATCAGAACGTCTCGTAGCCCTTCTGGAAACTGGAGCACCCACTTCCCCAGGAGGTTTTCCTTTCAACTCACGTACTCGTTCCTGCACTGCTGAGATGGGTTTTCCATCCCACCTCCTCAGGTCTTCTCCATGATCAGCGATGAGAAGCCACAGCGTGCCTCTCTTTGTGTACTTCTTCTGTCCTCTGTCTTGAGATGGGAAACGCCTTCTCCTGATAGCGGAAACACCGGTTGGTCAGGTGGGGGGTGGAACCTGTCCTCTGCGAGCGCTTTGGTTTCACGTCACAGCTTTGCGAAGCGGTCGTCAGGTTTTTCGCACAGTTTGTCCTCAGTCGACACACAAGCCCACAGACAGGTAGCGAGGCTGTCCTCAGAGTGCCGAAGCCGGTTCACCACTTCAGTCCCATTTCGTTGAATGTAGCTGCGCAGGCCATTGATGCCCACGACCCAGCCTATGCCGGTGGTGCCCATTGTACAAAGCTGCGTCACAGGGGTTGCGTACAAAGGATCCCATCTGCATTTCTCGCCTCCGCACCGTTTGCCTCACCATAGATTATCTCCCGCACAGCTAATCCTCTCAGGATCGGGATACCTCTCTCCATAGTATTCCATTTGCCTGGATGACATACAACAGCTTCCTTGAAGGGAAACTTCGCCTTTCCTGGCGGTCAGGAAAGTGGCTGCAGAGGCCGGAGAAGTCTTTCTCTCTTTGAATTGCCCTATCGAGGGTCGCATCCCTTGGCAGAGATCCCAGCTGCTGGGATTCGCTACCGTTCAGTTCCAGACAATGGGCTCCCTCGTCCCAGCACGGGAGCAGCCAGGTGAACCACGTTCTGGCCTTCACGACGACCACCGCGGTGTCCCCTGGGCAGCGGCTGTGAGCCAGGCCGAAGCCCGTCTCCCCATGGCCAGGAGAGCCGGGGACAGGCCAGGCAAGTGGCGCCTCCGAGGATCTCCTCTCAGGACGGACGGCTGGCAGCAGGGCCAGGGACAGCCCGTGCTTGCTCCCAAGGGGCTCTGTCCCGGGAGAGGACGGCTCTGGGCGATGCTCCTGCTGCTGCCTTGCTGCAGGGCTGCAGGGGCCGAGGGCCCGAGGGCCCGACTCGTTGGCGTGTTCCTGGTCTGTGACGATCTTGGGGCCTGCAGGAGTGCGGGCCCGGCTCTGTGGGGCCGGGGGAGCTGAGAGCAGAGAGCGTTTTGAGGAGAGGCTGCCGTCTCGCAGGGCTGAAGTAGCCCTGCAACCCCTCTGGCCTGCAAGGCCGCCCTTCCCTGGCTGCAGAGCCGCAGGCAGTGCCAGCACCAGGGCTGGGGAGGGTTCAAGGGCCACGGCCCGCCCTGTCCCCACTTCCCAGGCCACAGGTCTCTGTCCAGAGACCTTCTTCATCCTTCTCTCCTGGTTCCGCAGCCATATCCCCCTTTCTTCCCCAGTTCCATGGGCACCGTATCCCTCCCTCTTACCCACATCTCACCGCCCAATCCCTGTGTTGAACCATTTCCCACACCCACATCCCTCCCTCTCCCCAGATTCCTGGCAAGAGCCATCCCACCCTCTCCCTCTCGTTCCCATGTGCCATTTCCCTCCCTCTCCCCAAGTCCACCTGCACTCGGCTGCCTCTCCCCCAGTTCACAGGGCCACATCCCTCCCTCTCCTCCAGTGCCAACATGCACATTCCTCCCTCTCTACCGGTTCTTGAGCCACAACCCACCCTCTCCCCCGGTTCCCACAGCCACATGTCTCCCACTCCCCGCCTGTGCAGCAGCGAGCAAACATCACGGCAGAAAGCAGGCCCGGTCCCTCTCAGCGTCCCGGTGTTTTTATTCCAGAGGGGCCGCGGGAGGCCCGGCCGCCCCGCTCAGACGCGCAGCCAGGGGAGACGCTGCGCGTGGTCCCCTGAGCCCGGCTCTTCCTCCTGGACCCTGCGCAGCCACGCCGGGTCTTCGTCGGGCTCTGGCAGGTCGAGGAGCTGGCCGTGTCCGTCTCCGTCCCTCTGCGCGGGCGGGCTCTGGGCACGCTGGCGGGGAGCGGGGCGGCGGCGCTCTCCCCTCTCAGCAGAGAGTCTGCGGCGCCTGGAACGGCTGCGGCTCCGCTGCTGCTGCTGCTGCCGCCGCCTCTGCCACCACGGCCCCCGCCTTGCGTAGGGATGGAAGCGGCCGTGGCGACGGGCGGCCACCCCATCACCGTCATCCTCCAGCTGCACGAGGCGGATGGCCGTGATGGGGCCCCGGCAGAGCGGGCAAGTGGCATCCACGGCGCTGGCAGCCCAGCGCCGGATGCAGGCATGGCAGAACGCATGCCAGCACGGGTCCACTCCAGCGGGGACTTCCAGGGGACGCAAGCAGATGGGGCACGTGTCCCCCCGCCGGCACCTCCTGGCAGCTGGTGGCACCACTGGCTCGTTCCTGGACGCCTGCATTGCTGCTGCTGGAACTTAGTGTCCTGTGTTGCTGGGACTTGCTTTCCTCTCAGCTTCTGGTGGGACTTGCTGTCCTCAGCTGCTGCTGGGACTGGATGTCCTCTTGGCCGCTGCTGGGACTGGATGTCCTCTCAGAGCTGGAGGCACTTGGCGTCCCTGCTGCTGGCAGGACTGGATGGCTGCTGCTGGCGCAACGCGAAGGCTCGGGTTCCGCTGGCGGGACTCGGTGGCCGCTCGGCTGCTGGCAGGTCACAACGTCTGGTGCCGCTGGCAGGACTCGATGGCTCGGGTGCTGCCCACAGGACTCGACGTCTCGTGTGCCGCTGGCAGCACGTGACGCTGGCTTTTATTGCTGCCTGCCGCAAGTGACGTCATGGGGTGACTGTGACTCTGGTGACATCACAGGGCTCTCGGGGCCGCACCCGGGGCCGCACCCAGGAGCTCCCCAGCCTCAGACATGCCCTGTGATGCAAAGCCCACCTGGCAGGGGGCTCCAGGGCTGGCCTCACCTCTGCTGGTCATGGTTTAACCCAAACTAGCAATAGAACCGTGACAGCCACTCACTCAGTCCCCCACCCACCCCCCAGACAGGGGAGAGAATGGAAAGGGAAGGCAGAAACTTGGAATGAGATAAACACACTTGAATAAAAGTACAAAATACTAACGCACTACTCGTTTGCATATATTTATATACATAAAATAGAAGCGGAATAGAAAATAAGAGATACTCGATGCAATTCCTCATCAACTCCATCTGCGCTGAGCAGCAGTCCTTTTCTAGGAGGTGGAGACATGGTTGCCGTTGTGTTGATCACATCCGCTGGGATCTGACGACGACCGTCTTGCCATTTGATTAGTGAAAAGTGGTTCTCTCGTGCAGGTGCCTTGACCTTGCTTCTTTTTTATGGCAAAACCGGCATTCCAAAGAATCTGAATTACTCTCGCGCCTTTCTAGAAAACTCATTTTGCTGTTCCGTCCCATACAATGATGTCATCTCTATATTGCAAGAGTTCTGGAGCTTTTCCTTGTTCCAGCGCGGTTTGGTTCAGTCCATGGCACATGGTAGGGCTGTGTTTCCAGCCCTGGGCCAGGCGATTCCACGTGTACTGGATGCCCCCGCAGGTGAAAGCAAACTGCGGTCTGCGCTCTGCTGCTAAAGGACTAGAGAAAAACGCGTTAGCGATGTCGGTTGTGGCTCACCACTGAGCTGCCTTTGACTGCAGCTCAAGTTGCAGCTCTAGAGTGTCTGGCACAGCAGCACTCAAGGGTGGTGTGACTTAATTCAGGCCACGATAGTCTACTCTTAGTCTCCACTCTTCACTAGACTTCCGCACTGGCCTAATGGGGATGTTACAAGGCGAGTGAGTCTTGCTGATCACACCCCAACTGTCCAGTTGACGAATCAGCTTCTGGACACGCATCGGAGAGTCTCGACTGGTGCGATATTGCCGGCGATGCACCGTCGTGGTAGCAATTGGCACCTGCCGGTCGTCAGCCCTCAGCAATCCTACAGCAGAAGGGTCCTCTGAGAGACCAGGCACAGTCGACAGTTGTTTATTGTTCTCGGTGTCCGCAGCCGCTCTGCCAAATGCCCAGCCATACCCTTTAGGGGCCTGAAAACACCCTCTCCCGGGGCGGCGGTCTGCGCCGCGGATGCACGGAGCATGTGGAGCAGTCACAGTGGGACGCTTTTGCCCGTCTTTCCCGGTTCGGCTCATTTCAGCCTCTAGTGCAGCCAGCTTCTGGCATCCTCCCGTCACTCCAGAAATACTGATGCATTTTGTTCCGTTGTGGTTTGGTGGGGTTATTGTGCACTGAGCACCAGTGTCTAGCGAAGCTCTCTGCTCCTGGGGCTCTGTTGTCCCAGGCCATCGCATCTGCACAGTCCAGTAACCTCTGTTGTCCCTTTCCGGCGGCGGGCTGGAGGCAGGGCCCCTCTCATTTGTGTTCTGCGCATTCTGCGGGTAGGAGTCAGAAGTTCCTTCAAGAGGATCAGAATGTCTTGTAGCCCTTCTGGAAACTGGAGCACCCACTTCCCCAGGAGGTTTTCCTTTCAACTCACGTACTCGTTCCTGCACTGCTGAGGTGGGTTTTCCATCCCACCTCCTCAGGTCTTCTCCATGATCAGCGAGGAGAAGCCACAGCGTGCCTCTCTTTGTGTACTTCTTCTGTCCTCTGTCTTGAGATGGGAAACGCCTTCTCCTGATAGCGGAAACACCGGTTGGTCAGGTGGGGGGTGGAACCTGTCCTCTGCGAGCGCTTTGGTTTCACGTCACAGATTTGCGAAGCGGTCGTCAGGTTTTTCGCACAGTTTGTCCTCAGTCGACACACAAGCCCGCAGACAGGTAGCGAGGCTGTCCTCAGAGTGCCGAAGCCGGTTCACCACTTCAGTCCCATTTCGTTGAATGTAGCTGCCCAGGCCATTGATGCCCACGACCCAGCCTATGCCGGTGGTGCCCATTGTACAAAGCTGCGTCACAGGGGTTGCGTACAAAGGATCCCATCTGCATTTCTCGCCTCCGCACCGTTTGCCTCACCATAGATTATCTCCCGCACAGCTAATCCTCTCAGGATCGGGATACCTCTCTCCATAGTATTCCATTTGCCTGGATGACATACAACAGCTTCCTTGAAGGGAAACTTCGCCTTTCCTGGCGGTCAGGAAAGTGGCTGCAGAGGCCGGAGAAGTCTTTCTCTCTTTGAATTGCCCTATCGAGGGTCGCATCCCTTGGCAGAGATCCCAGCTGCTGGGATTCGCTACCGTCCAGTTCCAGACAATGGGCTCCCTCGTCCCAGCACGGGAGCAGCCAGGTGAACCACGTTCTGGCCTTCACGACGACCACCGCGGTGTCCCCTGGGCAGCGGCTGTGAGCCAGGCCGAAGCCCGTCTCCCCATGGCCAGGAGAGCCGGGGACAGGCCAGGCAAGTGGCGCCTCCGAGGATCTCCTCTCAGGACGGACGGCTGGCAGCAGGGCCAGGGACAGCCCGTGCTTGCTCCCAAGGGGCTCTGTCCCGGGAGAGGACGGCTCTGGGCGATGCTCCTGCTGCTGCCTTGCTGCAGGGCTGCAGGGGCCGAGGGCCCGAGGGCCCGACTCGTTGGCGTGTTCCTGGTCTGTGACGATCTTGGGGCCTGCAGGAGTGCGGGCCCGGCTCTGTGGGGCCGGGGGAGCTGAGAGCAGAGAGCGTTTTGAGGAGAGGCTGCCGTCTCGCAGGGCTGAAGTAGCCCTGCAACCCCTCTGGCCTGCAAGGCCGCCCTTCCCTGGCTGCAGAGCCGCAGGCAGTGCCAGCACCAGGGCTGGGGAGGGTTCAAGGGCCACGGCCCGCCCTGGCCCCACTTCCCAGGCCACAGGTCTCTGTCCAGAGACCTTCTTCATCCTTCTCTCCTGGTTCCGCAGCCATATCCCCCTTTCTTCCCCAGTTCCATGGGCACCGTATCCCTCCCTCTTACCCACATCTCACCGCCCAATCCCTGTGTTGAACCATTTCCCACACCCACATCCCTCCCTCTCGCCAGATTCCTGGCAAGAGCCATCCCTCCCTCTCCCTCTCGTTCCCATGTGCCATTTCCCTCCCTCTCCCCAAGTCCACCAGCACTCGGCTGCCTCTCCCCCAGTTCACAGGGCCACATCCCTCCCTCTCCTCCAGTGCCAACATCCACATTCCTCCCTCTCTACCGGTTCTTGAGCCACAACCCACCCTCTCCCCCGGTTCCCACAGCCACATGTCTCCCACTCCCCGCCTGTGCAGCAACGAGCCAACATCACGGCAGAAAGCAGGCCCGGTCCCTCTCAGCGTCCCGGTGTTTTTATTCCAGAGGGGCCCCGGGAGGCCCGGCCGCCCCGCTCAGACGCGCAGCCAGGGGAGACGCTGCGCGTGGTCCCCTGAGCCCGGCTCTTCCTCCTGGACCCTGCGCAGCCACGCCGGGTCTTCGTCGGGCTCTGGCAGGTCGAGGAGCTGGCCGTGTCCGTCTCCGTCCCTCTGCGCGGGCGGGCTCTGGGCACGCTGGCGGGGAGCGGGGCGGCGGCGCTCTCCCCTCTCAGCAGAGAGTCTGCGGCGCCTGGAACGGCTGCGGCTCCGCTGCTGCTGCTGCTGCCGCCGCCTCTGCCACCACGGCCCCCGCCTTGCGTAGGGATGGAAGCGGCCGTGGCGACGGGCGGCCACCCCATCACCGTCATCCTCCAGCTGCACGAGGCGGATGGCTGTGATGGGGCCCCGGCAGAGCGGGCAAGTGGCATCCACGGTGCTGGCAGCCCAGCGCCGGATGCAGGCATGGCAGAAGGCATGCCAGCACGGGTCCACTCCAGCGGGGACTTCCAGGGGACGCAAGCAGATGGGGCACGTGTCCCCCCGCCGGCACCTCCTGGCAGCTGGTGGCACCACTGGCTCGTTCCTGGACGCCTGCATTGCTGCTGCTGGAACTTAGTGTCCTGTGTTGCTGGGACTTGCTTTCCTCTCAGCTTCTGGTGGGACTTGCTGTCCTCAGCTGCTGCTGGGACTGGATGTCCTCTTGGCCGCTGCTGGGACTGGATGTCCTCTCAGAGCTGGAGGCACTTGGCGTCCCTGCTGCTGGCAGGACTGGATGGCTGCTGCTGGCGCAACGCGAAGGCTCGGGTTCCGCTGGCGGGACTCGGTGGCCGCTCGGCTGCTGGCAGGTCACAACGTCTGGTGCCGCTGGCAGGACTCGATGGCTCGGGTGCTGCCCACAGGACTCGACGTCTCGTGTGCCGCTGGCAGCACGTGACGCTGGCTTTTATTGCTGCCTGCCGCAAGTGACGTCATGGGGTGACTGTGACTCTGGTGACATCACAGGGCTCTCGGGGCCGCACCCGGGGCCGCACCCAGGAGCTCCCCAGCCTCAGACATGCCCTGTGATGCAAAGCCCACCTGGCAGGGGGCTCCAGGGCTGGCCTCACCTCTGCTGGTCATGGTTTAACCCAAACTAGCAATAGAACCGTGACAGCCACTCACTCAGTCCCCCACCCACCCCCCAGACAGGGGAGAGAATGGAAAGGGAAGGCAGAAACTTGGAATGCGATAAACACACTTGAATAAAAGTACAAAATACTAACGCACTACTCGTTTGCGTATATTTATATACATAAAATAGAAGCGGAATAGAAAATAAGAGATACTCGATGCAATTCCTCATCAACTCCATCTGCGCTGAGCAGCAGTCCTTTTCTAGGAGGTGGAGACATGGTTGCCGTTGTGTTGATCACATCCGCTGGGATCTGACGACGACCGTCTTGCCATTTGATTAGTGAAAAGTGGTTCTCTCGTGCAGGTGCCTTGACCTTGCTTCTTTTTTATGGCAAAACCGGCATTCCAAAGAATCTGAATTACCCTCGCGCCTTTCTAGAAAACTCATTTTGCTGTTCCGTCCCATACAATGATGTCATCTCTATATTGCAAGAGTTCTGGAGCTTTTCCTTGTTCCAGCGCGGTTTGGATCAGTCCATGGCACATGGTAGGGCTGTGTTTCCAGCCCTGGGCCAGGCGATTCCACGTGTACTGGATGCCCCCGCAGGTGAAAGCAAACTGCGGTCTGCGCTCTGCTGCTAAAGGACTAGAGAAAAACGCGTTAGCGATGTCGGTTGTGGCTCACCACTGAGCTGCCTTTGACTGCAGCTCAAGTTGCAGCTCTAGAGTGTCTGGCACAGCAGCACTCAAGGGTGGTGTGACTTAATTCAGGCCACGATAGTCTACTCTTAGTCTCCACTCTTCACTAGACTTCCGCACTGGCCTAATGGGGCTGTTACAAGGCGAGTGAGTCTTGCTGATCACACCCCGACTGTCCAGTTGACGAATCAGCTTCTGGACACGCATCGGAGAGTCTCGACTGGTGCGATATTGCCGGCGATGCACCGTTGTGGTAGCAATTGGCACCTGCCGGTCGTCAGCCCTCAGCAATCCTACAGCAGAAGGGTCCTCTGAGAGACCAGGCACAGTCGACAGTTGTTTAATGTTCTCGGTGTCCGCAGCCGCTCTGCCAAACGCCCAGCCATACCCTTTAGGGGCCTGAAAACACCCTCTCCCGGGGCGGCGGTCTGCGCCGCGGATGCACGGAGCATGTGGAGCAGTCACAGTGGGACGCTTTTGCCCGTTTTTCCCGGTTCGGCTCATTGCAGCCTCTAGTGCAGCCAGCTTCTGGCATCCTCCCGTCACTCCAGAAATACTGATGCATTTTGTTCCGTTGTGGTTTGGTGGGGTTATTGTGCACTGAGCACCAGTGTCTAGCGAAGCTCTCTGCTCCTGGGGCTCTGTTGTCCCAGGCCATCGCATCTGCACAGTCCAGTAACCTCTGTTGTCCCTTTCCGGCGGCGGGCTGGAGGCAGGGCCCCTCTCATTTGTGTTCTGCGCATTCTGCGGGTAGGAATCAGAAGTTCCTTCAAGAGGATCAGAACGTCTTGTAGCCCTTCTGGAAACTGGAGCACCCACTTTCCCAGGAGGTTTTCCTTTCAACTCACGTACTCGTTCCTGCACTGCTGAGGTGGGTTTTCCATCCCACCTCCTCAGGTCTTCTCCATGATCAGCGAGGAGAAGCCACAGCGTGCCTCTCTTTGTGTACTTCTTCTGTCCTCTGTCTTGAGATGGGAAACGCCTTCTCCTGATAGCGGAAACACCGGTTGGTCAGGTGGGGGGTGGAACCTGTCCTCTGCGAGCGCTTTGATTTCACGTCACAGCTTTGCGAAGCGGTCGTCAGGTTTTTCGCACAGTTTGTCCTCAGTCGACACACAAGCCCGCAGACAGGTAGCGAGGCTGTCCTCAGAGTGCCGAAGCCGGTTCACCACTTCAGTCCCATTTCGTTGAATGTAGCTGCGCAGGCCATTGATGCCCACGACCCAGCCTATGCCGGTGGTGCCCATTGTACAAAGCTGCGTCACAGGGGTTGCGTACAAAGGATCCCATCTGCATTTCTCGCCTCCGCACCGTTTGCCTCACAATAGATTATCTCCCGCACAGCTAATCCTCTCAGGATCGGGATACCTCTCTCCATAGTATTCCATTTGCCTGGATGACATCCAACAGCTTCCTTGAAGGGAAACCTCGCCTTTCCTGGCGGTCAGGAAAGTGGCTGCAGAGGCTGGAGAAGTCTTTCTCTCTTGCAATTGCCCTATCGAGGGTCGCATCCCTTGGCAGAGATCCCAGCTGCTGGGATTCGCTACCGTCCAGTTCCAGACAATGGGCTCCCTCGTCCCAGCACGGGAGCAGCCAGGTGAACCACGTTCTGGCCTTCAGGACGACCACCGCGGTGTCCCCTGGGCAGCGGCTGTGAGCCAGGCCGAAGCCCGTCTCCCCATGGCCAGGAGAGCCGGGGACAGGCCAGGCAAGTGGCGCCTCCGAGGATCTCCTCTCAGGACGGACGGCTGGCAGCAGGGCCAGGGACAGCCCGTGCTTGCTCCCAAGGGGCTCTGTCCCGGGAGAGGACGGCTCTGGGCGATGCTCCTGCTGCTGCCTTGCTGCAGGGCTGCAGGGGCCGAGGGCCCGAGGGCCCGACTCGTTGGCGTGTTCCTGGTCTGTGACGATCTTGGGGCCTGCAGGAGTGCGGGCCCGGCTCTGTGGGGCCGGGGGAGCTGAGAGCAGAGAGCGTTTTGAGGAGAGGCTGCCGTCTCGCAGGGCTGAAGTAGCCCTGCAACCCCTCTGGCCTGCAAGGCCGCCCTTCCCTGGCTGCAGAGCCGCAGGCAGTGCCAGCACCAGGGCTGGGGAGGGTTCAAGGGCCACGGCCCACCCTGGCCCCACTTCCCAGACCAAAGGTCTCTGTCCAGAGACCTTCTTCATCCTTCTCTCCTGGTTCCGCAGCCATATCCCCCTTTCTTCCCCAGTTCCATGGGCACCGTATCCCTCCCTCTTACCCACATCTCACCGCCCAATCCCTGTGTTGAACCATTTCCCACACCCACATCCCTCCCTCTCCCCAGATTCCTGGCAAGAGCCATCCCTCCCTCTCCCTCTCGTTCCCATGTGCCATTTCCCTCCCTCTCCCCAAGTCCACCTGCACTCGGCTGCCTCTCCCCCAGTTCACAGGGCCACATCCCTCCCTCTCCTCCAGTGCCAACATCCACATTCCTCCCTCTCTACCGGTTCTTGAGCCACAACCCACCCTCTCCCCCGGTTCCCACAGCCACATGTCTCCCACTCCCCGCCTGTGCAGCAACGAGCCAACATCACGGCAGAAAGCAGGCCCGGTCCCTCTCAGCGTCCCGGTGTTTTTATTCCAGAGGGGCCCCGGGAGGCCCGGCCGCCCCGCTCAGACGCGCAGCCAGGGGAGACGCTGCGCGTGGTCCCCTGAGCCCGGCTCTTCCTCCTGGACCCTGCGCAGCCACGCCGGGTCTTCGTCGGGCTCTGGCAGGTCGAGGAGCTGGCCGTGTCCGTCTCCGTCCCTCTGCGCGGGCGGGCTCTGGGCACGCTGGCGGGGAGCGGGGCGGCGGCGCTCTCCCCTCTCAGCAGAGAGTCTGCGGCGCCTGGAACGGCTGCGGCTCCGCTGCTGCTGCTGCTGCCGCCGCCTCTGCCACCACGGCCCCCGCCTTGCGTAGGGATGGAAGCGGCCGTGGCGACGGGCGGCCACCCCATCACCGTCATCCTCCAGCTGCACGAGGCGGATGGCCGTGATGGGGCCCCGGCAGAGCGGGCAAGTGGCATCCACGGCGCTGGCAGCCCAGCGCCGGATGCAGGCATGGCAGAACGCATGCCAGCACGGGTCCACTCCAGCGGGGACTTCCAGGGGACGCAAGCAGATGGGGCACGTGTCCCCCCGCCGGCACCTCCTGGCAGCTGGTGGCACCACTGGCTCGTTCCTGGACGCCTGCATTGCTGCTGCTGGAACTTAGTGTCCTGTGTTGCTGGGACTTGCTTTCCTCTCAGCTTCTGGTGGGACTTGCTGTCCTCAGCTGCTGCTGGGACTGGATGTCCTCTTGGCCGCTGCTGGGACTGGATGTCCTCTCAGAGCTGGAGGCACTTGGCGTCCCTGCTGCTGGCAGGACTGGATGGCTGCTGCTGGCGCAACGCGAAGGCTCGGGTTCCGCTGGCGGGACTCGGTGGCCGCTCGGCTGCTGGCAGGTCACAACGTCTGGTGCCGCTGGCAGGACTCGATGGCTCGGGTGCTGCCCACAGGACTCGACGTCTCGTGTGCCGCTGGCAGCACGTGACGCTGGCTTTTATTGCTGCCTGCCGCAAGTGACGTCATGGGGTGACTGTGACTCTGGTGACATCACAGGGCTCTCGGGGCCGCACCCGGGGCCGCACCCAGGAGCTCCCCAGCCTCAGACATGCCCTGTGATGCAAAGCCCACCTGGCAGGGGGCTCCAGGGCTGGCCTCACCTCTGCTGGTCATGGTTTAACCCAAACTAGCAATAGAACCGTGACAGCCACTCACTCAGTCCCCTACCCACCCCCCAGACAGGGGAGAGAATGGAAAGGGAAGGCAGAAACTTGGAATGCGATAAACACACTTGAATAAAAGTACAAAATACTAACGCACTACTCGTTTGCGTATATTTATATACATAAAATAGAAGCGGAATAGAAAATAAGAGATACTCGATGCAATTCCTCATCAACTCCATCTGCGCTGAGCAGCAGTCCTTTTCTAGGAGGTGGAGACATGGTTGCCGTTGTGTTGATCACATCCGCTGGGATCTGACGACGACCGTCTTGCCATTTGATTAGTGAAAAGTGGTTCTCTCGTGCAGGTGCCTTGACCTTGCTTCTTTTTTATGGCAAAACCGGCATTCCAAAGAATCTGAATTACTCTCGCGCCTTTCTAGAAAACTCATTTTGCTGTTCCGTCCCATACAATGATGTCATCTCTATATTGCAAGAGTTCTGGAGCTTTTCCTTGTTCCAGCGCGGTTTGGATCAGTCCATGGCACATGGTAGGGCTGTGTTTCCAGCCCTGGGGCAGGCGATTCCACGTGTACTGGATGCCCCCGCAGGTGAAAGCAAACTGCGGTCTGCGCTCTGCTGCTAAAGGACTAGAGAAAAACGCGTTAGCGATGTCGGTTGTGGCTCACCACTGAGCTGCCTTTGATTGCAGCTCAAGTTGCAGCTCTAGAGTGTCTGGCACAGCAGCACTCAAGGGTGGTGTGACTTAATTCAGGCCACGATAGTCTACTCTTAGTCTCCACTCTTCACTAGACTTCCGCACTGGCCTAATGGGGCTGTTACAAGGCGAGTGAGTCTTGCTGATCACACCCCGACTGTCCAGTTGACGAATCAGCTTCTGGACACGCATCGGAGAGTCTCGACTGGTGCGATATTGCCGGCGATGCACCGTCGTGGTAGCAATTGGCACCTGCCGGTCGTCAGCCCTCAGCAATCCTACAGCAGAAGGGTCCTCTGAGAGACCAGGCACAGTCGACAGTTGTTTAATGTTCTCGGTGTCCGCAGCCGCTCTGCCAAACGCCCAGCCATACCCTTTAGGGGCCTGAAAACACCCTCTCCCGGGGCGGCGGTCTGCGCCGCGGATGCACGGAGCATGTGGAGCAGTCACAGTGGGACGCTTTTGCCCGTTTTTCCCGGTTCGGCTCATTGCAGCCTCTAGCGCAGCCAGCTTCTGGCATCCTCCCGTCACTCCAGAAATACTGATGCATTTTGTTCCGTTGTGGTTTGGTGGGGTTATTGTGCACTGAGCACCAGTGTCTAGCGAAGCTCTCTGCTCCTGGGGCTCTGTTGTCCCAGGCCATCGCATCTGCACAGTCCAGTAACCTCTGTTGTCCCTTTCCGGCGGCGGGCTGGAGGCAGGGCCCCTCTCATTTGTGTTCTGCGCATTCTGCGGGTAGGAATCAGAAGTTCCTTCAAGAGGATCAGAACGTCTCGTAGCCCTTCTGGAAACTGGAGCACCCACTTTCCCAGGAGGTTTTCCTTTCAACTCACGTACTCGTTCCTGCACTGCTGAGGTGGGTTTTCCATCCCACCTCCTCAGGTCTTCTCCATGATCAGCGAGGAGAAGCCACAGCGTGCCTCTCTTTGTGTACTTCTTCTGTCCTCTGTCTTGAGATGGGAAACGCCTTCTCCTGATAGCGGAAACACCGGTTGGTCAGGTGGGGGGTGGAACCTGTCCTCTGCGAGCGCTTTGATTTCACGTCACAGCTTTGCGAAGCGGTCGTCAGGTTTTTCGCACAGTTTGTCCTCAGTCGACACACAAGCCCGCAGACAGGTAGCGAGGCTGTCCTCAGAGTGCCGAAGCCGGTTCACCACTTCAGTCCCATTTCGTTGAATGTAGCTGCGCAGGCCATTGATGCCCACGACCCAGCCTATGCCGGTGGTGCCCATTGTACAAAGCTGCGTCACAGGGGTTGCGTACAAAGGATCCCATCTGCATTTCTCGCCTCCGCACCGTTTGCCTCACCATAGATTATCTCCCGCACAGCTAATCCTCTCAGGATCGGGATACCTCTCTCCATAGTATTCCATTTGCCTGGATGACATCCAACAGCTTCCTTGAAGGGAAACCTCGCCTTTCCTGGCGGTCAGGAAAGTGGCTGCAGAGGCTGGAGAAGTCTTTCTCTCTTGCAATTGCCCTATCGAGGGTCGCATCCCTTGGCAGAGATCCCAGCTGCTGGGATTCGCTACCGTCCAGTTCCAGACAATGGGCTCCCTCGTCCCAGCACGGGAGCAGCCAGGTGAACCACGTTCTGGCCTTCAGGACGACCACCGCGGTGTCCCCTGGGCAGCGGCTGTGAGCCAGGCCGAAGCCCGTCTCCCCATGGCCAGGAGAGCCGGGGACAGGCCAGGCAAGTGGCGCCTCCGAGGATCTCCTCTCAGGACGGACGGCTGGCAGCAGGGCCAGGGACAGCCCGTGCTTGCTCCCAAGGGGCTCTGTCCCGGGAGAGGACGGCTCTGGGCGATGCTCCTGCTGCTGCCTTGCTGCAGGGCTGCAGGGGCCGAGGGCCCGAGGGCCCGACTCGTTGGCGTGTTCCTGGTCTGTGACGATCTTGGGGCCTGCAGGAGTGCGGGCCCGGCTCTGTGGGGCCGGGGGAGCTGAGAGCAGAGAGCGTTTTGAGGAGAGGCTGCCGTCTCGCAGGGCTGAAGTAGCCCTGCAACCCCTCTGGCCTGCAAGGCCGCCCTTCCCTGGCTGCAGAGCCGCAGGCAGTGCCAGCACCAGGGCTGGGGAGGGTTCAAGGGCCACGGCCCACCCTGGCCCCACTTCCCAGACCAAAGGTCTCTGTCCAGAGACCTTCTTCATCCTTCTCTCCTGGTTCCGCAGCCATATCCCCCTTTCTTCCCCAGTTCCATGGGCACCGTATCCCTCCCTCTTACCCACATCTCACCGCCCAATCCCTGTGTTGAACCATTTCCCACACCCACATCCCTCCCTCTCCCCAGATTCCTGGCAAGAGCCATCCCACCCTCTCCCTCTCGTTCCCATGTGCCATTTCCCTCCCTCTCCCCAAGTCCACCTGCACTCGGCTGCCTCTCCCCCAGTTCACAGGGCCACATCCCTCCCTCTCCTCCAGTGCCAACATCCACATTCCTCCCTCTCTACCGGTTCTTGAGCCACAACCCACCCTCTCCCCCGGTTCCCACAGCCACATGTCTCCCACTCCCCGCCTGTGCAGCAACGAGCCAACATCACGGCAGAAAGCAGGCCCGGTCCCTCTCAGCGTCCCGGTGTTTTTATTCCAGAGGGGCCCCGGGAGGCCCGGCCGCCCCGCTCAGACGCGCAGCCAGGGGAGACGCTGCGCGTGGTCCCCTGAGCCCGGCTCTTCCTCCTGGACCCTGCGCAGCCACGCCGGGTCTTCGTCGGGCTCTGGCAGGTCGAGGAGCTGGCCGTGTCCGTCTCCGTCCCTCTGCGCGGGCGGGCTCTGGGCACGCTGGCGGGGAGCGGGGCGGCGGCGCTCTCCCCTCTCAGCAGAGAGTCTGCGGCGCCTGGAACGGCTGCGGCTCCGCTGCTGCTGCTGCTGCCGCCGCCTCTGCCACCACGGCCCCCGCCTTGCGTAGGGATGGAAGCGGCCGTGGCGACGGGCGGCCACCCCATCACCGTCATCCTCCAGCTGCACGAGGCGGATGGCCGTGATGGGGCCCCGGCAGAGCGGGCAAGTGGCATCCACGGCGTTGGCAGCCCAGCGCCGGATGCAGGCATGGCAGAAGGCATGCCAGCACGGGTCCACTCCAGCGGGGACTTCCAGGGGACGCAAGCAGATGGGGCACGTGTCCCCCCGCCGGCACCTCCTGGCAGCTGGTGGCACCACTGGCTCGTTCCTGGACGCCTGCATTGCTGCTGCTGGAACTTAGTGTCCTGTGTTGCTGGGACTTGCTTTCCTCTCAGCTTCTGGTGGGACTTGCTGTCCTCAGCTGCTGCTGGGACTGGATGTCCTCTTGGCCGCTGCTGGGACTGGATGTCCTCTCAGAGCTGGAGGCACTTGGCGTCCCTGCTGCTGGCAGGACTGGATGGCTGCTGCTGGCGCAACGCGAAGGCTCGGGTTCCGCTGGCGGGACTCGGTGGCCGCTCGGCTGCTGGCAGGTCACAACGTCTGGTGCCGCTGGCAGGACTCGATGGCTCGGGTGCTGCCCACAGGACTCGACGTCTCGTGTGCCGCTGGCAGCACGTGACGCTGGCTTTTATTGCTGCCTGCCGCAAGTGACGTCATGGGGTGACTGTGACTCTGGTGACATCACAGGGCTCTCGGGGCCGCACCCGGGGCCGCACCCAGGAGCTCCCCAGCCTCAGACATGCCCTGTGATGCAAAGCCCACCTGGCAGGGGGCTCCAGGGCTGGCCTCACCTCTGCTGGTCATGGTTTAACCCAAACTAGCAATAGAACCGTGACAGCCACTCACTCAGTCCCCCACCCACCCCCCAGACAGGGGAGAGAATGGAAAGGGAAGGCAGAAACTTGGAATGCGATAAACACACTTGAATAAAAGTACAAAATACTAACGCACTACTCGTTTGCGTATATTTATATACATAAAATAGAAGCGGAATAGAAAATAAGAGATACTCGATGCAATTCCTCATCAACTCCATCTGCGCTGAGCAGCAGTCCTTTTCTAGGAGGTGGAGACATGGTTGCCGTTGTGTTGATCACATCCGCTGGGATCTGACGACGACCGTCTTGCCATTTGATTAGTGAAAAGTGGTTCTCTCGTGCAGGTGCCTTGACCTTGCTTCTTTTTTATGGCAAAACCGGCATTCCAAAGAATCTGAATTACTCTCGCGCCTTTCTAGAAAACTCATTTTGCTGTTCCGTCCCATACAATGATGTCATCTCTATATTGCAAGAGTTCTGGAGCTTTTCCTTGTTCCAGCGCGGTTTGGATCAGTCCATGGCACATGGTAGGGCTGTGTTTCCAGCCCTGGGGCAGGCGATTCCACGTGTACTGGATGCCCCCGCAGGTGAAAGCAAACTGCGGTCTGCGCTCTGCTGCTAAAGGACTAGAGAAAAACGCGTTAGCGATGTCGGTTGTGGCTCACCACTGAGCTGCCTTTGACTGCAGCTCAAGTTGCAGCTCTAGAGTGTCTGGCACAGCAGCACTCAAGGGTGGTGTGACTTAATTCAGGCCACGATAGTCTACTCTTAGTCTCCACTCTTCACTAGACTTCCGCACTGGCCTAATGGGGCTGTTACAAGGCGAGTGAGTCTTGCTGATCACACCCCGACTGTCCAGTTGACGAATCAGCTTCTGGACACGCATCGGAGAGTCTCGACTGGTGCGATATTGCCGGCGATGCACCGTTGTGGTAGCAATTGGCACCTGCCGGTCGTCAGCCCTCAGCAATCCTACAGCAGAAGGGTCCTCTGAGAGACCAGGCACAGTCGACAGTTGTTTAATGTTCTCGGTGTCCGCAGCCGCTCTGCCAAACGCCCAGCCATACCCTTTAGGGGCCTGAAAACACCCTCTCCCGGGGCGGCGGTCTGCGCCGCGGATGCACGGAGCATGTGGAGCAGTCACAGTGGGACGCTTTTGCCCGTTTTTCCCGGTTCGGCTCATTGCAGCCTCTAGCGCAGCCAGCTTCTGGCATCCTCCCGTCACTCCAGAAATACTGATGCATTTTGTTCCGTTGTGGTTTGGTGGGGTTATTGTGCACTGAGCACCAGTGTCTAGCGAAGCTCTCTGCTCCTGGGGCTCTGTTGTCCCAGGCCATCGCATCTGCACAGTCCAGTAACCTCTGTTGTCCCTTTCCGGCGGCGGGCTGGAGGCAGGGCCCCTCTCATTTGTGTTCTGCGCATTCTGCGGGTAGGAATCAGAAGTTCCTTCAAGAGGATCAGAACATCTCGTAGCCCTTCTGGAAACTGGAGCACCCACTTTCCCAGGAGGTTTTCCTTTCAACTCACGTACTCGTTCCTGCACTGCTGAGGTGGGTTTTCCATCCCACCTCCTCAGGTCTTCTCCATGATCAGCGAGGAGAAGCCACAGCGTGCCTCTCTTTGTGTACTTCTTCTGTCCTCTGTCTTGAGATGGGAAACGCCTTCTCCTGATAGCGGAAACACCGGTTGGTCAGGTGGGGGGTGGAACCTGTCCTCTGCGAGCGCTTTGATTTCACGTCACAGCTTTGCGAAGCGGTCGTCAGGTTTTTCGCACAGTTTGTCCTCAGTCGACACACAAGCCCGCAGACAGGTAGCGAGGCTGTCCTCAGAGTGCCGAAGCCGGTTCACCACTTCAGTCCCATTTCGTTGAATGTAGCTGCGCAGGCCATTGATGCCCACGACCCAGCCTATGCCGGTGGTGCCCATTGTACAAAGCTGCGTCACAGGGGTTGCGTACAAAGGATCCCATCTGCATTTCTCGCCTCCGCACCGTTTGCCTCACAATAGATTATCTCCCGCACAGCTAATCCTCTCAGGATCGGGATACCTCTCTCCATAGTATTCCATTTGCCTGGATGACATCCAACAGCTTCCTTGAAGGGAAACCTCGCCTTTCCTGGCGGTCAGGAAAGTGGCTGCAGAGGCTGGAGAAGTCTTTCTCTCTTGCAATTGCCCTATCGAGGGTCGCATCCCTTGGCAGAGATCCCAGCTGCTGGGATTCGCTACCGTCCAGTTCCAGACAATGGGCTCCCTCGTCCCAGCACGGGAGCAGCCAGGTGAACCACGTTCTGGCCTTCAGGACGACCACCGCGGTGTCCCCTGGGCAGCGGCTGTGAGCCAGGCCGAAGCCCGTCTCCCCATGGCCAGGAGAGCCGGGGACAGGCCAGGCAAGTGGCGCCTCCGAGGATCTCCTCTCAGGACGGACGGCTGGCAGCAGGGCCAGGGACAGCCCGTGCTTGCTCCCAAGGGGCTCTGTCCCGGGAGAGGACGGCTCTGGGCGATGCTCCTGCTGCTGCCTTGCTGCAGGGCTGCAGGGGCCGAGGGCCCGAGGGCCCGACTCGTTGGCGTGTTCCTGGTCTGTGACGATCTTGGGGCCTGCAGGAGTGCGGGCCCAGCTCCGTGGGGCCGGGGGAGCTGAGAGCAGAGAGCGTTTTGAGGAGAGGCTGCCGTCTCGCAGGGCTGAAGTAGCCCTGCAACCCCTCTGGCCTGCAAGGCCGCCCTTCCCTGGCTGCAGAGCCGCAGGCAGTGCCAGCACCAGGGCTGGGGAGGGTTCAAGGGCCACGGCCCACCCTGGCCCCACTTCCCAGACCAAAGGTCTCTGTCCAGAGACCTTCTTCATCCTTCTCTCCTGGTTCCGCAGCCATATCCCCCTTTCTTCCCCAGTTCCATGGGCACCGTATCCCTCCCTCTTACCCACATCTCACCGCCCAATCCCTGTGTTGAACCATTTCCCACACCCACATCCCTCCCTCTCCCCAGATTCCTGGCAAGAGCCATCCCACCCTCTCCCTCTCGTTCCCATGTGCCATTTCCCTCCCTCTCCCCAAGTCCACCAGCACTCGGCTGCCTCTCCCCCAGTTCACAGGGCCACATCCCTCCCTCTCCTCCAGTGCCAACATCCACATTCCTCCCTCTCTACCGGTTCTTGAGCCACAACCCACCCTCTCCCCCGGTTCCCACAGCCACATGTCTCCCACTCCCCGCCTGTGCAGCAACGAGCCAACATCACGGCAGAAAGCAGGCCCGGTCCCTCTCAGCGTCCCGGTGTTTTTATTCCAGAGGGGCCCCGGGAGGCCCGGCCGCCCCGCTCAGACGCGCAGCCAGGGGAGACGCTGCGCATGGTCCCCTGAGCCCGGCTCTTCCTCCTGGACCCTGCGCAGCCACGCCGGGTCTTCGTCGGGCTCTGGCAGGTCGAGGAGCTGGCCGTGTCCGTCTCCGTCCCTCTGCGCGGGCGGGCTCTGGGCACGCTGGCGGGGAGCGGGGCGGCGGCGCTCTCCCCTCTCAGCAGAGAGTCTGCGGCGCCTGGAACGGCTGCGGCTCCGCTGCTGCTGCTGCTGCCGCCGCCTCTGCCACCACGGCCCCCGCCTTGCGTAGGGATGGAAGCGGCCGTGGCGACGGGCGGCCACCCCATCACCGTCATCCTCCAGCTGCACGAGGCGGATGGCCGTGATGGGGCCCCGGCAGAGCGGGCAAGTGGCATCCACGGCGCTGGCAGCCCAGCGCCGGATGCAGGCATGGCAGAACGCATGCCAGCACGGGTCCACTCCAGCGGGGACTTCCAGGGGACGCAAGCAGATGGGGCACGTGTCCCCCCGCCGGCACCTCCTGGCAGCTGGTGGCACCACTGGCTCGTTCCTGGACGCCTGCATTGCTGCTGCTGGAACTTAGTGTCCTGTGTTGCTGGGACTTGCTTTCCTCTCAGCTTCTGGTGGGACTTGCTGTCCTCAGCTGCTGCTGGGACTGGATGTCCTCTTGGCCGCTGCTGGGACTGGATGTCCTCTCAGAGCTGGAGGCACTTGGCGTCCCTGCTGCTGGCAGGACTGGATGGCTGCTGCTGGCGCAACGCGAAGGCTCGGGTTCCGCTGGCGGGACTCGGTGGCCGCTCGGCTGCTGGCAGGTCACAACGTCTGGTGCCGCTGGCAGGACTCGATGGCTCGGGTGCTGCCCACAGGACTCGACGTCTCGTGTGCCGCTGGCAGCACGTGACGCTGGCTTTTATTGCTGCCTGCCGCAAGTGACGTCATGGGGTGACTGTGACTCTGGTGACATCACAGGGCTCTCGGGGCCGCACCCGGGGCCGCACCCAGGAGCTCCCCAGCCTCAGACATGCCCTGTGATGCAAAGCCCAGCTGGCAGGGGGCTCCAGGGCTGGCCTCACCTCTGCTGGTCATGGTTTAACCCAAACTAGCAATAGAACCGTGACAGCCACTCACTCAGTCCCCTACCCACCCCCCAGACAGGGGAGAGAATGGAAAGGGAAGGCAGAAACTTGGAATGCGATAAACACACTTGAATAAAAGTACAAAATACTAACGCACTACTCGTTTGCATATATTTATATACATAAAATAGAAGCGGAATAGAAAATAAGAGATACTCGATGCAATTCCTCATCAACTCCATCTGCGCTGAGCAGCAGTCCTTTTCTAGGAGGTGGAGACATGGTTGCCGTTGTGTTGATCACATCCGCTGGGATCTGACGACGACCGTCTTGCCATTTGATTAGTGAAAAGTGGTTCTCTCGTGCAGGTGCCTTGACCTTGCTTCTTTTTTATGGCAAAACCGGCATTCCAAAGAATCTGAATTACTCTCGCGCCTTTCTAGAAAACTCATTTTGCTGTTCCGTCCCATACAATGATGTCATCTCTATATTGCAAGAGTTCTGGAGCTTTTCCTTGTTCCAGCGCGGTTTGGATCAGTCCATGGCACATGGTAGGGCTGTGTTTCCAGCCCTGGGCCAGGCGATTCCACGTGTACTGGATGCCCCCGCAGGTGAAAGCAAACTGCGGTCTGCGCTCTGCTGCTAAAGGACTAGAGAAAAACGCGTTAGCGATGTCGGTTGTGGCTCACCACTGAGCTGCCTTTGACTGCAGCTCAAGTTGCAGCTCTAGAGTGTCTGGCACAGCAGCACTCAAGGGTGGTGTGACTTAATTCAGGCCACGATAGTCTACTCTTAGTCTCCACTCTTCACTAGACTTCCGCACTGGCCTAATGGGGCTGTTACAAGGCGAGTGAGTCTTGCTGATCACACCCCGACTGTCCAGTTGACGAATCAGCTTCTGGACACGCATCGGAGAGTCTCGACTGGTGCGATATTGCCGGCGATGCACCGTCGTGGTAGCAATTGGCACCTGCCGGTCGTCAACCCTCAGCAATCCTACAGCAGAAGGGTCCTCTGAGAGACCAGGCACAGTCGACAGTTGTTTAATGTTCTCGGTGTCCGCAGCCGCTCTGCCAAACGCCCAGCCATACCCTTTAGGGGCCTGAAAACACCCTCTCCCGGGGCGGCGGTCTGCGCCGCGGATGCACGGAGCATGTGGAGCAGTCACAGTGGGACGCTTTTGCCCGTCTTTCCCGGTTCGGCTCATTTCAGCCTCTAGCGCAGCCAGCTTCTGGCATCCCCCCGCCACTCCAGAAATACTGATGCATTTTGTTCCGTTGTGGTTTGGTGGGGTTACTGTGCACTGAGCACCAGTGTCTAGCGAAGCTCTCTTGCTCCTGGGGCTCTGTTGTCCCAGGCCATCGCACCTGCCCAGTCCAGTAACCTCTGTTGTCCCTTTCCGGCGGCGGGCTGGAGGCAGGGGGCCCCTCTCATTTGTGTTCTGCGCATTCTGCGGGTAGGAATCAGAAGTTCCTTCAAGAGGATCAGAACGTCTCGTAGCCCTTCTGGAAACTGGAGCACCCACTTTCCCAGGAGGTTTTCCTTTCAACTCACGTACTCGTTCCTGCACTGCTGAGGTGGGTTTTCCATCCCACCTGCTCAGGTCTTCTCCATGATCAGCGAGGAGAAGCCACAGCGTGCCTCTCTTTGTGTACTTCTTCTGTCCTCTGTCTTGAGATGGGAAATGCCTTCTCCTGATAGCGGAAACACCGGTTGGTCAGGTGGGGGGTGGAACCTGTCCTCTGCGAGCGCTTTGGTTTCACGTCACAGCTTTGCGAAGCGGTCGTCAGGTTTTTCGCACAGTTTGTCCTCAGTCGACACACAAGCCCGCAGACAGGTAGCGAGGCTGTCCTCAGAGTGCCGAAGCCGGTTCACCACTTCAGTCCCATTTCGTTGAATGTAGCTGCCCAGGCCATTGATGCCCACGACCCAGCCTATGCCGGTGGTGCCCATTGTACAAAGCTGCGTCACAGGGGTTGCGTACAAAGGATCCCATCTGCATTTCTCGCCTCCGCACCGTTTGCCTCACCATAGATTATCTCCCGCACAGCTAATCCTCTCAGGATCGGGATACCTCTCTCCATAGTATTCCATTTGCCTGGATGACATACAACAGCTTCCTTGAAGGGAAACTTCGCCTTTCCTGGCGGTCAGGAAAGTGGCTGCAGAGGCCGGAGAAGTCTTTCTCTCTTTGAATTGCCCTATCGAGGGTCGCATCCCTTGGCAGAGATCCCAGCTGCTGGGATTCGCTACCGTCCAGTTCCAGACAATGGGCTCCCTCGTCCCAGCACGGGAGCAGCCAGGTGAACCACGTTCTGGCCTTCACGACGACCACCGCGGTGTCCCCTGGGCAGCGGCTGTGAGCCAGGCCGAAGCCCGTCTCCCCATGGCCAGGAGAGCCGGGGACAGGCCAGGCAAGTGGCGCCTCCGAGGATCTCCTCTCAGGACGGACGGCTGGCAGCAGGGCCAGGGACAGCCCGTGCTTGCTCCCAAGGTGCTCTGTCCCGGGAGAGGACGGCTCTGGGTGATGCTCCTGCTGCTGCCTTGCTGCAGGGCTGCAGGGGCCGAGGGCCCGAGGGCCCGACTCGTTGGCGTGTTCCTGGTCTGTGACGATCTTGGGGCCTGCAGGAGTGCGGGCCCGGCTCTGTGGGGCCGGGGGAGCTGAGAGCAGAGAGCGTTTTGAGGAGAGGCTGCCGTCTCGCAGGGCTGAAGTAGCCCTGCAACCCCTCTGGCCTGCAAGGCCGCCCTTCCCTGGCTGCAGAGCCGCAGGCAGTGCCAGCACCAGGGCTGGGGAGGGTTCAAGGGCCACGGCCCGCCCTGGCCCCACTTCCCAGGCCACAGGTCTCTGTCCAGAGACCTTCTTCATCCTTCTCTCCTGGTTCCGCAGCCATATCCCCCTTTCTTCCCCAGTTCCATGGGCACCGTATCCCTCCCTCTTACCCACATCTCACCGCCCAATCCCTGTGTTGAACCATTTCCCACACCCACATCCCTCCCTCTCGCCAGATTCCTGGCAAGAGCCATCCCTCCCTCTCCCTCTCGTTCCCATGTGCCATTTCCCTCCCTCTCCCCAAGTCCACCTGCACTCGGCTGCCTCTCCCCCAGTTCACAGGGCCACATCCCTCCCTCTCCTCCAGTGCCAACATCCACATTCCTCCCTCTCTACCGGTTCTTGAGCCACAACCCACCCTCTCCCCCGGTTCCCACAGCCACATGTCTCCCACTCCCCGCCTGTGCAGCAGCGAGCCAACATCACGGCAGAAAGCAGGCCCGGTCCCTCTCAGCGTCCCGGTGTTTTTATTCCAGAGGGGCCCCGGGAGGCCCGGCCGCCCCGCTCAGACGCGCAGCCAGGGGAGACGCTGCGCGTGGTCCCCTGAGCCCGGCTCTTCCTCCTGGACCCTGCGCAGCCACGCCGGGTCTTCGTCGGGCTCTGGCAGGTCGAGGAGCTGGCCGTGTCCGTCTCCGTCCCTCTGCGCGGGCGGGCTCTGGGCACGCTGGCGGGGAGCGGGGCGGCGGCGCTCTCCCCTCTCAGCAGAGAGTCTGCGGCGCCTGGAACGGCTGCGGCTCCGCTGCTGCTGCTGCTGCCGCCGCCTCTGCCACCACGGCCCCCGCCTTGCGTAGGGATGGAAGCGGCCGTGGCGACGGGCGGCCACCCCATCACCGTCATCCTCCAGCTGCACGAGGCGGATGGCCGTGATGGGGCCCCGGCAGAGCGGGCAAGTGGCATCCACGGCGCTGGCAGCCCAGCGCCGGATGCAGGCATGGCAGAACGCATGCCAGCACGGGTCCACTCCAGCGGGGACTTCCAGGGGACGCAAGCAGATGGGGCACGTGTCCCCCCGCCGGCACCTCCTGGCAGCTGGTGGCACCACTGGCTCGTTCCTGGACGCCTGCATTGCTGCTGCTGGAACTTAGTGTCCTGTGTTGCTGGGACTTGCTTTCCTCTCAGCTTCTGGTGGGACTTGCTGTCCTCAGCTGCTGCTGGGACTGGATGTCCTCTTGGCCGCTGCTGGGACTGGATGTCCTCTCAGAGCTGGAGGCACTTGGCGTCCCTGCTGCTGGCAGGACTGGATGGCTGCTGCTGGCGCAACGCGAAGGCTCGGGTTCCGCTGGCGGGACTCGGTGGCCGCTCGGCTGCTGGCAGGTCACAACGTCTGGTGCCGCTGGCAGGACTCGATGGCTCGGGTGCTGCCCACAGGACTCGACGTCTCGTGTGCCGCTGGCAGCACGTGACGCTGGCTTTTATTGCTGCCTGCCGCAAGTGACGTCATGGGGTGACTGTGACTCTGGTGACATCCCAGGGCTCTCGGGGCCGCACCCGGGGCCGCACCCAGGAGCTCCCCAGCCTCAGATATGCCCTGTGATGCAAAGCCCACCTGGCAGGGGGCTCCAGGGCTGGCCTCACCTCTGCTGGTCATGGTTTAACCCAAACTAGCAATAGAACCGTGACAGCCACTCACTCAGTCCCCCACCCACCCCCCAGACAGGGGAGAGAATGGAAAGGGAAGGCAGAAACTTGGAATGAGATAAACACACTTGAATAAAAGTACAAAATACTAACGCACTACTCGTTTGCATATATTTATATACATAAAATAGAAGCGGAATAGAAAATAAGAGATACTCGATGCAATTCCTCATCAACTCCATCTGCGCTGAGCAGCAGTCCTTTTCTAGGAGGTGGAGACATGGTTGCCGTTGTGTTGATCACATCCGCTGGGATCTGACGACGACCGTCTTGCCATTTGATTAGTGAAAAGTGGTTCTCTCGTGCAGGTGCCTTGACCTTGCTTCTTTTTTATGGCAAAACCGGCATTCCAAAGAATCTGAATTACTCTCGCGCCTTTCTAGAAAACTCATTTTGCTGTTCCGTCCCATACAATGATGTCATCTCTATATTGCAAGAGTTCTGGAGCTTTTCCTTGTTCCAGCGCGGTTTGGATCAGTCCATGGCACATGGTAGGGCTGTGTTTCCAGCCCTGGGGCAGGCGATTCCACGTGTACTGGATGCCCCCGCAGGTGAAAGCAAACTGCGGTCTGCGCTCTGCTGCTAAAGGACTAGAGAAAAACGCGTTAGCGATGTCGGTTGTGGCTCACCACTGAGCTGCCTTTGACTGCAGCTCAAGTTGCAGCTCTAGAGTGTCTGGCACAGCAGCACTCAAGGGTGGTGTGACTTAATTCAGGCCACGATAGTCTACTCTTAGTCTCCACTCTTCACTAGACTTCCGCACTGGCCTAATGGGGCTGTTACAAGGCGAGTGAGTCTTGCTGATCACACCCCGACTGTCCAGTTGACGAATCAGCTTCTGGACACGCATCGGAGAGTCTCGACTGGTGCGATATTGCCGGCGATGCACCGTCGTGGTAGCAATTGGCACCTGCCGGTCGTCAGCCCTCAGCAATCCTACAGCAGAAGGGTCCTCTGAGAGACAAGGCACAGTCGACAGTTGTTTAATGTTCTCGGTGTCCGCAGCCGCTCTGCCAAATGCCCAGCCATACCCTTTAGGGGCCTGAAAACACCCTCTCCCGGGGCGGCGGTCTGCGCCGCGGATGCACGGAGCATGTGGAGCAGTCACAGTGGGACGCTTTTGCCCGTCTTTCCCGGTTCGGCTCATTTCAGCCTCTAGCGCAGCCAGCTTCTGGCATCCCCCCGCCACTCCAGAAATACTGATGCATTTTGTTCCGTTGTGGTTTGGTGGGGTTATTGTGCACTGAGCACCAGTGTCTAGCGAAGCTCTCTTGCTCCTGGGGCTCTGTTGTCCCAGGCCATCGCATCTGCACAGTCCAGTAACCTCTGCTGTCCCTTTCCGGCGGCGGGCTGGAGGCAGGGCCCCTCTCATTTGTGTTCTGCGCATTCTGCGGGTAGGAATCAGAAGTTCCTTCAAGAGGATCAGAACGTCTCGTAGCCCTTCTGGAAACTGGAGCACCCACTTTCCCAGGAGGTTTTCCTTTCAACTCACGTACTCGTTCCTGCACTGCTGAGGTGGGTTTTCCATCCCACCTCCTCAGGTCTTCTCCATGATCAGCGAGGAGAAGCCACAGCGTGCCTCTCTTTGTGTACTTCTTCTGTCCTCTGTCTTGAGATGGGAAACGCCTTCTCCTGATAGCGGAAACACCGGTTGGTCAGGTGGGGGGTGGAACCTGTCCTCTGCGAGCGCTTTGGTTTCACGTTACAGCTTTGCGAAGTGGTCGTCAGGTTTTTCGCACAGTTTGTCCTCAGTCGACACACAAGCCCGCAGACAGGTAGCGAGGCTGTCCTCAGAGTGCCGAAGCCGGTTCACCACTTCAGTCCCATTTCGTTGAATGTAGCTGCCCAGGCCATTGATGCCCACGACCCAGCCTATGCCGGTGGTGCCCATTGTACAAAGCTGCGTCACAGGGGTTGCGTACAAAGGATCCCATCTGCATTTCTCGCCTCCGCACCGTTTGCCTCACCATAGATTATCTCCCGCACAGCTAATCCTCTCAGGATCGGGATACCTCTCTCCATAGTATTCCATTTGCCTGGATGACATACAACAGCTTCCTTGAAGGGAAACTTCGCCTTTCCTGGCGGTCAGGAAAGTGGCTGCAGAGGCCGGAGAAGTCTTTCTCTCTTTGAATTGCCCTATCGAGGGTCGCATCCCTTGGCAGAGATCCCAGCTGCTGGGATTCGCTACCGTCCAGTTCCAGACAATGGGCTCCCTCGTCCCAGCACGGGAGCAGCCAGGTGAACCACGTTCTGGCCTTCACGACGACCACCGCGGTGTCCCCTGGGCAGTGGCTGTGAGCCAGGCCGAAGCCCGTCTCCCCATGGCCAGGAGAGCCGGGGACAGGCCAGGCAAGTGGCGCCTCCGAGGATCTCCTCTCAGGACGGACGGCTGGCAGCAGGGCCAGGGAAAGCCCGTGCTTGCTCTCAAGGGGCTCTGTCCCGGGAGAGGACGGCTCTGGGCGATGCTCCTGCTGCTGCCTTGCTGCAGGGCTGCAGGGGCCGAGGGCCCGAGGGCCCGACTCGTTGGCGTGTTCCTGGTCTGTGACGATCTTGGGGCCTGCAGGAGTGCGGGCCCGGCTCTGTGGGGCCGGGGGAGCTGAGAGCAGAGAGCGTTTTGAGGAGAGGCTGCCGTCTCGCAGGGCTGAAGTAGCCCTGCAACCCCTCTGGCCTGCAAGGCCGCCCTTCCCTGGCTGCAGAGCCGCAGGCAGTGCCAGCACCAGGGCTGGGGAGGGTTCAAGGGCCACGGCCCGCCCTGGCCCCACTTCCCAGGCCACAGGTCTCTGTCCAGAGACCTTCTTCATCCTTCTCTCCTGGTTCCGCAGCCATATCCCCCTTTCTTCCCCAGTTCCATGGGCACCGTATCCCTCCCTCTTACCCACATCTCACCGCCCAATCCCTGTGTTGAACCATTTCCCACACCCACATCCCTCCCTCTCGCCAGATTCCTGGCAAGAGCCATCCCTCCCTCTCCCTCTCGTTCCCATGTGCCATTTCCCTCCCTCTCCCCAAGTCCACATGCACTCGGCTGCCTCTCCCCCAGTTCACAGGGCCACATCCCTCCCTCTCCTCCAGTGCCAACATCCACATTCCTCCCTCTCTACCGGTTCTTGAGCCACAACCCACCCTCTCCCCCGGTTCCCACAGCCACATGTCTCCCACTCCCCGCCTGTGCAGCAGCGAGCCAACATCACGGCAGAAAGCAGGCCCGGTCCCTCTCAGCGTCCCGGTGTTTTTATTCCAGAGGGGCCCCGGGAGGCCCGGCCGCCCCGCTCAGACGCGCAGCCAGGGGAGACGCTGCGCGTGGTCCCCTGAGCCCGGCTCTTCCTCCTGGACCCTGCGCAGCCACGCCGGGTCTTCGTCGGGCTCTGGCAGGTCGAGGAGCTGGCCGTGTCCGTCTCCGTCCCTCTGCGCGGGCGGGCTCTGGGCACGCTGGCGGGGAGCGGGGCGGCGGCGCTCTCCCCTCTCAGCAGAGAGTCTGCGGCGCCTGGAACGGCTGCGGCTCCGCTGCTGCTGCTGCTGCCGCCGCCTCTGCCACCACGGCCCCCGCCTTGCGTAGGGATGGAAGCGGCCGTGGCGACGGGCGGCCACCCCATCACCGTCATCCTCCAGCTGCACGAGGCGGATGGCCGTGATGGGGCCCCGGCAGAGCGGGCAAGTGGCATCCACGGCGCTGGCAGCCCAGCGCCGGATGCAGGCATGGCAGAACGCATGCCAGCACGGGTCCACTCCAGCGGGGACTTCCAGGGGACGCAAGCAGATGGGGCACGTGTCCCCCCGCCGGCACCTCCTGGCAGCTGGTGGCACCACTGGCTCGTTCCTGGACGCCTGCATTGCTGCTGCTGGAACTTAGTGTCCTGTGTTGCTGGGACTTGCTTTCCTCTCAGCTTCTGGTGGGACTTGCTGTCCTCAGCTGCTGCTGGGACTGGATGTCCTCTTGGCCGCTGCTGGGACTGGATGTCCTCTCAGAGCTGGAGGCACTTGGCGTCCCTGCTGCTGGCAGGACTGGATGGCTGCTGCTGGCGCAACGCGAAGGCTCGGGTTCCGCTGGCGGGACTCGGTGGCCGCTCGGCTGCTGGCAGGTCACAACGTCTGGTGCCGCTGGCAGGACTCGATGGCTCGGGTGCTGCCCACAGGACTCGACGTCTCGTGTGCCGCTGGCAGCACGTGACGCTGGCTTTTATTGCTGCCTGCCGCAAGTGACGTCATGGGGTGACTGTGACTCTGGTGACATCCCAGGGCTCTCGGGGCCGCACCCGGGGCCGCACCCAGGAGCTCCCCAGCCTCAGATATGCCCTGTGATGCAAAGCCCACCTGGCAGGGGGCTCCAGGGCTGGCCTCACCTCTGCTGGTCATGGTTTAACCCAAACTAGCAATAGAACCGTGACAGCCACTCACTCAGTCCCCCACCCACCCCCCAGACAGGGGAGAGAATGGAAAGGGAAGGCAGAAACTTGGAATGAGATAAACACACTTGAATAAAAGTACAAAATACTAACGCACTACTCGTTTGCATATATTTATATACATAAAATAGAAGCGGAATAGAAAATAAGAGATACTCGATGCAATTCCTCATCAACTCCATCTGCGCTGAGCAGCAGTCCTTTTCTAGGAGGTGGAGACATGGTTGCCGTTGTGTTGATCACATCCGCTGGGATCTGACGACGACCGTCTTGCCATTTGATTAGTGAAAAGTGGTTCTCTCGTGCAGGTGCCTTGACCTTGCTTCTTTTTTATGGCAAAACCGGCATTCCAAAGAATCTGAATTACTCTCGCGCCTTTCTAGAAAACTCATTTTGCTGTTCCGTCCCATACAATGATGTCATCTCTATATTGCAAGAGTTCTGGAGCTTTTCCTTGTTCCAGCGCGGTTTGGATCAGTCCATGGCACATGGTAGGGCTGTGTTTCCAGCCCTGGGGCAGGCGATTCCACGTGTACTGGATGCCCCCGCAGGTGAAAGCAAACTGCGGTCTGCGCTCTGCTGCTAAAGGACTAGAGAAAAACGCGTTAGCGATGTCGGTTGTGGCTCACCACTGAGCTGCCTTTGACTGCAGCTCAAGTTGCAGCTCTAGAGTGTCTGGCACAGCAGCACTCAAGGGTGGTGTGACTTAATTCAGGCCACGATAGTCTACTCTTAGTCTCCACTCTTCACTAGACTTCCGCACTGGCCTAATGGGGCTGTTACAAGGCGAGTGAGTCTTGCTGATCACACCCCGACTGTCCAGTTGACGAATCAGCTTCTGGACACGCATCGGAGAGTCTCGACTGGTGCGATATTGCCGGCGATGCACCGTCGTGGTAGCAATTGGCACCTGCCGGTCGTCAGCCCTCAGCAATCCTACAGCAGAAGGGTCCTCTGAGAGACAAGGCACAGTCGACAGTTGTTTAATGTTCTCGGTGTCCGCAGCCGCTCTGCCAAATGCCCAGCCATACCCTTTAGGGGCCTGAAAACACCCTCTCCCGGGGCGGCGGTCTGCGCCGCGGATGCACGGAGCATGTGGAGCAGTCACAGTGGGACGCTTTTGCCCGTCTTTCCCGGTTCGGCTCATTTCAGCCTCTAGCGCAGCCAGCTTCTGGCATCCCCCCGCCACTCCAGAAATACTGATGCATTTTGTTCCGTTGTGGTTTGGTGGGGTTATTGTGCACTGAGCACCAGTGTCTAGCGAAGCTCTCTTGCTCCTGGGGCTCTGTTGTCCCAGGCCATCGCATCTGCACAGTCCAGTAACCTCTGCTGTCCCTTTCCGGCGGCGGGCTGGAGGCAGGGCCCCTCTCATTTGTGTTCTGCGCATTCTGCGGGTAGGAATCAGAAGTTCCTTCAAGAGGATCAGAACGTCTCGTAGCCCTTCTGGAAACTGGAGCACCCACTTTCCCAGGAGGTTTTCCTTTCAACTCACGTACTCGTTCCTGCACTGCTGAGGTGGGTTTTCCATCCCACCTCCTCAGGTCTTCTCCATGATCAGCGAGGAGAAGCCACAGCGTGCCTCTCTTTGTGTACTTCTTCTGTCCTCTGTCTTGAGATGGGAAACGCCTTCTCCTGATAGCGGAAACACCGGTTGGTCAGGTGGGGGGTGGAACCTGTCCTCTGCGAGCGCTTTGGTTTCACGTTACAGCTTTGCGAAGCGGTCGTCAGGTTTTTCGCACAGTTTGTCCTCAGTCGACACACAAGCCCGCAGACAGGTAGCGAGGCTGTCCTCAGAGTGCCGAAGCCGGTTCACCACTTCAGTCCCATTTCGTTGAATGTAGCTGCCCAGGCCATTGATGCCCACGACCCAGCCTATGCCGGTGGTGCCCATTGTACAAAGCTGCGTCACAGGGGTTGCGTACAAAGGATCCCATCTGCATTTCTCGCCTCCGCACCGTTTGCCTCACCATAGATTATCTCCCGCACAGCTAATCCTCTCAGGATCGGGATACCTCTCTCCATAGTATTCCATTTGCCTGGATGACATACAACAGCTTCCTTGAAGGGAAACTTCGCCTTTCCTGGCGGTCAGGAAAGTGGCTGCAGAGGCCGGAGAAGTCTTTCTCTCTTTGAATTGCCCTATCGAGGGTCGCATCCCTTGGCAGAGATCCCAGCTGCTGGGATTCGCTACCGTCCAGTTCCAGACAATGGGCTCCCTCGTCCCAGCACGGGAGCAGCCAGGTGAACCACGTTCTGGCCTTCACGACGACCACCGCGGTGTCCCCTGGGCAGTGGCTGTGAGCCAGGCCGAAGCCCGTCTCCCCATGGCCAGGAGAGCCGGGGACAGGCCAGGCAAGTGGCGCCTCCGAGGATCTCCTCTCAGGACGGACGGCTGGCAGCAGGGCCAGGGAAAGCCCGTGCTTGCTCTCAAGGGGCTCTGTCCCGGGAGAGGACGGCTCTGGGCGATGCTCCTGCTGCTGCCTTGCTGCAGGGCTGCAGGGGCCGAGGGCCCGAGGGCCCGACTCGTTGGCGTGTTCCTGGTCTGTGACGATCTTGGGGCCTGCAGGAGTGCGGGCCCGGCTCTGTGGGGCCGGGGGAGCTGAGAGCAGAGAGCGTTTTGAGGAGAGGCTGCCGTCTCGCAGGGCTGAAGTAGCCCTGCAACCCCTCTGGCCTGCAAGGCCGCCCTTCCCTGGCTGCAGAGCCGCAGGCAGTGCCAGCACCAGGGCTGGGGAGGGTTCAAGGGCCACGGCCCGCCCTGGCCCCACTTCCCAGGCCACAGGTCTCTGTCCAGAGACCTTCTTCATCCTTCTCTCCTGGTTCCGCAGCCATATCCCCCTTTCTTCCCCAGTTCCATGGGCACCGTATCCCTCCCTCTTACCCACATCTCACCGCCCAATCCCTGTGTTGAACCATTTCCCACACCCACATCCCTCCCTCTCGCCAGATTCCTGGCAAGAGCCATCCCTCCCTCTCCCTCTCGTTCCCATGTGCCATTTCCCTCCCTCTCCCCAAGTCCACCTGCACTCGGCTGCCTCTCCCCCAGTTCACAGGGCCACATCCCTCCCTCTCCTCCAGTGCCAACATCCACATTCCTCCCTCTCTACCGGTTCTTGAGCCACAACCCACCCTCTCCCCCGGTTCCCACAGCCACATGTCTCCCACTCCCCGCCTGTGCAGCAGCGAGCAAACATCACGGCAGAAAGCAGGCCCGGTCCCTCTCAGCGTCCCGGTGTTTTTATTCCAGAGGGGCCCCGGGAGGCCCGGCCGCCCCGCTCAGACGCGCAGCCAGGGGAGACGCTGCGCGTGGTCCCCTGAGCCCGGCTCTTCCTCCTGGACCCTGCGCAGCCACGCCGGGTCTTTGTCGGGCTCTGGCAGGTCGAGGAGCTGGCCGTGTCCGTCTCCGTCCCTCTGCGCGGGCGGGCTCTGGGCACGCTGGCGGGGAGCGGGGCGGCGGCGCTCTCCCCTCTCAGCAGAGAGTCTGCGGCGCCTGGAACGGCTGCGGCTCCGCTGCTGCTGCTGCTGCCGCCGCCTCTGCCACCACGGCCCCCGCCTTGCGTAGGGATGGAAGCGGCCGTGGCGACGGGCGGCCACCCCATCACCGTCATCCTCCAGCTGCACGAGGCGGATGGCCGTGATGGGGCCCCGGCAGAGCGGGCAAGTGGCATCCACGGCGCTGGCAGCCCAGCGCCGGATGCAGGCATGGCAGAACGCATGCCAGCACGGGTCCACTCCAGCGGGGACTTCCAGGGGACGCAAGCAGATGGGGCACGTGTCCCCCCGCCGGCACCTCCTGGCAGCTGGTGGCACCACTGGCTCGTTCCTGGATGCCTGCATTGCTGCTGCTGGAACTTAGTGTCCTGTGTTGCTGGGACTTGCTTTCCTCTCAGCTTCTGGTGGGACTTGCTGTCCTCAGCTGCTGCTGGGACTGGATGTCCTCTTGGCCGCTGCTGGGACTGGATGTCCTCTCAGAGCTGGAGGCACTTGGCGTCCCTGCTGCTGGCAGGACTGGATGGCTGCTGCTGGCGCAACGCGAAGGCTCGGGTTCCGCTGGCGGGACTCGGTGGCCGCTCGGCTGCTGGCAGGTCACAACGTCTGGTGCCGCTGGCAGGACTCGATGGCTCGGGTGCTGCCCACAGGACTCGACGTCTCGTGTGCCGCTGGCAGCACGTGACGCTGGCTTTTATTGCTGCCTGCCGCAAGTGACGTCATGGGGTGACTGTGACTCTGGTGACATCACAGGGCTCTCGGGGCCGCACCCGGGGCCGCACCCAGGAGCTCCCCAGCCTCAGACATGCCCTGTGATGCAAAGCCCACCTGGCAGGGGGCTCCAGGGCTGGCCTCACCTCTGCTGGTCATGGTTTAACCCAAACTAGCAATAGAACCGTGACAGCCACTCACTCAGTCCCCCACCCACCCCCCAGACAGGGGAGAGAATGGAAAGGGAAGGCAGAAACTTGGAATGAGATAAACACACTTGAATAAAAGTACAAAATACTAACGCACTACTCGTTTGCATATATTTATATACATAAAATAGAAGCGGAATAGAAAATAAGAGATACTCGATGCAATTCCTCATCAACTCCATCTGCGCTGAGCAGCAGTCCTTTTCTAGGAGGTGGAGACATGGTTGCCGTTGTGTTGATCACATCTGCTGGGATCTGACGACGACCGTCTTGCCATTTGATTAGTGAAAAGTGGTTCTCTCGTGCAGGTGCCTTGACCTTGCTTCTTTTTTATGGCAAAACCGGCATTCCAAAGAATCTGAATTACTCTCGCGCCTTTCTAGAAAACTCATTTTGCTGTTCCGTCCCATACAATGATGTCATCTCTATATTGCAAGAGTTCTGGAGCTTTTCCTTGTTCCAGCGCGGTTTGGATCAGTCCATGGCACATGGTAGGGCTGTGTTTCCAGCCCTGGGGCAGGCGATTCCACGTGTACTGGATGCCCCCGCAGGTGAAAGCAAACTGCGGTCTGCGCTCTGCTGCTAAAAGACTAGAGAAAAACGCGTTAGCGATGTCGGTTGTGGCTCACCACTGAGCTGCCTTTGACTGCAGCTCAAGTTGCAGCTCTAGAGTGTCTGGCACAGCAGCACTCAAGGGTGGTGTGACTTAATTCAGGCCACGATAGTCTACTCTTAGTCTCCACTCTTCACTAGACTTCCGCACTGGCCTAATGGGGCTGTTACAAGGCGAGTGAGTCTTGCTGATCACACCCCGACTGTCCAGTTGACGAATCAGCTTCTGGACACGCATCGGAGAGTCTCGACTGGTGCGATATTGCCGGCGATGCACCGTCGTGGTAGCAATTGGCACCTGCCGGTCGTCAGCCCTCAGCAATCCTACAGCAGAAGGGTCCTCTGAGAGACAAGGCACAGTCGACAGTTGTTTAATGTTCTCGGTGTCCGCAGCCGCTCTGCCAAATGCCCAGCCATACCCTTTAGGGGCCTGAAAACACCCTCTCCCGGGGCGGCGGTCTGCGCCGCGGATGCACGGAGCATGTGGAGCAGTCACAGTGGGACGCTTTTGCCCGTCTTTCCCGGTTCGGCTCATTTCAGCCTCTAGCGCAGCCAGCTTCTGGCATCCCCCCGCCACTCCAGAAATACTGATGCATTTTGTTCCGTTGTGGTTTGGTGGGGTTATTGTGCACTGAGCACCAGTGTCTAGCGAAGCTCTCTTGCTCCTGGGGCTCTGTTGTCCCAGGCCATCGCATCTGCACAGTCCAGTAACCTCTGCTGTCCCTTTCCGGCGGCGGGCTGGAGGCAGGGCCCCTCTCATTTGTGTTCTGCGCATTCTGCGGGTAGGAATCAGAAGTTCCTTCAAGAGGATCAGAACGTCTCGTAGCCCTTCTGGAAACTGGAGCACCCACTTTCCCAGGAGGTTTTCCTTTCAACTCACGTACTCGTTCCTGCACTGCTGAGGTGGGTTTTCCATCCCACCTCCTCAGGTCTTCTCCATGATCAGCGAGGAGAAGCCACAGCGTGCCTCTCTTTGTGTACTTCTTCTGTCCTCTGTCTTGAGATGGGAAACGCCTTCTCCTGATAGCGGAAACACCGGTTGGTCAGGTGGGGGGTGGAACCTGTCCTCTGCGAGCGCTTTGGTTTCACGTCACAGCTTTGCGAAGCGGTCGTCAGGTTTTTCGCACAGTTTGTCCTCAGTCGACACACAAGCCCACAGACAGGTAGCGAGGCTGTCCTCAGAGTGCCGAAGCCAGTTCACCACTTCAGTCCCATTTCGTTGAATGTAGCTGCCCAGGCCATTGATGCCCACGACCCAGCCTATGCCGGTGGTGCCCATTGTACAAAGCTGCGTCACAGGGGTTGCGTACAAAGGATCCCATCTGCATTTCTCGCCTCCGCACCGTTTGCCTCACCATAGATTATCTCCCGCACAGCTAATCCTCTCAGGATCGGGATACCTCTCTCCATAGTATTCCATTTGCCTGGATGACATACAACAGCTTCCTTGAAGGGAAACTTCGCCTTTCCTGGCGGTCAGGAAAGTGGCTGCAGAGGCCGGAGAAGTCTTTCTCTCTTTGAATTGCCCTATCGAGGGTCGCATCCCTTGGCAGAGATCCCAGCTGCTGGGATTCGCTACCGTCCAGTTCCAGACAATGGGCTCCCTCGTCCCAGCACGGGAGCAGCCAGGTGAACCACGTTCTGGCCTTCAGGACGACCACCGCGGTGTCCCCTGGGCAGCGGCTGTGAGCCAGGCCGAAGCCCGTCTCCCCATGGCCAGGAGAGCCGGGGACAGGCCAGGCAAGTGGCGCCTCCGAGGATCTCCTCTCAGGACGGACGGCTGGCAGCAGGGCCAGGGAAAGCCCGTGCTTGCTCCCAAGGGGCTCTGTCCCGGGAGAGGACGGCTCTGGGCGATGCTCCTGCTGCTGCCTTGCTGCAGGGCTGCAGGGGCCGAGGGCCCGAGGGCCCGACTCGTTGGCGTGTTCCTGGTCTGTGACGATCTTGGGGCCTGCAGGAGTGCGGGCCCGGCTCTGTGGGGCCGGGGGAGCTGAGAGCAGAGAGCGTTTTGAGGAGAGGCTGCCGTCTCGCAGGGCTGAAGTAGCCCTGCAACCCCTCTGGCCTGCAAGGCCGCCCTTCCCTGGCTGCAGAGCCGCAGGCAGTGCCAGCACCAGGGCTGGGGAGGGTTCAAGGGCCACGGCCCGCCCTGGCCCCACTTCCCAGGCCACAGGTCTCTGTCCAGAGACCTTCTTCATCCTTCTCTCCTGGTTCCGCAGCCATATCCCCCTTTCTTCCCCAGTTCCATGGGCACCGTATCCCTCCCTCTTACCCACATCTCACCGCCCAATCCCTGTGTTGAACCATTTCCCACACCCACATCCCTCCCTCTCCCCAGATTCCTGGCAAGAGCCATCCCTCCCTCTCCCTCTCGTTCCCATGTGCCATTTCCCTCCCTCTCCCCAAGTCCACCTGCACTCGGCTGCCTCTCCCCCAGTTCACAGGGCCACATCCCTCCCTCTCCTCCAGTGCCAACATCCACATTCCTCCCTCTCTACCGGTTCTTGAGCCACAACCCACCCTCTCCCCCGGTTCCCACAGCCACATGTCTCCCACTCCCCGCCTGTGCAGCAGCGAGCAAACATCACGGCAGAAAGCAGGCCCGGTCCCTCTCAGCGTCCCGGTGTTTTTATTCCAGAGGGGCCCCGGGAGGCCCGGCCGCCCCGCTCAGACGCGCAGCCAGGGGAGACGCTGCGCGTGGTCCCCTGAGCCCGGCTCTTCCTCCTGGACCCTGCGCAGCCACGCCGGGTCTTCGTCGGGCTCTGGCAGGTCGAGGAGCTGGCCGTGTCCGTCTCCGTCCCTCTGCGCGGGCGGGCTCTGGGCACGCTGGCGGGGAGCGGGGCGGCGGCGCTCTCCCCTCTCAGCAGAGAGTCTGCGGCGCCTGGAACGGCTGCGGCTCCGCTGCTGCTGCTGCTGCCGCCGCCTCTGCCACCACGGCCCCCGCCTTGCGTAGGGATGGAAGCGGCCGTGGCGACGGGCGGCCACCCCATCACCGTCATCCTCCAGCTGCACGAGGCGGATGGCCGTGATGGGGCCCCGGCAGAGCGGGCAAGTGGCATCCACGGCGCTGGCAGCCCAGCGCCGGATGCAGGCATGGCAGAAGGCATGCCAGCACGGGTCCACTCCAGCGGGGACTTCCAGGGGACGCAAGCAGATGGGGCACGTGTCCCCCCGCCGGCACCTCCTGGCAGCTGGTGGCACCACTGGCTCGTTCCTGGACGCCTGCATTGCTGCTGCTGGAACTTAGTGTCCTGTGTTGCTGGGACTTGCTTTCCTCTCAGCTTCTGGTGGGACTTGCTGTCCTCAGCTGCTGCTGGGACTGGATGTCCTCTTGGCCGCTGCTGGGACTGGATGTCCTCTCAGAGCTGGAGGCACTTGGCGTCCCTGCTGCTGGCAGGACTGGATGGCTGCTGCTGGCGCAACGCGAAGGCTCGGGTTCCGCTGGCGGGACTCGGTGGCCGCTCGGCTGCTGGCAGGTCACAACGTCTGGTGCCGCTGGCAGGACTCGATGGCTCGGGTGCTGCCCACAGGACTCGACGTCTCGTGTGCCGCTGGCAGCACGTGACGCTGGCTTTTATTGCTGCCTGCCGCAAGTGACGTCATGGGGTGACTGTGACTCTGGTGACATCACAGGGCTCTCGGGGCCGCACCCGGGGCCGCACCCAGGAGCTCCCCAGCCTCAGACATGCCCTGTGATGCAAAGCCCACCTGGCAGGGGGCTCCAGGGCTGGCCTCACCTCTGCTGGTCATGGTTTAACCCAAACTAGCAATAGAACCGTGACAGCCACTCACTCAGTCCCCCACCCACCCCCCAGACAGGGGAGAGAATGGAAAGGGAAGGCAGAAACTTGGAATGAGATAAACACACTTGAATAAAAGTACAAAATACTAACGCACTACTCGTTTGCATATATTTATATACATAAAATAGAAGCGGAATAGAAAATAAGAGATACTCGATGCAATTCCTCATCAACTCCATCTGCGCTGAGCAGCAGTCCTTTTCTAGGAGGTGGAGACATGGTTGCCGTTGTGTTGATCACATCCGCTGGGATCTGACGATGACCGTCTTGCCATTTGATTAGTGAAAAGTGGTTCTCTCGTGCAGGTGCCTTGACCTTGCTTCTTTTTTATGGCAAAACCGGCATTCCAAAGAATCTGAATTACTCTCGCGCCTTTCTAGAAAACTCATTTTGCTGTTCCGTCCCATACAATGATGTCATCTCTATATTGCAAGAGTTCTGGAGCTTTTCCTTGTTCCAGCGCGGTTTGGATCAGTCCATGGCACATGGTAGGGCTGTGTTTCCAGCCCTGGGGCAGGCGATTCCACGTGTACTGGATGCCCCCGCAGGTGAAAGCAAACTGCGGTCTGCGCTCTGCTGCTAAAGGACTAGAGAAAAACGCGTTAGCGATGTCGGTTGTGGCTCACCACTGAGCTGCCTTTGACTGCAGCTCAAGTTGCAGCTCTAGAGTGTCTGGCACAGCAGCACTCAAGGGTGGTGTGACTTAATTCAGGCCACGATAGTCTACTCTTAGTCTCCACTCTTCACTAGACTTCCGCACTGGCCTAATGGGGCTGTTACAAGGCGAGTGAGTCTTGCTGATCACACCCCGACTGTCCAGTTGACGAATCAGCTTCCGGACACGCATCGGAGAGTCTCGACTGGTGCGATATTGCCGGCGATGCACCGTCGTGGTAGCAATTGGCACCTGCCGGTCGTCAGCCCTCAGCAATCCTACAGCAGAAGGGTCCTCTGAGAGACAAGGCACAGTCGACAGTTGTTTAATGTTCTCGGTGTCCGCAGCCGCTCTGCCAAATGCCCAGCCATACCCTTTAGGGGCCTGAAAACACCCTCTCCCGGGGCGGCGGTCTGCGCCGCGGATGCACGGAGCATGTGGAGCAGTCACAGTGGGACGCTTTTGCCCGTCTTTCCCGGTTCGGCTCATTTCAGCCTCTAGCGCAGCCAGCTTCTGGCATCCCCCCGCCACTCCAGAAATACTGATGCATTTTGTTCCGTTGTGGTTTGGTGGGGTTATTGTGCACTGAGCACCAGTGTCTAGCGAAGCTCTCTTGCTCCTGGGGCTCTGTTGTCCCAGGCCATCGCATCTGCACAGTCCAGTAACCTCTGTTGTCCCTTTCCGGCGGCGGGCTGGAGGCAGGGCCCCTCTCATTTGTGTTCTGCGCATTCTGCGGGTAGGAATCAGAAGTTCCTTCAAGAGGATCAGAACGTCTCGTAGCCCTTCTGGAAACTGGAGCACCCACTTTCCCAGGAGGTTTTCCTTTCAACTCACGTACTCGTTCCTGCACTGCTGAGATGGGTTTTCCATCCCACCTCCTCAGGTCTTCTCCATGATCAGCGAGGAGAAGCCACAGCGTGCCTCTCTTTGTGTACTTCTTCTGTCCTGTGTCTTGAGATGGGAAACGCCTTCTCCTGAGAGCGGAAACACCGGTTGGTCAGGTGGGGGTTGGAACCTGTCCTCTGCGAGCGCTTTGGTTTCACGTCACAGCTTTGCGAAGCGGTCGTCAGGTTTTTCGCACAGTTTGTCCTCAGTCGACACACAAGCCCGCAGACAGGTAGCGAGGCTGTCCTCACAGTGCCGAAGCCGGTTCACCACTTCAGTCCCATTTCGTTGAATGTAGCTGCCCAGGCCATTGATGCCCACGACCCAGCCTATGCCGGTGGTGCCCATTGTACAAAGCTGCGTCACAGGGGTTGCGTACAAAGGATCCCATCTGCATTTCTCGCCTCCGCACCGTTTGCCTCACAATAGATTATCTCCCGCACAGCTAACCCTCTCAGGATCGGGATACCTCTCTCCATAGTGTTCCATTTGCCTGGATGACATACAACAGCTTCCTTGAAGGGAAACCTCGCCTTTCCTGGCGGTCAGGAAAGTGGCTGCAGAGGCTGGAGAAGTCTTTCTCTCTTGCAATTGCCCTATCGAGGGTCGCATCCCTTGACAGAGATCCCAGCTGCTGGGATTCGCTACCGTCCAGTTCCAGACAATGGGCTCCCTCGTCCCAGCACGGGAGCAGCCAGGTGAACCACGTTCTGGCCTTCACGACGACCACCGCGGTGTCCCCTGGGCAGCGGCTGTGAGCCAGGCCGAAGCCCGTCTCCCCATGGCCAGGAGAGCCGGGGACAGGCCAGGCAAGTGGCGCCTCCGAGGATCTCCTCTCAGGACGGACGGCTGGCAGCAGGGCCAGGGACAGCCCGTGCTTGCTCCCAAGGGGCTCTGTCCCGGGAGAGGACGGCTCTGGGCGATGCTCCTGCTGCTGCCTTGCTGCAGGGCTGCAGGGGCCGAGGGCCCGAGGGCCCGACTCGTTGGCGTGTTCCTGGTCTGTGACGACCTTGGGGCCTGCAGGAGTGCGGGCCCGGCTCTGTGGGGCCGGGGGAGCTGAGAGCAGAGAGTGTTTTGAGGAGAGGCTGCCGTCTCGCAGGGCTGAAGTAGCCCTGCAACCCCTCTGGCCTGCAAGGCCGCCCTTCCCTGGCTGCAGAGCCGCAGGCAGTGCCAGCACCAGGGCTGGGGAGGGTTCAAGGGCCACGGCCCGCCCTGGCCCCACTTCCCAGGCCACAGGTCTCTGTCCAGAGACCTTCTTCATCCTTCTCTCCTGGTTCCGCAGCCATATCCCCCTTTCTTCCCCAGTTCCATGGGCACCGTATCCCTCCCTCTTACCCACATCTCACCGCCCAATCCCTGTGTTGAACCATTTCCCACACCCACATCCCTCCCTCTCGCCAGATTCCTGGCAAGAGCCATCCCTCCCTCTCCCTCTCGTTCCCATGTGCCATTTCCCTCCCTCTCCCCAAGTCCACCTGCACTCGGCTGCCTCTCCCCCAGTTCACAGGGCCACATCCCTCCCTCTCCTCCAGTGCCAACATGCACATTCCTCCCTCTCTACCGGTTCTTGAGCCACAACCCACCCTCTCCCCCGGTTCCCACAGCCACATGTCTCCCACTCCCCGCCTGTGCAGCAGCGAGCCAACATCACGGCAGAAAGCAGGCCCGGTCCCTCTCAGCGTCCCGGTGTTTTTATTCCAGAGGGGCCCCGGGAGGCCCGGCCGCCCCGCTCAGACGCGCAGCCAGGGGAGACGCTGCGCGTGGTCCCCTGAGCCCGGCTCTTCCTCCTGGACCCTGCGCAGCCACGCCGGGTCTTCGTCGGGCTCTGGCAGGTCGAGGAGCTGGCCGTGTCCGTCTCCGTCCCTCTGCGCGGGCGGGCTCTGGGCACGCTGGCGGGGAGCGGGGCGGCGGCGCTCTCCCCTCTCAGCAGAGAGTCTGCGGCGCCTGGAACGGCTGCGGCTCCGCTGCTGCTGCTGCTGCCGCCGCCTCTGCCACCACGGCCCCCGCCTTGCGTAGGGATGGAAGCGGCCGTGGCGACGGGCGGCCACCCCATCACCGTCATCCTCCAGCTGCACGAGGCGGATGGCCGTGATGGGGCCCCGGCAGAGCGGGCAAGTGGCATCCACGGCGCTGGCAGCCCAGCGCCGGATGCAGGCATGGCAGAATGCATGCCAGCACGGGTCCACTCCAGCGGGGACTTCCAGGGGACGCAAGCAGATGGGGCACGTGTCCCCCCGCCGGCACCTCCTGGCAGCTGGTGGCACCACTGGCTCGTTCCTGGACGCCTGCATTGCTGCTGCTGGAACTTAGTGTCCTGTGTTGCTGGGACTTGCTTTCCTCTCAGCTTCTGGTGGGACTTGCTGTCCTCAGCTGCTGCTGGGACTGGATGTCCTCTTGGCCGCTGCTGGGACTGGATGTCCTCTCAGAGCTGGAGGCACTTGGCGTCCCTGCTGCTGGCAGGACTGGATGGCTGCTGCTGGCGCAACGCGAAGGCTCGGGTTCCGCTGGCGGGACTCGGTGGCCGCTCGGCTGCTGGCAGGTCACAACGTCTGGTGCCGCTGGCAGGACTCGATGGCTCGGGTGCTGCCCACAGGACTCGACGTCTCGTGTGCCGCTGGCAGCACGTGACGCTGGCTTTTATTGCTGCCTGCCGCAAGTGACGTCATGGGGTGACTGTGACTCTGGTGACATCACAGGGCTCTCGGGGCCGCACCCGGGGCCGCACCCAGGAGCTCCCCAGCCTCAGACATGCCCTGTGATGCAAAGCCCATCTGGCAGGGGGCTCCAGGGCTGGCCTCACCTCTGCTGGTCATGGTTTAACCCAAACTAGCAATAGAACCGTGACAGCCACTCACTCAGTCCCCCACCCACCCCCCAGACAGGGGAGAGAATGGAAAGGGAAGGCAGAAACTTGGAATGAGATAAACACACTTGAATAAAAGTACAAAATACTAACGCACTACTCGTTTGCATGTATTTATATACATAAAATAGAAGCGGAATAGAAAATAAGAGATACTCGATGCAATTCCTCATCAACTCCATCTGCGCTGAGCAGCAGTCCTTTTCTAGGAGGTGGAGACATGGTTGCCGTTGTGTTGATCACATCCGCTGGGATCTGACGACGACCGTCTTGCCATTTGATTAGTGAAAAGTGGTTCTCTCGTGCAGGTGCCTTGACCTTGCTTCTTTTTGATGGCAAAACCGGCATTCCAAAGAATCTGAATTACTCTCGCGCCTTTCTAGAAAACTCATTTTGCTGTTCCGTCCCATACAATGATGTCATCTCTATATTGCAAGAGTTCTGGAGCTTTTCCTTGTTCCAGCGCGGTTTGGATCAGTCCATGGCACATGGTAGGGCTGTGTTTCCAGCCCTGGGCCAGGCGATTCCACGTGTACTGGATGGCCCGCAGGTGAAAGCAAACTGCGGTCTGCGCTCTGCTGCTAAAGGACTAGAGAAAAACGCGTTAGCGATGTCGGTTGTGGCTCACCACTGAGCTGCCTTTGACTGCAGCTCAAGTTGCAGCTCTAGAGTGTCTGGCACAGCAGCACTCAAGGGTGGTGTGACTTAATTCAGGCCACGATAGTCTACTCTTAGTCTCCACTCTTCACTAGACTTCCGCACTGGCCTAATGGGGCTGTTACAAGGCGAGTGAGTCTTGCTGATCACACCCCGACTGTCCAGTTGACGAATCAGCTTCTGGACACGCATCGGAGAGTCTCGACTGGTGCGATATTGCCGGCGATGCACCGTCGTGGTAGCAATTGGCACCTGCCGGTCGTCAGCCCTCAGCAATCCTACAGCAGAAGGGTCCTCTGAGAGACCAGGCACAGTCGACAGTTGTTTAATGTTCTCGGTGTCCGCAGCCGCTCTGCCAAATGCCCAGCCATACCCTTTAGGGGCCTGAAAACACCCTCTCCCGGGGCGGCGGTCTGCGCCGCGGATGCACGGAGCATGTGGAGCAGTCACAGTGGGACGCTTTTGCCCGTCTTTCCCGGTTCGGCTCATTTCAGCCTCTAGCGCAGCCAGCTTCTGGCATCCCCCCGCCACTCCAGAAATACTGATGCATTTTGTTCCGTTGTGGTTTGGTGGGGTTATTGTGCACTGAGCACCAGTGTCTAGCGAAGCTCTCTTGCTCCTGGGGCTCTGTTGTCCCAGGCCATCGCATCTGCACAGTCCAGTAACCTCTGTTGTCCCTTTCCGGCGGCGGGCTGGAGGCAGGGGGCCCCTCTCATTTGTGTTCTGCGCATTCTGCAGGTAGGAATCAGAAGTTCCTTCAAGAGGATCAGAACGTCTCGTAGCCCTTCTGGAAACTGGAGCACCCACTTTCCCAGGAGGTTTTCCTTTCAACTCACGTACTCGTTCCTGCACTGCTGAGGTGGGTTTTCCATCCCACCTCCTCAGGTCTTCTCCATGATCAGCGAGGAGAAGCCACAGCGTGCCTCTCTTTGTGTACTTCTTCTGTCCTCTGTCTTGAGATGGGAAATGCCTTCTCCTGATAGCGGAAACACCGGTTGGTCAGGTGGGGGGTGGAACCTGTCCTCTGCGAGCGCTTTGGTTTCACGTCACAGCTTTGCGAAGCGGTCGTCAGGTTTTTCGCACAGTTTGTCCTCAGTCGACACACAAGCCCGCAGACAGGTAGCGAGGCTGTCCTCAGAGTGCCGAAGCCAGTTCACCACTTCAGTCCCATTTCGTTGAATGTAGCTGCCCAGGCCATTGATGCCCACGACCCAGCCTATGCCGGTGGTGCCCATTGTACAAAGCTGCGTCACAGGGGTTGCGTACAAAGGATCCCATCTGCATTTCTCGCCTCCGCACCGTTTGCCTCACCATAGATTATCTCCCGCACAGCTAATCCTCTCAGGATCGGGATACCTCTCTCCATAGTATTCCATTTGCCTGGATGACATCCAACAGCTTCCTTGAAGGGAAACCTCGCCTTTCCTGGTGGTCAGGAAAGTGGCTGCAGAGGCCGGAGAAGTCTTTCTCTCTTTGAATTGCCCTATCGAGGGTCGCATCCCTTGGCAGAGATCCCAGCTGCTGGGATTCGCTACCGTCCAGTTCCAGACAATGGGCTCCCTCGTCCCAGCACGGGAGCAGCCAGGTGAACCACGTTCTGGCCTTCACGACGACCACCGCGGTGTCCCCTGGGCAGCGGCTGTGAGCCAGGCCGAAGCCCGTCTCCCCATGGCCAGGAGAGCCGGGGACAGGCCAGGCAAGTGGCGCCTCCGAGGATCTCCTCTCAGGACGGACGGCTGGCAGCAGGGCCAGGGACAGCCCGTGCTTGCTCCCAAGGGGCTCTGTCCCGGGAGAGGACGGCTCTGGGCGATGCTCCTGCTGCTGCCTTGCTGCAGGGCTGCAGGGGCCGAGGGCCCGAGGGCCCGACTCGTTGGCGTGTTCCTGGTCTGTGACGATCTTGGGGCCTGCAGGAGTGCGGGCCCGGCTCTGTGGGGCCGGGGGAGCTGAGAGCAGAGAGCGTTTTGAGGAGAGGCTGCCGTCTCGCAGGGCTGAAGTAGCCCTGCAACCCCTCTGGCCTGCAAGGCCGCCCTTCCCTGGCTGCAGAGCCGCAGGCAGTGCCAGCACCAGGGCTGGGGAGGGTTCAAGGGCCACGGCCCGCCCTGGCCCCACTTCCCAGGCCACAGGTCTCTGTCCAGAGACCTTCTTCATCCTTCTCTCCTGGTTCCGCAGCCATATCCCCCTTTCTTCCCCAGTTCCATGGGCACCGTATCCCTCCCTCTTACCCACATCTCACCGCCCAATCCCTGTGTTGAACCATTTCCCACACCCACATCCCTCCCTCTCCCCAGATTCCTGGCAAGAGCCATCCCTCCCTCTCCCTCTCGTTCCCATGTGCCATTTCCCTCCCTCTCCCCAAGTCCACCTGCACTCGGCTGCCTCTCCCCCAGTTCACAGGGCCACATCCCTCCCTCTCCTCCAGTTCCAACATGCACATTCCTCCCTCTCTACCGGTTCTTGAGCCACAACCCACCCTCTCCCCCGGTTCCCACAGCCACATGTCTCCCACTCCCCGCCTGTGCAGCAGCGAGCAAACATCACGGCAGAAAGCAGGCCCGGTCCCTCTCAGCGTCCCGGTGTTTTTATTCCAGAGGGGCCGCGGGAGGCCCGGCCGCCCCGCTCAGACGCGCAGCCAGGGGAGACGCTGCGCGTGGTCCCCTGAGCCCGGCTCTTCCTCCTGGACCCTGCGCAGCCACGCCGGGTCTTCGTCGGGCTCTGGCAGGTCGAGGAGCTGGCCGTGTCCGTCTCCGTCCCTCTGCGCGGGCGGGCTCTGGGCACGCTGGCGGGGAGCGGGGCGGCGGCGCTCTCCCCTCTCAGCAGAGAGTCTGCGGCGCCTGGAACGGCTGCGGCTCCGCTGCTGCTGCTGCTGCCGCCGCCTCTGCCACCACGGCCCCCGCCTTGCGTAGGGATGGAAGCGGCCGTGGCGACGGGCGGCCACCCCATCACCGTCATCCTCCAGCTGCACGAGGCGGATGGCCGTGATGGGGCCCCGGCAGAGCGGGCAAGTGGCATCCACGGCGCTGGCAGCCCAGCGCCGGATGCAGGCATGGCAGAAGGCATGCCAGCACGGGTCCACTCCAGCGGGGACTTCCAGGGGACGCAAGCAGATGGGGCACGTGTCCCCCCGCCGGCACCTCCTGGCAGCTGGTGGCACCACTGGCTCGTTCCTGGACGCCTGCATTGCTGCTGCTGGAACTTAGTGTCCTGTGTTGCTGGGACTTGCTTTCCTCTCAGCTTCTGGTGGGACTTGCTGTCCTCAGCTGCTGCTGGGACTGGATGTCCTCTTGGCCGCTGCTGGGACTGGATGTCCTCTCAGAGCTGGAGGCACTTGGCGTCCCTGCTGCTGGCAGGACTGGATGGCTGCTGCTGGCGCAACGCGAAGGCTCGGGTTCCGCTGGCGGGACTCGGTGGCCGCTCGGCTGCTGGCAGGTCACAACGTCTGGTGCCGCTGGCAGGACTCGATGGCTCGGGTGCTGCCCACAGGACTCGACGTCTCGTGTGCCGCTGGCAGCACGTGACGCTGGCTTTTATTGCTGCCTGCCGCAAGTGACGTCATGGGGTGACTGTGACTCTGGTGACATCACAGGGCTCTCGGGGCCGCACCCGGGGCCGCACCCAGGAGCTCCCCAGCCTCAGACATGCCCTGTGATGCAAAGCCCACCTGGCAGGGGGCTCCAGGGCTGGCCTCACCTCTGCTGGTCATGGTTTAACCCAAACTAGCAATAGAACCGTGACAGCCACTCACTCAGTCCCCCACCCACCCCCCAGACAGGGGAGAGAATGGAAAGGGAAGGCAGAAACTTGGAATGAGATAAACACACTTGAATAAAAGTACAAAATACTAACGCACTACTCGTTTGCGTATATTTATGTACATAAAATAGAAGCGGAATAGAAAATAAGAGATACTCGATGCAATTCCTCATCAACTCCATCTGCGCTGAGCAGCAGTCCTTTTCTAGGAGGTGGAGACATGGTTGCCGTTGTGTTGATCACATCCGCTGGGATCTGACGACGACCGTCTTGCCATTTGATTAGTGAAAAGTGGTTCTCTCGTGCAGGTGCCTTGACCTTGCTTCTTTTTGATGGCAAAACCGGCATTCCAAAGAATCTGAATTACTCTCGCGCCTTTCTAGAAAACTCATTTTGCTGTTCCGTCCCATACAATGATGTCATCTCTATATTGCAAGAGTTCTGGAGCTTTTCCTTGTTCCAGCGCGGTTTGGATCAGTCCATGGCACATGGTAGGGCTGTGTTTCCAGCCCTGGGCCAGGCGATTCCACGTGTACTGGATGCCCCCGCAGGTGAAAGCAAACTGCGGTCTGCGCTCTGCTGCTAAAGGACTAGAGAAAAACGCGTTAGCGATGTCGGTTGTGGCTCACCACTGAGCTGCCTTTGACTGCAGCTCAAGTTGCAGCTCTAGAGTGTCTGGCACAGCAGCACTCAAGGGTGGTGTGACTTAATTCAGGCCACGATAGTCTACTCTTAGTCTCCACTCTTCACTAGACTTCCGCACTGGCCTAATGGGGCTGTTACAAGGCGAGTGAGTCTTGCTGATCACACCCCGACTGTCCAGTTGACGAATCAGCTTCTGGACACGCATCGGAGAGTCTCGACTGGTGCGATATTGCCGGCGATGCACCGTCGTGGTAGCAATTGGCACCTGCCGGTCGTCAACCCTCAGCAATCCTACAGCAGAAGGGTCCTCTGAGAGACCAGGCACAGTCGACAGTTGTTTAATGTTCTCGGTGTCCGCAGCCGCTCTGCCAAATGCCCAGCCATACCCTTTAGGGGCCTGAAAACACCCTCTCCCGGGGCGGCAGTCTGCGCCGCGGATGCACGGAGCATGTGGAGCAGTCACAGTGGGACGCTTTTGCCCGTCTTTCCCGGTTCGGCTCATTTCAGCCTCTAGCGCAGCCAGCTTCTGGCATCCTCCCGTCACTCCAGAAATACTGATGCGTTTTGTTCCGTTGTGGTTTGGTGGGGTTATTGTGCACTGAGCACCAGTGTCTAGCGAAGCTCTCTGCTCCTGGGGCTCTGTTGTCCCAGGCCATCGCATCTGCACAGTCCAGTAACCTCTGTTGTCCCTTTCCGGCGGCGGGCTAGAGGCAGGGCCCCTCTCATTTGTGTTCTGCGCATTCTGCGGGTAGGAATCAGAAGTTCCTTCAAGAGGATCAGAACGTCTCGTAGCCCTTCTGGAAACTGGAGCACCCACTTCCCCAGGAGGTTTTCCTTTCAACTCACGTACTCGTTCCTGCACTGCTGAGGTGGGTTTTCCATCCCACCTCCTCAGGTCTTCTCCATGATCAGCGAGGAGAAACCACAGCGTGCCTCTCTTTGTGTACTTCTTCTGTCCTCTGTCTTGAGATGGGAAACGCCTTCTCCTGATAGCGGAAACACCGGTTGGTCAGGTGGGGGGTGGAACCTGTCCTCTGGGAGCGCTTTGGTTTCACGTCACAGCTTTGCGAAGCGGTCGTCAGGCTTTTCGCACAGTTTGTCCTCAGTCGACACACAAGCCCGCAGACAGGTAGCGAGGCTGTCCTCAGAGTGCCGAAGCCGGTTCACCACTTCAGTCCCATTTCGTTGAATGTAGCTGCCCAGGCCATTGATGCCCACGACCCAGCCTATGCCGGTGGTGCCCATTGTACAAAGCTGCGTCACAGGGGTTGCGTACAAAGGATCCCATCTGCATTTCTCGCCTCCGCACCGTTTGCCTCACAATAGATTATCTCCCGCACAGCTAACCCTCTCAGGATCGGGATACCTCTCTCCATAGTGTTCCATTTGCCTGGATGACATACAACAGCTTCCTTGAAGGGAAACTTCGCCTTTCCTGGCGGTCAGGAAAGTGGCTGCAGAGGCTGGAGAAGTCTTTCTCTCTTGCAATTGCCCTATCGAGGGTCGCATCCCTTGACAGAGATCCCAGGTGCTGGGATTCGCTACCGTCCAGTTCCAGACAATGGACTCCCTCATCCCAGCACGGGAGCAGCCAGGTGAAAACGTTCTGGCCTTCAGGACGACCACCGCGGTGTCCCCTGGGCAGCGGCTGTGAGCCAGGCCGAAGCCCGTCTCCCCATGGCCAGGAGAGCCGGGGACAGGCCAGGCAAGTGGCGCCTCCGAGGATCTCCTCTCAGGACGGACGGCTGGCAGCAGGGCCAGGGACAGCCCGTGCTTGCTCCCAAGGGGCTCTGTCCCGGGAGAGGACGGCTCTGGGCGATGCTCCTGCTGCTGCCTTGCTGCAGGGCTGCAGGGGCCGAGGGCCCGAGGACCCGACTCGTTGGCGTGTTCCTGGTCTGTGACGACCTTGGGGCCTGCAGGAGTGCGGGCCCAGCTCCGTGGGGCCGGGGGAGCTGAGAGCAGAGAGCGTTTTGAGGAGAGGCTGCTGTCTCGCAGGGCTGAAGTAGCCCTGCAACCCCTCTGGCCTGCAAGGCCGCCCTTCCCTGGCTGCAGAGCCGCAGGCAGTGCCAGCACCAGGGCTGGGGAGGGTTCAAGGGCCACGGCCCGCCCTGGCCCCACTTCCCAGGCCACAGGTCTCTGTCCAGAGACCTTCTTCATCCTTCTCTCCTGGTTCCGCAGCCATATCCCCCTTTCTTCCCCAGTTCCATGGGCACCGTATCCCTCTCTCTTACCCACATCTCACCGCCCAATCCCTGTGTTGAACCATTTCCCACACCCACATCCCTCCCTCTCCCCAGATTCCTGGCAAGAGCCATCCCTCCCTCTCCCTCTCGTTCCCATGTGCCATTTCCCTCCCTCTCCCCAAGTCCACCTGCACTCGGCTGCCTCTCCCCCAGTTCACAGGGCCACATCCCTCCCTCTCCTCCAGTTCCAACATCCACATTCCTCCCTCTCTACCGGTTCTTGAGCCACAACCCACCCTCTCCCCCGGTTCCCACAGCCACATGTCTCCCACTCCCCGCCTGTGCAGCAGCGAGCCAACATCACGGCAGAAAGCAGGCCCGGTCCCTCTCAGCGTCCCGGTGTTTTTATTCCAGAGGGGCCCTGGGAGGCCCGGCCGCCCCGCTCAGACGCGCAGCCAGGGGAGACGCTGCGCGTGGTCCCCTGAGCCCGGCTCTTCCTCCTGGACCCTGCGCAGCCACGCCGGGTCTTCGTCGGGCTCTGGCAGGTCGAGGAGCTGGCCGTGTCCGTCTCCGTCCCTCTGCGCGGGCGGGCTCTGGGCACGCTGGCGGGGAGCGGGGCGGCGGCGCTCTCCCCTCTCAGCAGAGAGTCTGCGGCGCCTGGAACGGCTGCGGCTCCGCTGCTGCTGCTGCTGCCGCCGCCTCTGCCACCACGGCCCCCGCCTTGCGTAGGGATGGAAGCGGCCGTGGCGACGGGCGGCCACCCCATCACCGTCATCCTCCAGCTGCACGAGGCGGATGGCCGTGATGGGGCCCCGGCAGAGCGGGCAAGTGGCATCCACGGCGCTGGCAGCCCAGCGCCGGATGCAGGCATGGCAGAACGCATGCCAGCACGGGTCCACTCCAGCGGGGACTTCCAGGGGACGCAAGCAGATGGGGCACGTGTCCCCCCGCCGGCACCTCCTGGCAGCTGGTGGCACCACTGGCTCGTTCCTGGACGCCTGCATTGCTGCTGCTGGAACTTAGTGTCCTGTGTTGCTGGGACTTGCTTTCCTCTCAGCTTCTGGTGGGACTTGCTGTCCTCAGCTGCTGCTGGGACTGGATGTCCTCTTGGCCGCTGCTGGGACTGGATGTCCTCTCAGAGCTGGAGGCACTTGGCGTCCCTGCTGCTGGCAGGACTGGATGGCTGCTGCTGGCGCAACGCGAAGGCTCGGGTTCCGCTGGCGGGACTCGGTGGCCGCTCGGCTGCTGGCAGGTCACAACGTCTGGTGCCGCTGGCAGGACTCGATGGCTCGGGTGCTGCCCACAGGACTCGACGTCTCGTGTGCCGCTGGCAGCACGTGACGCTGGCTTTTATTGCTGCCTGCCGCAAGTGACGTCATGGGGTGACTGTGACTCTGGTGACATCACAGGGCTCTCGGGGCCGCACCCGGGGCCGCACCCAGGAGCTCCCCAGCCTCAGACATGCCCTGTGATGCAAAGCCCACCTGGCAGGGGGCTCCAGGGCTGGCCTCACCTCTGCTGGTCATGGTTTAACCCAAACTAGCAATAGAACCGTGACAGCCACTCACTCAGTCCCCCACCCACCCCCCAGACAGGGGAGAGAATGGAAAGGGAAGGCAGAAACTTGGAATGAGATAAACACACTTGAATAAAAGTACAAAATACTAACGCACTACTCGTTTGCGTATATTTATGTACATAAAATAGAAGCGGAATAGAAAATAAGAGATACTCGATGCAATTCCTCATCAACTCCATCTGCGCTGAGCAGCAGTCCTTTTCTAGGAGGTGGAGACATGGTTGCCGTTGTGTTGATCACATCCGCTGGGATCTGACGACGACCGTCTTGCCATTTGATTAGTGAAAAGTGGTTCTCTCGTGCAGGTGCCTTGACCTTGCTTCTTTTTGATGGCAAAACCGGCATTCCAAAGAATCTGAATTACTCTCGCGCCTTTCTAGAAAACTCATTTTGCTGTTCCGTCCCATACAATGATGTCATCTCTATATTGCAAGAGTTCTGGAGCTTTTCCTTGTTCCAGCGCGGTTTGGATCAGTCCATGGCACATGGTAGGGCTGTGTTTCCAGCCCTGGGCCAGGCGATTCCACGTGTACTGGATGCCCCCGCAGGTGAAAGCAAACTGCGGTCTGCGCTCTGCTGCTAAAGGACTAGAAAAAAACGCGTTAGCGATGTCGGTTGTGGCTCACCACTGAGCTGCCTTTGACTGCAGCTCAAGTTGCAGCTCTAGAGTGTCTGGCACAGCAGCACTCAAGGGTGGTGTGACTTAATTCAGGCCACGATAGTCTACTCTTAGTCTCCACTCTTCACTAGACTTCCGCACTGGCCTAATGGGGCTGTTACAAGGCGAGTGAGTCTTGCTGATCACACCCCGACTGTCCAGTTGACGAATCAGCTTCTGGACACGCATCGGAGAGTCTCGACTGGTGCGATATTGCCGGCGATGCACCGTCGTGGTAGCAATTGGCACCTGCCGGTCGTCAACCCTCAGCAATCCTACAGCAGAAGGGTCCTCTGAGAGACCAGGCACAGTCGACAGTTGTTTAATGTTCTCGGTGTCCGCAGCCGCTCTGCCAAATGCCCAGCCATACCCTTTAGGGGCCTGAAAACACCCTCTCCCGGGGCGGCAGTCTGCGCCGCGGATGCACGGAGCATGTGGAGCAGTCACAGTGGGACGCTTTTGCCCGTCTTTCCCGGTTCGGCTCATTTCAGCCTCTAGCGCAGCCAGCTTCTGGCATCCTCCCGTCACTCCAGAAATACTGATGCGTTTTGTTCCGTTGTGGTTTGGTGGGGTTATTGTGCACTGAGCACCAGTGTCTAGCGAAGCTCTCTGCTCCTGGGGCTCTGTTGTCCCAGGCCATCGCATCTGCACAGTCCAGTAACCTCTGTTGTCCCTTTCCGGCGGCGGGCTAGAGGCAGGGCCCCTCTCATTTGTGTTCTGCGCATTCTGCGGGTAGGAATCAGAAGTTCCTTCAAGAGGATCAGAACGTCTCGTAGCCCTTCTGGAAACTGGAGCACCCACTTTCCCAGGAGGTTTTCCTTTCAACTCACGTACTCGTTCCTGCACTGCTGAGGTGGGTTTTCCATCCCACCTCCTCAGGTCTTCTCCATGATCAGCGAGGAGAAACCACAGCGTGCCTCTCTTTGTGTACTTCTTCTGTCCTCTGTCTTGAGATGGGAAACGCCTTCTCCTGATAGCGGAAACACCGGTTGGTCAGGTGGGGGGTGGAACCTGTCCTCTGGGAGTGCTTTGGTTTCACGTCACAGCTTTGCGAAGCGGTCGTCAGGCTTTTCGCACAGTTTGTCCTCAGTCGACACACAAGCCCGCAGACAGGTAGCGAGGCTGTCCTCACAGTGCCGAAGCCGGTTCACCACTTCAGTCCCATTTCGTTGAATGTAGCTGCCCAGGCCATTGATGCCCACGACCCAGCCTATGCCGGTGGTGCCCATTGTACAAAGCTGCGTCACAGGGGTTGCGTACAAAGGATCCCATCTGCATTTCTCGCCTCCGCACCGTTTGCCTCACAATAGATTATCTCCCGCACAGCTAACCCTCTCAGGATCGGGATACCTCTCTCCATAGTGTTCCATTTGCCTGGATGACATACAACAGCTTCCTTGAAGGGAAACTTCGCCTTTCCTGGCGGTCAGGAAAGTGGCTGCAGAGGCTGGAGAAGTCTTTCTCTCTTGCAATTGCCCTATCGAGGGTCGCATCCCTTGACAGAGATCCCAGGTGCTGGGATTCGCTACCGTCCAGTTCCAGACAATGGACTCCCTCATCCCAGCACGGGAGCAGCCAGGTGAAAACGTTCTGGCCTTCAGGACGACCACCGCGGTGTCCCCTGGGCAGCGGCTGTGAGCCAGGCCGAAGCCCGTCTCCCCATGGCCAGGAGAGCCGGGGACAGGCCAGGCAAGTGGCGCCTCCGAGGATCTCCTCTCAGGACGGACGGCTGGCAGCAGGGCCAGGGACAGCCCGTGCTTGCTCCCAAGGGGCTCTGTCCCGGGAGAGGACGGCTCTGGGCGATGCTCCTGCTGCTGCCTTGCTGCAGGGCTGCAGGGGCCGAGGGCCCGAGGACCCGACTCGTTGGCGTGTTCCTGGTCTGTGACGACCTTGGGGCCTGCAGGAGTGCGGGCCCAGCTCCGTGGGGCCGGGGGAGCTGAGAGCAGAGAGCGTTTTGAGGAGAGGCTGCTGTCTCGCAGGGCTGAAGTAGCCCTGCAACCCCTCTGGCCTGCAAGGCCGCCCTTCCCTGGCTGCAGAGCCGCAGGCAGTGCCAGCACCAGGGCTGGGGAGGGTTCAAGGGCCACGGCCCGCCCTGGCCCCACTTCCCAGGCCACAGGTCTCTGTCCAGAGACCTTCTTCATCCTTCTCTCCTGGTTCCGCAGCCATATCCCCCTTTCTTCCCCAGTTCCATGGGCACCGTATCCCTCTCTCTTACCCACATCTCACCGCCCAATCCCTGTGTTGAACCATTTCCCACACCCACATCCCTCCCTCTCCCCAGATTCCTGGCAAGAGCCATCCCTCCCTCTCCCTCTCGTTCCCATGTGCCATTTCCCTCCCTCTCCCCAAGTCCACCTGCACTCGGCTGCCTCTCCCCCAGTTCACAGGGCCACATCCCTCCCTCTCCTCCAGTTCCAACATCCACATTCCTCCCTCTCTACCGGTTCTTGAGCCACAACCCACCCTCTCCCCCGGTTCCCACAGCCACATGTCTCCCACTCCCCGCCTGTGCAGCAGCGAGCAAACATCACGGCAGAAAGCAGGCCCGGTCCCTCTCAGCGTCCCGGTGTTTTTATTCCAGAGGGGCCCTGGGAGGCCCGGCCGCCCCGCTCAGACGCGCAGCCAGGGGAGACGCTGCGCGTGGTCCCCTGAGCCCGGCTCTTCCTCCTGGACCCTGCGCAGCCACGCCGGGTCTTCGTCGGGCTCTGGCAGGTCGAGGAGCTGGCCGTGTCCGTCTCCGTCCCTCTGCGCGGGCGGGCTCTGGGCACGCTGGCGGGGAGCGGGGCGGCGGCGCTCTCCCCTCTCAGCAGAGAGTCTGCGGCGCCTGGAACGGCTGCGGCTCCGCTGCTGCTGCTGCTGCCGCCGCCTCTGCCACCACGGCCCCCGCCTTGCGTAGGGATGGAAGCGGCCGTGGCGACGGGCGGCCACCCCATCACCGTCATCCTCCAGCTGCACGAGGCGGATGGCCGTGATGGGGCCCCGGCAGAGCGGGCAAGTGGCATCCACGGCGCTGGCAGCCCAGCGCCGGATGCAGGCATGGCAGAATGCATGCCAGCACGGGTCCACTCCAGCGGGGACTTCCAGGGGACGCAAGCAGATGGGGCACGTGTCCCCCCGCCGGCACCTCCTGGCAGCTGGTGGCACCACTGGCTCGTTCCTGGACGCCTGCATTGCTGCTGCTGGAACTTAGTGTCCTGTGTTGCTGGGACTTGCTTTCCTCTCAGCTTCTGGTGGGACTTGCTGTCCTCAGCTGCTGCTGGGACTGGATGTCCTCTTGGCCGCTGCTGGGACTGGATGTCCTCTCAGAGCTGGAGGCACTTGGCGTCCCTGCTGCTGGCAGGACTGGATGGCTGCTGCTGGCACAACGCGAAGGCTCGGGTTCCGCTGGCGGGACTCGGTGGCCGCTCGGCTGCTGGCAGGTCACAACGTCTGGTGCCGCTGGCAGGACTCGATGGCTTGGGTGCTGCCCACAGGACTCGACGTCTCGTGTGCCGCTGGCAGCACGTGACGCTGGCTTTTATTGCTGCCTGCCGCAAGTGACGTCATGGGGTGACTGTGACTCTGGTGACATCACAGGGCTCTCGGGGCCGCACCCGGGGCCGCACCCAGGAGCTCCCCAGCCTCAGACATGCCCTGTGATGCAAAGCCCACCTGGCAGGGGGCTCCAGGGCTGGCCTCACCTCTGCTGGTCATGGTTTAACCCAAACTAGCAATAGAACCGTGACAGCCACTCACTCAGTCCCCCACCCACCCCCCAGACAGGGGAGAGAATGGAAAGGGAAGGCAGAAACTTGGAATGAGATAAACACACTTGAATAAAAGTACAAAATACTAACGCACTACTCGTTTGCGTATATTTATGTACATAAAATAGAAGCGGAATAGAAAATAAGAGATACTCGATGCAATTCCTCATCAACTCCATCTGCGCTGAGCAGCAGTCCTTTTCTAGGAGGTGGAGACATGGTTGCCGTTGTGTTGATCACATCCGCTGGGATCTGACGACGACCGTCTTGCCATTTGATTAGTGAAAAGTGGTTCTCTCGTGCAGGTGCCTTGACCTTGCTTCTTTTTTATGGCAAAACCGGCATTCCAAAGAATCTGAATTACTCTCGCGCCTTTCTAGAAAACTCATTTTGCTGTTCCGTCCCATACAATGATGTCATCTCTATATTGCAAGAGTTCTGGAGCTTTTCCTTGTTCCAGCGCGGTTTGGATCAGTCCATGGCACATGGTAGGGCTGTGTTTCCAGCCCTGGGCCAGGCGATTCCACGTGTACTGGATGCCCCCGCAGGTGAAAGCAAACTGCGGTCTGCGCTCTGCTGCTAAAGGACTAGAGAAAAACGCGTTAGCGATGTCGGTTGTGGCTCACCACTGAGCTGCCTTTGACTGCAGCTCAAGTTGCAGCTCTAGAGTGTCTGGCACAGCAGCACTCAAGGGTGGTGTGACTTAATTCAGGCCACGATAGTCTACTCTTAGTCTCCACTCTTCACTAGACTTCCGCACTGGCCTAATGGGGCTGTTACAAGGCGAGTGAGTCTTGCTGATCACACCCCGACTGTCCAGTTGACGAATCAGCTTCTGGACACGCATCGGAGAGTCTCGACTGGTGCGATATTGCCGGCGATGCACCGTCGTGGTAGCAATTGGCACCTGCCGGTCGTCAACCCTCAGCAATCCTACAGCAGAAGGGTCCTCTGAGAGACCAGGCACAGTCGACAGTTGTTTAATGTTCTCGGTGTCTGCAGCCGCTCTGCCAAACGCCCAGCCATACCCTTTAGGGGCCTGAAAACACCCTCTCCCGGGGCGGCGGTCTGCGCCGCGGATGCACGGAGCATGTGGAGCAGTCACAGTGGGACGCTTTTGCCCGTCTTTCCCGGTTCGGCTCATTTCAGCCTCTAGCGCAGCCAGCTTCTGGCATCCTCCCGTCACTCCAGAAATACTGATGCGTTTTGTTCCGTTGTGGTTTGGTGGGGTTATTGTGCACTGAGCACCAGTGTCTAGCGAAGCTCTCTGCTCCTGGGGCTCTGTTGTCCCAGGCCATCGCATCTGCACAGTCCAGTAACCTCTGTTGTCCCTTTCCGGCGGCGGGCTGGAGGCAGGGCCCCTCTCATTTGTGTTCTGCGCATTCTGCGGGTAGGAATCAGAAGTTCCTTCAAGAGGATCAGAACGTCTTGTAGCCCTTCTGGAAACTGGAGCACCCACTTTCCCAGGAGGTTTTCCTTTCAACTCACGTACTCGTTCCTGCACTGCTGAGGTGGGTTTTCCATCCCACCTCCTCAGGTCTTCTCCATGATCAGTGAGGAGAAGCCACAGCGTGCCTCTCTTTGTGTACTTCTTTTTTCCTGTGTCTTGAGATGGGAAACGCCTTCTCCTGATAGCGGAAACACCGGTTGGTCAGGTGGGGGGTGGAACCTGTCCTCTGCGAGCGCTTTGATTTCACGTCACAGCTTTGCGAAGCGGTCGTCAGGTTTTTCGCACAGTTTGTCCTCAGTCGACACACAAGCCCGCAGACAGGTAGCAAGGCTGTCCTCAGAGTCCCGAAGCCGGTTCACCACTTCAGTCCCATTTCGTTGAATGTAGCTGCCCAGGCCATTGATGCCCACGACCCAGCCTATGCCGGTGGTGCCCATTGTACAAAGCTGCGTCACAGGGGTTGCGTACAAAGGATCCCATCTGCATTTCTCGCCTCCGCACCGTTTGCCTCACAATAGATTATCTCCCGCACAGCTAACCCTCTCAGGATCGGGATACCTCTCTCCATAGTGTTCCATTTGCCTGGATGACATCCAACAGCTTCCTTGAAGGGAAACCTCGCCTTTCGTGGCGGTCAGGAAAGTGGCTGCAGAGGCCGGAGAAGTCTTTCTCTCTTGCAATTGCCCTATCGAGGGTCGCATCCCTTGGCAGAGATCCCAGCTGCTGGGATTCGCTACCGTCCAGTTCCAGACAATGGGCTCCCTCGTCCCAGCACGGGAGCAGCCAGGTGAACCACGTTCTGGCCTTCACGACGACCACCGCGGTGTCCCCTGGGCAGCGGCTGTGAGCCAGGCCGAAGCCCGTCTCCCCATGGCCAGGAGAGCCGGGGACAGGCCAGGCAAGTGGCGCCTCCGAGGATCTCTTCTCAGGACGGACGGCTGGCAGCAGGGCCAGGGACAGCCCGTGCTTGCTCCCAAGGGGCTCTGTCCCCGGAGAGGACGGCTCTGGGCGATGCTCCTGCTGCTGCCTTGCTGCAGGGCTGCAGGGGCCGAGGGCCCGAGGGCCCGACTCGTTGGCGTGTTCCTGGTCCGTGACGATCTTGGGGCCTGCAGGAGTGCGGGCCCAGCTCCGTGGGGCCGGGGGAGCTGAGAGCAGGGAGCGTTTTGAGGAGAGGCTGCCGTCTCGCAGGGCTGAAGTAGCCCTGCAACCCCTCTGGCCTGCAAGGCCGCCCTTCCCTGGCTGCAGAGCCGCAGGCAGTGCCAGCACCAGGGCTGGGGAGGGTTCAAGGGCCACGGCCCACCCTGTCCCCACTTCCCAGGCCACAGGTCTCTGTCCAGAGACCTTCTTCATCCTTCTCTCCTGGTTCCGCAGCCATATCCCCCTTTCTTCCCCTGTTCCATGGGCACCGTATCCCTCCCTCTTACCCACATCTCACCGCCCAATCCCTCTGTTGAACCATTTCCCACACCCACATCCCTCCCTCTCCCCAGATTCTTGGCAAGAGCCATCCCTCCCTCTCCCTCTCGTTCCCATGTGCCATTTGCCTCCCTCTCCCCAAGTCCACCTGCACTCGGCTGCCTCTCCCCCAGTTCACAGGGCCACATCCCTCCCTCTCCTCCAGTGCCAACATCCACATTCCTCCCTCTCTACCGGTTCTTGAGCCACAACCCACCCTCTCCCCCGGTTCCCACAGCCACATGTCTCCCACTCCCCGCCTGTGCAGCAGCGAGCCAACATCACGGCAGAAAGCAGGCCCGGTCCCTCTCAGCGTCCCGGTGTTTTTATTCCAGAGGGGCCCCGGGAGGCCCGGCCGCCCCGCTCAGACGCGCAGCCAGGGGAGACGCTGCGCGTGGTCCCCTGAGCCCGGCTCTTCCTCCTGGACCCTGCGCAGCCACGCCGGGTCTTCGTCGGGCTCTGGCAGGTCGAGGAGCTGGCCGTGTCCGTCTCCGTCCCTCTGCGCGGGCGGGCTCTGGGCACGCTGGCGGGGAGCGGGGCGGCGGCGCTCTCCCCTCTCAGCAGAGAGTCTGCGGCGCCTGGAACGGCTGCGGCTCCGCTGCTGCTGCTGCTGCCGCCGCCTCTGCCACCACGGCCCCCGCCTTGCGTAGGGATGGGAGCGGCCGTGGCGACGGGCGGCCACCCCATCACCGTCATCCTCCAGCTGCACGAGGCGGATGGCCGTGATGGGGCCCCGGCAGAGCGGGCAAGTGGCATCCACGGCGCTGGCAGCCCAGCGCCGGATGCAGGCATGGCAGAACGCATGCCAGCACGGGTCCACTCCAGCGGGGACTTCCAGGGGACGCAAGCAGATGGGGCACGTGTCCCCCCGCCGGCACCTCCTGGCAGCTGGTGGCACCACTGGCTCGTTCCTGGACGCCTGCATTGCTGCTGCTGGAACTTAGTGTCCTGTGTTGCTGGGACTTGCTTTCCTCTCAGCTTCTGGTGGGACTTGCTGTCCTCAGCTGCTGCTGGGACTGGATGTCCTCTTGGCCGCTGCTGGGACTGGATGTCCTCTCAGAGCTGGAGGCACTTGGCGTCCCTGCTGCTGGCAGGACTGGATGGCTGCTGCTGGCGCAACGCGAAGGCTCGGGTTCCGCTGGCGGGACTCGGTGGCCGCTCGGCTGCTGGCAGGTCACAACGTCTGGTGCCGCTGGCAGGACTCGATGGCTCGGGTGCTGCCCACAGGACTCGACGTCTCGTGTGCCGCTGGCAGCACGTGACGCTGGCTTTTATTGCTGCCTGCCGCAAGTGACGTCATGGGGTGACTGTGACTCTGGTGACATCACAGGGCTCTCGGGGCCGCACCCGGGGCCGCACCCAGGAGCTCCCCAGCCTCAGACATGCCCTGTGATGCAAAGCCCACCTGGCAGGGGGCTCCAGGGCTGGCCTCACCTCTGCTGGTCATGGTTTAACCCAAACTAGCAATAGAACCGTGACAGCCACTCGCTCAGTCCCCCACCCACTCCCCAGACAGGGGAGAGAATGGAAAGGGAAGGCAGAAACTTGGAATGAGATAAACACACTTGAATAAAAGTACAAAATACTAACGCACTACTCGTTTGCGTATATTTATGTACATAAAATAGAAGCGGAATAGAAAATAAGAGATACTCGATGCAATTCCTCATCAACTCCATCTGCGCTGAGCAGCAGTCCTTTTCTAGGAGGTGGAGACATGGTTGCCGTTGTGTTGATCACATCCGCTGGGATCTGACGACGACCGTCTTGCCATTTGATTAGTGAAAAGTGGTTCTCTCGTGCAGGTGCCTTGACCTTGCTTCTTTTTTATGGCAAAACCGGCATTCCAAAGAATCTGAATTACTCTCGCGCCTTTCTAGAAAACTCATTTTGCTGTTCCGTCCCATACAATGATGTCATCTCTATATTGCAAGAGTTCTGGAGCTTTTCCTTGTTTCAGCGCGGTTTGGATCAGTCCATGGCACATGGTAGGGCTGTGTTTCCAGCCCTGGGCCAGGCGATTCCACGTGTACTGGATGCCCCCGCAGGTGAAAGCAAACTGCGGTCTGCGCTCTGCTGCTAAAGGACTAGAGAAAAACGCGTTAGCGATGTCGGTTGTGGCTCACCACTGAGCTGCCTTTGACTGCAGCTCAAGTTGCAGCTCTAGAGTGTCTGGCACAGCAGCACTCAAGGGTGGTGTGACTTAATTCAGGCCACGATAGTCTACTCTTAGTCTCCACTCTTCACTAGACTTCCGCACTGGCCTAATGGGGCTGTTACAAGGCGAGTGAGTCTTGCTGATCACACCCCGACTGTCCAGTTGACGAATCAGCTTCTGGACACGCATCGGAGAGTCTCGACTGGTGCGATATTGCCGGCGATGCACCGTCGTGGTAGCAATTGGCACCTGCCGGTCGTCAACCCTCAGCAATCCTACAGCAGAAGGGTCCTCTGAGAGACCAGGCACAGTCGACAGTTGTTTAATGTTCTCGGTGTCCGCAGCCGCTCTGCCAAACGCCCAGCCATACCCTTTAGGGGCCTGAAAACACCCTCTCCCGGGGCGGCAGTCTGCGCCGCGGATGCACGGAGCATGTGGAGCAGTCACAGTGGGACGCTTTTGCCCGTCTTTCCCGGTTCGGCTCATTTCAGCCTCTAGCGCAGCCAGCTTCTGGCATCCTCCCGTCACTCCAGAAATACTGATGCGTTTTGTTCCGTTGTGGTTTGGTGGGGTTATTGTGCACTGAGCACCAGTGTCTAGCGAAGCTCTCTGCTCCTGGGGCTCTGTTGTCCCAGGCCATCGCATCTGCACAGTCCAGTAACCTCTGTTGTCCCTTTCCGGCGGCGGGCTAGAGGCAGGGCCCCTCTCATTTGTGTTCTGCGCATTCTGCGGGTAGGAATCAGAAGTTCCTTCAAGAGGATCAGAACGTCTCGTAGCCCTTCTGGAAACTGGAGCACCCACTTTCCCAGGAGGTTTTCCTTTCAACTCACGTACTCGTTCCTGCACTGCTGAGGTGGGTTTTCCATCCCACCTCCTCAGGTCTTCTCCATGATCAGCGAGGAGAAGCCACAGTGTGCCTCTCTTTGTGTACTTCTTCTGTCCTCTGTCTTGAGATGGGAAATGCCTTCTCCTGATAGCGGAAACACCGGTTGGTCAGGTGGGGAGTGGAACCTGTCCTCTGCGAGCGCTTTGATTTCACGTCACAGCTTTGCGAAGCGGTCGTCAGGTTTTTCGCACAGTTTGTCCTCAGTCGACACACAAGCCCGCAGACAGGTAGCGAGGCTGTCCTCAGAGTGCCGAAGCCAGTTCACCACTTCAGTCCCATTTCGTTGAATGTAGCTGCCCAGGCCATTGATGCTCACGACCCAGCCTATGCCGGTGGTGCCCATTGTACAAAGCTGCGTCACAGGGGTTGTGTACAAAGGATCCCATCTGCATTTCTCGCCTCTGCACCGTTTGCCTCACAATATATTATCTCCCGCACAGCTAATCCTCTCAGGATCTGGATACCTCTCTCCATAGTATTCCATTTGCCTGGATGACATACAACAGCTTCCTTGAAGGGAAACCTCGCCTTTCCTGGCGGTCAGGAAAGTGGCTGCAGAGGCTGGAGAAGTCTTTCTCTCTTGCAATTGCCCTATCGAGGGTCGCATCCCTTGACAGAGATCCCAGCTGCTGGGATTCGCTACCGTCCAGTTCCAGACAATGGGCTCCCTCGTCCCAGCACGGGAGCAGCCAGGTGACCACGTTCTGGCCTTCAGGACGACCACCGCGGTGTCCCCTGGGCAGCGGCTGTGAGCCAGGCCGAAGCCCGTCTCCCCATGGCCAGGAGAGCCGGGGACAGGCCAGGCAAGTGGCGCCTCCGAGGATCTCCTCTCAGGACGGACGGCTGGCAGCAGGGCCAGGGACAGCCCGTGCTTGCTCCCAAGGGGCTCTGTCCCGGGAGAGGACGGCTCTGGGCGATGCTCCTGCTGCTGCCTTGCTGCAGGGCTGCAGGGGCCGAGGGCCCGAGGGCCCGACTCGTTGGCGTGTTCCTGGTCTGTGACGACCTTGGGGCCTGCAGGAGTGCGGGCCCAGCTCCGTGGGGCCGGGGGAGCTGAGAGCAGGGAGCGTTTTGAGGAGAGGCTGCCGTCTCGCAGGGCTGAAGTAGCCCTGCAACCCCTCTGGCCTGCAAGGCCGCCCTTCCCTGGCTGCAGAGCCGCAGGCAGTGCCAGCACCAGGGCTGGGGAGGGTTCAAGGGCCACGGCCCGCCCTGGCCCCACTTCCCAGGCCACAGGTCTCTGTCCAGAGACCTTCTTCATCCTTCTCTCCTGGTTCCGCAGCCATATCCCCCTTTCTTCCCCAGTTCCATGGGCACCGTATCCCTCCCTCTTACCCACATCTCACCGCCCAATCCCTGTGTTGAACCATTTCCCACACCCACATCCCTCCCTCTCCCCAGATTCCTGGCAAGAGCCATCCCTCCCTCTCCCTCTCGTTCCCATGTGCCATTTCCCTCCCTCTCCCCAAGTCCACCTGCACTCGACTGCCTCTCCCCCAGTTCACAGGGCCACATCCCTCCCTCTCCTCCAGTGCCAACATCCACATTCCTCCCTCTCTACCGGTTCTTGAGCCACAACCCACCCTCTCCCCCGGTTCCCACAGCCACATGTCTCCCACTCCCCGCCTGTGCAGCAACGAGCCAACATCACGGCAGAAAGCAGGCCCGGTCCCTCTCAGCGTCCCGGTGTTTTTATTCCAGAGGGGCCCCGGGAGGCCCGGCCGCCCCGCTCAGACGCGCAGCCAGGGGAGACGCTGCGCGTGGTCCCCTGAGCCCGGCTCTTCCTCCTGGACCCTGCGCAGCCACGCCGGGTCTTCGTCGGGCTCTGGCAGGTCGAGGAGCTGGCCGTGTCCGTCTCCGTCCCTCTGCGCGGGCGGGCTCTGGGCACGCTGGCGGGGAGCGGGGCGGCGGCGCTCTCCCCTCTCAGCAGAGAGTCTGCGGCGCCTGGAACGGCTGCGGCTCCGCTGCTGCTGCTGCTGCTGCCGCCTCTGCCACCACGGCCCCCGCCTTGCGTAGGGATGGAAGCGGCCGTGGCGACGGGCGGCCACCCCATCACCGTCATCCTCCAGCTGCACGAGGCGGATGGCCGTGATGGGGCCCCGGCAGAGCGGGCAAGTGGCATCCACGGCGCTGGCAGCCCAGCGCCGGATGCAGGCATGGCAGAACGCATGCCAGCACGGGTCCACTCCAGCGGGGACTTCCAGGGGACGCAAGCAGATGGGGCACGTGTCCCCCCGCCGGCACCTCCTGGCAGCTGGTGGCACCACTGGCTCGTTCCTGGACGCCTGCATTGCTGCTGCTGGAACTTAGTGTCCTGTGTTGCTGGGACTTGCTTTCCTCTCAGCTTCTGGTGGGACTTGCTGTCCTCAGCTGCTGCTGGGACTGGATGTCCTCTTGGCCGCTGCTGGGACTGGATGTCCTCTCAGAGCTGGAGGCACTTGGCGTCCCTGCTGCTGGCAGGACTGGATGGCTGCTGCTGGCGCAACGCGAAGGCTCGGGTTCCGCTGGCGGGACTCGGTGGCCGCTCGGCTGCTGGCAGGTCACAACGTCTGGTGCCGCTGGCAGGACTCGATGGCTCGGGTGCTGCCCACAGGACTCGACGTCTCGTGTGCCGCTGGCAGCACGTGACGCTGGCTTTTATTGCTGCCTGCCGCAAGTGACGTCATGGGGTGACTGTGACTCTGGTGACATCACAGGGCTCTCGGGGCCGCACCCGGGGCCGCACCCAGGAGCTCCCCAGCCTCAGACATGCCCTGTGATGCAAAGCCCACCTGGCAGGGGGCTCCAGGGCTGGCCTCACCTCTGCTGGTCATGGTTTAATCCAAACTAGCAATAGAACCGTGACAGCCACTCGCTCAGTCCCCCACCCACTCCCCAGACAGGGGAGAGAATGGAAAGGGAAGGCAGAAACTTGGAATGAGATAAACACACTTGAATAAAAGTACAAAATACTAACGCACTACTCGTTTGCGTATATTTATACACATAAAATAGGAGCAGAATAGAAAATAAGAGATACTCGATGCAATTCCTCATCAACTCCATCTGCGCTGAGCAGCAGTCCTTTTCTAGGAGGTGGAGACGTGGTTGCCGTTGTGTTGATCACATCCGCTGGGATCTGACGACGACCGTCTTGCCATTTGATTAGTGAAAAGTGGTTCTCTCGTGCAGGTGCCTTGACCTTGCTTCTTTTTTATGGCAAAACCGGCATTCCAAAGAATCTGAATTACTCTCGCGCCTTTCTAGAAAACTCATTTTGCTGTTCCGTCCCATACAATGATGTCATCTCTATATTGCAAGAGTTCTGGAGCTTTTCCTTGTTCCAGCGCGGTTTGGATCAGTCCATGGCACATGGTAGGGCTGTGTTTCCAGCCCTGGGGCAGGCGATTCCACGTGTACTGGATGCCCCCGCAGGTGAAAGCAAACTGCGGTCTGCGCTCTGCTGCTAAAGGACTAGAGAAAAACGCGTTAGCGATGTCGGTTGTGGCTCACCACTGAGCTGCCTTTGACTGCAGCTCAAGTTGCAGCTCTAGAGTGTCTGGTACAGCAGCACTCAAGGGTGGTGTGACTTAATTCAGGCCACGATAGTCTACTCTTAGTCTCCACTCTTCACTAGACTTCCGCACTGGCCTAATGGGGCTGTTACAAGGCGAGTGAGTCTTGCTGATCACACCCCGACTGTCCAGTTGACGAATCAGCTTCTGGACAGGCATCGGAGAGTCTCGACTGGTGCGATATTGCCGGCGATGCACCGTCGTGGTAGCAATTGGCACCTGCCGGTCGTCAGCCCTCAGCAATCCTACAGCAGAAGGGTCCTCTGAGAGACCAGGCACAGTCGACAGTTGTTTAATGTTCTCGGTGTCCGCAGCCGCTCTGCCAAACGCCCAGCCATACCCTTTAGGGGCCTGAAAACACCCTCTCCCGGGGCGGCGGTCTGCGCCGCGGATGCACGGAGCATGTGGAGCAGTCACAGTGGGACGCTTTTGCCCGTCTTTCCTGGTTCGGCTCATTTCATCCTCTAGTGCAGCCAGCTTCTGGCATCCTCCCGTCACTCCAGAAATACTGATGCATTTTGTTCCGTTGTGGTTTGGTGGGGTTATTGTGCACTGAGCACCAGTGTCTAGCGAAGCTCTCTGCTCCTGGGGCTCTGTTGTCCCAGGCCATCGCATCTGCACAGTCCAGTAACCTCTGTTGTCCCTTTCCGGCGGCGGGCTGGAGGCAGGGCCCCTCTCATTTGTGTTCTGCGCATTCTGCGGGTAGGAATCAGAAGTTCCTTCAAGAGGATCAGAACGTCTTGTAGCCCTTCTGGAAACTGGAGCACCCACTTTCCCAGGAGGTTTTCCTTTCAACTCACGTACTCGTTCCTGCACTGCTGAGGTGGGTTTTCCATCCCACCTCCTCAGGTCTTCTCCATGATCAGCGAGGAGAAGCCACAGCGTGCCTCTCTTTGTGTACTTCTTCTGTCCTCTGTCTTGAGATGGGAAACGCCTTCTCCTGATAGCGGAAACACCGGTTGGTCACGTGGGGGGTGGAACCTGTCCTCTGCGAGCGCTTTGATTTCACGTCACAGCTTTGCGAAGCGGTCGTCAGGTTTTTCGCACAGTTTGTCCTCAGTCGACACACAAGCCCGCAGACAGGTAGCGAGGCTGTCCTCACAGTGCCGAAGCCGGTTCACCACTTCAGTCCCATTTCGTTGAATGTAGCTGCCCAGGCCATTGATGCTCACGACCCAGCCTATGCCGGTGGTGCCCATTGTACAAAGTTGCGTCACAGGGGTTGCGTACAAAGGATCCCATCTGCATTTCTCGCCTCCGCACCGTTTGCCTCACAATAGATTATCTCCCGCACAGCTAACCCTCTCAGGATCGGGATACCTCTCTCCATAGTATTCCATTTGCCTGGATGACATCCAACAGCTTCCTTGAAGGGAAACCTCGCCTTTCCTGGCGGTCAGGAAAGTGGCTGCAGAGGCCGGAGAAGTCTTTCTCTCTTGCAATTGCCCTATCGAGGGTCGCATCCCTTGGCAGAGATCCCAGCTGCTGGGATTCGCTACCGTCCAGTTCCAGACAATGGGCTCCCTCGTCCCAGCACGGGAGCAGCCAGGTGAACCACGTTCTGGCCTTCAGGACGACCACCGCGGTGTCCCCTGGGCAGCGGCTGTGAGCCAGGCCGAAGCCCGTCTCCCCATGGCCAGGAGAGCCGGGGACAGGCCAGGCAAGTGGCGCCTCCGAGGATCTCCTCTCAGGACGGACGGCTGGCAGCAGGGCCAGGGACAGCCCGTGCTTGCTCCCAAGGGGCTCTGTCCCGGGAGAGGACGGCTCTGGGCGATGCTCCTGCTGCTGCCTTGCTGCAGGGCTGCAGGGGCCGAGGGCCCGAGGGCCCGACTCGTTGGCGTGTTCCTGGTCTGTGACGACCTTGGGGCCTGCAGGAGTGCGGGCCCGGCTCTGTGGGGCCGGGGGGAGCTGAGAGCAGAGAGCGTTTTGAGGAGAGGCTGCCGTCTCGCAGGGCTGAAGTAGCCCTGCAACCCCTCTGGCCTGCAAGGCCGCCCTTCCCTGGCTGCAGAGCCGCAGGCAGTGCCAGCACCAGGGCTGGGGAGGGTTCAAGGGCCACGGCCCGCCCTGGCCCCACTTCCCAGGCCACAGGTCTCTGTCCAGAGACCTTCTTCATCCTTCTCTCCTGGTTCCGCAGCCATATCCCCCTTTCTTCCCCAGTTCCATGGGCACCGTATCCCTCCCTCTTACCCACATCTCACCGCCCAATCCCTGTGTTGAACCATTTCCCACACCCACATCCCTCCCTCTCCCCAGATTCCTGGCAAGAGCCATCCCTCCCTCTCCCTCTCGTTCCCATGTGCCATTTCCCTCCCTCTCCCCAAGTCCACCTGCACTCGGCTGCCTCTCCCCCAGTTCACAGGGCCACATCCCTCCCTCTCCTCCAGTGCCAACATCCACATTCCTCCCTCTCTACCGGTTCTTGAGCCACAACCCACCCTCTCCCCCGGTTCCCACAGCCACATGTCTCCCACTCCCCGCCTGTGCAGCAGCGAGCCAACATCACGGCAGAAAGCAGGCCCGGTCCCTCTCAGCGTCCCGGTGTTTTTATTCCAGAGGGGCCCCGGGAGGCCCGGCCGCCCCGCTCAGACGCGCAGCCAGGGGAGACGCTGCGCGTGGTCCCCTGAGCCCGGCTCTTCCTCCTGGACCCTGCGCAGCCACGCCGGGTCTTCGTCGGGCTCTGGCAGGTCGAGGAGCTGGCCGTGTCCATCTCCGTCCCTCTGCGCGGGCGGGCTCTGGGCACGCTGGCGGGGAGCGGGGCGGCGGCGCTCTCCCCTCTCAGCAGAGAGTCTGCGGCGCCTGGAACGGCTGCGGCTCCGCTGCTGCTGCTGCTGCCGCCGCCTCTGCCACCACGGCCCCCGCCTTGCGTAGGGATGGAAGCGGCCGTGGCGACGGGCGGCCACCCCATCACCGTCATCCTCCAGCTGCACGAGGCGGATGGCCGTGATGGGGCCCCGGCAGAGCGGGCAAGTGGCATCCACGGCGCTGGCAGCCCAGCGCCGGATGCAGGCATGGCAGAACGCATGCCAGCATGGGTCCACTCCAGCGGGGACTTCCAGGGGACGCAAGCAGATGGGGCACGTGTCCCCCCGCCGGCACCTCCTGGCAGCTGGTGGCACCACTGGCTCGTTCCTGGACGCCTGCATTGCTGCTGCTGGAACTTAGTGTCCTGTGTTGCTGGGACTTGCTTTCCTCTCAGCTTCTGGTGGGACTTGCTGTCCTCAGCTGCTGCTGGGACTGGATGTCCTCTTGGCCGCTGCTGGGACTGGATGTCCTCTCAGAGCTGGAGGCACTTGGCGTCCCTGCTGCTGGCAGGACTGGATGGCTGCTGCTGGCGCAACGCGAAGGCTCGGGTTCCGCTGGCGGGACTCGGTGGCCGCTCGGCTGCTGGCAGGTCACAACGTCTGGTGCCGCTGGCAGGACTCGATGGCTCGGGTGCTGCCCACAGGACTCGACGTCTCGTGTGCCGCTGGCAGCACGTGACGCTGGCTTTTATTGCTGCCTGCCGCAAGTGACGTCATGGGGTGACTGTGACTCTGGTGACATCACAGGGCTCTCGGGGCCGCACCCGGGGCCGCACCCAGGAGCTCCCCAGCCTCAGACATGCCCTGTGATGCAAAGCCCACCTGGCAGGGGGCTCCAGGGCTGGCCTCACCTCTGCTGGTCATGGTTTAACCCAAACTAGCAATAGAACCGTGACAGCCACTCGCTCAGTCCCCCACCCACCCCCCAGACAGGGGAGAGAATGGAAAGGGAAGGCAGAAACTTGGAATGAGATAAACACACTTGAATAAAAGTACAAAATACTAACGCACTACTCGTTTGCATATATTTATATACATAAAATAGAAGCGGAATAGAAAATAAGAGATACTCGATGCAATTCCTCATCAACTCCATCTGCGCTGAGCAGCAGTCCTTTTCTAGGAGGTGGAGACATGGTTGCCGTTGTGTTGATCACATCCGCTGGGATCTGACGACGACCGTCTTGCCATTTGATTAGTGAAAAGTGGTTCTCTCGTGCAGGTGCCTTGACCTTGCTTCTTTTTTATGGCAAAACCGGCATTCCAAAGAATCTGAATTACTCTCGCGCCTTTCTAGAAAACTCATTTTGCTGTTCCGTCCCATACAATGATGTCATCTCTATATTGCAAGAGTTCTGGAGCTTTTCCTTGTTCCAGCGCGGTTTGGATCAGTCCATGGCACATGGTAGGGCTGTGTTTCCAGCCCTGGGGCAGGCGATTCCACGTGTACTGGATGCCCCCGCAGGTGAAAGCAAACTGCGGTCTGCGCTCTGCTGCTAAAGGACTAGAGAAAAACGCGTTAGCGATGTCGGTTGTGGCTCACCACTGAGCTGCCTTTGACTGCAGCTCAAGTTGCAGCTCTAGAGTGTCTGGCACAGCAGCACTCAAGGGTGGTGTGACTTAATTCAGGCCACGATAGTCTACTCTTAGTCTCCACTCTTCACTAGACTTCCGCACTGGCCTAATGGGGCTGTTACAAGGCGAGTGAGTCTTGCTGATCACACCCCGACTGTCCAGTTGACGAACCAGCTTCTGGACACGCATCGGAGAGTCTCGACTGGTGCGATATTGCCGGCGATGCACCGTCGTGGTAGCAATTGGCACCTGCCGGTCGTCAATCCTCAGCAATCCTACAGCAGAAGGGTCCTCTGAGAGACCAGGCACAGTGGACAGTTGTTTAATGTTCTCGGTGTCCGCAGCCGCTCTGCCAAACGCCCAGCCATACCCTTTAGGGGCCTGAAAACACCCTCTCCCGGGGCGGCGGTCTGCGCCGCGGATGCATGGAGCATGTGGAGCAGTCACAGTGGGACGCTTTTGCCCGTCTTTCCCGGTTCGGCTCATTTCAGCCTCTAGCGCAGCCAGCTTCTGGCATCCTCCCTTCACTCCAGAAATACTGATACATTTTGTTCCGTTGTGGTTTGGTGGGGTTATTGTGCACTGAGCACCAGTGTCTAGCGAAGCTCTCTGCTCCTGGGGCTCTGTTGTCCCAGGCCATCGCATCTGCACAGTCCAGTAACCTCTGTTGTCCCTTTCCGGCGGCGGGCTGGAGGCAGGGCCCCTCTCATTTGTGTTCTGCGCATTCTGCGGGTAGGAATCAGAAGTTCCTTCAAGAGGATCAGAACGTCTTGTAGCCCTTCTGGAAACTGGAGCACCCACTTTCCCAGGAGGTTTTCCTTTCAACTCACGTACTCGTTCCTGCACTGCTGAGGTGGGTTTTCCATCCCACCTCCTCAGGTCTTCTCCATGATCAGTGAGGAGAAGCCACAGCGTGCCTCTCTTTGTGTACTTCGTCTGTCCTCTGTCTTGAGATGGGAAACGCCTTCTCCTGATAGCGGAAACACCGGTTGGTCAGGTTGGGGGTGGAACCTGTCCTCTGCGAGCGCTTTGGTTTCACGTCACAGCTTTGCAAAGCGGTCGTCAGGTTTTTCGCACAGTTTGTCCTCAGTCGACACACAAGCCCACAGACAGGTAGCGAGGCTGTCCTCAGAGTGCCGAAGCCGGTTCACCACTTCAGTCCCATTTCGTTGAATGTAGCTGCCCAGGCCATTGATGCCCACGACCCAGCCTATGCCGGTGGTGCCCATTGTACAAAGCTGCGTCACAGGGGTTGCGTACAAAGGATCCCATCTGCATTTCTCGCCTCCGCACCGTTTGCCTCACAATAGATTATCTCCCGCACAGCTAATCCTCTCAGGATCGGGATACCTCTCTCCATAGTATTCCATTTGCCTGGATGACATACAACAGCTTCCTTGAAGGGAAACCTCGCCTTTCCTGGCGGTCAGGAAAGTGGCTGCAGAGGCCGGAGAAGTCTTTCTCTCTTGCAATTGCCCTATCGAGGGTCGCATCCCTTGGCAGAGATCCCAGGTGCTGGGATTCGCTACCGTCCAGTTCCAGACAATGGGCTCCCTCGTCCCAGCACGGGAGCAGCCAGGTGAACCACGTTCTGGCCTTCAGGACGACCACCGCGGTGTCCCCTGGGCAGCGGCTGTGAGCTTGGCCGAAGCTCGTCTCCCCATGGCCAGGAGAGCCGGGGACAGGCCAGGCAAGTGGCGCCTCCGAGGATCTCCTCTCAGGACGGACGGCTGGCAGCAGGGCCAGGGACAGCCCGTGCTTGCTCCCAAGGGGCTCTGTCCCGGGAGAGGACGGCTCTGGGCGATGCTCCTGCTGCTGCCTTGCTGCAGGGCTGCAGGGGCCGAGGGCCCGAGGGCCCGACTCGTTGGCGTGTTCCTGGTCTGTGACGACCTTGGGGCCTGCAGGAGTGTGGGCCCGGCTCTGTGGGGCCGGGGGGAGCTGAGAGCAGAGAGCATTTTGAGGAGAGGCTGCCGTCTCGCAGGACTGAAGTAGCCCTGCAACCCCTCTGGCCTGCAAGGCCACCCTTCCCTGGCTGCAGAGCCGCAGGCAGTGCCAGCACCAGGGCTGGGGAGGGTTCAAGGGCCACGGCCCACCCTGTCCCCACTTCCCAGGCCACAGGTCTCTGTCCAGAGACCTTCTTCATCCTTCTCTCCTGGTTCCGCAGCCATATCCCCCTTTCTTCCCCAGTTCCATGGGCACCGTATCCGTCCCTCTTACCCACATCTCACCGCCCAATCCCTGTGTTGAACCATTTCCCACACCCACATCCCTCCCTCTCCCCAGATTCCTGGCAAGAGCCATCCCTCCCTCTCCCTCTCGTTCCCATGTGCCATTTCCCTCCCTCTCCCCAAGTCCACCTGCACTCGGCTGCCTCTCCCCCAGTTCACAGGGCCACATCCCTCCCTCTCCTCCAGTGCCAACATCCACATTCCTCCCTCTCTACAGGTTCTTGAGCCACAACCCACCCTCTCCCCCGGTTCCCACAGCCACATGTCTCCCACTCCCCGCCTGTGCAGCAGCGAGCCAACATCACGGCAGAAAGCAGGCCCGGTCCCTCTCAGCGTCCCGGTGTTTTTATTCCAGAGGGGCCCCGGGAGGCCCGGCCGCCCCGCTCAGACGCGCAGCCAGGGGAGACGCTGCGCGTGGTCCCCTGAGCCCGGCTCTTCCTCCTGGACCCTGCGCAGCCACGCCGGGTCTTCATCGGGCTCTGGCAGGTCGAGGAGCTGGCCGTGTCCGTCTCCGTCCCTCTGCGCGGGCGGGCTCTGGGCACGCTGGCGGGGAGCGGGGCGGCGGCGCTCTCCCCTCTCAGCAGAGAGTCTGCGGCGCCTGGAACGGCTGCGGCTCCGCTGCTGCTGCTGCTGCCGCCGCCTCTGCCACCACGGCCCCCGCCTTGCGTAGGGATGGAAGCGGCCGTGGCGACGGGCGGCCACCCCATCACCGTCATCCTCCAGCTGCACGAGGCGGATGGCCGTGATGGGGCCCCGGCAGAGCGGGCAAGTGGCATCCACGGCGCTGGCAGCCCAGCGCCGGATGCAGGCATGGCAGAACGCATGCCAGCACGGGTCCACTCCAGCGGGGACTTCCAGGGGACGCAAGCAGATGGGGCACGTGTCCCCCCGCCGGCACCTCCTGGCAGCTGGTGGCACCACTGGCTCGTTCCTGGACGCCTGCATTGCTGCTGCTGGAACTTAGTGTCCTGTGTTGCTGGGACTTGCTTTCCTCTCAGCTTCTGGTGGGACTTGCTGTCCTCAGCTGCTGCTGGGACTGGATGTCCTCTTGGCCGCTGCTGGGACTGGATGTCCTCTCAGAGCTGGAGGCACTTGGCGTCCCTGCTGCTGGCAGGACTGGATGGCTGCTGCTGGCGCAACGCGAAGGCTCGGGTTCCGCTGGCGGGACTCGGTGGCCGCTCGGCTGCTGGCAGGTCACAACGTCTGGTGCCGCTGGCAGGACTCGATGGCTCGGGTGCTGCCCACAGGACTCGACGTCTCGTGTGCCGCTGGCAGCACGTGACGCTGGCTTTTATTGCTGCCTGCCGCAAGTGACGTCATGGGGTGACTGTGACTCTGGTGACATCACAGGGCTCTCGGGGCCGCACCCGGGGCCGCACCCAGGAGCTCCCCAGCCTCAGACATGCCCTGTGATGCAAAGCCCACCTGGCAGGGGGCTCCAGGGCTGGCCTCACCTCTGCTGGTCATGGTTTAACCCAAACTAGCAATAGAACCGTGACAGCCACTCGCTCAGTCCCCCACCCACCCCCCAGACAGGGGAGAGAATGGAAAGGGAAGGCAGAAACTTGGAATGAGATAAACACACTTGAATAAAAGTACAAAATACTAACGCACTACTCGTTTGCATATATTTATATACATAAAATAGAAGCGGAATAGAAAATAAGAGATACTCGATGCAATTCCTCATCAACTCCATCTGCGCTGAGCAGCAGTCCTTTTCTAGGAGGTGGAGACATGGCTGCCGTTGTGTTGATCACATCCGCTGGGATCTGACGACGACCGTCTTGCCATTTGATTAGTGAAAAGTGGTTCTCTCGTGCAGGTGCCTTGACCTTGCTTCTTTTTTATGGCAAAACCGGCATTCCAAAGAATCTGAATTACTCTCGCGCCTTTCTAGAAAACTCATTTTGCTGTTCCGTCCCATACAATGATGTCATCTCTATATTGCAAGAGTTCTGGAGCTTTTCCTTGTTCCAGCGCGGTTTGGATCAGTCCATGGCACATGGTAGGGCTGTGTTTCCAGCCCTGGGCCAGGCGATTCCACGTGTACTGGATGCCCCCGCAGGTGAAAGCAAACTGCGGTCTGCGCTCTGCTGCTAAAGGACTAGAGAAAAACGCGTTAGCGATGTCGGTTGTGGCTCACCACTGAGCTGCCTTTGACTGCAGCTCAAGTTGCAGCTCTAGAGTGTCTGGCACAGCAGCACTCAAGGGTGGTGTGACTTAATTCAGGCCACGATAGTCTACTCTTAGTCTCCACTCTTCACTAGACTTCCGCACTGGCCTAATGGGGCTGTTACAAGGCGAGTGAGTCTTGCTGATCACACCCCGACTGTCCAGTTGACGAATCAGCTTCTGGACACGCATCGGAGAGTCTCGACTGGTGCGATATTGCCGGCGATGCACCGTTGTGGTAGCAATTGGCACCTGCCAGTCGTCAGCCCTCAGCAATCCTACAGCAGAAGGGTCCTCTGAGAGACCAGGCACAGTCCACAGTTGTTTAATGTTCTCAGTGTCCGCAGCCGCTCTGCCAAACGCCCAGCCATACCCTTTAGGGGCCTGAAAACACCCTCTCCCGGGGCGGCGGTCTGCGCCGCGGATGCACGGAGCATGTGGAGCAGTCACAGTGGGACGCTTTTGCCCGTCTTTCCCGGTTCGGCTCATTTCAGCCTCTAGCGCAGCCAGCTTCTGGCATCCTCCCGTCACTCCAGAAATACTGATGCGTTTTGTTCCGTTGTGGTTTGGTGGGGTTATTGTGCACTGAGCACCAGTGTCTAGCGAAGCTCTCTGCTCCTGGGGCTCTGTTGTCCCAGGCCATCGCATCTGCACAGTCCAGTAACCTCTGTTGTCCCTTTCCGGCGGCGGGCTGGAGGCAGGGCCCCTCTCATTTGTGTTCTGCGCATTCTGCGGGTAGGAATCAGAAGTTCCTTCAAGAGGATCAGAACGTCTCGTAGCCCTTCCGGAAACTGGAGCACCCACTTTCCCAGGAGGTTTTCCTTTCAACTCACGTACTCGTTCCTGCACTGCTGAGGTGGGTTTTCCATCCCACCTCCTCAGGTCTTCTCCATGATCAGCGAGGAGAAGCCACAGCGTGCCTCTCTTTGTGTACTTCTTCTGTCCTCTGTCTTGAGATGGGAAACGCCTTCTCCTGATAGCGGAAACACCGGTTGGTCACGTGGGGGGTGGAACCTGTCCTCTGCAAGCGCTTTGATTTCACGTCACAGCTTTGCGAAGCGGTCGTCAGGTTTTTCGCACAGTTTGTCCTCAGTCGACACACAAGCCCGCAGACAGGTAGCGAGGCTGTCCTCAGAGTGCCGAAGCCGGTTCACCACTTCAGTCCCATTTCGTTGAATGTAGCTGCCCAGGCCATTGATGCCCACGACCCAGCCTATGCCGGTGGTGCCCATTGTACAAAGCTGCGTCACATGGGTTGTGTACAAAGGATCCCATCTGCATTTCTCGCCTCCGCACCGTTTGCCTCACAATAGATTATCTCCCGCACAGCTAACCCTCTCAGGATCGGGATACATCTCTCCATAGTATTCCATTTGCCTGGATGACATCCAACAGCTTCCTTGAAGGGAAACCTCGTCTTTCCTGGCGGTCAGGAAAGTGGCTGCAGAGGCTGGAGAAGTCTTTCTCTCTTGCAATTGCCCTATCGAGGGTCGTATCCCTTGACAGAGATCCCAGCTGCTGGGATTCGCTACCGTCCAGTTCCAGACAATGGGCTCCCTCGTCCCAGCACGGGAGCAGCCAGGTTACCACGTTCTGGCCTTCACAACGATCACCGCCACCATGCGCCTTTCTAGAAAACTCATTTTGCTGTTCCATCCCATACAATGATGTAATCTCTATATTGCAAGAGTTCTGGAGCTTTTCCTTGTTCCAGCGTGGTAACTCAGGCAAGACCGACTCCAGGGATAGCTGGATCAACAGACAAGCAGCAAGAACGATGGAAAAATAGAGCGTCTTTGCCAAGTTTTGCTGTCATTAGCAATTGGTAGTGTGGGTGTTAGTGATTAGTCCGATCCAGTTGTACCTGACCGTTTGAAGGGTGTAAAAATCCCATGTAAAGCCACATGGGGGTGTCCCAGTTGAACTGGGAAACCTCATGACCAAGAATGAATATTTACCCTTGTGATTCCATGCTTTGCGCCCAAGTCTGTCACCTCAGTTGGCACAGGCCACTTGTGAATTTTCGAAACAGTGGAAAAGCTGAAAAGCATCTGACATGGTACCTGGAAGCTCCTGGCCACGCTGCTGCAACACAGAAGCTCAGGGCACGGCGCAGTTTGGAGGCAGTAAGCGCTGTGAGGGAGTGGCCTGTGCCCATCTGCCGGGAGCCTGAGGGGAGCAGAGAAACCTTCTCAGCCAGGCCCTGCACTGCCGCGGTGGGGGCTGAGCCCAGCCCAGAGCCCAGCCTGCTTGAGGCCGGCAGACCCGCGCTGGAGAGGCTGCTGGGCAGCGAGAGCAGCCCTGCACCAGCAGTCACCCAGCCATTCCAAGGGTTGGCAGAGTCTGAGGTAACTGCCAGGGGATCAGAGGAACAACAGCCTTTTAGAAACCCCACTAGGCATCCCAGTGTAACAAGACTAGGCCTAAAGTAACAGAATCTTCATAGAGAAACAATATCTGTATAAAGACTGGACATGTGGCAAAGCGGGATGGCTTTGGTTTGCGAGCTGGGCAAGCGGGTGTTCCACCAGATGAAGAAAGAACTACGTGAGTTTTGCTGTGCGGTAGCACAAACCGACAACACACATGCTCAAGAAACCAGGTCAAGGAACCGACACTTGTCATCCAAGGGATATCAGGCTGCGAAGACCAGCAGGGCCACTGGAGATCCCAGATGTGTTGTCCTGGCTTGGACCCCCTGGTGCTGCTGCCATGGACATCAGGCCTCAGCATGAGCTTCTGCCAAAGCTGAAGCAGGAGTCGAGATAACATAACAGGCATCTGGTCCACTCATGTTTATTCTGGAAAAGCATTTGCTGTTCTGTCACACTTCTGTGTCATTTACCCTCACACAAGCTCCAGAGATATGTCTTGCTGTTTGAACCCTTAAACATATTTCACCATGCAACTGGAGATACTTCAGGACTTCTCCTGCAGGGTGGTCTTCTCATCAGCCCTTCCTCACCACACCAGGAGACCCAGGCTCTTTAAACCAGCATGTGGCATGAGAAGAATGAAAGTCCATCCATTCCTCCGTCCTTAACAGAACCAGCTTTTAGGCTGTTGTACTACCAGTAAGAATCTGTAAAAGCTATATATTTTCTAATGAACCCTAGAAGAAATTAAACAAATTTTCTTCATGTTAATGCTTTTTTACATTCTTCTAGTTGGAACTTCATCAGCAAACTGGTCATAGTATTCAAATTAAGTAGGAAATAAATCAAGGTGTTCTTTATTCAAGCCATGAAAATACTCTTTATATTGAACACTATAACATCTCCTGATAATATTTGCAGAGCTTGTTTTAGGGCTGAGAGATCAGATAGCTGAGGAAAAAGATTAAAAGAAAGAGGTGATGCAGGTAGACAAGGCTTTGAATTCATGCAGAAGAGTGAAGTACTGCTGTGTCAAAAGATAAATGTAAATAGTTTGAGATATGTAAATTTGCTTTTAATTAGCATCACAACCTGCTGCTGTGAGAAAAAGTAAAATAGATGGTCAAGTGGCCAACAGCAGATGGACAAAATAATTGTGATGAAAGCTGAGATTACAGGTGTGCGGTAGGGCTGCTGAATGTCATTCTTGAAAGCAGCTGAAATGAGGGTGTTTAGCAGCAGAACAAGCTGAAATAATGCAGTATAACTCAGATACAGTGGTCTAGCTCCCTCATATCTGGTGTTGTATGTGCAGCTCTTGGTAGCACTGGGAGGGAGGCTGTGTGTTTCTTGTGTCTCATCTTAGCTCAAGCACTTATGTACTGAGTTCTTGCAGTGCTCAGTGGTGTGTCACCATCTCAGGGTGGACTTTTATGCTGTAACCTCCACCCTATGTTTTCCTGAAAGCAGTCATATCAGAATGGGTGTTTCCTTCAAGGTCTACCAAAAGTTATTCACTTTCCATCTTTTTCTGCTTAAGTAAATAGGAAGGAGAGGAATGAAACTAGCAGATAGAAAATAGTTTTGGTCTTAGGGCTCTGTTTTCAGATGGATTTTCTATTGAAACACGCAGTGTTTGTCATCCTCTTAAGCTGCAAAAAAGTATTGCAAGAGCCATTTTGGTCAGCTTTTAATTATCTAGCTGTACTCTATGGTGGTTTCCAAATCAGTTCATTGAGATGTTTTTATCATTATGTCCAGTGAATGAGACACTTTTTTCAGAATGTCAGAATGTTGCTCAAAGACTGTTTTGCACCTGCATGGAAAGAAAAAGCCGTACTCTAATGGTATGAATCTAATGCAACTTCCAAAAAATTATTCCTAATTTCGGCTCGGATAACTTCCTCTAGTGAGTGATTAGAAGAAAATGACTGAGTACGATAGATTTTTAAAAGTGATCTTCAAAGTATGTCGTGTTAATGCCCTAGTTAAACAATTCACCTCAAACTAAGAAAGAGGCCACTTCAAAGATGAAGGTTGGAACATGAAAAATATCACCCCATAAAAATCTTAGGAGCCTTCCAGGAAGTAGAGCCCTAACACTGATGTAAGAAAACTGGAGAATTTGCAAGTAAAGCTTCTAAGTCAGAGGCACAATAATAATTCTTAACAAAGGAAAGGACCAAACAGAATAGTTAAAACAATTTATGATACAATTGTCTGTAAAAGAACCATTATTTCTGAACAAAAAAGCTCAGCTCAGAAGCTTGGGTCTACCCTAATAGAAGCATTAAATAATGACCTCCTTCACTGAGAAAATAAGTGAACTTTTGGAAAAAGACTAGTATTAAATATTATATCATTACAAATATCTATGATTTTATTCCTTAATGGTGGTAGAAGTCAGGCATAAACCAGGACAAATGACATTATCAGGAAAACACAACAGATCATTAACAGAACAGTAACTTCACCTTTTAAAGGACAATTCAGCAGTCTCTGGTACTGCTTGAACTCTAGCTGACATTGCTGCAGGACTATTGTAAGGTTTTATGCTTAGTCCTATTTCTGTAACCAGAAGGAGACAATGGTAATCGAAACAATTCCCCCGCTTAGCCAGCCAGATGAAAATTTTCTGTCTCCTCAAGCCATATATTTTATGCATTATCTGATGAAGCGGTTTTTAACTTGTTTGTCTCTTCCACCTTTAGCTTTATATGTTCATTTATGAATTATAGCTTCTGCAGGGACAGAATCATACTGCCATGCTATGGCCTCGACCCAGTTATTTTTGTTGATAATATTGGTTTTTTACCCACTCTAATTCCATCTATTGTATTTTTTCCTTACAGATTTAACTTCTTTAAAATTTGTTAAAAAGTGTATCTTAGAAGGTAAGTGCTACTCCTTTTATTTTCCTATTCAAAAACAAGGGAACTAGTTGTACCTTGCATTAAAATGATCAACTTATGGGTGAAATAGCACAAATATAGTGTTAGATAGTATGTAAATGAAGAAATAAATTTAGATGAAAAGCTATCCAGGATGTGGATATCATAATTTTAAATTCCTTGTAACTGTTCAGATTTTAATTAGAAATTACATTTGTGAGAGAGGAAAGCAGCCCAAAGGACTGGAAGATGTTTTGCTTGATTAATATAGTTAGTTAAGTTTAAATATGGTAGATATAGTGACAGTACTACAGTACTTCACTATGGAGTAAGATTTTTTTATTAAATCTGAACATAGGAGAAAGAAAATGAATGTATAGCTTTTCAGTCTTAATTGACACCGGAAAGCATCATCTGCTGTAATATTTACCTCTTTGTGCAAAGTCTTATGTGATATTACTGACATTTTGTGAAGGTGGTCCTGTATTTATAATAATGATAGAATTATTGAAAGCTTTACTTTAATTAATTGTAGGTCATGTTAAAGCACCTGCTCTGCAAGATACTTGCTATTGTCAAACCCTATTGCACTGAACTCTGGGATACCAAACACATGCAATAACTGTTTCAGTAATTATCAAAAAAGCATTTAGCCTAATGTGAACGTCCTATTGCTAAATGTTTCAGTGAGCCAGAGAAAAAGGAATGAGAAAGGAAATGAAGGAGATGACCAATTTTATACACAGTTGCTACCCCTGAAAGAAATATAAACCAATCACAATATTTAAGAATTCGGCGGCCAGCTTTTGAGTGAAGTTCTTATTTATTTATTTATTTATTTTCCACTAGTTCAATGAAATATAGAGCAAGGACATCATATCTTTTCAAATAAACTAGCAAAGATTACTCAAGGGATAGTTTTCAGGCACTGTGGACCTGATCTCAACTAGGACTAATGGTCTGGAAATCAGCTTTCCCTCCTAGTAGTTGTCTGTACTGATCTAGTCTCTCTGGAATTATTTTTTTTTATGGTCAGATTAGAGAAGTTAAAATAAATCAGAGCTGAGTGTTTAATGGTATAATTGCAGTAATATAAAGGAGAGTATTTCAGCTCTTTCATTTTCCTAAGCAACTGAAACACTGTTTTAGTGGTAAATATGGTAGAAGCATTCTGTCCTCTCTGTAAAACTAGAATTCTGTCCTCCTAACGCAGAGCCTCAGCTGATCTGAAGCAGCTCTCAGCCCTTTTCTGAAAGGATTCCCTCTGAATTTGCAATCTCTTTTAGAGATGGACTGGTTGTTACACAGCTGGCACTGTTATTGCACAGTTTCATTTTAGTAACCTATAATAGCCATCTGTGCACTCTCAAAACCCTACCGCATAAAACCCAAGCATTTCTACAGTCCAAAGGTGTATACTTATGTTTTGAGGTGGATCTAAGATGAGGGTTTAACAAGAACATAAAATTATGCTATTAGGAGAATATTGGCTTTAGAGGACCTGCTTTCATGCATTAAAAAAAAAGGATCCAGGTCTTCACATTAACCAGTTTAAGTATTTTTTGACCAACCTAATTTTATTATGAATATGTTGAAAACTGTATAGCAACTTCTTATGTTATAGTGGTTTTCTAAGGCTCTTTAAAAGGTTTTATAATTTCATATAGTCTAAAACTTAGACAATTCAATAAGATTGTGAATTGGAGCTTCAAAAACGTGTAGTTTTTAGAAGAAGAAAGAAAGTTCCATTCTCTATGTTGGTTATAAACCTGTTTCTAAATGGACACTGTGACATTTAATTGATAGGTATTTGCCCTAAGCAATTTCATTTCCTTTCATTCAGGTGTATAGGATGAATAAAAAAATGAAAATAGACTGCACCTATTATTTTGGGCTTTAATTTTTGAATTTTAACCATAATTTTCTAAAATGGAATTAATTTTAGCTTGAAGAACCAACCAACCAACCAACCAAAAACAAACAAAAAACAAAACCACATTTTCACCATGCTGTCAAACTTTGAGTATTTTGTCCATAGGTGAAGGCTACAGGTGTTTACACATCAAATTGCTATATTCTTTTGTTATGCTTGTTGCAACATCCTATTAAAGTGATATAAAACAGAGTTAGAGATGCTGGTTGCCTGTCACAAGCTAAACATTTGGCACAGAGAACTGTAGTGTGCTATCGGTACTCATATTCTTTCAGATACCAAAAGGAAGTGGAATTTCCATTGCAGATCTAACTTAACTAGTGAGCTCCAATTCTACCTCAATTCTTACTTTACATTGAGACTGAAATGTGCTTTTGTTGCTCAGATCAATGGGTCTATCTAAACCCACCTTCCCACTGCAAGTAGTAAAAGCCACTAAAATGTTTTTTGGAACATTTTTCTGCAATAGATGATGATAACAAGCTTTGTGCCACCAGCTTCCCTCAGGGAAAGACAATAAAAGGAAAGGGGAATTATTCTTTCCCCTGTCCTCTATTTTTCTACTGCTCTGTCTCAGGCACTTCCAGCACAATAGCAGTTTCTGCAAGGTGAGAGCAGGATAATGGGAAATATGAGGTGTTTGGTTCCTTCTAACCTTGCTTACAAAGGAAGAGGTTTTTTTCCTCCTGTCACAATCGATGTGTTAGTTACTTTCTGAAACCTCTGGTTTCAGTGTGGTCTCTTCTGCATCTTCAGAATAGCAAACTTTGAAGAGGTGTCTCTACATTTTATGCAAAGTAAACAACACAGTTTAATTGTGTGGTGGTGGTTGGATTATTTCTAAGTATCGGTTGAATTCCGGAAGTTCAGCCATTAGAAAAGATGGTTGCTATATCTGGGTAAAGTATTGGTGAATCCTTTTTACTAAACTTGATACAGTATTTTTTCTACTCACTATTTACTGTTTTTTTCACATGGTAGTGAACTCAGAGAAGTTAATTTTTGTTGATGCTGCTGTTGCACATCATATTTTGACAATATGTCATGTATGTATGGTTGCTCCTATGGCTATACACTCAAATATATATATGTCAAAGATGTGACAGCAGAGTTTTTAATACTCATATCTACTTTTGTTTTCAGAATTGAAAAAAGGTAAATTCCTAAAATTCTCTGGTTTTGTAAATTGACCATAAAATGAAAAAAAAATATTGGCAGGTAAAGATATTATCACAATCAGAAAGTACTGTATCTGTTTTCTGAGTGTAGAGGATATAATTCTTAGAAGATTATTTATCATTTTCTTTCAGGCAGTAAAAGAATAAGAATGAGTTATGGAATAATGGTCAGAGAGGTGTGATTATATGGTCTACACCATGCTACTACAGAAGAATAAAGAATGTTTGCTCACATTGATGTACAACTTTATATAACTTGCTGATTTACAAATAAGACAGATGTTGTATTTAAGAATTGCAACAGGGTTTAAATAATATTCAAAGACCAAACTGAAATTTCTATATAACCATAAAATATTTGTTGCAACTGCTGTTACAAAATTTCAGTACCAAAGTTAAAAAAATACGTTGCCTGTACTGGTTTACTCAATTATAGAGCTATATGTATTTGCAAAGTTCATTACTAGTGAGCAGTTGTCAACAGATGAACATAAAATAGAAATATTGTAAACCACAATTTTCTCAGGTAATTCTGATTTTAAGATCTACTGTTGAAAAGATAAAATACAGGAAGTGAAATCTAACTAGCTGAAAATAAATTGACCATTTATTAGAGATACACATCTTCATTTAGACTTCTGTGTCAGAAGATTTGTGGTCCATATTTTCAATAAGAAGACAGAAAAAATTAATCACACTATTTCAAGAACATGTTAGTTTTACTGTTCTGAGAATTATCAGCCTTATTTATAGGTAGTATTCAATTTGATTTATTAAATGATTCTACAAATAATGTTTTACAGTGCAATAAAATCATAGAGCTTAACGCTAAGGTGACCTTCATCTGAAATGTGCATATGAAAATGCTCAGTTCATATAAAGATAACCATTATTGTTTAGCTGCATGAAATAATATCTCCACTTATACAACAGATATTGCTGGTCTGTTCAAACAATTTACCCAATAGTATATGATCCAGCTTTAGTTGGTAGCAAAACCAAAATATCTAAACCATGCAAGCATAGTCATATGGCTCTAATGATTTGATGATACAATATTGAAACAGCTGAGAAAGTTTCCTCTCACCAAGATTATCCTTCTGAAGCTTCCTTTGCACACATTTCCTTTTACTTTAATGTATTTAGCATTTGCATCTATTCTTTTGCTGGTTATTTTGGGGCTTGAAGCTATTTAAGTGGGATTTTTACATCACCACAGAACAACAAAATTTACGATCATCACTAACATTGTGAATTCTACTGTAATCCACTCTTCATAGTTCACTACTTCAGATTACTATTTTGTGAGGGACAATAAAATACTAAGTCATGAAAAAGAATTTTATTGTGGATCTAAAGTGTAAATCATTAGACCTGCTGGTTTAGAGATTAGGAAAGGAGATGTGACCAGAGTTAGAATATTGTTATGCAAAAAAATGAGTGACAAAAAAGGTGAGAAGTAGCACCATGAATCAATAAAAAAGAAATATATATAGGGGAGTAGGATACATCATCAAAGGTCTCCTCTTGAGCAGTGCTGCTCTGAACATCCCATATCTATTCCTGTTCTCAGAATAGTACTGTCTGTCATTATGGGAACACTCTGCAACTTTACTTTCTCTGAGGTAGATTACATAGACTGGTAAAGCTGCATATTGCATGTTTTATGTTTTGTTATTTGGAACGGCAAAGATCAGAGTTGCTAATATCTGTTAAACTGGCAAAAAGTAAAAATTACTTCATTTGCTTTAGAGAAATCGTGATGTAATAGGGAATACTTTGACTAAGTCTGTGTTTTCTCCCTTTAGAAAATGCTGATCAATTGACCCTAGAAGTAGTAACTAGTAATTTTTTTTTCTTTTATAAGTACCTGTTATTTTAAACAAGCCCTGCACTGTGGGGACATGCTAAATGCTTTTTGAAAAGCACTTCTTTTCTTTTTTTTTGATGGAGGCTATGAGGAAAGTTCAGAACCATAATATTTTTGTCCCCTTTAGTGAATGAATCAAAACTTTTTCTTGCTTAAACTTGATTTTAAGATCTCTATTCTTTTAGTACCATATTTCTACTCAGGAGTTGATATTCATATTCACGTACATCTGTCGCTAATTTTTTCATATTGTATATACTTGTGCTCTTTGGGCTAGCTTTGTTCCAAAGTACAAGTGGCTTTCTAGTTACATTACATTGCTTAGGAGAAGATTTAGTCACTTCTAATACAAAGTAACTTCTACCAATTATGCCATAGGGAGATGCAATTTGATACTGAATTAACTTGCCTTTCTATATACAAAGAATCTTCTTCTGGAATTTAATGTGAAGATGCTAGCAATGTTTGCAAAATTACAAAAGATACCCAACAGCACACAAACAAAAAAAGCCCTCAATACACACGAAAATTTGAATTTTGAAGGAACTGAAACCTCTTTCCAACTGTTCTCAGAGCAAATTGCTATGCAGCTCCTAGTCAGCATGTTGCATAGCTTTGGTATACACAAAAGATCATATGGAAGCTTGCCAGCTACCTTATAGTGTAAACATTTGCATTCAGTATCCATCAGAATCTGCTTCTGGGGAGGAGGTTATTTGTTTGAAATGATTGAAATTTATCCTATTCGTGCAACATGGAGTTATCAGCAATGAGCCTTGTTGCTATCTTCCAGGTTTCCAACATTCTCATTATTTCTCCCTCTGTAAGTACAGATGAGTTTTGAATATAGTTCACAGATGGCTTTTTAGCAAAAGCCTCCTTTGTGAACAAGGTGAACAAGAGCTGGCTTGTGCAAGATACAATAGTGAGAAGAGGTAACTATTTGCGTAGTGCAGGCTAGAGAAGATCTCTTCAACAATTTAAATATTAATATAGATCTGCACACAAATGCAGTTAAGAACCTGCTGGTATTTGTACATAACCTGGGGTGCAAATGATAGCAAGATCACCTCATTCAATACTAAAATGAAGTGGTTATTTAATCGTGTATCAAAGTAGAGAAAGGTTTAATAGGAAATAATGAGTCATATTACAGTCAACACTATTTTAAAATACCTGTAGTTACTAAAGAGAATTATTAAGAAAGGTAATTAAGAAAGTAAAAATCAATGCACCTCTTAATCTGGTGAAATTCTTTATATATAAATACTTCAAGAACTAGAACAAATTTGCCTTTGCTCATATTAATGACTAAGAGAAGGTCCCAACCAACATGCACAGTAGAAAGCAGAGAACCAGCTAATAAAAATAGTCAAGCAACAGTGAACTATAAATAAGAAGAAAAAAGCAATGACAAAATATTTGTGTACTAGAAGTATTTTCTCTGTGGACCCAGACACAGAAGTAATTACGGAGAGGGAAAATTCTGTTAAGCAAAGAATTGTCTTGTGTGCTCTGATATTGCAGAAATGTGAATATTTTATAGTTTTGGCTTGTCCATAATTTAAGCCACTCATTCTCCTTTTCTAATCCTGTTAAGCCCTATGTGCTCATCTTCTGCTTTTAATTCATTCTATTTGGGTCATTGCATAATGGTAACAAATAGATAACAAATGATGTGAAATTGGGCCCATTATATTTTGTTCCCATTTTGCATATTTAGGGCATTCTAGCATCTGACTCTTTGCCAGCAGTAAATTTGATGCTCTTGTTTTAATTAATTTAATTTTTCATGCTTTTCTGAAGGCAATTAAACAAGGATTTTGTGCATTCACTATAGGATTTTCTTTACCTTTCAGAAACTGCATGGGTTAGAGCTGTCATATCTCACCTGCATGAAGGTAATCATCATCTGCACTGAGTTGGTTAGGTTTAGATTCAAGGCACTGCATCTCAGCTTTCTTGTTATTAAGAAACAAATTTGAGGAAGAAGTACTGTTAGTAACCTTTTTTATTTTCATCCATTTTACTTGGAGATGATCTTTTACTAACTAGTCTACCTACTAGCAAACAAGGTTTTAAAGGTAATACCAATAATGATAAGAAGATACAAGTATTAAGCTTGCAGCACCTGTCCTAGTATCCCCAAATTATATTTCTCTCTTACAGATAGCTTGGATATCTCAAGACTGGTAACAGTGCTGACATAGTCTTAGATGTCCCAGAAGTAAACTATGTTCTAATAGTCAACAGAAAATGCTGTGTGCAGAGGTATGTCTTAAACCTAGCTCCTAGGAAGCAGCCTATGCCCAGTCATGCCTACATTGTGGCCCATGAACCCTTTTGAAAGGTAGATGCCAATCTGCCTTCTTTCAAAAACAGGGAGTGAAGCAGGGAGAAGAGGGAGATCATGACATTTCTCTCCTTTTTTTTTGTTTTGTTTTTTGTTTGTTTGTTTGGGGTTTTTTTTCTTTTGTTTTGGTTTTTTTTTTCTTTTGTTTTGGTTTTTTTGGAAACCTGGAGTTTAAAATACATATTGAAATGGGGCAAGGCAGAGGACCATTTTCCCATCTTGTGTGAAGCAATTCAAACCAGATTTCTTAGGCCAAAGCAGAAAGAATACAAAGGTTTTTGGGGATGAAAGAGAAGAACACAATCACAAATATAATTGACTATCCTGGTGGTTAGGCAGAAGGAGATCAAATCAACACAAATTGTAGCTGTATTGATTTAAGAGAAGTAGAAATATGGGGAACATGGACTTGGAACTCTCTGTGCACAAACTCATTGGAAGAAGGCTAAAATTTATGGAGTTAGTAGAGTTGGCTTAAAACAAAAAAAGATTGACAGTGTCTGTGTAAGTTATGTGAAATGATAATAGATTATTTCTGTGAAGTTTTTGCCCATGGAATCTAACAACTGTAGAAAAATGATCAAAGTTGGAATTCCAATTCTCATGCAGCTGTCAGGAAGCAGAAAAAGAGAATCTGGACAGGTTCCTGAATGCAGTTCAGGTACAGCTCCAAGTCTTTTGAGGACCTTTATACCTGAAATTAGGAATTTAAATAATCAAAACCTCAGGTTTGGTCAGTGTACAACTCCAGTGTACAACAGCTTGTCCTGTTGGTTTTGTGCCAGCTGTGCTGTAAACCTTGCAGAAGGTTTTATAGCTGTTTCAAAGACCAAGCCCAGTTTTCCTACCTTTGGAAACCAAGGTGAAAAAGGACACATTCACAGTTTTGATGTGTGTTGGATCTCTTATCCAGCCTTGCTGGGCTGTGCTTCTAAATCTTTTAGTTTAGACATAGATTTAAAATGATCTAGAGGCATGTCAGTGTTTTCTTTACATCTTGGCAGATAACCATTATTTAGTTTAAAGGATGGCTCTAATTTAATTTCAGCAGTTTTTAACAAGTAGAGGAAACACTTGCTCTAAAATTCAATAGCCTTTAACTTAAATCAGTGAAAATAAATGTGTTTACATTATAGCATATTATAGCATACATTAAAGAACTTTGGGGAAACAGACTCTAAATTTTGGAAGGCTATCATATATCTTCAATTTGACATTAAAATATTAAAAAATGCGAACAGTCCACCAGACTGCACTAGATTAAAAAAGAACAACTTTCTGATTAGGTACTTCAACCATATTAGGATTTAAATGTATTATGTTTTTGCAAACTTTAAGAACTCTACAAAAATTCTAGTAGATTATTAAGACTTTGAAGCAGTCAAGCTTAAGATTTTAAACTGACAATCAGAAGAGTTTGGAACAAAAGTAATTCACTCCATTCTCAAGAGCAATAGCACTTAATATAGAACCTTTATTTGCTGTTGGCATTACACTAAAATACTTCAAGTGTGATTATGATCTGTGCAGGCAATGGATGGGCTTTAGGTTTTTGTAGTTAATCCTCCTATGAGGATAACATGATACCCTGCAAATCAGTGGAGATTCAGATAGATTCACTAACTGGTAAGTACCCTGGGCTTTCAAAATCCATTAAAACATAATTCATAGAGATCGCTTTTGCTCTAAATATGTTTCTATATTTCTGATTATATTTTACTTCTGTCTGAACTATTGAATTACAGAATTCTTTCTCAATTAAATAATTTCTTGCTAGCAAAGAAATCATCTTTGATATAGAATACATATATTGCACAAGGTTGGTTGAAACATCCATCTTTTTAATGTTTTGCTAAAGTAATAGTAAACATTTGTGATTCTGCTAGCAGAAATGAATAGAGCAAATGAGATGCAATTATTCTTTCTTGATTTAATTAAATGCTGCTGTCATAGTGATCTAGTCATGCTTCTGCAGTACTACACAGATTGTTTCTGGATTTATTTACTTTCAGATTCTAGGTCTGCTGTTACATTCTTTGCCTTGTAAGAACTTGCAAAAACCTGCAGTACTGAAGCAGTAATTATTATTCACACTGTTTTCTGGGGCAAGTGGGAGACAAGAAGTTCCATAGGTCACCATGACCCTTTCAGGTAAAGCAGTTTGGATTCTATAATACCTCAGAACTATCTTCCTTCCAGCTAACAGCATATCATAAAACATCAGTGGTTTTGGTGCCAAGAAATGAGTAAAAACAAATCAAGAAAATACATATTCTTTCTGTTTAATCTGAACAAATGTTCTGAATACTGTTCTGTTTCTGCAGGAGTTGCTTTAATTTATTTTCCAGTTGACCTTATCAACAGTCACTTAGGATGTGCGGGCAGATCCTTCCTGTCTAGAATTTAATACCATCAGTGTTCAACAAGAACATGATGCAGAGAGGTTACTGCTGGGTTGTATTTTGCCTTCCCCTTTTATTATTTGTCTGTTTGTGAGTGGTAGCATCCTGTTCCACAAACTTAGTGACTGTTCTCGAAACCCACAAATGCCTAAGAGAAGCAACAAGGAAAAAGGCAAACTGCAGTAATTGTGGAAAGATCAAACATGGGATAGAGATTTCAGGGGGGAATAAATTGAAAAGGTAAATGCCTTCCTGCTGTATCTGCTTCCTGCTTTCACAGTGTCGTATTTTTTATGATTGTTAAAGACAGAGAGGTTCAATACAGAAAACAGGATTGCAACATGGAATTCTAAGTGTGTTCGTATCTGAGAGTTTTGTGAGCGTGTCAGTCTTTCAGCACTATGCTTTCTTTCTGTATGCCTATTTTAGGCACATGCTAACTGTGGTGCCCATGTTAAAGCAAAAGTGTATTACCTGTGAAACACCAGCTGTTGATATTTGGGAATTGCATGGGGAAATTAAAATAATTTGTAAAATCTCTCCAGTAGGTTATAGCAACAGTTAGGGGAGCAAGAGCACTCCTGAACAAAAATGCAAATGTTTAATCATTTTTAATGGCAGGTAACAGAGATCTAGTTTCTTTTATCTTCAATGGTAAATGAAACTTTAATTAAGTATAGCAGTAAATTAGCTTCTGGCATTTTGCTTCTTAGACAGCTGTAATGCTCAGAGCCACAGTGCTGACAGGTAGGAAAGCAAATACATGAGTAGTGTGGTAAACTTCAGGGGGGGAAAATAGCCCTCTTAGTTCATATTATTTATCCAGAAAAGATTTCATCAGCTAATGTACTTTCTTCTCCTCTGAAAAAAACTGGTTGGATTTTCTTCTGTTCCTAGTATATTTGCCATATTTGCTATGTACTCTGTCATATCTGATGTTAAAATGCATTTGTTTACTTTATTTATAGAATAAATTAGAAAAGTAATTTCTTCTACCATAAATACTACGAAATACCATACATTCTTGAAGGTAATTAATTTTAAAAGTATTTAAATTATGTGACTTTAAAAATATATCTTTAAGGAAAAAAATACTTCCTATATATTTGCATGAACTGCCACATCTATTATACCCTGAGCTTTTTCATACTCATTCAGAGAGGAATTCTTACTTTGAGTCGATGGGACTGTATTATATAAACAGTGGTTTTGCATTACTAGATTTTTGTCTCAATTTACTGTTGGAAAATTAGAGACACTTCTTCACTTTAGTCTCTAATAGCACTGGTAAACCAGTACAATGATTTCAGTATTGCGACTTCAGTTTACATTTGACAGAGCATGTGTCAAGAAGGGGTGTGATTGCATGAATATCTTTGATAATTACCTCAGGAACCATTCTCCTTTTGTTTTTTTGAGGCATCTAAGCACTGATGCTGAGACTGAACAACTTACTAGAACTGATAATTGATAATTTTCCCTGTAAGTAAAAATAAGCTGTGGGTAACATTGAGTTGCATGGGGGTTTTTTTGCATCACAGCCGCACACACCACTATGCAGTAGGAAGAAAGTGAAATTTGTCAGCTGCCCATGGAGTAGATGGAGATAAGGTGTAGAGTGGGGTTTTATTTTTTTCCTCTCCTTGTAAGACTAGTAAATTGTTACAGATTTCTAGCACTGAGTGTGAAAAGGAGAATTATGTGTTTGTGTTGTTTCCTCCAGTAGCTGTGACCCTCTAACATAAACCCCAAACTTTTAGAGCATACAAGTGTGGGTAGGAGGAAGGGATGATTATTAAGGTTCCAAATTGTATATGTACAGACAGAAAGGGAGAAAAAAAGATGATGTAAAGAGCAAATCCAAAATGGACTTTTTGGGGCACTTAGCTCTGTCCCCTTCCCTACTCTCAGGTTTCCACTTAATACGTTTATGTTCTTAAACATCTACACAGTTAATATAATGCTGTTCAATGCACTGTGATGAATCTAAGATCTACAGAAAGAAACAAAAGTCATTGACTGTAATTTTTCACAAGATTAAAGCAGGAGAGATCAGATATTCAAGCAGCAGTTCAGTGTCCTGCAAACATGACCTTTGAGATCAAAAAGATGGCTCAGAAAGGCTTTTAAACTCAAGCCTTACTTTTTACTCCGTGACCACTTATATTCTATCATGTTTTCTCTCAATTGTAAAGAGCATAAGTGCTCCTTACCCATTTTAGATTCCATTTGAATGTTCCATCTGTGGAGGCTTTGGAAGCATCCTTCATGCCTACTGAGTTATTACAAGAAAAAATTATATCAGTGTAACCATAGGCCATTATATCTCATAACTGACATAATTTTTCTCTTATCTTAATATTTAATCCTGCCCTTACAAAATTTGCAGACTTCCTCAGCTTCCCTTTCAAATTCCATTTCTGTACACTAAACAATCCAGGTGCTTTTAATCTATTTTTCAATTACAGAAAAAGTTCTTCAGCCATCTATCTAATCATTGTATTAATCCTGCTATGCAACCCATTCCAATTTAGATTCACATTTCTTTAATAAAAAGTGGCCAGAAGTATATGCAATATTCTGAGGTTTTTCCAATCTGGAAACTGACTATGAACTAAAGCTGATTTACCATTAGCTTTAAAACATAAGTCTACTTGTCCTTCTTGTATTTGCTAAGTTACAGCATTGCCTCTAATTCCTTTGCTGGAATTTCATGTCATAAAAAGGAATCACAAAAGCATTTGTTTACAATAATCCTCCCCTCTCTCCCCCTCCCTATATAATAACAAAACACAATTGATGTTGACTTTGGTAACATATGTCATTGTAGTGCCATCACCATCAGAGTGATATTATAGTGAAAAAAATAAACATACCATGAGCAGAAATATGTTATTTGTATTGTGCACTGTTAGATATTACAAGTAACTTCAGGACTAAATATCAAGGATTCCTATATCTATAGAATCATAAATACCACATATAAACATAGTTGAGAATATTTTACTGTAACAAAGTCTATCTATTAATTAAATGTCATCCAAATAAAGAAATATGAAATGAGTGGAGAATTTATTTTAAAAAAAAATCTGTAAAGCTAGTATATTGAGAATTTTCCACTGATCTGATACTGCTTGTGGATTTAAGTGTGTTGCCTGTGACCACCCTGCAGCTTTAGAGCAAAATACCTAGGGATTACAAAACCAACTGTATGATGCTGAGTCTTGATTGAGCAAGACTGAACAAGCAAGAACAGAACAGGAAAGGGCAGGAATTTGATCACAATACGTTGAGGTTTTATTTTACTTATTATTTTTCTTGCCAGTTTAAGAGGTAACAGGAAAAGAAAAACAATCTTAAAGGCAATATAAAAGAAGCATAAGGTAGCAATCTATTAATACACATTTCTGAAAGAAAAAGTATCACAAAACACAATGTAGTTACAAAAACTGTTAGAGAAAATGGCATAGTATATGTGGAAGATCAGATGCAAACTCTGGGCTTAGGCGTTGATCATGTTTCCTTTGGGATCAACAGTTCATTTGATGATACAGATACAAGTGGAAATGTGAGGGGACATATATTTTCAGCTAAGAAGTATTTCCTAGTCATGACTGCCAATTTCTTGTTGCGACTGATAGGGGTGATATTAAAGATATTGCTAACACTTTCCTTTTATTCTTCTGCCAAATGCTGAACTTAGTTGTTTTGAGCAATTCATTTGATTTGTTTGATACCCTTGGTCCTAGATTATCCGGCTATATAAATTAACATGAAAAAAATCCAATCTTTATTTTTTCAGAAAAGTACACCTCTAAATATACAGAGAGAGATTGAGAGGTGGAGGGCAGAGAATCGACTTTTCTATAGAGAGTGTCTAAAAGACCGTTTAGGTTGTAGTTCTATCTTGAGTAACACATAAGTGGGACTCAACTAATTCATAGGCTTTTTGTTGACCTACTGTGTTGAGATTAATTTTACCCTGCCAGTGGAGCTCTTCTGTAAAAAGAATCAAGAGCAGCAGCATAGTTTGATACTAAGGAATCAGATCCAGATGTGATACAATCAGTAGAACGTCACTTCCCCAGTAGAATTCAGGTGGCTAAAATATCAGGTCTGAATTCAGTCCAAAGCACTTGAACTGCAGGCTTTCTGGTGTCACATCCCTCACGCAATTTCCTGGTGGTGTTGTCCTTCATCTACAGTCAGCTGTGTAAAAAAAAAAAAACAAAAAACAACAAAACAACAATCCAGGAGTGCTAATTAGTTGAAGGTAATGACAACAGAATATGACACTAACTGTTGAAATATAGTCTGAAAATTTCAAAAAATATTTAATAAATCTTCACACTTGATCAAATCAAATCAGTCACTATAATAAACCAATGACAGTGCAGTGCACTGATGTATAGAAAATACTGAGCACAAAATATCACCAGTGATTAACTATCATTGTACCACAGACCATAATTCACCTTCCTGAGAAAGCTGTTATGATAGAAAGTAATATAATAAAGTCTTTCAGAAGGTGCCATTATAATGAGGAAAACTGACTTGATGGAGTAAATGCAGCCAGTGAAACTCCTGTCCCTTCCAGAGGCAACAGCTTCTTACTCTGACTGCAGGTCTTTAAATGAAATTTCCCTTCATTTCTGGGAACTATGCCTGTTGAAACCTAAATTATACATAAAGCTTGTAACAGCAGTAGGATTTGTTCTGTGCTTCTCTTGCAACTACTAAGATAGTAGCTTCTAACATCACACTTTTTTTTTCCTAGTTTGATAAATAACTCTTAGTCAGTATTTCTAATTATAAAAATTGAATGCTGGCCATGCCCTATTCACCATTCATTTCACCTATTTGTTATGCTGTTATTTGCTTTTTTCATGTACATCATAAAAAAGTAATTTTGGGAAATGGATTCATTAATAATTGTAATCGTAATGCTGTAACTTTAATTTCTTCAGAATGGAATGAATAGGTGCTATATTACTTTTTAATTTACAAGCTGGAAATCTAGAGAACGCAGGAGGCAAAATGTTTTTTATAGCTCAAAAATGGGCTCTTGATGTTTATGAATACAATAGTAATGGTAAGGAAAGGATAAATAAATCAGGTGAGGCACAATATAATTAACTTTAAATTTAATCTGAGGATGGTAAAAGTACATGCAACATGTCTAAGGATGGATCCTTGCAGGCTGTTACTACGGAGGCAGCACAGATTTTGTCAATAGCACAGCAACACTGGGCATTGTACACATTCATTAATAGCAAGACAGAACCAAACTGTCTAATGTGCTGTGCTGTTTTTTGTACCATCTCTAACACAGATGGTGATACCCAGCACTCTGCCTCGTATACAACAGGAAGGTAACATACAGAGTCATGTTTGCAGGAGGGGTCCTAAGGAAGCAATGAAATTCTCCTCTCCTGTGCTCCTGGAATCTTAAGGCTAACAAGGTAAGTCTATGGTTTGTTTGGCCTTTTCCATTTTACTGTTATTTTACATCTAGGGATTCACTATAGAAAAGAGCTGTGAGTAATAAAGGTGGAAGCTTTTTATCAGCTCTGAACAACCCAAATTAGTTAAATTTAATGAGGTGATTCATTTAAAAACAAAATGCAGATCTAGCAGTGCTCGCCAGCTGTCTGTGGAAATATTTTCATAAGATCGAAATAAGATTTGTAGCATTTTTGAATCTCATACAGACAGTGGCATTGCAGCAAAGGGCAACTTGCAGCTGTGATATTCCTTCTCAGTGATCAGCTCAGCAGTTACTGGAGGAATGAGGCGAAAACCAGCAGTGCTGTCGTGCTGCTGGGCATCACCAGTAATGTCAGGCAAGGCTTGTCTGATATGTGAATTCCAGACACTGTCAGGGCTTGGGTGCACTCAGTATTCACTGTTTTATGAGCCAGCACAGAAAATGTTGGAATGTTGTTGAAACAATTGGCTGGTTTATGAGAACAATGGGAGAGGCTGCTAAATGTTGAATCCTCCAGCTAAGAGAATAACTTAGGTGTGAGAAATAACATGGTATGTCTTGGGTTATTTTAACATGTAAAGAACTGTAACGGCAATCTTCACTCTGTGCTGGGCCTTGTTGAAACTTGAAGTGCCTAAGTTCTTCATTGGATTTATACTATTTTGTGTAGTTTTGTATAACGTGATAATTATCCTAAATAACGATTAGTCTCAGTGGTTATTTTAGCAGCTTTGATTAGGTGCCAGCTACTATGAATTTTATGTGCAATTTTGTGATTTGGTGTAGTGAACGTCCTCGCATCCAGTAATGACTGAAATTAATTTCTATTACTTTTGCAGGAATTACATTTCTGTAAATACTCAGAGAAATCTGGCTATGACATGATTTGTCAACATAAATGTTTCTCCTCACCTTTGTACACTTTTCCTGCATTTTTCATCCATTCATACTTTCACATGAAGAGAAGGCATGGCTAGCGTGAGGTATTTTGCTACCCTCAACAATTTAAAAGTTGTCACTTTTCCACCTTGACAGCAGTGATTTACTGATTAATGGGCCGTCATCTTACCTTTGTATAAAGCAACTGCACTTGGCTCCTGCTGAATTACCAAAGGAGATGTAAAACAGACTGTTGCACACTGTACAATTTTCTACAACTCAGAACACAGAAAGATCTACTAAATTGTATAAGGGCAGCAGCTCCTGGCTCCTGATGAGTTCCGGAGGGAGATGACCTGTTGCTCCCAACAAGGACAATTTGGTAGCTTGGGACTTTACAAACCACTAGCCTCCACTGGACTTCTCTGTGGTTCACTAACATATTGGGCTTACACTTCTTTCCATTTTAATTTCTGCTACAGGAGACCCACTAGTCAGCCAGGTTAAAAGGACTCACACAAACGTTGTATTCACTTCGTATTTCCACTGAAACTCAAGTAGATCTTTAGTAGTGTGTAGTTAATCAATTGGCTTAAATCAATTTTCTGCATGCCTGGTGTCTGGGATGGAGAAATTGCAAGCGTGTTGGAAATAGGATTGGAGGAATCCAATTCTATTTGCTACTGAATGACTCCTTACAGGAGTGTGGAAACATGACGTTCTAGAGGTTTCATACACTTTCCAAACCTTTCAATTAGACCTGTAGTGTTTATGCCACTTTGGCTCTTGAGAGTATATTCATTCTATCTGCAAGCCATTCCTTCATCACTTAAGTGTCCACAGGGTATGGTTGTTCTGTAGAGTTTGTTTTCAGTAGAATATTTTGCTTTTCTTTCCCTCCACTTTGTTGTGCAGCTTCCAGTTGTACTTGTGCACCCTGCGTGTTTATTCAAATGCAGCTGCCTTGGGTGCTGCGCTTCCTCCTCTGGTATTTTATCTTCCCAAATTGTAGAAAGTGTGAAGAATAAAAAAAATATTGCCTTCTACTTCTTTTGCAGCATCGACTGCATCCATTTCACCATTTTAATTCTTATTTGTATCCCAAAGGTAATGGTATTATATTCTATAATTCATCTTGTCAAATTTAATAGTATATGTGGACCATACCCAAACCCATCTTTTCTTAAGGCGGGAGTAAAAAATGATCACGTCTTGCTGCCCCTCTTCCCCTGAAGATTGTATTTCACTCCTGTCAACAGTGTGTTTCTTTACATGTGCACGTCTCACAATTTGACATATAGCTTGTAAGGTCTTCAAGATATTATATGTCAACAAGTAAATCAACTGAAGGGAAGTTTCATTAACTGAATAAGAACAGATATGTACATAGGGTAACTTATTACTCATTAAAGGAGAAAACGTATGACCTTTGCAGCACTTAAACCTCAAATAGCTGATAGGTAGATGGTGTGGAAGGTTTTACATCTATGAGGCTCTTGTCTGAGCTGTTTGGAGTTGTTATGCGAAAAAAGAAAAGAAAAAAGTAACATATATCAGTCAGCTAAGGTGCAGTACATCTTTGCCATACAGCAGAATGTGTGATAGTGTGATAGATTCTAACAGATCTTAGTTGATTTAAATAATAGATTTGTTATAAGTATATGATTTTCCATGTTTAGCTTTTGAAATTGTATTGCATGGCTGGGAAGTGAAGATTTGCAGAACTCTACTGCTAGGACTATGCCCCAAATTATCTTATATTCTCACTACTGAATAGAGGCTCAGTTAAACAGCAGTAATCAACAAGATTGTTTTTCTGAACTAGTCCTCAGTGACTATTTGACTTTTGATTACTGACCTACAGTGACATACAGGGCCTCCACAATACTGCAGAACACAGTCACATCCTTCATGGACTTTTTCTTATTGAGTCTATGTTTGACAGCAGCCAGTAGGAACATGTTCTGCAGTGGCAACAGCAAAAGGCACTCGTGCTGGACACTGATGATCATCATAAGTTTTAAGAGATTCGCTTTTCTCAACAGCTCCTCCCTTCTAGTTTCCTGTGTTCTCATCAACAATACTCGACCAGCAGAGACCCTGAAGATTACTCACAAATACAATAACTCTGGGCTATTTAGATAGCAATATAGCTTTTTAATCTTTCATTTCCCAGTTTGCAACATCTGGAGAAGGCTAATGAAAAAGGTGCACCACTTATATCAACCTATTTAGAAGACTTTGAAAGCAGATAGCCTTTTGTCTGTGTGGTAGTGTATCCTTATTTTCTGCCTTAAACCTTCTTCTTTGAGCTTGCTTACCAAAGGGTCTCTCAGCTTCAGTTCTTTTGACTTCTTTCTTGCCCTGTGTTAGCTTCATGTTCAATAATTAGGTCTTTCGATTTCCATCCAGATTTGAAAGAGAATAATTTTAAAAGTCAAAAGGCAAACACACAAACTGTCAGAGGATTTAATGCCATTCTCAATAGCTTCTTATTTTTAGAAAGATCTCTAGCATTCAAGATGTTTTTTCCAGCATGTTAATAAGACCAATAAGTATAGAGCTAGTAATAATTTAAAAAATCCAATTTTGACCCTTGTCTCTTACATCACTGTAGAATTACTTTAATAGTTGCAAAACCTTGTTTACTTTCTCTTGATTTTAATAATTTACAGGAAGCTATCTCTAGCTAATTTGAAACTTTCTCATACAAATCTATCTTAAGACCTCTGATGCAAACTTCGAGGTGGATTTGTTATATGTGTCTACCTCTTGCACTCCAAATTTTGTCTTTTCACTGTGCATCACTCAGCTCTGGCCTCAAGTGTGATAAAGAATGTTAGGGGAAAATCTCTAATCTGAATCCAGTCTAGGTTTGACTTAGAATAACTGTCTAATTTTTCACTCTGTAACCATAGATTTCACTCTAACATATCTAACAATGTCCCACTGAGTATATCCCAGAGAATCTTTTTTTTCTAATTCTTCCCAAATCTTACAGTAACTCTGGAAATGACTTGTCTATAAAGGACTTTATTTTTGACTCCCAGTAGACCCACAGAAAATTGCTAGGGCTAGTTCTGACAAGGACCAATACCTCTGCTGTTGGTTGAGAAACTCTCTTTAATTTGCTGGGTCTGAAGGCAAGGGTGATCAATCTCAATCTGTACCTTGTTCGTTACTGTGAACAAGAGGTGATAGAATATAACAAACATTCTACATAAAATTTCAATTTCAGTTTCTATATGTTAGATAAAAAAGGGATATGTGCAGGAGATTTTGTTTAGGAAATAATATTTAAACAGAAGCTCTTCTAGTTGTAGCTCCAAAATTAAACCCATTTAAAGTGGAGTTATTCTAAATAGAAAATGTCTTGTAGATGCAGTTGTTCTGTTGCATGAAATCACATCCAAGTTATTGTTTTTCTGGGTGTAAAGTACTTTATATAACTGCAGTTGTGTAATGAAGTGAAGATTAGTATACTGCACATATGAGACTTGTACTGTAATTGTAAAGAAAAAAATACTTTCCTTGCATTAAGCCTAACATTTTCTAAAAGAATGCATATATGCATTTATGAATTCAAGCCCAAAATGTGGAGGTTTTCACTTTTTGGAAAATGTGAACCTAAAACGAAACAACAAAATTAATTAAGCTGTGCCATATTGAAGTTTAAATCTGGACAGTCCAGAATCAAAAGTGCCAGGAAAATGAAGACCTTTTTTAAGTGGAAGTACTACAATTCTGAAGTGAAAAGACAGAAAGCAGGACATTGAAGAAATATTTCAGTAGTAGCGTTTTCTAGGCAAGACAAATGTATGGCATAGTTCAGAAATCCACACTGGGGGCTAATCTAATGTAGATTAGTTAGAATTATTTAACACGTTCTATTTAGCAGAAAAATCTTTTAAACTGGGATCGAGCTGTTTCTCTTACAGAATATGTATTCACTGATGAGTTAATCCTAGGGAACAGAATTGGTAGTCTTCTCACTTGCCCATTTTATATCACTTCACCCATCATTAAGTTGCACAATTCACCTGTCAGTCACAAGTAAATTCCATATGGGTGTTGCTTGCTAATTACTCTAATTTACTTTTTAAATGAGGAGATGAGAGAACAAGCAAGACACTGAAGATAACAACTTTAAAATAAATCCCTCATCATGCACAGTCATGTATTAATGTTTAACATCTGAATATCAATTTAAACATAGATTAAAAACTGAGGTTAGATCAGGAACAGTCCAAGTGAAATAACATTAAACTGATGTACATCAGAGAACACAAATCATCCTAAGGAGAAGCAAGGGCAAGGAGAACAGTTGGAATAGAAAAAATATAGAACATGGAAGGAAAAGCACACTTGTAGTTAATCTGCTAGAATTGTTTAGCATTGGACTAAGTCCACTCCCTAAGAAGTCAGTGGGAATTTTAGTTCTGATTTCAGTGGGAACAATTAGGTGAAGTGAGTTGAGAGCCTGAGTCAGATAGTCGTAAACTACATCTTAAAATAATATGAGCCCCCAGTGATAGGCTGGTTAGATTTTTGTCTATAGCTTTTTGTTAAAGTTTTGCCCTGTTCTTTTAGAAGTATGGGAAGGCAGCGGGAAAATTGCAAGAAAAGTACTTGCAAGAAAACTGATAAAGTTATCAGGTTAGTTTAATGTGATGATTGGAAAATATGTTAAATCTTGAAGGACAATGGTGGAGATAGATAGTTATATATTATTTGGATTGTAATATTGATACTAATGTTAGTACAGAAAAGTTGAATATTGTTCTAATGCTGTGTCTTATGTTCTGCCTTATGAAAGTCACGAATAGAAGAAACTATTATAATGTTATAATAGCTTATAACTCTCTTCTATTCTTTGCTCCGTCTTCCTGCTCTATTTGGGTCTAAAAATCCACCAAGAGAGGTGAATCCCTGAGCACAGAGCTCCTTTGGAAGCCTTCTCTGCACCAGCTTCAAAGTGCGTGTGTGACCCTTCACAACAGAGACCAAGGGCATCTGCTGGGTCCTGTGTCCCACTAACTAAAAGAATGGATTACAATAGCTTCTTCATGGTGAGACAATCCCATCAGAAGATGGGATGAATATAAATGAGTAGAGAACTTCTGCTGCTGGATCTCAGTACGTTTCTTTCTGATATGTATTACCTCCTTGGAAATGTACGTCTTCTCGTTTTGGTTGAGAAAGTCGACAGACTCCTTCTATTTCTGACCTCTTCTGTGGCTGTTCTCAAGTGTGCAGAAAACAGTTCAGAGACACAGATATATGTGTCTTCACCTCACCCAGATGATGGGGTAAGTATTGCTCTCCTTTGTTTCAACACCAATTGAAACATGATGTAGAAGCTCCGGTTATTTGGTACTCACATCTTGGAAACCTTGTCTCTAAATCACGTGTGCTGTCTATATTCAGTCTGTAGCTTCCTCTCAGTATTTCTTACAATCTATAGGATAATTGCAATGGATATATGTAATTCTGACAGAACAACTGACAAGAGGGAACTGAAAAAGCATGCCTGGGTCTTTTGTGGTCTCGTTTATTAACACCACAATAAGAAGCTGTTTTCAATATAATTTCTGGTAATGTTTAAAGATTTTGTTAATTTTGAGTTTAACTACAATTATGGATTTCTCAGTGACCGAGAAAAACTATGTGATTCTAACATTCTGTGAAATGTTTTGATCTATTTAATGGAAATTTGATGTCTTTTAAATTACTGTTAGTTTGTAGGAAAATCGCAACTAATTCCTTGCACACAAAAAATATGGAAAATTGTAAGGCTTAGGCAGAACAATCTTTACAACTAAGCTATCAGCAGGCTAATCTTCCTGTTCTCTACCTTGCCAAACTGAGTATGTCTGTATGTCAACCAGCGCACTAATTTGATTAGGCATGTGAACACCCTGAACCCCAGTTCTTCACCTGATTCTGGATTTTCAGCACTCCCTGTGAGACCATGTGTCCACAGTTGACAACAACCTTATGACAACCCTAAAAGACAGTACAGGCACATAAGTCATGTCTTCGTTCCTGTGCTGTACATACAGAGAGTGTTTGCTCCTGGGGTTTTTCTGAAGACAATGAAAACAATCTTAGTATTTGCTACAGAGAACTGGGCTCAACTGCTGAAATGCATCTAAAATGGCTTTTCCATTAGTAAAATCCATTTTGGGCTTTATTTTTTCAGTTGTATAATCAAACAGGTTGGTTCCTGAAAAAAAAAACAAAACAAAACACCAAAAACAAACAAACAAACAACAACAACAACAAAACCACAAAACCGAAACCAAAAAAACACACACCAAACAAACAAACAAAAAACCAACCAACCACCACCATCACCAATAAAAAACCCACCATCCAAAACAACCAAATACCAAAAACCACAAAAAAAACCCAATCCAAACAAATAATAATAACCACCTGCCCCCCCCAAACCCCACCAAGAAAAACAAAAAACATAAAAAAACCCCACCAAAACCAAACCAACCAACCAACCAAATAACATGATGAAGAAGGCTGTTTTCCTTCTGGTAAAAACAGAAAGAAAATCAAGTGGTAGGTTTAAAACCAAAACAAAATCTGTGCTCATTTGAGTCAATTTGGAATCTGTGGCTCAGCAGCGAGTAAGGGGCTAAGGAATTTCACTGATTTCAGACATTTCTGTGTTTGAAATCTTTAAGCCAAGGTTCTAAAACAGGATGCTGAGACCCAGTTCCATTTTCCACTACATAAAAATAGTTTGGAGATAATCATTACTGGAAACTTGATCCAGCTGAGATGCTGCAGCTAATTTGTCTTTCTTTCTTTGTGTGTGAAGCACATATTCCTTCATTAATATAGAACTTGTCAATACTTTATGGATTTTGTGCAATTTTTTTCCGCTTTCTTAAAAGAGTGTCGTCAATGACAGTCCTTTCTCCAGTCCCCATTGAGATCAATGCCAATATTGCAACTGACTTAAACAAACAAACTCACTTTTTAATGTACCTTAAAGGAAAAATTGGTATCGTTTTTGATGACAAATGTATCAGACATATTGAATTCAACCCATATTTCTCCAAACCAAACAAAAAACCCCATAAAGAACAGATTTAGTAATAGGGTGAAGGACATCTCAATTGTAAAAATCAATAATTCTTAAGAATGAATAGATTCAAATGGTACATTTAATGTTCTATGAAATAGATGTCACCTTTCAGATATGTATTAAAGAGGTGCTGTCATGTATTTCAAACTTGCTGGAAAAATAGTTTTTCTTTTTATATTGTGTGATCTATGGAATAAAAAAAAAAAAGTGGCACCTAGTGGTTTTAATGCTCCAACTTGTCAGTAAGCCTTATAAATAATTACTACTCTTGTCAGTGCCAATGAATGCCTGTTTCAAAGCTAGAATATACAATTTGTGTAACAATTATAATGTGTTTCATTTTTCAGAGCCTTTAATATGTGTTAGCAACTTGTTTCTAGATTTGGTCCACAGATTTGAAAATCAATTTTCAGAAGTTTTTTTTCCTATACAATTACAAAATTTTAAAAATCTCTGCTTCCATATGCCTGTCCTCTTGTCTTTAAGTTTGCATAACTTATGTTAATGTAATTATTCCTTTGGGTTATGGCATCTGTATAGGCATCAGCTATTGAACAAAGATATTTCCATTATTTTCCCTTTCTATTTCTCTGTTTAATCATACATTGTTTGTTTTCATTTATCTGGATCTTTATGGCTTTCTGCTGTGATTTCTAAAGTGGCAAATTTACAGGTGCCAAAAGCAAATGTCTCATGGCTAAAGACTAATAAGATAGTGAGTACTCAGCCAACAAGCACAGTGCAATGCTCTGTGTCCAGTATAGTTTAATCACTTATTTAGGTAATTTTCCTTTGGGTGTGATTAGCACAATCAATGAACTGACTGTGTCTAACAATACTTCTTATATGCCTATACTTTCATTTCATAAACAAACATGTTAACCTTCTGAACTCAATTTTACATGTATGATTGAAATTTCTTTCTCATTTAATTATTTTTGTCCACTCTTTTGTCATCAAACAATCCCCAATTTCTTTTATGATATGATCATTGAACCAGATTGAAAATGATTGACCCCCAAATCTATGTAGTATTTTCAGTACTGTTAATACACCATGGTCAAAAATATGGTATGTGTCTGAAATGGTGAATAAACTCAGTGTTATAAAGAAGTGCATGTTTATCACAATGTGCGATCAAATTGCAATGGGACCAAAATGTCATAATTGAAGAAAAATTATTTTAATATGCTGCCATGTGATTACCTTGTAGAAATGTCCTAGGGAATCTGAGAAAAACGGTCCCTTTCCCAGCATGTTGTTTCAGCTTTTGTATAAAATTTTGTTGTTAATTTTACATATTCTACAGCATATTCTATGGGAAAAGCATGATTCTCTAGAAAATCTATTTGGTTTTTAGAATACTGTCTGTAGGACTCCTGTACTTCTGCAAAACTTATTTACTTAATTCTTAATGAATCCAAGTGGATTTCACAAAGAAAGAGCTTTGGCATAAACAGTACAGGTTAGAGAGAAAGGCTGTAATTTACACTGTTAGTGTATAGTAAGCATATAAAACTAAACCAAAATATGATTATATAAGGTTCAGTTGAAAACACAATTTCAGAGATCGCATTAGAATACAAGGCTTGGAGTGATACGCTTAGAAAAATGCTTCCTGTAAAAATATCTTGCTGTTTTGAATTGAATTCCTCCAGACTCCAAATCTGTACTGTGTTTCCACCAAAGATAGTGAGATCTAGTATTCCCCTCTCATAAGAATACCTAGTGGGGAAAAAAAATTCCATTTACATGTAGAAAATGAGTGACCTAGTGCAACTGTTTTGTTTTGTTTTGTTTTGTTTTGAACCTTTATAGGCTTTTATACCTATAAAGTACGGCATGCATAGTTCCTTGTATTACTTGCCAGTTATTGATAGCAGAATGGAAATGTGAATCCTTCTTCTTGTGCTGCGTATTTACTCCTTGAAAAGGTGGAAATGATGAACATTAAGACAGGAACACTGACAAATGAATTGCAGCACTGGTACCTTAAGCAAGTAGGATGATTAACTTGGCTGTAAAGGTGCCTGAATCAGCAACTTTAAACATTGTGGCTTGTGAGGTAAACAATAAAATATCAGGTGTTTCTATTGATACCCTGGTTAGCTAAGCATAACTTTTTTTTTTTTTTTTTAATATTACAAGAAATTGCATCATGCAATGCCATTGATTGTTTATTAAAGTTTATTAAAGTCCACATCAAAAGCCACTTGATGTGTGGGCTTCCCAGTATCTCAAAACTATGACCAGTAACAAGGTACTTGCTTTGCATTTCCAGAACAATTCCCGTTCTTCATGCCCAATTTATACTTATTTGTTCTTGTGCCACATTGCCCTTGATATAAAATAGTATTTCTCTCTTTTTGATACATTGCCTCTTGATATACCTGCAGAAGCCAATCATCTAAAACCTTGGACTTGACTTTAGGTAGGCTAAAAGCCTAGCTCTTCTCTCCCATAGTATCTATTTCTCTGCCGGATCTATAGCTCTTCTCTCTATCTGTAGCAGGAGTGATCAGAAGCTGCATTTGCAAAATTTGAAAGCGCTTTGAGACTTCTGTGGTGTCAGAAATGCTTATTTCTCACTGCAGATGGAAAGAAACCCTTGCTGAGCTTCCTCAGAGGGATCTCGTTCTCTTTGAATGTGGTGCAGGGGTGCTTTGGTGCTGAGTGATGCAGCACAACAGCTTAGTCCAACAGCAAAGAAAACCTCCTCTCTTGGGTTACCTGCGATGTCATAACAGACAACTTTGGATGTTCCTTATCTGGCTCAAGTGCATAGTAAAAGGGTTTAGCTTAAAAAAACCCACAATTCTGACTATTCTGATTTTAAATCCTGATAGTATGGGAGTGTCCTGAGCTCTAGAGATTCCCATGTATCTGAATTCCTGAGTTATAATCTGCAGGAGAATGGATGTTTTAGAATGGAAGTAGGAGGAAGAGGTTCATTTCCAAGTGATTTGCTGGGCACAGTTCTTTTACAGTTGCAAAAATGTATCAACTGCCTAGATTCAGGTTATACTTTTCGATGGTGCATTTAAGGGCTAATGTGTGTGAAAAATAAGGTCTCGGGAATGTCTGCGATGGAGACCGCCAGACATTTACAGAAATACTATTTAACAAATAAAAGCAGAACATGTGGAGGAGGGGGGAAGGGCAGCACTGAGAAAAATGCTTTAGGGAAGAGAGGTATTGATCTTTAGAAAAACATCTTTGAAATATTTTTCAACAAGCTTTGAACAAAACATAGACCACGTCCAATTTATTCAAATTGCATATTGTGCCACTCTGTGTAATGTCTATATTACATTGATTAAGACGCAGTGGTCTCACCACTAAAGTGAAATTTTTATCACTGATTAGAGTGAGATCACGATTTTTTCAGTAGTCCAATATGGCCTAATTTACAGCTACTATGAGACAGTAGATGCTCTCATCCTTTCACTAGTCTGTAACTCTCATCTGTGAGTGTGACCAAATCGATTCTGAAGAGCACTTTGAAACTCACATGCTTGTCCAAAGATTATGCATGGTGGCATTACAGACAAATTCAGTGGATACAATGCATGTATAGAAAAACACTTTAAAATATTAGTAAGGAAATATATCTGAATACAATTTCCCGGGTTTAATTTTCTAAAGACTACCAGAGATCATGCATAAAATTTTCAAAGTTAAACACTTTAAAATATTTTATTGTAAAAATTAACATTTAATAATACATTAAAAATACAGTAATGTTTTGTAAATGTTATTGGTGTTTTTCAAAATGTGTACATTAACAGGTGAAAAGTGAGAAAACACCGCTTTTTAATCCCATATCAAATATGGGAGATTATTTGCTTCCTTAAAAAGTAAAATTAAAAAACGCCATTAGATGTTCTGTACTTGTGTTTTTAAAATCAAAGCCTTATAATATTCCATTAAGGAAAAAAAAAATATTGAGGCCACTTTATCAAACATTCAGAAATGCAGTATGATATAAAGTCAAAGCTGTACCTGCTTTGTTTCACTCCATTTCAAATAGCATCTATAAAGTTTCATGATGATGTCCTTTCAGCCATTCTTTTCTTATTTTTTTAAAAACAAAGACTTTGTTTTATCAGATGTTGCAGGATATATAAACATCTCGCCAACTCTTGATATTTTTTCCTGCCATTTGGGAAACGAACTATAATTCAGGAATAACGAGCTCTAATTGGGGTACATGGTGACTGCATTACAGTACAAAGTGTCTGATACGTTTTTGCATGACAAAGACCATTTAGCTATGCAATTCTTTGCAAGCATGTTTAAGATTTTTTTCTGAAATTTCCAATAATCCAAAGAAAATGATGCTGGTATATGTTTCAGAGTGACTGAATAAAAATGAAAGTAGTTTTTCAAAATGCTAGGAAATTTGGTGCATTTGGTCTTATTTTATGTATTTTTTTAATTATCAAAACTAATTTGGATACATGTAAGGAAAATACATAAATCCAAACAAAATAATCTCATTGAGGAAAAACAGATATACTGCTGAAGAATGAATATTTAAATGATGAAGGAAATAAAGGGTTTTAATGGACATATGAAAAATGCTCTAGGAAATGTAAAAATAAGACTTTAAATTTACATTTCATTAAAATGAATCAGTGTATCAAAGCATACAATTGTGAAGAGTGCAAAATAGTGTTTTCAATGGTCTGGTTAGCCTTGTTTATCACAGGCATACTGTAATATCAGCAAATGACTGTGGAATTTGTGACACTTTATTTTCCTATTCTTCATATTTATTGGGATATAACTTTTGGAAGTGAGGCCATAAACATTTCCTTTACCTACTAAAAGACATCTCTTTGTTTTTTATTCAATAGCTGTACTGCCATTAAAACAATGAAATGCCTAATATCTGCGATGTGTAGATGAGTATGTGCAATAAAGTATGCACTATGTATTATAATTTACCTAATCATGCAGCAAGCTGCTTTTTAGGATAAAGTTTGAACCACTGTAGAGCTTCGGTATAGATAAAGTGTATGATGTGTGGTTGAACTCAGATGCAAAACAGAATCATACCTGAAAGCGTAAGAATAGAATCACATGAAAAGCATTGCAAATAAAAAAATTAAGCATGTCACATAAACAATAGCATTCAGTTTACCTGGATATTTAAGCAGTAGGATTATTTGAAAGATATCTTTGTTGCTATTGATCTGTTCAGTCCATAAAAGTAGTGTTGGTCTTATTTTCTAGATCATTTTAATCTCCTGTCTCAGGAACTGTCATATTGAATGAGACTAGAAGCTTATCTGATTCAGTATTTTCATTCTAACCTTAGGAAGCATGTTGCTTACTGTATCTATAGGTACAGGAAAAAAAAAAAAAAGTGTGAGAATTTCTGGCTTGGTCAATCTAGAATAATTTAGAATTATTTTTCCTTTCTGTTCCTCTGGGTCTCAAACTGACTGCCGGATACAAAGCTTCTACACTTAGTCCTGAGTTTTTATATGTATTCCAAAATCAAGATTACTTTTACTTGTAAGAATTCAGGATATATATATGTAAGCTACACATGTTCTTTTTGGATTTCTTTGAGTTTTTGACCTAAGCAGCTTCCAGGAACAGTGACTTCCATTTTGCTATGTGGCAGATAAAGTATTTATGATTAATTTACTACCTTTTAATTGAATTTTATACCCTGTCCACTTATTAGAAGAAATAGAGATCAGAAGCTTCCACCTCTATCCAGACTATCAGTTCATGTTTAATTGTGATTGGTATGCATGATGAAAAAGTACCCTTTTTCTGTATGATTTTAAAATAAAGCAATTCCAAGATTTTTGTGCATTTTATCATCTCTCTGGTCATTTCTATTAACTTTTTCTGAGACTGAGATTTGAACTTCCTTTTCTTAACCTCTGCCAATTCTTTAACACTTTTTTTTGAAACACAGTGATCAGTGCTGCCATATTATTCTGGAGGAGATGGCATTTTAGATGGATATATAGCCATTTCTTGACTGTAATGGCACATTGACCAATCAATATTTTTTTATTCCCTCTTTCTCTCTTTCTTCATTGTCAGCTGGTTTGGAAAGCACAATATAACTTGCTCTAGACCCTGTATTTGAGTACCAAAAGAAATTGAAAGGAGATATGATCACTCTTCTTTATTTTCTTGCTCTGTATCAGTGTTGCATCCAATTACTCTGTCTTTATAGGCTTCTGACCCAGCTAGAAAGAATATCCTCCCCTTTGATATGTGGTTTGCTTTGGGAAAAGGGCTGGGATGGGCGCTGGGGTAAGGGCTTGCTCCACTTTTCTCTGAAAGAGTGGAGCTATGCTAGGGCTTGGCAAGGACAGATGCCATAGAAAGCCTGTTGTTCCAGTCAAGCTCAGAAAGTCTTTAGTTGCGTTTAGCTGGTTGGAGTGACAGTCTCTAATTAATTTCCTCAGATTAAACCTATAGCCAGATTTAGGGAAAAGAAGGAATGTTGCCTACACCAAATTGTTTTACTCACCTGTAGTGTTTTATATGATCTTATTTCAAGGATCCTCTGGGTATTTTAACCAAAAAGTTCTGTTCTATTGCAGGATCTCAAAACATAGGCAGTATCCTTAATCACTACCGGCTTTCTCCTCCGGCATGCTTTCATTTTACAGGCTTCTGATCTTTTATATTCATGTCCCTATCCTGTGATCAGATACTGAGGCATGTTTTGTTCATTGAAGGGTGTTTTACAACTTGTGACTGGACACTGAAGAGTTCCGCACTGTCTGTGTATCAGCCGTATATCTGGATGTATACCAGCTCTATATCTATCTGATTAATGTGGTGGAAGTGGCTTTAAAGGACTACTGCTTGGTAACCTGAGTTCCTAAATGTGTGTGGAAGGGGAAGAAGGAAAAGCTGAAGAGATGTAGAGAAGATACAGGGAAAGAGAAGAGTTGGAGGGAATGTGAGTATAAGTCTGCATCCTTAAGGTTTGGTGTTTGCTATACTGAAAAATGTGGCCTTTGAAGAGAATTCTGACTCCAAAGGCTTTGCATGGATTTGACTTCCAGTAGTCAGAAAATGTCCTGAAATTTATCCCTTCCTGTAGCCCTTGGTCTAGGCTACAGAAAATCCTTTTCAATGACTTGCCCAGTGACTTTAGAAACATCATATGGGGTTGGCTTCCAGCTGTGGTTTGTGGTTTTGAGACAAGTCTTTATCCCTGTACTTCTTAAATTGAATTTGGGAAACCAAGTCAGAGGTATAGATTTCATTAAGGGGAGCACACAAGTAACATTAGATGTTTCAGTGTTGTGGAATTTAAATCCCTGTTAGATATGGATCTAAGATCTATCTCAAATATAAGGCTTTCCATAACAATGAATTCTTAATGAATAGTCATAACTGGGAAAAGAAAAAAAAAAGGCATGAAAAATACACACACTTAGACCAGATTTTTCTTCCTCATTGAACAACAGAAATCAGAGCGATTTTGGTCCAGGCAAAGTGCTTAGTTCAAACTGATCCTAAAATAATCAGAGACTATCTAAAAACAAAGTGTAAAATTTGGGTTGCTGTACTTTGAAAGCTTAGCTGCAGGTTCTTTCAAGTTACTTCTTCACCCTTCTCTAAAGTTTTATCATGCAGGCAATGTTGGGAAATATATAATTTTGGATGTAACAATGGTATTTTGAAGATGCTTTAAGAATTTTATTTGCCATTTGTTTATTTCTATACTCTTGGACTAAGAAGCCAAGATACTGAACACACAATGCACCCACAAGCCAGGTAATAAAACCAGCTTTTTCTTTTTTCATTACTTTTTTAGCTTTGTTTCTTTCTGAAGTACTAAGCAGGTCATGAATTCTGAAATCTAAGCTTCTGTAAGTGTTAGTAATGAGACAGCGTAGCAGAGGGGTACAGCCTCTTCCCACAAGGTTTTACTTTGTTTATGGATTAAGTCATATGAAGTGTGGAATCTGAAATAATGCGTGAAATTTTTAGATGGTGCCAGCTGGCACAGCTCCATTGAAATCAAGGGAAATACACCAGTTTTCACCACCAGCTTGTGACTCACTCTCAGGGGAAATAAAATAGTTAATATGAATGTTTCAGTCATGAGTCTTTTAGATTGAACTATTGACATGTCAAGGACAGATGCTGGTATTCAAAATCTGAGACAGCTTGAGATATTGTATTTTAGATTTGAGAGAATCCATAGGTTTTCTCTCTGTCAGCCTCCATTGCTTTGACCCTGAATCACATTCAAGCTTAGTAGAAAGGAGCTGAATAATGTGAAGTTCCTTGTGGCTGGAGTAAATTGTGAGCTGCTGCATAGCATTAGGATGAAATCTAGATTTTTTTAAAGTCTCAGGCAGAGAAGGGGAAAATCAAATCATTTCACTTTTATTCCTCACGAGACATGTTGAATAGGACTACCGAGCCCTTGCTGGCAAAATGACTATTGACGGATGCTGTAGCTACTAAGTTCAGTGAAACCATTTAAGCTGATAATATGCATGTCACTTTCTGTCAGTTAACTGTAAGGTAGGGGTGGGATACCATTTTCCAGACTCAATGTGGCAATAGAAACAGTTAAATCCATATGTGAGGATGCCTGAATGGGCTTGGAAAGAAGGGGAAGCAGCTTTGGATTTTTCTAGAACCTCTTTCATGCTTTACAAATTCCTGTTACAAGCTCAGGAAGCATCTAAGCAAACAAAATATAGAATAAAAAGCAGAAAAATAGCTGATTTATCTGAAATTAAGGGAATCAGAGAGGCCGTTTTTTGGCTTCCCCTGCAGGTACCTGTACTTTTCCCTGTGCTTATCTGACAGTAATGCCAATTTTACATCAGTATGGGTGAAAGATCATCAGACTAGGTCAATAGTGCATCATTATATGTTTTAGATAAAAATACATATTGCTTATCTACTATTTCTTAATTAATTTCAGCTGTGATTTTGAGTATTACTGTTTCTTGTAAAGTATTCATGTGTAGCAGTCTCTAGAACATTAAATTTTCCAAGAAGGTAAGTTGCTAAGAACGATGAATGTGTATTTGTAATTTTTCAATGGGCTTTTGCTTTCTCTGGTGCAGGGGTTATAAGCAGAAGAACAACTGGAAATGCTAACTCCTAACTCTACAATGCCTATGTTTGGTACTTTATAAAAGGTTGCTGTTATACAGAGTCAAGCATTTCATGTCTATGTCAGTAAACTATAGTCATTATTACTGCAAATAATATAGGAAGTTAAATAACAGAGGTTATTTTATTTCAAAAAAACCTCCATGCTACTGACATATGCTGTCTTGTTTTTCATTATATGAACTGTCTGTATTTTTTTCACAAGCTGTACATTTGAAATATAAAGTGCCAGTATAGCAGAAAACACTGTCAAAACAAGGAAGGAAAGTGAATTCTTTTTCAATTTCAGTGATATCTAGGCTGTTATGTGGGGTTTTTTTAATGACTGAATATGGGAATGCAGCTCACTATGTCTGAAAATGTTATCCAATATATTTTAAAACTTAAATTTAATGGTCTACTTAAGACATAGTTTTTCTGAGAATTATCTCTTTTGATTAGTTTTCAGTGCTATGACAGCGAAAATTATTCTATCTTCCCTACAAATTTTTCATTAAAATTTGTAACTGAATTGAAAGGATTTAATTATTATGGCCATTGCAATATTGGTTACAGTTATTGTAATGAAGTTTTAACTTAACAATCACCATATCACTTTCCATGATAATTATAATGAGAAGAACTGATTGGCCAAAGGTGAAAAAAATGTATGGGGATTTTATCTTCTACTTGGTAACAATAATGAAAAAAAACCACCTGAAATTTGTCACTTTAACTTCCCTCTTCAACATAAAGATGAGCAGGGAGGAAAATAAGCAAGTATGAGGCAAAGCAGAATTATCCTTTCATTGGAAAACAAGACTGACAGTCTTTTATGAATCCTGTTTACACAAGATGTATGATAGAGTTTTATTTCATGGATGGCCTGTTTCCTCCATTTACATTACCCTTGGATCAGTGCACAAGCAAGTTTCTCACTTTAGAGATTTATTAACAAAGCTATTGTTAAACAAACAATTTGACTGTTTCCCTTCCAAATTGAAAAGGGAACAGTTCTGTGTGCTAAGATTTGCCTCCAGGTAGGCACCTGATGTCTTGCCAAGTTGTGATTGATCCTCTATTCATATTAACTATAACAGTGTGGATGAATGGACTTTAAACTGTTTCAAAATATGCCCCATTAACTTTAATACATGCTAAACATCATAGCAGAATTTTATCTCTCTGCTTTTCAATATAGCTGTACTTTTTCCTGTGATGAGGCCTTTCTGTTGAAAAGGTGATGAGTGCTGGAGGAATGTGTCAGCTACTGTGACCCTGTGCCTGTATATGCCACCAGTGTAAGCATGAGTTTTAATACTGCTTGTGTGCAACTGAAGCATTAGAAATAAGATTTGCAATACTAGCATACTAGCTCTAGAACATTGTTTTATATAATAATGCTTGGTTGTCAACCCATGCAGTTTGCCAATCTGTGCAACTGCTTTATCAACACTCAGTTTATCTAGATGTCTTGCTTGCCTTTGTTCTGGTCTTTTATTTTTTTGGTGTGTGTGTGTGACTAAGTACTTCGCTTCTATCTTATTTCTTCTTCTTCTTTTTTTTTTTTTTTTTTTTTTTGAAAATGCAAGTTTATTTGTATGCTGATTTTGTTTTCTTATTCTTTTCCACTGCATTGATGAGCATGGTTATATCATGATCATTAATGAATTAGCAAGTATCCATGATGGTAAATAATTTAAATTTATGATGCTGAGTGTTACACTAAGAGTAAGGCGACGATTTCAGAAAAAGGGTTTATATAGATTTCAGGACGTCTGTGGATGACCTACAAATCCACTTCCACTGCTTATCAAGACTGGAAACCTAACTGAGGTATGCTCATCAAACCCTTGCATTTGAGTTTCCTTTCTGGCACAAGAGGATATAGGTTAGGAGATATGGCTGGTACTTGCTTGAATGTGACAGAGAGCTGACAGATGCTCTCAAGATCTGCTAGATAAATATTCCTGCCTGTCCTGTTCACATTGTTCAATTATGACGCCAGAAGACATTCTTCCTAGAAGGAACAGGTTAGTACATCTAATTAAAATTGCTAACTTAACTGAGCAGTCAGAAACACTCCAGTTCCCCTACTTTCTCAAGTCATCTGTGCAGCTTCTAAAAACATGGCTAAATGGCTTTTCCTTTTAAACCTTCTGAGGGAGGTACTAGTCCTGGCTTTCAGGATTCATATTACCTCAGCAAATATATTCCTGTGCTGCAATAATGGAACATAAGCTTAGGGAAATGGAAAAATATGTAAAAGAAAATTTGAAAGTTGGAAGCCAGCCTTGACTCATGCAGGTAACACAAGTTTCCTCAGACTATAGTGATGTACCTGAGCTGGAATGAGAGAACATTGTTTTTTGAGATATAAACTAAGTCCTGTTAGATGAAACTTTATTTCCTGGTACGTATAAAGAGGCTACCAGTAGTGTTTTTATTGATAACTGTACTATGAGGTTTTATTTTTAACTACCTGTTCAGTCATCACAAGGCCATTCATTGGAAAAAACAGCAGTACAATTTTTGTGATAGCTCACATTTATTTTTCCTCGATGATGGAAATAATAGTTCTTTTCACAAAAGATTCATGTCAAAATATATATTCTGTGTGAAAACAGACAGGTTTCTTATTTAGATCTCTCTATCACTCTCCTCAGTAAACATCCAACTGCAGAAACTTTCCAGGCAAAACTTTTGAAGTTGATACAACTCTGAGAGACATGTTGCTTTGATAGAAAGAAATATGTTAGTAACCATAAAAAGAAATACGTTAGTAACCATAAAAGCAATATGAGAAGGCCTGTAGTCTTAGGCTAAAAAAATCATTTTGAGAAAACTCATCACTACATGTAGGTCTGCTAGACTGAGGCTGGAAATTAGGGAGCTGAGTCATTCTTTCTTTCAAATTCAGCTAAGACTTTCTTCAAATTTGGTACGACATGATTCAGTGTACCTTAGTGGCAATTTAACAAATGTTTAGTTATGCTATTTACTTATGAATGGTTCTTTTAGAAAAGCCTTTAGAGATGCAGTATCTCACTTTCATTTCTGTCCTGGGGGACAGGAAGAGAATCATGCATAATAACTATTGGTTTCATAAAGCTAATGAATTCACATTGCTTGTAAATAATAGTTGTGTATCAAATGTGAAAATATGCAGTAGGAGATTAACAATTTTAAAAGCAGTGACAAGATCCCTGAAAGAGAGATATAATTCAGTTTTATAAGCTGCTTTTTCAAGTGACTTTACTTCTACTCCTTTTCAATGAAATAGGAAATGGTAACCTCCTTGGCTGAGACAGCTGAGTGTTATGATATGTTAGCACATCACAAAAATGTAGTAAGGAAACAACCCATTAATCCTCTAGGTTAATCTGTGTTGGTTAGCTTCTTCTCTGTTCCTGCATTTAGATTATGTGTTCATCACTGTCCTAATTCTTTCTTATGTACACTGGATACTTTTAACATGATGTTTGAAGCAAAAATTTAAGTAATGTTATTTTTGCAAAAGTTCTGAGAAGTGCTTAGAATTTTAACTCCGTTTCACTGTGCTTGTATTACAAAATCTTAAAATAAATTCAGAAACAGCTTCAACATATTTTAATTTTATGCAAATGGGGGCAAAGGTTTCATGCCAACCTTCTGTTTTCCTCACTCTGGTACCATTGTAATAAATTATGCCGGTCTCTAAGTGTATCCAAAGTGCCATTAGACAGGCCAGAAGTCAGAGTGAAGTGGCGCTCTGGCATACTTCTGCCATCAAGTCTTCACTTATATTTTATTGCCACAAAAAGTGGATGTTGTAGTGACATCTGTACTATCAATACATCATTAAGGGATCCCCTTAGCTGCTAATTCAGATAAGTTTTACAACTCCTTTGCACATTCGTACAGTGCAGCATATCAGGGTAAAGTTCATGATGTATTTTGAAAACAGTGCTTAAGCACTTTAAAATGGGCAATGGATATATTTTGTCTAGTCACTATCATATCTTTTGTCAAACAATCTTACAGTTTCACTACTGTATTGTAATACTGTTTTGTAATAAATATAATATCCACAATGCACTACCATTTAATATTTTATGAGAAAAGCTCATATATGCAAGTGTTTTGCCACATAGAAGCAGAAGGAACCCCCTAGTTCAACATATTTAATCTGGCTCCTAATCAACAATTAAACTGCTTCACGATCCCAGCAAAAGTAGCTGTAGTTTGTAAACTCTTTGCAGCAGGAAAAAATTCCATACGTGGAAATACATGTTAATCACATAAATACAAGGAAATCTGTAACAGGAAATATAAATGTAATCACAAAAATGTGAAAAATATGGGAATTATATGTAGCATGTATGCATGGATAGAAATTTCCCCTTATCTAAAAAACTGGCATTATTTCATGGAACAAATCTGCCCTGAGTTGATGAGAAGGTTTCTCAAGAATCAGTTCCCTGATTGCATCAACGCCTGCACCAAACCTTCCTCAGACTCTCAACAAATAAGTAGGCACAATCTACAGGTCTTCTTAGCAGGCTTTTATTAGTGCCCAAAGTACCTTCTGCCTTCTTTGACTCATCTACTAAATTTGTACAACCAGTGATTAAATAACTTACTGACTGGGAATACACTCATGCAGCAAACCCCTTTGTCCTGTAGTTCTCTTCCTTTATTCACAATAAATTTACTAGTGTGCAGTAGCACCTCATCAAACTCGTTGTAGAATTCAAAGTAAGAATACCTTTGGTCAGATCCAAAGAAATATTAGGACACCTAATAAATAGTTAACTACATGACTCAGAGTAAAAGCTAAAAACAAAGATGTTCACAGATATATTTCAATTAATAAAAGGAAAAAAACTTTTTTTGATTTGGTGTACTTCTAGGAATGCTGGAGTTAAAATTTGGGAATAACATGGCTAGTAATTACTTTACTTACACCATTCCTGCCAATGCACTTGAATAGATTTCTTTCGATGATGTCCTTTATTCAACTACTTTCTCTTGTTTCTTCTAGTCATATTTAGAGTGGAGAGGATGAGAAAGAAATTTAAAAAAATGGAAATCAAGTAAATGGAGACAAGGAAGACTCACATATAATGCCTGATATAGTTTTGAGACATAGCTTTTGACTTGGCTAGACTTCAAAGTAATGATTTCTCTGTAGAAATAAATATTTAAGAGTCACATTCTTGCCTGCACTAAGTCTCTAATGATGATTACCATAAATTTCATTTCACTGATTGAACTGGGCACTGGCCCTGAGTCATTTCCCTTGCAAATGGGAGAAAATTGTCTCATTTGTGGCTACTTGTATATTCGTTTGGTGCTATTGGCAAGTCCGTGTAGGCTGAAGCAATTCTGAAACTCTTCTATATAATTCTCAAAGATCTTAACTAACACTGTGATGGGGGACCTGAACAACTGCTACGGAGCAACTGTTCTCTCCCTTATGAGTGCATGAGCCAAACTATAAATGAAAAGCTGTTCAATGAAGTTGCATTTTTCTCACAAATTAGCCAGAAATGTTAAATGTTCAAACTCATAATTGTTATACGTAATTTTAAATACAATAAAGCAGATGGTTCAGAACAGAACCAACTTCTTTTGGGTGTTGACTTGCTGAAAGAAAAATGTCTATTGATACTAGTGCAGGAATATTTTAGCTGCAAAACTTGATTCCATTGTTTCTTTACTTCTCTCTGCAATTAGGAATATGGTTCCAAAATTAAACCGTTGTTTTGTATGCTTTCTTGTATGTCAGGCAGCTGATGTGTCCTTCAAGTCTATTATTAATGAATTCCTGTTTTGCTAGAGTCCAGATAACATTATTTTTAGAAAAGTGACTGCCATTAATAAATGATCCAGAAATATCAATTACAGTTTTAGCATTTCTAAAGGGTGGATGCAGTTTGTCTACAAAGAAAGTTACCTTTGAACTTTAAACTTGATAAGAAAATTAAGAGACATTTATTTTACTTGCATTGCACCCTGAAATCTGATTGTTCAGCTGAAGTGTTAATATGAAAATTTAGTATCAGCTTCAATTTTGATTTTCCTTTTTCCCAGTTGTGACATATCTGCTGTATAAACGCCCAAGTTAGGGTCCTTGTGCTCTTAGAAAGAACGTAACCTTGCAGCTGTAGCTGAGCAGTTTCCCATAGAAGCAAAATAATTTTGAGCTCTCAGAATGGGAGATGCAATTGAAAACCAGGTATTCTTATTCTATAATGTAATGGAAACTATCTCTTGTGTCCTGTTAAGTAGTTAAATAAAAATACATGGCCTCATCCAAGGACTTCTGAAACTAGTAACTTATCAGATTCCTCCCCCGTTATTTGATGATGACTTGTAAATGTAGAATCCTTGTTCCATATGATAAAGACCAGTGGATTGGTGTTGCTCACTTGCTGGGAAAAGGCCTTGAAGAAGGTTATAAATATTGCAGATTTGTTTCATTTTAATATATTTATGGGAGGGAAATAACAAAATTCAAAGTTAATTAGATAGTAATGATCACACTTAGGACTTAAAGTGTTTTGTGCTTTACAGAATATTACTATCACCATTTCATAATTAAGGAAAAATGTGGTGGAGTGATTTACTGAAGGTTACTCTGAAAGTTAGTGATACAAAAAAGAATCCAAGCTGTGGAGCCCCTGTAGATCACATTAAGTGAAAAGCAATGAGTCTAGAATATCTTGTTATTTCTGTTTTTCATTGAGTCATATGTGTGCTATTAGAAATACTATATAGAAATCTGATACCCTTCCCAGTGGAGTTTAGGCTCTTCAGTGGACTACATGAAGAGAAGAGGGTAAAGAAACTAAAACCAATCAGTCTATTTGATTTTGTGTCAGTTCCTCAGACAGTTATTTGGAAAGATGGGGACATATATAGACATATGAATCTCTCCATCCTAAAAGGACTTCATCTAGGAGAGCGCCAATATATCATAAACAACTAAGTAGTCTCATTTTACTTGGTTTCAGTTATTACTTTCTTGAGAAAAGAACTAGTTTCAACAGGCCAGCTGAAATCATCGCGTCTCAGGGGAGAAAGTTGAGGTAACTTGAAGAAAGCAGTAAAAACAAAAAAAAGTATGAAAGCAAGTAAATAAATAAAGAATTAAACCAGAAAGTTTTGCTGTGTGGAAGCATGATGTGTTTTTCCTTCTCTTCAGACAGAAAGGGACAAGAGAACTCTGCCTTATTTCTAGCAATGCCAGTGAGTTTCTCTTTGTGTTTGACAGCCAAATCAATACAATCCTTTTTATTATACTACATCAACATGCTCCTTGAGAAAGGTCCAGTGCTCTGTTAGATCACTTCTCAAGGATGCAGCAGTGGCAGTGAACTTGTAGTAATGTTCAGCTATGCCCTCCTTCAGACCCACATGGTTTCTTTGTAACTCTTACCCAGCAGTATGCATGAAAAATCTTGGCTTGTCTAGAACCTGCACATTGTCTTCTTGGGTCAGTTTTTGTATGTGTCTCTTGCTGCTGGTGGTCAAAAGAAGCCCTACCGGTGTTTGACTATTATTCCTCACAGGAAAAGAGTGATAGGGAGGAAAAAATAGGTCAAAAGTAAGACCAGGAACTTTCCTGTTGCTTCTGAAAACACATTTGCGCTGATGTTTCAGATCTTTCAAATAAGGCTGTTCTGTTTTGCCTCCTTCAGAATATCAGAATGTGACTGCTGCTGGCAAGTGAATCCTTTGCAGATCTTCAGCAAAGAGTGGGGTGATATAGGTCAGGCAGTGGGTACCCAGTTGTTTTACTACCACTAATCTGTAGGGCTGCCCCCACCTGAGCCAGAAGAAATCAGGTCAGTCTCTGCCTTGCAGTGATGGTTGTGGTAGAACAGGCAAAGAAAGTTGCTGGGGAGCTCTGGATAACGTGAATCTGAGTGCTTGGCAGCAGTGTAGGATCAGTACCCCACATGTGCAGGAAGGTACATGTGGGAGATGCTTGCAGCTTGCAGCTGAGGAGTTGAAATGCTAAGAATTTCTGATACCATATGAAATCTGATGAAATTTATTCACAATATAGAGGGGATCACTCTTACCAAACATGCTGGTGCTAATGTAACAGCGAAGTCTGATAAGAATATGTGAGGTTGATGTTATGGCCTGTGTCTGTGTAACAGAGATACAAAGAGATGAGACAAACACTAAGGTGAGGTTTCTGCGAAAATACTTCATGAAAATGTGGTTCTGTTCCATAGCTTTCTATGTATGTTGACAGACATATGAAATCAGGTGGAGATGCTGTTGAGGATTGCTGCAATAGCAGAGAGAAGCAACAGCTAAGGGACTTAGTTCTCAATAATGAATGTGGTGAGCTAAAATAGAAGCTCAGGATTTGGGGATTAAAGGTATTAGAAATATTGTGTTAATAATCTATGTCTTTGAAAGATGAGAGATCATCTTACATTTGCATTAAAAGTTTTGTTACATTATACTCTAAAACGTCATGCTATGTAATTGTGAAGGGAAAGGAACTGGAAGAAAATAATACATAAAAGAATACATATAAAAATACACTTCTGTAACTTGGGTAAAGAAAAATATTGTGGATATTTTCTGAGGGGGAAGGGTGTGTGTGTGGGGGAAAATGGACTCCTAAAATGAGAGTTAATAAGCGAAGTTTTACAATGGACTGATTTTTATGGCTCAGTCATAAACCTTTGAAAGCAAGGGTTTATAGTGTAAGTACTGACAATATCTTAAACACTGTAAAACATTCTGTAGTGGTACCAGGTTTCTGGGATTTCTTTATGTATTTTTTTTTAATAGCAAAGCCCTTTGAAAAGAAATAGTACTGATTATAGTCAAAACTACAGATGATGAAAGGTAGCTCTTTGCTCTAGTATAATAAGTAGCTTTTTGCTCTAGTATAATAAGTATCAGTACTAAAGATTATTGACTTCCTAGCAACATACTGTAAGTAACCATAATAAAAATCTTGACCTTTTGCAGTTCAGTTAAAACCTTTGAAGTGAATTACATTTCTAAAAAAACCACCTTTTTAAAATAAAAGCTACTTACTCAGTTACTTGAAATTATTCTTCTGACTATTGATTTTTTTTCTCATTATGTTCACATTCTTATCTTCACTCACAAGTAATGACTTCTTGATTCAGAAATGAAATATCAGCAAGTGCTACCTTTCTTAGAGATGAGTTTATGTGCTTTTAGTTAATCATAACCATTCCATCCATGCACCAAACTTATAATATTATTATAGCTGTAAATTAATAGGTTGTAGTCAGATGTTACATAATCAGAAACACTAATTTATTGTCATGAAGATGATCTGATCTTTTCTCCTTTAAGAAAAAAAATCTCCTTAGGAGGTAAGGATTTTTAGATATAAGATCATACAAAACACCTGGGTTTTTTTTGTTGTTGTTCTTGTGGTTTGAGGTTTGTTTTATTTTTTTTCAATGTTGCATGTTTTTTATCTACTGCCATTCTATTATAGGTAAGTTATAATTTTAAAAACCTCACAGTCAATTATGGATAACACAGTATTTGTCAAGTTTAAACATACCCTCATCTGCAAAGTTGTAACTTTCTTAATCTTTATCACTGGAAATTATTGCAGGAACTCTAATCAGATGAGTAACTTCTAATTCACCACAGCCTTAAGCCATTCTACAGGTAATGTGGGAAACTGTGAAAAAAAAGAACTGTTACCATCAGCCTTTCCCACCCTTCCACAGTAATGACTGATTATACCCAGCCAGGGAAAAGCATGTAACACCTTTTTTAAATAAGATGTCTCGTTTCAAGGAGGGAACTAGAATCTACCAGTAGGTATACATCAAAAACATTGAAAAAGCTGAAGATAAAAGCACTGTATATTCTTCAAAATGGCCTACCTGTATTTTTCTCTAAAACTTGATGTCAGAAGATGGGTGTAGAAAAGCATATTTTACTCTAATTGTCTATGTCTATTTGGTTAGTGTAGTTTTAGGGGACTGAAACTTCTGCTCCAATTATTGGCGGTTGTGCTGTTTCAAGGACCTGGTGGCATCAACTCCAGACCCTAAGTACTGTCAGCCTTCACACACAAGGCTGTTAAAAGTTCTATGTATGACTTTAGGAGCCTGTGTGTTCTAGGCTGAACATAAGAATTTTTTTAGAAGTATAATCCTTTTTATTCTAAAGATAAGGGATGTAGATTTTTTGAGCCATATGTTCACATGGTACAGTATCTAGAAGACTGAAAAAGAATGCTTAATAAAAAAATAAAGGTTATCTCTTACTGTTAGTAAGTGTTGCTGGCTTAAGCAACAGAGATGAAAACAACTGGGAACAGTTTTAGCATGATGGAAAACAAGGTTTGCCTAGAGAGTGTGTGTTCTAACAATCCTTGCTACATTTGGACTGGTGACCTCTTTGGGGCTGGCTTCTCTGGAGATACAGAAGAGGAAACCAGGGAGAATGAGTGAACTCCTGAACATAGTGTCAAAGGTTGAAGAATATATTCTTACTGTCTTTAACTCTCTCTAAATGTCTGCTTACATAAGAAGACAAGTTTGTATGGATCTGTACAGACATGTGCTTTCCCACTCTTTTGAACCAGCTGTGAATGTTTATTCCCATGAGATTTTCCAGGTACATGAAAAATTGTACATTATTTGTTTTCCTCTCTTTAAATTTGTTTTTCAAATGCTGCTTCCACAAATCTTATGAAAAGACACTTAGCAAGGTTGCAAAGTCCCCCAGGGTGGTTTCTTATTCTCCTGGGTTTGTTTTCATCAAAAACTTTTTGAATTCTTTTTTTAGTCTTTGCTCAGCTTCTAAAGTTAAAAAAGTTCAGTCTTGGTATTAAACATCTAGTCTAGATTCATGGTTCTATTTACAAATCAGATAGGCGGGCACGAGTTTCAAATTCAAACACTGTTTCAACATTCTGTCTTTGTTTAAGGCACATGATATTTTGGACTGATGTGATTACCTGAGAGAAAATAAAGAGATTTCGTTGTTAATTAGGTGAAGAGCAGACGCAAGTACTTTTTAATTTAACTCCTGGAATGTCAGGTTATTCTTCAAGATATATTGAAGGTTTCCACAGATATAGAAAATTGTCTAGGAAGAGAAATAAGCAAGCCTGAAATCTTCTCTTGCTTTTAAGGACTGATCCAGCACAAGTGGCATTGTCTAAAAAAGTAGCCATAAATTGAAGGTGAAAACATGTCCAAGTAACAAAAAATAGTACAGTTAAAAATGGGTTCTGTAATGTATCAGTCACAACATAATTTTGTCCCTTGTTATCTTTATACTATTTTTATATCCTTGTAAAAGGAGACTATTCCATTTTTTCATAATACTGTGTAGAGGAGACTTATGTATGGCACAAAGATGGCTGTGGAAATTGTACTCCTTGAAATAGTTTTTCAAAGGCAGGTCACATCAGGCTGGCCAATCTGTCTGCATGCAGCCTTAGCTGTGCTAAGAAGCAAACCAGGTCATATTGAGAAGCAGACCACACTTCGTGTTATAGTTCTAATAAGTACCAAAATACAATTCACCATTCAGAACAGCTTAGTTCCTTATCATGGCTGATGTCCTTTTATAAGGTAGCAAGGTGATGAAGGATGAGGGTTTTATTTTCATGTTTTCTATAAAACCGAAGTGTGCTTTATTGTTGCAGCTCAGAAGATAATTTTGTGACACCACTGAGTTCTTTCTTTAGGCAGAACTCTCCCATGAGTGCTGTATTTCTGGTGGTATTAAGCAAGCAGGAGCCAAGTGAAAACCACTAGAAGCTTAAATCTGTAGGATGTCAAAATGAGAAACTAGGTTAGGTGTTGGATACAGATATAAGGGAGAATAAAGTCACACATTTTAAACATTCAAGAGTATCACGTTTATTATGCAAAAATGAACATATAATTTGTTTTAGAACAGTAGCTAGCCATATCAAAGCATCTTTTCAAGTTAGACTCTTGTGAGGTGTTTTAAGTGCCTGGCATCATTGAAGTCTTGTTTTCACAGAATACTGGGTTTGACGACTGCTTTTCTTTGAGATTTTTGTGAGGATAAGACCTACATTGTCCTTAGAAGTAGACTTTCTGGTCAGTGTTCATTATCTTTATATTACGCAAATGTTTTCCCTCTAATTTGATCATATTAGTGCTTTATTATTCTCTCACAATACTCTGAGTTAGTGGCTGGTTTACAGTTTGGTGTAATTTAAACAATTATATTCAATAAACTGTGGATGTTTGTAGAAATCCAAGAGTAAAAAAGGGGCAGTGAAAAGCATGACAAACTGGGAAATTTATACCACTTCTGGCTAGAAAAGCAGGATATGATTTCAAGATTGTTAAACAGGCAAAAAAACTAAAATAAGACTTTCAGCTTATGATTAAATGTTTTTAGCAGGTTTTAGAAAGATGAAGACACTTCACTTACCCTGTTACTGAAAACCGGCAGACCTACTAGTTTGAAACATATCTTTGAGATCATCATAGAGAAACCATGCCGCTAATGTTAGACAAGTTGTCAAATTAAGAGAGGCTCCTTGCTTCATTATTGTTTCTTCTTTTGTATGTATGGATAGACTTTAAAGTGTTGGAAATGAGCCAGTGTTAAGGTCTAATTTCCCTTTAGTGGTATAATGAAGTAATAAACACAATCTGATTAAGGTTAAAAGCTTCTTCCTCTCTTAACTAAAAGATTTTAATATCTCTTTTGTATCTTCAATGTTTGTACAAAAATAGCTATTAGCTGCATGATTACATTTTAAAAAAAAAGGAAAAAACAGCCAAATTCAGAACTTCCTGCTCCCTGAAGAAATTTATCCTCAGTGCTCAGAATTTTTATGGTATCTGGATAAGCAGAGCAAAATCATTTTTTCAGCTTGGTCATGAACGTTAGACTGGATTTGTCCTGTGAGCCAAATTTAAACAAATATAAATGAGGGCACTTCCTTCGTTCCCTGCACTCAGCTTGATAGTTCCCCTTAATCACATTACTCCTTGTGGTGTTTGCAGCACAATAATGCTCAACACCAGGTATTATGTAGTACCAAGATTTAATCTATGTTTAAAAAAGAAAATGCAGAACAGGTAGAAGGATGATTTTCTCCTTCAGTCTTAAACACACTGGACCAAATCCTGCTCCTGGCTGTGTTGTGTGAGCAACACTCATGATGGAGTGAACATTTGCCTATAGTAATTTGGTAATGTCTTTCAACAAGACCTGATGAAAAATTAACTGGAAGAAGAAAATAGGTCTTGACAGGGCTGGGGATCAATTAATAATTCTTTCTGTAATACTTCTCCTGAGGTTATTTTAGATTCAAGGTCTTTAAATCTAAGTTTCAAACTTTTAAGAAAGGAAGCCTTGAAAGCGTTTAAAGTCTTCACACATAAAAGCATATAAATCTGCAGCTTTCAAATTGCTAATGGCTTGTTTTATCTAGTCATTTTCCACAGCAAATTCTAAAGCAGTAATTAATTCTTTAGCCCAAATTCAGTCCCTAGCTGAATGCAGGAACCACTTCCAAACTTAGGGTCAGTACAAATGTTCTCTGTTTCTTAAGTGTTGTGCTACAGATTCACATGCTTTATTACAACAATATTCTGAGTAGTGGTTTGTCAAAAATATATTTTATATATTTAGTATTTATGTATATATAATATCACCATGACATTTCACTAGGGTCATAGCCGGTATGGAATTCAGGTGTTTGGTTGATTGAGGAAAACAATGAACTTCTGGAAAAGCTATTTGCTCATTCAGCCATACTTAAGTCTCCTCAGTCTGCTGAAGATGTGGTTTAATAATTTACCTATGAGCTGTAAGCAACCTTAAAGTGTAATTGTCTCTTCTTCTACTCTTCTCCACTGATAAACTTTGAAATACCTTGCTTTAGACTTTTTTTTTTTTTTTTTTTTCCATTTGCAAGAATGGAAACTAATGTTAGAACTTTCAGAAAATACTCCTGGAACAGCAAATTTTTAATTTTTAATTCCAGCTAAAAGCCAAGAGGCTTGAAGGGCTTCCAAACACCTTTGAAAATATGCTGCAGGTGACATATATGCCAAGTTATTGAATATAAAAGCAGTGAAACGTGATCCAGAGTTGTGACTCGGAAGTTAACTGCTACTCTAGAAAGGTGGAAGAACACAAAGGTAAGTACTCGGAATTGTCACTAAAGGTAACCAAGCTATATTTTCTTCATTAATGCTGTCACCCAGGAGGCAGGAGTGGAAGCAAACATAGATGGTGGTCAGCGCAAAGTACTGACCTGTGATGTGAAACAGGCTGTTTGCTTTCGAGTTTGCTTGTGAACTACAGGCCAGAAAAAGAGATAAAGTATGCATAGGTAGAATTATCCAACAACATTTACCCTGCTCAAAGTCCTATTAACATGCATATATTTTTTATTAATGGAATTGTAGGAAATTTGCAACTCATGTACTCATATTAGGTTTTATATTTTTTGTTACTACAGGCTGTATATGTCATGTTTATACAGCCAGTTCAAGAGCTTTCTGAACAAATCACCATTGAAGAGAAGAGGGATACATGAAGCAAAGGAAGCCTTGCTGTTGTCTGTGACTACTGAATATGGGAATGACAGGCAGCTACGTGTGCTGGATTAATCATATTGATTTGTAGACACGTAGCACAGGGATGCATTGTAGCTACATATCACTTTCCTAAATTTCAGTGTGCCATGCTTATATTTTTTCTCTGTCTTTTTTGATGAAATGTAAACAAATTGCACATTAGCTACCTGTTTGCCTCCAGTATAAATGTAATATCAGTTCACTGATCCCACCTTCTACCAGAGATTATCAGGCCTTTATTTATGTATACGCATACATGCAGAGAGAGAGAAGAAGAGCACATTCTTGTCACCAGGAATTGTTCTTTTAAGGAATGTTGAACACAAACTTGGCAAGTAATTTATCATATTTGCTAGACTGTTATGCCTCTGCAGACTGCGAAATGGCTCCCAAGCTCAGATCTCATTTTGTCCAGCTCTGCTCCTGAAATTGCATCTCCTTCTCTTTCAGCAATCTGTGGGGTTTTGCTCACTACACACTAGAAAAAGCTTTGTGAAAAATCAAGCAGAAACAAGTATTGTATGTTCTCTCTATGGCTTTGGATTAGCCTCCCTAGGAGTGGTTGGCCATGCAGTCTTGACATATACATTGGCAAATAATTAATTAAGATAAGATTTTTTATTCGAGATGTATCCATTTGGGATCAGAAGCTGTAGATGATGTCCCTTATCTAATAACCAATTTGTTTTGCAGCAACCAAGCACTGAATGATAAAATTGTGAAATGTGTTCTGTGACTTTGTAGACTCCAGATTTCCCTATAACCTTATTTCAAGGGATTATCACTTGCATGTGGAGTGGAATACGTGTTGCCTTAAGTTTCTGAAATGATGGACAATAGAGCTAACTGGAAAAGGCAAATCTTTACTGTTAAGAAGCCTGTGCTTTAGTTTGGGTTTTTTAGAATCACAGATATGAACAAAAGGTTAACTCACACAGTGTCTTCCATGGGGTTACATTGTAACAACTGATGTGGAATTATTCGGTTTGCTGGAAATACCGCCACTGAATGGCAATTGCCTAAACTGCAGGGCTACCAGGTTGACCAAGAACACCAACAGCCCGTTAGTCCAGGAGATGGGCATCTAAAACAAGCTAGCACCCAGGACTTGCTTTGGATGTTTCTTGCTAAGACACTGACCAGCTGACTTGTTCGGAAATAACTGGTAAGGGCACTCAGTCACCAGCTCTGAAATCCAGTTAATTAGTACTTGTCAGAAGAACTTTACCATGCATGCCTAATGTCTAGTTATACTGACCTTTAAAATAACACTTGCAGCTGAGATAAGTACTTAATAGCACCCTGTCTTCTGAACACTGGCTTTCAGAAACAGGCACAGCAGGTTTCTGATATACTTTTTCTTTTGTTCAAGACTGTCACACTTCCTGTTCGGCTTTTATTCAAAACTTTTAATCTAGCCATAGTGCAGAAACAGCTATGTCTGAGATCAATTCTGCTTTTCAAGCTGCCTGTGTCCTCTTGCAGACACAGCCAATACCTTCTGCAAGGACTTCCCTGTGCTTAAAACTTCATTGTCTTACTTAACAAGTTTTTTTCTGGGTGAAGTGGATTTCTTGCTGGTCATAACATTGTCACCTGCTATAAGAGTTTATAGCTCTAATCTCATAAAACTGATTCACTAAACATGCATATAACCAGATGTGCAATATCTGGTTTGCTTTTAGCTTTTAGTACAGACCATTTGTAAGATATAGATGTGAGGCTGGGTTTTCAGAGCTGATTGTCCAGACATTTCCCTTCTACCTTTTATCAGATAGTGGCACCACATTGCGTAGCCAGGTGGTGGGTAAGCAGAGGAGCAGCAGCAAACCAGGACACATGGCAGCTCAGGCATAAAAATGCTGCCACAAAACTGACATTATAAAGGTTACCAGGCTTTCAATATCTGCAACTACTTGGCCATTACAACCTCGCACGAGGCAGCTTCACTGTTTGCCTTTGTCCAGGCTGATACTAGCTACCAGGCTCACTTGGTTGTTGGAGGAGGTCAGGGTCCATTTTGGGACGGTTAACCAGCCAAATGGTGAGCTGGGAGCTCCGAGACTGTGCAGGCTAGTTCTGCAGCATCCTTCTGCCCCTCATGCTTGAGGGGATAGGAAACACTGGGAGCCTTGTCTCCCCAAACACACCACAAGTTGTTGGGAATCTAGGGAGTCAAGGGGCTCCGTTTTTTTTGGGAGTGGTTTCTAGCATGAGGCAGCTGGCAGCTGGCAAGAAGTCAAAGAGCATTGCCTCAAAAATTGGACATCAGCTGGTTCCAGCTTTGTTGAATCAGCATTTCCAGAAGAAAGCTGTTCTGTCAGAAGACTTTCTACCTGATATCATGTTCAAAACAGTGAAAACAGCACACATTAGTGGAGGAGATTTTGAAAAGTTCATCGACTAAGTATTCATTTTCCACCTTAGCATATTGAAGATTGACAGAATATTTCAAGACAAGAATGATGCCCAAGTACTCAATTGTCTTTGGAAAGTTATCTTTTTTTCTCCGAATGTCTAGTACTGATGTTGCATACTTAAGATTACCCTTTGGAAAATTCCCCAGCATGAGGTTTGTACAAGTTGTACTATCTTTTAAAAATTTCAAAGTTCACAGTTATTTTTTTTACCTCTACCACTTTAAAATTATTGAACTAAAATATTTTAGGAAAATTATTTTACTTTATCATTACTTATATGTATGCTATAGGTTAAAAACACCACCTTGAAATACTAGAGAGTGTTTCAAAACGAAGGACTCAATTTGAAATCACTATATATTGGATATTGGGTCCATCTTTTTGAAACACTCTGTATTTGACTTTTCCAGAGGAATAAATCTGACGCTGTGCATTAGAAAATGTGCAGACTTTTCTGCAAAGGCACTACAGTCACCTACCTGTACAACCAAACAAAGTGGATAGTTATAGATATTTTTAAAACACACTTGACTACTAAGCAAGTACACTTCAAAATCCAATGAAGTTAGAATGCTGACATAGTACAATTTCAAAAGGGACAATAATTGCTTCTTAAACAAATGGAGACAGAAAGCAGGAAACAGGAACATGTTTCATCTGAAAAGGAAAAAAAAAAAAGAACGTTAAGTGTTGCATTTTTTTTGTGTTCTAATTTGCAGGCATCTTTCCTGGCACATGCACATAGATGGGGAAAAAGGAATAGAAATAAAAGTATCCAGAAAAATGTGGTTTTGCTAGTTGTATTTTACCCTACTGTATCATGATAACATAAAGCAAAAAGTAAACAAAAATTGCTACTGCTAAAAAATAAAAAGCAGAGAACAAGAATGGCAAGAGGTTGTTTATATATCCCCTGTATCCCCTGTGTGTCCTTTGATAGTAAGAAGGGTGGTGCTTTTGTATTGTGCTGCCCATCATCACACTTCCTTGACTATTTAATCCAATAAAAAGAGGAAATCAGCAACTAAAGAACTCAAAATGAAATATTTAAATGGCAAATGATATGATTCTGTTTTCCCTGCTGCATGACAGAGTTTACACTCATCTGTACCTCTTTGTGTACTGGTTATTGATATCAAATTAATAGGACGAAACACAGAGGTGATTGTCTGCCATTTTGTGTTGGACATCCTCTGTTCAAAAACAATAAATGGTCTGAAGGCCTTTACAGTGACAGAAATACATATTAACCCTTACTAAATTACACTATACCATAAACCATAATTTTAATTAATTAAAATAAAAAACTTTGAAGCATGAATTTCCATTTAAATATTTAAGTAGTTATTTAAACTGTAGTTGCTGCCAATGGAATTGTGTCAGATTCTAGATAAATACATTGCCTGGTATAGATACCTCTTTAGTGGCATGATACAGAACCTCTTGTTGTTGCTGGTATTTTTTTCACTGACTCCAAGTGTTTTGAGTCAAGCCTTTTGTTACTATGCATGTGTTGTTATTTTTAGAAACATGCTGTACCATATTCTAAGCAGCACTTAAGAGCAATCCCAGTCAGGAAGGAGCAGAGTATAAGGCAGGCACTTGCAGCTGCTTGCTCTAGGTGCTCAGGTACAGAATTCTTTCTCAGTTGCTTTATAAAATACTGCAAAAAAATCACCCCAACCCTGTCAATATTTTGTTCATTTCAAATTGCACTATGTCTGTGCTCTCCACAAATGCTCTCATCACTTGAAAAAACCCAAATAACTGAAAGGTTGCATTTTGAGCTGTAGCATATAATATTTCTGGAAAGAGAGTGCAAAGTAGTGTCCAAGCTGAATAGTTAGAAGCCTTAAAGGCATGAGTGTGTTTTTTTTGAAATGAGGGATAGAAGCAAGAAGAGGATAAACTTTGCAAATTACATGAGATAGATTTAGAAAATCATCAAAGGGCATTTCTTTATGAAACCCCTCGAACAAAGTAATATTCTCTGTCTTACATACATGCTCACAGAAGCACATTTGCCAGTCTGAATAAAGCGTGATTTTGTCACCAGTATGGTAGCACCCACTTGTGAGTATAGTACAAAAATCATATGCCCTGGATTACTTTTAGTGCTGTGTATGCTGCTACAATTTTACTCCTAAAATGATTAAAAAAAAAAAAAAAGTTGGAGTTTGTAAGGAAACTGCAATACAATTCTACTCTCTCTATTAGAAAAACAGTCACCTATGTCTGATGTACTATATGATAGAAATTGCAAAAAGGATGAGTCTAGAATGGGCTGGTCATAAATTTAGCGAAGTGTCCGTTTCATGGAGTGGTCTTTAGGGAATGACAATGTTTGCAGATTGTTTTCATCATAAATATTTTCTGGTTTGTGGTTGTTTGGTTTTTTGTTGGTTTTTTTTTTTTGGTTGGTTGGTTTGTTTGCTTGTTCTTAACGGAAGTAGAGCTGCAGGGATGAACATGTACCCTGTCAGTAGTTCATTTAGTAGTTCATAGGTCTTAACATCGCAAACAGCTCTACTTGGTGCTCATAACAAATAATGTTTAGAAAAAATAATTTTCCTCTGATGATTTATGAATAACAAACTTCTCCTCAGCAGACAAACATGTAGTGTGCTGGCACTGTTTTTCAGCCTTGACTCTGTATAAGCTGATGAATGTTTCTGTGTTTAACACATCCACTTGTTAGTCCTTAGCAGTAAGATTTGTCTCATCTGAAACTGAAATTCACAGACATTTTAGGATATTGGCTTTGGCATGTAAAAATACCACTCTTACTGCTAACTTAGAAAAAAATAATCTAAACATTGGCCATCTACAAGAATTCATGTGGTAGTGGTCTTCAAATCAAGTTTTTTCTTTGGATGAATGCATGTGTGTGCCTATGCGTGCATTTTTCTTGAGTGTGCAGTAGGTGTGAGAAACTTTACAGTTTGGAAAAGATAGAAGATCCAAGGAGAGGTCCTTAAGGAGCTGCTTGGAGTGCTCTAATAATATTTTAGTTTTAAAGAAATTTTTGGCAAATATCTTTTGAATAGGTGTGCTGGTGAATAATTGTGCTGTTAAGGTTTCTGAAACAGCAACATCTTAAGGTATTGTTGTACATATTGTAGTGTTACAACATTCACAGACCTAAAATTGATTCATATCGAGCTGAACAAGTTTGCCCACTATAAATAACAATCTTTTGATTTTAAGCACATTTTTATAGATATTTGTATAGTTCTAACACTTAAGATAGGGAACAAGGAGATACAGAAATACATCCTGAGGTGAGATATCAATAATAATCATAGAAATATTAATAATAAATAATTTTAATTTTATTTCTGTTCTAGGGACATTAAAATAGTTTTGTCTTTAGAAGCTGGATAGTTTAATGGAAAAAACAAAATTGAAAATTATCTGAACTGGCTGTTTACAGCTATAGTAGATATCTGCTAATGATTAAAGACAACTAGTCACATCTAGCCAGAAAGGAAGTGAAATTCTCATTGAAATTATTACTGAGTTCTACATATCTATATACTAGCTGAGTTTGATCCTACATAATCCAAACCTAAGGGGGAAAAGCTTAGTGTAGGATTCTGAATCTTTTATCTTGAAATATCATTTCAAATACAGCACTACATAAACTTTCAGTGTAACTGTACTTATGATAAAAATGTTCTAGGCCATTGATTTTGGTAACTTCTCTGAAGAATTAAGACATGGTTTTGTTAGAGGGCAACTTTATATTTGTTTTTCTAAAAAATAAATAGATAAAGTATCTCAATTTCTGTTTAGAAAAATAACTTACACCATAACAGCAAGAAATCCTTTGAAAAGCTCATGGGAACACTACCATTTGCAGGAACAGGATCAGAAAAACACTTACTCAAGGTGACAAAGAGGTACTGCTGTGACCAAGAGGAATGAATTAACTTCTACAAAGTGACTTGTTTTGAGCTACAGAAACAGTATTATCAAAAACCACAACCAGATTTAGAAACACCGCATTGCATGTGTGACAAAAGCTTCTTGCATCAACTGTTAGTGACAGTCCTTCATGAGAGCTCTTTTTAGCTTAATCTGATGCTTGCTAAATTTTTTAATATATATCATATCTAAGAGAAGGTTACAAGTGAAGATTTATGTAACGTATAAAAGAATAAAAATTTAAGTGAAAAATAATGTTCCTGTGATAGCTGCTATCTGCAGAATGAATCAATGTATTTTATTAAAGCTTCCCAAAATCCCAAGAAAGAGAAAACTGAATAGTACCTTTCTCACTACAACCAACAAGAAACCATTTATTCTTTCCTAGTTACAACATGGCTGTCATACTTACAAGAAGCACAAAAAGCTCACAGACCAAACCTAGCAGTTTGCTGTGTAGTGAATTCTGAAAAATATGCTAACTACTGCATTTTTTTAAAAAAGTCCAGATGAATTTGTGACTAGGTATAACACACCACATTTCAATAGATTTCATGTAACTTGAAAATTATTCAATAGATGTAGAAACTGCATGTTTTAAACTCTGAGAACTCTAGTGTTTGCTTTAAGTGTTAGTCTTCTCAATCCCAATCTCAAGGTCTTTACAAGAACAAGTTTTAAATTATGACGAAATCTTCAATACAATCCTTTGTAAAAACTTTACTATAAGACTATGAAAGAAATGGAAAACCAAAATTAGCTTACTTTACTTAGATTGTGAAAGTTGTCACATAATTTTGAATCCAGATATAATTACTGGCCGAAATCCTAATGCCACTTACAGCTTCTGTTTTGATGTTGTAGTAGATTTAGGGAATATTTCTCACCATGAAGCTGATGTAGCAGCTCATGCTTTAGGAACAGAGTGCTTTTGTGCTTTGAGGAATGAAAAAGATGAAAGGAAATGTTCAAATGTCTCTCTGTGTGGGGGCTAAAGAATGCAATTCATGCTACATTATCGGTCATCTTCCATGCTGTGCATTATTACAAATGGCGTAGAGAAAGTAATTTGTCTTAGACTGAATTACTAATATTTTCATTTACTGTCCATGGAATACAGCTAGCCCAGACTGTTATGGTATAAACATGATGATACTGCTTTCTATGTTAAAGAAATATAAATTTTATTTTTCATGGAAAGCATGTTTTCACTGGAAATTTGTCCCTCTGGGCCTAGTACTGCCACAGTTATGAAGAGTAGTCCCATCACATTGAAGAATTAATTCTTGGCTATTTCAAAGCAGTGGAGTAATGCAAGAGCTCTTGAACTAGATCAAAACAATGGTGTCTAATATAATTTAGTTGCAATCATTCAATCTCTGCAGGTTTTAAAATTAAAACTGTATTCTCAATTTCAGTCTTATTCAAGCATTGTTGGAAGAACACTCATTAGAAATGAAAAGTGGGCAAAAATTTAAATGTGCTCTTTCTGTTGTTTTATAAGCTATGCAAGTCTGTCAACTATACATCATATGTAAAGCAGATTTTTTACAGTGCATATAGCACTAAATTGTTTTGCTGTACCAATAATAGCAAGCTGTAAGACATGTGGCAGTTCCACAGACATCTTACCCCCATGGCTCCTCTTGGAATGTCCAGGTTTGCCTCATTAGTAACAATGGCTTTGAATTTTCCTTCGAGAGGCATAACTGGAATATAAGCACAAAATCTTATGGGTAACAAAAGGATTGGATTATGGTTAGGAAGATGAAACCGGCATCTAAATGCAAAGGAAACCTCTGAGTGGAAATATTTACCCACATACTGATGTTTTGTGCCCTAAAATCTTATGCATGACCAACATTACTTTATCATAGCAGCAATGATCAGGCAGGACTTCATGCCGTGGTTTTGGCTAGTTTCTGAGGGAAAGAGGCTTTGGAAAGATGTTCACAGTTTTGCCATTACAGGAATGATGAGAAAGGGGGAGACAGAGCAACGCTTCAGTCCCTCTAGACAGACCAGAACCTGGCAAGAGACAGAAGTGTCTACAGGTGTTTATGCAGGTGCTAACCTCTTAAAATTACTCACTAATGCCTCCATTTGTGAGATATTTGTCTTTCTGATCTGGAATTTTCAAGAGACGTCATGTGCTCTGTGTGCATGTCCAGAACTGGTCTGCTCTGAAAAATTAGGCCTGTCTATAATCCAAAATCTGGCCAGAGCAGGACTGTGGTCCCTTGAGAAACCCAATCTAATAAGTGTTTCCCAAACACAATGGGTGCACCAGCAACAGCCACACAATTTGTGACTGATGCAGAGCTGCTGGTATGGTCCCACTTACTAGGTAGGACTGGTGGGGCTGCATGATACTGGAAGGCTGTATTGCAATATCTCCTCAGTCAGAAAGAATTCAGCAACCACTCACATGAAGCAGTAACATCATTACCCTTTCTGGAAAAAGAGAAGAAAACAGTGCTTGTAGACCTTCACTCTAAAGACTAGGCTCCAGGCTGCATTCGAAGTGGGCAGAGGCACCATGCTTTAAGGCAAGGTAAGAAGTTAGACAGACGTATGGGTTTATAATTCTCCATTGGCTCATTCCAGACTGTGTTCTTCTCACAGCTGGGCCATTAGGATTATCTTCAGCAGGCGGCTAATTTCTTTCCATGCTACCTGTAGGAAGCAAAGTAGATCTTTGCATTGTCTGGGTTAGGAGCAACTAGTGCACTCTTGATTTCATAGCTGTGAGCAATGCTTTATAAGTTCTGCCTAAGGTAAAAGAGGGTTTTTTGAAGAGGTTATCTAAAGAGGTTGGTGAAATAAATGCAAAGCAACCATTTGAGTTATGTGTGATGCCATACATGTCTTTCAAAGACTTGTAGAGAACACCAGTACTGAAGTTATCAGTAGTCTGCTGCTCCCACCCACTGAGAGTATATTTAAATTCTCGTGACAGAAAGTGAAATAAATACTGCAATTTGTGTAGGGTCAACACTTCTGGGGAAAAAAATAAAAATAATAAAAAAAGAGAAAGTTAGGCTAATGTCTCGTGCTTTGCATGGTGTACAACCAGACAGGTGTTTTGTGAAGAACCCCTGGGGAATGTATGCATTGACGTAAACAGGAAGGAGCTCTCATTTCATGAATCACTAGATTGTCAGTGATGCATTACACCTTGTCACAGATGTTATGGAGCAAAAATGAGGTATCGCTCTGAATTTTATACCCCCATAACTGGATAATTTGAACCTGGGGATTTGTAAGTTGGGTGATTTAGCTGTAATCACCCATGGCAATTTTGTTAACTACTATTATTACTGCAAGCATTTTGGAGACACTTTTTGTTAACAGATTTTGTACCTGGATGTAGTGATTAACCCTTTAACGTCTTTCTAATGATGGCTACCCTCTTCTGTCAAAGGCAAAGTATAGTGGTTCTAAATAGCAAGCAATTGCTTTATTCATGGAATAAATACAGTGACACATTACTATACAGAAAGATTTGTGAGTTAATCTCTGCATACTGATAAAGTAGCCCTTACAGATATACTGTGTGTACTAGCAGGTATACCAGAGAGTTGGGAATTACTTTGTTAGTGACAGTATGAGTCAGGGAACAGTTTGGTGCCTCTCATCATGCTCAAGGAAAAAGGTCATGATTGCTCAGTAGAAACTGGTGGCAAAAGCAGAGATAGCTGAGATAATGACATATCCTTTCCCTTCCTGGATCAGGGGACCGGAGGACTAGATGAATGCTTTTATAAGGTACAGAAAATAGCATTCTTCAACAGTGCTGAATACTGATGCGCAAAGAGGGTTGGGTTGTTGGCATTTGGGTTTTTTTCCCCATCTTATCTATTTTTCATTTCCCTGAGAGATATATCAGTGACAGAATTACTTGGGCAGGTTTTGAGGAAACCGTACTGGACTTTTTTTTTTTTTTAATTATTATGCATGTGGCTACCTTAAACTTCATTTCAGTTTGTTATTCTTTTATTCCCTTCCAAAAGCCTGTCACTGAAGTCACTGTGTCGGTCTGGTGTTCACGACTTGGTATATTTTCTGAACATTAAGGATAATCCTTTTGTAATAATTTTGCATAGGGTGTTTGTACTACCAGCTAAATAAAATATATCCACTTTTTAAAAAGAGGTATAATTCCTGCATGCTTTGTACACAGTGACTACTCAACTGAACTCGGACTTTATTCACTTTAGTGTAGTAGAATTTTGCTTTTGATTGTTTCCAGCTGTCTCCACTTTTGGAGTGTCATTCAGTGCACACAGTGTGGGCAGAAAATATTGCTATCACCTTTGCAGAATATATTTTTGACCTCGTGAATTTGCAAAATTTCATTCAATTAATTTGAAAACTAAGATTTAGCACAGTGAACATCAGGCAACCTGTAGTACTTGATCTCCTAGCTCAGCAAAACATCGAATTAATTCAAATTTGAAAAGGACTCTCCATCTGTAGCAAAAGCATGTTCTCAATTATATATTGAATTAAATAAGCGATAGGAATATTTTTGAGAGCTTGAAATTTATGGTTTCATTAGACTGAAAAATTAAACCTAAAAATGTGTAAAAATCCACATTAATCATTTAGTTTCAGTGCATAAATGCAAATGGCTTGGAACTGAGCTTCATTTCAGTCTGTAAGTAGTAATTACCTAGTGACACCTCACGAGCTTCATTAGAACCCTGCTTTCAATAGAAGTGGGGAACACTAGGGATCTGCACAAATAAGAGGATTATGATATTTAATCAGCACAAAGTGGTAACGATAAAGTTTAATTAGATAGCATTTCCAAATATGAAATTGAGGAAGATGATCTTGAATATAAGTGGGCTAAATGTTCATTTTAAAGTATTTTTTTCAGTCAATACTCTTTTCTTCTCTTCAAGAATGGGTTGATTAGTAGATGGATCTTTCTTCCAAACTGTTGTTCTTATACAATGCCAGTCTGCAACTGGTTTTAGTATTCATTAGTATTTTATTATTTTATCACAAATTTTTTTCCAGTCCATGGCTGGCCAATAGATTGTCTACAAGATATAAGTTCATATACAACCATATGTACATGAAAATTTATAACATAAAGATACCAAAGTATTTTTATTTCTTCTGCCTTATGAAAAACAGTCAAATTATGTACAGAATTTCATATAAAGAAGAGTAGCAAATAATATTCATGGAAAGTGATTGGCTTTTTTATTCAAAAGAAAGGTCACAACTAGTTTGCACTATTTTTTTGGTCCTTATCTCTCACATCATAACTGATTACCAGCCTAAGTGTTAGTTCAGGGAAAATTTAACTTACAACATCAGATTTTAATTTCCCTGTTAAAAAAAGATTTAAAATGTCAGCTGAAACGTGGATTTTATAATATATTGATTTTGTTGTTGTTTAGCATATATTAGTATTATTATACTATACATGTGAGAACATTAAGGGAGGAAAATGCAGTGGTACAAGTATCCCCAGAACTTTATAATTTACCTTACCTATTTAATCTATTATTGAGTGCCTTAATCAAAGAAAATGTGCTGGGAAACTTCTCAAACATAAGGAATTAGATGCTCTACTGCTACACTTACAAGTGGAAACATTATTTCCATAGAAGTGTGTGCTTTTAACTTATTCTAAACGTGGGATTTCTGCATTCTTAGTACTTAGAGTACCTTTCCAGGAAAGCAACTTGTAGACAATGATCATGTTGGTGGTTGTTTGGGGTTTTTTTTGGTGGGTTTTTCTTTGTTTGGTTGGTTTTTGTTTGGTTGGTTTTGTTTATTTTATTTTTTTTTAATGCCAGTCTCTTCCCACGTGTCTGTCTTTACCTCTCTGGTTTTGTTTTCTTATTTTAATGTTTGGCTTATTTTCAAGCCAGTTCTCACTTATGCATCTTATTCTAGATTTTAGTTCAATACATGAATAACAACTTTTAATTTTCATTCTGTCTTCTGAAAGGAAATATATGTGTATTATGATGGAAGTAATAATACAGAAGTCAAATCTTGACAGGCATTTTACATTGGTTTGAATTAGTATTTAAAAGATATAAGCGACTTGTCTTCCTTAAGCACACAACAGAGGATTTTAGAAGGTATACCTGCTATGTGTAGATATGAAGTAATTGGAATTTTTTTTTTTAAAAATGATATTCAAAAGAGAAGGACCTACTTCTCACTCTGAAAGGCAAATTTTGGATAAGGAGTTCAGTCTGCCTTCTGCTATTCAAACTTACAGCTGTAATTTCAGTAAGTTAAATGATTAAAAAATTTTCTATAGTTTCTTTTCTGTCTCACACTAGTGGAATCAGATTCTGTATTTCTGCTGATGTTTTATTTGCAGTCACCCCTACATATGTTACAAATACACTCTATGTGTGTGAAGGAAATTCTGATGATGATTTTGTGAGTTCAGCCAGCATCAGATACAGTACTCTGCATGTCTTGTTCTACTGTGAAGTTTTATTTAACAAAGTTTTATAAAGACTGAAAAAATTTAAACGTACTAGTCCTAAAAAGCACCAAGGCCTTAACTTTTTCTTTGGTTTATGTTCTCATCATGTTCTTGTACATTGTCTTTTCATTTATAATGTAAATTTTACTGTGTGTCTCATTCCATTGCTTTGCCTGTTGGCTGTGTCTCATCTTGTGATAACTTCACCACTGAAGCTTTACCATTTATAACTACTCCAAGTACTACCTTTCTAGACCCTTCTTCCATCTGTTCATACACAGATCCGAATGTTCGATTCTTTTTATCTAGTCATGCAAAACTTAAGCTTGTACAAATTGGAAGGTTCACTAAGAAAGGTGCTTAAATGGTTTGGGTAACTGTGCCTAACTTCATAAATGACCTATACAAGATGCACTTCAGAAGATGTACATAATTTTTGCATGTCTGCAATTGCATTTTGAACAGCCCAAAATATCCAGTTGCAGGTCTTCATCCTATTGATTTCTGTATGAGATTAATATTTAAGGGATGGATCAGGAGAAAATTATTTTGATATGATATCTTTCAAGCGAAGAATATTTATAATTCAATATGTCCATGTAATAATTAAAGTCAAGGATGAATCTCAGAGAAAGTTTTTTCTCGTTCAGCAGCTGGAATTTTGCATGACTTTATATATTTTCACATTAAAAGCCAGAATTTTGAGTCATTCTGTCCTTGCATCAATATTTAATCTAGATGTTCTCAGCGATGATGTTTATGACTCTAATTATTTTTAAGTTCTGCATTAATTCCTCTTCTAGACCATGATTTTTACCAGTTTTGGTATTCTGAAATTTCCATTTTTTTTTCTTACACAGTACAATAGGATTTTACTGTGTTGAGCTTAATTAATGTATTCAATTTAAAATTTAGTGTTTTACCCAGTGATCATTAGACCATGCAGCTATAACCTTAACAAAGCATTAGTGTCACTGTTTTTCCAATTAAATTTTCCTAAAGGCATTTTAGAAGCCATGTTTTTTGTTTGTTTGTTTGTTTGTTTGTTTTTTCATCATGGTTGTTGCTTCATTGCAATCAAAAAGAGACTTTACCTTTCTATAGTTTTTCTTTCTAACTTGCTCTGTAGGTTTTTCTTAACCTGTTTTTCCCAAAACTATTGCATGTAATGCACAAAGTTCTCAGAATGACATTTCTGTAACAATCAAATTCTCCACACACAGACCTGAAGAAAAGTCACATGAATCTCAAACATGCTTAGCTTTGTGTTATCTCATTGGCAAATGACCTCAGAGAGTAAGATATTTTAAATTATCCAACAATCATAGATCATAGAATAGTTTGGGTTGGAAGGACCTTCAAAGGTCATCTAGTCCAACCCCCCTGCAATGAGCAGAGACATCTGCAACTAGATCAGGTTGCTCAGAGCCTCATCCAACCTGACCTTGAATGTTTGCAGGGATGGGACATCTTCCACTTATCTGGGCAACCTGTTCCAGTGTTTCACCACCCTCATTGTACAAAATTTCTTCCTAACATCTAGTCTGAATCTAGCCTAGTTTAAAACCATCACCCCTTGTCCTGTCACAACAGGTGCTGCTAAAAAGTTTCTCCCCATCTTTCTTATAAGACCCCTTTAGGTACTGAAAGGCTGCAATAAGGTCTTCCTGGATTCTCTTCTCCAGGCTGAACAACTCCAACTCTCTCAGCCTTCTTCATAGGAGGTATGTTCCATCTCTCTGAAAATTTTTGTGGCCCTCCTCTGGACCTTCTCCAACAGGTCCATGTCCCTCCTGTGCTGAGGTCTCTGGAGCTGGACACAATACTCCAGGTGGGGTCTCACCAGAGTAGAGCAGAGGGGCAAAATCACCTTCCTCAACCTACTGGCCATGCTCCTTTTGATGCAGCCCAGGATACAGTTAGCTTTCTGGGCTGCGAGATCAGACCTGGAACAGGAAGAGTGTGTGCACATCATTTCTCTAACTTTTCAATCATTTATAAAATCTCCAAGTTCTGACTATATAAAAAAGAATTTGTGTTGTTGAAACCTTATCTGATTTAATACAATGTTTACAGCAAGTAGCCCTTACACTGAGAGGAAGTTGAAAAGTCTCATTCCAGCACAAAATGATTCCCATGTCTTTATCTTCCTTGACATTACCAGGGTCTATAGGTGAAAGCAAGCTCATTTATTGCAGCAAGAGTTTGTAGGACTGTCCCTAAAATTCGAACCTGTCCATCATAAGAATTTTTGCTGTCTAAGAAAAAGTGCCTCCAGGCTGTCAGAATGAATACAGCTGTTTCATTTTCCAGCCATCTGTCTAGGCTGAAATACAAAAATAATATAGAACTACAGCATCTGTGACAATTAGTACCAGTGTTGTTAATGATAGAGGGTCAAATTCAATATAAACCAGAAATTAAAGCCTTTCACTCTGGTTATAAATGACTATTTAATTTGAGTCAAACCCTTATTGTCAACACTCATGTAATAAAATAATTTATTAATATTAATGTTTTGGAAATGACTGGTCTCCTCACATTTGAAGTGTGAATATTAAGAATATATATATAACTCTCAGGACTGACCCTTGAGCAGTGTAAAACTAGAAAAGCTAAGTTCATTTAATAATTAATCCCCAACAAATAAATAATTAAAAATGAAAGATAACTAACTGCATTATCTAGTGGCACAGTTATGTGTTATCTATACTGATCATAACTAACCCTTTAAAATCCCTAGATGCAGCTAACAGTTATCCTCAAGTCAGTCATAAGTGCACAAGTTTGCAGTTAGATGTAATGTTCCAGATGCAGCTCAGGTGGTTAAAATCTTAGTTCATAGCTTCTCCCAGGATGCCATCACCTCTGGCAGTTATCACCAGTTTTGTTTGCCAACCTAAGTGCACACTCAGTCATTAATAACTTGCTTCTGTAAATTAGCTGGGTTAGAAAATTTCCTTGTCATTAACTTATGCTAACACGGAGTTCTGGTACCCAGGTTAAGCCAAGAGATCTGAGGAGATGTTAATGGGAAGAGTGATGAGGAGTGGAGAACCGCATTGATTTAACCCAGCTCAGCTGCAGCCAAAAAAACCACATCAAACCATTGTCTTACATAATCCCAAGAACATTCTCATATTCTACTCTTCCCTGTATTTAAGCACAGTAATGCCAGCTGGACCATGAGATGCACAGTTAATTAAATAACAAGTGAATAAATTATTTGTGTAAGTTTTATTCTAACATAGTATTGCTTCTCTTGAATTTTGGTTGTCAAGAAAAATACCCACAAAAAAGTCAGAAGCATGTGATCACTTCAGATGGCCAGCATAGCTGATCAAATGGGTACAGCTATTTTGGATTACTATTGAAGAACACTAAGGAGGTAGACAAGATATATGTAAATTCAATGCTTTCAATTAATGACAGTTTATAAGTTATTTTAGACATGAATTGTAATTGAAATTGAAATGAATTCTCTTGTGCCACGGAAGTAATATAGATGTGTTGAAGCTCTGGGCTAGGAAACATTATTCTATAGGAGATGTAGCAAAGGGTAGTGGTTTATGCCTTTTTAATAATAAATCTCCAATGTTAAGAACCTCTGGACAAAATTTATACTAGGTTTATGGTGTGAATCTGATTGATTTTTTTTTTAGCTCATTTAACCCTAACAATGTAACTGATGTTACAAGGCTATCCCTCAGATTCAGTGATATAAACACACTCACAATCAAGTCCCACATTAGTACTGATGAAGTGAAAGTAAGAGTGTACATCAGCAAAGATTTAAGCCTTTTACCCTTTTGCACTACCAACTTGGCTTAAAAGAATTTTAATAATTTTGGAAAGATTTCATTCTTTATTTCCAAACAGTTATAGTGGCATTCAGTCTAATATGACCAGCTTTATTGGAATCACCAGATAAATCACTTCTGTACATTTTTTTTTTATTCCATTACCTGTGGCAATTTAATTCTAACAGCTGCACAAAAACTTTAAACAGTACCTTAAGGTGAAAATTCTAGTGATTAATTGTTTCTAGAAACACCCTTAGCATAATAAATACATAAATATTGGATAGTTTTTCAGTATGTCTGCTTTATTTGATATTACAAAAAATTAAGGTAAATTAAAGATCAATTTAAACATACATTAATAGAAAACAAGCAAGTTGTAATGCTTCCATTTGGGAAAGGCAGTGCAATTAAAAACAGGCAGCTGTTGTGGAAACCTTAAAGTTTAATGGGGAAAGCTATAAATCATGATTTATAGTAAGAGAACACAATTTCTTGAAATGGATCAAGCCTGAAATAAACCTGCTCCAAAAGTGCACTTTATAAGTTTTTGTTTTTGTTGTCATTGTTGTTTAATCTAGCTTTATATGATCTACGAAATGTCACTTAAATAGTAGCCAGGGATATAATTTGTACTTCCCATGAGAACACAGAAACAAAGTTAAAGCTAAAGAAAGTGTAAAGCACACTGCACATTCCAGTCATCAATTCTTCCTCACAATATCTCTACAAAGTCCCTTTTTACTGCAGTTATTTTTTTTATACTAGCATTGGACATTTCATGCTATCTCCGGGGTCTCTGAACTTCATGGGATCATATATCTAGGAGCAGCTTTGTACCACAGACTAGTAAAAAATAAGGAACAGCATAATTTCACAGATGATCTTCAGAGTGAGACTATACGTGAAGGTACAGAGAAATGTGGATGTGGAGGGGAGCATTCAGCTTATCAGTACAGATTTACACTGGCAGCCACTCACTCCTCTTGATTAGAAGGCTGAGTAGCAAGTTAACTCTTAGGTAACATGACTACAACTATGAATACATTAATGATCCATCTGCACAAATTAGATAAGGACAAATCATAGAGACAGATCATCATATCTGACCTTGCACCACTGTAAATGAATGTTAACTTGTCAGTGGAATAACCTGGGGTGGTCTTGGGCAATAACCTCTTAATTTCTTCATGAAACTCTACAAGTATAACTCCTGACGGATTTTTTTTTACTCCTGATACTTTCAGCATCCTGTTGCATGACATCGTAGCTTCAGTTCTAGAAGGCCCAAGACATGAAGTCTTCAACACCTCCCTGTTTTTCCACCTTACTGTTATGAGAAAAGTATTCAGCAATGTTGCAGAGGTTGTTTTATGTATGACAGAAATGGTGGCAACCAGTTGAGGAGACTGAGATGGTACTTGTGTCTTCTTCAGTTACTGGTGATTTCATGCAGGGTAAGCTATTACTCAAAAGGAGAACGTACACAAGTAAGAAAATAACCATTCTATTGGAAATTACTGTTTAAGTCAAAACCAAACTGCATGTCATTTTCAGTGTCAGCTGTCTCTGTCAAAATCTGATTGAACGAGGTTACTGTGGGGTTTATTTAAATGCTAACAGACATGCAGTATTACCACTGGTGCTACAGACGGGAGCACAAAGCAGATGGGTGCTGTCATTTTCAGAGCTATTAGCATTCCAGAAACTGAGAAAGCATGGAAAATAACCCCAAATATGTAAACGAATAGAAATTGTTAAAATCCAGAAAATTATTTAAACAAACAACCAACAAAAATAAAAACCAGAAACCAAGTATTGGGCAACATGCTCAATTTCCTATCCATTTCGATAGCTTGTTAAGGCCAGTAAATCCAAAGTAGGAGAGACAGATACACATTTTAAAATTTAGTTGCACTTCGTTGCAGTTGTAGTATTCCAGAAAATGGATAATACGAGCAATGTTACAGTTTTCATCCTCATTATCTGAGCTGTGAAATGATAAACATGGAAAGATGCTGTGTAACTACTGAACAATTTTAGAAAATTGAAACACTCTGACTTTATATACAGGAAAAGGAGGCTGTCAGTTGTTCAGATGAAGATTTGAGACTTCATTGATAAATGATTGTCAGATCCATGGATGAAGGCAACATGTGAGTGGAAGTCTATGTGTGCGTATATATAAAATACATAGCTCAGTATGTTTCAGTTTTCTATGAAAACAACACTCAAATCGTGCTTTATATGAGTCTAGGCTATGCATTTGGAGGTTCTCACAGCACATTGTGGTGGGCTGGCCCTGGCTAATGGCCAAACACCTATCTGGCTGCTCGCTCGAGCCCCCTCTTCACCAGCACAGGGGAGTAAAGAGGAGGAACAGGAAGGAGCCCTGCCCTGCTGAGGCTGCATCTGGAGAACTGTGTCCAGTTCTGGGCTCCCCAGTTTAAGAAGTACAAGGAATTACTGGAGGGAGTCCAGCAGTGGGCTATCAAGATGATTGGAGTCTGGAGCATCTTTCTTACAAGGAGAGACTGAGAGAGCTGGGTCTGTTCAGCCTGAAGAAAGGAAGGCTAAGAGGAGACCTTATCAATGCTTATAAATATTTCAGGGGTGGGTGTCAAGAGGATGGGACCAGACTCCTTTCAGTGGTGCCCAACGATAGAATGAGGGGCAATGGGCAGACTGAAGCATAGGAGGTTCCATCTGAACATGAGGAAAAACTTCTTTACTTTGAGAGTAACACAGCACTGGAACAGCCTGCCCAGAGAGGCTGTCGAGTCTCCTTCTCTGGAGACATTCAAAATCCTCCTGGACACATTCCTGTGTGATCTGCTCTAGGCAAACCTGCTTTAGCAGGTGGGTTGGACTAGATGATTTCCAGAGGCCCCTTCCAATCCCAGCCATTCTGTGATTCTGTGAAAGCTCACAGGTCTGGATAAAGGCAAGGAGATCGCTTACCAGTTACTGTCACAAGAAAAGCAAATCAACTTGGAAAAAAATCACTCTAATCAATTGCTAATTAAAATAAATATATAGTTACTAATTTGGGTAGTGAGGAACAAAAAGACAAACATTAAAGCAACACCTTCCCTCCGTGGCCCCCTTTCTCATGTGTAATATCATTCTTTCATTCCTGACCTTTCTACTCCTGCCCCAAGTGGTGCAGGGGCAGACGGGTTACAAGCAGTATATGGTGGTTTCTCTCTACTGGTCCTTCCTCTTCACACTTCTCTGCTCCAACATGGACCCTACACAAGCTGCAGGGGATATTGCTTTGCCATGGAGCACCTCTTTTTCCTCTGACCTTGGTCTCCCCTCTGCTGTTTCTCACTCTTTTTCTTCCCTCCTTCTTACTCTGTCATTTTATGCCTTTTTTATTCCTTTTTATTTTTTAATATGTTTTCATGGAGGTGCCATCAGCTTGGCTGATGTGCTCAGCAGCGTCCTGTGGTGGGTCTGTTGGAGCTGATTGAACTTGGCTGTGTCTGGCATGGGGCAGCCCTGGCCCTCCTCCCACAGAGCCCACCCCTGCAGCCCCTCTGGCTACCATCTTGCCATCTAAACCCAAAATGTCCATGAGAAAGTGTTATGAAAAAACACTGAAAATATTTGGCTTCAGCCTAAATTAGAGCTGAAAAGTTTTGTAAAATTTTAATTGTATGGGAAATCCAGTTCATTTCCAAATTTTTTGTTTCTCTCTGGTGCACATCACAGGATCATCATATCACTTGCTCTGCACTGAAAGTGAAAGCTGAAACTGCAAACTATTATACCATTGGTTAAAAATTAAATTACGTGACTCAGAATACAGCTGTGTGGTTGAGCCTTTGTTTTCAGAAAACATAATTTATTTTATTCCTTAGCACTGCTAATTGAAATTGCCATCTTCCCTTTCCCCACCAAAGTAATTCTGAAATCTAACACTGATTAAGATGAGAGAGTATATCACCTCTGGAAAACTTAACCTTAAAGCTTCTAATTTTCAATAGCTGAGCTGCAATTAACCAATTACTTTTATTGTTTAGTGCACAGACTTTAACAGCTTTAAAAAATGCTGTTATAAACATCAGTTTTTTTATGATCCTGCAGCTGTAAGACACAATGCTATTTGCAGCTTGGCAGGTATTTCATCTCTGCTTGAAAGTTCGTCTGTAGTATTTTGTATTTCTTGTCATTAGCTGTGAAACTGTAGGTCCAATCACATCCATTTTGGCACAGGAGTCTGTTCTTCTAGTTCACCTTTGCAGCAGCTGTTAGAAAAAAATATCTCGAATTTTCGTCAATGCAGTAAGTATTCTGTAGAGATTAGTAATCACTCAGTTCTGGCATGCTCACAAGAGGAAAAAAAAAAGACTCTGTGTTTGACCTTTTTAATATGAACTTCCAAATCTTAATGTTATGAGATTTGCTTACTCACAGTTTTAAAGTACACATCTACAAAATATTCTGCTATAATGCTGAATGATTTAGGGGGAAAAAAAAAAAGAGCTATCAGCAGGGAGATATTCAGCTGCTGCCCAAAAGAAAAGATACTTCACACAGCATACCAATGCATAGAAAAGAAGCAATCAGAGAGGAAAGCTAATGCAGGAATAAAATAAAAAGAGTACTGTATCTGCTGGATATGATAAAGGCTGGACAAAGCAAATTAAACACCAGCTTATTCTTTAACAAAACACAAAACTGTCAACAAGAAGAGAAAATGTCACCAAATGTCAGCAGCAGAATAGCCACAAAATAAACCAGAACACTTTCCTTGACATAAAAGCTGCACAAACTCCATGAAACTCTCCCAATCAAGTTCTAAAAGAAGAATAAAATAGCCTTAGGGAGAAAATGTCAATGCTAATAGACAGTCAAACAGAAAACAGCCCTATTGGGACAGAATGAAAAATAAATTTCTCACAAGTAACATCCAAGTACAGAGTGACCTGAATGAATGAGCTGGTACAGAAGTCTGCCAAATTTAGAGAGAAAAAATTTTAGAATTGGAACACAAGGTAGTAAACTGTATAGGTAAAGGTATAAAAAATTAGATGCTCCGTGGTAGTGTATCTGTGAGTTGTTCTGTACAATGGAACTTATGTGCTTAGTACTTTTTGAAGTCTTTTTGTAGTGTAAAGAAAAGTAGCATTTATCATGCCTGCAGTTAGATGCTTTAGTCCTTCTTTGGCAACAGAGTTTAGTCCATTAATACAGAAGGCATCCTGGACTCAGGTACATGGAGAGCATGAAACTAATTTTCCATTTTTTTCCATTTTCCATTTTTCAAAACCTATTAATACAAATTACAAAGCATCGTAATCTGTCAACCTATGCATAGTTTTAGATTTTACATAAGTATACTATGTATATACTCTGTACAGCAGAGGGAAGGAAAAAAGATGGAGGTAAAGGGGGTTTTTGGTAGAAGAGATGTATTACCTTGAACCAAATGTAAGGTTTCATTTCTATCAAAAAGGAAAGAACACAGTTCATATAGAAGAGATTAGGTCTAATGTTACTGCCACAGAACCAATGGCAAGATCACAAGCCTCTAGGCTTTATGTGTACTGAGTTGATGCAGCATCATCATCAACATCCAAATGTTATGTGCCTTTTCTGGCTTTGTATGCCCACCCAAGCAAAGGGAGAAGAGGAGAGAAAGAGAAAGTAAGAGTCAAGAAGCCCTGCACCAATGCAAAGCTTGAAGTAGGAAATATCTGAATTGCCCAACCAGTGATTACAGCACAAGTAACTAACCTAAAATTTCATGACCTGTTGTACTGGATTTGCCTGGGATGGAGTTAGCTGTCTTCATAGCAGTTCACACAGTACTGTGTTTTTAGATTTGTGACTAAAATGGTCGCACACCAATATTTTAGCTATTGCTGAACAGTGCTCACCATGATATTCCAAGCACTTGAAACAGTGCCTGTCTCCTCCTCTCTCCTCCCTGAACTACTGGGTATTGTAAAAGAAGAGCTCCACTAGGCCATCTGTTGCCCCGTGTAGTGGTGCAAAAAGGCACTAATGGAATTCTAGATACTTAAAGAAAACAAAACTGATAAAACTTTATATATCTCTCCACAGGAAATACTTTAAAATAAAAGACTCTTCAGGAAATAATATCTTAGAAAGAAAGAAGGCTAAGCAATGTTCTTTGTTTAAGTAGTACTTCAGTGCCTGGAAAAAAAACCCTAAATTTCTTTATGGATGGTGAGATGACTAAATCCAGGAGAAGGTTTACACTAGTGAACCTTGCATAGAAACCAGTTACTACTGATCCGTGTCCTGATTTAGGCACCTCGTTTAAGAGACGTAAGACTTAGGTTCCCGGCTTTCTCTCTCGTCACTTCCTCCTGTCACCCTGACACTGGGTTTTCTGATGCCTGTTCCTAGACTTCCTCTCTGTAAACCAAACAAAAGGGTTGAGACAGATCTGGTGGGATTGTGAACCCCACAAGATGACAAAATACTTAAAAACAAGTCAGTAGCACCCCTCAGCTGTCCTCTCTACAAGCTTGATGATGAAGAGCAGCATCAGAACAGAATGATCAAGTGGTCTTCCCATTCATTTGCCCTACTTTTGGCTGTTAAAAGATCCAGTCCTCAAAGACTTATGCTCCATGAGTATAGTCTCACTGAATTCAAGAGCACAATATATTATGTTTGTGTTTATTCAGTATATGGCTCCTTCAGGCTTTTCATCCATGGACAGATGGAGCCAAATAAAAGCATCCAGAACCACAGAGGTCCTGCTCTGCATGGTGGTTTTCCATGATGTTTTTCACTCCAGCTCTCCAAATTTTATTTCCATTGAAATTACTAAGTAATTTAGAGTGCTTTTAAGGCCTGTTATTCATTGCGAGATTAATAGGGACATTCAGTCTCAAATCAACAAAGTATACACCTAGGGATGAAGGGAAGTTTGTGAGCACTGAGGATCTTGTTCACTAGAAGGGAGGATTGTTAGCTCGTGCTCCAGTAATTAATGGTTAAATTACCCTTGGGTAGTAGGTAGTAGGTAGCATAACTTCACAACCTGGTAGCTTTAAATTTCACATCTAATTGTAGCAGTGGGAGTTAGAACACAGGTTGAAGACATAATGAAATTACCATAGGGAGGAACAGACTAATGAACTGAAGTCCAGCAAAAGTTATAGCTATATTGCTGTCATCTTGAAAACCTGTAAATAACAATTCTGAAAACCATTGAGGGCACTAGACAATAGATTTTATGTGTATATAAGCATCAAATGTGGATTGGGAGAGATAATTGAGTTTGCTATCTTGTCAAGCATGGACTTGGAAAAAAAATCACTTGGTCATAATTTAATCTCCTTTGCACACCTTTTTCATCTTATTTGCATTTTTAATGCAAAAAACCACAGAAAGACTCTTCAATCATACTGAATAGGTTTGTGTCAAATAGTGCATATGCAACTTTTTGAGTCTTTTAATTCTTCAGCAAAAAACTTAGAGGAAAGGATAATAATCCTCTTTATCATTTTGGTTCTTGAAATTTCACAGTAAAACTTTCCCAGTTCTATTAAGCATTCTGAAATCTTCGTTTATTGAACAATAATTCTAAATCAGCTTTTTAATGAAGTGGCCTGTTTTAAATCAAATTATCTTCAGTTAATAAAATACAGATGACTGAATCCAATGTTTTAGCAAATGTAGCTGAAAACTGACCTCTGAAGGTGCCTTTTCTTCCAGATCTTTCAATATGACTTTATAGATTTTTATATTTTTCTAAAGTCCCTGTTCCATGGAAATGCCATATGAATATAACGTATGATCCATCACCTTCTATAGAAGTTTGACATAATGTCACTTGACCTTCCAAAGGAGGCCACAGCCTTTACTTGTTAATAAACTTAAATGCAGTTGATGTGACTCTACATATCAACTGCATTTTCATGGATTATCCTTACATTGGCTATATCAGTATTACCTATATTAACAGTATTTACCCAGGTCTGCATATTCACTAGCCTGTGCATCATTCCAATAGCAAAGATTCCGTTATTTTACTGGTCAACTTGTGCCATCAGCTCAGTCCTTGTCATCTCAATTCTTTCCTAATATCCTGTCATTTTTGCTGCAACAGAGACCTATTACTTTTTGTCCCGTACACCACTGTAATGCAGGAATAACTTATTTTCCCTTTGTTCCACAGCCTTTAATATAATTAAAACCTATGCTATGGCCCCGTTCAGTTTTGTCTTTAGGTTAAAAAAGCCATCTAGTCTTATGTTTCCTGGACCTCTGGCCACATGCCGATTGATATTCTCTAAGCCATATCCCATTAATTCCCATCTTTCTTGGACTGCAGTAACGAGTCTGCATTATTTGTGAAGGCTGTGCCCCTGACAATCAGAGCATGGAACAGGTATTTAAACTCTAGCACTCTATAATTCTCATATCCTTTTCTGCAGATCTGCTACCTGGGTAGTTCCTTCCCATTCCGACCCCTTAATCCTACATGTATTTGGCTGCTGTTGGCCACGTGTAATGTCTTGCACCAATTTCCAGTTTGTCATCTGCACATTGTCCTGCAATTTAGGCACCATCTCCCTTTCCTTAGTGTAGATTCACTAAGCATCCTCTGCCCCACCATCCACGTCATTAGGAAATTAATGAAAATAATAACAACCCCCCTCTCCCAACCTCTTTATCAATTTCACAGTTTATTTCCAGTGTAGTGATAGCTCAAGATATCTATATTTGAATGAGCATCTCAAGTCACCTTAGCTGTAATGCAAACAGTCACATTGCAAAAATACAGTTAGAACTACATAGGAGGGCTGGAATAGTAACATAAAAGAGTTGTATCAGCTTCTCAGAGTACTTGGTGCTCCAGTGCCCTACGAAGTTAATCAGGAACAAGCAGCTGGCATTATTTTCATACTAGTAGATCCTTTTTGAATTTAAAGTCCTGTTTAACCTGAGGTGGAAACTTATGTATGCACACGAGAATGGAGTTCTCAGTGAGGTGTAACTCTTCTTGTTCCACAAGCTAGCGTTGCACTGAAAACAAGAGCATGAAACAGTCAAGCACTTCAGTAATACTTATATTTCCATTGGCCCTCAATTTCTGCTTTATTTTATTCTACCATCAACCTTCCTCGTACAATAAAACATATAATCAAAGCAGGGCGCTAAGATAAAAGTGAGAAAAGGCACTAGAGTCTCCACTTTGTGGGGTTTTTTTCTAACAAGCTTAGTCTTTGATCATTTCCCACTTGATCAAAGAGTGCTTTGATGCTCTTTGAAGAAGTACTGAATTATTGGAATAAAGATATAGCATTTGATTCACATTTTCATTCGAAGAAAATAAGTGAAAGTGTTGGACTGGTAGTTTGCAGTAGATATGTCTAAGGATGTACAAATAATTGGAAGGAAAAAAAACCATAAATAAAAAGGGAATATAATCTCGTCACAAACAAAAGTGAAAAGTGGGAAAGCCAAATAAATAGCATATTTCTCCTAGAAAAATGTGTCTCTAACTGCCAGTCAAACCGTGATAAATGTCTTCAGCTTGGAAGGAAATGTATACTTATGAATATCAAAGTGCAAAATGTATTGCAGATCCATGCCTGAACAATATTTACCACAGCTGGAACAATTTAATTGTAAAGAATGCTAGAAAGGGAGGAAGAAAAGGCTAGGAAAAAGCAAGTATATTTTCAGTCTTCTGTCTTGTTTGTACAGTTGCAGAGTGAGGTGAGTTTTTTTGTGTTTTTGTTTGTTTGTTTGATGACTGAAATGGAAATCGGTACAAATGCCTTAGGTAAAGTTCAAACTTTTTTTCAAAGTAATCAGAATGAATGTACGTGAAGTCTGTAATTTGAGGTTAAACTCTTGTTTTCTGGCCTTAAGTAAAGTATTTCAGTTTCATTTTGGAGAGCAGATGGTGGAGGGTAGCCAAGAAATCAAGTCAAATTTCAAAGTCCGTATTATTTTTTTCTTTCTTTTTCTTTTTTTTTTTCCTTTTCTTTCAGTTATCTATTTTTGACTCCATAAATGACTCAGCGTTATGAAGTGTGAAGTGTCAGAAAGTGCAGATGGAAAATCCTGGAAGCTGTATTTAGTCTAGGAAAAAAAAGTCTGCCGTTCATTCCAATTACGACATCTATATTTTGATTAACTCAGCTTTGTTGTAGAACAGTTATTTAATGAATACTTTGCCTACCTTGTAATTATTGATTTAATAATGCAACAAATTGAGAAGGTAATGATTGATTGTTCCCATTTTAGGGAGAATGGCTTCAATGCTGAATCTGTGTCTTACCTTAAAGAAACTTTCATGGTAATCACCTGTTAGATATCTGTGATTTGACTGAAGTTGTGTTAGTAGAAGTTTTTGGTATTCAATCTTTTGAGCAAATCCTAGCCTGAAAAAGAGATTAACTCTTTTTTTTTTTTTAAGTGGTATGTAAAGGTGAGAAGCCTTTAAAAAATCAAGTTGGTATTTATTGTAGGTGGTAGGATCAGATTCATGTTAAGAGTGAATGAGATCTGTGCTAAACAAACAAAAACAAATTTGGGAAAGAAATCCCAAACAAACAAAAAGCAAAAAAACAGTTCTTGAACATGCAGAAGACAAACAACAGAGCAGAAAGAATACACTCTGAGGAAGGAGGAGAAGGGTGCTGTATATTTGGGGGAAAGGAGGGCTGAAAACAGTCCCAGCAGTGCGTGGAACACAAGGGCTCAAAATAGAAGGATAATACAGCTGACTCTTATACCATCTGCCCAGCAGAAAACAAGTTATTGGAAGCAGCCTGAGATGATGACTTCAAGTATTTTGCAGGTCTTTCAGGCATTCTCCTCAGAAAATTATTTGACCTCCTGCAACTCTGATAAAACTCTAGGAACTATGAAGGTAAATGAATGAAAGAAAATGAAAATACAGGGCTGTGGATAAAAGGGTGAATACAATTCTTCCATGTTAAAAGGGAGTAGGAATGAGAACCCATTATCCATCTGTCTGCAGCACTAGAAAAAATCAAGATCGGAGTATTGCATATAGTCTGATATTCAAATTTTAAAATAGATATTTTATTTAGTACAGGTGAATTAAAAAACCCTACTATAACTACTTAAAGTTTAGTTGTGTTATTTCTACTTTTCAAATTATTATGGGAATCTTTGTTCATATTCACTGAGAAAGAGTTTGTATATTTTTCACCTTCTCTTTCCTCTGTTTTGAGTGGTTTTTTCTCCCACTATGGCATTGGCTTTAAAGGCAGTGCACTGGTTTCTTTGCAGGCTTGGTTTTCCATTTTCATAGATTTTCATAGATTTGATCTAAAAATGGTCCAGCTGATTTCGTTTGGCTATAGTTGCTAAAGAGCAAACTTTCTTTTTGTTTTGTAGTTAAAAAAACCCAAACCAAACCAACCAACCAAACAAACAAGCAAAAAAAACCCAAAACCAAACCAAACAAACCCAAGCAAACCCAGGCAGCCAGACTCAGGGAATATGAAATAGATAGAACAATCAATAGTAAGCTTAACATACTAGATTGAAGTAGCAGAAAAAGTAGCATACAGAAGAAAGACTGTGATGTTTTCATAGAAAATAGTTGTTACCCTGTTGGGGGTACTATACTGATGTATGGTAACTACTTTTACTACTTTTTCTTGGAAATCCATAAATAAGGTTTTATATACAATAATAAATTTTAGAAAAAGACAGATCCACCTGACATTTCAATTAGTAAAGAAAACTCCAATAAAACTGGAAGAGACCTTCTGGAAAGAGATTTTACATGATAAATTATTGAATAATGTAGTCGAAATGAAAATTATAAAAACCAGAAAACATGTAGATTTTAACTCGAAGTACAAATCCAGTATCATATAAATGTGTTATATGTCATTGGGGCTTTTTAATAGTAGTATGGAGGGTATGCTTAGTTTTTGATGCAAATCCCACAGAGCTTATTTCCACTTACTTCAAAGGATTCAGGCTAATCTACAAGCCTCTGGCCTACATCAGACCTACACTGATAAAGGAAAAACTTGCCTTAGGCAGATCATTTCTTGAGGCTGAAGACACAGATGAGAGAGACATCCTGGCCCAATGAAACCTGCTGAAAGCCTAAAATACATGAATACCAAGTGTTGTCAAAACCAGTCAGAATACTTACAGATGTAGAAAATAATTTTCTTTCCATGTTTTGAGAATTGCAGATGTTTCTAATGGATTCACACATCTATAAATGATTTACTGTGGTATTCCGGTCACTCTTGTAACAGAATGAAAATAGCATGCATATTCCCATATACATCTCCTAAATTGCTTTCATACCTCTTTTCTGCCACAGAAAACCTATATAAATCAACAGTCTCCATATTCTCATTTCAATATGAATTTATTTTCCATTTAGAAACTCATTATCTCTTCTATGAAACAGAAAATAAATGTTTTTGTTTTGTTTTGTTTTGTTTTTTTCCCCGAAGGAAAACTTACAATGCCTCAAGTTTGCAGTCATGTCACTGTTCTTGCAATTGTGTTTATATGAAGCAACACTGATGCAATTGCTGTCATGTTGAACCTGGACACCTTGTTTTTTTTCTTTTGATATATGTCTGCAAAAGTACCCGCTACTTGCCTTTCCTACTGTATTCAAAGCTATCATGGTGCCAGATTCCAAAGGCTCCAGTTCCTTATTACTGTCCAGCCCAATTTATCAGGCCTACTGAAATGACAAGTGCAAGACAGAAAGTTCTTGTTGCCCTTGAGCTGGCAAAAAACTGGTCTGGTCATCTGAAATTCAAACTAAGGTTTGTAGCTGGATATTACAGTTTCATTTGGTGATTTTGTTTTTAAGCAGTGAATTGTTTTGCATACATTTTGATCCATAAGTAGAGAAACCAGATTTATGCTGGAAAATGAAGAAAGGTCCTAATATATTCTGTATGAAGACAAATGTGTTTAATTCAGCACACTGTATCTATCACAGACACAAGACACAGACACAATAAACCCCACTTTATTTCTTGTTGGCATGTCTTCAGGTCTCTGAGCAATTACTGACTAATTCCTTGAAATGAGCTAGTCAGATACAGAAACAGGTTAAACCATAGGACCAAATAAGTATGATCCTTGCCAGGTTGCTTCAGTGTCTGTGTTCCTTTTGGTGGTGGATAAGCAATGTAAAAATGGATAAAGCTAAAAGCATTGAATTTTCTAAAATAGGCTGTATATGTTCTGGGCTGAAACAGAAAATGTATGTTTTTCAGCCCCTGTATTAATTAGCGAAGGGCAGCACACCTTTTTATAATTGAAGAGACATCCAGCTCCAGCAATAAGAAAAGCACTAAATAAGACTCAGAGCATGATCAGGAGAGTGTTTGAGAGCCTGATTTTAAAAGTTCAGCTGAGATGTGTAATTGATTGTGTGATTCTTAGGCAGTGCAAAATGAAATGGGCTCACAAAAAATGTCCTCTGTGTACAAAAAGTACATTCCAGATTTTGGAGAGACAGGATCCTCCTTCTTTATTTAAGGGTATCATAGAATCATAGAATGGTTTGGGTTGAAGGGACCTTAAAGGTCATTTAGTTCCAAGCCCGCTGCCATGGGCAGGGATGCCTCCCGCTAGATCAGGTTGCTCAAAGCCCCATCGAACCTCGCCTTGAACACACCCAGGGGAATCCAAAACTTCTCTGGGCAACCTATTCCAGTGTCTCACCACACAGTAAAGAATTTCATCCTAATATATCATCTGAATCTACCCTCTTTCAGTTTAAAACTATTATCCCTCATCCTATCACTACACTCTCTGATAAAGAGTCCCTGATAAGGAATGGTTGTGGCTTATCCTGTGTAAACAGGTGTAAGGAGATTCATTATTCCTTTGGGCAGGACACCTAAGAGAGACACTGCAGAGCATTTGATGACTGACTCATCTTTCCTTCCTCTCCCCTTCTCCTTACACAGCTGAATGGAGAATTAAGTCCAACAAACCAAGCTGAAATACTGAAACTATAAAAGCAATAGAGTAAAAAATGGTAACAAGTTGAGAGAAATCGCAGATTAATTCCCCTTCTGGATTTTAAAAAGAATTAGGGACATATCTGTGCCCTCACATAATTTTCTTCCTGCTCTGTTCCCATGGTAGTACAGTTTTTGCTGTCTCTCACTACTGACTGCCAGGGGACTTTCAAATCTGACCCTATAACAGTGAATCTCTGTAACAAAGATTTATTTTTTATAACTGAAAACTGCATACTTCCAGCTGACATGCATTGTGTGTAACCATAAATGAATCACAGTACAAATAAAAATAATTCAGACATTTTTAAGATGTTTGGAATTTGAAGCTCAGAATGGGTATAATAAAATTGTGCGTCTCCTACGTAAAGATAACACTCAGATGGGCTCACCATCTACCTTCCATATGGCACTCAGTCCCTCTGTTCTGCATCCCGCTGTGCTCATAGTGTAATCCATATGGATCTTCCTTAATTGGTTTCCTATTCCTCCAACGTTTACTGTCTCTGTTCACAGCTTTCCATCAAACACCCAATTATTGCTGAGAGAATATATTATTATGTGATGATTTCCTAGATTGTTGGAAATGTGAAAGCATTGAATTTTTTGTGCGTTGATCAATGCTGTGGCTTTGTCCATTAGTGATGAGGTAGAGGACACTCACAGAGATCCAAGATGTGCAATTTGAGCCAACTTATGAGTGCTCACATGCACCTTCTAAGCATAATAATGTGTGTGCTTCCTTTTCAAGAAGAGTGCTCCTAGGATGTGCAAGCAGCAAAATGGAGTGCTGGGAGCCTGGAGGAAGGCCATGGTGTGCATCAAATGGCTTTACATGAGTTTCTCCGGCTCTGAGTAGGGTAAAGAGTTTAAAGGTGTTGTTAGTGTGACAACTGCAGGTTCATAAATGAGAAATACGAAGGACAAAGGGAGGACAAGTGTCACTTTGCTGAGGTTTTTGGTTTCCAAGGTAAATTAGCAGTGCCTATATACTCTGAGCTGAATGTGTGTGATGCGACTGTAAGGCCTGTAGCAGGCTTACAGCTGCTGATCCCAGATCATGGAATTTCCTAGGTTTCACAATAACTGGATCTATATGTAAAAAACCACCCGGACAGCTCATTAAGTATTGACTAAATGTGCAGCAGTGATCCCAAAATCATAGCCTGCTAGTGTTCCTAAGAAAAGGGGTACAACTCTAACAGATTATGTTACCCTTTTTTTTTTTTTTTAATGCTATATTCAGTTCTGATTGTCCTGTCTACAAAAAGATCAAGCAAGAGGATGCAGCACTGTATGATGAAATAGCATAAGAATATGACACACAGTTTAAAACGATAAAAATGTGGGAAAAGAGAGAATTTTCAGTAATGACTATATGGTAGAAATGCAAAAGGATAAAGAAAAGGAAAACACTATTTTGATGTACCTTTTGTTTTACAGTACCAGGCTATAGTTCAGTAAGGCAGAAGTGATACACTTAAAACTAGGAAAAACACTCTGCTTTGTACACATTGCAATTACCCTGTGGAACTCTCAGTCATTAACTATTTCTACAGTGAGGAGAGCTGTGGGATTCAGAAAAGAATCAGATACTTATACTGATGGTGAAAACATCCAGAAATCTGTTAGACATTATATATACTATCTATATCTACAGATCATTTATTTTTATGTGTGAAAATATATGTCTGTATCTGGTAGAAATTCAGCTAGCTGCTGACCAATAAGATTTAGGATGAAACTTGTCATGTATATATACTTAGATACACACAGATGCACATATATATGACCTCACAGAAAACCCTAAGAACTTTTTCCCATCTTTCTTGAACTGTGTAGAGTAATAAGAAGCATAAGGAAAGTCTTGGGATTGGTGACACAACAGAAAATTCAGAAGCATGCTGAAGGACAAAGGGAGAAATCAGCATCTTTTTTATGGCAGTCAGCATCTCTTCTACATAGTGTAGCTTATACAAGGAAAAATATCTGTGATAAAATACACCATCTTATATCCTTTAATTTTTATTGCTGTCATGACACCTGAAAAACTCAAACTGCTGATGGTGCCTGGTTTAATGTGAAACGGTAACTAGTTCTCTTTCTTCTCCTTACCCTTTCCCTTTTTTCCCTGCCTCTAAGAATAATTTGAACAGACTACTACTACAATCCATGTGACAATTTCTCACCATATGTATTTTCAGATACATTATATTCATACCTGTAGTTTTACTGATGTAGATATGTTTGTTTTTCAGGCTCCAGATTTGCTTGTACTGTGCACACAGTTCTATGTGCACCTTGGCAGCCTATGTATATCACGATCACTACTATATCACAGAATCACAGAACAGCTGAGGTTGGCAGGCACCCCTGGAGATCATCTTATCTGAACTCCTGCTCAAAACAAGGTCAACTAGAGAAGGTTGCTTCAGGTTCTGTCTGGTCAGGTTTTGAATATCACCAAGGAGGGAGACTCTACAACCTCTCTTGGAAAACTTTGCAATACTGTCACCCCCACAGTAAAAAAAAATTTAAAAAAAAAAAAAAAATTTCTTTTTAAACAGAATGTCGTCTACTTTAGTTTGTGCCATGTTGTCTAGTCATTGGGTCCTTTGGAGAAAAGTCTGGCTCTGTCCTCTTTACTTGCCCCATCGGATATTTATAAACATTGACAAGGTCTCCTCTGGGCCATTTCTTCTTCAGGATAAATAATCTCAGCATTTACAGCCTCTCTTTGTATGACAGATGCTCCAGTCCTTTAATGACCTTTGTGGCCCTTTGCTGGACCCACTTTAGTATTTCCCTGCCTTGTACAGGGCAGAGACAGGATTCAAGATGCGTCTCAGTAGGGCTGAGCAGAGGGGAAAGATCATCTCCTTCAACCTGCTGACAACATTCTTCCTAATACAGTCCAGGAGTCTGCTGGCCTTCTGCACCAGAGGGCACATGGGGCTGGGCTGACGTTCACCTTGTTGTCTACTAAGACCCCCAGGTCCTTTTCAGCAAAGCCGTTTTCCAGCCAATATACAGCCTGTACTGGTGCATAGTGTTATTCCTACACAGGTGCAGGACATTGTTTTTCCCTTTGCTGTACTTGTCAGCCCATTTTTCCAGCCTGTCAAGGTCCCTCTGAATAACAGCACAACCATACAATTTATGAATCACTTCTTCCAGTTTTTGTATCATGTCCAAACTTGCTGAGAGTGCACCCTGTCTCATCACCCAAGTCATTAATGAAGATGTTAAACAGTATTTACTCCAGTATTGACCCTTGGAGTACACCACTAGTGCATCTCGGATTGCTGCTGCCCTTCTGTGTTCTCTCCAGGAGATGCTGGGGTTGTTCAAGTCCTGTAAAAGCACCACTTGCTGCAAAAGTGAAGCTGTCTGAAGACTTCATCTACTTTTTCCTGAACAGATGTTCTGCAGCAGACACACACAGCAATATCTCCCACTTTGGTTTGCCCTCTCATCCTGACCATAAATTCTCAGCCAGGTCATCATCCATCTGAAGGCTACATGCATTCCTGCTTCTCTCTCACAAAGGATGACTCTCCTTTCTTGACATCCTGGCCTGTCCTTCCTAAGGTGGAACATGTATATATCCATTGCAGCACTTCGGTTGTATGATTTATCTTACCAACCTCTGTGATGAGTTCACAGCCCCACAACTGCACACTGACCTCTAATTCCTCATTCATTCCTTGTGCTGCACGCAGCTGTGCCCATTTCACAGAAAGGGTACAAGTGTCTTCCCAATGATGCTATCTTCTCTTGCAGTCACTCCTTCATTTTTGGGCATGTGCTTGAAATGGATCCCTCTCAGCCTTGTTTTCTTGATCAGGAGGATGCTCCAGTCCACATCAACCTGCACCCTTTGCTTGCCAACCTGGTCCACCATTTCCTCACGTGATTGTTGGTTGTTGACTCTCTCTCTCCTGTTGTTCCTGCTTTAAAGATTTCCTCACTCCCTTGATCAACCTGGTGGCAAAGATGCTTCTGACCCACTTTTCGATCCTTGGAGAGTCCCATAGTCATAAAACTTGGATCCCTGTTACCAATACCAGGTGCACAGCTCATTGTTGACCCACAGGATCAGCAGATCACCAGCAGAATTGAGGAGAAACCACCTGTGCCTTTGATGATCACCCCAGGAGACACACAGTCGTGACTGATGCACTCCAGGTCTTCCCTGGCATGTGCAAGAGCAGAAGTGGTATAAGTCTAAGGGCCAGTGATACCCCATCGGTCTTTTTGGAACATGCAAAATCTGAGCCCTGGCAAGCAGCAGACCAACCCAGGCAACAGGTCAGGGCAGCTGACAAGGATTTCAATCTCTTTCTCGCCATTTCTGATGCCACACAGTATTCTGACCCCCTGTCACAGTTCCTTTGCTTGGCAAGACAGACCCTCCACCAGTGCACTCTTCCTGCTACCCCAGACTCAGTGAGAGAGCCCAGCCATCCCTGCAGCCCCAGACCTGAAGAGATGCATCTGTGCTCGATTGGAAACCCCAGATATTCTTGGGGAAATGCTCCATTGGCTCCTGGGGCACACATGCTGTCCTCAGCAGTGTTTCTGGCCACCTGCGTGCCCTTTTGTGTGAACTGCTGCCTCCGTGTTATGCAATAACCCATCACCAGAGTAAATGATCTGGCAAGTTCTGAGATGTTCTTTTTAACTCTGCAGTGGTTTTCTTTTCCCTGCCTTATTACAGCATCAGAATAATTCGTTGTGGTTAAACAGCAGGGGGCTGTATTGTTTATTCAGCAATAGGTTAGGTCTAGAGAAAGAAAGGGGTGAGGGCAGGAATGGGCACACATGATCTCAAATATGAGCAGAGTGTCAGACTTTCAAGAACCTGATCAAACAAGAGAGGTGTATCAGCCTGTTCCAAACTAAAGAAGGTGTGACCTGGACAGTCAATAATAAAAAAGGTAATAGCAAAGACAAATAATAATTTTTCTCTCTTAAAAAACCAAACCAAACCAAACCAAACCAAACCAACCAACCAAACCAAAAATAACAACAAAAAACCCCTTCAATTTTCTTAGGCCATACAGACTCACGTTCTAGTGTCTAGGAAGTTTTCCTTTATTGTAATTTGAGATGGAGTGGCAAAAACCTTGCTTCTAAGTGGGGAAACGGGAATAGCCTTTAAAATGTCATTTTGCCACAGGCACCAAGAAGTATTTATACATACTGGTTAGGAGCCACTGCCTTTTAATGAGAAATAAGATGCCATTTGTCATCGTAGCAGACTCTGCTGTCATCGTTCTCTTCTGTATTTTTAGCAATGACATAATACAAAATATCTGAATGTAACAAAGTGAATAGTTAGATTGCTCCCAAATGAGGCAATGTTCAAAAAAATTCCACCAAAACTCCAAACTAGTTGTCATTAAGAAACAGAGAGCTTTATTCTATTCTAATTCATTATTTTAAACATACAACATTACATTTCTGGGGAAAAAAAAGTAGATTCATGCCATGCAGGTGGTGGGGAGACAAAAGTTCCATGAATGTGGAATCATTTCACACATTGTGTGAGTGCCAGAAAACAATGAATGAAACCTGAACTTTTAGAGTTTGTTTGGGTTTTGTTTGTTTGTTTGTTTGTTTTCCCCAGATACATTTAGGCTTCTTTATTCTAGTCAACACATCATGGCTCCAGCTGACTTTGGGGTAGATGTAAATTTAGACATTGGTCTTAACAGAAGCACTCTTGGACTCTGAGTAGTTTATTCTGGGAAGATTCACTCCTCACTATGAGTGTTACCTAAAGGTAGATAGCTTGGGCAACATTTTTATACAGAGGACCCTGTATTGACTTTGCAGTAAAATGAGATGATAGAAACTCTAGCCGTATGTGGTGCAATATAGCTCTTGCCATTAGAGTTTCTGACAGGTTCAGTATTGGTGCTCCTAACAAAGTCATGAAAAATGAGCCTCTAGATTTAGTTGTTCACCTGAGCACTGGGTAGAACTGTGACCTAAAGGTGATCCTTATAATGTAAGAAAGTACTGATTTGATAGATTTTATGACCTTTGAGATTAATTTTGATTTCTTCCCCACCCCCCCACCCCCCCTCCAGATTTTCATAGCAACAAGACTTTGAACCAGTTACTTTATCATTAAAAGAACTTCAGAGAACAGGAAACAGAAATAGTACTGAAGACCATGAGCCTGGTGTTCCTGACAAATACTGAAAATCTATAAGGAACCACCTTAGTATGTCATAACTTTATCTTCTTTTCTGTATCTGTGAAGGGAATATGTTGTTGTTTAAATTATATCTTCTTCATTGCAAAAATCTAAAATAGTATGTATTTTAACAGGTCACACTATGCTTAGACACGTAATTATGCATATGGAGACTCTGGGTTGAATGATTGTGTTAAATACCAATCTGAGGTGGGATTTATCCTTTAAAATCAGTTCTAAACACTGATTTTCAGACTTTCAAAAAAGGCCTAAGTGGATGTAGATTCACGTTCTTGCCATATACAAAATTCTACAAATGGAAGTGGATTTATTTCTATCTTGTTATACAGCAGCAAAGTTCCTGCATGTTTGTTTGTTTGATAAATATTTGCTGCTGGGGGTAAGCTCAAGATCTTTCATGTTTTCTGTATATATTAGTTGGATGTCGTCTAGTCATCTAAGGTTCATGAAGATGAAAAGGGGAAAATGAAGCAAAAACTGTAATTATGAACTTTTTTGCATTTTTAGTGAGTGTTGTAAAAATCCATAAGGTAACTGTGACAGCTAGCTACCAGAACATCATTTGTTACAACCCAGGGAAAGAGGTGAGCCACAGAAACAGTAAATGCAGGAACTTTCTCCTGAAAGCAAGAAACTACTCTGTAAAACAGAACTTTCCTTAACTTTAGTGCCAGCACTGACAAAGCTTCAGTTGTGCTATAAAGGAATGTTTGTGGTTTCTTCGGGAAGCCAGGTGTAACAACTTAGGAAAGGCAAAATGGACTGTATTAGCAATACTGAAATACACATAGTGATGGTATTTAACCAAGAAACAACTCCTGAGCGCTCCTTCTCCAGAAGGAGGCTTCTGCAGTGAGGGAGCAACTTTTCTCACTACATGCTCTTCAGCATTCAAAATTTGTAGGTGGAATTGCTATTTTTTCCTCATAGCTGTTGAGAGCATCAGATATGAATGAAGAAGTTGCTATTACTTCAGGTCCTTTCATGGGCCATTTGAGAAGCCAGGCAGAGGGGAAGAACTTCTGTAAACATAGAAGGGCCAACACAATCAAATGGTAGTCACAATAGCAGTGATTGATTGCTACATGTTTGCTGAAGTGCAATAAAAGTCTAAAACCCTACCAGGCACCATACAGGGGGCATTCTCTGTAATGTTAGAACAGTTTGTATACTGCAATAAAATTCAATTAAGAAACACTGAGTTTGTTATGAATTTGGCAACAATTCAGACATTTCTCAATAGTTTGAGTTGTTCACTAGCATGAAAAATAACAGTTTATCACATTTACATTCAACTTAGAACTATGTAATGAGGGAAAATAGCAAGAAAACATATAAAAGCTGTCTGTATAATAATGCAATAGCAGTTAAGAAATATAATAAATTGAAGACGACCACCTGGAATTTAATGCTAATTAGAATTATTTGTTTGCCCAGAAAAACAGAACTTGATCTAAGCTCTCAGTTATTTACTGGTGAGCACAGATCGTTGGGCAAAGGGCAAATAAAATTTCTAGATCCATCTGTCCTCCAGAGTGGTCCTATTTACGGTGTTTTCATACATGATGTTGAATCGATCAGATGAACTGAACGTATTACTTAATGTTTAAGCACGTAAATACATGGTTTCATTATTGAGCATGGAGAGTCCTCATCCCTCTCTGGTAATAATGATCCTTTAAAAAAAAATGTTATTTTAGGCAGAGACTGGAAGAAAGTAATTACTGAGTCATCAAATGCAGTGTTCCACAGCTGTAGGCAAGCATTACATGCAGTGGTTTCCATCTGCTTTTAGCAAGGTACTGCAACTGCTATCTCTTCTTTCCAGCATGAAACAGGGAAAAAAAATTATAAACCAAGCATTAAATAACCTTTAACATAGATTTTTTTTATTTTTTCCCCTTTCATCACTCAAACAAAATCAACATATTTTATTGTCATTGCTTCTGAAAACCTTGGACCAGCTGTTGTGCTGTTGAACTAATCACAGCCTTGCTTAACCTTACTGAGTTCAGAGGCATTAGTTTGAATTAGAGTAGTATCACAAGGTGCATAGTTCAGACCACTGCTGAGATACCATTAAAATATTTTTGTCTGCAGTTCAAGAAATATGTGATGTAACACAGTGTACCATAATGACTTTCCTATACATCATGGCACTTACGGTTCCACTTACAATTCTGGGAGGAGAAAAAAAAAAGAAAAAGAAGCCTTAAGAGAGTCTGTCTTACTTTAGTTAGTACTACTTAATATAGTTTTCATAGTTTCCTGAATCTGCCACACTTTAGCACGGAAAACTTCATTAAATTGTTTTGCTGCCCATACAAGGAACTTTTAATCTATTTAATTTGATAGTTAACTAAAGTGTACAATTTTCCTTTCTTCCCTTTCATGGCCAATTAATTTCCCTTATAAAGCAAATCAATTTTGTAACCACTAACCAGTGTTACTCCATCAGACTAAGAGTTAGAAGCTGTTCCCAAACTATGTGGCTGTGAACTCTGCTAATAAAATGGCCTTTCTCAACACTGGCGAGGGCCAGAACACTGTGAACTCAAGGAGTCCTATCGACCTAAAGCAAACCAAAGTTAAGTAATTTTGCACACAAACTACGTAGCACATGCACTCACAGAATGTTCACAGAATGTTAGGGATTGGAAGGGACCTCAAAAGATCATCTAGTCCAATCCCCCTGCCGGAGCAGGAACACCTAGGTGAGGTTACACAGGAAGGCGTCCAGGCAGGTTTTGAATGTCTCCAGAGAAGGAGAATCCACAACCTCCCTGGGCAGCCTGTTCCAGTGTTCAGAAAGCTTTCACGGAAAGTTAGGGATTGGAAGGGACCTCAAAAGATCATCTATACTCGAGTATAACTGCCAGTGTTTTGGGAATGGCTGTGGAGTACACAGCCTGGCATGGAACATCGCACCCCCTTGTGCCAAACTGGCTCTAAGGACTGTATATTATTGCACCAAAGCTGCTGTAAATTTCTCAACATTTTCCAGTGGTCTGTTCCAAGATTGAGGGACTGGTATAATGCAAGGACCTGCACTGTACATCAGTCTTCATTAGAGGATTAGAACGTGGGATGATTGAAGGTGATGTCCAGAGAAAAGGGTGTATGTTTCATTGCACTGGGAATGGGGGAAGTTCCTTAAAAGTAGAACAGACACTGCATTTCTTATTAGCATTCAAAATCACTGAAGGATTTACAAAGAAAGACAAAGAGATTTACTTTGGAATCACAGGAATTGTTGACTTAAGTCAGTCATAACTGTCAGGAAATTAGAGGGGCCTAAGTAACATGATCATTTAAGAAGGAAATATTAGCTATTTCTTGGAGAGGAGTGACAGAGATCTCCTCTCCCTCCAGGGTGACAATGTCTGTAAAGAAAAGGAGACACAGACACAGGGTTCCTGTGCAGTAGAGACAACTGAGGATTTTCTTGGAAAACCTTTTGTTGTTTTAGTGAAATATCTGTCAAAGCCCAATAGCTTCCATATGATGTATGTATCAGGCTTGGGTGGACCTGAAATGAGGAGAGGAGTTGGGACTCAGACTAGCCTATGGTTTAATGCACTGATGCTCATGGTATTTATTTGGTAGGTGAGAGAATCACACTTGGAATTGTCATGCCTAACTGACAATAGATATTAGAATATCTTTGTTTCAAATAAATTCTTCTATTCGGTTACAGATCATCACAGAGTAAAATCTACGCTTTCATCTTTGCTGGAGATTTTCCACATTTTCTAAGTTATTCAATATGTGATAAAGCCCTGAACTTTCTTGACTTGAACTTCCAGCTTTACCCAAATCAGATGGCACTCTTACTAATCCTCTCTTTCTTGCTATTCTTCTCCTTCTCTGTTCCCTCACTTCTCTTTTTAAAGTTTCATTTCATGGAGAGTGAAAGTAATTTTAAATAGTAAAAAATATTTCCTAACTTGCTGTGGCAGGCATGATGTAGTTTGGTTGGTTGGTTTGTCTGTTTGTTGTTGTTGTTTTCTCTGTAGATTCATGTATCTCTTGAGTTGTGTAAAGTAAAACAGATTTTATCTTTGAATCTCTGTACAAAAATATATCCAGTAATTTTATGGCCCAGGAGCTGCATGGCAAAATAGATGGACACATCAATGGAATCTCCTCAAATTAATAAAAGTTCACAAAGTTACTGATCTAGAGATGAGATCTGAATAAAGGGATTTAATATCTAGCAGGTGAATTTGGACAGACAAATCTCTGTGGCCTTAGAAATACCAAGGATTAGCCCAACTTCTTTCAGGTAAGAGAACAATTTCTACTGGTATTGAGATAATTAATACATGGGAATCAAGTTGTGGGCTTATTGAAAATTGTTACGTTTAGAGGATGGCTACCTCAACAGAGTGTAATAAAAATAATTTTGATCACGAGTATTTTTTACGAATTCTGATTTCTCTATGATTCAGCAATGAACACACGTTTATTTAATTTTTCCACAAAAATTCATGCAAACTCCATTTGTTCACACAAATATCTGGATCAGAGCTTCTATGCATTTGAATAAGGTTACTGGAGCATGAATTATCATATTTTTCTGCAAGCAAGGGTATTCATGCTGAAATTTCTTAACTAGCTCCCCTACATAAAAGGCTTTGTGCATCTATGAGTTATGGGTTGGCAATCAGAGGGAGACAAAGAGTGTTTTAAACCATAACAAATAAATAAGCTGTTGGTGTGAACTAACATGAGCAGAAAAATTGGAATTAGGGGATCATTGTCCAGTAATAGCAACAAAGAATCACTAAAAGAGCTGTCCTCTGATACTAGGAGGAAAACAATACTGTTCTGAAACATTTGACTGATCAGCCTCACTTCAGTTCCTGGGAAGGTGATAAAATAACCAAACCTGGAAAACATTTCTAGGCACATGAAGGACAAGAAAGTGAACAGGAGTAGTCAGCATGGATCCACCAAGGGTGAGTCACATTTGACCAACTTGATAACCTTCTACGACAAAATAGCAGGCTTGGTAGACGTTTGATAAGACTATGCAATAACATAACTCAAGGAGAAGGACAAAGTGACATAAGTGCCCCAAATAAGATGCCACAAAACCACAAGGGAACAGAGACTATCGCCTGTCTCCTTAGTTGTGCATTCTGTGTTTCTTAAAACTGGGCACGAAGTGAATAGATATTTATGTTAATTACGTATCTGAGTTGCCCCGATTATCTTGTTCAGTTACTAAAAATGACAGTACATATTCCTTTTTTCAAACACTACTATGTCTCCTTTAACTGTTTTAGCAATGTTCAAATAATCTTTTCTGAATTGTAGCTGAAATCCTATGAAACATTCTTGTTTCTGCTCCTTTGCCACCTCTGCTACAGTTTCTTTGGGGTCTCTGTAGAATCATTGATTTAGGGGGGTTGGCGGGGGAGCTCTCTGCAATTTCTACCTGTCTACCTGCTTGCTGCTAAGAACTGGTTGTCATCTACCTCTTGTTTTCCCCAAAACCTCATATTCAGGATGCTGTACTTCACGGAAATGAGGAGTAACCTTTCTGATATTTGTAGTCTTTTAAAGTTCATGAAATATCTGTGTAGAAATGAACTGTAGCTCCACTTTATAATGGATTTCACACTTTTGAATCCCTGTTAAATCATGGATTTTTTGTGTCTTTATCAGTTTTTCTTGCTGCACGTTACAATTTGCTCTACTGTCTGCTGATGTTCTGCTAAATTGAGAATCTGCTTTCCCCTGCTAGACACAATTTCAGTGGTGATGTACTATGCTGTAAAGGTGATGCCCTTAAGTTTAGTAGAGCTAAATCCTTTCAACTTCTGTAACCTTTTGAATTATCTTTTAACAGTCTTAATTTCCTTGCTTATCAAACTGTTCAATCACAGATACCTGTTACAATAAAGGCCAAAATACAGAGTCCTGTGAAAAAGTAGTTTAAACATTTTACAGTAGACTTTGTTTCTTTTGTTCATTAAACTGTGAACTAACACCAGACAAAAACTTCTGGAGTTTCATTTCCTGCAAATGTACACTTTATGGCATATGTACGCTCATGACATATTGCACTATACCTCTTAACTGTATTGCAAATGTACACTAAGACTTTCATGTTTGGTCCTCTAAGATTCCAATCTCAAGGAAATGTTAACGCTAATACAACATAAAACTGTTTTAGCCATTATCTGTAAATATAGATCAAATCTGTAATTGTTTATGACAGCTTCATGATCTCACTTTGACTTTTGAATTCAACCTGCTGGTAAATGCTTAGTGTATTTATGGATTTAGCAACTACAACAAATGTAACCAGCTTGATTTTCACTCTTCATTTTCAGTTCAAGGTCATATTATTTTTCAGGAAGAACTATTTTTCCCTCTGAAGGTATTTTTGATCGAGATTTTAGTGGTCTTGTTTTCTCACTCAAAAGCTCACAGCTACCTTTCCTGTCCAATATTAACTTCAGTATCAATATCCAGTCTATAATTCAGAAGTGTTGCCTTGGTGAGTAGATCAAGATGTCAGTCCTCTGTCATCCCTGCTTTCAGCTTTTGAAGATTTAGGCGCTCTCTAGAAGTTCTTTTCAGATTTTCTATACACTTTTTCTCTTAATACGGAGCACTGATATGCTTGCTAAATTGCAAAGTACTGTATAGTTAAGTTCATGTCATCTAAATACCGATGTTGGTTGCTTGGATCTGTGCATGTTTCTACAGCTAATGCACTTTCTATCCATTACAGCTTCTTGCTATTCTGTGATGTTTTTCACTTTATTTTGTCTTCCCATTTTCCAATTTCCCCTTGTGATAACCTGTTTATCCAGTGTAACTGCATCTCAGTTTTCTTCTAGCATCTTTTTGACACGTCCTTACTGCTTTTCCTGATTTAGGTTTCTATCTTGTAGCTGTCATTTCAGTAGCTTTATATCTTTGATTCCAATCACTATTTGATCTTTTCCAATGGAATCAGTCAGTATGCCATAATTACACAGCTGACTTGTTAAGTGACTGTCAGTCAAACATCCCTCAAATTTAGATAAATGAAAGAAATTCTGTTCTTTGAGAGGTACATATGATGACAATGACGCCCTTCAAAAGTTCCACTTTTCTTAGGAGTACCGTATTTTCCCTGAAAACTCTCAGAGGCAGGTCTTCCATTCTGTTTTAGAACCATACTAACAGGGAAATGCAGAACTTCAGATACTTCTATATTCAAAAAATAGCTACATTTTGTGGCTGGTTTTGAGTCTATGTGGTCATGTATAGATTCAAAAATGGCTTAAATCTTCTCGATGACTGGAGCATTGCCAGAGAACTTCAGTTACTTCTTACTCTCCATAGTATTCTTCTCTCCTTCTTTATTTCTTTGAAAACTTACTTTTTCAAGAGCTCACTTCGGTATAACGCAACAACTGTAAAATGTCTGGTTCTACAGCAACAACTACGAGGTTAGAAACACTATTTCTGTTTGATGGAAATGTCTTTGTTTATGTAAAAAATAACCAACACATGATACCTTTAAAAAAAAATACTGCCAATGAAATTATTGCGTGTTGGACTGCCTCTCTAATCAGACTTCCCTTGATGTGGGTTTGTTGGGTTTTTTTTTGCTAGTCTACCTTGCCCCTTTGTCTCATTGTCTATCCTCCAAGACTGTAGTCTTCCTGTGAAACTGGTGTATGTCTATATACACCAAAATAACAGTGTTGTTCAACTGATAGTCTGAGAGTGATGTTCAGCTAAAACCACAACTATAGCCAGAGCCCACCTTGAAACTAGAGCCATGATTGCCTGCAAGATCATATACTTTAAGGTCACACTAGGGTAAGGTACATGACCAGCTCCGATTGCAAGGGAAAATATTCATGCAGGGAGATAACATGGCTGGCATTTGAGATAGGATGATTTACTATGCCACCTCTGTCTGTATTTTTTTATTGTGGACATTTAGTGAATGCTACACAGCAGGGGTGTCAAACTCATTTTCACCAGGGTCACGTCAGCCTCGCGGTTGCCCTCAGAGGGCCGAATGTAATTTTAGGACTGTATAAATGAAACTATTCCTACATTTAGTAGTTACATTCAGCGCTTTGAAGGCAACCGCGAGGCTGACATGCTCCCCGGTGAAAATGAGTTTGACACCCCTGCTATGTAGTCAAAGTGAATTTTTTGAGAAAAGCTTAGAAAAAATCCAGGGATAATTGTGGGATTACAGTTATATAATAGTGAGTGATTCAGTTCAGTTTGCTATTTTGGCCCTGCTATGACGAATTGGATCACATTAGGGATGCCCATAGTACATGCTGACTAGGGTGTCTTTGCTTACCTGAGGTGCAAAAGGTAATCATAACATCATAAAGTTTGAGAGCTGCTAACAAAGTATCAAAAAGGTCATTAGTTAGGCTGTCAGTGTCTTCTTTCACCTTTCCCCTGAATCCCTCAGAGGTCCTTGGATCTAACCTTTCACCTATCAGGCCAGGAATTTAAGTCTTTGCTGCAATGCTGAAGTTAGGAGAGCATGGAGAGACAGAAGTCTACTTTTGTTTCCTGAGTTACTGAATCTCAGTGACTGTGAATGAAGCTACATCCTGAAGATACCTATAGTCAACAACTAAAACATGATGAACATGTTCTGAAGAAAGCCTGGAAGCTGGTAAGATGATCTAGAGGAACCAAAAAAATGCAGTATGCGAATGTATGGAATGTTGAAAAGATAGAATGAGCTGGACACGGCAAGTCTATAATGTCATATATTTTACTGAAAACACTGGTCATTCATGTTCAGAGAGAGAATAGTTCATTTAGGTGAGAAGACATCATCTGCAATGCTGGTAATGTTAAGTAGGATTTCATTATCTTTGTCTTGTCATGGGCTACAATCTCGTTGACTATGCATCCTCCTCAACATCCTGCAGAGAACAAGCAGCAGTCTGGCACAGAGGCTTCCTGGGAGATTCCATGCAAGCAAACCTGCTGTGACTCCAAGGGCACCTGCTGCCCATAGGTGCTATGGTGAGGAACCTGAACAGACTGTACTGGGCTGGTCCTTTTCATATAACTTTCTATAGGCACTGCTGGGCAGCACATAGGAATTGGTAAATCTTTTGGTATGGCACAGTGCAGGTTTTTTCTGTTTTGTATAAGTGCCATGGAGAAAAGAAGATGCAGCTATCCCATTCTTAAAGTTTTAAGTTACTTTCATATTAGTTTTCTGCTTTTGTAAGGGATGAGTTCAGTGCACAGCTCATGAATGATGTCTTTAGGATACTATGTGATGTGGGTGTGACTTCCCCCTGACGCACCAAATTGCAAAGCTCTGTTATTTCTACTGCCTGGTCATCTCATAATTCAAAGATCTGATCTTAATGAACATCTAACCCCAGGCTTGAGCGATTTAAGAAGAAGAAAGGCATTTGAATGACATAACTCACCCACATTGGATATAGGCACTAAGAAACACCTTTAGGCATCTAGTTCTGTCATGGACCTACTACTGTGTCACGTACCATGATTGTGTGAGGAGTCTCCTCAGTCATTTAGGTTGCTAAAGACTGACAGAGAAGACAGGTCAGACAGGTCTGTACTTCCATGTCTGTGAGACTGTATAATATTTGGCTTAGAGCAGTACAGCATTTGGATAAATATGAAGTTCTGAAACTACTAAGCAAAAGTTAGGCAGAAACAAGGAAGCTATTCTGTGAAAACACAGTAAAGAGCCTAAGTGTAGGAAACTCAGTAAACAACAGAGTTTATCTTAAAACACCAGCAGTGAAATACTCCACCATTCATTTGCTGATTCCCTCATCTATTCATCTGGTGATTACTGTAGCACTTCCCATATCACAAAGCATGGGTCACAGATTAAATTTCCTGCTGAAGAAGTTGCATTAAAATGGCAGCCACCACTGAGAGACATCAGAACAATTCACAGCTGGGTAGATGCTGAAACAGTGCTAGGTATAATACAGCATTTTTAAAAAGCTTCACAGCAATCCATTTGTAGATTCAGCCTTTATAATGACAACATTCGTTCTGGAGTATTCAAATGATTTCTCTTTAGTTATTTAGTTAGGCATTCAAACATGTCTAAACATGCATCGTCCTTTGTGAAAACACTTGACTGGAGAGCTCTTGGTGTTAAATAATGACCTTAGACATACCAGTAATATCGCCTTCCTCACCAGAGAGATCTATTGCACTGGTATCTAGATGCAAATCACCCTTGTCTGGATTTGCAAAGCAATTCATTTTTGCAACTAACTTGTTTATGAAAAGCTGTATTAAGTCTCTTTTTCCTCCTAGCTCTATTTAGGAAAGAGAATATACTTTTATGAATGACCTCTAAACTGAGATTAACTGTCACATGGGAAGATCATGACATCCATCTATTAGGATGCACCATTAGGAATACAATGAGTGAAACCCTCACAACTAAACAGCATTGGAGCTTTTTGTCTCACCCACCTCCATTCTGGATGCCCTTTTGCTCACGGTCTGCACCTGCAACCTTAGCTATGTTGGCTGTGAGTTTCTCTCTCACGTCTCTCCTAGGCAGTGCCAGGAATGCCAAGGAGGTGCTCTTCAGTACATCTTTTGAATGGAGGAAGTGATATTGATCATGGATGTATATTCTTGTCTAATGACAAGTCCAATAATATAGCCAAGTATCCTCATATTTACTTCAAGCTTGGAGTAAATGCATGTGTGTATTTAGTGGATTAAAAGACATTTGGTAACTTGTTCAGTCATAGGAATGTGAAGATGTGCCTGATGCATGCTTCAACTCAGCCAAGAATATAATGCACCATGACATGTACATCAGCAAAATCTGAGAGGCCTAACTGTGCCTTGCACTAAACCTGTAGGCAGGATACTCAGGTTCTCAAGCAGCAATTCTTTTGTGAATCATCCTATGCAAGGAAAGTTCTTTATATCTACATAAAATCAAACTGAAGTTTCTAAGGATTATAATTTCCTTATCGACTACTGATATCCAAAAGTAGATGAGCATCTGCCTCAGTAGGATCATTCTGAGTCACTATACAGTAAACAGTAGGTGGAAAGTAAATAAGATGTCGAAGCTCAGGACTATAGATTTTTGACCACATATATGCTATAAAAGAGGTGGCAACTTGTAGGCCGAGGCTTTGGTACTGGGTATACAGCACTGCCTGCATTATATGACTGACTGCAAAACTGGGCATACAGTTTTGCAGAAGCTGACTAGTTAAATCACCTGCCAGGACAGACAAGTATGGTACTTGTGGATCTCATCTCATATTTAGGTCTTGAAAGGGAAGAAAACATATCTATTGCAATGAACTCAACATAAAATACAACTATTTGGTGCCTCTAGGAAATGCTAGGGGAGGCATTTACTGGCAGCAGTAAAAGCTGGAGTCAGGCTTAGGGAGGTGAAGGATAGATGTTAAGGGTTGTACTATAGGATATATTATGAATTGCTAATTGGAAATTGACTCGGCTATTCACATTCAACTGCTTACTTTCCCCTAGTGGAAAAAAGAAAATAAAATTCAAGAAATAAGCATATTCAAGAGAGCACTACCTGTAATGAAGAAACATGAAGTTTCTTATTACCAGAGTCTGTTTCTGTACGGCTTAACAGGAATATCAAAATCTTTGAAGAAAAGTGTAATCTGGACTATTTGTTCAGAGATACACAATGACATGCTGTGTTCTTAGAATAGGCAGTGTAAAGACTGTTTGTTTTCAGAAATATGCTGCTTATTCTGCTAGCATGTAAAGAAACACACTGCATCTCAGCTAAAGCTTTTATTAAATTATTAATACAAAAAGTAAAGAAATAATTAGACTTATGAAAAAGAGCTTTATAAAGAAAGGATTTAAAATAGTGTCAGGATGACAAAATGTAAATTAAAAAAAACCCAACCAACCAAGCAAAAAAAAAATAGTGTATGGTAAATTGTGGGAAATCACATAATCAAGCCTGAAAGTATATTTACATGTGTATGAAAATCTCTGGAAAGTCAGAAGACATTTTCTTCTACTCAGGCAAGAATTTATATCCTTCTATATACTAATGTATTACCATTATATACAAAACGGATGTGATTTTGCATTACTTCCTTACTTATAGGATAGGGTAGAGGTCATAGTTCAATTTAAATTAAACTGGGAAATATGCAGATGATCTAACTTTAATGTTTAACACAAATTTAGGTGTAAAGGTAGACCAAGAAAGTTATTCAAGCCACCTACTTTCCTTTGTCACTTACGTGGGAAACACCTCACACTTAGAACAGTTTCTATTTCAGATTTCGTACTTACCCATGTCTATGAATAAATATCTCTGCATAGTTTACAGTTTGACCTGCTATACACTCAGATGACAGCTAAACTCCATTACAGTTCAGAGACGTGGCTTCTGAACTGTTCAGCTCTTCAGAGAGATTTGGCCCTCAGGGATTCCCAGCGTGGGCACTTCAACAAGCAAACACAGTCAAGGTGTAGGCACCAGAGTTTAGTTCAGAATAGGTACAAAACCAGCACTGGAATTCTTACCTTTTTTTAAACAACACAAAATACAGAGCATATCCCTGGAAAGTGAAATATGAGTTTTTAGGCCTCCTCTGCTCGAATGTGCTTCTTCTGCTCCTGAGAATTCTGTAACTGCTAAGCTGATATGAGATGCTTTAATTTGACTGTTGAACTTGCAGCACTAGGCAAAAACTAGATTCTTAGAGTGAGGGACAAGATAGAGAGAGAGTCTGGGGAAGAAAATAAATCACCTGAGAGCAGGAAGTAAAGTTTTCTGGTTCTTATTTTATGTTAACGCATTCTGCTAGTTTATTTGGTTTGCTAGGGAGCAGGAAAGTATCACAGAATCACAGAATCACAGAATGTTAGGGATTGGAAGGGACCTCAAAAGATCATCTAGTCCAATCCCCCTGCCAGAGCAGGAAAACTTAGGTGAGGTTACACAGGAAGGCGTCCAGGCGGGTTTTGAATGTCTCCAGAGAAGGAGAATCCACAACCCCCCTGGGCAGCCCGTTCCAGTGCTCTGTCACCCTCACTGAGAAGAAGTTTCTTCTCACATTTAAGTGGAACCTCTTGTGTTCCAGCTTGAACCCATTACCCCTTGTCTTACTGTTGGTTGTCACCGAGAAGAGCCTAGCTCCATCCTCGTGACACCCACCCTTTATATATTTATAAACATTAATGAGGTCACCCCTCAGTCTCCTCTTCTCCAAGCTAAAGAGCCCCAGCTCCCTCAGCCTTTCCTCATAAGGGAGATGCTCCACTCCCTTAATCATCTTCGTGGCCCTGCGCTGGACTCTCTCCAGCAGTTCCCTGTCCTTCTTGAACTGAGGGGCCCAGAACTGGACACAATATTCCAGATGAGGTCTCACCAGGGCAGAGTAGAGGGGAAGGAGAACCTCTCTGGACCTACTAACCACCCCCCTTCTAATACACCCCAGGATGCCATTGGCCTTCTTGGCCACAAGGGCACAGTGCTGGCTCATGGTCATCCTGCTGTCCACCAGGACCCCCAGGTCCCTTTCCCCTACACTGCTCTCTAATAGGTCATTCCCCAACCTGTACTGGAACCTGGGGTTGTTCCTGCCCAGATGCAAGACTCTACATTTCCCCTTGTTATATTTCATTAAATTTTTCCCCGCCCAACTCTCCAGCCTGTCCAGATCTCGCTGGATGGCAGCACAGCCCTCTGGCGTGTCAGCCACTCCTCCCAGCTTGGTGTCATCAGCAAACTTGCTGATAGTACACTCAATTCCCTCATCCAAGTCATTGATGAATATATTGAACAGTATTGGTCCCAGAACTGACCCTTGAGGCACTCCACTAGATACAGGCCTCCAACCAGACTCCGCCCCATTGATCACAACTCTCTGGCTTCTCTCCTTCAGCCAGTTTGCAGTCCACCTCACTACCCGATCATCCAGTCCACACTTCCTCAGTTTTGCCGTGAGGATGCTGTGGGAGACGGTGTCAAATGCTTTGCTGAAGTCAAGGTAGACCACATCCACTGCTCTGCCATCGTCAATCCACCTTGTTACGTCTTCATAAAAGGCTATGAGGTTGGTCAAACACGACTTCCCCTTGGTGAAGCCATGTTGACTGTCCCTGATGACCCTCTTATCCTTGATATGTCTTAAGATGGCACCAAGGATAAGGTGTTCCATCACTTTCCCAGGGATGGAGGTGAGGCTGACCGGTCTATAGTTGCCCGGGTCCTCCTTCTTGCCCTTTTTGAAGACTGGAGTGACATTTGCTTTCCTCCAGTCCTCAGGCACCTCTCCCGTTTCCCAAGACTTGGCAAAGATGATGGAGAGCGGTCCAGCAATGACTTCAGCCAGCTCCCTCAGCACCCGCGGGTGCATCCCATCTGGACCCATGGATTTATGGATGTCCAGATTGCTTAATTGCTCCCTAACCCAGTCCTCATCAACTGAGGCAGACTCCTCCATTGTCCTGCCTTCCTCTGGGGCCTCAGGGGTACGGGGCTCCTCAGGACAGCCTCCGGCAGAGTAGACAGAGACAAAGAAGGCATTCAGTAATTCTGCCTTCTCTGTATCTTCTGTCACCAGGGCACCCACCCCGTTCATCAGTGGGCCTACATTGCCTCTGGTGTTAGTTTTATCTGCCATGTATTTGAAGAACCTCTTCCTGTTGTCCTTGACCCCTCTTGCCAGGTTTAACTCTAAGGAGGCCTTAGCTTTCCTAGTTGCCTCCCTACATCCTCTGACAACAGCCTTATATTCTTCCCAAGTGGCCAGCCCCTCCTTCCATGATTTGTAAACCCTCCTCTTCCACTTGAGTTTGCCCAGCAGTTCCCTGTTTAACCACGCAGGTCTCCTGGCTCCCTTCCTTGACTTCCTGCGCGTCGGGATGCACTGATCTTGAGCTTGGTAGAAGCAGTCCCTGAATGTTAACCAGCTATCTTGGGCGCCTTTACCTTCAAGCAGCCTTGCCCACGGGATTTCCTCCAGCAACTGTTTGAAAAGGCCAAAGTCGGCCCTGCTGAAGTCCAGGGTTGAAATTCTGCTCGGTATTCTGCTCCCACCACAGGAGATTCTGAACTCCACCATCTCATGGTCACTGCAACCAAGGCAGCCCCCCACCTTTACTGCTTCGACCAGACCCTCCTTGTTAGCGAGGACAAGATCCAGCAGCGCACCTCTCCTAGTCGGCTCCTCCACCATTTGCATCAGAAAGTTATCGTCAATGCACTGGAGGAACCTCCTAGACTGAGGCTGGCTGGCTGAGTAGTCCTTCCAGCAAACATCAGGGTAGTTAAAATCCCCCATAACAACCAGAGCCTGTGACTGTGAGGCCACGCTCAGCTGCCCATAGAAGGCCTCATCAACTTCCTCACCCTGATCTGGTGGCCTGTAATAGACACCCACAACAGTATCAGCCCTGCCAGCCTGCCCCTTAATTCTCACCCACAGACTCTCAACTCGCTCCTCAACCGCACCTGGACAGTACTCTATACATTGCAGTTGCTCTCTCACATAAAGAGCAACTCCACCACCTCGCCTGGCTGGCCTGTCTTTCCTGAAAAGGGCATAGCCATCCATGACCACATTCCAGTCATGTGAGCTGTCCCACCATGTCTCTGTAATTGCCACCAGATCATAATCTCCTGACCGAACGCAGGTTTCTAACTCCTCCTGCTTATTCCCCATGCTGCGCGCATTGGTGTACAGGCATTTCAGGGAGCGAGCCGAGTACACCGATTTCACCCTAGGGGCCTGGGGGGCCTCCCGGTCTTTATTGATTCCAGTGTGCTGCCCCACTGATGCAAGCCCAGCTACAACCCCATCCCCCTTCAAATCTAGTTTAAAGCCCTGCAAATGAGCCCTGCTAATTCCTGTCCCAGCATCTTTTTACCCCTGTGGGATAAACCTTTCCCACATATCACTGACCGGACTGGTGTCTTATAAAACCAGCCGTTATCAAAGAACCCAAAGCCCTGCCTGTAGCACCAGTCCCGAAGCCAATCATTTACAGACTCAATTTTTCTATTCCGTCCCACATCATCATCCGAAAATGGAAGGAGGGAAGAGAAGATAACTTGAGCCCCAGACTCTTTCACCATTTGTCCCAAGGCCTTGAAGTCTCTCTTCATTCCCCTCAGACTACGGGATGCCGCTTCCTCCCCATCTGTCTGGAAGATCAGTAGGGGGTAATAGTCCGTTGGGCGCACCAGTTTGGGGAGGGCCCTGGCGATGTCCCTGATCCGAGCTCCAGGTAGGCTACAAACTTCCCGATGCTGAGGGTCAGCTCTGCATATCGGGCCTTCTGTCCCTCTCAGAAGGGAATTGCCTACCACAAGTATGGTGTGAGGGAGAGAGACAGAGGAGGGCATTTAGCTATAACACCCGGGATTGTCAGGGAGTCTCAAAGTCAACCATGTCTAATATCTTTTCCTCAAACTGACTTCTAGTAAGATTTTTTCCCCCCCTTGAGATTAAGCCACTTTTATATAGTCATATAAACTGCAAAACAGGAGAAGAAGGGCTGTGTTGGTTACCCCACCGGGAGCCTGAGTGTTGTCAAAGAGGCTACATCTAAGAGACAGCAGCCCTTCTGTCCGTCTGGTTGCAGAGCTGTGCGAGAACATGTGCCAGCTGCATCACCGCCAGGACCCTCCCCAGGGCACACTGAAGTGTAGTGCAGAAGACCTGCGACCTTTCCTATGCAGTTGGGGATACCCTTCATCCCCTCCATGTGGCACACAGTCGTCTCAGAAATGACAAAAATTTGTCCCATTAGTATTCATTTAGCATGAAATGTTCAAAGGTTTAACAAAAATTATAATGCAATTTAATTAATTTAATACACAGTAATCTAAATCTCATCTAAAAGTGCTGATCTTATCTAATTTGCTGTTCTAGAAGGATGATACCTACACTATCAATATCAAAACTACTGAACTGTTAACACAGCACTTAACACTAGCTGTGCCTTAAATGATCATCTGCTGTATATGTCAAGGCAACTAGATTAACTCTAATTTTAAAAGGCCAAATAATTCTAATGGATTTAAAGTAGTGAATGACATTTAAGAGCCTAAGTGTATGCTTAAATATCTAAGTATCAACACCAAGCATTCACATTTAAACCCTGATCTTATGAACACTTGCACTTAATTATGGACTTTATATTTAAATGCATTTAAAAAATGTGCACAGGTTTTGCCTTTTTTTTTTTTTTTTACTATTAGAGAAAGCAATTCAGGCCAGATTTGTGCCTCTATTAGTCTACTAAAACATGATAGTAGATGTCGGCAAGCATGTCTTTATTACATGTACAATCTTTTAACTTTTTAAAAATGCTAATAAATATGATAGCTACCTTTATCATAGTAAAATGGTAGAAGCAATGAAGAGAGACAGTAACAGAAGTGTCTGCTGAGGTTATAGGTCTGTACTCTGAATTTCTAATCAAAGTGAGTAATTTATGTTTTTTTGATACCTTAATAAAAAGAATCTGGCTTGGTGGAGTAATTATTAGCTGAGAACTTAATCTCTATAAACAGTCAAGGGAGAAGGAGCCAGGCACCTCCAAGAGTAACTCAGGAGGCTTAAAAGGAGAGCTCATATCCCCAGTTATGGTATACGGTGTTTGAATGGCCTGTATTTCTTGGTTAAGCTCCCACACTTGCTTTGCAGGAAACAGGTGAGCTGCAGCATTTGGGAGCAGCAGAGACATCCCAGACCTGTCTGAAGCACTGCCAGACCCCTCTGTCCTCACAGATTACCAGCAGGCATTCAACACAGAGGATCAGCAGCTCCTTACACACCCCACCAGCTGCATGAGAGATTGAACACCTACATGTCATCCAGAACGTTTTGACCATGTGCAGCGACGCGCAGGTATGTAGGCAACCTCATTAAGCAGTACAGAGGCAATGTGCAGTAAGTGGTCTAAATTATTGCATTGAAATTGAGGACAAATACCTATGAGCCAAGTGAAAAACTTTTCTGCTGAGGAGTTTCTTGGACTTCATTCTGAATGCAAATACTGAGATAACTGTTGATGGATCTAAGAGGAAAAGAAAACTTTCTCAATAAGGAGATACCATCCAGAAAGACAATGAAGCAAAACTGAAGTCCTGGGAGAGCCTAGTAATTACTCTTGGCTTTGGAAATTATTTTTTAAAACTGGGAGAAATAAAATCAGAATTTGCATGTAATGCTCATAAACAACTTCTGATAAATGGAATGTGACCCGAGTCATATTTTACATGGGAAAGGTGAGGGAAAATGTACCAAAGATCCCTGGCTTTGTTGGTTGGAGAAGTTACTGGAACGTGTAAATACTGAGGTTTTTCTTCAATCTAGGACTGAGGCCGAGAGCAAAAGAGCTCTCAAGCAGGACAAAGAAAAATGAGTAAATGATCCAAAAGTAAGTCTTGAATCATGGCTATATGAAACGGGATTTCCAGTAGATATCCTCTCAACTCTAGGCCCACCAGCCTTTGCATCATTAGCTTTATTATCTTCAGACAGGTAGGTTGTTCTTACATTGATATAATCGCTCATATAGCATCCATCATAACAAGAGGGTCTTGTCCAAATTTCTTTAAAGTCTGTTATCTGCATCAGACACGACCTTTATTCATTACTATGGTTAGTTCCTATGCATTGCTGGCAATGCGGTTTGTCAAAATTTCACAAATTTTCTTTGTAGAACTCAAAATTTAAAGAGAGAACTGTCATAACATCTCTGTCCAGAAAAATTCTCCTAAATGAAATTATTTTCATAGTTTCTTACAATATCAAGATGAGATGAAAGATGTCAGCATTAGAACAGAATAGGTTTATTACCTGGAAGAGTTATCTCTGTTTTACGTTATTTCAGAAACCTGCAAGAAAGCAACAACAGGAATGTCCATGACTTGTGCTTAGATGATGGATTTCAAACATTATTTCATGTTGCCAGTTGATTTTCCGTCAACGGATTGGTATCTGACTGGAGTGTTTAATTAACGAGTGTTAAAGGGTTCCCATTTCTCAGGTTTGAAATGTGAGGAAGGAGAAAGGTCACAAGGGAGAAAAGCAATGATAGGTATGTGTTGGACTGAAAGTTAAAGCTAAGATGGGTGTTGAATAGTGAGGTGCCACTAAATGGTTGGAAAATATCTCTGTCACAGTGGCACAGATGCCTCCACAGCAGTGCTGACTTGATACCTCTGACAGTGTGACAGACAGCTTTATAGCAGACTATATGCTAGCTTGCCAGGAGATAATGTGTCCCTCTTTCAGCAGTTTGTGCCCTGTTTCGTGCCAGACGTTGGCTGGGTTGGTTCATTAGCTGGGCAGCCCTCCTGGTGTAGTTCACTGCGTTACAGATATAGCTGGTCTATTTTCTCAAGCAACAGCTATGAGGAAACAGCTCCTCTGCTGATTCATTTCACATTTGTACACTGGTGCAGCAGCAGGCAAAAGCTTGAACTATAAAGCTGGGAAAAGATCCATAACTGGCAATTAGCAGTAATTGTGATAGCTATAACACATTCATATCACACTGGTTTCGAAGGGAAGTTCTTTGACACTTGAGAGCATTCAAGGAAGGAGCAAATGATTTCTCTGTCCTTGTCCCTTTTCAGTATAGTAACAGCGTTTGGAGGATATGAACAAACTACACTTGCGGGAGAACATTTCCCCACAGAACAGTCCCTAAGCCCCATCTGCAGGTCTCATGCTAGTGGAAAATGATACACACACACCAAAAAAAAAAAAAAAAAAAAAAAAAAAAAGGAAGCCTGTGGGCACAGTTTATCACAGTTTACAGGGATTCTGAGTTGACTTGCTGTGGATTCTTGCATGAGAAGTTGGAAGTCAGAGACCTTTTTTGTTTTTTCTATTCTTTTTTTCCTTTGGCCCTGAGCATCATGTTCTGTGTTGTGTCTAGTATAGAGGACCCTTAAGATCTACTTTCTTGCTTTGCAAATGTCATTGAGCAACATTGTGTAAAAACTTACCAGATAAACTGTGAGAGTACTGATAGGCACCAGGCACTCAGGTGTGAACTTGGTACAGGAAATAACAGAACTTCTTAAATTGGGAATCTCTTACAAGTATTTGTAGCTAGTCAGAACCTCATATTACCACTGCATTGAGTAATCATATTACTGAGACCTGTTCCCTTTTAATTTATTTTTCTGTCAATGGCATCTAATCTTCTGCATAAATCATATATATCTAATGAAAGTTGAAATCTTCAGTGACTGTAATTAGTCATTTACACATAATGTATTAATGTTTAACAAGCAGGAACCTTCTTTGACTAATTTTTTAAATATATTTGGTTTACTACCATTTCACAAAGGAACTAATTCTGTTAAATAGTTCAATAATTCTACTAATAGCACTGCCAATGCCATTGCAGTGAGCATTACTACTTGTGAAGATACAACTAAATTAGAATATCTACTTTACATATTTAGAGAAAGCTTATTATGTTTGCACAATTTATAACCCTGGAATTCCAAATAATTTTTATTTGTATCTGAATTATTGAATTGTTAACTCCATATTTGATTCTCTAAATAACTACTTTACTTAATCCCTCTAATAATTTTCCTTCTATTGTTTGATTTTTTTTTCACTTACCCATTTTTCTTCATAGGTTACTTGAAGCTTTTAAACATAGATAGGTATTTAGTATTTGTTGAAAAGCAGCAGGGAAGCTTTCAGTGATTATTTGGGAGCACTTTTAGTACTTTCCTTTGTTCTTGTTTTACATAATTATTCATCCTCTTCATAAAGGAAAAAGATAATTGTACTTCTATAATATCTTGTCCTGGCCCTCTTTGGAGGTTAGTCTCTAAAAATGTATTTTTCAGCAACAGATGTTTCTTATTGGAATGTATCAAGTGAACATAAATATTTGCCACTTGCTAAGATGTTACAAGCCAAATCTACTTGGACCATAAGGAGGTTCAAGGATCACAGTTATAGAATCTTTGCTGATGCAGTGTCATTATGTCTCACATATGCAAGTTTAATCTTCAATTTAGAACTGTTAAATACGCAGTACAATAACAATTTATTTTCTAATGATATAATTAAACAGCTTAATATGAAAACAAATGAAATAAAATGGCCTTCTTTACAAATACAAAATTAACTTCAAGAGCATTTCCTTGTTGATAAAAGTATTAAAACTAATAGTGTGAGCACATAAAGTTCCTGATAGAAACTCAGTTTCAAAAAACAACCTAAATTACAAAGGAAAGAAAACTTCAGCACAGGGCAGAGAGGAACTTTTGACCCATCTGTAATGTGATATTAGACAGCCAAGAATCCTTCTCGATTTTCTCTTGTATCACTACAGTCTCTCAGATCTGCACATTTTTTTCCTGTTGAGAGTAATTTAAAGTCACTTTTAGGGCAAACTTCAGTTCCTTTTTTCGTGATTTATATTAGAAAGGCTTCCCATTCAACTCTTCAGATGATAATTTTGGAGAATCAGTGCTCCAAGAAATCTTTAGCAGGTAAAAGCTACAGTAAGTGAACAACGATGGATTCAAGCTATATTTAACTTTGGTAGCTTGCTAACCAGAATGGTGCTATATACTCTTTCAGGATGAAACAGAAATGCTTTGACTACGGCAAGAAAGCAAACTCCCGACTTAGCAGTTGAGGAAAGCATACACTTTAACTAATAACTCCTACATTAAGCATTGATACGGAACAGTTTATAATTATAAAAGAGATCAGCCCTGGACTTTAAGAAGAAATCGCAAGGAATGTTATACATCTGACACAGAAATGAAAGAATGAAACATGGTACCTGCAAATACGCTGCTACTGGAAGGACGTGGGGAAAAAAAAAGAATGAAAAAGCATCAGTCTACTTAAAAGTGGTTTTACTTGCATTTGAGAATGCTTTGCACTTGTCTTGGTAAAATACTGTACTGTACTGTTCTGTTCAATCTCTTTATCAATGATCTGGACAAGGGGATTGAGTGCACCCTTAGTAAGTTTGCAGATGACATCAAATGGGGTGGGAGTGTTGACGTGCTGGAGGGTAGAAAGACCATACAGAAGGATGCTGGAGTGCCCTCCTTGATTACCTTTCATCACTGAAAGACTTTTTTTTGTCTTCTGCATTGCCAGCTCTCTGCTAATTCAGAGGCTTCAGTGCTTTGGTTTATATACTCATTAAAATCCAGCTTTGCTGTTATCAATTTCCCTTAAAATCACATTCTCTTCAATCCAGACTAAGATAAAATCTTGATACAAGCATTGGCCTAGAATATGCAAAACAGGTGAGCAGTTAAGAATATTTATGGAAGACACAAAGATATGAATAAAAATTTAAATTGCTTAAAATAAGAGCAAATTAGAAAATTTCGCTCCCTCTTCTTTCCCCTCCTTTCTCTTTCCTTTTGATGATTTTTCTTTTCTTCTTCTTCTAACAAAACATTTATCAAAGTTTCTTCTTTGAGTGTATATTTCAGGTTGCATTTATTAGAGAGTGTTAACCTTTCTAGCCCTCACCACAGAACACTCCCAGAGGATATCTCCTCATGGTGCCTCTGTTAGCCTTTGTAGACCACTGCTCTTTTGAAATTTTCCACAGACTTCAGACAGATTAAGTCTTTCAACTTGAAATTAATCCAGGGGACAGTCTAACTCTTCTTCCTCAAAATAAGCTGCATTTCTCTGTTTAGAACAGGGCCTTGATGGAAGTGCCTGGAGATAAATGTCTAAAATTGTTTTAGGTGCTCTTGGGTGTCTGAGCCAGCCTCTAGCTGATGACCCAGAAGGGCATAGGTTTCCTGTAGCTCCTGAGTGGCTGTCTTAGATGCTTCAGGGCACTTGATTCAGCTCAAATTAAGGCATCTAATTTGTTTATTTGTTTTATTTTGACTGAAACCAGATTGACTGTAAACGTGCACTTCAATCAACAGCAGGTTTTAAGTGACTGATCCCTGAGTTATTTGTCCTAAGCATATTAAAAGAAAGTTGCACATAAATGCAACACAATTGAATAAAGTCAAAGGGTTTAGATAAACAGACTTCGTACTTCAGAAACAAGGAGCTCTCTGCTAAACAGAAATCACGGCAGTAGCATTTGGTTAAAAGACAAAAAAAGTAAGTCTGCAAAGATTTGTACGATTTTTTTTTTTAATAAATAGCCATGTAGCTTCTTACACATGTCCATCAATGTACTATCAGAGGCTTTTAATTAATTTGTAACAGCATACTCCATTTCCTTTTGTGTGAATATCTGAATAACCAAGCTTTATGGAAAATGAGTTTCAAAGACATGTTAGAAATATTAATTGCAACTGAATATTTAATTCCCCTTTTTATCTTTTTTTTTTTTTTTTCTTTTTCTGGAAATGACTGTTTGGTCTCCTAAAATACAGAATATCATCTGTCTTTGCTGACTAGTTACTGCTGCAATGTATGTTTCTTTCATGTTTAGAAAGATAATTATTCCAATTGTTCTGTCTGTTTCCTACCAAAAATACACCTACAACGTGTCTACTAATCTGAAACAGTAGAAAATTCAAGATAACTGTGATTTATATGCAGGTATTTCATGGACAAAAGCAGAAGGTAGCTTAATCAGGACTCTCCCTAAGGCATCATATCTTAGCATGACCCCATTGTTTGAAATTGAGTTGCAAAGTCACCAGTTTTTGTTCTAAGTCTGCATTCATCCAGACCATGTGTATTTAGAGAGGTGGCCTGCTTCTCTCCATGGTCTTCCCACTGTGGTAAAGTTGATACTGCAAAACAAACACACCGCTTGTATGTTTTGCAGGTCTCATGAGATATCCCAACTAGCTTTAAGCAGCTAGCTGAGGTAATAATAACAGATTAATTGTGGAATTAATCTCACCTAATTTTAGATAAGTATTGTGTAGATCTTCTGAAATAATCAGCATAAGATCTTTTTACAGTCAATAAAGAAAACTGGGACTTTGCAGGGTGTAATTCGTGTGACATTTTGGACATCTTTGCTAGGGTGAATTGTACTCTAGATGTCCCCACTAGTTATGAAGGGAAATCAGATGACTAGCAAGACATAGACATGTAGATTGTAGAGGTCTATATTTGATCAGATGTTTAAGCATTTACTCTGGGTTACAAACAAGTTTTGAATACTGTATTTTAAATTTTAGGTTGATTCATCTATATTTCTATAAGTCATCTTACCTGACTACTAGAAGGCCAGCTCTGATTGACCTATATGCCTTCAACTCAATAACCAATATGAACAGTGTGCATAACTGATCTTGCTTTCCTATCTCCCTCATATGCTTAAGTCAGAACCAGTCAAAATAAAGCCACATGCATGATTTTTATTCGTCAAGTGATGTTTCATCACGTCACAAAATCAGATTAGGAATACTCATACTTCTTATTCTATGGTATCTTTTCAGGTGTTAAATCCTCCTTTTTTTTCCCTCTGTTGAATTGTAATTGCCTATGTTCCTCTTGTAAAAGTTATATTGTAAGGCAAGATCGCAGAAAAAAAACATGTAAAATGGGAATTGGAAATGGGGAAAAAATTACTATCTGATTTCACCTAGAAAATTTATCATCAGTTCAAGTACTTATGACAAAAGCGTGTAAAAGCAAAAGGGCCAGATTTCCACTTGATTCAGATCAAGCTACATACAACGAAGTCAGTGAACGTACATCAGTCTGATCTAACTAAAGGTATGGCCATTGTGTGGAATCTTAAGAATTTTTTTTGTGAACAGTTGCAATATGGGAAAAGGAAATCAAAGTAAGATTTCTTCAATCTTGAAGTTAAGTTTTACAAAGCTTGGGTTTCCTTCAATTCCTGTGGCAGTTGCCTAAACTCCCTAGGTAAAGGCTGAGTGTATGAAATTTTTTTCTTAAGCTCATTGTCTCATATTTTCATTTGATCTTAAAGCCTTAGGTAAAAGTGTGCTATGTTATGGTTAGAACAGTCAATATTCAGGACGTGATGTTCATCTAACTCTGGTTTTGCTCTGATGTAGCTCTCTTGATTGCCATTCCGTTCTGATTGTCATATTGACTTCTGATCAGCCAGCTGTTGCCTAAGGTTTTTCTTTGATAGGCAGGGACCGCAGGGACTGAAAATGCTTTTTCTTATAAAAGAGAGTTAAAATGGAAAAATCTCAAGCAAAGGAGAGAAAAATGCTTTAGGTAATCTCTCTTTGACACTGTATTCCAGTGGACAGACAGACAGATGGACTAAGAAATTCCTGACAGACATAACGCTGTTCTCCAATGCTTAGGCTCCTTTGGGAGCTTTTTAGAAAGTGTTTCTCTATGTTTTCTTTATGATTCCACAATCTTTCCAACACCCAGTATTTCTCTATCTTCAAGGGACTAGGAGGAAAATAAATGAGCATACTCTGCAGTAGCTTTTCATATATTTGAAAATTATGATCATGTCTCCTAAAAGGTGTTTGTTATTGTTGTTGGTTTTGTTGTTGTTATTGTGTTGCCCCCCCCTTTTTTTTCTTGCCCAGACTTAATAAAACCTTTTTTCAGTATTTTCTAATAGTTTATATTTTTGTATTACTAATTGTTCTTGTTCCTCTCATCTAGTCATTTCCTACTTAAATCACATTTTTCCCTCAGTTAGAGTGCCTAACACTTGATGGTATGTTCGTGTCCTGGTGAGACTGGTATAGAATGCAGAGCATGATTACCTGACATTTTGTTCTTATGTCTTAACGTAATTGTTCCAATTTAGGCAGCAGTTAGACAGTCCTGACTTCATACTCTGCAGATTTTTAATGTTCTAGGAGGATCCTTATTGCTGGTGCACAGATGCTGATGGAACCTAATAGTTTTAGAGCTTGTTGGAATTTGGAGTGCATATTTGTGGCAGTCTAAGTATTGTAACTGTGCACATATTTTTTTCCTTTATGTAAGGATAGGTCTTGTAAGGATTTAAAATTAGGTAGGCCATATGTCTTTGTGTTTGACAGGATGGAGAAGAGAAAGAAATGATTCCCCATCCCCACCACAGCAACTCTCAGTTTTCTCAAGTATCCTGGTTTTGTTAAAAACAAGTTTCTCCTTTAGTGAATTTCCCTGTCAGCTAAAGTCTTCTTACGAACTGCAGTTTTCCTGAAAGTTAGGTACATGTTTTGGTAGACATGGCAATGGAATGCAAGGTCATTGATAATGATGCAGCTCGTGAGATGTGCAAGCAGGAGGCAAATTGAAAACTGACCAACTAAAGTATTCCATCCCATTCACGTCATACTTCATATAAAAGTGGGAGATTACGAGGATCTCATCCCTTTTCCTTATGGCCAACATTGGGAGAGGACCTTGTGAGTTGTCCCTGCGAACTGAGGTCTAGTGACAGACTGAATCCAGCTCCGGTTGGCTGCAGAGTCCAGTCCAGGACTTCAGGTGCTGGCCCTACACCTGCTGGAGCAGTTGCCGGGACTTTCAAGATTGGTTTTGTATATTTTGTATTATTTTCTCTATTTTTATTAGTAGCATTAGTAAAACATTTTAAATTTTTTGCAACTCTCTTCTCTCTGTCCTTCTTTCCCTTTCGCCTGTCCTTAGTGGGAAGCGGGGAGAGGGAGGGGCTGAAGGGGAAAGTGGGGGAAAGGAGGTTAACAATACATCTGCCACCGTTTATTGTCACCCCGCAATCAAACCACAACATCAAGGCAAAGTGTCACGCTGAAAAGGGAAAGGAAACACAACCCCAGTGCCAATTTCTGAACTGGACACGTGGGTGAGAATGTTACTCCACATTCATGTGTAGAAGAGGGTTGCTCCACGCTACATTCCCTCTGATGATTTATCTACTATCCTTGTTCCTATTCTGCGCTGAAGAATGAAAATACAACTGGATTGCCTCAGAAGCATCAAGGAATTTACTTCACAAACTAAAGAACAGATTTATATGGCATTTTGTAGATTTGAATCTCAAACTTGGAAAAAAGATTCTACACAAGATACTAGGAACAGTATGAATTCTGACTTTGAGAAAACAAATAAAAAAGCAGAATAGCAACCTAAACAAATCCTAAGGGACATAAGATATCCAGGTCCCATAAAAATTCAAGGTTCCTTTGGAAGAAGTTCTGGCTGTCTAAAGAAAATTTGTTTCTGGGATATACCTTGGTAAATACAATTCGGCTGCTTGGTCATAGAGAGGCAAGGCCTAAGTTCCAATGAGATTGAATCCTGATGTTGTGTTTGTATTTGCATCTGTGCATCCAAATGTGAAGAGTTTTCTTTAGCGAGAGCAGTTAATGTGGTTTGCAATGTTCTGACTGGTACTGACCTGATCAAAGTAAGTGGTTGTACCTATGCTGCTGAAGTAGGTAACACTGTCCTCATATTTATTCATAGTTTAACAGTTTGGCGGTAAAATGTGTGACCCCTGAAAATGACTGTTGTGAAAAACCGATATGGAGTATTAAAAAGTAATTTAAGGGAAAGTACTAAAAATAAAATAAAACAAAACCAACAATAATTATAAGAATTGTTCCACTCCCATGTTCAAGAGTCCCTAACGTGTCAAAATATTCCATATTTCTCTGTATAGACAAACCTTCCAACCCCAAAAAGATAGGAGACAGCTTCTACAGGATCACTACTCCCTTGCACAAAAGGTGAAGGGGCGAGCAGAGAGCAGGTGGATCTTTTTATACTGTACCTCTCCTTAAATGCAATGGTTGACATTTTTATGTCCGGGATTTTCAGGATAGAATTATATGCATACACAAGGTGTGATACAGGTACTGTGAATCTAAAGTGTCTGACTTATTTCTCTACAGGGAACACACCTGGGTAGCATATTCACTATAATTTAAAAGGACCTTGAGTGCATGAAATTATTTTACTGTAGACGTGACATCTAACGTTATTTCTTATTTGTTATCTCGTGAAATCCAGGAACCAAATCAAACTGCAAGATGTCCACAGACTCCAGAAAATGCACAAACATTTCAGATCCTGTTCAGAAAAAATTTTCTGCGTGGCAGGAAAAAAACACAACAAAATCGTGCATGGCCATGTAATAGCCTTACTCATCAGCAAAACATTCTGAGCCCGTACAAAGAAGAACATAATGCATTATTGGCACAAGGCATAGTATTCTATTTTTTCCTGGAAACTCTTGTCAGAAATTTTGCCAGGGTGACCTTGAAAGTTCAGTTTCTTGAATACTTACGTATTGATCTTTTTCATACAACTTCATCATAGTAAAGAAATCCACAGTCACATAAATTTTGTCATTAGTCAGGACAGAAAGTTGGTAATGACCTCTGAGAAAGTATTACTAAACAGGCAATATTCTTACCTATGTTGTAGCACAGGTAGTTACATATTATACAATATATGTAACATACTATTCAGTTGTGTTATTCATTACCCATTTATCTTTCCTATGTATTTCACAGCAGCTTGTAAAACTCTGAATTTCTAAAAGCTTTTACACAAAGAAATGCATGTAAAAGTTATGGTCTCAGATTAGTCAGAAAATAGAGGCAAAGAATCATGTGAAAATAAAAAAAAATATTAATCTCTCTCAAATTTTGTTACATGTGAGTTATACATGGAAGTTTTAAAATAGATCACTTTCAATATTTTACTTTACCCATTAGTGAGAACAAATGGGTTAGATAGAAAGGACTAAACAAAGAGCAATATTTGTATTTCCTGCTTTACTGTTAAAATATTGAACATAAAAATAAACTTAAAATCTCTTGTACTTTTAACAAACCCCACATTTTTCATTAAAATACAAAATACATTTCAGTTAATTCTCCTGCAACCTTTTTTCTGCCTGAGGCAACTGCTGAGAAGCTCTGAATTCTGAGGCTTTTCAGACCTACAGCTGAGAAGCACAATGTAAAGTGTTTTGTGCTATTGTGTGGTTCACAGGAAGTCACAATTTTTTTTCTTTGATCATGCTATATTGGCAATTGTTTTGTCCTTTTCTATGATGTTAATGTTTACTTCTTTCACTTTTTTATTCAGCAGGGCTATTCTACACCGCACACAAACAGCCAGTAGCACTGCCCAAGTACGTGGTGTCACTTGGTGACTTCCATGAACCTGACCATGAAGTAAATCGCTGGATTTCAAAGGGAAAGATCTATCTTCTGCTTGCAGAATCAGTCTTGCTGAACAAAGATACGCCAAAGGAAAAAAAGCAGGGTTTATGTACAAATTACTCTACAATACCTCCATTTCTCTAGAGACCATTTTTAATTATGAGCAAATTATAAGAACAGCAGCTTCCATAAGGCAAAGACATAGTTCTGGTCTGTCAGCAGCTCCCTACAATTAAATTTTTTAAATGCTTAGCCATAGAATGGCAAGATTTTTTTTATCTGTTTCGCAGCTGCCTAATTAGACAGATGAGATGGATGAAACCAGATTCCATTGCTGGAACCCTCTCTCCCTCTTGTGCATCCTCACTGAACACTGACAGTGAAACATTGATACTCAACATGTCCTACTCATGCAAACAGGTTGCTGTGGGAGCCAAGACTACAGTATGCAGGGAATTATTAAAAAAAATAAAAAAAAAATTGGCTGAACCTAAATGTTTAAAATTCAATAGCCCAAGGCAGAAAGTCAAGCTATTTTCCCACTTTGAAGGGTTAAGGTAAACAAGTAACATTCAATGTTGCAACAAGGACTACCTACTGAATACTAAGCTGGCAATATCTGGTTATAGAGTCACATGCTGGTTATCCTGGTTGTGATCTAGAAGACTGTACCAGAAAGGACAGAAATATTATGGAAGTCAAATATCTTAATACCTGCAGTCTGTTTGCCATGGTGGAGATTATAAATCAGTTTTGAAAATGGTATTCTATCTTTTCAGCAGAGAACCAGGTGAATACCCTGATGAAACCTTAATCTTAAGCTAACAAACTAAGTGTCCATTAATGTGTTTTATCTTCAGACAACCAAATTACCTGAATTTAACCAAGTTAACTGCAGTGAGTTCTGGATAAAGGCCCATTGCAATAAAGGTGAGTTCCAGATGTTTGCCTCTGATTTCTATAAGCACCATTCTGCCACAATCTCCATTGTGTTTACCAGGGCGTGCTGGTTTAAATGAAAGCAAATTGATTTTGTGTCGTTAGAAATTATTCTTTTTTGTAGCTAGCACAGTCATTGTTTGGATTTAGTTTGAGAATAAAAAGATAGCACCCTCATACAGAATTAATGTTTTTCTTCAAGTAACTTTCCAGTGTTTTCGGGTTGGAATGAAGAGAACATAAGAACTTAATGTTATCTTAGCAGTTGTCTGGGAGACCAAGGTCTTTCTGGGCTATCTGCAGGTGTGAAGCAGCTAGGAAGGGGGGTATGGATGGGATAAAACTTGACTGACACCCAGACTGATCAATGAGAACATTCCATGCCATTAGCATCATGCTTTATATTTAGTAAGAGCTGGATTTTCTGGCTGGGGAGACCCATTCTAGTTCTGCTCCATTCTGGTTGACTCCCATTCAGGAGTTCTTTTGGTTCACCATTTTGCTGTTCCAATGTTTAGCAGTTGGCCTCTGGGCCTTTCTGTCTTTTTGGTCTTTTTGCCCTCTCCATGGGATCAGCTGTCCAGGACCAGGGTGCTCTTCCTGGCTGCTTGGCACAGATGGAGTTTGTGACGAATTGCATTGAGTGTCATTTACTTTATATTTCATGTTTATTTTACACGTGTATTATTAGTAATGGTATTAATATTTTCATATTGTTATTTTATTAAACTGGTTTAACTCAATCCATGAACTCCTCTCTTCTGATTCTCTCCCCTACTTGGGGGTGGGTGAGCAAGTGGCTACTATGGTTTTGATCACTAGCTGGGGTTACACCACGACACAGGGTCATGACACGTTGTCCCTCAGAAAATCAAGCAAAAACAGGCACTCAAAAATCAAGGCAATTACAAAGCATGTCTGATTTGAAGAATTTTGGCCTTAATTGCCAAGATATATTTTGGAAAAACATTTTTGGGGAGGATGTTGTTACCTGACTTCTAGAAATTCCAACATCAAAAAGGAAGGAAAATATAAATGGTAAACAGAAACAAGATTAAAAGTGACTAAATCATAAAGTCTATAAGCTATGGAAAAAGGGAGAAGGTAAACAGCTAACTCAATTTGATGTTACGGCTGAAAGTCTACATTTACAGAGAAGTTCCTTCTATTGATTTACATAGGCTCTTTATTCCCATTAGGTGATGAACAGGGGATGAACAGCTTAGAGGACTTAGGTTATGGGCATAATAAATGTTTAAAATACTTCCAAAATACATACAAATGACACAGGTAAGAGTACCTGCCTAATTTATAATCTCCACATCAGCAGAACAATGTAACAGCAACAGTTCATTATGCATAGGAACAGACCAGAATTTGACAGCTTTCCACTACAGTTTGCAGGAAAAGATATGTTATCTTGATATTTCACAGTAAATGTTCTCAATGATACTCCTGCTGGCAAGCTGTCAGTACAGGTCATTTCCCTGCATTTCCTCGTTCAAAAGAAAGAAGAAAATTGCTAAAAATACACTGACGGAGTAGTGTTAGTTTTCCAACAACAATCCTCTGCACCTTTTAATGATCACATTTCTAATATGTGGAGAAGGGCACAGTTTCTTGCTGAGTACCCTATTGGCGTTAAAGGAAGAGCCTGGCAACACTGAAATATCAAAACAATTTAGGGACAGGAACTAATTTATCATTTTTATTTCCTACCCGGTGAGTACTGACAAGTTTTTTTTAAATATTTGCATCTTCGTAAACCTATGGAAAGCCATATGTAATGACTGTAAAAGCAGTACCATGTGAGATTTCTGTATAGACAGTTCTTACGTTTCTTTGAGGTAACCTTCAAATTTCAGTAAAATCATGTGGATTATATGGAAGAAACATTGTAGGGAAAATAAGTAGAGTACTGACTGACTGTGGTTTAGTTCTGGTTATTCTGTATTGTATGAGGTGTATCAAGTCAGGCACAGTTATAGAGGCATTATGAAGATAATTTGTCCCAGAGGCCCCTAGGCTTGTGCTAGCTTACTATGAAATGAAATCAAATAAAACAAAGATGCCTAATTTATCCTGAGTGTAAATCCTAAAAATAAAATAAATATGCTGCTACTAACCATGAAAATATATAGCTAAAGGAAAACTTAAAAACATCATAAGAAGATATCCAGAAACGTTTCATTTGCAAAGGCAAACACTTGAAGAATCATATTTTCATTTTCTTATGCAGCTTTAGTCCTGAGCGAGACAACAGCCTCTGGTAAATACGTGATCCTGAAGTTGCAGATCATGACAAAGAAATTAAATTTGTCCAAGGAAGTGTAAATCAACCATATTCTAAAATAGAGCCTTTCAACCTAAATAACCCTCCTTTAAGCTACTTTTGTATAAAGATTACGTAATTTGTTAAGATTTACATTTAATGAAAAACATTTTAAAAGCTATGAATGTGTTTTCCCCAATGTAATCTGGAACTAAATTAAATTTACAAGATCTTAGCATCTAGTTGGAAATGTGGAATTCCTGTGCTATGTTTATAGATGTTCTACTTTTTTGTGTGTTGCCATTTGTCAAAGCATACAGTATTAGTCTTTGCTTTGTCGGGAATGCATGTAAAGAAGGACAATTGTTGGAGTTTCTAATGCACAGGAAGCTAAACATCTCTTCCCCTGGAGAAGCGAGAGGAGGAAGATGCTTTCCTAGCCTGAAAGTCCTCCCCTATCAAAGTTCACAGGCTTTCTGCAGATAAGAAGTAAATGGATATATTAGATTTTCTTGAAAACGTCCTGTCTGCTTTTCATTTACTAAAAAAAAAAAAAAAAGGCTTTTTAGATTTCAGAGCAGAAAAGAGAGAAAATCTTGTCAAAGAAATACAAGAAGTAGACAATACAGCCCCAGCCTTCTGATCTGTCTAACCTGTGCTTTGCGTTTACTTTTCTGTTGTTCCCAACTGTTTTGGCCCCCTCTCTGCAATTACTGTTGTTTTGGTTTCAGAAGTAGTTATTTTGCTTCAGAAGGCATGATGATTGCTGATGATACCAGACTGCAGGATAACAGCAACCATTCTACCATTTCTTCCCACATGTAGATGATCCTTTGTGAGGACCTTGATGGCTGGGGAGGGCAGAAGGCAGGCTCTGTCACCTCAGCAGTCTTCGCCTGACGGGGAAATGTTATATTCTTCCCTGTTAAAAGAGTGGAAGTAGTGTTAAAGCTCTGCAACAAGAAGGATGGTGATGCTAGGAGTCAGTCTTCAGTTCTAAATTGTACTTCCAACAATTAATCATTCACATCAAACAATGATTAATGGCAGTTTAATCAGCCAGCCTGTACTTTGCCACTATTACAAATCCAAAAATGTCTTCTCTCATCCCTTCTGCCTCCATAGTAGCATTAGGAAAAACCCCAACAGTTCTTGTCAATCACTAACAGAATACTATGTCCTTAAAAGGATTTATGTACAGATTGGAAAATAGTCTGTATTACTGATGGCACAAATCTACCAGAAAATTTCAGATACGTGCAAGTTCATAAAAATCATTCATATGTGTTGACATTTTATATTATAATGTGACAACAACGTTTCTTTATTTGATGACATTCATCCTTAACTGATGATACATGCAATTTATGCTACCAAGGGGCTGAATTTAACCTTCTAATTTGGCTTTAAAATACAGATTATAACAGATTTTTTTTCTGATTTATATCTTGTTTGATCATTAGTCTTTGCTTCTTATAAAATATCTGGAACTTTTTTTTAAAATTAAACTAACTATGCAGTGCTCTAAAGATTTATAAATTCAGGCTTCTGTGCACTATAGAATCAATTTTTATTCCAATTTATCAACATAACTCACATTAATTAAGGTTTCCGTTTGATTTTTAGACACTTTATCTACAACTCAGGCCTTGCTGAAAAGTTTTGCTCCAGAACTTAAAAATCTTTTTTACTCTCCTTCTGAAATAAAAATAATTTTAAAAATGAGAAAGTAGACACACTATCATGCTGACGTTGCATGCCTGAACCTATAGAAGAGTTCAAAATGTTGTATTTAAGGATGTTGTCTGTTCCCTTCAGCTGTTTAGCTTTGTAACCTAAGGTTATAGTATAAATGTCAGTTCTCTTAATTCTTCCTGCAAGCTCTTTTAATTATTCCATGACCAATGATTTTTATGTAGTGTCTCCAGTTACAACTTTAAAATTCCTTCCCAACTTTTCCAACAGGGGAATTTTATATAAAAATGAATAACGTAAAAGGTTCACTATCGATTGTTCTACTCAGTATATACTCTGTTCTTTGTCAACTCCCCAAACTCACATCCAACTACTCCTACTCAGGAACCGAATTTTTGCTTGTTCAGTTAACTACAGCTGTGAAGCCAGCATATCATAACAATTGACAGCGTCATATTATCATGGCAATAACAGGGTCACTGGATTTTAACAAAAACAAAGCTCATAGCAAATCTGCAATTCGTCGGCTTGCAGATTGAAAACAGCAACAATAACAACCACAAGTATCTCCCAGTCCTTCTCTTTATCTGGTTTTATGGTAAGAATACACATTCTAATAAATGGATAGTACTCCAGATAACTCATGCACTTGCTTGTACTGGTTAGACATGTTTTCATTTTCTCATTTGTATTTCTCATGACATAAATGGATACTATTGATATTCAAGGGATGTTTCTGTATTTACAAGATACAGGCTGAACTGTAAGGCTAAAGCTGTTGGGTGCTGAAGATGACAGCTGAGGAACAATGGAGAGTTAGTTTCCACTATTGCTGGTGAGATACCCATATAGCAGGACTTATTCCTTTTCCACGATACACCTTCTCCTTTCTACATCTGTTCTTTTTCTCCTTGTTGAAGGTAAACTAATTTTAGACTCACTGGAGAACTTCAGCTTTTTAATGACTGAGCTTTTAAGGAGAAATTAGATTGACTTCACTCACTAGCCTGTCATTCTTGAAATAAAACTCAAAAAACCTTTCTCTTGGTGTACCAAAAGAAATTAGAGTAAGACCAATGGAGCATTTCCTTTATATGTTTGGATGCTAAAGGAAACAGAACCTTCCTAATGTGCCAAACAGCAACATGAGCTCAATGAGCTGCTAAATCTGTAAGCATTTTTACCACTGCACCAAGAAATGGTTGCTATGGAGAGAAGCTGGCTGCTAAAGTGACTATAAAGCAATGTTTCTTTCTTCATTTCCTTGAAGGATCTTATGTTTTGCACTTGTTAAAATTAAATCACTTTGCTTTTCTTAAGGAATGAAAAAAATCCCAAAACAGGCACTGGACTTGAATCAAAGAGAATATAAACCAGTAATACCTAAATTATTGAAAACTTGTGCAAAAACTTTGCATTAATTGTAATTTCCACTAAATCTATGGGATAAATATGTCTTGTTCCTCAGTGTCTCCTAATTCCTCTACAGTTCCTGCTGCCCATTTGATATCCTGATTGCCTAAAGATAAAATGAACCTCTCTTTCATCTGTTGATCTTGCTTTCCTTCCAGTATTATTAAACCAATGACTTATGTTCAGCTCCTATTGACTGCTGTCAAGAGACAACTTCTAATGTAGTGAAAATATGAGCTACTGTTTTGCTGTGAGTGTATTATCTGTAATACAATGAGTATGATGTAGCTATGGTCAGTTTTCTATTACACGGCACAAAGGTGACTTCACTGTTCGCTGTGATATGTACACCTTTGAAGTCAAGTATGTCGCAGATGTCGAAAAACATTACTATAATACCTGGAATTTTGACTGATTATCCTATTTTGCTTCCTTTGTCTATGAAACTTTCTGTTGCATAGAGATAAGTATTCGTAGGTTTTTAATTTAATGTATGTGCATTTTTCATGTTACGTAAGCTTAATATTTAAATGTGCCTTAATACACGCAGAAAATTATAAACCTCTTCTTAGAGGTGACTATTAATTTGTGATGATTCAAATGCAATCCTCTCATAGCCCTGGACTTAATTCAGTAGAAATATCTACAGATTTCTGATTCTTTCAGTTTTCGAAAGACTCACTACAGGACAGGTAAAGTCTGTACTCCTATGTGCTTGTTTTCATGGCTCATGCCATGAAAGAAGTCAGATTAAGATAAACCAATGAAAATAGCATCTTCTACAGCTAAAGAAAACACCACATCTTCCCAGAAGTGTTCTTCTAGATGGTTCTGTGCACCTAATAATATATTTAAAGCTGAAACAATGAAATAATAGCAATTTTGAACTAGATCTTAATATACTTACCCATTTGTTCTCACTGACTGCTCTCAGAGTTACAGGATACGTATCTCAGAGATACAAGATACGTACAGATACGTATCTATATATCAAGATCTAAGAAAGCCACCACACCTAGAACTCAGTAGCTGTTGAAAATAAGCTATTACTTATCCAGATAAAAATTTCTTAAATAACAGATACTCAAGGAATCTGGATCACCTCCTTCCATTTTTTAAAATTGCTTTTCTTGTTTTCTTCTTAGAGTACTGGTGCTATTTGGAAATATAAATTCATATCAGGGCTTGACCCTGGGGATCAGTACTAGGAAGGATGATGGTGTAAGACAGTTGACATGGGCGGAGTAAAATTACCCATCCATAGCAGAAACGGCAGGTCTGACTCTGTAGAGGTGTTTCTCTTCTTTCAAACAGGCATGTGGGACATGAGTACAGAAAGATGGTGTGGATACCATTCCATCTTGAATGGTTGTAGATCACATCTTCTGTTCCTTATTAGTTCCACAGTATTGTTAACCTATAGAATCTTCTTTAGATTTTTTTTTTTTTTTTTTTTTACGTGGCACTATGGACTAGCCAGCAAGCAAAAATGTTATTCAGAAGTTACATTACCCTGGGTGGTTCAGTGCTAGAGCTCCAAACCTGGAGTTTGCACTCGTGCAATATTTGCTTAGTGTATTTTAAACAATTCAGTTGCATAGTAATCTGAACTGAGGAGGATTTTATCTGTTTTATCAAAATGCTTTACTATACAGAATGCATTTTCTTTTCTCAGAATGGCAGGATGTATATGTCCATACACAAACATAGCATATGTGTGTGTGCATGTATGCATGTTGTGCGGTTTATATGAGTGTCTGTATTCTGCAATAAATAACTGGAAGAAATATACATCTTGCTGATTCTATGTCCTCTTAAAATATATTTGCATTATAAAACAAGCTGTTAATGTTAAACTTGGAACAAATGAACTATAACAATCCCGCACACACAGTGTAATCATTAAGATCTGCATATACTTCATATAAACCTGGTTACCTGTCTTTCACATTGTAGTCCTAATCTCATTTTTCCCCTCACTTTTCCATTCATTATGTGGTTTCAGAAAATCCTTTTTATTAAGCAGAGGCAAATGAATACTTGATCTTGTCATCTTTAAACAAAGTACTTGAAGGGATTACTGAAATGTATTTGATAGTTTTCATTACTTTATTATAAGTGCAGTAAAAGCATACAGCCTTCCAAGTAATTCTAGGCCACTCTCTCATTTTAGGCTGCCATCATACTTCCTAAATTCCTGACTTTAAAACCTAAACTGCAGGTTACAATATAAGTTTGTGTATGCATATACAATATTTGTATCAGTGTCAATATGGAGAAGATAAAAATATTTCGTCAAGATAGACACATGCATTTCTTTAAAAAACAAACCCCATTACTACTATTCTACCTTATGACTTACTTAAATACTTAAAGAAACAGCGAAAGGTCATGAATCTTATGTGCTGGTCCAGTACCATTTCTTTTTACCACACTCGTGATGCTTGGTAAATTAATGCACAACAGAATGTGACTGCTGCTAGATACAGAGGTCTTCTGGACACCTTTATCCAAGCTCCTGAAGTCAACCCTTGAAAAAGGAATAGTACAACTCTTTGGGGGCATCAGTGTGGACCTAAAAGACTGGCTGAGGCCTAAGATTAATTATCCAGGATTCATTGCTATACGAACATGTCTAGCTTCTTTCTAGGATCCAGCTTAGTAAGATCACTGAGTACAAGGCTATGCTGTATCAACATGTTCAGTGCTTACTGGGGCCTTTCTACATGATGATGCCTTGCATAGCTCAAACATGGCCTGGGAGACCACTCAGCTCTTACTGCCTTTTAGGAAACCTCTAACACATTATTGCATTTTCCTCCATTTCTCATTCCAATCTTGTCTCCATTCTACATCTGAAAGTGATTGTATGAGTATTCTTGGGCAGAGAGGAATTTAAGTCGATCATTTCCTCTGATTTTGATGGGATGCAGTCAAGAGCAACTCAAAGAGTGAGATGAAGATGCCAAGAGATAAACTTCAGCTTGTTACATTTTCTATCGTGAATATCCCTTGGTAAACTGCAGTCCCAAATTTTTAAAGGAGAAGTCTGAGGAGACATTCTGAGTGCCATCTCTGATCTTTGCAGTCCCTTGAGTGAAACCTTGGGGAACAATTATTGTAGGCAAAGACTCTTAGCTTCAGATCTTTCTCCGCTCTTTCCCTTTGAAATATCTTAACTCTGAACGTTAGGGTGTATACTACTGTGTTTTTATTCTTTGTGGAATATATCTGAGACCCTTTGGTATGCTAACTTGGTTAGCCTGTCTTTCATTGCGCTCAGTTGCATCTAGTTGTCCACCTATGTCAGTAAAGTCTTACAAACCCCTTCATGGAATACTTTGATGATATTGAAGAATGGAGAGCTTTCATGCCCACATACTTGAAATTCACCTCAGACTAATACACTTCTACACCAGAAGCCTTTCACAAAACAGGATTTTGGATATCTTATAGTAGCAAGGATGATGATGAAAACAGTAGATTCCCAAACTGAAGAATGATAATAGTTCTGTTCTTTTTACAACTACACTGACAAGATTTTGCTCATAAAGATGATTCTGTTGGGGGTTAATGCAATATAAATTGTACGTTTTGAGTTAATGGCCTTTGGACAGATGTTCTTCATTCTTTAGTTGAATTTTATTTTGATATAGGTAGATACTGTGTAAGTCCCTTACTCATTCAGATTTCATTAGGTTCTGCTCTAGGAACAGTGGTTCTTTTCTTTCACATTTGCTAGTGTCTTTTTTTTCCCTTCCTACTGATAATAATTCAACACTTTAAAGATGAAAAGACTGAAAAGTATCACCAGTTACATTTTTGTTTGCTTTGCTTGTTCTGCTTGCTCTGGTTTAAGATTAGTCATATTCCTGCCCTTTATTTTACCCCCACCCTGTGTGTTCTGTTTACAAAATAAGATTGAAAGCAGACAAGCCAATCAGCTTTCCTGGTGAAAATGACTGCTTTACCCTCTGAATGTAACCATTTCTTAACATCTTTTAAATAACTATGATTACAAAACAAAATCCTTGCAAAAAACTGATTTATAAGTCACTGTAATTATGACTCTACAGTTATAATCAATCCAATTTTATAAACACTAAGGTTACAAAAATGAGGAGTTTCTTCTTTTCGCCTTACTCATACTTTAATTCCTACAGAATCATGTCTCAATGGACCAAAAGTAATTTGTCAAGATGACAGAAAGTTGTCTGTTGGTATAGGTGAATGAGAAACTACTTTATCTGGTCAACTGGTAAGAAGACAAACTGTAGGTTTTCATTTTATTTATAAGGAATATTGCTTCATTCTGCTTCCCTCACCCTCCTCAAATGACACAGGATGCTCAGGAACAGTACAAATCTCCATGCTGCTGTTTCAGTCAGCCTTGTCCTGAGCTGGAACTACTTCAAGTAGGTAGATTGTCCATTTAATTCTTAGCTGCTCTACTGGGATTACTATCTGCATGTCTCATGTGGAATAATGCCCACTGCGAATTGAATACATATGAAATGATTCTCCATAAGTGTCTCATAGTCCACTAAACAACCATGAAATGAAATTAGCTTTTCTTCATTACTAACTCAAATCACATTCAAGCGAGACTATTATGAAAAATCATTCCTGATTATCAATTTTTTGACCCATGTACTATGCCCCAGCTTGAGGCTTTTACGCAGTTGACCTAGGCTTTTTTGGTTTTAAAGAAATAGTTTCTCATTCAGGCAAATAGTACCTGAGAGGAAGAACTAAAGCTGCTTCTTTCTTCCTTGTGTATGATAAAAACTTTGATTCTAATTGTAAGTGCTCACTCTTTACCCATTCTAGAGTATTTCTTTGTCCTTGCATTATCTTCCATGTCTTTCTCAAACTGTCTCCCGGTTTTCTTTCCCAGCGTACGACTTCCATTATGAGTGAGACCAAAGGAGAAGGAGAGGGTTTTAAGATAAAATGTTTTCTTTTTTCCATTTTTATGTCTTCTTAACTTTTTAGATATTTAACCTACACTTGCCATTATGCCAGAGAATATTTTAAAAATTACAAAATCCTAATGTTTGATTTATTACAGGTTGTAATCTTCTGTCCCTTTGTACAAATTGGCAAATTACAATCTTGCATGAAGGCCTGGTAGATTTCAAACAAACTGTCTGAAACAGGTAGTGACATTTCACTTGCTAGTCTTTATTATTTACTTTATTTTAGATGCCAGCATACACATGAGGGACAATAATTCTTTCACTGACTGATCACTGCACCAAGGAAGGACTTCTGTAAATAGTGTAACTTGCATTCAAAACAATGCACTGCTATCGATCTCAAATACATACAGCCCTCTTACATCACCCATAAAGACTTTTACATTTTTCTAGAAAAAACAAACATAAACACAGGGACAGATTAGCCTGTGGACAGATGGAGGAATAAGTAGAAAATAAATGATTTATATAGTGCAAAGGTGGGTTTTGTTTGTGGGGGGGTTAGGTGTTTTTTTGGTTTCTTTGTTTTCCTGTGGTTTTTGTGTGTGTGGTTTTGAGTTTTTTGTTTGTTTAGGTTTTTTGTTGTTTATTTTTATGATTTATTCATTTTCTGAGAGAGAAAAAGAAAAATAAGAGGTATAGCTTCCCTTATTCCAGAAGAAAAACCCTGCTCACTTCCAAATTGGGGACAGCATACAGCAGAAGTTTCCAGCATCTGGGAGAGAAATGCTTAAGACTCTTGTGCTGGGTGCAGGTGCCCAGGTGTTGGCAGATAGAGGGGCTGCAGGGGTGAAGGATGAGGCCAGGGCCTGCCTTTTGGTGGACACAACTGGTCCTGACAGACCCACCACAGGCCACAGCTGAGCCCCTCAGCCACACTGGTGGTGCCCCTGGGAAAGCATGCTCAGGAAAGGGCATAACACACTGGACAGAGAAAGGAGGAGAGAACAAAATAGCGCGAGAGGAAAGCCAAGGCCAGAGGACGAGGAGGCATCACCTTAACAAAGAAACAAAATTAATTTAAATTTCCCCACGTTGAGCCTGTTTTACCCACGACAATGACCGGTAAGCAATCTCCCTGCCTTTATCCTGACCCAAAGGCTTTCTCCTTCATGATCTTGTTTTGTGTCCCGCCCTACTGAAGCGGGGGGAATGAGCGAGTGGCCAGGTGGGTGCTTGGCTGCTAGCCATGGGGGCCGTGGGCTCGAACTAGAGAGCTCCATGGTGCAAAAGCAGTTGCAGAAATCTATGAGAGCAGCAAGGGAAGCTGGAATCTGTACCCTTCCCTCCTTCTCCGTAAGTCAGCAATACAAATCATCAGGTGCATCTCACCAGATTTAAAAGGCTCTTGCTGCATTTTTTGGAGGTAAAACAATAGAATCAGCAAATACCACCACTGGATGAGAAAATGTATACAGTTCTGTCCTCCAGGGAACTTCTCAGAAGTTCTGGTGCACCGCACAAGGCAGATATTTTTGGCAGTGCAAAGAGAGGCCAGTAGATCAGGTGAGGGCCATTTGTACTGCTTATTATTATTACAAAGCTATTGGTCCCCCAGGAGGCCACGGGTGAGGATTAAAGCTGCCTTCACTACTCTAGTTTTCACTTTTCTCTTCCACATTTTGTTGCCCACTGAACACCAGCTGAGTATTTTCTGTTAAGAGTTATAATAGTGTTTTGTCAAGTAAGACACCAAAAATAATGCAATTAATGTAAATGTCACAATTTTTTAGTCACTACTTTTTAGATATTGGCACAGTAGATTTGCACTTCTGTGTAACAGATCAAATCGACTTATGCTGCCAATTTTTAGATTCAATTAATAAAAGCTATAAAAATTATGTTGGATAAACATATGGTTCTTTTCAGCCATCTTCCATGTAAATAACAAGCAGAAATATTTGTTTTCCACGGACATTAAATTTCTGTTGGCCAAATTGTGCCTGTGGGTATAACCATGCTGAGGTTGTTTAAAGTATGTTTTTATTTTGTGTAACAATTGATGTGTTAGGGAATCTTAGGAAAGAAGCTTTTCTTGGCAGTCACAAGAATAAATCCCTATTCATTGAAAGGATCACATTGAACAGTTTTCAGGGTCTAAAGAACATTATAAATTAATGGAACTCTTAAAGAGGGATCAGAGTTATTTTGCTTCAAAAAGTATTTTCTTGTATTTCTCATTAATATGATTTCAAGTATGAAAACAGATAAAATTCATTTTGTCCCAACATGTGCCTATGGCACTATATTATGCTGATGTGCTCAGTAAGAGTGGTCTGAGATCAATATAAAATCACTTAGAGCAATGTTCTTAATTTTCAGCTATGGTATTTTCAGGCTGTTTGCTTTGTAACTGAGAAATTATATGAAGAAAACAATATAAAACCACACTGGTTTTCTGAGAAGGAAAATAGTCATATTATTATTAGCACTAAAGGTGTTCATTATTCATCTGTTACAACAAATTCTATTTGTTTTTGATGTGAAAAGGCAATTATGGAAATGACTTTAAGTTTTCTGGAATGATACATTTGGGCTATATTTAATTTGTAAATTGATGTGATTTCCTCGTTAACCTCAACAATTAGATCAATCTTTTGTGTTTGACTGTTTACCATTTTGGCCATATTTAATTTCATTTAGACTACAAGGCCTTTGTAATCGGCGGCCTGTCTTCACCTCTTTATGTACTAGCACAATGGTGGTGTAATATGGATGAGAGCCTCTGAATTCACTTGTAAGATCAATTACACAGACTGCAGTCACTGCTAGAAAACGCTGACTTCCAGTGGCCTGGGAAAGTTTTTGTTTATATGTTCAATTTTAATCATAACTGAGGAAAAAAAAACATAATGTGCAATGCAAATGCTAATAACTACACCAATGTCAGCTCTGGAACTGTTTGAAAAACACTGGAACTGTTTGAAAAAGTCTGACTCCCTGATGAGGTGATGCTCCTTGATTCATAAAAGTTTCGATTCACAACTACTACAACAACAACAAAAGAAGGCAATAACATTCCAGTACCTAACAGTTCACTGATGTGCTGTAATGACCTTTTCTTGGAACAATTAAATTATCCCAGAACACATATTTGAAATTACTAAGAAATCTCTATACCCCCAAATGCAAAAAAAGAGTTACAGCTGATACAACCTTCCAGCAAGTCCTGGAATGGTGCAGAGTAATCACACCGTTCCTTTTGTGTTTACTCTTCAAAATGTTAACAGGTCTGATTGGGATTTAAATATTTAGAGTAGAAATGAAATTTTTATAGTTACTGTGGGAGCTGTGGGGAAACAAGTAATAGTAACCTTACAGTAAAGACAGCTTTAGAAGACAAGTGACATTTAGTTCATAAGAGGCAGCATATGCTTTGTCTACTGTCTTCAGCTGTGGAAATGCCCAGATTTGGCTCTGTTCCTACAAGATGATGACTGGCTTCAACTCCCCATGGGCCAAGTTTTGCTCTCCTTGTTTACTGAAGAAAATCTGGAGACATCTCATTTATCAGGACAATTGCCACTGATTCATATCAGTATAGGGTAGCAGAATTTGGGCATTTAATTAGGTTGCAGTGCAGGGTGCTTCAAAACATGTAGAGTGAGCCCTTTAATTTGCTATATGGTTGAAGCAGTAAACTCCCACCAAGGAAATTAGTATACATCTTTGTAATATTTTTTTCTTGGTATAATTGCTGCATCTTTTTTTTTTCTCCCTCTCTTGTCATAATGTGCCCTTACAGATGAAAGGCTGTATAAAATGTAAAAAATTTGAATACGAATACCAGACTGTGTCAAGACATACAGCTGTATAGCTCAGACCAGCACTGGGTCATTTGGAAGGCAACACCTCCTGCAGCTCATTTCTCTACAAGGCTGTGCACAAAATGCCACCAAGATGCAGAGTCTCTCCCTAGCTACAGCCTTACTGATTTGCTACCCCTTACTCTAAGCTTTGGAATAGTAAGCAGCCTCAAAGCAGTTCAGGGGTTGAAGCACCAGTTCTGTCTGGCCCATGTGCTGGAAAAAGGACAGGAAAGAGGACAGATGGCTCATTATTCCATACACCTGAAATACGCCAAACAGGCGTACTGTGGTTCAGATTTTTTTTCATTAAACTAAAAATTAACAACTTGTAAAGAAGAAATTTACTACAGGATGCAATCTTTTATTTTGCTAAATTTGCAAAATGTTTATGTATAACAATGATTAGAAGTCATTAAAAGTATATAGATAAATCATACTAATATTTTGAATTACTTTGGTTTCCAAGTTCTATATAAAATCCACTTAGAAAGTCAAAGTATATTTATTAGCAGTTTTGCTAAACAACTCTTTATTTTCAGTTAATGCAGTTGCTTTTATCCTTAAAAGTAATATCACAACTGCTAGGTGAATTGTGGCATAGGAGAGAGATCGTTGTTAGAGCTAAATCATTAGCAGTCTACTTAAATATCAAGTGTCAGATTCTCAGCTTAGTCACTCAGTCTTTCAGTCAGGGTTAATTTGGGAATAGGTGCTCGTGCGAGACACCTCCTGTGAAAGCAACAGAAACATCTAGGCTGATGGACCACTATGGTAATGCACACGCCCCTCGGTCAACAGACAGTGGCCTTGACCAATGGAGATGCCTCAGCTGAGATAAGTTTCTGGACCACTACCATAAATGACCACAACCCAGATTCAACTAGGGCTTAAACGGTGCCTGCTGGAGACTCCCAGTGAGTTGGTCATCCTTGGAGCAGCAGGTCTGCAGTTAAAGACTCTCCTCCTTAGCCTGGCCACCTAAGGAACATTCCTGGGAGAATGAGACACCATGCTGACCTGGTAAACTATCTGGCTACCTCCGAGAGTCCTCTCTTCATAAAAGAGTGGGAAGATGTGCATTTTGAATCATCAGTCTAGAGTTTTGGGATCTGATCCCCTTGAGTTTGAATCAGCTGTGTAATAACTCCTAACTGGTATCCAAACCTGTGTTGTATAATGCTGTTGGAGTGCTGAATAATTTTGGATAGACCATTTGTAGTTGGTTTTCTGTCAAACAGTTTTGGTTAGAGCAAAGTCCATTTGGGGCTTGTTGCCTGCCTAAATGGACTTTTGGGGTCCCCCCATGACAGTGCTTCTGTAGAGTATACAGGTCTTATTGTTCTGCAGTCTTCTCTGACTAGAGCTCTCTCTTCCTCCTTCCTACTATCTTCTCTGAGGAATATTTCTTGAATCTCAGAGTTATCATTTGTGCCAGACACCCAAGGTAACACCATATTTAGAGCTCTAAAGAAGTAACGTGAATTGTGTGTAGTTCAGATATTCAGGTAAAATGTGAAGCTTTATTTTTTTCAGTGACACCGCCAGCTAAAAGCAGAGACATACAGTTTCTCTTGACAACACTGCATCTACTATAAAAAGGAAGAAGGTTATATCAGACTTGCTGTGTTTAGTAACTTTCTGAGATCATCTTCCTACTCATGTAGGAAAAATGTTTCAGGCTTTGGATCAAGTACATTTCAAACAAAGTTGACTTCATTTAGAATATTTTTTCTTGCAGAAACATCCTACAACATATGACAAAGTCTATTATTTCAGTTTTTGCAAATGTTATTCATCACTTCCATGAAGATTTTACTGTAAAGAAAAGGAAAAATATCTAAGTATTGTATTGCTTTTCTCGGATATGAGACTATTAATATAAATCTTTTATGAATAATTATTGTAGAATTATACACTACAGATACAACAGGGACAGACTGCTTAATATCACAGTCATCCATTTTGTAATTATGGAAATATAATCTTAGAGTCAGAACATCAGTGTATAGTTTTCCATATGTCACAAATACAGGCTCAAATCTCATTCTGACTAAGTATTTGTGGTTTAGGAACTGGGAGTCAGATTGACATGTATGCACAAGTTGCATAAGGATAAAAAGATGTGCTGGTTTTGTTCGTTTATCAGCTGCAAAGAGGTTGTTTTTCTTTTTATATTTGCTTCACTTTTTTGATTGGATTGCTACAGCTAATGGCTAGTCATGTAGTTGGCAAGCAAGTTCAGAGATAAAAAAGATCTAAAGTAGATATGGGCATACATCCAGTCCTGAGAGCAGTGTTAAAGTCACACAAGCTAATAAAGGGACCACTGCAGGTAAGGACCAGTGTTACTCCTAATCACTAAGAACAGAAAGGTTATCTGATGGATTTCTGTTGTTTATTGGTAGTTACAGTGTTAGATGTCATGAATTTTCTGTTAGGGGAATTACTGCTTTAACAGTAATGCCAATAGTTTTTGAAAAGAAAATTAAAAAATCACTGAAGGGATACAATATAAAATATAAATCAAATCACATTCATATTTGTTTGCAGCAAAGCAAGTCAGCTACTCCAATTTGGGATCGTGAGGTGATGTGATTTTAGGATACTTACAGCTACTTTTATGGTAACACATTTTTAGCATCTTATTCTTGAGTTTGGACTGAATAATTAGCTGCATTGAATAAGATGCAGTCCCACCTACACATAGCTGGATTTTACTGTTGCAGAAACAGCCTAAATTTAAGAAAAGCAAATATCCAATACAATAATTGCTGATAATATTAATGTCCCTCAATGATAATAGCAGTAACTGCATGTTGAAGTTATTTTAAAAAAAGGAAGAAATCTAGCTATCTGATCCATCGTTGATTTGTCAATGTCAATTGGCATGGAACGGAGCAACTTCAGTGTTTAAAACCTGGTCAAATTGTTAATTGTGAGGGTGAATTTAGGTGGGATGGCCACAGGAATAGAGCTACAGTGCTCAGAGTTGTATAAGTGGTATAATAAGTATTGTCTTTGTATTATGGTCTGTACTCACTCCTTCAATACCGAATCAGTATATTGCCAGAAGTTTAGTGTCTCACTACATAAGCAACTATTCAGTCTTTCGGCCTGTTTAATTGATGAAGGGTCATGAGCTATATTTAATGCATAATGTCTTGAGTTATACACTGAACAAATAAATATTAATTTCTTCTTAAACCAACCCGAGATGACTCTCTTAAACAGCATTTAAGTGCTTTAGAAATAATACACATTTATTGCATAATATCCAAACACTATATGAGCATATACAGCTGCTTTTTGAGAGAACTGAGGCATCTAGTGACAAAGGCCAAAACTGTCAAGTAGCATCTAAACTGCCAATGTTTAATTTGATAAAACTACTCTTGGGTTGCTGGGCATCGTGGGGTATTTTTATTAGTATTTGGTTTGGATTTTTTTTTTCTTCTGGAGAGGTTAATAACTTTGTAGTATAGCACATGTTTGAAATCGACTCTGATTGACTTTGGATGCATTCATGAATGCTCACCGATTTACAAATGTAGCTCCAGATGTCTCACACTGGGCATACAGAAAAGGAGGAACACATGATTACTGAAAACATATGTTGTTCCACTTGCTCAGCACCCTGCCCATCACAAAGTTTCTGTCCAGTTGTCTATACTAATGTTTTCCTAATTGCAAAATAGTCTCTTTTCCTGTCTATTGCTGCACCATACATTTCCCATTTTTTAGCCACAGCAATAACTGTAGCAGAGCTCAGATCATTCTCTAGTACACAAATAAAATTCATTCTCAGAATTCTATTTTTATGAAGTCTGAGTAGCTAAATTGCAGTTAAATCTTTAACAATAGTTAAAGATTGCAAATCATAAGCATTTCTCAAATACGGTATTGAGTCACCTCCTGGATGAACACTATACAAAAAAAGGGACAATTACAATCTAAAAAATAATATGCTACACTGGAAAGAAGACTAAGGGAAGAAGGATCAGAGGAAACAAAAAAAAAACTGCTAAGGAACAACTAAGATACAAACTGGTGGAAAATACAGCACTGTCTGGGCTGAAACCTTCTATCTGTTACCCTTTAATGTGCATCATCAATTTGTATTTAGGCAACTTGACTCCATGGCAGAGACTGCGGCTAGCTAAAAAGAAATAAATAAATCCCAGTTGACTAAGGGATTTGAATAATATTGTCATTATTTATCAAATAATTTATTTGACAAATAGTATTTTGGCTGCTGCAGGATTGGTTGAATATCCTAAGAAGTATTTGTTGAAGAAATTAGTCAATGAAAAATGACAAAAAAAATCAATGAATAATGTATTCGATAAATAATATTTGGCAAGATCAACTGTAGACTTAATTTTGTGAATCCTGTATTAAGTAATTTTCTTAAAATGCAGAAACAGTCATCAATTCCCCCCCTCCAGATCTCCTATGGCCAGTTGGGAACTGGAAATAAAGCAACACATGCTGCTTTTGGCTCTTGCAATACTGTTCCTCTAGTTGTACATGAATTAAATAGAAGATTAGGTACTTGACTAGAAAAAGCATATTTGATAGAGATCATGACATTAAGGCTGGAAAAGGCTTCATCCTAAGGTTAAAGATATGACAAGTTCTTGTAACACTCCACATTTTAAACTTAATAGAAGTTGTTTCTTAAAACCAAAATGTAATTTTAGTTGCTCCTCTTATACATTTCTCTTTGGTAAATGCATAATGATGAGTGGAAACATGCTTTGCCGAAAGCATTATTTATTATCACAGTAATCAAACATGCCAATATAAACTAGAAATGAGGATTACACAAAAATTTAAAACCCCCTACCATACAGTCAAATTGACACTTCTAGTAAGTATGTTTAATGCAGTAGAGTTTTCATCTGCTTCAGCTGAGTAGGCAATGAACTTCCATTGCTCTTTTGTGTGTGTGTTTCTATTCTTCCTATAACCTGAGAATAATGATTATTAATTATTTAAAGTGCTTTTGGAGCATCTTCAGAAAAAAAAAAATCTAAAATGAAACTACTGTTGGTTATTTGAAATTGCGGGTTGTCTTCTTTTTGACTCATAACAGATGTTTCAAAGGTTTCTCTAAGACATTTTAAAATCATCTACAAAGGCATACAGCATATTGTTCTGTTTCCATGCAGGCCTCTCTGAAAATGCTTCTCTGAAACAAGTAAGATTTATTGATCTCCCAAACCAAGCAGTGCTCAAGCCAACATGTATTTCAAAATTTACCTCTTTTTTCAGACCAGATGATCTTGGTTTCAGTTTTCTTGGGCATCATGTTTTATAACTCCCTATCCTATCATCCTCTAAACTCTCTATTAATCTACATTTCTCTGGAAATATGATGACCAAAATTATATTAATACCATATTCCAGCTGAGACACTGTATGTGCTGAACAAATCAGGAGGAATTCATCTGATGTCTTAGAGATGTCATGTCTGTTTGTGCCCCCAAGAACACTTTCCCTTGTTTTGTGACAACTTGATATTATTAGCTAATCTTTATTTTGTGATCTGTAACGGACTCCAGAGTTGTGCCTATGAGCCAACCCATATCCATTTTGCATTGGTGCCTGGCTTTATCTTGCACTTGATAATGTTCCGAGTACCTTTCATTATATTATTGTCATTATAGAAATATTTTCACAGAATTGCAGAATCACAGGAATGGTGATTGGAAGGTACTTCCCAAGGTCATTTAGTCCAGACCACCAGTTTGAAATGTGAGTATTGCAAATGACTTTTAGGGCCCAGACTGAATCTTTGTGGCTAAAAAGACAGGAATGTTTTTCTGTTTGGAAAACTAGAGAACGTGGTGGTCACTTCATTTGCAAACAACAAGAGACAGCAATGCTCTTTTTACAGAGGTGGTTTTAGAGTCAAGGTTTTCTTCACCTGAAAGATCTCTTAGATTTTTGACAAAATCAAGAAGAATTTAAATCTCTGCATTGGTTAGGGTTATTTGTTCTCACCAAGTAAGAACATTAAATGATGCCTGCTACATTAGGCTGTCATAATTCTCTCCCTCTTGCGAGATCATGAACAGATGATGTTAAAGGCAGCAAATGCTAGTCTGATAAGATGAGAAGGACTTAGACATTATGAAGTTCCAGTACTAATGGGGGAGGTAAGCATCTTTACAGAGCACTTGAAAATAATCACGCTTGTATAGATTGCTTTTGTTGATCACAAGAGCATAGTGTTTGTTTCTGGCTAACAGCAGTAGTTATCAATATGTGCCAGTGGCAAATAGACACAGTCCATCAACTGATTCAGGACAGGGTTTTCATCTCTGCTGCATGTTGCTTAGTGACAGGTGGTTTATGCACCTCCTCATCCAATGCGTCCATATCTTGGGATCCAGACTCCTTTTAAGTTCACTACCAGTCTCTATGTTTTTCTGTTATTCAAGGTCCTTCTGTAAGGGGTCAGCATATCCAGCTAATACTTTTTTACCATTCTGATGTCCTGGTTAGGGCTTGGAGGCATAAAAGATAGCAATTTAGCAAGAGATGTAGAACAAAAGAAGAAAAAAAATGTCAAGGCTGAGAAGCCCCCCTGGCCTTGCAGCACTTGAGAGAGAAGGGCAGGAACAGCAGCAGAGGTTCTCTGTCTGTATGGGGCCTTGGGCACTAGCAGTTCCTTAGTGTCTGCTGCACCTTACCTGCACCTCATGTTTTAATTTTTCTGAAGATTGAAGTATTTTGCTAACTAAAGTTTCTTAAGCCAATAGAGCATATTTGAGTGAGACCTAGTGTCTTTTCATGTACAGAAGTATAGACAATGTAGTAATTGAAATTTCCAAAGAAGGATGGCACAGCAGGGGTTAGAGATGAAAAGGTGTTTTTGCAGCCTTCAGCTGCCTGTGTGTCTGGCATATACTGCAGCTCCCTGTACGCTGCTTGAGACCTTGGAGATTTTTTGTTCTCATTCTGCATTCAGATCTTCTTAGGAAGCAACGGTACATGTAGGATCATGTAACGGTACCTCTGGATTTAATTTCTATGAAATGATGAAAGTTTCCAGAGGACTAAACTTTTTGTGGCATCTTATACAGGAGTTAATTTCTGACATTAACTGTGGAAGAGTGAAATTGTGCAAAGAGTCTGTGAAAACCTGAGTATATTTTACTGCACTTCAGTGATACAAGCAGGATGAAATACTGTCTTCATTGCAGCCAATGAGAGATTTACGCTTTACTTTAGTCAAGTCAGGAGGTCACCCACAGAGCCAAATTGGATGCTATAATAAGCCTTTGGCCTTCTTTGAATTCACCACCATCTAAGTTGAGATAAAAAAAACTTAACAGCATGCATTTAAACATCTACTTGAATAGTTTAACTGTTATCCTGGTGGAAAGGGATTCATTCTTGCCTTATGTTCAGGGACCTGCAATACAGAATCATGTTTTAGTATTCCAGAGTAGTGAACATTGTCTGAGAAGTCCCAATAGCAACAACTCTTATTTCCCTGTGATACATATATTTTACCAATTTCCTCATGTGCTAGCTTAACAAAAGAAATCAACAAACAAAACCAACCAAACCAGACAAACATTCAAATGCAATACCCCAAAATAACCTGTTAAAATGTTACTCCTTAATCTGCAAACAATGCTGCATTAGGAAGCAGTTGACAGAGCAGCTGTCATTAACCTGAGCATTTTGCTAGGTCTTAGCAATATTGGTATATCAACCCGCTGCGTTTGCTAAAACTGCAGTGCTTCTGGCATAGGGCCAAGCAGCTTTTAGGCTTCAGAGTGATGACAAGGGGATCCACTTGCCTGCACAATCCGATGACTGCACACCTTTCAGCTGTCATCAAATGTAACAGCTTTGACAAATGTCACAGTCACATGCAAGCTTGTGGGATATGTTATCTCACTTTCCCTCTCACTGCATACAGAACACACTGAATGAAGATATCCAGAGGACCTCTTTGAGGCCAAAAAAGAATCATCACAGCGTATAGCAAGTTAAATTTTTTTGATAGGCTGTACTTTTCTAGATTTTTATTTCAGTGGAGAAACTAATGATTTGAAACAATTAAGTTTGGTGTGTTACTAAGTATGTTCATGTATGTCATCTCTAACTTAACCACAGGTAGTCTGCCTTCTAGCTGTCATGTTGTGCTTTCAGGGCAAGATGTAGTATTTCAGACAATTATATTTTCCTCATGTTCAGCTGCAATCCTATTGAAATTTTTTTTAAAAAATAAGATGGATTCAAAATCCTGTGCAGGCTATTTAATTTTGTTAATGAAAACCAGAAGTGTCTCACATGGGCATACTATGCTTTTAGAACTTTCATGTCCTTGCCCAAAGCTGAAGTCATAAACTCCATAAAATGCATTGTACAAACTTTGAAGGGGAGCTACTCTAATGTAAATAGCATATATATGCCACTGCCAGAGAGCAGATAATATGTTTTCATAAGATTGTCACAAAAAGCAAACAAGAAGTAGACATTAGTTTTCACAAACAACTGAGGGCTTTTCCCATTAAAGTCTATGTCAAAACTAATACTAGCTTAAGTTCTGTCAAAGGAAAGCACTGACACCTTGCAATGCCAGGACACATGACTACATTTTGTTGTTGCTGTTGCATTTTCCTCCTAATTTTTCTGCACCTTTCATTATAAAGATTCACTGACCTTCAGTTGGCTCAGAAAAAGCATCCTGTTAATGAAAACAGTAGTTTTGAGCCATTCAATCATAGTTTTCAGCAATACTGTTCTGAGTTAAGAGTTTGTGCTCTGACTGTGCTATGCCACGGAGAACTCAATTTCTTCTACATGCAGGGTAATGAGGGAACATTTAGCAGCAGATCTGGAAGCTTGCAAGTGTCATGACCAAAAGAAAGGGAGAGAAAATTAACACTGAACAGTGTAATGGAGGAAGGGTTGAAGAAGTGAAGGTCAAAACATAGGCAACAAAATGGAAAGAAAAGATAGGAGAGGATACAGAAATCAGAGAGACCACCTTTAATCCCAGCATGGCAGCTGACAACTTGGGTTTTGCTGTACGCCTACACAGCATGTAAAAACATTTACATGTCAATATTTTAATGTATGTAAATGCATGTATTAAACAAGTAATAATTCAATAAAAATGTAGATATATGCAAATTTAAGTTAAAATATTGACATGTAAAGTATTGACATCAACTCACCTTTTTGTGAGAAAAGGGGAAAGAGACAGGGTGAGCAAAACACATTTGCGATAACAAAATGAGTAGATAGAAGCATATTTTCAGGGTGTCTGTTGACTAGTCATCAAAAATAGTTGTTTCACAGGAACAAGGGGGAAATGCAGGTAAGAAAGGGCCTCTGGCACAGTGCAAGGGTTGACTTAGCCATATTTCAACACAAATATAAAGAGCAAGTAATGTATGATTGTTCTGTTATTTCAAGGCAAAAAAATAGATTTCATTACAAGAAAAGAAAATAATGCTAAGGTAGTTGTGCTAGTAAACTGAACGCTTTCTGGAGTATCTGCTACTACTCTGACAGAATAATATTAACTCCCTGTGACAACCTTGAAGCGCTCCCCTCCATCCTTAGTAGAACAAAAGACCACGTTATGCCTTAAACATCTGGGTTTTGTTACTTTGGGAGGAAAAGATACATGGTGGCAGACACCTTGTAAGATAAAGGCAATCAACAGTGTTGCTGTGAAGGCCTCATGGCCTAATTGGAATGACAGAGGTGAACCATCTGTCGGACAACCAATTATCAGAAGAAACCACAAACCAACAGCTACCCCTGACACACAAAACAACTCACTTCTGGTCAGTACCATGAGCTTTCCCCTAGTTTGAAGACCCCAGACCCATTTCCAGAAGGGTCTTCCTAATTAGCACGAAGAGCAAACAGAGGAAGGAGACAAACCACCAACATGTGAATGAACTGGGTTATAAAATGACCCCACGTGTGGCATCAGTTGTGGCCTGTACATGCTGCACAGCGTGACCAAAGTCTTCAACATGACCACCCTCCCTCCATAGGACATCACTGGACCGAACACCTGTGGAGTGGTGATATCTTACTCTCTCTCTGATATCTTTAGTTTTCCTTCTCTTTTTTTTTTCTTGAACATATAAAAGTAATATCACTGTAAGTTCTGCTACTAAAGTCTTTTAAGTTTTGCATTATATTTACTAATTGTTGCCAGTCCACCGTTTTTAGGACTTTTGCTGTCAATGTATTGATAAATTTTGTGATATTACAACATACTTTTGCCAAGTCATGATTCACTGTAATTTGTATTCCACCACGTGCTTTTACTACATTCTTAATTGAATTCGACCTCTGGAGTGATTGTCTATCATTCACTTCGCAGTACTGTGCAGAAATACCCGGAGTTAACTCACACCTGATCTCATCTGTTGGGACAGGGTGCATGTCGCGTTCAGAATTGACTCATCCCTCATCCCATCTGTTGGGATGGGACACTCCCCTGTAGACTAAAATATAAATTTTATTGAACAAAACCAGCAATATGCAAAAAAGCATGGAGTCTTTCTGCTTTCTGATACCAGCTTGCAGAAACACTGCAATGAATCACTCAATACTTTCAAGTATCAATCCTATCTCACCTTCCCATAAAACTTTTGCTTGTAGTCAACCCTTTCCAATTTCAATTTTGGGACTGGAGATGCATTTACAGTACCAATCGGTGATCTAAGTGATTTTGGTAAATTCAGTCTGAGCCTACCAGTCCAAAACAACCTGGGCTCAGTAAGACCTATTCAGTAGCTACTAACAAGGAAACAACTTTGGTTTGTGGTATTTTAAATATATGCAGGCTAAGGAAAAAGCTTGTGCATTCACTGTGGTAGCTCAAGAGTTCAGAAGAAAAAAAGAGATATGTACGTTGACAGCTTTCTTACTACTCTCAGGTATGTTTAGAATCAGAAAGAAATTAATTTGCTACTTCAAATAACCAGTACAGTATCAACAAGGTATATTTATAAAAAGTTTACAAAAGGACGTTTCTTGCATTTGCAGCTGGGAGTCCTCTGGTTATTTGTGATTAAGTCTATTCTAGAGGCTTTAAATAGGTAAAGAATATAAGCATGAAATATAGACCTTTTGAATTAACAGTTTTTCACATTCAAATACATACTATGACAGTTGTAGGGTTTTTCTCTGTTTTATTCATATTACCCCAGATACTGGAGATCTTTTTAATTCAGAATACTAACAGCTAGCAGAATACAGGTGAATGACATGGTGTTTTTTAGCTAGTCTCAGTGAGGATCTGCAGACATGATGCACAGTATTTTGTTTTCCTGCATTGTATCTCTGGGCTAGACTGGGAGATGTGATAACCACCAGGCTAAGGTAGGTGGTTACTCTCCCTGGGTTCCTTCTACAGGCAAACTAGAGAGAGGGGGATCCTTTAGATGGTAACCCAGGGAAAACATAATGTAGGTTCCTTCATAGTACTTTTAACTATCTCAAATGACTAAAAACCACTAGGAAGAGTACTTGACTCATTTAACTTTTTAGTTTGGATGCCAAAAGTCAAGTAGTATGAAACCCCTTGTGTTGTGCCATCTTTAGAACTTGTCACTGCTTCTTCACAGTGGACTTCTAAGGCATAGACAACAAAAGCATAGCTACAAATGCAATTTAGTATCATCATACTTACCGTGATCCTAATAGCAGTATCTCTATCCTCCAGCTGTGTCCCCACAGTTTTGCTAGGAAGTGCTACAAATGTTGAACTGCATTTTTTTTGGAGATATGAAAAAGCCATCTGGATGTGGCCCTCTCTAGGACCACCACCTCCACCATAGGTGGCCCTGCTTGAGTAGGGGAGGTCGGGGTTGGACAAGGTGAACTCCAGAGATCACTTTCAATTTCAACCATTTTGTGATTCTGTGATTCTTAATTGCATGAAAATGCTTGTAGCACACATTTAGATGATATGAAATAACAGTAATTTTAAATAAATATTAAAACATGTCACTTGAAGACTCATGAAGGTCTGATATGGGTTCCAAAAGGCTGCAAAAAGGTCCTAGAGCCTTGTTTCTACCTAGGCTCTGCTGCTGACTGCAGCTCATTAAGGACAGATAATGTCCCAGCCTACTCAAGGGGGGTACAAACACTGACAAACACTGACAAACACTGCATGCACATCTTGATTGCTACTACTAAGATGTCTGACCAAGTACTGCATTATATGTCAACACCAATAAATACTTTGAGGATTATGAAGTTCAGTGTATACCATGGAAAGTGAAACCTACAAATTAAAGAAAGTATTTTTCAGGTAGTATCATTAATTATATTTATTAAACGCATGGTAATGTTTAATGGTGACATCCTATCACGAGCAACTGAGGGAAAATAGAAATTACACAGAACATACACAGCTACTACCACTATAGTATTTCTATTTCTTTCCAGGATACTTTTAATATTTGCTAATACTAAATAGTTAATATTAAACAGTTTGAGCCAGTTTTGCTTGTGAATTTGCAGAAGTCAGATATCCATGTTCTGTGCTCCTGTACAGCAAAGAACACATTCATAGTAAAGCAGGAAGAGACTTATTTTCTAATTAATAGATAAGTTGATGTATCTTATGTCACTGTAGCTTAATGACAAAAAACCACATGCGGCTTATCAAGAGTGTGCTGTTGAAGAGCAGACAAGTATACTGGTTGTTTCTTTCTCTTTGCCAAGGAGGATACAGTATAGTCTCACTTCATAGGATAACTAAATTTTTGAAAGGTGCATGAAATAAAAAGAAAAATCTGTGACCTACAGCCAAGAGAAAATGCACACGGCTTTGTGCTTTTATATTTAGGAGAGCTGCATCTGCTAGTTGTTGTGAAAAATCCAGTCCGGCACTGTAAATGAAGTCCAAGAAATCTCAGAAATCTTCACATTAAAACCACAATAAGAACTACCCACATCACAGTATTTTCTGCTTTCTTCACTTTCCTTAGGAAGTCAATTACCTGCAATCACTGAAAACCAGAAACCCCTCTTTCCCACGAAGACTCCAGCTGCTGCCTTTAACCTTTAAAATAAAAGCTGAAATCTAGAAAGCATATATTTCAGTTGAACCTTAGAAACATGGTAACAAGTTTTAAGTAATGTCTACATTTATGTCCTTTTCATTTGAGTGGGTTTTGACTTTTTTTTTTTTTCTCATTTAATCCGTAAACAGGTTTGTGTAAAGAAGAATACCCTGGAGCTGGAAAAGTTAGAAAGATCAGCAGATGAAGAAAGCAGCTTCTCAGGGAAACAGAAAGACGTTATTTATCCTGTTGTGCAGCACAGCTGGAGTGCTCTCAGGGGCAGAGGATGTTCATGCTGAAAACTCAGTGGAAAAATCAATAGCAGTAGGAAGATCATGCTTTTATCATTTTAATGATCATACGCTCAGCAAAAAGTTTAGAGTTCTGACTAACAGCATGATCATAAGTAAGAATGGCAGACAGCACTGGAGAGAACAGCATAATGTCTATCGAAAGCTTTGGCTTTTATTTTCTGCACCATTATATGCAGAAGGTCTGCTTATATATTCATCAGGGAAGTATTATTCATGGCTAGAGATAATAGGGTGCAATAGAAACATGCTTATCATGACTTAGATTCAACTTCTAGCTAGGAGTAAGAAGTGCATCCTGTTCTAATTGGGATGTGAGCATTTTTCCAGCAATCAGCTTGCAAGTTTTTTGTGGCTTTAGTGTATTGTACAATAGTGAATCACACAAAAGAAAAGCTTTTTCAGGAAACCAAACCTTGCATCTGTGGGTAGCTTTGAATTAACAAGAAAATCTTCTCTGACAAGTTAAACTATTTCCCTCCACGCAAACCTTGTAAAAACACCAGTTCTCCATCTATTGCCTTATGCTTCCTTGCATCTTTTTCTTGTTCTAAAGGGAAAATATGCACTTTTCAACATATATATAGGAAACATAGGAAGCATCTACAAAATAATTCAGAAAGAACTCTCAGTTAATGAAAAATTGTGCCTATTTTATAGTTACTCTGCAGAAAAATATGCAAATCCCCTTATGTGAGGAAATGATCGTGTTTGATCTACCATTATTTACTAAAAGTTTTACTAGAAAAGAACATTGCTAGAATTTCTGACAGCTCTGATTTATCAAGTAGTCTATGATGCTGCCAGGCAGTAATTGCATTTAACTGGGAAATTTGTGAAATACTGTGTGGTTTGGGGTTTTTTTTCTGAATTATTTTGGAGATTACTATTTTAGTTATATCAATAGGCAGCTTTATTTTAAGAGGTGCTTTATAGGCTCTTCTGGTAATAAGTGAAAGTCCACTCAAAAATATGTATCAAAGTTATGATAAATAGGCACATTTTTTTTAACTCTCACTCTCTGTTGGCTGTTATGGTGTGTTTACTTGGGTCTTCTTATTTAGGGCCACAATTTGACTAAATGTCAAGCAGATACAAAATGAGAGAGTCCTGAGCAAGATATTTGGAGAGAGAATTTGGGAAAGAAAAGCACAGCTTTTGAAAGACTGAGCATAACCTTGAAAGATTTCTAGATCCTTTCTTAAACTATAGGAAAGAGAGGGGAAAAAAAAAAAAAAAGAGTCAGAAGGGTTGAGACATGCAAAGTGCCTTTCCTCCACTTGCAGAAGAATGCATTAGCTTGGCTCTTCCATCCCTCATTCAAGGACAACATGAGTCTAATGTTAATGCAGAAGTTGGACCCATGAACATCATAATAATATTGCCTCTGAATGAATGGAAGCAAAGTTACTCCAGTGCCTGTAAGAAAACGAGCTGAATCGACTTCAGAAGTTTCTTGAGCTGTGCTGTTCCTCCAAATCAGGGAGATTCCAAATCCCTGCTTTGGTCTTTCCTGTTTTTACAGACTATCCACTACCTGAAACTCTGATGCCTCAGTAATAATAAAAGCAATATAGGTACTACAAGACACACCAAGGCAAGAAGCCTAGAGACACTGACAAAACAGAGTTGCCAAAGTTCAGTAACACTTCATTAGCTCTGGCTTAGTACCAGATATGTAAGGCACAAACTGGCACTTGCAAAGGTGTTTCTGCACTGTGTGTAGCTTCAGTGCTGGGGTGCCTGACCAGCTTCTTTTCCACAGCAAGTCTGTCCTTCTGCTGTAGCTAACATAGAGTTGAAGCTAATGCTGTGAAAAAAACTTGACAGACCTTTTTCTGAGCCCGTTAGCATTCACCTGGGTTTATTGAAGGGAAACTGATGCACTGGCATAATTTATATTGATTTCTCTGTAAATACTGTGTCTATCTAAGAATGTAACTCAATATGCAGTATAAAATTAATGGCAACACAAAGCTACTGTTAGGGATATATCATTGTGATGAGAGACAGAGGTGAAGAGAAAACAATGTGAAACCTTCTGGGTGTTTTTTGGGGGATTTTTTTTTTTTTGGCCTTTTGAATCCTAGCTGAAAACCAAAACAAAACAAAGCAGAAGAACCAAACAACCTACACCCCAAATCCACCAAAACCACTATGAAACTTCTTCCTAGAATAAGGCTTTATTATAGCATTCTCCAAACTTTTCACGAGTGTGAATTCCTTTGACCTTCAGTATAAACTATAACTCTATTATATTAGTTTCTAGTATTTCTCAAAAAAAGAGTCTTTCTAAGCAAATGAAAACAGATTCAATACTTGTTTGAAGGGAAATGATGTTGCATGTGATTTTGGAAGTGGTGATACTCATTAGCAGCAATAAATACTTCAGGATAGCCCATCATGCGTTTCAAGTTCTTGGCTTCTCTGACATGATGTGCCCTATTTAAATTAATGCCATGCACCAGGCATAGACAAGGTGCTCAGACACTGTAAATCAACGTAGATCCAATGAAGTCAATTGACCAAAGCTAGAGGAGAATACAAATTAGTTGAGGTACTCTTAGTTCTGATTTAATTTTTAAATAGTTAATTTACAATTATTTTAATCCACTTTCCTTGTTTTAATAAATACAAAATAATGAATGGTATCACACACCATCTATCTTATTCATAACCAAAAGAGGAAACTGTGAATGAATCAGACAGAACTCTGTCAGATAATCTGCTATTTCTGTTAGCTCCTATTGATTCAAGTGCTGTGGCAAATGCAGATTCTGCCTGTCTTCTTTTTGTCCTCTACATCTTTCTTATCCCTGTCACATATCTTGTCATACCTTATTATCCAATATCCTGTAGTATCTGAGAGAAAGAACGAGACTTTTTTTTCCCTTCACAGTTGGAGCTAGGGAAAATAAGGTGATGGTGATTCAGAGCTGCAGACAATATGAAGAATGGAGGAGACAACAATGATGACAAAATAAGGGGCTACCCTATCTTCCTTAATCTTGAATGGTGCCCCAATGAAAGATCATAGGGTCACTTGACCAAGACCTGGTGAGTAAATGGAAGGGGTTTAGCTGTTGGAGGAAAAACAGTACAACAACAATAGCAAAGGAGGTGATAATTGTGCATGAAAGAGTTGCACATAGATAGTTGAATATAGTCAGCAAGAAAAAACTGCAAAGTTTATAAACGAGTCCAAGGACTAACCCAGGTGGGTCAACAAGTGGAAGAACTAGAACATCTGTAAAGTAGATACTGTAAGGATATAAGAAAGATGGAAAACTAGTAACTGACACTGGAACTCAATTACTAAAACTTTAAAAAAGCCCAAAAAACAGTATAAAAGGTGTTCAAGGAGGAATGAGCATGAAAGAGCTGAAAAACACAAGATTGAATGAGAGCATGATAATAGTAGAATTGGCCTGGATAAAAATAATCTTTAAAAAGTTGGACAAATTGTAATAGTCATGGCAGGCCTTTTTTTTTCTTCAACAAATAATCACTGAATTGCTGAACAAATAAGAGATAACCCTGAATTAGATTCAGTTTTTGTAAGAAGTAACTGAGAGTTGCCGGTTGAAGATAGCATGGGTTTAGGTGACAGTAAGTTAATGGATTTTTTTTTTTTAATTCAAAGGGGGAAAAAAAGATGTGTAATTAAGGTCTTCAAAAGTGACAGTGTTCAAGAAACTGGAAATTTCTTCACCTTGAAAGAAACTATGTATAAAAAAATGAAAACGTGATATGCCTGGCAATCTTAATAAAGGTGCATTACACTGCCTGTAATTTTTAAATTGTGTTTTGTTCAACTATTACTGTTTTTCCTTTTAATCTGGGAAGAAAGATTTCATGTTATCTGATTCTGTACTGGAAGCTCATCACGTGAGTCTCACCTCTTGTTTTGTTTATTCTAGTGCATTAATGGTGGTTAACTATTGAGTTCTTCCAATTGTTTAGAAAAAAATGTGCTGCTGTTATAATTACTAGCCATATGTAATTTCTTGCTGTTTTTAAGTGGAACCAATTTTTATGCCAGTTCAAGATAATAACGTCTTAAACTTTTCTGAAGTAAACTTGAATTTTAATAAAGGATTCCTACCTTCAAAAACACAAACTCTTCCAATACACAGAGAGCATTAGATTTAATGTACTTATTTGTTGCTGAAAGGTGTGAATGGGTCAGGAATAAAAATATAGATATTGTGCTAGTGTTGGCAGTTTCAATTCTGCATCCGTTGGCTTCTCCAAATTGCGGATGAACTCTGATAAATTATACCAATTTATAATTCTAAAGTGGTCCCATAGGTATCTTTTTCTTTTTCATTTTGGTATGTATCTGCAATGATACAGTTTTCCAGTTCCCTTTACATTGCTAATGTAGCAGGCTCTTTTTCACTGTAATTGTCATGCTGTGCATGAGGACTGCATTAGGATTTAGGAAAAGGCCACTGTGTGTATCCTTTATGACACCTTCCACCTCCGATAATGTATACTATGATCCCGCAAGTTGGGACACAATGTGAAACAAGGCATAGAGAGGTATTTTTTTGTTCAACAAAAAGTCATAGTAAAAAGTCTGTCAAGTATCTCAGGAGATCAGTTCCTCTGCTCATCCCACAGACTGCAAGGATATATGAGAAATGCACACAGAGAAACAGATGGTTAAAATTCTATGTGCCACACTCTTAATATACCTTTATGACAGACTGTATAATGCATGATCATCCTTCTTGGTTGTGTGTATACTGTCTTATCAAAATGCACAAGATAAAACCTTTAAAAGGAAAGTTTGACGTGTTAAGTGAAACGTAACTCAGCATTGCCTAATTTGTATATTTTTCTTCTTATTATTAATAATTATAATTAATAATAATAATAATTTTCGATACTATTCCAGAATAGTTTTTTGTGTAATTTTGAAAACTGTTAAGTTTGTCTGATCTACAGCTCCTTTTCTGGCTAAATTTGATTTAATTTTACAAGAAGGAATCATACTGGTTTAGCAATTTTACATGATTCAGTATTTTCAATGTAAAGATAAATATTTCAAGTATGCACAGGATTTTGAGGCTTTGTTTTGCTTTTGTTTGGATGGTATTTATTGAATAAAAGCACAATTTAAAATAAAATACTGGAAATATTCTTCTGATGTTTACACACATTTATCAATAACATATTTAAGCTTACGCCAGAGTAAAATATTTTTAAGTTAGTTTAGGGTGATTATCAGCATTTCTTTCCAATTTTAGTTGTTGATGAACATGAATCCATATATATTTCTTAAAGAAATATTTGTTTTGAATACCATAAAGTTGACCTAATAAAAATGTCAAAAATGGGTTTCATCCTACATTACTTTTCATCATCACTTCTGTCACATCGGTGTTTATGATGGAATTAAGTGATATTTACATATTTAGTGTTGTGTAATTTCATTATGCATCACTGAGTTTTGTGATATTTCTAAGTAAATTAATTACACTTATCTCCCTGCTCCCCAATCTGTATGCTTATGGTTAGGGGCCATTTGAAATAATATTTGTAGGTACCCTGAACAGGAGAGGTGGATTTGAGACACTTTTGCAGAAGTTTGTAGTATGGAAATTCCATTAAACTGTTAACAAAATGGGCAGAAACAGATTTAATTATGCTATACTGTATATAATATAATAGCCTGCATCTATGTTCTGTATGATAATGGAACTGAGAACATATTTAAATAATAATCATTCTGGTCCATGTTAACAGTTGTGTTAAACAGAATTATGAAATATTTGCTTAAAACACCATCCCAGGGGGTACTAAAATATGATTTGCTTGTAATGTGTTATTAATAGTTACTATTATGTACTAGTTCTAAATATCACAATGAAATTAGTTTATTCTTCCAATAATAAAAGCACATGTTAAGAATGACTCTGCAGTGACATTATACCATAAAAATCATATGGGATAATTAGATGGGTGTTGCAATACAAAATGATTTTTTATTTTAAAATTCTTCCCTATGTTTAACTAACTTATAAACAAAAATGTTTCCTTAGTAATGACAATATTGCAGTTACCAGTGATAAGGAAAATATTAGCTGGAACAAGTAACACCTATTAATATAAACAGAATGTGGTGGCACACAACTATATGAGCATTCAATATAACATATGAGCATTGAAGATAACATTTCTTATCTCTTGTTTTCCCAAACCTTTTTTTAATAGGTATAAATGTAACAGAATAATGGTTGTAGTAAAGACTGCCTGATGGCTTATTAAACTCTCGTATAGTTTGCAAAAAGAAATACAGCTTCATAGGAAAAAAAATATTTTGTATGATGTTTGCTGGATGTTATATAACTTAATATTAGATAAAGCTGCCTGCTCAGCCACTTTCAAGTCTCCAGTCTTTCCACAAAAATATGCCAGAAAAGATGAGTCCAAATTTCAACAGGGAGTTGACCCTTCATGGCTGTTTTGTGTGAAATCCTAGCAAACAGAGTGGGCTATAACAGCCTGAACAAGTAAGTATCAAACCTTTCCACTGCACTTTTTGGTGTGGGAAATTACAGACATGCCCAATTTTAAAAAATGACTATCTTGCTTTACTACTTTTTGTTATTTTTAGCATCATGCTCCTTCCAAAAAAGGTGTAACAGAGAAAAACTAAATTGTGGGAAACGAGGTATCTGTTTTACCATACAAATGTACATATGTGTACCTGTGTGTGTACTGACATAGTACTTTTATTCCAGTTATTTACTGCAGAATACATTACGTTTTTAAGATAAGATTTAAATCAAGAAACTAGTTCAATGCATATGTGAACATTAGAGAATTTTGTGTTCACTGGCCATCACTTGTTCATAGGACCTTGTGCTTACAAATAAGCCATTGCTGAGCAATGACTGAGAGCTGAGTTTAGATGGAATAGCAATGACTTTTTTTCAGGGACTTGAAAAGAGCTGAGATTTAGTGGAAGGCAGAATAGGAAAATATGTACTCTTACATATGTGCATAGATTTGCAACATATCATTAGCAAATGTGCTTGTGCAGCTGGGATTCATTTTTATATGAAAATAAAACAGCCTAAATCAATTCAACAAGTAATGTCCAAGTCTGCAGATGACTAGTCCTATTGCTTTAGGCACAAGCTTGAGCTCTTAGAGGAGAAGAGATTAGTGTGTTATTTTTTTTCCATTGTTGAATTTTTCCTGCAGTGCGTGAGGACAACAGAAAAAGCAGCAAGCGGGGCTGTATCTGCCTAGGAGAAACTCCAATGTATTTGCTTAACAGAGCATGAGGAACCGCTCTTTTGTGGGGAAAAACAAAACAAAACAAACCCAACCAACCAACAAACAAACAAAAAACCCCAAACAAAATAAACTACACACACAAACAAAAAAACAACAACGACAACCACCCATGGTTCTGAGCAAGCTATCTTTGAGCAGGCTGACCTGGCTCTGAGCAAAGGGTTGGACTAGACAATCTCCCTTTCCCCTGTGGATGAAATAGCATTCTAAAGAAGAAACTGTTCTGGCAGAAAAAATGCAAAATTGACTAGTCTTCTTTTGTCATACTTGCCAGTTAGATGAGTTGCTTCCATTCTTTATTTTTCTTGCGTGAAACTAGCCCTGCCAGTGATTGCAGTGACGATGAATTTGTCTGACGTGCCTTTTGATTTATTCTGGCAATAAGCATCCACAAAATATTGTACTCTCTGCACAATAAACTATGTGTTTCAGTTGTGAGCTTTTGCATAGCTAACGCATTAAGGGCTAAGTCAGCAAAGGCTCTCTGTCAAAAAAAAAAAAGTGCTGTACTGGAAACCTTACTTGTCTGCTGGGCACAATCCTCCTATGAACAAACCATTAAAGAAAATTGTAGCTTCATACACATATGAAAAATAGTGAGATCTCCCTCCAAGAAAGATATCCATCTTTTCTAGCATTTTGATTGGAAGAGAGAAGTGGTTGGCCTGACACAATCTGCTAAACTATGATCAAAGGTAGAGCTTAACTGACTAACAGGAATAGCAATCAACCAACAATACATATAAGCTATAAGAATGCTGTTTAAATATCTGAAGTTAACTGTTTTCAATGTTTATGCACTCATTTTTTATCACTGTTCAGTCTTAATTCAAGAACGCAATTGTATTCAGGAAAGCATTTATAAGCATTTGAATAAGTTTGGCCTTAACACAGCAGGGAAGTTGTAAGATAGAATAAACTACTAGTCTAGAAGAGGAAAACATGATCCTGGAGACATTAACCTAATTTAGATGGTCTACCAGACCTAGATTCATATGTACATATGTGAAAACCCTTATTCTTTCACATAGCCTTTTGCCTGGTGTATCTCTAAAGGAGTTCTCTTTTCCATTGTTTTGCGGATCAGTGTGTGGCCTTGGTGTGTTTTATGTCATAAAGGAGTGAGCATATAAAGCACAAGTTTAAAATTCAAGGCAACATTTAGTAGAAAAGGCTATGTTATCCTAGTAAAGGCAACAAGGCCATGACATGGGCCCAGCATGTAAATGTTGATTCTGTTTCACTCTGGTGCAGGTCAGCTAACACCAGCGCTAGCAAGTAATTGCTGTTTCCTGGTACAGGAGATATCTCAGGGCAGAGAATGGTACAGCTGAGCAGTATGGCCAAAGCCATTTGATTTTTCTACACTGCCTTTCTCTGCCATACACAGGTCTCAGCATAGGCCACTCCAACACACACTGCTCCACCCATGCCTTCCTCACCCTGGACACACTGTGGTGTCCTATTGTGAAAAACCCCTGTTCCTCAGAACTGCAGAACCTCACTCTCCCAATTTTTCTCAGCTTGCTGCAGGGATCCAGCCCTAATGGCAAAGGGCACGGGGAGAAGACTGCAGTCCTAGCCATTATGTGAAGGAAGCTGTCTCAGGAGCACACGCAGTTTGAACCAGCAGATCTCTTTGGCACTTACACAGAGATGGCCTAGTGCATGGCGATGGGTAGCTACAGTTCCATGGTTATAAACAAGAAGCTTAAAGTGGTCTGCTCAAAGGCCAGGCCCTGACACAGCTGACCCTGTAGAACTTGGAAGAGTTGCCACAAGTGCTCCAAATCACAAAGGAGGCCCAGCTGGAGGCCTAGAAGCCCCATCTTCCAAAGGATGAAAGGGAAGGTGCTGGGAAACAGCCACCTTTTGCACTGGGGCTGCCATCACCCGTACTGCTGAGCCTGGTAGTGATATCAGCCTGCAAGCCCAGATCTGGTATGAGAAAAATACCTTTGCAGCATCCTTCTAGGGAAGTGGGCTAAAGCAAAAATATAAGGATACCTGCAAGATCTCATTGCAAAAATGGCTTTTAAAGACAAGCTTAATTCTGATGCAGTTTAAATTACAGCAATGGAATTGTATTAAAGATAAGTTTGATTTATTATAGTTTAAATTCTGGCTGCCAGAGAATGGAAGAGCTACTTTTCACAGAAAATGCAATAATTTACTTTTATATTTTACCCGAATGATGTAAGGCTGACATAATACCTACAGACTGAGAAAATGGTATATGTTGGCTATGACCCAGGTAGGTTACTCTCTGTTAACTTAAAAAAACATGTTGAAATAGATCTTTATTCAGTTGCTTTTACATTAAAGAACTGTACTGAGCATCCTATAAGTGCCCATTCATTATATTTACTGGCAGATGTTTCATGTGAATAAATTACAGCAAATGATCTCCAAAAAATCAATAGTAGACTTCTGAATTTACAAAGCTATTGGATATGCAGAAGCTTTTATATTAATTAGATCTTACTTTACCCCTGCCATGCAGGAAAAACAACACAGACAACAAACCTTTCAGAATCTTAGTAATTACGAGTACTTATTAGCTATTTACTAAAACATAGTGTGCTGTCCTAGCATTGCTACTGACATTGATGTTCTTATGAGGATGGTGAGGTCTGGTGCACAGGGGTTTTGAGAGCCCTTTGTTCCATTCTTATAATGACTTCTACTGGGAACAGAATCAGTCAACAGAGCATGGATAAAACAGTGAAGTACAATGCTACTTTTCCATAACAATAGTGTGTGAATAAGCACTTATGGCCATGGCCTAGAATGCAGGCAAGCTACGTTTTCTAACTGTTGCTTATGAGGAATCACTCAGTAACACTGCAGCAGTTCGTAATGTTTTAAAAAAGGTGATTATATTGCTTCTTTTATCAATTTTACATGTTTAAATAATATTTTGGAGTATTTTTGTCTGTGCTTGAAGCATTCCTAGTACTATTAGCCTCAGCTATTTTTGGTGACAGCAAACGAGCTTGTGCACCAGACCTCTGATATCTGCACTGTTCGGTGGTTAGCAAGGTACGGGATTTTGAGTCCATGTAAACTAACACTTCTCTAGCCTCGTGCTGGAGCTACAGCACAGATCAAAGAATCTCCACAGTAGACATCATGGACAAGATTGCGCCAGGTCTGCCTCTCTCTCTTTCTCTCTCTGAGACGGAGATCTCCAAAACTAGCTGAGGAAGCCTTGCATTCTCCACCCTCCCCACCTGCATGGCCTGTGGTGTGACACATTAATCCATTTCATGCTGTGAAACTGTTTTCAGAAACTGCCTGCAGAGCCCTCACGTTATTTCCTATACCTTGAATTAAACACACAGACACATACACACACATATCCACCAAGTAATTACCATGTCTTAGAAGTACTGCAGGCAATCGGGTGCTAGGTAGGTGAAATGCAACCAGTCTCCACCATTTGTACTCAAAACCAGACACTTCCACCTCGGTGGGTGTGTGGCTTTTTTCTTAACATATTCCGCTGCTTGGAAGGCTACTAGATATTTAGTAACAGAGGGCCTCCAACATTGTGTTTGGTGGTTTTAAAGGACAAAGCTTGTTCTGCTCACAATTTCAGAAGCTACACTACTATATTAAGGTATCTAAGAAGCAGCTCAGTAGCTGCCAGTACTTCTGAAGCCATTGTTAAGCTGCAACAAATGATTCAGACACTGTTATACTTAATATTTTGCACTGGCCAACTCTTTTCCTAATCAGCAACTGAAATCTGCTCCAAGAGGCAATTGTTCCCAGCTGTGCAACAGCTACCTAGGAATCAGATACAGACAAAACTAACTCTGTGTTCAAACAATGACTTCAGCCAACTAAATTAGCTACAGAATCTGCACTGGGTATCTCATTCCTGCCACAATCAATGAGTTGGAAAGAGAAGCTGAAGTGCACCCTCATTAGGATAGTACAAATGTGACACCAACAGTAGTTTTAATTCTGTATTTGTGACATTCTCAAGTTTGTCTTTGAACTTCAAAAGCAAAGAAAATGAAATATATGAGCTATGTTAACTTATTGCTTACTCTTGTTAATCCTGTCAGATATTAAGTAGAGTGAGAATTTTATGCAGCGGCTGTAGTTATATAATTTATCTTTTAGTATGTGAATGAGTGTATTCTTAAAAGAGCTGGGTTTTTTATCTCAAGCCCACAGTGTGAGGACACATGTTATGCAAGCGTGCAATAAAATGTTTTTAGCATCTAAGGCTATTCACATTTGAACAAGTACAATATTGTCATTGTGTTCAGTGGAAACACAGCTGACCCTTTGCTAGCATAGCATCTATTATGCAGATCCCAATTATGTTTCTGTAGACTTGATTAGGCTTTTTACTTCAAATAATAGTGATAAAAAAAACCTTAGCTTTCACATTTGAAAATCCTCCATTAATCAACCCTATTTTTTAATAATTCATTTGCTACTTACATAAGTATTTACAGACGAAGAAGCAATGTTTTGGTTGATGGCGTTATTTCACCCTTTGAGGAGAATCATTCCCCCAAGTCATGCAGTATTAATTCTGATCTGCATGAATGCAACATTTTTAAAAATGATGTAACTACAAAAAATAATTAGTACTCTATGCCCCATTTGATTTGTCAGGGTGTCAAAATTAAACCAGTGAGTGAAAAAAAAAAAATAATGAGAAGATTTTAACAAGCAACTGTGAGCCACAGTCATTGTTCTCATTTACATATCAGTTTACATTACTTAAGGAGCACTAGGAAAAGAGATTTGCCAGCGTAAACTAATGAATAAAACCAAATGTTATGAAGTAATGGAGAAAATATACGTATTTAGAGGAGACTGGAAAATAGATGATGTATGTAGACTAGGAGACACAAGAAGGCTGATTCTTCTAGAAGTAATTAATTAGAGATGAGCAACTAGGGCAGTATTGTAGGTGTGACTGTTGCCTGATCTATAGACATGAAAGGCTAGAAAGAAACAGTCACAGGAGTATTTAAGCAATTGGAAGGTAGCATTTGAAACCAACTAAATGGCAACAGTCTACTGAACCTTCAGTAGATGCAAAATAAAGGTACTTTCTTAAGCAGGGGTAGTGAGAAGATTAAAAGGAAAGTAAACAAAACATATAGTTGGACTGTATGTTCAAATAGAAACTTGAATTAAGTGGGTATCTCCACATGGGAGCTTGAAAACTGTTTCATTTTCTACAGCTCTGTACAGCCATGTTATTAATTTGACACTTCTGGAGACTTTTGAAGACCTTCATTTGCCTCTCTTGTTATCAAGTCAAACAAAATGTTGCATAGTCTGGAGTACAAGTTGAGATATGTGGAGGATTTTTTTTCTGTACCTTTCCCAGGTGTCAGTGTGTATCTATATACAATGACAAAAACTCCTTCCCTGTCCTTTCCCTCTTCCCATACCAATATTTTATTTTATGTAATCAACTATATGCTTCATTTTGGCACAGTGTTAACAAGATTCTTTAACCAGCTATCAATAGCTTCAGTTTTACAATGCTGTAATTATTAATTTGTGATACTCCATTTAACTCTTGCTCCTTTACTGTACACTGAATTCCATTTCTTTTTCTGTTTCTAATTTTCATCTGTCTTACATATGCCCACACTGGTTTTGAAGAGAAAATAGCTAGTCTATTTAATTTATTGATTCACATTAATGCAACATCAGTGCAAATTCCACAATCACAGACCCTTGCAGGTAGGAATAAATTAATCTCCCTGACAGTCATGACCTACTATTATAGTTACTGACAGTGTTAAAAATGCCTGGTACAATCACAGAATTCTGATTTTACATAAGATCCGCTTTCATAATAGAGGTTTTTGGATGATTAGGGGTAATTCTCAGAAGCAACTGTAGTTCAGTATCTAACAATTATTTATTCCTGGTAAAAGAAAAAAGTATTTTTATTTAACTATGTTTTTTATGCTGTGGGTAAGCATTATCTAATTTCAAAGATATTTCCATGTTTTGTGATCTGCCACATAAATTTACAATGAAAAAAATTACATGTGACAGACTGGACCATCTAGGGTTTTCATGCAAGCACACTGTCTCATATGACACTTATTTATAAATGGCAGTGCTTTTACATAGTGATAACTCTTTGTGGATGATTTCAGCAGAAGAAAAATAGGTATTGTATTGATATAACTCCACTGAAGTGTGTGATAATTTGAAACATTTGAAGATGCAGCTGGGAGCCTGTATTTAAATTCACTTGAAGTACAGTTCAAAATAGCCTTTAGGCTGAAGATTATCAGTATTATTATATATAGCACACAGGACACACCAGATTTGCATAATTTAAACACCTACTGAATCCTGACTGTATACATTTCATTCATTACCGACTTACAAGATTACCTGTTTATAAACAATATTAAGAGCAATTACAGAAAACCTTGACAACTGGGAGATAACACTGACATCCACTTAACTGTGTCACTGCCTTAACACTGCCTTAAATACAGTCTGATTCTGCTTTTATTTACACTACATAATGCCTTCGTTTTTAAGTTACACCTCTTTCATTCCAGCATCACTTTGTATGGCTGATACATTTTAATATTGTTTCAAAATCACCTTTTCAGAAGCTGAATAAACAGAACCAGCTCCACTAGACTGGAGGGGAAAAGATTGCAAGTAGCTCTGAATTCCTACCACTCCAAAAACTGCACTTTCCTAAAATTCATGGGGCTGGGTCTACACTCCACAGGAAGATTGAAGTTAGGTATTGCAATGACTGCTGGTAGATATTCTGCCACCTAAGTTCTCATTAGCAAACAATCTATTTGGGCTGTTAGGGAACAGGAAGCAGCCAAAAATATATGGACAGGGATGCATCTTCCCTGCCCCCCCTAGTCACCAGCTAAACCAGTCCAGTTACAGGTTTGAGTAATTTTGCACAGCTCAGATCTATCCTAATACTTGAACACATAGCCTAACCATAGGGCTGCACTGTCTTCCAGGGTAAATTTCTTTCCTGTGTAAAATGCTACCTTTCAATTCAAAGGCTTCAGTGTTCACTGGAGCAAGGACTAGAGCCTGCACATGGAAGAAACACAAGGGTGATTCCTCTCCTTTCTCTTTGTTCCAGTGACTATTTCATTACTTCCTGGTAGGGAAATTAATTAAATACCTTCAGCTGAAGAAATTCGGAGCAAGAGACACATATCCCACACTGTCTGGTAACACTGCAATTAGGGCACTCTGCTGAGAAGTAAAATACTTCCATCAAAATGCAATCAGATACGGAAGAGACATTAACTGAGTCCCAGCTGAGCACCCTGTCAGCTCTGCAGCTGTGCTCTGTGGCAGGAGTGGACACTTCTCCATGTATTTTTGCAAGGGATTCAGATTGCTTTAAGCACACCCGCGAGATTCTGCCCTGGAGGTCTGATCTGTGAATCCTACTGTCATCAAGATGCAGCACAGACAAAGAGCAGTTTTACTGAAGGTATTGCAGTTCATCCTGAGCAGCAGAAAAGGTGGCATTTCACAGCTTTGTTGGCTGTTTGGATGCTATGAATTCAGTTGATTTCATCCAGTGCAAGCTGGCACATCTTGCTGAGCTAGAGGTGGAGCTGTAAAAGTGTTCTCTCTCGTATTATGCTGCAACGTGCTGGGCATCATCTTCCTCTCAGGACAGAAGGGCCACTCAATGCACTCTCAGTGACCCAAAGACTCACCACATAACATACCACTGTGGACTATCATTTGACAAGTTACATGCCTGAAAGTCAAGACAGCGTAGCCAAGTTCAATGAGTAATTTTACACTTTGCATTGCCATTAGATTTGACATTATTTATCTATTTTGGGGAAAATGATTCATTCTGTGGCACAACAGGATATCAAGTAGGGATGTATATGTGAGATCTGTGAACCAGACAAAATTCTTCCGCCAGGAAATTCAAAATAGCTTCTGTTCAGTCTGTCTCAAACAGATTTGTCAAGTCTCTTATTATTTTTTAAAAGGGAAAGAAAATTTAGGTTAGAAACTATGACAGAACAATCAGCAGATTCAATGTAAAATGCATCTGTGAAAGGCATAAACAAATCACAGTCTAAGAAGGAGAAATAAGATATTCTAAACTGATTAAGTTTGTATAAATCTGTTTAATGCACTGATGCCCTGAGAGTTTGCGGATCCTCCATCTTCCTTGATGTTTAACAGCTTTATGCTTTAAAAATTCTGAATAAAATACATTAAACCTTTCCAGAAAGGACTATCTCATGGGGTTGCTTTTTCAGTTTCTCTCTTAAGGGCTCTTTTCACATCAGTGTGCTTTTATGCCTGTCAGTACATGACTGTTGTAAGGGCTCCTGCAACGCTGAAAGTGACAAACACCATCTCCAGAACTAAACCTCACTGCTGGTCAGAATTGATCATTCCTTTTCTTTCTATTATTTTTGTGGTCTACGCCTTAGCAAGATCTTGAAAACCACACCTTGGGGCTCTGCACCAAGGGAATTGCAAGAAGTTTCCGCTGAACTTAAATCATTCAAATGAAATGAGCGTGAGCCAACAATTAACCATTTAGATAATACAAAAATACATTGTGACGTTTTATAGATGTTGTCCCAGGTATTGTTCTACAGATATTATCAAACAGAGTCTGACAGCATCCATCCACATAATGGAGAATTGTATCAACATAAAAAGTAAACAAGAAGCAGGTTGATCAGCTGCAAAGCTTTTGTCTTTTACCACTAGTCCTTTACACTTGCAAGAGTGCATCTTTTCTTGGAGGCTATATAAACCACCACCAAAAGGAAATCTGCTCACTGTTAGCAGCAACCTGTGAGGTTCTGCCACAAGTTTTTGCTTCTCTACTTTAGTCCCCTTTTCTTTAACTACCTTCACTTTTTGTGGTTTAGTTTGTTATTCTTTTCTGTAGTCTTGCTTTTTATCCCTTATGAGAATTTTTACAAACTGTCTTTCACATAAACTCACAGAAAGCGTCAGAACAGAACCTTCCATAGAAGATCTGTTTACACTGCTTTGTTTCATTTAACGTAGTATTATTGGCTTACAGATGATACATATTTTTACACTGCAGAGAAACAATAGCTCCAAACTTTTCCAAGCCTAAATTGCCCACTGAATGCAGTCCAGGATAGGTGAGTAATTGCACAACCCTGTGTTTCACAGAAATGTCCAATTATAGACAGTGATGAACAACACTAAATACTACTCAGGGATCAAGAAAAGCAAGATAGAGCCAAGGGCAAAAACATTATTTCAAACTTTTTTTCAAATGCTAGGTATCTCCCAAACAAGATCACAATGAGAAGTGACCACGAAGATGATAATAAACTACATAATTCCTAAATGTCCCTATGCAGCAGTTACACAATCACATTTGGACTGCATTAAATATCTAGAAATGCATGCACTCATCATCGCCTTATAGAAGTCCAATAAAAAAGAACTTTTTGAAAGACATAAACCCCAAACTTTGTTAGTGGGATAAACACCACATGTGCAGGCTCATCATGCTGTATACAATATTCAGCATTTAGATATGGCAATATTTAAAATAATAATTTTTAAAACATTTGTTTTGCCTCTACAAGCCTCTAATATTCAAAGTCTCTTTACAAGTAAGGACTTCACAAGGACTCTATCTCTAGACATCAATATGCCTAGAATTACCGCATAATAGGACTGACAATTTGACTATTTAATATTAGCGCAGTGGAAAGAGCATTAATATAGTAGCTAATAGCCTTTAAGGAAAAGTATGAGACCATTAATCTCTTCAATAATTTACGCTTACCAGAGGCTAGGACTCTGTCCCATGTTAACAGGTCTAACTGAAAGCCATGGCTTTAAAGCTTTCCTAAAAGTTTAATTCCTATTTATTTATTTTCAAGTAAAATTTCCTGTGTTTCAGAGGTGTTTCAAAATCATCATGCACACATTTAAACATTAAGTACTCAGAAGACATAGTTTCACAGAACTGAGCCACGCTTAATGCATGAGGTGTCAGTTTGAAATGTTAGACCAGAAAGTTATATTTTAACCAGGCTTAAGGCCAAATTTATCAAGAACTTTAAGTGAAAATTTCAGTACTTTTTTGAATTGCTGTCTTAATCTTCTGTCAGACCAATGATATATGCATTGTATTATTCTAGCAAATCTCATAGTCTTTTATAATAAATGTCTCATTCAAAGAGTAAATCTTGTTTGTTATGAGCTTCATTTTTCAGGAAGAACAAGGGATGCTGAAGACAACTCAGGATTAAGAAGATGCAAGTTAAAAAATGGAAAAATACTTCCGTGAAAGTCGAATTCCAATACCACCTAGTTTTGAAGTTCTTTGAGGCTAGAGAAGTTAAGCAGTGCTGGCAATCAGACCCCGGCCATGTAAAAAATGCAAAGAAAGCAGAGACTGGGTAGAAGCAGCTCCAGGCCCTAAAGAAAGAGTTACTAAAACTTCCTGCTATGTTGCATTTGTATAACTGAATCATGCACCCAGTTTATATTTCTAAGTGCAGGTAAAATGTTGCGTAGACTCATTATAAAATAACAATATTTCCAGCATAGTGTTATAACTGAGTGTACCTCTTGTGAGAAGGAACTTGTGACAACACTAGGAACTAGTTTACGATTCCCTTCCTTTAGGTTGCCTGTTTAAAGTTGATAACTACTTTCAAGAAGTGCATGTATGGCAGACTTCTTGTTAAGAAGCACTGAGCACAATTCTACAGCACAAATGAGACAATAATAGCAGAATCCTTTTTCATACCTCTTCATACTGGGGAAAAAAACAAACCAACACATACGCTTTCAGTCAGAGAAAATGTTTCTTGTCCATGGCTCTGAAGTACTTTATTAGAAAGTCCTTCTGACACATGATATACAGGCAAAGAAGAAACCTTATTCCATAAGCCAGTCTAACTTGAAAAAGATGATTCTCTGGGCAGGGAAATGCATAGTTATGCCAAACACATAGCAGGCCACTCTAGCCTTTATGTCCAGAACCATACAAAGGGGCTGCAGCTGTCTCCTGCCATCCTTCCACCCAGTGCCCTTCTGGATCTTGCATCCCTTAACAGAGTTGTTACGAACAACCGAGGATGTTCTTACTAAGTATTCAGGTATTTATATTTAAGTACTAACCGTGAGACTCAGAACTGGTCCACTCTAGTATATAAAATCCTAGGTGTTAATTTAAATCACATGCGATTAAAAAGGGTTGCTGGTCAGACTTAAGTTATTCAGAGCCCTGTGCCAGGTCATGCAATCCTATAGAACTGTAATGTGCTAGCACACGACGTGTGTGATTTCTTTGCTGCAGTGTTGGGTTTTTTTTGGAGTGTGGCTTTTTTTAATTTTTTTTTTAATTATTTATTTTTATTTTCCCCCATCATTGAACAATAACATTTGAAAAAGTTATTTTTGTATCTGACAAATATTCCATGTTATGATATCTCTTACTATTTCTGCACACACAAACCTGAACTCCCAGGGGACCCCATGAAACCTTATTGCCATTAACTTAGACACACAGTGACAAAATGTGATTTTTAATGTTATATTTAAAATGATACTGATATACTGAAAAAAAAAAGACAAGAAAATTACTGTGTGGGAGACAGCCTTCTGTAGCTGTGGGTTTTTTTTCAATACTTCAATGTCAATGACTGTGTGCCATTGCTAGAGCTACTGATGTGCATCTGAATGCCTCAGAAGGAACACTGTATGACAGCTCAGTTTCAAAGGCATTGCTGAATAGGTGCTCCTCCTGCTCCCTAAGATTGCTGGAAATAGTATTACATTGTCCTATACGTATTTCTGTAAAACACAGATGATTGTGTGTTTTATTTATAGAAGTGTCATCCTCATCTACCTAAAGATGAAAGAAAAACAACCACTCCCGTTATTGCAGGTGAAAAACATGTGCTAGAATACCAGAAAACAGATAAAATACAGCGTAGTTCAAACAGAACAAAAGAGAAATACAAAAATGAAGCACAGTGAAGTGAAATACTAAGTAGGGCATGTAGGACACAAATGGAGATTGAACTGGTGTGGTTGATTCCTAATGTAGTATCCTGAAAACTGGAAAAAAAAAACAAACCCTGATAATGAAGAGAGACCTGTGGTAATTTCAGAGATGTCTTGAAAAGAGGCAAATAGCTGAAAGAAGTAGTGATTGCTTACAAATGCAGCATGAACCACTTGATAATTTAAAAAAGATGTGTCAATCACTGACTGTCAGAAGAAAACAAGGTTTAAGAATACAGTTCCTTAACAAACAATACCAAAAGAAAACCAAGCGACTACACAAAAGAGAGGCTGCTTCCAAATTAGAGTATCTGTTTGGGAGATCACAGAATTAGAAAACAGAAATTGAAGGGACCTCAAGATGCTATCTAAGCCGTTTTACCATCAGCAGATATGATGCACTAAATCAAAACTGTTGCTGAGAGATAGCTTTTTAATCTCCTCATAAAAGTGTCTGAGAATCCTGAGGTCTAAGAAAAGCTGTTGTGGAAAATAAACAGATAAGAATTCTATGCCATTTACAGCTCAGTCTGCTTAATAACATCCCAACCAATTACAATAGCTGTTACCAGAGATAACAAATTTGAGAAGGACTAAGGAAAACATACTAATGTGCTTTTTACTTTTTCTAGTGTCATTTATTCTTTTTTTTAAAAGTATTTTTATTTTAAATGCAATTAAACTGCAAGAACATGCTTCTTAAAAGCAGCGCAGCACAAATAATCCTCCTAATAGAGATATTAGCAAACATGCTTTTATTATTTGTTCATATTTTTATTATTTGTTTAAAATATATTCACATATTGGAATTTCAAATTTAATTTTCCTTACTACAAGACCACTTTTAATTCCTCTAGTCTATCAATGTCATGAAGACACCCCAAATATCAATTTAGGCAGGCAATAAGCACCAAACAGACTTTATTCTAACCAGAAATGTTTAGTGGAGAACCAATTAGAAACAGGGTTCAGCCGAAATTATTCAGAGCTCCAACAACATTATAAAACACAGATTTGGATACTGGTAAGAAGTTCGATTACTACACAGTCAATTCAGACTCAAGGGATTCCAAAACTCTAGAAAGATGATTCAAAAAGCATATCTTCCCACTCATAAAAGGTGAGGACTCTCAAGGGTACCCAGAAGATACAATCACTTACTAATAAGGCAAAGTGTCTCCTCTTCCCCTCTAAGGAGGAGGATCTTCAGCTGCTAACCCACTTTTCCGGGAACACCAACTCACTGGGAGCCTCCAGCAAGCTCCATTTGTACCCTAGCTGATTCTGAGCTGTGGTCATTTATGGTCGTGGTCTAGACACGTCTCTCAACCAAGGCATTTCATTGGTCAAGGGCCCTGTCCATTGACCAAGGGGCGTATACATGAGCATAGTGGTCTATTGCCATAGAAGGTTCTGGTGCTTTGGGGGTGGCAAGGTGCATCTGCCATAGTCAGGAACAAAATCAACATGCCAGCCTCTCCTCCTCTTTTTTTTTTTACAATCTTATTTATTGTTGTTGAGGTGGTTTTTATCAGAAAAGAGGTATTTGTATATAATGATATTTCTTTGAAGCCTGTATTTCTTTAAGCTTATTTACAGGCTGTTAAGATATTTTCTGATACCAAGGCTGTACTTTGATGTAAAAATGACAATTTCAAATAATAGGCAAACAAAATTACTTGAGGTTATAACATATCCCTTGAACAATTTAAATTGCAGGTTCAACTTGCAGACATCCCTCTTTGTGTTTCGGGTTGTCAGGTGCACTGTCTCACTTTCTAGCATATCAGTTTTATTGTAAACAAACCTACACATTTGAATATATCACAGTTTGAGTATTATGAAACTGAATCAGGATGAAAGAGTTACTGTTTGTTTTCAGTGGGAACTATGCATTTTCATAAATTAATTGAAAATTCAGCACATTACCCCTAGAAATTAGTTCTAAGTCCCAAAATAAAACAACCCAAAGATAAACTTTTCAAGTAGAAATTTCTCAGGTATCTGGATCAAACACTAAGTTTAAGTTCTGTTGTTTATTGCTGATTTCAATGGTACACCTCAATGTTCTAACAAAATTAAGGACAAAACATATATGGATTAGGGGTAGGAAGGTGTCTTGGAGGTGCACTTGTTTGTAATTTAGTTAAGTTTACCGTAATTCCTACTTATTGACTATTGGCCAGAATGGATGTCATCTGGTTTTATCACTATGCAAACTTAATAAGTGAACTCTTGTTAAACTAATACTGGGGCATTTGGTTGCTTGCCTTTAAAAAAAGTAGGCACTGAGCTGCCATTCCACTCCCTCTCCGCTCCCCCACCTGCAATTTCTGAATCAAGAATTTGAGGAGAAATTTAGAACTTCCTTGAATTCAACTGAGGACACTTTAAGAATGAATGTTTTATGTTTTATATGATAAAAGAATTTCACCAAATGGAAAAACTACATTATAGCTTTTGCAAAGGAAAGATGAAGCAATAAAATAATGGAGTCTGAATTGAAGCAAAAGAGAATGCAATTTATGAAAAAAGGACAGAGATAAATAGTAACAGATGGGTGACAAACTAGAGGACTAATAAAAACCAACAACAACAAAAACACAAAAAGAAAAAAATAACAACAGAAACTGAAAGCAGTAAGAGAGAAAGAACTGGAAATGCAGGCGTAGATGATTAAGGACTTCAGATGAAAAGGTAATCGTACCCGGAGGAAGGCTGACAAATAATAAACTCACTTGCTGCACACATCTCAAAAGCTGTGCCAGAGGAAGGTGTCCTGTTAATTATGAGATCTGTATTTATTAAGATAATTGAAATAGCAAAGCCTGAAGGGCTGATGTGCAGGTTGCTCGTTGATACCCTGCAGTTTTCTTCCTGATATGTGATGCTGGGGAGCAGGCCCTGCGGAGTGTTCCTGATATGAGCAGAAAAGCCTGTACCTCAGGTTTTTTTCAGTCTGCAGCTATGATGTTGCAGATTTCCTCCTTCATCATTTCGCTGTTGAGCTGAGTAATAAAGTTCCACCTTCCTACTGATGGAACCAATGCTACAGATCAGCTCTTGAGACAAAAGGCTGCATGGAGGGAGAAGGAATCAGTCCCTGTGTCATGTGAAGCTTTTTCTCTTGTTCTCTAGTGCAATACTAATGTTAGCAGAGGGAGAACAATGAAGGCCCTAAGGACAGCATGGAGATGACAGGAGGGAACGCACGGATCCTCTTCCCAGGATACAGAGCAACCATCTGGACAGTAGCTTTGCTCATCTTTATTCAGGGAGCCTGTATGCACCTCAGGCTCTGAAAAACCATGAGGGTTGACTGATTACAGAACATTTTCTGAGACTAAGTACTGTACTTAAATTGCCGTGACAATTAATACAAACAGAATCGAGAACATGGACTCAGTTGGGCATGGGAAGCTATGGTTTTCAAAGTACTTGCTGATTTTGTAATAGCTGACTTGAAAGTCCAGCTGTGACATGCAACTATTACGCATTATAGTTATTTGAAAGGGAATACACTAAGCATGAAAAGAAAATGCTAATGAGCTGGTTTGCTCATCATCACATTTTGTTGTACATATACTGGCAGCCTTCTCAAGGATTATGGTAGCGCGTCTTTCGGAATAGTAAATACTGCTTTATTTGCTATGTGGGTCAGAGAGGAAGCCCCCATGAATATATTGTGCTTGATACAGAAGGGGGTAGCTCCTTTGTATTGTGAAAGATACAATTTTATTGGGGAAATAATTGAATTCGGTAGAAAATAAGGTAATTATCTCCAGTTTTAAAGTTACTTACTCACAACTTTCTCAAACAGTGCCTTACTGCAGGAACCAGGAAAGAAACTTGACCAAGTTTCCTTACCTTTTAGATAACCACAGGAAGCAAAAGCTAATGATGGCTGGAATGATAGTATATAACTACATATACATAGGGGGGAAAAAAAAAAAGGAATGAGTGACTTCTTAAAGTAGCTGTGGGATGATTGGTTTGATTCAAGATGATAATTTAACAACCTTAGACAGCCGTCTGAACATACTAGCATAGTTACTGACTCCTGGAATTCCTGGCAGTTGAGTCGGAAAGAGAATAGGCACCTGTAATGAGGTTGTACTAGCAAAGAAAAACTATTATCTTCTTTCTTCACCCTTCTTTCCTCACTTGTCTTTCCATTCTTCTAAGTAGACTAGTTTCAGTTAATTATCTCTGTTCACACCACTGCAGTGAGGAATGAATCCAGTTTGCACTGTGAATAAGAAAAGATGTTGCATGCTCCCTAGTAAAGTGCTGCCTTTAAAGTCCTGTTTCCCTTAATGGAGAATGATCAGCCATAAGAATTGAGAACAACTTCATTTTATCATTAGCTTAAGTAATGAAAAATTGCCATTCTTTACTCAGTGATACGATATTCCTGTAAATTTCAAAGGAAATTAGAATGAAAGCGTAGTAAGTAATCGTTGACTGCTTTTGAAATATCAGTGACAAGTGATTTTTTTTTCCACAAAAAGCTGTTAAAATGTTACTATAATGTATTTTGGAATATGTGAAAAAGACAGGAGTAGTTATTATTTGCTATTATTTCAGATGTGTTATTTAGTACGTACAATTTTCATGTTATATCTATGGAAATAGAGTGGAATCATCTATAGATTGACTTCCACCATATTTTTGTTTTCTTACAGAGATATGCTGTCAGTTTTTTAATATAAATTGGGAAATCAAACAAGCAGTTTCCTTCATATGTTAGCCTTATATTTATTTTCACTATTAATAATGTGCTTTTCATACATACTTTTTTTTTTCTTTTGGAATTGTACCTTAAAAATGAGATACTATCATTTAGAAGAATATAGAAAATAAATTGGCAGGAGTTTCACTGAAGTGGATAACATTGGTAATAATAATCAGATTTTTTGGTAAGGTATTTATAATGCAGAAATATCAGTTCTCTTCATAGAATCCTAAGTTTTCCACAGCTTTGTTTTGAACTGTTGTGAACTTTCACTCTGAACTTTCAAACTTCAAGCCAGATCCCACTTCACACTTCCTAGCAACATAGATAACATTGAATTTTGCCACATATTGAGTTGGCTGGAAAAGAAGTTCATTTTCTTCATGGCAGCCTGTATGATGCTGTGTTTTGAATTTGTGACTAAAGCAGTGTTGATAACTACTACAATGGTTCAGCCATTGCTGAGCAGTGCTTGCACAGCAAAGCCTTTTCTTTTTCCCACTCTACCTCCCTGGAAGGGAGCAGGTTGCAAGTGGGAAAGAATCTGGGAGTGGACATGGCTGGGAAAGCTGATCCAAATTGGCCAACAGGATGTGCCGTACCGTACAACATTGTGCTTAGCCATAAAAGCTCAAGGAAAGGTGGAGGAAGGGGAAACATTTATGGTTAAGGCTTTCAACTTCTCAAGTAACCATTGTACATGTGGAGGTCCTGCTTTCCAGGAACCAGCTGGGCATCTACTTGCCAAAGACAAATAATGAATAGTAAATGCCTTAATTTACCCTGTTTGTCACACAGCTTTGCTTCACTTATTAAACTTTGTCTTTACTCATGAGTTTTTCCCACTTTTGCCCTTCCAACTCTCTCTGCCATTCAGCTGTATGGAGGCTGAGTAGGTGGGTGAGGGCTTATCTGCTGACCAAAGACAACCCAACATATGCCATTAGTCTGATTATAAGGGGAGGAAGTAGAAAAGCAAGGCTGTCCATTTGGTCAGCAAGAATTTCAGAGTTTCTGTGAGATCAGTTTTGGGGCACTGGAAGAAGTTAGTAAGGCTTAATTTTGGCTGCAGATAGGAAAAAGGGAGTGTAAAGGAGATTTTTTTCTGTGGGTTTGTGATGATAGTGATGGGTATTAGGTATGGACAGTGCAGGTTGAGAGAAAATAGGATGCAGGGCTGGGAGCTTAGGGGAGCCAGGATTTGCAGATGAGACACTGGAAGAAGATACAGTTTAGCTTTGGCACTTACCAGAAGCTTTCTTCTGAGTCCACCAGGAAAAACATCAACAACAATAGAGACTTTTGCAAGAAATAGACCACAGGTGATCATCTGGATTATACTCACTGCTAAAGAACCAATTCCCACCTCCTCCAGCACAGGCGAAACAGGCACCATCAACCAAGAGTGTTATTTACTTTCCCCCTATGGCAAATACTAACCCTGCTCTAGATCACTTCAGTTTATCCCACTTGTGAAAATTTTTTCTTAAATATTAAGGTCTAAGACTTAGGTAAGCAAAAGAGATAAATAAAACTTTTTTTTTCCTCCTCCCCACCCTCCATAGTGAGAAATGGCTTATCAGAAAGGTATGCAAACTTACTGGGGTATCCAGATAGATTGTGTTTTTTTAATGACGGTTATCCTGCTTTGCACAGATGCATACTTAAAACAGAAAGAAGGAAGTATAATGATGAAAAAAACCAAACCAAAACAAAGACCACCACCACCCAAACCTCAAACAAAGAAAACGCTCTAAACCACAAAAAATTCAAGAGGATAGCCTTTCTCTGAGTTAGGCAAATTGAGACTTGAATGTACATAACCCACATATAAATAGAAGTTCTGAATTAAGTTATGAGGTGTTCCACCATAGTCATTCTCATTTTTAAAATGGGGGAAAATTCTGAAAGCTTTGGTTTCATCCTTACGAATTTTGATAATACTATCTTTTTCCTGAAGTATTTTTACATAATTTTTTACATAATTTTTACATAATTTTAGCAATTTTTAGCAGAAAGTGCAATTTGCAACATTCAAAAAAGGTAATGATCCACATTTCTAGCAAGATGCTAATGAGGAACAATGCCAACGAAAGGAAAGAAGAAAAAAAAAAGGGATGCTAGAGGTAGGTAGGCAACCTCTTGCAATGGTAGTATGCATTGTATTTACTAGATTTCAGTTAAAAGTTTGTGGATATTGTTTCTTGATTTGCCTTTTTGTCCAGTTCCCTTGGTGATACTTTTTACAGTAGACAGACATGTATACTCACAGTGCATTGAGACGAGCTTGTAACCTGCTTTCCAAAATACATACTCCATGTTTCAGATGGTAGGCACGACTTTTTTCATAAACCCCAGGAAAACTATCAGTAAATCCAAATGTGGCTTGACATAAATTTAAATCTCATGAAAATTTAGGCCTGCACTACTCTGAATGTCATCTCTGTATACAGAGCACATGCTTGGCCAGATGCACAGCAAAGATCCAGGTTGCCTAATTTAGCTGCTTCATGCATAAATCATAGGTGGTGGGCTCTGGCACGATCATTAGAAGTATCCAATTTAGGGTGTCTACGTGTAGTTTAAGCCTGAATGGATCTAAAACTGTCCTGGCCATATTGGCCAGGGATGAGCTTTCTTGATAGTTACGGAGCTGTTAGGAAAATGTTCAGCCTAATGCACGTTGTCTTTTGTTGGAACTTGCTTGATCAGAAAGACCATAACTCTTGGGAAGGGGATACATAGATTAACAAAAAGCAAGCAAATGGTCTTACTACTTTATTTTATTATATAGTTCTTTAATTCTGCACTGAATTAATTTCACTTGGGAGACATATGATTCTACTTTCCTGCATGTAGTACTTTATACTTGCCTTTAGTCCTTATTGGATTTTATCTTATTGATTTCAGTCTGTTTCTCCAGTCTGTCAAGAACATTGTGGATTCTAATCCTGTTCTCCAAAGTGCTTGCAAACATTCCCATTGGATTTTATAACAGAACACTTTATTCCATAATGAAAAAAATTAATGGAGATATTGAGCACTATTTTGTCCAGCACAGGCCACTGAAAAACTCCCCTAATGCAGCCTGAGAGCATCATGAATCAATAAGGTCAGTGTCAGAAAAGTAGTGGTTCCTAAGGTCTCATGTCTACAGCTTTCCCCACTGTTGACCAAGTCAGTTCTCAGACTATGAAAAGAGAAAAGGGAAAAAAATAGGCTGGTTTGACTTGATTTCTTGCTAATAAATTCACACTGTCCATTTCCTAACAACTTGTTATTCTAACCAATCAAATTCTGCTCTTTTAAATTTGATTCAGCAATTAAGCTCACACTTTGCTTATAGCACCTCTTCAGCTTCACAGGAAATGGTGATATGTTCAAGTTATTTTTTCCATTAGACATTTATTTTTGGAAATTGCAATGGGGTGCATTATGTTAATTGTTGCTCTATTTTTAAGAGTTAGAAGCAGCACAAACTATTAGCACAGCTACCCATTTTTAGATTTGTGTCTTAAGCATGTACTGTATATTTGACTATGTTAATTTTCATTGGTTAGAGCACTTTGGTTGGTTGGTTGGTTTGTTTGTGTTTGGTTTTTTGTTGTTTGTTTGGGTGGGGTTTTTTTTGTGTGTTTTGGTTTGGTTTGGGGTTTTTTTGTAAGAGAGAGGGAGATAGGGATGAGTTTCTTTCTAAGTACTTGAAACTGTAGCCTACTGAATTCCTCTCACAGAAACAGCCTTCACTGACACATCTCTAGCCAGTTACCTGGCAACCTTGACACATTCAGTAGTATCTGCCATGGATGTCCCTTTCCTAAAAGAAAATAAAAAAAAAAAAAAATTGGAAAAAAAAAAAGAAAAAAAAGGCAGAAGCTTTGAAAAGGACAAACCAAAGCTGAGTTCTGTCTTTACATACTAGTGAAACTTTTTTTTTTTTTTGAAAGCTCATTCTGTCAAAGTCTATACTATTAACAGTTATTCAAAACAGAGGAATATACCTCTGACATCAAGACTATAAATAGAGAACTAACTACTAGCAGACCCAATGGAGCTTTATACTTCGTGTTGTTATCAATGCCTATTGAGTTCTTTTTATTGTTGCCTTTTTCTGTACTGCCTTTTTCTTTGGAAGGACAAAAGAAAAAAGAAATCTCCAAAGACTGTCTCTATCACATTGATATGAAAAGTAGACCACATATTCAAATTCAAATAAGTATCATAACATCCAAGAGACAGGGCTATATCTTTTATGCAATAAGGCTGTATTCTTAATGAGGATAAGGAGTATTTTCTGTGTATACAAGGGCTAGAAAGATACTGATATGTTTTATTCATTTAAATGACCAAATATGCAGGTTATTGTATCTTTGATCTGTCCCAAGGATGGATCAAATACCAGTAGTTTTTTAAAGTGCAATATATGTCTCTGTGAAACACTGGAGAGATTCAGTCTCTAAACTGTAAGAGAGAGTAAAAACCTCACTATAAATCTGATTGTCAGATGAGGCACATCTGATTGAAGAAGATGTCTGAAGACAGGCAAATAATCCACTTTAGTTTAAAATAAAAGAGTTGTTTCTTACACTAAGAAACAAAATACATTATAGAAACCTCTTGCTTTGATTTGCTAAGAACCCTTCATTTTTGTTATAGCTTCCAGTTTCATCACAAACTATTGCTCATATCCATTTGCTTGAAATTCACACAAAATATGTATGCCACCTTCTTTTTCTTATCTCTCACTTTTGCTGACTTTCAGTAAAAGCAGATGAATTCAACTTTGCAGAATGTACACAGGACAGGACCTTTAGTACAACCTCAGTTATGCTGTTTAAATAGTTGGTGTAGCTAAAACTGCTATTAACTTCTATAATGATTAAAATAAAGGACATTACCATTTGAAGATACCCAAGGACTTCAGCACATGTTGAAGCTCTAATTTATGTCACCTATTGCCAGGAAATTTAAAGTTGTTTCTCTCCATCTTAAGGACCTCAAAGCTGAGCTTACCTTTTTTTTTTTTTTTTCCTGGCGCTAGAAAACCTTGGGAAACCTTTCATTCAGTCTTCAGGAGCTGGACTACAGGAAGGCATTTAATAATTTAAAATGTAATAATTTAAATCTTCATGTTTGATTTTCCTCATTCTATCAAGACTATAATGATGCCTTAACTCACTATATATTATATGTGCGTAGAAGAAGATGAGGTTTTATTTCCAAGTAATTTAACATAAAAATCAGTGATTGTCTTCCTTTCAGGTTAAAGTGTAATGTGACTATTCAGTGTGGGAAGTCGCATAGTGATAAAGAAACACAGATATGCCCGGAGGGACTAAGGTAGCATAGAGAGAGCCCATGATTACTGCTGCTTTCCTCACTCCCTCACTGGTGCAGCTCTGTGACCCATTGTAGCTCAGAGAATGCCACTGGCATTTCTGGTGGTTTTATGAATTTCCCTGAATCTTATAATTGAATTGTGAAATGGCAGCTAGTCTGGAGATGAGAGGTATGAGTACAAAAAGGAATGTACTGAAAGGTATAAGAGGGTATAAAGCAGTTTTTCAACTAGTGGTGGTATTGTGTGCAGAAACAATTAACAGTTGTGAGGCTTAGAAGAAATACGGCAGAAGAAAACGTGAGGATATTGAAAAAAATCAAATGAGAAGCTTTTATGAACTAAACTGATGGCCAGTTGGACTCAGACGAGGATACTGCCATGGATAGGGAGAACAAAGTTGTATAATATGTATACAGTCAAAGAAGAGATGGAAACCCAAATACATGGGAAATGATTAAACAGAAGGATCAAGAGCTAGCACAAGTACAAAACATTTCACGGTAAGAATTAAAGACCACTAAGGGGTGTGGTGTTCAAATGATACAACATGATATTTTTGCCTATGGTAAAAAACTTCAGTTTGCCAGTCTGTCCTTTTTTTATCTGCTGAGTCAAACAAGACAACTGTTTTACTTTGACCTGCCATCCATGGTAGCATTGAAAAATAGGTACAAAATCTACCACCATCAAAGCTTTGATGGATGAAAAAATGCATGATACAGTAATGTTGGCAGTATTAACAGATGGTATAATATTGCTACCACGTGTGATACAGAACCATAAAGCAATGCTGAAGGAACAGCTGCCTACTACGTGAGGTGTCAAAACCAAGGATGGATGTCTACAGATTTAATGAATGATTGGCTGAACATTGTTTGGATCAGTAGTCCACTTGTGCTGTTAAGAAAAAGAAGAAGGCTTGTCCTAGATGCATTCAAAAGTCGTCTAATACCAGCTGTGAAGAATATGGCCAAGAAAATTAATATCGATCTTGTGGTTATATCAAACAGAATGACATCAAAACTATGTAGTGGAGACCACTTGAAGTCTTAATACTCAGAATGACTATTGACAGGAATCACGCTCTAGCTTCTACAGGGAAAATACAGAGTAGTGCAAAGCTGCCCTGTCATTATATGAAGAGATGCTCCTGTGCATCAGCTGTGGTACTGTGACTTTTACTGATACGATATTCTGAACTGAATCACTATAATGAACTGGGTTATAAAACAAAGACAGAGAACCAAATGTTTTTGATGTTGACTTTACAAGCAGTTGTATCACCATTGTTGTGACAACCCTGGGACACAATGGAAAGATTGGACAGTTTTGAACAAAGGAAAGGACTTCGTGAGCCAACTTTACCGCTAGAGAAATGTTACATACTCCTGTTCTCATTTGGTACTACATTTTTATTTATTTATCATATTCTAATCACAGTTTCAAGTTACACATAAAACACTGATTATTTCAACAAAGTTTTCCACCCTACCTCTTTCACAGTCAATTGCAAAATATGTAATGAGTTATCATCCTCTCCAACTCAGAACTCATTGCAGGCATCATCATTCAACCTAGAATGCAGACACACTGATGCATGACTGGAATTACTCTGCATGGGAACAGAACAGCAGACAGAGATATCAGACTCAAAGTAAATGGTAGAAAGACTGAAGACAGGTGAAACAGGAAGTATAACAGAGTCAATGTGTTCTACATACCTTATTTAGGATTTTAGTTTTTTGGATTTGTTGGGATTTTTTGTGTTGGTGGGGTTTGTGTGTGCGTGTGATGGGGGTTTGTTTGTTTGTTGATGGTGTTTGGAGGTTTTTTTGTTTGGTTGGTTATTTCCCAAGAAGCAGTGAGATTCATTCAGCCCTGCAGATCTCACCCCAGAAATGTGGGTTTGGCAGAATCCATCACTAAGCCTCAATAAACAGAACCTATCAGTTCCTACAGTACTGAACCATAACTTTAGCAACAGTTCAGCCATATCATGATGTTAGCTATAGCCTCTTAGACAACCCACTTGAGCAGTAGGATAAGCCATTCATTAACTAACCACTAAGGTTAGGGTTTGTTCTGAGAGAATCAAACAACTTTTGCTTCATTTTCTTGTAAATAAGAATCAATGGCCTGGAATACAAGCTTAATTAGGGTTATAGTCTGTATTATTATAAGAACTATGGTACTCCATCTGAACACTGGTAGTTATTTGTACAGAATACTTATATTAATTCTGTTGTGGGGAATTAGAACGTCAATATATCTATATTATTTTTAACAGTTTCGATTTGTGTTATTTTCTGGCCTGAAGTTTCATTTTAGAAGAACTGAAAAATTTAAACATTTTACTTTTACAAATGTTGCTTCGTAATAGGACTCTACCTAGTTTAAATATGAATCAAAATAATAATTCTTAAATCCCTCGTTTGATGTAATATTTGCTTTGGCCAGAGGGATCACAGCTATGATATTCTTTGCACATTCCTTTTACTTTAACAAAATCATTCACAGGAAATAATCAAATTAATCCATGTTCTTCTAAAGCACACCAAGTTTTACACTAACATAATAGAAAGAGTTCACTACAATCTCTCTTTTTAGCAGAAAGATTTATTCTGTGCTTCCATGCAAAATTATTCATGAATGGACTAGAAATATGCTTTTGTTTCTTTGTCAAAAATGGTCACAATGCTGGTTTGATCTGAAAAGCTTTGAATTTGGGCTCATGGGCTAGAACTCTGAATATTTTACACTTATTCACTTGTCTTGCTTGAAATTCAAACTAAAGCAGTCATCCCCTTTCCATCTTGCAATAACTCTTGTTTGTATTTGTGTCCCTGAGAGACATAATCCTGTTTATATTTTTGTTCTCATCATTCCATTTTCAAACCAATGTTTTTTTAGTCTTGCATATGATGAGAACAGGAAACATTTGTTTATGTCACAGATCTGTTTTGACTCTAAGGAAAATATTTTTCAGTTTATATTAAATTGATTAGTTACTATACATTGCAGTAAATGAAACAGTTCTATGAAAGCAACTAGGTGCAGGAAGATGAGGGATTAAACTATTGGGAAAGATAAGCTTTAGTGCAAAGCTTTCACATTATCAGTCACTACAAATTAATCATCACATACTAATTAGGACAAAGTATGACAATTCAAATGAACAAGCTCTTTAGAAAACTGAAACTCACCATGGAAAGCGTTATTGCCTTCTTTTCCAAAAAAGAAAGAGTGGATTGGGATGAGAACAGGGTGATCAAAAGCTGCATGAGCAACCTGGAAAAGGGAACATAGGGAGATTATGAAAGAGATCAATGAAACTTTTGGCATGAAGAGGGTGGATAGAGATAAAAATCTACACAACTCTACCAGGATGGCACTTAAAAGATTCAGGGAGGCTCATAAAATCACTAGTCAGTAGGAGCCAGGTTAAAAGCAGGAAAATATTTCTTTTCTTGCATAAGATTTTTGTTTAAGTATGTTCTGAAATTAAGAAGTTTAGAGGGGCTCAGGGAAACTGTGGAAAAGATTGAAGGGGTAAAACGCTGTGGGTTGCTGAAGAGACCTTCCATGCTTGGGCTAAGGAATCCTTTCAGATGAAAATAGTTTGAGGCTCAGAGGATATTGCAGGATACATGTTTGTCCTGTGTTTAGTCCTCCCTAGACATCTGCTTAGGTCCACTGTTGGAGAAACAGTCTTGGGTTAGATTGACTCTTGGTCTTGGCCAGTGTAATCATTTTTGTATTCTTGTGCCTCATCTAAGCCTAGCAAAGCCATTAACTTTGATGGGTTGCAGATCAAATGCTGCACTGGCAAAACGTGTATCCATCCTTCAACATATGGGTATCCTTAAGCTTGTGCTCAATTACACACTGAAATATTCTCATCAAGCTGTTTATGTGTCATGGTTTGATCGCGGGGAGACAATAAAAAACTGCGGCAGATGTATTTTCCTTAACTCTCTTCCCCCCTCCCGCTTTCCAACCCCCTTTCTCCTCCCCCTTTTTCACTAAGGACAGGCGATTTTGAGAGGAAAGGAAAAGAAGGACATAGAGAAGAAAGCTGGAAAATTTGAAAACGTTTTACTAATGCTACTAAATAGACATAGAGAAAAATAAAGCAGAACAAATATTGTAGAACCAGTCTTGCAATTCCCAGTAGCTGCTCCAGCAGGATCCTGCAGCCATCCAGAACTAGATTCAGTCTGTCATGAGGCCTCAGCTTGCAGGGATGGCAGAAAAGAAGAAACAAAGCAAAGCAAAGAAGGAGAAGACCCAGCAGAAGAGAGAGAGAGTCCTTCTGGTCTCCACCTTTTATATCCAGGAAGTCGTGAATGGGATGGAATACTCCAATTGGTCAATTCGTGGTCACCTGACTCAGACCACCTCCTCTCGTTGCTCCCCCCAATAACCCAGGACATTATGAAACAGTAGAACTGCTCTTAACCTAGACAAATTTGTCAGCAAAGATTCCTTGCTGTATGATAAGGATAATGCAACTGCCACAGTTTTGTACTGGGATATGACATATGACTAGACACACAGGAAATCAGAACCATCATTACTTCTGGTATATTTTTCACTATATAATCACTATACTCAGGCATATTCCCCAATTATTAAACGAAACACCTGGATTCACATCAGTTGTTGTACCTGACAGTACTTACCAGATCACAGCTAGCAATGATGGAGTGGTCTGCCAAGTTATGGAAGGGTCCAGGCTTCCACTAACCCTGCAGTGAACTGCAGGCAGTAGCTACATGAACAGACAGAAATTTTGTTTTCCAAAGCCCTAACCTTCCTGCCCAGCCCTACTGATTCAAGAAAATACACATGCAGTTGGGATAACTGTTGGTTAAACCCTAAGATTAGTTTCATACTTAAAGTTGCACTGAAGTGCTTCTCTGGACCAGGGCCAGATGCTCAGCATCTTCTAGGATCAAGTTCATATTTATGAGTGCTTCGTAAGTGAAGAAAATCATAAAATTGAATGGTTTTGTTCCCATAAAAAGAGAAATATAAAGCACTCAGTGCAAAGTAACCATGTGTTAAGTACTCACAGAACATTTTTTCGTTTGTTAATTAAGCAAAAATTTCATCTGGGTGGGGCATTTCCTGGCAGCTGATGTTCAGGCGAGAGTCATGAGTTTTAATTGCCACTTAAATCTAGCACATCTCATTGAACAAACAGGTGGAGCATATCCACTTTGAATGTATGCAAACAGCTTTATTTATCATAGATATGAGAATGAGTTTTCTGATTGATTAGTTCCTTTTCATTTTGAGTAGGTTGTGGCCAATTGCAGTAACTGCAGATTTTCTGCATTGAATGTAACGGTTTACACAGAAAAACAATTCAAAGAGAACACTTGCAGTTTTAAAATCTGTACTAATCAGAAAGGAAAAAAAAAACAACAAGCAAGCATATTCCATTTATAACGCTTGGAAATGGGAGTCATTAATTGAAATATGTGGCTGAATAGAAACGAATCTATTTAAGTCTGACAAGAATCACTAGCTCTAAATAAGCAGCCATTTCTAGGCTGACACTGTATGATATAAGGGTTACCTAGGAATCAGCTATTAAAGTACATTAAGTTAGTCACCAAGCTACATTCTGTGATCTGGAGAACAACTCAGTGTTTTATATTTTTCTTTCTAATATACAGAGAAAGGGAGAATGCATTTGTGAAATGCATTCAATTTTATTCTAATAATAAGCAGGTAGCGATTAAGAAAGCTTGCTTTTTTCTGAATCAGCTGCCAATACCAAGAGTATCTTATGTAAGCAGCTTTCAGAAACAACATCTTGGCTCTTTTCATTTTCAGAGGTTTAGATGAGGTAGTAGAAGATAATACGTAATTTATTTCACCTATTTGGGTGTGTAATGGCAAGTCTGGAAAGCACTTTGGAGCTATTGAGAAAATAGCTGTAAACTGGATGTAAGTCTTCATCCTTTAAGGATTAGTTTATACTTCTGATTCTCAGTTATCAAAGCCCTTGATTCCATTATCAGTGTGTTAACATGTGAAAAGTCATAAGCTGACCCTTAATGGCTGTTTTGGTGTTGTGTTGTTTTGTTGCTTTATGACATGTATCACTTTACTCATGTCACCTAAGCAAATGAACCAGTTGAAAATTTGCAGATTAGCTTACAAGGGACTGTGTCTGATGTTAATTTATTTTTCTGACTAAAAGTAAAACGAATTTGCAAAAATTTGTACTAGTATCTACATTTTTTTTTCCTTATAAACATTTTCTCTCTATATCCAGTATTTCTTCAAGAACAATTTTAGAGCTACAAATGGGAGGATGCAATGGCTGTACATATTACACGAGAGTATTAAAGGGATGCTATTTTTTGAATAGAAACTGATATTCAATTTATGACATTCAGGTAATTTTAAGAGGTTAAATCTGCACTGGGTTTGCTGTGAAGACTTTTAGCCCTAAGAGCTGATGTCTGCACTGATGTCTAAACCACAGAAAGAAGGAAAGGAATAGCTTAAAGAGGAAGGGCAGGGCTGTGTTTGAAAGAAGCCAGAGTGTGGTAGGAAACTCAGGTATTGCAACCCAGAGGGCCAAGTCAATACCATGGTTAGAGGTCAGAGGGATAGAAGCTAAATGAGAAGTCACAGCATTGAGGAGGCTCTAGAATGATTAAGTAAAACAAAAAAAAACCACCAAAACACAAAAACGGGGATGTAAACTAACTTTGAGTATAAATAACCCTTGGAAGGGCATGAAACATGGGGAGCAAATGGTATGGGAAGGGATTATCAGTGAAGATCTTGACCAAATGACTGTTCTCCACGTAGTCTATACCTTCCAAACAGTCCTTGCCAAACATCAACTTAGGAAGTGTAGCTTGGAATGGGATTGATTTCCATGTGTGAAAAGGAAAAGTCAAAAATGGATGCTCTGTAGACAGTAAAAGTACTTTTATATATGTAATATGCACATACCAAAAAACAGATGCTGATCTGGCCTATTTGTTTTAAGTAAGAAGTGGCTATCAACTGTAACTGTGGTAGGCAGAACATAACTTAATACAGCCTGAAAAATATTCTAATTTACATCTACTTAGACTATAACCACACTTTTTAACTGTAGACAAGGAAACGCAGTAACAGAATTAGAGCAGTATTTCAGAATGGTGGTCACAGTGATAGTCTTGAGTTACCAGAAGAAAAGATATTCTTATTTACAGAGTACTGTGTCTTTGAGATGAGCTTTAAAATTACATTCCCTTCTTTCTCTGTCCTCCCTATAGAGGGAATTAAATTAGTTTTGTAGTATATTTTAATAGGATTTGTTTCTCAGTCAGGCCTTTTTCATCACAGCCTATATATGAAGGTGACTATGACAATTTTCAGTGAGAAGGGATAAAAACAGATCAAGAGGAGCTATTCCTAGGACACAGTGACAGACATTTTTTTAAAAGAAAGAGGTAAGCAAATTTGAATACTAATTTTATACAAAAAGAAAGTTGAAATAATAGAAAACATTTGAGCAGCTGCAAGCCTGAAAATCTGTTTCACATTTTTCATTTTAAAGCACCTGAATTCATTAAGGTAATTGATAATTTTTCATTAAAAAAACTAAACATGGAGATCTTTAAAACTATTACTACTCCTTGGGACATAAAGCCCTCCTCCAGAAAACTGAACATTAATTTTGTTATTTATTGAAAAATAAAGAAGGAGTAACAAGAGCTATTTGGGTCTTTGTATTTGTCATTAATTTTAGCTTAAACAAAAAAATTTAAAACATTTTATAGGTTATGATAACAGGTTAATAGCCTCTATTGTTGTTCTGTGTAAATGTGCACCACAAGAAACAATTCAAAATGAGTAAAAATATGGCATGATTAAAGACAGCTATTACTGAAGGCTAGAAACAGTATTTTAAACAATAAGTAAGCTTAGAGATGGGTTTGCTGATATCATATTTAAAGAATGTTTTCCACAGAATGAGACTGGCATAAAGATGCTCCCTTAGTGTTGCAAGGCCATTTGATGAAAATATCTTTTGGTGGTTAAAGCTAGGCTATTATAACAACACTTTCATAAAGAAATGCTGAATTATCTCTTTTCTTCACACTAATGCACTAAGCCTGATATAAGACACACCTTCGAAAGCTTAAAAGGAAGTGGTGGAAATAATTGGGTAGAAAAGTTAGTAGTGGAAGTACAGGACAGAAAAATCTGCAAAAAAGTATTTCACCTCACAGTACAGTTTTGTACATCTTGCTTCTTTTAGAGGACTTGGCCTGAGGTGTTAGCTTATGTTAGCTATCTAAAAATTAAGTGTCTCATCTAAGACCTTGTTCCCCTAGAACACAGGAGAAAAACAAGCTGGTGAGAAACATAACACCAATATGAGCTAAAACCTACTTTAAGACAGGAAACCTCCCATCTTAGTCTTTCCTCACTCCTAAATTCTGAAGGGGCTACAAGGCGTTACAACTTCTGTCATGTTACAAAATTGAATGTAAAATCGTCAATGTTCAAATTGCCTTTGGTTACCTGTATCAGTTTCCCTGGGATAAAATGATCTGGCTGATCAGTTGAGATTATTAGAAATGGCTTTTTGAAAATAACATTTAAAACAATTTGATTTACAATCAATATCTAATAAGATTTCAAATTTGATGACTTGATCAAATATTCATGTGCTGTTTCAAGTCAATCTAATCACTGTTGTCACCCCTTGTACTTTAAAGTCTTATTTTTATCACATGTTGTTTATAGAGATGGTTTGTGTCAGCCGTGACACACAAAGTGAAGGTGACGGAGCTGTACCCAGATAAAGCCTCAGAACAGCCTTTTGGCCATCACACAGGTGACTTCTCGCTGTTCTGCAGAGAGCATTTCACTTAAGGTCATCCCTGTACCTACATGATATTACACTGAAACTTGCATCATCTGTTTGTATACATCCTAGATCAAGATTATTTTTGGACCGGGCTCAATGCTCAGTATTTAAGTTCTTTTCATCAATAAGAGCTTTTTCTTCCTGTTATGGACAGTTTGGTAATGGGCCTTTTGAAGATTTTTAACTTACTCTGTTTCATTAGTGAGAGCATAGCAGTCTTGGAATTGGGAAAATTTAAATCGACCATGACTTCTTTAATGCTATAGCTTAGGGTTCAAATCTCTACAAGGTTTCAAGCATCTGTTGTCTCTTTGTATTGCACTAGTATGTAATTATTTTCTAAAAAAATTATCCTTCTTTAAAGTTTGCCCTCATAGTTCCCTTAACAAGAGCATTAGGTACTGGCAGGTCTATTTATCTCCTGGTATTTTAGACAATTCTCAGGAGTCGCTTATCTCTATTGAATCTCTAGGTAACTAGCTTAAGGTAACATGCTTAAATTTTAGATGGTTAACCCTTCGTAATCTCTTTTTCTGGAAAGCTCAAGCTTTCTTTTTTCCTTTCTTTTTCCAATTATCTAGCCATTTTTTCCACTTCTGTTCAAGATTCATTTCTCTGCAAGCTCTTTTTGCTGCACTGTTCTTTATAACTGATTACCTCTAAAAGAGTTGATGGGCTTTCTTTCCTGCTGCTTTCCTGCCACGTATTTGGCATATGTTACCTTTTGCTTTTGCAGCACTGCGTTTAGTATCTGTCTAAAGAAATATAACCAAGTGCTAGAAGACAAAGAGCACTAAGATTCGTGAGAATGCTTTTTCTTATAATAGTATTACAGCGGACTTGGATGGATATTACATTTAATCATAAATTATTTTGAAAGGAGCTTTTATTATCTCATTTTTCTAGAACTTTCACCTGAATTTTATATATGGAGAACTCTTAAAATAACCTAGCTCTTTCAATAATGGAAGATGAGAATTATAATATTTGTTGAAGAATAAGGTAGGGACACGTTTCAACCATAAAAATATTAACATAAACTTATCTACATGTTGATTTAATGTAACGTTCACATACTTGTCTAGTTATAGTACTAGAAATTTTTAAGCAAATAAAGTAATTTTTAAAACTATTATTTTTATTATTATTGTTTCAAGAAACTTCTGGTTATGCATATTCTTACTATTACTACAAATATATGCTTCAGAAATCATGTTAGAAAGACAAAATATGTATGATAAAATTAAAAATCTGTTAAAACAAGAACAAAAGTCACTAAACTTGATATCTCATTTCTAAGGCTCTGTAGAGCAATTTCTTTTTATTGCTCGATAATTGTCAGTTCCATGTTTCTTTTTCAACTGCAGTAGAGAGGTTATGGAAATTACAATGCCTATAAATATGATAACAAACATCACACATTTGTAAGGTTGTTCAACTGTGATATGTAACAGTGAAAACAGAATCTTAATGCAATTAAAGAGTCATTATTTTCTGTGGAATTTCACATAAAATGTTTTTCCTTGGACAGATTTTTTACAGGATTTCAGCAAAATTAATTAAATTTTTAATAGGTAGAGAAAGATAGGCTTTAATGGTTCCAAGAAATTTCAGGAATTTCTCTGGTGACCAGAATCATTGTGTTATAAGAAAGATATCTGATATTTGATAGGGTTTGGTCAGGAATACTATTAGAGAATAGACTGCTTTAGCTTACTGAATTATTTGATATACTGCCTCTTATAGAACTTGTTTAGAATCTACTTACATAGAACTCTCTTAGCAGAAGTAACTTAAGCCATAAGCTGTCAACTTTTGAACTTTCTTCCTCAGAATTTGTTCAAGAAAGAAAATAAAGGAGCTTTTGATCATCAGCAGGAGCTACATCCCAAGAGAAAATTAAAGGAACAGAATGGTGCATCTGAAAGGAGACAAGAAACAGAAGAAAGTTTTGGTTATTGCCAAGGACTTATTTTTCTCCCCAACTTCAGAAGCAAAATACCACCTGAAGGACAGGACTTTGGTTGGTGCCTAGTCTAGTCAGTAAAAGACAAACAACTGTGCACAGAGATAGGAAACGACCCACCTGACAAAAAATTAAGGAATCCAAGGAAGAAAGGGGAGACCCCAGACTCTAATTTTACAATTGGCCCAGACTGACATGTGAGAGGTGGGAAGCTTAGACTGTAAGAGTATAATTGCCCAGGATTTTTTTAGTAGGGATCCTTCTTCTGGAAGCACCCAGCTCAGGCTTCTCTTTACATTGCGCCTTGCAAAAAAATTATGTATTTAAGAAGAACTTATGGAATCCATGCCTGAGTCTCTTCTTCAGGAAACCCAGGGAAAAGAAACTTCCTTAACAGATTATGTTACTAATTACAGAGGAGAGAAAAGGATAAGACAGAAATTAGAATGGCAACTGAGGTGGCTGCTAGTAATTCAGCTGTGAGACAGATGAATCCATGGGATGGGGAAGCATAAAGAGTCACATGTCCCATAGACACTGACAGTCGATAAAGAACTGTGACCAAATGAACAAGAGCGAAGATAAACTGATTTGATGAGAAATAGCAAGAAGAAATTCTTCTGTCTGAGCAAGGAAGGAGAAGTGTGGCAGAGATACAGTAGTAAAGAGGTGATCGAGCAAGAAGATTGAGATGAGAGAATCAATGGGGACTGGGCAAACTGGATCTGGAATGAGGAGTCTGAAGAAATGCATACATACTCAGGTGAGATTATAATAAATAATCTGTAGAATAACAATGGGTCTTAATGCAATTTTTGGCAGTGTCTGACAAGTGCTACTCGTTTCGAAAAAAGAACATTCTGTGCTCTGTGCTGGAAGTTTCAACATCAGGTAACTGCAGAGTGGGACTTAGATGAGGATGAGGGTGGGGTGAAGGGCAGAGTAGGATGGACTGCAGAGTAGGAAGAGAGTGCCCTGTTTCGTCAAAGCATTCATCAGAGGTTAGCTTTTTTTGAAACACTGCAACAGGACATCAATAGCCATCAGAGAAAATGAGCAGACCCAATATAGACAGGCTTCAGTAGTACCTAATAAGTTAGGAGGTAATCAAGATGGATGAAAAAAAACCCAACCAAACAACCAGAAAACTACAGCTGTGTGTGCATGCTGCTTAAGTGTCTAATTTTTTGTCAATCAATGCATTTGCATGAGAGCCATCTCATAGGTCACCAACATATTCCAGAATTTCCTAAATTTGAAACAATGTTCTGAAAGCTCTTTGAATAAAGTGTTGCAATGTTTGTATATGAGCAGCATTTGAAGCAGATATATTTCTCTAATACTATTATTATCCAGAACTGACCAGGTTTTGTGCTGAAATCTAAGAAGATGTAGCCCACCTGATGCAGAGCTTGTAATTCAAAGCCTCAAACCTGTAAACAGCTCTTGTGGGATTCTTCTAGTATAAAGGCTGAGGGGTCTACTGCCTCCTACAATTGTTAAAGACCGTAAGATATATAGTTAGATATCACCTTCCTAACAGTCATACACGAGTCTAAGCCTCTAATAGAGCTATTCAAGAAGCAGCATATAGTAACTTCGGAAACAGTTGGGTCAGCATGGTTCCTTGGGGGACCATACAAGTTTCTGGATGCTCAAAAGACAAATTGCCACTGGTAGTAACTGGCCGTGCTTCAACAGAGCTGGTCTGAAACAACCCAGCTGTACTCAGCCACAGTAATAGACTCCAGTATCAGTGCTATCAAATGCCACTGAAACCAACAAGACTGGCTGTCAATTGTGATAAGTTAGTTTGTACGTGAGAAATACTAATTTCTTGAAACCAGAAATGAATTTTTATATTGCAAATAAAAAAACCACTTTAAGTTCTTAAGTTCTTTAATATGCAGTCAATTGCTTTCTGAGGAAGCTGTAATCCAGTTTAAAGCAGGAGAAAAAAATCACCAATACCATTTTCTCATCTAGGGCAATATTTACTTTTCTCGCTAGTGTTTCTTAAAAAGAAGAAAAAGAGAATACAACAAACCACACCCTCATCCAAGAGCAACAAAGTAGCATTGCCCAATGTTCCAAGCACTTCCTAAAGCTCAACTTGTGTGTTCGGTCAGGCAAAAAACAGGCTGTGATCCTACTCTGTAGTTAAAATTGATGTAGCTCCCAGAGAAGATTTGATCTATAGATCTTGAGTCATGATGAAGCTTAGGAATCTCCAGCTCTAACCTGTGATTCTAAACTCACATACGCTTTTTTTTTTTCCTTACAAATCCAGAGATATAGGTTATTGCTTTACCTTTGGGTGCTTCAAACGGAAGAGTAGGCTAATTCTAAAATAATCTTTTCAGGAACAGATGAGAAAATGAACAAAATCTATCTCTGTTTAACTTTTTAGCATGTAAAATATCAGAGATATCTTCAGATTTGCCACAACCTGGTCATATGCTCCTGGTTTGGCCCTGCCAGCAGTCATTCCATGCTGCTGCAACCAGAAAAGCCGCACCTGTCCATGGGGCTCCATGAGCAGCCCGGGGTGAAACAAATGGTGAACTACACATCGGGTGAGCACATGGGACCTCACCCACGTGCAGATCCGTGGGCTGCAGAGAGAAGCGAGGGCACTTGGGAAGTTGGAGTACCCATACTCTAGAGAGGTGAGCAAATTGGGGAATCCAAAATCTTGGAAGAGAGGGAGAGTGGCTGTCACCCACAGGGCCTGTGAGAGGGGAGAACATGCGTGTGCAATGGCGGAAACCTATGCAGATGCCGGTGGTTTTGTGTGTGTGTGATTAGACTGCCTTGGGATTAACTACAGAACAGCCTTTAGAAATTTGTTGGTGTTTTTCAATATTTTATAACAGTCTTGTGTTCTGGTTTACCTGTTGCACTGCTGATACAGATTTTGAATGTATAGTCCACTGGTTAATTATATATTGTTAAGGAATCAATAAACTGCTGTCCTGATTTGGCTTAAGCTATATTAATTGAGCAGTTCTGCCCTGTGACAGTCACATGTCCTCAATAAGATTGAAAATTCAGTTTAAAAGGTGTTAATATACAGTTTAAATTATTACTTTTCTTCTCATAATAAAAAGAAATGAAATGCTGCAGCTGAGGCAGGTAGCAGGTGAAGAAGATTTGAGTCATAGAAAGTTATCAAATAAGACTAAGAATTTTTTGTGGGGAGACACAAGGCAAGAAAAAAATGACATGGTAAAAAGTATTTCAGTATTTCTTCTATATAAACACAAATCCAGTGACATAGCACAAGCCTTCATGGGTTTCTATTATGCAGAAAATCTGTTCTCATATTAGTATTATACTTTCCAATAGTCACCCGTCTTTTGAAAAGGAACCTAGAAACTGTAACGACAATATAAGTGCTGTGTATTCGCAAAAGTGAGAAATATGGGCATTTAGGGTAAACTTCTCATGGTACTGCACCTATATGTTCTGTATAGCCAGGTTCATCATTAATAGCCTAAAAAGAGTTGCTAGGAGCCTTGTACTGTTACCAAAGTCTCTGCTTGCCATTTGCAGCCAACACAACTTGAGGTCCTACCAGCTGACTTAACTGTGTGACAAATTTGTAGGGAGGGTTGATGCAGTATTTGTGCAACCTCAAGAATGGAAAGTTTGGGAAGTCTGCTACTGAACTAATTAAAACATTGATTTAGTGTTTCTGAACAGAAATTATAAGTAGGTTGAGGATTTTAATGTACCCACATTAATGAACAAGTTATTCAGATTGCAGTATTTTCCAAATAGGTACTTAAGAAAGTCAATAAGAGAGCAGCCTTTTAAAATATCCTTTGGCTGAGAGACCACTTCCTAATTATGTCCCTGACTTGAGGAATTTTGGCTTATATTTGCTAAAGATCTCGAGCGCTGAGTAAAATCAAAGTCTAAAGCTTTCATAATCTGCAAAAGACAGAAGGGAAATGAATATGGAAATGCACCAAAATTAGCAGATGGGAGAAAACTGTGCCATAATTCCCACCCCCCTGGGTTGACTTGTAGCTGTTTTTCTTTTGTGTACTTCCTGGGATTTTACTGAGAGAGGGAGGCATTCAGCTTCTTCATGCTAGATGTTACAAATATTTGAAATAAATTGCTTTACAGTAAAACAGCTTAAAAAAATTGTAAGCAGATTTGGGAAGGATGTTTCTGTAGAATGCAGGAAGTTATGCGGTTTTGCACACAAAAGCCCCAGACAAACTTAACAACAGCAATAGCAACAACCACCACCACTCAGCTGTAAAGTACGTGTCTATTTCCTGAGATGTGTAAAAAAAAAAAAAAAAAGCCAAGCAGCACGTATCAAACTGAAAAGCATTTGATAGGTTTGCCAGACTTCATTTAGGCTGATCAGAAAATGAATATTGCTGGACATTGCATCACCTTACTAAAGGACCGCCTCTGTTCTACCTTTATACTGGGCAAATAATTTTCGTTTTGTATGGTTATAAACTGCTGGAGTGATCCCATAGATCAATACAGAACGTCAAGTTAAAGGAAAGTAAAAGTAAACTTCGTCTTTTGAAAGGTTTGACACTGACAACAGATGCACTCAGTACCTGAGAGTTAATAAGTTAAGACTTCTTTTTTAAAGTGAGCAGACACATTGAGCGCCATTGTTGATTTCGATGTCTTTGCATTTCTACAGCTGAAATGTTATAATATGCATTCTTCAATGAACACTGACAGAGAGAAACTGAAAACAATTTCAGTTACACCATGACAAAGCTCTTATGTGCTTGGCTGCCTGATTATACAGGAGAGAACTTGCCCGCTTGTTGTTTTAATCCATTCTTGCACAGCCATTGCATGAATTAGTTGTTTTCTTCTCTAGGAACACAAACTTGTCTATTATGATGATTTAAAGTGCACATCTACAAGCAGAAGGACCTGACCTAGAGACATATTACCAAATAATTTCAATACATAACCTATAAAATTCTTAACACTCATCTTGTTTCAGCTCATGTGCCCTTTGTATTGGTTTTCATTTAACCATCTGAACAGTTTATTATGACAGGTGGAGAGAAGACTGTAGAAAAGGGATCTGAAATTCTTAGTTATGACAGCATGGAGGTTGCACACTGTTCTGTGCCCATTGCTTTTCATGCTTATGACTGTAATCCCATTGGTTTCTTAGTCCCCAGCATGTGTCTGTTTTAATCAATTATTCTTTTATTAACCCTTTAGGACAGCCAACATCTTTTGTCCTTCCCCTTCTGCAACATTTGATCTATGAGCTATTGCTGAGGCCACTCAACTGCACTGTAGCAGAATTTATCAGATGAGTTATTCATACCGCATTACACAACATACTGAATGCAATCTCCTATACAACAATGAAAGAAAAATAGATGCTTTCTTTAGGGAAGAATTTTGAATTTTATTTCAAGTGTTCTTATGCTTTTCAAGGGTTGGAAAAATAGAAAGAAGTATTTATCTAATATAGTTATGTCTTTTTGTATATATACCTGACTGAAATCTTGGGCATTATAGCACTTATGTTACAGCTAAGTAGGCTAACAAAACAACATACTCTCAGTGGCCTCTTTTTATGTTCTGGCATGTGTCTGTGAAGTGTCAAAATCTCAGGTCTCTGCACACAGGCTGATCGTAGCTACTACATCTTCGAGCATGTCAAATGTGGAGAAAAAAGCACAGAAATAGTTTGAAAATGTCAGCCTAGTCATAAGAATAGAACTACAGCAAGACTTTGCAAGGACACAAGCTTTTAAAACTTCAGCCTGAATTACAAAAGCTATCACATTACCTTAGAGAAAACTACTGTTAATTTGGGTTATCCATACATACAGATTCAAAAGTATCGGAAGGGCAATTCTTTGTCAGAGTTGACATTACTGCATCCAAACAGATTCTGTCTCAAGGAACATCACTAAGGACACATCTAACAGCTTCATTAATACGCAGAGACTTGAAACAAAGGAAGAGCACTGTGATGTGATTGCTGATTTCTACCTTTTTTATACATATGTAAAATGGCCTAGATCAAGATTGCTGGCTGAGGTTTAGATCATCTCTTCATTCTTATGACAGGAAGCCACCTAAAGCAAGTGAGGTGAAAAGTGAGGTGGCCCGCATGCATTTCGATAGAATTATTCCAACATCCTGATATGACCTTTGGGGGACATACAAGCTAATTTACAGCCAATTTTTTCTTGCTCATGTTTTACTTCTGCAAGTGCAGAAAATGTTGATTTAATCAGCATTATCTTGTGTGGTTTTCTGTATCTTATTATTGTATAAATCTTTCCATATGGATCTCCTAGAGGTAGTCACTGAGCAGACAAGTCTCCTTGTTGCTAAATTAAAGAGTACGTACTATCCTTAAAACTACCAGGTTTTCCTCGTAGATTTCTTCTCCTTTTCTCGCTATATTTTCAAGACTTCATCAATATGAGAAACCTATAGGTAGGTTATTTAAGTTTACATTATACATAATTTTTATGTTTCTTTCTCATCCTTATTGATCTTCATCTAATCTTTAGTATCCTTTCAAAACACTCCTCTTTACTGCCCACTCTCCCCATTATGTATATCTACAATATAGTTTGATAGATGTGTACATGAGTCTCTAATCATGCCATCGGAGTGGCCAGCTTTGGAAACAAGCATTATGAGTTGATCTGAGGTCAGCAGGCAGTAAAGTCTGAGCATTTTCTACATTAGATTAGAATCAATTTCTTGACTAAATAAATAAGCAGCGAAACTGCAGCTGTCAGACAGAAGTAGTAAAATGTGAGAGTGAAGGTCACCACTCTAGAGAAAATCTTTTAGATGGTGATCAGACAGACCCAATCAGGGAATAACCAACTATGACAGATAAGGTGGCCTTAGGAGGCATATTGGCAGTGAGTCATCCCCATACTAAAGCCTACACCTGCCACAAGGAGAAAATTGAAGAGGGGTCTCTGCATCATTTTTCTAATTGAAACAGGCATTGATGGGGGAGAGGGAAAAGTTTGTCCTTTTTGAAATCTAAGGGGCAAAAAATAAACAGTCATTAGCTATATGACTTGTTTGGAAATCCGGGATAAAACGTGCTGTGATAACTTTGGCAATATTATGAAAGCATGCAGAAAACAGCCATATTTGGAGGCAGTAAAATATGAAACTGGAAATAAACCTGGCAGTAATAAGGTAATTGAATTTTTCTGCATAGACACCAACAATTAGCATATTGAGAGAACAGCTGAGTCCAAATAGTTTATCTACTTTCAAACACATTTTATTTCTACCTTAGAAAATTTTTCTTTAATAATCTAGGCTTTATTTAGTTTCATTGGCAATTTTACAAACATTTTAGAACACTGCCTTCAGGTGATACAGGAAAGCCTTTTTCTGAGAGTTCTGTCAGACTATGACTTAGTTTTTTCCAGCGCATTGACAATCAGGTAGCTCCTAGCTCTTGCTTCCATGGGAACTTGAATAAAAATTTCATCATAGTAGAATAAAATTTCTCAACAAAACAACCTGCAAAACCTAAAAAAACTCTTTCATAACTTATTATGACCTCAGGCATTTAATTAAAAACTGCTTAGCTAGTCAAAACAATAAATACACATTTGAATGTTTAAACAGTGTAGAGGAACAGAAAGTAAAATTTCCAGGTACACCTTGTCAATCAAAACAGCATGTTTAAAACAGTCCATTCTGTTTCAATTTCTGCTTTCCATTCTTAGTTAATTAAGATTCTTGCCATTATAAAAATTATGGGAAAATGATTTAAAAAGCAGTAATATACTTAGATTGCAGCAGGTCGTTAGACTCCTAAGGCTTTATTCTAATGTCGCACAGTAAATCACATTCAACCATCCTTGGGTGCAGATGAAGACTAAATCTTTCTTCATAAAAAACAAAGTAGTATGAAGTTCATAATTTTTCATTTATATCTTGTAAATGCCACTACTTAAACTTTTCATTTCTCACTGGGCCTATTATTTTCTTTCACATTTCACTTATATGTAGGTGTTCACATTTCTTAAGATCCTTAACCTTTTTTTAATATCCTGTTAAAATTTACTTCTCTGTTTATTGCATGACTTTCTCTTGTGGTTCTTCAAATTAACAGTCCCTTCAAAGTATATTAGGTTGCTTATTTGATTTCATATTAATGTGATTCTGTGACTATTCAATGATTTTGCTGCTTCAAACCTTTCTTTTAAAAATTCATTCTTTTCACGCACAATAACTTTAGCTTCCTTGAAAAGGATCTATTTTATAACTACTAGAATTAGGTGGAAAATCATCCTGTGGGATTAAAGGTTTTTAAAGTAAACTGACACAAACAATGTGTTTGAATTACAACTGTAGAAAAGATTCTACTACTTTGCTTTGGATCACAAACGGATGGACCATACCTCAAATCATAAGAATTTTTTTTTTACGGTGTTTTTTTTTTTCATGCAGGACCCAGTTGGTCCAGAAGGAAAGACATGATCCGATCATTTAATCATTCTGTGATAGGATAGACTAACTACATCCCTCTGGACATTGCTTCAGTCTCTCCTTCAGAGACACTATTTAGAGAGACAGTATAGAGACTATTCAAACTAGAATGTTTTTCCCAAGTCATTAGTAATGCTTAGAACCAAAACAAAATTTCTTTTCTGCCCTGAAAGAATGCAAGAAGCTTCTTCTTGGAAACCCTGACATCAGATATTACGATATTAAGAAAGTGTTCCTTTTCTTCCCAATGATGTTTAAATACTTTGGCACAGTCTTTCTGTTTATTCTTCCAATCCATCCCCACTTTGTCCACAGCTTCCTGATTCTTCCAAACCATTCTAAGCTTCCCGCTACCCTGGCTCTTTGTAAATGATTTAGCTGGAGCAGTCTGTATCCTGGCCAGTCCTCCTAAGATTCTCATCGAAACATATTAATCTAGCGGCTAGTCTTCTTTCTGTTACTTTATTTACTAGGAAGAAAAGCAAAATATTAAGACCCTTCTCTTCCCAGAATCCACTGCTAGAAGCCATCTTTTCTAAGTGTGACAGATCTTGAATTCTTTGTAGTTTCATGTTAGAAGTGGAACATGACTGGCCTGCATGCCCTTCCCTCATACTTTTCCCCAGGTTTAGTTTTTAGGGTTATATAGAGGTGCTCTGTTTGGCAAGACCAGGTCTAAATGGTTTAAAATGGCCAAACTCCAAACTGGATGTAAAAATGGGACTTTGACACTGTGAATCCTAGAAATAGGCAGTGATCTCTGAGAGCATCATTGGCAATACTGGTACACCTATCTCTGTTCCAGAAACGCTAAAGGAAGAAGAGGTGGGCATCCTAGGCTGGCAGTAATAGCAATCAGCACTGATCAATCAGTCCACAAAAAACAGCAGAAAAAGTTTATGTGTGAAACACCGTTCTTCGCTACAAGAATGTGCTGATCCCAGGAGTAAGGGCGAGTGAATCTTTGAAGAGCCTGAAGCCATATCCTTTGCTTAGAAGGCAGCATAGCTAAAACAAAAGACATGGGCAGGTGCATCATGCTTTTTATTAAAGTGGTGGTGGTGCTTTTGCTGCTCAGTCTTACCCTTTGCTTAGATGATCAAGATATTTGCCTGCAAAGGATGAGTTCTGAATGTCAAGATCTGTTACCTTTGGATATGAATCTGATGGCCAGTGAGGTTCTCTCTGTTTTTTTCTCAGTTCCCACATCTTAAGTAAGCTGGGCTATACACTCCCCAGTTTTCAAACTGAGGGACAGGGTGGGTCACATCTAAGAAACCTCTTAAGCATGATCCTCCCATATGAATTTTCACTGAACATGCAAAAATGTAAGGTTTGGCAAGACATTCAAGTACAGGATCAAGCTTCTTTTGTAGAGCTTTGAGTCACTTCCTATAGTGTATATGAATCATGCTCCAAGTACACTTAGAAAGTTCAGATCCTGAATATAATTAAACATGGAAATGCCTGGTTTCTGGATTTGAAAGAACATCAAACTATATCCTGCCTTTCTAATCAGCTAGGTCAAGGCAACAACACTCCTAGTTGATTATATAAAGCTCTATTGTTGTTCATAAGGAAGTTTCTTTTTTCTGTTTCCCCCTTCACTTTCCCCTAGATTGTCTGTAGTATCTCTTGCATCTGAAAGAGTTTAAGAGGAGGTAGGACCAGGGTTGTCTTCTTTCCCTAAATCTATATGTCTAAATTACTTGAGCTTTAAGCTCAGGAATGGCAAGATCTAGAACTGTGATTGGAAAAATCAATCTGTTAATAACTGCCAGAAATCTGGAAATAGAATCTGGGAAAAGAAAATAAAACAAAGTCCCCCAGCACTCCTCTCAAAATATTATTGGAATCAATTAGTCAGAAATAGTGTTCTGCTTACAGTCATTGCATGATCACAAGAGGGGGGAAAAGAAAAAAAAGGAAAATATGATTATGTTATCTGAATGAAATTATATGCTTAGCTGCATTGAACAGTTATTATGCAAATATTTAGGAAAACCTGCTCCTGAAGTATACTCCATGGATGTCATCTATCATAACAGAGATCTGCTACTTTGCGGCATGACAGAATTGCTTAATAGACCTAGGCATATATAACAGATTTTGCCATGGGCTGTCCTTGAGTTATATGATGGACAAACTCCCTCAGCAAGGTACATATGTTTCATGTCAGGTAGAGGAGAATACACCCCTGTTGCTTGCTCCAGATAAAGAAAAAACTAGATTCAAAATGAATTTTGCATTTTTGTTTCTTTATTTCATACTTTTAATGTTATATGCTTGCCAGAAACACTGATTTTATAAGGTCTTGATATTAATTAGAAAAGTGTACCTAAATATATCACAGAATTGTTGGGGTTAGAAATGACCTCTTGAGATCATCTAGGGCAACCCTCCAGCTAAAGCAGGTTCACCTGGAGCAGGTTGCACAGGGTGACATCCAGGTGGTTTTTTAATATCTCCAGAGAAGGAGACTCCACAACTGCTCTGGGCAGCCTTTTCCAATGCTCTGTCACCCTTGAAGTAAAGAAGTTTCTCCTCATTTTCTGATGGGACTTCCTGTGTTTCACTTTGTATTCATTACCCCTTACCCAGTCGTTGGGTACTACTGAAAAGAGTCTGGCCCTGTCCTCTTGACACCCACCCTTAAGATATTTATAAGCATATATATATATTTATATATGGATAAGCATATATATATTTGAATCTTTTAAAGTTACTGCAATATTCTACTGTATTTTTTATGATAGTAAGTGCACCTAATCTTCACATAAACCTTTTCACATATACTCACTGAACTGACTTCTAGGTTTCCTCTCCCGTTTATTGCTTAAACTATTATTTATTAGTTAGTGGAATTAATAATGGCCATCACAACTTTAACCTTCCTAATAATTACGTTGATATAAAAATATAACAATGAAAATAGGTTATAGATAATTACTAAAAATATGCTATTTTTAGTAGTTTTAGGTGTTTATTGAGGTCCTGTTTTCAGATTGTCATTTTTTTCTTCATCGAGGCAGTCAGAAGAAACTTGATATTTCATGTAATTTTGTGAGCTCATACATTCTGCAGTTGGCAATTAAAACATCGTAACGATCAACATAAATTCAATAGAGTAGCTCATATTAAGTAGTCGTTTGTAGAAGAAAAAAGTAATTCCATTACACATGACAAATAAGCAATTATTCTGCATCAGGTTTCCCAGGTCCTCTTACCTTGATTAACTACCAGTACAATGGAAAAGCAGTTTGCAAGACACAATCAATTCCAGCACACAGATACAACACACAATCCAATAATAACTTAACACAGCCCTTTATATACTTTTTTTTTATATCCCTTTCTCATTTTCTAGTCTGTTTTTAGAGAACATACTTAAATATTTCAAAAGCAATTCTTCCTCGACATTTCTGCACTTGTTTTCAGTCATAATGTCAAATATATTTTCTTTTATATTGTAGAGGAAGCATACTTTTAAAGGAACTTTATTCTTAATTTACTTTTTGTGGATAAACTAAAGGTCTTCTTACTAGACTGTGTTACTGAATCCCAAAGTTTATTGCACATACATTCTGTCTGACTTCTGGATATATAACAAATTTCTAGATATCTACTATATATCTTTAATAGACCTCTGGAGACTGAGAAATTTCTGAGGAGGAAAGCCTTGAAAGCGAGCTGCAAGAGGTTATTAAAACAATAGCATTAAAATGAACACTTTGGAATACCTAGGAAAAGGCATTCCTCAACTTTATTTCCATATGGTAGCACCATGCAGCTTAAATGACACTCTAAACATCTTAAAAACTCATAAAACGGAAAAAAGGGAACAATTCTAAAAAACCCACAAGCTCTGTTAAGCAATATTTTCAGTTCTTAAGTCCTTCTTGATGACAAAAAATTGGGGGTTTATGAGATAAACTAAGCTTAATTGGGCTATCATTTGGGGGATTGCCATATGGTACCCATAAATAATTTCTTGGTAAGGTACTGCTCTCCCTTAAAACAGAAAACATATGTCAGGTACTCATACTTAAATCTGTATCATTCCACTCTGGAGTATATCCATACTGATTAACCACCTAGAGATGACTGACAATGGATTTATCACATGACTGATTAAGTGTATCTCAAGGATATGCACACCAAAAGAAGAACAGGAATATTTTGCTAACATATTGGTGAATATTTTCCCAACATATTGGTGAATATTTTCCCACCTGTATCACAGAATCCATCTTTTGAGATGTCAAAAATATTTCCCATTTCACTGAAGGTTTTTTGGTCACAGCAGGTGTCCACAGCATCATTAGTGCTGAGTGAAATAACTATAAAAAAAACCAAAACCAAAATATTTTCAGTCATTGCTACCATCTCTACAGAAATCTGAAACGTGGAAAGAATTTCAGTATACCTTAGCATGGCAGTCACCACTGGGATAAAAACACTGGAAGAATGTATTCATTTCAATTGCTTTTTCATTCTTCAAAACACTTAGAATCTGGGGAAGGTGATGTTGTTTCTCTGGAAGTGACAACAGAAATTTTTGATGGAGTATCCTTTCACTTGGATCCCTAATGGGGCCCAAGAAGATGTAACATAGTTTGAAGATAGTTCATATTCATTCTGACCCCTTATAAGTCAGCCCTGGCTGAAGAAACTTGGACAAGTGTGGCCAGAGCTTGTTCTCAGGGCTGAATGGAAAACAAACACACTTTTGCCTTCAGCTACATTATCCATCCCATGAAGCAATCAACAACACAGCTGAATTAGAATTCAAGTGCACTTCCAGAGTCTCTTTCCCTGAACATCAATCCTCAAGTCTTTGATGTTGCACATAAGCCTAACCATAGGCTGTGGCAGTGAACCTGTTTTAGTAGCTTATGACAAATTGAACAGCTTGGGTATGATTTCAGAATGGGAGTTTGTTTTTATAACTGTGCCTTCCCTTCTTTTTTTTTGTGTAAGCGGCAGCACAGACTGAGTCTTTGCATGTAAAATCATATCATTTCAGTAAACCCACAATTTTTTACACAATCTTTATAATTAATACTTATTTTAGTTTTAGTAACTAGCATTGCTATTACTGATTTCTAGGTCTAGGTTGTTTGATTCCTCCCTGCCCCCCCTCACCCACTGTGAACACCATATTTTGTCATTTACATTCTGTTCCATGTCCTAGTATAGCTGGTGACTTTCTATAGAGAATTACTTTCTGCACTTAGGGGAAGGGATAGGTCAGATGCACTTCAGCGAAACAAGAGCTTAGAAAAAGAGATTGTGTAGGGTCAGAAATGAAAACACTGTAATCAGCAGCCTGCTGCTGCTGTACCTCTGACCTCTGCCAAACTTCTTGCCAGCATCCAACTGAAGCTTCTGCATCCTAAAATATTTGTTCTCAGCAGCACTTTTTTCCCCAGTTTAACTGTTGTAGTTTAGGTGGGTTTTTTTAACTGAAAGTATGAGTAAAGTGATGTTGAATGCTTTAATAATTAATTTTTTTGAAAATGTAAAACTAGCTAGAAAAAAAATCACTGTATTTATAAGCTAGGCCCATATCATCAACTTTAATTCAGAGTTGTCGGAACTGTGATCATTAAAAAGCTAGCATCACAGGCAAGATCAGGAATGGAATCCTGCACACATACCTAAAATGCTAGCATAATTTTTCACAATGATCACAAATGCAACAGAGTCGCTTTAAATATTTTTAAAATCCAGGATTCCCAGGTTTTAAGGTTTGTGCAGAAATATTCTGCTCTGCTGACTATTGTCTGCTCTACTAGCAGTAGCTATGCCACTGCAGAAAGGACTTAGAAATGCCGATTAAGGCACTGTTGCACTCTTCCTTTTGGCTACAACACTTCTAAGAGTGAGGTGTGTCTCTGTAGCTGCCATAATAAATCATCTATTAAAATGAATGGACTATCAGGACATGTCAGCTGTATTTCCTTTTATCAGCATCAAAGATCTTTTCATTAAGCTGTGTTTATAATACATATGCTAAAATACATTTTTCATCTGCTATTATATAGATTTAGCTTTTCATCAACATTTAAAATTCTTAAAAGCAGAAAAAAATGTTTAAGGTGTCATCATCGTAAGTAAATCTAACACCCAACAAAAAGCTTGTAGTAAGGGTGAAGGATGACATAATTCTTTCAAGAAAACTCTTCAAAAGAACAAAAATATATTCTTATCTGAAGGTTATTCCTGTCTTGAAAAAAAGCTTACCTGCTTGGATGAAACTTTGGAACCTTCCAGGACAAGATAAGCCTTTAAGATGAGTTCATCTAAAGCCTACCCTTTACTATACAAGCTTTCAGAAAATTGTCAAAGTTTATAGCTCACAGAAATAGGACGTAGCAGGACTTCCATTAACATATCCAGTAGAGAGCAAATTGAATGACCCAAATACCATCACAGGGGCAAAGACTGACAAATGCTTTCTGGTTCTCTGTATTTTGATAGGGGACAAAAATTGAAATGTTCCATATCTCTCTTGGCCACCTTCATCTTTCCTGAGTAAAAACATATCTGCCTGTGGCAACCGACTGCATTTATACTTCCTTGGAGGAAGGGAAGAGAGTCAGGGACACCACTACCATCCCATCCTAAACTCCGGGTTTATGTTAATCGACCTTTTCTGTGGTATAGCGGTTGCCATGGTGAAACTGTTATCTGAATCCCTGATGTTACCCCCTTCCCTTTCTGTTTCTCCTTCCTCTCCCTTCCCTACAAAAATGTCACCAATCTCTAGTTTTTGATTTACCTTTGAAAATTGAAAAAAAATATAATCAAAGACAAAACTTTCAGTTCTGTTCTAAGTTTTTGAGCAAGATGTCACATGCAAGATGCCACATACTGTAGCTTCTGGAGCTGCTCTTGTCTATTCATGAGACATAAAACGATATCATCCCTCATATATGTTGTTACTTACAGGTCATTTTTTTGACAGGTTTATCTCCTTTCCACAAATAAGTGAAGACTTCTATAGTGACCTTAAAACTGTCATACAGGATACCTGACAGGGAATCTTAGCACAGAAGTTAACAGCAATGTGGGCAATATGCAGACTGATAGCAAAAGAATAAATTTTATTTATTTCATTTAACTTAATCTGCTTCTTTCTGCAACAGTGACTCGAGATGATTTAGATAACTGAAGTTCTCCGTAAGCCATTCCCATCAGTGACTGGCATCCCAGATAGTTTTCTCTGAGGGTCTTATTTGAAGCTGTAACCATGTTTATTTCGAATAAAATCGAGACATATACTAGAAGAGTAATACCTATTAAGTTGTCAAAAAAAAAGTAAATATATTTTCTCCTTTCCAGCTTATTCCTACTTTGGCTGGTCTACTTCACGAATACGGAGAAGAAAACTTACAGACTTTACATGATGCTTGACTGTAGTCAAGTCTTCTGGCTGATGGACATAGGTAGGATTAGCTTTTTATCATCATTCAGAATGTCATAACTATGCATTTCTGTGTGCTGGAAAAAGCTTTAAATAACAGTAAAATAGACTCTTGAATCTCAGACGTCTAGCAAATAGGTGAACTGTTACATTAAGTCCACCTCACCTGAATGACAGCCGATATGAATATAACATGATTTCAAAACTGAGGTTTAAGTATCATACACGTGGGAGTATGAATGACATTATTTTATACAAAATGTCACTATTTCCAGTGACATTGTTATTTTTAGTGACCTGTTACGATAATTATAGCATCTCCCTAGGACTGAAAATACTTGGAGCAACTGAATCCAAAATTAAGGAAAAAGCAATTGTAGATAGTAAAAATGAAATAGAATGTGATAAGTATGTTTTATTGAGTATTTTGAATTAAATGTTAATAACATAGAAATAAGGATGCATTTGTGTAAGGGAGACCAATGTGAAGTTAGGCTGAGTACAAGCTGAGAAGGCTGTAGTTTATAGAATGCTGCAGAGAATTACATAAATAGAAATATTAATTTATGCTCTACTTAGAAATTTCTGCCTTGAATATTACTATGTATTGCAGAAGATTAACCAATTTGATGAAGCAGGGGGTAAAGCCAGCTGTGACATTTTAAGAGATTGTCTACCACCATCCTATCCGTATCCTGTTGCTCTGTTATTACCTAAGTTTAAGGTGATTGGAGTTAGTCTGAACAGACACTAAAAGTGTTTTGAAGTAACTTGGCCAACTTTGCATGACAGCAGATAATGAATGTTCAAAACCTGCTGAGTGCTGGTGCCAACAACTTCCAAATGAGGGGGAAACCTGAACAAACTGTGGTGAATCAAAACTTTCTGAGATTACAAAACATTTCCAGATAAATAAAGATGAAAAGGTGATTCTTTAAAATTTTGACCAAATATCTTTGAAAAAGAGCTTTTCCAGAGTATTTTTCTGGTTTAAGTGAGAAAGTATCCCCCTTTTAAAGCAACTAAGATGTGTATCCTTACTTTATTCATAGAACTCATTTTGAAATGAAAGACAGCAAAAGGAAGAAAAGCACAATGTAAAATATGTTTCATAGGCAAATCAGTACAGAATAATTTTCATTGTTTAAGATTTTTAACTAGAAAATACTGTTTTTTCCCAGTTAAGTAATTTTTTTTAAATTAATCTGTATGCTTTGTAAATCTATATAATTTCCTCTATGCTCTTTGCATTCTACTTTAATTTACCTTTTTTTTTTTTGGTCATATTTTCCCCTTGGCTAAGTCATAAAAGTTTGAAACTTAAATTCATTTCAATCATTTAAAATGTATGCTGTTTCAGGTATTGTAGCAGCATGGAGAGAAATATAGCATTTAGATTACCATAGGGAGAAACTATTAAACTAAACAAGCTACTTATAATAATGCAATAATTTTTTTCCAAGCAGCAGTCTGGAGGAAAATACTGTTTCATACCTTAATTTGTCATTTCAACCAGAAAACTTGAATCACTGATAGAAGGCTCTAATGCTACAACATAGGTGGTACAGGTTGCACATAGGTATGATGATTTTACAGCTAAGAAACATTAAAAAAACCTTTTAAACATTATAATTCCTTAATTTTTCTCTTATTTTTTCTTTCATCTATTGTATGTTTCCAATACATCACTTCATTCTAATCTTCAGAAAAGGAGAGTTATCCCTGTAAAAGTAGGTAGCATAGACTGGAAAAACAAGCAAAATGAGTAGTGGCATAAGAAAATTAAAGAACAAATTAAGCATTCTAATGCACAGATACTTGTCATCACGTTAAATATTTGTTATTTCTGCAAAAAATGACTAAATCTTTAGAGGAAGGACTTGTTCACTATATGTTTGTTTCAATTGTGTTGAACTGACTATGAGTACAACCTGTTGGAGTTTGTAACTTCCAAGCTCAAGTCCATACAAGAATTAAGGGGGCACAATCAAATAGATATTTAGCTGAACATTTTTGTAAATATTAACTTAAGGTATGTATATGTTATCTATGTAAATAATAAATATAGTATAAAGTTATATACATTTTATATACAAATACAGTAATATATATTACTATAGATATATAGTTTGGTTTCAACTGAAGTTGAGTACAGGTTTATCCATAGTAATAGTACTTCTGTAAAATCTGCTGCGGTCTGCTACCCTACTCTTCAGGGCTGAATTTATTTCTTTATTATTCCATATACATATCACTTCCAAGAAAAAAGCCCACAAAGAAATTTTACATATTTTTACACGTTTTCAACTTTGAGTGTAGAAGCATTCATACGAAAAATAAAATTTCTATGGAAGTTAGCATTATCTCCTGGATTAAAAATTATTGGTACATTTAATTTTTAACTATAATGCGTGCTTACTAAATTAAAAACTCCTTTTGTTTGCCATATATCCTTTGATCTGTGCTCAGCAGGAGAAAACTGTTCAATTACGGCCCATCTCCACTTCCATTTGACTGCTAGCTTTGGAAAAATAGCAGAGCAATAGGAACTTTGTCCACTACTAAATATCCACCCAAGGTATGGCCATGTTTTACTCAACAAAAATAATAGGAGGGATTTTAAGACATTTGTGAACTTAGACCTACTCATAACTTAATTTTGAAAATTTACTGTGCTTATGTGCATGTGGTGAATAAATCAAGAACAATTATTTCAAAAACTATTCTGGACACACAGACAGTAGAGAAGTACATAGTTATACTACCGCTTATCAATATCTTTGAATGACCAATATAATCTCTTCCCGATTCATGTCAAAACAGAAGCTATTCAAATTATGTCTGTATAGCATAAAAAAATTTTGCCCCTGATTTGATAAAGTCTTTGCATATAACTTTAGAACCAGAACCTTGTGATTTTTATAGAAAAAAACAAGTAATTGGTAACACTGGAAGAAAAGAAGTAACAAAATGCATAGGAAAAAATCTTACTAAGTTATTTATACAAAAATTAGGGCCAAAAATCACAGTCTTTTTTCAAAATATCCTGAATGCTACATGTTAGAAAATTGTAAACAAATGGAAATTACTAAGGAATTTTCAAACTGACAAGGAGTTTGGATTGTTCACAGAAAATAAAATATTGAAGTATTGAGTAATACCAAAGGTCTGTTGTCCTTTAATCTGTCTAATGTTTTCGAAAGCATCTGCTATTATGTAAAAAATGTAGAAAAAACAATAAATTCTCACATTCTCTCCAGTACTGGTTATGAGCGATGTGTAAGGCTCTCTAAGACTGGAGGTTTCATCCAGGCCATCATGTGCAATAATCACTGACAGGATGTCATTCTTCTTTGTGGATTCACCTGCCCCCCTTTTTAACCTTTATACATTCTGACCCTTAGAGCACTCTAAGACAAGGAATCCTGCAACTTGACATTATTATATGGAAAAAAAAATCTGTTTTAACTTTACTGCTTATTTCATATGTTTTACTATGCAAAATTGCATTTCTACCTTCCTTACTCATCGCAGTGTTGGTATACTTTTGGAAGTAAACCTGAAGTGGCAGAGGCGTAGATTAGAAGCTCTAAAAGAGGAGCATGGTTGGTTTTTTTCTATTTCTCTGAAGACTTATGTATAGCAAAAATGATCTTTAAAGATCAGAGGCATTGCTCGGGTTTGTTACCAAGCTCATATAGAGTGGAACCTAGAACTTTCAGATAATTATGCTTGGTTATAGGACATTGATTTCTGATAAATATTATTTGTGTCACTGACTTTAGGAACATAATATGTTAATGTCTAGATGCTGTGGCAAAGATTATCAACTTACTATTATTTGTAATCTCTTTCTATAAGTTTGCTTTTCGACAAGAACAAGCATCATGAAAAACATGCCTCAAATCTGTTTATATTGTTGTAAAAGTAGCAAGTACATACAATTTGTAAGCACTGGCTAGAGTCTTTCTAGACCATATCTAACTCCATGTGTTGATAAATCAAAAGTATTACAAAATAAGTATTTCTGTGCTGGCATAATTCTACGGTCTTTTTTTTTTTTTTTCCCCCGCAAAGGCAGTACCTGTTAAAGTGATGTCTGAAAACATTTACAAGACACTAAAGAAATTATCGTTAGAATGAAAATATTAATCTTTAGTCTGTACTGACAAGTATTCTTGGTCTTAAATCTTCCCAAACTTCTAAACTTTTGCTGACTGTAGCTCAAGTGCAACATATTGCATATGATTTTGGGATAACATCAGTTAAAACAAATACATATACAGTCTTCTGGTTTATCTATATATAAAAATATATGTGTGTGTGTGTGTGTAGCAAACCAAGGGATAATATAAGTATTCATCTTAAGTGGTTTTTTTAATGGATGAATGAGTGAGTGTATAGACACACACACTGGGCCATTTCTGAGTAAAAAAAGTGGATGCCTGTGTTTATAGTATTATAATAAACATGTATCTTTTTAAAGCATTCACAGAGATTTATAACAAGAAATAGAAATATTTTATCCTAAGGCAGTTCACCACCACAAATATTCTTTTATTACCTTACATGAAATATTATTTTGTCACAAGGGATAGTGTATATTTTTAGTTCAAAATGATGTTTCCTTAAAAGGAATGTAACTTCACATTTACAAAGTCTGAATGCAGGTGAGAATCTCCCCACCATCACATCCCTCCCCGCAAAAAAACAAACAAAGAACCAGAAGCCTGTCATAAAATAAGCACTCAGTAAAACCAAATAAAATGAAAGCAAAATGTCTGCCATGGGATGAAAGAGCCTGTGTAGTGGTAGTTATAGCATAATATGTTTAAGCCTGGGGATATAGTGAAGTGCAGATATGTCACTCCTTGAATAAACACAAACTATTAGTGGTGCTATACAAGCATAGCTGCAAGGTTTTTAGAAGCAGATGAGATTACATCAGTTCTTATGTGCCATCCAAGGTGTCATATCACAGTCCCTAGTTGATCTTTTCTTTGGATTAAGAAGCTCTCTTACTCACAAGTGCTGTTAAGCATTCCAAACGTAGGCTTTACTTTTCTAATTAAGATCATAATTTGTGAAGTTTCTATGGCGGGGGGTTGTTTGTTGGTTGTTGTTGGTTGGTTGATTGGTTTTTTTTTTAATTCACACAGGATCTGAAAAACTGGTCTGTCAGAGCTCCCAGGTGCTAAGGATCTGAAACCACACACAGTGGTACATCTTATCTTCTGTAGCTTCCCATCCTCCTTGAAAGTGTTCATCCTACTCCTATATAACTGCCAGATAACCAATGTTTTGAGTTCTCTCAAGCTGTATTATTACCTTTTCAGAAAGCAATAAGTATAAGGGAAATCATTGTGCCACAAAGAGAGGTACTCTAGAGCTAACGGTCTCATACCTGAAAGCTTGGATGTGGCTCTGCCACAGGCTTCCTGAACTACCTGGAACAAGTTGTTGGAGATAGGATTGTATTTATAGGTTGCCACTGAGCAACTTGTAAGTACCTCAGCCTTAGAACCTAGAGCCAACCACTATGTTTTACCCACCATTATGATCTCTGCCTCTTTCCTCTCTGTCCCCTCCCCATCTAAAACTTTGCTAGAGGAGAGAAAAAACTACTTTTTATAAGTGAACTGAGTCAGAAGATACTTTCATAGAAAACTACCCTCTCACCTAAAGCAGTTTGAATACGCTTATACATTACTCCTTGGAGAGCACAAAATATGTATCAGAGCTCATGGGAGGTAACTGTTCTTTCACTGTCTTCAGACGTCCACCTTCTTATCTGCCTTCATCTTTTTTTCTAGATGAAGAGGTGCTTTTCATTTACATTAAGTCTACAGTAATCATCCTCTACTTTGTTATACTTTTTAAGTGTTAGTAAAACAGACAAAAGGATTGCATGTGTAGCTAGGTAGAATACTTTTGCTGTGTGCTTGTATCATTTACACCATCTTCATAGAACCATAGAATATCAGGCTGGAAGGTACCATCAAGGATCAGCTGGTCCAGCCTTTCTTGGCAAAAGCACATGGTCCAGTTGAATCTTAAAAGTGTCCAGTGTTGTGAATCCACCACTGACCTGGGGAGATTATTCCAATTGCTGATGTTCTCATAGTGAAAAATTTCCCTCTCTTGTCCAATCAGAATTTCTCCAGGAGGTGCTATAATAGGCTGTGCAGAAGCCCTCTCAAATGCATGAATTTAAATAAAGTCTGAGGATATGAAAGGCAATGTTTAGTCATGAGGGATGCTTTCTGTTTTCTGGACATGTTTTAATTTTATGTTATGGAGGACAATGTTACAGTAGAGAACTGTTAGATGTTGTGTCTAGAGAGAGAATAGCATGTTCTATGAAGATCCTGACAAGCAAAATTTGTAAAAAGAAAATAATGTGTTACAGTGAAATACTTTTTTTCTTTTCAAAATGGTGCTTATTTTAACTAATTTTATTTTTGTAGTGACATTAGCTGTGACTGCCTGTTAATCAGCAAGATCCGGAAGCACGAAGTTAATGCTCATAACACAATGATATTAAACTGAAAATCTCTGTGTTGCAGCAATAATACTGTACAACATTCAAATGTCACATATATACTTTAAAAAGGCAGAAAACTGTAATTTCTCAGCATACTTTCAGTATTAAAATGCAAATTATGCATTGACAACATATTTAATAGCTCTTATTGCTTCTGTTTTGGAAAGAATTTATTGTGTTTATACTGTTGAGGGGGAGCTTTGCCAAATTACTGTCCATGATTTTTCCTTAAGAATTGAACTAAATAAAACACAGTAGCAGTATTCTATAAAATCTGATGATAGTCTTACATAGTAATTTGTAAAACAAATTTGATCCTCTTTTTTTTTCCCCTTATTTCAAGACTTACTTATTAGTGTTGTTATTGTAATGATAAAAATCTTCCAAGTATCATGCAATAGCCTGAAACTGTGCAAAGCTGTAAGCTGTAGTCCTGTTTTTATGGTAACTTCCCTGAAGTTGCCTGAATTTTAAACTTTGTCTAGTGAGGGAGAACAAAACCATGGGCAGGCTAAAAGCCAGTGTACAGCGTTGAATCAGTTAGGTGAAAATATACTTACTGCAACTGTCTTTGTCTGAATCCAGTTCACAGAAAACACATGCATTCTTTTTTGCTGAATTAAGTCTAGTACCTTCAATTTAAATTCCGTTAACTCCTCCAAACATCCAGGAAAATTGTTCCAGAAAGAAACAGAAAATGAACAAGTGAAAGTGAGCTTGTCCAAGTTAGTTCCATTTCATTCATTTGATTTTCTCCACATAAACAGTCCAACTCTTGAGACACTATTAATTAACATAAGGATGTGATCTGCATTTCATCTTTCAATTTGGGAACATCAAAATACATTTTCTAAATTTACAAATTTTGCTGAAATTCTGTAAGGCTGTAGGCCAGACTGGAGTCTTTGGCTGTTTATCCATGCAGGTGAGTAAAAGAAATAAACTCTTCATGTAACATAACTGGAATTTTTCCATTGCTGTTAGAAATAAGAGCAGAGATTACCATCCTCCAGAAAATCCTCCCCCAGAGAAAAAAAAAAAAAAAGAAAAGAAAATAATAAAAACACAGACAAATTCAGTAGAAAATTTCTCAAAATTAAAACCAACATTTAATATACAATATTATGAATGTTATATGAAAGTAGCACAAGCACAGACAGAATATGTAAAGTGCAAGATGTACCCCTAGCCTGCCCTGTTCCAAACCTGCCTGATGGTTTGGAAAGCCATCACAAAGAGATTCTCCTGTTCACTCACCTCATGTATAATTGCACTCACATTGTCTGCTACTGGCAATTTACTCTTTTTTGCCTCAAGGCAGCTAGAGCACCGTGACTCCTAGATGGACACCAACCCTCACTTAGGGTTAGAAGAAAAAATTATTAGTTTCTCCTATTTATTATTTTCTTTTCCTCCTTGACTTCTCTTCTTTGCTTGGTTATTTCTGGCTTATGTAGTACTGAAGTCATTCAACTAAATAGCATTTTCTGAGCTACAAGATACAAAACCTATTTCTTAGACAGATTTGTAATTTCTACTTGTTTTAGGGAATGATTCATTCTACAAAAATTAAAGCATGCTCTCAAGACCTTCCTGTTATTGGACTGTATCTTAATATACAATGAAATATAATGCTCTGGAAAGTTTTTGTTTTTCTAATAAATGTTCTCTGCAACAGTTTTAACAGCAATAACAAGTCAATTCAGTTTTTTCTTCCTGTATTACTTATCTTTTATAACTATACTGTGTCAGTCATTTCACATGGTGATTGTTCCATGCAGCAACTGAAGTTTTCTATCCTTCACCATTCAACTAAACCGTCCTGTAGAACCATAAAAAAGGGTAATTTATGCGAAATATTTACAATGCAGTGAATTTCTGTAGAGAATAATTTTTAGGATACATCAAAGAAAAAATGCAAAAGAGAAACCTAGAAGAATGTAGTTTATGAATTTATAGCAAAGTTACTGTTCTCAGTCTAGACAGTGTTAGTACTTTATCCATCTAGAATAGCATTGTTTTGTTGAATTGTTTACTGTTTCTTTAGTTTGTTTTGCTTTGTGGGTTTGAGTTGTTGAGATTTGGTGTTTATTGGTTTTATTTTTTTGTTGTTATGTTCCCCAACAGTGAAACTAAGTTCTTAATTGAGATTTTGAGCTTTAAAGAATGTGCTTTTTTCTGAGTGCTCCCATCACCACCAGGTACTGCTATTGACTGCTTCTGTGTAACTGGCTTAACCTGTAGGAACAAAAACTGCAAGAGTAGGAAACCAGCAAAACACTCGAAACTATGAAGGGCATGTCGGAAGGGGATTACCATTATAGCATTTGATAGAAGGCTTACAAAGTAGCATGAGAAAAGCATACAAATGCAGGAGCAAGCCAAAGAAATAAAACTATACAGTATTAATGCTTCATTAGAAAAATTGCCCAGACATCTCAATTTTAATTGTCTTATATGTCTCCTAGAAATTATTTCCAGTAAGGAGGAGAATTTCAGTGTTACTGTATGCAGAAATAGCATCACTATAAAATCAGTCTTACTTTAGCCAGAATCTAAAATTAATTTTTATCATTTAACTAACTACCTTTTTATTTACAACACATAACCTCCCAGTGATTTGAATCATGCCTTATCCAATAAGTAAAAGGCATGTTAGTGTAATTTTAAGGCAATCAGAGAATTAAATAGAAATAAATCAATTTAAAAAAAATCAAATCACCACCAGGAAATATTGTTTTAATGCATAGTGGACAACTGTACTTGCTCACTTGACATCATCAGGGCTGGTGAGCCAGATCCAACACAGGGACAGGAGCTTATGCAGAGGCCAAGAGACATCGGAGTAGATAAATACAGCAGTGAGGCCACAGACAAAGCAGCAAAAGCACCTCTGGGATGGAAGAGAAATAAACAAATGTTGCTGTTTTTCAGAAAGTAACATGTTAATTGGACTGAAGCATGGAAGTAATTTCCAGTCTACAGGGAAGCAAAGGGCAGCAGAAGATTAGCATCCTAATCTCTCTATTTCTGTTCTGTTTGTTTATTGTTTTGAGTTCTTTTGATTTTGAAAGTTAATAATCTCTATTTTGCATTTTTTATTTTAATAGAAGTTATTTTTGAATCCAAACCCTTTCGGTCCCTTTGGGGAGTTTCTCTAGGAGGAAGTTCAAGTGCATCTGTTCTGCAGCAACTTATATCTGCACAGATACAGGGCAAGGCTACAGCTGTGACAACATGCTCACAAAGAATAAAAGAAAAAGAAAAAAATATCATATCCCTTATGAAATTACAACAACAAAGACAGAGACTAGCAAGGTGTTTCTGTAGATGATGTGATGCTCAGGTAAAATGACAATTTCACCTTCACTGTCACAAGACAAGGAGATTGACCAAAAATCAACTTAATCCTCACTCTCTTCAATTGTTTCCATCTCATTCATGTTATTTCCAGGGTTCCTAAAATACCATTTTTTATGTTCTTCTACTCTTCATACTAGAAATGGCAGTGTTAGCATTTCTATTACCCTGAAAATATTTTTTTTTCAAATATCACTCTGACTTAAATCTTACAATATTGGTCCCTTTAATACCTTAATAATGGATTTCAGCTTCTTGAACAGATATATTTTCTTAAGGTTTTTATGTCTTTGATGTTATTTTCCAGCTCGCTAACCTCACTTTCTTCAGTGTTGTCTGATTTACATTATTTTCCTTCTCATCCTCTTCTAATAACTTCATGTTCAATGAAGTTGCTAAGCCCCGATCGCATGCATTTTGTGTCTAGTGTTTCTGTCCACAGTAAAACTCCTTTTTATTCAACCATTTTCTGCTGTATTTCTTCAACCTCTAATCTTCCACAACACAGTACCATTTTTTGTCTCCGTTTCCTTTCTCTGCACAAACAGAAATAATCCAGATTTTGTTTTAACATCAAAGACATAAAATACATTGTTAGAAAGTCACTTGTTGCTCTGTACATGCTAGTTCTTGATTTCAGTCTGCTTTAATATCTTATCATTTCAAAATCATTCTCTTTCTCTGTTTTAAAAAATTAAAATATGGGTCTGTCAGCTGAGCTCCCTGTCACTTCTTGTTAGAGAATCCGGGAAAGTGCTGTATCTACTTTTTCTTAATTTTTTAAGAAGAGTTTTTACTTTTAACTCTTGACCTCTGCAGAAAAATATCTTCCTGTCTGCTTCTTTATTCCTTTTCAAATTTTCACGTAGGCTACTGCAAACTCAAAATCTAGTCATCTCCAATTAAGTGGTATAGCTGGGTAGTCTTTTGGTATTCAACATTGCACCTTCTCTATGGAAATAAAGAAACTTTCATAACCTTGCTAAGTAAAACTTGCCATGTTAGTAACCTAAAAAATTACACTGACATAACTTTCCTACTGTCTGGTTTACTGTTTTCCTGCAACAAAACTACTTTGACCATTTGTTCTTTTTCTAAAGATTGATTATTTACATTAGGTAATTATTTCCTTGTTGATGAATTGTGGGAAGTATCATCAATCTGCCACCACAGCACCATTGTTTTGTTAGATGCAGTACAGGGAAAGACTGGAAACATGGTGTATAGCCCCATAGATTTCAAGATAAAGACAAGGCACATGCACAAATGTCATCAGCTTATAAAGGAGTGGCAAACTATTTTCACCTGAGTCAACAAATGATCATATTTCTCCTTTTTGTGCTTCTAATAATGGCATGCATTTCTCTCACTGAGGCTTTGTCCTCTTTTATTTTAGTTTGTGTATTAAAATGACATCTGGCAATTGAGAGTTTAGTAAACTCCTGTTTCACATATGCTTGTATTCTTCTCTTGTTTCTTTGTTACCAGAATAATTTACCCCAAATCAAACAAAAAATTCCAGTTTCTTCTAATAGACAGTAAAGGAGAGCTGCGATTGTGAGCTATACAACCAAAAATGAGATGGAGAGAAGGTGTATTTAACAACCTCACCATTAAAGACTGTTAAGAGAGGCAATAATTATAGAGCAAGCAAGTGATGGCATGTGCTGTGAAAGAGGAAGGTTCTAAAAATAAAAACCAAACAAAGGTAGCAAGAGTAGAGCTAAGTTTCCATCATGGTTTTCATATGAGAACGAGAAACTAAATGCTGTGCATAAAGTTATTAGGTACAAATTATACCTTGGACACACAGAGTAAAAATACTTGCAGATAAATCAGAGCTCTATAGATGCAATTTTAAATGGTTAATTTTAAAACGTTTTATGAACTTTTCTTGTGCTACTCTGAGTAATGGACTTTCTAATGAAAATCCACTTTTTATTAAAAAATAATGAAAGCAAGGATTTAATAGAGGAAATGAACAGCACAGAGGTGAGTCTATTAATAGCAACTTGAACAAACTGAAAAACCCCGAGTTATCTCAGCTTAAAAAGAGATTTTAAAGTTGCCTTTTGTTTCAGAGGAGTCTGGCAGCACTTAATACTTTTGTTTCAGCTCTAAAATTCTTCTTTCTGTAGATGATCTATTATATTAAAAAATTATTGTGATGCTGTGATGTTAAAAAACTATTAAATTCTCAGTATATGTACTTTCCTCTGTAGTTTGGAGTATAACAAAAACATAAAAAATATCTAACACAAACATAACACAAGGGAAGAGATATTTCATCTCTGTGGAGAACTGTGGAGGGAGATGAGAATTAGCAGTGTTGAGGCATGTATTTTCTGCCTAGCACTCAGTGATCACATTTTTGTAGGGTTTGAATAGCTAGAGTTTGATCTATATAATCTAAGAAAAAAACAGCTTATATTCTTCAGCCAACAACTTGTAATTATGCAAGTTGCAATCACTGCAACAAAGAGAAGTTACAGTATGTAAAATGGTCTGCTGCCATTGGCAAAATTGTATATTTCTATCTTACGTATGTACCATTCAAAAGGGCTGATCTATGGTTAGCTCTTGAAATGCTACTTCTTCAGTGCTGGCACCTGCAGTAATTGTCCAGTTTGTTTTCAGGATGGCCTGCTCCTGCCAGCACCCCTGACCACTTGGTAAAACACACATGGATTCTCCTGTCTGCACACTCCTTATCACCAAGACACCACATAAAGCATCTTAGTTAGTTCCAAATGCTCTGATTTTAAGAAAATCTCTTCTACTATTTTACAGCATTCATCAAGATTCAGAAGTCTCATAATTTTCCAGAAATTAACATGGGGAGGAAGGCAAGGGTGTCATCCAACAGATCATTAAAAAAAGACAACAAAACAAACAAACCCCAAACTTACCTCTCCCTTAAAGGATAGACCAGTAATTGCACAAGTGCAAACGTCAAGACAGATGAATGCACTGATGTGAAGTCTGTCTGTTTCTCACATTAGATCCAATTCCTTTGTTTTCCATTGTTTTCATCCAATTTTATACTTTTATAGTCTTTTACACACAGTGGAGTTATAAACCAGCATAAAATCAAAATGATTCAATGGTGAATGGGGTCCTAAAATGTTTTCATTGTTGTATACAACCCATCATGCGTGCACATATGAAGTAGACACATGTATTGTGAACACTCATAGATATTCTATCTTCCCAAGCCTTTTATATGTGATGTTGTGGTGAACAGTGCATAGCACAAATATAATGACGTGCATTGTCTTACTAGTCTGAAACACCATGATCAACATGTTTAATTGTTATCAGTTACCACTAGGAAGGAAATTGTACTAGACAACTTCAAAATGCTAATGAAATAGCTGAAAGCAACCAAGCCTAAATTTCGATGGTCATGGTCACACAGGTTAAAAGGAACATATTCACCCAAATAGAGGGTCTGGTGATCAGTTTCACTGAGACAGATGTACAGGTCTGTGATTATATTGTCTATCTCTGAAACAGCTTAAGTGAAAATTTCTTAATATCAAGGCTTTATGTATTTCTCCATGCCACAGTATTCATGTGAAAGTCCCAAATTCCACTTTAAAATCATTTTCAGGTATATATTGATGGATTTTTTTTAAATGCTGGCACATATGCCATTGTTAATTATTGTTTACTCAGAACACAACAATCACAGGCAAAAATAATGCCCAGAACTCAAAGAATGGAAAATGAGTTTTTATGACATTCTTACAAGTTAGGCAACTTGTAACTTAGTGAGCCTGTCTTGAATATAAATACTTGCTTAATATCAAAAATATGCAAGAAAATCAGGGGGGTAGAACAGTAGTTGAAGTGAGACGTGCTGAGGTCCACATTGCTTGGCTTGTATTAAAAAAAAAATTAAAAAATCCGTAATACTGATAATTGTCACGTAATGTAAAACTTTCATTAAGTGACCTGATAAAAGTTTGAATACCTATGGAATACTAGATAGTGAATGGTAGCAGTATTCATTAATGCTTTTAGGAAAATAAGGTCATTAGGTACTCTAAAGTTTAAAACAAAGCACTTGATTTTAGGTGCTAACAATTATACTCAGGAAATCACAGTTCCCATGGCTCAAGAATGTGCAAAGATGTGATTATACCATCAGGGAAATTTCATGAGCCCTGAAAATATTCTGTGGTAGCATCCTAATATTTATTGTTACTTATATTTTAAAATATCTTCTACACCAAGAAACTTACTACATTCCCTGTAAAACCTAAATAAATGATCTTTTTACAAGGCCTACTACATTAGCCATGAATTCTACAATGTCATAAGAATTGATCCGCAATACAAAACGAGTATAATAACTATTTAACAGAAATAAGATACTTTGAAAAACCTGTAATAGAACAGACAATGAACTTCTTATGTTGAAGAGAAGACAAATAAATCTCTTAGACTTTAATATAAGGTGCATATCATGACAATAATTGCATATATGGCATGGCAGAGATCCCATGTATAGCCCAATTATTGCCTTACCAATAAGCCGTTAGCATTTCAAAGACAATTCAAAAAATGATATTAAGCCAACATATGAAAGTTACTTTTGGAACTGAAAAGGACACATATACCTCGACTAAAATAGAAATTAGAAAGCAATGGCTTAGGTCAATAACAAACTGTTACTGAAGGATATAAATCCTTTGCTAATTGACAGAAAGGAAGAGATTAATGGGTCTAGAGAAGCAGGAAGACTGACAAATTTCATGAATAAAAATAGAGGGAGGGAGGAAGGGAGGGAGGAAGGCAGGCAGGAAGGCAGGAAGGAAGGGAGGAAGGGAGAAAGGAAGACAACCAAACACATTATGATATTGTAAATGATTTAAATTTGAAAAACATCTTAAGGAAACCAGAAGAAATTATATAATTTGCATAATTTAAGTAATATGTTTAAGTCAAAGCACTAGAAAATGTATTGCTCCTGCCCCTCCCAGAACGCAACTGGAAGCAAGCTGAGAAGCTGACCTGCTCTTCTGTCTTCAGCAGCTATTATTTTGCACTGCTAAAATATCCCAAGCCTTAATAATAATAACAGAAACTACTAGACTGGAGTAATTATCTGGGGGCGGGGGGGGGGAAAAGAGGAGAAGATAATAGTGTACTATGCTGTTGGTATTACACCTCAGACAGAAATTATGTCCATCAGCAAGTTTTCAGGCAAGACTAAACCCTTCCAATATTTCAGACCTATAAATTTCCTGTATAAAAGTTATTGGTAATTATCAGATGGCAACAGAGCCACTGAAAAGAGAGAGAAGTCCTGCAACATACTGCTCTTTTTGAGTGCCTGAAGCATAGAGGGCTAAGCACAAAGAATACATGCTGATTACTTAACTACATTTTTCCTTCTTTTGTAAGTAAATTCTCTACTGGCATATTATAATGCGGTTTATTCACTGAAAGTCTATAGAAATAAGTAAAAGTTGATTTTGCTCACAAAATCCAAAGGACAAAAAATACGTATGAAGCAGAACTTAGCCTCTCAGGACTTATCTGCAATCAGCGTACCACTAAGAAAACTAACAGCAGCAGAAATAGGTGTATTTAGCAGTGACATAGATTATCTGTTAAATAGAAAACTTCTCATGCATGTTCCCAACTCAGTTGTCATCACTAGCAATTATAGCAGTTGTTTACATAGAAAAGTGCTAGTAGGAAAGTATTTTTAGCTACCTTAGAAGATACAGCAATCAGAAACAGCAGAGCTCACACTATCTGTCATGTTCAAGGCTTTTTGTGTATAATACCAGTTTGCCTTGTGCCAATTGTTGCCACACTATTGTTCGAAACCATTGCCATAGAAAAAAATTTGGTTTACTCTAGTCAAAATTACTTCCTACCTTTTGTCTTTTATCACTGATTTCAGCTACATTTACAGCTGATATTTCAGTAACATCTTTGTGGGAGTTGAACCACAATCAGTCACAGCATCCTTTCAGATTGATGCAACTGCTAATTTCAGAACTCCCACAGTTCTTTAGTTCATCCATGTTCAGAATTTCCTTTGTTGGTGAAGAATTATACTTCACATAATTGTATTTCTCTTAAAAGTTCTTATCTTTTCCTTCTCCCCTCCTTCCCCAGACATTCTGGCACTGTTGCCTGTTCTTGCAGAGATGGCCTCTCTTTACTAAACTCTGGGGTGACAAGAGTCCTTCCTGATTCATAAGGATGGGCTACCAAAAAAATTGTGACCTTCTATTACATGACATTATGTCCCAGGCAATGGTAACAAAGGTAGTAAGGAGAGAACAGAGGACTCTGTGGTAAATGTACACTGAAACTTAGATGTTTTTACATTATTTGTTTTGTCACTTGGATGGTTCATCTATGAAATTTCATTGTAATTGTCTAATTATTGATATACAGATGACCTTCTATGTTCTGTTCAATTGGCTTCGCCAAAGTAACTTTTCTATTTTGTGAACAATTTCCATTTTGATTTAATATCTTCTTCAATACAAAACAAACAAATCCACCAAATAAAAACAGTTGAAGTACTTACAAACTTCATATGCAAAAGTCATTTTCCTTGAGAAAGATCATAATTGACAAGGGATAAACTAAACTTATTTAAAAATTACACACAATTGACATCTTAGCATTTTAAATAAGACAGTTCTTTAGCAATTAAAAGAATATCAGCAAAATTATGTGGTCACCCCTCCTGCACTGTAAGTTAGATTAAGACAAGACATAGAGGGAGGTATTCAATAAAAAATATGCTATCAACTCTGAAATTTTATCTTTTCTTAAACAGGAGGACAGAAAATCTGTGAAATTGATAGCAATTTTCCATTCCTCAAACCATATGGTCACATCTGCATCAAGCTGAGAATGTACGATCATCAGAAAGGATTTTTTCAGACTATACGTTTTCATACACAACGCTGAACATTTGAATGTGTTGACGTTGGAGACTGATGATTTTCTGGACTTCTGAGGGATATTATATATAAACGCATTGAGATTTTCTAGAAATGCAGTTGATTAAAAGTGCATTGATGCAACAGGACATGAAAGGTAGGGAAAATATTAAGTAAAGCTTGCAAGATCAGAGGGCAGTACATCTTGCTAAGTCAATGTTTTATGCCTAAGTGCTGCCTGATGCATTCCTATTTCTGAGGTTAGTAACTAAACGAAATTGGAGTGCATTCTATTTGTTTCATTAAATGGCATGCAAAAATAATCTTATCCAAGATTTCTTCCCAGGAAGACACCTCAGGTTATGGGGTATTACCTCTGACTGTGCTCATCTGTATAAAATATCAACTTGGAGAGTAGGTTTTCTAAATTCTCACTGTGTTAGTAACTAGTTAAATAAATATATTGATAACAGGTAAAAGCAGCAAATAAAAATATCAGTGTAATAAATATATTTTCCGTGTCTTAAAATTTTTATTAGTAATATTTTTTTCAAAAAACTGATAAAAAATATTTTCAAGACTTATGCTTCCCTTTACATCTAAATCAATAATATTTTTTTGTTTTGCCCCAGTAAGGTTCTATGATAACACTAACAGACCCAAAAAAGAATGTGCTCTCCTTCAGGTGTTACGACTTAGTAGTCATTTTTCTTCCCAAAAGGTTTTTTTCCTACACAAAGTAAAACCTCAATGCTATCTCTAACCTCATTTAATCCTTTCAATACCTTGATAACCTGCCCTGCAGTATTTTGTCTTTATCGCACTCATGAAAGTGCTTTGGTCTGCAACTTTTCATGGCAACAAAATTGCACCTCAGACTTGTGCTATAAGACATGACACTGTAATGCATGAAACATGAATTATTGAAAAAGTAAAGGAATCCTGAAACAGAATCTCTTTTCCAAAGGCAAAACTTCAGTCCAGGTTTGCAGGCTGGATACCATAATCATCAAAGCCAGCCAAAACATGACCTGCAGGGAGATGAGTTGGGTTGTCCCAGGTCATTTCCTGACAATCAAGATTTGTACAGAGTCCAGCGGCAACATGAATTTTTCACTGAGAGACACAACAAAATAGATAGGTACATATCTATGTTTAGTGCCTTCTATAATTTTTCCTCTCTTACCCCCACTCCAACTACGACCCAAGCTAATGGTGCAATAAGTTGAAAAAAATCAAAACAACCATGTGCTCCAAAACTTTACAAAACACGCTCTCCTCCCCATCCCCCTCTCCTTCCCCCCCAAAAAAGACTACTGGGTGGGCTCACTAACCCTATAGTTTTGAAACATTAAGATTAGTAGTTAAACTTGGAGTATTTAATTCCCATAAAACAAGTAGCCAAATCCAGTGGAGTGAATATCGGAGGTGGCCCACCCTGTCTGGGGCTGGCTGAGAGCAGCTTCTCCCATCCCCATCCCAGGTGCCACCAGGAGTGAGGCTCAGCACTAACCCTGCACAGGCACGCACAAGATTGGTACAGGCACAGCTGCCTATAAACACATTAGCACAGACAGGAGAAAAGTACCTTCAAACAGCACCCACTTAAAAGAGAGACAACATGAATAACACAGTCCTGTTTCCTAAGACTCTCAGAGCAAAACCCCTTCCCAGGTCTCACCAGTCTCTGTCTCCCAGGTGCTCCATCTCTCTGGGGTCTGGCTTTCAGATTCCAAGTTTCTGGTTAATCAGCTCCCAGACTCTTGGTCTCCCCACTAACCATCACCCAGACTTCTGCTTGCCAGCTAGTCTGCTGGTACTGTTCGGTACTGGATCACACACACAGACCAGAGAGCACATTCAAACAGAAAGTGGTTAAAAATCCAGAAGATGAGAGGTGATACTCAGCTCTAGGGTTAGGGTTAGTGAGACAAGCACACTGACCAAGACCCTCCTTACATATCCTGTCATCTTTTATGGCCCTTTCTCTCCATTTCGCTGCATTTGTTCCATCCCAGCTCACCTTGATCCCTCCACTTCCAAGTGATAGATAGGAATATATTAAAAGCGTTCATACATTTGATCTAGACTTCAAAGTTCAGAGCAAGAAAGAGAAAGAAAATTGAATTAAAGTGAAATAAAAAATGCACTTTTAAACCTTTTTCCTCTAGTTTGTTTCTTTCTTATTCCATGAGATGGAATTTTAATACATTGCTTCACCTAACCGTAAGGAATTTGATAACTGTTCTTCAAACTTTTCAAGAACAAAGTGAGCAATCAATGCTCTTTCCAAGGAAAATTAATAAATATAAAAAAATCTTACAAAATCCATATAAATTCTAGTTTCTACACTTTTTCCTAAAATGATAATCTTAAATATATGCTATATTTTTCTTGAAGAGAGAAAAATATTTTTAATACATATTGTAACACTAGGGCATTTTAATTTTTTTTTAACTATTACAGTACTTTTATCTGACTTTAATAATCATTCTTGTATATCAGGCTCAAATCCTGCAAGTGCTTTGGGATCTTCCAAGATTCACCTTGGAAATGCTGAGTGAGTGTTTATACTCAGCTTTAATAGAAGAATTTAATGACTTTTTAGTCTGACTTCCAGCTCGAAAATGCTGGGAAATTTGAGGGGTTCAGGTAGTGTCTTAAAAATTGTGACTGTCTATATCATCCTTACAAAGCAACAATTGTAATATGGGACCAGATCAGAAAATGCATACCAGTTCAAAACATACATATATATGCATGCTTTACATTAATCCCTTTTTTTCCTGCTGGGATTCTATGGAACTTTAACCATGTGGTTATACAAACAAAATCGATTTAAAGCTATGTGGTGCTATTTCTGTTCTCAGCACAACTGTGTTTTCTTAATTTATAATTATAAGCTTGTGCTTTTCTAAACAAGTGTTTCTGACATGTTTAGGCTTTGTTTACACTTCTAGTTTGCAGAGGCTCATTTTGATCCACAGGCAAAATGTTTCTCTGAGTTGTTTAGCCTTTGCAAATTATTTTCCTGCCCTAATGTGAAAGCAGTTTCCCTGAGATGTGGAATCACTTTTCTGACATTGAACTCAATATGGATGCGTTCCTGTAACAAAATCTGTTCCTGCCAAGATTCTTCTGCCAGTACCCCATGTAGTTTTGGACTTCTGTGTTCCAGCATGGTCATTCTTTGCTTCTCTTAGGCTGTGCCTGTTATGAGCACACTCCAAGCTGCACTCTAGGAGGTCAAACACTAACAGAGCACACTGGCTTGTTTCTGCAAGCACGCATACCTTTGAGAGCATAATAGAGGCATATTTTATACTAATCTGCTGCCCCTGCTCCATATTCCCTGTCTCCTTTGCATCCTTCTCCACCCATCTATCTAAACTATCTCTAAATTAAACCAATAAATTGAAAGCTGTACAGGAGTGGAATTTGTATATCAGCCAGAAAGTCTAACACTTTGTAAGGAGATGGCAGGCATATCAAAACTCTTCTGTTGCTCTCTTTCTTTCTAAACAAATGTGCAGTCATTCAGTGAATGCCAGCTCATCCATGTAAGAAGAGAAGGACAATTAAAAAAAAAAATCCTGTAGTATATAGGATTGCCTGCTACTATCTCCAAATTGAGATGTTTTAAGATTATTTTTTAATACTTCCATCAAAAGATGTGGAAAGGAAAGAACACATTCTCTTTGATTAATGTATGTGCTTTCCTCCAGTAATTACTTTCCAAATATATGAAAATTTAGAATGCCTAACCACAACTTCCATCTTAAAGTTTGGATTTGTGTTTATATCTTTTTTTCCCAAATTGGTCTAAAGTTTTTACTTTTAGCTGGTGATGACTAACAACCTAAAAGAAGCATACATTCTGCCACAATGAAAAGGTCTCTCATGTAGATGCCACACTGTGGTTCTGTGAACACAGCATGGATTTCTAGAACTTTGCCTTCAGATGCTGTGAAATTCTGCTAGCATTTGTTGGCCTAGGTCTTCAGGACTATTATCACCTTTGAAGCACAGTTTGCTACCTTGGTTTCATTGCTCCTGCCTACAGAAGTTACTTCAAAGAAGATGTAAGAGAAAGGTGTGTTCAAAGCAAGCCTGCCTTCGCCCCCTGCACCACCATGGACCTATTTTGACTGAATTAAAAGAGGTCACTAACGCCTATAGTACCATAGTACCACTGTACAGTCCCTCAGAAGTCTTCTGCTTTGAAGGTGATCCCAGCTCACACAAGGAAGAGGGATGAGGAAGTGAAACCAGACAAAGTAGGGAAATTATGCTGTATGATAAAAAGCTTCATAAAAGAGCGATCAAAATTATTGTAGGGAAGTTTGATCAGTGTTGTTCTCTCAAAATCTTAAGCATTTCCAAAATGATAAAACATAACATTAACAGAGAGTATGATGCGTATGCGTACAAATTGCATTAATGTAGGTGTACAAAATGTACACCAAATTTAAATTCTAAATATGACCTTTGGGAGAAGATCTTAACTAAAATAAACATTTGAAAAAAGACATTTAAAAGTCCCTTAAAACAGGTATATATTGCCACACATTTTCTCAGGTCAAAATTGTGTTGAACACTCAAAATAGCCTTCATATCAATTAATAGTAGTGATTATGGATCTTTATGTGGAGTTTTACACACCATGCTTTTAAAAATGATATCTCAAGTCAATCGGGTAACAGCTTGCTCCCATATGGTGACAAGAAGGACACAGAAGCAGTGTTATTGCTAATGCACAAAACTGCTAGTAGGGAATCCAGAACTTTCACAAACTTTTTATGCAACATTAAGTAATATATGTATGTCATCACTTATAAGAAAGATGACATGCATATTTTTCATGCATTTTAAGAAAATGTTGTCCTCAAACTTTAAAAACCAAAACATATTGTAGAAAATATTTTCAAGACAGACAGTTACTAATAAACAAACAGGAGACAGGACTCAAAGGAAAATTTGAGGATTTTTTTTTTCGATTGACTGTCAGTAACTAATAAACAAATGTATGAAAAAGGGAGACGTTATATTTGCATTCATTTTCTTCTGCAGTTCTTTTAACTGGCTAAATGTTTTAAACACGTAAATGTGGTACTTGGATGATTTTTTTTCTGGTTTGTTTTTGTTTTTTTCTTTCCTATGATCTTCATTTAAATTTGATATGCATGTTAATTGACAATAAGAAAAGCATGGAAGAAAACCTGTACTTTTGAAGTATTAAACCAATCGTATGTTCTTAAAGAATCTTTTCACTATCTGCACTTCTATTGTCATGCTTCAATTCTCATAGCACATATGTGAAACTTAGCTGATTGATCTTTTTCCTTAGGTTTTATTTTAGCTGCAAGAATTCTGGTGTACTGCTAATAATGCTAACAAGAGGTCTGTTTCTAGACTTCTCTACTGGCATTAGAGCTTTGTAGGTCTTCTAGCATTGATCTGCTCCAGAAAGAAGAATTAATTTAGTTCAAATATTGATTATAACAGGATTGTCCATACCTTAATCTAGCCTTGACCTGCATGCCATAAAATTTACCAAATACAATTGTGGTGGTGACATTTCAGGGCTTCCAACTTTTCGAATTTGTCTCCCTTTTTAAAAGTAAACAACCAGTTCTACTAAATGCATTGTTGAACACATAAATGAAGCTTTTATGGTCCTCATAACCATCTAGAGAAGTGAATAATTTTATTTAAAAGAGAAAAATCCAAACAAAAACAATTGAGTGTGTTCATTTCAGTGTGACTTTATGTCTGATATCTAACTGCAGCATCAAAATCATCTTAAATTGTCAGACAGGACAACAAGAACTTGTTACTGATTATCGTTGTCACAGTAACACCTAGGAAATGAAGACAATGACCAGGACTCCCCAACTGCAAGCTAACAGCACCAATGGTAACAGTTATATTTCTTCCATTTTAAAAGCCAGCTTTGTTGAAGACAACAGGGATACCTATGTATGGAAAAACACAACCATCACATCAGATTTTGTAGGATGGGAAGGAGGGCTTCACCTAGTTTCATTAATTGTAAAGAGAGACTGTACATATATTAATTCTGTCCCTTTCTGTTATGGGTAATCTTTTGACAGACAGACTACATAAATGTGAGACAGTATTAACAACTGACTTTCCTGGCATGACAGGCTGCGAATGACACACATAATTACTTCAGACTTGTAAAAGGGAGAGACAACTGTGGACTAAGATAGTGTACCACTAATGATGCAGCTCACATGAACAAATGGACAGGTTAAGCTACATGTGCTTGCCAAATTTCTATTCCTTCAGACAATTAATACAAGATGTTCTGGAAACAGATGGCCAGGCATCTAAAAGTCAAATTAGAATCTCTTTTATGGTCTGTGGGGAACAGTTACTGGCAGCAGAATTGAAGGAGATTAACATGTTGTTGACAGTCTATTCAATCTTCTCTATCCTTTGTTTAAAAGAATTATTCAGTTCAAGAGACCTGACTTACCTTTCCATTCTACTAGCATAGCTCTGCCTGAGAGAAGACCTACAAGTGTTTTCTGTCACACTGAGTTTAGACCTCTGAAACACAAGAAGCTACAATAACTGTTTTCAGTGCCAAAAGAGACCTTTTGTGAAATGCAAGTCTTTGTCACCATGCCTATCAGGAGTTGGGTATTTTGTATCCTATTATTCAACTTAGCTTAAATGTTTAACTTGGAGAACACTACAGTATTCCCTTTTATTATAGACTAGGTAAGCAAACCTAATGAGAAGTTAGCCCAGTTGTGGGTTTTGTCACTTCTACTTGTCTTTACAACTCTCAGATTGTGTCTGTTCCTTTTCTTGAGAAGTCTTTCAGCTTGTTTTTTGGCAGTACGGTAAATCATGCTGTTGTGTAGTGCAGGTGTAATACTATCTGAATGCTTTATCAGGAGCTTTATCATTTGTCACATGATGCTTTTGTGTGCCTTATAAAAAGCCACCACTTTCTTCTTTGACTCTCTTCTACTTTGTCAAAAAATACAGCCTCCAAGAGACGCTGCTGAGCTCCTGAGAAATGTGGACAGGTGAAAACATTGTGATATTTATTTTTCTTGCTGTATTTCAACTGAAGACCATTCCTTTGTTCTGCAGCATGTATTTAAGAATATTGTCCTGATTCTTCTGGCCCACAAATTTATAGGGTTTAACCCTGACATGCAGTCAGCTCTTTTTGATTGCTAAATAGGAGTTGATCAACAAAACAGTTCCCTCATATAGCCAAGCCCTTGGCAAATTCAAGACCCACTGAAAAGCTCAGATCACAACAATTTTGCGCCCTCATTGTGTATAACTTTGTTGGCATAGCATTTCAAGAAAGAATAATCAGATAACGCCCCAAGATTCACATAGAGAGAATTTCCAATGGATGTTCCTCCTACCTTAAATTGTATTTTATTTTTCACTCATAACAAAGACGTTATTTTTTGGCTTTATTCTGTGATACATTATGACTTTATGGACACACATATTCTAGGCCACTCAGCCCACTATATCTCCTAGATAAAGTGGCAATCTTAAACAATACTGAATCTATAAGATTTTATTCTGATGCTTTTGGGGGGAGGACAAATTTGTATATGCTGTTGAGCAGTAGATAACTGTAAAGCAATGACAAATACTTCATTACAGAGACACTGAAACAGCTTTTCCTTTAGTCTACAGATTTCAAAAAGATAAGATTTTATTTGATTATAAGAAATAGCTAGTGAGGTAGACTAGAATTAGAATTAAGCCTATTCCTGAAAGATTTCTTACCAGGAAAACTTCAGAGTTTAGACACCAGGCAGAATTTCTTTCTAGGTCTACATATTTCCCATGAACAAGTAACTTTTGAATAAAAGACACAGAGAAAATTGCCCAACGATAAACATCTGATAAGTATTGTCAATGAGAAAGTAGAAGTTTAGATCAATTAACATCTCCATTCTATACAAATAGCTCAATTTTCCATTCATAATTAACACATACCGATCAACTTACATTACATAATACATTCCAATCAGACAACATCTGAGGAAAGTTAAACTCAGCTGCTCATGTGGACAAATATCTGGTTTTGTAATACTTATTTTGATAATTGTGTCATTTATAATTATAAAATATTGTTTTACTTACTTGGAACGAAGGTAACTATTAAGTGGATTTGTTTCTCTTGTGATATCCACGGTAGAGTGAGACAGGACTCAAAGGAAAATTTGAGGATTTTTTTTTTTCACTTGACTGTCAGTAACTTCTTGAGCACATTGCACAAGAAAGCAGTTATAAACAAGACATAGTAACGATAAACCAATCTCACATTTCTGAAACACTGGAATAGAAATCTATGATTGCACAGCCCAGTAGATATCTGGAGAAAAAAAAAAGTAAAAAATTGGACAGGTTATAGGAAAGTCTGTGGATCTTGATTTGATATCTCTAGTAGTTAAACAAAGAAGTCCTAGAATGTAAATAAAAGTTTCTTACCATGTTGAGTTTTGCATAAGTTTCTAATTTCCACAGCTAGAATAAGTGATTATTCTTTGCTCCTGTGGTCAGCTGACAGTTCTGATAGCTTGAAAACAATTTACACTATGCACAGGAAGGAAACCTGCACCATATTTAACTTTCTTGAAATTATAAATGATTTCTTAATTATTATTTTCTTTTTATTCATAATGAAGTTGTTATTTTTAGCTTTATTCTACAAAACAATACAACTTTATGGTCACACAACCATATGAAATGGGCTAGTGTATGCCTGTGTGATGCACTGGACATCAAAGATGTAAGGCATAGAACTGACAGAAAAGCTGTGTATTTTTCTTGGCTTTTCTTTTCAGTAATTATGAATATTCTGATTATTTCTACCACTGATCATACATTAGCAGACAGCAATTTTTACTGTCAATATAGGAAAATTCAAAGATGTGATTACAGCCCCATATAGCCTTTTTAAAAAAGCTTAAATATATGTCAAAGTTTGTAGGAGATTTCATCCAAATTTGTGCTTGAATTCAGTATTTTCTCAGACATTCACATAGCCCTCTTCAACTACAGCAAGCTGGTGATCTCTAGACTTCTTATTTCACATTTTCCTGATGTGAACATATCTCGATCTTTTCCCATTATCATTTCCCTCCTCCATTTCTCATCACTTTTCTCTCCATATTTGATGAGCTATATCGCCTATATGGTTAGTTAGCTATCTACAGAAATTTTCTGTCATTCTATTGTCTGAGTACTAGATTTAGCAGTTTCTTTGAGGAACTCTTGTGCTCTAAAGGCAAATGATTTAGATTGGTTAGCACTGTAAATGAATAAAATAAAACCAAACAAAACCTGAAAGTAGCATAAAACTATAGCATATGAGCAGAGCTTAGAAAAAAAATAAAAAGACCTTCCAGGGAAATGACAGCCAGCAACAGACTTTACTGCAAATTTAAAATTCATACCTCTACTAAACGCAAGTCTTTCCCTCCATCTTTCATGAAATTCTAAAATAAAAATTTTATCTGGTCCAATACAATAGTGTCTGAAAAGAGCTGATTGGCTGAAGAATATGAGTTATAATTAAACCTACGATCCAACAAGGCTTGTAATTCTACTTCAGTTTCTCATTTTATACAATGTTACATCTTTGACTCCAGACTAATTTCTATCTCATAATCTGTAAATTACACTGTAAATTACAGGCAAAAAGGTTTCGAGGTAGTATTCTTATTGAGACCTTTATGCTGATTATAATGATCGACACTAAGAAGTGTCTCAAATCAGCGTGGGATCCTGCAAAGACTTTTTCACAGGTATAACTATTTTTACATGCAGATCCCCAAATTACTTCAAAGTTGCTCATAACTAAGCCTTTACAAATCTTAGCCCTGCTTGCCACAATATTCTTTATAATCTCCTTATTCTTTTATTTATCAGTAAAACACATGGAACACATTTGACACTAAATAGAGAATATGTAACAGTAGTAATTCCCATTATTTCAAAAAAGGTGAAGATGAAGCAGAAAAACCTAAAATTTCATAATTAAAATCACATTAGTTGATCCTGGAAGAATGTACTTCTTTTTCTGCTCTGTATATTTCAATACTGATCCTTAATCTTGCTTCTCCTTGTTTCTATATGCAGGCCTGCATAAACGTTTCTGAGTTTAATCCAAAACAAAATTCACAACAAAGATTAATCTATTTAAGGAAGGTAAAGAATTCTTCAAGGACCAGAGACCTAGAGGAACCACTTCATTCAGTCACCAATGCTATATAAACCTATTCAGATCTCTTTCTAAAGCAGGCAATATCTTTGTCCCATTCCTTCTATTCTGGTAAGAAATTGTCTTCTCTTTTACAGGCTAACCTGAGATGTTTATATCCCTCTGTTCTAATGTCTATATTCTTTCAGGTGCTTTTCCCCTTGCTGCTGTTAAATATCATCAACTTTTTTCACTATGATACGTGCATAGAGCACTCAGCTTTGTTTTACTGTGCGAATTCAGTCAAACTTCTCTACTTTCCTCCTAGTAAACATATTTGCCATTTCCACGTTTATCTTGAAAATAAAGCTACATCTTACTTGTACATAATATTTGAGAGGAGGGCTCACTAGTGTTTTATATAATAATATTAACTCCTTCTTAAAAATGCGTGACCAATGCTTCCTAAGGCTACATAACGATTTTTTTAAACTGCTTTGCTTTTGGTTTGGAAGGATCATCTAATCCAACATCCAACATGTATCTAGTGGAGTGCCTCAAGGGTCAGTTCTGGGACCAATACTGTTCAATATATTCATCAATGACTTGGATGAGGGAATTGAGTGTACTATCAGCAAGTTTGCTGATGACACCAAGCTGGGAGGAGTGGCTGACACGCCAGAGGGCTGTGCTGCCATCCAGCGAGATCTGGACAGGCTGGAGAGTTGGGCGGGGAAAAATTTAATGAAATATAACAAGGGAAAATGTAGAGTCTTGCATCGGGGCAGGAACAACGCCAGGTTCCAGTACAGGTTGGGGAAAGACCTATTAGAGAGCAGTGTAGGGGAAAGGGACCTGGGGGTCCTGGTGGACAGCAGGATGACCATGAGCCAGCACTGTGCCCTTGTGGCCAAGAAGGCCAATGGCATCCTGGGGTGTATTAGAAGGGGAGTGGTTAGTAGGTCCAGAGAGGTTCTCCTTCCCCTCTACTCTGCCCTGGTGAGACCTCATCTGGAATATTGTGTCCAGTTCTGGGCCCCTCAGTTCAAGAAGGACAGGGAACTGCTGGAGAGAGTCCAGCGCAGGGCCACAAAGATGATTAAGGGAGTGGAGCATCTCCCTTATGAGGAAAGGCTGAGGGAGCTGGGTCTCTTTAGCTTGGAGAAGAGGAGACTGAGGGGTGACCTCATCAATGTTTATAAATATATAAAGGGTGGGTGTCACGAGGATGGAGCCAGGCTCTTCTCGGTGACAACCAACAGTAAGACAAGGGGTAATGGGTTCAAGCTGGAACACAAGAGGTTCCGCTTAAATGTGAGAAGAAACTTCTTCTCAGTGAGGGTGACGGAACACTGGAACAGGCTGCCCAGGGGGGTTGTGGATTCTCCTTCTCTGGAGACATTCAAAACCCACCTGGACGCCTTCCTGTGTAACCTCACCTAGGTGTTCCTGCTCTGGCAGGGGGATTGGACTAGATGATCTTTCGAGGTCCCTTCCAATCCCTAACATTCTGTGATTCTGTGATTCTGTGATCCCTGTATTGGGCAGGGACATCTTTCACTAGATAAGGTTGCTCAAACCTCATCCAACCTGACCATTCCATTACTAACTTGGAGATCCAAAACGTTTTCTTCATTTCTACCGGTAGCTTTTCTATTGTATAGCCCAAACTGTTGCTAAAAGTACATTTTGAACTTTGAACTAGTGAGTTTTTTCTACTTCGATTGCTTCCTTAAGGAGTCTAGTTCTTACTGTACCTCAATCCTTGTCTCTACTGTCCGCTTCATTGCATCAGCAAATTTCAATTACTTAGGCACCAGAATACATCAGTGAAAAGTATTAAACAAGATTTGTCCCATTGCTTAACTTTGAGTTCCACTACCAACCTTCTACAAATCCAATAATTGTCTCACCAACACAACCTCCGTAACCATCATGCATTACTGTCTTTCTCTGTATGGTATCAAATCAACTGTTTTACTGAAATTAGATTAAAACTATTGAATTTCCCTGTCTAGACAATCAATCGGTTATCTTAGCAAAGACAGATACAAAGTTAGTCTCACACAATCTACTTTTGATAAACTGATGCAGTATTTTCCAACAGTTATTCATTTACAGTCATGACTTGAATACCTACTTTCAGTATTTATTCCTAAGTCTTGAATACTATTGAGGATAGACTAATCAGCTTACAGTTGCAAGCTTTTCTTTCTTATAAGCTAGACACTATATTTTCCTGTCATACTGTGCCACTCCAACTTGGTAGATTCATTACAAATCGCTGCTACTAACTGTTGATTTTGCAAGCCATCTGTTTTGAACTTCTAGGATGAAGGACATACAGTCCATACACTATTCAAACAGACCCTTTTTGATCACCTTTCTCTAAAACTTTTTTCAATCAAACTCATTATTTTTATCTACCCCTTCCTCATTGTCTACTTAATCAGTAATACTCAAGGAGAACCCTTCTGTCTTCCCTTTTCATTTATGTCTTCCTTTGCTGACTAAAGGGTCTGCTTCATCAGATGGACACATAACCTTTAAAAACTCTTCCTTGATCTGCTGGATGGAAAATTCCTTTCCTCACTGCTGAAGTACTGCACTTTTAGTGACACTACTTCTCACAGATGTGGAGAAGTAAGAAGGCAAATTTATTAACCTAACCTCTAGCGTCCTAGCCAAAAAAATGAAAATAAAAAAAAGGTCTGAAAATAAGTTTGTTTTTCTAAAAAGGTTTTATCTCTACAAACAAAGATTGGATGCATCTTCATTTCACTATATAGTAATAGAATTTAATAGAATTTCATGACCTTACTTCTTAAATATAAGGTCAGAGTTTAAATGAGCGCATTTCTACTTTTAGAGCTCAAAGTTTTCCTCTGGGTTGTTTATTTGCTGGGTGCATGGTAAAGTGCCACTATGCTGTGCTGCCATTTTTTTTTTTTCTTCCCTGTAATTTTCTCTGTGGGCTGACACACTGAAAAGACATCCTTTTACCAGCTTTGTAGTTTCAAAACTTATTCACTTAGCATTATTTCATTGTAATGGTAACTTATAGGTAGGCATTTGAGATTCTAGCCTTATGAAAACGAAGGGAAACTTAGTTTTAAGCTCTATATTTTTGTCAGTAAATCCTGCTCATATAATGACTTGAACATACCTGAACTTCAGTATTGTCAAAGCTACACTAGTAATCTTGTTTCAAGAGATTTTATGTCAATAAATATGTCACAAATGTTTTCTTGTTAAGGTTGAATTACTTTAATTGACTTGGCATTTGACTCTGTTAATCAACATCCATCTAATCTCAGCTGAAGTAATTTAACCTGAGTTCAATTAAGTTAATTTTCAGTGTCACTCTTAGAAAATTGCTTTCACAATCATATTCTGCACAAGGCTATTTAAACTGACAAGAATGAGAAATGTGATATTTCAACATCTGTATAAGGCCCTAAATGAAATTTACATCTGTTTTTTTAATAGTTTCATTACAACTGAGATTTTGGACCCAGGTATTTACCCTTCTAGACCATTTTTCTCTATTGTTTAAATTCCTTTTGTTTTGCTTTCCTTAGTAGGGACCTCTAAGGAATAAATGCTCACTCGCTCTTCTCTTAGAAAAAGATGAAGCAGCAGGTGAAACCATGAGTCAAGAGGTTCAAAGCAAAGAGAAGACAGGTGCCTAAGTTACCTGTTCCCTCTGTGGAGTGATGTTTGCTACAGGATGTTTTGCATACTGAAGTTCACATGGTCTGAAAAAGTGACTTGACAAATACCTGGAGAAAAGATACATTAGTGACTATTAAATATAGAAATATCACCTCTGACTGAAAAAGATCCTGCACTCTGAAAGGCAGGTCTGTGTTCCTGGGAAGTATCACTTCAGGTTTAGCCTGTTCATGCTCCTTCCTCTAGATATCTATAACTGGCTGTTGGGTGCTGCTATATATCATTATAATTCAATATCATCTAAGTGTTCAGAAATTCTCTATTATAATGCTGGGTCTGTTTAATGCCATACAAAGTCATTTACCACTTGCACAATCTTTAAACCAGCACAACACAGTGAGATCAGGGGGGTCATCTCCTCCCTACACTACTGTAAATGATTGATTGAATTCTAGGTGCTGTCTGCAGCAATCACAAATGAAATGGTGCAGAGCTGCGATCCATTCTGTGGTGCTCTGTTTTCTCTCCCCAGACTTTACCGGCTGTGTTTATTACTAATCACTGTCTATGTCAGCATAAGATTAAAGGAACAAAATATTATTTTTTTTTTCCAGTAAGAAAATTACCATAGTCAACGGCGTGGCAATATCATTGACTACAGACATGTCCTACATAAATAAAAAATATCCTCAATCAATTCTGCAGACACATCTTTTGCTATATTTCATCTGTGGAGTCTGTTTTTTGTTTTGTTTTATTTTTGTTTTTCTGTCTTTTTTTTTTAAATAAATTGATGCAAAACTGTACTGCAGCTGTCAACCTTTGCTGAAACTTAAAACTTCTAAGAAATACTTTTATTACTATATGTTCCAGACATTTTAGAAAATGTATTAAACTATGACCCTGTTGTCTATATTTACATATTTATTTGATAGTTTCATGGAATTTTTGACTCACATGACACAGATATGCATGGTTTTATTTTCCACATCTTACTGAGTGGGAGATTTACTTTATTTAACATGATACATAATACTAGAATATTTTATATTGTCCTCACATCACTGGTATGGGGCAATGTTTACCGACATACGTATGTTCGCTACATTCTGTATGTTATGTTAAATATATATATTTTAAGTCTCCTGCTTGCTTTAGAGATGGGAGGTCATTTTGCATTCAGTTCAGTGCTTGCTGTCAAAGAAGCAGCACAGACTCTTCCTTGGGTTTTCTTCATTTTTTTTAACTCTATTTTCAACAGAAGTCATATGTCATCATTGTGATCCATATGTATGAAAGCTAAACGAAAATCTGTAAAAGTAATATTCAAACACTAACCTTAGGATAAAAGAAAAGCTTCGTCAATAAAAAAATGTGTGTTTGCTGCTTACTTTGTTTATTCTTTTCTGAATCATTCCCAGAGAGATTAAAAAAATCTTAACTAGTACAATACCAAAACAATAGATCTGGCCTGCTCTGAATACACAAATATCAAGGTTGCTGAAGATGCCTTTCGTGGATGAATAAAGTCTGAGAACTTTTATTTATTATAGTAAATTCATTTCACAGGCCAACATACAAGCTGAGTGAAACATTGCTTAAATGAAGCTCCTGGTTTCACTAGCTGCTCCATTCAAGAATTTTTCTTGGTAAGATGTGAAACACTTTAAAGACTGTTAAAAACAGTTCAATAACTAAATTTGACTAAAATTGGTCTGTCTATTGCCTGAGTTCCTTTGATAACCTGGTCTTTGCTTGTGATGCTTGTTCAAAAAGGCTAATTTTAAGCTGGTTTCCTGAGGCTCTTTCTCCTAGTAGCAAAATGTGAGACATTCTTTTAGAAGATGAATTGGAGCACACAAATCACCCTCTGGTATGGACTTTCCACTTCTCTAAGTATAGAGGAGACCAAGGGAGATGAATCTCCTGGGCAGACATGGAGACGACTGAAATCAGAGAGGTTTGGAATTTGTACATTTTTAAATAAGGCAATTTTGTATCTACGCAGTTTAAGCAAGATAACATGCTATAGTAGGAAGAATGAATATCAGTAAATCAGATTAATGTATTGAACAAAAGACGTTAAGAACTACCACTTCAAATTTAATATCTCTTTTTAAAGTAAGTCTCTCATCTTCTTCTTAAGGAAAGTAAGAAGATGCTTTAATAATTCAAGCACTCAGTTATTCAGGGAGGCTTGATCTATTTGACTACTAAAGAACTGATGACAGGGATGTCTATACTTCTTTTTTTTTTTCCTCTCCTGCTTTTCTGCTCTGCCTTGACAATTCCATATATGACTTTGTTCAAAATGATACTGTGAGTTTGAAAACTACAGTTCTCATCACAAATTCTTTCTCAATGCCTGGAAATAAGTTTGGATGGTACAATAGCTAACTCAAAAAAATCAGTAAACAATTTTTGCTGCTTAATATTCCTAATTGCTACTGCACATACAGCCTGAAGTTGTTGTTCCAAGTCTGGGGAAAACACAAAAAACCCCCAAACTAACTAACAAACCAAACAAACAGAAACCAAACAACGCACACAAAAGCCAAACCAAACAACAAAAACACACACACACCCAAACCCCACACCCAAACACACCACAATAAAGGGCATGATTGCATATACTTACCTGAAATGTACAGGAACCCAGTGCAGTGAATCTACCACCTTGCTACTAAATGAACCACAAAATTGCTGCTATAAATGTGACCTAAAATACTATAAGGCTGTGGTAAGTTATATATATTTATATAGCTCTAAGCTGTCACAAGTCAGAACCTCCAAACTTCCTCTGAAGAGGAAATTCAGGAAAAAAAAATTTAAAGAGAGATGTGATGCTTCTAGGGCCTAGGCTTTGAGTCAAAGCTTTGTTCCAAAGATATGAACTGGAAAATATCTCTACTCAGTGCCTCTGGATGAAGCATTTTAGGTTTGTCAAACTAATATTTTCCAATAATATATTTTATTGGGAACTTCCTCATATTCTTATTATACAGTAACATGATTTCAGTTTTCAAAAAATACTATAGATCATTAGCTGCTATTATTTAAAATGGAAAAAAGTTTTTATAGGGCTTTATTTTTAGCTAGCCTAAAACCAAAAGGGAGAAAAAACCCCAAGCAAACAAACAAACCCACAGACAAATAAAACCACAAGTTTTACAGACCCTTCAGTTCTGTGTCTGCATCTATTTTCATATTCATGATGTCTTCTCTGAACAAGAAAACCTATAGTCACACGTTAAACCTGTTTGCTTTGCAGAGTTTTGGATTTCTCTGCTTTAAACACATTTCAAATGAAAAATATTTAACGAATATGTTTCATCTACACCTTTACAAGAACATTTTATTTTGAACAAAGTGACTTGCTAGGAAAAGTTACAATAAACTGAAAACATAAAAAAAAAAACCAACCCAAATCTGGCAGGTACATTAAAACTAAAACAAAACCCAACCAAAACAACAACAAAAAGCCCCAACCAACCAGACCAAAAAAACCCAAAACAACTTATAAGACATATTGCTTGATTAACCTTAAAATGTTACTAGAGATCTGCAAATGTTACTCAGGATCTGTAAATGGCTGATGCGGTAAATTGAACTGAATCTCTACTACAGTCACTTCTAGGTGATGTTTCTAAATTTAAAAAAAATAGGATTAAATTTTGTTAATATACATTCATCTATTTACCCACATGTTTTCTCTGCTAATAAATATAAATATTAAAGGTAAATATTAATATATTTTGAAGTAACGTAAGAATACTTCTATGACATTAATGAAACTGATTAATTCAGAAAACAATGTCTCGCACAAAGGTAATAATATTATTGTAAATGACCTTAGTTTTGTGGTAAATCTGGGAAAAAAAAAGTGATTAGGAATGGAGTGTCCTTTTCACAATGTGGAAACAAAGATTGTTCTGAAGTAGACATCTCCAACTGAGAGATTTAATTTGCTAAATGTCACTATGATAACAAAAATTTGAATGCTTAAACCTAATTAAAAAATACCGTGATCTATAAGAAAAATATCAGATATTTGTTTAGTTTTTGGTTTTATACAGTTACCAGATGTCAGCATGTTTCAGTGAAAAAAATTTTCACAGAATTGAGGTATTTGGGAAACTTACTTTTCACTAAGCATAAATCTGTTAATGGCACAACTTTAAGAACAACAACAAACTTTTGACAACTTGGAAAATCCCCACTCTGTCCACGTTGAAAATCTTACCTAGACCTTCCCAGGGTAAAGCAGAACTGCCTTTAACACTCAATGGCATCAAACGTGATACAAAATAATATTGGTAGTGTCTTCCATACTTTCATTCTGTGTTGATATATGGTGTTGCTGTATGTAAAAGCAAAATATTACACTAAATATATCAAGGATCAGTACTAGAACAAGATTAATAATTCCATAGGATTTTGAAGAAGAACTAGAAGGAACCATTTAAAATTCTTAGATAATGAGGTCCATTGAGCAATATGTCTTGTAATGAATGTGTATTTGTAAAGTAGAACATATATTGAGAAGGTATTTCACTTTAATTTATGATCTCTTATCCAGCTATTGAGAATGTTAGCTGTCCTTTAAAATTATTCTATTCATTTATTAAAATTAAATGTTAATATTACTATTAAAATTTGCACCTATTTTTTTTTTCTGAATGTATCCAGCATCAGCTTCTGAGGAACAGATTCATGCATGTCCTTGCTTGAATAAAGTCATTTCTGTCTAACAAAGATTGTATTCTGACAGCTGAGGGTAACATTGCTTCTTGAACTTCACCTCAATAAGCTAAATCAGCCAAAACACTCTTTGTAGGAAAGATTTCTTTTTTTTTTTTTCCCCAATCTGTTTCTCTTTTTTCCAGCCTTGTTTCTGAGTCTGGACATCAAAAGTAGTTATGCCATTCTAATATGCATCTTAATAGCATTGTATATTTTTGACCGTACTGATTCAACTGTTTTCACTAAGTATTCAAGAATCATGTAACATACTTTTTAACCATTGCATTCCTCAGGTGTTCTCCATTGATTTTTCATCCATTGGGATGCCTAAGAATTAATTCCAAAAACTGGATATTCATCCTAATAATATGAATGGCAATCTTCAGACACATTTATGATCCTGTTTGGTTTCTGTGTGGGTTTTTTTTAAATATTGTTTCATACTGTACAGTGAGCAAAGACGCCTAAAACTAAATTACTCTGTAGAACTCATTCTTCTCCTTACTTCAGCACTAACACTTTGAAACCATAATGCTTTATGGTTTTCCATTTACTAAAGCATCGACTAAGTCCCTGATTTTTACCTGGAACAGACTTGAACTAATGTAATTCTCCTAAATATTTCCTGTTTTCTCAACACTTCCTGCAATACAGGTGGCCAAACATAGTGTATATTTAAAATACCAGGGATTTCTTTAATAAATGCAATATTATAGTGACTATTATAATGACTACATATATATACTTCTGAAATATTTTGCTCCGTTTACATGCAAACGACAAATTAGCCTGTGCACATACATTATCTGCTTTATTCACTGGTACAGACAATCTTTGAGCTGTCTGCAGATAAGTTCCTCAGTGGTGAAGAACACACTTGCAGCACAATACTTCGCAAAAGTCAATGAGAGTATAACACAGTGGGATAGGATAACTTTCTGAGACAATAACTCTCTTTTCCAATTCTAAGTATTGAATAATTTCTTAAATGATTTTACTACCTGTACTGAAATAACCATCAAGACTAATAATTGACAGTAACAAATTGTTTTTCAATGCACACATACTATGTAATGTAACTAAAAATTAACTAGAATAAATCCTCCAATAGTAGAAATTAGCTTTGCCCCAGGGCAGTGTATGCTTTAAAGATACGTAAAATGCCATCCAGGCAGGCCTCCTAACATCTAGTCCAATAAGATTCATTTTTAAAAAAACAAAACACAGATATATGCACACCCCCCCCCAAAAAAAAAAGAAAAAATGCACCACCACACAAAACAACAAGAACAACAAAAAATAACCAAACAAAAAAAACCCAAAACAACCAATCAAACCCCACAAACCTTAATGTTTTGTTGCTTTTTTTTTTTCCTAAAATTCAATGTATATGCTTAAATAAGCAGTAGAGATGCATAGGTCTCACCTGTTACAGAATCATATGTAATAATTTTTAAATTACTACATTGTATGAATTTTTCTGTATTGCTTAGATAGGAGCTCTTTTTGCTTTGTCTTCAGCAAACTGTCTGGGGTAGCAAAGTTATTGGTCTTCTTCAATACAGAAAATCCCAACACAGTATATTTGGTTCTGGCATTAATTATGGAGTTTTGTTGTAGTTGTTGAAAATCCTTCATCTGTATTTCTCTTTAATCAGCGTAATTAGACTATTTCTGTTTTATGTAACTTCCCTCCTCTTCCCCCAGTTCAACAGTTTCTGATCCAGGAAACATTTTCATGTTAGATAAATTCTGCATCTAAATCCCTGAAGGTCTGTTGCTGGAACTATTTATCTTTATTCATTCACTGTTTATCAAGGTAACATTTTGAACCATTCAGTTAAAGTCCTCACATTGTGTATAGTACTTAGACTAATTTTGTTAGGTTTAGAAAGATTACATGTACTACAGATTTCCATTCAAATATGCAAAGCTTTTTTACCTGAAATATTTGCTTTCATCATATAATCCAGATAACTACAACCAAAGGAAGATTTCCAAGACATGCAACCTGATTTTCCTAATCACAAAGTTAAAAAAAAAAACACCACCACCACCACCACCACCAAAAACCAAACAAAACCAAACAAACAAAAACCCCACCCTAAAACCAAACACCACCACCCCCTCTTCTCCCCAAAGAAACAAACACAAACTTATGAGGGGAAAAACAAAAATTGCTCAGAGACACATGAGAAAAAGCTGATATAAAAATGCTATTGGAACATTTGAATCACTGATACGAAGCTGATATGTGAATATGAATCTGTATATAACAGGGATATGTTAATCAAGTGCTAGCCAAATGACTGGAAACATTCAATATACTACTTGCAATAACAAACTGAGTAAAAAAAAAAATCAGAAGAGAATGTTAAAAAGTATATTTTAAATACAAATGAATGCACTATTTTCTTTGTTTATTCACGGCTGCAGAATTCTAGAATAAACTTTCCCTGTGGTTATCATGACCTCATATGCAAGCCAATTTATGATAGAAACATAAGTAAAAAGGGCTAAGTATCCAAATTAATAATAGACAAATGTGATTTGGAAACAATATTATTAATTAGATATCTTATTTAATTGTTAATCTTAAACTTTATTGAAGATTCTTTCTTTATGCTCTGAAATTTGTCTCTAATTAGAGCACAGAAAGGAGGGGTTGTTGGAAAGAGCACATAAGTCAAAAATCCTGCGCACAGCATATGCTGGCAGGCCATGAGACCATTTTTCATGTATATTAGCAGAGAAGACATAGTTAATATTAACAAAGGAACAAGAATACAACATGGATGAGGAGGAACTGTGGATAACCACAAAGACAAAAAATTGAAGCATTGCTATATAGGATAAAGAGCCGTGTTAGCTGAAGGATAAGGCATAAAAAAGAGTAAACTACTAGATAAAGGTGTTGATGTCATATCTAGAACCAAATACCACTATAGCTAATACAGTGCTGTTATTTGGGATAAAGCAGTCATCAAGGACATAGGCACATGCAGCTGCATAGTTATATAGCTACCTAAACAGATAGATAAACATACCAAGGAAGGAGCAATTCAGATTTGATAGTCTAGTCCCTTTTGGAATATAACTGGCTATACACAATGCAGCCCACTGCTGAATGCTTCTAAATCTGGGAACTGGACACAATCACTGAGAAACCAGGGATTTTGTCCTTCCTTTAGAAATATATACGCAGCTGAAAACACTGAGCATGTAGTTCACTAGTAGCATTTGGAGATGCCCAACATAGAGCTTTGTTGCATAAACTCAGACTCCTGGAGCATCTAGATCCATAGATTTAACTGGACAGTATAATGGGAGGGTGTTTCTTTTGCATTAATTCCTTTGCAGGCAATGCATCAAACTGTCTGGTTTTAAATTATGTCTGAATTCATTGCCTCATGGTATTGAGACTGGAGCATCCTGGAGTGAACCCTAAGCCCCAGCAGTTCCCTAGGTGCTGCCTGCGGTAAGTTATTTGACTACATGAAAAGTGGGAGATAGCAAGTACATCAACATTAAGAGTTCGCCTCTGTTGCTCAAGAAACACTAATTACAAAGGCAGGACAGGGAGAGGAAGGAGTGCTTCTGAAAGTTTCTTACTGCCTCAGAGGATGTGCTATGCTGGCGTCTGTCTTGTGGTAGTCAGAGCCTGCTCCTGTAACAATTTCTGTGCCCTGAGCACAGCTCCTGTGTTTGCTCTGTCTTTTATGTCCCACATACCCAACCAGCACCAGTGCCAGTGTCCGAGTCAAGACATGCACAGTGTGTTCGAGCAGCCCATGCCATGGTCGTCAGCTGGCCCTATGACCAAAAAGGTCCAAAATAGAAGGCATGTACAGGTACAGTTCTGTCCCCATCTGAAAGATACTCTCAAAGATGTCATGTGAATACAGTAGGGTAGGGTAGGGTAGGGTAGGGTAGGGTAGGGTAGGGTAGGGTAGGGTAGGGTAGGGGAAGAGAAGAGAGAAGAGAAGAGAAGAGAAGAGAAGAGAAGAGAAGAGAAGAGAAGAGAAGAGAAGAGAAGAGAAGAGAAGAGAAGAGAAGAGAAGAGAAGAGAAGAGAAGAGAAGAGAAGAGAAGAGAAGAGAAGAGAAGAGAAGAGAAGAGAAGAGAAGAGAAGAGAAGAGAAGAGAAGAGAAGAGAATATCACTCTCTAGAATGCACAGGATTCTTTCCTCTACATATATACTTACTTCCTCTGCCCCAAAGGAAACATTGTGAAAACAAGAGCCCTTCTAGGCAGGCATCTACTCAGAGGTTGAGAACTGACAGTTCCCAGACTCTGGTTGGCCCTACAGCTATTATTTTACATGGCAGCCTTTCAACAAAACAGCTGCTCAGACAAACATATCTAAGAGTAAAGGTTATTTATTAAAAAATAAACCAAAATAGTTATTAAAAAAAAATTAAAAGACAAGTATTGGGAGAGTAAAGTCTTGACTTGAAGACCTTTCTGCTACATAGTAACTGAGCAATGAGGTTACCATCTACTGTTTGGGTTATTATTTAATATGACAGACAAAAAATAAAATGAAACACATGCACACAGATAGTGAGGAAAGAAAAATCAACACTGCTAATCATACAGCTGCAAGTGGATTTTGAAGAAACACCATGACATTGGATTTCTTTCTAGAATTGATTCATATTACAGCCATTGAATTTTCAACTTGAGAAACGCATGAATGTTAGGTGACTTTAGAAAACCATTTTAGGAATTAGAGTGCAAATTCTTGTTTAACCTAATATATCAGAATTTAGATACTTCCTTTTTACCACACTTTCTCACAAGAAGCAAACCTTGTGTTGACCAAGAGAAAACTGAAATCCAAAGGGAAAAATAAACCTGCAGAGAGCTGGAGGTAAGCAACATTATAAAAGAAAAAATAAGGGGAAAAAACTACCCAATACGACCCCTTTCCTGCACAAAACCCCAAAGATATCATGTAGAGTCTTAAAAAGCAGTTTCCAATTCCTGAATACAATGGAGATGACAAGAAGTCCAGGTCATACGTTAACAGGTTTTTAATAGCTAAAATGGAATCCAAATTGATTGTATGTTACACGATCACAACAGAATCTAATACAAGCATATATATATATATATTTTTTTTTTTTTTTTTTTACAGAGTGCTCTCCCTGGCACGTGAAAGTCTTGTCTGTATTGATTTTATATCAAATTATAAATCTTAAAGTTCTGTGAAGCATACATCAGCTTTTACATGTGTATGTGTGTGACAGAAAGACAGACAGATATCATATTTAGACAGTGAATATAGAGGACGGAGGGGTTACATGAATTATATCTCATTAGTTGATTCAGCAGTTACAAGAATTTTTCTCCTGTTTCTATGAAATGAAAAGACATTTCTTTACAGAGATGCAATCTTTTGCACATATATTGATATCATCAAAAGAAAGGATACAAAAAGTAATTTTTTAAAATACTTCATGAAATAAGCAAATATTTTGGTATGCAAGCCCTTGTAATTTGGCAACACTGGTTTCAAGAAAGGACTAAACCCCAAAGGGAAACATTAAGTCAGTTCACTACTTTCAAAATCCAAAAGAAAGAAATACAATCTTATGCAACTTCATGAACTAAAGAACAATGCCATGATATATCCTATAACATTCACTGTTAATGATGCTATATAAAAGATACTTACACAAGGTTAAATATCGTCACTATTTCATAATAGAGAATTGTGAGCCGGACTAATAGCTTACTTGAGGCAAAGTGGTATCAATGTCAGAAGTACAATTAAAATTTCACAGGTTTAAGATCCTAATCCTACACTATTAGCTCACGCTTATATCTAAGATGTCAAGAGCAAAATGACGTCCTACAGCCCTTTATTAATGTAAAAGCCTCCCAAAGCAGTGCATTTGGTTGGTAATATAATCTATGTATCAAAGTGACCTAAACCACACTATAATACTCAGTTCTACAGAGGACCACTAATGTTATCAAGAATCAAGCCTCAAAGCTCTGCTGCTGCTTGACAAAGAATAAAATTTGTTGGAAAGGAATAAATCAAAGAACTTTATGCATCCTGAAACAGAAACCATAATTTACCACTTTAAAGAGATCATAGGGAGCATAAATTAAGACAGCAGAGATAGTGACACAACTTCAAAAATAACTGAAAAGCAGCTTCCCCCACATGAGGCATATGAAGAACATCCATGCATAATAGCAGGATTTAAATACTAAACAATAATAATGCTGTAGGCTTGGAAGAAAACAAATGTTAGTCTTCTTGTTTTCTGAAGCGTCAAATATGTACCTTGGAAAGTAATGATAAGCATCTTTCCCAGTCACTGAGAAGAAGAAAATGAGTTCTCTAGATACTTGAAGGATTTCAGCAGCCTATACACTTAGTTTTGACATCAATGTCAAGCTGTACCTTGCTGAGCTTCAATTTCACATCTATGTCAAGATTGAGAAATGAGCTGATGAGATTTAACTTCTACAGATTGCATTTATATGCTGTGAATAAGTAATCCAACAAGCTCTTGATTGATTACAATTTGAAAAATTGCAATGTAAAAGTGACACTTTCTTCTACTATAATTTCCTTATTTGGACACTTGCAAAGTAACGTGACTACTATGTAAATAGAGCATCTCAACACATGCCACCTTTGTGTTTAGGCTTCTATCTGTAGTGCACATCTCTATAATATGATTTATGTCATTCATAGCAAAGAGGATACACAGAGTGATTTTTATATACATGTATATGCTTATATATATATGCATATGCATTTGTACGTATACATATGTATTTAACACATCTGTGGTTCCCTAGCGATTCATCAGTTTCATAGACTTTTTCTTATGATTCTAAGAAACATCAAACAAGAAGAGAGACATCTTATGTCATTTCCTCCTTACTATCTTGTCCCCTCTTTCTATCAACAAATGATACTACATAGGTCCTTTAAAAATTGCAAAATATTTACATTTTAAAGCATGGGAAGACTAGAAGAGAAGATGTCATAAAGAAAGGCAGAAAAGGAAAGCACATAGGTTTTTTTCTTAATTTATAAATCCATGTCTTAATATAATTAATGAAAACTAAACCTACATATTTTTAGTGTAGAATTGTACAGATAGAAAAGGGTGAAAAAATCCCACATGCTCACAACATATTGTCTATTAGCGTATATAATATTATGAAAAACATTGGTGCAAGCATTTCTGTGTTTTTCAGCTTAAGCAAAAAGGAACATGTTCCACATGGAAATTCTCATGTGATACAAGAAACTATTTTAAGTGATTCTGAGAGATGGCGAAGTTGTAAATACAGTACAGATACAAATATAGTTTATGAGTAAAGCACAGTTCTCCATTAGAATATTGATGATACAGCATTTTTCTTTAAGCAATAATCTCTTTCCCCTGATTCTTTATTGAAGGGAACTGGCTTACCATAATTTTAATTTAAATAGAGCATTTGCTCCTACAGTGTCTTCACTGATCTAAAGAACCTAAGTCCTTTCCAAATCTCAGATAATGCATGTATGTTCACTTCCGAGAATTAAGAACAAAAGCCACAGTGCCCTTAATCCAATTCACTGTCCCTTGTCTATGATTGTATTAATCAGGATTTTGTTTCACCTTCTGAGAAAATGGCTTTGATAGATACAACCAGTTAAACAAACTAAGAGATAACAGAAAATGTATTATTATAAGAGAGCAGTAACTTTGAAAAGAGTCCTTGTTTATTATCTCAAGCATTATTTCATTGGCACATGCATTCCTTTTTCAGCTGTACTGAAATAAGACAAAGCCATGCACTTGGTTTTCTCTTCAAACTTTTTTTTCTGGTGAAGAGCTATAGTAGTTGGGACTCCAGAAACATCTGTTTGTATAGCTGGTTACTTAGAAGACCCACTTGTCATGAAGAGATTTCGTCCAGTTGCATGTCACCTCTCTTAGTATGCTGTTAATGTGATGCTCATGCCTAGAGTCAATTAATCATGAAGTTCATGAATCCTAAGACATTCCAGCAACTTTTAGTCAACTAGGCAATCTATCTGTATCTCAAGAAAGTCCCCTGTATTTTCCATGCATCTCTTTTCTGATTTTATATTGATTAGAAAGGCAACCAGACATAATGAGTTTTCTGTTTGGGTTTTTTTTTTTAACACATGCTGTGTTCTGTCTGCCAGATTCAGGAAGACATTTTAGCTCACAAATTTAGTTTGCTTGCTTTTGTCTCCCTCTGATTTTGCAATTGCTAAATGATATTTATAGCTAGCTAAAAAAAGCTAATGAAATAAATAGTGCAAAATTAGCAATATCTTCTTTAAATCTTCCATTTCATCCTTCTCAAATGAAAGCTCCTTATTCCGTGACTCCCTTTACATCTTTGTACAATCCTGAAGGCATGATCATCATGTAACTGTGTTATTGTCTAACTAGTTGGTTATTTAGTTTCCCTGCTGATTGACCTAGGGAGGTTTTAGACAGAATGTTCAGAGCTCCCAATCTCCTCCTATACAGGTAAAATCTTACAAATAACTCCATCTCAAAATGGCTCAAAAATAGTTCAGAAAGAAACTAAGGGTACTTTTGCCTTGCCCTCTAATGCTTGCACGCTAACAGAATACCTTAGACATCAGAAGTTTAACACTAAAATGATCATATTTGACTTGAATTCTGTATGTCATTCGGGAAAAGGTTCAATTAATTGTATCTTCTGTCCATCAATAAACTTCCAGAAAATTGGGAGTAGACTTTCATTGAGCCCCAAACTACAGACCAGTTTCTTTAGCTGCTGAGATGAGAACACAGGATATACCCAGGAAGCATTTGGTTAATCCCTGCTCAATCAATTAGCTGTTTCAAGGCCTCCAACAACAACAACAAAAATATAAGAAAATCATATAAAATTTAAAAAAATCATAACAGACCTTTGCCAGCTGAATCTCCTAGGTCAGAAAATTGAAATGTGCTTTTGTCATTGCCCTAACCCACTCTGCTTCCTCAGTCCATGTGTGTCACTCATATGGTCATAGTGAGAGAGGAAATATATTCCAAAATCTCTCAGTACATGGAAAGCAGTCTCAGTAAGCACATTTTAATATGAAAGTGTAGAAGACGGTTCCCAACCATTTAGCACTTCCTGACTTACAATCCAACTTCTCTTTGCCAAAGAAAATGAAGTCTCACACACCTTTTCAGGAATTGAGCAAGGTCACTGTGATATCTAGATTTATTGCTACTTACTACATTTTATGATACAAAAATAGACTTCAGGTCTGGGAAATTAACATTTGAACAGTAGATATTTCAATATAAGGTAATCAAGTAATGTTGATGGCAAGGAGTGTTCTGGCAAAGAATGACCAAAATCACTTGTGCCATCCAATCATGCAATTATGTATCACTCAGAGCAATTTTGCTCTCTTATGAAAGCTTATCTATTAGAAAGATTTATAGAATGGTGTTTCCCTGTTTCATAAAAGAAATACTTGAGCAAAATAAAATGATAGTATTAAAAAAGCTATAAAATAATGGAATTTAGAGCTCTTCTCCTGACATTGCAGTTGCTGAGTGTACTTATGGCGCTCTTGCAAAACAGAAAAAGAAAAAAAAGAAACAAAACCCACAAACAAACAAAACAAAAACAAGCAAAAAAACCCCCAAAATAACAACAAAGAAAACCACCACGACCAACAACAAACTTCTTGAACTAAGGAATGTTATCAGTTTCTGCGTTAGTTAAAAGCCACTAGTTGTTTGAAGTCAGATTTATGAATATTTAATACTACACAGTCTGAGAAACACAGAATTAGACAAATAACTTCTGCACAGCTGTTATAGTAACATAAAGCATTGTTCTAATTGGGGAGTTTTAAGTATTGGAAAGGAGAAAAACTATATAAAAAAAAAAAAAGAGACTTTTATCAAATGCAGGAAAAGTATAATCAAAAGTGGTGACTGCTCAGGGTGGGGGAAAAGGCTTTCTCCACAAACTGCTTTCTTTGTATTATCTGCATAGGAGCCCAGAGCTGCTCTAGGACAGGGAGAGCTTTCAGCATCTGTATCTTCAACAGCAAGAAAAGGTTGGCAGCCCTGAAAGGTGTCTACATCTTTATTGAATCAACTAAATATTCAACCTTTCCCAGTAATTATGAAAAGATAGCCTTTGAATAATTGCTAGCCTTTTTTTTTTTTTAAATGTTGATAGGAAAACCAGCGAGATGCATAAGGCAGAATGGCAACTCTTTATAAATTCTAAAAGACTGACTTTTTACATCATTCCAGATTTACTTCAAAGTAAGGTGAGAAATGTCATGCTGTGTGTGGCCTAATTTTGAAATTATGACATATGATTTATAAATTTCTGCTTCATGTTAGAGAATGGTTTCAGAAATGCTTTGGCTATAAATTGGTCATTTTTATTTAAGTTAAAAAGCAAAAAATATCTCAGTAAATTATACTTTACTATCACTTCCTTACATTTTGCCTACATAACAAAGACAGTAGAATTACTATTAGAAACATTTTTAGGTTTTATGTATTCATAAGACAGAGAGAAAACACACAAGCATATGTGCATAATACAGGAGTATGTCAAGAAAAATGGAAACACGAAGATCAATTACCTTTGTTATTTAAGTTACTTTGGAGGTGACACCAGAGGATATCACCTTTCAGAAATTTTCAGTTGGAAGTCAATTATATTAAAAATAATAATGCTATCATTAGTCATGTAAGTTTGCAAAGGCCTAAATTGTCATTGTATTTGAGTGCTTTAATCTACTTTACACAACCCCAACTCTGAAGTCACAGACTGGTTCATAGAGGCCTAGCCATGTTCTTCTCCTAGGTAAGCACCCTTCCGTCTACTAATGCAGATCTATGACTGAATTGCTGTGTGCCCCTGCAGTTGAACAAACTTTGGGATCCCCTGTCACAGTCAGTTATACAACATTTTAAGTAGATCAGAAAACTCAAGGACCTATGTTATTAGCTCAGAAAATGAAAATGGAAACCATAAAAATACTAACTGCAAGCACGGTAAGCGACAAAACCTGCAACTAACACATTATCCCCCCAAAATTAGTGAATTTAGAAACATAAAGCAGTATTTAAAACTTCATATTTGAAACTTGTTTTCTCAAAACTCTTAGTTTCTCACAGTAAGATTGTCCTTTTACAAAATTTTCTGTATTTTAAAGCCCAAATCGTATATTTAATATCTTTAAACAAAACTATTTCACAAACCTTACATAAGAAATATATTTTTAATAAACATGTGGACTGAGAGTTAGAGTATCCAAAACCATATTCTATTACTTAAACTTATCAAGCTTATTTTTTTAAACATTCCTACAAACATGGAGAGAAAGATATTTTAATTCAGCATACTGGCAGAATGGATCCTTACTCTAAAACAGCCAAAAAACTGATAAAGTGTGGCCCTTATAAAAAAAAAAAAAAACCACACATGCCAAAGTACTGGCCAAGTTGGTCAGAGTACCTTGGACACATGGAAAAGTTAAATAAATACATAAATAAATAAATAAATAGACAAACCTGAGATAGGCAGGTAACGATATATTTTTCTCATTTATTCTGTCCTTGTTGCTGCCAGACAGCATTACCTTTGAATCAGTTGGCAAAATCGTATGTTGTCCAGCCAGCACTCAATGTCTTGTTCTGAATCAAAAAAGCAGGTATGTGTCATGAAAAATTATAAAATATCACTCAAAATGATAAAAACATTTGTAAGCATGTTCCATATGTACAAGATCACTTGGCAAATACTAATAACCAGTAAGAGTAGTCGATTCTATGTGCACTTATAGTGATCATCTCAGTAAGAAATAGAAGACTACCTAATTTCTTTGTTCATGATTGATTGGAAATGCCAAGTTATTAAAACAGTAATCCCAGGGCAAATGTTGTTTATTCAGGGGATTACTTCTTTTTTACTTTTATCCTTCATCATATGTGACAAGGCTACCAAAGCCATGTCTCCCCAGGATTGAAGAAGATGAAGACATTAGTCTTAAATCTTTTTTTAAAAGTAATCTATAGGGATGAATAAGGCTTTTACACAGAGATAACCATAAACTGGTATGGTTATACAGGTGCAGCCGATTACGAAGAGGTGTCTCAAAGCATGGGCAAAGCAGCTATGTAGTTTCTCCAATTTAAATGCTTCTGCTGAAGGAGACAGGCTACATTGTTTTTATTTCTTCACTGAGTTATGAGGTCCCTTCCAACCCCTAACATTCTGTGATTCTGTGATAATCACCGCTGCTCTTTAAATTATATGAAATCATGTCTCAGAACATGATGGTCGGCCATCGCTATGACTAAATCATCATATGTGCTTCTTTCAGTGAATTGACCTAACAATACTTCAGGAGAAACTAGAGATAAATATTCAAACAGTAGCAACTAGTGAACATTCTTAATATGAACTAACTTCAGTGCAAATAGTTGGTTGGTTCCTGTTTCAGAAGGTGAAGAGATCACATGGAGATACACAGTAAGACACTTCAAACTAAATCCCTGCCAGGATTAAACCTATACTTCAGAAAAGGGCAACACTCTTAGATGCTGTTTATAGAGGGAAACTCATGCACAATGAGCTTGTGCAGTCTTACTGAAAAGTAGTTTACTACACCCAAAATCTTTCATGAACAACATTCCCTTGGTATAAATCCCAAATGACTGGATTCACAGGGCCTGGATGGGGTATATCCAATGCACAGTAAATCCTCATGTAGTCTATGCAACATAATCACAGGTAGTCCTTTAAGTGCTGCTTTTTGAACAGCTCCTTAAAAATTACTATGTCTGAAAAAATTCTCCATAGGTATGTAATGGGACTCTATAGAAGAGGGTAGAGTAGCCTATGACATACATAAAAAGTTATACATACTATAGAAGTTTTCAGAGTACTCCATGAGATAGAATGTAATTTTCTATTACGTGCTATACAATGTCTATCATACCTACAAGGACTTTTCTAAGAAATTATGAAATTTTAAGGATTATGCTTTCAGCAGTAAGTATGGCAAAAAATGATCCCAGTGGTTACAATTAGTGTAAATGGGAACTGCATGAGTGATTCTTAGCATACAGAAGCTTACTTATGATAAATGTTGGTCTATATCAACCTTTATTACTGTCTAAAAGAGATCTGCTATATAGAGGTAGTATCCACTGAAAAGATATAACTCCTTCCACAGCTGCAGGTGCTGCAGAACAGCTGCAGCCCATATCACTGATAAGTTACACAGGATGCTTAAACTAGTATCCAACAAGTTAACTCTGAGGTCCCTACAAAGACACCTGTGCAAGTAAAACAGAAATTGATCCATTGACAAAGCAGGTAAAACTAGTAAAGGATGAAATGTTATAGAAGGCTAAAACAAGCTAAAATGAAGAAAATCCCCAAGAATAAGGAAATTGAAACCATCTGTTTGCAACTATATGTATGCACATTTGTCATACAAGTGCATGGGCTTGATATAACATAGAGAGCTACATCTAGTACTGTTGTACAAGACCATAGAGCTACAGCCCTGTTGGGTGTAATGGTTGCTAATTGTTCATTACATCAACTTGCTGTTTATTGCAATTTAGAAGAGCCCAAGAAAAACTGTAAAACTGAGGATGTTTTCAAAAGCACTTGGCATAAACCCAACTTTTTTCTTTTTTTTCTCACTGTACCTACTATGTAAACAGCAGACCAAATTCGGCTTTATGGGCTTGGTACAGTAACATGATTGTGCCTTGTGTCAGTATTATAAAAATATTTGCTTTAATTGATTCTTCTATTGCAGTTCGAGTTGTCTTTTGTTATCTTAGTGAACAAATGGTAACTTGGGATGGGGGTGAAGGAGCAGCCACCTATTAAAATATTCCCTATTTACAATCTTTGAGAGACACTAACTGAAGTCTCTGGTGAAAAACAAGAAAGAATTGATTGCTTAATTTTTGCAGCATAACTGGCAAAATCTTAACAAAATATTAGATTAACATATCAGTACAAATCCTTATAATGGGCAGTGTGGGGAGAAAGCAGAACACAGGAAAAGCTGTTGTCTAGTACATAAAGTAGGCACACGGCTGACAATAAAGCTATTCACATTCAGATAAGGAGTTCACTGCAGGGATATTTCTCCATTACAGAGATACTGAAGAAGAGACACAAAACCAAATTTTACTGTTAATGTTCTCTTCTTCAGTCTGATGCTTTATTTTTAGCTTTAGTAAGCAAAACTGCTATTTTGTAAAGGAAAAGGCTTTTGGGAAGGGGAGGCATATTTTTTTTTCAATTAAGAACAAATGAGTAAAAACTCCCAAATGCAACTGCGTTGTTTTGCTTCTTGTGAGGAAATGCATAGATAAATCTACCTCAGCTACTAGCAGCTGGTCAAAATTTCTGAATTACAATTTATTGCTTGTTTTAATTGTTATTGGAAGAAATACCATAACTGAAGCTGCTGATTTCCATAAAAGAAAGGAAACATTTCTCATCAGATGTGGAGATAAAAATGACAGAATTATCTGGTCTATAAATTATCCCCAAAATAGCCAGAACATCTCTTAACATTCCTCCTCTTTTAGGAATATCTCAAAAGTGGAAAGATGGGTGAAACAGCTCTGTCATAATCTCATTTGCCAGCCTTCCCAGTCATTTGAATTGGAGGAAAGGGCAGATACTGAGGCACAGCCAAAAAAAAAATAATAGCTCTTTTTATTTTGTGGATGAACAGAGGAAATGACCAAAGTGTCTGAGTTTAATAAAAGAAAAAATTCAATTGAGAAAAATGCTAACCTTCTCTCTGCTCTAATAATTTAAGGCATTTTTGTCTGTCTTAAATCTTTCTTTAGTTTGAAATGGCTGAATTTAGCATGAGCAATCAGGGTGCTACAGTCCCTCTTTTAACATCAGTTCAATCAAAGCTGCACTTCAACAGAAACTAAAATTTAATTAAAACCAATACTACTTCCTCCTTCCAGTTAGACAAAATAGCAAAATCCTTTCAGTTTGGAAAAAAATGAGGACTATTCTAGAAATGTCATCTAAGTTGAGTTCCTAAAAACAGCTTGAGAAATTATACATGCGACTGAACTCGACTTGGAATTTTTTCTGTTTGCGCCTCTTTTCTAGCCTAGCTTATGACATGAGTTGCCGAGTCTCTAACTTTTGGTATTTCTCATACATTTAGCATTATTCAAATACCATCATAAACAAATGCTAGAGGAACAGTCAAGCTTCAAATGTTATTTCCTCTCTTTTTTTCTTTTGCATGTGGAACCAGAGGAATGATAGTTATTGATCATTTTCACATCTGTACCTCTATTGTTTGCTTTGGCTCTCAGTAGGGACAAAGCACATCTTGCTGCAAAATGCTGGCTGTTTAAGGATATTAAGATGACACACTGATAAATTCTTACACATAAATTTTGTATGCGTACAGTAAAATAGCTGCAGAGCACATCTTTCTAGCCAGCCAAGATAAACACCCATTAAATGAAAAGTTTTGTTTATCTTTAGATGCCTTGCACTTCTCAGAAATTCTGTATCTACTACTGTAAACACTTTACTCCCATCAGTAAAAAAGTCCCTCATTCCCAAAAATGGAAAAAAAATAGCTCCTTAAAATATAAAATATTTATGTTAAATAAGATGAAACATCAAAGTTACCACAGAGCAATGCAAGAAGCTGAAGTCACAATTAAAGAAAAAGAGTTAAAATGCTTTAGGATGTAGAAAAGAAATAGTTTTAAAAAAAATCTCACTTTTATTTTCCTAATGACAAATTAGTAATAACACGTCTTCCAGCAAGGACCATTCCGAGTTTTTATTTGCTCTCCCCAGCCACACTGACCTGCGTCCATGCTATTCCTTGGCAAAAGTGTGGGTTTGACTGTGCAAGAAAGTATGTGGTTTGCAATATTCAATAATGTAATGCTGATTGGCTGTACATACCACTTCAAGCATAAAAGCCACCTCTGAGATGGTTTATGCCATAGCAAGTTGCAAAAGAAACTAGGGGACAAGGAAACAGCCCAGAAGACAGAAATCTGATCATATAAAACAGGAGAATTTGTTCTGTGTTTACAGAGTAAATACATAAATAATAATAATAAATTTTCATTTAATGATTTAAGGCTAAGACATCCATCTTTTCCTTCTTAGCTAAAACATACTGAGCGCTCAAAATGAATTTGCTTATTTAATATATCTACAAAGTATATGTGTCTTATTTAATTACAAATGATATGACTGTATGAATTTCCATGCTTAATTTGTAAACATGAATTTGTATAACATCTCTATCATTATCATGCATATATATTTATGGATACAAAGGCATAGAGACAGGGAAAGGGGAAAGGCTCGACTTGAAGTGTAAAATTTACTCCCATATGAGCATGATTAGATTTCATTTTCTGTAACCTGCCCCAAAACTGTTAGCAACTCACCGATGGTCAGTTACAGGTCATTGAAGAAGTGCAGCCTTGAGAGCTGGAGCAGAACTGGTTTTGGTTTAAGAAGCTGCAGCTCAGCAAAGGCAATAACAGCTGAGAAGCAGCATAAAGCATCTGCCCTGACAAAGTAACATCCCTGAAAATGCTTAGCCCAGGGACAGGGGCCAAGAACTGCAAACTGCCTAGAAACTCAGCTGGCTTATACAGTGATAGATCTCAGATTTTGTGGAAGAGACAGCAGAAGTCTGACCGCCTTGATGGCTACAACCATCAAGGACCATTGCCAGAGTTAATCAAATATCAGCTCTATGGTATCACATATTAATTTATGTCAGTTTTCCAAATGCTCCTGTCACAGTGATCTCTAATTACCCAACTACATGCACGTGCACATATTGAGCTTCAAAGCCTACTGTTAAACCCCAGAGTCAATGTAAAGTGACTTCTTTCCATGGTGCTCTCCTTTTTCTCCCAAACGGTGTGTTTGCTTTCTGAAGGATTCTGAAGGACATATACAGGAAAACTTTTTAACTCTTTGTTTTGGTTTGGTTTTGGTTTTTTGTTGTTTTTTTTGGGGGGGAGTGGGAAGGGGAGCAGTACACAGGAGAGACTTGAGCTGTTACTGAGAAATACATATAGGAATTCTGTTTTCTTTAATGAAAAGATAATCTTAATTATAGATCCAAAGATATTTAAGAGCATTTAGAAAATTGCCAGCACTAGGTGTTGTTCTACCGTGGTCAGCTTTACATTATACCTGTCATCATGTTGGTGACTTCATTCTGCTAAATCCCCCTGAAACTTCTCAACTTCTTTTTATTTCTATCATAGGTAATCAGAGGTTTTCTTGTACTCTCTCTTCCAGATCATTAATGCAAACAGTACATTACACCAGAGTGGTTCTCTTTCCTTTCGATATTCAAACACACCACTGTTAACATTTCACCTTCTTCAAAGATAAAGAGTTATTCTTTGTTTTCCATGTCTCATCTAGCTTCTGACCTGTGACAGAATTTTAGCTCTCTCCTTAAGATTGATTATTTTTAATGTCTTCTTGTGAAAGACTTTGCCAGAGGCTTTTTGAAAGCTTAGACAAACATGTCTAGCTATCTCCTTCACTCACCATTTTATTGACACCCTCAAGGAATCATACTACATTAAAGGCCCACTTTTTCCTCTTACAGAAGGCAATACCCTTGTAAAATTATGATCCATTAAGTATTTCATAATTTGATTTTTAAATTGTTACTTCAACTAAATTATGTATTGAAGATCTGTGATTTCTAGGATCTCATTTGCCCCTCTCTCAAAGGTAGGTAAAATATTTTCTGCTGCAGAAGCTCATTTTAATGAATACCTGGATTTGGGAGATTTGGGGTTTTTTGTTTGTTTTATAGGAGTTCAACCTCCTTCACTATGTTCCTTCAGAGGTCTTGGATGTATCCTGGGAACTTCTCTTGTTTAATATGTCATTTGTTAACAGAACCTCTGCTTTCAATGCTTTAGTCTCTAGTAGTGTCTCATCTTTAACATCTGAGAAACTGGCATCATTTTTCTCAAAAATAAACATGAATGCTTAGGATACATTTCACAGGCATTCATTACCAAGTAGTGCTATTCTCTCAGATTATGCAAAAACATTTCTATTTGCTGGAGAAAAGAAGTGAAGGTATTTCCTCTCTATCTTCTCCACTTCCCTGGCAAGAAGTCCTCAAGTTCCTCTTAAAAGGGTTTACCATAAATGAAGACAAATATAGTTGTAAGATTTCTCTTGAAAAATACTGATTGTATATCACTGAGTACTGCATATGTATTGCTAGATTAATATTGCACAAATGACATGTGTCACTAAATACTTGGATCACTGGGGAAAAACAGTCAGTCAAAAATTCAGCACGCCATCTCTGTGTGAGCAGATGCATTTTCTTATACTGTCTTTAAAAATGACTTTTTTTCTTAAACACTGGTGAAATTAGTTGGAGAGAGGAAAAGCAACTTTCACATTTCTATTGGAAGCAATTCATGAACCCAATTACTGGAGTGCCAGCACATATCTGATACCTTTCTAAGTATTTCTTGTCACATGCTGAATATTTCATAACATCCAAACCAGCATATGCATATTTATTTCAAAATGGTTTAGGAATATTATGTCCTGGTGAAATTGTATTAATTCAAACAATAATTATGCTGTTAATCAGCAAAAGAAAATCTTATTTTGCAGAATAAGAAAAGAAGAAAATTTTTAACATGAAAAATTCTTGTTAAGGATTTACATTTCTCTGACACTAACTTGCAAATTATCGAATAATGAATGAATAATTCTTCACTTCTGCTACCTTGGGTATACTGGAACAGTGATCTCACCTATGAGCTATGTAGATTAATTTAATAACTACTGTGGAAATGACACAGCTGAAGGGCTTTTTTGGAAATGTCATATCTGCAATATGCTGGAAAGGTTTTTGCAACATTCAGGGGCCAGAGATCTAATTTCTGACTTTGTTAAAATAAAATACTGCTATGAAACAAGTAATTATACAGTAAAATATTACTGGTTATTCCTCTATCCATGAACATACAGAAACTGCTGGTAGAAGACATTTAAAACAAACAACCAAAACCAACATGTGCTGTCTAGTAGAGAAAACATATCACTATGATTCATATTTCCATGTGTTTCACTTTGCAAAATTAGTATTTCATACAACTTTGGTACTTATTATTGAAAATTATTCTGCTGCTTAGGGTGGTATTTTTCACTAAATCATTTTTCGTTACATTCTACAGAATTTCTATGAGGTTATGATTGAAATTCTGGTAGACTGTTAATTTTTTATTAATCCTAACTTAGAGTATGACAAGAAAAGTAGCACAGCTGAGGTGAAGGTAAATCAGATGGAAGCATATATTTGTAGGTTTTTAGAATATAACATATCAGCTCTTGCACAGGTACGGAAAATATCTTGCTGCTTCCTGATTAAAAGCTGACAAAGAAAAACTTTTATCATATATTTATATACACACACAATCCCAGCCCTCATCTTAGGAAATGTTCAGCTCTAAAATCTTTCAGTCACACTTGGAGTGGAGTACAGTTTTTGTTTCATTTGACAGGTGTTTAAGAGTTTCCTCTGTTCCTTTTAAAGCTGTCACAGATTCAGTCTTTAAAGCTGCTATGCAAGATTCTTTCTTTTACTTTAAGAACCTTTAAGAAAAAAACTGCAGTTACTTTGAATACTTTAAAATGCCACTTGAGTTTTTAAAATTACTATTCTGATGAAACGCCATCATCTTTTTGCACTTAATTGAATAAATGTGAAGCATTTTTACATGCTTCTTAACTGCTTAAATGAAACATAGCTCATATTCAAACTATATCAGGCCATAAGGCTATAAAAAAAAATATATCATAGATGAAGACAACCAAAATAAAAGTTGCTGAAATGTAATGAAAAGCTACACTTCCACTCAGATAGAGAAACATTGTGCTGTTCTGCAGCTCATTTGGGTGGTGCCAGAGGACAGGGACAGGAATCAGTCCATCAGCAATTCATAGGGCTTCTCTTAGGATCTGAGATGTGATAAGCAAAGAAGTTCAAATCCTGTTTCAGTCTTGAATTCTCCCTAAATTTACTGATATCTTAAACAAAAGCTTCAGTTTTGTCCCAGCTCAAGTTACCATGATAAACTAGCAAGGACTTGTGTCAACGGCCTGAGAGATCTGCTTTACTGGGGAGCTACCAGTAAAAGAACAACTAAGTGCACGGGCACATGGCCGGAAAAGCATTACATAATTTTTTTTCTTCAAAACTCCTGAAACGTCTCAATCAATACCTTAAAATGTCTCTTTTTATTTTTTTTCTTCACATTTCTATCACTTTGTGCATGGTCATAACACTGTGCAGGCTTTAATTATAACTAGCCTTCATTGTCTCTGTTCAAACTCTGAAAAAAGAAAACACTAAAAAGGAACCCACAAAACTCTTTATGACCTGATAAATGAAACCGTGAACTACACTGTATATATGGATATATGCATAAAGGAAAAATCGTGTAGCTTCACTAGTTTTAAAATGAAATGGATAAATTTATAAAACTAATTCCATTTTAAAATGCAGCTTGCTTCATTCACATCAGTTTCTTGGAGGACAGTTTCCTCCACAGAGGCTTAGTGATTTTTGGCTAGTTAATTAAATTCATTGTTTACATGACTGTTAAATTTTAGTTGCATTTGATTTGTAACCACTTAGATGTGTACTTGTGCTTCAGATCACTTCACCCACTAATCACTCCTAGAAATGACAGCTACAAAGATAACTGTTATATGCCTCTGCTGAAATTAAATAAGATATTTTTAACTGTACCAAATTGTGAAAAGTAGCAGCACAAGAAACTGTTTTTCATATCTTGAGTCTGCACAAATACAAGAATAGACAACCACAACAGAAATAACAGCATTCTGTTCTCCCTCTGTGTTTGACTTCATTGAATATATAGCACATCAGATGAAAAACAACAAAAAAAGTAAACTGACAGGAGATAAATAGTAATTTGCATGTTATTCAAATACACATTCTTGTTTAATTCTTTTTTTCATTACTTGAAGTATTTTCTTTTTATTTTTTTTTTTCAAATAACCTCTTTAAATTGTCAGTGGGTCAGCTACAGAACAAAAAGATAATGCAAGTTTTGGTTTTCTACGTGTTCATATAATAATGTACTACAATAATGACATTACCAATCACATAAAGTCTATTCAGCAAATCAAAAGTGATCCAAGCCACAAAATTCAGACATCTGGCAATAAAGGTTTTGGCTTGAACCTGCCTGAGGTTCAAGCAGGATTCAGACTTGCAACGGTTAATGAACCAAAACCACAGACTCAAAAGCTAACTGCAACATGCCATCTTCACTGGTTCAAAGTATCCTCAGATGTATCTTTTGGATGAGTTTAAGCAGAGACTGCCTGTTTCTCTTGTTTAAGTAATACGTAATGTTACTTAAGATTATTTTAAACACTGCTTTTGCCGGGAGTATCTATCTGTCTATCTTCAGAGATACACGTGGCATTTATGTTCTTGCATCATCCTCAGAAAACCACTTGTTGAAGCCTGCTTGACTTCTCTGCAGTACCAGAGAAGGGACCTGATTGTGCTATTGAATGAGGGAAGCAAAGACGAATTTTCTTATCTCTACTCTCATCCACCATCTTTACTGAGCTAGCTGTAACAAGGACCCTATAAATGACAGATACAACTACTCAGCAAGCACATAATAAGATGTTCTGGGCTTCTTTTCATTATTTGAAATGTATAACAGGTTTTTAAAGGAAATGATTGTCAAAAAGGCAAGCGTGTATTCCCTTTTGATTGAGAGTAACAGTTTGCAGCACCTCAGCTCTTACTGAGGCAACTGTTCAACTTCTTCTAGAAGTCCTGGGCATGCTGGAGAAGATTGCGCTTAGAATAATAAAGACTGAAGCAATTGTATGAAATACCTTGGGAAAAAAAAAAAAAGTGTTTCTCTGGTTTTATGAGAAGAGTATCTGTACTTTTTCTTTTAAAGAGCTGCTTTCAAAAGTGGCTACTTTGCTTGAAATGTTAAAGGATCCTGTTATATCAGTATGACTGAGACATTTCAAAGCTATCAATGTGAGAAAAATTGATGCATGCCTGTCTATTTCCCATGCACGCTGCCTTTCGAAAATGTAAAATGAGAAGCAAGGAGAAAATTGAGATATGTATTGTCTCAGTTTGGCAGAAGGGTATTCAGAGCTGCCTAATTTCCAACCCTGTAGCTATAGCTTGTGAATTCATTTTCTTTGTCCATTTGCAGGGCAATTTGCACCACAGGCTTTAGCTTTCTAATAATTCCTGAAGTCATAAATGAGAATTTTAGATTCATACTTAGAAACTTGTTTCTTGCTTTAGGTTAGCTTCTTAGTTTTTAAAATTCTAGTTCCAGATGAAGTCTGACAGCTGGTTACAAGTGATGTTCTTCAAGGTTTCATATGGGAGGTTACATGATTTAAAGTCTTCATTAATGGACTGGACAATGAAACAAAAGGGTTCTGTATCACTTTTGTAGATCAGAATGGGTGGTCTGGCCTACACTGGAGGGGTGGCATGCCATTCAGAAGGATGTTTGATGGATAGAAAAGTGGGCTGACAAGTTTCTTATGGAGTTCAACAAGGGCAAATGCAAAGTTTTGCATCTGAGATGAGATAATCCCTTACAATAATACAGGCTAGGGCCCAAGTGCTTCAAAAGTAGCTTTGTACAACATAATCTGAAAGGTTGTGATGATTGACAACAAATTGAGCATGAGCCAGCAACGCATCATTTCAGCAGTGAAGGCAAATCTCACATTGGACTGCATTAGCAAAAAGCATAGCGATCATCTGCAGGTAAGTGTCCATTGGAGCTGACCATCATGGACCAGCAAGACTAGGACTGCTACGTGAGGGAGGATGAGCTAAAGGTGACCTTGGCACAGGATGGGGTAGAGATTTCACTGACAACGGTACAGTCCCTCAGGACCAAGCAGGATTAGTAGCCGTAACAGGTTCAATCCAGTGATCGTCAGACAAATGTGACGTGACTGTCAGGGCTGAGTTCAAGTGGTAAGTCCAACAAAAATGTCGGGACCAGGAGGAAACCAGGCTGGGCACAGGGCTACATACTCCGTAGCATGGCAAGAACTAGGGATACAGACCTGAGCTTAAAGAGAGCTCCTAGAGCAAAAGGCCAAGCATATGTGAGTGCACTGATGCTGGTCATGGCAATTAGTGCTTGTGGGTGCTCTCAGGGCCCTGATATCCTGTAAGCAGAATTCTGCATAATAACAGAGTTTTTCCAGATTTAATCATTTTTTCCTAAGGTATTTCTAATGATGCATCTACCAATTTGTCTATTCATATTCTCAGATCAGATTAGAACATTTCTTATGTCATGTCAGTTGCAAGTAATTAATTGCTTCCTGCTTTTTGGGTTGTATGTTGAAGTGGCAAAACATTTGTACTTTTACATATTCTAACACTAGTTGATTATGGGGTCATTTAAACATGTAGTACTTTTGATTAATGAGAGAACATGAAATATTCTTTGATTTCAGCTTTAGAAAAAAGGGTGCTTTTTTGATATTTTAAACATGAATTAATAATTCCTTTCCACTCTTCTAGTCCTTTTCTTTAAAACAATAATCATCATGTTATAGGTTTGGAAACTACAGAAAGAAGAATAGATGTCACAAAAATAATGTATTTTATACTTGAACTTGTCTGAGGGATAAGTATGAAACAAAGTAATTCAGGACAGACTAGCAGAAAACACTTGGCATTAACACTTCCAGAGATCAGTACTCCATCAGAATAAGATGTAAGACGTGTTTTTAGCTTTTTAGAATAAAGCTACTTTCTTAAATTCACCAACTCGGGCATTGTTCCAAACTTTAGTCAATCAAACTTCGGACATCTCCACACATCAATGTATTCTAGTCTTCGTGTATCATAATTCTTGGGTTCTTGTCCCACCCATCAACTTTCTAACTCTTTTGTCCTCTTCGTTACAGGATTTGCCGCCCTACTTGTTCTGCTCAAATATTTTTGAAAACATTGACATCTTTACAGTAACTAGGTATGGATCCAGAAATTAATTTATATGCCAGAGAAAGAAACATCGCAGCATTAGTTTTTAGGTCACTTGCTCTCCTGAACATAACACAACTCCCAAGACCCAATGCCAGGTTTCTAGACTCCGTTTAAGCAGTGTGTAATCAATCTAAAAAAAATGAACAATTAAAAGCCAGCCACTTCAGCTAGCCAATGCAAAATACCAAGCTCATATAGAAATGGCTAGACATTAAAACGGATACCTTCTAATCCAGTAACTAAACTGTTATTGTTTTACCCATGTAAGATCCAGATAGCATTCTTTACTCCACCCAAAAGCCACGTGAACTCTTCAGTTACTATGACAGAGAAGGCCCTGGAGTCTATCGGCTCTTCTTCTTGAAGCTGTTCTAAACTAATGGACAGCCTAAGCATATGTAGGACCTGAAAGGCAGTGAAAGTACCAGCATGCGTCCCAATTTAGCAGTAAGGCACTGGTTTACTATTAAAGATACATAAAGTTCATTAGTTCTATGAATGATTTTATATTTTACATTTCATAATATTTTGTGTTGGGTCTGGAAGCTAATTTTCCCCTGTGCACCCAGTGACTGAAGTCATTACCAGCTAAGATCTAATCACTGTTTAAGAATATCCTGTAAAATAAAAGAAGCTTCAACAGGCTGAACTGAAATATCTGCACTACAAAATATTGTGTTTCTCAGCATCTGCAATACTCTTTATGCACAAAAAATGTCTAGAAGAAAGTAGCAGAAAGGAACTAATTCTGCGACCTGCGGGGGCAGATGGGGATAAGTAGTTGCAAAGCAGAAATAGAGGGAATAGAGAGGAGAAAGGAATAACAGAGACCAAGAGAAAATCTTTAGAGATAACAATGAAAGAAACTGAGAAGTAAATGGATTAGGTCATTGCAGAGAAACAGCAGAGGAAAAAAAGAAAAAGAGGGGAAAAAAAAGGCAACAACTACCAGTTAGAAAATATCTAAGACTTTGGGGAAAGAAAACTGACAGTACATGAACAAAATTATCTGTGTGAGAAGAAGTAAAGAAACAAAAAGCTCAGGGATGCCTGGCTATGAAACAAAGAAGAGATCTTCACTATTTGGTTTGACATTCTCACAAAACAGCAAGAAAGAAAATGAACATTTCTGTCTGTGAAAAAAAGAGATAAGCTAAAATAGCTTCTGGAGATAGCAGTACAGCCAAAAGTCCCAGAAGGTGGGACTTCATGTTGGGCAGGGAACAGGCTGTATTGAGTGTCTGTGAGTGTAAGGCTGAACTTTCACTGCAGCTCTGCTGGACCAGGACAAGCTGCATTGCTCCAAAAGCTGTAGCTACTATTTCCTTATGGGCTGTCAGTAGAAAGCAGGCAATAAAGGTTCTTTATTAAGCCTCCTAGAGTTTTCTCAAAACATCAGAACCACATGAATTAAATTATGAAAAGGAAAGACTATGTCTGAAAAATGTCCTGACGGTGATTAGCCAGAAAATCCTAATCCTCTCCAAGGAGTGGAAGCCCTGTTGCTTTTGACTTTAAGAACAATTCTGGACAAAATACTTGAAAATGAACAGTAGAGAACATTTTTGCTGTGGCAAGAGATTAACTCAATGATCTAATAGGTGCCTTTCCCCTCTAGCTTCTATTATACTAGTTTAAATTGCTCTTTAAATTTAGGGAGTTAAAATTAAATAAAGACAAGCTGTTGCATGAGTATAAGCCTTTAAAAAATCTATTAAATTCATTCGTCTGTGTTACAGCTGTCTCCATAGGATAAATTCTTCCTTCACTCATATTTGCATAGTGCTGTTGAAATCAGTGTGAGAACTCTGAGTAACTATTTATTCCCTTTCAGAAGAAGATGTAGGTTGTTTGGGAGTCAATTCTCCTAAGAGTTTTACAACTCCAAAAAGCATGTGAGGTCTTACTGTTGATTATCCTGTATTTGAAGGCTTACTGCAATAATACGCAGTAACATAGCACAAAATATGTGTAAATTCTGTGTGGGCCAAATACTGTTTTCAACTCCAGTGGCATAAATGACAACAGAATTTACTTTGAGCTCCCATTGCTATTCAATGATAAAAGCCTTGAAAGACAACACTGACTAGAGTCCTCCTGAGAAAAACAGATATCTCAGCCTCTGCGATCTCTCTATAATCTCTAAGAGTGTTATTAGAACAATAGTCTCCTTCTTAAGTGTCTCTATTAACTTTCCCTGAGTTTTTTTCGGTGTGTGCTTTTATCACAGAATCACAGAATGGTTGAGGTTGGAAGGAACCTCTGGAGGTCATCTAGTCCAACCCACCTGCTCAAACAGAACCACCTGCAGCCAGTTGTTCAGGACTATATCCAGATACCTTTTGATATATCTCCCAGGAGAGAGACTCCACAGCCTCCATGGGCAACCTGTGCCAGTGCTCACATTAAAAAAAAAAAAAAAAAAGTGTTTTCTGATGTTCAGATAGAGCCTCCTGTGTTTCAGTGTATGCTCATTTTTCCTCTTGTCCTGTCAATGGGCACCACTGAAAAGAGCCTGTCCCCATCCTCTTTGCATCTTCCCTTCCAGTATGTATATACATTGATGAGATCCCTCCTTCTCCAGGCTGAACCATACCAGGTCTCAGCCTTTCCTCACATGAAAGGTGCTACAGTCCCTTAACCATCCTTTTGTCCCTTTATTGGACTCCGTCTAGAATGTCCGTGTATGTCTCGTACTGAGGAACTGAGAATCATTCTTATTTATAACCATTCTCTCATCTGTGTTAGCAGGCTGAATGTGCATGGACTACAGTCACAGCAGTAATAGATTTGTGAATCTTCTCACAAGTTCACAGAATCACACAGAATCACAGAATATTAGGGATCGGAAGGGACCTCAAAATATCATCTAGTCCAATCCCCCTGCTGGAGCAAATGAGTTTTGCGAAGGCCTGTTTTCTGAATAAATGACCCTTTGATTCTCTGGGTAGACTCAAAAGAAAATGAGCCCTATTATCCTTTTAGTTGTCTATATAAAATGTTTCTTTTGAATAAAACTTAAATTTGTTGTTACAAGCTTCCTGTTTTCCTTTATTATTTGTATATTTTTTAAAGAGTTGATTGAAAAAAGCTCGTGAAGTAACTACTTGGAACAAGTAAAAACCTTTCATTCCTTGGTTTGAAACTGCAGTAAAGTCAATTATATCTCAGAGAGTAGCATATTATCAACCATAAAAGCTTAAGTGAACTGTGCATCTAACTTACGAACTAAGCAACAATAAGAATGTTACGAAAAATTGCTGTGGCAGAAGACTAAACCATTTTCGCTAGCAGCATGGTAACTCAGTATGGGGAGCATTTCTAATGCAGGACTTACTGCTGTCAATTTCTAATGCATCCTCTAGGATTAGAAAGTACAACAGCAGTCACAGCAAGATTTCTTTAATAATTGTTTTAGTGGTAGGAAAATAGAGTTCTTTACATGGGGAGCAAGAAACTACTGCTTGCCCTCAAGGAAAGTTCCAATATTTCAATTGAGCAAGGTTCTTAATAAAATATTTAATCCTAGGTACATAAGTGATCTCATTTCACTAAAAGGTCAGTCTGTAGAAAATCTTATAAAATGGAAAAGGCTCTGAAAACGTATGTGTACCCACACATCAGCTCAAAACATACTCTCTCCATGCATTGTACAGTGTAAAGGCTAACTGATTATATATAAAGTTATATTGAGTAAGATCCTGGCACCAAATCATCCTCTCCTCTTTAGCAATAAAAGGGGCATGATGTTCCTTCCCTTCCTTCATTCAGACACCAGTAATTTGCTAGTCAGTGTGTGTAGAAAGTCTGTAACTGTCCCAAAGAAACAGATTAACAGACATTTTTGCCTGATCCCTTTTACACATTGTTTCCCACTAGGAGAAAAAAATGCCACATTTATTTAAAAGTACAATATCTTCCACTGTGAAGATGATTCATTTTTGCTCTGCTTGGCAGTAAGTCTGCTGTTACAGACAAGCGGAACACCCTCCTGGCTAACACCTGGTCTGCTTCCTCCACAATTACAACTGATGTGCTTCTTCCAGCCATAATTCATGTCCTAATACATAAGCGTGCACTGGGTGTAGAGTGAACATCAGTTACAATATAAGCACATTAAAATGATTTTGCAATGCAGAGAACAGGCCACAGTATGACTGGATTTGCAAGTGTGTGAAGAGAAAGGTGCTAAACATGAACCTTTTGGATGAACCCATTAGTCTAAAACACTGCTCTGCCTCACAACCAGACACAACTTGCCTGTGGGATCCAACGAGTGTGAGGCAACCATTACCACCTCCAAATACCACACTTTTCTCTAAGAAAGAGCTTTTTCTGATGCAAGGGATTTGTCACACCCTATAGAACTGAGTAGCATCAACAATCTGTCTGAGACAGGGTGACAGAGGGAAGCCATGTGCCTTTGTAAGACTCAAGACCTTCCTTTGATGAAACCAAGTAATCGGGGATGGGGGCCATAAGAAAATGCAAGTAAATGCAAGAAAAATAATTTCAAAGGCAGAAATAAATAGCACTAAAGGTGGACCTATGATTAAATTGTTTGTTCAATTGTCAGTCAGCCTTTAACAGAGCCAAATGTTGCTAGGTTTTTTCTTTCTTTTCTCATATTCTACACATGCTATATCTTGGCCTTGTTTTCACACACTTCAATAGTTGTGAAACATCCTGTTACTCCTTGTAATTGTGGAATAATTATCGAGGAGGCAAATTATTGAAACTGATTATCAAAAGTACACTTATCGAGAATAAAGTTGTATCCACATCTTTGGCACATATAGCAACTGCTGGGTGTGCAAGGAATCTGCTATATTCTTGGATGTTAGTACACAGGGGGAGCTCAGAGTGCTGGCACCAAGGAGAACAGAGAGTGGAGCAGTGTGGAGACACCACAGCCAGGCTCTGTGTATGAGGCAGCTACAGGAACTAGATGATACTGTGCACATAGCTGCTGTCAAATGAGAGATAAATATTAATTCCATCCAAAATGCTAGTTGCTGAGCTAGAAGTTGTGGCAAAATTTGTCCTGTGCGTGAACTTTGCTCATTATAATCTCATTATAATACCAAAACACGCCTCCACCCCAAAAGCTACCCGTCTCCATCAGGCCTCCACGCTCCTGTCCTGGGTCATTGTGGGGAGCAACGAGAGGAGGTGGTCTGAGTCAGGTGACCATGAATTGACCAATTGGAGTATTCCATCCCATTCACAACTTCCTGGATATAAAAGGTGGAGACCAGAAGGACTCTCTCTCTCTTCTGCTGGGTCTTCTCCTGCTTCACTTTGCTTCTTCTTGTCTGCTGTCCCTGCAAGCTGAGGCCTCGTGGCTGTCCCTGCAAGCTGAGGCCTCCTGACAGACTGAATCTAGTTCCGGTTGGCTGCAGGATCCTGCTGGGGCAGCTGCTGGGAATTGCAGGACTGGTTCCATAATATTTTTCCTGCTTTATTTTTCTCTATGTCTATTTAGTAGCATTTGTAAAATGTTTTCAAATTTTCCGACTCTCTTCTCTCTGTCCTTCTTTTCCTTTCCTCTCAAAATCACCTGTCCTTAGTGAAAAGGGGAGGGGGGGGGGGAAAAGGGGGAAGGGGGCTAAGGAAAATACATCTGCCGTGGTTTTTGATTGTCTCCCTGCGATTAAACCATGACAGCTCCCTTGAGCATGCTCTCTGAATTCTTTTAAATCCATACCTTTAAAACCAAAGCAAGAAAATTTTACACTAATCAATAACAAAGGTATGTATGAATATAGTCAATCAAGTTCCACTTAAACGTAGAAAATAGTATAGAGTACCCTAACAATAGGGGAAAGTCAGGGAAGACACCATCACTGAGAAGTCAATGAGATGGAATTGCAGACTTCTGGGATCAGTTGACTGGCTGAGCCTATCTTCTCCCCCAAAAGGACACTTTTGGGTAAGATTTGCACACTTCTTATACCAAGTGTTCCCCATGGGAAACTTAGACTTCCAGCTTCTATTTATAATAACATTAGTAGCACTAATATAGTCATCTTAAATACACGTACTTCTTACCAAAGTGTATTTTTGCAACTGAAGTGTATTTTTGCAGACAGTGTATTTTATCAATGGCAATCTAAAAGATCTTACACCTGTTGCTTTTAAAAACCTCATTATTTGTGGATCTAGTAGTGAGAATCTCTCATTGGGTGCACTCGTAACCCTGTGTTCGTAAACTTGTGCAAGTCTGTAAATTCAATGACCACAACCCAACCCTGCACTATTGGTGAATCCGTAATCATGTGAATTCAACATAATGCCAGACTGGCTATTGGGTGTGATCAGACCTATAGTGCCAACTTGAGGTCATTTTGGTGTAACTGGACATCACGCAGAAGCTAAGCTCAGCCATCCCCAGCCCCAGTAATATACTGAGGACAAAGTGGAATGCAAGGGGGTTTAGTTTCTGCCAGATTAACACTTTCAACATAACAGTAGTATATGAAGCTACTAAAAATGCTGATGCACACTAAAACACAGTAGACATAAAAAATCTACAATAAACAGTCCAGATAATCAGAAGTGAAAGAGCTCTCAAAAAAAAAAAAGTTTTGCAAAATAGACATATTAGAATGCTTTTTAAATGTTACTCCATACGAAGAATGATGAAATTGGAATTAAAGTGAACCTATTATTACTGTCATTGGAGGTCTGAGACAACATTCTCAATACCTAATATCTCACTGGATTAACAGGATATTCAAATATACTTACTGTTTCCGTATGGGCTTCTCTTCTCAGCATTATCATGGTTATCTCAGCATATCATCGTTAATAATTTTCAGTGGGATTTTTACTTTAATGAGGTTCTTTAATGAGGAAGCCTATTAACATTCATACTTGGAAATTAAAAGGTCATCTCAGTGTATGAGCAAATGAATCTTATTCCCTTTCGAAAATATTAGGCAACATGTGTATGCCTTTGTTTGATAATCATTGAGCCTGTGCTACTACAGGATCAGAAATTTTGGTGTTACTCTGCAAACAAGAAGCTTTGCCACTCTTCATGAGGATCTACCTCCTCATTATTTCTCCTTTGTTTTACCACAAGAGGCTGCTGTTTTATCAGCTGCACTGACAGACTGTGACTCCAAGTGAGTGCCTTTAGCTTTACTCTTTAAAATGGTGGGATTTCAACCTGAAAAACTGTAGTAGATGTGTGACCAGGTGCATATGTCTGAGAACACATATGCATATGATATAACAAAGGTTTAAGAGAAAATTACCACACAAAACACAAGCAATTATTCATTATGATGATAATACTAGCAAGATAAGAATATTTAACTTTTACATGTTGGAAATCAGAAGTGGTAATCATTGCTTTGTAAAAGACCTGACTTGTTCTGACATACCCTTCATTCACATTTGGCTCTCCATTGTACATTTAGCTGGGGATATCCAGCAAAATCAGACAAAGAAGAAACAAGGGAAAATAATCCTTACTTGGGTTTCAGAGCAGAATATTATTCTGATGGCTGAATATATAGGAAGGTATGGAGGAAAATAATCAGGATATCGGGACATCAGCCACATTTTACTGCCTTCTAAGGCTCAATTTAAAGATAATTCCACCATGATCTCCAAACCTTTGTAATATGCCTCCCTGTGGACTTTTATACTCTGAATCTCTGAGGTTGTGGGGATTTTTCTTGTTTGTTCGCCTTTTTTTTTTTTTAATTCCATAATCCATACCACTTCCTTTCTACCTTATTTAGTCTGACAGGCTTCCCTTTTAGTGATACAGGTTTGTTTATCTCCTAGCTTTGTGCTTTGACTCCTCTAACAGCTTCTCTTTTTAGTATGAGGCAATAAAACACACATCTGCTCTCTCTAAGAGGACTTGCCATGCTTGTTTTAGCTTCAGTTTGACAAGCATGCAAATGCAGGCTCAATTTTAGGTTTAAACTTCAGTGAGATAAAGCACATGTTGGATGGCTTCCTTGAATCAGGACCTCAGTTACATAATTCTAATCTCATGCACTTTTCAAGGCGTATAGATAGTGATTAATGTATTTATAGGTTGTTAATGATGCTGAAATTTTCAAATCCATGTACATACAGAAGCAGTATCTCCCTAAAAAGTTATGAGTTGGTAATTGCTGATCTCTGACTCTTAATCTGGAATATCTCTCTGTTTGAAACTGTTATTTGTGTGTGTTCACTTTTAACCAAATTGTTACCTTGTATCAAGCAATTATAAATCATGTTTTTTGAGGGAAAAAAAATGCAGAATTTATTTACATAGCAAAATGTTTATGAAATGTTTCCTTGTTCTAACACTAACATGCAATTTTTCAATTGAGAAAAACAGATCATGGAAAATGAAAGATACTTTTAGCGGCAATTCACATTGTAGGGTACTTCTATGCCCATTATGCGGTGCATGCACATCCCTAAAAAGTTAGTGCATATGTTTTCAGCTGCCTTCTTTCCCATCTCAAGCTTTTTCCTGTCAAAATACATGCATGAATTTATGGTAATAAGCTAATGCAAGGCACTGGTCCAGAGTCTGAGCTCTATTTCACTGGTATAAATCTAGAATAGATAGTACTTTCAGTACGACTGTTTGTATCTATACCAGTGTAATGACTTAACTTAGATAAGGTGTGCTATCATTTCCTAACAGGAATAACTACTATTATTCTGTTCTGAAATGGGGCTTTTGCTTTCATGTTTAACAATAGGGTTGGGCCTCCATGCCAGAAGACACCATTAGAATTCTAAACTACTAAAGATTCAAATAATATAATGACAAAATTATGGTCTTTTCTGGGTTTGCTTATCGGCAGACTTTCTCTACTTTAGCAAAACACCTGCCTTAAAAGAATCTGTCACAAAGCTGAGAATTTAACTGGCATGTAGCGTCTTTGCATGCATGCAATCTATGGACATGCTCAAGAAAAAAAAAAGGTTTTCCAGTTTCTAAGATAGAATATATTTCTGAAGAATGACAAATTTATTTAGAGTACCACATATAATGCATTTTATATACAGACCTCTTGGCTATTACCCTTTGTCAGGTTACAGACCAGTCAGTAAGCAGAAATACTGCTTTCCTAGAGGAGATCTTTTTACCCTTCGGACCTGACTCTCTTGTTTTGCTTTTAGAGTACCATCTGTGATCTAGCAGGTTGATTACTGTCCCCTCATAGTTAATACACTTAAACAGCAGCAGAAAAATTAAATCCCTTTCTTAATTTGTAACTAGTTATCGATTTTACTGTAGCGATGTCTAGTTTTCTTCTGAAAATAATGTTTACTGAAAACTGATACAAACTGCTTCAATAAAAGTGATGCAATCAGCAGCATATTTCAGATTGAAACACAATCATTCAAAATTATCTAAAGTAATTCCTATGATCTACAGTTATCACTCCTGGGCACTCTTAGCATTCTGCTAAGAGGCCAGAGTATGCTGGCCTCATATGCTGATCAGAAGGGATAAAATTAGACAAAGATTGTAATTTGCTTGGAGATCCCTATTTAAAATATATTACAGTATATTACTCTGAAAAATACACCGTCTCTGAAATATGTTTTCCCTTACAAATGTGTTAGGGTACCTTGATTATCAAAAATAATCTGAATACCAGACCTAAGAAATAACAGAAAAATGAATGTATGATTGAATCTTAAAATTCTGAAACAATTCTGATTTAGTGAAATTCATGTTAATCCAAAACAGCATAGCTACACATGTGAGACTGAAAAAATATTCAAACCAAGAATCAGACAACCATGATTTATGGGTATGCTGGTTAATTTGAATTAGAGAACAGACACAGCTATGTGACCTGGATAACTAACCAACTCAACTGAAGACAGTCTTTGTTATTACTGTTGGAACAAACGTATGATTCAGATTTACCCTCTGAATAAGTTTACTAACAATCTGAGAACTGTAAATATTTACCACACATGAAAAAGTGTTGTCAGATAAATTAGTTATGTTCAATAGTCTGCTCAGATCTAGGAGTGATAGAATAAAATAAAAACTGAGGGTGAAATTAAGGTTTCACAAGCTTTGTGAAACTTTACATAACATGTTGTTCTTATGTTTATATCCTTCTACAGAAAAACAAGACTAGATTACATAATCATGCATTTGGATTATCAGATAATACTGGAATTAGGCTGTGCAGCCTTACTATACTCCTTTGAGTGTACAAAATCACCATACATCACCAAGTTCATTAATCTGCTCTGAAGTAGTTCAGAGAGAGGAGACAATCAAAACCACCATGAACAACAACAGCAGCTATTACTCTGACATTATTTCCTACTTGATAAGAGAGGAAAAGATCATCAGTTATATGTAGCCAGCTACAGTTGTACAATAAAAGAAGATTATACAGTCCATCAGAAGATGTCACAATAAACAAGAAAAATTATGAACTAAACAAAGTTCTAGGACACAGGATGTTATTGAGAGGGAGAGGATGGGATTCCTAAAAGAATGACAGATTTTCAAAAGCTTTCCATAAAATTTTTTATTAGTTCTGGATTCATATCTGAAGTGTTGGGAACCTTCCAGATATTCAAAATACCTGCATCTATAATATAGTACCCACCAGTCAGAATTTTTCCAGGGTGACATTATTTGCCAGTAAACTTATGTTGAGTATAAAATTGCAATAGGAATCATTCTTAAAGATTTTACCTGCTAGAAATAGCATTCTTACATAAATCAAGGTATACTGTGTAGGGTATAACAGATAAAGAAACCAGCCAGTAGTAACAAAAGAAATAAAAATTGTAATTCTGTGAAAAAGAACTTTGAATGTAAGCATTTGAAAATGGAGGAATGAAAAAAAAAAACAAACCACAACAGGATTCTTTGAACTCCTCCTTCTCCTAATTTATCCTAGCTATGTTCAATATTTTCATATGGAAAGGTATAAATGTGATTTTTATTCTTATGTCAATGATCTGTACAGTAGCTGGAAGGTAGCAGAAAAAATGCAGTCAAGGGTTTTATATGCTGCATATCTTTCATATGAGTTTTCATTGATAAAAAAGAAAAAAACAACCCTAGTATGTGTAAATCGATCCCAAGATGTAGAACAAAAATGCTACAATCTTAGAAAAACACCTGAACAATATTAATGAAAAAACTCCCCATAAAATCATAAATGCACATAAAAAATTTCTAAATTATAAATTGTATTTATAAATGTATTGCACATGTAAATCTCAGCATGTGTAAAACTGTCTGATGCAATATATATGCAGCACATCTATAAATCAATACCTTAAAAATAGAAACTAATGTTTATAGGGGTGGGGCATCTGCCACCTCTCTGGATGGTTTTGCCCAGGACTCTCAAAACACATAAACTCTATACTTTTAAATAGGTCAATATCTGGGTTTTTATCTTCATCTAGAAAAATGGATGTGTTTTTGAATGAAAAGCATCCAAGATATTTATGTTCCAATTTAATTAACAAACACATAATAATAACATAAAATACTTTACTACTAATTCTTAAATTTAAAACAAAGTAATTTTAAATACTCATTAATCGTAATATTATATGTTATCTTACAGAAATTTTATTGACTCTGTTTCCAAGCTTAACTGTCTTCTCTGCTGATGATGCAGAGCTGACAATTCAGAAGATCTACTAGCGAAAATTCTCATGAAGGTGGGAATTAACATAAACACTTCTGTAAATGGCATCTGCAGCTATATTTCTTCCTTTTTTAAACAAAGCATAATAAATAATTTAAGATTTTTATTTGGGAAACAGGGGGAACTTATGAACTCAGTAACTTTAGGTCAACATATGCAACATTAGAACTTGGACTCTATCCTTGGCTGTGGCAATAGTAAATAAGCCATTGCCATGAAAAATATCCTGAACAATAGACCTGTTTTGCATGTTTTCCCCATTTTGTAACTGAAATATCTCTGTTAGGAATAACAATGCATTGCTGACAACTTCAAAAAGTAATACATGAAGTACAAATTTGTAGTCAAGACTGCTAACGCAGAAGATGGCGATTTGGGAAACAAATATAGTCTTAGAGTTTGGGGCATTTTTTTTAATATGAAGAGAAATGGCAGGAACTTTGCTATACTACAAGATGGATCTATGAGGAACTTCAATTTTCACTTCATTTTTCACTGAAGGTTTTTCAAAACTAACCACAGGCTTTAATGCCCTTTACCTGACATCTGGGATCACCAGTGGACTAAGGATTACCTTCACTAAAGATTTATTAATTTCTGTCAATCCTGGTAAGATCAATTAAATTTTAAGGACATTCTGAAAACAAACAAACAAACAACAAAACCCAAACTCACCCAAAAGCTACACTGTGAACTCCACTGGCACACAAACTTTTGTCATGCTCTCTGGAAAAGCAAGTAACAGGGAGAATATTGTTTCTCCTTATCTTCTTCTGCAGTCTCAAGAACATTGTGAACTCTTGCACCAATATTCCAAGCATAAAAGATTGACTATTTAGCAACAGATTAGAGCAGGCACAACACAAGGCAGTCACTATTCAACGTTAATTTCCTCAAAGCTAACAACCTTTATTATTTCACTAACATAAGAATGGAAAACTACTGTAAAATTCATTTGACTTAATTTTGTATTTGGAACAGGGACAAAAAAATGTCAGGGAAGGAATCTGTGATTCTATGTGATTCTGTGAAGAAGTGACCTTCGGCAGAAACACTGGAAATGCATGCAACTGCAGTGATCATTCTGACAAGGCAAACAGGTGAAACTCCAACTATGTGCCATCAAAAATGTCACCTTAGGGCTTGTTTTCATAGATTTCCTTCCTAGGTAAAGAAAGATAAATACTCATAGGGGAAAAACTCCTGCTTTTCATGTCTGATGTAGAAATTCTTTATTCTTTACAGAAGCATTATTTCAGTCATCCCAGAAGTATTCACAGAACTGGATAGGAAAATCTGTATGAGACCAGATGCACAAAACTACCAGAAAACTATGTAATTCCTTAGAAATTGAATATCCTCCCAATTTAAAAAAACCAAAATTCAGATCATTAGCTCCTCCTGAATGGAATTTTAGGAAATTTTGGCAAGATATTTTTACCTGCTCTCAATAAAATCTCTGTTTCAGTCACCATGGAGAAAAAAATAATGACTCAAGCATATCTGTTTGTGGCAGCCCTCTGGAAAATGGGAGAAATAGTTTTAGGGGTTTTTCTCTGTTCTCTGTTTTCTTCATCTAGCATTATTTTCCTTTCCTCTCTTAGAAAAGTCTGAAATATTCTGGAAGTAACACACCAATCCTCATGTTCCACACAATCACTGGTTTGTTTCAATGAGAAATAACAAAAAAACCCACCCCAATCCTCAGATTCCAGGCTATATTTCTTTGGTTTCCCAGACCTCATCTGCATAGTCTCAACAACACTACCAGTTGTGAAGGCAGTTTGTAAGGTATGATCTGGTAGTACTTCAAAAGTCAGTCAAGATCACCACAAAGCTTGTGCCAGAGGCACACACAGTATTATTGATTTGTATTTGGGCTGTTCTTTCTGCTATTTATCTTTTCAACAGAAGGTGCCCTGATAGCTGTCTGTTGAGTAGATGCATAGGGAGATGGTTTCTGGGTACAGAAGGGTTTTTGTCTGGTACTGGCTGATATAAGAAGATTTCAAATTAAAGATTTAAGACTTACAAATGAAGAGACTCTGGGTTTTAGTGTGGGTTTTGTTAGGGGTTTTTTGAGGTGTGTGGGGGTTTTTTGTTTGGTTGTTTGGGTTTGTGGTTTTGTTTTGTTTATGGGGGTTTTGTTTTGGTGTGGGTTTGTTTGGTTGGTTGGTTTGGTTTGTGTTTTGTGTTTTTTGTTGTTTTTGGTTTTTTCACCTGTAAGTTTTGATCTGATAAAAGTATTCTATTACAACAGCTTTCAAACAGTAAATCTGGGTTGTGAATATTTAAAAAATAGAATCCACTTTTGTGTGAAGCTTTCAATTCTCTTTGAAAAAAATCACAAACACTTGAAAAACTAGTGTCTTGAAGATCAATCTACACAAAAAAACTATCCATAGATTTTTTCTTTTTTTTTTTTAATGACTCCCAATAAATCATTTAAATAAGTTCTACAAAGAATATTGTGAATATCATACCCCTAAAGGTCATTGTAACCTAGGAAAAAAAGTACATTTCTCTAGTGGATGAGTAAACATTGATAAAGATTAGTCCAGTGACAGTGAAGTAACCAAGGAAAGCTATGCAAAGCAGTCTCAACAGAGTCAGATGCTGCCTACTACATCCCTGTCTGTATTTACTATTGATTAAATGTTGATCCTGATTTTCTTCCTTCACCATCCTCTTTGATAACTCACATGAAATTACTCAGGATATGAGATAAACTATTCAAGGCACAAATTTAGTATCAGTTTATCCTGTCTGATTAACTAAAACCTTCATTGTAACGTACAGTGAAATTCATTATGCCTCTACTGGAGTTTAACTCATACATAAAATGCTTGAATAATCCCTTCAGCTTGAAATTAGACTGCTTTGCTTTACCTAAACAGCTCATTTTTATTTCCAGATTGGTGGAGATAAGAATGGTTTCAGCTAAAGAGATATATATATACATAAATATATTTTTTTTTTTAACTGGTAGAAACAATTTCCAGGTTGAAAAAAAAAAAGAGGTCAATTCACATCTTTTTATGAATTGCTTAAAGTTGTTGGATAGAGAAATTTACTGAAAATATCCCCCCAAAATTTTTGTTAACTTTTAATTTTTTTCTAAATTAAAATTACTTTTGTTTTCTAATAATTGATTTTCTGACAAGTTAGTGAATACACTCTTACTCAGAACAATGCAGTTGCAAAGACTAGATAAACTGGTTTTATATACACTTAAGTGTTTTTTTAATGAACCTGAAGAGTAAAATGCATTTTTAGAGTAGTGTATTCAATAGAACTGTTAATAATTGCTGCCTACTTGTACCTAGATATTAGCTGCAATTTGTATTGGGTTGGACTGTGAGTCTACTTTTATTTTTGAATTTGCCAGTCCTTTAAATACCTCCTAGAAAATAGCAATTAAAGATGACTGATATATTTACCAGTGCTTTAGAATGAAAACAAAACTGTCTCTCCCACTGCCTCCAAAACTAAATCCTCATTAGACTAAGTAGAAAATTGGGGAAACATATGGCTGCTCTTAATTTTTTGTCTCTAAACTTTATATAAATAGTACAGGAGAGGTTAGGAAAAGGTTGAACTGACAGGATCCCCTTTCTATGAATTGCAAGTTGTCCTGTAGCCCTCGCTCAGGAAAACTCTGTTCTTAAATGCAACACTTATCTACCATTTCTAGAGGCATAAAATACCACTAGCAAACCAAATATCTTACAAGATACCTTCATTGTTGGTAGCACCATACCACAATGAGCAACATGATTCTATGTTCTTACAAAAAAAAAAAAAAAATCCTGAAAAGTCTGCAAGTGTCTTTATAAAATTTTCAAATGTTTGCTTAATACTAATAAATTCAAGGTAGTCCTTTTAAGCATCATTTTGAAGCTTTATATATTGACTTCAACACTTATTATTCACAGCCACACGAGACTGCAGGAGATAGAAATATTTGATTAGAAGCTATAAAAATCTAGATTCTATCTGTTATGAAGTCCCAGTAATTCATACCTTGGAGGCAGTAACAGTACATAGAAAGCAGCAAAACTAATGAGGAGAGTCAGAGTTTTGGGTGAAAGTCTCCATTATTTCTAATAAAGTCTTTTTACCAGTTCGGAGATTCCAATGCAATTTCTGTTCTGTGGACATATAATACATTTTATGATGTAATATATTCTACACAATTATAGCCACACAACTGCTGAAATCCATAAGCTACTCCTTAAAAGTCATGTCATTTCTGTTCCACTAGGCCAAAATGAAATAAATTCCCCTGAGCATTTCAAATATTCTCTTTGATGGGTAAATAATCTCTAATAAGGTAAAACACTTTTTTATTTTGGATGAATATGTCAGTTAAACCTGATGAGATAATTCTTATAAAACAATACAAACCATGTTGGTCTTTTTTCTTCAAAATTTTTACTTTGAAATATCAAAATGCTAGGAGAGAGAGGAGGCAAAATACTCTTAACTAGAATTAGGACTTAATGAAAGGGAAAGTAATTCTAGCCAAGTGTTTAAAAATCAACAAATCAAAAATGCTTACATATATCTAAATCCAGTTTTTTGTTTCATATGTCTGACTGATGCATGATGCCTGCATGATATCTGATGAGTATCATAAGTGATACATGACTGATATCTGATACATTAATAGAATCTAGTCTTTAAACAGAAAAGATGTGCATACACAATATCTGTGTTTCACATCGGAAACTAAAGTCTAAAACAAAATTAGAATAATTTGAGAACATGTACATAAAAAACCAAAGTATTTTTGCAGTATGAAATGTGCAATTGGAGGTGAAATATCATTCTATATCAGCCAAAAATCCTGAGAGTACTGACCAAAATAATGCATGAATTTACTGTAGCAAAGCCAGGCCTCGAAATTTCCTGCAGTTCTAGTAGGAGACATCATACATTTGGAGGGATTGTTGTAATAACTATCAAATGAATTTTTGTGTGTGGCATATTTTATGCTGAAAGATTACCCTTACACAATATCATTAGGGAAACACAAAGGACAACAACAACAAACATATTTCTGCATTGCTACATTGAAATGGAAACCATGAGTTAATCTACACCCCTTTTACCAAGTACTCTAATGAAAAAACCTTGCATGTTAGTTAACAAACACATACCTTTGCTGACCCATTTGAATAAGAGGTTAACTTTGATATGTTTATGACTAATTTACAAACCAAACAGTTATAGACAAGCCTCACACAATGCAATCAAAAAGGTAAATTCAATAATTCTGTTTTGAATAAGTTTACTTTCCCTGAAATACTTGATTTCTCAAGAGTCATTAAAATTTCCTCTGTGTAACACCGTATCACATTGATATCTATAAGTAGCATATAGTAACATTGATATACATTCACCAATTCCACTTTAGGAATTTCATATTATGCAGGCCTATTTTATTCTCAGAAATTGCTTTCAAGCTATTGGGAATAACTGTAGCTCTCTATCCCATATTGTTGTAAAAGGTCTTTGAGTCCCTTTACAGACACAAGTGCCTGCAAGAATGGTAGTCTCCAAGACACAAAAAAGGGAATGTACCTCTGCCTAAAATAGTAACTTAAGAGCCTGCTCAAAGAAAATTTGGTTGTTGTTGATAGAGGGAAGTATGGTAGTATATTTAATGAAGGACAGCTCAAATACAGTAGCATTAAAATCCAGTTAGACGAAAGAGGAAGGTAGAGGTTGATGTGTCCAAAAACTCACAGTTTCAGCCAAAGACAAACTCAAGTAAATTGAGTTTAACTACTTGAATTTGGGCAATCTAATTATTTCACATTGCCCACTCTAAAACAGGTAAAAAGCCCCCAGGGCTCAGTGATGGGTCTAATTCTGTTCAGTACCTTTATAAATGATCTGGACAAGGGAATCGAGTGCACCTTCAGTAAGTTTGCAGATAACACCAAGTTGTCTGGGAGTGTGGGCCTGCTCAAGGGTAGGAAGGCTCTACAGAGGGATCTGGACTGGCTGGATCAGTGGTCTGAGGCCAATTGTAAAAGGTTCAACAAGGCCAAGTGCCAGGTCCTGCACTTGGGTCACAACAATCCCATGTAATGCTACAGAAAGAGTGGCTGGAAAGCTGCCTGGTGGAAAAGGATCTGGGGATGCTGGTTGACAGCCAGCTGAACATGAGCCAGCAGTGTGCCCAGGTGGCCAAGAAGGCCAACAGCATCATAGCTTGTATCAGAAATGGTGTGGCCAGCAGGACCAGGGAAGTGATTAGCCCCCTGTACTTGGTGCTGGTGAGGCCCCACCTGAAATACTGTGTTCATTTTTGGGTCCCTTACTACAAGAAAGACCTTGAGGTGCTGGAGAGAGTTCAGAAAATGGCAGCGAAGCTGGTGAAGGGTCTGGAGCACAAGTCTTATGAGGAGCACCTAAGGGAACTGAGGCTGTTTAGCCTGGAGAAAAGGAGACTGAGGGGAAACCTATCACTCTCTACAACTGCCTGAAAGGAGGTTGTAGAATGGAGGGTGTTGGTCTCTTTTCCCAAATAACAAGCAATAGGACAGGAGGAAATGGCCTCAAATTGCACTGGGGAGGGTTAGATTGGATATTGAGAAAAAAAAAAAAATTACTGAAAGTGTTGTCAAGCATTAGAACAGGCTGCCCAGGGAAGTGCTTGACTCACCATCCCTAGAGGTATTTGAAAGATGTGCAGATGTGGCACATAGGGATATGGTTTAGTGATTTGGCAGTGCTAGTTGGCCTTCATGATCTTAAAGGTCTTTTCCAACCTAAACAAGTCCATGTTTCTGTGATTTTTAAGTCATCTACATCATGGTTTTAAGGCTGCTTTTATTACAAACCTTCTCCTGGACCTCTTAGGATGAAGTGTTCCCAACATCGAACTGGAACTGGGTATCTGAAGGGAACCTCCTGGCAAGCCTTTGATTATCATGGCTCACAAAGAAACTACTTCAGAATGGTTATTCAAACATGCAAATTAAAACAGCTTTCTAAAAAACCAATCACATCATTTGGCTTTACTTGCCATGGCTCTGCATAAGCAATAGGTTTATCTGTATTACAGCCAGACTATAATTTCAGAACATGTGTAAGTACCCAGCACAGCAGGAACAGGCTTGGATGCAAGTAGCAAGAGAGCAGCAGAGGGCACATCGCCTTGAACTTTTGTAGCTCATATGGAATTTTGTGCTCTTATAGCTATACTAATCTTGTCGTGACTTTGGCTGTAATATGCCTTAAAATATCAGTCAAAAAAAATCACAGATCCAATAGGGTCTACCTGTTTTGCAACATCCTTCATTAATGTAAAAGGGATTTACATTTGTAACGTCACCGGTTTGTCTCTCTTGGCAGGCTGGTTGTTTATATTGTATTTTATAATCTTTGAGCAAAAATTTATTCCACGGTTAGTCCTAGACTTTGATGTAAGAGTTTTTAAAAACTGTTCTCTTGAAATGACTTTGAAAATCTGAAGCATCTAATTACAGCTCCTTATAACCCAGAATGGTAAAGTTGCTGAGAATGAAAATTACATAATTAAAAATACTCAATTCATTTCCAAAGCTTGCATTAGACTAAGGAAAAAATCTTTTTTAATCCAGCTACAATAACAGTTGCTTCTGTTTTCTAGTATTCAAGTCACTCATTGAGAATGCCAGGAAAAGTACTAGGAAAACATTCCTAGTATGTATTCGGGAAAGGAAATAGGAATTGCATGGGCTATAGAAGTATAACATTACATTTCTCTTTACATAGGCTTTCAAAGCAAAAATAGGATTATGACACCAGAACAGTTTGTAGTTCATATGATCCTCAGAAATGATGAAAATAAATTGATTATTTTAAGACTTTCAGAGTCTTCCTACAGGTAGGGGGTTTTTGTTGGGTTTTTTTTTGGTTGGGTTTTTTACAGCAGTTCAGTGAAAACTCAAGCAGAACAATGGAAAATATTAACTAATCATAGTTGGTTGTTTTACCAAAATACGCCATCTCTTTACAGAGCTTATAAACTGTGCCAAAACCCTGGTGATATATGTACCTAGGAATAACTCTTTTCATTATTCATTATAAGCATAAATCCATTACAGGTCTTCTGTTACCATGTACAAAGAGGATACTTGTGTCTCTGCTCATGAAGTACAATTGGCTCAGAACCACATAAACACATGCTGTACCAATAACTACAGAAGGACTCACAAGTCACAAAGAAGAATAAAGTTCAATAATGAAGTCTAACATGTGCTGCCTCTGCTCCTCCCCTCTTACTCTTTACTCAGCAAACCTGAAATTGTGTAAGTGTGAGCACAAGAAAGAGTGAAGAATAGAGTTGAACAGGAAGAGGTTTTCCAATGCAGTAACAAACAATGCCAGGAAAACCCAGGGACTTTAGAAGTGTGTTGATGAAAAAGTGGAGGAAGAGATCCACACAAGCACAAGGACAGACAGATCCTTGGTCAAGTCTCTCACCCTTGTGGCTTCTGCCCACCTGTCTCAGAGCAGTGGCCTCCACACTGCAGTTCAAGTCCTTTTTCCTTGGTTGTGGCTAACTGGTGTGGGAAGAAGTTCAATATTAAACTTAAGCATGCTTTCAAGATAGAACTTCCATTAAAACTGAGGCACTCACCACAAGTAGCCAAACTGTTGTTGTCTGTTAGCCAAACCATTAGAAATTATCGTGCAACACTAATCATGATAATCAACATAAACTATGTTCAGAATCTACTCTCAGGGCAGGGTGACTTAATGTCACAGTACATATGGATGTCCAAGGCCTTTTGAGAAATCAAAATAAACTCCATCTTTCACATGTCCCTGAATGATCTGTGAACCAAATAAGACCCTGTAAAAATGAGTTGAAATATAAAAGTACTGAGGCGTTGGCCTGGCTTCTCTGACAGCTGGCTTCTGTACAGCCCTGGCCACAGCATGGCTGGAGAGGGTAAGTAGAAGAGGGAGAAATTTGAGGAGGGAAAAGACTTCATCATCCTGCTTTTTTGTTATTTTGAAGGAAGTAAAATTTTAGTTAGAATAACATTTAGGCCCCTATAATATCAGCCCTTCATAAAATCTTATTTTTCTTGCCTCTCATTGCTTTGAAAGAGGGGAGTGTTCAGAAATATATATATATAAAAATATATTTTTTTTCATGTATCTGTGTGTATATTTTTATATATATACACACACACATATACCTATGTATTTGTATAAAAAAATTGTTTGTAAAAAGCATTTCTCCACAGGCAATTGTAGCCATACTAAGCCACAGGAGTATGACACTGCATTCAGACAGTATGTACAGGAAGAAGTTAGATAAACAGAGATGTCTCATAATGAAGTCTGCTTTGTTGATAAGAGGACAATCTATCTGAATGCTGAATTCAGCTCACTTCCTGTTGTTGCAGAAAGTGTAAAGTAGTGTAAAGTAGACAGATAACAATGTGGCAGTCATTTCAAAATTGAATTTGAAGATGTAAAGTCATTGTGAAACAGGAGACAGATTTTAAGGACCTACAAATGCCTTGCTCACCTCGCACTTGGATTTAAATCCAGAATAATTTTGTACTAAGAGTTACAGAATGTATGTCTTGTTTGGGATTTGTAACTTTGACACAAAATTCTATAAATGTACATTAAAAACTTAAAGGAGAATCTTATCTTTACATTTGCTAACTGGAAAGGGACTACACCTGGAAAAATCACTAGCTACTTCTTGGAAAAGAGATGCTCAAAGGAAACTTTTATTGTCAGCATCACACAAGTGTCTGCCATTTTACAGATTCATTAAATCTCAAACCTCATGGAGGACAAAAGCTCACAAGATACGTTTGGTTGCTTCAAATGTAGTACAGTAGAAGGATATAAAATATCAAATCTATAGAATTATTAACATTAACATGTTTGTATAATTACTTGTTTAACATGTTAATGTGCATTTGCAAGATAAACTTCATAATCATTTTGAATCAATGTGGTATAGTATGCCACATATTCTCAAAATTGCCCTATACAAGCATTGTTCTTCATGAGAGAGTGGAAGAAATCAGTCTGGATATGTTTTAATCTAGAGTTAAAACAAATGTACATAAGCAAGAGAGCAAATTAGTTCCTTTCTTCCAGAAAGTGTTTGATGAACTCAAGCTGATTTGTCCTTTGACATGCCAAAGAAATCTGCAGCCATAACCAATGGAGATAAGAATGCTAATACCTAAAAAGATTTATCAGATAAACAGAAAGGAAGGAAAGAATGAAAAAAGGAGTAATTTAGGAAATCAGCTACTCAGAATTACTTACACCCTGAATTCTGAGGGGAATTTTTGAGTTTGTTAAATTGACAAGGTCATTCTTAAAATTCATTCATAAATGAGTGATTTTTTTTTTTTTTTTAGTCTTCTGTTTCCATAGTGAGTCTCTTTAGATACATAATCTCACTTTTATCTTCTCTTAATAAGAAAATTGTTGATAAGACTGCATTTCACCAATTTTGGATATACTTGGACACCCTGAGGTTTTTTGTGGGTTTTTTTGCATGTGCGTGTGTTGTTTGTTTTTGGTTTGTCTCTGTAGATCCAGATTTAGGATGCAGTTACATGCAGCAGTAGTACTAGTCTCACGCTTCAATTATATTTTACAATTTTCAGGAAGGCAGGACATGTTTTGGTTTCTTTAGATCTCTTGGCAGCCTTTGATACACTGGATGACAAGATGTCTGAGGATACAGACATGAGAGACTAGCTCAACTCACTGCATTCTTATCTTTCCTCTGAGTGAGATGAAGACTAGAATTACACATAATCTGTTCCTGGTCTTGATCATACAAAACCAAAATTTTATTATTCTCCTATTCTGAGAAGCATATAAAAGCACACATGCATACCTATAAATGTATGAGATACAATAGGAATTTGACTTGTTAAGAATTTATCTCAGAAAGCACAGCCTTTTTTTTTTTTGTCTCTATATTTAGATACAGATGGTGCAATCACTCATGGTAGTAAGATTAGATTTGTTCTCTGTTTTCCTTACACAGACTTCCTATATATATATATATATGTGCACAAAGTTAATTTTTTCTATAAAAATAGTGATTGAACACCTGAAATCCCTTCAGTCTTTCAGAATTCAAAACATTAAAACTGGAATTAACAGTAAATTTTTCTGCCTTCCATTGAAGAAGCCCTAATAAATGGGAAGAATGGCTAGAAAGTGCTTGCTCACTAACTGAAGGTGAGATAAAAGTTATTCTGGAGTACTGGAAGCAAAAGTTTCTTATCTGAAGGAATGCGTTCACCAGTAGACACCAAGGTTTACATTATGAACATCATTAGACTACCAACTATTTCTCCATACTCAGCTTCAAACTACTGTTGAGAAATCTTCTTCTTCTGCTCCAGGAATGGTTTATTTGCATTACACATGCATTACTTACAGCCATCTCTTTGCCATCTGCACAAACTCTTCAATCACCTCCTGCTTGAATTTACTACTTAGGCAATTACCATTAATCAATTCGGACAATTTCTCACTCCAAGAGATATCTACTTCTGCTAATTTTTTGTTTGGGGAGCATATGTGATCACAAAAGGGCTAAACTGATCTTCTAAAGCATGTACAGTTTTATATAAGTCATATTAGATTATCGTATATCCTGCTATGACAAGCTGAGCATCTTGGAATTCTTGCTCATTGTGATACAACTGGTTTGAAATAACAAACACTTGAAATAAGCATGAACTACCATAAGCACAAGAAATAATGGTCCAGCACATTTGACTGAACTTGTCATCATCCCATTGTGATCCCTGAACTATGAATATGTGCTGTCTCACAGACAGAGCTTCTTACATGTATCAGTATTTTGTTATATCTACAGCAGATAATATTTGTGTCTAGCTTCAGTAGCTGCCTTCTCAACTAGGTCACTTTCTAGTCTGTCTCCCAGATTCCACACATCTTTTCCACTGAAAACAATTATATTAATCTTGGTGATAACTTTGTTTCTCTCCACTCCATCCTTTATACTTCACTTTTGATACTCTTGTCCTAGTGCAGGTCTCATGGAAAACATAACTTGTTTAATCATTCTTGGCTAAAAATAGATAATGAAAAATTATAATTTATTTCAGCTGGAAGCTCATTTCTTTCAATTTTACTTTAAAATGCATTGTTAAGACATCTAGAGGGAAATAAGATAAGTTTCAAGTAAAAATTAGTTATAATCATAAATAACTCATTGCCTGAAAAAAACCCAGACAACCCTGAAATGAATTAAAGATATTACAAAGCAATCATGGGACAATTACTTAATTATTATGAGTTAACCAGTGGCATTTCTAGTTGTAGCGAACAGGTTCCTGATATTTTTAGGAATGGCATGGTATAAAATATCCTGTGTGGGGGATTTTTTTGTCTGATTTTATTGAGAATGAATTTTTTTTTCCTAACAGGCCTATTTCCCCTACTGCCGTTTCCCAAGATCTGTTGTAATTACATAACTCAAGCAATTAAAGAAATTCCAATAAACCTAACAATTAATGCGTGTGTATTAATACAAGATAGCAGCAAAATTATTTGTATCATTATAATTTAGATCACAGTCCCAAATTTTCATTACAGTGAGATAAATTCCAAGCTGTGAAAGCTTGATGAATGCTATACAGTAAAAGTGCAACAGCAATTCAGCAAGGGACATTAAAACCATTAATGAACCAACATAGCAGTCTGAAAATGAAACTTTTAAGAATGCAGAACAGTTCTCTGTAAAAATAAAACCAGGAAACTGTAACATTCTAGAACAAAGGCATTCCCAAAAGACACATGCCATGAAACTGAAAGCAGACACTCTTCAAATAGAGTAGTTAATTTAGAGTATAACAAGTCCTGCACAAAGAAACTAGCAAAACCATATCATTAATTGAAGACAAAGCTGTGAATTGGTCTCAAAACAACCATTTGGTACTATTTAATTTCACAGAATATACATGAAATTATTCTAGTTGGAGATAAGAAGGGTGTTGCATTTTTCCTCTCATAATGGGAAAAGTTTCTCATAGTGGAAGTATTTTTTAAACTGAATTACAGCTTCAGCAGCAATAACCACTCATTGGTTGGTTGTTTGTGTTCCCAACATTCCTTCAATACCAGCCTCCAAGTCTCTTTGGCAGTGCGTCCAATATAGAAGAATTAAAAAGGTGGCTGTCAGTCTGTCCATGGTCCAAGGCCGTACTGTGACTGCCATGTGTAGCAGATCTGCATTACTTTTAAGTACTAAACCAGATGGCATGCAATATATGCCTGGCCGCTATTTTTAGCATTTCATGCCATGTATGAAAATTTGAAGGATTTCCACATTAAAGAACAGCAGTAAGAATTTCTGTAAGTCTTTAAAGTAGCTAAAAACTTTCTAGATAAAGTGCTGCAAGGCTGCAGGTCTAGAATAAACATGTTTCTTCAAGGCAACCTCTGGAGAAAATTTGTTTGCATACTTCTTTCCAGATAATTACAGAGAAGTAAACTCTCTTGGATGCTTCAATAATCATAGTACTTGTTAGTTTAGAATCTGTACCATATGTGACATCCCAGGCTTAACTGGAAGAACACTGTTAAAGTTAATGGCTTTTCTTAGAAACAAAAATGACGGCCATGATTCCCGCTGAATGGCTTAATATAAAATGACTCATTCATTTATTTAAAAGAGGAGAAAAAAAAAGTGATCCCACCACATAACTTGAGCCATTAAAAAACATTTCATGTGCTTCTTAATGCTTTCCTTAATTTTCACCTTATCTTTTTTTTTGCTCCATCCTCTATTTTTGACTTTTATAAATCTCAGACATAATCTGAAAAAAATTAAATTGGTAGAAGTCTTAGATTAATGCTGGTTAAAGTAGTACGTAGGCAATTAACTTTCTGTGATTAGCCTTTTTGTTAACCAGACACACTTTAAAAAAAAAAAAAAGGTATTATAATAAATTTTAGGGAGATATCTGATGAAGGCTACCACAGGAAGGAGAAGAGATGGAAATTTTTTCCTTCTACCAATTGGTCCTCCGTGCCACTTTTAAACTGGCACAACAATTCTTGCCTAGGAATAATGCCAGTCTAACAGATGGCCATAAGCGCTGCTATTCAGGAGAAACCAAAATGTGCGTGGGCTTTGAGGATTTGGGTGATATTCTTATCCAGGGGCTATCAAAACAGAAATCTGAGCCAGATTTTCTTCTCAGTTATAAAGGTATAAATGTATACAAATGAAGAACTGAACTTATTTTTTTACAGTCCTGATATCAGAAGATGAAAACTTTTGCTGTTTTATAGACAAAAATCAGTAAGAAATCCAGTGAGAGATCTATTTAGATCTGAATCTGTACAGGTTGCTCCTCAATGCTCATCGTTTTAGGTTGTCAGTCTTACAAGACTGGCCTACACTTGTCTTGATCCTGATTTCAGTGAGTAGATCTACCCTGGCCTTTTGGTTTGAGGCCTGATACTACACTTGGGCCAAAACTCCTCAATCACCCACACAACCTACATGGCGTCTCACATTTTTGCCTCAGATCTCAATCCCGTTAGGAAAATATAAGGAAAATAAATAGATTGACAATAACTCAGACTTCATCCAACAAGCAATCTGGATACAACCATTTTAAGTCTCACTTTGACTACAGTTAATAAAAAAAAATGTCATTACAAACACAGGGGATTTTTTTTCTTTATCTGCTCTGACTGTTTCTGGTGTAAGATTTGGTCTAGTACACCATACCTTAATGTATTAATATATCATACCAGTAGGGATCAGATTTGAATTTCTTCCTTTCTTTTCCTTTCAAGTCTCTACAAGAATAAGTCTTAAAACAACATCTTTTATTTGATAACATTATAATATTTAAAAATATGCTGTCTCACTTGCTTTTATATTTCACTACAGCTTAGTGAAACAGCGTTTTCTCAAACTGCAAAACTGAACAAATATAATCTCCTGGCTCCAGTTTTTCTGTTTCCTGCTGGTTTGATGTGCTTTGCTCTCTCTGAGAACACTAGAATTATTGATGCTACTTAGAGTTTGTATCTTAATGATGCTTCAGGTCCTGGCAACGCCTGAAGAACACATGCAAGTTTTGGTGTATACTGTGAAAACTAAAAAGAAGATATATTTTCTTCTGCAGTACAGACTCAGCATGTTAGAGCCAAACCCAATTAAAAAAAACAAAAAACAAAAAACAAACCCCAAACAAACCAAAAAAACCCCAAACAAACAAACAAACCAACCAACAAAAAACCCCACACCCACCTTAAAATATATTACACACTTTTTTGCATAGACCACATAGAAAAATGTGTATAAAGATCAGAATTGTTACATGAGAGTCAAACATATAATGCAGGTGCATTATATAGGTCATGATCTCAGGATCTTTACATCATCTTTACCCCGTGGAAAAGAGCAAATTTTTTTGTGTTTCTTCCAAATATCTTATTTTTATATTAATATTACATCTAATGCTTTAGCCACACCTTTAAATGTCAGGATAAAAAGAAACTAGTCAAATTACTTCCAAGTAGCAGACTTAAACATAATTTTTCTTTTCATTGTAAAATGTGCACAACTATTCCCATATACCTTTAAAAAATTCTTGTGGTATTATTAATGCAATTTAGCATTTTCTTCTAATCAAAACAGATTAAAACAGGGGAAAAAATCCGCCTATGCAAGTAAATGTGAGTTACATCTAGAAAAACCTGAGGTAGAGGTTAGATCAAAAAAGTTAGATGCCTGCAAGCAATGTTAGGGGAGAGAAAGAATTTTAAAGTAAATCATAACCTATATTTATAGCTTGGACATGATCATACATCTTCTGTCAACTGGCTCCAGCTGGAGCACAGCTTATTGCTGTCACCCTGACACCACAAGCTATTGCTCCTGGTGATTTTGTTAGCCATGGTTCTCTTATAACTGTTATCCCATTTCAGTCAAAATGATTTAGCTTAGCAAAGACCTAGTACTAACTTTGCTTAAGGTAGAGCTTTCGAAGAGAGTAGAAAGCTAGTTACAAAATGTCACACACTTCAATATCTGTATTGGTTGGGATCAGTGCATAATCTGTACCAAGGATACTGTTCTGTGCTTGTCAATACAACCATTTGTACTTTGTACCTACAGTTTTCTTCATTTACATTTAGCTAATCAGCTTGGACTGATGTTTTAGTGTTATTTACTTATGGCTGTGCTCTTCCAAAATACACAGAAGCAGTTTTTATAAGTTACATTATTTCAGGAATTTTTTACCACAGTACGAATTAAAAATGCCTGATACCTTACAGTGCTGGATAACCTGCATTTGCAGTGGCTCCAGAACCAAGACACAATAATTTAATTTCTTGGTTTCAGCATCAGAGTTTCAAAGCAAAACCTAACTATGCCAGTGTGGCTCATTAACCCCTTTCAATTTTTTTTGGTGCTTTCAAAGGTGCTAGCTGCTACAGTGAGGGAGACCATCTGAGAAAAGAGGTAGATGACACAGTAAAATGCACCTCTGTTATCACCTGAAAGGTATATCAACTTTGTGATAACATTTTCCTGGAACTCTGACAGAGAAGAGGTATTGACTCTCCTTATAGTAGAGAAGTTACAACTAATCCTGCAGGAAATTTTAATCCTAAATTTTGACCACTTTATGTAGAAAAATAGGCATAAAGCACAAATCTATCTATGAAGTATTAAAAAAATTATCACACTGAAGTATATTATTTACTACTTTCACTATCTTTAGCAGTAACTCTCAAGTAACGTCTACAATGAGGGACAAAAAATTAAGTTGGATTAGCACCTTAATCTTCATATATTGCTTCACAAATATTAATGGAACTTTTTCCACCAAGTAAGAGAAAACCTGTGTCATTTTGATAGCAGATTGACTACTACTTCAATTTTAAATTTAAATCGGCATTTTACATACACATTAGTATTTGTTTATATAATTACAGTAATGAAAATACTATTTTAATTTTAAAAGTAATGCATGTAGTCATGTAATCAATATTCTATCTTTATTGTATACTTTACACGTTGAGCTTGAGGAATTTTGTGAAAAATTGAACAGTGGTGTCATTTTACATGTTGTTTCTGATAATTTATTGCTATCTTCAATCGAATATAATGTTATATATGTTTAAGCTACAAAATAAATACTTTTTTTTTTCTCCTCCTTTTTTCTCCCAGTTGACTATTGATATAAGGGGAATAAGGAAGTCAAATAACTACATAGAGTTCCTTTAAATATAACCTCTGGAATGTAGAAATAATTAGTTGCTAATGCTCTTATGTTTGATTAACATCATTATATTACTGTTATTTTGAAGTATGGAATATAACAGAACATAGTAATTGCTGTGCTTATTTTACCATTATATCCTTAACAAAGCAGAAGTACTGACATCTTTGACTCAGACAAGGGTATTAACCTAATTAACTCTGCAATTAAGAGGATACTGTGTTCCTTTATTAAATTTCCAGTGAAGATTCCGTTCCCTTTTTTATCCCCCATCCCACCTTCCCCCCCAAAGTCTTAAAAAGAATTTCTGGTTCCTAAGCTATATTTTTGCATTAGTGCTCAATTGAAAGGTAGAGGAGCACTCTTCTCTATCTGGTTTCGGTACAGCATCAAACTATGGAAGCCTGGTCAGGACAATTGACCACTGTGTGTTCAATGCCAGACACTCTCACTGCCTCTTTTAGAGTTGAGTGGGAAAGCAAAACAACTCAAAACTGTGTCACCTGACCATGCTATTTAGAGAAATAAAACATAGTGATGACTGGTAACATCAAAATCAAGTCTTCTCTTGGTTTTCATCATCCCTTCTCTTTATCCACTGCCTAAAATAGAAGGTAATTTATGACCCCTGAATATTTTCCAATACCAAACACATCCTTTCACTAATGACAGATTTCACCTATAAGTATATTAAATTTTCTATACCTTTCTGGCTATTTTAATTCATATGTGCATTTATGACTTTTCAAAATCATCTTTATTATTTCAACTGCACCCTCAAAAAAATACAAACCATTTCACATTTATTCGTTTTATGGTAGTCTTTACACACGCAGAACAGGTTTGCAACGGAATCAGTTTATGAAGTGGAAAGAGGATATAGAATTAGTTTTATTTGGGCTTTTTCCTTATGTTCACAACCTTCTAAAAATAAAAATGGCAAAAATAAAATATGGAATGACAGAACATGGATATTCAAACAATATCTGAAAACTACTTCAACCTATCATCAGCATTTTAAGTATATTTGTTGTTCCACACATGTGGAACAATCTATTCACAACAACTGTTGCCTTTCATATCTACCTATATACTACTTATGTATGGGGAGTGCAGAAGGAAAAGACCTTAGAAAAGTAGACAAGAGAACATATTTAACCACGTTACCTTGTTAGCAGGTGTTTAGACTGAAAGTGAACATACCATGGAAATTACAGATTTCAAATGATGCTGCAGATCTCCACCGTTGTTTTACTGCAGCATCAACAAATGACAGTTCATTCCAATTCTGGTCACAGTTACCAATTTAATCCTCATTTTGAGGGTTCTGGAACACCAATAGTTTATCCAAGCTAATCTGAAACATGGTCTACACTGCAGGCTCAATTCTATGTTGCTGTAAAATGAATAAATAGGTTATTCATTAATTTCTGTTGCTCATATCTGACTAGTTCTGCACTAAAATACACAATGAATTTTCAGTTGCTTGGAAGGGCACAAAATAAGACAGTCCTTTTTAAGTGTACACCACTTCTCCATGGAACATAATGACCCATTTGCTCTGCTGCACCAGGCCAAGAAGAAGAAAACTTTCCACTCAAGCAAAAAAACCCCTGTTCAAAAGCTGTGTTAATGTTCTCCACTGTGTTTCTAAAGGTTCGAGAACTCAAGCCTCACAAAACTTTCCTCAGAGGAATGAGGAACCAGAACAAAAGGACAACAAAAAATTACTTCTTTTTTTCCCCAAACCTGACTTTTACTGAATGTAATTTAAAATTTACCTTTTCAGATGTAGGACAGAAACAAAGGATGTTGCTGCGTTGCATGAGGAAGCATCGTGTGTAATATCTAAGCAGAGCCGAGAGATTGTCCCCAAAGCAGGCTGATAGCAAACCTCTACGCCTCTCTCTCTAGTTGTTTCTGGGACAATATAAATATCCCTGCACACTATTACACAGTATGAACATGCCAAATATCCTCTCTCTATGATAACTATTGCAAATGAACTTACTTTTCCAGAACAAGGTAAATCTAAAACAACATCCAGTCACAAACAATACTAATTGGAAGTACCCCAACTAAAGAAAATGTTTGTAACGGAACCAAAATTATTTTTCAATTCTATTTTTCCTCAGAGTTACCTAACATGACATGGTTGAAAGCAAATCATGCCAAAAGAATAAGTACTTTGACCTAAAGTATTTTTTTCTTATGAATAGTATGACATTTCAGACAAAAGGCAATAAAAAAGAAACCTCTAAAACTTCTTTAAATGTCCCAAATTCAAGGCACTGAAATGTTCTGTTCTTTGTCTTTTAATGATGAGGAAAAAAAACCACACCCAAATATTCTAATTTCGGGAAAAGGGAGGAGAGTGGTGGAAATGTCTAACTAAAAATTATGTTAATTACCTGATGTGCTTATTTTTGAGTATACAGTCTATATTACTTCTAGTGATGTGACAGGAACCATCCTCAGTTTTCTGGAGGAGGAATAATCCCATGCACCAGTACATGCTGGCTGCCCAGAGAGGCTGTGCATTCTCCATCTGTGGAGGTAACTCAAAACTCAACGGGACACAATTCTGGACAAGCAGCTCTGGCTGACCCTGCTTGATCAGAGGAGTTGGACCAAATAATCTCAAGAAGTCCCTTCTAACCCACATCTGTGAAAAGCATGGCAGAATAGCTCACTGCATGTAGAATGTAACATTTAATTTACTTATCTGTGTCATAATAAGCTGTATGCCCTGATAGACATTTTTAGAATAAAACCAACAATTAAACACTACTTTATGACACTGTTGTCTCTACTTACCATTACAACAAAACCACAGACTTTTCCTAGCTTAAGTCTGAGCAAGAGAAAAATAGCAAGAATAAAGCTAAATGACATAAACTTTTTTATTTTACAGTGCTTACCAGCTCTCAGAGGACAGAGGAAAAATTCTTGTTGTGTCAAAAGCTTGCAGTTCCCTTGTTTCTAAGTAATTGACATTATACCACAAGAATAAAACTTGCAGCATGGAATAATTAAAAAGGGAAACTGAAAATTAGTTGACTCGTATTTAAAGCTCCCAGTGGGAAAGACAGACAAGTCTGTACAATGTAGTATAATACCTTGCTAAGAAAGGCTAAGCCTTTGGGTTGCATTCAGAGCAACAGACAGAATGTCATCTACCTCAAAGGCACCTGGCCTTTGATTCCACATATTTAAGTGTTTGGATTGTGTTTCATTGGCTTAACACACAAAGAACCCTCAATACAATTAAACTTTCCATTGACATAAGTGATGGTAACTGGGACTTCAAAACAGACATCATAATTTTGCACTTCTTACAACCAAAATAAGGGTGAACAGAGAACTAAAGTCCGAAACAAAACTAAAGGCAATCTGACTTCCTTTCTAGGGGAAGACATTTTGGTAAGTATAGAAATTATACTGAGAAATCTTTCCTAACATTTGTCTTGCCACCCTTTCTAAATGTCACAATGCATATGATATCTAGAAGCAGTTCTGATTTATTGATTAGGAACTTAAGGTCATGCTGCCTCATGGGCTTGTGCAGAAAGAAAGAGTATCTGAGAAATACCATTACATACAGGAGCTATTTGTCATGGAAGAAGGTTACCTCTTCTACCATAACCTACAGGAAAAATGTATCAGTTGAGTTTATAAATAAGCCTGTGAAAATGACTGAAGGCTGGATGCCTACCTCCAGAAACATTCCTTTGAAACCTTCTCTTAGATCTTTTAAGCATGTTAATTTATACTATCAATATGTAGATTAGTCACATTCAGGAGCAGTCAGGTGGTTAAGAGATTACTGAGGTGTATAAAATATGGGAGAATGGATATTACACAAATTTGCATGACATTTTGTTCCAAACAGTCCTTTAAAAGTGGATATTTAATGTCACGTGTCTCATTATTTTATATATGTGGAAAACTTGAATGAATTCTGAAGTTTACAGTGAATCAAGAAGTTTGGTGTAGGTTTTGTGCGGGGTTATTTTGTTTTGTTTTTGAGGGGGGTATTCTGTTTGTTTGTTTTCTATGAAGTTGTCTTCACTTAGTAAAAAAGTGTTTAGTATGTAAAGTTAACTCTTAAAAAATTGACATTTTCATTTTTTCCTATCTGCTTTCATCTTGCTTAATAATATGCATTCTCAAAACAAGTGATTTATATTAACATTTCTCACAGCAATTGTTATTCTTTAAGCCCATAATAAAATTTATAAAAATACATTTCAAGTCTTTTTCCATTTTATATCAAGAGTTTCACACGACTAGTCTTTTTGTTAGTTTTGAAACAACTTTTAGCAGTCTCGGCTCATTTCCTTTTAGATTTTGAACCTTCGGTATCCATTTCTGTCTTTGATCTGAACTCATGTTGATTTTCAGATGATGAAAAAAGCAGTGAAAGCAGTTTGTGTAAGAATGGTATTCTTCAAAGTGATGACAACATATTATGAATTAGTTATCATTGCAGCTGAGTAGCAAGTGACTGTAACAGTGCATTTTGACATACCGTAATAATATAATAGGAAAAAGTTAACTTTTTTCCTCTGAAAGCCAAAATCTAAACGAGATCTATGGTGTGAAGGTTATATCCAAGTTGTATCATCAGTAAGTGGGCCATATTCAGGAGTCACATGCAAGTTTTATATACAAATAGGTATAATCAGAGAGACAGTTCTTCGATGGGACTACATCCAATATTAGGATGAATACAATTAGGAGTCTACGTATGTACTAGGTGTCTAATCACTACTATTGACACAGGGAGTCAAGCACTAGTAAACCACAGGTTCTGGTCTTGAATCCCGCTCAAATAGTGGAATTCCCACCCATTACAAGGTTCCACATGAGATTTCAGATGCCACATTTCCTTTAGCATAAAACAATGATGCTAATTGTGTTGAGGAACGGAGAGACGGAAAAGCTTCATTACCACTCAGAGTGACAAACCAAGAAAAGTGTACATTACTTACTTTTTTCCAGAGATGCTAGAGAAGGCAGTTAACCTACACTACATGTAAATACAGGACCTCAGAGGCAGAATGGACTTTATTGCCCTGACTCCCTTTTATTGTGCAGCACAAGGCTCTACCGAACCACTATGGTGCCCCCAATAAACCAATGCATGGATGAAAAGAAACAGAGCACATACGGTTTTATATGCTGCCTCCAAGGCTTTTCTTCAAACTGTTCTGCTAATCCCACATAATCTCTAGGCAGGTCTGTGTGTTTAGAAAAGCTCAGCATTGGCTCATGCTTATTCCCTCAGAAATCAGTTGAGACCATATTAAGCCAAGGAGTTTGACAAAAGGAGATGCAGATTTTTCAAAGAATAAACCCAAAATATAACTGAAGCAGTAGGTCTGTGACAATACTGTTGAATTTGGCATAAAACAATGCTTGCTAACTGCCAAGTCTCTTAAGCAGGTTGTCCATCTGTGCTACAGAGCCAAACAGCTACGCAAAGTCACTCTCAATATTTTAGGTTGACACAATGATTTATGGCAACAGACATTACCTGGGACGGGGGGGTGGGGAGTAGGTCTAGATAAAGATGTACATTGCCTGAGTTTAAATCTCTTGTTGAACTTGAACCATAAGTACAACAATAGAGAAATAGATTTTCCTGTCCTTATTTTTGTGGGGTTGATTTGTTTTGGTTTGGTTTTTTATCTTTGTTTGGTTGGTTTGGTTTTGTGTTTGTTTTGTTTTTCTGTTTTTTTTTTTTTTTTTGTGCTAAGCTTGTGAAGATATTAGACCAATCTGGTTTCTACTTTATTTGTCAGAAACAGTCAAGAGAATGTGTATAACTTTGAAGAGGTTGTTTTATTGATGTCCTGCAACTAGAAGTTTTATGTATTTCTGAAATTCACCTCCCTCAGGAAGCATGAAAGAGGAGACAGCTAAGGGATGACGTGTCAAACCATAGTTACATATTGTGAGAGTTAACATACCAAAATACCTGTATTTTTAGCACTGATATATTTTGTTGTGTGAATATATATCTAATACAATCTACTAGGATTTAGTAATCCTCATTTCAATTTCTCCATGTCTCCAGATTTACTGGTTAAAAAAGGAAAATAAGAAAGTCAAAGAAATTCAACACAACCTGTGACAGTAGAGGAAATACCAGATGAATACTAGTATCTTTACATTTCTGTCCTTACAACTAATTTGTGTCTGAGCTTTAAGTAACTTCATCAAGGATGGAATCGGTCAATGGGCACAAATTAAAAAATAAGAAATTTGATCTGAACACGAGAAAAAATATTTTTACTATGTGGGTGGTCAAAGAACAAAACAAAGAAATTACAGATTCTGCACTTTTGGAGATATTCAAAGCCTGACTAGACACATCTTGCACAACCTCTGTAGCTGACTCTGCTTGAAAGAAGTAGAAAGTGTGGGGTAGCCTATTTGATGTCAAGAGGTCACTTCCAAACCTCAAAAATTTTGTGATTCTGTGAATTTCAGTTGTGTTAATATGAGGGATTTAACATCCTCAGAATACCTCTTTGTTCATGTTGGAATTAATAATAATAATAATAATAATAATAATAATAATAATAATAATAAATAATAAAGGCTAATCATTTTTCTATGGCACATAACATTTGAGTTTCAAAACTCAAAAAATAACTCTGAACTGGCTTCCTTTGCAAAACCTGGCTGCACATCTCTTTTGTAAAGAAGCCAAAACTTAGGAGATGTAATTTTAGTTCTTTTGTTTTGGGTGAATGGTAGCTGAGCTTCCACTGTAGATAGTACTCTGTCTAAAGAAACAAACAAAACTAAGCAAAAAACACCACCAAAACAAAAAAAACCTAAACCAAACAAAAACAAACAAAAAACCACAACACCACCAAAACATAGGAAATACCCTATTATATGTCTGTCTTTATAGGTGAATGGAAAACTTTCTAGAGAGGAAGTTCCCCATGCTGGGGTACCAGTTTTGAATGCTATTGAATTCTTTGCAAGAAATTTGTGCAATTATTTTGTTTGAGACAAAAATTTTGTTTTTCTGAGTGTATAGAGTCATCCTGGCTTTTTGAATAACAACTGAAATACCAGAATTTACACAGGTCACTTGAAATCATGTTATTGATTTATATAAAATAAAGAAACCCTATTCTAACTGCTTAGGACTGACCATATTCTGGGGACACAGAAGTGACCTTGTCAGACTTGGCTTTTACCCACGAATCTTTTAAAGTGGACTGTGAATGTTGGGATCCTACCTACTCCGCAGTACCTAAGATCACAGACAATTATTTTAAGAACTGGGCTTGTTCAAACATTTCCATCCAACATATCCTGTTACACAACATACTAATTAACTGAAAATCATTCTTTCCTATACGAAGAGAGCGATTCACCACTGTGATAAAGTCCAAGTGTATTTGCAATAAGAATTGATTAAATTAACACTTTCTGTGCTACTTCCAAAAATTATAAATCTCTTTTAAGAAACAACCTTAGCACTTCATCATGAAAAACATAGAGAAAATACAATAATGGATCATGAATCATCAGCTAAACTAACATCTAAATACCGGCTGAGAAACTTTGTTGTTGATAGATATTTAAGAGAGTGGACTAATATTTTATCTTATACCTGCACAAAGTACCAACCTCAAAGGTGTCATGGTGGTTTCACAGGATCTGTCTAACAACACAGGTACCAAGTTAAACAAGTAACATCTGCAGTTAATGTCATATAAGCTGAGTAAGAATTAAAGAAGTTATTGAAAGAGGAAATCTTAAAATATTAGATTTACAGCTGTATATCAAGAAACACAGAGGATAGTCTTTCAGAAGTATGGTTTTCTTCAAATTTTGCCTTAAAGCTGTGATTTGACACAGTAATACTAAATAATGGAAACAAGAGCAGAGAAGGACAGATGGCAGTAAATAGAGAGCAGTGTAATGAGGAGTCAGCTCTAGGACAGAAAAGTAAAAAAACCTGGAAAGTAAAAGGAATTGATGGTAATGCATATATGATATAAAAATGGAAGGCAACAGTTTCTCTATCTGTACACTGTACACGAATAATATAGACATACATTAGAACTAATCCCATCTTCTGTATATCATCCAGCTGACGCAGTAAGTAAAACTGCCAAGAACAAGAGAAGAATGATTGTTCAGCACACTACCATTGCTGCATGTATAATTTACATTAAAAAAAAGGAAAGAAAAGAAAAGAAGAAAAATTTTGTTTCAATAGAAAAAATGAAAATAACAAAAAAAAGTGCACCTCTCTCTCTTTTATTTCTTTTTTTTTTTTTCCCCTTTCTCCCTGAACAAAAAGCCGGAAACCTGCTAGGCAACAGCAAAATGGATACATCCTAACCTTCATGAAATATGCCCAAACCTAAATAAGTGAAAACTGAGAAGCAATTACTCCAGTTGGCGTTCGTGAATAAGGTGAAAGTAGCTAAGACCCAGAGAAACAAACTATGCAGATGGGAAAAAAAAACAAAATAGGTACCTAGGAGGAGGCTCCAAAAAAAAAAAAAAGTGACAGAAGTAAGATGACTTGTGATGGATATAGATGTGGGTAAACGGAAACGTTACCAATGAGAGAGATATGAAAATAATCCCAATCGGAAACTTAAAATGCACATGGAAACAGTTCTGCCTCAGAGCAAAAGAACAAAAGGGGAGTAAAAAGAGGTTTTAAGTAAGATTCCATTTAAACAACTAGAAGGAAAGCAATAGAAGCTGTATTAAAAATAAAGAAGTCAGCACATTGCATTTCCAAGAAGTAATGGAGTGTCGAGGTTTGATTGCAGGTTGACAATAAAACCGTGGCAGATGTATTGTTAACCCTCTCTCTCCTGCCTCTCCCCTTTCAGCTCCTCCCTCTCCCCTCTTCCCACTAAGGACACACGATTGGGAGGGAAAGAAGGACAGAGAGAAGAGAGTTGGAAAAATTAAAAATGTTTTACTAATGCTACCAATAAAAATAGAGAAAATAATACAAAATATACAAAACCAATCTTGAAAGTCCCAGCAACTGCTCCGGCAGATATAGGGCCGGCACCCGAAGTCCTGGACTGGACTCTGCAGCCAACCGGAACTGGAGTCAGTCTGTCACTAGGCCTCAGTTCACAGGGTCAACTTGCAAGGTCCTCTCCTAATGTTGGCCATAAGGAAAAGGGACGAGATCCTCGTAATCTCCCACTTTTATATGAAGTATCACGTGAATGGGATAGAATACTTAGTTGGTCAGTTTTCAATTCGCCTCCTGCCTGCACATCTCATGAGCTGCATCATTATCAATGACCTTGCATTCCATTGCTATGTCTACCAAAACATGTACCTAACTTTCAGGAAAACTGCAGTTCGTAAGAAGACTTTAGCTGACAGGGAAATTCACTAAAAGAGAAACTTGTTTTTAACAAAACCAGGACATGGAGGCTGCGAGTATGGAAATTTTTATTCACCTCTATAGACTGACTCTTAGGCTTGAGCTGTAAATCAGTAGAGGGCAAGCAGATTCCTCACTAGGAACAGTGACAGCTAATCAGACATTTTCCACATTTCCTTCAATTGAACCAGAGGCATTCCTATTTCTGCAGATAGGAGTGAAGATGCATCAGACTAGAAAAAAAACTCACGGAAATGAATGTGCTTTCAGGCTTGTCCTTAAGGTACCTCCATTCTAACTCAGTGAAAGATAGGTATTATGGTCCCTGCCACGAGTAACATTTGACCTTTGAAACAAATAATTCCTTTCTACCAAATGAACAAGAGATCCTAGAGGAGCAATTTAATGGCTACAACCATTCTACCCTTAAAAGTATACTGTGTAAAGTTGCTCTTGACTATTTTTCTGCATTGGAGTCCAAAGGTCCAAGAAAGAGAAGTAAAATAAGACACCATAGAAAGATGAAGCATTAATTTCATTGTGACACTCAATCAGAGCACAAAATCTTGAAGAAAAACTGCATTAAAAAGTTGGAATTTGCTTGGATGATGTGGCAGTTGCACTTCCCTCCGCCACGCCCTGAGAACTGGTGTGGCAGTTGCACATCCCCCTCTCAGAACTGGGGCCTTCAATGGGGCAGTTAACGGCTTTCTTTGTGGAGACCCAAAGTCGGTGGGCAGAGTCGTCAGCAGAGGGGCCAAGAGCGCCCACAGCCCAGAGAAGCTGAGAAGCTTCTGGAATGCCCACAGTGGGGGGAGGGGCGCAGAGAAGCCGAGAAGCTTCTGGAATGCCCGCAGCCAGATCTGATCAGACTATAAATGGGGTTCCCGCCAAAGATCCCCTGTGTGTGGTCTCCTCGGAGCTGCGGGTCTGCCATGCTGCCGGAGTCCCTCCCCTTAGATGGAGAAGCTGTCTAAGGTAACCTCCCGGGATGGGGAGTGCCTCACCTCCGCATGCGGGTGAGTGATAAATTACTGAATATATACTTTAATAAGTCCTTGCCGAGACAGGCAAGCGTAAATGTCCTCGCCGAGGCAGGCGAGTGTAACTTCCTTGCCTGATACAGGCAAACGTAAATTCCTTGCCTGGGACAGGCAAGTGTAAAGTCCTTGCTGAACAAGCGTTTACCTCTTATGGGCAAAACAGGGCAGAGAGGGCTCTGGTTTGTTTTCTTGTGAGTGCGTGTATGCACGCTGCGGATCCTCATTATTCTTATGTTGTTGCACCCCAAATAATCTCCTAACCTAATATCCAAACCTGTATCTTATGTTATGTATAATCCCCGTTTCTAATCGGTTTATTTGCGGTACTTTTCTGGCCAGAATAAAGTTTGGTTTGGACGTTGTTGTCCGCCTAAATGGTGTCTCTATGACAGATGATTTCTCTGAAAATCATGTAAGCTATTTTGAATAAATGTCTATTTTATTGAACCAGCTGCAAAGTTTCGCAGGTGTCTCAGCATCTATAGGTCACATCTGTAATAATAATTCGCTGTTTCTGATGAACCAAGCCCATCAGAAAGTTCGGTCTTGCTTTTATAAAGTAGATTGATTTTTAAAAATGAAAGAAGAAATATGAACCCTTCTAATCTCTGTACATGTGCATTCTCTCCATGTTTCTTCATCAGACCTAAAAACTAGTCTTGGTTTCACTGGTGTATGCCTTACTGTGTGAGAATGATGCCATTATTAGCAGTTATCTCATTGCTAAAAAAACCCCAAGCAAACAAAAAACAAACAAACAAACAAACAAAAACACTACAACAAAACACCAAAAAACCCCACAAAAACAAACACATGTAACACACAGGGCTTGAAAAGATATGAGGCTGCCCTGAGAAATCAAACTGATCAGTTAGGCCTACCAGCAGCGTAGTCACTGTCATGTTTTGGAATATACTAGTGAGAACATTGCAATTTAAACAAATAAATAAATAAAACTATTTTCTAATATCTATTAATTTTTCCTTGTTACTTCCTTTAACTCCTCGCTAAATACATGTATCTTCTGTCTCCACCTGAGAGATATCTGGGAAAGGATCATCACTTTGTCCTATGATCCAGAACACCCAGAACAATATATTGGTTTTGCTCTGTGCACCTCTCATGTAATACTGTAATGCAAAGACCCATTATTAGAAAGAAAAATATACCAAACCTAAAAAAAAAACCAAACCAAAAGCAAACAAACAAAAATCCCCACAAAAACAACAAAACCACACACAAAAACAAATGAAAACCCCACAAATACAGAAAACCCTAACCAATCCCTAACATTAATATTAGCGAGGTGTTTCAAAGTGCAGTCTTCATAGTACAGCACAGAATTAGATTCTCTAATTACGAAACTACATACTACAAAAAAATAGTATAGTTTTGCTAGTATACCCTTTGTTCTCTCTCTGAACTCTTTTAATAATATTTTTAAAATCATTTTCACATATTTACTTGAATAGTATTTTATTTCAAATAAAGTTATTTTTTTCTTCTCCACTCAACAAACCTAACTCCAAAAATCAAATTTTTCAGTGTATTTTCTCTGTACACACTTCCCTGCATTACTTGAGTGTTTTATTACTTGAGCGTTTTATTACTTGCACTATTTATTTACAACCCTAGCAGTTTTCTCAGTATGAAAAACATTTCTCTTATTTTTTTGAGAAAATACTTTTATTCAAATATCCTTCAGAACTCCACCATTGCTGTCCTCAGCTATAGGGAATCTTGCTGACAATGGACTGACTTTTAACCCAGACATTTGCTTCCACTTTGCAACAGGAGTTATTTTAAAAGCTGTTTCTGCTCTTCTATGTTCCTAATTACCTGAAAAAGGTCACTTAGTCCAAAAAGCTGGATTGAGCAGTTGGTATGTGACTAAAAGATAAATGCACTTTGAATAACATGTGAATAAAAGTCTTCTCTTGGAGATTCTCTTGAGATGAAAGGCTGAATCCAATTATGTTTTTACACTGTCAAAAGATAAAGGTGCTTTGAACTCCATTTGAGTTTAAGAAAATAAGTTTCTTTCTCCTGTAGTGCTACGCTTTTCTTCTGGTAGCAACTCATTTCATTAAGAACTTCTAGTTCTAAGAATCAATATGTAAAAGAGATTCCTCTGTATATTGATAATATTGCTGGAAGCACAGCTGAGGTACTGTGTAAAATCTTTTTTAAAGCCTTTTTATTTTTGTTAATCCTATCTAATAAATGTTTTTTGTTTCATGAAAAATCCTTCTGTTCCCTCCCTTCCATCTCTGTTTCCATGGTCTTTCCCCTCTATGCTTTTTACTTAATTCACAATCACAGAACAGTGAATCTTCTGCAACAAGAAAAGCATGTCCTAACAAAAGAAAAAATCTTCCTCTCATTCTAACAATTTCTACAAACATAGACATCTGACAATTGTTCTGTCCTGGTTACCAAGAGCCCTATGCTGTCCAGAACAGCAAATGCGTTTCATAAAGAGAAAGTCAACATAACTGAATATTTAGGAATGCTAGTATTAATTAGCTGATTCATTTAATCATGAGTATTCCACAAGCCTATCCTTTCCTTAAGCACAATAATATAAATACATTTTTTCCATTAATATAACTTAAATAATCTCTCTTCAAAACTAATTTTGCAATTTCATTTGCCAGGTATTGATATATAAAGTGAAATGAGATAGAGGTAGACAGTTTTGTATTATCTTCTCTATTCCTTCCTTCCCATTAAACTCTTCATGGAAGACTTTTCTACCATTTCCCTCTAAATGTTCTTCCTTATTCTTCACTTATGCTTCAAAGTTTCAAAAATTAGCTCAGCCACTGCTCTTCTCATAATTCAGAAGATGTCAGTCTGTACCCCTCTCCATATACATTCCCATAAGCAAGAATAAAACCAATATTTCCATCATATTCACCAAAAAAGTCATCAGGACCTTATACAATTTTTTTGTGCTTGTTGTTACTCTTTATACCATTATTTGTATGTAGTCTTAAACCAGGCTTCCACATATGCACACTTTGACATTCTTCCTACTATTGGTCCAAATTGCACCAGGTAATTTCACTGAAGTAACTAAAAATCATACCAGGCAAGACTGACCCATAATATCTCAATTTGCATTGTTTCTTTTGCTCTTTTTTTGTCCGCTTTGTAGATGATTGTTCTGAGTACGCTATGATTGAATAAAAGTTGTGAGGATGCATTTTCTCATGAAGCACCTGATTGGGTCAGTATCAAGAGAAACTAGCTAGTACAAAAAGCAAAGATCAGAGAACATACCATACCCGCATCAAAGTTTAGTGACTGTGTTTTAACTCTTTCTTGTTCTCAGACAATACAAAGGAAATTAGGTAACAAAGCTGCATGCTGCCAATTGCTCCAGACAGCTTAAATCCCAAGTGTTTCACTAAGATCAAATTTCAGCACTGTGGCGTGAATATCCTATCTCATCTCTGCATCATATTCATCTTTTTTATATCTTCAAAGTTTGTGACTCCCTTACTTTTTGGCAATCAAACATCTGCTTTCCGGCACCTTATCAAATTTGTTTGCAAGTAAAAGCAATTTAGAATGCTTTTCACTTCACGCTAACAAGCTCAAAAGCTTATATCTGAGTTTGAGATCTCAACATAAATTTTTTGTTGGTTTAATGACAAATATCTTTCCCTTCACAAGGTTCTTAAACAGAAACCTCAGAACTGTACCAACATGTCCAACAAAACCATTATCCTGGTTTTGAAATTGAACTGCGAATCATGCAATTTGATTAAGGAATTATCAGTGCACTGTGACTTTTTAATACATAAATACATGCAGTTTTTTTCTGCGCCCAGAGATTAAAGTGCTCTCTCTACTCCTCTGTTACCTGCTAAGCACTTGATAGTTAAGATCAGTGGTTCCACAGCTCATTACCTGTTATTGCAACGTACCTCTGATCTATTGCATATGCAGGGTCTACAATTTTGCAAAGCACCCTACATATCTACAACAGTTCTCCTTGTAAGGCAGATCAATCATTCACACTCTTCTCATCTATTATCAGCAACTTCTGCTGACAGAAGCTGCAGCTACACATCTCTTCTGAGGCTCGCAGGTATTTCATTCTGTAGTATTATCTAAAGCCATATTTTTCATTCTGAGAGCTACTTTATGTTTGCAAAATACGTTTGTCAAAATCCCCAGCATCTCCAAATGCATAGTAAAGGATCAATATAACATCAGACATAGTGGTTTTGCTTTACAATTGCAGAACTTGCTGGCACAGATGCAGAATTTCCAAGCTTATAATATCAAAATTAATGCTCAATGTTCAACCTTTTACAATTTGTTTTTCTCAGACATTCCAAGGACATGCAGATAGATTAAGCTGTTTATTTCTTACCCACAGACTTTTCCATCTTGCAAAACATGTACAAGATCTACGTAAATTTAAAAGGGAAAAGACCTAAAAGATCTTTTCTATTAAAAAGGTTAAAAGTCCTACCAAACAAGAACAGAACCAATGACTGAATCACTCAGACACTGGAACACTTCTATCATATTATACAAAGTTTTTCTCTTCTGTGTTTAATACTTCACAACTAATTCTCTTCCACCTGTGCATTGCAGTATTTAAAGTTTCAAGGAGAAAACAAAAACAAACCAAACCATTCCAAAATGTTTCAGTAAACAAGATTCAATAACAGAAGATTTATTTGTATATTCTTCTTGAATCAGAACATCTTTGAGGGCAGTGCATGTGTAATGAAGTTACCTGAATATAACTTCTGCAACATGAAAACGTTAACATTCTACCAGCCTACCATGTCTCTGGAAAGCTCTTTCCTTACTTTCTAAGACAACAATAATTGTCACCACTACACCAGAGAAACTGTAGAATGCAAAGAATTAGCAGAGGCATGAATGGACAGTACTGAAGATAAGACTCTACATGTTGTTCACAGTGACAAAGGCGACCAATAGCAGAGCTGAATAAAAAAGTAGCTGTCTCATAGTTGCCTGTTGTGACATGAGAAAATAAACATTAACAATTTAATTTTTTATTTTCAGAGGTAGGATTATGTTTGTGCTATTTTGACTCTGGAGATAATGAGTATTCAGTTGTATGAACACAGACAATCCATTATTTTTTTTAGTCTCAAGAAGCATTTTGCTTACCATAAAAATAATGAACTTAAAATTACAACAGGAGCACTAACAGATATTCACGACTCCGGAACCTTCCCCAGCTGCATTCAGAACTGCTGAAAAAGATCACAATCATAGTCCATGTTAAATTCATGAGTGTATGCTGCAAGCACCTTCTCCTTTTCAGACTTTTTTCCCCTAGTATACAGTTAGAAATCTTCTACACTATATAACTGGTTCAATGCTCTAGAGGAAATACTAACTCCTGCTTCCAGAAACAAGTTCATTTGCTTATAGATGCATTCAGGAAAATTACGAGGACTAACTACATCCTTTTCTGTGTACACAGGACGACTGGCATAAAAAAATCAAGCCAGATAAGCTTTTCAGAAGATTTCCTACTGAGTATATGGAGCATTTCTTCAGCTTAATAATGTTTTCTGATAGAGTTAGTGGTTAGCAAAGTATAAGGAAAGTTAGAACTTCAGTCCCCATCTGTCATACCAACAAAATACAATCTCTCCCACAAATAAAAAAGATGGATCTTCAACAGTGTTGTTTTAAAACTTGACTTTGGAAAGAGATCTAACTCTTCGGAAGATCCTTTCTAGAACAGAATAGTTTCAGTTGGAAGGGACGTACAATGATCACCTAGCCCAACTGCTGGACGAATTCCAGGCTGACCAAAAGCTAAAACATGATTTTAAGGGCATTATCCAGCACAAACAGCATCCAAAAACTTTCATTTCCTTTTTTTCCTGGTTATTCAAAATGTGAGTCAAAGCTCTAGACAGGCTTTTCTACTCAATGCTAACATACCTTTCCAGAAATCAGCAAATCATTCCTCTACACACAAAAGCAATCCTTCCACTCAAAGCTATTTTCTTTGTAACTACTTTTAAAAAGCAAGTGCAACCATCCTCTGTCTTCCCTGAAGCTGGTGGTTGAAGATCTCTGACACTTGTCTTTCTCACAGGCACTGCAGATAGTGTTGCCCTTCATAAAGAAAAGGATACACAAGGTAAAGATGTTAAGGATTCTAAATTCCAAAATGTTTGTTCTCTCCCACAGCTGCTCTGAGTTACACCACACTGATCTCCACGCAGTTTTGGATTTAAAAGCATTAACAAGGTGTGAAGGGCTTGTAACTGTGATAAAAAAACCCAGAAATGGCACAGTGTACTTATGACTGAGGGGATTAATGTTTGACACACCAAGGGACTGCTGGGAAATTTTTTGTCCCCCAAGGCATTTGTAAAACCTCTCAGAAGTGTGGTTATCAAAACCATTTTTTTTTTTTTTCCCTCTCTCTCTAAATAGCAAGCTGGTGTTAAGGTTGTCCTAGTTAAGATTAATGTCAAAACAATCGAAGTCTTGTCTTTAGTGCAAACAGAACATGTCCCACACAGTACAGGAAGCATGTCAGCATAGGGCAAGAAAACTGAATTTTATTTTTTTAGAGAGATTAGAACAAAATTATTAGAGAACGTTATTAACTTGTACTGAGTTAATAAATTAATAACTGATAATTTCTGGGGGGAAAAGAAGATACAAGACATTTTCTTCTGTGTCATGAGTTTTTTTAATTTTTTAAAAAATTTTATTATTTTTTTAACATACTGGTGGGCATTCTGTTCTGTATGCTCTCTGTCCCTCATGCTCTCTGTCCCCCAAGTACAACCCCATCTGGTGCTTCTAAAATCCAAACAGATTTATGGAGACTGACTAAATACTGTAACAACTTCCACTCAGCAAATGTGATGACTTGAACTCAGATGATAATAGAAAATGCTCATCCAGACATATTCTCCAGTCCTACTGAGCTACTTGAACTTGTGTGTTTGCTGTATATATAGAGTGCTTTGAAAGCTAAGTTCAGTTCTCTTCTGAATACATAAATTCACTCACGAGAACCTCACTTCTAAACTAGCGCAAAAAGTTCCTTATCCTTCCTCTTCAGTAGCCTGTCAGTTGGGAAACTGCATAGCACAGTCTGCATGGCATTTTTAAGGTTACTAAGACACACACACAGAGTGCATGTTTTTCACTGTGGAGAAGGTGTTTAATTGTAGATCAATTAAACATGCAGCTGGAACTTTTGCACAAATGTGACAAAAGTATGAAAGTGTAGGAGAGCCTTAATCCAAAACACTTGCACAGACCCTCAATAAAGCAGGAGTGGGATCAACAACATGGTGATCTTGACTGCAATCAGTAGGTTGAAAGAGTAACTTAAACAATGATAAAGTCTGGTTTTCATATTACGCAATCACTATTTGTGAAGCTGATTGCAGTCAACTGCACAGCTCACACTCTCTTCCCAATATGCACTTCATCACGTAAAGCAGCTGAAGTTCTCTCAAAGCTTTCCTAGTATTATCTACACATACAGTTTTTCAGTATTAATTTGATGTAACATACTCCTCTATGGTAAACAACGCCTACCCATTAGCTGAAAACTCCAGCCTCTGTCAGGAGAAAGGCAGTCCCAAGTTGCTAAAGTGCTTTCCAAATTCAGGAGCCAAGTTACTTTAACAGACTATGTTGAATCACATCACTTGTGAAGCTTGTGACCAGTGTGGCAAGCACGAATGAGCATCCAACTCTGCACATCTTCATAAAGAACAGACCTAAGTAAGTAGTTGAGATACACAGCACAGAATTAAGATGCTGCCTTAAAGCGGCAGCATCTCCATGACAACTGTTAGAGGTGGACTAGAGACATCACTGCTCACAACCACGAAGCCTATGACACTTGCTAAGTAACAGTCTTCGGTGCAAATCCTGCTACAAATCAACTGAATGCTGCTTGTACTGCAGCAGGAGTATAATCTTGCAAATGAGAATGGGATGTTAGTTTTCAAGCACAGTTTATAGGTCATTTTGCACTAGATGGAGATCATACATCATTCAGTACACATCATTCAGATTCTGTTAAAAACATAGATTAGTACTTATCCATAAAACAAAAGAAGAAAATCTATCAGTCCCCTGAAAAATCTAAATGAATTATGCAACATCACACTTCTACCTACTAGAAAGCAATAAATTATGTGTGTTGGAAGGGGGAATAAAAGCGGAAGTATCCAAGAAGAACAAAATATACCATAAGAATTCTGTTCACGCTACAGGATGCAAGGCTCTATCACTTTTTCTATTCTGAACTGGTATGCTCTGGGGATCATCTCAGACTTAGAGCGATTCTTTTCACTTGATGTACTACTCTAAAGTGGATGTGCTGCGCTGCGTTTCTTTTGGTTTTGTCCATTCTTGTAACCAGCAAGGAAATTCTAAATGCCCCTTTACAGATACCTGTATTGGTGAGATAAAATAGGCAGTTACCTCATATAAAATATCAGCATGAAAATGTGTTTAAACCAAGGCACAAAGGCGAGTGTTACTGGATACTTAGAGTTTAGGATAAAAAGACTAAGAGTTAGAAACTGGGAATTACCTCAGAGTTCCCAACACAGGATGTCAACTGCATGCCTGGAGAAGTTTCAGAGAGAGGGAGTGGCACAAGTAACAGACTAAATTCCTTTGTGAGGTAAATAGCTAGCTACTCACAGCTTTCCAATTAAATTTTCACACCCAAGCAGTTCGAATTCTTCAGTGAGAAGTATGATGAATCCAGCTTGTGGGGTTGGATTTTCATGTGTTTGAAGGGATGGGTGGTGGGGGAGGATATTTCAAAACATTAGCCTAAGTCAAGTCTGCATGTCTTTTTACTTTGCTTTCTGTTTTCACTAAAACTGGTTGAATTGAGTCTGATTTTTCGCAGGGCACAAAGAATCTTTATCCTTTGGTTTCTTGAGAGGAAGTTCATACCCAGTTCACACACAGTGCCCCTCCAGCTCTTTGGCTGTTCTGGAATCATCTGTTAATGCACATTCAAAGCTGTTTCTCATGTTTCAGCAACATTCATTGACAACATCAGTCACCACAACAGAGGTGCAATTGTCAGCTGAGAATTACACAGTAGCTTATTGTGGTGGTTAACTTCAACAGGACTGTCGAGCCAAATGACAGAGCATAAAGTAGATTCAAGTCATGACATTTCTGCATCTAAAATCTTGGCTCCTACATATTGTTGCTGCTGCTTTGATCTGCCTAGATTTATCTGTTTCATGGAGAACATTCTGAAAATTTTCTATTTACTATTAATCGAGTTACAAGAAAGCAACAAAACCGTAACATTAATCTTTTCCTTGCAGATATTTTAACGTAATAGAAAGGCAGAATGCGGGCTGCTAGTCATGCTAAAACACCTCTAAACTGAGACAGCTTTGGGCAAAGCAGTCAGGATGTCATTTTCTGCTAATGGTAAGCTACAGTTTGCAAGAAAGAGGGATGCAGGAGGTTTTCAGTGCTCCGCATTTAGGGTAATAAAGTCTCAGAACAGAAGGTATTTTTTTACTTACCTTTATATTTGTGTTTTGTAGTGTTATACATAGAAGAACATCCAACTACCCTTCTCCATAGATCACACAATTTCCTACCTACAGTTTCAAAAGAAAATCTAACGTGAAGAAGTACGATCTGTGAATTATTTCCCTCTGATTCATGCTTTTAATTTTTAATCTATTTACTAGAACTTCTCAATTGGAGACCATATTGCCTCATCCAGATTTCCCTATAGTTTATCATAAATAAGTTATCCTTTTACTAAAGGCATTAACAAATCCGTGTCCACATAAATGCATATCATTGTCCCTCAAATTTGTTTCCTTCTGTAATCTCTTTTTCCTTCCTTGTTCTATCTGTGCATCTAGCTGATATGATAGATACTGTATATTTATTCTTAGTTTGTCCCTTAAGTTGCCTTATAAAGAATGCTGGGTCAAAAAAAAAACCCCTGCTTTAGGTAGAAGCTAAGCAGACTTTGGGGACAGAAGATCCTAAGGTCACAGGGTGTAGTAATTGAGCAAGAAGCCTGCAGGGCAAAGAAAGAAAAAATAAAAAGGAATCTACAGCCCAGTCTCAGATTAGGACAGAAGGAACCTTCCTGTGGGTTGGTGAGGACTGAGTATGGTATAATACAGAAAGTCATGGAACTGGTTAAAACCAAGCCTTGAAGCAAGAGTATGTTCTGCTATGACACCATGAGCAAAAGAAAACCTGTATATAAATCTGGTTTGTTTCATATTTTAACTAGTCACTTGAGCCTTTTGACTAAAAAGGTAAGTTTTCAAGTTTGCATGCTAACAAAACATTGCTTTTGAGGTTAAAAGGAAAAAGACCTAGACAAATACATTACAAAACTCTCACGAAGTAGGAATCCTGACACATCAGGGATTGAGAATCATCTGAGGCAGAGTTTTGAGTCTAATTTGGCAATAATCAGTAGACCAAGACACATATTATTTCACCAACAAGCTAACATTTGCAAGAACTGAGTTAAAGCTGTATTTTCCACAGTGATACTGACCTGCATCTTCCTCTCTACTGAACTTTCACACCACCTGTGAGGATTTATTTTTCTCTTATATTCTATTGTACCACTCTGTCAAATTTGACCAGGCTTGGATAAGATGGTTCAGAAGTTTCCAGGGATGAGACGGAAATAGTATAAAATCAGTGCTTCCATTTTTTGTACTCTAACCCTTTTTCAGGATCAAAGATCAGAGGCATTCTGAACTGGGAGAAAGTAAGAGATCTATTAGCCAGTTTTGTTTAGGTATTCAAATGTGACAGAATTAGTAGAGTGACTGCTGAGAGACTTTGAACACCTAGTGTAGGAGCAAAGGGAAGAGAAAGAAAAAAAGTTGTTTCTGAAAAGTGTAACTGAAGTAACAAATAGTGATGTACTTGCAGAAATAAAGAATTAAATTAGATTAAGACAGTAGGATAAGGAGTTGAGAAAGTTGTAGACTACATCCCTTGGCAAGCTACAAGGACCACGGTATTTCATTGAGTCCACAAACCCTTTCATATTTGTCCTCTATTGTGGGCAGATATATATATTTTTTTTTTTTCTTCCAATTGCATAACTTCTCCAAAATAGTTGATAAATGTAGGAAAAAGAACCACTAGCATGTCTCTAGCTGCTTACAGAGACCACATGACATTAATGCAGATGACAAATTCAGTATCAACAGAACTCACCTAACAGAATTTTCTCATTCCTCACATCTTCACACTATTCAAAGAAATTACTGGAAGAAAATCCAGAAACGGTCCCTCAATTAACCTATACTGTACTATTTCATTTTCCCAGCCAATTTCATTAAAATTAAAACAAGTTAAAAAACTTAAGCAGAGCAGTAATCATACTGTACGTTCTGAGTGTCCATCTTGGAAAAAAAATTATGACAGTAGTTTTAATAAACAAGGTCTGATATGAATATGTTTACTTTAAAAAAATTGAACACCTTCCAGTAGGAAATGTGTTCATGACATTCAGCCCCACATAAACAGTGACTTAATGGACACGCATGGCAAAGCAGTCCTCACAGTATGTTGAAGTATCTGTAGATATAGTAAATGAACGTTAAAGTAACCGTCATGGAAAGTACACATAATAATTTATTATGCCTTCTACTCCAACACATAAATGTAATTAGTTGTAGTGGTTTGTGTGTGTGTGGTGTTTGTGTTTGTTTGTTGTTTTGTTTGTTTGTGTAGTGGGATTGGTTTTCATCTGGCTGGTTTTGGGGGGTTCTGTTTTGTTTGGTTGTTTTGTTTTTGTTTCATTTTCCTTGTCTAGTGAGAAATTCCTGACTGCCACAATTTCGGAGACAGACAGGGATGCAGACAACATGTTTTAAGCAAAGTCATGAATGGAAGAGACTGTTGGCCTTTCCTTTACTAATTTAGTCTTTATTTCACTGGAAGTCTTGAAGTTTTATTAACTTTTGTTCATCCTTGCATCCATATAAGATGAACAGAGAGGATAAAGAAAGAAATCTTGGAAGAAGAGAACTACTGATCTTGTACTATCAAACATTAATGGCATAGCTAGCTAAACTAGCTAGCTTACTAGGATTTTGTTAGCTTACTGCACTTCCGTTTGCCTTACAGCTAGCTTGCAAGAGCAGCAGATTGTACGAAAAGGATTTTTCAATAAATATGTCCACAATGAACCAACCGTGTTTGCACTGGGATAAAAACTCATAGCTTGAAGCACACAAAAATAAACAGACTGAACAGAACTAATATTAGATCTAATATTGGAACAGGCTTCTGCGAGTTGTTTGCTGTTATTCCAACATGGAATAGTCTGTTCAGCCTTACTGCTTACTTTTTTGTACTACAGAGATTAGCATGACTCTACTTCTTTATAAACTTTTGAGCTGGGCAAGAAAAAAATAAGTCAAAAATATACTTCTATCTTTTTAACATTATAGTATTTAGGAGTAGCTTAAATCAGCAAATCTTGATTGTTGCACAAATGTTTATCTACCTTTTTGAGTGTTTAATCGTCATCTACCCCCCTGAACTTCTTGTACATGGAAAAACTTTGTTAGAGGGAAAAATTTCAGTATATTCTTAGTTTCTCTAGATTTGGAAAGTCCACAGCACGGGAGATTACTGAAACATCTGAAGATCAGTTACAAAAATAAAAACAGAAAAAAAACACATTAGAACAATTCAATAACTACTGTTTGGCATGAATTTATGCATGCTACAATACATTCAAATCAACTTTTTCATCTCTCACATAAACTCAAATTAAATGCTCAAATGTAAAAAGTAATAGTATTTACAGAACACAGAAGGCAAAACCTTATTCCAAAAAACATGGAAGAGAACAGAGACTTTTGGCTTAGTCTAAGTAACGTAATCACTTTTGAAAAATGGATTCGTAAAAGAGAAAGTCCTTATGTGCAGTGTCTCAGTTGCTGTAATTTGTTCATATGTTCACAAGTTCTTTATGATTGCTTGAGACAGTCAGTTGATGTCAACAGAAGTTCTTTGATTACAATAAATTACTGTACATAGGTGATGTAGGCAGAATATTTTATATGAAGATAGAAAGTGAAGGGACAGGAAGTGGTATAATCAACAATGGGGAAAAATTGAATTGCCATTTTCCTTGCGGCATGATTTTAAATACACCTTGTTTTCAGAAGCTGGCAAGTCTTACACTTCTTTTTAAGAAAGTTAGCTTAAGAAAGCAGGTTATCATTGACATTGGCGGTTATCATGCTGTCGGCTGGTATCCAGCGTTCCAAAGAACTGCACATTGTCACGTTGGAACATGTGGTGAATGCCTTATTTTTGCTTACAAATACCCCAAGAGAACTAGATAATATTATTCTTAAATGGTGTTAACTGCTTCTTCCATTTTTTTTTGCTAGATAGAGTAGATCTTTTCATGTCTGGATACAACACAGAATAAAGAGGTCTGATGACTTCACAGCATATTCACTTCATATTGGTCACCAGAAATGATGATCTATAATGCCCTGCAATCCCCATCAGCTAGGTATAAATGTGACATATAACATTTGGTCCTGAAACTCAGATTGATGGGCAGGGGGAAGGGAAAGTTATAATCAAAAGATATCTGTAACTTGACTTCACAAAACCTGGAAACTCATCTGATTCCCATCACTGACACCCATAAGCTGCCGTAGAGTAAATCCAAGCTACATAACATGACAAGAACACACAGATATTGGTAAATAAATAAATAACATTAAAGCAGCTGCTATAAAGAGCTTCATGAAAATGCATAAAGATTGTCAAATATTTCGTATTACCAATATGACAGATAAAATATCTTCAGTATCTCCTAGATTTGATGACATCTCCTCAGACTTGCTTAAGAACTTGAGATGAAATGGAAGTCTCCAGGTTCCAGATTTCTTAATTTTTAATATTATCCTCAAACAAGATTTATTCTATGTTTGTGAGACCTGCTCAGGTCTCTTTCGAGACCTGTTACAGTCATTCATTTTTCACGTATACGACATTGTCTGTTGAGAACATCGATTTCCTAAAATGGTCAAACACCACGAATTCACTTTATTCTTACACTTGGGAATAGAGAGATTCCTGTTTCCCTGGACAAATGAAGTCGTTTCTGTGAGAATAACCAGTGACAGACTAAGCTGAGATTCTGTGCTTTTACCTCTGTACGAGCAATACGCCACACACCCACCTCCTTTGCAAATGTGGTGGGCTACTCTAATGAGTGCTCTGCAGTCAAGGTCAAAAAACTAAGTCTGACAACCCTCTCTTACCCATTTCAACCACTCAGGTTTTCCTATGACTTAATCATGTACACATGCCTCAATCTGCTTCATTTTCTTCATTTTCATGGAATCGTATAGGACTTAAGCATAGTAAACAGACCAGAAAAATTTGTGTCTTTCTGTCCACATCCAACAGTAAATCTGACTTACATTGCTAAGAGTGACCTGTGTATGATGTATCTTAATCTTTTCACTTGACAGCTACATCACTCTAAGGCCTGAGATGCGAGATTATAGAAATCTCTTAAGCGTCTCATACGATAATTTTAAGGGAATAATGGAGATCTCTTTCAACCCTTCCTTCTAGCTTTTGTTAACATCATAATGAAATAACACATACACATCTAGGATACATACAGTGTTATGCTAATTTTCTATTGGGGAAAAAAAACCCCAAGTACTACAAGACTACTGTAAATATGCAAAAACCTGGATGTTTTGTACAGCATTTCAATATAGTTCTGAGCAGAATATGAAGACTAGCAAGCTTTGGTGCTGCTTACTAGTTAGATGTCATCAGTTCTGAAACTCCCCATTGTTATTTTCTGAAGCAGATTGGAGCAGATCAATGGTTGCCTTTGCATGTTACTGTTTCCTATTTGACATCTATTAATACCATTAGCTCTGTTGTTGTTTCCAGTTTTTACAGCAGAATGTAATCTACAACAAGCACAAAGCCCAGTTTGTATTTAAGATTGTCCATGGTAGTTACACTGTGCCACAATGGGATGAGTAGAATTGCCAGTAGGAAAACAGTTGAAATCCCAGCAATAAAACTCCCTCCTACAATACATCATATCTTTTTAATGTATTTTTTCTCTTTATACAAATAAAATACTGCTTTAATTCTCTTGACAACTGCTGTACTTCGATAGCACCTTTGTAAAACAAACTCTAGGAGTAAATTTGCTGCATCATTATTTTTTACTGTTTTACAGCCACACTCAGTTTTCTTGTTTAGAGTCAGCTAGTAGCCTTTTGCTGTCAAAAGTGTGGGGAAAAAAAAAGCATTTTTCCTAAAGAGCAACAAAATTAAGCACTTACTCTGTCTGAGAACTTTTACATGTCAAAAAGAAGCCTAATAAAAATGAGGTTTTAACTTTTTTCTTGCTAATAACATGTTGAAAAGTCTTCATTAAGAGACTTACTTTATTTTAGTCTGTCACTTTGAAAGAAATACATAAGTTGAATTTTTTACTGAAAAATTCACAGCAAAGATAATTTAAAATAGAGTTGCTCAGCTGCTGTTCATAGTAAAGCAGACTGAAGTTGCTAGTTGGCACTTGTGCTCAGAGCCTCTCATTAATGCAAGTCATCACTTTCTAGGGATTATGATGGATTGCATGTTAACAAAATGACAGTGTTACAGGATGTTTTTTGAAAGATGTAGAAGGAACATCCTTCTGTTTTCTTTCCACAGGCCATGCCAGAAGGCAGTTTTCTGAGATAAAAATTTGTATTTTACAGTCAGACCTTTCTTCAGCCATTAATAAAAGCATAACCCCTGTGAAAAATAAAAAGAAATTGAAAGCTTTTGAAATGGATCTAGTCAGCACTATTTAAAGGAAATGGATCTTGTAAACATGGCAATTCAAAATAGAGACATTTCTGCTTTAGACTGCAAATTCGTGTTTCATTTGAGATTTTCAGGCAATTCAGCTGTAATGGAATGTCTTATGGTTAACCTCAGGAGCCAACAGAAGCCTTGCAAACATCATTTTGAGGCAACGTGCACTTAGTGAAAATGTGGAAGCCTGTGTTAGTTAACCATGGACTTCCAGTATAGGGAGGGACACAAAGCACCCATCTCAGTAGGCCAGAACCCGTCTAAAGACAGTGTCCTTAAGCATAGAGCTCCTTATACCTTCAGATGGCTAGTCTGCAGAAAATATGGAAGATACCATTTCTCTGAGTTCCAGCAACTATCAGAATTACGTGAAGTCTCTTAGTCTCTTATTATTTGGTATGTGCATTCAGGAACCTTCCTTAAATTAGGATCTTTCATTCAAAAAATGGAGCAATGCCATTTCTTTTTTTTTTTTCGTCAATAAAAAAAAGACTACTATGACCCTCCCATAGCAGGGGTTAATATTAGTTTTTGCAAGAACTTTGCAGGTACTTTGAAAGTACAGTATATTTTATCCTTATGTTACATTTGCCTGAAGTTACACCAAAACGAGCCATGGATCAATTTGTTATTAAAATAATTTGGGAAAAATTGACAGCATTCTAACTACAAACAGACTGTGTCCATTGTTGTTTTTCAGGAAAAGGAGAAGTGATGGAGAGGTAGATGACTCTTATTTTTTAAGCAGTTTTCAGTTTATTTTGGTTTCTCTAGCAAGATTCACTTACATCACTGGAATGAATAACAAGCTATACAGAAAGAATTGGAAAATATGCCATATAGTGAAAGACTGAAGGGGGTCAGGCTATTTAGATTACCAAATAGAAGGTTAAGTTGTGAATCAATCTCAGTTTGTGAGTATCTACAGCAGGAACAAAACTTTGATAATGAGTTCTTCAGTCCAGCACACAAAGATACAACAAAGATGGAAGAGCTGGAAAACAAAGCCGTACAAGTTCAAACTAGCAACACAAAGCAGAATTTTTACAATAAGAAATTATTCATAGAAACAATTTAGCAGTGATTGCAATGGATTCTCTGTCACAGCCACTGCTAATAATATCTGATGGGATGGCTTACTTTATTTTCCAAAAAGCTATACTGTTGCTCAGGGATACACAGAAGTCCTATTTAGTGTGTTATAGAATAGCTATGATCATACTGTTTCCTTCTTGCTTAATCATCTGTAAGCAATTATGTCAGATACCACTAAAATGTACACACATTAAGGATTTCCATCAACAAAACTGATTTGTTACTTTAAGTAGAATTGATGGCATATTTTTCCTTGCCTTAAGAGGACAATAAAATTTCCAGAAATCCTGAAATTAGGCAAGTTATGATTTGGAATGAAGCAGATGCTCCTAAAGAACCATAAAAGGTATATCCATATTCATTTTCATTCTTTCTGTTAAGGAACTACACAGCAAAGAAATAGAAAACTCCAATACTTGCCACAAGAAATATTCCATGTTTCTGCTTACTTGCCACCCACAGCCAGTACTGTTCTGTAAAATGGCTACTTTAAACAGCAGAACCCAATTCTCTCTTCATGTATAAACCAGCTGCAAGCTACAGGCTTCAGGTCAGGAATTACAAAGTGAAATTCCGTACTCTAATTATTCTGGGCAAGCTAGTAATACATCAATAAAACTTGGACATATAAAGCAACAAATATAAAACATACCTGCTCACTAAATATATAGAGCTTATATATTTGCTCCTTGCTTTTCCTCACTGTAAAATTTGTCCCTTTCATTTACATCCGTAAGTTTCCTCTTGGGTCTCACAATACACTGATATCTAAGGGAAATCAATGTTGGCAAAAACAGTATGATGCCAGACTTGGGTGCCCTTCAGCAGCAGTTCATCAGTTTCTTATCCCGCATCATTCAAAAATGATGGTAATAACGACTAAATCACAGTGGCCTACACAGACTTTTTTTTTAATCTCTCCAGTATAATTTTGTCTTTAACTGAGTTCTTTGTGTATTTACATTCTGCCTTCCACCCAAGAACCAGCTACATTTCATATAAGTGTAAAATTGGAAAAGAGAAATGACATATAAAGGTGCTAAACTAATGCTGATGATTTTTATAGTCATATGTTCAGTCGTCCAACAGCCTTCTTCAGCTGGAAGCTACATATAGTAAGAACTGTCTTTTAATATGATTTTAAGACTGCTGTTGACTTTGTACCTCCTAAAGTTTAGACCTGAACATATTTTGCTCTTCACTGCTCTTGCCCCTCCTCCCCACCCTTCTCTTTTTGATTTTCAAAACCGATCAAGGCATACAATACACTTTGAACCTGATCTGCCTGAAACAAAGGTTGTCTAGACTGGATTGAAACTTACCTTATGTGAAGTTGCCATGCATTTGTCTGGCATGTATAATTTTTGGTTCAGGTAATTCTAAGTTTTTCTTTTACAGGGAAAATTTTCTCTAGAACATCTGTTCTGAAGACTGACCTTACTTTATAACATGCAGCTCAAGTGAAATAAAGCTCAGTTGTTATTTGCTGGTTTTCTGATTACAGCTTTTTATTTAAACAACTTACTTATTCCTCCACAACTAATGATTTCTTCTAACTACAAAAATAAACTGTAGAGGGGAATGAGAAGTAATATTCATAAGAGGTAGGAAAGGTTACTTTCTCTCCTTATCTAGAATAATGGTTTTAAAAAAAAATCTATCTGCATAGCAATATCCCCAAACCATTTGTTTTTATTTCAAGTTTGTGATATGGAACAACTAATCCATGTTTTATCTAGCCCACAAGAAATGTTTCACTGAATTATGAAATTCAGTGCAGATTTTTTACATGGAGCACTCCCCACACAGTTGATGGAAGTGCAAAAAACGTAAATCAATGCTGATCTTAGCCCAAGAACACTGGTTGGAGAATAATAGCAGACTGCAGCTGGGTAAGAAATGAACTGCAGAAGAAGTATGAGAGATTTCTTGCAGACTGTGTTTGTGCAGAGCTTTACCTTTAGCTCAAGAAACAAAACATGTTCTTGGGTAGTAAAAAGTTTCTCTTTCAGTCCCATAGAGGATTTTTCAATATAAATTACTTTTAATTGCACATTTTTTCTTGTATGGGACTGTAAGCAGGTATATGTGACAGCCTCTGCTTGTTCTTATATAGAAATGTCAAACTATAAATGATTTTTATTTCACAAGTGAAGAAAGAGTCAATAATTCATATGTGGTGTAACCACAGGCAAAATTCCCAGGTATTTCTACACATAGCAACTAAAAACTATCCATGGCATACTCTGCAATATATATATTCAGGAGCTTCATTTCACAGTTCCTGGTTATTCTGTCTTTTTCTGACTATAATTCCTCTGTTCTTTTTCTGGTCCTTAAGATTCTAGTTCCTGAGATTCCAGTGACATTTCCTGAGAGTCCATTTGCTGAAACTCATTCTTACAAGTTTATGAATAATTTCAGTAACTGAGAGTAATTTTCAAGAACAGCTAAGTAATGATCAAGAAATACAACAAAAATAAGAGAAGCACTGGAGAAAGGAGTGCTCTAAAACATGTAATTTACATCCCTGATCCTGAAAACAAATGTGTTGTTATGAACAGCTACTGACAAACAACATGGTCTTCACTGGCTTTGATTGGATGGGCTGTAGATTTGGAAAAACTGCCTTTTTTTTTTTTTTTAAATTTCCTGAAAAGTAACTTTACCATGTTACCTAAAGCATACGATAGCCATTTTCCTTTGCATAGTCATAAATCTAAACAGATAAATGATAGTAATGATGATATTTTCCTCCTAGGTAAAACTGTTACATCTTGCTATATAAAAGGGCGAGGGGGGAAGGAAGAGGTAAATCAGTTTTTCATTGCATCAATTTAGAATCAAAATGGTACAAGAAAATTATGCACTTAGGTGTCGACACAATATACTTGTGCTAAAACGTTCTCACCTTCAGTTACTAAGATGGTTTCCATTTCATACTGTTAAATCCTTTGGTTTTTACAATGATCATTTGCATTAGAGGGATAGATAAGCGTAGAAGCATTATCAGAGAATCACAGAATGGTTTGGAGAAGATCTTTAAGATCATGAAGTCCAACAACCTTTAACCTAGCATTGCCAAGTCCACCACTAAACCATGTCCCTAAGCACCGTGTCTTTTAAGCACCTCCAGGAATGGCAAGTCAACCACTTCCCTGGGCAGCCTGTTCCAATGCTTGACAACACTTTCAGTAAAGAAATTTTTCTTAATATCCAATCTAAACCTCCTCTGGTGTTTTTTTCCTCTCATTCTATCACTTGTTATTTGGGAGAAGAGACCGACACCTACCTGGCTACGACCTCCTTTCAGGTAGTTGTAGAGAGTGATAGGTCTCCCCTCAGCCTCCTTTTCTCCAGGCTAAACAGCCCCAGTTCCCTTAGATGATCCTCATAAGACTTGCGCTCCAGACACTTCACCAGCTTCATTGCCCTCCTCTGAACTCTCTCCGGCACCTCAATGTCTTTCTTGTAGTGGGGTTGCCCAAAACTGAACAAAGTATTCAAAGTGGGGCCTCACCAGCACTGAGTACAGGGGGACGACCACTTCCTAGTCCTGCTGGCCACACTCTTCCTGATACAAGCTGGAATGCTGTTGTCCTTCTTGGCCACCTGGGCACACTGCTGACTCACGTTCAGCCGCCTGTCGACCAACACGCCCAGGTCCTTTTCTGCCAGGCAGCTTTCCAGCCACTCTTCCTCAAGCCTGTAGCGCTGCCTGGGGTTGTTGTGACTCAAATGCAGGACCCGGCACTTGGCCTTGTTGAACCTCATACAACTGGCCTCAGCCCAATGATCTAGCTGGTCCAGATCCCTCTGTATGTCCTTCCTACCCTTGAGCAGATCAACACACCCATCCAATTTGGTGTCACCTTCAGATTTACTGAGGGTGCACTCAATCCCCTTGTCCAGATCATTGATAAAGACATTAAACAGAATTGGCCCCAGTACTGAGCCCAAGGGAACACCACTTGTGACCACACACCAACTGGATTTAAGTCCATTCAACACACCTCTTTGGGCCAGCCCATCCCATCAGTTTTTACCCAGCGAAGAGTACAGCTGTCCAAACTGTGAGCAGCCAGTTTCTCCCAGAGAACGCTGTGGGAGATGATGTCAAAGTCCAGGTACACAACATCCACAGCTTTTCCCTCATCCACTAAGCAGGTCACCTTGTCATAAAAGGACATCAGATTAGTCAAGCAGGACTTGCCTTTCATAAACCCGTGCTGACTGGGCCTGATCACCTGGTTGTCCTGTACATGCCATGCTATAACACTTAGGATGATCTGTTCTATAATCTTCTCAGGCACCGAGGTCAGACTGGCAGGTTTGTAATTCCCGTATACTCCTTCTGGCCTTTCTTGTAGATGGGTGTCACATTTGCTAACTTCCAGTGAACTGGGCCCTCCCTGGTTAGCCAGGACTGCTGATAAATGACAGAAAATTCCTTAGTGAACACCTCTGCCAGCTCTCTCAGTGGATCCCATGCTTCCCCATAGACTTGTGTGTGTCTAAGTGGTGTAACAGGTCACTAAGCATTTCCCCTTGAATTCTGGGGCTTCATTTTGCTCTTTGCTCCCTGTCCCTGTCTTCCAGCTCAAGAGGCTGTGTACCTGGAGCAAACCTGGTCTTACTATTAAAGACTGGGACAAAGAAGGCACTAAGTACCTCAGCATTTTCCTCATACTTTGTCATTATGTTTCCTGCTGCATGCAATAAAGGATGAAGATTCTCCTTAGCCATCATTTTGTTGCTACTGTATTCATAGAAACATTTTTTTTATTGTCTTTGACAGCAGTAGCAAGATTAAGTTGTAGTTGAGCTTTGTAGATTCTTTTGTAAACAATGTTATGTAATACTGTCTGCAAGCAAATTGAGCATATGGACAAAGCAAACATTGTATATGTTCAGCCAAACAATATCGCTAGGAAAATTTTGTTTAAAAAAAAAAAAATCCCCCCAAAATCCATTGGAAATTTGTAACTGCTCATAATTTCTATTCCTATCTAAATCTTTATTAATGTGTTTAACAGTATGTACGCTGGACAGACTCGGATTGTAGAATGCCACTGAAATTAAGTACCACAGACACGTACTAGATGAAAGATGTCATGTCAGACTTCATCATATAAAATAATAGGTACAAGGAGTGGTGTCTGTTCAAGAACTTAATGATATGCCTCATTATAAAGAGGAAAACAGTAGCAAAAAGGACTAAGGTATTGAGAATAAATTGAAATGAAAGGAAAAAGTCATGCACATTAAAAGCTACCTGGAAGTACAATCCTGAAATAGCTTTGTTCAGTCCCTATCTGATGTTTTAAATTTGAGAAATACATAAAAGTTCTAATTCTGTACATCTCTATGACCCAAAGTAAAATGTGGGATTGCTAACTCATGCACATCTCTCGCAGATTCCCAGTTCCTCAGTTTTTCCAAATTTCCATTTCATAGTTGTTTGTTGTTTTTTTTTTTTTTTTTTCCAGAAAGTAACACAGTACACATCTGCTGGGGGTGTGAAGAGTGATGATAACACACTAGAGTCTTTGAATAAAGATTTGTCAACAATTAAAAAAAAAAAAAAAAAGAATTAATATTAAAAGCCCCACATATTAAAGGGACAGATCAAAAGCATTAAAAGTCCAATTCACTTTCAAATAAGAAAACATAAAAAAGAGATAAAGAAGAGCTAGCAAGGTAAATGTAAAACTACAGTAAAGCAAGCCAGGTAATACTTTAAGATGAAACTTTCAAAAGGCATAAGGGATAATAATAAAAATGTTTTCAAACAGAGAAGCAGTAGGACAACTGTAGAGTCAGTGGGGCCAGTAGATTATCAGAGTACAAAAGGAACATGACAGAAAGGTGAGACCACTGCAGAAATGATAAGCGAACCCTTTTATCAGTGTTCGCTATGGAGGAGGTCAGGAAGGTTCCTTTCTTCACAGGGGATGAGATGGAGAAACTATTAAAAAAAAAAAAAAAAGCATCAACAGAAGAGGCTCTAGTGAAAATTAGCAAATTGAACAGTAACAATTGTCAGGACCAGACAATTTGTTCAAAAGTGAAGGAAGTCTAGCATGAAGTTGCTGAGTTACCAACTGTGGCATATAAACTATTGCTCAAATCAGACACTGTGGCAAGAGGAATAAAAGACTGAATTGAAAAGATACAACTCTCGAGAAGACTCCTGCAGAATAGTAAATTAGATATTCATTAGAAAAATAGGTAGGAGTTATGACAGAACAGAATTAACAGATGCATAGATAAACATGAAATGTTTGGTAAAACTCCCCATGGCTTTTATAGGCAATAATCTCATAAACTGTCAGATTACTTTGAATGAGTTGATAGCTGATGAGCACTGATTAATTGATATAATTAATCTGGATTTTCAGAAAGCTTTTGACAAGGTTCCATTCTCCAATGTTTGATCCATGTTGTTCTTCCTTTTTTCATTCTTTTTATTTCTCCTGTTTTCTATTAAGTGTATTCCTTTAAGGTGAGCTATATAAATATAATTTCATACACCTATTCTGTATTATTTTATCACCTGCTATTTTGAAGTAACTAAAACAATGAAAGCAACACAGAAAAAACTTTGGTGCACATTGATGGAAAGCTGTTGTGGCTATTGATCAGTCAATTTGCAGAATGTCCTAGGGTCCTTTTACAATGAAATTCTGACAGTGTTCCTTGTTAATTTAATGATAAATGCATCTCCTGAGATATTATACAACTCAGTTTTCAATGTACTGTTTATTATGTTCAAAATGCAATTAATATCAAGTTAACAAGCAGCACTGTCAAATCTCAGATGGAAGCCACCCGTACCGTAGGACAAATGCACAGGACAAGACAGTCAATTTTTATGGAAGCTGGGCTAAACATCCCTTTTATTCTCCTGAAGAACAATTTTGAATGTGTGATAAAAAATACTTATTTGAAAGCCCAGAGAGGGAACGGCTTAGAAGTATTGGATTTGGAGGTGTTCTTTCTAATTGTCTTTCAAATATTCTTTTTTAAAGGAAAGAGGTAGAATAGATTAGGAGACATCTTTGGACCACATATGGTGGGGTTTTGTGTGTTTTGGTTGTGTTTGTTTTGTTTTGTTTTCAGAGCTGCAGATGTATAAATCAAAGAGGAATATAGTTCAGCTACATACCGCAGGTATGATTGCAGGAGATTTCATCTCACCTGCAAAACACTATGTCTTAATCATGCAAAGGATTACCTCCTCTCTTGAGAACAAAAGGAACAGGTCCTCATTAACCCTATTTCAGTCCTCTTCTATTCAATTAGAATATTTAAATTGGATTTAAAGTTTTACACAAGCAAACTCAGTGAAACCTTAAGGGTCTCCTCAGGTTCACTTACTGCAGCTTTGTTAGAGGAGGATAGAAATATGTCCTTTGAGCAGCATCCACAGTGCTCAGCAAAATCAGATATAACACATAACTATCCAGTTCGTTTTATATCATGTTACCCAAATATATTCTCTTTTATAAATCCTCTTTTTTTTTTTTTAAGACTAGAAAGATAAAAAGGGATTACACTGCACATTAAATTTAGTAAAGAGCAAAAAGAAACTTTCCAGCCCTAGGTTAATCTAGGTCAATTCATTGCTATCTTTGTTACCTACTGCTTGCTGTTTTGCTTTAGTCATTGATTGTTGCATACCTGCTTAATTCCTTTATCACCTAGTTCCCAAAGATTATCATATAAACCAGAGAAAGGGGCAAACAATACATGTCTCACCCCAATAAAAAAAAAAAAAAATCCCCCAAACCAGGAAAAACCCACCATACTTTTCAGGATACAAAAGATTCTATGAGTCAGAAAATATCTAAAAACTTAAAATGTTACCAGGCAGTCTATTTTCTATGATTAAAAAAACCCTACCAAGAATATAATATTGTTTGAAAAAAAAATATTGCCTTGGTCACTTCAATGTCAGCTTTGTGTATTTGAGCAATACCCAACACTAGCAGCATACTACACAGCACAGTCTTTGAAAACAAAAGTAAACACAAAAATTTTTCTTCTTAATCATGTCATTAGTCTGGAAGAAGGAAAGTGAGGACTGTCCAAAATGTTATTGCTTGCTGTAGGCCAATATGACACAGCAAAGAAAGAACAAATGGCTAACCTCTTAACTGTCTACAGTCAGTAAAACCTGAGCCCCAAAATACATTGAGATAATGTTAAATCTTGAATTTAAATAAAAAATTATGTAATCCAAACCCATTATAGTAGCAAGGAATTGTAGATTTCCAATAGAAGTGCTCAAGGACACATAATAAACCGTATGTGAAGGGCTCCCACCAGGACATTCTATGATTCAATAAATCATCATAGTTTCATTTTCATTGTAGTTTTGGACTGAATGTATTTATTCTTAATGTCAGTTTGAAAGCATTCCAGTGAATTTAGGAAAACAAAGTTTTAAACTTTTTTTTTTCCTTCCGTTTTTTTTTTTTTGGTGGGGTTTTTGGGGTTGTTTTTGTTGATTGGCTGGGTCTTCTAAATTTCTGCACTGTGATTCTAATAGCATAGAATTGCAAAATGCCTTGGGTTTGTTTTTTTTTTTTCCTGAGAGAAGTCTTCCAATAGATTCCAACCACAAATGGGACCAGATAAAGTCACATCAAAAGTCACAAATTGAAAAGGCAAGTAAGGGGGAGCCATTTTTTGTGTTACAGTAAATATTTTCAACCAGCCTTCCCACTGAAGATGAGTTTGTGTTAATAAAAATGGCTTTGAAAAACTGTGAAGGTGCATTGCTTAGATCACCAGAGTTCGATGGCTTTGGAATTTCTTCTTACTACAACACAAGCTTGACAAGAACTTTAAGAAACTATTTCTGTTTTGGAGGGAGCTGCTAGCAAACTAACTGCAAATTTTGCAGTTGCATTCACATTTTTTGGTCAGTTCAAATGAAAAATCTCATACTAACATACAGAAAAGCAGAGAGACGTACTACAAAGAGTGAAGGGAATAGGCAGAAAATTAATATATGTAATTTTTAAAAAATGAGAATACTATAAATGAAAATTCAGAGATAAAAGAACGCAGGAAATGAGAAGACATTTTTAGTAAGTTCAAATATTATCTGCACTAATGAGCACTAGATGGAAAAAGTTTAACCATCTTTCTTGAAAATGGGAGAAAACTCAGAGAATGGGACCACAAGGAAACCAACAGAAAAGTTTAGGAACTGAAGACCACAGACAGTCTGAAAGTTGTTTCTGTGCAGTGTATTGTACTCACTGCAGTCACAAGGAAAAGGGATGTAACTGTAGTGAGTCAAGGTCATGAAAAATACTATATACAATTCCTTTAGTAATTCTTTTGTACCATGAAGATTAATTTCTGTTAAATGGAGTCAGTGTATCAGTACTCATAGCTATTCTTTTCTAAAAGGAAGGAGCAAATATTTGTCTGCTGGGCTGTTTGAAACCTGAAATGAGCACTTACTCTTAGAACAACAGACATATTTTGGTTCTCCTATGTTAAACCATTTTTGGTATTCTCTGCTGAGCCTTGAAACACGCTTACAAGGAACAGAGACCTACCTTCACTACTCTGTAAGAAGCTATCAAAGATTGAATCAATGCGCACTTTTCTTAAGATCCAAGATTACCTTGGCTCAGACTGGTGCTTTAAGGTGAAAGGTGGTTTAGTAAATTAACACTAATATATCCTCCAGAAATAAGTTTTAGAAGCTCTTACACAGTACAGATTATCATGTTAGTGTCAGTTGTAACACTTTACAAAATTTTTTAAAGAAAATATGGTCAGAAGGCATTCATGACTTCTGGCAACATGGAAAAGGTTTTCTTAATCCACTGTCTACTATCTAGTTGTTTGACAGTACACAATGGAAGGCATCAAAAAAAAGTAAATTCCAAGTAATTGATGTCAGAAGCTTATAAAGGAACATTCCTCACCTGTTCCTTTCCACAACATATTAATAAGTTTTGATAACCATTATGATCAGATACAGTTTTAAATATTTAAATTTAATCTGTTAATTACATGGCATCATAGAGATTTGATCAATTAGCCTTTAGCATGTCCTGCACTTCTCTTTGGACCTGTGGATTACCTCGTAATTATCAGCTCTGCTATTTGCTGCTCCCAGACATTTGAAAAACTCACAAGTGCTGAGTGTAAAACATCTGCGGTGGATCTTTTCTACATGAAAGACCTTTTAAGCACAACACCACCTCTGTGCTCTTGGCTCCTTTCATAGATTCACTCAACATGATTTCTACAACAAATAAAGGATGTTGGGTCCCCAGATTATACACTTTCCTGTTCCACTAACTTTAATACTAGTTTTTAGCACTGCATGAATTCTTGCTTTGTTTTCTCTGGAGAAAACTGTCAAGAGGTGACAAACTGTACTCCGTACTTCTCAATACCATGTTAGCTTGGCTTTCAGTCCATTTCTAACCCATCTTTAGCCTTCCTTCCCCTTGATCATTTTGCAGACTAATACGTCATTTTTTCAATAGATATGCCTGTTTTGTAAGATATTATGAAAAATAACTGATAGAAAAAGCACCCTCACATCAGGAGTCCTAGCACCAAAAGATGTTAAGAAGAATTACTAGTTGATTGAGACAAGCAGTAGGAGAAAAAATACTGCAAAGAACTGTGCTAAAAATATTCCCATATCCTTACTCTTCCTCGGACCATATCCAACCTATCCTTTATCTGATGTCTTTCAAATAATTTTTTATTATTTCTTGTTTCTTAGCCAAAGTAACTTTCTTCTTTTAGGCGCTAGTCATAACAACAAAGAGATACCACGGTCATCTCTAATGACCAGTAGTAAGAACTGCAGCTCCAACCGATAGCCCAGTTAGATGTAGGAGGAATGAGTCATTTGCAAAGATCTGGAAACCCTAGGGGAGACAGAGAACAACACAAGCAGGTGAACCTGGTGTCATGCTGTCTTGAAATTGATGTATATTTTTGGATAGAGGAGGATTGGGACTGAAAAGGCTGTTCCGGGTCCAAGAATTTCCAATTCCACATCACCTCTCCTGAAAACAAACAAACAAATCATCTGCTAACAGTTATAAAATAAAATAAAAAAATAAAATGGTAACTATATCACCAGAATGTAGAATTATGAAGTATAAAATTCAAAGAAAAAGAAGTTAAGAGATTTTCACAGGGACGTAGGCTACCATTACTTCAGTGTAATTGTTATCCATTGTAAATGTTATCCAGACATTGCTACCTGCTGAAATTCTGTTAGTTTAAGAATGAAATAACCTCATACATTTATCCATATCGGTATATTTAAGTCATCTTCTTACACAGGTCCCACTGAGCAAGACAGGAAGGAATATTATTTGATATTCATATTTTTAATTATTTGTTTTATAGTATCTCTCATTAGGTACAAAATTCCCTGTAAATATTTGTTCTGTTCTAAATCTGAATGGTTGCCTGCACCTCATTAACAACTTATTAAGCTGTTTATTTCTACCCTAGAATTCTGCAGTACAATACTTCCTTTATACAGTACAGGAACTCCTTGTTTAACTCTGGCTTAATCACTCCTGTGTGTTGTGTTGAAATGCAGATATTTCATTTGTGTTACACTAAGATTACATTTTTGTTTAAACAGTGATATTGGCCTACACTTTGCTTGATCTTGATTAGGTTCTATGTGACGGGTATCATTTTCTGTTATGTAATCTATGAAATTTTCTGTGTAACTATATTACATTTTATGTGTAATTATATTAATTAGGAGAAATGTAGATTAAAACATTCTTGTATTATTTTTATTAACTAAGTAATAAGAGAATTAGATGTTTCAAGTGATCTGGAAGGAAAATATGACCAAAACAATACATCTAAAATCAGTTTTCAGTGACTAAGGCAGCGTTTAGAATTTTTTGGTTTTGCAGCTGTTATGTTTTGGAGGTTGTTTCTGTCACCTAGTGAGCTGGAGCAGGCATACTTTCATGGAGTAAATAATACTATGGGTAAATCATACACTTTTCAGAGTCCATTAGAAAGGATTTTTATTCTTGCACCACATTGTCTGACCCAAAAGAACTCTGGTCAGTTGACTCTCTGATGGAGAGGCCTTATTAAAAGAGCCTTGTTAAAGAAGACAGCAAAAGAAAAACTGTTTAATGATATTGAGGTTTCAAAAGTTCAGAGCAGGTAACTTACAAATTATTATTTGATAGTTACTTGATGTTCACACAACCACCATCTACTTCATCCTTTCCTAAACCCAAGAGATGCAGAAGCAGTGAGCAAATAGCATGTGATAATTTATTTTCACGTTCTCCCTACAGTCTCCCAAGTATTTTGTTCTTGTCACTATGCAAGAAGCACCAGTACAAATGTGGCTCCAGTAGTTGTAAAATGACATTACTATTTGTTTGTAAAATCTGGAAACAATGAACATCATATGAAAAGAAACACAATAAGCCCTCTCTGTGTTCTACGTTGAATGAAAATGAATTAGTGTGTCTAGAAGCCGGATAACTACATTAGCACAAGACTGTATTTGAAGTAATAAGCCATGCTTAGAGCCATGATGTAGCACCTAAGAAGTGATTTTAATATTGCTCTACAGGGAATGGCACAAAAGCAAAAAAAAGTAGAACACAGACTGGAATTCTCTGTATATTTAACAACCCTGGATCTCCACATTCATTGATCTGAATTGTGCTCTGTGCTTCTTAGTATCTACTAAGGATTGCTACCCAGCTAACATGTAGAAGGGCACCTGAATATTTTAAAATCTTAGCCAGAGGATTGACAGTCTGTGATGGAAAGGTCAGTTTTCAAATGAGAGATTTTTTTTTCTCCTTTTATATGCAATAGTCCATAATGAATGAATAAACTGTATTTCAGGATTCTAGCTCAACTGGAACATGGAAATTAATTATGCCAATCAGTCAGCAAGTAGCAACCTGTCACAACTGCCTGCACGTATTAACTATGAAATGAGTCTAAAGAATAAATATTCAGCATGAAAACCTTCTGAGTGCATAGAACATAGTTATGTGTGCTTCCAGTAATATTCACAGCACAGCTGCATTGGCCGTACCAAACAGAGGTACAAGTCTAAAGCCAAAATAGGATTAATTACGCAAGGGTTGTAGGATCACCAAAGGCTGATCCCAGAATCACAAATGAGATGAAGCTTCCAGTTCCTCTTGTGTGCTGGCCAAAGTAATTGTTCTGTAGCAGGCTGTGCTTGGAGAGACAGCTCTGAAAGCATGCTATTTGGGTATCCCCTTACAATCAAGCCACAGATTAATCTGCTTGTTAATGTTTGCCATCATGGAAATACACTTTAAATATCCTAGATACATTATTGCTGCCCACTATGAGCATCTGCAACAATCAGCTCCTTGGAGTACATTTTGAAGTAATAATGCATATTGAGCTAAGACTAGGCTGATAATTAGTGGCTTGGAAAGGCTGCTTGTTTTATCCATTTATTATATACAGTGTGTAAACCATGTACATATGATATCATTTCTGTATTAAAATTATTCTAAGTAACATTTCCCAGATAAGTCTTGAGTTGTCTGTTTCTGTTAATGAAGAACAGTTCAGCTACCACCTCTGTGTATGTACCATTGCTGGTGAGAGGAAACAAACCAACCAACCAAGAATCACCAGAACTGCATTCCTAGCAACTGTACACTACAGCTGCAAAGCGTTAAATTAAGGGACCCATAAATCTTTCTTGGAAAAGAGGTGGGGAAATAGAACCCAGAAGCCATGACAGAACTCCAGGCAGACAGGCTAAGGCTAAAAGGGAACTGCTCAACAATTGCCCAAGAAAACACAGCTCAGTGTTGAAGGGCAGTAGTAATCCCCAGGTTTAAAAATATTTGTTTAGGACAGATCTCAGTAACATCAGATAAAACATACCAGAACACCCAAGATGAATTTTTCGTGCTAAATCTTGCTAATTTTGCTATTTTTCTCTTCATAATCTGTTTTCTAGCTTCATAATTAATACCACAATCTTTTTATTTGCTAAAATAATTTTCTGCTGATTCCGACCAACAGACCACTTTGAGACAGAGAAGCATGCGGGTGAAGGTAATAAATCTGCAGCACATTTCCCTGAAGTCAAGAGACTGAAATGAAATGGTGTATACACGTCACACATATGTGTACCTCTAAAGGATTTAAAGGCCTCAGGCACTGTTTAATGTACTGCTGCATCTTGCCAAACCAAATTAAGATTCAGTGTGAGGACTGGCAGCACCTCTTCTTTTCTGGGGAAGAATTTCCACTAGAAGAACAGAACACCTGTTCTGTAAGGAATAAGCAATGATAAGGCCCCTAAATCTCCACGGTAATTTGGGAAAATAAAAAGATAAATGATTACTATATAATTGAAGGATAAGTTTTTGTCTCTACTTACAGCATTTTAATATTTCTATTTTCCATAATATTTATGCACCACTATATATATGGGCACTAAATGAAAAAGGAAAAAAGAACTAATGCATTTGGTTTAAAATTTTCTATTATTTCTCTTCCTTCCACCACCCTCACTTCTATTGAATATTGCTACTTGTACCCAAACAAGAACTCTCTGATTAAAGTAAATCATAATCCTGGAAAAGCCTTACAGCTTGTTACTCACTACAGAAAATACAAATAGAGTAGAGGCACCTGGAAATCAACCTGTGTTCACATGATCAGAATGCTAGCTGTGATTACAGCATCCCTGCCTGGCAACATAGGTTTTGTTAAAAAGATCTTTTAACACTATAAGCAAATAGTCTTTTTGTGTTCTCACCCACTGAAAGATACAAGAAGCATGACATCTTCCATCAGACCAGTGATTACTACTACCGGCAAATGTGTCTAACAGAGGAAGAAAAGCTAAAGAAAATCTGGATAATTCGAACACAGTAATGTGGAGGGCTGTGGAACTTTTAGAGCAAAATATATTGTGAGAGATGTAGAATCCAGCTTTCACCCAACACAAAGATCTGTCAGGGAGATGGGAAGAAAAAGAAAATGATGGGGGGAAAAGGAAAAAAAATTGATTTAAAATTAATTAGACATCAACCAGAATTTTTTGTGTAAAAGATGTTTGAGACATTAGAACAACAAATAAGTTGCAATTTTGAATTGTAACAAAGGTAACAAAGATGATTTTTATATTTACTTTTATAAATGAAATCAAGGGGCAAATAAGTTTGACTCAAACAACTGGTATTGGAAACATTGAAGACTCTTTAATGGAAGACAAGTGCTTGGGGTTTTGCTACATCAGTTTTTCAGAGTTAATATTGAAAGATGTCTCTAATCAGCAGGGTTAGTCTAACCGTCCAGGTGGAAGTCTGAAACGATGTCATCCACTAGTATAGAACAACTAACAGATTTAAGCTAAAAATTACCAGGACTCAAGACAGAATAAAAGACAAACTCTTTACAAATCCAAGTCTTATGATCTTTCCACATATGCTGTGGAAAATATAAAGGCTAAAAGAATTTCCCACAGTCATCACTAAAAGTATGTGAAAAAATTATGCTCTTATTTCATAACTTCTCCAGTAACAGAAGAACTAACTATTTATAGTTGAAATTAAACAGCTGAAGTTTGTAGTATGATTTTTAAGCAGACAAAGCTTTGCACTGCAGATAGTAGCTGCTGCCTGTTCAACTGCCTCTGCTTCAGCAACATTACTAGACAACAACCAGTCACCTTCTAGACTGTGGTCAGATGTGATAGAATTTTTGTCATGGTGCTGTGCTCCAGAAATATTAAGCAAGAGCTTAATTTCAATGTCGATTTTTAAATGCCTAATATAAGAAATAATTCAGTGAAAAAAGGAATACTTGGAGTTTAGTTAAGACAGAATCTTGCACTTCTAAGCAGCATAGAATCAGCACTTGTAGATTTGAGCACACATCACCACGTGAAAGAGAAAGAAGATAAACCTCCATGGATATAGTTTAATATTTATAAAGGTATACTTTAAGGAATTAAATATGCAGGATGCAAGCTTGCACAGGAAATACTTTCCTGTGTGGAATCCATTGGGAAACCAAATGCAGAGTTCCATCTTCCACCAGAAAGTCTGCATCCTTATAGCACCTGAGACTGCTTTGAGCGCACCTGCAGTCTAGTGAGACAAATCTAAAATAAATTTGTAGTCATAATATTACTAACAAGTTATTACTTGGATTTTTCAGGGGGGCAGGTGGGAGTAGAATCAAATTATTCTGATTAAAAAATATGAAATAAATTATTTATAGGCACAATCAACTATATTTCTGAATTTTGTACACAGAGAAACTTGTGGGCTAGTGAGCTGAAAAGAAGTATTTGATGAAGAAAACTATAACTAATAGTCCTGTTCCCAAATACTAAAATTATGTACTGCTCAGGCAGTCATTTTGTGATGCCCTGGAAAGCAATATTAGGATCAACACTAGTGCATAGCCAGCATTTCTTTGTAGTAACTAATAGACACATGACAGAGTTAGACAGTGATTAGATCAGGTCAAAACATACAACTTGTTGCATAAATTTTGGAAGTGAAAAGTTTAGTTTTCACCTTTGTGACAAAAGCGTATTAGAAGTTAAGTTACAAGCCAAAGTTTTCTAATGAAACTACTGCTTAGTTGGTCAAAACTTGGCAACATTCCCTGCATGGAAAGTTGAGGATGATAAAGTGGTCATCAGTGCTAGGAGGTGGTCCAAACAGAACAAACCTTACAATATATCTATGCACAAAGAATAAACCATCAGCACGTTACAGTATGTCTGTATGTCTGACGGAAGACTTAAAGCAATGCAATAAAGTACTGAATTGGATGTCTTGTCACAGGCACTTAAAATAAGTCTTATTCCTGGGAAAAATACTTGCAAGGTAAGTACCACCTGAGCTATGTTGCAAATATTATTTCATTTATGGGAAGGGGACCAAGGCTTAATCTCAGGAGATTTAAACATGACATCAAATCCTCAGTCCAGACCATAAAAAGCATATTTCAGAGGTGATAGCACAGATGCAGCTTTTTCGGAGATAAAATAAAAAAGACACTTCAACAAATGAGGCATAGTGCAAATCTAGAAGAACTTGGACAAACCCTTACCTCCTAGGCTGGCTGAAGAGGAAGGCATAGAAAGGGGGAATAATAAGTAGTAACAATGGTATAAGTAAGGGATTCTATTGAAGAATCTGAATTATGAGTCATAATGTAATGTCAGAGCCATTTTCCTCTGTAGGGAACACATCATCTACTAGAGGGACACAAGACAACAAATCCCTGCACAAAAAAACAACAGTAAAAAATGTTAAAAAGAAACAACAAGCAAGGTACAGTACAGGTTACAAAATTAAAAAGATGGGAGTTGCACCATGGCCTTCCCTTATATAGTTTTATTTGAGTGCTACACAATATCCCAGTACCTCTGGAAAACAAACACACAACCCCACCTTTCTGTGATAAAAAGCCCATCTTGTTTCACAAGCGTGGCATCCCTTTGTATTATTACCCATAATGCAGCACATGAAGTAGCCTGAGAGAAGCCTGGCCTTATTGAAGTCAGTGGAAAATTTGAAATAGTCTTCAGTGCAGCCAGGATGGAAGTCAGAGAGCAGTCCCATCGATTTCAGCAAGACTACTAATTGTTTGAAGCTGTGCACAGGCATGAATCTTTGAAGGAACAGGGTTTTGAACAATTTGGTTGTGTGTATTTACCAGTTAAGTAGACAACGACGTTTTGAAGCAGGCTGCGACACTGATGGGAGTTTGGAATGAAATTAAGTACACTATTTCATTTTGTTGAACCTCAGGTATATGCAGTTTAATCAAAATGAGCATTCTGGATCAGCAGGTCTCAGTCTCCTACTGTGAAATAAATGAAATAACTAGAAGCAATAACAGCATCCTACAGCAGAGCCCAGGAGCCATGGGTGCTCTACCTCTGCATCAGGGAGCCTGGACAGGCAGGGAAACAGCTTTCAAACCAAGGCTCTTACATTTTCCAGACCTGCAGTTTTCAGGTTCCTAATTTTTATGGAGTAGAAAGGAGGGAAAATCTCCAGATTGAAAGAAGATTTCAGGGCATCTGGGCTGCTGGTTCCATGAAGTGGGATTTCTTCAAATGCTCAGGCTTTTTCCAGCTCACAAGGGAGAACCTAATTCCCTCAGCTGCAGAGTTTCTGAAGTCAAAGGCAGCAGCAGGAGGCCACAAAGCCAAAACCATGCAAGACACCTTCCAAAGATGGAATAATTCTGCATTTGACTTTGCTTTTACATATGAAAGACAAACAAAATGAAAAAAATGTAAGAGATCAACTTCTACCTTATCTTACAGGGTTTTTTTTCTTGCGTTTGCATGTATATGAGAGAGTTTTTACATTCAGAATTGCAACCTGTTCTAACATTACTAAGATTTTTATTTGGAAATTTTGTATCAAGTTCACACAAATAAATTTCACTTGTCAAATGTATTAAAACTGAGGACTAAGAAGCAAGAAACCTACAAAGGTTAGTAATACCCAGGTGATACAGTGTACACCAAATAAGTGCGTTCCAAATACAAAATGTGCCAGTATCTGAGTCATGGAAAATACTTTTATTGTCTGCTCTAAATGTTCATTGCTCTAAATTATCTACTTTTTTCAAATACATATTGTCATCACATTTTTTAAAGGTGATTGAGAAGTATGAGAAATACAGAGGAAAAAAAAAAAAAAACAAACAGAACAAACAAAAAAAACCCCTTCATCATTCTTATGTTTTTAACCCCCCCACCTCAAACTAGGCATCTTGGGCATGATGCACACAGTTGCTTTTGCCAGCACACAATGAAAACATAAAATAGCCCTGGTACAAATTCTTCCTTTTAAGGTTGTATGTTAACTAGAAAAATCTGTTTTGCAACTGCCAGCCTATAACTTGTCTAATCAACTCTCAAATGGATATTAGATTAATTTCACTGATTGGCTTTTTTCTTCACTATAATTTCTTCTTCAGTTGATTTTTTTAGTTCCATAACATTATCCACAGATATAAACTGTACACTTAAAGTCATTAGGCTTTCAGTTTTATGAGATAATACCAGCTGTTCTGCAACTATTTAGCTTTAGCCTTTTATAATCTTATTTACTTAAACTATCTCTTTTTTATATTATTTGTATTTTGCACAAACCTTATCATCAATAAAATTAGGAAAACAGTGCTAACATTTTCTTGAACACCCATAATGAAATGAAACACTTTTAGTTTACCTCCACCTTAAAATTCAGCTACTTTTATTGAAAAAAGCAAACTTAAACTGCATACAGTTTAATTATTGTCATTTAAAAACTGCTGTATAAATTAGCATATTTAAATATAAATTCTGATTTTTTTAAAACAGATTACTTAAGACATCTACTACTATTACTTAGTCTGTTAACTTAATATTTAAGTATACTGCTATTTAAATGAAAATATAACATTTAGTCTATAAAGGGAAGACAGCTCAACTTTATACTATTATGTAAAAACATCCTTATGAAGTAGGTTGTAATATGATTTAGATTTTAATTTTCTGCTGCCTAAAAAACAGTAGTAAATGAAGCCAAGTTTACTGTATAAAAAAGTACCAAAGTCCTCCATGTGTAATTATTGCTTGGGAAGTCAAATCAGTTGGGGTTTTATCATGAAAATGTCAGTTTTCTAATATAACTTTTTTTGGTCATTTTATACCACTGTTCAGTTTGTTTTAAGGGTGTTTTTCTATGTAGAGAACATTTGAAGGACTGGTTCTACTAAAGGACAGGAAAATTTGTGAGAAGAGCATAGTTGAAGTTAATTTTGCAGAAGACTTATGATAAATGAATCTCATATTTGTAGTGATGAACACCTGAGACACAGTTTGGATCTTAAGATATATTCAGCTACCCAGGGAACAGTAACTATATTTCATTATTTATATAATTGATCAAAACAACCAGAATGTCACATATCAGGAGAAAAAAAAAACAAACACCACACACATTGAAAGAGCTCTTTATGAATATGATACATATTCATAACTAAGTATTAATAATTCTGATAAATAACCTACTTTGGGGGGACTTTTTCATATTTTCAGCTTCCTTACCACAAAATACGCACAGTATGTCTGATACATTTTATATTGACATATTTTTTAATTCTCATTATAAGTCTCAGGTATAAACTAAAAAGTGCCCTACCATGAGCTTACCCATCACCCTGCCTGGAGCACTGTACTCATTTTATTCTCAAACTTTTCCCCTTACAGAAACCCATGAATAAGGAGCAGCCAGGGCAAAACCTCCCGTCTCTAACATGAGCTGAGTATAGGCAGAGCCAGGGCCAGGACACCCTAAGGTTCACCACATTCCTGCAGCTAAACACCCATACATGGTTTGGAAGAACTGTTAGCCAGGCTATTCAGCTCAAAACAAGCGTATGTTAAAGCAAAGTCAAAAAAAGATGTTCAGGGTCTCTGTTGTCAGTACTTCAGAGTTCATCTTAAGTCTTTTCTTGGTCAGACATAGCAAAGCATTCCAGAATGACTGAACACACAGAAATCCTAATCTTCCAGAATAATGAAAGTATCAGTAAAATTACATGCTTGGCTTGGGTTTATGCTCTTTTTGAGGTACCGAGTTTTAACAAATCGTAGATACACACAGTGGCTAGGTGGACCTTCGCTCCATGAAGTGGGTGTGCGCTGCTGTCTGTGTTGGTCTACCTCGGGCATCCACACTGAGGACTTAACCAAAGGCTGGGCTCCCTTCTCACCTTTGAGTGCTACAGGACAATTTTGCGCTTGCACTTGGATTTTCTTACAGTGAAGAATAGGGTGTAAATAAACAAGACAGCAACATTAAACAGTTTAATTAAAACCCTATAAATCAGGATTTTATCCCACGTAAAGAGATAATATGTTCACCAAATAACAAAGTGTGGACCTTCCACCTGGTAAAGTCAAGCATACAGGAAAAAGATAATCCCCTTCAGAATGGAACCCTTTTTATGAACACGAGCATCTTCTATATAGATATCTATCATACAGCTATACAAAACCACAGATTTTTTTCACACTGATAATATTGGGGGTGGAAGATAAGAAACAAACTCACCTGTTCTTCTCAAGGTCTGAAAAATACAGATGGCAGCACAGAGACTGAGACATATAAGACAAAGTATTGTGAAATAATTGAACTATTTCTATGCAACCTAGAATAGGGACTGAGAACTGTGCAATTGCAGTAACATGATGTATCATGTTGCTGTGGCTACATTTTCCCTTCATCTAAAGTAGTTTGTTTCTATGACACCTTAAAATACATGCTATAGATGTACCACAAGAAATTAACCTGAGAAAACAGTTAAGGAGCACAAGTACAGAAACATACTGGTGGTAGGGGGACAAGTGGGGAATGTGTGCACTTATACATAAAGTATTTGCACGTATATTAACGATACATATATATTTGGGTTTACATTTTTAAAAATAATACATATCATGTAAAAAAAGGTGCAACTTACAAGTGTTGCCTAACAGATACAAACCAAAAATATTCAGGGATATCCCAAGACCTACAGTGTATTCAAGCAACATATCCAAGTATTTAAAGTGTTTGTGTTATCGTCTTTTTCTTTGAAGCTTCATCACCAAAGATAAGAAAGATTTAAAACTCTCAAATTTTTCAGAAGTTAGAACATGTTATGTTGGCAGTAACTCCAAGTACTGTTCTCAGTGCTCGTCATTTATTTCAGTGGCCAAAAAGACCTTTTGAGAGCTCAGAGTTCTGTGTGATAAGCACCAGCAGGCACCTTGGAGTACAGCACAAAATAAAGACAGGCTTTTTTGTATTAAGAAACAGAGACTTTTATGAAGGGGCCTAATTACTTTCTACTCTGCAAAGAGTAACTAAATGATCTGGAAAATGAGAAATCTTTGAAAATGTTGTACCATCCGTACTGTGCACTAGAACACAGGCTGAATTTAACAACACAACTTACTAGTTTCATTATCATGCTGCATAGGAAACATTCTAAACATTCATTAGCAAAAAAAAATATTCATTTCATCATAATTTCTTCAAAGAAAGTGTTCATGAGAAAGGTATGTTTGGCAAAGAAAATCTGAGACAGTTTTTTTTCTGAATGTTTTTAAATTGCCTCCCCCCTCCCTTCTGTCTGTGTGAAACAGGGTTAGAAACCTATATTTCTAAAGGAGGTTTACAAAGCAGGTAGCCAGCCACTTATCTTTGAAATTCACTGATTGTTTAACTTCTTCCCTCATACCTTAAGGGGTTCTCAGTATACAAATAGTTTTAAAATTATGACTCAGAATTAGTCAGAAAAAAGTTTGTGAAGGCAAATAAATAATTGTTTTCATTTATGATGTTGTCTTGAGACTTCAAAACCCAAGTAGGTAACAAGCTATGTCATTAAGCAACCTTCTCTAGGTAACATGCAGATTTTAGGGCTGTGGTGGCAACAGGACCTTTCATTTGGGAGACAAAAAAGTCTCAAGCTATTGGTAATAAGACGAAGCATTTTGAAGTCATTTAAAAGTATCAATTTTCAAACACAAAAGACATTCCCTTTATGATAGTTTCAAGATTAACCAGCCACTCATTCGGAAGTTGATATCTTTAAATAGATATTCAAGTAAAGGAATAAATATTTACCTGTGTCATGGCATCAATAATAAATTCTTTACTGCTATAACCCCAAACTAAATTTTACTAGCACCATCGTATCCTCAGCCGATCAGGATAACTTTTGGAAAGAGTTACAACCACCGTAAATACTGAAACGTTTGACTCTCAGGTCTAAAACTGAACACTGATTACCTCTCAGGAAAAGGCCAGTTTTCAGACTTGAGATTATTTTTCCGTTTATACAAAAAAGCCAAAAATGAATGAAGTAAACTAAGTTCAAGATTCTAGCTCAGCTTAGAACACAAAAATTATACTTGGCTAATGATTAAAGCAAGCTGTCAGAAAAGTATTAGATTAGCCATCCTTTGAAGTCTTGGGTAGCTTTATCGAAATCATAATGCAAAGTGTAATTTACAGAAAGGTGTCTGATCTTGTGTTTCTGTTTACATGTTTATAAGATATTTTATTCAGTACAGGAAGACAGACAATGGTTTCTAATACATGAACTCAGACTAAATAATACAATAGTACCTTCTGACCTTGCATTTTTGAAAAAATTGGTGACATAATATTTTGTGTGTACTTTTTGTTTATTTGTTGGGGGGTTTTTTAGGATGAAGAGAGAAAGGTTGTCAGTGGCAGGTTGTTAGTGCTTTGGTTTGGTTTTTTTAAAAAAAAACCAAGCCAAACTGATGCTATTGTAACAAAAATAGTATGCAGTATATTGAAAATAGCACAATAATTAAAGTTGTTTATCTGTACCACAGATTATTAGCTTTCTTTATTATCTGCCAGGAAGTGCCTAGCACTAACTGGAAGAAAGAAAAGAACTATTAATTTTACAAAACTTAAAGTGAATTCAATCCAAGAACTCTTATAAATAGCTATAAAGTTATAAAACTAAGTTCTTATCACACATCAGTTTCAGAAAACATGAGATATGAAGTATTTTTTTCCTACAGGAAAACAATATGAACTTTTTAAATAAACTTCAGTACACATTCCAAAATTAAATTAATAAAACCCCCAAATTGTCCCATACAGTGTGCAGACTGAATTTCTTTGATACTTTAAAGGAAAAAAAAAAAATTCTGAAAGCAAGTAATCTAATCTCTGTTTCAGAATCAGAGCAGTCTTAGAGCTGGACTAGCACTTGGGAGTCCTATCTGGTTCCTGGTCTCGGTCCTTGCTCCTGTGACTCAAAAGCAAGGCTGAACACTTAAAGAACACATATTATGCCTGTTCTGTTCCTCTTGCATCAGGAAATTTTAGTAGCAAAACAGTGTTCACTCTTTTCTCTTTCCCATCGTGAGAAATTTCACAAACTGAATATCTTGAAAAATATTTGAAGAACTAATGGCTCTTAAAGTCTGGTCATGTGTAATTTAAGGATTTTTTTTGCTTTTGGATTTTGTTGTTGTTGTTGTTTGGGTTTTATGTTTGTTTTTAATCTGGAAGTAAAACTTGTTCTGATCCTTGTAATGAGATTTCACTTGCTACAAGCATTTTTAATATGTATGGGTAAGGGAGCAAATGGATGATGTGATGCCTTAATGAGAATGTTTGCTGTCACAGAGATTAATATGGAAAATAGATTATACCACCAACTGTTGCTGGATTGGATCTGAAGTCTTGGCTGTGTGATTAAAATAATAATTACTTATGATGGAGTGTATGACAGAGCATAAATAGATTTTTGGACAGTTTCTAAATAATACACATTTTTAATTATATAATACATTAATTATTTTTAGATGAAGTACCAAAATATCAAAAGAGCTAAGCAGCACAGTCATTTATGAAATTATACTTTTGGTACAAAGAAATGCAAAAGCTAAATTATCATTATAAAATGGGCAATAGTTACAGCACTTTATGAAGAGTGCAACCACTTCATTCCATGGTTTTCTTGAAAAGATAAAAATTAGTATTCTAACTTTAATACCTGGTATCAGTAACCCTATGGAAAAAGATAAAGGAGGATAAATCATATTTTTTCTTCTGTGTCAGTGCAGAAATTGGCAGTGTTACCTTTTGGAATAGATATTACATTTGTCTATGCAAAGAGTAAAGACAAACTTTAATGGGTTGTTTCATTTCTTTTAAATGGACAAGGAGGCAGCAAACAGGGGTGCAGAATGGACCTTCAGGAGAGCAAGCATAACACACCTCTAGCAGTATGGTATGACAATTTGTATAAGCTTTGGTAACAATTTGCTGAAGCTTAGCTATTGGTAACAATAACAATTTGCTGAAGCTTGTGGTAGAACATAAAAGAGATTTAGATTAAAAGAAAAAAATAAAACTAGACACCCTTTTTTGGATATTCCTTCAAATAGGACAAATTTTGTATTTCCTTTTTCTTTTTTTCAGCTGAATGCAAGTTTCCTACCAGCAAACAGTAATTACGCAAGAGCAGCATAAGCCAGGAAAAAATCACGGGATCAAACAATGACCTACCTACAAATATTGCACCAGAAGTCACATCAGTCATTTGTCCTGCGACTTATGAGAAGAAATTCCTGCCTGTTGGAGGCATAGCATCTTTTACCCTGTATTTTTCTTGCTTTTTTTTTTCCCCCTCTTATTATCCCCTGGCCAAAACATTCAATTTTAAAACTATAAACCTTTTGAAAAGCCCATAACAACCATTTTGTTATGTTTTTTCCCCATAGTACATTCTTATAATGGAGTTAGTTGAAAATAGGAATCTTGAAATGACATTCAGGGGGCTTTTTGTGTTTGTTTGTTTTTGGAGGGGAGAGATATTTGTTTATTCCCCCTCTTCAAAAAAAAAAAAACAACCAACCACACACATACAACAAAACAAAACCAACCACACAAACAAACAAATCCATGACATTTGCTTTCATCATAATTAAAGGGAAAAAGACTAAATGACCAACATTGGTTTTATTTGTAAGATTAAAGGTCTACAAACAATAGTTATTACGTAGTAGTATATTAGCTAGTAGTAAATTATGACTCGGTAACAGTAAAATAATACTACTCTGTCACATAATAAAGAATAGAGCGAGCTCTAAGTTACAGGGAAGATCATGTAGTATGCTAGCTAATGGCAGCCACAAACTGTTTTGATAATATATCTAAAAATAATGAGACATGGTTATATTATCAGAAGTTAACTACTTCACTAACAAAGAGGTGCTGAAAGACAAATTATTTCCAGTTGTAGAGACAATTAAATATGTATTTTTATGGAAACTGGAAAGGATTTCCTGTGGCATAGGCCGGTACTGTGTCATTTCACGTCTACTTAACAAACTTCTTAACAGCTTAAAATTAATCATTTTACAAAGAATGTTGTTCTGTCATAACTTCTACCTTTAGAGTGTGAAGGCTACTTAAATGATAAAAAGGCTTGTGACAGTTAATAGAAAAATAAAATTCAGGCAGCTTCCTTCCAAAAGAGAATACAAGAAGCTTCACAACAATTTCAAAGGCTTTGTTATTTTGCATTTATTTGCTTTTCTTTTTTTTTTTTTTTAAGCCAAAGGCCTCTCCTGCTCTTGATACACTGGGTGAGATTAAGTACAAGCATGACTTCTTGTTCTGTTATTAGTTAAAATTTTGCTTCTTTTTTATTTAAGATTTTTCTTTATAATCTCCAAGTAGGCATCTGTTTTATGGTGTTGCATTTCTTCTTCTGTGACTGAAGTTTTGAGGCAGAGTGAAAAATTAAACATTGGAAATTCATCCCATTGAACATTTTGAAGATTGATGAAACTCTATCCACCTTGAATGACGTACTAAATACATGGAACTGTGAATGTGGGAGCTATGAAGTGAAACAGCAAAGTTATTTGTGATTTATAAGCTCCAGAAGGCTTTACATCAAAACAGCAGGAAGGGCTTTCATATGGTCTAGAATGAATCCCGCTTCCTAGCAAACAGGAAAAAACCCTAAGAATGAAAGTCAATTTAAAATATGTAATCTCCCTGCAGGTGAAAGCACCCCCCTATTGCTACTTATTCTAAATGAGACCCTCAGTTTTGTTCATAGCACCAAGCATTTCTTGGTTTCCGATAGATTTATTGCTCTCCAGTCTGAGTTTCCAGCAAACACTTCTCTTTCTCAAAAAGATGAGACCAGTGGCCTCAGACTTTTAAAGGTGTAGTTTTCCATAACTTCATAGTTTCAAGTTATACACCGGCAGATTACAGTAGATACAGCCTGTCATGAACTTAAGAAAAATTCACTCGTTACTCACTGACCTGTTCATCTGTAGCAGTTGCACATCCCCCTGAGATCCAGAGCGTACTCACCTAGGGTGGTACCAAGGTGCTGATAGTCAGATCCTCCCCTACCCTGGGTCAACATGACTTCACCTCTACCCAGCTGGGGGGACACAAGGGGTGGGACCCTCAGTCAGTTGACAGGGTCCTTAATAAAGGAGGTGCCCAGAGTAGCTGAGAAGCTTCTGGACTATGTTGTAATGCACATAGCCAGATCTGACCAGGCCATAAAACGGGGTCCCCGACAAAGACTCCCTTTGAGTGGTCTCAGAGCAGCGGGTCTGTGAACTGGAGCCCTCCTCTTAGACTGGGACACAGTCTAAAGAGACTTCCCAGGATTGAGAGCACCTCACCTCCTCGTTTGGGTGAGTGGTTATTTACTGGATATATCCGTGAATGAGTCCTTGCCTAACCCAGGCGAGTGATTATTTTCTTGTGGGTACCCTGGAGTGAGAGAACTCTGGTTTTGTTTCTTGTGAGTGTATGAGTGCGTGTTGTGGATCCTCATTATTCTTACGTTGTCATATCCAAATATTCTCATCAACTGACATCTGAACCTGTATTTTATGTTGTTGGAGTGCTAAATAATTGTATCAACCCTGTTTCTAGCCAGCTTATTATTATTTTTTTGGCTAGAATAAAGTCTGTTTTGGAACTTGTTGTCCACCTAAAATTGACTTTTGGGGTGCCTCTGTGACACCATCTATATATAAATTCATATAGCTATATCTATCTAACTCTATCTTTTCTCCATTTTAGCATAGATCATGTGATTACACAGCTGACACTGGAACACAAACATGGTAATATCCCATCAAAGGCTGAGAGACAATTATTTTAAAGAAACACCACACTGACTAATACAAAGACCTTCACAATACTGATCTGGGGAAAGACCCCTTTTCTCTCCCTTCCCCTGCTGCGTATTCCACCAAGGCCAGTCCAACCCTGAGACATTGCAAGTACCTTCCCAGGCCACCAACCCACACAACCCCAGCTCCTGTGACTAACTATATCCATGGGAGAACTATGTGGGCTGCCTGAAACTACGCTAGCAGATAAGGACATATTTTATTAGGCAAAAGGGAAGATATGCAAGCACAACAACAAAACATATACACACACATAAATACATGGAGTAAGGTATGTGCAGGTGCAAATAAACACATTCTTTTCCTACAACTTTTCAGTACTTCTTCTAGCTCCCTTTCTTCCTTGTACTGAGAATGACTCTAAAATAATAAATGCATGATTGTATCAATTCATCATCTATCCAGCAAGCTTTACATTGTTTTCTTGGAGTTTTTATTTTGATTTTGATTTTTTTTTCTGTTGATGTTTCTTTGGTTTTGGGTTTTTTGCAGGCATCTGAAGTTTCATAAGACTGTTCACATGGTTCTACTGGAAGGTGTTTTACTAGCTTATATAATTAAGTCACAGAAACTTACTTAACTTAGCAACTGTCTTGCACACACTCAGTACGAAAAATGATTTGAGAAAGACTTCAGGGAAAGCCTAAGGCTGTGTTACCTCTCCAGGGTGCAAAGAAGCCAAGACTGCTTAGAACATTTGAGCAGAATCCTGGCCCTAAGAAATCACATCATCATCACAAATAGAAAGCTACTGGTATCCAGCTTTCTGTGATAGCAAATCCCAGAGCAAATGTTATTCAAAGCAGGCAAGAGATGTCTCTATGCTGCTACTTTTATTTTTTTTTCACTGAAAGTTAGAGTGCTTTTTTTTTTCCTTGTCTGAAGATTTTTGACCATGTCTTGGATTATGGTCATAACTGAGAGAACTGAACTATAACCACAACCATAACTATTTCACAGAAATCTTGCTGAAAACTTAAAACAGCTCAGATACCACAGCCCCTAGGGCAGTATCGTCTGCTCCAATGTGATGGGAGCATTCATTTCTTGGTTAAACTATTTCAATTAGCGACTAAAATCTCTGAAACCTATTAAAATAAAAGGTAAAGGGATTTTTCCTCTCCAATTTAGTTTCATGGAAGACCTCATGTGGTTTTTTTTCCCCTCCTCCTACCCAGAGATGAAAGGCAAATCTGTGTATATACACGTAACACAACAGGATAGTCAAAATGTACCATTCTGGACCTTCTGTCTCAATTTTTTTCTGGAGGAACCCAAACTTTTATTGAGCAAAAACTTACTTTGTTAATATAGCCAAAACAGGGAAGCGTTCTAAAACAACTAACAAATAGGTACTTCTGTAATCAGGAATGTTTCAATAGAGTGTGTGGTGTACAAGTTCGTTGTACTACTGCTGATTTCATTAAGATGCATGACAATGCTATGGTTTAAATAACAGAAGTAATATGCTTTCTGTCAAAATAGTGAAAAGGGTGGGGTTTGTGTCTCAGCTTTCACAGCTGTGTCCACATGAACCTGCAACGGAAGGTATTTGGTGACAGCAGCAAACTCCCTTGCAGATGTGCCACTGCAGCTCCAATATACAGAGGAATAAAGGCTTGAAGACGGCAGGAGTGGGGTGCAGAGTCCCTTTGCTCTTAGAGGTTCCATCACTGCCAAAAGGCAGAACGCTGGTGGTGAGGCTGGCTTACAGCAAGGCAGCCTAGAGGCAAAAGCAGCTGCTGCTGTGCAGTCATCCTCAGTGCTTACTGCTGTGATGGTCACAGGCAGTATGGAAAATCCAGTTGCTTTGAGTAATTCAGCATTAGGGCAGACACGTTTCTCTCTCTCTGCTAAACGGTTATGTCAGGGGCCTACTCCTTTCTGAAAGGAGGTTTCGAGTGAGTTAGAAAACACAGACATCTATCTTTACAATTTTGCTAAGTCTATGCTCATATACTCCTTAGAGAAATTCTATACATATCAGAAGAACATGTTTTTGACAGGTTTATTGTTCATGCCATCTTGTTTATATGTCTGTATATATCAGCTGTCTGATACCAATATCCTCTCCCTTACAATTCTTTCTCTTAATGAAAATAAACCTGCAATATCAGCAGGTTGTGGCATTTCTGAATGATCTTGAAAAACAGGATTAAATATTTCCCAGATTTTTGGAAGATAACCACTTGTATATTGTTGCTGAGCAAGTGGAAGACTCCGGAGCAAACAGACAACTAACGCAAGTTCTTGATAGTGATGTTTCACAGACTTCTGACATTACATTGCTACAATAACAATTGTTTATTAAATCTACTCAACTAGAACATACTCGAGGAATCACTGACTTAATTTACTGAGCATTTCATTTTTTAAATTATCAAAGAATGAAACGTACAAAAAATAACCATTAATGAAGCACACTACATTTTTCACAATATAACTTCTGTAGATTTCGTACAAAGGAGTAGTCTAAGTCCGCATGTCCACTACGGAAAAGAAAACTTATTCATGTCAATGTCAGAGCTATCTTTCATGCCAAATTTCATCCTACTAACTGTTCTTTTTAGTGACATAAATAATGCCATCATTTGTCAATACAGTCTCATCCTCCCTAAGAGCATCTTTTGTTTGAAGGCTTTTTTTTCTTTTTCCTTGTTATGAAGTTATCACATTTCCCCATGGATTAGATATTTTCTTATTTTTCCTACATATGAAGAGTCTTGACAGTCAAGATGCTAAGCTGCCATTGCTCACATTAAATTCCACTACTTGGAGTCAATAAGTGCTGTAAAGCTCAAATACATCATTATAGTAACTGTGCACTGCACCATCACCACCAGAGCAGGAGAAAATGATAATTATTTCCACTGGTGCTAAGTGAAATCTTAAGGGAACTTTACCCTAATTTGATGTAGTTGACAGCACAACATTCCCAGCGACCAAAAAAAAAAAAGTCGTCAAAAATAGGGTTACACTAATCAAAATGCAGCTTTGTTTCACTGACACCCATATATCCAGAGCAGCCCTGGTAAGGCAACAGGCACCTCCCAGCAGCTATCAGTTCCCAGTAGTCTGCCTCGAGAGCAGAATTGATCACAGCCCAAGGAAAGTAACACAGCTTATTTTCCCAAATTCCACTTTATACACTAAAGGGGGGGTGAAGGGGAAATCAAACCGTGGGTCATTAAACATGCCAGGGACATCTACCTGTGGACCATCAGCATGTTGAATTACACTATTATCTATCTTGGTGACCAGAAAAAAAAACAGAGGCTCTGAAAGCCTATTTTAGTTATTGTTAGTCTTTGATATGTTTAACCATGTAGTTAATCCATGCAACAGTCAACCTAATAAATTAAATAATATTATTAGTCTGGTTTCAAAGCATAAGAGAATGGTTCCATAGCTTATTAATAAGACATTGTAATATTTGTATCATGGCTAGGAACAACTCTTAAAATCATATGCATTATAGCAGTGTCATCAGAATCAGAGCCTCATGCCATGTAGCACAGATAAAATCCAAGTCTTGGAAATATACTTCTCTATTTCATTTCTAAATCATTTTAACTGCTTAAACAGATGTAGGAAAACACCATTGCTACCTCTTTGCCTGCTTCTTCCTGACAGTTATGTATCGAACAATGTAGATGATGCACATCTAATGAGTATTTCATTCACTCTGCTTGAGATCAGGCAGAGCACAATGAGTTTCACCGAGACTGATCAGTGTTCATACAGAACATCACTGGTAGAGCAAAAGAGTAAGCAATTATTTTTCTCTACAAAAATGCCACTACCTTTAACATATGAAGAGGATACTGCTATCATTTTGTGGCTATGCCACTGCAATCACTGTTAAATTCTTGTTACAGTTATGCTAATACAGGGATTTAATTCTGCAAATGCATTTTGCTACTTGTCATGGGTTTTATCATACTTCATAAAACAAACTACTATAGAAACGGCCTAGTACGGACCAATTTCAAGTTCTCTGAGAACTACTGATTAACTTCTCTTATTAGCTGCAACAGAAAACTATTCAATAAAGTATAACAAAATAAAAAAGGACATAATATTACTTTTAATAATCAAGATATATATTGCACACCTGCGGAAATGACTAAAGAACAGAGTAAATCCTTTAAGTCATGCACAGATCATATTGCTATTTTGTCTAAAGATATCTTATTCCCATAGCATACTAGTGAAGACTAGTGGTGGAGGAGTTTGCCTTGATTGATGAGGACTGGGTTAAGGACCTGTTAAGCAATCTGGACATCCATAAATCCATGGGTCCAGATGGGATGCACCTGCAGGTGCTGAGGGAGCTGGCTGAAGTCATTGCTGGACCACTCTCCATCATCTTTGCTAAGTTGTGGGGAATGGAAGAGGTGCCTGAGGACTGGAGGAAAGCAAATGTCACTCCAGTCTTCACAAAGGGCAAGAAGGAGGACCTGGGTAACTATAGACTGGTCAGACTCACCTCCATCCCTGAAAAGGTGATGGAACAACTTATCCTTGGTGCCATCTCAAGGTATATCAAGGGTAAGAGGGTCATTAGGGGTAGTCAATATGGCTTCACCAAGGGGAAGTCATGCTTGACCAACCTCATAGCCTTTTATGAAGACATAACCAGGTGCATAGATGATGGTAAGGCAGTGGATGTGATCTATCTTGATTTCAGTAAAGCATTTGACACAGTCTCCCACAGCATCCTCACAGCTAAACTGAGGAAGTGTGGACTGGATGATCGGGTAGTGAGGTGGACTGCAACCTGGCTGTAGGAAAGAAGCCAGAGAATTGTGGTCAATGGGACGGAGTCTATTTGGAGGCCTGTACCTAGTGGAGTCCCTCAAGGGTCAGTACTGGGACCAGTACTATTCAATATATTCATCAATGACTTGGATGAGGGAATAGAGTGCACTGCCAGCAAGTTTGCTGATGACACAAAACTGGGAGGAGCGGCTGACACACCAGAAGGTTGTGCTCCCATCCAGCGAGACCTGGACAGGCTGGAGAGTTGATCGGGTAAAAATTTAATGAAATATAACAAGAGCAAGTGTAGAGTCTTGCACTTGGGCAAGAACAACCCCAGGTACCAGTATAAGTTGGGGAATGACTTGTTGGAGAGCAGTGTAGGGGAAAGAGACCTGGGGGTCCTGGTGGACAGCAGGATGACCATGAGCCAGCACTGTGCCCTTGTGGCCAAGAAGGCCAATGGCATCCTGGGGTGTATTAGAAGCGGGGTGGTTAGTAGGTCCAGAGAGGTTCTCCTCCCCCTCTACTCTGCCCTGGTGAGACCACATCTGGAATATTGTGTCCAGTTCTGGGCCTCCTCAGTTCAAGAAGGACAGGGAACTGCTGGAGAGAGTCCAGCACAGAGCCGCAAAGATGATTAAGGGTGTGGAGCATCTCCCTTATGAGGAAAGGCTGAGGGAGCTGGGTCTCTTTAGCTTGGAGAAGAGGAGACTGAGGGGTGACCTCATTAATGTTTATAAATATGTAAAGGGTGAGTGTCATGAGGATAGAGCCAGGCTCTTCTCGGTGACAACCACTGATAAGACAAAGAGCAATGCGTGCAAACTGGAACACAAGAGGTTCCATTTAAATATGAGAAGAAACCTCTTCTCAGTGAGGGTAACAGAACACTGGAACAGGCTGCCCAGGGGGGTTGTGGAGTCTCCTTCTCTGTAGACATTCAAAACCCGCCTGGACGCCTTCCTGTGTAACCTCATCTGGGTGTTCCTGCTCTGGCAGGGGGATTGGACTAGATGATCTTTCGAGGTACCTTCCAATCCCTAACATTCTGTGATTCTGTGAAGCAGTGTGTCCATATGTCACAGGTTCAGTTGCATGACAGTGATGCTCTGGAATACAGGCAAGTAGTTTGTTGTGGGGAATAGCATCCGTATGATGTTCTCCTAACATACTGAATTTAACCCCTTTTTGAACAGATCCTTAAGATCACTTCTCATTGCAAGAATAAAGTTTGATGATGAGAAGCAGAAAGGGTGGAAGGGGGGAAAAAAGAGGATGACAAAAGGTTAAAAGAACACAGTGTTACTCCGGCTGAAGGTAAACATGGGATATTATTCACCAGGCATTCAGAATGACAAAAATAACACTAGCTCATCAGAAATCCCTAACAATAGAAGCCCATGATAGTAACAGAGATCTCCAAGGGTAGAAAACACAAGCCAAGAAGGTTAGTTACTGGTCATTAAAGGAGTATAGTCTTTAAAGCTAGGTAGTAGTGGTTTTACAGGATATAAATGAGAACAAAAACATACCAAATACATTTGAAACAGCCCAATACAAACAAATACAAGAGATAACAAATAAATATGCAAGTGAGTTACAGTCTTTATATACAGAATGAGAACAAAGGGGGAACAAAGAGAATCATTCCAACATCCAACATTCCTCCAGTTAAAGATGCAAGAGCTGCCCAATGCCAATACTTCAACCCTAATGTGAGCCACCTCCCCTTCAGTAAAGGAAGAATGCTACTTTTTGATTTCCTACTTCCTACATTTTATATATCATTTTTGAAATTGCAGAATTTCGAAGAGCAATGTATGCATATGTTGCGTGTCTAACACAAGGTGACTGATACCACACACAGATGCAACAGTAGGCATAGCACTAGGAAGGAGCTGGGAAGAAGTTTGTGGAGGACTGTCAACAGGAAGTGAAGCATGGCTGTAATGCAGGAATGACTGGTTAGGGAGTAAGAAGGCATCAAGCAACTGAAAGAAGATTACAGGTTGTTGAAATGGTAGATAGGGCCCAACGTCTGGTGTTGCACTTAACAAAACAAACCAAACATACACCATAACTGAGACTAACTTGGCTTGAGTTTCTTCTCTAAATGGTTTTCTTCACTTCTTCATCTAGGACCTGAATACAAAACATAGAACAGTTCTGGGGAACGAAAAATTTCCTTGCTGCTAAGGTAAAGTCAGTGATACAGAATTTAAGTTCTGGGCTCTGTTATACCCATTATAATATTACACCAATTAAATGCTTAAACAAGAAAATGTTGTATTAATATACTCCTGAATCTATAGGAAGTCTCAAGCCTACACATTTTGACTCTTTTCTAATGAAGTGTATGTCCAGTTATACTGGACTGCACTTTAACTGATGAGTCATTTAATTTACCCAGGCTCTTCACACACACTGTAATATTTGATACATGTTACTTGCAAGCATTCTCATCTCTACTACGAAGATTGAAAAAAACCCACTATACACACTAGCAAACAACCCCATGTTGTTTGCTAAACCCTTAGTATCCTGGCTAAGTTATCACCAACCTCTAGTTTTTCAAACCATAAAACAGGATTAAGATTAACGAAGCCTCACAAATTATGTCTACAGACCATTAGATTTCCCTTCTCCATTTTAAGAATTTTCACCAAAATATACTCTATTTAAATATAGACAGGTCCAAAACTATGCTTACATTAATTTTTTTTTCCTATTTTGTGTTAAATCCTGAAATAAACACTGGGTCAAAATAATTAAAAGTCATGAAACTTCTGGGCCAAGCTTAATTTGTTAAATGGTGCCATTTCAAATCATTTCCCCATCTTCCTGCTATAAGCAATTTTAGTGGTTGCTAAAGAGTAACCACTGCCATCTTAATTCAGAATTGGCTTAAAAAAATACTTTAGTTGTTTAGTTCTCCCCTATAGGTATGAAGTACATCAAAACAAATTACAGTATCTGGATATGAAGAACTTCTGTTGAAGAAAAAAAGCTTACTTCACCATCTGTATTCTTCAGCCACCTATTTGTCATTGCCTTTTCTTGTCAAAACTGGTAATGAAAAGTGAAATTAATAAGATAGCTGTGGACATTGCTGTTATTTCAAAATAACCAAACTAACTCCTATAATGTAAAAGAACAACTAATAAAGTGTCTCTTAAAGCAGATAAATATAAGCCAAAGACTAGCCCTAGGAACAGTATACTTGTAACATAATAATACATTGTCCCCATCAGGCTTCATTACAGTACCTGGATTTATTTAATTCTATTCATGCCTAGCACAGCTCTCAGAAAGAAATATTAAGGTATATCGTCTAGCTTGTCACAAAAAGAAATATAAGTCATTAATTTAAATCTAAAAGTAAACTGAAAAAAAATCTAAATCACTTCACCTACTATTTCAATGTGTTCACTTTGTTACTACTGAAGTTCCTGTGACATCCATGTAATGACAATGCATAGCAACATCAAAATCTTGGGAATAACCCATTTTTTCATACAAAATGTAGTGCAACAAATTTAAATTAGAATATAATCTTCACACATGAAATGACAGGCACTAGTTTCAAGTATCATGTTGAAGAATACAATGAAAACGTGGTCATATTCCTCCCCAACCTGGGGGGAATACAAGGAGGCTGTTAGAGCATGCAGGGATGTGGTGTGGGAGGCCAAGCTCCATTTGGAAGCAAATCTAGCCAGGGAAGTCAAAGACAACAAGAAGGGCTTCTTCAAGTATATCAGCAACAAAAGGAAGGTTAGAGAAAATGTAAGTTGGTTGCTGAATGAGGAGAGTGGTCTGGTGACAAATGATACAGAGAAGGCAGGGTTACTGAATGCCTTATCCACTTCCATCTTTACTGCTAACACCAGCCCTTAGGTACTCCAGACCTCCAGACCCTAGAGACAGAAGAGAAAGTCTGGCAAAAGGAAGAATTTCCCTTGGTTGAGGAAGATCAGGTAAGAGATCGTTTACACAAACTGGACACCCACAAATTCATGGGCCCCGGTGAGATGCACCCATGAGTGCTGAGATAATTGTCAGATGTTATTGCAAAGCCACTCTCCATAATCTTTGAAAGGTCTTGGAGAACAGGAGAGGTGCTTAAGGACTGGAAGAAAGCCAACATCACTCCAGTCTTCAAAAAAGGCAAGAAGGACAACCCAGGAAACTACAGGCCAGTTGGCCTCACATCCGTCCCTGGAAACATGATGGAACAGCTCATTCTGGATGTCATCCCCAAGCATGTGGCAGAAAAGAAGGTTATCAGTAGTCAGCATGGGTTCACCAAAGGGAAATCATGTTTGACCAATGTGATAATCTTCTATAATGGTATGACTGGCTGGGTAGAAGAGGGTAGAGCAATGGACATTATCTACCTTGACTTCGGCAAAGCTTTTGACACCATCTCTCACAACATCCTCATAGGCAAGTTCAGGAAGTGTGGGCTGGAGGAATGCACAGTGAGATGGATCATGAACTGGCTGGATAGCAGAGCTCAGAGAGCTGTGATCAATGGTACAGAGCTTGATTGTAGGCCTGTAGTTAGTGGGGTTCCCCAGGATCAATACTAGGTCCAAACCTATTCAACCTGTTCATCAATGACCTGGATGAAGAGACTGAGTACACCCTCAGCAAGTTTGCTGATGATACCAAACTGTGAGGAAGGGCTGACACACCAGAAGGCTGTGCTGCCATTCAGTGAGACCTGGACAAGCTGGAGGACTAGACAGAGAAGAACCTGATGAAATTCAACAAGGGTAAGTGTAGAGTCCTGCACCTGGGGAGGAATAACCCCAGGCACTGGTTCAGGTTAGGGGTGGACCTTCTGGAAAACAACACTGCAGAAAAGGACGTGGGAGTTCTGGTTGACAACAGGTTGACCATGAGTCAACAACGTGCCCTTGTGGCCAAGAAGACCAACGGTAACCTGGGGTGCATCAAGAAAAGTGTGACCAGCAGGTCGAGGGACATTATCCTCCCCCTCTACTCTGCCCTGGTGAGGCCACATCTGAAGTACTGCATCCAGTTCTGGGCTGGAGGAAGTCCAGCAGCACGCTACAAAGATGATTAGGGGTCTGGAGCATCTTTCTTATGAGGAGAGACTGAGAGAGTCTGTTCAGCCTGGAGAAGAGAAGGCTGAGAGGGGGTCTCATCAATGTTTATAAATATCTCAAGGGTGGACGTCAAGAGGATGGGACCAGACTCCTGTCAGTGGTGTCCAACAACAGGATGAGGGGCAACGGGGACAGACTGAAGCACAGGAGGTTCCATCTGAATATGAGGAAAAACTTCTTTACCTTGCGAGTGAGAGATTGCTGGAACAGGCTGCCTCTAGAGGTTGTGGAGTTTCCTTCTCTAGAGACATTCCTGTGCAATCTACTCTAGGTGTACCTGCTTTAGCAGGTAGGTTGGACTAGGTGATCTCTAGAGGTCCCTTCCAACCCTAACCATTCTGTGATTGTGATATTCTTTCCCCTTTTCTCATAAAGTACTTCGGCTCAACCCATTAGATGATTCTCCAGTGAAATTGAATCAGAATGGCATTATAAGCCATGAATGCACTTTGCCCTTTTACTCTAGTTTTTATTAAAAAAAACATAGAATATTTTTTGCCCTTGTAAATAAAAAAAGGAAACATTTTACAGAAGTAATATTGCAAATTTTTGTTTCCAACAAAACTAGTCTTAAGAGTAATTTTGTCTATGGTATATGATTATCCTGTAGCTATGATACTTTTTGCAAATGAGTCTATATCTAAAGACGTTAACACTCATTCCATTTTGAACGTAACACTCATTTAATTTTCTTGATTGCAACTGCTTTCCCTCTCAAACCTGCTTACAAAAAAGCCCAGGTTAACTCTAAAAGGAGAATTTCATTGACCATATCACATACTGAAGACCGATTTTGTCAGCTTATGTTCCAGCTAAGAATTTGAGAAAAATAAACAATTTTAGTAACAACATTTTGTTGCAAGACACAACAAGCAGTGAGAACTATTTCTTATTTATATGTGTAAGGAATTCACAATCTATATACATTGATCACTGATATATTTGGTTGTCACTTAGTGTAGTCAAAGGAAAATGAAGTAAATGTTGATTTCTTAAAGTTTATTTATACCCCACTTTTTTATTAAAATATTGCTTTATTATTTTCTCAAAGTGACAATTTATCACCTGATTAAAACTATGATAACAAAGTTGTTAATTACATAGCAATTTTCAACACACAAGTCTTTGTAAACCTGCCAACTTATTTTACAAGTAATCGAAGTAATTTATTTTTAGTCATTTCAGAAAAAAAAAAAAAGATTTGTATACGATCGCTTAAATAAGAAGTATCCACAAATACATGATAATCCTCTTAAATAGCCAGCAGCTTAGTGCTGCAAAATACTCACTTAGGAGGGATTCAGCTGATTAAGTGATGGGTGAACAAGACTTAGAGTCTAAACCTCACTTTCACAGAAAAATTACTACCACTGACTGTGGCAGTTGCACATCCCTCTGAGATCCGGAGTCTTCAACGGGGCAGTTAATGGCTCCTTAGTACCTTCTGTGCCCCACTGTGCCTGTGCCTACATACACACCTTGGATGGTGCTGACAGTCACATCCTCCCCAGCTGGGGCAGGGTCACTTCACCTCCACCCAGCTGGGGGGACACGAGGGGTGGGACCCTCAGTCGGTTGACAGGGTCCTTAACAAAGGAGGTGCCCAGAGAAATGGAGAAGCTTCCAGACTGTGTTGTAATGCCCACAGCCAGATCTGACCAGGCTATAAAACGGAGTCCTCGCCAAAGACCCACTTTGAGTGATCTTCTCAGAGCAGCGAGTCTGTGAACTGAAGACCTCCCCTTGGAATGGGATGCCATCTAAGGAGACTTCCTAGGATTGAGAATGCTTCACTTCTTCCTGTAGTGAGTGCTGTTTTTTTTTTTTTTCTACTGGATACATCCTTGAATGAGTCCTTGCCCAACCTGGGCAAGTGATTATTTCTTCTGAGTAAGAGGCCTCTGGTGTTGTTTCTTGTGAGTGTATGCATGCACATTGTGGATCCTCATTATTCTTATGTTGTCGTACCCCAATAATCTCCTCAACTGATATCTGAACCTGTATTTTATGTTGTCGGAGTGCTACATAATTGTATAAATCCTGTTCCTAGTTGTTTTATTGACTACACTTTTCCAGCTAAAATAAAGTCTGTTTTGGAACTTGTCCACCTGACTTTGGGGTGCCTCCTCAACACTGACCTCAGGCAGAATGGATTGCTTTCCCTCTTTAACTTCTCACTTTCAACTGCTCACAGAAGTCTGCGTGACAAGCCTAATCTAGACACCTTAATTCTAGATGCACAAGCTTAGGTAAAAGGAATAAAATAATTAGATTTTATGTATTTTAATCAAAGCACTTTTAAGAAAAAACACCTCAACTAGGTGTTTCATCTTTTGTGAACTGCCTCTGAATTCTCTATATAAATCCTCCAGATCCTCTATAAAACTCCCTTCTCCAGCTAAAGTAGAATTGATGTCTTAAGTCATCTGAAACCCTTTACCCACAGGGCCTTCAGAAATTGAAGATTTCTGGAGTAACCTAATTGGAACTTGATGATCTTAAAGATCTTTTCTAACCTAAATCATTCTATAATTCTCTACTAAATAATTGCCTGTGTTTGCACCTCTGTGCAACTGCAACCCACTTACCCTTTTTGAATCATATTCTTTCTACTTGAAGTCAAGGACCTTTTTCTATGTTTTGTGTTATATTGTCACTCAGTGTTGAAACCTAACAGCAATACGGTAACTGCAATTTTTTTTTTCTTGAACCACAGTTGCAAGTGAAGCCCCAGAAGCACTGAGCAATTTGCCATAAGACGACATCCTGGAGGAGCAGCTCCAGTATTTTCTTGGCATTGACAACCTATCTGACGTACGAGGCCTCAGAAATCTCTTGTTTTCTGAAAACAGTCTTTTTTAGTATTTGAACATATTATTCAAAACTTTTTTATTTATTTTATTTTTTGTATTCCCTTTGCCTTGTGCTCTGTGAATAGTAGCTTCTACTCCTTTTGTACTCTACTAATTTGAATAAGTTTTCTGTTGCTGAATATTCTCGAGTTACAGCACTCTTATTTTTCCTCTGGGAAATATAACATTTGGGTTTATTATCTGAGTGAAATGAGGAATGAGAACATCTAGATTTCAGCTTGGGTAAAACCAAATCCTGGATCTGATCTCTGCCAAGTATTTCCAGTATTTCGCTTATCCTTATCAATCCCTCTCACTCACACAGAGCTCAAAAACATTTTGGTCTGTAGAGAATAAGCTTTACTGGGACCTGAAATTCCCTCTTTGCAAAAACTATTCCAACTTGCCCATCTGTTTTTGTTTATCTGAGAATGCATTCAGGTACTTCGTTTGTTCAATACAGATTTCTTGAGTGGTTTTCCTTCACTTAGGCAGTAAAATGCTATAATTGGGAATACATGCTTGAGATTAACTCCTTCACTGCCAAGTCAAAATAAGCAGCAGTTATGACAAGGCAGGATAAACATGCACTGGCAGAAAGACCAACAAATCACCTATTATTAATGTGTATTCCAGCTTGCTTTTTCCAATTTAAGTTATAGGAACTCGGTGAATTTAAGTAACTTCCTTTCTTTTCTCCTGAAGTGCCAAATTTTGTTTACACATAGACTTCACGAGAAAAAGAAATTATTCTACCTCATTTCTTGTTAAAAGTGGGGTCAAATGTCTTTTCAGTTACATTCATTCACATGTGTGATTGTGGTCTCAAGGCAAAGACAGATGACAGACTTATGGATCACCAGAGGGGTTTAATGGAGATTTTAAATTCAGAGCTTTCATTTTACTAACTATAGCCTAAAGCAATAATAAATCATTTTCAAATAGCACTCTGAATAAAAGTACGAATATCACCAGGATCAATAGCCTGGGGTTTTATCATTGTGCTATAATTACTAACATAATTTAGCTTTAACATTATCTAAAAATGAGTTTAATTACTTAAAGGCACCAGAACAATGGAACAGAAAATATAAGAAAAAAAAGGTCTATATTCCTCCCCAAATAAAGAAAAAAAAAAGCAGATCTTCAGCTGAAATTATGTGCTAATCATATGAGACATTGAAAAGTCTACTTGAACCAGTGTGATCAATCAAGAAGCAAACAGAAAAAGCCTAGGAAAATGTGTTCCCTAGATACTAAATATTTACTAGAAAACATTTTGTTTATGTTCCTCATTTCCATGTTTACCTTTCTATTTGATGCTGAAACTAGGAATTCCACAATAATATTTTTTTTTTCCTAATGAAATTCTAGAGACAAAACCCTTTTATTATTCTATTAGTAATTCTACCTTGTGCTGCACCACTGCACTTCAATCCTGACCTATAAAAATGGTCTTTTCTAGAGATAAGATAATTGGGTCTGCATCCTCAGTGAAGCAAAAACTGCTGGTTGTCCCAGATGCTCTGAAATTTTTATTTATGTTATTAACTAAGCAGAGCTCAACTGAACCTACAGTTGTTTCAAATTTGTTCTTTTGCAGAATTTAAAGGAAAATGCTTTTATTTGCTCTATTTAATATACTTGGAAAGTAAACAGTGGAAGTGGTCAAAGTACACTGTTAACTTGCATTTTCCATAATAATGTAACTCATCATCATTAGTGATTCAAAGTGAGTTTAACTTCATTGTATTTAATTCTTATTCATTGTTTAGAATGATCTGCACAGTGAATGATACAATTCCTAACCCCACTTGAGCAAATACTTGTTTTGTTACAATGCCAACTTCAGAAACCAAATTTATATTAAACAAAACCTTCAATGCAATAAGCTAACAAAGAAAACCTTGTAGTTCTCATGTAAACACAACTCAGCTACAAGAACAATTTATTGAAGGTTAATTTATGCTGATCAGCTGTACTGCACTTCCTCTGTAGGAAAACAGTGATGACTTGAGCAAGGCTAATATTCAACATAAAGGTAAAATAATCTTACCTAAGCTGCTTTTCCTTAGACTATCTTTAAATACAGACATTAGAAGTAAATCCATTGATCTGACTATCTCTAGCCATCAATGAAAGACCACAACTTCAATCTAAGAAAAAGTGCTCTGCAAGACTTTGCCCCACACAAAGTTCAATTCAAAATTACAGTAACAGAAATGAGCGAGAATATAATAACATGCTGATGGAGCAAAGTTAAGATGAAACGAAATTAAGAAAGAAGATTGTTGGGGTTGAAGGACTACAATTATAGTATAGCTTAAGAAAGTGAAATTCACTTCTGCATGTTGTAGAACGCAGGAGCAACTGCATTTCCCCCCGACTTCCCCATCCCGGTGTTACACAAGAGAGAGCCATCTCCCAAATGGTTTATTAAAACTTAGAGAACTGAGCCTTCCACAGGTGGTAAAGCATACTGCTTCGCTTCCCAGACTACAGTGCTGCAGCACCAGTATGGCTAGTTCCTTACTATGTTACTCTGTTCCAGACATGTTTGCCTTTGCTATTTGCGATTTAAACAGTTATGAGAAGGCAAAATAAAATTACTTAATTTAAATAGGTGGGAGTTGTGGTATGACTTACTCTATACTGTTTATTATTTTATCTCACAATCACTTTCAAAAAGCAAATAAGTTGCCTGTAATTCTTCAATATCTAATGATTTATAGCCAATGGATTTTCTCCATGCTTTTCCCATTATCTTCCTAGATTTCTTTCTGAAGCTGGAAGTCAGACTGATCTCTTCAAATAATGAAAAAGATCTTTAGTTTTCAATTTGCTGTGATAGCTCATAGTCTTTAATATTAAAAACTGAACTGGATCCTCAACCCCAGTATCTTTTTGGGGTTTTTGACATGTTTAGAAGAGATTAAAAACTCCAATGACTTAGAGCTGGCAGAAAAGGAGGCTTTAAGATATAGTGGGTGATAGGTATGAAGCTGCAAAGGTGTAAGAAATGACAGCATGGTTGCTTCATACACAAAGGCTACAAAGAGAGGGGGTAACACTTTGGGGGGTGGGGGGGGAAGTCTGTAGGTATAGTAGCCCCTACATAGGATGCTGATGCAGGAGAGAGTGCACAAGTCAGTCTTCAGAAGAGAGCCAAAGTTCCCTTAGCACCTGAGTGCTTCTATAGTTATAATCTCAGAGCCACATAAATTCAGCTGTTTGTTTTTAATACTTCACAAAGTACAAAGATTTCCTCTAACCTCTAAATATCTTTCAACACTGTATGTAATTTTATTGTTTCCAAATATCAAGTTTTTTTGAAAATATGTTAATAAAAACCCAGAATGCTTCACCTTTTTTCACATTCTTTCAGAAAAAGTGTTGATAAACAATTAGATATTGTTTGAAAGAAATTAAAAGCAATTCCGTTGGCCACGTGAAGCACAAGATTAAAGATTTTTTCATCTTTAAAATTTAAAAAAAATATTTTTCCAGTTTTATTCAAATATTTCTAAACAATGCCACTCCCACAGAAGACAAAAATTAGAGCTATCATCAGTTATTTAGACAAAAAAAAAAAATGAACAAGTGATACCAACAAACCCAATTAACTTCCAACAAAATTTGAAAAAGAAAAAAAGAATATACATTGTTCTACAATTAAAGTCTCTGATAGCAGAACCATTTTTTTATGAAACACTTAGTATCTAATTTCTTCCAAAAACATGAATTTAATTGACAGGATTTTAAAGTTCATATTGAATATTTCACACATCCCAAATGGCAGTTTCAGTTATCGCTCATGTATATCTCTCTGCTTCGTTTGAATGGAAAGAAATAATCCATTATGTGTAGTAGAAAAGGCAGACAGCTCATAAAAAAACCATAAAGAGTTCTACACTCTACTGGATCCCAAGAGAGCCTACAGGTTTGAATTTTTCATTTTATTTCACTTAGTTACTGAAAAAGATAAGCTAATACTTTCCAGAGATGTCAATCTATTCACACAAGTCCCTCATGGAAAATACTCATTTGTTTTATAACTCATGTCTGAAGAGATGATTGCCGAGGTTGAAAGCTACTGGTATATCACTGAAGTCTGCTAAATGATCTGTATCGGAAGACTTTAGGTTGCCACATGCTATGTTTTATGAAGATCTTTCTATATGTAGTTTTGAAAAGTTCTATTTTTTTGATCCTTTCTTAACAGTAACACGTCAGCTCATGTACTTTGTGTGAGCCATCTGTCACTCATCCCACCATTAATGCTTTCAACATAGCTCTTAGGAGGATGCAAGGAGCATCCTGAGGGAGGAAAACCTTTGTTATTACCTGAATTTTCAGTTATTCTTGCACAGTAGGTGTTGATAGAAAATCTGTGTAGCAATAGAGTCCAATTTGAGACTGCTACATCACTGAAGATACACAAAACTTCTGGATTACTGTGTTTGTAGCTTATTCGGAAATGACAAACACTAGTTGTTGCTGTCAGAGACTGAAAAGGATAATGGCTCAAACATTGTGGCAAAAACAGTTCATCCAGCCACAGGAGATGAGACATTCAGTATAAGGTGAATTGCAATTTACTTATCAAAGACAAGCTAATGAGCCACACACAAAGGTCTGCTGGCTGATACAGGAGGTGGGGGCCATGTTGGAGAGCATGTAGCTCTGTCTTCTGATAGGCCCAGCACGGCAGTAAGGGAAAAGCTGAGACCCTTCAGGATGGCACGAGACTTGTCCGTCTTTCACAATCACCCTCCCAGACTTTTCTCTCTCTCACAATAACACCTCCACAAAAGACCAAAAATTATGCAAACAGGCAACCCAGAGGGCTATAAAGGCCCACCTTGTGCAAGCAGTGGTGGCACCCACCCATCATCCTGAGAGCCACTCCACCTACCACTCTCACCACACAAACTGAAGACGACACCGGAGGATGCTGCACATCGCTGGATCCGAGACTACAGACCTCATCATACATAAAGCAGAGCCATGAGGGTCATGAAATCTTTCTCTTTTCTTTCTTTCCTATACTTGTATTCTTTTGCTTTCCTTTTTGTAAGTAATATAGTAACATAAGATTTACAGCCCCACATACGCTGCGAACTTTTTATGTTTACCAATTGACACCTACAATAACATAAATCTTTCTGCCACCAGATCATTTGCTAATTGAGTCAAGCTTCAGAATAAAAGCCTTTTGTTTACAGACCTTAAGTGTTGTGTATACTGTTTTCCAACCAAGGAGACCCACAAACCTGAGCCACCTCTCCCCCCACTCATACCTCTGGGTGAGATGTGACAGTTGCAGAAACCAGGCATCTGGCTCCAGCATAACCATCCACATTTTAGTTTAAGGAGAATGCAAACTCTTTGCCAGATATATTTTTATTTTAAATATTCCTTAATATTTGCCTTCTTTATGGAAGGTCTGCCACAACTGCAAAAGCCAAGTTCGTAGTCATTTTTACACATGGTCTCTTTCTTAAACTCTTACTTGTGCAAGAAAGAAAAACAACATGCACAAGGTACCCATGGGTCATAATCTCAATACAAACCCTGTTTTGCTGCGGTCTTTCTTAACTGCGCAACAGGATCTTCTACGAAATCTAACGTCTGTTTTGTACCTTGATTTTTCAAGAAATTATGTTAAAAGTAATTCACTACAAACATAATATGAATCAAATCATGCATTTGCAAACATATCTGATGAACTAATTTAGAATCATAGATTACCTGTTATATGAAACATCTACAGAACATATTAGAGAGCTGAGTTGATGTGCAAGAATGTTCTTCAATTCTGTGTTATTCTTCGGGATTGTAGCATTAAGTTTTATTGTTAACAATCTTTTAATCTTTCTTGTTAGGAACTTTATTTTCAGTATTTTTGTTTGTTTTAAAGGAAGTATCACAATACAGTGATATGGAAAACAAAATAAGAATATCAATAGAATTGCCAACAAACAGGAGTACCAGTATACCAGTACTGACAAAGGTATACTAGTATAGTAGTACTATGGAAATGCATCCGTTAAAGCAAGAGAGAGTTTTAATTAATTTGCCATTTAAAGACTGCAGGAAATTTGACTAGGTAAGATGGGGAAATAAAGACTGAGCTTAGAACCACAGAGAAATAACTTAAGAATGAAATGTTCATCCTCCTTCTCTGACTTTGAAAGTAAAATAATTCCACGGGGTACAAGAATTGCTGAAAAGTTCTTTCCAGGAACACCTTTGAGCAAGTTCACTTAAAAATGGGTTGAGTACTTCTATTTTACTCACCTTTATTCACTACAGGTACATTAACATTATCCATATTGTATTACTTTCATTTGTCTTCCCATGAGTTCCAAACACTTTAAACTACAATAGGAAAAATACTGCTAAATTCTGCATTTTGGCTTCTTAAAAATACTATTTCTGTACAGATTGTCAGTAAACACATGGATATAGTACTTATTCCACAAAAAAACCCGCAACAAAACCAACCAAACAAAAAATCCTACAAAAAACAGGGGGAGAAGGAAAAAAAAACCAAAACAAAAACCACACACACAAAAAGACAAAGACAACAACAAAAAAACCCAAACCACAAAACTGAACACATTTTTTTTTAATTTAAATAACAAAATTCACTTGTAAGGAATTAATATTTTCTGAAAGGTCTTGTTGCTATACAGTATACTTTGGATGATATAGTTTCTGTAGTTCATTCATCAAGCAGATAACGAGAATAGAAAACTAGATGACAGACCATGTATTCTTAAACTAAGGCACACAATTTACCTCAATACCACATAACCTTCACTGAAAATAAAAAGATCATTAAAAATGAAGAAATGGCTTCTACTCTCTTCACACATCATATTTTATTGTTGTTCATTATTTTTTTTCCTACACAAGCAAATGAAAGGTACACATCATAAATTTTTATGATTACATAAAGAATTGGGTAATATTCCAAGAGCGTAATAATTTCATAAATTGTACAGAAATAAATGGCAAATAGATTACTGGTGCTGCTGCCTTTTAGATACACCCTCCAATAACATTAATCACTCAAAAAGACTTTTATTCAAACGCTTCTGTCCAGCAGTCTTCTTCAATACAGAACAGTCACTGCTTAATATCAAATCCTACAGCCTGTTCTTTACTGCAGTTGGACATTTTCCCCCTTACCTTTATAATTTTTGGGCAGTTGGCCTTAATATTGGAGAAGTTAGAAGAACTACCAGGGCAATTCAATCAAGAGACAGGAGTTTCTGACTATGATACAGATGACAATATGTATAATATGCAGCAGCTTACTTGAAGAAATAGTCCTGACATTTGGCTATGAAGACTCTTCCTCATGAAAGTGGAAAACCTCCTGTTGGCTATGCCATGTATTAGTCATTGTTGTGGGATTTTCTGAATAAATGAGTTACAAATCTGTACTGCAATGATAACATTCATACACCACTTCTATGACATCCTGCACAGAGCCATAAATATGTACCGCATATTCAATTGCCTACAATGGTATCACAATACAGAAACAACGTCAGCCATGACAGTTGCTAATATTTCTTCTATTACAAAAACTCTTGACAGTGTATTTAACTTCCTGATAACTAATGAAAACAGATTCTAGCATTTATCTGAAAAATGGTGTCCTCCTTAATTTCTATCAGTATATATACAAGTGATAAGAATTCCTGTGATTTTTTAGCAAAACATGATGCTAACCAGACAATATCAGTCCTGTGATATGCATGATGGAAACAGATATTACAACTTCAGGACAGGCAACAGGACAGCAGTGATTGACAGAGTCTGATTACTTTAATAGGTGGAAATCACAGAAAATCACCTTTTTATGTGTTCAAAGCTTGATCCAAACTTTTTTTTTTTCTTGGTCAAAGGCAATAAGCCTATTTCTTTCAACAAAAGACCAATATACTTGTATCTATATGTATCCTGAACAGAGAAATACGTAGAAATAAAGTTATTTCTTCTATATATTACGTTGTTATTCCTTAACATCTGCACTTTTACCAGGTCTTTATTCCACTTCCTCTGTTTCAGAACATTTCTATATCAATTTCATGGGGTTTTTTTACTACCTAAATTATCTTTTCATCTGTTTCTTCTTTTCTTTTTTTTTTTTGGTGTATAAGAAAACAGTTTTCCTCATCTCTCTTCTCTTTACTCCATGCTCAATATATCTTTGACTTTACTTCCAGATCCTAAGGTAAGGTTACACGTACTAATACATCACATGATGGAGCTTACTAACAACTATACCCACACATACATTTGAACGACTGCTTCTCCTCTCTTGCTTTCCTGCCTTCATCCATTGTCCTGGCCTCTGTTCCTCCTTCAACATGTGTTGCCTTTACTATCTGCCTTACCTCTGTTTTCATCAAAAATGGCTTGTTAATTCTTTCCTATTTCCATCTCAGAAATAGAAAAGAGCAGTGATATGTTAGTTTGATCACAACCAGTCTCATTACACCTCCATGCTAATGCTGCTGAGCCTCGCAGTAGCTAGCTTAGTCTCATCAGTTGTGAACACCTGAGAAAAAACAATTGCTTTGTAATTCTGCACTGGTTATAAATAGCTTGCATTCTCTCTGTATGCATGGTAAAAAGTATATGAAGTGACCTGGAGTGTAAAGACTGTGCATGAGACAGCTATTGGTGTCACAACCAAGACTGGCCCTTACAATCAGTCAAAACCCATATCCCTGATTACCTCAGTTCCCTCATGGCTTACTAAGCTAAGCAAAGCTGACCTCAAAGAGAGGTTACCACCACTAAGGAACTTGCATGAAACTTCTAAAAGACTTCTGGTGAGACCTGGTGTTGAAATTCAAAACGACATCTGCTTAACATCCAATTTGTTTTTTTCTTTTGACAATTTTGCTACATTTTGGCTTCCTGTAGCTGGGAATGTGTTGAAGCAATTTAGACATTGCAGTAGTGCTATTACAGATTCTCTATATAAGAGGGTGAGAGATGAGAGATGGGAAACAATGTGGCCCTCCCTGCCACTCAGACCACGTTTCATACTTAAGTTTTGCATAAAAACTGTTCCCCTGTCAGTGGGCAATGCACTGGTGTTGTTTAAATACACAAGTGGAAGGTAAATGTGCTGTTCTGATAGAAAAGTGCATTTGCTGAAGAAGAAACAAGACTATCAAACAATAAGCACAGAATGTTTTTGACTTGGTAGTGATCAAAGATAAGCTTTCAAAAAGGGTGAAGAGAAGGAAGGACAGTAGGTATATTTATGTCACAATGTAAAGTCGATAGCTGAGGGGCACTACAGGTACTGCACTAACCATGGGACACAGAGAAATTGAAGTAACCTCATATAATCTAATATAGAAATAGATTTTGCTCTGGGAATTTGAGAGAAAAGTCAGGATTAAAGAAGTCTGGCAGTGGACACTAGAATGCTCCAGGCAGAGAAAAAGCATTTTCAGTCATGTAATGATTACAGCTAGTATCCTTGTACAGGCCACTTCTTTCATTTCATGAAGCACTGAAACAAATATATGAAGGACTAGTTCCCATTCTGTCCTGGCCTATGGTCTTTAGGGAATATGAAAAATTCAGCAATGTTTTATCTGTCAGCTTTTCTGCTGATGAACCAGGGAACAGAATAACGCTTATTGTTCCTGTGAGAACAACCAGTTGCTTATAAGAACTCTGAAAAAAAAAAAGTTAAAAAATTACAGCTTTCATAATCCAATTTGTCCTTGTGTGTAATCTGCAAGACTGTATGAGGCTAGGTAAAGTAGAAATTCCAAGCAGTTTTTTGCTCCTGTCTTACCTAAAGTCAATTACAGAAGAATTACTGATGGCAAAACTATTTTTTTTTTTCAGTTTGAATATGCTGAAATTATCTCAGTTACACATACAGACATTCATCTGAATTCCAGTGAGGTCAGCAGAGTGATTTCACTGTGGTTTAGACCCAGCTTCTATATACTCATGTGAAAGACAATCAGAGAATCATGCATTTTAATTACATGTTACCAGCCTAGCAAATTATTCTACACAGAATGTGAGCATAAAATGGAACCCTCCACCCATAATTACCAAAAATTAAAATGCAATTAAGAAGCACCTTAGGGTATAAACTGTCCATGAATTAAAATTACCAATTCATTTTTATTCATAACATCCTCAACTCCCTTGTTATTTTTTGTTTTGTTGTTGAATCTGGGATTCACAGAATTTTATAGTTATTCTATTTGACTGGCTTTCTGCCTGCACAGAGCTGATTTGATGCATGGCAAAAGAGGAATGAAAGAGGAGATCTACAGGAGAGAAATTGAAGAAATACAGACCATTGTAAAAAATTCAGATAGATCTGTTCTTAAATCTAGTGTCCTAAAACATATAATTAGGAAATGACAAATAGGATTAGCCTATGAAGAATGTTTAATGGGAGCTTTAAGAGATCTTGCATTTTACTTGGATAGAGTAACACCGGGCACTGTGGGCACTGCCACACAAAGCAAAGTGTCTGTCTCTTTCCTTGCCTAGCTTGCAACATTATAAAGAAGGGTATACCACCAGAAGTGCTATTTACCATAAAAGATTGTTGTAGCAGGGTTTATGCTCAGGAGACTGTAAAAATCATATTATATATGTCCCACCTGTCAGATAACATAGGGCAGCATTGAGAAACCCTCTGAAGTACTACCCAAGTCGCTCTCATTACTGAAAAGTCTCCAATTTTTTGAGTTTCTATATGGTTCCTTGTATTCTTTCCAGATAATTAAATCAACATACGTGTACATAAGTAGAATGAAAGAGTAAAGATTTAATCTTCATAGAGGGTTTCAACAACTAGCGTAACTAAAACACCTATATCCAACAGCACTTACTTCTAAAGTTTCATCCCCATATGAACTTCAAGAAATTTAACTAAAAAATTCCTTCTTCTAATTAAAACAGATATTTAAAAGGTCCACACTACTCTTGGGAACAGCAAGGTGCCTTAATAGTAAGGTATAATTTTATGCTTCTCTACCAAGAAAATATCAACTAAATATATCCACATTTAATTTCAAAAACCAACAAATATGAAGAGCCAGAGGGCCTGCACAAACGTGGAAGATTTGATTAGATATGGGTTTAATAACCAGCTTTAAATGTCCAGTACTTTATTTCATAAATTTCTGCATCATTATTTTCCCATTAGATAAGCTACGTTTTTCCTGCCACTAAGCACTGTATCAAATGCACTGATAATTTGTTGTTTAACCCAGGAAAGGTTCGTTCTGTGCACTGTTACTTCCCTTCCCTTCTCCAAACTTTGTTTGAGGTCTTTTATAAACAAAATCCATTCACAAAGAATCAACATCAACAGCTAGCAGACCCTCTGATTAACTCCCCATTCATTACTATTTAGGGAGTTCATTGAAAGAAGAGGATTTATAATCACTTCAGAGTATACTTCATTCATTTCTTAATGGTGTTTAACATTTCCAGAAGTTTTTCAGCTCAATCATTGTATACAGAGAATTACAAGCAGTATGTCTACTGCAACTGCCTGAAAATCAGGTGTCTTCATATTATGAAAAAATTAGGTGGTTTTCCCTAAATGTATTTTTAAAAATCCATTATTTTAGAATCTTTCTCTTAATATGGGATATTTCAAATGAAACAGCTAGGCTTTAAATATACAAAAAAATTTGTAGAAACCTCCAAATCCAACTTTTGGGCAAGCCTATTAGAGCCATCCTGGGTCTTTTTGAGTTATTGCTGATGCACAGCTTTCTATCCTGAGAATTCTTTTTGTTGGAGAATTTTATATTAATTTTAATATAAAAACGATCTCTGCCTTGGCTATAAGTTTACAGGCAGTGTAAACCGAATATTCATTTTATCTCACAGTTTCTCTAATATTACACTACCTTAGCCCTTGCAGTTTGTGAGCCGCATACTATTTCCATATGTATTCTGTTATCAGGACAGCATTTTAACTATTAAGGCAACAGACAAGTCATTTCCACTCATAACTAAAATTCAAAGCTTTCTGTAATACTCTGTGAGGACAATACCTTTACAGAACCCTTCCCCTTGCTGCCACCCTGAGTGCCTGAATCAGTTAGGGGAGATCTTTCAGCAACCAGTAATTGGGAACTATCTGCTGTGTCACTCAACTTTGCAAACTTCAGGGGTTTTCAAGCATCTAGTATTAGTTTCCCTCCACATGCTCCCATCAATGTAAATAATTAAGTTAATAAATTCATCTAAATCATTATCAACTTTAATGTTCCTAAACAATTGTGAGGAAAAAACATATTAAAGAATATAAATTCTTCCTTTACATGTCAGTGACAAACTTCACAATGATTTTGCATTATTTTGAAAACTGTCACAAATTGAGTACATACGCCTTTAAAAAATTACAAGTTATTCAGTAATTCTGAGTAATCTCAAATTGCCAGAAAGTTTTCTGTAGTCAAGTCTTATTCTACTTACAGTTTTTAATATTAATCTCCCAGAAGAAAGCAGCTGTTTAAAGTATTGTTAGAATTCAACATTCAGCAGCTGTTTGGTCAAACTGCATCACACTAGGGTTCTCTGTTCTTTGGCATTCTGTGAAATCTGAGGTAAATTTATTCTTCACAAGAGCAATGGGAGATAATAGTTTACCAACTCTAGCAAAGAATAGAAAAATAATTTGCTGCATTTCCCTAAAAATTTACTTTTTCTTAAAATTTCTAGACAGTTTTTGCTGTTAGATGAATATACATAGGAGGCCAGTTTCATAGAAACAAGCCAATTTCACAAGCATTATAAAAACTCAAAATATAAAGAATTTTTTTATGAAATTAAAAAGCTATTTCTAAAAGTGGCTTAAAAGTGAAATCCAATTAAACCTTCATTCCATTAAAAAAAAAAAAGTAACTTTTGATACCCAAAAACTCCTCTTAATATTTTTAAAGAAGTATATTGTTCAAGTATTTACTTAAATATTAAAAAACCCCTAAATTATAAAATTTGAGGGAAATTACTCTTAACTAAAGCATTTCTGTGTGATAGTATTACATATTTTGGCTTTTCACACTACAGAATATTTTTTTTCTTTTTTTTTTCCTTCCCCTCTCTTGATTGGTCTAATCCACTAAAGGACTTGTCAGGTTTTGGTTTTTTGTTGTTGTTGTTTTGGTTTGTTTTTTTTTTTTTTCAAGTTAAAGTCTGTATATTATGCTCGAAACACTATCATAGCAAGCAATAAGAAGCCTATCAGAGGTTTAGTGATTACTAAACATCTAACAATTCATCAGTTGTGCCAGGTTTTCATATCTTGCCTGTTATCCACATTCCCACTGCTGACATTTTTCATCCACCTATTTAGCTTCTCTTGCTTACTCTCAGACATAATAATTTTAATGAGATATACAGGGTTTAGTTTCAGCAATTTCCCTTGAAGTTTAGAGTGTCATACAAGTACAGAGAAAACTCATGCATAGAACACATAATCTGACTCTGACTATTAAGTATGCAGGAATGAAAGAAACAATATTTTTCTTAAAATTTCAAGATTCTGTTAATTCAATACAATCCAAAAGGTCATTTTTTTACCTATGGGTGAGAACATTGATTTCGACTCAAACCAACAGTAGTCTAAAAACATCAATCAGGACATGCTGCGTCATATACGCCTAAACTAAGTCACAGTTTCACCTTGTCACACTACCTTGGAAAGTCAAAGGGACTATAAACGCATGTAATAACAGAAATCAATTCTTTTAACTTCCCTTACAAGATGAAGGGGGTTTAGTGAACATTGTTAGTTATCATTTGCTCTTGTCATTCAAATTGGATACGTTTTCTGATGGTGAATAGAAATGGTAATTCCCTTAGCTGGACAAGATAAGAAACCTATACATACATACATATATATATATATGTGTGAGTCTTTATGTATGGATCGCTATATACACCCACAATTTTGCTGTTAATATTAGATGGTAATGTAGAATCAAATACCTTATGTGTAGATCCTGCCAAGCTTTCATTATTAAGCACTATGTTTTATGTCATAAGCATTCTTTTTTTTGTCTCTTTTTTTTGTCATCTGTGGAATATGCCTAGATTACCAATGATAATATATGGAGGCAATAAAAGTTGCTACTCATATCAGATATTCTGGAGTATTGTGTATTTTATATGGTGAAGTTTCAGAAATTTGTCATTTCCACAGTGCTAGCAATGTCATGGAAATCAAGTGTTAACACCCAGCTGCACAAAGGAGTAGTACTATCCTGTATTTCTTATTTTAAACCTGCTTTACTGCAATAGGATAAGGTAGATTTGAGTCCCATTTTTCTATTTGTTATTTAATAGTAGTGATATCTTGTTGAATCTTCCAGAGAGGAGTTGTAAATTGTCTTTCTATAGCTGACATGTTACAGGAACATGGCTTAAGTGCATCTCTCCATTTCTCACCAAAGAAATAGGCAGGTTTTATTTCAGCATATATTTTCCCTCTGAAAGATATCACAACAGTCTGTTCCCCTTTTAAGGAATATTGAAGATTTACTTCCTATAGGAATGTGTTCTCACTGAGTTCAGAACTGTGCACAATGTAATGCTAATGTCAGTGTCAAAATGCCATTTCCCTTCTCTAAATGCTTTAAAAAAGAAAACAGCTCCCTCCCACAGCCCCTCCAAACCCAACCCACACCTGTTTAACATCTGTAGATTGTAACAGGCCTGTTCAGTTCTGAAAGACATTATAGGGATGAACTTGCATTATACAGCACAGGAGCTTAAAGAATAATTGTAAGACCTCATATTTTATTGAAATATTCACTTGCCTAAAGGTACAATACTAAGCTGTTGGTACACATAGAGCACTAACTGATACTGAATAATGTATGTCATTTCCCTGTAGTCCTGTTGTCTATAACTATAAACTATTTATTTTAGATGTCAATGGTAATCTCTTTAGAGTAGTAACTGCATGTGGTGTTTGACCAATGAGATCCATATTCATGAATAAAACACCTCTGTTTACAGCAGTGAAGAGAACACTACATAACAAACAACTAGCCTGCAACATGGAAATGGGCTGTCATGAATAGTTGAGGACATTCAGGTAGAACTTATGTTACTCTATTTTTATGTTGTTGATATTTTATATGTGTATATGCTGTTATGATTACCTTTTTAAAATTTAAACAAGTTTTTAAAGAAATCATATCATACAACAACTCAACACATACGGGAACTATTTCTGCATAAAAAAGTCAGTTGTTGTTCTTAATCAAAATTACTGCTTTTTGCTCTTCCCTGCCCAAAACTCTCCAGTTCCAACTGATTTAATTGTATTCAAAAGTTTTATTCCCCATCCTCCCCCATCTTTGTTTAGTCTGCTTATCAAATACTGATGGGTAGGGGATTTATATGAGAAGCCTTGCAACTGCTCAAACAGTACACTGACTTCAGATAAGACAGTGTGCTGCTTTCCACAACTGCAACATCTAAGTAAAATTATTTCTTCATTGCATGGACAAGATATGAAGCAATCTGAAGAGTTTACAATACCGTTTGCATCTGAAGATGCAGGCTGGCTGCAAGTAGCAAAGCAAGCTTCTGAGACTAAGTCCAGATAATAATTAAAGATATACAAAATGCATTATATAATGTAGCATCTTACATTTAGAAAAGGAGATGGGCTACATTAAAAATATATATATATGTATTCACTGCTCAGAATATCCCTCAAGCTTTGCTAAGGGTGAGGGTTTTTTTACTTTACCCTGTTGTAGGTCAATAGAAACCATATTTCTCAAATCCACAGACATCGCGATAATTTCTGAAAGACTGTCTTAAGCCTTACAAGTACTTCTTCACTTCAATAGTCTGTTCCTTGAAACATTGACTAAAGTGAAGTCCGTAGAAGTCAGCTGAGCCAGCGTTTACAGCTCACTTGTCTAGCACAGGCACAGGGTCCTCTTGAACTGCGAGAGCAAGTCAGCCAACTCCAAGAACACATTCAGCAGGTCAGAAATACAACCACTATACGTAATACTGTAAATACTGGTTGTATTATAGATACCTTTTTGCTCCCAGAAGCTGACTTGAAGCTTTTTTTGCCACAGACACATACTAAATTAAAGGGAGCACACAATGGTATGCTGTATTACACGTTGTTGGTAAACCTGATCTCTTCAGTAACATCCGACAGTACGGCGTCCTGCAGGACAGTTCTGAATTCATATGTGATACCACGAAAATCAGGGAATTTGTCTGCTTTAGCATGGGTTGTAACACAATGCATAGTACTACGTGAAATATTACTTATTGTGTATTTAACTAAAGCAAAAAATAAAGCTAAGCTAAAAAAAAGTGTTGCGTACCTAGCATCAACAGCTACAGGAACAAAATTGTTAAGTTCTAACATTTGCCCATTTGACTGAGCAGTTAAAAACAGAATTGAACTTTTAAATGTATTTTAAATGTCATGCAAGCTGTATCACATTACCTTTTTAGTTTCATATTGTGCACATTAATGGAATGCATTAAATTGGCATATTTCTATTACTTATTCTGTTTGTATGCCTACCTTGTATACAAGTTTAAATAATCTTTAAACTACTCAGAGCTAATCTGGCTTTGTTTAGTAGTGCAAGTGTTGTAAGAATGACTTATTTCTTCTATCAGCAGTAAAAGCAGACATGCAAACTTAATTTGGCATGACTTTATAAAGTAATTCAGTTTTCATGTATAGTCTCCATATCTTATACTCCATTCAAGGTGACCTGTATTTTGCATTAAAAGGTGCAAATAGTCTTAATTGTAAGGCTATTTTTAAATAATCGTAGTTCACAACTAATAATTAACTCATTTCTGTTCTAATTCAAATGAAAATACATTGGGAACAAAATTATTTTTGTTTGGTTTGTTTTGTTAGTGTATTAGTGTGTGGTTTCTTCTCTCACATCTGGATTGCAAATGGATCTCAAGCAATCTTTTTGTGGGTCTACTGAGAAATCTTGGAGAAGTTATATCGTGTCTCTCCTCCACCCGTAAATTATTTTACAGAAGAACAAACTATCATTATGTATGTTTTAGTAGCCATGTTGAAGAACAAGAAATACTCAAAGGTAATGGTTTTGTTCATTTGTTCCAGTAAAGTTATATAAGAAAACTGATTAAAAAAAAAGAAAAAAAAATCAACTCCATACTGTTTTGAAGTAAAGATACAAAGATTTTTCTGTGTGTCAGATTTGGTTACTGAAGAACTAATCACATGGTACTGAAAACAATCAAAATCTTCATAGCTTTTTGTATATAACCTGTGGAAAAAGGATCAAATGCACTGAGTCCAGATTAACCAAAAAAAAAAACGCACAACAGACCCCGATTTTCAGCAAATGTATATCACCTGAACTGTCTGAAGAAAGCATAGCAACATTAACTCATAGTAAAGAACACGATAATTTCTCTGTGTTTCAATGATTTAAATAAGTGTTCTAAATCCAAGTTGCTTTTTTAAAGGAACAAGAAATCTTGCCTAAAATAATGTAACGTTGTGTGTTAACGTAGCACCATTCAAGCCAGTATGGTCACAGATCAAGTGTTGAAAGACTTAAAAAAAAAAAAAAAAAAAAAAAAAAAAGCCTAAAAATTAGAAATAAGCAAATGCACAAGCTTTAGTTATAAATACAATAATGAAACAATTCATCTTCCTCTTTATTTGTGACTTAAGACCTTCAGTAGAAAAAAAAAAAAATGTGATGTTAGAAAGTATTTGATTACTTTCAATCAAATTTGATTACTTTTGGTCATAGAAACATTCTTTATAGACAACTGGGATTGTCAGGAGACACTATATGTATGTACTGCATATTTTTCTGTTATTACAGGTGACTAGATACAACCTGTAGTTCTAGACTCCCTTGTTATTAGTATTTTTTCTTCCATGAAAACACTGTTCCCCAGTGATTTGTTGTTGTTGTAGTTTTTAACACACCATTTTCAAAATTAGATGGACTAAGATATTTGATCCAAAGTCTACTCGGAAGTTAAAGCCTGACAGAGTCTCTAAATGTCTTTTTAACTAGCCTGAATTTTGAGGCAACTGAAGCAAGAGGCGAGATGGAGAGAGGGCTGCCAGCTGTAACATGATTCCATGTTTCTTAATCTGTTTGGCACACTCTGACAGATTTGTCTCTCTCATGTGATTTCTTCAATTTCTTTAAATTCCACCTTTCTCTGCTCATCTAATTTTCTCCCTTCCATTACAGTCCTCAAGATGCTTTTCCATGTCAGCATACTTGTTTACTTTCCTTATAAACAAGCCTAGTTCTGAAAAAATAGGACAAGGGGGGTGGAATTGGTAAGTATATATGTAATGAGTTAAGTACCATAAAAATGGTGAACTTGCATAACAGTGGGAATTTAAATTAAACTACTCCTTCATAGATTATGTGTTTCATTTTATGCTGACAATGCAAAGTAGTCAATTTCCAGCGAAAAACTGCAATGAAAAATGAGTACAAACTACAAGCAGAAGTAATTGCTTATGCACACACAATACAAATACAATACATGGAAAAACAAAAACCTGATATTTATGAAATTTGTGGTCAGCTGAGCATATAGTTCTAACAAACTGCATAATGAACATACATTGTTTAAAAACTTCAGATAAAAAATAAGAAGAGTTTCAACTACTCATTCTGTGGGGAAGAAAAGAAACTATGCAATTAGATATCCACTGGGATATATAAAAGTCAGTCTATTCTCCTAACAAATAACAAAAAAAGAAAGAAGTGGGATAGAAAGCTATCATTAATCAGAGGAAAAGTATCAGGGTGGAAAACAAAAAAAAGAGAGGGACTAATGTTTCTTTCCTTAGCTTGAATTTTTCATTTGTGATCATTTTTAAAAAAATTGTTAAAAATAGAGTGTTAGAACACAAATAACATCAGGTTGTGTCTTTATGTTCTTTAATGGTCCCCATATTTTGTGGTGGTTTTTTTGTGTGGTGGTGGTGCTGTTATTTTGTTTGTGTGTGGTTTTTGTTTGTTTGTTTTGTTGGGTTTTGGGGGGTTGCATTTTGGGTTTTTTTTCCTCCTGCTACTACTATTTGGAAGTAATTCAAGTGCTTCCCAGCACTAAAATACAGAATGTTTGAAAATACAAAGAGACAATTATCCTAATTCATCAGGTGAGATAATTAAGACTCCGAAGGACAAAGGTCTTACAGAAGTGGTCATACTCAAATTTGATACGTAGTCAGCTTTTTGGCAAGCAAAATACACAGTTGCCACTTTAATCAGTTCAGTTACATCTCTCAAATTTCTCCGGCATTGCTTCATTATTAATAAAGTGCTTTTCAAATTACCAGAGAAAAAAGAGTAAAGTTTTCCATTCCCCTCAACCTTTTCCCATCCAACTTGCACGCAACTGCTCCTGTAATCTCACTAGTTGAAGTCCTTTGGACACAAGGCACCTTTTCAAGCAAGATATCTTTAGTATTTCCTGCAGCCACTATGAAGTAGGTATTTTCTTTGACCTCAAAGCAGCATGCAGGATAGTAAAGCAGCATTACAAACCCCAGAGAACATAAATAGCTACACCACAGAACATGAGTTTCTAAGGAGGATTTATTCCACTGAAGCATGGAAGTGCCTTCATATAAAAGAACTCTTGGGCTTCACCTGAGTATTTTTAATTAAGTGCAAATGCCAAAACCAAAATCCTATTAAAGTTCTAGTTTTGGTCTTGAGTTTCCCCAGGTGGAAAATGTGGTATGATAACATATCACAATGGGAGAAAAAACAGGAGGTGTTCAGAGCATCATTGAGCAGAAATACTCAAGAGTAATATGCACACGCTACTTATCACATAACCTAAGCAGGACTGTTTAATTGAAAAATGTGTAATGTGATTTGATCTGCCAAGAATTCTTCAAGGTTTTAGTGATAAAACCCTTTGGAGATACCTTGTCCTTAATAGCACAGTGTTTGCAGCATATGATGAAGAAAATAGCATTGCTGAATCTCCATTTTTACTGTGAATATATCGGTACAATTACCTATAAACATTCAAAACCCCTGTCTTCCGAAAATGGAAGTCATTGTCAAAGTGAAAACCAAACAATGACAGAGGTCCAGACTGTTGTCTATCACTACATCCAAGAGAAGTCTTTTTACTCTACAGAGGGCAAAATGTTAATTTAGATATAAATAAATGGGATCATGTAATGTGATGCTTTGCCTTGGTAGGGAACTGCAGTTGATGATCCAAGAAGATATTTCAAGTCCTGCCTGATGTGGACAGGCAAAAAACCTGCACTGCAGTATGTAGGTTTTGCAGCATATGAACATTACTGTCCTTAGCCAGAGTTTAAAACAAACAAACAAACAAACCCAAAGCACAAATCCAAAACAAAACGCAAAACCATAGTTTGATCAACTAGAATTGCAAGTACATATAAAAATCCAGTAAAATTAAATGAGCTGCCAGGGAAATTAAGACCTGTCTGGCCAAAATACTGGATATGAATATGGTCAGAAATGGGTTGTATGAGGTCTACCTACAAGACCAGCAAGGGTTAAAATATGTTTATATTTTACAGAGAAGTAGTAGTAGAATAATTGAACTAATCAAGGGTAAAAATAATATTAATAGTATTCCTTAAAGAAAAATAGCACGAAACCCACTGAGTTTGAAATAAATGTTTTGCACTTCAGACATCTTTAACTTAATGTTCTGTTTAAGATTATCGGTCATTATCTAAATTGCATTTTTTGCTTGGCATCAATGTATATGAAGAAAACCCTTGAGTGGTTTTCCCACCTCTTCCCGTCTGCCTCCAAGATCCCATACTCCAAACTCTGAAGTTCATGACCTCTGAAGGGAGACAGAAAGAGCTGTGTGACTCACTAATGGCACCTTTTTGAAGAACAAGTATGTTCTATCAGATGATTCTCTCAGAGGACTAGGAATAGTATTTTTGACAATAAAACTGCATTCTATTTATATCCTACTTGCCTAAAATAGAAGTATTTACACAAAGATTTTCAAAGCTCTCCACAAAGAGCGTACTCTTCATGCTGCAGTTGATATCCTCTGTGTTCTTTTTGAAGCTGCTTAAATCCTACCAGTATACTCACAAGAGGTGTGATCATGATTACATTTTTACCTCATGTGAAGTATATAAAAATAGAAACAATAACTATGCTTCACTAAGACTGAATTATTACTGAAATCAAATCTGAATCCCAACTTTTTCTCCAAATTTAGCTTTGGTATTTGCTGCTATAGTCACAGAGCTGACTGATATCACAGTGTAGGAGAGTGAATAATAAGTTTTAAGGAAGGCATGTTAGAGGTTGAAAATCAAATCAAAGAAAGGCATGATAGGGGAGTTGCAGAAGGAAGTAAACGAAATACAATATTATTAACTTTGAAATTAAAAAAAGAGTTCATAAACATCCTAGCCATATTGCTAATGTTAAAATCTTCAGCCTAAAACTTCCACTATACTGTGTTAAAACTGCATTTTCTTCCCAGTGAAGATAGTGACCTCTTCTAAATAGGGGACTGTACTGACTCCATAGCAGTGAGATTGTATCTCTTTCTAAAAATCTCCTCTTCCTAAATATTCAATTATATATTTGAATGAAAAACAGAAAAGTCAGTTAGGGAAGACTTTTTCTCCCACGAGCTTTGAAATGTAGCTCTTTTTTTGCCCCTCTATGCACTTTTTGTATCTTTATTCTAAGTGAATAAGCCTTCAGCATGGAACACTCTTTACTTCTCTACTGTTCTTGTAATACAAGAGCTAATACATATTTATAGTTTTATAAGCTAGTTATCTTAACCCAAATCAAGATAGTTGTATCTTTAATTCATCTCTCAGTTTTAACCAATGCAGAAACTACAGAGTTCCACATTTTAGTTTTTCATCTCTGCAGATGCGAGGTCAGAGATGATTCACAAAAAGTTGAAAAGTACCTTAGTTCTAGCAACCACGGTCACATAGATACGTCCATTTTCTTTTAACCAAAGGACCTAAAATGAGTTATAGGCTGCTCAGAAGATTCTATTTGCATTATGTTTACTTCATTGCCTCTTTTCTATGTTCATGTTTTCATCACTGCCTGCCTTAGCCTCATTAGCTAATCTACTTGAAGATCACCTCAGGTCATGCTTATTCAGAGCAGACAAGTTCTACTGCATGGAGCTGATAAATCAAAGGGAGCACAGACTTGTTTAGAGCAGAGATTTGTTTTGGATTCTACTCAACAGTTCTCAAGGGCTTTCACACCATATACAAAGAAACCCAGCCAGACAGGGATGTGATTTTAAGGAAGGCTATCCTACAATTATTGCTAGACAGTGTTTTTCTGATGGATGCCAGCTGTTTCACAAGCCTTTCTTTTATTCCTATACCTTTGTTTCTCATGGTAATTAAAAAAAAAAAATCAACTCAATAAACCATAGAGTAAGAATAAAAGACTGGATCTATATAACAACTTGGAAATTCCAACATGGAGACGCTAGAGCATCATTCAGCTGTTGCCTAACACCGCAGTTAGCTAAGTCCCAATGCTCCGCAGTCTGTTGTTGAAGTCTGCCTATGTGTTATGGTGCTTGTGGTGTGCCACCAATGAAATCTTGATCTCGTCAAGTGCTTGGCACTGAGAGCAAAGATTTTGAACAGGTCATCCTCCTCACCAGCTGAATACTTTGTATATTGGCTCACAGTGTAAAGAGAAATATACTTTTTTTTTCCCCCTGCACAGGAGAAACCAACCAACCACACGCAATAAAATAAGAACCAAAACAAACAGACAGATTACAGAAGATGGAACACTGGCAAGGACAGATACTTAACTTCTCCAATGCAGTAGCCAAAAAAGAAGGTTTTTATTCTTTACCAGTTTCTCCAGGAAATGTTACAGTGAACCATTTCACAGTAGTATGTTTAAATTTTTTTTTGTTTGGGGTTCAGCTTCTGTTTCCTTTGTGGATCTGCCAGCCATAAGTGATGTTACCATGTCACTCCTTACTGCAACAGCAATAAACCCTAGTCTTCTCCTAACCAACTTCTCTCATTTCTATGGCAAGTGAGATTCCTGTGAAAGTGGGAACAAGGCAGGTTTGTGGGAGAGGAACTGTAGAGTGGTGAAGAATTCAGCAGGGCTGTGGAGGTGAGGAGGGGAGGCGGGGGGAAGAAAGAAGAGGGACCTAATACCCACAACAGAATATCAAAGCTTCCCAGTCTCCTCAAACACCTTATAGTCATTTGACAGCCCCTTTGAAATCTCCACTGACTCAGTCACCAAATGCATTAGCAACCTCAAAACCACCTCTGCTGCTGCAGGGGAGAGGACAGAATTTTCTTCCCTCAAGGTTCCTAAACAAAGTTACTTTGTCCTTATACTTAGGACAGTGAATTTCAGATATGACTTATACTATTGAAAAGCCTTGAAATAGCTTTTCAGGAAAGGAGAGTATTAAATTTCATTTTTCTCCAGTGCCTAGCCATCTTAATGTAGGCTCTAGAGAAATGTTGCTCTTAACTGGGATTAACATCCCTGAATGCTCTTCTGGATTTGAGTGTTTAAATCCTTTCTTTCAAAAAGCTTTTCTTTCAAAGAAGCTCCCAGGAAATAAAGAAGTGATGCCAAATTTTCAGCTAATGAATAGAACAATAGTTAAACCCAAGATGCTACTTTTTCTTCTCTACCTGAAAACGTTCATATTACTCAGATAATTTCTCTTTTTGTAATGCTTTCATTTCACATGTCATAAATAAAGAGAGGAGGATCAGGACATTATATCATATTAGCTCAAACCCTCACATAGTGCATTAAACAACAGGAACTTTACTACTGAAACTTGAACTTCACCTAATTTAATAGTAACAGCTGAAAACCAATGCTACAATTTTAGCTAAAGCATTGCAACTTTGTCCAAAAGTGAAACCACATTTGGATTTGCAATCCAAGACGACTTGATGAATCAGATTCACAGCATAACCTGCATCACACCCTAAAAAGATCTTTGTTCTGTGCCAGTAAATACAATGTCAATTTTTAAGTGTTTACTTATTCCATAACCTAAAACTTTTCATAGTGATCAAACAGGAGGTTATACTTTTATATTTTTTTATATCTGTTTTCTGCTCTTTGGATGGTAAAAGTTCCAAGCCAAGGAAATTTGAGTTTTCGCTAACTGAAGATGACATGAAAAAAAAGTATTATTTTATCTTTCAGCAAGATTAACACATGTAAAGAGAACAGAAGAGGTGCACTTTACTGTTAATCAGCTTATACAAAACTGCCACTCTCTGTTTAGCATCTTCACCAACTTTTTCCTTTTATCTGGAAGCAAATTCAATTGTTTCCTTTGATATGCTAAGGGCATTCTGTCTCATGAATGAAATATAAAGGTCAAGTTCTTCTGTATTGACATTCACAAGAGTACATGGGGCATTTGACATAAAAATATTTTGTTTGCTGCCGATTGTCAGACAAGCCTGTCTTCCCCAGCTCTCTACTTTGTCATCCGAAGGAAGACTTGCAGCATAGATAATCACTATTGTTATTACTGAGCAAGTATTACAGCTGTGACTGCCAAACAGGAGGAAAAAGATCTAGGGCACATCATATGGGCATGTTCTTCATTTTGTTTGATGAAATAGTGGCCATCCTGTAAACAAATATCTGAAGAATCCTTCTTTGGCCTCGATGTAAGTTCCTTATATACAAGTAGTGTGAATTTTAAGCTCATTTTCACAATACTCTTTAAAAGTAAAACGTATATTCCCACTTTTAAAGATATCCAAGAGCCTAGCCCACAAAATCTACTACATAAACAAACAAAATATCAACATTTTCCTATGGTGCCCAATACTGAAAAAAACATAACTCCTTTGCTGCTTAGGTTCCCACTGAGGTATGGCTCACTTTCTGAATATGATATATGATATAAACAAAAGCTGCCCAAATTCCTCAATCAGGATTATCAAAAAGCATTGCTTTATCATTAGTTTATCCAGGCCTGATTCTAAGTGTCCACCAAATATTCTTAAACCAGGCACACCTCTCAAAACCAGCAACACTGGTTTTTCCCTCACGTTTTCCTCATAGCTGGAATGTTTCTCTAAGGAGTTGAAGATAAGTTTCAAATACCCTCTTCGGGGAAGCACTCAGGTATTTATACAATGTGGTCAAGCTGCAACCACAGCTCACTTACCTGGATATATGAGCTAATTTCAAAAGCACAAAGGCGATTACTGTAACAGTGTAACTATGTCAGTACCTATCCCAGCGCTATCATTACTCAATGTGCTGAGCTACATGCTGCCAAAATAATATTGCTTGACAGTAGCCAGCTAGCTAGGTATACATACAGATAGGCTTTAATTGTATCCAACCTCTTTGGTAAAAAGGGACATTGTTCTATTTTTTTTACTTCCAGATTTACTTCCAGGCTTCCAGATAAAATCCTGGAAAACAAATGCTTGTAACCTTGCCATCTGCACTGAGAAAGGTAGCAAAAACTACCAAATGAGGAAGGAAAAACAAAAAAAAGAAAACAAGCACCACCAGCCACCCCAAAACACATTAGAAGAAATATCACTCAGTATATCAGATAGAGTCAGAATGGCTTTTCAAAAGTGAAAGAGCACCATTAGGCTTGGGAAGTAGCCTTTAAAATAGTTAACAAGTTCATGGATAGGGAAGATTCAACTGATACAGTCAACTACAAGGCTTTCAAGAGGATCACTTGCCAAAGCCTCTTAAACAAGCTAAGTAGTTATGGGATAAAAAGAATGTCCTACACAATTTGTTAGAAGATTGAATAAGGTGAATTTCCATGGCAGAAAAAGGCTGTAAAGAGTGTTTCACGTATGCTGGTTCAACACCACGAATACATAAATGATCTGAAAAAGGGAAAAAAAATGCAGTAGAAAAGGTTGCTGATGAAATTACCTTGTTCAAAATAGAGGAGTTGAGGGATGACTGCAAAGAACTGAAAAAGACTTAATGAAACTGACTCGATTATAAATTGGCAGTGAAATTGAACATAAGTGTGAAGTGATATGAGCAATGAAAAAACAAAAAAATCCCAGCTGTCTATAGATAGTAATAGGCCTACCACTATCAAAATAAAACAAAATTCGGGGCTACAAAAGATCGCTCAAAAAAAAAAACCTGACAGCTTAAATCATAATAGTAGTCAAAATAAACAGTAATTATTAGGAAAGCTGCTGTGCCTGACAGAGTCCACAGTGAAACTGTTGGTATGTAAAAAAAACAAAAACAAAAAAAAAAAACCAAAAAACCCACCAGATCTCAAAAGCTGAAGAAATGTAGATTAGGAGCTCAGAAAAATCCGTGGTCAAAAGGCAGTCATTTTCAGAACATGTTAGAAGCCTTCTATGTGGAATGATTTCTCAGTAATTATAGTATTAACATAAGAGCCATAAGAAAAGGATTGGTGAAGAAGAACGTCTCTTTCAACAAACACAGAGCACCAGCTTGCTCTGATCACAGGAACTTACATGTACTCCCTGAGCAATGCCTACATAGTTAGCAGCAGAAAGATTCACATAAGCAGCATTATATTGCCTTAAAAGATTTTAGATGATCCATTTTCTGTGTTCTACCTGGTACCTGTTTTGATTGCTCCTAGAATAGGCCTAAGACAGGATAATTTGCTGTAAGTAATGGAAACAGTGTGACAGTCCTGTAAAGGCTGCCTGCCCTTCCAAGGTAAGGCATAGAATTGCCTTATTTCTGGAATTCAATTTGCCACATTTCTAAATTTCCTGAAAATAATTGTAGTCAAATTTAATCTCATGAGGCTGGTCTCATAAATTTATTTCAAACTAGGATGGATTTATTTCTATGGTAATATTTTTTTTTCCACTTTACTAGTCATGCAGTTGTTTATCTCTCTGTTGTTGCCCAGCTGCTCTTCTATTTCGATGTTGCAGAAGTAATTAAAGCTAAAGGAACAAAATGTCCAAACCTGCAAATTTATTTGATCAGTCTTGTTTTTATAACTAACACGTGTTTTTCCAAAGCTTATAATATATTATGGCATCTGATGGGGAGGATTCTTATCTATAGTTTCTTATTGAATATCATGTTTCTGTACATGCTAGTCATTAAAGAGAGTGTGTTCCATAAAGAGTCCCATAATCTCAAAGACTGTCTTTTTTTGAAGTTGTGTTTTCTTTACATTAAGGAAGAATACATTTTCATTTCAAGTGTACTGTATTTGGCTTTTGTAGAGGTCTGAAAAATATCTGAACACATTAACTTGGTACAGAAAAAAAAAATCTTTCCTTATGAATACATGTATGTTTTTCATTAACATCATTTCTTACTAATTGACAAAAATCCGTGAACTATGAAACAAAAACTAAAGGCAGAGGATACTTTCTACTTAATAGTATTTCAGGTAACAGGACCAGCCTATTATACTTGTTCTGATGCTGCTTTGAAGGGAGCTAAGGGCACTGAAGCCTATTTTTGAGGGCATATTGGAAAAGAACCTAAACGAACTCATATGCTGCAATATTCCAGGTAACTATTTTTTCCTCTCTTCAACTTCGCTTTCACTTTCTCCTACCACAAGGCAGAGGCATGTGACCCTTCCAGATGCTGTCCTACCTAGCACCAGCAAAACTATCAATAAGTAGGAATTGCACAAGGTGTAGGGACTGAACACCAGTGGAGTAAGACGAGTAATAAGCATATCTGTCTGAGCTACTCTGTATTTATTTGTAAAGCTCCCAGTGCCACTTTTAGATGTGGAGTTTCTTCCACATGCTCACCTCTATGACAGGTTAAAACTCCAACAATGCCTCCTTAGCTCATTTAAAGACTACAACCAGCAATGGAGCTTTGACTTAAAATGAGCAGAGAACTCTGATCAAAAAAGCAATGTTACCTTTTCCCTTCTCATGGAAAGCTGGGCTAGAGTAAGTGATACTGAGTCCTGGGAAATCTTATTTTCAATTAGTCCTGCATCTTTTGCTGTTAGTTACAATATGCTTAGAATTTCTGTGGAGAATATGTTTACTGTCATTCATCACTGTGATTTATGAAGATCCCATAGCAGCAATTAAAAGTGGTTGTTTAGTCATATGCTGTCACCAGAAAAGGACATAACCTGTAGAGTGGAACTATTCAGGGACCTGCAAATGTTTCATTTGACAGTCACACCTAAAATATGAGCCAAACAATTATCAATTTTAGGGTCCTTTACACATTTCAAGAAATACAGGGTTCTTGGCCAATAAAGAGACTTTGGTTTAAATGTTTTGTTTCTAAAGTCAAATGAAACACTTTATAATTTTGAAATTTGGCCAAAAATGAGTTAATAGAGATGACTGGTGTTCTTTGAAAGCCATTCTGCGCTGCTACTGTTAACCCTCACTTGGTGCCAAACAGAAAATGTGAGTGTAAATGCCATACTTGTTAGTCATCCCTTGGTCAAACAACAGTTGCATGATGCATAAGCCAGCACATAAACTGCAATAACATTTGCTGGAAGATTTAGGCACAAAGCTGATGAAATAACAGGAAACATTTCTTCTTCTCCACAGCCCAAAGGTGTTCTTCGGATGAGGGTTTCAGAGAGAGATATAAAACCATAAAACTTTGTATCATAAAGATCCTGTGGTGATATATACAAAGGAGAATTTAGGTTTTGGCATTCCTAAAGTGAAGATAAACAAGAGGTTTCATATAAGAATGACTTTACAACACGTCCCATAGTAAAAAATGAAAATCTCTAATAAGTACAAGACACTTTTCATCAATTCCTTACTGTCAGGGCACTCTTCAGAGATTTATAAATATCTGTTCAGCAAGCTCACTGGAATGGTGAAGTAAATCACAGAGAATAGTACTAATCAATAAAAGAATGCGCATGGAGAAGTGTCACAGTACAAGCTGTCTGCAGTGCTGCAAAGGACTGCTTTGTGCTGCAGTACAGCTGCATGGGCATCCACGTCAATATTCACTGAAATAGCATGTCTACTCTAATAACTTAACAAATCAAATAAAGATTATCACTCCTAACTGGAGCAAGAAGTGATGCATATCCTATAAAAACACTCTTTTACAGAAGCGAGTCTGTTGCAAGTCTCCAAAACTATCAGTGAAATAGCTGGTGTGACCTTCGGTTTCCAATCTGCAAGTATTTTTAGCAATCCATAACTGCCATAGTTGATGAAAATTTCTGCTTCCATACCTAAAAGCTTTGTGAAGCTTCCATCTCTCCTGAGTAATTGGTAATAATGTGCTGTTGTTCTAATGGGTGATTATGCGTGACTGCAATATTAAGAACATTCGCCTTGATTTTAAGCACTTTGTTTTTAACAGGAAGCAGTATGTTAAATTTCAAAATTTCATAGTTGATTTTCTTTAGTAACATCTCAAAACTTCACATAATTTCTTCCTTCTGCCAGAGAATATATTTAATAAATACTAAAAATCATTAAATGTATCTGCTTTTCTAGGAAAAAAAATGTTTAATGAAATCTGTAAGACAGAAGAAAAGTCATGACCTGAGAAGCTGTTATATATATACACATATATATATGTATATCTCATTACAATACCAAGTTAGGAAATTTAATTTTTATGACTTCTTAAGTCAAACTCGAGTTGAATGCAATCACATTTTTAAAAGTACTTTATTATAACCAAAGGAAAGCCTACAACTTTAGTTTAACTACGTATATATTACTCGTTAAGGTTATAGGAGATTGGGCATTTAAACAAATCAGTTCCTCTCTCTTCACATATTTTTCAGTGACATTAAAACTAATTTAAAGGAATTATTAAACAGTTTCTTCATGAACCAGTAAAATGCAGGACATATATCCTTTGAAAAATTTTCTATTGGATGTGTGGATATCAAACATCAGGTAACACGGATATTCAGCCATTCACTTTTACTACTTTTCAGGGAAAAGGGCATGATAAAAAGCAGTTAGATAAAAGCCTGATGCTACTCAGTATAAGTTACTCATGAATATTTGTATTAGTTTATGTGGCAAGGTTATGATTGTGAGGACCTGCAAGGGTGGCTTCTGTGAGAAAAGACCAGGAGCAACCTCCATGTGAGACAGAGCCAGTTCCATCCAGCTCCTTCCCTCCCCAAAGCTTAGCCCATCAGCAACACTGGTAGTACCCCTGTGATAACATATTTAAGAGAGGGTAAAAAAAGCTGCATACCAGTTGTGAGAGAGAGGAATAAGAAAAATGTGAGAGAAACAGCCCTGCAGACACCAAGGTCAGTGAAGAAGGAGGGAGGTGCTCCAGGCACCAGAGCAGAGATTCCCCTGCAGCCTGCAGAGAGACCATGGTGAAGTGGGTTGTCCCACTGCAATCCATGGAAAGGACCACGTTGGAGCAGATATCCACAGTGCAGCACATGGAGGACACCATGCCGCAGCAGGTGGATACTGCGTCATGAAGGAAGCTGCAGCTCATGGAAAGGAGCCCATACAGGAACAGTCTGTACGTGATGAACAGTACCCAGTGGAAAGGGAGCAGTTCCATGAAGCACTGTATCCCACGAGAGGAATTCAATGCTGGAGCAGGGGAACAGACTAAACAGGAAAGGGCAGCAGAGATTAAGTGTTATGAACCAACCGCAACCCCTATTCCCTGTCCCCCTGTGCTGCTCAGTGAGAGAGGATGTAGAAGCACCATGACTAAAGTCGAGCCTCAGGAAAAGCAAGGGATGAAGTAAGGTGGTTTTAGGTTTTTTTCCTCACTATCCTACTCTATTTTTAACTAGAAATGAATCTTCCCCAGTCAAGTCTGTTTTGCCTGTGATGGTAACTGGCAAGTGTTCTCCCTGTTTTCACTCAACTCATAAGCTTTTTCATCTTATTTTGTGCCCTTGTCTTGCTGTGTGCAGGGGCTGGGGAGGAGGGGAAAGAGAGCACCTGGGTGGGGGTCTGGCAGTCAGACTAGGTCAACTCACCATAATATTGTAGATCTAGGACAAAAATTATCTAGCCATTAAAAACTCTGGCACAGCCTTCCAGAGTAATCTAAAAATAGAGGTTAATTGTCTTATGAAAGGGCTGATGTAATATCATTTCCTGCAGCAAAGACATAGGACATCAACAACCCCAACATCTTGTGTACTGATAGACCTCCAAAAGTCATACCATGAAAAAAATCCAAAAGCAGCTGTTGAACTGTTCTGATCTGCTCTTAGCACAAGAAACCCAGTGCTATGCATAAGACCTTTTAATCAGACCCTTAACACCTTCCTTCAGATGACTGCCTTCAAAAACATAATAAATGATAACCATTATCAGCATTTTAGAAAACAGCAGCAAGTGAATGTCAGTGGCTGGTTCCTAACAGCATCCAGCTTTAAATGAAATAAAACATCACTTTGTATTGCCCTGCCTACAATGTCAAGCACTGCTAGTGATTTTGGATTCCCAGAAGGCAAGTACTCAGCATTGTTTGAAAATCCTATACACCTGACAATTTTTTTTTTTTAAAGTCACTTTTAGAATTCCCACTTCACTTTTTACTTACAGGTAATTAATTCTCAGAACACAGATGTTGTTACTTTAGCTTAATGAAAACAAACAGGAAAGAATAAGGAAAAAAAAAGGCTCCATGAAAGAGTACTAACCACTGAATTTAATAGATTTTTGTACAAGAGCACAAAATGCCCTGCCCGAGCTGTAATTTAATGTTGCTTGTTTACAATATTATAAGTTTGAATTAGCAATATTAAAAATTAACCATCTTTAAGAAACTGGAGTAGGGACTGTGTTTCAAATGGACAGAGTAAGAATAATTTCAAATCACTATGAAGCTAAGTATACGGTTTGTCATGTCACCAAAGAATCCTAGATGTTTTTATAAAAATACCCACATGAAAACAGAATGTAAATAAGACCTGCCAAAATACACAAATATCCTGAGGAATATCGGTCTAAGAGAAGAACTCAAATTTCTACAGTAGTTTGTTCTCATAGTACTATAACATACAGTGTCTTCCACATAAAGCAATAAAAATGCCTATTCTAGTTGTAAGCCCTAAAGTAAAGGATTACTGTGATAAAGTCAAGCAGTTGTCTCTGTAGAGCACTTTAGATTGTCTAAACCAAAAAAAAGGTGAAAGTTAGACATAAGTACAGGAAGAGAATCTCTCTGGTAGTGTGAAAGTGAAAAAGCCCTCAAACTGTTAGACCGGTGCTTTTCCTTCCTAGAGTTCTTACCATGTTCCTTCAGATTGCAAGGTGATGAAGGACTTCTTTTGTGGCAAAGAGTACATGGTAGGTTCTCCTAATTTTATAGTAGAACTCAAATGACCACATACATAAAGTGGTGGAATCATAACCGTAGTAAAAAAAAAAAAAAAAAAAAAAAAAAAAGGTTGAGCACGATACTTAAAATATAAAAGTACAAAACTCCAGGGAAAGAGATATTGTTGTAATTTCCCAGTGGCTGGGAAAGAATTGAAGCCAGGTGCTGCAATTAATTCACTGGGGGAGAAATAAGTGGATAACAGCAGAGAATACCAAGGTTGATTTATTCACAATTATTTGTATGCCTGAGCAGGTGTCTTGATGGCAATATCAGCAGCAAATTTTACAATTCACAGGTGTAACACCCCTTTCAGAACTCCAGCAAAGACAGCTGTCTTTGAACAACTTCAGCCTGTCAGCAAACAGTTTCTCATACTCCTGCTTTTCCCAAGACACTGTTCCTGAAACGGCTGCAAGCTTGTTCCACTCTCTCTCTAGAAAGAAACTAAAGCCTCTTTGTGCTTAGGCACAATCATAACCTTCTTTAATGTATTCCTGGTTTGCAACTACACGTATAGCAGGATCAGCAATTCCCTAGTATACAGAGGCAAGGTTACTATTTGCAGTCTGAATTTTTCTGTTCCAAGACAAGCAAAACTCAGGTGAAAAGTTTTAAGTTTGCCACAGAATCCATTTCAGATATTCATAGATGTCTGTTCCAGAGATGGGGTAACCTCACAATCAATAATGGATGTATCATTAAGCCATTTCTGTGGAATATTATTATCCTGACTTTTACAGAGCGGAACATGGGAAACTACTGTCCTGAATCCACATGGTACAACTGTGACCTATGTGACTATTCCTTAAACACAGGAAGAATTAGCCATTTAATAACAGGATTAAAAGGCACCTCCAAAGCTCCAGTGCTAAAAACACAACTGCCTAAAAGGAAATTACTGTGCCATGGGTGCAAAACTAAAGCATGCTTTTCTCTGTGTCATAGCTGCTTTATTTTGGAACATAGGAAGAAAACAGTGTCAATATTAAGTCTTGGGATGGAAACCCATTCTTCTGTCAACCCTCTAGAAGTTGACATTAAAAAAGCAGTTTGCCTGTGCTCTCTAAGTTCTCAGAGACAACAGATATAGTCTAGTTTGTTATTGTTATTTTTGATGGTGTGAACACAGTTTAAAAGATTATGATTTTAATAGGGTATTTGAACAGCATAAAGTTAAAAAAAAAAAAAAAAGAAAAAGGAAAGTCTCTTCATTGTACCTCTACATTGGTTAACAAACACTGAAAGTTGTGAGAAACGCACATGCTCAAGTAAACTGTGAAGACCTATAAAAAGCCACCACGACTGAGTTACCAAAGAGGATCAGTGCATTAATTCTAATCTCACTTAGATACAGCAATGCAGAGGGTTTATTGTTCCACCCATTTTCAAGACCTATCCTCACAAGGTCTCTCTGGTCTACTTATGAAGGCTAAATCCTTTTTGCTGTTGGATATGTGGTCCAGCTATCCCAAGGAGTGAAGGCACAAGGCTAGCAGAGAACAAAAGGAACCGCTGCACTGAAGGCAGTGCTTGTAAGAATGGCATTTTAGTTCTAATGAATCTCTTCCTGACATCCGAGCATATCAGAAGTACAGATTTCTTGTACCATTGTGATCTCAGTTCCTGCTCCTCAGACAGCAGGGGCCGAGATTGACAGCTCACTTAACTTCATACGGAGAGAGACTACCTCTTGCCTCATGTAACTTGAAAGTGAGCCTTCTGGCTGGATAAGAGAGACAGGCTCCAATGGGAAAGACATCTGTTCTCACTCAACTAAAAGGAAGGTGGTTCTGATGCCATGATTCAAAGGCAGAATAATGAAAATAGGGCAGAGTGCAGAAGGCTTTTTGCACTGAATGATACTTACAATCCCCTAGCAAATGTCTCCCATGTTAAACTTCAAATTTTATTCATATCTACATCATCATGTGCCCTGTTCATTAAAATAATTCAATACTATTATACAATGATATTTTACCATGAAATATCCTCAGTAACTGCAATGAGATTATAATTACTTCCCAAATATATTTGGAAAACATAAACAGGCTCTTAGAAAATTGCAATAACACTCTCCCTCTCTCCTTCCCCACTCCCCGCCCCCAAAAAAAAAAAAAAAAATCACCTAATACCTTTTGTATGAAACACATATTTTAAAAATCTTCTGTATTATATAAAGTCTGCTATTTCATTATAACATGCTTCTTTACATAGAGAAAGTTTACCTAACTCCCCAGTGGCTGAGAAGTGTTAAATATTCACTAGAAACTCTTATGTATCAATTAGTCATATAAACTTGAAAAAAATCAGAAGGAAAAGCTACAGTGCCATAGAAATATTTTTTTAGAAATTGCTCATCAGCTTCACGTTGTTATTGCTAAGTTTACCAATAGTCTAATGATGGCACTTGTGATAATTTCTGAAATACAAGTTATTTCATGACCTTTTCTCAGCCAAGGCACACTTTAGTATTAAACTGTGATACAGCTTCAGAGACAGTTCAGATAAAGTCCTAAAAAGAAAATAACTGTTAATATTTTAGAGTTTGAATAACCAGATAAAGAGATTTGGGCTATTCAGAAGGTTGCTCTCCCTTGCATGCTCTACAATGAAAATGAAAGGATGTTCTCTCATATTAAATTATTTGTTCAAGAAAAACAAATGTCAGAAACCTAGCTGAGCAGAATTTGATCCACTAATGACAGCAACCAAATAAATAACTACTAAGTAAAAGAAGTTGGAAAGAAGGAAGTTATTGGAATGCAAGTTATGGAATCAAACAAGAGCTTAATTATACTGTGAAAGAGTGAACAATATAAACCTGGAGCCAGAAGAAAATAAAGAATTACTCCAGTGATTGGTTTGAGGGTTTGGGAGAGTTCTTTTAATGTGTTTTAAACCACATCATGATACTTCTTTAATTTAAATTTTGTACTGTTTAGACATGACACTGATGTTTACCTTCATGTACTGGGCGACTGGAGTTGCCCTAATGCTGGAACTTCTCTTTTGCAGAAGCAGAACCCATGCCCTCTGGAACTGTCCATTTCAGAATCTTGAAAACAATGAAGATGATAAATATGTTCACAGTAGGGGACTAGCTGGTCTACTAACCTGTCCTTTGGGACTCAGCTAATAGCATTCTGTTTGTCAGAGCTATCAGAAACAATGTGGATTATTTTGAAGGTTTTGAGATACCTATCATTCATCATCCTCCAGGGCTGCCTGGAGAATAGGAGTATAGTTTCATGAGAAAATATCAAAGTTTTCATCTCACATTAGAACAAAAATGATATCTTTGGACTTCTTAGGAAAAGACACAGGAGAAGAAAAACAGCCCAGGTTGCCATCAACACAATGGGTTTGGGCACTCATTTGACATGCTGAGGGCTCAGGAGCACATGCTTGCCAAAACCAAAACAAAATAAACAAGCAAAAAAACCAAAACACACAAAAGAACCCCAAACCAAAACCCAACAATAATACCACATACACCAAAAAAGAAAAACAGATCCAGTTTCTTGTGTCTCAAATACGTGCTTTAACTGCCTGACGTCACCATGCTGCCCCTTCTTTGCACATTCAGCCTCCCCAAACATTTTTTTGTAAAAACCAACACATTACAACAAAATAGATTATTTTCCTGAACTAGCATTGTAGCATTTTTCTGACAGAAAAAAGGTTTTCAGTACAACTACCTACTCTCTGATGAGGAAACACAAGTTTTGCCCACCCCGTATTGCTGATGATAGCTCACCGAGTTGCTCTGCAGCTGTCCCTTGGTTTTGAATTTTAAAACTGGGTAGTCTGGCTCCTACTGTAGATGACATTTGGCAACTATTATATGAAACAGCCTCTATTGTGAATCAGCATTAAATGGACACCCCAAAATATGACTAAATATACTCTTATGTTCAAGATGCTACTACTCATGTACATTTAAAGGAACAAAGACCTCTGTATAGTTTTCAAGTAGGTCTGTCCTAAGCTACATGTATTTAAAGTGTAAGTTTACATTATTAGGTTTTCAGTATTTAAAAAAAAAAAGGTATACAAACACACTTTAATGTTTCAATCTTGCCTTCTGCCTTCCTGTTCCAATTGGGTACTGCTCCCTGCCCCCTTCTCCATTGAAATCCCGATTTGAAGTGTGGAAATGTCAGAATAACACCCATGATTTTCTCATATTGAAACTTCGGAAACATCTAAACATAACAGTACCATAAGAAAACATGCCTAATAAAAATCCCTCTGTGCTGTAGTATCAGCTAAATCATTGCAAGTGCCTTCAGCATTGTCTGTCTGGACAAGATCCATTTGGAGATCAAGTCACTCAAAGTTAAGTATTTACATTGGAGCTGAGTTTCTAAAGTCCCATTACAGCTGATTAGTTACCATCATGAAGAACAGATCATTCTAGGTACCACTGGCTAGATCTCAACCATGCTTATCTGATATTGCAGAGGAAAAAAAACCAAAACACGACCACACACACACAGAGGCTGGAAACTCAGACAAAACACACATTTACTTGACTTGTTATCAATTTCACCTCTAGCCAGTGAATATTTTAAACATTTTACTTTGCTTTGCAATTTCAATCCACAACCTTTTCTGTGGGAGGTTTTATTTTAAAAAATGGGCACAGGAACCTCAAGCTCTTATATATTTTTAATCAGTCTTATTTGAGTCTTGCTTATCAGGTCTCTATTTGGCTATAACAAGCCAGATTATTATGTTCTATCCTCCTTTATAACACATTTATCTAACTCCACTCCTACAGCCTCTACTACACAAAAATAACATCTAGTACATACAAAGCATCAAATTTTTGACATTTGGCTTAGCAACACACCAAACAATTTCATGACTGTTATTTTTTTCTCCATTATTCATTTCTTTCATCTTCCATTGCTTGCACAGAGATTGCCAGCTCCCCTCAGAGACTCTACCCTGAAACTCCAAGCCACCGATAGAGCAGCTGCTCTATTTTTTAAGAGATTGCCACATCTTTTGAGATACAGCTTTCAGAAGCAGAAAGACTACTAACTACAACCTGTTCAGGACATATTTCTTCACTATCACTTCCCAGTTTAAGCTATGCAAAACAAATAAACAATCTGGGAACCCTCAGGAGACACACAAACTTTAAGGCAAAAAGCTAATGCAAACACTGCCTAATCCTGTTTCACACAATACCTCATCTCTACCGCCTTTTCAGAACTAACAGGAGTACCATATATCATTAATGCCAGCAGCTCATATAAAGCACACATAAAGGTCTATTCATCATTACTGACCTCACTGCATATTTTAAAGACACTTGAAAATTCCAGTTCTAGCCAAATGATTAGATTTTTTTTTTTTTAAGAAAATACATGAAATTCATCATACAATTACCTTATCATCCAGCTGTGACAGAAAGGATCTTCATTACTTGCTTGTAGCTGTATACTTTTTTTTTCATATAACAGCTGATCAGAAGAGCAGTCAGCCTGACTCTGGGGCAGGCAAAGTTTCCTGAAGAGAAAGGAGGAGCCCTCCTTTCTGGAAGCACCTGAAAAGCTTCAGCTGGGCAGTCACACTCACTCGGGGAACACACATCACAGGTGTGGGTGGGGAGACTTGCAAAGGGGAGTCAGAGGGTACACAACAGAATTAATAAACAGAGGGGAAAGGGAAAGAAGGATGGAGTTCTGGGTGGAAAATAATTCTGTATTTGTTTATATTTTGTTGGAAGTCTTCTGTTGAAAGAAATCCACTGTTGTCACCAGTGTTTTAATAAATGCCAGTTTGGCTTTAATAAACTTCAAGTGCAAGCAGATTAATCAAAAAGTTCTGTCCAGTTTGCAGACCCAGGACATCCTTAAATCGCTTTAATGGTTTCTTTAAAAGTTATTTGTTCTACCAAGGGGGAAAAAATATAAACCAAATTAATTTTCAAATCTACATTCTTTGTGTAATTCTTAAAAACTATGGACATAAATCTAGTTTTGTTTGTCAGCAACAACTGAACCCTTTAGCCATGCAAAGATACTGTATCTGTTAGAAAATGGCTAGAATTAAGAAATATCATGAATATATATAAAAAAATCTAACTTTTCAGAATCAAATGTTCAAGGAAAATTTCTTGGTTTCAGCAAAAGAAAAGCTTCTTGGTTCTAAATACCAGTTTAAAATGCAACAAAGATAGAATAAATAGGCAAGGATTTCCACTTAGCTACAGAAGATTATAGTCAAAATATTTGCCTTTTATTAGTTCTGAGCTGGGATCTATTGCCTCAGGCAGTCCATGTACCGCCTTTGTGGCAGCTACACCCAATACTCAGCTGGTCAAAAGGGAAGGACCCCTTCACTTGGTGATTAGAACACACACCTGAGTCAAGGATAAAAATGACTACAGGTGCAAAAACACATGAGGCTGGACTAGAGAGAGTTTTCTTAAGTGGTTTAGTAAAATGCTTTTTTGGTAGTGTATCTTGTAAAATATATCAAATCTTGAAAATTGTCTATGGGTGAAAATATTTTTTAGCTCTGCTCTGCTCCAGGAACATTATTAAGAAATTACTCCTAAGACGCAAAGCATTTGCATTAGCCTTAAAAGAAGAAAATACCCTTAACAACTGTCACTGCTAATCGTAATGATGAGTAGGGGAATAATTATGGAAATTTATGAAGCAACTCACTGGCATCCCAACAGGGCAATAAGGCTTTTGTAAATAACAGGAGTGAGAGAAGAACTTTGCTCTGGTTTTTTTTGTTGTTGTCAGTGACAAAGGTTCTGCTGATATTTCAGTCAAACTGTATGAGGCTGCAACATGAGTCTTATTGCTTGAAATAATTTCTAAGTGACAGCTTAAGAAATGGTGGGGTCTTGTAAGAAAGTAGCCTGATCCTTCCACCCACTCCTTCACTGATCAATGACAGTGAGCAAAGACTAGCAAATACTTTCTCAAAAAAAACTTGTTAGTGAAAATTCAAATTTGAGTATGCTCTATTACCATATGACCTTGATAGTATAGAGATATGATCTTTTTATTGCTGATACCACAAAGGTCAAATGTAGTATCATGGTTTAGACTATCCAAAATGATGCTAAAAGACTGAAGCCAGTTTGTGTTTCAGTAATTATAAGAAGTTTTACAGAGTCATAACGAAGATTCTTTTTATCTCCTGTGTTCATTTAATAGAAGTCACTAGTCATTGTTTAAGAAACATATGAAAGGAAAAGTAGAGAACAAACTTTTTCATTTTTTCATAAGCATTTAAGAATTTCCTGAGTTAGTAATTCAATCTAGAGCATTATTTTTAGTACCTATTGGAAAACCAGGGATGCTAATTCTCCATGCTGTTTCACAAACTGATCTGAAGATTTGACAGAACATTTTACATTTGCCATAAAAAGCCTTCTGTTTCTGAAAGTATCTACTATCGGTTTCGTGAAAGTAGTGTTAACCAGCTTCATAAAGTACTTGAGCATTTGTTACGCAAGTCATGCTTCATGACTTTTTTGGATTTTTTTTTTGAAAGATAGTACTCTGGGAAATTGCTAGTGGAACAGAAGGCTCAAAAAGACAGCTGGAGAAAGAAAGAACTTAGGATGATATAGAATAAAATATATGATTGCAAACAAGGGAAGTTTATTGCAAATGCCACTCTAATATATATATTTACTTTTATCTAAAGGAATAATCTGAGAGATTTGCAGGTTGTCATTACAGCTAGCATCTGCAGCATGTTTCATGATCTGAATGCCCTGATTTAGTCCTTCTTTGTGACACTCCACAGGTCCTAAAGGGTTTTTGAGAACTCAGGCAGCTTATGCTAAACAGATTTCCCACTTGTCACTTGTCCAAACACATTTGCTTTCAAGCTTGAATATATACTTTCCTATAACAGATAGTAGCTGCTAATACTGTATTAGTAAGAAGAAAATTAACCTCAGTCAACAGTAGAATAACAGAATAATCCTCATTTATAGCTTTCTTATGATGAAGCAGACTTAAAAGTTAATGTCATGAAACTCTCCTGCTATGTAACTGTGTTTCCGATAAGACCCAGGTTGGATTGGTTGGGTTTTTTTTCCCCTCCAGAAAAGGTGACTTTTAAGAGACTTATACTATGTTGTCTGGAACAGACAAGTTGTAAGAATAAAAGCAGAATAAAAAAAGCCTGGACTTTTCCCCTCACCTTCCATCCCCTCTAAAACCTCTGCCCCTCTTCTGTTTCAGAGACAGGACCAAAAGGTACACAGGTATGTAGGTAAATAATAATTGTAATGACAATCCATGAGAACTAGTACACTGTCTGTAGTTGTGCCCCAGCAAGGAGTGTGAACTTAGGTTCTGGCAAAGCATTTCTGAAGGAAGAGTTTACTGTGTATGACAAATTACATGTTAATGGCTCCTTCTTGAAATATTGGATTGAATTCCTACTACTTGCCCTAGGAACCTAACAGCAGATATTTTCAAGCATCTAGAAAGTGTTAAGACAGTAAGAAAATGATAAGAAAACGTTAAGAAAACATCTTAATATTCACAAGAGCTACACATCCTGGCTTTCTGACTTCTGGTAGTCTTCACAATCATGGAACTACCTTTTTTACCCCAAATTCTTAGTCAATTCTTGAAAATAATTATCCCTTAATCTTTTTTCTTCTTCATGGAAACTGTGTAGGCTTTCATTTTTTTAAAGATTAATTTCAATTATATATTTATTTCATCCATTTTTAAATGCCGGAACAGTTAAAGAGCTGGAGTCAAGACAGAGTAATCCAGCTCCATGCATTTGTGGAACTTATAACAAACATTGCATTTCACACAAAGGATGAGATTTTTCAAAAATATTTTTTTAATCATCCCAGTCATTTTAAATGCCAAATGGTATGGTTGGGGCCCATAAAATTGTGTCAACCCAATCTACAATTCAGTAGATCAGTACTTGATTTTTAGGACTTCCACTTATGTCTCCAATTGATAGAAGATGTAAATGATGCTTACGATGAAAAATCATATCAAATGAGAGAGAATTGTCATATTTATCTCATAGAAGGAATAGTGAAAGGATGAAATGAATGGATAAAAGGTGAAATAGGTCTTCTCAGTTCTGATGTAGAGGTGATATTGCCTGTTCCAGGTAGATTATGCTCAAAGAACTGCTATGGCCGAAAGAGAATATGATGTTACATACGGAGTCAAGAATTTCTTTTTAACCTAATAATAACAGTTTAATTAAAATATAACTGATTAGTCTAGCTACAGTAATAGTAACTCATAGTCCAAATTCACACTGGAATGTCTTACTGGTGATGTAATTAAAATTGTCATTCAACACTTACTAATATCTAGTGCTTTTCTTTGGTGTTATGCTCATTGTTCACACACCTCTTGGGTCACTAGTCTGATGACACTAACCTCCATCATGCAGAGAGGTGGTGAGTGAAGCAGTATTGAAGCAGAGCATCAGCATCCTGAATTATTTCCAATTAGGGCTTCAGTTTAGATGTGTGTGCAGGATCCCTTCTGCCCTCTATACTGGTATTCACCTGGGGCTATTTTTACGTGCATTCTTATCAGTCTGCTTCTTTCCCTGGTTCCCAACTAAAGTTTGAAAGTTGCATCATAGCCTCCCTCAGCTTTATTTGCCATAAGCTGCTATTGCTCCTCAGGCAATGAATGAACACCCTTCTCTGTCTGACCTTTTTACAGTAAAAGCTATTCACAGGGCCTAACTAAAACAAGTTAGGCATTAATCTCTAGACCAACAGAGAATTATTAAAAGCAGATAAAATGCCCAGCCATACGAAAAGGTCAGGTTACAACTTCACCAGTAGATGGCAGTGTTGTTTATTAGAGTGGACCTTCTTAAAGACTTCTTGTGGAAACACCTTCTCCAGAGATAAATTAGATTCTTGCTAAGCAATAACTCATCCCTGTGTTCATGGCTAAATTAAAATAATGTACACCTGGAAAAATAAAACAAAACAAAACCAACGAAAACAACCACCCAAAAAACCAAAACCAAACCCACGACAACGAAAACCTAGAAAACCGGACTTGCTAACTTGCTATGAAAAAGCAAGAATTTCTCTATAGACTGGATATGAATTTTGGAGCTGAGATGCTGTTGAATGTATTTCATGATTGCTATGTCCAATCAAAACACAAATTATATTAGAAAATCACATGCTGGTCACATGCAGCATTGTACGCAAGTTCTCGATGCAAAAAATCTGGTTTAATTTTAGGTATGGACCTAAAGGAATTATTGTAACACCTACTGCATGAAACAGCACATGTATCTTCCTATATGTTATTATGAATTACCACTCTTAGAATCTACTTTTCTATGGAGATAACATATTCCAGGCAAAATGGATTGCTGAAGACTAGAAAAAAAAAAAAAGAAAATAAAAGGTATTTCAAGAAACACTCACAACTTGCTGTTCTTAGGCAATTTCAATTTTCAACATCCATCAGTCATTCAGGTGAACTCTCTTGCGAAGTTTGTAATGTAAAAAGCTCCATTGCAGGGAAGCCCTTCATATATACTTCATTGAAATTAACTGATTGCCTCATTCAGTGATTGCAGTTACTAAACTTCAACAAATCTGAAAGCATAAAAGGGTGCCACATGAATTCCAGCATTCAGTTCCTTCAGCAAAACTGTCCAAAGAGCAGAGAAGATGCTGATACAGAGTCTACCCAGACTGCCCTGTCTTAGACTGATATTGTTGCTGACCTGGCTGCAGCTGATTACCTCATATAACCTCACACAAGAAAAATGAGATTTTATTCTTTAAGACCTAAAAACCCCCAAACATTTTAAGAAAGTGTCTTTTAATAAAGTTTAAAACCATGATCCTAGAAACATCCGTTAAAGTACAGCCTAGCTGTGGATGCAGCTATCTTATACTTGGTTTTGACTTTTCCTCTATCCTGGAAGGTCCAAGTTCTGCTCTTGTGCAAGACTACCTCAGCTTTGATAGCAATGAAGAGCTTTTAATGTTTCATTCATGACACAGTGCAATCCGGGTCAAGAAAGTAGTTATCCCTTCATTGAGCTTTCCTAGAAAGCTGAAGGTAAACAGTGTACTAAAATATAGCATTTTTGGTACTTCCAGCAGATATATGAAGATACTAATGTCATTGTACAAGGTATTAATGAAATCTCATGTCAAAAACTCCATTTATTTCTAACCTATGTACTCAACATGAAAAAGTTCCCAAACAAGATTGAGGAACCAGTGAGCCAGGCAAGCCTGATGCAACAAGGCAGGTCCAAGGTCAAGGCAGGAGGACAAACTGGAATGGCCCAGGATCAGCAAAGGGGAAGGCAGCAAAGCTCATGCAAAGGCCCTGAGTTTAAATGCTGTTGCCAGGCTGAGAGAGGGCCCTAAAGTAGCATCTCACAGCTGTTTCTCATCCTTTAGCCGCTTTCAGAGCAGTATGACCCAAGGCAGTGCAGCTGTGCTGCAGCAGGGAGGGCTGTGAGCACAGGCCAGCATTGGGGTGGAGGGAAGGGTTTTCATGGCCTGTTGATGTCCTCAGGCCCTGACATGCTGCAGCAGTCCAGAAAACACTATGTCATCACCCTCACATCTTTTTCATATCTCCTCTACTTCAAGCGCTAGTCTTGGCCTCTACAAGGTGAGAAGATCCAGAGTTTCCCTCTGTTTGTAGCTGGAAGGCTGCATTGCTGGATTTTGAGCATCAAAAATATCAGTAGACTCAGAGCTGCAGTATTATTGCTCAAGACAAGCTTCTGCATGCCTGACCCAGCTCTGCAACAGCTGCGCTATATCTATACTAGGAAGTCAGTTTTACCAGAGTAAACACACAGTTGTGGCACTATTCATACAGGGGTTTATAGTGTCCCATTGTGAGTCTAAACTCTCATTTAAGAATATAGAAACATTGAATCAATTTAGGTTGAAAAAGACCTTTAAGATAATTGAGTTGAACCATAAATATGCTCACTAAGTTGTAAGTGTTCATGAGATCTTTCCTTCCCAGGAAGCAGTACCACATTTTTTTTGCTCTCTCATTGCTTTATTCATTGTATGTTAAGAAGGAAGGGAAAGCAGGAGCAACTGGAGGGATCCTGCTGATGGATGGCACCTCACCTGCAGGTAGCATCTTTGCTGTGACAAAAGCTGCTGCCAAACTCAGAGACAATTTGGCATCCTGTACTATGAAAAGCAGTGGATCCTGAGCTGTTGTAGGGGTTCCAGGATAAAGGTGTTTGCCTCAGACTGTGCTTCTGCTTAACATAAAAATGTGATATTGCATACAGGCACATACTGATCCAATTCAGTTATTAACACCAGAGAACATTAGAGAGAAAAAAAAAATCTTTCATATTTTGTAAAACAAAGGAATGCTAACAGAAAGCATGTTGCCACTATTGTGACTGGGGCTTCTAGTAAGCTGATTAAAGTAATTTTTTTGTCCTAGTCTTACTGATTATTTTAACTGGAGTCTGACAGTATGAATGTAACAAACTGAAGAAGGACCATGTTTTCCTGATTACAGCGACTTATTTGCATGTTTTTCTAGAGATAAGAGACAAGACACAATAGTTACTTTGTGCAGGAGAGGAGCAATTCTTAGTAACTCTGGTGTTCGCTAATAATCTGCAGGAGTGTGGAAACCAAGTGGTTGCTATTGCAACGAAATAGTGCAGAGCTCTCTCAGTTTTTTCATATTGTCACTTATTTCTATTGCTGAAAAAAGGAAAACAAAGTGAACTAGTTTCCCAGTATGTAGTTATTTCTCCCAGTAATTTTTCATTCAGTGTTTTAAACCTTATGGGTCAGAAATGGTCAGGATTTGCTTGACCTGCCTTGAGATCAGCCCCAGTATGTGTGTCCTATAAACAGAAGAAAACATTTGCTTAGTTTGTGCTCATAGTAGCAACATATGGGCTGTATTGGCTAGAATTTGTACACATTTTCTCTGGAAAAAAAGTTCATTTGTGACTGGGTTGGTCAGGCAGAAGAGATTCTGGTGCTTAAAACACTTATGTTTTCTCACAAAACTTCCATTCACATGTTGTAAATTCCACTGAGCATCTGATTGTCTTAAGTGTTAGACCTACAAAACATATAAAATGCTGGAGTACAAAATTTAGATCCACAAAACCTGTGCTTACCTGCCTCATGAACTTGGGACCCTAAATTCTCCTGTGCCTATCAGCTTCTTTTAACATATTTTCTGAAAGACAAAGTGTCTGTTTCAGGACATATCAAGATCTGACCAGATTTTAACAGTGCTAAGCAATTTGAGGATTTATTTCAGACCTAAGTGTCAGCAGAGAGTAGGCTCTTTCTGCCAAAACAAACTGCAGGGTCTAATTCTGCAGGGTCTTCTTACCCTGGGCTTGATGCCATTCTAACACAAGTAATAAGGTCAAATGAATAAATACCTGTCCACCATACCCAATACACGCAAATCTAAAAGCATCTCCTTGAAGCCTGGAAATTGCCACCTAGTTTATGTTGGGATGGGTACAATGAGAAAGCACATCCAGCTTGATGGTTGGTATTAATCTTCTGGAGATACCAACTTTCCCCATGCTGTATCGAGGAACCTGGACTTTCAGCCATGGGTTGTGAATGCTGCCCCCAGCCCTAAAGTCCAGCGTAAATTCCATTTCAGTTCAACCCTCCGTCATCTTTGGTTCACTTACAGAAATGCTCAAACTCTATTAAGCACATAGTATTTAAAAATACTTAGACTTCTTTACAGATATAACACCACATGACCAAACTCTCCTGCCAACGTGTTCTTCTGAACACCAGTAAAGAAAGAAAGAAAGAAAGGTGGTTTGAGGTTTCTGTTCTTCCCGAATGCAGCCAATGGCATATTTATCCACTGATATAAAAATAACTTTCAAACAGCCAAAAGGAAAAAAAAACCCTTACATTTTGTCATGCAATTATCCATCAAATACTTTGCTCTAAGTATTTTATATACAATACCGAAGTAATTCCTGTGACTATTACTGACAAAAAATTCCTGACAGAAGGACCTTTCTTGAACTGAAAATTATTAGCATCTCACTTGGGAGGAGAAAATGGAGTTGACAGAACTTTGAACTAAATGGCTTTGTTAAACTTTGAGGAATAAGGCAAAGTGTATTATTTCTGCCCAGACAGAGAAGTATTACTTAATAGTTAAAAACCACTAAAATAACTATTCTGGATGTCGTCATTGTTGATAAGGGAACAGAGGATAAACTGCTCACACAAAGAAGTAAAATGATGGTATTGGGAGCACTGAAAAGGGAAACCTCAAAAAGCAGCTCAACACATTGTTTAAAATGATAAAGGAAAATGAAATGCATTAATATAATTTTATTGCAATTATCTAGTCATCTATGATATGCCTAACACTGTGTGTATTTGAAAAAGCCAGAAGAATTACTACATTGACTCTCTTAGAAATCTCCTCAATTGATGCAATCTAACTGGAAAAAAATATATGCAGCATATTACAGCATTTAAAATCACTAATACCTGATACCATTCTGAATTAGAAGGGAAAATGTCAACAGAAAAGCATATAGTTAATTTTCTCCTTTTGGCTTCCTCCTATACTATGGGCGCTCTAAATTAACATTTTGGGTGTAGCTGAAATTTTAAAGTATTTCATTACTTTTCTAGTTTGCTTGCTTTGTTAAGAAACTTTTGGTGACCACCACCAATCACAGCATTGGTATCATCCTCCCTATTCACTGTCTGGCACTAGAGTATGCCAATGCAAATATACTTTATTACTCGGTAGCTAGAGAAAGGGAGACCCATATGTTAGGTAAAATGCAGTTGAACTCTGTGAAGTCCTGACTACTACAAAGATTTTTTATTCTGATAAAATGAAATGTTTTCAATTAAAGATCTCACAGTTGTTCTGGTCAATGTAAAAAGGAATATTATAAAATTGTGCTCGTCCTACAAGGTAACTGGTTTTCAGGTACAAATAATACAAACACTAACAGAAATTTGAGAGGCACAATTGAAAAATAAAATATTGCCTTGAACAACAAGAGAAGGGATGACTGGCAACACGGGACTATCTGAACACTAGAACTGCTGAATTTCAACCATGCAGTTCACTTGTATAAACTAGTAACTGGAAAAATTCTTCAGAATTACCGAAGCTGAGAAGAAAAAGAGGAAAACAGTTTTCTATTTTCCTCCTTTCTATTATATGCCTAGGTGTCAAGAAAAAAGTAAGATTCTTGAAGAATCGTTTGGAATTATATATCAAATGATCAAAGAGAAAGTGAGAATACAGCATCCTCAACTCCCCAAAAGACTGTAATTGAAATGGAAGTATATTTGGAGAATCAACAAGGACACTTAGTTCTGTAATTTTACATATTACTAAATTATCATTTGTCTGTGAGGTGCGTAAATCATGATCAGTCTCAGTCTATGAAAATCTACAGTCAGGAACTGACGTGCTAATTAAAATAGGGTTTTCTAGATCTTAAAAATAACAGTATTGTAATTAAAAAAAAAAAAAGGATAGATTGAATGACAAAACTTTCTAGACAATAAAGCGAGAGGAGTATTAGAGTATTAATGAAATCCTTAATGAACAGTCACATTTGCTCAACTAAGGATATTCAGTCCTTGGCACATGTGAAATATTTAGGAAACATGAAGCATACTCTGTGGAATGCCAGATAGATTATTAGATGCCCTAATGTATGTGTGTTCATCAAACCAGTCCTTCATTTTTTAGGTAAACCTCATCAGATATCCAGGTTTTCTTGAAGAAGGGCTTCATTTATGTACTAACTTTTCCGTTTTTTTTCCACAGTATGGCAAGTAGGTAATAAACAGTTTATCCCGTTCTGGAGACTCTGTTTCCACCCTTCGATCATCACGGCTTTACCATGTCTTATGTGTAATTACTTCGGTAAACAGAATGAAGGCAAGCATGAAAAACAGGAACACACAATCACTTCTTCTATCAGTGTATAGCTCAGATAATGAACACAGCAACATTTCTGTTACAGAATAGGATATGGGTGCCAAAAACAGTATTAATAATAAAAGTGACAATGAAAAAATATAATGAAAAAGTGAAGTAATCTTAAGGACTTTTAGGTCCTCTGAGAAAACTTCCTCATCCCAAGACAGCAGTGCCTTGGCATTGCTTAGAATTCTGTTAGACCCCATGTTTTGGAGGGTAGCGTGCGATGCTTGGTTTGAAATCTGGAACTGAATTTGTCTTCCGCACTCACTGAGCCCAAAACCACTGAAGTTTCCTTTCCTGAAGTTAGTATTTCACCCGCTTGCTCCCAGTCCCAGTAAAACTGCACTAGAAAAACTTCCATTACTGTCTCCCTGTAACTGTCAGCATCCCCAGCACGTGATATAGCAGGAGGTAAACATGGGATGAAGGAGCCGTAGTACTTATTGCTTTTGTTTCCTGCTACACAGATCTTGACTCATGTGGTGATGCCTTTTTTTCATGGCTTTCCTCTTTAATACACACAAGTACTGCTGCTAGGGGATACAGAAGACTAGCTCTACAAGATACCCATCTTCCTCCAGAGGAAACAAAATGAGGCCAACACCTCCCTTCAGTGAACTGAATGAAATATGTCCTATTTGAGTTTTTAAAAAAGACAAAGGTAGGAAAATGTCTCTTTATTGGAAGACTGAGGTTAACCAAAGTAAATTCAGCTTGACAAAGCAAGCAAGTAAAAGCAGAACTTTGTGGGAGTTCAGCAACATTTGAGAGAAAATTGTAAGTCATTTCAGCCAAAATTAGTCTGGGCACCAGATACAACTGTAATGGTCATGCTGATCTAGTGGGAAAAAGGTTCACTTGCTACCATAGCAGTGCTGAATGTTGTCTGTAAGCTTACAAGGGAGAAGAGGAAAATACATCAGGAATAACACCCCAAAAGGCCACTTACATGGACATACAAAGGAGCCAGAAGCCACTGAACAGTGGATGAGAGGATATGGACTTCTCACAGCCCAGCCTGAACCGTGTAAATTATGTAGTTCTGCTCTCAAAGTATCAGAAAAAAAGTTCTATTTGGAAACAGCATCCAAGTACAGTTTGCAAGTGTATCATGTTAGTTAATCTTTACAGTAATCATAGGGTAAATGGCTATCTATTTACGATTTTAATTAAGACACTTCAAAACTAATTTTGCAATAACTTGGAGACGTAGCTCCTCTTCCCTTCTCATTTACACAATAATTTTTCCTTATGCAATCCTCGAAAATATATGCTGTTAATTCTACTTGCTCACAGTGTATGGCTGAACCATCAACAATGATTTAGCATAGGTCTACTGAGATTAAAATAGAACACTGATTATTCTTTTTGTTTTCTACAATTATGTTTACAGTTTATATTATCTCTTGAAGAGAGTGTTCACATTAATATTTGCATTATACGCCTCACACAGGAAGCTGGAGGAAAAAAATCTTTTTTTTAAACTTCTGACATAATTTCATAGAACTGAAATATTTAATTACTATAATATGATGAAAACTGTATTAAATTTTGTACATGAGTGAAAACAGGTAGAGGGTCAGCTGAGGTTGATGCGGGATGGTGAATTGTTGGTTGTGGTGGTTTTTTTGTTTGTTTGTTTTTGTGGGTTTGCTTTGTTTTGTTTTTTTCCCTTGAAACACATAAATGAAAAGCACTGAAAAATATTGTCAGGAAAATACATTTTTTGCCACAGGTTTAATGCACATTTAATTAAAAGGAAAGCATATACTTAAGTTTTAATTACTAGAGAAAAATATAAAATGAAGCATTGCAAAATGAAAGAACTATTGTCCATTTTTCTGGAAAGATCAAGGACCCACTACCTCAGGAAGATTAAAAATATGAACATTAATGTTATGAATAATAACAAGCAACCATTTTTTCATCTAGTAGATTAAAATAAGAACAATTTTAATATTCATAAGCTAGAAGAAGTAATTTTTCATGCATTACTTCTAAATAGAAAAAGGCAATTTCAGCATCTTTCAGTCTTTTACCAGTAACTGAATTTGTCATGTTCTGTGAAAGATAGCTCACTGAAGACAGTTAAAAATAATTTTTAAAGTAGTGGCACACAGAACAGGACATTTAACCCATTAAGAGGTGACAGGAGAGATTCAAGTGAGACGTTATTTTTAACTCCGGTTATGAATATTTATAAAACTACTGTAAACAGATGTTTGTTCTGAACACATAGTCTTGTTAGTACTTTCTCTGAAGGCTCCTTTCCATGTTACTATTAAACAAAAAACCCAAATCAAAACAAATAACACCCAAACCACAACAACAAAAACCAAATCAAACAAACAAACAAAACCCAAACCAAAACAACTGAACAAAATTACCTATATCAAGGAATGCAAACATCTCTGCCTTGCAGGTATAAGGCACCATTTTAACTCTGAGATTGCAACCCGTCATAATGTCTTCCTTTCCCAATATAAGAATGAAATAGCTCACCACATTGTCTTTGTAGCCTTTACTATGGCCTGTATAATGTAATGCTCACTGACTATCAAAGAACTCCTAATACCAGCATAACTAAGATTTTGCCCAGTTCTTCCAACTGTCATTGTTTTTGTGATCCCGTGAAGTACTGTAAGTGCTGAAAATTTTTTTCATTCCAGTATTATATAGAACGAAGTGGTAGTGGTTGAATGTCAGAGTCCAATACCCTAGGACAAGGTTCTTTTAGATATCCCACATAAAGAGGGATTAAAGCTTAATATCAAATTTACTTATTCGATGTATTCGTCATTGCATGGGATTTTGATTTAGTAGAGTGATACAGCAGTACACTGACATTAGAACACGAGCACAACAAAGGTATTGCAGAATGCAGTTGAATTACCAGGCAAATGTGATACTCATGACCCGTCACACGCTCACCATCATGGTGCTGAGTGTGCCCAGTCACCAGGAGGGAATGCAAGGGTTGAAATGAGGTCAAGCCCATTGCTCTCCAAAGATCATTTTATTAGCTGTCCAGTTTTTATACTGCATGTTGGGTTGAGCCAAACATATACTTCCACTCATGCTGCACTAGCTAGCTCAGAAAGACACTACTCACAGAATCACAGAATCACAGAATGTTAGGGATTGGAAGGGACCTCGAAAGATCATCTAGTCCAATCCCCCTGCCAGAGCAGGAATACCTAGGTGAGGTTACACAGGAAGGCGTCCAGGCGGGTTTTGAATGTCTCCAGAGAAGGAGAATCCACAACCCCCCTGGGCAGCCTGTTCCAGTGTTCCGTCACCCTCACTGTGAAGAAGTTTCTTCTCACATTTAAGTGGAACCTCTTGTGTTCCAGCTTGAACCCATTACCCCTTGTCTTACTGTTGGTTGTCACTGAGAAGAGCCTGGCTCCATCCTCGTGACACCCACCCTTTATATATTTATAAACATTGATGAGGTCACCCCTCAGTCTCCTCTTCTCCAAGCTAAAGAGACCCAGCTCCCTCAGCCTTTCCTCATAAGGGAGATGCTCCACTCCCCCAATCATCTTTGTGGCCCTGCGCTGGACTCTCTCCAGCAGTTCCCTGTCCTTCTTGAACTGAGGGGCCCAGAACTGGACACAATATTCCAGATGAGGTCTCACCAGGGCAGAGTAGAGGGGAAGGAGAACCTCTCTGGACCTACTAACCACCCCCCTTCTAATACACCCCAGGATGCCATTGGCCTTCTTGGCCACAAGGGCACAGTGCTGGCTCATGGTCATCTTGCTGTCCACCAGGACCTCCAGGTCCCTTTCCCCTACACTGCTCTCTAATAGGTCATTCCCCAACCTGTACTGGAACCTGGGGTTGTTCCTGCCCAGATGCAAGACTCTACATTTCCCCTTGTTATATTTCATTAAATTTTTCCCCGCCCAACTCTCCAGCCTGTCCAGATCTCGCTGGATGGCAGCACAGCCCTCTGGCCTGTCAGCCACTCCTCCCAGCTTGGTGTCATCAGCAAACTTGCTGATAGTACACTCAATTCCCTCATCCAAGTCATTGATGAATATATTGAACAGTATTGGTCCCAGAACTGACCCTTGAGGCACTCCACTAGATACAGGCCTCCGACCACTACTCTCCACTAATTATCTCAGAAAAAGCTGTTTATATGACCTGATGTGTTACTGGTATAGACATGTATTTAAACCAAAGGTTTAAATTCCAGTCCCCCTAGAAGTGCAGCTTTCTTTACAATAATTTGTGGACATTCTCTACGTTGTCCCCTGAGCTCATTATTTTTATCTTTCTCCTCTCGGTCTTCTTCCATTGTGGGGCGGTCAGTCACAGTGAAACTTTGGCAATGTGGTACAAATGCAAAGGTTCTTGACTGCTGGACTGTGTCTCACATCTGTCTATTTAGCAGATATTCATGTTCTGGATGACTTTTTCCCTCTCTCTCACCTAGTATTTTCTGTCTTTTCTTTGAATTTGGCTGAAATTGGGATTTTGACACGCAGAGTTAAACCTATGCTGTGTTCAGAGAAAATTTAATTCACACTTATGGGTCATTACAGTTGAAAAACATCGATGTATATGTATTTTATCTTCCTATCTGTTGTATGTTTCTGTTGCTAACCTCAAAACAAAAGTCATCAGTAGGTTTCTTTAGGACCTGCTTAAAATGAAAGCCAAAATGCAAAATACAAACTGATTAGAGATGAACCATAAGTTCTCTATGTGAAAGTGTTTCTTTTGGAGACATGACTATAGATATGAGTTCTATCTCAAATCAATTAACAGCTTAACAAATCTTTTATTCTACTACTGAACCATATTATAAATGTACCTATCACGTCTCAGTGAAATTCCCAGAACAATTTTACATGAAGAGTTGTGACCAAGGATACACTTAAGTGGCTGTGTTCACATTTGGACATACAGTGTCTCAGAGCATTAAGAGATCATATCCACAATGCTGTTCTCAAATATCCTTTTCCTCTGCTGTAGGTATTCTTCAGATATTTAGAAAGGAGCACTTACCTTCACCTGTGCAAGTTCTGTTATCAGCTTGGGATTTCTTGGAAGCCAAAAAATGCAGTCCAGATTTCAAAATAATATTATTGGTTTAAGATGAGATGTTCAGAGCTAAGGATTTCAAGCGACAAAACATATTACTTTGTGAGTTTTGCTTAGGCCACATTTCAGCCCAACCTTAACACTTGAGTTTTTCATTTGCAAATATACATTTAAATACCTGCTGTGAAAGCTCAGTCAGAAACTTACACAACTGAAACAAATTAAGATTGCTCTTGGCTCCAATCCCAAGTCATAATCATAGAATCACAAGATAATTCAGGTTTGAAAGGACCTTAGCAGACCTCTAGGTCAACACCCTGCTCAAAATCAGTTCAGCTACAGGTCAGATGAGCATGATCCAGCCAGGTGTTGAAAACCACCAAGAATGGAGACTGCATGGCCTCTCTGGGCAGCCCACTCCAATGCCTGCTGTCCTCACAACTTTTTCTTACGTCCAATCTGAAACTCTCGATTCAATTTTTGCTGTTGTGTCTTGTCCTCCTGCTACACACAGCTGTGAATAATCTAGTTCCACCTTTTTTACAACCAGCTGGAACAACACTTTTAACTATTCAGTGAAGCTCTGGAACTGGCCACAACCTGTCAGAAACAGAGTACTGTTGCTACTGGTTCATACTTGCTGCATGAGTACTTAGGGATAATTTAGAGCCAAAAGTGTCTTAGGGTTGGTTAGGTATTACCGTCAAGTGGCTTTCTTGAGCTTACTGTTAGGAGCCCTCTATGTCAATGGAAAACGTTTGGTACCTTAGAATTAGAACTTGGAGAGGCAGAGGATGAAAGAGACGGCCTAGAGGGAACTAATGGAACTGACTTGGGATGTAGGACCTCATTATGACTTCAGTTTGCTACTGAGAACAGCTGGAAGGTGCCTTCTGCCGTTTTGGATCTGAGTTCAGAAAGCTGAAAATAGTCATCTATAGACATCCGGCCTTTCTTTTCTTTTAAGATGTAGAGTGGACGAAGGCTTTCTCCTTCTTGTACTCTAATCAGCAGTGAGAGCACTTGTCCAAGATACAGCATAGCCTGTTTCAGATCCACACATTTACACAATAAAGTTAAATCAGACAAAATTGAAATCTGTTGACCTATAAAATATTTTACAAAGCTTATGCATCTGTATTGGTCTTCACTAAGGTTGTTTGAGAGAATGATTAGCAGAATAAGGAGAATAAATGCAAATGTTAGTTAATGCGATTCTGAATTCACATGATATTCACTAGGTGTGTTCCTGTAGAAACTAGTCGATTCATTTTTCCAGAAGCTCTTGAAATGCACTATGGGTGTTCACTTTAAAATACCATGAAAAGGGAAAAAAAGTGAGTACAGATGACTTCTAATCCAATTTGTTTACAAAATATCCTTCAAAGCGTTCTGTTACTGGTCTTTCACTAGGAAAAACAAAATGTCCCAATTAAGCTGACAATGGTCTTTCAGTTGAAATCAAGCTGAGCATCTTGCAATAAGTAGGCAAAATGATGTAATTACTATGCACTTTTCTTAATACAACAATCATAATTTGCAAGTCTACTACTCTGTAATCCATATTTGAGAATATTTCATTCCTAAATGAAATGCAGACACTACCTCAGTGTAACAAAACATGTTCAATAACACAAAGAAATACCATATGCAAGCTCAGAAGATTCTGTTAATGGAAAGAAGTTGAAACTGCTGATGAAGAGTAACTGCTTAAAATCAAAATAATACTATGATAGTCACAAATATTTAGATGCCTTTTAACTTGTACATAACAGACAGCCTCACGTAATCATATGGTGTGAGCAGGAAGCTCAATAAAATCTCAGAATTAAGCTATTAATCTCATTGATATCACTTAGAAAAATATGTAGAGTTTTTTGAAACTTGTTTCATCATTTTTTTCCATTGAAGTTTCTAAAGACATACTTATACAAGATATATTTATTACGTATTTGCAAAGACATCTTATTTTCAGACTTATGAACTCTTTGGCACCGAATGTCTAGATGTTTGAAATAATTTGTTTATAGGCGATATAACTAAATGCATTGAAGGAGTTGTTCTGAGCTTAGTTTACCTATTTATGCAGTTGCTTAACTAGCAATCTCTCACAATTTGATATTATAAACCAGGCAGTCAGAAAATATATAAATGGAGACAGATGATGATACTCTGGACCACATGCAAAAAGTGAAAAATTGCAAGATCATACTTTGAAATAAAAATCTCTACTAGTTTATAAAAGACACCCTTAAAAAAAAAACAACTCAGTTTTTAATCCCTCATATGTATTGATTGATGTACATATAGTAGGGCAGCAAATAACTAGCTGTTTATCCGTATGGAATAGTAGTTTAAAACATACCTTCAGACATGGACTATTAAAAATGTCTACTGTGAAACTGAAGGGAAAAGTATTATTCTTTTTACTTTGGCGCTAATTTTGCTTTCCTTTGATGACTCTTAAAATAGACTGACAGAGCCTTTTCTCCAGGTCTCATAAATAATAATTTTTAATATCTTAGCAAAAACAGCTCTACCAACAGGATCCCTGGTGAATGGCACTCCGTCTTGTCCTCACATGTGCTTCTCAAATTCATCAGTGTACAGGAACACAGTGGAAACTTTCAGCAGCTGTAACAGAACTTGACTGCCATGTACATTTGGCTTCTTCCAGACAGACTGTGGCCTCTGAGATATTACACTAGACTAGTTAAACAAAATAAAGGGAATTAGCAATAGTCCTTTACCAAACTGCTTTAGCTAGAGTCAAACATATTCTTAGGGTGGGAATAAATTGTTTTCAAACAAGAATTCTAAACTGAGTGACAGTTTCTGTACTATACAAATTAATGTAATATTCTTGAAATAGCCAAACCTGTGAAGTATATTAGCAGAGATTTTGGTCTCCTGTTTCATATAACAAGCTACATAGTTTATTCTTAAAGCTTCTCCAATTGCCAAATGTTGCTAATACAAAATCATATGACATTGCCAAAACTGACAACTGCCTTGGACTTTGACAGAGATTGTAAGGGATCACGTACAAGCCAGGACAGCTTTCATTGTCAAGGGAATCTCACTATCGTCATGGGATTCAGTTCGTATCTTTAATGTTAATGGTTAGGCAAGAAGAGGGCACAGTAAGTGTACAACCCAGCTACACTGGGCAGACCGGACAGGGAGTGGTTTAGCTGTGCTGCTGGAGTGCATGTTTTCAGACTGGAGATTTTTGGCTCCAGAGGCTAGGGATGAGAATAGACACCTGTTTATACTCTAATTAGAGTCTGTACTCTAATTACTCTGTGCCGAATTGATTAATAGATGAGCTTTTCTTTGTAGCCGCCAAAGAAAACTTCTCCAGTTAGTTAAGCTCTTCTGAAAAGATTTCTTTCCACACTTAATATTATTTTATATATACATAAAAATACATCTGTTTTATATATATACATATACAAGAGGTAGATAAATTTCCTTCTGCCTTGCTTTCAAATAAAGTTCATGTTACATGCCACTTCAGCTTGGCTACATCAGAGCATTCACCGAAGTCAGGGCTGTTTAAAACTTACGGGGTTTATTCTCGTTTTGTCAAGCATTTTCTACATACAGAACATTCACATGGTGTAAGTTACAGAAGAAAAATGCATGAGACAGACTACTGCAAATAAGTAACAGACAGTTTACGTGATTGCTGTTTGTTCACAATGGAGGAAGTTGTTAAAAAGGAAAACAGATTAAGTAGCTAGAAATGTAAGCAGACTCTTAGTTAATTCTACCTACCAGGAGATTTGCTCAAGCTAAAGAGAGATCTACTGTACCACACAGGCCAGGATGCTAAATGCACACAAGATTACAATGCTAGAAAATTCCAGATTTCTAAGCAATTTTACACAATCTAAATTGCAGTAAAATTTTATTTAAAAAAAGATTTTTTTTTTGATTGCCTTCAGTAAATGGAGGTCAGTTTAAGAGCTTATAAGCATTCTTTAGCAAAAACATAAGAAAAATAAAAATACTCCCAAACTTTTAAGTCATTGCTCCAAGTCTGGATAGTTGTTTACTGCTGGCTTTCTGATCCTATTGACTTGTTATTCTACTTCTGGGAATCTTATTTTTCCCACTTACATATTTCATCATTGTTAATATTAGAATTCTAAGTAAACAAACTATAAAAAATACAAAGTTTTTGTTGTTTGTTTTTTGCACTAATCCAATTGGAAGCATGGAATAGAAAACCTGTTTATCTAACCAAGTGGTTTAACAAATATGGATCAATGGTAAAATGCATCAGCAGAAATGTTATCTACTGGTTGTAGACTTCAGCTCTTTGCATTTTCAGTTTCTTAAAATGCATTTTGTTTGTTTTTAAATAACAGTTTCCTCAGTGATATTAGTGAAGCTTTGTGATGCCAGGTTTTTAGAATGTGGTTTACTCAGAAAGGATAAATGCAATGTTTATCTTTAGTAGAACTGAAACTCCTTGCTGATGTGATGTGTGCTCAGCTCCCTGTGATAGCTGAAAAACATAACATCTATTTTTTTCTAAAAAAAGGTTAAGCTTCTGCAAGCAGCTCTCTCAACTGAGACTCACCATAAAAATAAGCTCGTCTAATCGCAGTGATCAGAAAACACTGCAAATATAATTTCTCCTTTTTTTCTCTCCATATATGTTCCACAACTTGAGACTAGAAATTTGATACCAAAAGTTTCTTTCCAATGACAAGCAATCCTGTAGCCACAGTGGGAATAAATTATGCAATTTCTATGCTTTACCTTTCACGTGAGACTTTCGCTTCAAGGCACAAAAAGATTAAACAGTGGACTGGACAGAACAGGACATAACATTTCATTTTAAGGAGTCAAAGGTTGTACAACAGCTCTTATTTTGTGTCTGAAGCAAATCAAAACAAAACTTGAATAATATTTAAGTCTTCCTTTCACAAATGCAAAGTATAATTTTAAATTTCCTGAAGCTTTATTTTTTCCCCACTTCATTTAAAATAATGTAAGATATTTATCATCAATTTCAATATTTAGTAATTTCAGACAAAGGACACCATCTCAGCTGATAATTATTAAGGAGTACCCTTATCAAATAGCTGTTGTTTTAGTAACTTTTATGTGGAAGTTGATTCAAATTGTGTTCAAGTCAAAAAAATAACAGGTATAGAAGGGTCTAACAATTTAAAATGAAAATTATGTAAGTTTGAAGAATGGTGTAATTTAAGTGCAATGTACTGTAAAATTATTAATTCGGTAAATATCTAAAACAGATCCTTATGCTTCTCCAACCCAAATTACTGTGTTGCCTCTCTCAACTTCAGTGATTTCACAATTTAACTTATTGAGCCGTCCATCCAAGATAAACAGAGATTCCTTGGAAGGAGTCATGAGATACTGACCAAACAGGCCACTGTCTTTTATAAGACGGTTCTTACTGTTCCAAGGCCATTCGCCCGCTTTGACAGGCTCCTTCAGGCTCTTCACCATTTTAACCTTGCCAGAGGAGAGCTCCACAAAAAGAACATCAGTTTGTGTGCTGGAGCTACAGTAGACGTTGTATTGATGAGCTTCAGTGAATGATGGCTGAAAAGCTACATCAGATATGTGCAAATTAGTGTGAATGTCAAATGCATCCTGTATTTCTCCTCTCATTGTTATGGACTGGACCCTCATGAGACCTTTTGCATCATCAATGCTGACAAGGTAGTGTCCATCTGGAGAGGCATGTGGCGTGCCTGTCACGTCGCTGTTGTATCCAATCACAGCATCGGTAACGCTATCCACTATAAGCTGTGGTAGGACAGCCCCGGTGGTATCAGGCTTACAGCAGATAAATAGATATCCTCCGAGATGTGTATAAGCCAGTGACTGAGGAATGCAATTATAATCCTTTAAACTAATTGTCTTGATGTAGGACATAGTTTCTAGATCAATCTTCTGGAGCACAGGCTCATCCTTATGAAGAATAAATCCAAACCTGGAAGGAAAAGCACAAAATCAAAGAAAGTCAGAGCTACGGTGTGCATTATATACAAATGGGGAAAGCCATTATAAGCAAAGTAAATGAGTTAATATGTGCAGCCGTGTACTGCTGTATATCTCAGCTTCAAATGTTTCAGATATTATGCAGTTTATAATATTTAACTTTTAGTCTTCTTGCAATTGTAATTTAGAGTGCATCAAATAAAATGTCTAAAAACCTTTTATCTGATTAATGGGTAAAATATTTTTTTCCTACTGACGTAGAGGAAAAGGTAAACATTACTCTGAGTACACCTATTCAGTTATAACTTTTACAAAAGCCAGGAAGAAGAAAAAGATTAAATATCAATCTGAAGTACATCCCACATATTTTAATTCACTTCATATAGTTCTTCGACTTTCTTGGGAACATAAACTTAACCCAGCACTCATTGTTATTCAGATAATTATCTGAATCATCCTCATTTTAATTCAGTAGAAATGAATATCTTTAAAGGATTTAGATTTATGCTTCCCAACTATCCAAGCCCTGTATTTCTTACAATTTATTGCCCTTTATGTTTTTCCATACATCAAGGAGTTTTCACTGAACTTGAATAATATAGTTCAACTCCAAAATCCGAGAGCTGGATGTTTATAACATTTGAATATAAACTATATGACTGTTCTGTAATGTTAATGTATAATTTATGACTGAACAAACATTTGACTGTATAAACGCAAACCCCACCACTCTAAATATTATGGAGTCATGTGGAAATATACTGGTTTTGCCTACAATCAAAGTATCTTTCACAGCGTTTTTCCCAAACAGCTGTTTTCCTTTGGCACATTTCTTAACTTTTTTTCCTCTGAATCTTTGATCCTAAAAATGAAGCTGAGTGCTGACATACAATCTAAAAATAACTTTCACATTCTGGCACTACGACAGCCAGAATGTTCCAACTGAGTTGACAATAGCACACAATACTCACATTATACTTTGCAATTCCATATTTACTAAGGAGTGAACCACCAAAATAACAGGCAAAAAGGTTTCAGAATATTGTTCAGTCAGTTCCTCCGACATACAACAGGGTGCATTATATTTACTTCCTACTGAACTGATGCAAGAATATTTTTAATTTTAGCTCCATCTTCCGAAATCCTTGTGTACTGCTTCAGTATCATACAATCACAGAACTACAGAATGATTTCTATCATCTTCAAAGAAAAATGGATATTTCACTTAGGTCTGCTCTTATTCAATATGATTTAATTTTTTTTATTCTTAGAGGAAATTTAAATTACATTTAAGTTTACGAATATTTATGTTAAAAGGTAAACCTCCTATCGATTAGTGATGTCGTTTGCATAAATTAAAAAATAAATATGATGCTCATGAACCCTTCTCAATTTTCATTATTTTAATGAGTTAAAGGTATGTGAAGGCAAGGGAAAATATCTAATTTTAGGTCAATGTGATGGCAGGTACTGAATATATCAAATACTATTAAAGAGTTATTTAATCTATTTTAATCTGAGTACTTTACACAATGTAGACATTTTTTGCTTTAACTACTTTCGATATCAATTTCAACAGTCAACACAAAGAACACTTTTTTGCTCGAGTTTGGTAAGCTAACTTCGGGTTTGAACACATTTTTCTCTTTCAGTATACCAATACACAGTCACAGGGAAAAACAGGAAATCTTTTTTACACGAGAAAGAACAGGCTCTCACAAAGCTGGTTTTTTTTAACTTACATAGGTACTTAAACCACTGACTTATATCCAAGTGACATTTTCAGATATACCTAAATATACACAAAAGCAATTATGTGATTTAGAAAATCCCATCAGACACTATGTAATTAAATATATAATACTTTTGAAAGTTTGGCCTATTGTTTTCAGAAACTGTATTAAACAGTTAAAAATTGTTTTCTGTAATAAATCAGTCACTTAAAATTCTAATACATTTAATACATTTTATTATGTGTGTCCATTATATTTCATGGTACCTTTATTTAGCTGAGGAAAAAGACTTAAAATTTCACTGTATATTTTGAGCTGCGCTCTAGTTTCTATCCTACTTCAGAGAAAACACAAGCAATTTAAAAATCAACCAAATAAAACATTTTCTACCACAAAGCAAATTTAAGAATCTAAATAAATATATTTTTAACTGGACAAAACCTTAAACGATGTGTTTATCACATATCAACCTGACAAGCAAGAATACAAAATCTTTGTCCTGCTTGCACACCTATTTATCTTAGAGATTACTTCAGCTGATGAAAATGACTCTTTTTTTTTAAAGTGAAATACAAATGCAAAACAAGATTAGCATCAATTAGCTAAATCAGCAATTCTTACTTGCTGATTTAAATCCTGATTAAAATGATTTAAATCAGTTTGATTCAAAGAAATCCACCTTACTTATGAGTGCTTGATTAAGCAGTGTTAATAATCAATTTATGTGACACTTTTGCATTCAAATGTCATTGATTTCAAAAGGAATATATAAGTTATTAATCTTTGCTTCTCAAATATTATTCCCAGCAAATGTTTTTGAATCACAGGTACACTCAGCTTATGTTAACTTTGGTTGCATAAAACCTGTGAATAACAAAACAGTGAATATACTTCTCTAAAGTTAAATTAAATATAAGGTCTTAGATACCTTCCCTAAGTGCTACATCAGTTGAAGGTGTGGAAAGCCTCACACTCGACAACTGGCTTTCCCCATGGAGGAGGATGTTACCATTGGTTTGTCCTCCAGCTTCTCGTTACCTGGTTGTACCTTCTGCAAGAAAAATCCCCTAAATTCTGCTGGCTAAGAGGTTTGCTTAAGCATTCCCCAATGTATGCCATTAAAAGGAATTGTGGGATCATTTAAATGCTTTTAATAGTGTCTGGTGATTAACCTAGTTGTTATGAATAAAACAGTTTAGGTGCCAGAGCAGAATGTGGGTATAAACTTTCCCACTAACACAGCCAGATTTTGTTTGTCTACAGCTGGGGACTCTAGATCTTCAGAGTTAGTCACATCTTTATTCTAGAGCAAACCAGCAGACACATTTTAAAACATACACCAGCTGATAACATATCATGTCTCAAGTATTTCAACCACAACTTACCAAAGCATTCTAGTTTCTTGTACAGCTTTATCTATCTCTTTATAACATTTAGTTCCCATTCCAAAAGCCACAAGTATAAAGCTTACAGTATCTTGGATAGATTGTTCTTACAACTTAAATAGTAGCTTCAGCTTTGGTAATTGAGTTTGCCTGAAAACTAAAGAACCTGGTTTCAGGATTGCTACAACCTCATCCTGACACTGTGTTTGTTGCACTTAGGAGATCTACTTTCCCTTGCCCTGAAGCTATTAAGATACTTGATTTTATAATTTCCTACTGCAGCACCTGATCATATAGATTCTGATAATCAGCTATACCTGAATACGCATAATCTATCTTGCTTTTGAAGTGTGCAAGGGGCAGTTTAATACAATTTTTTACTGTGATTGTTTAATGTTCTTGAATTTTCCTAATGCTCTAGATTCAAAATTATTTAGAACTATCCATGCTATTCATTGTGTTCTGCTCATTTCTGAATTTGAAAATACTGATTTGTGAGATAAGCTTTCCAGTCCATTCTTTAAGTAGCAATTTCTCTAGTCCAGGAAAAACATAATTCTACTTTCCTGTAACGTTAACATGCTAAAGACTTTTTTCTTTATAATGTTTTCTAGTTCAAACATTAAAACCCCACTACTTTGGACAAAGATATAATATTAGCCTAGAAGTTAATGTTTTAGGAGGTGAGTAGGCTAAAATATCAGCTATGTGAGCAGAATAATACACTGAACTTAACTAGCAGTTTTTACTTACTGATTTCAAAGCATTTTACAAATACTACAGCAAGTGAAGAAAGAAGCTGAATGACTTGCTTAAGGCTATAGAATGATCCGTTGGCAAAGTGTGGATGAAAACATAGGTTACCTAAAGCTCAACGTGGCTTCTAAGTGGTCATGCTACAGGCTACCATTGTAACTGAGGTCCTAAAAAGATGGATAGGAGCAAGTACAGACAACTAAAATATATCCTTTTGAAAAAAAGAATACAGGAAATCACTTTGTCAAAATATCTGTGAAAATTAAAATCAGACATAACTTTGGACCTGGGTAGGAGAGAAGATCCAAAGCGGGACACTGGAAAACCTTCACAAAGGAACTGCCATTCCCCAGAACCAGTATGGCTGCCAGAAGTAATTTATTAGGACTAACAGGATTGTAGCAATACTATTGTTCAAATTATTCTTTCTCAGCCTGTCATATTGCCTGTAACTGTTCAGTGCCCCACTTAAAATTCAGTAAAGCTGGACAGAGACGTAAATACCCAAACAGCCATATATTACAGATAAAAAAGAAGTGGGGAAAAAAATAGTTTCAAAGCTGCCAGTCTTCTTGGATGTAAAAGGATTTGGCAAGCTATGTGTTTGATATGTTTGTTTCTCTGGCTGTCTCAGTGAGAGCTGTGTGGCTCGGTTTTGAGAAGCTGAACAAATCAAGAGAGGTCTGATTGTTCCTGTGCCTGTGAGGTTTGCCTGGCTGATTCTCAGACCAGGAGAATTGTGAGGCAGAGATGTAAGGATGGTAAAAGTAATGGAAGCTCTGGAGGTAAGATACAGAAGGGAAAATGGGAAGTGAAGAAAACTGATAAGGAAAGTTAGTACAGTAAAAAAAATGAATGAGAAATTACACTTTTGTTACCTACAGATGAGAAAGTATTTTCCAGGTCACTAGCAGCTGAGGAGGATGATAAACAGGTTTTTTTATAGGAACGCACATCTGTCAGGTTAGATAATTTGTTCCCAATAATTTTGAAAGAGTTGACTAGTTCTTAATATTTTAATAAATCTAAGAATAACAGGAAAATTTGCAAAGTCTGGAAGAAGAGTGTTGAAATATTAATAAGATAAAGCCAAGTACCCCAGCTAAGCTGAATATTTTGATGCACATCACAGGGAAATAATAAAATAGATGATATGAGAACCAACTACAGAAAAATGTGAACGTAATGCAATCAACATGGGTTTATGGAAAAATGAACTTTGTGAAACAAACCTAATTTAATTTTTTTATTAGAAAACCTTGCTGAAGGTAACCAAATATCAGAAGTACATACCTTTCTAGTAATAAAAACTGATACCTGAAGGAAAAATAATTTCTCTGCAATCAAATGTAGCTATCAATGCAAAATCATCATTTTGCAGGGAAGTTTTGCTTCTGCTTAGTACCAAATCTGATACTTCACAAAATTTTCACAGGAAATGTGAATGTCCATGACACTAAGGTTGTCAATAATGACAGAAAAGTCATTATATTAGTTGCTAATTTAAGCAAAATATGTTCAAATGTAACCAAGTGTAAAATTGAGCAACTTCATATGTGAATGAGGAATGCAAGATGAAGATATAGAACAATATCCTGAAAAGTAGCAACTACGAACTGATTTAAGGATCATAGCAGACATGCAGTTCAGTATGAGATCTGAGTCTAATGAGTCAAAAAAACCCAAACCAAACCAAAAAAACCCAAAAAACATAAAAATGAAACAAAATAAAACACAAAACCCCCACAAAAGAACAAACAAACAAAAAACCAAAATGACAAAAAAAACCCCAGAAAGAGTTAAGAATACTGCAGCAGTCTCATATCCATGTTCTACATTAGGGAGACCAAATCAAGAATATTTTTTGTTGTTTTATTTCCGTTGTACAACCTTTGACTCCTTTCTAAGAGGGAATATTAAAAGAAATTAGGAGCAAGGAAAAATCTGAAAATTATTTGAGGGATGGAGACGATAGTAAACAAAAGTCTGAGAGTATCACATATATTTAGCTTACAAAAAATATAACTGCAACATAACTTATTTACAACATAGATAAACCTGAATGGGGAGAACATTCTGTTTAGTAATGTTGTCTTTCACAGAGAAATTATAATAATGACTGCAGACTGAAATCAGACAAATTTAAATGAGAAACAGGTAACTTTTTCTAACAATGGGGACAATAAACCAATGCAACAAACTATCACAGAGGTGATGAATTTTCTTTAGTAGGAATCTCCTTGTAAATACTATGATCTTTTTTGGAAGATTTGGCCAAACCCAAGTAGATGTAGATTTACAAATATCAGATTCATTATGTGAATCCCTGAATGACTATTTGAAATGTTAAAAATCTGTGGTATCCACAGAAAGTCAGAAAAGATGTTCTCATGATCACTTCTAGCCCGCAAATATATGAAAAACCCAATTTTTTGGCTTTGTTCATAAAATGAAAATTGCTTCAGTACAGCAGATTTTAACCTCATACTGCTCAGTCATTTCATGCTGAGATTTTAAGAAGCAGCCAAGTGTTTCAAATTTCATGACATTAACTGTGATTTGACACAATACCTTAGTTCATACAGATACACACAAAAAAAAGTAGTATGCAGAGAAGTCTGTCTTTCTGCAGGTTTGAGGTCTAGATGCCATTTTTAAATCCACTGCAGAGATTTTTTAAAAAATATTAATCTTACACTGTTTCTGGTCTTAATTAATTGTGAATTTCATAAGTGAGTTCCAACTATACAACTATAACAGCTATAATTTCACTCAGGCAGAAAGATGTTCTGAGGCTGGATTGGTCATTCCTTTGAGATTTGTTGATCTAAATGCAGAAGATCTTGGTGGACAGGTTGGAGGAACAGTGATAGGCTACTGACACCTGCTTCAGAACATCTACTTGCTTGCACATGGCAATGATCAGCTACAAATAAATTTTAGTCCACTGTCCAGTTGCTGCCTTCTAACCACCAGGTGAATCTGTCCATATTTTCCTCCTGTTCAGTATTAAGAACCTATGCTAAGTTCTTACCATACCAGTGTCAGATTATTAACTCTCCTTTCATTGCCAGGTTGGCCTTCATCTTTCTGATGAGGAGGCAAGAACAACTGTAAAAAATAGTACTTACTAAATTTGTCAGAAAACAGTATTGCAAGTCAGTAAGGTTAAAGGCAGCTTTGGATTGTACAGATTAGTAGATTGAGGGACTTGAAAATGATGCATGTAATAAAAGAGGGCGATTTACCAGAACTGTAACAAAATGCTGTCCTCCAGTTGTGTCTGTAGGCCCAGTGTAACAGGGACATTTCACAAAATTTATATTAGTAAGAGAGTTTTATTGGAGGTCTCAGTAAACCAAATCAGTGAGTGCATGGGCTGAACTTTCACTATCCTATTTTTTTTTTTCAATTTCAAGTAAAGCGAAGCTATTAAATGAGTGAAGAAATCTGCACTACTACTCTATGTTCTGTGTATAGCAAAACTCAAGCCCCAGAGCTACCATAATCTTGTAACTTTTCAAAAGCACTTAGTTTTCTAAAATGATTAAAAAAATACAGCCAGTCATAATCATGTGATGAAATTGTGTCTGTCGCCTATGTACTGTTAGCCTGTTTTTTATGGCTAGGCTGTTGGAAAACAACAAGTAATACCTGAGAATACATTCACTTTTCCCAAATGATTTATAGAGAAATGGTGGTGTATTTAATGCAAACTTTCCTCTCATATAGATTGATATGCAGAAGCTTCCCACTGTTCATTAATCCCTGATTAATATTTATGAGAATCTCAACCCTCCTGTCTCTTCTATGCAGTGAAATCATGCACAATATCAGACAGCATATAAAGGTGTTTGTCGGAGTGCATATTGGGATCCTGTGCAACTCAAGCCTGCAAGACATGAGACTAAATCTTCACATTTGCAATGATGTATTTTACAGCTAATGCAAGTGGGAATGTGTAGCCTGTGGGCATATGACTCCAATTGGAATATATGCTAGAACTGTGAAATCTTGAGATTCTTTCTTTCTTCACTCACTCCATATGAATGAATAATAAAGATTTTAATCCTAGATTTTTCAAGATTTTCAATGATACATTGTGACAAATAGTTAAGACAATAAAGAAAAATAATGCTTAGCAACTCCATAGCACTTTCTGTATGAGTAGCATACTGTGTTTGGCTGGGATAGGCATAATTTTTTTCATACCAGCCTGTATGGTGCTTTGTTTTAGATTTGTGAACAAAAATGTCGATAACCCACGAATGTTCTAGTTATTGCTGAGCAGTGTTTGCACAGCATCAAGGCCACCTCTGTTTCTCATTCTGCCCTCCCCACAAGTGGGTTGGGTGTGGGCAAGAGGTTAGGAGGTGATGCAGCTGGGACAGCTGACCCTAATTGCCCAAAGGGATAGTCCATGCCATATGACATCATGTTCAACAATAAAACTCCTTCCAAAGTAGCCATTGCTCCTTCTTATGCCATGAAGCATGCATGTTAAACTCATATTTTAAAAGGTATTACTTTTGGAAATCTTACTGGCTATTATTGTTATATATCCACATTATCACTTTCTAGAAATCTTACTCTCCTCTCTCTTATCACATCCAATTTTCATGTTATTTTTCACAAAATTTCCATCACTTTAAGTTCCACTGTTTGTGACAGGTATAAAGGGTAAAAACAAATTTTCTTTTAACACATATCATGACATGGTATTATTCAACAGGTGACTTTCACTTATAAAAAAAGTGCAAGTGCAGACTATATTACCACAACAGGATTTATATATCTAGCTCCCTTTCACTGTCCAAATGCTTATTCCATCATTGTCCTTTAAGGTGGTGTTTTAAGAGATCTCTGAAGATGGTCATCACAGGTCCCACAGGGTAGCTTTAACAGAAAACCATGAATTCATTTGGCTTTCCACAGAAAGAGTATTTTTCCAACCATAATGATCAACTTCAATATCTTCTCAAGGCTAGAGAGTCATCAAAAAGACAAATAAAAGCTCTTCAGAGTCTGCCTTTCATTTTCATCTTCTTAGAGTTTGCAGAGCTCTAAAAATTGCATGCAAATCTTATAAATGAATTTTCCAAAAGCAATTTTATCACTATATCTCAGTGAAGTACATTTTCATGTCACTATTGAAGTATTTGACATAGTCTGTTAGAACTAACACCATAGCCTACTGCAAAATATCAAGATGGAAACACATCATACGACTTTTAGTATCACTCATTCAGACATTGTATTTGCAAATTATAATAAATATCTTTCATGGAATACTAAATATAACAGAATGTGGCTAGTAATCATATTATATCCACTGGTACGCCACGTATGTTACACAATTTTTCACATTCTAGAGAACAGATACTGGGTGGACAACCCAAGAAGAAATTCAACAGAGTTTATTTTAATTTGCTATATTTGAAAATCTTCAGTTCATCCCATAATAATACTGCATCTCTAGTAGTTATTCAGACTGGGGGACAATACTGAGACCTGTAGCTATAAAAGTTACTGAAGATGCAATCTTACTTTGATGGGAAGTTCTAGTCAAGTAAAATATGGATTAATAATGGACCAGATATTCCATACCAAGTTCCAAGCCATGTGAATTCTCACACTGCATCTTCAAAATTGTTTTTGCAAGGTATCATTATTTTCCACCCTTCAGACAGAGCAAGCTAGTTTGCATCTCATATGCACAAAGAATAGCCAAACAAGATTCTAGTGTGGAGCTGCCAACAAGTGGTAAATTATCAACCTGGCTTCCTGAATGCTATTTTCTTCCTTTAGACAAGCCATATATATTACTTACTAGTGCAACTGTGTTCGTTATAAAAGAGGAAATATCTAAGCACTGGTTAAAAAGACAAAAAAAGAAAAGCTTAAGAAAATTCTTCCTAGAAATGACACTAAATTTCACTATACCTTTTTTTTTTTTAACCAGTGTATTAACATGAAACTGTATTTATTTTTGAGGTCAGAAAGATCAACGGAAGATGGTAATGATGTAAAAACTGATGTCCTCTTGCCATTTTGCTTCTAGCCCCACACTCACAGATTACCCTCATGAAGTCAATACACATTTTTTAAAGAGATATCTGAAATAAAACACTTCAGGAAAATTATGTTCTCAAAACAGGAAGCAAATAAAAGATAATTAAATGAGCTACAATCAAAATTATCAGTACAAGAAGCAAACATCAGCATTAATTTACAAAAGAGAAGTTTTTTAACCTGTATAACTTCATTCAAGGAAATAATAATAAACATTATCTACTTTACCCTGAGTGAATAACATTGTATTTAAAGCCACTCAACAGTCTACACATTAGGGACCAGTTTTTCAAATCTCATGCAAAAAAATCAACCAAGGAAGATAAAGCTCCATTACTACAAAGTCTGATCAAATCTGCTGACCAAATGTTTTCTGGGACTCAAAGTAAATGACATTAACAGCCCATGAACAGATTGTTAGTGGATCAAGGTAGCCCCTGATCCTATAAAAAACTTCTAGTCTGGCAACATGGGAAAGTATTACCATTTAAACAAAATTCTAAACCAGAAGTGTGCTATATACAATTTTTTTTCCTTTTTTTTTCCTGATTAAATGAAGTTATCCATAGTAGCTCTGGAGAATGAAATATTAACAATTAATGAAAAGAAAAAGGAAATTTTATCTCAGAATTTTTTCTTAGCTGTATGGCTCAATTGCCTTCATTGGTCCTTTGAGATTTTGCCACTAGCAGAGGAAAAAAAAAAAAAAGGCACTTTTCCCCGCTAAGATTTTCTAATAGCTTAACAGAAAACATTGGGAACCATTACTTCCTATTTACACTGATTTATTTTACTTCAGAGGCCTTGCATTTGTACCACATAAATCATTATGCAAGTCATTTTCCTTACTTAAGTAATTTAAAAATACACCATTTATTTTTATTGTCATTTTCTATTACAACTACTGTAGTATATTGCACAAATAAAATATTTACCTCTAGATAAAAACCACACTTTTTGTTTTGGAAGTGTTTCTGATTTCAAAACCCGTCAGCATTGCAAGGGCATACTAGTCTACCCCTCAGGCCTTAGGAAAATTGTTGCCTAGAATAGTTCATTTCTGGCAGGTCGCTGAGGAAAGACCTTTCTTTAATCTCTGCAGTTCAGAAATGGTTGTTTGATGATAACAAAAGTCTAAGTGGATTTTGCCCAATAGCTATTGCTCATCAGCGCAAGTGGTGCCTTTCTTTTGGGTACTATAACAGTGTTTGACCTTTGAAGTTTGTTTCCCGAATTTTGTTCCTGATGCTCTTTACAACATTAAGAACACGTGCTTAATATTTTTGTTTTGCATCAGAAAAGGATTTTTCCTCCTTCCTTGGTATTTGTATATAACAGCATTAAGCACAAAGCATCTTCTTAACTGAGGAAATATTTAAATCTTGAGAAATATCTTGATTATTCTCTATTTTTGTAAGTGTTTTGGCATGTGAACATATATATTCACAAGCATCTGTAAAAGATTTTTGTGCTCTTCACCAATTTTATTTATGAACTTGTTGCAATTGCTGTAAATGAAATATTTTAAAATGCCACCTAAAAAAATAGAGAAATAACAGTTGCAGCAGTAACGTGTGACCGTGATAACATAACTCGGAAATACTAACATAGTAAACAGGAATGGGGACAAAAATGGTCAAAATAGAAGAAAATTTAAAAACACAGAACAGAAGGTTGTGGGTTCACTCTTATGGAAAATTACTAATTTTAGTGTAAAACAAAATAATCACTATCAGTTGTTAGATATATAAAAAGGTTGTTCTGATGAAGAACAGAATTTGATGGCAAATATCATTTTCTAAATGTATTGAATATTTTGTTATACTCTGGCTTGAGAAGAAGTTCTGGCTTTTGAAAACTTCAGATTTCTAAGTTCTTACAGACTTGCACATTAAATATCTCATCTGTAACTTCCCAATTATTAAAAGAAGGAAAACATTGTCTATACAATAACAGGAATTATCTGAAATTTATAACTCGTGGGAGGAAAGAGGAAAATTAATATAGAGATAAAACTTACTTTTAGTGAAAGTCAATACTATTTTTATTCTTAATTGTGGATGAGGATTTACAAATACTTTTTTTGGATGAAAACTGTATGCCAGCAGGGATCTAATACATCAGAAGTCACACACACTTCACAGGTTTACTGGATAATATTGCTACTAAGAAATACAGATCTTCATAGATTAATTCAGAAAGGAACTTAATATTCAACTGTAAGATCTATGAAACCAACATTTTTAGATCTATGGGAGTACATTCTCTTAGTAATGATAAAATTCCTGACTAGATCCTAAAATGTAGTTAAACAGAAGGACGGATACAGCAAAGGCTGAAGGGGGAAGGAAATCCCACAAAAGTCTTGCTCTACTTCACAGAGTGATAACAACTGCTGAACATCACCTGAGAGACCTGACTGAGAGGGAAGTGACCTTTATAGTAAATATTCCAAGATTTCAGAGACTGATATTCACATATTTGTTCTGGAAGCACTGAAGATTTTTACTCTTTTTTAGTATTGCTTTGTACATACCTCATAGAAGTGAACAAGTTTTCTCTATTTCCATTCTCAGTGAGAGAATTCAGTGTAGAGAGGATTAAGTTGGATGACTGAGACTCCACAATCAAGGATAGCCAAACATACTAAAATTATTCTCTCCTTCTCGCTTTCTTTTTCTCTCTCAGCACATACTGACCATTACTTGGAAAAATAAGGATATCAAGAACTTCAAGACAGCCATGCCAGACAGAAGGGAAGAAATATTTCTACAAGGGCTTGAAAGAATCCTGACTAGTGCTATCTTCTTAGAAGAAATGGATCTTTTCAAATCAAGCTTTGTGCTCAGAGCGTGAATTTGAATAGAAAAAAACTTCCATTCCTAGACAATAAGCGACAGAAACTGGAATAAATAAGTAATTTTTGAGTAGTAGTAAGCTTTCAGTAATGGACAATAATGGAAGCATAATTTCTGGGTTTATCCCACATCATATTTAATCAGATTAGCTCTAGACTCAAAAAAATGAGCGCCACAAATTTAATGCTGTTGAGCCAAAGTGAATGACATTTTAAGTACCATCAACAAAATCCTCATTCTTATTGTGATAGTTTCCACTCAGGCAAAAAAATCACAAGTGATACAATCTTTGAAACCCTTATTTGTGAGAGACACTTTATGCAAGTTGTCTTCTGCAACTCAGCTAGATAAATCATGTAAGTGCTTACAAGAGAAACCTAAAAATTTCTTAACTAAAGTCTCATATTGATAACAAAAATTATATACTACCTGAAACCCTTTAAAAATTTTATTATTACTCATTATTTCTATTTTTTGTTTGTTTTTCTTTTTTAGAAATTTTATTTTATTACTATTTCAGTTTAAGATTTTACTTGCAGAGCGTTTAAGTCATACATCACTAGAGATCCAGAGGAAGGAAATGGGCTGTCATCCCAAATTCATGTTGAAGAATATCTTCAAATGACCCATGTGTAAAGAACAACGGGGAAAATTTCCCCATAGCTGGCCAGATACTGGTGGCTTCTTCAGTCATTTTTTGTAGATCTTGCTGGAAGATTTGACTCATTTTAATATGTCGCACATAGCTCAGGACTTCCGACTCACATTTAGTGTACATTTGCACAGGACAGGGATAAATCCTGAATTTTCGGAGTACCAGTGATGCAGGAGTCTATGAGTTGTCCAAGGGCTCTCTTGTGGAACTTGCAATATGTATATATACACTTTTTAATTATTGCAAATTGTTGTCCAATGATTAGAGTGTTCACCAGAAAACAATCCAAGGAATTTTAAGACAAAGCACCTTAATTTCTGGATTTTTAGAATCCAGGAATGTATGAAACTGCTTGCTTTATATCATAAAGGAACTTATCCTCGGCAAAAGTTTATTTGTAATGTTAACAGCAAAAGTGTTTTTATTTCCTGTACCTTCTAGGGAAGGAGAGCTAGCAATTTAATAAATAGAAAAAAATTCACTTCATTTTTAAAGCAATAAAAGTCAAAGAGAGGGCTAGCTACACACACAAAGTGAACAAATGACATTCCTAAAGATGGTCCTAAATGTCAGTGCAAGGTATGATAGGATTAAAAAGATCTGACACTCCAGAAAATGAGGTAACATTAAGGTGGGCAGATGTCATATGGAATGCACAGCCAAATTTATCTATGCCAAAAGAAGCGGTTCAGCACTAGTAGAAAATGAATAATGAGGTAGAGGTAAGGACTACAAAGGTGATAAATTACATATGTCAAAACAGTGTCAAAAGATCTTTTTCTTCATTTAAAAAAATGAAGTTCATATACTGTTATAGCTGGGGATATGCGAATATGCAAAAGAACATATACTGAACTTTAACACAATTCTTTTATCTGTTTTTTTCCTTTTTTTTTTTTTTTTTTACTAGTGACCCAAATTAAGGAAATGCTAGGCTGAATCAAAAAAATATTTTTTGTTTGTAAAAAATATGATAAAATAAAGGGTTTGGCACATAAAAACACCAGATGACACTTGTCTTGAAAATGTATTATTATAATGGAAAAAACCAAAAAAACAAACAAACAAAACAACAACAAAAAAACCCACCACCAACAAACAGCAACATCATACCAAGTTACTATGTTCTAATTTGTAGATAATACAGGGGAGTGAGGGATGGTAGTGGTGGATCTGTTAAGATAGAAGTTTGGATATTTTATCCACAAGAAAATGTTGCATGCCGACAGTTAGGAACCCATGAAAGGAATACAGAAGAAACAGTCTGTTCCTGTAGTTTTGGAAGTTTGCTTACAGTCTTTGATTCATATGATCACATAAGCACCTCAGCTTTACCAAAAATTAAAAGATAAGTTTGTAACATAACATCAAATAAGAAAGCTTAAATGTAATGAGTAAAAAATCTATTCTAAATGCTTAAAAATAGAAATCTACAAATGAAAATTTACAAACAAATTTTCACTATTCCAAGGTCACAGATCTAAAACACAGCACGATTCTGGCTGCTATCAAGGAAATTAACTCCAGCCAAGCCAGACTCAGCACAATTTTTTTAAAATAATTGTGGTCTGGTAGTTTGTTAGCAAACATACAGAAAAAATGGTTACTTACATAATTTTAAGATTGCCACAAAGCTAATAGATGAATCTTTATACTTTGGTTTATTTGGAAAACCAATGAGTAATTAAGACAGCACTAAGATAATTTCTAATCACTGGCTACAACAAATTATGTGCCATAATTGCAGGGATTAGTTTCTTTTTATAGTTGATTACATTTTCATACATTTCATTGTGTCATGTCTTTTCACATACTGATACATGCTGAATTTGTAAAAGCAGATAGGTACTAGGAGACAGGTACAAAAGTTATTTATTTATAATAATGGTTGATTTGGCCACTTCAGAGGGACAAGTCATATTACCCTAAAGGTAAATATTCTCGTAATGACTTCTGAAGATGCAAAAGCGAAAAAACAGTGCAAAAACCATTTACAGTTTAAGAAAACTCTCCTTTGCTTCAGTAGAGTCAAGTAGATTTACGCCAGTTTCTGGCCATTTCCTGAGCTAATGGAAAAAGAGAAGTAGAACATAAGGAATTTTACTTTACTAATGCTATAGTTTTATAGTGGTACAAAGGCTGGCTGCTATCCCATGTTTTAGGTAACATCTGAAGGGAATTTTCATTTCTAAATGGCCACAGTGAAGTGGAAATGTTTTTGATTATTTTTTTCTGTTGACAGTTGGCATTTTCAGTTAGAGAGCTTTGTCAAGTATTATTCAAGCCACCTAAGAGGAAAAGATCTGGATCATGAGTGGAATAAATTGGTCAAGCAGCGTTTGTATTATATTGTCAGCTGACATGGGAAAAAGCATGAAGGATAACTGATTCTAGAAACAAGATAGTTTTCAAAACTGATTTCTTATATATATGTGTATGCATGCATAAGTACGTATATATTGCATTAGAAACAATTACAGTTTTCAGTGCATTGTAAAGAATATTTTTATTTTAGCTAAATTTAAATGTGCAATTAAGTATTAATTCTATTTCATAACACTGAGCTGAAAATGAATTTTAAAATTCAAAATATTTGCTCCAGGAATTCCAAAATGATCTGGATTAAAACATATTATATACAACTCAGGACATCAAGTCTTTGCCAGATTTCAGTGACAGCAAATCTTAACTGTATTTGTGGAGTGCTGTCAGTTACTTCATAATTTCTTTAGGTGCTTTTCCACAGACACAGTTGGGAATCGTTACTGCCTAGTACATTTTAAAGCCTGCAAACACAGGTCATTTTGAGTTAGAGTATAAGAGTGGAGCTGAAGGATGATACAGATGAAGCACAACTATAGGCACATAACATATTTTGTGTGTACGTAAATGACTAGGAGTTTCCTAGTTTGAAGACGTGGTTACATTTATGTACTCTTAGCTTTTTGAGTGGGAACATGTAAACAGAGGAGGAATGAAGTGAAGCATATAGGTCTGATACACTAAAGAGTACCTGCATATTTTCTAAAGAGGCACTTATTTCAACAGTACTTGCTGCTGCCAGTGGTGGTAGTTGAACGAAGTAAGGTTCAGAGCATTTAAACTGTCTGAACTGAATCTCTCAGTCTTTCATTCTTCATATTTCCTCTGGAAGAAAGATGCTGTAAAATTCACTAGTTAAAGCAAAAAAAACCCCCCAAAAAACAGAAAAAGACTTTCTACTCTTTCCCCTCCGTCTTTCCTGGAAATTCCTATGAGATTCTTTTTCAAAAGCAACACATTTATGTACCACAAGGGTCCTTCTTTTGGGAGGCAAATACACAAAGAGTGACTACATGGTTTTCATTTAGCGTTACTCTCACAAAGACACAGTTTACAGAGTGGGACACTTCGGAGTGAACCTCTAATCCAGATGGACCTCCTTTGTGTGCTGTGGTACCATGTAGGATTCTCTGACAGATTCCACAATCACCATCAGAAATTGCAGTTACTTTCTAGATCTTCTCTGCTTGCCCTGGAACTACTGACACTCCATCTCCAATTCCTCAAGCTTTCAAGTTCTTTCCCCTCTAGCACTATATATGTTTATAGTTCGATGACTAAGAAATGTTTCAAACATTCCACTTCCTTAATGTGTCTTGTTAATTAAATTTGGAAAATATTAAATTACCCCTTATGTTTGAGCTAGATCATATTGCCTATGTGAAAAATTCAACCTCGAAATTAATTCTACCTCTTCTGTTGATGCTTTGTCTACGGTTGACTCACCATTTAACACTTCCATTGTTTGATTTGCAAACCACTGAAGGAGAAAGTTCTTTCTGATTATGTAGGAATTTGGAAACAAAACAATATTTTCTGTTTGCTTATTTGCACAGAAATACTGAGAATGCTCTCACAGTCCTTCAGCTACTTCACACCTCTGTGGGGGCTTAAACTCTGGAATGAAGCGTGAATTTACTGAATCACCACCCCACAAGGGTTTCATTTAAGAAGGTTCACAGGAATGCATTGGCAGCACATTCCAATTACCTCAAAGAAAAGCTTAGTTTTTGGACTGTTTTGTGCAAATGAATAAGTATGATTTTAGAAAGACTGCTTCCCCTATTACCATGCACAACAGAGAAATAAAAAAGAGAAAAACTCCCTCAAACTGAGAATATTTTAACACTATTCAGATCCTGAGCCATCTCACTAGCAAGTTGATTGCTCATTCTTCCACTTGTTAGGTCAGGTAACTATACGACATTTAAACTACTTGCTAAAAGATTAAAACATCTAAAAAGTTAGAGTTACTCCATTACAGTGAGTTCATTTAATATTGCTTTTGAAACATTTTACAGCGGTGTAATGACAGACCTTAATTTATTCCAATTATCTTTTGTTCACTTCAATTTATGAACAGTGGAGCTGAAATAATCAGCCCTTTTGCTCCTTAGGCTTCCAAGAATGTATTTTCATGAGTATTGTACAAGTCATCTTTCTGCAGCTATCACACATACTAATGGCAAACGTCTATTTTACGATAAGGAACGGTATTTAGCAGATAATTAAGGAGAAGATCATTGCTTGCTCTGAACTGCTTTGGCACAAAAAATAGTTCACTGAATAAAATTTTCTTCTCAGGAAATATATAAGGCCAAATATTGAAAATATATATACACAGTTCCTAAAAGGTGCATCTACAAAATTAATAAGCTTTGTATAAATTTGCTTGAGTAACAACTGAAAAAACACCCTTGGGATTTGTTGCATTTATTACAGATGAATAGATCTCACCCTCTCTACTTTTGTGGCCCCAGTGTCTGCTAACTTTTCAACACAACTGGAAGGAGAGGGAGATTTTGTTTTTCAGGCTGTGTGCACTGAAAATATGGGCATGATGGTGTGAATGAAAACAATGCTCTACCTTCATTCATTCTCTTGGTATAATTCAACATAAATTGGCAGCGAGTGCACACATTTCAGAAGTAAAACGAAGTCCATGATGAAAGCAGGACAGGCTTTTTTCAAAATATGCGAGATGAACATATAATTTCTTCCCTTTGCAATCTTCTGACTTTGAACAGCAAGCCTGAGCAAACTTCTCTAAGGGTTCTTTCTGTTCATAATTATTAGTGTTTTGTACCACAGCCTCTTTTTCATTACTAAGAATTTCTGTGCATTGCACTACAACTAGCTGGCACAGAAAACTCATGAAAAGCCACAGGAAACCCTTTCAAAAGTTTTGTGAGAAAAAGAAGGAATTTTAGTTCCATCACGAAGGAATGCTCAAAGGCATGAGACCATCCCTCCCTTAGAATCAGCAGGTGAACTAGTCTTGTCTCAAAACCATATAGAAATTCTAGAATTAAGTCACATACATTTTTAGAGCTTTATCATGGGGTGCCAATCTGATCTACCCGCAGCTGAGGGGCTCTCTGTACAAACAGGGATTTGCTATCTGGAAACATCACTGGGGTGCTGTACAAATTATTAGGAGAGAATTAGTGGACTTTTACTAAAACTAATATATTAATATATTTTTTTTCCTAATAGATATATTTCTAAATGGTTAGCAGTTATACAAACATTACAACTGAAACATTGCTTGGTTTCTAGTGGTGTTTGGCTGCACCAAATTGTTTCTCCTTCATCTCAGCAGTGGAAGGAAAGAGTTTTTCTGGAACATAAAAGAGGAAGACACCTCACCACACCCCCAAAACTAACCGATGGTACTGCACACCCGCCACATTTCTCACACAAAACCAATAAATCTTCTTTTCTTGTCCTCTTCTGTATACACATCAACTATTCACCAATTATAAAAGAGGGTTTAAAAATAACAGAATTAGTCCATTCTTCCTCCACTTATTTTGGCTCATGTCTACTTTGTTTGCTTATCTGCTGCTTTGAAGGTTCATCACAGTTGTACAGAGCATGAATGTTATCCTGGCTGGTCATCAAACCAAAAAGCTATTTGCCCTGATTCCTGACATCCTGTGTGTACAACCAAACATTGCCTCAGTAGGAAAAGTCTGGGAAAACTTTTTTTTTTCTTGGCATCAACTACTGTTTACCTCAGACTAAAATTTTATTACGTATTCAAATGTCTGATCTGGGGGAAGCTTGTCCTAAATTATCTGCTCCCCAAGAGAGCATTAAAATATGTAGAGTTTTCTTTTTTTAATAACAGACAGCCCATTTCCATTTTCCTATATAAAAATAACCCACCTAGGTAAACGTATAGTTGCATCACTTCTGAACTAAGAATAATGTGCAATAAGTTACAAATACATTTTTATGTATTATTACACGTTAACATTTCAGATATTATTAAAAATAAAAAAATAATGACCCACAATAGCTTTAAATTCTTCACCATTATTTCTGTTCCTACATGTCAACAAACCTACCTATCTTTACCTTCTGTCCTTTATTCTTTACACTGATTAAAGAATAACTGATTGGACAGAATATGCAGTAGATGGTAATGTACTGTAGATGTTGGTAGATCATTTGTGTTAACTGTATTATGAAACTTAATTCATACTTTTAAGTGGTAAGCCTTTTTTGCTTAGAAATGCCTTTATTCAGAAGAAAGTTTGGTTCTGAACGCTAATTTGATAAGCCATGCACACTCTGTCTTCTGCCCCATCATTCAAAACTTTAGTTTACAAGTGACAAACACACTCAGCTACAGAAAGTTTCCTTTTTTCTGGAAGGGGCTGGTGTTGCATGGTCAAAGGGAACTGACTTTCTTTCGGCATGTGAATGTAAAAAAAGGAAAAAAAAAGTCACAAGATAATTATACTAAGCCTGAATTGATGTACATGTTTATTTTACCTCTGCAGTCACTTGTCCAATTTTATTCTTTCACTGTTTAATTGGATTTCATATTCCTTTTTAATTTATGTGGGTTTTCTTCTATTCTTTAATTCTCTTTTCTCCTAAGTTGCACATAGGACAGGTGAAATGACTCATCAGCTGAAGGTAGCTGTGACTCACCCTGCAAAGCAGAAAGCACCTACTTGACCTATTTAGCCAAAATATCAACTTAAAATTGTTTGAGTTAGATGAGTTCCTCGCTTGCTTTGGACTGGACCTATCTTTCTCGTCCCAATCCTGGATCCCCTCCTTGTACAATGTTTACCCTTATTCATATTTTTCTTTTCTTATTTACATGAAAATGAATGTATCCAAATGTCAATTCTGTTGGGGTAGAACCTCCAGTACTTGATAGTTTATGAAGCAGTAACTTCTGTTCTCTCAAGGCAAACTTGTTCCAAACGTTGCAGAATTGTTTAATGCTTTTCTAAGGCTGAGCCTTGGGACCGCACATTACTTCAGGGACACAATGTGCATTTATCTACTCAATTCAAGAAATGTGGCAGTAATAGTACTTAGAGTCAATTTACTATTCAGCTATATTAATTTACACATTCCTTTTTAAATTGCATATGGCTGATTGCTAATTTACTTGTTAGTTAAGAGCTTTGTAGAAAATTTTTTAAAATTATCTTTCCTCAACAATTTCTTTTAGAGAAGCCAAATGTTTTTTGATAAAGAAGACCAAATACATCACAGGCACATAGAGAGTAAATTCTGGAATAAATTGTAAAATCATCCTAAATTGCATGTTTTCAGGTTTAAAAGACTAACATTCACTACAATCAGAAATTATATCTTTTTTAATGGAGATGCACATTTATAAATGTGACTTGAGATTTTAGCTAAAAGTGAATCATGATGTTTCATAATTGTAGGACATTTAAGATCATCCTAATGAAAACATTTCTATGGAAACTTGAATTTAGAAAAGGAGAATAAACAACTGAGTTAATTATTTGCAGAGGTGTTTCGAGCTTTTGAGCTGAAATAGGTCTGTGTCACCTTGCAAAGAACCTAACAGTCTTACACATAAGAAACCCTAATACATAGTAATGCAATACTCAGATGCACAAGTCCTAAACTGCAGAATCTTTCAGTCCCTACAGGTACAAATGTTACAGAAAATATGAAAAGAAAATGATATTTCACATTTCTACTAATGTATTTTGAGGAAGAAAGAGATTTTAATTTAAGAGGCCTTAGGGAGATCTTGTAAAGATTTCTGCTTTACTCCTCTATTAAGAGTTGCCCTCTTTTTCTCACACTCTCTTTCTATGTGCCACCTCTTTTAAAATCCAATCGATCACTTTGTCCCATTCTTCCATACTTAGAGTATTTCTGTCACAGTCAGAATTTGCCTGTTCTTTGGACAAACACAAAGACAATCCTACGTTCACTGAGAGAAATAACTAAGGTCCCAAGAATTTACAGTGTTTCCTGGCATGGATTACAATATGAACGCTTTTAACACCATATACTCAGCACCCATGAAACATGACCAATTTTATTCATGCATCTAAACAAAGTTCATGTCATATAGTCTGTCAGGGTTTGTTTTAAAAGCGGAGAGCCTGATGAAAAAAATGGTAGAAAGAACTGGATAAGAAGGAGAAGCTAGTTCATAAAGAGTTATGTCATATCACAATTCCTGTTAAAACTCCAAAAGTGCTTTTTTCTGGTCTGTTAATCAAGGGAATAACTCCGATACAACATACATCTAATACAACATGGCAAATACTATATATAGCAACTGCTATTATTTTAAAATGAAGATTTATGCTACTAAGTTAGGAATTATCTTAATATTGCAGTTATAAATTCCTCAGGAAAACCCTGGATGATATTACATCTCAATTTTAGTATGTAGAGCAGTGGAACTTTTGAACATTTGGTGAGATAAGGAAGAAAAACTCTAATAATAAAAAATTCTGATAGCTACCTTGTTTTCAATAAAACTCACTCACATTTAGTTTGCTTATGAAGAAGCGTGTTCCAAAGCAATACTGAAGAAGGTTGTATGGTCTCAGATTTTCAAGGTGTTTAAATTATATCTTCTTTGGAGACAATGTAATAATTAAATTGGAGTTAACTATAATTCAGCTAAAACTTACCTAATATGGGTAATGATGAGGGTTGTAGTTGGAATGAAGAAGTCATCCACTCTGTCGAATTGCTTTCCCACTGGCTGAGTATGGATTGTGTGATGAGAAACACTCCCACTGGCTTGTGTTATCACCTACATAAAATAACACCATTTATACTCAAGAAATACTCTTTCAAAATTTATTCTCTACCCAAATAATACAGTATTGCCTCTGTATTCCATCTCTTGTATTATCCTTCAGTTGCCAAGAAAAAGAACACAAATGACAGTGAATAAACTGCTCAGCATTATCGATTTCAGACAATTGTTACAAACCTGACCTCTTAATCTTCATATTCACTTTTTTCCCCTCTCTTTTTCCCCCCATCATTGTCCATTTTTATTCATTTACATTACTAAAGCTTCTAGCAGTTCTCAGTGCAAATTAAGTTTTTTGTTTACTTTTTTGTTGGTTTTTTTTTAGTTTGTTTGGGTTTTTTGTTTACAATAGATCATAGAGTGAGGTTAAATTTCTTAACTTTTCACTCTGGCTGGAGTGCTTAAGATCTTATCAGCTGATAAGGAAGCTATGGCTATGCTTATTCCCAGTTCTTGTCAATCATGAGGTAATTCAACATAGCACAGACACATTTCAGAAGAGCAAATTGATTTGAGTTTACACATTCCTTAAGTTGTTATGAACCAATTTTCCTCAAATCCCCAAATCTTGGACCTTCTCTGAGGTACATGTTTATGGGTGAATAAAAGAAAATTCCATGTAACAAGTACTATGATATTCACATCTGTGCACTTAAGAGTGGATTAAAAAAAAAGAAAATAATCGATTATCTACACTGTGAGGAAAAATGAGAGTGAAGATGATCAGTTGATTTAAAAGGTGATAAGACTGACTTAATTATCAGTCATTTTCTGGGGAGGAGTGACAGCTAAACTCCCACAAATCATCTTGCATACTCATAGTTACTAACAGTCTGTAGGGGCTAAAAAGGTGTTTCCAAATGTTACTAATTTTTCTGCTTGAGCCCTGTGTTTGAACTTCTCTTATTTTTCATCTTATATATATTAAAAAAAAAAAAAAGGATTTCATTAACTTCTAAAGAAAAGGAAAATAACTTGAAATAAAAAGTAATTTTGAAATTATGACATAAAGACGATCACCATATCTGCAAGAGATTTCTTTAAGTAAGGAAAAGAAAGTAGTGAAAAAGCAGGAATGCAAGTACAGCTTCTTGAAATGTTTCTTTAGTGACTGTCCCTAGGCTTGCCACTTCTCATAGGCACGGGAAAAGTGAAGATTTTTAATATTTTACATCTGACAGGTGCAATACGTAAAGATGTAGCTTGTCACCTGAAGAACGTCAATACGATTTTAGTGAAACGGGAATATGCATAAAATCCAGTTGGTCCTATAATTAGGGACAAAAACATCATAAACAGCAACAGTTTGCTCTAAAGAGACTGGCAGTTACAAAACAGGCTGCTGCTTTCAGCTGTATTTCTTATCCTTCTATCAGTTTGGCACTGTCACTGTTGAGTAAGGGTGTCAAAAATAATCTCTTAACTTTTTTTAGCCAAGTCAGTTGTCTGAATTGTTTTCTGGTTACCTGAAACCACTTTACTGGCCTTGTTGGGGTCATGATAATAGTGCTTTCAGGAAAATATACAAAATGTTGCCATTACACAACTCTAGATTTCCTTGCATATAGTCATTCTGACCATCTCACCTGCAAAGTTGGTGAATTCTTTTCCATATTTCCCCAGCTTAGCACCCAGACTTGATCATGTGATTTATCGTAGTGTAGTTTCACTGGAACAGGATCTGTACTTACTGTCTGAAGCACAATAAAAATAGAAATCTTTAGTTTCTGTCACATTATCAAAAGAAAAACATATATGCTTGAATTCAAATGATGACTGAACATGCATTTCCTGATATTTTCAGACTGTATTTAAAAATTTTGTTGCCAATTGTAGAAACAGCCCTCTGATTAATTCAAAGTTATTGAATTGCTAAAAAAATGGGTTGTATTCATTATGTGCTCTAACATTTAGCATCAGAATTACACTATACTGAAGCTATTAAGAAGCTGAAAACAAAGATTTTAAAACAAGTAAAAAAGTATTATCTTCCTTCCCTACCATCACTCTCACTTTATACATATCAGTTCAAAAACTACACCAATTACTGGAAAATGCCTAAAAAGGGAAGTGTATTCTCAAGCCACATACTGAAATCAATGCAAAGTGTTACTATACAGTACTGCATAAAACCAACACAATGTTGCTACACCCAAAGCGTCCTATCTCTACTAAACTGGGTATATTCTGTTGAAGTTGGAAGGACTTTTTTCTCATGTTTTCCAATTACAGTTGCTACTTGTGGTAGACTTGTGATCAGAAGCCAAGTGTTTTCCCTACAACCTTGAGGACTGTATCTTGAGACAGCTGAGGTCTACACGTCCTTTGTTATGAGAACTGAGGACTTCAAAGGTATGAAATGGGAGGACAACATAGTTGATTAAGAGACATTCTGCACGAGGTAAACAACTAGAGGGATTACTTTTCAATTTTCATCATTAAAGCAGAAAAACTAAGTGGAAATTGTTTTTTAGTCTCACCATTATGGAACTGTAAAGCACAGCTTGTTTATCAGTTTGTCGAGGAGAGTACCAGCTGGCTAATTAAGTGAACCTAATTTAAACTAATGATGTAGATCCTCAAGATAATGCACTAATGGCTGGCTGAGACTACTGATGATACTTAACTGTACTCCTGAGGTGTTGCAAGCCACAGCTTCATCTAGGCAGAATTTGTTTTTCCTTTTGAACATGGAAAACGAAGCCAGGTTGCTCCTCAGCTCATTTAAAATCAGAAAGATATCCCTTGAAAAAGGTCATTCGTGTTTGATAACATTTCTCTGCTGCAGGCTAGAACACAAGTTGTCTAAAATAATACTTGGGCTGTTGTATAGCTAAATTGTTCAGGTGTGTCAAATTCCCTTTTGGCTTCCCCAGGCAAAAGGTCTGACCACTGTGCGTTCTGCTCCGGGTCTGGGCTGTGGCACTGCCAGGAGGAGAAGAAAGAGTTGCCCGCAGACTCAAGCCCAAGTAAATGCAGCTCCCACGAGAGGAATCAGCTGCAGAAAGGAGCTCAGAATCTTGGAAGGAGACTTTCACACATGCTTCTAGCTAGCCAGGCTGACCAGCCAGCAGTACGGTGTGGACTCTGTTTACATCAGCATCCCTCTAGGCCAAGGGTGTGAAACTCATTTTCACCGGGGGCCACATCAGCCTCACTGTTGCCTGCAGAGGACTGAATGTAATTTTAGGACTCTATAAATGTAGAAGTAGTTACTTTTTTACAGTCCTAAAATTACATTCGGCCCTCTGAAGGCAACCGCGAGGCTGATGTGGCCCCCGGTGAAAATGAGTTTGACGCTGCTACTCTAGGCCATCCCAGTTAAGGATGTGCTGCCAAGCAATACCGGACAGTTGCAGGTGACAGTGCTTCCTTTTAGGAATTTACAAATGAAAGCAAATATTCTATTAACTTTATAATGAGAATTATCTGGCTAAATCAAAAAGTCTACATATACCTCTGTGAAGACACACCATCCATGTTTCCAATATATTTCAATTTAGCCTGCTCTAGAATCTTATTCTACTTATTTTGATAAATATTTGTCATAGAAAGAAATAATCTGCAAATCTAGTTGCTACATATGTGCACCTGTATACACATATTTTACGTTAACTTTCATAGTAAAAAGGAATAAACGTAGTACTTCAGAAAAAACATCATAATAAGCAACACCAAATCAACATTATTTTATACAGAAAACAGCATAGTTACAGAACTCAGAGCCTATTCAAGTACGTTTTTAGTTGTATTTAGTTCTTTTGTACCTTAACAGAATTTTTATTAGAGTGCTGCTCACTTTCAAAATATGAAGTTTTCTCAACATTTGTTTCACCAGAGTATGCATTTTTGAAAACTTGGTTTTACAGAGCAAAGGTTTCTTCTTTAAGATATAGACTAGAAATAGTTAAAATATAAATAATGTCCTCTGTATCAATACGACACTTAGAGAAAAGGCAGTCTAGTAAGCAAAATGCCCTTTATGAACAGCTTAGCATCTGTTTTTCTGATTTATTTTTTCTCTGCTAGGCAGTACTGTAAATAATGAAAATAAACTGATCTGACAGAAACTAAACTCCCTTTCTTGCTTCCTGTATGAGTGTTTGAGTATGTGCATGAGGTGAGTAGAGCAACATTTAATGGTTAGAAAAATTCTTGCTGCTTGTGAAAAACAAAACAAAAAATAAATGCTTACTGTTAAAGAATAAGGAAGACAAGACCATGCTTGTTATAAGAAATGCTGAACAAAGTTTCTCTTGACTTGTCACTAAATTCCAAATTATCCTTACTTCCATTCTAAAAGCCATCTGTGAATCAGTAGTGGTTTTATTTTTTATAGTCTTCTACTATATGAAAAAGATTGTATAGGTTTTGTGCTTTCATGATTTATTTATTTTGTTTGCAACTACTTTTACTCGCCTTTCTGTTTTTTTAAAGTCTGTTTTGAATATCAGCATGGTTAAGCTGGACACAGAGGAAATCCCATAACACTTTTCCCATGTATTTGGCTAAGTGTACCCTAAGAAATAATTTTCAAGTCAGTGACAAACAGCAGAAATTCTGCTCAGGTACCCAAACATGACAGTAACACACTTTGTTTAATTGACTGATCCTGTTTGTTTGTTACACCTTAGTCATATTGTCTTACCAAATGTCTGTGCTAAGTACCGTGAAATGGAAAGATAATTTATCATTAATATCTAAACATCTTAGAGCCATCAAAACTGAGACTTTCATTCCTGCAAAATGTTTCTACAGGTGGAATAAATTTCATTCTATACTTCCCTAAGTTCATGATCTGGATATTACTGAAGTAATGGAAAAGCAATGCTATTCTATTCTATTGCTCAAATAAAATTTCTTTGAACATGAAACGATTTTTTCCCTGGACTAGCTAGCATGAAGTCTTGTGGCGTATCCAGTTTTAGCTCAACATATTTGCTAAGGAGCACAGACTTAGAGCACAGAGCTCTGTGTAACACCTAGGCATCCTGTATGCCTGTTTTTCAACTCATTACAGAAATTTGAATATTTCTGTGATAGAACAGCAACCTATCTAACTCCATCCAAAAACTGGAGAATCACTTTACATATTTCTGGAGGAGGAGTATACTTTTAATTAGTGGGCAATTTATTGAATTTTACTTTTTAATTAACATACTTCATTGCAGTAAGTATCTCTGAACATTCAGTTAATGGTAAAGTACATAGTAAAGTAATAACTAATGTATCTGAAGGAAAAGTCTTCCAATCAAACTATTCCATAAAACCCAAGTTTAAAAGAACATCCACTTCTTTAGTATTTTTAGTGAGCTCAAAAGGCATAATATGCTCTTGCCACTGAAGTCAAAATGCTAGAAAATGCAATTGGTATTTCATCCATCATCTGTAGGAAAGGAAGATGACACATGAATGTCAGCCAGAGACCAGGGAAACCTTTTCCAGAGATTCTAGTCCTTCAAATGTGTGGATTGCAGTAGGACTATGGGGTTTTTTAATCTCTCTTCCTGAAGAATATATTGAACTGGCTGTAAAAAAAGCCTTCTCTTCAGAAAACAAAATTCATTATCCACTCAGTTCATCTCTACTTTGATACTTCAATTTACACTAAAAAGGTAAAAGAACAAAAAATAGTAACTTTTTATTCTTAACTTTTTGAATAAAACATTTTATCAGACCCTTTCACCATTTGGATAGGTCAGGTTTTGAGGAAGCTATGTCTACTGAGCCAGCTGATATAGAACATAGATGGCAGAAAATGCAGATGTTTAAACAATGTACAAGTATTGAAATTATATGTCAAGTTAATGTAATTTTAAAATTGCATATTTCTATGTATTTTTAAATTTTACATTAATATAGGTAATATACAGATATTAATACCATAGAATCATAGAATAGTTTGGGTTGGAAGGGATCTTCAAAGGTCATCTTGTCCAACCCACCTGCAATGAGCAGGGACATCTGCAACTAGATCAGGTTGCTCAGAGCCCCATCCAGTCCGGCCTTGAATGTTTCCAGGGATGAAGCATCTACCACCTCTCTGGGCAATAGGTTCCAGTGTTTCACTACTCTAATCACAAAAAATTTCTTTCTTCTATACAGTCTGCATCTCCCCTCTTTTAGTTTAAAACCATTACCTCTTGTCCTACCACTAGAGACAGGACTTATTAAAAAATGTTTCCATCTTTCTTATACGATTGCAATAAGGTCCCTCTGGAGTCTAATATATGATATATAATCTACACATTAAAGATTTTAATTCATTTATCAGTGAAAAAAAGCAAAAGGCATGAAAAATCTCTATTCAAGTATTTTTATTAACAATTTAGATTAGATTTCTAATTTTAAAAATCCATATTTTATTTAGCTAGAAAACATCTGTTTTCTATGAATGTGATGATACTATAAGTAACCCTGTAGACATTAGGCATGTTTGTATGATTAAAATTTCAATTAGAACACTCAGCGTGGTGTCAAAAACCTCTTTATCAGTTTCACATACAAGTGCCCTTTCTTCGGAGAATCAGAGTAGGATTGTTAACAAGTTATTAACCAGCTTCAGAGTTCTTTGCCCAGGAAATAATTTTATTTCAGAAAAAGAAGATCCCTACTTCTAAAGTAAATGTCAAGATTTCACATGATCTTTATATGATTAAAAAAAAAATACACAAACCCAACTAAAAAACAAGCCCCTGACAAGACTGTTGACAGTCCCCAACTACAATTGATTGACTTCTTTTTTCCACTGGAAGCGAAATAGAGTTAATCTCTCTGATCAAATGACATCATCCTGAAAGACTAAAGACTATATAATGAAATGTATTCTATTGTATGTGTCTGATAAAAACGAGAAAAATTGTGTAATAGGGTGGGAATACTAAGCACAAACCAATTATGATTTTGCCTTTTCCATATGCCTTGTTAACACAATAATTTTAAGACTTTAAATATTCTCTTTGCATTCAGAAAATATATACTTCGGATTTAATGAGTTTATGGCTATTATTTTCTAAAGGCATTTTCACATGTCTTTAACAATTCCACAGAATAAAATCTGTCCTCATGTAGATCCCTTATTTCACCACGTAGTACAATGATAACACTGATGCCACTGGATACATAAGGAAAAAAGAAGAGAGAAAAGAGACGAGAGTACAGTGGTTATAGTATTTGATTTGAGTGGTGGCAACTCAACATGAAATTTTTCCTCCATTCCAGTCAAACTACTGACCATTTGGATTACATTGAGACTCTCTCAGGTTCCCCTGAGGAACTGTACTGCTCCAAAAAACTAATATTCAGTATAGCGTTGCTCTATCTTCCATAAACTATATGAGTGCATGTACCACAGTATCTATTTTTCTCTTTTACCCAATGAATTATTTTGACTAAGCTGAGTGTCTCCAGCATCCCTGAGACTGAGAAGCTGATAGTGCTCAGAGGAGCAGCTAAAGTCACTGGGTTTGTTCAGCCTGGAGGAGACTGAGGGAAGACCTCATGGCAGCTACAGCTTCCTCACAAAGGGAGAAGGAGAGGCAGGCACCGAACTCTTCTCTCTGGCGACCAATGATAGGATGCAAGGGAATGGCAGGAAGATGTGCCAGGGGAGGTTTAGGTTGGACATTAGGAAAAGGTTCTTTACCCAGAGGGTGGTGGAGCACTGGAACGGGCTCCCCAGGGAGGTGTCACGGCCCCAAGGCTGACAGTGTTCAAGAAGAGACTGGACAATACCCTCTGACACATGGTGTGAACTGTGGGGTTGTCATATGCAGGGACACGAGTTGGTCTCAATGATCTTTGTGGGTGTCTTCCAACTCAGGATATTCTATGATTCTATGATTTTACTGTCTACACAGTAGAGAGGAATAGACAAGTTCACATTCATTGTCTCCAGTCTTGGCTAAGGGTGATGTTGGGTCTTCCACAATCCCAGTAATTTCTCTGTCTAAAAGCTTACTGAATAACTTCACCTTCTGTAGCCAAACCTAACTCCCTGACCTTTCCTGCCAAAACTGATAGACACATTCCTGTGATAAGACTCTATTTTAATGAATCTTCATTTTTAAGTGTAAAGTACCTCAAGCCAGAAACTTCCCAAAGAACTCGTTTCTTCAACAATGTGATTAATATTTATAAGAGGTATTTTCATGTTGATTCTCTCCCTCCCAATTGCCCATTGACAAGAGCAGTCACTAACTATAAACTGCTGCTAAATGTGGAAAGCAGATGAGTTTTTTTCTAGATATTATCTTCACTCTCAAGCTACTTGCAGCTTTTTAAATATGAAGGAAAACCTTAAATTCTTGTGTTCGAATTAGATATTAACTTAAAAACTAGAAAGAAATACCTGTACAACTTTCTGAGACTGTACATCAACAATAAGAACTCTGTCAAGTGTGGGCTGCGTTACGTAAATGAACTTGTCTTTTACGTTCACAGCAGTTGCCCATACACACCGCTGAACAGCCTCTCCGTTTGCTTTGGGACAAACTTCATCCTGTCATTCAACAGAAACAGGGAAAGTGTAAGAAACAAAACAGTCAACAACACAACAGAAAGACAAATTATACTATTTTTCTTCTTTTTTAATTGTAAAATAAGATCTCAGAATGTGCAGGGAAGGAAAAAGGGCAGATGACATTGGGACATAGACTAATGTTAGTCAAACTGCGTGTTTTAAGCACCACACAACTCACAAGCACTTCAGTGTAAGCCATACACCAGCTTATTTGGACATTTTCCGGAAAATCAGGCAGTTGCCACTGTTGTCATGAGAAAGAAACCCATTTGAAACAACAATACAAGAAGAAATAAAGTGAGCAAGAGCCAGGAGACCTTAAAACCAGAAAAACAAATTAGGCACACAACGTGTCATTACTTTGCAGCAGCTGGCAGCTCCCTCACCTGCACCATCGCAGGATGTTGCAAAGGAAAACAGGTACAGCCATGACTTACACTTACATCTGAGTACCCAGCAGGAAGGCAGGCAAATAGCAAATTGGGAAGATGATAATGTATAAACGGAGAGAAAGAGGAGGAGGTGTGATGTCGCACAGCACAGGGGCAAAGCAGCAGCAGCTGGAGGGATCCGCTGTTTTGGTCACATGGGGTACTGATATGTTACTTCAAAGGTCAAGTAGTTTGGCTACTTCTGCCATAAGACATTTTCATGGCCTATCTCACTAGTGTTAAACCCTTTACAAATCAAATGGTTTCTTACTATCACTCCTTCCTCCTCTGCCCTTCAATCCCTGCAAAAGGACAAATTTGAAAAAAAGCAAAGTTCCTGTTGACTTCAGTGAATTCATATTTCATAATGCATGTCTTTATTGCTATGCACTCTCACTCAAAATAGCTATCTGTAGTTTACATGCTTACTATTCATACTTATATATAAATATATTCCCACTCATCATATAGATATCTATTTCTGTCTTCTTGGAACTATTTACTTCCAGTGAAAGCTTGCGTTTATCTAAAATAAAAGTTAATTGGTTGAATATGTTACCACATTTGAAAATTCCCTTTATGAAATAACATGATTTTTTTTTCCTATAATGGACATCAAATTTATGTAAAAACAAGGACCTGGAAAATATTCTGCTTGGAGAAATACAGCATGGGTCAAGCTTTTTTGTTTTCCTGACCTATTTCTCGTTTCCCCTCTTAATTTTTCTTCCTTTCATCACAAGGGGCAATTTCACCAAATCATAAGTATTATTTCTTTTTAGCACTTATCTGCTGATTATTCCTAATTTAGAATGCTCTATCTGATACATCGTAACTGGTCCCTGTGAAAATAATGATATGTCAGCAGAAGATGACTTCAGTATAGAATGACCAGCAAGAGTTGATGAGATCTTAAACAAGAATTCTGTTTCTAAGCATCAGACTCCTTTTAAAAGGAAAAATAACATGACAGAACAACACATCCAGTACTAAGCAATGCTTTTTCAGAAGAAACTGATGCATTTCAACACTAACTTTTCTGTATCATCATCGACATTCTTTGCCTGCTGTGCCTCTGTGGGAAAATACACCCAATCTTTATATGTCGAAATAAGAAATAAATCAATTTCCAGCTCTAAAAGAGGGAGTTTCTTTACAGGAGATTGAAAGTCACTGCTTGATTCTATGTGATTCGTAAACTCCAAAAAGGGAAGGTCTTTCAGAAATCACATTGATAAGGAAAGGTTACTAAACCCAGGTACCATGGGATGGCACATAATCAGGAACTTCAGCAGAACTCAGAAATAAGTAAAAAGAATGAGATGTATTTTGCACTGTTAAAAAGCCATGCACTTTGAAGGAAGAAGTTGTTTAAAATCTGTATTTTAAAGAATGATAGGCATGGTGACAAATAGAGCTTTCATTCTTAAAAGTGGCTAAAAGCTTTCTATCACATGGAGTGTCAACATTAAAAAGTATGTCTCCAATATGATGTGCAATCATCAGATCAATGATCTATTTTCATTTGCCTTCTGTGCAATTGTCACTTCAACTGCAAGGTTTTTTCACACATCTCAAATTATTTTATATAATTATTCTAAATACACTTTGTCTTAGTTCCATGTTTTATCTAAACAGCTACCTTAGACTGTTCTACATGGTCTTCTTTCTTCCTCAGAGAACACCTTCTTCAAATAATGCATCTGTAATGTTTATAACAACTCTATACTGTGTCATTCTTCTCAGTCACGTCTCTCAGGGACTCACCTTAATTTAACCGAGCTTTTGGTGCTGTGAATTGTACAAGGCCCCATTCAATATACTATTCAAAAATAACATCAACTCCTGCTGAAGGAATCTAAGTTCCTCTAACATGGCATCATATAGATCAGTGTAAATTATTACACTAATCTTGCCTCCCATTGTTTTCCTGAATCCGAGTCTAAAATACTGGCTGAAGTATATTTCTAAATATTATTTCAATGTAAAAGGAATATATTGTTTTTAAAATATATATATAGATGTTTACACACACATATATATTTAAATTAGAAACTACACAGCATTTTATTATCTATATAATTAATAAAACTTGCTCCTCTTGTCCACTTTAAATACAGCAAGTAGAAAGTATTACACGTCGTCAGATCTTAAGCAAAAAATATTCAGTAAAAAATAAAACTACATATACAAATGCATTTACTGGTTCTAGAATATTGTTTATATTGCCATAAATTTCTATAATCCAATGCCAACTATCACTTTGTCCCCAAAGCTGAAAAATCAAAAGCAAAAGAAGTGTTTCTCCAAAGTAACAGTGAAAATTATTCACCAAAATTCTCATATCCAAAATAGAGTCTTTTTTCCACAGCATTAATCGGTTTATGCAGTTGTTTTTCCAGTTATTCAAACCCACATTTAACTGGATGCACCATAAATTGTTTCAATCAATGGAACTGAAATCTTGCTTTTGAAAAGTTAACATTTATTTGATTAGGCAGTTTGGATTTCTTTTACACTACAGGCAGTAATTCTGAGGCTCTATATTAATTTCACCAGTGGTTGAGTAATTTGTTAAAATAGGTTTTCCTCTAAAATATAAGCACAAACCCGCATTTTTTTCTTCTAATTAAAATGTTAGCAATTTACTTTTTCCTAATTTATTCTTTCAGAAAAAATGCTAACATCTGACAAAACAGTAATTTTTTCATTGTTCCCTCCCCTCCCGACTTTTTAATCAAAAAGTGGCTTGCCCTCTACGAAGTCAGTAGACAGAGGAAAATAAATCCTTACAGAAAGTATTTCAAGGGAGTCTGGGGCAAGAAATTCTCAAGAAAAACCATGTACTTGTAGATTTATATGTGCAAATTCTTTGTTTGTAAACTTACACTTAATCCAAGGTTCCTCAGTGTTTTAATAAGATTTGAGTCAAACTCTTTAAGCATCATACGGAAATATCTATCGATGCTATGACTGTCTAAAAGTATGGTGACGCCAACAGCTTACAACAGTGCATGTATTAAGACACAAATTTATACATCACCTGTTCTATATTAAGTCACTGTTTGACATTGCGTAGTAATAATCAGACTGTGGACCTTTTACACATTTTTTCAACAAAGGTTAACGATCTTGCATTTGCTACACTTAGTGTGCTGTAAGAGTGTAAATCCAAGCAGTTTCTGTGGATTAACAAGTTCATTTCCTGTGGAGACTTTGCCATGTGGTCACATTAATTATTGTGAAATTAAGTATTTCTGTCCCTACGAATCCAGAATTGTCACTATCAGCCTAATAAAAGACTACTTTCATTTGATATTAATTTACAAGATTCAAGTAATTTAGGATATTCTGGGAAGGAGAGGAGGAAGCTCTTCATAATTTCCTGTGAACCATGATGGTCCAATAAAGCACTAAATCTTTTGCTTCACTTTAAACACAATGAAAGTCTAATCGATTTCCATGTTAGACACACACTAAAGGGCTTTGCTGTATTGACACTCAGTTGCATAAGAGGTAATTAAATATTTAGATAATGGTTCTCAAGTATATTGTTATTGAGAAACTGCATTTACCTTTGGCAAAATTAGCATACCCAAATATGTACAGGTGTATCTACTGCAACATTCGTTCACAACACAATGCAATGCCGTGTAGAAATATCTGAGTTCATTTTTTTTCACAGGAGCTCAGCTAAGGGTAATTTATTTTGTTGACAGGCAAATACGAAACCTGGGAAGGAACACTGCAGTATCACATGTAATACCCAGACATTTTCTGTAACGCTTCTAGTACCTAAAGCACACTGCAGAGTTTAGAAATATTCCTACACTTTAGCAAATGTTTGGCAATGAAACAGGTCTACTGGGGTTTTACTTATCATTTGAACAGCTAATCCAGAAAAGTGTAAAGAAATGGGAGTTTTAAGCAAGCATTTTTCTTTAGGTGTATGTTAAGAGACAAGTGATGGAGATGTCAATAGCAATAGCTGCCATAAACGTGGAAGTCTATTTAAAGCCACCTCAACACATGCAGTATACCAATCTCTGATTAATAATGTTCTATGACAGAGTCAAAGGGAATTACTAATGAACAATTTATGACATGAAGTCTTAACACGGAACAATCACATGCTGAACTTGATAAAAATCTGATCTTGGGACAGAATTGGGTTATTTCATTATTCTTATTTAGAGAAAATAGATTTTCCAAAGAGGGTTGAGGAAGATAGGATATTCTGCAAAGGAGGCAGCAGCTGTCTACACCTTCATAGTCAATAAATTTGTTCAAGAAAATACTACTGTTGTCATAGTATTAGCAGTATATGCAGGGAAGTCTTTTGATGAAAACTATTTCTCAATTTTCTCTCTGTCCCTCTCTTTTTTTTTTTTTTAATATACTTTCCAAATATTTCTGTTTTCTCTTGCAGGAATAAAGATTTATTAGCCACCACATGTGAGTAAAGATGTTTTCAGTGTTCAGGGGAATAAGTAAAAATATTGTTGAATTTAATGGGCAAAATGACATGCATATAGGTACAAAGCTTAATTTCTGGCTACATATTTATCACACATACCCACAAACTAAAAATATCCAAAAAAGGACAAGTCTATACCTACTTTAAAATGGAAGTTTTCATGTAGCCCGCTTTTTGCCGGGGGAAAGGACATAATTAGTATACTACTTTAGGTTTGAAAGCTACAAAAAGGAAACAAGTTTGACTTATCTATCCTCATCATTACCACATTTCAATAAAAATACACTTAAAATCTAGGCTGCACTTTAGACCAATAAAAATTTAACAGACTTCTTAAATAATCAGCCTTTGAATTAAACAGCCATAAAAAAAGCTCTTTGGCTTATTTTTGGCTGTGTCGACCTAATTTCACTTAAGCAGCACAAATCAAGGTATGATTAGCTGTTCAAAGCATAATTATTCACACTAAAATAAATCTTGCTGCTAAGTACAGCAGCCTTTGACATCAATAATGATACCTGAAGAGGCAAATTCCATTGAGACAGTTCTGCTGTTATTTCAGTGTGCTTTAGGTATTAGGGAAAAAACCAAAACAAAACAAAACAAAGAGAACAACTCATGGGTTATTATGTATTTCAAGGACACTCATTCAAATCCAAATAATGTTAAAAAGTTATTAATTTTGGAAGGTGCTAGATCATACTGAACAGGTCTTAATGTAGTCACTAGTATCAAGTGTTCTTGTAAGAACATGCATCATGTCAGCTGGCAATGTGATTAGCAGTAAAGGAAAACCAACAAAAGAATAAATGGAAGTGGAGAATACACTACTGTTTTTATGTATGTTACACATGGAAACTACTCCATAAATGCACAGAATGTGGTGAAATAAGCTATAGATCTATTAACAATAAAATTATTGAAACTACTTAAATGAATAGTATGTTGAAGTAGAAGCATCTATCATTTCTACTTCAGTGGAGCTGCGAGAGCATTTATCAGCATAAGGATTTGCCTCATGATAGCTCATGTTCTAATATAGAAAAACATCCAGTATAGAAAAAGAAACCATTAAAAATAGTAACTTTAGATCTTATATTTAATAGAGAGAGAATCAATCCTTGATTCAGAGAGAGGTATTTAATTGGCATGGCAGGGAGAAAAAATGACAAGTAAACCAGAAATAAAGTGTAGAGAGCTGTTAAAGGAAAGGACTGGGAAAAGATAAAGACAGCCAAAGAAAAGAAAGGGTTTTAAAAGTATACAGGGAGTATCAAATCTAAAAGAGAAACTGAAAGTTTGAATTTGGTCAAGGAAAGTACAGTAAATTTTGAGTCCATCATTATAAGTTGCTTATTAATTGAGAAGACATACTTGATCAAGCAGAAAACACTAAACTAGCAAGGTCTTATTTAAAGAAAGCTGTAATTGAGAATACACTACAAATAAATGAAAAAAAAAAAAACTTGCCTGAAAACCGAGGAGTTTTTCACTAGGTTTAATATGTCTCTGAAATTCACATTCCACTGGTTGTATTACTTTGATGCCATCTTCATAAAAAACATAAAACATGTTCCCAATTCCCAGACCTTAAGAAAAAAAAAAAACACATTGAAATATACAAAATTAAACAATGACAAAAAAGAAAATCCTTGTCTTGAACTAAAAACTTAATCACATATTTGGTATGAGATCAATTTGTTTATGTGTAAAGTGCTAATGCAGCTAATCCTATGGGATCTTTTGTTGTAAAACCAAACCAAAACTCTTAGATTATTCAGAATTTCACACAGTTTTTTCCCCTGGCAAGACAGTGTCTTTCTGAAAAGAGATTTAGAAATATACAGTTTGACAGCTGTAGTAATGAAAGTGATCTTGTGAAATCATCTACAGCGAAATCAAATTAATACAAAATCTCCAAGTATTCTTTTTCTGGGGGATAGAAGAGTTAAAGTAATTTCTGTATAACATTGAAAGAGAAGTTCTAAATCTTTGCTATAAACACTTACTTGACATTTCTTTCAATCAGAAAAGGAAACATTCTCTGTTGTATTTTATTGGAAAGCCAGAGTTGGGCAGATATTCATTCCAAGTTTGAAGGGCCACAGATGTTTATAGAACTATTCAATCCTTCTACTACAATGTTTATGAATGAGAGGCATGATGCAATATTTTTTGGAGAAGATGGGAACCAGATCTATAGTATGAAGTCTCATAATATCTGTGGTCATGCTCATGACCACAAAAAAGAACATGCTTTTTAGTTTACCATGTGCCAGTGCCAATTAAGACAAGATGTTGATTTGCTATGTGGAGCCTATGATGGATGATCAGTTCATATTTGTAAAATTCTAAGAAGAAAATGACAGTACTCATAAAATCACCACCATAACCGACTCTGACATCTCTACTATGGGCTACAATGATAAAAATGTACATGCATCCTGGGTACAGGACCTACGCTTCCTCTTGATATGACAATATTTGGTATAAGAACTCAGGAGAAAAAAAACCAGGAAAAATAATTTTGAGTCTGAAATTCTACTTATCCTAAGTTCTGAAGGAAAATCTATATTAACAGAGAGACAACACATGTTAATATCAAATAAAATCATGAGACTGTTAAGGGGGAGGTGAGGTGTGTGTTCATGTATAGATGCACATATGTACACACATACATAGAAGTTCCCAGTCCCCATTAGGAATCACATAGGTAATACAGTAATTTAAAAGGTAGTACAATGCATAAGGTTGTCAGGCCATGGCCAGAACAAATTAATTATATTTGAGAAATCTTGTGGAATCACTTCCCACTTCTACCCACATTTTCCTAAAACGAAAGGACAGCCTCCAAGCAGGGTTTTCCTCATTTTATATAAAATCTAACTATTAATAGGCTACCAAAAAGTGGGAGAGTAATTTGCCTATACTGCATTTGGGGTAGGAGGCTCAGGTTCAAGCAAAACTTACCAATCATGTCTATTCTGAGCACAGGGTGCATGAAGGCCAATATGCCCACTCTGGCCAACGGGTTACTTTTGTATGGCTTTGCAGGCAAATCTTGTAGCATATATAAGATAATAAATCAACGCCTTTCTTTAAAAAAATGCCTGACATTGCATCCTGTAAAAACAGCTGGAATTTTTAGATAAGTCTGACTGATGTTAGGCTGCTCCTACCAGTGAACACAGTGTAGAGATCCATAGCTGAGTAACTGGATTAGTGTATCTTGGTGATAAATAAATATGGGAAGCTAGCTGGGGACAAAACAAGATTTTCCCTTCTCCCTGGTCTCATTGACTAAAGTATATAATAGTTATTAGCAGGATAAGTACTACCAGAACATGAGGAAGTAAATCAGCTGATAGCCCCAAGTGATAAAGACATTTGAAAAATGGATTCCTGAAACTTCCTCCTCAGTTACTGCAACTCCAAGGCAGGCTTTCCAATGTACAGATAGTATTTGTGCATAGTAACTCAGACCAAACTTTCAAGGCTTTATTTCCAACATCTGGATAGTAATGTTCACCAAAATTTTCTTCAAAATCAGTGAAGAAGACACAGTAAGAAATGTCCTTCTTCCATTTAAATACTGAGTATAGGGAAGTCACTTCATGTAAGGAAACTTTACCTGTGTATCCAATGAAATAATCCCTCCAAGTTCTGATGATCCCAAAACTCTTCCTTTGAGCATGTGTCTACAAATATCTGTACAAATATCTAATTGTTTAGGCAAGCCACTTCTTCACAACTACAGGAGCTATTCCTCTAGAGACATCTGACCCAATTTTGCAACCCTCCCCCCACAAATCAGAAACAAGCCAGTACGTTTATTATACAGTGCCAGAAGCAATGACAATAAATGCAATTATATTTGATTCATTTAGACTGAATCTATATTTAAAACTGGCTAACACCGATTGTTCGTTTGTTTTCTAAATATAGATTAATATGAGGATACATTTATACATACGTATATATTGTATTATTGTAATACAAATTAATGTACTCGCAAAATCTTTTCAGATTTTCTGACACATACTCTTTTTTACACTTACACAAGCAAGCAGTTGTGTTAAGGCTTCTGTATACCCCATATACAAATATGCATTGCAGGCACTAAAGCCCACCTATGGTTTCACGATCTTAATTGCCCTACTAAACACTCGTCACTCCCTTCCTATGTGTTAATATGTAGATAACAGAAAGTGAGAGTATGCATGGCCCAAAGAAGTTCGTTGTGATGCTTTTCATTGATGAGCATTTAAAGGATTATTTTCTGTTATTATTTTTTTATTTAAATCAAATTCCTGCGATGTTGCAAGGAGGAAGGTAATTACAGTAACTGTAGAGTATGAACAAAAAAAAAAAACCCAAAATGAAACACACAGAAGGAACAGCAGATGAGCATTTCATCATAATGAACAAAATATGAAAAAAGCCATCTATATTAGTACCTTGCTCTCGCCACAATATATTTGCAACTGCAGCATGTAAGAGAGAGAAAAAACAGAAAACACAAATGAACAAGAAATAAAAACATGAAATGATATATCAATTCTGAAATAATTATGATGCTTTAACCTCTGATTCATTAAAATTATTCTACAGGTAGATCAACAGAAACAGTGAATTAACAGTAAGATTAAATAAAGTTCTCTGTGTCATGTGACAGAATTGTCATCGGCCACCAAAGTTATTGGTGTTAGGGTGAACCCCATCACCCCTTGTTACAATCACCCCCACAAGTTAAGTACATTAGCCTTTATTAATAGTGAGTTTCATAATCCATTACAAAAAGCAATGGAGTTTGCATATACATCAATTATACATATTAAGTACAGGAGAGGTAATTTTCATAATTTCCTTTAAGCACTGGATTTTGAAAATATTTATTTCAGGACATAGTTACGAGAGAAACATGCAAAACCAAAATGCATACAAGATATTCTTCTGTACTGTTGTAACACAGCCATGTTATCAAAGTTGTCATGCTGTTTGCCATTATCTTTGCAAGATCAAGATGGGAACTATAATATGGCATGATAACCAACTAAGTTATTTTTCCCATGAAAACATAAGTTGTATTGTCCATCTTGTCTACAGTTGGATTTTAGACCTTTGAGATCAATAAAAACTAATTATCCTAATATTGCTCTTTCTGCCTGGGGACAATAAAAAGAAAGCAAATATAATCATGCAAATTTTAAATATTTAGAACTCAGCATGACAGGAAATAAATTGTTTGAAACGTCATCACTGTTTTGTAAAGTAATGATCTTAAGAAACAGAAGAAAATTTAAAGGAAAGGAATACGTATGTGTCACACAGGTATAATGAAATTGTGATGTTCATGGAAACAGTGTTGCAAAAGCTAAAAAAATTAATGTGCTTTTAAAAAAGTTTGGAAAAAGTAATGGAATACACACTATTAAAAATTATATTAGTACAATAATGTTCTTCAACTGCTGACTTTTCAAGGTTGAGCGTTGAAACAGGAACAACTATCACTCAAGAAAAGTCCCAGACACTACGATTTTCCCAAGCATCTTTTACTCAGCGCTGCTGAAGACAGGCCCAAGACGGACTTTTTTGCCTCATGCAGTGCAGCATTTCTCTCGTTCTTGTGCTCTGAAAGAATATACAGAGCCACAGGTACGCAGAAGGGTCCCTGGAAAAAGTGTCAATCTACTTTCTGACAAGCTCATGATTCAGAGGCTTAGCATAAAAGAGTTATTGGATTTTTTTTTTTCTCTCTCTCCCTCTATTATTTTTTGCCTCCTGATTTTTTTTTCCACAAATTCTCTCAACAGAGCTACTTCATTATATGATCTTAGACACAGTTTTTAAATTGCGTCATTTTATCCCTTGACAAAATGAAGGTGATGATGATGACTTTTTAGCTCCATTGTTTTGAAGTGTACAAATGAGAGATCCCCATATAAGTAGAAAGTAGCAGTAATACTGTTGAAGTGATAATGCTAGAATAAAAAGGTTCTGCTTTCCCAACACAGAACATCAGTGCAGCTTTCAAACATGCTCTGTCTGTGTTTTATTATCTTAAATCAGCTTAATTCTCTGGACTATTATGTATGCATTATTTTCAAGTATCATCCTTTCCTTTAATATTTGAACTGATAGGATCCAATAAACTGCCCAAAGCCAAGCTTAATGGAGCATGCCATCCTGTCCATTACTCAGACTGAGTATCAAACCTTTACATCAGGAAGCAGAATTTCTGTTGAACTGCTGCTAAGGTCAAAATAGAGTCAACATGTTTTAAATTTATTTCCCAGTCATCTGCCTTTATACTTGTTCTTCTGATTCCAGATTGTTACTTTCAGAAGAGACTGGCTTTGAAGAAAGTCTTGAAGACATTGGCTAAGTATGTGTCCTCCGGACTTCCAGTTGCTCTGAATTAAACTTCTTGATATCTAAATTGCTAACACCAGTATGGCTCTTAGATTTATGTCCAGCGCTGGCAGCACAAAATGGTCTACTGCATATTTCAGTGGCAGACCTGAACAGAGTATTTAACATGTCTCATTTAAATAATGTTTGGCTGCTTATATTTAAACTATTTGATTATTCTCCTAAACTAGATACCTAAGTTGCAATCATGAGATGGAATATTAATTTGATGTTTTATTGGCAGGTATTATTTTTTAAATAATGACCTATCAGTAGATCATCAGTACTGCAACTACAAAAAGAATAGAATGAAAGGTTTAAGGGATCTTGAATTAGTTTAGTTTAGACAAGAAAAAGGTGTTGATTTGTATAAAAAGAACATTTAAGAGAGAACTATATCCTTGTGGCTTTAGAGCTACAGAAAGTATTTTTTTTCACTGCAGGATGAAAGCAGCTGAAGTCTCCTCAAAGATATTCCATGACTGAAATGAGAAGAAATTGGGACAATATGGTACTGTCCTTCCCATCAACTAAATATGGCACCTGCTTCGTAAGCACTATACAGTCAAGTCTTTCCGTATAAAAGTTGCCAGCATCAAAGACAGAATGCTAAGGTGCTTATGTTTGTTTCTGTTTGTTGAACTGTTGAATCAGTCATTTGTACTTAGACAGGAGGAGAAAGAAACACCCCTGGAGTACACTGCAGGTGATTGGCCTCTGGGTGGAACTGGTGGCACTGAGGACAACCAGATACAGCTCCAAGTGGGTTTTGGAACTTCTGACTGTATCCCTGCATGCCCAGGCAGTGGCTCTATATTCAGATGATAGTTCTGTACTTGTTTATGTCACCTTACATAGTCTTTTTTCTGTAATAAAACAAATTAATTTCAATTTTCAATTGCCTCCAGGGCAACCTGGAGGAGGATTTTCTTTAAAATTAGCTTTCTGTTTGCATTGTGACAAAGAACCATGTAATATATGGCACTTGAGGTCCTGTAAATCTAGCCATAAAGTTCTACTTTTTATCAGGCTTTTTTCTAGGGGTGACACAGGAAAGAAAATAAAAAGTAACTACAATTACTCAACTGTGTGGAACCACACAGCGCCAAATTAAACTATTTAAGATACTAAGTACAGAACACATTAATTTGTGTTAATGCAAAATGATACGTATAATTCCGAGCTTTGCTTAAAAAAAAAAAGTGGGGGGATAAAAAGAGTGCCTTAAAAACCTCACACTTATTAATTTTAAAATTAAGAAGTCAGTCTGAAGAAAAATGAGACATTATTTAAGAGTGCAATATTAAATCATAAATAACAGCCATCACCTCACATAATACAGATCAAGAAACCTCATATTTTTTTAATCAGTTCATAACCTGTATTCAAGAAAGATGTCCAGTCTTGAGATAAAGACTGCAATGCTGGAACAAGTACAACATCCGTAGATGGAAGGTAGGCTAAGGAACATATTGTTTACCTTCCTCTTTGGTTAAGCAAAAATTAACACCTTCAGCCACATCTTATACTAAATTATCACATATTTATAAACCTCAAGATAGAAAAATACAGAATTGTTGATAGATCTCAATAAAATTTTCTGGTTTTAAGATGGAACACCACCATCTTCTCCCGTGCCCTATTTTCCTGATTAAAAAAAAATGGTATTCAGACAACATACAGTTATTAAATAAGATGTAGTGGGAGCCTTGCAGAAGACATACTCAAGGAGTCAGTGACCCTGAGCAGGCCTTGTACTTAAGGCTTGAGAAGGCTGTACGTTAGCATGGGCAGCTGCTGCAAGGGTATATGCTGGAATGCCCACCACAGCCTGCGCTGCACGTTAGTGGGTGTTACAACAGAGATAACATTGCAACCTGTCAGAAGATATATGGTTTTGTTTGTTACACAAGATAAAAGCAACAACAGTACGGGAGGGAGAGGGATCCTCTCCATGGACAGGTTCTGTGCAGCATGCCGTGAGAAAATCCATCCAGAGTCCATCTGATGCCACATGAATGTGGGGTGCCCAGCATCTGATGGGACGTTAGATTTAATCACTGTTTATATTCCTCTTTTTATTCTATACTATTAAAACAGGTATTTTATTATGCCATTTGTTGTTGGGTCTTCTACATTGACATCCAAAAAGAACTCTGCAACATGCCTCTCTCTCCCTCCACCCACCCAGTGATTCTCCCAGAACAGGGGAAAATCCATGTTTTCTTGAAAGAGGGTGTCTTTTTTAGGTTTTTTTAGGCACATTTATAGCTCTATAAAACTCACTCTTCATGGTCCTTACGTAGCTATTCTATGCTTTTGTGCTAAGACCCAACCTTTGATTACAAGTAGCTAACACAACATCTGAAAGCCTACTCTTCATCTTTGTTATTCGTTTTCTCTGTTGGTGGAATGGTAATAAGTTGCACAATTTTCAGTAAACTCTGTCTTTGCACTTCATGAAATTCTGCAGCAGTCTGTAACAGAGAACAGATTCTTATCCCCTTTGGATGGAAACAACAACTGCAAAAATCCATGGTATTTCTGTTACTAAATGAATAAGATAGTAGTATAATGTAACTTTCCAAATAAATTCTGTATCCTACTCCTTTTTATCACATTGGTAATAAATATTATGTTCACTTTTCTGTCTCAACAGCCAACGTGAAAGCTTCCAAGAATGTCAGCTACAGTGCGTAACAGTTGGAAATAAAGTATATATTTGTAAGATTGACATTCAGTGAGTTTGGAGATTAAATGGAGTTCTTCTGCTTCCTTTTGGCAATATAATTAGATGTTCACATTATCAGTCATCAGCACATAATACTATATATATCCAGAGAAAAACACAATTAGGGCAGTAAGATTCAGAAAAGAAACTTCTTCAAGTACAATACATCATTTTCATCCAGAAACGGCTTTCCCTCTTCTATCACATGATTCAGTGTTCATTATCCAAGAAAATGCTGAATAAGCTTTTAAAATAGATTTACATTTTAAAAGCTTCTTGTAAAATTGAAAACTGTCCTTCTTCTGAACCCATTTTGTGCATGTGTGGTTAAATAATCTGAATTTTTCCTTTCTTTTCTCCTGGCATTACATACCATAAAAGCTAGATAAAATGTTTTTATAAAGTGTTATTTAGTTGCTCTGGCACTCAAACAAAATAGATAACAATTAAAACCTTAATATCTGAAAAATTTCCTAGTTTGCTGTGCTAAGAGAACAATGCAGTTTAAAATGGCTTTAAGAAGAGGGGAAAATAGCAGAAAAATCTTTTCTGAGTTGTGTATTATTCCAATGAACAAGAAGGAAAAATCCACTGGAATCTTCTGAATGAAAATAATGATTGTTCGTGAATATAGAACAACTGTTGTTAATTCCAGATTTTGTCTCATCAAAATACAAGCTTTGTATTTAAAATTCTGTAGATATTTTACTTGAATTTTGATCAGAATGTAATAGCTGATAAATAAAAAAAAAAAATCAACAGTTTCATATCAGCTCATTGTGCTAGACTTCACACCGTCAGGTAAGAAACCACTGTCCCTTTCCAAGCCTTCAGTCCCAAAAGGGCAAGGGGCCACAGTGGATGTAATAGAAAAAAGGACAATAAATAAGATGCAATAAGGTCATATGGCAGCTGTGCAGAATTGAACATTATTTTTCAGAATTGTCCCACCATGATCTGGTGTACTTTTAATTGCATAAAAAGGTAATTTCAAGATGTTTGAAGGGATGCTATCTGCTTAATTCACAGATAGCCAGCACCATCGACACCTGTTCTGGTTAATCATATACACATCATAAAAAGAACGTATCTGTTGTCTTACTCTTTTTTTCTCATATCTCTAATATATAGACACAAGCCCTTATGTTACCAGGTAAATCTCCACCATTATTACTATCTGGTTGCTGAACCACAGAAGTTTTTAAGTATTATTTTTATTTTAAAAAGAATAGTACTAGAAGTGAAGATGAGGTTAAGATTATTTACTTCTTGCTCAACTTTCACTACCAGACAGAATGGAAACATTTATGCACATTTCTGCTTTTAATTTTATTGTTATTTTGGAGGAAATTCAGATTTGTTTGGTTTATATACAAATATAAATATGTATAAATCTGTATTTGTGAAGCAAACGCATTTTTCCTCAAAAAGTTATCTGTTGCTTACTTCAACTATTTTTAAAGTAATTATGTCGATTCTATCAAAATTCCATTCTGTTCTTATGTGATGTGCACTTTCATTTAAGGTTATGTTAACCTATAACTAAATATATATTTTTATGAATATTAACCTATTATTTATCAGTTAAAAGTCACAGTTGACACTCTACTTTGGGTCAAATATGACCATATTAGCTTACTGTCCTTTATTTATTTTCTATAAATAGTTATGAATCACACTGAAGTCCTTTTGCACAGCACATTAACTCAATCCGGTCCATACTAGTAGGGAGAAAAAAAATGGTTCTATCCTATACTTGGAAATTTGAAACAAAGTCTTTGCTTATTATACTGTCAACAAGTATAAACTTGTTTAGCTCTGCCATAAAATAAAATGCCAGCATAAATTATCTCTGAGAAAATTACGTAAATAGGTACCATTCAGCATCAAATGTGACAGGAAGATTCTATTAAAGTTGCATAAAGCCTCTCAGAGAGAATTTAGGCCATAAATCACAGTCAAAAGGCTTTTAGTCTCATTCCAAGTTCTAGACAGTGGAGATGCCTGGATGCTTATGATGGCCATAAACCTGTCAAGTCAGTAACATTCAGATCACATAATCTCTTGTTAGGTGATAGGACTATGACATTATGTAAAAAAGGCACAGTTAGAAATAGACCTACCTAATGGCATGAAACAGGTATATTTTTTTTTTTAATTTAGCCCCAAGACACAGTGCATGAGGCAGTTAATTTTTATCCTGCATTGTGCGAATGGGTGAAAGAATCTGTACAAGTTGCTTTGCAATATTTGATGATGTCGTAGTGGATGAACTGAGTAACACAGCAGACTGTGATTGATGACCAAAAGCTTCTAAATATTAAAATTTCATCAAGTACTGTCAAATAGGTCTTGGAAGTGTTTCAATAGGATCACTTGATAGCTTTCTATCATAACAGTTGTCTCCTCAAGGTGCACACATATGTCTGAATAAAATTTAGAGAAATACTTAAGAAGTCATTTTAATCAATGGCAAACTAAACTGTATTTTATAAAATGAAGTTTTGGAAAACATTAAGAGAAATTAAAATATTGTTTAAACAGAAAATAAAAAAACAACGACAAATCCACAAAGTGTTTAGCTCTAAAGGGAACAGGACATGTTTTCATGGTCTATGACTAAATTGAAACTGAGAGGAAACCAAAGCAGAACTGATGTACCTGTCAAAATGATCGAGAAAGAAAAAAATAAATAGATTTTTAAAGTTACTTCAAAATATTTGACTAGTAGTCAAGACAAACATTTTAAGTATCAGAAAATCACCCATGAAAATATTCCCTTGTCTTTGATGATCAATCTCTGTTATTTTCCTGTTTTCTATATCGATAGATTTTCTTCTTTAGATCTGTAGATTACACTGATATACTCTATTCCATTGTTTCAATTAAATATTCCCATGCTATTACAAATTCTTCCTTCCTATCTTTCTTTTAAAACTCACAAAATGGTTTATTTATAGTCCTTAGCTATGCATGATATTCCATATTCAGCTAATGTTACTTTGACTAAACACTGAATATTGAACCAACTCCATTGGTTCTAATACTACCGGAAGGAAACCTAGATAGATAGATAGATAGACAGACAGACAGACAGACAGACAGATAGATAGGTTCCAGTGATGGAAGTTGTCATTTCTTCCTCCTCTATTTGTAATTATTAGTATACTCTGTATCAACATAAAGGGCAGTAATATCTTGCCCAGTCCACCTTTCTCATAAATATATTGTCAAGACATGCTAACAAATTATCTTTGTTCTATATTTACATTCTTCAGCTTCCACACAATGTTTCAACAAGAGCATGCTGATTATTTTAGTCTGCCTTATGGATTCTAGGAGTTGAATTGATCCAAAGCTGTGTTTGTGACCATCAAAGAAAGTCATCAACATAAATCTGCAGTGGAGCTGTCAATCTAAACGCTGCTAAATCCAGTAGTATGGAGGAGAAGGCTAACAACTGATAAAAGATTTGAGAGATCCCTAGAACGCATCTGCATGTACCGCAAGCTAGAAAATGAAAAGCTACCTTTCTCGGAATAAAGATCCTGGTTACAAAAAGAGAGAAAGAGCAGTCCTGAAGAAATGAAGTAGCCTTAATTACAATTACATCCCATGTTTGTGCCAACAGAAGTTCCAGTAGCTTGATATCCCTTTACACCAATGCAGTAGCAAAGGCCCCAGAAGTCATCACAAATGGCTGCTAAAGGTAGAAGAAAAACACTGCGATACCAGAGTTACTCATGGTTTAAATTGTACTGATAAGAACCTGACCTTTTTTCTTTAATATTCCATTGAAAATATTCTTCCATAAATATTTTTGTCCTGTATTTGCACAAAAGCAGGATAATAATTGAAAACGGACACAGATTAAATACTTTCTATCTCACAAAGGAAGAAAAAAAGAGGATAAATGATGTGTAGTCAAGACAAACATTTAAAATAACCAGATCCAAATGAAGTACATAAAAATACTTGCTAAAAGTTTTTTCAGATGTTTCATATGTTGATATTATTTTTGAATAAATTTCAGTATATGTCACAAAGTTCAAGAGAAGTACCACTACGTATGCCTCTAGGGGGGTCCCCACTCCCTGAAACTTAATAATGCTGTAGGCTAGTTAGACTGGTGTGTATATCCCAGACAAAAGAATAGACAACATGTGCACAGAATTCAATTCAGTAAGAAATCAAAGGACGAGAATATAACCATAGGTCAGCTAACATATTGTAATGGAAACCAGGTCTTCTCAGAGAAACCTAATCATATTCTTTGATGGAATTAGAAGTTTGGTAATGTAAAAATTCATATAGATGTAACCCAGAATTTTGCTAAACATCTAATTTTTTACCACAGAATATTCTGATTAAATATTAGAGTTATACAATAGTAGTAAAGTACATGTTAATTGAATTTAAAACTTCCAAACTGATTAATTTGAAAAAGTAGGTTTCATTATTAAACAATCAGTAAGAGGTGAAGAAGACAGTACTGGAATGTGTCCAAAGCAATGGGCAGTGAGTCTTGTCTTAACCTTTTTCATCAATGATCTGTAAACAAACATAAAATCATTTCCTAAGAAGTCTGCAAATTACCTGTTATGATAAGTAACAGAGTTTCAAGAAGTTGTTTGAATTACTTTGTCAAGTACATCTCTAAAATAAATTACATTCTGATATAGCCAAATGCAAATTTAGACATGTAGAGAAAAGTGACACAGACTATGTCTACACTGGGGGGCTGAGACAGGTGGGAATAAGCAGTATTTGGAAAGCAAAGCCTGGTACGATATAAGCCATGTGGTAGATACACACATAAACATAAACTTCTACTACTGATACTAGCAGGAAAAAAAGAGACAGGAGCAGTGGAAGAAAAATGTTAACAAATATGTATTTCTCTCTCCGGAACATTAAAGAAACAAATAATATACTTGCTTCTGCAAAAAGCAGTTCCCATTTTTGCAGAAAACTGTAACAAAAACAATTACAATCCTCATGGCAAAAAGACCCTTTGAGTCCCACAGTAATGATCTTATTATGAGAAACTTCTATTTCGTGTGTGTGAGAGAAAGCAATCAATATTTAACGATGGTACAGTTCATAGGGCAAAAATTCTTAAGAGGTCAATTTATTGGAAAAAATATGAGACTCAAAAGAGGAAATCGAAGAAAAAAATGACTTCAAATTGAAACTAAGCATTATTCTATATTAGTGAAACTGATTAATTAGTAAAGAAAAATACCAAGAGAAATGAGGGGTTCTCTGACTCTTTGTGTCTCTAAGCTCAGATGCATTTCTGGGAGGATACACTTCAAGCAGACAAAGCATTAGATTTGTATTCAGGCAGAACAGGATGTTATTTAATGTCTTGTGAAATGGAGAAGACAGATTAGAGTTAGATGAAATGGTTCCATCATGCTTAAATCTGTGAATCCATGAAATATGTGTTCTGAAGAATCAAACTACACTGGAATGAAACTAAAACCCGATTTTAAACTGCTATTTGTATTACAAATGCGATTACACAAGAGACTCCTTCCAACAAAAACAAGTTCTCTTGGGTATTCTTAAATGAGCCTGACAGTAGTGGAGACTCTGCTGTCTTCAGTGAGATTTAGACCAGGTCATTAATCCCAGAATGTTTTTACCAGGCACTGCAGGGGTTATCCAGCTATCACCCAGACCAGCTATCTCATTCTCGATGGCTGTAACTGCAAGCTTGAGGGAAGATGGAATACACAGCACAAAAAGAGTTTCCAGTCTCCAGAGAATTGAACAGCACAGTCTTGCATTTAGAAATACCTTAGATGCTCCTATTGTAGAGTAGGATGTACAGATTTATTCCTATTCAGGCTGCATGGCTCTTGTTGACTATCAAAGTCATGGTATTTTAAAATGAATGTTCTGAAAAGGTATATAAGCCAATAAAGAAGGCACAAGAAATACAGAGATAATTAGATTTTTTAAAATTAATCTAAGATGCTAATTAATACAGAAAAGGCTAATCTCTAGCAGGAAAAGAAAAAAAAAGTTTTGCATTTGTATAATATATCATAATGACCTTAAGTAGTTTCCAGTTACAGTAGAGCATTTTTTGTGAAACAGCTTAAGGCCAAATTTTCTCAGATTAAAATATACCTTTTCCAAAAGAGATTACAAAATCTAAAAGTTCTCAGGCAAGGGCCCTGCTGGGAAGAAGAAAGGAGAGCAAAGACCACGTTACAAAATATATGCACACCAGGAACAAAACTAACGAGAGAAGTATGCTTCTTCAGCCTGGAGAGGAGAAGGCTTTGGGGCACCTAATAGTAACCTTCCACCATCTACACACAGGTTCTCAAGAGCACAGAGTCAGGCTCTTCACAATTGGCCCTGCAGCAGTTGGTATTGCTGGAAAAGGCAGACAGGTTTTCACACACACAAGCCCTTCTTCAGGTCCGATAGAGAAGCAACATACTTCAAAGCCTGAAGAAGAATTTCTGAGAGCTTAGTAAAACTGCATTTAGACATAGGGAAAGCAACTATTTTTTCTGCCAGAGATGGTCAAAATTATACTTGAACAACTAGATAAATAAATGCCATCAAATTTATCTCACACTATAGACCGTTTCTACCTACAAACCTTCTTTTGACTAATTTGTTTCATGTTTGCAGATTTTCCTTCAATATACATTCGTACTCTAATATGCTGTCTTTAAAGGGCAAGCAAAAGAAAAAGTTCAGTCTTCTCAGATTCTCTCTCATATTTCTTTTAATTGGTACTAGAAATAGTGTTATTCTCCACATGGATTAAAAAGGAGCAGCAGTATAAGATGTACACTGCCACTGTGTGATCACTGAAGTTTAATGACAAGACACAAAAGTGATGAGATATTCCTGGATGCAACTCCACATCTTACAGAGACTATGTAGCTTTTAAGCGATCATTTTTCCTTTGTGCTCCTCTCCCTTTTCCCTTGCATTCTTTCTCATTCAGTGTTTAAATGTTCTTACCAATGAGTTCTCTTTCATCTGCTGCTTGTGCAGTATATTAGTATGTTAGCAGAAACACTAAAAATTAAAAGCAACAAAAAAGCTGTTGCTTGAGACAGTCAGCAATAATGGAATGTTTCAATCTAAATGGTTGACATCAGAGGAATTAAACAGGATCTAATAATAGAAAGTACCAAACATTTGTCGCCAGTACTTATAACAGCTGTTTATGTAGGTAATAGAAATTTAAAATTTCCATTAAAACATCAAGAATCTAGCAAAAAGTGTGCGTGTATTTGGACGCAGATATCGAGTATATCAAATTTCAGCTACAGAATGACTTAACTGGCAAAAGCCAATGCTGAAGTTAAGGTATTTTAAAGAAAATAATTTAATTCTTCTCATCTGAAACAATGCCAAATGAAAACATATTTTTAGAAGTTTTCTTTTTAGTGCGCATTGTAAAAGGCTGAGAAAGAAGCGGCCAAACTATTCTTGAGACTGTCATCCATTATTAAAAACTTTACCTATGTGTGATAGAATGGTTCAGTGTTCAGTGCTGGCATCTACTGAAGAGATCTGGATGACGAAGCACATTCACAGTATTATTATATATATATATATATAAAAAATTAGAGTATATTGATTTTCTTGGGAACTGAAATACAAATTTCTGAAACTGGAAACTTTAAAATATACAATGGGCTGGCACCTCAAAGTTATATTCTGCATTATTTATTTTTATTTTTGCTACTAGCATCACACTTCCCATAATTGAGCATAGGTTTACGAATCATTCACTCTAGTTCTTTTCTGTTTATAATACAGACACATGTATGAGATGTCTCTGTAACCAATGCTGTGAACTTTGGAAAACTAGCAATCTGATAACATTTTTATGCACATAGGTGAAGGAAAACTCTTATTATTTAACAATGCACTTATTCATAATGGCACTAGTTTTAACTTAGGCAAAGGTGCTAGAAAATGTAAGATTTTCTCTCAGGAACTGTTTAGGCTACCCATCCCCAAAGGAATGAGCCAGCCATGCCCTTTCTGCTACATATATTAAATTTTTGTGAAAGCACTGTACTGAGTTTTCCACATAAGAAGTTTGGGATGTGTTGAGAATGAGATTCCACAGATAACTACCAAAAATTCAGCTTATTATGCAAAGTAGCATTAAAACCCAAAAGCTTTCATATGCACATATACAATGGGTCATATAAGTACAAAAGTGAACATTTCCTTTGACTATTAAACTTCCTAGCAAAAAAAATACGTATACTGGTAAAAATGGAACCATGTTCTGTATTCATTATGTGGCTTACAAAATTGCTGTCATGCTCAATGCAGTGCAATTATAGTTTATATTTTAGAGCTCCACTGTAAAAGTTCTCATTACCCTCTCAATAACCAATCAATTCAATGTTCTGAAATGCTTTTATTTTGCTATGATATTTACCTTGCATGACATTTAAAAAGTAGACAAGACCAGATTAACTGACAAACTAATGAGAATATGTTCTACTTTTGTTCAAATCAATAGTCTAAGATTCCCAGAAGGGAGTACTCCAGTAAGGAAATAATAAAATATTAAAAAATAAACACATCTGCTTTATTATCTTAAAGAAGGTCAAAAGCAAAAGGATTTATAATACTGTCCTCTATGACAGATATAGTTTATATCAGATCATATGAAATCACAGCTACATCACCAAAGGTCTTTAGAACGTAACTTGTGACCTAATCAGCAGGCTTTACGTAAAAGCAGTAGTAGCACTGTGTTTAAAATGTGTGGGTGGGGGGAAAAAAAGCCCACAGTCCTATACAGGAGGTTTTACCTATGTCATTTTCTTCCCTGATAATCCCTAATTTGCTGCATGAACCAGTGTTTCAGGAGAAATACAAAAATAAGCAGAGAAGAGTTAATTATAAAGCCCTTCTACTCTTAAATTCAGTTTTCTAATGCTAGCAAATCCGTCCTATAAAGGGACTTTTTTTTAAATAGAAGCATTTATCTAAGCAGGATCTATCAAATTTGTACCTGGGAAGGCAGTTTATTCATGTAGTTGTTATAATGACATTGATGGTAATTACTTTTTTTTATTAGTATGTACCTCAGTTTTCTTGCATATACAAAAATGGGTCTCTGATCCAAGGTAAGTGACTTAGAATACCAGAGTAAGCTTCTCATGTAAATATCTGTTGCACCTATATTTGAATCATACAATTATACACCTATGGACTATACGAGTATTTACACATTCACCAATATTTAGGAAACCATGTTCAAACAGCAAGGAACACAATGGTAAAATGCCTTCCTTCAACTTACCATACAGAACTTGCAGAGTAAATGACTTTTATAGGAACTGATGAGACTGTGTCTTTTGGATGAATTATCTTAGAAATAATTGAATTTATATACTGTCTTCCTTTCTTTCTATCTTTCATGACACCAGTGGTCATCATAACAACTTACTGTTAGTAGATTTTAAAGCATTTGTTGCAAGCAATGTTCATTGCATAGAGTGTGATTTTAGAAATCCTATAAAGTTGGCTGAACTAAAATTATTGCATCACATTACAATGCCTGAAAATAGTATTTTGCATAGGTGTGGCTATTCCTGCATAAATATCAAAGATCAGTCTTCAGATGATACAACAACTACATAACTAAAATACCTGGAAACTGGACAGTTGGATATCAATGTTTTGTTGTTAAGGCCAAACAAGTTTTAAGTGGCAACATCCACAACATTTTACACAGATTGCAAAAGGCAAATTGAGATGACCGAGCTATTTCATATCACTAGATTACTAGAAATTCAGCATCATCAAACAATTTTATCCTCAGCTGCCTTCTCAGAAATGCCTGAGCAGTCATTTAGTAACACTTAAAAAAACCCATGTTAAGAATTGTGAAATGACAGTTATAATTGGTGTTACTGAAAACAGTTAAGCAAAGATATTAACATGTGGATTATAAAATTTTCCTGTATAAGAGATTTCCTCCGAAACACTTAAAGCTTAATAAAACTATACGTAACGGAACTCAGCATCTTGCGACAGGCAGTGTCAGGCAGACTTGCAGTGCTACAAATTCTGCTCCATGTATCTTCTGTCATATACTCATCACTGTTGAATAAGCTTCTAGATAAACAGGAATGCCTTCAGTTAATGCAATCAGGCTCACTAGGAAAATAACTATCATTTTACTAGATACATTTCTAATGAATATGTAGCATTCATTAAAATAACAGATTTAAAAGAAAAAAACAACATAAAAGAAAAAATTCAAAAACGGATGAAGTGTAAACTCAGGAATAGATTTTTCTGAACAGAGGAAAGAAAGGGAGAGAGAAAGAATAATTAAGGCAGAGAAATAACAGGTAAACAGAGTTTATAAGCCCCACTAACATTCTACAGAGGATAAACAAAGCTGCTTTTTGGTGGTGGTAGAGATTTCTTGGGCACATTGAACTTCCAACTTAGCAAGTGCATTTCTGGAGAGCCACAGTTGCCCAGGCACAAGACAGCATGAGCAGGCTGGAACTAATCTGGACCTGTTGGCCACTCCAGCAGGTGAGATCAAATCCTGTGATCACATGTCATGAGGGCCATGTTCGACTCTTGATATATCTCAAGAATATACAGGAAAAAAGACTGGAAAAGGTCTTCCTCCCACACCTCCATTAACTCCAGAAACCACACCAGGACTACTGCTTTGCCTTATTTAGGCATCCAGTTCCTTTTTTCCTTCATATGCAACAGATCTATCATGAGGAAACTATCCAAACTTTAACAGAAATGTGAAACAGATGTCAGTTCCCAGAATTAATCAAAGATTTTATTTTACTTCTAAACAAACTTTGGATTATGCACTCTGTCTTCAGTGACTCTCAGATATCGTTATTTAAACTTTCTTTTTTTTAATCAGTTATCTACACATATTCACTTTATTTAATATTTCATAGTTTTTAATACCGATTTAATGTTTAAGTGAGGGGTACACGTATTTTTATACTTCTCATAATACTTACGGGTCTTTCGAGCAGAATCTTCTACAAAAAGAGAAGAAATGTCTTCATCCACCCCTGCTTCATTCTTTGCAATACAAGTATATGCTCCTGTATCTTCATAGCGCACATTGCTGATGTGAACCTCACTGCCATTTGCTGAAAGGAGAGGAAAAATTCAATGAGCCGACATGCTACAGTGCTTTCAGATTATACATTTAGAAGGCTTACTCTGCTCATACTAATTAAACCATTTTCATTCCTGAGTTCATAACTTGGAGGAATGCCAAACTAATCCAAAGGTGTTCAGCTGGCTAGTGAATTACATGCACTATTATTCACCTCACAGATATCCAGAATACCTCAGCTGATTTTGCACTTCGGAGCCAAATATCAGTATGAGGTTTTAAATATGTTTAAATGACTATGTTTGTATTTAAAATCAGGTAAATGTTATATTTTTATTATGTTGCATTTGGTCGCTTGACACTATCACTGGTTTTACACAAAATAACCCAGGTTTCCATGGAATTAACGGGCTAAAATTTCAATATAAATAATAATTTTAATAAAAGTATTTTTTTTTTTTAGTAATGAGAGGCACCTGATTTTGGTTTTGTGTGAATACAGTGTAATGACAGAAAAAACAGGTGCACTGGAATTTTACACTTACATCAGTGTAGGAGTCTATGGAAAACACTTCAGGAAATGTATGTCAGCTTGAGCAGGAATGTTAAACAGTCCAGGCTTCACAGGCAAAGGTCTTTCAAATAATGTGATGCAAATAATGACATGACTAATGATTAATTGCATTTTAAGTATAACATACTTGTTAACTGTGGAATCTATTTTATAAAAACAGCTTTGTAGTTATTCTAAAATACAGACCAGAAGAGGCACGGGGTTATGGTGCAATACCCTTTCTAGATTGTCATTTGCTTGAAGCAACTACATAGATAATTTAACTCAGGAAAAGCTCAGGGAAAATGCAATGATGTTTTTCAAAACTTTGTTTGAAATAAGTACATTCAAGAAAACAGAATTAAATGTATTTTGCTTAGAGAAGGACCATTCTTATTTATTTATTATAAATATATGATACAGATATGAGGGGGAAAAAATTCCACTCAAATCCCTACAGGAGAAACTAACAGAATATTGCTAGAGAAGAGGAGTCCACCACTTTCTACTCATAGTAGAAAGTGTTTCTGCAAGGCAGTTTTTTGTGCACATCCAGAAGAGAGGGCCTTGGAAGAACAGAGGACTATAATGCCTATAGGGAAGGTAAGACTCTCTTCAGAGAAGCATTTGCTGTCTGCCTGCCCCACTGTTTCTTATGCTGCAGCCTGATTGCTGTCCTATCCTTATAGACATCCTGGTTTTGCAGACGAATGAGAGAAGGTTTTGAAGGGAACACTGACAGCGTGAAATTTTTTTTCTATGGCTGATGAAAAATCACCAGAAGGACTGCAGAACCTAGGAAGTTTTGTGCTGGGCAGGTTCACTGAATTTGCTCAAGATTCGTAGAAGATTCATAGACTGGCCTTTATTGTTAATTAAAAGTAAGACTTTCCTTTAGTTGGTGGTGTGTGTGTGTGCGCACAGTGTCTGTGCACTCCCCTGGAGCTCTGCTGACACTCCTCAGGAAACAGTGATCCATTTCAGGTATTTGTCCTCCTGTTCTTCCCACCATCATCAGGTCCCCAAATCTCACTGATTCTTATCATCCAAAAAAACTTCTGTTTTTAACTGAGCTGCAGTAGTTTGATCCATATTCTGATCTAAATGTAAATCTAGACTCATTAAAAAGAACTAGATTAACATAAATGAATTAGAATAAAATCTTTACAGATGAAAGCACTGCTTCCCAATTTAAATATTAGTGTTGAATACTCATTGAATGGTATTAATATAGTTGTAGTGACAGATTCTAATACTTTTTTGGGACTGGGTCATGGGCTGCTTGCTCTACTCAAAAATTGCATATTTTTTAATAGAGAAGAGCATATTGAAATTTACTGGCAATCCTGCCAGTAAGTACAACCATCACTCTAATAAAGAGAAAGCAGAGAACATATGCGTCTTGGGAAATAACTAGAAGAAGTTTTCTGAAATGTTTTAGCTTAGACTTCAACCGTTGGTTAAAACAATGAAAGAAGGACTGCTAGTATGGAAAGGATGCACTGATAAAGCATTTGCAACATGTAGAAAACAATAAATATGCCTCTTTACCTTGAAGAGTTAACTGTTTGGATAACTTTGGAGTGATATCAATTCCATTCTTCAGCCAGCCAAGTTGTGGGTTGGGAATACCTTCAGCATGGCACCGCAGGCTAGCTGTCACACCTGGCTCCCTTGCCTGGCTCTCTGGGTAGACACGGATGACTGGTGGAACTGAACACAGGAAACAAATATTATTTTGTGAAGAAAAGTATTATCTTCATTTTAAGAAAAATGACTATAAGCAATTCTAAAGACTCCTGCAGCTATATATAACAACACACAGATGTGGTATTAATCACATATTCCACAACATTCAATGCTGAACTCTGTCACAATACATTTACGAAGCAGAAAAAATGTTCTGTGAGAAAAATCTCTTTTAACTGCCTGTGGTATCAATGACAAAAGCCTGTAGCTTGTCCATCAGCACCTCGAGGTCCTTTTCTGTCCAGCTGCTTTCCACCTGGGTGGCCGCCAGTGTATATTGGTCCATGTGGTTATTCTTCCCCAGGTGAAAGACTTTCTACTTTTCTTGTTGAACTTCACGAGGTTCCTGCCAGTCCACTTCTCCAGCCTCTCAAGTTCCCTCTGAATGGCAGCATGACCCCCTGGTGTATCAGCCACTCTTTCCAGTTTGGTGTCATCTGCAAACTTGCTGAAGGTTTGCAGATGCAAACCCATCACTCTGCAAACCCAAACTCTGCCCCATCATCCAGATCATTAATGAAGATGTTAAGCAGGACATTTATAAGAGTAGTCTTCCGAGTTTCATTGTTATTAATATAATAGTATATAATTATATTAATAAGTTAACATAATAATATAATTAATATAACAACAACATATAAGAATTGTTGACATCACTTCTCCAAAATTTGAAAACTTGCTGCAGTATATGCTTACAACTAAAAATCTGCTGCATACCACACACCAGTATTGGCAGAGAGAGGGCATATGAAATTACAGCGGACATATTCCTATTGGTAATCAATGATTAAGCAAGATTTAAAAATCTTGCTGTGTAGATTTTTTTAGATGAATAATTATTGATCTTTTTAATTATGTATACAGAGAACTTGCTTGAGGTTGTTTCTAACAATAAAAAAATTAACTGCAATGAAGGTTAAAGAAGCATATTTCGTATACTGTAAAGTTTTGTTTAATGTAGCTTTAAAAATGTGGAATACTTACCTGGTGTCACAAAACACAGCTGGGTAGAGGATGAAGTATCAGTTGATAATGAAAGAAGATAACAAGATCAAAAATTAACTGTGTCTATTTTGGCATGAGATTAAATATTTTCAAATGCTATCCAACTGTTTACAAGAAATGTCCCAGCATGCTGTCCTATTAGAGCAAAGAAATGCCTCAGGTTTCTACACTGCAAGAAATACAAAAATGTACTCTATCTCAGGATGCAGAAATCAGTAAGTTTCAGGGATATTTTAAACCCAGTTAGAGATAAGGGTCTTTTCAAATAATATACATAGAAAATCACACATAAAACCAATATGCAAACTGCAAAAATATACTAAAAGAACATGGAAGAAGATTAAGAACGTGAAAATTATTTCTGCTAGTTTCTGAGAGCAAGAGCATCTAAAATCAGGGATTTAAGGTTTCCATTAAGTTTCTGGAACTGACTTTGCTTTTATGGATGCAGATCTCTAGTTTTCATCTCAAGCCTGACATTCCCATCCCTGTTCCCCCTTCACTTCTTCCTTGTTCTGACTCCTCTCGCATAGGATCTGTGTATTCCATACTGAGACCTTGCCTTCCCCACTGTGTTCATCACACTGAGCCCCACTCGACTGGCTGCATCCTCGGATGGCCTGAGCCCCTTTCGACACCTCAGCTCCCAGTCTGACTCTTCCTCACTTCCCAGGCTCCAATTTTCATGTCTGCCCTGTTCAGCATTTTTTTGACAGAAAGTCCTTTAGCAGACTACTTCATGCTGCACATTTCCCACTGCATCAGAGCCAAATAGTTTATTTCTTCACCTTTCCTTGAGAAGAGCAAGGAGCTCCATCTCCATAGAATCAGGAGTGCCATCATTTAACATTCTTGAGCATCTCAAAACACAAACATATTTAAGGACCAATAGCAAAGCATTGAAACTCATTGCATTCTGAGACCCTATGACAGGATATTTTCTGTCTGGTTTGTGCTAGTGAAATACACTCATTGCATATAAAAACTTACAGGAATTAAAACTACCACACCTGGACAGACTTCTGCTTAGTGCGTGTGAAGAGAAACTTTCTAACAGTCCAATTTTGGAGAATTTTAATTGAACAGAAAAAGGAAAGTATTAGTTTAGCTTGAATGAAAGACAGATAACATTTCTGGGGCAACTTTATTCTTAGCAAAGTTTTAGAAAATATTAAAACTGAAATAAAATACTTCCCAAACAAACAAAAAAAATCCAACTCTGTATTACAAGATGCTGTTGTTGCTAAATGAACTAGTCAATACTTAGGAGTTATGAAAGGGAGGACCTGCTCAAGCAAAAGCAGGTTTGAATTTTCTTCTGCCATATCATATTTCTGTAGAAGGTCCTGTTCCCTTTGGCAGTGTTTTCCCAAACACTGAGATATTTGCATGACAGTGGAGCTTATTTCTTGCCTTACCTCTCCTGAATTTGCTGCCATGTCCCACTATCCACAAACTTGTGTCTAATATGTTACCTATACAACTAGGAAATTTTTCCACTCTTGTTTTGCATTATAATTTTTTATTTCATATTACCCCGGAGCCTACCTGTATGGCTCAAGAACTGCACAACTAAGGCATGCAGACAATTAAAATATTAGTGCAGGTGGGCTTAGTCTAAAAAAATTAATTTGATATGACAAGTTTCATCTAAACTCTTTGGGTTCATTTCAATCACTTTTTTGTGTAACTGACTATAAATATTAGCAGAAAGCAAATCTTAAGTGCTGACTGTTTTAACATCTTGACCTAAAAAAGCCTACTTTATAAGGGAGACATCATTACGTAGGTTAAAAAGGGAGGGGAGAGGAGACATTGCATAATTGTATTTAGCAGAATCATACAGACTATGTAACTGAATGAATCCTATATCCCCATCCCCCATCATTCAATTCAAAAATCTATGTGGGATACGGGGATGTGGGAAGAGGGAGAAAACAGTCTGCTCAAGCTGCCTGGAATCCAGGCAGAATGCATGTGTTTAAGAAAGAAACATAATATATATAGTGAACTGGGTTCTTCTATAGCTGTATATGATAACTCTCCTTTTCCTTTGGAAAAAACAAAGGTGGTAAACAATTCTTCACTCACTATAAATCACTGATTCATATCTGGCTGAGGGCCTGCACTCTCTTTTCTGTACTGTACGCTACCAAAAAGTTTGGTTTTTTTTAATAAGTCTTTTGTCTTGGAACTAAGGTGGGGGAAATACTTGTCAACTCGCTGTACAAAACTTGCCTTGTAAAGATTCAGGGAGTAGGATAATATTGCTAATACATAAACAGAAAGAAAAATGTCACATTGGTGCTACATATATGTTAAGCTGATTTGTAACATATTCCTTAAACATATGATTTTTAGAGCAGGTTTGGATTTGAAGATAGAGTTCCTTTTTTATTTTAATAATATGGCAAATGACATTTGTTGTTGTTGTTGTCTAGAAAGACCTTCAAATTTACACTTTGAAAAATCTAGGCTAAAACATATGTGCTTGTAAAACAGAAAAACTGAGGTATAAAAATAATATTAAAACTCAGCTAGGTATCATGTCTATAACTGCCATCATGATCAGTAATATTAACACCTGTGGTTATGGCCAGCATAGATCTTTAACTTCAGAAACATTGAGTTAATGAGAAAACACAAACTTTCTAGATATTTCAGCTTTTTCAACAGCAGTTTTCAAGGCTTTTTTTTGTCAGATGTAGATGTCAAATATTTTATATATACATACAATATTTGCAAACCAGTTGATGTAAAACATATAAATAATTTTTATAAAAATGTATATTTTACACAAATGGAAATCAAGAAAGAACTTAAAATCTAATTACATTGTTTTCACTGAACCTTTACAGATCTTTGTGATCAGCAAAGCCTCATTATCTCATTAACCTTTTGTCTGACTCTCCTGTTAATATAACTGTCATTATATTAATTAGTCATTATCACAGCTACAAGAACTGACCATCATGCCAGTGCTTAGGAAGATTACCACTTAGACGTACAGAGCTAAACTGTGGAAGAGCTGTTCATTTGACCTTTAATCTCGATGGTTTTAACTCCATTTACCCACAATATGCACAGCAAACGATCCTATTGCTCAAAGGGACTCCTTTCTCTTTTCCCTCACACCCCAAAAAATCAAGAGTGTTGGAAGATACCACTCCAGTGCCAGCTTGTGGAACAGCAGCTATCTGAGCAGAGCAAACATGGACTAGTCAATTTGTTTGGACAACTTTAAATTTATATGAATGATACAGAGCAGCAACAGAAGTGATTGCCTTTGGCACCATAAAGCTTTACAGTGGTTTTACAGATGAAATATACAATTTCCTGACAGACAATTCATCACCAGAAAAATCTACAGTTGTCCTCCTTCACCTATCCCAAATTATATTTCTTGATTTTCCAGTCTTACAGAAAACCTTTTTCAACTTCAATGCAGTTTTCCATCATGTGCTGAGACAGAATCCTTGTATTTTAACTGTTGCAATACACCTCTTTAGGATTTTAACACACTGGAATAGGTAGGGAACATGTTGACAAAAATATAATTTTGTTAACAAATTAGGGTAAACCAAAACACATGAAACAGAAGAGGAGAAAGTTGGTCAAGGACCTTCTAATGTCTTCTTCTAATAATTCTGACATGCGTGCAGAAATTAAAATAGGAGTAAACTTCATTCTTCTCACTAGTTTAGCCAGTATTTGCTACCTGACTTTTTAAATGACAGAATATAATTCCTGAAGAAAAATTGGAAGGAGGAAAAGATGTTGATGCCAAGTATTGGCACAGGGAGGACACTCCATTTACAAAGTGTTGGGGGTGGAAGAGGTGGAGAAACTGGGAAAAGAATATCAAAAGAGATGGATAAATAAATATTGTAAGACAGTTTCCCAGAGAAACGCAATGGTGGAGACAACAACTGCAGTTAAGTTTTGTCCAAGTACAGAGCCTAGGAAAGTGGTCCTTAGAACTTGAACAGATGTAGAAAAATGTAAAGATCAAGGTTTCAAATCCAGATGCCTAGAGTTAATCTACTAAAATAATGGTTAGTGCATATTCCAAATTTCAAATTAAATGCAACATTCTTAACATGACAGACCTATGCACTCATTTTCCCAGCGTGTTCTCCAAAATCACTAAATTAATACTAAAACCTACTTTATCTGTAGATATATATATGTATATATAAAACCACTTATTATTCTGCAGATAATGTGCTAAACATCTTCACAGGTGAACAGTTCACACGCAGAGGATGTCCTCTGATGCATTTTTACTCCTTTTAATAACTGTTATTCATATGGAAGTAATAAATGAAAATGATTATATTTTATTGTTTTGCAAGGTTATTTACAGGAGAACAATAAGGAAAAAAAAAATGTATCTCTCTTTCTGTTAAGCTGTAACACAATATAAAAGAAGTAGAATACCAACAACATATCTGCTCAACAAAATACATATCTAAGTCTCTTATGAATTGGTAATTACAACATTTTTCCTTACCATTCACTTGGAGAATATGAGTTTGATAGAGCTTATCATAGCCAGCAGCATAACAGGTGTAATTTCCTATATGAGTTGTGGTAACCTTAGTAATGTACAAGGACCCATCATCTCCAAAATCCTACCGGGAAAGATTAAAAACAAGGTTATCATAATTATGCCTGCATCTCTACAGTAATTATGCTTGTTATCTTGGCAACAAAGCTGTGATGCAAATATCAAACATCATAAATATTAAAACAGAACAGCTGATAGTAATCTGAAACCTGAATATTACATTTGTGAATGGCAGAGTTGTTTGATCTTGCCACATATATTCATATAATCATAGAATACTTTGGGTTGGAAGGGACTTCTAAAGGTCATCTAGTCCAACCCCCCTGCAATGAGCAGGGACATCTTCAACTAGATGTTGTGTCTGTAAAAGCAAATACAAGTTTTATTTTAACAATTAATTAAACTCTTCAGAAGTAAAATGGTTGTATATTTAGTTAAGATGGTTATGTACAGAAGAAAAGCTATTTTGGACTGGATCTAAAAAGACAGAAAAACTAAACCTCTGCACAATTTAACAAGGTAAATCACATCCTGTGGAAGTGTGATCATCCTTTGAAATGAGCAGGTATATGGAAAAAAAAAATCCTAACTTTTCTTCAAGTTTGAGTCATTATTTTTAACTTCATCCTTTTATGTATCTTTAATTGGCATATAGATTCCACTGGATCAGAGTGCAGAATCTTACCCTCATTTTGATTCTGAGTTCAATTCTCAGTTCATTTTCAATTAATACAATATCATTTAAAATTCACAAGTTGTAAACTATTCTGATTATTGTAAAAATGTATGGAACAATTAATAGTCAGTGTTTTATTTTTCCTTGTTATTTTTCATGTCTGCAAGAACCATCCTAAAATTACAGTCCTTGTCCAATCTAGCTTCTTCCAGTCTACATCTCACAGATTCTAAAGTGTGTACAAATCCTGCTAGAAGTTGGTTTTTCTACATTATATTCCATGATTTACTTTTTCAAGGTCAGTTGTTGACAGTTTGTTTCTTTTCAGTCTCACCTAGCAATATTTATTGTTATATATGCAATGTATTTTACATAAAACAGTGATTAAATTATTTGAACAAAGAATATAAAGTAGAAATGTAAAACTATGAAAAATTACTTTCACTCTAGTAGATAATTTCTACTGTAAGATATTTAATTCAGAAATTAAAGTGTATAAATGATGATGAAAAACATGCAAAACATCATCACTGTTTCATACTAGGAAAAAGTATGCTGGATCTCCTACGCTATGTAGGTCAGCCCATGTTCTGGGAGGGAATCCATGCTCTATAATCGTATGCCTAAAGTTAATACAGTCTGTCATAAACTCAGTCTTCTTATGTATACAATACAGCTTTATTTTTATCCTAAACTTATTAATTGCAGGCTTATAGACATTTTATACTCCTTAACATAAACTCTAAAATGGCCTTTAAAATCTTTACACAACTTGAAATATCCTCTCCTTGTGACTAACCATAGGATACGGTATTATACACACAAACACATTATAATTATATGCAACACAAATATTCAAACACACAGAGGCTCATACATGGAGTCCAAAGTACCCAACAAGTGTCTAACTCATTAGAACAGAGATAATCACCAAACTACAGTATCTATGTGTCTCATTTGACTCAGTCATTCATTACAGAAGAACTACTTCTATAAACTGATTTCAGGAATCTGGTATTCTTGAAAGCAACTGTTATTGGTATAGACCATAGCAAAGGAGACTTCCAGTACATCAGCCTCTTCCACTTCTGTTTTCACTAGGTCCTGTGCCACACTCAGCAGCAGGCCAATATTATCCTTAACCTTCCTTTTGCTGCTGATATAGTTCTGAAGCTCTGTAGAAGCCCTTCTTGCTGTCCTTCATGTTCCTTATCAGATTCAATTCCAGGTGGGCTTTGGCTTTCCTAATCCTTCACATTCAAATATTTTCTCCACGTTGTTCCTGGCTCACCTGTCCTTACTTCCACCTTTCTTCCTTTTTATTTGAGTTCTGCCAGGAATTCCTTGTTCATTAACACAGGCCTCTGGATGACTTTGATTTCCTGTTCATTGTGATGGACCATTCTTGAGCATAGAGGAGGTGATCTTTGAAAATCAACCAGATGTTAGACACCTCTTCTTTACAGCATGGTCTCCTACAAGAATCTTCTAAACATATCCTTTAACAGGCCAAAGTCTGCTCTCCTGAAGTCCAGGCTTATGTTCCTGCTTTTTGTCTTGCTGCTTCCTCAATTCTACCATCTCATGGCCACTGCAGCCATGGTTGCCCTGACCTTCCTATCTCCCACCAGTTATCCATATTTCTAAGTATGAAGTCCAGTAGACCATTTCCTTTCACTGGTTCCTCTACCATGTGTATTAATATCATGATTAAGACATCACACTCAAACTAGAGGTAAACATTAAGGCATTATAAAAATGTTCTTACAGTCCAACTTACTTGAACACAACTCTAGGAAGTAATCAACATCTGCTGATGTTAGGGGAGAAGGAACTAGTAGTGTCCAAGGTGAACAGCCACTGCATTGCTTAGGTTTTTATTAACTACTTACATGATTATATGAGAAAAAGATGTATTAATGTTGAGCTCTGTAACAGAGAACATAGGAGTATTGGCTAAATCATATTTGAATTGCCAGTTTTCAGAACTCTTCAAGATAATCATACTTTAGAGTATGACCAAATGTACTGTTTAAGAAAAAACAAGAGCATTTATACAAGAGACATAAGAACTTTTATAAACACATGTATTTAGACTAGTGAAATCTCCTGTGATACAGCCACGTCACTGTACTTTCTCTTTTCATAGTTGGGACTCAGGCGTCTTTCTTTTCTCCCTTTCCATCTTTAAGCTCAAAATTTTACAGATGTTTGATAGGAGGAAACATTTGTATTGCTGACATTATATCTGCAAACAACAGTATGAAGCTCTGAAAGTAAATTCTTCTATTCTACATGTCAATGATAGAAAAGGGTATGAGCTTTGAACATCTGAAACTTTCTCCTTGGTCATCCTTCTTGATCAAACCTGTCTGTAACTGACTGTGACATAGGTAAAAAAAAAAAAAAAAGAAAAAGTACAAAAAGAGTCATAGTTAAGTGAAGGTGGCTGTCCAATAGCCAAAGGAGATTAAAAACAATCCCCTCAAGTTTAGCACAGAGATTTCCCTGGGTTCAGCTCATCCTTTTTGCCTAATGTATGCTTTATTATCAATGAAAGAGAAAAAAAAGGGGGGGAGGGCAGGGCCATCTAAATAGGTCTTTAAATATGCATCACAACATTGAACCAAAAGAGTTTTAGAAGTACCTCTTTCCTTACATCATAAAATACCCATACTAGTGCCACCCTACCACTCTGGGATGCATTCCATAGCCCATTTCAACAAAGGTCACCAATTTTAATGTGAGTAATACCCAGACATAACCGGAACAGAATTCTTGCATCACAGAGACTGAAGCTGCAGTCATATGAAGCATTACAGAGGGGTAAATCATCTTGAGTTTAAGAAAGGACATGTAATTTAAGAAATTCTTTGGCTGAAATTGCCTGTAACCTTTATATATACATTCTGCAACTGTCCCAGAACTACTGTAGTGTCGGTGAACCTCAAAAGGATAGCCTCCCTATATCAAGGGGAGAAAAAAAAAATCTACATTAACTCAGAGATGCTGTTTCTCTTATGCTTTTCAGTTAAACTTGGCCTCCATTTTTTTTAAAAAAACAAGGCAATATTGAGGTCCTCGGCATCACACCAGTGACAAGCAGCAGATCTTTGTTTTCCTCCATTGTTCTGTGAAAAATAATGAGGTCCAGCAGAGCATTTCCTTGTGTTCTACTTGTGTATTTTTGATTTCATATTGAGCAGCAATTGGCAAGGAAAAAGTAACACAGACTTACCCAAGTTCAGGTAACATATAATGGCCAATGCTTGCATAATGATCATGGTTTTAGCTATACATGTGACATTATTGACTGAATGTGTGACTCAGTCTGCAAAACCATTTACCCATACCTCCATTGAAAGTTAGCCCTGAAGAAAAACTTTTTTTTTTTTAAATTTTGAGAGGGAACCTACAGGGATATTTATTTAGGAGACAGTCACATTTTTCAAATCTGTTACTTAAAAACTCTGAGAAAGAGGTTCAACACTTTCTATGTACCTAGCTTCCCTATTATGAAATCTAAATTTATGTTGCTATAATTTACTTCCATTATGTACTGCCCTACTTCCAAAGCAATTGGAGAAAAACCTGGTAGTTTTTTCTCTTTTGATTACAGTGAAACTCACATTTAGCCTGTTATCCACTATAACTTCCAAATGTTTAATTTAACCAATCGTTTCAGATTATATGCTGATACGAGAGCTAATTTTAAGTTGATTTTCCTAAATGCAAAACATGGCATTTTCCTTGATGGATGATTTCCTATACTTTTTCATCTATTTCTTTAATTTGAATTTATTAGTCTAAATTAGTGCTGTCTTCAAATACAGTAAGGCTCAGCTGCATTAAAATTTATAAGTATAGCAAACATACTGCATGATCACGTTGACAAAGTTACCTGCTAGTGACCAAAGCTTATCCTGCTTTGGTCCAGTGTGGTAGTTAGCTTAGGTAGAACTTGTGTGAAATTTGGTTATAACAATAGAGGTTAACTTAGCACAAGCAATCTGTTAATTGGTGTGAAAACACCTCTGAAAAGACAATGAGATTTTGAGGGCTGAAGACCGAGCACTGGTGACGACAACAGACAGTTGTTCGTGCTGAATGAATTTGGACATGCCAATCAAGAGTTAAATATTCTCTACCCAATCTTGTAACTGATAGTGCCAGGACAGAGACCAGGTCTCCCAAGGGACAGACCACACGGACATGCGAGAGACTCAGTGGGTACACAGGGGACAGCTTTAACAGGAAATAAAGACACTCAAGGAAAGTGAACCAAAGAGGCATTTGGGGGATCCCACACCCCAGGTTCGGGACTGCTCATGACCCAGATGGACGTGCTATGCTGACCTGCTCAACTCTGGACTAAGCCAGCTCCCATGCTGTAGGACAGGGAAGACACATAATGGGCTGCCACACTCACCCACCCCACTCCAGCTTCTCTTCTGGACTGCACCGTGTCTCCTGTGGAACAGGGAAGTTGCATAATTTGTGAAACCGCATGTATCTGTGATTTAAGTGTTTTGGTATCCAAGCCCATTTAACCTCTGTGCTGTCAGTTTGGTCCTAAAAGGCAACATCCCAGCAGAAAACAGTTTAGTTCCTTTGTGCCTTTATATTTATAGAATTCTTATATGCATACCATTAAAAGCAACTCAATCTTCATTTCTTCAAAAAGTTTTAACTTTCTCTGTAAATTCCTCAAATTCACAGAACAGTCTATCAAAAGCTTTTAAAAACAGAAACCATAGCTATAATATCTCACTCAGGTAGTCTGTAAGCTGCACAGTAAAATAACTTTGATAAAAAAGATTACTATGTGCTGTCTTATTCTTACATTCTGTCCTCTGAATGTTATCAATGACAAAATACTGGGCTGGATAAACCTTTGGTCTATTATGACTATTCTTACATTCTTCCATGATCTCAACTACTACTTTCCCAATTTATTGGGATTTATTTTTTTCAGTCCTCACTGCATTACTTTCCAGTTTTTCTTCTTTCCCAGAGAACATAACCTGAGTGATTTCATGCTCATATTTCACTCAAGATGTCTTTCTTTATAACATCTTCAATTTTCTCATAGACTAAAATTTAAACATGAAAATTGAAATCTAGATGAACTTCCCTTTAATTTTTCAGTTTTCTTTCCCTAAATATATTCAAAATATTTATTCAGAAAGCATATATGTCACTGTATTTCTTTGTCCAAAGGTGTTCGGGCAACTAAACTGCACATTGCACAACTTGGTGCTTCAGATGATTCTGCTAGGTGCTCATAAAGAGAAGAAAATAACCCACCTAAAAATTAACCCACCTGGTAAGACTGCCAGTAACTTGCCTTTCTTAAGATAACTACAGCTTTCTGTATTAGCACTTCAGTTATACAGACACTATTCATAACAAGCCTTCAATATGCCACTATATAGGTTACCACTGCAAAAATCAAGAAAGAACCCCCTTTTAATGCTTACTTTTCATTATGTCAACCACCAAAACAACTGGATTTCCTTTCAAAAAATCCACCTGAATAACTCCAGCAATCTTTCTAGCTGAATGTTTTTTATCTTTACCTCTTTCTAAAGTGTATGAAGCAGTAAGTTCAATTTACTCTTTCCACTTACTAGCTAAACAGACATTTTCAAAGTGTTGCTCTTCAAATTATTAGTGGAAGAATGAAAAACGGCTCTTCAAAAGAGCCACACTAGAGGTACTTACACTTTATCTAGCAAGTGGCTAACATTATTGCTGTCTAAAATTTTTTGCCTAGTCTCTGCAACAGTATTTCTGAAGTAAATGTGACATAGGATGGAATGTATTAACATTTAGCTGCTACAATGCAATCTGGAGACTACTTTAGCATTCCTCATATTATTAGACATTGCTTTGAAGCACACCAACCTATTTCTCTAATTCACTGCAGCATGATGACATCTTTAGGTAGCATGGCTATTTTCTAAGTAAATACATGTCTGTGTTATGGCTTCTCTCTTCTTTTTCACAGGAACCATCGATAAAACATCCCTGTGGCTATTTTGCTCAGATGCATCAGTATTTCAATAGGATTCCTGCATGATATTGTCATATCATCACTCAGATTTTGGGTTCTATGGATGAGGGGTTTGTTTGTTGTTCTTGTTGGTTTTGTTTTGTTGCTTGTTTTGGTTTGGGTTTTTTTTTACGACTACAAAACAAATATCCCTAGCTTATTGTTTATACTAAGTTCAATGTTTGTTTTGTTAATGAAAGCAAACAATTCAATACAAAGAGAACTGAATGTTGTAAGCAGCGTTTGGAAAGGGATAGCGATGTACAGAGTTCTTTGACACAGAATGTTGACATATATTTAGTGTTTTATAGAATAACTCACCAGCTAAGTTAATGAAAAAAACTGCATCCATACAGACACACCCAAGCATCCTTGAAACAGAGCCTTTAAACATTCATAGCAATACATAAAGAAAAGTGGTTTTTTACCTTTTGAAAAAATATTTGTTGACCCTAAAAACATTGCTACAAGCTCAATTTTTGTTAAATAGACTACTTTTCAAATAGAAATGGCATGGTATTTCTACCATTAAATTGAGAAGTTCTAATTATTTTTGTCATGCATAAAAAACATAGAATTGAACAATTATTTCAACAATGATTCCACTCCAACTCTGTTCTGTTGAAGGACCTGACATTTAAGAATTATGATACGTGTCACGAATAATGAGTACAGGAATCAGGAAAGAAAACATTCATTTGACAATAAATCTTTGCTTAGTTGTCTTAGTGTTAATGCAACAGAAACCTAAAGGTTATTTTTGTTTATAAATCAATAATTATTTCCTTAGGTTTTATAACTTGCTTTCATATGCTAATGCTTTGCATATGAGAGATACTATGATCATTTGCCTGCAGTTCTTCATTACCAGCTCTAGACAGACTGTTGCCAGCTCTCCCCACAGGAGAATGTATAATGAAACAGACTGCTTGAATTTGTTCATCAACATAGAGACTAGGATTTTTTTTGTTTTGGTTTTATTTTTTTTTTTAAACCACAGTTAATTTATTGTCAATATATTCTCTTAAATTACTTGGTTTCCTTTCTATGAAAAACCTTCTGTACTCCAAATATTGAATATTTTTTCATCTAGAGACCACAGACATCCCCCAAAAAAGCATCTCCCCCAAAATGAAAAATATCATGCCCTCATTTCCCTTTTCACTCATTGCATCCACACTGTTCCCTGCCCAAATCTCACTTGCAACACATAACTCAGAATTCAGTTCTGAGAATTTAAGAAGTTCAGAAAACGGAATCAGGAATGAGGTCTAGATTTCAGTGATCTGAAACCCATTATACACAAAATTGACAGAAGATACTTTTATATTTTTTTAAATCAGAAAACATGATTGCTCTAGACAAAAAGGCCTAACTCCCTCACAAAATAACTTTTGATCTAGTTCTTGGAGACCCAAGTAACATATAGGTATACCACAGTTAAACCATTCATGTACATAATTTAAACTAAGGCTTGGAACCTGGGTCTTCCATATTCTGAGTGATCCAAAGGATTAATCTTGAACTCAAAAAATTTGAAATATTTTCTGGTTTTTATGTGGGTTTTTTGTTTGTTTTTGTTGTTTAGGGTTATTATTATTATTATTATTATTATTACTACTACTCTCCTAATTTTTTAGGCCTAAATGGTAACTTTCTGACCAGAATTTCAGCCTCAGCTTTTTACATCGAGAACCAAGACCCAAACATTTTATAAAACTGAGAATATTGTATTTAAGAGATCTACGAACTTGTCAAGAATATTCTTTGGAAATTTCCTCTCTGTAACCTCAGTTTCTGGCAACTGATGAATTCTACACATTTTTTCCTGGAACACCAGCAATCACCAGTACCTCAACACTGGTATGTAGTAAAAAGTCATTTTTATGCACCACAGTTTACACTTAGACACTTTCACAGTACTGGTTTTATGGGACCTGTTTGATGTAGGTCAGAAGAAACAACTTATACAATCTTCTTATGGCCTTAAAATTTTCATCTTCTAAAGAACTTAAAAATATTACTCTTAACTCCAAAACTCCGCACTTTGGGGAAGGGAGAAAAATCAAAATGGTAACAAGGACAATAAGAAAAGAACACAGGAATGAGGACATGAGAACTGGAGATGTGAATTCTTAGTTACGTTATACTGGGACAGAAAAAAAATAGCTTACTGGGTCCTTAATAAATGGAATTAGCAAGCACCAAATATTTTGAATTAATAGCTTTTTGATTACATATGAAAACTGTATTTCTATTTGCAGTCTTTGACAACCCTACAACAAAGAAGAAAAGTATATTGGTTGGTATATTTTTTACTGGCGGTTAATAATGTAAGCACTGTCACACAGTTATATTAGCTCAGTGATAATGACAACACAATTTGGGTGGGGACTTTTCCCTATTCCTTTTTAAAGGGAAATCTTGATTTTCTTATGAGAAAAAAGAATCATCTGTCTCTGAACTGATCAAGAAAATAATTTGCACTTAAGAATTAAAATTTTACATTGATCTACTATGGAAAAGCTGTATCAATAATTGCAGCCATTCAGATATTTTCAAAACAATAGTTGTCCAGTTGAAAAATACAGGCAGTACACGTAATCCCCTTCTTTTCCTATATATCCCTCCACCCTTTCTGCATCTGATTTCAGTCGGCTCATGGAAGTACCAGTAAAACTAATGTCATATTGTTGTTCATATTTTACGTATTAACTTTTTAGTATCTGTAACTTACTTTATTACAGGGACACAGACAGCAGATAACATTTGAGGGTTAACTAGAAACATTTTTCAAAAATAATTATTGATGTATGCTTGGTTTGCCAGATAAATTCAGCTCAAGCTTTTCATGCTAATGTCAATTTTACAACTCTTGCTTTCCAAGTAATCAGTTTCTCTGTTCGTGTTGGCAGGGCAATTTGACTCTGCAGTTTGCTATTGCATGTCAGGAAGAAATTAAATTCTAAAAGAAATGTGAGAATAATTGCATTTGGCACAAATCCAAGACTTTAAGTTTTCCTTCTAGCTCCGGAGGGAAAACAAAACTAAAATTTCCTAAGCACGAATTTTGCATACCTTCTCTCAATCTCGTATTTTATAGCTGCAATAAGAACAAATTGTGAATCTAGTGTCAATCCACTCGTTGAAGAACCAGACGGACAGAAAATTGTAAATCAAGTCAAAATTTAAAGAAAGAATAGACTGTAATACAGTAAGTAGTAATATATACAGTAGTAGCATATACAGTAGAAAGTAGCAGGATCTTAAAACTTTATTCTGAAGAATGTAACACCAGACAACAGTTTGTGGTTATTAATGCAGGCTAACTTTAATCAAGGGAAATTAATCTTCCTAAGCTTCTTTTACAGTCAGCTGAGATAGCTAAAGGTAGCAAAATCCTTTCGTGCGACAGTTCAGTGGATTTGTCTTTTTGCTCATTGCTTTGAGTTACTGTCTACCTCTCTCTGCTGACCATGGAAACAAACTTCCTAGCTACAAGTAGACATCATAAGTATTTCATTGGTCCCTCTGTTTCTTGACACTAGGGAGACTAGGAAAAAAAAAAAAAAAGGAAAAAAAAGGAGTAATTTTTACAAGAGTATTTTTCAGCACAGCAAGATAGCCTTGCTAGCATCACTCTACTGCCAACGGGGAAAAAGGGGATCATCCAGTGAGTAATTCAGAACATCAAAGTAAATCTCAGATTTTGAGGAAGCCTTCATGCATATCTTCCTAAGCTTGTCTTACAAATGGTCAATGCAGAGATCACCCTCTGCTATCTCTTCCTAAAATAAGACTTCGAATGCATGAGCCCTGACTACTAGTTGAACAGAATTTGTCTGTATGTAGCAAATCCAAGAAAAAGATTATTTCTGTGACTATAAACGAATAGAGTAACACTGTACCTAAAATAAGTAGAGATGTATGACTTTCCCCTTACTCTCTTGGATACAGCAAAGACTGCAGTTTCACTTCATGAGGAAACAGTAACATCTAATAAATGTTATAATCCATTATTCTATGGAAAACATGTAGCAGCTTTTTGCTTTTCAAACTATGTGAGTAGATTAGAAATTGGTTTTCTATTTGAAACCTAATAATGTCACAAGTTTCCTAAGAACCCACAGACAGACCACACGGAAAAATGCCATAAAATTCCTCACTCCTAGATCACCAGTGAGAATAACTCCATTTTATACATAGACGTGTAAAAAGAATTTGCGTCTCATATATGGGAGATAGAAACTAGACATAAGTGACAGCTTTGCCAAAGTACTAGAGCTCATGAGGGTAGCCATAAGACATCACTGATCTTTTACTTCCCAAAAAACACTGTAACTTTACGCTATCTTGCTATGAATCTGCAATAATGACTGCTAATTTATTTAGACATTCAAAATCTCCAACTGAGTAGATACAGCTCACTCTAAATGGAAATTTCAGCAAGCTCTGATACAGCTCTCTTTTTTACTGTTACACACAGAGATCTTCAGAGTGATTCATACACCATTTAACTTCTACTCCTTTTTAACAGAAAAAAAATGTTATATAATCAAATTTAATCAGAGAAAGCTATTTGACATTCATTTCTCATATATTTTTCAATTTAGCATTCATAACATGAATTTTTAATAATTTTCCAATTACCACAGTTTATTACAATTCCCCCAAACAATTTTTTTAAAACTCCACTTTAATCGTAGATGTATTTCTTACTACACTCCAAGCAAAAAAGAAATCAGCTTTGCATTGTGCAGTTTACTTGTATCAGATCACATTGCAAGTGATATCTAAGTGCTAGGAGGCCCCGACGAGGCAGAAGTCCTGACACAATTCACACATTAAGATGACTCAATTTAGGGTCAGATTTGTGGAATGAGCTTGGCAAGAGCATCCCCATTCCTACGTACTTTCTTTAAACACATCTCCTTTGTAGGAAGAGTGCAAAGACATCACTGAATATTTCCTAAATTTTACAGATTCTAAAAACATCAACTCTTCATAATTACACTGGGATAAGACTGAATTGATTTTCAGTCACTTAGCTTACAAGCACTTTTGTTTTAAATTTATAAAGTTTATTGGAGTTTTTGATCTTCCTAATCGTATAAAATACTGGGTTTCAGCTTTAGTTTTATGAGTGCAAAGCCCTTTTCTTATGCTGGCCATAATTCATCCCTTTGATTCCTGAACTGTGCTCATCTTAAAGTAATAGAACTCATTTCATTTCACAGAAGCAACTTTCTCAGAATGTTTCTTTATAAACTCAAGAGAATCTACAAACAATGCAAAAATAACCCTTTAAACTTTCATATTACTGAAATTTTCAGCCAATTTTCATCCAGTCCACCCCATGTATTTCTGAAGTACCCAGGAGTGAGACAAATAGGTAGGTAGAGTGTCTTCAAGCTTTATGCAATCCACGAAAGCTCTGTGGGATGAATTTTGTTTTACTACAAATTACCTTATGTATGTGTGATGAACCAGACAACAGGCAATAAAATACCTTGTCAAACACATACAGCTTTCAAATATCTTGCAGACAAAAGTATCTAAAACAAAAAAGATAGAGATTGGTAGGGAATGTGTTAGCTGAAGAGGAGATATAAGGAAAAAAAGGAAAAATAAACCTAGTACCTTCAAACCAGATTATGAAAATCAGAATGATTTACTTCAACTTATTCTTAGTGTACAAAGAGGAAAAAAAAAGGCTTTTTGTAACTTCAATAGTTTTCTTTAAGATGATATATCATTTTATATGCAGCATTAATGTATGATCTCCAGACAACAGTCAAGGCAAAATAGGGCCAGTGACACATGTTACTGTAATTATTAATAGAGTGCCATTTGTGTCAGTTCGTTATCACGTATGTTGTGTGAGAAACAGGCACATACACGATTAGAAAGATTTTAAATGCAATTCCTATAAAAAAGATTTTTTTAAAGTATGCACTTGCATATACAACAAAGTGAGTAACATCTGCTGACTGCCATTCTTTGCTCTTTGCTTATAAAATCAAAACTTGGAGAGCTTGAGCGCTTGCACAGTAGCTTCACTTAACAAGGGTCTAGCCCAGACTGACAGACTCAATGCTCAGAAAAATATTTTTCTTAGAGCCTTTTAAGCAAACAGCAAATCTTGCTCTTTCTGAACTAAGCACAGTATGAGCTGGAGTACAACATACAAAGGCTGAGTTACATTAATAAAAAAATTGAAAGCTGAGACAATTTACATTTAATCCCAATTTTAGTTATCTGCAAGCATCACACACACATTGCCTATGTTCAAATGACTAACACAACATTGTATGTTCATCAATCTAATCTTTTATTATAAGAAAGCTTTACTAGGCAAGATCAATGCCTTGATGTCAATGAGAGAAAAGACACTTCAGTGGGTAACTTCCTCAAGACTTTCACAGTAACCACTGAAACTAGATATGTAGGAAAAATTCTTTTATTTATTCTTTTTTTTTTTTCCTCATTTCCCCTCTCTACATAAAGAAATTGTGATGATACTTTTTAGGGATAGCCTTTGTATCCTTTGGTCATGGTTTCTGATCATGTAAACTCTAAGCTTTTGCAAGAAGATCCTGGTACAAAACAAGTCAAATTACAACATTAAGAAAGTTGTCAAAAAAAAATTAAGCCTGTGGTGGCATCGACAAACACATTTTCTAGAGCTGTACCAAGTATGACTTCTGTTGTTCTACTAATATGAAGCCAAGATGTTATGAAGTTAATAAGCCTACAGGTAACATAAATTTTGATGGTTGTATACACAAATGCAACAGCATAATGCTGAACTAACAAAATGCTATCTTTTTTATACAGTATGATCAGCAAGATATTTGTGTTTCTTCTTTCTGGTACGTATCTTTCTGCTAGATCTAGGCTGTCTTCAAGTCATGGAAATGAGGATGAAAATTCTCCATTTCCTAAAGGGACTGTGAATAGTGGTCATTAATATTTTCTGGCTGTTATTAAAGTAGTAAAGCAAGCTTGCTGATATTTAGCAACTTTGTTCTTATTAAACACTCACATCATTTGTTATACATATGAAGTTTACCGTATCCTACTACTTGCAAAACTCTTAATAAACTGTGCATTATTTTGAGGTGCCTAATTGACGTACATATGTTTCCTATGCATTACAGCAGTTAAAAAAAAAAAAAAGTAAATCAAACACATGTACTTACAATTGCACAACTGAAAAGAGCATAAACTCCACTTAAACAAAAAACTTATATAAAATATTCATATGCAAATCAGAGTATCACACTGAGTCGTGACCATATTCTTGTGCTTTCTTTGAATTGAGACTAACAGGTTCTCTCTTTTGTGAGACATCCACTGCTTCAATTTGACTACTGCTGTGCCAATCATGATAAGTAATCCTCTTTTGTTGCAACAGCAGCTCAATCTTTGTTAAAAGATTTCAAGTTTCTATGAGATCTACCAAAATAATGTTACTTCTCAGTACACCATCATTGTTTATATTCCTCTCCAGTATTCAATTTTTTTTAACTACCACTTTCTATAACAAACCTAAACATTCATAAGAAGTACAAGTCCTTTATGAACCATGAAGCTATATATACAATACCTTATTTTTTCACCTTTGTTCTATGCTTTCATACGGAACAATGTGACAGCACTATTCACTGGAAAGCTTCTATGCTACTGTCACCATATATAACTGCATTACTGAAATACTGTCATATAAATTTTTCTTATAGACAGTAAATGCACAGAAGTTCTATTCCTATTGCTGATCTTGGACATCATCTCCAAGCCTGTGGAGGAAAAGGTTCTCAGGAGCAGTCAGCATGGGTTCACCAAAAGGAAATAACGTTTGACCAACCTGATGGCCTTCTATGATGGTATGACTGGCTGGTAGACCAGAGAAGAACAGTGGATATCGTCTACCTTGACTTCACTGAGGCTTTTGACACTGTCCCTCACAACATGCTCATAGGCAAGTTCAGGAAGTGTGGGCTGGAGGAATGCACAGTGAGATGGATCATGAACTGGCTGGATAGCAGAGCTCAGAGGGTTGTGATCAACAGTGCAGAGTCTGGTTGGAGGCCTGTAGTGAGTGGGGTTCCCCAGGGTCAGTACTAGGTCCAGTCCAGTTCAACCCGTTCATCAATGACCTGGATGAAGAGACTGAGTGCACCCTCAGCAAGTTTGCTGATGATACCAAACTGTGAGGAAGGGCTGACACACCAGAAGGCTGTGTTGCCATTCAGTGAGACCTGAACAGGCTGGAAGACTAGGCAGAGAAAAACCTGATGAAATTCAACAAGCGCAAGTGTAGGGTCCTGCACCTGGGGAGGCATAACCAGTACAGGTTAGGGTTGGACCTGCTGGAAAGCAGCATTGCGGAGAAGGACTTGGGAGTTCTGGTTGACAACAGGTTGACCATGAGTCAGCAATGTGCCCTTGTGGCCAAGAAGGCCAATGGTATCCTGGGGTGCACTAGGAAAAGTGTGAGGAGCAGGTCAAGGGAGGTTATCCTCCTCCTCTGCTCTGCCCTGGTGAGGCCGCATCTGGAGTATTGCATCCAGTTCTGGGCTCCCCAGTTTAAGAAAGACAAGAAACTACTGGAGGGAGTCCAGCAGCGGGCTACGAAGATGGTTAGGGGTCTGGAGCATCTTTCTTATGAGGAGAGACTGAGAGACCTGGGTCTGTTCAGCCTGGAGAAGAGAAGGCTGAGAAGGGATCTTACAACGCTTATAAATATCTCAACAAGGGTTTCAAGAGGATGAGACCAGACTCTTTTCAGTGGTGCCCAATGATAGGATGAGGGGCAACACACACAGGCTGAAGCATATGAGGTTCCATCTAAACATGAGGGAAAACTTCTTTACTTTTGTGCTGGTTTGACTGAAAATGGGTTAATTTTCTTCATGCAGTTAGAAACCTTTCTTTTTCATAGCTAGCACGCTCATTATTTGGACTTAGTTTGAGAACAAGAAGGTAACACCCCAGCACAGAGTTAATGTTTTTAATTGCTCTGGTCTGAGAACCAAGGACACTCTGAGCACTCTGCCCACAAGTGTGAGGCGTCAAGGAAGAGGTGCATGGATGGGGCAGAGCTTGACTGGCATCCAGACTGATCAATAAGAATATTCCATCCCATTAGCATCATGCTTCATATTTAAGGAGAGTTGAGACCTTCCGGTTTTGCTCTTCTCTTCCACTTTCTCTCTCTCTCTGGGGTGCAGCCAGGGGAGTTTTGGTCAGGACATTTAGCCCAGCCTTTTGCCATTTTGCAGAGGCCTCTGGGCTTTTCTGCCTTTTTCCTCTCTTTTCTCTCTCTGTGATTGGCTTTGGGACCAGGTGTGGCTTGCTGGGACTGGCTGCTCAGTTGTGGACAGAGTTCGTGAGGAATTGCCTTGAGTATCTTTTATTTGTGTTTTATATATTTATATATATATATATACACTAGTAGTGTATTTTGTTGTTTTATTAAACTGTGTTTATCTCAATCCAAGTTTCTCCCTTCCCTTTTGATTCTCTCCCCTATTAGGGGTGGGGCAGGGTGGGGAGGGGGCAAGTGAGCCACTATTGTGGTTGTATTGCTAGCTCAGGTTAAACCACGGCAACATGGGTAACACAGCACTGGAACAGGCTGCCCAGAGAATTTGTGGAGTCTCCTTCCCTGGACACATTCAAAACCTGCCTGGACACATTCCTGTGTGATCTACGCTAGGTGAACCTGCTTTAGCAGGTGGGTTGGACTAGATGATCTCCAGAGGTCCCTTCCAACCATTATGTGATTCTGTGATCCCTCTAGCTAACCCTTGGTTTCAATTATATTTTAATCTAACATAAGCCTGTCATCAACAGTTGCCAACTGATCATAGAATTCTTGTCAGAAATAAGATCTTTAATACAGAACAGTGGGAGAAAATGCAGCTTTTACTCCCTGCCTTCCATTTACTATAATTTAAAATGTTAGTTTTTAACACTCAGGGCTTCGGCTTGAACTTCAAAGCCTTTTTCAAAATGAATTTCTTGTCTGATGTTAAAATGTATGTATAACATGTCAAAACCAGGAAGGCAAAACAGGATTTCAGTCATCTTTGATTAACCATAAGTGACAATAGCAGGAACTTCACAGAATTCCTAACATTTTTAAATCTGCTGAACAAAATTTAAAACATTTCGTAGACGAAAATGGTATGGCATTGATACTTTACTGTGCCAGAGTATGGCAATTCCATTTCTTATTAACATAAACAGGTCTGTAAAGACAGACTTTTGCATGGAAGGAGCACATACTCTACAAAGGAAGATATAGTTTCATACCAATTGAGTAACAGAACCATTTGAAATGAAATAGTATTTCTGTTATCAAAATTCTTAAGAATAAATAGAAACCCAAATCTGATTTTAAACCAGACGAGGTAACCTACTTTTCTTATTTTTTTTCCTTCAAGTGTTTGATTAAATATCTGTATGAAGAAACTAAACATTGGAAAATATTAAGATTTTTCATTAGAAAGTTCTAGAAGAAAAATGTTAATCATAAGCACAACAAACATCTGTGAAGTATTTTTGGGTAACTGTCAAAAATCCAGTTACTTCTATCGCATTTTACCCACAAAAGTGTAATAAAGAATGCAGATTCGGTGATCCTCTGTAAATTCGCCTGAATTTTCATTACTCTAGGGTAGGATAAATTTTTATACCAGGTTTTATTTAGGAACACTGTTTCAACCTCCCTACTTCAGGTTGGAGCTTTATGTGATACAACAGCCAGACATACATGAAAGGAGAATCAGATGGACATAATTGATGCATCTGTTCGCCAATGCACAAATGCATCTTCTTTTTTATAATTCCCACCCACTTTGAAGAATACATCTCCTATATTCTTTATCAGACTAGATGGAGCCCAGAGCAAGCTTCAAAGCAAAAAGTAATCCTGGGAAGAGCAAGAAACACTGAAAAGCTGATTCTCCATCAGGGCTTGGCAGAACGTTTTGAAATGCAAAAAATACAAAATGGAAGCTTTCACCTCAAGATATAACAAGTCCAGCTCAGGCAATTAACCATCAAAATATGTAATTACTGTACAGATATTCCAAAGACTGCGCAAAAACATAGGGTTGTATTGATCTTATGAATTGTAAAGCACTGCCGAAACAAGAGTCAGGAGAAGACAGAGCAGCAAACATAACAAAAGGCAACAGGAGCTGAGCTGAGAATAGCCAGGAGGAGGTTGTAGAGATCACCATCCTCAAGACTTTTTTTTCAGTTCAGAGTTGAAGCACGACCACATGATGGATGGAGAAACAAAACCATTGATTTATTGAGCATTTGTTCCCAATGTTTCTAACGTTCCAAGGTTTTCATGACCGCGATGCGTAAATTTGTTACAGAATTGTGGTAAATGCAAACAAAATTTATTAAAATCCTGTAAAATATACTACAGGTAAAATTCAGCATTTTAGCTATTTCGGTGAGGACTTGATACCTACATGAAAATCAAGCAAAACTAGAGGAACCATTTGAAGTATAGACAGATAAAGACATTGCCATAATTCATACTAAATTTAGGAAAAGTTTTAGTTTGTTTTATCTTCCCTCTTTAGCAGAATCATGAAAACACATCAGTAATGACAACAAGGTTACTTATACCCCAAAAGTTCTGAATGTAAGCTTTTGAAAAAGGAGCTCTAGATTATCAAGACAGCTATATAAAAATGGTATAAAAATGACAAGGAAAGGAAGAATACACAGGAAGGTGACTACATTTATATATAGCACAGAACTTTGAGTGATGAAAGAGAAATCGGTCTGTACTAAAGTATATCATCAATAAAATTGAGATATGAATGGATATATGGTAATGTGAGTATGGGTAGATAGATCACTGAGCAGTTTGATTCAGAGAAATCTTAAATGTCATCATCTGAAAAGTGTGGCAGATGTATCTTCTGCTGTAATCCTGTCAGAGCTCACAAAGAAAGTGGGCTTGATCGGGGTAAGTCTCTTGCTTCATTGTCACTTTTGCAAGTAGCAGTACTGGTGATTTTACAGGTGGGTCACATTTTTCTTTTTTGAATCAGTATTGAATCAATACTTTGATACACTTCTGAGGGACGTATTTTTTATTATTATTATCATTATTTTAAACAGTACAATGCCAGTTGAGCCAATTCCCAACGGGCAATTAGGTCCTACCTATCTTAACTCTTCCTCCTCTGATGCGTGGGAAAGATGGGCAGAAAGGTTTTCTTTTTTTGGTGTTTAAGCAATTGTGCCCCTCTATTCATTGAAAGACTCTTGGATATCAAAGCACTTTTTTTACTGGTGATGTGGCCCTCCTATTAAATGTATTATAGCAATGATTTGAAAGTCAGGGCTCTGAGCCACAGGAAGCCATTATTAGCAAAGCACCTTTCTCACTCTTTTAAGACGGACTGACCTTTTCTGCTAGCTGTAGCCTAGTCCAGGCTCCTCTTTTAAAACTTCTTTTCTAAAATAATACCCTGAAAACGTAGTATTGTTTTTGCATCCTATAAAACTCTCTCACACAATTCTTATCAAAGCTGTGGAAAACATTGACTCTATCTAGTAAGATAGCAAAAATACTGCAAAATTACCTGGACAAGTTGAAAAAATAAATATGTAACTAGTAATAAAAACATTCAGAAATGATGCTGGTTTTCACCCAGCTGAGGGAATGTATAACGTAGAAAAAAATGAGAAGAGCAAGTCTATAACTGTACATAAATATCAAACTGCAATTTTTCATGCACTAATCAGAAATTAATAGCAGAAGTTCAATTTGCTAATACCAGCAATATAGAGTGCAGACATAACCTGCATTTCTATAAATACATATGTAGAAAAAAGAGAGAGAAAACGGTGAATTTGAACGTAAAAGACCATGGGGAGAAAGATGCTATGGGAGTGAAAAAAAGATGCTTACAAAAATAACTTATAGCTTATAACACAATAGATTAAATGGCTTTCCACTAATTCTAAAATACGGGGAAGATGAGTAAGAGTGAAAAGAAAGGTAGGTGTGATAGAAGTTCTAGTGTGTCTGAAAAAAAGACTAAAAGTTACTACAGCAGCAGGACAATAATAAACAATTTTTGAATTAATAATATCTTAGAAAAATCACGATGTATTTAAAAGAGAGCTTGCTGAAAGGAAAACATTAAAACAAATACAATTGCTAGCTCTGTACCTCCCTTAAAATATTTCCATGTTTCTACAGAATCTGTTAATTAGTGTTTACTACAGAAAAATTAAAAATAGAACAGGCACAGGTGTATGAAACTGTATTGTAAAATACCAAAAATAATGATGATGCAAATGAACTAAGCTATTATTTGCTGTCTTTATATTCTATGTTTACACTTAGAAATTTCTAAATTTCTAAAAACAGTCACTGATGTGTTCTGGAATACCAAATGAAACTAGAATGAATCAGCTTCAATATACAGAAAGATGTATCTATGAAGAACAAGGATAACAATGTTTTATACACCTTTGATATTTATATATTTCAGCTCACACAGAAGACCCTCTTAACTGCTAGGAGTAGAGAACTTCCATTTCAGCTGCTCTTCTAAAGATATGTTCAATGCACTATGCTAAAAAATTGGTTTGAAGAACAGATCGATTCAGAAATCCACAATTGCCCTTTTATTTTATTAACAGTTTTTGTCTCTGTAGATGTCAAAAGTGGATAGTGCTGCTTTCCAGGTAATTTATCATGGCCTGCCTGGGGTTATTTTCCAGTATTCCTTCAGGGCAAAGGGGAATGGATGCACTTTATATTATCATCTTTCACCGTCACAAAGTCTTTCATTTTTAACTTCTGGAAAAGCAAACAGGAAAATACAAACAGACTCAGCCATTTTGCATATGATTAGCAGAAGCAGCGCTAGAAAGCAGAATTATGAGTAGTGCAAAACAAGGGATTCAGCTCTGCAAGCAGCAGCTACTTTGCCTCATTCTCTAACAAGAAAAGAGAATATATTATCATCCACAGAACATTCTGTTCAACTCTGAAATCAACACTTTCATTTCTAATGAAGATAAAATGAAGCAGACTGATCTAGCACGAGAGAAGAAAAAGCCCATGAGGATCTTAATGCTTCTTCATAATGAGAGAATCAGCTGGCTCAAAGTTAAAATAGTCCCCACTATAAAAAGATGTACATAATAAAATGTATCATAAAGTTCTGCGGTGTTATAACTTTGATTAAGCTAGAATTATAGAACTTGCACGTCCAGATTATTTTAATGGGAATCAGAATGAAACCTAATCACAGTCTTTTTAACTGTACTTAACCAACCCAGAAGATTACAGATCAACACTGGCACCCGATTTAAATATGTCTTTACAGTGTCATGAAAACACAATGTACAGTCTAAAGTAGCACTCATGATTTTATCATTAAAATATTAAAGCAGCTTCAATATCCAAAACAAATAAAACATGCCAAATCTTACAAGTCTTGCATGCAACCAAAGTTTCCCTTTGTGTGATTTATCCAACTACTAAGGAATCAATTAGGAAACAAAATCAGATTCCAAAAAAGGAAAGAGAAAAATAAAGGATGGAAGAGAACTGAATGAGATGGTTGCACTGGTGGTCAAGACTAAATACTTTTGGTGTAACTGTAAATAAAAAAGAATTAGAGATTTGATAAAGTTGATTGGTATCTTTGACAATAACTATTTTCACTTTACGTTTAAGATGGAATAGAGAAAACATGGTATTTAACCCATTAAAAAGCAGAGAAAAGTTAATAATACATCCTAATTAAAAGACAGACTATGTAACAGATAAAGGGCAATTCAATACAGATCAAAATAGAAACATGATGACTTTTATGAGTCGCTTTTAATCAAATCCAACCACTTTTCTAGGAAATACGCTTAGCATTTTGGACAATCTTAAAACATTTCTGTCATCAATTGCTGAGGAGAACTCTCCAAGATAGAACATGTTCTTTCAGAGGACATCAGCTTTTAACGGCATCTCCATTACATTATGGTATTCCGGGGTTCTGTTTATTCTTGGGGGGCGAGGAGGAGGGGGTAGGGCCAGGATTAATCAACAAGAGAATAGAGACTGTTCAAGAATACAAAAAAAAAGAAGGAAGTTATAATCTGTAGATTAATTTTAACAAGATGAATAAATGAGAAGTTTTGAGTCCCTAGTAGACTACTTTTCAACAAAATAGAAATTCAACAGTCACAATTTAGTTTAGATTTAGACTCTCTTGCTTCTTCTTCTTGTATTTTTCCATTTGGCAAAACACTAGAACATTTTATTGTTCTGAGTTTGGCCCTCTCTGAAGCCAATAGCTTAATTCACATTGAGAACTGCATATGGCAAAAATTTAATTTCTAAGTATGAGCACTTGCGATGATTTACAAAATCATATTGGCACTACCTCTTAGTCTGGTTTCCTATGTATGTTCTAACTTCCATTTATGATGATCTTTGATGTGTTTGGCTCAAAAAAAAAAAAAAATTATCTATCTTCCCAGGACAGCGATTGTCATGGGTTTGTTTTTGTTTTTTTTTTTTTTTTTTCAGAAAGTGTACTACTATTCACACAGCATTAGTCTTGAGATTCACGAATGTGGTTCTTGTATAACTGAGTAAATTAATAATTCCCAGAGTTAGACAAACATGATTGGAGTTTATAATATAGCCATAGTAAAGCCTGGAATACATTGCCTCTGGGGACATCTTAAATTATACAAGGACTTAGTGGATTTGAATGTTTAAAATTGCCTGAATAAGTACAACATATTCTTTGGCGGTTAAATTGCGACATAAACTTGAGCACACTATGTTCCTCTCTGCATTTGTTCCTTTGAAGTTAATATTTAAGTACTAAATTCATTTTCCATAGTGAAATATAAAACACCACTCTTTTTTTTTTTTCCAATTATTTTTCTTTTCCCCAAGGTTTTATTTTTATTACGTTGCCTGAATGGATACTAAATTATAGCTATATAACAAGCTCTAAGCAAACGTGAAACTGTAAGAACCAAACACGGAATATCTGATGAACGAGGTTCAGAAAGGCATGGAATGACCACAGATATATGGAAGTAGAAAAAAAAAAAAAAAGAGACAAGCAAAGGGAAGATCTAGAAATAAAAATAGGGGGATCAAATCAATGCAGACAATGAAACATGTAAAATAAATTTTGAAGGAAAGAGACTCTGAGGACCAGTTTAACTCAATGCCTTTTTTGTTGTTGGTGGGGTTTTTTTGGTGTATCCAGAGTCCATTAACTCTTTGTTCCATCCTTTGTTAGTTTATCTACAAAAACATATTAGATGAATATCACCTATATATATTTGAGTGCTACTAATTTTAGTGGCTCACTCCATGGATATCAGATCTATCATTCTCATTCTTTTTCTATATTTGAATCATAACTAAACTGTTAATATCAAAGGACTAAGCTATAACATAATTTTGCTTAAAAAGACTTTCAAGCATTCCAGTTTGTTTATGTTTTTCTTAAGCTAACAAATAAATGATGAATACATTCATCTTCAGAATTACGCACTCCTGTCACCTGAAGCTTTTACTCCCTTTACAGTTCTTCCTGTACACAAAATACACACACAGATATAATTTCCAGCACTCAGGTAACACTTTTCAGATCCTTCTTTTTATGTTTGTGGGTTGTCAATCCAGTATGCCATCACACATTCCTCCTCTCCTATTAAATATAAACAAATCTGGACAATTCTAGCAATTGCAACTTTGCTTTGAATGTCTGATCACCACTACAATATGACTTCAAAACTGGGCATCCCATGAGTCTTCAAAAATTCCATACTCGACTCTCTTCCAGATGTGGTAAGTACTTCAAAAGTGTGCAGGGTTGGCCCTGGCTAATAGCCAAACTCCCACCCAGCTGCTTGTTTACTCATTCCCCCACAGCCTCCCAGAGCAAGACACGGGGAAAAAAAAAGGAGGAACATGAATGAAAAAGCTCATGGGTTGAGATAAAGATGGGGAGATTGCTTACTAATTACCATGGTGGGCAAAACAGACTCAACCTTGGGAAATTTAGCTTAATTTATTGGCAATTAAAATAAACAAGTAATTACTAATTTGTGTAGTGGGAAGGAAAAAAAAAAAGACACAACAAACACAAAAGACACAACACAAAAAAACAACAGATTTCTTCCCTGCCTTCCCCAGGCTCAACTCTACTCCACTCCCAACTCCTTTACCATCCACTTGAGTGGTGCAGAAGGTTGGAGGGGCACAGTCAGTACACAGCAGTTTCTCCTTGCGTCTCCTTTCTGCTCACCCTTTTTGTCTGCTCCAGCCAGGACTCTCCATGGGCTGAAGTCCTTCAATATAAACCTGCTGTGGTGTGGGTTCCCCACTGGCTGCTGTGGATAGCTGCTCCACCTCCTCCTCCTCCAGCCTTGGATTTCCCTCTGCTGTTTCTTGCTCTTTTTGTTCTCTACTCCTCTTTCTCTGGTGTTTTATGCCCTTATCCAAATGTCTTCCCAGAAGTGCCATGAGTGTGGCTGGGGAGCTCAGCTCTGCCTTGCGGTGGGTCCATTTGAACTGACTGCAACTGTGTCCCGCATGGGCCATCCCCGGCCTCTTCCCTCAGAGGCCACCTCTGCAGCTCCCACTGCCAACATCTGGGCACCTGCACCCAGCACATGAAATTTCTCTGTTGTTTGTTTTTCAGTTTTCACGTTGTTTGGTTTCTTGGTTTCTTTTTTTTTTTTTTTTTCATTTTCATACTCCCAATTCTCTTTTCACATCTGCAAATACAGTTAATTGAACCTTTCTGTTTGAAACTGAACTGTTAGCTTCATTATTTCTATTCATCATTTCCCTTTTATTTCTCTGTGTCCAGATGCATGTTCCTTTTTCCATCTACAGCACACCATGTATTATACTTAGAAATGATTAGTAAGAACTCCAAATCATTATTTACAAGCATCATGAATATTTACAGAAAGCTAACAAATATTGCAGAAGGGAGCTTGTGAACATGGGCAAGATACTTTTGAATGTCAGTCATATGATTAATACCAAACTAAAAAAAGCAACAATTATTTAACTGAGAACTTTTCAGAGGATGCTGGTTTTATCCTAAGACTCTTAGAGCTACCATTAAAGCAAGATGAGCTTTGAAACTGCCCCTTATTTTACAAAGCACCACTGCAAGGAAGCTCAGTTTACAAGCAGAACTAATGTAAAAACGGAAAACAAAACAAAACAAAGGTGATGTGCCACCTTAGAAATAAAAGCATCCATAAGAAAATGAAACAAAAATAAGCAAACTAGATATCCGATTGTGGCAATATTCCACACACGTAACACTTCCAGTGATCTTGGACTCACTTGAGTCAGAAAGCAAGCACAACTCCCGATGCAAGAGTTTGTCCATGTTTTGCTAACATAACATGGCCAAAGCAAGCATACCCACAAGCAAGCAAAATACAGCCGAAAGCTTATTTGTGGAGTTTTGTCAGAAGACGTAACTATTTTTCTCATTTTCTATTTTGCTCCACATTTTGAGGTCATGGCAAACTCAGATGGCAAATATTTGACTCCCTAAAGAAAGATTTCTAAATTATACTGATATTCACTGATGATTCTTTCAGAAGTACCATATAAACTGGATATTCACTGATGATTCTTTTAGAAGTACCATTTACGCTGCTGAATATTTGGACGAATGATGAAAACAACCAGTTTCATAGTCAAATACTTATTTTGGGAAAAATGGTTTTTTTACGGAATTATTAGACTATAAAGTTAGTACAAACACCATACTAGTAACAAGTCAGTATGAATTTCTTAATATGTTAATCTCTTAGATTTCTTTTATTTTAGATGTTTGAAGACTGTATTACCCTGAATGTACAATGCCGATTGTATTTTGGGCTACAATTTTAGCTTCATGTGCATTTATTTCTATATTTGTTATTTCAAATGGTCTGTGAAACGTATTTTCTCTATATTTAACAACAAGGACTTGTATACACAGTAAAAAACCAAAAAACCAAAAACCACCAAACACAAAAACCAAACAAAACAAAAAAACCAACCAAACAACAACAAAAACAAAACAAACAACAACAAAAACTCAAACAAACAAACAGCACCACCAACAACACCAGACTGAGTTTGGCAGGCATTTCATTTTCATTTCTTTTCTTTGAAACATTAGGAATATCGAGCTTGTTACAGATCACTTTTCTATTCTTTATTAAAAGTTTTGAAAATAAGCTGCTAAATAGAGTTTTGTCTTACTTACATTGATATCTTCCAAATCTAAGCTGTTAAGAATGACATTGTTCCTCTTCCAGATGATGGGAGGTCTCAGAGTTCCCTGGATCGCACAACTTAAGACAGCACTTTGTCCTACCGTTGCTGCAGTGGTGCTTAGTTTTTGATCTTCAGGCAGACTCAGCTGAACTACCTCTGCAAAAGATATATTGTTTGTAAGATTAATGAGCATGCAGTTTCATAAGGTTAATTAGCATGCGGGTTTTGTACACTGGTAATTTAAGGATTTTAATTGGAATCAAAGTAAAAAGAACTTCCAACAATCACAGGAAGTTCAGAGTATTTCAAATAAAGGTCAGCATGACATTTCAATTAAACTGACTGACAAGTATCACCCTGTCAGAAGAGAAGCATTTAACATGAAAATGAATTTCAGAGGTAAGACTGTCATAAACATGACAATGTATCCAAAGTCAGACACCAGAAGTTATTTGACAGTTGAGGCCAATGCAGTGGAGTAGTCAGCACCTTTGTCTGAACTAAGATGGCAGCACTGCCAAAAGAATCATTCATATGAGCTCATTTCCAGAAAAGAAAAATACAGATGGTGCTCAGAGTACAAAACACACAGGACTGAAACTGAGATGTGAATGCTGCATTCAGAATATAAAATTGAAGTATAACATTTCTATTCTGGCAAGCCAGTTTTTATGGGTTTTTTTCCTTAATATTAGTGAGAACATGCTTTCCAGATCATAGAGACATTAGTAATCTCTCCCATTTCAGTCTCAGAAGAACACGCATTCCTTGTAACACAAAAGTTAATCTGTTCTTTTAAAAACAGTGTTAAAACTCTAAATAAGAAAAAAAAAAAAAAGAGAAGAGAAAAACAAACCACCCCCCCCTAAAAAACTAGAGTACTTTATAGCATCAATTCTGAAACTGCTCTGTCTGACAAGGAACAGAAGCAACAACCAGGATGGACTATAGCACCTGGCAGAAGTAGAGAATACAATACTTTATAAGAGTTAATGACAAACTTGAAGTAAATGCAGTGCATCACCTGAAAAATTGTGAATTATCTCAATACATAAATATTTGCCATCTATTTTTTGCATTTACTGTGAATACAGTAGAAGTTCTTAGTGCTGATAAACTATTTAACAAAGCTTGCCAAGCCATTTTAATTTATCTAGTATTACATAAAATACCCTAGTCCAAAATATCTGTAAATTAGTAAATTTAGAGGAGGCATTTTCAGAAGTGTGTCATGGTTGTGTGTGTAGGGTTGTAGAGTGTGTTTGGTTTGTTTTTTTCTTCAAGACAGACAAATTGCTAGCATGTTTAGAAGCAAAACCACCAAGAATGCACTCAGACACACATTTTGCATGAATGTATGCATATGAGAAAATTCAATCAATATGAGAAATTTTAGGAACATAAAATTAGTTTTTCACATTCACTGTCTGAACTATGAGGAAACTTCAACATCACTCTTGAAAACTATCCAACATTTTTAAAACCAGTGCAGCAAATTCCAAGTCATTTTATATCCTGTGAGAATGAAGAAAGCTTATGGCATGGTACCTGAAACATCTAAAAAAATCTGTGATTAAAATAAAAAACAAAACATAAAATTTATTTTGTAAGAAAATCTTAGTGAAATTAAATTCATTATGAATAAATATGATAGTAAATACAGAGTATATAGCTTTAAAGGAAAAGTATTTTTATATTCAATTTAAGGAAGCCTTTGTCATACGATTTTGGAACAAATCTGCTTGATGCAAAAACAAGTAAATAAAATTAATACTAAGAGAGAAGTACTCTCAACCCTTTCAACTTAACAATATGGAAAGTACATCTTCCTCTATTTTCCACTGCCCCTGGTATTTCATATTGCAAGAAGAATAATGTATGACTTTAGTAACTACCTTTGTACCATAACACAAACTAAAACCAAAGTAACTGAACAAATTTCAACAATTTCAACAAGAAAAAAATAAACCATGGGAGCATCCTAGTTCATTTCAATCCAAAGAAAAAAAAAACGAAACCAAACCAAAACCACCACCACTAATTTTTCAGGTAAACCAGAACTTCATCATTATTCGAGTTTTCAAATAATCTTTTAAAAATTTAGATGTGTAGCGGAAGTTTGCCTCTTGCAATTTTCTCCACTAATCTATCTACTAACCAGCTCTAATAATAACTTCTATGTCCCACAACTCATTTGGACACTTACATAAAAAGAGAGTGAGTGATACCCGTTAATTTGATGATATCGTATACTCTTCCCTCTTGTGTAATTGCCCATATGTGAGAGGATGAACAGCTGAGACTTGCCTTTTCACTTGTGGTGTGCCCAATTAAATATAACCTATTAAAATTCTACATTTGTAAGGATTTTTCCATATGAGACAGAAGAGCTATATAGGAGTTGAAGATCATCCAAACTGCAATTTTTCCACTCGGCTGCTAAAGCATGAAAAATCTCTAGGTTTTTTATCTTTTGTTTTTTAAGTAAACTACAAAGGGCATCATGTATCTATTCTCTTTCAATTACCAAATTACTTTCATATAAGACAGACATTAATCTTTCCATTATAGCAAAGCAGCAACCTATAAGCTAGCTAAGATCCTTTATAAGTTCTTTTTAGCCTCATAAAAACAATACTTTGTAATTAACACGATTTTTTATTATTCCAAAATGCAAGCATCAGAGAGACATCTGAATATCTTCAGAAAGCAAAGCTTTCTTGTTCTATAATTAAACTCAATGCTTCGATTTTGTGTGATTAGAAATATTAATTTATATTAGGCAAAAAAAAAAGACCTGATTAATTTATTATCCAGCAGGAATGTTCTATGACTCAAAACTGAAGTGATGCATGCTCAAATGAGACTGACTCATTTTTATCTGACACAATTTCTTATATTAAAGAAATGTAAATATTAACTTGAATATTGTACTATGTACTACAGGTTTTTTTAAATTTACTTCATCTGTGTGAAGTTTTTCAGAGATGTTTCTTCAGACTGTCATGCAGACTTCCTGAGACATACTCGAATGGCTACTGAACAATTCAAAATTTCTGGTAGAGAACTGATAGTACTAATACTTTGCATCTTTATAGAATTCACTATGCAAAGATCTCAAATATTCTGCTACTCCATGTATAAGGAGTAATTACACATGTTTTCAAAAGTCAATTAGGAAATTGACTTTTACAATTATAATTCAAAAGCTAATTCAGGAAAGTTACAAAACAATGATCATGACATCATGTTCATATTTTCATAAAATTAAGAATGCTACCTGGAACTGGTCAATGCACTGATGTTACATATTTCTGAAAAGCTGTGAAAAAAACAAACACTGATAATTACAATTTTGTCACTGCTTTCCCTCAAAGTCCTGAACAACATTTAAGTAAAAAAAAAAATCATATATTATACAACTATGTATCTTTCAAATCATTATTTTTAAAAATTAAATAAGTTGCACTATAATTTTTCTTATTTTCTAAAGATAAAACCATTGCATGTATTTTCTCCTTATTGGTGGGGAAAAAAAAAAAAAAAAGAACCACTCAACTCAAAAATCCTTAAGTCTACAGAGCTGTACCAAGAGAAGAGTTATTTGACCGGTAACTTCCTGAAAAACCCTGTTCATGAACTGTCTGCAGCCAGGGTGGAAAGGGCACACACTGATGTGGGGGGGTAAGCGTCCGGTGTGTGCAGAGTGTTCTCAGGTGCACAGGGCAGCACCTCTCTCAGAGCCCTGGCTCCATGACATTCCCTTAGAAAAGGCCCAGGAACTAAGAGATGCATTTGCCATCTCTTCCCTCCTCCCTGAAAGAAATAAACCTGGTTCTGAGAGCAAATAGTTTTTTTTCCAGAGACTGAAGCCATGGCATTGGAAGATACCACCTGCTACGATTACTCCAAGCTTTCCCTCTATGTTGCCCTTGTAAAGCAATAATTCTTTGAAGTTTAGTCTCACACATTTTGTTTATTTAATTTTAAGTGAAAAAGCAGAGTAAAGCTTTCAAAAAATTGGAAATGGAAGGAATTCAGTTTACTAATAAAACACCAAGCAAAAAAAAAATTTGGATATTGTTGGTTACAGAGCAGTAATATTATACATAAGAAGCCAGTAGGCTTTACCTTCTATGACTTGTCATTATCAGAAGCACGAATGCTCTACTATAGTATACTGTACTAATGAGTGTTTGCAATTCCTCCAGGTACAATATCAGTCTTACACACATGCTCAGTTCTTACCTACAAGAAAGTCACTGGATACATTTTTTCAGCTAAACGGGAGAAATGAAAAAAAAAAACCTGAAAGCTAGAGGTATAGTTACGAGGTTGTCCAATTTCTCTACTACAGTAATCCAATTATTTTTTTTTTTTTTGGTAAGGATATTAGTGAAAGCATAAAATAAGTTGGCTTCCCAGGAGGCCATTGAAGAACTTCCCTAATAACTCTCAGAGTGTTCCCTTCCTGTTTCGTTGAAGCCATATCACCTTCCTTTCAGCCAGCTCCTTATTTTTATGATTTCTCTACTAACTCCTGGTGCTTTAGTTGACTGAACAGGTTCTCATGTGGCATCATACCAAGTGCTTTACAGAAAAGGATGGAAATATTTATTTTCTCATTGCTTCTTGCTAGCTGTCTAGAATCTATGTTAGACACTTACTTTTGTTTGTCCTACAGTTAAAATTACATCAAAATAAGACAAGTTTTTCTATTACATTTTTATACATATTTTCTGTTATAAATATCTTTCTGGTATCTTGCTAAAATATCTTCAGAACTTACTGAAACCAAATGCAAAATAACATCACTCCTACTGAATTAGCAAAGAAATAAGACAATTATCAGATATCTTTTGTTTCTTGAGGTGTTTCGTTTTACAATATATCATATCATTGATATACATCACTATACATCATTGCTACCTTTGTTTTAAAGCTTACAGTGTTTGTCCATCTCTGTTGCATGTCCCATATACAGGAATTTTTGGAAGATATAGACAATGCATTCAAATAGCTTTCCCTAAATAGCTTACAATGTAAAATACATGAAGACACATACAGTGAGCGCGTTCACTTATAGAGCTTCTAGCTCTACATGCAGCTCACCTTAGGAAAAATTTAAAATTTATCAACCAATACAAGTGAAAGCAGCTAAGCATAAATAATTCTGAGGAAGGTATTACAATACTTCAAATGATGATCGATATGAATAAAGTGTACATGCTTACATTTTCTTAGTTTGCCCAACATTTAGTAATTAAACTGTGAAAGGCAAGAAAAGGAGTTTTCAAAGCTGACATTTTGCAAAAATATCCCAAAAGCAATAGGGATAAATCAATAATGGAACCCTATTTTAAGTTTAATTTTTTCAAGAGTCATACATCTGGGGTTATCATTCTTTGTGTAAGTTAAGCTATATCAATATTCTTGTAAGCCAACAGATAAAATAGTATCATGGTATTTTTAAAATATAACAGGAAGGGTAGGGTAGTGCTAGGGAAAAAAAACAAAAAAGGGTGATAGCTGTGCAGTGCTTTGATCGACCTTTTTATTTTCTTAATCCTAAATACAATGGGTTGACATGCACAACATGGAACATTCTGATGCTTTAAACTGAGTACATTTATAAAAAGAGTTGTTACATCTGTATTTATTTGAGTTTTCTGAGGAAGTTAAAGAATAGTGAAAGCCGGGATCTTCAGCTCCCTACCTGTACATGAAAAAAAAAAAAAAAAAAATCTTATTTCCAACTCCCTTGACAGCCCAAAACAGTCTGTAGGGACTGTACATAATGATTAAACTATTTTGTCATCTTAGGATACCAAATCAGGCCACTAGGAGGAAAAAGACTGAAGCATATGAGATTCCTTTAGATTAAGTGGTGCCTTACTGTATCTTATGACCAGTAAAGAAAAGCCACAATGTCACTCTGAATAAAGGTTTTTGAAAGCTAAAATGTATAAGAAAATGCTACATTGGGACTTTGTATATCACTTTATAATTGATTATCTATTAAAGGAAGGAAGATCTTACACAACTGTAGAATGTTTTGGTTAATTTAATTCCATTAACAAATGTACATTTTGAACCCTGCCATTTACTTACTTACGTTGTATGTATTTATTCATAGTAGCCACAAAACACACTTCAGAGTCTGAATTAATAAACATTATGCAGACTGGTTCCCACTATCTAAAATTAAGACCACATTAAGCCTATATTTATTTTCTTTGCCTATTTCAAACCTAATTTAAAAGCAATCACCTTTTAAAACCAAGCAAATAAGTTTTTGTCCATGTACTACAGTAAGCTCTGTATTTAATGGATAGCATTACTTGGCGGATTGAAGAAGATGAAATGCAGCTAGGTAATGTGCCATTTTGTTGTGGTGTAACCTGGCAGGTAGCTAGACACCACACACAGCTGTTCGTTCACTCCCCTCCCCAGTGGGATGGGGTAGAGAACTGAAAAAAGGTAAACCTCCTGGGATAAGATAAAGACAGTTTAACAGGACAGGAAGAGAATAATAACAACAATTATATATGCATATATAAACCAAATGATGCATGGTGTAATTGCTCACCACCTGTTGACTGATACTCGGCCAGTTCCTGAGGAGTGGTTACCACTGCCCAGCCAACTCCCCGTGTTTATATACTGAACATGGCATCATATGGTGTTGAATATCCCTTTGGCCACTCTGGGTAAACTGTCACAGCTGTGCCCCCTCCCAGTTTCTTGTGCACCGCCAGCCTCTGTGCTGCAAAGTCCTCGACTTGGTATAAAACATTGTTTAGCAACAACCCAAATATCAGTGCATTATCAGCATTCTTCCCATAGTAAATCCAAAACACAGCACTATACCAGCTACTAGGAAGAAAATTAGCTCTATCCCAGGTGAAACCAGGACACTCTCCTCTTCTGGCATTCATCCCACTTTCCTCAAAATGGCATAACAAAAGCTTTTTCATCAGTGTCATTTTGCTCTTCTTTTCCATCAATTTTAAAATCAGTACACATCGCCATTAGCATGAGAAATTCTGTAATTTTCCACTCTATCTTCTGATTTGAATTTGTTTTAAACATATTACTCGCATATTTAGTAGAACGTTTCAGTAGAAGTAACAGAACATAGTTCGTGAGTGGCTGTTCTCTAGGGTCTTATGCCAGCAAATGAGTCTTTCTCTTCTCATAATCCATTTAACAGCACATACAAGAAAAAAAGCATAAATAACCTCTTCATGACTCCTTAATGTTTTAGCTGCAGAGTTTGGATTAAAATTCACGACGTCTTATTTCCAGCCTTATGGCCAGCATAGCAGAGGATGCTACTTTTATATCACAGCATTATGGTTGCTATTCAAAACCAAAAGCTCTTAACAGACTTACCATTATAATGAACATTTATTCGTCTTTCATCTTTGCTGACAAGAGACTTGAAAAATCATTTTTTTGTTGACAATTATAATAATAGTTCAAGTTTTTAGGAAGTCCTCTACAAACCAATTCCGTACAGAAAATTAACAGAAACTATACAAGAAAGCACAATCCTCTCTGAAGCTTTACTTATAATACTGGCCAATGAGATTTAATGGAGTGTGATTGATAGGTCATGCTAGGAAACATTTTTTTTATGGAAGAACTTAAAGCTTCTCTGAAAGACAAATGTGAAGCAAAAAGCCCATGGTTTCTATTTCCTCTTACAAACATCGAATGCAGTATTCTTTATTAAATTACCTAGAAACATTAAGAATGCTTCAGGTTTTCAAAATCAGGATAAAGTGGAATATTTCAGCCGACCTCTTACTTTGGTAAATTTAGCATAAAATTATTTTATTACTGAAACAGCTTTCATTTTCTGTTTTTGTTAGGACAAAAATGACCATGTAGGCAAATTTCTTAAAAAAAAAAAAAAAAAATTAAAAAAATCAGCTGAAGTAAACAGACTAAATAAACTTCATAAAAGCTTATAGATGCATGCACTAACAAACTGTTTACAATTAAACTAAACTCTATAGTTTTTAAAAGTTCTTTAGAATACAAAGAATAGGTGTATAATATAAGCAGCACAATAACTTTATGAAACTGAGAACCTGAACACTAAAATGGTAGATAAATTCAATAGAAGGGGGAACTATTATACAACAGCAAAAGCAATCCTTCAAATCTAGATCAATGGGCTGTAAGTTGATTAGGCAGGAGAGATGTGATGCAGTGATAAGTAGTTTTATCAACTCTGTCCTCTTTAGCAGAGAAAAATTCAAATCAAAGATTAGGAATTCTTAGAAAAGGAACTAAAAGCAAACAAAACCCACATAATTTTGCCCATGGTTTGTCCATGTGAATACCATATGCAGCTCTGGGTCCTCTGCAAAACAGGTAAAATTCAGACGATAACCAAGCATGATAGGGGTATAGAGCAGTTCAGATATGAAAAAATGATAATAGCTTTGATTTTTCTTTTACAAAACAGATAATATAGAGGGCTTTGACAGAAGTCTACAAAATCACGACTGTCATGAAAAGGCTGGAAAGGGTAATGATGGCTCATTGTTTCTTGTAAGACTGGAAAGCCATCAAGATAAGGGAGTGGGAGGCCAGGTTCAAAATGAAGGCCAGTAGTTTTCATGCTTGAACTGACAGAACTGAAAAAACTCTGTCTAAATGATATTGTGGATTCCAGAAGCTTACATGTGCAGGAAGAGATCACACAAGCACTTGGAATAGTACGAACAAGGTATTATGATATTATTCTTACGCTTCCCTAGACCTCAACTTAAGTCCACGGTTGAGGAAAAAGGAATTGGACCAACTGTACCTGGGGCCAGAACAGCCATTTTTATAGTCTTAAGGCGTACTTTTTTTTTTTTTTTTACATGGAATTCACCCAGCAAATGTGATTTCTAAGTTTTCTTTACAGTGTTTACATGCTCTAGTTTTAACTAAGTGAAACATAATATTAAGGTATTTTAATAGTTTCAATGAAAAAAAAAAACTTAGCTGTAATGCAGTTGAATTAATAAACAGTGTGTACTACCTCCTGAAAAATAATTTTACTCAGTAGGTGACTTGACCCTTCTGATATTTTAATTGCTCTTAATAGGATTATCTCTGCATTGCTTACATAAAACAAATCCTTGTTTCAACAATTTTTTAAAAATGTGAATGAAGGCAATTGTTATGAAAATCAGCGATAATCACTTTTTAATAATATCTAATTGACAAACTGATAAAACTAAAAAAAAAAAATTCAAAGCTTATTATACATGTGTTTTAAACTTCATTCTTATTTTAAATTAATTTTACTTTCTACGTCCACTGAATCAAACTCCCCCTCAAGACCTTGTGTTTCTCACAAGTCTGCATAGACTAAAGCACTCAACAGGACTCCAGTTAAAAGTGAGTGTCATAAGGACTATAATGATTCACTTAAGTCTTTACAAAAATCAATAAAACATATACTTTCACTTGCTCTGCAGGGCACTAAGATCATTAAGAACTAGTTCAGAGGCATCATTCATGGAAATATGAGGAGTCATTGATTCTTGAAGACTCCCTTGTCATTGTAACACAGTCATAGAAACACAGAATGTTTCTATGCAGCTGTGGGCTGCACCTCATTTAATACATCACACAAGATCAAGAATTGCCAGAAGTTCAATATTAGCAGCATTGACTGACAATCCAAAGATATTCACTGGGTTTATTCAGGTGACAACGCTATCATGGTTACTTTGTATCAACACCTGAAACAGATCAGACACAGAGAATTGCTTTATGGACAAGAAATGTATGAAATAAGAAACTTATACAGATATACAATTCAAATCTGGCTAAAGACACTTCAGAAAATATAAAGAAATATCTGTACGCATTAGGTTTTGCTTAATATTCTTGTATCAGTACTACGGGAATACTAGGGAAACCTGAGCATGTTTTGAAAAGTATCACTACTGCTTACGGTAAGGATATTTACTATAGTGGAGGTAAAGGCTTCATCCTACAGATTGGCTTGGTATGAGTATCCTTTGAAGTTGTAAAGACCATTTGATTCTGAGCCTAGAGGAAAATGCAGGCCAAGAAAGTCAACTCTCGATCTACATGGCTTGAAACTCTTCTGCTGCAGGAGAAATCAGTTAATCTACTCCCATAACACTGACAACCTGTTTCTCATGGTTTATTAAGCATAAGGAAAACAATCCAAACTTTGCATATCCTGAATGACAGACTAGTTCTTTCTTCTTATGAAAGAAGGAATTCAGCTTTTATGAATTTACATCTCTTGAAGAGACAAGAAATCTCTCTCCCTCCTGTTTCTACTATCATCTCACCAGACTGAAATTGCCTGCCCAACCTTAACGTATCCTCCCAATATGTTCTGTAACTGATTTTATGCATCATTCAATGAATCCTAAAGGAAATTCCAAAGTTATTGTGATGGGTTAAAATTTGATTTGATGCATGTTACTGGAATTGCTGATCTGAAAGTATTCAGATATGGTATCTTAGGTTTATGTGCATATACAAACTTGCAACTTTTATAGACTCAATATTCTAGCCAAGAAAGTATTAGCAAAAGTTAATTTTGAAGCATGTTTAGAATAGAATCTCAGAGTAAATGAAACGCTAATTTCCTAATACCCTCTTGCCATTTTTAGATTTTTATCCTATTTTAAAGATTAAGATTAGGACGACATAATTAAAACAGTTGTACAAAAAAAATGTTTCCAAAAGCAACAGAAAGCACAGCAGTCTAGAAAATATGATCCAGTCTCTCATCTAGAATGCTACATCACTGTTTAAGAAAATATGCCAAATGACCTATTCCAGTTATGTCTTGATACGTGATGATATGACACCTACAGCTAAGATATCTTACCTGTTCAGGCATTAATATGAACACAGTTATTCGCTGTGCATCCACAGCAAGAATTGTTGTTTTTGCAGCAATAGTTACTTTTAAAAAATCCATGAAAAATGTCTTATTATTTTAAGATAGGAGGAGAGAATACATTAAGAGTGGCTTATGCAAAAATAAAGGAGAAATGAGAATCTAGAAGATCATTTAGCTATATTACCATATGTACCTCAACTGAGATACATTAGAATTTTAAAAACCTCATGGACTCACAACTAGTTTTTTCATTTAATGTGCAACACTTAACATTACACCTGTATCCACTGTAAACTGAACAGAGAATAAGTGGGTTTATTCAGAATATGTAAAATAAGATGACTCTCAACAACAACACTGATGTTGTCAGTAAATAAACACTGCCTGTGCTTCAGTTATAGATGATTCATTTTAAAAAAGAAAAATAGTTCTTGTTATGCTAACATACTGTTAATAACGACTGTTGCAGAATTGGACTGAAATGTGTAGGGTTTTTAAAACAATAATAGCAGGAAACAAGATTACCAGTATGGATGCAACATTGATGGGATGTGAAATTGTCTCAGAATTTTTCGTAGAATCTCACTGTTTAATTTTCTGAAGTTAATATATTTAGATGCACATAATTGAACTTCAAATCTTCCAGAATTCAAGTGTTGAGTGTTTGCAACAGTGGTGAGAAAGGCATTTAAGAAAAATGTACAAAAGAGCCAAAACCCACAGATGGAGCAGGAAAAAAGAAAAAGCATATTAAAGAAAAATAATAATTAAAAAAAAGATATTAACAGAAAAATTCTGGAAGTTACTTGAGTTGCATGAAATTTCCCCTGTCACTGTTATTTACATTCATTTTTAGCTGTGCTTACCCATTCAAGAAGGGAGAAAAATATAATATGATCTACCCTGTTTCTTCTGCAGAGACGGGTTGTTCATCTTTGCCAAATGTAATGCACCATTCCCAAAACATCTCTCTAATTTTCCTGGTAACATCACATTAACATCAGCCTCCTTATGCACATTGCCAAGACTCTGAACAGCTCCAGTTTGATACTTCCATGCATCCTGCCAACTTCTAGGCATTTCACCAACTTCTTCATGACATGTTTCTGTACACTGGAAATTATCAACACCAGGAATATATATTTTAAAATACGTTTTAAGGATTTATTTTGTAGATTCTGGAAATGCTGACTACCACAGTGAGTGAACCTATGGAAAAAAGGTAATGAGAGATACGTTTGCTTTCTACAGTAATTGTCTTATTACATTAGACCTGTAAAAACAAACAGAGAAAGCCACCTGGAACTCTAAGCTGGTGATGCCATGGATCTTGCATCACAGGCAAATGACTGTAGAGAAATCACTGTCTTTAAATTATGGAATCACAGAATTGTTTAGCTTGGAAAAGATCTTTAAGATCATCAAGACCAACTGCTAACTATACAATGCCAAGTCCACCACTAAACCATATCCATAAGCACCACATCTACACATCTTTTACCTCCAGGGATGGTGAATCAATCACTTCCCTAAGTAGGCTGTTCCAATGTTTTACGACCCTTACAGTGTAAATATTTTTCCTAATATCCAATCTAAACCTCTCCTGGTGCAACTTGATGCCATTTCCTCTTGTCCTATTGCTTGTTATTTGGGAAATGAGACTGACAGCCACCTCACTACAACCTCCTTTCGGGTAGTTGTAGACAGCAATAAGGTCTCGTCCCCCCAGCCTCCTTTTCTCCAGGCTTAACAGCCCCAGTTCACTCAGCTGCTCCTCATCACACTTGTGCTTCAGGCCCCTCACCAGCTTCATTGCCCTTCTCCAAACTCTCTCCAGCACCTCAATGTCTTTCCTGTAGTCAACACAGTATTTGACGTGGGGTCTCACCAGGGACGAGTACAGGGGGGACAATCACTGCCCTAGTCCTGCTGGCCACACTATTCCTGATATAAGCCAGGATGCTGGTGGCCTTCTTGGCCACCTGGGCGCACTGCTGGCTCACATTCAGCTGGCTGACGACCAACACACCCAGGTCCTTTTCCAACAGGCAGCTTTCCAGCCACTCTTCGCCAAGTCTGTAGCACTGCATGGAATTGTTGTGACCCAAGTGCAGGAGGTGGCACTTGGTCTTGTTAAACCTCATACAACTGGCCTCAGCCCATCTATCCAACTGGTCCAGATCCCTCTGTATGGCCTTCCTACCCTCTAGCAGATCAACACTCCCACCCAGCTTGGTGTCATCTGCAAGCTTACTGAGAGTGCAAGCAATCCCCTCATCCAGATCATTGATAAATATATTAAACAGAACTGGCCCCAATACTGAGCCTTGGGGAACACCACTTGTGACCAGCCACCAAATAGATTTGACTCCTTTCACTACAATGCTTTAAGCCCAGCCATTCAGCCAGTTTTTTTAACTCAGCGAAGAGTACTCACATCCGGGCCATGAGCTGCCAGTTTATCCAGGAGAATGTTGTGGCAAATGGCATCAAGTAATGATTATATTTAATTAGTAGGGTAGAAGATGTTCAAGTGAAAGTCTGTTTTGCTTGTTTTCTTACTTAGACTGCTTCATTTAAACATCAATGTGGTTTTGTTTGTTTCCAAAACAGAATTATCAACAGCACTGTATTTATTCATTTGAGTTTTGGGTTAATTATAAATTTAGTAGCCTACTTTTCAGTTTGGTAATTATGTAGACAGAAACAAGTAGTATGAAGGGACTATTCTGCTGAGAAGAACACTGAATGTTCCTCTGCTGCAGCAGCATACCTAATGAGCAGCAACTTCAGAGGAGAGCGAGGAAGCAATGTGATGGGGCCAGATAAGCTACAAACTCCCACAACAGAGCTGTACTTGCAACTGTGAGCAGCCTAAGTAATGCTTCTGAATAGCACAACTGAAGTGGAATTTATCAAGCTAGGTAAAACCCTTCAAACCAGAATCCTTGTCCCCAGGGAAATGTTTCGAAAAATACCCATAATTTTAAGCAATCTGCTCCACACTAAAGACAAAAAGATTGCTTTTCAATAATACCTTCGAAAAACATTTTCTTCAGGGAAAAATTTAAAAGAAAATATATGAAAATGATACTCCATAGAAATGAAACAAGGAGGTTGACATCCAACAACCTCAGTGTTTATTTGCAAATCAATAATCACTCCAAAAAATATCCATTCAAATTGTACATATAAACAACCTCACACAAGTTTGCCATATTTAAAAGAAGTATTTGGGCAGCCTCTCTGGTTTTCTTCCATTTAAAAACATAATAAATCTTTGCTTTTTCTTCTAGTTGCTTTCCCAGCTACACAGAGGCTCAGTTGCACTTAGAGTAGGCTCCATTTTTTTGTTTTCCTCTTCCCACTGTCTTTCTTTCAATCTCTTCTTATTTTTCCCCAGCCCTTCTTCCGTTTTTATTTCTCTACCTCACTACTCATACCAACTGACTCTATTAGTTCTACTTGTCCTTTCTTAAAGAAATTGAGATATAGTATTTACACAATAACTCTAGATATTGAGGTGAGCACAGCCCGTTTCTTTTATATCTGGAATTCATTTATTTGGATTTATCACTGGGTGGAGCAAGGGGAAGAGGGCCTCATGGTTACATCTACCTTGTGTCTTGGGGGCACAACTTAGTGTGCTCATAATTCAGAGTTTGCAGGAATGAACCCTTGCTGCTTCCTGCCTGAATTTTGGGCAAGATGTACCCATTCCCACATGCACATCTCCTCATGTGTGGGATGAAGGGAGCTGTAATATCCCAGCAGGTATGCTAGTCTGGACAACAGGGAGATCATGACAATGAGCACTTTATTTTACATCCAATGTATTCTCTCAGATATTTTATTCAGATTTAGATCTTATTCTTAACAATAGTACACCCTTTAAAAGATGCCATTAGACTATAATTTGCTGTCAGAATAGCAGGAGTATATACAATTAAGTACAGAAATATTAACCAGATTGTTTTCTATTGCTACCAACCTTTTAATTTGTTCCAAGGTGAGGAAAAGGTTGTTTTCAAAACCCCTACTTAGACTCTTCCTTTTGTGTATCAAATATGTAACTGTGATTATGTCTCTTCATGTTTGTCCTGTAGAGGTTGTCCACCAAAATCCAACTATGGACCCAGACACTGGGTCCCCATGGTTTCTAGAAACCAAAGAGTCTATAAACCACTTTTTAGGTCACTTTTTTCTGATCTTACTGTATATTTTTTTTCCCAAGACCTGAAGTAGCATTCACTTATCTGTAATGTCAATTCCTGACACCTCTGGAACACTTCCATAGCTTAAATACAAACTTTCCCAGCATCCCATGCAAGACTGTGCAGTTTTACAGTTTATCTTCCCAGTCATGCATAGAACAAGCCAAGGCAGATACAGATTTAAACTTTAAAATCAAGTATTCACATATTTTTAGAAAAGTAAACATAGTCTCACTTCCCCCTATTCCAGATCACTCTTCTATTTAGAATCCCTTAGGATCTGGGCTTATGAAGCTGAGCAATCTCATCAGGCTCCAGATACAGGAAGATACAGCTTTCCTGATCAGCTTCTATAAAACAAATGTTCCTACTGAATGACAGTTGATAAATGCCCAATGTGGAAAAGTGCTTCTCCTTGGTAATGCTTTTCACTAAACATGGTTGAAGACAAAAAATAAAAGGAAAGGAGGCAGGGCAGAATGGGGGGACACATGAGGTGGGGACACAGACATGACCGGACATATAGCACAAAGATTAACCTTTGCAGACTAACATCAAAATGTAGTCTGAATTTACAAAATCAACCAGAATCCACAGCTCTATAGACAGAATCCATGATCTATCATATCACAGTAACACAGCTGTATGTTAAAGCCACTCTAAACACAAATCAAAAAATCCATGTGGTCAGGAGAGAAGTATCCTGTAACTGATAATGAACAATAGCAAATACCCAGGGAAGAAAACACTGGGCAAGCACATAGCTATAGATCCCCTGAATTCTGTCTTAGCACCCATCAGTACAGTACTGTCTGAATCAGAGGCAGTTTATGGTGGTGACACTAAAATAAGGAGTCACAGGAGTAAATTATCTGGGAAGAACAGGAACACAGACAAGCACCAGCTGGCCTGTTAGATTAACAACTCAACAATTCCACTATCTTAACCTGTATAATTCCTTAACTTGGAATGGAAGAAGTAGTTTCCCATGAGGAAGAAAGAAAATTATATCCTGTCGTCATGTTTGTATAATTATATGATGTTAAAGAAAAAAAAATCCACACTTCTTTTTTTTTTTTAAGGAAAAAAAAAAAAGCTTGAAGTCACAAATTTTGTCTAGGATTTTGTAACAATTATGACCCCTAAATTAAAAACAAACCCTGCTCCTAAGCTATTCATTTCTAAGGAACTTATTTTGAATATTATGGTTTAAATCTGCAAAATAAGACCTTCAAAGATTAAAGAGATTAAACTAATGCTATCAGAGGAAAATAATGGTAGTTATTAAGGTAACCACCAATTCACTCCAATGATATAAGCACAAAGTCAAAGGACGAAGTTTCCTGACATATCTATCTACTCACATGTATACAAATAGAAAATCCATTTATTAACAACTTCATTATAAAATATAAATGAAATAAAGAAAAATGATTGCCTAGGGCAAAATAGGACCAGGCTAAATAAAAAACCCCTACGGAGTTGTAAACATAAAGTTTAGACAACTTAATTAGAATTTGTTTTAAAGCAAAAATAGAAAGCTTTTCATCAAGATCTTCTATATAAACCATCTTGATTTCCCCTCCCTCACCCTCCCCAATGTATAACATATTACTTATTACAGATTGGAAGTTCTACCTAGACTCAGTCCAATTACCAGTTTCTTTGCTTTCCTCAGGCCAAACTCACTCACTTTCCCAGGCTGCTAACACCAATATACAATTTTTGTTTCACCTGTTACTTAACTCCCATCTTAAATGTAATTGTTTACTGCCTGCTAAGAAATTAATCCTAGTGTGTATATGTCTTTGCACTCCTCTTTCTTCCAACTTTACAGGTCACCATTTGCATCAGAATTTTCTCAGCATGCATCTTTCTGGGAAGGAGGCCTTCCCTACCTTCTCTTTCGCAGAGAAGTGACCATATATTCTCCACAAACTATATCAGCATTGACATTTAAACTAAAATTATGCCAAAAGTTGAGTCAGTTTAAAATCAGTTTGTCTATGCCTAATAAGTCTTTCTTTTGATCTAATCCCAAGATGGGTAAGAAAAACAAGTTATGCAGAGAAGACCTGATATTAAAGAGAATTTTGCCTATGAGACTATATTCAATTTCTACCTTGGATACTTTCAACAGCTTCTGATTTGCAAGACCATACAAATTTCCAGTTCTTGTGAAAGCTGCTGATTAGCAGTCACAAATTACTGTAAACAGGTTAACTTTCACAAATCTCTCAGTAATAACTTTGTCCTTATATTCTACATGAATGGGACACAACTGAATTTCATGTATTAAATGTAGTTCTAGCTAAACAACAAGAGGGTTAAAAGGCTGAATTCCTTTCAATGAAAAGAATATTCCATGGTAACTGGGCCAAGGTTGCCGATTTACCAAAATCAGGTAATGCCACCACATACTGAAAAAGTGATGATGAAAAAAAAACCAAACAAATTAAGAACCAAACAAACACCCCCACCTTCAGATTTAATGAAACTCTAAAAGACGTCTTCTCACACTGACACTTTAAAGATCAAGTATATTCTTTGAATTAACCGCTGACAACACTTTTCTTTAAAACGTCTAAAAAACCCTTAAGATAGACACAATTAATTAACCATGAAGACTGACTACTTTCAAACAAAGACTTTTCAATTTGAATAATGCACAAAAGGCTGATAAGTACCAATAAACATATAGGGCGATTTTACACTACATTTTCTAAATCCTCACAAGAAATCTAATGAGGAATAAAGTTAATCATGATCTATTACAAGACCAATTGTAAATGTTTAGCACATCACCAGCACAAGATTCACCCAGTACTGGAAATTAGGAATGATAAAAATGAAATGAAATTAAGTTGAAAATAATGTTTTCCATGGAAACAGTGGCACACATAAGTATTTGTGAGTGTTATTATGTGATAAAACTGACCTACAAATTAATTTTTTGAATTTTAAATAAAAAAGTTCAAATTATGCAGCCTGTGATGATGGCAAATTCAAACACAGAAACTAGTAATGAGTGAATGATAATTTTATATGAAGTTTTTAAAAATACAATGTCAATAAAACTGCAGGCTGCAGAGGCAGACATAGGCAACATTAACATCAGAGGACTTCCTAGTAAAGTTAAAAAGCTGTATTTACTCAGCATGTGGGGGGAATATTTAGCAGAGCATATGCATGAAATTTAAGTCTGAATTGGCTTCTACTATGAAATGATGAGCCATATGGTTAATGGAACAGCAGCGAATGTCATTTACTTGAGCAAGGCTCTGATGCAGTTGCTTGCAGCACTGTTGGGCCCCAGCTCGGGAGGTGTGGACTGCATGAGTAACTTACTGCATCTTCAGGCTCAAAGGGCAGTGGTCAGTATTTCACAGACTAAAGGTCAGTTCAGTTCAAGTGGTTTCAATACTGGGCTGATACTGTTTAACATCTTCATTGGTGACTTGGATGACAGGACAAAATGCACCCTCAGAAATCTTGCAGTTGGTACCAAATCCACAGGATCAGGAAGCACACTTCTGCAAGCCTGTCCTTCAGGGGGATCTTTATAAGCAGGAAGAATAGGCTGACAAACTGTGAAATTCTAGCAAGACAAATCTAGTGTCTTGGACTTGAGACAGAATAGGCCCATCTAACAATACAGGGATTCGCCTGACTAGAAATCAGCTTTGCAGACAAGGATCCAGGTAGACCACAAGCTGAACACGAATAAAGGAGTCTGGCAAAATGCCTGACAGAATTCCCCTCTGCCATGTTCTGTGATTCAGTGATCTCTGCTATGAAGGAGTCTGTGACAAATTTGAATTGCTAATGGCAGTGGTAAGGGCTGCGAAAGGCAGGGGTGATCAACTTCATGCAGTCCAGCAGCATTTCTGAAAAGCTCTTAAGAGTTTCCCTCCAGCCTTCATCAAGAGTTTTGAAGGGACAGTTAAGTGTTTTACAAACTCTGCCACCAAACCTTCATGCCTTGGTGTGATTCCAGGGAGCAATAATACTAACATGATATAGTACACGCAGGGAGGTGAGGCGAAGAAAGGTTAAACTGTCCAAAGCATTCAAGAGGCCTAGGTTCCCAACATGATACTGTTCTTCACATTTATTCAAAATACAGCTTCAGTTCACTTCAGCTTCATCGAAGAGTACTCAGAACCTTTGCAAATGCATGCTTTTCTCAAAATTTATATCCAGAACAAGAGGAAGATGCAACCATATCCAGTTAAACAATTCAGCTAAATTAAACGACCTATTAGTCTGATGCATTGTGCTAGTTAGGAGCATCAATGTAAAAGCAAAGGCAATTTTGCCACTTAAAAAACACATGTTTGTTTACCATCAGCTTTCTCTTTTTTCTTATTGTAATTATCTGCTTTGTTCACTAAGCACCTTTCAGCTTCAATAATAAGAGGCAGAGGTCTTAACCGACAGAAGCTAGTTTTACACTATACTTCTGATTCACTCTCCATTCTCTGTACCAAATAATACAGGAGCACTAACGCATACGTACAAATATATAATTAAAATCTTCTTCACAATGCAGTAACAAGAAGTCAAGTAAAGGCGATACAAGCTTCTTTTAGCATCGTAATTAAAAGACTGTAATTATAAATTATAGTAAAAGGATGTTGATAATAAAAATCCCACTATGTAGAACTATTTAAAGCCCAGCTTACATGCATTTAGACCTTTAGAGTATATAAAACTCCAAATTGATCTAAGAAACATTAGAACCTGAAAGTTGCCATAGCTTCTCATCTTTCCACAGGCATCATTCACTATTCCTGCAGTGGACTCCACAATTATTTGGTGGCAGCCAAGAGAAAACACCAAAGATCATGGCTTTCAAGTTTAGCTTCCAAAAGAGTGTTTGCTAATTACAGACTCTTCTGAATCTTTCTGCTTAGGAAAATTCTTTCTTCCTCTGTCCATCACTGTATTAAACTGTCTTCCTGAGTACTTTGTCTCTTCAGTAACTCTTGCCACCAGTGCCATCATTTACCTACTTTATAGTTACTGTTGATGAAATAAAATGAAATTAATAAGGGCAGTCTCATCTGAATAACACACCATCTCAGAAAAACTTAGTAGTCAGAGGCTCAAAGTGGGTCCATAAAGCTATCAAAAATATCTTGCTTAGTTAGAAGTCTTTCTGCTGCAGATTGCTGTGCATTACATCATGCAACCTACAGGTTGCACTGTCCAGATATCTACTTTTATCTAAAATAGTTAAAGATAACTCAGCTATTTGTAATCAACCTTGTAGCCTGCAGCATAAATATCAAGTGCTTTGACTGATATATTGTCCAAGATGCAATGAATTTTTACAGCTCCTTATTTCTAAGGCATCTATTAAATCATTGGGAAGCAGAGGACATAACACCTCAACTATTACCAAATGTCCTCTTTCCAGTAGCCTGCAAAAACTTGGTTCAAATACACAAATTTTATCAACATACAAGTTCAGTATATTCCGAAGTATCTTAAGGTAAATGTGATCAATGAATGCTTCCTTATTAGTTTTTCACATTAAAAATTGAATAGTTAAAATGAACCTCAAAACTTCTGTAAATCTAGACCACTGTTTGTAATGCATTTGTGATGAAGAACAAATTTTTTAAAATTATAACACTATCTTATTCAAAAATAGGCCTAGAACCAAATTTTGCTACGAGCTATGCTTGTACTTTATATTGGAAACTACATAACTTGGAATAAATTCATAAAAACAGCATTTGGGTAAAAACAGTCAGTAATGTGTATCAGGAATAATACATAATTAAAAAGGCATACTAGTCCATCACCCTTTATAATGTTCTCTGTTTTCTTCTTGAAAACAAATTTCTCAGGAAATGGAGTTAGATGTTTTCCTATCCAGATTACATGGAAGTGCTAATTCACTGAAGTAATAGTGATAATTGGTTTTGACCTTATTTATTGTAGAACATGTTGTTGAATTTGTCTAAACAAAGAATGGCATTTACGCAAAAATCAATTTTTGTATGTTTATTGTGTTTGCACATGACTAGTTCTAGAAAAACCATTTTACTTAAATGCTAAGAGTTAGCATAAATATTTTCAAGTAATTTTACGAGTATAGATCCAAACTTAATGCTCCTTCTGTTTATTGCAAATACAGATGCTGAACATCAATACTGCATATTTGCAGTTACCTTGAATGAAACATTTAAAATGCAATGGTTCAATCTATGAAGTATTTCTGGAACTAATCAATAATGAAATGGGAATTTTAAGAGGTGAGTTGACAGCCCTGGTAACTCACAGTTTTATGCACGAAGATTTCAGTTTATAAATATAATAATTTGCCAATTCTATTTACTGTGTAGCTTCATTTCACTTTCAAATTTCAAAGCTTCTTTCCCAGAATGGTAATATAATTTCTAAACATTTAAAATCTCCAGACTTATCCCAAGTTTTATAACAACCCAACTTTGTAAACACTGCCTCCTTGTCCAGTTCTGTCAGGAAAATGACAGGGCAATATTCTAAAATATAATTCAGGATTCAATTACTGGAACTGCAAATGTAGTTAGAAAGCCTGAAGCATAGCAGAACTACTATATTTCCAATGCAAAAAGAGGAGGGACATGCAACTGCTATTGAACAGTTCCCTGCAATCTCAAGACTAGAGTTACGAAGTAGCTCCTCATAGAAATCTGTAACATAGAAATAAGCACAGATGGGAGCAGTTTTAGGATTAGAGAGATTCTGAAAGATCAACTGGCTGATGTGGCACATTCTGAGAACAAGGACTCTGTGTATTCCTGTCTTGGCTTTGCCTACCTGGTGTTTCCTCAACGTCAAAACAGACAGTGGGCTATGCACATAAAGAAGATCAGCACGAACGTTAAAGAACAAACTCAAGATAGACTGGACTAAACTGTCATTCCTAGCACTTCGGTCTTGTATACTACAGTCTTACTCACAGTATTTTCTGATGTATCCTTTCACAAACAATGTGCATCAGAGCTCTTGTCATGGGCTGAGAAATTATCTTCTTTAACTTCTCCACTGAAGGAGTCTGTTTTCAGGTCTCTTGTGAAGAAAAGTCACCAGTGAAGTTCTACCTGGACCTCCACTAGAACTCATGCTGTTCAACATCATTCAACAGAAGGGACAAAGAAATGAATTGATAAAATTTTCTGAGAGAGAATTTTTGGAGAACAACCACTCAGGTAGTCCAGGTAGGAAACATAAAAGCTGATTTGCTTAAAGACTTTACTTAAGACACTGGCATGCCAAATTCTATAAATTCAATTCAGTATTCAAAGTACTGCATGAAGGAAAAAAACTCACAACCTGTCCAACCTTGTTTAGACAATGATGAGCTCCAAACTAGTTATTATTGCTTAGGTATCAGGCTTCAAGAGTATAATTTGCAGTTTTACAAAAACATCTACTCAGTCTTGCCAATATGACCACAAAAGGAATTAATAGGCAAAGACTGGTACTCAAACCAGAAAAACCTTACGATGCCACCGTATACATTATGTTTCAGGAGCAACTTTATTGTTTGTTTTTTGTCCCTCCCTTGGTTCAAAGAAAAAAAAAAAAGCAGTAAAACTTGAAAAAGAATAGAGAAACACAACAAGAATGATCAAAGGTGTGGAAGGCTTTCCATGCGAGGAGCAATTAAATGACTGAGATTTTTCAGAATGGAAAAGAGATGACTACGAATATATGTCAGGAACTAAAAAACAAACAAACAACAACAAGAAAAACCAAAACTAACCAACCAAACAAATAAAAACCCCAAGGCATCTGGGAGATCAGGAATACGGAACAATTATTCATGGTTTATCATACAAAAACTAAATAAACTAAATGGAAAGTGTGCACAATGAAGAAAAAAAAAAATCTACTTATTCTATTCAGAAGTCATTACATTGTGAAAGTCTCTGAAATGGAATGTTGTAGACACTCATTTCACATGGGTCCAAAAAGCAATCAAATTTACGAGTGAGGCATCCATCAAGAGCTATTAAAGACAAGCAGTCTCCAAGACAAAAATCACTAGAGAAGAAAAAGTACATTAGAGGAATCTTACATGCTTTTTCTTCTTTTGTAATATTCCCTATGCACTCTTAGAGCAAAGAATCTGGACTAGATACATTTGTTCTAACCAAGAGAAGTTGTTGATATGTATATCTTGTTACTCAAAGTAGACATTAACTCAGCACTTCATAAGCACAAACAAAACATGAATCTTTGTTTAGTGTCAACTATTTCTTAAATAGAGTGTTCAGTAAGTTTTAAAACACTATAACTATTTCCTCCAACAAATACATCTCTACCATATGTCTAGGTTGGGAAGAATTATAATCATAATGCAAAACAAATTAAAAAAAAAATGACACTTTCTCCAATCATTTATTCATGGCAGAGTGGCAACAAGATGAATTATTTGGATCTCTTCCCTCGTAGGCAGTTTCCCAATTCTTATACTAAATAACTACACATAGAAGGTTAATGTGGTTTTCTCCTACTCTAGGTTTTCACTGTTTCGCATATTTTTTTAAAACATTTTGAAACAATATTGCACTACATATACTTCTGCTTCATAACCTTTGTATGACACATTATTTTTCACTACAGCTAAAATTGTGTTTCCATATGAATCACTTGCTAACCTACTTAAAATAAGATTTGATACTCTGAGAGCATGATCTCTTTAGAAATCTGGCTTGAGAATCTATTGACAATTTAATTCTGTATACAACACAACCACAGGAAAATTCTGTTAGTCAGTTTCCTTATTTCCTTTGGTAGAAAATGTTTTTTGTTGGAGGTTGGAGATTAAGAGTGGGGTTTTGTGTGTTTTTTTTTTTTTTTAATCCAAAAGCATACAAAATACATGTGGATAATTGCACACGTGTTTTTATGCTGTATATAAAACACAGAATAGTCATCCAACTAAATAAGGGCTCCAATGATCAGAGGGAGTGGAGTCAGCATGATATACAATTTCGCCAAATATACGCAACCCACATACACATAAATGTTCCTACTCAATTCAGCTCACATGTATCTCTCTAATGAATACATAAATAATTATTACATGCAATTATGAGATGTTTGTTTCTGAGCAATTAGAAAACCAGGAGTGATGAGGAGCAAGAAGCATCACAGTTTAGAGTACCATTATCTGAGACCATAAAAATAGCTTTGACAGACTGGAATATTTCATGTTCTTTCCCCCTCTAAATGTACAGTTGTCAATATTTATATAGAGTTGTATTAATAGCAGCTTAAATTCTGGGGTGCCATATTCCTTAACTGTGCACACATCCAAATATTTTTTGCAGCAACAGCATATGGGAGGCTACTTGCAAACACTTAAGAGAGCCATGGTATATTCACCAGGTAAATGTTTGACGACAAGACATAAAGACTTACTGAAATTTTTAAAAAATACTTTTTCATGCATATCTTCAAAAATATCAAAGAGTTCTATTACTTTCCAAAACTTAAAATAACAACATGTAAATTACATTTTCCTTCATTCAATATATGACTTCAGAAAATCAAGTTTTCAGCTAGTCAGAAGTAACAAATTTTCGTGACAGAATCCTTTTATGTCAGCACCTTGTGAATGCACTAAAATGACTGGCATTATTTAGTATGTGTACTAGCAATTGTTACAAACTAGACTAACAGGATTATTAGATGTGCTATATAACAATATCCTGCCTTTTAAAAAACTTCATATATTTTTCTTCCACTGAGTGTTTTTTCAAATGCTTTTTAGATATCAATATCAATCACAAAACCAACCCTGTCTCCCCTGCCCCCACTCCCAAAAAGTTAAGCTTAAAAGAGATCTTCTAAGGATTTTTCTTAATTTTAAGTATTGCCACTGGCTATTTGATGAATCCATTTATTTTTTATAAAATAACCCCAAATTTATAGATAATTGGCATGCTTCATTAAGGGCTGACAGTAATTTTTTAAATCTTTCTGAAGGTAGAAATCAACTTTTTATACACCATTAAAAAAACCTAAGTTGAAAACAGAAATAATGCATGTCATATTTAACTAATATTGCAATTTCCCTACCCTCAACAAACTTTGTAGCTTTAGATCTTTTGAATGAGCTGAGCATTGAAAATGTACTAGAGAGATTACTTTGACTTAGGCATAGGCCTCTCCTCCCTGTAATTCAAAGCAGCTAAGGAGATGCAAGTTAGTAGGATAGCCAGACATTTCTGCTTTCCAAAGGAATGTGTCATGAAGCCCCCTGAAAATCACTGCCTTTCTATTTTTTCTCCTTTACCAGGTTTTATGAATGAGCTACAAAAAGTTTTTCACATACAGGGTAAAAAAGCTCAGAAATCCCATGGCTGCTCTGAATTTCTCCCTCTTATTCCGTGGCATCCTTCGGCATATGGGTCAAGAACAATTATATGAGGACAACTTTAGCATTTAATTAATCCTTGTTGACTTGGGAATGCGGAAAGAAAGACAAAACAAATGCCTTAAAACATTGACTAAGAAGAAACGAAACAAAACGTTATTGAAAGTTTAAAAAATAAATAAAATTGAGGCAGAGTATATGATAAATACAAGACAGACAGGAGAATGGTCCACCTCTCTGAATGCAATGAAAGCATATTCCCACCTGTGAAGATCACTGCAATTACTACAATTTGAGTGTCCCTGTAATAAATGCAGACATATTAGGAAGAGTATAACAGCTGGTAAGTTGGATCTTCTTCTCTGGCCTATTATATGTCTACTCATGCTATTTTTCCCTTAGGAAGTCTGAAAAATGGAAAAGAAAAATATGCCTGAGTCGCCAAGCAAGGAAGTCTTCCAGTTCTTTCCAATACTTCCAATCTTTTCCCTGGTCAGAGCCCTGCAGCAACTTCAGAGCCCAGTAGTGTGGAACTGGCCAGAAAGTACTCCCAAAACTGACATAAAGAGGGCATTTTCAAATAGGAATTCAGTCTTAAGTGGGTCCCTTGTGAAGCACTCATCAGATTAAACTACATACCTACATACTTTTATTTAAGAGCACCTGTGTTATTCATACACATATCTATGCATACAATATACAATTTTAAAATAAACTATTTTCCTTTTATAAAATAGGAAAAAAAGGTAGGAAACTTCAAGTGGTTATTGAAGCATTTAATTTAGGATGCTGAGATACATAATTTCATTTATTTTTATTTAAAATGTAATATATTAACAATTTTCATATGGAAATTAATTTTTCCACATTGTCTTTGAAGTTTTCTATAAAATATTTAGATCCAAATATTTCATTCATTGTTTATTTCAGCCAGCCAAAACCAGTGTCTTATTGCTAATAGAACAGATCAATGTGCTAGAACAGTTGTAAACTGCAAAAACATGCAACATACCAAAATGCACTATGGAAGCACAATATTAAAGAAAAAAATCAAACTCAGCAACTATGGAAGAATACTATAGTAAAACTCGAAATTGTGCTATTATGTTTTGGAAATGAAGTTAGTAATGAAATTTCCTGAAATAAGAACATTTTGCCAGAACCTAATTAACTATGAACAATGAACTAAAAAGGTTTCTTCTCCAATATATTTCTTTGCAATGAGGACATGTTTGAGCTACATTTTCCTTATTGTATCTAATGGATATTTGAGGGTATTTGATAAAAAAGTGTTCCCAATATAGTATAATACACTTTTCTATAACACTAATGTCTACAGCAACACTCACAGGCTTTGCAAAATTGAAATTATATTTTTAATAACCCCATTTACAGCATTTCCAAAGTACTTTCATATAATCTAGGTGCAAAACTGTCTTCAGATTCTCTTTTTATAGTGTAAATGTCAGATATGCTTAAGAAATCCAGATATTGCCTTTTGCAATCTTCTTCTGACTGTAGTATTTTTTCTATTTTTATTTACCCAGATGAAAAAACAAAACCAAAGCAAGCAGAGTAGATGAGTTATTAAACAAAAAAAAACAACAAAAAAACCAACAGCCTCTTTTGGGAATGCTATTCCTTTGGACTCCATAGTAGCCTGAGAGGTATAAAGACAACATGTTGCAAATTTTTTAGTAAAATTACTTAGCAACACATTTCTAAAGTGAACATTAGAGTTTGATATTTAAAATTCACCAGTAAACTCAGCCTTGTATGGAGCATAAAGTAACACAAAGCAGCTCAAAACGTGCTCGAAAGAAATCAATTGATTCTTGGACAGAAAAAGCATCTTATTTATTCACTTTTCATCTGAAATACCTGAATTATCTTAGTGACCAAAATGTTCCCCTTTTGATGACTTGGGGCAATGAATTAGAACCATCTCCAATTTCCTTTTTCTTCTATTTCTTAGTACAACTGAGAAGTGAACTCTGAGTCTTATCATGTTATAGCAAAGTTCCCTCAGATTTCAAGTTAGCAGTACTTCTGGTAGAGTTTTTTAATTTTCAAAAAAATATATAAATTTAATGCTGAACTAATAAATTGTTTACTTCAACATGCAGTAATTATCTTTTTTTATTAAATGGATTTTAATTGGTGCATTCAGCTGTATGGAAAATAAAAGAACTGTCTGGGCACATAAAGAAATAACTAATAAGCAGTTTTGAACATTTCACCCATGTCTTACATTCAGAATAATACACTGGTTTTTTAAGAGGAAAAGGATTTCTCTACACTGTTTCCTAAAGTCAAATAAAAAAAATTATTTCAGTTCTTTTTAAAAGAAAGGTAACTTGTATTGAGACTTAATATCATGATAATACTGAAAATTATTTTAGAAATTATGCTTGAATTAATATTTATTGTTGGCTAACAGTGTTTATGGCAAGTTACTCTGGAGGTTGAAATTGCTCACCAACTTTAACTATGAAATCCAGATAAAGAGAGAATGCCATGGGTGCAAAGGAAATAAGTAATGCAATGGTTATCGAGGCTTTCTTATGAAATAATATTTTATGAGCCTATTAATATTCTTTATAGTTCCAGAAGATTAATTCTTCCATGAAGTAGAGATACTTAATATTCTCACTTGTGGATTAGCTACTGATTGTCTCCTTTAATGAACAGTCATTACTCCTTGCATTCTGATGGTATTTTCTTCTCCCCTACCACCCCTCCCCATTATGGAGAAAGAGTTCTTCCTTTAAAACTGTTAATAAAGGAAGTAGTAATTATAAATTAATATTTTAAATTTGCCTTGAAATGTTCCTTACAGTATCTACATAATGGTGTTTGTAGATGTCACAATATCAGTCACAGCCTAATCTTACAGGTACACTACTCTGCAAAGCTGAAAATATTCTCAGAATTAGCAGGATAACAAAATAAATGCAACAATACTGTAACTCACCACAGATAAGTGATTCCCAAGGAAGAGCTAATAGATCAATTACTGGGAGACTTTGCTAACCATGACTAGATATGTATAATTGCTCAGTGTTTATTTTTTCCTCAGTATTCTGTGTCATTCTCCATAGCATCGAAATAATCTCAAAGGCATACAAGACTTCATTCTCAGGCATTTTGAGCCAATAACAAATATTATGCAAGTCAATCTCTACCAATCCTCTCATCTGAAACAACCTACATTACTGAGCTGAGGAAAAGCTCCCAGGTAAATGCACTAATGGCAGAGGTCAGCAGAACTACAGGTTCATAATTGAAATCTCCTAATTTCCTCATTATTTCCTGATAGAGAAAGATCTTGTGAAATATTTTCTCATCTGCTCATGCAAACCTAATATGGCCTCAAATTTGTTACTTGATTCCCCCAAAATATGAAAAAACAAAACAAAACAACAACCCCCCCACACACACCCCCTTTGGCACCTGGCTTTAACAAAAGGTCAAATTGTAAACTTCCGGAACTGCAACTCATACATTTAGCATCACAATGTAACCATGTTTTATTAGTACTCCATTTCTATATATCTGGCTTTAGGAAATAACAGTTTATTCACACTTTTATGTGACTGGTTCACTTTGACACTTTTTATCCAGTTGTTCAATTACCCAAGTCAGTGAAAATATTCTGCAGCCCAGGAGACACAGTAGCAGGGATACATAAAATTATGAACATCATACTTCATTAGAGCTTCATGAAAAGCATGTACAATATCTGATCTTTCAGCATCTCGATAAAATCTTTTGTGTTTATCCAGAACGAGGGCAAAAATCAGGCAACATTTTAAAAGAATAAAAAATTTCAGCTGCATGATACTGCTTAAGTATTATCAAATATTTAGAAGGTATGTTAAAATCAGTTATCTCCTACATTGATCCCAGATGTGAACAGGAAAAATGCAGCAACAGCTCAACAGCTTAACATTTCCCAGAGGACATTGCCAAATAGTCACACCTGAGATTTTTTTTTTTAAGGGTCCTTTTTACTCAGAGATCTTTTTAAATTAAAATATTTCTCCTTAAAAAAAAAAAAAAAAAAAAAAAAAAAAAAGACACAAACACCACACCACAGAGTCTTACTGGGGAAGCACCAAATAAACACGTTTAGCATAATTTGGAAATCACTTGCCATAAAAATTAATCGATTATGACATAGTGACACGTGACAAATTTCAGGCACACTACTTCATTCCATGAAACAATATTTCATATCCTAAATATTTACATTTTTGAAATGATCAGTTTAAAACTCTGCCCACTCAATAGAAAAGGTGTTATTATTTTCCAGCTGTGAATCTCTAAATTGAAAACACATGTACAACAGGTAGGAACTCAATGGATAGATTAGGTTGAGCAGAGAACTACTACCACTAAGTCCAACAGCTCCTATTCAATATTAGGTTAACTTGTATTTTCAGACGTTAGTGCTGAAATATAATACCCTCTGGAACAATCTGATACTCGCTGGTCGTTGCTGAAAAGCAGTTAATGAGAGTAGGACACAGAATAATACCTCTTCCTCCCTCAGAAAAATCTTTCCTCTACTATTTGTTAACCTGTTTTACTATTGAAAACTCATCATAGTTATAAAGCTTCGACTCAGATTCCATATTAAATACAATATTTGGGATCTCATATTGAAGTCACTGGAAATACAAATTCCATCAGTATTTTTTCAGTTAGGTCTTGTGGGCTTGAGGATAACATACAGAATCCAGTGGGAAGTCTCATTTATTTCAATGAGTAATTCAGTATAGATGTAATATTTAGATTTTTTTTTTTATTATTGTTAAATTCTGGCCTACTTTGCTTTGGAAATAAACATTTCAAAAAGTATTTTTGAATATGCATCTGTAATAATTGCATTTGAGAAATTAAAATAAAATAAAGCTATCATAATGAAAGCAGTGATGTCTTAGAAGCATTTTTGAGGACTGAATCTAATAACTAAGCATGTGATCATAACGAACCCTGTATTTATGGGGACTTCTTGCTGCTTGCCTTTCCATATGATTCAAAACACAACAAAGCACCAAGTTTGACAATCACATTAGGCACTGGCATCACATCTCCTAAAAGCTAAGCCTGAAGATGATTTCTGTAATTTCAGCTCCGATCAACTTTTGTAATAGCTGCTGTTATTATAGGTTATATATCACTTCATACGAATACCTCAGCAATAAGGAGTGCTTGAAATTTGAATCTGGTATCTGTGACCTGAACCGCATTTCAAAACTCAAAGTACTTTAAAATTTATAAAGTAGCAACATGTCCAGAAACAATATACATGATCCTGAATAACAGCTGCACAACAGATTAGATAGTGTTAATAGTGATGAGTGGTACCCAAAACCACAAGAATTTCCAGTGAAACTGTAAAGCATCACAAATAGAAAACGGGACTATAAAATTAGGTCGTATTTTATTTGGCTAGCTAATTCTTTCTGACATCTAGTGGTAAATTTTACACTCAAGTCCTCAGTGTGGCGGCCTTCCATGGCCTCTTTTCTGAGGTTAAAATCAGAAATAGTTCTACACTAACAATAGAAAATGTTTCTGAAAGATATCTTTTGTCTTCATTTTATGTGGAATGTCAATTTTTACATAGAGCATTTATTGCTATTATTTACAATAAACTTGTTATTTGTATTCATTGTATTCAATCAGTTCTATTCATAACTGTCTAAATTAGCATCATTCTTTCTACTGCAATCACAAAGGGAAGTGCCTCCATATACATCTGCATCTGCTGAGTGATCCAACAGAATAATTTATTAGTATTTACTTGCTTGTGGTATGCCTTGAGGTTTTACAGCCACCGTGAAGGCCACCTGAAGTACCTGCTATGAAATTTCATTTTAGATGGTACTTTAAAGGAGGAAAGCACATAAGATTATTTATTTTAGAAAACACCACTAAAAAACAAACCAAAAGAGACAGTATTTACAGCAAACACAGGATTATCTTGATACCATAGCAGACATTCCATAAAGAAAATCCTTGAAAAGTAAAGGAAGCGTATGAGTTGAGTTTTAGTTTATAGAAGATAAAGATTTAAAGAATCTGTATTCCCCTTTCCTAGCATTTAATTCCATTATCTTGGGCTTTCCACTCCTTCAGAAAAAGTTAAATATATTTTCTCCCTGTCAAAACAAACAAACAAACAAATCCACATTCGCTGATAGAAAATCCTTTAGCTTGGGGGCTGTCTGGGGAAAGAAAACAAAAAAAGAAAAACAAAACATTAAGATGGAGCTGGATCACTTTTGGGACAGAATTTTACATGATGTGGCCAAAGCAGTAGAGGACTGAATCAGCTGATTCCTTCAGTTCCAAGCTCCCAAAACCTAGTTAAATCTAAACTTTCTGGCTTATCCTCTTATGTTAATGGAATGGAATCTCCGCATACATTATTGATCTGGTTAAACTGTTGTGGCATCTAACAGACAGATATCTAATAGATAAACACTACAGCACAAAAAAACCCCCTCAGAGTGTGAGTTAAAACAGCCAATACCCAGAAAGCCACATCAGCTTTGACAGCATGTAAAACACTACAGAAGCCAGTCAGCATTTTCATCTGCTTGTAACATTTTCTGAAGTTGGACTTGGCACAAACCTTCAAGGAAAAGAGCGTGACCTGTCAAGTATTTTCTTTCTTTGTTACTGCCTCAGCATCTGACCTTCTGAAGGGGGAAAGGGATTTTTATTGCACTGCATAGTTATTCATATTTGCTTGTCTTGTTTATTTTAAACTCATTTTGTAAGATAAAGTAAGACTGTCAAAAGGAATTCACAGAATGCAAGCAAACGTATATATGTATAGATACATATTTATGTTCATGTTAATACCTTTAAAATAGGCAACGGTTAATCTTTGCCCCTAAGGTGCTTTCTTTTCTACCACTGAAGAAAAAATAAACTTGCTGTTTTCTGTGGGGAACTCTTCATAAAGTAGTATGATCTACAATAATGTTTAATTCTGAATTTTCAATCTTTAGATGACAGTCAAATTTCTAATTAAGAATGCCAACGAAAAAAATTCCCACCTGCAAATGCTAATGAAACAGTACTGATAATTAATCCCACAGATATGCATTCATGTTTAAACCAAATGTAATTGCCTAATCTTTAAAAAAGAAACCACTTTAAGGGAGTAGGTCGTTCAACAGCATAGTGAAGATGGTTTTTAATCCTATCCAACTGTGTTCAAAATCTTATCCAGGTGTTTTTATATACCATTTGAAGTCACAGCTAGAAATGTGCATGCTAGTTGTATGCTTAATTATTACTATCCCCTTTCTAGGCTCAGGCTGATGACAGAAATATCCCTAATGATGCCTTCTCTCAGATGTTTTCCAGCCAGCCTGCTCTTTTTTTTTTTTTTTTCCCCCTCATAGTTTCTTCTCTGGTACATGACCCTGTGTTGAGTAAAGGATGCTGATGAACAATAACATTTACAAAATGAGAGCTGTTTAATCTTCACCAAGTTTGAATATGTCTTAAAAGTATATTTTGTTATGTATAGTAGGTTACAGCAGCTTTAGGTATAAACTGGCTTCAAAATTACCCTTGAGGAATTGACACATGTAAAAACCGTGGTGCTGTGACCCATATCACCTAGTCCTAGCATTTCAGTGCTATCCATATCATCTTAGATAATGTATGGCTATGTTTCTATAGCTGCCATGTAATTCTGCATGTTTTGGTAAGTCAGACTTGTATCACAACTTTTAATAAAGAAATTAAGGTATTTCCTAGTGTTTTGCTGGTACAGATGAATCAATTTCTCTCACTGCCACAAAGTCCTAACATCTCCCCTTCTCTCCCTTTATCTCCCTTATTTATTTGCTGTACTGTCCTTTTCTTCTGCATGAGTTATGGTCTGACCCTTCACTTATTCAATTCAGGTCACCCAGCTGGCCGAAAATAAGCAGGATTGCGGGTGGGGTGTGGAGGGTTAATACTTTTCTGCTGATTTAGTGACTCGGAGGAGAGACTGTGAGTGTCAGGACACTGCAAAAAAGGCAGTCAGATAATGTCAGGAAGCAGGATACAGATTTTTTGAGGAGCATTAAGCCATTAGTTCAGCCAAGTAGTATCACAAATTCAATAGGCAAAACTAGGAAGCTTTCAGGCAGTCTTTCTTGATTATTAATTTCATGTTTATTCTTATTGCTTCCCATGCAGCCATTTTTTTCCTAATACCAATTCATTACTTTTTAAACTCTATAAGTAGTTTTGGATCTTTTTTCATTTGACATAATCTAAAGTGGCTGAGAGCTGTCAGCTGGCCAAAGATAAAGTACAGGAAGACTAAAGCAACAGGCTGTAATGACTCAAAATGAAGATACATTAATGGACTAGTCAATGCATAATCAAACTATAATTATAGGAAGAGCTGAGCACAAACTTGACATGCTATGCTGCCAGGTTGCTGAATATGGAGTAACAGCTATTGAAACCAAAGTCAGATTTCAAGATTCATTCTTAGATTTGAGGTAGACAAGAGTGCAAATCATCAGTTTTGATGTGGATATAACAAAATATATGGAGATATCTTATATTGCATGTAACATACCATATGAAAGCTCTCAACATCTTTCTTCTTTCTGCTACTCACTACCATGTTGACCCACACCCCAGTGTTTTGGTCAAGATGTTCATATGTAGCGTACACATGTCCCCAGTCACCTTTGACATTCAGAGAAAAAATACCTGGCAAAATTACTCCATAAATCTATATCTCTCCCCAAGTCCTGTGAAGACATAAACCACCTAATAGAAGTGGTACAATTGTGGCAATGTTTGTCAGAAATGGTCTTATATGCACTCATAAATAGAGGGTGTGGGCAGGAATTCTAGCTTTTTCAGTTCCATCAATTATGTCCTGACCACACTACTTCCCACTTGTGCACAACATGGACTTATCAGTGCATATTGGCATTGAGAAAGATTATCTATGAATTCTTCAGTACCAAAATCCCTCAGAAATCTGGACACTAATGGATTTCTCATTGATTTCGGCTACGACATTCTCTACTATATTATGACTGTTAAATTGTACTTATTGTTTAAGTACAACATCAAGATGTATCAAGATTTTTAAATAAAATTAAAAAAAACCTCTTTTAGAAAAACAAGCAAGAGAGAGAAAAGAAAACTGCAAGAATAAGCTAATCTTTGTACTTACGAAAAGCTCTATAGAATTCTTCCAGAGCTAGGTGCTTGTCACTATTATAATCATCGTATTTCAGCAAATCGAACAGAGAGCAGTCAGACAGATCCTTGCCAAGCTCATCCCGTTTTATTACCTGACAAGAAAATTATAACCATGAAATTACATTTAAGCTCTTAGAGTTCTCTGGTATAATTAATTGTTTCTAATAATCATTTAATAGATCATTTTAAGGTTGCTGTGGGGCAATGAACTGCAACTGTGTAAAGTCAGGGATTTCCAGTTATGTTCTAATTATTTATTGCAGTTTTCAAAGTTAATACTTTTAGTACAGACACACTGAGATTACACAAAAGTTTTTAGAATATATGGAAAATATATATAATGGGGCCAGACAGAAGCACTATAAAAACCCTGTGAATGTACAGCTGATTTTACTTTACATGTATAAGAATGGTCACTAAGAAATATTCAAACAGATTTGAAAGAGTAATTTCCCAAGTACATGTTGTAATATATTTCTCCTCTCAGTCTAATTCCTAACCACAAAAACCCAAATTCAGATATTTTCAAAAAAAACTAAAATAAACTTCTACTACCCTACTAATTGTATCGACTTCTTGCAGGATTTTAACAAGCCTATTATCTTCCCAAAGACCTTTTATAAAAATTAGGTGACCTGAAAAGACTCCTGTTTCTCAATGGGGACACATACACTTTATAAATAGATCATAATTAGTAGCCCGTACATTTAACTCCAGTGAACATTTCCCTGAGAAATGTTCTTTAATTTGTGCACTATTCTGGTTTAAAGTCTGTATGTTGTAGACATCTACCTCGATTCCATCCAACGAGTTTCTAAGATATTGATAGCCACGAATAATTCAGAGTTCTCATATTACATGGCACATGTACTGAAAGCACTATCACATAACTGAAAGAATCAAATGTAAAGCAACTCCTAGTTGTCATCTTGCAGAGTTTAAACTTTTGTACCAGGCACAGAAAAAGTAAATATAACTGTAGTTAATTCCTTTGCAAAATACTCTTCCTATCCTCTACCTGTCTCTCAAAATACCTGCAAAACCATTACATTTCTATTATCATATGATAACTTCTGAAAAACAGGGTATATAAAGGCTTTTGTGTTTCAGTTGTTCTACTAAGGAATCAGCTAGAATAGAAAGAAATGCATTATTAATATAAGTAGAAAATTTCTAAACAAGTAAAAGAGAATAAAAGGAGTATTAGAGCAAAGAGAAAGGACACAAACATTTTATCCTGCCAGAAGTAATCTTCTATATATTACTATAAAAGCATTATAAAAAATAATAACCTTCTTAGTACATTAGAAAGTATGAAAACCATTTGCAAAGAAAAATCACCACAAAAACAGCTTTAGCTATTATTAATTAAACATACATATGACACTACCTGAATATTAGTACTATTAATAGCTACTCCGCATAATTTAAAACCAGTTTATTAAGTTCACATTAAACTGAATTAAGAAAAAAATAAATTGTGTAGATTTTACAGCTGGTACAGAAAGGACAAAAAGTATCCGGGGAAAAAACAATAAATCTAAGCCCATTGCAGTCATACAAGTAGTGTTAAAGTTTTAACAGTGTGCATTGAAACTTCTCACTCCAGAAGAAATCTCTGAGATTTCAAGGCCATGAAATGTGCTTAAAAAAAACCACAGCTGGTTCATGAAAAAGAATATTTAGGGTGAGAAGCATTGTTCTTTGGTTGTTTTTCATAAAAGGGGGTCTGAAATAGTTTAAAACATTTGTTCTCACTAGCTCCAATTGTACAAGCAAGGATTAAACTTTACACCTAAGGTGATGCAATAACACCTTTGTTAAAGCCCACTAACACCTGCCACTATAGCATTGTATTTTTCATTGCATACTAGTGTTCTCAGCTTCAGTCCTTTGAGTTGAAATCTGCTTTTAATTTATATTTGGTCAATTTTATTTAAAATAAAAATAATAATAATTTAAAATAATTAGCTAGACTTACTGAGACATGTCCAAGAATTATGCTATGGACAGGTATGATTTTTTTTTCCTGGCAATTATTTAATTTTCATCTTTAGTAAACTCATATTTTGATTGCAGATATAAGATTCAATGCTTGGTTGTATACAGACATCTTCACGCTAGCAATATACTTTGGGGCTCTTTGGAAAATTCACTCAGTTTTGACAAATATATAAACCCTCCAAAAATGTCCATGAGGACAGACATCAGAAGGTACAGAAGTGATTTCACATCATGATTAATCTTAATTATCTGTGATTGGCTGTTAAAAGAGATGTTCCCATTTTTATCCTATAGAAATTCTCTTATGCTGGCTCCAGCCACCTCCTGACTCTGCATGTGATCTGTGGATGTTATCAACTCTGTGATCAAAAGCAGAATTAATCTTTCTGGAGATTTTGTTTGGTAGGTTCATTTTTTTTGTCTCTTGAAGAGAAAATATTTGAGGATTAATATTCTATCACAAGAGGTACAACTCAGAACAGGTATTAGGGTGTGGGGATCTGGATTTTGAAAAATTACCTGTTTCTGTAGCAGCCTGCAGTTAAATCGGACTGACTGAGATATGAAATTACAACGTATATGAGACTCCAGGCAAAGCAAAGCTGACTACTTGCCAAGCCATTAGCCAACAGAGAAGTCCTTTAGCAACTTATGTTAGCATCAAGTGTTTTAATATCATCAGGATCAAACTGCCTGTTCACAAGAGTACTTAAGACTCACAGGCTGAGGAGACCTTTTTCTTGACATTACTTTTAAACACATGTCAATGAAATTCCATACAACAGGATGTATAAACACCACAATGCAAATATTCAAAGTGGCTCGAGAAATAAACAGTGGAATTCAGAAATAAAGACTGTGAATACTTTTTGTGTTTCTAAATGCTGTCATGACATGATATTTTAACACCATCTTCTAGGAAATACAGCCTGTCAGACAACTCCATTTTGCGTTTTCTTTTCCTTATGCAAGGGATTTAATTTACAAAGGTAGCTTGCTAAACATAATAGCTTCTTCTAAGTATTTATAATTTCATACCCAACATAATTAAGAGAGAAACATAATACTATACAGTATCAATAAGGCATACACTGTATGAATAATAATGTCAGTAATTGCAAAACCTGAAAAAATAGATGTCAATAAGGAATCATTAGTGGCTGAAACAATCCAGTGCGATTTTGAAAGCCTGAGGTCTCATCTCAATCATTTTCAATAATTTTAAAATAAATATAAAAATAAAATTAGCAGATGGTATACAATGTTGAGGTGAATAATCATGAGAAGAAGGACAGGGCAGCATATGGAATGAAACGGTGCACATGGTTAGATGTTTTCAGAAGGATTTGTATTTTCATGGAGCCAAAGTTAAGGTCATTCATCTGAAAAAAATAACCTAGACCATACCTAAATGAGGATGAATGGGACCTGGAAAGCATTTTATCTGAAAAAGAGGCAGGATTTGTTGTGGATAAGGAAGGCTCATAAATTCCAGAATCATTCCATAGCCTAACTACCCAGTATCTTTTTTTTTAAATGCAAAAAGGTAACCAGAGGTAGAAAGGCAATGGTGGGACCGATACAGAAACATAAATTTTAATATGTGCAAATAAAAAATGAATGTTAACGCTGAGAAATGAGAAGGGAACATTTCAAGTTAGAAAGAATCCATAAAAATAATCAGAAGTCTGCTGAAGACACTTTACATTAAGAGAGCTGAGAAAAATCAATCTTTAGAGGTTTTTGGAGTTTTGGGTTTTGATATTTTGCTTTGCTTTTAAAGGGACACTAAGAATTGACCATATCGCATTCCATCGGTACTTGGGGGTGCAGAGGGGGTGGAAATCACTATCAGTGCTTCAATTTGACAAACAAGAGTTAATAGGACAGGAAAAAATGAATAATACCTCTAAAACCGAAGGAGACAAGCTAGAGGAAAATCAACCTTTAATCCTGGGACTCTTATGTTCTTTTTGATGTTTTCAAATCAAGGCTGCATACTTCCTTGTAGACCTCTTCTCCTTCAGCCAAAAGCAAGATATTATGTGTGTTTGTTTGTTTTTAAATTAAAAGTGTAACACAAATAGAATAAGATTCCATGTCTATGATACAGAAATTAGATTAGATGAAGGTGTATCATAGATGATCTAACCATGTGCCCTAAGTTTTAGGTTCTATTAATTGCTGGCCCTGTAGAATAAAGGAGTAAATTGAATGAAACTGATTCTTGAGCCAAGTCTTTAAACCCAGCCCATCAACTCCTTGGTTTAACTAAATGGACAGTAATTATTCAGAGAGTCAGGACAGAAACAGGCAAAATTTTTATTGAGTCACATGCTAGAAACAAAACTCTTACTATAAAGGTTAAATCCTGATTAAGATGATCTGCACAATTTTATGGTTGTGCCATACTAGTCATACACGGAATTATTTAATTTCAGACTTCTGAGTTGAAAATTAATACCAGAGAATGTTCATAAATATTTATGCTCAGAAATTCTACCTTACATTTCCATAAAGACAGTGAAATATTTACTTTCCATATCATAAACAGGTAAAAGGTAAGACATCCAGCAAACGTGCTGCTCTGTTTATGGCTCATTGTGAAATCCCCCCAAAAAATGAAAATTTAGAAATGTCTAAATTTTCAAATTAAATATGGATTTTCTGAACTATGAACCTTATCCTTAAGAACTGAATATTCTTTGAAAAGTGGAGAAGAGATTTGTATTATTTGGGTAGTAACGTATTTTTTAAAGATACAGGACATATTTATTTCCCATGGAGCAGCATACTCTCAGATAAGTTCAAAACCTATCAGGAATTAGTCAGTGCTACTCCAAAATTTAGAAGACTGGGAAAAGTAATCTGATTAAAAATTACAAACTGCATGTCAGACTAGATTGTTTCATTCATTTCAACTTGATTTCTGACAGCCACAATGAAAAGACTGCAGATGTTATGAAACTAGATCACAAATGACACACTATTTCCTTTATTAGTCCACCTTACCAAAAATTTTGTCAGTCAGTGTTTTTTTGCTTGACTATGATTGATGGTCTCTATGTACTTCCCCAAAGAAAAAGCTACAACTACAAACAAAAACTTCCTTTACAGTAAATATGGTGGGCTTCAGTTAATGTGTGTTCATGTTTCCTAGAAGCAAGTATCTCAACACAACAGTATCAGTCAGTGCTTGATATAGAGTACATCAAACCCTAAGCACTGTGGGAACTGCACTCCAAATTAATTCTGACTGCACAAGGGGGTTCAATTACCTTGCTCCACCATCTTCCACAGTAGTATAACTTTGTGGAAATTAAAAGAACTGATCATTAATGAAATAAAATTAATAATAAAGGTTGGTAATTTTTTCCTTGCTTTAACTTTCCTTAACCCAGTTAAATCAGTATTCTTCTTACAGTTTACTAACATGTTCTGTAGGGCAGCAACACCATCCTTTATTTGGTGTCTGTAGCATAGAGTTACCTTTGGGAATTTGAGGTAGAGTGAGTAAAGATATGGGACTTCTGCATCACAGAATGGATCATGACACAGAGATCCCTGAGCAAACTGAGACCTGAATTGGTAAACCCATACAGAGTGGCAGGTAAAGGCGTGGACTCAAAGGTATTATCTCAATACTGTCCCATACTAATTGAGTTACGCTGCTCAGATACGAGGTTTCTCTCTGCAAACTGCTCTAATGAGAGTCATGCTTCCCTGCCTTTTCACTTCCACACTTAGCAAGGGAAGACCTAATCTTACTCAGAAGATACAAATATCCTTAGATGCCTGCAAGTATAATGCTAAATTTGTAGATGTCTAGCCCACAGTGTAAGACTGGAATAGGTATTAGGACCACATACCTGGCATTGGTAAAATTCTGCACCTGCAACTACCAGCACCTGAGCCTGTGGCTTTGGAGCTAACCAACAGAAAACAACATTGACATGAGAACAGGCAAAATCCTACACCATTATACTTTGTGTCCACTTTCAGTTAGCACCAGCTCTCAGACTTATCCAGGAAATAAAAGCTGTGTCCAGCTTCCTTCATAGCCTGTTGCTGTCTTTCAAAGAACATTGTTTCGTAGGATGGAATTTAAGAGTCATTGAGCTGGTGAGAAGAAACTGAAGTATAACTGCTTGGCCTAATCTCAAAGTCATTGGCCAAAGAAAGGGATATCCTGGGTTATCCCAGCTTCAGAAACCATTTATTCTATTTTTAGTATTAGCCAATCACTAGACTGTGCCCACACAATCTGTTGTCTAAGGTCCTCTTGTTTAAAAACATTTCTTCTCAGGTTTTAGGCATAGGCTTGGTTCCTAGCCAGAAACCAAGAAATTCATAGTTGCAAGATCATCTAGCAGTTAGATTTTGCAATGCTTACACACTTCTGCAGACCCTAAATGTTCCATTTGCACTGAAGAAAAGACTTCAAGCTCTCTAGCCGGGTATATGAATTATTCATGTCGTAAATATATATACAAGGGTATTAATCTAATACCTAGATACAGGGTAGAATAAATCTCATTTTAAAAGCTATTCATAGCCCTTTTTTTTTTCCTTACATGCCAATCAAGTAGTTAAACAACTGAATTCTAATCCAGCAGAGTAATTATCTGTTATGCAAGAAATTAATGGGAAGTAGTTCTACTTGATAAAAGCAAAAGCAGTAAACACAGATCAAGGTGTTAGGGTTTAGTACTATGATCACAGTGTTCATAAGTTACATCTCACTACTAATAAAAAGTTCTCTTTTCATTTCCCTCAATATTAAAGTTTCACATAGGAACCTTATTTTTAAAAATCTAGAATGGAATGCATGTTCAGTTTTTCTTAGATTAGTGATAGTAAAAATAGGTAATACAGTCTAAATAATAAGGTAGGTATCCCTAATTAATAGGCAGAAAATAAACAGCAGTATCATTATAGAGGCAAAATACGCTTATGCCTATGCCACATGTAGGAAAGACCAAAGATGATTAAAAGTTCAAAAAGAAGAGGTATGCTTATTAGCCTTTCTCTCAGTTCCAAGTCCTCCAAATATCACAGTAACACAACTGACAAAGAGCAAAATCAAAAGGAATAAAGGTACAAATTTAAAGGCAAGGGATCCACAAATTATTTTGATCAGAGTTCGAGAAACCAATGCTGACTGAAAATACACAATTTACATCAGTTCTATCTGTGCAAACAAGTGCCAGAAAGTATCAGCTAGTAATAGTACAACAGTCTTACCATTAATATAGAAGTAAAACAGAAGAAGTTATTTTTTTTTCTTTTAGATTTCAGTGACACAACATAGGAACCCAGTTTGGGAATCTTAATCTTTGAAGGAAAAGATGGAGCTATAATTCATGCCAAGTTGTCACACAAAAAAGGACACACATCTGTTCTCAATTCCCAAACAAGCAAGACTTTGTTAGCAAATATAATAACTGACAGTGACTGACACAAATCTTAGAAAAAGAACATAAAAAATAAACACTGAGAGGAAACTAATTAAAATGTTATCTTACCTATGCATTTAGCAGCATCTCAGATTACATTTGTTAAGATAATATATCATAACCAAGCCACTTACAGATACAGCCCTACCCATCTACAGAGAGTGTATTCTTCTAAGGTTTGGCATATTCCTGAGATTTACAGGTAAGTACACATACCTGCATATAGCCACAAAGACAACAGTCCTTCACTTCCTACTTAAAATTTGTTTCTTTTTTAGTCCATTGTATATTAGAACTTTTGAATTGATGCTTTATGTAAAAATGCCATATATACACACACACACTCACACCTCAACCTTCTGGGATATGTATCCACACATGGATATGTAACACTATTCAGAGGTTCATTACACTTTATTAGAAGTCTGTATTTCTGATGTCACCTGTAATTGAAGCATATTAAACTGATATGTGGAAATGGCTTATTTAATTATAGTAGTTCCATAACTTGCACTTATCATTCCTCGAAACAATGCTGAACTTAGTAGTTTCCTGAGAGTGGTTCATTTGGCTGTTTCTTAATTGTTTTTGTTTGGTCTCACTAACTGGAATTAAATGACACTGAGAAAACATCAAAATAAACCGCAGAAGTAAGGATGTGATCTTACAAAAATGTAACATATTTTCACTTGTCATATGTTAACCTGGTGGCAAATAACAGAAATATATCCAGGTATTGGAAACTACAGACATCAGTACATAAATAAGGATCGTAAATTCTTTGACTACAGAAAATAGATAATCAAAAAGTGAGAAAGGAAGAGGAAAAATTATTATTATTAATAATAATAATTCAACTTGCTTTCAGACTATGTCACACCTCCCTTTTCTGTAAAATATTGCCTTCTTAACTCACTAGTATAAGAAATAAATGGAAGGAAAGTAGCTCTAACTCTAATTAAGTACAGATTATTTCACTTTCACACACAGAAGGAACTTGAATTTCACTGTTGATCAAGATGAATTATTCTTAGAGCATATACATCTTTCACTGATAGTAACCAGAAAATGCTTACTGTTTATAAAATGTCAATTCCACCATACAGGAATAACTGCATACATCACTGGAAAAACACATTTTATTCCCATGTCTCCCCATAACACTTCAGAGGTTTTTCTCTTCTATACAGCAAGAACAACACAGAATAATTGAGCCGTCTACAGCGATAGAAATACTGACATTCTGTTTATAACTTGGCAGTAAATTCCAGTTCAGTTTCACATAATATAAAAAGCAACAGATAGAAAAGTTGGTCTGTTAACAACTGAAGATTCAGAAGAATCAATTATCTTCCTTTATCCGGGATTCATTTAAATTCTTTCAAAGTGATTTAAAACCAAAACAAAACCACCACTTCAAGGAACCACCCCACTTTACCAGAAACCTTGCAGATATGTTGCATTTATGTTAGATCAGAGGCGATGACGAAAATTCTGCCTATTTCATAGCCCACCCTTTTGGAAGGGTAGAAACTCTTTCTGATTAGTACCTATATCTCAAATCAGAGCGGTCTGAAATCTTAACTTCATCAGTAAGTCCTTTCAAAGATCAAACTCCATCTGACTTGCCAATATAGGACTTGGAAATTAGAACATTAAATGAGTTTGGCTCAGCACTGAAAGCAGTCAAGACAGAAAAGAATTCATATGGTAAAAAAAAAAATGTTCACTTAGCCTGCATGGAGCTACATAATCCCACTGCTTTTCTACCTTCATTGCAGACTACCTTGTCTGACATTTACACTATGTAACGGAGTTATAATTACTTTCTAAGTGTAACTCTGTATTAGACTACAAAGCCATGAAAAAAATTATACACAGATGCCAGAATTGTTCAAATAAAATTAAAAAAATAATAGCCTGTCAATTTTTAATTTATTGTTCTAACACTTGAAATTTTTTTTTAATTTTCTCACTATTTGAAATAGCTTTTTTAATAAAAAGCTCTATCTTTGCATTTTCTGGAGAGGATTTTTCATTTCTCTTGTATCAAGATGCAAATGCAAGAACCTTATAATTTCTGATCCAAAACACATCAATAAAAATTGGAGTTCTGCTGTCACCATTTCCAATCTCCAACTGATTCCTTTCAGTTTTATGTTAGGTAGCATGACTAAATGGAAACCGATGAGATAACAAAATGCAATCCAAGAAGCTGATTGCACTCATTGCACAGCAAGATTGAGGAAATGTAAACTTTAAGATGCCCTAAAAACTGAAGTTCAATATTCACGTGAACATAACTTCAGGACTCCTTGTTGTTTTCCACAAAAAGTACGTTATTTTTCTTATTCCCTTAATATGATTACATGTAAAATACAGATGGGCACTATTATATACGACAACTCTGCAGATTTCAAAATTTTGCCTGTTTTGTGAGCACAGTTGAGAAAAATTCTTTTAATCCTGAGAGCATTTTCACAAGTATAATAACATCGCTCGTTCAGCTCTGGGGAAGTTCAAAGACTTTTCTAACATTCCTCCACCACCACCCCTTCTCCCCCAATAATAACATTCTCAAAAAAGTTAATGCACTCTTTCTGCAGCAGGGAGCTTTCTCACATTATGAATCAATACCTTCTAGATAGTGTATTCAAGACAAGCTCTTTTTGTTTCTTTTCTCCTACTATAGCAATTCCAATTTTTAGAAATACTGATAGCTGTCATATAAACTAAGGGCAGAAAAAAGCAAGAGTCGAAATCCCACCTTGCAAAACTACCTTGATTTATAAGCTTCCATGTTCAACAAGAACAAAAAAAATTCATTAGGCTAAACCACAGGAGGATGACAAAAAAAAGTGTCAAGTTTTCAATGATCATAGATAACGCTCGGAAAACCAGTGCATTTAATTTGAAGATATTGCTCTGAGTTCTTTTAATTTGTTTTCTTATTTTAAGTCTTCTGAGAGAACTGGGTCACATACTTGGCTTTGTTTTCAGTGAATATGCAGGCTAAAATCTTCCTCCAACAGAGGAAGGCAAAGATTTACAAGTACTGAGATCATACAGGAGCTGTGTTCTTAACTGCAAAGCTGCACACCATTCTATGTTTCACAAAGGTGATTCAGTGTTTCCTTTTGTCATATGAGAGACAAAGGCTCTTGGCTGAAGCTTCTGTTGTCAAGAAAGCTTCACCAGAAACAGGTACAGCTTCTCTGTTTTTTCTTCTCTGTTCAGACTTACTAAAGAAGTATTTCTGAGGGCAACAGGTTGGCTCATTGTGTCTCTTGTCAAAAGATACAATCACAAACCACACAGCACTAACATTGAACTTATTCTACATTATTCTTTAAATTTAATAATTTGATGTTTCTGCAATGTATTTTAGCAAAAACACAAAGCACCAAGTTTGGAGTTTAAAGCTGTTTGGCCTGTTTCCATACTTCTGAAAAAGCATTACTTTAGAGTTGCTATAATAACTTCATTTTTATAGAAAAAGGTATGTGGGAAAAATATGTACAGGAAGTTTGAAAACATCATCATGAAAGAATATAAATAAAGACCAAAAAAACCCCAACAAAACAACTACACCACCACCACAAAACCACACCACTGTGTTCGACATAAAGAAACAAAGGGAAGAGGAAAAGTTCACATGTAGCAACTGAATAGAGAAGAATTGTTTCTTTATACAACCTGGAAATTCTGCAAAATATTCTTGATACTGACTTTCAGCACTAGTACTTTAGTCCTGATCCTCTAATGAAAAGAGCATGATACACTGTAATTAGATAATGGATTTGTAGTGGTGACACAGGCTGCCCGGGGAGGTTGTGGAGTCTCCTTCTCTGGAGACATTCAAACCCGCCTGGATGCCTTCCTGTGTAACCTCACCTAGGTGTTCCTGCTTTGGCAGAGGGATTGGACTGGATGATCTTTTGAGGTCCCTTCCAATCCCTAACATTCCGTGATTCTGTGACAGTGTTCAGCTGTTTTCCAGTAGTTATGTGTGGGTTATAATAACAAAGTCACGCTACTTTCAAATGGTAAAATAAAGAAGGATTTAAAATTCCATTTCTTTAGGCTGTCAACCAATACCTTAATCACTAGAATGTTGTTTCAATTGTTAGTGATACACATCTATAAGCATTCAATATAATTTGCACATCTATATCTGTGACTGTTATATATGTTACGTATTCATATAGTATATTAATATAAAAATTATTATTTTTCAAATATATACAGACACCAAATTCCCTTGAAAGCTGAAGTTCTGAAAAAGTCTAAAATATAGCAAGAAAACCCAATCTTACAAAGTACAGATTTTTTTTTTTTTTAAACAGGCAATTTATTACTATTTAAAATGATACCTACATTTGCATGCAGCCTCTGGTCCTGGAAAATGCCACTAAACCTTTAGAAGTTAACTGTATGGAAATGATAACTCTAGCCTAACACCTTAGGTATTAAATATTCACTTGTAAAAATGTCTTAACAGTGACACACAACTTACAACATAGGATAATAAACAGTGGCATCTAACCAAACAACTCCTAGTCAAAGCAACCTATAGTGTTCTAACCCCTCCAGGTATATCCCAAAGCATTGTATTCAAGTGTCTGAATAATCACTGAAGAACTGCTGAATAATTCCACTTTTCCAGAATTCCTGAATGAAGTTTTCTGCCTTAGAGACTTGCATATATTTTCTAAATTGGAAGCATCCTAAGACTTAATATTCCATGTAAGTCGTGACAAAGACAACTGAATAGTTACTGTGCTAATGAAAACAAAATCTAAATCTTACCTGAGATAATTCATTAGTGTCCACAAGTCCATTGTTGTCTGAATCGAAATAATTAAACATTTGATCTACAAGAAGTTTCTTTAAAGTCATTTTCTCATCAACGGTTTTATCTTCTGATTGTGCAATGTATCTCTGATTTTGTAGATCCAGTAGCATATTTTTCACTTTGGTGTATTCAGTAGGTTTGCATTTATCCCCTGAAAAGAAAATGTGCAACACAAATTATTTTGAATTTGATTTCTTATTAAGAGTTTAAAAATAAATTAAAAAAAAAAAAAAAAAAAAACGGAAAACCAGAAAGTATTAACAACTTCTAGCATAGCAATACCAACAGGGCTGCTTTATAAGGTAAGAAAATTGTTCTAAAGTTGTTTGGTCCATGCCATTTCCTCCATACCATGTTTGGTCTTCAGATTAAGGTCAACAATTTATTGCACTTCTGGATGCCTTCTGTAGACAAAAATATTTTTGTGTATGGAAACTAAAGAAAGTTTTAACAGTTTCCAAGCCCACACTTTTATCATTTAGATCATTCTGGAAAGATGCACCTGAAGATTTTTTTTTAAATGTTAACTTTGATGAAAGCATTTTGTATAAACGTTAATAAAGTGAATAATGCAATGTAACATATGCAACAAAACCTGCACATGATAGAAAATGGTACATTATAAAGAATATATTTCATAATAATATCTGACTTCAGAAAGTAGAAATTACACGAATACTCATAAGCCAGCTCTACATTTTCATTTACTGGACATATCAAACTTATTTGAACAAGAGAAGGTGGGGCTGCCAGAGGAAGACAAAGTATATCCTTGACAAGATTCTAGTTTATTCTTTTCATTATCAGGTCTTCTATAAATTAGAGAATTGCTACAGCAAATGTCCTACGTATAGTGATTACAGTCACTACTTATTCTAAACCAAAGTACAATAAAGTGTATGTCTGGTCTTCTTATATCAGTTGCTGTATATTTAAATTGAACAGAGAAAGTGTTTAGAAGTTTTTGCTTTTATCAAGATAACCTTAGTATGTAAAAAAATTTTTGGTAGGATATGTAAATTTGGACCAGAAAAATACAATGTATTTGTTGCAAGCATATGTTTACAGTTAACTTTAAGTAGTGAATTCAAGGCTAGAGCAATACACTGATTAGCAAAGAAAACTATGTTCATAGAATAGAATCATAGAACGACAGGTTGGAATAACCTCAAGGATCATCTGGTCCAACATTTCTTAGCAAAAGCACAGCCTGGAAAAGATTTTCCATTCTTCCTTTTAGATGCTATGATTAAGATACAAGTCTTAATGAGGAACAATTATTCATGTCACATAAACCTCTTAGGCAGCTGTTTTGCTTTGCAAGTGGATCCCATTTAAGAAATGTCTAATTTACATGTATAAGACTGGAGTTTATTATTTTGATGTATTTAATGATATCTGCATTATTCTGGTGGCTGCAGTGCTATGTACACCTCAATGACCACTTCATAAGGTACACAGAGAAAAAGTTAGAATCATAGAATCATTTTGGTTGGAAGAGACCCTCAGGATCACTGAGTCCAGCCATAACCTAACCTAACTCTGACACTAAACCATGTCCCTAAGAACCTCGTATAAACGCCTTTTAAACACCTCCAGGGATGGTGACTCCGCCACTTCCCTGGGCAGCCTGTTCCAGTGCCTGACAACCCTTTTTGTGAAGAATTTTTTCCTACTATCCAATCAAAACCTCCCCTGGTGCAACTTGAGGCCCTTTCCTCTTGTCCTATCACTTGCTGCTTGGGAGAAGAGACCGACACCCTCCATGCTACAACCTCCTTTTAGGTAGTTGTAGACAGTGATAAGGTCTCCCCTCAGCCTCCTTTTCTCCAGGCTAAACAGCCCAAGCTCCCTCAGCCGCTCCTCACAAGACTTGTGCTCTAGGCCCCTCACCCACTTCATCACCCTCCTCTGCACTCTCTCTAGTACTTCAATGTCCTTCTTATGACGAGGGGCCCACAACTGAACATAGGATTCAAGGTGAGGCCTCACCAGCGCCAAGTACAGTGGCATGATCGCTTCTCTAGTCCTGCTGGCCACACTAATCCTGATACAAGCCGGGATGCTGTTGGCCTTCTTAGCCACCTGGGCACACTGCTGGTTCGTGTTCAGCTGTCTGTCAATCAACACCCCCAGATCCCTCTCTGCCAGGCAGCTTTCCAGCCACTCTTCCCCGAGCCTGTAGCTCTGCCTGGGGTTGTTGTGACCCAAGCGCAGGAGGTGGCACTTGGCCTTGTTAAACCTCACACAACTGGCCTCAGCCCAACGATCCAGCCAGTCCAGATCCCGCTGTATAGCCATCCTACTCTCCAATACTCCCACCTAATTTGGTGTCATCTGCAAACTTACTAAGGGTGCACTCAATCCCCTCATCCAGATCATTAATAGAGATTAAACAGAACTGGCTCCAATACTGAGCCCTGGGGAACACCACTCATGACCGGCCACCAACTGGATTTGGCTCCGTTCACCACAACTCTTCGGGCCCAGCCCTCCAGCCAGTTCTTTTTCCATCGCAAAGTACAGCCATCCAGGCCATGAGCTGCCAGCTTCTCCAGGAGAATGCTGTGGGATACGGTGTCAAAGGCCTTACTGAAGTTTAAGTACACAACATCCACAGCCTTTCCCTCATCTACTAGTTGGGTCACCTTGTCATAGAAGGAGATCAGGTTGGTCAAACAGGACCTGCTTTTCATAAACCCACGTTGACTGGGCCTAATCATATGGTTCTCTTGTAAGTACCGTGTGATGCTACTCAAGATCATCTGCTCCATGACCTTGCCCAGCGCCAAGGTTAGACTGACAGGTCTGTAGTTCCCCATATCATCCTTCCGGCCCTTCTAACGTGTCACGTTAGCCAACTTCCAGTCAACTGGGACCTCCCCAGTTAGCCAAGATTGCTGGTAGATTATGGAAAGTGGCTCAGCGATCACCTCCGCCAGCTCACTCAGCACCCTTGCGTGTATTCCATCTGACCCCATAGACTTGTGGTTTGCTACACCAAGTGGTGCAGCAAATCTAAATGCTTCTTACTTTCCTAGTGAGACTCAGATCTAGGAAAGGACTCCTGCAGTAGAAGTTAAATGCTGGAAGTAAATAAAATGTTTCTAAGAATCAAAATCACCCTAGCTTTTTTTTTTTTTTTTTTTGTCTAATAGTCACTGCATTATGTAGCTATCTGAAAATCCCAACTGAAGAAACTGAAATAAACAAAACCAAGCTGTATTTAACTGACAACCTGAGCTACACATCATATTTGCATATTTGTCCTTACCTGCCAGAGGCATGGAGATTGAGGACATTCAATCAGTAAGAGCTGAATTCTACATGACTGCTTTTCAGGGGGCTAATGCAGAAATACTCAATGGGGAAACATGTTTATTCCTTGGCTGTTCTGAAGCTGCTGTGAGCAAACCCTTCCATCCGAATGGATGAAAGCAGCAGGTGGTGGGGAGGGAAGAGAGCACTTAACTTTAACATACTCCAGTTCATTTGGGTGAACTCCAAAAGCCTGGGCCAGGAAAACAAGCATCATATTTGTCTACCCTACGTAACTTTTCTGGCAGTGGCATCCTCAGAGAGAGACAGTTTGGTTTTACTCTGGTGCAATTTCAGTCTAACACTGTGTTACCTACACTCCCTGGGGGTGGGGTTGGAAGACAAATCCCAGCTATTTCTTAGATACTATAGCGCTCGGACCTAGTTACCATGTTTAGATTTTATCCCCTCTAAAATGTTTTTGATCAAACAGTTCTAATTCTGCAATTCTAAAACTGAAAAGGAATATTTCTACTTTAGAGATACACAACATAAATTAAGCAGTTTATTTCTTAGTAGTATCTGTTAAATTCTGGATTTATTACAGTATCTTTGATGAGTCACTACAGGTCTGAGTTCAGAGGTAAAATGGAAAATTAACAGAAAGGTCCCAATGACAGTATTTTTTCCTTGAGGCACAGGATAATGCCACTTGCTTTAATGACCATTCACAAATTGAATATAGGTTCTCACCTCTACGAAGACAATAATATTCATGTTCATTAGAATACTAAAGATTATTTGTTTCCACATGAGAGATTATACAAAGTAGTGTAAATTCAGAGAAAAAAAAATAAAATTTATGTAGCACATGATTATGAAAAGCACTGTAATAATTACCTGCTTTTCCTACTTTTAATTCAGAACAGTTTACGCAAAAAAGGTTTTACTGGAAGTTCAGAGTCCAATAAAGACATTTTAATGCACTTTAGACATTTACTTTAGATCTAGAGCTTAAGGAATGGTAAACTAATGTATTGTCTTGCAATATCTATTTAGAGATAGAATACAGACAACTACTTTTCTACAGCTTTTCCTTTTCGTACACCTCTCATTGCATTGCAAAAACTTCTGAAACTAGCATAACGCTCACATAAGAGCACACATATATTACATGCTTATAAACTATTTTTACATTTTTTCCAGAAGGGAAAAAAACATTGGTACCATTCTTTTTAATATAAAACATAAATGCTGTCAAAGTTATCTGAGAGATCGTTATTGTCACAAGTTTAACTACTTCTTTGAGCAAAGTTCTGAAGTTAAGAATAGAAGGCTATTAAATTTTAAGTCACACAAAGCTACCACAACAGCATATCTTATAATAATTCCATTGCATTAGTATACATATGGTTTATATTACCTCAACAACAAAATAACATAATTTCCTGAGAACACTTTGCTAAAATATGTTATACATGTTCTACACTGTGATATATTTTTATTTTTATTTTTCCTATGATATCCTTTGGAAATATTTCTAACCTGAAATGTAGCTCAAACTTATCACTATGTTGTATCAATTGCTAACAGAAAATATTAATGTCTGCTTAGTATTAATGAAAATAGAACTAAGGAAAGACAATTTTATTTAATTATCTAAAAACTAGCTTTTTACAGATACCTGAAACATTAATCACAATGGCAGTCTGTTGAAAACTAGCTGCAAATAAGGCCAATACAGTTCACAAAGAAATTTCATGTCTCTACAACCAGTCTTCACCAGATGATTATTTTACAGTCAACAATGGTGTTAAAGCCTACCATCTTCATAGGGTTGTTTGTACCATCTCTGCAAGATAACAGCTGTTATTTGCTCTCAATGTATACCTGCTCACTCTACACATTAACTTGACTGAATTTCAATCCCAGCCATGATAGTCCGTGGGGTTCTAGTGTGTCTTTTTTATGTTTGCTAGTGCCCAGGCTGATTCTTTTAGTGCTTCACTAACCTGTTTGAAAGCTAGTCTGCATGATGAAAATACTGCTAACACCTTCCAGAAAAATCTCTTTTGGCCACTATTTATGGTTTAAAACAGATGCTATTTTGTTTCCCACTTATCCAAATACATTAGTCTGGATGATATAAAAGATAGCCTTATCAACAGTAGCTTCACACTCCCTGCAGCCACACTATGCCACAGTTATCTATTATATAATATGGAAAATAGTATTTCCCTATCCCTTTAGCTGAAAAGGATGACAAGGTCACTGCACATGAACACATGGTTTGCATATAAGGCAGGGGAGAACAATACTCAGGCATTTAAGCACATTGGCTGTACACTACAGTATCTTAAAATGATACCAAAAAAAAAGCATAAATAAATGCTTTGGTTTCTTTTGCCCTATAGTTTGGGCTTTTTTTGATATTGTTCATGACAGATCATAATAAGTAATACAAAACCAGTGTAAAATGTATCCATTTGATAAATCTTCGGAAGAGCATAGTTCAGTGGTCTAGGTAGACACAGTGTACATACTACACATGGTGCTTGGTTAGTTACCTTTCCTGTTCCCTCGCCTTATCATATTGATTGAAAATACCAAACTTTAATGTTTGTGATAAAAACTAGGGGATATGGGTAGCTATTATAAATAAAAGAAGTATATAAGTAAAAGTAGCTGTCACATGCAAACACTAGTTAAATTATTTAGGAAACTGGGGAGAAGAAAGTGTGGGGTGGTTTTGGTTGTGGGTTTTTTTGGTTTGGTTTGGTTTTTTTAATTGCAGCAAATAAAAGAGAGAATAAGGAGAGAAGTAATGTCTGCTACTAATAGTGCATATGCTTACATAAGTGCAAGTAACTTACATTCTTCAAAAAGAGCCTGGACACTGCATAATAATTCTACCCCAAAGTCTACATCAATTTTTTTCCCTATTACTGCTTTAGTTTTCATTATGTTTGGTTAAGTAACTTGTTGTAATAGAATTCCTGTATTTTGATCTAACATCCACTTTTAAAATCTTACTATGCATTCTAACAACAGACTTTAGGCTGGTGACAGATGAACCTTCAGTTTATGATCTAAGCTAATTATAGTTGAGGTAAAACAGGTTTACATAGCTATATTACATGAAATCATTTTCATTTTATACATAATTCAAAGTAGTCTTTACACCAAAGACTCCATAGACTTGAAGCTAAGGATGAACATGATTGATGGATGCAACTGACAGGTAAGGGGCTCACAAGGAAGAAATGAGACACCACTAGCCAACACAACACACAGTTTCATTAAAAAATCATCCTCTTTTCTCATTGTCATAGCTCCTTTTTACTGTAATATTTGAAGAAATGTGAAACAGATGTTTAGGTTAAAAGAATGAGACTTTACAGGAGACCTCCCCCATGCTGGAGTAACAGCACAGAGAAAAACACAGAGTTGCCTTATTTGTGTTCTAATTAAGCATTCCTTGTGAAATAGTGGTCTCAATGACAAACAAATGGTAAATAGGGACTAAGTAGGAAAACCTTTATAGCAAGGAAAAGCAATTTATGCTTAACATAATTAAGAAAGACAAACCACTGACAATATACTGCAATTATTTTACTACCAAAATGACCTACTGAATTCTATATCATTACCTACATACATGAAAGAGTAACCTACACATTGTGCATAATTTACTAACTTAATTCAGTTTTCTATGTGTTTTTTTTTTCCATTTGTGAATTAGGCTTCCTACACAAATTGTCAATTTAGTTAATTTCTGAAAAATTACTAGAAAGTAATAAGAGGACATCCTGTTTTTTCTCATTCTTCTTTGTTTGTTTCATTCATGGAAAGGACTAATTTTACTACACAGCAAATTTTGTCAAAAAAATCCAAACCAGAAACCTCTTGCTATGATTTACTTGACACGTTTTCTGACATCATCTGTGCAATCCTAGAAGGTGCAGAAACGTAAAAGTGACAAAGCAAACACACTGGAATCAAAGTGCCATTCCCTAGTACCATATATTGTAATTTCTGAAATAGTGATAGTCCTGGGGTTTACTTAATTCAAACTCAAAAGTAGTAGAAAGTGTAAACACTTGACTATTTCCTTTCATTCGGTGCCGCACAGTTTTGCAGCTGTTATCTCTGTTACCTAGGAAACAGCTGAAAGGTACATTTTGAGTGCTATTGTCCACCTAGACAGTATTGAATAGATGATATCTTCCCATAATAGAGAAAAAAGTTATATTTGACAATTTAAGTCTTACTTAATTTGCAAGAGAAAGATATATATCAAAACTAACTACCTATTTATGAAAACTTGACAAATGAATATACACATTATTCCTAACACTTGTAGAAAAATACTAAAGCATCAGATAAGATGATAGTTCAGGAGTAACTCCTTAAATGCTAATTCAGATCTCAGATTTTTGTCTTACATAGGGTTTTTTTTGAAAAATACTAGCACACATGAAGAAGGAAAGAAAAAACATATAATTTTTAAAAATGCAATAAAGACAAAACATCTGATTCTTGTTCTCCATTCTTTCACCACTTTTGTCGGTAATACAGGCATTTTAAACTTTCCTTGACTTAGCACCTCCATTTACATAGCAGGAGTAACTTCTATGTCAGAGAACCATCGAATTATTAATGTTAATGGAGTGTCTATCTCCACAAAAGTCATTAGCTGCTAAGATACAATTGGATTCTTAGATATTTTATGATTTTGAGAGGAGTTGTATCTATATAGCACAAATGTTTTCCACAAAGCCATCTTTCCTTTCAAATTAAAATAACTTCAGATATCCCAGAAGTGGCAACTAGTTTTCAAAGAACCATATTGCACACAAAAAGTTTTAAGTACTCAAAAATTCATCAAAAATTGCATTTTTGAATATGGAATAAACCTAAAAAGCAGCAAGCCTATTGTTAAATTTTTACCTGCATTTTGAACATATTCAGAATAATCTAAATAGACAAAACAATTCACTGGAAAATTACAAGTTATATTCCATGGAGCAAAAATGAAAAATTAATCCAAAATAACATACATACACAAACATATAGAAACTCATATGGATATGGAGATACACATTCATGTGCAAATATACACCCCCCATACACAGGAAGAAGTCACTATAGATGTGGTTGGATATCAATTCAATTTCAAACATAGCACAAGAGACAATTCGAAGATCTTCATCTGTTCAGCTGCTTTTCGAGATCCAGTTTCTATAGATGAAGCATGAAAGCTGTAATCTTACTTGTAGCCCAAACAGATAAAGGATCATTTTGAACCACTAAAATTGCTTGGGTTTATCTGAAAGAAACTTCAGGTTCAGATATCTTTTTACAATATCTTATTTTCCAATATCAAACACTTATTTTCCAAATCTACAGCTTTACAGTTTTGACCCTTATTCTCCACTCTCTTCACTGAAGCTCTGGAACTGCACTCAGAGAGAAGCAATCTCATTTGTACATATACCTAACTTTTGATCTATGGTTCAGAGGTTGAAGGAGGTATTGAGTAGTATTTTTCAATAAAAATTCCTGGATAAACAGGGATTAACATTAAAAAAAAAATACCTGTTGCAACCTGAGAATTTTTTACCATTTTTAAAAATATGAGAGTTTACGTCTGCAAATCTTGGCCCTGTGGCTGCTCAGCTTTACCTATACAGACTATAGGTAAAAATTGGGGGGAAAAAAAAAAAAAAAATCAAAGCTAGCTTTTCAAAGCTTTTGTTCCACTTTGTAAATAGGGAATAATGCTGTTCTTTCCTCAAATATTACTGGTTAAAATGCTCTTAAGACCATTCTGATCTCTCAAAACTATAAATCCTAAGACAGATGTCATAATTCTACTTAATTACACATTTCTGTGCAAGTCTGGAGTCTGGTCTTATCTGGAGACATATATAAACAGTTTCTCAGTGCTTAAACAATGAATAGTTCAGACAAATTATTCAGATTTCCCTTAAAGATATACCATTTAAGTTAAATACCATTAGAAGCTGAATCAAACTTGCATTAAGAGACAGAAAAATAAGTAATAGTATTTCAGTTTTTTTTTTTCAGGACTAGTTAGAACAAATGTTACATAGTGTGAGAAAGATCAATCCAAAAAGTAAATAGGAAATGAAGAAAAGCTCTAAAATCAGCATTTGGGGTAGTGGTGTGGAGGGCACATCTACTTGTTAATGCAGAATGGTTAAGAGATCACAGATCTCTTGACAAAAGAAAATAGGTCATATAAACTTTCGCCTTCAAGATGACATTTGAAGGCTAAAGCAGGTTGACAATAATGATCAAAACATCATTTTTCACAGCTGAGGAAACACTGAATGTACAGATTGTTTGTACTACGTGTTAGCATCACAAACACGATCAGCAGAGTTAGTGTTTAACTGGCAAATGCAATACTTATCTACAGGTTTGACCCTGCCTTCAAACAAATGATAAATCCACACCAATTTCAAGCAGTGATATCACTTTTCAAAATTTCTTGGCGTCTCAGATTCTTACCTCAGGATATTCTATCATAAAAGAGATTAAAATGGGTACATTTAACAAATGTACAAATTTTTAAAAAATCCCAGAATACTTCAGGTAATTATTATTCTTTTCCCAACATCTGATGAAGAGATTGACTATTTCCTTATTTTTTTTTATCCAGTTCAAGCTTTCAGATCAGTTTTTCTATTTGTTCCATACATTAAAAAAATAGCTTCAATTTCATAAGTTGAAATTCATACACAACATTAATAAGAAGATAATCTGGACTTCCATGTGCTTCCTAGCTTATTAAAAGAAAAACTGAGAGAGAAAAAGATAAGTGTGCCTTAAAGGCAGGCATTGCTAAAAATCAAGGCTGAGACAGGAGTTTAATGCAGCATTTTATTTTCCCCTCTAGTGGAGTTAACGCAACCATTGCTGTTAGTTTTCCACCCACAGGGCTTAGACAATTTTTGACTTGCAGTATCTAGAGTGATACTATGAAAGCTATAAAAAGCTACAGGTTTACATTAAAAAAAAAAAAAAAAAGGAGAGATTAAAAAGTATTCCAAATCCAACAGGAAAATAAATACTTATGGGATGTAAGATTAGCCATATGTAGATTTCTGCTTTTGCTTCTCAGAAAGCATGTGTCAGAGGGCTCTCTTTAATAAAATAATAAAAATTAAAAAATTACTGAAAGAGATGAAACATGACTTACATTAAGTCACAATCTTCCTTTTCCCAAGCGTTTCCCAGTGATGTAGAGTATTCACAGGTTTATGAAGGTGAGGTCTCAAGACTGGGTTAAGCCTAACTGAAGTTATTTAAATTTATTTAATTAATTCAGAAAAGCCTCAACAACACAGGTAAAATTACCTTATAAACCTTCCTAGTATCTTCTTGAAACATGCATTTTATGCCCACCCTTGTAGTTTTCTTTGGGTACTATGGTTTCAATATTTTCTCAGGAAGAGTGGGGCAAAAAGGCCACAAACAGTCAAGAGCATCCTGAGATAATCATCAGGAAGAATACGAAGGTATGGTGAGAGGTTCTTCCTCCTCCGTCTCAGCATCTGCTTGGGCTAGTTTTATAAATTTCTCTACCTGAACCCACTTCTTTTTGGTAACAAGGTTACGTATGAAAACGGACAAATCTTCCCCCAACCTGACTTGAAATAAGAGGCTATTATTTGTTAAGCATAAATTATCCATACATAGTTTTGAGAGAGCTTAAGGTAAACGGGTTAGGCAATAGCCATTTGATCACCAGGTGTTTTCTGAAACCAGTAAAATCAGCTCAAGCCAAGGCAAGACCAGGCAACTCCTGGGACCCTCTGCAAAGTCAGGTCAATACAAAGGAGTTTGTGTGTAGAGAGTGGAAGTCAAAAAAAAAAAAAAAAAAAAATCACATTCTGCAGGGCTATTCATCTTTGAGGCACGATTACAGTAGAAGCTAAAGCAATTCAGAGAAATCTGAGCTACAGTGGACCAAGGTCAGTATGTATACGTGATGAAATTTGATTTTAGCCAGCCTAAGGAAAGACATAAATAGTACTTCCCAGGTTGAGCATCACAGTCCTGTACTTGTTCTCTGCTTTCTCCATCCTTCCCATAGAAACACAAGGGAATATACTGGTTTGGAAATAGAAGAAGGAAAACAAAATTTATAAATTGGAACTCAAGTAAAGGAGCACACAATTTGCCTTTGAATCCACACCAGAAGGTAACCTAACCATACTGGTCTGGCACCAGCATATGCATGTGATCAGCCTGGTAAGTCTCAACAACTTCGTGTATCACTTCTACGTCAAGTGTTTCTCTACCGTATTTAGTGGAGGCTTCAAATTGTATTTTGAGGTTTAAACAGATTTTGAAAATTGATCAGTTATGGTTGGGAAGATAATGTCAAAAGTATTTTAGTCAAATCAGAAACCTTGCTGAGACCTGTGTACAGCTCCATTTATTTAAATGTTACCAGGTCATCTACTATACTTTAAACTTCTACATGCTTAAGTAATTCACTGTTCCAGAAAGAAAGAAAGGTGATGTGGAAAAAGACAGCTTTGTACTATGAAGGTAGATACCAGTATCTCCCTTAGCTATGCATGAAGGGCTTCAATATTGTAAATGCGGATGCTAGCATTTTGTAATGACACACCTTATCACAGGTCTTGCCATATTCTTACATAATGGATGAGGTGAAGGTAAAGAACTGTGACAATCATACATGGGTAATACCCACGGTAGAGGTTTTATATTAAAAACTCTGTGTTCTTTCAACAACGATTTGGCATCACACACTTGTGTCTGAATTTTTGCTCATATTAATCTCTGAAGTTAGAGCTGTGTAAATCAATGCAAGAGAAAAGCTAGGCCTACCTGAGCTCACTTTCACTTACTTTCAGAAATGCAGTGTATATCTTGCAAAGTTGTGGAATTATACACAAATGTATTTTTACCAGTCATTCCTAAACAGATTTTGGATCATTGTTTCCTTTCACAGAGTCACAGGAAAGGCTACCTAGAGAGAGCAGATCAATGATTTTATTCCAGCTTCACTACAATAAAATAAATGTTTTAGTCAGAGATTTCTCTATACAACTACAAAAAGCCTACTGACCTAGTAGTTGTTTTGAAAAAGTTACTGTCTTTATGTACAGCCTTGTATCCTTATTCCTCATCTGTGGTTTGATTCAGAAAGACATTAAAAAAAAAAAAATCACACTTCAGCTTTTCACCAGTTGCAATGGATTTCATTGCTTTTCTTACAACTGAAGCTTTGCTTCTGTTTAAGTGTTTTGTTCAGCACTTACCCTTCAGCAGAAAATGTTCTTACTCACATAGACCTGGCATGTTTAAAAAGTAGTCTAATTTCTACCCAGTTTCACATTGATTCTGTGATTCTAGATACAACCCTTCACATACTTCAAAGAGAAATGTCTACTGACTATCACTAACTTATGACACTGATCTCTCTCAGAGTGGGGAGCGTTTATTCAAATTGTACTTTGCCAAAATTAAAACAGTAAAATAAAGCGACCTTCCCTATTGTCATTTAGAGAATAAATGGTATAACTAGACAAGGCTTACTTTAAAAACAATGGGTTTGCTTCTTAAAAAAACCCAAAACCAAACAACAAAAAAATCAACCAAAAAAACCCACCACACACACAAAAAAACCCCCCACACGCACAAAAAAATCCAGACACACACACACAAAAAAACATATAGAGGACACAAATTTTCTACTGCAAGAGAGGAACTATATGCACATATACATATAAAAACACCAACCAGATGCACACGTACAACAACTGAAAATATATATTAAATTTTTAAGCTTGATCATTTTCCATACCAAAAAAAAAAAAAAAGTCAATGGTTGGAAAGTTAGGACAGAAAATTGCTGAAATTTGGTGTCATGTAATGCTAATTCGGTGTCTTTATTTTTTGCCAGGAATTGTATGATACAAATTTTCATGAGAATACAGAATTTTCACATTTCTCCACTTGTCATCTCACTTCTCAGAATCCGTAGGGTTTTCTTAGGTTTGGTATCATTTTTTCCTGAGGTAGTGCTGCTTGGATTAGAAGTTTATTTTTCTAACCTATGAAATAATTTGTCATAAGAACTTTCAGAGTGTATTGTCACACCTTCACTTAACTCTTTTGTTTTAGTAATGGCCTCTGAATAGTTGAGTTCCTATGTCGTAAAAAGAGTACTGAAAGTTCTACCACACTCAACTCTCCTGTAGAGTCAAGACACTTTTTATATAATTGTATTTTGTGTGCAAAGTGTGCAACAGTGCTTAACAACTCCAGTTCCATCAAAAATACTTTTCAATAAGGTATGTCTACACTCTGCAAAAAGTTACTATGGTTTATCTCACAGTAGTAGTTCAAACAGCCAATGAGTTTCAACTGAAATTTAGAGAGAAGCTACTGAAGCAGTGGACCTGGTTGAATTTGGTATTGATACACTTCATTTTATTTATGGAAGTGACTTACACATGATTCTATTTTAAAACTAGTCTTAACGATAGGGAAAGTATTTTCTTCCCTAGATATTTTTAAAGCTAGATTAAATTAATATGAATTCAAATTTTAAAAAAAAATTCAAAAGCAAGCATAAGAAAATTAGTTAATAATTAGAAATCTACCTTACATTTTCTGCAAGTAAACAGTCTATCTTCTGCCTCTTCAGATATTCTTGAACTTTAATTCTTTTCTTTACAGGTACATATCAGAACGGAAATTTTATTTTCAATGAAATTTCAAATTGTCACCAAAACAAATGACCCTGTGACAACTCCAGCTATAGGAAATGTATAAACAGCACTAGCCACATGTCTTGGACACAGAGCATTCATCATTGTCAACAACTGTAATGAAGATCCTGACAAGAAACATCTCCATCACAAATTTGAATATATGTTAAAAAAAAAAAGAAAGAAATAATAATAAAAAACCACACACCAAACCCCAACTAATTCTGTATATTCCATTAGTAACATAATTATCTTTAGGAAATATGCAAACCAAAGCAAACTGAAGGTAACAAGAATCCAATAACATTTCCTACCATTTCAAGATCTGTGATTTTTTATGTCATCACTTTCTTTGATTAAAGTACAATGAAGAGGATTGATTTTTTTGTGTGTGTCTTATTTCTAAATTCAATTTATTATAATCTTCTTGCTTTCTTCTCTGTGACTGTTGGGTAGTGTTTTGTTACTAATTTAATGCAGCTGCCTTCCAATCCCAATGATGACTGTCTCCTAACCATAACTCATGACAAGTGTCAGACATATCAAGATGTCTATATAAAGAGTACCATATGTGTGTCAATCATTGCTGTTAAGATGCCAAAAGAAAGTTATATGCAGCCATCTTTTGCCTCTGAACCAAAGAGAATACATTTAAATATGTTATTTCAGCATTAACTTAATTTTGCTGATGCCTTCTGACATCTGCCAGTGTATACACCACACAGAGCTAACTTTCAAAGTAAGCATGGAATGAAATTATAATGTGAATAGTTTTAACGATTATGCAATCATATTTCTTTCCTGGAACAGAACTTTTCGTTTTGTTTTGTTTTTTCTTTAAACAGCAAAAGTCTCTTTGACTTTACTTATCCTAATTTCTTAGGATAAAAATAGGTATAAAAAACCCCAGCAAGATATACTCTCACTGAATGGCAAGAGCTGATCCAAAAGTCCATTTGTGGATACAAATACTATGTAAGAATTCTCGTCACAATTTTTAGATGTTAAAAACATATTCCAGCTCACTATTATTTCATGTCAATAAAAAGTGGAAAGCTTGCATAAACCTATTATTCTCCCAATCTAAAGAAAATATTTATTTAATAATATTAAAATATGTTTGTATTGCTTAGTTAATGGCTTTTCTTGGGATTATTTTCAGGATCACTGAGCACAGTGCTAAGAGATTATGGAAGCTTGTTTTTGTAATCCCTAACATTATATATTGCTTCCTGAATATGTGTATTTATATTTACTATATTTTATATAAAGAATCTGAAATAGGTGCTTTGGTTTATCTATGTAACCATGACACTGAACACAAGACAACATCTAACACTTTTAAGACAAAGACTTTCAACTTCTTTACTAATACTGGCCACACAGCAATTTTGGGTTCATCTACCCTTTCACAGCAGACTGTGTAACTGTGACAAAGCTGATCATTCTAATTCCATGCATCTCCTCTTTACAGATAAATGAATGGAAGTTTTGTATGATTTCAGATTGCAAACCTGCAAATGGACACAATTCAGAAGAGTCCATGTCTGCCATTTCTCTTCTTATCTATACATCTATCACTACTTAAATCCAATTTTTTACTGATTTTTACTGATTTACTGATTTTTTTACTGATTTTACTGATTTTACTGAATTTACTGATACAAAATGGCTCCACTAGCTTTTAGCAGGCCTTGAGAGTTTTGAGAATTTGACATAGTGACAGGATCCAGAGTCAGCTGAAGGGCTGAGATGGAATTCCTCCTTTCAAGGCCTTCCAGTAAATAGACTTCCAGTCTCTAAAAACAAATAGCATATGAGAAAAGACAACATTATAGTTTGCCTTTCAGAATACTGCTCTTTAGGAGAATTCTAATCTTAAACCATAGTTAAATACTCTGCCTCCCCATATATTTTGTGAAGCTTCTACACAGTCCAGTCCTGAAGCCATACAGGCTCTGCTGGTCTATGGAGAAGGACCCACGCTCTCCCTCCAAGAAGTTTTACCTGGTCAGAACGCAAACACCATGACAATATACAGCAAGAGCAGAGAAGCTTCCAGTGACTGAATTATACTAACATCTGCAAATTGAAGAGACCCTTAACTGTACAAGAAAATTGTACATATTTGTTAAGGAAAAAAAAAAGTGTAAATGTTTAATAATAGCATTTAATACATCTGATAAATCTCTAAAATAATAGATTATGAAAAAGAAGGGTCAATTTTTCCTCAAAACTATGGAAGCAATCATGATATTCAAATGCTTCCTTAACATAATGGAAAAACTAACTTCCAAAATACTTTATCATCAGATATGATATACTGTTTTAGAGTAAAATCAGTTCCAGTTTCAAATGTAATATTACAGTTACCTGTGTTAACAAAGAACAGTAGCAGATGTGCTGGCTAACAGAACTACAACAGCAGGACAGTAATGGGAGATGAGAAGCTTGGACAACATAGAAATTCTAAGCACAAATTCATTGTGAAAACATGTTTGTTTGAATTTTCAGACTGCTAAACAACAGAAACAAATGTAAAACAAGTTCAAAAATAAGAGTAGATACATTAAAAAAGAACTGCTATTACAAAGTCACTATGTGATATTGCTGTTACCATTACAGAGAAACTATGATGTTGGGAAATAATGTCAGAAACAGAGAATGTATAAAAATATGTATACTTCTGTGCACTAAAAATAATAAATCAACAGCTAAGTTCATTTGTAAATAATATATCAGACAAGTATTTGTTCAAAGTATTTAATATTTTGAAAAGTGACAATTATGCAGTTAAGAATGGGAAAATATGGATAAGACTGTTTAAGATAACTACATAAATAGCACAACAATGTTAGCTGCTATTATGCTTTTGTTTCAGGAAAACAAGAATACACTGGGAACACTATAACAAAGTATAACGCTAACAGTTGTATAGAAATAATAGTAGTTATAGTTATAAACAACAATTATTCTTGGTTCTTATTTTTGTGCTAAAGAGCAATTAAGTCCAGAAATTCATTTAAGAAACTCTACAAACAAACTTTATATAAATTTTATCTTGGCTGCTGCCTGAAATAGCAGGCACAGATTTGATCTAGATAATATTTTTTTCCATTTTAATGTCTTATACTGAACAGCACTATGATAAAGAAATTAATACTTTGATAAAGATATTTCCTTTTCATATATGAGAGAAATATACAGATACAGTTGTACTACTGCTGTCAGATCACTTACTAATAGTAGATTGGGTCAACCTTTACTCTGTATTTGCAAATTCATTCTAATTCAAAATTGAAGTGTAACGAATTCACAGAAAACTCATGTACTGTCTACAAACATACTTTATACGCAGTGGAAAATGGTGATAAAAATCTCTGGTGATTCAGTATCACTGAATTCTGCATACTAGTATAAGACTTATTGGGGGTTAATTTCCTCTCTAATTAGACACTCAAAGTGTATTTTCAAAATTCCCTGACTGGAAATGAAAACCATGTATTAACTACTATTAGTCTTGAAGTCTTCTAATTCAAGTATCCATAAGCAGACAAAACTGATTTTAAAGACTGAACTCTTTAGAAAAAGAACTATACTGGAAAAAAAAAAAAGTGGTACTGTGACATATACCCCACTGTGTGAAGAGATGACACTCCTATTTTTATGATTCGTAAGTCTGAGCAGGTTTAAACTAAATTTGCCTTTAGACCTTGACTAAAAAGGGAAGAACAATAAAAAAAAAAGCTGGGAAAGAGTTTCATATTACCACAAATTTAAAATTATTTTCAGGTTAGGTTGCTTTCATAGCTTTCCACCACTGATAGGCAACCAGAACTTTGCCTGTTATCAAACTCAGAGGCCTTGCAATAAATGGGCCAAAATATCAGTGTATAAATCAGAACATGATCCCTTGTCCATGCACTGTATATATCACTAGATTGGACTGAATAGGAAAATAATGGGAAGTGAGCACACACGACAGTTCTTTAAGAACTCCCTTTTTGTTAAATTAAGGTTTTTTAAAAACTCCAAGGAATTGTCACCACATCAATTCAAAACTTTAGTGACTCCAAGCAATGCCCTGACCACTTCAAATTAATTTGAGTCCTTCCTGTGAATGAGGATATTTGTTTAAGGCTGTCAAGGATAGTTAATTCAGCAAGGGTACACTGCTGTGTGAGAGTAAACAAAACCAGCAAGAAACCGTGATGCATGTCTCCAAGAAAGGGATGTTCTAGTTACATTTGTAGGTCAGCTAAAATGTGTTATAAGCCTTAAAGGCAGTTCAATTCTTTCTGACTTGTAAGAGGTTTCAATGAAATCTGTTATTCTTCAGAAATCCACCAAGACAAATGGTCAAGAATTTTGGGACCACATTTGAGATCTAATGCTTGGTACATGGCGAGCTTCTTAACAGTCACAAGACCTTCTGAAAAAAAGTATCAGTAATATGAAAAGACATACTACTGAAGGTGGAAACTGGTTACTAAATATAAACCCATTACCTAAGCCAAACAGTGCCCACATTTATTCCAAAGAGATGTGGATATGAAGAGGCTTCTTCTGGAGGGCCCTTTCAACTTTAAGAATAACCTAAATCATGCAGAGGGAAATCTAATGAAGTCACTTATGTCAAAGTACTTGTTTGCCTTATTCAGCTTTTCATTTAACTTCTCAGCTTAAATGTATAAAGTCTGTAGTACTTTTTTAATCCTCTTGAAGAATGCTTTAAATTCATTTGGATATGGTATGTATCACCCTCCGACTCTAACCTATTCTAAGTAATAGAGAAATGATCTCATGAAGAAGAGGACACTGGCTTAATGGCCTTAATTCTCATGTTAAGTAATTAGTGTGTGCCAGATAAGTGAATTACAGTCTATTCTCAGAGTGTGTACTCTTGATGATAAAGCTGATCTGACCTTAAAGAAGGTGGAGACAGCCTTCCTGGGTCTGAACCAGTGCCCAGGCTTCAGAGATATCCCTGAGGCATGTTGGCAGACCCAGTCTCAGATACTGAACAGGTGCCAGAGGGCACCAAGAACTTGAATAAATGGAACTGGAAAAGAAAAACTATTTCAGAAAAGATTTAACTGTCAAAGGCCTGACACTAAACAGTACTCAGGAAAGTGAGATCATTTCACCAAGTCATGTTCCTTAGCAAAGCAGATAGTGACAATCATGGCACAGGCACTGACATTTCTGTTGCTACAGGTATATCTTACCCATTTGTTGGCTCGGATAAACCCTTTTTCTTTCCGCAGTGGAAGCTTCTAATTTACAAGCCATCATCTCAGGTGCATTTCAGGTGCTAAGAGCAGCCATTCTGGCTATAAACTGAGAAATCAATCTATGTCCTAACTGGGCATGATCTTCTAGGCTCCCAACTTCTGACAGTTAAGTAGAATAAATTGTCAAGTCCACATGTGCCAGGTGTGTTGTGTGTTATGAACAGTAGTCCAAGCAGTTCCAGAGCTGTGAAGGTCACAGGCAGATTAACAAATTTGTTATTCTATTTTTTCCCCAGGGCAAAGAGAAATCTAAGATTTAAAAAACAAACAAAAAACAAACAAAAACACCACACAAAACCACAAGAAAACAAACAAATGAAAAATGACACACACAAAAAAACAACAACAAAAAAACCAAAAAACACAACCACACAAAAACCCCACAACCACACTAAAAAAAACCCAATAAGAACAAAGATTTTTAAAGTAAGTAGTTCTGATTTAAAATATATGTGTATATATATATTTTAAAGTAATATTTTCAATCAGGCCAGGAAGACAGAATGTGGGGGGACACACTGACTTTTTTATCCATGCATGAGCACAAAACACTCCCAACTGCTTCCTTACTGCTGAAGCCGAAACACTTGCCAGTAACAAATATTTCTGGCATCCAGCACTGCCACATATATGTGGACTAGTCTTAAAAATAAGTATATGCTGCAATTCATGCTGAACAAACACTATCACTGATTTGCTACAAAGTTTCTTACAAATGGTCAAATATAGGAAACTCGACTCAAATCTGAGCATTAACTTTATGGTATGTATCTCAGCAAGAGTTGAAGAACACTCCAAAATTATTCTCAGCATACAATTTTCCAGTTTAACACTCACAAATGGGTTTATATTTGGGCAGTTCTTTGAGTCTTCTTTTCTCTCTTATCATCAACATTCATTGCCACGGTGTGACCTTCTGGAACAGTCTGTAGTCAGTGTTTCCCTTCAAAGCTAGTTCTCATCACACAATACTGATGGTGACTTTTTTGCCAAAGGTAGTCCTCTAAGCAGAATTTCACCAGGCACCATGTGATATAACCATTTCTTTGTGTGTATTAGGATATTGTTGCATATGAAGAAAAATATTTTGTCAGAGCAGGACTAGCTGTTTATATAGCAGCTTTCAAAACAGATGTGGTTTCTGTTACTGTCCTTTTGTCATCTGACACTAAAATGACGTCCAAACTATGTAATTATTATTTGTTCAAGGCTAAAAGTCACGCTTAGCAAATATAAACGTTATATTTTCAGAAGAACTTATATCCTAAAGGCAAATTCACAGACTATGATCACACATTTCTTCCCCTTACCCCACTCTATTTCTCTACCACTATATTTTCCTTGAGAGTTTCTGACTTGTCATGGAAGTTGTTTTACTCACTACAGTAGAATTAATCATGTTAAAAGCAAAAGAGACCTTGCACTCTTGTATTAGCACTGAATTGCTGGACTATCATTGTATTTTGTTCCTCAGTTACTCAGTGAATTAATATGGAAAGATTCTCTCAGAAGAACACACTGAACATTTCCACAGATTACTGCCATTGTTCTAGATTATCATCCCTCCCCACCCCTAAAGCAAAGAGTGATAGAAGTCTTGATGTGTTTTCCCTGTGGACATAACATTTCTATCAAACAGATGGGTGGATTTCCTCAATCTTTCTAATAAGAATTAATGGAAATTAAAAAAGGATTTATTGACTGATGGCAGATGGCTGAAGGATTTTGCAGAGGTATGACTCATGTAAATTACAACAAAAGCAAATTCAACCTCTTGCTGTGGACAAAAGGTTAGTTCTGCATTAAACTGGGAGCATTCTGCTCTGACGCTAAAAGGAAGTTAAGACTTTCTTTTTTGTCAGACATGACCACACTAAGACATCAATGGTCCCTTGATTATCATACCTAGTGCAGGCCTACTTTGCATGCTTGGGAAGAAGCCTGTAGAAACAGTCATGATAAAACACATTATGCTCAGATTTAAAATAGCTGCTGCCTGTGTATGTACTTCAAATTGCCTCCTGCAGTCCCAGCTCCTCACGAGCAATAGACTCCTCCATGTCTACTAACAGCTTCCATGAGCAAAGCAAAGGTGAAAACAGGTAGAAGGAAGCACACACAGTAGAGCTTTTTGTTGCAGTGTTTCCTCACCTCCCACAGAGTCATCACCTCCCTTTGTCACAACTGAGTTTGGATACCAGTAGATCAACAGAGTCCTCTGCCAAAGGTACGTATCGCTGCTCCTGAAGCTTCGGTGCCATCAGCAACTGCAAAGCTGTGGAAAACCACCCAGCAGCAAGCTACTTGTTGGGCAACACCATCCATACAAACGGCAGAGTCCTGCAGTAAAGTGTTCACCAGCCCGGTAAGCACCTGGAGCTCTTTCGCAGTCCTACGTTCCTACATTTTCCTCACTGCTGAAAGATTTTTGATACTGCTTTCTTCGGCACAGGCGTAATACAGGGGATTCTTTGCAATCACATCATACTCCTGAGAAATGCCAAAACACAGGTTGCTGAATGATCTGCTGTAGAAGATAGGTATTATATTAGCAGAGAATGCTCGGCCCAGTATTTCAGCTTGCAGTTGGGTGTTGCTTATTCCAGGTGACATATCATTTGTGAACATTGGACCAAGGGAATGTAATATTTCTTTTCTATTTCCATGCCTGTGTAAAATATAACAGTCCTGGGTCTAAAAACACCAGGACTGAAATTATAGAACACAGTTCAGTTTTTACATTCTTATACTATTTTATTACAATGTAGAAGATTGATTTGTTCTTTGATAAAAATTATATATGGAAATAATTTATTATCTCTGCAAATACAGAGAAAGTTTATACTCCCCAAATCAATTTAAATAGGTTCTATTAATTAAATCTCCTAATAATATATTTTTTCCTCATCCACAAAGCTCTTGATAACCTAATATAAGTTACAGGCTCCAAAGCCTCAGAAATTATGCATTAAAAAACAAACATTTATTTATAGGTCCTATTAAATGTTTATGTTTTTTCAGTGGGAAAAAAAAACCAAAACAAAACTGAACACTTCTGCTCTGCTCTACATTGTTGTATTTAAAGAAACTAATCAGAGAGTTAACGCCTGTTTCTGGTAAAACAGTTAACCCACTACAAATAGATTTACTCAAGACATAATAGTATTTAACCAATATCTACATTGTAATATAACTTATTTTTAAATATTTGTCTGATTTCATGATCCATTTTATTTTTAAGAGCACACTGGAAACTAGTTAAAATGATAGTATTGGGGCACTGGTTTGCTGCTTCTTTTTTTCCCCCCTCCGGTACAATAGCCTAGATACCTGCACAGTCTATGTGGAATATGTTTTCTTACTAAGAAAAAAATAAAAATAAAAAACAGACCTATGTGAACAGTTAAAATATAATTACTGGGATATTTGAACACTATCTCGATAACAATATTAGAGGCAATTCCAGAAGGCTAATAGATTTTCATGTTCTAGACTTTAGGTGAAGCTTTGCTTAATCAGCTTTACTCAAAAGAAGTCACAAAACTAATCTTAAAATGACCTCTAAGAATTGTTACCGCATTATACAATATATTTCTAGTAAATTTCTAAAATAAGCAAAGCTGTTCCCCAAAATACTCTTTGTACCTCAAATTATTAATGTACTTGTATAAAAGAAACATACATTACCAATCCTATCCAAACCTGTTCAAGAATTTAAGAAACAGTAGATGGATTTTATGATTTGCTGGTAGATGACAACATTCTGAATGAGCAGTGTGCAATTTAGAAAGTAACCATCCCTGATTTCAAGTGTAATGAGTACTCAGAAACAATTTTCTTTAGTAATAGAATACAGATACTTGAAGAACTTGAATAGCTATATGCACAGGTAATTTGAAGGACATGAACCATCATATATCCATTAAAAACAAGATTTATCCAGTTCAGTCAATGATAATATTGCTGGTCTGCTGAAAGTAGCAGCAGAATTGCTTTGCATGTTTGGTCTACAAAGACAACAGGAATGCAACAAAATCACGAAAAGACAAATAAATTGACCAAAAATACAATCCTATTTTTACTTAACTCACTGAAGTGTTTTAAACCAAACTTATATACACACACACAAACTTATATATACATACACAGAGAAATTTTAGCTTTGGCAGAAGCCACAAACTTCTCGAAACTCAGCCAACCAAATGAAAAATCAGTTTACAGAATTATTATCAATTCTTAATAGGTTCATGGATAAAACTCAATTAATGGAGTCAACAATTTGTCACATATGCTTACCACTGGTACTTCTCAAAGCTGTCTTCCAGGTTCTGTTCTGAGCCCACAGTGAGAGCTACATTATCAGAGAACGATCTGTAGAATTGATTTGTGAAAACTGTAGCTAGAAAATTTAAAATTGCGGTTTCCACTAACATGGTAAGAAGATACACGTTCCTTATCTGAAGTCTAATTGAATTTCAACCCATTTAAAAGCTAAATAATTTCACTCCGAAAAATTTAGACTTTTCTGCTATCTTTCAATTGCAGCTAAAAACAAGTCTGTATTTTTTTTTCTATTTACTATGGATTTCAATGATTTAAAAATGAAGGAAATGGGAAGCAGAGCAGTTGAAATATTTAATGCTTAAGTGGACTTAATGGACTTCAAATGAGATTTTAAACAAGTGTGTGAGGGATGAAAAGCTGAACTCTGCTCAATGCTAAAAATATATTTCATACAGCATTCATCCTTATATACATCTAATTTATCTTTTGAAAGCTTTGTTAGCATTCTAATAATTTTCACTATAATAATTGAAATAGACCTCTTATCTCACATGACTGCATTTTAATAAGCCAAGTCCTTCTGTAAACTACTAACATATTATAATTAATTGTATTAAATTGTGCTTAGTCTAAACAAGACAAAATTCAACATTTAGCTTCCTTCTGCAAGGTAGAATTTTCCTGAAAGTACCAAATGTAAGATGCAGTACCACTTTATTTTTTTCAAGGTAGACCAGAAGATATAAGTAAAGTCAATTTGTTTAATTTATCCATGAACAACTTTGAAAAAAGTAGGATTTGCAGATTTATTGATTTACAGAAATTCAATAGAGAAAGTCTGCATATTAATTTTTCGCAACAGATTCGTTGATGAGCAAGTCACAGAACATTAAATTTGGAAAAAACAGATGCACAAGACAATGACTTTAGGGACCAAAACTACTTTTGAATATAAACCAGGGAAGTGCAAGATGAGCTTTTTGACACCATTCAGTCAAACTATCTGATGCTAGCTAAACACAGCCTAAATTAACTGAAGTTGCATATAACTCATAATCAAAATTAATTGTTTATAAATTGTCAAAAAAAAATCAGTGCAAACAGCTGTTTTCATTGAAGCTCAGGCAGTATGAACTACAGGGTATATTCACATGTTATTTCAAGAATGAAATAAAACAGTATTTTTAGGGAAAAATACTTTATCTTGCATTGAAGCCTCAGCAGAAATAATAAATATTTCTACATGCACAGCAATATCCGTTGAACTTTCTCCAAACCTCCTGAATTTTTTTTCTCACTTTTTTCCATTCTCATCTCTCTAGCATCTTTTATTCTCCTCATTATGCTTAGTAACATATTCCTCCTCCTCTCAATCTTCATATTAGAATTACATATTGGAATTAAATAGCATCCACAGCACATTTTAAAGAACACTCTGCATTGCATATGCAGATTCCTCATAAGTAAAACCCTTGGCTTGAAATTCAGGGTGAGAGTAGATGGATCAGTTCAAAAATTCACATGGATGGAAAATTTAATCTAGATTCTGGTATTTCAGCTGCTGAAGGAGATTCACATCATATTAGGAAGAAGGGACACACTAGGTCTTTTGTGTCGGTGTCTCTCTCACACTGGTGATCAAAGTGCTTTGTTCCTGTACTGACATCAACTTTACCACAAAATTCCTGACTTCTGAGTGCCTACCGTACTCCTATACTATCCCCACCTCTCTTTCAAATAACTAAGATAGGTCTACGTGAGTGTCTGGAAGGTCAGCCTGTAATAATGCTCTATGTAAATAGATCAGTGGTTTTGCATTCCAGAAACACTGCAAGTACTGTCTGCGGATTGCTTGAAATTTAATTAAGAAAAGAATATTCAAGAAAAATTATGTCACCTTCATGAAGGCTATTCAGTACACCAGGTATCTGTACACCATCCTGAAATTCCTTGACTGGATTATCTAATTAATCATTAAAATGATAGCTGCAGTTACTTTCCTGGTATCTCAAACAAGGAGTTTAAGGGCTTCAAAGATTTTTCTTCCTTATTTGGTAATAGAGACCTATAGAACTTCTGCACTGTATAGAAGATCACTGAAAAGCAGGAAACACTAGGCAAATTAACATAAAATCAAAAGCTCCTAAATTCTTCCTTCCTAGGCCAATTTCTGAGGGAGAAGAGCTCTCTCCATTTTAGGCTTTCTCCTGCACTAATACAATTTGATTTCAAGTATCACAGTTATCTCAGCAATTCAGGAAAATGGACTCTGAATAATTTACCATTTTTAATTTTCCTGGGTTTAATTTTGTGGTTTAAAAGATTTGATGGCACCAATGTTGATTCATATGAAATTCTTACAACTACAAAAATTGATGGGTTTAATCTATCTAGATTACTGGCTAAATGAAAATAAGAACAGAAAACATCTGTTCAAATCAGTGTGGCCAGCCTATAATTTTGTCTTCAGACTAAGTGGCAACCTGCCAATACCAGAAGAGAACAAGAAGAGGGTAAACATATATATTTTCTTCTGTCAGCCTACACTTATCTTCAAGATGTTTGTGTAACAACACTGCTTCTCTCTTCCCCTTGGCCCATCTATTCTGAAATGGGTCTTTCCAGTCAGAGGCTACATGGAAGAAGTTTTATGCTTGTTGCCCAGCAAAGTTCCTCAAGTGTTCTATAATTCCAGAATTAAAATGGCAGAACTACAGAGAACAAGTGGAAAAGACTTAGTTAATGTCACTTTATGTATCTGCTGTGATGGATGTCAGACAGAGACATCTAAACACAGCTTGACAACTACATTTTCTGAGGAAGCTGATGTTTTAATTGCTTTCTATTCATTTTATAAAGTTAATCAACATAACTACAAAAAAAGAGACAGACTTTGAATCAACAAAATCCCAACCCAGTAACCATCTCCCTCTCTCTCCCCCAGTCCCCCAAAACAAAATCCCTTTAAGATTATAAAAGCCACAATAATGGGCAACTCATAATAATATGCTGCTCTTCAGGATTATGGGAGGAAACAATGTAATACCTCATCAAAAGACTTACAGTTAGGATAAAAATAGATTTTTGGGAAAGTATGATGTAACAATTCTCCAAGCATTTAGTGTTTGCCAAAACAAGGTATTTTCAGAGACAACCAAGTCATAAGAGAGAATTCAAAAGCCTACTAGAAGAATATCATAAAACGACTGAGCAGAATACAGTGTCAGAAAACAGAACACCACAGTGAGCTCATCAGGCCAACGTCACAAGCTAGGATGATACCTAGTATCCAGGAAAAATATAAAAAAGCAGCAATCTATTATTATCATTTTTCCTGAGTTAAAAAGCTTCAGCATGGACAAAAAGGGTGAGAAAAGTTTTGTTGACTAAGAGGAAAGGACGACACTCAAGTGGAGTACAAGCAAGTCACCAGCCAGCAAATAACTTGCTATTCCACAACCTGTAAGCAAAACTCAAGAGGGAAAGCCAATATGGTTCCAAAAGCGTACTGAGCAATACACTGCAGAGAGGTAGTTGTGTGAGAGCCTCAAATACTACAAAAAGAAGATTGCTACCAGAAAAAAAGGTGCATGTGAATTTCGTTATGGCACAGCAGTAAGTCACTCACTCAGCTAGCACTCTTTTTGGTAACTGGATTGTATGTATGATCACAGAATGTTTCTTACCAAATAAATCAGGACAATCCTAGCTCTGAGACTATTTTCAACTATCAGTATCCCAACTTAATACTTTGTCATCTGCCAAAAGAGATTAGAAATCAATTTTATCTGTACCTAGGACTGTAAAACTACAAAATGGTACCAGTGAATCATGGATTGTCACCTGCTGACATTTTATTCAAAAATAATACAAAAAACCCAAACCAGAACATACAAACAAACAACCCCTCACAAACATAAAAACACCAACAGATAAAGCAATAGGAAAAAACCAAAACAAAACATAACACCCAAAACAAAAACAAACACACACCAAAAACAACACCCAGGGTTTTTTGGGGGTTGAGGAACTGACGCTTCTTTCTGAAAATTGTATCAATTATTTGAGATAACTCCATGCTGCAAACATATAAGGAAGCATCTTTCCAGAGAGAAAAAAACATTTTGCTCTGAAGTCCAAGAAAACATTTTTGGTTTGTTTCATTTCATTAAGTCCCAGTGCACTGTGCCATCATGGGAACTCAGCGGAATTGATGAATTAATTATACCCTGACAATTTCAGTGCTGTAACTTACTGAGATCTGCACATCCCTTTGACATACGAAGAAACCACCTCAATATTCCCAATATTCTGAATAATCAATTCAGATTTTTATGAAATATTTTATATTCTGTATAGTGCTACTTTAAATGCCTATGAAGAGTATCTTCAAATGCATTAAATACAACAACTAAAACTCTCTGCAGGATCAGCAATAGGAAAAAGGATGCACACTCCACAGCTTTCTTTTACTTACAATACAGAAAAGTTAAAGCAATACTCCTAGAATGAACCAACAGTTGGAAAAGATACCTCTAAACTTTCAGGAAGAAAAAAAACCCCAAACACATATGCTTAGGACACACAAATTACTCTGATATCTGAATGGCTTGTGATTTAGACTATGAGGCCTCTCTGCTCAACAGTGCTGACAGTATTTGTGTCTTCTGCTGTAAGAGAAAAATGTAAAAGAAGTGAACTGAACAGCTCTGGGCTGACAGGCTGTGCTCAGGGGCCCCAAAGTGCCTGGTTAGTCCCACTGTTCCAGAGGAATGCAGTTCTTACAGGAGGTTATAGCCATGGACTAAAAGAGATGGTCCCTCATAGCTTAGACTAACCCTATGAATGATTTTGATGGTTAAAATCTAGACCTTAAATTACAATTGATATTCAAGATTTGAGCTGGTGCAGCAAGCATAGTACAACAGAGGAGGTGGTGACTATTGTCATTAACCAGACAGCTCAATTCTAAACAAGTTGAAACACTTCTCAAAGTTGACACTTTTATTTCCATGTACAGTTGTCAATAATTGAAACATTGATCAGCTTTGCAACTGTACATTACAAGGTATCTCATCTTTCAGGTAGGTTTTTTTTCCCTTTTTAATTTTAAGCAGACGTAACTACATGGTTAGTAGTGTCGCTGAGACTTTCAGAAGTGCCCTGAGGTCCTAGTAACTCAAGGACAAGAAACACTTGATGAATAGAGATGTTAGAGAAATAGTTAGTTCTACTAAACGTCTTGGTTTTTTATGTTTTGGTTTCAGTTTTGTTTGGTTGGTTTTTTGAGGGGTTTTGTTTGTTTGGGGGTTTTTTTGTTTGTTTCTTTGTTTGTTTGGCTTTTTTTTTTTAATCATCCCTGGAGCTTTAACGTTTGTTTCATTGTTCACCTTCAATTTCCTGCTCATCCTCCAGAAGCCAAGATCTTTTACCCACTGAGATCGCAGTCGTAAGGGACATATGGATCTGACTATACTCAGTACATTGATATCATTTAGGTTACATGAGTGAAAAAAGTAGCATTATCAGGACATTTTGAACATTCAACACAAATATTTGTTAGTCGAAGTAGCAAACAGCAATTCACAGAACTCTAAATAACAGAAGCAAGACCCCTAAAAAGTCAGAGCAGTGCATTTGTGTATTATTACAAATGCATGTTAGGTACATCTGTTCATGGCAGCAAGGGAACATATTCCTAGAGAATAAAATGCCAGAAATTCAAATGAGAAATATCTTATGAAGAACACACAAAGCTAACTTCCTTTTTTTCTTCATTTTGAGATGGTAACAAGTTTGAAAACAGTATAATTAAAAAAATATATACAATTCAGTTACAAGTTCCAAGCAATAAATGCCTCACACAAGCCAAAGCAGCAAACTACTGCAGTAGCAGGAGGACCTAACAGCAGGACTGTCACAATGAGAACCACCTTGTTATTATATAGTTAACATCTGTGCTTCCTAAATGGTAAAGTAAACGAACATAATGATTATTGCCCTGTATTTGCATCTTGCCACCTGCATATGCATGGCAATACACTCAGTAATCAAATCAGAAAGAAAAAAAACCAAACAACCTATTTCTATCTTTCCCCCTTCCTTTGAATACCTATATGAAATGTGTTTATATGCAGCTAAACAATAAAGCAGACAGGCCAAGCAACACCAACCAGTCGACACTATCAGTTCTAAAAAGACAAGGACACAATCAGCAATGCACCTTTATATCTTGGCAGGATGGAATAAAAAGGCTGGAGCAGATCCTGCTTGCTTGTACATATTTAGTGGTTTCATAACTATAATTATGTAGTAATGCTAGAGATCTCAGTTAAGCAATTACAAAAGCTTATATATCTGTGACTTTTTAAGACTAGAGGTAGCCAAAATTCTTTCAAATATTATAATTTAATCATCAAAACCCTACCAAATAACATTCTAGGGCCACAGCTGTTGACTTCTATATCCATCAGTATTTTAAAGCCAATTAACATTACATTAAAAAAAAAAAAAGAAAAAAAAAGATTTCTAGCTATCACGTGTAGCTAAGGCTTCTATATGAAGGACTGCATAACCTTTTGTTGAGAGGGGAGAAACACGGGCTGCCATTCCCCCAGGAAAATAAGATTTAAGACTAGGATAGTTAAGGACAAATAAAGGAAAGACACAATCCTCTTTCCAAGAGATCTGCTTCTTTCCATGACTGGATCCTACATGTAGCTGAGGTTGCATCTTTAGAGTGCCGTAACTCTTACTCATAAAAGAACATTGCCGTTTTATTCCATGATATCTCAGTACTTTGTAAATAGTTGTCTGCATTTTATGTAAACCAATATGATTCAAAGCTATCTTACATCAGTACTCCTAGAGAATGGTGGAGTTGCAATGACTCCGTCAATGCTGAATGACTAGAGCAAATCATTGAACGACACTATTGCTTAACAGGACAAACAAGCCTATTATTAAAACTACTTAGAGTAATTCAAGTGTACTGGAAAAACACTGGTTTGTATAACAATACATGAAACTTCTGTAGTCTTAATTAGTAAAATTTAATTTGAAAAAAAAAAACAACACAAAAAACCCAAAAACCTTTAGCATGTATTTTTTAAACTCATGAGTAAAATTGGTATCATTTTTTTAAAAAAATGCCTTTTACTCTTTACTTTACTTTAAAGCTTTCTAAATATTACTAATAGTCCCTGAATCATAAAGTTATGGCAGCCACAAAGTTGGAGCAGCCATTTCATTTCCCTGAGCTTAAGAAATGTGATGAGAACACTTTTATTACATTAGGAGAGAGGATTCAAGAGTGTTCACTCCAAAGAAATTCAAATGTTCATTGCAGGGGGCTTGGACTAGATGACTTTTGAATGTCCCTTCCAACCCAAACTATTCTGTAATTCTATGAAATGCGATTTCTCCTTCCAATTGGTGTCGGGACTTCCAAAAGTCTAAGACAATCAGAATCCAAGGGACATGAAGTATTTGCTTTATATTAATTCCACGAATGCTGACACCATGCCCAAGGAAGTGAAATGGCTATATATCAACTGCTTGTAACCCTCCACAAAGAATTTTAAATAAAGCTTTGCTGGAATAAAATTATTACTAAAAATACAGACTTATGCTCAGTAGAAATATTAGGGTCCCCCATATTTTGCAAACCTCAGTATTCGCAGTAGTCAGTAAAGAATCATTTTATCCACAGAAAATACTTAAAAGGCATTCCAGTCCTAACTGTGGGCAGGACTCGCTGGGCATATAACAATTACATGTACTGATTACTATCTCCTCAATGCTTCTAAGTAGATTAATTTATAAAAAAATTGAGATTGGCAAAATACTGGAAACAGTACAGCTAGAGGTAATTAGCCCAGCTGGAAACGCATTCTGAGGAGCTGTTGATGAGAGGTGACACAAAAGAGATGAATATGTGTTTCCAAACAGAGTACAATAGAAACAAAAAAATATCACAAGTGGTTGTTTGAAATTTTTATAACTGAGTTCAAACATCGTTTTCTAAAATAAGCATTTAACATAACTGTTTCATTTAGTTTTGTCCAGCTAGTTACATATGCATATTGTTCCATGTTAAAAAAAAAAGTATTCTTTTATAACTTGTCTTAAAATTTTTCTACACAGAATTAGTTCCTTTTAAAACGTTAGAAAGATACTAAGAATAGAACGAAGTAAAATGTGTAGAGAGGTTTTAAAGTCATTTTTTTACCCATGCTCTGGCTGAATTTATAATAAGGGTATCCCCATGACTGAGCAAATGAAGAATTCCAATGTTTTTAATTTTGAAGAAAATGACCGAAGGTGGGGAAAGGTCTCTTTGTTTTCAGTCCATGCTGACTTTTACCTAACTCTCTAGTGTACAGAATCCTGTCACCAGATCTCTTCTGTAATGCAAAGCATGTGTTGGCTCAAAACAATAAAAAGATTCTTTATTTCGATTAATTTCAAAGTGTATCATTCTTTACGTCAGATACTCTAGGCACACAGTGCTTGCTCTTAATGCCTCAAGATTCTGCCCTTTTTTAATGGCCATGCCACTGTGAAAAACTGGCAGTTTTTCCTTTTCTTTTTTCCTTTTTCTCCCAACTTTTGCAAAAAGTCATTAAAATCTAAACTTTTAAAATATTTCACCAAAATCCTAGACAAAACATGAGTCCATACTGCTTGTGCATTATAATACATTACATAAGATTATATTGATTTTATGAAAGTAATTCATTTGTGGAAGCTTAAGCTTATACCTTTTCATGTGTATTTAATTACCAAGTTGTCATTGGATATATATATTATACATGTAGATGTTTGGTTGGTTTTGGTTTTTTTGTGGTTTAAAAAATTTACTAAAAATCTTACTGAAAAGACCTATGACTGTCTTGGAATACATTAGCCACTTGAAAGTAAAATTATTAAGCAGTCTCGTTAACTTTTCACAAGCAAATAATACTGATTAGAAGTTTGTTTTAGTACTCCCAGTGTTACAGGAGGAAACATTCAAATCTGAAGATTACTTTGAAGTATAAATGGGATGAGCTTAAAGACTGAAGTTGCATGCTCAATGTATTATTGCCTTTATTTACACAAAGAATTTAAGCTTACACTTCTAAGAGTTATTCTCATAAAATTTGAAAGACTTTTTAACATTAAATATAATTATAATGGAAAACTGCAAGTGTCTCCAACATAAAAAGACACTTCATCTTTTATCTCCATATTCTCTCTTATGTAAGGCAGTGTGCACATCCACATCCAGGCATATAACAATTCCTATAAGCCTTTGGAGGAATTCACAATAGTTGTTGATCTAACGTTATACATACTTCTTAAATTTTATTTTCTGCACATATATGTTGTAGAGTGTTCTCTTTTCCATTCTTCAAGAAGTAATACCATCAGAATTAGCAGTGCAACAAACCAAAATAGAAATGAGTTCTCCTTAAAAATCTCAGAAACAAATGTGGCCTCAGAATAAACTAAACTTTAAATTTATTATTTATTTAAGCTAGTGTAGTGGCTCACTACACATAGTTGGCATATAAAAGCCTTATCACAGTCAATGTCCCTGTGCATTAGAGCGGGTGTGCTATAAGAACATCATTTCGAATTTCATCAGCTCTGATCATTAGCTCATCATGCAGTGAAAGAGTATTTTAGACTGATTGTAGTGCCAAGACATATTGTAAAGGCTTAGGAAAAAGTACTCCAGCAAGAACCAACAACAGATTTTGTTTACAATGAGAGACCGAGCAAAAAAATCATTAACGCGCTACAGTGCCTTGAAAGACAGATGGCAGAACACTAGACTTAAATTCAGCCAAACAACTAAAATCATATAGTATATGGAGGAAAAAAAAAAGGGTACTTTGAAAACCTGAATATTCTTTCTTTCGCTGGTACAAACATATACATATATTTTTTTTAAATTCTTGTGTATTTCCATCATTAAAAAACATGAAGAGTTGGCCTACAACTTGGATAATTTACTAAGAAGAACCTGCTTCTGGTTTATGTTTTCTTTGGGTTTTTTTTTGTTTTTTTGGTTTTTTTTTTAACTGAAATTTTTCTCTATATAAATTTATACAAAGCCCATCAGAAAACTGTCAGATTGCATTTCAGGATGTGCATTAAGCAATGGAAATTACATGATGTGCACCCTTTTGTGCACATATCCTCATCAGAAGATGCATGAAGTGGAATGACACACTTCACTAGCATTTCTCTTTCAAGGTATGTCTGCTGTTGTACGTATATATCTGCTGCCAGAGAAAGCAATGTTCAAGAAAAGTGCCAAGTACTGGAGCAGAATACTGTGATGTTTCCCTAGGTCCTGACAGAGTTCAATCTACAGTCTTGAACTGCTTCTTATATGGGTAAGACTTCCACGTATTTTTTTTTAATTACTTTTTGCTTGGAGGAGAACTGTTAGTCATGCTTTCCACCTGAGATTATCAGGTAGCCCATTACAGACTAGGGACATGCACTACAGTGAAGCAAAACTCTGACTCTATATTTTAGTATTTACTCAAGCTTCACACTTATAGTAATATTCCAGAATGTGACATCTAAACCTTAAAATAAAACATACCAAAAGTTAATTACTGAGGCAGGCAGGGGCAATCTAGCATATCCAAGTCCTCAAACAGCAACATCCATGAACAATTTTACATCACTCCAGTCATAGCTATGTAATTGTACAGTCCCATTCTCCAAAGTAACTCCTCGATGACATAAAAAACTCTCATCCCTTTGATCATCACTTTATTGTCTTTCAGTTTTATCCAGAGCCAGTTTGAACAAAGGCATAGAATAAAGTTGTATGTTATTTGCCTATTTCAACAATTCTTGCCATTCTAGCTACTGGTTGTATACACAGGTTGAAAAAGAATTACAAATCTTGGACTGAATTTGTCATGTAACACACAGTTTCCATTGACCAATGATTTTTAAACATTTGGATGACCAGCTGGTTCTGGATGGGATTTACACTGTTTTTTTGTGGATTCAGATGGACAAACATGCACAGTCTTTCTGCATTAGGTTAATACCAACAACTGATACTGAAAAATTCTGACATGGTTTATAGATCTTTTAAACAGATTAATCAATTTGTCTTGCATTGGCAATGAATTCAGATAGTGGGTTAGGTTCAGTAGAGAAAAAGGAAGAAAGTTCTCCGATTCATCATAGAGCCTTGATAGAGGCAAATAATCAGATCTCACAAGTACTACACTGCAAACCGTATTTGATGGCTACTCACGTGGCCTGTGGTTATGCTCCTCACACACACACACACAAATTCTGCTAAACCCATAATCTCACCCATTTGTAGTGCTGGGATGTACAAGTAACAGCCTGCTGGGTCAAGTGGTGCCAAAGAGGCTGCAGGGCTGTCTAGCAGTATCACCTCCCTGACACTCATCACCCCATGTTTGACACCACCATGGCCACCCTCACACACAACCTGCTCACCAGCTTCAATTCACAGTGCCAAGAAGCAGCAAAAAGGCCACTGGCACATGCAGCAGCTGCACATTTGCTGCTTTGCAGTAGCCTGTGTTCAAAGCAGCTGCGATAACAAGCTCACTCCCAACACCAGCTCAACACTACAGCTCCTCGTTACTCCCATGATGTCAGGCATGGCATATCACAATGGGAGACAGAGCACTCCTCACATCTAAAAGGCTGGTTTGATTCAACTAGCAATGCAAGAAAAACTTTTGGTAGAGATTTATATTTTTGTAACATTTCACTGTTTTGTTTTGGAGACAGAAGCAATAGGATCTTCAGCAGAAGTCTTCATGTGGTATTAAAATCATGTGCTTAGGATTTACTTTGCATAGCATTTCCTGGCAAAGTAAACTGCATCAATCTAATTTAAGAGCATTTCTTCTGGTTCACGGTGCTGTATTCAAGCAAGCTTTCTTCAAGAGGTTATCAAATCCACATATTAAAACCAGGAAAACAAATTACGAGGCTTTGCAACCTCCACATCTGCCTATAAGTGGCATTGAGGCAACGTTCTATACATGTCTAGAAAAAGTAATTTTCCACTGAAAATGATTCTCCTACATCTGTTATCAAACCCAACAAGAACCAGGCAGTTATTATAGCATACAACAGAGGAAGTTTGTTTTGGTTTTTTTTAAATGCTAATTCAAGAATGGAGGGTTCTTCAAATATTTTAGGAACTGGCCTCAGTACTGAAGTAAAGACTGTAAGAGTGGGTAATAACACAGATAAAGCATACATAGAATAAGGTGAAAAGGATGATGACCTATATGACCCCATTCATAAGAAAAATGGACATTTTTTCAATAGTGACCTATTTCTCACAAAGGCGCGAGTAACTAAATGATAACGAAAAATACCAGCTTTGAAACTGGACAAAGAAGGGAAATCTCATGTAGTCTCAAACTTATGTTTGTGATTAAAACACAATCGAAGCTCATGATTTTATAAGTGACTTCCAATTCTGACATTTTTTGTACATTTTTACTCTTGCACTTTCTCCAAAATAGGCACTATTTGTGCTTTCAAAAATGGCAAAAATAGAAGTTACCTGATGAGAGTTATTGTAATATCAAATAATAAAGCAATAACCGAATGTATCTTTTAAAAGCAACCCTACACTCTAAAAGGAGAATATCTGAGAGCAATGCTTTGAGTTCCAGTTTGATGCAGCAAAAGAATGACCAGGTATCAAGGAAAAACTTTATTGCAAAAATAGGTTAAAAGATGTCAGCAGAAGGTAATTCACAATAATAGAAGAATTAGAGAAAGCAATGTACCAAGCTTCTGCCTACAGCATTACAGTCCCTAAGAGATGAAAGAACAGATTTTCATTTTTTTTCCTTTAAGTGTTTCACTGGCTAAGAAAAGCTTAAATTCAATGCAAATTTTTTTATTTCTTTTTAGAAAACACATTTAGACAGGGTAAATGAATACTACTAAGTTTAATGTTCTTCCTCACTGGGGACACATTTTTACACAGCTCCAGCGTCTTGGAAAAAATCTTTATGTAACTTCCTTCATCAGTGGATTTTGCAGCACTTCACACAGGCAACAAGGTATAATTTTTCCTCAATTTACAGTAAGGAAAACCATATGGAAACCTCAATACAGATATCAAGGGAGATTGTTAAGGCTGGAACCACCTAAAAATGTTCAAGTAAGGTTCTGATGCTGACAACTAACTCTCATAACCCTGAAGGCTTGCAAAATCTCAACTTGCTTTTACCAGACATTCATGAAGACCAACAGAAGAGTCCCTACATTTCTCAGTAGTTTCTGGAACTACACCTTCCCAGAAGCTATTAATTCCCAGATTTAATGCAGCTCTATCCAGAAACAGGATAACAAAGCCAGAAATAAAGGCCAGGTCTCAGTAGAGTGAGACCCACTCAGTAGAGTGACCTATCCACTAACAAGCCTGATGAGATAGAAAGAATTGATTTGCAGACACTGATTTGGCCAGCATTACCTACGACAAATCAAATGAGACTTATTGAGGTTTCCACTCACTCAAACGTGAGTTCACGGCATTTTTTAAGATGATTTTTTGGGGGGAAAAATCTTGAGGAGCAGATCACCAAGATCAAAATCACACCATGAGCAATGCAAAGTAAAATCCAGTCAAATCTTGGCTAAGGAATTCTTACCTTTCCATTTGGTGCTCCAGTGGCACTTAAATCTAACCATAGGTATTTACTGAAAGTTAAACTTTTACTTTGCTAACGTATCTGGTTTTTTAATAATTTATGAAGTTCAATACTGAAAATATGACTGTATGAATATGAAAAGTAAAAGAGATTAGATTTCTATAAACCTTTCTTTTATGCCTCATACCACAAACGGACTCCATTTTCACTAAAAGAATCCTATTTGATTTACAGAGTATTAATAGTCACATTTCATTTCTGAAATACAATGCAATTAGTAATTATGCTCAGAGACATCGTACGTGCACCACTTACACTTTCACAAGGTCTGGAAATCGTTACTGAACCACTGAAAAACAGGTTTGGAACGTGTTACAGTTTAACAAAGATTAACTCATAAAAGGTCAAGATCATCTAGAAAGTCTCCTAACTCCTGGATTTTCTAACTCCTGGCTTTAGTTCCTCCACTGTTCAGAAATTGAGTAGTATCTCTCATATTCAGGTTTATGTAGCTAAACTCTTGATTGCCCTCTACTAATTCTCCAGCACTCTGCACAGAAGCATTTTGCATTGTTTTCTTTAAGTTGTGGTGGGGTTTGTGTGTTTGTTTTTGTTTGGTTTGGGTTTTGGTTTTGTTTGTTTTTCAAGTAATATTCCAAAGTAAGTATGGCACAAAGAGGTTCCAGAAAGAGATAGAAAAGGGTAAGGGTGCAGTTTCATGAGCTACCTATGTCAGCCTAAAGCCAAACTGCTGCTGCTACAAAAAAAAAAAAACAAAAAGTTTATAATCGCCCTGTTCCTCCCACCCAGTCAATGTGTTTCCTCCTCCTCACTTGCCAGCACTAGATTTCTAATGCCCTGCAGACAATTTAGAAAATCAATCTTTATTTAAATATTTGAATTGTTAAGTCATATAAAAACAATCTCTTAGCTATCTCAGAAGTTTGTATAAGAGATATTTCTAGGTTTGATAAAGTTCCAAGATCACAACAGTAAGCAAGCTATTAGTACCAGAATAACAGGTCCTCAGTACCAGATCCAGATGTCTTTATCTCTTCTTGGCTGGGGTCTATAAACTCCAGAGTTTGCAAAGTGTGAGAGACCTCACTGGTGAGATGCAGTGCTCAGGTGAGGCACTGGATGAGCCATTTCGCTTGCTCCAAAACCAAAATCAACCAAACAAAAAAACCACAAGAAAAATCCAACAACCAACAAAAATTATTAATAGAAAACCAGCAAATTATCTCCTTCACCTTTTTCAGCTGTTTATCTGTTAATTTGCTGATTTTCAATTCTCCATTCCCCAAAAGTCTTAAACTTAGCAGAGAGGATATTTTCCTTTATGCATACTTATCATAGAGTTAGCTGTCAATTTTGAATGTTTTTTTTTTTCTTCTTGTTCTTGAGCTTCTGCTGTGCAGAGTGATGCTTACTAAGCATCCGTGGCTCCATAGTTTGAGTACCTCTGATATGGGAACTGAATGCAATTAACCGGCTACCATAAGTTATCCATACACTGATTTCTCAGAATAAGCACATGTAAATTGCTATCATCATAAATTGCTATCATTTATTGTAATGTCAAATTTGCAATGGGGACTTACATACTTTGGGGTAATGCTCCCATAAGAGAAAATCTGTATAGCTCCACTGAAACCAGTTTTGTTTATACTGTTAAAGGATGTGATCCACTGTAATTTGAGACTCAAACACAGACACAATAAAATTTAATTTAGCTTGGGAAGGATCTATTCTAGAAACAGCTTGCAAACATCAGATAATTACTCTCTTCAGATAGTTACAAGGGTGGATTAATTTTACATTTTGTTCATTTCCATTTAGTATATGATGCAGATGAATCAATGCTACAAGAGGAAAAATATACAGGAACATTTATCAAAGTGTGTAAACATGTTTACAGTCCTTTGCTGCACGTTCATTCCATCTCATTTTTACTTAATTACAGATACTATTGAGTAGCAATGAAGAAAGCTTCTGAGAGAACTCCTTGCTACTGAACTACAAGATTACAAAACATGGCAAAAAGCTAGTGCTTCTGTAGGGACTCACTCTCCAAAAGTCAATGCTGATCTCATGAGGGCATCTCTCATCATTTTCTTCTTCAGTTAGTTAGATAAATTTATTTTTCAAAGATATTTGAGAGCATCATGACTTTGGTCAGAAAAAATAATTAATTTGTTAGACATATTCCACTGTGAGAGGAGCTGCAAGTTAGAATTTATTTTCTAGAACCCTAGATTGTAGATTTATTCTGTAAAATCTATACTATGAAATATCTGTCCTGCTGGTTATAATGAGCCAATGATAGAAAAATTTGGTATTTGCCAGTTTCCACCCTTCTGTAAATGTTTCTAGTTTTGGTCATGTCTTTTTTATATTTAGAATACACAAAAGGAGATCAATCTGTACTTCCTAGAGGAGAGAAGCAAATCTTTATGGCTCTCAGCTCTTCTCTTTGTAAAAAGTTCCTCAGTCAGTCCTAAGAGATGATGTAAAGTAATGGAAAAGCTTTAGACAAGAGTCATTTTCCCTTCTACCAATTCTATTTAATAAGTGCAATACTCTGAAAATGGAAATTGCTACATAAGAGCTAAATACCATTGCCATTACTTTGTTGCCAAGGGACAGCTGCTATTAAGGCCTTTCTGTGTACAATTACCAATCTAGCATTTTCCATTACACACTCTGCTTTACATTATTCTGACCATGCCAAAATTTCACCATTTAGACTGCAATATTGTTTGTCATTTTTTTCCTTTTAAAAACTGAACAATGACCATTTGATGTTTCATACAATAATATATGCAAAATCCACTAGTTTGAAAGGTCACAGTTCTCCTATAATTTCTGGAGCACTTATTTCCCATAATACAAAGAAAGTCTCCAATGCACTCACTTAAAACTTGAATGAGAATGGAATATTTCTTCTGCAACTACAAAGATATATTTTCCTTTCAATAATTTCTCCAGCATTACCTGATGTACAAATCCACAAAAATTAATACATTCACCATGGTTTTTATTGACTTTGGTGGCTAAAAAACAAGAATATTCCTACTTCAACAAGCATGCCTCACATCTAGGGAGACCGAAGACCACAAAGGGCTTATTCCCCCCACACAGCCCCAGTTGCTTTTGGTAAAAGCCAAAGGACATTATGTGAAGAAATCTAGAAATTGAAAACAAGTTGCAATTCTATGCAGCTGTCATCTCAGTGTTTTTCTTGTCCAGACATAATTAAGCAGAACACATCATACTGGATAGACAAAATGGTAAGGAGCTATAATGGAAATAAGAGGACAGTGACAGCTTCAATCAACAGAGGGTTAAAAGAGGAACAGACCAGAATAGTTGCACCCAGGTGAGGTGAGGAAGGAACTAATACATGAGAAGGGACTAATTGTACGATGGAGGGTGGATCAGAAAGAACTAAAAGTTGAAGAGTCATTGGAGTCTATAATCAAACATTGCTATTTTTTACACTGACATTTTAGGAAACAACTATCAAACTTATGGACAAGAACGTACTTCATTGTTTCTGAGTGAGAGCCTGCCGGGGTCATGTTGCACTGTCACTCTGAGCACACAAGAGGAATGCCCTTTGTGCACCTCAGAACTCCAGCCCAGCTAGACGGGAACAACACGGTAGCACACATTAACTTGTTCTGGTTTATTTATTAAAAAGCATTAAAGCGTTCAAAATATTAACAGAATACAAAGTCTGCAAAGGACAGCATAAAGTTTAGGAAAATGTAAGGTAATGTTGTTTAGTTCAAATTTCACTTCATTGTACATACCCAATCAAAATAGTATTAAAGGAACAAGTGTTAATCTGTGTCATTAAGTCCACAACACAGAGAGAGCTGAGGGGGAAAAAAAAAAAGGCAGGAAAAAAAAACCACAAAAAAAAACAACAACAAAAACAAAAAAAAAACCCCAAACACCAACCAAAACCACCCAAACAAAAAACCAAACAACACACCCCACCATGTTCAGTCTCAAATAAATGGTTTTCATCTCAGTCTCAGTATAATGCATTAAACAGTTTTAAATGTTCAGGTAAGAATCAAAACACTGTACTTGGAAGGCATTTTGTTCCTTTCCTGAGCTGGCTTTTCATTTCAATATTGCCTGCATTTCCACCCATCCTCATGAAAGGCCGAAGAATTAGCAATGAGTTAGACACACAGAGGGAGAGAAGAGAGTTCATTAATCTCACAGAAGCCAGGAAGCATTCAAGTAGGAATTTCTACACTAGACTACACATTTACGTGTAACTAAAGGTCTTACCTTGAAAAGTCTTACGCATGTACCTTCAAGAAATGAAACAATATACTTCAGGCCCTGAAAACTATATTCTGCATATTATGAGAGAGAATATACCACATTGGTTAGAGAGGGAAAATACTGATGTTTTCTTTTTCTAGAACTGATGCAAGGATATGCTTGTTCACTTTACAGAATTAGGCCTGTAAGATATGTTAGGTAATTTGTGTTTAAACCAGCCTAGCAGCCTGCATTAATAATATGAGAAAGTAATATGAGAAAGCGATATCAAAAGTTAATTTAAAAATGGGAGGAGGAAGAAAGTGTGAATCTATAGGGAAGAAAACAGTCATTCAATTTTGTCATACAATTTCTGATTGAATTTCATATTCAGAAGAGCACAGGGAAAAGGAAAACAAAGCCATCTAATGAACTAAAACTATTCCTATTTTAATGAGTGATTTTATACAGTCACAAAATGAATTCATACTTATTTGAATTCATAAGGAAACAAAATGCTAATAGTCTACATTCAACAGTTTTAAGACATGGTATGTACTGAACAGTGAAAGGTCTCTTCTAGGATGACATGTAGATATTTATTAGGCATGGTACTCAACACGTTCAGTAATGACCTAGAAGATTCAATAAGTAGTAAGCTAAAGAACTGTACAAATCATACCAGTTCAGAGGAAAAGCAGTACCAACGAGACAAAGATTATCAAAACATAATCTGAAAATAATGAAATTGCATTAGACTGGGAAAAATAATTTGGAATAGTTGTTGAATAAAAATAAGACATTTGCAGAGCAACATCAAATCAAGGGAGTTAAGAGACAAAACACTGTATTCTATTGGTGTGAATTAGTAGCAAGAAATCTTTGCAGCATTAGGCTGTGTACACCAAAAGCTACGTATGACAGTGTTTGGGTACTTGGTATACTGCACTTCCACAGCTGCTTCTGGAACAGAGTGTTCAGTTCTGGGCATGTGACCAGAAAATCATTGCCAAATTAGAACAGACTTGAAGAACAGCAAAGGAATTAAATGCCTGAGGGAGTTTTATGTTACAAGATTTAGGTAAACTAAATATGAGCCACTTTCCTCAGCAAGGTCCAAAAAAACCAGACAATTCAAATATAAGGTTAAACAATACGGTTGGAGAGGACTTAACTGTCATAGGAAGCATGAATAAAAATAATTACATAAAAACAACAACAACAAAATTTAATTAACTGGGAAAATATTCTAAGACTAGAATAAAAGTAGTCATTGCAATTCTCTCTCTGTGACACTGGGAAAAGCTTCTCTGGCAGACTATGAGAAGCCAGAAAGAGGCACCCGGGGCAGAGACAAGTTTAGGATGCAAAATGAAATAGCAAAGATTTCATGTGTGAGAAAAGAAAACCAGCGTGGAAGTAGAGAGAGCCCACGAATGCCAGAAACACCTAAAAAAAATTATCATTTCTAGAACTTCACTTAGTATCTCAGGACTTCTGCTGACTAGCAGTTTCTGTCTCTAGTGTCTAGTTCTATAAAATACATTTTTCAATACTGGATGTGTATTTGCAGTTTATTCTGTCCAGAAATTCTGCCATCAGCTATAGCAAGTATTTATTATAAGTGTAAATGAGAAATGAACTAGGCAAGGTACCCAAATCAAAATCAGCCAGTTAGAGAATCTAACTTTCTTACAAACTGAGTCTACCTTACTCTGAAAGTAATTAGCTCATCCAGACTCAAATGAACAGATACAAAAGACTTACTTCTGAGAGAGCTGACTTAAATGAGAGCTTGCCATGGAAAAAAATATCTCTATGGCAGGATAAAATAAGCAAAAAAGTCATTCTAATATACTCACACTTCAAAGACCTCTCAGGTGTGAAAGATGGGGATTTTAAAAAGGTTAATTTCAGCTCTGAGGTATGCCTCACTAAAGTCAGATTACAATAAGAAATTGCTTTAATTATGGCAAGCCAGCTAAATGTATCCCTTAAGTTTTTAGCTCTAATAGTCATAGTAAGGGAATCTTGAGTGATTCTATCATAACCACCACATTCGTATCAAAGCACCATTTGGGACCAAATTTTGCCCTTAGTTACACCATTTGAAATCAGTATTAAATCCTCTAAATTAACCTAGATTCTGTTTACAAAAGCCTTCAGACTCACAAAGCAATCAGAAATGGAGTGCAGCTTTAATAACTAAAACAGTGGGGAATATTTCTTACAATTCAGACATTTACAGGAAAAAATGAAACATCTGAAGCCTTCTTTACACAAATTATTCCTTCTCAGGTACCACATCCCCAGGAAGATTCTTTAGCTATGAAAAAATCTACCTTTAAATTTCTTTGGTTGAAAGGGTATCGTTTAAAACAGTAACTGGGGCAAGGACTAGGACTTGATCCTTCCATATTAGTGCTCCAACTAACAAACCAGAGAATATTTCCCACCCATTAGCTGGCACAATGACTTCTTAAGACTCTTCCAACCACATAGGGCAAGACACAAAGTTAATTGTTACAAACGCTGTTGTTGTGAGGTGCAATTCTTGAGTTAGTCTGCACTCCAAATTAAGCAGAAGAACATCTGATTCTTGTTTCCCCTATCACTGTCAGATGAGTGCAAGAGGGACACCAACACCTCCTTTTCAATGAGCTTTACAAGTGCTTCAAGAGAGCTGAGTACATCTAGTAAAATGAGTCCCTACAAGTGAAATACACAGAAAAACCTGAAAATTCTGCCTCTCTCTGAGCCAGACAAATTCCAGGCAATCTGATTCAGGACATCTGTGGCAGTCGCATACCTTGGCAGCAATAAGTGCTTGGGTCTTTATCAAATAAATAGACGTACTTATTTTTTGTATTAAAATGTTAAACTAATAGGTGAGAGGAATGGTAAAAAAAACCAAACACAACAAAGAATTAATCCAGTCCCTACTCTCCAAGGGAATGGGATGGAGTTGGCTGGGATTCAGGGAAATCTTTGTTTACAATGAGATTTACTATGCAATTGTCTCAATGAACCTTCCCATTACCTTCCCGAAGAAGTCTTTCTTGTTAGACTACCTACGTTATCTAGCTTGAGTATTTTGAGTGCTGTGCCTTATAAACATCCTTTCCTCTCCCATTATTTAAATTATTCTTTCAAACATCTATTTATTCTGCTACTACAATAAGTTTCATCTTGAATAGTTCCCAATGTTGCTCAAATGTAATTTTTCACAACTACTCATAGAAAGCTCTCTAAACAAAACAAAACAAAAAAAAAAAGAAGCAACAATCTACAAGGCAACATTTCTCCATTAGGAAAGGCAACTAGGACATTTACTTTGAAAATTACATATGTTTACATATATTGTGCCTGAGTCCTATAGATTTTGATATACTGAAGCTAATTACTAGACAATTTGTATTATTAATAAAAGCAATAATGGAGAATAACAACAGCAAGAGAAGTAAAATAGATTTCAAAAAGCTGTATTCTGTGAGAACATTTTGGCAATGTATCTTACAATATTTTTAAGGTAAGATTTACCATAGAAATAGTACTTCAGTAACCTGAAAACCACGGACTTCCACATAGTAATGCAGGGCATTGCCATGTCATGAGTTATCTGTCTCACTCAAATAATGGAATGGGAAATGAACTTTCTAAGCAGACTTAAAACACAAAAAGAAGGCCTTTTCATATACAGCACAATTCTATTGAAGAATTCAATCTTACAGAAGGTTTTATAAAAGTAAAAATTGGATTTGCTCCAGAACGAGCCATTTGGGGGGTCTCTAGCAAATTATGTTCTTGATAATTCTTAAGAGGTTTTTATTGTTTTAATTTCTAAAATAAAGTTAACCATTAAATTCCGTGTAAATTAGCATTTTAATAATCACAAGTCAGGAGTGAAACAAGGTTCCATTTTGCCAGATCTGAACAAGTTCTCCATTCCAAAGAATACACCATTTCAATACATTCAACATGTACTCACATCCCCATAGAAATAAAAAAAAAAAACCCACACACACTTGTAGTGAAGTTTATATACACTCAGTGTTTCCACTAGTTAATATTTTTTGATGAAAACTCTAAACAAAATGAGCTGGAAAAAAAAAGCAAAACCATATAAAAGTTAATCAGACGGTAGCTTCCTTGTACCTAGTACAAGGCTATTATACCAAAGAATCACTCTACTTTCAAGAGTCTTCTAAGAAAGTATCAATTTAAAAGGTAGCAAATATTATTTTTCTACATCATCACACAAACCCTTGCCACCAAAACCACAGTCTCTGTCCAGAAAACCCCTCATAATTTGTAACACGTTTCTTCTAACAGTGGAGATTAGATTTAAGTTATAAGAAGCTAATTTCAACTCCTACAAACTGACTATGTAAGGTAAGGACATAGAATACATAAAATACGTCTTACAAAGTGATGCCAATTAACATTGGATCAAGTGATGTGATACTTAACATGGTATTACTTTTGCCTCCTTATGAGTCCTTTCCTCCCCTCTGGGATGAAATTTACTGGCCATAACAAAGCCAATGAGGAAACGCTCAATGACTTCAGCCAAGTCAGCTTTTTGTGACTCCTACTGCAGACTAGAAGACAGAGTGAATAGCCTATTAAATCCCACTGCAGTGACAGGTCCATCATGGGAGAGATAGAGATACAGATACATTTTAGGGAATCCAAAAATCTCTGAATAATATTTACATAACTGACAACATCAAATCTATATTGTCTAAAACAGCAAAAATCAGGACTACAAATAAGGATTTTATATGCTGCATTGTGTTTGGCTTGCTGAAATTAATACATGCATATTGGCCAGATAAAAGGAACATGAACTTGTCTTGTAGTCAGTTATTACTTCTTAACTCAAAGCAATTAAAAAAAAAAAAAGAGTTCAACAACTAATTCTGTACACGTAACCCTAATTTACATAGCTTTTATGATGTGTCTGCAACTTAATAAATTTTAAGACATAGAATATTTGAAACACAACTGGAAATAAGTTCAATTTTAGATCTAGAATGTAGACCAGACTGACATTTTACCTAGTTGTTCCTAACAGAATTTAAATGGTTACTCTCATAAGACAGATACATATTATATTGCACACAGAGCAGCTGTCATTGGAAGCTTGTTTTCCCAAGCACAGTAATATAACAAAAGGAGAAGAAGAAAATAATTTAAAAAAACCCACAAACAAACAAAACAAAAACAAAACGCCACACACCAAAAATCCCACACTATGATATTTTGATATTTTACATAGCCTCTATTGCTAAGGAGAAATCAGCTGGATCACTCTCTAGTTAGTAATGCTACACATACTATATACACTTTTATGTACAGAGAGTTTCACAGAATGTTACCCATACAAAAAACTATACAGGAGAAATCTGTCACTGAAGATGTGGTTGTAAACTGCTAAGCAAGCAAAATCCAAGTATATTATCACCATTTCATGTAAAATAGTGCTTTACATTCAAATTTATAAAATGAAACTTCAGCCAACTCATTATGGATATTTGCAGCTTATAAACAATTTAAAAGTAATGAGAATCATTAACTCGAACTCCAAAAGCTAACACAGTTTAACCTGGCATAATGTACACGGAATATGAAATAGATGTTGGCAAAATATACTCTGCATATCTTATTAGTCAAATATCTGTCATAAATTCATCCCACTTTGCAGCTTATCTCCTGAAAAATAAGTCGAATGGTGTTTTTCCATGTATAAAATTATAATACTTATGAAGAAGGTCAGTCTAGTATTTTTTTACATTTTGACAGTAGCAGTTTCCATGTAACAATTATTTAACAAAGTAATGAAGCTTGAGTGTGACCATATCTACTTCTCACTTGGCTAAAAGACAGTGGAAAGCATAAAAAAACATTGCATTCCATTTTCCAAGTTCATTTTGCCACCCAAGACCAAATTGAAACCAGCACCACACAAAAACAGACTATGCTTTCAGAAATTCTTGACATTAAATGTGGCAGGAACTCAAGGGTGTTTTATCTAATTATTTATGGGAAGAATCACTAGCACATATATTACAAATTCCAGCTAAAGGATTGTGGTAGTGTACAGAAAATGACTGGCTCCTGAATTAAACATCTCATGTATTCTTCCTGCAATTATTTTCCTCCTGGATCTTATATTCACTAATGTTCCAAGAGACACCTTGGATACCTCCATGACTACTGCTTCTAAACTAATTAGTCAAAATAGCATAGCTTGTTCTTATTGAAAGATGTCACGAAGGATTCAGAGCTAAGAAATGGATCTTTTAAAGAACTGGTTTAAATATAGAAGAACTCTGTACATCAATCACACAATATTTGTCTTAAGATTCCAAAAATCTCTTTCCCTGCTCCAGGCTTGTATGATACTTGTGTTCATGGAATGAATTGTATTGCAGATTGCAACGGGCAAGTCTGAAAATATTTTCTTTATGGCTTTCTATTTTCTAATTTTTTTCCAGGTTTAAATCTTAAGCATTTTTTCCTTGATGTCGATTTACAGAAATACTTTGTTTTGCAACTACTTGCATTAGAATTCCCTGAGTCACAGGTTCATCCATTCCTCCTGATGGAGCTCTGATCACATTTCTTAAGGAATTTTTTCACTCATCCATCACTGGTACAGGTGCCAAGACTTAATTTTCAGTCTCTCTTTCCCCCTGCTGGACACTGCTCTTAGTACTAGCAGAGAGGTATTAACTTTTTCTTCCTACAACATGCAAGTACCACACTCTGCTGAGTGTCTGTCTTACCAAAAAATGTTCTTGTCTAATTCAGGCTTTGTTTTTCAAATAACTACTAACTTACTACTGTAAAAACATAAATCATCTACTAGTTCAGCATTAAAATTTTGTATTGTGTATGGCAAAACTCATTTGTTGTGCTCAACACCTGTTCAAACCATTTCAGATACTGAATTTGATTTATTTGGATGAATTTTCGCATGGCATTTGAAAATCTCACTCTGGAAAAGTATATGGAGGTAAAACCAGAAACATTTGATGGCCTCATGTTCATTTCATGAGGGAGGCTGGTAGCAGCTGTCTTAAACCTCCTATGGGCAAGCAACTACCTTTAGGCTATCCTCAGCAGACCTGCCTGAGTTTCTGGTGTACAAAGGAAGTGTAGCTCCACACAGGGACAAAACAGCAGCAGACCTGCTACGTGACACAGGTAAACTATGCCTGCCTGCAATTAGAAAAAGAAAGGGAGAAAAGGCAAGGAAGAGAGTAAAGCTCCCCCAACAATTTTTCCTTCAGCTGGCTATGCCACATGCCTCTTCTCCTGACTTCCACTGACAGTCCTGTGCAGTTACAATTCTTTCGATTAAAGACTCACATATCTACACTAGATAATGACAATTTCCATTATTTTCTATATTAGCAAATAAAGTAAAACAGAAACATAACAGTGATGTTACTTAAGGCAGACAACTGAACATAGTTCATATTCCTAGCAGAAGAAATGGAAAGTTCAAAGAACTGTAATGCCCTCCTACAAACTGCGTGAGTTACTATGCACCAACAAACGCAAATGATTTTGTTTCCAGAACACCGCAGCAGTTTTCTACAGAGCTTACCTCTGTAGACAGCTTATCTCTTGTACACAACATCCAGCTCTATCTTGGAGATCACTCACTACTGTTAGTAACAACAGCCAACAAGTTATTTGACAATGAATTTAAAGTTCCCCTTGAACTCAGCTAAAAGACCAATACATGTACACCACAGGGGGCAGCACACTTTTGTTAGTTCTGTATCAGAGATGAAACCATATTTCCTTAGTCAGCAATAAGTCTATGAATTTACCAAACATCTTCATCCTTTTAAAAAAGAGTATGTGCAAATGAACTGACTAAAAATTTAATACAGCATATGATGCCTATGGTTGGTGTATGGGAATGTAGCGCAAGATTTGGCGAGGAGGTTAGTTAAATGTAAATACGCTCAAAGTGACTTGCACCTGCCTGTAGAAAAAGCACATACATCACACTAATTGTTTTACTGGCCTTGTGTGCTTGATGAGTAGAACCTCTGTGTTAGATAACATAGGCCTGTGAGAAACTCCGGGCACCTTATCACTATGTCTGAGATTCCTGCTTTGTGGTGAGAAAGAGCGGGAGGCTGCGCCGGCCTGAAGCCTTGAAATCCAGGCGAGCTCAGCAGGCCCAGCGATCTTCCAGCAGGGCTGAACTCACCAGCGCCTGCGTCCCCGCTTGTGTCACCTCTGCCTGGGAGCTCAGGTGCGACTTCGGACATCCCCCAGTAGAGAGGTAACTAAAATAAAACTTGCTCTTTGCAATGCATTCGTGGCCTCTGGCTCTTCTTGCGATGTGCCTGCGTATGTGTACACAGTTGGTCAAAATTTTTCAGCTCTTTTGGTGGCCATATTATAGAATCATAGAATGTCCTGAGTTGGAAGAGACCCACAAGGATCATCGAGTCCAACTCCTGTCCCTGCATGTGACAACCCCACAGCTCACACCATGTGTCTGAGGGTGTTGTCCAGTCTCTTCTTGAACACTGTCAGGCTTGGGGCCGTGACACCTCCCTGGGGAGCCTGTTCCCGTGCTCCACCACCCTCTGGGGGAAGAACCTTTTCCCAATGTCCAACCTAAACCTCCCCTGGCACACATTCCTGCCATTCCCTTGGGTTCTGTCATTGGTCACCAGGGAAAAGAGATCGACACCTGCCCCTCTCCCTCCCCTTGCGAGGAAGCTGTAGCTGCCGTGAGGTCTCCCCTCAGTCTCCTCTTCTCCAGGCTGAACAAACCAAGCAACTTCAGTGGCTCTTCAGACAGCTTCCTCTCTAAACCCTTCACCAACTTGGTAGCCCTACTGACAGTAACAAGCCTCTTTTTTTTTTTAACTGAGATTGAGATTTCACAATGAGAAATGCATTCTCAGTTACTACATTCACCATTAAGTGATTCACCAACTGATGCTTTGAGGTAAATTTAAGCACAGGCATTTCAACCGGTCAGTATGAGAAGTTGCTGTATAACACTATGCTGAGTTGCTTAGGTTGCTACTGAAGTCAGCTGAGAGAGCCACCAACATGGCTTTTGCATTACGCTTCAAATCAGAAGTACAAAAGAGTTCTGTGCTTGTTGTTAGTAGAGCTGGATGTGTATCCACGTTATATTTGCTGGCAATCTTTATCTTTACCTAATGATAACTTGGTTACTTTGGCCTATCAGATAATTTACCAGGAATGATGTGCTGTGTTGTTGGTTTGTTGTTGTTTTCTTTTTAATAACATAAACTCAATTAAAATGAAAATATTTTTGGACTTGCAACCGCAGGCAAAATACTGTTCATTCCCAAATCATGATAAGTCAGCAAAAGGCTTATAGAAATGTAAACAAATTTTATGAATTATCCCATTAAAAAACATGTCTGGAGGACTGTTCAAAGGCATTGTTTTCAAATGGTGAATTAAGGGAATAATTATATATTTATTAGGCTGGCTGAATTGCTATGACATGATTTGACTGTCATAACAATAAGCGATATATTTGAGAGTTGATACTGGATGTCAGCTGAGGAAATTGAAAATAGTTCAATTGATAGGTTTCTACCTTTAAGAGGTTTCTTTTCTATTAAGAAAGAAAATGGTGCTATTGCCTGCAAATGGAGTTAAAATGCTATTAAACGCCTGTACTTTGAAATACATCCCAAAGCTATTTGATGTCTCTTCCTGAATCTTATTAGCAGTCAAGAAAATTCAGATTGCCAAAACACTTAAAAATGCTGCTCAGAGCAGACCTATTTTTATTGTCAGCAGAGATGATAATCAGGCAAACAAGGAACTTTTTTCCATAGGCAAGTCTGAACTGGTCATTTAAGGTTTATACTGATGAAAAAATTCCCTGCAGAGATTCAATATAGAGAGATGGAAACACAATCTCAGCAGCAAAACAAAACCTGTCCAGACTCCTTTAAATAAATCCTTCCATTGGATTTAAGTCAGTGTGACAAACAGGTATCTACTAAAAGGAAGTGGTATAACATGGCAACTTCTGGAGACTGAGCATGACAGAGTGGAAGGTAAGAAAAGCAGCAGTAGGAATGGGACAATTAATTCTTTCCTTAAGAACTTCTGAGATTTTTTTCTTTTTGCTCATCTCTTACCAGTCATGTACAAATTACCATTTTCTCTACCTCTAACTACTTCAAACATTTTATTTCTACTACTCCACCCAAGCACTTTTTTTTGTATTAAAGCTAAAAGTCCTTGGTTTGGTTTTTTTGGGGGGTGGGTTGTTTACTTGGTTTTGTCTCTAACAAGTTGTGATTTCCTCATGATGTTTGTGTCTCTCATCACCCTATCAGGTCCAAAGGATTGTGACAGCGTATATACATACATTGAATGTTGGCTAATTACTATCACTTTCTTCTAGTTACACAGTTGCCATTTTGAATTTTTTTAAAAATTATGCAAATTTAGCCAAGGTAAATTGTCCTTCTCTGCAGTTACATTTCCACACTCAAGGTGGCTTTGTAAACATATTCATCTATACATTTTGTATTATTTATTAGTCTGTGTATATATATACAAACAAGAACTTATGCAGGCTAATTTGCCTTAAAAGAAAGAATCTGGTTAATCAGGCACTGACAGAAAGAAATTGGTTCGATAACCTGGGCTTCAACAACTACTGCAGTATAAACAGCAATTGAGAATAAAACTTTACAATTTACACAACAAAATGAGTCCACTGTTGAAATCCCAATGCATTACAATTCCTTCAATAGCCATAGAGACTCTGATGGAGATGAAAAAGAAAAGTTCAACCTTAGGAAAAACCTTGAACAAGGTCACTTCCAGAAAGACCAGGCAGATTCTGAATACTAAACAACAGAACACTGAAGCAACAGCAATTTGTCTCAACTGTCACACTTGCCATGTAAAAGAGGGAAATAACTCAGTGATTCAGTTTTCAAAACACAGAACAAAGCAGAACAATAAAATTCCCAGACTCAGTGAAGTATCTCTGATGGGTTTTATTCCATAAAAGGAAGATGATGGTTTCATACAACAGAAGTCCATCCTCTTCACGACGGAAAATAAATCCCTTCAAGACATTCAGGAAGAAAAATTCTTCAACTTAGGACTTAGTCTCACAGGGAAGAAAATCCATAAAATATACCAGCAGACTTGATTTTTTTCTGGACTGAGACCTGGGAAGCCTGTCATGGCGTTCCTCAGGAAAACTCTATCCCTGAACCCCGTCCCATCACAAATTTGTGTTAGCTCCACTTGATCCTTAAAAGACCTACACACTCTGCTGAACATCGCTATTCCTCAATTACCAGGAAGCATAAGAACACAATTCACTTCTCTGGCAATTGCAACAGAGACTACACTTCAGAGGTCTGAGCCAATATTCCCAGAGTAACAATTCAGGAGTATTTAAAACGTGCATACATTAAATTTTTAATGTTAGGAATGTGTTAATTTGAACTTCAAAACACAGTGATTTGCTGAAACAAGCAGACCAAAGCACATACAGCCTCCTCTCAGCATTCATTTTGAGAGCACAACGCATTCTGAAATCTCTAATAGTCTACGAAAGTCAGTTGGCTGAAGTACATTTCATCAAGCTAAGAGAACCTTCCCCCGTTCCTTAAATTAGGAAGGCTATAAGTGAGAATATAATGCAGAAAATTACTATTAGATTATTGTGCAGCCTTTAACCTGGTCACAGGTAACTTCTGGTTTTTTCCAACAGCTCAGATCAGAAGAGAATCTACTGCTCAAAGCCACCCATGGGTTTTCCACTGCTCCTATATAAAGATACCTAAAAAAACCCCCACAATCAAGGATAGGCTGCTCATTTTCAGCCCTCAGAGAGCATCATTACCGAGCTCCATTTCATACATCAAGGAAAAGATTAAAGGGGTGATAAGGATAGTAGTCTCTGAATACCTGTGCTGCTGTAAAACCTCTGATTCTAGGATGCTTTTTAACCTAATAATACCGTATTCAGATAAACCACCTTAAAACTAATATTAGTAGTTCTTTCTAGGCTAATTTCTGGCATGACCAAGTACTGCTGACCTCAGAAGTGTGGCCGATTTCAGAGAACAAGGGCAGTAACCAGCCAGACAATTCTCAGGCTGGAGTAGCCAACATTTTTCTGCCAAAGAAAACAGTGAAATGCCTGTAGTATCAATTTTATAGAATTTGTGTTGACAAAAATTCCAGCCTGACAGTTTCTTTGTTTTGCGGGGGTTTCTTCTGTTGGATTTTTGTTTGGTTTTTTGGTTGGTTAAGGTTATTTTGTTTGCTTGCTTGGGGCTTTTTTTGTTCATTGCTTTGTTTTGTTTAAGGACCATGACTCTACTATTAATTCTATTTTAGTTTCTCAGTCTTTCAACAGTTTTGAGCTCTTATTTCTGAAGAGGAGGACATTAGTAAAAATTCTTGTAAATAATTTGCAATATAAGAAAAAAAAAAAAACCACAACACGCATACTACAGCACTCTTAATGACCAGGAAACATAGCAGTGTACTACAAAGCATAAAGTAAATCACAAGTTTAAGTTTAAAGAGAAAATGCGAGTTACTCCTTCTACTCCATAGAACTTCCATAGAAACATATATTTCTAGCTCTACAAAAAGAAATCCTTGCTTGATTGGTCAAAATTGTGGCTGTGCTATATCACCTGCATCTTACCAGTTATTGTTTACTGAAAAAATGGCCCTCTCAGCTCTAAATATTTAACTTTTATTTAGAGCTTTTTTTGTGAATAATCTTTTCTTTCTTCTTTTATGGACTTCTTCATAAATAAATATTATAAACAAATATAAGCTGATGCCATTTCTGGAAAGTTATTAGCCCTTATTATACATGTTTTATGGATTGATCACCCTGGCTTTGTAGCATTGCATCAATTCAGGTCTATGCAAAGAAAAGCTTTGTCCATCTATTTTCTACCAGTATTACAATTTTTAAAAATAATTGTGTTTCAAAATACACTTTTTCAGTGACAATGGAAGAATTTTCCATGAACATTCCTGTTAATTTTTATTTGCACAATAATTACCATAAGTTTTGCTTTCAGCTTCTTGTTAAGCGAGCCTCCTCTTCACCACTAGTCCAATAAGCAAATAAAAAGGGTTACATATTAAAAACAAAGGTATTGAACCTTTACTTTTAATGTTACATATGCTCACTTTCTCTTAAAAGAGGCAGAGAATTAAGATCCTTTATTCTTTGATTTCTCCCCTGGCTTTTAGAAATAACAATACCCCATTCAGCCTTCTGCAATGAAAGCACAAGTCCTTAAATTATGCATTATAAAAGAGCATTAAAATACTGCAAATATTGAACCATTCATCAGGTGAACTCTGCATAAATTTTCTGTGCTATCAAATTATCATTTCAGATTCCCATTCGCTTTGTCAAAATAGGAGTAAAGCACTGTCTGAAGTTTAACAAAAACAAGCACAAGTGCCACCATTCACTCTTCTGTTCAAAAATTCCTTTCACTTCGGGGTCCAGAATGTTTGATAAAGCATTTGTATACAATTCAGGAAATATTCTCAGTACATGAAAAATGCATCCACAAGGCATCCTTGAGTCCAAATCCATTGAACATCTAAATAACAGCACTGTTCAGGGAAACAACCACAGAATGGTTAGGGCTGGAAGGGACCTCTGGAGATCATCTAGTCCAACCCACCTTTTAAGTAAATTTAACCTGATTTTATTCTTCAAGAAACAAGTATGCAAAATGGACACCATGGACTAGCTCCACCCACAGGTCTTCCACGGCATTAAATAGGAATGTTAAGATGCATGTACAGGCCTCATGAGGCTTCTAAGTGTCCTCGCTGCCACCACCACTAATATGGACAAATAGAATAAAACAACTGACAAAACAAAGCAATTATTTGATTTTTTTTTTTTAACACAATTTTGGGGGGGGAGTTCAGAGGTTTTTTAACTGATATTAAAGTTCCGTATGTATGTACAGGTTGGTATTAAGAAGATACAAAGACAATCCTAATGGCTATACATATTGTGCATAGACATATGCTCATTTATCTATGAATTACAAAAGTAAGTAAAGCTTGTAAGCAGTTATTACTAGGTATTTCAGTTGAGCTCCCAGATCTCCCTGTCAACTGTTAACTGAACACTTAAACTATTAACATCTTTTTATCTTTGGAATATTTAGACTTACCGCTACCTAGGAACAGGACTATATCTTATTGTAAGTCCACAGAGAGCAAAAGCGAACAGTATTAAGCAAAGACAAAATAAAAAACAACTCTACAACAAGCACAGGAATAATCTGAGTTCTCTCTGATCTCTTTTCAGTTTTTTTTTTTGTTTGGTTGATTTTTTGTTTGTTTGTTTTAGGTGTACACCAACAGGTACACTGGGGTACACCAATGGGAAAAGCCCCAGCTCAGCATACAGGCACTCTATGATATATTACCTTATGACCCTTATTGTTGGCTCCCTGCTACTCATCGATGTGCTACCTAAAACTAATTTTCCAACACAAAATAATATTTTGAATATATATCCTACATAAAAAATATTTTGAAGGTTTGTTCTGGTGTTAGACAAACCAAACAACTCCAGAAATGGTCCAGGGTTCCTAACATGTCACTGGAACAGCCATGCAGCAGGATATTAGCCAGCTTTATGAAAAACCAGGCTACAGCTTCTTTGTCACATTTCTCTTCATCTTCAAGGTTAGTGCTCAAACCACAAGGTCTGTGAAAGCCTATTTTAAAACTTTATAGTGTTTCCCCCTTACTGCAATTGTTTACTGTTATCCTGTAATAGACAGGTGTGAACTGAAGGGTTGTCATATGCAGGGACAGGAGTTGGACTTGATGATCCTTGTGGGTCCCTTCCAACTCAGGACATTCTATGAGTCTGTGAATACTAAAACTAGCAAACGAGACAAGCAGGCAGCTCAAGACTTACACCTGGGCTGAGATATTGATCTAAAACCAGACTTCAGAGCACCAACATGATTGCATTTTTGCATTTTGTATGAGAAGAACAAGCATCAAATTATTGGTACTAACAGCATGATTTTGATAAAACAGTATTTTCCAATTAACTTTTTTCTTTTTTTTTTTTTTTTTAAGGCCTATTCCTTTCAAACTTTTAACCCAGTATTTCCTCCTTTGGACTGCCTTTTACATCTTTCGTGTTTGCAATATAGCACTTATTCTTCAAGTGACTGACTTCAGTGAACCTAAGCTTCATTAGACTCAGTAGGAAGGCTCGAATCAGGTCCTGAGTGCACTCAGATGATAGTGTCAGAAAAAACTCCATACTGAGTAAAAGGGTTTTTTCCCCCCAGTAATCTTTAGCACTTAAGATTCTTTTGTATACAAAAATCTGAAACACATTATTTCTAATTTCTTTTAAAAATACTTCATTCAAAAATATTGTAAAGATTAAAGAAAACATTAGCATTCTTATATATATCATAAGTCACTTATCCTCATGTACTTAATATAAACTGACTTCCTATGTTCAGAATTGTTAGGGACGTTTGTAATAAAAAATGGCAAAAGGTTTTAAAAGTGTGTTTTTCCAACCACTGTAGCTAAAACTTCTGCTTTAAAACTTCATCATACAGTAAAAAAGATAGATATATTCCCAGTGTGGCCATTCACCATCTGCTTAAGCAAATATACTTAAAGATGCTTCTACAATTGTGATAAAATGACAGCAAATCTAAGAGCACACAGAGCTCATATTCCACAATGATGATTGTACAACTATAGTTTGCATCATTAGGGAACAATAAAAGTCTTTATGTTCCATTTGAATGGCAAGAACCTCTATCAAAGAGAAGCTGGAATAGGAAAATAACAAAGAAATGATCCATTCAGCAGTTGTCTTAAACTTAGGAGCAGTAATGAAACAACTTCTTGACCATAATTAGTATTTAACACTGCACAGATACCTTTCTCACTGTACAGTTTTTTTACTGATATACAAGTCTTGCCATTTTACTAGACATCACATGTGTTTTTTTCCTCACCTTCCAGGTTTGATTAATCATAAACGCAAGTACATTTCGTACTCTTAGAAACAGCTCTGTTCAGATTCTCTGTGTATTTAGATTGTTATTATTTTAATTATCAACGTGATGACTGGGAAATGCTAAGTTCACAGCTTCCTCCTTGCACAGTGAAGTACCCTGACAAAAAAAGCCTGAGTAAGAAATGAAAACTTGCAATTTTATTAGTCAGCAGCACTTTTTCTCTTCTATACAACTAATATTACTAGATAGAGATCAAATCTGTATTAAAACAGTGCTAATAGCAAAGCTTCAATATACTGCTTGTTTACCAGGAGTCTTAGTAATAACCCTGTAGAGAATACAGCTAAGAACTCTACTGCTTTAAGGCCAACATCAGCAGTTTTCTTTGGTAAAAACACTTTTTCTTCTAGAGATTCAGCAATCTTGGTCTCTAAATGGTGGAAAGAAAAAAAAAATTCACCATCTGTTTCAGCCCTGGGGGAGACAAACTTTCCTGGCAGTATACAGTTCAGTATTTAATTGCACCCAAAGCCAATACAAGTAAATGCAAAAATATAAAACATCATTCTTAGCAAGTGAAAGTTTTCTATAATTTTACTTCAGCATATTTCTTTGGGCTACACTTTCACCTATTTTTGCTGTAATCTGTTTTCCTTTATTTCTGTTGGTTTTTTTCAACAGTTTCAAATTAAATCCACATTACCATTACAAATAAAGAGAAAACTAAAAGATCTAATTACATTTCATTGCGCAGTTTATCAAATTTCATTTACTGTATGCTGAATACCATGAAAAGTACATTTGCTAAGGCAAATAACAGTAGAAACATTTTCTAATCACAAATAACTTTTTTAAAGCAATCTAGTTTCTTCATGAAAAGCAAAAACTTCAAATAATATAAATTTTGTAAATATGAGTATATTTTTAATATCAGTAGCAAAGCTCTGTGATTTCAATGACACCAAACGGGAAAAGATCAGAGTCAAACAAAAAGCGAACTAAATTATACTGAGCCAAAAATTAACTATTTCAAATTCCTGAAATTATGCTTTTAAAAATCAGTTTCAGCTGGAGGATTCCATGTAAATTTCCATGTAAGCCAAGTCTGGCTTATCTCAGGACAAAGCCTGTCCCTTAACTTGCTAATATGCTCTCTTGTAATTGTAGTTTATGTTAAAAGGAGTGTAGCCAATAAAGAAAATACTGTTGTTGGAACACTCCACTTACTATAGGTCTCTGCAAAGGTTCAAATTAGTGGTTTTTGCTTGCAGTGCTTTATTTTACAATGATATAGATGATTACCTTTTTTAAAATGGAGGTAATATATTTAGTGTAAAAAAACCACCACTTCCTGTCAATAAATAGAATAAATACACTACGACGTTCATAAGAATCATGCTGTTAATCATTTTATATACTTGTCTATAACATGATTAAGACAGTATACTGCCCAAGTCTGTTTCTGTTAGAAAATGCTTGTAGCTAATTATTTTCTGGCCATTTATCACACTTGCCCATACCATCATTTTGAAAACTAGGGAAAAAAAAAAAAATTCTTAGGAAGCTATTGCTTTCTTTAGTCGCTACACCACATACTAGCCAACTTGAATTACAAATATTATGCCAATGCCTTGTATATGCATCCAACTGTTAACAATTTTTAACAGCCAACAATATGTTCTATCAGACACATTTCCCACAAAACCTAATGATAATTCTGACATGATTTCAATTAAAACTCTAAAAAATTTGCATTCAAACCAATGTATATTAGCTGAATGGTTTGTTGTTATTCTAAACCAAAAAGATCCCTCACTTAAATGTCTGCCTAAAGACAATACTTCCTCTGTTTATTACAAATACCTGACAACATAGTTTAAATTTAGTTTTATGTATTATGTAACAAATTTCACTGCTCCATAGTTCCCAATTGTTATCTAAAAATAACCTGATTTGATAAAAATAAGTGAAGAATTCTAATAGGCAGCAAGAAGTTTTAAGTTTGGAGTACATGCAGTCATTGTGTAGCTACGTTATGGACTACACTTGCCTATTATTTTTCCAGTTTTGAGCACCTCCAGTACTCACAATATTAGCACCATTATTTATTTTAGAATGCCATAAAGAGCTGTGCAGTGGCTTTTTTGCCTTTTCTAAAGCTTTTTTTTTTTTTTTTTTTTTTTAACATTCATATTAACATAGACATTGAGGATGCGGAGACTATTTGAACCATACTTGTACACACTTGTACTTCCAGCAATGTGTCAACACGTTTATGACAGTACTGACCTAGCAGAAGAGCAAAGAAAATCTACCTTGTGTGTACCTTCCTAGCTGCAACAGCAGGCCTGAGCTACCAGGTTAGAAAGGAGGGCACTAGTAGGACTTGAACGCCGCCTCTCCACTGATCACACTTTGCCAGAACTCTACTTCTATTTCTCTTCTGCTGTTCTCTCCAATTCTCCCTCAAAAGCACTGGAAACTACTGGCTGAAGTGGAGCATGGCACACTACTTTCTGGCCCTTCAAAAGCATGTGTAAAATAAGGGTGTTTGTTGGAGATGCTTATCCACAGAATGGTTAAGGTTGAAAGGAGCTTTTAGAGGTCATCTGGTACAACCCCTCTGCTCAAGAGGGCCACCTACAGCTGGCTGCCAAGGTCCATGTTCAGTCTGGTTTTGAACAGGTCCAAGGAAGACCACTCTACCACCTCTTTGAGCAACCTGTGCCAGTGCTTGGGTCACTCTCAGAGTAAAAATGTGCCTCCTGATGTTCAGACAGAACATCCTGTGTTTCAGTTTGTGTCCATTGCCTCTGGTCCTCTTACTGAGCATCACTGCAAAGAGCCCAGCTCCATCCTCTTTGTACCTCCAGGTATTTATTCACATTTATGAGATCCCCCTGAGTCTTCTCTTCTCCGGGCTGACCAGTCTCATCCTTTCCTCAGAGAAGAGATACTTCCAGTCCCCTAATCATCTTTGTGGCCCTTCACCAAAATCTCTCCAGTATGCCCGTGTTTCTGTTATACTGGGGAGTCCAGAACTGGACACAGTACTTCAGGTGTGGCCTCATCAGTGGTGAGTAGGTGGGAAGGATCACTTCTCCCAGTCTTCTGGCAATACATTGTCTAACGCAGCCCAGGATGCTATCAGCCTTCTTCATCACAAGGGCACTTTCTTGGCTCATCCCTTTGATTTCTCATAATATCAGTGATACCGCTACCTCTCCCATCATGATCCCTTGTATGGAAGGAATGATACAAGAACCTGTACATCACCTGCTTCTATAAATAACACTTAGAAATAACTACTGTTGCACTATTCAAATGCAAATCGAACTGCAAACTTGAAGTTTACACAGTATTTGTTATAGTAAACGAAGGTAAATGAGGCACTTCGTTCAATACCTAAAAAACCCACAATGACTAAGAATAACTTAATTTAGAGCAAGAATGAACAATATATGCACTTCTAATGAAAAAGGCTTACTTCTAGTAAATATTATCCAGGTATACAGATCTGGAAGAACTATTGTAGTAGTATTGGCAAGTATATAGGAGTGGTAAGCATTCGTGAAACTGCTCATGCAAACACAGTATCTCCATTTTAAGGAGAAGAAAAAAAAAACCCACAAAACCCAAAACCACTAAAACTATTTATTTCTTCTCCCCTTAAGCACTCTTTCCCATTTACTTGCAGAAGTGGAAGAAAAACCCCACCAAAACCAAAACCACTAAACGTACTTTCAACCAAATTCCTGAAGCTCATACTGCCTGTAAGTAAAGTATATTATCACAAATAGGCACTGAGTTGGCACCTACACTAAGAAAACAGACAATCTGGGTAACCACATCTACATTTAAAATGTTGCTTCTCTGATATGGTGACATGATAGAGACTTTAGAATGTAGCTTTCAGTATAAATGCAGCTTATTTGAACAGATTAAACATTGTTAGTAGAAGCAGAAAAAGCATAAATGCAGAATATATAATAGGTTTCGTTTATTGACACATCTATTCCACTATTGAAGGAATTAATATACAAAGATTGGGACTGCTCTAGCTACTGAAAGAAAGAGATGTTTTCAGCCAGTCAAAAATATCCTATATTCATAATGTGTTTGAGGCTTGTCTCTGCCTCATCTTATATTTTAAATGTATGAATTTAATTTGAAGGAAGGAAAACAAGAGTAGAGTTCTAGGCTTTAGTTGCAAAGTGGTACAATATCACCAAATGCAATGAATGCAGGGTATGTTCAACATTTAGTTTTTAAATGAAGCATGTTATTTGCATATTCTCATAAATATCTTACACCCAACTTCACTCTGCAGACTCAGTAGCGGGTATTACATATGTAGGCCTTGCATCTCTGTTAGTTTAGGCAATTTAAGACAATTGTGGGCATGCTTGAGGAAAAATGAAGGCAGTCTTCCAAATCTCCTGAGTAACGCAACTCAAGAAAATGAGTCATGTGGGGACAGCAGACTAGAGGTACAGTACTAAAATTTAGGTCATAGTTTCAAAGGCCAATAAAAAGAACCAGTTTTCCATTGGTTAGAGCATCACTTTCCAACAAAAAATGCTGAAAGAAGCAGAATATATACCTGCCATTAACCCAACAGTGATTTTTAACACTCTGTGAATATGCAGTTACTAATGTTAATAGTTAGAAACATTTACAATCCCTGCATGAAGTAATACTTAAGAAATTAGCCTTAAATCATAAGTGTTGCACCAAAGTGAAGATTGTAAATCATGGGCTCAATTCCTGAGATAAGTTAAATAATTCCTATGCTGTATCAAACATGTTTCAAGACCAAGCAGAATCTTTCTCACTTCTTAGTCTTCTTATAGAGCTCTGAAAATATTTTTCATATTTCTTTTCATAATCCAGTTTATGTTGAATATACATCTGAAGCAATAGTTGAAGCTTGACAGTTTATCAGCAACCTTAAGGGTGTATGCTGCCTGCAGGAATTCAAGCTTTCAGAAAGAGTATAATAATGTTGTTTTTGAGAACTTCAACAGAGAAGGCAGATGATAGCCAGACAAAAAAAAGCAGACATTTTAGATATCTTAGAAACAAGTTCTGTTGCAATGAAAACACTGTACCAGAATGTCATTCAGATTAACATATCCTAAACTTCTTTTGAAAGACTGGCTAATGATGAACACTAAATTAATGAGTGTGAGTGTTCAAGATTTATTATATTTAAGACCAGTTGAAATATTTCCTGGAGTGAAACAGAAATACTTCCGTTTGAAGTATATGAACATCAAATCAGATGAAATAAGTGTCAGTGCTTCTAAATGAATGTGCCAATATTTTAGGAACCAGCCTAAGACCACAACCACCTGGGTCACAAATCACACATACGCCAAAAAAAAAAAATCTTTGATCTAATCCTGTTGTAGTCACTGAAGAGCAAGACCAGTATTCTAGATCTTTTCTGTGGGCTACTGTTAGGATTTAGTTCACTTCATGCAATCATTTTGGTTGCAAAAGACCTCAATTCCCCCAGACTTCTTGCAAACAAAAAAGCCTTCAACCTTTCCCCTAGTATTTGCAAAGTCTGCTTGTGAAAAATCCTGTTGCTTTTACAGATGAGATCTGCTGTGTACAAAGCACACACAAAAGCTTGTTTTGAATCTGTTCCTGCTGCCTTATTTGATAATTTTTAATTCTTTTATTGGAACACAAGACAGTCTACTCACATCCACCTTCAGCATGCCCTGATGATTTCATAAACCTCCTCCATTTCCCTTATAAGCCATTTAGTACTTTTAGTCATTCTTGTTGGCGTCTTCTGAACTTTTTCAAATTTGCCCATATCCCTTTTGAATTTGTTTATATTCAGCTCTAATCCTCAATACCCTGAACAACTTAGTATCAGCAGCAAACTTTCTTACCTAAGTTTCTACTTTCTCTTTTGGGACCAGACTGAAAAGCAGACATTATAGCAGTCCTTAGAAATCTAGCCATTTTAGTAATAGTAGTAAGAAATCTGAAGCACACAGACAGTTTAACGGATTAAAAGAAGTAAAAAAATAGACTAAAATAGGAAGATAAGTAAAATAACAGTAATAAGGATGCTATAAAACTTGCTTATAAGTAAAGTAAAAAGCTTACATATGAAGTAGTCTTTATTCCAGAAATATTCCAGAAAAGTCATAGTACAGAGGAGTATCTGTTACATTTCTGAGACTTCCTAGTAAATAGCAGTTTGTCATAATGATTGATTGTATCACTGTGCATAGAAATACGTTTAATGTAAAACGTACAAGAAGCTGAGGGTGCAAAGAAAATATAATATGAAGTTTGTCATGGGGGAGTTTTTAGGCTCTTTATTGGTCTGGATTTATGAAAATGAAGTAATTGAAGTTAGCAGAAAAACATAGCTGAGGCTTATTTGACACTCAGTGTGGAGCATTCACCACCCAGCATATTGTCCCATGCAAGAGTCCAACTGAACTTTTTAGAAGCTGAAGAAGAATAATGCCTGCAGACTTCTAAATTCAGGACAAAGCCATGGACTTCACAGTGCCACTTCACAGAATGAAGATAGCGGTGGAGGCACTAAGCAAAGCAACTCTAGTCGCTTTGAATCACCACCCTCTGGGGCTTGTTTAAGCTACAGCAGGTGACAGTCAGGAAAGCATTACACAACAGTACCAAGCGCAGTGGGAGCCTGATGGTGGGATTTCTTTTCTCGCACAAAACATGAAGCTGCTCTGCAACACAAAGCGCATGGCTTGAGAACAGCCAGGCCACTGGGAGCAGACAGGAGGCAGAGCCCACCCAGACAAAGAACCATGTAGTCGGCAAGCCAGCAAAAACAGTGCCAAGCCAGAATGTCATCAAGCACAGACTTCCCATCTTACGCTGTCAATGTAAGATATTGTAAATAATCGAAACTTTGAACTTTGATTTTTGTCACTAGTATTTCCTTTAGCTCATCATTTGTTTCCTCTTCTTTTTACTACCAAACTCACCATCTTGGCACTTAGTCATCTCTTTTTTTCTCTCCTTGATATACTCACTCCCTACCTTCACTCCATTATTTCCTTCACTTTCCCTTTTCTCTTACAGTCTCCTATATTCTGTTCCGGAGTTGAAAACTAAAAAAGCCACAAATACAGTAACCAGGCTAAGTAAACGAATAGCCAGGCAGCTGGTCACTTTCCCATTCCTTCATTTTCCTATTAGTTGAAATAATAATTTGAGATCATTCTTAGATCACCAACGACTTCCTGAAGAGTTCTCTTAAATTCTTAGAATAATCTTAAATATTTTGAAACATTTTTGACACTTAAGGCCTGAGAGCACCTCTGAAAGTGATTGTGGAACTTGCATTCACTGACGTCTAGTCAGAGGACACTGGACTTCACAGATGTGAAACAGAGGACGCAACAGGTATAGAAAATACTTCTAATATAATCCCTTTTTCTATGGATCTAATAGTAATTATCTTCTCTGCAGAATAAATTTTTTCTCTATACCAGAAAAAGTTGAGACACTTTATTGAGTATCTCAAAGGGTCATAGTCGACAGTTAACCAAGATATTAGGAAAAATCATTCAGTGTCTGATGCAAGCTATCACAGCGTGCCAATAAGCAACTGACAGAAAAATTACAAGAAGAATGGAGAAAAAGTAATTTCTAATTAAAGATGGCCATTATCTTGATCCATGTCAAAAATGTACAATTTGCATGACAGTCTCAATCACCAGGAAAGGACAGAGATACTTAAAAGTTTCTACTTCAATTACTGTTCTATGCCTGCATTTCGCTCATATTTGGTAAAAACATATGATTTAATTTAGGGCAAGAAAATAAACTTAGCAAGTTACAATGACAAAGGAAGGAGCCCAATGAATCTGGCCATGCCCATGTCAGATATAGGAATGGGAAGAACAGTTCATATATTCTATTAACTGCTCCAGACTGTTCCAGTTTACCTGCACCACCTGTCAGCCTACAATTGGAGCATATGAGGAGAGTACAGCTTTGCCATAGGTAGCTTTCACTATCTCAAAATGCATTTATCAAATGTTTCAGACATGGCTTTTGGGGAAGAATTTGATATGTTTTACCTGTGTTGTTTCATGCACAGCTTATGTAAGATACACATTTCTCAGTGATGTTAACAGAGTTTCAACATTTAAACCAAAGACCTCTTTCACTTAGCAAGTCAATTCTTTAACTCCACTCACTATGTAAGTGTCCAAAAGAACAATTTTCAAACCGTTAAGCAGAAACTCATGATGTTTGAAATCAACCATAAATCATTTGGTTACTAGATGTTTGATTTCAATAATTCTAGCTACTTGGCTGCTATTGTAATGTTAATCAGGTATATAGAACATTTGCTTATAATTTTTTTTTTTCCAGACACAGAATACTCAAATGTTTTCTGGTAAGCTTACTCCCTTAAATAAGATGTATTTCTCAGCTTCTCCAATCTTAAAAAACAAACAACAAAAAAAGTGACCAAATACACAGTAGTTTGACCTGGCTGGGGGGGAAAAAATATAACCCTGCCACACATACCCCGACAGCCCTGATTAGCACTAAAAGAAGCAGCAAAAAATCTTTAATTTTTAATTACAGTCACCATATATGTAGTCATTGTTGTCAGACACAGCATCTTGTAGGTATGTTGAATCTCTTTCCCCTTCTGCCCTTCCAGTTCAGATTAGCCTTTATTAAATAATTCAATGAAAGACAAAATAAAATGCTCCGAATATTTGTTTTCTGAATGCAAGTTTGTTTGTTTGGGTTTTTTTGGTCTCAGAAGTAGCTCATTGAAGCAAGACCATTTGTGCTAAACTAACAAGGCAGTGCCCTCCTGACACCATCGATAGTTATAGAGTTCACAGTCTCCATCCAGGAGTCCCACTGTTGAGGGACTCTTCCTATTAGCTTTTTAGTATTTTTTGATCTGGTAACTGGTAGGACTTCAGCCTTACTGAAGGCAATCTACTAGTGTTGAGCTGAAAAGGGGTTTGGTTTTCCTATGAAGACAGTTTGAAATTTTCTGTCTCCTTTATCACACAGATATAGTGAATGTTGGAGGACGTATTCAACAGTCAAGAACGGCAACAATGCTTTAACATCACCGCGCTGTACTACAGTGAAGAATGAGCTGAAGTTAACAAGGTAGAAATTGAGACGGGTGACGTCCGTTTACACCATATAAAATAAAGGAAAAACAATTGCCCCCAGTCTTACCTGTTTGACACCACTGAGCTCAACATAATATGAGAAAGAAAACAGAAAATGAAATATTGTACATTATTTGTAGGCATTTACTTACAGTGCCCTAATTAGAAGATGAGTATCCTGATAAATAAAAGTTTAGAGCAAGTCACTTGGATACCATAGTCTTATTCTGAATATTGCTACTGACTAAAGGAGAAATCTACTTTTTAAATCCAGAATCTAAATTAGGTGTCTGAAGCTGAGCACTGTTCAGATATTCCATTGTCCACAGATATGAAACTAAAGTGGTAAATTTAAAATGTAAAGAGGACCTAAAAAACCTTAGGCAGCATTTGGAAGACATTTCTAGCTAGAGTACTGCCTCACTTTCCATTTCTGTAAATAAATCTCACCACATCTTTCCCCTTCAGAAAAAGAAACACTATATTTTTGCACAAACATTCTCTGAATTTGTGTTGTATATAGCACACTGAAGAATTGAGATTAGCCTCATAAATTTCAACATTTTAGTGTTTCTTACTGGCATTGCTTCTATCAGAGTACTGCATCATCTAAACCAAAAAGTTGATCAAGTTTTTTTTTGTTTCTTTGTTTTTAAACCTGCTTAGGTTCTCAGTTTCTTAAAGAGATTGTCATTGTTAAGACACAAGATAGAAGCATTCACATTTTAGTTTTACTGCACAAAGCACTCCCTACAAGCGCCATATGCTACTCACCTAAAACCAAATTTTAATTTTGCACTACTTCAGAACACAGGCTATAAGGATATATATTGTGATGATGTATCGATTTTATTCAGTGTCCACATTTAGTTTTGAACAAACGTAAACATTCACTATAACTTACAAGTCTATTTCCCATTATAAGATTTCCACACACCACTTTTAACCTATAAACCCCTGTCCCTTCACATATTTTAATGAAGTTACTGAGCTTAACATGTCTCTGGAAGGAGGCAATGGATGAAAGGCACTTCACCTTGCCAGTCACCCAGTTTACTCAAAAAGAAACAATCACATAAAACCCAGATGTGCAAGCATTGTATTTTTTCTTTAATTAATTTCTTGAAGAAAGATAATTTTTTGTATGTTTCCCCCACCCTCACCCCCAGTATTCAATTGTTTTACTAAAAAACCCTTCATAATAATGAAGATATTGGTGTTTGTGCATGATCTTGGATATTTGGATCCAGTAAGGAAAGTCCAGCTTTTCATTTGAAGGACAAAACCTCAACCATAAATGTTGTGAAAAATTCAACTTTGAAAATTTTAAAAAATTAGTTCCATTTGATCAGCCTTATACTGAAATATAATCTTTGAAAAGTCTGATTAAAATTTAAGTGAAACACTGAAATTTAAATGAATGTTCCCTACAAAGGTGAATTTAACGGAATTATTTCAGTAGACTTCTTTCTGTGCTGATAGTAGTTATGAGTTGCTGTTACTCAGAATGCAACTATATCCACAACATATAACAATGTTAACAAAAATAGGACAGCCTTTGAAAAGAATATTAATTCAACCGCTAGGTAGGCTCATTAAAAATGGCCTTATTTTTTCCCAAAAAAAGCCATCTGCCTGTTTTAACTAGTAAAAATTTGCTGCAAAGTACTATAAACATGTTTAATAAGGGTCTGTATTGGTAGAGTTCCAACAACCTGCAAGGTGTGCTCAAATTACGTAAAAAAGAGCAAGTTGCAATTTTTGACACCTTCAGTATAAGACACTTAAGCTATAACTCAGCATTCAGGCTGGCGTCTCTCACCATTCAGAAGATTAAGTAGTTACTAAACGTGCATACTTTGGTAAATATGCAAGTAAACTCTTCATTGTTCAAATTCAAAGCAAGGAACGCCCATCAGCCATGAACAAGCTGCTGGTCTGGCAACTTCAACACCAAATACAAGTGCAGGTCCTGCAGCCTTACAAAACTGCTCTGAAATTCTAAATTCTGCTTTTCCTGTAACAGAGATTAATATCCTTGGGGTTTTGGGACTGTAAGTACATTCAGATGAATGAGGTCAACAGCCACATTTGTAAAACAAGCTGGTGTGGATTAATTTCCAAGAGACAACTGGTTTATTCAGGTTAAAAAGGGTGATTGTCCAGAGCACTGAATACAAACAAAAAGAAAAAAAAAATCCATAAGATATCTCTGGAGGGAAATAGTTATCGCATTAAATTTTGGAGTCATTTATTCACTATACACTCAGTACAGCCTCCACAGAGCTTTAATTGAACTGCTTGAAAACACATACCTGACAGCAACATTCCAGATATTTTTCAGCCATGCTTACCTTTAAAGAAGCAATCTTCATTGTGTACAATGGTAACCTTTTGCTTTTTCAGACAGGCAGCCCTGTGGACTTCGCAATGGTTTTCATAGAATTCTCCATCAGAGCCGCACACGGGCTTGTAATGCGGCTTGCAGTGCTCCATGCACAGACACTCAGCCTGGCCAGTCTCCCCATTCACAACGCAGTGTCTACCCAGTCCACAGTACTTGTTTTCGCATGATCCAAAATGGTGATCTTGACCCACATACTCTAAAAAAAAAAAAAAAGTAGCTTTGAGATGTGAATTACATTTTGTTTAATTGCATGCAACATATAAAAAGGATTGCATTATGTAAATTAAGTGAGAATACATCCTTGGTTATATCCTTGACTAATGCTTAACATCGGTCAGACTGAAATAAAACAAATTTAATCTTGATATTATAAACAAGTATACTCTTAACGATTGTCATGTGTTAGATTAACTGCAATTAAGAGCAACATCTAGTAACATAAGATTTATACTCTTAATTAAAAAAAAAACATAGTAAATCATGTATGTTTAAATGTATATTGAAGTTTGTTACCTTAAGATTGCTAGGCTATTGCATGTGATAGACCAATGCATTCTCTAGAACCTAGACCACAGAATCACAGAATATGTGAGGTCGGAAGGGACCCATAAGGATTAACAAGTCCAACTCTGTACTCCTCGTAAGTCTACTTAAAACTAAACCATATGACAAAAAACGTTGTCCAGATGCTCCTTGAACTCTGATAAGCAGACAAAATAGACATTCACCCATCGAGACTGATACACAAGAACTAGAGCTGCGTCAAGGCTATTAAATAATATGGAGAAAAACAAAACAAAACAACAACTCTGGTGGCAATACAGTGACATTTCATGGAACAGAGCATGGTGGAAAAGCAGAACAGATCTATCAAGTAAATGGTGGCTCGAAGGAGTCAAATGAGCCTTTAAGTATTTGAGTATTTCAACGAGATAAATGGGATTTGGATAACAAACAGAGCTTTAACGGGGCTGCAGTAGAGGTAAAGGAGTTTCTGCTGCACCCAACTTGCACTTCATTCTGCTCCTAGAATAATGGAAATGGATTGTCTAGATTAGGCTACCAAAGCCATCCGTCCACCTTCTATCCTATCTGTGCTGCCACCCCTACATACTGCAGCCAGTAGCAGATCTCTAGGGGAACAGGGAAGTTATGTGCACAGTAGTATTTCCTCCATATATCCTCAGTTTCCATCTTGGCTACCACAGAACTAATTATGCAGTCATTTCATGGAAGGGAAAGGGACAAGGGGAAAAAAAAAAACAACCCAGAACACACCACAACCGTAACATTAAAACACACACAACACCACCACAACAGATTTGTCAATTTGCAATTACTAAAACTTCAATCGGCGTTCTGACACCATAACTGTCCTAAAATAAGTATAAAAATACTAAGATGTCTCCAAATGTGGGACAGACACTGCCCTTCACAGTTTCTTCATTTTATTCTCTTGCAGTACACTTCTAATCTCCATAACAAAAAAGAACTTGATCCCCAAATACTATATACACTTGGTATTTTAATTTCTTGCAATACAGGGCATTTCAAAAAGATGGACCCAACATGTTACAATTACACAAAAATTTACAAACAGTTTAATGAGTTATCAAGTTTTAGTAACCTTTTTATAAATGCTCTAGGTTCTCTCCACTTGCTATATGGACTATTAGAGTCTCATTCATAAGCAGTTCATGGCTGCAGAGATATAGTGATTTCGAATTGGGTCCATCTTTTTGAAACACCCTTCACTTTTCCTTATCCTTACAGCCTAGCTGAATGACACTTGGCTGCCCCACAAAAAAAAAAAAAAAAGAATAAATAAATGGCAATGCATAATTTGGTAGTATTAGAGTCATTTTCTCTGGTGAAGAGCTAACATGTCAATATTATAGTTTGATGCATTTTGTTTCTAACCACTGAGAATTTATGTTTTTCACTTCAGGGGCAAAAGTAAATTCTTAGCACTTTTTCTTCTTAGGTTTACAGGTCTATTAGACCTAAGACAACAGCGCTTTCATTCTTTGCTTTCTCATACAGCACAAATTTTCTACAGGCAAGCAGACTACAGAAAGCACATAACCATGAAATTTGGCTCTAATATGAAAAATGCGCTCACTTTATTATTATATAACAATTTAAGCACAAAGTTGAAAAGACTACATATTAACCTCAGGTGTTGTATATCTGAAATAACTACACTACAGCAATGGAACAGTATAGACCAGGTTGATGGTGGGTTTGACTGCTCATGCACCAAACTGACTAGAAATGGGCAAACCCAATTCAACAATAAAAATTTTCCATAAGTTTTTGAAAATATTACTCTTTCTGCCAACATATCACCATTATATACAAGCAACAGACATTAACTGACAGAAATTAAGGTAAATCCAATTTCTTTCTACTACCACTAACCTCCGATAAAATCTTGCAATGTTCAAGAGTACTTTACAGCACAGGTCGTGTACACACATTACAGAATTCTAGGACTTCTTTGAAGTCATAGAACTGTTGCAGTTTGAGGCCAAAGTCCATAAATCATTATTATTTTTGCTTTCTGAATTGGAAGATAAAGATCTCAGTCTGACAGCTGCTCTGAAATACTGACAGGTGTGTGGTGACTCAAAAATGCCCTGTGCTGTATATTGCTGTGAAAGGAGAAACCAATTTAAGACTTCACTTGGGACTTCATTTTAGTACTATAATTGAATCTGATGCCAGAATGCAAAACAGCTACTTTCAGATGAGAATGATTTGCATAATATATATTGATATTTATAATATTGATATATGTCAGCATACACCAATCATGTACATCAATAAACAAGCAAGCTTTTTGTCCTAATGAAAAACTATATTACTTTGTTATGAACTGTTTTATAAACATCTTCATTTTTTACACCATTAGCTATTCCAAAACAATACATGTATTTGCATATATCACTGCATATGCAACTCCTTCTATTAAAGTCAGTTGCAAAATTCCTATTGACCGTAACAGAAGTCTTTGCCTTAAATTCAGCTATTTTTATTGCCTTCAGCATGATTAACAAGCACTGTTCTGTGCTATTTTTAATTTGGGAACTTCTGTGCTATTTTTAATTTAGGAACTTGCAGATCTTCTAATGTATTGGATGAAAAGGAGTAGCTATGCAGTGTTTCCAGTGTTTTACAGTACATATTTGAGAAAAAACAGCTTAAATGCTTATTCTTAAAGAGTCCACCAAGTAGTGGTTACCAAATCACTCAGCCAAAAAAAAAACAACACAAAACCATGCAATTTCAAATGAGGTTACAAAATGTTCAAACACACAACTTCGATATAAATTTGAACTAAAAGTGCACCCAATTCTGAAAATGTAAACAAACCAATAAATAGTAAATAGCTACCGTGATAAAAAAATAAATGGATTTAGACATATATATATATATACACACATATTTTTAAATAAACTAGTGACACAGAAATCTAGGAATTTTAAGACTACCAGTAGAAAACAAGGTTATATGTAATGGCACGGATTTGATCATCACCAGTTAAGTCAAAATACTAATGTTATTGTGGAGGATCAATTCAAACTAGCAAAAGGTGCACGGCGCATACAGTAATCTTGGATTTTTTCTTTCACCTGAGTGATAAAGAAGAAAGACCTGCAACTGAAGAATAAAGAAACTACTGCAAAGAACTATTTATGAGTACTACTGAGAGAAGTCTTTCCATGGATACTTATGTTTCCTCTTTGCATTTTGGGGGCATTATTCATGAAATATTGGGACAACCAGACTTCTAATTCACAGAGGAATAAGCTAGTGAAACAAAGATGATACCAGATATTTTGAATAGTCTTAGTACGGGATGCTTACTAGCTACGGATAAAAAGCACTAGGATTTTGTTCTCAGAGCTGAAAAAAAGATGCAAAATCTTTGACCAAATATGATGATACAACGTCAGTAACATTTTTGTTTACACAAATGCATCATCTTCAATCTTAAGTCATTGCCAAATAAGTTTAAAAATAGATATAAAAATCTGATATACAAGATCTTTTGTAATCATAACAAGGTTTTGCTGATAAAGGTAAGTAAAGCACAGCTTCATTATTGGTCTGGTCCACTGTGTTTGGTTAGAGGTATTCAAGTGTTTGTTCTAACTGGTGAAGGTATTGCAGTGTATTCAGATCTCTTACCCAGTATGTTTTCCATCAAGTGGGAACTGTCTTCATGTCTGTACCATGGTAGGAGGAATGAAAACTCAGTGCATAAACTAGTCTTCAACGAAAACCAACTTCTGCTGCTTTTCACTTTTCCAGCCCAACTTACAAGAATCACTATATTTAGCAAATCCTTCATTTTCTTTTTTTTTTTTTCCCCAAAAAAGGTAGTTCCTTTAGGAAACAATAATTTTCATCTTGAAATAGAGCTGCTTCTTGTTTAGGTAGAAAAGTACAGCAATCTTGCCATTATCAAACAAGAAACCATCTTTTACATCCATATGGGCTGTGACTTGCAGCCCATTCACAAAACACCTGACTTTTTCAGTGATTCTCAGGAAACCCCAGTATTACTTTGCCTGCCTGGAATTATTATTAATGGCAGTATACTTTTCACAGAGTGATAAGGAAGATTTTCAAAGTGGTTTGTTTGTTTGTTTGTTTGGTGTGTTTTGGTTGGGTTTTTTTTGTGGGTGGGGGTTTTTTGGTTCTGTTTTGCTTGTTTGTTTTTTAATGCCAGTGTAGATAAGTCTACTGGGACAAAATAGTTTAGGATGCAGCACACATTCAGAACACCACCATCACCACCTCCCCTGCAAGTTATAAAACAAAAAACGCCAAGGTTTTCTGAAAGCTGTTCTTCTATCTAAGCATTTAGATTTAGAAAGTAAACTAGTCCAAGAAGAGCTTATATTCCCACATTTGGACGTAATTCAGTAATTTAGCAGAGTAAGCAGCCCAACATATTCAATATTAAGAGACTGAGAACAAGTAAATCAAGATGACAAATAATCTACCCATAAATGCTAATCTTTTTCCAACAATTTAATTGGTATTGCTCATGTGATGATAAGTCTGTATTTGTCAAGTGTCACAAAAAGTGTCTACCCATATTAGCTATGTTAGCATACTCTGAATTTTCACCAAAAAAAAGCGTAATAACTATGCACTCTGCGAGGCTCTATACTACTGCAGAAAACAAAATGTGTTCTGTTCAATTTGAAAGTCAGGAAACGTAAGTTATCATAGCCTTAAGTTAAAAAAACACACACTTAAGTAATGTAATTAAAAATGTGTTACACCTGGGACAGACAAAGCAGTCAGATCGTTTTTGCAGATTCTCTTGAAACTTGAACTCTAGACAGACATAAAAAAAAAAAAAAAAAACCCACACACGAAAAGAGGGTGGTTTTTCGGTTTTGGGGGTTTTTTTTGTCTCTAAATTGGAGAAGCAAAAATGCTTTGGCTTTTCTTTTAAGACACATTGTAATAAATAGTTTCAAGCTGTCACTTACGATTCCTCATACATGCTCCACATGCTCCGCAGCTAAAGGCCAGTCGGAGCAAGTTTTAGGTCACAACTGCATCGTTTACACTTGGGAATAATTACATGGATGTTTTAGCATGCAAAGGGCTCAGAGGAATATACATTTTTAACTAAACAGTTTAGAGAAACATCGCACATGGAAACTCTGGCAATTCATGGGAGTGTGGATCACCACGTTCTCCATTTGGCCCCAGGTTGGAAGACATGCGGGCTTTCTGTATGTCAAGCCCTCTCCTACAAACTCAGACTTTCCCCCCCCCACCACGTATAATTTGCATTCATGGGTTCTGTCATCATTTGCAGCATTATCTAAATAAAAGTGCCAGCTATTTTTGGAGATAATACATCAATAACTTGTGTACAAATAACTGATGCTGATTTTTGGGGGCAACAGTCCCATTCTTCCCCTCCCCTCCCCTTTTTGTTTAAAAGGTTTCTGTAAATTACAATTCCAGTTCTACAGCTGCATATTTGTTTGATATATTATCTATGAAAGGCGTGACCATGACTGTAATACTAATGTTGGTAAGCGTTCAGTGCAGTCTTAAGTTTCACATGAAGCAGAAATATCTCAAGGAGAGCAGTGAGAAGGAGAATGACAAGATTGATCACCACCTACCATTAACACTGGTAGGGCATTAACACTGAGCATGACTTAACATGAACTGTATCTGCTCATAAATATTAAAAAAGCCCTAGACTTTTTTTTTTAAGCTATAGTGTTTTAAAAAGTAGTTTTTCAACAAACTTTATCACTAGCAAGAACAGCTTGTAATTATACTGACCAACTATGACACTAAATCTGCATTACTCATTATCCAGCTCCCTTGGTATATGAACTTCTTCATTAATTTAGCATTTTTTAAATTTTGGTTAGGAATACTTTAGGCAGTAGACAAAATTTAAAGGAAAGAGTGAGTTGAGAGTAAATAAAAATTATTAATAATTTGTCTATATAGCACATATGGCAATAAACTTCCTGCCCATAACAAACAGCACATATCTTAATAAACTAAAGAGATACAGGATTTTGAACTCTCCTTACCAATGTATTGTCTAAATATGGTCTTAGAGTGTCTTACCATTGCACATGCCTTGATTGTAAACTGTAGCATCTTTGGTTGGTTGTTTGTTATGCGAGCCTGTACTGTAACAGATAACACAGTTTTAACAACTGACTCCCGAGTTATCTGCATTCCAAACTCTAACCAGCTTAGCTAAGCTTTTGGACACACTACTAGGAATTTCTATTTCATACATTTTTCTGAAGAGACAGGACCTTTGCAATATGGTCATCTGGGGCAGGGTAGTGGTGTGGAGAGAATCTCATTTGTGGTCATGTTCATGGATTTGCATGCAAAGTAATTTGAATGTGTGTCTTCTATAAATTATATACAGACATTTAAGTATTTCTTACTAATTCTTAAAGTGACAAAAATATAAATTCATGCTCCATGTTTATTTGCTTTTTTTTCTGTGACTGAATGAATACAGAGCATCATCAATTTAAATAGTCTTTCATACCACCAACTAAAACATGAAGCTCATAGAAGTAGAAGAAAATATACCAAAAATCCAAGTATATTCAAAACATCCAAATATATCCGAAAACCACCTTCAAAACCCTAACTTTTAAAGAAATCAGCCTTAAAAATAATCCAATCTCACATCCTTTTCAAAGTAAGATTAAACTCAGAGATCTGTCGTCTTTCCATTTAAAAGTCCTTTCTCATCTCTTCACATTCAACTTTTTTTTTCATCAATTTATTTAGAAGCTTAACTACAGAAAGAAAAAAAATAAATCAATTAACTGTCCAATACATTCTGAAGTTCTTTGTCTCCATGCAGTAGTGGAAGCAGAGGAAGGACACAAGAGGAAGAGGGAATTATGTGAAGAAATTACAGCTGAGAAAGACTACTTAAATAGTAGCATTTTTCCTGACTTCAGAATAACAAAAGTTAGGAATAAAAAACCCAAGGTACATTATTCAAGCCCAAAGCTCATTCCTCTACAGAGAAGCAAAGAACCACTTGTTTACCTAATTAAATCTGGTAGAGGAGAAAGGAGTGAGACTTGTCACATCACAGGTATGAAGAAAAAAACCCAACATTTCATGGAAAACAAAACTCCTGAAATTGTGGTACTTCATCACAAGGAAAATCGTTATAGTAGCAATTCAAACATAGTCATAGAATTTGAATACAGTGATTACGAACACAATAGAGAACGGCCACTTTGAATAGATCCCCATTCATAAAGGTGGAAGAGTCTTCACAAAAGGCTGATCGTGGTAAGAATTTTTCTGAAAAGCAGTTCAACAGCACATGAAATCATAGATGGACAAGTCTGAGGGGCTCTGCTGCCTTTTACCTTAACAAGGTGCAACTTTGTAATATTAAGGTAATGAGACAGAAGCTGAAAGAACTTCAAAAGATGACCAATATATAGGCACAAGAATGTGCTACATCACTCCAATTAAGTGCAACAAAATGCCTGTGCATATTCAGTTGCAAAACCAAATAAACAAAAAAATAAGTCAGTGGATAAAATGTGAGGGACGGTTTTAAACCATGAAGTAGGATTAAATATATGGAGTTCAAGACAATAATTGCACAGAGATAAAACAATACAAGGTTTACTTAAATCAGTATTTTCTATTTTCTAATTATTTAAAATTGTGAAATAGCTGTTCAGCAAGAATTCTTAAATAACTACAGGGGCAGAAATCAACTCTTGTTAGAATACCGTTCTTTCTCCCAGCAGGCTTTCAGAAACAGAGGTGCAAATACACTTTGAAGAAGACAGAAAAAGAGTGAGCTATTCCCATTCCCATACCAGACAAAAATTCCTCTTAAGAGCTCTATCAAGCAATTCCTCCTCGCGTAGTCTTTCCTGTAACTCTGCTAGCCCCAGCTGTCACTGAAGGCAGCAATTTGGATCTCTTCAAAGTTTCTCAGAGACCGAAGTTCATGTCGGCAGCAGTAGTGGTTCGAAGATAGGAAGGCAGGAGAAAAAAGAAGAAAAAACCAAGAGCAAGCACCACACCTGCGCAGGGCAGGGTGACCACTGCAGCTGCAGACCCCTGGCCACAGCCACCTACAGCTCACAGCCCCAGCCCTGCTCCCACCTGCAGCAGCATTAGTAGGTCATACACATGGCAGAGCATTAGTTTGCTGTGTTACGGTTTTCTTTAAGCTTCAACCAAGCAAGCTGGAGTAGCATATACAACTGCGTACTGTGCCTGCAACCAATTTTTGACTGAGTCTTGTACTGTCCTCTCCTGTATTCCTCTCTGCCTGACTCTCCCCCATCCCCAACAAACTCACACACAAAAAAAGCCCTCCCGTTTAGGGAGACTGGAAGTACTGTAAGGACTTGCACCTGCTTAGAACTTCATTGAAATCTTCTGGCGTGCTCAACATTAATCACTGAGGACTAACAGAAATATACACACATATTATGACTACATATGCTGGTTTGTTTTTTTTTTTTTACATTTAAAGTCAAGCTAAATACACTTAGAAGAATGCTTGCACTGTGTATTCAAATACAATGATTTTCTTATTCTCCTGTAAAGGAAATTAGGAACAAAAGAGGAGATAGTGCCACACTTCTAAAAGAATAAATATGCAAAACTACAGCGAAAAAAAGGAGAAGGAAAACTCTGTAATACATACCAAGACGATTTGCAAGTGTTACATACCCATTTATTAACCTGAAATATCAAGATCTCCCAGAAGAGTGTATCTGCTGGTCAGAAATAGCTTAGCAACTTTGCCCATGCAAATCCCTTTATTCTACCAGCACTCTGCAGCTATCTCAAGCAAACTTCAAAGAATTCAGCTTCATCAGAACAGCAAAAAATGAAATCATACCTCCTCAGCCTGAATGAAATTGCAGACAGGGAGCAAAACACCAGATAAGAAAAAGAGAAGACATGAAAACACAACTAGCACTACGTTTTAAAAAAAAAAAAAAAAAAATCAGCTTGTTAGACAGAAACATTTCTCACCTTCCAGAGCCTCCACCTGTTCCTCCCCGCTCCCTGTGAGCTCTACGGGCTTTCTCCGGCCCCGGCGCCCGGGCGCAGCCCCCCGCCCCCCGCCGCGGGGCTTCCCCCGCTCCCTGCCCCATCCTTCCCTTCCCCGCTCCGCGCCAGAGGCTCCGCAGCCGCCCAGCCCTCCCATCCTACGGCTAAGAATACTTTTCTGTGGATTCCTGCCTCTATAAACTTACTCACTCACAGGCATATTAAGTGCCCGCTTTGATATCACAGCGTAACAAATGACTGTGACAACTCCACTGCACAGCCCTTCCTCCAGAGCAGCACCCTGTCAAATCTCTGCCTGAACCAAAATCAATTTTTCCACTAAGTGCTGCTGGGCAATGCTCCGGCCCTGTGCCCAGAGCCCAGACAGGGTCATCTGTGCAACCCCATGGCCCAGGGGTCCGTGGGTTCCCTGGTGTGAAATTACTGTCCCGGCTGGGACTGTTTGTGTGCTTGTGGGAGCCAAGAAAGTGTTGTCAAAGTCTCTTTCACTGCTAGGAGGTGATCTGAAACTACACTAAGCCTTGTAAAAATCCTCTTTGTTGATCATACTCCTTATATTTGACCAGTGACTGTTAAATTGGTAAAACTACCGCGGGGCTCAAGACATGCTACTTGCCTTATACAAGAGAATAGAAAACATACAGGTCTGAAACCAACAGATGAACAGATTTGGAGTAAGAGCACTGCTGGGTCTACGTGTAAATATAGACTGATGTCCTTCCAGCGGTTTAAAGCCAGCAATTCATTACTTTCAATTAAATCCTTAGTTGCGTACCTGGCATTTACTTTGTTTTTCTTTCTCACGTATTATCTTTGTCTTTTGAAAAGTGTTTATTATCTGTTTAACATCAAACCAGCAGCAAACAGTGTATGCTCTAAAACAAAGTGGGAAATAACACGTTTGCCTCATCACAGATACATGGACCTTTATTCAAATGGTTGATTGCTTTTCAATTGCAGCACAGCAGGCAATCATCTATTCTGCCAAATGTGTCACCCAATGTCACCAAGAGCAGGAAATGTGCATCACAGAGACAGCAGTTTTGAAAAGGTCATAGTTTGAACAGCCTTTCACACATTTTAATGCTTATTTGAAATGTAGCTTGCTGAACATCACCAGGGGCTAGCTTAGTTCACAAGCAGACAAAACAACCTGAGTATTGCTCACTCGTCATTGAAAAAACAGTCTGATTAGTTTTAGCAACAATGACCAAAATAAGCAAAACTTTCAGTTAAATTATTGACTGGAATTTTCCTTTCACTTAGTTAAAAATTAGAAAGGCTGTAGGATTTGTTCTCAAGAACTAAGGTAGTAATTCCTGTATCACACAATAATATTAACTGTTCCTTTTCAAATGAAGAACAGATTTGTCAATTTTGAGTTAATAGTATAGTAAAAGACTTTTGTTTCCTGTATAGGCATATGTGTCTTTCCCTGAGATTAAATATGCTCCTATACAAAACAACATTATAAACTGAAAATTTAACTTATCCTCTGATCAAGAAGCTGGTACTAAAAAGGTCATTCAATTTTACATGGTACAAACTAGCATACCATAATGCAGATACTTTACATTTCCCGTGTTGGGCATTGAAACAACACTGTTTTCTTGTTGGGTTTTTTTAATCCAAAGCCCTCCCTGCAGCAAAGAGCTGTGATGGCTTTCTGCTACCTTCCCCAGGGACCTCTACTAGAAAAAGTATAGCGTAGACATTGAGCAGCATTTAAACCATATGATTAAAGTGCAGCATCATTACTGTTCAAGGAAAGCTAAAAAAGACATGTCAAGCATTTTCAGTTTAACCAGCCATATTTGCTCCTGGTAAATTTGACATTGCCCATTTTTTCCACATTGTTACTAAGGAACTGTGGTGAGTTGACCCTGGATGGCACGTAACTGCCCACGTGGTTGCTTGCTCAGCCCCTCAGGAATTCAGAAGGAATTCAATAAGGAATTCATCCACTAATTCCCACCAGCAGGCAGATGCCCAGCCACCCCCTGGCAACAAGCACACATAAAAGGGCCATGCCTTAACCACCAGTGTCCTCCCTTCCTTCTCCTTTCCCCCAGCTGTTATTGCTGAACAACATGTCGTATGGTATGGGATATCCCTTCGGACATTTCAGGTCAGCTGTCCCAGCCATGTCCCCTTCCAACTTCTGCTTTGAGAGGAGCAAAGTGGGAAAAAGAAAAGGCCTTGGTGCTGTGCAAGCCTTGTTCAGCAGTAACAAAAACCCAACAGTGTCCTGGTCCCCCATCTACAAGACGATGATAATTTTTATATACAGAATTTCTAATTCAATTTCTTTGACAAAAGTATTAAAAAACTAATCTTTTCCATGACCTTTACCTCTGTGGAACATAAACACATAAAATTTAACAGTTTAAGGGTTATTAAGGCAGGCTATGATCTTTACAAACCAAATGACCCATGAGTGGATTTCTGAAAGAAAACAAACAAACTTCAAAATGTAAGTATCATTCCAAAAGGTATGCAATAACTGAGAACAATGTTTTAGAAACAGTAAAAAGGAGTCTTAAAAATAATATGTTTACAAAGAATAGACATCTACATGGTGAAGTAACACCATTTGCTTCTGGAGCTTGTTAAATTAAAATCATAATCTTGTGATATCTCATGACTTAATTCTGCCATTTTAAGTTAGCTTTAAAGTGATGGATAGCAAAATGCACCATGTATACACCTCTTTTTTCAGAGCAGAATTGAGCCTATTTGCTCCATATATTCAGAAGTTGTGTCTTTTTCTGGAGTTTGAGTTAACCCAAAATATCTACAATTATAAAAACCACCATAAAAGCTAGGCTGTACTAAAATGAAAAGGCAAAATACTTTTCCAGATCTCTTAGGAGAGAATATAGTTGATATAACTTCCAGCTAGTGGTAATTTGCCCTTAATATAAACATGGTAAAAATATTACTTTTTTTCTTGGATAATATTAGAAATTGATAAAACCAAGTAGCATTGCTACATGTGAATTAATCTAAGGCTATAATAATAGATAGCATTGCTACATGCAAATTAATCTAGGGCTATAGTAACAGATAATCGTTAAACACTTCAGAAACAGAAGCTACAGAATTAATTGTACAGAAAACATAAAGATCATTTTAAACTACTGTTCAAGAAAACACTGTCTACAAGAACATCTATAGAGTTCCATAACTGCCACACTTGTGGTTTAGCTGTTGCATTTCTTCCCATCAGGAAATGGCAGAAAGTTAAACTGCAAACTGTGGTCATCGCAGCTACCAAGTCACTGTCAGTTCTTTGAATGTTTTAGCTACTGAAGTGCAGAAACTTTTTGAATGAAAATGTAAATCCTGCTATAATTTTCATTGTATATGTAATTTCCAAAGGAAGCCTAGTTTTCTTACACATTAATAAAGTTTGTTATACATCATACTTTCTTAAGTAAAGTGCATTTTCTGCCTTTTATAGCCTTCTTTGTCCTGCTTTTTAGGGCTCATCCTATTTTCATCTTAAAGAATCAGACATACAATAATATCAACAGCTTGAGACCTTGTAAAATTAACATCCTCTTTTCTCTCATTACTACCATCTCATTAATAAGCATCATATAAAACCAAAACAAAACAAGGGGGAAAACAACTTCTGGGGAAGAAAAAATCTTCCAGAAAGTTTTTCCTGGGTAACAATACTTGATAAAGCTAAAAATTAATTACATTTGGAATACTTTGCCTCATACTAAATTTTAAAGTCTTAAATGTCTTACGTGTTTTCCTGAGTGAAATTCACAAAGTTTAACACATTCATGTTGGTTTTCATTCATGTAGTAGTCACTAGTGGCTGTACACAGACACAGTTGCTTTTAACTGTTTGATGATGTAATATTAAACAAGCTTGCTGTTAACAGATACAGCAGCGCTCTCTACTCAACAGTCTGTCTTTTTATTTGTTACATGCACAACCTCAACATGTGTGTGCCCATTTACAGAAAAATATTATGTCTTTGTGCTTAGGCTTTTATAGAACAATTACAACTAGGAGAAAATAATTGTATGTGTAGTGGTATGCAGGACATGAAAAGTGCATGCAAAGAACAAAGACATGAAGTCAGAATATTCAGAGTAATTGAACAAAGTGTTAAGTGCACCATCTGAAGTTGTCTTGGTACCATCTGACTCCTGCAGCTAACGCAGGAACCATACCAAGTGCTAATGACTAAACTTGGCAGACTTTCAAGGTCTGAGGTTGGTTTGTTTGGGTGTTTTTTTCCTATAAATGGACAAGTTATCATTTTAGTTCAGCATTTGCTTAACTTCAGGACTGTAAAAATTAGAAGCCGTGTTGTGTGTTTTGTGTGCCTCTATCCATTTGTTTACTGAAATCACGGACATACCATTTTACAGTACAGACATTACCAGATAACTCACGAGTAACTCTTTCTAGATTATTGGATCTACACTGATACAAAAGTAGAGTGAGAGATCTACGTTCGTTATTAAATTCATGCATGGTAAACAGCAGATTCTTAAAAACAGTACTGACAGCAAACTAAGTTCATACCGAACAAAGAAATAAATATATAAACAAATAACTAAACAACTGACAAAAAGTGTTTAGTAGATAGTGATTTTTCTAACCTTATTTTTAATATTATATTTTAATAAAAAGGAAAAATCTATCTTGACGGTTTCTCAGACAGTATTTAGTGCTTCTGATTGTAAAATAATGTTCAATCTCATAATGATATCTAGCAGACTCCTTTTTAAGACAAAACAGCTCACAAGAAACAGCAGATAAAGTATTATTTTTTTTCCCAATTTTCAATTCAGTCTCTAGAATCTAAAGATCAATGGCAAGGGCACATACACTTATTTCTTACTTCTGAACTCAACCTCAAGATCTTTCTGGCTCCCATAAGTTTTTTTTTTCTTTATTACAATTTGTGGGAGGAAGGAAGAACTTTTGCTGCAGTTCACGCTTCTTGGGAGACAGCCGTTCACTTGAAAAAAGTCAGTGTAATGCTTTGAAAACCAATTTGTCATGACTGAACTTGCGTTTGGTGGAAGATAGAAATTTAAGTCAAACATCTTAACCATGTGATTTTGGTTCCTAAGTTCACATCAAAGGACATACACAAAGAGTAAGTAAAACATCTGGTTCCTTTTGTTTATTTGGTTCAACCAAAGCATTTAGAAAAAAGGCATGTCTGTGTTATGATCTTATGTGTTAAGAATCTACATGTCTATCATGACTTGCTTTCAATACTAAGTCATTTGAGATGTTTTCTAGTACCAAGAATATCTTCCTACTCATATGATGTACCATTCCATTGCTAATAACTCATTAAAAAAAAAAAAGAAAAAAGAAAACCAAAATGACAACCATTCATATTTTAACCTGTTGAAATTTGAAACACTTCTCTGTCAGAGTTCTATTGAACTCTGCTCTTTAGTTTGTGGTGTTCAAAGTTTCTGGTGGACTTGAATTAAGCATTCAGTGATCATGTGGAAAATAATTCAGCTTCAGATTACTCTAATAAAATGAGGGAACTAAATAAGGCAACTGTTTTGCAAAATAAAACAAAACACTGAAGCCTTGTACTGAACTACAGGCTTTATCGTCTTCAATACCAAAAAAACAAAATTCAGCTTTGCAATGTAAAGTAATGCAAGGATGTGTGTGTTGCTTTATTGTTTTTCCACAAGAAGCCTTGTGTTGCACAGTTATGTTTCTTCCCTGTCTTAACTTTCCTAATATTTTCCAAGATAATCCAGTTTTGCATTAATTCATTCAGGTGCAAATTCTAGGCCTTGAATAGCCTAAGTTTCTACTCCAGGTAGAAAAAAAGAATCATAAGAGACTTGAAGACAGCAGTAGAAATTCATTCTTGAGATTATGAAATTTTGTGAGCAAGATTAATTCCCTCAAGCAGGCAGTTGTTAAAAAAACCCCTAGTGACAAGCACTGGAATGTGAGGAAAGACTAGCATTTCTACATTCCTGCTACAATAAAAGAAACATTAGAAAATAAAGAGCTATGTAAAGAAATTCAGTGTTTATTTTTCTGCTATTGTTGCTGAGCCATTCTGAAACAGTCTCATTGAAAGGGTAGGTTTCCTGAAGTCAATGCAAAAACAAAGAAGAAAAGCTAAATGTTGCATTCATGTGAAGAAATGGGAGGAAAATAGGTCTATAAACCCTACACTGAAGTACAAAACAGTAGAATACCTAAAACCCAAAGGCCAGGATGATTCTCGTGTTAAATAAAACTATGAAATTCAATGAAATGAAATCTACTCTAAAGTGAAATCTACTCTTAAAAAGACAATATTGGAAGTATGCATGAAATAACACATAATTCATCTTATAGAATACCTCATAAAATCAACTCAAATAGCATTCAAAACTAGAATTATTTTCACTCCAGTGCTGATACAGTCTTTCAGAAATAAACGTCAACAAAATTTGAGGCTAAACTGAACAATGCATTTTTTGAATATGTGTGATAACATCTATCACCAGGCAAATAAGTCTATATCCATATATTAGTATACATATCCAACTATTTTATAAACTGTTAGTTCCAAGCTATTACATAACTGAATTTATGGAATATTGACATGTGCTACGATGTTCTGAGTATAAAATATATTGTAATGTGTGTAATTCTGAAGAAGGGAAAACAAGAAAGTTAAATGTGAGGTGAAAAGAGCTGTTATTGACAGTTATTTGTTAAGGATACTGTAGCATAATTCACATAGCTTGTGTGTAAACAGAGATGCATGAAGAGCAAAGGACAGTCTTAGTCTTCTGTGTATTTTAGAGAGAGAGAGATGTTATCCTGGAACTCTTTGATTGGTTTTCCTAATACCACTTTCTTTCTGGAAAGTGAAATGGAAGTATAGCAGGGTAGAATAATTTTTTTCCATCCAACTCATAAAAAAATAGATCTGCTTTATTGGTGTGACTCTCAGCTGTCCTTAGAGTAGAACAGAAGAGCGAATATCTCTTTTTGGGCAAATAAGGTATTCCAGTCAAGCATTACCTGTTCCTTCCCTCCAAAAAGCTTCTTTCCTTTCTATGATCTTCTCCTTTGTTCCACTAAGAAAGAAAGGAAACTTTCCTCTTTCTGAGATTAACAATTCACAAACACCTACACCTTTTTGCTTAGTCAAAACCTTCTTAACATGACAAGCTTTGGCAGGTAGCTTTGTTATCCTGTGTTTATTTATTCTTACATTTGTGGTAGTGCAATAATGAAATCCATCATTATGTGATGCCGGAAGTTGTGACAGAAAGTCATCTGTCTATTGTGGTCTACCCAGGCCAATCTTTCCAACTAACAAACAACGCATGATCTGTTGACATTTGGAATATATTTTGTATTGCCGCTATGTGAGAAATGTGTAGTTTGTAAACATCATATACCTAAGAACTATATAGAGAGGAGAAATACACTATTTCACAACTCTACAAATTAAAAGTGATGCATATACAAGAAGGATGCTTATAGCTTGGTTTCAAACAAGACCAGCTTCAGAACGAGCTTCCAATGACCTGTAGACAAGTCAAACAACTGAGTAGAATATTTCTGAAAGATCAAAAGTTAAGCTACAAAACAGCATCCAGATCACACTGATGTCAACAGTTAACACAGATGAAGAAAATATTGATCATTAAATAGTGAGCTGGGTTTTTTTCTAAGAACTTAGGCAATTGGAAAGATACAGAACACAAAGAGCCCTTGAAGAATCTAGTGAGCAGACTTTGCATAAACAGGGGTCCTTGTTACTGACAACAACTATGGAGGGAAGGTGCCATTGCTTATATATTCCAGTTCAAGAAGAAAGGTCAGTCAATTGCCAAAATTCCTCCAGAAAAATCTCTTATGTGAGATACCAGGACTGTGCAAAAGGAGGATCCATCAGCCACTATGCATCTGCCACAGGCTCAACCCACTTTCTTTTCAGCCATAGCATTCAAATTTTGATCAAAAGATCATCCTAATTAAATAATAATTCTGAAATAAAAATATTAGAGTAAATTGACACGAATGGACTCCTAGGGATATCAAAGGCACTTCAAATAAATCTAGTACTTCTGTCATTAAATAGATGGTCTGAATATTTTCAACATTTTTTATTAATCATTCTGAACTCCAGCACTTTGTGTTTGCACATATAATGCTGCTGTATGTATGTTAAAAAAAAACCCTAGAAAAAAAGAAGTCAATTGATATTTTAGCATTAAAAATACCAATCAAACCTAGTAATATCTACATTCTTATGCACAGTAGGGTCTACTCCTCCTTATTAAGTCAAGAGGTTTTTGTCGGTACTTCACATATTCTTCTTTAAACCCAAAGGGAGAAAATATCATATTTCACCAACCTTTATTAGTTGGCATATACATCAAGCAAATCCAATCCCTAAATAATAATGCCTTTTATGTTGCCTTCAAGAGACTAACATGTCAAAATCTACTAATAGTTAAAGATTAAAACCAAAGTAAAATCATTCTAAATTATCTAACAAGTAGTGTTATGGGCATAGATCTTCTACCATCCTGCATTGTACATGGTACATGTACACTGTACATGGCTCTGTGAATAATTCTAGGCATAAGAGGTAAATTTTAGAGTAATTGCTAATAAAATAAGCAACAGCTCAACATGGAAAAAGAGTAGTAGAAGCTGATCTAAAGAGAAAAGTACCCAAAAGGGGAGGAAGAATTTAGTATGTTATTTAAAAAGGTTTAAATACAACTTTAATAATAAAAGCTAAATATTTCATTAGAGGAAGTAGACCTGCCAGGTGAATAATATGTTTTTCTGCTACAGTTGCTCTCATGCTGTGTTTGTTAGGATTCTTATCAGTCTAGTCTATGTAACATATGGAGGGTGATTCCACAAAATCGAAATTGAACTTGTACTGAAGAAATATGATACACTCAGCAACACAAAGGAATAACCAAAACTCTGTTTTCAAAAACCAATTCTTCCTTTTGATGGGGATTCTGATAAAGAACATTGTAAAAATCATTACAATCTTTTATGCTTTTCTTAAGTACTTCATAAAATCAAAAGGAAATTAACTGAAATATTAAGGAATAAAGAATCCTGGTGAACAAATAAGTATAAATAGAGTTTTCTGCTAGACAGGACTTTAACTTCAGATTTTCAACTCTTACCACATGTTTTCCAGCATGTGATAAAATCAGAAAATACAGGGAAAGTCATCTCAGTTGCTTTATTTACTATTCAACATCATTCTGTATCACGGGAGAGTTTAAAATGCACTACTAAGCATTTTGATGCTAAGAACACAGAGAATAGCAATCACGTTGAATGAAGCTGACTAGAAAATGCTGTTCTTGCAAGATTTAGTTAACGTTTTCCAGTTACGTCGATTTTTATCAGAAAAAAATGAATTTATTGAGTAAATATCCTCAATGGGAAGACAGTCACTTGAAAAAATTGACCAGGTAAAATGGTTGAGACTGTCTAAGTTTTGCTGAGGGCACAGGATGCTAAAGCAGCTCATATTTAAAATACTTGAAGGCAACAGGATTTCTTGAGGATAAAAAAAGCCCCTTGGCCCTGAACAAATTACAATAAATTCTGAGAAGTCTCAGTTCACTGTCACCATGGAATTTTGATTTATTTCTGAAACAAAAGAGGACCAGCGACTTCAGTTGAAAATTTGTCCAAGCTTGAGTAAACTTTCCATTTTCCCCATATTGAGAAAGTTTTCTTCATATATCTCTGAAATAGCGCCGTCAGTTTCTGTACTGGAAAGCAATTCCTGTTCACAGCTAGCTTCCCTTTAATACTATTGACATTAATGGTACTCAGTAGTATAAAGCTTCTTTATAGAGGGTACACCTAGGGTTAAGCTTTAACTATATAAAAATCTGACAACAGGTGACACAGTACAGGAGTCTTATAATCTGTTCAGAACTCTCATCTCTTCCATCCTCTTGCAGTGAAATGAGACTTCTTTCTAGTGTCATTTCAGGAAAGGAAAATGATGAACACCGCTCATTCTGCACTAATACACATGCACATCTCTCTTCTCTGCTGTCATTTGCAATACTTTAGAACAGAATTTTCTCTCATTACTCCTAAAGTACAGAACCTGGAACTTTTTATTTTCATTTTTTCCCATTTCTCCTACTCCGCCTTTAAACAATCACATCTTCTGAATACCTCCTGCTATTCCTTGTAAGTTAAACTTTTTTAAAAGTAAAAAAAAAATCCTTACCCACCCTATGATAATTTTAATATTCATTTTTTGAATTCTGGTAAAGGTAAGAAGAACGAATCCTAATAATGTAGTTCTCCCATAGAATACTGTACCACTGTAGCTGTTACTACACAACAATGCTCCCATAAACAACATATTAACACCACAAAATAGTGTTACTACAATAGCGGTGTATGCCAATAGATACTGCGTGACTTTTATTTAAGATAGCCAAGTTTCGTTTAATTCAAATCAGTCAGAAAGCAGATTTAAGCCATGTTAATACTTAGTTCTCTAAACACTAGGTGCCCTCTTGGTCCTTACAGTAAAACAAAGCAGTTCACACCACTTTGTGCATCAGCAGCAAACTGTCCTTGGAAGTGATCCACTCCTCTGAAGAAGATGTGGAAGCCAGAGAGGAAAGACAGACATGTCATTCCCCCTTGGCTAACGACCAATTTGAATCAGGTGTTCAAAGTTCACAGCCCTGAGATATATGGACAGAAAGGAATATGAAGGTCCACATATCTGCTTGTATAAGGATTAAGATTCAATGTTTCAGATGCTTTTTTGTCTTTAAATCCTGAGTACTACCTATTCCACATCTGAGGTGTACTCTGTGGAAGGCATCCAGTCCTCCCTTTGCAGAAGAATGAAGTTTATGATCCAGTTTGCCTTTTCCATCTCTTTTATGAACTTACATCAGTTCCTTATTGAGAAAATGACAATCATTTGGCAATATCCAGTAAGAATTAAAAATAAATGATATAGATTTCTATGTGAGCCGTCTGCTTAATGAAACATGGTTTCTCACAGATCTTTTTCTCTCTCTCGGCTCTGCCTTTTCTCTTCCCTTTCCCTCGCCCTCAGATTTTTTCCCCTTTCACAGCAAACCCATGTCTCCTATAACATGCTATCAGATAATAATCAGAACACACGGGCGCTAGACTAAATATATAAGCCAAATGACATGCCAGCATGTGTATGGCGTTTGGCCTGCCATTACTCACATGCAGAATATATTGTGAACATCTCCTTTCCTGTCTATGAGTCAGTAATTAAGTAGCTCATTTTGTAAAGTTGCTGATTAGGACAAAACTGGTAGAATGTATTTCTGAGACTCCAATTTCTCTTTTGAAGTTGACTCAATCTGATGAATGGGCTTAAAAAATTATTATGAGAGGACTGACAGGAAAAAAAAACAAAAAAGATTACTCCGTAAGCTACATTTTCTAAAGCAGCCGGACTACAAAACAAGAAAAATAAAAATATAAGGAAACCTCAGGTAACTAGTAAGTAGTTAACAACGTACTGACTAGGAAGCAGCTAATTTATTTTTGGACAGAGCAAGGCAACAAAAAACCAACCTATATAAGGTAAAATAACCACCAGGAGCTTTATGAAAGACAGGAAGGGTTTCACAAAATTTTTAATGCCACCTATAATAAAACTGATCCAGCAGTTAAACTTCTTGTGCTAGGTCTATAAGACCTCTCATAAGTAAACACATTCCTAATGCTAGCAAATAGTTTCACTGTACTTATCAAGGGCAGCCATTATCTTATGAGTGCAAGATGAGTTCACTGTAGCATTGTCACTGGATTTGTTTGCCTATTATATTGTTAGCTATATTCACTAGTGCATAATTTTGCTTCTCATTTCCCTTAAAGGTTTATTACCTGCGAAACCTTTTAAATAGCCCTAAGTTCCATATTAAAACCGAACAAATGTTCTAAAACGTTGTACAAGGCTTATCTATGACCCACTGAAAGTGTGGAAAGGTCAGAGCTACAATCATACAATCATATGCAATCCTCTTAAAATTAATTTCTCTCTGTAACTTGTACTTGAATCACAGAAGGTTTCATTCATTCATTCATGTTCATTCATGTTGTGTTAATATGGAGAAATATGTACCACTTTTTGACTATTTTTTTTTTCACTAAACATGATGTAAAACTTAAATCCTAACTGCAATAGAAATGAAACTTCATAAGCCTGCTGCTATTTAAAATAAATGCATTTTAAGTATGATTTCTGATCATTTCAAAATATACAAAATACACCTCGTTCTTTCAAAAGAGATGGCAGGGAGGGACTCAAGTGCTTTGGAGAACCTGTGGGCAATGCAGAAGAAGAACATGAACAGCTCATGTTCTAAACACTCACATCAAACTTTTGAAGCCTGAAATTGCAGAGAAGCTGAATTTGTCCTTCAGTATTTAAGGTCTATTACATTTTTTAAAGTATGACTTGTGAAATCAACCACCAAAAAACTGATTCTTGCCGAAAGCTGCACTGAATGTCATGTGTCAGCCTGAAAGCTCCTTCGTCTGATCTTCAGTTCTCTCAGTACAGCAACACAAAACCCTCCCAATCTTTGTAGTTTCTTGTCAGGGTTAGAAGCCTTCCTTTTTCTCTGTGATCGCATCATAACCAGGCTTAGGGGTGTATCTCTGCTCTATAATCACAGTGGAATTGACACCATACTTACTTACAGACGACAGAAGCAAATCCAGAGTTATCAGAGTAAATGACAGAACACAAGAAGGTCACAGGTAAAATATTGTTTCAGAGAGGTGAAAGAATGCAAGTCCCCCTGTGTTTCCTCATTTGTCCTTTTTAATTTGCTTTGTCGTAGAGCCTAGAAGATGTGGCAGCAGCCAGACTTTTCAGGCTGCTGCCTATAGATGTGGGATGCATAAGAGTGCATTGTATACTTTGGGGACACTGTCACCAACACTGCAATAGTGGTGTTACTGAGGAGTAATAGCTCTTTTTTTTTTTTCCTAATAATCATACATTCTTGCTGCACAGTACTTTGGAACTACTACTGCAAAGGCTCAGTAGATTTCCACAATTAGAACATTTTCTATGTTAGGTCACACTTTCTGATTAAAAAAGCCCTAACTAGGAACACTGAACTCATGCTATATGTTGAAGACTAACCTAAAGAAATCCCAGTATGCATCACGCAAGCACCAGTTCTCAAGCTTTTTGGACTTTTACATAAACCTAGAATTTTTCTGCAGCAAAGAGATAATGTGAAAATGTAATTTGTCTGCTTCCGTGGCTTTATCTCATTCAATTTAAAAATATTTATTTTTCATGATACAGTTTGTGTTTTCACCTTATCTCACTGCAGGAAGACAATTAAAAAAAAAAAGAGAAACTTTATTTAAAGAAAAAAAAAGAAACTTTTTAAAAGAAAATATAGCATCGGTACTTATAGAATATACCTATCAAAAGTTTTGTTTCCTATGGACAGTACAGATGGATGAAGGATGGAAGGAAAGTGACTGCTGGCACAGCAGATATAGCATAAAATTCCTATTAACTACAAAATGTGGCCCAGAAAATTTATTTCCTTTTGTGTGGTGGATAACGTGACCAGCTCCCAGGAAAAAAAAAAAAGCAAAAAAAAAAAGAATTAGCACCATATAAACACACATTAACTAGTGAAATTAAAGCTGTTGTTATTTGCATAACATCCAATCCAATTTTAGCTTCAAGAAGTAATAAAAAAAATATATTTGGAAAGAAAAGAGAAACATTGTTTTCAGATTGTTTTCAACTTTTCCCACTGCTTTTGATACTACTGAAAATTCCGATATCTGTACGTATAGATGTGTTTCAGAGGCCATGTTGTTTAAGATATTATACTTTTGTTGCATTTCTACCATGTACACATAGTTAAAAAACTGCAGTTTTGTTCTAGTTTTGCTTGCTTTTTTTAAAATTTTTTTAGTCTGCATAGAAATACATTCAAGGTGTACAGATAATGTTGACCGGAATTAAGCAGTGGGAGCATATGGTCCATTGTACTAATACGCTCCATATTCACTACTCCAACATATGCTAGAAACATCTTTTGGAAATAATTGTTTTTCAATTTTTATAGCTGTCTCCCTAAAGCCAAGAACATAATGATAAATTGTTAGGAATGTAGCAACATTCTGCAGCCCCTGAGACGGAACACAAACCCTTGAAATATAAGTTCCATATTAACAGCTTCTTGGGACTGCTTTGTGTCTGTGTCATGCCTGTTGCTAGGAGCATTCTTTTCATTTTCTCAGCCTTTCCTCCCATGCATGTGTTCTGTGTTACAATTGCCAGTTGTGTCTTTTTGCTAGTTTTGGTATATAAATGCACTTTATACCCGGAGGCTAATACAGACTGTTGTTGCCCAGTTGTTAATAGGGAAGTTCACATCAGAAACCAAACTGTGATCTGTGTGAACTCCATTAACTTCCAGGCAGAATTCCAATCTTAAACTTAGATGGTTTGGGGAAACAAAGATTGCATCTCTTCTCTATGATAGAGTGCCACATCCTAGAACAATAAAAATACTAAGGTAGATTCCTGCTAGTGAAATGAAAACCAAACAAATATGAGATTCTTTTCTTCAATTCAAGTTGAAGGCTGTTTGTCATGTTAGGCAACCTCAATATGAATACAATCATCTTCCTACACATTGACATAAATCTAATTTTTCTTTTACAAATTCTCCTGTAGACTATACACTTGATTCAGTGAAAGCATAATATCTTAATAACGTAGTCTTGATTACCTAAGTTTTTTAATCTATTGTCCATCCTCCTAAATTTCCAACAAAGTGAAAATTAGTGAATCCCAAGCAAACTTATAATGTCACTAAATAATATAATCTTTTTCCATTCATAAGCATCTTAAACAGTAATATGAACATTTAAGAACAGCACAGCCATTTTCTATTGTAATAGACATTTCAAGCATGTCCAAGTAAGACAATTTTAAGAAACAAGTGATACGTTCTCCAAGTACGAAGTTAGATTTTTTTTTTTAATTGCTTTTACTTTTGAATGATAAATGTGTGATCACAGCAACTTTAGACTCTGTGGGTCCATTCATGATACTTTGATTTTTCCGTGATTAATTACTATCTTGTATACTATTTTTGTCCTGCTTATCTTGACACTGTTTCCCTCAAATAAGGAAATATTAAAGACACTCACTAGCCAGTACACTCGCCCTAGGTAAACAGCAGAAAATCCCTGAACAGATTAGCTGTTTGCAAATATTTTAAGGGTTTCCTCTGAGACAAAAGTCTGGACTATAATGCAAGCAAGGTTTACAAATGTAATCTCATTCTGGGGCTAGCCTTTCAGTTCAAACTTCTGCTACCAAATCAGGAAAATATCTGTTAGGCACAGAAGAAAATTATTTGTGAGCCATCTAATGCTTAGAAGAAGTTCAGAATAGTCAGAAACAGTGGTTGTTCTGCTGCTTAAATAAATTTTCTATGCTCTTTTAATTTTTTTTTTAAATTCCAGGATGACATCCACTAAACCACAAAATATCTGCAGCTTCTTCAGGAACTTAACACCATAATCTTTAGAATAACTTCTGATCAGGCTTTGTTGACAGATAACAGCTGCCTAAGGTTGAACTAAAAGAAAAAAAAAATCTGCTAACCTGTAGGGTCAAATTCTCTCTCACATCCTGTCCATCTTTCTGAGCTGTACTATGGCCTAATTTCAACAGTAAAATCAGTAGGACCTGACTCAAATTCAGATTTTTCATATCCTAGAAGAGCATATTAACCTCTGCATGACAAAATGGAAGCATAATCTTCATTTAAGAAAATGAATCCTGCCCCGTGTTTAGAGGGGGAAAAAAAAAATTAAGTGATGTGTGGTAAGTAATTCTGAGTAAGCTACTCAAAACCTCACATTAAGGGTTCATACCTGTTTCCTGAATCTTCCCTTCAACTGCTGCAGCTGCACACTGGGCTTGTGGACTTAAAGCAGCTTCTTATTCATTTCCTCTTCCAGATTCTGTGCTGGCAGAACCTCCACTAATCAACACAAGACTAGATAACAAACTAATTTCACCCAGAAGAAATGCATGTTTTGTAACACTAGTTAGACTGTTTTTGCATTCAGTTTCAGGTTGCCATCTATCTGACAGCTGTCAACAGATAACATTTAAGCTCTAGTTTATGGGTTTCTTGCCAGATTATATAACCAGGTGACTACAAACATATCTTTACCTAATTTTTGATTACAACCATAAAAATCAGTATTTTCCAACCAGTTTCATCTTTGATATGCACTCAAATTCAGATTTCACTTATCTGTGGATTACTTACAGTTCTCACAGTCTTTCTTCCATCTCACTGTTGTTCCTAAGCTGGCTGCTATACTTTGGCATGAGAAATTAAAGATATTTTAATATTTCAAGTCTGCCCTACCCAAAGACATTTTCACTCAAACTCACTATTGTAGTGAAAGAAGATCAATATTTTTCCAGGTACGCAAAGTAATTGTAATGACTACTTGCTCTCCTACTGTAATTTTTAGTAATTCATGAGTCAAGTCTCATTTTAAGATAAATATAAAAAAATCTATAGTGGATATTATACTTTGCTACTATTATGTACCATAATTTGTATACGCACACACATTCTCAGCTCATAGACAGTATAGGTCTTAAGATCTCAGATTTATTCTGGAAGCCACTGAAAAGTTACCCTACACAAGGGAGCAAAATATATCTAAACCAGATTATTTGCTCAGTGCTCTTATAGAAATTACAAAAGTTACAAAATTACAAAAATTACAGACAAAAATGTCATTGGGCACCATTGATTTTTTTTTTCCAGGACAATTCTAACTTTTCTTTGAAAATATCTGTGGAAAATAATTTTGGAATGATATTTCCTCAAATATATATATAGATTGCATTAAAATAATAACAATTTTCTATTCTATTTAGATCTTAATTTTTGCTTTTGAAACATTGCAGCATAGGAAGGTATTTTCCTATTCTGAATAGGGTTTACATACAAAGAATGTAAACATCAAGTTTGAAAACACAACCTAAAAACTACCCTTATGAAGATGCCTGAAAACCTTTATGCACTGAACTTTTGCTCAGAAAGCTTGTATAAGAATATCTAAATGACTTCTTCTACTCTAAATCATTTCACATTTACAGGATGCATGCCGTTTGCTTAAGTCCTCTAAGGAATGCAATTCTGTAACCTTGGCCTTCTTAATTAAAAATCATGTTATTATCTGGAGTGAAAAAAAAGTATTTGTATTTCATTTAGTAGCTTTTTGATTTTGTGGCAGTGTATCAAAAGCATTAGACAGTATGCAACTGGTTTTTTTCAGCAACATCAATGGGGGTGTAAGTTCACCAGTCAGGTAACTTTTATATATTATCATTTCCTCTTCAAAAGTTTCCCACTCCCTTAATGATGAAAATAAAGTGATTATGTGCAATATAGAATTTATATATTCAAAAAATAAACTCAGAAAACCAGATAACAATAATTAAAATTTTACTTTATGGTATTCAAAAATACATGGTTGCTTGGATTTGCTGGATTTATCAAGTATTTCTAACGGAATTTTCACAGCACTTCTCAAAACTTCAAGATATTGAAGGAAAGAGGAATGAAGAAAAGGAAGGGAAAATAAGTTTTTCGCGCCTGGCATATAACTACAAGGTTTTGCCTTTCAAAGGCAAAGGTCTTCCCTGCAAGAGACCAATTTTCTTTTATGTTCATTTCCCCTTGTATTTTATTTTAGGAGAATTATTTCTTTTTATAGCAGGGGTATCAAACTCATTTTCACCGGAGGCCACATCAGCCACACGGTTGCCTTCAAAGGACTGAAAGTAATTTTAGGACTGTATAAATATAGCTACTCCTACATGGTTAGACAACCCATACATGCAGGAATCTTCAATACAGAGATGTATATGGAATCCTATAGCCTATAGTATATACGACAGGCTATGTAGTGTATACTTCTACATTTATGCAGTCCTAAAATTACATTTGGCCCTTTGAAGGCAACTGTGAGGCTGATGTGCCCCCCAGTGAAAATGAGTTTGATACCTCTGTTTTATAGAAAAAAAAATACAAATCAAAAAGATAGAATAGTTACAGTTTTCAGGCCATAGGTTCATCCAGAAATTTTGATGGCATTTGGATTAAGCTTCAAACCATTTTAAAACTAAAATTACTTTTGAGATTCTAAAAAAAAAAAAAAAAAAGAAATGTGAACAACAGAAGTACATAATACGCTTTGTGGCACTGTGAATTTTATACCAAATCTGTTCAGTATGATAACACTCTGCAAAAGCTCAGTGAAATTCCAGCACATCTCGCTATTTGCAACTAAAGCAGACACAGCAAACACGTTATCTAAAACACAATTACTATAAAAGAGAAAGTCAAGCATTTGACTTTCAGGACATTGAAGACGTTTCTGTGGAAATTTGCATGTCAAGCACACGGCTCTCTGTTGGTAATGTGTGCAAACTGGAATCAAGGTAGTGATAATTTTTTTAGACATTAACTGTTACTGAAATAGTAGGCAATGTTATACCACCTATTAACTGCAGCTCTTACTCAAATACAAACAGCAAATATAGTTTTATTACCGAGCAATTAGCTAATACATTTATATTTTTTAAGAAATCCCAGCTACTATTCTGACTACCATTTAGACTATAATCAAAGACTGCTACACCACTGAGGGGCAAAAACCCCATACTTTGATTTTTCAAATATCTGTTTTATAACATAAATATTTCTGGTTTTAGAAATGAGTAGATAATACATATTCTGCGAAGCCTCGTACTTGTATCACTGCAGGGAAGATGCAGATCAAATCCAAATGGATTGCACATTTTCTGTTATCTGAATAATGTAAAAACCACAAACTAGTTATCAATTTTTTAGATAACATAAAATGGAATGGTCTATTTTTTCATTATATGAATTTCATTATTTAGTAGAATAAAATGACTACTCCATTATTCATCATTTGCTGCTTATTTATTTAGTATAGGGCTAGCCAAACATTACGGCCCAACAGCCAAAAAGCCAGTCTGATATTCTTCAAAATGACATTCTTTCTAGCTCCAGAAAAACATGTCAAAAATATAAAAGGTGAACAAAAAAGGAGCAAGACATACTCTGCTCTCCTTCACTCAGGAAAACAAAACCAACCAAACAAAAACCCACACAGAAACAAAAAATATGAAACTATGGAATATTAATAGTGAGAAAATAATAATGAAAAGGAATATGGCAAAAGTAAGGCATTTCTTTGTGCCTTTAAAAGCTGAGTGGAAGAATACTACATATCTAAAATATCCCTGATTTTTCCATTCTGAAACTGGCCTTCAGTTTCTGTTTTACACATGGCATGACCAAGTTTCAGAAATCCATATATATGCATTGGCATTTAAATGAATACACAATGTAGATTTCAGGCTCTTGCTCATCTCTCTGTGTGGGAAGGCTGGGCAGAGTCACGAGGCAGGGCTCTGCCTTTCAGTCATTTCACCACAGGCTTCGTGTGGCTCTGACAAATTCACTTGATGTAATATGGATTTCAGTTCCCTCTTCTGAAAGGCCTACCCTATATTTCACAGAGCTCTTGGGAAAAAAAAAAGGAACCACTAATAACTGAGAACATACAGATACTGCCAATAAAGGTCATTTTCAGTAGCTGGCTGCATTACATATATACTCCATAATTCTGACAAAACCAGATATTAGCATGACATGAGCACTCCTTCAAATTAGAGGATATACATCCTATAGACAGTTTAAAATTTAATGTTATCTTTGCATCTTCTACTGTTGTATTTCATGGCCGATAACCTGCTACTGTTTACTTTTTTATTTAGAAAATAACAACATATTTAGCCCCTGGGATCTTCTTTTCACTGACTTCTCAAAAAGCTTTCCCCTGTGTTTGTTTATTTAGTCGAAAATCTATTATTTCTCAAAGTAGTGTAATCATCTAAACTTACAAAACATTCAGGACAGTGTAAAAAGATATGAGTCCATGAGCTTTCTTTCTATGCATGACATGATTCACACCATCAATGTAAAACTTACATGAGCTCACAAGTCATGAGTCAAACACCAAGGAAAAATTAAGTCACAAATATTATGACTACAAGGTTTACCAGACTTTTGTCTCTTATTTTGAGCATGGTGCCATAAGAACCCAGGTCTCTCTCCTTGTATCTTGAAACAGTTCCCTGGTTGCTCTGATGTCCAGCTCCATCTTCTACAGATGCCATTTTGGATGACAAGAGGCATGATCAAACTGGCTGCTCAAAATTATATTTAACAGACAGGTATTCATTTCAAAGGAAAATTTTGAAATGCAATTGTTCCCATCATTTGCTGAAAGAAGGCAGGATTTTCTTAGCCTCTTTGTGCTAATCACAGCCTACCTTTTCTACCTGAAATTAATGATTGTAGAACTTTTTTATGCAAAGTCACACCATTGGCAAGTGACTTCATCATGTCTTATGATAGTCTCTATCACTGGTATTTGGAAAGCAAGAGAATTTTTATTAATTGAATCAGTGTGAAAAGAGCTACAAATTTTTAAGTGACTGATCTTTATCCAGTATTTTCCAAAGCATAAGGCAGCAATTCGGTAAATGCATTGCTGTGATACTTCCATGGATCTTTGAAAAGGATTTTCTTCTGCATTATGAAAGCTTTCAGAGTGATGTGGTCTGATTTAAGTATTTGTCTGCAGTCAAATTCCAGCACGCCTGCAGAATCCCACTGAAGTAAAATAGGCTCAATATACACATACAAGATTCTGCCTATACAGAACACCTTTTGACTCTATGATCTGCAAAACCTGATTGCACACCATTTAAAAATTCCTCATATTCAAATTAGCTTCCTTTAAAATTCCACTGATTAGATAATTTTAGACCATTTAAAAATCAGTGATCTCTTTTGCACTACTGTCTACAGGTAAACTGATGTTTCTCAGTAACCAGTGTGATTCAAGAGTTCTTTAAAAAGTGACACACAAACATAACCATGCACTAAAATAGCTTCTTTGTATGCACCTAATATTCCATGAATGAAAGCATCTTTCAATATTTTTCTTCAAGTAGTCCTTCCAGTGCCCTAGCTAAAATTAAAGTACATCAAATTCTAAGCCTGTTTAATTTAGAATAGCAAAGAATTAATCCTAATAATGAAATAACTCCATATGGCATTGCCTTTGAATCATTAGAGGATTTGCAGATAGTATCTTGTGAATGCAAACAAGATAATCATACAAGCACAGATACGAAATAGCCCTTTTTCCAAACACTGGTGGGCATGCATATTCAACAAAATGCAAATATTGACTTTTCTGATAGCAACTAGATCAGATTGCTAAGGTGTCTGATGGGACACTGTAATCCCAGGGTGGGAAACAGCACTGACCTTCATGCTTGGTATGGCTAGCATGTAGCCTGCTTGCATTTATGATTCCCCTAACCTCTAAGCATTTGCCACAATTGGAAGAAGAAAGTAGACATGTGGAAAAGGGCAGGCTCAGTCAGTACAGAAAACCCTGAATGAAGGTAAACAGGCTTCATGTCTCATAATATATCCCCGGAGAGGAAAGGAAGAAATGTCATTTGCAATTGACTGCTTATAAAGATAAGAGGACACATAAAAGGATCCTTTTTTCTTAATAAGCAAGGAAAGAGAATGATAACAGGTCTCACACCTGTACATTCAAGCAATCAGTATGCCCAAGAATGTTAGAATATACAGGCACATGAAAAGTGTTCAAGTTTTAAAGAGCGTTGATCCAGGCTGAGTGTGTACAGTCACAAAGACAGTCATGTTTTGGTGACATGCTTTACCTCCCAAAACTCCCTCAAAAAACTAACTTAAACTAAGAAACATCTATACCACTGTATACTTCAGCTGATATGTGTTAATCTTCAACTACATTACAATTCCAAATCTTCCCTAATCCAAAACTTCAAATTGGAGTGGAAAGAAAGAAATGGATGGGGAAGGCACAAAATTTTTTGCTATTTTTATTACACTTACAGTAGATTACACGATACCTTCAAATGAGTGTTTAAAATATGTAGTTAAAGCCTATTAAAGGTTTAAAGAAATGCTTTGTTCTAGGTTCTCATTTCTGTTCTGGGTAAATATTATCTTTCTGAACACTTTTTACTGACCACAAGCAGGAAATAAAGAGATACTGCAAATTTGAACTAACAGCTTGAAATCTTTTCCAAATAACTTTTTTTTTCTAATTAAAGACTAACACTTTTTTTCCCTGTTCATTACAGTAATGTCATCACCTGCCATCAGAAATTTAAAATTTGTGTGATGCGATTTGCACCAAAAAAAACAAACACCTTACTGTTTCAGTCCTCAGTACTGATTCTGTACACATTTTGGAATATGTGACATTCATTTACTTCAATAATGAAGAAAAAATACAGACAGAAATATATTTTAAACAAACAGCAATCCCTACATTGTTGAAATATCTGTGATTGAAGCTTTTGAGAAACAAATTATTCCATTGCTGTGCCTCTAGAAAATTCTACTCCTGTTTACTCTAAGTTACCGTATGGGTACAATGACAAATCCTTAACTTCTACTAATGTACTTATTTTACTTGACAATGCTTTTATGCAGGCACAGCAAGGGAAAATCGTTTGGACCAGATATGGAGATTATTAAGTTTTTTTTCTCATTTGTTTGGGGTTTTCAATTTATTTAACACTACCTTCATTTGAAGGCAAAGCACAGAAGGATCAGAAAATACAGGAAAGAAGCTGATTACTGGTCTTCTGGAAAGACAGCCCATACACAGGGTTTATATGAAAGACATTACATAACACCTAAAAAGCCTGTTAGTTGATAGAGCTCATCGTTGTGACACGTCATGACATTGCTTTTGTTGTTACATAAGGGCAACCTGACCACTTACCTCAATAGAATGAAACGTCACGTTTCAACAATAGTTTTTCTTTTACACGAAATTATTTTTAAAAGCAAATATTTAAACCTCTGTTGCAGACATCTGAAATGGTTTCCAAGAATGCAGCCATTCAATATGTGTAACAGCCACTTTTAAAAATTGCACTCAGTATGGTCGAACATATTTGCTGTTTACTTAAAAGTTGTTGATACATTTTTCCATCCATCAAAACTTATGAGCCTGTGAAAACAATTTATTATTAAGTAACTTTGTAAGATTTTTCTTTGCATCATTGATGCTTAGAGTGGTCTCTGTCAAGCTAATCCTGTTTCTAAGCAAAGTTAGAAATGCGCAGAACAAAGAATCGGGAGTCATAAGTAATTCAGGCTGAAAGGGATGTTATGAGGTCTCTAGTCCAACCTCCTGCTCAAGGCAGGTCAGATATGAGGTCACACCAGGTTCCTCAGGGCTTTATCCAGCCAGGTCTATTTCAAATTTATGAACAGTCTAAATAATGACCAGCTGTGTGCAAAATTATCTATATTATTAACAGCATCCATGCCAATATATAATTTAAAGCAATCTTTGCCATGTAGGCGAATTTCCGCATTAAGCATCATTATCAAGTTGTCCATGGAAAAACAGTTTAATACTTGTTTCAGCATGTTTTTTGTCTGCCTTTATACTAGTGCTAGGTACAGAAAATACTTGCACTGAATGCCTTAAGCATCTAACTTAAGCTTCTGATTTATTTTTTCCTACACTGAAACTCAGTTTTTACACTTGAGTAGAAAACAGCAAGTACCTTCACAGGCTTATAATTTCATTAGATCAACATGTAAAGAAGTGTAGATCATGTGAAATCATGTGAAATCCTCCTCTGTTTTACAGGATTTTTATCTCCAGATGTAAAGATAACAAATGTTTCCATGAGGTACAAGAGGATACAAAAAAATCTAAGTTGGTCAATTAGTGTCAATATATACTATTAAATTGTATTTACCAAGTTATAATAAAAACAGTTTGAAGCTAATCTGCATTTTGACTGAAATATTGAAGACCTTAGTAACTCTGCAGCTCTTCGTGATAAACAAGTGGGAGCCTAGATTCACTCTTCACACAACTAATTCCCCACTAATTTTGAAAAAAAAACAGCAAAACTAAAACCCTTTCTATTTAAGGCTCAGTCCTGACATTTCATGTGTATGTCTGAACATAGACACATGTATTTCTATGAGTTCATTCATATATGTTAACACAGGAGCATGTCGAACCACCCTAGAAAGACAATGTTGTAGCAATATAAATATATTCTCTTTTGATTTTATGATGCTGTACAACTCCTGCCAATTTTATTTCATTAATCGTGCTTGTAACTCTATACACTGTTTTTATTTTGAGATGTCAATGACAATTATAAGGAGTAACAAGAATTTTTAATGTTTCCCAGGAAAGAAAGTCAGGTTACTGCTAATTAGACCAAAGTGCAAGCTACGTAAAGGATCCTTTGAGCACAGAAATTATGATACTAGAATATTATTTTATTGGGGTTTTTCCCCTATTTGTAGTGCATTTTTAGTGGGCAATTATTCTTAAAGCTACAAAATCACAGCTTTTATATTTTATGAGGAGTCAATGTGTGCTAATTAGAACCGTGGTGGCACTTATAATACAAATGGGATTTTTGTATGCCTATTTGCTAAAATTCTTTATTCTTCCTCCTGAGAGCCTTCATTTAATCAGCTCTATGCAGGATTTTATAAAGCTAAGAAAAATGCTTGCTTTAATATTCTCAGATTTATTTTTAAACTATAATAAAAAATTTTCCTAAATTTCTATTTAAGCAATGCCATCACTGACTTTTGTGTTGTTTTAAGAGAATTAAAACATCGAGATTTGACCGATTACTGCTAGTAGGCCAGCATTCACAATTGTGTCTGTCTTATTTGTGCATAATTTAAATAGAGAGTAATTTGAACCTTATTATCGAGAATTTTTGTATTGAGACATTGCCAGCATAGCAATATAAACCTATGCTTAGACTAAGTCTAGACAGGAAGCCAATACTAGAAAACCAAAAATTTATAGCCAGTGCACCATACATGCAAATGGATTCTACATACTGCAAAGTCCAGTAAGCACGAAGAGGAAAAAGCAACTTACTGTGTCACTTTGCTTCTGGATACAAAGACACATGCTTATAGAATGGTATTTAGATGTGTAATCATTTGTGTCAAATCTTAGATTATTCAGCCAAGGATTAACCAGGAATTTATCAACCATGGATTTACCTTTTAACTAATCCTTGTGCAAGAAAATTCTGATAGATGTATGGACAAAAATCTGTCATATTATATTTCCTTCCCAGGCTGGAAATGCTGTTAAACAGCTTTTTGATCAATAACTGTTGCTTAAACAGCAAATGCCTCCATTTGTAGTTATTCAGGGCCACACAGAATGACAGTTTATTACTACCATTGCCGTGACACCATATGGTTATCCTTTCAGTATCACAGTAAAGCAAAATGTGCAAACCTTTTTGTCAATTTTGTATGACAAACTTTTTCTGACAATTATCCATACATCATATACATCAAAATATCTTTAACAATCAGTAGGAATTTATCTTATTAAGATTTCAGATAACATCTTAAAGACCAGAAAATCTTTGAATTAATATTAATTAATGAAATACAATTATTTCTTGATGATTCATCAAGGCCCTCAATGTGATGGAAGCATAGGTTAAATGACAAACAATATACAGGTAATGAAATTATCCAAACTGCGAGTTCACCAGAACTCTTTTCACTCAGACTATCCCATAAAGTCCATTCCTCTTTGGACTCTTAAACTGAAAACTGGGTGTCCAATGACCATGAAAAAAGCTGGAAGTGACTTCAAATACTCGATCTCTAAAAAGCTTTGGAAGTTCAAAGGCATATCCTACCATTGGATATGGAGGCTGCATTTTAAAGCCTTACACGTTTCCTGAGAACACAGATTACTTTCTGCCGTGTCAAATCATATGAAGAGATATGAAGAGCTGGTATGAAAAATGGAGACATAGCTTATGTAAAATGGGGCATGGGTGGGAAAGAAAACTGAAAAATAAGGCCTTAGAAAAAAAGATCCACGCCATGGCTACACAAATAGAGTTTTTTTACACAGGAAACAGAAGGCAAACCAGAGGTTTTATTATATCCCAGCTGAAGCGTATTGCCTTGCCCTGTAAACAGATTACCTTAGATTAGTCTTCCAGAGAAGGGAAGTCTTGCTTTGGTTTAAAGGAGAGGCTGTTGTCCTTCTACCATCTCTTTCAGACAATTTCCTGAGGTTTATTTTTTTACGTTGATGTCTCACTTTGCATGAACTCAAACAAATTTGTCTACTAGCAAAGCACCAAATCTCCTCTTTACTTCTACAGAACCAGGGAAATTCCTCACGAAACAGGTTTCATTCCATTTTACTTTATCATTTACATGCAATCATAGATGCTATTTTTAAATTTGGTGCTATCATATTAATTTGTGCAAAGAGGAATAATCTGCATATAGATAAATATCTTGCTGCATGCAAGGAGAACTGCCTCTTGTTTAAAATAATGATAATCTAGCTAACTTTTCATCTCAGGATTTCCAATACTCTTTTCAAGCATTTTACCAAAATGCCTTCAAGTCTTCCATTCTGCTAGGCAAAACAAGCTGAGTTCTTAAGTTTACACTTAAAAAATACTGTCTGATCACTGCAGTAGCCCTTCTCTGTACCTGCTCATGATTAAATTAAATTCAATTCAATACAAAACATGAACATTCAGACATAGATACAGTACGTTAGATGAGGTTTAAGTATTGTCATATGTAATACTTTTTATTTTTTCTCTATGTCTGCTAGGAAAACCTTCCTTGATATGTAATGAACGCATCTGTTTGTTTACAACATTTTGGTTACTCAGGTCATAATACAGCTGATAAACTTTTTTTTTTTCTTTAGGTTTTCCTTTGTTGTTTCAAAATTATAACTCTGATTATAGCAAAAAAGGTTATTCCGGTTGCCTGAAATTTGTACCATCATATTTAATCTCATTTTCAATATAAACCTGAAAATCACTCAATTTCTTCAGCAATATATGCAAAACTATATCTTGGTAGCTTTACTTGTAACTTCTTGCTGCATCAGTAGTTTCCTTTTTCTCCACAGGATGCTGTGATTTTTGTTAATTTACGTGGATTTAAAGAAAAAAAAAATAGAAAATTGCCTTCATTTACTACAGATGTATACAACTGCACAATCAAAGCATTGTATCTTTTTGTACTAATAACCTGAATAGCTTCAATGTAAAGACAGTTTTTAATTTGACTATCCACTCTTAAATTAATTAAAATCTTTAATTTAAAGAATTAAATTGCTTATCGTTCTAATCAATGAAATAACTACGGCTAGCCAACATCTACAGGGTCCAAAAAGTACACCTTCAGGAGATAAAATTAATGTCCCTTTGTGCTGAAATTATATTCTGAAGAAGTTGTGCATAAATGGGGGTCAGTTCCAGTATAAATTTTCTAGGGAGAAGAATTGCTCTCTACCTGGCAGCAAACCTGGAGTTTGTTTTCCAAAAAATTTAAAACACTAGCCCTCTTTGTAGTACCAAATGAGGAGTACATCAGCTATAGTAAGTTATGTTCATTCGTGTAACACCCATTGGATTTCGCTTATTCATATTCTTCACAGTAGGAATAATGATAGAGAATATTTTTTTTCATATTTTTGTCATGTAGATAAAATAGCAGTAAACTGTTGGTTCTTCATCTTCTGGGAAACAAACAAACCAAACCAAACCAACAAAAAACCAAACCAAAACAAAAAAACCCCCACCACACAACCAAAACAAACAACCTCAATACACATTATTTCTTTTAATAAGATTCTTGGAAATGCTCCTGAATCAAGAAAAAGAGGAAGAGGGGAAAGAAAACCCCACCAAGTTTCATTAAGTCATGTTGGAATAGATAGAGATATGGATAGGTCAATTTTTAATATTTGATACAGGTTAGTTTACAGCTGACTCATCTAAGGAATTAGTTTTTCTGGTACTTGGGGATCTATTTAGAATTTAAGTATTTAAAACTTAGGAATTTATAAAAGAAAACTACTTTTTATATTTGTGAATTGAAAAACAGAAAGACATTTGATTGACAGCAACCTCTGATTTGGATCTCTTCAGAAAAGGGCCTAATAATTACCCACATTTAAACTTCTAGTTAAAATGGATGCATTCATTCCTTGCAAAGTCTCCTTAGAAACACTAGACTTTTAAGCATAATGAAAACAGACAGCTGGGTCCACCCTTTATGGTAATGTGCCATGCAGCTTTATTAATCTGACCTTTGGAAACAAATGAGAAATTTAATACTGCCCCACCATAATTGTTAGTGGCAGGCATTTTAGCAGTCTTTAATTTGCACTTCACTGTAATATCTGCTTCCAGTTATGATGTAAACATTAACAGGATCTGACAATGTTAATCGTGTTCTAGTGTCTGAAGCAGTGGCAAAAGAATGTGCTTGGACTAAACCAGAACATGACCTTAACGGATAATGAAATGCATTAACCCTTGCTATGCATAAAGGCAGGCAAAAAATGAATACTGTAATTGTTTCACGTGCCATTTGAGTGATCTACAATGCTGCAATGATTGGGAGTGGAAATCATGTTCACTAGACTCCTCTTTCAAGGCTACGTAAGTCCTGATTGTCCTTTAAGTTGCTTGCACGAGATAAGAGATATGAGAAAATATGTTCCCAAAATGTAATAAATAGCATCCTAAACAATTTACAAGGAATGCAAAAAGCACTTCTGTTTTAGATGGTATAAGTAAGGAAATTTTTTCCTGTGTAACACAAATGTGTTGTTTTTTTCTGCATAACTGTTCTTAAAAGAAGTGTTTTATAGCCTATAAACAGCACAGAAAACCTATCTGCAATTTATGTTGAGAGCTATTAAACTTCAGTGTTATAAATGTACAATAAAAACCAGTGGCACGGTACCTGAATTTAAAAGACATCTGTTTACAGATATTTATTTTAAAACAACGCAAATTAAATAGAATTTATTTCTGAAATACCAGTATATGTGATCTGTTGCTTCTGAATGTTATGCACTCCTCCTGGACTTCACTTTTTCTTCCAAGACAACCAATCCCCTCCTTTAAATATTCCTTTATGAACAGTCTAATTGAACTATTGTCTATGTTGTTTTTTAAGTTCATATCTAAAAAGCATGCTTGTAGAACATGTAAAGATCCCTGTGGATTTTTACAAGCATTTCTACATATATCTTCTTCAGTGATATAAACATCATAGCCTGCTTTTTGTTCAGTAAAAAGGTGTAACAGCAGACTATTTTTAGATAAGCTTATGTTGAGATAATACTGAGATCTTCTGATAAAGCAAGGGTTATGCTATAGAAGAATAAAAACAAATAGTAAAAATTGCTTTCCTCAAAATTCTAACGTTGATTCTTTAGCTATTACATTCTGTACTTTTTAAAAAATTAGATCTAAGTTTCTAGTGTAACAGCATTATAACAGTTTCTAACATACACTATTCTTTTTGAGAATTTATTCTAAACGAAAAGCTTCAAAGTATTAAGATAAGAAGATTATCTTCAACAGTCTGCAACACAAGACACAAGTTGCTCTCTTTCTCTCATTCTGATTTGATTGTTTTTACTCATAACAATTGCCTTCTACATCACAAGTACTGTTAAATATCCTGCCCCCACTGGCTATCATGTGCCAAACTCAACTAAGATACCTATGATGCTGATACAAATCCCATTTTGCTCCTCATTATGAGAATGGTGAGGCTCCGCAAAGGAGCTAGGTATGCAGAGGAGGTGGGTAACATTTAAAACCAGTATACCTAAGCGCACCAAAGCCATGAGAGCTCTCAGCTTCACAGGGGGTGACCTATTTTACATTCTTAGACTCCTATTGCTAGTGTAATCAAATGAATATTCACTACATATGAGAAACATGACACAGCCTACGGACACTGAACTAATCTTTACATTATGTAAATGTAAGAATCCAAGTATACTTTCTCATTGCGTGGCGTTCTCTCTATGAATTTAGTGCAAGCCTTCAGTGCTCAACAGCTAACTAAAATTACTTCATAAGCCATCTGTGGTTTGTGTACCTTTTTAAGGAGAAAGTAAACCAAAGCTAGTATTATTGAAAAAACCACGTATTTCAGAATATTTCTTCTTTAAGGTGAAATCCAGTCTTGTCTTAAGCACAGAGGAGAACCTTAATATACGAAATTATAAAGTTTTTAGCATGAATTTTTAACTTCCAAAATTCAGTATTATTAACAATAAAAGAATAGACTAATTTAAAGAGTTATTTTCATTGACTTTTCTCAGTCTATGCCAGAAACAACACACAAGAAAGTTTGCAAAACATTTTCAATAGAGTGTTGAGTTAAATAGTAGCTACTTTTACATGGAAGCTTTTAAAGAAAATTTACATGGAAAAAATATCCTAATGCTAGTCAAAATGTATTGCTATTCAAAATCATTTGTGGGTCACATGTAATTCAGGCTGCTAATACATTTAAATTTAAATAAGTGAAATTTCTACATTTATCCTTTGAGTGACTTCTTCAAAGCTAGTAGAGTCTTAACAGGAATAAATATGTATTCTAGTAAGTACTCAGGAAGCCCCCTCAACCTCCCTGGCTGATGTTGAATTTCTTCTCTGCTGTATCTGTTCAAAGGAAGTGTTTATCCACTATGGAGAGAAACTTCATGAATACCGCTGAACATACCCTCTCCAGTCAAGTTCAAAATGTCTACTTTGAAATAGATTTAACAATTTAATAAAATGTAATCTAGATTTTAGAAGGACATGGATAAATTTAAAAGAGAAAACAAACTAGATAGGGATACCAATCTCTTCTGTTACCTCTACAGTGCTACTACATACAGAAATGACCATCGTATCTCATGTTAGTATAGAGATATTATTTTGCAGAAGAAGAGTTCTGCCTGGAATTTTGACACATATAATTTTTTCCCAAGTTTCTGAATAGCATGAAAATTACATGTGAGAAAAAAAAGGAAGTCAAATGAAGAAATAAATTATTTGGGCATATAATTCCTAAAGCTGCTAACAAGTCAGATACATCTCACATTAATTTAATTCTATTATGAACGTATTAAAACACAATTGGAGTATATTTTTTTCTTCACATTTTCTCCATATCATTATATATATAATAGATATGTATATGATAATATACATGTAATATATATCAGTAGGTATCTCTAGTGGTCATCAGGATATGTGTGACCCTCTCACATAGCTCTAGATTAATGGCAGAAATAATGGACATGTGCATTTAAGAAAAACTACAGACATCTTATTATTCCAATTAATTTTCCTCATATGCAATACAGTGACAGCTGTGAATTTTTGTGTAATTTTTCAGACTCATTCCGGTTATTTTGTTTTCTAGTTAGTATACATAGTTGTTATAGCAAAAGTGGGCTTAGAAACTTTGGAGCCAACCAACATAAAGTTAGAAATAACTCCTATGCTGAAATGTGGACATAATTTCTAATAAAAGACTCAATACATTCTATGTGATGCTGTTCATCCCTCAGCACCACCATACTAAAAAGGCGGATAATTTTCACTAGTACAGAACTTATGTCTGTATTTTAAAATGTGGTAAATGCTGCAATTCTGTTATATTTGAGCCATGCTGTATACACTTGTTATTACTTGAGTACTTTTACTTTCTTGACTAACAGAAAGAACATTTACCTCAAGACAAACTGGTGAGTCAAAAATATTCTTGCAGTTTACTCTGTGTATCTCCATGGCATTACGCTAGTAGCAAGTCTGACTAGGTAACCGTACAATGAATTGTGCTGTGTTGACAGATCTCAAAACTGAAATTCAGCTTCATCAATTAATGCTTTGTTTAAAATGAGTAAGAAAGTCTTCTCACAAAGCTACATAGAACAACACAGACCTTGCTCTTAATGTATACTTTCAAAGTCTGGGTAATTGCACTGGTATCAAAGATATTACCTAAAACTGATATCTGACCCACATACTTCACTTTCTCACAATGAGCTTCAGGTCTGTTCAAAAATAAGATTGTAATATTAACTATTATATTAATATTATTTTCACAAATAAAGAGTTTAGTTTCTTTTCAATGCATTTCATAATCCAACTGTGAACTGATTCAGAACCTAGGAAAAATAAACTACATTTTTACAAGTGTTAATCATGCTAAAGCCATTCCAAGATAATAATAATAAAATAAACCCCCACAACATTCAGTTAATAACACTGTGTCTGTGGGTCTCTTGTAAGCGGCATGGAAATGCAAAGGCATGGAGAATTGTTCAGGTAGAAGACAGAGCTGCATTTCGTATGGCAATTTTTAAGTGACAGAGAGGTTTGACTTCCAGTTGACTAGGAAGAGAATGGAACAGGGTAAAAGGGACAGTATTCGGCACATTCAATTCAAACAATCCTCATACCACCTCTTAGAAGTTTATTCACTCAGGTAAGCTGGAACATAATGACAAAGAAAAGAACATCAGAACAAAGAACACTGTAGGTCAGATTATTTAGCAGCTGCATTCCAATGAAAACAACACTCTTGGACAAACATTTACTAACCTGCCTGCTGCTACATATATTATCTAAAATACTTTTTTTTTTCCCTCTGATATGTACTGCTCTACCAGAGAAGGATTACTACAGTGTAACAGACTAAAACATTAATCAATTCAGTCCAGGAGGACTGCAGTTCAGATTCTAAATGTACTGACATAATACAAGTCTCTTGAAATACAAATTTAGAGTAATTTGATTGAGCAGATGCAGTGAGTCCCTGGATACATCACAGAAAGTAATGAAGTGCATTTGCCATAGTTAATTGGTTTAACATGACATAAGACACTGATGCCATGTATTCTGCATCAGAACAAACGTAGCTTTGTCCATTATCAAAAATAACAACAGCCAACCATATTGCAGGCTAGACATAACCGTTTGTTCACCCGCTGGCATTTGAGAGTATCTCAAGATAAATTGTCACTTTTAAGAGTTATTGCTTTAATTAGGGCCTTACTGGTTTTGTTCCTCAAATTCTTTCAATTTTGAACAATCTTAAGATTTTCTCACTCCTTGTCTTGCATTTATCACTGTATAGAAAAAGACTACAACACCAATCTGGAATTCCAGACAAGGTCACAAGTATTGTGCAGGTATGCAAACTTTTTAAGGAGATAAAAGCAAGTAAGATATGCAAGTGATGCTCACATGGTATGCTCTTTATTTTTTTGTGGCTAAAGATCATCAAAGGAACAGATGTTTGTTAATGATGTCAGAAGAGCCTGGCAATATGTTCATAATAACAGACATATTTTTGAAACTGATCTGTGAGTCAGCAATGATTGCACATTCAGGTTATTAAGGTATGCATAAAATGAGAAGGATTGAATACAGTTAAAAACTCAAGTTGTAATTACAATACTGTCAGTTAATATTGTCCTGTTTAGTTTTAGGTGTTTACGATGTTCAAAGCTCAGGTTAATAGTAGCTAGCAAAAATTTCACGAGCATACTATACAGTCAGTCTCTAAAGTGTACTTCACTAAAGTAAAATTATTTACATGCACATTTTGCAAAATGCTATGAAAATCATATGTTTTCCAAACCTTGGCTGGAGCAATTTTTATATCTTTCAGTAACTGTTCTTTAAGTTGCTGAAACAAATAGCCAAAGTTGTGTACAGTTGTTCAATATCAGCAAAATGACAACCTTACACTCAGTCTAAATTCAAAACTGGTTTTTAGCTTTTTTGTTCTGGTAGATTTTCTTTGGGTTTGCAGTTGCTTTTTAGAAACACATATTACACACTGCTTTTCTATACTTAAATTATTTTTTAGTTCTTAAAAAAAGAAACTGTAATTCAAAATAACCATGACTGAGTCTGGGAAATGATCAACTGAAACATTACCAGTTAACTGAAATATTTTGTGAATAATTATTTCCAGTGTACCCATGCTTTTTCTGAGCGAAGGAATTAAGATGATTTGAAGTTTGGCAAAAAGTTGGTATATGTCACTACTCAACCTTCTGGTTCTTCAGAAACAAAAGTTTTCCAGAATAATGTTGTCAGAAACAATTTCCACTTTAATATTTATGATGTACCTGAAAGTCTCCAAAGTTAAGCATAACTTGGGAAGAAAATTCTGCACACTGCTTAAATACAACACAATTTCTGATATTGCCAAAGATATTTCCTATTCATCACAAAAATATCTGTTTTATTATCCACTGTAGGTTTGGAATGAAATGTTCATTTATCTGAAGGAGTCAACACTGGAAAAGAGAGGTAAACAAGGTCTAATTGTGACTCCAAACCAGCAACTGAAATTCAGCAAGGTTGTAGTTGGTGTTTGTTTGCCTTTTTATTTCTTTCATGTTAAAGACGTGCTGTGGAACTAATTTCATCTGTATATTGCACTGGTGATGATCATTTTCATGCAGGAAAAATTCTCATAAGTATGAGGAAGTTTGCCAGTGTACACTAATATTGTAAAATGTTAACATATTATTTTACATAAAAGCAGTGCTGCTTTTTTCCTCAAACAGTGTACACAAAGTTCTGTTATCCATTAAATGAAACAAGAAAAGGAATATCACAGAGCAGAGAGAGACAGGATTAGTGTCAGAACAGGGCATGTTTGGGTATTGGCTTCTATTTTGGTGTGATTGACTTAGCAGCTGACAGTAGAAAGAACAGATGGGAAAAACAAGTGGGTCAGAAAAATATCAGGAGAAAAACCAAATACCACAAAGCAATAAAATCGTTACTAAAGTATGAACAGGAATCAGATTTATTTTATAGCAATAAATGAAATTGATGAAAAATTACTAGGCACTTACCACATAATAAAAGATACAAAATGGTGCTTGTTACTGATGTTTGATCCTTCTGAAGTCAAAGGTAATTTGACTTTAATTCTGCTGCAATATCCTTGTCTTATAAAAATACAATCTTAAAGAAATACTGGATAAATTTAGATACTGAAATACTGATATGAATGGAAGTTATGAGGCACACCAGGGACTCTAGAGTTTAATTTGGGAGGAATGTTGAACATGGGCTGCAATTGTCCTCTGAATTAAGACAACATTGTTTTTGAAAGTTTCAGAACATTTAATGAATCACAGAAAACGTTTTTGTCTTTTTACTGCGTATATAACTTCTATATGCAAAGAGCATAAGGAATATTGTTAGAACCCTATCCTGAGAACCTGGGGATAATTTACGTATCTCACAACATGTGCAGAGCACACCATATTAAGATACTGCATGTGAAGGGTAGATGCTCATTCACAACACAGGAATGTTTATGCCAAAACATTAATTTAGCTTTGTTTCACCCAAACCAACCAGTATTTTAAGCAGAAAGCATTTTCCATATGTCATAAGTTACAAGTGAAATAAAAATACCTTTCTGAAAGTTTGCAAAGACATGAGAAAAGAACACACGTAAAAAAGAAATTTAAAGAATATTAAAAGAGAAGGCCAAAAATCCCCACAAATCAACAACCACAAAACATCCCCCCAAAATTCGGGCAATTAAGCACATCTGTGGAAGCATTTTTCCAAAGCCTTCCCTGTGCATGAATAGTCTTTCAGACCACTGACATCTTCCAAGTTGAACTGTCAGTTTAGGCAGAGACATGCACAACATGCAGGAAGTTTAGTAGATTAAAAATTTCCTCAAGAGATGTTATGGATATAATTACAACAAATTTTGTGCAGCTGAGTGCCAATTTCACTGCCTGTTTGGAGGTAATGGATTTGTCCTTTCAAGTAGAGCTTAATGCTTTGCTTTGGCTGTAGTTGTGGACAATATTTTATAAGCCTTTGAAAATTGTTTCTGTGGTTAGTTAACTAATCTAGGAGCTAATGAATATGATGGGTACTTCCAACTAGCTTATTTTTTTCCTACTTTTACTTGTTCCTGGCATACATACCATAATGACCATACACCTGGCAACTGAGCAAGGGGGGAGGGGGAGAGGTATTGTCAAACAGCATAATATAACTGAAATAAATCATAAAAATCCAAAAGAATGACCAATTTCAGCACCATTCTTTGTACATTAAGGCTTAAAGTTTGTAATTTCTCTAAAATAAAGTATTCACAAATACCTAATTTCTGTAATCTAATCTGAGCTCTCACAATCTTTTGTATAATTTCTGTTAAGTCATAAATCAAGAAAGGCTTTTGAACAATACATTATGGATATACTCACTGCATCTAGAGATGATTCAACTTTATATTGTATTACCTCAAAAAAAGAAAATTATCAATCACAGACTGTTTGAAACTGAAGGGGCTTTTTTAGGTTGCTTTTACCATGCTCACTCTTCAAATGAAGGACAATAGGTCCTTCACATGATGTAAATTATCGTATCATCATGAACAATGTAATTGTTCTGACACAACTCCAAACCACCATCAAATTTAGTTTGTCTTTAAATGCCTGTGTACAGCCTTAGTGTGAAGGAAAGCAATGAAATTGAGTTTAATGAGTACTGTGATACATAAACAACTGAATTAAGAACAGGTAACTCAGGTGATATGATTAAGCATTGCTTCCTAAGGCAATAAAAAAAGATATGGATTAATTTGCCACTTAATTCCCTCCTCTCTTTGTAACATTTAACTGGTATTCTTTCTTCTTCTTCCTTCCCTTTGTTTTCCTTTTTAAAGTACCTCATGGCCCTACCTCTGAAAGCAACTACAATATCAAGACAATCTTTGCCTCTATTGGCAATTTTGTCTTTCTTTGCTTGCTTAGTAAATTTTTAACCAAGAGATTTGAGTGTTCTGTTTCCTGACTGGCTTTATATTGGAAAGAAGCATGAAAGCCACAATTGGGGTTTCTGAAGACACAAGGCTGTTTCTTTAATCTGAATAACCTATTTCATGTAGTGCTTAGCCACTGGCACAGAGTCAGGTGTAGTGAAAGTACAAAAAAAATTCTATGCAAAAATCACAGCTGACAGTAGTTTTGCAAGGCAGCCCACTAAGGATATAATTAATTTGTGCATAAATTGGAATCACATCCAATTACAGATTTACTAAGTGGAAAAGGGAGAAGCTAGAGTGACACTCTTGATGTTCCATTGAAGTATAATAAGCATCCATAGTCAAGGTCACAAACTTACTGAGAAGACATGCAGCCCACCCCATCCAGAATACAGCAGTCTGCCTTGTTCATCTCCAGCTGAGTTCCAAAAATAGTAGCTTACACATTTATTTTCTACATTTCATCCCCCTTTCCTGAATAGTTTTTTATTATTTCAAATACCACAACACTCAGCAATCTGTCTAGATATTTTTTAACAACAATGGGCCTTAGATTTGTGATAATTAGAAGAATCTCCACATTTCGAAAATAATTGGCACTTACCTTTATTTCTTGAGCTTTCCTGATTCTTCTCCTGCTGCAATTAAAAGTAGAAAAATGTATTATTTAAGAATCAGTTACAACAAAAATCATAGACATACAGATCTAAGAGAAACTTAGTCTAGTTCATCCTTCTCCAAGATAAAGTCAGCTACACTTTGCCTGCTGAAGAAAGATTCCTATATAACCTGGTTTTAGATTCTCCTACTTTTTTTCCTTTTTTTTTTTTTTTTTTTTTTTTTTTTTGTCGTCCCCCACAATGACAGTGATTTGGCACTGGAACACATTCTCCAGAGAGGCTGTCCAGTTTCTCATTTTACCTCTGTCTTGGAAGATGCTCATAATTTAACTGAACAAGACTGTGCAACCTGGTGTAATTTGGAAGTTAGATCTGCTTTAAGCAACTGGTTCAACTAGGTAACTATAGGGGCCACTGCCAGCCTAAATTATTCTGTGATATGGAGAGAATTTTCCAGAACCTCGTAAGCAATGCTTAGCTGTCATCAGTTTCATCCTAAATGAAACTTTGCCAGAACCCTCTCAAATACTTTTTTCATATTAATGAAATTAAAAAATTTAAAAATTTAAAAGTGAAGTTAAAAATGAAATTTAAAAATTTAAAAATTTAAAAGTGAAGTTAAAAATGAAATTAAAAAATTAATGGCATGTTTACATAGTAACTTACTTTTTAAGCAACCTATTTCTTAAATGCTGAAATCAAAGAAGGTTTTCTGTTTATTCAATTTGATTTCACTGTCAGACACACATCCTGATATTTGCTTGGCAAACACTGGAGAATTATTTCCTACTCAAGCAATAACTGCTACCATAGCCTGCTCTCCTAATTGAATTTTTAGGTTTGTTTTCTGACTGACAAGTTATTTCTTTAGAACTGCTGAAGTCCATGTAACATGAAAGTTTGACAGTTTCTTAGTAGGACACCATTACATAACTGAAAGTATTCACTAAACATCTTCATATTACCTAGATGAGAATGAACATAGTAAAAAAATTGCTGCATAACGTGATATTCAGTGTTAAGTATACACTGAGCTAGGTGTCTTCAATGATGAGAAATACCTATGAGAATTTACTCAAGGCAGCATTTGTCCCCAAAATTTCAGATTTTGGTTGTATACAATAGTTCCTCAAGGAGATGTTCTCTGCTTTGTGCACTGTAAGGTATTCTTTAAATATTTGATGCTTTATAATTTTATGCTCATAAAAATGGCATTTGGAATAGGCTAAAAAATGCTTCTAAATTTCTTTTTCTATTACAGATAATTTTTTTAAAAAATGAAAAAACAGGAAATGAGATAACTTCTTTTTTTTTTACTTTTGTTGCAATTTATAAGAGGTATTTTTAATATTCTATAACCTATTGATAACAAAGCGAGTGTACTGATTGCACCACGGATTTGTTTTGATGGTGCTCATATCAGGTTAATTTAGTCTTAAATATGTCCGGATTGTAAACATAAATCTATGGAAAGAAGTTAATGTCTAGCCCAATACATACATCTTTTATTACTATACCTTTTGATAGCATTTTTCCCAATTATCATGCAAGTAATTTTAGCATAAGACTTATTACCTATCTTTGCCTGAGTAATATAGAAAAATATCACCTATAACCAAGTCAATAACTTTTTTTCTTGTTGTTTCAAAAAAAAGAAGTGTGTTAAAACCTGTACATACCCTGGAAAATACATTTTCAAATTTCTCCATGACTACATTAAACAGCCTGGTTAGTTATTGGGAAAAGAAAAAAGAAAAGAAGAAAGAAGGGGAAAAAAAAGGTACTTCTGCCTTTCATCGAACACAAAATATGGTGTACTAGGTCGTAAAGTGTTTTCACATATATGCTTAATGTTTCCTCAATACATTAAATGGTATTTCCTGAAATACAGGATGTGATATAATAGGATGAATTTACAAGTAACTCAAGCTGTTTTTCATGGTGTTCTGATTTTCATTCTATACTAAAAATACAGCAATAGTTTTAATATTGATTAACTCCTTTGTCATTACTTCTTAAAATGCAGTCAGCGCTAGGTTAAGAAGATCTATCTGGTACTTTCTTCTAGTCTCTAAAAAGGAGAATTTATTTTAATTTATATCTCCTTAGAGGTCAGAGGGTGAAACTTAGACTTCAACGGGCCAGTGTAAACTCGGTGGAATCTTATTCACAATAAGCAGGCTATGCTTATTAAATAAAAAAAACCAAAAACCCACGATTTAGAGCCAATCTGTAGCCATGTTAGCATTCAGATACTGCAGTTTGTAGGTTCCATGAACACTGTTTAGTCCCACAGAGCTCACTAGAAGCACACTAGTCTTTTTTCACTTCCTTTTGTTTGCAATTTTTTTCCAACCAAGCTGCAAAGCCTATATCTCTGCTGTTTACACTACAATAAGTAGATTCTGAAGACTTAATCCAAGCATTGATTAGTAAAGCAGAGTAGCCTTGCAGTAAAGCAATCATGAAAATCAAATCTTGGTATCAAAGGAGAAGCGAAACACTGAAAAGGATGAGAAAGACTTTTTAGGGAGAACAGAGTGCATCAAGTGCTGCAAAGTTAAGAGAGGAAAGAAAATGACAGAAGAAATTTTAAAATTAAAAAAAAAAGGGGATTGTTTTTAAATGGATTTTGTTAAGAGTTCAGTGACTCAAAAAACAAAAATTAAAAAACACCCAAGCAATTTCAAGGAAAAAAGGCATAAGCTGAAAAAGATCTTTTATTTTCTTTAAAGAGATGATTTTTAAAAAAATATCTTTATTATATTTCATTTCAGTTAAAGATTTTTTAGTAGCTTTGCATGGTTTAGTTTTCTCAAAAGACTCAGTTTTTCATTTTAAGCTGCCATTCAATCTACTAAGAGCTTTGCTAGAAGATCATAGACCAGCCTCAGTGTGATATGACTTGCACCGGCAAGATGCTTGGTAGCAGCAACATCCATCCAGACAGAAAGAAAAGTCTATCAAACTCAAGTTATTTCAAGATTAACCAGTGATTAGACTGGGTGTACTGTCTCTGAAGTGTGAAATTAGCCTTCTGCCTAGGGAAAGGCTGCCATAATATTAGACTTTTCAACTGAAAACACAGATTTTAAAAATATAGAAAAATTTATACTAAAAGTTCTTAAATATTGATTCTTCCTTATTATTAAAATGTTATGTTAATGAATTTATGTAGAAAACTACTAAGAAGCAATGACTTATTTTAGTGACTAAATGTTATAAGATCCTATAACTTAGGAAAATTAAGTTCAGGGAAATAGGAACTGCTCTTCCTGATGGGAGAAAACAAACAAACCTCTCAGAGTCCTGGAACATGAGAGAGGTAAACAAACAACTGTTCATCATGACAGATATTTCCACTTGCATTTATGCAACTTGCTAGGGTTTTGATGCTAGTTGGCCTGAAAATAATAATAATAATAATAAAAATCTACCCACATGCTATTAGAAAGCACGTAAGTGTGCAAGCATCACTGCCTTAAATAAAACATACTAATTTTGTATATACACTGTGGTGTGGAGGAGTTAACAGACCTGCTGTTACACATATTTCTGTTATTTTTCTCCTGTATTGCATTATGATACGGAAACAAAGTCTTTTCACCTCACTTGTTAACAACCAAAGAAATGATATATATTTGCTGTCTAAATAACACTGGAATGATTACATGTACTGCAATAATGTGTTGTTATCTATTGCTATGAGTCATCTGTAAGCAGAACAAATAACCTTGCATCTCAGGATTTTTTTAATCTGCTTCTATTGCAAAATAGTTCTGAATTTAACAGCCTCTAGCCAAATTAATCAGACAAGTTGCATGGCTTTGCATGGTTTTGCATTGCACCACATTGTATCAGCCTCATGAAATGTATCAATGCAGAACATATTAGAACTGTAAAGAAACCTTTCTTGTGTGTCCAGCAGAATGAATTCAATGTACACTTTTCAAAGTACAGTGGATGAAAGTGGATAAAATGTCAAATTTTCTGCTATGGTTATGAACTAAAAAAGATCATGGATGGCTGACCACACAAATTGCTATTCTGGTAAATCATAAGTTATAAACTATTTGCAATAAATCTCAAACTAGGCTCTGTAAAGAAACTGATTTAAATGCACATAGAAATGCTCTTGCAAGGTAAAAGAGCTCCTTTTCTAGTGCTATTTTCTTTGTCTTAACACACAAATAGTAACAATATCTCTTAAAACAGCCTAACATTTTGACAACTCATTGTTCAGAAATGATATGTTTCATAAGCAACGTTAGCATAGTATCAAAGTTCATTTAGAAAAAGGGCTTCATATTAGTAATAAGGGAAATAGAGCAAGGTGGTCAAGGGAATTCTTAACATAGTGATTCCACAGAAAGTACACAGCTATTTATAAAAAAACCCCAAAAAACAAAAAACAACACACAACACAAAACAAAAAACTCCACAAAACAACAACAAAAAAATCCCAGAAACAGAGCTGATCTGTAAAGGTAGATAATATTCTAAGACTAACGAAATTCCTCAGCCATTTTAGAAACAGTAAAGCTAGTTTCTTAACCCCATTTAAATATATATGATGTGCATTCTGTTCATTTTTCCCTTTTTGCAAGGAGAAGAGTTGGTATTTATAAACCATGGATGTTGTACGTAGAAGCATATTGACTTTCACTTAATTCTGCATTTTTAAAAGACAAACTACATGCTTGTATTTCATCTAGAACCTCACTCATACCTCTGTCTGAATCATCTGCTGAGGATGTGGGCATGTGTCTGACAGAGCAGGCTAGTCATAAAGAAGAGGAGCCTTATTTCTTTCCTAAATAACTCAAAGTCTTTTCCATGCTGGCTGTATTTAAAAAGTAGGGCTGAATTAATGGATTTCTTAAAATAAACAAACTGCCAATTAGTCTAAAACATATGGTAGATTGTCCTTGATATGTAACAAAATATAAAATAATTTAATAAACATAAACCACTAATTACGGAAACTCTGATGAAAGAAGGAGTGCAAACTTATTTGCTTGATTCACATTTTACAACAAAAATTTATCATTAGTCATATCATAAAATGTAGTTAGAATGTAGAAAATTAGTTTTGTGCAGTTTTGTTCATCCTGCAGTGGAGGTACTTTGCTACTATTTAGTAACTTTAAAAAAATAATTAAGGGAATAATTGTTATTAAATATCATTTCATTGAAAGAAGTAGCAAGATAATTATTTCTACCACATGGTTAAAACATAAACAAGCTATGATAGTTAAACAACAACAGATTAGCTTATATTAATACAACAACTTTAATTACAAGAAATCTGAATTATAAATTTACAGAAAGTTTTTATTCATAAATGGAAAACTAGCATGGTCACAGCCATACAGAGCAAGTGCATATAAAGCACAAGGCAATTTGCTAAACTATTCTTAGAACCAATTTGATCAATGACATTAGGCTGAACATTTGTGTTTCAAAACAGTTTCACAGAATCAGACTTTCAGCAACTGCAGTACAATTGCAATTTCAACTAAATATGTATGCAAAGTAGAAGCAACAACATTTACATTTATAAAGCTATTTTGTTAAGTAGCAGTAAGCAAGGCCTTGCTTACTACAGCAAGGAAGAAAGAAAGCAAAAATTGATCCATTTTCCTGTTGCTCTTGTCAGAACACCATTTACTACAGAGAGTTTTGTAATTTAATGTTTGCAACAAGATTCTTGTGCTGGTATTCTGCATACACAGTCTTGTTAGATTGACACAATTTATGGCAGCAAATTCTGGGAAAAGAATATGCCAGGGGTCGTTGTTGTATCAATTAACCCATCACACGAATGTATGATTGTGTGAAGGAAACAAGATGCAGAGCACCTGGCTAGATCAGGAAAAATGTAAAGCTGTTGAAGACTTCAGAATTAATGACATTCCTGAGATTAGGTATTACTGGATATTACAGTCTTAGAAGTAAGCCTTAGAGGCCTCTGGAGAAAAATTGATGAAGTCTTGAATTCATAAACCCTTATGAAAGGGAGCCAACAGTATTTGGGAAGCCTAGATAAAGGAGTGAAAGATTTGTTTCATCAAAAACAATAAAAAACACAACCATAGAAGTTGGGGTGGGGAGAACTGTGCAATCTTCTGATTTGTTTCTTAGTTTGCTGATATAGATCCCTGAAGAATATGAAGAACAACCATAGCAGAGCCAGGAAGGGGAGTACAAAGCAGTTGTTCCTCTTTGTGCCCAGCAAATTACAAGCCCTTAAAGCAAAGAAGAAATAAAGATATGCAAAAGTTCCACATCACCTTGTCTATGCCTGTATACTTTTAAGGAAAACTTCTCCAGACCAGGTTTCAAAGCATGGACTTTCCTCCATCCACTTCCATTGAAGTTCTACACAAAGCCTAACCTACAGTTTTTATATTTAGGCATGTCTGACTGTGCATTAAAGCAAATCACCTAGATGTGTTGGTAGGGCAAATAACACTCTTAAAGAAAGCCTCGGACCACGTAAAGCAGAGCAGACAAAACCTTCGTTCTCCAGGTGAAACAGCTGCTGGGGCTAAAGTTACAGTCTAACTCCTCGTGTTCTTCAGTACCAGCTGCATTGAAGTAGCTTCATGCTCATGTCACAGTAACATTGTATACACCAAACAGATTTCTGGAAACCTGATTATGTTCTACAAAATAATGCTTGTTTTTCCAAAATAGGCAAAGAGAGAAAGATTAATGCATTTTAAAAGCAATGATTCTTCTGGTAGAATTGTTCACGATCCATGTGGACGCATTTCCTAAAACAGCTGCCAAAGTAAGACGTGCACAGCAGGCTGCAGGCAGCTCCCAAGGGAAATAAAGCACCCTCGAGTTAGGCCTACATGCCCTGATTACTACTGCAGTTGAAAAGAAGCTGTGAAGTAGTTTTGATTTTTGTCTTTTAATTCCAGGATTCTCATTTCACTAAGTCATTGCTTTTTAGTAGGATTGTAAAGTTTTCTACTGTCTTTTTATTTCCGATGAGAGATCTTCTCTAAGAGGAAATCTTAAGGATTCTACAGGGCCAATAAAATGGCAGGCAAAGGCTTTCCTTCATTTTACTGAAGCAGAGAAGGGCCCATTTTCCAAATTTAGTCTTTTAAAAAAGATCAATTCTTCCATGGGCTGCTACTCTTCTGTACTTACACCTCTTTCATATAGGACAGTTGTCCTAAAACAACTGGTTACTGTTCTGAGTTGAACAGAGAGGAAAAAGAGAGGAGGGAAAAAAAACCCCAAAGGAAACAAAATATGCATAGAAGCTTACTCTGGGTGAATTTCTTAGGCAGATCACTCTGCTCTAGAAATACAATGTAACTATAGCTTCTTTCATATGATTTCATACTTTGTTCTTTGATGACAGACCAAATACATCTTACTTTTATAAGCAGTTTCATAGCACATGACGGAAAAAAGTTCTACCAATTTCATATGGCTGTGCAGTGTTGCTGTTTTTATAATGCTTTAACCTTTAAAACACGTGATGCATGGTTCAAGCAGGGAAAGTATATACTTTTGTATGGAAACTTGTACCACTATGACCAAAACAGCTTACCTACTGAAGATTGTATAAGCCAAATTATGTAGTCGAACCCAGGCTTCAACTCTCCTGAAGTCAGTTGGCGAAGCTACGAATGCTACATAAATTATGGCTATACAGAAGTAGATTACTGTTATTTGTGCACATTTTGCATTAAACTTTAAATGCTCAGACATGCAGTGTAGAATTACTTTGCTGTGTATGAATCGCATATGACATAGTTTCTTCTAGCCTACCAAGAAAGAAATAAGATAACACAGGGTAGCTGAAAACGTGCTGCAGACTAGTATACTTACCCCATACAGACCATAAGCTCATCATATCCATCATATATATTTATTTTTACATTATCCGAGGACACTCCAGATTTGAGTAGACAAAGAAGCGGGAGAGAGATCTCCAAGAGGCAACATTTTAGCATACTGAATTATTGTTGGAAATTCTAAGGAACAGTATTTCATGGGTATTCTATTATCTCCCCCCTCCTGTGAACTCCTCAAACTCCAGGTACCCTCACAATCACTGGAAAGTACTATATTTCCTGACAAAATAATATTATTTTTTCCCCCAAAAAAACCAAAAACTGGTACAGATGGATCTTAGCTACACAATTCCCATTAACGGGAGTAATTTGCCTAAAATACCTATTCTTTTTTTTCCTTTTTTTTCTCTTTAAATTTCAGAGATGGTTTTTAAGTGTAATTTTCTAAAAACCACATAATGTGCATTACATTTTATTATTCAGCCTGTCCAAGGCTCATTCAGATCTTACCTTTCCTCTTCACAAATTTTTGTCTAGATAAAAGAAAATCTGCATGAAGAATGACAATTTGAGACTATAGACATGAAAGCGTCAACATCAATTACCTTCTTACAATCCAGGAATGCAGGTAATATTTAGTCTGTGTTAGAACATAATTATGGGTAAAATTGTAGTATAGCTACCAGTATTGATTAAATATGCTGGGAAATTTCTAGGAATAATATATTGTTTCTAACATTCATCTTACAAAGGCAGCTAAGGTAGTGTTGCAAAGGAAAAGAGATGTTCATGATATGAATACTAATCAGTTACACGTGCCCTTTTGTAAATGTTCAACTATATATTTGAGGAATACATTCATTTTAACCAGAGACTTGATCAAAGGTCATACCATATTACCCACCATGTGACATTTTGAAAAATAGAAAGTAAAATTAAGATTTTTTTTTTTCTATTGAATCTTAGAAAATTCAAGATTAGCTCACTATTTGATTGTTGAATTTCAATTAACTTTTCAAAATGAAACATGAAGTAAAGCTACACTACAGATACATCAACAATTGGTTACAGTCTCCCTACTGTGAAGTAGACGATGTATTATAAAGCTTTTAGTTATTTTCTCTTGGAGTTCACATTGGAAACAAGTAGATTTATAAATAAATAAATAAATAAATAAATAACTTTAAAAATGTGCAGCGAGCTGAAATAACAATTCAGTAAATACCTGGAGTTCTAATCTTCTTCGTATATAAAAGAGACATCTATTTTTCTTCCCTATCCTGGATGATACTAGTAGACACAGCTAAAATAGGGTTTGTTTTTAATAAAAAACTATGAATAATGTCTTGCAAACATTTCCTTTTACCAAACTAAAGATTTTCACTGCATTCTATCTAATGATGGAATAGATATCAGGAAGCAGTCATTGGAAGGACAACACACGTATCCAAATGATAACCTCTGTTCTTTACTAATTTTAATAATAAACCATCAAGGGAATGATTTGAAAATATTAATGTACAGAAAGTATTCGAAGACTGAGTAATTTTTTTGAAAGGCATGTTTCACTCATGCCCCAGTTAAAAGAAGAATGAAGGAATAATGAAAAATTAATGGAAGATCTTTATGTGGTAAGCCAGACTGGCTAATGCAATGGTTTCTCAGACCCTTTAAAAACACCCTGCAAATTATCAATTACAATGGGATTGGTCTTTCACAATTTTTAGGATCACCTTATTTTAATACAGTAGTTGCTATTAATTTTAACATACATTTTATCCACTAGAATTGTTACATCAAAAGATGTAACACCAAATAATGTTAGATATACCAACTAAGTTGAATAAATTCTATTAAGATAATGTAATATTAATTCTGTATTAATTGCACTGATGTATAAGTAAAATCCTCAGGTAAGAGTCATGGAAATTAATAGCATTTCCATCAACTACTCTAATGAATGGAAGATTGTGCTGATGCCTCAGGAGAGTGTTAGACCTTAGTTCTCCTTAGAAATTACACTTGAATTATAGGCTGTTTATTCCAGGTTACATACCCAGAGCTATTTGCTATACATTAAATAAATGACTGATAATTTTTGTTTGTTTTGTTTTCATGAGAAGAGGGGGTATAGAAGGAATAAGCTTGTCAGATTTTTCTTATTTCAAATTAATATTTTGTTATAATGCATTGAGTAGGGGAATGCAATTGCAAAAAGTTATTTGACAGAACTTACAAAGAATATTAAGTATGTTTTTAATATCATGCAACATATTAAAGAAACATGTATTGCTATTATACTTAGTTTATATGAATGTACTGTTCATAGATTGCATTGTTCCTACATTACAGGTTTATTTAAGTGAACAGTATAAATGTAGCATAGTTAGCAAACTTAATTAAATGAAAAGATGAAGGGCAAAAATAATCTCTTGTTCATCTCTTCAGTCACTTTCGACAAGGTCAAAAACAAATGCTTTTTTATTAATAAAGTTTGGCAGATCATCATTCTGACCTTTATGTTTTAGACTTTAACCTTCTGTATTCATAAAAGCATTTAAGAATAGTCCTATCAATGTATAACAATCAAAATAGACATAATTAAGACATCTTTTAATTAAGCTATCATTAAATTCTCCATTTTCTTTGAGTGTCAGGCCTGAGCAGAGCTACCAAAGCCTTCATCATTTTCAATGGGCATCTCAATGTTTAGCCCCACTATTTGAAAAGCAAATAAAACCAGTGTTTTGGGGTTGGGATTTTTTTTTTCAGGTTGTTTTGTTTTCATTGTTTGGGATAGTTTGCTGTTGTTGCTCCTACTGTTCGGGTTTAGTTAGTTAGTTTTGGAAAATAAATCTGAAACTGAAAGTCATCACATTTCCTTAGCTTTTGGTTGAAGGGATTTGAGCATACTGATGGATGTAATGTTCTTGTCTGGTAAGATTTACCATGGAATCAGTTACCAGAAACAAACAGAATGCCCTGAGCTGTACTACTTATATGATTCCACCAGCAAATATAAAAGAGTAAACATAAGATGTCTATAAGATGTGATAGCTATTGTAATCTATGCAGAGTTATTTTTTATCCAAAAAAATACCAGATTTGTTCTCCCTCTGTGCATCACATTCTCAGTAAAATGATCACAGTTCAAAATTACTGCTGAAAAAATAGTTAGGACAAATTAACCAATGAAGAAGAAAGAGTTAAAACTAGAGAGATGTTTTCCTGGTGTTAAAAAGAAATAATTTTCTCTGAACTTGTTTTTTTATCACACAAAGTATAAGACTGAAATACTGAACAGAGACGTGGATATAAGACCTAATATTTAGTCAATCTAATTGGAGCCAATTTTAAAAGAGTCTAATTGTACACAAATGCTGTACTTTAATATTATACTCAACCCCAATGTAATTAATAGTTTTCTTACAAAATATTATTGCTATACATCAATGCTGCATTTACTTTGTTGGGAATATACCAACGTATAGATGCACGGTATGCTGATATTTAAAACAAATGTTAAGTACATAAATATTTTCATTTAAAAACATAATTTAAATAGTTAATTAGAATTGGAAAGGTGAAAAATTAACCATAAACTAAGTGGTTCATTATTTCGTTAAAAAAATGAGGCTGGGGTGTACCCCAGTTTGTCTGAACACCAATAAATCTATTATACACTACGTTCATTAATTAATAACATTTATATATTGATTTTTGCATATTATTTTTGACTTTACACGCACAATGTAAGCTAGAGGATATGACTTTCATTTTAATGAACCAAGATAATAAAGGTTAATAAAGATAATAAAAGTCTACGTCTTCTAGGTAATGAAAATAGGTATTAAATCATTGGGAGAAATGACTGAGAAAAAGAAGCAGTGAAAAACAATAAAATGTTTATCTGATAGAAAAAAAAATAAAAGGGATTGAATGTTATAAGGAGTAGTCTTGAGGACCTGAAGAACAAGAGGCAGCAAGGAAGGTATGGAAAAGAGCCAGATCTCATAAACTTATAAGCCACACGCATTTCAAGTATCTGGCCTCTTTAATGATCTTAGAAATCCAAATGGCACAAATTTGAGCAGGAGCAAAGCATCCCAAGTAATATATAAAACAAATATCTTCTGGCTTTCTTTTGCTGCTACTATGATTGCAATTTGTGATGATGACTTGGCATTGTAACAGAATGTGAAAAAACATATTAATCAAGAATCTGAAAAGACAGCTGATACAGATTGTGTTGGCATCAACTCCCAAACACCACGAAGGCCCAAAACCCATTGTCTTATCTATTAACAGACTAACTGGAAATCCTCTTCCTAAAAAGGAACATAAGAAGGCCAAGCTGAGTGCTGTAGAAGATAATTACACTACCTCCATATACCGCTACTTTATATTTTATTATTTGTTGTCAAGCTGACAAAATTAAAAAGGCAATGTGAATCAAAAACTAGATAATATATATGATTTGTCATCCCTTAAAATAATTGGCTGATATTAATTTTTCCACAGCGGTGGAACAAGAACAGAAAATACAGGTACAGTGAGAGGTTCAGTGCAATAGTAAAGATGCACATTTTCCCTCGCTAGCCCCATAGACTTCTTGATTAACAGTTTAAGCTAGATGTTGCTAATGAGTTAGCATTGGAAGCATCAGGAGGCAGCTTGAAAGAATTTCTCACTTGCCTTAATTCCAGACTTTGACATCTCTTTTTTCTCCCCACAATGAATGACTATTTGGAAAAAGGACTATAGAAGAAATTTTATGGAGAGATTTATGGAGAGAGATTTATGGAGAAAGGAAACTTTCCTGAGACTTTTTTTAAAAAAGGTTTTGAGCATGTATTGAGAAATAGCAAAAGTAATGTTTAATTGATATCGGCTTATTAATAAACAACGATTGTAATGGAACTTAAAAAAAAAAATAGACATGCCTTTTGAATGCTATTGCCCACAGAAAAAAGCAGATTAAAACGCAGAGCATACTTCCTGTCCTAGAGAAAAGCAAAAAAAAAAAAAAAAAAAATCATAAGACTTCTTGACTACAGTTGGACAAATGACTAAGGGGGTGGGGGGAAAGAAAAAGCAAGTCTTGCTACTTACATAAAAACCTAGAATTTGCAGAGGACATAGATACTGTGTTCAGAGAGCCTCGGGAAGGGAAAAAACTCTGTTGTTACCTGAGAGCTAAGAGCAGCACTGACATGCTCAGGAAAAGCTCTGTTCTTAGTCCTCAGAATTCACTAACGCATCTTACTAAGATGGATTTTTTTTTTTTTTTTACCCTCTTCTCTCTCTAGGACAGAGGATTTTAGAGGATCAAATTTTATAACTTCTCAGATCCTGCAGGCAAACAGACTTTCCAGATAAACACTGTGAACTATAAACCTCAGGTTGTTCGGGGACCAGACCACACAAGGAAAGCTCAGGCTGATTTTGAATCCTGAAGTATTTATTACTTTCTGTGCATTTCTTTCTTGGTTATGATACCCTACATACACATAAAACATTGAACACTCAGCCTTTCTGTATTTTACAGGTGTTTCATTATAACACAGAATGCACTATTAGTTGAGGAAGAACATTTTTAAACCTTTGGGCAAAAACCTAAATGCAGAACTTGTATTCTATGCTTTGTGCTTGTAAATTCAAATATGTCTTCAATAAACTGGGAGGGCATGCTTATGCCACTATGTTTTTCTCTTGTTTTGTTTCAGACAAAGTCATTATTGCCAAAACATCTCTAAACCAGACGTAATTCTAATCTAACCTAAATACCTCTAAATTGACCTAATCCTGAAGCCTAAATTAATAAGAATCAGAGTTGAATTGCATAATTTAACAGCAAACAACAAGAAGAAGGGAGGGAAAGTGAAAGAGGGAAATAGGCAAGTTTTTCACAGGCAGTTAAAAGAAATATTTTAGTCTGGAGAAATAACACAGACAGCGGCAACTGTCACACATCTGACTCAGATCCCATGAGCCATTTGGTATAGTAAGACAAAATAAGGGTAAGGCTGGAAACAGTTTGAATCAATATCGCAAAATCAGTTGTTAGAAAATGTCCATGGAGGCTGTTAAAAACAAATCATGTCTCCTTTTCTGTACCCACCTGCTCAGTTGGACAAAAAGCTCTTTCATGAGGCCTAGGCCCAAGTCAAGGCTGAGCCCCAGGCCAAATGCCAAATTTCCTCGATTCTTCCCTCTCTCCCAGATTCACCTGATTGTTACTCCTCCTACCCTCACCCACCCTCCCGAGCTCGCTCTGAGGCATTACAACCCTAACTATTATGAATGTAACAACCTTAACACCATAAACTCAGATTTGGGCCTAAGTAAAAGGTATCCAGGTGATGATGTCTATGTTAGCAATCTTCACTGAGTGCCTCCTGAGACTAAAATCAAACAACTCCCTACCCGTAATGATATCATTCAGAATGAGGCACTGTAGTTCATATTATTCCTTGCTAAACCACGTGAATCACCTGGCTTGCAGAAGAGGGTTGTGCCTGCTTGTGTTAGATATGCAGACTTGGCATGCTCTGGAATATATATATGAATGTACATACTATATTCCATATTTCTTAGTCTCTGACAGATAATTAGAAATGGACAGCCAGTGTTCTATTGGCTGCTGCCTTCCTGTTTATACCTGGAAGTCTCACAGCATATGCTTTTTTACTGAAGACAGGGCATAAACATCACTCTCTGTTGGAGTCATGCAAATTACAAGCAGAAAATTCATTAGGATGCTAGAAATACTTCCTAACAATTTCATGTGGGAAATTAGGTATTAACAAATTGGTTACAATACTTCAGCAGTACTGCAAGACTCCCAAATGGAAAGTCACAAACTTTTCCAGTATTTTGACAAATGAAGAGCCAAGGATTAACTGGCATAACCCCAGGTTCCAGTATAGGTTGGGGAATGACCTATTAGAGAGCAGTGTAGGGGAAAGGGACCTGGGGGTCCTGGTGGACAGCAGGATGACCATGAGCCAGCACTGTGCCCTTGTGGCCAAGAAGGCCAATGGCATCCTGGGGTGTATTAGAAGGGGGGTGGTTAGTAGGTCAAGAGAGGTTCTCCTTCCCCTCTACTCTGCCCTGGTGAGACCTCATCTGGAATATTGTGTCCAGTTCTGGGCCCCTCAGTTCAAGAAGGATAGGGAACTGCTGGAGAGAGTCCAGCGCAGGGCAATGAAGATGATGAAGGGAGTGGAGCATCTCCCTTATGAGGAAAGGCTGAGGGAGCTGGGTCTCTTTAGCTTGGAGAAGAGGAGACTGAGGGGTGACCTCATTAATGTTTATAAATATATAAAGGGTGGGTGTCACGATGATGGAGCCAGGCTCTTCTCGGTGACAACCAACAGTAAGACAAGGGGTAATGGGTTCAAGCTGGAACACAAGAGGTTCCACTTAAATTTGAGAAGAAACTTCTTCTCAGTGAGGGTGACGGAACACTGGAACAGGCTGCCCGGGGGGTTGTGGAGTCTCCTTCTCTGGAGACATTCAAAACCCGCCTGGCCACATTCCTGTGTAACCTCACCTAGGTGTTCCTGCCCTGGCAAGGGGATTGGACTAGATGATCTTTCGAGGTCCCTTCCAATCCCTAACATTCTGTGATAACAAGAAATTCACATGCTATTCAGACATAGCCTAGTATTTTTCAGCATAACCATAAAGGTGTAAGCCATAGCAGTTTAACTAGGGAAAGGGACTGAAAATAAAATTTTCAGGAGTGCTTTGTAGTATTCTTTCTCTGTTCTTGTTCAAGCCAACTCATTTCTTCCTAGTTTGGATTATTTAATACATAAACAATGCAGTCAAACATTTGATCTTCCTGGCCCCTATAATGGCCATGATAATGAACATTATTGTAATTATACTTTGGGTCATGATTATAATTTAGGTGTGAACTACTGCAAGTTCTTAGACATATATTTTATAAATTATTGCAGATTTTCTGTTAGAAAATTTCCGGAAAAAATAAACCTAAAACTTGAAAGTCAGCAGCTCATCATAGGTACTGAATATTGAAAATCCTACTGTAATACTATAGCTGTTCCAACTACCGTATAATAAAAATAGAAAACAGTTCAAAATGGAAACTTTTCATTAATACAGCATATGATAAATTAGAAAGTCTGCCGAAGAATAGTCTGTTAATTCCCACAGATCAAGTTAAACACACAAAAATACATTTCTACACAGTAAGAAATTGCTGCATATTTAAAGGCTATAAAGAGCAAAGTTGGGAAATCAGCAATATCCACAGCACTAGATCTAAGTTTTGGCTAGTGTCAAAACGTGGCAACGTCACATACTGTCAGACTGCTCTGACATTAGCCAAGAAGTTAGTTATCCATATACTTAAGGCATATTTTACTATGGTTTTCTGCACAGTTTTAAAGAAAAAAATGTCATATTGGAGACTGAAAAACAATGATTTCAGTTGCTCATGAAAATGGTGATTTCTTAAAGGCAGCACAATTATCTTCTAAGGAAAAACTCGATTCAGGCTGTCATATATTGTAGCACTGAAAATTTCTATCAATAATACCAATTCTAGTTAGTTCCACCACTGAAGAAGGTTAGGAGTTCCATACAACTGCGGCATAAGAATTAAATCAGCTATACATTCTGTTCTATCTAAACCAGCATGAGATATTGCCAGATAATTGCTAAAGTATCTGTCCTCATATTTAATCTATTAAAAATAATCTAAAAAAACACTAAAAGAATCTATGGAAAATGAGAACGCAGGCAATTCCATCAGTGGAAGAGAATAATGATACTGTTACTGGAAAAATGCATGTTCATGGTCCTTTTTAATGCAACATAGGTACACATAGAAACCTGAAAACTCATGAAGGCAACCTCTTAACTGGAAGCTTCTCTAAACTGGAACTTTAGGTAATTTTCTAGAGCTCCCTGAAGAGCAAGGTGACTTATCTGGCAAAACATGCTGGCACTGCCCAGTGCTCTACATGCATGGCTTGCTTTCCTCTGCAAACCAGGATGCGAGGAAGCACACAGCTCTGAGTCACATCCCAATGTAAGTTTACTAAACAACCAAACTACATGCCTCCTGGCCATGAAAACTAGTAAAAAGCTACAGGATAATTAGCCTTATATGAGAACAGTGGGGTGAAGATGTGGATAAATCATGTATAAAACAGTTAATAAAACTTCATATGTACTGTTAGTCCTCTGAAACAGATTGTGCATTTCAACTGGCTCAAGTTATGCAAGTTGGAATATTTGTTACAGGTAAATAATATCATTCAAGAGAGGTGGCTTGATTAACTATTGAATATATTAGAAGGGGTTTGGAAGTTGTGGGGGGAGCTAAGGGGCAATACGAAGATAGGTAATATTGATGTTTTCCTAAGTAAAATGACTTAAAAAGATTTTGAACAACCTGTCAACGAAATCTGTGCTACAAATATTTGTTATTAAAAAATTAAGGACTTCTCAATTTAATTCATCACACATTTTACTATCAACCTATTAGAGCAGTAGATTAAGAAATATTGTCTCTCTTTTGCTACCATGACATTTAGATTTTCTAAAAATATTTTGTATATATTTTTCAAAATATTTTGTAGATTTTTAAAAAATCTTTTACAAAATATTTTCTAAAATGCTTTTCTAAAAATCTCTTTAAATATTTTAAAGTTTCATGAGTAAAATCCCAAAACTATTCTATTAAATATATAAATAATTTAAAATATATACATTCATTATATTTTATTATATGTAATTATTGATTAGGTATTATAATGAATCACAGAATCACACAATGGTTGAGGTTGGAAGGGACTTCTGGAGGTCACCTTGTACAACCTCCCTGCTGAAACACAGTCAGCTACACCAGGTTGCCCAGGGCCATGTCCAGATGGCTTTGAATACCTCCAGGGATGGAGACTCCAAAAGCTGTCTGGGCAACCTATTCAACTGCTTGGTCACCTTCGGAGTAAAAAAGTGTTTTCTTATGTATAAAGTTTTCCCCTATTTCTCAAGTTTTTTCCTTAGGCATGCTTTTCTTATGCATTCAGACTAAATGACTACTTGTAATTTCTGTACATAAAAAGCTGAATTTGTTCATAATACCCTTTAAAACAACAAATCGTTTATGATATGAATGCTGCTTCTCACCATGAACACAGTCATTTTTTCAAGACAATACCTAAGTACCAACAGGATCATTTTTCCCTGCAGTTTGACATTTGGAGTCAAGTCAGATAAATTCCCCTTTATTAGAGCATGGGTGATTACTCTTTTTTTTTTTTTTTTTTTTAATCTTTGCACTGATAAACTTGCATGTATATTGTTTGGTCAAAGCAAATATGACTCTGCTAATATTCATTATCATCTTCTGTTTCGAATAAGTATTCTACTCACAGAACTTGATCCAAGTACTTCACATATTAAGTGTTTGACTGAAGAAGAAAATCTCCTTTACCATATTATGTACATTTCGTATGGACAGTTCTGTGCCAGAACTGGTTTTAAGAATTTACTTTATAGAAGTTTTGCATTTCTAGGTTTTTTTATACTAACACATATCCATAAAACCAAAAGCTGAACCTTTTTTTTTCCATCTAGACATATTGCCTAGAAAAAAACCCCACCATATTTTATTTGCTTTTAAGAATAAGTTTTTATATCCTGCTTTCGTTACTCTTTTTCCTTTCTGTTTATAATTTTCTAGCATTCATTTTCTTTCCCTTTAAGCTTTATCTGCTTTTAAAAATACAAAATCTCTTTACAGGATCATTTCTTTCAAACCAAGGTCCAAGAAGAAATAGTTTTCCTATTTTATAAAAAGTACCGAGAAATTAAACTACCCAGATCTTGAAACATGAAGAGAAACTAGCATTTAGAGTTTCTGGCTGTAATTCAGACTTTCTTGTTGAAGCACCCAGATTCAGAAGGGGGGAAAATAAGGGGTTTTTATCATCTTTGTTGGCCTGACTGTAGGCCATATGGTTCCTCAGGTGTTGCTATCATGACTACCATGAAAGAAGAAACTAAGAAACCAATCCGATCTATGCTGGCTTCAGACAGCCCATGGAGATAGTTCAGCCCTTTTCCTTGTTTTACAGAACTATGACAGTACTTTCCCTTCTAGCTACCAGAAGACGAGCAGGATTTGTTAGCTGAGAACTGTTTTGGGAGTACTAGATTCATGACAAAGGTGTGGCAGGTGGGAAATATTCGAATGGCATATAGTGCTTGAAGCTGGGAAATCCACTATCTCAAGAAACATCTGCATTATGTGACAGTTCTAAACTCCTAAATTCAGAAATCACTGTGATTATGTAACTCATGCAGGCAAGTTTTTGTTGATCAGTTAACTTGAACACCATGCTGCTTTGACAGACAGTTCCTCTGGTTGCTGCTTGGTCTGAAATCCAGTGAGTACAGGGACAAATTGTTGCCTTGAGCAGATGCTGACAGTTGCTTTAAGAGACGACCTCTCCTGGCTCTCTCTGAGATTCTGTTGATATACATAATCTCTAGTTCGTGAAACCAGAAGAGAACTTAACTCACTATCTTTGAAAGATTTCTGAGCTTTCAAATCAAAACAGCTCCTCTTTACTTGTCGAATCAAGTCTATATTTTTGCAGGTGTTGTTACTGAAAAAGTTAATTTCTGAACATCACTCCAATAGACACAAACAAGACAAAGCTGGCATGCAATTTATCCCTTAAGTGCCAGAGAATAATCTGTACCTTGTGGCGTAATCTTACTAGAGGCTGATAGGGCCCAAAGTTGTATCCTTCCTTGGCTGGCCACCCGTCTGCTCCCAGCAAAATGCATCCAAGCAGTAAAACAGCTGACCACCACATAAACATCTTTACAGGTCTGTTCCTGTCAAAATAAAAGGTAAAAGTTCAGTGACAGACTGCAATATTACTTTCACACAAGTCATATTAAAAGGTTTGCAATACTGATATTCCATTTGTGGACTTGAATAAATATAGTAGTAATAAGGTAATCCATCTGGCACAATGGCAAAAAGACAGAGAGACAAAGAGACAGAGAAAAAGAAAAAAAGAAAAAAGAAAAAAGAAAAAGAGAAAGAAAAAGGGAAGAAAAAAAAGGTAGTGGTTTTTGAGACCAAAACATCAATTTGGTTGTACTGAACTGAACATTTTCTTATCACTATTTGATACTCACATGAGACATTCACTGAGGAAATAACCAAGAAAAGCCTCAGAAAATTACATCTCTCAAAAAATGTACATCATCTGATGTACATGAACACATACACCAACCTTTTCTTTCAAATACTGTGATGCACTGTTCGCAACCTGAAAGCTATCAATGTAAAACATCTAGCATATGTCTATCTTTATCTTACCAGCACTGAAGCCTAAAATGTAACCAAAGCACTGTATTTTATGCCAGTATTCTAGAGGAATTTCTAAATTGCATTATCGAAATTATGTATAGTCTATAAGCTTTATCACATATGTCAGTATTATAAGAACATCTCTAGTCTATTAATTAAAATCCCCAAATTTGCCCTAAAATTTACTGCAATCAAGTGCCAAAATCAGGGTAGATTATTTGAATATTTTAATAGCTGATGCAACCTTCTGTTTCATGGAAAGAGAAATTAGCAGAAGGACACTCACCTATTTGCAATTTTAATATTAAATGAGAATACTAATTAACAATTTCAGACTTTCCATTTTAAAGGTACATTATGCAAGTAAATACCAATACCTATCAGGTAGATTGCAAACAATATGGTGTGCATGCAATTATGCACAGTTATAGACCTTGCCCACTTCATGTGCACTCTGTCCATAAGTTTGTCATCCTGCAGCCATCATAACAACCCAGTTTGTACTGATTGCAATGTTCTGGTATATCTTAAACCAGATTATGAAAAAATTACTTTATATTGTAATGAACACAAAATTTGATTTTTCCAGACAAAACTAGGCTGGTTTGTTGAGCTAGTCCTAAATTATTCAACTACCATGATACATTAAGGTGTGACCCATTAGAAATAAAACTAGGATATTAGATACTGATATTAGGAAAGGAGATACATAACAACACGGAAAAACGCAGAGAACTGTTTCTAAAGTTAAAGGCCTTGAGAAACATATATTGTGAAATTTATGAGGAAGTTCTTACAGAAGATGCTGAAAAAATCATAGAGAATTTGTGTCAGAGTTGCTTTTGCCTGGACAAAGGTATTATAACTTCATAAAGATAAGATCAGAACCATGAAAGGACTGTAACAATCATTCTCACAGATTTTATAGATACATATGACATGAGAGTTTCCTTAGATGGTTCCTAATGGACCTACAAATGTGCATTTCATAAGTGGTTTCAGTACCTATTAGAGATATTCAATATTTATTATTGATATTCAGCATCTGTGTTGAAACTATCATGCTAAATAGACAACACAGCAAACTGATCTGCATCACTTCAAGACTTGTGCAAGTCATTCTGTTTAGCTTTTGTTATCCAGTCTTATAATATGGGACAGAGATGAACAACTTCTATGCAGGCTGACTTACGCAAGAGTGTTTATTAATTTTTTTCCCTTTCTACCTTTCCTCTAATGTACTAACCTTGCTAATGTAGAAAGCTCTGATAAGAATAAAGATATACATGAATAAGTTGAAAATGTCCTAAGTGTGCCCTAAAAGAGCAGAGTGTGTACAGAATGTTAAACTCTTGCCTAATATTTCCTTTTTTATAGGAAATCAGCATATAGGAGTAGTCCTGAAAGCCACCCAAAGGCAGGGACTGCATAGAATTAATTCCCATGGAGATATCAGAGATATTGAATGGACTCTAGACTTACATCTATTCACAGTCTCAGTAATGGGATCCTGTATAAGTCTGCTACCCTCCTTTGGGGACCACTTTGCCCAACTTGGTAAAACCACTTTAACATTTGCTGTCTGATCCATTCTCATTCCTGCCGACTTTTACCAGCCTGCCAGACTTTCATACTTTTAACTCAAATTCAGCTTGAGATTAATAAACTATACTGCTTTGACATCAGCTACCTTTTGTTCCACCAAAACCAATCTCATTCTGGGTCTCCCTGTTAATCAAATTTCAGATTTCTTCTCATTTATCATTGCTTATTCCAATAGCTCACACTTCAAGTGCCTTATTTTGGTACTTCAGTTTTTCTAATACACATTGTAGCAGTATCTCTCCTAGGAGATCTCTCAGAGAGCATATCAAGCAGTGAATGATTTGAAACAAAGACAAGCTCTATTACAGGTATTTTACATAAATAACATAAGGCTTCTTCTTTTATACCTGTTCAGTTACTGGATATTAAAGTGATGATAGAAAATAACACAGTGAAAAAGTTTTCTTGGGTTCACTTCACACTTCCACCAAAACACAACTGTTAATCAGATGTTCCAGTGGACCTTTACTATGGAGTATTACAACAAATTTAGCTCACTGACTTGAAACATTTCAGAACTCTGAGAATTCAAGTACGTAAAGGAATGGCATTTTCCTTCACTGCTTGAGTTAGCTCTCAGTATCACTGTTATTGGAACAATAACTCCATTACAGGGAGGGAGGGGGAGGGAAAAAACCAAAACAAAACACAGAATCCTATTTTTTAATCTTGAAGAAAACACCCCTTTATTTGTATTTGAAAAAATGTCTTTGAAAATATTTTGTTGTTGACTTGCAAGGTCAGAGTCAGATTAGTTTAGCAGTTCTGCATGCTAAAACTAGGTATGTACAGTTGAACCTTTGTCCTCTTTGTGCACTTGTGGAATATCTCTCTGTACAATGAAAATGAGGTTGGAGAACAGTCATTTCACAGAGATGGTAAGGGCAGCCACATTCCACCACCCTCTCATCTAAACTGCATATATTTTAGCCTCATGTAGCATAAAAGAATAGAGTCCTTATAGTTTTGAAAATTGTTTGACCCTGAAAGGTTTCTCCTTTGTACTTGTCCAAAAGAAGAAAAAATTATTACATGCTCAGTTTCTGACTTCATTGCCTGTTACTTGGATCAACACTTAAAACGTAAATTAAAGAAATCAGCTTTTTGGACAGATGCCACCTAAAATTCAAAAAGTACGTAGGCAGTCTGCAGTTATTATTTGCCTTTTCAGAAATCAAAAAAAATCATTTTTTTCAAAGTATCACAAATTTTCTATTGAATTTATTGTACAATTTAAGTGGCTATTTAAAAACTACTACCAAACCCACAGTTCTCCTTAAAACAATGCTACTAAGTGTTTAAGAAGAATTACGATCTGTCCTTAATGACTTACATTGTTACAGAGCTGAATTAAAGAGATGGAATAAAAATGAGCTTTCAAAGCTTCATTACAACTCCAGTTTTTGTTACTGCATATAGGCAAACAGAAAGAAATAAGGTATTAACTCTATATATTCATGATTTCTAAAATATCTTGCATTGTATTTCTTTATTTACAGCACAAATGGGAAGTAAAGGATATTTGTACAATACATTTATTTTAATGGTTATATTATCAAACAACCAGAAGGATGCTTGTACCATGAACTCTGCAAGAAAATGATGTATTTCTGAACTCAAATTTGCATTATGGATCTACATGTTGTTTCCTCATTGATTATAATCTGACATAATTTTATGTTTCAGTGCTTAGATAACATTTTTCTGTATGTTCAACTTCACGAATTACATACTATTTGTATAACATTTGCTTTTAGTTTTACTGTATGACTACTTTTATTTTCACTGTTTTTTTTTTTTTTCACTTTGTTTTGGTTTGTTTCAAGTCATGGTGGACATACTGAGTTTCAAGCTGTCAGAAGCTTTCTCATAGATCATTAAATTTGAATATATGAATGACTACAGTTTCTTAGCATGCTTTTATTAACTGCATACGATATATAAAAGAATATATCTTTCACAAGAACTAGGTTTAATGAATTTCAGGATCAAACAAATAGTAATGCAGTTTTGATTGTAATGTTTAACTATATTTTATAGGAAAATGCTGAAAAACAAAGATCTGAAGCATTACTAACACAGATTTTAATAAATATTCTGAAATATGAGAGTTCAACAAATATAGCTCATTGTAGAGCTCCCAAGTATAAGCAACTTAATCTTTTGTATTTTTCTGCTATCACTGTTTGGAAAAGTGGAAAAAAAAAAGTTCTACTTTAATCTCCCAGACAGTATACCTATTTCTGAGAACCTTGGACGAGGCGGAGGGGATGGTGTGTGTGCCTTAATCAAAGATGAATAAAGCATTAATCTCACTTTCTGTCTCTCAGGGGACCCACTGCAGACGGAAACTTAGTATTTGAATTAAGCAGCTGCACAGCCAGAGAAGAGGGAGGAGAGGCCATCTCTGAGAGAAACAATCCAAGAAATAAGTGAATGTTATTCAATTATATTTTACAATTTCAGTGAAATGCTATTGAACAGATATTTTTCTTTTCTTGGGTGTTTCACATCACTGAGGCATCATGCAGAAAGCAGTGTAGTGAGTTTCTTTGTGCTCTGAAAGTTCTGAAATCAGATATTCGGGGAGATACACTCCTGACCTTTACATTTTTTCCAGTGATATTTTTGTTCATGCAACATACTTAAGTAAATATATGCTCTATGTATTACAATACAGCTTTTATACACCTGTAAGGATTTCAAGATAAGATAATAACTTACATGTTGATTAATATCAGTATGAATAGTTTGCTATTTTCTAGAGATCTTTATTATCATCTGACATCTTTTGGTCTTCTGAAATTATTTAAGTATCAAGTTATTTCTAAGGCCTTGCAGAAATAAGTAGTTGTACCCCATATTTTCACCACTCTAATGTTAACAGCTCTTTATCCTCTATGTTTGTTTCACTCTTCACCTGTTTCACCAGGAGCTGTCATCAAGCAGCTATTAATCAAACTGTACCTTATATTTCCAAAAACCTTGCTCCAATTCTTTATTTGCATAAATCACTGATGTGATACTGTAATGAGAGGCAAATACTGTTTAATAACTACTTATTATTAAATTGGTGTCCAAAGGCAGATGCTTAATGGATAAGTAAAGAAACAGGAAGAGAACGGACAAGTTAGTATATTCCTCCAAGTCCATTTAGTCCCTGAGCCAGAAACTGCAGTTAGCCATTTTGTCTAATATCCACTGATAGGCTTTAGCCGATTAAGTTTGTCTGCTACCTTTTAAAATTTGTGTATTTTTATTTCCATAACATTATGCGGGTGTGAAGCATGTTGTTTCTTTATATTCATATAACCATATTTGGAAATCTGATGAGTTTGTTTAATTTATTCTGTTTATTCTCTCTTCAAACAGAGACCAGTCTGTACCTCTGGGTTTTCCTGAGGTTTTGTTTGTTTGGGGTTTTGTGTGTGTGTGTGTGTGTGTGTGTGTGTGTGTGTGTGTGTGTGTGTGTGTGTGTGTGTGTGTGTTTGGTTTTTGTTTGTTTATTTGGGAGGGTGTTTGGTTTTGGTTTCCCTCTGTATATTCCTTATTGTATTATATTTTTAAAGGAATTTTGAGGAATTTCTTCACTGTGAGGGTGGTGACGCACTGGAACAGGCTGCCCAGAGAAGCTGTGGATGCCTCATCACTGGGAGTGTTCAAGGACAGGTTGAATGGGGCTTTGAGCAACCTGGTCTAGTGGAAGGTGTCCATGCCCATGGCAGGTACATGACCTTTAAGGTCCCTTCCAATGCAAGCCATTCTATGATTCTATAATTTAACCAGGGACTAATACAATAGTCAAGACAGGGATGCACCAAGCACTTAGATTGGATTCAATATTCCTTTCTCAATAATTCTCATACACGAAAATATTTCAATATACATATAGTTTATAATACAAATTATGATAATCTATAATTTATCATTTGTTATGTACGTTTATATTTATGTAATAAATCATATATATTAAGTATTTTATAATAAAATGTATAGGTTAAAACATAGAGAGAAATAAAAAAATTCCAGCCCATCTTTTGGTATAGATATTATTACTCCACCACTAAACATGGACCTGAAACTCTCAGACAACTATTAACAATATTTCCCTTATCTTATGTCCTATGAATGCAAACATCTAATTTACAGCTACTCATTGCACGTAAATAATTAAGGTGTGAGGCTTTTTTTCCCCTCATTGCATGTAAATAATTAGGATGTGAGGCTTTTCTTCCTTCATTGCATGTAAATAATTAGAGTGCTTTTTTTTACCTCATGTGCATTCTCTTATTGAGTCTCACCTGCTATTTTATCATTAAACTGATCTGTATTGTGGGACTGTTCTGCATTGCTGTCAGCTCACATTTGCCTTAAAAGCTGAGGAAGGGTAAAAGATGTGGAACAGGTAATGGTTATTCCTTATTTCTCATTGTACAGTAACTTCTTCAGTATCAAATTCAGATTTTTCCTTTCTGCTTCTCAGAAAGCTCTGTCATCTTACTTTCTAGCCCATTTCCAGAGCATTTATGAATCTGATACACACTGCAGTTTTCTCACTATTGACTTCTCTCCATTTCAGTTACTTCTGAAACTTTTTGGTAAATTATTCTCCATAAGAGGATTCTTTTATTCTGTGACAAGTTTTTTCTTTAAAACCCTTGAGTGAGGAACACTGCTGGGAGAGCTGTACCTTCAGAATTGGCAGATGGAATACCTTAGGGCATCTCACTAATCTGTCTTGGTAAGGGAATTGAGACCATAAGGTCATTCCTCAAGCAAGTAACCTGCTCTGCCCCATGTAATTCGTGGCTTTTCTGTTCTTCTTTTCATAAAATTTCCAAAATTGTTATTATATTGAAAAGCTCATTATAACAATATTTACTTGTGTATTCATTTTGCAGCCATTCATATAGAAACACATGATTTGTCTTATGAGGGTATATATATACTTCAAGCTGACCGTTATCACTGGGGTGGGGGAAAATACTCTGTTTGAAACAGAATTTCAAAGAAGAAATATTTAATCACAGTTTTCTACTGAAAATTAGGAAACTCAAGTATGAGATATTAGTATTTTATTTCATTAAAGAAAATTCTACTTGATAAAATTCTACCTGGTATACGCTCTTGATTAAAAATGCAGTCATTGAATACATTTGGTACAACACAATCAAACACAATTTAGACTGCTCAGCAGAGCAACTGGGGCTAATCTAGCCTTGAAACTTTTGGACTGTCTCAGGAGTGGTTTATGCTGCAAGATGCTCAGTTATAGTTACATTGCTATTTTACTTACTAAAAAAAAGGTGCAAAATACCATAAAATAATATATTACCTCTTTACTTAGATTAGTCTATTGATTTTCCAGCATTAAACTCTTTGTGTTTCCAACTCTGGCAGCTGATGATGAATAATCTTCAATATTTCTATTGCACATAAACCCTCAAATAGTGTTAATAATGGCGAGAGGATTCAAGCACACATCCAAATCCTGAGGCAGACAGTCTTACATAAACTGAATATCCAACCTCTTTGAACTTCAGTTATTACTAGTAAATTCAATGTATGTTCTTCTGTAAGCAAAGGCACATTAAACTGATACATATCAGGACTTGTACATTATACTTCAATATGCATATGCACAAATTACAGATATTTATAGTCTCTGTGTGTGATGCACATTGCCTGCTTTATCTTAAAGCTAATGACACTGTTATACTCAGTAAGAAAGGAATAACTGCTTTGAAAGTAATTGGTTCATTTATTCAGTTCCTAAGCCACCAGCAATAGCAAGTTTTGGAGACAGGGGAAAATACTGCTTATCCAGTTTTATTTGCATAAAAAGGTGTGTAAAAAGTAGTATACATAATTATTCAAATATTTTTCAGGGCAAAGAAAACTACATTAAAAGTTCACACAATTGCCAGAGTTATCCCGGCTATGAGCTCGTCACACCTGAGTTCATTTCAATGCTCGAGAAAATGCAAGGCAAACCTCTATCTCCTTTTCCTCTCCTGCTAATGCTTTTCACCCTTGCAAGTTCAATATTTTGTGGAAAACAAACTAAATTCTAGTTCTGACACCTTCCTTATGAATACCTAATCATGATTAATGTATTCTAGAATACCACGGTGAGTGCTTCCTCTCAACGTTTATTATGCTTTCTAAATCTTCTCAGCAGTTCATTGGTAATGTAAATTTTGCTCTCTGCCTGACTCTTCTTTTAGAATTTTTGGACAAGGAGAGATGTTGATATTATGAGAATTTAGCAAATATATACTGAGCACTATTTTACCTCTCCCCATGCTGTAATCTTCATAAAGAGGATTGAAAAAATATCATATGATACACAACCAGTTCCAAATGTGATAATGTAGCTACACATACAGTGTATTAAAATCTAATTAATGAAAGCTGGCTTAGCCAGAGTTTTATACAAAGGGTGAAAATATATACATAAATACAAGAATGCCCTATGTAATAATGTATATATATTTAAAATTAAGAATTTTTCCGCTTTCAGAGTAATTGCTTCCAAAATTCCTCAGCTATTATGCTCTTGTTCTGTGCTGTTAAGTGGTGACTAGCCAGGATATTTGGCATTAAGAACAGAAACACAATTTGAAAATACAACCATTCCACCCCAATAAACTGATTTAATCATCTTACTGCACCTATAAAGTATAATAAATGAAATTTTAAATACTGGCTAGATCACTGCATTCCTCCTGCCTTTAAGAGAAAAGGTACATCAGATATTAACCTGACATTGTTTAAAAGGACATTTTCAACATATCAAGGAGTAGTACTGTATGCCCTCAAGATGTGTCAGTCTTTGTATTTACATGCTATTAATCCGGAAAAAAAAAATAGAATAAAAGTTAATTATCTATTTTGTGTGAATCAGAAAAGAAGCATAAGTTCTGTCACCATATTCGGTGTTATTAATAAGTTTATAATGCAGCTACAGTAACAAATATACACCATGCTCCTTTGCTTCTGACTTTGAGCATTTCATTGTAAATACTGATGGGTACAAATACCTGTCGGGAAAGAATACATTGCTACCCTTTCTTAAAAGGCTTTCATCTACCATTGTGGTTTCATGGCAGAAAGGCATCTGCAAACAAGGTATCTTTTCTACAGAGATTATTACGTTGCATGAACTTTGAACAAGTAGCAGAAGTTTTAGCCAAAAGTGTGTGTTCTCCCATCAGCCTACCTCTACTATACCACACTCTAGTGTGGTATAGCCCCACATTTTTATATGCAGTCTGCATCTCCAAAAACCTCACAATGAACCCCTCCAAGCTATCACACCAATAATGAGACTCTTACAAAGTAATCACAGTATCAGATTCTCTCTACAAATGCAGCCATAATTTGTATCTAGCAAAGTTTGTCCTCATTAAAATGCTGTGTGGAAAATGGATCGCAGTGTCATGCCAGCACCTCTCCCTGCCAGGCCTTGCTGCCAGCTCTCACGCACAGGACACCTCACGCTGTCACCCTCCAGCTCTCCTCCAGAAGCCACAGCCATGCTCTGAACCAGAGTTATTAGGTCACCTTTACTACGTGCAGCAGGCTTGGAGCTCGCCACAGCGAAACGCAGCGCTGCCACGGCAGCCAACAGCTCGTGCATCTGCGTCCCAATCTGTTCTGTCTCTCAGCAGCTACTTTATGTGGCTACAGCCACTGACTACGCAGGCACACGGCCCTCATCCTGCACCCACCGAAAGCGGCTGGCACAGTCATTTCAGAACAGTCACCAATGCTCCTGACAGCTCATGTGCTGGAACACACAAGCAGAGAAGTATTTAAAAAAAAAAAAAAAAAAAAAAATCACAGGAAAAACACACCATGCCAGATGAATCCAGCCTTCTCTTGACTCCTGTCCCTCTACCCCTCATTCCTTTCCCAATTTAAATTGCAAAACCATCAGGCTGCACAAGTGGAAGGTGGAGTGCAGACCCCTGTGCTCCTGGTCCTATGGTACCTCACTTGGTCTTTGTGCAGACATTACAAACACATCAAGTGCCTCTGAGATACATCCCTCAGGGCCCAGACACAAGTGGCATGAGTGAGCCAGGGACATTTCTGAAAGGCCAGAACACCTGGAATGTGGATGCAGCAGGGACACTTACTAAGTGAAATCTTTGCTGCTAACTACATGCTCTGATTTAGTCTTACTCTTTAGGATATATTTATTTATTGAAAGGATGACACCAGATTTCTTAGTGTCAGTGACCCTGGTTTCAATTAAATACAATGAAATGAGAACTGGCAATTCTGTCATGATGTTCTTCACACGATCTCGCAACTGCAATCTCACAATTTCTTTAATATTACAGAAAGCAGAACAAAATGAGGGTCCTATATTTTATTTATCTCAGAGGAGCTTTTTTTAATAGAACTGAGTTGTGCATGTTGATCTATTTTTTTTTTTCCTAAGACTTCAGTATCAACCTCAGGAAACTGGTGTATTTTGCCGTCGGTGATATATGCAAGTGCTAGTTAGTGGAAGTTTTACTGTCAACAAGGCAGTCTCCTTCTTCCCTCATTAAGAAAGCTTGTTGCAGCTAGTTCTTCTATATCCCAGGGGATTAATATTTATCATCATGGCAATATCTGAACTAATGAGAATTCAACTGCTTTATGTTATGAAATCAGAGATATAAAATCTGCCAGCTTAGAACTAAGGCAAATATTTTAGTACTTTTAGGATTTTGCAAAATTTGTAAAATAACACCTAGCATACCACTGTGTAACTGTGTGCTCTGAGCATGCTAGAAAACATAAATATTTTGTTTTTCAACTTGTTTATTTAGTCTTCTAAAATAAAATACTGCAAACATTAATTAAAAAAGAAGAAACAACAGCTGTAGACACTCACATAGTAAACTGTTAAGTACATTTTCGAGCAAATTTGTCATCCTAGAGAAGGCAAAAATGCCTCTTAGGATATAATTTTCTTTTAAATAGGTAAGCTGCTAAATGAAAGATGAAGATTCCTCCATATTTGCTATGATATGCTGATCTACCACCCCTACTTCTCCCTCTTGTTATTCAAGGAAATTTTGGATTTTGCTGAAACATTAGTTACCAACAAAAACATTGAAGCCTTAGTGTTATTGAACAGCTTGAATTAACGCTAAACAAGGATATGCCTACCATTAATTCAATCTACCATGATAATTTAGAGAATCTCTTTGCATTAAATAAGTTTTCTGCTTAATATGATTTTATCCCATTACTTTTATGAAACTTGCTCTATGTAAGTGCTGTAGCCAGCAAAGATAAGTCCCACTTTGTTACCCAGTGGAAGTGATTTTTCAATAACTCAGCTGGTTTAAAGTCAACCCACCTGGACATTGTGGCTCAAGACCACCATGAAAGTGGCAAAGATTGGAACAGACAGGTTTGGATTTTTTACCTCTAATGGAACTTGAAGTAATAGAAGTATAAAGGACTAAAGGAGGAAACAGGGTGCTAAAAACCAAACATGTTAAGAGAGAAAGTAGGTAGTTTGAGGCAGTGAAAGTAGTGTTTCAGCAGCCTCCATAGCATGGGAAGATAGCTAGAGGACATATCAAAAAAAAGGTGACATGCAAGGAACCATGAGCTCCCTGCCTCCCTAAACACGGATGAACAATTAGCAGAAGGACAAGGATGCACCTTGATGTGACTGATAAGAGTATACACAACAGTACAAACACTGATAGGAAATATCAAATCATCAAACTGCAGAAAATAAAGATGCATGCGGATTTTGGTATCACTGGATCGAACCACAGTTCAATGAGTAACCAGTAGGACTGATGAGTGTTGCAGCTCTTTAAATAAACAAGGACTTTTTGTAGCTGAAGGCAGTCTGTCCTTATCAGGATTGAACCAAAAATACATTTGTCCTCCAGTGCTCTTCCCCAGTGCCTGCATTAATTATATTAAGTCAACTACAGATGAAATCCTGACCTAATTGATAACGTGAAAACGACTCTAAAAATCTACATTTAGTATGCTGGTTCCAGAATTTTATTCTATTTATAGAACTTAGTGAGAATGAAAATTCACAAAGATGGAAACAAAACAAAATAACTTCATTAACTAAAATGAATGAAACCCAAAGTTTCTTGTGATTATCTTTAAAAAAAGTCTGTGTCTAATCACACAGATCCACAGGAATGTCCAAATAGATGAAAATATTCTGTACTTCAATAGCTAAAATAGTTAGAGGCATTTTCTCTTCTTTAATTTAACTGCTGTGGAGTTTTTTTGGTCATTTTTCTTCCCTGTTTTTCAATGACTTGTCTTTCTACTTCAATGCCACAAAGGTCAACTTTCTTCATGAGCCTGAATTCAGAAAGAAATACAGAAAACTGCACTTGTTCTGTCAGTCATAAAGCTGTCTTGAGTTGTCAGTGCAATGTGTTGTATTCAAGAGCTTTCTTAGATCCATTGATTGGGAAAGTGTCCAGAACCTATCAGCTTAGCTGCATTATTCGGGAATATGACGGAAAGAAGTTTGAAGAAACATCTCTGACTCCAATTTGAATTGAAACTCTGATGTCTGCTAGACTTGCTGCTTCGCTTGGATGTTAAAGTCCCAGTGAATAAAAGAAGGATCTTATCTCATTATGCAAAATGAAATTATTAGACTGAGTAAAATATGAAGCAAATACAGACAGTTCTGAGATTTTATACAACAACAAGAACAACACTACCCTGGTTTTGTCATACCTGATGATTTTTTTTTTTTTTTTGACTGTGACAGCTGACTTGGTCTTTTACATTCTACTATTTATACTAAATTTAGTGCATCATTATGTATCATATTAATTTTTCATTGAACTGCAGCCTTCATTGAACTGCAGCCTTCTTTAAATTTTGCATAGATATTTCTAATAAAGTAATGCATTTGTCTTATTGTATGCTCACAATTCCATTCATTAGGATCAGAAGCTTCATTTCCTGCTACGTTTTAACTGCCTTATACAGAGTTTTATTTTGTATTATTTTATACTGCTCTAATATATCTGCTAGACAAAGCCCTTCTAAATAGATGCTGGAAAACTGACAGTAAACTCCAAAACCTACAATGTCCTGATGAGCTCGTTGCTAAAATGAATTGTAAAAAAAAAAAAAAAAAGTTATTTCTAAGAAGAATGGAATGGGGATAACACAAAGCAAGGAGCCGCAGATATGTGGTGATGAAAGTATGCGAAAGCAATGAATTTTGTCTCTCCACCACCACCACTGTATGATATATTAACAATAAGAGCCTCTTAACAGAAAAAAAACCTGTTTCAACAAGAAATTAAAGCTCAGATGGCTTAGATACAGCCATCACTTCATATCACATCTGATATGAACTGTGTGTATAAGCAAGAATCTTCTCACACATAGTTATCACTCTGAAACTATAACCTCAAGCGTAATCACCCCAACTCCCTGAGACATAGGTTTGTGCTCCCTTTTTCATCCCACCCTGACAATGTTCCCAATTTCTAAGTCAACCACATAGACCCTGGGATTGTCTAGGACACCTTTGTGACACACAACACTCTATGACAAGTAGTCAGGAGACACTGCTGAACATCGCATTACTACTGCTCAGCCACAAATGCTGACCAGATAATTGATGGCAAATGTCCAAATAGTGCAGCTACACACAGGCCCTTTATCGATGAATCTGTTACCATTGGCATGTTACCAATGCATCCTCAGTGCTGACTCAGGTGAGCATCCCTGCACAATTAGAACTGAAAGCTCTTCTTGCCTCTGTCTGTATTTTGAAGTTCTGGGAATGCCGACCCTTAGCAGTTTCATTTTTTCTTGTTATCCATTTTCCACAAACCATCGCTGATTAATCAAAAGAGAAAACGAGTTTTTGGAAGTTATTTTGCAGGAGACTATATATGCAGAAAAATGTTTTCATCTTGTTCAGTAGCACGATGCAATCTGCGAACTATTACTTTTATACTCTTGCAGCTCTTATGTGACTATTAAGCAGAGAAAAGAGCCTCAATGGAGGTTATTCAGATGAAAGAAGGCCTTTTTTTATACTTTAACTAATCCTTTTCATATTAATAAGTTTCATATAGTCGTTCTCATATTCTGAAAATCTCTCATTTTGGCCTACAGTGGCAAAGCAGGACTACCCTGCCTACAGGTGGAAGGAAAAGTCCACCTTTCTTTCACGTCTTCAACATCTTAAACATGCAACTGCATAAATAAGATAATATGCATGTTCAATGAAGACAAGGGATAACAATTTCTATCCTCCAGAGCAAGGAAGCACACAGATCATCTTGAATCACAGCTGATGACAAATCCAGGTCAAGCTTTCTCTCTCTGTGTTTTCCAAAAACAAGGCCTGGGACTGAGTTACTCCTGTAACAATAAAAATTTCCAGAGGGGTGCAGGGGAGCATGCCAAAGAAGGATAAAGGCGGTGAACACATGGAACTGTACTAAAGAATCATGTTCACTGTTCCTCATGTTGTCATGGGGCAGGAGATGAGGGGAAATAGGATGATGCTAAGGAAGGAGAGGGGATATCCCTTGTAGCAGTGCATACTGCTCATATTCCCTAATCTCTCACTTAATAAAGGATTGCCAAGAGTCAGTGTGGGCACTGAAGCTAGTGGCTGCAATTTCTGGGCTGAATGCTTGGAAATAAAAAAAAGCAGAGCCACTGCTGCCCTTTCACAACCGCTGGCTGCTTTGGGCAGCTTCCTATACTTAAAGCCAGCCCTGACTGACAACCTGAGCTCCAATTTGAGAGGTGCTGCTAGGTACTGCTGCCTATTCATGGCCCATAATAGTACTACAGCCTCTGAGGTCTCCACAGTTCTGAGTGCACAACAGGATAACACACAATACACATTAGCGGCGGGTGGGGTGGGGTGGGGAAGAGTAGTGTCATTAAAAGAATCCAAAATTATCCCTTCTTTCCAAAGTTACTCGACTTCTTTGGACATCACTCATGAAAGATAGCTTGGATTCAGGTCTACATTTTGCCCCAGTTTTGGCTACTCTAGAAGCCCAAGAGAGATGCAAATCTAGAAAGGGAATATTTAAAAACTACACCAGAAAGAAAAAAAAAAAAAGTAGTAGAAAGCTGGGCAATCCAGCCCTTTCCAGACTTTTTTTCTTTTTTTTTTTTTAATACTGTAATAGGATATCAGAAACATGCCTGGGAGGATAAATGTAGCTATAACACTGTTTGCTTTCCAGCAATCTCTTTCTAGAATAATATTCCCATAAGGCTATTATCACCCTCATGAATTCATACCATAGGGACAAAGTATCCCAACTGAAGCCCTGACAAAAAGGCTTAAAACTATGTACTGGGAGCAGGAAGAGTAGTTACCTGCAGCTCAGTGACTTAAGTAATAGGACTCTGCTGTTTTGTTCAGCTTTTATCTTGGGCAATTATTTTTACAGACTACTCTAAGCTCACGGTAACACACTAGTTCAAATCAATTTTAATTTTGAAGAAAGCTGTTTTGTTCCATGAGTGCTTAAACTGATCTTAGGCCATGATATTCCAGCTGATAACCATTTGAGGTGCAGGGCAGTGGAGGCAAAGGGTAATTTCTGGCCAGGTCAGTTCCCTAGTCCATCTCAGCACCAGCTCACAGGAACACAGTTGGTCAATAGAAGGAAAGCAAAGACTGGTCAACAGGTCTAACAGGATGGGAGGGATAGCACTGACCCCAACACAGAAAAAATAACATCCCTCTAGACATTCACTTTTTGTTTTATATTATAATACTTGCTCTTTATAATTCTTATAATGACAGATTTTTTTTCAATCAAAGCTTTGTAAATATTTTCTAATCTTAATTCCAGTACCTGCTGTTTGATATTTCATAGCATTTTAATGAAGCTTTATTTTCATTTTTCGGTCTGGACAAACTAAAGGATCTCTAAACTGGTCTTTAAGTAAAACTGTTATGGAATTATACTATTTGCATGGTTTGTGCATGACACCTACTTTCTCAAAATATTCACACAACACAGGAAATCATCTTCACTTCAACTAGACAAAACATTTTTAAATCATTCCACCAAGTCCATTCAGTGACTGTCTGCAAAATGATAGATTAATATAGTTTAATACTTTTGTCCTTTGTTTTCCTGATAGATATCAGAGTCCAGTAAGGACTTAGCTACAGTGTGAAAATACATAGCTTATTATCCAGTTCATGAGCACAATAACTCTAAATCACTATACTTAAAATATAATTGAAATGTTGTTTAAGAAAGCTTAGTACATGAGTATCTGAATTATATCGTGGTGACTACAAACTTGACCTTGAATCCCACAGACTTTTTTGACATTGGGACTCTGTGAATTATCTAGACAGAAGTAACAGATATTCATCTTGCAGCCAACTTCTGCAAAGTTTTGTTTTCACTATGTGACACTAACTTAGCTTGACACCGTGAACATCCATTTTAAAGCGGTATTCTAGTTTTGAGGGTTTTGTCATTTAATTAGCAGTTAGATTGACATTGTGGGTCATAACGGCCCTTGATGAGCATCCAGTAATTTAGGAGCCTTCTTTAGTAATACAGATTTTTAGCATTAATATTCTTCTGTTGTTAGAGTTGCCCGCTGACTCTGATTTCATAATATTTCCTGCAGATGGTCAGAAATAACATGCATGCAATGATAAAGAGGAGCAAGCAAATTTCAAAACAATTACATAGTCTTCATTACAGAAGTGTTGTTTTAGTAATTAAGTGTGGAGCAGCACATATGGTGTCTGATTTATCCTCATATTTTCACTGATCCAAACCTGCTATGACAATATTAATGTAAATGTAACCAGTTTTCAGTCAGTCTGGGAGCACGGAAAAGCTATTTTTTTTTTCTTTTTCCACCACTGATTCCACTTTTTTTTCCACTAGAAACTGGGAGAAAGAAAAGTAGCCTCAATGTCATAAGTGTAGATACTGAGGACTTCTCTGTCTTATGTCTTTAAAGGAAAGAGCTACCTCATTTCATTCTCTTTTGGTGGGTCATGAGTTAGTACATGGTTTAGGATTATTTCATTAATATTTTTACTCTTAGCAGATACTAAGATGTACAGCAAACTAGAACAGTTTTTCTAGTGAGATTTGTCAAAGGCTTCTGCCCTCTGCCTAAAAATTTTACGCTAAAATTTAATTTCTGCTGAAGAGAAAAATGGCACCGTCTCTTAACATAGAGCATGAGAAAAATATTTCTCAATCCATATCTTTTTTCCCTAAGGATATTTAAGAGCACACTCTGAAGTTTTTGTTAGTTTATATGTAGAACTGCTTAATTTTGTCTTCACTTTCCACTCCATTCTTTAATCCCAGTTCTACCAAATTCTGACCCTTCATTTGTGACCAGTTATGTGGCTTCTCCTGGGTATCTTACTGTCCAGTTCCTAGAAAGCTTAGCCTTCTATTTTCTGTTTTCCATTTCCTGGTAATTTTGAGAGACTAAGTAAACTCAGAAATGTACTATATTAGAAATTTATGGGTAACACTTCTTAAAAGGTATTTGTTCATATTTGAAAACTCAAAGATATCAGATTTTCCTGCAGTGATAATAACAGATTTCAGATTAATATACTTGCCTGGACACATCATTTTCAGTTGGGAAACTTGAACTCTGAAGCTTCTCTTTTATCACTCATCTTTGTAAATTAACTTAACCTTCACTGCACATTGCTTATTCATTCAGGTTTTGCATTCTATGTAGACTGAAAGGAGTTTGATTGTCTTCTGCAGCACTTCTCTATTTCTTTGTGCCTCAATTTAAATTACTTAAAGGTGGTGTTTTAACTTACAAAGTTTTACAGTTGACATTTTGTGTTCCATGAAAGGCTACAAGATGAACATGTTAGAAATTGTTACAAATAATTAAACACATCATCTGTAACACCAAATGACCTGATTTGGTTTACTCAGAAAGAGGCCATTTGTGAAATAAGGGACTATCAAAAGGAGGAAGAAAAAAATTATGTTAAAAGATAACACAGGAAAACTGAAGTGCATAATTACTGCTGGACATAAATACCAGAAAAAGAAGAAAGTTATGCATTACATCTATCCCTACGAATAATTCTGAAGCGATTATTACAGGATTATGATAGAACCGATGCCTCAGACACTAGTGAAAAGCAATTAAAACTTTGTAATGATTATTGGGCTACAAACCTAGTCTACACGCAGAACAAGCTGCATGCTGAGAAACTACTTGTCCCTAAATATTCACTGATAAGAGTGACAGCAATAACAGCAATTCCTTCTTGCCCTCCCTAATTAGCTATGGCTTGTAGATTGGTGGACCTTGCCAAAGGTCACCTCAAAAATCCAGTTCCAGGGAGAAATAGCTAAACAATGCTAAAGAATCCCCAAAATTACCAAATCATCTTCTTTCTTAAAAACAACAAGCTGGGCCTTACAGGCATGTTAATGGATATAAACCAGTGTGCCCCCAACATCCTTCTGCTGCATGATGGGATAAGAAAATTAACGTTGAAAACAAAAATTATAATCTGAGGCCTTAAGAATCTCAGATGTAGGGGAAGTTTAAAGTGAGTCTTTACTTTGAATCTTCTTTAAAAAAATGAATGACTTTTTGCAATAACATTGTAACTCTTTTTGGAGGAACCTCAATTTAATACTTAACACAGACTTTTAAAATTGAGAATTTCTATGCAAGCATAAAATCCATGGCTTACTTTCTTTATTAGAAAAAAGAACAAAGATATGAGAATCTTTACTTACGTTTTAACCATTAAGAACTTTATGATCAGACCCCTTAAGCTTTCTTTCAGCATTTACACACATGATAATTCCAGGAACAAATACCCAGTTTATCAAAAATACAAGACTAACTCACTAAATCTAGAACTTTTGTCTCACACAAAGAAAGCAGAGAATGATAAACCCAAAATTACTAGCCATATTACTTCACATAGTTCTTGGAGGAGTCAGATGTAGCACATAAATTAATAAAAACAAACAAACAATCATTACAATCAGCAAATCATATCACAAACTTTCATTTATATCTCTTTAATAATATGAGCGCTGTTCTATCTCAGAAATTATGATAACATGGGGGGGTGCCGTTATTTTTTATATTGATTTCTGAAGCGTTAGGGATATAAACCAAATTATCAGTATCACTTTATTAAATTTTTATGTATATATCACATATTTTTACAAAGACAAGCATAGGAACACTCTTAAAAGTTTACTTCTGCATGGAAGAAGTTACTGAGAACCTAGAGCAGTAGATAAATATGACTATCACACTGAAAAGATATGAAGAACTCAAATATATTAAAATATTAGATTTTTGGTCCATAGGGGACACCGATTTTACTATCTGCTGCCTGAAGCACTCTTGTAATGCTTCAAATGAAATCCCCAAGGTGCAGCTAACCTTCCCCCACCCTGCTGACTGCAACAAGAACATACAAATATAGACCATTCAAATATTTTTGTGAAAATAATTCTCTAAGCATAAAAGAAGAGAATCAGAAACACAGTTTAAATTCACTTGAAAAACTGCTTCCAGTTCAAAGAATAATTAGCATAATACAAAAGTTAAATCCCTGGAGTGATGTTAATTATGATTTTTTTTCTTTTAGTGTCCCAAGGAAAGAAGTAAATCAGCTCATGCATCAATGAGTAGAACATTTTTTTTACAGAATATTATTGTTTATCAAAAACAGCCTGGAGCAAAAATCATAAAATCTAAAATAGAAATGTAATTTTCATGTTAAAATACTACCATAATACTAATTACTGGTGGGGTTCTGAATTACACAAGAATATAAAGGTAGTATAAAAGGAAGACAAAAGCATAACATATATGTTAGAGGACCAACAAATTTAAAATTAATATTGTAACTCTCTGCTATACTAGCTAAGACTCATTTACCTTAAAAAAGCATAGGAAATAATACAAAATACGATCAGTCTTCAAACTATCATAACATGGTGCTGTGTCTTGTTTATTTTAAATAAGAACTATCTCTGCCAAAGGACTTGATAACATGGAAGAACGGCAACATGATGAAGTGTATTTCAATTTGGAAATCAGCACTCAAGATTAAAAACATTGGTTTCTCACTGAAGGTGAGGTTATGGCGATCCTTGGCTGATGCAAGGAGAGGGAGGACACATGCGACTTAATTTTACAAGGGCAAGCCAAAAATACTGTCAGGAAGAGCCTCTCTTCCTTCTCTGTGGCCTTTCTGCTGCTAAAACGGAAGATGAGCTGAACTTACGTTTCCATCTTGAAACAGAGTGAAGAAGAAAGACTCACTGTTAAAATAAGATGTTTCATTTTAGTATCAGGTTTTGCACTCCTATAAATACTGTAGGGCTAAATGAGCAAATGTTTGGAAATGACATGAGGAATGCCTGGACAACACTGAGAAAATCTGCCTTTACTAAAAGGCTCTTGTTCTCAGATTTTATTCTATGGGTTCAACAATTTCAAATCTTTCATAAAAAGTGAATAGTCACCAATATGTTGTATAAACAATGTCTTACAAAGGTTTTTTCTGGTTTTTGTTGATTTAAGACTCAAATCAGGCCCTTAGAAGGGAAAAATTAGACACTGCTAAAAATTGTGATGTAGAAGCAACAAAAAACATTCTAAAATGCACCAAAATAACTCTCCTTCTCCTGAAACTAAACTGCGAATGTAAAAATCATTTTCAAAATGAACATGGTGCATCTCTTCTATTACTTATGTGCAATAGGTTATTTTCTGTGGTATTAATAGAAACTTGGACTGCTGCAACTCTAAAAGGTAGTTATTTGCGTATTGGTCATTCATACATGTGCATTTAACTTTCCATTACACCAAAATAGAATTTGTTCTCAGAAAGTAGATGCTAGTCTTTTCTGTTTATATACTAAATGTGTTTCAATCTTGGATTAAAAAAAAAAAATCTGGTAGTGCCATGGATAATTTCTTAAAAGAAAACTCGGATTTTAATAGTTTTTCCATACAGAGAATACGATCTTAAAAATTGTAGTTGTACTTGGTGGTCTCTCACCTAGACTTCACACAGGGAATAAATATGTCCTAGGAATGACAGCCAAGACAGGAATTTTTATGCTGGTCTTGACTAGAGGCCATTTTGCTATGCTTTCCTGGAAAAATAGAAATCCTTTTGTGGCAAGTTCTGGAATATATAACTCACAGCAGAAGTTTCTTCCTAATCTATTTTTCTTCTCTTCTTCTATTATTTCTACGTATTTTGTCTTTATATGTAGACAGAAATTGCAACTTTTCTGAACGCTGGTCATCAACATCTTGAGTTAGATCACATCTAGAGTACTGAATCATGTGTTGGGCCCCCTGGTTCAAGAAAACTATGGATAAACTAGAGTAAATTAAGTGAAAAGACAATGGCCATGAACTGAAATGGGGAGGTTCAGACTGGATTTAAGGAGTAACTTTTTCACTGTTATTTTGACCACTCTATCTTTTTTCCTAAATAAATCTTCTTACATTATCATGGCATTTTCATGAATCTCATACTTATGTTGCTCCTGTTTCTTGTTAACATTGGAAGGATATGGCTGTCACCAAATACAGTCCTCACGCTAAAGGATTATTTATATAATTGTAATATCAGCAGTACTATTTCCAGTCTCTAATGGAAAGAAAAGTTGTATTTCTTTTATGACTGCTCTTGCACATGAATTAAGATTTCCATTGATCTGCCACAATGATATGAAAGTGCTTCTTTCTTTGCTTTCTTTCTTTCCTTCCTGCTAATTATGGTTGACGAAGTTTAACAAAACCCATAAGTAACACATATTATCAGTTATAACAGGGTTTTAAATAAAGTTTATGAAAGAAAAAATATAAAAAACAATACAATTTGAAATGTTCAAGTTTGAAGCAAGTCATAATCTGCAAACTCTTTGACAAAGAAGTTTATTTCCTTTACTTATCAAGAAAGAGGAAAAATTTTTACCTGCTTTTGTTTCATCACTAATTGATTTGTTTAAATGTCATTAAAAGTATAATGATGTACATATTATTTAGGAAGACAAAGTTCTTTTGTAATAAAATATGTACAGTTCAGAGGCACAATACAGAAATAATCTAAAATATTTTTTTTCCTAATGGAAGCAAAATTAGACAAAGTAATAATCTAGAAGTTCTTAGCATTTAATAGAAGAGCATTTTTAGTAAGGAATAACATCTTATCTGATTAATGTTATGAGCTGTTTTAAGATTATTTCTTTTTGCAGGTATTAAGAACTTCTTTGTGAGGAAACTAAAGTGACTGCAGCAAGTTTTTAATATACTGATTTTAAAATGATTGTGGCTTTTGACACAAAAACGCCCATTCACTGGTAAAAATATTTCAGAACTACAATAAGCCTTACTTAGAGGAAAATGAGAAAAAAGCTTGCTCTGTCAGGAAAAGAAAGAAGTATTTTAAATATTCTTCATCTTCCAACTAACATTTTCAAGTACTTTATTATACAAATAAGTCTGAAGCCTGTTCTGAAAAGCACTGCTGGACACCAATCTCAATTAATTCAAATGCAAATAAACTGTGAACTTCAACCTACTTCAAGCAACCAGTGCAAGCATTGCCAACTCTCCCCTCATTTAACTCCTTAGAACTTATTTTCTCAAGATTTGCACAACTCGGCAATGCAGTCAAATAATTCACCACTAATTTTACGTAGTGTATGGTAAGAAGACTGATTAATTGAATAGATTTACTGTTATCATTCCTGGAGTAGTAATGGTAAGTACCTGCATAGACATTGCTATCAAATAAAGCTATAAATAGATAACAAATACATATTTTCAAGTCATTCCTATAGCCACTTGGTAAGAAATCACGCCTAGCTAGATCACAACAGGTTGGCCGATTTGAACTTATTACATCTCTTGGCCAACACACTTGGCCCATAGAAACAGAGGTATCAATGATAAAGAGGAAATAGGAGATACCGGCAAACAAGGAGCATTTTTGCAGTTTTTCTGCCACACTAACCAACTGAATGAAAATGCATCTGTTAATAAATGTAAGTGCCGGAAAAGCACACAACCTACCTACTAGGATACAAGACTTTGTAACTAACGGTTATTTAATTAACCCCAAAACTAAGAAAAGAGAGTTAGCCTGTGGGTTTCATTTCTCTTGGCTACATTCCCTGGGCATGTCACCTTCGATACTGGAGGTGCTAAAGAAAGTTTCATACAGCACTGTTTTCAAAGGTGCCGGTCAATCACAATTCTTATTCAACCCACAGCTTTCTCAATATCTCTTTATTACAGAGACAAAGTTTCAACTTGCTGTTCTAAAAGAGTGTTCTTTGACTTTTCTGTCTACTGACAGGCAAAGTAAAGAGCACTGTATCAAATATGTACAGAAATACATACATTTATCCCTAGGAGGAAGAAAGAAAAAAAAATAAACCACACCACATTTTATATTTATTAGAGACGTAATTTATACGGTTGCAATGTTTTTGTCTAGGATTGAATATGTTTGCTTTTTTAAACACATACTGAGGATTTTTGGATAAACTCATACAAAAAAAATCTCGGAATAACAAACTGGCATGATTATCTAGATCTAGAACACACCTAGAACTGAGCTACCATAGCATTTGTGGTTGTTTTGTTTGTTTTGTTTTGTTTTTTACTGAGTACCATTTACTGTCAAAGGCCGTAGCCCAGCAAATAGCCAAGTGATCCACTATCAAGTGCAAGCTTAAGATGCCTGGCAGGTTGTATGTGTGTTGATATCATCAATAATTGTAAGCATATGCCCCCACACGCACATCTTTGTGTGTTGGTGAGTGTAAGCAGGGTCCATAACACAACACTGTAAACAGGGGGTTTCCCTGAATACTTATTTTATGACAAAGCTCCTCCCTGTGTTAGTTCTGCAGTCAGCTGTTTGGTCCGTTCATAAGCATCAAGTTTTCCTCAACTTTTGAATGGTGTTGTTAAAGGTGTTAAGACTGCACAGTATACAAAAACACAGCCGTACAAGTACACAAATATGCCTGAAGAAAGATTACTACTGAAGACAGACTTTTTGTAATCAGAAAAAAATGACCAAGATGGCTATGGACCACACTTGATGTGTATGTATATTTAGAACACCATTTTGTTGAAAAATAGCAGTGCCATTTTACTTCCTTGAGACTCTACGTATCATTTCAAAGCTCCATTTTTTAAACATGATTTATAAAATAACACAGTTGAATTCATATTCAGCCAAAACATTACAGAGAATATACAAACAGATATAAGTTATAAATTTATAAGACAGAATTAACGTCTTAGCATCAAAGTTTATCATCTGATTGATGCTGGTAAAATGACTGATCTCAGCAAGATCAACGACTTTTAACTCATGTAATGATAGATATAGTCCCTTTGCAGCTGACAGGACTGTAATTATTCAAGTTAACACGAATTTGCAGATTCAGAACCTGTATATTTACAGATAAACATTAAAAGTAGGGCCACAGAATTAATGGGTTGGCATTATTTTGTTGGGAGTGGTTTTTTCCCTTAGTTAATGCACTGTTTGCACCATGTGCTTCAAAATTAACTTTTCCAAAATATTTTCATAATATCTACTTTAGAAAGCAAGCATCCTGAATCTACATACTTTAAAAAGTATCATTATTTAAAATTATATCAAAATAAATTAATATTCATGTCAATGACAGATAATAAGAGCTGTCCTAGCTGATGGGTAGACTGTTAACAAAGGTTTACAACTAGTATAAGTGTTGTGTAATAAACTTACTTTCCCTATCATTTGAGAGAAGAAGGCAATAGCTGCTTTACAACTTCAGGGAGTGGGAGGGGGAGACAAAAACACATATGTATTCCCTAATTTTATTTAAATTTAATTAAAGTCTTAGCAAGCTAAACTACTTTCTCCTTAATTTGTTTGCTTTCAACTTTAATCTTCAGTAGATCTATGTTGCTGCTAAATGGTTATCTTTATATTCTAGCTGATAAAAATATTCAGTAAAAACAACCCACCTTAAAATTAAATAAATGATGCGGGAGAAAAACAATACTATAATGATATGAAACAAATGCCTTTCATCAGCTTTATCTCACCAGCTAAAGTTACCTCACACTCACAATTACTACAAGTGCTAGCACTCCCACAGAATAACTAGGTAAAAAAAACCGCCAAACCCAAAAACCACAAAAAACCCCCACTAAACCTGTGGTTTAGGTTCCAGTTCCAAAGAAAATTCATCACAGCCACGAGGTATAAAGTGCTACATAATGCTAAAAAATACAGGGTGGGGACCTCTTTCGCCTGCTTGTTCCATTCAGCCATCTCAGTAGCACTGGCTACGAGCAGCAGCAGCCCATTTCTTCTGGAATCAGCCTTAACATCAGACAGAAATCCCTGCATGGCACTCTGCTCCGCATGTGCAGAAATCTCTGTGTGGCACTCTGCTCTGAGTGTGCAGAACTCTGACAGCTCACAGAAGCAGTAAAAAAGCACTCCGTGAAGCAGAGCACCCTACCAACCTTGTGAAAGGTTAAACACAGCTGAAAGAGCAAGACATTGAATCTGCCCACACTTCCCAGTTCCATTCAATTATGGACAACAGGAGTCCTATAATGCAACATAATACAGTATTAGCAGAGACTTGCATGTAGCCTGAAGGAAGGCCTGACATTCATCAGTCAATATCAAAGGAAACAATCCTCAACTTTCCCGGGCACACATACACACCACATTGACCTTGGAGGTAGAGGTGGGGATGATCCCTTTCAGAAAGCTGCTGTTTCACAAGTTCAGCATTACAGTGTTAAGTTGCTTGTCAAGTAACAAGGTATTGCCATCCTTCTGTTACACACGCAAACAGGCATGCATAAGAACACAGAGCAACATGAGGCTGTGCTTCTAAATCCTCTTTAATTCCTACTTTGCTCTCTACTTCCCAGAATAACCTTGCATATCCCTTCTGCCACCAGACAGAATGAGAGCTTTTCTTGTCCCCCAAAACTGGTGTTTTATAAAGCAGCTTCTGTAACGTCTTTTGATATATTTTTATAACAGTAAAGATTTCCAAAATATTTTCAAACATTTAAACATCAGCCTGACAGCAAGTTTTTGAGAAAAGTAAGCCTCTAACTTCTCATTCTAGATTCATCTTTTGTTTATAGAGCCCTTTTCACCAAAAACTGCACACCTCTTTTCCAAGCATTCCCTCTATGGGCTCACAAGCTCCCAACTTTGCTCTGCCATTGATTGCGGGCTCCTCCATCCCATTTGTCACCCCGCTACCACTTATAATCAAATATCAACTGAAAAAAAGAGTGTGTGTGTGTATATATATATATATATATATATATATCCTGCTTACCTTATCCAAGAGTCGCCAAAGTCCACAAGAAAAAAAAAAAAAGAAAAAGAAAAGAACTCCAGGTCCCTGTGCAAGAATTACCCCCGAGAGAAGAACACTTCTTCGCCTAACAAAGCCAACGGCGGACCCGCCGCGATCCGCGAGGGAGGCAGCTAGTCCGGAGAAAACTCGACGCAATTCCCGGCACGGCGCTTCCCGCCGGGTGCAGCCGCGCAGCGCGAAGCCGCGGCCCCGAGGCGCGGCGGGGAGGCGGCGCGGAGCGCCCGCCCTTCAGCACCCGCCGGGCCGCGGACAGCACCGGCCCCGTGAGCCGCCGCCGAGCCCCTGAGCCGCCCCCGCCGCCGCTCGGCTCCGCTCGGCCCGGCTCAGCCCGCCCCTCGCCCCGCCCCCGGCCCGCCCCCCGAGCTGCCGGCACCACCGTACGTGGGGCGAAACTTGCTCTCAGCTGCCGCCCTCCCCTTTTTAAAAAAATGATTTTTTAAATTTGTTTTTTACTAACGTCTCGTGTTGCACCTCCCCTTCTCGCCGAAGGGCCCAACCGCCCTGAGCTCTTTCCCTGATGGAGTTCACAGTTTCCTCCCTTCGGTCTCCCCTCCGCAGGGGCATCGCCCCCCTGCCCGACCCTCGGCTGCCCCCACTTCCCCTGGTCCTCGCATAACATCAGAAACCGAAGTCCTCTCACCGAGCAGCTGCACCCAGAGGACTTTGGACACGGGCGCCTGCAGAAAGAAGAGCAACTGCTGTGAAATAGCGAGTGGTTCCCATCCGGAGTGCGGAGGTTTATTGTGCTTCCATTTTTAAAGCAGGGTGGGCGTTGTGCAGTATTTATAAGCTTTAATATATGAACCCACTATCCTAAAGCTCAAATATGCTGGAGGCTCTGCACAGCCTGTATCGGTAATTCCGGCCGTCCATATCGAGTTTTAGTGCCCCGAGTGTTGAGGTAGAGCTCCTCAGTGGTAATCCATGCTAGAACACACTGATAAATTACTTAAAATCATCTTCAGTTATGAAAGATAAGGAAACAAATCATCCTGATAGAAGACTATTAATTGCATCCTCTGTTTATAAGACGGATAACAGGTACCTCTGGACAAACAGAAGAAACAACAAAGCCAGAAGATAATCGCCTAAAATTAGAAATATATTTACACAAAGTCAAGCAAAGAAACAATAGTTTGAATTCTCACTTGAATTTGCTTTTATGTGAGATAAAAGATTTAATTATCTGATTTATTACTTTTAAATTAATTTACCATCTATTCCACTGCTTTTAAAGAGTAGGTACTTAATCTTCAATGTGAAATCATTATGAAAATTAAGTATCTCCTCTTCATGTCATTATAGGTTACCTACTTTGGGCCTTTTGGGAAAACGTGTTACAGATTAAAGTATTAAACTGTCTTTAAATCATCCATGACTAGGGCAAGACAGACAGAGGTCAGCTGTTCAGATGTACACTAGCATGCTACGTTAATTATACTTGTGTCTGCATGTGGAACAAACTTGTAGTGACAAAACTAGGTAAATCCAGTACTTAAGATCTGAACTAGTTAGCATAGGAAATAGTAAAATGGGATAGGTTAGGTTGCGTTTGCTTATCCCCATTTTGTAAGGGAGTTCTTATTCAACTGCTAATTAGGTCATGTCATTGCAAGAAGAAACCTGATTAACTTTTACACAGAAAGAGTAGAATATAAAGCCAAATCAAACAGACTTTCATTGATCCAACCCTTTATAACAGCCAGTTATCATAAAGCCAGTTTGGCTGGCATTCAGATAACGCTTCTGAACCACTATGATTCTGTTTCTCCCCTCTTTTTTCTCTTAAGCCCTCTCAGGAATTTTGCAAAGCACAGACATAATACAATTGCACTACTTAGTAACAATTTTTGGGCTGCAAAACTGATGTTGAGTCAACTTTTGTTTCCTACTAGCACAGATGCACTAGGAACTCTCTTGGGACAGAGGTAAACAAAAAAATACTTGTTCCAAACTAAGTGGAAATTGAAATCTTGTGAGGGCAAACAGGGACCTTGCTCATCCACTCCTCTTTGCTATTATGAAAGTACATGAAACAAACAATCAACGGTTACATAAATCTTTTATATAACCCAATTAACAAAGTAGTCAGGATGACTATCAAATTATGCAAGGTCTGATGTAATGTAGCTTACTGCTTGTCTTTGCAAATTGGTAGAAAAAGAACCCCAAAAATAGCACATGGAAGGCTCTTGAAAAAATTCTGAAAATCTCTAAATCCTATGAGGACTTAGAGTCTTAAATCTGAGTGTAAGTAGTGACACAACAGTGTAATATATTAAATTATCTCAGCATTCTTGCATTTTTGAATGTGTGTATCAGATCAAGTTCATCTCTTTGGATGCTCACCGAGACATCCAGTTTACAAAGCTCATATTTAACTAAAATTACTTTGATGTATTTGTAGCACACACATGTCCTAATTTTTCCTCTAATTTAGCTCTGTGTCAGCTATCACAGATAGCAGTTAGAAAATAAATTTTCCATATTCTCATCTTGACAGCTTTCTGTCCTCTGCCCAATGGATATCAATTCTGAGCTCCATTTTATGTATTGTTTGTTCTGTTTTTCTGCCAAAAAAAAAAAAGTGAATGATTTTTTTTTTCGTTATTTTGTGACACATGCATTACATGATCCCTGAAGCTGTAACATTTTCATCCATGGAGTATTACACTGAGATATTACTTTACTTGATGTAATTTAGACCAATGTACAATCTACTTTAATGGATAATTTATTCTGTGTTTAACAATTAATCGTTTGTCCAGAGAGACTGCTGATGATTAGTAGTATGTTTCTGGTTTCCATAACCTTAATTTGGATAGTTTATGACAGTATCTTACCAGATCTCACATAGTATGTCACAGAATTTTCAGAGTTTGATATACTTGAAAGATTCCCATTTGCTTGACAGTCAGTTATCATTGGTTTTCATTTTTCTGCCTGAATTACTGTATTTGGAGCATTTTCCAATCTTACATTGGGCAGCGAAGAAGCCACGCGGTAAGTACTAATGGCTTCTTGTAAAGGTGAGAAACACAGAGGAACTTCAAAGCTGTTTTATGCTTGTTAAGACTAGAAGCATTAATAACAAAGATTATCTATTTTGTATTTATGAGGTGCTGTTTAATATAGGATCCAATACAGCAGAAAACTTTAGGTAAGACGAAGAGAAGATCAAAGACTCAATATATTAAGGGTAAGTCAATGCAAATAACACAAGATGAAAGTTGGTTAAAAACCCCATACAGTACTTGTCCAAAACATTGCTCTCATACTTTACATCTCTTACTGAATTTAGAACAGTAGTCACTTTATTTGACTAATTAGGATCTCCTTTTCTACCAAAAGTAACCTTTTCTCCAGAATTAGGTACCTGTGAAATGAATGTAGAATTAGAGAGTAAGCACAGTATTTCAGGAGCAGCTACTTTTCTTCTCTTGGCTTTTTGTACTGCTTTCCTTTCTAAAGCTGTTTAAAATCATTTTTTCATGCTTGGGTTTTTATACTCATAATTAGTGAGGAAAAAATAGGATATTTCAGAGACTTGCACTATTATTCACTCTTTAGATATTCAAGTGATTTCTGTATGGCTTGGTACCAACCACCACCTGCAAGTGCAACAACAACATTTTATTTTTCTGTGAGAAATGAGAAAAGTATTCCCATTGATAGCATTATGAAGTTAGAAAATAACTCAGGATATTAAAATCTGATACTACAAAGTATCAATTAATTTGTCGTCCTAGCTAACCTGACAGTTACAAAGCAGTAAACAAGACCAATTTTTTTTTTAAATTCTTTGAATCAAGGATGTGTAATGCTTTAAACACACTTCTATTTGTAACTTAATACCAGTCATAGATAGATTTTGATAGATTGAAGCAAAAATCTTATTTCAAAATATATAAAGTACTGCCCTTTGTAGAGTTTAATTTCCACTTCCTTTTTTTTTTTTCAATTGGAAGACGACAGCTGCCCCTTCAGTGCAGCTGTTCCTGGTGAAGATCATTGATTAGCTTGAAGTCAATGACAGCAAAAGAACTCTCAGCCTGCTCTGACATGAGATGGCATGAATAATCCTCCAAATCTCTCTCTCTCCCGCACGCACACAGCATGAGGTTCAGACACATACATCTTTCCCTTTTCTTCCACTGGTGTAATTCACTCAATGTGTGTTAATGTTTTAATGAAAGATTATAATGCATCCGCTATAAACTTTATGCTGATCAAAAAGCACAATGAAGTGTACTGAGACCTGGACTGGTGTTTTTCTAACAGCAGGGCATCGTAAGCACCAGAATGACAGACACTGGCAAATGTTATAGAAAAAAATTAGCTTGCGTGTGGCTTGGAGAAAGGTTGTGCCAACCATCTGGCGCAGGAGATCTCCCAGATGACAAAAGAATCATAAAGGCACATTAAGGTTTTACCCCATATCTCCTCAAAGCCAGTTGTCACAAAGGGACTCAATTCCCTAAATAAATGGAATTTGCGACAGTGTTCATACACAAAAAAACCCTATCTTTGAAGTGCATCAAAATAATTCAAATGTATACAACAAAACGACAGATGTAAACTCAGAGAAAAAAAAAAAGCCTAGGCTCTGAGGTTAGATCTGTAGACTTCCCCATTATTTCTAATCAAATAAATGCTATACATTAATTTCAGTGCACTGCAACATTGCAATGATAATGATTCTGAGAAAGATGATATTTCCTCCATTCTCATATTGTGAATATAAAGTAACAACTGATTGAACAGTAAAGAGATAATACTCTACAGAATTAATTTCCACAGTAAAAATTACTATTGAAAAATAATTGAGAAATGAGGATAAATATTTTTCTTATCATCCAGCCTTTTTTGACTTCATTTGGGATTAAATAATTATTTATTATCATTGAAATCTGAGAACATAATACCACTCGATAGTAGATAACAGATTCTATTAAAAAAAAACCCTCCCACATACAAAGAGAAAGCTGAAGATACTTAATTCCAGTACTTAGTTGTGATGTTTATAAGAGATCTCTTACGGCATCTATTGGGGAATCTTAGTATTGCAGGCTAAAGAAAGGAGACTGTAGAAAGGGTAAGAAAGAAGGAACAAATACTTTTTTTGTTAACAGATTTAAACAAGAATATTATTCTAACTTTTTTCTCTTCTGGGAAGTCCTAGTTCAATTGACTAGAGCATTTAAAGTAAACAACGAAATAAGAAAAGTGGCTTAGCACTGATCCTGAAAACTTCACAGCTGAAAGTATTCACTGATGGAAGTGAAAGAGCTAATACTCTATATTTCATAATTTGGCAGATCATTCAATCAGGAGTATTTAAATATGTAATAATCTGAAAATACCATTCTATGTTTTTTTGCATGAAAAAGTGTACCATGGTGAGAAATTTAATTCATAATGGTTACACAAGCAGGCAATCCAGAGGACCATAAAAACCCACCTGCAAAAGTACTGCTGGCGCCCACTCACCACCGTGAGGACCACTCTGCCCACCTGTCTCACCACGGGAACCGAACCAGACAGCGGAGGACGCTGCGTGCTGCTGGAACCAAGACTACAAACCCCATCATACACCCCATCTCTCTCTCCATTTCTTTCCTATATCGCTATTTTGCTTTCCTTTTTATACATAATATAGTAATGTAAGGTTTACAGCCCCACATGTGCCACAAGCTTTTTATGTTTACCAAGCACACCTCAATAACATAAATCATTTTGCCACTAAACTGTTAGCCAGTTGAGCCAAGCTGCAAAATAAAAGTCTTTTGTTTACGGACCTTAAGTATTGTGTATACTCTTTTCCAATCAAGGGGACCAATGAATCTGAGTCACCTCTCCCCCACCCATGCCTCTGGGCGGGACGTTACAACTGCATGTTGTTGATATCCACTATCACTGCAGTTTAGGTAACCCTTCCCCCACCAATAGAAAAAACCCTTGAGCAGCAATGGTTCAGTTGGCTCAATAAGATATAAAATCATTCTTTTGTACAGTCACAACAAACTGCAATGTAAAATATAATATTTTTGTTTATGTTGTGCATTGTTATAGGAATGAACTTCCACAGAAATTTAAAAAAGTCACACAGACTTCTGTGGCAACCTTCGAACATCAGGTGTGCTCAAATGCCCGTGCAGTCTGTAAGGATCCGTGAATTGTCTGATCATTACAACTTGAGGGTTCCTGCATTTGTCCTAATCCTGTGTCATGGATATGAAGCATGATCTCTTGTTTTCAAGCGGGTTTTGCTAGGGAATAAGGCTATCTATATAGCGATTGCATGTCCGGAACACGAGCCTAAATGAATATGTAGCCTAATTCACTCCCAGCCATCTATATGATTCTATCCCAAGTTGTACTAAGAATATAATGGAACCTGTTCTTCAAAGAATGCGCTTGCTGACTTCGAAGCAAGCAAGTCTGTGAACTCTAATATTTGTATTTGACATTTCCTACAGTTCTAGAGAATAAGAGGAGAATATATAGTCTTCATAGGCACATCTTGCCCTGTCTCTCCTTGAGACCAATCAGCCTGTCCCCGAAGAGCACAAGGAATATTAAGTGGGGCAAGTATTCTGGCTTATTGTCTTTGTGACTTCGATGTTGCAGAATTTTCCACTTCTTTAGGAGATAAATTTCATTGAAGGTTCATACTGATATTGCAACAACTAGATATGGTAAAGAACTCAGTGGGTTTTTCATTTTTCAGCTGGGAGACGTCACTGTCTTACATATCAGTTAGTCCACAGTTCTACTCAGCCACAATCCTCCTTTGTCTTTCTAGACAACGTTAAAACAATCTGAGTGAATCATAAAATAAAAAGAAGGACAAAAAGATAGCTACGCTGTTAAAGGAATAAGGACATTTCATCCCTTACATCCCAATCTCTCCTTTTTGACTTGCAACTAATTTTTAACCATTTTGCCATTGGTCCTATACAAAGGAACGAGATGATGCAAAAGGGCTAGCATGCCAGTTTCAGGTTGCAATGCAAAAAAGGCTATCTTCATACTGCTTACCTATGATGTAGTTCCTGGGACAAAATTAAAACTGTATCTTTATATTCTCCACCCATTTCATTTTTCTTCCTTTTTCATATGTCACTCTATAAACTCTGACAATCACAAGAAACCACCTTACTCCTGCCAGTGATAAGGTGTGAAGTGTTAAGAGGCACACATTTCTTACATAATATGAGAGTTGCAAAAAGGGTTACTTGAAACTCTTCAGTTCTTTTACACTTCAATGAACCCATTTCAGGATTCAGCTAATTCTCCTACAAAACTTAGCTAATTTAAAATGACAGACTTCTAATTACATATGACATACTATCCATTTAAATGTAAAAATCTATTTGCAGCAGTACAGTAATATTTGAAAAGTTGAGATTTGTCAAAAATATCTGATTTTCTCCAAGCGCTTTACTCAAAAAGGAAAAAAAAAGAGAGTGCATTACAGCTCGTTAAATATTTAATATATCCTACCCTTCATGCAGCTTTTATTGGAATCAGAAATAGGCTGAGTCAGTTCTTGTTCTTTATTCTTTCTGAATTTATAGAAATTTGTTTAAAAAGGATTACTGAATCTCATATGAATATTATGAAATTTGGAAGAAAAATGCCAGGAAAATAATATCTTCTTTTGTTTCCAAAAGCAATTACATATCAGTAGTTGAAATTCACTTTAAATGAAATGTATGTGTTTATCCTTAACACACATCTGATTACCTTACTAGTATTCACAAATACAAGAGACATTACTCCTGTATACTTCTACAAGGAAAGAAAACACTGATGCCCTCTTCTTGCTTAAATGGGAAAAAGAATACTGAGAGGCTAAGCTGTTTAAGCAGTCACAAAAAAAATCTGGGGCACTGCTGGGAACAGAACTTTCCCATTTCTTACTCATTCTTAATCACATGATAATCCTGCCTCATCAATCAACATGTAAATTTAAAAGCAGTGATTACAAATCATAAGTAGTGATAATCTAATATTTTAGTATAATAGAAAAAGGTACAACTCATCTTCAAAGAGAGTTCAGAAAATCATAGCATGCACTTTTTAAAAATAAATGGTATTGCTTGTTTGATATAATCCAATACTATCAATTCAGTAAAACTATTTATATTCACTCTAAAATACGCCTGCTGTGCTCACTTGCTCAGTATGTGCTACAGAATATACATGCACTGTACACTTTCACTAAAAATGTCCAAAGATAAATATATCACGGTTATACTATCAACATTTTGGAACAGAATCAAAATACATGCCACATTTCGACATTCACATCTCTGCTAAATAATTTACTTTTTTTCAGTCAGGAAGTCAACATCATTCTGAAGTTTCAGAATTCACAGATTTACGCAGTTCATAGCACCCATTATAAAATATATTAGGCACTACTTGTAAGTATAGGCATTGAAGATATAAAGTGATATTCATATAAAATTACATTAGAAAACTTTAAGAAAAGGCTATTGATTTGATAAGTAAATCACAAGGTTTTAAATGCAGGTGCAATATGCAGACTGAGTTTGCACCTTTCTGTGAGCACATATATTCTACCACAACCTCTGTTCACACAGACCACAACTGCTTTCCCCAGCAGTCCTCTACTCAGTGAACAGATATTGATGTGACAATGTCTACTTTCAAAAACTGTTTTCTTCAGGTACATATAATTGCTAATTGCCTGTGAGGTGTTTATTCTTAATGACTTAGTAAGCACCAAAGAGGCAAAAGACATGTTTCAAGGCAGCAACCAAGTAGATAAAACTGAAAACCCTCTCCTTACTCTATCTGAAATCGTGCTGTCCCCTTCACAACATAATTTCAGTCCTTTGCAACTAACAGCACATTTCCTATAGGAAGTAGTCTGCTCACAATGTAATGGTGTCTTCCACAACCTTGAGGGGTGACAGAGAAAAATCTAAAGTTGCAGTTTAGATGGAGCACTGGGGAATAGGTAAAATGAATTACAACCAATATTGAATTGGCAGTATTAAAAACAGGAGGACAAGACAAGGGAATGAAGGACAGAAATGTAGGACTCAGAGGTATATTTTCAGGAAAGGGTATTTCCTGAGAGAAACACCAGTGGAGAAGCCAAAGAGGTTAAATGGCAAGACAAGATCACAGACAAAAATATTCTCTGGACAGTTGAGTATAGGAACTAGAGATAACATAAAGTGACAAAGAGACAAAATCAAGGGTTGAGGAACAGAAAAAAAGCAGGTGAGAAGGAGGAAGTGAGACAGGCAAAGAACAGAATTAAATTCCTGGAAGGGCTAGAGAGGGAGAATGGCTGAGAAAACTCCGTAAATATGGTACAGAAAAGGCAAAAGAGATATGGAAAAGCCACCTCATGTTTCACCTGCTTCTTTTCTGGAAAGTACTTTGCAAGATTTTGTTCAAAATAAAAGAAGCAGAGAAGAAAGTTTGAGTGATGAATCACTAATGGTTCCATCCAAAGGATGGGAAAATGTAAACAAAAACTATTACTCTGGGAAGAATAAGCAACTCAGAAAACTCAGTTTCAGCATTTATTTAAAAATAACAACTTGCAAGTCATGTTAGAATATTCTGTCTACGTTTCCTATCACAGAACAGAATAAATCCAATGCAAATTGGTAATATTCATAATAATCTCTTAAAAACTGTGTACAGATGAAGATTTATTCACCTAATAAATTCCCACATAAGTTTGAATAATGAATATGTTTGAGAACCAGTGATTTGGCAAACGCAGGACCGGCAAAATTAATGAGTTATTCATGTGATATATTTGCTCAGCTCTATTAGATATTGCTCCAAAAATAAAGGGGCACAGGAGAAGGGGAAACAAAAACAAAACAACCAACCAAAACCAAACAGACTAAACAAAAAACCCACCACAGAAACAACAAACCACAAACAGGACACTGTTCAAATGCATTCCAGTACTGTGCATTACTTACAGACATTGCAAGACATAACGGAGCTTACAACGAAATTAGCAACAATATGACTGGATAGTGGATAATTACCCCAAAGCCCTTTGAAATAAAGTCATGTTACACTCAAAGCTGTGTTAGGTGCCAAGCAATACAAAGGCCTGTTAGGATAATTGCTTAGACCAACCATAAAAGCATACCAAAATTACATTCTCTTATTTAAAACTGCTTTTAACACATGACTATATTGTAGTCTAAGTCTCTGTGGATATAAGAAGAAATTAGTAAGTGTGAAGTTCTTATCTGTCCCAGCTGTGGCTGCTAACGCCATCCATGCAACATAGAGACACCTCAGTAGCTAGTTTAATACTAGGTCAGGTACAAGTGTCAGTCTAGTTGTAGAAGTGAAGCAGACTAAGATAATATATAGCCTATCGGTAGTGCAGCTTTATTTAATGTTAGCATTACTTGAAATACAGTTTTAAAATAAACCAGTATGAAACTGTGTGCTTTTGTTGAGACTATGCTTTCTTTTCTAAGATTGGTGGTATAATTAGTCAGTGGAACAGCCTCACTTTAAACCAAAATAGGGAAAAGCAAAGACAAGTTCATCAGGCTGTGAAAATACTAAAGCATTCCAACATCAACTTACGAGAAAGCAGAGTTAAACAGTTCAGGAACACGAAACTTGTATATCTATTTTCAAACATTAAAAGCAGTATTATATCAAGTGTTTTGAGCTGCTGCCTATGGATCCATTTAACTAAGTATGCAGCTGGTCCAGTGGATCTATTTGACCATGTATGAAACTGTACATGACTACACATAAAAAAAGGTAATGGTTGCGAAATTAAATCCTAGCTGACAAATGATGAAAAAGTGCATTGTCCTATAAACAAAGTAGCATAATAATTTAGATTATTTGGACATATTTTGATGCATCAATCTTATTTCCATACAATTCTGTGAAGTATTTGCCAAGTTCACTTTTGCCAAAGACTAACCCTTCATGTTAGGATATAGAAGTGCCATTTGAAACCTATGAGCAATGACTGTTCATTAAGTCTCACCTGCTCAAAATTCTATCCTAGCTTTCAAGTCTTGCTTTCAAATCCCTCATTCATTACCCATCTGAAACAACTAATTGATTGTAATTAAATCCAAAATAAGGTTATTTAACATACTAATCACCAGGCCATGGAGAGTATACTATGTACAGATCAATTCTTACAGCCTTTTTTAGATAGACAAATTCTTGTGTAGTATCAGGAAAACTATCATAAGGCATTCTGCAGTTTAGACTGATTCTTTCCATGTGTTATCTTAGAATAAGTAAAATTCCTACTGATCCAAACTGCAATTGATTTTTCCAAATCACTCCAGCTTGCAGCTTTTGGAACTATTGTCTGTTTTGGAACTCAGGTATGAACTATCTATAGATATTTCTGCATCAACCACACATTTCTCCATTTACGAGTAGTCATTATTTTGTATTCCTGATACAGTCTGATAGAGTCTTCCAAATCTCACAGAAAGGAGAATTCTAGTGATTTTAAGTGCAGGACAATGTATTTTATTTAATATATGACTGAGACTATTCTTATGTTGTTTCCTGCAATGGACTCTAAAGCAAGGAGACAATTATTTTGACATACAAGCAACCTTCTCTTTGGATTTCAATTTTTATTGTAACATTATTAGCTTCTAGACTCCCTTAGAGTCTAACTGAAGATTTAGATACCTAATTTTAAGCATAAAGACTTCAAGAATAATCATCCCTGTTCTACTTGAGCTCTTCCAGCAGTGTTTGTTTTGATTAGATACATGTAAAATAATTAGAAAACTCTCAATATGAATGTTTTGTTGTATTTTGGCACACCTTATCATACTCTGTTTTGTCTTGCTCCATATAGCTCCAAATTTCATGCTGGCATTAGCAGCTGTGCTTTTTGTTTCAAAACTGAGTTTTCCATTATCTTTTGTGCCTTTTTCATCAAACATGAAACTGTGGAGAAACTATAACATATCTGTCAGATGCAATGCTCTACGGAGTAAATATAGAAGTGTAATCTGTGTTAATGAAAAAATTAACATGTGGAGCAACCTGTAGAACATTAAACATTCACCCTGTGCTGTTTTCCTGCTTTTCTTGCAGGTTTACATGAATTGGAATATGAACAGTGTGCATAAAAGCATCTTATGTAGAGCTGTAGGGCTCCACTGAGCAATTCAGATCAGAATTTTTAGAAGATAAAGTACTCTCCTGAGAGATGCGGGTATTTCTAATTTCATCCTTCATCCCAAGTAAGATGAAAACCTGAATTTGTTTCCTTTTTAGAACTTGACATATACTTAGAGTGAATCACCTAATCACACATTCTTTCCTTACAGAAGATGATTAATTCCTATTTTGTGGGCTGTGGCTGACTTAAGAATTAAGGAAGTTTTCAATCTGTTTGTCTCCCAGCTATGTTAAAACAAACAGTGCTATAAAAACCACTATTGACTTTGATGCTGTCTTGGTAATAATAATTAAATATTTTTCTAATAAACTCATAAATATTGAGAGCAATATATTTTCAGAATACCAAAAAGCAATTGTTGATATAGTTATCTTAGTTGTGTAGTCTTTATTCTACTTCATAGCCATGTGATGTTTTTTCCAAGCTCAATATGAACCTCAAAATTATAACTGTACAACTTTCACCTTCTTAATTTCCAAGTTCTTTAGCCCTTTTATAAGGGTCTGAATTCAGTGTTCTTTTTGAGTTCTCAAGTAATGAGTATCTTCTGTTTCTCCAGGTCTTTTAAAGCTGCTAACCTGGTATCATCCCCCTCATACAGCTACATTAGTTGTCATCTCTTCAGGTTTCATCAGCATCACTGAGGTTTTGTCCACTCTTTCTTCTAGGAAAGAAGTTTGTGTTAATGCTCCTCAAATACATATTCCAAAGGATGTTGAACATTTTTAGTGGAATGCCAGCATGTGGAATATTTGAGGTGGAGCATGTCTAGCAATTATCAAAAGAACCAAAAGTATAAATACGTTATTGTTTGAAACCTATTTTGGAAAAAACAAAACAAAACACCACCATTCTTGTGCTGTATATGTTCCTGCATCCTGCCACAGCAACCAAAAGAATTACATATTATCACTAAATCATAGTTTTAACTATTCAGAGTTGGACACTTTTGTTTTGTTTGCTAGTCTTTTGTTTTCTGGTTAAGCTAGCTGAGATATTGTTACAATTATCTAAGTTCTGTTTGTTACTCTGTAAGTGTATTACCCAGAGACCACATGAAAGGAAAACAGTCTCTTTCCTTCCTCACATTAGTCCCTGTGGTAGCAACACTAAAAAAGCAAAGGCTTAGAAAGACAGCAGAAGACTATCTCAAAAAATCAGAGCATTAAGGAGGAAAATACAACTAGTTCATTAAGTAGACTAACTTAATACTTCCACATACGATAATGCAATTTACTGAACTTTTCCATCTTGCTCATGCAAGAAAACAGTTTCTTTCCAACCCCAGACTTGCCTGTAATATCATAACTCTGTGGTGGAAACCCAGCTACCAGCTGCAGGCAGCCTGGGTCTTTGATTATCAATTCTTCTTTATGAAATATGAACTTTCTCTGGTGTCAAGTTGATTTAAGAGTGATACTTTTTGTATCCTTCTGGTTTCTAGTGCAGCTACCTAGGGAACTAATTTGAGAAAGAAACAGAACAGTTTAATTTTGTATGAGAACACTTTCAATCTGTAGATTACATAACTTGCTCTAAATTTGCTAGTGTTTAAATGACCTTAAGATAATTAATTTTAGAGTTAATACATGCAAACTATCATCAGAAAAGATGAAAAGTGTTATACAAGACCACGTTTGCAGTATCCCAGCTTCACTAATGCCATTCATTTTCTGATTCTGCTCAAGGTATTTGATGTCTCATAGTAGGCAAATCATTAAATCAAAGATGTGGAAAAAGACGTTTTCCAAACCGGTACCTGGGAGGATCCGGCATTGCATTTTGACACTTGTAGGGTTGGTTTGTTTGGTTTTTACCATTTTCTTCATGTAAATGTTTGTGTTTGAGTCTGATAAACTATTAGAAGCAGAATTATCGTACTGTGGACATTTACATTATACAATTGCAGGCATTATCCATCACCTTTTTTATTAGGTTTACGTTATCTTTCATCTGGATCAATCATTTCTTGTTTTATGCAGACGCTTACCAGTAGCTGTTTTGAGTACCTCTGTTGACCTCTCTCTCTTTTTAAGCTATTTTCAGCAAAATAGTTACGTGTTTCTTCTTTTTATTCCATATTTTTAAACTCCCTTCAATCTTATTAAATCCTGTGCAAGAGGGTATAATGGCCAGACGATTCAGGGGTTCCCATCTGTACAAGAAAAGCTATTGTAGCATCAGTGAGGATTTTTATCTAAAATCCTCTCATCTGAGCAAGATTATTGTGCAGTCTATCTGGGAGACTTTATGAAATCATAATTCTCTCAAATTCAGAAGAAAAAAAAAATCCTACATATTCAAGAGGGCAGTATTTCACCCATTCTGAGGCTTGCCTTACCCTTCTTGTGAAATAAGGTCATTCTCATTCAAAAAATATAATTTGGAGGGGTTTTTAAATGGAATTTTTTTCTTTATTTTCTTTTTTTTTTTCCTTTTTTTTTTTTTTTTCTTTTTTTAAATTTTCTAATCTCACATCTGTAAAGAAGTAAATTGAGATTCTATGTATTTGTACCAAAAGGGTTTATCCTTACAGGCTTTTATCTTTTCTTTCTGTTATTCTTCTGAAACATACACTTGATGTACCTTGAACGCTACAGATGCTGAATGAGATTGCTCCTTCATTTCCTTTTATTTTGTTGAAGACTGTTGACCACAAAATGACACTGCCACTGCTGAATGCTCAAACAGGCTTTTCAACACTTTGCTATTCATCAGAATAAAATTTATGACTTCAGATCATCCTCTTTCTCTTTCCATGACTTTTAGATCTTCAAGGACCTATCTTTGTATTTATTTGCTTCCTACAGTATTATTTGTGCTCTCAAATGATCTCTACTATAAGAACTATAATTAGGCTAGTGTTTTTCAGCCTTCAGGCAGTTTTGAATAAATATGAGAACAGGGCTATTTGGATACCTGGAAAAGAGTACTGCTTCTGTTTATTCTTATACATTACCTAGGATCTGGAAAATGAAAAAGTAAACATTGTTTTACTGCTATCAGTCCCCTGCTCTGCAGTAAAAACTTAGACACTGTAAACCTGAAATACTGTACAGTTCAACTGGGGTTTTAACTTGATGACATCCATATGGTCCACAATATTTTCTATGGAATTGGACAACGCAGCTTTGGGAGATGAAAGAAGAGCCCCTTATCCAGCTGTGCTTCCCCATGCTCACCCCCATCCACTTACGATCTGTAGCCTTCTCCCACAATCTACTCCCCTAAAACAACAGTAGTCAATTAGAGATGGGTAGAGATATACTAGTTTCATATTTTTTACCATTTAAGATTATATTTCTCCTTTAACTTTCTTTTCTGAGCTACGGATTGTTGTTGAAGCACGGACACTTAAAATTGTATATATTAAAAAAAATTCTTACTGAAAATTAGAAAACAAAGAGCAATGTTTAAGCTGGGGAAATAAAATCATAAATTGAAGCCCTACCTAGGGGAAGTGATGAATCTGTAGGTGATTATACATCACAAAGAGAGAAAATATCAGCATGGCTTCTACAATGTAAAAGGACACAAAAAGAAAATTAGCAGAAGAGTACCATTTCAGTAATAAATGCTTATTTTTATATTTAATAAAAATTCCTAAAGTGAGTTTATTCAACAAACAGCTAAAGGGGCCCAGTAATATAGAGTAACTACTTAAGGTGACACATTGAATCTTATAGAGGATAAAAATGCAACAGATTTAAACTGGGGTGAAAAGATGTTTATTACAAAGATGATGATCTCCTGTTTTGTGCTTATGTTCATCAGCCACATTCAGATCTTCTGACTAGTTTTTAAAACTGGGCTGTAAACATGTTGCTTCTAAGGTTTTTTCCTACAAATTGGGAGCTACTACACCAACCTCTTAAAATACCAGACTGTAAAAATAATGTTTATTTAGTGTTACAACTTCAGCTTATCTCTCCTTGATTGATGGTGAATGCTCAATGTATTTTTTGTACCAACAAGTCACTGATTAAATTGAGTCAAATCTAGTTAAATGAGTTAGCTAATTTTACACATGTATATCTAGATCATCATTGTCTATACCAATGTTACTTTCACATCCAAGACTGCAGTGCAAATGGGATAAGTACATCTAATTACTAGCAATACCAGCTTTAATAGCACTCTTGGCATCACAGCTGAACGTTTGCTCTGTGACAAAGAAACATCCACAGCCCTCAGCTGCCATCACACAAACACATCTACAGCACAGTGACAACACTGTCATTGGCACTCAGCTGTTCTTGTACATTTAGTATTGTTTTACCATAACACAAAAGAAAGAAAGCACTATATATCCCACTGAATACAGAAAAGCACAAAATAACACAAAGAAAAAGCCAACTGGGTAGCACAGCCAACTATATCAATTGGTTTTATAATAGATTTTACAATGTTTAGAATTTTTTATCAATACTTGAGTTTGAGTCCTGCAAGAATCTTAGCATTCAATTAAGACAAAAAAACAACCCCAAAATAAAAACACAGGTTGCCATAGTTCAGAGCAGTTTTCATTTTGAAGTATTTGTGGGCAATAAAGATTATGCATTTGCATTGCATAATTACTAGCAATTTATATTACTAGTTTGTTTCACGTTAAAAAGAAAATCATTGTTAAGCTAATTCAAAGTGTTTTTAGGGACCTCAAAAGCTGATGTTAAAGGTTCCTAAGCATACTTTTGGTTCATTACTATTGCTATTTTAAAGACGACTGCCGAAAACATGTCTGGGGGTGGTTAAAAAGAGAGACACAAGATTCCAGAATAACAAATTCCTACATAAAAGCAGCATCAAGATCAAAAAGCTTTTCTACACAAATAACAGCCCTTACTATGTTTTTTTTGGTCTATGTATGTATAGTACACACACACACACTGCATGAATGTATCTTCATACAAAGGTCTGTATCAACATTACTATAAAGTACAAACTATAAAAGTGAAACCTCAGTTGAATGTAAGATTTCATGTCAGCATGTTCTAAAATTCATTTGTTATTTTTATATTTCTTTCTTAATGGCAAAATTGTTTTAAGATCATAATAATAATCCATTAAAAATACGATAAATTTACCTTTGTATTTGGTGACAAATATTAGGATACATTATATGCTTGATTCTAATTTCTAAATTTGTGGAAGTTAGAGGTTGTTGACAGTTCTAGAAATCTTCTTTTGATCCCTTTTTAACTACTAAGAGTAGAGATCACACTAGAATGTGACCTTACTTAAAATTATGTTGTTTAACTTGTGTGTACATCAGAAATACAAGTATTTTCCTGAAATTAAATAGCTACGTGATACACAGTATGATTAGGAAAACCATCCCACAGAAGTACTTGTCCTCATTTTAACCTGGCTACTGTACCCACATTGTGCAAGAAGATTCTGCAAACCTCTAACTTCCCTGAGCTGCCAGCATTATTGCTGGGAGTCAGTGGGGTTCCAGTGGCATGGTCTTGCTCGGAGATGGCACAAGGAAAATGGACTAACCTGGAAGCTGCTTCTGCACCAGTTCTGTGCAGCTGAGGATTTCTCAGGTGTTGGCTAACTCTCCCTACAGCTACGTTCAGGAGCTTTGGCTATGATGCACATAAATATCCATAACTCAAGCTGCCATTCCATTACTACCCAACCACCTTTAATAAATTCCTGAACACTTCATTTTACCTTCTGCACTTCTTATTCCTTGTCATTATATTTTTCTTCATAACTCCATACATAATAATAACGAATGGTACCAGTACTGGCTTGACAGGAGCGTTGGCTATCACAGCAAAAACAGACTGACCTAACAAAACACAAGACTCAAGTATCTCAGGGTGCTTGAATTTGGTATGATTTCCTTTGTTGCTAGTGTGGGTTGTTTTGTGGTGCTGGGTTTGTTTTGTTGTTGTAGTAGTGGATTTTTGTTTGTTTTTGTTTTAATAAGAAGATATTTTATAAATTTCCATGCTCATCACAATTTTTGTCAAGAGACTAAAGTTAATTTGAATCCATGCCCAAGACCTTAGTCTTCATCCTATTAAAGCTACTCAGTGTTTTTCCTTTGACTTCAACAACCTCATTTGACAAACAATGTGTAAATAATGATATACAAACCAAGGGTAAAGTTTCTCAAATCAAAAAGTTATACATGCTCTTCTTATTTGTAAGTCAAGTTTTTTCTTAGCACTGTTCCTCATTTGTATGCTACCATAATTTTAGCAGATAGGTGAGAGGATGAGAGCAGGTGAACATGAAGAGGAAACACAAAAACAGAAGAGAGATGAAGAAAATGGAAAGTAGAGGAGGTGGTAGTGTTTCCTGTTTCACACCAGCTCCCGTATCCCTTGGTTGTCCAATCCAATATTTTCTTTTGTAATATAATGTTTCTGTACTTGATTTCATAATGTATTTCTGCATCGAAAAAACTACTTTCTTCCAAGGAGGAGCCTGACAGAATTGATAAGGCAGTTTATTAAGGCAAATGCCTACTTATGTTCCTATCATCTAAGATAGGATGCTGAGATGAAACTGCAAAGCTTTCTCCTTTTAACACCTTCACGTACTCATGCCATCCTATACCCTAAGAACATAGTATTAAAAAAATGAAATAACCAAAAATAACCCCACACACAATAAGAAGGCTGAAGGTATTTTAAAATAACCATTAAAAGTCCTGTTGAATGACAAACCACACCAAAAAAAAGAATGTCATGAGTCAGTACTGCACTGACCAATTCAAATATTGTCCTTCACTTGACTTTATCTGAAGAATTTTCCACTTTCAGCTGAGTCATTACAACAAAAGAAAGCTGTTCCTTATGGACTAAAAGCATGACTACCTTATAATAAGAAATAAATGTAATTAAACCATAAGCTTACATATATAAAAAGGTGATAATGGAAAGTCAATCCTTTGCTATAGATACTTTCACTTGCATTATCTACTTCTGTACACAGATGCCCAAATTTGCATGTGTATAAATATACACACATCCATATTTATGTACATGCATGTTTTTCACTCCACAGAGTGGTAGGTGTGTGTTTATTCTCCACTCTAAGTATGAACATTAACCATGGCAAAGATGTGTGCCCTAACATTTCAGTCAAAATATGTCAAAGTATGTCTTTCATAAAGTAATAAACAATTGTGTTTTAAAAGTGAAAAAATAAGCAACTCCAGAAAACGCTAGGAAATTACCTCAGGACCATAATCAATGATAGCTATTAATAAACTATTTTTAAAAAAATACCAAGTCTTGCATAGAAAACATAATTTGAAATATGTTATTGTTTTTTAATATGACCTCAGAGGCATTTCTGTTTGTAGGGCAACTTATTTCAAAATAATACTAATGTACTAATTTTCACTTGGTAAATCTGTTATTCCTTAGATCACTGCCTACTCATTTGTGCACATGCCCAATGGTTTCTAATGAAATATAGCAAACCACATCAATTTTGCTTTGCTTTCAAAAGTGATGGATGATTTAGCTCCATTCAGAGAATGTAGACATCTACAAGTTTTCCTTGAAAAAAAAAAAAAAAAACTTAGATGCAAGGCCATGTTACTTTCATTTTTCATTTAGTTTATAACCTCTAGTCAGTGACAAATTTCCCATTTCTTCATTCTCACACCAATTTGATTGTTCAGCAAGCTTCTACATAATTAAAGTGCTCAGTTTCCAACTTTGCATCTCTAAAGTTTCCTTTATTATCACTTGAAAATTCAACAGCTACCCTATACTTTTTTCCTCCTACATTGACAAGGCTCATATTTTACATAAAATCATAATTAGTATAAGTAAAAGACGACCTTAGTGAAGCCAAACTGTGAAGTACAGGACTGAAAGGAAAATACAAATAAAGTCATCACTAGAAATGAAATACTTGTTGTTTGATTAAAACAAGTATGCAAAATAGTTAACCGTTTCTTGTTCCTTTGTATTGATCAAATACATACTTAGAAAATATTTTCAAGTATATGTGTCTAATTAATCAAGTTATACTATTTTTCTCCGAAGATGTATAATTAGCATTACAATATTATTATTTGAGCCCATTAAAACAGATTTTGCAAACAAAGCTTCATGAGGCAACACAAATGCCTTATTAAAAAAAAAAAAAAATATCTCGATGTCACACACATTGTTCACTCTTTATGTTTGTAGCCTTATAACTAAAAATAAACTCCAAACATTGTCTTCTCAAACCAGATGTACAAAAATAGGCTTCCCTATAATCTATGACTCTGCCTAAATTCTTTGATTAGAGTTAAATGGAATTTACATGTGTTGCAAATAATTGTTAGAATTCGCCTTTATCTTTTTCTTGACACTCAAAATCTTGTTTTGAGTTCTGTGAGTATCTATTTTAGTAAAATCTTAAGCACTCCGACTAGAAACAACCCTACACCCACCATTTTATTTGGTGTTGCACTTAGACACATTGCTGTTCTATGGCTGTCAAATTGTGTTTGAATTGATTTTTTTAAAAGTGTTTTAAATTACAGTTTTAGTGCCTGTTTTATATGTTTCTCTCACTGTACTTGTTGTGTTAGTTTGAAATCTTTGTTTGGAGAACATTGACCTTTCTAATGGGAATCTCTAGGGAAGGCTGCTTCTCCTGTGGGGATTAAGACAGTCCAAGGTACAATCAGCAGGAGCAGCAGCAAGGACCTGAGAAATGCAAAATCCAAGAAATAGTTAAAAGGATTGGGTTGATAGTGAGCCCTTCTCCAGGACAGAAAGAACACAGTCCTACAGACCAAAATGTGCAGACAGGACTGGAAGTCAGAAAGCCACGGGGTGGACTAAAACCAAGCCTGGCACTGAGGAGCTGTTCTTTAAGAAATAATTTAAAACATTTTTTAGTCCTGTTCTTCTCTTACTAAACTACATCAATTTAAATGCAAAAAAAAATCTGAATTTGTCTATTTTATATATAAAGCTAGTCATTAGAGTTTAGCCTCCTTTTTGAGAAACTCGGAATCAAGAAGAACAACTGCAGAGCTTTGCTCTAACGCTCAGGCTGTCTCAGGGTCAACCTGAAGAGCAATGCTAGTAGTAGAATAAAAACAAGTGAAAAACAGATGTTTTGGTGTTAAATGAAATATTGCAGGCAAGAACTTTTGTGGGACATTTCGTAGGAAGCGAGAGGAATTTGCAGAGTTATGTAAATGTAAATATAGGAAAGACAGACAAACACCTGAAGAAAGTAGCAGAGCACATCATGTTCTTGGTAGCATAAGCTCCTGGAAGAAAGAGGGAAACTACAGCTCCCTTGTGGAAATAAGCTTAGTTCTACACGCAAAACTCCAGGCAGTAGCATACACAGACTCACATGAAGACTGCATAATCACTTGTTTTCAAGGCAGATGAATTCAGATTACAACTGAAGTAAACAAATGAAGCCTGGCTTGGGGAATAGATGGGCTACAGGGTTAAAGGAGAGGATCTTGGCTTGTTTACTTTAGCCAAAAACAGACCAACAGGGAAAAAACCTCATGTTTATAAAAAAGCCTCTGCTAGGAGAGGCTTAGGGAGTTGGGTCCAAGATTAGAAGTTCAGGGAACATTTAATTGCTGCCTCTGCCTGCCTAACAGGGATCTAGAGAGAAGACCGACCTGGTCTCTCCCAGAAGTGCTCAGTGAAAGTATAGGCAACAAGCAGAAATTGCAGCAGGGGAAACTCCAACTACTTGCAAGAAAACATTTAAAAATCACATTTATCCATAAATTCAAAACAAGCGAATAAACCAAAATAGGTCTATGAACTAATTTTATTGAGACTGAGAAATACGGATATGTTACAGGTATGAAAAACTAATATGCTGGATCCTCAGTGTAATGTTACCTCTTCCTTCTGGAGTTTTTGAATAGCTACAGTTTTTGAATTGAAATGCTATCAGTTAACTTGTCTTGCATTCATTTAAAAAAAAGAATTGCACACAGTCAAAATCTTGCTCAGAAAAATATTGTCTAAAATTCATAAAGTATGCTGTAAATATTGAAGAATGTTAACAAAATAAGTGCAGTTTGACATTACATGAGTATATAGGTGAAAGTTATTTTGCCCCAAATATTAGCTATTGCTGTTATGCATGCCAACAGCAAAATGATGTGAAAGAATTTTTTTACAATAAACAGGACCTTCTTGACCTAACTGTCTGGAAGTCTAATAATTTATTCTGATTAGAAACGTGCATTTTTCAGTTGGTGTCAATATTTGCATTGACTATGAATAATGCATTCTTCATGTAATTAAAATGAGATAGAAATACCTAACCAAAATCTACATTTGCCTAGTAGCAGCACTGTTTAGATTTGTCCCTTCAGAAGCAAATGAACAACAAACTATACGTGTAGCCCTGTGGTACTCTATATATACAGAGTATTGCCATCACGAGTAGTAGGTCACAGGCTTCTTACTGAGTTTGCAAGGCCTCAGGACTAAGGCTTATCAGGTTAGCTTGCTCTGAGCTTGTCTTGACCTGTCTTGAGCTTTCCTTTCACTTAGTTTAGTTATAACAGAAATTTGTTAACAACCAGATGGGTTTATGTGTACTTATCTTTGTATGGTACACACATAACTTTTACATACAAGGTAGCAGCAAGTCATTATTCTATCTAGAGGGGGGTATTTGTGGCTTTAGTAGAATAACACAGTGTAGAGGAATAGCAACCTGACATGACAGCAGAGAGCTCTAGAACCAGCAGTGCCAGATGCAGCACAGAGGAGAACCTGGGGTGTCTAGAGATGGGGCACAGGCTGGCAATGGAAACCCCTGAGATTGTAAACTACTCCCTAATGGTCAGTTGAACAATAACTCGACTCTAGACAAAACTGGTCTTGAGGGTAACAAAAAGAGAAACAAGTATCTAACATATATAAAACTCACCACAGAGCACATTTGCAGAACAGTGAAGAAACAAGGTGCAAAGACACCCTAGCAAACATACAAAAATGTCTCAAGTTCTATATGTTCTAAGGCAAGAAGGAAGAAAACAGAGTTCTTCAGGCAAAAGGCTGCTGACTACTGAGTGTATTTTCCTCTCTTCCCCCTCACTACTTCTCACAGCAGTGAAAGATTAAGAACTCCTAGGAGGCCTGCATTTAACTGTATTTTGTACTAACTATATCTTTATTTTTTTTTCTTTACTGGTATTCTCTTCATTATTTTTCTCTTTCTGTAATAATGAAATCTGAACTGCTAAAAATAATTATTGGATTAGTATGTTCATATTTCAACTAAGAAAATAACAAATTCTGAATTTCACTAAAAGGTGTGTTTCTGTTTTTCCTGTAACAAGATATTGAGAATAACATTTGCTTCAGTTTGTCAAGTATCATGACAAGAACAAGATCATGGACTACAGTTAACTATCCCTAGGACACTGTTTAATTACTATTAAAATATTAATCTAGATATTAATCAAAATAATAGGAAACAGTAAGCAATAGTTCTGTTGTACTTAAGCAAAAAAACCCCCACTCCTGCATATTTTGACATGCTTATTTTGGTACTTCAGTTCCTTGTGAGCATCACCATCTCCTACCTAGTTTTCATTGCTTTTCTTTTGCTTCACAATGCTTTAGCAGACAACTTTATGATAATAAAATTAGTTTTTAATTTTTTTCTTCTTCTTTGTCTTCTTTCATGCAAACTCAAGATTATTACTTGTTCTGAAAACCAGACTTCTAAATTTGCAGCCAACCATACCTATAAAAATTGTCTGAAAACAGAACTATACTCTATGGCTAAATTGATCTTCGAATCAAAACCGCCAAATACATTTTTTCCCCTTAGAGAATAGCTGATGAGTACCTTATGGGTTTGTTCAATAAGTATAAACAAAGAAAATAAACAGAACACTCAGAAAAAAATGTTCTTTTTGTATCACATGCACACAGGAAAAAGAATTGAATTTTTTCTGATTGCCTTTGATTTTTGCATTCAACGACTTCATGTTTTAATGATTCTACACATGACACTTTCATAAAGGAATCTACACTACACAAAGAGTCGCGGTCAGTTGTCCATCTCGAATACCTCAGCTGAACTCCTCTCACTCCAGCACATTCCTTCTTAAGTGAATTTGGGTATGCACCAATTAGCACAAAATGAAATATATATATATCCAATAGGGAGTAATATAAATTTTGTCTGTAAAATTTAACAGCACAACTTAAGCATACCCAGAGTTTTGGAAGATTTCATTTTCTCTTCAATATGCAGAAACTTATGTTTTCTATCAAACAAATTGCAAAGAGCTATCATGCTACACATTTCTGGGAGACTCTTTTACAGCATCTCCAGAGGGGCTGGATAAAGAGCATTTTAATGTGCATGAGCTCATTAAAGCATTTCTTCCCTAAAGTCCTGTTCTCAACCTCATTTCCCAAGCAGATGAGTTTGAGGGAAGGCTTTTGCCCCTGTATAGAACTTTTAGAAATGTCAAAAGACTGCCAATTTATTCTTGAATGCTAATTGTGTAATTGTGTGCTTGTAAGATTAGGAAGGAGATAGAGGGATTTGGGGAGATTCTGGTCACAGCAGGTACCGTCTCCAATTGCACTTCAGAGATTTGGAAAGTAGAAAACTTGTGCTTTACTCTAAAAATACCATATTTGTGTCATTACTGTTTCTATATGAAATATATGAAAGTACTAAGAAACTAATACAGGTAATGGATGCTTCTTATAATGTCAAATCAAGATGGTGACTTTCATGCCATCAGTTACAAACTTTTGAAGTTCAGTGACTGCTTAAGCAGCATTTGCCAAAGTTTGCATACAGAGAATGGCAACTGCACATTTAATCTCACATACAGAAACATGAGCCTATTCCTGTAAAACGTGTGATGTGTTAAGGCTCAAATACAGCAAAGCACTTGGTGCTCTCTTTGGCTTAACACAACACTTCAATCCCACAGGGTTCAAAAAGGCCCAAGTACACGCTTTCATGTATCTAATCTGGCAGGTGCAAAGCTCCTATCTACACACATTTAATGAAGACACTAACATAAGCTCAGACAGCACAGAAATGGTTTCAGATAGTAGTACTTTCATATATATAACCTAGACATGTTCAACTGGCATAGTTAGTGGATTTGATTTTACAGGTACATGGAAAGCTGCTAATACCTGGGCCGAGTCTACACTAGGATGCTGTCTGAGACAAGCAGATAAATTAGGCAGCAGGAAGAGTCCAGCTGCAGCTCTGTGCAGACCATTTCTGAGATGATAAACTGTTCCATACAGAATTATTCTTAATGAAGCTGTTATACAGAAAGGGCCCAAGAGGTTTTGCCACACAAAATTGCATACAATCAAATCAAATAGCTGCAAACCAAAAGTTACCCTATGTACAAGAATAATAAAGTAACTTTTCTTAGCCCTAATATGCTTTGAATGAGATCACATTAACTACAATAATGATTGGAAGCAGACAAGAAATCTTTAGTGTTAGAAACAAGGTGTCTACTGATAAAATATAGTGAGCATTATTTATTGTATGGTTTAACTTGCATTTGAATGCTTGATGGCACTTTTATATTGTAATACAAATAATGATGATTTGTCCTGGTACTGACAAATATCACTGTTGACATTTCCTCCTGGGGAAAAACAAGAGAACAAACCCACCAAACAAACAAACAGAAACCCAAAACCACACAACCAACACACACACACACCAAAAAATCTCAAAACAACCAGCCTCCAGTAAATTACAGTATACATTTAGTTTGTATTTAGAACTATTTTATGAAAAATCATGGACTTATATTAATATAAGGCTTCCATAATTGTTTATGAATCATTTTTCTACCCAACCTGACCAGATTCTTTCTGCTGCATTCACTGAGAACAATATTATGCTGAAATACATATTGAAGTTTACCTAAAACTACACCATGAAATAATTTATGAAATACTAATATTAATAGACAGGTTTGCATATCACTCAAAGATGAGTGCAAACTCCCACACCCTTGTAATTGCATACCTACAGCATTTGGCTTTATTTATTGGCTCCTTCACCTTCATAATATGAAGGTGACACATTTACCCCAGCAAGCAAGAAAAAAACATTTTCGAACGCTTGATCTAAGGTATTAACAGGGCTCAGTTGAAATACTGCAATAAATAAGACACACGGATTCCTGCATAGCTGAAGAATGTTTTTCTCTTATTTTTGCTTTCTCTCTCCAAAGAAAAAATCTCTCGAAACAAACAAACAAACAAACAAATCAAGCTCCATAATACTGAGAATTTTAGGCTATTACAGTTAATGGAAGTGAAAGAACACAGAAAACTGAGGCTTACTGGAGAAAATGCCACACGTGCTCATGCCTCCTATACTTCCTCTGAATGGACAGGCTACTCTATTGTTAATAGCCAAAGACTTTGAGGCCTCTGTATTTATAAACAGAAAATCTGAAGGCTACAGCTCTGAAATAAAGAGGAAACTTACAGCTCCCCTCTCTTTTTCCCCCAACTGCTCTCAAGGTGTTAGATAAGGACAAGATCCCTGCTCCTGAAGATGGCAAGCACCACAACAGGTGGCCCAGGGACCTCCTAGAAAGAGGTCAAGGACCTGGCAGACCTCAGCAATCTAAGCAGCATCCAAGAAGAGAGAGGTAGATGCAACATGGCAAACAGACAAGTCAGAATTTGCAACCAACAACACAACAGCATCTAATAAAAACCTGTAACAACAGTCTCATAAACCACATAAAGCACTATCATCTTAGATGCAGAGCCATTGCTTGTTAGAGATCTTCATTTCCCACTCCAATCTCTGCCAGGTAGATCTTATCTTGTACACTGACATGCCTTTTTTTAAATTTTTAAATCTCCAGGGATGGAGATTCCACAGCCTTTCTTAATGATGTAACCAACCTCTGCTTAATGCTGTAAAGCTTGCTTTAGACCATAGAGTGACTAAAAATTAAGCATCAATCCAATTAAATAAGAAGATATCTACATTAGCCAATAATTCACAGGATGCTTACATTAGACCTTGTTACAAAATTGCTTTTCGGTTAAAGTCTTTATTTTGCTACTACTTACAATACTTTATCTAGGCTTTTTTTTTTTTTTTTTTTTTTAAACACAAGTTCAATAAGATGGTAGTTCAAGGAAATAATTCTCCAGGGAGTCTTTCTGTAATTAAACCTCAGAGCAGGTTTGAGAGAGAGGAGAATTTTATTTTGTTGTTATTGCTGAGATTATAACTAAATGTTTTATGTGAAATATAAGGCTTCATTAAATACTTCTTAGAGTCAGCAGTATTTGAATTCCTCAAATGGGCATTACTTCCATCTTCTTAGCTGCCAAGATTATGATTTTAGGTTTATGGAAAGGTTAGTCAGGGACAGCATTCCCTCCCTTTCCTCCATACTCCAAACACTCTTCCTCCTCTAGTATTAGTTACTCAATATTTCCTTTTCACATACAATAATTAATTATATTGAATATTGTCCTGCCATTACCCTGTCACCACAGCAAATAAACTTTGCAGAATGTCAGCACCACCGTATTCTCTCAGAAGTCATGAAAAAAAAATATGTCAAAGGAAGAAGGATAATTTCCTGTTATTTTGTGCTATATAGGTAATTCTGTCACTCTCTTAACATCTGTTAAGGTACCAAAATATATCAGAGTATTTATGATACTCTCTTCTATAGGGAGAATTACTTTACCCTAAGCAGACAAGCATGACTCACTTGCAAAAATGAATGTGCTTAAAATAAAACGGAACACTATTCAAAATGCTTGAGTATCTTTTGAATTACCCTTGAGAAAAATTTACATTTCAGTCCAGGCATTCTCCCAGTAAATTTGACTCAAATTCTGTAATCCTTCAGTAAATAAAACAGATTTTTTTTTTTTTTTTAAATCAAAACCCCATCTACTTTTTTTTTTTGTGAAAGGAAGACTCTCTACCTTTAAATTGCTGTTGAAACTGCAGTCTCCTGTGTATCATTCAGCTGCCGCCTTCTCACAAACTTCCAAATAAGTCTCTATTTGTAATGATTGTGTCCTGTGGCTCACTATACTGATAACCTGATTATTCTGTCTAGAAGCATAAATCATTTTGATACTCTTTAAATATCCACTTTGTACCAACATCTTAAAAACCCATGTCTAATGATAATTACAGACACCAAAATAAACTATTAAATTTTATCTGTCTCTTTTGAAATCTACTTTGTGTACTCCATAACCCAGTAGTTAATTTTCCTCTATTTGCTGAAATGTGATGTTAACAACCTAGCATCAGTGAACATACCAATCAGGTTTTTTTAATAATTAATTTTCCCTTTATCTAGTCAAAGTTATAAATATACTTTATTAAAAGACTGAAAAATAAAAATTATTTAAACTGGCATTTGTCCAGAAGGACAGGTTAATAACCTTTGACCACCTAGTTTTGCCCAACTGATGTAATTCCATTGATAAAGGTGAAATTATTAAGATATCCATTGCTGTAGGAAATCTCATCCTGTATCTCAAGACTCATCCAGCTACACTCTCCAAAGCTCAGAGTGGAATTCAAAAGTCTTTCTGACTGTAAATCTTGATCAGCTCCCATTGAAGTAAAAAACCAGGGGGATATAAAACACTTTTAAGAGTGAAATTAGAGCCAGGTATTAGTCACAGACCTCTCAAAAACAGTGTCAAATATCCATACATTCTTTTGAAGTATTAAAGAGCAATGTGCAAATGTACATAGTTCAGCATCTTCCCGTCAATATTTATAAATTAAATATTCCTGGAAGCGTTAATCAGGACTGCAAAATTAACCTCAGATTTTTCTGCATTTTAAATTCAGAAATAGCAATAGTTAAGCAAAGACCTTACATGAAATAATGAAAAATTATATCCTATCCTTTTCAAGAGAAATATAAAGCTAACAAGGTTATAATTGTACTAAAACATACAGCTCAGTGTTTTCTAACTTACCAAGCAAGAGAAATAAATTTTTGTTCCCACTGTCTGCCAAATCAGATTATTTGTTTGGGTTCCACATATATACGGATTTCAAAATCCTGCATCAAATATGAAAACTAAAGGACAAACTCAATTTCTGCTAGAAACAGACAAACAAAAAACCTCTTATCTCTTTAGCTTAGTATGTGCTTAACAAAATTTCAAAGACTTCAAAAATAACAGCATTATATAAAAAATATTTTTAGTAGACATTACTCATTATCAACACAAACCAGACTGCTAGCCCATGGTACTCAGGAAACAAATAGGCATGATTGGTGAGTGCATCTAAAATCCTCTTTCATCCCTGCGCTCGTGGGGCTACTGTCACTCCTGGAAATGGGGCTCCCCCAGTACTGCCTTGAAATGGATGCGCTTCCCTCACACCAACTGCTCACACATGCAAGTGTGCTCAGTGCTCTAGTCCAACACAGTGGTCCCAGGAACAACCTGCTTCCCCACCCACCTCTCCATCAGCTGCCCCTCCCAGCTGTGGCACACACTGAATAAGGCACCCGGACTTCCAGTGGAGACATGCCAGTTCTTTAACAAAAAGCCACACCTGTGTATTGGCTTGTATAACTCCCAAATAACTCAAAGAGACAGATGTGGAATACATAAAAAAGAGCTACTGTATAACAATTTTGCAATTACATCTTTACAGCTTCTTGTGTATGTATAAGCTTCTTATCCCAGTAATATTTGCAATATACACTCAGACCTTCAAACCAAATCAACAGTTCCTTTACCATGTAGTTTTAGCAATATACCATGAATGTCTCGACAAGCACAAAATGTTATCAATTAAATAGAAAAATGCGTCATGCTAGAGCTGTTTTCTTGTTAGCAAGATAGATGCACCTGGTAAGCAGATTAAATTTTTTCATTGTTATTATGACAGCCTGTGGTTAAGATATTGTTGCTGAACCAGAGTCTCTCCACTGATATCCACCTTTTAGTAACGTCAATTTGTTTCAAAGGAGGAGGAGTGGAAAGGGCACCAAGGGAGCACATACACTGAAAGGACTGCAGAAGCCTGATCAGTCCTCTACACTTCAGACAGTAAAAAGATCACAGCAATAAATATGAAGACTATTTAATAATGCCAAGTATGCAGTACATTGTGACTATAAATAGTTAACATACAGCACCTGAATTTGTCAAATATAGATTTTGGTAGAACGAGAAAGGATGCTGGTTTCCCCATCTCCCTCAAAATTTTATTTGAATTTCTGTATCATTTGTTGTATTCAGTATTTGCTTTCCCTCCTTTCCTGTTCCATGGACTTGTCAGCATCACTTTACAAATGTCAAATTAATTTACAAAGGGGAACAAGATTAAATGTGGCAATAAGTATATTGTGCTTCTTAGACAGTTTCAGCAGGGGTTCAAATCCAACGTGGAGCGAAAGAGAGGAAAATCTAAGAAGACGGTATGCTTGTTATGGTTTCATGAACACATATCAGGACTTCTTAAAACTATTGTGCTCTACATCCCTTCCGACTGTATTCTTTTTACTTTTACTGATAAAATCAGCAGGTTTCAGTGCTGCAAAGAGTGACTGCTCAAAAGGCTGAGAAACTTTTTTTCTAAATTAGTTACATTGCTAGCTTAAGTATTGGTGCTTCTCTGCAATGCCACTGCAGCGTAACATCCCAGTCCCTGAAGAAGTTATCCAGAACTAGTGTTTAAAAAACCTGAAGATTTACACTTTTCCTGCATTGAAATGCCATTCAGCACCATAGTGGTGGTAGAGGGTAGCCAGGAATCCATGAGCAAACAGAGCACAGGGCAGAGTTTTCATGCCCTTTTAACTAAAAACACATAGATCTGGATTTACCTCTTCCAGAGACACTGCAGTGACCAAACAGATGTGGCTTTCAATGAAGATTTTATTGCCAAGGTAACAATGGCAATCCTCAGACCTAGGAAAATCCGGAATTTAAATATCGCTTTCTCATCTTTAATAAAAATGAGCATGTGAACATTGCTTTACATAGCAAGTGTATAAATACAGCGCAAGTCTTTGCCAAATCTTTAGATTTTATTTCACTAAACATTTCAAAAATTATAAGTGGTACTATAATAACTATATAACTATTATAAGTACTATAAGTGGTAACATGTCTTTCTCTAATTTCAGAATTTTCTAGAGCTCCAAAAGACTATGAAGTCACAGAGGAAAATAAAGTATACTTTCCAGGAAAAATATAGCTAAAACCAAAAATTAAAAATAAAACCTAAATCATTGAATAACTAAAATTTTTCTAAGAATACATAAAATAGCTAGTTCTCTGAACATTGTATGTCAGTATATCCACTGTGCTCAGATCAATGACTAAAATGCCATAGACTATTAGGGTGACAGATGTAAAGCAGACCTCGGTGTGTGAGGTGATTCCATAATTCTGGCTGCAACACATTATGAGAAAATTGAGGATATGACTAAAGAGGAATTCAATAACCTACTCAGCAAGTCAGCCCATTATTCAGACGCTTGAAATAACACTATGTGCACAGAAGAAGAAAAAAACAACACAAAACAAATGCAAATCCTTACTTTTCACTTCATTATTCCCCAGCCACACTGACAGTCTTCATAAGGCACAGGGTGTCATTTTTCAGTGTTCCATTGAAGACACACAAAAATTTGTTCGAGAGATAGAAGAAAAAAAATAAAGTGTAAAATAATAAAGTGAAATACAAGAAATACGCAAGCATTTAAAAACGTTATATTGCTGATTTGAGTTTCGAATAAGAATTTTCATCTAGAATCAAATCTCCTACCTAAGACACAAAACCAAAACAAATACATGTCATTACCCAGTAGCCAAGATCACCTAAATCAGGACAGTATAAGGATCTAACATTTTATACTCTGTTCATTCTCCTTGTGAATCTGTTTTAAAGTTCTGGCACAGAGTCTTTTCAATCATTCACCTCAACTACACATTACAAGCAAGACATGTAAAAATACACAGTTCGAGTCCTGTGACTTATATGCTCTTATTGTAAAAATTAACAAACAAACACACACAAACAACAAAACCACCAGCTTGGCTAATGAAGAACCTTGTGGAAGCAACATCAAGTTCAAACTCTTAGAAAATTTAGTACACAGTTAGAAACATGGCAGCTGCTTCTTCCTTTACTTAAACTGGGTTTCCAAAGATACTTACCTCTTAAAATGTAATTAAGAACATAAAGGAATCAGCCAATTTTAGCCTTCAAGATACAGACAACTGTTAGTATGAGTTAAGTGTTAGCAGAGACAAGTATGGTGCCTCACATAAGCAGACAAAGTTCATGTACTATTTACATGTCTCCTTACAAGAATGCTGTACAAATATATATAGTCTGATAGAAATTCTTTGTTAGATTCAACTGTTTGCTAGAAAGTGAAAAATGTAAAATGTAACTACTCCTACATATATACAGTCCTAAAATTACATTCAGACCTTTGAAGGCAACCGCGAGGCTGATGCGGTCCCCGGTGAAAATGAGTTTGAAACCCGTGCTCTATAGTATTTTGACATTTAAACAGGAGGTAGCCTGTATTTACAAATTAGGTGTCTTTATTGCAATAAATCTTAGAACATTTTGTTTTAATTAGAGTTACATATTAGGGTAAAACCCAACCTCCTCATGAACAGTGCATGAAAGTTTTAATTAAAAGACTACTAAATTATTCACATTTAATGAAACTGCCAGGAATTCTGTAGAAAAGTTCAACAACATTTATCATAATATTACATTAATGAACTTGTTCTTTCTAATTAATGAATACAAGTTCATAAGAATTCATAGAAATTCTTAAAGGTTGATGTATCTTCAGATGTATAAGAAAAAGCAAACCTTAATATGTTCCCAGATCTTAAAAAAAAAAATTCTGAACTTTAAAAAATATTCAAGAAAGCAACATATTGAACAAGTTTTGCACTTTTTGATGGGAAACTGGCCAGATGCAAAACAATAATTAAGAGTATTTTCAGAAGAGGATATGGAAAAATACAGTAAGATACTAATAACAGGAGGTACGGATGAACTAGAAAAAGTTTTTAAAAGGAGGATAATTAGTAATGGAAATTAGATCATGCTATAACTGATTTTAAAAGACACAAATGTATCTTTCTAATTCTATTCATAACTACAAGTTCTTGGCCTTCATTGTTACAAATAAACTAAGCAAAGTGAAAACAGTGAATATACTACCATCTTTCATTAGTGCAATGCAAGGCTTGACAGTTATTGGAAACAAGCAAATAAGACATGGACAAAAAATCACAAGGAAAACTACTAGAGAAAGATGGGACCTGCTCATATTTTCCCCATCCATAATTGTATGATTACAACTTGTTGAGATAGTTAATGACCATACCTCTCTTTTTTTTTCTGCCTAAAGGTGAGGGACAAATGTTTAAAAAAACCAAAATACCCAAGCATCTCAGTATCATCAAGACAAAAAACAGAAACAAATTTGGAAGTACTTTAATTCCCATAAAACAGAACTGGTATTTTACATTCCATGATTTACTGAAACACAAATCTTGTGCTGAGCCATGGTTAAACCAAAATTGTTAATACACAGCTACTCTCCGACTTACAGTCTTTCAAGAGATCTACTTTGGCTGAGGGAGCTGGGTCTCTTCAGTTTGGAGAAGAGGAGACTGAGGGGTGACCTCATTAATGTTTATAAATATATCAAGGGTGAGTGTCACAAGGATGGATCCAAGCTCTTCTCGGTGACTACCAATGATAGGACAAGGGGTAATGGGTGCAAACTGAAACACAAGAGGTTCCACTTAAATTTGAGAAGAAACTTCTTCTCAGTGAGGGTAACAGAACACTGGAACAGGCTGCCCAGGGGGGTTGTGGAGTCTCCTTCTCTGGAGACATTCAAAACCCGCCTGGACACCTTCCTGTGTAACCTCATCTAGGTGTTCCTGCTCCAGCAGGGGGACTGGACTAGATGATCTTTTGAGGTCCCTTCCAATCTCTAACATTCTGTGATACTTTGTCCTAGCCTGAAAGTTTACAAAGACCTTATCTTTTCCATTAACCTCAAGGTGCTGGAGGGTGGAGAGCATTTTATTTAAGCACCACAGCCCATTCAGAATTTAAGTGCTTTCCTAGGCAAAGGGTGCCTGCCACTGTTGGAAAAAAAGTACCTGGTTCAGGGAAAATTTTGGTCAGACCTGATATGGTCATCCTCATTTGAAAATACTCTTTGTTCCTCCTCAAACACAAAACATAAATGTGCATGGCAGAAACTTCATTTTTATTCCAATACAAGCACTAGCCAGACATTGCTTTAGATTAAAAAAACCCCCGTGTTAATAAGCTGTACCCAGAAACAACCTCTTTATTAGAGGAACAGGGCCCATGTCCCCAGGTCCAATCAGCACTGAGTCTAAGCACCTCTTTGCAGAAGGCACACACACAGAGCACATATATACATATACACCAGTCTGCAATACAGAATGCTAACACACCTTTGTGTGAAACAGCAACCTAGCAAGTCTTACAAATTGTCCTAGGTTTACACATGCAAGCCAATCCTTTTTGCCCGCTGAGACAGGGCCAAGTAACCTTCCTTCTTTTTTTCAATGTCTCCATGCATTAAGTTAACCAATATAAATTTCACTTGCAAGAAAAGGGAAATAAAACTAAAGGATTTTTTTCCTGACCTTTATGGCAGGGCAAATTAATATTTTATTTAACCTATCCACCTCCAGCCCTGAATGTTCTCTTCCAACACCTCAGTGGAAGCATACGTTCCAAACTGAACATTTTATCCTAAAACACTGATAAAATACGCCAGAGTATTCTGCATTTTATCACCTCAGTTACAGATATGTATTATTTGTGTTCAAGTGTCTACAAGCAGGGATGCTCAACTTTGTTTCTGTAACTCTTTCCAAGCTACTTTATGCCTCAATACAAATAAATAAAAGTAATAGTTTTTACACAAGACATTTACCTGAGTCTAAGCCGCAACAAAATCTTATTTGACATTCCTTATTTTGGAGGGAGTGGTGGGATGGTATGAGCATAAGAGTCTCTTTAACCTGTCCCCTATTAACAACATCAGTAAAGTTAAATCCTTTGTTACTTTAGAAACACCACAATTGATCATCTGTGACCTTCCCATCATCACAGTTTTTGGTTTCTAACTGCTTAACTCTTGATATCACAGAAGATGTGGAAAACAACTAAAAAAACATAAGGAAAGTGTAGTGCATGGTTGCACAGGTCATCTTTAGATGAAAAATTAATTCAAATAAAAACCATGAGTCATGATTTTCTCTAAATGCCAACACTTCTGAATTTCTGTCACTGCTTTTCTATTATCTGCTTTGTTTCAAAGCCAAAATAACTGTCATTATAGGGAATGAGCTGTGCATAAATAAAATACTATTGCCAAAAAAGTGGGATTTTGAAAACGCTCATCAAATGTGTCACTGTTTAAGACAGCTATTATATGTAACTCCTCAGGATGTTAAAGCAGCTCGACATCTGCGAACACTTAGTCTGAAATAAATATTTCTTAAGCTAACCTTTGTTTGAATGTTTTTCTAACCCTCAAGCTTAGAAGCAAATGTAATTCTTAAGAGAGAATGAAATAGGAAAAGCCAAGAGGATAGATGAACATGAACTTTTAGGCAAGGAAGTACAGAAAAAAAATAACATTACCATCAGGCCACAACAAAACCTTAGGTTGGAGGACATGTCAGCTTATAGCCATGAGGAAAGGGAAGGATCTCACACTCACTTCTGTCTGATTTGAGCATATATACATTAAGTGTAGGCACCGTAACAGCTGAAAACCTTTTCCTAAATTGTTTCCATTTCTTGTTGTCATCTGATAAGCATTTTGAGTTTCAGACACATAACAGAATAACATTCACATACGAGTCATGTCTCCAAACAATTTTAATAAGATATAGGGTCAGCCATCCCCCCAACACCAAGCTGTAAATAGCAGAAACCTGGGAAGATGAAAGTATTCTTAAGTCTTCTCTAGAAATTTTTTACCCTAAAGTTTGGTTTATAATTTTGTCAAAAGTTATAGCATTTTAATTGACAGATTATTCTCTTCCCTTAGTGAAAATATCTTAAGAACAAAAATTATTAACTAACCGTTGGAGTTTGTATGACAAATCAAATCTATAAAGAAACAGGCAGATTACTATCAACTAAGACACTACAAGAAGCAGGCAAAATTTTAAAACAAGCAGGCAAAATTTTAAAACCTAACACTCAAAAAACCCTGAGTTTTTTCCTATTCATCAATAATTACTAGGAACAAAAAAAATTTGGCTAGCAAGTCTCAAAACAATCTTCGATGATTACCAATGAAAACAAAATTAAAGAGCCAAAACTCTCTCATCACAAGTTACTCCAGAATCATGAAAATGTCTTCTAACAGCAGTATTAAGTTTTGCTTTACATTTTTTTGAATGCTCACATTGTACACTTTAAATTTCTCTGCATGTCTCTGCAATAAAGCTTTAAGTCTTTACAGATTGTTTTCTATTTACAGAAAGCAGAGAGGTATTTCAGCATTTAGTTCCTTGAACTGCATAGCTGAAACTCTGAGTGGATTTTCTTCATTAATAAATACATAAACGAACCCTCAGTACTTACAGATTACTTTTAAAGTTGCAACTCTCTATATATTTACCAGTGCTCAACAAACAGAAACATCCTGCTTTGTACTCACAAGTTGTACAGCTGTAAGAAACTCAAGGAAAAACACTTCTAAAATCTTGTTGATCCTTTGGCAAAACAGGGAAGAAAAAGAAGTGTGTATCGTGCCCTGGGAGAAGAAACTTGCTTTATTAATTGGGTGAAGGCAATGGGGAGGAGCAGGAGCAGGTGTCTCCAACACTAATTAGCAAGTTTTGAGACCGTCAGGGACAACTCCAGCACCTGCTTTAACTATCTGGCCAGGAGCAGCCTGTGCAGCTGCATCCAGCCCCTCCAGAAGAGAGGTGAGTCTTTGTGCAGCCCTCTGGCTGCTTCTTGTGGGTCTCCTGCCATCCTACCTATGTATCACATGTGTACACGTCTCAGGTGCTGGCACACAGGGCCAGGCTGGGTGTGCATGTGGTTGGAGAGTGGCAGAGAAGATTGTAATGTTACTTATTCATGTTTCTCCCTGTGGGCCACCAGGAAGAAGTACTTCCAACTGCTTCATGTATTTAAATGCGGAAAGGAAATCAGAAGTTCAAGGGCAGCTGAGCAAAATTGTGATACATTGGCGTACCATGCATGAAGCCTTTCCCAGAATTTTTAATCACACAAAACAACAAAAGGAATTTGTTATTTGTGTTGCAAAAGAACTTTTATTATATACTAGTGTTGCTGCCATTACTAACAGATGTGAATAACAAGTAGTTCTGAAAGCACTCTATATATATCTATCTGTATATCTCCTAAAGGCACCTGGTCTGTCTTTGTAGAGTCAACTACTCCATGACTCTGGGACAGAAACACATGTGTGAACAGGTTGCCCTAATAAAATGCGTGTTACATTATAATGAAATTTCAGTTTGACCACTGGAAAAAACAAAAAAGTACAAGCACAGGATTATCACAGAGACCCTGGGGATACAAACACAAATCTTTAAGGGTCAGTTGGTTGTTGCTGGGGGGCTGCAACCTTGGTAGCAGCAAAAAACTGACTTTCAGTGTAACAGAGAGAGAACAAAGAGCAGGTATCTGCTGTAAATGCAACATCCCATACATTGTAAGACTCAGACATAGCATGGAATTTGCAGACAGATAAAGAAAGAGCAAGTAAACAGACTGTGCTAGACAACACATATGTATAAAAACACAGCTGCGCCCAAGAGTGAGGAGGAAGAAATCCTCCATGTCAAACACCTCTGGTCAAGAACTCCCTGTAACCACCTGCTCCAGTAACTAATCAGAACAACCATCAATTTATGGCTCTGTGGGTAAGTACATTTCTACAGCTCACATCACCTGCCTGTGTTTTTTGGTTTCATGTCCCACCCTGGAGACTTGATTGCAACATTTGTCTGTCATACCATGAGGAATCACATCAAACTGAGAGCCACACAAGCCTAAATTTGTAAAGCTGCACTTCACCACCGTTTTTCCAGTTTGACTTCTTTAAGTGTCCAGCACATTTTTTAGGGATGTTAGGTTCAACTACAGCTAATCTGCAGGAAGATGCTGCTTCTTCCATGTTCACAACAAGCAGCACTTTTTACCATTATAGAATTATACATGACTAATTTTCATTAACATAAAGTAATTTTTTGCAAGAGACCTAACATTCTCCTCCCACTGCATTATGGCTTTCAATCTATTTTTATATTCTTAAATTAAATGCATTTTTTTTCTCTTCACTGCTTTTGTTGCAATATGAATCTTTTTGCCTATCTAACTCTGTCTAACTGTCTACCATAACATTTCTAATTCTATTTGAAGAGAATGCTACATTCAGAAAGGTTGTGTTTTGTTTGGGATGTGATTCCCCAATGACATGTCTCAGCAGCAAACGTTGAACAGCTGGAAACTACCTAATTAGAACAGAGAGGAAAAAAAAGATGCTTGAGATGAATAATAATCACATCCATCACACTCATTTTTTTCTTATTTATGCAGCATATACCTGTGTCTCATTGGCAATGAAAATGATTGTAGGATGAAACACTAAGCTGGCCTCATATCATATTTCTCCTTCTGTGAGCTTTAAATAGATTTGCATGTTCCTTTAATTATACAGGTAGCTTTGTTTACTGAAGCATCCATGTTAAAACTCATTTCATGCAAAGGGGCAAATTACAATTTTAATTATGTTTTTTTGGGAGGGCTACATTGTTAAGATGATTTGCTGTCTTCTATTCTCCACAGACCTCTAGAGATGATAATCATGGCAACTCAATGCAAAATACCTTCAGTGGCATAAAGTTCTCATACAGTAAATAGGTACATATTTTTAAAGGTATATCAGGGCACTAAGGTTTTCAAAAACACCTGCATTAGTGCCTTATCTACATCTTCAGGTAATAAAATGCTTTTGTAAATAGGGCCCTCAGAGCCTAAACCAGAACAGAGCAAAAATTCTATTGAAAAACTGTGATTGAAAGATTCCTATTAACTTCACGGAAATTAACTCAAGCAGAACTACTTACATGGATAATATTAAACAAATATAAACAAATATTAACAAATATTAACTCTAGTAGAAATCTTACATCCCTTGGTGTGTTCTATGTTTTTTTTAACATCTTAACAAATTCACTTTTTGTATGTGTGTGAACTCTTCTCATTATTATAGAATAAAACTTCATATTGTCTCTGAGCATATATTAATGTCTCAGATCTAAACTGCAAGAACAACAAATACAGAACAGATGTAAAACAATCCTACTTCTTGTTTTGAAACCACTATAGGAAATTTTTTTGAAGCAAATCTCATTGCATTCTTACCACAGAAGACTTGTGATCAGATTTTTCAATTTTACAGATCCATTAAAAATGGTTGGGAGCAGTTATAATCTTGAAATTACCTAACTCAATGTTCTATCATTTCGAATTCAGATAATAACTTTCCAGCTAAATTTGAGAAGAGATTATCTCAAAATTAATATATACTCTTTCATTGCTAATAACTTGTTTCAAATAAAATAGCTAGGAGCCAACTATTCTTTTAATGGATGTAAAAGAAGGAGCTTTTTTGAAAGTAGCAAAACAAAGCAGGCAGCACACCGAAAACTGACCTGTAGTGACTACACAGAGAAACAAGATGTGATGTAGAGCAGAGGGTTCTCTTCCAGGCTTAGCTCTTAGTTTGAAATATCAGATATGTCAGCAATTTTAAACCTCCACTTTTTTGCTGATATTGAAATAATTTGGGGGTGTGAGCAGTGGTGTTTTCTTTGTTCACTAATGCACACTGCAATGTTGTGTACATAAAAAAAAATAAGCAAGTTCAGTATTTAACCCTTTCTCAGATTTACATTTCTGTAATTCTGGTTGATATGGTTTCCTATGTACTTTTTGACTAAACCCACAAGGATATAATCAGGTAATTACTAATTCCCTTGCAGAGCTTTATTTCCTATGATACCTACCATTCAAAATTCATTTTCACTTTTGTTAGGTGAATACACCTCTCCTCAAAGTCCATTATTTTTTTTTGCATTGTATCTTCATTCTCTATCTCTAACTATGCATAGTCAAGGAATACATCGTATGTTGTTTAGGTTGTATAGCATAAATACTATGGCTTGGAGGTGTTTGGTTTTGTTGTGGGTTTTTTGTTTGTTTCTTTTGTTTGTTTTTTTTTTTTAAATGCATGTGTTTCTCAAATCTAAATTATACATCCTCTTAACGATTTATCCTCTAAAAAAGTGTAAAAATAAAATTTGCAGTAGCAACAAGTGCAGGATTTGGGGTGATGCAGCAATTCAACCACCTCTGCTTTACTTGTTTTATAGAGGTCAGAACACATCAAATTTAAAGAACAGTCAATAGTTTGCCAATTTTTACCAAACACTAATTTCAATTAAGCAAAACAGTTAGAGCATCAAAGTTGCTTAATGCTTGTGTTGCATTTGACTTTGTGGGGCTCTTTCTGTTTGACTTTTTAGTTCTCCAGGGAATGAAAACAGATGTACAGCAAATTCATTCTGACATTACTCTCCTGTTCCTTAGTCACAGAAGGAAACTACTTTAAAGAAATGTTAATGTTGTATATTATACTTGTAGGTTTCACTTCCAGCTTAATCATACTCTGCAAAATACTGCTCAGCTTCATGACGGAAGAAATGCAGCTGCCATGGTTTTAATTTCACACAGCAAGCAGGTATATTTGTCCTTCTTTCAAAAGTCTGCAGACACAGCTGCCTGTTACTTTTTTTTACCAACTTGCTGCTTGCTTACTGTTCATAAGATCGAAGCTGTTAACTGTTGAAAGCCTCCCTGCAGTACCTGCATCTGTAATAGTTTCACATTAAGCGTTACACAGAAAATTCGTAAAACTGTTTGCCCTTGAGTCTTGATGGTGGTAACTGAAAGACTGGTGCCAAACTTCACTGACATTGTGCCAGTGTACATCAATGCTTGAACCAAGTCAGGATTTAGGCTCCTAATATAAACCTTAGATAAAGCCCAAACTGAATCCACAAAAGCCCGATCAGCATTTGTCTCCCAATCTGGGGGTATTTTACTTTGCAAAATAGTTCTTTATTCAACCAAAAAGGTCTCTATGTGTAGTTTTGGTTTCTCTGTACAAGCAGAACTTCTGTAGTCTGAACAGACAGTAGAATTGGCCAGACTCTTTAGCATGTAGAACACAGATACAGTGGCCAAATCCTTCAGGGAGTCCCAATTCTTAACACATATAAGAGCCCTAATCAGCAACTTAGATGGCAAATCAGACAGGGTTAGCCTCCAGCTTTCTGTTGAAGGCAGATACTCATGCAATCTAAGCAACAGAGAGTAGAAAGGAGAGGATCAAAAGTGCACTCACTTGAAACTGAGGACTCCTAGCTCTAATTCATAGGGCAATTTCATCTCTTTGATACGTCATCCTAAACTGTAAAATGTAAAAACAATTCTGGGAGCAAGACCTTCCTACCACTCCTTTCTGTTCCGTTTGCTTCTGTTTAATGAAATGTAGACAGCTGTGGAGGCCAGCAGAGCTCTCTCATACAGCTATCTTAGCTTTTATTAGGCCACTTCCCTAGGAGAAACATTAAACATCACAGTTGAAAAATGGTGCAAAACCCTGGTCTACTGTTTCCCAGATGAGTTCTGTGTGAAGTTGTGAGGTAAGATGGTGATTACCACTTTTAAAATAAACAGTGCAGCTAATTGAAACAAAATTTCTAAACATATGCACTTTAGGTTAGATTCTAAATCCTCCAGAGCAGAAAGCATCTCATGTTTTCTGTTGTCAGCTTCACAGTTAATAAGCAGGAGTTTGGGATTGTCCTTGTGGAGACAACTTGCTCAAACAGAAGCCTCCTTTACCATTTCTGGACTCTATTTCCTCTCATCAGGAGCAGATAAGTAAAAATATGTGTCACTGGGTCACAGTTTGTTTCTTCTGCCACATCTACAGCTAGGTATAACAAACATCTGGAACTCCATATTGCTTTAGCAGTCAAAGCCTTTGTTTTGAATTTCACAACACTAAGCTCATCACAAGTGTTACACTATGTAAGTCTGATGCCAGTATTCAGGAGTATATACTACAAAATATGTCAGTATGCAGAGGAATTTTAGAAGTAATACAGGAAAAACTGAAAAAGACAGGAACAGTAAAAGCACTCTGCCACAAAGGAACATCCCTGCTCAAGTTGGTTATCCTGAACATCTGACTACTTTCCTCACCCCTATGCAGAAATACAAAGGCATTCCTTAAAAGCCAGAAATTTGAAGGTATTTGTGCCACTGGGATTCATTTAGATACCAGAGAATTTTCGTAGACGCCTAAAACATGAGATTCCTCTTGATTTCATTGGGAGTTTATCACTTAACTGTGTTTCCTTTATGCAGTGCAAAACTGGTAATGGTATAAGCAAATGTCTTTACAGATTTTATCACAAGATGACAGAGATGATATTATACTCATCTGACTATGAGAAAGCCTTCTGTAATGTACAAAGGGAAGCAAGAACATAGCTTCTAACCTTTTATTGGCATCTTAACATGTCTTCTCAACAGTGTGAAAATATTAATCTAAAACTTGAAAGATTCCACCTCCCACAGAATCCACAAAGAGCAATAGACACAAACAGCTTTTGTGTAATGTAGAATTGTCCACTTTATCTGAATTTCCCAGGTCAGATGCTTCAGGATGAGAGAAAATCACAGTCAATGATTTTTAGAAGGATGCAATCCTCATTTCTCTCCAAAAAATTTAGAAGGATTAATGAGGGGAAGGAAGGGAAGGAGAAGAAACATCAGATTTCAGATGGCTAATTAGCAAGTACATCATTAGGCTTGCATCTTTATGACAACTAATTATGTTAATAAGCCACACAGTGACTGACTCCTTTTTTAGAAAGTCAAAGAAGATAGAATTCACTCTACGACTATCTTTTAAGCAGACAGCTGTTGAGGGATACATTTTCAAAGCTGTGTGTGGGTGTTACAACTAAGGTGAGGCTGGCCATGACAACAGCTTTCACAACTGTTGATGTTGTAGCTCTTTCTATTCGATATTAATAAAGTCAGCATGCAATTATTTTGCCATCTGTTTCTGTAGAACTGTTTATTTCTGTCCTTTGAGTAAGTACACCAAGAAAATATATTGACTAATTTCCTCAAATATAATAACTAATAAATTACTATAATGAGGTTTTGTGTACCATATACAAAAATAAGGCAATTATTAACATGACTTGTTGCCTTTTTTCTACTATGCATAATTGCCAAGACAAATTACTTAACTGTAGAATAACATTATATCTTTCAGCATGTACTAAGAGTTTTTTAAAAAGTTACCTATGAAAATTACTATCAGCCTAAGTTCTCCAATTCAAGCTGAATTGGTTCAAATCTATTTTCCAGTTTTGTTACTCTCTCTTAACATTTCAACAAGAAACAATACAAGTTAACTGTTCTATTTGCATTAGGTAAAACCTGTGAGGACATAGGCTTATTCAAATGCACTTGCAGAAATGGAAATTATATCCTTTATGTTGCACAAAGCTGTGATGGATACGAATCAGAAAGGAGTATCTGAGGTTGAAGTGATCTTGCTGTACAGCATGATTTCAACACCATTTCCCTTACTATTTTGTTATTGTCTTGCCCCACCTGATCGCAGCCTCAATTTCACAGCTTCAAAGCCTGGGAAGCAGAGAAAGGAAGGCAAGGGGATGTAGCTTTGAGACCAGATTCGGTGCCAGCCCCAGTGTTTGGCAGGAAGAGTAAAGCAGGAGATAATGCAGATGAGATGGTTGTTGGTAGGAAAAATAGATTAATGAGGTACATAGCAAAGAGATCTGAGAGAACATAAAGGAAAGAAAACAGCCACTCCATGTAATTTGACCTCCAACAACAAGCCTATAGTCTCTTTGAGGGCATCAGTAGGAATTCCTTTTGCAGAGATCTGAGTGCAACTAAGTTTGCTTGACAGGAGCTCGTTTCTTCTTGTTATTCAAACCTGTTGCTAGTGTTTAACTCAAGGTAAACTGTAATGGATGAGTTATTTTACTTTCTTCAAGATAACTCATCAAAAATTCTCCAGACATCACTGCTGTTATGTCCACGAATAGGGGAGGGTCTCAGATCACAGTGAGGAGGCCCTAAGACTCATTAACAATAGCCAGGAGCAAAGGAGACAATTATCTAAGTGAATGCTCCTGCTCTGCTCTCCTGATGGTTTAAATTAACCTGTTTATCGCTGGATTGAAACAGAGGAAAAAAATGCTTCAGCTCTTAGGTAGAAGGCAGAGATGCAGCTAAGACTGAAGACTAACTTTACAATACTTACATCATGCAGTTCCTGGAAAAGAGTAGCTAGCCTCATTATTTCTAGTTGGCATCTTTTCAAGGCAGTTATTGTTTCCTAAGCCACTGATATTTCGACTTGCCATTTCTTACATTTGAGACTCAACACCGGTGTGTTTACTTGCCCTAACCCAAGGCATTCCAAAAGTTGTAAGCCTCAGTTTATAAGTTACATTTTATTATGGATTTGAAGTGAACTGCAGTTCAAATTTGGGCTTCTGCTTAAAGTGTATATAGAGATCCTAGGATAAAAAGGCACTAGAGAATCTGAGGTATTAAGCAGGGTTTTTTTGAGAATAAAAAACTTGTTGATTTCACCTTTAATTATTTTTATCATTCTTTTTCTTCAAAAACATACAGTTTAAACATTCCATCAATAAAGTATAGGAAAAGTTCAAAGATAAAAAGGACAAAAATGCCAATCATAGCCCAATTCATGGAAGTGGCAAAAGGGTGCCCCGTATTTATACAGTTTGAGTGCATCAGAGTTTTTAACTTCCACTGTTGCTCCTAAAGCTCTTTACTAATAGAAATAACTAATTTTTATATAGGTGGCCAAGTCACAGGGCTGACTTTCCTCATTCAGAGCTACAACACATACACTAGGCTTGGGATAGATGGGCTTCCTTCAGATTTAAGTTTTTGGTACTTTACCAGAAATAATGTTATTTCTGTTCATTTGTATATTGTCTGTTTTCCATACCTGGTAATGGAGATTTTACTGCATCATTGTTATTTTGCAGACACTGATGTAGCGGCTGTGCAACCAGCAGCTGATAGAAAATTTCAGTATCTTAGCTTTATTCTTCAGTCAAGAAGAGATTTAAAGACAGGCCAGAGCAAATTTAAGAAAAATTGTTGATAGCCTAATCTATATATAGAGAACCACACAAAACATCTTTATGTTTCCAATTGACCTTCCAGGTATTTAATGAAGGAGTACCTAATGCCAAAAAAAAATAAACTAGTGAACTGGTGAAGATAAGTAGCTACTATTTTGCCACGCAAAAATGTCTTCAAATGAGTAAATTCTTGAGCATACCTAAATGGGCAGCACAGATTAATTTAAAACTCTCTTATACAGATTACTCTTTAGAAAACCCTTTTCTTTAGTGCTGTCACAACAAAATATGTGTGATGTATAAACATGTCTACTGGACAAAAGACAGACACTAAATCTCAATTTAATATATATAATATTGAAGTTAGAATAAAATTATCATTTCAGTCATGTCCATTTATGTCCAACTTTATAGACAAAAGTTTTACTGGTAACTTTAAAATTTTAGACCATGAAACTTTTATGTCTTCAGAAGCATACTGTACAATTTAATAATAGACATATATATAGGAAATCGCTTAGCATCACAATATAAATGTGGTCGGATATAATTATCAAAAGAATTATTAAACACTTATATCTGTGCAACCCAGGGAATAATCGCAAAGCACCATCTCTTAATTCCCCACATATAAATATTTCTGACTCCTCTATCTGTAACTGACAAACCAAATTAATATTTCATTTGTCTTTGGAATAAAATAAGCATTTAACATGGCTTCCCATTGTTTTTTGAAAAACCTCACAAAATTAGACTAGACATGTTCACTGTGAAAGTACATCTGAGGCTAGTTATTTTGCTCCTAGAGGTAGATTCCAAAAGCATCTTCTACCATGAACAAAGTGCCTTAGAAAAAGCCATGGAAAAATTTGGTATAAGAATTAACTTGAAAATACTTTATACTTCAATAAGTTTATCTATCAGCACTGTCTTTAATGTCACATTCTTTAAAAGAGTTGCAACCACAGAAGTGTGAATTTTGGGGTTGTCCTATGCAGGGAGGATAGTCCTGAGCTGGACTTGATAATCCATGTGGGTCCATTCCAACTAAGGACATTCTATGAATTCATTACTCTATTAGCCAGAAACACTATTTCTAGGTAAACAAACTGTTGAAAATGATTGAAAGGCTGAAGGAGTTGGGTCTCTTTAGCTTGGAGAAGAGGAGACTGAGGGGAGACCTCGTTAATGTTTATGAATATATAAAGGGTGAGTGTCATGAGGATGGAGCCAGGCTCTTCTCAGTGACAACCAACGATAGGACAAGGGGTAATGGGTTCAAACTGGAACACAAGAGGTTCCACTTAAATTTGAGAAGAAACTTCTTCTCAGTGAGGGTGACAGAACACTGGAACAGGCTGCCCAGAGAGGTTGTGGAGTCTCCTTCTCTGGAGACATTCAAAACCCGCCTGGACACCTTCCTGTGTAACCTCATCTAGGTGTTCCTGCTCCAGCAGGGGGATTGGACTAGATGATCTTTTGAGGTCCCTTCCGATCTCTAACATTCTGTGATTCTGTGTGATTCTATGAACTGCCAGTATAAGAAAATAATTATTTTCTATGCTCAGTTTCCTGATTAACTCATGTAATAAGCATCAGTGCCTCACTCAGAACCCAACAGAATCTACACCTCTCAGTGATGCAGGTAGTCTCACTTGGGCTTAATTTTGAAGAATAGCTGGGCTCAAATCAAAGATTCCTTCCTCACTCTGTGTCTCATTACCTCAGTGTCTCACTTGCTTTGATCTGGTATGGCAGCAGCACCCTTTTCTTTATTTAAAAGAAGGAACTGCATACCTAAAGATGAATCTATTAGAACAGGAAAATTGCTTCGACAAGAAGCAATTTTTGCTCCTATTACTGTTCCTATAAGGCAAATGCCAGGAAAACAAAAGCAAAACAAAACAAAACAAAAACCAAAAACAAAACAAGAAAACCCAAACAAACAATCAAAAACCAAACCACACAAAACCACACCACACACTAAGAGGTACCTTTGCCTCTAGTAATCTCAAATTGAAGATTATCAAGATTTCCACAAGCACTAGTAAATTGAACTGCAAAAAGTATTGTACTAGCTCATTCAAGTATTAGTCAAAAAAAATTTGCATATAATTTAAAAGACACTTTCACAACATACATGAATTCAATGTCCTGAAGACATGAAATATCCTTTGCTGTGAACAAGCAACTTTAGTTGTTGCATTGTAACACAGAGAAATAAAAATACATCATTCTATCTGTAAAATGTAGCTGCAGGATTATCCATGAGACTGAGTAAAGATTGAATTGTTGTTTTTTGTTTGGTTGGTTTTTTGTTTGGTTGTTTTTTAATATATTAGAAAACTACATCCATTACCAGTATGAGTGGACAAAAATCATCAGCAAAAGAAGCAATTCAAAAGTCTTCAGGCATACAAGCGTGGTTAACATGAAGCTCTGATAATTTCTTACTAAGTTGAAATCCGTTTTCTTCCTCCCTCCCTCAGCTCCCCCACGTATATCATCATGACACAGAGAACACTCCCTCTCAAAAAAAAAAAAAAAAAAAGTCTTACCAGAGGAAAATGAAATTCGAAGTGGCCTTCACTGACAGTAGCCCAGCCCTTAACTCCTCTTAACTCCCTTTCTTTTTTCTATGCTTCATTTTTCTTATCTATAAAATCGGTGAATGTTATTGCATTTTTCGGTAAAGTATTTTAAGATCTACTGATGAAATAACTGTAATTTGGGAGTGGGGGTATATACTAATGAAATTACCATTAAAAATAAACAAACAAAACCCCACAAACAACAACAACAAAATAATCACTGATCAATACTTTCATTCAGCTTCCTGGAACAGGTCATCGGTAATTAAAAAAAAAAAAAGTGGCTAGTCAATTTCATTATCTGTCCTGTCTCTTGGTTTTTCAGGCAAATCTAAGAAATCTCAGGAAGATCAGTAGCCAGCATAAGCCAAGCTGTCCAACACTTGGGAATCATTTAAATCCTCTTGGTTCTGGAAGATGCGTTACTTGAAGAAGTTATTTACTGACTGGAGAAAGAATTAAAAAAACAGAGTACAAGAACCTTTTGTCCAAATCACTCTTAAAAAAAAAAAAAAAAGGGGAAGAAAAAAGAAAAATCATCACTGGAACTATGAAGGACAGAATAACAGAGAAAACTGGTTATAAACCTTTGGAATGGGCCCTATTATAAGAAATATCCTTCTGATTAATCAGAAAAATTTTGATGCTAGTGAAGGAGAATATAGTCACATGCAAAGATATGGCAGATGCTAAAATGCAGACAGTGGAGCTAAGAAGTTGTTTGCTTGGCACCACAGGAGAGAACAGACAAAACAAATGTTAAAGGCTGCACACCAGAGTGACAAGCATCTTAAACTAAAGATGTCTGTGGCACAGAGATAAAAACATGCCCCAGCAAGAGCCACGTCTGTAATTCATGTAGATACTTATTTGATAGGACATATATTGAAGCTGGCTTTCTGTTATACTCCCCAAGCAGCAACAAAAAATAAACCAGAAAAGGCCTGTCATATTCTAAGAACTCTCCAGCTGTTTCATGCTCCTTTCCTACTCCATCCGCCAAAATAATTTTATTCCTTCCTTTTCTTCCCTCATATTTTCTTATTTAATTTAGCCTATTGAATTGTGGAAGGCCCAAAGGAATAAAAACAAACTTTGTTTAAATATTCGGTGTCATAAATAAGGATTTTAATAATTTCTTCTGTAATAAATGCTCTAATTTAAATGTGACAAATATTAGGTCATATTAGGACATATCCAAATTATCATCTATAATACTAGAACAGCTCAGCATTTGTTGGCCATCTGTAAATATATACTTACAGAGTAGATAGCCCAAGGACATATTCTAATTTAAGTGATGTTTTAAAATTATGTCATTGAAGAATAAATACAAACTGAATGTTTTTCCATCCATCCAGATCACTTATGTTCTTACTTATGAAAGCCAAACTTTAACCCAAGCTATAAATGCAGTTCATTACACCTTTTTGATACCTGTTGCTTTCACGTTCAAGTAACATATTCACAGGCATGTGGTCATATTAACAACTCTCGTTTATCTCCGGAATGCCACTGAAAGTTAATTCCTCCATACATCACTCTGAAGTAGAAAAAGTGCAAAAAGTTCAAATTCCTAGTAGGTATCTAATAATCCAAGTGATTCCCAAAGGTAGTCAGAGAACATTGCTCCATTGTCTCAGTTCTGTCCTTTATTTACACATACAGAAGAACTTCCACCCATATGAATCTCTCAGCACCTTTCATAAGGTGTTTTTTTTTTTTTTTGGACAAAACAATAGAAGAGAAATTAAAAGCAGGATGCACTCCTACTGTAGTAATTATACCTCAAACCTGCTACAAAATAACCTTCTTTAACTGGAAAATAATAGCAGGATTTTTTTTTCAAATAGCTACATTTAGACATTTTACGTACTGTCAGCGGTCTCCAGTTGGAAAAGGATTGACTTATACAAGCAAAAGAATCCTTCTATATAGCTTGTACCTATTTAGGACAATGTCACTACACTTCTGTGCTAGGATAATGCTTATAATTATATGACACATCAGACAATAGTGGATTTTCTTATATACCTGTATATTAAACAGAATATTCAAAGTCTTAACACCATTATAGACATAACACAAAATCCTTTAAGGACACTCATTTCCCAAAAGCTCAGCTAATACAATGTGATTGACTCAGTATGAGAAATTAATCTAGTGAATTTCTTGAAAATCTTTTTCTGTTTCTACTATATTGCTATTGACTGCACATTCTGTTCTCGCTGCTGGTGAAGAAAGGACTATTATTTCTGTCTCAAGTAGCTTGATATGGCTTTCAAAAAGCTTTCAGACACAGTAACTTCATTTACATTGAAATATTTTTCAAGTGTGTTCTGCAGACAGAGAAGAAAGCCAGTGTCTAGCAAGACACAGTGCTTGTTTCCTTTTATAAAACACGTAAATGAAGCTTGCCAGTGAAACCAAAGTGAGTGGGGATGTGGATGATTTGGAAGGGGGAGCTACCCTACAGGATGACCTGGATAGGCTTGAAGAGTGAGCTAACAAGAACCTTATGAAGTTCAGCAGGGACAAGTGTAAAGTGTTGCACCTGGGAAAATGTAATCCAGGAGTGCAGCACCGGCTGGAACCTATCTGGCTGGGGAGCAGCTCTGTGGAAAAGGACCTGGGGGTCCTGGGAGAGAAGAAGTTCAATATGAGTGACAAGTGTGCTGCTGAAGCACAGAAAGCCATCAGGATGCAGAGCTGCATCAAGAAGAGCATCACCAGCAGAGACAAAGAAGTCATTATCCCACTCTACTCAGAGCTTGCCAGGCCACACCTGGAATACTGTTCAGTTTTGGTCCCTGCTATGCAAAAAAATACGTGGACAGCGTAGAGATGGTCCAGAAAAGGGCCATAAAGATGATCCAAGGACTAGGAAGCCTGGCATATGAGGAAAGGCAGAGAGAACTGGGCTTCTTTGGCCTTGAGAAGAGCAGGCTTAGAGGAGACCTCATCACCATATTCCAGTATTTAAAGGATGGCTACAAGGTTGATGGAGACTCCCTTTTTCCAAGGAGACAAGTGATAATGGGTACAAGTTACTCCTGGGGAGATTCCGATTGGACACAAGAGAGAAATCTTTCATGATGAGAACAATCAGTTATTGGAATAATCTCCCCAGGGAAGTGGTGGGTTACCCAACATTGGGCACTGTTAAGTTTCAGCTGGACAGGCTGCTGGGCCACCTTGTCTAGACCGTGCCTTTGCCAAGAAAGGTTGGACCAGAGGATCCCTGTGGCCCCTTCCAACCTGGTACTCAACGATTCTATAAAAGCATAATTTGTATGACATTCATATGCATGAGTGTGTAACAACTGCCCAGCCAAGATTTGTGTAAGATTTGTGGAGCTGGAAATAACTTAATTGTAACAGTCATGGTCTTCTGACAGTTAGGACTTCACTTAGAATTATTTCTCTCTTAATCTGCTTTTAGTCCCTCAATAATCACAGTTACCACAACCAAGCTCAGGCAAGACTGGTCAAGCAAGAATATGAGTGTAAATAATGAAGACAGCTATCATAAATAACAACAGGGGTTTTAAAGCACATGGAAAATAATTTTACTCTTCTTAAAAAAAAAAAATATTTCATTCTAAAACATGCTCAGTCAGTAATCAATATTGCAAGTGTGGAGAACTGTGTTTGGTCTGTGGCCCTAATAAAACTCAGGTGAACTTTATATTCCAAAATGACAAAATAGTAATTTTGTCATTATGGTATATTTCGGTGACTTCTCAGAGATGTAAATAACTATGTAAACTTCAAGCTTGTGGGGAAGCAAGAACATTTGTTTTAAAACCTTATCTTGTACCTTTTGTAGGTATTTTAAGCTTTGCTATTACCTGTAATTCATTTGTCTCCAAAAATAGTAACCAACAGGTTATACTTGATAAAACTGCAGGTCTGCAGTATTTAGTTTTCTAAGACACTAAGGGATGAAGAGGATTTTTCTCCCTGAATTGCAATATTCACATACTATAGCTTAAAAATTTCCTGGTTCATTTAAGAAACAGGAAAATAACATTTAAAGGAGCAACAAGAGATGAGAGAGAAAAATAATCAACAAGAAACTCAAAAAAAAAAAAGAAAAAAGAAAAAAAAGAAAAAAAAAAAAGAGCAGAGAAGGAAAGATATAAGTACCAGGGAATATAAGCCAGGTGTGACACTCCCTCTGAGAAAGCTATTATACTTAAATTGCAGGCTATTTGAATGCCAAGACCACTAAAATTTTAGAGATAAAAAAGTCAATAAAACAAGAATCTTAAATGGTATTGGGCTGCCCTAATTCTGGCCCAAAGACAAATTGGTCAGCTATTTTCCTATCAGTATTAAAATCCCAAATTGTTTCCTTTGAATAGGTGTTCAGTAAAAGTGTGCTGACCTTAGTCAGCCAGGTGCTATAATTGCCCTTTCTTGTAGATAATGTTTGTCCAAATGTGCATAGATGTAAGACACTTGTTCAATTGATCGCCACGCAAAGTCTTAGGAATTAGACTTCCTTTGTGCAGGAGGATTTATTACCATCTTAGGATCTCAGAAAACCAATGCACTAAGATTTTAGCAGTGTTTGACACAGCACCGATTTATTCTTCAATGACAAAGGTAGCTGTAAAATTTTATTCGAGATTTACCATCGTGGAATCAAGACCCCAAGTGGGGTAAAAGTATAATTGGCAACAGGCTGACCAGTTTGGTAAGGACTTTAAACTAGGAACAGCAGGGGAGGCACAAGATGATAAACAATACACTGAGGAGGTAGTGGACCAGGCCACCATGAAAAGCACTCTATGAGGAGAAGAAACCTTTTGATAACAAACAGGGCTAATGGTGGTCCACTTCAAGCACCTGCACATAAATACATGAATGTCTACAGGACAGTATCCTGGGAAAAGGTCTTGTACCTTTTCTGGGAAATCAGCATCTATGCAGACAGCACAGAGAACAGACAGACAGAATTGGAGGCCTGCATGAAGTTGAAGAATCATGACCTGAATGGGATCACAGTTGCATGGTGGGACAATTTACACGCCTGGAGTGCTACTGTGAAGGAAGCAGGCTCTTTAGGAAGGACAGGGCAGCTCTCTATGAGGACTTATTTTCTAGAACCTACAGAAGCAAACTAAACAAGTTCCTTTAGCAGCTGAGATCATTAGGCTTGCTTCATACTTGCACATTCTAAAAGTTTGGACCTGTACCATACTTACAACTACTGCACATCTGGCATCATCATATTTAGGGGATGACACATCTCCAACCAGCACCGCTTCACAGTGTACTCTTGATGCAACCGCTTTATTGATTACTATCAATACTCCATCCCTAATAACAGAGTATCCCGCTACCTCCTGCTTACATAAAACTCAACAATTGCAGAGGACAAATGTGTTGCCCTAAGTAAAATTCCAGCTTGGCCACATTTTAGTGATATCTACTCCTCTGAGCTACGCAAAGAGACTGAACTGAGGAAAATAGTTCTCAATAAATCTTAAGCATACATGAATTTCTGAAATGCACATGAGTGAACATGAGCAGTATTAGTGATAAGGAAGGCTGTACTTTACATGCAGATAGTGTTGTCTGGCTTGTTGAACAAATTACATCCCATATTCTTCTTCTCCTTTCATTGTTCATCCATCAGCAATTTATAAACATCTAGTTCACATGTCCAGCTATTTATGATGCTGGTAGTAGAGAAACCACAATCTCTTGCTGTTGGCTACTGTAACTGTTTGTGGTTTTCCACAAAGATTTAAGGAGACTTCCCTTTATTTTTCTGCATGCCACAGATGACTTTTCATGATGTAAAGTTAGTACGTCTCTTTTCTACTATGCTTTTTGCAGGCAGTTATTGGCCTGTGAAGTGGATCTATCCGGATCAAAATAACACACAAAAAAAGTTCTACTACACCCTCAGCAAGTTTGATGATTCCAAACTGTGAGGAAGGGTTGCACACACGAAGGCTGTGGTGCCATTCAGTGAGACCTGGACAGGCTGGAGGGCTGGGCAGAGAAAACCTGATGAAATTCAACAAAGGCAAGTGTAGGGTCCTGCTCCTGGGGAGGAATAACCCCAGGCACCAGTACAGGCTAGGGGTGGACCTGCTGGAAAGCAGCATTGTGGAGAAGGACTTGGGAGTTCTGGTCGACAACAGGTTTGGCCATGAGTCAGCAATGTGCCCTTGTGGCCAAGAAGGCCAATGGTATCCTGGGGTACATTAGGGGGAGTGTGACCAGGAGGTCGAGGGAAGTTATCCTCCCTCTCTGCCCTGGTGAGGCCACATCTGGAGTACTGCATCCATTTCTGGGCTCCCCAGTTTAAGAAGGACAAGGCATTGCTGGAGGGAGTCCATGGCAGGCTACAAAGATCATGGAATCATAGAATCATTTCGGTTGGAAGAGACTCTCAGGATCATTGATGATTAGGGGTCTGGAGCATCTTTCTTATGAGAAAACTGGGTCTGTTTAGCCTGGAGAAGAGAAGGCTGAGAGGGGATCTTACCAATGCTTACAAATATCTGAAGGGTGGATGTCAAGAGGATGAGACCAGACTCTTTTCAGTGGTGCCGAATGATAGGATGAGGAGCAATGGGCACAGACTGAAACATAGGAGGTTCCATCTAAACATGAGGAGAAACTTCATTATTTTGAGGGTGACAGAGCGCTGGAACAGGCTGCCCAGAGAGGTTGCGGAGTCTCCTTCTCTGGAGACACTCAAAACCCTCCTGGATGCATTCCTGTGTGATCTGCTCTAGGTCAATCTGCTTTAGTAGATGGGTTGGACTAGATGGCTTCCAGAGTTCCCTTCCAACCCCAACCATTCTGTGAAATTTCATCCATTGCCTGATGAAGACTCATCAAGCTACATTATAATCACACTCTTCTTTGCACGTGGTCTACAAATAGAGCACAGTTTTTCAAAATATGGCATCATAATTTGCAACATAACCTAGATATTCATTCTCTCTATTTCTCTGAGTCTGTGTTATAATCCATTATGCTACTTTTATATTTCCTCTTGCCTTTTAGTTATATCTCCTTACACAATGGAAATTTCTTTATGTACTGTATGTACATGAGGTATAATCTTCCACCAGGCAGAAATCCCTGAAAATGTTTTACATGTCAGCACACAAAATTTTCTTTTGTAGGTAAAAGGCATTTAACTTATCAAGAACTTACTGAAGTTTATGGGCCTTTCCTCCCTGTTTTTTTTTTTTCTCCCTGAGTTGGAATTCATTTGACTCATGTAATAGTATTTGTGTTATATTTATGTTATAATCTTGCATTTTCAGGAACTTAGGTGTTTCTCCTGATTTTGGAGGAAATCCCAATAATGCAAGTCTCCTTGGCTAAACAAATTGCGAGTGCTAACCAGAGGAGGTTGATTTATTTATTTTTCCTTAGCAACTGGAGCAGGCAATACTTTAAATATATTATATACAGATAGCATTACTTTTCACTTATTCAGCACCATTCTGAATAATACCTCTCTGTAATTCCTGCTGTATGGTAATAGGATGTCAGTTTCCTTTCTGCAGTGTTAAGTCTCTCTTTAATGTCTTCTGAAAATGTCTCCTCTACCCTTATATTTCTTAAATAATAAATAGTAGATGTCAAGGGAAAAAAATAAATTCCATAAGGCAGATAAATAAAGTTAAAAGTTTTGGTTTTGTTGTTGGATATTTTTTTTTGTTTTTAAGTAAAAGCAGCCTGTCTTTGATTATTAATGGCTTCTATGATCACAAAGTTAGTACATTCTTCTCTTATTAAAACAAATAACTTCAGTTCTCTGACCTTATGGTTCCAGTAAAGCATTTTTCTACCAGCAAGGAAAGTGCATACAGTACAAGATATCCATCAACTGCATCATTCATGGCCATACAAGCAGCTTTTCCAGCACAGTATGAAAGAAATGACAATTGTCTGTCTGCATCAACAGGAACATATTGAGACATATTTTAGGGCAAAAGAGTCTATTATAGCTTTTCTTTCATCATCTGATGATGTTTCTAGGAATTCCTGTAGGCTTCTCTGCTGGAAACACCCTGCTTAGCAGATACATAGGTTAAATAAATAGAGTGCTGACTTGCAAAGTCTTGTGCTGACCTGCTAAGAAAAATTTTAGTTCTGAGTAAAGACAACAGTTGACTGAAAGTGAAGAGCAGAAATTAAATCTTGTACATGAAAAACACTTTGATATGTGTAAACACATACAGCATGACGATGATAGTACAGGGCAGAAATAAACTTATAGAAGGCAGAAGCCAAGTATGTATACTTGGTGGTTCAGAGTTTTCAATGCATGTCTTTCAAGAAAGTAATTATAAGGTATTTAAGTCCATGATGTTTTGTAAAGTGAACTAAAAAATCTATAGATATCTTTAAAATATGAATGTATTTGGAGAGCATAGTTTGGCCCATTCCTCACTTCTCATTGTGAAATATTGACTTGAGAACTCCCACCATCTGTGCAGAACCAGGCTTGAAAAATGAAGTAGGGACATGTCAGCATATTTATTGGCATAAATAATTTTCAGTATCATGAATTATGAAGAGTGTTCACATCAAATTATCTAAAGCTTAGAATGTAGTATTGTTTCTATAATGAGTGCTGTTTTCTCATGGGTCAATAATCTTGACAAACTAGTTAGCTGGAATGGCTTTCTTACAAAGCAATAAACAACAAATAATACTTCCTCAGCCAAGTCTAAGAAACAGCACTTACAAAAGAGGTAATTTTTGGCATGTTTATTGAAAACTTGTGCTCTTTCAAGCTGACTTCATTATTTTTAAGCCAGAATAATTACTTCTTATAGTACCTACAAGAAAAATACCAGGAGTAAACTCAGTTCAGTGGGACATCTGGTCTTCTTTAGTAGGATTCGTAATTTAAAGAAGTGACTTTATAGGTATAGCACATAACCTTTCCCAATCCACAACTACACATTTGAATGTGTGGTTTATAGGACAATAGGAATATTTTCACTTAGCCATTGAGGTTTTAATCATGCCCTCACAGGTCCTATTTCTCTGTCTAGCAAATTTAAGGGATTTGGTGTTACTAAAAAACAAACAAACAAACAAACAAAAACCTAGATATTATAAAGAGGAAAAAAATCTTTGTATTTTGGTAGTAGAAGAATATGTGTAGTTAGCAGTTAACAGGCAAACAAGAGAAGATTGAAGAATATGAATAACCAGGCTGAGAACTTGCTGCCCACACAGTATGAATTTTAGAAGTTATTTCAACTAGCTCCAGTCTAGCTGAAGGGACCAACCGGCCACTGATGGCTGATGTGCTTTAAGCACACTCCTGAACAATATCTATAATTTAGTTTTATTCTGAGAGGAATCCAGTTCAAGCACTCAGAGTTCTCCAAAACATCAACCAAAGCACAGCAAGCAAAGACAATTGGGCTATTCACTTGAAAAGCACACTTCTGTTGCAAATTAAAACACTAATGTTCATCACACTGACTCATTCTTAGATATATCAGTCTTTTTCATAGGACAGAATTAAACATTGATGCTCATCTAAAAAAAAGCAGATTTGTTGAGGGATAACAATCCTGCTTTTAAGAAACAAAGTTATAGGGGAACGTTCCCTAGGGGAAGTGAGCTTTCAACATATAATCACAAAACACTGTTTTTTTTTTTTTCATAGCAGGAGGTAGCTATTCTTGAAAGTGACAGACATCTGGGCCTCTTTGTCAGATATTAATTTGCTGACTCTGACTTTTGAATCTCCACAGATATCAGTATCCAGTCATAGTTTATTTTAGCACTCATTCAAGTTTCACTTTTTCCCAGAGTAATAATTCCCTCTATTCTGAATGCATTAGCTGGAATATTTTATCCAAGGTTTCAGTTTTTACCTCTGATAGAGAACAGTCTCACCAATCTGTTACATGGAAATATCTAGTGTACAGTGCTTTTTGAAACCTTAGTTACAAGCCAGCTTTACATCATCCTTCAGTGTATAAGTAAACTGGAGCAGCCACTGAGCAAACCCGAGATGACTTATGTCTTGCTGTCAGTGATTTTGACAAGACTTTCACCTTGAATTCACCATGACTTAAATTCATACTATAATGGCCTACTAGACTGAAGAACATTGATAATTTTTTTTTTTTCAGCTGAGGAAAAGAAGAGATGGAAGACTCAATGACATCAGTTAAGATAGTTGCATGTTAATACTTATGCATAGGTAAGTGAGGCTAAACAGGAACAGAGACAATCCTAATGTAAATGGGGGTGTACAGAGCTCAGGTATATCATGGGGAAGGGCATGCATAGGACTACATGTCACAATTGGACAGCATCTATCAAATCTTTAAGTGGATGAGAAGCCTCACAGTTGGTATTAAGCTCCAGGTCTTGGGGACAATTTTCCATGATGAATGGAGCTGTATATACACTAGTTAGCAAGAACAACAGATAGAAGGCATCTAAAAGGTTAGGAAGTGCCACTAACAAAATGCTCATTAGTTCCAGATATTTAAATTACACTGATTTTACTAGGAAATGAAAAGATATATTTTCAGCTTTAAGAGTCTGAGGGGAGGGAAGGGGGCAGAAGGAGAAGAAAGAGCATGGAATAGTTCGTCTGTCCTCTGGAACTTGCCAAATTAAATTCCTATTTCAAAGCACATATTGTTTTGGACCAAAATAATGTTTTAAGTTTCAGAGATTAATCTATCTACCACAAAAGTAATGGAATTTGTTGTTCTTTTGGTAAGATCACTAAAAATCAGTAGAATAATTGCTTATATTATTTTTGGAACTCAAACCTATTAATTAGCCCTTATTCAGCAAAACATGTATGTGTGTATTTTAATATCTGGTTAGATGTTTTACTGAATAGAATTTCAAAAGCCTAGCTCATATTACATATGGAATGCATTTTCATGAAGTTGCATCTTCTCAATGCCAAAACCTCCAATTTTAATCTGCAAACTAGCATCTGTTGCACAGTGCTGTTGAGATGATAGGAAATATGTAAATACAGGTACTTCAACAGGGTGTTTCCATAAATTCTTGCTCCAAAAACTGCTTTGCAGCTTCCAAACTATGCCTAGTATTGTGCTTTTTAATACTGAACTGTAAAATAGTAAAATAGTAGCTGCATGACATTTACATCCTTATTAATGTACACAACGCAATGCATTTTTAAGTAGTAAGAGGGTAAGGTACGATAGGATATAGTTGAATGATTTTTACTGAGAAATGGTTCTAAAGCTATTTTGAAATTTAAAAAAATGGTTACACTTTTTTTTCCAGTTTTATATAGCTGTGGATATTACTGTTTCCAGACTATATGTACCAGTCTGAAATGCAGCTTTAGGTATTGCTCTTCAATAGCAGAAATCAGCTACACAGCAGATCAAGCTCAGCCTGTTCAAAAGTCAGTGTCACCATCTAGTGACAGTTTGAAGGAGTATAGGTAGCACATTCTTCAATGCAGTATTTTGTTTATTATGTAAGAAAGATACATTCAGAGGTTTTCTACTCACATTACACACATTTAAGAACATCAGTTAAATATTTTGCTAAAATTTTAATGTAGAATCCAATTATCATTTATGCAAATGATAACTTCAAAATATTTGTAAAACACTAAAATTTACCTTTCTTTCCTTGACAGTTTGCTGCCCTTTTCTCATAAACAATTTCATACAACTTTGGGATCTAGGCAGACATCTACCTACAATATACAATATAGATTAAGAATTCACATTCTTAGATATTTTATTTCCATATTTTGCAGAATTAATTAATTTCACATAATTATTACTGTACTGTCATTATTTTCCAGCTTATGTCAGCCTTACAGTCTCACAGAGGATGCTGTGAAACACTGTTTAAAGTATAAACTGCTCTCAAGATGAAATACCTTTGTAACCACCTTTCCAACCCATTTTTTTCCCTCTTTTACTCAGTTTCTCAATTTACAATATACTGGTGTAGAAAGAATGAAAATTTTATTACATGGTAAACTATGGCAATAACAAGTTCCAGTAAACAAACTCATGCTTTTCTAGTAAAAGTTTTTGTGTAATAATAAAATCACTGGACTTCACTAAACACTTTTTTTTATAGAATGAGGATATTACTATTTGTTGTTCTGATATATTACTTTTCCTTTTCAATTGCAATAAACAAACACTGATAGATTGATCTGACTTACTACCTACTCATTTTCTTTGACAGTGCAAGAAAGTTTTTTTCTGTTTGAGTAAGAACATAAGGATGTTTCATGCCAGTCACACCCTTGAGTTATTAGAGTAGATAATGTTAAATCCAAATTCCACCCCATCTACCACAGTTCTCTAAAACTGCTTCCCATGTCACCCAATATATTCTCTTTTCTTCAGCTCATTCATGACATTTCTTGTTATTTTGATGTTTTACTGATTCCAAGCCAAGAGAAGAATCCTCTGTATTGCTCTGAGGAAATATGTTTCAGTTTTGACTTATGTCAAACAGCCTCTACTTCAATTCTTTGGAGCAATTTTAACATCTTACTCCATAAAATAATTATTCCCTTTGCATAGTTGCCTTTTTTTCCCAAATTCTGCCTTCTTTTCCTCAGTTTTTTGGTTTTGGTTCGTTTTTTTGAGTGTTGGTGGTTTTTTTTTTTTTTGATATACACAAAAATTTCTGCCCAGACTTTGTGTCCACCAGGTATTATGCATCAGAGATTACTGCTGCCCTTACCAACCTATTGAACCTTTCCTTACCCTCAGTGCACAGCATTTTGTATACTTTACAAACCATGACATCCCATCATTAAAAAATGCTGTAGACTATAAAAAAAATTCCCAGTAAGACTGCAAGTTTCATTATAGCATCCCCCAGCACCTCCAGCATATAGATGTTGTAGTTTATAACCACAAGACAGCCTGTGTCTTAAGAGCCGGAAACACAGGCAGCCCATACTATTTATATGTGCAGTATCCCAACTGGAAGAGCCAGTGGAAAAAGAGCACTTCTAACTCTGAAATCTTGAATATATTATATCAGAACAGCAGAAGGTCAATTGCAAAAAATACAGAAACCTTTCGAACAGAGAGAGAATATGATAAGGAGCTAAAAGAAGCTGCACTATTTCTCCATTTGTTGGAAAGAAGTGATACTCAGGGGAAAGAGGCAAGCGAAGTCTCTGCTCTGCTACAGGCAACAACCCTCGGGGCTTTTGGCATCTACCATTCAGTCCACCATGAACATGAAGACAACTGTAAATTACAAGACATAGTCATCCAGCAATTACAATACTATGATCCATGAAAAAATGTCAGCTAGCAAAGCTACAGGAGTTGTTTTCTTTTGGAAAGCCAGCAAATATCAAAACTACACAATAAATACATATTTGTATTCAGATGAAAATAAACAAAAAACCAAACAAAAAACAAACAAACAAAACCACAAAGCACAATCACCTTCTCCACAATGCCTGTCTACAAAGGACTAACATATATTCTTCAAAGGACATAATGAAACATGTAATGGACTAAAAAGTAATAAAGACATTATGCACTGCACTAACAGAGGTCATTGTGGATTTCCAGAAATACTGATATAATGCAAAATCCTGCTAGCAACCCATAATTAAACAAAAAAGTAATTGTAATTAGACAGTGAAGTTGGCTGTCATTGACCAACAATAGATGTCATTTGACCAACACCATAGTATGTCATTGCAATAATAATAACTTCATTTCTAGCAGCAGTTTAACATACAGGAATGCTTATGAGACACATTAAACACTCATTAAACACCACTTCTAACTATTTTCCTGGCTGAGGGGACCTTCTATTCTCTATAAACCACATTAGAAAGAAGAAAAAAAAATTCTATATATATAAACTCAGAAAAGGAATTTATTTCAAGAGGAAAACACTAAGACTGACACCACAGTTTCAGTCACCTGGAATAAACAATATCTTCACCACCTCAAAAATATTTTACAAGAGCAAAAAAACCCATTACACATTTTTAGACCACAGATAGCTAAAATTTAATGGCAAACATATATATCAAGCCAGTATAAATTATTTTCATTACGAACCAAAAATATTGCTGTCCCGCTACAGAGGAATAATTTCTAACACATTTTAAATCAAAGAGCTGTGGAGATAATATCAAATCTACACCAGTTTGTCAGAGAAAAACACTGTTATATTCCAAAAACCATCACACAAAGCTTATATATTTATTCCCCACTTCTTTTCTACTGTTTGCACACATACACATTTATTAAAAAAAAAAAAAAAAAAAATCTGAAATAGTGTAAGGTATAACCCAGGGATGTTAGGACACTGATGAGAAAAAGATTCCAAAAATACTGGTAAGCTAACAGTTTTTGCATATACTACTACTTTTATCTAAACTAAAGATTTGAAAAATACTAGCCAGATAATGGATTACACTTCAACAAAATAGATTTCTAGTATTTTTTTTTGAACAAAAAGCAGGGGCTTGCCCAATGTCTAGTAAAAGGGGAAATATATAGTATAGTTATAAGGTGTAGCTTACTTCGAAAAATAGAGATGTCTCTCATCTGTCCCTCTTGCTTCCCTTAGCCATATCACAGCTGCTGCATTTGTCCATACAGGCTCTTGCAGCAAATTCCTGGCTAATAAGAAAAAGTCAAGGAAAGCAGCCTTTTCTAGAAGAGTGTCTGCAGTCTTTCAGAAATGATGCAGCTCTTTTGATCCATAGCAATGATTATCCATCTGTATTTTAACTTCTTCCCTCTCTGTCCCTCAACACTACCACCATTGCTCCCCTCTGACATACATAATATTTTCTGGGATCACTTTCCCTCATCCAAGAGGAAATGCCCAATGATATGAAGGAGTGAAGAAAACATCCTGGAGAGTGTGACAGAGCATGCTGCCAAGAAATACTGAAGCTGGAGTGGAGAGTCACTGAAGATGCATAGCTCAGTCTAAGGCTAAGAAGGGACACAGACTTTAAAAGCCTAGAAAAGCCCCTCACAGCCCAAAGGACTTCTGTGCTCATATACCAGCATCTTAGCCTATACCACTTCTATACTGCTACCTTTGTAATATTTCTGGCCACGTTTCCTTCCTCACTCATATGCCTTCCCTTCCTGAAAAGGGCCCCCTTTTACTTCTCTAAATCCCTAAAGGTCATTCAGCTACCATCAGAAGCATTGATACAAGTAAATACGACTGACTTCCATTTTTATTTTAAATACTTTTTGTGTTTCTGAATTTTGCATTCAAAAGATGTTATTCTGTACTACATTTCATGAGAGATTTCTTTAAGATCATAACTTTCGTACCCTACTATAAATCCCACCTCCCTTTGTTTATAGCATTTTTCCTATAAGATACAATAACCAAGCATTTGCACATGAAAAACTCTCTGGAATTTATTTAAGACAAGAAAGTTATTCAGGTAAGGGAGTGTTTAACTTAAATGGCAGTAAAGGAAGATGAAAAAATATCCAGACCAAAGTCTTATAATTCTGTAACGCTGGCTCAGCCAATTGTTAGAGGGGAGACATTTGCTCTTGTACACATGCAAAAATTGTTCAACATGCTTGGAAGGACAAGGAGGAAATACATAACTGACAGTATCCTAACAGAATAAGGGTAGAAAAAGTTCTTGGTGCTCTAGTTAACTGACCATTTGTAGTGGTCAGTTTAGCAGGATTTCATGTCAGTTCAACAAACTTGGAGACAATTTTTTCTACTGACTAGGTGATGATTTTCATCAGATACATATTGGAAAATCTTCCCTTAAGGGACATTTACCCTCACGCATTTTCTATTTCAAGCAGGTACTATTCATTCTGATGCTGAACTCCGCCAGGAACGTGAATTATATGAACTGCTTGTATAGAAAACAGTATGTCCCACTGAGTAGAACTGGTAATGTTGCAGTTCATCAAAGAAGGAAATATCAACCAGCCTAGAAATAGTCTTGTGGCAGAGCTTCAGAAAAATAACTCTGGGGAAAACAAAAAGCAAAAAGGCAACCCAATTTCTTTGTAGAGTTGATGCATTTTACTGCAGTTAAAGCAGAGGCTTGTTGTGTGGATGATGTAACCTGCTATGACAAATTCACTATTTGGAATAACCTTTCTCGCCATGACTATGAAGGAAATATTTTTCAGACACTACAATGCGTTTATTGGACATCACAAGATTTTACTAGCTGAACTACTCTACCATTAATGTAACTCCTTTATATCTTACTTGAAAACAAGTCATCACCATTATTATAAAAATATTCATATTTATATTTCAAAACCTTTTATATAAAGTTGTTCATGCATCTTTTCATTGATACTTGTGTCTTGACTGTTATATATCTTGGGTTTATGTTTTATAACTTTCCCATGTATTTCTCAGTCATTGAACAGCTTATTCTTCTATAAATTTGACAAATATATGTGCACATAAGAAAAAAAAAACAACACAGACATCATTTCTTTAGAAGCTACTATTCATACATTTCCTGTCAAGAGTTCTCATTCATTTTCCAACAGTTTGTTTTTATTGTTTACATGACTTCCTTCCTCTGAGTATATAATAACATTGGCCATTCCCAAGATTGATTTAAAGTGTGATAAGTCCAGTACCTCCCCCCAGCCCCAATAGTCCATCATTCCTTTCATCGACAACTCTTTTTTTGTAGGGCATTTTGGTATTTGAAAAGCATTTTTCTTCCCCATCTAGACAAGGATGAGAGACTGCTATGGGGAGTGTTTGTCCCTATAAACTGGAATGAGGAGAAATGAGACCAAAGGCTGCAGTCACCTGCTGGGACTTCCTGAGGGTTAGTGACAGGGCTCCTGGTAATTTCTGTGTGCCTAGACCCCTGATCCAGCCCACCTGAAGGAGGCCTGGTATTCTTCCTTTGGTGCACACTGAAGACTAGGAGCACTTTGGCCAACATTTCATGGGAGATGAAGGAGAAGGCAAGAGCAATCATACACACTCTGAGTCATCTACCTCATTGCAATAACAACGTAAGGCTGCTTGCACATGCAGAGCCACCTTTTTTTCCAAGGCAAAAAAGTGATCAAAGTCAGTACAGTACCAACAAAAGCAATATCTCTTGCCCAAATTGTTAGAACTGGTAGGTAAGGTTTTGGGACCCAGTAGAATTTGGCAGAGGCCTTTTACAGATGGCACTCAACGGATGTCTCCACTGCTTCAAGCAGTCCAAGTGTCTTACAAGGAAAGGGACAATAGAATTGATATATAACACAGTGGGTTTACTGAAAGAAGAGGTTCGCTATTATTTGAATATTTGGGTCTCAACTGTACATATTCAGGAGACAAATAAATGACTTTAATAGACTAAGCTCACACAGAGAAAGGAGAACACACCTAAAAGTTTGTGACCTATGACTGCTGTCAGTGAACACTGTAACCAGGCATTGGCTTAAAAAATATCAAATTTAAGTATCAGTCATTGCTGAACGAAACAGCATTCCATCTATTCAGTACCTTATTAGAACTACATGAGTTTTTGACATGTTGCATACAATAACCTTTATGCTAAAAGACTGAGTTATTTTTACACAAGAACAATCTTGTTGTAACAACTGTTTGACTAAATTTAACTTAATCACATACAGAGATGAGCTAAAGGGGTTTAAACCTTTTTTCAAAGGATTCTTTCAGCCAATGACTTTGATATCTCTTTTCAAATAGTTGGTGATAAACATTTAGAAAAAGACAGACATGAAAGCTCACCACTACTAAATCAGCTGGTATTTTGCTTTTCTGAAGCTATATGAGCTTTCATACTACATGATGATTAGCCTTCATTAATATAGTTAATTCTAGAAAGGACTTGTATGAAGCCAAAAAAGTACAGAACCAGTTGCTACTGGAGCTAATGGAAATATGTAATTTTAATGAGTGTGGAAAAAGAAAAGAAATAATCAGAATTTTAATTTCTGCATTATTTACTGTAAAATAAGAACCTGAAAGTACCTACCAAAAGCATGAAGTGTCACATGAGAACTACTAGTAATCATTTATTTTTAGTGTCAGTAAATCTTGCCTGGACTGAGCATAACTGGAGGGAAGAAATAAAAAGCGGGGCAGGGAGAGGGCAAAAAAACCCAAGCTGATACGAACACATTACACATTTAGGCTACTGGTTTTTGTTTTCTAACTTTTATAGCAAAAGTCTTTACTACAAACCAGACTACAGAAGCATCAGAGGTACAAATGTGAAGATGGAAGTAAGCAATTGTATTAAAACAAATCTATAAATTACTTATGTTTCAGTCAGAGTTAAGACAATATTGGACTTTGGATGCAGAAGAAAATTCTCAGTGTGCATGTGAGAGACAGCATTTTAGTCTGAGACAAACCAATCAAATGTAATAAACAGTGGAGGAAGTCATATGACTTACCGCAGTAAATTCATTAAAGTTACATAAACAATCTCTCAACTTCAAAAACTAAGCAGAACAGAGGAAATTCAAAAAATAGAAAACAGAAATTTGAATATCATTTAAGAGATATGGCAAATAAAGAGAAAAGGGGTAAACATTACTTTTTTGTTGGTGGTGGATACTAAAGCTGAAGCGCTAGATACCTACTATACACATCAAAGAGAAAAGAATGGACAATAGTAGAAATACCTGGATGGGTAGAACCAGTAGAAATCTGAAAAGTTTTGGCATTTAATTTACCACAAAAGATGATAACAGACTCAGGAAGAATGAGAACTCTGCATTTGTTGTTTATTTCTGAATTGTGGATTGCAAATCTGTTTTTTTTTAAAGAAAATATACATATGGGCTGAAAAAAACCCTATTCTGAAAACTTCTGTTTGCAACAGTAAAGTTTATGTCCTGTAACTATCTTAAATATCACAGAATCACAGAATGTCAGGGATTGGAAGGGACCTCAAAAGATCATCTAGTCCAATCCCCCTGCCAGAGCAGGAACACCTAGGTGAGGTTACACAGGAAGGCGTCCAGGCGGGTTTTGAATGTCTCCAAAGAAGGAGAATCCACAACCCCCCTGGGCAGCCTGTTCCAGTGTTTCGTCACCCTCACTGTGAAGAAGTTTCTTCTCACATTTAAGTGGAACCTCTTGTGTTCCAGCTTGAAGCCATTACCCCTTGTCTTACTGTTGGTTGTCACCGAGAAGAGCCTGGCTCCATCCTCGTGACACCCACCCTTTATATATTTATAAACATTAATGAGGTCACCCCTCAGTCTCCTCTTCTCCAAACTGAAGAGCCCCAGCTCCCTCAGCCTTTCCTCATATGGGAGATGCTCCACTCCCTTAATCATCTTTGTGGCCCTGCGCTGGACTTTCTCCAGCAGTTCCCTATCCTTCTTGAACTGAGGGGCCCAGAACTGGACACAATATTCCAGATGCGGTCTCACCAGGGCAGAGTAGAGGGGAAGGAGAACCTCTCTGGACCTACTAACCACCCCCCTTCTAATACACCCCAGGATGCCATTGGCCTTCTTGGCCACAAGGGCACAGTGCTGGCTCATGGTCATCCTGCTGTCCACCAGGACCCCCAGGTCCCTTTCCCCTATGCTGCTCTCTAATAGGTCATTCCCCAACCTATACTGGAACCTGGGGTTGCTCCTGCCCAGATGTAAGACTCTACATTTTCCCTTGTTATATTTCATTAAATTTTTCCCTGCCCAACTCTCCAGCCTGTCCAGATCTCGCTGGATGGCAGCACAGCCTTCTGGCGTGTCAGCCACCCCTCCCAGCTTGGTGTCATCAGCCAGCTTGCTGATAGTACACTCAATTCCCTCATCCAAGTCATTGATGAATATATTGAATAGTATTGGTCCCAGAACGGACCCTTGAGGCACTCCACTAGATACAGGCCACCAACCAGACTCCGCCCCATTGACCACGACTCTCTGGCTTCTCTCCTTCAGCCAGTTTGCGGTCCACCTCACTACCCGATCATCCAGTCCACAGTTCCTCAGTTTTGCCGTGAGGATGCTGTGGGAGACGGTGTCAAATGCTTTACTGAAGTCAAGGTAGACCACATCCACCGCTCTGCCATCGTCAATACACCTTGTTACGTCTTCATAAAAGGCTACGAGGTTGGTCAAACACGACTTCCCCTTGGTGAAGCCATGCTGACTGCCCCTGATGACCCTCTTATCCTTGATATGTCTTAAGATGGCACCGAGGATAAGGTGTTCCATCACTTTCCTAGGGATGGAGATGAGGCTGACTGGTCTATAGTTGCCCGGGTCTTCCTTCTTGCCCTTTTTGAAGACCGGAGCGACTTTTGCTTTCCTCCAGTCCTCAGGCACCTCTCCTGTTTCCCAAGACTTGGCAAAGATGATGGAGAGTGGTCCAGCAACGACTTCAGCCAGCTGCCTCAGCACCCGCAGGTGCATCCCATCTGGACCCATGGATTTATGGATGTCCAGATTGCTTAACTGGTCCCTAACCCAGTCCTCATCAACTGAGGCAAACTCCTCCATTGCCCTGCCTTCCTCTGGGGCCTCAGGGCAGCCTCCGGCAGAGTAGACAGAGACAAAGAAGGCATTCAATAGCTCTGCCTTCTCTGTATCTTCTGTCACCAGGGCACCCACCCCATTCATCAGTGGGCCTACATTGCCTCTGGTGTTAGTTTTATCTGCCATGTATTTGAAGAACCTCTTCCTGTTGTCCTTGACCCCTCTCGCCAGGTTTAACTCTAAGGAGGCCTTAGCTTTCCTAGTTGGCTCCCTACATCCTTTAACAACAGCCTTATATTCTTCCCAGGTGGCCAGCCCCTCCTTCCATGATTTGTAAACTCTCTTCTTCCACTTGAGTTTGCCCAGCAGTTCCCTGTTTAACCACACAGGTCTCCTGGCTCCCTTCCTTGACTTTCTGCGCGTTGGGATGCACTGATCTTGAGCTTGGTAGAAGCAGTTCCTGAATGTTAACCAACTATCTTGGGCCCCTTTACCTTCAAGCAGCCTTGCCCACGGGATTTCCCCCAGCAATTGTTTGAACAGGCCAAAGTTGGCCCTGCTGAAGTCCAGGGTTGCAATTCTGCTTGGTATTCTGCTCCAGCCACATGAGATTCTGAACTCCACCATTTCATGGTCACTGCAACCAAGGCAGCCCCTCACCTTTACTGCTTCAACCAGACCCTCCTTGTTAGCGAGGACGAGATCTAGCAGCGCACCTAGGTAAAGACAATATTAATAAAACACTACCTTCCAGCAATTTCATCTCTCGTATCCATCCTGAACTTTGCTACAGTTTAGGTTTTTACTTCTCATTCCCATCTACTCTTTCTTTCTTTTGACTTATCTGTGGATGCTGATACTAATTTATGGGAAGATGTCAGTGTCACAGTCCACCTTAGAATTCAAGAGACAGATCTTAAACATGTTGATGTGGAAGTGGGGAAATCACTTCTACAGCAATTTCTGTGCAAGTATTTCATTTGTTAAAAGTGAGAGAGATTAATTTCATAAATAAGCAGTGTTCTGAAGGATATATACTAAATAATTTCCCATGCTAGTGCCTAGAAGGTCTTGTTCCTCTAAAAGTTGTACCAGAAACAGGTAGTTTTCAGAACTGCATTTTCTATGCCAAGAAAGTCAGAGGAGTTTTTGGACTGAAACATCTCAGTGGTGTTCCTACTTCACTTGTACTTTAAAAGCAGATAAATATTTAATTAGAAGGTAAGGCTTAGTGGAGGCATACGTACAACTAAACCATTTGCCATTCTTTGATTTAAAGCATTCTTTAAACCTTTTTACTAACAGTAAGTAAAAGGGAGGGAAAAAAGTCACCAAATGATGTTTCTACCATACACCACAAGGTAGCACTACAGGATAAAAGGAAAGAAGGTTAAAAAGTAAGCACTAAAGGCTACAAGGGACAGGGAAGGAGGCAAGAAAAAAACCCCAGAAGCTTAACAATTTTGATAAATCCCTCACAGCCTAATTACATACACACACAAATGCAAGGATGTCTAACTTGGTGTAAATTACATATTAATCAGGTGGGAAAAAAGTTAAGGTTATACCTGGGTGTGATTTCAGAGAGACATCCAGCTGCAGTCCTCTTTTTCTTGGCAAGTCTCTGGTTTTAGCAATTCATGGCATTTGGTAGCCTAGCTAACATACCACCATCACTGTTCAGTAGGCCAAGGTCACCTGTATGAAAAGCCATTTGTTGTTGGTTAGGCCTGACCAAATTGAGCGTTTACAAGTTGCATTTTGGTGGACTTCCCTCTTTTGCCTTGCAATAGGAGAGCAGGGAAAGTAATCATACTCCATTTTAACAGACATATGATCTAAAGATCATGTTTCAGGATTTCCAGTATTTTCAAGTGTATACAAAACAGAAGATGTTAAGATTACATCTGTCTGTTACTGATATCAGGTATTTGGGATAACCAAAATTAAACAGACTTTGCAGACCTGCTCCAAATGATGTCTTTTTTGTCCCCACTTAATAGCATTTACTTGCAGACAATGATGGCAAAGCCCGAGACCTGCACATCTCATTCTTCATTACATTACACATTTAGCCACCAGGTGGCAGATACTCCTCATCAGACTGACAGCTAATACTAAGATGCAGAAATATTAAAAATGCTAAATGAGTTTTTAAGGTTCGTCAACTCTGTTATCTTAAGTAATTTTTGTTAAGCATACTATTCTGTCTACATCAAATAATATCCTGTATGATCAGACAGGACAGAATATTTTCTTATTATTTTCAAATGAAACTTCTTAGTACTTTTACAGTTCCTCTGAATAACTTCAGTCGAAACACTTTTTCCACATAGACATGTATCGTAACATTGACTCATTGACACAAAGGTAGGCAGATGCAATAAATGAGGGGATTTCCTTGACAAAAAGAAGAAAAAGTGCCAGTATCTGCAAAAGGAGGGGGAAGGGAAGAATTCATGGCAAGGCATAGGTACTAAGAGTGCTCAATATTTGCTAGCTGCTCCAGAAGCCAATGCACGCGGATTTGTTGCTTTTTTAGTTACGATTGGTCAGTAAATCACAATTTCTGATTTTTAATATGTGTGTGTCATCTAGCTAGCATTACAAATGTTGATCCTTTTCTGAGGTGATTACTCACTTCTGACTATTTTGTTAAAGATGGGAATAAGAATTGGGTGAAAATTATGAAGTTCTAGAGATGCAAAGATATATAATCTGCCATAGATTACTATTAATAATATAAAGGAGTATAGCCATACAGTGCAATGTTGAGAAACCGAATATATGCTTAATCAGAAAACCTCTCTTAGGCACAGAGGTCCTAAATCACAGTAATACATGAAGCTTCTCTCAGAAACATCTGCAGATATATCAAGTATATATACAGGCTGGCAGAATGAATTTCTGACAATGAGCTGTTATTTTCTTCACCATCTTCAGTTCTCCAAGTGATGATGAAGAAAATAACACCATCTTCAATTTTCCAAGCGATTTCATAGGTAACTAGTATCAAAGCTATTTTTACGACAGCACTGTTGGCAAAAAGAAGCATCCTGGTCAAGCAGGCAAACAAATGTGAGCTTCCAAATGAAAACGATTCTGGTAAACAAATCACAGAAGACCAGAGACAAAGGAACAAAAAGGCGTTTTCCTTCTCCTCCTGCTGTTGTACATTCTGTAACATAAGTCTTTCAGGTAACTTTTCTCCAAAAATGAGCGTCCAACACATGTTGAAGATACAATAGGTCAGGATGCTCACTCCTCTTTTTTCATTCCTGTTTCCTGCAGCATGCTAAGTGAAATGCTTCACTGAGATCCTACACTGAGATCCTACAGAGTGAAACAATGAAGATAAAAAGTACATGAACTATTTTACTACTGTTCTAGTGTTTCTACAAATTGAGGAAATGTATAGCTTTCTCTATGTTTTTTTTTTCTTGAAAATTCAGAAAAAATTGTGAACCTTAGACAGCTACGAGTAATATTGTCACATAATTAGAAGTAGTTCAGCATTTCTCAGTGCTCATAAAAACATGAAAGAAGGTGGAAATCCCTGTTTACATAATATGGATATTAAAAGGTATAGGGATTCAATGTCAAATTATTTACCATTCAGTTATGTCTTGCTGATGCAGACAACTTTTTTGCACTCAAAAAAAAAAAAAAGGGAATAAAGACTTTTACTACGAGTCTTCCTAAAGCAACTTGAAAATATTTAGCTGCAGTGTGTTAGGAACATTTTCACTGCAACTATTCAATATTTATTATTCATGGTAGGGGTGGCTGAAAGGTTTTTGAGTAATACATTATTGAAGATTTTTTCACTGGTGTTAGCTGAATTATTTACTTCGAACTTTTTTTGGGGTAGTATTTGTCTTGCTCTAAATTGTGTCATTCATTTTATATGGAAAGGATTGGTTGAAATAACCGCTGGCAGACCTAAGCTTAGCAAGTCAGTTGTCCTTTAGGTAACCAAATAGTATTCATCTCTTGAGGTCTGCAAGGAACTGAAACCATGTCACTCATTGAAGGAACGATGAATACAGTACTGCTCTGTTCTCTCAGCAGCTCAAGTCACCAACAACTATGGTCTCAAACATCATGGGATCACAGAGAAATAAATTACCAGCACGGTTAGTTCAAGGCACGAATCAGTAATGAGCTACATCCGTGTATTTAGATGTTTGTATCCAGCATGTTTGATCATGTGCAATTTTATATACAAGAGGAAGTTCACACAGTAAGATATTTCACAATGAATGACTTCACACTGAAAGTTAGGAAACAGTTTTTACCCTTTGTTGAACCAAGAAAATGTTACACAGAGATATCCCAAATTCTATTATAATTACACAATCCTAGGTAAACAACACATTCCCCAGTTTATTTAAAAGGGTGCCAAGTTTTTTTCTGAAACATTTAGAAACAAATACATTTCAGGAAGAAATGTATTTCTGGACCTGTTGAAGGTTTTCAAGGAAGATTTTCATATACAATTCAGCATGCAGAAACCAGGATAAGAAGCAGTTCTCCCTCAGAGCACAGCCTGAGATAAGATAAAGGACAGAATCTCAAAAATAAGTGCATTAAGGAGTTATCCATAATGTCAGTTAAATTCTAGAGCCAAATCCCTGCTTTAATCTAAAGGATATATTTTCTTCACTGATGTCTTCTAGAAAGAAATACAAATATGATGTTAATTTGACTGTTGCATTGAAATAGTTCATTTAAATTTTACTTAATCTGGCACAAGTAAAGAGTGGTTTTGAACTAACTGGTTAATGCATATAATTTCATGTGTAAAATTCAGTAACTGGAACATATACTGGAATAGCAAATAGATTTCTTAGCAAGTATCTAACTTCCTGGTATATTTCACAAAACCTTCAAAGGGCAGGATTATGTGTCCTTAAAGAAATTATGCAGGACGGGCTGGGGAAGGTACTCAAGAAAACCCAGCTAAATAGCATCCATTTTGCCTCTCACTCCAAACACATGGTTACCATGAAACATTGTATTTTTAGCAGCTATATTCCTATCATACAGTTGTTGAAAATGAGAAGCTAGTTGATCTTATTCATTCTGTTCACCTGCCTTTCATGAAATACTTAAATCCAAATGAGGTACTACAGTTTGAAGTCTCTGACATCAAAGGTAGTTAGATTAGGTCACTTCTCTGTGAAAATAAAATACCCTAATTCCACTCACATTGGACTTGGACAGAAGTAGATCCAAAAGCTCCAGAAAATCAAGAATATTTCAAAGTGTTGTAGCATCTTAGGAATGTATGGTTTCGTCCATATGTGTCTTTCTTGCAACTCTCCCCAACGAAGCCCATGTCAGTGGTTTTCTCAAATACCTTTTTTTTTTTTAATTGGAACATTCCAGAATAGAAGTGTCTGAATAAACATGTCTCTGAAATAAAAAGGGGTTTTTTGGTGTCTATGACTTATCCTATAGCTTGCAAAACTACAAATTGAAACTCCTATTTTTGAGAGTACAAATTAAAAAACCACTCTCACTGACATCCAGGTGTTTGCTTGAATATTCCTGAATAATATGACCTCAGAGATGAAGGAGATTATGAGTAATTATGCAGACTTTACAAGTTAATTCCTACTGTCTTATTCTTTAGATGAACAGCTTTTAAAAGAATATATTTTGTCAGGTTTCAGATAATTTCTGTAATAAAAACTCCGAAATTTGCCTGTTGCCACTCCAGTCTTCAAAAATGGCAAGAAGGATGACCCAGGAAACTACAGGCCAGTCAGCCTCGCTTCCGTCCCTGGAAAGGTGATGGAACAGGTAATTCTGGACATCATCTCCAAGCATGTGGCAGAAAAGAAGGTTATCAGGAGTAGTCATCCTGGGTTCACCAAAGGGAAATCAGGTTTGACCAGCCTGATAGCCTTCTATGATGGTATGACTGGCTGGGTAGAAGAGGGTAGAACAGTGGACATTATCTACCTTGACTTCAGCAAAGCTTTTGACACCATCTCTCACAACCTCTTCATAGGCAAGCTCAGGAAGTGCAGGCTGGATGAATGCACAGTGAGATGGTTCATGAACTGGCTGGATGGCAGAGCTCAAAGTGTTGAGATCAACAGTGCAGAGCCTGGTTGGAGGCCTGTAGCTAGTGGGGTTCCCCAGGGGTCGATGTTAGGTCCAGTCCTATTCGACCTGTTCGTCAGTCACCTGGATGAAGAGACTGAGTGCACCCTCAGCAAGTTTACTGATGATACCAAGCTGGGTGGAAGGGCTGACGCACCAGAAGGCTGTGCTGCCATTCAGTGAGACCTGGACAGGCTGGAGGGCTGGGCAGAGAAAAACCTAATGAAGTTTAACAAGGGCAAGTGTAGGGTCCTGCTCCTGGGGAGGAATAACCCCAGGCACCAGTACAGGTTAGGGGTGGACCTGCTGGAAAGCAGCATTGCGGAGAAGGACTTGGGAGTTCTGGTCGACAACAGGTTTGGCCATGAGTCAGCAATGTGCCCTTGTGGCCAAGAAGGCCAACGATATCCTGGAGTACATTAGGAAGAGTGTGATCAGCAGGTCGAGGGAGGTTATCCTCCCCATCTACTCTGCCCTGACGAGGCCACATCTGGAGTACTGTGTCCAGTTCTGGGCTCCCCAGTTTAAGAAGGATAAGGCATTACTGGAGGGAGTCCAGTGACGGGCTACAAAGATGATTAGGGGCCTAGAGCACCTTTCTTATGAGGAGAGACTGAGAGCTGGGTCTGTTCAGCCTGGAGAAGACTGAGAGGGGATCTCATCAATGTTTATAAATATCTCAAGGGTGGATGTCAAGAGGATGGGACCAGACTCTTTCAGTGGTGCCCAACGATAGGATGAGGGGCAACAGGCACAGGCTGAAGCATAGAAGGTTCCATCTGAATATGAGGTGAAAATTTTTTACTTTGTCAGGGTGACAGAGCACTGGAACAGGCTGCCTAGAGAGGTTGTAGAGTCTCCTTCTCTCAAGACCCGCCTGGACAGATTTCTGTGTGATCTGCTCTGGGTGAACCTGCTTTAACAGGTGAGTTGGAGATGATCTCCAGAGGTCCCTTCCAACCCTAACCATTCTGTGATTCTGAGAAATAAGAGATGTAATTGTAGCTCCACTAGCAGATGGTCTCTTTTCAGCCATTACAGCTTCACCTGGCATAGCCTTGCTTAACTAAAATTTATAAACAATCTTCAGAAGGATCTCATGATGTCCAGCTTCTGCCATTCACCTAGATATTCACAACATCAATCCTATCCAGTGCTGAACCTGATCTCTGTGTCTAACTATCAGAAAATGAGCTGCTTTGACAGAACTTTATCTTTTTCTTATTGCCACTCTGTTATGGATATGCCACATAATGAGAACTTGTTAAAATTACAGAAACATACCTGATATTTTGTGTAACAAAGATTAGGAAATTAAATCAGAGGACATTTTTTAAAGCTAGAAGTCAGTCTAGTTTAACGTTCTGATCTCACGAGTGGTTTTCAAATAAAAGGGTCATAATTTTAAAGTGCGCTCAGCACCTAGTGTATCCTTTGAAGATGATGAGAAGTGCCAAACATCTTGGGGAAAAAAAAATAAAAATTCAAACAACATATTTAAGCATTAGTTTACAAGCTTAAGTGCAGGTATTCAACTTCTAAAATTCTGGTTAGCATTCTTAAAATACATAGTTAAATAAAGTGGGTTTTTTGTCTTTTTACCTAGGAAACTTTCCATTTCACTCCTGGATACCTCTCTCCAACATGCTTAAAATGGATGGTAGAAAGTGTCCCAATGCAGCATTATTTACATATCCCAACAATGCCATTCTGTTCTGAACACACATACACACACACACACAGAGAATAGAAACATTTCTTAAATGCATTGACAAAGCAGATCCTTTCAGAGACAGAAGGCAGGCTTTTAAACTTGCACCTACATATCTCCCAAAAACAGAGTAAGACCACCTACAAGGGCTCCATCCAAGTGAAAAAGAGAGCATCTACATCAGGCAAATCCTATTGAACTCAATTTATACTTACCATCTATTCATATAAGGAACTGTAACTATTAGGTTATTTTCAACACAATATTAATACAAATGGCAGCTTTGCAGTCCTTACCGTTTGTCATACCAGGCTGCATATACTTTTTCCACGGTGTCGTATTCTCATTTGGGCAAATAAAAATGTGTTTCCTTCATAGGAACTGCATGCATTCTGCTTCAAAAGATGAAAAAATTTAACAGCCTAACACTGGTATTTAATGCATTTTGAGACACAAACTACACACACAAACTAATTTAGCTTTAGACACAACTTATAGCAAAGTTGTCTTATGTCATTTGCATATTTTTCTAGAAGATGGTTTCATTTATTTCCGTTTAACTTTATCAGCAAGTAACGAAATTTTATTCTGGAGCACAAGTTGTCACCGTTTTTCTAATAACATTCTATGTGTTAATTTATTTCTGTGGCACATTAGAAACATATTCTGAAAAATGTATCTCCCAAGAACTTGTAAAAAAGTAAGAAGCTGGATGTGAGAGTAGTCTGCCAGAAAATCCTGGAAGGGACTTGCTATTTTCTTCTCCCATTTCAAGGTCTAAAAAGAAAACACTAATCAAAATGTTTTAAGATTTATCATAATAGGAACGTTGAAGAATGGTTTGGATAAAACAGGAAGTAAATGTCTTTTTTTTTCAGTAAGTTTCTACAGGGAATTGGAAGTGAAAACAAAGTTGTGATAAAATAGATTGTGGGAGATCTATGGGCTTCTGCAGTTATCAGCATCCTTTCTCAGTAAGCATGTCACTCAGCAGCCCCACACCAACCATGAGCCTACAGCTTCCACACAATACAGTTCACCGTACCTGTAGAACAGGGGTGTCAAACTCATTTCACCAGGAGCCACATCAGCTTCGCAGTTGCCTTCAAAGGGCTGAATGTAATTTTAGGACTGTATAAGTGTAGGAGTAGTTACATTTATACATTCCTAAATTTACATTCGGCCCTTTGAAGGCAATCGCAAGGCTGATGTGGCTCCTGGTGAAATGAGTTTTACATTCTACAGTGTAGAATCTAGAGAGCCCAAAATTTTTCTAACTTTTTTTTCCATTAGTGCTGTTTTTCTGTGCACCATTTCCCTAGCTTGTCGTAGGTAATACATCCAAACCAGACTGTCATTTCTTCAAAATACTAGGCCACATCTCACATCCTCAAGAACCACCAGGATCTGATTTGTAAAAGGCACATATTTTCTGACTACTATGGATCTGTCCAACTAGCAAAAGAGTCGGGGAAGATGGAAAGAGCCTGCTCTATAGGAGACTACTGGACTAGCAGAGAATGCCAAAGCCACTTTTAAGTCTACACCTCCCTGTGTATTTTAATTATATCGTTAACGGAATTATGTAAAACCTGGCTGTACTAAGAGGAAAAAAAAAGAAACACCAAACAAACAAAAAACCCCAAACAAATAAACAAAACACACACAAAAAATAAAAAACCCACAGAAAAAAACAAACAAACAAACCACAACACCAAAATCAAAACAAAATTACTCTTTGATAAGGCAGTGGTTACAGATGTTATCATAACATTCTATATTTAGAGTCTCAATGTTTGTTCCCAGGCCTTAGAAACTCAGACTTTACACTGATTTAAAACAAAACAAACAGAAACACCACACAAAAGCACCCCAACACACGAGTATTTCTTTGTCCTTCTTCTCCCCTTCCTGTCTCAGCATAGACAATAATTTTGTTCATAAGTCTCATTATTTGGCTATAACAATTTAAGCTTCCTATGACCCTGAACTTTCCATAATGTGTATGGTCAGCACTTTCAAGTCTACCAGCAAATCTGCAATAACTTATTTATTCACTTCTTCATAAACAGCTTCTGAGGTACTAAATGAACTCAAACCATAAAGCTGTAACTCAGCCCCATTCAGGATTCCACTTCTTGGGCTAAAGCATCTACTCATTTAGAATAAATACAGAAACAGATATCTTCTGGTCTTTCATCAAACAATTAACATGTTTAGTCATTCTTTTGAAGTGAAACCATGGCTTTAGGACATTTCTATCATGCTCTGTTGTTTCAGATAATAAATATTAATGCTCCCATGCATTTTATGTTATTGGCACAACTGCTAGAAACTAACCATTTTAAAACTCACAGAAATTTTTATACACCTGTCACAAAAGTGTCAGTATACTATCAAAAAAATGAATTTATGGTGCTTCTATATTTAGTGCTCTCCAGCAAAGTGCATGGAAAATAATCATGCACTGAATATTAAACTTTTAAAATCAGATGGAATACTATTCCTCAGTGGAAGCTAGTTGGAGTATCTGTCAAAATGATTTTTAGTTAGAAAATTGGATGTCTTAATGCTTAAATTATGTCAGGAACAAAGCAATTCTGGGGAGGGGAAAAAAAAAAATCCAACACAACCCACACACAAACACCACAAGCAACAACACTTTAAAAGGAAAGAGACACACTGATGTTATAATCCAGTGAAAAGGCACTCTTGTGAGAAAAAGACAGGAATTAAACCTATGCTTTCTTAATATGCGACATGATTATTCAGCTATTAGACACTTTGGGATGGTTTGCATACCTGTATTTTCCCCTTTAAAACACACAAAACCACAAAGGATTTGATTTCTGTTGATACTGATTTAAAAAAATGCTGTCAAAATATCTCAAAAGTATTTGCAGCCTTCTGTTTGAGCTGCAGCACTAGAAATACTGCTGGGTTTCCATGGCATGAGCAGCTTTTCATAGGCCTTCCTTAAATTAATGATGTGCTCCTACAGTGAAAAATTACATATTTTGTAATTTCTGTATATAAAGCCGGGGGGGAGGGGGAAAGAGGAACCATAAAATGAGTGCTGGTTTCATAGACACAGCTAGCATTAAAAAAAAGTAATAAACTCACATAATGTGAGTGTATATGTGTGATTTATAAAGGGATTAATGCATAAAGAACTGCCCACAATTTCTGGTACTGCTTGATATAACTCTCAAGGTACAGTCCTCTGGTGTGGATCTGCTTTATCAATTTAATGTTTCTGTCTCAATTTGTCACAGTTCCGACGGTTGAATATTTTTGTATCAGAGCCTACTGCAAAGCTGAAGTGTGTGAATAATGGATTTTTCATTTTGCTGGCTAAACCACAAAAAAGGTCTCGGATCAAATGGAATATTTCATTTCCTGTTTGTTTAGGGTTTTATTGCCAAATTTTCCCCTTTATTATGCAAGTTTTGAAATAGATGTTTCTTCTTTAAATTTTTTAAGTTCTTTTTTTCTTCTTTAAATTTTTTAAGTTCAGAAATTCTTTGGCTTTAAAAAAAAAAAAAAAAGAAAAAAGAAAATTACAATGCTTTTCCTCCCCTAAAGTACACAACAGATCAGTTTGGGATTTATATTGAAAAGTACTTTGCCTGGTTTTATTGCTGAGAAAGCTTCTCTTTTCTTCATGCCACTTGATCAAGCTCTGGGCATGAACAAAGACAAATACAAATCTTCTTCCAGTAATATCTGTTGCTTTAAGAGACTCTTTTTTTTGAAAACTTATCTGAGATAATTTTGTTTGCTTCCTTGTTTTATTTATTATCCAGACAAATGCAAATAAACTGCACAGGTTTAGCTTTCCAGCTAGTTTTATTAAAATATTTTTCATTTTTGAATGCAGCACTCTATTCTTGGACCAGTTTAGACCTAGGTGGAACTAGATAGTAGAATATATTTTCTTGGTGAAATGAAGTAAAAAAACCAAGAAAAATCTATCAAACACTTCCTCCATACTTTCTGGAAACAGTTTAGAAAAAGCTATTATTCAAACTTAGCCACTTCATATTAATTGCACAGAGTATAACTGAATTTGTTACTTCGTATATTGACTGAGTTACAGATAAACAGTTTAAGCAGGGACATTAGAGGATTTGATGTAATGTACTCTTTCCCATTCTACTTATTCTGAAATCTCAAAAGCTGGGAAAAGTGGAAGTGAGTGATATCAGAAGCAGAATTAAGCATTTTTTGTCAAACAATTAATGTATTCTTCCCTTTTGTGGTTGCACAAAATCCTTCCTTTTTTTTTTTTTTTTAAATGCCTTAGTAAAATTAAGCTTTCAAAAATTCAGAATCTACAGAATTTTTCACAACTCAAAATTAAAAAGATCAGTGCACTGCTTATTTTGGGGAAAAAAAATCAAATCCATGTTAGAGGGGTGAGGAGGAAGAAGTGATATTAATACTGCAGCTTTCCACATCTGAGGGAGCTTTCCAGCCACTGGAGATTCATCCAGACAAGCTATACATTTTGAGATACCACAGTTTCTGCAGAGTCATTCTCTACTAAATACAGTGTTTCTACGTTTATTACAGAAAGATCACCAAATGCCTTGAGCAATTTGAGTTGACACCCAGCAATTTTCAGGAAAACGTCAGTTCTAAGCATCTGAAAATACAGCCTTGTTTTTATAAAACTAATCTGTTGGCAACATAGATCTATAATCAACACACACGCTGCATCCCAAGATGTTAAAAATCCCCCTAAAAAACTGAGAGATCTTCCAATTTGTTGTATATTGCTTTGTGCTCACTCCTCTTTCCCATGTCTCTCAATGCATAATTCAGGGGACACAAGTCATTTAAACAACTGGACCTCGACTCTGACCAGAACCCCTTAGAACTATTGCTGCACAGATTATCCATTACACTAAGCAACATTGATTCCATTTCAGAGCAATGATCAATAGTTACTACAGACTGACTGGTTGCAAGCTCTGTAGAAAATAGGTTGGCATATTTGTTCCAGTCAAATATATATAGCATGCTGTACACCTTCGTAGAAAAAACTTATGTCTATATTTAAGAAGCAGATGAAGAGTCAGAAAAATAAATAAAACAAGCCTCCTTTTGGAGCAAGAGTAGTTTTAGGCCCTGTATCATTCTTCTGTACAAATTAACAAAATGCATATATACCCTTACAAATGTGTTTTCTAAGAGCTGTTGCTGATCTGGCAAAATTATATAAGTAAAACCATAACATTTAAACTTCTGTTTTCTCAGACTTCACCATCATTCCCTAAAAGTCTTTCATTCATAGCAACCTCTTGAGATGGATTGGTATTTTATCTTGCTATTGGAAATCATATGCCCTATTTCTGCTTCAAGTTGAAGCTGAAATACAAATTCTGCTGCAGAAATATAATTCAAAACTTCCCGTATGGATATTATTTTATTCCCAGTGTAGAAGGAGCAGGCTAAGGAACATTTAAACAAATGGAACGTTTCCACGTCCATGAACCCTGGACAAAAAAATCTTGATTTTTCAACCTCATGTTAGTATTTCAGACTTCTTCAATGCAGAAGAAGAGTTGTCTGTCAAACCAGGAAATCTTACAGTCTCAGAGATTCGACTGATCCAACTGGCGAAAGGGGAAGCAAAAGAAGTCAAAGCTCTGGCTTTTACTTCAAAGTTCACACCATTAGTTTTCAAAAGCTTGATGAAATTAAAAAACAGATAAATAAATAGGAAAAAAAGCTTTGCAATATTTTGGATATTCATCATAAGTAGGGGGAAATCCCTCCACTTTTATCTGATATGAAGAAATCCAAAGGTTACACTCTTTTGCAACTGCTGCTACAGACCCACATCACAAGAACTCTAGTATCAGACTTAATCGAGTAGAAGGAGGAATTTAAACTTGATCTGCTCAGCCCAAGAACATTTTTCTAAAGGAAGCTTTCAGGAAGTGAATGGTGATACTTTTGCAAGATGCAACTTGGGTTTGTGTCTAGAAATCTGCCTACAGAAATAGCCTCACCTAGAGACTAGAGGAATGCAGGGCACATGAATTTATATGAAGTCAGCTTCCATTACAGCAGGACACGGGGGCTTGTCTGCACCTTCAGTCAAATCTGTGGGATTTAAGGAATCTCCAGAGAGTGAGATGGTATTTTTAAATTATCAGCTGATAGGGACAACAACACAACTAAGCAATTTTACAGATTTAGCCCTTCATGTTTGTTTTCTACAACAGAAAAGGGTTGTTTGTTGCTATACTGCTTTGTCAGTTTACATTTAAGATTTCAAGCAACTGAATTTGACCTTGTTTATTTGGAGGCAATTCTGCAACTCAGATTTAACTATCAGAATAAAACCAGTTTAATAGAGCTTTGTATCCCCCTAGAAGCAGTCAGGTTAGTGCTTATAAATTTTGAATGCTTATGTAATAGTCTACTCAAGTCCAACAAAACAAATTTCATTTGCTATGTTCAATCAATCCAGATAGCTTTTTATAACATGTTGCCATTTTGTTGGTTTGCTTCAGAGATTGACTTTTATATTCAATCGTTCACAGGAAAGAAAACATTCTTTACTAAATATTTATTATTTTGCTATTTAAAAAAAAAAATCTTAGAATACTGAGATATTTCTTTGATGTATTCTTACTATTAAGGCTCTTACTGAGTTAAGGAACAGGAGCATCCAGGAAATAAAACACATGCTTACTGTCACAGAGGCACCAGCACTCCGATAACATAAGATACAGGTTTAGATATTAGGTTAGGAGATTATTTGGGGTGCAGCGAAATAAGAATAATGAGGATCCACAGCGTGCATATACGCCCTCACAAGAAAACAAACCAGAGCCCTCTCTGCCCCATTTTGCCCATAAGAGGTAAACACTTGCCAGTCCCAGGCAAGGACGTTACACTCATCTGTCCCAGACAAGGACTTATTAAAGCACATATTCAGTAATTTATCACTCACCCACACACAGAGGTGAGGCGCTCCCCATCCCGGGAGGTTACCTCAGACGGCTTCTCCATCTAAGGGGAGGGACTCCAGCAGCATGGCAGACCCGCAGCTCCGAGGAGACCACACACAGGGAGTTGCCGGCGGGAACCCCATTTATAGTCTGATCAGATCTGGCTGTGGGCATTCCAGAAGCTTCTCAGCTTCTCTGGGCTGTGGGCGCTCTTGGCCCCTCTGCTGACGACCCTGCCCAGTGACCCTGGGTCTCCACAAAGAGCCATTAGCTGCCCCATTGATGGCCCCAGTTCTAAGAGGGGGATGGGCAGCTACCAGTGCAACTGCCGCACCAGTTCTCAGGGCGTGTGGGGGAAAGTGCAACTGCCACACTTACACACATAAAAATCACCATATTAAATTCACTACTGTCACTAACAGAAGTTTCCTCTGCTTTTCCCCATGACTTTGTTCATGGAAGGTAAAAATACAAGTATTCAAGAAGCCTTTGAATAAAAGATTTCAAACAAAAAACTTTACCAAAGAAACTAAAAAACAAAAGCCCCCAAAGTCAGACAGCTGTTCTTAGTTCCCAAACAGTTCCAAGCCCAGAAGAGGACTAAGTATTTCTCAGCTGTCCTGCTTTGACTAAAGGAAAAGAGCACCATTTACAAAGTGATAAAATATTTGGGATAAGAAAATAAATGGAATCCCCAAACAGATAATAAACCAAAGTCTGTACTTGCACTTGTCTAATATCAATAAAAATGAAGCCTAAGCAACCAATCTTTAGGCTGTTACTGGAGAATTCTGTAGCATCTTGATTTACCCAGCTCTATAGGACCATAAAGCATGCTTGTCTTAGAGAGTTCCCACGATATCTTTAGACTATAGGTCATGATATAATGTTTACTTACGTGGAACTCCATCAACCATGAAATGCTGTATTATATGAGGAAGGAGAATGTCCCTCACTCCTGATTTAAAACAAACATAACAAAGGGTAGTGAATGAAATCAGACCATTCAGGACATGAATCTATAGTTCATGATTCTGTGAAAATTTCCAGTCAGAGGTCAGCAGGAATTAGAAAAAGCAAAACACAAAGTGGAGAACAAAATTAAGAACATCCCCATGCTGCTCTGCTTTGTCAATGCTGGGGTGCACAACATAGTAGAACTAGAAGAGATACAGAAACAAATGAAGGATGACAGATACAAGTCTGCTTTTATTTCAAGCCCAAATTTAGTAGGGCACAGACTGTAAAAGACTTAACTGATGTAAATTTCATAAAAGTCTACAAATCAGGAGCAGTTAACAGAAAGTGATCACTCATTTTATCTTCAAATATAAGAAATCTATACAACTAAATCAACCTAGGAAGCTCAAAAACAAACTATGAATTCTTTGTCATGGAATTGTGGATGCTAATGTTTCATAAGATTTCAAGAAGTCACGGCACAGTTTCATGGTGGAGACAACTTTGTAGTGTAACACGAAGATGTTTTTTCTCTGGCTAAGATTCGAGCCACAAACTGTTGAACATTGGGAGAGTATAGTGGAAAAGCATTCCTGAGTACGTGAATGACTATATGTTTACTCTTCCCTGCACACTACCTGTTGGCTGTAGTCAGAGATGTTCCAGGTTAAATGAACTTTCCGGTTGATCACCCGTTCTTAATGCAACTCCCTGCCTGCTTAGCAAATCTGCTGTGGACTACAAGGATGTAAATGTGGGCACCAGCAGGCTCAATTCAGAACCTACCTTAAAGCTTAAAGCTGAGCAAATAAAACTCTGTGAGACTGGACTCCACAATAAGACCCTTCCAGTAGCAGCAGTACATCAAGATCCAAGCACATGTAAGAAAGCCAATACAGATTTAGTCTATATTGTACATGGTCCACAAGTTATAGTTTACTACACATAGGAAACTGTCTTTAGGTTTGAAGTCAGATGGCCTTAAATAGCCGGCAATAGTATTTGTAGTTTATAATAACATTCTAATTAGTCATTCAAAAGCATGCGTCAATATAGGGTTTATTGACTCTTTGGGAAGAAAGATATAGCTTATATTCCTTTCCGTTTCATTAAAATAGGTAACAGCATGAATAATTTTGTCTAGTCAACTATTACACAAAGTGGAGTGGTTTCTGAAGTCCAAAGTCACTAAATTTTGTGGAAGTAAAATTAACATTTGGCTGTAGTAGGCAGGCAAGGGACAAACTTGAGAGGGATAGTAAAAATGTAAAGCTGAAGCCCTCTCAGGAAAGCATCAGAAGTAGCCAATCAACCGAAAAATAAATTTAAATAGACTTTTCAAGCAATAGGAAGCTAACCATTTCTTCCATAATTTGGTTCATTAATCTGTATATACTGGTTTTGTTTTTTTCTTTAAACAGCATTCAGTGTTAAAGGGTGCTACTGATGGTAAAACACTCTGCAAACCCTGTAAGTTCTGGTGAAATGCATTCGTTATGCAACTGTTTAAAGTGCAAGCTTAGCTGCTTGGAAAAAAAAAGAAGGCTTTGTTAAAGAGGCTCATATACTGTGTGTTGGTAGTAATTGAAGAAGGTGGCATTTGTTTTGTTTAGGCTAGGAAGTTCATAGATCTCACACTGAATCTTTTTACAGTGTGTGAACACGGTTTCTTCCAATTGTATTTTGGTTTTTAGTACCATGCTGGCATGTGACTGAAACGATGGGGAAAAGAGTCTCTACACTGAAAACAGAGATTTAGAAAAAAATATTAAAGAAAAATATATGTATTAGGGGAATAATAATAACTTGAAGAAAGAAGAAACTAGTACATGTACTCCCAGTAACTTCTGTGAATATAATAAAGTAAAAAGCCTGCAGTGCCACCAGAAAGTTCCCTTTCATAGTTAAAGTTATAAGGAACAGACTTGGAGAGAAGAAACAACAACAAAAAACTCCCAGTCTTTACATGTCAGCAGGATGGTAGGTGTTCTTGCTACTCAGGTTCATTCTAGTATTGTTGAGGTTAACTGCTCAAAGACACAATTTAAAACAAAAAAACCCCCCACACCACTAAAAAATATCAGACTTTGGAAATTGCTCTTTTTAAAAATGGTGTGCTGAGCATTCCTGATTTTATATGGAGCATGTTGCTTGTGTGGAATGCCTTAAACATGAACTCTAACATTACAAGAAGACACTACAGTACACCTATACCAGGCTGGCAAATAACACACAGTCTCCACACCGTAACAAAACCGTTTAAGATTGCATACATTACAGCTATTTTAGGCAATGTTCAAATAAAATGAAACAGGTTTAATTTGTTGTTAATGACTTACTATTGATACAATTTAGACTACTCATGTAATAGTTATGATGTATCCATTTACCAATTCTTGAACAGCCCAGAGCCACTATACAACTGAGGAGAAACATTCGTATAAAATATTGCTATAGACTTTGTGCTTCTGCAAGTAAATTAGGTATTTCAGAGCTAGAGAATACCAAGATTACAGGTATTAATTTCATTTTAAAATTAAAGGCAGCCTTTTCTTCTGTTGGAAAGGAAGACAGAGTAGGGGAAAGGGACCTAGGCGTCCTGGTGGACAGCAGGATGACCATGAGCCAGCACTGTGCCCTTGTGGCCAGGAAGGCCAATGGCATCCTGGGGTGTATTAGAAGGGGGGTGGTTAGTAGGTCGAGAGAGGTTCTCCTTCCCCTCTACTCTGCCCTGGTGAGACCTCATCTGGAATATTGTGTCCAGTTCTGGGCTCCTCAGTTCAAGAAGGACAGGGAACTGCTGGAGAGAGTCCAGTGCAGGGCCACGAAGATGATTAAGGGAGTGGAGCATCTCCCTTATGAGGAAAGGCTGAGGGAGCCGGGTCTCTTTAGCTTGGAGGAGACTGAGGGGTGACCTCAAGTGTTCATAAATATGTAAAGAGTGAGTGTCATGAGGATGGAGCCAGGCTCTTCTCGGTGACAACCAATGGTAAGACAAGGGACAATGGGCGCAAACTGGAACACAAGAGGTTCCTCTTAAATATGAGAGGAAACTTCTTCTCAGTCAGGGTGACAGAGCACAGGAACAGGCTGCCCAGGGGGGTTGTGGAGTCTCCTTCTCTGCAGACATTCCAACCCGCCTGGACACCTTCCTGTGTAACCTCATCTAGGTGTTCCTGCTCTGGCGGGGGAATTGGACTAGATGATCTTTTGAGGTCCCTTTCAATCCCTAACATTCTGTGATTCTGTGACAAGATAGCTTCATTCCAAGGCCATTTTGAAACAAAAAAACTGTCAGCAACGTGTCTCTCTCTCTGATTTCTGGAGGAAAAAACAGCAACAAGAATCTGCTGGGAAGTCCCTGAATATTGTACCAGCCTTGGAAAGGCTGGAACAGTGTGTAAGCATAGACAGGTTTTATTCTCAATAAGGCGAGAAATGACTAACATACATTAGAACAGCATCAAGGATGCATCACAGCCCCCCCATTCAAGCTTCTGACGTTGTACTCTGAGGATCAGAGCAGTCTGCAGCTGGAAGGGGTATCTATGTACTTCCTCATTTATTTTAAAAAAAATATATTGGTATCTTATGCTGGAACATAGCCCAAATCTTACATATTGACTGGCAAGTAACTAACTGGGTACACATACAGTGCTTCTAGAAATGTTTTAGAGAGAGGGAAGTACCAACTTTCCTTTACACCTCACCTTGGATGCAAAAAAAAACCACCACCCAAAACCCAACAAATTTTCCTCATAGAAATCTTGTCAAAACCCGTGACATACTTCCATCTGTGAAAATGTAGGTTTCCACGGAAATAAGATCTTGCACAGCAAGAGAACTATGAGTGATGCAGATTGTCTTTCTTGGATCTTTTTTCCTTTACCAGTAACAAAATTTCTAGGAAAAGCTTCTGTTTATGTGTTGAATATCACACTACTTCAGTAAATAACAACTGAAAAAAAAAGGAAACCAACACCTGTGTTCACAGGTATGAATAAGAATATTTCACTGTTTGCTATATGCTTAAAAGGAGATATTGAATTCAAATTTTCTCCATAATTCACAAATCAATATTTATTTTGTTCAATGATTATTTTCTGTTGTATATGGATACAGGTAGGTAATACCTCATCCTTTTCAAGGCTGTTGCAACATTCTAAAGAAGGAGCAACAAGGTTTTTTTTCCTGTAGATTCTTGAGAATCAGGTAGGAATGGGAAGTGGCCTTAACTGCCAATATTAGCTCTAAAATTCAGAGGAATCCTGTTAAATTTGAGAAGGAATTTACAACCATGAAGTTCTGAAGATATAAGTTAGGATATCACCTTGTTGTTCAAACCTAGCTGCATTACAGAGTTTGTCTAGCCTTGTGAAGGTTATTTAACTCATTATCCCTAACTAAATATGTGCATGAGAATAACACTACATAGATACTAGAGATAGGGTGGGAGGGGAGAACAATTTTTTTAACTGAAATCTTCATTTAATATACCTTTATGATGAATCTTCTGTTCTTTACATCTCTTGTTTTCTAATTGCCACATGCAGTGTGTTTAATACTTAACATGCCCGTCACCAAACATCTGTCAGTCAAGGTAGATGCTGCAAAATATCAGGCTTCTTTGTACCTCCCTGACACCACAGGGGTTATCCTGCCAGCAGATGCAAGCAATCTTTCTCATCCAAAATGAAAGAGTATGCAAGACTTACAGAGACAAAGGAGGAACTTCATTGCTGTCTCTTTTCTTCCCCTCTCTCCCACATCTCAAGGATGTGTGTCTGTTTGTCTGAAGACAAAAGAGGGAAAAAAGCAGCAAAAAACACCATGGAAACAGCCACAGCAGAAACAGTCATGGGCTCAGATCTGATTGCTTCCTTATTAACACAGATAAACCCTGAAATATGTTTTACATTGAGCGCTGGCTGAAAGTTTCTCTACTAACAGCTTGAAGTTTCTATCTTTATCAATCCATACTGTGCTCAGAGCAACATGATTTCACACGTAATTCTGTTGAAAACTGCTTTTTACAAAGACATGTAACTCTCAGCTTCTCCTGCTGATTTAAACAGCCCACAGAACCACATCAGAAAACTTCTGACTTTTGTCAGAGAGGGTTTTAGTTTGCCTTTTTTTTTTTTTTCTAAGACAAATAGAAAAAAAGACTTTTGAAAGACCACAGCCAGTGTAGTCTTTGCCTCCATTCACACTCAAGATTAAACACTTTTCAGCAAAAGGTAACCAAAGTGTCTTTTGGCTTCTGTTGCACCCAGGTTTCCTTCTAACCCTCAGTAGGATGGCAGACCATGGAATAGAAAGACTAGTGCTTAGTTGGGTCTTCCTCCAAGATGGTATCAAAACAAAACTAGGCATATATTAAAATAAAACCAGAAGATCCAGAGAGGAAACATTCTCAAGTTCTGGTGTTTCAACTTTGTAAGTCAATTAGTTTTAACATAGTTTTGTGATTTTTTTGTTATCAAAATTAGAGAATTCATTGAAAATTGGAAACTGTAAAGATCCCCTAGTGTATAAAATATAAAAAGTAGTACTAGCTGCTTTTTCCTTTCCTAACAGGAGCAAAAGAATATATCTTCAGAAACCCTGTTAACTATGTGTATTAGTAATCAAGGATGAGATTCAGGACCAAGGCTTGCTGTTGAGTCAGTAGTGACCTTGTACGTCATTACAATAGCAACAAAAAATCTGGTCAGTGATCTTTCCTCCTCCATACACATTAGAAAATACGGTATGACAATGTTGCACATATGCTCATGTTAATGAAACTGAGAAGCCCATCAGAATCTGGGGTGCATTCTGCTCAAGAAGCATGTGCTGAGGCTCATGGGACAGCCAAGGGCAGGTAACACATCTCCCAGAATCACAGCAGCTTTGAACATGACACATGTCAATGAAAAGGTAAAAGATTAAAGCAAGGATTACCAAACTTGCATGTGCTTTAACGTGATCCTTCAGAACATTTTAAGAGGCCACATGTACTTTTTTCTGATAAACTTTTTTTTTCCTGCTAGAAGGATTCTGGTAAAATCCTAGTAAGCCATAAACAGAAATAATTAGAACACCTGGTCTGCTGAAGAATACATCCTATCGTGCAGCCACACAAGTTGGAAAAGAAGAAGAGAACACATAATGGGTTTAAAAATATTTTGCCAAACTAAGTAATATAAATTTGAAAGTGCTGTACAGATATATTAGGGAATCTCAAGGCTGAGAAGGGAAGAGAATATGTCTCCTTTACTCAACTTTAAAACCAGCAACACATAAAAAAATAAATCAGCATATGATCCAACAAACAGAGAGAATGCAATCCTGATACTTATGCAATAAATATCAGAGTACAGCACTACCCAACTCCATAATATTGCTCATCTCAACACTGCAGAACACCGAACCATCACATTATGTAGACTTATCTAACATACAGGAACAGAATTAGGAGGGCAGGTCTTTTTTTGGTTTGGTTTGTTTTTTTAAAGCCATTTCCAAAATTAACTCTTCTCTCACTGTTATTAAGAAAGATTGCTAATATTATTCCTCTCTATAAAACCAAGAAAAAATCCGTATCAAAACCCACAAAGTTGGATTGTTCAGTTCTCATCAATGTAAATCGATCTTTGAAAAACTGTTCTGAAATCTTCAGGGAGTGAAGAGTGGAAAAAAAAAAAATCCATAACAAACATTACACTACAACTTTATCAGACCAGAAAGAGGATTTAGATTTTAGAAGGAAATACCTGCTCTGTATGCAGGAACATTTTATAAACTTGATTTCCAAATCTCATACAACTTATTGCCAAACTCTCCCGTTCTGTGGTTACATTAGTGTGATTATACAGGTTACCCAGCTGCAGTCACACAGTTCCCTGATTCTTCTCCATTTAACAAAATGGAAACAAAAACTCTCACAGAGGTTTATAAAGTGACTGTCCTTGGTCTCAATTACAACTTCTAAGGAAATTCTGCTGCTCCAGATGGATCAGAAAGAGTGTTTGTGCCCAGCTTTCTTAAGTCACATGTGCACACACACCAAGCTATGGGAGCACTGAGTTGGTGACTGTCACAGCACTGAAATCCAACATGCTATGGAGGACATCTGAGAACAGCAGATCTGGGCCAGACTTTCCAAGATGGAAGTTCAAAATGAAGAGTTTCACTTCTCATTTTTCTCTTAATTTAGCTTCCCAACTTAGTTAACATATTCTGAAATTCAGTCTAAACTTGAACACACAGTCAGTCATCTCAATGTTATATTTTTCAGTACTAACTGACAAGGTAATTTGCTACAAAAATATCTGACACTCAGACAAAAAACCAAACCAAACCAAACAGTGCTCTGACTTCAATTATAACACACACAACTGCAAAGCATCTATACATCACCATTTCATCTAGATCATCCTTGGTCCCCATGCTACAGAAAAGTTTTCGTGTAGCATTTGCAGTTTATCAATGGTCATTTTCAACAAATCCTAGAAGTTAAGGGTCAGGGGAGAAGTTCAACTTTACCATGTTTTACTGAATGTATTATGTTTAGACTTATACGACCTTTCTTTAAGTAGTATGTGTCCTCTAAAATGCAATCATTTATTTTTTTTTTCCAAATAAGGCTGAATATTCTTTATTTTGTCCCACAAAAAATGAGAGAAGCTGTTCAAGTACTGGAGTCCAAAGCTAGAGAAATATCACCCAGTCCACAGCCTACTCAAGAAAACAAAAAAACCCAAAGAGATATTTGAGGAGGAACAAAATAAGAAGTTAAAGTCCACCTACAATTATCAGAATACATTTTGATATATGTTTTCATCTTAGCACATGATAGATGGGAAAACATGCATATATATATATATAAAAATATATGCATAAAAATACCTCTGCCTCTGAAATTACTTCAAACTGTCCTGCAAGTTCCAATAACGTTCTGAAAATTGAAACATGTTCAAGTGTTACTTTATACTTGAAAACGACCGAAGATTTCATTTTTGTACAGTTTTCCTCAAAGCAAGAAAGGCATTCAGGTTTTCAGGATACAAGAAACTAAAAGCATTTTAAAGATTGGATTTCCACTGAAACCTCTAATCAAGCTGAGCAAACACAGATCACAAAACCAAGACCTTATTCCCTTTCTTTTTTTTCAATATTCCTGGTATGTATCAGACATGGGCTTTTTACCACGACATTTTTTCCAAAGTAATTTCCTCGTTTGTCATTGTTACTTAACTAAGAACAAAACACATATGATGAATAACCTTTAATGTGCCATGCAATGTCTCTAGTCATATAGTCCCCAGAGAAGTGAAAAAATTGTTTCTTTATTTATAGCCTCCAATTTTACTCAATTTTTGGTGTTTTAAATTCCCCATACATTTTTTCCTCCCCTGAACATAACAGGAATTGGTCTAAAGCCTCACTTGCAGCTAAGCTGCAAACAGTACTCTCTCTAAGAGTACCAATCAGATATTTGTTGCATCAGTGGATGTACTTAATTTACTGCACACACTGCATGATTAAAAGAGATTGTATTTTGTTGTTTATAGTTTTCCTACTTACTTTTTCAAGCAGGAGCATGTTTTTTCAAATGCAAGATTAAGGTAAAGGTGCAGTGACTTTCTTTCACTACTGAATGTTTCCTGGTCTGACTGCATAACTAGTTAGAAAACCAGATGGGTCCAAGTTCAGAAATAGCGATCGAAAGATGTGTATTTAGACAGGCCACTCATTGTGTGGAAGGCCCCCAAGTATATTTAGTGACATGTCTTCTCAGAAATACAAGAACATGAGAAACAGAATGAAGCACTGGTAGAAGGACTTTATCAACTAGAACTATTCTTTTTTTTTTTTTTAATTTGCTTAAGATACGTTATATTACCAGGTGAAGAGACCAAACCAAAGGAACATTCTTCTCCACCTGTATGTCTGGCCATGGAAGCTCTCTTCTGCAGGAACCTGCAGCTGTAAATGTATTTTTAGGATGAGACAGCGCTGACCTCACGGCTATGAAGCACAGGAAGGGGATGCCCTATCCCCAGCAAGAGCCATCACCAGAAATGAGGAGGCCTGCTGCTGCTTAAAGGACTGGTTCAAAGAAGTTTAAGCCTCTGTGGTATTTGTTTTCTGCTCCATTGTCCTTCTGGAATCAGCCAGCCATTTCAGTTTAGCTCATTACAAGAAGGAAAAGTCCTCCAAAAACTTAATTCAAGCTTTTTCCATGGAACACTAAGATTAAGAACCTCCAAGCAGTTGGGAAATTAAGACTATTTGGATTGATAGCAATCACTGTGACAAATAAACATGTTGATTTAAAATGTGCTTGATAAAGCTCAGTAAGATAAGTAGTTGGACATCAGAAATAAAAATTAAATTACCAAATTTTGAAGCTAATCTCTTTTGCTGTGGTTCTGGTTAAAGTTAAATTGCATGACAGAAATTAAAAAATAAAAGCATAATTAGATATAATCAAGATCTCATTATCTTAGCAAGGCATTCTGAACTGTCACATAAAAACCCAACATATTCAGAATGATGTAACACGAAGAGTAGGCACAACAGTGTCTCCTGGAGAAATATTTTAAAAGTATCACTAGAACACTGACAGTTGATACCAAACAGCTATAATGAACATCTTCAGTGATTTTTCACTTGTTCTATTGCACTTTCCATTAAAGTTTGTGAAAGAATTTTTAATTTTTTGAAGTAGTTCTTTCACCTTTGCCATGTTGGTTCCTAATTATTGCTGCTGACCAGCAGAGAACAATTGTTAAAAAGAAAATGAAACTCTTGTACTCTAAGGCTTACATTTAAAAGACAAACATGTAGATGATTACAAACTCAGCTGGGCCTTGCGCTTCTATGCCACAACAATTTTCTTCAGATCTCAAGTTTCCTCTTTGAATTAGAGCATCCAATTAATTTTTGCATTTACTAAAATAACAAAAAAATATCTTTTCCAAAATTAATCAGATCTAATTCAGATTGGGGTATGACCTTCTTTCAGGTGTCTCTTCTGACACATAGTAAAACCCTTTTATTAGGCTTAGATTCTGTTCTGTTCTTAAAGGGGTTTTTTCCATTTTTGTCATAATAACAATTCATGGTAAACACATTGTTGATTAAACATTTCAGTATTATCTACCAATATGTAATATTGAAGCGGGGACTCATAACCAAGCTGTCCTTAGTCCCATCCAGTAAACAGCCTATGAGAAAAACCTTGAACTTCCACAGGTGCAAACTTGCTTTCAATCGCATTTAAGGGCCAGCTCCCCCACTTAAAGAGGCATTCACTCCTAAAAGTTTTGATATTTGTGTCTGATATATTGACAAGACTTCTGAGCCTCCCTCAAGGCTCAGTTCACTAACAATAAAAAAAATAAAAATATAAAAAAAATTAAAAAAATAAAAAAAAACCTGCACTTGTTGCCTTATGTGCAGCCAAAGATCATTTCCAGAAGAACACCAAGCTGGTTATATGCAGACAGGCCTCTCAGCTTTCTGCAGAGTTAGACAATTTAGCACACTGCCAAGTGACAGAATGACAACAGGTCCCTAACCTTTCTTGTAGGGTTTCTTCTACCCTCTCTATTAATAGGCAGTGAGTAATCTGGCAGTGTGCTGTGTGGCCTGTTGTTTCTCAGACCCCTGATGAAAATTAAGATCTAATTCAATTGAATTGATTTTTTTTTTTAACAAAAGTTTTCACAGTCTCCCCTAAAGACCACTCAACATTTCTCAGAAAACTACAATGCAGCTACTGCAGGCTAGCAGGAAATAATTATGGCAGTTTCATGGAAACCTACACAGGGAAAGAAAAGTCCCACGGGGGTGTCTGGCAGACTGTAATGTAAACAAGCACGTTCTGCAATATTTTGCTTCCATAAAAGAAATGTGGCAGCAAATTATATACAGTCGACATCAGACTATTTATTCTACTTGTGAAGTTGCTATACCTGTTTGTTTTCTTCACAAAAGAGAAAGGAAATTTGCTAGAAGGCTGCACATTAATTATTATTTCTTTTCCACTTCTCTGCATTCCTAGTTACACAATGAAATTGATAGCACTTCAGTAAAATCCACCACAATAAGTATATGTTTCATTAACATATCAGTCTGATGTACTAGTATCAAAGACATCCTATTCCAAATCTACATTCTGTTCCTCATTCATCTATAAATTAATTTATTCTCACTAGTAATTAAATGGGACATACACACGTTGTACTGTACAATGTAATTAAATATATTTTGATTTTATTTTTACTTCCCCACAAAGCTGTAGCTAGATGCACAAACTCATCGAGACACCTGATTTCAGGCATTCCTGTGGAAAACTACTTCTTGTTTGGATTTATCTAATTGTTTCTAAATATCCAGAAGGTTTTTTGTCTCTTTCAAACTGTAATTAAGAAAAAAAGGTATTAAGGACTGAGGGTTTTGGGTTGAGGTTTTTATTTTTCATCATTTTTTTTCTTTTGTTTGTTTTGGTTTTTAAGAAAAACAAACAAACAAACAAACACCCACAGAAATTTTATATACCTGGAGACTAGGATCTGTCAAGAAATTTTCTGTTGATAGCATCTTTGCCAAATACCAACTTAGTAGCAAAAAAAACCTTACCAAAATATAATTGCTTCAATGAAATTCTCCTTAGAAATAGTTTTTTGGGGTTTTTTTCCTCCTCGGAGAGAACATTCTGGTCAAGGTCAGTGAAGGAAATTCTTAAACAATTCCACATGGGAATATGAGCTGCATCAAATCTCAGGTGAAGGTTATAATCACATGGCCAGTAGTAATCCTTCAAAGGGAATTCCTCAAGCATTACAAGCAGAAGAGATCTGCTCTTTATTAAATAATCAATAGTTTAAGAAGTGAATTGTCCCAAAAAACAGTTGTAGTAATTATCAGGATGATCATGTGACTGCATCATGGGTCCACACAAATAGACCAGCTTCAGGTGGAAACACTGAGAGAAAGCATTTAAACAATACTAGATTTCATTTTCTGTGGTTAGGATAAGTTCTGTTTATCTCTCTTTGTATATGCTTATAATGATTGTAAGTGCAAAATGCTTCTATTCATTGGTAGAACTGTGTTTAAAGTTTTATTGTAATTAAAATGCTCTAGTAAGTACAAAAGTGATACGGAATAAAGTAGAAAAAGATTTAGTACCTCAATCTGAGAAACAACTATTCAGCTTTCATAAGACATTGATTGCTTAAACAAATAAATGCTCTACCATTCAAATGTAATCACTAAATAATCTCATTTCGCCTTTTATTTTTTACACTTATTTTTTCCTGCAAAGTATTTTTCATTTTTTTTTTTTACTAGAAATTCAACTTTACTCCCTATAGAGATGCTGAAGGATTTGTAATTTAAGTCCCTATTTAGAAAGACGTGAAGGTATATTTCAATATTGTATTCCCCACAATGCACAGGAAGATTTGGTAACACTGAAAGGTTGTAACTTGGGATATAGTATGCATTCTTCTACAGAATCTGAAAGGCTCAGTCTACCTGTTACAGAAGTAATTGCAGCACCAAAACAGAGAAGCACAGCAAGCTGATATGGAAGTCTGAAATAAGAAAACATTTGTTTTTCTAAAATGAAATAATTGTACAGCAGAATTCAGGAGACTTCCAGGTATTGCACTGGATTCTACTTCAGATGCAACTCACACAAGACTCTGAGATCCGCAATGGATGTTCATTAGACAAAGATAATTTTGAAAAGAAATCATTATCAGGGCATATGCAAAGTATCAACTACTTTGATTTAAAATGGGAATGATGTTATGCTTTTAGAAGGCAAAAGAAAAATAAAGAAGCTGTGTATTCCTTCTTTATTTTTCTCTAAATGAGTGTCCCCATTCTGTCAAGTTTGGCTTACAAAATTCTAGTGGATTCAAATTACATGTAGGGAATCAGTGAAAAGAAATTTGTTGCTGTTGTGAAAATTTGCGAGAGTAGGGAGGAGAGGAGAGAAAGAGAGGGAGGAAAACTTCAGCTCATTACAGTGAGAGAGCTAGAAAATATTAGCCCTTTTAAAAAATGTCTTTTACTGACGACATTGATCACTACTTATGTGCCCCTGCTAATTTCAATCTAAGCAAAATGGCATTTCAAGAACACCTCTGCTTTTCACCAACAGCATGAATTTACACAGCCTGATAAAAAGATGGACACTTTTTTTCCCTCATAGAGTATGTTTAAATTTTAAATAAAGCAGCTGGCAAAGACATACAAGACTGATTTCTAATGTTTAGCTTCTAAATCCACATTTAGGAATCTAAGCATGTAACTATAATTCTCAAGGTATGGAAATGAAGCAGTCCTTATAAAATTCAGTTGTTGGCACTTTCAAAAATTGTCTATGTAAGAGTTCAATGTCACATTATCAAAAACCCTAAACTAGTGTTTCTAATACTGAGTACCATCTTTTCCTCGTTTGAGAAACTGAGCTGCCACTCATTCAGTTCACAAAATTTGAGAGAGAGTTTGAACTTTCGCAAAGGTTAGGAAAAATTTCCTGGGGTACAAATATTTTGTGTTCCTTACATATCCTTAACAAGAAGTATTTTAAATTCTATCTGGCTGAATGTTTATGTCAAACTCCATTTGCACCTTTTGCACAACAAGAAAGGACATTCAGAAAAATCTTTTTCAACCTGTGAAGCACCATTCACTAGATTCAATAGTGTTAAAAGTAAACATAAGTGAAGACAACACTGGGTGACACTTCTGTTTTTCCATAGTTACCTTATTTTATTTTTTTTTTAACTAATGATACAGTCATGTAAAAAGATGTAACGACTATCAGGGAGATAAGTAGTTCATCTGATAGCCTATTTTCCTGTTACTAGTTACACCTGCTAAAGGAAGTGATAGTCACACACTCATAGTTCTTGACAAGAACTTCCAAAATAACCATTGATTAGGATCAGCTCTCCCTTAAAATTCAACCACTGCCTCTTCCTGTGCTGTGGCAAGTTATAGTAGTCATCATGGAGGCCCAGAAAAGGAGTGTGATCACTGCACATCTTACAGTTTCCTAGAACCAGTCTTAGTTTGAGACTTAGAGTGGTTTGGTGAAATGGATAAAATTCCCACCACTTGCTCTGCTATTTCCTCTAAAGAGTTATCTCTTCTGTCATTGCCTTGTGTGCAAAGATTTTGCTCTACACAAATACACACCCCCACCATGCCTGATCAGCTACCCTTGCAAGCACACTGCCTCCTGTTTGGGTTGGAATTGGTAACCTAGAAGAGAAAAAAGACAGCTTTCTGAACTTTATCTTTTTCTCTTTTTTTGCCTACATGGTTTTATAATTTCTTCTATATAGCAAATTCAGAGACTTTTGTTTAAACCCAGTAACAAGGCAGGGGGTCACTGAAAAAGACAGAGGATGTTGAAGCAGTTGAGCCTTACCACTGTTCACCAACTTCCACCTTGTTTTTCAGACAGGTAAGCAAGAAGCCTCTACTCCTTCTAGACCTTTGCTAGCTTTCACCGACTAGTGGGGTTTAAGATTGACCATTCCACTTTGCTAAGTAGAGGAGCACTCACAAAGACCACAGCTCAGTAACTTTGCAAAGGATCTGTATGACTATGACGCCACTTCCCAGATACTTGGGAGACAAGGTTCAAGACCTTAGCATTAGTTGTTAGCCTGAAATAGTATTGATAATTTCTGGATTATGGACAGCCTTTCTGTAACAACAAACAACATTGTTCATTTTCACAGTGAAACAAAGTAGCTGAAGAGGGGCACCTAACAAAGCTCCTGTCTGTTGTGTCATCTTGGAGTTGCCACCCTTCAGCTGAAATACATCTGACAGTACAAAACTGGATGGAAAACCAAGAGATGTTGAACCGTGAACCTCAGCCTTGAGCATCCAAAGTGATCATGCCCTTCATTTTGAATCTGTGGAAATAAAATACCTTTAAGTATTATTTTAAAATTAAAAAAAAAAAAATCCATTTCTAACCTGGAGATTTTCTCTGCTCTTTGTTGTTCTCCCTTTCCACCCATATGTGAAGACCCAAGTAATGACTAAATTCAAAATTATAGTGAGGTTACTACCAGACCTTGGTGATCATGCATTCAAATCGAGGTCCCCACAGACAAACACTTAGCTATTTTGTAGTGTAAACCAGTATTTTTGTCTGTTACATTTTGTCTTTATTCTGAAAAATATTTTTTGCAAAGAAAAAGCAGCAAAGGAGTAGAAATTAAAAAAAAAAATCATTGCTGTAGTTTGAAATTTTGAAGGAGAAAATTTTCAGGTTCTAAATGGAAGGAGGAGAGGAATAATCCAGAAAGAAATACCCACATAAATAATAAAACCCAAAACACAAAAGGCTTTGGCTCGTGCCTGAAGAACAGCAAGGAAAAGCTGAGGCGTGGAAAGTACATGTGCTCATTTCATCCTGTGTATAAGTCATAAATATGGTGCTTTGTTTGGAACCTTACAAAGCTCATATGTACCTGCTAAGGTGCATCACTGGCCCTAAAAACAGGGAGCCACTGAGCTCTGCTTCTGTGGTAATAGTTTAAAAGAGGTGTCAGAGAACCTCAGAAAACTGTAAATGCTAGAACCTGCTTAAAACTAGAGAAGCTTGAAAGTGCACAGCTTAAGGTGCTGTAGTCAGCTCCAGCTGAGTGTCCCATTCAGGTGCCTTTATAGCACTGTTGTAGAGAGTAATAGCGTCAGTTTATACTGTTTATACCCCTCTATTTTTGCAGTAGCATGTAGCCCTAGCTACCACATTCAACACTGAATCCTAAACTGCTAGCATACATTTAACTGCATTTCATGTTCAGAACTTTTGTTACGGATGCAATGGGAGATACAAAACACTTACAAAATTAGGACAGAAAGTGGAAGAAATATTTTTTTATAAACTGAGAAAAATACTGTAGGGGAATAATTTAGATACAAGACATAAGTCTTCTATTGTCTTTTTTTCCAGAATGTAATGTGACAGCAAAAAGACAGAAAACCAAATTAAAAGATAGTACAAGTTCCATGGAATGGAACACTAATTAAGTAATTAGCTTGCCATGAATTATTCAGCATAGTTTAGACAAATACTGTGAAGGGTCCTAAAAACTCTGCATATATCACACACAAATGCTTTACTGTGCAATTTCCTACTCTGTGCAACAGGATGCCATATGAGCATGAAATTATCTGACATAAATCTTGATTATTTCAGTTGCAGCTGCTTGCAAGCAATGCAAAGCAGGCATATTCTTACTGAACTCTGCAACAGAGAAATTGTTATTCTAATTGCAAGTTCATATAGTTTAAAAAATTTCCTTTCTGCTTTTCCATGCATCTCATTTCCAACTATATTGCTATCACAGAATCAGGCTGAAAGGGATTAGATGACATCATCAATCACTTAGTCTGCTAACAGGGTGACATCAGCTACAAAGCTAAGCCACTTAATGTTCCTTAAGAGAAACAAAAGTTAAGTGCATCAAATCACAGTAAAAGATTCTGCCTCGCTGCAAATAAATCAGCATGGCTGGCCATTCAACAAAAGCTTCAAAAATTATTGAATTATTAAGTACTATTTGTTATGCTTCTTAGCTAATTAGGATGCATAGGCTAACCTGGTAGACAACAGTGCACGATGAACAGAATCAGAAAACTATGCCCCCAAAAACATACCAGTTTTTTTTTTTCTGAATTAGCCTGCTGTTAGCCCAACAGTTCTGTTGTTAGTAAAGCTTTGGGAACACCCTCCTGTGCTGGCACACAACCTGTTCAATTCAGTCAATAGCCCTCTACACAGTTCCTGTCTGTCACCTTCAGTATCAGAGGAAACTGCAATTTCATGCTCTATTCGAAAAGTATATTATGGCCTGACTACATGCTGATTTTTTGGATGAAACTCACATTTCACATCTAGGCAAAAAAACATTTATTGGAAATCTTGGCCAATAAAGTTTGAGTAATATGCAAATTTAAACATAATAAGGCATACCACAACATAAATGAAACAATCCAGTATTTGAGAATAGATGCCAATGAAAGAGAATAGCTGAAAACTGTCCATGCTACTTCTATTTTAATTTAAGGATATTGTGCTTGGCTCTATATATACGCAGTTGCTAAGTGAAAAAAATTTCTAGTGGGAGAGTTCACATTTATACACACTTCAAAGATTGTCATATTTAAAAGAAAAATATGAGTTATAATACTCCATCTATAAACAGTTGATTAAATTCAGCAGTTCTATGTTCTAGATTTATCATTTATTCATGAAGATAGATCTTGAAATCACATACATGCACCACAACTCCTCTCTCAAATAAACAAAACACAAGACATAATATGAAAATACAGCACTGCTATCCCATGCTCTACTGCATTTGTCACAGAAGTGAGATTGTTGGTGAGCATTTCTTCATGGTTATTGCTGATATGCTGTTGCACAGATACATGAGCGAAGAAGCCATTCAGACACATCGGCAGATAGTAGTGCTGGCAGTAATGAAGCCTGTCATCACACCGGACTTTCATACCCCAGTACAGTGCCACACTGCTGGTTTCCAGATGGGAAACAGTTCATGCCCTAGTGGAAAACCAGCAGACATGCACATGTCTGTGATCCTGAGAAGGCAAACATTCCCTATTTATATTCTCTCTCTGTAGGGAAGAATATGTCAAACCATCTTTCACTGATGCTTTCAGCATAGAAGAGTTCTGAAAATAGCTGAAAACAAAGGACCTTTTTTTTTTCCTATTACACTCAGACAATTACAAAAGCTTTTATACTTCTTATCCTCAAAGCACATTATGCTATGAACCAGTAACTGCTACACTTCAAGTCTTGAAGGATGTGTAGTCTCAATACTAACACGATGAGGCAGCAGTGAAAGAGAAGGCAGGACAATTGTCCTGGGTCATTGGGGGGAGCAACGAGAGGAGGTGGTCTGAGTCAGGTGACCACGAATTGACCAATTGGAGTATTCCACCCAATCATTACTTCCTGGATATAAAAGGTGGAGAGCCAAAGGATTCTCTCTCTCTTCTGCTGGGTCTTCTGCTGCTTCGCTTTCCTTCTTCTTTCCTGCCATCCCTGCAAGCTGAGGCCTCATGGCTGTCCCTGCAAGCTGAGGCCTCGTGACAGACTGAATCTAGTTCCGGTTGGCTGCAGGATCCTGCTGGAGCAGCTGCTGGGAATTGCAAGACTGGTTCTATAATATTTGTTCTGCTTCATTTTTCTCTATGTCTATTTAGTAGCATTAGCAAAAAGTTTTCAAATTTTCCAGCTCTCTTCTCTCTGTCCTTCTTTTTCTTTGCTCTCAAAATCGCCTGTCCTTAGTGAAAAAAGGGGAAGGCAGGGTGGGGGGCGGAAAACGGGAGGGGGGAAAAGGGTTAAGGAAAATATATATGCTGCGTTCATAATTGTATCCCCGCGATGAAATCACGACACTCTCTGTGTGTACTTATTCTGTCCTCTCTCTTGAGGCTGGAAATGCCTTCTCCTACTAATGGAAACACTGGTTGGTCAGGTGGGGGATAGAACCTGTCTTCTGCAAGTGCTTTGATTTCACGTAACAGCTTTTCGAACCCGTTGTCAGATTTTTCACACAGTTTGTCCTCAGTTGACACACAAGCACGCAGAGAGGTAGTGAGGCTGTCCTCACAGTGGGATGCTTTTGCCTGACTTTCCCATTTAGGCTCATTCAGCCTCTAGCGCAGCCAGCTTCTGGCATCCCCCCGCCACTCCAGAGATACTGAGGGATTTTGTTCCATTGTGGTTTGGTGGGGTTATTGTGCACTGAGCACCAGTGTCCAGCGAAGCTCTCTGCTCCTGGGGCTCTGTTGTCCCAGGCCATCGCATCTGCACAGTCCAGTAACCTCTGTTGCCCCTTTCCAGCGGCGGGCTGGAGGCGGGGCCCCTCTCATTTGTGTTCTGTGCATTCTGTGGGTAGGAATCAGAAGTTCCTTCAAGAGGACCAGCATCTCTTCTAGCCCTTCTGCAAACGGGAGCACCCATTTTCCCAGGAGGTTTTCCTTTCAACTCACGTACTCGTCCCTGAAGTGCTGAGGTGGGTTTTCCATCCCACCTCCTCAGGTCTTCTCCATGATCACCGAGGAGAAGCCACAGCGTGCCTCTCTTTGCGTACTTCTTCTGTCCTCTCTCTTGAGATGGGGAACGCCTTCTCCTAATAGCGGAAACACTGGTTGGTCAGGTGGGGGGTGGAACCTGTCCTCTGCGAGCGCTTTGATTTCACGTCACAGCTTTTCGAACCCGTTGTCAGATTTTTCACGCAGTTCGTCCTCAGTCGACACACAAGCCCGCAGAGAGGTAGCGAGGCTGTCCTCAGAGTCCCGAAGCCGGTTCATCACTTCAGGCCCATTTTGTTGAATGTAGCTGCCCAGGCCATTGATGCCCATGACCCAGCCTATGCCGGTGGTGCCCATTGTACAAAGCTGCGTCACATGGGTTGCGTACAAAGGATCCTATCTGCATCTGCCCCCTCCGCACCGTTTGGCTCACAATAGATTATCTCCCGCACAGCTAATCCTCTCAGGATCTGGATACCTCTCTCCATAGTATTCCATTTGCCTGGATGACATACAACAGCTTCCTTGAAGGGAAACCTCGCCTTTCCTGGCGGTCAGGAGTCACCTGCAGAGGCCGGAGAAGTCTTTCTCTCTTGCAATTGCCCTATCGAGGGACGCATCCCTTGACAGAGGTCCCAGCTGCTGGGATTCGCTACCGTCCAGTTCCAGACAATGGGCTCCCTCGTCCCAGCACGGGAGCAGCCAGGTGACCACGTTCTGGCCTTCAGGACGACCACCGCGGTGTCCCCTGGGCAGCGGCTGTGAGCCAGGCCGAAGCCCGTCTCCCCATGGCCAGGAGAGCCGGGGACAGGCCAGGCAAGTGGCGCCTCCGAGGATCTCCTCTCAGGACGGACGGCTGGCAGCAGGGCCAGGGACAGCCCGTGCTTGCTCCCAAGGGGCTCTGTCCCGGGAGAGGACGGCTCTGGGCGATGCTCCTGCTGCTGCCTTGCTGCAGGGCTGCAGGGGCCGAGGGCCCGAGGGCCCGACTCGTTGGCGTGTTCCTGGTCTGTGACGATCTTGGGGCCTGCAGGAGTGCGGGCCCAGCTCCGTGGGGCCGGGGGAGCTGAGAGCAGGGAGCGTTTTGAGGGGAGGCTGCCGTCTCGCAGGGCTGAAGTAGCCCTGCAACCCCTCTGGCCTGCAAGGCCGCCCTTCCCTGGCTGCAGAGCCGCAGGCAGTGCCAGCACCAGGGCTGGGGAGGGTTCAAGGGCCACGGCCCCCCCTGTCCCCACTTCTCCCAGGCCACAGGTCTCTGTCTGGAGACCTTCTTCATCCTTCTCTCCTGGTTCCGCAGCCATATCCCCCTTTCTTCCCCAGTTCCATGGGCACCGTATCCCTCCCTCTTACCCACATCTCACCGCCCAATCCCTCTGTTGAACCATTTCCCACACCCATATCTCTCCCTCTCCCCAGATTCCTGGCAAGAGCCATCCCACCCTCTCCCTCTCGTTCCCATGTGCCATTTCCCTCCCTCTCCCCAAGTCCACCTGCACTCGGCTGCCTCTCCCCCAGTTCACAGGGCCACTTCCCTCCCTCTCCTCCAGTTCCAACATCCACATTCCTCCCTCTCTACCGGTTCTTGAGCCACAACCCACCCTCTCCCCCGGTTCCCACAGCCACATGTCTCCCACTCCCCGCCTGTGCAGCAGCGAGCAAACATCACGGCAGAAAGCAGGCCCGGTCCCTCTCAGCGTCCCGGCGTTTTTATTCCAGAGGGGCCCCGGGAGGCCCGGCCGCCCCGCTCAGACGCGCAGCCAGGGGAGACGCTGCGCGTGGTCCCCTGAGCCCGGCTCTTCCTCCTGGACCCTGCGCAGCCACGCCGGGTCTTCGTCGGGCTCTGGCAGGTCGAGGAGCTGGCCGTGTCCGTCTCCGTCCCTCTGCGCGGGCGGGCTCTGGGCACGCTGGCGGGGAGCGGGGCGGCGGCGCTCTCCCCTCTCAGCAGAGAGTCTGCGGCGCCTGGAACGGCTGCGGCTCCGCTGCTGCTGCTGCTGCCGCCGCCTCTGCCACCACGGCCCCCGCCTTGCGTAGGGATGGAAGCGGCCCTGGCGACGGGCGGCCACCCCATCACCGTCATCCTCCAGCTGCACGAGGCGGATGGCCGTGATGGGGCCCCGGCAGAGCGGGCAAGTGGCATCCGTGGCGCTGGCAGCCCAGCGCCGGATGCAGGCATGGCAGAAGGCATGCCAGCACGGGTCCACTCCAGCGGGGACTTCCAGGGGACGCAAGCAGATGGGGCACGTGTCCCCCCGCCGGCACCTCCTGGCAGCTGGTGGCACCACTGGCTCGTTCCTGGATGCCTGCATTGCCGCTGCTGTGTCCTGTCAGTTGCTGGGACTTGCTTTCCTCTCAGCTTCTGGTGGGACTTGCTGTCCTCAGCTGCTGCTGGGACTTGATGTCCTCTCAGACCTGGAGGCACTTGGCGTCCCTGCTGCTGGCAGGACTGGATGGCTGCTGCTGGCGCAACGCGAAGGCTCGGGTTCCGCTGGCGGGACTCGGTGGCCGCTCGGCTGCTGGCAGGTCACAACGTCTGGTGCCGCTGGCAGGACTCGATGGCTCGGGTGCTGCCCACAGGACTCGACGTCTCGTGTGCCGCTGGCAGCACGTGACGCTGGCTTTTATTGCTGCCTGCCGCAAGTGACGTCACGGGGTGACTGTGACTCTGGTGACATCACAGGGCTCTCGGGGGCGCACCCGGGGACGCGCCCAGGAGCTCCCCAGCCTCAGACATGCCCTGTGATGCAAAGCCCACCTGGCAGGGGGCTCCGGGGCTCCCGGGCTCCAGGGCTCCAGGGCTGGCCTCACCACTGCTGGTGGTGGTTGAACCCAAACTAGCAGTATAACCGTGATAGCCACTCACTCAGTCCCCCACCCACTCCCCAGACAGGGGAGAGAATTGAAAGGGAAGGGAGAAACTTGGGATGAGATAAACACACTTGAATAAAAGTACAAAATACTAACGCACTACTCGTTTGTATATCTCTCTCTCTATCAATCAATCTAAAAACTAGAAATGGAATCGAAAATAAAAGATACTCGATGCAATTCCTCATCAACTCCATCTGCCCTGAGCAGCAGTCCTTTTATTGGGAGGTGGAGACATGGTTGCAGTTTTGTTGATCACATCCATCGGGATCTGACGACGTCCATCTTGCCATTTGATTAGTGAAAAGTGGTTGTCTCGTGCAGGTGCCTTGACCTTGCTTCTTTTTTATGGCAAAACCGGCACTCCAAAGAATCTGAATTACTCTCGCGCCTTTCTAGAAAGCTGATTTTGCTGCTCCATCCCATACAATGATGTCATCTCTATATTGCAAGTGTTGTGGAGCTTTTCCTTGTTCCAGCGCGGTTTGGATCAGTCCATGGCACATGGTAGGGCTGTGTTTCCACCCCTGGGACAGGCGATTCCACGTCTACTGGATGCCCCTGCAGGTGAAAGCAAACTGCGGTCTGCACTCTGCTGCTAAAGGACTAGAGAAAAACGCGTTAGCAATGTCGGTTGTGGCTCACCACTGAGCTGCCTTTGACTCCAGTTCAAGTTGCAGCTCCAGAGTGTCTGGCACAGCAGCACTCAAGGGTGGTGTGACTTAATTCAGGCCACCATAGTCTACTCTTAGTCTCCACTCTTCACTAGACTTCCGCACTGGCCTAATGGGGCTGTTAAAAGGTGAGTGGGTCTTGCTGGTCACACCCTGACTGTCCAGTTGACGAATCAGCTTCTGGACAGGCATCGGAGAGTCTCGACTGGTGCGATATTGCCGGCGATGCACCGTCGTGGTAGCAATTGGCACCTGCCGGTCGTCAGCCCTCAGCAATCCTACAGCAGAAGGGTCCTCGGAGAGACCAGGCACAGTCGACGGTTGTTTAATGTTCTCAGTGTCCACAGCCGCTCTGCCAAATGCCCAGCCATACCCTTTAGGGGCCTGAAAACACCCTCTCCTGGGGCGGCCGTCTGTGCCAAGGATGCACGGAGCACGTGCAGCAGTCACACTGGGACGCTTTTGCCCGACTTTCCCAGTTCGGCTCATTTCAGCCTCTAGCGCAGCCAGCTTCTGGCATCCCCCCGCCACTCCAGAGATACTGAGGGATTTTGTTCCATTGTGGTTTGGTGGGGTTATTGTGCACTGAGCACCAGTGTCCAGCGAAGCTCTCTGCTCCTGGGGCTCTCTTTTCCCAGGCCATCACATCTGCACAGTCCAGTAACCTCTGTTGCCCCTTTCCAGCGGCGGGCTGGAGGCGGGGCCCCTCTCATTTGTGTTCTGTGCCTTCTGCGGGTAGGAATCAGAAGTTCCTTCAAGAGGACCAGCATCTCTTCTAGCCCTTCTGCAAACGGGAGCACCCATTTTCCCAGGAGGTTTTCCTTTCAACTCACGTACTCGTCCCTGAAGTGCTGAGGTGGGTTTTCCATCCCACCTCCTCAGGTCTTCTCCATGATCACCGAGGAGAAGCCACAGCGTGCCTCTCTTTGCGTACTTCTTCTGTCCTCTCTCTTGAGATGGGGAACGCCTTCTCCTAATAGCGGAAACACTGGTTGGTCAGGTGGGGGGTGGAACCTGTCCTCTGCGAGCGCTTTGATTTCACGTCACAGCTTTTCGAACCTGTTGTCAGATTTTTCACGCAGTTCGTCCTCAGTCGACACACAAGCCCGCAGAGAGGTAGCGAGGCTGTCCTCAGAGTCCCGAAGCCGGTTCATCACTTCAGGCCCATTTTGTTGAATGTAGCTGCCCAGGCCATTGATGCCCATGACCCAGCCTATGCCGGTGGTGCCCATTGTACAAAGCTGCGTCACATGGGTTGCGTACAAAGGATCCTATCTGCATTTGCCCCCTCCGCACCGTTTGGCTCACAATAGATTATCTCCCGCACAGCTAATCCTCTCAGGATCTGGATACCTCTCTCCATAGTATTCCATTTGCCTGGATGACATACAACAGCTTCCTTGAAGGGAAACCTCGCCTTTCCTGGCGGTCAGGAGTCACCTGCAGAGGCCGGAGAAGTCTTTCTCTCTTGCAATTGCCCTATCGAGGGACGCATCCCTTGACAGAAGTCCCAGCTGCTGGGATTCGCTACCGTCCAGTTCCAGACAATGGGCTCCCTCGTCCCAGCACGGGAGCAGCCAGGTGACCACGTTCTGGCCTTCAGGACGACCACCGCGGTGTCCCCTGGGCAGCGGCTGTGAGCCAGGCCGAAGCCCGTCTCCCCATGGCCAGGAGAGCCGGGGACAGGCCAGGCAAGTGGCGCCTCCGAGGATCTCCTCTCAGGACGGACGGCTGGCAGCAGGGCCAGGGACAGCCCGTGCTTGCTCCCAAGGGGCTCTGTCCCGGGAGAGGACGGCTCTGGGCGATGCTCCTGCTGCTGCCTTGCTGCAGGGCTGCAGGGGCCGAGGGCCCGAGGGCCCGACTCGTTGGCGTGTTCCTGGTCTGTGACGATCTTGGGGCCTGCAGGAGTGCGGGCCCAGCTCCGTGGGGCCGGGGGAGCTGAGAGCAGGGAGCGTTTTGAGGGGAGGCTGCCGTCTCGCAGGGCTGAAGTAGCCCTGCAACCCCTCTGGCCTGCAAGGCCACCCTTCCCTGGCTGCAGAGCCGCAGGCAGTGCCAGCACCAGGGCTGGGGAGGGTTCAAGGGCCACGGCCCCCCCTGTCCCCACTTCTCCCAGGCCACAGGTCTCTGTCTGGAGACCTTCTTCATCCTTCTCTCCTGGTTCCGCAGCCATATCCCCCTTTCTTCCCCAGTTCCATGGGCACCGTATCCCTCCCTCTTACCCACATCTCACCGCCCAATCCCTCTGTTGAACCATTTCCCACACCCATATCCCTCCCTCTCCCCAGATTCCTGGCAAGAGCCATCCCACCCTCTCCCTCTCGTTCCCATGTGCCATTTCCCTCCCTCTCCCCAAGTCCACCTGCACTCGGCTGCCTCTCCCCCAGTTCACAGGGCCACTTCCCTCCCTCTCCTCCAGTTCCAACATCCACATTCCTCCCTCTCTACCGGTTCTTGAGCCACAACCCACCCTCTCCCCCGGTTCCCACAGCCACATGTCTCCCACTCCCCGCCTGTGCAGCAGCGAGCAAACATCACGGCAGAAAGCAGGCCCGGTCCCTCTCAGCGTCCCGGCGTTTTTATTCCAGAGGGGCCCCGGGAGGCCCGGCCGCCCCACTCAGACGCGCAGCCAGGGGAGACGCTGCGCGTGGTCCCCTGAGCCCGGCTCTTCCTCCTGGACCCTGCGCAGCCACGCCGGGTCTTCGTCGGGCTCTGGCAGGTCGAGGAGCTGGCCGTGTCCGTCTCCGTCCCTCTGCGCGGGCGGGCTCTGGGCACGCTGGCGGGGAGCGGGGCGGCGGCGCTCTCCCCTCTCAGCAGAGAGTCTGCGGCGCCTGGAACGGCTGCGGCTCCGCTGCTGCTGCTGCTGCCGCCGCCTCTGCCACCACGGCCCCCGCCTTGCGTAGGGATGGAAGCGGCCCTGGCGACGGGCGGCCACCCCATCACCGTCATCCTCCAGCTGCACGAGGCGGATGGCCGTGATGGGGCCCCGGCAGAGCGGGCAAGTGGCATCCGCGGCGCTGGCAGCCCAGCGCCGGATGCAGGCATGGCAGAAGGCATGCCAGCACGGGTCCACTCCAGCGGGGACTTCCAGGGGACGCAAGCAGATGGGGCACGTGTCCCCCCGCCGGCACCTCCTGGCAGCTGGTGGCACCACTGGCTCGTTCCTGGATGCCTGCATTGCCGCTGCTGTGTCCTGTCAGTTGCTGGGACTTGCTTTCCTCTCAGCTTCTGGTGGGACTTGCTGTCCTCAGCTGCTGCTGGGACTTGATGTCCTCTCAGACCTGGAGGCACTTGGCGTCCCTGCTGCTGGCAGGACTGGATGGCTGCTGCTGGCGCAACGCGAAGGCTCGGGTTCCGCTGGCGGGACTCGGTGGCCGCTCGGCTGCTGGCAGGTCACAACGTCTGGTGCCGCTGGCAGGACTCGATGGCTCGGGTGCTGCCCACAGGACTCGACGTCTCGTGTGCCGCTGGCAGCACGTGACGCTGGCTTTTATTGCTGCCTGCCGCAAGTGACGTCACGGGGTGACTGTGACTCTGGTGACATCACAGGGCTCTCGGGGGCGCACCCGGGGACGCGCCCAGGAGCTCCCCAGCCTCAGACATGCCCTGTGATGCAAAGCCCACCTGGCAGGGGGCTCCAGGGCTCCAGGGCTCCAGGGCTGGCCTCACCACTGCTGGTGGTGGTTGAACCCAAACTAGCAGTATAACCGTGATAGCCACTCACTCAGTCCCCCACCCACTCCCCAGACAGGGGAGAGAATTGAAAGGGAAGGGAGAAACTTGGGATGAGATAAACACACTTGAATAAAAGTACAAAATACTAACGCACTACTCGTTTGTATATCTCTCTCTCTATCAATCAATCTAAAAACTAGAAATGGAATCGAAAATAAAAGATACTCGATGCAATTCCTCATCAACTCCATCTGCCCTGAGCAGCAGTCCTTTTATTGGGAGGTGGAGACATGGTTGCAGTTTTGTTGATCACATCCATCGGGATCTGACGACGTCCATCTTGCCATTTGATTAGTGAAAAGTGGTTGTCTCGTGCAGGTGCCTTGACCTTGCTTCTTTTTTATGGCAAAACCGGCACTCCAAAGAATCTGAATTACTCTCGCGCCTTTCTAGAAAGCTGATTTTGCTGCTCCATCCCATACAATGATGTCATCTCTATATTGCAAGTGTTGTGGAGCTTTTCCTTGTTCCAGCGCGGTTTGGATCAGTCCATGGCACATGGTAGGGCTGTGTTTCCACCCCTGGGACAGGCGATTCCACGTCTACTGGATGCCCCTGCAGGTGAAAGCAAACTGCGGTCTGCACTCTGCTGCTCAAGGACTAGAGAAAAACGCGTTAGCAATGTCGGTTGTGGCTCACCACTGAGCTGCCTTTGACTCCAGTTCAAGTTGCAGCTCCAGAGTGTCTGGCACAGCAGCACTCAAGGGTGGTGTGACTTAATTCAGGCCACCATAGTCTACTCTTAGTCTCCACTCTTCACTAGACTTCCGCACTGGCCTAATGGGGCTGTTAAAAGGTGAGTGGGTCTTGCTGGTCACACCCTGACTGTCCAGTTGACGAATCAGCTTCTGGACAGGCATCGGAGAGTCTCGACTGGTGCGATATTGCCGGCGATGCACCGTCGTGGTAGCAATTGGCACCTGCCGGTCGTCAGCCCTCAGCAATCCTACAGCAGAAGGGTCCTCTGAGAGACCAGGCACAGTCGACGGTTGTTTAATGTTCTCAGTGTCCACAGCCGCTCTGCCAAATGCCCAGCCATACCCTTTAGGGGCCTGAAAACACCCTCTCCTGGGGCGGCCGTCTGTGCCAAGGATGCACGGAGCACGTGCAGCAGTCACACTGGGACGCTTTTGCCCGACTTTCCCAGTTCGGCTCATTTCAGCCTCTAGCGCAGCCAGCTTCTGGCATCCCCCCGCCACTCCAGAGATACTGAGGGATTTTGTTCCATTGTGGTTTGGTGGGGTTATTGTGCACTGAGCACCAGTGTCCAGCGAAGCTCTCTGCTCCTGGGGCTCTCTTTTCCCAGGCCATCACATCTGCACAGTCCAGTAACCTCTGTTGCCCCTTTCCAGCGGCGGGCTGGAGGCGGGGCCCCTCTCATTTGTGTTCTGCGCCTTCTGCGGGTAGGAATCAGAAGTTCCTTCAAGAGGACCAGCATCTCTTCTAGCCCTTCTGCAAACGGGAGCACCCATTTTCCCAGGAGGTTTTCCTTTCAACTCACGTACTCGTCCCTGAAGTGCTGAGGTGGGTTTTCCATCCCACCTCCTCAGGTCTTCTCCATGATCACCGAGGAGAAGCCACAGCGTGCCTCTCTTTGCGTACTTCTTCTGTCCTCTCTCTTGAGATGGGGAACGCCTTCTCCTAATAGCGGAAACACTGGTTGGTCAGGTGGGGGGTGGAACCTGTCCTCTGCGAGCGCTTTGATTTCACGTCACAGCTTTTCGAACCCGTTGTCAGATTTTTCACGCAGTTCGTCCTCAGTCGACACACAAGCCCGCAGAGAGGTAGCGAGGCTGTCCTCAGAGTCCCGAAGCCGGTTCATCACTTCAGGCCCATTTTGTTGAATGTAGCTGCCCAGGCCATTGATGCCCATGACCCAGCCTATGCCGGTGGTGCCCATTGTACAAAGCTGCGTCACATGGGTTGCGTACAAAGGATCCTATCTGCATCTGCCCCCTCCGCACCGTTTGGCTCACAATAGATTATCTCCCGCACAGCGAATCCTCTCAGGATCTGGATACCTCTCTCCATAGTATTCCATTTGCCTGGATGACATACAACAGCTTCCTTGAAGGGAAACCTCGCCTTTCCTGGCGGTCAGGAGTCACCTGCAGAGGCCGGAGAAGTCTTTCTCTCTTGCAATTGCCCTATCGAGGGACGCATCCCTTGACAGAGGTCCCAGCTGCTGGGATTCGCTACCGTCCAGTTCCAGACAATGGGCTCCCTCGTCCCAGCACGGGAGCAGCCAGGTGACCACGTTCTGGCCTTCAGGACGACCACCGCGGTGTCCCCTGGGCAGCGGCTGTGAGCCAGGCCGAAGCCCGTCTCCCCATGGCCAGGAGAGCCGGGGACAGGCCAGGCAAGTGGCGCCTCCGAGGATCTCCTCTCAGGACGGACGGCTGGCAGCAGGGCCAGGGACAGCCCGTGCTTGCTCCCAAGGGGCTCTGTCCCGGGAGAGGACGGCTCTGGGCGATGCTCCTGCTGCTGCCTTGCTGCAGGGCTGCAGGGGCCGAGGGCCCGAGGGCCCGACTCGTTGGCGTGTTCCTGGTCTGTGACGATCTTGGGGCCTGCAGGAGTGCGGGCCCAGCTCCGTGGGGCCGGGGGAGCTGAGAGCAGGGAGCGTTTTGAGGGGAGGCTGCCGTCTCGCAGGGCTGAAGTAGCCCTGCAACCCCTCTGGCCTGCAAGGCCGCCCTTCCCTGGCTGCAGAGCCGCAGGCAGTGCCAGCACCAGGGCTGGGGAGGGTTCAAGGGCCACGGCCCCCCCTGTCCCCACTTCTCCCAGGCCACAGGTCTCTGTCTGGAGACCTTCTTCATCCTTCTCTCCTGGTTCCGCAGCCATATCCCCCTTTCTTCCCCAGTTCCATGGGCACCGTATCCCTCCCTCTTACCCACATCTCACCGCCCAATCCCTCTGTTGAACCATTTCCCACACCCATATCCCTCCCTCTCCCCAGATTCCTGGCAAGAGCCATCCCACCCTCTCCCTCTCGTTCCCATGTGCCATTTCCCTCCCTCTCCCCAAGTCCACCTGCACTCGGCTGCCTCTCCCCCAGTTCACAGGGCCACTTCCCTCCCTCTCCTCCAGTTCCAACATCCACATTCCTCCCTCTCTACCGGTTCTTGAGCCACAACCCACCCTCTCCCCCGGTTCCCACAGCCACATGTCTCCCACTCCCCGCCTGTGCAGCAGCGAGCAAACATCACGGCAGAAAGCAGGCCCGGTCCCTCTCAGCGTCCCGGCGTTTTTATTCCAGAGGGGCCCCGGGAGGCCCGGCCGCCCCGCTCAGACGCGCAGCCAGGGGAGACGCTGCGCGTGGTCCCCTGAGCCCGGCTCTTCCTCCTGGACCCTGCGCAGCCACGCCGGGTCTTCGTCGGGCTCTGGCAGGTCGAGGAGCTGGCCGTGTCTGTCTCCGTCCCTCTGCGCGGGCGGGCTCTGGGCACGCTGGCGGGGAGCGGGGCGGCGGCGCTCTCCCCTCTCAGCAGAGAGTCTGCGGCGCCTGGAACGGCTGCGGCTCCGCTGCTGCTGCTGCTGCCGCCGCCTCTGCCACCACGGCCCCCGCCTTGCGTAGGGATGGAAGCGGCCCTGGCGACGGGAGGCCACCCCATCACCGTCATCCTCCAGCTGCACGAGGCGGATGGCCGTGATGGGGCCCCGGCAGAGCGGGCAAGTGGCATCCGCGGCGCTGGCAGCCCAGCGCCGGATGCAGGCATGGCAGAAGGCATGCCAGCACGGGTCCACTCCAGCGGGGACTTCCAGGGGACGCAAGCAGATGGGGCACGTGTCCCCCCGCCGGCACCTCCTGGCAGCTGGTGGCACCACTGGCTCGTTCCTGGATGCCTGCATTGCCGCTGCTGTGTCCTGTCAGTTGGTGGGACTTGCTTTCCTCTCAGCTTCTGGTGGGACTTGCTGTCCTCAGCTGCTGCTGGGACTTGATGTCCTCTCAGACCTGGAGGCACTTGGCGTCCCTGCTGCTGGCAGGACTGGATGGCTGCTGCTGGCGCAACGCGAAGGCTCGGGTTCCGCTGGCGGGACTCGGTGGCCGCTCGGCTGCTGGCAGGTCACAACGTCTGGTGCCGCTGGCAGGACTCGATGGCTCGGGTGCTGCCCACAGGACTCGACGTCTCGTGTGCCGCTGGCAGCACGTGACGCTGGCTTTTATTGCTGCCTGCCGCAAGTGACGTCACGGGGTGACTGTGACTCTGGTGACATCACAGGGCTCTCGGGGGCGCACCCGGGGACGCGCCCAGGAGCTCCCCAGCCTCAGACATGCCCTGTGATGCAAAGCCCACCTGGCAGGGGGCTCCAGGGCTCCAGGGCTCCAGGGCTGGCCTCACCACTGCTGGTGGTGGTTGAACCCAAACTAGCAGTATAACCGTGATAGCCACTCACTCAGTCCCCCACCCACTCCCCAGACAGGGGAGAGAATTGAAAGGGAAGGGAGAAACTTGGGATGAGATAAACACACTTGAATAAAAGTACAAAATACTAACGCACTACTCGTTTGTATATCTCTCTCTCTATCAATCAATCTAAAAACTAGAAATGGAATCTAAAATAAAAGATACTCGATGCAATTCCTCATCAACTCCATCTGCCCTGAGCAGCAGTCCTTTTATTGGGAGGTGGAGACATGGTTGCAGTTTTGTTGATCACATCCATCGGGATCTGACGACGTCCATCTTGCCATTTGATTAGTGAAAAGTGGTTGTCTCGTGCAGGTGCCTTGACCTTGCTTCTTTTTTATGGCAAAACCGGCACTCCAAAGAATCTGAATTACTCTCGCGCCTTTCTAGAAAGCTGATTTTGCTGCTCCATCCCATACAATGATGTCATCTCTATATTGCAAGTGTTGTGGAGCTTTTCCTTGTTCCAGCGCGGTTTGGATCAGTCCATGGCACATGGTAGGGCTGTGTTTCCACCCCTGGGACAGGCGATTCCACGTCTACTGGATGCCCCTGCAGGTGAAAGCAAACTGCGGTCTGCACTCTGCTGCTAAAGGACTAGAGAAAAACGCGTTAGCAATGTCGGTTGTGGCTCACCACTGAGCTGCCTTTGACTCCAGTTCAAGTTGCAGCTCCAGAGTGTCTGGCACAGCAGCACTCAAGGGTGGTGTGACTTAATTCAGGCCACCATAGTCTACTCTTAGTCTCCACTCTTCACTAGACTTCCGCACTGGCCTAATGGGGCTGTTAAAAGGTGAGTGGGTCTTGCTGGTCACACCCTGACTGTCCAGTTGACGAATCAGCTTCTGGACAGGCATCGGAGAGTCTCGACTGGTGCGATATTGCCGGCGATGCACCGTCGTGGTAGCAATTGGCACCTGCCGGTCGTCAGCCCTCAGCAATCCTACAGCAGAAGGGTCCTCTGAGAGACCAGGCACAGTCGACGGTTGTTTAATGTTCTCAGTGTCCACAGCCGCTCTGCCAAATGCCCAGCCATACCCTTTAGGGGCCTGAAAACACCCTCTCCTGGGGCGGCCGTCTGTGCCAAGGATGCACGGAGCACGTGCAGCAGTCACACTGGGACGCTTTTGCCCGACTTTCCCAGTTCGGCTCATTTCAGCCTCTAGCGCAGCCAGCTTCTGGCATCCCCCCGCCACTCCAGAGATACTGAGGGATTTTGTTCCATTGTGGTTTGGTGGGGTTATTGTGCACTGAGCACCAGTGTCCAGCGAAGCTCTCTGCTCCTGGGGCTCTCTTTTCCCAGGCCATCACATCTGCACAGTCCAGTAACCTCTGTTGCCCCTTTCCAGCGGCGGGCTGGAGGCGGGGCCCCTCTCATTTGTGTTCTGCGCCTTCTGCGGGTAGGAATCAGAAGTTCCTTCAAGAGGACCAGCATCTCTTCTAGCCCTTCTGCAAACGGGAGCACCCATTTTCCCAGGAGGTTTTCCTTTCAACTCACGTACTCGTCCCTGAAGTGCTGAGGTGGGTTTTCCATCCCACCTCCTCAGGTCTTCTCCATGATCACCGAGGAGAAGCCACAGCGTGCCTCTCTTTGCGTACTTCTTCTGTCCTCTCTCTTGAGATGGGGAACGCCTTCTCCTAATAGCGGAAACACTGGTTGGTCAGGTGGGGGGTGGAACCTGTCCTCTGCGAGCGCTTTGATTTCACGTCACAGCTTTTCGAACCCGTTGTCAGATTTTTCACGCAGTTCGTCCTCAGTCGACACACAAGCCCGCAGAGAGGTAGCGAGGCTGTCCTCAGAGTCCCGAAGCCGGTTCATCACTTCAGGCCCATTTTGTTGAATGTAGCTGCCCAGGCCATTGATGCCCATGACCCAGCCTATGCCGGTGGTGCCCATTGTACAAAGCTGCGTCACATGGGTTGCGTACAAAGGATCCTATCTGCATCTGCCCCCTCCGCACCGTTTGGCTCACAATAGATTATCTCCCGCACAGCTAATCCTCTCAGGATCTGGATACCTCTCTCCATAGTATTCCATTTGCCTGGATGACATACAACAGCTTCCTTGAAGGGAAACCTCGCCTTTCCTGGCGGTCAGGAGTCACCTGCAGAGGCCGGAGAAGTCTTTCTCTCTTGCAATTGCCCTATCGAGGGACGCATCCCTTGACAGAGGTCCCAGCTGCTGGGATTCGCTACCGTCCAGTTCCAGACAATGCGCTCCCTCGTCCCAGCACGGGAGCAGCCAGGTGACCACGTTCTGGCCTTCAGGACGACCACCGCGGTGTCCCCTGGGCAGCGGCTGTGAGCCAGGCCGAAGCCCGTCTCCCCATGGCCAGGAGAGCCGGGGACAGGCCAGGCAAGTGGCGCCTCCGAGGATCTCCTCTCAGGACGGACGGCTGGCAGCAGGGCCAGGGACAGCCCGTGCTTGCTCCCAAGGGGCTCTGTCCCGGGAGAGGACGGCTCTGGGCGATGCTCCTGCTGCTGCCTTGCTGCAGGGCTGCAGGGGCCGAGGGCCCGAGGGCCCGACTCGTTGGCGTGTTCCTGGTCTGTGACGATCTCGGGGCCTGCAGGAGTGCGGGCCCAGCTCCGTGGGGCCGGGGGAGCTGAGAGCAGGGAGCGTTTTGAGGGGAGGCTGCCGTCTCGCAGGGCTGAAGTAGCCCTGCAACCCCTCTGGCCTGCAAGGCCGCCCTTCCCTGGCTGCAGAGCCGCAGGCAGTGCCAGCACCAGGGCTGGGGAGGGTTCAAGGGCCACGGCCCGCCCTGTCCCCACTTCTCCCAGGCCACAGGTCTCTGTCTGGAGACCTTCTTCATCCTTCTCTCCTGGTTCCGCAGCCATATCCCCCTTTCTTCCCCAGTTCCATGGGCACCGTATCCCTCCCTCTTACCCACATCTCACCGCCCAATCCCTCTGTTGAACCATTTCCCACACCCATATCCCTCCCTCTCCCCAGATTCCTGGCAAGAGCCATCCCACCCTCTCCCTCTCGTTCCCATGTGCCATTTCCCTCCCTCTCCCCAAGTCCACCTGCACTCGGCTGCCTCTCCCCCAGTTCACAGGGCCACTTCCCTCCCTCTCCTCCAGTTCCAACATCCACATTCCTCCCTCTCTACCGGTTCTTGAGCCACAACCCACCCTCTCCCCCGGTTCCCACAGCCACATGTCTCCCACTCCCCGCCTGTGCAGCAGCGAGCAAACATCACGGCAGAAAGCAGGCCCGGTCCCTCTCAGCGTCCCGGCGTTTTTATTCCAGAGGGGCCCCGGGAGGCCCGGCCGCCCCGCTCAGACGCGCAGCCAGGGGAGACGCTGCGCGTGGTCCCCTGAGCCCGGCTCTTCCTCCTGGACCCTGCGCAGCCACGCCGGGTCTTCGTCGGGCTCTGGCAGGTCGAGGAGCTGGCCGTGTCCGTCTCCGTCCCTCTGCGCGGGCGGGCTCTGGGCACGCTGGCGGGGAGCGGGGCGGCGGCGCTCTCCCCTCTCAGCAGAGAGTCTGCGGCGCCTGGAACGGCTGCGGCTCCGCTGCTGCTGCTGCTGCCGCCGCCTCTGCCACCACGGCCCCCGCCTTGCGTAGGGATGGAAGCGGCCCTGGCGACGGGAGGCCACCCCATCACCGTCATCCTCCAGCTGCACGAGGCGGATGGCCGTGATGGGGCCCCGGCAGAGCGGGCAAGTGGCATCCACGGCGCTGGCAGCCCAGCGCCGGATGCAGGCATGGCAGAAGGCATGCCAGCACAGGTCCACTCCAGCGGGGACTTCCAGGGGACGCAAGCAGATGGGGCACGTGTCCCCTTGCCGGCACCTCCTGGCAGCTGGTGGCACCACTGGCTCGTTCCTGGATGCCTGCATTGCCGCTGCTGTGTCCTGTCAGTTGCTGGGACTTGCTTTCCTCTCAGCTTCTGGTGGGACTTGCTGTCCTCAGCTGCTGCTGGGACTTGATGTCCTCTCAGACCTGGAGGCCCTTGGCGTCCCTGCTGCTGGCAGGACTGGATGGCTGCTGCTGGCGCAACGCGAAGGCTCGGGTTCCGCTGGCGGGACTCGGTGGCCGCTCGGCTGCTGGCAGGTCACAACGTCTGGTGCCGCTGGCAGGACTCGATGGCTCGGGTGCTGCCCACAGGACTCGACGTCTCGTGTGCCGCTGGCAGCACGTGACGCTGGCTTTTATTGCTGCCTGCCGCAAGTGACGTCACGGGGTGACTGTGACTCTGGTGACATCACAGGGCTCTCGGGGGCGCACCCGGGGACGCGCCCAGGAGCTCCCCAGCCTCAGACATGCCCTGTGATGCAAAGCCCACCTGGCAGGGGGCTCCAGGGCTCCAGGGCTCCAGGGCTCCAGGGCTGGCCTCACCACTGCTGGTGGTGGTTTAACCCAAACTAGCAGTATAACCGTGATAGCCACTCACTCAGTCCCCCACCCACTCCCCAGACAGGGGAGAGAATTGAAAGGGAAGGGAGAAACTTGGGATGAGATAAACACACTTGAATAAAAGTACAAAATACTAACGCACTACTCGTTTGTATATCTCTCTCTCTATCAATCAATCTAAAAACTAGAAATGGAATCTAAAATAAAAGATACTCGATGCAATTCCTCATCAACTCCATCTGCCCTGAGCAGCAGTCCTTTTATTGGGAGGTGGAGACATGGTTGCAGTTTTGTTGATCACATCCATCGGGATCTGACGACCTCCATCTTGCCATTTGATTAGTGAAAAGTGGTTGTCTCGTGCAGGTGCCTTGACCTTGCTTCTTTTTTATGGCAAAACCGGCACTCCAAAGAATCTGAATTACTCCCGCGCCTTTCTGGAAAGCTGATTTTGCTGCTCCATCCCATACAATGATGTCATCTCTATATTGCAAGTGTTGTGGAGCTTTTCCTTGTTCCAGCGCGGTTTGGATCAGTCCATGGCACATGGTAGGGCTGTGTTTCCACCCCTGGGACAGGCGATTCCACGTGTACTGGATGCCCCTGCAGGTGAAAGCAAACTGCGGTCTGCACTCTGCTGCTAAAGGACTAGAGAAAAACGCGTTAGCAATGTCGGTTGTGGCTCACCACTGAGCTGCCTTTGACTCCAGTTCAAGTTGCAGCTCCAGAGTGTCTGGCACAGCAGCACTCAAGGGTGGTGTGACTTAATTCAGGCCACCATAGTCTACTCTTAGTCTCCACTCTTCACTAGACTTCTGCACTGGCCTAATGGGGCTGTTAAAAGGTGAGTGGGTCTTGCTGGTCACACCCTGACTGTCCAGTTGACGAATCAGCTTCTGGACAGGCATCGGAGAGTCTCGACTGGTGCGATATTGCCGGCGATGCACCGTCGTGGTAGCAATTGGCACCTGCCGGTCGTCAGCCCTCAGCAATCCTACAGCAGAAGGGTCCTCTGAGAGACCAGGCACAGTCGACGGTTGTTTAATGTTCTCAGTGTCCACAGCCGCTCTGCCAAATGCCCAGCCATACCCTTTAGGGGCCTGAAAACACCCTCTCCTGGGGCGGCCGTCTGTGCCAAGGATGCACGGAGCACGTGCAGCAGTCACACTGGGACGCTTTTGCCCGACTTTCCCAGTTCGGCTCATTTCAGCCTCTAGCGCAGCCAGCTTCTGGCATCCCCCCGCCACTCCAGAGATACTGAGGGATTTTGTTCCATTGTGGTTTGGTGGGGTTATTGTGCACTGAGCACCAGTGTCCAGCGAAGCTCTCTGCTCCTGGGGCTCTCTTTTCCCAGGCCATCACATCTGCACAGTCCAGTAACCTCTGTTGCCCCTTTCCAGCGGCGGGCTGGAGGCGGGGCCCCTCTCATTTGTGTTCTGTGCCTTCTGCGGGTAGGAATCAGAAGTTCCTTCAAGAGGACCAGCATCACTTCTAGCCCTTCTGCAAATGGGAGCACCCATTTTCCCAGGAGGTTTTCCTTTCAACTCACGTACTCGTCCCTGAAGTGCTGAGGTGGGTTTTCCATCCCACCTCCTCAGGTCTTCTCCATGATCACCGAGGAGAAGCCACAGCGTGCCTCTCTTTGCGTACTTCTTCTGTCCTCTCTCTTGAGATGGGGAACGCCTTCTCCTAATAGCGGAAACACTGGTTGGTCAGGTGGGGGGTGGAACCTGTCCTCTGCGAGCGCTTTGATTTCACGTCACAGCTTTTCGAACCCGTTGTCAGATTTTTCACGCAGTTCGTCCTCAGTCGACACACAAGCCCGCAGAGAGGTAGCGAGGCTGTCCTCAGAGTCCCGAAGCCGGTTCATCACTTCAGGCCCATTTTGTTGAATGTAGCTGCCCAGGCCATTGATGCCCATGACCCAGCCTATGCCGGTGGTGCCCATTGTACAAAGCTGCGTCACATGGGTTGCGTACAAAGGATCCTATCTGCATCTGCCCCCTCCGCACCGTTTGGCTCACAATAGATTATCTCCCGCACAGCGAATCTTCTCAGGATCTGGATACCTCTCTCCATAGTATTCCATTTGCCTGGATGACATACAACAGCTTCCTTGAAGGGAAACCTCGCCTTTCCTGGCGGTCAGGAGTCACCTGCAGAGGCCGGAGAAGTCTTTCTCTCTTGCAATTGCCCTATCGAGGGTCGCATCCCTTGACAGAGGTCCCAGCTGCTGGGATTCGCTACTGTCCAGTTCCAGACAATGGGCTCCCTCGTCCCAGCACGGGAGCAGCCAGGTGACCACGTTCTGGCCTTCAGGACGACCACCGCAGTGTCCCCTGGGCAGCGGCTGAGAGCCAGGCCGAAGCCCGTCTCCCCATGGCCAGGAGAGCCGGGGACAGGCCAGGCAAGTGGCGCCTCCGAGGATCTCCTCTCAGGACGGATGGCTGGCAGCAGGGCCAGGGACAGCCCGTGCTTGCTCCCAAGGGGCTCTGTCCCGGGAGAGGACGGCTCTGGGCGATGCTCCTGCTGCTGCCTTGCTGCAGGGCTGCAGGGGCCGAGGGCCCGAGGGCCCGACTCGTTGGCGTGTTCCTGGTCTGTGACGATCTTGGGGCCTGCAGGAGTGCGGGCCCAGCTCCGTGGGGCCGGGGGAGCTGAGAGCAGGGAGCGTTTTGAGGGGAGGCTGCCGTCTCGCAGGGCTGAAGTAGCCCTGCAACCCCTCTGGCCTGCAAGGCCGCCCTTCCCTGGCTGCAGAGCCGCAGGCAGTGCCAGCACCAGGGCTGGGGAGGGTTCAAGGGCCACGGCCCGCCCTGTCCCCACTTCTCCCAGGCCACAGGTCTCTGTCTGGAGACCTTCTTCATCCTTCTCTCCTGGTTCCGCAGCCATATCCCCCTTTCTTCCCCAGTTCCATGGGCAACGTATCCCTCCCTCTTACCCACATCTCACCGCCCAATCCCTCTGTTGAACCATTTCCCACACCCATATCCCTCCCTCTCCCCAGATTCCTGGCAAGAGCCATCCCACCCTCTCCCTCTCGTTCCCATGTGCCATTTCCCTCCCTCTCCCCAAGTCCACCTGCACTCGGCTGCCTCTCCCCCAGTTCACAGGGCCACTTCCCTCCCTCTCCTCCAGTTCCAACATCCACATTCCTCCCTCTCTACCGGTTCTTGAGCCACAACCCACCCTCTCCCCCGGTTCCCACAGCCACATGTCTCCCACTCCCCGCCTGTGCAGCAGCGAGCAAACATCACGGCAGAAAGCAGGCCCGGTCCCTCTCAGCGTCCCGGCGTTTTTATTCCAGAGGGGCCCCGGGAGGCCCGGCCGCCCCGCTCAGACGCGCAGCCAGGGGAGACGCTGCGCGTGGTCCCCTGAGCCCGGCTCTTCCTCCTGGACCCTGCGCAGCCACGCCGGGTCTTCGTCGGGCTCTGGCAGGTCGAGGAGCTGGCCGTGTCCGTCTCCGTCCCTCTGCGCGGGCGGGCTCTGGGCACGCTGGCGGGGAGCGGGGCGGCGGCGCTCTCCCCTCTCAGCAGAGAGTCTGCGGCGCCTGGAACGGCTGCGGCTCCGCTGCTGCTGCTGCTGCCGCCGCCTCTGCCACCACGGCCCCCGCCTTGCGTAGGGATGGAAGCGGCCCTGGCGACGGGCGGCCACCCCATCACCATCATCCTCCAGCTGCACGAGGCGGATGGCCGTGATGGGGCCCCGGCAGAGCGGGCAAGTGGCATCCACGGCGCTGGCAGCCCAGCGCCGGATGCAGGCATGGCAGAAGGCATGCCAGCACGGGTCCACTCCAGCGGGGACTTCCAGGGGACGCAAGCAGATGGGGCACGTGTCCCCCCGCCGGCACCTCCTGGCAGCTGGTGGCACCACTGGCTCGTTCCTGGATGCCTGCATTGCCGCTGCTGTGTCCTGTCAGTTGCTGGGACTTGCTTTCCTCTCAGCTTCTGGTGGGACTTGCTGTCCTCAGCTGCTGCTGGGACTGGATGTCCTCTCAGACCTGGAGGCCCTTGGCGTCCCTGCTGCTGGCAGGACTGGATGGCTGCTGCTGGCGCAACGCGAAGGCTCGGGTTCCGCTGGCGGGACTCGGTGGCCGCTCGGCTGCTGGCAGGTCACAACGTCTGGTGCCGCTGGCAGGACTCGATGGCTCGGGTGCTGCCCACAGGACTCGACGTCTCGTGTGCCGCTGGCAGCACGTGACGCTGGCTTTTATTGCTGCCTGCCGCAAGTGACGTCACGGGGTGACTGTGACTCTGGTGACATCACAGGGCTCTCGGGGGCGCACCCGGGGACGCGCCCAGGAGCTCCCCAGCCTCAGACATGCCCTGTGATGCAAAGCCCACCTGGCAGGGGGCTCCAGGGCTCCAGGGCTCCAGGGCTGGCCTCACCACTGCTGGTGGTGGTTGAACCCAAACTAGCAGTATAACCGTGATAGCCACTCACTCAGTCCCCCACCCACTCCCCAGACAGGGGAGAGAATTGAAAGGGAAGGGAGAAACTTGGGATGAGATAAACACACTTGAATAAAAGTACAAAATACTAACGCACTACTCGTTTGTATATCTCTCTCTCTATCAATCAATCTAAAAACTAGAAATGGAATCTAAAATAAAAGATACTCGATGCAATTCCTCATCAACTCCATCTGCCCTGAGCAGCAGTCCTTTTATTGGGAGGTGGAGACATGGTTGCAGTTTTGTTGATCACATCCATCGGGATCTGACGACGTCCATCTTGCCATTTGATTAGTGAAAAGTGGTTGTCTCGTGCAGGTGCCTTGACCTTGCTTCTTTTTTATGGCAAAACCGGCACTCCAAAGAATCTGAATTACTCCCGCGCCTTTCTGGAAAGCTGATTTTGCTGCTCCATCCCATACAATGATGTCATCTCTATATTGCAAGTGTTGTGGAGCTTTTCCTTGTTCCAGCGCGGTTTGGATCAGTCCATGGCACATGGTAGGGCTGTGTTTCCACCCCTGGGACAGGCGATTCCACGTGTACTGGATGCCCCTGCAGGTGAAAGCAAACTGCGGTCTGCACTCTGCTGCTAAAGGACTAGAGAAAAACGCGTTAGCAATGTCGGTTGTGGCTCACCACTGAGCTGCCTTTGACTCCAGTTCAAGTTGCAGCTCCAGAGTGTCTGGCACAGCAGCACTCAAGGGTGGTGTGACTTAATTCAGGCCACCATAGTCTACTCTTAGTCTCCACTCTTCACTAGACTTCCGCACTGGCCTAATGGGGCTGTTAAAAGGTGAGTGGGTCTTGCTGGTCACACCCTGACTGTCCAGTTGACGAATCAGCTTCTGGACAGGCATCGGAGAGTCTCGACTGGTGCGATATTGCCGGCGATGCACCGTCGTGGTAGCAATTGGCACCTGCCGGTCGTCAGCCCTCAGCAATCCTACAGCAGAAGGGTCCTCTGAGAGACCAGGCACAGTCGACGGTTGTTTAATGTTCTCAGTGTCCACAGCCGCTCTGCCAAATGCCCAGCCATACCCTTTAGGGGCCTGAAAACACCCTCTCCTGGGGCGGCCGTCTGTGCCAAGGATGCACGGAGCACGTGCAGCAGTCACACTGGGACGCTTTTGCCCGACTTTCCCAGTTCGGCTCATTTCAGCCTCTAGCGCAGCCAGCTTCTGGCATCCCCCCGCCACTCCAGAGATACTGAGGGATTTTGTTCCATTGTGGTTTGGTGGGGTTATTGTGCACTGAGCACCAGTGTCCAGCGAAGCTCTCTGCTCCTGGGGCTCTCTTTTCCCAGGCCATCACATCTGCACAGTCCAGTAACCTCTGTTGCCCCTTTCCAGCGGCGGGCTGGAGGCGGGGCCCCTCTCATTTGTGTTCTGTGCCTTCTGCGGGTAGGAATCAGAAGTTCCTTCAAGAGGACCAGCATCTCTTCTAGCCCTTCTGCAAACGGGAGCACCCATTTTCCCAGGAGGTTTTCCTTTCAACTCACGTACTCGTCCCTGAAGTGCTGAGGTGGGTTTTCCATCCCACCTCCTCAGGTCTTCTCCATGATCACCGAGGAGAAGCCACAGCGTGCCTCTCTTTGCGTACTTCTTCTGTCCTCTCTCTTGAGATGGGGAACGCCTTCTCCTAATAGCGGAAACACTGGTTGGTCAGGTGGGGGGTGGAACCTGTCCTCTGCGAGCGCTTTGATTTCACGTCACAGCTTTTTGAACCCGTTGTCAGATTTTTCACGCAGTTCGTCCTCAGTCGACACACAAGCCCGCAGAGAGGTAGCGAGGCTGTCCTCAGAGTCCCGAAGCCGGTTCATCACTTCAGGCCCATTTTGTTGAATGTAGCTGCCCAGGCCATTGATGCCAATGACCCAGCCTATGCCGGTGGTGCCCATTGTACAAAGCTGCGTCACATGGGTTGCATACAAAGGATCCTATCTGCATCTGCCCCCTCCGCACCGTTTGGCTCACAATAGATTATCTCCCGCACAGCGAATCTTCTCAGGATCTGGATACCTCTCTCCATAGTATTCCATTTGCCTGGATGACATACAACAGCTTCCTTGAAGGGAAACCTCGCCTTTCCTGGCGGTCAGGAGTCACCTGCAGAGGCCGGAGAAGTCTTTCTCTCTTGCAATTGCCCTATCGAGGGTCGCATCCCTTGACAGAGGTCCCAGCTGCTGGGATTCGCTACTGTCCAGTTCCAGACAATGGGCTCCCTCGTCCCAGCACGGGAGCAGCCAGGTGACCACGTTCTGGCCTTCAGGACGACCACCGCGGTGTCCCCTGGGCAGCGGCTGTGAGCCAGGCCGAAGCCCGTCTCCCCATGGCCAGGAGAGCCGGGGACAGGCCAGGCAAGTGGCGCCTCCGAGGATCTCCTCTCAGGACGGACGGCTGGCAGCAGGGCCAGGGACAGCCCGTGCTTGCTCCCAAGGGGCTCTGTCCCGGGAGAGGACGGCTCTGGGCGATGCTCCTGCTGCTGCCTTGCTGCAGGGCTGCAGGGGCCGAGGGCCCGAGGGCCCGACTCGTTGGCGTGTTCCTGGTCTGTGACGATCTTGGGGCCTGCAGGAGTGCGGGCCCGGCTCCGTGGGGCCGGGGGAGCTGAGAGCAGGGAGCGTTTTGAGGGGAGGCTGCCGTCTCGCAGGGCTGAAGTAGCCCTGCAACCCCTCTGGCCTGCAAGGCCGCCCTTCCCTGGCTGCAGAGCCGCAGGCAGTGCCAGCACCAGGGCTGGGGAGGGTTCAAGGGCCACGGCCCGCCCTGTCCCCACTTCTCCCAGGCCACAGGTCTCTGTCTGGAGACCTTCTTCATCCTTCTCTCCTGGTTCCGCAGCCATATCCCCCTTTCTTCCCCAGTTCCATGGGCACCGTATCCCTCCCTCTTACCCACATCTCACCGCCCAATCCCTCTGTTGAACCATTTCCCACACCCACATCCCTCCCTCTCCCCAGATTCCTGGCAAGAGCCATCCCACCCTCTCCCTCTCGTTCCCATGTGCCATTTCCCTCCCTCTCCCCAAGTCCACCTGCACTCGGCTGCCTCTCCCCCAGTTCACAGGGCCACTTCCCTCCCTCTCCTCCAGTTCCAACATCCACATTCCTCCCTCTCTACCGGTTCTTGAGCCACAACCCACCCTCTCCCCCGGTTCCCACAGCCACATGTCTCCCACTCCCCGCCTGTGCAGCAGCGAGCAAACATCACGGCAGAAAGCAGGCCCGGTCCCTCTCAGCGTCCCGGCGTTTTTATTCCAGAGGGGCCCCGGGAAGCCCGGCCGCCCCGCTCAGACGCGCAGCCAGGGGAGACGCTGCGCGTGGTCCCCTGAGCCCGGCTCTTCCTCCTGGACCCTGCGCAGCCACGCCGGGTCTTCGCCGGGCTCTGGCAGGTCGAGGAGCTGGCCGTGTCCGTCTCCGTCCCTCTGCGCGGGCGGGCTCTGGGCACGCTGGCGGGGAGCGGGGCGGCGGCGCTCTCCCCTCTCAGCAGAGAGTCTGCGGCGCCTGGAACGGCTGCGGCTCCGCTGCTGCTGCTGCTGCCGCCGCCTCTGCCACCACGGCCCCCGCCTTGCGTAGGGATGGAAGCGGCCCTGGCGACGGGCGGCCACCCCATCACCGTCATCCTCCAGCTGCACGAGGCGGATGGCCGTGATGGGGCCCCGGCAGAGCGGGCAAGTGGCATCCACGGCGCTGGCAGCCCAGCGCCGGATGCAGGCATGGCAGAAGGCATGCCAGCACGGGTCCACTCCAGCGGGGACTTCCAGGGGACGCAAGCAGATGGGGCACGTGTCCCCCCGCCGGCACCTCCTGGCAGCTGGTGGCACCACTGGCTCGTTCCTGGATGCCTGCATTGCCGCTGCTGTGTCCTGTCAGTTGCTGGGACTTGCTTTCCTCTCAGCTTCTGGTGGGACTTGCTGTCCTCAGCTGCTGCTGGGACTTGATGTCCTCTCAGACCTGGAGGCACTTGGCGTCCCTGCTGCTGGCAGGACTGGATGGCTGCTGCTGGCGCAACGCGAAGGCTCGGGTTCCGCTGGCGGGACTCGGTGGCCGCTCGGCTGCTGGCAGGTCACAACGTCTGGTGCCGCTGGCAGGACTCGATGGCTCGGGTGCTGCCCACAGGACTCGACGTCTCGTGTGCCGCTGGCAGCACGTGACGCTGGCTTTTATTGCTGCCTGCCGCAAGTGACGTCACGGGGTGACTGTGACTCTGGTGACATCACAGGGCTCTCGGGGGCGCACCCGGGGATGCGCCCAGGAGCTCCCCAGCCTCAGACATGCCCTGTGATGCAAAGCCCACCTGGCAGGGGGCTCCAGGGCTCCAGGGCTCCAGGGCTGGCCTCACCACTGCTGGTGGTGGTTGAACCCAAACTAGCAGTATAACCGTGATAGCCACTCACTCAGTCCCCCACCCACTCCCCAGACAGGGGAGAGAATTGAAAGGGAAGGGAGAAACTTGGGATGAGATAAACACACTTGAATAAAAGTACAAAATACTAACGCACTACTCGTTTGTATATCTCTCTCTCTATCAATCAATCTAAAAACTAGAAATGGAATCGAAAATAAAAGATACTCGATGCAATTCCTCATCAACTCCATCTGCCCTGAGCAGCAGTCCTTTTATTGGGAGGTGGAGACATGGTTGCAGTTTTGTTGATCACATCCATCGGGATCTGACGACGTCCATCTTGCCATTTGATTAGTGAAAAGTGGTTGTCTCGTGCAGGTGCCTTGACCTTGCTTCTTTTTTATGGCAAAACCGGCACTCCAAAGAATCTGAATTACTCCCGCGCCTTTCTGGAAAGCTGATTTTGCTGCTCCATCCCATACAATGATGTCATCTCTATATTGCAAGTGTTGTGGAGCTTTTCCTTGTTCCAGCGCGGTTTGGATCAGTCCATGGCACATGGTAGGGCTGTGTTTCCACCCCTGGGACAGGCGATTCCACGTGTACTGGATGCCCCTGCAGGTGAAAGCAAACTGCGGTCTGCACTCTGCTGCTAAAGGACTAGAGAAAAACGCGTTAGCAATGTCGGTTGTGGCTCACCACTGAGCTGCCTTTGACTCCAGTTCAAGTTGCAGCTCCAGAGTGTCTGGCACAGCAGCACTCAAGGGTGGTGTGACTTAATTCAGGCCACCATAGTCTACTCTTAGTCTCCACTCTTCACTAGACTTCCGCACTGGCCTAATGGGGCTGTTAAAAGGTGAGTGGGTCTTGCTGGTCACACCCTGACTGTCCAGTTGACGAATCAGCTTCTGGACAGGCATCGGAGAGTCTCGACTGGTGCGATATTGCCGGCGATGCACCGTCGTGGTAGCAATTGGCACCTGCCGGTCGTCAGCCCTCAGCAATCCTACAGCAGAAGGGTCCTCTGAGAGACCAGGCACAGTCGACGGTTGTTTAATGTTCTCAGTGTCCACAGCCGCTCTGCCAAATGCCCAGCCATACCCTTTAGGGGCCTGAAAACACCCTCTCCTGGGGCGGCCGTCTGTGCCAAGGATGCACGGAGCACGTGCAGCAGTCACACTGGGACGCTTTTGCCCGACTTTCCCAGTTCGGCTCATTTCAGCCTCTAGCGCAGCCAGCTTCTGGCATCCCCCCGCCACTCCAGAGATACTGAGGGATTTTGTTCCATTGTGGTTTGGTGGGGTTATTGTGCACTGAGCACCAGTGTCCAGCGAAGCTCTCTGCTCCTGGGGCTCTCTTTTCCCAGGCCATCACATCTGCACAGTCCAGTAACCTCTGTTGCCCCTTTCCAGCGGCGGGCTGGAGGCGGGGCCCCTCTCATTTGTGTTCTGTGCCTTCTGCGGGTAGGAATCAGAAGTTCCTTCAAGAGGACCAGCATCTCTTCTAGCCCTTCTGCAAACGGGAGCACCCATTTTCCCAGGAGGTTTTCCTTTCAACTCACGTACTCGTCCCTGAAGTGCTGAGGTGGGTTTTCCATCCCACCTCCTCAGGTCTTCTCCATGATCACCGAGGAGAAGCCACAGCGTGCCTCTCTTTGCGTACTTCTTCTGTCCTCTCTCTTGAGATGGGGAACGCCTTCTCCTAATAGCGGAAACACTGGTTGGTCAGGTGGGGGGTGGAACCTGTCCTCTGCGAGCGCTTTGATTTCACGTCACAGCTTTTTGAACCCGTTGTCAGATTTTTCACGCAGTTCGTCCTCAGTCGACACACAAGCCCGCAGAGAGGTAGCGAGGCTGTCCTCAGAGTCCCGAAGCCGGTTCATCACTTCAGGCCCATTTTGTTGAATGTAGCTGCCCAGGCCATTGATGCCAATGACCCAGCCTATGCCGGTGGTGCCCATTGTACAAAGCTGCGTCACATGGGTTGCATACAAAGGATCCTATCTGCATCTGCCCCCTCCGCACCGTTTGGCTCACAATAGATTATCTCCCGCACAGCGAATCTTCTCAGGATCTGGATACCTCTCTCCATAGTATTCCATTTGCCTGGATGACATACAACAGCTTCCTTGAAGGGAAACCTCGCCTTTCCTGGCGGTCAGGAGTCACCTGCAGAGGCCGGAGAAGTCTTTCTCTCTTGCAATTGCCCTATCGAGGGTCGCATCCCTTGACAGAGGTCCCAGCTGCTGGGATTCGCTACTGTCCAGTTCCAGACAATGGGCTCCCTCGTCCCAGCACGGGAGCAGCCAGGTGACCACGTTCTGGCCTTCAGGACGACCACCGCGGTGTCCCCTGGGCAGCGGCTGTGAGCCAGGCCGAAGCCCGTCTCCCCATGGCCAGGAGAGCCGGGGACAGGCCAGGCAAGTGGCGCCTCCGAGGATCTCCTCTCAGGACGGACGGCTGGCAGCAGGGCCAGGGACAGCCCGTGCTTGCTCCCAAGGGGCTCTGTCCCGGGAGAGGACGGCTCTGGGCGATGCTCCTGCTGCTGCCTTGCTGCAGGGCTGCAGGGGCCGAGGGCCCGAGGGCCCGACTCGTTGGCGTGTTCCTGGTCTGTGACGATCTTGGGGCCTGCAGGAGTGCGGGCCCGGCTCCGTGGGGCCGGGGGAGCTGAGAGCAGGGAGCGTTTTGAGGGGAGGCTGCCGTCTCGCAGGGCTGAAGTAGCCCTGCAACCCCTCTGGCCTGCAAGGCCGCCCTTCCCTGGCTGCAGAGCCGCAGGCAGTGCCAGCACCAGGGCTGGGGAGGGTTCAAGGGCCACGGCCCGCCCTGTCCCCACTTCTCCCAGGCCACAGGTCTCTGTCTGGAGACCTTCTTCATCCTTCTCTCCTGGTTCCGCAGCCATATCCCCCTTTCTTCCCCAGTTCCATGGGCACCGTATCCCTCCCTCTTACCCACATCTCACCGCCCAATCCCTCTGTTGAACCATTTCCCACACCCACATCCCTCCCTCTCCCCAGATTCCTGGCAAGAGCCATCCCACCCTCTCCCTCTCGTTCCCATGTGCCATTTCCCTCCCTCTCCCCAAGTCCACCTGCACTCGGCTGCCTCTCCCCCAGTTCACAGGGCCACTTCCCTCCCTCTCCTCCAGTTCCAACATCCACATTCCTCCCTCTCTACCGGTTCTTGAGCCACAACCCACCCTCTCCCCCGGTTCCCACAGCCACATGTCTCCCACTCCCCGCCTGTGCAGCAGCGAGCAAACATCACGGCAGAAAGCAGGCCCGGTCCCTCTCAGCGTCCCGGCGTTTTTATTCCAGAGGGGCCCCGGGAAGCCCGGCCGCCCCGCTCAGACGCGCAGCCAGGGGAGACGCTGCGCGTGGTCCCCTGAGCCCGGCTCTTCCTCCTGGACCCTGCGCAGCCACGCCGGGTCTTCGCCGGGCTCTGGCAGGTCGAGGAGCTGGCCGTGTCCGTCTCCGTCCCTCTGCGCGGGCGGGCTCTGGGCACGCTGGCGGGGAGCGGGGCGGCGGCGCTCTCCCCTCTCAGCAGAGAGTCTGCGGCGCCTGGAACGGCTGCGGCTCCGCTGCTGCTGCTGCTGCCGCCGCCTCTGCCACCACGGCCCCCGCCTTGCGTAGGGATGGAAGCGGCCCTGGCGACGGGCAGCCACCCCATCACCGTCATCCTCCAGCTGCACGAGGCGGATGGCCGTGATGGGGCCCCGGCAGAGCGGGCAAGTGGCATCCACGGCGCTGGCAGCCCAGCGCCGGATGCAGGCATGGCAGAAGGCATGCCAGCACGGGTCCACTCCAGCGGGGACTTCCAGGGGACGCAAGCAGATGGGGCACGTGTCCCCCCGCCGGCACCTCCTGGCAGCTGGTGGCACCACTGGCTCGTTCCTGGATGCCTGCATTGCCGCTGCTGTGTCCTGTCAGTTGCTGGGACTTGCTTTCCTCTCAGCTTCTGGTGGGACTTGCTGTCCTCAGCTGCTGCTGGGACTTGATGTCCTCTCAGACCTGGAGGCACTTGGCGTCCCTGCTGCTGGCAGGACTGGATGGCTGCTGCTGGCGCAACGCGAAGGCTCGGGTTCCGCTGGCGGGACTCGGTGGCCGCTCGGCTGCTGGCAGGTCACAACGTCTGGTGCCGCTGGCAGGACTCGATGGCTCGGGTGCTGCCCACAGGACTCGACGTCTCGTGTGCCGCTGGCAGCACGTGACGCTGGCTTTTATTGCTGCCTGCCGCAAGTGACGTCACGGGGTGACTGTGACTCTGGTGACATCACAGGGCTCTCGGGGGCGCACCCGGGGATGCGCCCAGGAGCTCCCCAGCCTCAGACATGCCCTGTGATGCAAAGCCCACCTGGCAGGGGGCTCCAGGGCTCCAGGGCTCCAGGGCTGGCCTCACCACTGCTGGTGGTGGTTGAACCCAAACTAGCAGTATAACCGTGATAGCCACTCACTCAGTCCCCCACCCACTCCCCAGACAGGGGAGAGAATTGAAAGGGAAGGGAGAAACTTGGGATGAGATAAACACACTTGAATAAAAGTACAAAATACTAACGCACTACTCGTTTGTATATCTCTCTCTCTATCAATCAATCTAAAAACTAGAAATGGAATCGAAAATAAAAGATACTCGATGCAATTCCTCATCAACTCCATCTGCCCTGAGCAGCAGTCCTTTTATTGGGAGGTGGAGACATGGTTGCAGTTTTGTTGATCACATCCATCGGGATCTGACGACCTCCATCTTGCCATTTGATTAGTGAAAAGTGGTTGTCTCGTGCAGGTGCCTTGACCTTGCTTCTTTTTTATGGCAAAACCGGCACTCCAAAGAATCTGAATTACTCCCGCGCCTTTCTGGAAAGCTGATTTTGCTGCTCCATCCCATACAATGATGTCATCTCTATATTGCAAGTGTTGTGGAGCTTTTCCTTGTTCCAGCGCCGTTTGGATCAGTCCATGGCACATGGTAGGGCTGTGTTTCCACCCCTGGGACAGGCGATTCCACGTGTACTGGATGCCCCTGCAGGTGAAAGCAAACTGCGGTCTGCACTCTGCTGCTAAAGGACTAGAGAAAAACGCGTTAGCAATGTCGGTTGTGGCTCACCACTGAGCTGCCTTTGACTCCATTTCAAGTTGCAGCTCCAGAGTGTCTGGCACAGCAGCACTCAAGGGTGGTGTGACTTAATTCAGGCCACCATAGTCTACTCTTAGTCTCCACTCTTCACTAGACTTCCGCACTGGCCTAATGGGGCTGTTAAAAGGTGAGTGGGTCTTGCTGGTCACACCCTGACTGTCCAGTTGACGAATCAGCTTCTGGACAGGCATCGGAGAGTCTCGACTGGTGCGATATTGCCGGCGATGCACCGTCGTGGTAGCAATTGGCACCTGCCGGTCGTCAGCCCTCAGCAATCCTACAGCAGAAGGGTCCTCTGAGAGACCAGGCACAGTCGACGGTTGTTTAATGTTCTCAGTGTCCACAGCCGCTCTGCCAAATGCCCAGCCATACCCTTTAGGGGCCTGAAAACACCCTCTCCTGGGGCGGCCGTCTGTGCCAAGGATGCACGGAGCACGTGCAGCAGTCACACTGGGACGCTTTTGCCCGACTTTCCCAGTTCGGCTCATTTCAGCCTCTAGCGCAGCCAGCTTCTGGCATCCCCCCGCCACTCCAGAGATACTGAGGGATTTTGTTCCATTGTGGTTTGGTGGGGTTATTGTGCACTGAGCACCAGTGTCCAGCGAAGCTCTCTGCTCCTGGGGCTCTCTTTTCCCAGGCCATCACATCTGCACAGTCCAGTAACCTCTGTTGCCCCTTTCCAGCGGCGGGCTGGAGGCGGGGCCCCTCTCATTTGTGTTCTGTGCCTTCTGCGGGTAGGAATCAGAAGTTCCTTCAAGAGGACCAGCATCTCTTCTAGCCCTTCTGCAAACGGGAGCACCCATTTTCCCAGGAGGTTTTCCTTTCAACTCACGTACTCGTCCCTGAAGTGCTGAGGTGGGTTTTCCATCCCACCTCCTCAGGTCTTCTCCATGATCACCGAGGAGAAGCCACAGCGTGCCTCTCTTTGCGTACTTCTTCTGTCCTCTCTCTTGAGATGGGGAACGCCTTCTCCTAATAGCGGAAACACCGGTTGGTCAGGTGGGGGGTGGAACCTGTCCTCTGCGAGCGCTTTGATTTCACGTCACAGCTTTTCGAACCCGTTGTCAGATTTTTCACGCAGTTCGTCCTCAGTCGACACACAAGCCCGCAGAGAGGTAGCGAGGCTGTCCTCAGAGTCCCGAAGCCGGTTCATCACTTCAGGCCCATTTTGTTGAATGTAGCTGCCCAGGCCATTGATGCCAATGACCCAGCCTATGCCGGTGGTGCCCATTGTACAAAGCTGCGTCACATGGGTTGCGTACAAAGGATCCTATCTGCATCTGCCCCCTCCGCACCGTTTGGCTCACAATAGATTATCTCCCGCACAGCGAATCTTCTCAGGATCTGGATACCTCTCTCCATAGTATTCCATTTGCCTGGATGACATACAACAGCTTCCTTGAAGGGAAACCTCGCCTTTCCTGGCGGTCAGGAGTCACCTGCAGAGGCCGGAGAAGTCTTTCTCTCTTGCAATTGCCCTATCGAGGGTCGCATCCCTTGACAGAGGTCCCAGCTGCTGGGATTCGCTACCGTCCAGTTCCAGACAATGGGCTCCCTCGTCCCAGCACGGAAGCAGCCAGGTGACCACGTTCTGGCCTTCAGGACGACCACCGCAGTGTCCCCTGGGCAGCGGCTGTGAGCCAGGCCGAAGCCCGTCTCCCCATGGCCAGGAGAGCCGGGGACAGGCCAGGCAAGTGGCGCCTCCGAGGATCTCCTCTCAGGACGGACGGCTGGCAGCAGGGCCAGGGACAGCCCGTGCTTGCTCCCAAGGGGCTCTGTCCCGGGAGAGGACGGCTCTGGGCGATGCTCCTGCTGCTGCCTTGCTGCAGGGCTGCAGGGGCCGAGGGCCCGAGGGCCCGACTCGTTGGCGTGTTCCTGGTCTGTGACGATCTTGGGGCCTGCAGGAGTGCGGGCCCAGCTCCGTGGGGCCGGGGGAGCTGAGAGCAGGGAGCGTTTTGAGGGGAGGCTGCCGTCTCGCAGGGCTGAAGTAGCCCTGCAACCCCTCTGGCCTGCAAGGCCGCCCTTCCCTGGCTGCAGAGCCGCAGGCAGTGCCAGCACCAGGGCTGGGGAGGGTTCAAGGGCCACGGCCCCCCCTGTCCCCACTTCTCCCAGGCCACAGGTCTCTGTCTGGAGACCTTCTTCATCCTTCTCTCCTGGTTCCGCAGCCATATCCCCCTTTCTTCGCCAGTTCCATGGGCAACGTATCCCTCCCTCTTACCCACATCTCACCGCCCAATCCCTCTGTTGAACCATTTCCCACACCCACATCCCTCCCTCTCCCCAGATTCCTGGCAAGAGCCATCCCACCCTCTCCCTCTCGTTCCCATGTGCCATTTCCCTCCCTCTCCCCAAGTCCACCTGCACTCGGCTGCCTCTCCCCCAGTTCACAGGGCCACTTCCCTCCCTCTCCTCCAGTTCCAACATCCACATTCCTCCCTCTCTACCGGTTCTTGAGCCACAACCCACCCTCTCCCCCGGTTCCCACAGCCACATGTCTCCCACTCCCCGCCTGTGCAGCAGCGAGCAAACATCACGGCAGAAAGCAGGCCCGGTCCCTCTCAGCGTCCCGGCGTTTTTATTCCAGAGGGGCCCCGGGAGGCCCGGCCGCCCCGCTCAGACGCGCAGCCAGGGGAGACGCTGCGCGTGGTCCCCTGAGCCCGGCTCTTCCTCCTGGACCCTGCGCAGCCACGCCGGGTCTTCGTCGGGCTCTGGCAGGTCGAGGAGCTGGCCGTGTCCGTCTCCGTCCCTCTGCGCGGGCGGGCTCTGGGCACGCTGGCGGGGAGCGGGGCGGCGGCGCTCTCCCCTCTCAGCAGAGAGTCTGCGGCGCCTGGAACGGCTGCGGCTCCGCTGCTGCTGCTGCTGCCGCCGCCTCTGCCACCACGGCCCCCGCCTTGCGTAGGGATGGAAGCGGCCCTGGCGACGGGCGGCCACCCCATCACCGTCATCCTCCAGCTGCACGAGGCGGATGGCCGTGATGGGGCCCCGGCAGAGCGGGCAAGTGGCATCCGCGGCGCTGGCAGCCCAGCGCCGGATGCAGGCATGGCAGAAGGCATGCCAGCACGGGTCCACTCCAGCGGGGACTTCCAGGGGACGCAAGCAGATGGGGCACGTGTCCCCCCGCCGGCACCTCCTGGCAGCTGGTGGCACCACTGGCTCGTTCCTGGATGCCTGCATTGCCGCTGCTGTGTCCTGTCAGTTGCTGGGACTTGCTTTCCTCTCAGCTTCTGGTGGGACTTGCTGTCCTCAGCTGCTGCTGGGACTTGATGTCCTCTCAGACCTGGAGGCACTTGGCGTCCCTGCTGCTGGCAGGACTGGATGGCTGCTGCTGGCGCAACGCGAAGGCTCGGGTTCCGCTGGCGGGACTCGGTGGCCGCTCGGCTGCTGGCAGGTCACAACGTCTGGTGCCGCTGGCAGGACTCGATGGCTCGGGTGCTGCCCACAGGACTCGACGTCTCGTGTGCCGCTGGCAGCACGTGACGCTGGCTTTTATTGCTGCCTGCCGCAAGTGACGTCACGGGGTGACTGTGACTCTGGTGACATCACAGGGCTCTCGGGGGCGCACCCGGGGACGCGCCCAGGAGCTCCCCAGCCTCAGACATGCCCTGTGATGCAAAGCCCACCTGGCAGGGGGCTCCAGGGCTCCAGGGCTCCAGGGCTCCAGGGCTGGCCTCACCACTGCTGGTGGTGGTTGAACCCAAACTAGCAGTATAACCGTGATAGCCACTCACTCAGTCCCCCACCCACTCCCCAGACAGGGGAGAGAATTGAAAGGGAAGGGAGAAACTTGGGATGAGATAAACACACTTGAATAAAAGTACAAAATACTAACGCACTACTCGTTTGTATATCTCTCTCTCTATCAATCAATCTAAAAACTAGAAATGGAATCGAAAATAAAAGATACTCGATGCAATTCCTCATCAACTCCATCTGCCCTGAGCAGCAGTCCTTTTATTGGGAGGTGGAGACATGGTTGCAGTTTTGTTGATCACATCCATCGGGATCTGACGACCTCCATCTTGCCATTTGATTAGTGAAAAGTGGTTGTCTCGTGCAGGTGCCTTGACCTTGCTTCTTTTTTATGGCAAAACCGGCACTCCAAAGAATCTGAATTACTCCCGCGCCTTTCTGGAAAGCTGATTTTGCTGCTCCATCCCATGCAATGATGTCATCTCTATATTGCAAGTGTTGTGGAGCTTTTCCTTGTTCCAGCGCGGTTTGGATCAGTCCATGGCACATGGTAGGGCTGTGTTTCCACCCCTGGGACAGGCGATTCCACGTCTACTGGATGCCCCTGCAGGTGAAAGCAAACTGCGGTCTGCACTCTGCTGCTAAAGGACTAGAGAAAAACGCGTTAGCAATGTCGGTTGTGGCTCACCACTGAGCTGCCTTTGACTCCAGTTCAAGTTGCAGCTCCAGAGTGTCTGGCACAGCAGCACTCAAGGGTGGTGTGACTTAATTCAGGCCACCATAGTCTACTCTTAGTCTCCACTCTTCACTAGACTTCCGCACTGGCCTAATGGGGCTGTTAAAAGGTGAGTGGGTCTTGCTGGTCACACCCTGACTGTCCAGTTGACGAATCAGCTTCTGGACAGGCATCGGAGAGTCTCGACTGGTGCGATATTGCCGGCGATGCACCGTCGTGGTAGCAATTGGCACCTGCCGGTCGTCAGCCCTCAGCAATCCTACAGCAGAAGGGTCCTCTGAGAGACCAGGCACAGTCGACGGTTGTTTAATGTTCTCAGTGTCCACAGCCGCTCTGCCAAATGCCCAGCCATACCCTTTAGGGGCCTGAAAACACCCTCTCCTGGGGCGGCCGTCTGTGCCAAGGATGCACGGAGCACGTGCAGCAGTCACACTGGGACGCTTTTGCCCGACTTTCCCAGTTCGGCTCATTTCAGCCTCTAGCGCAGCCAGCTTCTGGCATCCCCCCGCCACTCCAGAGATACTGAGGGATTTTGTTCCATTGTGGTTTGGTGGGGTTATTGTGCACTGAGCACCAGTGTCCAGCGAAGCTCTCTGCTCCTGGGGCTCTCTTTTCCCAGGCCATCACATCTGCACAGTCCAGTAACCTCTGTTGCCCCTTTCCAGCGGCGGGCTGGAGGCGGGGCCCCTCTCATTTGTGTTCTGTGCCTTCTGCGGGTAGGAATCAGAAGTTCCTTCAAGAGGACCAGCATCTCTTCTAGCCCTTCTGCAAACGGGAGCACCCATTTTCCCAGGAGGTTTTCCTTTCAACTCACGTACTCGTCCCTGAAGTGCTGAGGTGGGTTTTCCATCCCACCTCCTCAGGTCTTCTCCATGATCACCGAGGAGAAGCCACAGCGTGCCTCTCTTTGCGTACTTCTTCTGTCCTCTCTCTTGAGATGGGGAACGCCTTCTCCTAATAGCGGAAACACTGGTTGGTCAGGTGGGGGGTGGAACCTGTCCTCTGCGAGCGCTTTGATTTCACGTCACAGCTTTTCGAACCCGTTGTCAGATTTTTCACGCAGTTCGTCCTCAGTCGACACACAAGCCCGCAGAGAGGTAGCGAGGCTGTCCTCAGAGTCCCGAAGCCGGTTCATCACTTCAGGCCCATTTTGTTGAATGTAGCTGCCCAGGCCATTGATGCCCATGACCCAGCCTATGCCGGTGGTGCCCATTGTACAAAGCTGCGTCACATGGGTTGCATACAAAGGATCCTATCTGCATCTGCCCCCTCCGCACCGTTTGGCTCACAATAGATTATCTCCCGCACAGCGAATCCTCTCAGGATCTGGATACCTCTCTCCATAGTATTCCATTTGCCTGGATGACATACAACAGCTTCCTTGAAGGGAAACCTCGCCTTTCCTGGCGGTCAGGAGTCACCTGCAGAGGCCGGAGAAGTCTTTCTCTCTTGCAATTGCCCTATCGAGGGTCGCATCCCTTGACAGAGGTCCCAGCTGCTGGGATTCGCTACCGTCCAGTTCCAGACAATGCGCTCCCTCGTCCCAGCACGGGAGCAGCCAGGTGACCACGTTCTGGCCTTCAGGACGACCACCGCGGTGTCCCCTGGGCAGCGGCTGTGAGCCAGGCCGAAGCCCGTCTCCCCATGGCCAGGAGAGCCGGGGACAGGCCAGGCAAGTGGCGCCTCCGAGGATCTCCTCTCAGGACGGACGGCTGGCAGCAGGGCCAGGGACAGCCCGTGCTTGCTCCCAAGGGGCTCTGTCCCGGGAGAGGACGGCTCTGGGCGATGCTCCTGCTGCTGCCTTGCTGCAGGGCTGCAGGGGCCGAGGGCCCGAGGGCCCGACTCGTTGGCGTGTTCCTGGTCTGTGACGATCTTGGGGCCTGCAGGAGTGCGGGCCCAGCTCCGTGGGGCCGGGGGAGCTGAGAGCAGGGAGCGTTTTGAGGGGAGGCTGCCGTCTCGCAGGGCTGAAGTAGCCCTGCAACCCCTCTGGCCTGCAAGGCCGCCCTTCCCTGGCTGCAGAGCCGCAGGCAGTGCCAGCACCAGGGCTGGGGAGGGTTCAAGGGCCACGGCCCCCCCTGTCCCCACTTCTCCCAGGCCACAGGTCTCTGTCTGGAGACCTTCTTCATCCTTCTCTCCTGGTTCCGCAGCCATATCCCCCTTTCTTCCCCAGTTCCATGGGCACCGTATCCTTCCCTCTTACCCACATCTCACCGCCCAATCCCTCTGTTGAACCATTTCCCACACCCACATCCCTCCCTCTCCCCAGATTCCTGGCAAGAGCCATCCCACCCTCTCCCTCTCGTTCCCATGTGCCATTTCCCTCCCTCTCCCCAAGTCCACCTGCACTCGGCTGCCTCTCCCCCAGTTCACAGGGCCACTTCCCTCCCTCTCCTCCAGTTCCAACATCCACATTCCTCCCTCTCTACCGGTTCTTGAGCCACAACCCACCCTCTCCCCCGGTTCCCACAGCCACATGTCTCCCACTCCCCGCCTGTGCAGCAGCGAGCAAACATCACGGCAGAAAGCAGGCCCGGTCCCTCTCAGCGTCCCGGCGTTTTTATTCCAGAGGGGCCCCGGGAGGCCCGGCCGCCCCGCTCAGACGCGCAGCCAGGGGAGACGCTGCGCGTGGTCCCCTGAGCCCGGCTCTTCCTCCTGGACCCTGCGCAGCCACGCCGGGTCTTCGTCGGGCTCTGGCAGGTCGAGGAGCTGGCCGTGTCCGTCTCCGTCCCTCTGCGCGGGCGGGCTCTGGGCACGCTGGCGGGGAGCGGGGCGGCGGCGCTCTCCCCTCTCAGCAGAGAGTCTGCGGCGCCTGGAACGGCTGCGGCTCCGCTGCTGCTGCTGCTGCCGCCGCCTCTGCCACCACGGCCCCCGCCTTGCGTAGGGATGGAAGCGGCCCTGGCGACGGGCGGCCACCCCATCACCGTCATCCTCCAGCTGCACGAGGCGGATGGCCGTGATGGGGCCCCGGCAGAGCGGGCAAGTGGCATCCGCGGCGCTGGCAGCCCAGCGCCGGATGCAGGCATGGCAGAAGGCATGCCAGCACGGGTCCACTCCAGCGGGGACTTCCAGGGGACGCAAGCAGATGGGGCACGTGTCCCCCCGCCGGCACCTCCTGGCAGCTGGTGGCACCACTGGCTCGTTCCTGGATGCCTGCATTGCCGCTGCTGTGTCCTGTCAGTTGCTGGGACTTGCTTTCCTCTCAGCTTCTGGTGGGACTTGCTGTCCTCAGCTGCTGCTGGGACTTGATGTCCTCTCAGACCTGGAGGCACTTGGCGTCCCTGCTGCTGGCAGGACTGGATGGCTGCTGCTGGCGCAACGCGAAGGCTCGGGTTCCGCTGGCGGGACTCGGTGGCCGCTCGGCTGCTGGCAGGTCACAACGTCTGGTGCCGCTGGCAGGACTCGATGGCTCGGGTGCTGCCCACAGGACTCGACGTCTCGTGTGCCGCTGGCAGCACGTGACGCTGGCTTTTATTGCTGCCTGCCGCAAGTGACGTCACGGGGTGACTGTGACTCTGGTGACATCACAGGGCTCTCGGGGGCGCACCCGGGGACGCGCCCAGGAGCTCCCCAGCCTCAGACATGCCCTGTGATGCAAAGCCCACCTGGCAGGGGGCTCCAGGGCTCCAGGGCTCCAGGGCTCCAGGGCTGGCCTCACCACTGCTGGTGGTGGTTGAACCCAAACTAGCAGTATAACCGTGATAGCCACTCACTCAGTCCCCCACCCACTCCCCAGACAGGGGAGAGAATTGAAAGGGAAGGGAGAAACTTGGGATGAGATAAACACACTTGAATAAAAGTACAAAATACTAACGCACTACTCGTTTGTATATCTCTCTCTCTATCAATCAATCTAAAAACTAGAAATGGAATCGAAAATAAAAGATACTCGATGCAATTCCTCATCAACTCCATCTGCCCTGAGCAGCAGTCCTTTTATTGGGAGGTGGAGACATGGTTGCAGTTTTGTTGATCACATCCATCGGGATCTGACGACCTCCATCTTGCCATTTGATTAGTGAAAAGTGGTTGTCTCGTGCAGGTGCCTTGACCTTGCTTCTTTTTTATGGCAAAACCGGCACTCCAAAGAATCTGAATTACTCCCGCGCCTTTCTGGAAAGCTGATTTTGCTGCTCCATCCCATGCAATGATGTCATCTCTATATTGCAAGTGTTGTGGAGCTTTTCCTTGTTCCAGCGCGGTTTGGATCAGTCCATGGCACATGGTAGGGCTGTGTTTCCACCCCTGGGACAGGCGATTCCACGTCTACTGGATGCCCCTGCAGGTGAAAGCAAACTGCGGTCTGCACTCTGCTGCTAAAGGACTAGAGAAAAACGCGTTAGCAATGTCGGTTGTGGCTCACCACTGAGCTGCCTTTGACTCCAGTTCAAGTTGCAGCTCCAGAGTGTCTGGCACAGCAGCACTCAAGGGTGGTGTGACTTAATTCAGGCCACCATAGTCTACTCTTAGTCTCCACTCTTCACTAGACTTCCGCACTGGCCTAATGGGGCTGTTAAAAGGTGAGTGGGTCTTGCTGGTCACACCCTGACTGTCCAGTTGACGAATCAGCTTCTGGACAGGCATCGGAGAGTCTCGACTGGTGCGATATTGCCGGCGATGCACCGTCGTGGTAGCAATTGGCACCTGCCGGTCGTCAGCCCTCAGCAATCCTACAGCAGAAGGGTCCTCTGAGAGACCAGGCACAGTCGACGGTTGTTTAATGTTCTCAGTGTCCACAGCCGCTCTGCCAAATGCCCAGCCATACCCTTTAGGGGCCTGAAAACACCCTCTCCTGGGGCGGCCGTCTGTGCCAAGGATGCACGGAGCACGTGCAGCAGTCACACTGGGACGCTTTTGCCCGACTTTCCCAGTTCGGCTCATTTCAGCCTCTAGCGCAGCCAGCTTCTGGCATCCCCCCGCCACTCCAGAGATACTGAGGGATTTTGTTCCATTGTGGTTTGGTGGGGTTATTGTGCACTGAGCACCAGTGTCCAGCGAAGCTCTCTGCTCCTGGGGCTCTCTTTTCCCAGGCCATCACATCTGCACAGTCCAGTAACCTCTGTTGCCCCTTTCCAGCGGCGGGCTGGAGGCGGGGCCCCTCTCATTTGTGTTCTGTGCCTTCTGCGGGTAGGAATCAGAAGTTCCTTCAAGAGGACCAGCATCTCTTCTAGCCCTTCTGCAAACGGGAGCACCCATTTTCCCAGGAGGTTTTCCTTTCAACTCACGTACTCGTCCCTGAAGTGCTGAGGTGGGTTTTCCATCCCACCTCCTCAGGTCTTCTCCATGATCACCGAGGAGAAGCCACAGCGTGCCTCTCTTTGCGTACTTCTTCTGTCCTCTCTCTTGAGATGGGGAACGCCTTCTCCTAATAGCGGAAACACTGGTTGGTCAGGTGGGGGGTGGAACCTGTCCTCTGCGAGCGCTTTGATTTCACGTCACAGCTTTTCGAACCCGTTGTCAGATTTTTCACGCAGTTCGTCCTCAGTCGACACACAAGCCCGCAGAGAGGTAGCGAGGCTGTCCTCAGAGTCCCGAAGCCGGTTCATCACTTCAGGCCCATTTTGTTGAATGTAGCTGCCCAGGCCATTGATGCCCATGACCCAGCCTATGCCGGTGGTGCCCATTGTACAAAGCTGCGTCACATGGGTTGCGTACAAAGGATCCTATCTGCATCTGCCCCCTCCGCACCGTTTGGCTCACAATAGATTATCTCCCGCACAGCGAATCCTCTCAGGATCTGGATACCTCTCTCCATAGTATTCCATTTGCCTGGATGACATACAACAGCTTCCTTGAAGGGAAACCTCGCCTTTCCTGGCGGTCAGGAGTCACCTGCAGAGGCCGGAGAAGTCTTTCTCTCTTGCAATTGCCCTATCGAGGGTCGCATCCCTTGACAGAGGTCCCAGCTGCTGGGATTCGCTACCGTCCAGTTCCAGACAATGGGCTCCCTCGTCCCAGCACGGGAGCAGCCAGGTGACCACGTTCTGGCCTTCAGGACGACCACCGCGGTGTCCCCTGGGCAGCGGCTGTGAGCCAGGCCGAAGCCCGTCTCCCCATGGCCAGGAGAGCCGGGGACAGGCCAGGCAAGTGGCGCCTCCGAGGATCTCCTCTCAGGACGGACGGCTGGCAGCAGGGCCAGGGACAGCCCGTGCTTGCTCCCAAGGGGCTCTGTCCCGGGAGAGGACGGCTCTGGGCGATGCTCCTGCTGCTGCCTTGCTGCAGGGCTGCAGGGGCCGAGGGCCCGAGGGCCCGACTCGTTGGCGTGTTCCTGGTCTGTGACGATCTTGGGGCCTGCAGGAGTGCGGGCCCAGCTCCGTGGGGCCGGGGGAGCTGAGAGCAGGGAGCGTTTTGAGGGGAGGCTGCCGTCTCGCAGGGCTGAAGTAGCCCTGCAACCCCTCTGGCCTGCAAGGCCGCCCTTCCCTGGCTGCAGAGCCGCAGGCAGTGCCAGCACCAGGGCTGGGGAGGGTTCAAGGGCCACGGCCCCCCCTGTCCCCACTTCTCCCAGGCCACAGGTCTCTGTCTGGAGACCTTCTTCATCCTTCTCTCCTGGTTCCGCAGCCATATCCCCCTTTCTTCCCCAGTTCCATGGGCACCGTATCCCTCCCTCTTACCCACATCTCACCGCCCAATCCCTCTGTTGAACCATTTCCCACACCCACATCCCTCCCTCTCCCCAGATTCCTGGCAAGAGCCATCCCACCCTCTCCCTCTCGTTCCCATGTGCCATTTCCCTCCCTCTCCCCAAGTCCACCTGCACTCGGCTGCCTCTCCCCCAGTTCACAGGGCCACTTCCCTCCCTCTCCTCCAGTTCCAACATCCACATTCCTCCCTCTCTACCGGTTCTTGAGCCACAACCCACCCTCTCCCCCGGTTCCCACAGCCACATGTCTCCCACTCCCCGCCTGTGCAGCAGCGAGCAAACATCACGGCAGAAAGCAGGCCCGGTCCCTCTCAGCATCCCGGCGTTTTTATTCCAGAGGGGCCCCGGGAGGCCCGGCCGCCCCGCTCAGACGCGCAGCCAGGGGAGACGCTGCGCGTGGTCCCCTGAGCCCGGCTCTTCCTCCTGGACCCTGCGCAGCCACGCCGGGTCTTCGTCGGGCTCTGGCAGGTCGAGGAGCTGGCCGTGTCCGTCTCCGTCCCTCTGTGCGGGCGGGCTCTGGGCACGCTGGCGGGGAGCGGGGCGGCGGCGCTCTCCCCTCTCAGCAGAGAGTCTGCGGCGCCTGGAACGGCTGCGGCTCCGCTGCTGCTGCTGCTGCCGCCGCCTCTGCCACCACGGCCCCGGCCTTGCGTAGGGATGGAAGCGGCCCTGGCGACGGGCGGCCACCCCATCACCGTCATCCTCCAGCTGCACGAGGCGGATGGCCGTGATGGGGCCCCGGCAGAGCGGGCAAGTGGCATCCGCGGCGCTGGCAGCCCAGCGCCGGATGCAGGCATGGCAGAAGGCATGCCAGCACGGGTCCACTCCAGCGGGGACTTCCAGGGGACGCAAGCAGATGGGGCACGTGTCCCCCCGCCGGCACCTCCTGGCAGCTGGTGGCACCACTGGCTCGTTCCTGGATGCCTGCATTGCCGCTGCTGTGTCCTGTCAGTTGCTGGGACTTGCTTTCCTCTCAGCTTCTGGTGGGACTTGCTGTCCTCAGCTGCTGCTGGGACTGGATGTCCTCTCAGACCTGGAGGCACTTGGCGTCCCTGCTGCTGGCAGGACTGGATGGCTGCTGCTGGCGCAACGCGAAGGCTCGGGTTCCGCTGGCGGGACTCGGTGGCCGCTCGGCTGCTGGCAGGTCACAACGTCTGGTGCCGCTGGCAGGACTCGATGGCTCGGGTGCTGCCCACAGGACTCGACGTCTCGTGTGCCGCTGGCAGCACGTGACGCTGGCTTTTATTGCTGCCTGCCGCAAGTGACGTCACGGGGTGACTGTGACTCTGGTGACTTCACAGGGCTCTCGGGGGCGCACCCGGGGACGCGCCCAGGAGCTCCCCAGCCTCAGACATGCCCTGTGATGCAAAGCCCACCTGGCAGGGGGCTCCAGGGCTCCAGGGCTCCAGGGCTGGCCTCACCACTGCTGGTGGTGGTTGAACCCAAACTAGCAGTATAACCGTGATAGCCACTCACTCAGTCCCCCACCCACTCCCCAGACAGGGGAGAGAATTGAAAGGGAAGGGAGAAACTTGGGATGAGATAAACACACTTGAATAAAAGTACAAAATACTAACGCACTACTCGTTTGTATATCTCTCTCTCTATCAATCAATCTAAAAACTAGAAATGGAATCGAAAATAAAAGATACTCGATGCAATTCCTCATCAACTCCATCTGCCCTGAGCAGCAGTCCTTTTATTGGGAGGTGGAGACATGGTTGCAGTTTTGTTGATCACATCCATCGGGATCTGACGACCTCCATCTTGCCATTTGATTAGTGAAAAGTGGTTGTCTCGTGCAGGTGCCTTGACCTTGCTTCTTTTTTATGGCAAAACCGGCACTCCAAAGAATCTGAATTACTCCCGCGCCTTTCTGGAAAGCTGATTTTGCTGCTCCATCCCATACAATGATGTCATCTCTATATTGCAAGTGTTGTGGAGCTTTTCCTTGTTCCAGCGCCGTTTGGATCAGTCCATGGCACATGGTAGGGCTGTGTTTCCACCCCTGGGACAGGCGATTCCACGTCTACTGGATGCCCCTGCAGGTGAAAGCAAACTGCGGTCTGCACTCTGCTGCTAAAGGACTAGAGAAAAACGCGTTAGCAATGTCGGTTGTGGCTCACCACTGAGCTGCCTTTGACTCCAGTTCAAGTTGCAGCTCCAGAGTGTCTGGCACAGCAGCACTCAAGGGTGGTGTGACTTAATTCAGGCCACCATAGTCTACTCTTAGTCTCCACTCTTCACTAGACTTCCGCACTGGCCTAATGGGGCTGTTAAAAGGTGAGTGGGTCTTGCTGGTCACACCCTGACTGTCCAGTTGACGAATCAGCTTCTGGACAGGCATCGGAGAGTCTCGACTGGTGCGATATTGCCGGCGATGCACCGTCGTGGTAGCAATTGGCACCTGCCGGTCGTCAGCCCTCAGCAATCCTACAGCAGAAGGGTCCTCTGAGAGACCAGGCACAGTCGACGGTTGTTTAATGTTCTCAGTGTCCACAGCCGCTCTGCCAAATGCCCAGCCATACCCTTTAGGGGCCTGAAAACACCCTCTCCTGGGGCGGCCGTCTGTGCCAAGGATGCACGGAGCACGTGCAGCAGTCACACTGGGACGCTTTTGCCCGACTTTCCCAGTTCGGCTCATTTCAGCCTCTAGCGCAGCCAGCTTCTGGCATCCCCCCGCCACTCCAGAGATACTGAGGGATTTTGTTCCATTGTGGTTTGGTGGGGTTATTGTGCACTGAGCACCAGTGTCCAGCGAAGCTCTCTGCTCCTGGGGCTCTCTTTTCCCAGGCCATCACATCTGCACAGTCCAGTAACCTCTGTTGCCCCTTTCCAGCGGCGGGCTGGAGGCGGGGCCCCTCTCATTTGTGTTCTGTGCCTTCTGCGGGTAGGAATCAGAAGTTCCTTCAAGAGGACCAGCATCTCTTCTAGCCCTTCTGCAAACGGGAGCACCCATTTTCCCAGGAGGTTTTCCTTTCAACTCACGTACTCGTCCCTGAAGTGCTGAGGTGGGTTTTCCATCCCACCTCCTCAGGTCTTCTCCATGATCACCGAGGAGAAGCCACAGCGTGCCTCTCTTTGCGTACTTCTTCTGTCCTCTCTCTTGAGATGGGGAACGCCTTCTCCTAATAGCGGAAACACTGGTTGGTCAGGTGGGGGGTGGAACCTGTCCTCTGCGAGCGCTTTGATTTCACGTCACAGCTTTTCGAACCCGTTGTCAGATTTTTCACGCAGTTCGTCCTCAGTCGACACACAAGCCCGCAGAGAGGTAGCGAGGCTGTCCTCAGAGTCCCGAAGCCGGTTCATCACTTCAGGCCCATTTTGTTGAATGTAGCTGCCCAGGCCATTGATGCCCATGACCCAGCCTATGCCGGTGGTGCCCATTGTACAAAGCTGCGTCACATGGGTTGCGTACAAAGGATCCTATCTGCATCTGCCCCCTCCGCACCGTTTGGCTCACAATAGATTATCTCCCGCACAGCGAATCCTCTCAGGATCTGGATACCTCTCTCCATAGTATTCCATTTGCCTGGATGACATACAACAGCTTCCTTGAAGGGAAACCTCGCCTTTCCTGGCGGTCAGGAGTCACCTGCAGAGGCCGGAGAAGTCTTTCTCTCTTGCAATTGCCCTATCGAGGGTCGCATCCCTTGACAGAGGTCCCAGCTGCTGGGATTCGCTACCGTCCAGTTCCAGACAATGGGCTCCCTCGTCCCAGCACGGGAGCAGCCAGGTGACCACGTTCTGGCCTTCAGGACGACCACCGCGGTGTCCCCTGGGCAGCGGCTGTGAGCCAGGCCGAAGCCCGTCTCCCCATGGCCAGGAGAGCCGGGGACAGGCCAGGCAAGTGGCGCCTCCGAGGATCTCCTCTCAGGACGGACGGCTGGCAGCAGGGCCAGGGACAGCCCGTGCTTGCTCCCAAGGGGCTCTGTCCCGGGAGAGGACGGCTCTGGGCGATGCTCCTGCTGCTGCCTTGCTGCAGGGCTGCAGGGGCCGAGGGCCCGAGGGCCCGACTCGTTGGCGTGTTCCTGGTCTGTGACGATCTTGGGGCCTGCAGGAGTGCGGGCCCAGCTCCGTGGGGCCGGGGGAGCTGAGAGCAGGGAGCGTTTTGAGGGGAGGCTGCCGTCTCGCAGGGCTGAAGTAGCCCTGCAACCCCTCTGGCCTGCAAGGCCGCCCTTCCCTGGCTGCAGAGCCGCAGGCAGTGCCAGCACCAGGGCTGGGGAGGGTTCAAGGGCCACGGCCCCCCCTGTCCCCACTTCTCCCAGGCCACAGGTCTCTGTCTGGAGACCTTCTTCATCCTTCTCTCCTGGTTCCGCAGCCATATCCCCCTTTCTTCCCCAGTTCCATGGGCACCGTATCCCTCCCTCTTACCCACATCTCACCGCCCAATCCCTCTGTTGAACCATTTCCCACACCCACATCCCTCCCTCTCCCCAGATTCCTGGCAAGAGCCATCCCACCCTCTCCCTCTCGTTCCCATGTGCCATTTCCCTCCCTCTCCCCAAGTCCACCTGCACTCGGCTGCCTCTCCCCCAGTTCACAGGGCCACTTCCCTCCCTCTCCTCCAGTTCCAACATCCACATTCCTCCCTCTCTACCGGTTCTTGAGCCACAACCCACCCTCTCCCCCGGTTCCCACAGCCACATGTCTCCCACTCCCCGCCTGTGCAGCAGCGAGCAAACATCACGGCAGAAAGCAGGCCCGGTCCCTCTCAGCATCCCGGCGTTTTTATTCCAGAGGGGCCCCGGGAGGCCCGGCCGCCCCGCTCAGACGCGCAGCCAGGGGAGACGCTGCGCGTGGTCCCCTGAGCCCGGCTCTTCCTCCTGGACCCTGCGCAGCCACGCCGGGTCTTCGTCGGGCTCTGGCAGGTCGAGGAGCTGGCCGTGTCCGTCTCCGTCCCTCTGTGCGGGCGGGCTCTGGGCACGCTGGCGGGGAGCGGGGCGGCGGCGCTCTCCCCTCTCAGCAGAGAGTCTGCGGCGCCTGGAACGGCTGCGGCTCCGCTGCTGCTGCTGCTGCCGCCGCCTCTGCCACCACGGCCCCGGCCTTGCGTAGGGATGGAAGCGGCCCTGGCGACGGGCGGCCACCCCATCACCGTCATCCTCCAGCTGCACGAGGCGGATGGCCGTGATGGGGCCCCGGCAGAGCGGGCAAGTGGCATCCGCGGCGCTGGCAGCCCAGCGCCGGATGCAGGCATGGCAGAAGGCATGCCAGCACGGGTCCACTCCAGCGGGGACTTCCAGGGGACGCAAGCAGATGGGGCACGTGTCCCCCCGCCGGCACCTCCTGGCAGCTGGTGGCACCACTGGCTCGTTCCTGGATGCCTGCATTGCCGCTGCTGTGTCCTGTCAGTTGCTGGGACTTGCTTTCCTCTCAGCTTCTGGTGGGACTTGCTGTCCTCAGCTGCTGCTGGGACTGGATGTCCTCTCAGACCTGGAGGCACTTGGCGTCCCTGCTGCTGGCAGGACTGGATGGCTGCTGCTGGCGCAACGCGAAGGCTCGGGTTCCGCTGGCGGGACTCGGTGGCCGCTCGGCTGCTGGCAGGTCACAACGTCTGGTGCCGCTGGCAGGACTCGATGGCTCGGGTGCTGCCCACAGGACTCGACGTCTCGTGTGCCGCTGGCAGCACGTGACGCTGGCTTTTATTGCTGCCTGCCGCAAGTGACGTCACGGGGTGACTGTGACTCTGGTGACTTCACAGGGCTCTCGGGGGCGCACCCGGGGACGCGCCCAGGAGCTCCCCAGCCTCAGACATGCCCTGTGATGCAAAGCCCACCTGGCAGGGGGCTCCAGGGCTCCAGGGCTCCAGGGCTGGCCTCACCACTGCTGGTGGTGGTTGAACCCAAACTAGCAGTATAACCGTGATAGCCACTCACTCAGTCCCCCACCCACTCCCCAGACAGGGGAGAGAATTGAAAGGGAAGGGAGAAACTTGGGATGAGATAAACACACTTGAATAAAAGTACAAAATACTAACGCACTACTCGTTTGTATATCTCTCTCTCTATCAATCAATCTAAAAACTAGAAATGGAATCGAAAATAAAAGATACTCGATGCAATTCCTCATCAACTCCATCTGCCCTGAGCAGCAGTCCTTTTATTGGGAGGTGGAGACATGGTTGCAGTTTTGTTGATCACATCCATCGGGATCTGACGACCTCCATCTTGCCATTTGATTAGTGAAAAGTGGTTGTCTCGTGCAGGTGCCTTGACCTTGCTTCTTTTTTATGGCAAAACCGGCACTCCAAAGAATCTGAATTACTCCCGCGCCTTTCTGGAAAGCTGATTTTGCTGCTCCATCCCATACAATGATGTCATCTCTATATTGCAAGTGTTGTGGAGCTTTTCCTTGTTCCAGCGCCGTTTGGATCAGTCCATGGCACATGGTAGGGCTGTGTTTCCACCCCTGGGACAGGCGATTCCACGTCTACTGGATGCCCCTGCAGGTGAAAGCAAACTGCGGTCTGCACTCTGCTGCTAAAGGACTAGAGAAAAACGCGTTAGCAATGTCGGTTGTGGCTCACCACTGAGCTGCCTTTGACTCCAGTTCAAGTTGCAGCTCCAGAGTGTCTGGCACAGCAGCACTCAAGGGTGGTGTGACTTAATTCAGGCCACCATAGTCTACTCTTAGTCTCCACTCTTCACTAGACTTCCGCACTGGCCTAATGGGGCTGTTAAAAGGTGAGTGGGTCTTGCTGGTCACACCCTGACTGTCCAGTTGATGAATCAGCTTCTGGACAGGCATCGGAGAGTCTCGACTGGTGCGATATTGCCGGCGATGCACCGTCGTGGTAGCAATTGGCACCTGCCGGTCGTCAGCCCTCAGCAATCCTACAGCAGAAGGGTCCTCGGAGAGACCAGGCACAGTCGACGGTTGTTTAATGTTCTCAGTGTCCACAGCCGCTCTGCCAAATGCCCAGCCATACCCTTTAGGGGCCTGAAAACACCCTCTCCTGGGGCGGCCGTCTGTGCCAAGGATGCACGGAGCACGTGCAGCAGTCACACTGGGACGCTTTTGCCCGACTTTCCCAGTTCGGCTCATTTCAGCCTCTAGCGCAGCCAGCTTCTGGCATCCCCCCGCCACTCCAGAGATACTGAGGGATTTTGTTCCATTGTGGTTTGGTGGGGTTATTGTGCACTGAGCACCAGTGTCCAGCGAAGCTCTCTGCTCCTGGGGCTCTCTTTTCCCAGGCCATCACATCTGCACAGTCCAGTAACCTCTGTTGCCCCTTTCCAGCGGCGGGCTGGAGGCGGGGCCCCTCTCATTTGTGTTCTGTGCCTTCTGCGGGTAGGAATCAGAAGTTCCTTCAAGAGGACCAGCATCTCTTCTAGCCCTTCTGCAAACGGGAGCACCCATTTTCCCAGGAGGTTTTCCTTTCAACTCACGTACTCGTCCCTGAAGTGCTGAGGTGGGTTTTCCATCCCACCTCCTCAGGTCTTCTCCATGATCACCGAGGAGAAGCCACAGCGTGCCTCTCTTTGCGTACTTCTTCTGTCCTCTCTCTTGAGATGGGGAACGCCTTCTCCTAATAGCGGAAACACTGGTTGGTCAGGTGGGGGGTGGAACCTGTCCTCTGCGAGCGCTTTGATTTCACGTCACAGCTTTTCGAACCCGTTGTCAGATTTTTCACGCAGTTCGTCCTCAGTCGACACACAAGCCCGCAGAGAGGTAGCGAGGCTGTCCTCAGAGTCCCGAAGCCGGTTCATCACTTCAGGCCCATTTTGTTGAATGTAGCTGCCCAGGCCATTGATGCCCATGACCCAGCCTATGCCGGTGGTGCCCATTGTACAAAGCTGCGTCACATGGGTTGCGTACAAAGGATCCTATCTGCATCTGCCCCCTCCGCACCGTTTGGCTCACAATAGATTATCTCCCGCACAGCGAATCCTCTCAGGATCTGGATACCTCTCTCCATAGTATTCCATTTGCCTGGATGACATACAACAGCTTCCTTGAAGGGAAACCTCGCCTTTCCTGGCGGTCAGGAGTCACCTGCAGAGGCCGGAGAAGTCTTTCTCTCTCGCAATTGCCCTATCGAGGGTCGCATCCCTTGACAGAGGTCCCAGCTGCTGGGATTCGCTACCGTCCAGTTCCAGACAATGGGCTCCCTCGTCCCAGCACGGGAGCAGCCAGGTGACCACGTTCTGGCCTTCAGGACGACCACCGCGGTGTCCCCTGGGCAGCGGCTGTGAGCCAGGCCGAAGCCCGTCTCCCCGTGGCCAGGAGAGCCGGGGACAGGCCAGGCAAGTGGCGCCTCCGAGGATCTCCTCTCAGGACGGACGGCTGGCAGCAGGGCCAGGGACAGCCCGTGCTTGCTCCCAAGGGGCTCTGTCCCGGGAGAGGACGGCTCTGGGCGATGCTCCTGCTGCTGCCTTGCTGCAGGGCTGCAGGGGCCGAGGGCCCGAGGGCCCGACTCGTTGGCGTGTTCCTGGTCTGTGACGATCTTGGGGCCTGCAGGAGTGCGGGCCCAGCTCCGTGGGGCCGGGGGAGCTGAGAGCAGGGAGCGTTTTGAGGGGAGGCTGCCGTCTCGCAGGGCTGAAGTAGCCCTGCAACCCCTCTGGCCTGCAAGGCCGCCCTTCCCTGGCTGCAGAGCCGCAGGCAGTGCCAGCACCAGGGCTGGGGAGGGTTCAAGGGCCACGGCCCACCCTGTCCCCACTTCTCCCAGGCCACAGGTCTCTGTCTGGAGACCTTCTTCATCCTTCTCTCCTGGTTCCGCAGCCATATCCCCCTTTCTTCCCCAGTTCCATGGGCACCGTATCCCTCCCTCTTACCCACATCTCACCGCCCAATCCCTCTGTTGAACCATTTCCCACACCCACATCCCTCCCTCTCCCCAGATTCCTGGCAAGAGCCATCCCACCCTCTCCCTCTCGTTCCCATGTGCCATTTCCCTCCCTCTCCCCAAGTCCACCTGCACTCGGCTGCCTCTCCCCCAGTTCACAGGGCCACTTCCCTCCCTCTCCTCCAGTTCCAACATCCACATTCCTCCCTCTCTACCGGTTCTTGAGCCACAACCCACCCTCTCCCCCGGTTCCCACAGCCACATGTCTCCCACTCCCCGCCTGTGCAGCAGCGAGCAAACATCACGGCAGAAAGCAGGCCCGGTCCCTCTCAGCATCCCGGCGTTTTTATTCCAGAGGGGCCCCGGGAGGCCCGGCCGCCCCGCTCAGACGCGCAGCCAGGGGAGACGCTGCGCGTGGTCCCCTGAGCCCGGCTCTTCCTCCTGGACCCTGCGCAGCCACGCCGGGTCTTCGTCGGGCTCTGGCAGGTCGAGGAGCTGGCCGTGTCCGTCTCCGTCCCTCTGTGCGGGCGGGCTCTGGGCACGCTGGCGGGGAGCGGGGCGGCGGCGCTCTCCCCTCTCAGCAGAGAGTCTGCGGCGCCTGGAACGGCTGCGGCTCCGCTGCTGCTGCTGCTGCCGCCGCCTCTGCCACCACGGCCCCGGCCTTGCGTAGGGATGGAAGCGGCCCTGGCGACGGGCGGCCACCCCATCACCGTCATCCTCCAGCTGCACGAGGCGGATGGCCGTGATGGGGCCCCGGCAGAGCGGGCAAGTGGCATCCGCGGCGCTGGCAGCCCAGCGCCGGATGCAGGCATGGCAGAAGGCATGCCAGCACGGGTCCACTCCAGCGGGGACTTCCAGGGGACGCAAGCAGATGGGGCACGTGTCCCCCCGCCGGCACCTCCTGGCAGCTGGTGGCACCACTGGCTCGTTCCTGGATGCCTGCATTGCCGCTGCTGTGTCCTGTCAGTTGCTGGGACTTGCTTTCCTCTCAGCTTCTGGTGGGACTTGCTGTCCTCAGCTGCTGCTGGGACTGGATGTCCTCTCAGACCTGGAGGCACTTGGCGTCCCTGCTGCTGGCAGGACTGGATGGCTGCTGCTGGCGCAACGCGAAGGCTCGGGTTCCGCTGGCGGGACTCGGTGGCCGCTCGGCTGCTGGCAGGTCACAACGTCTGGTGCCGCTGGCAGGACTCGATGGCTCGGGTGCTGCCCACAGGACTCGACGTCTCGTGTGCCGCTGGCAGCACGTGACGCTGGCTTTTATTGCTGCCTGCCGCAAGTGACGTCACGGGGTGACTGTGACTCTGGTGACTTCACAGGGCTCTCGGGGGCGCACCCGGGGACACGCCCAGGAGCTCCCCAGCCTCAGACATGCCCTGTGATGCAAAGCCCACCTGGCAGGGGGCTCCAGGGCTCCAGGGCTCCAGGGCTGGCCTCACCACTGCTGGTGGTGGTTGAACCCAAACTAGCAGTATAACCATGATAGCCACTCACTCAGTCCCCCACCCACTCCCCAGACAGGGGAGAGAATTGAAAGGGAAGGGAGAAACTTGGGATGAGATAAACACACTTGAATAAAAGTACAAAATACTAACGCACTACTCGTTTGTATATCTCTCTCTCTATCAATCAATCTAAAAACTAGAAATGGAATCGAAAATAAAAGATACTCGATGCAATTCCTCATCAACTCCATCTGCCCTGAGCAGCAGTCCTTTTATTGGGAGGTGGAGACATGGTTGCAGTTTTGTTGATCACATCCATCGGGATCTGACGACGTCCATCTTGCCATTTGATTAGTGAAAAGTGGTTGTCTCGTGCAGGTGCCTTGACCTTGCTTCTTTTTTATGGCAAAACCGGCACTCCAAAGAATCTGAATTACTCTCGCGCCTTTCTGGAAAGCTGATTTTGCTGCTCCATCCCATACAATGATGTCATCTCTATATTGCAAGTGTTGTGGAGCTTTTCCTTGTTCCAGCGCGGTTTGGATCAGTCCATGGCACATGGTAGGGCTGTGTTTCCACCCCTGGGACAGGCGATTCCACGTGTACTGGATGCCCCTGCAGGTGAAAGCAAACTGCGGTCTGCACTCTGCTGCTCAAGGACTAGAGAAAAACGCGTTAGCAATGTTGGTTGTGGCTCACCACTGAGCTGCCTTTGACTCCAGTTCAAGTTGCAGCTCCAGAGTGTCTGGCACAGCAGCACTCAAGGGTGGTGTGACTTAATTCAGGCCACCATAGTCTACTCTTAGTCTCCACTCTTCACTAGACTTCCGCACTGGCCTAATGGGGCTGTTAAAAGGTGAGTGGGTCTTGCTGGTCACACCCTGACTGTCCAGTTGACGAATCAGCTTCTGGACAGGCATCGGAGAGTCTCGACTGGTGCGATATTGCCGGCGATGCACCGTCGTGGTAGCAATTGGCACCTGCCGGTCGTCAGCCCTCAGCAATCCTACAGCAGAAGGGTCCTCTGAGAGACCAGGCACAGTCGACGGTTGTTTAATGTTCTCAGTGTCCACAGCCGCTCTGCCAAATGCCCAGCCATACCCTTTAGGGGCCTGAAAACACCCTCTCCTGGGGCGGCCGTCTGTGCCAAGGATGCACGGAGCACGTGCAGCAGTCACACTGGGACGCTTTTGCCCGACTTTCCCAGTTCGGCTCATTTCAGCCTCTAGCGCAGCCAGCTTCTGGCATCCCCCCGCCACTCCAGAGATACTGAGGGATTTTGTTCCATTGTGGTTTGGTGGGGTTATTGTGCACTGAGCACCAGTGTCCAGCGAAGCTCTCTGCTCCTGGGGCTCTCTTTTCCCAGGCCATCGCATCTGCACAGTCCAGTAACCTCTGTTGCCCCTTTCCAGCGGCGGGCTGGAGGCGGGGCCCCTCTCATTTGTGTTCTGTGCCTTCTGCGGGTAGGAATCAGAAGTTCCTTCAAGAGGACCAGCATCTCTTCTAGCCCTTCTGCAAACGGGAGCACCCATTTTCCCAGGAGGTTTTCCTTTCAACTCACGTACTCGTCCCTGAAGTGCTGAGGTGGGTTTTCCATCCCACCTCCTCAGGTCTTCTCCATGATCACCGAGGAGAAGCCACAGCGTGCCTCTCTTTGCGTACTTCTTCTGTCCTCTCTCTTGAGATGGGGAACGCCTTCTCCTAATAGCGGAAACACTGGTTGGTCAGGTGGGGGGTGGAACCTGTCCTCTGCGAGCGCTTTGATTTCACGTCACAGCTTTTCGAACCCGTTGTCAGATTTTTCACGCAGTTCGTCCTCAGTCGACACACAAGCCCGCAGAGAGGTAGCGAGGCTGTCCTCAGAGTCCCGAAGCCGGTTCATCACTTCAGGCCCATTTTGTTGAATGTAGCTGCCCAGGCCATTGATGCCCATGACCCAGCCTATGCCGGTGGTGCCCATTGTACAAAGCTGCGTCACATGGGTTGCGTACAAAGGATCCTATCTGCATCTGCCCCCTCCGCACCGTTTGGCTCACAATAGATTATCTCCCGCACAGCGAATCCTCTCAGGATCTGGATACCTCTCTCCATAGTATTCCATTTGCCTGGATGACATACAACAGCTTCCTTGAAGGGAAACCTCGCCTTTCCTGGCGGTCAGGAGTCACCTGCAGAGGCCGGAGAAGTCTTTCTCTCTTGCAATTGCCCTATCGAGGGTCGCATCCCTTGACAGAGGTCCCAGCTGCTGGGATTCGCTACCGTCCAGTTCCAGACAATGGGCTCCCTCGTCCCAGCACGGGAGCAGCCAGGTGACCACGTTCTGGCCTTCAGGACGACCACCGCGGTGTCCCCTGGGCAGCGGCTGTGAGCCAGGCCGAAGCCCGTCTCCCCGTGGCCAGGAGAGCCGGGGACAGGCCAGGCAAGTGGCGCCTCCGAGGATCTCCTCTCAGGACGGACGGCTGGCAGCAGGGCCAGGGACAGCCCGTGCTTGCTCCCAAGGGGCTCTGTCCCGGGAGAGGACGGCTCTGGGCGATGCTCCTGCTGCTGCCTTGCTGCAGGGCTGCAGGGGCCGAGGGCCCGAGGGCCCGACTCGTTGGCGTGTTCCTGGTCTGTGACGATCTTGGGGCCTGCAGGAGTGCGGGCCCAGCTCCGTGGGGCCGGGGGAGCTGAGAGCAGGGAGCGTTTTGAGGGGAGGCTGCCGTCTCGCAGGGCTGAAGTAGCCCTGCAACCCCTCTGGCCTGCAAGGCCGCCCTTCCCTGGCTGCAGAGCCGCAGGCAGTGCCAGCACCAGGGCTGGGGAGGGTTCAAGGGCCACGGCCCGCCCTGTCCCCACTTCTCCCAGGCCACAGGTCTCTGTCTGGAGACCTTCTTCATCCTTCTCTCCTGGTTCCGCAGCCATATCCCCCTTTCTTCCCCAGTTCCATGGGCACCGTATCCCTCCCTCTTACCCACATCTCACCGCCCAATCCCTCTGTTGAACCATTTCCCACACCCATATCCCTCCCTCTCCCCAGATTCCTGGCAAGAGCCATCCCACCCTCTCCCTCTCGTTCCCATGTGCCATTTCCCTCCCTCTCCCCAAGTCCACCTGCACTCGGCTGCCTCTCCCCCAGTTCACAGGGCCACTTCCCTCCCTCTCCTCCAGTTCCAACATCCACATTCCTCCCTCTCTACCGGTTCTTGAGCCACAACCCACCCTCTCCCCCGGTTCCCACAGCCACATGTCTCCCACTCCCCGCCTGTGCAGCAGCGAGCAAACATCACGGCAGAAAGCAGGCCCGGTCCCTCTCAGCGTCCCGGCGTTTTTATTCCAGAGGGGCCCCGGGAGGCCCGGCCGCCCCGCTCAGACGCGCAGCCAGGGGAGACGCTGCGCGTGGTCCCCTGAGCCCGGCTCTTCCTCCTGGACCCTGCGCAGCCACGCCGGGTCTTCGTCGGGCTCTGGCAGGTCGAGGAGCTGGCCGTGTCCGTCTCCGTCCCTCTGCGCAGGCGGGCTCTGGGCACGCTGGCGGGGAGCGGGGCGGCGGCGCTCTCCCCTCTCAGCAGAGAGTCTGCGGCGCCTGGAACGGCTGCGGCTCCGCTGCTGCTGCTGCTGCCGCCGCCTCTGCCACCACGGCCCCCGCCTTGCGTAGGGATGGAAGCGGCCCTGGCGACGGGCGGCCACCCCATCACCGTCATCCTCCAGCTGCACGAGGCGGATGGCCGTGATGGGGCCCCGGCAGAGCGGGCAAGTGGCATCCGCGGCGCTGGCAGCCCAGCGCCGGATGCAGGCATGGCAGAAGGCATGCCAGCACGGGTCCACTCCAGCGGGGACTTCCAGGGGACGCAAGCAGATGGGGCACGTGTCCCCCCGCCGGCACCTCCTGGCAGCTGGTGGCACCACTGGCTCGTTCCTGGATGCCTGCATTGCCGCTGCTGTGTCCTGTCAGTTGCTGGGACTTGCTTTCCTCTCAGCTTCTGGTGGGACTTGCTTTCCTCTCAGCTGCTGCTGGGACTGGATGTCCTCTCAGACCTGGAGGCACTTGGCGTCCCTGCTGCTGGCAGGACTGGATGGCTGCTGCTGGCGCAACGCGAAGGCTCGGGTTCCGCTGGCGGGACTCGGTGGCCGCTCGGCTGCTGGCAGGTCACAACGTCTGGTGCCGCTGGCAGGACTCGATGGCTCGGGTGCTGCCCACAGGACTCGACGTCTCGTGTGCCGCTGGCAGCACGTGACGCTGGCTTTTATTGCTGCCTGCCGCAAGTGACGTCACGGGGTGACTGTGACTCTGGTGCCATCACAGGGCTCTCGGGGGCGCACCCGGGGACGCGCCCAGGAGCTCCCCAGCCTCAGACATGCCCTGTGATGCAAAGCCCACCTGGCAGGGGGCTCCAGGGCTCCAGGGCTCCAGGGCTGGCCTCACCACTGCTGGTGGTGGTTGAACCCAAACTAGCAGTATAACCGTGATAGCCACTCACTCAGTCCCCCACCCACTCCCCAGACAGGGGAGAGAATTGAAAGGGAAGGGAGAAACTTGGGATGAGATAAACACACTTGAATAAAAGTACAAAATACTAACGCACTACTCGTTTGTATATCTCTCTCTCTATCAATCAATCTAAAAACTAGAAATGGAATCGAAAATAAAAGATACTCGATGCAATTCCTCATCAACTCCATCTGCCCTGAGCAGCAGTCCTTTTATTGGGAGGTGGAGACATGGTTGCAGTTTTGTTGATCACATCCATCGGGATCTGACGACCTCCATCTTGCCATTTGATTAGTGAAAAGTGGTTGTCTCGTGCAGGTGCCTTGACCTTGCTTCTTTTTTATGGCAAAACCGGCACTCCAAAGAATCTGAATTACTCTCGCGCCTTTCTGGAAAGCTGATTTTGCTGCTCCATCCCATACAATGATGTCATCTCTATATTGCAAGTGTTGTGGAGCTTTTCCTTGTTCCAGCGCGGTTTGGATCAGTCCATGGCACATGGTAGGGCTGTGTTTCCACCCCTGGGACAGGCGATTCCACGTGTACTGGATGCCCCTGCAGGTGAAAGCAAACTGCGGTCTGCACTCTGCTGCTCAAGGACTAGAGAAAAACGCGTTAGCAATGTCGGTTGTGGCTCACCACTGAGCTGCCTTTGACTCCAGTTCAAGTTGCAGCTCCAGAGTGTCTGGCACAGCAGCACTCAAGGGTGGTGTGACTTAATTCAGGCCACCATAGTCTACTCTTAGTCTCCACTCTTCACTAGACTTCCGCACTGGCCTAATGGGGCTGTTAAAAGGTGAGTGGGTCTTGCTGGTCACACCCTGACTGTCCAGTTGACGAATCAGCTTCTGGACAGGCATCGGAGAGTCTCGACTGGTGCGATATTGCCGGCGATGCACCGTCGTGGTAGCAATTGGCACCTGCCGGTCGTCAGCCCTCAGCAATCCTACAGCAGAAGGGTCCTCTGAGAGACCAGGCACAGTCGACGGTTGTTTAATGTTCTCAGTGTCCACAGCCGCTCTGCCAAATGCCCAGCCATACCCTTTAGGGGCCTGAAAACACCCTCTCCTGGGGCGGCCGTCTGTGCCAAGGATGCACGGAGCACGTGCAGCAGTCACACTGGGACGCTTTTGCCCGACTTTCCCAGTTCGGCTCATTTCAGCCTCTAGCGCAGCCAGCTTCTGGCATCCCCCCGCCACTCCAGAGATACTGAGGGATTTTGTTCCATTGTGGTTTGGTGGGGTTATTGTGCACTGAGCACCAGTGTCCAGCGAAGCTCTCTGCTCCTGGGGCTCTCTTTTCCCAGGCCATCACATCTGCACAGTCCAGTAACCTCTGTTGCCCCTTTCCAGCAGCGGGCTGGAGGCGGGGCCCCTCTCATTTGTGTTCTGTGCCTTCTGCGGGTAGGAATCAGAAGTTCCTTCAAGAGGACCAGCATCTCTTCTAGCCCTTCTGCAAACGGGAGCACCCATTTTCCCAGGAGGTTTTCCTTTCAACTCACGTACTCGTCCCTGAAGTGCTGAGGTGGGTTTTCCATCCCACCTCCTCAGGTCTTCTCCATGATCACCGAGGAGAAGCCACAGCGTGCCTCTCTTTGCGTACTTCTTCTGTCCTCTCTCTTGAGATGGGGAACGCCTTCTCCTAATAGCGGAAACACTGGTTGGTCAGGTGGGGGGTGGAACCTGTCCTCTGCGAGCGCTTTGATTTCACGTCACAGCTTTTCGAACCCGTTGTCAGATTTTTCACGCAGTTCGTCCTCAGTCGACACACAAGCCCGCAGAGAGGTAGCGAGGCTGTCCTCAGAGTCCCGAAGCCGGTTCATCACTTCAGGCCCATTTTGTTGAATGTAGCTGCCCAGGCCATTGATGCCCATGACCCAGCCTATGCCGGTGGTGCCCATTGTACAAAGCTGCGTCACATGGGTTGCGTACAAAGGATCCTATCTGCATCTGCCCCCTCCGCACCGTTTGGCTCACAATAGATTATCTCCCGCACAGCTAATCCTCTCAGGATCTGGATACCTCTCTCCATAGTATTCCATTTGCCTGGATGACATACAACAGCTTCCTTGAAGGGAAACCTCGCCTTTCCTGGCGGTCAGGAGTCACCTGCAGAGGCCGGAGAAGTCTTTCTCTCTTGCAATTGCCCTATCGAGGGTCGCATCCCTTGACAGAGGTCCCAGCTGCTGGGATTCGCTACCGTCCAGTTCCAGACAATGGGCTCCCTCGTCCCAGCACGGGAGCAGCCAGGTGACCACGTTCTGGCCTTCAGGACGACCACCGCGGTGTCCCCTGGGCAGCGGCTGTGAGCCAGGCCGAAGCCCGTCTCCCCATGGCCAGGAGAGCCGGGGACAGGCCAGGCAAGTGGCGCCTCCGAGGATCTCCTCTCAGGACGGACGGCTGGCAGCAGGGCCAGGGACAGCCCGTGCTTGCTCCCAAGGGGCTCTGTCCCGGGAGAGGACGGCTCTGGGCGATGCTCCTGCTGCTGCCTTGCTGCAGGGCTGCAGGGGCCGAGGGCCCGAGGGCCCGACTCGTTGGCGTGTTCCTGGTCTGTGGCGATCTTGGGGCCTGCAGGAGTGCGGGCCCAGCTCCGTGGGGCCGGGGGAGCTGAGAGCAGGGAGCGTTTTGAGGGGAGGCTGCCGTCTCGCAGGGCTGAAGTAGCCCTGCAACCCCTCTGGCCTGCAAGGCCGCCCTTCCCTGGCTGCAGAGCCACAGGCAGTGCCAGCACCAGGGCTGGGGAGGGTTCAAGGGCCACGGCCCCCCCGTGTCCCCACTTCTCCCAGGCCACAGGTCTCTGTCTGGAGACCTTCTTCATCCTTCTCTCCTGGTTCCGCAGCCATATCCCCCTTTCTTCCCCAGTTCCATGGGCACCGTATCCTTCCCTCTTACCCACATCTCACCGCCCAATCCCTCTGTTGAACCATTTCCCACACCCATATCCCTCCCTCTCCCCAGATTCCTGGCAAGAGCCATCCCACCCTCTCCCTCTCGTTCCCATGTGCCATTTCCCTCCCTCTCCCCAAGTCCACCTGCACTCGGCTGCCTCTCCCCCAGTTCACAGGGCCATTTCCCTCCCTCTCCTCCAGTTCCAACATCCACATTCCTCCCTCTCTACCGGTTCTTGAGCCACAACCCACCCTCTCCCCCGGTTCCCACAGCCACATGTCTCCCACTCCCCGCCTGTGCAGCAGCGAGCAAACATCACGGCAGAAAGCAGGCCCGGTCCCTCTCAGCGTCCCGGCGTTTTTATTCCAGAGGGGCCCCGGGAGGCCCGGCCGCCCCGCTCAGACGCGCAGCCAGGGGAGACACTGCGCGTGGTCCCCTGAGCCCGGCTCTTCCTCCTGGACCCTGCGCAGCCACGCCGGGTCTTCGTCGGGCTCTGGCAGGTCGAGGAGCTGGCCGTGTCCGTCTCCGTCCCTCTGCGCAGGCGGGCTCTGGGCACGCTGGCGGGGAGCGGGGCGGCGGCGCTCTCCCCTCTCAGCAGAGAGTCTGCGGCGCCTGGAACGGCTGCGGCTCCGCTGCTGCTGCTGCTGCCGCCGCCTCTGCCACCACGGCCCCCGCCTTGCGTAGGGATGGAAGCGGCCCTGGCGACGGGCGGCCACCCCATCACCGTCATCCTCCAGCTGCACGAGGCGGATGGCCGTGATGGGGCCCCGGCAGAGCGGGCAAGTGGCATCCGCGGCGCTGGCAGCCCAGCGCCGGATGCAGGCATGGCAGAAGGCATGCCAGCACGGGTCCACTCCAGCGGGGACTTCCAGGGGACGCAAGCAGATGGGGCACGTGTCCCCCCGCCGGCACCTCCTGGCAGCTGGTGGCACCACTGGCTCGTTCCTGGATGCCTGCATTGCCGCTGCTGTGTCCTGTCAGTTGCTGGGACTTGCTTTCCTCTCAGCTTCTGGTGGGACTTGCTTTCCTCTCAGCTGCTGCTGGGACTGGATGTCCTCTCAGACCTGGAGGCACTTGGCGTCCCTGCTGCTGGCAGGACTGGATGGCTGCTGCTGGCGCAACGCGAAGGCTCGGGTTCCGCTGGCGGGACTCGGTGGCCGCTCGGCTGCTGGCAGGTCACAACGTCTGGTGCCGCTGGCAGGACTCGATGGCTCGGGTGCTGCCCACAGGACTCGACGTCTCGTGTGCCGCTGGCAGCACGTGACGCTGGCTTTTATTGCTGCCTGCCGCAAGTGACGTCACGGGGTGACTGTGACTCTGGTGCCATCACAGGGCTCTCGGGGGCGCACCCGGGGACGCGCCCAGGAGCTCCCCAGCCTCAGACATGCCCTGTGATGCAAAGCCCACCTGGCAGGGGGCTCCAGGGCTCCAGGGCTCCAGGGCTGGCCTCACCACTGCTGGTGGTGGTTGAACCCAAACTAGCAGTATAACCGTGATAGCCACTCACTCAGTCCCCCACCCACTCCCCAGACAGGGGAGAGAATTGAAAGGGAAGGGAGAAACTTGGGATGAGATAAACACACTTGAATAAAAGTACAAAATACTAACGCACTACTCGTTTGTATATCTCTCTCTCTATCAATCAATCTAAAAACTAGAAATGGAATCGAAAATAAAAGATACTCGATGCAATTCCTCATCAACTCCATCTGCCCTGAGCAGCAGTCCTTTTATTGGGAGGTGGAGACATGGTTGCAGTTTTGTTGATCACATCCATCGGGATCTGACGACCTCCATCTTGCCATTTGATTAGTGAAAAGTGGTTGTCTCGTGCAGGTGCCTTGACCTTGCTTCTTTTTTATGGCAAAACCGGCACTCCAAAGAACCTGAATTACTCTCGCGCCTTTCTGGAAAGCTGATTTTGCTGCTCCATCCCATACAATGATGTCATCTCTATATTGCAAGTGTTGTGGAGCTTTTCCTTGTTCCAGCGCCGTTTGGATCAGTCCATGGCACATGGTAGGGCTGTGTTTCCACCCCTGGGACAGGCGATTCCACGTGTACTGGATGCCCCTGCAGGTGAAAGCAAACTGCGGTCTGCACTCTGCTGCTCAAGGACTAGAGAAAAACGCGTTAGCAATGTCGGTTGTGGCTCACCACTGAGCTGCCTTTGACTCCAGTTCAAGTTGCAGCTCCAGAGTGTCTGGCACAGCAGCACTCAAGGGTGGTGTGACTTAATTCAGGCCACCATAGTCTACTCTTAGTCTCCACTCTTCACTAGACTTCCGCACTGGCCTAATGGGGCTGTTAAAAGGTGAGTGGGTCTTGCTGGTCATACCCTGACTGTCCAGTTGACGAATCAGCTTCTGGACAGGCATCGGAGAGTCTCGACTGGTGCGATATTGCTGGCGATGCACCGTCGTGGTAGCAATTGGCACCTGCCGGTCATCAGCCCTCAGCAATCCTACAGCAGAAGGGTCCTCTGAGAGACCAGGCACAGTCGACGGTTGTTTAATGTTCTCAGTGTCCACAGCCGCTCTGCCAAATGCCCAGCCATACCCTTCAGGGGCCTGAAAACACCCTCTCCTGGGGCGGCCGTCTGTGCCAAGGATGCACGGAGCACGTGCAGCAGTCACACTGGGACGCTTTTGCCCGACTTTCCCAGTTCGGCTCATTTCAGCCTCTAGCGCAGCCAGCTTCTGGCATCCCCCCGCCACTCCAGAGATACTGAGGGATTTTGTTCCATTGTGGTTTGGTGGGGTTATTGTGCACTGAGCACCAGTGTCCAGCGAAGCTCTCTGCTCCTGGGGCTCTCTTTCCCCAGGCCATCGCATCTGCACAGTCCAGTAACCTCTGTTGCCCCTTTCCAGTGGCGGGCTGGAGGCGGGGCCCCTCTCATTTGTGTTCTGTGCCTTCTGCGGGTAGGAATCAGAAGTTCCTTCAAGAGGACCGGCATCTCTTCTAGCCCTTCTGCAAACGGGAGCACCCATTTTCCCAGGAGGTTTTCCTTTCAACTCACGTACTCGTCCCTGAAGTGCTGAGGTGGGTTTTCCATCCCACCTCCTCAGGTCTTCTCCATGATCACCGAGGAGAAGCCACAGCGTGCCTCTCTTTGCGTACTTCTTCTGTCCTCTCTCTTGAGATGGGGAACGCCTTCTCCTAATAGCGGAAACACTGGTTGGTCAGGTGGGGGGTGGAACCTGTCCTCTGCGAGCGCTTTGATTTCACGTCACAGCTTTTCGAACCCGTTGTCAGATTTTTCACGCAGTTCGTCCTCAGTCGACACACAAGCCCGTAGAGAGGTAGCGAGGCTGTCCTCAGAGTCCCGAAGCCGGTTCATCACTTCAGGCCCATTTTGTTGAATGTAGCTGCCCAGGCCATTGATGCCCATGACCCAGCCTATGCCGGTGGTGCCCATTGTACAAAGCTGCGTCACATGGGTTGCGTACAAAGGATCCTATCTGCATCTGCCCCCTCCGCACCGTTTGGCTCACAATAGATTATCTCCCGCACAGCTAATCCTCTCAGGATCTGGATACCTCTCTCCATAGTATTCCATTTGCCTGGATGACATACAACAGCTTCCTTGAAGGGAAACCTCGCCTTTCCTGGCGGTCAGGAGTCACCTGCAGAGGCCGGAGAAGTCTTTCTCTCTTGCAATTGCCCTATCGAGGGACGCATCCCTTGACAGAGGTCCCAGCTGCTGGGATTCGCTACCGTCCAGTTCCAGACAATGGGCTCCCTCGTCCCAGCACGGGAGCAGCCAGGTGACCACGTTCTGGCCTTCAGGACGACCACCGCGGTGTCCCCTGGGCAGCGGCTGTGAGCCAGGCCGAAGCCCGTCTCCCCATGGCCAGGAGAGCCGGGGACAGGCCAGGCAAGTGGCGCCTCCGAGGATCTCCTCTCAGGACGGACGGCTGGCAGCAGGGCCAGGGACAGCCCGTGCTTGCTCCCAAGGGGCTCTGTCCCGGGAGAGGACGGCTCTGGGCGATGCTCCTGCTGCTGCCTTGCTGCAGGGCTGCAGGGGCCGAGGGCCCGAGGGCCCGACTCGTTGGCGTGTTCCTGGTCTGTGACGATCTTGGGGCCTGCAGGAGTGCGGGCCCAGCTCCGTGGGGCCGGGGGAGCTGAGAGCAGGGAGCGTTTTGAGGGGAGGCTGCCGTCTCGCAGGGCTGAAGTAGCCCTGCAACCCCTCTGGCCTGCAAGGCCGCCCTTCCCTGGCTGCAGAGCCGCAGGCAGTGCCAGCACCAGGGCTGGGGAGGGTTCAAGGGCCACGGCCCGCCCTGTCCCCACTTCTCCCAGGCCACAGGTCTCTGTCTGGAGACCTTCTTCATCCTTCTCTCCTGGTTCCGCAGCCATATCCCCCTTTCTTCCCCAGTTCCATGGGCACCGTATCCCTCCCTCTTACCCACATCTCACCGCCCAATCCCTCTGTTGAACCATTTCCCACACCCATATCCCTCCCTCTCCCCAGATTCCTGGCAAGAGCCATCCCACCCTCTCCCTCTCGTTCCCATGTGCCATTTCCCTCCCTCTCCCCAAGTCCACCTGCACTCGGCTGCCTCTCCCCCAGTTCACAGGGCCACTTCCCTCCCTCTCCTCCAGTTCCAACATCCACATTCCTCCCTCTCTACCGGTTCTTGAGCCACAACCCACCCTCTCCCCCGGTTCCCACAGCCACATGTCTCCCACTCCCCGCCTGTGCAGCAGCGAGCAAACATCACGGCAGAAAGCAGGCCCGGTCCCTCTCAGCGTCCCGGCGTTTTTATTCCAGAGGGGCCCCGGGAGGCCCGGCCGCCCCGCTCAGACGCGCAGCCAGGGGAGACGCTGCGCGTGGTCCCCTGAGCCCGGCTCTTCCTCCTGGACCCTGCGCAGCCACGCCGGGTCTTCGTCGGGCTCTGGCAGGTCGAGGAGCTGGCCGTGTCCGTCTCCGTCCCTCTGCGCGGGCGGGCTCTGGACACGCTGGCGGGGAGCGGGGCGGCGGCGCTCTCCCCTCTCAGCAGAGAGTCTGCGGCGCCTGGAACGGCTGCGGCTCCGCTGCTGCTGCTGCTGCTGCCGCCTCTGCCACCACGGCCCCCGCCTTGCGTAGGGATGGAAGCGGCCCTGGCGACGGGCGGCCACCCCATCACCGTCATCCTCCAGCTGCACGAGGCGGATGGCCGTGATGGGGCCCCGGCAGAGCGGGCAAGTGGCATCCGCGGCGCTGGCAGCCCAGCGCCGGATGCAGGCATGGCAGAAGGCATGCCAGCACGGGTCCACTCCAGCGGGGACTTCCAGGGGACGCAAGCAGATGGGGCACGTGTCCCCCCGCCGGCACCTCCTGGCAGCTGGTGGCACCACTGGCTCGTTCCTGGATGCCTGCATTGCCGCTGCTGTGTCCTGTCAGTTGCTGGGACTTGCTTTCCTCTCAGCTTCTGGTGGGACTTGCTTTCCTCTCAGCTGCTGCTGGGACTGGATGTCCTCTCAGAGCTGGAGGCCCTTGGCGTCCCTGCTGCTGGCAGGACTGGATGGCTGCTGCTGGCGCAACGCGAAGGCTCGGGTTCCGCTGGCGGGACTCGGTGGCCGCTCGGCTGCTGGCAGGTCACAACGTCTGGTGCCGCTGGCAGGACTCGATGGCTCGGGTGCTGCCCACAGGACTCGACGTCTCGTGTGCCGCTGGCAGCACGTGACGCTGGCTTTTATTGCTGCCTGCCGCAAGTGACGTCACGGGGTGACTGTGACTCTGGTGACATCACAGGGCTCTCGGGGGCGCACCCGGGGACGCGCCCAGGAGCTCCCCAGCCTCAGACATGCCCTGTGATGCAAAGCCCACCTGGCAGGGGGCTCCAGGGCTCCAGGGCTCCAGGGCTGGCCTCACCACTGCTGGTGGTGGTTGAACCCAAACTAGCAGTATAACCGTGATAGCCACTCACTCAGTCCCCCACCCACTCCCCAGACAGGGGAGAGAATTGAAAGGGAAGGGAGAAACTTGGGATGAGATAAACACACTTGAATAAAAGTACAAAATACTAACGCACTACTCGTTTGTATATCTCTCTCTCTATCAATCAATCTAAAAACTAGAAATGGAATCGAAAATAAAAGATACTCGATGCAATTCCTCATCAACTCCATCTGCCCTGAGCAGCAGTCCTTTTATTGGGAGGTGGAGACATGGTTGCAGTTTTGTTGATCACATCCATCGGGATCTGACGACGTCCATCTTGCCATTTGATTAGTGAAAAGTGGTTGTCTCGTGCAGGTGCCTTGACCTTGCTTCTTTTTTATGGCAAAACCGGCACTCCAAAGAATCTGAATTACTCTCGCGCCTTTCTGGAAAGCTGATTTTGCTGCTCCATCCCATACAATGATGTCATCTCTATATTGCAAGTGTTGTGGAGCTTTTCCTTGTTCCAGCGCGGTTTGGATCAGTCCATGGCACATGGTAGGGCTGTGTTTCCACCCCTGGGACAGGCGATTCCACGTGTACTGGATGCCCCTGCAGGTGAAAGCAAACTGCGGTCTGCACTCTGCTGCTCAAGGACTAGAGAAAAACGCGTTAGCAATGTCGGTTGTGGCTCACCACTGAGCTGCCTTTGACTCCAGTTCAAGTTGCAGCTCCAGAGTGTCTGGCACAGCAGCACTCAAGGGTGGTGTGACTTAATTCAGGCCACCATAGTCTACTCTTAGTCTCCACTCTTCACTAGACTTCCGCACTGGCCTAATGGGGCTGTTAAAAGGTGAGTGGGTCTTGCTGGTCATACCCTGACTGTCCAGTTGACGAATCAGCTTCTGGACAGGCATCGGAGAGTCTCGACTGGTGCGATATTGCTGGCGATGCACCGTCGTGGTAGCAATTGGCACCTGCCGGTCATCAGCCCTCAGCAATCCTACAGCAGAAGGGTCCTCTGAGAGACCAGGCACAGTCGACGGTTGTTTAATGTTCTCAGTGTCCACAGCCGCTCTGCCAAATGCCCAGCCATACCCTTCAGGGGCCTGAAAACACCCTCTCCTGGGGCGGCCGTCTGTGCCAAGGATGCACGGAGCACGTGCAGCAGTCACACTGGGACGCTTTTGCCCGACTTTCCCAGTTCGGCTCATTTCAGCCTCTAGCGCAGCCAGCTTCTGGCATCCCCCCGCCACTCCAGAGATACTGAGGGATTTTGTTCCATTGTGGTTTGGTGGGGTTATTGTGCACTGAGCACCAGTGTCCAGCGAAGCTCTCTGCTCCTGGGGCTCTCTTTCCCCAGGCCATCGCATCTGCACAGTCCAGTAACCTCTGTTGCCCCTTTCCAGTGGCGGGCTGGAGGCGGGGCCCCTCTCATTTGTGTTCTGTGCCTTCTGCGGGTAGGAATCAGAAGTTCCTTCAAGAGGACCAGCATCTCTTCTAGCCCTTCTGCAAACGGGAGCACCCATTTTCCCAGGAGGTTTTCCTTTCAACTCACGTACTCGTCCCTGAAGTGCTGAGGTGGGTTTTCCATCCCACCTCCTCAGGTCTTCTCCATGATCACCGAGGAGAAGCCACAGCGTGCCTCTCTTTGCGTACTTCTTCTGTCCTCTCTCTTGAGATGGGGAACGCCTTCTCCTAATAGCGGAAACACTGGTTGGTCAGGTGGGGGGTGGAACCTGTCCTCTGCGAGCGCTTTGATTTCACGTCACAGCTTTTCGAACCCGTTGTCAGATTTTTCACGCAGTTCGTCCTCAGTCGACACACAAGCCCGTAGAGAGGTAGCGAGGCTGTCCTCAGAGTCCCGAAGCCGGTTCATCACTTCAGGCCCATTTTGTTGAATGTAGCTGCCCAGGCCATTGATGCCCATGACCCAGCCTATGCCGGTGGTGCCCATTGTACAAAGCTGCGTCACATGGGTTGCGTACAAAGGATCCTATCTGCATCTGCCCCCTCCGCACCGTTTGGCTCACAATAGATTATCTCCCGCACAGCTAATCCTCTCAGGATCTGGATACCTCTCTCCATAGTATTCCATTTGCCTGGATGACATACAACAGCTTCCTTGAAGGGAAACCTCGCCTTTCCTGGCGGTCAGGAGTCACCTGCAGAGGCCGGAGAAGTCTTTCTCTCTTGCAATTGCCCTATCGAGGGACGCATCCCTTGACAGAGGTCCCAGCTGCTGGGATTCGCTACCGTCCAGTTCCAGACAATGGGCTCCCTCATCCCAGCACGGGAGCAGCCAGGTGACCATGTTCTGGCCTTCAGGACGACCACCGCGGTGTCCCCTGGGCAGCGGCTGTGAGCCAGGCCGAAGCCCGTCTCCCCATGGCCAGGAGAGCCGGGGACAGGCCAGGCAAGTGGCGCCTCCGAGGATCTCCTCTCAGGACGGACGGCTGGCAGCAGGGCCAGGGACAGCCCGTGCTTGCTCCCAAGGGGCTCTGTCCCGGGAGAGGACGGCTCTGGGCGATGCTCCTGCTGCTGCCTTGCTGCAGGGCTGCAGGGGCCGAGGGCCCGAGGGCCCGACTCGTTGGCGTGTTCCTGGTCTGTGACGATCTTGGGGCCTGCAGGAGTGCGGGCCCAGCTCCGTGGGGCCAGGGGAGCTGAGAGCAGGGAGCGTTTTGAGGGGAGGCTGCCGTCTCGCAGGGCTGAAGTAGCCCTGCAACCCCTCTGGCCTGCAAGGCCGCCCTTCCCTGGCTGCAGAGCCGCAGGCAGTGCCAGCACCAGGGCTGGGGAGGGTTCAAGGGCCACGGCCCGCCCTGTCCCCACTTCTCCCAGGCCACAGGTCTCTGTCTGGAGACCTTCTTCATCCTTCTCTCCTGGTTCCGCAGCCATATCCCCCTTTCTTCCCCAGTTCCATGGGCACCGTATCCCTCCCTCTTACCCACATCTCACCGCCCAATCCCTCTGTTGAACCATTTCCCACACCCATATCCCTCCCTCTCCCCAGATTCCTGGCAAGAGCCATCCCACCCTCTCCCTCTCGTTCCCATGTGCCATTTCCCTCCCTCTCCCCAAGTCCACCTGCACTCGGCTGCCTCTCCCCCAGTTCACAGGGCCACTTCCCTCCCTCTCCTCCAGTTCCAACATCCACATTCCTCCCTCTCTACCGGTTCTTGAGCCACAACCCACCCTCTCCCCCGGTTCCCACAGCCACATGTCTCCCACTCCCCGCCTGTGCAGCAGCGAGCAAACATCACGGCAGAAAGCAGGCCCGGTCCCTCTCAGCGTCCCGGCGTTTTTATTCCAGAGGGGCCCCGGGAGGCCCGGCCGCCCCGCTCAGACGCGCAGCCAGGGGAGACGCTGCGCGTGGTCCCCTGAGCCCGGCTCTTCCTCCTGGACCCTGCGCAGCCACGCCGGGTCTTCGTCGGGCTCTGGCAGGTCGAGGAGCTGGCCGTGTCCGTCTCCGTCCCTCTGCGCGGGCGGGCTCTGGACACGCTGGCGGGGAGCGGGGCGGCGGCGCTCTCCCCTCTCAGCAGAGAGTCTGCGGCGCCTGGAACGGCTGCGGCTCCGCTGCTGCTGCTGCTGCTGCCGCCTCTGCCACCACGGCCCCCGCCTTGCGTAGGGATGGAAGCGGCCCTGGCGACGGGCGGCCACCCCATCACCGTCATCCTCCAGCTGCACGAGGCGGATGGCCGTGATGGGGCCCCGGCAGAGCGGGCAAGTGGCATCCGCGGCGCTGGCAGCCCAGCGCCGGATGCAGGCATGGCAGAAGGCATGCCAGCACGGGTCCACTCCAGCGGGGACTTCCAGGGGACGCAAGCAGATGGGGCACGTGTCCCCCCGCCGGCACCTCCTGGCAGCTGGTGGCACCACTGGCTCGTTCCTGGATGCCTGCATTGCCGCTGCTGTGTCCTGTCAGTTGCTGGGACTTGCTTTCCTCTCAGCTTCTGGTGGGACTTGCTTTCCTCTCAGCTGCTGCTGGGACTGGATGTCCTCTCAGAGCTGGAGGCCCTTGGCGTCCCTGCTGCTGGCAGGACTGGATGGCTGCTGCTGGCGCAACGCGAAGGCTCGGGTTCCGCTGGCGGGACTCGGTGGCCGCTCGGCTGCTGGCAGGTCACAACGTCTGGTGCCGCTGGCAGGACTCGATGGCTCGGGTGCTGCCCACAGGACTCGACGTCTCGTGTGCCGCTGGCAGCACGTGACGCTGGCTTTTATTGCTGCCTGCCGCAAGTGACGTCACGGGGTGACTGTGACTCTGGTGACATCACAGGGCTCTCGGGGGCGCACCCGGGGACGCGCCCAGGAGCTCCCCAGCCTCAGACATGCCCTGTGATGCAAAGCCCACCTGGCAGGGGGCTCCAGGGCTCCAGGGCTCCAGGGCTGGCCTCACCACTGCTGGTGGTGGTTGAACCCAAACTAGCAGTATAACCGTGATAGCCACTCACTCAGTCCCCCACCCACTCCCCAGACAGGGGAGAGAATTGAAAGGGAAGGGAGAAACTTGGGATGAGATAAACACACTTGAATAAAAGTACAAAATACTAACGCACTACTCGTTTGTATATCTCTCTCTCTATCAATCAATCTAAAAACTAGAAATGGAATCGAAAATAAAAGATACTCGATGCAATTCCTCATCAACTCCATCTGCCCTGAGCAGCAGTCCTTTTATTGGGAGGTGGAGACATGGTTGCAGTTTTGTTGATCACATCCATCGGGATCTGACGACGTCCATCTTGCCATTTGATTAGTGAAAAGTGGTTGTCTCGTGCAGGTGCCTTGACCTTGCTTCTTTTTTATGGCAAAACCGGCACTCCAAAGAATCTGAATTACTCTCGCGCCTTTCTGGAAAGCTGATTTTGCTGCTCCATCCCATACAATGATGTCATCTCTATATTGCAAGTGTTGTGGAGCTTTTCCTTGTTCCAGCGCGGTTTGGATCAGTCCATGGCACATGGTAGGGCTGTGTTTCCACCCCTGGGACAGGCGATTCCACGTGTACTGGATGCCCCTGCAGGTGAAAGCAAACTGCGGTCTGCACTCTGCTGCTAAAGGACTAGAGAAAAACGCGTTAGCAATGTCGGTTGTGGCTCACCACTGAGCTGCCTTTGACTCCAGTTCAAGTTGCAGCTCCAGAGTGTCTGGCACAGCAGCACTCAAGGGTGGTGTGACTTAATTCAGGCCACCATAGTCTACTCTTAGTCTCCACTCTTCACTAGACTTCCGCACTGGCCTAATGGGGCTGTTAAAAGGTGAGTGGGTCTTGCTGGTCACACCCTGACTGTCCAGTTGACGAATCAGCTTCTGGACAGGCATCGGAGAGTCTCGGCTGGTGCGATATTGCCGGCGATGCACCGTCGTGGTAGCAATTGGCACCTGCCGGTCGTCAGCCCTCAGCAATCCTACAGCAGAAGGGTCCTCGGAGAGACCAGGCACAGTCGACGGTTGTTTAATGTTCTCAGTGTCCACAGCCGCTCTGCCAAATGCCCAGCCATACCCTTTAGGGGCCTGAAAACACCCTCTCCTGGGGCGGCCGTCTGTGCCAAGGATGCACGGAGCACGTGCAGCAGTCACACTGGGACGCTTTTGCCCGACTTTCCCAGTTCGGCTCATTTCAGCCTCTAGCGCAGCCAGCTTCTGGCATCCCCCCGCCATTCCAGAGATACTGAGGGATTTTGTTCCATTGTGGTTTGGTGGGGTTATTGTGCACTGAGCACCAGTGTCCAGCGAAGCTCTCTGCTCCTGGGGCTCTCTTTTCCCAGGCCATCACATCTGCACAGTCCAGTAACCTCTGTTGCCCCTTTCCAGCGGCGGGCTGGAGGCGGGGCCCCTCTCATTTGTGTTCTGTGCATTCTGCGGGTAGGAATCAGAAGTTCCTTCAAGAGGACCAGCATCTCTTCTAGCCCTTCTGCAAACGGGAGCACCCATTTTCCCAGGAGGTTTTCCTTTCAACTCACGTACTCGTCCCTGAAGTGCTGAGGTGGGTTTTCCATCCCACCTCCTCAGGTCTTCTCCATGATCACCGAGGAGAAGCCACAGCGTGCCTCTCTTTGCGTACTTCTTCTGTCCTCTCTCTTGAGATGGGGAACGCCTTCTCCTAATAGCGGAAACACTGGTTGGTCAGGTGGGGGGTGGAACCTGTCCTCTGCGAGCGCTTTGATTTCACGTCACAGCTTTTCGAACCCGTTGTCAGATTTTTCACGCAGTTCGTCCTCAGTCGACACACAAGCCCGCAGAGAGGTAGCGAGGCTGTCCTCAGAGTCCCGAAGCCGGTTCATCACTTCAGGCCTATTTTGTTGAATGTAGCTGCCCAGGCCATTGATGCCCATGACCCAGCCTATGCCGGTGGTGCCCATTGTACAAAGCTGCATCACATGGGTTGCATACAAAGGATCCCATCTGCATCTGCCCCCTCCGCACCGTTTGGCTCACAATAGATTATCTCCCGCACAGCTAATCCTCTCAGGATCTGGATACCTCTCTCCATAGTATTCCATTTGCCTGGATGACATACAACAGCTTCCTTGAAGGGAAACCTCGCCTTTCCTGGCGGTCAGGAGTCACCCGCAGAGGCCGGAGAAGTCTTTCTCTCTTGCAATTGCCCTATCGAGGGTCGCATCCCTTGACAGAGGTCCCAGCTGCTGGGATTCGCTACCGTCCAGTTCCAGACAATGGGCTCCCTCATCCCAGCACGGGAGCAGCCAGGTGACCACGTTCTGGCCTTCAGGACGACCACCGCGGTGTCCCCTGGGCAGCGGCTGTGAGCCAGGCCGAAGCCCGTCTCCCCATGGCCAGGAGAGCCGGGGACAGGCCAGGCAAGTGGCGCCTCCGAGGATCTCCTCTCAGGACGGACGGCTGGCAGCAGGGCCAGGGACAGCCCGTGCTTGCTCCCAAGGGGCTCTGTCCCGGGAGAGGACGGCTCTGGGCGATGCTCCTGCTGCTGCCTTGCTGCAGGGCTGCAGGGGCCGAGGGCCCGAGGGCCCGACTCGTTGGCGTGTTCCTGGTCTGTGACGATCTTGGGGCCTGCAGGAGTGCGGGCCCAGCTCCGTGGGGCCGGGGGAGCTGAGAGCAGGGAGCGTTTTGAGGAGAGGCTGCCGTCTCGCAGGGCTGAAGTAGCCCTGCAACCCCTCTGGCCTGCAAGGCCGCCCTTCCCTGGCTGCAGAGCCGCAGGCAGTGCCAGCACCAGGGCTGGGGAGGGTTCAAGGGCCACGGCCCGCCCTGTCCCCACTTCTCCCAGGCCACAGGTCTCTGTCTGGAGACCTTCTTCATCCTTCTCTCCTGGTTCCGCAGCCATATCCCCCTTTCTTCCCCAGTTCCATGGGCACCGTATCCCTCCCTCTTACCCACATCTCACCGCCCAATCCCTCTGTTGAACCATTTCCCACACCCATATCCCTCCCTCTCCCCAGATTCCTGGCAAGAGCCATCCCACCCTCTCCCTCTCGTTCCCATGTGCCATTTCCCTCCCTCTCCCCAAGTCCACCTGCACTCGGCTGCCTCTCCCCCAGTTCACAGGGCCACTTCCCTCCCTCTCCTCCAGTTCCAACATCCACATTCCTCCCTCTCTACCGGTTCTTGAGCCACAACCCACCCTCTCCCCCGGTTCCCACAGCCACATGTCTCCCACTCCCCGCCTGTGCAGCAGCGAGCAAACATCACGGCAGAAAGCAGGCCCGGTCCCTCTCAGCGTCCCGGCGTTTTTATTCCAGAGGGGCCCCGGGAGGCCCGGCCGCCCCGCTCAGACGCGCAGCCAGGGGAGACGCTGCGCGTGGTCCCCTGAGCCCGGCTCTTCCTCCTGGACCCTGCGCAGCCACGCCGGGTCTTCGTCGGGCTCTGGCAGGTCGAGGAGCTGGCCGTGTCCGTCTCCGTCCCTCTGCGCAGGCGGGCTCTGGGCACGCTGGCGGGGAGCGGGGCGGCGGCGCTCTCCCCTCTCAGCAGAGAGTCTGCGGCGCCTGGAACGGCTGCGGCTCCGCTGCTGCTGCTGCTGCCGCCGCCTCTGCCACCACGGCCCCCGCCTTGCGTAGGGATGGAAGCGGCCCTGGCGACGGGTGGCCACCCCATCACCGTCATCCTCCAGCTGCACGAGGCGGATGGCCGTGATGGGGCCCCGGCAGAGCGGGCAAGTGGCATCCGCGGCGCTGGCAGCCCAGCGCCGGATGCAGGCATGGCAGAAGGCATGCCAGCACGGGTCCACTCCAGCGGGGACTTCCAGGGGACGCAAGCAGATGGGGCACGTGTCCCCCCGCCGGCACCTCCTGGCAGCTGGTGGCACCACTGGCTCGTTCCTGGATGCCTGCATTGCCGCTGCTGTGTCCTGTCAGTTGCTGGGACTTGCTTTCCTCTCAGCTTCTGGTGGGACTTGCTTTCCTCTCAGCTGCTGCTGGGACTTGATGTCCTCTCAGACCTGGAGGCACTTGGCGTCCCTGCTGCTGGCAGGACTGGATGGCTGCTGCTGGCGCAACGCGAAGGCTCGGGTTCCGCTGGCGGGACTCGGTGGCCGCTCGGCTGCTGGCAGGTCACAACGTCTGGTGCCGCTGGCAGGACTCGATGGCTCGGGTGCTGCCCACAGGACTCGACGTCTCGTGTGCCGCTGGCAGCACGTGACGCTGGCTTTTATTGCTGCCTGCCGCAAGTGACGTCACGGGGTGACTGTGACTCTGGTGACATCACAGGGCTCTCGGGGGCGCACCCGGGGACGCGCCCAGGAGCTCCCCAGCCTCAGACATGCCCTGTGATGCAAAGCCCACCTGGCAGGGGGCTCCAGGGCTCCAGGGCTCCAGGGCTGGCCTCACCACTGCTGGTGGTGGTTGAACCCAAACTAGCAGTATAACCGTGATAGCCACTCACTCAGTCCCCCACCCACTCCCCAGACAGGGGAGAGAATTGAAAGGGAAGGGAGAAACTTGGGATGAGATAAACACACTTGAATAAAAGTACAAAATACTAACGCACTACTCGTTTGTATATCTCTCTCTCTATCAATCAATCTAAAAACTAGAAATGGAATCGAAAATAAAAGATACTCGATGCAATTCCTCATCAACTCCATCTGCCCTGAGCAGCAGTCCTTTTATTGGGAGGTGGAGACATGGTTGCAGTTTTGTTGATCACATCCATCGGGATCTGACGACGTCCATCTTGCCATTTGATTAGTGAAAAGTGGTTGTCTCGTGCAGGTGCCTTGACCTTGCTTCTTTTTTATGGCAAAACCGGCACTCCAAAGAATCTGAATTACTCTCGCGCCTTTCTGGAAAGCTGATTTTGCTGCTCCATCCCATACAATGATGTCATCTCTATATTGCAAGTGTTGTGGAGCTTTTCCTTGTTCCAGCGCGGTTTGGATCAGTCCATGGCACATGGTAGGGCTGTGTTTCCACCCCTGGGACAGGCGATTCCACGTGTACTGGATGCCCCTGCAGGTGAAAGCAAACTGCGGTCTGCACTCTGCTGCTAAAGGACTAGAGAAAAACGCGTTAGCTATGTCGGTTGTGGCTCACCACTGAGCTGCCTTTGACTCCAGTTCAAGTTGCAGCTCCAGAGTGTCTGGCACAGCAGCACTCAAGGGTGGTGTGACTTAATTCAGGCCACCATAGTCTACTCTTAGTCTCCACTCTTCACTAGACTTCCGCACTGGCCTAATGGGGCTGTTAAAAGGTGAGTGGGTCTTGCTGGTCACACCCTGACTGTCCAGTTGACGAATCAGCTTCTGGACAGGCATCGGAGAGTCTCGACTGGTGCGATATTGCCAGCGATGCACCGTCGTGGTAGCAATTGGCACCAGCCGGTCGTCAGCCCTCAGCAATCCTACAGCAGAAGGGTCCTCGGAGAGACCAGGCACAGTCGACGGTTGTTTAATGTTCTCAGTGTCCACAGCCGCTCTGCCAAATGCCCAGCCATACCCTTTAGGGGCCTGAAAACACCCTCTCCTGGGGCGGCCGTCTGTGCCAAGGATGCACGGAGCACGTGCAGCAGTCACACTGGGACGCTTTTGCCCGACTTTCCCAGTTCGGCTCATTTCAGCCTCTAGCGCAGCCAGCTTCTGGCATCCCCCCGCCACTCCAGAGATACTGAGGGATTTTGTTCCATTGTGGTTTGGTGGGGTTATTGTGCACTGAGCACCAGTGTCTAGCGAAGCTCTCTGCTCCTGGGGCTCTGTTGTCCCAGGCCATCACATCTGCACAGTCCAGTAACCTCTGTTGCCCCTTTCCAGCGGCGGGCTGGAGGCGGGGCCCCTCTCATTTGTGTTCTGCGCATTCTGCGGGTAGGAATCAGAAGTTCCTTCAAGAGGACCAGCATCTCTTCTATCCCTTCTGCAAACGGGAGCACCCATTTTCCCAGGAGGTTTTCCTTTCAACTCACGTACTCGTCCCTGAAGTGCTGAGGTGGGTTTTCCATCCCACCTCCTCAGGTCTTCTCCATGATCACCGGGGAGAAGCCACAGCGTGCCTCTCTTTGCGTACTTCTTCTGTCCTCTCTCTTGAGATGGGAAACGCCTTCTCCTAATAGCAGAAACACTGGTTGGTCAGGTGGGGGGTGGAACCTGTCCTCTGCGAGCGCTTTGATTTCACGTCACAGCTTTTCGAACCCGTTGTCAGATTTTTCACGCAGTTCGTCCTCAGTCGACACACAAGCCCGCAGAGAGGTAGCGAGGCTGTCCTCAGAGTCCCGAAGCCGGTTCATCACTTCAGGCCCATTTTGTTGAATGTAGCTGCCCAGGCCATTGATGCCCATGACCCAGCCTATGCCGGTGGTGCCCATTGTACAAAGCTGCGTCACATGGGTTGCGTACAAAGGATCCTATCTGCATCTGCCCCCTCCGCACCGTTTGGCTCACAATAGATTATCTCCCGCACAGCGAATCCTCTCAGGATCTGGATACCTCTCTCCATAGTATTCCATTTGCCTGGATGACATACAACAGCTTCCTTGAAGGGAAACCTCGCCTTTCCTGGCGGTCAGGAGTCACCTGCAGAGGCCGGAGAAGTCTTTCTCTCTTGCAATTGCCCTATCGAGGGTCGCATCCCTTGACAGAGGTCCCAGCTGCTGGGATTCGCTACCGTCCAGTTCCAGACAATGGGCTCCCTCGTCCCAGCACGGGAGCAGCCAGGTGACCACGTTCTGGCCTTCAGGACGACCACCGCGGTGTCCCCTGGGCAGCGGCTGTGAGCCAGGCCGAAGCCCGTCTCCCCATGGCCAGGAGAGCCGGGGACAGGCCAGGCAAGTGGCGCCTCCGAGGATCTCCTCTCAGGACGGACGGCTGGCAGCAGGGCCAGGGACAGCCCGTGCTTGCTCCCAAGGGGCTCTGTCCCGGGAGAGGACGGCTCTGGGCGATGCTCCTGCTGCTGCCTTGCTGCAGGGCTGCAGGGGCCGAGGGCCCGAGGGCCCGACTCGTTGGCGTGTTCCTGGTCTGTGACGATCTTGGGGCCTGCAGGAGTGCGGGCCCAGCTCCGTGGGGCCGGGGGAGCTGAGAGCAGGGAGCGTTTTGAGGAGAGGCTGCCGTCTCGCAGGGCTGAAGTAGCCCTGCAACCCCTCTGGCCTGCAAGGCCGCCCTTCCCTGGCTGCAGAGCCGCAGGCAGTGCCAGCACCAGGGCTGGGGAGGGTTCAAGGGCCACGGCCCGCCCTGTCCCCACTTCTCCCAGGCCACAGGTCTCTGTCTGGAGACCTTCTTCATCCTTCTCTCCTGGTTCCGCAGCCATATCCCCCTTTCTTCCCCAGTTCCATGGGCACCGTATCCCTCCCTCTTACCCACATCTCACCGCCCAATCCCTCTGTTGAACCATTTCCCACACCCACATCCCTCCCTCTCCCCAGATTCCTGGCAAGAGCCATCCCACCCTCTCCCTCTCGTTCCCATGTGCCATTTCCCTCCCTCTCCCCAAGTCCACCTGCACTCGGCTGCCTCTCCCCCAGTTCACAGGGCCACTTCCCTCCCTCTCCTCCAGTTCCAACATCCACATTCCTCCCTCTCTACCGGTTCTTGAGCCACAACCCACCCTCTCCCCCGGTTCCCACAGCCACATGTCTCTCACTCCCCGCCTGTGCAGCAGCGAGCAAACATCACGGCAGAAAGCAGGCCCGGTCCCTCTCAGCGTCCCGGTGTTTTTATTCCGCAGGGGCCCCGGGAGGCCCGGCCGCCCCACTCAGACGCGCAGCCAGGGGAGACGCTGCGCGTGGTCCCCTGAGCCCGGCTCTTCCTCCTGGACCCTGCGCAGCCACGCCGGGTCTTCATCGGGCTCTGGCAGGTCGAGGAGCTGGCCGTGTCCGTCTCCGTCCCTCTGCGCGGGCGGGCTCTGGGCACGCTGGCGGGGAGCGGGGCGGCGGCGCTCTCCCCTCTCAGCAGAGAGTCTGCGGCGCCTGGAACGGCTGCGGCTCCGCTGCTGCTGCTGCTGCCGCTGCCTCTGCCACCACGGCCCCCGCCTTGCGTAGGGATGGAAGCGGCCCTGGCGACGGGCGGCCACCCCATCACCGTCATCCTCCAGCTGCACGAGGCGGATGGCCGTGATGGGGCCCCGGCAGAGCGGGCAAGTGGCATCCGCGGCGCTGGCAGCCCAGCGCCGGATGCAGGCATGGCAGAAGGCATGCCAGCACGGGTCCACTCCAGCGGGGACTTCCAGGGGACGCAAGCAGATGGGGCACGTGTCCCCCCGCCGGCACCTCCTGGCAGCTGGTGGCACCACTGGCTCGTTCCTGGATGCCTGCATTGCCGCTGCTGTGTCCTGTCAGTTGCTGGGACTTGCTTTCCTCTCAGCTTCTGGTGGGACTTGCTTTCCTCTCAGCTGCTGCTGGGACTGGATGTCCTCTCAGAGCTGGAGGCACTTGGCGTCCCTGCTGCTGGCAGGACTGGATGGCTGCTGCTGGCGCAACGCGAAGGCTCGGGTTCCGCTGGCGGGACTCGGTGGCCGCTCGGCTGCTGGCAGGTCACAACGTCTGGTGCCGCTGGCAGGACTCGATGGCTCGGGTGCTGCCCACAGGACTCGACGTCTCGTGTGCCGCTGGCAGCACGTGACGCTGGCTTTTATTGCTGCCTGCCGCAAGTGACGTCACGGGGTGACTGTGACTCTGGTGCCATCACAGGGCTCTCGGGGGCGCACCCGGGGACGCGCCCAGGAGCTCCCCAGCCTCAGACATGCCCTGTGATGCAAAGCCCACCTGGCAGGGGGCTCCAGGGCTCCAGGGCTCCAGGGCTGGCCTCACCACTGCTGGTGGTGGTTGAACCCAAACTAGCAGTATAACCGTGATAGCCACTCACTCAGTCCCCCACCCACTCCCCAGACAGGGGAGAGAATTGAAAGGGAAGGGAGAAACTTGGGATGAGATAAACACACTTGAATAAAAGTACAAAATACTAACGCACTACTCGTTTGTATATCTCTCTCTCTATCAATCAATCTAAAAACTAGAAATGGAATCGAAAATAAAAGATACTCGATGCAATTCCTCATCAACTCCATCTGCCCTGAGCAGCAGTCCTTTTATTGGGAGGTGGAGACATGGTTGCAGTTTTGTTGATCACATCCATCGGGATCTGACGACGTCCATCTTGCCATTTGATTAGTGAAAAGTGGTTGTCTCGTGCAGGTGCCTTGACCTTGCTTCTTTTTTATGGCAAAACCGGCACTCCAAAGAATCTGAATTACTCTCGCGCCTTTCTGGAAAGCTGATTTTGCTGCTCCATCCCATACAATGATGTCATCTCTATATTGCAAGTGTTGTGGAGCTTTTCCTTGTTCCAGCGCGGTTTGGATCAGTCCATGGCACATGGTAGGGCTGTGTTTCCACCCCTGGGACAGGCGATTCCACGTGTACTGGATGCCCCTGCAGGTGAAAGCAAACTGCGGTCTGCACTCTGCTGCTAAAGGACTAGAGAAAAACGCGTTAGCAATGTCGGTTGTGGCTCACCACTGAGCTGCCTTTGACTCCAGTTCAAGTTGCAGCTCCAGAGTGTCTGGCACAGCAGCACTCAAGGGTGGTGTGACTTAATTCAGGCCACCATAGTCTACTCTTAGTCTCCACTCTTCACTAGACTTCCGCACTGGCCTAATGGGGCTGTTAAAAGGTGAGTGGGTCTTGCTGGTCACACCCTGACTGTCCAGTTGACGAATCAGCTTCTGGACAGGCATCGGAGAGTCTCGACTGGTGCGATATTGCCGGCGATGCACCGTCGTGGTAGCAATTGGCACCAGCCGGTCGTCAGCCCTCAGCAATCCTACAGCAGAAGGGTCCTCGGAGAGACCAGGCACAGTCGACGGTTGTTTAATGTTCTCAGTGTCCACAGCCGCTCTGCCAAATGCCCAGCCATACCCTTTAGGGGCCTGAAAACACCCTCTCCTGGGGCGGCCGTCTGTGCCAAGGATGCACGGAGCACGTGCAGCAGTCACACTGGGACGCTTTTGCCCGACTTTCCCAGTTCGGCTCATTTCAGCCTCTAGCGCAGCCAGCTTCTGGCATCCCCCCGCCACTCCAGAGATACTGAGGGATTTTGTTCCATTGTGGTTTGGTGGGGTTATTGTGCACTGAGCACCAGTGTCTAGCGAAGCTCTCTGCTCCTGGGGCTCTGTTGTCCCAGGCCATCACATCTGCACAGTCCAGTAACCTCTGTTGCCCCTTTCCAGCGGCGGGCTGGAGGCGGGGCCCCTCTCATTTGTGTTCTGCGCATTCTGCGGGTAGGAATCAGAAGTTCCTTCAAGAGGACCAGCATCTCTTCTATCCCTTCTGCAAACGGGAGCACCCATTTTCCCAGGAGGTTTTCCTTTCAACTCACGTACTCGTCCCTGAAGTGCTGAGGTGGGTTTTCCATCCCACCTCCTCAGGTCTTCTCCATGATCACCGGGGAGAAGCCACAGCGTGCCTCTCTTTGCGTACTTCTTCTGTCCTCTCTCTTGAGATGGGAAACGCCTTCTCCTAATAGCAGAAACACTGGTTGGTCAGGTGGGGGGTGGAACCTGTCCTCTGCGAGCGCTTTGATTTCACGTCACAGCTTTTCGAACCCGTTGTCAGATTTTTCACGCAGTTCGTCCTCAGTCGACACACAAGCCCGCAGAGAGGTAGCGAGGCTGTCCTCAGAGTCCCGAAGCCGGTTCATCACTTCAGGCCCATTTTGTTGAATGTAGCTGCCCAGGCCATTGATGCCCATGACCCAGCCTATGCCGGTGGTGCCCATTGTACAAAGCTGCGTCACATGGGTTGCGTACAAAGGATCCTATCTGCATCTGCCCCCTCCGCACCGTTTGGCTCACAATAGATTATCTCCCGCACAGCGAATCCTCTCAGGATCTGGATACCTCTCTCCATAGTATTCCATTTGCCTGGATGACATACAACAGCTTCCTTGAAGGGAAACCTCGCCTTTCCTGGCGGTCAGGAGTCACCTGCAGAGGCCGGAGAAGTCTTTCTCTCTTGCAATTGCCCTATCGAGGGTCGCATCCCTTGACAGAGGTCCCAGCTGCTGGGATTCGCTACCGTCCAGTTCCAGACAATGGGCTCCCTCGTCCCAGCACGGGAGCAGCCAGGTGACCACGTTCTGGCCTTCAGGACGACCACCGCGGTGTCCCCTGGGCAGCGGCTGTGAGCCAGGCCGAAGCCCGTCTCCCCATGGCCAGGAGAGCCGGGGACAGGCCAGGCAAGTGGCGCCTCCGAGGATCTCCTCTCAGGACGGACGGCTGGCAGCAGGGCCAGGGACAGCCCGTGCTTGCTCCCAAGGGGCTCTGTCCCGGGAGAGGACGGCTCTGGGCGATGCTCCTGCTGCTGCCTTGCTGCAGGGCTGCAGGGGCCGAGGGCCCGAGGGCCCGACTCGTTGGCGTGTTCCTGGTCTGTGACGATCTTGGGGCCTGCAGGAGTGCGGGCCCAGCTCCGTGGGGCCGGGGGAGCTGAGAGCAGGGAGCGTTTTGAGGAGAGGCTGCCGTCTCGCAGGGCTGAAGTAGCCCTGCAACCCCTCTGGCCTGCAAGGCCGCCCTTCCCTGGCTGCAGAGCCGCAGGCAGTGCCAGCACCAGGGCTGGGGAGGGTTCAAGGGCCACGGCCCGCCCTGTCCCCACTTCTCCCAGGCCACAGGTCTCTGTCTGGAGACCTTCTTCATCCTTCTCTCCTGGTTCCGCAGCCATATCCCCCTTTCTTCCCCAGTTCCATGGGCACCGTATCCCTCCCTCTTACCCACATCTCACCGCCCAATCCCTCTGTTGAACCATTTCCCACACCCACATCCCTCCCTCTCCCCAGATTCCTGGCAAGAGCCATCCCACCCTCTCCCTCTCGTTCCCATGTGCCATTTCCCTCCCTCTCCCCAAGTCCACCTGCACTCGGCTGCCTCTCCCCCAGTTCACAGGGCCACTTCCCTCCCTCTCCTCCAGTTCCAACATCCACATTCCTCCCTCTCTACCGGTTCTTGAGCCACAACCCACCCTCTCCCCCGGTTCCCACAGCCACATGTCTCTCACTCCCCGCCTGTGCAGCAGCGAGCAAACATCACGGCAGAAAGCAGGCCCGGTCCCTCTCAGCGTCCCGGTGTTTTTATTCCGCAGGGGCCCCGGGAGGCCCGGCCGCCCCACTCAGACGCGCAGCCAGGGGAGACGCTGCGCGTGGTCCCCTGAGCCCGGCTCTTCCTCCTGGACCCTGCGCAGCCACGCCGGGTCTTCATCGGGCTCTGGCAGGTCGAGGAGCTGGCCGTGTCCGTCTCCGTCCCTCTGCGCGCGCGGGCGGGCTCTGGGCACGCTGGCGGGGAGCGGGGCGGCGGCGCTCTCCCCTCTCAGCAGAGAGTCTGCGGCGCCTGGAACGGCTGCGGCTCCGCTGCTGCTGCTGCTGCCGCTGCCTCTGCCACCACGGCCCCCGCCTTGCGTAGGGATGGAAGCGGCCCTGGCGACGGGCGGCCACCCCATCACCGTCATCCTCCAGCTGCACGAGGCGGATGGCCGTGATGGGGCCCCGGCAGAGCGGGCAAGTGGCATCCGCGGCGCTGGCAGCCCAGCGCCGGATGCAGGCATGGCAGAAGGCATGCCAGCACGGGTCCACTCCAGCGGGGACTTCCAGGGGACGCAAGCAGATGGGGCACGTGTCCCCCCGCCGGCACCTCCTGGCAGCTGGTGGCACCACTGGCTCGTTCCTGGATGCCTGCATTGCCGCTGCTGTGTCCTGTCAGTTGCTGGGACTTGCTTTCCTCTCAGCTTCTGGTGGGACTTGCTTTCCTCTCAGCTGCTGCTGGGACTGGATGTCCTCTCAGAGCTGGAGGCACTTGGCGTCCCTGCTGCTGGCAGGACTGGATGGCTGCTGCTGGCGCAACGCGAAGGCTCGGGTTCCGCTGGCGGGACTCGGTGGCCGCTCGGCTGCTGGCAGGTCACAACGTCTGGTGCCGCTGGCAGGACTCGATGGCTCGGGTGCTGCCCACAGGACTCGACGTCTCGTGTGCCGCTGGCAGCACGTGACGCTGGCTTTTATTGCTGCCTGCCGCAAGTGACGTCACGGGGTGACTGTGACTCTGGTGCCATCACAGGGCTCTCGGGGGCGCACCCGGGGACGCGCCCAGGAGCTCCCCAGCCTCAGACATGCCCTGTGATGCAAAGCCCACCTGGCAGGGGGCTCCAGGGCTCCAGGGCTCCAGGGCTGGCCTCACCACTGCTGGTGGTGGTTGAACCCAAACTAGCAGTATAACCGTGATAGCCACTCACTCAGTCCCCCACCCACTCCCCAGACAGGGGAGAGAATTGAAAGGGAAGGGAGAAACTTGGGATGAGATAAACACACTTGAATAAAAGTACAAAATACTAACGCACTACTCGTTTGTATATCTCTCTCTCTATCAATCAATCTAAAAACTAGAAATGGAATCGAAAATAAAAGATACTCGATGCAATTCCTCATCAACTCCATCTGCCCTGAGCAGCAGTCCTTTTATTGGGAGGTGGAGACATGGTTGCAGTTTTGTTGATCACATCCATCGGGATCTGACGACGTCCATCTTGCCATTTGATTAGTGAAAAGTGGTTGTCTCGTGCAGGTGCCTTGACCTTGCTTCTTTTTTATGGCAAAACCGGCACTCCAAAGAATCTGAATTACTCTCGCGCCTTTCTGGAAAGCTGATTTTGCTGCTCCATCCCATACAATGATGTCATCTCTATATTGCAAGTGTTGTGGAGCTTTTCCTTGTTCCAGCGCGGTTTGGATCAGTCCATGGCACATGGTAGGGCTGTGTTTCCACCCCTGGGACAGGCGATTCCACGTGTACTGGATGCCCCTGCAGGTGAAAGCAAACTGCGGTCTGCACTCTGCTGCTAAAGGACTAGAGAAAAACGCGTTAGCAATGTCGGTTGTGGCTCACCACTGAGCTGCCTTTGACTCCAGTTCAAGTTGCAGCTCCAGAGTGTCTGGCACAGCAGCACTCAAGGGTGGTGTGACTTAATTCAGGCCACCATAGTCTACTCTTAGTCTCCACTCTTCACTAGACTTCCGCACTGGCCTAATGGGGCTGTTAAAAGGTGAGTGGGTCTTGCTGGTCACACCCTGACTGTCCAGTTGACGAATCAGCTTCTGGACAGGCATCGGAGAGTCTCGACTGGTGCGATATTGCCGGCGATGCACCGTCGTGGTAGCAATTGGCACCTGCCGGTCGTCAGCCCTCAGCAATCCTACAGCAGAAGGGTCCTCTGAGAGACCAGGCACAGTCGACGGTTGTTTAATGTTCTCAGTGTCCACAGCCGCTCTGCCAAATGCCCAGCCATACCCTTTAGGGGCCTGAAAACACCCTCTCCTGGGGCGGCCGTCTGTGCCAAGGATGCACGGAGCACGTGCAGCAGTCACACTGGGACGCTTTTGCCCGACTTTCCCAGTTCGGCTCATTTCAGCCTCTAGCGCAGCCAGCTTCTGGCATCCCCCCGCCACTCCAGAGATACTGAGGGATTTTGTTCCATTGTGGTTTGGTGGGGTTATTGTGCACTGAGCACCAGTGTCCAGCGAAGCTCTCTGCTCCTGGGGCTCTCTTTTCCCAGGCCATCACATCTGCACAGTCCAGTAACCTCTGTTGCCCCTTTCCAGCGGCGGGCTGGAGGTGGGGCCCCTCTCATTTGTGTTCTGTGCCTTCTGCGGGTAGGAATCAGAAGTTCCTTCAAGAGGACCAGCATCTCTTCTAGCCCTTCTGCAAACGGGAGCACCCATTTTCCCAGGAGGTTTTCCTTTCAACTCACGTACTCGTCCCTGAAGTGCTGAGGTGGGTTTTCCATCCCACCTCCTCAGGTCTTCTCCATGATCACCGGGGAGAAGCCACAGCGTGCCTCTCTTTGCGTACTTCTTCTGTCCTCTCTCTTGAGATGGGGAACGCCTTCTCCTAATAGCGGAAACACTGGTTGGTCAGGTGGGGGGTGGAACCTGTCCTCTGCGAGCGCTTTGATTTCACGTCACAGCTTTTCGAACCCGTTGTCAGATTTTTCACGCAGTTCGTCCTCAGTCGACACACAAGCCCGCAGAGAGGTAGCGAGGCTGTCCTCGGAGTCCCGAAGCCGGTTCATCACTTCAGGCCCATTTTGTTGAATGTAGCTGCCCAGGCCATTGATGCCCATGACCCAGCCTATGCCGGTGGTGCCCATTGTACAAAGCTGCGTCACATGGGTTGCGTACAAAGGATCCTATCTGCATCTGCCCCCTCCGCACCGTTTGGCTCACAATAGATTATCTCCCGCACAGCTAATCCTCTCAGGATCTGGATACCTCTCTCCATAGTATTCCATTTGCCTGGATGACATACAACAGCTTCCTTGAAGGGAAACCTCACCTTTCCTGGCGGTCAGGAGTCACCTGCAGAGGCCGGAGAAGTCTTTCTCTCTTGCAATTGCCCTATCGAGGGTCGCATCCCTTGACAGAGGTCCCAGCTGCTGGGATTCGCTACCGTCCAGTTCCAGACAATGGGCTCCCTCGTCCCAGCACGGGAGCAGCCAGGTGACCACGTTCTGGCCTTCAGGACGACCACCGCGGTGTCCCCTGGGCAGCGGCTGTGAGCCAGGCCGAAGCCCGTCTCCCCATGGCCAGGAGAGCCGGGGACAGGCCAGGCAAGTGGCGCCTCCGAGGATCTCCTCTCAGGACGGACGGCTGGCAGCAGGGCCAGGGACAGCCCGTGCTTGCTCCCAAGGGGCTCTGTCCCGGGAGAGGACGGCTCTGGGCGATGCTCCTGCTGCTGCCTTGCTGCAGGGCTGCAGGGGCCGAGGGCCCGAGGGCCCGACTCGTTGAACGTGTTCCTGGTCTGTGACGATCTTGGGGCCTGCAGGAGTGCGGGCCCAGCTCCGTGGGGCCGGGGGAGCTGAGAGCAGGGAGCGTTTTGAGGGGAGGCTGCCGTCTCGCAGGGCTGAAGTAGCCCTGCAACCCCTCTGGCCTGCAAGGCCGCCCTTCCCTGGCTGCAGAGCCGCAGGCAGTGCCAGCACCAGGGCTGGGGAGGGTTCAAGGGCCACGGCCCCCCCTGGCCCCACTTCTCCCAGGCCACAGGTCTCTGTCTGGAGACCTTCATCCTTCTCTCCTGGTTCCGCAGCCATATCCCCCTTTCTTCCCCAGTTCCATGGGCACCGTATCCCTCCCTCTTACCCACATCTCACCGCCCAATCCCTCTGTTGAACCATTTCCCACACCCATATCCCTCCCTCTCCCCAGATTCCTGGCAAGAGCCATCCCACCCTCTCCCTCTCGTTCCCATGTGCCATTTCCCTCCCTCTCCCCAAGTCCACCTGCACTTGGCGGCCTCTCCCCCAGTTCACAGGGCCACTTCCCTCCCTCTCCTCCAGTTCCAACATCCACATTCCTCCCTCTCTACCGGTTCTTGAGCCACAACCCACCCTCTCCCCCGGTTCCCACAGCCACATGTCTCCCACTCCCCGCCTGTGCAGCAGCGAGCAAACATCACGGCAGAAAGCAGGCCCGGTCCCTCTCAGCGTCCCGGCGTTTTTATTCCAGAGGGGCCCCGGGAGGCCCGGCCGCCCCGCTCAGACGCGCAGCCAGGGGAGACGCTGCGCGTGGTCCCCTGAGCCCGGCTCTTCCTCCTGGACCCTGCGCAGCCACGCCGGGTCTTCGTCGGGCTCTGGCAGGTCGAGGAGCTGGCCGTGTCCGTCTCCGTCCCTCTGCGCAGGCGGGCTCTGGGCACGCTGGCGGGGAGCGGGGCGGCGGCGCTCTCCCCTCTCAGCAGAGAGTCTGCGGCGCCTGGAACGGCTGCGGCTCCGCTGCTGCTGCTGCTGCCGCCGCCTCTGCCACCACGGCCCCCGCCTTGCGTAGGGATGGAAGCGGCCCTGGCGACGGGCGGCCACCCCATCACCGTCATCCTCCAGCTGCACGAGGCGGATGGCCGTGATGGGGCCCCGGCAGAGCGGGCAAGTGGCATCCGCGGCGCTGGCAGCCCAGCGCCGGATGCAGGCATGGCAGAAGGCATGCCAGCACGGGTCCACTCCAGCGGGGACTTCCAGGGGACGCAAGCAGATGGGGCACGTGTCCCCCCGCCGGCACCTCCTGGCAGCTGGTGGCACCACTGGCTCGTTCCTGGATGCCTGCATTGCCGCTGCTGTGTCCTGTCAGTTGCTGGGACTTGCTTTCCTCTCAGCTTCTGGTGGGACTTGCTGTCCTCAGCTGCTGCTGGGACTTGATGTCCTCTCAGACCTGGAGGCACTTGGCGTCCCTGCTGCTGGCAGGACTGGATGGCTGCTGCTGGCGCAACGCGAAGGCTCGGGTTCCGCTGGCGGGACTCGGTGGCCGCTCGGCTGCTGGCAGGTCACAACGTCTAGTGCCGCTGGCAGGACTCGATGGCTCGGGTGCTGCCCACAGGACTCGACGTCTCGTGTGCCGCTGGCAGCACGTGACGCTGGCTTTTATTGCTGCCTGCCGCAAGTGACGTCACGGGGTGACTGTGACTCTGGTGCCATCACAGGGCTCTCGGGGGCGCACCCGGGGACGCGCCCAGGAGCTCCCCAGCCTCAGACATGCCCTGTGATGCAAAGCCCACCTGGCAGGGGGCTCCAGGGCTCCAGGGCTCCAGGGCTGGCCTCACCACTGCTGGTGGTGGTTGAACCCAAACTAGCAGTATAACCGTGATAGCCACTCACTCAGTCCCCCACCCACTCCCCAGACAGGGGAGAGAATTGAAAGGGAAGGGAGAAACTTGGGATGAGATAAACACACTTGAATAAAAGTACAAAATACTAACGCACTACTCGTTTGTATATCTCTCTCTCTATCAATCAATCTAAAAACTAGAAATGGAATCGAAAATAAAAGATACTCGATGCAATTCCTCATCAACTCCATCTGCCCTGAGCAGCAGTCCTTTTATTGGGAGGTGGAGACATGGTTGCAGTTTTGTTGATCACATCCATCGGGATCTGACGACGTCCATCTTGCCATTTGATTAGTGAAAAGTGGTTGTCTCGTGCAGGTGCCTTGACCTTGCTTCTTTTTTATGGCAAAACCGGCACTCCAAAGAATCTGAATTACTCTCGCGCCTTTCTGGAAAGCTGATTTTGCTGCTCCATCCCATGCAATGATGTCATCTCTATATTGCAAGTGTTGTGGAGCTTTTCCTTGTTCCAGCGCGGTTTGGATCAGTCCATGGCACATGGTAGGGCTGTGTTTCCACCCCTGGGACAGGCGATTCCACGTGTACTGGATGCCCCTGCAGGTGAAAGCAAACTGCGGTCTGCACTCTGCTGCTAAAGGACTAGAGAAAAACGCGTTAGCAATGTCGGTTGTGGCTCACCACTGAGCTGCCTTTGACTCCAGTTCAAGTTGCAGCTCCAGAGTGTCTGGCACAGCAGCACTCAAGGGTGGTGTGACTTAATTCAGGCCACCATAGTCTACTCTTAGTCTCCACTCTTCACTAGACTTCCGCACTGGCCTAATGGGGCTGTTAAAAGGTGAGTGGGTCTTGCTGGTCACACCCTGACTGTCCAGTTGACGAATCAGCTTCTGGACAGGCATCGGAGAGTCTCGACTGGTGCGATATTGCCGGCGATGCACCGTCGTGGTAGCAATTGGCACCTGCCGGTCGTCAGCCCTCAGCAATCCTACAGCAGAAGGGTCCTCTGAGAGACCAGGCACAGTCGACGGTTGTTTAATGTTCTCAGTGTCCACAGCCGCTCTGCCAAATGCCCAGCCATACCCTTTAGGGGCCTGAAAACACCCTCTCCTGGGGCGGCCGTCTGTGCCAAGGATGCACGGAGCACGTGCAGCAGTCACACTGGGACGCTTTTGCCCGACTTTCCCAGTTCGGCTCGTTTCAGCCTCTAGCGCAGCCAGCTTCTGGCATCCCCCTGCCACTCCAGAGATACTGAGGGATTTTGTTCCATTGTGGTTTGGTGGGGTTATTGTGCACTGAGCACCAGTGTCCAGCGAAGCTCTCTGCTCCTGGGGCTCTCTTTTCCCAGGCCATCACATCTGCACAGTCCAGTAACCTCTGTTGCCCCTTTCCAGCAGCGGGCTGGAGGCGGGGCCCCTCTCATTTGTGTTCTGTGCCTTCTGCGGGTAGGAATCAGAAGTTCCTTCAAGAGGACCAGCATCTCTTCTAGCCCTTCTGCAAACGGGAGCACCCATTTTCCCAGGAGGTTTTCCTTTCAACTCACGTACTCGTCCCTGAAGTGCTGAGGTGGGTTTTCCATCCCACCTCCTCAGGTCTTCTCCATGATCACCGAGGAGAAGCCACAGCGTGCCTCTCTTTGCGTACTTCTTCTGTCCTCTCTCTTGAGATGGGGAACGCCTTCTCCTAATAGCGGAAACACTGGTTGGTCAGGTGGGGGGTGGAACCTGTCCTCTGCGAGCGCTTTGATTTCACGTCACAGCTTTTCGAACCCGTTGTCAGATTTTTCACGCAGTTCGTCCTCAGTCGACACACAAGCCCGCAGAGAGGTAGCGAGGCTGTCCTCAGAGTCCCGAAGCCGGTTCATCACTTCAGGCCCATTTTGTTGAATGTAGCTGCCCAGGCCATTGATGCCCATGACCCAGCCTATGCCGGTGGTGCCCATTGTACAAAGCTGCGTCACATGGGTTGCGTACAAAGGATCCTATCTGCATCTGCCCCCTCCGCACCGTTTGGCTCACAATAGATTATCTCCCGCACAGCTAATCCTCTCAGGATCGGGATACCTCTCTCCATAGTATTCCATTTGCCTGGATGACATACAACAGCTTCCTTGAAGGGAAACCTCGCCTTTCCTGGCGGTCAGGAGTCACCTGCAGAGGCCGGAGAAGTCTTTCTCTCTTGCAATTGCCCTATCGAGGGTCGCATCCCTTGACAGAGGTCCCAGCTGCTGGGATTCGCTACCGTCCAGTTCCAGACAATGGGCTCCCTCGTCCCAGCACGGGAGCAGCCAGGTGACCACGTTCTGGCCTTCAGGACGACCACCGCGGTGTCCCCTGGGCAGCGGCTGTGAGCCAGGCCGAAGCCCGTCTCCCCATGGCCAGGAGAGCCGGGGACAGGCCAGGCAAGTGGCGCCTCCGAGGATCTCCTCTCAGGACGGACGGCTGGCAGCAGGGCCAGGGACAGCCCGTGCTTGCTCCCAAGGGGCTCTGTCCCGGGAGAGGACGGCTCTGGGCGATGCTCCTGCTGCTGCCTTGCTGCAGGGCTGCAGGGGCCGAGGGCCCGAGGGCCCGACTCGTTGGCGTGTTCCTGGTCTGTGACGATCTTGGGGCCTGCAGGAGTGCGGGCCCAGCTCCGTGGGGCCGGGGGAGCTGAGAGCAGGGAGCGTTTTGAGGGGAGGCTGCCGTCTCGCAGGGCTGAAGTAGCCCTGCAACCCCTCTGGCCTGCAAGGCCGCCCTTCCCTGGCTGCAGAGCCGCAGGCAGTGCCAGCACCAGGGCTGGGGAGGGTTCAAGGGCCACGGCCCGCCCTGTCCCCACTTCTCCCAGGCCACAGGTCTCTGTCTGGAGACCTTCTTCATCCTTCTCTCCTGGTTCCGCAGCCATATCCCCCTTTCTTCCCCAGTTCCATGGGCACCGTATCCCTCCCTCTTACCCACATCTCACCGCCCAATCCCTCTGTTGAACCATTTCCCACACCCACATCCCTCCCTCTCCCCAGATTCCTGGCAAGAGCCATCCCACCCTCTCCCTCTCGTTCCCATGTGCCATTTCCCTCCCTCTCCCCAAGTCCACCTGCACTCGGCTGCCTCTCCCCCAGTTCACAGGGCCACTTCCCTCCCTCTCCTCCAGTTCCAACATCCACATTCCTCCCTCTCTACCGGTTCTTGAGCCACAACCCACCCTCTCCCCCGGTTCCCACAGCCACATGTCTCCCACTCCCCGCCTGTGCAGCAGCGAGCAAACATCACGGCAGAAAGCAGGCCCGGTCCCTCTCAGCGTCCCGGCGTTTTTATTCCAGAGGGGCCCCGGGAGGCCCGGCCGCCCCGCTCAGACGCGCAGCCAGGGGAGACGCTGCGCGTGGTCCCCTGAGCCCGGCTCTTCCTCCTGGACCCTGCGCAGCCACGCCGGGTCTTCGTCGGGCTCTGGCAGGTCGAGGAGCTGGCCGTGTCCGTCTCCGTCCCTCTGCGCAGGCGGGCTCTGGGCACGCTGGCGGGGAGCGGGGCGGCGGCGCTCTCCCCTCTCAGCAGAGAGTCTGCGGCGCCTGGAACGGCTGCGGCTCTGCTGCTGCTGCTGCTGCCGCCGCCTCTGCCACCACGGCCCCCGCCTTGCGTAGGGATGGAAGCGGCCCTGGCGACGGGCGGCCACCCCATCACCGTCATCCTCCAGCTGCACGAGGCGGATGGCCGTGATGGGGCCCCGGCAGAGCGGGCAAGTGGCATCCGCGGCGCTGGCAGCCCAGCGCCGGATGCAGGCATGGCAGAAGGCATGCCAGCACGGGTCCACTCCAGCGGGGACTTCCAGGGGACGCAAGCAGATGGGGCACGTGTCCCCCCGCCGGCACCTCCTGGCAGCTGGTGGCACCACTGGCTCGTTCCTGGATGCCTGCATTGCCGCTGCTGTGTCCTGTCAGTTGCTGGGACTTGCTTTCCTCTCAGCTTCTGGTGGGACTTGCTGTCCTCAGCTGCTGCTGGGACTTGATGTCCTCTCAGACCTGGAGGCACTTGGCGTCCCTGCTGCTGGCAGGACTGGATGGCTGCTGCTGGCGCAACGCGAAGGCTCGGGTTCCGCTGGCGGGACTCGGTGGCCGCTCGGCTGCTGGCAGGTCACAACGTCTGGTGCCGCTGGCAGGACTCGATGGCTCGGGTGCTGCCCACAGGACTCGACGTCTCGTGTGCCGCTGGCAGCACGTGACGCTGGCTTTTATTGCTGCCTGCCGCAAGTGACGTCACGGGGTGACTGTGACTCTGGTGCCATCACAGGGCTCTCGGGGGCGCACCCGGGGACGCGCCCAGGAGCTCCCCAGCCTCAGACATGCCCTGTGATGCAAAGCCCACCTGGCAGGGGGCTCCAGGGCTCCAGGGCTCCAGGGCTGGCCTCACCACTGCTGGTGGTGGTTGAACCCAAACTAGCAGTATAACCGTGATAGCCACTCACTCAGTCCCCCACCCACTCCCCAGACAGGGGAGAGAATTGAAAGGGAAGGGAGAAACTTGGGATGAGATAAACACACTTGAATAAAAGTACAAAATACTAACGCACTACTCGTTTGTATATCTCTCTCTCTATCAATCAATCTAAAAACTAGAAATGGAATCGAAAATAAAAGATACTCGATGCAATTCCTCATCAACTCCATCTGCCCTGAGCAGCAGTCCTTTTATTGGGAGGTGGAGACATGGTTGCAGTTTTGTTGATCACATCCATCGGGATCTGACGACGTCCATCTTGCCATTTGATTAGTGAAAAGTGGTTGTCTCGTGCAGGTGCCTTGACCTTGCTTCTTTTTTATGGCAAAACCGGCACTCCAAAGAATCTGAATTACTCTCGCGCCTTTCTGGAAAGCTGATTTTGCTGCTCCATCCCATACAATGATGTCATCTCTATATTGCAAGTGTTGTGGAGCTTTTCCTTGTTCCAGCGCGGTTTGGATCAGTCCATGGCACATGGTAGGGCTGTGTTTCCACCCCTGGGACAGGCGATTCCACGTGTACTGGATGCCCCTGCAGGTGAAAGCAAACTGCGGTCTGCACTCTGCTGCTAAAGGACTAGAGAAAAACGCGTTAGCAATGTCGGTTGTGGCTCACCACTGAGCTGCCTTTGACTCCAGTTCAAGTTGCAGCTCCAAAGTGTCTGGCACAGCAGCACTCAAGGGTGGTGTGACTTAATTCAGGCCACCATAGTCTACTCTTAGTCTCCACTCTTCACTAGAATTCCGCACTGGCCTAATGGGGCTGTTAAAAGGTGAGTGGGTCTTGCTGGTCACACCCTGACTGTCCAGTTGACGAATCAGCTTCTGGACAGGCATCGGAGAGTCTCGACTGGTGCGATATTGCCGGCGATGCACCGTCGTGGTAGCAATTGGCACCTGCCGGTCGTCAGCCCTCAGCAATCCTACAGCAGAAGGGTCCTCTGAGAGACCAGGCACAGTCGACGGTTGTTTAATGTTCTCAGTGTCCACAGCCGCTCTGCCAAATGCCCAGCCATACCCTTTAGGGGCCTGAAAACACCCTCTCCTGGGGCGGCCGTCTGTGCCAAGGATGCACGGAGCACGTGCAGCAGTCACACTGGGACGCTTTTGCCCGACTTTCCCAGTTCGGCTCATTTCAGCCTCTAGCGCAGCCAGCTTCTGGCATCCCCCCGCCACTCCAGAGATACTGAGGGATTTTGTTCCATTGTGGTTTGGTGGGGTTATTGTGCACTGAGCACCAGTGTCCAGCGAAGCTCTCTGCTCCTGGGGCTCTCTTTTCCCAGGCCATCGCATCTGCACAGTCCAGTAACCTCTGTTGCCCCTTTCCAGCGGCGGGCTGGAGGCGGGGCCCCTCTCATTTGTGTTCTGTGCATTCTGCGGGTAGGAATCAGAAGTTCCTTCAAGAGGACCAGCATCTCTTCTAGCCCTTCTGCAAACGGGAGCACCCATTTTCCCAGGAGGTTTTCCTTTCAACTCACGTACTCGTCCCTGAAGTGCTGAGGTGGGTTTTCCATCCCACCTCCTCAGGTCTTCTCCATGATCACCGAGGAGAAGCCACAGCGTGCCTCTCTTTGCGTACTTCTTCTGTCCTCTCTCTTGAGATGGGGAACGCCTTCTCCTAATAGCGGAAACACTGGTTGGTCAGGTGGGGGGTGGAACCTGTCCTCTGCGAGCGCTTTGATTTCACGTCACAGCTTTTCGAACCCGTTGTCAGATTTTTCACGCAGTTCGTCCTCAGTCGACACACAAGCCCGCAGAGAGGTAGCGAGGCTGTCCTCAGAGTCCCGAAGCCGGTTCATCACTTCAGGCCCATTTTGTTGAATGTAGCTGCCCAGGCCATTGATGCCCATGACCCAGCCTATGCCGGTGGTGCCCATTGTACAAAGCTGCGTCACATGGGTTGCGTACAAAGGATCCTATCTGCATCTGCCCCCTCCGCACCGTTTGGCTCACAATAGATTATCTCCCGCACAGCTAATCCTCTCAGGATCGGGATACCTCTCTCCATAGTATTCCATTTGCCTGGATGACATACAACAGCTTCCTTGAAGGGAAACCTCGCCTTTCCTGGCGGTCAGGAGTCACCTGCAGAGGCCGGAGAAGTCTTTCTCTCTTGCAATTGCCCTATCGAGGGTCGCATCCCTTGACAGAGGTCCCAGCTGCTGGGATTCGCTACCGTCCAGTTCCAGACAATGGGCTCCCTCGTCCCAGCACGGGAGCAGCCAGGTGACCACGTTCTGGCCTTCAGGACGACCACCGCGGTGTCCCCTGGGCAGCGGCTGTGAGCCAGGCCGAAGCCCGTCTCCCCACGGCCAGGAGAGCTGGGGACAGGCCAGGCAAGTGGCGCCTCCGAGGATCTCCTCTCAGGACGGACGGCTGGCAGCAGGGCCAGGGACAGCCCGTGCTTGCTCCCAAGGGGCTCTGTCCCGGGAGAGGACGGCTCTGGGCGATGCTCCTGCTGCTGCCTTGCTGCAGGGCTGCAGGGGCCGAGGGCCCGAGGGCCCGACTCGTTGGCGTGTTCCTGGTCTGTGACGATCTTGGGGCCTGCAGGAGTGCGGGCCCAGCTCCGTGGGGCCGGGGGAGCTGAGAGCAGGGAGCGTTTTGAGGGGAGGCTGCCGTCTCGCAGGGCTGAAGTAGCCCTGCAACCCCTCTGGCCTGCAAGGCCGCCCTTCCCTGGCTGCAGAGCCGCAGGCAGTGCCAGCACCAGGGCTGGGGAGGGTTCAAGGGCCACGGCCCGCCCTGTCCCCACTTCTCCCAGGCCACAGGTCTCTGTCTGGAGACCTTCTTCATCCTTCTCTCCTGGTTCCGCAGCCATATCCCCCTTTCTTCCCCAGTTCCATGGGCACCGTATCCCTCCCTCTTACCCACATCTCACCGCCCAATCCCTCTGTTGAACCATTTCCCACACCCACATCCCTCCCTCTCCCCAGATTCCTGGCAAGAGCCATCCCACCCTCTCCCTCTCGTTCCCATGTGCCATTTCCCTCCCTCTCCCCAAGTCCACCTGCACTCGGCTGCCTCTCCCCCAGTTCACAGGGCCACTTCCCTCCCTCTCCTCCAGTTCCAACATCCACATTCCTCCCTCTCTACCGGTTCTTGAGCCACAACCCACCCTCTCCCCCGGTTCCCACAGCCACATGTCTCCCACTCCCCGCCTGTGCAGCAGCGAGCAAACATCACGGCAGAAAGCAGGCCCGGTCCCTCTCAGCGTCCCGGTGTTTTTATTCCAGAGGGGCCCCGGGAGGCCCGGCCGCCCCGCTCAGACGCGCAGCCAGGGGAGACGCTGCGCGTGGTCCCCTGAGCCCGGCTCTTCCTCCTGGACCCTGCGCAGCCACGCCGGGTCTTCGTCGGGCTCTGGCAGGTCGAGGAGCTGGCCGTGTCCGTCTCCGTCCCTCTGCGCGGGCGGGCTCTGGGCACGCTGGCGGGGAGCGGGGCGGCGGCGCTCTCCCCTCTCAGCAGAGAGTCTGCGGCGCCTGGAACGGCTGCGGCTCCGCTGCTGCTGCTGCTGCCGCCGCCTCTGCCACCACGGCCCCCGCCTTGCGTAGGGATGGAAGCGGCCCTGGCGACGGGCGGCCACCCCATCACCGTCATCCTCCAGCTGCACGAGGCGGATGGCCGTGATGGGGCCCCGGCAGAGCGGGCAAGTGGCATCCGCGGCGCTGGCAGCCCAGCGCCGGATGCAGGCATGGCAGAAGGCATGCCAGCACGGGTCCACTCCAGCGGGGACTTCCAGGGGACGCAAGCAGATGGGGCACGTGTCCCCCCGCCGGCACCTCCTGGCAGCTGGTGGCACCACTGGCTCGTTCCTGGATGCCTGCATTGCCGCTGCTGTGTCCTGTCAGTTGCTGGGACTTGCTTTCCTCTCAGCTTCTGGTGGGACTTGCTGTCCTCAGCTGCTGCTGGGACTTGATGTCCTCTCAGACCTGGAGGCACTTGGCGTCCCTGCTGCTGGCAGGACTGGATGGCTGCTGCTGGCGCAACGCGAAGGCTCGGGTTCCGCTGGCGGGACTCGGTGGCCGCTCGGCTGCTGGCAGGTCACAACGTCTGGTGCCGCTGGCAGGACTCGATGGCTCGGGTGCTGCCCACAGGACTCGACGTCTCGTGTGCCGCTGGCAGCACGTGACGCTGGCTTTTATTGCTGCCTGCCGCAAGTGACGTCACGGGGTGACTGTGACTCTGGTGCCATCACAGGGCTCTCGGGGGCGCACCCGGGGACGCGCCCAGGAGCTCCCCAGCCTCAGACATGCCCTGTGATGCAAAGCCCACCTGGCAGGGGGCTCCAGGGCTCCAGGGCTCCAGGGCTGGCCTCACCACTGCTGGTGGTGGTTGAACCCAAACTAGCAGTATAACCGTGATAGCCACTCACTCAGTCCCCCACCCACTCCCCAGACAGGGGAGAGAATTGAAAGGGAAGGGAGAAACTTGGGATGAGATAAACACACTTGAATAAAAGTACAAAATACTAACGCACTACTCGTTTGTATATCTCTCTCTCTATCAATCAATCTAAAAACTAGAAATGGAATCGAAAATAAAAGATACTCGATGCAATTCCTCATCAACTCCATCTGCCCTGAGCAGCAGTCCTTTTATTGGGAGGTGGAGACATGGTTGCAGTTTTGTTGATCACATCCATCGGGATCTGACGACGTCCATCTTGCCATTTGATTAGTGAAAAGTGGTTGTCTCGTGCAGGTGCCTTGACCTTGCTTCTTTTTTATGGCAAAACCGGCACTCCAAAGAATCTGAATTACTCTCGCGCCTTTCTGGAAAGCTGATTTTGCTGCTCCATCCCATACAATGATGTCATCTCTATATTGCAAGTGTTGTGGAGCTTTTCCTTGTTCCAGCGCGGTTTGGATCAGTCCATGGCACATGGTAGGGCTGTGTTTCCACCCCTGGGACAGGCGATTCCACGTGTACTGGATGCCCCTGCAGGTGAAAGCAAACTGCGGTCTGCACTCTGCTGCTAAAGGACTAGAGAAAAACGCGTTAGCAATGTCGGTTGTGGCTCACCACTGAGCTGCCTTTGACTCCAGTTCAAGTTGCAGCTCCAAAGTGTCTGGCACAGCAGCACTCAAGGGTGGTGTGACTTAATTCAGGCCACCATAGTCTACTCTTAGTCTCCACTCTTCACTAGAATTCCGCACTGGCCTAATGGGGCTGTTAAAAGGTGAGTGGGTCTTGCTGGTCACACCCTGACTGTCCAGTTGACGAATCAGCTTCTGGACAGGCATCGGAGAGTCTCGACTGGTGCGATATTGCCGGCGATGCACCGTCGTGGTAGCAATTGGCACCTGCCGGTCGTCAGCCCTCAGCAATCCTACAGCAGAAGGGTCCTCTGAGAGACCAGGCACAGTCGACGGTTGTTTAATGTTCTCAGTGTCCACAGCCGCTCTGCCAAATGCCCAGCCATACCCTTTAGGGGCCTGAAAACACCCTCTCCTGGGGCGGCCGTCTGTGCCAAGGATGCACGGAGCACGTGCAGCAGTCACACTGGGACGCTTTTGCCCGACTTTCCCAGTTCGGCTCATTTCAGCCTCTAGCGCAGCCAGCTTCTGGCATCCCCCCGCCACTCCAGAGATACTGAGGGATTTTGTTCCATTGTGGTTTGGTGGGGTTATTGTGCACTGAGCACCAGTGTCCAGCGAAGCTCTCTGCTCCTGGGGCTCTCTTTTCCCAGGCCATCGCATCTGCACAGTCCAGTAACCTCTGTTGCCCCTTTCCAGCGGCGGGCTGGAGGCGGGGCCCCTCTCATTTGTGTTCTGTGCATTCTGCGGGTAGGAATCAGAAGTTCCTTCAAGAGGACCAGCATCTCTTCTAGCCCTTCTGCAAACGGGAGCACCCATTTTCCCAGGAGGTTTTCCTTTCAACTCACGTACTCGTCCCTGAAGTGCTGAGGTGGGTTTTCCATCCCACCTCCTCAGGTCTTCTCCATGATCACCGAGGAGAAGCCACAGCGTGCCTCTCTTTGCGTACTTCTTCTGTCCTCTCTCTTGAGATGGGGAACGCCTTCTCCTAATAGCGGAAACACTGGTTGGTCAGGTGGGGGGTGGAACCTGTCCTCTGCGAGCGCTTTGATTTCACGTCACAGCTTTTCGAACCCGTTGTCAGATTTTTCACGCAGTTCGTCCTCAGTCGACACACAAGCCCGCAGAGAGGTAGCGAGGCTGTCCTCAGAGTCCCGAAGCCGGTTCATCACTTCAGGCCCATTTTGTTGAATGTAGCTGCCCAGGCCATTGATGCCCATGACCCAGCCTATGCCGGTGGTGCCCATTGTACAAAGCTGCATCACATGGGTTGCGTACAAAGGATCCTATCTGCATCTGCCCCCTCCGCACCGTTTGGCTCACAATAGATTATCTCCCGCACAGCTAATCCTCTCAGGATCGGGATACCTCTCTCCATAGTATTCCATTTGCCTGGATGACATACAACAGCTTCCTTGAAGGGAAACCTCGCCTTTCCTGGCGGTCAGGAGTCACCTGCAGAGGCCGGAGAAGTCTTTCTCTCTTGCAATTGCCCTATCGAGGGTCGCATCCCTTGACAGAGGTCCCAGCTGCTGGGATTCGCTACCGTCCAGTTCCAGACAATGGGCTCCCTCGTCCCAGCACGGGAGCAGCCAGGTGACCACGTTCTGGCCTTCAGGACGACCACCGCGGTGTCCCCTGGGCAGCGGCTGTGAGCCAGGCCGAAGCCCGTCTCCCCACGGCCAGGAGAGCTGGGGACAGGCCAGGCAAGTGGCGCCTCCAAGGATCTCCTCTCAGGACGGACGGCTGGCAGCAGGGCCAGGGACAGCCCGTGCTTGCTCCCAAGGGGCTCTGTCCCGGGAGAGGACGGCTCTGGGCGATGCTCCTGCTGCTGCCTTGCTGCAGGGCTGCAGGGGCCGAGGGCCCGAGGGCCCGACTCGTTGGCGTGTTCCTGGTCTGTGACGATCTTGGGGCCTGCAGGAGTGCGGGCCCAGCTCCGTGGGGCCGGGGGAGCTGAGAGCAGGGAGCGTTTTGAGGGGAGGCTGCCGTCTCGCAGGGCTGAAGTAGCCCTGCAACCCCTCTGGCCTGCAAGGCCGCCCTTCCCTGGCTGCAGAGCCGCAGGCAGTGCCAGCACCAGGGCTGGGGAGGGTTCAAGGGCCACGGCCCCCCCTGTCCCCACTTCTCCCAGGCCACAGGTCTCTGTCTGGAGACCTTCTTCATCCTTCTCTCCTGGTTCCGCAGCCATATCCCCCTTTCTTCCCCAGTTCCATGGGCACCGTATCCCTCCCTCTTACCCACATCTCACCGCCCAATCCCTCTGTTGAACCATTTCCCACACCCACATCCCTCCCTCTCCCCAGATTCCTGGCAAGAGCCATCCCACCCTCTCCCTCTCGTTCCCATGTGCCATTTCCCTCCCTCTCCCCAAGTCCACCTGCACTTGGCGGCCTCTCCCCCAGTTCACAGGGCCACTTCCCTCCCTCTCCTCCAGTTCCAACATCCACATTCCTCCCTCTCTACCGGTTCTTGAGCCACAACCCACCCTCTCCCCCGGTTCCCACAGCCACATGTCTCCCACTCCCCGCCTGTGCAGCAGCGAGCAAACATCACGGCAGAAAGCAGGCCCGGTCCCTCTCAGCGTCCCGGTGTTTTTATTCCGCAGGGGCCCCGGGAGGCCCGGCCGCCCCGCTCAGACGCGCAGCCAGGGGAGACGCTGCGCGTGGTCCCCTGAGCCCGGCTCTTCCTCCTGGACCCTGCGCAGCCACGCCGGGTCTTCGTCGGGCTCTGGCAGGTCGAGGAGCTGGCCGTGTCCGTCTCCGTCCCTCTGCGCGGGCGGGCTCTGGGCACGCTGGCGGGGAGCGGGGCGGCGGCGCTCTCCCCTCTCAGCAGAGAGTCTGCGGCGCCTGGAACGGCTGCGGCTCCGCTGCTGCTGCTGCTGCCGCCGCCTCTGCCACCACGGCCCCCGCCTTGCGTAGGGATGGAAGCGGCCCTGGCGACGGGCGGCCACCCCATCACCGTCATCCTCCAGCTGCACGAGGCGGATGGCCGTGATGGGGCCCCGGCAGAGCGGGCAAGTGGCATCCGCGGCGCTGGCAGCCCAGCGCCGGATGCAGGCATGGCAGAAGGCATGCCAGCACGGGTCCACTCCAGCGGGGACTTCCAGGGGACGCAAGCAGATGGGGCACGTGTCCCCCCGCCGGCACCTCCTGGCAGCTGGTGGCACCACTGGCTCGTTCCTGGATGCCTGCATTGCCGCTGCTGTGTCCTGTCAGTTGCTGGGACTTGCTTTCCTCTCAGCTTCTGGTGGGACTTGCTGTCCTCAGCTGCTGCTGGGACTTGATGTCCTCTCAGACCTGGAGGCACTTGGCGTCCCTGCTGCTGGCAGGACTGGATGGCTGCTGCTGGCGCAACGCGAAGGCTCGGGTTCCGCTGGCGGGACTCGGTGGCCGCTCGGCTGCTGGCAGGTCACAACGTCTGGTGCCGCTGGCAGGACTCGATGGCTCGGGTGCTGCCCACAGGACTCGACGTCTCATGTGCCGCTGGCAGCACGTGACGCTGGCTTTTATTGCTGCCTGCCGCAAGTGACGTCACGGGGTGACTGTGACTCTGGTGCCATCACAGGGCTCTCGGGGGCGCACCCGGGGACGCGCCCAGGAGCTCCCCAGCCTCAGACATGCCCTGTGATGCAAAGCCCACCTGGCAGGGGGCTCCAGGGCTCCAGGGCTCCAGGGCTGGCCTCACCACTGCTGGTGGTGGTTGAACCCAAACTAGCAGTATAACCGTGATAGCCACTCACTCAGTCCCCCACCCACTCCCCAGACAGGGGAGAGAATTGAAAGGGAAGGGAGAAACTTGGGATGAGATAAACACACTTGAATAAAAGTACAAAATACTAACGCACTACTCGTTTGTATATCTCTCTCTCTATCAATCAATCTAAAAACTAGAAATGGAATCGAAAATAAAAGATACTCGATGCAATTCCTCATCAACTCCATCTGCCCTGAGCAGCAGTCCTTTTATTGGGAGGTGGAGACATGGTTGCAGTTTTGTTGATCACATCCATCGGGATCTGACGACGTCCATCTTGCCATTTGATTAGTGAAAAGTGGTTGTCTCGTGCAGGTGCCTTGACCTTGCTTCTTTTTTATGGCAAAACCGGCACTCCAAAGAATCTGAATTACTCTCGCGCCTTTCTGGAAAGCTGATTTTGCTGCTCCATCCCATACAATGATGTCATCTCTATATTGCAAGTGTTGTGGAGCTTTTCCTTGTTCCAGCGCCGTTTGGATCAGTCCATGGCACATGGTAGGGCTGTGTTTCCACCCCTGGGACAGGCGATTCCACGTGTACTGGATGCCCCTGCAGGTGAAAGCAAACTGCGGTCTGCACTCTGCTGCTCAAGGACTAGAGAAAAACGCGTTAGCAATGTCGGTTGTGGCTCACCACTGAGCTGCCTTTGACTCCAGTTCAAGTTGCAGCTCCAGAGTGTCTGGCACAGCAGCACTCAAGGGTGGTGTGACTTAATTCAGGCCACCATAGTCTACTCTTAGTCTCCACTCTTCACTAGACTTCCGCACTGGCCTAATGGGGCTGTTAAAAGGTGAGTGGGTCTTGCTGGTCACACCCTGACTGTCCAGTTGACGAATCAGCTTCTGGACAGGCATCGGAGAGTCTCGACTGGTGCGATATTGCCGGCGATGCACCGTCGTGGTAGCAATTGGCACCTGCCGGTCGTCAGCCCTCAGCAATCCTACAGCAGAAGGGTCCTCTGAGAGACCAGGCACAGTCGACGGTTGTTTAATGTTCTCAGTGTCCACAGCCGCTCTGCCAAATGCCCAGCCATACCCTTTAGGGGCCTGAAAACACCCTCTCCTGGGGCGGCCGTCTGTGCCAAGGATGCACGGAGCACGTGCAGCAGTCACACTGGGACGCTTTTGCCCGACTTTCCCAGTTCGGCTCATTTCAGCCTCTAGCGCAGCCAGCTTCTGGCATCCCCCCGCCACTCCAGAGATACTGAGGGATTTTGTTCCATTGTGGTTTGGTGGGGTTATTGTGCACTGAGCACCAGTGTCCAGCGAAGCTCTCTGCTCCTGGGGCTCTCTTTTCCCAGGCCATCGCATCTGCACAGTCCAGTAACCTCTGTTGCCCCTTTCCAGCGGCGGGCTGGAGGCGGGGCCCCTCTCATTTGTGTTCTGTGCATTCTGCGGGTAGGAATCAGAAGTTCCTTCAAGAGGACCAGCATCTCTTCTAGCCCTTCTGCAAACGGGAGCACCCATTTTCCCAGGAGGTTTTCCTTTCAACTCACGTACTCGTCCCTGAAGTGCTGAGGTGGGTTTTCCATCCCACCTCCTCAGGTCTTCTCCATGATCACCGAGGAGAAGCCACAGCGTGCCTCTCTTTGCGTACTTCTTCTGTCCTCTCTCTTGAGATGGGGAACGCCTTCTCCTAATAGCGGAAACACTGGTTGGTCAGGTGGGGGGTGGAACCTGTCCTCTGCGAGCGCTTTGATTTCACGTCACAGCTTTTCGAACCCGTTGTCAGATTTTTCACGCAGTTCGTCCTCAGTCGACACACAAGCCCGCAGAGAGGTAGCGAGGCTGTCCTCAGAGTCCCGAAGCCGGTTCATCACTTCAGGCCCATTTTGTTGAATGTAGCTGCCCAGGCCATTGATGCCCATGACCCAGCCTATGCCGGTGGTGCCCATTGTACAAAGCTGCGTCACGTGGGTTGCGTACAAAGGATCCTATCTGCATCTGCCCCCTCCGCACCGTTTGGCTCACAATAGATTATCTCCCGCACAGCTAATCCTCTCAGGATCTGGATACCTCTCTCCATAGTATTCCATTTGCCTGGATGACATACAACAGCTTCCTTGAAGGGAAACCTCGCCTTTCCTGGCGGTCAGGAGTCACCTGCAGAGGCCGGAGAAGTCTTTCTCTCTTGCAATTGCCCTATCGAGGGTCGCATCCCTTGACAGAGGTCCCAGCTGCTGGGATTCGCTACCGTCCAGTTCCAGACAATGGGCTCCCTCGTCCCAGCACGGGAGCAGCCAGGTGACCACGTTCTGGCCTTCAGGACGACCACCGCGGTGTCCCCTGGGCAGCGGCTGTGAGCCAGGCCGAAGCCCGTCTCCCCATGGCCAGGAGAGCCGGGGACAGGCCAGGCAAGTGGCGCCTCCGAGGATCTCCTCTCAGGACGGACGGCTGGCAGCAGGGCCAGGGACAGCCCGTGCTTGCTCCCAAGGGGCTCTGTCCCGGGAGAGGACGGCTCTGGGCGATGCTCCTGCTGCTGCCTTGCTGCAGGGCTGCAGGGGCCGAGGGCCCGAGGGCCCGACTCGTTGGCGTGTTCCTGGTCTGTGACGATCTTGGGGCCTGCAGGAGTGCGGGCCCAGCTCCGTGGGGCCGGGGGAGCTGAGAGCAGGGAGCGTTTTGAGGGGAGGCTGCCGTCTCGCAGGGCTGAAGTAGCCCTGCAACCCCTCTGGCCTGCAAGGCCGCCCTTCCCTGGCTGCAGAGCCGCAGGCAGTGCCAGCACCAGGGCTGGGGAGGGTTCAAGGGCCACGGCCCCCCCTGTCCCCACTTCTCCCAGGCCACAGGTCTCTGTCTGGAGACCTTCTTCATCCTTCTCTCCTGGTTCCGCAGCCATATCCCCCTTTCTTCCCCAGTTCCATGGGCACCGTATCCCTCCCTCTTACCCACATCTCACCGCCCAATCCCTCTGTTGAACCATTTCCCACACCCACATCCCTCCCTCTCCCCAGATTCCTGGCAAGAGCCATCCCACCCTCTCCCTCTCGTTCCCATGTGCCATTTCCCTCCCTCTCCCCAAGTCCACCTGCACTCGGCGGCCTCTCCCCCAGTTCACAGGGCCACTTCCCTCCCTCTCCTCCAGTTCCAACATCCACATTCCTCCCTCTCTACCGGTTCTTGAGCCACAACCCACCCTCTCCCCCGGTTCCCACAGCCACATGTCTCCCACTCCCCGCCTGTGCAGCAGCGAGCAAACATCACGGCAGAAAGCAGGCCCGGTCCCTCTCAGCGTCCCGGTGTTTTTATTCCGCAGGGGCCCCGGGAGGCCCGGCCGCCCCACTCAGACGCGCAGCCAGGGGAGACGCTGCGCGTGGTCCCCTGAGCCCGGCTCTTCCTCCTGGACCCTGCGCAGCCACGCCGGGTCTTCGTCGGGCTCTGGCAGGTCGAGGAGCTGGCCGTGTCCGTCTCCGTCCCTCTGCGCGGGCGGGCTCTGGGCACGCTGGCGGGGAGCGGGGCGGCGGCGCTCTCCCCTCTCAGCAGAGAGTCTGCGGCGCCTGGAACGGCTGCGGCTCCGCTGCTGCTGCTGCTGCCGCCGCCTCTGCCACCACGGCCCCCGCCTTGCGTAGGGATGGAAGCGGCCCTGGCGACGGGCGGCCACCCCATCACCGTCATCCTCCAGCTGCACGAGGCGGATGGCCGTGATGGGGCCCCGGCAGAGCGGGCAAGTGGCATCCGCGGCGCTGGCAGCCCAGCGCCGGATGCAGGCATGGCAGAAGGCATGCCAGCACGGGTCCACTCCAGCGGGGACTTCCAGGGGACGCAAGCAGATGGGGCACGTGTCCCCCCGCCGGCACCTCCTGGCAGCTGGTGGCACCACTGGCTCGTTCCTGGATGCCTGCATTGCCGCTGCTGTGTCCTGTCAGTTGCTGGGACTTGCTTTCCTCTCAGCTTCTGGTGGGACTTGCTGTCCTCAGCTGCTGCTGGGACTTGATGTCCTCTCAGACCTGGAGGCACTTGGCGTCCCTGCTGCTGGCAGGACTGGATGGCTGCTGCTGGCGCAACGCGAAGGCTCGGGTTCCGCTGGCGGGACTCGGTGGCCGCTCGGCTGCTGGCAGGTCACAACGTCTGGTGCCGCTGGCAGGACTCGATGGCTCGGGTGCTGCCCACAGGACTCGACGTCTCATGTGCCGCTGGCAGCACGTGACGCTGGCTTTTATTGCTGCCTGCCGCAAGTGACGTCACGGGGTGACTGTGACTCTGGTGCCATCACAGGGCTCTCGGGGGCGCACCCGGGGACGCGCCCAGGAGCTCCCCAGCCTCAGACATGCCCTGTGATGCAAAGCCCACCTGGCAGGGGGCTCCAGGGCTCCAGGGCTCCAGGGCTGGCCTCACCACTGCTGGTGGTGGTTGAACCCAAACTAGCAGTATAACCGTGATAGCCACTCACTCAGTCCCCCACCCACTCCCCAGACAGGGGAGAGAATTGAAAGGGAAGGGAGAAACTTGGGATGAGATAAACACACTTGAATAAAAGTACAAAATACTAACGCACTACTCGTTTGTATATCTCTCTCTCTATCAATCAATCTAAAAACTAGAAATGGAATCAAAAATAAAAGATACTCGATGCAATTCCTCATCAACTCCATCTGCCCTGAGCAGCAGTCCTTTTATTGGGAGGTGGAGACATGGTTGCAGTTTTGTTGATCACATCCATCGGGATCTGACGACGTCCATCTTGCCATTTGATTAGTGAAAAGTGGTTGTCTCGTGCAGGTGCCTTGACCTTGCTTCTTTTTTATGGCAAAACCGGCACTCCAAAGAATCTGAATTACTCTCGCGCCTTTCTGGAAAGCTGATTTTGCTGCTCCATCCCATACAATGATGTCATCTCTATATTGCAAGTGTTGTGGAGCTTTTCCTTGTTCCAGCGCGGTTTGGATCAGTCCATGGCACATGGTAGGGCTGTGTTTCCACCCCTGGGACAGGCGATTCCACGTCTACTGGATGCCCCTGCAGGTGAAAGCAAACTGCGGTCTGCACTCTGCTGCTCAAGGACTAGAGAAAAACGCGTTAGCAATGTCGGTTGTGGCTCACCACTGAGCTGCCTTTGACTCCAGTTCAAGTTGCAGCTCCAAAGTGTCTGGCACAGCAGCACTCAAGGGTGGTGTGACTTAATTCAGGCCACCATAGTCTACTCTTAGTCTCCACTCTTCACTAGACTTCCGCACTGGCCTAATGGGGCTGTTAAAAGGTGAGTGGGTCTTGCTGGTCACACCCTGACTGTCCAGTTGACGAATCAGCTTCTGGACAGGCATCGGAGAGTCTCGACTGGTGCGATATTGCCGGCGATGCACCGTCGTGGTAGCAATTGGCACCTGCCGGTCGTCAGCCCTCAGCAATCCTACAGCAGAAGGGTCCTCTGAGAGACCAGGCACAGTCGACGGTTGTTTAATGTTCTCAGTGTCCACAGCCGCTCTGCCAAATGCCCAGCCATACCCTTTAGGGGCCTGAAAACACCCTCTCCTGGGGCGGCCGTCTGTGCCAAGGATGCACGGAGCACGTGCAGCAGTCACACTGGGACGCTTTTGCCCGACTTTCCCAGTTCGGCTCGTTTCAGCCTCTAGCGCAGCCAGCTTCTGGCATCCCCCTGCCACTCCAGAGATACTGAGGGATTTTGTTCCATTGTGGTTTGGTGGGGTTATTGTGCACTGAGCACCAGTGTCCAGCGAAGCTCTCTGCTCCTGGGGCTCTCTTTTCCCAGGCCATCACATCTGCACAGTCCAGTAACCTCTGTTGCCCCTTTCCAGCGGCGGGCTGGAGGCGGGGCCCCTCTCATTTGTGTTCTGTGCCTTCTGCGGGTAGGAATCAGAAGTTCCTTCAAGAGGACCAGCATCTCTTCTAGCCCTTCTGCAAACGGGAGCACCCATTTTCCCAGGAGGTTTTCCTTTCAACTCACGTACTCGTCCCTGAAGTGCTGAGGTGGGTTTTCCATCCCACCTCCTCAGGTCTTCTCCATGATCACCGAGGAGAAGCCACAGCGTGCCTCTCTTTGCGTACTTCTTCTGTCCTCTCTCTTGAGATGGGGAACGCCTTCTCCTAATAGCGGAAACACTGGTTGGTCAGGTGGGGGGTGGAACCTGTCCTCTGCGAGCGCTTTGATTTCACGTCACAGCTTTTCGAACCCGTTGTCAGATTTTTCACGCAGTTCGTCCTCAGTCGACACACAAGCCCGCAGAGAGGTAGCGAGGCTGTCCTCAGAGTCCCGAAGCCGGTTCATCACTTCAGGCCCATTTTGTTGAATGTAGCTGCCCAGGCCATTGATGCCCATGACCCAGCCTATGCCGGTGGTGCCCATTGTACAAAGCTGCGTCACATGGGTTGCGTACAAAGGATCCTATCTGCATCTGCCCCCTCCGCACCGTTTGGCTCACAATAGATTATCTCCCGCACAGCTAATCCTCTCAGGATCGGGATACCTCTCTCCATAGTATTCCATTTGCCTGGATGACATACAACAGCTTCCTTGAAGGGAAACCTCGCCTTTCCTGGCGGTCAGGAGTCACCTGCAGAGGCCGGAGAAGTCTTTCTCTCTTGCAATTGCCCTATCGAGGGTCGCATCCCTTGACAGAGGTCCCAGCTGCTGGGATTCGCTACCGTCCAGTTCCAGACAATGGGCTCCCTCGTCCCAGCACGGGAGCAGCCAGGTGACCACGTTCTGGCCTTCAGGACGACCACCGCGGTGTCCCCTGGGCAGCGGCTGTGAGCCAGGCCGAAGCCCGTCTCCCCACGGCCAGGAGAGCTGGGGACAGGCCAGGCAAGTGGCGCCTCCGAGGATCTCCTCTCAGGACGGACGGCTGGCAGCAGGGCCAGGGACAGCCCGTGCTTGCTCCCAAGGGGCTCTGTCCCGGGAGAGGACGGCTCTGGGCGATGCTCCTGCTGCTGCCTTGCTGCAGGGCTGCAGGGGCCGAGGGCCCGAGGGCCCGACTCGTTGGCGTGTTCCTGGTCTGTGACGATCTTGGGGCCTGCAGGAGTGCGGGCCCGGCTCCGTGGGGCCGGGGGAGCTGAGAGCAGGGAGCGTTTTGAGGGGAGGCTGCCGTCTCGCAGGGCTGAAGTAGCCCTGCAACCCCTCTGGCCTGCAAGGCCGCCCTTCCCTGGCTGCAGAGCCGCAGGCAGTGCCAGCACCAGGGCTGGGGAGGGTTCAAGGGCCACGGCCCGCCCTGTCCCCACTTCTCCCAGGCCACAGGTCTCTGTCTGGAGACCTTCTTCATCCTTCTCTCCTGGTTCCGCAGCCATATCCCCCTTTCTTCCCCAGTTCCATGGGCACCGTATCCCTCCCTCTTACCCACATCTCACCGCCCAATCCCTCTGTTGAACCATTTCCCACACCCACATCCCTCCCTCTCCCCAGATTCCTGGCAAGAGCCATCCCACCCTCTCCCTCTCGTTCCCATGTGCCATTTCCCTCCCTCTCCCCAAGTCCACCTGCACTCGGCTGCCTCTCCCCCAGTTCACAGGGCCACTTCCCTCCCTCTCCTCCAGTTCCAACATCCACATTCCTCCCTCTCTACCGGTTCTTGAGCCACAACCCACCCTCTCCCCCGGTTCCCACAGCCACATGTCTCCCACTCCCCGCCTGTGCAGCAGCGAGCAAACATCACGGCAGAAAGCAGGCCCGGTCCCTCTCAGCGTCCCGGCGTTTTTATTCCAGAGGGGCCCCGGGAGGCCCGGCCGCCCCGCTCAGACGCGCAGCCAGGGGAGACGCTGCGCGTGGTCCCCTGAGCCCGGCTCTTCCTCCTGGACCCTGCGCAGCCACGCCGGGTCTTCGTCGGGCTCTGGCAGGTCGAGGAGCTGGCCGTGTCCGTCTCCGTCCCTCTGCGCGGGCGGGCTCTGGGCACGCTGGCGGGGAGCGGGGCGGCGGCGCTCTCCCCTCTCAGCAGAGAGTCTGCGGCGCCTGGAACGGCTGCGGCTCCGCTGCTGCTGCTGCTGCCGCCGCCTCTGCCACCACGGCCCCCGCCTTGCGTAGGGATGGAAGCGGCCCTGGCGACGGGCGGCCACCCCATCACCGTCATCCTCCAGCTGCACGAGGCGGATGGCCGTGATGGGGCCCCGGCAGAGCGGGCAAGTGGCATCCGCGGCGCTGGCAGCCCAGCGCCGGATGCAGGCATGGCAGAAGGCATGCCAGCACGGGTCCACTCCAGCGGGGACTTCCAGGGGATGCAAGCAGATGGGGCACGTGTCCCCCCGCCGGCACCTCCTGGCAGCTGGTGGCACCACTGGCTCGTTCCTGGATGCCTGCATTGCCGCTGCTGTGTCCTGTCAGTTGCTGGGACTTGCTTTCCTCTCAGCTTCTGGTGGGACTTGCTGTCCTCAGCTGCTGCTGGGACTTGATGTCCTCTCAGACCTGGAGGCACTTGGTGTCCCTGCTGCTGGCAGGACTGGATGGCTGCTGCTGGCGCAACGCGAAGGCTCGGGTTCCGCTGGCGGGACTCGGTGGCCGCTCGGCTGCTGGCAGGTCACAACGTCTGGTGCCGCTGGCAGGACTCGATGGCTCGGGTGCTGCCCACAGGACTCGACGTCTCGTGTGCCGCTGGCAGCACGTGACGCTGGCTTTTATTGCTGCCTGCCGCAAGTGACGTCACGGGGTGACTGTGACTCTGGTGCCATCACAGGGCTCTCGGGGGCGCACCCGGGGACGCGCCCAGGAGCTCCCCAGCCTCAGACATGCCCTGTGATGCAAAGCCCACCTGGCAGGGGGCTCCAGGGCTCCAGGGCTCCAGGGCTGGCCTCACCACTGCTGGTGGTGGTTGAACCCAAACTAGCAGTATAACCGTGATAGCCACTCACTCAGTCCCCCACCCACTCCCCAGACAGGGGAGAGAATTGAAAGGGAAGGGAGAAACTTGGGATGAGATAAACACACTTGAATAAAAGTACAAAATACTAACGCACTACTCGTTTGTATATCTCTCTCTCTATCAATCAATCTAAAAACTAGAAATGGAATCGAAAATAAAAGATACTCGATGCAATTCCTCATCAACTCCATCTGCCCTGAGCAGCAGTCCTTTTATTGGGAGGTGGAGACATGGTTGCAGTTTTGTTGATCACATCCATCGGGATCTGACGACGTCCATCTTGCCATTTGATTAGTGAAAAGTGGTTGTCTCGTGCAGGTGCCTTGACCTTGCTTCTTTTTTATGGCAAAACCGGCACTCCAAAGAATCTGAATTACTCTCGCGCCTTTCTGGAAAGCTGATTTTGCTGCTCCATCCCATACAATGATGTCATCTCTATATTGCAAGTGTTGTGGAGCTTTTCCTTGTTCCAGCGCGGTTTGGATCAGTCCATGGCACATGGTAGGGCTGTGTTTCCACCCCTGGGACAGGCGATTCCACGTGTACTGGATGCCCCTGCAGGTGAAAGCAAACTGCGGTCTGCACTCTGCTGCTAAAGGACTAGAGAAAAACGCGTTAGCAATGTCGGTTGTGGCTCACCACTGAGCTGCCTTTGACTCCAGTTCAAGTTGCAGCTCCAAAGTGTCTGGCACAGCAGCACTCAAGGGTGGTGTGACTTAATTCAGGCCACCATAGTCTACTCTTAGTCTCCACTCTTCACTAGACTTCCGCACTGGCCTAATGGGGCTGTTAAAAGGTGAGTGGGTCTTGCTGGTCACACCCTGACTGTCCAGTTGACGAATCAGCTTCTGGACAGGCATCGGAGAGTCTCGACTGGTGCGATATTGCCGGCGATGCACCGTCGTGGTAGCAATTGGCACCTGCCGGTCGTCAGCCCTCAGCAATCCTACAGCAGAAGGGTCCTCTGAGAGACCAGGCACAGTCGACGGTTGTTTAATGTTCTCAGTGTCCACAGCCGCTCTGCCAAATGCCCAGCCATACCCTTTAGGGGCCTGAAAACACCCTCTCCTGGGGCGGCCGTCTGTGCCAAGGATGCACGGAGCACGTGCAGCAGTCACACTGGGACGCTTTTGCCCGACTTTCCCAGTTCGGCTCATTTCAGCCTCTAGCGCAGCCAGCTTCTGGCATCCCCCCGCCACTCCAGAGATACTGAGGGATTTTGTTCCATTGTGGTTTGGTGGGGTTATTGTGCACTGAGCACCAGTGTCCAGCGAAGCTCTCTGCTCCTGGGGCTCTCTTTTCCCAGGCCATCGCATCTGCACAGTCCAGTAACCTCTGTTGCCCCTTTCCAGCGGCGGGCTGGAGGCGGGGCCCCTCTCATTTGTGTTCTGTGCATTCTGCGGGTAGGAATCAGAAGTTCCTTCAAGAGGACCAGCATCTCTTCTAGCCCTTCTGCAAACGGGAGCACCCATTTTCCCAGGAGGTTTTCCTTTCAACTCACGTACTCGTCCCTGAAGTGCTGAGGTGGGTTTTCCATCCCACCTCCTCAGGTCTTCTCCATGATCACCGAGGAGAAGCCACAGCGTGCCTCTCTTTGCGTACTTCTTCTGTCCTCTCTCTTGAGATGGGGAACGCCTTCTCCTAATAGCGGAAACACTGGTTGGTCAGGTGGGGGGTGGAACCTGTCCTCTGCGAGCGCTTTGATTTCACGTCACAGCTTTTCGAACCCGTTGTCAGATTTTTCACGCAGTTCGTCCTCAGTCGACACACAAGCCCGCAGAGAGGTAGCGAGGCTGTCCTCAGAGTCCCGAAGCCGGTTCATCACTTCAGGCCCATTTTGTTGAATGTAGCTGCCCAGGCCATTGATGCCCATGACCCAGCCTATGCCGGTGGTGCCCATTGTACAAAGCTGCGTCACATGGGTTGCGTACAAAGGATCCTATCTGCATCTGCCCCCTCCGCACCGTTTGGCTCACAATAGATTATCTCCCGCACAGCGAATCCTCTCAGGATCTGGATACCTCTCTCCATAGTATTCCATTTGCCTGGATGACATACAACAGCTTCCTTGAAGGGAAACCTCGCCTTTCCTGGCGGTCAGGAGTCACCTGCAGAGGCCGGAGAAGTCTTTCTCTCTTGCAATTGCCCTATCGAGGGTCGCATCCCTTGACAGAGGTCCCAGCTGCTGGGATTCGCTACCGTCCAGTTCCAGACAATGGGCTCCCTCGTCCCAGCACGGGAGCAGCCAGGTGACCACGTTCTGGCCTTCAGGACGACCACCGCGGTGTCCCCTGGGCAGCGGCTGTGAGCCAGGCCGAAGCCCGTCTCCCCACGGCCAGGAGAGCCGGGGACAGGCCAGGCAAGTGGCGCCTCCGAGGATCTCCTCTCAGGACGGACGGCTGGCAGCAGGGCCAGGGACAGCCCGTGCTTGCTCCCAAGGGGCTCTGTCCCGGGAGAGGACGGCTCTGGGCGATGCTCCTGCTGCTGCCTTGCTGCAGGGCTGCAGGGGCCGAGGGCCCGAGGGCCCGACTCGTTGGCGTGTTCCTGGTCTGTGACGATCTTGGGGCCTGCAGGAGTGCGGGCCCAGCTCCGTGGGGCCGGGGGAGCTGAGAGCAGGGAGCGTTTTGAGGGGAGGCTGCCGTCTCGCAGGGCTGAAGTAGCCCTGCAACCCCTCTGGCCTGCAAGGCCGCCCTTCCCTGGCTGCAGAGCCGCAGGCAGTGCCAGCACCAGGGCTGGGGAGGGTTCAAGGGCCACGGCCCCCCCTGTCCCCACTTCTCCCAGGCCACAGGTCTCTGTCTGGAGACCTTCTTCATCCTTCTCTCCTGGTTCCGCAGCCATATCCCCCTTTCTTCCCCAGTTCCATGGGCACCGTATCCCTCCCTCTTACCCACATCTCACCGCCCAATCCCTCTGTTGAACCATTTCCCACACCCACATCCCTCCCTCTCCCCAGATTCCTGGCAAGAGCCATCCCACCCTCTCCCTCTCGTTCCCATGTGCCATTTCCCTCCCTCTCCCCAAGTCCACCTGCACTCGGCGGCCTCTCCCCCAGTTCACAGGGCCACTTCCCTCCCTCTCCTCCAGTTCCAACATCCACATTCCTCCCTCTCTACCGGTTCTTGAGCCACAACCCACCCTCTCCCCCGGTTCCCACAGCCACATGTCTCCCACTCCCCGCCTGTGCAGCAGCGAGCAAACATCACGGCAGAAAGCAGGCCCGGTCCCTCTCAGCGTCCCGGTGTTTTTATTCCGCAGGGGCCCCGGGAGGCCCGGCCGCCCCGCTCAGACGCGCAGCCAGGGGAGACGCTGCGCGTGGTCCCCTGAGCCCGGCTCTTCCTCCTGGACCCTGCGCAGCCACGCCGGGTCTTCGTCGGGCTCTGGCAGGTCGAGGAGCTGGCCGTGTCCGTCTCCGTCCCTCTGCGCGGGCGGGCTCTGGGCACGCTGGCGGGGAGCGGGGCGGCGGCGCTCTCCCCTCTCAGCAGAGAGTCTGCGGCGCCTGGAACGGCTGCGGCTCCGCTGCTGCTGCTGCTGCCGCCGCCTCTGCCACCACGGCCCCCGCCTTGCGTAGGGATGGAAGCGGCCCTGGCGACGGGCGGCCACCCCATCACCGTCATCCTCCAGCTGCACGAGGCGGATGGCCGTGATGGGGCCCCGGCAGAGCGGGCAAGTGGCATCCGCGGCGCTGGCAGCCCAGCGCCGGATGCAGGCATGGCAGAAGGCATGCCAGCACGGGTCCACTCCAGCGGGGACTTCCAGGGGACGCAAGCAGATGGGGCACGTGTCCCCCCGCCGGCACCTCCTGGCAGCTGGTGGCACCACTGGCTCGTTCCTGGATGCCTGCATTGCCGCTGCTGTGTCCTGTCAGTTGCTGGGACTTGCTTTCCTCTCAGCTTCTGGTGGGACTTGCTGTCCTCAGCTGCTGCTGGGACTTGATGTCCTCTCAGACCTGGAGGCACTTGGCGTCCCTGCTGCTGGCAGGACTGGATGGCTGCTGCTGGCGCAACGCGAAGGCTCGGGTTCCGCTGGCGGGACTCGGTGGCCGCTCGGCTGCTGGCAGGTCACAACGTCTGGTGCCGCTGGCAGGACTCGATGGCTCGGGTGCTGCCCACAGGACTCGACGTCTCATGTGCCGCTGGCAGCACGTGACGCTGGCTTTTATTGCTGCCTGCCGCAAGTGACGTCACGGGGTGACTGTGACTCTGGTGCCATCACAGGGCTCTCGGGGGCGCACCCGGGGACGCGCCCAGGAGCTCCCCAGCCTCAGACATGCCCTGTGATGCAAAGCCCACCTGGCAGGGGGCTCCAGGGCTCCAGGGCTCCAGGGCTGGCCTCACCACTGCTGGTGGTGGTTGAACCCAAACTAGCAGTATAACCGTGATAGCCACTCACTCAGTCCCCCACCCACTCCCCAGACAGGGGAGAGAATTGAAAGGGAAGGGAGAAACTTGGGATGAGATAAACACACTTGAATAAAAGTACAAAATACTAACGCACTACTCGTTTGTATATCTCTCTCTCTATCAATCAATCTAAAAACTAGAAATGGAATCGAAAATAAAAGATACTCGATGCAATTCCTCATCAACTCCATCTGCCCTGAGCAGCAGTCCTTTTATTGGGAGGTGGAGACATGGTTGCAGTTTTGTTGATCACATCCATCGGGATCTGACGACGTCCATCTTGCCATTTGATTAGTGAAAAGTGGTTGTCTCGTGCAGGTGCCTTGACCTTGCTTCTTTTTTATGGCAAAACCGGCACTCCAAAGAATCTGAATTACTCTCGCGCCTTTCTGGAAAGCTGATTTTGCTGCTCCATCCCATACAATGATGTCATCTCTATATTGCAAGTGTTGTGGAGCTTTTCCTTGTTCCAGCGCGGTTTGGATCAGTCCATGGCACATGGTAGGGCTGTGTTTCCACCCCTGGGACAGGCGATTCCACGTCTACTGGATGCCCCTGCAGGTGAAAGCAAACTGCGGTCTGCACTCTGCTGCTAAAGGACTAGAGAAAAACGCGTTAGCTATGTCGGTTGTGGCTCACCACTGAGCTGCCTTTGACTCCAGTTCAAGTTGCAGCTCCAGAGTGTCTGGCACAGCAGCACTCAAGGGTGGTGTGACTTAATTCAGGCCACCATAGTCTACTCTTAGTCTCCACTCTTCACTAGACTTCCGCACTGTCCTAATGGGGCTGTTAGAAGGAGAGTGAGTCTTTCTGACCACACCCTATCTCCACCGTTCCTGAACAGCTGAGGTGGGTTTTCCTTTGAACCTCGTCAGCTCTTCTCCATGATTACTTGACGAGAAGCCACAGCGTGCCTCTCTGTCCTGGGTCAGGTTACCATGAATTGACCAATTGGATTATTCCATCCCATTCACGATTTCCTGGATATACTATGTGGACACCAGGACTCTCTCTCTCCCTTCTGCTGGGTCTTCTGCTGCTTAACTTTGCTTCGTCTTTTCTGCCGTCCCTGCAAGCTGCAGCCTCGTGACAGACTGAATCTAGTTCCGGTTGGCTACAGGATCCTTCTGGAGCAGCTGCTGGGAATTGCAAGACTGGTTCTATAATATTTGTTTTGCTTTACTTTTCTCTATGTCTATTTAGTAGCATTAGTAAAACGTTTTCAAATTTTCCAGCTCTCTTCTTTCTGTCCTTCTTTTTCCTTGCTCTCAAAATCGCCTGTCCTTAGTGAAAATGGGGGAGGAGAGGGGGAGGCGGAAAACGGGATGGGGGGAAGAGGGTTAAGAAAAATACATCTGCCGCAGTTTTTGATTGTCTCCCCATGATCAAACCACAACAGATAATTGGTGGAGAATGCAGGCAAAACTGAGGCTCAAGAAATAGTTAATATTTTGGCACTAAAAAGGGGTCAGGCCACCTGCGCTTGGCGCGTTTCTCTTTGTCTGGCAGCCACGTGTTTGTTCTCAGCATTGCGCGGCACGGCACGAGGTGGCACTGCCTGCCGTTTCTTTGCGTGCGGCTCGGCTCGGCGACCACGTGTGAGCTAAGCTGGGCGTGGCGTGAGATTTGGAGATGTTTTGGCTCTTAAAACTGGTCAGACGTACCTTTCAATTGTCTTGGCGTGGTGCCAACTCATAGAATTATAAATCTTGCGGGTCTGGCTGTTTAGGATATTATTTAATGGCATTAAGGCAGGAGTGAATTACATTGGTTTGAAAGTGCTGCAGTATAATTTTTATGAGCTATTTTCTACATTGTGGACTGCGATACCCTATTTATGTTGGCTGTTTCTTGGGAATAGAATCTTATTTTATATAACAACAAAGAACTGGACAATGCTTATGATTGTACTGTGTGGTTTGGCATTGGCTTACTTTATTATATTGCAAGCAATAATGAGTTTCTATTCATTTCTGCTTTACTTTGAGAAACCTCCGAGAGAGATAAAATCCAGCTATGTGTTTGCTAAATGGGTTGGCGAATCTTTAGAAAGGCTGACTAACCATACTTTCACCTTCTCATTAGAGCAGATTACCAGTGTTTTTGAGTGCTTTGAATATCCGTGGAGTTCTGATAGAAGTATAACAGTGTTCTCTGCCGTGATGAATGTGCTAGTATTAATACTAGTGTTAAGAGAAATTAGATTAAATCAGAGGTTCGTGTCCCTTTCAAGCAAAGAGAGTTGCACGGTGTCTGTTGAAGCTGGAAGGGCAGCTGCAGCCGCAGCCGCCGGCCCCCCCAGTCGCAGACACCACGGCTACACAGGTTCAAGCTGCTTCTTCAACTGCAGATGGTGTCGCTTGTCCAAAGGCTAACAGGGCCCCTCCTTCCTCAAACACGGGGCATGGTTGCTGTTGTAACAATAACAACCCCTGGGATAATGGTGAGCCCATATCAGCATCAGTTGCCGGTTGTAAGAGGGTCACTAGAAAGGCTACTCATGCTGCAGATGATGGCAACAGGCCAGACTCATCCCAAGGGGCATCATCAAGGGAGGAAGTGACCACCACTCAGTCCTTTTCTCCAGGTGAGCTGAGAGATCTGCAAAAAGACTATAGTCATCGTGATGGCGAGAATATTGTAACCTGGATGCTCCGATGCTGGGATAATGGGGCTGAAACGATAGAACTTGAGGGTGGAGAAGCAAAACAGCTGGGGTCTCTGTCAAAGGATTCCACCGTTGATAGGGCAATTGCAAGTGAGCACAACTCCGCTACCCTCTGGACCCGACTCCTGACAGCTATGAAAACAAGATTTCGTCACAAGGATGATTGTCAATACACATCAGGGAAATGGAATACTATGGAGAGAGGTATCCAGTTCCTGAGAGAAATAGCTGTGCGGGAGATCATCTATTGTGAGCCAAACAGCCAAGAGGGGATAGACTCAGATAGAATCAAGTATACACAATCTATGTGGCGCAGATTAGTACAAAGTGCACCACCTGCATATGCTAAGTCATTGGCAGGAATGGTCTTGTCAACTGGTGGTGGACAAAGTGTTTCTGACATGATTGAGCAGCTCCAGGAATTTGAGGACGGCCTTGCTGGTTCTCTGTGGGCTTGTGTCTCTGCTGTGGAGAAACTGTGTGAAAAATCTGATGACCGGTTTGAAAAGCTGTTGCAAGAAATCAAAGCACTCAGAGGAGACACACACGATTCACGACTTGTACAAACCAACGTTGCATCTATCAGGAGAAGGCGTTTCCAATCTCTGGAGAGAGAACAGAGGCAGACCACCACCAGAAGTTCACTGTGGTCCTTCCTATGTGAGCAGGGAGAAGATATCAATAAGTGGCATAAAAGACCCACTTTAGAACTTCAAGAATGAGTACGTGAGTTAAAAGGGAAAACTCCTAGGAAAACAGCTGCCCAGTTTTCAGAAGGGGCAGAAGAGATTCTGATGCTCATGACGGAACCTCTAATTCACACTCCTCAGAGACTGTGCAAGACAGAGATTAGTGGTGCCCTGCCTCCAGCCAGGCAGAGGAAAGGGATAACAGAGTTTATTGGACAGTACAGATACGATGGCCTGGTACAACACACCCCCAGGAGTACAAGGCTTTGGTGGACACTGGTGCTCAGTGCACGATAATTCCTTCGAATTATAAAGGAACACAATCCATCAATATTTTTGGAGTGACTGGGGGATCCCAGGAATTGACTGTTGTAGAGGCTGAAATGAGCCTAATTGGAAAAAACTGGCAAAAGCATCCCATTGTGACTGGCCCAGATGCTTCGTGCATCCTTGGCATAGACTGCCACAGGAGAGAGTATTTTAAGGACCCAAAAGGGTATGGGTGGGCATTTGGTATAGCATCTATGAACACTGAGAAAACTGAACAGCTGTCTAATTTGCCTCGTCTTTCAGATGACTCTTCTGTTGTGGGATTGCTGAGGGTTGATTATCAGCAGGTGCCGGTTGCTACCACGATGGTGCATCGTTGACAGTATCACAGCAATCAGGACTCTTTGATTCCTATTCAGAAATTGTTTCGTCAACTAGAAAGCCAGGGTGTGATCAGGAAGACTCGCTCACCTTTTAATAGACCAATTTGGCCAGTGCATAAGTCTAGTGATGAGTGGAGACTAAGAGTAGACTATCGTGGCCTGAATTAAGTCACACCACCCTTGAGTGTTGCTGTGCCTGATGTGCTAGAACTGCAATTTGAGCTGGAGTCAAAAGCAGCCAAGTGGTATGCCGCAACCGGCATTGCTAATGCATTTTTCTCTATTCCTTTAGCAGCAGAATGCAGGTCGCAGTTTGCTTTCACCTGGAGGGGCATCCAGTACACGTGGAATCGCTTGCCCCAGGGGTGGAAACACAGTCCTACCATGTGCCATGGACTGATCCAAACCATGCTGGAAAAAGGTAAAGCTCCACAACACTTGCAGTATATTGATGACATCATCGTATGGGGTGACACAGAGAACGAAGTCTTTGAGAAAGGTGAGAGAATAATTAATATTCTTTTGGATGCTGGTTTTGCCATAAAACATAGTAATGTCAAGGGACCTGCACAAGAGATCTGGTTTTTAGGAGTAAAATGGCAAGATGGTCGGCATCAGATCCCAATGGAGGTGATCCACAAAATTTCAACCATGCCTCCACCTGCTAATAAGAAGGAGACACAGACTTTCTTGTGTGTTATAGGTTTTTGGAGAATGCATATTCCTGACTACAGCCAGATTGTGAGCCCTCTCTATCGAGTGACTCGTAAAAAGAACCAATTTGAGTGGGGACCTGAACAACGACAAGCCTTTGAACAAATTAAGCATGAGATAACTCATGTGGTGGCCCTTGGACCAGTTCGAACTGGACTAGATGTTAAAAATGTGCTCTACACTGCAGCCGGAGATAATGGTCCTACCTGGAGCCTCTGGCAGAAGGCACCAGGAGAAACCCGAGGTTGACCCTTAGGTTTTTGGAGTCAAGGATACAAAGGATCGGAGGCCAATCATACTCCAACTGAAAAGGAAATATTTGCAGCTTATGAGGGAGTCTGAGCCGCTTCAGAAGTGATTGGTACTGAAGCACAGCTCCTCCTGGCACCTTGACTGCCAGTGCTGAGCTGGATGTTTAAAGGGAAGGTTCCCTCTACGCATCATGCAACCGATGCTACGTGGAGTAAATGGATTGCATTGATCACGCAACGAGCTCAAATTGGGAGTCCCAATTGCCCAGGGATCTTAGAAGTGATTACGGACTGGCTAGGAAGTAAAGACTTTGGGATGTCCCCCAAGGAGGAGGAAGTAACACATGCTGAAGAAGCACCACCCTATAATACCCTTTCAGAGACTGAAAAGCAGTATGCCCTGTTCACAGATGGATCCTGCCATCTTGTAGGTAAACATCAAAGGTGGAAAGCTGCTGTGTGGAGTCCCACATGACAAGTCACAGAAGCCACTGAAGGACAGGGTGAATCTAGTCAATTTTGCAGAAGTGAAAGCCATCCAGCTGGCCTTGGACATTGCTGAATGAGAAAAGTGGACAATACTTTATACTGACTCATGGATGGTGGCAAATGCCTTGTGGGGGTGGCTACAGCAATGGAAGAAAAACAACTGGCAACACAGAGGTAAACCCATTTGGGCCACCACACTGTGGCAAGACATTGCTACTTGGCTAGAGAGCCTGCCTGTGAAAGTTTGTCATGTAGATGCTCATGTGCCTAAAAGTCGAGCCACCGAGGAACATCGAAACAACCAACAAGTGGATCAAGCTGCTAAGATTCAAGTAGCTGAAGTGGATTTGGACTGGCAACATAAAGGTGAACTCTTCTTAGCAAAGTAGGCCCATGATGCTTCAGGGCATCAAGGTACGGATGCAACCTGTAAATGGGCTCGTGATCGCGGGGTGGACTTGACTATGGACACTATTTCACAGGTTATTCATGAATGTGATACTTGTGCCGAAATCAAACAAGCTAAAAGGTTAAAGCCTGTATGGTATGGGGGGTGATGGTTAAAGTATAAGTATGGAAAGGCTTGGCAGATTGATTATATTACACTTCCACAAACTTGTCAGGGTAAGCGGTATGTACTTACAATGGTAGAAGCAACCACCGGATGGTTGGAAACATATGCTATACCCCACGCTACAGCCCAAAATACAATCTTGGGCCTTGAAAAGCAAGTCCTTTGGCGACATGGTACGCCAGAAAGAATTGAATCCAACTATGGTACTCATTTCAAAAACAGTCTTATAGACAACTGGGCCAAAGAACATGGTATTGAGTGGGTATATCACATTCCATATCATGCACCAGCTTCTGGGAAAATTGGAAGGTACAATGGTTTGTTAAAGACTACACTAAAAGCACTGGGTGGTGGAACCCTTAAAAACTGGGATTCACATTTAGCAAAAGCCACTTGGTCGGTCAACACTAGAGGATCGACTAATTGAGCTGGGCCTGCACAATCAGAAATTCTATGTACTGTAGGAGGAGATAAAGTCCCTGCAGTACACATGAAAACTATGTTAGGAAAAGCAGTTTGGGTCACTCCTACCTCAGGCAAAGGCAAGCCCATTCGTGGTCCACGGACTAAGAGAATCATGAGCTACACTTGCGTATATATGTATATAGTTGTCGTAATTAATTAGATCGTATTGATAGATTGTATTAATTAGATTGTGTTGATGAGGTTTAAATACGTCGTGAACGGTATGTTATAATGGGTGGAATGTCCTGGGTCATTGAGGGGAGCAACGAGAGGAGGTGGTCTGAGTCAGGTGACCACAAATTGACCAATTTGAGTATTCCATCCCATTCATTACTTCCTGGATATAAAAGGTGGAGACCCAAAGGACTCTCTCTCTTCTGCTGGGTCTTCTGCTGCTTCGCTTTGCTTCATCTTTTCTGCCGTCCCTGCAAGCTGAGCCCTTGTGACTGTCTCTGCAAGCTGAGGCCTCGTGACAGACTGAATCTAGTTCCGGTTGGCTGCAGGATCCTGCTGGAGCAGCTGCTGGGAATTGCAAGACTGGTTCTATAATATTTGTTCTGCTTTATTTTTCTCTATGTCTATTTAGTAGCATTAGTAAAACGTTTTCAAATTTTCCAGCTCTCTTCTCTCTGTCCTTCTTTTTCTTTGCTCTCAAAATTGCCTGTCCTTAGTGAAAAAGGGGGAGGAGGGGGGGCAGAAAACGGGAGGGAGGGAAGAGGGTTAAGGAAAATACATCTGCCGCGGTTTTTAATTGTCTCCTCGTGATCAAACCACGACAACAATAAAGATAATTATTAATGTCTTAATTACTTAGAGGCAAAGGTGAAAAGGCATGTAGTGCCTGAAATAGTCTGTAGTGGAAATGGGGAGCCTCCATTCAGGAAACTCCTACTATGTTGTTCTGCAGCATCCAAATAAAGCTGTTCTCTCTCTTTGGAGGCTTCCAGCTCTAGGTGTATCTATCTAGATCATGTCCATTTAAATGCTGATTTTTATACTGTTCATTAAAAGCAATCAGAGCAGAGACTCTGCAAAGTACAGTGCATTCATAGTCTCTAGCAAGGTGGAGTGTAGAATAATTACATCCTATTTCTTACCACAACATTATCTCTTATTCACCAAATGTGACTTCTTGGAAGACTTTATCAGTCTGTTACTAAGTATTTCTAATCAACAAATCACAAATGAGTTTTTGCAAACAGCTTCGCCATTCTTCTTTCTTCTAGGATGCAAGGAACGTATTTTATAATCAAATTATTGCATAGACTTCCCTGGGGAAGCAGAAGGAATGGCATTTTACCCATCCCTTTGTAGAAGCAGCAAGGATTGGCATTACTGCATCAGCAAAGTAAGGGCCATGGCAAACTTATAGTGTGAAGTGACTGGAGCCGTGGATAAGCAGTATTACAATTGTGGGCATTTTTCTTCTGTAGCTGAATTGGTTTGGTCACGAAAAGTAGTGAGAAGCAGTGGAGGGAAGGGAAAAGCTAGGAAGCAAGGTTAAAATAAGCCCAGAAATTTTGGTAGCATTCAGTTCTTCATTAATTCTACCTTCTTTAAATGAAGACGTAACACCCAAATACCTGCATCTTCTTCCTTGCTAGGGATATAAATAACAGAAAATATAGGCTCTTCTTCAACTAACATAACTAAGAAAACAGAACATATTAGAACAGAGAGGATATAATTCTACTTTTTCAGATTTGCAAAATATTAACCATATTCTTACTGGGTTTTGTGTGGTGGGGTTTGTTTTTTTTTTTTTCTTCCCATTAGATCAGTCAGTATGTATCCAAAGGAATAAAAAGCATTCTGTGAACATGATGTTATTGTGCATTATTTAGTTAGCATATTCCTTCACGAAAATTGAGAGACATACTTCCACATGGATGCCGTTGAAATGTCAATTAGTTCTAAGTACATAACACTCTGATGATTAAAATTTTATTAGTCTCTCTGTTCTCTAAATAGTCCCTCCACAGCTTTTACCAGCATTTTTCTGGCTTCTTAAAGCAAAATTAAATGTATTTTACAAAGAAGTTGTCTGCAAGTGCTAGAGACAAAGAAAAAAGATTATGTTAAAAATGTTGAGTTTCTTTATAATATTCACTGTTGAATATCCTTCTGTTCTGTTCATAAGTAACTGTGGGATTCAGCAAAAATGATATATAATCCACTCGTTTCTTTTGTTAAGAAAAAGATTTGAAATGTTATGAGGTTTTAAAGTCACTATTTCAATGGCTGAATTGTCTAACCTTTTCATGTAATTTTGTGGAAGAAACATGAACCTCCTGGTGAGTTACACCAAATGAAAATGTCAAATGAAAAGCCGCTGAAAACAAAATCTGTCTTATGCACTTTTTACCAAAGCTAATATGCTATAGAGGCTGCAATGTAAAAAGTCAATAAAATAGGAAAGGAAAAGAAAGAAAACAAAGGAAAGCAAATACAATATTTTTCAAATACAGCTGAAGGTAATTCATCTTGACACGAAATCCAAGATGAGAGAGCTTTTGTTGATTTAATGAATTTACATATTAATCAGGTATAAGCTTCCCAAAGCTCCCTAACAAAAATAGTGTCCAATTGTACTACCTAGAAAGGCATGGCAGCTTTTAAAAATTAAACTATCACTATGTTTCTGTTCAGTTTCTCCCTGAATGATTGAATAGTCAAATTCTAACCTCACCATTTCAGGGGAGTGGCGGGAGAGGATCTGTTTTAACAGCTGCTACATTTCATTTCAATATTTAGCCAAGCAGTTTTTCCATGATAAGATGGGTATTTTCATAAATTATTTTTTTACATACAAATGGATGCCACACATTCTTTGGATCTCTTCAAGCTCTATGTTGACAGTTTATAAAAATTTGCTTTTACACATCTATTATAAAAAGGTAATTTCAAATGGTAATAGTAAATATCACCAGCTTCTATCCACTCTCCACTACATAAGTTAAAGATGACAATGTTATTAAACAAAAAGTAACATGTCAATAAAATATGATCTTCAGTGGAATGAACATTCACAGGGCAGCATTTACCTCTGTCCCAAAGCCACCATAACTTCAAGATTCACACCAAGACTGCACGAATGGGCAGTGGCAACAAAAGCTTAGCAGGTACAAAAGAGTGCCTACACCAGGGGTGTCAAACTAATTTTCAGTTATTAGGAGTAATTACATTTGTACAGTCCTGAAATTACATTCAGCACTCTGAAGGCAATCGTGAGGCTGATGTGGCCCCCAGTGAAAATTAGTTTGACACCCCTGGCCTACACAATGGAAAGCACCAAAGCAAACCAGAGAACATTAAGCAAAAAGTCAATCCTCCAACACACTGATCTTTGGAAGAACACCAAGCAACATGAGTTGTTCCTAAGAGGTTCAATAATGAATGATGTAAAACATATCTGCTCAGCTTGTATGAACACACTAAACTATCTAAATCAGAGTACACCCTGGCTGACAGGAATTGCTTTGACTTTTCTCATGAAACTTTTCACAGAATTTCAGACCTCAAAACCCCTGGAGCACTTGAGATTTTCCTCTGTGTAGTCACTGAACATTATGTGATTTTCATGTCACAAACAGATTTTTCACAGGATCAAGAAGACCTTCCCACATTCGGTTCATACAGGTTAGGTGATTCTCAGCTGGCAGAGTCCCTTTCTCTAGTGCTGTGCTAACTTTTGATTCCTGATTTTCCTCCTCAGGTGACTGCCATATCCAAAAGTCTTGCTTTCCTTTGGATTCTCTGGCTACTTGGCACATCACCAGGCCATCCCAGCTGTCCTTGGATTTATTCATGAAAACAAGCATGACAGTGTGATGTGACAAAGTTGTAGCTCCTACCCCACTTTACACTGTAATCAGCCAACATGGGAAATGCAGTGCAGGTGCTCCTTCCTTCAGCATCCTTCTCTACTTTTTTATACAGTAAACAGGTGAAGTTATGGATAGACACAAATCTCCTCAAATAGATTCAAGTAGACAGCAGATTCATTTCTCATCTGGCACTAGGAAAAACAGCAAGTTATTATATTGTTTCTTTTCTACTTCTCAGGAAGATAAAAATACCTGCTTCCATAAATATATAAAGGAGGAGAGGAAAAAAAAAAAAAAAGAAACACAAATAAAACAAGAAAGAAACACAAATAAACACCACACACACACCCCTTCAGTCCCCTATATTTACAATTCAACCAAAATTGGTGCAGATGGTTCAAAGAGACTTAACAAAAATAGGTCAGATAGGTGAAGATTTGTGGCTGGCCAGTGAAAATCTGAGAACAGCCTGAACAAATACCCAAAAGCTTTAGTGGAACCGATGCTGTGCTTTTTGCATACATCACTGTTTTACACTAGCAGCCACCTATTATGTGAAAGGGCAGGCCATAATGACCCAAAACCTGTCTTTTCCATGCTTATGGCTCAAGCTATATTCCATTAAAAACAGAAGAAAGGGAACGCCCCAGAGTAGAACTTTTGGGGTGAGGTGGTCCTTGGGTCCTTAACACAAGAAAAGACCCTGCCTTCCTTAAGGCTCAGCAAAGTACATTTGAAAAGTAGATATTCTTGAGAAATTACACTAGGATAGATCTAAAAGAGAGGCTGGAAAGCAGACGTGTGCCAGAAAGATTGAGGAGGTAAGGAAAGACAGGCTTTTCAATCTGTAGCAAGCCCTTCAATAAATTTCAAGAGCCTAGGCCATTGTTCGCATATCCAAACTACACGTTCCCATACTCTTAACTCTTGATTATAAATACAACTTTCACACTTTCTTAATGTCAAGTAGCTGTTGCTTTAGGCAAAGGAGCACTTAACAGTCTTCTTGAGCATGCGAAATTTTGGATAAGAGGAAAAATCATCTAATTTTTTTTTCATTTGCAGCTCTATTTGGAGTAAACATCAGTTGTCTCATCAGCTGCTATTATGAGGAAGAATATGCTCCAAGTGCACAGATGTGGATCATGGAAACAAATTAGGCCTAAAAGATTTTTTTTTTTTATTCTTTTCATAAAAAGAGCTAAAGGGAACAAGACCGAATTACGCACTGATTTTAATAATGAACAATATTGGATGACATTTTTCACTTGACAAAGTGGAATTTCTTCCCAACTGTTATTATTTTAGCCTATGTTTTTTAGAAAACATTAACCCACTGGTAACTCCTATGTCTTCAGGCTGGATTAAAGCACAAGGGAGCATAAGATGACTTGATCAAATGTGCAGTACTGCCAAGCCCTCCCCTGCCTGAGGAATTTAAAAATATTGAAACTCTCAAAAATATATGCTATTGATAATTTGGTTTACTCTCTTTGTTTTTCTGAACTCTATAGAGGAAAAGGAAATGCTATAGATAATCTTAAAAGCTTACATATTTTGGCAGCTGGATACCAAGGACTAACAGGGTACATTTCTAAGCCAATCATTCTTTTCTGAACAAGCTCAAGCTGCTCCTTTTATTCTAAGGTAATAGCCATCACTGTTTTCTACATATAGGAAACTAAAATATTTATAGCAGGTATCACAGATGTAAAAGACCTACCCAAATTAGAAACTCTCAGAACAAAACAGATCACAAAGCAAACCATCTCCCAGTGCTGGCTTCTGCCACGTTTTCCCCAGTGGAACGGCTCTGGAAGCTGAGGTGTGTGGCAAAATACCCTGTAGAGTTTTTGGAAGTACACTGGGGAGAGAGGAGTACCACTTCTACCAAAAACATGAAGGCTGCCCATCCTTGCCAGCAAGGTGAGCAAACCAAAACGGTAATTCCCAATTAGAAAACACCACTGTACATGAGGAACAATGATTATTTATATTAGTTTGTTTTCCTTCTTTCTCTAGGAAGATCTGACCAATCATTCACTCCTTTCTCACCTGCAGATGGTTGACTGATCTGAAGTAACAGAAATCCAAAGACTAGCTCATGAAAAACTCAAACTTGTCACTTCTACTCTACCTCAATTCTTTTATTTCTGGGGCTCAAATAGTGGTTTTGTTCGTATCAAAGCATATGGCATTTATCAGGGACAACAAAGCTTACAGACTCCATGTGAAATCTGCGTAAGAGGATTATCTCTGAACAAGGTTTGAAACAGGGGACAAGCTGATCAAAAGTCTGATGAATATCAGAGCATAAAGGCAAAGCAATAGTGAGGAGGGAAAAATAAATAGTGGGAGCCGCAGCAGGAGGAGAAATTGAATGCAAGTACATCCCAAGCCAAATCTCCTAAATTTGCAAGTTTGTAATCTTATAATAACTGGAAATGCAATTAATATTTTAGTAGTATTGTTCTAAAATAACAATTAAAATTAAAAACTAAGACAATATCTCCAATAAGATTGCTATGATTATCAGTAGATTCAACAGTAATTGGATCTCTTCTTTCTTATTCCAACATAAGTGAGAAGATAATTATCTCCTAGATAATTATCTTTTTCCTCTCTATTTTCCCTTCTAAGAAGTCAGTACAGTAGTATTATTACAGCAATAAAAAAAGTCACCTTACATATTGCTACTACTTCTTAATGCCAGAGAAATTAGTTACCTTCTGAATTTTGTGACAATTACACATTTATAAAAGAGTTCATTAAAAAGACAATGGAAGTTGGGGGGTGGTGGCTTGGTTGTTTTAGGCAACAGGTGGTTTGTTTGGATTTGGGGTTTGTTTTGTTTTGTTTTCCTATTTGAGGTATTTTGGGTGGTAGGGTAAAAGGAGAAGATGGAAAAAGAAAGTAGGATTTTAAAGAACATATCTTTCCTCAACCCTACTCTTTCCCCAGAGCTGAAAGTATGCTGAGATATACATGAAAGGGAATTTGGGGTTGTTTTTTGTGAAGGGTACATAACCTAAGCAAATAATCTGCAAATAACAATAATGTGATATTCAGTAATTCACTGACTCCAAGAAATACTGGAACCAAAACACAAATTTAAGAAATCCATCAACAAAACCAAAGTTAAGTGCTGGAAACCATGTTATAAATGACTGAAGGGAGACTGAAATCCTAGTTGTGCTGTCTCATTAAAAATAGGCTCAAAAGTGAGCTAACTGTCTCATAAAAAATAAATTCTTCCATGTTACATTCATCTTTAGTGGGACTCTTCCATACAACTTTCAGTATTAGGAAGATTATTTTTATTCATACTCCACGATTTTGAAAACAGACATGTAAATAGCTTTATCCAACTCTATGTATATTTACAGTGATTCACTTACAAATAAATAGGCAAAAATAATAAAACTTCATCTTTTGGTCTGATAATGAGGAAACAATCCACAGGATGCATCTCTCCTGGCCCCCAAAAAATTGCTTGGCAACCAATGTTTCTACTAATCAATGTTTGTTGCAATTTTCAGTCTGCACATTTGCTGTATGCAAGTCCTGTTCTCTCCTTCAAGTCTGCACAGGGATTATACTGCTATAAGCATTTTACTCACTGCGGGTCAAAGACAAGACCCTTCATGCAGTTCATATGCCACTAGAAAAGTCTCCACTTTTGGCTGGACTCTGGGCAAAATGAACATTTTTCTTATTTGTTCTTAATTTCTGACCATCCCACAGGAATGACACAGTACTCCTCAAGTACTTAACCTATTTTTTTAGAACTGCTTAAGTACTTTGGTAACAGGAGCTGTTCTTGTGCTTTTAGCTGTGACAAACAGATTTGCATTTAAAAGACAGTTTTTCTTCAGGAAAAACAGGAAATCATTCTTTGTTCTGTTTTGCCTGTGTTCGGGCATAACCAATGAATGAATGCATTTTCTATTAATAGTTATCTACAGTTTGACTACAAGTCATAACTGTATTCATAATACTAAAGTGACAGATCATTAGGATTGCAGCCTACTCCAAGAAACCTTACTCCTGACACAGTAGTTCAACAATATAAAACACAGGTATTCCTTCTAGTTGCCCTGCCCTTCTTAGCTGGGCTGATTGCAACCTTCCAAAAAAAGAACCATCCATTCTCTGGATTGTTTCATTTGTTACATTACTAAGTCAGGTATTTCTATCTAATTCGACAGGATTTCTGACTTTTTCTTCATGCTTTGAAAATTCCAAGAGCTACTAACGGTAAAAGGAGATACACCCCCCTATTTCTTGGGTTTTGTTTTCGGGTGTTTTTTGTGGTTTTTTTTTGACAGGGTGTGGATTTGACCTCTTAATTATATTATAAAATCATCATCTTGTTTTATCTTTTTCACAGAATTAGGTGTTTTTGTTAGCAATCGGAGATTAACATTTCAGTATGGAAATATATCCTGTTCTATCACACAATTAGTTAATTTCTTATGTGAGATTTATTACTTAGTGATCATTTTCTTGATACAAACCCCTGCTATATGCTGTGGCTTAGGATGTCATTAGAAGTTCAAGCAGAAAAAGAATTTTCACACTAGCTATTGCAGTCCCTGTTACTGTATCTCAATTCCCACAACAAGGGGGATAAGAAATCTTGTAAACACACTCTTTTCAATGTACCTCATTCCAGAGAAGGATGCAACCACTGGTGTGTTTGGGGGGCTTTCTGAGTTTTGAGGGTTTTTAGGGGTTGTTGTGGTTTTGCATTTGTTTTTATTTTGTTTGTTTGTTGTTTGTTTGGTGGTTTTGTTGTTGTTTTGGTTTGCGTGTTGGGGGGGAGGGCAGGGAAGAGTGGGATTTTTGTTTTGTTTGTGTGTGGTTTTTTCCAAAAATTAAAAAAAAAATATCAGGACAACCTATTATTTAATATTTTTCCATATTTCTGAAGTATGTCTTTTTTTCAGACAGTCTTTTACCAAGTAAAATACAATTAAGCCAACTACTGTTGGCAAAAACATTGCTCAGAAAAATGCTAGGCATTGCTTTGACGTGTGGAAACAACTTTACAACCTATAAAGTCATAAAACTTCACGACTCGCAAGGTTATAAAGCAGGTATGTTTTATTCGACGTCAGGCGCGTGAAGGATCATTCCTTTAATCTTGCACGCACCTTCTAACAGTAGAAGGTGTGCTTATATACAGCAAGGTGTTAGATATTCATAGTAAACCCAGGTATGGCTACACATATTCATAACCTTTCCCCAAGAAGGCTGTTCTTATTAAAATGAGTCCCAGGAAATCATTTCCATAGTCCCCTCCTTGACCCCTCCCTGTTGCGTCTGCCCAGTGTCACCTGGTGGTCTTGAGGATGGGTCTTTGGATGAAGGCTCCTTCAGCTTCATCACTGAGGAGGGGTCTTTGGATGAAGGCTCCTTCAGCTTCGTTACTGTGAACTTTTTACCTTTGGTTTGGTATGCTGAATTGACTTGAACCTAAACTGCCAAGTCAGTTGAAACCAGATTGATGCCCTCCTTTCTGCTGTAAATCTTTGTTGTCTTGTCTCCTCCAGGTTACATCTGGGTTCTGTAAAACTTCTTATCTTTGCATTCAGTGAGGCTCTGTGTCTTAACACAATACACAAAACTCTAGTCCCTCGCTACATGGTTAACCCTTTAATTGTCAGTTCCCTGTAACAGCTTCTCTGAACAACATGCTTCTATAAATTTGCTTCTCTAGTTTTCAGAATCTTCTAACCAGCACAATGTAGTCACCTCTGCTTATCACCTCAGTGAGAATTTTGGGAGCTTGGAGAAGTCATTATAACAAGAATACTTGTAATGAAAACTCACTAAGTATTTTGGAATATTTTTCATGTCCTAGTGAAAATTAGCAGAGCCCTTAACATGTTCTTTTTAATCATTTGGTGGCAGTATTTGCAAAGTACATGCAAAGTTTCTCTGCCGCATGAAAAAACTGTCCTTAACTCAGGCTTCCTCATTCACAGCATAAAAGGCATTCTTGCTATGTGTGGTCAAGCTGTGTTTTATAGTAGTAAATTAAAGAAATAAATCACTTTGTGGCCAGTAGTGTTAAAACCCAATAATATTAACCACAATTGTTCTGTGTTCTCATAGGTTGTTTCAAAATAGCATATTGCAAAATCTTAGCTAAAGCATTTTAGCTTTACAAATAAGCACACAAATATTTAAACATTCACCCTAACAAAAACAAAGCCTTGTAAACTTTTGAGTCTGAAAGGTGCTGATAAATCTACTGCAGAACAATAACACCAATTTGTTTTGCACAACAGGGTGTTTTTTAAATAAATAGTTACTTTGGAAGAACAATTCAACTACAGCATTCTAAACCTTATATAGAATCTTTACAGATTCTCAGAACCTAAGTGATGATCATTCCCACTCCTTAATAAATCCATGTGCTTGAGAACCACTGCATTACCTTATGAAAAGCTCCATCATCATCATCAGTTCTCTACAATGTTAAGCTCCACATTAGTTTTCACCTGAGCATAATTTTTTTTTTTTTTCCCTCCCCTTTTCAGGTTGAGGATATCTTGGCTGTTGTATGGATTTTAGGATACACAAGTTAGAGGCCAGAACAATTCAAAACCAGGCGAGTGATGAACGAGAGAGGTCTGGGGGAATGGAGCCAAGCACAGGTTACACTAGAAAAATTTCTTCCATCTTGCTGCCCATGCAAAGCAGGTCAGTGGTCCTCTGTCAGACCTAGGATGGGCTGTCTGCATCCTCTTTCTAATTGCATCTGATGTAGGAGCCAAGCCAGCTGTCACAGAGACCCCCCAAAAGTCAATTTAGGCAGGCAGCAAGCTCCAGACAGACATTATTCTAACCAGAAATACTTGGCAGAAAACCAACTGCAAACAGGGTTTATCCAAAATAGTTCAGCACTCCAACAACATTATGCAACACAGATTTAGATACCAGCTAAGAGTTCAATTTCTACACAGCTGATTCAAACTCAAGGCGATCAGATCCCAAAGGTCTAGGGTGATGATTCAAAATGCACATCTTTACACTCTGTTACAAAGTGAGGACTCTCAAAGGTACCCAGGTTGCTTATCAGGTCAGCAAGGTGTCTCAGTCCCTGGGGGAAATTCCTTAGATGGTCAGTCTAAGGAGGAGGGTCTTTGACTGCAGACTTGCTGCTCCAAGTGAGACCAACTCAATGGGGGTATCCTGTGGGTTCCACTTATAGCCAAGTTGAATCTGACCTGTGGTCATTATGAGCATTGTCCAGAAGCTTCTCAGCTTCTCTGTACCTGGGCACCTCCTTGGCTGAGAACCCTGTCTGTTGGCCGGGGGTCCCACCTTTCCTGATCCCCCAGCTGGGGGAGATGAACATGAGGAGTCGCCGAGCCTCGGGGCGGGGGCAGGGAATGTGACTGTCGGCACCTCACTTGGAGGACAGGCACAGGGGGCACAAAAGGTGCTAAAGAGCCATCAGCTGCCCTATTGAAAGCTCTAGACCTCATGGCGGGGGCTGGGGGTGTGTGCAACTGCCACACCAGCCATCCAGAACAACTCAAGAAGCCAGGAAGCTAGAAACTACATCACACTATGGGTACCATGTTTTAGGCAGACCTAGCCCACAGAAGGCAGACTCGAAGTAAAGATCTGACAAGCCTGGTGCAGGACTGGGCTCTTCCTGGGGAGCGGGAATTGGGGTTAAGCCAGCAGGAAGAAGCAGCACAAATCCAACTAGGAAAATGGGTAGCCACAACACCATTTGGATAAGGACAGCACATCACTACCTCTAAAAAGTATGGCTAAAGTAGCATTCAACAACATACACAGCTCTGACAAACAACTTCTAAAGGAGGCTTAGAAAAGTGTAATATCAAATGGTTTGTACACAAACCTCCCTTAATCAGCCAGTTCTTCCAGAACACTGTCCTTTCCCTGGGCTTGGCCCCCTATCCAGCCACTTCCCTTCTATTTGTGAACCCGAAAGGCAAACTGTATACCATACCCTAGGAAAAGGGGTTTCTTTGTCACCTCTGAGGCTGCTGTGACCTTTCCTCAGATGCTCTCAGTGAAAGGTGAGCTGCTTCAGAAAAAACTAATATTTACCAAATCACATCAGATCACCTGTGGATATCACCGACTGATATCTTGATAGTCTGTAGTGACTCGCATTTGCTTCAAATCCATTCCAAATAAGTAAATAGCTGCTCCTTGATATATTTATTTAGTATATCCCATTTACAGCTGTGTTATGGAAAGTACCACTACTTAATGTAAAATCCACAGGATAGTTCTATATTTAATTACTGTTTTCTAAGCCTTCTATGAGTGCACTTATGCAAATAACTCTCCTTATATAGCCCAATGTCTCAATTCAGCAAAATACAGAAGCATGTGTTAAGTACTAAAATCGCTAAGCTGAGCTAGAATCCAGAGGTGGGCAGGCTCTCACTGTGAGATGAGAACACTCAATTTGCAGTAAGCACTTTGAAAGGACAGTTTTCTTAGTTATGATATTTTTCTGGTTTTGTTGATTTCTTTGATTGAAAAGCAAGGGACATTGAATACTGTTTCAGGAAAAAGCGTAAGTGTAGTCTGTCCTTCTAAACGGATTTCTTCCATTAAATTTATTTGTTTTTCCAAAGCTGCAATATCCTATCTCAAAGGTTAATGATGGTACCAGCTTGGCCTAGCATATACATTATTTCCATTTTCCCCATTTGAGGGGCCATATCCTCCTTTTCTTCCAATTAAAAAACGGTTTCAAATATGTTAGGTTTATTTTTATACACTTAAATTAAAACAGAATTAAACCTAAAGTAACTTTTAAGTGTATTAAAGTTGCAATCAAAATGTCAAAACCACCAGAATTTAAACTACTGATATAGTTGGAAGTCAGCTTCTGTTTTGCCATCTAAAAATATAGTCTCATCAATTAAAAATTAAAATTTGTTACTATGCTTAGCTGGTGTATATTTTTTACCTTCAAATCCTGTTTCTCCCATTTCCTTCCTCTTTTCTTTGGAAAACACCTATGTCTAGAACTTCCTGTATGTCACAGTTAATTTCAATGATCTATACCTGCTACACTCATGCCTTAGGAAATTCAGCACCTCCCGGGAATTTCTAACATTTAGTATCTGAGTTTAGTAATAAGAAATGATGGTCCAATGTTAGCTAGTTCCTGAAAAAGAAAGGTATCTTCCACTTCAAGATGTTCCTAAGTTTTATCACAACTGATAAGATAACCCTACCAGGACAATCCTTATTCTCCTTCGAGCAGATTAGAAGAAGAAAACAGTTATACTCAGGGCTTGATTCTATTCTGTCACAAAAGATAATTTACATTAACAGGGTGGATGTGTTTGCTAACTTTATTGTTGTGCTGTTCTATTTATCTAGAGTTTATGATTTATTTGTATGGTTGAGATAATATTGCAGAAAATACATGGCTTTTTAATACAACTATACAAACCCTACCTGGTTTTTGCTGATGTTTATGAGAAAATTAAAGGATTAGGTTAATCAAAGTTCCGTCGTCTTCTAGTAGAAAGATAATATAATTCTGTCTCATTCAGTGTTATTTCCAACAGAAGGAAAATTAGTGTTTGGAGAACTGGAATATCTTAAAATGTAGACCTTCTAAAGTTAGCAATAAACTCAAAAAAAACCCACTCCACGGGTGCTTGGAAGTGCTAAAGAGCAGTACTTGAAGCATGCAACTTAGGCATGATCCCATTATCTTTGCAAATGAGCTGTCAGTCTTTACCACAAGCTGTAAGAAGTAATTTGCTTGCAAAATAGCTAATGAGTTAAAGTCTGTCTGCACCTTAAAAAAAAATAAAACGCATAAATCATAATTCCCAGCATGTATAAATCAATATATACTTGAAAAGTAGTCATTCTTCTTACATTTTGGAAAGAGATTATTTTGAACTGATGGAATACTTTGCTACTTAGATTCAATAATAAACGTCAAGCTGAGCTTTCTTCAGCAAAAATTTGAATTTAAATTTGGCTCTGGACCAGATAACGTCTGGAGATTTTGTCCAACTGAAATTATTCTTCAATTTAAATAATGTTCTTTATATTTCTTAAGTCAGTCTGAGGATGTGAGGATGATAGATTGAAGAACTTGTTCCAAGATCAGTTTTGCCATTCATTCAGGATACCTATTCAAAATGTTACATGTTGAAAAAATACTTATATTTCAAAGCTTTTTTTTTTTTCTTTTTCAGTCCTGACATTAAATGTTTCAGGCCATTAATTAAACGTAACACAACGGATTTAAACTGGCATCAAGAAGTATGGAATATTTTACCTTAACACTAAGAACAGTTTAGCAAACCATTCCCAGACACTACTAAATACAAAAATAAAATAAAATAACTTAATGCAAAAAATAAAGACATATTGTGCACACAGAGACCACTTTCAGATGCAGTAATGCATATGCCAGTATAAGCTGAATTAAAACCCCCAGCCTTTTAGATGCTTGGAGAAAACCAGTATACTTGCTTTTTGACATCTATACAAAGCATTTTAATTGACATGAACTGATAAATACCACATTTTAAGTATAGATCCTCCTCTATTGGACTAGTAAAATGTCTAAAGACAAAGTTTAGAACCTCTAGGCTGAAGCTCACTAATGTGTTTAATTCTCACAGCAAAAATAACACTGAGTTTACAATCACAACTAGCCTCTTTTATCAATTAAAAATAAAACCAGGCAAAATTTACTTTTTTTTTTTCTCTCCAATTTGGTGAAAAAACAATGCTTGAAAAATAGGTTCTCTGACTAGAAAACCTGAAATGTGTTGAGTGTTTGACTAAATATACTTTTGTTTATTAGCAATTAAGAATTTTTTTTAATCTCCCTACAGGTTTTCAAAATGTTATGAAAAACGCAAAACATATTTCGCCAAGTGTGAAAAATTCCTCCTCAGAAGCAACACTTATCAGATGACAGGATAATTGAGGTTGGAAGGACCTCAGGAGATCTCTAGTCCAACCTTATTCTCAATATATGCTTTAAAAAAGCACTTTAACTAGCACATTACAGATCAAGCTTTATGTGCTAAGACAAATGGGTTTTCAGCTTATTTCTACAGTTGAGTTTTCAATACTGCTGTTATCCTTGCATGAAGCTATACTGTAACTGCAGATCTATACCAAGAATAGAATTAGTTTCACTAATGCCACTCATAAATCTCAGGTTGGGATGTTGCTCTACAGAGTAGAGGGGGGTAGGGGTTAAAAAAAAAAAAGTAATACCAGACATTTTTAACACAACTCTATCACTAAACCTTTGAAGACGGGAAATCAGACAAGCTAAAATTGAAAACAATACATGTTTACATATGACTTAGGCATATATAAGGGAAGGGTATGAGATTGAAAGTACCTTCAAAGTCTTTTATGTAGTCTCCATATGAAGCTTAATTATGACAATATTGCTTCAATTGAACTGCACTTCGTTCCTATCACTAAGCTGCAATTCTGAGGTATTATTTAGTGTAACAGCATCACATTCTCCTTCACACACACAAAAAAATCTAAATAGTACATTACAGAAATAGAGATTTTAATTTTTCATTTTTAAAAGTTGTGTGCATATCACAGGAGAAAAGGAAAAATTTCAAATGGTGAGTTTACTCAAGTCAGAAACTGCTTTTTGAACAGGATCTTCCACTGTTCATGTATTGCACACTTCTCTCAAGTAGAGTAATTATCTGAGCCCAGTATTTTTAAAGGAACTGGTCACTAGAGGAAAGAGTAGACATGGAAGTACTAGCAAGCATCTAGTCCAAAAATGTGGAAGTGATTTACAGTTCCCTTTTGATACTTGCTTAAGAAGCAACAGAACAAAATATCCTTTGAATAGAAATGCAGCTCAAAGACTTTCAATTAATTTACTTCTAAGAAATTAATATTTTTCTCAAATATGTAGCATTTTCATTGTTTGCTGTTACCATAGAATCTAGGTGTTGTAATAGAAGCCTTCAATTAAATTTTCTCCTTAAAAAGCCCTTTACATTTTTGGTCTTACTTCCTGCTTTCCTATGTTGTATTTTTGCACCACAGACATACAAGGCTGTCATTTTCAGTCCACTTTAGTGGAAGAAGGAAAAAATGTCAATGGAACGATGTTGTCTTCCAGAAACACCATGTACTCTGAGAGAATATTTTTATAATAATATTTTAATTTTATTCTGAGCATGGTGTTTTGCAATGTTTCTATCATCTCAATTTCCTGGATACAGATATAAATGAGAAGGTAAGATTAAGATGAGGATGTACATCACGTGGGGTGGCTTTTAGATGTGGTTGACTAAAAAGAATTGAAGCGAAATCGAACAGAATTCATTTCTTATTTTCATAGACTAGCTGAGTGTTGTGGTTCAACCCCAGCCAGCACCTAGGACCACACAGCCACTCACTCATACTCCCCAACCCCAGGTGGGGTGGAAGAGAGAATCAGAAAGGGAAAAAAACTCATGGGCTGAGATAAGAACAGCGTAATAGGACAGCAAAGAAAGATAAAATAATACTACTAATAATAACGTAGAAAGCAAGCAATGCAAAATGCAGTTGTTCACTGCTTGTAACACCAATAGCTTGTTAGTTCCCTAGCAGTGGTATTTGTTCCGCAGCCAGCTTCAGTTTATTCAGAGCATTATGTCACATGGTAAGGAATTCCCCTTTAGTCAGCTTGGATCAGCTACCCTGGCTTTGCACACTCCCAGGTTCTTGTGCACCTGGTAAAGTAAGGGAAGCTGAAAAGTGCTTGACTACATAGTAACAACCAAAACATCACCTTGTTATCAACATTCTTCTCATACTAAATTAAAACCACAGCTTCTAGAAAGAAAATTAACTCTATCCCAGCCAAAACCAGGACACTAAGATTATTTACACACACTGTTACAAACTAATTTATCACAACTCTCCAAATGACTCTTAACTACAATCGCATGAACATTTTTAACATCCACATACCAATTTATTTTAAAAACACTAAGGAAAAAAAATTCACACCTAGGTTGTAGAAGAAAATATTTGGTTACTCTCATGGTCAGGTTACCATCATTATTAAAAAGGAAAGAGTTTAATCCACAGTTATCCACAGTAAAGATTACTATAATTCAAACTTTAGACTGTGTGTTGGACATTAATATCCAACACATCAAATCACTGAAGCTATAGGAGACACCTGAGGCGACTACCTCCAGTAGCTTCAGTAGACTTATCTCACACGCACTACTCAGTTGTAGGTCTACCATTTACAGGGTTAGTCAGCTGTACTGTACATATACCATGAAATATACATGTATTTCATGCCCACGATAACCACTAGAGTAGGACTTGGGATCCCCTGGAAAAATAAAAATTTGAAACGAGATTTGGTGGGATTGCAGGGAACAACCGTGTAATGAACTTTTCTGCCCTTATGCTATTGCCTCAGCCTGAGCTAGCTGCCATTCCACCTGGAAAGAAGCTTTGCAGAGAAACGAAACATGATGGGTCACATAATAAGATGATTTCATTAGCAGACGTGTAGTCCTATGGTCTTTATGTGTCTGATGAAAGATCATAGGATCAGAAATCTACTACATCTTCTTTCTTAGTGCCACAAAGAATAGAGAGAGAGAGCACAAAAATGGTGTTTTCTGATGGAAAAAAGCCAGGTGAACTGAGATGTAGCAGGAGCAGGGAAAGGCAAGGAAAGACAGACTAGAATAAGGAAGGCTTGCAGTAGTCTGATATTGCTGCCAATTCCATTATTAGATCATGGACACCAGTAATAGCCCACGTTACAGAAAAGCCTGCCCTGCTTTCCATCACTGAAACTTTTCTGTTCATATTATTCTAATCTGACACCTGTTTACAATAAACCTGGCATTAGTCTGGAATAGCTGAGTCACAATAGTATTTTTCCTCAAGTGGCCAGCCAAACATTCCATGAATAGGGCAAATTACTTCAAGCTACACTTTTTTTCTAGCATCCAGTGACCTCTTCACAACATTACAATGTATGCATTTGAATGATGTCCTGAATAACTCACACAGGGACTCTTGCTGATAAGGTGCTTTAGGCTGTACGACAGAAATTTCCAAGCCTGTGCATCTTTTCTACCAGATTTAAAATAAAGCAAAACAATCTGCTTTTACTAAGCACAATACTTCTGGTTTTTGTGTAAGAACCTGAAAGGTTAATATCTGAATTTTTTTCTCACTTCAGTACCTTGTTAAGCCATATTCTAAAGACTCTGTCTGCCTTTTGTAGCACTATCCAGCTATATAACAGGAAAAGAATCTATCTTTAAATCCTAGGCTAAAGCCACAAGTCACAAACAACTCCTCAGTTTTTCTCTGTTTACCAGCTACACAAAACAAAACTTACAGGAATGGAGAGAAAGCACTCTGGAACAACCCTCTTCAGCTTTGAAAGGTAAATGGAGTGTTTGGCTTTACATTTCAAATTGTTTGTAATATCTTTACTACTTTGACAGGTACTAAAAATACAGTCATTAGTCTTATCTATGCTGTCATTTTGGGCTTAGTCCACATTGGTCCATCCTCCCACCTACTGCTTAAGAACTTTCACAGTCTTCAAAACAATATAGACAGAATTTCTCTCCCTACATGGAGAGAAAAAAAAAAAAAGGTGAAAGAGGAAACAAAAACATTGACCCTTGTTTTTAGGATATGACCTTAGTGTAAATGCCCTCTTATTCCTGAGCAGGTGAGGCCCGTTCCTATGCCTCCCAACAGGCTATTGTGGAAGGTGCTGCTCTACACCCTAGATCAGACAGCCCATCTATGCTTCCCAGTTACTATGGAATAGCTGCAGATCTGGTCACTGGAACAGCCTAGGAAATGCCTCTTTCACACCCTGTCAGGCCTCTTACAACAGCAGCAAGAGGAGTGAGCTCACCTGTTTAACATTGCCTTCATCTATCTGCTGGCACTCCTGGTGAATTGCCTTCCAGCAAGGCAAGCCATTTCTCCTAAACACAGCATTATACAATATATTTGTCCTTCAGAAGATGTCCTCTGTGGTCTAGCTGAAGTTGTCCTGTGTTCCCCCTTCATCCAGAAAGCCCTGAGCCTGCAAAGATATTTTGCCTTCTGTTAGGCAGTCCTGCTAAAGAGCGAGTGCTTGTGGTAGGGTACTCCTCAGCCCCACAACAGAGCATCACTTGATTCCCTGGGAAAAACAACAAATCCCATGAGGAAGCACATGCCCTTATGTTGGGACAGATGGCACTTAAATGGAGGAAAGCTGCCGCTAATAGAGACCTGATCACACAAGCACGATCTTTCTGTTGGGTGTGGCTGAGAAAGCACATCTGCTGGCCATCTAATGGGAACTACTCTACTACTTCCCCTGTATTCTCTGACTAGGTAAGGGCTTCAAGTTGCTGCTTTTAGCCTTCTCTTCAAATCTTTCCTTAGCTGCCCCTCTCTCCATGAGGATTAAATGAGACCAAATCTGAATCACTAATACACTGCACCTGCAGCCCAGATAAGTCAGGGAAAGCTCCCTTACCCAGGAGATCTCCATTGTATGTAATTACCACCACAAGCACCTCTTATAAATACTGTCAGATAGGCAAATAGGAGAGCTCAGTATGGCTGTTGGAAGAGAATTTGATTACTAGGTGTGAAGGCCTGGCAGCTGTTTGTCCCAAGGAAGGGCTAGTAGGCCAGTGAATGGCCAGATGGAAGAAGCCAGGGCAGAATCTAGCAGACTGACCCAGACAGCTAATAATGTAATACTAACACCAGGAAGCTCATCTGAATGGTTCCAAATGGAGGGGTTTTTAGTGCTATTCTCATTGTTTTGGCAAAGTCCTTATATCACAGTCATAGACCTGTTCCTCCTTATCATCTGTCTCTTGCTGAGGGCCATGCACTGCATGGTGGACGTGTCGCATCCCTAGTGCTGCAGGGCCTCCTGGAACACATTGCTTCTGAAGCAGTGATACCTTCCTGAATTTTTTTTGCGTGGTGTTTGAACTAGGGCTGTTTCAGTGTGGTGCCAAAAAAACACTTAATCTAAATATTGTCGAAAGGCAGGAAATGCAGCTCTGAGCATGCTGCTAGCAGTAAAATAGAAAATATAGTCGAAAACTTGGTACCATAAGAAAGAAATGGGTAAATAGATTGCTATTGTTCTAAAAGAGCGTGATGGGTTGACCTTGGCTGGATGCCAGGTGCCCACCAAAGCCTCCCTATCACCCTCCTGCTTCAACTGGACAGGAGAGAGAAAATATAGCGAAAGGCTCATGGATCAAGATAAAGACACAGAGACATCACCCAGCAATTACCACAACGGGCAAAACACACTTGGGAAAATTTGTTACCTTCCCTGCACCCCTCCCTTCTTCCTGGGCTTAACTTCACTCCCAATCTTCTCTGCCTCCTCCTCTGCAGTGTCACAGGGGGATAGGGAAAGGCGGTGGCAGTCAGTTCATCACACATTGTTCCTATCACTCCTTCCTCCTCGGCAGGAGGCTTCCTCACACTCTTCCCCTGCTCCAGCGTAGGGTCCCTCCCGTGGGAGTCAGTCCTCCGTGAGCTGCTCCAGCACGGCTCCTCTCCATGGGGTGCAGTCCTTCAGGCACAAACTGCTCCAGTTTGGGTCCCCCATGGGGTCACAAGTCCTGCCAGCAAACCTGCTCCAGCATGGGCTCCTCTCTCCACAGGGCCACAGGCCCTGCCAGGAGCCTGCTCCAGTGTGGGCTTCCCACAGGGCCACAGACTCCTTTGGGTGCATCCACCTGCTCCAGCATGGGGTCCTCCATGGGCTGCAATGGGGTAGCTGCTTCACTGTGGACCTCCATGGGCTGCACCACTGGCTGCAGGGGAATTTCTGTTCCGGCACCTGGAACGTCTCCTGCCCCTCCTTTTTGACTGACTTGGGCGTCTGCAGGGCTGTTTCTCTCATGTATTCTCACACCTCTCTTTGGCTGCAATTTCTGTTGTGCAGCAACTTTTTCACCTTCTAAAATATATTATCACAGAGGTGCTGCCACCATCACTGATGGGCTCAGCCATGGCCAGCAGCAGGTCCATCTTGGAGCCAGCTGGAATTGGCTCTATCAGACACAGAAGCAGCTTTTCTCAGCTTCTCACAAGAAGCCACCCCTGTAGCCCACCTGCTACCAGAACCTTGCCACACAAACGCAATATAAAGAGGTAACAACTTCTTGCAGATGGCAAGAAGATTGGGTGGAAGCAGATGTAATTTTAACAGTGATAGACCTAAAAAAATCCCAGTTTTGTGTATGGCATAGGAAGAGAGAGATTCACACATTCAGAACTCAAACTATTAATACGGGGTTTTGTTTGGGAAGAGGCATGAAACCTGCCACGTCAGTAGTGTAGCATGATAGATCTTGCTACAGTGCCTCTGGCAATGCATTCAAAGAATATTTTGGTTTAGAGCTAGATTATAGTGTTTTATGCATGAGTATAATAGTACAATTTAAAATCTTTCTCTTTGATTCCAGGCAAACCGGATTTTATGACTGCATAGATTTTGTCTCCCACATTGGAAGAGAGATACATTCCCTGAAGGAGGAGATGATTACACATAAAAGCCATTACAAGAAGAAAACAAGGTGGGGTAAATGGTCTGAAAAATGGCAGAAGAGAAGCTGATGCCAGCATTGTCCAAGAATGACCCTCTCTCTGGAGACGTGATCTTTGATGATCACAACTTAAAAAACATGTTCCTTCATGAATAAAGTATGAAAGAATAAAAGAATTGTAATTGCTTGAATTATTAAAGGATATTTCCAAATTCAATATGTTAAGAGATTTAGAGCCACATATTACAGAGAGAACAGAACATGGTTTTCAATTATGATAACAAAATACTGTCCACAGCTTGGTTAATAAGTAAGGCAATTTGACAGTACTCCTAAAGGGAAGAGTCAGCACACACAAACTAAACACAAGCTAATATATTTTACAAAACACGATCATTATTCTAAGTTCACAATGAATTCATAGCTGAGGAAAAGAGCATTCAGCCAAGAAAAAAACATTTAGTTACAATCATGAGAAACTTTTCAAAGAGGTTATCACAGACTCGTATTCTGGGAACAGCTACATATCAGTGCTAGTATTACATTGTGTGGCTGATTCTATTTTATTTCCAGAAAAGGGTAGTTCTCTGCTGACTGTATTCTCAAGCCTATAGACTTTCAAAGTACAGCATTTCCATGCTTCGGATGATTAGAACAGTGTTGAATATGGAACTGTTATTGATAAACCCACGCTGGAGTCAGACATGACCGAGTTGCTTACTGATTCCCATTCCTTGTATTTAACAGCTATTTTGTAGCTTTTATTTCCACAACTGCTACTGCATTTCTCTGCTTTTTTTCCCTATAATGCTGATTTCAAAAAAAAGAAGGATATCTAAGGGGCTGAAAGGAAAGGGAAGAAAGTAGATGTGTCAGAAAATGAAAGGGTAGCTTATAACAGATAGAGAAGCAGAATTGGGGAAAAAAATGACTGAATTTAAAAGAGACATTTCTAATTGAAAGGAATCTAGAAAAAGGGCCAAGGAATGACTACAAATGAAAGAATGTAAAGGAACAGCTGAAATGAAGCAGATGAATCAACCTTGTGAACTGGATAATAATAGGATTTGCTATCACTTTAAGTGTTTTCAGCCAAAAATTTAATTTCATTGAAATTCAATTTTATTTAATTGTTCAGATTAGAAGTCTAAAACACTTTAGTCTTTTTATAGTACCCTAGAATGCACATGTAATATCAAAAACCTAAAATGAATAATTCTGGTGTAACTAAAAATAAAAACACATTATTAAAAATATCCCTCTCTTCCCCCCGCCCCCCCCAAGTCTTTAGCTACCTGTAAGGTAAAAATTATCAATGATCACTGCCTAATATAGATTTTTGTCCTTTGCATGCAGTGGAATTCCTTGTTCTACCAACAATATGATCTGTTTAGCAAGAAATGCAATTTGTAGCTGCGACTCTATAAGTATTTGCTGATTATCTTTGCTGATACATCACTGATTTACTGAATACCAAAGAATAAGAAGACTCTATAATGAAAGTAGAGTTATCTTCAGATTCACCTTAAATCTTTTCTTCCATAACATATTGATGACATTATTAAAATAGAATACTGCAGAGCTTAGTTAATTTTTGTAAAGGCATAAAAAAATCCTTTAACATAAGTGTTCTCCACAGGCAATATTATTTTCAGACCTTTCTGGAGAAACCAGTTATTGTTTCCTAAGGTGAAGCAAACATTTAAGGTTTTCAACAACTCAGAATAATGTTAAGCTTGTATTAGAAAAAGCAAACTTGTAATTAAATTTCTAATTTAATTTACTTTACTTTTACACTTTGAGTTTTGGAATTTTGGACTGTGGTTTTAGTACATGAAACCTGAAGGTATCAAGCAAGGATATGTACCATATCTTGAAGCAGTAAATGACAATTTAATTATTCTTTTCCTTTTAATAGTAAAATTTTCAAATAATTCTTCTTTAGTGTGTAGTGCTGATCAGAAGAAAAGTTTTAAATGCATTGAGTATTTCTGCTGTTTAGCCATCTATACTTATAGTATGACTCAAAATCTAGATATTATTTAGGCATTTGGGTTTGTGTCCTTCACCCAATTCATTCACTAGATGACACTCTTGTATCATAGTAAATTCTCTTAGTATGCAAGACATCAGACTGGCTCCTTAAAATGAGAACACAAATTTTAATTAAAACATATAAAGACAGTATTTTGTTTTTTTCATGAACTGCTGTGTAAAGTTCATACTTAAACTGAAGTTTAAAAAGATTCGATACAGCAACTACTGCTAGGAATCTGTCTTAAGCTGTCATGCTCAAGACAAGATAAATGAACATAAGTTTTACTTTCTTTTTTCCTCATCAAATTATTGCAAATATTGTTCATTGTAGATTCAAAGTACAGTAATAGATTCTGCAAGAGTGAGTTACTATTTTTGTAGATGGCCTGAAGTAAAAAGCAAAGAACAAATTAGAAAATGCAAGTAAATGCTTTCAACCATGGACATTTCTTTCACCTAATTAAACTGGGAGACTGAAGTAATGAATCCTGTTAATTTTTATCTTAGGGCTTACTTGAGAGGTTAGGATTCAAAGTATTTCTCCAGTATCTTATGAGAACTTATTCTGTATTAACAGAAATAATCGGTAAATTTCGTTACCAATTCCAAGTTTATTTCTCCAGTTACTTTTCCAGTCCCACTCCAGGTTGGCAGACTTCACTGGGCTGCATGCGGAGGCTGCAGAAAAACAAATTCAGTACACTTTATTTCCTCACATGAAGAAGGTCTATGAAAACAGGAACACCCAGTGTTCTTTGTGCAACCTCAAAAGAATACATGACAACATAGCGGCCCTCTAAATTTGTAGCATGTATATAATCTGCAAATACATTTCGCATAAATTAGCTACTGTTCTAGATCTGGTCTAGCACAGATGGTGAAAGTGGTCTAACGTAGAATCCAGAGCAGTGTGAAGATTCAGTTACTGTTTCACAGTAAGGGAGATCAACAATTATATAAATAGCAAGACTATCACGTCTATATAGGCCTCTTAACATTGGAGTTTAAGTTTATTTTACTCTTAAGTTTATTTTACTCTTAAATAAATCTCTTATAAAATTCCTTTTCTGAAGAGGAGAGCATGGTAAAAAAAGAATTCCATGAGCATAATTTGTTTGTAAGTACTAGTACTATAATTCTTTCTTTGTAAAAAAGTATGTGCAATGCCACTTTGTTTTCAGAGTGAGTGAAGTATTTCAAAAAGAAATTTATATTTGTGCTTCTATGAAGATTTAAGTTTTGGGTTGCATGGGAAAGGTTTTGTAAGCCAGTTTGCCAAAACATTCATACAAGCAAAATAGTTCTTTTTGAGATATGGCAATATCCAGTTTTCAAAGAGAAAAGTATATACTAGGGGTATAAATATTTTAGTTGTTGAAATTGCATCAACACTATGGCTTTTGTTATTGTAGTTTTGTGAGTCCAAATAATCATCAGTTTTTCAGTTTTTGTTACTTAGCTGGAGTCATTATGAATAACACATTATAGTTTTTAATAAATTTAGAGTGAGCAAAAAAATAGTTTCTCATTGCTTATGTAGCACTTTAATACCTGAGCATGAATTTTATGGATGTGTATTTTATTTTATATGCACTTTTTAAAGTACATAGACATCACACACAGTTGTATAAATGTGATTCTATTGTCTAAATCCAAAGATATGATGGAGATCAAACAGAAGAATAACACTGATAGGAAGAGGAGGAGAGAGAGAGAGAGAGAACTGGAGGTACGGGTACCCACGCGCTGTCACCCAGAGAAGGAACACGGGTGTCTGGGTGCATGGGAGGTGGCAGCTGCTGAAAGGAACCTGACAAGCATGAGAGCCTGAAGAGGTGACCATCAGTGCCAAGATATCACTTCGTGGTTTTGAGAATGGATAAGGAGTGCCCAACACTTTGCCATTAAGAACACAGAATTGAGGTGCTGAGCATGCTGGAAACAGCCTGCATCCCCTGTTCTGCGTTGTGTTGGAGTATTTTAGTGAAGCAGCATAAGAAAGCTAATAGGACTGTACCTACATTTGCAGTTTTCTTCTACAGTTTAAATTAAATCATCATGTTCTAAGATAACATTTTTTAATGATGAATTATATATATATATGTATTATATTTTTTATTTATATAAATTATGTTAAATAAAGCAAAAAAAAAGAGTAGTCATGACGGATTACACATTTCGTAGCAAATTAGTTTGCACCAGAAAATAACACTGAATGCTATGAATTTCATTATGTCCAGTGACAGGTTTTGAGATTTTATATCTAAATTCCCAGTGGGCCTTCCTCAGAGACACTGAATCACAATTTCCTAAATAATTTTTAATCAATTTTAGACCAAAGCCACATCTAAAATTTCCAGTCCCTGTGGGCTGTAAATAATGTTGTTTTTAAAACTTCGTTTTTATGTCATCTGTGTACTGCTAAATGTGACCCAGAAAGATGAAAAGCACAGTTTATACATTACATTTTGAAGTTAATTTGTATTGAGTCTGTGTAAATACACAAGTTCAGAGGCCTGTGTTTGAACTTTAGGACTTGACGATTTAATTTTGTCTTTGTCCAAGGTGACAGCCCTCTAAACCTTGCTTTTAATTTGTCATCTTATGGCAAATACCAAACTGTCAGACCTAATCTGACACCTAGCTTTCATAGTGTTCTCAGAATTGGGAGCTGCTAACATTCCACAAATAGTATTATGTGCAGAGCATGCCTAGTCGCTAAGAGTAATGAGATACAGAAGGATATTTATGCAAGGTATTTTATTAATTGAAATAAAGGATTACATCTTGGATTTAAGATGGTGTTGACAAAAAACCCCAAACATATTCACTAAGTTAGACACTTAAATCCTTAAGTTTTCTATAAGATTCTTCATTTGCTTTTCACTATTTTCATACTTGTCTCTCAATTAAATGTGTTGCTCAGGAAATACCCTAAAGATAAATATTCTCTTGTGATTTTCTTATGTTACCTAAGTAAAGGCAACCTAAAGGAAATAAAATGTTGCTTAGTAAAATCATAAAGCTATTTCTAAGTTGTTTATTTAAATAGCTAGAAAATAAAGGTATGTCATGAGTGGTTTTAGTGTGCACTAAATCACGATCTTTTTAGCCCTCTGAAAGTGGAAGAAGAAAACATTTATAATGATCACATTCTGATTACATTTGTTTAAGATCCAGGTATATTTATTTATAGCTTTTGGATAGGGTTATATAACCTGTACGGATATTGTCTTGTGAATAATGTTTCTTTCTATAATTTATTTTTTTTAGTTTCTTTTTTGATATTTATTGCAAAAGTTTTTTCATTATAGGAGAAGCAGCTTATATGTAAGTATAACCTATAATACCTAATCTGCTTGGAGATGTCCAGATGAACAAATATACTACCTACATAAGAAATATTGTTTACATTTTTTTTCCTTTCTGTGAGTGAATAACATTAATTTAATATGAAAATCCATAGTATTTTTTTGCTTGGTTACCTAAATTAAATTCCTACGCAACTTGACTAAAGTTACTGAGCTACTCCAGTAGCTACTCCAGTAATACACATTAAAAAAATAATCAATCAAGCAGATTTTATCTTTCTTACAGCCAGTACATTATTAAAAAGACCATAATATTATTGTTTCCCTTTAACTATTAGCCCACTGAAGCAGGCTGAAAGTCGTCATAATTACAAGCAGACCAATGTTTATGCATTTATTTTTAATCTTGTTTGTGAAATCAGCAAATTTATTTTCCTTCTGAGAGACAATGCAAGAGTTATTCCAGCCACACAAGTCATGTTAATCTAAAACTTATTAACAGAGTATAGGAACGGTGGTCTTAGTTCAGACCATTAGGACAATTTGGTCCAGCATCCTCTTTCCAACAGGGCTATGAAAGGCACCAAGTTGCACAAAGTTTATCTGAAGTATTTCCTAAGCAATCTACTATCACGTAACTGTTTTCAGCTCAAAGAGTATCCTGAGCTTGATGCTGTTTATTTGTTTAGGAACCCTCTAAATGGTTCTCACTTGCACCATCTCACCTTGAACTGTGAAAAGGATAAGGCATGTTTGTGACAATATGTATGTTTACAATTATTGTCATTTGCAAGATATGTAATTGAAACATTGACATACTAAGTTATTTTAAGAATCCTACCGTAATATTCAAGATTAAGCATTCTATGTACAGTCACGCCTGCAAAACTCATGTTTATGGTGAGTAAGGACAAAATATCCAGCAGAACTAAAGGTAAATACATTTAAATAACAAAAGGAAAAAGGCACAGAATGTATTTGAAACATGAGCCTAGTTTAATTCATAATATGCAGGTCTGTTTCAAATACTATTGAAACAGCGTAAACTTACAGACATGACAATTATTTAGAATAATTAAGCTATTCTTCATCCTCTACACTGATGAAAAGTGGGCCCATGCTGAAATATGGGAGAATTGCATTCCATTAAACAGTCAAATATGTTTACTTTGGTGACAAGGAATGGCATTTAGGTAAAGCTGACAACCACTTTCTAATATTAAGTGATGCAGGATGAGTTACACATGACCTACTTAGAAAAATTCTTAAATCAAGAAATGCATCCAATACTTTAAAATATCTGTGCTTTTGAAAACACAGATGAATATATTTAAATTAAAATAAATTCATATTCTTTGTGATTTCCCATCAATAACACCACAACTCAGATGCCTTTTACAGTTGGCAGTGTTATTGTCCTTCTACATTATGTTTGAATTTTTGTTTGGTTTTTGGTTTTGTTTTGTTTTCCCTTGTAAGCATGCGTCCATACTGCCTGCTACCTGCACTTCTGCAGATCCGTTGTCAATACCATTGCTGAAACCCTTCAATCTATTTTCTGCCTAACAAAAGTTGGTTCTCTCAGCCTTCATTCCTGGCGGACAATTACAGACTGTCAGTAAAAAACAGACAAACCTGCAGCAATCTTCAGCAGAAAGGTATCGGATATCTTGTGTGCGAAAACTGAAAACTTTAAACACAGTAAAAAGAGAGATGCGGATGGCAGGAAAAGTGACTGACATCATGATTAATTCCTCCAGCACCATTAGGTAAATTAGGTCGTATGAATATGAGCCAAGTAACGGGCTTTCTTCCTGATCCTGTACAACCTTCAGTCAACAATCTTTCTCCAAGTTTGTTAACTATATATGTCAAGGATGTATGATTTTAAAGGCAGCTCTCATGTTGACAGTGCAAGCAGATGTCTCAATGATTCAGAAACCAGCAAAAAACATTGCTTATAGCTAGGCACTAGAAACAGCCCACTCTAAATCTGCTGTTAAAATGAAAGTCTGTAGCACCAAACTGTGAGAAAGAAAAGCTGATATACATCTGCATTTGTTCAGAATAGGAGGGAAAAAAAAGAGGAATAGTTTAAGCTATAAAAACAATGGACAGAGAAGGCGTGCTAACAGGAGTATCTAATCTTCAGACTCCATTGTCAGCAGTGTCAATTTTGAGACAAAATCTCTACTGACAGTTCTCACCCTGAGTTTTAGTTTTCTTTTAAATTACTCTACTCTGCAAAGTGTTGATTGCTTAAGAAATATAGCGGTGCTAACTAAGACTTAGTAATTCCCTAATTACACTGCTCCCACACTGGTGCATGTTTAAGCAGCAGGAAAGAGAGCAGCCAAACACACATGAATAATCATAATCATAAACATTTTCATGATGAAAACATCAGTAATTTGTTATATCTGCAAACATGAAAAGTCATCTCTTATAATGACAGCTGTAGTCAGTGCTTTGAAGTTTAGATGCTATATGACGATAAATACCATAAAATACATACCAATAAATTCCCTATTGGATTATGTCTTCTTAGGAATTCAAACACAAATTACATATAAATTGGTGTTCATTCCTTAGTTGTGTTATATCTTGTTTCTTTAGGGTTGTTTTCCTGGAATAAATTGATTCTTCTGTTGCTGAATTTTGCCCAGTCTGTTTCCACATGCAAGATTTGGGATGTTATGATGCTTTGTTTCTTTAAAATAAAGTATCAGCCAAGAATAAATTAGTTTTATTATAACAATTATTCTGCAGGCTGAGAAAAATACCAGTTATTATTATAAACTCCTGGATACACTAATAATTTGAAAGTACCCTTCAGTCTCCTCTTAAGGATTAACGTCACTAAATCTGGGTTTATTCTCTTTGCCATTCTTATTCTCCGCTGGCTGATCAACAAGAAAAGTCTGTTTTCCTCAGAAACTGCACTGCAAGATGCTGAGAGGTTGTTTGGAATTAATGTTTCTTATTACGTGGTAGAGGCCATGAGGTTTTCTGTTCAGTCTTGCCTTTGGAATTGATGGAGCAAAGTATGAATTTAAGATTATTTTAAGATGACCTTACCACTAACACTAAATTTGTGATATGGCAAACACAAAGGATGAGACATTCTCAGTTTTAGAAAGCTGATTTAGAACACTGGGCTGTAATGGACAGGGTGACAAGAATTGACATGTAGAAGCAGTGCGGTCATTTGATGTCATTCTTTCATATTTCTTAGTTCAACAGGGACCTAATAAACATAGAGAAACCCTTGTTTTTTAAAATTGAAGGCAAGTTTCATGGTTACACAGATACTTGAGAATGTAGGATGCTATTTGGCACCACAATTCAGAAATCCCCTGATCCAAAGAGTCAAATTTTACCAAAATATTATGAGGCAAAACATTATCCTTACCATACTTCCTTGAAGCAAATATTTTTTGATTTACTGATAATGTGGTGGTTTTCTTAACTAATATCTTGGTGTTTAAATATCAAATCAAATCTTCTTTGATTTACCGGCGACATGGTTTTTAAGTACCAATATGTGCAACAGGCTACAAGAAATGCATTAGTTGAAATTTTATGGTATAGTTACAAGTGTCTTGATTTTAGTTAAATAATTTAGAATCTGCAGGGTTCTCAAGCATCTGCATAGAGTTTTTATGTTCTTCACTTCATGAATAACATGATTAATTACTATTTCATCAGCTGAGAATGATCAATGGGGAAATAATCCAGGAATCAGATGTTACATTCGTATTTTGTGTCGTAATGTTATAACATTATGTTTCAGCCTAGCAGATTCTTTTCCTACTTTTCCTGTTGTACCAAGGGAGGCATACAGCACAATTTGTAAATATTTCTAGACTTAGCAATTTAAACAAGTTAGGAACAGGAGAAGAGGATAAAAATGTTTTATTAACGTACTGAGACCTGCTGCCTCTTCTGAAGAGAGTGAAATAGCTGAGAGAAAAAAAAAAAAGCCCAAGAAAACGAAAAACTTTCACATAAGCGACTCCATGAGAGATTTTTCAGGCTGACAAGTCTAGCAAAAAATAAGTAAAAAATGTTCTTTCTAAATAAAAAATGTCTCAGGGAAAAAACTATCATATTATTAAATTAAGGTTTATAATTTTTATGCCAACCAACCTTCTGGATGTTAAAAAAAAATTTGAAGAATAATGATGCGGAATTGAATCCATAATGCTCAAATTCTACAGGAACTTTGCATAGTTAACTCTGTATGCACTCAGAATCATATTTATTTTGTTTTTATCTCTGCATAGTCAGCTAGGGCGTGCAAGAAGGGACAAAGCATATATAGTACTTTTCTGGAATGAGTTATTGACACCTAATTGTGCCAACCTTGAAGTCAGCTACACTTTATGTGTTGTATTGAAAAATTCACCTTGTGAATTCTTAGGCAGCTCTGAATTAATTAAGAGCTAACAAAGCCGTCAGTTGCATCAGGTGCAGGTTCTGCTCTTTTCCCCTCACCTTTGTCTCCAATATAGGTAGCTTTCTCCTATTACCATAACCCAACTCAGGAACAGAAGTAGCACGACTTTACAAATTTGAAGGGAAAGTTGTAGAGGACCACTACCTACTGAAGTACTGTCCCCAATATTGTGAATCTTCCCAAGTAAAGTTCTGTGATGAACTTTTTCTTCCTAAAAAGACTAGGAACCAAATGGTCAGGAAAAACAATGAGGTAACTGCAGGGCTTTTCCTTTGATGTGTTGTTGTTGATAAGTCATTTGAGACCTTCCCATTTTTATCTGAGATGCCAGCCAGTGCCTGATCCCACTGAAATTACTCACCTAAGAAAGTCTAAATTACCATAAGAAGTCCCAGAAGGACTTCTATGCCAGGTCTCGACATGGTCCTGTGAAACAATAGGTGTCCACAGCATAGGCTGCTAAATTTACGTAAATTAGTCACAGGGTTGTTTTGAAACTGAGTTGAAGATAAAACTTTCCAAAATCACTTGCATACACAATCCTATGAAATGTTAAGCTTTCAGCAATTAGTCACTGATATTGTCAAAAAACTCCCAGTAATCTTTGCATTCAGAGCATGTTGCCAGTTGTAAACTTGAAAGAAAATCAGAAAACTTTAAGTCAAGTCACACCAGTACATGAGAAATATTAACAATTCACCTCACTTACTCATTCTGTCTCTTAGTTTATGCCTTGATGGCCTTAATTTTGAAAGCTCAGGTGAGACAGATGAAGCCTGCAGCATGCCCTGAAAGCTCAGAGGAACAGGGCACATTCTATACAGACAGGGAAGGTGCACCAGGCAGGCAGCATCCTGGGCTGAATTTCCCAACATAAATTTGTCTTTTCTGTGCAAATTGAATTAGTGGAATCACCTGTTTCAGCCAAATCTCTCATCAGACAAGACTGGAGAAACTGTCTCATTGCATGTATGATTTATAAATATCTGATATACATGTATCAATTGCTTTAACGAAAGACAGCTATATTTCTACTATCTGTGTCTAAAACTATTAAGAGTTTTTTCTGCATACTTGATGAATTTAAGTCTAGGAAAACTTCTCTGAAAAGTAAAATGTAAAAATTGAATAATAAAATTAGATAAAATATGAAATAAGAGACCTAATACTCTCAAGTATCTGGATATATTACTTAAAACATTATGTTATCTTATAATTAACAAATTCCATTACTTTTCCATCATCATATTGTCTGTACATTCACTATGATACAGGATATGCTTTAGTTTTCAGTTTAACAGCATATTTAGATGTTATTTGCAGAAGGCCATAGAAATGAGAAGAGAACCATAACATAGAAATGAGAAAAGGAAAACCATAACAAAACTGATATTTCCAAGGATGGAAATATCCAAAAAATACTCCTCAACTGTCCGTAGAGAAAAAATAACAAAAACTCAAAGATCACGATTTGATCATTTTTTTCCAAGTTTTCACTGCTCTTTGCACCTCGCTTGCAAGAAGAGAAGTTCTATAGGATTGTCTTTTGTCTTTTTTTCTTGCAGTCTTCTATTTATCAGTGAAAAAAACCTTATGGAGAGAGTATTTACTAGCAAACCCAGGAGAGTACCTTGAATAACATTATTATCTTTCATTTCAAGAAGAAAATTTAATGATATGTAATCCATCCCAACTGGTCAATATCAGTAATTTCTCTTCACTCATGAAAAATAGTAGCTCTTCCTACTATCTACATTCTCAGATAATCCATAATGAAAGTAATTTGAAGCCCAGTTTCACTTAAATACAGACATTCTAGCAACTGAATTAGATTATCACCTCCAAAAGGAAAATCTTTTCTGAAAGCTAATTTCAACAGAGTAATACTGATTCAGAAAATCACAAAATCCTGCCAATAGGGTCTGTTAATATCTTCAGCTTTTCAGAAAAACAAGAAGAGAAATATCAGGCTTGAGAATTTTAATTGACACAAGTCTGTTGATCAGGGAATACTATTTTTATATGGAGGAACCTGTAGTTAATTAGAAAACAAAAAATATTATACTTGTTTGGTTTGGATATGTAGACTCAGTCCCAGAACTGTTTTAGCACCTGATATTTGATAAGCCACTTGCAAGGTTGAATTATAATTATGTAACCATGGTAACATTGTTGATGTAGGATTTATGTAAATATAAAAGATTGGTCTATAAAACCAATAAGAATTGTGTTCCTGATGTGCTACTATTGTAGTCAGGAAACATTTTAAAAAATATGCAAAATAAGATAAAAGGTGTATTTAGAAGAATGACTGTTTAGAGCATTTTTTTTTTGCCAGGAAATGGTTCACCAGGCCTTCCCTTTCAGCAACACAAACCTGTAAGTTTTAAATACATGAAAACACAACTAGCTAAATCACAAGTCCTTAATGCCCTATTTAAATCTGAAACTAATCTGACCCACTGCAAGTTCTGTAACTGGTTTGACAGGAAAAAAAATATCGGAAGGAAAAAAGGGAACTCAATTTTCCCTGAAACCTCTTGAAGATGGATGGACCTCACTACCATAATCATGAAAAATGAGACTTGGACCTGCAGAAAATGCACTCAGGCAATATTGCATTATTTTGGAATGCCAGAAAAAGCAAGAAAAAGAAAACAAAACTGTGATTGAGTACAGCATCAAGAGGAAGAACTTCTTTGCATATTTTTTGCTTATCTCTCTATGTGCAGAAGCAGCAATCAAATGTCGCTACTTGGCTGTCCTACTGCAATTATTCCAGATGTAGTTAAAGTCAAGAGAAGTTTAAACACTTAAGATTTAACCCAGTAGTGTAAGGCACTTATTCACTTGTTAATAAACCTGACTAAAAATATCAGTGAGAGTTTATTGAAATTTGGATTATATTTCCACATTGCAAAAAGGTTTGTTATAACTGGAACAACAAACATCTAGATCTGCAATATGAAGCTTGTTTAGTAACTTTTAGTACTGGTAATCCAGCATATATTTCATCTACAATAATATAAGATGGAGAAAGAAAAAATAATTGAACAACAAACCAGAAATATTTTCAAGAACTTGCATCAAAGCAGCTCCATTTCTTGACTACTATGTTGTATAGAGAACAGCTTTATCTTATCAGAGTCAAAAAAAGTTGAATACAGTTGTGAAAAAGTTAACTATTGTCTTGTATAAACAACTAAATATTATAGGGGCTGAGAACTGGTTTACAGTTAACATTTTATATCACCTTCTTAGTATAGCATCGGGATTGCTATTGAACCCACTCAATTTCTAGAACTGCACAGATTCACAAAGTTTTTACTATTGGTACTGAATTTGTGTTTGAGTCTTGGAAGACAAAGTGACTTTAGCCATTACTCTGAAATCAAGTGAAATTATGGCAACCTCATCACAGTCTACAGCTTCCTCAAGGAAGGCAGCAGAGGAGGAGGAGGTGCTGATCTCCTCTCTGGTGACCTGCTATAGGACAAGTGGAAATGGTAGGAAGCTGTTTCAGGGGAAGTTCAGATTGGACATTAGGAAAATGTTCTTCACTGAGAGGTTGGTCAGTCACTGGAACAGGCTCCCCAGGGAAGTGGTCATGGCACCAATCCTGTCAGAGTTCAAGGAGCATCAGGACGATGCTCTTAGTCATATGGTTTAGTTCTGGGTGGTCCTGCAGTCCTGGGAGCTGGACTTAATGATCCTTTGTATGATTCTACAATTGCAATATGTTAATATATACGCTTGTATTTAATTTTCCCTAAATTTTCATTGGTATCAAACACGAAGAAATTGAGTAAAAATGTGTTCTTCTGTTCTTTAAGGTCATTAGATGCAGGTAAAGTGTGAATTGTTGGACTATTGGCTGTGATCTGAAAGTTAAACAACGATGAAACCAAATGTCAGAACTGACTAGAAATAGAAAAGTTTCATACTGAACTACTGCAGTCTTGCATTTTCTTCTAGAGATCAGCTATAACTCTTTACAGTTGTTACTAATACTTAAGAACTACTGATTAACAGGAGACATCTTGGCAACTAGAAGTGAGAGGTTCAGACTCTGTTTTGATAGTACTTTTACATTTATCTGTCTTAAATATATATAGTATGTTTATCAGATAAACAGTTCAAAGATGTCTTGGAAAAGTCATATAAAATACCGAACACAACTCCACTCCTCAGAAGTGCATGAAGCTATACTTTCTGAAGGATCTTGATCACAAAAAGCTCTTCTGTACCATTAAAATTCCACCAGGTCATGGTGGTTTTGCCAATATATATTCAGTGACCTCAAGTGACCAATAAGTAATTATCACAATCTGAACGTAAATGACAAGATCATAGCTACACAAACCGTGTCTGAATATTTTCTCCTCTTCAGAGAACATGAGTGATCAAGCCTTTTGGGACCCTATTCCTGTCACCACTTACATGAATCAAAAGAAAACAACATAAAATCCTGTCTTGTAAAGGCGAAGATCACTGATAATCAATGAAAAAGCCTGCAGATGGAAAAATGAATAATTCAATCAGAGACATGACCAGAGTTTGCCTATGTTACACATATGTTCAGTGGCAATATATATCTGCTGTTTCAAAATAGCCCATTACAGCTTAGACCTGAGTGAATATAACACAAATGAGGTGTAAGTAATTGTAAACTAGATGTAGGACTTTGTAAATCAAAACATTTATTAAGTGGCCACCTCACCTCCTCTGTGTGATGGTGTGGAACAGCCAACCTGAATAGGAGCATGCAGTTGCCAACCATTCCTATAATAAGTATACTAAAATCTCTTCAGGTACCTCCATATTCTGTCCACATCTCACTCCTTCATCATTGTATGGACTTTCTAGTCAATTTTCTAAGATGGTTAAGTGTGTATTAAGTATGAAACCTTCTGTTTTGTAAAAATACCATTGTAACATTATACATTTAAGAAACTGCAATGTCATTCAATACGCAAGATTATTATATAACTATATTAACTGAATATAGTGTCTCCTTTTGTTCATTTCTCCATGGATTTGGAAGCTATCCCTTCCATAGTCTCCAAATTCTGCTCTTCTTGCACTATTTGTGTTTGGTGCATTGTCTAGTCTGATCTCACATGTACATACTACCCTTAGATGCAACTGGGGACAAAATTTGGCATAATATACTATTACATGGAAAATGTATAGCTAAAGAAATAGTAAGCATTTAAAATGTTCTAGCTTGTTTTTAATCCTTGATTTTCTTCATATTCCAGGTTATTTCACTTATTCTACACATTACAGTTATATGAACGCTATTGCCATTAATTTAATGTGCAGGTTGCATTTCTGTAAGGGCTTGTGGTGTATTATGGATATTCAAAGTCTAATGAATGATTCCTTGGTTTACTTACATTTTAAATATGTTATTGCATTGCCTATGTCTACAAGAAGTGCTCATAAACTTAAAAAAGGATCAAAGGTAAGATAATCAATTTTAGAGTCTGTGTACTTTAACATTTTTAGACAGCACAAATATACAATGCTTTTTCCTACCATACAAGCAGTTAATTGTTTAACAATGAAAATGTTAGAATGTAAAACCTCATCTTCATCACATAATTCTTTTGACCATAAAGCTGAAATAAATTTTGGGCTAAGCACCTATGGAAAGATCCCAATGGATGCCTTATTCTCATTCCATATTTTTCAAATACTATACATTATGGAGAACACGCTCCACTGTGATATGTACGACAGAAAGCACAGTAAAAGGTGGGCCTCTAAGCAATCTGCTGAATTATTCTCTATTTGGTGCATGATATGTTTTAACTATTCACTATTTAGGGTATAATCTGTACGAAGCAGATGCAACATATTGACTGACTTTGGACTGAAGCATGTCTTGACAGTGCAGGAAGTAGTGTCTTGTGAAATTAGATCCAAAATGAATACAAAATTTTTTCTGTATAAAAAATATATATTTGTTTATGGCCAAATGTCTGGTATGTGTTCAATGTTCAAAAGTCTACAAAGAAGGAAATACATCTATTAAATGCCTTTTTTTTTGATTCACAGTGGATAAAAAGGTGGCACTATAGTGTGAAATGTTCTGAACAATTACCTGAGAAGGGCTCCAAGCCCTTTTATCCTTTTCCCCCTTAACTGCTAAAAGGTTCTTTCTGCTTTGTGAATCTGAGTTCAGAGATGTACAATGTACATAAATTAATATAAAAACAGGTGGTTCAGTGTTCATGGATGTCCTAAAATCTACTCTTTAAATCTGGTGCAGAATATACCCCTTAATATCAGATTTGACATCAACTGAATCCTTATCATTCATTTCAGGAACATAACTTAAGATCTAAGCAACGTCTCAGATGAGACCTGGCATCCTAACATGATCTCATCTTGAAAATATGTATGATGGATGGTTCTGAATCATTCTTCTTTGGAAAGGCTCTGATCACAGGCTTTGTAAGTATTATCAGATCTGACCTATCAGCTGTATTTCAAAGTAACCATTTCTGTTTGTTTCCTTGCTTGTGTTAACTTTAACCTGCATTGTTTCCCTAACTCATTTCAACACACAGCTGCACAAAAGCTTGTGCCAATAAAAGGAATGGCACAGAAGTGGGACTAAACTGATAAGTGCTTCTTTTAACTGCAGTACAAACTTATGCTGCCTTAGAGGCTTCCTAGAAGCCTGGCCAAACTAACACTCACTCTTCCGAACAGCAGGTTGAAAACCTCGATTTTCTTGAACAGTAGTTCCATTACAGCCAGTAGTAAGACAGAACAGAAGCAGCATCAGGACAGTAAATGCTTTTCTCAGCTTGTTGTCTGCTCTACAGATTGCTAATCTACTTAGAATCACAGAACAGTTTGGATTGGAAGGGACCTTCAAAGGTCACCTAGTCCAATCCCCTAGCAATGAGCAGGGACATCTGCAACTAGATCATGTTGCTCAGAGCCCCATCCAGCCTGGCCTCACTTGGCCACATCAAGCTAGAGAGGATACTCCAGCAGGGGAAAGTGGAAAGGATTTTCCAAGAACACATTGCTAAGTATGCAACTGCATCAGAGGTGCAAAGACAAATTTGGAGTAAACTGTTTGAAATGTAAATAAGCTGCAAGTTTTTAATCAGAGTCTGCTGTAGTCTTAAAGTAAGAGCAGCTGTATTGTTGTTAGGATGTGAAAGAAAAAATATCTTGCTGTGTTTTGTGGCAGTTAATACAAACATGTACTTGGTATGCCTATAGCTTTCAAGAATATTATTAAATTGGGATACTGAGATGATAATTGAGTCAGATTGTAGTCATCTGGATTTAAGTAAATGTTTTGGATTAGATAAGCATACCTTTCCAAAGTTATTAGCAATTTCTAATAAACAAGGCCTTTGATTAATTAAAAACCAAAAACATAAAAGTGAATGCAGCATAACTAGTATCAAGCCAAAGATCATAGTTTAATAGTGTTTGCAAAAGACCCATACAGTCAAATATGAAAAATACAGCAAAAACTCTCTAAAATAGGAAAACTTAAACATACTGCCAGGATGATATTACGTATATGTCCTGTTGTGGAAGTATTTACTAAAATAAAATTTACAGATATTATTTGCAAGCTACACTATAAAGCCCATAAAATTTGACCAACCTTACAGTATAGATTATGAGCCGAATTCAATGTGCAACATGGTTTAGGATTCTCCTCATATATGAAAACATTGTAGAATCCAAAGGGATTCAGTCTCCACTATGATTTGCCTGTTAAACAGGAGAAATTATAATTGCTACTCTGAGATATGTCAAAGACAGTCAGTAATTTTAAAATCTTGTTTTAGTATTAGACTATCTTTGACAAAATGAATGTTCAGACTGGCATTTCTGTTGGAACAGAAAGCTTATGTAAAAAACCCACTGTGTATCAGTATAGCAAAATGCAAACACCAGTAACACAGTAATACCACTGAACTGTGATGACACAAAGCAGGAAGAATTTTTTTTTTCTATGCCATGCAGTCTTACCATTTAGCAGGTGGAGAATGAGCTACTTTGTCCAAAAAAGGCAGCCAAATGGTGATTTGCATGATTACACAGAATTTGTCTCATTAAAGCTTCAGTGCTCAGATTATCAAGTCTCCTTTCCCTCCTTTGCATTTTTGGCAGAGAATACGTATGTGACTTGCATCATTAAAAGTCTAAAGTATCCATTTTTGAGCAGCTGATGGAAACTAATTTCTTTGAGACAAGCACAGTGTAAAACTATACTTTCTCCAATAGTCTGGTTTTTAGACGTTCAGAAGGCAGAGGCAGGAACTGACAATGGGGCTTCCAAAAGATTTTAGGCTGAAAGGACTGATGGAGGGAAGAAGCCATCCAATAAAGGTCAGTCCCAAACTTTTTCTGTCTAGTGTTAGAGATCTAATGTGAGGCACAAAGACACACTCACTTTAAGGAAATTGGGTTACAAGAGCTTTGAGATAATACAAATACTCATTCAGCTAAGAATCACCTCAAAAAGACTATGAAAATGGTGTGTTTCCCTTGCAAGGGAAGAACAAACAAAACCAAACAAACAAAACCACAGATGCATACACATTTCTGTTGTTTCCAATCATTTTCTATTCATATCTGTATTATTTTGTATCAACACCTTCCAGAGCTATAACTTCCATCAGAAGACAGAATGTTACTGGTGCTCTCACTGTTAAATTGCCTTCCATGGCCATCTTGACTTGGAAATGGAGCTACTGTGAACTCCTGACTGCCCTTTCAGTGAGAAAGCTATTTGTATTGTGTGACACAGGTATTTATTAATACAACTGGTGATCCAAAAGTAGATTTTCCTGAAGTAAAGTGAAGACCTCTGTGAATTCATTCATAATCTAACTTACCCATATTGGATGATCCCTCTAAAATACTGAAATTTCAGCCAATTTACTTCTTCCACATTGATTCAGAGAGTGATGGAATCAGTTATCTTCCTAAAAATTGTGTTTACTCTAAACAGATCCATTCAGTCCTCAAACAACCTATTCATGAAAAAAATTTGCTTAGTATTCAAAGATGCTTTCAAATTCCTAAATTAGAACTACATAAGTTAACTCTATGCACCAATTAATGAATAATGGTCATTATTAGTACCAGAACTTCTATTGACACATTTTCCAAACATTTGTGGTATAAATATTACTTCACACAAAACATATAATGTATTTTGACACTGTCTCACATGACATCCTTGTCCCTAAGTTTGAGAGACAGGGATTCAATTAATGGACCACTCGGTGGATAAGGAATTGGCTGGATGGTTGCACTCAAAAAGTTGCAGTCAAGATGCATCCAGGCTGGATGGGGCTTTGAGCAACATGGTGTAGTGGAAAGTGTCCTGGCCCATGGAAAGGGGGTTGGAACTAGATGATCTTTAAGGTCCCAACCCAAACTGTTCTATGACTCTACGATTATATATTACTTTAGCAGCACTAACAGAAACAAACTACTGTATTAAAGCTCTAGAGATGACAGAGATGCTTGCTGTTCCTCCTAATCTGTTATTAGGAAGGAAAAAAACAATAAAAAGGAATTATCCTCTTGAACTTGGCATTCCAATCAAAACCCACTGTTTCCCTCTAGGGCTTCTGCAAAAAACTCAGTATAGTTTGCTGGCACAGATCAACACGGATTAAGAAGCCTCACACTAAGGATTTCAAAACTATCAAGATTGAAATATTTAAGATTTTTAATTCTGCTTTAAAATTTTTTTCCTTGACTGCCATCTGTATAAACTAGTATTGTCCTATAAGCTACACAATACAGCCAAGTGAATCTAATGTTCCATTTTACCCTCCATAAATCTATATTTTCAATAAATCTTGCCAGTACAAATACAGATTTATGCTTTGGAAAGAACAAAAAGAGAATTATTAATGATTTTTGCATTTTTGCATTATTAAAAATAGTAATGATCATTTTAAATTTGTGTTTATTTTTTTAAAAACAAAAGGATCACATCTACCCACAAAAACAAAGGTTCCATTCTATTCCCATGGAAAATATATTTTTTTGGTGATTTCTCTGTGAATAACTCTTTCCTGGCAAAAAGAAGTCTTCATTTCATATGGGTTTGTGTCACAGGAATAGCCATGAATATTGAATATAAATATGATGGGAAAATGTCATTTCTAGTTTTAACATCCAGTTTCACAGATTTTTAATATAAATTTATATCACTTGAAGTCAGCCCATGGATATTTTAAGTCTAGAAAACACCTGAGGTTCTGATCCTTTCTGCACAAGGAACACAAGAATGACTGATACTGGAGACAATGGGATTAGAAGTAAGTCAAGAAAAAGGCGTATTTACATGGCACCCTAAATCTGAGAACTACTAAGCATTAAGATTCTTACTGTAAAGCAAAAGATCTGTTGAAGAATTGGCACTTATTCAGTGAGAAAAGACAAATAGCACAAATTTTTAAAGCAAAACAGTTTAAAATATGTATCTAGAATATGTGTAAACTGCTGTTTTCTTCATTCAGTCCAGCAAATTTACTTACATGTTTTTCCAAGCAGTCTGAATAGCTCAGTTAATAAAATAAAAACTACCTGCACATACTATAACATTTTCTGGACATAACAGTATTAAAATATCTCTAAGCATCTTAAAGTTGATTATGGACACTGAACAAATGTAACAATAAATCTCAAGCAGTAGAACCATATTTTCATTAACAACACTGAGTATTACTCTACTAGTAAAGAATTTTCATCCTTATTAATGTGTTTCTCATCTAAAATTGAAATACGTATTTATCATAAACCACATTTGTTACACGATTTTTTTCTTTGAAGGACATATATCTAGGAGAACGCACAATGCAAAGTTCTTCGAACAGGAGTCATTTAAGATACTTGCTTCTGCATGTATATTGAAGGTCTGTTATCTTTTTCCCAGCTACCTTCTGAAAGATTTTTATACTATGTGGGTCTGAAATTTTTTGTACTGCTTGCATCAGTACCTTCTCTGACATCACAAGAAAAACCTTTCTATTGAAAGTTAGCCACAGGAGAAATGTAATTGGGAACTGAATCCTTTACATCTCCATTCAGATAGATATTCTGTTAAATGTTTTCATAATGAAGATCTTGAAGTGTGGGCTTGAATAAAAACAAGAAAGAGAGAGCACAGCTCTTATTATAGCAAGCTACTTAATTAATAATAATATCGTGATTTTTAAAGACTTCCTAACTTTCCACAGAAGGAAGCCTTGAAAATTGAATTTCACTTTCTTCTCGCCTTTTGTTCTGAAAATGCACTTACTTTATGTGTACCTGTTCTATAAATCCTTCATGATTGTATCATCTTTTCCCTGTCTTCAATGGGGCTGCCCATTTTCCCGTTGCTCAGTTCTCCCTTTCCCCTCCCTTCTTCCTAACATAACCTCATAGTCAAAGGTAGCATGGGTTCTTAGGTTATAAAACATATATCATAGAAATACAAGTATATAAAGGAGTCATTTGGTACTGCAGGACATACTCAGAAAAAAAGGATTATCAATCCTCATTCTGCCAGCTCTGGGTGTGAAGCATGTTTCTTTGGACTTCTCTTTACTATTGACAGAATTGGTTGTGACTGTTAGAGGGAAAAAAAAAAAAACAAAACCCAAAACTAAAACCAAACCAAACCAAAAGCCCAAGACAAAACAAACAAAACACACAAAAAACCAAACCAAACCAAACACACTCCCCCTCCAACAACAAAAAACCCACAAATAAACAAAACCAAACAAACACAAAAACCCCACACTAAGCCAACACCCCACACACTCAAAACACATTCTCTTGCATCCTATCACTGGGCAACAGAGAAGAGATTGGCACTACTTAAAACCATAAGTGGTGTTAAACTAAGATAGTATTGTAAGAAGGCTGTATTTAAAAGATACATGCGGTGATTACAGGCTTGCAGCAGCATAAGTAAATAAAATCTAATTTAATAACAACGAAGAAACCAAACTATGGAAGGAGGTTATGATTGCAGCTCTTCCAGGCTGGCTATACTTTTATATCACTGTCAAATTTGCTACCTGCAGTTTTACTGCCAGGAACACATTTCCTCTGATTTTAATGCATCATTTAATTTTTATACTTCCAGGAATGTTCAAATAAGACATTACATCTCATAGAGAATAAATACTATCTGGTTTTTATTACTTTTCTGACCACTTTTCACTAGTTTACTGTAGTTAAGGTTGCTCTTGTCTGCTATAAAAAAGTCTGCTTGGATACCTCCTTGCTACAAATTAGGTTGAATATTTCTCAAACCTCCGATATACCTTATTGCCTCAGCTCCGAGGTGCTGCTCCACATAGTAGTATTCCCCTTAATATGAATAAAGTTATCAGAATCTAAAACCTCCAGAGCACTCTGAGACATTTCCAGATACTGTCACACTAGTCATTTCCTGCCCACATTCATAAATATTTCTTTATGCATCCATTGGATGTGAGGTAGTATTCCAAGTAAGTAATTAGCGGCACAGTTTGGCCACACACTAACATCTCTACAGAGGGAAAATCCTAGGTAAAATTAATTGGTGAATCATAGGACCTACTTGGTAACAAAGATTTTAGGATGAATTTAAGAGTCTGGGGAAAAAAAAAATCAGATCTTTGACTTCTTTTAGGCTCTAGTGTTTACTAACAGATTTCTGTTTTTCTCTCACTGAAGACTGATAATGGAAAAAAACCAACATCCTAAGCAGTAACTACCAAGCAGTTTAACAAAATACATGTTGGCCCAGGGCATAATTTGTCTGGATGGCAGCAGAGCTGATCTTGATGCCAATTTGTAAAATGCACCAGAAGCTTTGGCATCTGTTCAGACCTGTAGTTATGCAAACAGCACAGGGAGTCTGCAGAGTGCTGTGTGAAGTCAAGAAAAGAAGCTTGCAAACTGAACTGACTGCTTGTCTCCCCATCCTTTGCTCACTAGGAATTTCTGAGCCAGGACACAGGTTATGAGGCCCTGCCAACCATTTCTTTAACCCAAGGAGCGGAAGATGAGAGTGGGTGTCACTTGGACTTCCATGACTCTCACTGCGGCTGGAATAATAGCTTGGGAAATGACAAAAAATAGATCTGCTAGATACAGTGGGACAGCCTGAGCCAATATCTGAGATATAGAACTTCAAAAGCTACCCAAAGCCATTTCCCTATGATGATGTCTTCCTAAAATAACATTAGAAAGTCCTATAGGATGTCTTAAGCCCCGTATCTGAAATGTACAAAGACCACTTTCTCTCTAGCGACTGAAACCCCTGGATTCTCTGGAGACAATCATATAAACAACACATTGGTTTTCCAATTATCCAGTAGGTCAAGTATTAAGATAACACATTAAATATTCACTAGGACTATGAAATTCCTAGTCCCCTTCCCCAAGTGAATGTCAAAATTACTAAGTGCATTTTTATTCTTTATACTTCTTAGACTTAGTCTGTGCAGAAAGTAGTTTCCTTTAAAGAACAAATACCTACCCCTGCTCCAGAATGTCATCTAACTTTGCATTACACTTCTTTCCTATAAATAGGTGGTGTGGGTTCAAAGTTAAGGAAAGTAAGGCCACATGTTTCAAAAGTGGGGTAAAAAATAAGGCAATACTGCAGGGAGTTTTGGGGGGCTTGCTTTTTTAATCAACCAATTGTTTTGGTGTGAAACCAAGGTAATAGCTGTATTCTGGGAATATAGGTCATGGCAGATCTTGGAGTTTGCCAATCTGTTCTGTATTGAGGATTGGGAATTATGTAAGTCTTGCTAAGACTTTTGCTCTTGATTGTTTTGTCATGTTTATCTAGTACGAATTTTGGATGTAGCCACATATTTGCCTTATTTGTGATATCTAATACTTTTCTTTATGCATCCATCATTTATCCTTCCCTTTCCCATCCATTTTCCTGTTATAAGATTTTACACTTAAGATGTAAGATTTCATTTTATAAGATTTCAAACTTGTTCTTTATTTTCTGAATATAATAGCATCAAAATACTCCTGACTTAAAGTGACAGATACTTAGATAAAATAACTTCTATCAGGACCAGAATTCTTTTCATAGAATCATAGAATAGTTTGGGTTGGAAGAGATCTTTGAAGGTCATCTAGTCCAACCCCCCTGCAATGAGCAGGGACATCTGCAACTAGATCAGGTTGCTCAGAGCTCCATCCAGCCTGGTCTTGAATGTTTACAGGTATGGGTCATCTACCACCTCTCTCTGGGCAACTGGTTCGTTCCAGTGTTTCACCACCTCATTGTAAAAAATTCCTTCCTTATACCTAGCCTGAATCTCCCCTCCTTTAGTTTCGAGCCATTACCCTCTGTCCTATTGCAACAGACCCTACTAAAAAGTCTGTCCCCATCTTTCTTATAAGCCCCCTTTTGTTCTCCCATCTTTCAAACAATCCAAAGAAACTATATTTCTGCTTGCATTTAGTTTTTACCTCTTGGTAAAACTCATTCTTCATAGTACCCCATTCTTTATAGAGTAATACAAGGGAGAGAATATCTGAATTTCTATGACATTAAAAAAAAGGAAGAACAACTTTAAAATTTAGCAAAATGCAATAAACAAACACTCCTCCCTCTAGTACTTCAGGCCTACCTCACAGAAAAATACATAATCATGCAATTTTCGTTTCATTTACCTATTTCTATTCAGGACAGAACCATCATCTGTGAAAACCTTGAGACTGTCAAATATCTATAAATTAGATCTGAATGCTTTTCTTTCCATAGTGAATACAATATATGTGTCATTAACCACTGTGTATCATCAACCATACCAGTGGTTTTTAACTATTCCCTCATATGAGGTAAGAAGCACCAGTGTACTTTATATTATTGATGTCAATGACTACCTCAGTTTCTTATATCTGTAATTGTGTCAGCTCTGTCATCTGAGGCCTTGAATAAAGACACAGATATAATTAACTGGCTTCCTAGGGAGAAATCAGAGTTTTAGTCAACATTGCTTAAGTTTTAACAATAGCTCTTGAATTCTGTATAGCACCTGCCACTGTTCCATCTTTGAAATGCTTAACAAAGGTGCTCAGTCTCTTTCAACAGCTATTACCATGAAAAGCCAACGTAGGTGGTAGCCGATATTATCACATTCTAGCTAACTGCCTTTCTGTATGCAATTTTCCTCCTAGCTGTTTAGGATGCAATTATTATTAAACCATTATATTCTGATAGCACCCAGATGTTCACATTGAAATCACAGGCCCTTTTGTTAAGAGACTGTACAAAATATTCTTAAACTAATTTCTGTCCTCAAGAGTTTGAAGTCTAAAAACATGAAGGAAACAAGCTGATATAAATGGAAAAATATTCTCACATGGAAGAGAAGGATCATTATAAATGTTGTGCTCATTAATAATTGCAATGCTCAGCAGTAACTCCTTTCAGTATTGACTCCTAAATCCTGACCTTACTAATGAGAATATTTTAATGACAGTTAATGAGAATTTTGCAAGTAACTTCAAAGAGATGAGGATTTTATCTTATGAATCCAGATCTTGTAGAAATCTGATGGCTGTGATGATCATATTTTAAATGCTGACTGTAATTTACCTCAAGCACTGTTTCATGGACTATATAGAAAAGCTCCCAGTAGGTGGCTATAATCCCAGTGCTTCATTTTTATTTTCTTTTTTCTCATTTTCTTCTGTGGTATGGCTTGAGATGAAACATAACACTAACGAACTTTAAGAATTATCCTTAAAAACAGAACAGGTTATGGATTATGACCTCGTGCTCTGTGATACATTAAAATACCATACTTGATGATTGTAAAAACAATTGTACCTGCTGACACGATGTATTCAGTATCTGTAGGAAAAGAACGTTGTATCTTATGAGACTGATACCAGTTGATGGCTCATCCTTGCCCAGAAGCAAGGAAAGAAAAAAAAATCATTAAAAATTCACTGTAAAAAAAGGATAAGTATCACTATTGTTTTTAAAAAATCTAACCAGAGCATTTGGAAACTGACACACTCCTATCTTCTACTCATTATTGTCATCTAAATTACATGACATTTTACCGAGTAATAAGGAACATGATTTTTTCAATCTACTCAGTTAAAGGTGTAAGTCAATCCCAGCAAGTATCTAGAAAAACCCCACTGTTTAACGCATATGTGCTTTAAAACTAATTGACAGTATTCTACATGACAGATCTTGAAAAACAAAGTTCTTACATAGTAGGTAAGTTTTATATCCAAAACAACAAAAAAGAACAAACTATGCTCCCGTGTATCATTATGCAGAGATATCATAAATTACCCTTTGCCAAACTCATTAAATGATGCTAATTTGTAGCACCAAAAATTATTCCAGAGACAGTTTGCTAAATAAGAGAATTCAATGAACAATATGAAAAATAAAGCAACTATCAAATATGAGATTAATATTTGGAGAACTGCAGAAGACCTTTTTTTTAAAGGATAGTTTTTCTAAATTACAATTATTATTTATTTGCCAATCCACTGACTAAAGTTAAAAACACTTCAGTTGATTAATCATGCTGAAAGTACAACTCCTTGAAAAATGTTCCTGTATGGATTTTTCTTCTAATTCATTGGGCATTTCTTTGCTTCTGGTTTTGGTACACACTTACCACTTCAGTAAGACTTTAGCATATGCGTAACTACTTTCCTGAACAGAGACACATTAGGCATGATTTACTGACATAGAATCTTTAGTATAAAGCAGTAGGAATTCATACAGCAGAAATGCATGCAAAGGCAATTAAGCACCCATCAAAATGGGTCATTATCATATTTTATGCCCTAAAAGGCTGCAGGAAAGAAATGAGAATCTGCTTCCCAAAACAATGCAGGATAGCCTCTGCTTGACATGAGCAAGCTGCCAGAACAGTTTTCAGAAGGATCATTTTAATTTATTTTGGTTATGTTTTAGTGCCAAAGGGGTGATGACATATAGATTTGAGATAAATTTATATTAATAATATTTTTTGTATTTAAGATAAACTGAGTGAAAGGGAACTGTTTAACTTCATTGTATGTTTCAACAGAAGATCATTGAAACATTTTATATTAGAAGGCCAAAAAGCTTCATTTAATTGATTTGACTTTGTTCATTTTGCCTTCCTATATCAAGCAGGTTTATTAATGTACATAGTCTTAAATTAAAAAATCAAAAATTTCTATGTCTAATGACATGATATGCCATAAATAATAATATTTGATCATCACTGAAACAAAACATTTCAAAAGTATAATTTCAAAATATGTTTTTTGAAGTTTCTTTTCACTATGGAATGAAAGAACTTATTTCTAAATATCCTGATTTTTAACATAAATGGTATCTTTATACACAGTCACTACTGGGGATGGAGGGAATGTGCATTTATTTTGCACTAAATCAGGTGGCAAGAAATTACAGTACAGAGTTATCATGATTTAAATTGCTAGTTTAGTGATATTTATAAAATCTTGCATTCATGTTTGGAATATACAACTAATTTGATCCTGTTTTCTTATAAACTTTGACTGACATGGATATAAAATGATACCATTTTGCATGTATGATACCTGGTTTTCTACCTTTAATTATATTGTAAATTTAAAAAGCCTGAGTCTATTCATGCAATGCCTAAGATAAGGAGCCTGCAACCCTAAACAGGCTTCCAATAGCAGTTTCACTGCATATTTGAGTTTTTTACTTTGTTTTGTTTGGGTTTTTTTATAGGTAGTTGTAATACACATTGGTAATTCATAGTAGCTAATTGTATTCACGATCTGATTTTACCTTTATGAATGAATGAATGGAAAACCCACTAACTGATAGGGGGTTAGGAGTTCTCTTGTTTGATTGATTTTGGTTTGGAAGAACACACTGACTTTAATATATCATATAACAACATGTGAGCATGAGACACTTGGATATGGGAGACCTTACATACATAAAACTGCTTTTGTCAGATGTTTGCTCATCTTTATCTCTCTTATTTCATTGAAGTCAGCACCCAGAACAAGTGAATGCAGATTTCATGCCTTCTGAAACTCTGGTATTTGCTCTGTCATGACTAGTATATCTCACTTCTCTGCTTTATCTGGACTATTTCCATCCCAAATTCGGTGACAGACCTCACTTTCCTGTAAGTAAATAGGGAACTCTGTTCTAAGATAAAGCATTTCCTCAGACAAGTCACAGTAAGAAATTTTGATCAAGGCAGGAGAACTAAAATTAAAACAACACTGTAGTTAAGTTCCAGTTATACAGGTCGGAAAAACCACAGGCCCTCAGCTGTTTCCGTGAGCTCAGCAGCACTTTTTGTGGGCAGCAGCTGGTGTCTAATTCAATGTTTTCTATTCTCCATAGGCACTAGCATAACTGCTTTGTTTCCGTGAGTTTTAAGAGCCTTGTCATTACAGTGTGTAGCTTGAAGGTCTTGTCATAGCAATTCTGATTAAAAACTAGTGATATCTGGCCTCATACAATGCTAGTCTCCTCTAAAATTTCAACCTGTTTGACCACCCTTCATCTGTTCTACATGATCATTAATTTTCTGCGTATGAGGAATAGTTTACTCCTGAAGGTTCTGCATAACCTATAAACCTATTTTTCCTTCCTCGGCTAGAAATTAGGCTTTGCTAATATTGTTACAGTATGAGTCATGTCTACCCATAAAGCTCCCACCAATGAAACCTTGTACCTATTAGAAGAATGAGCAGCAAATTTTGAAGAGCACTCCAAAGGATTTCCCTTGTGCCAGACTTGTTTCAAAACAAAGTTAATCTTATGGCTTGATATTCAGCAGAAATGCTTTTACCAGTTCCCTCACTTGCCTGCTATGCACAACTATACTAAATTAATGTATTTAGGGTGGCATGAAATTATTAGCCTAAACCACTATACTGAATCATAGAATCATTTAAAAAGACTTTTAAGATCTTTAAGTACAATTGTAAACCTAACACTGCCAAGTCTACCACTAAACCATGTCTCTAAGTGCCACATCTATATGTCTTTTAAATACTTCCAGGGATGGTGACTCCACCACTTCCCTGGGCAGCCTGTTCTAATGCTTGATAACCTTTTCAGTGAAGAAATTTTTCCCGATATCCAATCTTAACCTCCTCTAGCACAACTTGAGTCTGTTTCCTCTCGTCCTATCATTTGTTATTTGGGAGGAGAAACCAACCCCCTTCTCAGTACAACCTCCTTTCATTGTAGAGAGAGATAAGGTCTCCCCTCAGCCTCCTTTTCTCCAGACTAAATAACCCCAGATTCCTCAGATACTCCTGATAAGACTTGTGCTCCAGACCCCTCACCAGTTTAGTTGCCCTTCCCTGAACTCTCTCCAGCACCTCAATGTCTTTCTTGTAGTGAGGGGCCCAAAACTGAACGCAGAATTCGAGGTGCGGCCTCACCAGCACTGAGTACAGGAAGATGATCACTTCCCTAGTCCTGCTGGTCACACTATGTCTGATACAAGCCAGGATGCTGCTGGCCCTCTTGGCTACCTGAGCACACTGCTGGCTCATGTTCAGACAGCTGTTGATCAACACCATCAGATCCTTTTCTGCTGGGCAACTTTCCAGTCACTCTTCCTCGAGCCTGTAGCACTGCCTGGGGTTGTTGTGACCCAAGTGCAGGACCCAGCATTTGGTCTTGTTGAACCTCATACAATTGGCCTCAGTCCATGCAGCCAGTCAGTCCAGAGCCTTCCCGCCCTTGAACAGGTCAACTCTCCTACCCAACTTCATGTTATCTGCAAATTCACTGAGGGTGCACTTGATCCCCTAATCCAGAGCATTAATAAAGAGTTTAAACAGAACTGGCCCCAATACTGAGACCTGGGGAACACCACTTGTGGCCACCAACTGGATTTAACTTCATTCAACACAACACTTTGGGCCCAGCCATTCAGCTAGTTTTTCACCCAGTGAAGGATACGCCCATCCAAGCCATTCTACCATCCTGATGGAATCTTTAATTTAGCCCCCTTACAAACAGCAAGCTGTGACAAGAAGTTATGGAAGCAGGACTATATAGCAGTATATCTACTTTCAGAAAATCTGTCCCTTATTTATTTATATTCAAATATTCACCAATGTTTTGCAGTTTCACATAAAATGCACTATTAAAAATGTCTCTTTCATGACTGAATTTATAAGCTGTAAAAGCTATTAGCCATCTATCATTTTAAGTGTGAAAACAGATTACTGGATGAAAACCTGTTCTGTAACAGTAAGTAGGTTTATTTTCTAAACCCAATATAAACAGGATTAGAAAGGTTAGAGAACTGTAACTATAGAAAAACATATTAAGAATTTCTTATACACCAAAAAAAAAAAACCAACCTCCTCATCAAAATAGAACATGAGGAAGAAAAAGAAAACATTGAACACTCAACCCAGAAACATGCAGGTTATGAATAATATCAACTCTAAAACTGATTAAAGTAGGCAACACTCACAGAATGAGGAGAAAAAACAAATCCATGGTCAGTAGAGTTCCATTGCTACACCAGATTTCAATACTTTGCATGAAGTCTGTCGATCTGCAAACTGAAAACAAAACAAAACATAAAACCCCCATTGATTTACTTTGTCACGATCCATATCACAGCTTACTAGACCTCAATCACATATCCCTGTGTTCAACTAGAGTAAGTAAGTGTTTAATTAAAGGAAAATTTTGAGAAAGCGATCCCATTTGGCTTTGGTACAGCATTTACTACAAGAAGAATGAGGGACACAGTAGCACCCTCCTCCTCCCCCAACCAGCAGGATTTCAGCTGGAAGAAGTGCAGACTGTCCTATGTCATGACTCCTTCCAGCCATGCTGAGGACTTTAAAGAAGGTAAATTTAGCATTCCTATAGTAATTTATTCCAGCACTTAATTATCCTCACTGTTAAAAAGCTGTCCCAAATTCCTAATACAAATTTCTGTGGCTCAGTTATCAGACATTAATGATGTCTTTCTGTGCTGGATTTAAGTGCTTTTTATTAACCACTATATACTCATATTTTGTCATCAAGTGACATCTCAATTTTATTCTAGATAAAGTAAACAGATTGAGCTCGGTTCCTCACAGCAAGACACTTTCTAATCTTAGGATCATGTCAATGGCTCTTTTTTTCATCTACTCCAATTTTTCAACATTCTTTTAAAAATATTGATTTTGTGACCAATATCTCAATGCCATTTACAAAAATCTAAGACTTCTCTTTCTTCTTCTCAATATTTTTTTTACAGAATCAAATATTTCATTAGTCCTTTTTTTCCATCAGACTGAACTGTGGTAAAGAATTCGGAAGAAGTTCTACTTTCTTATGAGAAAAAAATATTCAGAGTGGGGATAAGTGGAAAAAAACCTCTGCAAATTCAACAAGGTAGTAGCTAATTATAGACACCTCAAGAACCAGGCAATCAACAGAATAAGCCAATGAACTGTCATTAAACACCATTCAGCATCAATTCTTGATTGAAAACTATATATTTCCAGAGTATACTTTTCACCAACAAAAACTGTGTAGCAAAAGGAATACTACAAGTAATTTCCAAAGTTGGAGCACAGTCCACATGATAATAATGCAATTTTAGGCATCTGATTCAGTTTAGGAGCACATGTCTCTTTCTTGGTTTCACAGGTGGGTTTTTAAGGTAGACTATCAGAGTGCCACCTGTTATGTGCATGGCTTTTGCATGTGCCCAAGAGCCACATATACACTTAGAGAGAATGCAAAAATGAAGCTGATTTGGGGAAATTAGTTCAAATGGTGCCTACGTGTTTGTGAGCTCTAAGGTAGAGGATAGCAAGCACACAGGCTAAGGTCCAAATCCCCAATGAGACATATACAGACATCAAAATATTAATAAATTTTGAATCTTATATTACAGAAAATAAAATACAAGGATGTGGAAGTACAGGCATGCATGCTACCATTGATTACCTTTTAAAGGGTCTCTTTAAAATTGTTGCTGGTAAAACAGGGTTCCTACTATGAACAAAGAATCATATCTTTAGTCTTTTTAATCCTATCTTTGTTAATTTAGCAGCTATCAACTTCATCAAATAGGGGCTACATCCCTTGGAATTTCTCAGACAAAGGGATCCACCAGAATCTTGAAGATTATCCAATTACATTTTAAATAAACTTACGACAAGGGTGACTAAAGACAGAAGTCTATCAGAGCAGTACAGAAAAGAGAAAAGATTATAGGAAAGTGTGTATGAGAGAAAGGGAGCTTCACTTTTCATATGAGTAAAGTGAAGAAAATTATACCTCTCCTTAAGTTTTGTGGTGAGTGGAACCACGATCCCTAGTGTTGAGTTCGGACTGGCTTGCTTTCCTTTCTTTCTCCTACTTCTCTCCATCTTGGTATGTGTAGACCCCATATTTAGATGAACAAATTATTTTATTTTTATGGAGTCTTTTTAGATTTATATGGCTTAAAAATAAGGGGGCTCTTGACTTAAAAGTTCTGCTTGGGGCAGTATAGGCAGAGTATAAAAGATTGCAACTTGGGAGAGTCAAGGGTGTGGTAGATGATTCCTTCTCCTGGGACTACAAGGGAGGTTCCAGAGAGCCTCTAACTTGGAAATCCCTCCCAGAGCAGGTTCATCAAGGACTACCAGCTCTTCCTAGCTCTTTCTACGTACTAGAAGTTGTCCACAGAAGGAGACTGTATTATCACACCTGGAGGGAGAATTGCAAAACCACACTTGCCCATCCCATGTTCCTTGTAAGTACAGTGACACCTGAGCTGTCACTGATGTGTCTCCAATTGATTCAGAAGCATTTGAGAATTACTGCTGATCAGCCCCATTTATTCTTCTTCATTGCTAACAGCTCCCACCTGACTTGCCCTTAGGTGTGTGTAGGGCAAACCTTACTGCAGTTTCAGGTTAGACCTTCTCCTTCAGCCAGCTTGGCAGCGCATCAGTGGGCACAAGCTGGGAACAGCATATTACATACTTGAAATATATATTCATGTGCATGTATTTTAACATTAAAACCATATTTGACTACATTGTCTTTTTGAGCAAATAAAAAGTTTCACTGATTTTGCTGACAACACGAAATCACTTATTCTGCAGGGGAAAACAAACAAACGAACAAACAAAACTGCAACGTAACAATATCAAGTAACATGTTTGGAAAGTTTAATGGTCATGGTCCACCAGCGACTCACCAAAGCTCCCCTGAGGTATAAATATATAGCGCTTATGAGTTTTTAAACTCCTAAAAGGAGTGGCAGTGAGTGCACACTAACAGTCATTTGTGCATTGAGTAACAAATCTGGGTTAATTGCAAGAGTCTGTTGCCATCCATTAAATCAAAAATACCAATAATTAATTCATCAGGTAATATGATTAAATAGTGCTTGACAAAATAAACTGAGAACTCTGTTATTTATTAAAGATGTAAAGGACAATAAAAGATCAGACATTCCAAAGCAGATTACATTTTAAATGCACCTGATTTCTGACTCATTTCCAGAAAAAGGTAAACTTTCCAAAATCTTTGATTTAATTTTCAGATATTACTGAACTACAAAACACAGTGAAGTGTCAGGGAAGCTTTCAGTCCATCCAATGCATAGTTATGTTGAAAATAGCTTGTTTGGTTTCTAGGACTGTAAAAAGTATAAAACAACAACAAAAAATTTTGTCTGATAAAGAAGCTTCTCAGTAACTCAGTAAGTGTTGAGGTTGAAAGCTCAGCACACAGATACGATCATCTATTTATTTCACAAACTATCACTAAAGTTAAGAATCCCATTTGAAAGTCAAGATTTATATTACCCACTTATATTTTCTGAATTTGTTTGTTAATTACTGTGGTTATTTTTCACATTACATAGTCTATTTGTCACTGAAGCAGGACACATATAAAGACCGGCCTAAAAAGTTTTTCAGGCATCAGTATTACAGGGAGGGATAACTGTGGGCTATTCCACAGCCTTTTACTGTAAAAAGACACCAAGCTTCAAATCTTTGTTTCTCCAGGTGAGTAAATTCATATATATATATATACACCCATATATGTATATATGCATAGGAGATCTTCTCTTAATATTCTAATGTGATTTTTACCAAAGTTTACATGCTATCTCTGGTGTCACTGTGCTGGATTTAGACCCTGGTGTCTTTGAGGAAAAAAAATGAACAGGGATTAACTGAAAAGCATTACCCACTTTTGTCATGGAATCATTTATCTGTGATGGATTTCATCTCAGAGGCTCAGTGAAGGAGACTCACCAAATTACCAAGGGAAATCACAGTTTTGCCAAAGAATTACTCCAGGTGTCTTAGCTCAAACCAACTTCTATACATCTGCAACTGCTGTTCACTTACACAAGATTCCATTTTTAACCACTTAAAGGAAGCTTTTCTCTTCATCCAAGTCCAGAAGTGAAATGTTACAGAAGAAGTTGTCCAGGCACAATCTAGCAATTTGCTGGCATTTATAGTGCTGGAAATGGTACCTTCTTTGTACTATCTGAAGTTTGAACTCTAGGTATTATTTCACATAGACAGAAGGTAGGAGTTTAATACTTTGTTAAAGTATCTTTTTCTCTTAGTATATTACTATTTCCAACCCTTTCTTTTAAATATGCTGTTCTGGTGGTTATATAAAGTAGAAAAGTTTGAGTTGTAGAATTTATGTTGTATTGTATTTTCACTTGGCGTTTACAAAAACTAAAAGGGTATTTTCAATCTGAATATTTTTAATTATCAAACAAGAAGTCATCGAAGTGTATATTTCCACAACAAGGTAAATAAAAAGTGAAGAGGCATAAGATCAAAAAGTGCTCTGCAGAGGATCTGTTGTAATTAATGAGACTTGAAACTTGCTTGAATTTTTTTCATTAAACAAGTCGTTACCTTTTTTGAGAATGTGCTCTTAGTTTTGATGGAGACTTCTTAAGGTCTCAGAAATGCTTAATGTAAGTTGATTTTTAAGATTCTTCCTCTGTCAGGCTACTGAACTTAGGCATTCTCTTCTGAAGCTGATATTTCATTAGTCAGACAACAGCCTCTTTCTATACAGAAAAAGACTTAAATATGTATTGTGCAATCTAGGGAAATTTTCAAAGATTTTCCTTTTTGTCATCCCTTGTAAAGCATAAACTGCCACATAAACTTGCCCCATTTGCAAAGTCTTACTAAACACAGAAAAAATAAAAGATACATACTGGAAATTAGGAGAATGATATGTCAAGATGATAATTTACACATTGTCATATATAGCTTTTTCTTCCTTTTTCTACTTTTAAAAATATTGGTACCATATAACCAAAATATATATTTGCAGGATTACTCAATTTATTAATATCAGTTAAACTACTTCTGTACTTTAAAGTGCTTAGATGTTTTTCTGTCGTACTTCTGATTTCTTATCCAGGACATAGTAAATAAAAGCATTTTATAGCATATTCTTCACCATTTTGAAAATTTTTACTTTTTTTTTTTAACTAAGCACTGTGAAGTTCCAAATGTCAATATGTTGTTACTGTACTTTATGAATTGCAAGTCATGGGTCTGGAAAGGAACACAAGAGATCAACTAGTCAAGCAGCCCTCCAAAAGGCAGTACCTATTAATAGCAAACCTTCAAAAGCATAGACAAAATGTTTATTTAACTTATTTTACAGACCACAGATGACAAAGGATTGAACTGATTTGCTGGAAAGTCTTACCAGATTTTTCATCATATTTATTTTGACCACTCCTTGTTTCCTTTAGCATCATATACAAAGAACTCAAGAGAACTAATTCTTCTTTTCCTCATCTCAGTAGCTTTTTATACATTTGTTTACACATTCATTTCCTCTGCTTTTATGACTTCCTACATTTTTAGAAACTTGTCATAATTCTGCTCTGCTTATGCAGATCTCCCTATACCCAAAACAAAAATACCAGGAACTGAGCTAATATAAATGCATAGTTAAAGCTGGCAAGAGTCACTTCAGCATCCTTGTAAACTCAGCACAGCCAAGTGTTACAAAGCATTTAGCAGCCTTAATCTGTCCATGAGTTTTTCATCTGCAGCAACTTTTCTCTGACTTTTCCCTAAAGTAGGCTGCCAAGGATTTTTCTTTTTTTTCTTTTTTCCTAAGAAGCAGATATATTATACCATTTGCCTATATCTGATCAAACCAGATTATGACTTAAAGCTGCCCAATGAAAAGTGTATAAACAAAAATATCCTGACCAAGAAAAAGATTTCAAAAGACAAACCCTGCAAAGAAAACTTGAAGACATCCAGGGTAAGTTAATTCTGTGGGGTTTGTTTTTTGTTTTTGTTTTAAATTTCCATTGTTGGTCCAAATTTAAGACCTGGTTCATAAGTCATATGTGATATGAGACCAGTTTTAACTCATTACCTGTCCCTTCCAAGAACACACTGCTGATACCATCAGTAGGAGTTCTGAGGTATTGTTCTTTGTTCAAGGTAGAAGTTTTCCTCCATCTCTGGGGAGGGCAAATCAAACATGAGGCTGGGCTTTGTAACTGAAGAATCAGATCTTATTAGGCTTTCTATTTTTGCAAGATAAAGAAATTCATGCTTATATAGCTTATAAGTTAGCTGTGTTTGTGCTGGATTTTCTTTGATAAAAATAAACTTGACATATTTCATGGAATTAACTTAAAAAAATGCAAAGTAATTATCCCATCCAGGGCACATAGCAATGTTTGTTATAGTTATGAAATATCTTACAAATACATACCAAGCTGTCTTCTCAAGTGGAAATCAAAGCAGTATTTAATCTCAAACTAAACTCAGACTTGTTAGAAGATAAAATATTATTACTTTGAATACAAGATTGCACATAAAATATTTTATTTGCCACACTTTATACGACATTTTACACCAACTTTCAAGTATTCTAAAAATAGTGTATGGCGAATGTTTTCACTTGATTAATTTTTGTCACCACACTTACATTAATACAACTCTGTAGCAGAAGACATCTGCATAATGTTCCTGTTCCTAAGGACATCAGATAGAAGGTTTGCAAGCAGCAAACTATTAATAGTTCTTACAAATTAAATTATTACATAATGAAACATAACATATAAGATCACAGCTTAGAAATACATTGTTTTAGTTCTGCATAAACTTGCACTAGTTCAGGAGTCTTTGAATTTACACTAACCGTTTAGCACAAAATCAACAGAGATATGCATCTGTGTAGGTCTAGCCTAAGTCTTGTTTGTAATATAAACATTAATAACATAAAAAAGACAATATAGCTACTCTACAAAGTATTTTCAAAGGCATTTTCTACAGTTTAGATACGTAACAGGTGTGGCAGTTATACTACATTCAGAAGGGATCACTTACCATCATTCAACAATGCACTTGATTTGGTTTTGGTGAAGTCAGAATATTAGTTTCTGCATGGTGGAAAATTGTCTATAGTTTCTGGGCTGAAAACCTGAACAATACGGCTTTGACTTTCTGGGATAATATAACATTATTATGAAGCTGTGAAAAGTGAAATCATTCTATGATACATTTTTCCGTATCATTAATACTTCTCACAGATATAATTTTCCCACTACTCATGCAGGGCAGAGTGCACATAAGTACAGATCGTACATGGGAAAGGTAGAACATTGACACCATGAAGGAAATAGAGGATTCTTTAACCTAACAAACAAAGTTGAGAATAAAAAAAAAACCAAAACAAACATGTTATAATCATAGAATCATTTCAGTTGGAAGAGACTCTCAGGATCATCGAGATCAAGCATAAACTAGCTCTAGCACTAAACCATGTCCCTAAGGCGGAAGTAGTAAGGACCCCCAATAAGGAGCCAATTGCCAGAACAAGCTCTCTTAAAGGTAGATTACTTGTGAAAAGTCTTTAAAATGGGACTGGGTATCTTTCTAAAAGAATAATTTCAGTTTCATCAGTGTTAAAATTTTAAAGTTGAAACTTTTCTACATCAGAAATCAGAAAAGGTTATTACAGAAATACCTCATGACCTTAAAATACACAGACCTGTGGCATTCCCCTGAAGGAGTAGAAATGGTGGCAGTATGTCTAGCTACAAAAGCTTCTTTTTCCAAGAGGAAGCAGATATACCAAAAAAAAAAAAGTATAGGTAAGCATATATACAAGCTTGTATACACAGAAATGTATATATGCATATCCACACACAATGGCATATAACAGAGAATCTGTGGATATGCTTTCTTCCTGAATTATTTTTGTTGTAAGAAAGAAAAAGGAGTAACTTCAGAAATTGTCATTATAAAGTAAGAAAGGAGACAGGGAGAATATAGAAAATATTGAAGATTATTACAAAGTTCATGAATTAAAAGGGAAAATGTTTGTTAATTTGAGTTTGAATTTCTTTACTTCAGAAGAACATTGATATTCTTGTGGGAGCTTTGATACTGAATGCTTCACAGTCCAGTATGAATTCTGAAATTAAGAGTAAAGTGTCTTGTAAAGACATTTCAGATGGGATTTCACAATGGGTGTAACTCGTTTCTGACACATTCTTTATAATACTTATTTCCTGGCTTTTGATGAGTACTCCTTCAACAGAGATCTTTTTGTTTCTGAAATGTATACAAATTAATAGGTATGAGACATTATGCCTGAACAGTACTATTCAATATATTCATCAACAACTTGGATGAGGGAATAGAGTGCACTGCCAGCAAGTTTGCTGATGACACCAAACTGGGAGAAGTGACTGACACGCCAGAGGGCTGTGCTGCCATCCAGCGAGATCTGGACAGGTTGGAGAGTTGGGTGGGGAAAAATTTAATGAAATATAACAAGGGCAAGTGTAGAGTCATGCATCTGGGCAAGAACAACCCCAGGTTCCAGTATAAGTTGGGGAATGACCTGTTAGAGAGCAGTGTAGGAGAAAGGGACCTGGGGGTCCTGATGGACAGCAGGATGACCATGAGCCAGCACTGTGCCCTTGTGGCCAGGAAGGCCAATGGCATCCTGGGGTGTATTAGAAGGGGGGTGGTTAGTAGGTCGAGAGAGGTTCTCCTTCCTCTCTAATCTGCCCTGGTGAGACCGCATCTGGAATATTGTGTCCAGTTCTGGGCCCCTCAGTTCAAGAAGGCTTGGGAGAGTCCAGCACAGAGCCATGAAGATGATTAAGGGAGTGGAGCATCTCCTGAATGAGGAAAGGCTGAGGGAGCTGGGTCTCTTTAGTTTGGAGAAGAGGAGACTGAGGGGTGACCTCATTAATGTTTATGAATATGTAAAGAGTGAGTGTCACGAGGATGGAGCCAGGCTCTTCTCGGTGACAACCAATGATAGGACAAGGGGCAAGGGGTACAAACTGGAACACAGGAGGTTCCTCTTAAATATGAGAAGAAACTTCTTCACAGTGGAGGTAACAGAACACTGGAACAGGCTGCCCAGGGAGCTTGTGGAGTCTCCTTCTCTGGAGACATTCAAAACCCACCTGGACGCCTTCCTGTGTAGTCTCATCTAGGTGTTCCTGCTCCAGTGGCAGGATTGGACTAGATGATCTTTCCAGGTCCCTTCCAATCCATAACATTCTGTGATTCTGTGAACAGCTAAATTTTCTCCAGTGTATTTTTCTACTTTTAGCTTTTTAATCCAGGATAACTGCTCAGTTACACCAGTCCCTTTAAATACACATTTCTGCTTTTGGTATGAAAGCTATTGACTTACTGATTCATTATTGCTAGTAGGGTCTTGTTAATGTCAACATAGAAACATGAATAAACAATTAACAAATGGAATTCTTCTTTGCATGGCAGATGAGACTATCTTTACTTAAGCAAATGTGAGTTTCCATCAAAGGCAATTGAGCAGTGGGTCCTGAGTCAGGCTCAATGATCCCAAGTGCTGCAGAGAGAGGACCAAGGGTTGAATTGCACATGATGTGGATAATTGAGGATGACCAGTCTCCCAAGCACTTGTGATTGAATTGCCAGTTGTCGCAAGCTCCTGAAATTAAGGTAATACTGATAGACACTAATGTAATTAAGAGTCAGAGTCCAAAAATGGGAAGGAGTAATGAAACAAAAGCTATTGCTAATCGCACAAGAGCAACAACAAAACCAGATAGAACTCTGAAATTATGGTGACATTAATGATAACTACGTGTTTTGGTAACCATGCAAAATGAGGTAACACACTACTGGAAATTCAGTTTCACCATGATCTCTGTAACAACTTTTCTGTAAAAAATGTACACACACTGTAGTAAGTCATCCTCCAAGCAGCTTTGCTCCAGGCACACACTCAGCAAGGAAATGCAAGGTCTTTCAACTCACTTCTTTTAAATAATCTGACTGCTTTTCAGTTCAGTCTCGGTTAGTAACATTTTAATTCAAGCAAGTTCTTTGAACGATTTCTTTCTCTTTCTGATACATGTTTCAGGTATTTCACTAAAAAGCTCTCTGGGAGCTCATGTCATGTTAACTGCAAATTAAAAGAAGTAATTTGGCAGTGTCAAAGCAGACCATTTTTATCAAATTACTTTTTAAACACTAGGGAAACTTTACAACAAAGGAAACAGACTCAAAACTAAGCCAAAATCTTAATCCTTAAAAAGCTTGTCATTAAAATTGCAACAATATTCTTAATTTCCAGTGTTTCTCAATTCATTTACTATGTGCAGTCCTTTTTCCTATGTGATCTGTCACACATATGAGACCATACATCATTTTAAATTGTATCTGTTCTTCTAAATGTATTAACAATACCTTTCAGATTTTCTATTTTAGGATTTGTTATGGTGTTCATCATTGTTGTGTTACAGTGATGAATACTCCTCTAATCAAGTGAGGCAGTGAAACCTTAGGAAGTGTTAGCAGTTTTGTCTAGAGCTAGTCAGAAATTTTCCAGTGAAACAAAGTCCATCAAAAGTGCTAGTTTGTTAAGCTTCAAATTATTTTTTTGATCAGCTGTGTTTGTTCATCTGTGTCCAACTCAAAAGATTTGTTCTGCCTAAAGATCTATTTTAAACACTGAGGAGAGGATTTGCCTGTCTGCTTCCAAACTATTCATCCAAGTTCCCTTTTATGGTCAGCCGAGAAACTGGAGTTTATAGAAAATAATCTATCTGCACAGTTTTATCCCTGTAGGAGGAGTGGAATTATGTCCTACTCTTCACTGTTTTTCCCCACTGACTGTAATGCAAACATAGACATTTGGCTTGTGTGCAGGCATCTACATTTCATGAGAAAAATCACATCTTCAAAGATTGTGTCTCTTCTCAGTATATTTTTGTCCTTATAAAATTATGAGTCTGGCCAATGTGAGACTCCTGTTTGAGTTACACGGAATTTGTGTAGTTGAGTAATATACTTAAGAGAAGCCCTGCAGTGAAGGACAAAAATATAAGTGTTTCTGCCAGTGTATCAATGAAGCAGGGAAAAACTGGAGACTGTGGATATCTGATCACTGTATTTGCTGCTCTGAACCTTAGAAAGCTGGCAGCCAGTTGGAATTCTGAGTTGCATGACAAAGTTGAAGCACTCCATGATCCCATTAACTCATTAACTGTGTACAGCCAATTGTTCCCAAGCTCACTTTTTGCTTAGCAAAGTCAATCTGATCCAGACTTGAGAATAAGGACCCAAATTATTCAGGCCATCAAGAATGAAAAATTATTTTCTCGTAAAAGAAAGAGGAAAATCACATTTTTCCTGGGGGAACTAAGAAAGCCCATGGATGTACATATGCTATTAGTTAGTATGTGCTGTAACATTTCCTAGGCTTAGATATGTAACTCGGTGGAGGAACCACTGAATTCTAACACGTAGTGAAACACAATCTGCACCTTTCTGAGCAGTAAGAGATTCACCAGAAAGAGGGGTTTGTGTTCTGCCTTAACCAAGGCAGAGAATGCAAAAAGCTTTGCATGCTCTGTGTTTTCAGTGCCCTCTTCTCATGTGAATTCTGTTCGGTTCAGTCAGATACCTCTGGGAACGGTTTGCAAGGTTCACACCTTAGCATTACAGGCTGTTTGAAAGTGACTTAGGATGCCATTAGGTGATTCTGTAAATACTTTAAGTTACAAAGTTTAGGATAGAAATACATTTTTCTTGAATCATATTGTAGATCGATCCACAGTCCTGATTAACACAGCCACAGAAAAACAAGAATATTGTATATTAGCACTTATGGCACTAATAGATTATGGCCTTAGCAAATTGAACTTGGATCATCAGATCTCTGCTACAGAATAATAAAAACAAAGGAGATAGATGAGATATTGCCATAAAACCAATGGCATTTGATTCAGCTATGCTAGCTATGGAGCTGCCCCAGGACTACTGTAGCTCAGTGTAGATTAGTCCCAAAAAAATACCTTACCAGTGTCAAGATCAGAAGGGCAGAAAGGTATCAGAAAGCTCTTCTCTCTCCTTGAGTCAAGACGAACTCTGACACAGCAAAGTTTCTAGTCCACAATAATTTTGATATATCTGAGTTTTCACTTACAGAGGCTGAAGTGTCTGAAAACAACCGCCATTTTATAGCTTTCCTGTATGAAGAAGCAGGATAAAAGCATTTAGAGTTCCAGAATTCAGGGTGGTGTTGTACTATAGTGTCATCTTACAGCTGCAAGTGATAGAATTGAAAATGTTTGTGCAGCAACTGCACATAATTTCTACCTATAGGTCTCATGAGTTGCCAGTAGTAGATATGTGCATGGATTTAGACATCTCTGCTGCCTTCTACATTAGTAGTTGCATTTGAGTTTGGATGACTGAACTGTAGTCCTGATGCTCAGTTTGCATAAGCTGGAGCAAAAAAATGAATCTACAAAAAAAATCTAGCAAAATAAATGCTCTTCAACATGAGAGTACATCAATGATACTCATACCAAAGTAAGAGAAACTATTGTGAAAACAATACAAGCAGTAATAACTTAGGAGAGCATTATTATTCCAAGTAGTTTAAAAATATAGAAGAGAATAATTTGCCATGGGATACATATGTTGGAGTGCAATTTGTATTATTGTACAAGAATTATAATTATTATTATAGATTGCGCATAAGCTTGGCAGACGTTGCATAATTTTCTCCTTAAAATGTAAACAAATATCTCCCTAAGCTGCATCCTCAGCCCTTTCAGTTTCTATAAATACTCTAATGACAGCAGAAGTTCATTTAAGCAAATATAGCTGGCTATGTGCAGTTACTGTTGTTCCAAAGCTTTCATCCTGGAAACCTAGTCCAAAAAGTTACACCCACATATGTACACTGAAAACACAGACATTAGATACAATAAGAATAGATTTAATTTTTGAAAATTCTCCAGGAATGTGTCAAGCAAACAAAACAGACAAAGAATTACTTCATAAACCAAACTGAGTCTTTTCTTTAAGCTTTACATAAGACTGACCAGTTGCTATGTCCAAACACAGAGCTTCAAGAAATGCCTTTGATTCAGATAGTCAGTCTTCTTCCACAGCACCTCACTTGTTTCTAGGGTGATATACTTCCCAGTAGCAAATTATTTTCACTTTGACAGTCTATTTCCACTTTGCAGTGTATTATTTATGTGGATCCAAATCTTTCTGTTCCCTAGCATCCCTCTCTTTTCCTGTTTTCGCTAGAACATTATATGTGATGTCTGAGGACTGCAAGCTTAAGAGGTATTCACAGTGGCTCCCATTACAGGGTACTTATTAGTCAGAAATCGGGCACTGGGAGAACCAGATTTACATCAGACATCTTGGTCTGAGGAGTTAGTAACACTGATGCATTGTGCAGGGAGCACTAGTACAAGTAGTGCAGCTGAATGAGATGTCAAAAATATAATAAATGTAAGAAATTACCAGTGTTGTGATATTTTCAAAGAAAGAACAAGTTACTTCATATAATCTCAAGTTGAGATCATGATGATTTTGATCCTGTGACTTCCGTGCATGTGATTTCTTAGCAGTGTGTCGGCATCTTTTCAAATTGAAGCACTACTTCAATTAGGGGGGAAAATAAACCCACACCTCAACAAACCTGTGTACCATCTTGTGCACCTCTGTACAGGGTGTATAATTAAATAAAAAGATACTATAAAATATATAAAAAGATAGTAAAAACTTGAATATTCATACATTATTAACCCTTGCATTTCGGTTTTTTTACTGCATGTGTGAAAATGTGCATACTTATTTGCTTTTAGATTCATAGCTGTGCAGAGTCCAGTGACTCACTGCTCCTACGCAGTAAATTCGACGTCCTTTATGTGTCTGACTTACCACACATACACGCAGCAGCTGCCTGACATATACAGAGTACACAGATGCATCAATCTGTTTGCCTGATTTGCACATACCAAATGGCTATTTGTCCAAGATTTCCAGGTGTCCAGCAGCTCAATAATGGCTCATTTAAGACTTCAGGAAACCCTAAGCAAATGGCTGAAGTTTTCCTAGACAGAATTTCTGACAGGAACAGAAGATGTTGTCAAGATGTACTAACTCCCAGAAGCACAAATGGTGTTCACAGATTCAGATATAGAAATGATATAAAAATCAGGAGTCATATTTTAATATCTACTTTCCTTTAAATGTGACTCACAGTAATGACTCTACAAAAAGTTACCAGAAAATATTCAATAATCTATACTAAAAGTTGCTTCTGTGAGAAAGGCAGATACAAAATATTGCAACCCTTTTGCATAATGCAAGTAAATTTCGGAAGTAAATTAAAAATTAACAGGGTTTAGGAGCTAGAAATAATATTTCTTACAAAGTTATCTTTGTTATATAGCCAAAAATAACACAATAATGAAACACAATGGTTCTTTAGCTATTTCAAGTTATATAAAAATTTTAATGCATATTGTCCTTTAGTAACTATCATAGTATCTCATCTGACTTTAGCTTTCTCATGGAGGATCTCATTTTCCCTGTTTTAGACCAAAGGTTCTGTTATTCTCCACTAGCTACGAGGACAATTATCACAAATTTAAAAGTTTAACTTTGAAGTATTTCTTAGTCTAACTTTTTTGAAAAATGGACATTCAAACCAGTCCCTCATATACAAGATTATCACTCAATTAAATGCATTTCAGGTGATAATGTGCCTATGTAGTTTGCAGAAATTACTTCAGACCTACTATGTAGATTTCCAGATAAAAAACTGTTGCAAAATTGACAAAAAAAGAGACCAAATATAAACTTGATGAAAAAGGGACAGGGAAAAAAAGATTCATCAGTCAAAACCAGAATTAGAGAAATAATATGGTTCTGGTGTTTGGTAGTTTCCAGAGGGAAAAGAAAAAAAAAATCTAAAATGATTGTTTGGTTCCATTAAAAGTAGATTTTTTACGGTGAAGATCATTAAGGAGACTTGCTAGGTCATAAAAAAATTACTGATTCAACCTAAAAATAAAAATTCTGTTCATTTTCAATTCATGGAAAATCTTTATTTTAAATTATATGTCACAACAAAGCATTTGAATTTAAGTGATAGAGTATTTTGATTTAACAGTTTCTAAAATATAAATTGGGTGTGGGAGAGGGATTTAATCTCTTTTCAGACAAAACAATATTGCAATGCTGACATGAATTCACAAAATATTTGTTTGACACAAGTCTTTCTGTTGACACAATCAAGAGAAAACTATTTTGACAGAGAAAAAATGCTTGACTTCTATGAAGTGATCTGTAACATGTTGAAAACAAAAATATGCCAATGTAAGACTTATTTTCAGTTTTCTACTAAGACATGCTTCTCATAGGATTCATAGGAACTGCAAGTCACAGACATAATAGACTTACTGACCTCATCATTGTAATCTTACTTGCAATTTAAAACACCATGAGTATTCAGACCTAGAGTGCATCCTAGAAGATGTTTCAGGGCGAACAGTGAAGAGTCGTTCCTAATGAAGAAACAAAAATGATCTTCAAGATTTTTAATCAAAACAGAATGAAAAATTATTATAAGATACAACGTTATAAATCAAAGTAGAGGCTTGGTCTGGGAGTTTTACTGTAGTTTGGGATCTAAGATATCCAAAATGTCCCTAGATACTGGATAATGTTTTCAAAATTTTCTATGAAAAGTCAGCTATACTTAATATACAAAATGATCAGGGGAAAAAAAACCTCAAACATGTAAGAATAAAATACAGACCAACGAATAGCCAAATTTATTAAGATTTTTTTCATAATAAAATGTCCCCAGTAGAAGAAAAGTTAGATAGATGACAGTGAAGAGACAATAAATCAGGAGATAGAAAACTCTGAATATCCTAATCTTAGCTGGCAATTGCTGCTTTGGTTCGGTTTCTTACAGTAATGACCATAAAGATTTACCTTTATCTAAAAGGTTAGAGAAAATAATTCATTATAACAGATGTCCCTGAATATTTTACTGTCATTACTCCATGGCTAGACAGTACATTTGTGAGATTCTGCTGCCTTGTCACAGTTAGGATCTATAATGCTAAAAAATAGATTATCTCCATTTGTACTACACCACCACACTATTATTACAAATTTTCAACTATAGATCAGGAAAATATATATAACAATGAAGAAGAGGTTCAGAGGAACAGTTTTGATATACATAGCAACTGCTCCTATGATATTATATTCTCCCTTCTAGACAAATTGGAACACGATTATCTTCCTAAGAAATGCATATTATTAAGTTGGAATATACTTCAGACTGTGTTAGCAACTCTTCCATATTAATATAATTTCAAGTCCTGGAAGCACTGCATCTGTCTCCATGCTTTTTTCAGGGCAGGAATTGAAAGCGAATTTCCAGACATAATTAAAAGCAGATGGACTTGAAGCTCTCTAAAAGTCAATTGTTACGCTTACTTTATTGACCCTATCTATTAAAAAAAAAAAAACCAAACACCAACAAAACAAAACCCAGGAATCGCTTCATTAGAAATTAGGTGAGTAACCTGATGATGAAATGCAACTCCTTGAATCTTTCTGTAGTTTACAGACTCTGTATAGAATATCTCTAGCTTCCAGATGAAAAAAAAAAAAAGTAAATAGGAGTAAACTGTAACTTTTTTCTCTGTTACAGCCTACCTTATGTTGTGGGTCTGCTTGCAGGTACTCATATAAGGTATAATTTTAACAAAATGTTTTCATGTGAAGGAGATTGATTTTTACTTTCATCTGACCAGAATTTAGTAGTTCTTTAGTTTTACAGATACATATGATCATAAAATTCTTTATCACTTCCGCATATATGCTATTGTAGACCAAGGTCACATATCCACATTGATAAGCAGAAGAGAATATTCAGTAAAAGGCACTTAATAATCTTCAGTAATATTTATTAATCTCTCAAGATCACCTGTTTCCTATAAGGTGCATGCATATTCCCAGAACTGAACTGAAGTAAACGTAGGTAAATCCATTCAGAGTAATAGAAACAAGCTAAGGATCAGGTCCTCTCATTGTCAAGGAGCCTGGTTCTCTTTTGGAGGTACTAAGCCAACACCTAAAGTGTTTTCATACCTGTTGCATTGTCCTCACATCCATAACGAGGATCTTCACTGCTGAGAGGAGAGGAGGTACCTGTACAGCGATTCCTTTTATGTAGGAAACACATCTTTCAAAAAAACTGAAGAAACAGAAAATTCAGTGTGTGTCTTGTTAGAGCTCATCAGAATTACACTAACCTCTACCTCTCCTCTGAACAAGGACTTTGCTTAATTCAGAGTTTGTTTTACAGTGTCTGTATTGAGTTTGTGTGAGTGACCTTTCAAAATAACACTGGAAAATTAAACTAACCTTGGAGGAAAGAAAGCAAATCCTTCTGGAATTTTTCCTCTAGTCCATGGGATCTACAATTTAAAAAACAAACAAACAAACAAACAAACAACAACAAAAACTAAAAAAAAACCCACCAACTTTAGGAATAAAGTTAATGCACTAACCTTTTCCTGATCAGTTCTTCATGTGCATGCAGAGTCAGAAGATGTCCACTTTCTGTAACAAATGCAAATGAAAAAAATCAAATCAAACCTAATAGCTTTGTATAAGTTATTTCAGCTATTCCTTTGCAAGGTAAGAGATGAGAAAGATTGTTACACCGTTTCTACCTTATGTACGTAGGACATGCAAGGAAACCAAGTGTAGAACCATCTAAATAATTAAAGAAATATGTCCATTGACAGACAACTGCTGCTAACATCCTGCATGATTTTCATCTGAATGTCGTATTGTTAATTCTTTTACTTAATCTTGCTACATGTTCACAAACCAGTTAGATTAAAATCAGCCAATACATATGTTTTCATAATGTTTTCATAATGTGTTTTTAAAATATTTCTTTGAAGTTTCAAGCTCTCACATGAGAGTGAAGGAAAAGGAGAAGAAACAGTGTGCTGGTAAACCTTGTGTAACTCATACAGCTAATCAGAGAAAATTTGCAAAATTGCCAACACACTCTTGTCACAGTGTAAGTGAAGGTACAGGGGAATTATTGATTACAAACAGCAACAGCTTCTCCAGAAAAAATACACATAGACACTACTGCTAATATTGCTGCTAGGAAAGATAAGCCATGATGTCATTTGTGTCTTAAACAACTGCAGGTTGTTTAAGAGCAGTGTGTTTGTAGTGCTGGTCAGAGTCTGCAATGACCTTTTGTGTGGCACCTCACACAATATTGACTGTTGCTGTTGTTCCTTAAGCATGCTGGGAATCAATATGGTTAGTAATAGTAATTACAAAAAATGAGCATTATGAGTAGTATTTTACTACAAAATAATCAACAATCGTAATTTGTGTCTGTGCTAATTCTATTTCCAATATGGATTGTAGATAACTAGGGCAGTCTGCAGCCTACATTTAATGAACCTAATCAACTTACGTCCTTTTATTCCATACAGAATACAAGGGAGAGATTATGGTGGGACCACACACATTTCCCTGCTAGGTTTCAGGCTAGACTGGAGAAAAGGTGACAGTGTTTTGAGTGAGTCTGAGGATGCTCAGAAATGTCTCAGGTAAAGATGCTCAGAGGGAAGAGCTCTGTCAAGAACTTCCTTCAAACACAGTTTTGAAAAGGTTGTCCAAAACATCAGACATTTAATCACAAAGAAATACACTCCTACAGCTGCACTTACCCTCCTGCATAAAGTAGGTATCAATTGTCCCTTGGAGGCAGTTAATCAACCAAGAGATATCGTAAAAAATACAATGCAGCAGAAACCAGGGGATATGAAATGGAAAGAAGTAATGTTCAACACTTAATTCCCAATTCTTAAGCGCAATTTTGTGTTACATGCATATCTATATGAACCTGTGCATTTAGACTCCTCTTCCCTTTTGCACATTAACATGAAAATAATCGTGTGTGTGCGTTCACTGGGTAGTTAAACAACACACACGCAAAAGTCGAGGCCTAAATGAAATTCTTTGGAAAGATAGGTTTGACTGCCTTCCTACTCTTCAGTCAGAGTAAGTTCTTTTAAACATAATTTCAGCAACCGATACTGCTGTAGTCTTGCCTCCTGAATAATACTTGGGGCAGATCAAAGATGCTAGACCACATCAGTGATAACCTTCTAACATTTCCATCCTTCCTAGCAATTAACTGTAGTAAAACCAGACTACAATGACTGGGAGTGCAGTTCACCAGTGAGAAACAGACCTTGCAACTCAGTGAAGCAAATGTGCTGAAGGAAGCTGCTGCTAGAGACAACCATGTCTGGATGGTGATGATCTAGACAACTATTTCTATATCACTTATATTCCACTTCTGATTAGATTTATTAAGGTTTATTTTCTTTAAAGAATCTTAAGAAGTGATTATGCTAGCGGCTCCCCTTTATAAACAATATTTGAAAGCTTTTATCACTATTCTTGCATAAATTACAAGACATAAATATAAAAATACACATAAAATAATTTTTGCCCACTTCTCTATTAACAAAATATTTGTATCTTATTTTTAGAGGTAGGCTGATTGAGACATGAACTTCAGCTCCTATTAAACCTCTCATAAGAAAATGTATCTCACAAAATGGGAAGCAAAAATAAGAAAAAAAATCTTAATTTAACTTTAAAGATTCCACAAAAAAATCATACCAGCAGTGCGTAGAAGACAAAAGAATAGACGTAATACTTGGCATCTGCCTTAAGAGAATGCACATTCATAAACTAAAAATATATATATCAACGGACAAAGGAATAAGCCACTGTGAGAGTGGTAATAGCTAATTTATTTTTTATTCAGCAAGCCCTGACAGGTACATGGTTTCTTCCTTTGGAAAAAATGATATACATAAAGGAGTATAAACACTAAAGTGAGCACCTCTTTGGTTCCATTTTTCAATTTTAAGACCTTTTCACAGAACATTCGTATAATTTCAGTGAGCTAACACCTTTCAGCAGAGGAGGAAAAAGGAACAAAAAAAGATAACTCTTCTAGGCTAGATGTTGTTGTTGTCAACTCAATCTAAATCTGATGTGATGGTGGAAGGTGTCATAAGTCATGCAATTAGTTTGTCCTTAATAAACAGCTTGCCTCATTCTTTTTCAGTTTCTTGAGGTTAACAATGCATTGAAATAATGTATTTACCTACTCTGAAAGTAGTATTAAAAATGCATCAGTGGAAGAGTGCTTAGGGGAAAAAAAACAGTGACAATTTCTCTTTCCCTTTTCATCGCTTTTTTTTTTTCCTTTCAGTTCACCTTGAAAGTCATCTGCTGAGAAGCACAATTCTCCCTTTACAAATGATGAAAATGCAGAACCCATCTTGAAAATATGCTGAAAAATAGTTTATTGGAAACCTACAGACAGTCTGCATACCTGAACTCAACCACATTGTTGTGTTTCTTTTTATGCAATAATTTTTCTTTGAAATCTCTGGGCTTGCTCAGGCCCTAACATATACATTATACAGTATCTATTCAATGACATCGATCCCAGTATAATAAATCTCTATAAGATGTGCATAGTACATACGCATCTGCTATATGTAAAGCCAGATATAGGTAAATATTTTAATCCTTTTTTTTTCTTTAATGAGCATAAAACCGAATAACTAGTCACACTAATTATTCAAATCATCCTGTAACATTTAAAGTAGCTTTCATCTAATCACATTACATTCTGGAATGTTTCCCTCCTTTGCATTTTTATAGAATATTAACTGCAGATTATTCTCTTAGATGCACCAGAACACAGGAAAATTGGGTTAGACACAGACAAAATCAACCTCCTACCATCTATACATTGAGATACTCTATGAAAAAATGCAAAGCAAGGCTGAGTCACTCATTATAGAGACTCAGGTAACAATAACAATAATATGCTTTTCTTTCTCTAAGTCTCTCTACTCTTAGCGCACAATACTGTTGTTAAGCGAAGTTATTTGTATAACTTTTGTACTCACACTGCATGTTGTTTTTCAATGAATTCAAATGTAAAAGCAGGCAAAGATAAATTACACTCTCCAAATCACTTTCTTTAAATGACTAGGTCCTGATTTCTGTAGCTTTTGAACACAGCTCCTCTGACAGTCTAAGTAGTCTAAGGTAGCAAGCCATGTGAAATTTAAAGGTTGAGGGTTCACAACCCCAGGGAAGCCTTAGCAGCCCATGCAAGTACTGAGAGATGGGAAGTGAAACTGGTAAAATGTTATTTTTGTGAAGCGGCTACTATGAACCTTAGGAGTGCATCTGCTTTAAAACAACATTAAAGAAGAAAGAAAAAGTGAATTGAAGGGTCCAGAACTACCTGAGCATGGGAAACATTTTAAAATAACTATCTCCCATAAAGCAGAATATCCAAAAAGTGATCAAATTGTATTCAGCAGCAGTATGTGTGAGAGCTGCTAACAAGACAGAGCAGACAGACACCTACAAACTGTTTCCCTCTCCTGGTTGGAGACAGAAGTAAGTGATTTGCATGGAGGTTACCAAAGCTTGTTGTATAAGACTAAAATATGAGCTGAAGGAAATCCAAGGAAAAGCACTTACTGCTTTAAGAACAGATGTCCTGCTCTCCAATTCATTTTTTTACTTCACCTCAAAAACCAAGAATATCATTGCTTTGATAATACTTCATGGGTAATAGAAAATATATAGAGAGGTAATCCTCTTTTTTCTAATCATACCTGTGAGAGAGAGATTTGTTTGGGGGAGGAGGTAACTTGTGTTTGAAGATGCTTCTGAGCCTTTTTAATCAGCTACTGGCTGTTGACAACTGAGAGAAAAGGGGAAAAGAATGTGGGTAGATACTGAAATTTTTAACATTAAAAACTGCCTTTTATGTACGAGTTAAGGATGGAAACTAGGATCTTAATTTTTCCATGGAAAAGGGAATAGAACCTGAAAATGCGGATCATCAGGAAAATAATTTCAGTTTAGTTTTCTCAGATCAAGATGGGACAACTGTTACCTGCGCTGGAGACTCTACTTCTTGCACCTGGTTCTGTGAAACTCCCAGGAAATTTCCAGTAGCTGCAGAAGGTTGGGTCATTTGCCACAAGCCTGTAATAGAGCCCCAAGGAGCTGAACCAGCCAGAGCCATGGCTGTTCACCAGGAGAGGTCCTGGGGCTCCCAGGGTCTACAATGCTGCCCCTAAGGCAAAAGCATAATGTCCAAGGCAGAATTCCCAAATTTCTAATCTATTTGGGCAAGAGAAAAACGTGGGATATATGCCACAGGTGGCTTGGCCTGAACCCACAGAGTTGGCTGGTGAAAAATGCCACCGAGAAGCTCTATTTTGTCATTGCTGCTGCAGTCCTACAGAGATACATCACTTATTTACTGCTCAGCAGACACCTACTTTCCTCTTTGCATCTCCTGCTCTGGCTTGGGTGCACGAGGAAACATGTCCCCAGACTTTCTTAAAACTTTCTCAGACGCATTCCCCAGAACAGCTTATCAAATACATCCTGTGATATAAGGAAAGCTAAACAGAGATCTACACATACACCTTCTTCTGGGAATCACAAGGCAGACAGAGCAACCAAACTCACACCTTGGATACTGTGAGAAAATAAATAATTTATAATACTTCATACTTAAATGAATCTCTAAAATAAAGTTATTTCTCACTATTTAAAAAGAAGACATATTAGCTGCTGGTCTTTTATCTCAAAATTGCTGAAGCGTGCTTGTGACAGAGGTGAGGGTGAGGATAAAAGGAAAACAAACAAGATATCTATGCATGCACAACAGTTCTTGGAAAATTATATTTTTGCTTTATATTTGACTGCATTGTTTTGCTGTCAAATATTTCAGCAGAAACATACAATTTTCTTTGACCTTTTATTTATTTTCTTTCTTTTCCCTCTGTAATTGAACAATGCTGTGTCATTAAAAAATGATGACTGTGGAAGATGACCATGGCCAGAGACTCCAGACAACCGTGAAAAATGTGTTGATGAGCAAAAACATAATACAGAAAAAAATGTAAGTTCTTTCTGGTTAAAATATCAGATCTAGGAGGAAAGTTAATAGACAATAACACATTATACAGATGTACCACAGTAATAGTGAAGTCATTATTAACATGATTATCTCCAGACACTGAGAAAGGGAATAAACATTCCTCAAAGCAGTTTATCATACAGAAAAATATGTATTTAATGAAGCTGTCTGTATAAGAAAATGTATAAAGTGAGCTAAAGAACTACAGAATCACAGAATGGTTTGGGTTGGAAGGGACCCTTAAAGATCATCTAGTCCAACTCCCCTGCCATGGGCAGGGACACCTTTCACAAGGTTGCTAAATGCCCCATCCGTCCTGACCTGGAGCACTTCCAGGAAAGGGGCATCCACAACTTCTCTGGTCAGTCTGTTCCCGTGCCTCACCACCCTCTTAGTAAAGAATTTCTGATATCAAAAAAGAAAAGGGATTTTTTTTTGAGATGCAAGGAGACAGAGAAAACTGAACGGAAAAGAGTTTGTGAACCATCCCCTTCGCCCTGTCGCCACCTCATGGATACCCAGTAGGGCACATTTCAGGTATAAACTGAAATCCAGTTGTTGTGGCAGTGGAAGCATTCACCCTGGGACTGCAACCCCAGCCCCTCAGACAAAGGTGCCGAGGGAGAGGAGGAACCGGCACTTTTAAAAGCAGGATGGTTTAAAAGCAGGTACTTTACAGATCTGCCTGAAAAGATCTGTCTCAACAACTACAACAGGCTAACGGGACTAAGAGCTGGGGCATCGTGTTCCCAGAACAAAAAGATGTGCTGAGAGCAGCCATCCTAGCAATTCAAGGGAGATCTTCAAGCCATGTAGCAAAGCTACCTGCTCCAGGGCTCTTGTGCAGCTCTCCAGGCAGACAGGAGGGGGTGGGGGAAGGAGGAAGAAATGAGGCAAAATAAAAAAGAAGAGCAGCTAAACAAGAAAAACAAAAAACTTCAAAAGACAGCAGCCAGGTTGCACTCAGAACTGAATGTATTTCAGAAAATGTTTGTCAAACTGAAGACGTTGCTGTAAACCATTTCAGCCTCGGTGAATCAGCATTTACAGATTTGCCCTTTTTCACTAGTGAGGTTTTGACTGGCTTTACCACAATCAACAAAACTTCTTCTGCTAATATGCATAACCTCACCCTGTACAGAAACCCAGGTGTTGAAGGGTATTTTCATGTCTTCAAAAAAGGCATGTAAGCAATGAAAGGGAGTATAAGGCAGTTCGCCTTCACATAGACAATAACGCAAACACTCCTTTTTCATCTATGGTGTCTCTGCTCTCCCCCCACACCCCACTGCAGCAGCCATTCTAGCTCAGTTAAGTACATATAGCAAATATATCTTCAAATTCTGCTGCCGTTAATTAAGTTTAAATTTAGTTGAACAGTTGCCAGGAGGAACTGGGTCAATGACAGAGGAGTATACTGTCATATCGCAAATGCATGTCTAATTTCTGTCCCCAGTGCCTTCTCAAAACTCCAGGCATGTCACAGAGCACTAGACAGAACTTAATCGCTTTCTGCTCTAGTAATTCTGGCTGTTTGGGAATTGAGATTGATTTTGCTCATTTTTGACTGTGAAGATCCAGGGTGAGCCTGCTGTCACACAATATGAGGTGGCATCAAGCACGAAGGAATGTGATGTTCTGTAGCAGCTGTCATGAGCCACAGAGCTGGCAGCATCAGGAGCAATAGTGTGAACCTGCGGCTCAGGTACAGGAGTCTTCTTCCCCTGCTCTATACAAACAAGGTGCTCTTGGTAGGTCCTTCTGCCTGTTGCAATGATTTTCAGGCTTTTCTGTCTTGTTTGAAATTTTGCGGCTTTGACTAGAATGGTTTTAGTGTTTACATCTACCAGGCCTGGCTAGTAAATATTTTTAGTACTTCCAAAGACCATTTCATAAAACAAAGAAAGCGGAACACTTAACTCTGGCACTTTCAGTTTGCAAGACAGATGGGACAGAAGGACAACAACTATACCGTTGCATCAAGAAGACACCAGTAGAACAGTTTAAATTCATTTTCTTCTATGACAAAAGAAAAAAAAAAAAGTCTTACTCTGTTTTGCATTTCCTTTATGTATCAGTGAAAATTCTAGATGTAGCATAGTATATAATATATTTTAGCTTCCTTTTATTAAGGCTGCTCTTTACACCAGCTGGTATAAAGCATTCAGTTAATGTTTTACGTCAGTAACTTTTCAGAAAACTTTGTCATTTTTCAGATAATAGGACATTTGAGATAGCCACTAAACAAGATTATATCTCTTGTGTCTCAACAGTGATGGCAAATTTGACAAGTTCATAAAAGGTTCCCCCTAATGCTGAGACAGTTGGGAGAGAATTGGCTAATTCTTAGCTCACATTGTGGTAAATCTGGAGGAATTCAGTTAACTCAGGCAACGAGACATCTGCATAAGGCCTCGAACTTTTCTATATAAATCAGTTAGATAGAACAGTTACATATAGTGAAAGATATGAGAAACTTTTTTATTAAATAGGAAAAGGTTTTTAACAGGGATTAATAAATCACTTAAAGAAAACCGGTATTTTGAACAAGGGAAGCAGTTTGAGCAAAGTAAGACAGAAATGTTATATCTAATGTGTAATAAAAGAATGCAGCTGCATAAATTTTCACCCTTACCATGTAACTGTGAACTCTGTTGAGAGTTTCTCTACAAATGTCAGACTGTATAGTGTACTTTATCTGAAAAATGATGTTGCTAATTAAATAACCACGATATTGTGTGTTTATCGCTATTTTGCTTTTAAAAACTGCAGATCAGAGGGTATTTTTTATTTGGTAAATTGAAATCTATTGCAATAACTGTACCAGCTTTTCCTTCCAGGAAAAAGTCTTTTTGCATTTTAATGCTACTAGACGGTCATTGCTAGGCCAAGGATGTTTTACAGAGCAATAAAAAGGGGTTCTTTGCTAACCCGGTTTTCACTCTACTTACTTGAAATGACCAAGTTCATCAGTATCTCATAAATGTATGTTGATTAATGGTATAATTTATTTCAAGTTTACACAAATTTTGGGACTCATATTTTAGAAATTATCCAGATAGAATTTCAGTGGCCATGTTTAGATGACATACGTACATATGATTATACTAAGATATGAGATCAAATGGAATTATAAGGAGAGATGGAGACAGTAATTCTCTAACAGGGAAATAGAAAAATCAACTAGAAGTATAAAAATCCAATTTTAAAGCAACCATTATTGCTTGTGTACAAGTCACTCAGATCATGTTTAAATTCCAAGACTCCTTGAGGAAAAAACTCTGTATAGATTTTTCATTGCCACTAAATGAGGAATCTTTGTCATTATCTGATATCAACCAAGTCAGAAGATTTTGCTACCAAGAATCACAGGACATTTTTCTCAAAGCATTAATGTCCTTGACCCCTAGAGAGAAAATTTCAGCCCATTCATTCACTTTAAAGGTGCCAGTTCAGTCTGAAGTATTCTTAAGTGTAAGATGAAATAAAATCACATGAAAAAATATTAAGAACCTCCTGCAGTTATTGTGGGTTTTCAAGTGTAATTATTATATATGGTTATTTTACTATTGTATATGGATAATTTAAACTTCAAAATATTTAAGCCATGACTGTGGTAGTTTGATATTACTCCTCTCCCACTGATATCTCCTATGACCAGGATTTACAAGGAATCACAGGTTAGTCCTGTACAGCATTTGAGTAAAATATCTTTTCCATATAGTTTGGGTCCCGTTTTGAAATACTTCCAATCTGTCTGGCACTATTAAGATTGGAATTTTGGTCTTTGAGAGATGTATAAGCCTCTCTGATCTTATTTCCAAAACAAGGAACTTCAGAGGTCACCAATTCATAAATGCCATTTCATACAAAGTAATCAACACCTGAAGGAGATGACAACCTCTGAAACGATTGTTTTAATTATGAAGTTGACCCACTCTCGCATAAGGCAAGAAAATATTCTTAAACAGGAGTCCGGTTGGGCAGAATTCTCCAAAATCTCAAGTTTCCCAGAAGCCAGATGCTGCTGCCCGCTCTCCTAAAAGGAAAGGGATTGTTCTGAAGTTTAGATCATGATGATGCACAGCTCCTGGGACAAAGCTGAGCAGAGAGGTCAAGGATGCAGTTAGAGCTAAAATTTTGGGTTCACCATCGCAAGGTGTTTTAGCATTTTAGAGGAGACATTCAGATTCAGATTCTCTTCTTGTATTACATTTCAAAGGGTTTCCAATTTGCTAACTTCAGTTGCTTTGATTTACATCAGGATAAAGGGCAGAAGAATTTTTTTACTATACCAATACACATCGGTTGCTTCTGTCTCCATCACATCTTCAATGTTACATGGCTGGTTTTGATTAAGCCAATGATATAGCACATTCCTCACCTATCTGAATGCAAAAGCTGCTCCATTTTCTTTTGACCGACCTGTGTTCCACTGCTCTCCAATTGCAGAAATGCACTTTGCTTTCTTCATCCTTGTCTCATTAGCATGCTTAATGATTACTACATATAATCCCTGAGACAAGTCTTTCTCACTAATTATTTGTTCCTAGATGGTAGCTTAGAGTAAGGAACTACACTGATTCCCAATACAAATTGCACTAGCAAAATAAATCAAATAAAGTTGTAGATAAGAGTTAACAGGTATAATGTCATGATGGGTTAATAGATATGCTACAGAATATGTGTGTGCAAATAACTGTGTGTTAAATATATTCTGATTTGTATATCATACAAATATTGCATTAATATCTCCTGCAGACATTTTCAAACAGTGTCAGGGGCTAATGTGGTAAACAAGTTCTAAAAATTATTCTCTTTAGCAATTGCATATGGTATATCCTCAGAGAATGCAGAAGCAGTTTGTGAATGTGGAAATTTAATCCTGAAACCCAGCTACTGTATTTGGAATGCATTTTTTACATCAATTAATGAATGGAAAACATCAAATTTGTATGGAATCATTAGTTGAGCAAACACAAAACAGACCCTAACTGCAAATTAAATGGTTTCTTTATTACTATGTAGGCTTTAAATGCAAACTCTAATTATTAACATTTAGGAATCAGTGGTGTCTGATACACAGCATCCCATGCATTATAACTCAATTAAAAATGAATGGTCCCTTAACACGTTAACACTTAGCCTTTAAATGCTTTCAAGAGGCATTTTCTCCTCCTAGTGCTTTGAGAGGCAATCAAGAGCTTCTTTTTCTCTTTAATTACTATCTTTTCATCCTTTCCAGGAACACATAATTGGCAAAATGTTTACATCTTGTTGCAGCAATGAGACAAATTATTTTCCACACGCTAAAGTGTTTTGACCTTAGATATGATGGCAACAAGGTCTCGAAGGGAACACTGAGTTCAAATCTATAATTAAAATTATATTTGAGTGCAGTTATTTGGGCCACAAAATTTAATTTGCTGTATCACTGGTCATTACTCCTTCAAAACTGTACAGTTACTGTGTCCAGTGTTCTCAATCAAGAGCTACTTGGGTAATTGCCTTGCTGTGTAGCTCTAGTTGGATGGATAGTATTTGTTTCCTGTTATATTGTGTCCAACTTCTCTGCTGGAGTTTCTGCTGGCAGAGGGCACTTCACCCCTAAAGTACATCTATTTCAATATACTTCTGGTTGCAAACTAAGGTTTCTAAGGAATCCCAGGACTTGAAAAGCATTATATAAATGTCACACTCTCACTACTTTCTGGAATATATATATTTTTAAAAGCCATTTTTTTCTCTAATACAGAATACTAAATACTAGTCACACTGAGTAGGATGCTTGTTAGCCTCCAATATTTTTTATGATGTAAAAAAGATACAAATAAAAACACCTAGAATTTCCTAGGACGTCTAGTACGTGACATGCAGACATACCATATGCTAATGCTTACATCTGCTGTCGGAAGTAACTATGTTTACAAAGAAGAGTCTCACATTCTTCTGGACTGAGGGAAGTGGTCATCCAAATACCATAATTAAACAACTGGTAATGAGCTTGTCAATAAATAATATTGTTGTTTCTCTCTCAACAATCAGATGTACATGTGCAACATGAATGTTTGACATGTTCCAGTCATCAACTCAAAGCATACCTTATGGAGCCTTTTACCCCTTATTTGTTCTAAGAAAGCTGTGCAGCTGAACAAATAACATTTACAGACAAGGCATTAGCCATTGCGACACCATTGCTACCAGATGTTTGTTAAAGAGTATCTGACCCAAGGAGCAACGACTGGACTTGAGGACAAGTGGTACAAAGGCCCTAGGGGACCTCCAATCTGCTTGTGTTGCTACTTTGGCCCTAAGAGAGGGCTGTTGGTGTATGATAGGAAGGGAGTTTCATTTTGAAGTCTCTAAAAGGGAGTCATGTTACAACTCTGAGTGGTCTTTTCATGGCAAGAAAGTGGTAGTATTTATAAGCTTCATGCCCAGGATTTGACATAGGAGTATGCAGAGGAGGTTTCAGATAAGAAAGCATGATGGGACAGTAGCGAGAGACTGTAGAAGGCAGAAAACAAACCTGGTAGAGTCTTTCTCATCCTGGAGAAAACTAGAAGAATTACCCCAAAACCAACCTAGGCAAAAACTATCAATCTGCAATACAAAAAAAACAGTCACTCCCTGGCTTTTTGATCAGTGCTGTCTCCAGAGAGACTTATCCTAGACAAAACTACTGGGAGTTTAATAGGACACTGTAAATATTGGAGTAGATAGATGCTGTATTTTAAAGTAGAAAAGGATGAGATTGAGGTGTTCACATTTGCCCAGTGTTTACTGAGTTATTACCAAGTCATTGTTTCTTCTGCTTCTCATCATCTCCCTAGGGTTTCCAAACAACTAACTGTACTTAAAACTAGGCTTCCTGCTACTGTTTGTGGACAAACGATGGTAATTAATGATCCTTTGGCTACCCAGAAATAACCTACTAAGCCAGTATTGAGGAAGCAGGCCAAAAATCAACTTAGGCAGGCAATAAGCCCCAAACAGACCTTGTTCTAAGCAAAACTGTTTACCAGAGAACCAACTAGAAATGATGTTTATCCAAAATCATTCAGCACTCCAGCAACATGACAAAACACAGATTCAGATGTTGGTTAGGAGTTCAGTACTACACAGCAAATTCAGACTGAAGGAATCCCAAAACTTTGGGATAAAGACTCAAAATGCATATCTTCCAATTCATATCATAGAAAGTGAGGACTTTCAAGGGTACCCAGAAGATATAATTGCTTACCCATAAACCAAGGAATAGGTAGGAATGTAGGGAGATGCTATAACTCTAGAGAGCCACTGGAGAGAAGGAAAAAAAAAAAAAAAGCCACATACAGAAACTTAAAAGCTTACACAACATAAGAACATTACCAGAAGGCAGAATATTGTTAGTACAGGAAAATCCCACCAGTGGTGTAGCTAAGATGGTTATTTGAAGATTGTGGTGCAGTTGAGGCCAAATTGCTAATTTAAGGTGCAGCACTCTTTTTCTTATGTCTATATTACACCGGTATAACATTGGTAAAGATGGTGCACCCTGGAGGAATGCTAATGCTGAGCTCCCACATGAGAACCATATTACCAGTAAGAGAAAATATTCACTGAGAAATCCAGTTTTACAGCTGAATTTGCTGTGTTTAGCTGGAGAAAATTCTTGAACCTGATTTACTTGTATGTTATAAGGCTCTGTTGGCAACTGCTGGCTAGGGAATAGACAGATCCACTGCATTTTGTAAGTACTATTTTCCAGTTTGAAAGGAAAAGGCTTTTTTTTCCTGCAGGGATTTCTCATAGGAAACTTTCTTCTGAGACTCCTTTCAAAAGTGAAGTGATTGATGTATGATCTATTACTCTGAAGAGTTTTAAAAGGAACACTATCTTTTTTGCTGCTCGGGCATGGGTGGGTATTTTTTGTTTTGTTTTGGGTTTTTTTGTTGTTTGGTTTTGGTCTTTAAACTTGAAAGAATTGCTTTAGCAGAGCAAGACCTTCATGACTATCTCTACACGCACTTAACACTGCTGACAAACACCACCATAACAACTATAACTGCTACAGGCCATTTTTAAACAACAGTAGAGATATCAACATGTGATGTACACAGGGTAGACTGATAGACGTCAGTTTTCAACCGAGTCTCTAGAAATATTTCAGATAATAAAGCAAAGATTTTTCAGTAATTTTCCTAAATGTTCACTGTCCTCCATTACATAATTGGAGTATGTCCATCCTGAGAAGCTGCCTCTTGGTTGTCTATAAACTAATCTTCATTCAAAATTAGTACAATATATTGTTAACCAATTACAAAACTACAATAAATCATTATCTATATAGAAATATCATAGAGGAAAAAATGTCTACAGTATTTTGTTAACTATATATATATATATAAAAAAAAGCTAAAAATCACCTGTTTTGTTAAACAAAAATGATTGCATTTCCAGTCTCTCACTCCACCAAATTGGGGGGTGGGAGGAAATGCACACACCCATTAAAAAAAGCCCACAAAGAAAATCTGGGAAAAAAATGTAATTGGAAAGGAAAAAGAAAAAAAGCATTGAGAGGGAACAGTGTCGTCTTAACAATGGGATGTTTAGTCATCTCGTCTTCCTTTAGTCCACTAGAGCTGTACCAAAGTTATATCTGCTTGTTTTATCTCTATTAATTGCTTCAGTTGCATATGTAGTTACTTAAACAATTTGTTTTCAAGCCCCAGACTTCATCCATCAAGCCATTTTGATGCATTGAAATAAAAGATGATATTAGAATAACCTTATACATTCAAGAAAATATGCTTAAAGTTGCAGTAAGAAAAATACCATGTTCTTTTGTAGTATAATGCGCTAATAAAATGATAGATAATGAGCAGGATTTTTCACATTACAGTGATGAAGTCCTCTAATTTTCCCAAAGGCTAGTAAAAATTAGATTTTTTTTTTTTTTTTTTCAAAAAAAACCCCCCACTCATACAGATTGTGTGTCTAACTCCCATGGAATATCTTTTTTAAGCAAAATGTAACATGCCCGAAGAGAAATACTGTCTCTCTTCAGGTGCATGCGATTGCTGCAGTGGCAAGTTCTGCTGGAACTTGTTTGTGTTAGTAGCACAAATGGTCATCACCAAAAAAAAAAAGGCTAAAACACAAAAAGCCAATTTCACAAGGAAATATTTTAAATACCTCTCTCTCATATAAAGTTCATAAGAACCTGCAGTTAGATTAGTCTCTCACTCATTACTACTATGAAAAACAATAAGATAAATATATATGGACTTGAAAGAAGACAGCCTGCCTTGCCGTCACCCTCTGCTCCCACCTCACCCTCCCTTGCAGAGCAGTCAGTGCCTGTTGCTCCCTGACACATGAAGCGGGTATTCAATTTTACAAACCGCTGGAATAATTATTTTGGCCACTGCTTACTAAAATACAGGATCCCTCCCTCCCCAACATGTGCTTATTGCTCTATTCTTTGCTCTGGTTCCAACTTGAGTGTAAGCCTCCCATAATTGTAAATGTTCCTTAAAAAGCCAAAACATAGATTGATGCTTGGCTTTTTTATGGTGGCACTATATAGCACAATAACTTCTAGAGTCCAGCCATCGTTCAGTCACACTGACCTTCAGTTACACAACGAACGACAAGGTTTTCACATTTTTAATGGGGGGGGAAAAAGCTTTTAAAGTGGCCATTTAGCTGCAAGTTACACGATTCTTTTAGCATTTGGGACTTTTATATTTTTCTACCTAAGAGGTTAAGTGATGGGAATATAAATCAAACCATCATTTAGATAATATTCATGCCGCCGAATAGCATTCTGCAATGAGAGAGAGGTTATTCTGTAATTTATATTAAGATCCAGCAAATACATTTGATTGCATGCGGTGGGATTATGCAGATAAAAACATTGTGCCCGGTTTACAGAATATATACATATATATGCATATGTGTGCATGTGTATCAGATGACAAAATCTCGCCTACAGAAAGCGCTACTTCCATTTCAAAGGAAATTTCAAATCTTCCTGAGAAAATAACACTAATTTTCTACTATAGTCATGTAATAATATTTTAATAATTTAACACCTAAAAATGGGAAAGCTAAAATTGCAAATGAAACAGGTGTAATGATGGACATATAAGATTAAAATGTGGGTGTTTTGGGTTTTTTTTTCCCTGTCACTCATGCACTCTATGACCTGCATTATTATCTAACATGATTTACGGACCCACTGAGTTGGATTCCAAGAAACTGCTCTGGCTTAAGCAGCATGGATTAGTTTTCTATATGACTTACTCATAAATTTGTAACTGAAAAATTGGTGTCTAAAACAACTTAAGACATTGTTAAATGTAGAAATAAAGGATCCTTCTATACTACATTGCCATTAGCAGTTATTTCTCTTAACAAATTATTTTTCCTTTAAATTTGACAGCTAATGCTGGAATGGCTTGGAAAGCATTAGCAATCCTTATTATATGATCCTTTATTTTTGTTGAGAGCTGTTTACACGAGTGACTGAAAAATGTAATCCTTCTTTTTGATTAGAAGAATGAGTTTCATTAAACTGCTGGTTTTATGCAGACCAGAGGAATCCAGAGCCAGGCTCTGGCTGGAGTTCTTGGACAATCTGGAACACAAGACAGAGCTTTGGCACTCTTTATTTCTGATATCAGTGGTAGAACCAGAATCAGATGCCACTAAATCTTTCTTTACCTGGATAGCTCTTCCTCACATGGAGATGTTTGTTGGACATATATATACACACTTGGGCAAATTCAATCTACATAATCACTCATTATTCATAATAGTATCTAGGCAGGCAATATGTTTATGTGTATCCATATGTACTATTCCTATCTTTCATTATGTAGAACAAATGGTTAATAACTACTGTATTATTTATCACTTAAAAAAAAACACCTGCCTTTCATTTTTCCAGCAGCATATGAAATTGTCATTTCACTGAAACCAACAGAATATCAGACTAAGACATATTTTCAAAACATAAGACATGCTCACCTTTGGACAGAACTTAAACATTTGGCATCCCTGAAACAATTACTGAACATTTTTGCCAATGTCAATATGTTTCTATCACTTTTCAAAGGCTTTTGTATTTGTGTGATCTGCTTCTGATGACTCAGAGGTAAAAAAATCTGGCTTTTGTTTATCTTACAGGTTCAAAAACGCCAAGCCAGGGAGTGAGAAAAAAAGAGCATACACTGACTTCTTTCATTTACCTCTTAACATGTATTTGTTGGCTATTTATGATATATATGAATACAAATTTTCAGTAACTTTCCTGTACAAGCAACCAAGAAACAATTTGATCAATACTCCCTGAGATATATCTATCTATATTTTATATGTATAAGGAAAAGTTTAGCTACACAGATATTTTGTTTTTAATCACAGCAAAGCATTAACAGCTTCATTGACTGTAAGTTATACTCACTTAGTGGAGCTATGTAGCTTTACCTAAGCTCTCAGACATTTAAGAGCAGACCATGTGTCTAACAAGGGGCTGGGATGCTACAGAAGCTGGGAACGTCCTTGGGTCCTTCGGTAGAGATACGAGTTTCCAGCCATCATCAGATAAGTTCAGGTTGCACATTTTAATAGTTCGTCTTTCCATTTTGTAGTGTCACTTTTATATTTTAATACCTTTCTCCATCCCTACTTTGCAGCAAATTATGTGTTTTGGAACTGACCCCATCCGTAGGCAGGAGACCTGAAGTACCAGCCCCACACCAAGCTGTGTAGCATTACGAGTCCACAGAGTCCTCTTTCTGGAGAGTCTAAATGAGCAAGGATAAGGAAGAAATGTTGTTGGGAAATATTTTCAATTAGCTTAATTTTTAACATAAGTAATTTGTGCAACGACAATACATTCTCTGATCATCTCTGTTGCGCAGAAGGTGAGACTGCATCCTTTGTAGGGCAGCAGCTCCAGTTTAGGTGCCACCAACCCTCCCAGTGCACTCACGATTTCTGAGCCTCTCAGCATTCCCCAAGCAGCTCCTTAGCTACCTGTCTGTGCCCCTTAGCTAGCTCCAGGGCTCCAGTTTGTGACCCAAATGATTGTGCCGAGGAAAGTCTGCATAACCACATGCTTAATCTGGCATTAAGTCTCATGGAAATCTGCTAATCACAACTACCTTCCTTGATATAGCTCCAGCATGTATTTTCTTACTCTCTTGGACTTAAGCTTCCCCTGACACTGCATCAGCATCCTGAACATCAGCAAAAACTGCCACAGCATTTCAGAACTCAAGAGAGGATGCTGAGCGTCTGGAAAGCAAATATAAATTTGAAATGTTGATATATTTATTCAGAAGTATAATAGGCTAAATACTAACCAGTCACAGAATGTCTTATCAGTGGCAGAATATCTTTAGTTATGTTTTTTATTACAAATATATATATGCACACACATACATAATTTATATTTATGTAAATTTAAACTACCTGTTCATAAGCTGACATGAAGTTTTTGAAGTAACTAATGTTCTTTGATTCTATTCCAAAGCCTTTCATATTAAACTATTAAGAATTGTTCATTTAGAATGTGCTGTTGGGTTATTAATATTTTAACTATAGTCTTAGAAATATATGTTTGTGGGGGGTTTTTTACATTAAGAAATTAAAAATGAAATTGTAGGTGCTAGATATTTTAACTAAAAGTAGTTACACATTATTATTAAGATATTTTCTTTTTAGACAGCTGAGTCAATTCTGAACTATTGCATTTGTGGCATAAATCAAACAAGAAGATATTTCTTAGAGTTCAGCTCGCAAAAATGACTATTTTGCAGTCAGCGAAATATAGTGTAGCTCTGATTCCACTGTTTCAACCAAATAAGATCTTCCTGACTTCAATACGAGAGATAAACTTTGTTCATCGCACAGACTTTAAAAACCCCAGTTGCTTTTCCTTCATTTAGAGCACATACAAATGCAGAGCACTCTTGGCTCTGGCTGTAGAAGAGTCAATATAGATATTGTGCATAGTTTAGTCTCAAAGCTTTTTCTTATTCAGTGAATATGAAAAAGAAATGAGCATACAGGGTTGCTGCTGTTGTACCTTTTTCTGCACATTAATATTTACAATCTCTCTTGATCAGGGTTATAACTTTTCTAGAAAACAAACATTTGATCCCTTCCTTGTAAATCTTTTTCCTTAGTATGCTGCTGATATATTCAAAGCTATTATGGTAATATAGCAACCATAAAAAACAGAGAAATCAAATATTTGTTTTGTTAATTTCTGTCAGGATATTTATAACAGCAGCATAAGATATATTGGTGTACTATTCATATGAGGACCTATTTTTTTGCATGGTTTATCAACTTTGGTATCAATATAGAACTGAACAGATATTACTTATCACCTATTAACAGCTGAATAATAACATTGACTTGATATTAACAAATATAAGATTCTTTCCTTTTACACTGTACTCTCATATGGTTGATAAATTATGGTTAAATAAAACACAAAGCAGATAGTAGACATACCTGCTTATCCGGAGACCTTCTGGCCTGATAAAAGTACAGTAAATCACAAATGATTAGTTTAATCAAATTTGTCCTTCTTTAAAGAAAAGGTATGACCCTTTAAGCAATAAAAATATCCTGTTCAATAGTGATAAATAATCACAGATGTCAATAGTTGTTTTGGTATTTAGCACATTCACCTGGAAAAAAACTAGTTATTGCAAAATACTGTCCAACACCTAAAGCAACTAAGTATTTTCGAGTGATGTAGCATGGATGCCAGAAGGAATAAGTAAGTATAACATGGTAGGAGGATAATTATCAGTTCTATATACCCTGAAAGCCCAGAAAAATAATTAATGATTGGACACATTCATTATACTCTTCTGAAAACATATATATTGGAAAAATAATCGGTTGGATCCACAAAAGATTTAAATTTCTATCAGATAAATATATTTCTCACTACCCATTGTGATCAAAAATATTTTTCAAGGATTAATGCCTTACCCCATTTCTTCTGGCCTTGATAAAAAATTACGCTATGTGTTCGATCCCAGGGTGCTCATATTTATTTCTTCAATGCACAAGAAAATTTGAAACCAACAAAGTAATTTAATGTTAATATCAACAGGTAACTGATTATTATCAAATGCTTATCACTTCCCATCTTCAATTCTACAACAAAAATTAACATTTTTATGAATGTTATGGACATAACTTCATAAGTGAAGCAGGAAAATAATTTTCCATTTATTATTTGATGTCTAGAATGCCTAGATTTCTAAACAAAATTAAAAAGAAATTGTTTATTTCAAGCAAGAGAGAGCTTGCATTTTTACGTTGTATGCCTCTCTCATGTTACATTAAGCTCTAAGCTTTTGTAAGCCAGGATCCAAGTTTTTACCAATGCTGTTTAAAGAAAATGAAGATAAATTTCTCATAACAGAAAGCTATACAAACAAAAATTCAGATCTGGCATTTCAACATGTACCTGTTGGGTTCTTTATAAAATGACTTGGTAGAGAAAAAAAAAACACAGAGAACTATTATTATGAAAACTGGAGTTATTCTTGGAAATAAAGTTTCTCTCCTTGTACAAGGTTAAAAAGATGTTCCAGCAAGAAAGCATAACAGATTTTTTTTTTTTGCCTTCTTCCCAAGAATACACCCCACAATAAGTTATTAGAAGATTACTTTTAAAATGCCAAATGGAAAAAATGAATGTATTACTAAAAAAAAAAAAAAAAAAAAAAAAAGGAGAAAATTTAAACTCAATGGAAACTGTAAAGATAATTTAGCAGAATTATTTTCATGTATTCTTGTAACCCTGGTAATGCGGAAAATCCCAAGAGCCATGTGTTCTTAGCTTGGATGTCTGGGTGTGGTGGGAAGAATAAATATCACTTAATTCAAGCCATTGCCTTTGTGTGTGGTACACCACAGGCAGTAGTTTTAAAGTGTGTGTGGTACTAGAGTAACCCACTGCTAAATAAAGTTTAAAATTTGGTCCTAGGTGTTCATGTTTCTGACCTCTTCAGGCCAATATTGTTCTGAAATATCCAGCTCAATGCTACAGTTCTTTTATTCCCTCTTATTTTCCTAAGATGTTTACCATGAAATAATAACTTTTAATTTGGTACCAGTAGTGGCTATTGTAAAAAGAAAAGGGGAGAAGAGAACCTGAGAAACCAGGGCTTTGAACCTCATATTGAAACTGCTATGAAAACTAAAGAAAGAAACAAAAGTACCGATAAAAGAATATAAAATATTAACATTCCTCACTAGTAACACTTATAGTTACTATACCACAATGTTATCAAGCAGTGATCTTTTTGTTAGATTACACTCCTAAAATGGCTGTAAATGTTTATTGCAGGGGAGTATTTAATTTTTAATTGAATTACTCCAGTGACAGTGTGATGTAGTGATGCAGAGACCTCATCTAACTCCTACTTTCCTGTATTTTAGATGGGAAGCTTTTTAACTGTATAAAACCCCAAATCCAGTTGCTCTGGAGGTTTGTGCTCCTTACAGTTATTCTCGATAATGATGTGTAATTTCATTATTCCATTTCCCTCCTCCCCCTTCCCAGTTATCCTAAAGCATTTTTTTCCTTTGGAATTTTTTTGGTAATAAGCTGGATTTCTCTTTCAATTTAGTGAAGTGATCCCTTCTATACTACATAAGAGGAGTGTTTGTTCAGAACCAATATACTTCATCGTCTTTCCAGACCCTTTTAACACTACAGATGCTGACAGAAAAACATTACTTTGAAGTATTTCTCATTCTTAGTAATCTCCTTATCAAGAAAGGGAATAAGTATTTTCCACTATTCAAAAAAGCTTGTATTACTGTCTATACATGCATAACATACATGCCTGGATGTTTCTCAGAATTTCTAAAGAGTCTATGTTTATAAATATACCTGGCATATACAGTATCATACCCTTCATTATACAATATCTCAGTACCTCACAATATTTATATGCAATGAGGTCATCTCAGGAGCTCTGTAATATGGATGAAGAACTGAGAAACAAGCAAAAAAAGCTGATTTGGCCAACAACCTAGTGCAGGCAAAACCAATCAAAATATGTTGTACATCCCGGTATCACATTTTAGTTACTGAGCCATCATCCTCTGAGAGATGTTCAACTGCTCTATTCTTTGTACATCTTAGTAGGTACAGACAGAATTAAAAAAGCACCTATGACCCTTTCTGTTTATCTCCTTTCCTTTCAAAAAATAAAACAAAATATTTCAGTGCAAGGACTCAGACTTCACTGATTCTTAGAGCTGTTGAGTGAAGAACAAACCTCCACTGTCAGCAGAAATCATCACTTAAAACTCGACTAGAGATTATGGCAATACATAAGCCTTTGCCTTTATGTTGTCATAATGAATATGAAAACAACTAAAACCATGATCATCTGATTAAATTAACAAGGTGTAAGTCAAGCTGTCTTGATTCTGAAACTTTGTGTTGCCTTGAAGCAACACATAAAAGTCAGCTCTGTACTAGCAATGCACTTTTAGTACTCAGTATATCAGAGAGGAACCAGCATGCTTTCAAGTACTTACTTGTCCATGCACACTCTCTTTGATTCTCATGTTTTCAAAGGCTGTGCCTGCTCATCTGTGTGCAGATGCTATTGCCTGAGATGCTCCAGCTTTAAGCTTCAATTTTTACACTTCTGCTCACAGTTCATAGTCTCAATGTGAGGCAGTTCTCTCAAAATGGGTGCAGATTACTTACGAATATGTAAGTGGAGTTGGTGGAAGAACTGTGAACTGGAAAAAAAACCTTACACTCTACAAAGGAGAAAACATAATCACATGGCTTCACAAATATGTCAGCTATAAACATATTGGAATAAAATTACCTATGAAACCTTGACAGAAATAAATGGGGACATACCATAATTTATCTCAGCAAGTCCAAACATACTAACTGTGGGTTCATCTTATCTAGATGAGTAGGAAATTATTTTAGAAAATATATTGGTTTTTTTGCTTTTGTGTTTTGTTTGGTTTTAACTAACAATGCATCATTCAGGTACTGATTTTGAAATAATAATACAGGTTAAGGCAAAAATCTGACAAGATTATGTAAAATTAACACTGCTCATCATAAATGTGTCTTAAATTAAAGGTCTGATATCTCAAGTGCTGCTGTGCTGCAAACAAAGGCTTGGTCCTGTTTAGAAGGGTCTTTCAGGGAGACCACAGTTTCTGTTTTTCTACAGCAGTACGTGCACACAATCTGGTCACTGTTGGTTCAAACAACTCTTCCTCCGTAGCTTCTGTCACATGAAGCTGTACTTCTGTATCTCATCCAAAGCCATGCATTTATGCATAATTTTGGAATTTCATCCTTTCTTTTCTTCTTTCTTTGAAACACTTTCCCAGTTATCTTGGTAATCTCTTCTAATTGTGTTATTCAGTTTAAAATATTAACTTTAATTCCCTCAAATACTTCAGAACAGTTTTTTTGCTAATGAAGTTTACAACAGATTACCGAAATTGTTAGGTAATCATCTTGATTTAAATAAGTTCTGAATTAAGCTTTCAGTCATGTAAAAGCTGCAATGCATTTAAGATCTTTTTGAAGCTCTCCTCCTGCATGTGAGATGGTTTGGTATATATGTAAACAGAAGGCACTCATCAGTTTTCAGCTATCATGACTTGGATAAAATCCCTGTACCAGCTATTTCAGTTTTAGTATGTCTGAGAGGACAGATTGCAAGCCCTGGAAAAAAAAAATAAAAACAATCACAAAACATTTTCAGAGTTTTCATAAAGTAGATTAGCAGAGACATGAAATCAAAGATAATTCAATGGATTCTATCGGTGATTCCTATCGACATCAAACCAGGCCCTAAGTAAGAAAACTCTTGGTTAACAACTTTCAAGAAAAACATTTAAAGGTTCCAAGTGTCAAACAAGCAGTAAAGATACTTTAGCTCCTTCTTAAATCTTTTACACAATCACATTTTTTTCTAACTAGCAGAATTCAGGGCAAAAATAGCCTGGGTCAAAACACAAAGCTGCTAATCTCCAAGAAAAGCCAGCACCACCTCTCCAGGACTAAGACTGTTCCTGGAATGATAAAGGAAATGTGCCCTATTAACACTCTGCAGATATAGCTAAAGCTTCTCTTATCAGAGCAATACAAGCCTTTCAGCATCAATGAATCCAATATCCATATGTTGTGGGTTAACCTCAGTAGGCAGCTAAGCACCACACAGCCATATCCATAGATAGATTTGATATCATGAAATCAGTTTTTGAAATAGTACATGTAAAAGATCAAGACAGAACAGATCAAAAGTTGGTTAGGCATGAAAATTAAAAATAAAATGAAATTTATATAAGTTAAAAAGATTTCATTAGAACAAATGCATGCTTTCAAAATTAAAATTTAACAGCAGTAAATCAGCAAACGAGTTATGCAGAATCGATGTAACATGACGTCCCTAATTCCAGATAAATGTACGGTGTATTTTCTCTAGATATTTGGAAAATTGTCAAACTGGAATGAAAAAAAGTTACTTACTTCAGCCCTAAGAAAATGAACAAGAATAGCATAGCAAAACATGAAAGTATCAGGCATTACAGTTAAAATACTGTCATTGAGCATGAGTTGTATAAAAGCATGTATTCTTATTTTTGAAGAAGGCTAAGACATGAGAAAGGAAAGAAGCGAATATAATTCATTGGAACCTTCAAATTTCTTTTGACAAGGTCCTTGGTAAAAGGTTTTAAAGGATATATTAATAACCACACAATGAGAAGTAAGACTTAAGATGGATCACAAACCAGTTATGAAAAAAGAAAGATGAATGTCAGTACGAAAAAGAAATAAAGCATTTTGTACCGGAGATGAAGACTGAACTACTATGGTTAAAGTATTTTAAGACATGGATATACAAGAGGCTAAATTTACAGACACACATTATTAGTTGATTAGGTAGGAAAAACAACAGCCAGTACTGTTAACTATTTCAAAGAGGCTTAATTCAAAAACACGGTTGGCAGGATGATAAATTAAATTTCATTTAAATTAAAAAAGAAAAACCTACACTATATGAAACCAAAATGGTTTTGCATTGACTGTAGATGAAATATGCTAAATTGAGAAGGAAACAATTAAAAACTATATGTATCTAGAGTAATATTTTAAACAGGATTATCAAGGATGCTCCTGGGTACAGGTAATATCAGCTTCCTATATTATGTGCCTTGTCAAGAAAAATTCTTCAGAAGCAGCAGAGGAAAATAAAAACCAGCCTTTAAAATCTACTACATTTAGAAAGCTGGGAGTTCAATTTAAAATTCTGGTGAGCATGTGCAAGATGTACTCAAATTTAGATTTATTCTATGTTAACATTGCTATGCATTCTGATGTATCAAACCTTGGAATGCTTCATGTATCAGACTCTGTTGAAAGAAGAATGACACATCAAAATATGAAATAGGATGTTCCGTTGTTTATCCAAATATTCAAGGGTTTGTGTCTTTGTTTATTTCTTCATCATGTCTTTAATATCCCCTAAAAACACTGAAGGAAACGTGATCAAAATAATGTGCAAACAGGATAAAGTTACAGAACAAGAGCTGGAAACTATAGTTCCCATGGTATTGTAATTCAGAGTCCTCTGTCCAGGTCTGCTTCTCTCCTAATGTCCCTTGAATACCAAGGGTTTAAGGAGAAAATAAGAAACTCAGCTAATGGATTTCCTGGCACAGTGCATTTGTTTTTCCAGGGTAACATAATTTTACATTTACATTTCATTAATAAGTTTTACCCTCAGGGTTCAATTCTATTTAATTAAATGTGGAAAAAAAGGCCAGGTGACTTTCACCACTTCAACTGCAGCTTGAATTTAATCCTTTAAAAGTGAGTATAAACACCAAGAAAATATAATTGCTCTAGTAGGAATAGCTAAACTCAACACAATAACCTTCAGCCCAAATAACCCTGGAAGCACAGGGTGAAATCTGTCTCAGTGCAACTATGTGGATGTGTAAGCAACCTTCAGTTTTTCTGCTTTTCAGATTATTTTTGTCTTCCCTTTTAGAGGCACAACACAACTCCAGGGCAAGCTTTGAAGATTTGGGTTTCTGTGAAGGTTTTAATCCAAATCAAAAGAATTCATAAAGTAAAATGATAATTCACAGTTAAACAGGTGTAGTTCTTTCCATTCTTCAATTATAAAATAGTATTGTAAAAGATTTCCATTACTCAATTCCTAGCATGCATTCCTCTTTCTCACAAGAAATGGCAAAACTACAATTGTTTCTTCTCATGAGACTGTGCTACAGCAGCATCTTTAGCTGGTGCTCATAGGTCATTATAGGAGCTACTGACAGCAATTACTGATATGCGAAACAATGACTAAAAATAGAGCTTGCCAGAAACCTTCATTCCACAGAAGGCTTTGATGTTTGGAACACTTTCCTTCATAAAGTAGGACACAAAGCAGCTCCAGAGATATCTTCAAATAAAAAGAAATCACTTGTATTCCAGATACAGGCTAGCTAATAGGTAGTAATGGGGATCCTATGGGAATGCTGGATGAGTGTCAGATTCTGGAAAATTGTTCAGGGGAGGTAGATATTAGCATAAACATAATAAAACAGTGATATTTCAGTGAGACTTTATATTCTCTTTCATCACACTCTGCTGGGACAGGTCTCTAAAGCACTGACAAGTTAATTAATTCCATAAACTGTTGAACTTAACACCAGCTTTGACCTCTGCTGGCAAGATGTTTTCAGGATAATATCATCCATAGCATTTTAATTCAGTACATCTTTACACAGAGGCTAGCATATGTCACCAGCATACATTAGAGAAGTTTGGCTTTAAGTTCAGAAACTTACTTTTCAGATATCAGAGAAATATGTTTCCTACAGTATTTTTAGATGGCTTGTCTTTCATGCTTAAATGTTCTTATTTTATGTGGTGGGATCCAGTCCCCTTCATGCTGTTTCCCATGCCTCAAAGCATACTTAATTCTCCAAAGAAGCATGCAATTTCTCATGTGCTTAGGGGAAGGACGAGTTGATGTATTGTACTACAAGTATATTCATCTGCTTCCAGGGTGTTTTTGTGAGAGCATTTCTGTTTTGAAGTGCCACTAAGCTGCTTACCTGTAAAGAAATGGAGGTGTGCTATGACTCAAAATCTGGGGCCTCATAAGTACAGCTAACTAGTTCATGATACATTTGTGTGCAACAGAGAAAGGGACAGGATTCTCTGACCTAAAAGGCCCGTCCGGTCCTACACTCCTTTCTGTTGTTCAAAGTGAATAATGTAGCAAACATTTTATTGCTATACATCTCTAAACACTTACATGCAGGAATGTTCCCTTTTGCAGTCACGTCTCTTTGGCATTTCTGCATTATGCATCTGAGAAACACTTCTGTTTACTTTGAATTTACTTTTACTGTTGCTCAAGGTCACAATTGCAGAAAATGTACTTTAATTCACATTTCGAAATCTGAGACCTAACAGAAGCAGTCTGCTTAAATTCATAACATACTTCAGTAAATAGCACTTTATATCATTTTATATCTCTTTTAAACTAGATATTGCTTTTTAATGATAGAGCCAATGGGAGAAAATAATCCCCAAAAGATGAGATTGTCCAGAAATAGGTAAATGGAAAAATGCTGGGTGGAAAGAACCTTCCTGCTTTTATGAAGTATGTTAATTTATAAATATGCTGTGGAAATTATGTTTTCCCATGTTATCTTAATTATAAAACCCCCAAATTCCTATAAAAGAAACAATATAACCCCAAATATAACCCCTACTATTTGTAATGTAATTAAACCACATGTGTAAGTTGTCTATTATATGACAAGTATTTAAAGAGATAAAAAACCTACCAGGACACGTTACAGAACACACGATCTCACAACTATTTCAGTTGTCATATACAGTCACAAATACAAACAGATTACTAGTAAATACACATCTATTGAGACACCAATAAAATTTATGATTGGTCAAGACCACCCATATTTGCAGGATTCAATTTCTTTTGCACAAACAATTCCAAATCACGCGGGCACTTTTCATGCAAAGTTCACAACTTCTGATCTCCAGAAGCACTTAACCTGAAATATTGTTTGTGCCACGTCTTGTATCAGCCTGGTCATTTGCGCAGTAACATCCAAAGAGGAGCTCAAACCAAGAGAGGTCAAAGGAGCAAAGTTCACAAACTGCTGCACCCAGTTCCACACGACTATTAGTGCAACTTGATTTCTCAAGATCTTTCATTTTATGCTAAAAATTTCATGAGCCTATGACTAACAACTCTACTCCTCAGACACAGCAGTTCTTTCAAGCAGAAAAGATAGAGGTTCCCATGAATAAGATCAAGACAAGAGAATGAATTCCCTTATTGTAGATGAGGCAGTACAAACCATATTCCAAGTGCGAGGCCCGTTCCTTTGAATTGCCACTGCCTCCACAATACAGACCACAGATACATAAATCCCATCGTCTGGCAAAGGAAACCAGCAAATAAAAAAGCTCTGTTAAAACAAGACACTTCATTGTACTTTCCCCTTGAAATAATGGAAAAAAAAAATCTTGGTGTCAGCTCTTAGCCCAATTACTGACTACTAAAATATACATTTTGTTACTAAATGCAATAAGGAAAAAATAGAAATAGGAAAAATAAAGCTGAGAAGATGTGTGAACCCTGTCCCTGTAATTCAGACCCATCTTCTAGAAATTATTAAAAATCATTGCTGTTTTCATTATTTATTGTGTTCCAGCCTTTTAGGAGGAATAAAAATAAAAATTCAAGCTCGCATGGTAATGAACATTTCATATATAACTTCTTTACTAATAAGCCTCCCTCAAACTCAGAGGAATCACGTTGCCTGTGATAAATACACTACCTAGTGCCTCAACTGTGAGCTGTAAGACTGTATCCCAAAATTCATTCATGTAGTCTATGTGCAGTTTCCACTGTGGTATATCTGAACTACAAAAATATCGCTAGAGTCCTTTTGTTAGTAGTTAATGCACAGGCTAAAATAGCTGACTCAAATCCAATGATGCGAGCCACGACAATGTTTCAAATAATTCAATATATTGAGTATGCAGTTTGCCTTGAAAAGAATAAAGATCGGAGAGACCCATCTGGGAAAAAATGGCATAAAAACATTCCACATTCAAGGACAAAAACACTTCGCAGAATGGGTAACCTTTAAAGTAAATCTTCTTGACTTCAGATCAGGCTTGTAAGGGAAAGCTATGTTTGTAACATGCCTATTTTAAAGTAACTAGAATAACTGGATGGTAGTGAGGATTAATCTTTCATTCTTCTTTAATGTTTATCAGGTTCAAAAGTGTAATATTTGAAGGCTTTCTAACAGCTTAAATATTTCCATTATTATTAACAATTTCAGTTTAAAATTATTTCTCTAGGTGGAAATTTTGTAGATTTTGTTTTTAAAGGAGTACATAGCAAAACCGGAAGCATGTTTTATGCATAACAACTTTAAATATTTCTATAGCTAAAATAATTACAATCCTTTTCCTCTCTTAGGAGCTAAGACTTCTGAAAAAAACTAGTTAGCTAAAGGTTTCCCCAAAAGGTCAACGGAAGCAGCAGCAAGAAAAGGCAAGCGATACAGTTTGCTTCCTGCTTATTTCTGTCAGTCATAACAGAGCCTCAAAGCAGGTCTTCTAAAAATCACCAGATGAAATTTAGTAGGATGAGTTTATTCGGAGTAGTCCATGTGGAGAGGTTACTGATAACCACAACATGCACTCTCGTAAGCAGGTGACAAAAGCCATTAGTGCCTGCTTTTCCTCATGCTGCCTTTCAGCAGCAAGTCCACTGGCTTGTGCCTACAACTACTCCATAAACAAGTTGTTCTTCTGTCACTTCTGAGTCAGAATCATGGAATGATAGAATGGTTTGAGTTGGAAGGGACATTAAAGTTCAGTTCCAACCCCCTTGCCGTGGACAGGACATGTTCCTCTAGACCAGCCTCATTCAGCCTGGCCTTGAACACTCCCAGAGATGAGGAATCCGCAGCTTCTCTGGGCAGCCTGTTCCAGTATCTCACCCCACTCATGGTGAAGAATTTCTTCGTTATATCTAACCTAAATCTACCCTCTTTTAGTTACAGTCATTACCCCTTGTCCTATTACAAGATGCCCTTGTAAAAAGTCCCTCTCCAGCTTCCTTCTAGGCCCCCTTTAGGTACTGGAAGGCTACTGTAAGGTCTTCCCAGAGCCTTCTCTTCTCCAGGCTGAAGAACTCCAGTTCTCTCAGCCTGTCCTCAGGAGAGGTGCTCCAGCCCTCTGACCGTCTTCGTGGCCCTTCTCTGGACTCACTCCAACAGGTCCATGTCCTTTTTAAGTTGACGGTCCCAGAGCTGGATGCAGTACTCCAGGTGGGATCTCATGAGAGCAGAATCGTCTCCCTTGACCTACTGGTCACACTGTATTCTAGCATTAAAAACTCGTTGTTTTCAAAGACTTCCTAAGGATTACTAAATTTTTCAAGTAACAAAAAAAATTAGATGTTTTTGCATATAAAAACAGAAGGACATTTTTTAGAGACCTATGACACAAATCGGAAAGACACATGATGAAAAAGGAATCATACAGAACTGAAATCTGACAAGGTGACATCATCTATTCATGGGGGAGAAGAATAAAAAGTAATTTTAAAAAGACCCCACTGCGTCAGTATCACAGATCAAAGTTAATCTGGAAAGCTAGAGAGGCTTCCAGATGAAGGAGCAAGGTACTTTTGACTTGGATTGTTATTTCTATTTCTTTTTATCATTCCAGTTTTTTATGCTTTTCCTTTCCTTTTTCACTTCTGATATAACAAATAATATCCTTTTCTTCCTTCTATATTTTTCCCCACATTTTTAGTACCTAATTTGATTTATAAACATAGCCATCACGATTCCATTTTTTTTTTTAATACCTTGTACATAGCTCTCTGGGGAAAAAAAAGGCTATCCTTTTATGTTTTGTGAAATGTCTGAAGCTGAACAGATATCATAGTTTGCTTCTCATTAAGAAGCCAAGCACCAGTCTTAATCAATTTAATGTCCCTCAAAGCACTTCTGGGTCATAAAAAACCCATAAAAATTATTAGAATTTACCTGACTTCTCTGACTCCTTCTGTTCTGGACAGCATAGCTATTTTTGTAAAAAATGTGGATGTTCAGATTCTTCTTTTGTTGTTCTGTATTTTCTTATTATTTATGTACTCTTCTTTTTCTAGAATCTACAACTTCTCTGTGCAGAAATGAACAAAAAAATCCTGTAATCTTGATTTCAACATGTTGTACTTTGCTAATTTTTATTATTATTGACCTACTTCAGTGTGGTCTGTAAGTATTTGAGCAGCTTGACCAGAGTGTTTGTATTCAGATATCTTTTTCTTTTAAGAACATTATGCAATGTTGTCGTTTTTCCATAAATAATTTTTCATTGAAATACATGAACAATAAGCTACTACTTGAAAAAGATACTGCTTTAAATACTCCAGTGCTTTGTAATCAAAAGTACCTGGCATCATTTGTGCTTCAGAGCCAAGAATTTGAAACATTCATTATAAGTCATTAATAGAGGCTGCTGTGTTTTGTAGATAGAGCTGGTTTACCCTGATTTTGAACTTATTTTTTTTATAGCTTAGGCAGAAAAATCAAAGCAATATAAAGAAAAAGTAATGACACTTTCAAACTTACTTAAAACTGTGGGTTTTTTTCTCAGTATTCTATTGGTAAACAATTTCAGATGATTCTTTCAAAAGTCCACCACTTTTGAGAGTCAGATAAACTCTTTTAGTCCTTCCCCAGGCTGTTCTTTCCATGGTGTCTGCTACAGAAATGCCACTGGTAATAGACCGTGAGCTCGGTAAAAAGTAGATGCAGAGCAAGACAGTGAACATTACTCTTGGGGAGGTGGAGGCTGGAGAGCAATGAGTGACCATTTGTTGGGGAAGAGAAGGAGTACGTGAAGTGGGACTATCACGCAGGGTTATATGCCAGGAGACTGGAAAGCAAAGAGGTTGAAAGCAGGAAGATGATGTCTTCATTTGAAAGGAGGGAAGCAAACTTGAAACTGTGCTATGAAAAGGGAAGAGAAGAAAGGCACATGCCCATATAAGCAACTCATTACCAATGATGCTACTTACTCATAGCAGTATTACCAAAACAAAGAAAGAAACACACAAAAACAACAGACAAACAAAAAAGGATGCTTGTGATCATTTGAGTTCACTATTTGTGATCAAATTGAGCTCACTAGGGATCAATTTTCCTCATTTTACTCACCCTGGCAATGTTTTCTCCTGGTCACAAACCATACTTGAAAGATGCAAAATTGCATAGTGTCAAACATTTGTGAGCTTAGGGTACCACTGGGTTTTACTCCATTTCATTTATAGCGCACATATGTCCTGTTCAGAACGTTCAGGAACAAAAGCAGAAATTTCTTTACATCAAAATGCAAAACTATCAAGTTCTAAGGAGACAAAAAAAAAAATTTTGGTCAGTACTACTAAAAGCCAGTTTTAAACACAGTTTAAACACAGTCTTGCCCACTCTGTACTTGTGAAGCCATGGCATAGCTGTATAACTTCAATGGGATCACAGTGGCCATGAATTTAACTCTTATTTTAAAGTAGAAGTCCAAGCCTCACTAGTTACTTGCTTAAACTGGAAAGGCACAGGAAAAACTATTACATTTCCTTTTGTTTAGGCTGCAAGAATAATTTTTACCCTCAGTCCCTCAAGAATCATTAATTTCCTTTAAGTTTCTAGGACATTAAAGACGAGATATCTTTCTTCTAAGCTGGTATAATTTCAAAATCTAGTGGTTGTGTGGGGTTTTTTTTCTAATGCAGAATTACTACAGATGTAATTATAGTAAATTTGTCTTCAACAGATTACTCTGTCTCATTTAACTGTAACTATAGTAACAGAGTTCTGCAATTATAAATTGTGAGTGCATGTTCTATCTAAATAAATAAAGATATCATCTGAGATGTCTTTAATTACATCTGCACAATTAAGAGCTAATCAACATTTTTTAAATGATCTCTGCATTATTGAATTTTTAATCTTGTAATAGCATTGATATTTAGGTATATGTTTAACTACAGTCTGAAAATACCTTGCTAGCAGTTAATTTCATTGCCTCAGTTTGAATAGGCATTGCAAGTTTTTTGCTTACTGGTAGGAAGATGAACCTCTGAAAATGACTAAGTTTTGGTTAGAAGTCAATTCAGTTGCAATGCATAAATGTTACATTGGGGGTTAGAATCTATTCCCAGTTAAAAGGGGAAAATCCAGCCCCTGATTGTGGTGAGAGCAAAATTTATTCCCCATTCTTGCTTTCCTAGCAGACATTTTTGAAATACAAAGTGAAGTTTACTACTAGAAATGCCAGATGAATTATCTACAAGAATATTTACGTTGTGTGCAAATGCAGAGGCTTTATCCATCATCAAGCTGCAAATAGCCTGGGTTTCATTTTGCCAAAATGAGAGAGAGTCGCAGAGACAAACTTAAAACAATTCTGTGAGTCGGTGATTTGTGATTCTCCTTTTATTTCTCCATAACATATTTTCTTATTGAGCCACCTGCATCCTTTTTTAAATAGAGTGGGGGAGTACGTCACAAATTTTTGCATTATGCCTCAAGCCTTAGTGTCATCAGAATATTTTGAGGTTTATCACAGTTTTATTGCAAAAGTTAAGGAAAAGTGATCACTCACCTCTGAATATCAAGTTTAAGGCTAAATGTGTTAAGACACAGTAAACAGCACCCTTCCATATTGATTATGGAATGTTTTATTGTAAGCAAATAGTCAAGCTCTATCATGATACATCCAAGACGTTTATTACTTAGAAATTTTAAATTGTAGATTTCATCTGGTTATTTTCACAGAAATTTAAATAGTTTTTTTCATCTTTTTCCCTTTTGGCACCACATGGGTCACTTTACTTCATAAGTATTCCAAGCTGTGGACCAAAGAGAACAGTTATGAATGAACTATTTGATATTTTTGGAGACATTAAATTGGTCAGGGAGTAATGCACTTCTTGAAGATTATAAAAAGCACAAAAAGCTGTTTAAATTATAACATTATTTAATTTACCTTAACCTTCCTGATATACCCAGTTATTGGAATAAGTCTGTATGACAAATATAGGGAAGAATGGTAATAGAGGTTACATTACTATCCAAAGTCAAAGACTTGAGTTTGTAATGTGGTCAGTTGTGAAACAGCTGTAATAGCTGCAGTATTCTTTCATAAGCTACTGTTGATAACACCATTATATTTCCCTCAATTGTCATTTAAAAAATATTTCCAGTTATTGCTAATGCCTTAGACAACGAATTAATATTTTATAGTAGTCAAGAAATTATCAAATATTGGTGTTATATATTAAAGTTTTACCTCTCAAAATTTAGCTATTGTGTCCAAACTCTCAAGTCTGTATCTGAAATTTTATTGCAACTTCTATTTGTGACTGCAGGACCTTGTTTATTTAATGTGCTGGAATCTATAAAAAGGTCCATATGGTGAAAAATGCACTCTTTAAACTTTCAAGGATATCTTCCTATATGTGATATGCAGAAGTAAGTTTCTTTAATCTCCATGTTTTCTCAATTCATCACTTGTAGCCATCTAAACATTTTTAATATCTAGCAGGATAAATGTCAGCACTGAAATACATTAATGCAGTCTTGTGCCTTAAGTAAAAAAACACTACTGCGGATAAACTGTAGATTATAACTTAGTAGGATGTTACTTCGTATAGATAGAAAAAGCATTTTATTTTAATATTTCGAATTCTCCATTGTGTCTTACTTAGAGAAAAATATAATTTCTATGTTGTCTGTCTTTCTGATAACTACTGTACTAGACACAGAAAGCAGAATAACAAAACCCGAAGTTAACACCTGTGGTATGTTCCAGAGATGCAAGTCTATGTTACATACAACCCCAAGCTAACTTAAAACCATCCTAGCTTGGATACTAAAAGTGATATAGATGTGGCACCAGAGCCTTCAGAATGACCTCCACAAACATGCTCAGCCAAAGTGCTCTTCACCTACACCAATCCTTAAATTAAGCTATAATTTAAAGTTGATCTGCTTTTAAACCAGAGCTTTATGTATGCTGCATTCATATCTGCCCATTTTAATGTAATATTATATTGAGAGAGAAAGGTATGTTAAGAGAGAGAGGTGTTATTAAATCATTCTTGAACATTTTAGCTTCAAGTAAAAAACATTGATTTGTTTTCTTGCTCTGTGGCACATTGTGAAAGTTGGAGTAACACACACAACAGGATAAGCACAGCTATTAGCTGTGCTTCTTATACAACATGCTGTTTCCAGAGATAATAAGGCTTTTGATTGATTTAGATAAATTTGGTTGCTGAAGAATGTTTTGCCTCGTTTGCTGCTAAAAAGCAATGACTGTTCAAGGCACTGCTGAAGAACATTGTTGAGCTGAGCACATGACTAATACCCAGTGGCTGTTGACACAACTCTTCCTTTCAGAAAGATGTACAGATGTTAAGAAAATAGCCCTGCGTTACCATAAATTCATCTTACACTTTTATGGCTATTCTTACCCTTTGCTGCTTGCAATTCAACCTAACAAATGACTATAAGTGATAGTTCAGGAAAACCCAGCCTTCTGCTTTCAGTCAGATAAGTTTAGTCAAACACAGAAAACATGAAATCTCTACTCAAGGATGGAAGACATCCAGCCAAAATGAAAATTTTGAAATGTCTTCAATAAAATAATCATCCAACTATCCCTTGCTAAGAGGACACAACTGCACCTATTACTCATCAACTCATTCAATTTCTAGACCTCCAATGCAGTTGATAGCAAACCATCACTAATATATTATACATAATTGCTGCCAAAACAATAACATTTTAGCTGGATTTTTTCAATGTAAAGACTTATTTGCTATTAAAATACATGAGTATCAGAGCAATTCACCAAAAAAATACTATTCTGAAACTAATTGGTTGGCCACTACAGTCTTAACACCCTCCACATCTGCAGACCCCTCATGACAGTTTTGCTGTGTTGAAAATCTTTCTATTAGCTTTAATTACTAGCTTTATTACCCATGAATAAAAGTGTAGAAGTATTTAACAGTTAAGATTTTTATTCATTATTTCCCACCAACTTTCTTTTCCAGTTCCTTGAAGTACCACTTCATATTAAAGTTAAATAATCAGCATAGCTCAAGAGAACCCCCACACACAAGGAAAACAAAAACCCACAAACACCCACACCGAAAAACCCAACCAAAGAAACAAAAACAACAAAACCAACAATAACAAACAAAAGCAGGTTAATCTTTCCTTGTTTTTTGTCATACCTGTTTTGGAATAACTTTTCATTGGCCTAAATCTGTATCTCAGTTGCAGGAAGAGTAGCGACAAAGAGATATGCTGGTCTATGTGTTTTGCTATCCTAGTAAATTAAATTAACTTTCAATTGTATTCTTTTTTACTATCATTTACTTAAAATACAGGAACACTCACAACACTTATGGCAAAAGTGTCTTCTGTGATTAACACTGCAGATCCCTGGGAATCCCAAACATGGAACAAGAGTAGAATATGTAATAGAAACCTGCAATGCAGAAAAAAGGTACACAGTGCATGTCACAGAAGTTCGACTTGGGGAGATAATGGAAGTCTAGTGATAATATCTATATTCATTTCTACAAGAGTCGTTATTTGTTCTAATAAAAGTAGTAAGTATTTCTTCTGCAAAATGAATGTAGATGTCTTATAGGTAAATCTTTATTTCTTAAATATGTTCAAATTAATATGTAATCATCTTCTAACTTTGTAAACGTGTTTTTTTCAGTATTGCATCGAAGTCTCAGAATATCTTTCACTGAAATTAGATTGCCATTTCTGTGACATAAATTAACTTATTAACTGGAAAACAATTCAGTTTAAGCATTGTGTTGCAAACATAAGTGGGAGGATGGAGGTAGCGCTCAAGCAGGCAAATTTAAAAGTTGTGGAAAGTGAACACTGATCCTTACTATGCTTTCACTACTTTCAAATTCCAATCCAACAAAGCTTTTGTAAGTTGAGACTTGAGGGCTTTTTCAGATTTTTTTTTTTCATTTGAAAGTCCACATGATTTTTGAATCATCAACCTTTCATAATATTATCCTTTTCAGACATGAGGTCTTCATGATATTAGCATCTTTTTCCCTTCTCCTCTCCTGCTTGTCATGTTGACACATTTCATCTCATCTTAAAATAGCTCTAATACAGCCATAAACATTACTAAAGCATACGTTTTGCATGCATATTGAACTTTCTTTTCTATGCAGTTGTCTCTATTAACCCACATAAAAAAACACTATAAAATCAGTCTTAAAATAAAGACTTCAATGTAGCTGGAACTAAGTCTCATTGTACATTTGTAGAGTATGTGTGTTGGATTTGTAACAACTAAAGATATGACAGTGCTGTAAAGGAAGTGTCAACTACCTTTTAAATCATAGTAATGATGATATTGAGCAGTATCTCTAGTTGAGGTAAACAGAGTGGAACCTTTTCTTGGTGCCATTGACACTTCATTAAGCTTTCTGGTTTGAACTGGAAAATAATCACCATATCGTAGAAATCAATACCATGCCTTTATACTGAAATAGAAAATTATTTCCAACATTTTTATCTCAGAGATATAGCATAGCTTCCAAAGAGTTCAGCAATAAGCAATAAAAAAAATATTTGGAATAAGAAAAGATAGAGCCTAAAGAAAACGGGAAAACTATTTTGGATAGGAGCTGATAAAAGTGGGAAATCAAGATACAAAATAATTATTGGTATCTGAATGTTGATTCTGGCACTTTTTCATTTTCATATGCTGAAGATTAAGAGAACGTTTAACAAAAACATATCCTTAGACCTTTCCAATGGCTCCTTTCACTTCTTGAGTTATACAGAAAGATGCTTTTGGAAGCTTAATGAAACCCATATTAACTTTTTGCTGATGTCAAGACTTTTTTTTTTTTTTTAATCTGAAACTAAAATAATCCAGAGATACAACATTTGACTCTCAAATATAAAAGCTGTTCCTGTGCAGTCAGGTAAATGGGTCTTGACACTGTTTTGGAGCATTTGTAGAATCAGATTCTGTTCATACTAAAATACTTGGCTAAGTCTTAAGTCACAGAAGATAACCCAGTATCCCGTAGTACGTTGCCATATGGTCCTATTTACCATCAACTACCATATTGTATAGGCTGGACTGAGTCTAAGTGGGCAGACTCCTCAGTGGCCCAGCAAAGACAAATTTAAGAAATGTTGGGTCAAGTACCATCTGTGAGCCATACTACAAGAACAGCCTAGATCCTCTTCTGGTCCGTCTTCCAAGACCTTGTTTCACAGATTCCCAGACATCGTCAGGCTTGGTGCATGTTTCTGTCAGTTCGTTGACAAGGTAATTTACTGCTTGTGATGTGCGTAGGAATGAACACATCGACAGCAAATGTATGTAAGTCGGTAGGCAGCACCACAGGGGAGAACACCAAGAGACCTTGCATAATCATTTCACAATGGCCAAATGTCCCATAAAGTGTACAGCACAAAGATTTCCACAGTGGAAATGGAACTTTCAAAACCAGAATGCCACAAAAAGGGCTTTGTTCCCAAGATAAGGCCTCCTCAGGGAAGGCAGCATTTCACCAACAAACACAGCACTGTGAGTCTTGCGAGTGCTATAGGAATGTCCTTGGAGCATATGCATTTGAGGCTCCACCATCCTGATGTTAAATTTAAGTAGGAGTAAAGGGAAAGATAGATGAAAAGGCGTATGTCCCCCTCTCAGCTGTGACAGTGTTACCAAAGAAAACATTTTCCCTACCCTTCTCTTGGCATAGTTCTGATAAGGCTGCTGGATGAGGCATCCAAGTTTGTTATCAGCTTATAAGTCAAATATGTATGTTGTATTAATAATATAAAGGTATAATTACAGCTTTTCCGTGCTGAAAGGAAATTTTTGCTCAAGTAGTAAAAACCCATCACCTATAATGGATAAATTCAAAACATTTGGCTGAAGCACTTTTTCAGTCCTCAGGGAAAGCATTAATAATTTCCTCCTATTAATTAATCATCATTTAATTAAGCAGCCATTAACTAAACAGCCTACATTTTCATGGAGAATGTGCAGCCTTAGAATTCTCTAAGGGCTGTCTAAATCTTACAAACTTATTGAACTCAATAGCCTAAGAAGTCAAGTAAATAAGCTGAGCATTTAAAACATAGAATTAAGTTATAAATTCATTTAAATAATTGTCATTCAGAAAGTTTTCCTGAACAGCATTGCTAAGTGAAAAATTAAGATAGTTCTACATTAATAAAATAAGGCATAATTGACAAAATTGTACAGACATCATACAGATGGTGGCAAGGACAAGCAACCTGAAGTATTATCTGTCTAAAATATAAAAAGCAATAGCCGTATGACGTTTCATATGATCACACTTGAATATTTCATCATAGTGAGAAGTCAGGTAATTGTCCGTGTTTTCATGGAACCACACATCTGCATTTACAGTCACGTTAGTAATTTACAAAAAGGTGCTGCTTCTTAGTCATTTACTTAAACACCAGAGTTTAATATGAACTCCTACTGAATACAAACCTTCTAAAGGGGTCTGCAATGGTAAACAAATTGGAACAGCATGGAAAAAGAAAATTAAAGAGACAGCATTTCGTATCATGTTATTAAAATCCTTTTCTTCGAATGTATAGAATACCATTATGTCATCCTAACTGGAAGATAGTATCTCATTTTAAATACAACCCAAACTTATTTTGTAATAGTCCATGTTTTCTGAAATGTTTGAAAATAATTCAAAATAATTTAAAAGAATTGCTTCAAAACAACTGCCTGCCTCAAATACAAACCAAGTATTTTCATGTCATTTTTCAACCAGAGAGTTCTTTTCCTTCCCATAAAATAAATTTACATTTATTAACTACATTAGTAAGTAGATTGGTGACTGCTCTGTATTAAATGCCTTGCAAAGCAAATTTCTCCACAGATCTGTCATCAGTTATTTTTAAATCCAGGAAATCACGTTCTGAAGATAGGAAATACATGACACCTGAGTACACAAGGTATTTTGCAGTCCTGTGGCTCTTCAGGAACCAAGTTGTCAGGGTAAGTATTATCACACAGTTTTCTCAAACAGATTGCTTTGCCATCCAAAAAGACACAAGCTTTTATCTCTTCTTGGGGTCAGGAAGGTTCCTTTGGATCTGAATTTATCACAATGCAAACAAGTACTTTTCCTTTGCATCCTTATTTCAACATGTACAAAGGGCTAAATTTTTTAACTAGTTTTTCAGACCAGGTAAAATAAATTACTAGAATAAAACAGAAAAAACCTCAACAACAACAAACAAACAAAAAAACCACAACAGTGAACTATGCTATTTCCTAAGCTGTGGTGCTCAGTACCAAATGTATCTTTTTCCAGAGATAACACACCAAAAAAAAAAGGGAAAGAAACCCTGCACTGTAATGCCTATGAGATATGCTATTGCACTTTTAATAATACTGTATCACACCTTCAACTTCCATCCTTCAACTTACTTCCTTAAGCTCTATTTTATGACATCATTTTTATTACTGTGCTGAAATTAGAACCCAGTGTTCAATGGACTCTCCAATCAGCAGAAACTATTACATGTGAATTAGGAGACCATTACTTTAGTCTGAACGTTATGATTAAAAATAGCTAAAACTGTCTATTAGCCAGATGACATACTAGACAGAACTGGAAGAAAGAAAGAAAAAAAAGAAAAATGAAGATATGAGTCACCATGAGTCATTTCTTAATCCATATAAAATGTATTACCTTCAGGAAACAAACAACAAAATGCAGGATGGTACAGGAAGCAGAATACCAAGATCAAAATCTTAAGGCTTTCCTTTCCTGAATTTTTTTTTTTTAAATCTTCATGGTGAAGGGGGGCTTTGACAAGATACAGCAAGCATATATGCTTGATTCCATTTTTGTTACAACCCGTTTTCCTGTGAGCACGAACTATACATTAGTGGCAATATTCAGAGAGGGTTAGCAAAATAAACAGACAAAATCAATTCATCTTTATTTTTACTATCTAAAGTTAACTATAATATTTGAAGAAACATCACTTGTTAAAGAGGGCTGCGTATAAGAAAGCATCCTCAGAAGTTTAGCCTTGTTCTTTACTATTGTTCTATTTTTGTTCATGTTTATGCACACTACCTGCATTTTCTCTTTGATTTCAGGATTTAGCTGAACTGCAGCCTTCTTGGTTTCACACAGTTTTAAACAAAATGATGACACCCTGCTGAGAAGCAGCGTGACAGGAGAGTCCCATATCAGCTCTGATCCACACTGCAGAAACTTTGGCAAATCTGTAGAAAAAAATGGGTTGCGACTGGCAGAGTAATTAAGAGGTTTACAAGCTCAATTACTTTTGCTTGAGAGCAGGGTGTGTTCAACTAAAGATGAATTGATAACAAGCACTTGAAAAGTACAGTGAGGGAGTCGGATTTTAAAAAGGGTAGAGCCGAAAACACATTTCTTTCATGATCTTACTTGCAAATCAACAATCTGAACATTTAAATTGCCCATTTCTTTGCACCATAGCAGTAACTCAACAATTAAAGACCCTAACTGAGAAATTCACTCAGTGGAACAGAAAGCACAATCTCAAAGATGTAATTAAGTCAGATTAGGGCAAAAAGAAAAGAGGTTCCTACAGGCATTCTCTTTCTATTAAAAAAGAAACTTCTGAGCAATATCAACATTTCATTCCAAAAACACTTTTCTACTGCTATTTCAAAATGCTCCATGCAAGTCCTTCTTGTGGAGTAAGATTTACTCCACGACTTCATACTCATTTGATTAATAATGCAAGAAATTCTCTCCTTAAGCCTTAAAATTTCCAGCATTCACAAAGCCATCTCTATTTTACTTCTAGCATTTCCTTTATGAGAAAAAACAGGCACGTGAAATGCATTTGCACCACATTTAATGCCTGCAATAATTCAATATCCTGAGATATATTAGACAATTCAAATGTCCCCTTTTGTGTTATTTCCAACCATTTCATCATTCATTGCAAAGCATTAGAAGAAATAGCAAAAATTCCCAAATGACAGGGACTGTGCCTGAGGGCTTTTATGTGGACTTGACTTCATTGACATTAGTTTTTCTGCCAGGCACAGAGAGAAGAAACACATTACAACAAACATTCTTTTTTAAGAATTATAACTGCCAGAACTGCTTTGGTGAATAAAATAGACCCAACATTTATTTTATCATTAAATATCTGCTATAACTCAACACTACATAGAAATGTATTTATAAAATTTAGGGCCAGTCATTTTTCACGCATAAACACAGTTAGGAGTCAAACTAAATTAATCAATATATTCTAGCAAGAAGCAGCTTGTAGAATTCTTCCTAAAGGCACATAGCCATGGACAACTGGCAAAAAGTTCATTAAAAATTCAGCCACATCATATAGCAAATTCTGGGTATAAATAGTGAATATAGATGTGTGCGTGTGTGAGAGAGGAACTAACAGACCCAAGACATTGCTGAGAATTCAGAAGGTCCTCCTAAATGCCCTTCTCAATACCCCATCAAGTTTGTTTCACTCGTCTCCCCTTTTCTGCACACCCGCTAGCCAGAAAATGCAAGGGAATCTTTTGCATACGGAGAGAAACTGCTTGTCTGTGGAGGCAGCAGTGAACATAACAAATATCTTTTGATAGCTTCCAGTCTTTATCCTGTGCAATTTAACATGACGAGCGATTAAACATTACATCTCTTGATGTCATTTATTTCTGTGGCCCTATAATTAAAGTTTCATTTGTACTAAGAACTCTTACAGTGATTACTCTTTCTGCTGTGAAACTGAGCAGCCCATACAGATCCAATTTACCTTTTATGATGTAAATAAAAAAACCAAAACAAAACCCCACACCTTACAGATCCTTTTATTCTGCTGTTCAATTCCAGCAAGTTGCTGTCAGAACGTGATAATCCAGAGCAACTTTTTACTGATCAGTAATTTCACTCGTTGCTGCAATCAAGTGTGAAATATACAGAAACAGAAGAAAACAGTGGAAATCAAGAAAAGCACTTTAAACAATTAACCAAGTCAACACTACATCTTTTACTATTCAAAAGAACAATAAGGTGAAATTAGTGAAATTTGTTATAGGTAATTTATTATAGGCAGTCCATTTAAGAACAAAAAATGAATTGCTATTTCTTTGAGTTTTTAAAATTGTCAAAACTGTTTCTATGTGTTAGTGAAACACAGGTGATAACAAAGAAGCTCAAGCTGAACTTTCTAATCTGTAAGCCATCTCCTTATTAAACCGACAAAACAGTGCTCTATATGTCAACTCCAAACTTTGTTATTAGAGTTGACTTTCTGACCTGTTGATTACAGGCTTTCTCAAGCTGTTACAGTATTATTTTTCTGTTCCCAGAATATTCCCAAAAGAATGGAGGTTCAATATGAAGCCATACTCACAGTGAATGTGTTTCAGCATCACTTATTGCCGGAAGCCCAAGGTGAATTTGACTGGGATTTTTTCATGTTGTTTTGAGAAAATGCATTACTACAAGTCATCCTCCTCTCCATCCCACACCCCCCCAAAAAAAAAAAAAAAAAAGTAATAAGTTACAGTTTTCTAGCTTGAAAATTAAGTTGGGGCACATTTTTTTGTTTTATTTTTTGTTTCGAAGCATACTAAAGCATGAGAGAAAATTACTCTTCTGGGTGCTACAGACTGAAGTACACAATTAAAAAAGGTTACCTTCTAAAGAAGGTTTTAGGAAGAAGTAACATAAGAGAAGCTAATTGATTTGAAGAATATTGTCCATATTCTCCTCCACTGATAATTGCTTGGGGCACATCTCTGAAGAGACGACCTAGTTACTTACTGAGCCAGACATCCAGATCTATATTCTAGTCCCTTACCCTCACACATTGTTTAGGATCGAGTACCACATTTTTTCATTAGTAACTCCAGCTCCTGAAACAGCATGGGAACCCATGAGAGCCCTTGTTGGTCTATCTTTAGGCCAACTATTCCTCCTTCCCCCAGCACAGAGTGGCTGCTTGTGCCTTCCCATTGCCTAGGAAGCCTCTCAGCCACCTGGAGGACCTGGAGTGAGACACCATCTTCTTTCTGCTCTTACTTGCTGTCAAGGTTTAAAGCAAGGTGACAATAAACCATAGCAGATTCTCTCTGTTACCCCCTCACCATCCCCCCACCCTTTCCTTAGATTGGAAAGATGGTAAGGAAGATAAGGAAGGCAGAAGAGAGGCTTCAAGTTGGAAGGGTTTTAAAGGCTTTACTAATGCTACTAATAAACAGAGAAAATATACGAAATATACAAAACCAATCTTGAATGCCCGATATGGAGCTGGCGTCACTCCAGCAGCAGCGGAGCTGGGAGCTGGCTTGGCTCCAGCCGCTGCAGGGCAGGCACCCAGAAGTCCTGGGCGGGACTTCAGAGCAAACTGGAAACTGGAAGCAGGGATGCAGGGCTGCAGCTTGCAGGAACGCAAACAGGGGCCTCTCTAGATGCCAGCCATGGTCAAAGAGAGTGAGACTCTCGTGATCTGCCTCTTATACAGAAAGTATGACGATTATGGGATGGAATACTCATTTGGTCAGTTTTAGTCACCTGTTCTGTCCGCCCCTCCTCAAACATGCCACTCTCAATTATGCGATGTTATCAGAATTCTTTGCTGTCATAGCAATAAATCTAAACATGAGCTTCTTTAACATTCCGTTGGTCATCTTATCAGCACCGAGCACAGTGTCCGAGAAAAAATGTGCAGTTACTTAGAAGGCACTTAGTAGAACTTAGCTGAAAGGAAAAATCACTAAAAGAGAACTGGTCTTGTTTTTAACAAAACCAGGACACTTGCTCATGGCTGGAAGCAAGTTGGCAGAGCTTAAAAGATGAGTATGATGGGAATGAAGAGGTGGTATTGGAGAAATACAGAAAAATTACTCTGTCTGACTTGTCCTATTCTAAAGCAGGTTAAGTCAGTACCTGCCTCAAGGTGAAAGACTTTGTGTCCACGTTGTTTGATAATTTCTGAAGTTTGTTATAATTTCCTTCTTTCAAAGTCCTACACAATTGGACTTCAGGTAAAGACTTAATTACACAGTAATATCTTTCATATCCTTAAGACACATGTACACAGAGTAAACCTCTAGAAAGATCTGACGGTTTTCTTAATATCAAAGCAATACTTTCCTTTCTTCATCACATCATAAATATAGGTAGTTATTTGATACATCCTTCTCATACAACACATGTGGCCTTGCTCACGTTGATCAAAATTTAAAACACATCATTGTTTAATTTGCAATATCTGTAGAGAAATGAAAATATTTTCTGAATTACTACTTTTATTAGTAAAAATATCCTTTTATATTAAAATCAAGTAAATATATACTGCCGCACCACATTCTAGTTTTGGCATTGCATCACTAATTTACTGTTTAAGAAATATATTCTTAAAACCAAGTCTCTAAAAATAGGTGAGAAATGGAAAAAATCATCATCAATAACAGGAGTTAACCAAGATAGGACTGATATTGTGTGTGACAGCTTCTGTGCTCTAGGTTTGCACTATGAGGTTTCCAGCATCCTACTAAAGGCTTGGTTTATCCAAAGCAAAATTGTTATTTACAAGTTCATGTCATTCAGGAAATAACTGTACTGTATTTTCTGGTCATATACTACATACATTTCTGACAGTTCCTTCCAACTTCCTTTAGAAGTATCAAATGAACATTACCAGTTGGACATTAATATACATGAAAAATGACAAAAATCAGTACACCTAGACCAAGAAATACCATCCTGTGCACCTAAGAGAGTTGCTGGCAGTAGGATGTTTGAAATATTCAAAAAGTACTATACTTTCACTTATTAGTTTAACAATATGCTTAACTGCATTGCTATATGAGTATATCTTCTACTCAGAATTTAACTTCGCAGTCTGCAAGTTCTAGCAGAAAATCTGCATTCTATGGTGAAAGTAAAGTGAAATTGAGCAGATCTGAGTATTTCTACATATCTGTAAGCACATTCATTTTTTACATTTCCTGAAGTGTAAGTACTTAACGGATGGTGCTGTTAAAATTGCTCTCTAGTGCATGAAGACTGCTACAGATACTTAGCATCACAATTTTAATGCTTTACTGATAGCAAAAAAGACCAAAAAAAGTAATTCAGTTAAGCATCGAGCCAATTGTTCTAAAAAATATATTAGAATGTATTTTTAAAAAATTTACAAATGTGTAATTGATATCCTATATAGATCTAATTAATTGTATTCTGCAGTGAGGGATACAATACTAAAGGCTTATTTCACTTTGCCTTAAAAAATGTTATCACAAAAAAATATTGTAGAAAACAAGAACATATAAAAGTCTTAAAATTCTGTCTTGTGAAGAAAACTATACCAGTAGAAGAAGAAAGCCTTTATTTCACACCCTCAGTGAGGTGGCTGAAAGATTTTTAGATATACTGAAATTTACTACATAGAAAAACATAATTAAATAAAATTATTTGAATAACATATTTGAAACTGAGTCTATTAGACTCAAACCACAATATAAACAACTTTGAGGATGTTTTTTGCTAAGAAGAATATACATTTCTAACCTTATTGTGTCCTAGATACATTGGACACCTATTTAGTGTATTAGTATCGGTTCTGCAATTTTGAAGTTTTGTTTGCTTTGTTTTTTTAAACTAGCCCTTTATCAACTTGGAATATTTACTTCTATTTAAATGGATTATTCTTCCTGTAGCATTTGCATGCCATTTATGCCACCATTAATTTATTTTAGATCTCGAAACACAATGCAGCTGAAGTTATTACCTGCTGACATGGATTCTGTGTTTGAATGCTACAGATAAATTTGGATTCAAGTGACAACTCTTTAGATGTATCACTGTTTGTTCATATATTCCAGCTTTTTTTCTGCAGTAGGTTGCACTGGCAATACCTGGTCCAAGAATGAAGACTTCAAATACATTTTATGCAACGTGAGCCAGGACAAGCTTTTCTGTAACAACAGCTATCGTAACCCCACTCAAACAATTCTGCTCGTATGCAGCATGATTCTCATTGCAGGGGGGTTGGACTAGATGACCTTTGAACGTCCCTTGCAACCCAAACTGTTATATGATTTTATGATTCTACCCTTGATCTCTACATGCTCATGAGTAGTACCTTAATTACAGGAAGGGAAGAATAATCATAAAAAAGGATAAGAAGAATAATAGTAGCAAGTATTAGAGCTTACTACTAGTCTTCAAAAGCATTTTCATAACTGCACCAAAGCAACAGCTTTGGCATGATGTACTGCAAAACACGGTTGACAGTTTGAGAGCAGACTCTTTGCATTTTTGAGAGAAATTCTTTACTACAGAAGCTGGGGAAGCGGATATTTCAAATACTCTTGGAAGATAGCCTTTCTAGAAGAAGAATTTTCTGGTACGTTAAATAAACTTAAGAACAAAAAATTCTTTACCTCTTGAGATAGAAGCCAGGCCTTGATCTGAAATTGCATGAATTTATATGCCCACTTACATTCAAGTCTTTTTTGAAATAGTTGCTCTTTTCAGTGGTACAATTTTTGCTACCACCACTTACCAAGGAAGTTCTCATCAAGGCCAGTGTTAAAGCTTTTCATCAAAATTCCAATAAAGAGGTTCAGACTGTTCCCGGTACACATTTTTCACTACCATTTACATACATTACCAGTCTGGTTCTGCTGCTAGGAAAGAACAGGGTGAAAAGTTTTTATCCTCAGTACGTGGTCATAATGAATATATCCCTCTTAGTTAAAAGGGTGACTGGTGGTTATCACTGGAAACAGACACCGGAAAATAAGTGTAATAAAATTTGCACCTCAGCTAGTAACGATGAAATAAATGCTACAGCCACTTAAGAGGCCATTTTAAATGAGACTAATGTACTCTGTACAACCTTAATTTTCAGAAAATTTAGTTGAGTAGATAGAGATTTGTGGATTTATGTCACACCATTAGAGGACAAAAGAAGTTTCCACTGCCTTAAGAAGGGGGTTGGTTGTATAGATCGTATGTCTCTTGTAATCATCCATTCTCCAGAAGATGAAATTTAGCGTCCCTTTTAATTTTCAACTAACAGTTCTTATTAATTGCTTAACCTAACAACTGCATTTTCACAAATGTATTCTCTCCTCGACATGCCCTTTCCCCTAGAAATGTTCACTTCAGAATGTTCAGAAAAAACCTAGTATTACAGGTTGTTGAAGAGCGATAATTTCAAGATTCAACGATTCACCTGTCATGCCCTTATTACTCCTAGACCAGTGTAGCTGCTGTGTGGAAAGATGAAACAGTTCATTAATCAAGTCTTCTGAAAATGTTCTTTGAAGAAGCCTATTTAAAGAAACAATTGCTTTTTAAGGAAGCAATGGATTATTGATGCAAAAGCCAACTGCATAGTTCTTGCTCTGAGTAAAGCCTTACCTCTTGAGTCTCATTGATTTCATGGCTGCCTACAACTTCACAAGCATCTCAAAGAGTTATAGAAAATAAGTAAACAAAAGTGTGCTTAGCTGAGTACATTTATCTCAGGGAAACACACAGAACATCATCAACACGCAAATACATTATCTATTTCCTCTAGTAGCATGTGAGAAAAAGTACAAACAGCAGGAAGACATCTCTTCTTAGCAAAAACTTTGTGTGCTCTAAGCAACCAGGACACATAATCCAATTAAATGATCTTGGAGAGTCAGCACTGAACCTGGGGCAGGGGAAGGAGGGTGGGAAACACGCACACAAAAACCACCCACAACCAAAAAAACCACACTGACCATTTCTGCTTCCTGACTGGAAGGTTGGTCAAAGCCCAGTCTATCTGAACTCAGAAGCTGCTGCTTGCAATTCACAGAGAAGCATCACTCAAAAATCACAGGAAGAAGGGCACAGTTTCTCCAGTGCTGCATTCTGCTCAGACTTTAACAGGCCATATGACTTAACAGAAGGGCCCATTGTGATTAACAGAAAAATGGAAGTTTGTCAAATTATAGCTAAATCAAAATGTTTGAGTGGCAGATTCTAGTTAAGGTTAATTTTTAAAACTGCACTTACTGCTCACAGCCTAGTTTCTTTCTTGTTATATTGAGGATTTGAATCCTGGCTCAGATTTTGCTAGCTCTGGAAGTACATGGGGTTTATATATAGCTGTTCTTCCCCTGATAATGAGTTTTCTATTTTTAATCATCTGTGCTATACTAGAATTTATGTATGAAAACTGACAATTTACTTCTGGTCAATTTGCCCAAATCTTCCTTCAGCTGTTGCCATCCTGGTACACAATATTTCTGTAAATACATTGAAATATGGTAGATATTAAAACAAAATTACTCAGTGATCATATGAATATTGTTTGTGGAAAGGTGACATTTTACTGATGTACTTATGATACGTCTGTCCATATCTAAACCTGGCACAGTAGATATTTTAATAAGCTGTGTATCAGCACCAGGCAAAACTGAATTGTTTCTCCAGATTCAAATTATTTGGGTGCAGATTTTGGGGTTTTTTTATAGCATATTCAACAATAACAATTTGTCATACTGACTACCATAGCAGAGTCCAGACCCAGTCAGCCTCCAGGGTGCTGAAGTTGTTTAGCAGGAGCTCAACCCAAAATCTTCCTTTTTCCCAGCACTTTCTCGTGTGAGCGCTTCTAGTCGATATCATTCACTTAATGAAATTCAGCAGTTTATTTTCACCTCCTTGATTTTCTTACCACTTGCTCCAGGTAGCATTAAGGCTACCTGCCTTGTGGGAAGAGAAACCTAGGCCACAGACCCACTATCTACAACCTTCCCACTTCTGGGGAATTTTTACAGAACAGTTGTGGTTTGTTCATACCAACACAACCTGAACTAAGAGCAAATGAGACATGCAGGTTTTGTATCTTCTTCTTTACAAAAACAAACAAAACACAAACAAACACACACCACAAAACACACATGCAAAAAGATACAAAAAACCCCACCACACTACCAGCCTTATAGACACTCTAGAAAGTTTAAGACATCCACATACTTTCTAAATTCAAGTGCTCTTTCTCCTCATAAACAAAGCACAGCCAGAGCTGCTGCTTTAGCTAAGAATAAGCTGGAGATGTTGTAGCCCGCTGACATTTCTTCTTCCCATAGCAGTAGCCTGATTTGTTACTTCTTTCTTGAGATTACTCCTCATTTATGTGGATTTAGATACACTTTCTACTACTTCTTTAAAGTCCTACACCTTTGGAGAGAATTGCATTTATCTGACTTTGCTGAGCAGCCATTTCAGGGAAAAACTGCTAAAGCTTCTATAATCATTGCTTTCTTTCCAGATTTCGTCTTGGGGGCACAAGTATGTTAGAACTATGACAAATATAGGAAAATTTCCTTTTGCATCACTTCTTCTTAAAATCTATTAAATTCTATTGATCCCTGTCAAAATTCCATCAACACCTCCATTCTCCATTCGAGCTTCAAGCCAAGTAATCCCTCAATTTTGCTTTATTCAGTAACCCAATCCATTATCCCAGCCTCTGTATTACAAAATAAACTCAATTCAGGTAGAGCAATTACTTCTTCCGGTAAAGAAAGCATTGCCCTCAAAGCTGTTTGAACATACAGAGGGTTTTGTAGCTACCTTTCTCTTTGCTTGTTTTAAGTCCATGGGGAAAATTCAGTGCTCTTGCATTACAGTGTTATTTTAATAATGTAAAAAAAACATTTGACCACTTCTATATTAACGCCTTTTTTTTTTTTTTTCAAATGGTCAGCTCTAAGCTTAGATTTCTAAGTGGCAGGACAGACATTATTACACAAAAATGTGTACTTTTTTCCCTTACATGTTAAGTCAGATGAAATAATGGTTTTGTGTTTTCCAGATAATATGTATATGTCTTTATTCTGTTCATTGAAATGTGTCAAATGCTGTACTGGCATAATTCAGAAGAATTACACCAGAAGAAGAAAATATTTGGAGCTTTCTTTTTCATAAACAATATTTATTACCTGGGGACATTCAGATCAGCTGGGTTATGTGCCCAGAAACTTCTCTACTGTCTTGCGCTGGTCTGATTCGTTTTGATGTTGGCAGACAGCATGCTGAAATGCATAAGGAACTCTGCAGAGGTACTCCGTACGCTGTGCAACACTCTGCCCAGTCATTAGCACAGAAATACAAGGGGAAAGGCTTTGCTAAACCTCTTGGATTGTTTTTTCCTCCCTATAATTTACTGTTTCTATGCCACTTTTTTAAAAAAATAAGAAAATAATTTTAACATCATCATTTGGCATTATGTAGCATATATCCATACACTAGAGCATTTGGAGCTGTGTGGTCACGAAATTCCACAGTTTTGTCAAGTATTCCCCCATTATTTCCATCTCCAGATCCCTCAAGCACATCAGTTTCTTTTCTTCTGTGCCCAAAACCCTTAAGTTGTAGTTCAAATCTCTTCATGGCCTCTGGCTGCAGCTACCAGCCTGCCCACATCAGAGCAGGAGGCCACTCCAGGATGTGCCAGATGGAGAAAGGATGATGGAGTTGGACGTCACTAAAACTGCGACACCCAGGCCAGCATGTCAGAGTACCAGCAGCAGGAGCTTACGTTTGTCAGAGGGACATAGTGAGCTAGAGAAAATTCTCTCCAAGATCAGAGAAGTGCGGGGACAGTCCTTGCTTCACAGGTCGAAACAGTTTGAAGGAAAACTTGCAGAATCTTCTGGCATCGCTCTTGAGGCTCTCCCATCCTTCTAACCTCTCCTCTGTCTTATAATCAGCCAGATAAAAGCCACATGATGACATTTTCATGTCTTAAAGCATCAGATTTTCTCTTTAAAATCAGGATGTAGAATGTTTCCCTCACTGTTTTATTCAAATGTTCCTCATTGCTCAGCTTCCCCCTGAAAAGACTTTCATTTTGAAATTAAATCTAGTGATAAATTAAAATACACTGGAAGAAACTTTACTTTTCAAAGACAACTTCAATAAATTACAGTTTCTTCTTCTTTATATCAAATAATGTGTATCCATGTATTTCTTTGTGTCCATAACTATCTCCTCAGGTGGCAAAATTACTAACTGTTACACCTTAAAGGTAGCATCCCTCAGGTTTATATCATCTGACTTACATCTCTGAAAATGCAGAGTCAACAGTTTGAGAAAGAACGTAGTGTTCTTTATTGCAAAACCTGTATGTCCCACATAACTATAAACCCATTCTATCTCATTTATGTTTAGAGTTTGGAAGAAGGGGAGGAAGAGGATGGGTAAAACTGGGTTTTTGTGGGGTTTGGGTTTTTTTAAACAGATCTTATTAAAATGTTGATATGTTATTTATCCTTATTATCCATGTTATTGACAAAATAATTTTATGGATAGAGAATTCAAAAAGAAACATTAAGAAACTCTGCAAGCAAATTAAAAATACATTATCGCTGAAACAGTACAGTCCATGCAGTACTTTTGACTTAAACTTTTGACTGTGACATTTCTTGGTTTCATGGACCTTGGTTACGTTTATAGTCACCATCACTAAAATAAGAAACTCCTTGAACATTACTGCTGCTAAACCTGAACTATATGAAATCTTCAAGCGGAAAACTTACTGTAGGAAGGCAAGATTAAAAGACCTTGTGCATATCAGTATTCAGACAAACAGATCACAGACTTATTAAGGAAAAGTGAAAGTCTTGCAAGTTTCATGAAAGATTTCTGAACTTGTTAGATGATTTCATTTATTTTGCAGCTATGCTGGCTACTTTATTATTTGCTTTTTGGAAATGCTTCTCTATAACCCAATTATTCTTTTAAAAAAAAAGAACACACACACACACCCCCTGACACAATCTATACCACTACTATTCCATTACTATTTGTTTAAACCTTTTAGGTTTAAATGGACTAATAAGAGCCTTATCTTACCGTGACAAAAAAACCCCACATTGTTATATTGCTTGAGTTGTGTTGCAGAGCAGAAAATCTGTGTCTGTAAACTTTCTAGCTAATTAACTCACTACTGCATGCAGTACGGTAAAAAAAATATTTAGTATACATGATGTACTTCAGATATTTAGTGCTACTGCACTCACTCAGATATCTGATTCCTTCTCCAGGCTCTTGAAACACACATTATGTATATAATGAGGAAAATATTTCAAGTACTAGTATGCAATACATGCCACATCTTGGTGAAAGAGCACTAGAGTACTTGCCTCCTCAGTTCCAGTAATTAAAATACACCTCCAAAAGTGGAAGTGCCATGTGAAGACCTTTCTGAATAACACTGGCTGGAATCCTGTTATTTCCTTCATCTATTCATGGTAAACTGTAAAAAAAAGTTTAAAAATCATGATAAAATATAAGTCAAGAGTTGTTTTAGCCTGTAATTAGTAAGACTTCATGCACTAAGCTATATAAGCTGTGATATAGATGCATGTCCACAGTTGGCTGCAATGGTAAACATTCATTTTCAGTCTTCATCCAAGACTCAAATAAACAGGCGTTTATAGTACCGACAAAGCATAGTACATATAGTCTCTCAAGACTGCCTCATATCTACAAGGAAAATTCTAACAAAGTAGGTCACGGAGCCTTTTAAAAGTAGAAGCATAGAAGCTTAAGCACACTCTGATTATCAGAGTTATCAGGTGCTGCCATTCTACAATATTTCAATTTTCCCAGCCTGATATTTTAACAGTAGCTTGAAGGGAGAGAAAGAAAAAAAAAAAATTGCTAAGATGACAGCTCAATTGTGCAGCAAAACTAAGTCTTATTATATAAAGACATTCAAGGAAGAATCACTTTTTATTACTGAATTTTTTCCTCTGTAATCTTAACATATGGTTTTCCTGGATGCCAAGAAACAGTCAATAAAAAGAAGCTTTTTCTCTTGAACAGTACCTTTGTTCTTACCAAGCCTTAGCAACTGTTCATCAGTTCATAGATGCAATAAGAGCAGAAGAAAGTGGAAAGATTTGAAACAACTCTTTATTTCTTACCTGAGTCCAGCTTTAGTCTCATACCTGACACTAACTCATAGTGCCAAAACTGCCAGACATCATCCCTAGTGACCAAACCACTAAGAACAGGAAAAAGCAACTTTCATTTTCTACTCTTTATTTCAGATCACACCCCTTGAGCTGAGCACCGCCTGATGTGACTGTTTTCTGCAAAAGACATAAATTTTTAATTCGATTTATTGGGGTGAACAAGTTCTGTTAAGTAGCTAGATTAAATATAGAACATGAAACTTCCTTGGCAGATTGTACTGAGGACAAGGACTACTATTCCACTTAAGAAATTCAGAATCAGACTAGAGCACTGTACTAAGCCACAGGTACAGTCACAGCTGAGAAGGGGACCTGAAAACATCTCTCACTTCTTAGGTCCAAGTCTCATTGTTTTCACGTCTGACCAGCATATCAGGACAAAATATGGAAAAATTAATTCCCCCACGTGCAATAGATTCTTCTTGTGGGGAGCTTAGGCCAGGAGTCATGGGGTACTTTGGCAGGTCCCTAGGGCTGGGCCATCAGAGAGAGGACAGGTGAAGTGGGGGCTCCAGCTGAGGGGAACATCTGCCATGGAGCTCATTCTTGTATATCAGGGCATTTTCCATTTTCCTTACTATACTTTGACATGTTGTGTCTTACTGTTTCCATATTTTTCTTTTCTTTTTTTTTTTTAATTTACTTGTCCAGTACAAAATATGCACCTGCTTTTGACAAAATCTGCTGACCAAGAAAAACACCAAAAATCATTTGGATTGCAAGGAGGAAGCACATGTTTAAATTAAGGTAATTTGACACTGAAGCAAGTGGTGGTGGTAATAAATTCTTCATTACTTGACATTCCTGCATCAAAACTGGATTTTTTTTTCTTTTTTTAAACAGCTCTGTCACAGCTTCTAGCCATTATAAGTTTATGTGGAAATTCTTTGGAAAATTGTTCTGCTCTGTGTGACACCTTAAATCAAAGCAGAAACTAAGAATACACATTTCAGGTTTTAAAGCACCTTGATTTAATCATGCAACCTGCAGCCTTAATTAGCTCTTTATAAGACAGATACTCCATAATTCACATTATTCCCCTTAAAAAGTTCAACTTCATCACTAGAGAGATATATATTTTTTGAAGTAACTGACAGTACACCAAATGAAGTGGCCTGTGATTTCAAGAAATTGCTCTGCTTACCTCCTATGGAGAAATTATTTCTGTGTCCCTTTCTTATCTGGTGAAAGTATAGTGGTTTTCTTCTATGGGTACCATTTAAGTAACAATGGATTTGTTTTACTTATGATGACTTTGAACATTAACTTCAAATTTATCAACAATCCACTTAACTAGCTACAATAAGTTTCTTGACTACTAGAAATAATGAGGGTGCCTGATATCTTTTCAGTTTATCCAAAACAGCTGGTTAATACTAAAATAATGTTGCTTTAGGTTACTTAGGATCTCGGGTGACATGCTAAATAAATATTACTATTCTTCTACACATAATGATAAAAATTGGTATTTAAATTGGTGTTTCTTCAGTTTTGACTTTCTGTGTGATCCCAGCTGTGGGATGGCCAAAGCTGCAGTCTCAGTTTTAATATTTCCAAAAGAACTATTTTAAATTACACCAAGGAGATTAAGAAGCCAATTCAGAGCCTTCAAAGAGAAAAAGCTACTTACATTGACCTTAAACAGCTTTAGATCGGGTCTGTAATTCGGTCTGCATTTCTAGCATCTTTCCCTATGGAAAGCATTTTATTTTCTGTATGTTTTCTCCAATTGATTTTAATTATAATGTTTTAACTCCTACCTATCTTTTTAATAATGTTGAACTATAATACCTTCTACAGCTGAATCAGAGGTAAAATATGTATGAAAAAAATTACATCGTGATTCAAAACCCATTTCTAACTGTTCACGAAATCATGTCTACTCTTGCTAGATCTCAAACTGTCCAAAATAGTCCAGTGGGAGTTTTATGAGCATCAGGTTTAGAATATTGAAGCAATGTTTATAGAAAGATTGAAATCTTTTTGCAAAACTTGCAAGCATTTGACATCTCCATTTCAGGAATAAAAGTGAAACTTGGGCCAAAAAAGTTTTGGTTTCCACTATTTACTTTTTGGTCTTGTGAGATGACAGGGCTAAGAACACATTAAGAAAAACTTTTACAAACACATTCACCTGCAAAAATAAGAACAGTAAAAAAGAAGTCTAGCTGACACCTTCCAAGAGCAAATTCCTTTCTAAAAATTGAGTGTCGGAACCCATTGTAGTTTGACTCATTTATGCTGTAGATAAAACATCAAGTGCCTTAAAATGAAGCAGCTTCTTTTCTTCTGGCTCAATATAAGATAGTATATTAGAATTATTTTTTATGTTCACTTGGATTTAGTGTCATTCACTATATCATGTAAATTGTGATCCACTGCTCTATGTGCTGAATATATAACAAATAAATGGCAATTCCCATGAAGAAGATGATACAATTTACAAAACAAATAGTAAAAGTTGACACAGGATTGTGTAGAGTTGTGGCACAATGACTGAATTGTACTAAGACTACCTTAACTGCTTTGACCAGTACTAATGACTAGTTCAGAAATCACACGTATTCCTTCATGAAAAAAGAAGAAATTTTAATAAAATACACTTCAAACAAAACATTGCCATATTTTTCAGAAATTAATAAGGGGTAATGAATGATGCATCTGCAAACCCAGAAAATTCGATTTTCTGCTCCTAAGAATGTGCTTGTAAAAACCTAAGTGAACTCAAAAAACCACCCCAATCATATCTTGAATTTATGGTTTTGTGCTATATCTTTCAAACTCTAATCTCTAACTGTGCTGAATCAACACCTGCACAGCAACAGCAGGAGGGGAAATACTGGCACTTGAGGCTCCAGTCAGCAAGTGCAGAGGAGTCAGGTAGCTTGGCAACAGTGGTACAAGTAATCTTTCAAATTTCATCCATTTAGTTCCTCAGGGAGGAGACTCTTAGTGAGCTGAGGCTGCTGCTAAAAATGATTGTACAGCACCTACAGCCACTGATCAATTTAAAAACGTAATTAAAAAAAAGATTCAGAATGATTGAAAGTAGAAGAGAGGTACTAAAAAAAAAGGTTGGGTTTTGGTTTTTTTTGGGGTTTTTTTGAGATTACTTAGATTTGAAGGTTAACATTGACCACCTTTTACCTAGAAGGCCCCAAAAGAGATTAATTTCTACAGTACTGTATTGCTAAAGTGTAGTCTTAATTCAGGGTAGGCTTCAATTCCTTATTATTTCCTTGACCACTGACATTTCAGTAGTATGATAAAAATAAACAAAAACAAACAAAACAAACAGTATATCTTAAAGAATCTATAAGAAAAAAGCTTGATTTTTAAAAGTTATTTTCTCAGCCTATTTACTTATACTGTCCCCAAGAAATTAAAAGAAATCAGAAGGCTGATGAACAACACTTACAAAGTCGATCCACTCTTTGAATAGGATGATTTATAGCAATGCATCATCATTTATAAATACAGTCAACTGTATCAACAGTTCTTGTCTGGTCTCATTTGTGAGCTCTTCTCAGTGGTTACGAAAATGCAGACAGTCTAGAGGCCACACTTAACAGAAAAAACATTAAAAGTAACATTCTGCTATGAATTTTATTGCTGAATTTTGAATGACATTAATACTATCTGGCAACATGCATTTATACATTTGCATGCATAGAGATGCTATGTTCAGAAGTCCTTAAATTTAACATTATGACTACCACTTGTACTTGCTTTCATTACACCTATTTTAACAATACGTTTTTTCAGTCTACAGATTCCTAAAATACCATTTTGCCAACTTTTGCTGAGCCGAGAATGAAACGTGTCTGATGGAATTTTTCTGTCTGTTGTTTAAAGCAGAGCTCCTTCCTGCCCCTTTCCAGACCTGTTATCCCTGAGAGACAGAGGGCACCGCAGTATAAAAAAAGATATAAAGCTGCTGGAGAGTGTCCAGAGGAGGGCCACAAAGTTGGTGAAGGGTTTGGAGAGGAAGCCGTATGAGGAGCAGCTAACATCACTTGTTCAGCCTGGAGAAGAGGAGATTGAGGGGAGACCTCATGGTGGCTACAGCTTCCTCACAAGGGGAGGAGGAGGGGCAGGCACCAAACCCTTCTCTCTCGTGACCCACAACAGAACCCAAGGGAATGGCAGGAAGACATGCCAGGGAAGGTTTAGGTTGGACATCAGGAAAAGGTTCTTCACACAGAGGGTGGTGGAGCACTGGAACAGGCTCCCCAAGGAGGCAGTCATGGCCTCAAGCCTGACAGTGTTCAGGAAGCAATTGGACAATGCCCTCAGACACATGGTGTGAATTTTAGTGTCATATTCATGGACAGGAGTTGGACTCAATGATCCTTGTGGGTCCCTTCCAACTTGGGACATTCTATGATTCTAAGAGCAAAAGACGAACTCAGAGGGATAGTAGAGAGAGAAATTCTTTAACCTTTCTCTGCACTTTTCTCCCCTATCATCTCACACAAAACTGTCTTCGGCTCATGAGCAGAATCCTCAGCTTTTTCTCTGCAGCTCCCTTCCTGAGCATAAAGATGACGAAAGGAAAAGCTCTTTCTTGGAAAGGGCTGAGATTCCCAGCAGCGCTGGAGCTTCTGGTGTCAGGGTGAGAAAGCCACCAGCTCAAGCTGGAATAACTCACAAATACTTTGAAAGCTGGCAACTGCAACTCTTGCCGGTACCACTTCAAGAAAGCGTCCCTTGTGAATCTAGAGTTTTTGAATAAGTAAGGAATGAGCAACATCATTGCCACTTCTAATAAAAATCAAATCCCAGTGAATCGGCTATGTGGAAACCAAAATATCACAGTGACATGCACTTCAGAACTACATCATAAAGCCTCTTTTGTAAATACGATGGGTTAAATCTTAGCCCTATTGAAGTGAAAGCTCACTCAAAATCAAAAGAACAGAGTAGCATGCTTCTAGGGAAATAAATTGTCCAAAGGCTTATCTTCCTGGCAGTATCAAGCTGCTTCTCACGCCATGCTCTGGTTCTCACTCTGCCTCTGACCTGCTGTGCAACCCCGAATAATTCACCCCCCTCTCATCCTTGTGCTGTAAACCTCTCTCAGACTGAAGTTGGGCTTTAACAGGAGATGGGCTGCTTCTTGCAAAAGAATGCAAGTCAGCTGCTTCTACCTACCCAAACACTGTCACTGTATCACATCTAACAACTGCAAGTGCACTGTATCTACTCTATCTTTAGAGTGTCTGGGATTTTTGTTGTTGCAGTCCTATAAACACCATTGTCTTTCCACTTAGTAATCTGGGTGATATAAAAGAGAAATTGGCTAACAAAATAAAGCCATGAAAGGACTCACGAATCTAACCACCACAGATGAGCCTCTTTGCTGTAAAACAGGATGTTCCAAAATGAGGTAATGACTTCTGAATTACAAAAGAAAAGAAGAAAATTAAAGAAAAAAGAAAATCATTGAGGCTTGCCGATAAAAGCTATTTGGAATCATCTCAGCCTCCAAACAGCTAATAAGTTAATCTCTGTAAAATCAGATAAGGCCATTCAAAGTTGACAATTTCAGCTCCCAGCACTGAATACACAATCTAGGTACTCTTAGAACAATGCTAAATTCATATAAGCAACCAAGCGATAGCATCTTAATGCACAGGCTATTGAGCAAGCACAGAAGACAATTTCAGATATGTGATAAAATTCATGGTGATAGCGCAACATGGAATAGTGTAGACATTTTAAAAGCATCTAGCTAACTGACCCTCTACCACTACAAATACATCTTGAAGCCATTCAAGGCTGTGGAAGAATTTATCTCAAATGGGTACACGACAGAGTTGTATTCCTGCACTATCATCTTCATGAAGCCACGATGAGCTCCCAAAGAGAATGGGCATACTATTATTCCACAGATCTTCTTCACAGTCATCTATGGAAACTCATCTTGTAGAGGATCCTTCTTTCTAGATCTTCAAGGTCTACATGGCAGTCATTATGGATCATTTCTCATGCCTAAATCTGAGGTCTTCTCTATGGTAAAGATACTCAGAATAGAAAATTGAGCTACTTATTTCAGAAAATAAGCACAATGTACTATGTGGTAGTTACAGTCCAAAGGGGCAGAAAAGCAGCTGTATATTTGGCCTAAATTAGATGACTAGTGATTCTCTTGTCATGGGCTACAGAAAGAATAAAGTTCTGGAAAAAAAAAAAAAAAAAATCACATCTCTGGATGTCTGCATCTGCTTCTTTACAAGCACTCCACTTCCTCCCTCTGCCTTTTCAGAGTGGTGAAGTAGTCATCCTGTGTCCTCTCCATACCTCCCTGGTTATAATTTCTTAATGATCATAGTAAGAGTCACAGCATCCAGTTACCCAGTTTGCTTGCATAAAATAACTTTCTGCAGAAAAAGAAGCAGTGCATTTTACTTGCTTTTAAATGAAGTTAGTACTTATTACACACTTATACAGCTAAAAACCTAACACTGAAAAGCAAATAAGGCTTCACATCTTCTTGAAAATTATCCATCAGAATGGAAGGACAGAGGGAGATTATTTTCAGTTATTAGACTGATGCCCTGTCACTGATTTTACTACAACAGTCCATGCAAACACATGGCAATGACCATCTATTTTGGCCCTTGGAGCTAACACAGTAAAACTGATATACACAAAGTTTCAGTTCATAACCTTACAGATGAGGTTGCATAGCAGGGTGTTATTTGCACAGCAAGCACGTTAAAAAAAGGACACAGAAGTCATGGATTAAAAAGCTGAGAGAATGAAAGCTCACATCACTGAATTAGGCCTTGTAAAGGGGAGGAGGGGAGGAATTACCTCAGTAGGATTAAAACTTTTATTGGAAAAAGATATCTGTATTATTAACTTTTTCAAGCCCTTTATGGTTTAAATTCCTTAACATAAAGTTGTTTTTTAAATCATCTCATCAGAAAGTCTTCCTAAAATCTCCTGCCACCTGCTCTGGCAAAGTCTCAAGACTTGATCACTGTAATGAGTGTCATTTTACACATATACCAAGCTACAGAATTCTACAATATTTATGGTTAGTCTTTAAAATTATTTCTCTAATAACTTCTCGAGGTATCATTGTCCTCTGGAAAGCAACTGAGATTATTATGCACAGAATTATATATAGTGTGTGGCTCCACTTCTGCAAATGCCGGGAGCAGCTTAGTGTCTGCCAGCTTCTCTTTGTTTTAAAATTAGTCTAACATCTCTTTGTACCTGTGTAAAGTACATTTTTTCTTTTCTTTTTCTTCTTTCATTTTTTCTTACCTTTTTCTGTTCTTGTGTTGACCTTGGCATATTACAGTAATTCTCTGCTTTTCAGATACATCCCTGTCTTCTCAGGTAAGGCCTCTACTTTTTCTTTTTTTTTTTTTTTTAATTATTCCCTTTAAAAACTTTCTTCAGCAAGCTTCTGCTGTGCTTCATTCCTTTGATCTTTTGCTTGTTTTACATCTACAGATGTCTTGCAAGGAGAGAAGGGTTTTTCTGTGGAGGGTTTTCCTCAACTTTGGTTTAGCCTCACCTGACAAAGATCTTCTCTGAGATCACCAATCTATGCATCTGACTGCTGTAAATGACACCATTTCCAAATGGATTAAGCAAGATATTATTCCTTTCACTTCACTTACATTCATTTTCAAATAAATTTTACTTTGTCTAAGAATAAAGTCTTAATACATTTTTCAAAACCATCAGAGTACTGTCCATTCTTGACAAAATCCAAATTGACGTCTTGCACTCATGCCAGAGGAGTGTGGATTGCACTCATAATTAGCTATCATTTGCCTTCAAAGAGCAAATAACAGTAGAGGAAATAAAGAAGGAGCAGAAATGCTTTTTATGAACAGACACTGGTATATAGCACATATTGCATCTTCTCAGAGAGAAGACAATAAGGTAACAAGTTTAAGTCTTCAAGATTGCATAAAGACTCAAAAGGTATTTAAGCTAGCTAAAAGTAGTAGCTCCTCCCTCCCTGCCCCTGGAAAAGATCAATATCCACCTTCTGGTCTGATGCTTAGGCTCTCCTTCAAAGATACTTGCTTTTGTACTTGAGCATTGAATACAACAGGAACATTACATGCCAATATATATCTGGAAAAAAATATTTATCTTTAATCCAGGGGTTTTTTTTCTTCCTGTCACTTGAAGTTACATAGGTCTCAGTCTTTTCTGCATGGAGCAGTAAAGTTAACACTTTTTCTACTACATCAAGTACATTTTCTTCTGTATTATTTCCTGTAGTTCAAGCAGTAAGCTAATATACAACTCCAGTTCCTTTGCAGTAGAAAGCAAAATTACATATTGAGTCAGGCATATGACTTGGTAAAATCTTATTTCTAAACAAGATAATAATAAAAATAACAACATTAATATTTCTTCCACATTGGAGAATAATAGTAACAACACCACATGCAATCTTATTTCCCAGGAGGCCATATCTACAATCAAAAATATAGTTTGTGTTTAGAAATCCCCAAAGCTGTCACTCCAGAGAGTCATATGTGAAGATTAAAAAAAAAAAAAAAAAAAAAAAAAAAAGGTCTATTTTCATTGCTTCTTACCTCTAGCCCTGACTCTCATGTTTCTTTGTGGCCTCTCCAGCTCTAACTCTACATGCATTAATGCTTTCCTGCTTTACTCCTTGCTCTACGCCAGGCCAACACAAGCATTCATACACTTATGCATGAGTCAGACTTGGACACTACTGACATTGAAAAAAGACATCTAGCAGAAGAAAATAATCGGCTTACTTTCATAGGTATAGCCCCTAAGAAGCTATGGGCAAAATCTCCTCCTAGACGAGAGCCCAATTTTTTTTGTTTGGTTGGGGTGCTTTTGGTTTTGTTTGTTGCTCTTTAACCAGGTCTCTGTTTATACTTAGACAAAAATCTTGTCATTTTCAAACTTACTTATACTTGCGCAGAGCCTGCTTCAGTTGTTAGCACCGTAACCCTCTTTCTTTGGGTCACTTTATTCAGCAACTTCTACCTGGTGCCAAGAGACTCCATAAAGCAGGATATACAGTGTTCAGAAGTACATGTCAATTATTTGCTTCTGAATACACACAAGAGATGCCTAGGTGTAACAGGCAGTATCTAGCTGTTAATATGCTCTCCACTCTTGCAGCAGTCATCACTCCGTGGAAAACAATTACTGTCTATTGCTCCTCAGAATGGGATAATCCTCAGCCTTACTGAGTTGCCAGATTCTCTGCTTTTTCTCTTATGGTTTAATACCTTTTCTTATCAGTGTTCTTCCTCTTGAATCCTTCAGGGTTAAAATAACTCACATTTTAATAATTTTTGGAATAGAGCTAAGACAACATCACATTGGTCTGCAGCACCAAACCAGATCTTCAACCACAAACTGCTGGAGCCCCAGCCAGGAGTTGGGGTGTCTGTTGTTCAGGTGATCTCAAGACCTCACACATTCTACTTCTTCAACCTAGGATGTGACATGTATTTATTTCAAAGTTAACCTAAGTAACTGTCATCCACTTCTGAGTGTCTAACTTAATCTCAGCACAAGAGAACTGCACACACCACCTCCAGATTAGTCTGACCTTAGTGATGCTGCTGCTGTCTTTTGCACCACAGAAGAACTCTTCTTTCCATCCAACTGTCAAGTGGACAGCAGCCACACACAGGGGAAACCTTGCATAAATCCAGCACACACAAAGCATGTCAAGCTAATAGGCAAAATATTTCAGAAGAAATAAAAACACCAAAAAGCCCCTTAACCAGAATTTGCCAACCAATCAACATTAAAAATCTTTGCATTAGTTTCCACGGGACCTCCAATGGAGCCAGGCATCTTCGTCATATGACTCAAGACCTGGCCTATCCTCTGTCATTGGCCACACAAGGAACTCAGAGCAGCAAACATTGTTTCCAGAGCTTCCAAAGCTCCCTTTCAGAATATTGCCTGAAGAATTTAACTAATTGATGCTTTTTCAAGAGGTGTTTCTATTTTGACAGATTGATGTTTTCAGATGCATAACAGTAATCTCCAGTTCTAAATAGCCACTCTAAATGTGAGGTTCCATACCTTTTGGGTTTTGGGGTTTTTTTGGTATGTGTGTTTTGCTTTGGTTTTTAATCAAAATAAACTTAACAAATGTTTCCTTAATCTAAAACCAAGCTTTGGCATCCTTGCAAATAAGAAAGATGTTTGTGTGCATGTGCACATTTGCACGTGAACGTGACTAAGCATTGGCTAACATAATTCTTCTACTCAGAAGTCATGCCTTTAAACGTTCTTCATTAACAACCAGACCACAGTTTTCAAATATAAAAGCAAAGTATATCTCAAATATATGAAAGATGAATGGCAAAATGCTACAAGAAATAAAGCATTTGAAGCTTTATTCCCAGACTGGTAACATACTGAAGTATTCAGCATTTTATGCTTATGTATCTGTTCCAACACACCTATAGTTATGAGTAATCTATAAATAAAAACCTAGATTTTGGGAGCAGAAAAATGAAAGGAGAAATGTGGCAAGAAGGAGAGAAGGGCAGCAAGAAGTATCCTGCCTTCTTTAACACTACTACCAGATCTTCAATGTACATTAACAAGCATCTATGATTCAACTGAGAAGATTTGTTAACAACATCCTATTTCACCTTGTTTATAATCTCAAAAGAGTACAACATATTTAAATCCTGGCATTTTAAATGACCAGTGGTGATATTACACTCCAATTCAAAAGGAGAAAGTAAGGTATTGGAAGAGCAGAAATGAAAAAAAGGCCAGATTGGAAAATTCATCTAGATATCCTACAAAAAATGACAATTAAGGATACAAGTTTTTCTAACACCACATGTCCAATTCATGTCCAATTCTTTATCCAGGAAAATCCTCTTTGACATCGACATGGCTAATTAAGACCAAGGGTGAGATCTCCTAGGGATTAAGACATTTTGCTGTCAAGAGGTGATCTTGCCCATGCCTGTGCTCCTGGCTTGTACTCCTGACCTCTTCTGGTGTCCACGGAAGTACTAAAGTAGTAAGATGGATTACTAATCTTATCAATCTAAAACCAAATACCTGCCTAGTACAAACACCTGTCTATTCATTAAAAACCCAGCCTAGACATTATTGCAAGTTGATAGTTTTTTCATGATGGGAAAACGGTGGTCCACACTGAGCTGCTACTGGACTGCAGTTACAAGCACCTTTTTCAGCACATTGCATTGGTCTGGTTAGACTATGCAGGCTTTTTCCTTTCTGAAGGGTTATTCCTTCTGATTGTGAACCAAAAGGCATGTCATCCTAATTATTCTGCCCACTAAAAAGTAAATAGCAGAGATGAGGCAAACATAAATGGGAGCGTTTGCTAGTAATAAAAGCTCTGCAATACAGGAAAAATGGAAGGGCACTTCTGTTTTTTTCTAGTAAGCCATGTGAGCAATTTTCTATGCATCATTTTTCAACTCAAGTGTATTCTGAAGCACTTACTCATAGTGATCATAAAGTGATGATGCTTCCAAGTTTTCACTGTTGAGAGATAAGGGTGATCTGCGGCCACTATACTTAAAGGCTATAAATGATATTTGTCATTATGGTCTAACATACCACATTGATTTTTTTTTAGACACATACCAAAATTGCTCAGGATTAAGCCCTAAAAACTAGATCCCATTATATACTTGGACAATTTGTGACTATAAATACAAATTTTAAAGCCTCAGTGTTGAATGATGATTATTGTGCTTATGGCTGACTATAACGAGTTCTCTTGTGTACTCCATTCAAACCCTATTTCCATTTTCTTGTCTTCTGTACAAGACATCTACACAAAATTTGTAGCCTAGCACTATTTACTAGCCTATACAAATAAGATTACTCACTGGTATGTTTTGTGGATTGTTTTTCTTTTTTATTATATCCAAAGCAGTACAAGTATCTGATCTCTGAGACATATTCAACTTCCTTAGGCCTTGTTCTGAAAACCTGCATACAAATTCTGCTAATTCTTTTGGATAGGATGCAAATAGAGATCTCTCTCTTCTGTGTTTGCACCTCATGTACTATTGTTTTAGAAAATTATTCCCATATCATAGGAGTGAGGGAAGAACAACTTTAACGGAAAAAAATTAGGTTGATTCTGTTTCTGCTGCATACAAAGCAAATTCTAATAAATGTTAAGGGATGCAAAGTTTCAGCCTAAGTAATGAACAACATCAAGAAACGTTTCTTCAGTTGGTGACAAAAATAGTTATCTTTCCATGTTGAAATTTTTAAGTGCAGCTACTTATATGTTATAAAGTATCTGTTGTACTTGCTGTCTTTGGCTTCTGCATGATGTGAGCAAAAATAAGAAAATACTTGTCAAGTGGTGTTTTTAGTCATCAAGATTACTTGATCATCAAGGGGTACTGTAATTACATCTGGAAGTTATCAAATTTCTTCTTGAGTGTAAAAAATCCACCCTCTTTTATAATTACAACTGCAGTGAAATTTGAGAAGCAATAATATATTCTGACAGAATTGAGTATAGGAAACAAGTTATGATAGAAAAGTTAAACTAATCACTCCAGCTCCAGATTATTATTTTTTAAAATCATTGACAGTTTGACAGTGCTTCATAATCTGAAAAAAAATATATATATACTACTACAATGAAATCGTAGTTTCATCATAAAGACACATGGATGTTGAAAACTTCTGAAACAATACAGAAGACCAACTATTTTTCCAGACAGTAAGGTAAGCCACGTTCTTATTCAGATCCCATGGTGTGAACTTCGGGGTTGTCCTATGCAGGGACAGGAGCTGGACTTGATGATCCTGGTGGGTCCCTTCCAGCTCAAGATATTCCATGATTTACTCAAGATTTTTTGCCTTACTATTAGGTTTGCTCTTGAGCTGAGTCAGAAAACCGATCCCACTTAAAGATGAACACTCTTATTCTCAGAAGAAACAGGCACATAGTGGAGATAACATGGCCACCTTTCCAGTGCACTTTTACATCCCCTTAACTACTCATGTAACCAAACCCTGAATACTAAAAAAATAAAATTACAAGGCAGCCAGGCACAGCTCGCATGCAACAGCGAGGTGCTGATGTGCAGACATACCACATGGAGCAGAACAGTGAACCACCACAGAAAGCAACTTGAGAGGAGCGTGGATCCCTCCGTTCAGTTATGTGCACAGGGCGAACAGGGCAGAGCCATCCCAGTAACCACAGGTAAGGTGAGGAAAACGCTAGCAGACTGTCCCAAAAAAAGAAGTGCTTTCTTTGTCTCAAACGATAATTTAAATTAACATTTTACTAGACACAATGCAATGCAATAAGAGCATTTACATGCTCAATCCAGCAGCCTTGCAGTAATTGGCTGGGCAGCACTAACTCAGTAAATTGCAATTCTCTGTCTGCTGTTAAAACTTCACAAGAGGCAGGCTAAGTTATATTAGTTCAGAGTAATAAATATTTGTTTATACATATCATTAGTAATTCTATATGAGAGTATATAACTTAACGTCTGTATTTTAAAGTGCAAATATTATAGATTATATATACACATACACACATTTCTTTATATTTATAATAAAACTGTTTACTGGAAATAAAACATGATGATACTTAAGACCAAACCCATAAAAAATTTCTTCCTTGATAAAATGGGGATTTACTTCACAAGATTACCTCTCAAAATTAGAATTTAAGACATAAAACATAGCTTCAAAGATTTTCTATGTCTCCTCTTTTATTACACTATAAACTAGTTCAGAATCAGTCATGATTCTTCTTTGTTTACTCACTTGCGTTCTTTATTCTGAGACTGAAGCAGAACATCATAATTTAAGTGGATTAGTGATTGACCTCTTGTAGTAACTCAACCATTTTTGTAGGCTTTTAGCCCTCTTTTGAAAGAGAGTTCATATACGCTTTTTCCTCCAAAAACTGGTTAGAGTACTTATTTCAAAATTCCTCTGTGCCTTTAGAGATGCATTTGCAATAGTTTTAGCTTTAGATTTACTTGATTTTAATCACCAATTATGAAAAAAAAAGACATTTAAAGAATATCATCACACTGGACAGCAATACGTTCAAAATTCAGAAATGTCAAGATTAAGCATACCTTTTTAGATACACACTTTTTCATCCATAGATTAAAAAAAAGAAATAAGCTGGTGTTTAAATAACTTTTGGATTAAAGACTCATAAATCCTCCACATAAGATCTTTAAAAGCAACACTCTACAGTGGCAATATAGGATTTATACATAAAGTACATCACGCAAAGACTTACCAACAAAACACCCAGTACCTTAATCTTGATACAAAGGCAAATCAGATTAGTTTGTAAGTTTCAAAAAGGAATTAATTCCCTGGAAAGTCAAATCAATGCTCTGTATATCAACAAATCCTCTATATTAGTCTTATTTGCATCAGTATTCGATGCAAATAAAACTATTTTACTCAAATTACAAAATGCGTGGCCAGCAGGACTAGAGAAGGACTAAAAAAGTGTTTGTGCCACTGTACTCAGCACTGGTGAGGCCCCACCTTGAATACTGTGTTCAGCTTTGGGCCCCTCATCAGAAGGACACTGAAGTACTAGAGAGAGTGCAGAGGAGGGTGACAAAGCTGCTGAGGGGCCTGGAGCACAAGTCTGATGAGAAATAGCTGAGGAAGCTGGGGCTGTTCAGCCTGGAGAAAAGGAGGCTGAGGGGAGACCTTATCGCTGTCTACAACTACCTGAAAGGAAGTTGTAGCGTGGAGGGTGTTGGTCTCTTCTCCCAAGTAGCAAGTGATAGGACAAGGGGAAAAGGCCTCAAGTTGAGCCAGGGGAGGTTTAGATTGGATCTTAGGAAAAAATTCTTCACAGAAAGGGTTGTCAGGCACTGGAACAGGCTGCCCAGGGAAGTGGTGGAGTCACCATCCCTGGAGGTGTTTAAAAGGCGTTTATACGAGGTTCTTAGGGACATGGTTTAGTGTCAGAGTTAGGTTAGGTTATGGTTGGACTCGATCCAGAAGGTCTCTTCCAACCTAAATGATTCTATGATTCTAAAAATAAGTAGGAAGACAACATATTCTTCTAGCATTTTTAACTATTTTTAGGTCAATCTTCTGTCTCAAAGCAATTTTAGATTAGCATTTCCATAGAGAACTACCAGAAAAGAAAGTCATGGTATTTCAGTATATTTCCCATTAACCTTTTAGGAAGATACAAATCTAAATCCCTTATACTTTAAAAATGCTGAGCTAATTTGCTCTTCTCAGGCCTGAGATTCAGTGGGTGTCAAGAAGGTATCAGCAGTAGATCAATTTCTACCTTCTAGTCCTTTGCCTCACACACCTCTCATGTTCAACAATTTTTTCAACACCAGAGAATAAATGACAAGTAAACGTCAACAAATCCCCAAATCAGAAGTACAATTTAGCCTAGCCAAACTCAAGCAGAGCCTAAAAAAGATAGTAAAGACACTTAATTGTAAAACTCTGAAGAGAGATTGTTTGGTTTTTGTTTTGCTTATTCATAGAATCCATGATGATGTTATTTTCAGTATCTATCAGATATGTTGTAGTACCCAACGATGTGACACTAAACTGCTGCAAAATGTCTGTCTTCCTCTTCGTCTGTAACTGCTTTAAATGATATATTTTCTCATTGACACTGTACTGTTTTAATTTATATATATCCTGCTATAAATTAAATTCAAAGTGAACTCTTTTCGAGATCATCCTTCACTAACCAAATTATTTGCAGAAATTAAAAAAAAAAAATCACTAAGTAAAAACATTTTACACTCATTTCTATGCTATTCTTACATCACACAAATGTGTAAAGATGCATCTTTAAAACTTTCTAACTGATTTAGATTAATGAGCATGGGACAAGAGAAACCTAATATCTGATCCCTAAGGATCTTTGAAATGCAAACTGAATTTGTCTCAGGATCCAAAGTTTAATGTTTTCCAGACATCCATACTAGCTAGATTGATTCTGCCTGAAATTGCTTTTTAAACAGAATCTCCGAATCAGTTACAAGGCACAGGAGACCTAACCTGTGGCAAACTAGAATGATCTCTTCTCTAAAAGGACACTTCCTCTATGGTTAGTTATAATAAAGGCATCTTCCAACGTGTTATGCAGTCTACCAAAATGAGCTTGAACTTAATAGGAAATATTTTGCCTAAGAATCCAAAACTTGATAAATGCCATAGCTTTTTGCTGGTTCCCCCTCCTGCTTCTCCAATGGAAGAAATGGTTGATTTGCTACAGAGATTGAGGGTGATAATGATCTGAATGTCCTATGCTATCATGTCCAGATATGTCCCAGTTTTTGGGAGTATGGTAGCCCCCTTCCTGCTAAGGTCAAAGTCTTTCTTCTTTCACTACACTGGAATAGTATAAACGAAAGGCAAAAAGCATTCTCTGCTTCCAGACAAAGAGCATAATGACCTACATAACTTATTCAAGGCTGTATTTTCCTCTGGAGTACAGTAATTGTTTCCATCTCAAACTCTGATGTTACCACTTCATCACCTTATGCTGAAGGGATGGAAATCTTTAATGTCTATGCAATTTCAGGATCAGAATTGTACTGAAAGCAAAAATCGGGTATGCCATAAATAGAAACAGAACATAAGGGGTATATACTGGATACACTGCAAGACAAAAGCCAAACAGACAAGTCACTAGAAGTAGAATATCAATGCAAGTGGTACTGTTCCTCTTTTTGGTAGATAACAAAGGAAGAGATGAGTGTTGTGGAGCGTCAAGAAGTAGGAAAAAAACCCCTAACATATTCATGTGTTCTCTACCTTGAAGGATGTGTTAAGCAAGGCCAAAGATCAAGAACTTCACTATATGGCAAAGTAAAGCTGTGGCAACTGAGGATTTCAGGGTATAATAAATAAATGTAAAACTATCTGTGAAATAAATGTATCACAGTGAAGAGTGTAACCAAGAAACTAAATGCTGATCATGATTTCTGAGAAAAAAGGCTCACCAAAATGCCTCTTAATAAAGTTTGCTCAGATACATGTGTGCATGCTGTTACACAGGACAGCCTAGGAATGGTGGAAACAAGTGTGTGAAGATCCAATACAAACTTTAAACAGGTCTTTATAGTCCAGATCTACTTTTCACTTGTAAATTGAATACTGTAGAAAGCCTGCTTTACATCAAACTTTCAACTAAAGGATTCATCTGAAACCGCACAAAATACACAATTTTCTTTGGTTCTATGTTGAAGAAAATATTTTGTTATTTCAGACCTCACGTACATGCAATCTCCACAAAACAGGTTTAAGATTACCTACATATTAAAAATTAAGTAAACATTATTAAATTAATATGGTTTATAACATTTTTCTTCCCTTTAAAGAAAAATCTTACCTGTATCACTTCTTCCAAATGACAGGCCTCCATGACAACATAGTCTGCGATTAAGTAGCAGCTTATTCTTGGTGATTAAGAAATTCCTAGATTTTTGTTTCCTACTTTCCACAGTATTTACAAAGTGAAACCTTCCTGCTTAGAACATAATGCAAACAATAGACTTTGAGACCTAATATAAACAAACTTAGATGTTTCATAAGTATCATCAGTCCCATATTGGTTTCAGCACTTGGCAGAGCAAGTTAGTTTCTGCCTGTGTCCTCACGCTGCCCAAGTGGGCATGGAAGAGAAAGAGAGAGAAAATTCTCTTTCCAAGTTCAAAGGCAGAGTAGGTGACAGCTGCCCACTGCTGACACTGTGTATAGGTGGCTGGTTTCATGCTAACAAATGGCTGGCATTATGCATAATTACCAACTATTCTAAAGCTCAGAAATCATATAGAAAATTCTAATAAAGCATTTTCACAAATCATTACCTAAAAAATTAAGGGCTTCAGATTCACAGGAAAATCAACAATATCTTTCCATGGTTATTACAGATCTCATTTACAGCAAATGAAGACCACTCCACATTCAATAATGCTGAGCAAACTTTCAGGTGATTGAGATAAAGAAAGAATATTACCCATGCTTTCTGAAATTATATACTTGGCCTGAAAAGTAACCTGTTCCATAAAAGCCTGGTGCTATGCCTACATTATTACTTTTGTTTGCTTTCTCATCCTTTGCAGTGCTTTCCATATTTTCACCTGTTACCATAGAAAATTCTATCATCAACTGTTTTGTGCAGATTCAGCAATCCTTTAAGTCAGACTATGTGCATCACTAAATTCACTAGACAAGAATAACTGACTATACCTTTGACTTGCAAAGGAATAGAATCAGAACCCGGAAATAGTTAAATATAACCTACAAAAAACCTGCTTATTTCTACTTTTCATCTGTGTGGCATTAATACGCATCCTGCCATGAGTGCTCAGCATGATTCAAAAGGTCTCCACTCAGGCAAAAACCCCTTCTTTAGAAAACATTTGTTAAAAGTATTCTTGGGGGTGTTTTGTTGGGCTTTTTTTGAGTAGTGTTATTTATTACATCATTCTCAAAAATAAACCGTACAATACAAAATATTTACCCCTCAAGGGAAAATAAAAGCAACTGAGACAACTAATAAAGGAACAACTCTTCAAATTAGTTTACATCCACTGAAATTGAAGCAGTCATCACCTTCTGCAGAAAATCCAATTTCTAGCATAGCATGGACATTTTAGATATAAAAATCTGTAGAATAACGAAAGAACACAAGAGCACAAATGAATAGCTAGGCTTCCTGAACACCAGTAATTCAGGCTAGACCATTCATGCCATTTAGCATCTCGAGAAAAAAGTCTCTGGTGAGAAGACAGGACTCCAGAAGAATGACAGCAATGACAAGAATAGTTTAAGTTGGGATGGCTCTCATAAGACCCTCTGGTCCACCTCTCACACAAAGTGAGACTAACTTGGACATTATATCACACAGGCCCTTGTCCAAAGTCAACTTCTGAACCCCTCCAAGACCACAGGTTCCACCATCTCAGAGCAACCTGTGGCAATGCAACCTTCCCCTTCTCACCTGCCAAAGTTTTCCTTTAAGGAACTTGTTTGTCCTTTTGCTGTTCACCTCCAGGAAAAGTTCAGCCCCTCCTCACTGCTGACTCTTGTTCAAACTGGAGTTAAAAGCCAGGAAAGGTACCAATGGTGTTTATTTACAAATTTAAGAGAAATGTTGTCAAGTGTGTGATTACAATTTGCATTTTTCCATGTTACCATAGCTACAGTCATTTATACAGTACAATAGTTTACTGCATCCATACTTCTATTTATAAACCTCAGCTTTTTGAGAAGTCCAATTTTCCCTCTAAGACACTGCTTTTCCTTGAGTCTTTCCCCTCTCTTGCTTTTCACTCAGCCCATACCTTAAGCTTTCTCTGGAAAGCAGCCCATGAAGAAATTTTAAGTCCCTTGGGGGACAAACTAAAAATGTTAAAGTGACAGGACTCTATTTGCAGCTCTCCAGGCTAAATCTAAAAATAGACATCGTATGAATCATAAATAGATAAATACTGGCCTACAAGAAAATATTACTTTACTGAAGACTCACATTTGACCCATCACAGCCCCAGAGCCAGCATCTCTGCTGCTTTAGGCACAGATGAGGGCTGGTGGGAGTCACCTCTGAAAATTCTGTCCTGGGCTCAAACCTTTTCTGATGTTGACATTGCTTTACTCACCTCTTGAGAAGAAAAACTACAAAATAAGAACTGTTCACTTCTTTGGAGGCTTTTACAAACTTCCCAACTATATCACATTGAATGAAAGCAAACTATTGTAAAGTGCTAACCTCCCAACAATTTAGTAAATCCTAAATCCTAATGGTTCAGTAAAAAGAAGTGAGAAACAGTTAAATACTGTATAAGCATGCCATCATAGTATTCCTACACCAAATAAATTTATTTGAAAAAAATAAAACAACAGTATTTCAGACATCAGTAGTGAATTACGTTGGTTAGTTGAAGGAACATACATGAATTCACAGATGAAGTTACTCCACAGGGAAGATAAGGCATGATGGCATTTTTCCTCCAGTCCAATTCATCTTATATCACTCTACAGTGTAATTTCATATTTTTTCTTTTCAAGACAGGATGACTACTCACCGGAATTGCTAAATGATAACTGGACATGTGGAACATCAAATTCTGGAATTAAGGTGTGGCGTGTTTGTACGGTTTTCTTCTTATTGTTTCTTTCTGGGTTTTTTTGTTTGTTTGTGTTTTGTTTTGGTGGTGGTGGTTGTTTTGTTTTGGTTTTTTTTTTGGGGGGGGGTTCATAGTGAAACGCCTAGCAAATAGGTGTTTGCTGGTATTTTACACTGGCTCAGGATTGGACACTATCAAGAGCCAGAAAGAAGAGTGATTTTTTTTTAAGCTCTTCTGTCTTTAATGTTTCTAATACAGGCACACAACTACAGTAATGCCTAAGCAGTACCTACAAAATATAAGGTTTATTGCAGTGCATGCTTAACATTGCAATTACATCTACATCAGCAAGTAGCGTGGACTAGCTGGAGCAGATCTGTAGAGAAAGTGTTGGTGCTGAGGAGCTGATGTCAGCACGATTCATGTTTCGTGGCTTCTATTTTCTGGCTGGCTGGCTTTTTTAATTTGGAGTATCTCTAGAGACGGTGAATTACACACCAAATTATTCCAGATTGAAAAGCTCAGCCTGCTCCTAAGTAGCAGTGACAAAGAATTGAGCTGGTGTGCATCACTGTTCAATTTCCAGCAGCAGAGAAAAGGGAAGATATCTTGAAGTACTTCATTTGCCAACAATCTGTCCCTGTTGTGTCTGTGACAGAACTGGTGTCCCAGAGACAAGAAGGTGCAGTTCAGGAGATGAGTTACTGTAATCCTATTACAGCATATTGCTGTGACACTTTAAGGTAGTAATGTGTTTAATGTAACACAGTAACACGGTAACACACATTTCTATAAAACAGCTTGACACAAAAATAGCTGGGACCAAACAAAACCAGCTATTCTTGCCACTAAAATTGTCAGGCCAGTTTCCCCAAGCTTAACAGTTGTGGCTTTACAGGCCGCTGGACAGAGAGGGACATTTTTCAAAGAGCTGAAGATACACAAGAAGTGTTTTCGCAATATTCACTTTTCTATCAAGTGTACCAAGTTTTGTGTTCCTTCCCCAAGCAGCTGAATTTACAAACACACCTCAGGCTCTAATCTCCCCAAATGACAGCAAATTTATACCACTTTCTCAGTAACAAGCGCCTGTGCACACTAAAACAGGGTCTGACAGTATCTGTGCAAAACTATTGACTACAAACAGCTATACAAGGAAAACACAATAATCAACGATGACTGCATTCAAGATTTTTTTTTCTATAAAAAGAACAGTTACAGTAGCTCTATTTTCAAATTAAGATGGTGCTACACTAGCAACCTATTGCAATGCTTATTCTTCAGCATGACATTTTATGTATCACGCTATTTGGGGGCAAGGAAATCAATCCTCCAAATGTTTCAAACTCAGTAATCATACCTAGCTCTCAAATATTTTTAAAATGAACAACTCAAGTCGATTCCAATAAAAGTTCTGCAAGTGTGACCTGTGCTCACTAAATGCAGAAATCATCACAAAATTTGTTTTGACATTAAAAAAACCAAGCAAGTGCACACAAAACCAGTATTAAACTACCAAGCATTAATAATTAATAATAATAATAAAATTAATTAATTAATAGCTTAGACCATAATAAATTTCTACCAAACTCCATTCTGTAACCTAGTTTTATATCGGGTTTTGTTACATGCAAAATGTTACGAGAAAAGGATACGTTTAACAGAAATCTTAACAGACTAAGCAAAGAATTATTATTAGTCCAGATCCAGTTATTGCAGGAAAAAAAAATGAGCATCACATAAGAAAAAGTGTCAATAGCGGTAACAGTTAAAAATGTAATACTTACACTACACTTCCTATTACCTCACACTTTTTCACGGTGTTATGCTTTCCCTTCAGCTGGCCCTTTGGATTTTGAGGCTGACAGCATTCCTTTGTCCCAGGGACATACAGCAAGTCATCAGCATCCTGAGCCCAAGTATGAGGTTGACAGTTTCTTCCTCCTTTACCTACAATCAGGATCACTTTAATTTGTTAACACACTTGGAACATCTTGCTTGCTCTTCATCTCTCTGCATGTTCACAACAACATCTAATTTTATTGTATATGGTGCATTTTACATGTATTATATACTTTTTATCTGCATTATACTCAAGAGTTTTGTCTAGAGCCAGGACTGCATTTTTTCAACTGACCTCTGGGGAGCAGTTTGCAAATCCGTAGATTTCCGGTGCCAGTCCTGCCCCATATCTTGACACCCCACGTATTCTCCTGCACTGCATCCTGCCCGGCCACTCAAGGCTTCTTCTATCATGTCAGGTCTCCACACTACCTCAACCCATTAAAGTCATAAATACCCCATTCTACACAGAATAACAACTCGCCACTGCCATCTATGTAAAAACCTACATGCATACTATAGAAAAAATGTGCACGTGAAACAAATTGATTATACTCACCCAGTCATTAACAAATTGCAGTAATAGCTAAACCAAGTAAAAAACAAGTGCCAGGTGAGTCAAGGGCAGCTCAAAGCAAACCTGCCAAGCCTCAGTCACCAGGCTGTACTGAGCTTACTCTTGCCTGTGACCCAACACTAGCAATCGTAGTAGCTGGGCTACAGTTTCAACAGCCAGAAATTCAACCCGTTCTCCTTTCCCCCTAAACATAAATACTAGAAACAGGCTAGAATTGGACATTCTTTTTCCTAAAAAAAAAAAAAAAAGTCTGCAAGAACTGAGTTGAACATTAATGTCTGGAATGCTATTGTTCTGAAACAGTTTGTTGCCTCTGTACAGTACCTGTTTGCCATAAAATCTGAGATCTATGCAACCATCTCAGTTTCACAACTAAGAAATAGTAGTTCTATATAGAGAATAATTATTTAAGTGTATTACAGAAACCTTTAGAAGTCTGTAAATAAATTCTAACTCATAGCAGCAGCATCTTGACAAGGTGTTCCCTCCCTCTGTGCATTAAATTTTTGCTTCATTCTTATTTGGAATTAAAAGTCCAACCAACTCCTGCAGAGCTTTATTAGCCTTTAAATACATATCCAAAGTAACAAGGCCGATATGAGTTTGAGAATAGAAATCCATACTGCACACTTCTATCAGTTCTGTTCAATGATTCAGAATGATGGTATTGTTGATTAATGATTCAAAAACCATTACTACTGGTGATGCTTTTTCAGAGGAAAAATAAAATCTGTAAGATGTCTGTGTCCCACTATTTTTCTTTCTTTTTAAAATCTTCATGCAGTGTAAGGGTTTCCATTCTAGCTAGGTCAGAGCCACTTCCATGGAGACTATGGAAGCGCAATTGTAGGACTGACCCTTTAGACAGGTGGAAGCTGTTTCAGGTTGTCTTTGGTTGACAATTCCAACCCGCTCCTAGAAACAAGCTGGGAGAGTTGATGAATCTCATAGTTTCAGAAGAGACAGTTTTGACTGTAAAGACAACCAAACAGCTTTCTAGTACTACCTGCATTTTTGACACAAATTTAAACAAGGGAGTTCTGAAATGGCATACTTTCTCTACCTGACAGGTCTGATAACTTCTTCCTAGAAAGGCTGACTATTTGCTGTATGTATGTATCTATGGTCATTTTTGCACTAGTAGCAAGGACAAGTTAGAGAAGTTATGCTGCTTTTTAACTTCCCCGTACCAACCCCATGAGTTTTACATCACAAAATAATGGCAAAACATCTAATCGATAAGTTGATTTTCTACAGCTGTTTTAGGGCACTACATCTGACAGAGTAATTCAGCTGCTGGTCCAAGTTCTGAGCTAGCTACTCCAGCTATTTAAAAAATGACCATCCAGTTCCAGTCTTTTAGTTAACAAGAAATTAACGAAATATTAAGAATTGAATGAGTTTATACCTTATATAAATAGTGGCAAAGCTAGACAAAAAAATAGGTATCAGATTTTTAGTTTCCATAAAAGTAGATTTCAAAACTTGCAGAAATTGAGAAAAATGGCTTTGCGTAGCAATATACAACCACTCTAAATATATTAAAATACCATCTACATGACATATCCTCATCACTATTAGGCAGTAATTATATAAACTTAAATTTATTACAAAATAGATTTCCACCACTACATACCAGTCTCCAGAAAGTTTTTATTTATCATCCCAAACTAGTAGATATTATAAAAATAAACCATTATTTAATATTTATTTCATCATAGTTTTCTTTTTCAAAACTACAAACATACACAGAAAAAAAATAGTTTTCTATGAATGTCCCACAAAGCATCAAACTCTGCATTTGTTCTCCTGTTGCAGAAAAACAACATCTCCAAAATAAGGTAATATGGTCTTGGAGGAGTGTTCTTCCTCTAAACTGCAATGCTCTGTATGAATATTTATGGCAACCTAGTAAGGTCTGAACTGAGAAGGATGGCTATCTGGAGGAGGTGGAGGTGGCGGCGGTGGAGGTGGTAAGAATGGGTACGATGAGTTGTACATGTTTGGGCCTGTCCAAACCATATTCAGATTTGAAGGTGGAAGGTGGAATTGATGCACATCATTAACAGAACCAAAAACTGGAGGAGGAAAGGGATACTGTTGCATCATTGGGTTTTCTTTTCTATGAGGCTGTGGAAACACTGGAGATTCCTGATGTATTCTGTTGTCTGAAGAGTACACCTGTGGTGGTTTTCCTTGTGGTCTCAAAAAACCTGGAGAGCCTGATGGAGGAAAAAAAGGATCCCTGGAGAACCCTCTGCCATGGTATCCCCTTGAATAACTTGAAGCAGGCTGTTGCATTGACTGATTAAGTCCCTTATTCTCACCTTAAAGAAAAAAAAGATTAAAAATAATTTTTAAAAAACTCCAAAAACACACACAGAGTTTTAATATTATTTTGGAGAGATGAAGTTTAGTCCTCACAAACCTTTCCAGCTGAAGTCAAGGAAATTTGAAAAGTAATCCTATCAACAAATAAAGCTGGCAAATAATAAACAAACAACAAAATAATACTAGCAAGTCTACTGTTTAGTAACTCATCTTGATTTATTAAAGTAATATAGAAAGGATGATCCTGAGGGTTTCAAATTCAGTCATTAAAAAATAAACTTCACTTTCTTTCCCTCCAAGCATTTTCATTTGTATCAATGAATCACAGGAACATTAGAACCACAAGTATTTTGGAAGATTTGGCTTAAAACAAGATTTGAAAACAACACATTTTTCAAACTAATGATAAATCAATACTGCATTACAGCTCTCTGACCTGAGTTGGTATGACAGCACAAATGGAGGACAAATTCTTAAAACCCAAATTAATAAAATTAACTTACTCCATCAGAAAAAGGTAGCCTGTACCAATTAGCTTTTAGCATTCATCTTTCAGAGATTAATTTTTCCCTGTACAGGTCACTATAAGCATATTTTTAAGGTTCATTACTAGCCACTTTATAATAAATACCATAAAAGTATTAATGGGATAAGCGCTATAAAATTAGGAGCACTGAAATACTGGAAGTGTTCCAAAGAGCTGCTAAGATATACAAAAGGCTGTAGAACTGAACTTGAAACATGATCTCTGAAGGATTTTAGGGCTAAAAGCAAAAAGGGATATAACATTGCATAAAATAACTGCATTTTAAGAACCTACATGGACCTAATCCTTGGCACTAGACTATATAGACACATTTTCACCTTTGAAAAGCTAAGTCTGGAAAGGTAGTTGGATACCAAAATTTCCTACTCATTTTCATAGGGGATTAGGACTTAAACTCCTTTGGTGCATGCCCGCCTCTCCAAAGCAGTGAAGTAAAAGTACTTGAGTGAATATTTTTGTTCTTTCTTCTCCTATCAAAGACTATAATAATGAGCCCATTTTAGAGTTTTATGAAGATGCAACCAAGCAAAACTCCAGCTGACACTGAGTTTGTAGTCGATTTGCCAGATATATTTGTTGTTGAATTCCGTAGCCAAACTAAATTGCACACTAATTTATACCGTGTTATTTACTGAAAAACACAGCAAATTGTAACCCATACTCCCCTGACAGCTTGAGACAGTTCCTCTCATTGTGTTCTCAGTTATAAAACATAGTTCAGTAACAGCCTCAGCAAGCCCAAGGCAAAGGCAGGTGTGCAATAAGCTGGCAGAATAAGGATGTGGTGGAAAACATGCCATACACTAGATAAGCAGAAACAAGGTGAGGAAAATAAGCATCAGCAATGAAAGGAAAGTATGGCATGATTGAGATCCTTCCCATAAGGGAGAACTGCCAAAACCATAGAACAAAAGCCAGCCCAAGAAAGGTCACATCTTTATTTAAAAGGTATAAGTGAGGAATGTACTGTACACAGAATAAAATGGTTAACAGGACAGTTAATGACTACTCAGATCAAGAGAAAAGGGGTTCAGCGGAGTGCAATGTTTAGCAGCTTTACAAAGAAAGAGCAGCAAAGAAAACCAATGGGGGGAAACAACTGTGCTGCAGACAGATGAAGCAACCTGATATGTAAGCAGCAGATTAAGAGGAAAAGGAGAGGGGATGAAAGTCAGTAGTTTTAAAGAGAGTGGTACAAAAAGCATCCAACAATAGCAGACCAACGAGAACAGAGAAAGAGAGATGCGATTTAAATTATTTTAACCAAATCAGCAACCAAAATGCAAAAAGTTTTGTCAGTAGAGAGGCATAAGACAGATCAAAAAATTTAGTTACTGCGAACAGAGCACAGCTGCAAGCATACACCTGCAACAGATCTACCAACAGCAGGAGGAAAGAAGGTGAAGAAGGCTATGTAAATTATGAAAAACTATACAAAGTTTATTAAACTACTATAGGTTTGTTTATTCAATGACTGTGTTAGGTAAGCAAAGGGATTCTCAGCAGACCACACAAGTACCAGTTATTTTAAAGCATTTATATGACATGGGTGAGGTAGAGCTTCCTTTTCAGATAGTGGAATAGATTCCCCACCTAAGACTTGTCTTCTCCCTGTTTGTCAAAAAAATGGGTTCCCAGAAAATGCACATGGACTTCCTCTGTCTTCTACCTGCAATCAAAGGCCGAAGCTGAACTTGAGCCCAAATAACCCCTGCAATAAGCAAACTCTGAACTCCAAAAGGTGGCATCTGTTCTATATCTTCACTGTGTGCCAGCTGACACTGTCATAAGAGCCTTTGAATCTCCCTTGACAACTGTCCTGCTCCTAATACGATTTCCTTTGCACAGTTTAGTGGAAAAAACCTTCATTTTCCTTGTAAAAGAATTAAGGAGTGTAGCCAGAAATTCACAAATATAACTTTGAATAGCACAGAAATACAAATTAACTGTATGAAAGCTCAATCATTAAGATACGTATCACTGTGTATTTCAAACTCAAGTTAACAGATAAAAGTGTTCTCCTATAGCATTTACTCACTTGAAGCATTTGTTTCTGATCTGAGTTTCTTCCTGCCTTGGCTTTGAAGCTTCTTTTTCTTCTGTTTTGCCTCTCTTTCTTTTTCATCATCACTGAAATCCAAGGCCTGGTTTAAAAAAAAAAAAAAAAGAGAAAAAGTCATAGAGAGACTGCACAGAGAACTTCAGTTCTAGTGATAAATAATTATTTAGAACACAATTTAGAAAACAGTCCATCCTGCAGTCGGCTTAGAAGAATATTAAAGCCACACTTCCCTATTTTGCATTCAAAGAGCCATCATGTGTTCACCTGGCTTCGCAACACAACCAAAAACTTAACACTCCACAAATATCTCACAGGACAAATTATTTTCTTAAAACAGGCAACATTCAAGTACTGAACACAAATTTTTGGTTGACTAGATGTTAGAAAAAAAACTGGGAATCTCTGGGGGAGCTGGCTAGTTATTGCCAAGGAAAAGCTTTTGAAGGGCAAACTGCAGAGTATCTGAAGTAAATATGGATTTTTTTAAAGTAAATTCAAATTAATTTGGTAACCAATACATAACTCAGCACAGTTGAACTACATTTAGAAATATCTCTAGTCTAAAATTGTCACTAAATGAGAATTTTCTGTAGTATATATTTAATAGTACTGTTCCCATTAAACTTGCAATAGCAATGTTATTCCAAAGGAATTCTCAGCTTTGGAAAATGTTGTCATTTACAATAGATTCAATGTCACAGAAACATTTTGTTCCTGTTATGCAAGGTTTTGCTACCTTTTGAATCCAAGCTTACATTTAGAATTAGGAAATAAATCTGTCATCATAACTAGTTCTCCAAAAACACCTCACTCCTATGACTTAAAGAGGTAGGGTTTGTTCCCACCCTTCCCAAGTCCGAAAGGAAGGGCTCTGCTGCTTACTGATGTATCTATCTCTACAGTATGTAAAAAGTATGAATCTCAAAAACACTTTACTAAAACGGTGCTAGAAAAGCCATGTAAAAGTTAATTCCGAATACAACTATTTCCTCTTCTACATAACTGGATTATATTCTTACTCAAAAAAAGCCGCAAAGGATGCAACAGGATGATGTATACCATGAAGTAAAATCTTTCACTAACTCCTACTTTTTCTAAGGACTTTAATGTGCCATCCTCCAGCAGAGCAGAAATAACAAACAAGTACCTTCTGTTGCTAGCCAGTTTCCACCTAACACTCCATAAAAGCTGCCTCACAATCGCAGTTATCTGCTCCTGCTAGCCTTGCAGCATACAGATCACACTTTGCCATCCTATGACCCCAAAGACAAGGCTACAGTTAAGCTGGGCTAATTACAAGCCTGTCAGAAAAGGAACACTTACCATACACCTTAGTGTAGAAAGCATAAAAGGCCTAACATGGATTAATTTAACCTTCATACAAAAATAAAGCTTCACAGTATCACAAAAAGAACTGACTCCAGCAATTGCACGCAGTTTACTGTGGGAGCTGGCCAGAAAAGTTATAGAATCAGCTGCCAGCTGAGGGCTCTAAAAGACTCTGGCTGTAGAGACAATTTTAAGCATCAGTAGCATAAGATTTAACCTGCACCCTTGTCAACAGCAATACCCTTCACAGCGAAAGCTACTTTCTATCAGCTCATTAGCTGTCACAGTTTGGACATCTAAGTGTAAACTCTTATTGTCAGAACTATCCAAAGATTATTCTAATTAACACTACAGGATGTTAGATGTGGTGTTTTCTCCAAAACAGAGCGCACATATCACAAAGTCAGAACAGCCATGGAAACAAAGGCATCACAAAAGCAATCAAGTTTGCCCATCTTTGCCATCACCGATTTCATTCAAGTTTGCTTCCTTGCTATAGGGAAGTACAGTAAACCTAAAGTTCCCCCTGTACTTTCAGATTCTAACCTGAAGGTAACACGGTATCAGAATTACAATTAAGAAAAAGAATAGAAAAATAAACCCCAACTTTGGAAAAAAACAATGGATCTATATTGCAGAAGACTTGACTGTATTTAGTCAAATTTTGAAGTTACTTAGGCTACTATAAATTCAAGTTACACATTTACAAGCTTATCTCCTTAGCAAATTTAAAAATATGACTACGAAACAAAAAAAAAAAAAACACCACCCAAAACAGCTCACCATTAGCCAATCAGCACATTTTGTATCATCACTAGAAAGTTGTTTGACAAAACAAAGCTAAGCCTAGCCAAAAGTTTCTAAGTATACAGAGTCTTTCAAATCTCTATTGATCACATACCTATGGTTCAATTCTATGAAACAATTCTCAAATGATGATTCTCTGTGAGATGATGTCTCCCCAAGAAAGGAAGGCAATTAACAGAACTGACATTTTTTGAGAGAAGTTAACACTGCTCAGCTTAGTTCCATTTGGGGGGGCAGGGGGACGGGGAGGGGAAGAAATGCAAAAATTGACACTGTGCCTCACAGCATCCTTCTGGACAAGTTGTCTAACCGCGGGATTAGCAGGTTCATGGTACGCCAGGTGAAAAACTGGATGAAGTGCAGAGCTCAAAGGGTTGCAGTAAATGGAGCTACATCTGGCTGGTGACTGGTCAGCAGCAGTGCTCCTCAGGGTTCAGTTCTAGGGCCACTTCTGTCAAAATATTTATTGACCTGGATGCAGGAGTTGAATGCACCATTAGCAAGTTTGCTGGTCATACGAAACTAAGAGGTGCTGTTGACTCTCTTGAGGGATGAGAGGCCTTGCAGAGAGATCCAGACAGACTGGAGCATTGGGCAATCAAGTGGATGAAATTTAGAAATGCTCGATTCTGCATTTAGGATGGAGCAACACCAGGCACAAGTATAAATGGGGAGAGGAGTGGCTGGAGAGCAGCCCTGAAGTAGGGATTTGGAGGTGCTGGTTGACAGCAGCTCAGTGTGAGCCACAAGTGTGAGCCCTGGTAGCTGCGAGGGCAACCCACATCCCGAGGTGCAAACATAGTGCAACCAGCCGCTCCAAAGAAGTGATTATCCCACAGTATTCAGCGCTGGTGCAGCCTCACCTTGAGCCCTGTGTGCAGTTCTGGTGCTCACAATTTAAGAAGGATGTGAAGGTCCTTGAATGTGTCCAGAGGAGGGCAACAAAGCTGGTGAAAGGGCTGCAGGAATGTCCTGTGAGGAGCAGCCAAGGACTTTGGGCTTGTCTAGTTTGGAGAAAAGGAGGCTAAGGAGTGACTTCATGGCTCTCTAGAGCTTCTTGAGGATGAGACTTGGAGAGGGAGGTGCTGATCTCTTCGGTATCCAGTCATAGGACACATGGGAATGGTTCAAAGTTGTGCCAGGGCATGTTTAGACTGGACGTGAGGAAGCACTTCTTTACTGACTGGTCAAACCCTGGAACAGGCTCCCTAGAGCAGTGGTTGATTCCCCAAGCCTGTCAGTGTTTAAGAGGCATTTGGACAATGCCCTTAACAACATACTTTAGCTTTTGGTCAGCCCTGAAGTGGTCAGGCAGTTGGACTAAGTGATCATTGTAGGTACCTTCCAACCAAAATACTCTGTTCTAAAAATTGGTTAGAACGCTAAAACAAAAACACACACAAAAACCACTTTCCTACTTAATTGTAGACTAAGAAGCACATACTACACAGCTTAGAACTATTCTAACTACACAAGCTTTTAGAAGATTCAGAACAAGCAGATAGAGAGATCTCTTTACAATACTATAGGAAACACAAGGCTTCTAGGAATTTCAGCTCTTTTGATTAAGATATGCTTCAAGTCGAAATTGCAAGGAAAAGTGACACAAATCTTGAGCTAGAAAACAAATCTAATGAAAACACCTCAATAAAGCTATCAGCCTTGCAATTCTTAACGAAAAAGAGAAGAGTCATGAAAAAAGTATAGTAAGAATGGAGTTAAGGAGCACTGGACAGGAAGCCTGGATGTCATTGAATAACTCTTACAGATCCTACAGTAAATATGTCAACGGTTGTGAGGAGCTCTCCTTCAACACAATCATGTATGCCTGCCTTTGTATGGAAGAAGCTCATCTCCTCTCATGAAACTAGCGTTTTATAATAGCAAACAGTAGAGAAATTTTACTAAGAAAACATTCAAAGAATGCAGAGGAGGTGTCAAGTTAATGTAACAAAGCAGACAGCTGAAACACTCAAGTAGTACACTTTGCAGAGTATTAGCAGGCCTTTAAAGACAAACAATTGCTTGTGGCAAGGGAAAAGAGAGAGCTGCACTGAAAGAACAGCAAGGACAAAAATTCCCTAGCAGAATAAAAATTATTGGGTAACGTAAAAGCACTACTACTCAAAGCTGAATGTTCAGGTTGTCAAACATTCTTGAAGGACTTGAGGAACTGAAGATATACATTTTCCCAACTGCAAAAAGTAAGGAGAGAAAGACAGCTAGTACTCTATGCTGACTGTGAAGCCTCTCCAAGAAAAGCATGACCTTCTGTTCAATGAAGGAAAGAGGTACATCCAACTCTTGTCTGCATAAAAAAAAAAAACCCTGCTAATTAGTTACTCTGTGCAGAATTTTTTCAACATATATATTATGTAATCAAAAACAACAAATAAAAAACTCTGTATAGTTACCTCAGGTGGTGGTTCTTGGTCATTCTTCCAAGATGCATCTGAACCTTTTTCCCTAGAAGAAAACAAACAAAAACAACACACAATTAGACAATCAAGATGAAAGAAAATTGTGTAAGTAGACTATGGAACATCTCTTGTTGGAGTCATGCAGTAGGAACCTATTCCAGGTTAGAAATAATTTGCAAGAACTGTACTGTAGCAAATAGGGTAATACTTTCTTCAAGGTATCAATCTCCTACACCATGAACTGGCGGTTTTAAAAGGGGCATTTGTTTTTTAATGTTGTTTCTAAGTGAATAGTAATGTCTGTGTCAACTTAGAACTTCACTATATATGTCACTCGAAAAATCTTCCTACTTAAGTGAAGACTGAACATTTCACACAGCTAATATTAAGCTTGATCAATATTCTCTCAAAACATCCTTTTGAGCCTAAAGTGCTTTGAACCTCAGTTGAGGTAGTTCACTGCAACTTATGCTAACTGCTGACAAATCATAAGCTTTCTTATTCTTCTGGTTTCAGAATACAAATGTCCAGTTAAAAAGGACAATGAACTAGTCTAGTAGGACACAGGCTTTAAGTATACCTACAGTGAACTGAATTTGGAACAAAAAAACTCTAAGCTTGGTTTACAATTCTATTAATATAGGTTAGCTGGATAATTAGGTTTCACCTTCTATATAATTGTAAATATAAAATTAAAAAGATCAATCATAATGTCCGACAAGCACCAAAATTAATTTGAAGTGGTGTCATTTATTTCACCCACCAGTTTAAGAACTTCAGTAAAAATCAAGTCATTTCTTTGATTAGCAAAAAATTTGTGGAAGAAATTTCAACTATGCTGTTGAAGTCTGTGGAAGGTTTTTCCACACTGCTCACAAATTTAATATATTTTGGTCTGAAACGTGAAGACACAATGTTCACCTACACAGACAAACTACGTAAAACTGAAAATTCTTAGTTGCAAAACAGAACTAGATATTTAAAAATACCAACATGTTCAGTGTGAAAAGTCTTCCGTCAGTGCCCTAATAACCAAGGAGGGGTTTATGTATTCACCAAATCAGCAACAATCAAGCAGCAATAGCTACATCAAAGTACATAACCACTGGCTCTAGGTAGCCTAGACTTAGGAGGTCCTTAGTCTAAGGCTGCCCATGACAACGCTGGTAAGTCATCTGGAGGTAGTTTGTGCCTCAACCTCTAACCATAAAACTGAAGCTCAGCCTCCACATATCACTAGAAAACCATAAAGACCCACCAACTTTGTGATTATGAGCAAATCATATTAGCATGCAAGCCATTTTGAAGTTCAATTAGAAGAAAATGTAACAAGGAAGAAAGGAAGATCAACGGCTCTATAGGAATAACTTCTCAACTGCAGAAAACTCTCTACCTATGCAATAATGAAAGGTAACACTTTTTTTTTTTTAAATTATGAAACAACTTCTTTGCTTTTCCCCTCTCATCCTGCTATTTTGGGGCAATAAATGCCTACCAGAAATACCAGGGCACACGAGAACCTACAAGACTTGTGGTCGTCAGACCATATGCAGTATTACTGACTGCAAAATTTAGACCTTGTAAATGCTTCAGGGCATCTTATCTCGTTCTCCCAAGGCAGCCTTCCCTATTTCAGCAAAACACAAAACACTTTTCATGCTCTAAGACACTTAATAATCTTCTGCAAAGAACAAGATACTAATTTTGGTATTCTGAACTCAGATACCGTAAGATCTGAGTCTAACAAAAGGTGACTCGGAGGAATCATGAAAATACATGAGCTTCTTTAGAATTACTTTGTGTTTCAGGCAATAAAACACATCTGTTTTTAGCAACAAATTATATTGCATTCAAGAAGTTTTATGCTACACTTTCATTTATTTTGCTATAAAGCGTAAGGCTTACTCACAGCACTGCAACTTTGCACAATGCAAGCAGATTGCATGCCAGATTTCAGGAGAAGCTTCAAACTTAAGATTTCTTTCAGATCTTAATCCTGATTCCTTTTCTTTTCAAAGTACCATCACAGTTTTGAGTAGCAGTTCTAAAATTTCAAGCCTATACTACTTCACAAGCAGGTCTGCACAGTCAAGCCAACAAAAAGCAGAAAAGAGGTCACTGGCCATCAAATTTGCAATATGCTAAGGTCCAAAAGCCTTCTTGTGAACCACTGACTAAAGCTCAGCTTTTCTACTATCCATGGTGTCCATCTTGGTTTGTTTACATAGACATTACAGCACAGATGAGGAATCAAAATCATTTTTCCTTTTTCAATGACACTTAGTTTGTTAAAAGGCAGCTTCGACAAATAGTACCAATTGCCTCACAAAAGCTTTACTGTCAAAACTCGGAAAATATTGTTTCACTGAAATGTAACTTAAGTCACATTATTCAGAAATTATGGTTTACATCAGATTACACCGGTGTTCACACTGCTGACTTTAATGCGTGGCAGGAAACAGTGCCTGATGCACTGTTCAGCTGCACTGATACATCATGACAGAGTGAAACATCTTACCCAGTGTTCAATTTTGTACCATGTAGATAGTAAAGTAATACCGAAAGACAGATAGTCCCCAAAACTAGCTGCAAGGCATGTACCAAACTAAAACATGAGTCTCACATCTCAGATGCTGAGTATGGCACACAGTTATTGATGCAGTAAGCAGAGGAATAGAGTCTGTGCAGTTACGGTGCTAAGCAACAGAGTTTAATGGCACAAATCAAAGACCAGCTGGCATCAAAATGCTGCAGAAAAAAAACAAGCAGCAGAGTGAGAAAGTCTTCACTGAAAATAAAAAAATGCTTGTTGCTTCCACAGAAATTGGTAAGGATGGAAAAAAAGTAAAAAAAAAAAGACTCCTGCAGGCCTAGCCACATATATGACTAACAAAAAAAATTATTCGGTATAAACACTGGCAGAGTTGCAATTAATGCAGACATCAATATTACTGGCTATAGTCAGAAAAAAATTGCAAGTCAGATGAGATCCTAATAGAGACAAAGTCTCTTGTATGACAAAGGTCTTTTTTAACCTATCGTTACTTCAGACAAATATGAATCAATAAGTAAAATGACTACTAGATACTAGTATTCATGATGCTTTATTTCTTATTCTGTATCTTTGACTATACTTGCTTTTAAATGGCAACAAGTCATGATACTTTCCTCAGGCAGACCAGAATACACCAATACTATTGAGAAGTTTCTGAGCATGATACTATGTTGCCACTAAAATCCTCCTGTCTCCCAAATACACAGCAGGTAATTTTCATAGAGAATTGTTGTTCCCCAACTGCACAACAGATTTATTGATAACTAAATTTCAGTTCTGGCCTTGTAATATTAAATAAAAACAGTAAATAAATACAAACTTGTTCAGAATTCAAACAGGTTTATTTCAAATTATGAAACTAAACAACAAGCTGCAGAACAACAAAATCTGGAAAGTTCAGTTCACAAAACCCATGCATGTGTATGTGTGTGAGAGGGTGTGGGGGAAGTACCAATGGTTGTTTTTCTGATTATGATATTTTAAGTAACAAAGAAACACAAAAAGCGAGAGAGCTTATATTAAACTGAATAAGAAGCTACTATAGCAATTGTAACACTTTAGAAGCTTGTAGTTTACAGCTACTTGTACTGTTCTGAAAGACAAAACAGTACAACTTCATTACTACAACACAATTGAGAATATCTAAAAAACCAAGTTTTAGTGTCAAGCTTAGTCCTATAGTTTCTCACTCAAGGCTAAACTTTAATCCAGGATTTTTAGTCATGTTAAAAAATACATTATAACCAGATCAGAAAAAAAGTCAGACTCACTGTTTTAGTTTCTCTGCAAATATATACTGGGTGAAGTCCTCCACTGATGGAGCAAAATACATGCTATCTTGCACAGTAATACCTGTTGCTTTGATATGCTCAGAACTGTTAAATCTTAACACATAAAAGGGATGTAAAACAGGACCAAACACCTCAAATATCTGAAAAACAAACAAAATGTTAAAATAAACCACCAAGAGTAGATAGCTAAGTTCATTGTAGACAACTGGGAAGCTTTAAGATGCTTTGTATTTAAGAAGGTTGATATCTTTTCAAAAAGCAGTATAAAATATAGTTACTTTCATGCTTTAGTTTTACTACCACATTTTGTTTGACACTACATTTCCCCAGCTACTGCTAAAGTCATAATGTGGAAAAGTTCTCATAAGTTGATGTTGCCTTCGCCTACCCAATTGCACTGCTTTCCACCATCTGCGTCCTCTACTTCAGTAATCTTTCCTCATCAAATCTCTGTTCTCCCCGTTATGCCTTCAAATATCTTACACCTGGAACAGCCTACTGATCATTTATTCCTCAAAGTTCACCTTTACAAGGTGCCTTTATGTCAGTTCCTGTCTGCTCCCCAATTCCATGGAGAACAGAGAATTCTGAAATATTGTACAGAACAGCTGCAATTTCAGGCTGTGTTTTTTTGTTTCACTCAGATCTAGCATTCAAAGATATTACAGTAGTTAACTGTTCTAAATGATGGTTTTCCTTTGCCAGAAAACACTGAAAATTCAATGCAACATCCCCCTCAGCAAACATTCTTCATTATACTTGCATAAAGCACACACTGGCCTTAAACTGGAACAGCAGAGCATAGATATGTAAACATTCCCCATTTTTCCTGAAACTTTACTCTAACTTCTCCAATCTTTGCCCCCAACTCCTGGCAATAAAAGAGCACAACCTGTTACTCAAGGCATCATACATCTGAAAGCAACCTCTTCCTCTCCATGAGCACGCTCATAAAATAGCAGAAACTCATCGCACACTGTAACTTTGTAAGGATGCAATGAATTCCAGGTTAGGAATTCTTGAGATAACAAAAAAATAGATTACTATAGCAAGAGTCAAAAGCACAAACAAAAACTACATATCAAGGAAACATCTTTCATTTAGTCAGCTTCAACACTACTTGTTGCAACATAAAAGAATATTTTTAATATAAACCAGAATAACAGATTCTTACGCTTTACACACACCTTTCCTGCTGCTTGCCGATCTTCTTTAAAAATTATGCTGTCCTCATTTATTGGAGGTAGGCCTCTCATTGATTCAATTATTACTGAAATGGACAAAAAATAATTAGAACTTTGTTTCAACAGTAATATGTAGTTAATTGTAGAGAAACGTAACAAGCCACTCCACTATTTGTCTATTCAAGTTCATAGAGCTTCACTGGAAAATTCTTGCGCACACACAAAACTACTTACAATCATACACACCTTCTCCAGGTATATATGAGTGGTAAGATTTACGCTTGTTACAGAATTCTTGTTCTCTGGAGTGGAGAAAGGAAACCAGATAATAGGTACAAAAGAGAAGTCTCAGATATGTGAGATACCTGTTGTATTCACCCAGGATGTTTCTTAATTAAGTGCATAGCAGCAATAATCTGTGCTTTTTGAGCGCAGATATATTCTGCCTTCTTAGTACTCCAAATGAAATTCTCCTCAGAAAAAAGAATGGAGACGGCTATTCATTACAGCTTGTCCTTGTAAGTCATAACAAATGATATGTCAGTCCAGTCACAGTAGCAACTGCTGGTGTCATTTATGTATGCAGAATACAATTTGAAATATATTTCTATAATTTAATGTCATGTAATAGTCTCATATTACATTTGGGCCTTATCATTGATTAATGATGGTATGAGTGATCAGAGTGAGCAAGTCATTCCAGTAGCTCAAAATATAAAATCGTAACACTGAGTAGACTTAAACATTTATAAATGGACATAGAGCATGTTCTTCCTCCATTAAATACATCATTTAATATACAGGCTGCTTCTTTTTTAGGTTTTCCAGATTCAGAGACAGAAAGAGCTTATTCTTTACTGAAATTTTGAGAGTAGCTCACTCTCCTCGTTGGTAGTACTCCATATTTGTTGCTTTAGTCTACAGAAATACTAGGTCTTCCTTTACGTTCAGCAGGAACTATGCATAAAGCTGTCAATACAGAGGCCTAGCAGCATTACACTCAAAAATTCTCATTCTGAGAGAATTCTCATCTTTTCTACCTCTAAACCAACAGAACACTCAAGCATTCTTAATGCCTCTCCATCATCAAATAAAGTCACCCAAGCACTTAGTGTCACTCAAACAAAAACTAACAAGATTATCACTGCTAAACTTACATAACAAGACTTAAAGCAATAAACATCTCATCAAGCCAAAACTCCAGCTTTGCTACTATTTCAATCTGCAAACACCTTCTGACATGCCAAGCAAGCCTGTGACAATGCAACAGGCTTAACAGTTCACTGAATTTCAAACCACACACCAAAAACTTCCGCAAAATGCTCTCAATTTGACTGACTGCACATAGCCCCTAGTTTTCCAGTAGGCTAACGAAAATGTTCAAAAAGTCATGCCAGTCCCATAAAACCCAGGAGAAACATTATCACTTATTATTTGACTTATAGCTCCCCTATTCCAACCCACCCAAAATCCTCAGCTTCTATTCTTCCAGGGCCCAAAGTGCCATCCCAGGGCAGGTTTCAAATATATACCAAAGCTGTTGAACTTTCCAGGCTACAACCCACACAGTGCGTTTTTCCTTTAAGTACCTTGAAGCAAAACACAGTAAGAGTTCTGTTAAATTCTGATACACTGAGCAGAAAAAGTTCACAGAAAGTACTGTCATCTTCCTTTTAGCCACAGTAAAGCAAGTATGAACCTCAACTGTCATAGCCTTAAGTTCACCTCACAGTATGAAACAGCAAACTTACAGGTATCACACACTGCAGACTGATGAACCTGGAAGCTTGCTACAGAGAACAGCAGAGACATCTGATACAAAGGGACAGAAAGTGTTCAGGACACCAATTGTGCCAAAATAATATTTGTGATTTCCAAATGGGGCCTCAACTTCCCTGTATACACAAGTAACAATTTAGTTCAAAAATCAAAAACTAACCCACAATTATTATAGATGGCAGAGTCCCTAATATGGCCACAAAACAATTGAAATTGAGGCCACTCAGACACCTGTTTCCAGAAGAACTGAAAATAAAGGAAAACATGTAGAAAGAAGTCATAAAGCAAGGTGGTAAAAGCAGAAAAATAACACAGATATCATGGGGTTTTATTACATTCTTACAGCTTTATTTCATGAATGATTATTAGTCTGGTTTCTAACTTCCACCAACCTATCCAAGTTCAACAATTCATACATTTCAGTTACATAAAGTAGAATACAGACTCCAGAATTCACCTGGCAGTACATGGATGGGATTTGAAAAGGTTATACGCACCAAGGAGGATTAGAAATTAAGGACAGTCTTCATAATTGAAGTCTTTAAAAACAGCTTTGTTTAAACATTCACATACTAAATCAAAAATAATTGCAAACTATGATTTAACCATTTCTCTTTTAACTTATTTTCAAACTATCACTTTAGCTGAAAACAGCTTTCTTCAAGTCCCCATTATTATCACTAAGCAAGAAAGAGCAAAGTATAACGATAGAACAATGACTAGACTACTACCTTCCACATTCTCAAGACAGCTTCCTGCACATGAATTAAATTAACTCTAAACCAACAACAACAACTGTAAAGGAATTACCTGTATTACCTGTATTACCCAGAGTCTTTTACAATAGAAGAAAACTGAATAGCAAATGGATATCTGCTTTAATTCTTTTGTACTCCACTCAACATAAATACTTCACATTGAACTTAGTTTCTAATTTTCATAAGCAAATTGCTTTGAAAGCAGATCAAGCAGAATGGAACACCTGAAGTAAGCTTAAATATAACCATACCATGGATATTTATTAATACCAGCTTCAGCAAAACTTTGATTTCACATATCAAAAACTGAGGTCCCACATATATCTGAAAATATCCCTAAATGCATATTGCCTGCAGTTAGGCTTGCATTCCGTGTACGTCTCAATCCCATTAAGCTTACCATCCAGCACCTACAAACCATGTTAGTCATGCTCTCCTATGACTGCCAAAACTGGCAGTCTGTATTAGTCAAGGTGCCGAAAGGGGGATGAAAAAGAAAATACATAATATACCAATTGCTCGAGCACTGCTACACTGGCTAAAGAAGTAAGTCTTTTTCCTGTCCTCATATGTTAACAAGCAAGCACGTGAGACTGCATCTGTGCTTCCAGCTGTACATCTCCTGTACCTTCAGAGATAATTCAAATATAGCACGTACAACTGGAAGATTTCTTAAAATAATGTAAATGATCAATCTTAATGTTGCCAGAATATAAAGATCATAATAGACAGTGAAAAAGGGTCTTTTATATAAAGATCAGAACATGAAAGTCACACAAAAATACATGCATAATAGTTGTAGTATCTTACATCTTTAGAAGACATAAGCCAACTAAAAGGGAATTCAACACAAATGTCATTTGGTAGTCTTGAGTTCTCATTCAGCAACTCGCTGCCCCCTGAAACAGAATGCTGCAGTGCCAATACTTTCAGGGAACAGTTAGGTACACAATTAATGCAGAGATATACAGAAGTTATTTTAATTAAAACTAAAGCAAACATATCTTGCCTACCTAGATTCTCAATGATGCTGGAAACTGTCCCAAAGAGTTTCAGTTCAACATTATCAGGCAGAATTATTGCTAAGTCTTCGACAGGAGGCAGTTCCTGAAAATACCAAATAAATGCTCAGAATATAATCTTATCACATGAAGACTTTCATCACTTTGCTGCTTAAATTTGACAATTAGAAAAACCTCCTAGCATTTTTAAGACTTAATTTAAAAAAATCTAGTTTGATTTCTCTCATTCAGAATAATTCTAAATGAACTTCTTTATCTCTGTCTACTCTGCCGGAGGCTGTCCTGAGGAGCCCTGTAACCCTGAGGCCCCAGAAGAAGTCAGGACAATGTAGGAGTTTGCCTTAGTTGATGAGGACTGAGTGAGAGAGCAATTAAGCAATCTGGACATCCATAAATCCATGGGTCCAGATGGGATGCACCTGCGGGTGCTGAGGGAGCTGGCAGAAGTCATTCCTAGACCACTCTCCACCATCTTTGCCAAGTCTTGGGAGATGGGAGAGGTGCCTGAGGACTGGAGGAAAGCAAATGTCACTCCAGTCTTCAAAAAGGGCAAGAAGGAGGACCCGGGCAAGTATAGACCGGTCAGCCTCACCTCCATCCCTGGGAAAGTGATGGAACAACTTATCCTTGGTGCCATCTCAAGGCATATCTAGGATAAGAGGGTCATTAGGGGCAGTTAACATGGCTTCACCAAGGGCAAGTTGTGCTTGACCAACCTCATAGCCTTTTATGAGGACATAACAAGGTGGATAAATTATGGCAGAGTAGTGGAGGTGGTCTACCTTGACTTCAGTAAAGCATTTGACAGTCTCCCACAGCATCCTCACAACTAAACTGAGGAACTGTGGTCTGGACGATCAGGTAGTGAGATGGACTGTGAACTGGCTGAAGGAAAGAAGCCAGAGAGTCGTGGTCAATGGGACAGAGTCTAGTTGGAGGCTTGTATCTAGTGGAGTCCCTCAAGGGTCGGTACTGGGACCAGTATTATTCAATATATTCATCAATGACTTGGATGAGGGAATTCAGTGTACTATCAGCAAGTTTACTGATGACACCAAGCTGGGAGGAGCAGCTGACACACCAGAAGGCTGTGCTGCCATCCAGTGAGACCTAGACAGGTTGGAGAGTTGGGCAGGGAAAAATTTAATGAAATATAACAAGGGCAAGTGTAGAGTCATGCATCTGGGTAGGAACAACCCCAGGTTCCAGTATAGGTTGGGGAATGACCTATTAGAGAGCAGTGTAGGGGAAAGGGACCTGGGGGTCCTGGTGGACAGCAGGATGACCATGAGCCAGCACTGTGCCCTTGTGGCCAAGAAGGCCAATGGCATCCTGGCGTGTATTAGAAGAGGGGTGGTTAGCAGGTCGAGAGAGGTTCTCCTCCCCCTCTACTCTGCCCTGGTGAGACCGCATCTGGAATATTGTGTCCAGTTCTGGGCCCCTCAGTTCACGAAGCACAGGGAACTCCTGGAGAGAGTCCAGTGTAGGGCAACAAAGAGGATTAAGAGGATTTCCTCCCTTATGAGGAAAGGCTGAGGGAGCTGGGGCTTTTTAATTTGGAGAAGAGGAGACTGAGGGCTAACCTCATTCATGTTTATAAATATATAAAGGGTGAGTGTCACAAGGATGGAGCCAGGCTCTTCTCAGTGACAACCAATGCTAAGACAAGGGGTAATGGGTTCAAACTGGAACACAAGAGGTTCCACTTAAATTTGAGATGAAACTTCTTCACAGTGAGGGTAACGGAACACTGGAACAGGCTGCCCAGGGAGGTTGTAGAATCTCCTTCTCTGGAGACATTCAAAACCCGCCTGGACGCCTTCCTGGGTAGCCTCATGTAGGTGTTCCTGCTCTGGCAGGGGGACTGGACTAGATGATCTTTTGAGGTCCCTTCCAATCTCTATGTCACTTTTGAAGGCACTTTGTCTACTGAGATACTACTTTACACATTTCCAGTGAACTAAAGTAGAAGCCAATTTTATTCAACTGGAGAAAACCAACAACTGGTAGACATTTTGTTCATTTTTTCTAACCTTCGGGTTAGATAAATTAAGTTCCATGTACAACACAATAACTAGATATTCAGCAATCAAAAAAAAAAAACACAACCTGTAACCACATTCAATGCATGACAAAAAATGTACATAGCAAGAGATAAAACAGTCTGAAAAACATTACAAACAAAATGTCTGTCCATTTATGTCACAACTCAGATTATAGAAGATGTAAGGGTTGTCATGATCTTTACAAAGAAAATTATTTCTAGCTAGAAGTCGTGTTTGGTAAAAAGAGGAAAATCCTAGCAAATACTTTGGAAAAAAGTGCCAAGCTTCAGATACACAAATGAATACTGCACAAACAATACCCAAATTGAACCTTTTCCTCAAGTGTCAGCATCAAAATCTGTTATCAAAGGCTGATTAACACCAAACATATAGTCTACCTCCAATTTACTCATAAGATTTCTATGTATATACTGTAATGCTGTGAATTCAATATGGACTATGTGGAATACAAGGTAAGGGCAACTAGAGTAAAAATCATCTTCAAGTTTAACATCATATGAATTTGGAGGTAGAGTCCAAACCTTAGCACTGAACTGCACTTTTAAAGGCCGTTACCAGAAATAAAATCTCTCTCCAATAGAAGAATCTTATCCTGTCTTATCAAAACTTCACCTGATACATCCTCACTCTTAGCAAAAGCGCTTGGCAAAGGCTTCTACAGCAACTCAAAGACCAAACAGAGGCAAACACTTTATCAGATCAGATAATATAGCATTAAAGCCCAGACATTAATTCAGATAGAAACACCACACCTTCTACAGGACAGTAAGTTTTCCAACATTAAACCAACTCCACTGCTAAGACTTAACTAAGTCATGGAAGCCAGAACAAGTCTAAGGCAAAAAAACAGAAGCAAGAAAGCTAAGATCATAGAATGGTTTGGGTTGCAAGGGACATTAAAGATCAGTTCCAACCCCCTTGCTGTGGACAGGGACACGTTCCTCTAGAACAGGTTGCTCAAAGCCCCATTCAACCTGGCCTTGAACACTCCCAGTGATGAGGCATCCACAGCTTCTCTAGGCAGCCTGTTCCAGTGCCTCACCATCCTCATGGTGAAGAATTTCTTCCTTATATCTAACCTAAATCGTTTATAGCCATTACCCCTTGTCCTATTACAAGATGCCCTTGTAAAAAGTCCCTCTCCAGCTTCCTTCTAGGCCCCCTTTAGGTACTGGAAGGCTACTGTAAGGTCTTCCCAGAGCCTTCTCTTCTCCAGGCTGAAGAACTCCAGTTCTCTCAGCCTGTCCCCAGGAGAGGTGCTCTGATCATCTTCGCGGCCCTCCTCTGGACTCACTCCAACAGGTCCATGTCCTTCTTAGGTTGGAGATTTTGATCCCAAATCTCAAATTGGTAAACTATCATATTGTACACAATATTTGCCAGTCCTACACTTCAAAGCAAGGGGTTTCCAAAACAGTTCCACTAGCACTCCTTAATATGTGCATGTTTTTCCCCCTAAGCACATACTCCAGTCAAATACTTTAATATTTTATCTTTCACCCATACTTTAGCAAGTTAGGAACTTTTACCAAAAGACTAATCATCATGTTTCATTTTTAACAGATACATTTTAATTTGCCAATTGTATCCCACCAAATTTACATAAGACAATCTACAATATCTTACATAGACTAATTCTATTACTGTAGAATGGCTTAATACAGGACACAGTAAATAATGTAGTTGCTAGAACTTCAGTTCTTACCAACTATCACTGGTAAAAAGCTATAGCTTTGCTAAGCCAATGAAATTAATCAGGCCAGTACTTAAAAGGAAGACAATGTTTTGTAAGCACTTGGACTTGAAGCTAGACAAAAGAGCAGATCAGCAAAGCATTTTGAGACTAACATTAATTTTATTTAAGTAATTGAGATAAAAGGTAAATAAAACCTGATAAGTACATCTATTTGAGGAAGGATTCTTGTTCAGAAGTCCAGTGCTGTAAAATTGTTGCAATAGAACTACTTAAAATGGTTCTACTATCAATCATACTTCAAAACAAAGTGCACGTAAGCAGGAATTGCTTTGATATTTTACTCCTTCAGAACATAATGTTACGTGTGTTTCTTAATCTTTGATTAATTTCAGGGATAAAAGAAAATCCTAAGAGTTTTTATTTACTCCAAGTATCTGTACAGCAACAGTTCAAGAATTATCAACCTACTCCCATATCCTGATGTTGCTACTACTACTGTGTGTCAATGCCTCAGCCTTTCCAGAGAGTCATCTAGCACTTCATTACAAACTGTTACAGAGCACTGAAGCAAAGGTAAATGTATCCAAATGCATCTGCTCTTCAGACGTTTTTCTCTCTACCTTTCTAATAATTTCTTGTACCCTTCACCAGGCTTATTTCTCATTCCAGAAACCATTTCTTATGAAGGGGAGAGATCTACAGAGTAACTGCTGAACATACACTGTTAATGTAAATTGACATTGCAGTGTTACATTATCCTTTTATTTGTAATCCATTAAAAATTATGCAGAGCTAATTATCCATTAGCAGATTATTCCTAAAACTCATTCCTTTCAATCTCTTAATTTTGAGATAATGAGCAATAATGGCAGCAAAACTTAATGAATATGGCATTTATGAGAACCAAAGCCAAGAGAGTATCGTGATGCAAATTAAGGCTCTGATCTGCAATACATGAAACAATGCTATAACAAAAATTGCAGGATAAAACAAATACAAACCATTTCTATGACTGCTCTAATAATTTTGCTTAAGTGAGTAGAGGCAATGTAATCTGAACCTCTGGAAGGCTTAATACAACATCCAAAATTTTTACCTCAAGGCTAAACATATTTGAAATATGTCTGCAAGACATATCAGACCTTCAAGTCTTTCACATAGAGAAAGGATGATGAAAGCCTGCAATACACAAACAAAAAAAATGTACTAAAAGATCCAGAATTTTATCCAGAAATTTGTTTTCATTAATTACAATTGTGATTTTATACAAATATGAACCTACGATGAGCTGTGAACCTCACTCCAGAGGGGTCGTAATATACGGAAAAATAGGACATTTTAAGTTATTAACTGTGCTGTAGCTGAATTAGTGTAAAAACATACATTCAATCACTAGGTATTGCAATGACTTAAAAATATATTAAGTTAAAATATTTTAAGTTGGGTTACTAAAAAAAGGTTTAAAAGATAACACACTGTACTTACATCAATAGGCAACTCATCTTTTGTTTTAACACAGTAAGATCTGTTATCCTTCTCATTTGGATGATCATCTTCGTCAGATACCATTGAAGGAGAACACGGAGAGGAGGACGTACTTGACGAACTATCTGAATCCGTATCACTGAACGAAATACAGGAGTTAGAACATAGACTTGTACATTACAGACAAAAAGAGTGGATAGTTTATACATTACTCAAATACCTTTGCTTACTAGATGTTTTTCTTAAATGTTTACCTTTGTATATAGAGGAACAGCAATCCTTCCTGAACCTACAAGCCACTGGACAAAATCATAAAAAAAAAAATCTGAGAAGAACAGTAGCTTCAGTAGCTCTGGGCAAATGCTAACAACTAGAATGGCTCACTTGGGTTCCCACTGTTTCACTGTTGAATGGTGCCTGTGGCATGAAAGCAATCACCTCTTTAAACTCACCCAATCCGATTTCTCCCACTGGCTACCCAATGTAAAAGTCCAGCGCCAGTGCAACTCTCTCTCTCAAACATATGTGATAGTCACAGTTTGGGACCTACACTTCATGGGTTTGCAATGTCGAGTCACAGGATGATCACTTCAGTATAGTACCTATATAAATACAGCCAAATCAGGACCATAAAGTCTATGCACTGTCAGCATATTCCCGTTTTATGCGCCACTTACATTAAGTGATGTTCAGTTCTGGGAATTTAACTGAGCACAAAAATACTTTTCAAATATAAAAAACTACCTGCTAGATCTTACAGTCACTTTTCTTGTACAATCCAAATATTAGCATAAAGCTAAGTGGAAGCCTAGAAAATACTTATTCCAAGCAATGCATCTTGCAATATAAAGGTTAAAAAAACAAATTCTAGCTTTAGCAGATAAAAGGGATTAGTTTCGTAATTCATGGCCTGTCTGAATTGCCCAAATACATATTCAAACAGATTAGTAATTTAATTTTTCTCACTGGTGCACGTATAAGAGATGTTTATTGTCTTAGACTTAAAATTTCAAGCAAAGAACACATTAAGAAACCATTCCTTTTAGCAAAAGTCTAAATTCTTCAAGAGTTGGCGGAAGAAACAAACATGTGGAGTAACTGAAACTGGTGACTGAAAAAACTTGTTGCAAACTCTACATAAAAAGACACTGAGACAAGCAAACATTTGCAAAATTGCACCCGTCCTTTCTTATCTGATCTAGCCTCTAACAAAGCAACATTTAGAAACAGTGATAAATAAAATACCAAAAGCCCCACCTCTCCTCTATATTCTTTGGTATTACATTGTCTCATTTACAAGCAAATGGATGGCTTTCAATTATCTGTTGCTGCTTTTTTTTTTTTTCCAACAAATGCTGATAGGAAAGACAAGAAATAAGAGCACCTCTCCAAACAAATCTTTTGAAAAAAGCCAAATATGGACTTATTGGAACAAAATCAATATAGCAGAAAGACAAAAAAACACACCAGACTAGTGATTTTGGAAGTAAAAAGGACAACAAGTGAAACCTTTCCCATAAGTAAGGAATTTCACTCTACATCAGATCACAACGTTCTAGGAAAACTTTGAACCAAGCAAACAAAGTTCTTCCAAAGTCAAGCTTTACGCCATTAGCTGTTAATAAAGCTCAGTATGTTCTTATTAAGTGGAGAGACTTACACTTCATTTCAGTTTTCACTAGTTAGAAGGAGCACACACCCAGCTTGCTGCAATGGTCCGAAAACACAAAAACTCACTAAAACTGACAAAGTGTGCAAGCTTCTAAGATTGAAACAGAGCCCACATCTACCCAAAGTTACTTTTTACCAACTATAGTGGACACTAATGCACAGACACAAGTAGAAGATGGAACCTTTGTAAAAAAAAAATGCAGGTCAACAACAAGCTTTTCTGCCAAGATGCCAAAATTAGAGCATGAGTTAAGATCTACAGATTCTTTACCGTGAATCCTACATTCAGTTTTTTTCAGCAATAACACTGCAGGTGATGTAGAAGAACCCTGTGAGGACCATGTCAAACAGAATTCAAATGGACACCGTGGCCCAACCAACCATGATGCTCTACAGGCCACCACACCAAAGTCATGTTCTCATTAAATCGTATAGCCTTACAGTCATTGGAGACTTATTAATTCGACAATAAAACTCCTACTGAAATATAAGTGAAAACGTCATCCTTAACGGGAAAGCTACAGAAGCTGGAACAGTGGGGCAGGAGATGGGGGCGGACCCGGACACCCCGCTCCCGGAGCGCTGAGCCCCACGACCGCCGGCCCGCGGCCTCGGAGGGCAACGAGCGACCCGCGAAAAGCGACGCGGCCCTCACGGCCCAGCCCGGGGGCTAAACCCACCTGTCCGAGTCCGAGGAGGAAGCGGCGGCAGGCGGGGGCTCTCTGGGATGCTCAGGCGGCGGTGAGCAGGGCGCTGTCCCAGCCGGGGGCGGCGGGCACCGCTCTTCCCCACCGCCCTTCCGGGGGTTCGGCGCCCCCTCCGCGCCTGCCGCCTGCTCTTCGCCCGGCGCCCTCTCCTTGCGGGCCGCCTGCTCTTCGCGCAGCTGCCCCTCTGTGCCGGCCGCCTGCTCTTCGGGCGGACCCCCGTCCATGTTCACCACCTGCTCCTCGCCCGGCGCTCCCTCCGTGCCGGCCGCCCGTTCCTGGCCCGGCACCCCATCCATGCTGACCGCCTGCTCCTCACCCGGCGGCCCCTCCGTGCTGACCGCTTGCTCCCGGCCCGGAAGCCCCTCCACGCCGGCCGCCTGCTCCGTGCCCGGCGGCTCCTCCGTGCTGGCCGCCTGCTCCGGGCCCGCGGTGCCGGGCTCAAAGCCCAGGCTCTGCATCTGCGCCACCACCTCCACCTCCGCCTCCGCCTCCATGCCGGCACCAGCGGCACGCGGCCCGCAGCCCCACCCCCCAGCCACACGCTACTTCCGGCTGCCCCGAGCGCCCACGCCCCGCCGCTCTTGAGTCGCCTGAGGGGCAGGGCGCGTGCGTGGGACACGCAGCGCGCGGCCGGAGGGGCGGGCCCTCCCGTGACGCGGCGGCGCTGTGGGAGCGCACGAGGAGCGGCCGTTGCGGGAGGGCGGAGCTTCCCGGGGCGGGAAGGAGGCGGGGCCTCGGGGAGGGAGGGGCGCTGTAGTTGCCCGTTTAACATTTGGGTGGTCTGGGCCCTCTGTTAGAACAAGCCATTCTCTTAAAAACTGCTGGAGGGTAGCAGTAATGAATTTTGTGATCATTTTTAAAGTCTTGTTTATTTAAGCCTTGGTAAATTTTATGGTTAGTTTAAGTCAAACACTAAAGTTTTTAAATCAAGGAGTTTTGTTTTTATGAGGCTTGCCTGAAAGACAAAGGCAGAGGTCATTGCTACAACTGCTGAGGACCTATTGGGATGGATTTGTTTTGATGGTTTGTAAATATGCTGGCAACACACAGAAGATTCATGTAATTAAAACTAAAACAGTTAAGAAAAGCTGTATATCAAACTACTATAGTAAGGCTCAACCCTACTGTAGTAACCCTGTAGTAATACCTAGCTATACAAAACCTAACCACATCCTTAAGATCTCCAAACCACTCACCACAACATAAGTGTTCATTTATGTTCTAGGTTCACCATAAATAGCCACTGGTTTGGAGCTTCAGGGTTTTGGGGGGTCTGACCAATGCCTCACACAGCTCTGTGGAGAAGCAGGTTGGTGTCTTAGCCTTTTGGCACCCAGGGATCTGATATACATGATGTCTTCTCCTGTAGGCAAGAACGAGTTGTGGGACTTAAAGCTCTTCCCCGTGACAGTTACTCAGGAGACAAGACACATCTTCTCTTAAACACAACTTATCCATGGGAAGACCCAAAAGACGTGCAAAAGACAAGCATCATCAGGAGGCCGCTGTGACCGTGAGCCTACGGACAAGCCCCTTGAGCCCAGATCCCAAATCCTGCGCCAACACAGTGTGTTCCTGACTATCACAGAGCTTCGGTGCGCTGTCCGTCAGGCTGCCTTCCAAATGAAGAGCTAAGGCTGTCTTTGCTCCCAGGCAACAGGGTGGGCAACAGAGTGCAGTATAGGTCTAAGGAGGAATCCCATAAATAAATACGTGAGAGAATTATGTGTGAAAATGCTAAGAGTGCCAGAGAGGACTGGGATTTGGGTGTCTGATGAGAGCAGAGGACAGAATGATACGTTTTCCACGTAATAAACCTCCTCTCCAGCTCTGAGAGAACTGCACACCCACACCTCAAAGACCACCCAAAACATTTCATTCTTCACTAGAATGTCTGGGCTGTGTTGAATAAAACATCCCAAGGATACCCCACGCAGCCTGAGGGGAGCATCTGACAGACAGAAGATGGCTTTCTCTGGTAGTTCCGCGCTTTGTTTGCAACATGACACAGCAGATGCAAACAGTCAAATTTATTTAGTAGTAAAATCAAACATACAAATATGTATATAATGTAATTATTCATATTTTGTTATTGTTGTTGGGTTTGTGGTTTGGTTTTTTTAATATATATTTATCTAAAATTACGTATAAACCAAGCAGAATAGGCTGTATGTATGAACAACAGATTTAAACCCTCTCACCATGCAGTAACTCAGAACACGTAGGGTAAGAAGCCTCTTTTCTCCAATGACAACAGTGGGGCCCTGAAGTGAGGGTATGTGGGGCGGGTGGTCTGAATATTACTGCCCTGTACTGAAAGCCCTTTAACAGAAGTCATCTTTAGAAATTCGTACGATTAAATGTCAACAATGATTGGATGTCAATTGCATGGAGATTAAATATTGAACAATCATAAAAATGGGTTATATTGAATCACACTAGCAAAAATGTTTTCATTCCTAATGAAGTGACAGAAATGAGCTATATGTCCAATTAAAGAGTAAGCAGAGGCAGAATCCTACTAAAACCCAGTCCTGCAGAAATAGAAACTGCAAAACCAGGTTTCATTTCAAGACTAAGGAGAGTTTATGAATATTATTAATCTCAGGGGGTTTTCATTTATTTGTTTGGGTTTTTTTCAGGACTGGGACTTGAAATGTACCTGAAATAGACCGTAATACAACATTTGTGACTTGGTGTGAGAAAGCTGATCAGTGTGACTGGGAGGGAATAATGTCCCCAAAGCAGACAAAGCCCCTATACCTTCCCTTGCAAAAGGTAAAATAATCGATGTCCTAATGTGGGACTGAATTAGTCGAATACGAGGAAATTAAAATTAAATTTCTTTGCTAAATATAAACCGCTTACAGTTGTAAAAGTGTATTCAAGTCTCTAGCTTACGCTTATGTAAAATTTTCAGCTGTCTCATGAATCATGTCTTTTCTGCTTTCTAGAGGATTTTAGTGTTTTGTAGCTGTACTCTGGCACGTAGATTGTGTTTTGACAGTTTCCTCTGTGTTTGTGCAGAACTGGCAGCATCTTTCAAACAGGAAGATACTTTATTTCCTCTGAGCACTGCAGTTTAGCCTTTAACATGCATGACAGCATTTCTCTTAGAACAAGGGTAGTGAAAGACATGATGGATAGTAAACATCATCAGCCATTCAGCCAGGGCACTTCTAAGTAATCTGCAAAGTAGCAGCACAAGCACGCAGATGTTCTTGGAAAAGACTCATTTCACAGATGAACACCTGAATCACAGTACTTCTAACACTTGTTTTCAAGATCTCAGCAGTTAAGAAATGTCACTGCTGGGACTAGAATCCAATGTCATCTGTCAAGACAGGGCTAAAAGTTATTGTAGGCCCGGTTTCTGCCTGCAATTTCTTCGATGAAGCTCTCTGGAGATGCTGGTTTTATTTTTTCCATTCCTTGCTGCTAAGACAGGTGTGTATAATTGTTCCTGACATACTTTTTAAAGCTAAAATGTCACCATTCAAACTATTATTACAGTGTTTTGTGACATTTCTTTGGATGCAATCGAAGAACGTGTTGGGAATCTGTTTGCACATTCAGAGGTATAGTATAATCCGACTAACAAAAAACTTGTTTTCTTCTTATCTCATATCCTGTGGTGGGGTCAGAGAAACCCTTCAGAAGATCATTTCTTCTGAGGACACTCTTCCCTGCTTTGGGCCAATAGGTGATGGGAATTCCAGTAGTATTGATTCAACCTTTTTATTATCACTGGTCAGAACAGCATTTTCTGCTCCTTACTATGATGTGGGTACAGTTATAAAGCTGGTCAACCCTTCAGCTGAGGTCTGCATCAGTCCTTCTTCTGTAAGTAGAGGGAAGAAAGAGAGAATGTATGGATTTGATAAGTATTGGAATAATGGTACTGGAAAAAAAAAATCCATAAAGCTGCCTTTTTGCCAACATAGCGATATCAAAAAATCACATCCCTATATGCCTTTGCCGTGCTTCGAGTTTCTAGTGTAGACTTGGTCCAGGTGACCCTGAGCAAAAGGATGGCACTTCACATCACTCCTCACAGTATTTCACTTTTTAAATTGATGAAGGGAAGAAAATCTCTGTTATAGTCCCCCCAAATTGCTTTCATTTTGACCTACAAAAATAGATAAGTACATGAACTGAATGTGTATTCTAAAATGGCCAGCAATGGTAGAATGCTGACATCTGAATTGTCACTCTAACATCTGAGAATAATTACTCCAGGGAATTGAGCAAATCACTTCAAAACTTGCTTTGAATGGTTGGTTCCATTTGCAGGCTCGAAAAAATCCCTTCAGAAAACCAATCTTTTGCTGTTATAAGAAACAGCCTCAAGCTGCATGTCAATGCCCCTATTGAATAGAAATAGAATAGAAAGAGACTGACTTACTACATCCCTTACTAAACAAGGTCAGGAAAAAATCACAATTATCAGCACTTCTCTTGTATTAGACAGTCCTTGGTAACACGTCCATATTAATATGCCTGTATGACAGTTTGCAGTGAAGGCTTTGTCCAAGGATGCTTCAGTGCTCATATGGTAGGTGGGATATTCACCGTATCTGGTGGTGATGACTGTGGTTCCTCCACACCATTACACATTTGTGTTGTTCCTTATATTTAGTCCATTTTCAAGGGAAAAGTACAGGCTTAAATTTGCAACCATTTTAAAACTACTGCTCCTTTATCAGAATCTTTTTTTCCACTCATCAGCTGGACTGTTGGAGGTTAAAGTATTTGTGGTCAGCAGCAGTGAGAGGGAGAGGAAATCACATCAACAGAATTTTCTGTGTCACTATTGCTGGTCATATTCCATTCCACCCAGGTGAATCAATATTGTAGCTTGCACGGCTGAGATATCTAGTTCTGAAACAAGATTAAAATAGCTATAGTACAGAATGTTTTACTCATTTCAAAGCTTCTAATTATTGTATAGTTAAATTACACAAATTCCTTAGTTCTTTCTTCGTATAAATTGTTGGGCAGTTTATAACTAGATGAAAACTAAGGATAAAAGACTTTTTCCTCAAAATATATTTTTAAATATGGAAAAATACAGAACTTTATCTTATGATTCCATAGTCTTCTTTTACTTTAGTCTTCCAAATATTGCCAGTAATTTTCTGAGGACTGAGCTGCCCACAGCCAATTTCATCAATAGCTATGCAAATCTCTTCACTGATGGATCGACTGGTTCACCTTCAGTTATTCTAAGAGTTGGTACAATTCATTTATCAACTCTTTTATTAGAGTCTATTACACTATTTTTCTAGTTATGATTTCAGTCCAATTTTTAAATTATACCAATATAAGTATAATTTGGTTAGTTGCCAAACCAACTGCATCTAAGCTGCATCTATAAATGTGATTTATTCCGGTATGTATAAATAGCTCAGAAATGTCAAATGTCTGCATAGCTGAAATCAGCATATTGGAGTTTGTAGGGAGTCACATTTGGAGAAAGTAATACATTTTGTAAAACTAAGTGTGACTTTCCTGTAATGACCTTAATATAAGAAAAAGAACAAGTTTTAGTAAGCTGGTTGTTTATCTGATCATCACAAATTCTTGTGGTTCTGACATGTCTACCACAATCTTGTGGGAAGTTTTTCTATCAGAGCACTTTACCGACTGTCTCTGGAACCTGGAAGACCTTTCTGTCTGTCCTGACACATGCTGTCAAACAGTTTGTCTAATTCTGGCTGCACAGCATAGCATTCTTTCTGTGCTTGCAATAATGTTTTGGGTAGACAGGCACTCATTAAAGTGTCAATATATGACAGGCATTAGGCGTGAAATTTGTGAAGAAATTAAAGAATGTATTTTTTAATCCACCTATGTAATAATCACATCTAAAAGATCTTTCTCCCTGTATTCAGATATTTTGTTGTAGATCACGACATCTCAGATTGCGTTCCTTATATCATAGTTTCATAACTTCAATGCAGCATAAACTGGCACTGCCAGAAAAATAGACAGTTTTGTCCTCCCCCGAGTTGCCATTTTCTGTCCTGTTCCTTGTGCCACCATTAATGTAGGGAAAGGTAGTGAAAATTAAACCACCTCCCTGCCTCTCTGGGTTAGTTTTTAGGCAGATCAGTCCCAGATCCCACATTTCATTGTGTAGCCCCACAAATGCCAGCAGCAATTTGAGTGGGCTGTGGGATGTGAAATGTCAAGACCCAAAAGCCAAGGTATTGCAGAGTTAAGGGATAACGTACAAGCTGCTGGCACTGAAAGTTTTACCTCCTTCCAGTCATAAGGATGAGCTAGTGTGTTTGTTTGTTTTGTGTTTTATTATTATTATTATTATTATTATTATTATTATTATTATTATTATTATTATTATTATTATTATTATTATTTTCCTCCAAAAGACCAATGTTAAGAAACAGAATAACAAAAAGGGCTGTAAAAATTTCTAAAAATTCCCTTTGAAACAGAAACTGTTTTGTATGGAAAGCCATAAATAGGCACTTCTTTGAAGTATCCAAGGAAAGCAGTCTAATCTAAGATAACAAGAAGGTTCAGGAATCAGGTGAGAAAGTTGCATATTTAGACTCATTGTTGAATAGCTTTTGGGAAGTTGTTATGCCCTCAAGAATTTTATGCACACTTATTTGGCCTTCACATTTCTTTTGGTACTCGGGGAGTTTCTTCCATGAAATACACTGATTTTTTTCATTTCTTTGCTTGGAACATGATGATCCTTCCATTGCATTCAGACTTAACCACAGGAAACCAATCTACATTTGAACTTTGGCTCAATTATAATTCTCTGTACCTAAAAAATGTAATCCAAAAACAACAATAACAACAACAACAGCAAACACCAAAACCTTACAAAAATGAAAATATCTCAGAAAACAGAAGATTTTCTGCCTAGCAAAAAGGCTACTGAAAGGACATTACTTAAGTGCTCAAATCTTGTTACTGATTCTTCACTGATAGGGGAGATCTGTATCATGCTGTCCCTTATGAGAGCTACAAGTGAATTGCAAGTAAAACTTATGTCTGTAGAAAGTAGTCTTTTTGGAAATCCACCTGATGAACTATGGAATTCATTCTCAAGATAAATTCTGGTACTTATGAGCTCTTGTCTTCAGACAAGATTGAAAATCTTGTAGAGGGGGTCATCTTCTCATACCATCACCAGTAGGACACACACAGAAACAAAAACAGTTGAGAGCACTTACTCAATGATTATTCTAAAATGATAGTCAGTGAGCACATTTCACATTACACACACAAATTGTACCCAATATACCACAATGATCTAAAGAAATTGGAAAGAGAAACTAGAATGAATATATTACACAGGACTTCCTAAAATTTCTTGCCTCTGCTTTCCCTCCCAACTTCCAGTTTCCCATCCAGGGAATTAATATTTCATGCTGCCCTTCCCTCTGACCCAGGAGTTTTATATGCCCTCTGTTCTCTTATCATACCACGTTCCTTTTCATTTTTCCTTTTCCATTTCCTTCTTTCTTTTTTTATTTGTTTGACTTAATCCTATCTCTTTTTTAGCAGTAATTTGTCATTGTAGATACAAGGCTCTTTGAGAACCAAGGAACAGAGACGTGGAAGAGATGTGGCTCGTCATACCCAGTCTCCCACAATCTCAGACCATCATGTGATTCATGTTTGGTCCAGAAAGACTAGAAAAACATCCACTCTCCGCCTCACAAAATGGAAAATACTTGTTTTTGTTTGATGAACTGTACAGTAAGATAAAAAGCAATGTTGCTACAGTGCCTGAGAAAGAAAGTAAAACAGACCTTATTAAATGATCGAAATCTTTTTTCCTATAGCACTAAGTTACATAAATTACCCCAGTTTTGAGCAGGCAAAGGGAGAGCTACAGTGCAAATGGGATCAACAGTGCCAATATCAAGTCTCCCCTTATTTAAGCCAGTAAAAATAATCCATATTTCAATTATTATTTTAGTCCTGAACCACGTGCCCTGAAACTCTGTGAGAGCTTCTGAATTCTGATCTCTGATCTATTTGCTGATTCATTTTTAAAAGTGAATTTTGAAAACACGGAGGAACAGAACTGCTTAACCTGCCCGTGAGACTTCTCAACCTGAAGAATTAGATGGCCAATATAGGGAAACTTCGGTTTACCTAATGTCACAAGTGATCTGGAAAATAACGAGGTGATGAAATTTGCTGACTATTACACTAATGAGGATAGTAAAGTTATGGGTGACTGTGAAGAATTAAAGGAGATCATTGAGAGACTGAGTGGCTGGGTGATAAAAAGACAGGAGAATTTCAGAATCGAAAATTGTATCATCATACATATGAGACAAAACAGAGCTAATTTTACAGATACTATAATAGATTCTGACCTGTTTACTACAGATCTTGAAAGACACTTTAGGATTAAAACAACAGAGTCTATAAAAACATTAGCTGAGCACTCGGTAAGAATCTGGAAAAAGAAAAGAGAAAGACAAAGACAGAAAGATAAAGAGAAAGAAAAAGAGAAAAAAATAAACAGAAAATAAACCAGAAAACAATATTATGCTGCAGAATAAATTGACTGTGCCTCTGCATTTTGAATACCGTCTGCAATCCCTCATGTCAGAGAGGATATAGTAGAACTGGAACAAATGTAGGGAATATTCTGTACTAAACAGAGAACCTTCTTTAGTCTGGAAAAAGACAGCTCTACTGTCAGAGAAATTTATGAGGGGTACGAATAAGAAATAACACTTGACAATAACAAGTGGCATTAAAACAGTGACATTAAAACCTGCATGAGGCAGGTCAAAATAAAAAAAATTTTTAAAAAAAAGAAATATGGTCTTTCATACTACACATATAATTGAGCTATGGAACTGCTTTGCACAGAATGTTTTGGATACCAGAAGTTTTTAATAATTGGAAAGATAACATCACTGCCTCAGAGAATTCCCGAGCCACAGCTTGCTGCAGGCTAGGAGCACTTGTGCTGGCTTTCTTAACTATGTTTTTCCTTTAGAGAAGCACCATCATCTGTTGCTGCAGATGGGATATTCAGCCAGATGAGTCTTTGGCCTAAACCATACAGATGTTTTTGTGTTTTCTCAGAGCAGTAGCTCCTGAGTGCCTGATTCCCCTGAGACGTCCTGACATCCAGAACTCCTGAAGTGATGGCTGCTGCACAGGAACTCTGTGCCTGATCTGCTTATGTGTGCTAAGTCACATACAGAAGGGATGCTATGAGTTATTGGGCACACACAGAGACTTATCAGTCAGCTTATTAACATATACACAATTGGTTTGACATTATCTAAGAGACAGACGTAATACATGTGCTGCACGGTGTATTTACTCTTATTTCTGTGCACAATTTTACTGAGAGACATACAGGCATTTAGCCAACAATAAAAATAAATTAATCAGTTTCAGAAATAGTTTCTATTCCTAGCCAAAAGGTTAATTTCAATCACAATGTGCCAGTCTAAAGCACAAAGCAATTTTATTGAAAAAAGGAATGTAGTATCTGCATTCCATGTTCTATTTTACTTATGATAATTAGTGGATGCCTGTCACAAAAAAAAAAAAAAAAAAGTGTGCTATGAGACACATCATCCAGTATATTCAGATTGGATTTCACTTTATTTCAGGAATTGTTGTATACCCCTTAATAATCTTATTTCTCTTATTGCTTAGAGTAATTAAAATATCTCAAAATTCCATTTGTAAGTCAGTATCTAAGGTTCGCTTTCTGAATTTTGGAGATATGCAATAGGCAAATGATTTTTACTGTTCAAGATGTATTCAGAGAAAACTGGAGATGTATTGGTTGCTTTATTGATTAAGCTAAGAAAAAAGGTCATATGCTAGCAAAAGTTAAAATTGAACAGTTTTGTCCTCATTTACCATCTGTCTGCAGTAAGTCTACAGCTGGGAGTTTTCATACTTTCAGGACATCTCTTTTTTCTTCAGATTCTGTTTCCTATCAAGCTGGTGCTTCTGATCTGACTTCTTAACTTTCCATTCTCTAGAACTCAAAACGGAGTACCTTAAATTAGTAGTAGTACTGATCTTTACATCTTTTCTCTCTGGTAATGTGGTAGGAATCTCATCGTACTTTGAAGAGCTCAATAAAAGAGAGGGAAAGCACAAATGGCAAGTACAAATGATAAGTGTAAATTATATGAGATTGGAGGTCACACTGTCATCAGGGAATCGGTTACTGTAGTGCCAGAGAGAAGTGATTGGATTGACTAGGAATAAGAGGAATTACTGACAAGGCAGAAGTCAGCCTTTGTGACAAACAGGCTGGTGAAAACACTGATTTAAGAAGATTGAGAGAAACAAAATGTTGAAAAGGCAATTATTTCCATAGCAAAAAATGCTAGACTTGTGATGCTACAAGATCAAATGCTAGAACAAGGCAATGCCCACAGTAACAAGGGGAACTCTGGCTACTGATAAAAGTTGAAAGAGAAGCAGTAATTGTGAAGGAGAGGGTGATCTAGGAGTGTTTGCATTGAGACTGTGACACTGTGATGTATGGGACATAGACGTATCAAGCCCCAATTTGTGGACAAACTAACTGTAAGCTACCTAATAAACTGCCTGGGAAAAGATAATATACAAGAGCAGAAGAAAGCAATATTAGAGTAGTTAGGGGGTAATGATCAAGCAGTAAAATATTTTTTTTTGGTTCACATAGCCATAGTAATGTCAAATTTAAACAAAAAATCTAATCTAGCCAGAAGACTGGGTAAATCTGAAGTATGAATGTAAGGCAGAAATTTTGCAACTGCATTATTTGCGTAATTATCTCTTTTAAAAAATCTTTTTAAAAATGTATTTTTTTGCATTTACTCTTAGAAACTTGTACACAAAATAAGAAAATCAAATACAAAGATGCTTAAAGGACAGTTACTAAATAAAAAGCGTGCTCTTTCTTTGAATTATTACCTTATTGCTACACGCCTGTAATCTTCACTCAATTGCTTCTTTGTCAACGATTGTTATGCAATATAGTAAAGCTGCTCTGTGATTTGTATTTAACTTGTATTTTTGTATTATTTATTTAATAAACCATGTTGGGGGGGGCTGGTTTCCTTTGTGAAGCTGATCAGAATCAGGAATAATATTAACAATCAATTACCAAGTTGCAAAAGAATTTGTTCAGGTAATGCAGTGATCACTTAGCTAGGTATTCCTAGATGCTTCTAAACTGTAAAATATGAACACTGAAAATAGAAATAGATAGGTGGTTTATTTAGGGTATTTTTTACTTTTTGTTCTGCAAAAAGTACATTACGATGTTAGTAATGAATCCAAAATAAAAAATATATCTGGTGGATCCCAGTAATATCAGTGAATTCAAAAGGGAAATTTGGCATTTCATCAAATTCCTTTTAGTTCCAGATGGTACAGTCCTATCTGAAGCATGTTCAGAAGACAAGTTCACCAATTAGAGTTACTTGTTCTGAATTAAAATGTTTTCACAGATAAAGTGTTTCATTTTCTGATCTTTATTTAGTTAACATATAATATAAATAAATTTGCACCAGCTCATCTCCTGTGGAAGAAAGGCAATATTAATACATTGATATATTTTCCAGATTTTTCAAATACTGTGTTTCCTGGACATTTCTGTTTGAGAGATACAAAGCCTGGCTGAGAAGTCTTTACCTCTATAGTGCTTCTCAGTGTCTGATGAATCAACATATATATTTCAGTCACATATTTGCTGACATTCAGCTGAAAATAAAAGGCCAAGTTACAAGGAAATACGGCAAGCAAGCTGGCAATGACCACTTGCAATTCCTAGTCTGCTTACCCAGGATGGAGTTGTCTTTGGAATCAGTTGTGGACTGGAGATCCAGTTATCTCCTGTCCAGTTATGGGCAGGAGATCCAGATACTTCTGAGTGTTTTACACTGGCATGGGAGGATTTGGTGGTCATAATGGTTGATTTATTTTTCAACAGAAAGCTCATACTTAGGCTAAGCAAAAATACTAGGAATTTCCACACAAACAGGTGAATAAAATGTTAGACTCAACTGGTATCTGTGGGAGGTTTCTTATGTATTAAAGTGAAAGAACTCACCTATTTTGTTTCTAAGTTCAATATTCCTCTTGTCACCATGTCACAGAAAATGGGTTACACTGAGAACATCAATATCTACTTCTAATATTTCACATCCTGAACCCTCAAAGAATGTAATTAGCATCTTGATCTCTGTAAACAGGCTTCTTGATCTCTTTGCCATCAGAGGCACTGATATAATGCACGAAAGGCACCTACTCAACTGCATACCTTTTTTTTTTTTTTCCTTTCAGGATATTTGCCGTTTCGTAATAGAAGGAGTTGGATTTTTTTGTGGTGTGTTGGTTGGTTGATTGGTTTGGGGGTTTTGTTTGTTAGTTTGGGGGTTTTGTGGTGTTTGTTTGTTTGTTGTTTTTTACCTACAGGCTTATTTTCTTGCAGAGTCATTTATGGGTAAGTTTCCCCAACAGAACAATTTCTTCCAGTATTTCTCAGAATTTGTGACGATTCTCCGGGTATGATCTACTTCAGGTCAGGCATGACTGCTCAGTGGGTAAGCTGACAATTTGGAATGACATTCCTGACAGGGTTGCTTTTATGGACAATCCAGACAACTTTTAGAGTTAAACTTACAGGCCATTATTGACTGTATTTTATACAGATGATGTTCTAACATCCCTCTGAGGTACAGCAGTGCAGGACATGCTGAGGTGCCTCAGCAGGTGTTCATTTTGTGGTGCCACAGGCACAATTTAATTAATATTCTAGTAATCAAAATTTGGGGGTGTCTTCTGCTGAGGCTCTGGGACTCAGGGCTTTATGCCCTGACAAGAATCTGGGTCCAGGTCTGTGCCCATGCGGCTTCATGCTCTGTTGGCAGTCTTGGCCAGAGAGTGCAAGAGCCCTGTAAGGAGGACATCTACTCATGGAGAGTGGGAGAGCACTTCTGTGCCAACAGCCCCTTTTCCTGAGCCTAATTGGGCTGAGAAGAGCCACGTGTAGCTGAAGTGTTCCCAGGCACCGCAGTGGACCTCACCAAGCTTGAATTTCCACCAGTTCATAAAAGTGCAACGACTGTAGAAAAATCCAGTCATGGGCTTTAACATCTATTAAACAAATTGCAAATTCTCCTTTGAGCAGAGCTCACTGGGATAAACATGCTACTTGTTTCACAAACTGTCAGAAGGTTCAATTTAACTAGAAGATATTATGAATTAGCAAATAAAATTATTTCATTCTTATTATGTTATTTTAAGTTAATCCAAATTCAGGGAGAAGCTGGAGCTTTTCTTAAGTTTTACAGGTGTGTTACTATATTTTTTTCTTGTAAAGCTATAGCGAAAATGGAATAAAACCCTCTTTTTCATGACCTCAGAGAATATCTTATTGTAATTCCTTACCTCCTAATGTGCTTTATGTAACACAGTGTTTAAGTTCAGAAAGTTTCGTTCTTGTTTTTGCATGTCATACTAAATCATGTGTGGGGGTTTTACTTTATTTTAATATTAAACTTTAATTAGTGAGGAGAGAGGGTGGAGGTTGAAAGTGGGAGAAGGGAAGAGGTGCACAAGGGTGGTGTCTCCTGTTTAAGATGGGTGCAGGGAGCAGGGGAGAGCGGGAGAGGGCAGGGCAAGGCAGGGGTGTTCCCTGGGCAGGGGGCAACCCAGTTTCTTTGAAGCAACCACGAATGGATACACACTTCATTAACTTGCTTGTAATGTTTAATATGAAACATTTGTAGGTGCTCTTGCCCTAAGATTTCCATTTTCCACTGATTTAGCTGTGCATTTGCAAAGAGAGATGTATACAGTGGCCTAAAGCAATATGGAAAGTGGGAGGTTAGAGACATTTGAGAAAGATGCAGATCTGTTCCTCGTTTGTGAGTATGAAAAGGGGGTAACGTCACGGTTCCTACAATACTCATCAGCAGAAACTTAGAATTTTATTTTGTGTGTCAGCAGATATCCAGCAGTTAAGCCTTACCACTTACATGTTTTCATATCCTAATTTTCCACAGAGCAAGAGAAAGTAGGGCCCCACGAGTTCTGAGAGAATTCTGAGATAATCAGCTGCTGCTATTGTTCAATTTTGTCATATCATCCCCTACCCTTCCTCTCATTCCTGGAAATAGCATAGCCTCCTAGCTTGTGTGCAGTTGCCACAATATATATCTTTAAACCTTGCACTTTGCTTCTCATTGTGAAATTTCTGACACTGAAGGCTGTAAACAGGCCTCACTGACAGAGCACTGACAAGCACATTGTTCAAGATGAGAAATCTTCTGTTAACATTTTTAACACTGCACTGTACACAGACAGTTTTGAGTCATTTACTTGTGGTCAAATCAGACAAAAGAAGAAATGAGTGACATTTTAGATATCAGAGAAATTATTCATGCGCAGAAGGACTTGAGTGGAAAGCCCTTGAGAAAAGAACTAATCTTTGGCCCTGTGAAAGAGGATATCGGCTGTCATTAAGCAAACAAAGCCTTGAAAACATAAATTTATATAAGTGTAATTCTAAGAACTGATGACACTGATAATACATGTCAGCAGCAGACACTAGACATAATGGATTGCTAAATTACACATAAATACGGAGTCCAACCTCACACTCCTAGGTGAAGCCTGAAATTTACGGAAAGCATTATACCCATTAATAGGATATGATTTATTCTGATTGTAGTATTAGTTCATAGTATAGTGTGATACAGTCTCGTATCTCAACCCATAAGCCAAATCTGATCCTAGTGATAATATAACAGGAAATGCTGATTCAGCAGCCACTCCCAGAATGCTTCCATTAGCTTGACTTTTCAGATTTTCGGGTTTCTTTCAAAATGGGGTTGAACAGGTGAAATGTAGGTAGCCACTTCAGCAGACCTGCCTCTTTCTTTTATGACATGAAAATGCACTGAGTTACCAAAATGCAAAATTCTGCTGGATGCTCCAGTAGTGTGTTGGGGAAGAGCACAGAGGGCTTTTGTCTGTTCTGATATCCTGGCTGCCTTCTATCCGTTGTGGAGATCAAACAGGCAGGAGTAAAGAGAGGCTTGAAGTTTTCTCTCCAGATGTTCCCCTCTACAGTACATTGCAAATAGCAGCGAACTCTAGATCTCATTATCCACGGATGATGAGTGGCATCCCATAGAGATCTGTATGCAAGATCAATGTGGCGGTCATGAATTTGAAAAGCATTTTGAAGGATTAATGAAGAGAAATGTTCCCCTTCCCAGACAGACTTAAGCTCCGTAACTTTACAAAATATTTCCTATTATTCAGATGACATATCTCATTTAAAGTGATATCCATAAGTTAAGCAGGATTTTGAGACCTTTGACTATCTTTGAATAAAAAGTAATAAAGCTTCTTAATTTCTGGGTTTGGGGAACCCAGAAGACAGATGAAAATGTATTTTTTAATTGTTAAACATGACTACTGCATTGAAAATGCTGTAAGGGCTAGTGCAACATATTGTCCTAGGTTTGAAACATCAGTATTTGCAGCAGATGTCTCTGACAGGATGCAATCTTGCTCAGATGTAAGATCTTCAAACCTGGAAGAGAGGCATTTGGAGAAACTGCTCTATATGCGATACTTCTGCTTTGTTTAGAAAAAAACATTGCATTGCTTGACACTTGTGATTTATCTGACCACAGTTCCAAGGATAAGTTATCAGTTCTTTGAGTTCATTGTAAAAAAAGGAGCATATAAAAATAAAACATTCAATCATTGTAAGCAATACAGAGAGATTAATGCTTTCAGACGTTGCACTGATACCCGACTTGGGAAAAATCCACATCTTGAATAAAAACAGGAAGAGGGAAAAGGAATTTTTCTGAACATTAAATTATGTTGCTTCCTACAACAAGCTGTGTCTATAGGGTTCTTTGGAACACTAAGAAACTTTTTTTGGGGCACATTTTTTATCAATAATGCTATGATTTGTTGTTCTGTTGTATATACAGGTTTTGTTACTGTGCTTCATACCATAAGCATAAGAACCAGAAGAGGCGAAATTCTAGGGAAACATGATTGCAGATATACCAGTTTAAATAGGTGACGATTACTTCCAGTTCTGTAACTTGGACTTTGGCAGGAAATACAGCTGAAGGTATTTTTATCTCTATTCTAGCACTAAGGAACAGCAAGAAACTGAACAAGTGCAGCTCAGAAAGTTCTTCTCTGTAGGGAGATTACTATCGCGATGTCAAAATCTGGTACTTTGACCATAGGCACTTTGATCATATGGCTTGGGGCATGAAATCAGTAATTCTTAAACCAATGCCAAAAGGTGGTTGCTGCAAAAGAGATTCCATAGTCTCAAAGAAATTCTTACTTGCTCTATCCACACATTATAACACCAACAATGTTCAGGAGCATCCTATACTTAAAAACATCAAATTAGAATAAAATAATATGATTCATCAGTACATTAGTCAAATTATTGGTTTTATCCAGATGTACATTGCACATAATATTAAAAACTCTTCTATATTCTACTGACTAGTCATGCACACCACCTTGTGTTAAAGGCATTTTGCAAAACTGACTGACTAGATACACTGTAACATGTTAAGCGTGAACCCCAAACTTCCAGAAACTGCTTGTGAGGCTGAACTCTTGTGTTAAAAGCGACACCTTGGCTGACAGGGGCAAAACCAGCTGGATGCTTTTATGTTCTTCTGTCTGTGCGTTGGTTGCATCAAATAAGCACAGAGTTCAGCAATTAGGAATACTCTCAAATTTATTTGTATTTGATACCAATTTGGCATAATTAAAATAACATAACACTAAATTAAATTAATTGTCTACTTCAATTCCTTTCTGGCAGCTCTCTGATGTCAAGGAAGCTATACAGGGACACATTTTTTACATGAAATAAGATTTCTTTGTGCAACCTTGGCTGCTGAAAATCGATTTACCTAGCTTTCAGCAATTTTTCTCTTAATAAAATAAGCAGTACAATTGAGAAGCTATCCAAATGTTGATTATAGACCCTTTTGAGAAACAAAGGACCCACTTTTAGAAAAGTCTTAGCACAAAATACAGTCTGAAATAAGAGGAGATTTGCAAATGCTGTGTTTTTAATAAAGAACTAGAGTCCCCTGAGCTTTCTTTGGAAAAGGAGTGGAGACTGAAGGAGAACGCAGGAGTTTGTAGAATAAGAAAATTCAAATAAAATTTTAGAATTATTTAATAAGGTGAGAGTAGATGAAAATTGAGATGTGTTCAATGCAGTCACTACTCAACATAATAAGAAACTTTATTAGTATAAGTTTTACCAATATTTAAGTAATTTCTTCTGGCAAAGAAGGATTTCCAAAGACATTCCCTGACCTTTTCTGATCTCAGAGAAAAATTGTGATAGCACTTGGAAAAATATTTTTACAATAGTGGATTGTCACCATTTAGGATGTTAAATATTCCTGCTCCTGTTTGTAAATTCCACCAACTACAGCAGTCAGACTCAGAGGTTAAAAAATAATAGCAGCTTGACAGTGATGAAAACAGCTGGATTCAGGGAATGTATTGAAGTTGCAGTCAGTAACTTCTCTTAAATGCCACATTACATAATCACATTAAACATTAATGTGGATAAATGACAATGAATGATAAATGAATATATTCCAAATAAAATACTTTTTAATTTAATCTAAAGCTCTAAGTAAGTATTATTTAAAACACCGTAGCCAGAGTCTCACATTTGTAAAATTATATCAAGAGGAAGTTTTAAAGACTTACAGTTCCACAGAGAACTTCAATTCTGGCAATTTAATTTAATTTTAACATACTTTTTCCTGAAAAAAAATGCTGTAATTGGTTTGCCTAAAGTAACCTACCTTGTTTCAGTTAATGGTATTGAAGCATCCTAAAGCTAATTGAATGAAGCAAGATTGAAATCAAAAGTAGCTCTTATATAGGAAAATACTAATTGTATTACAGACTGTGGGAATGGCAGGATGTGCATTTCCAGCTAAAGGGCTTTGGACAGATTATACAGAAGTATGTTTTTTATGAGTGTAAGAAGTGATAGCCCAGGCCAGTGAGCATGATATCTCAGGTCGGAAAACCGCCCCCACATGTATGATGTGTGAATGTTGGGCCTGGGCGTGTGAATGAGTGGGTCAGAACGCCGCCCACAAGATATACATGGGAACGTGACTGAAAACAGTCACAAAATGAGTGTGGTGTGTTTAGAATAACATTTTTTGAAAAAACTGTCTGACCTCTTGGTCCAGCCCTGTATCTGTAAACCTATAAATTGAGAACTGTTAATAAAAGAGGGCTCGGCTCTGCCTGGCTCGGCTCTCACTGCTAACAAGAACTTTGTGTGTGTGTGCCTCTGTCTGCATCTGTATGAATCGTTCCTCATCACAGACTTCCCTCATGCATTTTCATTTATAAAAATTGGGAAGAAATCACTGAAAGCCCCTACTTATTGCACATTGCATGTTGTCTAGAATTATAACATCAAAGTATGACAGCATTTTTCTGACTTGTTTTATCACCTGGCATACAGCCCAGCTTCTCGAGTCAGAGAGACGCAGGTGATGGCAGAGCCTTCATCCCTGCTGGGCTTCACAGCTGCAAGCAAGACAGGTGACAGGGCATCACGTCACCTTCCTACCTGAAAAATGACGTGTCCGCATCGTGAGTCTCACCTGGCAGGGACACCCCACAGCCTGAGCAGCCCCCATATAAGAGATACAGGCTTCTGCATTCTGGCCAGTTAGACCAGACTGAGAAGTTTTCAGCAACCTGGTCTGAACTAGGGGTGTAGGTCACATTTGGCTTAACCAGGTTGCTGAAGATCCAGACAACCCCAAAAAACAAGTTGCCCTAAGTTGGGTTAGCCCCGTGACCTCGCTAGAGCATTTGTAGCTGTTTACAACCTCATTAAAGATAGATTTGTGGCAGGTGAAATTAAATGAAGGAAAGTTTTTAACAATAAATAGAACTGCTCCCCTTTATATCCATTGTGTGTTAAGCCATTCTCATATCAAAACTAGTTATTTTGAGAAAAAAAATATGGAACAGGGAAACTAATGTAGCTTTTATTCACAAAATCGTAAAAATCGTGCAGGTTTTCTTTTTAACAAAAGTCTGTAAAGCCAGATATGTGGCCAATGTGACACTGTAATCTGTGAAAATATCATAACTTTGAGAATTCATTGGAGTTGACATGTCTCAGTGCTGGGTGTTGGACAGGTATCTGGAAGGGCTTATTTCAACACATTAACTGTGCCGGCTCTTGAATATATCTAATTACATACCTGCAAGTAAAATGAGGATCATTGTTAATGCAGAGTTACCACCACAATCGCTGATGAAATGGAGGCAAACTCATGCTGTGGATGATTTGACTTGAAGCCCTGGATATCTTAAGAAGATTTAAATGTCATTAAGAAAAATCCATTGTTTTCAGAATTATTCTTTCCCTGCTGAGAAAACATCCTCCAGTGTGCAAAACCAGCATATTAACTTAGCATGAAAAAAACAATCTTACGACATTTATTTCCACTAGGATGCTAGAAACTCTAATGAGAAACCAAATGTGCAAAGATGTTTATTGATAGGAAGGGAACAGGCTTAGCTGAGAACAAAAACTTTTTGTTTTTTTAAGCAAGTTATCAAGAGTTTCATATAATTCCACAAACACATATTGTTTAATGAGATATTTAGGTCACACTGGAGTAAAAGATAACCTCGAGTATTCCTGGCAATAATCACTGAGAATTATTTTTCTTGCTATTACACAAGATTAAGATTTGAACCTTACATATCCATGTCAAGGCTGCTGCTACTCCTTTCCAGAGAAACACTGGCTTGCCCAGGCTAACGTGTTGCTCTAGACTCGCTCTCCCATGGGCCCTTTTGATCCCTCTGTATGTGGAAATGAAAAAAAAAAAAAAAAGCCTTGGGTGCATAAATATCCTCTGTTTAACTCCACTTTGGAGCTGATGTATGTTGCACCTCAGCCCTCTCTGATGTTGGCCTACAGACGCGACAGAAAAGGTTGCATGCACTGCGTCTTTTAATTTTGCTGTACTGCTATTACCAATTATTCTGAACAGCGAAGGACGTGGGTGGTACCGAGATTTATTGTAGCATTTATTTTGAATGAAAAGTGGTTGGTTTTCAACAACAAGAGAAATAGCAAAAGTAGGTAAAATAACTAAATTCTTGAAAATCTTTTAGTCCTGGACCTGAGTGCTTGTTTTAATTTACAGAACAGGAAGATGCAAAGGATATTACTTCCCATGTAGTCTCCATTCAAGTTGCTTTGGGCTGGTGCCTGATGGGCTCTTCGGATGCATTGGTTACAGTCCCAGCTGGGGTGATCAGGCAAAATACAATCTCTGAGCACATGAAATCCTTACCATTTTTTTTTCTGAAATACCTAGTACGTAGTCTTCATCCTAATATAGAAGGCTTTTCCCTACAGGATTAACAGGAGATTTTTAGGTGCTCAGAGTTTTCATTTTTGTAGTCTTCAGATCTCATACCATGTACATACCTCATACTGCATGCTGAAAAAACATCTCATCAAGATGTTTCCTTATGTATGAATCAGTCTGGGTTTAGAAAACACATGTTTTTCAAGCAATATCTTCCAGTCTAAAGGGCAATCAGGCACCTCAGTGAGATGCATGCCTGTCAGACTGACTTGAAAAATCTAGACTTCAAACGGAAATAATTCAGGAGAATAATAATTTCAAATACGAAATGTAATCAAAGACAGGGCAGCTAAGGTGAATGCAATCTATTTATGGTGAGGCAGGTGAGACAGTTATATTATCTCCATAAATTCAGCTTTGCTCTTTCCTATGAGTTATTCAAGCTTTCAGAAAAGTCATAACTTTAAGTAGGAAGGTATCCCTTTGGAAATGCTGGAGTTCGTTTGGGTTTTTTTTAATATATTAAATTATTGGGAGCATGCTTTCCTACCATTTCCTACCTGAATGTTAATACATTCATGAATTAAAAAAATTCAGATTTTGAATTTACCATTTAAGTAGTCTAACCAATTGGAATTTATGTTAAATAAAAAATATTAAGGAAAACAGAAAATGTATTCATTGTTAGGTCAAAATCTTAACTTCTCTTTAAACCCTGATCAGGTATCAATTTGCTACTTCCCATGTATCAGTCAAGAGCTATTGCCCCAAAGAGCATAGTGAAAGGATTCCATGTTACTCAGTCTGCAACAAACCTATTGTTGCTTGCAATTCTAAGGGTTTTATGGGAGGACGTGTATGTTTAAGCAGTAGATGGTTTGTGAAGAATGAGCTTGATGATTATGGTATACAATAATAAACAGGAATTGCAACCTTGAAAGAAAAGCAGTGGCCATTTTATTTAGACTTTAAAAAACCAATGTGTCATTCTGTCAAAACTAATGCAAATATTGACTTTTGGATGGTTGACTTTGGGAAAGTTCCCAGTGTTCATAATCAGATCAATAATTTCTTTTCAGTTAAAAAAGAATGAGAGCAGCTGAATATTGGCCATATGAATTCTGCACTGATAGACAGAGAAAACACAATTATGCCCCTAAATGGGCCTGGTGGACTCATAAGCAATTATTTTCACCACACTCAGCAATCAGCTTCTTTGTTGCTTAATGGCACTTGTCGGTATAATGAAAACTGTAATTTGATGAGAAAAAAGGAAAAGATCACCTGCGCATCTACAAATAATGGAGATAAGAGGATGAAAAACAGTAGGTTGGACGTACAGATATTAACTGTCCTTACTGACGTACTACATGCACAGTAGCCAGGGAAACAAAGGAGATGAAGGACCAGTTACATTTGCTTATTTTAGTAACTGACAGTTCTGATTGTATAAATAATCATTTAAGTCTAAGCAGAAAGTAATACTATAAAAATATGTACTTTCCTGAATTAAATTAGGTTACACATTTATACCTGTTCTTCTCAAGTCCTGATTATAACATTATTATGGCATCTAAATGTCTTCCAGCAGCTCACCAGCAACGTGATTAGTACTTGTTATGTGATATTTTATTAGAGAGCCGGATCATACAAAATGTTGTATGAGTTGCATTTGGAAGAAAGATAACTGACCATTTGCGAGCGTCAAAATTCCAGTAATGGACCACAAAGTTCATATTTTGTCCAATCTGTTAGGTTTCATTCCCCGCACACATGCATCCAGCATAGCCTCGTTCTCTCTACATATACTCTTTCTTCTAAAAAATTGAGGGACAACTTCCAGTATTGTAAAACTGAGGACTTGTGTCACTTGCTGGCATGAACTACAATGCTTATAGCACTTAACCTCTTTTTTTTTTTCAACTAACATACAGAAATTAAATTATTGGTACTACAAAAGCATTTTGTTCTCTTTTAGCTCCTTTTGATTACTTCTAGCACTTTTGACTAAACCATTGAACTTATAACAGCCACAGAAATTTGTTCCTACATCAACAGGAAAGGCCCACATGTACATCAAAGAACAACTCTGCTATGACAAAGGACTTGAATCAGTATCCCAGGTGCTCTCTTTTAGTATTGTATTCCCCTCAAAAGAGCCCAGAAGAAAGCACAAGAGCTTGGGAAGCTGCATTTTTATGAATCTTGTATTGCAATTTTTTCACTGCTATTAAACAAATCTAAATTATAGCAACAGGTATGGTAAAAATTAATGAGGCAGTAAACTGGCCTTGGGTCTGCAGAGCATTCAGTTTCCAAAAAGACTAAATAACCATTATGGTTTGAAAATTGTTCTTCAGAAGTTTTTTTGATGGTAATGTAATCAGTCAGTGGGTGTTTAAAAGTATTATCTCTGTACACAGCATTGCATTACAGGGTTATGCAGCCATGGTGATGGAACTAAAAGAAAACAAGAAAAACTCTTCTATAACGTTGTGTGTATCTCTATATATACAGACACACACTTGTGCTTAAGTATGTATGAGGATATATAAAGTCATATAATCACCTTTATTTTACTGTCTAATGATTGAAACTGTTGTTCCACTAACAATTTGTTATTAGTATGGCTCAGCTTTAAAGACAGAACACATTTTTTTCTACATCCTGTCAGTTGCCTGCATGCTACTAAACGCTTTATTAAATAGTTGAAAGCTTACCAATAGTCCTCTGAACAATCCCAAATGATAGCTTTCAGTGAATGAATGATAACATTCAATTGCATGCTTGAAATTGAGCAATGAGTAGAAAAGTGAATTTCATTTCTTCACGCCAAACTTCAAAGTAAAATTAGCTGTTAAGTATCTACTGAACAAAATTAACTTAAGGGTTATACAGCTGAAGCTAACACACTTATTGTCAAGAAAGACTGATAACGTATTCTGCAGGTATTCTCTCTCATTTCTTCCTCTCTTTTATTTGTTTATTTATTGATTGTTTTTATCTTGCCCCTTCTGTCTCAGTTTTTCTTCATTTTCCAGCACCATAGGATCTGTGCATTAAGTTTGACGTGATTTGCAGAACTGGGCTGCAAATCAACACTAATTTGTTCCTTCATTGTTTGGGAAGGAAGGAAGGAAGGAAGGAAGGAAGGAAGGAAGGAAGGAAGGAAGGAAGGAAGGAAGGAAGGAAGGAAGGAAGGAAGGAACAGAGGGAGGGAAGGAGGGAGGGAGGGAGGGAAAGAAAGAGAAACTGGATTTTAAAAACCTTACAATGGCAAGTTTAAGTTCATTGCCATAGTGACTAGAGCTTATTTCTCAAGCTTAGTCTTTCTACAATAACAAAGCTATCGCCCACACATCTCTCAGCTTATTCTTCGTCGCATAAACATTCTAATACACAGTACCACAGAATAAGTACAGCAGATACTGTACTTTGTGTTTTTTGTGAAAAAATGACAGAAAAGAGTGTGAATTGCATGTTTGGTGAGAATTACTGTGGAAAAATGTACGCAGATAGGAGTTAACTTATTGAAATGAGAACTGTTATTTGCAAGGGATTCGTAACTTTCTCTTATTTTTCTAAAAAGATTTCTAGAAACCTTTCAAAAACGAAAGTATATCACTTTTTTTCTGATTTTCAAAATGACATTAGGAAATTTGCAAACTTATTTTTTTAAGCAAAAAGCATTATTACAGATTCTAAGACGAACATGGTCTGAAAGTCATGCTCCCAAGCTTCTCTGCTATTTCCTCTTCACAGGACCTCTGGTTATGCTGTTTTTTTCTTGAGTTGCCGTCTCCTTTTGGGGGAAGTGAAAAGATACAGTGCAGACATTCTGTATCCTTTTCTAATTCTCCAGCCTCATTCTGCATAGAATTGTCGCAACAGGAGTTCATAGTCCCATGCCATTATTTGGATGATGCTGGATGCTAATAGGATCCCCAGCTATTTAAAGTTTTATATTTCACAATTTCTCTAATAATACAATAGTATTTTAGCACCCACAAATACAGAATGCAGCAATATTTCATGGAGAAAAATTGTGAAAGAAGACAAATGGTATTCAGGGTTGTAATTTATTGTGAAATTACATGTAACATCTAGGATGTTATGAGAGTGGGTAAGGATTGGATTACTGCCATCAGTGCATCTTTATAAAGTAACAAAACCACCAAAAAATGTCATTTATTTGGAACAATGTTATTCACAAAATCTGGCTTCATTCAACTAATATTTTTTTTTTTTCCGGGGACAGAAGAGGATTTTAAATGCCTCTCAGCAATTAATTTCATGGTCTTATCAAAATATAATGTTTTACTTGAAAAAAGCTGAAAAAAGTGATTTTGAACATTTAATGACAGAATGTCATTTTCTTGTTTCACAACAGCATTTTTCATTAAAATTTTATCAAGATTAAGAGAAAACCGTATTTTAAAATGTTAAATATCCCTGAACAGTACAATTTTTTAAAATAAAATCCAAACCTGGAATTCTCATAGAGTCCAAACCGTATATTTCCCTGGCTTTTTTCTGTTTGATTCCAGGGGAAAAAAAAAAAATAAAATTATTTCAACACAAATTTCAGTGTCCAATGAAGCTATTACACATTTTCATCACCCATTCACCACACTGGATCCTTACCAAAGGACTTTCAAGCTCTGTCGCCTCTGTTAGCAATCTGGTGCCCGCAGAGAGATAGCTGCAAATGTTGTTCCTCTCTCTAACTTTTAGTCAAAAAGGCCATTGGCACTAAATCAGAAGTTTGTTATCAAAGCTACTTTTCTTCTTATCCTCATTGTTCTATCTGTTTCTTGTTGATAGCCACCTTCATTCACGTTAGATTTTTTTGCATTATTTTGCATAGAATTTTCATAATCCAACTTTATGGATTCAGTGCTTACCCTGGCAGATTGACCTTACTTATCTTACTTGGATATGAAAGTATTTCTTTCAGCTGTAAACTCCAGGTTCTTGAAGAAATCTCTTCTAAAAGAGCTATTATTTCAAAGGCAGGCTGTCTGTACAGTTACCCTATCCCCTGGAGAACTTTTCTGTCCATCAGATCGAGATAGCATAAATCACCTACATATAGAGAGAACTCCCATCTTGACACTTCCAATTGTTGCCTGTTAGCTCCACCATATTTTGAAGGCTCGCTTCTCAAATTGGGTCACCTGTACTACTTCAAGAACTAGTAGACAGGCAATAAACGATAAAAAGCTAGTCTCTTAAGCTGTTTTTACAGCAGAATGAAATATCTCATCTTCCCCAGAGGATTCTTTTTTTTTTTCCAGTTTTGTCTAGAGGAGGGCAGCCCAATATTTCTTCTAAAACCCTGAATCCAAGAATCTGCCTGGCTGTGCCCTAGGCCATGCCCTAATTGTCATTGAAAGGAAGTAAAAAATTTTGTGCAGGTTTCCTAGTTCAAATGATGAGTACACAAAAAATGTGGAATGCATCATGGAGAACAGGTCCTGTGGAGCAACAATACTAATGTTCAACAAAGTAAAGAATGCATGTCTCATATTGCAATTAAGTCTGTTTTCCTATGGACTTTTGTAGGCTCCACAGCAGGGCCTTGATATTTAATACTCATTCAATCAAATGAAACTTAGTATCACAAATAACAAATTCAAAGCAATTCTGAAAAGTTGCCAGAGGGGAAAAACCTAAGATGTTGATATGAATGGCTAGCGATGAGAATTGTGCTGATCCTAAATCAAGGTACTATATCTGAGATGTAAAGGAGGTTTTACTTCTATTTGAAGAGTTTGGGGGGAAGGGATAGTGGGCAACAGAACAGCATGGGTACAGAAATGGGTCAGCCGGTTTGTGTATTGACAGAGTTTGCAGGCTGGTTATCTTAATCCCCCAGGTTACAAAAGACAAATGTAGCAGCTGTTACCTAGATTATCTGAAACATATTTGCAGCACATACGGGACTGTCCCAAAGACAGGCAGTGTACAGAGCTGGAGGTAAACACCATTGCACCTCTTAGAAGACAAGCTATACCATTTTGAGTTCTCAGAAGAATTTATGCTTCTACAGACATACACAGCACCTAAACAAGGCTTTTAGTGATTAACATCTGCTTAAGAAATTGAAGGTGTGATTGCAATTCATGCTGGCTTATTTTACTGTAGTCTTCCATGGTTGTGACAGTGTGGGTTATGCCACATGTTAATACTAATGCAACAAACATAGGGAAGATCTTGGGGAAAGGTAGCTGGATGATTATCCCGTGGATGGCATTTTGGTCATTAGCCTCCGTGAAACTATCACGAGTACAGTAGCCAGAATAGTTCAAGGCTACAGACTAACAGGGATAAAAATGGATACCGAGATCTTTTCTAATGACATTGGACAGGTTACTTTCTGCTTCTTTATCTTCATTACCATTATGTTTATATAGCAAAAAGAATGTCAAATGCATGAGATACTGCCTTTTAATGAGAGTTGGGTGTCTAAGACTTTATTGTGCCTCTGAAAATTGAGCTTTTAGTGTTTCTGGGTTAGCTTTCCCAGTATACACAATGACCACAGTATAAAACTTAAATAGACCTTGTAGATACTGCAAGTACTGTTAAAGAAAGAAAGAAAGAACAATGAACCTAAAGCCCTGATACTGCAAAAAGCTGCATTCCTTCTGGAAAATACCAATCAATATATTTTTAAAAGTTATATTAATACTATGCTGGGTTTATTTCATATGTTGTATAAATCAAACATGGTTATCTTCCATGATTGTCATAAAATCTACCTCAAATTTCAGAAAACTAGCCATCATACTCATTGTATGTTGTAAATGAGAGAGCTAGCAAGATCATTTGAAGGGCTGGGCAGAAAAAGGAAAGTATTTTTAAAAGAGGAACAGAACAGAAGAAAAATGATGGAATGAACTCCACATAAAAAAAGGAGAACACCTGGGAGTATGCCAAAGTTAGCACAATATCAATAGGCAAGGGACATAAAGCAAAATCAACAACTCCTACTAGTCTTTCCTCTGGCAAAATTTGTATAGAACCCAGAGAGGAACTCCACTTTGATCTATCAGATTTTATATCCATCTTATGGACAAGAAGTTACTGAGAAAAAGGATGTTAGTCAAAATACCAGGTTATAGTGATTTCTTTTAAGTAATGTCTTATCAAGTATGTGACAGAATACTCTGAGTCAAAGTCAAGTTCTGTTTTACTGTGAAACTCCTGAAAATTCAAGAAGTAACAGTATTCTAAAAACCTCTTATTTCAGTCACTCTCTATTCAAACCAATCTTTCCAACAATGGATTTGTATGCATTTATTACACATTTACATGCAAAAGTTGTGATGTGTAATCCAGACACATGTCCCTGCAATTATTTGCTAATACAGTCAAAGATCTTAGCACTGGGTTTTAATATAATGTGCACATCGGTATCTTATGGACTGAAATGAAATTCAGTTAAAACAATTTCACATTTCAGATTTTAGTTATTATTTTTGTCTTTCAAGAAAATGCTGCTGTTCAAACTTAAATATGTGACACAAACCAGCCTCAGTGAACATATTAAAAAAAATCATACTTAGAAAGAGGTTCTCTCATTTTATTAGTATCACATTTCATAGTCTCTGAGCACTTTACAAGGGAGACAGGCTGAGTCATATATGATTTCATAGGTCAAGCTTAGCTACATCGAGGCAATTCTCTCTAAGTTAGAACTTTGAAAGTGAGCTGAAAATTGGAGTTCACAGTGGTTCAACACAGTAATTGCTGGTAAGGCATCCCACACCGATTTAAGCAAGACAGTTTGAACCTACTGGCATACAAGAATACCTCTGAAGAAAGCTCGAATATCAGGGCTAATGATATTGCTTAGCCTATTCGTCAAACAGAATCTTGACCACTGCATTTTCCTGAATACAGTTCTGTAGACTCAAGGGCATGACTCTTTATTTACTCATTGGATGTAGCCCTGCAGCAATCTGTTTCTTCCATGAAGTTTCCAGCTGAAGAAAAAAAAATCACAGAAATACCAGCCTTTGGAATCCAAAGACCCACACTGTGGATCGCTGCACATGGTTGTAGAGTTTACTAGAAAATGCATACTTCTATGATTATTATGTTTCTAGAAACAGAGCTAACAGCTTCTACGGTATAGCATGCATAAAAGGAGATTCTATATGGAAAGGTAATAATGGTTGTCAGCATGTACAGCTTAAATCACAAGACAAGCGCAAACCCATTTAAAGCAGTAAGGACTCCAGGCTCTAGACAAAGTCCAATCAAGTCTTTTCGTTTGGTAAAATCAGCTGATCGCACAATGGTGGCCACCCAGAATAGCATACCTCATAGCAGGTCAGAGCCGATGGATTAACAAGCATTTTCCTTATTATAAAGCTAGGGCACAGTCTGACTAGCCATGCCAGCCTAAGCACCATGCATTCCTGTCCCTGGTCATTCACTTATTCCTCCCATTAACTTCTGCCCTTCACATCAGAACAAGTGTTTGTGTAATCAGGTGACAAATTGGACCAATTCCCTCATTCAAATCCCTTCTTTACTGTTAGGTTTATTGTTATTAAGCTGGATCAATGCCACAGCTTAGTTTACCCTTCAGTGTGACGAGTGATTGCAATGCGTAGGCGTGGGAAGAGAGAAAGGTGGGGAGAGGGATTGCTTAATCCTGAACCATACCTACAAGAGGTCTGTGCAATCATCGTTTCTATGATTGCAATATTGGCTGCTTGCAATGGGAATCAGGGGGTCAGTGTAAAGAGTTGCAAACACAACGCTGAAAGGAAACAGAGACAGAGCTTCTTAAACCCAGGCTCACTTGGAACTTATCTTACAAGTTTCCCATTGTTCTGGAAACAGTACCATATATAAGATGCTTCTAAATAAGCATTACACAAAGAATACGTTTATCTCTGTTTCTGTCTAATTAAAGCAGTCCTATCTGCTATTGAATTCTAGCTAACTACTAGGACACAGCAGCAGAGTAGTTTGAGGTCTAATTAAATACTACTACTAGCAGGCATCCTCTTTCAGAGAGCATTGGAAAATCAGCATGTCTTTCAGACTGGGTCAGTGTGGGTAGAGGCCTTCAGTGAGATTTTAAAGTCATCAGAACCCTCTCTGTTACTCCAAACTGAAAACTCAAGTTGGAGAGGTGTTTGATGGAGAGGGAGGAGGGTTTAAGAAACCATGTAAAAATATATCTTCTGAGCGAAGAGTTTTTGTTTGGCGCTTTTTTTTTTTTTTGCCTAGCTGCAATCATAGTCATTGTACAAACAGTGACGCATTTCTAAGAAAATCATGTGAGAAATCAAATGGCAACATCCAGTGTGACAGGGCTAGCACCAATTTTTAGTAAAAATGTATAACACTTTTGTCTTTATTATGCAGCCAGTAGTATTGCATATATATTCATCAGAAACACTGCTTCATCTGTAGCTTTTTAAAAAAAATATATTATACCAAGTAAGCAAAGTATATTAGAGCAATCAGAACTCTTTCAAATTCAGCTGGCTTTAGATTTGCAAAAGAATAATTTGTACTGTCAGCACCCTCACTGACAAGTTCTCTTTCTAACATAGGAATCATGCTAAACTGGATTTTACCATTCAAACAATTGTGAGATTTATTTAAAATAAAAAATGTCTAAACCACAAACTTTGACAAACACATGTACTGTAGCTTGGCCTAGAAACTGATAATTATTGTACTTTTCCTACCACAGGTTATTCTAAATAACAAAATTAATAAGATTTGGAATCCACATCTCTATGCCCTGTATCTGCTCCTTGGCCCTCCAAATTTTCCTCACCTCTCCCCTCAAATTCCCATGCAGATGAACACTCCATTACCACAACTCTTGATTGTGGCCCATAACTCTGGACCTCACAGTCCTCCTTCCCATGTTGTCCTGCCTAGCTCAGACATCAGAGCATGCTCATTGCCTAGATAATGCTGGCCAGATGGCTGCTGCCCAACACAGGAGACAAAAGTGAGTTTTCTATTATTTTTCTTACTCAGGCATTGATAAAAATGCTTTCACCTTCATAGCTCCCAATCTTCAAATTTGTAAGAGTATAACTGTACCAAGTTACTCTTATATTCAGTGCTTTTCTAACAGTGAGTAAATAAATCAAATATAGTTTAACAGGTCTATCTAAGAGTCTATTATACCAAATCTGGACAGCAGAGTGAAGTAAGTGGCAATACTTTGGTATGAAGAGTTACTTGGGTCTTGCTTAATGGATTAGTAAAAGCAATACATCGCTTAATGTGTTAGCCTGGAAACATTTACAAAGTAAAAAGGCTTTTTTCAGAGTCTAGTGTGTTTTAAGAGATTAGTGAAATCAGATTGTGTTTTTCAAGATGCCTAAAGAATTGGCATTTGAGAACATTCTCTCTGTTATAACACTGGAGTAAAATAAATGGAAAGCTAACAGTAACTACAGCATAGTAAATACGATTGCAAATAGATGTGGTTTAGAAACACAATAATTCATAGCTTGGAGATAAAAACAGTTTCTCTGAGAGATTTACTTGAAGAGGGAAGCTTTATTCTGTGGATAAATTTGTGATGTCATCATTCACAGAATCACAGAATGGTTGAGGTTAGAAGGGACCTCTGGAGGTCATCTAGTCCAACCCCCCTTGCAGAGTCAGCTGCCCAGGACCATGTTCAGATGGGTTTTGAATATCTCCAGGCATGAAGACTCCGCAAGCTCTCTGGGCAACCTGCGCCAGTGCTGAGTCACCCTCACAGGAAAAAAGTGTTTCTTGATGGTCAGAGGGAATCTCCTGTGTTTCAGACCCATTGCCTCTTGTCCTGTCACAGAGCACCACTGAAAAGAGCCACTGATCACCACCCCCTGGGCCTGACCATTCAGCCATTTTTCAATACACCTTAATGCTTGCTTATCCAGCCCATACTTGATCATCTTTTCTATAATCATGTTAAGGAGACAGTGTCAACAGCCTTCTGTAAGGTAGTCAATATCCACTGCTCTCATCTACCAAGCCAGTAGATGGCTTGGTAAGACAACCTTCATCACAGAAGGTTATCAGGTTGGTTAAGCATGACTTCCCCTATGAGAACCCATGCTGACTACTCCTGAGCACCCTCCTGTCCTTCATGAGCCTGGAAGTGGTTTCCAGGAATAGTTGTTGAACCACCATGAGGCAAGGCTGCATCACATCAAGGCAAATGGACTTATGTCCAGTTTGCATAAGTATTCCCTAACCTGATCCTATTCCAGTGAGAGTATGCCCTCCTTGCTCCAGCCTTTCCTCCCGGTCTCCAGGTCTTGGGATTTCTGAAGGCTGGTCATAGTAGTAAAGACTGAGGGAAGAAAGCATTCAGTATCTCAGCCTTGTTGATGTCCTGTCTCACCAGGCCCCTTCCTCATTTAGCAGCAGACCCACATATTCCCTAGTCTTCCTTTTGTTGCTTATGTACTTACAGAAGCCCTTCCTGGTGCCTGTTTATTTTGACTTTCTGGTTACCTTTTTCCCTTACCAGTCTCAGCTCCAATTGGGCTTCGGCTTTCCTAACCCCATCACTGTATGCTCAAGCAGTGTCTCTATATTCCTCTCATGTTACCTGCTACTTCTTCCTCCTTCTGTATACTTACTTTTTATGTTTGGGTTTTCCCAGGAGCTTCTTGTTCATCCATGCAGACCTTCTGCCACCTTGAATTCCTGCTCATTGGGATGTACTGTTCTCGAGCCTGGAAGAGATGATTCTTTAATATCAACCAGCTTGCCTGGCCCTCTCATCGCTCCAGGACTTTATCCTACGGGACCCTTTCAGGCAGATCCCTGAAGAGGCTAAAGCCTGCTTTCCTGAAGCCCAGGGTTGTGATCTTGCTTTTTGCCCTGCTCCCCACTTTTAGGACTCTGAACTCCACCATCACTGCAGTCTAGGCTGCCTTTGATCTTCACATCCCTGACAAGCTCTTCATTGTTTGCAAGTATGAGGTCTGGCAGAGCATGTCTTCTCATTGGCTCCTCTATCACTCATGTCAGGAAGTTGTCATCAGTGGTCTCCAGGAATCTCCCAAATTGCTTATGTCCCACAGGTACTGAAGTGGTTAAATTCCACCACAAGGATCAGGGCCTGTGAACATGAGTTTTGTTCTAGCTGTCTGTAGAAGGCCTCATCTACTATTTCCCTAATCAGGCAGACTGTAGCAGACACCCACTACAGTGTCACCCATACTGGTTTGTTCTTTAATCCTCACGCATAAGCTCTCACTTGGCTTCTCATTCATCTTCAGAAGAGCTCCATGCACTCCAACAGCTCTCTCAAACAAAGGAGAAGTCCACCTTCCCGTCTTCCTGTCCTGTCCTTCCTAAAGGGCCTGTATCCCTCCATTGCAACACTCCAGTCATGGGAACCATCCCATCACATCGCCGTGATCCCAACAAGACCATAGCCCTGCAATCACACAGACATCTCAACTTACTCAAGTTTATTCCCCACACTGCACACATTAGTGTAAAGGCACTACAGAGAGGAACACCAGCATGCCAATTTCCCCAAAAGGGTCTTGGGATTTTTCTCAAATTGGTGTCTTGTAGGCACTTCCTTGCTTACCTGCAAGAGCTTGAGGCAACCCCATTTAAGCTGTTTTGTTGGGTTTGCCTCTGCCTTCATTCACACCATCCCAAGCCCTTTATTTGTCAGCCGTGTCCGTCACTCCCTCACAGGCTGCTGGTAATAGTCTTCTTCTCACATCAGTCCCAGTTTCAAGACCTTCTTACCAGCTCAGCCATCCTGCTGGCAAAGATATCTTTGCCGCAGATGCTGATCCTCAGACAGCGTCCCAGGGTCACAGAAACCAAAGCCCTGTTGCCAAGACCAGCTGCACAGTCAGCACAGCTGCGCAACTGGTGCGGCTTGGTTTGTTCCTTCCAGAAGCATGCCTGGAACATAAGAACTGCTAAAGGTTTGGGGCTTTTTTATAAATATGTAAAAGTCACTTAAAGTCAGCTTTTCAAAATGCTTCTTTAAGAGATATTAAACACATATATCTGTATATTACTGTGTAGCATATAATATTGATACCACAGATGAAAACACCTAGAACATGTAGGTTCTGCTTAAAAGAACAAATTTATTTAAAGAACAGATACTCAGCTTATCCAACACCATTTCACCCACAAAAAGCTTTGGCAAATCTATCACGTCTGAGTGAAAATTATCAAGGAATTCAAAAGCCAAGGAAAGGAAGGGAGAAGAGGCAGCCAAAGTACACCATTTCCTTAAGGAACAGTAGGGTTAAATATTCATTATGCTGTCTTGATCCTAGGTAATATGAAATCTATGGGCCTAAAAAACCAGTCTGACAGCCTTCACAGGCTGATCTCATTTACCCACCTCATCTACACCATTATCTTCTGAACAGCATCAGAGATGTTACTGCAGCATTGGACTAATACAAGTGAGAATAGGCTCAGGCTTTATAATATCACGTAGTCGCTGGGTTATCTGAATGCATAATTTCCACCACAAAAACATTAGTACTTGAATCCAAGTCTCTATATTTTGACTTAAAGGTGCCCTTACCTAATTCTGGAGAGGGCCTTTTGTAAACAACTATTTGCAGTGGTTTTACTCATGATTGCTGATGTTTCTTCTGTAGGAGCACCATTACCAGCTAAATCCACAGCCTTTGCTGCAGGCTGAGATTCCTTACTGCCTGTAGTGAATTTTAAACGTAAACTATGCTGTCTGGCTGTTAGTGATTATTTTTTTCGACAAAGTGAAGAAAACAGCAGTAATAATAATAATTTTAAACAAACCCCACACTTTTAATATTGGAAATCCATAAATATGTATACCTGTCAAGAGCCAAAATTACATTCAGAATTACTGTTGCCCTCTTTAATTTTCTGTGAAGGAAATTGGTTTAAATCAGTAAGCCAGACTGCTTGGCAGACACATCTCACTTGTGACTATGTCAAGAAAATATATCAGAGTAAATTTTACAGAAGAATCTAAAAGGATAACCTTACTGTAAGTACCAGCTCAAAATGGCTTTTTGGTATGTCCCCTGGATTTACATGGAGGACTGTAGAGCTGTGTCTCTGCTGAGTCCACACAGATAGAAAAATGTCACTTTTTATGGCCTGCTGCCCTCTCTAGGAATCAGATATTCAGATGAGTATTGTACCTTAGTGTCACTTGAAACAAGGACCTTACCCAAAGCTCACTGAAGTCAAGGAGAGGCTTTCCACTAACCTTGAAGTGTTTTAGATCAGGCTTTAAGGCTCTTGCTTTAGCACCTGTCTAATTATAAGCACATGAACAAGGTGACCAACATCCAGGGGACTATCCCTGTGCCCAAAATGATAATAAATCAAGGCTTATTTGAAGAGCCTCAAACGTCACAGTCATAAAAATAATGGAAAAAAAATCAGAAAAGATAATGTAGTGCTATCTATTAAATCTCTTAAATGTACAACATTTACTAGTCTTAAAGAGAAAGAAGTGAACACTTGCATATATATCTTCAACTGTGTTATAAAAAATGAGAAGCTTACAGGCAATCATGAGGGCCATAGGTAAGGAAACAAGTTGTGTTACCTGGTGTCTCCTACCAGCTGTAAGTCTCTAGAGGGTGGTCACCAAGAGGAAACACTAGATATGTAGATTTACCTGACATTTAGATTACGTTAATTAAAATTATAGCAAAAGCTTTAAATGAAAAGGGCTGAATAACAGTATGCAACAAATATATTTTCTACTTCTCTACCCCCTGAAATGTCACCACGTTGCCAGTCATATTTCTACAAATCCTGTATGGCCTTTCACACATATGTTCAAGCACACATTGAATAGGATCTTTCAATAACATCTTTTCAGAGAGCTTTTATTAAGAAACAATATAAATAGCATAATAAAAATGTCATAGATTGTGGGGAAAAAGAAAAAAGAGATTGCAAAGTGAAGAACAGCAGCACAGTATCAGTGCGAACACAAAACAGGAAAGACAAGGAGAGCTTTGTTGATCAGGTTACTCCTCCTGTCATAAACAAGCGTTCTCTATGTTGTACAGAAGTGAAAGCAAATGGACTTGTGTGCAGTGGGTGGGTGCAATGGAAAGCTGTTATTTTTCAATTGTGCCAAAAACATTCTGTTTCCTTCATCTCAAAAAGAGATCAAAATTAATCCAGGGTGAAGAATCTTAAAATACATTTTCAGAGTCATTTATAAAGATCCATATCCTTCTTTTGAAAACAGGAGCAGAGAACCTATTTATCATATTTCCTTTTTTTCTACCACTTTGCCCCCCCCAAATTTATGTTTCAGTCTGTTGGCCTCCAAAATAAATAAATGTCTGAGTCCCCCTTTGAGTCTTTTTGTATGTATCTGACAGAATGCATCAAGACTTCATCAAGATCATTTGCTTTTTTGCTATTTTCCAAACTTCGTCTATTTCCCTGTATATCTGAAATTTTGCATAATTTGTGGCAAGTTAGTTAACAATGCAGAGCCTCTCCTGTGCAGCAATCTCAAACATATTAGCATTCCGTGCAAATTTTTTGCAACTAAGCCTATCTATGTTAGATAACCAGATCATCAACCAAGATCTTTGGAAAACATGAGACACTGTATGCTGTCAGTTTTGCTGCAATGAGCTAGATGTTCTGTGTGGACCTAATTCCTACAAAGGCTTTGTAAATTTTGTACTTCTATGGAGAGCAAATTTTGAGAAACTCCTTTACCAGAAACTTGCCGGAAGATAATTTTAATGGAAGAAACTATGTAAAGCACTGCCCTGAACAGAGTTGAGTTTTACCATATACTCGGGCACTTTACAAAATCGGAGCTATGACTTCCGTAGAAACCAGCTGCCAAGGCTATGAAGTATGAACAGACAGCAGAAGCACCATGGAAGATGGATGAAGGGAGGCAGCAGCACAAGGCCCAGTACTGGCCCTGGAAGCAGCCTGTAGAGATGATGGAGAGAGAGAGATTTTGGTAGATGCATAGCGCCTAGAGTAGAGCAGGTGTGATTATCCTCAGGCTGTCACTGCACGAGGCTTGGAAAACTACCATTCTCCAGCTGAAGTTAGTGCTTGTGGATGCTCTCCTTAATATTTAATCTAACTTCAATTAGAGCATTAACACTGTTTCGCATGGGCAGAAATATTGAATAGAAGTTATTTCTGAGCACAAGCTAATTAAAGTGTAAGAGACTAAAGCTGGTCCTATTTATTCCTCTTACATATAACCCTCAAACAAAAATTCTGCAAAACACAGATAGAAGAAAAGAATTTTCTTTCACATCAACTTTAGTTATGACTTGGGTATTTAGTAATGAGTCAGGGAAGCAGATACCACATAGTACAGGAACACAGGAATTGGAGTTGTATACATCCTTCAGTTGAGAAATGGCTGTCCACAATACTTAATTTGTTCTAGTTATTATTTCTCCATTCTTTTTACTCAGCTGAACAAATTTAATCTGTTGCAGACAGAGGTGTTATTTAGGCTCATGTTTCCTACCGCTATGTGTGCCTTAAAAATAAGAACAGGAAAAAAGTTTCCTTATTGTTTCAATTTTCTATGCACCAGTTTGGTAAATTCTTTGATACAAGGAATTAGGAAGCAAAGCCTTAAGCTGAAGCATTGTCAGGCACTGGACTCCAGAGAAAATCCAAGGAAAAATCCAGAGAAAAACTATATGCCATTAATTTATTTCTATAATATGCTGAAATCCAAAATCTGATTTTTAGGAAAGAGTGTGAGCTGCCAGCCAGCAGTGTACTTCTATTCAGTAGAGTGCCTGGGCAAATGATTAACGTTAAGCAAATGCTTGAGTTTCGTTGATCTCAGAACATTCTCCTGAGGTCAGAATCAGAATTTGATGAACACTCCTGGATTTAAACGTATGCTGATTTACAGTCTGAATATGAATTAGCATCAAATTTTGCTTTTAGGATCCATTAATAATAGCTGGTACTGTACTGCAAGACAGCAGAGTCAGAATATATGAACTCTTCACCCTTCACACCTTCATCAGTGATGAGATGCAGTCAGCATCAGCACAAGTGACCTGGGGGGTCCTGTCATATCCATTCCTTTTCTTGATTTAAATCTGATTTCTTTATAAGGCGGAGAAAACAGGGTTGATTTTATTTTCTTTTTAAATATCCAGCTTTTTCCTAGTCTACCCAAAGCAGGTATTATTATCAATTATTTTTTTACTTTATTGTTATTATCCTTTTTTTAACTGAAGATGTGAAAGCTGTGAAATTACTCTACATAGTGACAATGACACAACCAAGAGATACATTGAAAAAAAGCAATATGAGAATACAGAAGTATTTATTAAGATGACATACAAATACACTGGTGTATTTAGATTATGCAGAAGCTTTAAATGTATGTGGCGGATAAAAGTGAAGTTTAAGATGATAAAATAACTGACAAATGAAGCATATATTAATGTTTATTAAGTAGTTACATTTGTCACCTAACACTGTAGATTTGACATGAAATGTCTTGCACATAAATAGTAAGATACATTATAGATCCCTCACTGTTCTGTTTTTCTGCCAGTAAAATTTTTCTACCTGTCTGAAAGAATAAGAGGGATCTTCAGGCTTTTGGGACAGGAATCAGCATGTGCTGAAGAGTGGGGTGTTTGACAAACCAACACATAGGAGGAATAAATATCAGACCAAAATGACAGAGAAACATGAAACCCCACAACTTAACCTGTAGAGAAATTTAGCATACGGAGGATGAGAAGCCATACTGGAGCTCTGAAAGTGTAAAAGAGGACTAGTGTTGTAGCCAGGTGTCAGGAGGGAAAGTCTCCAATGGCTTTGGAGGACTCCGGTGTCAAGCCATGAAACCAACAACAAAACTACTGCTCTCAGTAGATACCATCTGCGCCCTGCAGATGTCAGGTCAGCACCTTGGAGAGACTACTTTCGTGTTTCTCCTCATAACAAATTCTTCAGAAGAGCAAGGATTTTGCTTCCGAAATTCTCCAGATGCATTTTGCTGCTGAACACTCTTTATACTGTGCTCGTTTCCACCATCGTTTCAGGCAGCATCCCCTGTGCTATTGGCATGATGAAGCTCGAGCCCATGCCCTTAGCAGAGGCTCAGAAAGGCTTCTTGTGGGCAAGTGAGGAAACATAGAAGAGAAGCCCAATCCTAGGACAGCGGTGCAGTGGAAAAATGCCTCCTGAGCTTAACATGTATAAGCTGAAGGAATGCTCCTACTCAAATTCACCTTGTTTATCAGACATCGGTAGGCAAAAAAAAAAAACCCTGACACATATTCTCGGGAGACAGTATGAGATGTCATCAGATGGGCTCTATATTTTGAGACCATACCTCAACAGGGAGAAAGGTTGACACAGGAGGAATTATGTTGTCATCTCACTGAAGACCTCTGAATCTTAGGACACACCAGTTTTAGGTCTCTGTGCACCAGCAGGTTTCCCTGAAGTTGCTCCAACACCTACTCTGTATAAACACCTAATTCAGCCTGATCAAAAATTTCCAGCAAACTAATTGGTAACTTTCTCAAATAATTCCATTTTCTTCTTCCACCAGATTGGAAGAAATTGGTTTTTTTCAAAAATGGGGGAAAAAACCATAAAATTCACTGTCATGTTTTTTTCTAAAGGGAAAAACCCACTGTGACATTCTTAATAGAAGAACATGTCTAGGTTTCTACATTGTATCTTTTTGTGAAATTACACACCCCTTAGTATATGAAAATTATTGTAAAGTGACAGAGGAGTAATTTCAGGAGCCTCTTGTCAAATTACTAGCAACACGCTCCATAGAGAGCCACAAAGAAAAGTGAAATCTCATAAAATACAAAAGGGCAAAGCTCTGAAAGAAAGCTCTGTCTTATAATTCATTTTCTACATTCCCTCTCTGTTCTCAACCACAGAAACCTCCTTTTTAATTAAATTATCTGCCAGTAGAGAAATAAATGGAATTGTAATGCACAAGAACACATTGCTACTTTAATATTCTACATGATTTAGAAGACAGCACAAGGCACAGTTTTTGACTTTTAAATACTGGCAAACCAAATAATTTTCATTTCTTAGGCATTTATCCATGTAAAATTTAGAACATATTAAATTCATCATCACATCCTGATACCTTTTTGCTCAGAAAGATATCAGTTCAGATTTCCATTTATGCTACATTTACATTTATATCCATTTTAAAGACCCACTTCTCTGCCAGAATGGTTTAAAGTGACCTTGCTAAAAGAAAGTAGGGTCCATACTGTATTTTAAAAAAGCTGATTATTCAAAAAGGCATTGATTGTATAGCAAAGTACACTGTATGACACACAACCTCAGCTGGCTGATATTGTTGTAGTTTCATTTACAGCAGTCAAGTTATGCGGGTTTACCTCAGCTGGGGATCTAGTAATGTATATTTTGTGTAATTAGAGGATATATATTTTAAGCAATAACACAAAGAGGTCTATTGTGTATATTTGGCAAATATTTCTGCACTTCAAACAACTGTGGAAACTGTGAGTTTGGAAGCTAAAACATAACGAATTACACCCAAACTATATCCATGTCCTCTTTTTGAATTTTGCAGATCTTGATGAAACCATCCATTGTCTTGGAGATAATCCATGTTTATACCACTGCATCTGAACACAGAATATTATGAGGCTATATATAATTTTTACAGATCAGCACTAATTATTATGAAAAGACTTGAGTAGCTAAAGCATATTTTTTTAATACCAGACCCGATTTTCATTTTCATCTGTGAAGGTGGAATTGCACCTTGTACAGTCAACAGTCTCATCTTCCTTTAGGTTCTGGATGTAGGTCTCAAGGAGAAATCAGATGGTTCATGGGCTTCGGATGGACAGTACAGTTCATCCCTGCAACATTAACTCTTGTCAGTGCTGGCAAATGAAAATGGGGTCTGGGGTTTTTAAATTAAAAAGCCTGTATTACTAAAATCAGCTAAAATCAGTTGGGACTGAAGGCCCATTTGTGCTTTCATTTGCTTTGGTGGAACATCAGAGTTATCCCATTGTACTCTGTGGAATTACTGTAGGGTTTTATTCTCATAAATGAGAACAGAATTTCTCTCTTAATCCTGTCTTTGAACCTAAGTAATTACAGCCTGAATTGCCTCTATGAATGAGACAAATGCGTGTCTCCATTTAACATATTCTACAGGTTTCACAGTATCATTTTCTGCATGCCTACACTGATTTTACAGGATTTTAACATGGATCAAAGCCCGGATTGAAAAAAAAAAAAAGGAAAAAAAAAAAAAGAACTCTTCAAGGTCCTAATTTTATCCTGGGATGGGTGTCCTCTGTACTGACAGCCTCCCTGCAGTTCATATTGTTTCTAATGATATTAAATGGACACTCCTGAAAACTACTTCTTTGAAAAAAAATTGATAAATACATCTTTGTGCTAAAGCACATCACTATACAAAGAAAACAGAACAAAAGACAGCTGATAAAAACATAGGTAGTAGCAGGTCCAACTATGCCGTATAATAAGATTCAGATATAACTGCTATGAACATTAAAGCAGTAACAGGGGCAAAAATGCACAGCGTTTAATTTCAAAGTGACAACAACCAAAGTTCCTTGGAAAAAGAAGAAAAACATTACCCATTTTGTACTTGTTATGTAATTGTGCTTGTACTTGGACACATTTCACCTGTGATCACACTTCCAGCAGTTTGGTATGGAATTTTTATTACTTCTTTATATTTTGTCATCATCATCACTATTTATTTTTTTAAATGCCACAGGACTTGCCTGCTTTAAAGAGGTTTTTGAAACATCTGTGTGCATGGTGGACATGGCTATTGTCTCATAATCCTCCTCACGAGAGCGGAAATTACAAAAATGAAATAAAAACTGCAGGTCCCTTTGGAAGTTCTTATTGAGAAATCCATAGAAGATGGGATTCACACAGGTAGAGATCATGGCGGTGAGATGGCAAATCAGGAACAACAGGTTGTGGCTGCAAGTAGCAACAGGCAGAATTTCATGATTCCAATCAAACACAATATTGAAGATGGTGAGAGGCAGCCAGCAAACTGCAAATGCGACCACTATTGAGATCAGCATGATGTTGATCCTTTTGGTTTCAGAGGATCTATACTTATTGTCTCTCATCTTGTCCATCATGTTGTTTCTTTTTTTTAATCGTATGTATATCTGCAGGAAATTCAACAAAGAGAAACATGGGATCATTTAACCTACAAGCATCACCTTTGCAAGGATAATCAAACACCAGACAGAAAGAAGTACACACCACAAGGGGATTCTCTCTTACCTTTAAGTAGCAAATAAATATAAAACAAAGTGGTCCAAAGTACTGAATCACCAAAAGCGTCGTGGTATAAGAAAGCCTGGCAGTGTCCAAGGGGAACAGGTCCAAGCACACGTATTTGTCCTTATATTCATCAAACGTTATGTTTCTGAAGGGTTCATCCGTTAACACGTGGTAGATCAGGAAAGGCAAAGAGGAAGCTGTGGCTAAAATCCATATGGCAGCAATCCCCATGTAGGCATGTCTGTTGTTTGGCCTCCAGCCACGGGGATTGATGATGAGCTGATGGCGTTCGACAGCAATGAGGACTAAAGAAAAGACTGAGACAGTGATTGAGGCACATTGCACAAAAGGATTCAATTTGCACATGGCCTCCCCAAAAATCCAGTGGTCCATCAAAGTATACACAAAGGTAAAGGGAAGACACATGATGGTCACTAGAAGGTCAGAAAAGGACAGGTTGACAATGAGGATGTTGGTAACATTGCGCATCTCCTTTTGTTTTAAAATAATGACAATCAAGGCCAGATTCCCTGAGACTCCCAGAATTATCACAGTTCCATAAGCCAAGGCCAAAGTGAAGACCATGGCCAAAGGCACGTGACAATCCTCATCCTCAAACTGCAACATCTGCGAGTTCTTCTTCGAAAAATTCAGGTGACCGGAAATATTTCCAAGAGGGGCGAGAACCGAAGTATTCATGTTGTTTCCAACTCGCCGTACGACGTTCACAGCCGCCGCCGCCGCTTTCATCCAAACCGCTCCCGGAGTTGCAAACGCGCCGGTCAGCCCGTCAGGAGACCCTCGGCCGAGCCCGCTCCTCGGTGCCGCATCTCCCTCGCACCGCCTGGGGAGAATGGAAGGTGCAGGGCCCGTCAGCCCCGGGCAGCTCGCCCGCCCCGGCACCCTCACGCCCGCCCCTCCGGCGCGGAGCCGCAGCGCGACCGAGTCCCGCGGGGGAGCGGAGCCGGCCCGGGCTCGCCCGGCCGCGGCGGGCGGGGGTCACGGACCCAACGCCCGGGGAAACCCCCGCCCCGAGAGGACGGCGGTAGCGGCGTCCGGTGCGAGGCGGGAGCGGGGACTGCAGTCCGGGGGAGGACAGGCAGAAAGCAGGATGGAAACGCAGGTGTGCAAGTGGGGGACGCAACCCCTTCCCGGCCCTTTCCCGCCGGCACAAGTTACACGAAATAACGAGCTGAGAAGCAGTTTCAGTGTTCCACCAGCATAGCCTTTACTTGGTGTTTTACATCTCCTTTTTGCAAGTTTAATCTGCAAAAATCTGCTTTCTCAAGCTGCTCTAATTATCTCCAGCCATAGCATAAGAGGGGAAAAACTCCATCTGACTAATGTGAGAAGCAGAAAAATTACTCAAAAAATCACTGCATTATTTTAAACCTAATACATACACTTGATGTTGAGGGGCCGAGTGCCCACAGCAGCACTGGCACCGAATCAAAGGCAAATCAGGAACTCTGAACACCTTAATCTCAGCTAGCAGGGCTGTGCAGCAAAGAAAGAACAAAACATGATGAAAGACAAAAAGCAGCAAAAATAAAACACTGCAGAAAATTTCTTTCCCCAAGCAACACAAGCAGGCATGCCTAAATAACCACCCCTTTGCAAGGCCTTGGATTTTAAAATCAGAGGAACTCAGGCATGTGTGTTCAGAAGACAAAAAAAAAAAAACACCTGACAGAATAAAGTTCCAAATCACTATTAGTGGTAGCCACACTGAATCTGGAACTTTCCCTCTGCCCACTCTCCCATGAGCTAAATTTATTGCACACTTAACCTTACGTTATGGTAATGGAAATAATGGCACTTAAAATTCACACAAGTGGGTTGCAAACCTAGCTCCATATGGCACTTATCACAAAAGCTGTAAAAACATTGCCCACTAAAATGTACTTCATTAAAAGTTACCCTTAACAAGTGAGCTTTTGGTCTTAAATGATATTTTATGTAAATCTCAGGTCCATGTAAGTCTCCGGAGCAGAATCATCTGTGTTACTGGTGGCAAATGCCTTTTTAACCACCCACGTGCTGGGGACCAGAGCTGGGGCAGTTCCTCACTGGGCCAGCTCCTCACTGGGGCAGAGCCAACGTGCAAGGGCTGGGCTTGCAGCTCCTGTTGCTCCTGAGGGTCAGCCAAAGGACGACCGTACCAACGCCATGTCTTCTCACTGGCCTCAGGAGCTCACCTCAGCTGGCTTTGCCGGCTCTTTATAACCACCACATGAAACTGCGACAGGAGATGCAGCTTGGCTCTGAGTGACATTTTACTGTCAAAGTTAACATCATTGATTTCAGACAAAAGGCATCTCTGCCTGAGGTTTGGCTACTCTGATTTTCAAGCTAGCTAGCTGTGGATCTGAGCATTATCTCTCAGACCTGCTGTCTCTGCTAATTCAATCCATGAGGTCTCCCTAGTCCACAAAGTCTGTTTTAGGGTCCAGTAAAGAACCTCTCACCCCCTAGGGCCTCTTGAAGCATCTCTTCAGCTGGAGCCAGAAGCAGGTGCTTTACCCAAAGGGCGAGCATGCAGGCGATGTGGAGAACCAGGTCTCCTCAATTCCAGCAGTATGACTTTAGCTCAGCCCAAACATAAATGTCTGGGTTTAATCATGATCTCAACTGTCACTCATACAGCACAAGGTGGGCAGTCCAGCCCTGGGACTTGACAGGACGGTGGCAGGAGCAGAGTCGGCGAGAGGCCATGTTCTGCAAGGAGACAACCAGGCAGGTTTTCTCACCAGCTGGGACCAAACTGCACTCAGCAATGAGGTGGCCTAGGTTTCAGGCTCTCTGTTTTTCTTTTGTCTTAGCCAAGCTCTGGTTTTGCTTATTCATTAAATATCAAACTCAAAACCAGAAAATGCAACTGCTCCTCCTTCACTCCCCTCTCCCCATAGCAGAAATGCAACCTTAGAGCACGGCTTGGAGCCAGCTCAGAAACACAGCACTGCTGGCAAGTAACAAGAAGTCCTTCCTCCCTGCCCACCTCTCCAAAATGGACCAGACATCAGGAGGGGATGAAGTTGCATCTTCTGGACAGCTGCACTGTTCCCTGTCCCTTACCCCACCAGCTCCCAAGCCAAGAGGGAGATCCATCCCCATTCTGGCTACTGATGTGAGGTGGGGAAAACCCACAGCTCTGCAGACCCCTCCAGGTGATTGCACAGTCTCCCCCACCACACATGCCCTTCCAACTCTTCAGGAGGATTTTGGTCAAAAGTTTAGCACCAACAGACAGAAAGGGTGAAATAACGTGCTATGAGGTGACTGGAAATGCACTGTAAAACTATTGGAGATCTTCAAAAGGATGCACAAAATGCTGGCAGCCCAAGCTCATGGTTCGCCCAGACACCTGCAAGTCCTCTCTGGGATTTTGTCACCTGCATGTAAACACCAGCCTAACCAGCACACAACCACCCACAGCCATGGGAAAGCAACCGCAGGGGAAACTCACCTTGCAACTGCTCTGCCTGTCTTTGATGTGCTCAGAGGCTGGCTCAGGAGGCTGGATGGAGAAGAAGTAGGGAAAGGAGAAGGATCCTCTGGTATTCCTACAGCTGAGATCCGAAAGATTGGTGAGGGAGGCTGGAGACTCCCCCTTAAAGCCGAACTCCACCTTATCCCAGTATCACATGATGGTGCTCTGCTGAGCAGATCCTGAAAATCTCACTGCAAGCACATCACTTTTAAATTACACATCTGGGGGTGGGTTGCCTAGTAATTCCGAAACAAATGCAATTAAATATTGAAACAAAAGAGGAGGGGAGAGAGCAAAGGGAAAAGCTCAGGAAGGGAGACAGTTTCAAGTCCCTGTCTGGCTGTTACAGCATTTTGTCTGCAAGTTATTGCCATCTTGTGGCCAAGATAAAGATGGAAATGGCTTGGAAAGAGGACGAGGAGGCGATTTTAAGTCTAAGGAGCAAGTTACGGAGTTCAAGTTCGGCTTTTTAAACCACTATAACAGCTTGTTGTTTGTGTTTATCATGAAGACTGATGACTGGATTAATAAGAAATGTCAAATTCCTTTTCTTGCCTTTTTTTTCTTTTTTTCTCCCCAGCTAGAAGCAATAAGAAACTATTCTTAAAGTAAGTCAATGAAGTATCAAACCTCAAGAAAATAGAGCTATCACTTTGGCCCTTGTAGGTGTTTTTCTGATTCATCCCAGCCAAGTGGTTTGCCATCCTGTACGACCTGTGGAAAAAGAAAGGCATTTCTGCAGGTTCGTACACAGCAGCGGGATATTCCAGGGTGCTGGAGGAAAAAGAACCCCTGAAAACAAAGAACAAATCTCCATAGTGAGATGCAAAGCTGGAAAGGTAGTGGCTTTTGCCTTGGCTAGCACTTCTGCTTTTCTTGAAAACTCCAGTTTCCATCAACTAGCCTTTTTTTTTTTTTTTTACTGCAGCTGGTATAACTCTGCGAACTACTACCAGCTATAGGAGGATAGTTTACTGTTTGCTGAACAAATTCACAAAAAGCAAAATGGAAAATTTTATTTTCCATTTGCTCTTTTCATAATCCTGAAATACCTTGCTCTATCACTCACAAAAAAAAATTGCTGCAGAAGATCTACTTCCATGGGCATAAAACCAGAAAGTTTGGAGGTCCAGGAGAAGTTACCCAGATTAATTTAAGCAGCACTTTGAAAATGCCCCGATAAACTTCTCAGGCTGTATTAGGAGTTTGGATTTCTTAGAAAACAGAAGTACCATAACTCTTCCAAGGCTCCAGATTAATTTTTCAAGTGTAAGGAGTTACAGTCTCTTACATTCTCACTTTCAGGCATACCCCTGTTATATAGGGTACAACACTCCTAGGTCGTGGATAACTCTCAAGTGAGGAACCATGTTAATTATAGCTACAAAATTAGTTGCACATAACAAATTATTGTAACTTGTTTTTGCAGAACGAACGTCCTGAGAAGGTTTCAGTATCCAGCACTCAGGTCAATGTTTACACTGTTTTTCCAGGAGCTCAGCTCAACCGCTTTGTAACTGCAGTCCTCAATGTGAAAAAAGCAAGTGCAGGCATACCTCACGGTTGCTATAAACCAGTAGCTGGGGCACTGCTGACATTTTAAGAGCAGCCAGAAGGTGAGTGCAGGCTGCACACAATGCCTCGCAAGAACTTCAGTCATATGTGGGTCATTAACATGCACCAGAGTCCATCTGAGCAGAACAAAGGTGGATACACTCAGGCACAGATCTAAGCTGAAGATCCCATAAAGACCATATTTCTGTCTGAAGCAGTGACACTCCAGGACATGTAGAACTGAGGACTCCCATTGCCACAGATGTGGAATGATCCACACACGTTATAGAAAAAGAAAATTATTGTCCAATAATTTTCAAGGGCATTAGATGTATTGCTAGGCAGGAAAAAAAGTCTTTTTCTATGCCAGGATGGTCCTGCTACTTCCCTGTAATGCTCTTACCCATATGGGCAAGATGGCTATTTTGAAAATTAAAATAAGCATTCTGTGATACAGAATTGTAATACTCTGCCAACAAGTATCCAGAGCAGAGATACATTTTTAGGACCAGTTCAGAATAAGAGGCTTGGGTTTACACAACAAGGTTTTGGTAGCGGGGGTGCTGCATGGGTGGCTTCTGTGAGAAGACATGAGGAACTGCTCCCATGTCAGACAGAGCCATTTTCAGCCGACTCCAAAATGGACCCACCGCTGGCCAAAGCTGAGCCCCATCAGTGCTGCTGCTCATGCCCCTGTGATAACATATTTAAGAATGGGTAAAAAATGATGCATACCGCTTGTGAGAGAGAGGAGTGAGAAAAATGTGAGACAACCAGCCCTTCAGACACCAAGGTCAGTGAAGGAGGGGTAGGAGGTGCTCCAGGCACAGGAGCAGAGATTCCCCTGCAGCCTGTGGTGAGGGCCACGGTGACACAAGTCGTACCCCTGCAGCCCATGAAGGACCATAGTGGAGCAGATATCTGCATGGCACCCCATGGAGAATAGCCCTCACTGGAGCAGGTTTTCTGGCAGGAACTGCAGCCTGTGGGTACTCAGGCTGGAGCAGTCTGTTCCTGAAGGACTGCACCCCATGGAAGGGACCTACACCGAAGCAGTTCATGAAGAACTGCAGCCTGTGGGAAGGACCAACTTTGGGGCACTTAATGAAGGACTGACTCCCATGGGACAGACCCCACACTGGAGCAGGGGAAGAGTGTGAGGAGGAAGGAGCAGCAGACACCAAATGTTATGAACTGACAGCGGCCCCCATTCCCTGTCCTCCTGTTCTGCCCAGGGGGGTGAGAGTGCAGAAGAATCAGGAGGAAGGAGTGAGGTTGAGCCTGGGAAGAGGGGAGTGGTGCAGTGTTGTTAGTTTTGTCTTTGTTACTCACCATCCTACTCTATTTTTTCCTAGATTAACCTACCGCAGAGGTACTCATTTGCTGCCCTAGCAAAATCCAAATAGAGAAATGTTACTGTTTCTGCCACAGAAATTTCCAAAGTTTCAGAGAGGTATGATCTTCTTTCTCCTCCATTTTGTCATTAGTCATGAGGATCTCCTTTTCAGCAGTAAATTAAGTGATTCACGACACTTCACATTTTAATGGTTAGTATATACAAAAATCTCAAACATCATATAAACAGAGGTGAAGCAAGCCTCAAAATACTTCTTTTATACTATGGAAATATAATGATTACCTATAAGAGATGGAAGATAGATGCTACATGTCATTAAGTGACCTTAACTCACAGTGATGGCAACAAATATTCATAGAGTTACTCACACTGCAGATGGATGCAAGATCAGGCTTTAGACAGAGCAGTGGAGCAATGGAAAGAGCTGCCTGAGTCACTGAGTCTTTCAAACATATATGCTATATATATCTGTATATATATACACACACATGCTGTAACCCAAGTCTTAGTACAGGCTTCCTGCTCTGCCATACTGTTTTGTGCCCACCTCGGATGACTGAATCTGTTGCAGCTACATCAATCTTCTCTGAAGCACTTCACATACATATGAGCACTAAAATACACTAACAAATAATGACTCTAATAAACAAAGACAGGCACTTTTCAAACTCTTTCCATTATAGCTATAGAAAATACATGTTGTGCAGTAAATGCCACATAGCATCAGCTATGTTCTGCTTTAGCAGCTCCTAGCTATCCTGTGCATCTCCAGTCTCAACACCAAGCTGAGGGTCTCCAGGTGGAGCACTAAGCTCACAAAGATGTCAAATGTTTCCTCAGTAACTCTTATTCTGTTGATGACCACTGTCAGGACACGAGAACACTGGAGTAGCAAGGTAGCCATTGTGTTAAAGATTATCTTCTTCCAGGGAGTGAAGTATTTTGGTGCATCAAAGACACCCTGGACTGGAAGGCTGTGTTTGTGTGCATATGTTTATTTGTGAGAAGGCATGACATTGCAAAAAGAGAATAAGTACAATAAACAGAACACAAGTACATCAACTAATGAAACAGAACAGCTTGATCAAAAGAATAGAGAGTTTCTTTAAAGCAAAAGAATTGACAAGGGAACAAGACTTTAAGAAACACATGGAAAAAATATGCCAAGAGTTCAACCCATTAAAATTCTCTCTCACTGTAACTCTCAGAAATGGAAAAGATGTCATAAAATGAGGCTGTCACTTTCATTACAATGTATTGTCATGTGTTCAGGCAATGCAATCCCTCTGTAAAACTTAAAATTCACCAAGTGAAAGAACACCACAAAAGTCATTTGTGGTTTCTACCATATGTAAAACAAACTGAAGTCATTGCTGTGAAAATGAATGGAAACATTCTCTAAAGGTTTTTTTAAACTTTATTTTTATGGTTTTCATTTTCTAGTAATGAACATCAGTACCATTGAAACAGCTCATTTCACATTACTCTATTCACAGATAAGGGAACTCAGGCTCCTTGGGGCAAAAGTGTGCCATCAGTAGGCTAAATAGGCATTTTGCTGTTGAGTACAATAAGAATAGCAGCAAATTCTCTGTTTGGCTAAAAGCATGTTTGTTCTGCAACTACTCCAACTGACACCAAACATAACAACACTTCATTTCACTGCTAATGTCACAAACCCAACGAAGCTCTGTGAATAATTACGTGGTTAATCTCTGCTGAGACTCTTGCTGCTGCAGTTCCATATTCAACAATACAGCCAAGCTAACTAGTATAAAGCTATCCTGATCATATGCAATGTTACTTAAAGACTGACCTAAATTATGTCCACTCAGCTGAAATACTAAGTCATGTTTTCTGCTTACAGCCACCCCACTCTGTCCATTCAGGGTTCAAACTCACATACAGTCGCAACCTTTTTAGTAGTCCATGGGTCACTGTCTTCATGCCCAGCTGCTCTATGTGAGGTAGGAATCCGTGCAAGGGGTGGGCCAAATTTACATCTACAGAACCCAGACTTTAGTGGTATTTTAACAGTGTTTTGTAATAGTATTTTAATAGTATTTTTGTGGAGGATGAACAGTTGGGTTGATGTGTGTGAAAAATTTCAAGCAACAGAAATGCTTTAAATATATCTCACAAAATACCTCAAACTATGTAGTAGCTGTGTCCTGCTATTGTAGACTGTCTTGCCCATAGATAGGTGCTCTGTTGGTAGCAGACTTTAAGGTAACATTCAACTTTGATTCATGGCAAGCTTTGACGCTGCACAACTGACCACATGCTGTGCAATTTGGTCATTAGGTGGCTTAGACCTTGATTTTTCATGGCATTCATCAGTTCTCACCAGTTTCAGTCAGAGCTTTGAGTCTTCATGTGTTTAACAGTTAGTCTTTAGAGGCTAAATTTTCAAAGATATTGGGATGATATTCCCAAAAGAAAGATACATTTGGGAATGTGGTAAGAAACACGCCAAAATTAATTTGTATTCTTATAACCACAGAGTTGTCTCCTGTATTTTCTGTTGTGGCCTTCTGACTTGAGAATCCAAGCCTTCTCTCTCCTATGCACCAGATTTCTTCCCCAGCTCCTCCAGAACAGGTATCTTTCAACATCATCATCTCTTACTTCCTTGAAGACTCCTTTGTGGTTTCAACAACCCTATGGAAGCTGGTTCCTAGGGAACTTTTACTATTATCTGTTGTCAGTCCTGACATTAGATAACTCTCATGACAGTACCTTTCCTATCTCTAGGTCACCTATTTTATTATTCGGTAGTATTACTGGAAAGATAGAGGTATGCAAACAGTGAAAAGGAAAAAATGATAATGGTCTGAATAGCAACTGCCTCTGATGTGCACAAGTATCAGGGATGAATTGCCCAAGTACAGCTGAGAGAAATCTAGTGCTGTTTAGAGATCCAAGGGGAATATAAGACAAAACAAAACAAACAAACCCACACCTGCCAGTTCATTACTGGTTGATGAACTCTCCTGAAATAAGACAACCAAGAAAACGAGTGTGATATTTTGTTCTTAGAGAAAAGTGCTTTGAGGAAGAATCACTTGTCTTACTGACTGCTCTTGCTAAGAAGCATGTAATTTCTGGAGGCTGTTTGGGAAACCGTAGTAGGTGACTGCCCACCTTAGAAATGGTCAACATGAAGGTAGGCTGTTTGTATGTTTACTAAGGTACAATGGCATCCCACATAAATCACAGCTGTGCAATTTAAGAAACCGTAATTTCCCATTTGTGGGCTCTGCCAGCAAATTTAGATTTTTTTTTTTAGAGACAGTATCAGACTTCTCAGCTAGAGGTTTTCATAGAAAGATACTGTGTCTCTAAAACTTCCCTCTTTCTGGGAAGGCACTTCTGCTCCAAGCAGTGAGGCCAGCAGCATGGGAAGCTCTCCTGGAACAAGGGACATCCATGTAAATCAGTGCCCTGGGAGATGGTCTTAATCCCCTCCCCCCCATAGCAAGTTAGAACCAGAGTGAGTGTCTTCAGGTCAAATATTTGCATGAAAAGCCCCAAAGCCATCGGTGTTCAGTGGGAAGATGGTTGAAAATGTTATGAGCAGCTGCTCAGCCGTAAAAAGGATTAATTCTGTTCTTTCTGACTAACAGGAGAGCTGTCTTAAAAGGATGAGATGGATTGGCACGTCACTTCCACCTGGCAGCTCCCTCTGCTCCACTTGCACATGCAGTGATTCACCAGCAGTGGGTGGTGAATAATGCAGAAGCGGGCGAAAGAAGATGGGACGCAATCTTCCTCACCATCTTGAGCTCATCCACTGAAGATTAAGGTTAATTTTTCCCTGTTCCCCTAAAATGAGTATCTTTTAACCTAAGTTAAATAAGGAGCCCAACTGGACTTTCAGTGTTTGTAAGTCATTTTACAATACGGTTGATCCAGCTGTTTGGTCTCTGTGCAGCACAGACTTTCACAGATTAATTATACTGACAGCTTTTCTGCAGTGCTGTCTTAATATCAACTGTCGAAGGAGTGCCTCAGCAAATGGAAAAGTCATTACATTTTCGTGTCAGATTCTGCCACTTGTGCTCCCAGAGACCTGCACGTCACTCAGTTCGCCAGTAGCCCTGTAATTGGGCTATGATCAATGAGACTTCTTGTGCCAGAAGATAGCAGCTGGTTTGAACAGCAGAATTTGTCTTTTCACGCTCTGTGCTATGACATACCCAACAATTTTTATGCTTTAAAATATTGCTCATTTAAAAAAAATGCCCTGCCTTCCCACTGATGCCCAGATAAAATTAAAACCACTTTTCAGATATTTGGTTCTGCAAGAACTGAGTTACTCAGAAAGGAAAGATCTTTGGGGGCAATCTATCACCTCCCACCTGTTCTAAAAGGATGGTAAAAATTAAAGGGTGTTCAGGCAATCTGGATAAATACCACCAAAGCTCTGCTCCAGCCAAAGTGAGAAGAACTCGAGAGCGCTCAGGCCAGTGCTCTGCGATTGCCTGCCTGTGCTCGGTGTCCCACCGCACACGGAGAGCATTTCGCCTTTGCAAAATGCTGTGTCCTGAATTCCGGGTGAGAAACTGAGAGCATCCCTTAAACACTGGCGAGCGCGGGGTTTGTTTACGGTCTCACTGTATTTCCATGGAAACTCTTAATTGTCACACCGGGCAAGGCTGCAATGACAGGCTCCAGATCGCGCACGGAGCAGCCTCCCGAAATGCGCCCGCGCGGCGGCTCCCGCCCTGACCCGCCAGCGGCCGGGCGAGCGGCGAGCACGGCGGCCGGAACCGGCACCGGCGGCGGCGGCGGCGGCGGCGGCGGCATCCCGCCCCGGGGCCTCCGCGGCGCCCGCGGGAGGTGCGCCGCCAGGCAGCCGGGGAGATGCGCGCTTCCCCCCGCTCCCGGGGAGCCGCGCTCTCCCCAGCGCGGCCCGGGCCGGAGCTATGAGCGCTGCTCGGGGCTGCTCGCTTCGCAACGCGCTACGCACCCGCGCTACGCACCGCGGCACTTTCCGCCTACCACCGCCGCGAAACCCCGGGGCGCCCGCGGGAGGCGGGGGACGCGCGCAGGTAACGCTCCGCGAGGCGCGGAGCCGCCGCGCAGGGAGATCCGCGGCGGGACTCAGCTGCTCTCGCCGGGCGGCTGCGCAAGTTTGCGCGGGGCAAATGCGCGGAAATCCTGGGGTTTCGCTTCAGCTGCGGGGAGGGGTGGCTGCCGCGTTCCCGGCGAGGGCGGGCCCCGTCCTGTCCCCGCTGCCCTCAGTGCCAGCCGCGGCGGCTGCGGGGACCGCGGGGCTCCTGCCTGGGGACGGGCGGGTGTGTGGTTTGGGACGCAGGGCGGTGCGGGGCGCACAATGCAAAGTGATTCTCTGGCGAGGTGTAGAAGGGCAAAATTAACGGTCCTTACCGTTTTGGGGAGTTGTGTTTGGTTTTTTTCCCATTGCAAGCCGGGAGCTGCCATGCTCCGTGGCATAAGATGTAGGAGTGCATTTCAAGTTTTCTATTCTGACCATCAAATAAATACTCTATTGTATTGCATAACATTTCCTTGGAGCAGCAGAAATAATCTAATTAGTTTTGGGAAGCCGTATTCCTGTTTTCCAGGGTAATGTTGCATTTCCTTTAGTTAGGCACATGAACACACACACACCACTAACATGCATGCAAATCCATTTTGCTAGATTTATGAAGTAATCTTAATTCTCACAGGTTTTCCGACTAGATTTTGCTGTTGCATGTAGTCATATTTGAAGCAGCAGCATTTCATCTTTAGCTTGTGTTGTGAATGTGACTCTTCAATGGTTTCTGTTTTTGGCTCAGACGTTATCTCAGTCTTTAATGATGTGAGCGCATCATTTCTCAAGTAGTAACAAGGTAGCTCGGTGCTTTCCTTAAACTTAGGTGGTCAGGCACTTGCAGCCTGTCATTAACTCTTTATGGCTGTGTGGAAGTTTTAAGACTTTCTCTGACTTTATTTTCTGTACAGCCCTGATACCACTCCACTATTACAGGGGCAGAAAGGCTGTATTTCTTAGAGAGTTTTCACGTTTTGCTTCCTTTCTGTATGTGTTTGTCTTTATTTGGTTTTAAGGGTAGAAAAAGGTCTCCTAAGATTGTGAATTGTTCACAGCTGTAAAGATAAATTGTCCTGTATAGGCACTGTTATACAGACTGAACTGACTATGCTATACAGGCAACTAGCCAGTCAGAGTCAACTTAACAGATGCTAATATTGTAGGATATAAGCTCTTATCCATGAATAAACCTTAATATAAGGATCTCATCTAATAGAGGGAAGATTTTCTGAAAAAAAAAATTGCCTTCAGAGGAGGATGGCTACCTGCCTAACCTTTGTGTTCTTGAAAATTTCCCTTTGAATGTGTAGAGAAAGAGAAATATCTAGCCTGTTCACTTTCCTAAATTATGATTTATGGATATTGTATTTTAAATACTAGCATTAGGTGGAATAACGAGACAAATGATAAGATTTTAAACATATTAAACTAGCATATTTTAGGTTATGTGGTACCTCTAACTCAACTAAACCTGAATAGTGGTTTAAGTTCTCCTTTTTACTCTCAGGCCTTAGAACAACTGCAACTGAAAACTCCTCTGAAGCATGATTTCGGTGAGAATAAGTCACGGTATTCAGAGAGTCACACTGAGGTATATCATAGATTAATGTGATTTAAGGAGGTGTTACTTGAAATCTTTCGAGATCATGGTACATCAAGTGTCATAAAATACATTTTACTGTAAAAGGTGACCACAAATACTCCTTGCATTTAATGTTGACTGCATTCAATTCTTACAGTAAATACACAAATCCATCCTGGATCCTGCCATGAAACTGCAGTCCCTCCTGCCTTGTGCAGCCTAGCCTCTTGTCTCAAGCATCCCATTGAAATTAAAGGAGACATAAGCAAACCCACTTCAAGTTGACAGGGTGTGAGCTCATGCAGGTGCAGCTGAGCACAGTCTCAGGTAGTGTATGCAGACCAGGAATACAGAAAAGAGACCTCATTTGCTTGGCTGATTGATGTAGGAGGTGAAAGAGATCCAGCTTTTGGAGCTGACAGCTAGAGAATCTCCTTCAGGTACCTTCAGATTGATTAAATTTGATCTTGAAAACAGGCATGAAAACACCCTGGTGCTGTGGTCCATTCAGTTTAGAAAGACACTTCAAATAGGAGGAGAATGTTTTCAAAAGAAGCTAATTATTTAATTCCATTACCCACAGTGGGATTTTCAGGAATCTTCATTTCCCTGAAAGCTCCGGCCATGTGCTGCACTGGGACTGACCAATCAACAGAGGTAGAATGAGCAAATCCCCCAAAATAAAAGCAGCTGTTAAAACAAAGCAGGAAGATAAATGCCAATAATTGCAGACAGCCCTGTGAAATCAGTGGTACGCTAATATGAGTTTGGGAACTGAAGATCAATAGCACGGGAGGAAGACTCTTGTTTTCATCCTTACTGCCAGTGGCACTCAAGCTGAGAGAGCACCTGGTTCCTTTTGAGCAGGAGAGGAAGCTCAGAGAGCAAGAGATCCAGTTGGTGATTTTTGAAATTTTGGGGAAAAGTCTGCTTTCATTTCATACATCCAAAATGAAAAGAAAATCTCTTTGGGCATGTTGCAACAGGAACTCCTGTCAGCACAGCAGTTCTCTGTTGAAAGCAGCAGACTATAGTTTTATTCCTTCTTTCTGTCACTCTGAAACTGTGACTAGAGGGAGATGGTGCAGAAGTGGCTGCAGTGCACCACGACTCCTGTGGTGCCTTGAGTGTCCAGCCAGGGCCTGACCAGAGCATGTTGTGGCTTCTTCCTGTGCTCCTTCCTCATGGAAATCAGGACCTGTGGTAGGGGAGATGGTGCCTGCTCAGCTCTCTCCCAAGGCAGAAGGCAGCCACAGCGCAGGGGAGATGGAGCTGGAGAACCTACGCTGGACTTTAGAGGCACTCCTGCTAAGCTTCTTCAATATTGATTTGTCTCAACAAAATAGATATACTTCAGCAAAACCAGCATATTCACTTTTTGTTTTTAAAGAATTCTATTAAAAACATGATGAGCAGCTCTGCTAAAGCTGTACTGCAAGAGCTTCACCTGAAGGTGTAGGAATGCACAGAACCTGGCAACAATCTGTGAATTACATTTGTCGGAAGAATGCCGTACACATGTATTTAATAAACATGTTCCAATATAACAACACAAAATTTTGGTCTGTGGCCCTGGTCTTAACATTACCTGTATGGAACACAAATTTCTAGAAGAGAAAATAATTATAGTGCACCTGACTTGAGAGTCTCTTCATTTTTAGTCACCCAAAGCTGAAAGTGGCAGAAGGAAATAACAGTGACACCACTGGATTTTTTTCAATTCTCTCCATAGAATCCAGTGATTAAAACTAAGCAGAAATGAAGACAGATTTCAGATCTTAGCACGTAACTGAAATGGAATGGACTAACTAGATAGAGATTCTTTTCTGCCAGTAGGGATGCCTGGTTTTTCTCCACTCACTGATGAACCTGTGGCCTCTGATCAACCTTTTTAATGACAGCCAATATCACCAAAACGTCTAGGGAGGAAGCTGCAGTTTTGGTACATGTATCAACAAAACTTTTGCATGTACATAGCTTCTGTTAAAACTTAAGTATTGGTGTGCATTGTTACTATTCAGCATGACCTTCAAACAGATATGACCATGTGTGGGAACTTAACTGGTACTGAAAATACCTGTACATATTCTAAAAGCAATCCTAACCTCCACGTTTCTGAGAGAGAAACAACATTTACAGTTTGTTTCTCCTTTACAGGTTAGTCCTTTAACCTTCTATCAGTTAAAATAGAAACTACACATAATAAAGGAAAAGGTAATTCCTTCAGAGTCATCATCACTTTGAGAGCATTGTAAGAGTTTCTGAGGTTTTTTTGAATCCCAAGATGTTACTGGATTTCCTTCCGTCTTTCTTACTAGTCTTCTTATTCTCAGCCAAGAACTGGTTGGTAAGTAACCAAGATTTGGACAGATCCAGCTCTTGAGTAAAGTTTCATTTCCCCTTCTGATAGGTTTCAAACCTGCTATCAGGCAATGGGATGCTCAGTTCATAACGTTCTCTTAATCTGTGCAAGATATAAACTGGAAAAGGGAAGTGTCCAAGAAAAAAGAAAATTGTCCAGAATTATGCTAATGGATTTTCAGTAAGTCCTCAGTTATATGCAAGGATTTTTCCTACACACTTCTCAGCTAAGGTGAATGTGGTACTGAAAAGACAATGAAATGTTCACCCTGAAAATATTAGGCAGATAATATTTCATACTGAAATGCAATGCAGAGTTGAAATGGCTTTCATGAATCAAAAGAGACTCTGCAGTTTACGGATGTGTGCATACACTGAAGTCTGTGAAAACGTCAGTCATAGCAAAACCCATCGTTCCTCCATGCTGAACAAAGGGAAAAAAAATGATATAGGTATGACATAACAGGGTCATAATTCCAGAAGCTTGAGGTAGAGGAACATATTTTATCCAGGGCAGAGCCCTGCTGTGGTTTTCTCAGCCAAAAACTATGTTGAGTCATATTTAGAGAATAGAAAGAAATTTCAGTTGATTTTGGAAGTCATTGTGATCTGCAGATCATACTGTTTTCAGATGATTGCTACCAACTCAGAGAAATGAACTCAGACAAATTAAGTAAAAAACTATTTACTTCTTTAGCTAATAGATGTATAAAGAGAAGCCCACCAAAATGAAAACTTCTGAAAATATCAATATAGAAATATAGATTGGATAACTCACAGAATCTCTAGTCTGGCCCTTTAAAGTTGGTCTAAAGCAGGAGCGTCAAACTCATTTTCACCGAGGGCCACATCGGCCTCACAGTTGCCTTCAAAGGGCAATTCCTACATTTATACAGTCCTAAAATTGCATTCGGCCCTTTGAAGGCAACCGTGAGGCCGATGTGGCCCTCGGTGAAAATGAGTTTGATACCCCTGGTCTAGAGGCAAGGGTAGTCTCAGACAGTGTTGCTTCTCTACTATATGTTTTTTCACCATTTCCCTAGAGACTGTGAAAAAATAGACAGAAATGATTTGCATTAATGCCACCCTGCTCGTACACACACAGTTATAATACTAAGATCATCTAAATTCACAGATGCAATTCTTACTTTTATTTTAGCTATTCTTAAAAAGCACTTTAACTCAACATTGCAAGGAGTTAGCAAAGCTCGGTTCTTTTCACCTCTCCACAACACATGAGTGAAGAAACAAAAACTTGCAATGTCTTTATTATTTTTTTTAAAATAGGTATTTCTAATCTTACATGAGGGACCTTCACATCACAACATGCTGTAAGTGAATATTCTGAGGATGTTTTATGGTTCAAGTTTCCATATGGCACCTGACAGTAGGAATGCACATATTGTGATGTGAAGGAAGGAGGACATCTGCGCATGTACAGGAAACTGATAATAATGTTATTGCACTTTGAAGAAGTCAGCATGATACGGCCCACTGAGAATAGCTACATTCTTGAAGAGCCCTGCTGTTTTTTAGTTGACAGGTTTAGCCTTCTGCTCAATTTATGTATGTTTTGGGTTTGTTTAGTCTTGCCTAAGATTTCTAAACATTGAACAATTTTGTACAGGACCATGGCACTTTGGGGAATTTTGACTTGGAAACTTCAGTACATGCAGGTGTTAAGGGTAGAACTGGAGTTTAAACTGAATTCTCTTTCTTTCTGTTTCTTCTAAAATGAAAACTAATACATGAAGATTCTGTAGGCAGAATAACTTTGTGCTGTGCTAGGTTTTAATGTGTGATGTTTCCGTACTGAATAATTAGCACTTCCCTGAATTTTCAAATGTCTGTGTGGGGTTTGCTTCCAGTTAACGCTGTCCTCTCTATATTACATCCAATTACTGTGGGTGTTTTGTAAGTAGTTTTCCCTTCTACCTGAGAAATGGTTAAAATATGTTCGACACTTAACAGAAGATGGTTTGTATATGCACCACATTAGGAATTCCATCTTGGATCACTGACAGTGGATCTCCTTATAAGCTGATGCTTTTTGAAAGCTCTCACCTATTTTGTGTCAGTGTTCTGCTAGCAAGGTAAGAAGTACTACTGCAGCTGTTAGCGTATGTCAAAACATCATATATTTTCAGGTGCTCTCATTATAATTTGCCGTCACGCTATGATGAGACACATGCTCAAATGGTGATTGTAATTTCCTTACTCATATCAATGAGCTGTTATTCACATGAGTAATCTCACAGACTCTAAAGTGGTTGCTTTTGTAGCTAAGTGCTCCCTCATGGAAAGGCTGACAATATGGTCTATAGCAAAGCATAGTTGAAAACCAGCTTCGTAATGCAGAACCTGAAATTGTCATCATCCCATGTGAGCAGCCAGATAGGAGGCCTAGGTGTCCTGAATGCCACATGATAAAACCTACAAAACTAATTCGCATTGACTTGAAATTATGCAGGATCTGCCTCACAGTAGAATATCATCATTATTAATTTATTGAGGTGATACAAGGTAAATTTCTGTTCCTTTACATTTTGATTAACAGCAGTATCATTCTTCCTGTAGATGCTAACTACTGTTCTTCTTGTTCTAAGCAGGACTGTAAAATGGATTTAGGATTCAAAGACCATAACAACAGGACACCTACCAAGAACACCTCTGCTACTACAAAGAATTTTTCTGCCTGGGAAGACTATAAGAGTAGTGTTGATGACATACAGTATTTTCTTATTGGTCTTTACACACTTATAAGTCTGGCTGGCTTTATGGGAAATCTGCTTATACTAATGGCTATACTAAAGCGCAAGCAGAAGTCAATAATAAACATTCTTATTGGTAACTTGGCCTTTTCTGACATCTTAGTTGTGCTGTTTTGTTCACCTTTCACACTGACATCTGTCCTGCTTGACCAGTGGATGTTTGGCACTATCATGTGCCATGTAATGCCCTTCCTCCAGTGCGCATCAGTTCTAGTTTCAACTTTGATGTTAATATCTATTGCTGCAGTCAGGTACCGTATGATAAAATACCCCCTTTCTAGCAATTTAACAGCAAAACAAGGCTATTTTTTAATAGTGACCATTTGGGCCCTTGGCTTTGCCATTTGCTCCCCTCTGCCAGTTTTCCACAAAATTGTTGACCTCAGCAAAACTCTGAATTTAGAGCTACTGGAGAACAGGCTCTTGTGTATTGAGTCATGGCCTTCTGATTCCTACAGAATCGCCTTTACGATAGCCTTATTGTTCATACAATATATATTGCCGATGGTGTGTTTAACCGCTAGTCACACCAGTGTCTGCAGGAGCATAGGTGCCAGACTGTCAACCAAGGAAAACAAGTTTGAAGAAAAGGAGATGATAAACCTAACCCTTCATGCCTCTAAGAGTACCGGCATGCAGGTGCAGCCCTCCAGCCGTTCCAGATGGAGCTGCACCTTTGGCAGAAAGCACCACAGAAGATACAGTAAAAAGACTTCGAGTGTGATGCCAGCTATTTCAAGGCACCATCAGGATACTCATCCCAGAGACCTCCCAGAATCCTCTGGCACAGAAAAAAGCCAGCTCTCTTCCTCCAGTAAATTCATCCCTGGGATACCGATCTGTTTTGAGATGAAACCAGAAGAAAATACAGAGATCCAGGACATGATTACAGTATCCCGATCCATCATCAGAATTAAGACACGATCTAGGAGAGTTTTTTGCAGGCTGACAGTACTAATCCTAGTTTTCGGTTTCAGTTGGATGCCTCTTCACCTTTTCCACATTGTGACAGATTTTAATGCCACTATCATTTCTAACAGACATTTTAAATTAGTATATTGCATATGCCATTTACTGGGTATGATGTCGTGCTGCTTGAATCCCATCCTCTATGGGTTCCTTAACAACAGCATAAAAGCAGATTTAATGTCTCTTATTCCATGCTGCCAAATACCATGATTTTATGCACCCCAAGATGAAATAAACAAGTTTGGCTTTCAAGCCTACTGATATGTAAAAGCTAAATTAGTTTAGTTTAGTTGGTCTGACATGGTTGTGATTAGTAGCATTTTGTGCGAATGGATAGTTCTATGGCTGCATGTATTTCTTGCATTGACAGAAGTATATACATATAGTATAGTATTCTATCTGTTACACATAGGAAATCATGCCCAGTGTACAAAACAAGAATACCATTTTCATTACCTGAAATATTGGCAGTCTGTACTTTGGAATTATACAGAATATATGAGTAATAAATGGAAGAGAGACTGCTTAGACATATCAGTATTAATTGTCATAAAACTATAATAAAATACATACCATTTACTAAATAACTACTGTTGAGACTATTTCAGTGCCAACTTTGACTGTTTTCTTAGATAATTCTGGATGTGATGGGAAAAATATTTTCCTTAGTTCTTTGACTGATACTTTGCAGTACCTTTGCAAGATGCTTTGCTGCTGGTTCCCAGATTGCCTTATTCCCTGGAGTAGGTTCTGGGTAGCTGTTGTTGTCTGAATTGTTTCCATCTCACTGTGTTTACCCAGTACAACCTACCTCTGATTTCCTTAGCGAATTTTTACTCTGGCTTGTCATTTTATCTAATTTTCAACCAAGCCTGAACTTATCTATAGTTATGCCTTTGTTCAGTGATTACTTCCCTGATAATAAAACATGCTTCTGATCAGAGTAAGCCTTCATTACCTAAATAAGTGATAATGGAAAGACAAAGAATACGGAAAGGCAGCAGGATTTTTTCTTCTCCTTTGCCAAAGTGCAAAAGCTTACAGCACTTCATTAGAGCTGACCCATTTGTTTTGGAGAGCTGCAGCAGCTTTCAGATAAACATGCGCATGTGTGCCTTTTTCGCACACGCAAGTGTGCACACACACTCCCATGCACTTTCTGCATCTCCCCCCTCTCTCCTTTTCTCCTTTTTAACCAGAGCAGTACTTTTCCTTCCAAATTCAAATCACATGCATTTTCCCTAAGGAAGTCATATTACATTTCATAGCACAAATGCAGAAAGTATTTATTTATTTATTTCCCTCCTGGATTACTCTGACTTAATAACCCACCTCTACCCTCAGGATTCAGTAAATGTACAAAGCCTCTGCCCTGAGTTTTAGGCTGTAAAACTTCTCCCCAGGTCTAGCTGGTGATTATTTCCTTTTTTCCATTAAGGTTTCTGATCCAATAGGCTTCTTTACATAGCTGAGAAAAAAGTTACTGTTTTTATAAATGAGTGAATGAGAACTGTCATTGTGCATTTTTTTGCCCTGAAATACTTCCCTTCCAGTTATGCTTTAACAGTGAAAGCCATTCTTTTATTTTGAGGAATTGTCAAATTATTTTTATCACAATGTTACATTTATGAGACCTTTTCTCCCCAAGCCATTATCTGCTAAGAAGTTTATTACATACCAGTTGGTAATATCTTTGCTTCTATCATTAAGGTATTTCCCTGAAGTCTAGTTCCCAGTAACCCATTGTTCTTTATTTTCACTGATGATATACTTTCACAGTTTCTTTCTGGACACTGACTATTGCATTTTGCAGATTATTATCTCCTGAAAGCCTGCAGTCTGTCGTTTTATAGAGTACAATTGGTACAGAATTCAGAATATTGGAACAATAGATTTAAAAATAGCTTTTAAAAAGTTTTAAGTCATTTAATTTTAAAATATTTATGGCTAATCATGGTAGATAAGCTTAAAAAAAAAAAAGCTAAATCCACAGCCAGAAGACAATTATGTAGTTCTGCAGAAGTTGCAGCAGTTTATGCCCTGTCTATACCTACACATTTTTATGTCATTGTAATATATTGTTTAACCCTATTTATACCATGTGATGTAACCGAGTAGTACAAGAGAATAAGAAAACAGTCACATTGTTTCAGCTTGAAATATTCCTTCCAGCTTTTTTTTTCTTGATTTACTGTTATCTTCCTTCCTACTTGCTGTTTGTTTTCTGTTCCTTCTTTTCTTTATATACTTTCAGAATTTCAACCATTTTCAGCTCCTACATTTAGGATTGTTATTTAAATGTATAATAACGTTTATTCAGTAATTACTCTGTTCAGATCAAATTCTACTCATTTTCACTGTATATGACACACAGAATCATGCTAGGACTTGAATAAGGCCTTCCTCTAGTTTCTGAAATGTACAAAGTCTGTACACTGGTGATTTTATATGAGCTCTATCCATTTTCCTGGATAGAGTCAATAGCTGTGCTCCCTACTCTACACTGATCAAAGCAGAACGAATTGCAGTGTGGTAACAGAGAATTAAATCAAGACAGCTACTGAACTTCTTATATCCTGTGCCATCTAAATCTGTCTTCTTCTGTTCTTTAAGATGATCAGTGGTGGAAGAATATGTATTTTCTTTTTATTTATAGAGAAAACATCAGCATTATGTTTCGGCATCTCCAAACTGTCCCTGTGTTTCCTCTGAAATGTTAAATAAAAACAAAATAATTCTCCACCTTCCACCTTCCTTCAACAGCCAGTGTAACTTGGTCCCAATACCAGTAAGGAATATATCAGAAGCAGACAGGAGCAGTAGCAGGGGAAATGAAGCAGAAGGCAATTCCCATAAGAGTAACTTCTATGAGTGAGAGAGAAAACAACTGAACCATTTAAGTTTTCCTAGTATGTAACATAAAAAAAAAAAAAAATCAAAACACAAGGATCCCTCCAGCACATGCTTGTTGAGAAGACCTCATCTAGTTTGAGCTGCAATAGATGCTCCTATGGGTTTCATGTGCAACAGTGACTGGCAGCGTGATCTTGTCTCTATTACATATGTCAGTATATCTGGGGAAGATGAATCTCACCACACTATCCAATTACATTATATCATTCTCATATGTATACAGGCATATGTACAGGTACAGACATAGATATGTACACTTCCTAGAAAACAAAGCACATTAAAATGGTTTTTCAAATAGCCTATTTAATCAACTCCAGGCCAGCTAAACTACTATGTGTCAGTTCCTTCTGTAACTAAAAATCTAAATAATGGAGAAAATAAGAGTTTTGTATTGACAGTATCTGCTAAATGCAATCAGCAAATGCCAGTTGCAGAGCCATCTATCCATTGGAGTTAGAAGAATGAAGGATTGTAGCGCTATGGTGATACCTCTCTATTAATCAAAAAAAAAAAAAAAGATTGGAAAAGACCCTCTCAGACAGATGGTCATTATGTATGATGAATGTCAAAATTCTTATGATGACTTGCATGAGGAAGATAAACGTTGGGTTTTTTTTCAGTTCTACAAAATACCATTGACAAAGTTGACTTTTTGTAAATGTCAAAGATTAAATGTTGTTAATAGCTGGCCTTTGTCCCTCATCTTTCAGTGGAGAAGAAACAGATGCCCATTAAGAAGTGCTGGCATGGCAGGGTCACTCCTGAGCCAGCCAGGCCAGTGGGGCTGACGACGCCAGGAGCTCAGTTTGGGCCAACACTGGAGTATATTTATTTAGGCTGTGGGGAAGATGTTGGAGCCTCTGTGTTTCTCCATAGTGCCATGGCAACAGTGGCTGAGATCAGATGCGTGTGGCTCCCATAGGTCTAGAGCAGCTGTGAGCGGGGCAGACAGTGCAGGGTCCCTGCCTGGGGTTGGGCAGCCGGGGGCACCGTGTCCCAGGCAGATGCCTGCTAGGGGAGAGCCAGCCCTGGGCAGGGCTGTGGGCAGGGGAGGACAGGCAGCAGGGACACAGCAGGAGAGGAAAACCACATTGCCCCTGCATTTGCTGCTGGTTGGAGCCTGTTCATGGAGCCTGGAAATGCTCATGGCAAAGTGTTTCCTTCTCAGCAGTGTGAAATGCCATCCACTGATCCGAAGATGTGCGAGAATCAAGAAGAAGAGCACAGCCAGGAAGAGAAGTATCTGCTCCTAGTCATGCTGAGATAGGCTCCCACTCTCCTTTCGAGAAGTATAGGACAAGTGGCATGGAAAACTTCCCTACGGAAAAATTACTAACAGATCAAAAAGCCCTTCTGTAATCCATAGTGGTCTGTCGACTACCATGTCACTCTGAAAAAAAAAAAAAAATCAAGTTTTCTCACAGTAATCCTAATACTCGTCTGTGCAGCATACAAGATGAACAATATTAAACAACACAGTCTTCAGAAATACATCTTTTGTAAATACTGTTGGGTCTAGGAATTCAGCCTTTGATTTTGATGAAAACCAAATTATGCCCATACTATTTACAATAAAAAGTCCTAGCCAGAAAATGTATTTATACAGCCTGGAACTGTCTTAGGGCCACTGACAGGACTCTGGTCTTAGCCAAAGCTCTTCTTTTTTTCCCCACGTAACTGCAATAATGGTATAAAATCATAATCTTCATGGAAGACCTTTATAAAGACTATTAGGTAAATTTTTGAACAATTTTTGACCATGATGGTTTATAATCTCTAAGATCAGGTTTGGTTTTCCGTTTAATGTCTTTTCATATACTGTTGAATCCAGAAAAGCAATATTTTCTAAGGCATGTAACATGCAGTATGCAATGAAGATTCCTGAAGTTGCTTGGTTTTGATCCAACAGTATATATTTTTATTGGAGTTATATATTTAATTGGTTGAAAGTTGCCTTTCCACTGAAAGTAGGCAGAGCTGCTGTCACTGTTCGTACTCAGTGAAAGCGACTTTTGACAGGAAGGAAAATGAAAGACAGCAAGTGAAATAAAAGCATGCCCACACTAACACTCCCTAGCCATATTGTGCCAGCAACAAAGGAATCCATCAAAGCCAGATGCTTCTCAAGTATCTGCCAGGGACAACGAGCTTGCGACACTACCATTGAACATTGCGAATCCCACATGTAGCCAAGGAGCCTATTGCAAATTTTTGAAGTAATAGCTGATAAATGAGCTAATAATGAGCTAATAAATGAGTAATAGCTAATAAATTACTATGGATACACGTGCCCTTACCCCTTTCAAAATGTTTCTATAATGTAAAAGCATTTTCTTTCCAACCTTGTGATACAGATAGTTTTGCCTGTGATCACTCATAATGCATCATCCTGTGCCATTAAGACAATCTGTGCCATCATTCTAGGGCATGATGCTATCCACATGCCAGCGAGTCTTAACACAGCACCTGTTTTTAAATCTCTTCAAACTCAGAGATACTGATGACATCTGCTCTGCTCCAAAGGTTACCATGATCTCCTGGCCTCCTTATTAATCTATGTCTCATTATACACAGTAAAAAAAAGAAAAAAAGCCTAATACAGTATGTCCTTGGTAAAAATAGTCTTACTGATTCTGACACAAACTTTGTCAAAAACCTGATTTCCTGAGAAATGTCACTACAGACAGGAAGATGTGGTCACAGTGTATTTCAAAAAGCTAAGCTGTGCATTAAGGGTAAAACTAGCATTGCTATAAATACAGCATAGCTATACCAATCAGATTTCTATTAATCTTGTTTGTCTTTGAAAATAAAATTTTGTGAAATATTTGAAAGTTATGAAATTACTTCCTTACCTGCTAATATTAGGAAATATTTTAGAACAAAATAGAGTCACAATCCAAATCCAAATACGAATGCCTCATTTTGCCCTTGTAGTCACATTAAGATGGTCCCTTTAATAAAAAGGCTTAAAAATACTCCTCTGGGAAATTATCAGAATAATGATTTAACATTCAAGACTAAAGTACGTTGGCCTTGCTCTTATATCCAGTTAAATAAATGTTTGCTTTGTCTTAGCAGGAGAAGGCTTATGTCTGTATTACTAGAATGCCACATTAATTGGACATTTTTCAGCAGGAAACATTTATTACTGTCCCTGTGAACAAAATAATGTACAAAAGGATTTTAAGGGCACTTCTGGTACAAAATTTCTTCAGAGGAGTAACCTGGTGTTAAGCAAGCAGTTTTTCATCTTTTCAGACTCAGTTGGAACCACAAAGGCACAAAACCCATTTAATGGTATACCACAAGACCACTAATTATAATTTTAACTATAAATCTGTTTTGGTGGGGGTTTTTTGTTTGTTCATTTGGGTTTTTTGCTGTGGGTTGTGTTTGTTTGTTTTGGTTTTTTTTAATGAGGAGACAAACAGCTAAGCAAGGAGATAAATAAAACCATCCTTACTACAAGTAATCTTAATGCCTTTTTGTACTTTACATCCAGATTTACTTATGTTGAACAAGATGTTAAGAGACTCTCCACTAAATTAGGGTTCATTTAGTATTCATAAGGATTTTGGCCTCTTGGCCTAAGGATTAAGAAGCTGCATAAGAGGTCAGAATAGAATCTAATCTTTACTTTTTGCTGTGTTAGCATTGGGGGTGGGGTTTTTTTGTTTTGTTTTGGTTTCGATGGTGTTAGCACAACTGGGAAAAGCACAAGCTGTTTACTGCAGGAAAATTAAACTCATTTTTATGTAACTACTGGGACCAAATACAGGCAAAACAATTACAATTTTTTTAAGACTCCATCAGTTCCAACACACATCTCATAAAGGTAATTGTTTGAATCCTTGATGATGCATTATCTCAATTAATATCCTGGAGTATGAGAGCACATTTCAGAGAGCACAGCCTCATCTGATCCTCACTGCAAATCATGACGGGTGAAGTTCAGAACTTCATTCCTACTGCAGAACCAAATTGCAATATGCTCTAATTGAGGGTGCATCTTAAGATTATTCAGGGATTGAAACTCATGGGCACAGTTGATCTCTTACTGGTTTTGTGGGAATCCATTCATCAGAAAAGCTGCTCCAAGGCCATTTCTGTCAGACAAATTACAGTTAGCTCCCAGGAGCGCTCTCAGGGACACATAACACTCATCTCCCCCTTGCACATCATCACACCTGCAGTCAGTGGAGGCCCTCAAGTGCCATTCTTTTTCCAGAAGAGGGGAGATGACTGAAAAAAAGCAGTGAATGAGACTGCAGACTCTATGGTACTTGTTTTCCCTCTTGATCTGAAGAAATCTAAAATTGGAGACTTTCCAGAAAGTTGTGGAAGACACCTGTGTGAGACTTTTTGGAGAGGGAATGAGGAATCACTTCCCAGAGATGAAGTGGAATGAAGGAATCTATCAGCGCAGGACTAGCTGACTAGGGCCTCCCTAATAGTATGGCAAAAAAACAAGATAGTTGGGTATGGTTCATTTATTCTCTTCTACTGAGATAGATTTATATTAACTCATTGGAGGTAGACTCTGGTATGTGTTCTGACCCACGCAGCTTCACATCATAATACAGCTCCAACAACAAACTACCCTTTGCTATTAAGGTATTGCCCACATTTTTATTGGTCCATTATATGGCACAATAGGTCTGATATTGAAAAAAGATTTTGTTGAATTACTACCACAAAAATGATTAAAGAGAGTAACAGTAGAAAAAAAAGGAGCACATGTCAAAATGTGTCAAAAAAAAAAAAAAGTTGAGTAGATCGAGCTGTCCCTAAAAAGCTATGGGGACACTGCAGCATGTTTCATTGACGCTTATTCAAATACATGAAGAGTAAAGGTTTATTTTTCACAGTTTGGCTGTTGTTTTTGCTGAACTATAACTTCCAACCTATCCCTTTAATTATGAACATCTATAAAAGATATGACTGTATTAAGAATTTTATGACCACCACCAAAAATAGGCTAGAAAAAGCTTTTATTTAGAGAACATACCATAAATTAATCATGGGTTTTTTTCTTTGCATATATTACTGGCTGCATGCACTGTAATAAACTGATTTCTACTTTCCATGCTTGAATTTTATGGGATAATGCTTACACTAGACTGTAAGCAGAACTAAACCTGTAATTTACAATGATAAACAAAAACTAAAAAGCAAAGTTCATTTAACCATTGTTAGAAACACAATTAACCTTGCTTGCTTTTGTTCAAAGCAGAACTGAAGACAGCATCTGTTACACTAGTTGTGCAATAGCATTCATATAAAGATTTTACCACATTTATTTTTAACAAATAAGAGGAATACTAAGAGGTCGTACAGCCTGGCTGATTCTGTGCTTGTATCATGATATAAATTTATCCTTCATGATACATAAGGTTATTCAAAGGACAGCAAAAAATTATAAACAATATGCAAAAAGAAAAAAAAAAAATCAACAGCTTTTTCTAACTGAAACCTGAATTTCTATTCCCCTAACAGTGGTTAAACTATATTAAGGACTCCAAAATTATGTTACTTTTCGTAAAACTCTGGAATTTCCTTGGCAAAGCCAAGCACAGTAGTGATAGTCCGCATGTTGATGGTGGTGCTGTTTACAAAGCTGATTTCTATAATATAATTTAAATGCTGTTTAACAACATAAAGGGAAAAAAAAATCCAACTGAGTTGCAACAGCATCCTTGTTTTTCACTTTTTTCCTAAAAAGAAAAAAAGAAAAAAGACAAAAGATGACATTTATTCATTACATTTATACATTTATGGCATCTGTGACACAGTGGTGAACATAATCCAATTTGAGCAGTTCTTGCATGAATTTCTCTGTAGCTACTACACCTTTAGGTCTCCAAGCATCAAAATTGAGCAATATCAGAAGGCTGCGGGAGCCCTCTCCTGGTGGACATAATTCATCTCCATCCAGCTGCTGCTCCCTCACCAGAGATTATGGTACGGCCGTTCCAGCGATAAAAGAGATAGTGTTTAGAGCTTTTGGAGTTATTTCACCCATAAATGTACTCTTAAGATTTTTTTATTTACTAGTACTTTTTTAAAGTCAGAAGAGACTAAAACCAGGGGCTCCATTTTCCAATTAGCACCTTACAAAGCGAAGCAGAAAGTCAAGAAAGATACTTATCAAAGGACTGATATCTGCAATAAATACAAGCTTCAAAATACTGTCACACTGGTGCAAATTTTGCACAGTTAAAATTGACATACTTCTGGAAGTATTGCAGTGGTTTAAATAAAGCTACTTTAAAGATTCGTTCATTTCGTGATGGGTATTGAGAAGACTAACATTCTCCAGGTGGGAAATGAATGAGCAAGTGCAGGCTGAAAATCCCACCACATCTAAAGGTGCCCTGGGATCCTCCAAAAAGGGCAGCGAAGAGGAAGACTCATGGCAGGAACAGTTTTTCCCCTCTGTAAGAGGGAGCATGTGCTGGGTGCACAGGTTATTTTTCATGCTAACAAAACTGTATCTTTTTCTACAGATTCCCCTCCACCTCTAGTGCATGCATGAAGCAAACTGCCCACATTATTCAGAAAGAGGGGGAAAGAGAGTATATTAAAAACAATTTATTTTCCTGTTAGCCAGCTTTCCTCATTTATAGTTGCTATTATCAAATTTTCAACTTTGGTCAATACCTATACTTGTAATATAAATTTGGCTTAATTTTCTGCTCTGCTTTCCCCTTCCCTGTAGTAAGCACTTAATTTAAGGTTGAAACACTGAATTTAAAAATCCAGTCTCTCTCACTTGCGTCTATTGTCCTGCCTACCTTCATATATAAGGTTGCTTGATTTACTGTATTAACTTTAAGGACACTGTGTCTCTTTATTCCATCCCTTCTGAGGCCCTGAAAACATTAGTTTTACATTTAAATCAGACTAAGTCAAGTGCACTTGAGTCCAGCTAAGTATCTAGATAGCATCTCAGTTCAGAGGCAAAGTTTAAATAGTGTCAACACAGTAAGAATACATACATACCTAAAGCTAAGTTCCTAGTGTGAGAACTTCAGGAAATATAGAGGCCACAGACACTCATCAGTGGGAACTAAACATTAGGATAGTGATCATACTCCCACAGGCAGCCTAAAATTTAACTCATTGTTCATTTGCATCAAATTATCTCAGCTGAAAGGTGAGCTTTACCCAGGTTAAAAGGACCACCACTTTTAAGATGGCTCTTTTTAACCCGGAGAGGCTTATAGGTCTGTTTTTCTGCACAGCAGGTTGCATTTTATTGGCTTATCTGAAGGGTCTGTGTGGAGATACCAGAGACTGACTGTGTAAAAATTGCCAGGGAAAGAAATGTTCAGAACACAAGGAGTTTAGTTTATGTACTTTGGTCTTACTGTTGACACACGGTTGATTAAAACATGGTGTGTAGTCACTTTAGTGAGCCAGAATAGCTATGTAAAACTGAAACTATTACACAGTGGATAACTTTTATGATACGCAATTTGCAATCAGAAAAACAAGCATTTCACAAGGTAAATTTTTCTGCCTGAAAAGGGAAAGCCTAATTTGTAGCTAGAACACAATTGTTTTCCTCAGTGAGAAAGAAAACATGAGAAGAGAATTGATATGTTGAAGAATCTTTCGTGAATTCAGAGGCAAGCATTCCCAGTTAAGCTCTCTTCAAGAGCTCAAAAAAAGTGAAATACAATAAGGCCTTCTTGTTAAAAAGGAAATGCTTTTATATTAATATGCAGCCTAAATCCCAATTCAGATGATCTAATACAAGATCTTACCTCCTCTGCTTCTTTTATAGCAGCAAAGCACATCAACAATTCTATTTCTAGCTTCAGTTATACCAGCTAGAATCCAGTATATCAAGGAGACATAGGATCCAGCTGGGAGAAGTAATATTTGGAGGCAGAGTAGTGTTAGCCGAGTTGATCCCTAGGCTGCTATGGCTGAAATGTGCTGTAAAGATTCAAAGTGACAGCTAGGAAAACACTTCCATATGAAACAGACTTCAAGATAGCATTTTTGTTTGTTTGTTTATTTGTTTTTTAAGCAGGTCTTTTGCTTCAGTAAACAGGTGTATTTTTATATTTGAAGCTGGGTTGTATTAAAGGTACATTCAAATAACATCAGTAAGTTGAGGGCTCATTGCTTGTCTGGAAATTACTAACTATAGTGGAATGATGTGCAAAGCAAACCACCTTAAAGCATTTGTGCTCTACGATGAATTTGGAAACTGAGGTGTATATCCTGAAAAGCTAAAAGGATTGGTCTGAGGACTTGTGTCACTAGGTGAGTGAATGTGAAAAGAATTTTCTGGCAGCCATTGGCCAGCGTTACTGCATCAAAAAGTAACAAATACATCACTAACAATACTGAATAATTCATTAAATATCAGAGGAACCCTAAGGATCCTAAATTAACACACCTAAATTAGGGTAAGTTTCCAGAAGTGGTGAATACTGTGCAGACACCAGTGTAATCAGGGGCAAACCAAAATACAGAACAGCCTTAAAAGGAGAAAGTGTTTCTTGCTCACCTCCGTTCAGGAGCTGTGAAGAAAGCTGCTGGATCTCACCCTGAGGAGGGCTCTGCCAGCTGCTGCTTGCATTTGGAGCTGTGCTTCCAGTGTCCGCTCGCACACTTCAGAGGCAGGTAAAGCAGGGTGCTCATCCTAGCTTCCACTTTTGCCTTGAGCACCTGAAGAAAAGAAAAATAGCTGTAGAAGTTTTCTCTTGTCCCTGTTTCTTTCTGTTGCTATGCTACATCTAGGCTGAAATACCTGGCAGTACCATTTCTAAGTACAGCCAAAAAAGCTAGTTACAATCCAGTTTATTTTATCTAACAAAAGACTCATTATTTGGGGTAGATCAATGGAAGCACCAGCCTAACTAGGCAGCAGATTTAAAGAAAAAAATAAAAATCTGACTCAGTTCCTCTTCTAATTCAGTAAACTGACAACTGTTGAGGTGTGTCATTTTAGAAGGGATTATACAAGATGATTATTTTTAATCAGTTAAGGTGTGGAAAATGAAATAATGTGAGTGTCATGCAGTCCTTGAAATTAATGGTATGCTTTCATCTACAATTGCATGTATCATTCTGATCATCTCTATTTAAACAGAGCAGAACAGAAGATGATCAAAGAATCAGATGGTCTCCAGCTGATAAATACCTTACTAGCAAAAAAACTATGTTGGTGAACTTCGTAAAAAGACAGACTTAATGAAAAGGTAATAGAAACCCTGTTAATCCCTCTGAATGACAGCTGCAGAAATGGGCTCTAGAGTGAACTGAAACTGCGGATTGTAAAAGGATGTTATTAACACAACGCATAATTAATCTGTAAATTTGTTGTCAGAGGAATTGCAAAGGTCAAAGTCTTGGCAAACTGTATTGTTTGATGACAACGTAACTAACACTTTCACAGAAACACCTTTTTACACCTGCTAAGTGGTAAAAGAACCACAAGGCCACAGACTCATCTGTAAATGAGTTTTAAAAAATAGATGTATTAATAAAATATTCTCTGGCTGCTACTTGCGAGGCTTGGAGCCACACCACTCCCTGGTCTGATCCATCTAGAAATGCCCACAAAATTCCATACTCAAAATTGAAGTTTTAAGGCAACATATGTTAAAAACCAAACCAAATCAAACCAAAAAACCCTCACACCATCTCTAATTCTTCCTGATATAATACTTACAGAAAGCTATCAAAAAATGATCAAAAGAACAACTGTAATGATGATAATGAATGATTTCCACATGCAATTACCAGTTCAGTTTGTCAAGTGCCAGATTTTGGACATGGAATGCAGCAACCCTGGCTGTACATACAGACTGGGGGAGGAGATGCTGGAGGGCAACTCTGCAGAGAAGGATCTGGGGGTTCTGGTCGACGGCAAGCCCTGGCAGCCAAGAGGGGCAACCGTGTCCAGGGTGCATCCAGCACAGCATTGCCAGCCGGGCGATGGAGACGATTGTCCCGCTCTGCTCTGCACTGGTGCGGCCTCACCTGGAGCGCTGTGTGCAGTTCTGGGAGACACAGGATAAAAAGGGTATAAAGCTACTGGAGAGTGTCCAGAAGAGGGCTATGAAGTTGGTGAAGGTTTTGGAGAGGAAGCTGTATGAGGAGTGGCTAAAGTCATTTGGTCTGTTCAGCCTGGAGAAGAGGAGACTAAGAGGAGACCTAAGCACAGTCTACAGCTTCCTCACAAGGGGAGGAGGAGGGGCAGGCACCGAACTCTTCTCTTTAGTGACCAATGACAGAACTCAAGGGAATGATAGGAAGATGTGCCAGGGGAGGTTTAGGTTGGACATGAGGAAAAGGTTCTTCCCCCAGAGGGTGGTGGAGCACGGGAACAGGCTCCCCAGGGAGGCGTCACGGCCCCAAGCCTGACAGTGTTCAAGAAGAGACTGGACAACACCCTCAGACACATGGTGTGAGCTGTGGGGTTGTCACATGCAGGAACAGGAGTTGGACTTGATGATCCTTGTGGGTCCCTTGCAACTCAGGACATTCTATGATTCTATGATTCAGTTTCTCTGAACTAATTCACTTAAGATAACAATTATGCAGATACTGCCATAAACAGCTACTCTGTTCATGATACCTGGTTAACAAGACCTGCTGGTTTAACAAGAGGTTTAAAATTTAACACACTAAAACCAAAAATATATCTAGTTCTAGAGTAAAACAGGGCACAAAGGTACATCATTTACAGTTTACTTATCTTGCAGAAACCACTATAACTGCATGCCAGCACAACAACTCGCTAAAAGAAATTTAGTAAAAGATTCTCATATTTACCATCAAGGTAGTTCTGAACTAGCTTGAGGTATTGTCCTCCTAAAAAAAAAGCATTTGAAGTTTAACATCCAGTAATGCTGTTCTAGTAAGAATTAGGCACTGTAATCCAGACTTTCAAGTAGGGATAACATGTATGGTTCCCTTGGATTTTTTTAAGAAGTTCTAGATCTGTCACTACCACTAAAAATCTTAAATAGCTTAAAGCTACATTACAGTGGAGAGGAAAAAAAACCTTATCAAAGATCCAGCAAAAAACATTTGTGAAAGTTCATACAACAGCAATCAAGTATGTATGAGAAAAGACATCTCAATTTTCCTACAAAAATTGCTTCATTACAGAACAATAGCACAAAGAGAAAACAGTTTCCCAAAGAGTGAGCCTCACGCAGTAGGCAAGATTTTTCTCCATATCAAGATTTTCACTTCTTCGTTGACAGACCGTTCAGATCACTTCTTCCAATTACAGTACCCCAGTGAGAAGCATCAAGTAATTTCAGAGAGAGCTCCAGCTTGTCTTCTCATGCCTCTCACTGAAATGTATCCACCAGTTAGCAACATATGTCAAACTTACTTAGCAGACCACCAGGGACAAAGCTGATGCAAATCATAGTGGGCATGGAAATGCTTTTTACTTTAAAAAGTTACTGCGACAGTTATTCCTTGGTGATGCAAGGAAGCCATAAAGCTCTCCTGCTTCCTTGCATTCATCAGCGTGCTGCAACACTAACCTTGGCCCAGCTGCCCAGCCCGCCCTCTCCTGTCACCTCTGTGAGCATCCAGGTTGCATACGGCAGTGCTACCTGCCTGTCAGGTTCCTACTCACATTAGCACCCATTTTAAAAATCCAATTTATTTTGGAGTTGCAGGCTTCCCCTCTACCAACTCTGAAAATAATTTTTTGCCAAATTCTAAAGTTGTTTAAAATCTGTTAGCTATTCGTTCATAAAAATTGCAGCCCTAAAGGTAATACGCTGCTCATGGCATTCATTAAAGCTTTTCTTTTAAAGTGCCTGCTGTTGCCATGTTCTTAGGTAGCACTTCTTAAATTCTTCTGTTGCAACAGTGGATGGCATTAGCTGTTGATAAATGCACTCTTACTTGAAGTGTCAGATGAACCAAAAGAACAGTTTTATAGTGAAAGCAGCAAATACCCACCAAGTGTAAAACTGCTTTTCAAGACATCAGACTTTTATAAAATAAACTAATTTCTCTTGATAGAAATTGTCACGTTTAGAAACAGTAAGTCTGAAAAGGAAAACATTGTGATTTGATGAGGATGACAAAAGCAAAATCTTCCCAAATATTCCTATTTTTGCACTATAAAATTTAAAAATAAGGCAGAAGATGCAAAACCAATAATTTACTAGGCAATTATAAAACCTGACACTATGTGAAGCATTATGGAGAATGCTCTCTAAGAAGATAATTTTATGTTTTCTCTATTGGAATCTATTTGGAATAAAACACTTACAATGCTGTTTTTACTCCCAGCAGGAACTCCTGAAATCAGGCTGATAAGTTGTCTCAACAGGATTTTATTTAACAGATGAAACAAAATCTAACAAACCTCCCCTTCTCTACCTCAAAGTAGAGCAAAATAGTCCACTGGCTGCTCATGGTCTGGACTGGCATAGTCTTCACTGAGTAAAAAACTGGCTGGATGGCCAGGTCTGAAGAGTTGGGGTGAATGGAATCAAATCCAGTTGGCTGCTGTTCACAACTGGTATTCCCCAGGGCTCAGTATTGGAGCCAGTTCTGTTTAATCTCTTTATTAATGATCTGGATGAGGGGATTGAGTGCACCCTCAGTTAGTTTGCAGATAGCACCAAGCTGGGTGGGAGTGTTGATCTGCTCAAGCATGGGAAGGTCATACAGAGGGATCTGGACTGATTGGATTGATGGGCTGAGGCCAATTGTATGAGGTTCAACAAGGCCGAGTGCTGGGTCCTGCATTTGGGTCACAACAACCCCAGGCAGCGCTACAGGCTCGGGGAAGAGTGGTTGGAAAGCTGCCTGGCGGAAAAACGCCTGGGGGTGTTGGTTGACAGCTGGCTGAATGTGAGCCAGCAGTGTGCCCAGGTGGCCAAGAAGGCCAACAGCATCCTGGCTTATATCAGGAATAGTGTGGCCAGCAGGACTAGGGCAGTGATCGGCCCCCTGTATGCAGCACTGGTGAGGCCACGCTGTGAAAACTGTGCTCAGTTTTGGGCCACTCACTACAAGAAAGACATCAAGGTGCTGCAGTGTGTCCAAAGAAGAGCAATGAAGCTGGTGAAGGGTCTGGAGCACAAGTCTGATGAGGAGCAGCTGAGGGAGCTGGGCCTGTTTAACCTGGAGAAAAGGAGGCTGAGGGAAGGAGACCTTATTGCTGTCTACAACTACCTGAAAGGAGGTTGTAGTGAGGTGGGTGTTGGTCTCTTCTCCCAAATAACAAGTGGAAGAATGAGAGGAAATGGCATTAAGTTGTGCCAGGGGAGGTTTAGATTGGATATTAGGAAAAATTTCTTCACTGAAAAGGTTATCAAGCATCGGAACAGGCTGCCCAGAGAAGTGTTTGAGTCACCGAATGTGGGCGTATTTAAAAGGAGTGCAGATGTTGCACTTAGGTACATGGTCTAGTGGTGGACTTGGCAGTGTTAGGTTTATGGTTGGACTTTATGATCTTGAAGGTCTTTTCCATAAATGATTCTATGATTCTATTTATATTTAGTAAGTTGTAAGTTAGGAGCTGCTGAATGAAGATGAAAATAGGATCAAGTGGAACCTCTGAAAAATAAAACTAGTTGTACAAAATCTGTGGTTAATGAATAATTCTCCATTATTGTCCAGAATTTCCTAGTAGCAGTAAAATTAATTCAGGTACCTCTTCTCTGCACTTTCTTTTCACTTAAAAAGCATCTCTAGCCCAACATCAATAAACAATTGTTCTGATTCTTTCCAGGAGCAAGCCATGGCAAACCTGCACATCAGCTGATTGACTACATAATAAATGTACCTATACTGAAGTAGCAAGAAAGGTTCTGTGTTAATATACATCCTGACTGGGATAACCACCAGTACCTGCCCACTCAGTCTGTCAGGTGTTACACAAATGCCTTGGCTTCAGGATGAACCCAGCCAGCTCACTGCAACAGAGGAGCCTGCAGGGTGCTCTCACTCCATACTGGTGGTTATGTCAGCTGCATGGCCTTACCTTTATCTAAAATTGCAGCAAAAAGTTGTTATGTGAACATCCTCTATCAACAGAGTTGTTTTATTGTAAGGAAATTACATATTAGCTTGAATGTCCAAAAGGGAAAGCTTCCCTCCATGGGCAGGATCTGCTCTGCACAGTGTACCTTGAGAAAGTCCCTCTGGGCTCTGTCTGTTGCTGCACAAACACAGGGTGCCAAGAATCTGAAGGCACATAGGATTTACTCATTATCTATATTCATCTTCTTATTTTGTCTTGTTAAGGTACTTATCTTATTAAGACATCTGTTGTAACTGAAAAGGAAAGGAGATCAAATTCTAAATGCATGCAGCAGGATGTAACACTGAAGCATAAGTAAGCAAAGGAACATTCCTTTTGAACACACTGGAATTCTATTGTGTTGTAAATTTTTTAAAGGATCATTACAGACAAGAATGGCAGGTTAATTTAGCTCCTAGATTCCACGTGATGCCATGTAGTAAAGCTGTATCTCCCTTCTCTGGCACTGTTTCACTATAAATTAATTAAGACTGCAGTAAGGCACATGTCATCTTGAAATCCTTTCGATTTCCCCTGGGAAACTAAAGAAAAATAAATTTAAAAGAAAATCAGAAGGAGACGAACTGCTTTTTCTTCTTGTTTTTGCAGCATCAAGCTTACAATCTGACTAGTTGATCTGTTTTGCTTCTTACTTATACTGCTTATACTGCTTCTTACTTATACAAATGAAATTGTTTTCAGAAGCTCTTTAGGAGAAGTGGCTGCCTCTAAACCAGAGGAGGGAAGAGTCAGCCAAGGTGACTGGCTGATAGGCCTTCCCTATCAGGAAAAAAAAAAGAGTGAAATTCAATATAATCTATGCAGATCCACACTTGTCCACAGAAGTCATTATTTAATAACAACACTTAATGATTGGTGTGGATTGAGTAGATTGTACACTTCATATACCCACGTAGACATGGAATATACTGTCAAACTGCTAGATCTACTTGTTTTCGTGAAAAACTACCGAGAGTTGTACAATTAATGTGTTCCATGATAAACATCATGTTTGGGAGACATTCAGACATACGAGGCAGATTTCACAATAAATGCTTCTGTTTCTCAGGAGCTCTGAATTTTATTCCGAATATAATATAAACTGATTGCTTGAATACTTCATTGAAGATTCTGTGTCTGTTCCATTCTCAGTACTACAAAGAAAATTATGCCCAACATCGTGAAGTACTTCAGCATTTCTGGAGGACAACAGGAGATCTGAGTGACTATACAACTCAGCCATTAAATGGTGGAGAGTCCAAAATGGGTAAGTTGTTTACAATATTGTGCTGAATTATAAAGCTGAACAAGTTTGAAGCCAGACTTGTGCTACAGCTTGAACTTAGGTAATTTTGATACATAATAGTTCAGCTAGATTTATGGGAGTTGGGGTTATATTTCTTCCCAATACAGGAAAAATATGCTGCCAATTTGTTTATTATTTAATAAAGCTGATAAGAAAGTAAGTGTGTTTTGGAGATGAGTGGTTTTCAGTGCACTTGACACATCAGGAACCATATAGGTAATGAGATTTTGAGTAAGTGTTTACTGTAAACAAATAACAAGTTTCAGTTACAGGTTTCTAGACACAAATGTAATTGCAAGGCTCAAACCCTATCTGCAGGGAAGTGCTAGTCTATGTCTTTGCAGATATCATGGCAAACTTATCATGGGGTTTTTCTGTAGATTGTTTTTATCTCCTAGCACCAGACCCCTGAAATCTCAGGTAAATATGGGCCCCTCTGGACATTATTAATAGAGTCTCCCATATGAACTTCCCTAACATGTAGTTTCCAGATATAAAGAGGCCTATGGAGCACAAAGGATAGTGCCTATGGATCACATATTGTGACATATATTTCAACTTCATGAAGACACGTGGTCATATTTAAAACAGATTACAGGTTATCATCTTATGGGGCATTAACATTTCCTAATGGGGTGAACTTAACCCTTTCAGTTCTCCGTAGCACTCTATTTCCACGTATGCTACTACTAGACAGCATTTTGTTAGCCATACTGACCAACTCCCTGCAAACCAATCACTGAGAAGTTACTACGCATGAAAAGGTCTTAAATGATAGGAAGTAAATATAGAGGCAAACAGGATGCTTGTATGGAAAGGTGCAAGAGTTTTTTGTTGAATGGTGGCTCAAGATTCAGTGCTACATAATGGCGTGTAACTTCCAGTGGTATCACACACTGATATGCTCGCTGCTATAAAGCTGCAATTGTTAGTAACATTTTACAGCCCCAAAAGACACTGTTTAATTCTACAGATTCACATTTACAGCTGGAAACAATGACATGCAAAAATGGTTTTGTATTTCTAGACACGTAAGCGCCTATTATGCTATTTCAGTTAATGTCACTGTGGTTTTAGTTGTTTCTTCTTGGTTTTAATTATCTTTCTCTCTTCTGCCATCCAAAAACAAAAGACAAGGTAAAAGAACTAGCAACATGAAGCTGTAATTATATTCCCTCAGGAAATACTGTCGCTAGAAGCTATCTTTTGGGTTGTTTAGATGCCAAGCCATTTTGAACTACTAGAAAATGCAGGTATTGTTTGGTTATTTCTGTACAGTTTTATGTAGTGGTACTTAATTTTGAAAATAAAGGGGCTTGTCACTTTGCTTTAGTCAGAGCAGTAGAATTATGTTTCCTATGCATGTCCTATTACAAGATAAGTAATAAAGACCAGAATCCTCAGGAGCTGTTGCTTGAAATACTGCCTTCAATGTCTGTGGTCCCTAAAGAAAGAAAAGTAATGCTAAATGCCAGCTTATAAAACCTGAGGGTCTGGCTGGTGAGCTTTAGGAACAGAGAATTTCTGTCGCAACGTTTTGCCTTTCTCTCTCCAATGTCAAACCAAGAAGTTCTGGGTTTCTGGCTTAGTGATGCAGATTACAATCAGTATGATGCCGAAGTCAATACTGATGTGAAGGCTTTTGCCCCAGCTTGCAACCTTGAGGGCCATTTAGACAGAAAAATATACATTATGCAACCTTTTCCTTAGCATGGCAGGAAATGAATGCTGGAGGCAAGATTGCTCATGGGTGCTATAACGGAGCGTCTGGGCAGGGCACATGTTTTTTCTAGTCCCTCCAAAATAGTTTCCAAGTCTCTGCAGCAGTAAGCAAGGGGACTCAGGGTCTTGATTCGAGTGATAAGCATCAGATCCTGATTTTCTAGAATGTAATGTTAATTAATCTAAAGATCTTCTATGGAAAAGAGTTAAAATTATTTCAAAATTATTTTTGCAGACAATTTCCTTTATTTGTGAAAGAAATATTTCCTCTACTTCTTATGCCAGAAAGTTTCTGGTTTGGTTGGAAATTCGGAATTTCACAAGGAAGTGAACTCATGATAAATAGCAACACCAAGGATCAGAGCCATAGCAGTTAGTGCAGCTGTCTTGTAATACTGTGAAAGTGTTTATATTCTAAATATAGTTTCTTTTTATCCTGTTTTTAATTACCAGCAGCTATGCAACAAGTTTAACTCCAGTGAGTTTTATTCTCCAAAGTAATTTTTAACGTACAAAGAATACAGTAGCCACAGCACAGGGAATGTAATCAAATTTGCTGTGTCAGGTGACAGCTAGTGAGAAAATTGCCTTTCATTGATGGGTGCAGTTACGTCACTGCAGAGCTACATTCAAGCAGCTCTGAATTTGGAGGCAGAGATTTCCCAGGATTTCATTACCTCTATTCGGTGTCATTAACCTACGCAAAACTCACTGTAGATTTCTGCCTTTAGGCAATTTTAGTTTCTTACAAGAGATGTGCATTACACGGCGGTCGCTATGTTACACAATGATGCAATCATTGCTCTGACACTAATTGCATTCAGTAACGATTTAGACTGGGGTAACTGTAGAGTCTGTGCTCCCAGTGTTTCTTACAACAGTGGGAGAAGTGGACTTAATTCACAGACTGATATATCTACATTTATCCAGGGTAAAATTAACAAATTTTTCATGATGACCAACCCAGTTACTGTAATCTTAAATGAAACATAATGTGCCTCTTCTAATACCTCAGTTTCTTAATTTATCTTATGTATTTCAGCAAATGACATTCTATCCATGGGAAACCCCATCTATATTTTCTCCTATATGATGTTATGCAAATTGCATCTTCCTGATACTTAACATATGCACAAAAATGAGTCCAACAAAATTATGTTTGATGAACCATGTCACATTTCAATTACTTTTCCTAGACTTATATTATTAATAAGGACCTATAAACCACCACATTTTCTTGATTGAAGATCCTCTGTCAAAGCAAATATTACCATTAAGTAGGGTAAGGTTTTTTTTTTTTTTAGGAATAAACACACTGTTGGATGTGGACTACAGAGATAAACAGAAGGATTATTAGGATGGTGGAAGATTTACAAGGAGAAGTTATGTCTAATGAGGAAAGATGGCAACCAGCTAAATCAGACAAACAAAGTATGAAAGGACATAGTTTGTAATATATGTATACAGCAATGACCGTGAACATGTTTATCTAAACTATCCCCAGATCACTCTTGCAGACCCAGTTTGAAACTTGAAAATATGTGGATTATCTAATGAAAAATAAACATTGTAGGAGAGGTGCTCTCTTACTGTAATGTGGTGTAACACTACAGAAGTTATGCGGATTACATTATTTTAAACTGAAAATATCAGAGGGTTGTATACATGCATATTTTAGTTGTGCATAATACTGTGATGTCTTTTCACTGCATTGATAAGAAAGTCTATTCCAAGTTTTAAAAAAGAGGAAAAAAGTCAGTATGAACAACAAAATCAGAAGTTATTTGTAGCTTCAGTCATCTGACACCCCAATACGTGTGCTAGAGGAGCTGGTGAAAACCTCCTGAGACCTGATGGATGACACTTGTTTCCATGAATCTCAGACAAAATTGAATTTCCAGAGTCACCTCATCTAAAATATTATGCAATATGTTCATATAATAGCCTCAACTGCTGCAGCTACAGGGCATGAAATGAAGAAGATTGAAAAGGACAAGAAGAGACCACTCAAACCAGACGACAGATAGGACTAAGAAATTATCTACTGTCACTCAAAATTTAATGGTACACAAAACACTGAGATTTCACATTTTTCTGTGTCGCATAGAAATATTGATTTCTTTAGGCTAACTCAGTAACCATTTTACATATCAGGGGTATCAAACTAATTTTCACCGGGGGCCACATCAGCCTCACAGTTGCCTTCAAAGGGCCAAATGTAATTTTAGGACTGTATAAATGTAACTACTCATTTGCACCCTGAGCAGGTTTGGTCCTGAAGGGAGCCTGTGAAATAGAGTATCTAAAGAATCTAATATACCAGATTTGATTTTCTTCGCTGAAGATGCCGTTCTATACAGTGGCAGCATGTTATACTACTACTCTGTAGTCTCATTTCAGGTTTTTTCATCTAGGAAAGTTTTAAACTTTAAATTCTATTAATATGTCCAATATCTTGAAACTGATATGCTACCTGGCTGCTCTGTTACCAGAATATTTCAAAATATACAGAACTGGTTTATTTGAAACATTTCTGGTTTATGATGTACGAATTTTTTGGGACTTTGGTGGAAGCACAGGGCACAGGAAAGGAAAGGAAAGGAAAGGAAAGGAAAGGAGGAAACAGATGGGATAGAAAAGGATGATTTTACAAGACACTGTAGGTTATTTGCATAGATGATGATTTTTGTTTTATATTTTTTAGTACACTAAATCGTATTTAGAATTTTAAAGCATATGTAAGCACATACTGCACTAGAGAGCCTCTTAAAAATTGAAACAAATGAAGTGGCAAGAGCTCTAATTTAAAAAGGTTAACAGAATTGATAAAATGGCTGACTATGCCAGGTAATTGCATTAGCCTAGGAGGCCCTGTCAAAAGGAACAAGTGGTCTTCTGCTTCTCTGATTAGTGACAGGAATCCATTAGGTAGAGTTTGAGAGTAATTAGAGAGATTAAAAACAACAACAATGAAAAAGTAACAGCATTTAGAAAAATTGAGAAATGCAGAAATAGCTAGCATGAAATATAATCAAAGGAGCACATTAGGTATTCTTAGTGTTTTCTTGTGCTCTATAGTTTAGAAATAGTTATAAACCAGGAAGGGAAGAGTAAATTGTATAAATAAGTACTTCTCTTGTACCTTTCCTTAGTTTATCAGCAGAGAAATTAAGATATCAGTGCAAAATACACAAGAATCAATGACAGAAGTAAAAACAAATTTGTCATATATAAGCAGTTTAAAGCAAATTTCAAACCAATGCTTGAAAATCTGCTGTAATCCATGTGAAGAACACAAGTTTCAAAACAAGGCCCTCTTGCCTTCGTTTATAGCTCTGTTGAGTCATTAAAGTCAAATTTATAAAAATATTGCCTCAGTCACGCAGATAAACATGTTCACAATCTGTAAACTGTAGAATTAAACAATGGCATGGAATTGATAGGAATGTAATTTCAAAGCATAAACCTGGCTAAATTAAAAGCAAATGGCATTGTATTTATGAAATCAGGATACAGAGAATATTAGGGTATGTCTTTAACCAGTGAATGCATCTTCATTTGCTGAAGCTCAGTCAGTGACTGAACTGTGACAACGCCGAGCTCAGTATTAGCTCATTTATTCTCCTAAAGGTTCACTTAAAAATAACCTAGATTATGTATCGGTTTCAGTGACTTATCATTCTTACCCAATTTATTTACATTTAAACAATCCCTAGAACAGTATCACACCAGTTTCATTTATACCCTCGTTGCGTGAGCAGATTCGAACTCTGCATATATAGAAAGAAACTGGTATTCCAAAGAGTATATCATTCATCAGGAACTTTGTGGTAAATATACACTAAGTAAAACAAAAACCAAACCAAACCAAACCAAACAAAAAACCAAACGCCACACAAAAAAACCCAAAACCAATCAAACAAACCCAACACAATTTAAAGTTAGCAGTGTATTTTGTATTATGTTTACCATCAGGTGGCTATATCCTTCATTCATTAAGGTAAAAGCACATAAAAAAATCACAAATGTAGGACAGATTATCTTTAAAAAATCCACAAAATAACTGTAAGCATAACTACAATTTTATATTTGTATTGTATTGCTTGGTCTAATTAATAATATGGAATATAGTTAAGAAATTCTACATATGTCTTTCCACAAAAGCTCTACTACAGGTGCATTTCAGGCCAAGGCAGCTCCTGACAAAGCTATGTCTGACTACTCACTGTTCCCTCACTGAGGTAGTTTCCCCTGCTCATTACTTTTTTCTTGCTTCTAAACCCAGCTGTTAATTGCTTTAACCTTTAGTTGACTCCCTTGAACTCAGGAAATTTGCATTTTATTAAAACTGCAATTTTAACCTCCATTCTAATTAATAGAGTTATAACACTGTAAATGGGAATATTCAGAAGTTGGTCTAGCTTTTATAGATCAAGTGGTCTAATTTTTACATGTCAGAATTTCTGAAAATCTGATACATGGGATTATCATTATAATAGGGTCTCCTTCTCAGAATTGTATGGATTCTGTCTCCTAAGTACCATATATACATGGCAGACAAAATTAACACCAGAGGCAATGTAGGCCCACTGATGAATGGGGTGGGTGCCCTGGTGACAGAGGATACAGAGAAGGCAGAGCTATTGAATGCCTTCTTTGCCTCTGTCCACTCTGCCAGAGGCTGTCCTAAGGAGCCCTGTACCCTTGAGGCCCCAGAGGAAGGCAGGGCAATGGAGGAGTTTGCTTTAGTTGATGAGGAGTGGGTTAGGGAGCAATTAAGCAATCTGGACATCCATAAATCCATGGGTCCAGATGGGATGCACCCGCGGGTGCTGAGGGAGCTGGCTGAAGTCATTGCTGGACCACTCTCCATCATCTTTGCCAAGTCTTGGGAAACAGGAGAGGTGCCTGAGGACTGGAGGAAAGCAAATGGCACTCCAGTCTTCAAAAAGGGCAAGAAGGAGAACCCGGGCAAGTATAGACCAGTCAGCCTCACCTCCATCCATGGGAAAGTGATGGAACACCTTACCCTTGGTGCCATCTCAAGGCATATCTAGGATAAGAGGGTCATTAGGGGCAGTCAACATGGCTTCACCAAGGAGAAATCGTGCTTGACCAGCCTCATAGCCTTTTATGAGGACATAACGAGGTGGATAGATGATGGCAGAGCGGTGGATGTGGTCTACCTTGACTTCAGTAAAGCATTTCACACAGTCTCCCACAGCATCCTCACAGCTAAACTGAGGTACTATGGTCTGGACGATCGGGTAGTGAGGTGGACTGTGAACTGGCTGAAGGAAAGAAGCCAGAGAGTCGTGGTCAATGGGGCGGAGTCTGGTTGGAGGCCTGTATCTAGTGAAGTGCCTCAAGGGTCAGTACTGGGACCAGTATTGTTTAATATATTCATCAATGTCTTGGATGAGGGAATTGAGTGTACTATCAGCAAGTTCACTGATGACACCAAGCTGGGAGGGGTGGCTGACATGCCAGAGGGCTGTGCTGCCATCCAGCGAGACCTGGACAGGCTGGAGAATTGGGCAGGGAGAAATTTAATGAAATATAACAAGGGCAAGTGTAGAGTCGTGCATCTGGGTAGGAACAACCCCAGGTTCCAGTATAGGTTGGGGAATGACCTATTAGAGAGGAGTGTAGGGGAAAGGGACCTGGGGGTCCTGGTGGACAGCAGGATGACCATGAGCCACCACTGTGCCCTTGTGGCCAAGAAGGCCGATGGCATCCTGGGGTGTATTAGAAGGGGGGTGGTTAGTAGGTCCAGAGAGGTTCTCCTTCCCCTCTACTCTGCCCTGGTGAGACCTCATCTGGAATATTGTGTCCAGTTCTGGGCCCCTCAGTTCAAGAAGGACAGAGAACTCCTGGAGAGAGTCTGGCAATCTGAGAATAAACTTCTTCTCAGTGAGGGTGACGGAACACTGGAACAGGCTGCCCAGGGAGGTTGTGGAGTCTCCTTCTCTGGAGACATTCAAAACCCGCCTGGACACCTTCCTGTGTAGTCTCACCTAGGTGTTCCTGCCCGGCAGGGGGTTTGGACTAGATGACCTTTTGAGGTCTCTTCCCATTCCTAACATTCTGTGATTCTATGATTCTGTGATATTGTGGTTACTGCTTCATATTATTTAACATGATGTTCCATAGTAACTGGAATTTAATACCAAACCTGGTTTGGGATGTAAGAATATTTAATCTAAACTTACTAAACCCATTTTGTTTTGTCTCATTGAGACAGAACACTGTAAGAAGGGCTATGACAGACAGGTATCCCTTTATTTTAATTTATGCATTGGCAATAGTATTGGTAAAATTAATGTGAAAAATGCAAATTAAGATGCATATATCAACATGCTGAACTTAGATTATTGTGTTGTGCCCACCCTCTCCCCCCCAGGATAAATATATGACTTAGGAGAATTTAAAGAGCAGTTATTCTACATAGCTCTCAAGATATTTTACAAAAGATCCTTTTTATATGGAGAGAATGAAGTGTTAAAAACAAAGAATTTTTTTTCCAGATTACAAACTATTTAAAGAACAAGATTAGACAAGGAATTGGTGCACATTTACTTTGAATAGTTTTTGGTTTGTAACTAGGTCATCAAATTAGATGCATCATCACCCAAGGGTCTCATTATAGTCAATGGCAAAAGACTGGCTGAAAAGCCCCTTGGAGCTGCCCATTAAGTATAAGTATCTGCAGAGCCTACGTTTCTTTCTTAATATCCCAATTAAAAATTTAAGCTTAGGTAGAATGCGTCTCGGTAATGCTGCACTGTGGGTACCTTTCAGCTACAGCATGTGTCCCAACCATGAAGTAAAGCCAATTCTACACCTCCCCCTGCTTCCCACCCAGCATCTCTCTGTGAGATGATAACTAACTGGAGACCACAGCAGTTTTTTTCTGTGCTATTCTGCCAGGAATAGCACAGCTGTTGAGTTTTCCAGACATGTGCACTCTAACATCTCCGAGCTAAGGACATTAATCTGCGTGATGCTGGAGTGGCTGCTGGTAGAGGCTGGTGCTGGCACTTGTGTTTGCATTTGGGAGCTGAAGGAAGGCAAAGACCACAGTCGCAACGGGGGCATGGTGCAAGTTTGGAAACTGTGCGTCTAAAAGCAAATAATTAAGTCAAGGCTGTTTCTTCATCGCTGCTGTTTCTTAGTAGACAAAAAAAATACAGCCACATTGCTGTTCATCCAAATTAACAAAGAATCTAAGTAGGTTTTGTTTTGGTTTTGGTTTTTTTCAACTTTGGCTTGCATTCGTGAGTGGCATCCCACTGTCAAAATGTTTTCACTGTCATTTTGCCATGTTGTTTGACTTATATTCGATTTCACCATTAACTCCCCTTCAAAATATACCTCCTTCTGCATCCCCCAGCCAAATCTAAGTTGCTGGTCCCATGTAGACTTGAACAGCATTAAACCAGAGCTATTCTCAAGTTCGCTACGATGCCTGTGGCATTCAACAGCATTATGCTAAATCTATTTACTTGGATGGAGGATTTAAAATTCAGTGTTCAGTTTCCTGTTATGACTGCTACATCCTAAACTACTGGATGTAAAAACAATGCCAACCATTCTGTGGATCTATGGAACAGTTTTATTGCAAGTGCACAAGTCAGTGGTGTTCCAATACTGCAACCCAGGCCAACCTGTAGCTTTGTGTTCTTCCTCTGTTTGTTTTCCCAGGGGAAAAAAAAAAAAAAAAAAAAGAAAAGAAAAGAAAAAGGAAAAAAAAGGATGAAAAAGAAAAAAGGAAAAAAGAAAAAAGAAAAAAGAAAAAAAAAGAACAGAAGAAAGAAGAAGAAAGAAGAAAAAAGAAAGAAGAAAAAAGAAAGAAGAAAAAAGAAAGAAGAAAAAAGAAAGAAGAAAAAAGAAAGAAAAACGAAAAAAGAAAGAAAAACGAAAAAAGAAAGAAAAAAGAAAAAGAAAGAAAAAAGAAAGAAGAAAGAAAAAAGAAAGAAGAAAGAAGGAAGAAAGAAGAAAGAAGGAAGAAAGAAGAAAGAAAGAAAGAAGAAAGAAAAAAGAAAGAAAGAAGAAAGAAAAAAGAAAGAAAAAAGAAAGAAAAAAGAAAGAAAAAAGCCACGCTCGAAGCAGCTAACGCCGGGGGTGCCGGCGAAGCCGGAGGCACCGGGCACCGCCCCGCCGCGGAACCGGAACGCCCGCCCGGCCGCCCGCCCGGGTCCCTTTGGCTGCTGCACCGCGGCGGCGGAAGCAGGGTCGCTCGCCATGGTGTGTGCGGCGGGATGGGCGTGGGACGGGCATGGAGATGGTGATACGGGCAGGGCTGGGGCTGCGGCCACGGGCAGCTGTGGGGCGGCGGGGGGCTTCCCACACGGCGGCCCCGGCCCTTCCTTTCCCGCCGGGAGCGGCCGCACCGCGTTCCTGGGGAGGCCCTGGGAGGCTGCGGCGGGGACCCTGAGAGGCGGCAGGCGGCCCTGCGGGCCGTGAGCGGCGGTGAGCCCACCCTGCGTTTAAAAGCTGCTCCCTCCCGGGGAGCCCCGAGTGACCCTGCCCGCCCTCCCGGCAGGCGTTCGGCCTGGCCGGCGGGGGCCCGGGCGGCGGGGCTGGTTTTGTGGGTGCAGCCGCCAGCGAGCAGCGGCGGATTGACGGGAGGAGCGGGGTTGGGGTGTGAAACTGGGGCAAGGTGTCTCTCACGAGTTATTTAGGTGCTCAGGATAATGTGTTTTCGACTTTAGCAAGGCGTCTTTCTTTTCGCAATCCCAAACACTGGTGCTAACACAGATAATACGATGTACCGAAGCCCCCATTTATTGATTGCTGTTTCCTGCATCACACGTGCACATTTAGCTTCCTTTTTTTTTTCAGTTGTTTCTTTTGCGCGCACACTTCTTACTTTAAAGAGTTTAAATTGCATGTTGTTTGATAAAGCTTTTCAGTTTTGTTCAAACACTGTTTCACCAAAAAGTAACATCACTTAAACTAGTGTTACAATATTTTAAACATTTGTGAGTATTATTCCATCTCTGCTGCACAAACAGCTAGTGAAGGAAAGCCTCAGGCTGCTGCCTAGTGTGAGGCACTCATGGTCTGCAGGGGAGGGACAAAAATATCCATTTTTGTTATGTTGTACAAATTACATATGGCCTTTGTCAGGAATCCAGATGCAACAGTTGGATACCAGTTGAATGGGGACATTTACTGCAAAAGTACCCAGACCTAATTTTAGTTTCCTAGCTGCAGGGTTCTACAAATTAGGTATTTTGAGAATAGTCACTATGCAAGATTACTTACAGCATTTTCAGTGCTCTGGTAGTTTTGTTACACCATGTACCATGTTCAAGTAATTTTGTTTGTTGCTGAGGAGGGTAAGATCTAACTGGTGGAACTGATAAGCTGCTGCTGATAAGCTCAGGGCTTTCTGAGATGTTGTTGCATGATGTTTTTAGTCTGAACAATGGTGTATGCTCTTAACTTCTCTTTATGTTTTAATTAACTTCAGTGGCATAAGCCATCTTTGATTTCTTTTCAGCCAAAGTTACGAAAAACGCAAGGAGGGAAGCAAGAGAAAAAAGTTATCCATCCCTACAGCAGAAAAGCTGCGCAGCTTGCAAGAGAAGCACACAAACAGGAAAAGAAAGAAAAGTAAGTTGACTGTGCAAAATTTATGTACAGACCAATGGACAGCATCACAATAGACATTTTCTGTTTGGGGACAGGATGGTGGTGGTAGAAGGGGGCGGTTATGCTGATATGACCTTAAAGTAAAGACAGACCTATATAAGTAGTGCTGAGCCATGTGAACTGACAGGTTTACTTCAATGAAATCAGCTTATACAAAGTGTATAGTTGTGCTATTTGATTTTTGGTATTGTCTTTACAAGACAGGTTTCTTCTTATTGCAGCATTTTGCTTTACATAATCTGAAAGGCGCGATGCTGCTGATTTCACATGAAGCTTACTCACCTAGTTTGACTTTGCTCTGGGCTTTAATAAGAACCCTGCCTAGGGTGTAGCTTCTTCTGCTAAAATGCTGACTTCAGAGAAAAGAAGACCCAGAAAGCTTCTTGCAGAAGAGAGACTTCCGAATAAAACTGAGTAGTTAACTCCTGTTTGGTGATTTCTTGCTGTTCCATGGCAAGTTTAGTTTTCTGGTTTTAAGCTTTACTTTCCCCTTTCACAGAGGGAAAAGATAGCTGGAGAAGACTGGCCTTAAAGCATTTTCTGTCAGAGTATACTGGTATTTGGATGGACCATGTGAGCTGAGCCCAAATATTCATATGTGTGAAGATGTAAAATTAGGAACTCTGGGTATGGTTAATATATTCCTCAGAGACTGTGCAACTTTGTGGTTGGGGATGGATGTAGAACCTTATCTAGAGCAAAGCTGTAAGGTTGCTCTAGCTAGAAAGGGTATTCAGAGCAGTGTTGGGGTGCTTTGGACTACAGAAGCCACCTTTAAAGCAGTGGACTTTATAGCAGTGGTGAACAGGAGAAGCTTCCTCATAGTCTCTGCAATGTTTTCTTAATCCCATCTACAAACCTGGTTGCTTCTTTGACCATGTTTCTTATCATATAGAAATAAGTCATCTTAGAGGGCCCGAAACTGGAGGCAGTATTCCCACTGTGATCTCACCCATACTGAGTAAAGAGGATGGTTTCTCTGTATGGGCTAATGCACTTCTGCAGCATGGAAAAGCTGATTCTTTGATCTTCATTCTAAAATAAGGATCAGAGACAGTCAATGAATCTAGAAAGTTCATATGGTTCATCTTTATTATTTTAATTAAGCTGTGGATTTATTTGCCAGAAGATACTTTTATTGTGGTTGGCTAAATTTGACCTTTTGAACACACATACATTTTGTCTGTTGATTACTACTCAGTAAAGGTATTGCCTTGGGTGTAGGAAGTCCTTGAATGACATGTTACTGGAAGGTGAGAATGTCTTTTGCAGAAGTAGGAGTAAACATTTGCCTTGGTTTTGTGTGGGGTTTTTAATTTTCTTGTTTTCTTTTTTCGGTTGGTTGGTTTTTTTGTTGTTGATTTTGGTCTCCTTTGGTGCTTGGCTGGAGACAGGATTCAGGACTATAGACAGTTTAAGCTTCTATTTAATTTTTTTACTTTTCTTTATGATGGAGGAAGATAAATAACTCCTATGAAAATTCCTGTTTATGCTGAACAGGAAAGGAAATTGCATTTAGTTATGAAATGCATATTTGAGTATCTTTTGCCCAACAAGATAAGTAAAAAAGGGAAGACATTACCCAGAAGGAATTTCAATACTTAATGCAGCACTGGGCAAAAGGAAGGAGAAATTCTGCTCTAAGTTGCAGGAGTCTTTTTACAGTCTCCCTTGTCCAGATACCTTTCAATGCAATGCAATTCCCAATGAAATATAACAGTAATAATAAGCTTATTGTCCAGAAACTGGCTGCACTACAAAAGACCAATCTTGACCATAATAAGAGAAGACAAACTGGTTGGTTTTAGAAAATTGCCTACAGTCTTAAGTTGTCATGTTCAGTTGAATCGCACCTTTTTCTTGCCTGCATCCCTCTTCTCACTGTTTCTCAAGGTCTAATGAGCAGCAACAAATTCCAGTATCTTACTATGGATTTATTCTCTCTTAGTCTACCTGTGGATCCTTATTCCTATAGGTAACTTGGCTCTGTTATAATTAAAAAGATGCTTTTATGAGACAGCAATAGCTGATTCACTGGTGCCAGCAGAACATTGCTTTTTCTACACTTAAAGAAACCAGACCATAATGGGATGTTCCTGGAACTTCTCTTAGTAGTGATGTGCTGACACCAATCATGGTTTGTTTTTTTTTTTTTTTTTTACTACTGCTGAAATCTCTCTCTGGTTTTGGTAGCGAGAGCTGATCTAGCCGTGGATTTTTTTTTCTTTTTCCCTCCTGAGTTAAAATATACCGTTTCCATTGTTCATATATTGTAATTCTTTTAGGATTCTGTGCATTTTCATTACAAATATACTAGCCTAATACTGTCATGATGTAAGATATGAGAGTTAAAGAGTTTTTACAGTATTCCTTGATCTGGCATGAAGCAACCGCTTAGGTGTAAACAGTAGCCTTAAAATATCTCCTTGTGGAGCTCTCTGTTTGTTTCTCCTTAGCTATTTTGTTGTCTAACCTCTTAATTTCCCTGCAGCCACTGTGCTTCTTGTTTTGCTGTTTGCAGCAGCAATGCTTTGAGATCTATTCTTGCAGGTTCTTTATGTGGAACTGAAAAAACGTTCACTCTTAAAATTGTTTGTTCTGCTTACAGAAATTAAAAAAAAATCAACTGCAAAAAACCCCAGAATTTTTAATTCTTATAGAAGGATTTTCATATGTAACTGTCCTAAAATGCTTAACCAAGCCACTAGTTGGTGCATAAGCTAGCAAAAATGGACATGGGAGAAATATGGAGGTATTTAGCAACCTGAAACAAGAAATGAGGAAATATGTCTTGTCAACCATGTTTGTTTTTTTCTTTTTTTCCTAATCAATGTGCCTGTCTTAGTTCTCAGAGCCATAGATGGCATTTGTGTGTGTGGATATTATAGGGAAAAACACTGAACTGGTAAACTGATTTGGCAACTACTTATTTTTTGTTAGTATTTAGAGTAGAACAGTTGAATACGATATCTGAGATAAAGAAGTGCTGGTGGAGCATGAAGGCTTTAACCTTTTAGGTACCTAGTAAACATCAAGAAAACCACTAATCATCCTTAGAAGTGATCAGAGCCTAAGCAGATGATTTTGTGGAGATAGCAGGAAAAGATCATCACAAAGCAACAGCTTGTCACAAAATGGTATCCCTGTCCTCATCCTCTCTTTCCATTGAGCAAAAGAAGTTACTTCTTGTGTGGAAGGAGATGAGCGGACCTTTCTTTGATTTACCTTATTTGATTAGCCTGCCTGTTAATATTGTTGTCTTCCAGCAGTCATTGAGGTGAGGCTTTTATATAAGCTACAATAAGGCAACATCTGATCCTGTCATTCATTTCTCATGCTGAAATAAGTTGTGTACACTAGAAACTGAAGGTTTTCTTCCAGTAGAAAACTGTGTTTGTATACTTCATTGCCTAGATAAATAAATGACAATGCAGGTCTTTCATAAAATTACTTTGCTCTAAGAAAAGCGTTGTGTCCTGTTTTCATCTGGTTTTTTCCATTCAATCTCTTCCAATAAACTGTTTAATTTAACAGGTAAACTGGATAAATTTCATATAGTAGCAAAAAGGTTTTTTTTGCAAATTTTTTTGTTACCAAAAAATACAAATTTTAGGTGAAGCAGAATAAGTTTTACATTGTTCTCAATTTGACGAAGATTTCTACTTGAAATTTTACCTTGACTTTCATTGTGACTCCAAAACAATGATTCTTGGGAAAAGGAAAATGAAGATCATTATTTGTATGGTACTCATTCCTGGCTAATATGTCTGCTTTTCTCTGCTAGGTTGAAGACTGACAAAGCTTTGCGTTTGAGTATCATTGGTGAGCAGAAACTTCTGTTACTGAATGCAGTATCAACTTTTTAGCATAGACTAAGTTTTAGCAACTTTATAGATACTTTCTTTATAATCTGACTCTGTAATCTTAAAATAGACTTTGTTGAAATGCTAAAATACCTGACATGTTCACTCAAGTAGTATATACAGGGCTGAACTTGGGCCTAAATACAGCCCAATCTTTGGTCAGTGTACATGACGACAGGGCAATATAGACCGAACATCTCTTGTACATCTGTACATGTATTTATTGTACTTGTCTCCATACTTTTTTTTAATCATTTGTAAAAGAGGATGGTACATGTAGGTTAACAGACACATTGTGCTAGTAATGAGACACAACCTGGAATCTTTTTCATATGATTGACACTGCACCTTTTCAATTCAATCTGTTTAAAATTGTGATGATCAAAACTCTTGCTCAGCCATTGTGGTGGTGTGTGGTTTTTTTTTTGGTTGGTTGGTTTGGTTTTTTTTTCCGCTTGAGGCCTTCCTAAGTTTCCATCTTAAGCAATTGATCCAGTGATATTTTAAACACTAATTTCCAGTAAAACAAAGCGTAACGTCTTTTTTCTGTAAGGAAGACGTAAAATACATCTGAAATAATGTGAGAATGTTTCTATTATAGCTACCTTCATACCTGGTACACACAATATCATTGAGTCTATGATGCCCTTCAAAATCTTGAAAAATGGGGGATTATTTCAGAAATTTTGGAGAACTTTAATCTGTGTTGATGCTATGATGCTACAGTGATGATGTAATCATTAATGTTTATTCTTGTAGGAGAAAAATTGGAATGGTTTCAAAGTCACCTTGACCCTGATAAAATTGAATACACAAAGAAGGAAGCTGGCGAACTAATTGAAAAGTAAGACTGATGTTAAAATAGGATTAAAAAGCTTGATTTGTCTTTTAAAAATAATGTTCTTAAATAAGTTTGATAAAGTGATGATGACTCAGAGAAGGACTTTTTTACATATTACTATTAATAATATTAAGCAGTTGATTTTGTTACAACTGAGGTTCATTATATATTGAAAGATGTATATATTCACACTAGAATTACTGAAGTTGTTTGTTGGTTTTGTTATTAAGTATGTCTCTGCTTTTGTAGCATGTGGAGAACTAAATGATTTGGACAGTAGTAATTGCATTAATTTGCTAGTTGGGTTATTCTGTGACACTTAAATACACAGGTTTCATTCTTCTTCTTTATTCTTTAATTTTCTTTGCTGAGATTAAACGGTACTCAAGTGGGTCAATTTTTAGGGCAGGAAGTCACAAAAAAATTGAGTGTGCTAAGAAGGAACTCAATTATTTCTGTGCTGCTGGATGTACATACTAGTGGTTTGTCACCATTTTTCACCTGCTACCTAAATAATGTAATGTATACATATTCTTAGACACATGTACTATATCAGTTTCCTTTCAGAAGCTCTGATGTGCTCCCTACGCTGTTCATGAAACCTGTAAACTGCTAATCAACGCTACTGATACTGCAAAGGCAGTAAAAGTGATAGTTACTTTTTGGATTTGGGTTGGAAATTTGCCAGTGATGTAGAACATATGCCAAAGAAGAACGTTAGTTTAAAAATTGCTATTGAGGTGGTGAAATTCAGCAATTTAGTTAGGAATACTTAGATTTAACACTGGTCTTCCAGAGCAGGTGAATTATAACAATGTGTTTGAGTTTTTTGTTTTGTTTGGTTTATGCAAGCATAGTTTAAAAAAAAAAAAGTCAAATAAAAAAAGTAGTCCTTCTGGAAGCTGCAGATGATTCAAATGAAGTGCTAAATGGAGCTGCCACCTTGAAGATTAAAGTAATAGTTCAAATCTAAGAAACATCTCTGACTAATTTAGAAAATAAATACAACTAGTAAAAATAACTTCTTAGGTTATCAAAGTAATTCTGTTTTGCAAAAGTTTTGCATGATTGCATCTAGCATAAACACATTTTATTTTTTTCAGTTATATGTGTCGATTCAATGCTGAATTGGAGCAGATTGAGTTACAAAACAGTATTAAAGGCAGACAAGGAAGACAGCATGGTTCACGGGAAGCGGTCATCAAGCAGACCATAGAACGTGAAAGACAGCTCTACGAAGGCTATGGAATAGGTATGTAAAAATATTACAAATAATCCTGTGGTCACATCTTTTCTTGCTTACAAGGCTAGAATCTAAGCGAAATGTGTAGGCATTATCTTTTATTTTTCTCTTTAAAGAAGTTAACTAAGTGGCAGGTGTTTATGTCTTGCAGAGGAGTTTAGGAGGAGGGGCAGAGTGAAGAAAAGGAAGAAAAGATAGTGGAGATCTGGCTTATACATTTCTGCTTTACTGCTTTGCTTTTGTGCATCTTTGCTAGTACTGCCTCTTTAGTGCAGTCATATATAACATATTTTTGAAACTAAAGTGAGATTTCATGCACCTGTCTCAAATACAAATTCTGTTGAGCAGCTTGATGGACCTTCATTATATACAAAGTATTTTTTATCTTTAAAGTGCACTTCAGTGGGCGTGCATGTTTTAACATGCATTAGCATCAAGACTTTATTTGGTCATGTGGGGGAATAACAAACATCACTTTGTCTACAAATTAATTGCTTTTTTTAGATGGGCTTTGTTAACCCGACTTGGGCCAATGAAGTTGTTATACTTCCTCTAACTTTTGATAATATGTAAAATTACTGTTAGGGATAAACCTGTGGCCTGACTTGCCCCTTTCCACTGAGTTGCACCAGTGGCATGAAGAACTTCAGCAGGTTTCTTATCATGAGAGAGTGGGCTTTAAGTTTCATGAACTTGAGGAGAACCAAAGTCTCTGAATTCATGTGCCTAAAACATCTTCAGAAAGAGACCCTTCATTCCACCAAGGTTGAGATGTCTTTCATATGGGAGAATGATTGCAGCAGAAATTGTAGTACAGATGTATTTCCAAAATTTGAATATTTCTGGAGTTTTCCTGTTTAAGTCTAGGTAATCCAGGAAGAAATCCTGGGCTATCGTGACACATCTACTCTACAGGCTCTATTCTACAAACACAAGTGATAATCCACAAGTAGAAAACTATGGTTTTGCTCTTGTTCTTCTCAGGCAAAGGAGTTATGCTCCTTTCTTTGTCTTACTGCATAAGATGGTGGAAGGAGTGAAAGGCAATATGTGAAGGTCCTAATACTTAACCTCTTAATAATTAAAAACCCACAAAACCTCCGAAAATTCAAAACTAAAAGTCATGTAGATAAAAGCCTAGTTGAAAGCACTTTGAGTTTTTAATCACGTACCTTGGCCATTATCACAAGTTTGAATAAAATCATGATGCCAGATATTCTTGTTGACTTTTTTTATTACTATTTATCTTCCTGTGGGGTAGCCATCTGTGCCAGCAGATCATCCAGTGAAATCTTCTGAGGAGCATCATGTGTGAAAACCACAACATGAGCTTAGAGAGGAAAATTCCCTCTTAAGGTACATAGCCTTCTTTAAGAAGAAACAAACTCTTTTTGAAAGTATTTTGTGGTTTTGGAGGTATTAATAGCATATAGATGAAAGCTACATGTGAGAGAATATAAATAAAAGACTAAAAATTTGACAGCTGGAAGTAGGCTGAAGGGAAGCAGAAGTAGTCTGGTGCAATAAGGGAGAAAGACAAAGGGATAATGAAATTACAAAAAGCAAGGAGTTGTTCTGAGGAGAGTCAACTACAAAATAGTAGTGAAATTGATGTATTTTTCTCTAAGAAATAAGCACGTTGGAGTTAAGTGATGAACTTGGCTTTAATGCTACAGTATTATTCAAAGGCAGTCAGTCCTAACAGTAAAAGTGCATAATGGAGGACATTAAAAAAATCTGCATTGTTCTGCGGTTAGAATACAAAGCACAGCAAGGTTTGGGTTGTGTCATATTCTCTTTTCCCCCAATTTATATTTTACCAATAAAGAAAATGAATGGCTCTAAAAATTCTGCCGGTGTTACTTAGTACTTTCACATCCTGCAATAGCAGAGGAATTCAACAATAGCTGTGTGACTTCATGTGTAATCTTTGATTTCTTAAAGGGAGTGGGGGAAATTCATAGGAAGATACTATGAATGTTATCAAATAGCTCAGTTGTAGAAAAACTACTTTTTGATTTTTGTTTTCAAATCTTAGTTCTTCCTTTTTTCCTTCTTTGTGGAAAGCTGACTGAAAAAAGCAACAGGACTAGATAGAAAGATGTCAAATACACATGCACAACATAAAAATAAAGAAGAATCTAGAAACATTGTAAGCAAAATTTGGGGTTATTATAGTATTAGTAAGTAAAGCATTGAGAGAGCATGGTGCAACTTCACATATTAAATACGCTCTCAAATCATTCATTATTTGTTATCACAGCTGCTGCAGGTTTTGCTCTCTGTCTAGGACAGTATTCATTCAGAGAAAATAGTTGCTGCTAAATACTGTAATTAGAGATTGGGGATAAATGGAAATCAGCTGGAAACTCTGCTTTTATGCTCTAGCTCATTATTATCCCTGGAAGCTGTAGTGAGGGGAGCTTTTATAACTGACTTTGTATTTGTTGTGTGGGTTTTGTGCGGTTTTTTTCTTTCTCCTCTATTCTTGAACTCAGTTGTTTCTTGTATACATGTGCATTTGCTATGAAGGGACTAGATTATATGAATTGTTTACATTTAGGAAACTCTCCTAAAATTTGATGCCATGCATATATATGTGTATATATCAGTTATATGTAAATGAAAAGTGAATTCTTTACTGGCTGTTTACAAAAGTAGTAGATAGATATCCAAAAGCATAGTAAATGTTAGTCTTTTTTCTTGCTTTTTTTTTTTTTTTTAAATAGTACCTATACAGGGAACATTCAGTCTGTCTATGAAGTTTTTGAGTTTTGTTAGCAGCTACTTTCACTTCCTTATTCCTTAAATGTATATAAATTAATTTTACTGCAATTTTCTTTCTGATGTTGTCATTTATATGTGTGGTTTTTAATCTAGTTTTACATGTTCAGAGCTAAGCTATTGAAATGATATATCCTTGGAACTCAGGGTTAGCATGCTTTCAGTTGAAAAGCATCATAATTGTTTCATCTGAACATCACACATTTTTGATAATTTGCTTCTAATTACCTTGCGTATTCTCACAGAAGCATAATGTAAATCTCATTGGGAAAACAGTCTTTAAAGCTAAACGCACCAGTTGTATTAACTAATTCCTGAAACTTCGTATTACAAGGAAATGGATGTAATTCAGATGAAAATTGTATTATTTACATGTATCTGCCTAGTGTAACTACTGCACTACTTAGTTAGCTGCTCTTTTCTGTTATAATCATTATTGTGTAACTGAATGGTTCTTTGTCTAAAGAGCTTCTACAATTTGTAACATCCTTTTCTTTAACTTTAGGCTGCAATATCATCCTTTGACCTGATTTGAGTGTTTCTCTGTATGACAGCTCCAATGAATGTGATATATATGCAGCCTCTATTCTGTGCAGAGCAGTGACATTTCAGTCCTTGTGAGATTTAAGTAAATCTCTTGCGCAAATCTTTGCTTTGGGAGAGAGACATGGTTACTGCTGTGAAGAATGCTAATGTTTTTATTAAGAGCATACTTCTGGAAGGAAATAAAGCATCCTGGCAGACTGTCACAGAGCACTTGGTCAAAAAATAGTGCTGTGGGACACAGCAGAATCCTGCCTGCCTATAAAAGGGCACTCTAGCTGTGGGATTGTTTTCTCTATTCCTTTTTTCTCTAGTTGTGCTTTAGAAGCCCTCCAGTCCATGCCTGTGCACAGAGCTAGGACTGGTTAGACCTATAGCTGACAGAAGCTTTTTATTTCTGATGTCCATCAGAACTTTGAAGTAATCAGGTCCAGTATGAACAATTGGAAAGGTGCTTACTTCACAGTATTTTACACAAGTTCTGTGTTACAAATTAAGCTCGGTCACTTTGTCTTTTTCCTTATCCTGAAATGGTGTTAAGCAGCAACATCTTCATGACAAAGTTTGAGAGCTAGCATGCTGTTTGTTCTTCCTCAGAAAAAAGATAGGATAATAAAACATTATCTAAAAGGGTCAGAAACATGAAAACAAGTGCTTACTTCAGTTTTTCACTGCTGTTTTGTTATAATACGTAGGTTACTGAATACTTCATCTTAGAAATGCCAGACAGTATCTGCTCCCCAAAATACTGTGTCTGTTTCTTTTCCACTAACCTCTGTGCCATATTTCTCCGTCTTCCATTTTTTTCCATCTTTAGTTTAGAAAACACTCTCCTGGGGCTTGTTAGTTAGCTTTAAAAATGTTCACAAGCAAAAATGTTCACAGCAAAAAACATGACACTGGTGCAGGCTAAGGGGATACATCTGAGTAAGATAGGTGTCATTAATCTGGAAAATACAGTGCTTTCCACCATAATTTAAAAAATCAGTTACTGTACAGTATATGATTATACTTTCTACACACAAACCAGAATGAGACTAGAGTTTCTAGTTCTGTTCCTAAGCTGGCAATGCTGGAGTTTGTATTGTGTAACATATTGCAAACACACATCTAAGCAGAATTTAAAAATGTTGCCACTGCTAAAGCACTAAAGATCTGTTCAGTGCCAAATCTTGATTTGGCAGAGAATCTCCCCCCTTCAGAATGTGTGCTTTCTTGTGACGCTGGGGAAGGCCCTGCATGACAAGCTAGATAAACCTGTTAGATAATATTCTGTCTGGAAAACATCCTATATAAGTTAATAAAAGCCATTAAATGCTTTCCAAGGTGGTTTGTTTATTTTGTTTGTTTCGTGTTTCTTCAGCCAAAATGAAGCAGTTGAAAGGGCTTCATTTGAAAGTCTTGCAATTTAGTCCTGGTTTGTCTGAGAATAACTCTGAACTGTATGTTGGGTCAGTGCTTTGACAGAAGGAACATATACGAATCTCAGCACATTTCTGGGGCAGCTGTCCCAAATTAGCATAGTGCCATTCCTGCCACACTCACTGTTTACATCACTAAGCTCTGCCCTAGGAGAAAACTGAGTAGGCATCGCTCCTTGTACAGTATCTGAGAGACGGAAAGGAGTTCTTTCACGTGGGGGAGGTTAGGACATTTCAGCATTTGGCACTGTGCTGTCAAGAGTGCAATTCAAGCCATTACAAAGAAAGGAAGAGTGACCATGGCTTTGTTTCAATGCTTAGTTGGGAAGGATGGACCTAATGTGGCACTGGTGTTTATCGGAACCCAGGAATCGGCAGACAAAAAGAGGATTAGATATATTTTTATTTGCCTTGCCTGGATCAGCTGTGAGCAGTGTTGCTGTTACCTGTTTGCCAAGAAGCAGGCTGCAGAAATCAATGTAATTGGTATCAACAACTCTTGTGTATATTATTGTTCTTCAGTTGGTAACTTTGTAACCCAATGTGAAGGGAAGAAAGAATTTCTGGATAATAAAGACTCTGGCCACGAAGAAAGTGGCAGGTGCCATCATCCTACATTCTGTAGTAGCAAAATCATCTATAATTCTGCATTGATAGCATGGTCTGATTTATCACTGTAAGACTTGGGAAAATTGATAGATGAACAAAGGCAGGACTCTAAGTTCAGGGTTTGCTCAAGGACGGTATAAGAAGTTCTTGAAACATCACGTTGTTAATAGCAAAAATAATAAAGTGGATTTAACATTACAGAGGTAGCAAGCAGTCGTCTTTATTAAGAGACCAGCTTGCTGTGAAATCTGTACACTTCATAGACAGCAATAAGGTATGTTATACTGTGCAAAAATTTCAAGCCTCCAAAGGCATAAATCTCTACAAAGTAGTGAAGATGTTAAACATAGGTCACTTGCAATACTTCAGGACTGACCAAGAAAAGAACGACATTCAATCAAAGCAAAGCAGCTTAGGCATCCCAGGTAGAATTCTGCATCAGCTTATAAACTAGACATCTAGTAGGAATGTTTTGGCTGCTCCAGAAAGGAAAAAAAAAAATCTGTCCCATAGGTCTCTGTACAAGATGTCTGCCTTCTTTTTTACTACCAAAGGTAATAAAGATTGGTAGTGAGTATATGTCACTTATTTCTGTTAGTGGAGAAGACTGAAAACTTTCAGTCATTGAAACTATTGATGTTTGGTTTTTTTCAACTCAGAGGAGGAGACAGATGCCAACAGTCTATAAGTATTATGTTGCATTTAGTGCAGTATTTAACAGGCATTTCAGCAACCATGGAATGCTAGTTTCCCAGTATTGAGTGGTTTATAGAAAAGGTATTTAACAATGGAAACTATAATTGGCATCGGAAGGAGACTGATTGTTATCAAATAGCGTTTCTTTGCTCTCAGATGGTCTCATTGCACTTTGAAGGTGGTAGTATTATATTCCAAAATCCAAGACTATGTTCTATTTAAACACCTCACATCTTACTGTACTTTTCCCAGTGTTTCTATTTTAAAAACACACACACACATATATATTCTTGTACTGCATGGTAAATTGTACGAAGTGTATATAATTGTTTGTTATGTTTTCTTACTTGAATTATCAGAGTTACTTTCCTAACTCTACTGCTGATCTGTCTTGCTTGCAGTGGTGACTTAAGTGCTTTGAAGTTTTCTTTCCAAAAACATTTAAAAATACTTATGGACCACTTAGTAGTCACTAATTTTTAGTGAGGCTTGTATATTTAGTTCAGCTTTGAAACTAAGCTTTCTTATTTTACCTTTTATCTGTTGTGCATATTTATAGTAAGTTCTGCAGAGCAGAACGGTGTTGTTATATTTGTGAATGTCTTTTAAAACCTAGCTTGACCACACTTTGATCTTGGTTGAGGATGTTAGTTATACTTTTAAAACAAATAATGCATTAGTTATTTTTCTAGTTTCTTCATTAGACTTTTTTTTAACGGAAACTTTAAGCGCTTGAAATTTTGCTATTTCTCAGATGTGTCAGTTTAGAGAAAATGAAGCACCTTCTTTTTATTTGTCAGGTCTGTTTTTTTGGTAACTGGTACATTTGAATTCTGGAATAGTTCCTAGGTATAAGTTCACTTCCTTTTCTTCACCAATGAGAGGTCTTTCTGTTTATGTATTGCACTAGAGACTTTCTAATATGAATCCACTTTCTCATTTGCTTGGTCTTTTTATGTCCGAAATAATATTTTCAGCCCTTTAGCTCACATTTCTTTTTGTGCAGTGAAACTCACCTGAATAATGTAACACATCTAATAGAATTTCATTTCATTCCCATTAGAAATCCCAGACATTATGAACAGAAAGCATCTTAAATATTTCAGGTAAGTTCTTTTTATTATAACTACTAATCTGTTTAGGCAAAACAGTGTTTCTGAATTTGATGTGTTGTATGTATTTTTTCTTAAAAAAGAATTTATGCAAAACTGTCAGAGAACTTGTCATTGGAAAAAGGCTAGGCGTGGTGTTGCTCTTTCAACATTTCTTAGCTGTCACAAGCTAAATGCTGGTAACAGTCATTAAAACATTGGAAGAGTTAGAAAGCTTCAACAGTTAGAATTCAATTTCTATAACTTAAGTATCTTTTTTTTTCAGTATTCTTAGAGAATATTTTCTCTTTACCTAAAACTCTCACCTCCGCTGTTCACTGATTTACACAAACAGGATAAGCATTCTCTGTTAGTGTTTAAAGATCAAGACATAGATTTATCGATAAATGGCATTATACTGCTTTCTTACTTGAAATGAGTTTTCAGATGGTAATTGTTATATAACATACTGACCTAAGGCATTTATAGTCAGAAATCATCACTAAGCAACTACAACAGCACAAAGTTCTTAGTCATGTTCTTGAAGATCCAATTCTAGGTGTAGTACAGTAGTGTTTGTATATACTAGTTTAAAATCTTAAGTGAATGGACAACTGCAAGCTGTGAAACTTGCTGCTAGCTTGTCTGGGTGAGCAAGTCAATGTGCCTTTGTAATGGATTGAATGAACAGTCTGGCTGACAGCTCTATCAAATGAGACACTTTAAAGGAGAAAAAAGACTTATGAATGCTTATGTTGCCAGGAGCAATATACTGTTAACTCCTAGGAGTCATACGTAGCCAGAAGTCACACTTACAGGATATTGGAATAAAGTCATAAATATCAAAGAACAGACAGGCCTCTGGTTGCTGTGTTTATAAATACAACAATTGACTTCTTGCACTGGGACATCTGATGAAAGTGGTGTTTGATTACCTTCGCAGAGCAAGAACATGTTTATCTTATAATTGGCAAATACTGTCTCTGCCCTTGAGAAAAATTGTCCATGAAGTGCACTTACTAGAATCAGGCAACTATTCCATTATTTGAGTACTGGATTTGACTTGTGATATTTAAATTTAAATGAACCCTTCCTCCTTCATGCAGCCTTTTGAAATAATATGCTTATCATGTGAATTAATATTTGCTAACATTTTGTGTCCCCTTGAAGTTAGTCATGCAAGATGTTAACACTTACAATAAATAATAATGTACATGTGATATTAGCTCTGCAAATTCAGCATCCAGATGAAGCAGCTCTTCCAAACTGCTTTTCCATTTCTTGCAAGACTTGAGAGTTTAATGTGTCAAACCTAGAAATAGGTGGCCTAAAGAAACTGAGGATACAAATAGTCTGTGGGAATAAAGTGAATCATATATTTTTTTGTTCAGAATGTGAAATTTGAAAGTACTTAATCTTCACAGAAAAAATACAGCTGCTGTAGTGTACAAGACTAGGTGAAAACAGTGCTCCTTATTGATACTGCATTGGGATTAGTAGTAAAATTTAGAAAAGCAGCCTCACGTGAGTTAGCGCATTCTGAGGAAAGGTGAAGTAATTCTGCCATTCCTTCTTGCAATTTCTATTGCTAACGGTTTTACACTGATTTTTTTTTTTTTTCTTTAAGAGAATGGGATGGTGATCTGAGGAAACTGCCAAACATCAAAATGAAAAAGCTCTCAGCTACGGACGCTGCTTGCAGTCACCCTGAGGTAGCAGATGTGGAAGCTAAAGAAGAATCAAATAAAGCAGAAGAATTGGACAAAGCAGAGAAACTGAATAAATCAGAAGAGGTTGCCTAATGAGCACAGCTGATTCAAAAGTTGAAACAGCTGAAGGGAATTAAAAGAAATCTATTTTAATTACCACTGGAAACAAGAGTAAATTCTAACTATGTTTGCATAGGCTTTTCTAGTTGCATTTTTATGAGCTCACTGTGTACCTGTCATAAAAAGTAAACAGTATATTATTGGATAAAAAATTTTGAATATAAATAAATACTTAAAATCGCAATTGTGTCTTTCTCATGCTGTACCTTCTCTTCAGGATGCAGGGTCCCGAGTTGACAAAGAAATTTTAGTCTGTACCTTGAAATCCTGACTTGTTGAGTACCTCTTCCCTGATCATTGAGCAGTCAGGATTCTGACACCTGTTAGAGATACTCTGTCGTGGGAAATCCTTACGTTTTCCTGGTAATGGCCAAGAATGTATGTAATTTAGCATATAAACAGCAGGTACCTTGGTAAACAGTGGGCCCAGCTAGTGACAACTTTTATCCATCCCTTGTGGCAGTGGCTGGGATGTCTCTAGGTGCATGCAATTTTGAGGAGAGCAGTGATAGACCTAATCACAAAAAATCCTGTGCAGGGTCACACAGAACACTCACCCTGGGAGTGAGAAATGTTCTCCTGTTTGGTGGAAATGTATATGCAGAAGATGAGATATATCGGTTAATCGTGAACAACTCTTTTCTTGTCTGAGAATTTGTGTCAGGAACAATGAGAGCTGGGAAGACTTCAATAAAATATTGAGTATTTTATGTTTTGTCGAGAGAATTTCGGAGAATTACCCTGTCCTTACCACTTGGTATTGAAGAATTCAGATCAGAAGCCAATTAAAGTTCCTACAGTCTGTTTTTAAATATATCTTTTGTCCATATTTGTTTTTCTAACCCCTCCGTTGAGAAAGCTGTGCATTTTAAAATTAAGTTGCTTAGGACTTTTAAATAGCAGGCCTGCTTTAAGAAGCAACTCTTTAGATGCCTTTAAATGTGTCTTTCAGGAAGGTTCTTAGCAGATTCTCATGTTTAATACTGTAAAATTAGGGGAAAAAAGGCAAGGATAATTTCACAGCAGGCATTAAGCAGGACATCTCTTTAAGTGCGGATTAGATTGGGCACAGAAGTCACAGTTCAGATGTACTGTCTGTACACACTGAAGCTGTCACAGTTCAGATTGCCTGTTAATTATGTGGAAATAATTATTCCTAGTGGATGATCTTTCTAGTACTTGATCCCCAGTACAGTTCTGTGGGTTAAACAACAAAGCTTTGTCATGGTAAATAGTTATGTGGGCTTCCTAGGTTTCTTCTGCAGATATTCCAGGTGTGCATTTTCTCAGCTGTGCAGCAAGTGTTACTGATGAGTTTTATTCTGTTAATGTATATATTAAGTTTTTCTCTCTTTACAAAATAGGCTTGTGTTATCCTTCAATGTTTTACCGAACCAATCTATTTAGGTAATATAGAATTAACTGTTGTTCTCCTTAATTAATCTGAAGAAGAAACATGAATAAATTTAGCAGACCTGAAGCACGTGTTGGTGATCTAATGCATCTTCAGATGCAAGGCTTAAACCTGACTAGAGGTCTTACCTTCTGACACCTGCCATATCCCTGGGCCATCACATCACTGCTTTGTGTGTTAGAAGTAAGTGTGCTGAATTTCAGGGCAGGCCTTTGATAGCTTTTTAACTTTGTTAAATTGAGCTGTGTTGTAGAATTCAGCTTGTTTTGATCTATAAAACTTGAGGTGGTAAACTCTGGTGGAAGCTGAGCCAGGGTAGTTGGTCTGAACTAAGACCGTGTGCATGTTTGTTCAGTGGTTTGAAAGATTTTGCCTTTCAGAAGATGCATCTTGAATTTTTGCTTCTGTACAACGTCTGATGTGCTTTGAAGTTGTAAGTAGAAACATTGCAGAAAAGTCACTTTCCTATCACATTGAGTAAAATACTGAAGGAAAATGAGCAGTAAAGTTACTCGAAGGTTTAGCTTGTCACAGTAACGGCAGTATATTAGGCTGACATCTTGGTGAATGCTTTAAAAAAGATAGTTGCACAAAGTTATGGAGAATGAGATGTTCTATACTCCTTGAAACAATTCACTAATAAGGCAATCTAAATAAAGTAATTTTTACTAGTGTGGTTGATATGACCGTCAAATATTTGAAATTATTTATTTTTTAACATCTGTTGTTCACATTTCAAGAACATGTTTACAATTTGGACTTGTTGAGTTTGTGGATTTTCTCCCTTGAAGTCCATGTATTCACTGCTTGTTTAGCTGCCTTTTAAACCATCTTCTTGTCCTGCTGCATAAGTCATGAAAAAAGAACAGTTTCCTTATGTGAACTTCTTACATAGATTTTATCAGAAAAAATAATATGTAGCTGTCGAATATTCATATTTGTATTGAAAAGTAATCTGGGCTTAAGTTGATAATGTGCAGGACCAATTGACCAGATGAGTTTTGCTGCAGAACGCTAATGTGGCAATGAGAAAGGAAAAAAAATCGCATTATTTATTTATTCATTTATTTGCTATTTCTGTGCTCAGAGTTTTTGTGCTGTGAAGCTGGAGTGGGGGTAGAGAGGGTCTTTTGCCTCTTGTGTTACTGAGACAAGATAGTGGAATCTCTTCGATCAGTTTCATAGTCCAATCATGCCTGTGCTTTAAAGCCACCTATTAGGCATTTGTATGGTGATGAGTTTCTTCCCTATGGTGAAAAAAAGGATGAATGCTGCCAGGAGTTCTGATTTGTTATTCTGTTTCTTTATAATTAAAATGAAGAAAGCACCTGCTGGTAACAGTGGGAATGGGAAATATTTATGTGATGTTCTCTGTTCTTACAAACTTGCTGTAGGGAATACCTTGAACCGCTGTTTACTTGTAACCGAGGATTACAGACTTCAGTGTTAAATCCTCTATTACAATTCTCTGTAGTTGACAGTGGGGTTTTGTTGTTGTTGTTGTTTTGTTTGTTTGTTTGTTTTCTGGTTAGAGATTAATTTTATGGAAGATTTCTTTCATTCTTTGTCAGATATTACTTCACAATTTCCCTGCTTTTTAATTGTTCACTGCAAAGGCGTAACTGTTAACTCAAGTTTCTTTAACTATCAGGGATCAAATTAAATATAAAAAATTTCAAGCAGAAAGTAACATTTTAACACGGAAGCCCACTTTTATATAAGGTTTTTTTTTTTAGCATATTTTTCTAATTTGTTACATCGTACTTTGCAGTGTACTTACTAAGGTATACTTTCATTCCAGCCAGCCCTGGGGAGCCAAGTCCTCTCTTGAGGAATTGGCTGAATTACATTCAAACTTTCAGTAGCAGACGAGTTGTCGTTCTCTGATTCTGGAACATACCCTATTAATGGTCTCAGCTGGAAGGAACCAGCTGACTTTAATTGCAAAGTAGTATGATTTTGTTTCATGTAAACTAAGAAAGTGTTGGTTTTGTTTGTTTTTTTTTTTTTTTTAAAGCTATCCTTCAGGCTGATTGTATGCAGCGAATTAATTAATTTACGGTTTTTTAGTGTTGGAAACAAATGTGACTGAATTAATGGAACTGTTCACTATGGCTTTCCAATCTGTTCCACAAAGTTGGTTCTAAAGGGATGAGGCTCCAGCATTTGTGATGTGAGGAAACAGGCATATAGTAAAGCACTTAGCCTCATTATTGTATTTTTCCTTTTTTCCTTTACTAAGCATGTGTCAATCTTTGTGGAACTTCAGTATGTGCAGCCAAAAAGACAACATATATTAACCATTTTCTGAACCATTCCTAAGTAGCTCAAGGAATATACTTAAAGGGTATCGTATGTGTGAATATGGTTTTTTTGGTCTTTGATTGCAATAGCATGTATACTCATCTCTGTAATGACACTACCGTATGTGAGGACAGAGTCTGGGATCCAAAAATGTGTACATTTGAGTCCAGCTTTTAAAAAAACTTATTTACTAGACACCTGGCAGATTGGAAAGAGTAATAAAAAAGGACATTATTGTTTTTTCTCAGCAGAAAATGTTTTCCACTTAACAAGTCCTCCAGACTTATTTTTCTAGTAAAGGACAGAGAAATGCCTGCACTTCAGAAGTATGTTAGATTGGCTGGTTTGGTCAGTCTCAGAATGAACCAATGCATACATCATATTTCAATCCTCTAGCTATTTAAAGAGTAAAAATTCATTATGATTGACTTCGTAAAAAGAAGTAAGTTTTATGAAGGTAAGAAGCTTTGCTAATGAGGTGGTGTGATTTATGCTCTGCAATTTAAGTTGTTGCCTTAAATACAGCTAACAAGATCCTGTGTAGAATTCCTGTAGTGAAACTAAAAATCAGCTGACTGTGGGAGACTTACTGTAGTGGTTCCCTAAGCCTTAACTGCTTGTATTGCAAATACTGCCAAATTTTCTTAAAAGGAACAGCTTAATATGCAACTAGTTACCTCTTAGAAATGAGAAATAGAACTATTTAAACTTTCAACTTAGTTATTGGATCAAAATGCCAGCATTACTCAAAAATCAAGCATTTTCTGAAGAAATACGGGAAGGTGGCAGCATTCTACTAGTGTCAGCTCATATTCATGTAAGTTCACACACGGTCAACCAATACAGTAACACGCTGTTTTGAAAATGTATAAAGTGACAATGTTTTTTTGCTAGGACATGAACTGGCCAAAAAATTTTACCCATATTTTAATGAGACATTCTTCTCTTTTGCCAGCACTCAAAATGTCCTAGCAAACCTAGAAGAGGCACTTGAGAAGGATTCACTAAAGCCTTTGCTCAACCTTTTTTCTAGACCGATTTGTTCTTTTGACTGCATTCTTCAGAGGTCCTGTAAGTAGCAGCAACATTTCCAAAAGGCACTAAGATTTTGTTGGTTTCTTTTTTTTCTGAGTTTATTTTAAATCCCATCTAAATCTTGCTACTTTACTTTTCACTTCTTTGCTCTTTGTGGATCATTACTAAATTTTGTAGAACATGGTTACCTCCCAGGCATATGCATACACGTATGTAATGATCCATGCTTCATTAGAGCCTTATTTCCTGCAATTATAAATTCCATGAGGTCTAAAGGCATTGTAACTGTATGATAGTTTTGAAGAAAAAAAACCAAAAACCAAAAAACAAAAAAACCATGCCATTTATTGAACTAGAAGACCCTAAACAAATATGAGAAAAAAGTTATCCTGTCTGTCATACAGGCCAGACAGTTTCTCATGCAGCTTTCAAGAGAAGTTATCCATTGCTAAAATAAGACCTAATTTAATTAACCCACTGAAAAATGACTGTGACCTTCTGTCGTCTTTGGTTTTTATTTGGAATAGTGCTAACTATTGTATTTTCATATATATGACCTTTGAGAAGTTTAAAAAAAAAAAAAGTTCATGGATTCAGTTAGTATCAGTTGTAAGTATTTGCAAGTAGTAGAAGGGCAAGTTCATCCCAGGGCCCACACTCTCCAGCAGACTGGAATTGTCGTGTTCTCTACCACGCTGTAAAATTTATCCAGGTCATAGGCAGTGGGTATGGTACGCCATTTAAAGTACTTCAGGTGAGTTCTTCGTTAACTGGCAATTTTTTTTTGGCTTTTAGATAAAGTTCATGCAGAACAGCCTCAATACTGGGGGCGGCAGGGCAGATGTATGGCATGTTTCTTTGTGTGTACACAGAGAGCAAACTGAACAGAAGTGTGTTTTCTGTTCTAGTAGTACCCTTCATCAAGATATTTGAACTCTTGTGTGCAAAGCAAAAAGGTGTATTGAACTATACCTTTATTCTCTTAATTCTAAACCCAAATTTGGTTCTATTTTTCCCTATGCTATAATAAATGGAAATGAATACATCTTTGTCACTGGAATTTCCTTGGTTATGCTGCTTTTTCTGTATTATATCTTGTAGGGATTCATGAATCCATCTTGGATTTAAATAATGAGATAGTTATGGCAGCTTTAACAAAAGGAACAATCTGTTGACCTCAGATGTAGGGAAAGGAATTTGCTAGAATGCTTCTCCTGTGTTTTGAACATATATTCTTAGCAGTCACCAGCCATTTGATGACTTATTCCAGCTACAAGTGTGAGGTTTGGACTCCTAGTCCACTCCCTCCCTAGCTGACAATGTAGGATGAAGATATGGGGCAGGTGGATACAACCCTCCTTAGAAACTAAATTTGTAGCTTGGTTGGAACACTGTATTTCTCAAGACAGTATACTTTCTTTGGTTTTACACCTGACTTGAAGTACATAGATTGTTTTATAATGCAAACATGTAATATTTATTTGCATTAAAAAAGACATTTATCTTTATGGTTTTTGGAAATGGAGAAAATCTCACCAAGTAGAATTCTAAAATAATAAAAAAGGAAACCTGATCCATTCTGACAGTCTAAGGTGGGATTAGCTTTAAACCATCTAACTCTATTTGTCCAACCCATCTTTAAAGCTTTCTAGTATTGGACATAACACAATTGCATGTAAAAACCAGTTAATTCCAAGGCACTGCTCTCCTTATAAAGTTTTTGCCTCCTCCTGCAGTACTAATTGTCCATTTTGCTACAGATGTAAAACCTGTTGTTTTCTGGGAGTTAAACAACCATAGGTCTTTTTCAGGTGTTTTTGTACTGTGAGTTATTTTTCTGAGCGTTCCTGAGTGGTACCCACTCTGGTACAGCAGGTTTACCAGGTGTAAGTATGCAGCTGAGTATGTTGTTCACTTTTCTTGCAACAGTGTGGTTTTGCCAATTCATGTTCAGCATGTGATTCTCTATATAACAAAGTGACAAATGTAGAATACTACAGTAATTTGTGTCATTTGTTTAATACAAATACATTTTTTTCACAACAATAAGCAGGTATATTACTTTTGTTTCCCTTACCTTCTGTCTTTCAGTACACATTCACCCACAAGAACATACAATTTTTCTTTTGCAAAAGAGAGGGAGTTAAACAAGTAACACAAACTCATAGTTCCAAATATTATACACAGTAAAATATTTTCATCATAGAGTAAGTTTTGTTGCATTATTAGAAATTATAAATGGTTTGTTCTGGTGATGGGGAATTACTGTTTTTTTCTACACAACAGAAAAACCCACTGCTTTCAGACATAGCAGTGTGTGAATGGCACAATTCGACTAGTTGAGAATCTTCGTAATGCTAACGATAGTCAAAAGTGGTATGTTTATGCCAGTTTGAAATAAACTTCATAATGCTTTTAACTCAAAACAGGAAAAGAAATGTGCGTGTTCCTAGTTTAAGAGTATCTTGTTGAAGAGTCCAGATCTGATCTGACACCAGATTACTTCTACCTACCTTCATTAAAACTTGGCTTAAACAAGCATGCAGATTAAGCTCTTCTCGTGATGGCAGCTCAGAGCAAGGTTCTGCCCTTGTGGGTTTAGTGAAGCTGAATTCCGCTGTCTGCCTGTTTGCCCAAGATGCACTGTGGCTACACAGGTAGTTTGGTACCGATCTTTATTTAATATATCATTTGCATTAAAAAATCTTAGAATGTAGCTTAAAACTTTCGGTATACTGTTTTTGCAGGATATAATCCTGTGGTCATTAAATTAATACAGAAAATTGTGCTTTGTGTGGGAATAAAAAAACACTGGTTGGTAAGCAGCTGTCTAGCGTCAGTATTTGTGCACCTTCCTTGTTCGTGCAGACCTGTACGCAGGGCGTGTTGGTGTGAGTAGCTCCTTGCCCTCTTGAAGAGGAACCACCCTGCTTCAGAAAAAAATGCCAATCCTGCATGAAATCCCTGAAAGTTCTAGAATACCCAGTGCACTTAAGAGGAGAAAGGGATGCACGGGCTAATAATATGGTAACGTTTAAAAGGTTAAAGATTGCTTCAAGCCTGCTGTAACCTCTCTTGCTGCTCACTTGTCTCATGTGTCAGCAGATGCTGTCCCATTTTGCTCCTTTTCCTGCTGTCCAAATTAATATTTCAAAGGAAGAGGAGGAATTAGTATTGAAGTCTTTTTCCGTTCTTTTAGTTAACTAACTGTAAGCTCAGTTGCACATGTAGTTTCAGATGAATGCCAAAATAGTGTTTTGAAGTTGAAGTCCTCAGTATAGAATGGCTTTGAAAGTTGTCTGTTCTGTTGCTGACTCTTCTCTGTATTTTTAAAAATGTACGGTAATCTTGTTGGATGCTATAGATCTGCCTTCAGAAGCCTCAGGTATTTTTTTCTTTGATTTGAATGTTATACTTGTGCAAGGAAAAAACCAGTATGAATTAGTCTCCATCAAACTGTCAAAATAGGGGATAAAGTACTTTCAGTGAGGTCCTGATGCTACAGCAGGTCAAAGAACAAGCTGACTTGTTCTTTGAAGTGGGGTTACTGTCACTTAGTAGGAAACTTTCTGATTATTTTAGAAAGATCTGAATTATCTTCCATTACAATTTTCCTTGTCTGTCAATTTTGCTGTGATTGATAAGGTTTTGTTGCAAACATCTCTCCAAACATTTAGTTGCAGCTAGAAATTTTAAGTGTCTAACTTCAGATATCATGAGATTTACTTCTTACCAAGCAGATTTACACTTTTAGAAAAAACATGCCTTTGCAAAATATCTTGAACAGGTGCAGTTATGAGGCATTCCTTAATCTTGTCATAGTTCTCTGAAGACCTGAAGTCTCCTCTACAATTATAAAGAGGGAAATTATTTGGTTACTCTTGCGTGCAATCTCAAGTGAGAAGCTGCTACAATTCCAGTTCACGATTGTATAATTGGTAAGTTATTTTATGTGAAAAATGCATGTCATTATGTGGAAAATAAACATTAATCCAACTCATCTGGAGTAACTTAGATAAACTATTAATATGGACCTATTCAAGCACCAATATTCTGTGTCCTGTCTAGCCAGATTGCAATCACATAGTCACAGCCAAGTTACATGAGCAGTTCCAATACAAAAGAACATAATAGTCTGATAAAAGACACTTTTCTCGGTAATACTGCTACTTAACACATTCAGAAAGGAATGCCTAATATATAAACTCCAACACAACGTAGGCCTAGCACCTTGGATATTTGTAAGAATGTGATGATTTTGTTATTTAATTGTAGATATTTGAGTATGTAAAGAGGAAATTTACCATTAGAAACTACTTCTGTAGAAGAATAGTTCGCTGGTATTTATGGCAGATTTCCCTCTTTGAATGAACCTGTGCTCTCTTTACTCTCCTTCTTTATTTGCTTGCTTTTCCTCCTTTACCTAAATACAAGATCAAAAAAGAGCTTTTAAATTGCTTTTTTTTAAACATACATTATGTTCAGACTCCAGACTTGTCCATGCCAAGTCAATGCCTCCTGTTGTGTCCTGATGGTAAATATCACAGGTATGAGAAGTGAATCACAAAATTAGTTCTTTATACATAATTCATTCTGTTGGACACAGTATTATATCTACATTCATTTATCTATTGCATCCTTTAATGCTATTCACACTTCATTTTTATATGAGAATGCTTAGAACACAAAGTTAACAACTGAAGTGTTGAAGCTCTAATGCCTCAGGTTTACCTGTACAGAGGGAAACCATTTATATCTTTTTTTCAGTCAGGAAGATAAAAACTAACTTTTCAAAAAAAGGAGATTAAAAACTAATGTTCTCTTAAGATACATAAGTATATTCTCTTACATCTACCTTTCTGTATCATGAATCTTAAAAAATAAAAGAAAAAATGGCTTCCATCTTCCTTACATGTCATCCTTTTCCAGAACTTTGATGATATGCAATTTACTGTTGTGTGATTCTGCAGTAAATTGCATTTTTTAATTTATAGTTCTGCCTCAAACATTTGTATATTCAATTAATGTCTAGTTCATTCTTGCAAAGTAAAATAAGCAGCTGGGCTGCTGTTCTAAACGCATATCTACACATTCTCTCCTTCCCGTACCTATTTTTCTGACAGCTACACTTAAAAAAAAATCTGTAGCTTATGGACACACGAGTTGGAATTGCTTACTTTTCAAAAACTCGGGCATCTTTAAAGACAATGCTACCCTTCAGATGTTTCAGATATCCTTAGTTGACACAACTGTCCAAACATTCAGGCTTCGCTGCAGTCACATGAACTTGTGTTACCATACGAGGCTTAGAGAGCGAGTGCTGTGATACAGCTCTATACACTTCAATTCAGATAATGCATATAACTCAGTTGGTAACCTTTGGAAGTGTATCTTTAAGAAGATAAATAGCAAATGGAACTTTTAGTAGTAAACAGGTGAAAGGTTTCTTTTTGATTTCTGTAAACAAAATGATTGAACCAGGCCTGTTTCTGCTTTCCCAGCCATCCGATTTAAAGAAAAAAAAAAAAAAGGTACTCTTGTCACGTTGGTTTGGCATTGTCTGTTAAACCTGTTCTCTATTGCACTTTCTACACTTCCACTTTCACTACACTTGCTGACTAGTTGAGAAACTACTTCACGAATGGTCACATTCCATACAGTAACAAGTTGCTTTGCTGGATCCATTTTCCTTGTAGAGTTTTCTTTTTTGTGTGGTTGGGTTGGTTTTTTTTTTCCGTTTGTTTGTTTTGTTTTGTTCTTGTAACTGAAAAAATGCACAGTCATTTCTACTCTCTTTTAGCATTCATAGTGTAGAAAACACTATGCGTTATTCTGCAAGGAAGAAACAACGCCATCTCTGTCAAACTGGCATGGCCTCAGATGTCGTTTCTTCAGCTGCCGGCTGAGAGTTTGTACCTGTCTGTGCTACTGGCACCACCACCGCCTCCTTGACGTCCGCGGTCTGGGTGCACGAAGAGTTCTTCTCCTCCAGTTTTTTGGCGGTGTCTGGGCAGTTCTGAACAAAGATCACTCTGTTATAGGCTTTCAACCTGCGCCACAGCTGCACGTAAACCTTGCACTGCACGTACATGAAGACCAGGCCCCCTGTGAATCCAATGGCCACCACAACGAGTTTTGTCCAAAATGGCCATTCGAGGACGCCTTTGAAACAGAACATTTATATTTATTACCATTGTTACATAATGCATAGCAAGTACTAAGTATCAATAAAGTGTTTTGAAAAGAAGCTACTTGCTAAGAATCTCCAGGTATTTACATGCTTTCAGGGCAGTTGTGGCTCAAGTAGGAAACTGCAGCTGTTTCCTATCCCATAGGCCAGACAAGAAACTGCAGCTGCCCCTAACAATAACAAGAAAAAAAGTATAAAAAAATAAGAATTTCAAATAAGAAATTCAAGGCCACTCTCCTGAAAGAAGCATAATACTTGATACTGTCAAAACCAAACCAAAACATTTTACTAGTCTTCAATAATATCCTTCTATTCAATAGCTTGCTTAAGCAAAAATACAAGTACCAAACCAGAGATAACAAGATACCTAGAAACATTACGCACATTTTCAACAGCAACTTTTTTTTTTCTTTATCATGCTAGAAGCATGACGCTGGTTAGAGTGCCTGGAACACCAACATTTACAATATTATTACCTGGTCCTACCTTCATCTTTAAGTCAAGGTCTAATAAAAAAAGCTAGTGTTCATAATTTTGTTTCCCTCCAGTGTTCACTGTCTTTTCCCCAGCATTCCCATTTAAAAAGAGATAATGAAAAGGGTGAAAAGCAAACTACATATATGTCTCTCCTCCCCCTGCCCCTGAATGCACACGTTGAATTCTATAAAAGTACTTCCCACTCCCACCCCCAACAACCAAATTTTGGGGCAAAAGAGTTCTCTTCACTAAGACTTATTTTTGCATGGTCTAAGTACCTCCCAGGCATGTCTTTTTCCACTTTTTAGTGTGACGAATCATCCCTTATATTTGGCAAAGAGTTCTGTACAAATAGTAAATAATTTTTAAGCCTATGAGGATTAACATGATTCTTGTGCATTCTGTATAACAATAAAAATTCATGTTAGCTATTCTGTTGTGTAAATTCAGCTAATCCACAGACATACCTTTCCCCTTTTTAATAAGCAGGTTGATGTTATAAACAAAAGTTCCAAGCCATTCCTAGTCCTGTCCTCAGGGCCATTTTTTTTCAGAGGAAAAACAGGGTTACCCATTTAGAAAGAATGCAAAACAAGACTTTGTATTATACATTTGTCTGTGAGTTACTGAGGCTTGTTACTTATTTTCTTCTCATACGCATGAAAGGCAAGCATCAGGAGTATAATTAAATATCTAACTAGCAAGGCACAAAGCTCTGCCTGTTTTGTTTGTATAACTTTCAGAGTACAGCACAAAGCTAGAGACCTTTGTCCCTCTACTCTCTAATTATTAGAGGCAATTCAGAACAAAACCCAAAAGCTTCTTTTGCTCGTCATCATCATGATCATATTTAAGACTAAATTTAAGACCAAACAGACTTAGATTAGAAAAGGAAAACAGTAGTTCAGTTTGCAATGTAGTTTCCACATATGGTATAGTCCAAAAAGAAACCTACTTATGTTATACATGCATTTTGTTACACGTCCAGTTGGGTTTTCAGTATCTCCACAGACTGAGACTCCAAGACCTCTCTGTTCCAGCATTTGACCATCCTCACAATAAACACAACTGGAATAAGGACATTCACAGTGACATTCTATTCAAAAGGTCACAGGAATGGCTTTCCATGCTACTTAAGTCCCCCGAAGTCCCCACTAACACAGCTGGACCACAGTCTCTTGGAAGTTTGTATTAGGAAGATGTTCTACAGGGAATCACAGTTCAAGTGGGTAATATAAATAAATTGCTGGGTTTTGACCTAAACTGTCACTGAGCTGTTTGAATTTGACTCATCTTTTTGTCTGAGCTTTAGAAATATCTAGATAATGGGAGATTAACCTAAGAACAGCCAACAGGCTAGTTAAGCTGTTGTAATAATTACACTAAGTAGAGGTCTCTCCGCAGGGGCATAACATAAGCTTTTAACACTGATGCATTCATTAATTCTGCATTAAAGCATTTGATATAGCCGTGTATCACTGAGCTGTTACTTCAGAACAGAATGTGACTGGTGAAACAGCAGCATCTCACATCCATCCATTGCATTATCAACAAGATTGAAGAAGATAAAAGATACTTACCATTATCATTGCCTTGTTTAATTTCCTCAGCAGTTCTGTCAATTAAAACATACAATGACCAAACAACACAGGTAATTGCAATTACGTGGAATGTGACTGAACAAACTATTTTCCTCCTCTCACTCGTTGTCATCTGTAGTTTCTCCCACTGCAATTAAAAAAAAAAATAAAATAATTAAAAAGAAGAATAATCGGACTTGTAAAATTTTACAATAAGCTGAATAGCCCATTCTGGCTCTTTCTACCAAAAACACATGCTGTAATAGAAATAGCAAACCCTTTTATGTTGATAATACCCACTGCATTAGTATCTGCATTGTCACTGTAAAATTCACAATTATCTCATTTTCACGGATTCAGAGGAATGAAGAGTTCTGTTTCTGTCTGCTAAGGAATGACATCTAAAGTCACTTCATTGCAATACAGCCATAACACTTAAATATACAAGTAAAAAGCTGTATATTTATTTTAACTTTACCTGATGTACACCTCTGGTGATGAAAGAAGAAAAAAAAACCACCAACAAACATGAGCTTGTAATACTTAAACTAGTCTCAGCTATTCTCAGTTGCTTAAAATTAGAGGAATGCAGTGTGGAACAGCCTTCCCATAGAATAAACACATAAGAAATGCAACTACATTGAGGATTAAATTCAGTAATCTTGCAAAGACTGTTACGTGGAAATGATCGTGAAAGCACAAACAGCCTCAGTAACACAAGAAAGATCTTCCAGGCACGTGTTTGTGAGTTATGGCACTACATTCATCATATGCTTGTGAATTATGGCACTAAATCCTAGCTTAAGTTAAAGCAATTTTAAAATGAACTAGGCTATTCTCTGCATTTGAACAATGCAACTCTTGAGGCAATTTTTTAAAAAATCTTGCTTGTGAAGACATTTTTTTCTGCACTTCTTTAAAATAAGACCCTTCTCTACTAAAACACTTGCCTTTGAAAACAGATGAAAGAATATGACATTTAAAAGCAGAATGCCTCAATTCTGACGTATAATCTCAGACCGCGGCCAGCATCTGATGACTGAACCAAGTTCAAACCACGATACAACAGTGCCACCGCTCTGCAGTCGTGTGTACGCGAGACCCGCCTGGGGCTCAGCGTCCGCACCCCGGCACTGACCGCTGCAGAGCGCTGAGGTGGTATCCATTTACTTCGAAGTTATGTGTTTGGCTTTGTTTTTCTGGTTTGGGGTTTTTTCTAAGCATTTTTTTTTTTTTTTTAAATTTTGTTTTGTTTGGGGGAAATCACAAATTTCCCAAAATTGTTGCTAGTGTTGGAAATGGCATCTCAGCTAGATGCTTGGACTGTAACCTGAACCGAAAGGGCCAATCTTCTAGTCTGAACACTATTTGCTGTCTGGTCACATTTCTACAGAGCACAACTGCAGTAAAAGCTGAAGGAATATCAGCGCAATGTCACTACGAGGGCTCACTCTCAGAAATGCTGCTTCCTGCCATTAGTTTTAGAGGATTACCTACCAGTTCAAACAGATTTCTTTCTTTAATGGCAATTAAAGCTTGCATATTTCAGAGTCATTGCCTCAAAACACAATCTCTGGAGCATTTTTTAGCCATTGCCAGAATTTTGCAAACACAAGGCCTTAAAAACTGTTCAGGAGAAATGAAACATTTTCTGAGTAATACAAAAAGAGACAGAGCTAGCAAGTTATTTACCAGCTGATACCTGATTTCAATTTCTGAGATGTACTTAAGAGGGAAAAGTAAGCTTGCTGGATTTCATATATTAGTCTGGAAAAATGAGAGGCATTAAAAAAAGTAATAAAACCCAAGAATCTTAGGTTCATAGTGATTCACGTAGGTCGTATTCGGCAGTCAGACCAGACAGATTGTGGCATTATTATCACAGTCTTATCATATCATTTACAGTCACCAGGTTACGCACCATTTGACCTGGAGACTTTCAGCCTTTTTGCAGTGAAAATATAATTCAAGCCTTGCAACAAGCTTTCTTTCTAAAGGAAAGTTGTCTTTGTCCAGATGGAAGAAAAGATTTTACCTTAACCCTTCACTTAGCATTGGATGCCTTTTGTGAGATCAATGCTGGACCTAAAGAAGAATGAATTGTGTTCTTAAACAGAATTTTTCTGTCATCTCAACTCTGACGCTACACTTTTTGGTCTATCAGAGAGAAAATTTTGTTCTAAAATTTCGTTGTAATGTATACCTGTAGTCTCATTATAGCCCTTTTACTCTCTGTAACATACACAAACCCTTCGAGTATTGATCTGAATTCCCAGTCAAATGAAGCTTTTTCATATGGAATTTTAAAGTCAAAGAAGAAGAAGAATGCCGGTCCCATTACTCTAAATGTAAACATTTTGTAGGTGGAAAAAAGAAAGACAAAACCAACCAACAAGCAGGATAGGTAAATAAAGGCAGAACCTCACAAACATTTGCTGACATTTACAAGAAAGGCGTATAATGAGAAGGAGCTAGCAGAAGTAGGCTAGAGCAGGCATTTCTTGCTGACATCCCGTGGTCAAATCCAGCTAGAAGGCAAGTCAAAGCCTACAGGACTCTCCTCTCTGGCCCCTTTCCTTCTCCCACAGGCCAGCACACCTGGGTGTCTGTTCTGTCCGCACATGTGTTGCCACACCAGAAATGAGCTCCGTGGCAGGAGAACAGGAGTGGCCAGAAGGGCATGGGTGGTTATGGAAATGGAAGACTGTGCAACGCACCCCAGACTCCCAGTTGGGGTACAAGAAAGGCACAAGGACCAAGGAGAGGCTCCTCCTGCTCACACGGACAGGTGCAGGGGGACCAGGGTACCTGGGAGCATTTTACAGCTCTTACTGTCTTCCAAAGCTGCGCTGCTGTTTTGTCCTGCCCCGGCTGCAGTCCCAGGTCTCCTCTCCTCCAGTCATGGTGGGCTGAGCTCAGAAAGGGAAATTTGATTAAACTTTGTGCTGTACTCCTGGTGATCCCTGTGGTAGCTGAGGTAATTTTCCTGTCCTACTCACGTATTTTAGCTTGGCTGAACAGAATACTATGTGACTACTGTCAATCTCTACTAGACAAGTGATGTTAGCAGATAAGCCAGCAACTTAAGTTGCCCTGGAGCAGAAAAGTGCGATTCACCATTTTAGGATTTTTGCAATAGGTTTAAATTGAAAATTTAACTGCTAATGTTAGCACAGACTTGCTTGGATAAAAACACAGTTATGTGAAATAAAAATTGCTTGAAAATCCATTACAAAGGCTATGAGACAACAATATATCAAGCAGTGAAAGCGTCAGCCCCTTTTACTTGTGTTTCATAGTCCAGGTCTCGATATGGCCTAAAGCTGGGTGAGTAAATTTGGCAAGTGCTACCATACCAAATGGCAAAATAATGCCTCCTTAGCCACCGATAAATTCACCCCTGCTGTATTTTGAAGCTTCTGCAGTTCTGATGGCTCTTTACATTCAGTACATGATGGCAAGATAAAAATAAATTGCATCACATTTTACTATCTTCATCAGGGATCTGGAAAAAACATACAACCATGAGGCTGATGACACTGTGACATACTACAGATAGATTATTAGATGCCACCAAAACCAGAAAAATTATTAAAAAGTAAGTGCCCAGATTCAATTTTCCTTGGAAACTTACATGTTAATACTCCTAAGGTGGTCTAGAGGCTGGAAGGAGAGAAAGAAATGGAAGACTAACAGCCAGAGGAGACATTCATAGTGACTTGCAAATTATTGAGTCACTAAATTGATAAACATTGTAGTTTCTGCCCAGCCTCCTCTGATGTGCCCCTTCACTGTCATACATCCAATGGTCACCACCCGCAGATTCCTTGATACTGGCAGCAACACATCCACAGACTGCAAATCACCACACGCAGGACACGCGCGATGTCCTGCAAATGCAAGCAACCACGTGAATATCGTTACACCCCGCAGAACAGGTGTGCTAAAACACTTTGTAAAATCTGACAACCACAAGACCTTTTACACAAGTCACCAAATAAATCTGCAATGCAACGATTGTATCTCCAGAACGCCTGAAATCTCCCCAGCCTCTTTTTTATTTTCTGAATAAGCTTTCTGAACATTATGCTTGCACTGTGCTCTGCAAACCACTGGAGGGTGGTAGGAGACTGCCGACCTCTTTCCGAGGTTCCTACCAAGAAGTCAGAATGAACTGTCAAAGGAAAGAAGCTGAATTGTAAATGTGATCAGAAACACTCCTCCCACCCCAACTGCTAGTTACAACTACTTCTAAAACATGATGTGCATCTCAGCCTGAATTTCTAGGCTTTACTGCCAGAGAAGTGTGTAATAATCTTGAAAGTGGCAGCTGTAAAACTGTACCCTGCTCTAGGTTTCTACCTAGTGTTTTGGGCTTGTTTCTTAAATACTATCTTGCTCTGAAACTTGAAGCGAATGGTTGCTGATTTCATAATCTACTCTCGCAGTTACAAAATGTAGTCATGAGTCTTCTGGGGAAAGAAAAAAAAAAAAAGGGAAATTAATGGTGTGCTCACAGGGAACATCTAAATCATATGTAGCCAACCACTTCCCTTTCCTGTAACACAGTCTGAGAAAATCCCTGCTATTTATTTTAAAGGACCAAAATTTGCCTCCTTGCATGTCACTTCTACTAAAAGCTTGGTTAATCAATATGTGACAAATAAATACGGATATTTGTCAATATCCTTTGAAAATGGGTTGTTAGCAGATCTGAGGATACTGCTTCATATCGTACAGCATCTCTTATAGACGAAAGTAGATCTGCAGTTTTAATTCCCTCTCATATATTAAGCTCTCTGCAAAGCGGTTTCATGATGGCCCAATGCAGAACAAAAAGCTTCACACTGCTCACACAAAAGCTGTTACCACACCACAGAATTACACTCTGCAAACTTTGGTGCTTGTATTCGTTTTCCCCACCTTCTGGTTGTAGATCTACTCTCTGCTTGCCCTCATCCCCAATTTGTGTCTGCATGTTGCCTCCTGCCAGTGGTAATCTTCTGTCACTTCGGCTACAAAATTTTGTCTACACAGATTTCCTGAGTCAACTCCATATTTACTGCAGGTTTGCACATTCACACCTTTACAACAGGTCTCCCTCCTGCAGGGGCTCATCACTGAGGATGCCAAATTGAAGGGGAAGTTAACAGGCTGCTTTGCAAAAATGCCATGAATGCTTGGACTTTTAACTCCTGGGTACTTTCAGGAGTCCTGTTTTTAAAAATGGCACGTAAAGAGGCCTGACAGGAGAATCTGGTGTGGGCATGACGTTGCCAATATTAAATATTTTTCTTGTTTTGACATGTAGCAAAGAAATGACAACAAATGTAAACAGCACCCACAGCTGGAGGGATCTCACCTAGAGCTAAAATCATCATGCAACATTTTCTGAATTCTTTCTACAATCTAAAGAAATAATTCGAGTCAACCTCTATCTTGAAATAAGCATGCCTGCAAAAATGAAGGCTGAAACTATTTACTAGGGGCCGTAGTAGTAGCTGCATTCTGCATGCAGTCTAGGAATACACAGAAAAACATCTTTCTGTTCTCAAACCAGGCCTGAAGGATCTCGGCAGCACTTTCGAAAAAAACCTCTTAAGAACTGGAGCAATGTACGATGAAGTGAACCGAGCCACAAAGATACGTCAGCAGTCTGAACATGTAGCTTACAGTTATTTATTTTCTGTGGTTTAGGACTGGTGTTCTAGTCACTTGTTGCAGTACTAATTGGCTCAAGCTCCACAGTAAACTGTTCACTAATATCAGCCTACCAGCTGGAGTAAAGCAGCTGCAACAGTAGTTTGCAGGAATGGAATTTGGGCAGGAGGAGGAAGAGGAAGAAATAATAGTAAAAAAGGACGACATGTTGGAAGAAGAAAATGCCTCATGCAGATTTGAAGTGTTGATCAGAGATGAGACTTCAAACCTTGTAATTTGAATAAAAGCATTTTGGGCCACTCTATGCCATCTAAACAACCTGTGGTTATGGCCTGTGCCTGAGGGACTGCATCTTAAAGAAGGACCAGGCACATTTCACTGCATCCTGCTCCGAGAAGAGAAGTGCCCCTCATACAGTCCAACGGAATGTGCCAGTGCTGATGCCTGAAAAGAGAAGGGTTTGGGCTATGACAACCCCTTCTCTGTTTTCTTTTCCCCAAACACATCCAAAGCCTGTTCAGAGAGGAAGAACTGAGCAGGTTCACAGAAAACACATAACACATATTTGTCCCAGAGAAGAAACACTTGTAAGGATAAAGAATAGAAAACCAGAATTAGACACTTGCTACATTAGCCACTGAGCACAAAAATAAAATAAATTTTGAAAATCCCATGTTGTATGGTGCGTCATACGGCCATATCTACACACAACCTTACCTTGATCTAGTTAGCTTATTACATGAGCTGGTACAAATTCTTCTCTTGCAAACCTGTCTGAAGTTTACCTAAAATCTATTTCTGTCCCTAGGTGACACTAAATAAACCTTGTTGGAATTCAAATGGAAGTCTACTGTGTATTTAAAAGACCTATTAAAAGTTTAAAAGTGAACCAGAAATGGGTGCATGTCTAAAGTCAAATACACTTTCACTCACTTTTATGTGTGATATGCATGCCTAGAGTAATAAAAGAACTGCATAATGAAAAATCTCACTTTGATAAACACATTATCATTGGCAAAGAACCAATAATTCAGTTTTCTAAAAATCAAGACAGTGCTATACTTCTTATTTAATTGACAGTTAAAAGAGCTGGACTTGAGTAATATAATCGGTATACACTCTTCAAAAACACGCAATTTTTAACTGTGTATGGCATCAATTAGCAGACCCTTAAAAAGTGTAAAATAGGGGTATTAAGTAATTTGAAAAGGTAATTTCTAAAATGAAGTAGCTGTTTTTGCAGTCTGGAAGTACTATTGAGAATACTTGTCATTTATGAACTAGAACTTAAGTACTTGCATCCTAATCATCCCAACACAGACTAAACAAAAAAGTGCTGTGCTTTGGAAATACAGGAATAGCCAGACCTCATGTCCCTCTCATCTGATGCGCTGTCTCGGACAGGGGCCAATACCAGATGCTTCAGAGAAACATGCAAGAAACTCCATAGCCAGTAATTATAGTATAATCTCTCCATATTGGGAGATTCTTCCTAGCCCACATCTGCTAGAAATTATTTTACATCAATACATAGAATGCAGAAGTACTCTACAAAGTGTTTACTTTTCAAGCATCCTCTTTGAATGCCAAAACATTAACCAATTCTTTATTCAATAAAGGTCTACATGATCAGCCTTCAGTACTATCATGAGCTTCCCTTTTACAAGTGCTGTTTCTTTTCTTGCCTTGTAAGCTATTTAAGAAAAGGATCATTATTTCCTAGCACAGTACGCTTCAGCTACCTTACCTAAAAAGAAAATCTTGATGGATAAGCTGCAGGTGAAACATTAAACCACAGGTTAGGAGTAAACTATCACCATAATGCAAAACTATGTGGAATGTCTGGTACTAAGAACAAGAGGCACACATCCAGGCGCCTGGGCATATGCCTTTATGAGTCAAAAATCAAAAAACAAGCTACATGTGGGGCAACCCATAAATAAGCAAGGAAAAATGGTATAGAATTTATTTCTCCACTAACTTTTATCACGGTTAGTCAAGAACAGAAGCAGATGCTATTGTTACCTGCTCTCCCTACAGCATTTCTATAATCGTTCCATCTAATCGAAAGGATCTAGTTTGTGCGTCACTTTTATTCTCTTTGCAGCTAGTCATCTCCCTCCTTTGTCTACTCTGTCTACTCTGTCTTTCCAAAAGAGTAGCACAATTATTTGAAAGCGTGACATTTTCCTCCAGTCACTACGTAGCAAATGCCTTTAAATCACAGTCCAGCTCTCAAAAAACAATTACTTACGCACCAAAACAAAAAAAAAAGAAAAAAAGAAATCAGTCAATCTAACTACCATACCACAAAGCACAGATCATAATTTTGCTGTAAGGCCAGTTAAGCTGAGATTTCATTTTCCAGCCAAAGAAAGTGGGGATGCTGCATTTTGTGGTATGTACTCTATGGGCAATACAAGACCAGCCCTGACACACTCTCTGTGCTGGATTTGAGGTGGGTTGTGCTGGGATCAAAGAAACCACAAGTCCTTCCTCCATTGCAGCAGCCATAACAAACCACCTCCCAACAGTCTGTGACAGAGTCTCTGTCTTCAAGCACCAAGTAGCACATGCCCCCTTTGCACATCTGTGTGTATTTTGGTCTTAAATAGTGTGATGGATGTGGACAAAAGGCTGGGATAGCATGGTAGAAATAGGAAAAGGCAAAAAATTAGAGAGAAATGTGGATATAGCAACATGCTGGAGATCAACATCCCTTCACATAGTCTTGTCCCATCCAATTAAACTGAAAATTCTGAAGAACTGTTCCTTTAGGCATCTAAGACATAGTTATAATATACAATCACAGTTTTGTTAGAGAGTGTTTATTTGAATCACCTTCTTTTTTCAGTATTCCTCACACCGTTTAATTTCCTTGATAACAGTCTAGCCTGCTGAGAAGTATCTTGAAGCACACATTTTGAAATTAGATCTGATGAAATAAAGCTGGTGATACCTGAAAAGCTACATCAACAAATATATTTTCTGTTTATTTAGCTGTAGTTATAAATGATGTACAGAGTCTTCTCCAGGAGTTACAGTAGAATATTATTTACTCCACCTTCCAACCTTGAAAATATTTTTCACCTAAGTTTGCCTTCTTTTAGACCAGTGCAAGGATGAAAATTCTCGTTACTGCCTTGTACTAAATGTACTTGTTCTTTTTTGTATGCTGATCATGTTCTTGATTCCCCCATTTGATACATTAGTAATTTAAACTCCTTCCAATATCTAAAATTCCTTAGAGTTCTAATTTGTTTCTTACAGAATAAAAACCTAAACCATTTACCTGGAGAACTTGCTGTGCAACCTGGCCCAGAGAAGCATATATTACATCGCTACAGCCCAAGGCCCTTCAGCATCATGTGTGGTAAGAGGAATGGAAAGAAGTGTAGCAGCAAGTGGAGGAAGGAAGGGTACAAAGGCACCTTCACATTCTGAGGAGTCTTGTGGGAAAAGGAGTAATGCTGACTGGAAATCCGAAAGTCACTGAATGAAGAGTAGCCATTTAGTACTGCTGGATGGAACTCAAGAACATTTTGTGTATCTTTTGATCTCATTTTCTATCAGTCACTTTTATAGATCAACGGTGCTTTTACCAATTCTTCCTCCCCTTCATCACCCACTAAATCAATAGTACAAGTGAACCTGAACACTCGTTCTTTTTTATATGGTCATTATTTTCTTCCTGAAGTTGTAAGAGCAATTGACCCACACTGTATAGAAAATGTAACTCTACTTCTGCACTTCTTTGAATTGTTACAGTCTGAATTGTTACAAAGATGTGACTTGGTTTAAATGTCCTTGAATATAAAAACTCTGATATTTTAAAGTACATTGTTGTTTAAACATATCTAGATACATCTTATGTTTGCAACTATATATACATGCATATGTCTGAATTGCCATGTAATCAAGATTTTAAAAAGGAGCTGACATGCTTCATATAAATATAACTTTAGCCTGAATACTGATTTCTCAATGAATAGCTACAGTTACCTTCTCTGCCTTTTCGTTTTCCCACAAGAGAGAATCTTTTGATCCAATTAAACAAAAATTAACTAGAGGAAATTTGAGCTGAGGAAAGGCTCCATAATTAACACAAAACTGTAGCCTAGTGCTCTGGCAAAGAGCTGAGGGAAGCTATTCATTCTGAAACACCTCCAACAAACACCATACAGTCCAATTTTGCCACATACAAATTGGAGAAGGTGAATAAATATCTGAATAATTCCTGGAGGAAAAGTTTTTTTTTTCCAAGTAATTGTAATAAAATGCTACAGGAATAAAATTAAATTAACACCAAAAATCATAAGGTATACTGAATAAATTGATAACTATCCCATTCGACGGGAGTTTAGATCAAGTACTGTAATGCTATGTTCAAAAGAACATCGCTATGTTCAAGAGAAGCCATTTATTGCATGTGTTCCACTAACAAGCAAGAATCAGCCTGTGAACTAGAACTCAGTTCACATCATTCTCACATCAACAGGTCCCAAGCAAAATAAATTTGAGGCAAATAACCACTATAAAACTGAATGTATTAGTTATGTAAGAAATTAATACATACATTAATCAGGGCATGAATAGCAGCCCACACCCATTAGAGCTGTTCAAATCCCTAGCTTCAAAATTAAACAGCAAAAATGGCATTTTTACAAAAGTCCATGAATAACAATGACTGTTTTAGGTCAATGCTTGGGTTGATTATGCTCTTTAAATTTTATATTACTAGCCATACATTTTGTGTCAGGGCACTATTTCATTTACATTTTCTTTAGTTGTAAAGCCAGTATCAAGAGATTCTCTTAATTATTTTCAATGCTTCAGCTCCTCTGTTGTAACTATTGATGAGGCCAAGCTGTAAAATGGAACACTGAAAGGACTGAAATAAAAAATGAAAATGAGACCCTAAGTTCTTAAAAAATATGTGAGAGGCTGATGAACTGCAGGATGGGGTGTGATGCTCTAAGTAAAATGGAAGTGAAACCTTTTGATGCAAGTTGCATCTGTAAAACAGCTCAAACCAAACTGTTTCAGCCTCCGAAGGCACAGAAGGATTTGTACCTCCCAGAACTTATGTTCATGGTTTTGTGCAATAGTGGATAACAACACTAATACCCAGAGCTGGACAGTCTCCTGAATTCCCTTTGCTTTTGTAAATGCTACCAAGCAGCAGAAGTACCCAATTTAATTACTAGCAACTAATTAAAAGAGGAAACAGTTTTTATTTCATTTTCTGGTATAAGAAATTTTGTTTGCTTCTTAAAAGAATGCAAGATCAAAGCAATGACAATAAAAACATCTTGTTCCACCTCCAGGAAGGATGCTGCATGTGGGGGTGTCCCAGCAAAGTATCACAGAAAGACAGGTTTTGCAAGCCTAAGAGTATATTATGATGGTTTCAAGGTACGAGGCACAAGAGGTCAGAATCTCTCATCAGAAGTCCATGGGAGCTGGAACAGCTGTGTGAATAAAAGCTGCATTGAATGGAAGAGAAAGAAATATGGAGATGGAAAGCTAACCCAAATTCTACCGCTGTGAGAAAGCTAAGATCTACTATTCTTGTTATGGCACAAAATGCAAACCAACATTACTCTGTAAGGTACAGCGTACTATCTATATACAGATAAGTTAGCAGTACTGCTGCATTACTCTGTTTCAAAAACTAGGAAGACAAGTGTCTGAACAAAGTAGTCCCTTGCATCCTCAAAACATCACAATAGGATATAAATGCTATAGAATTATTTTTACTTTAAAAGCTTTAATATATACATTCTCCCTCAAGCACAAAGTTATTCACTCTAATGACATGATAGCCAATAAGAAAGTAATAGCTTTGTGCCTTTGTGCATACCGGTGAAGTGTCTGACCCCATAGATTACAAGCAATGATTTGAGGCTGGCGATGTTTTGAGGCAGTTTACTGGAAGAAAGAAAACACCAGAGCAGGTTGCCTTGGCGACACTGTGTAGCTGCACCAGAAATCAAAAGGAAATGTAGGATCTTGTTCTATGTTAAGGACTGCAAAGTATTCACCGAACTGGGTTACAAGGGAACTAATCCCAGAGCGAGTCAATGTTACCTGACCTATGCAATATTAGCTATCGCTTCTTATCATGAGCCTTATTAGAAAACTGACGAAAAAGCCAGATGGTTCATACTTCACAGCACAGGGCAATAAGAAGTAAACAGCAAGTGGGGTTTTGGGGGTGGTTTTTTGGTTGGTTTTTTTTTGTTGTTGTTTTTAATTTCCTGGGAGGCTCTGCAGGTCACTTCTGGTTCTGAGAGTCTACTCTGGTGGGAGAAGTGGTTTCTAATGGCGACCGCTTTTGATTTCATAGCAAGCTTTCACAAAGATGTCTCTGCAGGCTTTATCACTTTTGGCAGCAATTGCCATATTCTTAAATAAGGAATGTAAATGTGAATTATCCAGCTAGCATTGGACCAAAAATAAATCAACACCCTAAACATATTTTGCTGTCACTGAACTTATCATGCATGCTACCAGATTTTATCAAAAAAGGATTTAGCCACAAAGCATCTAGTTATGAATGAATTCCTCCAGGCACTCATATTTTTTAAGATTTACTCCTTTTATAAGGCCTGTGTTGAGCACAGAGAAGGGAGCTGAATCTGTCTCTATCGCACGTCAGCTAAGAGCTCTAACAACTGCATTTAGAGTAGTGCAGGTGGTGACTGTTTTATAAAAAAAAAATTAACTCCGACAGGAGATGAAGAAACAGATGTGTCCCTGCTCCAGAGTGAAATGTTAGGTCTGGGAGAGAAACATGGCTTAAACTTTCACTTTAGACTTTCTTTTGTCTATCATAGCTCTCAAAGAAGCATTCTGATTTTCTTCTGTTGCTTCCTTAGGTGATTTTTTTTTTTAAGAGGCTGTGGAATTGCTGATTTCTCTGCCTTACAGCTGGGCACTACCCACAAGTTGTCTTTTGGCTCAAACTCTACACTTTAATTGGTTACACACCTCCTACTGATCCGATAGTCGTCTTGCAAACAGAGTATCTTTAACCTACTATAGTAAAACTAAATATTTGGTTTTGATCCAATAGTTAAATCAGCATCATACCAAACAGTTGAAGTCTTCCCCAAACTGATTTAAGCAGTTAATCACTAATCCGACCACAAAGGGGCACTGATACGCTTGCACTGGGTATTGCTCTGTATGGAAATTGCACTTAGCCAGTTCCAGAACTCCTTTCCAGGGCCTCAATACCCTGTTGTGCACTCATGAACTACACATCTCCAGCTGGCACTTAAGCATGTGAATCCCGAATGGGAGTTAAAGCTGGCATGGACATTTTATCACTCTTGTTACAATCTGGTTATTTATAAAATAAATGATACCAGGCAGAGAGAGAACATTCCTTCCTTCTCCTCTAATGACAGCAACCTCGTACACGAGAAGTTCCACAGAGGTCAAGGATGTAAAATCCAAAGGGAGGCACCTCGTATCACATTTAGAAGTGCTATTTATCAGTATATAAGAAAATACAGAATGCAAGAGGAGTAAACACTTAGAAAATATATGTATACATTCAAAATAAACAAGGAGATCAAGTTTCTTTTATTATCGGTATTTTAAGACTGGCTTTGCTTCTGTTTAATTTAACAGAAACTTATCACTCTGTTCTAAAAGAACACTCCCAATCGTCTATTTTTAAAAGGGATGAATTCAGATACCCTTTCTATCAGAAAGAAAATCAACCTCAGTTAGTACACAATGCTTCCCTAAACAAAAAAATTGACTTGCTCTTCCTTAATGACCAAAGGTAACTACGTGGTAACAATGTGCAACATTGCTTATGCCTCACATAAATAAGACATTATTTGTAAGTCATTTCAAAGATAAAACAAAATCAGGAGAGAAAACAGATATATCTGACACCACAGAATAATCTGTTAGGATAATGCATCAAAGTAAAACATCTCATCAGATACCAGATGTCTTAAATGGACAGCAAAATTTAAATATGAAAAGTATTTTGAAGAACAGTGAGACACTGTGGAGAAATCTCAATTTGAAGATATTTCTGCATTTTAAGCACCTTTTGTTGGAACTTTAATCCATTTCATACTCACAGTATTTTCATTCAGTTCCTGTTTCTGCTATGCTTCAAACACCAAATTCAGGAGACATGAAATGCAGGTGCTACTTTACTGGGATTACATCATTTTTAAAGAAGTGATTTTCTCAGAATGAAGCTATTATTTGAGAGAGCTCAGTAAGGAACTCACACAAGCTTCTTGCCACTTTCTAATTCCTTTTATGACAAATAAATTCACATGAGAAATTCTGCATTATGGATTGCAAATGCTGAAAGGTAAAGCTGCAAATGTAACTGTATTATTTATAACCATAGACAGACATAACAGAGACCATGAGAAATAAAACAGACACATGAAGCAATGATTAGTATTTAATCTCTAAATTTATATTTAGCCAAGTAATTAGACCTGCTTAAATATATGAAACACTTGCAATGCCTGTTGATCAATGCTTGAAAGGATTACTTCAATGCAAAGACTCACTAAAATGATTAAACTAAGTTTTATTTGATGTCTGGTGCTTTCATGGATTCTGTAATTAAATAACTGTTGCATATTGGTACAAGCCTGTTGATTTAATAGACGTATCTTGATTTATGCTAACTCAGTATACACATTGTCACTCATGGGTGCTAACAGCTGTACGACACTATATTCAAGTACGATTTTTCTGTAAAACCCTAGACTTTGATAAAAAACTGTTAGGAAACATTGAGGGTGCATGAAAGGCTGAGGCATGAATAAAGATAGTAATTCAACAGTTGAATAAAATAGTTTGGTTTACATTTAAATTCTGCTTTTCTCATACTGCAAAGCCAAAAGTATAGATAGCTGTAATTAAGATATGTGGTCTGTAATTTTCTCCCTTCAGGAGACCGGCAGTTAGAATGTTACAAAGGTATTATGACAAAATTCATCATACTAAAGCAATGCACAGTCAAGAATCAAACTTTAGAATCTCACATCATGTGTAAGGTAGAGATTAAAAATCAAAACTAGTTGAGTAATTTGTAGAATGCCACTTCAAATACAGGTCTAATGGCCATGGAAATGGCATCTTCTGGAGCTGGCCAGAAACTTTCATTTTTGGGGAAATTTTTTTTTTTAATAGAATGAGTTTCTTATGGAACTGAATAGCTACTCTTTTGTTGGAACTAAATCTGTTGTCCTTTGTTTAGGAAACACTGAAATGAATTCAGAATTCCTCAAAGTTTATTAGCAAAATAAATCATTTTTTGTCAATTTTGCTGTTTCTGCTCCGCATACCGCAAAGCTGACAAGAATTGCATTGTTTTCAGATATAACTGCCACTTCTCATAATGTGCCTGTCATTATGAGTGGAGAATTCCAGAGATTTGGGAAATTTTAATTCACTGCTGCCAGGCTGGACTTAGTGCTGGAGACTGAAGGATCTCAGGGTGTAGTACACAGCCAAGCTTTAGCAAAACCTAAAGTTCTCATGAGGGTCTGGAAACCCTGGAGCTTGTAGTGCTTTTCAGATCCTGCATCAAGGAGGCAGGATTGTGGAGAGCTTCAGCTTTAGGAGCTGCCTGTCCCACAGTGCTTCGGTCTCTGGTAACCAGCCTTGATGCCATCTGCTAAAACCTCGAATCCTACGGATTGCCCCACAGCTGAAGTTCTGGCCTCTCTAAAATCTTGCAATAAAAATGACAGTGTTTCATCTGAACATTCCACTTTTGCAAAATATATAGGTTTTGACAAAATAGCACTTTCAGTGATTTTTACAAAAGAAGTTTGGGCAAAAAGTTATCAGTCAGCTGTACTTACCCAGCAGGTCTTGTGATGATCACTCGTTCCTCCCTTACCTTGTCTTTGCTACAGCTGCCAAAATGCTTGGTTTACAAAACAGCTTCTCATAAACTGTTTAGAGTTTCATAAATTTGTGAATGGTGGTGATGATAATGCATACGCTTATTACAGATTATATATTTAGATTAATATAAATATAAAGGGTGTCATGGTTGAATGCCATAATTGCAAAAAAGGATAACTAATTTTAATTTTGAAACATTTGGAAACTTTGGCTTTGGTTTCTGAAATGGGTGTAAATTATAAAAAAGGGATCTGTAGTTAGATGTTGGGTCTATACTATATAGACAAATATTTGTTGTACTGCATTTGAAGGGGAGAATGTTGCCAGCATTCATTGTTGGGCAGATAAATTATATTTGAGTACTGCTTTAAGCAGAAACAAAAATACCCTGTCTGAAAGAAGAGGCTCATCTGTGCTATGTCAGAAATCAAAAACTTACTTGAGAACCAATAAGATAAATAAGGTGGTAATCATACAACTAAGAACAGACAGATTTAGAAGAATTACATTACCACTGCATATCTGCCAGTATTCCATAATTTTTTTTTCAATTACAAGAAAAAATGAGGAGGCAGCAATGATGAGACACACAGGTAAAAGCGCCTACTTCTGATACCAACAGTAATTCACATATTTCACTCCTTTTTGCTTTGGATGCTACAAATTTTATTTAAAGTTTTTTAAAGTCACTATTAGATAACACAATCAATAAAAGGCTTTTGTTAAAAATACTGATATCTGTATATTCTCTTGGGGAATGTGGCTGTTGCCAGTGTATTTGTCAGATGAAAGGTTAAAGCAATTTGTGTTGAAAATAGCAACACACAGGAAAAAATCCAAAAGATATGCTACAGGCAGGGGATTTTATACAATTATCTCCTTCCTGTCACATTAGCTAAAATTTATCTGGAATTACTAAAAACTAAGTCAATATAATTAAGTTTTTAGGCATCAGGTTTTTATTTACTTCTGTTTCAATTTCCGATCTACTTGGCAAGGTCTACCTGGCACTTGAGAATTGTGTCTTATCACAAGCCTTGCTTGTCAAATCAATCCCAATTCTCTTTTTAAAAGTGGTTTGTCATCAAGGACTTACTAGATAATTTATCTGATGGGAAATGAGAAGGAATTTCATTTGCTCTTCTTTCTCTGAATTGCTGCTACCTCTGCAAGGCTGACAAAAACAAAATGTATTTTGCCATAAAAACACTACTACATATGCATACACCACTTATAAGCTAATAGTTTCTACATGTTTTTCAAGGGCTCTTACACTGAAATTTAGTTTAAAGCAAAAGTTGCCCTGTTCTAGATTGTCTCAAACTTGAAGGGTACAACAAAACCCAAAAATGATGAGAGAAATTTAGAGAAAAATTAGAGGAGAAATTACTCATTCCAAAGAAAGCAAAACCCACATATGTTTAACAAACTCTTCACCTTCCCTATACTGACAACCCATGTACCATTAAATTGATTTATCCTGGAAAACAAATGAGCCCAGATAACATACATTTGACTTTCAGGATGCAAGGTCGCCCTCTAGTTTAGATTCCATTAACTAATCTTAATGTACGAATGATTAACTTGCCCACAAGTGTAACAGTTAGAACAGATGTAGCTAAATTGATTGAATGTTATTTCATAATTGCTGTCTCCACATTGGTGTAAGCATCATTCTCAAACAGAAGTTATGGGCTCAATGTAAAAATTACTGGGTGAACTGGCCTTTGTTATTCAGGAGCAAAACATGATGAATAAGCTTTCTTTTGGCTTAAAAACAAGCAGATCAGTCAATAACAAAAAGCTGAAGATAAAAACTCTAAATACACAAACCTATTATTTGTGCATTTAGATTGCATGTGTGGTGAAAGAGCCTTTAGTCAAAATCCCCTGCTGCTGACAATTAACCAACTTACATGTAGCAATAAAATCGCTGGGGCTGATATAACAACAGCAAATACAAAGCCATTTTGGACAGGCAGATGTTTCTTTAATTGTACCAGAATTTTGCACAGCCATTCTGGCCATTTGACACTTGAGGATAATGAAATACAAAAGCACCATACCTTCCGAAGAGGTTTGAGCTTGGTCTCCATTATAAAGTCGTACTTGCAGAGCTCACAGCAGCGCGTGTCTGAGCTCTTAATCCACTGGTGCAGGCAGGCCTGATGGACAAAGCGCAGGGTCCCTGTGCAGCGACACGGCGTGATGAGGGGACTTTCATCATCTCCCTCACAGTGACAGATCCTGAGAGGAAGGACAGCAAAAGCTAGTGAGGGAACTTGCCAACCAGCGATGCAAAGGCACCGGTTTATCTACACTGCTTTTTCATTTTCAGACTTGACATTCATAAGACGCAAGTTACATGGCCTTTCGGATTGAGGCCCAGGAACCTATTCCTTGTTCCCTTCTGCCACTTAGTAATTTCTCTTCACTTAGTTATTTCTCTTTGAATTTGCTACGTGGTCAGAAGGTGAATCAATAGAAATAAGACTGTTTCTCCCTTATATGCACAGCAAAACCTTTAAGACAAATACCAGTGCTCTTTCTTAGAACTGAATAGTTCTTGATCTGTAAGTATGGCTAATAAAATACACAAAGTTAGCAGAATCCAACCCCAAACTGGAAACATCTGGTATGAAAAGTACAAAAAGTTCCCAAGATACCTTTTTGCAGTTACATAGTTAAAAGAATAAGAGAACAGTTTTGAGTACTCTGGAGCAGTGGGTATGGTACAGTGTACACACACGTGCACACACTTTTTAGGAGGCAGGTGTTTAAAAGTCATGGTCCTTTCTCTTTTTCATTCTTCACTGACCCTTTGAAGCAGATAGCTGCGTTATCTGGGAAAACAAAAACTACAGCTGTAAGCAGATCCTAAGGCAGGGGCTGGTACCAGAACTGTTGTTACCTTATAATGGGATACAGAGCTTTTCATGTTGTGGTTTTGCATGAAATGATCAGTGTCCTAACATCACAATCTGATGGTGCTCATCTGTGACACAAGTCCAAATGTCTTGGTGATCTTCCCCTCTTCCAGACTCCTGGAAAACATTCACCCATCGAAACCAACACTAGCTTTAGTGGCAAGCATCTCTGTGAGGGCAGAGGAAGCTCTTTGGTGAGCAGAAGGCTTAACTGAACACCTGAAGTGATGGACGTTCACCTCACTGAAGAGTAACTCCCTCCAATTCCCACCTCAGAAAACCACTATAAAGTATAATAGCCCTAATGAACGTCCTAAGAGTCAAACTGGTGTGTAAGGAAAAAAAAAAAAAAAAAAGAAAAAGCTGAAGCCTGGGAAATGTTATTTCGAAATAGAGAAGTAGCAACAACAGCACAGATCCTGCGGTCACGCAAAGGAAACTTAGAGTTTAGAAACGTAGTACTTGGAAAAGTCACCCTCAGATGGATGTGTTCAGAGGAGTCTGAACACGTCTGAGGAATAACTTGCCCCTTTCTGCAGAAAGCTGTGTTGACACCACTCCTGGGGTAGCAAAGGGGCTGGGGAGCGCCTTGCAGTGGGGTTGTCTTCCTACCAGCCAGGGTAGGGAAGAAGGCGACCACCTTCGCAGCACAGGAGCACCTGGCAGACGTCAGGAAACAGCCTGGCAAAGACACCCTGTGACAGACTGGCTACAGCCCGGCACCAAGGCTGCCAAGTCTACAAGCAAGGGGAGGAGGAAATATCTAAGCAAAAGATCTATGGATCAAAACCAGCTGCTTCAATATTCTTCTGTGGTGTAGCCTAGAGCCATGAGAAAATGAATCTACAATAATGGAAAAGCAGAACAAAGCTACTTTGATGGATATTTAGGGAGGAGGAAAAAAAAAAAAAGCTGCCGTGGAAACCTTGTACACAAAAGCCAGGTTTCAGTGTCTGCAGTGGTGCCCACACAGTATCTTGTACCCCAGGGGACTGGGGGGGAGAAGAAAATACCCACAACGTCCATCTTGCACACATTCATGTTTTGAGGCACATTTTACAAGAACTCTATTTACAGTCTTTTCTTTAGTAACCCAGCCAAGCTAGGTACATCAGTGGCTTAGTTCTTAAATGGAAACTGGCTGTATGCTGACTTCTTATTCAGCTTGTAGCTTAAGCAGAACTAAATTTTCAAAACACCAAATAGGTATTTAGCTAACAAATGTAATCCCAGCTGAGAGTTACATAAAAAACATCATTTTCTTTTAAAATTAAAGCTATTTCCCAAAGGAAAACTAGTATTCTTTGTTCATTTAAATTCAAGCTATACACAATTTATTTTACAGGCTTAATATTTAAACTATTTAGAAATTAGACAACTAAGCTAGGTACCCAAGAGCCTTTTTTCTACTACTGCCATAATTGTTTAAAATTATTTTAAGAGCTAAAATACAAGACTAAAACTCCACTGGGATCTTCGAATAAAGTGACATTGCAAATTTGAAATGAATAGAAATATTCCTCAGTAGAAACAATTCTACAGAAAAACTCTGTACGAATTATACATTCTATTTATGGTTTCATGGTACTGAAGTTACAAGCTAAATGCATAAATAACAAGGTGACATTAAGAAACTATATTGTACAGAAGCTCCAACTGAATAATCTAATGGCCTCTTCTAGCTTTCTAATAATGAAATATGTAATGAGAATAAAAATTAACTTCAAATGGAATTAAAGTCCAGAGAAAATAACCAAAGGCATGTTTTTCATTAGCTTGAATGTTCTTTGGTGCAATTTAGCTCTTTGTTATTTGTTTAGCCAGATGAAATTAGCTTAAAATAAATTTGTGCTACCTAAACTCATAATCACAGTCTTTAAAGATATGTGGGTGCCTGACAGCTATTGAAATAGACTGTCGGCTAACACCTTAAATATCTTTTAAAGACTTGGGCCAAATAACTTGTAGTATCTTGCTTAGCCATGAGTACTGAATCAGAATTCTGTGCATCTGTGCCCTTTGCTGTATTTATCTATTATGTAGATCATCATTATCACAAATTATAGAAAATAAGCTGTAATCAATGGTTTTGAAAAATATGTTGTGCAAATGGAACTGAGGCAGGGATACAAAGCATAGACTTACCTAAGTGGTATCTAAACCAAGTTGGAGGCATAGAACTTACATTCTAGTTTCCTATTTTTACATGATCGTAACAGTTTAAAATTTTCACCCATCAGAATGATTCTTTACAGGACTGATCTTATCCCAAGATTAAAATTTGCTTACATATTTTAGAAATGAGTTAAATGAAAAATGAAAAAAAAACCCCAAAAAACAACCAAAACCCACTCTCCACTATAAAGCAAAACAAAACAAATTGTAAAATCTATACTGATCTATATACAAAGTGCAGTGCAGCACTGAACACAGTTAATAGCTGCAGTTTCAGCTGTTCAAACACACCTACAGAATTTACATACTCAGCTTTTCTCAGCTTTCTAGTCCTTTAAGGTAGATAAATGGCCTTCGTTACAGAACAATACTTTTTACTATTTTGAAAAAGAGGGGAGGAAAGTCAGCGATTTGACCAAATCCTTTCAGTTAGAAACCCTTTATAGTCATAAATTGAACCTGTATATTTTTTTTTTTTAGGTTTGACAGCTTAATTCTTTAAGATACCTGCCTACGAACAGGACCTTGCTTGTCTAGGGAAAAGATGAGTACCAGGCTCCAAAGGAGCTTTTGCTCTACAAATCATGTGTACACCAGACAATGCAGCATATACAAACTATTAGATGATCTTCTGATTCAGATGTACACATTTTTTGTGTATATGTGCATAATATACAGACATATCCCTACACATTGAGATCACAGAATATTTTTTTAAAGAAATCTCACTGTGCATCTTTATGAAATAATATTCTAACATTCTAGCAGTCATTCTTATGCTTAAGTTTTTGCTTTATATGCCAGTATTTTAATTACCCAGCACATATTTCTCTAGCATAGAATTGTTTCTACAACCTTCAGCACACATATGTACCAAACAGAGAAATTAATGCCAACACTGTTCGTATATCAGACAAAAATCCATAAAAATTATTTAAAGGATGTTCTTAAATAGCAGGTTCACTTATAATGCAATAAATTAGCAAAAAAAAAAAAAAGGCATAACACTTTTCAGGGAAAAAATCAAAATTCTAAACTGAAAACAAAATTTGTGGTTTTGAAAGATTTTGCATAATTCATATTAAAACTGTTGCAGATTTCTTGTATGTTCCCTACATAAAACCCAGTTCTTAAACAGAAACAGGATACTTCAATTTAGAAAATGTTTAGAGACTAAGATTTGTGTAAAATAGAAAGTTAAAGAAGTTTACTGAGAATATTTTAGAATTACATTTCAGTATTTCTTTTTGTTCAAAATATTAATTGCATTCAAGACATATTCAAATGATGCTGAGAACCTAATACCAATGCAATGCTTCACTGAGCAATTGTATGTGACATATTAAACTCTGTACCATAATGACTATGACGTATTAAACTCTGTACCATAATGTCTATGCAAAATGAGTAAGCAAAGTTGCTAGCAGTTTCAGGTATACCATGTACTTCACTGAAGGGCATATTGTCACCATATTCATATAAATGAGAGACGTTTCTTACTGGATTAAAAACAAAAGGTGCTGCTAAACTAAGCACTCAGGAGAGAGGACACTTCAGAATTTGGTATTGTTGCAGCATCTTTAATTCCATTACTAAGAACTGTTTTCCCTCGTTTCCCCTGGTCCTGTTCATTAGAAGGCAGGAAAGGAAGTATGAAAATAAGATGCCTACAGTTTGTAGACATTCTTATGCTAATTGGATTTAGGCTGATTTTCAGAAAAATGGCAAGAGCTATCCTGTATGACTGTACTTTACTTCTCATCAAATTAAGTTTACTTGTTTGTCTTTTTTTTTTTTTTTTTTTAACAAATAGACAAACATTTCTTACATGATCTCAGTTCAAAAGTCAACTATGAAGTTGAAGGAGTATGAAGTATGAAGCAAGAAGTTCACATGGAAAATTTTCAGGTTTTCCTGACAGTGGCTTAGTTTGGCAAAATCATAGCAGCCAAAATGACCATCTAGGTGATTAGTGACCATTTGAGCTGCTTACTGCAAGAAATACCAATAGATTCCAACAGGTTTGTAGCTTTTCCTTCACAGGAAAGCTAACAATTTTACTCTCATTAAAGAGAATAGCTGCTAATCTTAACTCTAATGGGAAAGACAGCAGTTATCCTAACCTGTCTTTCACTAGCCCATGTTAGTCTTCTGTAATTAAGAAAATAGGCTGACTTCTATGCCACTGCAGTGAAGTATAAAATGCACTTATTCTGCAGGATACTCGTGTGCATTGTGAAACTTAGTGCTCTGCCCTTACCCAGTTGGCAAGCGCTCCTCTGTAACAGTATCTGAACTGCTGATTTCCTTACGCGGCTACTGCTAAAGGAAGGTGATCAAGGATAAGAATGAATTAGCATGTTCCTGCTTGTGCTTCGAGCTACACAGGTGCCTTGTCAAAAGGAACTGCACAGGTGGAAAAGAGTTTGCAGTAATTCTGCACCACCAGAACATTTTCAGTGGATCTCCTATTTGAGACTGGCACAGTATCTCAGTACCGAATAACATTTTCAAGGATCTTTGGCCATTCCATATAGACAAAGGGTTTTGCTACAGGCAGGTAGTGCAGATAGCTTCTATAGTCTTCCTTAAAAATAAACCAGTTCAAATTTTACTCTCATTAGCAAATATACAACCTAGGGGAATGCCTCTGAAGCTTTCAAAAATAGGAGTGTATGTGGGGGCATAGGCATACTCGTGATGATGTATGATAATGTTTAAGGGCTACAAATGACATAAGTATGTAAAAACTGTATTGTTCTCTTAATAGTCCTGGGTGCTATACAGCTATGTCTATGCTAATTAGCATTGAAGTGAAAGTGTACCAAATCTGTTGAAAAAACCAGCTAGTGCTAAAAAGCTGATATCATAGAATCATAGAATATCAGGTTGGAAAGGATCACAAGGATCATCTGGTCCAGTCCTTCTCGGAAAAGGCACAGCCTAGACAAGATGGCCCAGCACCAGGGACATCTCAGTGGTGGTTGCTTTGATGTGATACTGACTTGAAGTTGGACCAGTCACGCACCTTTCAGTTTACTTTCAGTCAAAGGGAATATAGTTGGAGAATCCTGAGAGTGATTCTCAGTGTGGTCTGGATAGTGGTAAAAGTAAAGGTGTGCTTCAAATGCAGGCTCCTTATCTGAATGCAGGCACTAATGGAGACCACTTCACTGACAAAATTAAGAGGGGATACTGCCTGTCATATGTTTACTGCCCCTGTGATCTAATTTCTATGTACTGTGATCTAGAGCTTGATAACAAACTAATGCAGATGCCTGATCCCCATCCTCAGGAAAATGATGATATGGAAGTGTACCAGTAGAAGACAAATGCTTTCAAACTTTTAACAAATCTCCATAATAAAATAGGGAAATACCTTCTCTGTATAGATGTGCTCAAGGAAAATAGTGCCTATTCCAAAAATATTATTTTTGGTGACCAATGAATGATCTCGACCTTCACCAGAAAGCATACCTGGACTTAATGATTATGCAAAGATAAATTCTTACCCTGTTCAGGGGGTACATCTCATTGCTGTATCTCACGGTTACTAAAGGGAGCTTAGTCAGGGAGAAACAGCATAGTTGGAAAATGTTGGACCAACTGAATCCTTGGCTTTGATTTTTGGCTGTGAGGATTATTAGCTGCCAGAATGAAATACCATGAGCTCCTAGGTTGTCTTAATTGGACCAAAAGGAAACAATTTCACAGGCTTGCAAAAGGATGTACGAAATTGCTGTCCTTACTGTCTGATAATCTTAAGAAAACTTTTCTCCTGTCCAAAAAAGGTCATTTTCTCTTTCTGCCAACTTCTAAAGTGCTAACAGTGCTTTTAGATAGAACATAAAATTAAAGCAAACAACTTTATGAACAACTCACAGCAAATAATTAACTCATTCATAAACAGAAATGAAAAAAAAATCAGATACTGCTCCTGCACAATTTATCACTTGGAAATAAAAAAGTTAAATTCACTAAATATGTTCACCCTGCAATAGGCTACAGCATGCCATGTTTCCCTTGCTTTCATTTTACAGGCTTTTTTTTTTAATCTCATTTCCATTCTTTCCACTGTTAAATCACAAAGTAATCTAAATGACAAATTGGTCTTTCTCTCCATTTAAACATAGTGTGACTGAAACACATTAATTCTCCATATTGAGTGTAATCAATTTGTGTACCTCTTCCCTTTCACTCCTGCCCTTCCATTGTATTATGCAGTCAGCTGCCTTTGTCTGACTGGAGAAAAAAACATTTTCAAAATGTTGCACCACACCAGTGGAATTTCATAATGGTCAAGATAAAGCTTTCTCTTGATTTTTGCAAACACAATCAGAATTTGCAAGAGGCCAAAGAGCAAACAACATTAGGAACAACACATTAAATCTTTTATTTTGTCAACATTTTCTGTCCTTCTATTAAAGGTGATAAATAGGATAACTAACCATCTAAAGAGTTATGAGTAATTCCTGCCTCAAATGCACTGTCAGAGCAACTCAAGATACACGTCAGACAAGATTTACTGGACTGAGCACAGTTCAGAGAACTAGGGACTGCATCTTAAAAAAGGATTTATATTTCTTCCCACCCACATAGTGAAAGTCAAAGCTTTAAGTAACTGTACTCCCTTCAGAACAAATGCAAGCTTTAAGTATTTAATAATGGGACTCTTAAAACCAAAGGTCTTCTCTCACCCAATCTTTCTATAAGGAAGTGGCACCATTTTACATATTTGCATTAAAAATAATAAGAGGTTTTGAGAGAAAGAAGCAGAAACCAGGACTCGGTTCTCCCCCAGTTAAGTGACCATAGCCACAACAAACACAACCAGCTTGCCTTGTTTCACTTCCTTGCATCCTTCTGGATCATGGAGAGCTTCCAAAAGAGACTGCATAACCAGATGGCTGAAGAGGTGACAGATGGGGCTTTGAACCATCTGGCAGAGAATAGAATTAACCAGAATTTCATACTGCTTCAAAGACTGATGAACCACTAGACCATCATACAGGGGAGGAGATTCCTCAAAAAGCAGGAGATTCCTATCAGAAAGTCGCCTTGCAAAAAGGCGGCTTTGAACAGGAAGGTAAGCAGCAGTTGCAATTCTTTAAAAGGAAGGGGTGAGGAACCAACATGCAGGAGGAGATTCAGAGATTTGGCTCCTAACGAAAGAAAGTATCATCCGGAGACCCCAAGGAAGGCAGTAACATCCCAGGTAGAAACAGGTTAAAACCCCTCATCAGCCAAACACTGCAGTCCGGCATCCTCCAGCTTTTGGTGATTTTGGAGGGCTCTGGATGGTATTATATTTCAAGTCTATGTATTCTGCACTACTGTTTAAATTATTTACTGGATCCAACTTCATGGTTCAGTATAAATATTTCAAATGAATGTTAAATTTCAATGGTAGTATTTGAGCCTATATATCTATCTTTTGTTCACCTTTCTCCTTTTTCCTCAAGTCCATGAGGACTTATTTCCTCACAAGAGGCTTTCTGTCTGCTGATTTTGTGAGCACTGTACTACATGAATATTACAGGATGTAAGTATTTTCAAGCAAGATGCTACTTTTGCAGGTCCTGCTAAATAATATTATGAAAACAAAACCCGTGTTACAACATTTGATTTCACAGAGAGAAACTACATAATCATTTTGCCTCTTCTCAAGTGCAAAGTACACTATTTCGTCCTTTCTATGATTGTATTAACACATAGAAATAACCATATTAGTCTTTTCCTAAGTTTATAATGGCCTTTTAATTAATACACTAGCTTTTAAAGCTGATCTTAAAAAATTATACCTTGAAGTAGATTCTGCAGATTTCATGAATCAACTTCATCATCTCCCTTACTACTTCTCCCCATTCTTACCAGCTTTCTGACATGCTCTGCTCTTGTATTTACTCCTCAAATGAGGGCCTTACTTTTCCTGACTGCGGATAGATTCATTCATGGAATTCAACAAAATAAAAACTCTATTTCCAACACGCATTTTTTTCATAGTGAGAAACTTCATCTTATTTAAGTGTGTGTGTTTTCTATCAGCTTACAGAATCACAGTTCAGTGTTATTGCTGAAATGACTGCATCAGTGCTACAAAAAGGTTTTACACGAAAAGCATAACTAGTCAAACACAAACTATCTTTCAATTCTCCCATCATAAGTAATAAAAATACCATCATATTAATTCAGAGTCAGTACACAGAGCACTCATGATATACTAGTTGCAATATCAACTAACCCTTTTTCTTTCCTCAGTAGTTCCTATGGGAAATCCATAGGACTAAATCCTCACAATCCATTCACTTTATCATGGCCCACACACAGCTTTTCCCTTCAGTGAGATTACCCACGTGCAGACCAAAGAAAGCTATTTCTGAGGTTGCGTCTCAAGCCACATGGCAAATTCCACAACAAAGTACAGGGTGTTTCAAAAAGATGGACCCAATTTGAAATCACATTGCTTTGAAATTTGGTCCATCTTTTTGAAACACCCTGTATATATGAGGAAAATCTCAGACAAGTGCCAAAACAACTTGATATGGTCAGTACTAACTTATATAGTAGTCTTTAATCCCAGAAGCTGAAACCTTGCCTTCTAACGGACTCCAGAAGAAAGGAGTATGTTCAGGGAAGAAATTGTAAAGATCATAATTGGTGCCATGTCATTTTTTCATCATTTTGGAAATAGAGAAACAGTGACATTAGAAGAGGAAATGTCTCACTTGAAGTGACCAAGAGTCTTGCCTTAGACTAGCTGAAGTATATAGTGTGCCATGGTACCGTACTTTATCTGCATGACTAATGCGCTTGTGCTAAAATGGGTGCATCCTGTTACGTTTCTGCTCAGCTATTAATAAATGCACATTGAGGAAACTGCTTATAGCCTTATGTGCGTATATAAATGTGTCTCATAGCCAGTAAATCATGAGGAAGTAAAGGAAAAAAATGTCTACCCAAACACTTAAAATTACTGGCACCAGTAGATGTTCAAGATCCCTGTTCCTCTGCTATTTCCACACAATGCCATCTAGTTGAGAGCCACTCAGCCAGTTTTGTCACATCAACTAGAAGACATGAATACCTAGGATGAAAAGCCTGAAGAAACGTCTCAGGAAAACAAATTTTTCACATAGCAAGCAGTCATGTTAATTCCAGTTTTAGAATAAGCACCACACAAAAAACCCAACCTTTTTCTATTTCTCATTCAGAAAAATGGTTACTGTATAGATGCACATCTACGTTGAAATTTAATTATTTTTTTTGTTTCAAAAACAAGACTGTGAATGTGAAGAAAAACAGGCCAGAGATCCTAGGTCAATTAAGTGCATGGACCTGCCCTGAAAAACAGAAACTATAGTCTTTATTGAGTTGGTAGTAAAAACATGTTTTTCTTTTTCATCAGCTGTCTGCAAATTGATTAAGACAATTTCCCAGCTATAAAAAATTAACATGCTTTAACATGATGTATTATCATCAGTATGATACATCTAGTAATGACAACAAAAAAATACATCATTACCCATGACATGAAGATAAATGTAATTGTGAGTGTATTGACAAATTTTGCACAACAGGCCAAGTTATCAGCTGTGGTGAGTATAACTCTGGTTGTTCAAAGAGTGTCTACACTGACAGTGCACCCAGGAACACATACCTATAAAAAGTTTTCGATCTTCCTCAACTAAACAAGAGCCTTGCTGAAAAGTTTGTAAGCACATCCAAAAGATGCATACTTGAACCAAACTTCAAGTCTTGCAAAAAGTGCCTGAATAATTATAATAAAATTGAATGGATTGAGAAGACAGATAAAATACTGGAGTCTGCTTTCCATCTGAAAGCAAAGTCTAAGTTTGTGGATTTAGGCAACAGTTAGGATTATTTACATGGACAATTACAAAACTTTGACTTTAATTTATCTCTTTTTTTTTTTTTAATATGGTATAGTTAAGCCTGTATAAAGACCTATACTAAAATAATTTATTTCAGTTTTTCAGTAGCTCATATTCAGTTAATAATAATTAAACAGTCCGGTTATATATGTACTGTGCCCACTATGTTGGATCTTCAATCCTTGCAGGCTCAGTGGTTCAGAATTTCAAGACAACTCTGAAGATGTTGAAGTAGTTATCTGTGCACATCCCTGCATCATACCATGTAGACCTACTTCCAGTGTTTCAAAAATATATAACATATTTACACCACTGCTGCTTTCTTTGCATTTCTGTAAGGAAAAGAGGTCCCAAAATAGGGGTGTGGCCTTGATGTACAAGCTGATGTAAAAACACAGCTGGACTTTACTCTGAAGAATATTAAACTATCATGACAGACAATGGTCAAACAACCAAAATGTCCATTTTTACCTTGTAAGCATAACAAAGAGTGCATGGCACTAACTGCGTCAGTAATGGGTTGTATCTCCTGCTATGAAAAAACACAAGGCCTGCATGTCATATTTTTTCTTTTTAAAACCAGGATCTTTGTAGTGTATTACTACATTGAAGTATACTGTGAAACTGAATGATGTGGCATTGTGAACTTCCTCATTCTGACTGTTTACATTTCCATGCAAATTTCTTCCCAGCGAAGAAAAGTGAGAAGTTTTGTGTTACCATATCAAGAAACAAAACTTTGTAGATGAGAGTCAACGCCGGCTCACAAGTTTGGGAAGAAAAAAAAAATACTTGTTTCAGTTCTGTTTAATTTACAGGATGGTGCATTTTCGTTTACCACTAGATTAAGTAACTCAAGTCCACCCAGCTGCCTGCTCCAAATTCAGACATTTGCTCAGAAGTGGCCAGCTTGCTCTCTTTTCCAAGGGAATATGTTCACACTAAGGGTATCAGCCTGTCTGAAGCCTGAACTTCTTAACTAGGGAGAGCTGTTGGTGTTGATTTTTCCTTCCCAAAGCTTATTTTAATGCTTACTCTGCCCAATCACACTTTATATTGTTCCAGTGCTTATGATGGGTCCCAGACTAACAGCCCCTACACGCTCACGATGTAGAGGTGTTCAGCTGTGCAAAGTCCTGTACAACTGGAGAGGGTGTTTTCCAGGCACTGTCCATCAGATTGCTGTGGTAATGGTAGCTCTAGAGGACACTGAATCAAAATAATAAATTTATTTCATGTAAGTTTATGAAAAATGAGAAAGAGGGATGAAAACTGGATTTGAACTGATCATCTAAGAAGGAAAAACTCTATATCCCATTTTACTGAGCTATCTGGCATTCTGCCTCATTCTCTGCCTCTGGCTGGAGATTTAAAACACAGCAATACTCTGCCAGAGGACACACTGTGTCCATCACCATGAAGAAAAATTGAGCAAAGAAAAACATTTGGTTCCCTTGTAGGATTACTGTTTTTAAATAAGAGAAGCACATCTTCAGATTGACATAGGCTAACTTCTCTGTAGCAAAGGTTTTTGTGTTAGTCCTTATGGCCTGCCCAGCAGTTTGTTACTGAGAAACAGTGGCAGAGAGCAGTCAAGAGAAGGACACTCAGCCCTCAGTGGCGAGAAATTCCTTTTAAGAATGCTAAATCTTTCTTATTAGGGACTAACCTGCATACTTCTAAATCATCAGACCAGTCATCATACAACACTGGAGGCTTCTGAACGGCATCAGTCTCACTGGGCTCTGCCCCAGCAGGTGCTCCATTAGCTGGGACTGCCAGAGCATCACTGCCAGAGCCTGCTTCTGCAAAGCAGTCCTTCGAATCTTTACTGTGTCTAAGGAAAGTTGTAGGCTGCCGATCTCTGTAGTAGCTTTTGCTTTTTCTTTTCCCACATTTTCTTGAGGAAATCCTTGCCTCTTGAGATGATGCTGAAGACTGTGATTCTGTAAGCCTTGGAACCCTTCTTCGACGGTGATTTAAAGTAGGATTCTCAGGGTCAGATACCTCTTGCTTCTTTTTCCCCATCGTCCCCAAGGTGACAAGTTCAACTGCATTATTGTTTGAGGACTCATCCTGGTTAGTGCATGATCTATTGTTCCTTCTCCCCCTCCTGGGCATTCTGGCCTTTTCTCTCGCTTTCCTCCTAGCCTGAGCCCACTGACTCTCATCTGAAGATGATGATGAATCAGATGCATTCCAGCTGGATCTCGCTGGCTCAGGATGTAATTTACAGTCTTTTCCCTTTCCTTGCTTTTCTGTATGCTCACCATTGTCTCCAGTCTCTTTTTTCCGCCTAAACCTTCGTTTTACTTGTTTCTTACCAGACTCCCTATTAGAAGGGGTCAGCACCATGACAGGGGTTGCATGTTCAAGCTCATCTTCTGAAAAATCATGCAAGGTAGTAGATCTAGACAAGGCAGTAAGCAAAGGAAAGGGATGGAAGTGGTAAGGATGGGTGGAAAGAGAGGAATCACAAAAAAAAAAAAAAAAAAAAAAAAAAGAGAACATGAATTTTAACAGAAAAACACGAGACTGAAAAGCAAAACAGAACCAAACCAGAAATCAAACGAAAACTGAAGTCTAAATTATGAATAGTGTTAAGCAGAAGCAAGAGCTACATATTATTTAATAAAGACCACAACTAATGAGCATCAGCCAGATTTGAGCATATTTTTCTTAGCACATACCTACAAATGTCCTGAGTGGAAGGGCAGACAGACAACCGTGACTGACTCCTGGGAGCTGTTCCTGTTGTAGGACTGCTTGCCTGTTGAAATAAATTAGACAGTTTGGAATCTTTGTCCATGAAATACATCGCAGATATTTTAGTGCTCTGCCACATTATTACAAAATTAAAGTAACTGTTGCTGCTGTTCATAGCACACTGTTGAACACTTGCAAGCTCACAAAAATACAGGAAGCCTGACCAAAAGCAAAACCTATTTGTGGAACTAAATATGACTGAAGTGTTTCAGCTCTCATTCGCTCACAACTACTTTTTGTCGCTGTTTGAGGAAGCAGCTTTCAACATTTGAATTTTCATTTTGGTTTTCATCTACTGTAAATGTCTGATAGGAAAGGATGTTGTTTTTATTTCATGCAATCAAACAACCATGATGATTCCTTTCAAATTGGAGTGAAGTGCATTTACATTGTGCTGAGTGATGAAGAGCACTAAGCTAACCTATGTTGAGTGGACTGACAGAACAGTGAGAAAATTAAAGTATGTTTTAAAAGGTTTTCAAGGCAATCAGATCTTCTAGAAGAGCTCAAATATGTTAAACTGATGAGCTTGATAAGACCAAAGTGCAGGCTGCATCTCTACAGAGCTGATCACATTCTTAAACGGCAGGAGAGACAGAAAACACATTTAGTATGTGGCATTTTGTTCATAAGGTTGTTGCTACAAATTGCAGACTCAGTTGCTCAATACTTCCAATGAAAACATATTTTGATGGTGTTAACAGTAAACCATTTCAATCTGCCTCACAATCTACTGGTAGCATAGCTGTACAGAATCCAAATTTAAATCTGAGGCTTCATGATTCTTCAGGATCACTCACAAGGTATAGTATTGTGGAGAGAGGATTTAATACAAATCGTTCTTAATCTATGACCTTCCTTTAGCTGATAAGGGCATTAGCTTTTAGTATGCAACACTGTCCCACTGTGAGCACCACTACGAAATGGAGACAAAATACTATAAGCCTAAGAGTTCTACAGGATCACGCACCAGACGCAGGGGAAGAATGACTATTAAGCAAGAGTAAAAAGTACAAATAATACAAAGATGTAATGGCTGTCACACCAGGCTTTTATACTAGCAAGTCAAATTCAGTCACACGTGGAGTCCATAATAAAAATTATTTCTAGCTCACTTTTCACAGACATTTTTATGGTGTCAGTTTGAAAATTAATAGTACAGGCAGAAATAAATAAATACAGCAAGTACCTGCTGACACTTCACTTTTATCCAAGGTTCTTAATATCCATTATGGCTCTTGCATAGGTCTTTTGGAAACATCAGTCACCTCTATGTGCATTTTTGCTTTTAATGGGATACCAGCTGGGAGTCAAGAGCAGTGCTTTTGCACGAAAATAATCTAGTTTTTGGAACTCAGGTAACCCTTTTTACCTCTTGATGTGTTAATGTCACAAAACCAAAAATATTACTAATTCTTTATGACTAGTTCCAAAAAATGAAATTCAGCGGGATGAAAACTAAGCCCATATGAGAAATTAAATTGTTAAAGCTTCTGGGCACAATCCTTATGTTCAAACAGTTTTTCTATGCCTGGGACCACCAGGCAGAGCAGAAACATTAGAATAACTGCAGCCTCATGCTGGGAAAACATTACAGCATCCTCACCATGGGACACTGGAGGTCACACATCATCATAAAAGTCTTGTCACCCACGCTGCGTAGTCATAAGAGTGGCTGGATCCCTCACCCTTTTCTTTCTTCTTCTCTCTCTGCTCTCTCCTTCTGTCTTTTTTTCTATATCCCTATTTCTTTGTCTCTCCTTCCGTATAACTCTCTTTCCCTGTCTCTTATACCTTAGTTTTCCTTCCCTCTCTACCAATCTCTTTCTCTCTTTTCCTTTCGAACGTATAAGACTAACATCATCTTAAGCTCTGCTGTTGGATTCTTGTTAAGTTTTGTGTTATAGCTACTAATGGTTGCCAATACATTGCTCGTAGAAGGACTTTTGCTGTTAATGTGTTGATAAGTTCTGTGATATCATAAGATACTTTTGCCAAGCCATTATTCGCGCTAACTAGTATTCCAACACGTACTTTTAGTAAAACTCATAACTGAATTGGACCCCTAGAGTGATTGTCTATCATTCACTTCACATAACCGCGCAGAATTAACCCAGAGTTAACTCACACCTGGTCTCATCTGTTGAGTCAGGGCGCATGTCGCGTTCAAAGTTAACTCATCCCTCATCCGATCTGTTGAGACGGGACAGATGGACTGTGAACCGGCTGAAGGAAAGAAGCCAGGGAGTCGTGGTCAATGGGGCAGAGTCTGGTTGGAGGCCTGTATCTGGTGGAGTCCCTCAAGGGTCGGTACTGGGACCAGTACTATTCAATATATTCATAAATGACTTGGATGAGGGAATAGAGTGTACTATCAGCAAGTTTGCTGATGACACCAAGCTGGGAGGAGTGGCTGACACGCCAGAGGGCTGTGCTGCCATCCATCGAGACCTCAACAGGCTGGAGAGTTGGGCAGGGAAAAATTTAATGAAATATAACAAGGGCAAGTGTAGAGTCTTGCATATGGGTAGGAACAACTCCAGGTACCAGTATAAGTTGGGGAATGACCTATTAGAGAGCAGTGTAGGGGAAAGGGACCTGGGAACCCTGGTGGACAGCAGGATGACCATGAGCCAGCACTGTGCCCTTGTGGCCAGGAAGGCCAATGGCATCCTGGGGTGTATTAGAAGGGGGGTGGTTAGCAGGTCAAGAGAGGTTCTCCTTCCCCTCTACTCTGCCCTGGTGAGACCTCATCTGGAATATTGTGTCCAGTTCTGGGCCCCTCAGTTCAAGAAGGACAGAGAACTCCTGGAGAGAGTCTGGCATAGGGCAACAAAGATGATGAAGGGAGTGGAGCATCTCCCTTACGAGGAAAGGCTGAGGGAGCTGGGTCTCTTTAGTTTGGAGGAGACTGAGGGGTGACCTCATTAATGCTTATAAATATATAAAGGGTGAGTGTCATGAGGATGGAGCCAGGCTCTTTTCGGTGACAACCAATGATAGGACAAGGGGCAATGGGTACAAACTGGAACACAGGAGGACGTTTAAAACCCGCCTGGACGCCTCCCTGTGTAACCTCATCTAGGTGTTCCTGCTCCAGCGGGGGGATTGGACTAGAAGATCTTTCCAGGTCCCTTCCAATCCATAACATTCTGTGATTCTGTGATGTGTGGCTCGGTATATAATCTTTTTCCAACTCAGGCTCTGTGATTGGTTTTAAGTGATTAGTTATACCGTAAGCCATTTGTGCAGCTGCTTAGTGAGGAAAGATGCAGACATCAGCACCAGAGCCATGTTGTTGGGCTACATGCTGCTGCTATGTGAAAAAACATCCCCCCAGACTAAACCTCAAATCAAGGATTGCCTTAGAGTTGAGTGTGGGCTCCTGAATTCATCCCCTGTGACCAGTTCCCATTTCTTTTTTCCCGTCACAGCTGCAGGACTGTGCCATTGCTTCTTTCAGGATCTGTGTACTCTAGAGCTTTGGTTCGATCTTAAGTGGTGCTCAGATCACCCCCATGCCATAACGGCAAGATCTATGTCACCTTGCCACAAGCATTACCTATGAAAGGATAACGAGAACGGCTAAGCTGTCCCAGTAACCCCCTTCAGGAGGTCTGCACAAGTTCAAGAATCTCTCAGCAGCTATTAAAGCAGGAAGTCAGCTAGACGGTTCTTAAGAGGGCTGGAATCAAGCCAAAAATTAAAACAAATTCCTTGAAAAGCTTTTACACTTATTATTTGGGACTGGAGACAGGTGGAAATCTAATTATTTTAAGATAAAAATTACATTACCAATTTGATTGCTTAAATCTTATATTTCACTCTCAGCTGTAAAGAGGTCTGGACTCTTTCAGCCCTGCCCTTACTTTCTAGTTCCCCTGCACTGGCATAATGACGTTATGTTTAGTTGCACATAACTCAGAGGAAGGTTTATTTCCTTATAAAATAATTTACATCAAATTCTTAAAATTTGATTTTGTTTGTTTTTCTAATTCCTTTCAGAGCAAAGCTGACATCTGGGCAGCAAAGAACCTATGCACTGCTTAAGTCTTCAAAAACAAACAAAGAAAACTCCAACGTGCCAAGTTATGCTCAAGAAAATTCAGATTCTTATCCTTGAGCAAGTTTCATTCAATAGGTTTCTACAATTTTTAAACAGAAATTTTGATTTTTATCTACTTTAAATAGCTTTTAGTAGTAGAATGAACTAATGGAGTGATTTCTAAAATCAAAAAAGTTACGTGTTTCTGATATTGATTATCTGATATTTACTTATGGACCTTACAGGCACTGGAGGGCCTTATTTTGTAAATAATTCCAGTCTTAGCTTTGTAAGTTAAACAGGAGTGGAGGGATCTGTTAATATCAGGTCTGTCCCTGCTACCACATGTCCTATGAATATAATCATTCAGAGCTAATCAAGCTCTTTTTAAAAACTTGTAAATTCCAACTCAGCTGGAAGTCTATTCCAGACCTTTACCCCCAAATTGCTTTGCTTTTTCACCCTATCCATATTCTCACAACATAAACTGCATTTGCTTTCTGCTGCCAACACTGCCTCTGGGCTCGCCTCATTTTTTTTAAGTAATGTTCCCTCTTAGCCATCTCCTCTACAAGCTGTACTTCTCACAGTCATAAAAAAAAGGGGTCACAATGAAGATACTTAAAGTAGCATTTAGTTGGCTGGTGTATTTACAGAGCACAGCATAAAGCCATATGGAAGTTCCAGGTAAGATCTTGGGAGTGATACCAGTGTTTTGCTTCCTCTGCAAGGCAGAATGGGTTGATAAAGCCAAGCACTGCCCTGCACAAGTTCCACCTTCATTCAGTCCATGCTACCTCAGGGTCTCTGCAATACTGTGCCACCATGAAACACAGCATTAAACAAGTCCACCATCCCTGCTCATAATATAAGCTTTATTTTATTTTTAACCATCCTTACTGTTAGTTTTAGCAACAAAATACAATATCCTTTAAGAGGCATAAAGTTAATTTTAAAGGCATATCTGACAAACCAAAAAATGATCATTTGAATATATTCTAGTCACATATCAGTCCAGCTATTATAGGATTGTATATACAGCAGACATTGGAAACAGCCTCAAGCACACAGATCTTATTGCTATAATTGCTGTCCCATTGCTATAGTGGTATTTAGCACACTGAATATTTTGAGATACTGTATTTATTGAATAGAGGGATCAGATTGATGCTGTGGACTCTAATTCCACTTGGGAGGCAGAATAATGATTTTTTTTTTTTTTAAACAGTATTCTTTGAATAGATGTTGATTTTAGACAGCTTTATTGTACAGCTCATTGGAATGGGAAAACTAAACAAGCACTGTACTAATGCTATCATAGCAAATTGTATCAGCAGTGTAATTAAATGTGGTAATGCAAAATAAAGTTGTCCAACAATTCATTTATAAACAAGGCAGCTCATTTCTCTATGCCATCAGCACAAGGAAAATGCTTGAGGGATAATGCCAACTCCAGCTGATTAGGTCTGGCATTTTGAAAATGTTGTTAGTAGAGAGAGATTCCCCAGTCACCACCTTCTGCTGTCTTGGCCAGTTTACATGAACTTTCTTGTCAAGGATATGCAATTCACAAACATGACAAGGCACTTACCCATTATTATTCTTGATACATTCAACAGGGTTTGTTAGTATGATTTTCAAACTGAATACTGGTAAATATGGAGTTTTCAGGACAAGCAAGGTGATAATCATTTATCTGACACAAAGGGACTTTAATATGCCACACATATGTCCATGTTAAGAGACTGCAGCAAAGACAGAGATGGGAGACCAGCTGAAGTTCAGCTGATGAAAACAATGAGAATTTCAAATCAAGATTCCCTTTACTTTGGTGTTCAGGATCTGACAGAATTTTCCAGGCCATAACAAAAAATGAGAGTCCTCTCTGACCATCTATTGCTTAACACCGAGTGTTGAAACTAGTCCAAGAAACTGAGTCAAGTTGTGCTATTCTGAAGAAGAGAGAAGGGCTCTACTTTGACCTAAGAGAAAAGCTGAGTAAAAACATGTTCCACAAGTGCAAAGCATTCACATTTGAATGGAGTTCAGCTTTAAAGTAACAAATGAGATGTAACGGGCAGCTGCTATAAAATAGCCTCACAGATGCCACCAGAAAGGCTAATGAATCCTCTTAAGCACAGGTGTCAAACTCATTTTCACTGAGGGCTACATCAGCCTCGCGGTTGCCTTCAAAGGGTCGAATGTAATTTTAAAACTGTATAAATGTAACTGCTCCTACATGTATACTGTCCTAAAATTACATTCGGCCCTTTGAAGGCAACCGCGAGGCTGATGTACCCCCACTGGTGAAAAGAGAAAAGGTGAAAATGAGTTTGACACCCCTGCTCTAAAGCCTCTGTTCTGTGTAAGGAAGGCCAGAGGCATTTCCAAAAGCTCCTCAGCTCACAACACAGCTTAAGTAGAAAGTTATAGAAAATGGAGGGATGACAGGGCAGACAGGGAATAAGAATAATGCTTTTATTCTCTTACTAAGTATGCTTTATAGCAGTGATGCATCACAGAATCCTCTGGATCCTGCCAGCCAATATAGTTAAAAAGCTGAAACTCTATCCTATTAAAACAATGGCATACCAAAGAATAGATACCTTAGAAGATCAGAGCAGTTTGCATGGCAAAAACCTCAGCAGGAGATCCAGTCTTTGTATTTTCATCTGAAAATTTCTACTCTGTAAACAATGCAACTTTTAATGGAAAACAGCCATTCATTATGAACTTTTATTTTTATAATTTCTCAGGTCTAAAAAGATTAAAAACATGGTAGAAATGACAAAGGCTGGGTATATCTTGTAAAGCATGTTGGTGAAAATTGAAACATATGCATATAGGTTTGGGAGAGGGGGTTTCTTGGTGTGTTTTTCATTGTTTTGTTTTGTTTGTTTGTTGTTGGTTGGGGTTTTGTTTGTTTGTTTTTGTATGTGTGGTTTGTTTGTTTGTTGGGGGGGGGGTGCTCTTCCCCCCCCCCCCTTTCTTTTTTGGTAATTTCTGATGCAGTTCCTGCTTTGTGCTCTGATCTCAAAGTTCTTATTGTTTGACTGACGGCTTTACAGCAACAGGTAAATTAATTGGTAACTCAATTTCTGTTAGATTTTCTTTCATGTGATTTTTTTTGTAAATTATTTCTTGCACATTTCTTCCCCAACCCTTTCTTTCTCTCCTGTCCTCCTTCCCCTCCTTCCACCTGCCTCTGAAGAAAAGGAATAAAGGGAAAAGTAACACAGAAGGAAGAAGAGGAAATATCCTTATGATTCTGCTGAACAATACCATTCAGCAGCTTTGAAAGTCAGGATGATCCTGTTATAAAATGGTTTGAAATCTAAATCACTAAAGCATGTTTACTTTCCATCAAAGGAAAATCAAAATTGAAAGTGGCAAATCTATCCTACTATTTAAAAAGTGGAAACAACAGAAGCAATTACAACTTTGACTTGTAGATTCAATAAACTTTTAAATATATTGTCTCCTGTCTATGTTGACTTTTATTTTGAAGGTAGAGATTCTACTCAAAAATCCACACTTTCTATAGATGCAGAGGGACGGGTAGCTAAGCTTTGAATTATCAGATGGATTATAGTTTGCAAAAGTAATTGTACTGCAGTGATGCAAGATTTTTGATTCATTATTCTCTTCAAGGATGCACCTTTCTAGGCATTATCACTTTATTAATAAAAATATTATGTAGCTCCTAAAAAAGTACACCCTGATGTAGGAAATTGAAACAAAGGATGCGCTGGTCTTTATTCAAAAGGTGCCTAGCCCTGAGACCAGCAACTTTTGAGTGTCTGGAAGGAGCTAAATGCAAGTTTAGCATCTAGGAAAGGTGAAGCACAAAACACACATCATCTTTGTTACCAGATTTTGTAGTATTTTAGTTCTAAAGGTAGGCAGTGTCAGTATTCAGAGAACATAATTTAGACTTTCTCTTCCACAAAGGGCATCTGTTTCTACATATCCCTCTATCTGCAAAACTTAAAGCCTCAAAATACTTCTACGTAATAAACAGTTTTCAATCATATGACATTCGTGCCACTCTCCCACCAATGCATATTTATGTGAGCGCGCACACTCACCATATCCTTCATTGGATCTGATGGGCTATGAAGGACACAGACTGGTTAAATTCCCATCTGTAAGGATGTCATTATTATATTTGAACAAGTCTACTCTAGTGTGTATTTGATATCTATTTATTCCAGCGCTACAGAAGAGAGAAACCTAAATGCACCAGAGCAAAGGAGCTGTAGAAAGAATACTGAAATGACTAAGCCAAAAGACAGTGAAACCCTGACAATGCATCATTACAAAAATCAGGAGACACCATATTTTTATGAAGTACAAGGAATCTCAGATTGCAGCAAAAAATAATTTCGTAACACTGTAGAAGTAAAGTTTGCTTATTTTAATTGTTTTAGGACAAAGGCCTGCAACGTGCTTTTGAGTGCCATGGTAAAAAAATAAATGCCATATAAAGATTTCCAGGAGTACCTATGGAGTAGGTATGTTAAAGATCACAATTCTTGTTGAAAACTAGACAATAAACATATGTCATAACTTGCATACCATGTTTACTGAAATCAAAGCAAAGCTACTTTCCCTGTACGTTATTGCATATCATAGGATAGGACGGAATTCAGTGGTAACACAATGTCTTCACAGAAATGGAAATTATATATAGGGATTACACAAAGTAAGCTTGTATAAACACAAAGTTTGTGGTACTTTTAACACATTTCAAATATATTTGCGATTTTGTCTGACTTGTGGGTCTGGCATATTTAGGTATACTCAGAATATGCTGTTGGTAAGAACTGTGATTTAATAAAACGTACTATTTTTGTCTATATTCCCTCTTGTCAGAACACAAGTTTAAAACAGGTCAAGTGCATCCAAGAATAAATTGAAAATGTATTATTTTCTACTGATTGTCCCCTGGAACTGAGATGTATTGAATGCAATTTTATTCAGAAGTTCAAATATCAGGCAGATTTAGGTAAATTCTGCAGTCATGCCTTTTGTTAAGCTTATTGTAAATAAAGAATAAATTATATGGACAAGCCACAAAGTATTCTCTAGACAAAAAAACCAAACAATTACATCTAAGAGGAAAAAAGAGTGCAGCAATAGTTATTATGCCATTGAATCTATTTTTTTTCCCTTTCTATGCTTTACATTTTGATGAACAAAATAGTCTTCACTAACTTGTTTACTTTGTGCTGTTGTTTTTTACAGTAATAGAATCATAATGAGAGTTAAGTGCTAGGTTAGTCTTCACCTTTGGTATTAATGATTCTGTTTATGAGCAAGAAGAATAATTTAGATGACTAACATAACATTTACACTCATATTTTAATGCTGGTTTTGTATACACGATTTTATTCACTGTAACAGCACTTTTGAAGGCTGACATTTTACACTTAACAAGAGCAACTTGTTGTTTTCTTGAATTATTTTATTTTTTGAAAGCTGCAAGTTTTCTCAGTTGCTCGTTACAGTAATCTAGAAGCTACAGTTGTAAAGGATGGAGATACCTAGTTCCTTAAAAAACCAACCAAACAAACAAGCACCACCACCAATCTGGAAGAGAATTGTCTCTAATAATTAGATTGAAATTGGCAAAGAAACATAAGAATAACAAAGGTGGATCAACTTGTAGCAATGCAGTCCCCGGTAGCAAAACACAAGGGGTCACACTTTTGCTTTTTACGATTCAGTCACGCGACAGGTATCTTGGAGATGCTGCAATCCTCTTTCAGGCTATGGAAGTCTATGATATGAACTTCTTAAAAAATAATATTTAAGTTCCTTTATGCTTTTTCCACCATAAAACCTATTACTTGTGTGCACAGTAATTCCAACAGAAGATATTACGCATTCTCTGTTGGAATCATGGTCAAAGACATGGTGGTATGTCTACCCATTTAAAAAAAATGCATTGTGTGTAACAGTGAGTTCTGCTTCAAATTGTGCAAATCTCCCAAGCTGTGATGCAGGACTCTTTACACATTCATCTTGTACTGAGAGAGGATGCAAAACTAGAGAATATCCAAATCCATTTGAAAGAACATTCAATTTTAATGGAAGAGAGACTAAATGGAACATTATAATTCAAAAGTATAAAATACTATGTCAAATATTACATAAATTGATAGTCAGTTTGTGAAATATATTTCAAAATCACAAACCAAGTAGCTCAAATCAATAAATTGCCAACAATAAATTTTTCATCTGAAACTTTAGTGGGCACCACTTTGACATGCTAGTGCCTTTTGATTTTTATTTGTGCGCTACTAAGAGAAGCCAAACCTGACATAACAAATCAGTATAGAAATTGCATGAACATACAGTAAAATCAATTATTTCTTTCTTTCCTTTCTCTGCTGTTTTTCATATTCTAAATTAAACCTGTGAATATTATCACACTGAATATTCTGAAACTATCACCTCACTTTTTCCTGATGTAACTCAACAGAGTTTTATTAGGTGGATGCTTCAGAGACTTGTAAATAAAAAGTGTCCTAACACCTGCTCCAGGCTTTTGACAAGCAATTGAGCCAAAACAAAAATTAGGCATTTTGCTCCAAGACTGAGTTTCTCTGCACTGAAAAATAAGCCCAAAGTTCCCATCAGAGAATCTCAAATCTTACTGCTGAGAGAGCAACCTTCTCTAAGGAGCTCTTGAATCATAATTAACATGCAGAAAGATAATTACAATGCGTTAGAAACATTTCTTCCAGAAAGCATTCTAACATAACCAGGCAGCCTCAGAAACACATATAAGCATAACCTCTGTGGACTGTAATTCAAACACAAGATTTGTTCCACTGGTTAAGCACAACAGAAATAAATGAATCCACCAGATCCTTCTCAGACTAGTGTTTCTCTTAAATTATATTTTGGAAGAGAAATAATGTTTACTGAAAAAATCTACAGTGCACAGAACTAAGCAGTGGCAAATAGCTAATGAGCAAGATCAAGTTTTTAATTTACTTAGATTTTAAACACCCAGATAAGATAATGCTAATTCTGAAATCCAGAATAAGACAACCTCTTATAAAGAACAATGAAGTTGCCTCTACTACCAGCACCATGGGAAATGGGTAGGAGACAGTAAAGTCTAAGGGTTAAAGAAAAAATCAATATAGCAAGGCTGGTTCAAAACTCATATTTCCAATATTTCTATGTTTTTATTTATATGTATTACAGTAGATAGGTTTTGAAAGCCATAGTTGTTAACTAGGGCTCTACTTTGTCACTATGAGTTAATATAAAGCACAGATCAGTCCCAAATATAAACTATTACTCCCCACATGAGCAGGGCAGAAGGCAGGAAAAATTTAGGTTATTACCTAGTGCAGCAGAAATCAGACACGGCTACATTTTCCTCTGCTTGGAAAACCAACTGAAGCAGTTTCTCTTGGAATGCCAGGGTAGTTTTATTGATGTATAGGCTGAAGCAAATGAACAAATGTCCCAGGTGGACATTCACTGAAGACAGCCCGAGCGGCTGTCAGTCAGGAGTACCAGGAAACAGGCAGATAGAATTGGGCAGAATACGGAAGAGATTACTCTCAAAAACCTGCAATTAACTCAGCGGTTACCTCACAAATGGGATATTTAAGGCCACCATAACGAGCTGGAGAAAACCACAGAGATGGATCAGCAAATGAGTTTGAGCAAACGCTCTCTTCTCCCTGCTACCCACCGAGCAAGATGGTGCAGGCACAGCAGGGGAGTGCCAAGTGCAGCAGGGGAACAGCACAGTGTCCTCTGGGGACATGGAGTGGTGGGAGCTATAGCCCTAATAGACTCGGTTTTCAATGTTCACGTTCTCTGGCCCGTGAATAAAACAGCTGAGCCAGGTTAACAGAATGAAAGTGCAGGATCTTGCCTTACTCCTGCCATATGTATACAAAACACATTGGCCAGCCATTGTTTTGTTTACTTAGGAACATGTATTACAGTGGACTTCACAAATAATTTTGAATTGAAATAATATCTAAATATTTTAAGTTTTGTCCTTTCATTTGCCTAAAATAGTTTATTACTGAAATTCTTATCAGAAACTTATATGCAAGAGAATAAAAGCCTTTGCAACTTTCTACACACTGAACAGACAGCACAAGTGAACTGTAAGACTGAAGTGCTGACTTTTACTTCACCTCTAGGGAACGTTGGATTTTAAAATCTATAGATTTAATAGGTATGTACTAACTCATGTCTCGTAAATAACAAATTAAACCAAAGCCATCCCTTCTCATTATGTCTAGATAAGACATACTCAGTGTTCAACAACTGAGTTTAGTCTGTAATACCATATAATTCAGAGTTAATGTACCTAGGATGCAAAATTGCCCAAGCATACACTGCAAACCTCAGGTGTCCTCTCTGAATAAACAACTTAAGAACATTATGAAATATGAATCTGTATTTGCAGAATCTTTGCTATATTCCATCTCACAAATAAGGTGGTACAAAATCCAGGGATATCAGGGAACATCTACTCTGCTCTGGAGCAGGAGCTCCATGTACAACCAAGGGTGTATATGGAGCGTACACCATACATAGTAACCATTAAAATTTAACTCTCCATTTGACCCTTTTTAGCTTATTCATACAGGCAAATGAAAGCAGTAAGAGATACAAAATCAAAGTTTTGATTACTGTAATTTATACTTCTAGATAAATACTTTCTAATTTTTCTATCAATGGAAATTTTTATTGTGTGCAAGATGCAAAACTGCATAGAACTCAGCTCTTGCCTTTGGTACATAATTTACACCACCTGGAAGCTTCCAATCTTGTTTTGGGGTATAATATTTGTTACCATTACTCTGTGCCATGAAATATTAACCTGAAAATTCAGGTGTTTTCTGTGTTTACACACATATATACCCTAGTATTTTAGAAAAAAAAAATCATTTTGAATCAGACGACAAACTGGAAACTGGATTTCCAATCAAATGCATTTCAGCTTTTCAGAAACTTCACTGGCAGGTAGCCCCACAAAGAAAAATATAAACCAAAACAGTGAATAATGCTATACATCAGAAAAAGATAAAGTGCATGTCTGAAAACCTTGCTTTTAAACTTACTACTTTAAAAGGTGCAAGTACCCCTTTCTAATACGCATCTATCCTGATTTCTGCAGTAATTACTTAAATAATAAATGTTAGTAATTAGAACTATAGACACGCATTTAAAACTCTTTAGTGAGAATGATACATACAACTCACTATGATCAAACTCGTAAGTATATAACCATACACTTTTTAAAAATAGGCAGCAAGTCAGGAAGTGATTCAGCCATATCGTACAACGGGCTGGATATATTCTACACATTTTTCCCTGTATTTTTTTTCCATCTTAATGAAAAAGAGCAGAACCTAACATATAACTAGTTTCTTGAACTAAAAAAAAAAAAAAAAAAATCACCATTTCGGGGTTTTTTGTTTGTTTTGTTTTGTTGTTGTTGTTGTTTTGTTGTGTTTTTTTTTAATGGCTCTGAGAGGAAAACATTTTTACAGTGTATACCCCACAGACAATAGTATTGTGGGGAAAGGGCTTAAGGATACTGTGCTTGCACTGGATGCAAAATATTTAATCTTTAGATACAAATATAATACATGGCAGAGATTTAAGGTGGGATTCAAACAATTATTTTTATCTTTTACCTCCTGTATATCCTGGCTTTTTGGCATAGATTTCAGCCACATCTGAACCAAAAATACAGAAAAAAGGGAGTTAAAAACAAAGGACTCCAGTACAAATCACATTTTGCCTTTTCCTAAAGTTTCCCTTCTCCATTTCCTAGAAACCAAAAAGCATCGAGATATAAAGTCCTGGTTTCGGTGACCCACAAATCCCTGTAAAAGGAATTCAGTCCAAAAATGATGACACATTCGTATCTTTACACATTACAGCTGTTATTATTTGGGTAGCGGAGAGGGCAGGGAGGTTGAAAATCAAGCAGCAATTCCTTCTTAAGGCAAAGTGTTAATGTAACATTAAGCAGTTGTGGAAAGCAGGTGAAAAGAAATGCAACTGTTATTTACTTCTTATTATTACAAATATTACAGTAATGACTAATTATATATTTATACTTTAAGATGGATTTTACATGGTAGCCATAAAGTTAGGCAGCAAAAACTTAAAATGTGATGTTTATAAAGAAAACATCAAAGTATGCAAATATGGTTAAATGGAGTAAAGTGCTGTATTGTATTTCATAAACTTAATTTTCTTTGAATTCTATACAAAGGAAATAGGTTTCACATACCTTTGAAATGTTACTTGATCGACTTGTGGAACGCCCTGGTGATTTGTCATTCTGGAAAATAAAATGACGAAAAATTTATGTAATTCAAATTCTACCTAAGAAGCTGTTGTACTCTTTTTGTGATTGTGAGTGCACAGTTTCTCTTCCTCTACTTTTCTTCAGTTTACTACTGACTGTACAATGGAAGACAGCTCAATAAATAAACCATTACAATAATCATGTGAATTACATCAGTAAAAATTGAAAAAAAATTATGTAAGAAATTAGTGTTAGCACTCAATTACTGTTGGTTTATTTTGCAGGGTTTTGAACATCATTTGAGTGAAAGATTAACATATCATCACAGCTTCTCATGAAAACTGATGCTCTTATATGAAGAGGAATGTTTCATGATAAATACTAAAATCCACCTAGTTACACTGGACGCATCCCTGCTCAAAAAGTTGAATTCATCCTTTTAGGAAAATTAAAACAGTACTTGTTTTCTTCTTGGCCAGACGTTCTAAAAACAACAAACTGTAAGTAGTCATAAGTGTAGTTCAATTTAACAGGTACCCCTCCATCCCCTCTCGCTCATGCAAAAACACACACACACAACCAACACCATAGGCTGAAATCCATTAATAAAGTATATGTTGAATAGCTACATTTCTATAGCACTTTTTTTTTTTTTTCCTGGAGGAGGTAGTGAAGCAGGGATTCGATAACTTGTTCAGTATTTACACTTCCCCAGCAATAGATTCAGCTTTGTTTACACTGAAAAGGTAAAAGATATTTAAAAACCAGTGCTCGTCCCCTTGGTAAATGCATGTATCTTAGGGAGGTCATGGAAATATTTTTCTCACCGCTGAGAATGTAGGTTCAAATACTCAGGTGAAATATTCATATAAACAAGATTGATTTTTACCTAGAAGGGGTGGAACTAGATCCATTTATGCAAGTTTGTTTTACAAGCTACTTGGGACCACTGAATAGTCTAAGTTGGAAGAATGCTGGCTCTACAGCTTTTGGGAAAATAAAAAAATAGACAAATTTAATCATAATTTCCAAGTTCAGGTATTTCATGGTGATTTATCCTGAAGAGCATATAAATAAAACATAAAATGTTGCACTAAATAACTGTACATAAATCGAACACAGAATTCTTGAAGTTCACATTGAACTCACATGACTGTTCATACAAAGAAAGAACAAAATAGAAAAATTATGGCAAAATCTCTCTTGAACTGTGTCCTTAAAGAATGGCTGTGTGCTCACATTTTATGGTTTATCTTTACAAAGTGCTCGTATTGTTAAGAATAATTTATTCATTTTCTTAATATAAGTGAAGAAGTTCTTTATTGAAGAACATTTTTCATATGAGCTTGCTAAACACTAACAAAAAGATTTCTTTTTCCCTACATTCAATATTAATTTACATTTGAAAGGTTATATCTGAAGAAATGTATGTTCAAACATCTATAAATATTTTTGTGCATCAGGGAAATGTCTTATCATGTCCTTCCAAAGAGAGTATTTCAAGGAAAGTAGCATCTGCCTTTTAGAATTAACACTTCTCAGCAGACGTTATTTAACGTCTATACCTAGGATTCTTGATCTCCCTGACTTAAGTTTTCTAAATTTACACATACAGAGGTCTGGCCCTTGAGCAAAGTAAAAACAAAATATTCAGAGGGATCTCTTGCTAAAATTCTCAAACCGTCTTTTCCTCAAAAGGATACAAGCAGCAAAACACCTCCTGCCAAGACTCATTCTGGCCAGGACAGGTATGAGATTTTCAGGTTGTATGTTGTATTATGCAGTCCAAAATTCACACTGGAATGCCTCTCCTTATTTCCAGACATTTTATGCCACCAATATCTCTTCTATTTTATATTACATCCTGCAAACACTCATCAGGCGTCTCCTCAAAACTGTAATAGCACAGAAACAAGTTCCTGTAACTTTTCCACTGGAATATCGAGAAAAATCAGTCTGTGTTTGTAAATTTCCTAAGAATTCAGTTTTACCAAGACTACCAAGACTATTTACAAGGCTATAACTGAAAAAGGAATTCAACCTTCAGTATAAATTCTGGGAGGAAGACAAAAGAGAAATAATGCCATGAAATATCAGATAATGACATGTTCATAAAACTGCTTTGGGAGAAATGTTTATATGTGTCTGGCCCAACACATCATACCAAGAAACCAACTCTGGTTGCAATAAGGAATTAAAAGAATTAAAAATGAAATAGTACATATGTCTCTCTTCTTGTATCAGTAAACCATCTCTTAAAATACCATTTCTGCATAAGACTGGGTTGTTGAACTGTTTTGGTTTTTTTGGGGTTTTTTGTGAGTTTTTTTGCAGTGACCAGCCTGTTAAACTTTCTGATGTTTAAAGATACAGTTTTTCCCAACTTGCAGATGTGATTTACATTGCTAACAAACAGTATTTTTATTAAAGCAAGAGAATAAACAGAGTAGTAGCAACGACTTCCTAAAATACTGCTGTGAACAGTTCAGGCTCCCATTCTAAGGAGGAAAGCAGTAGAATTGCTGGTTGCTTTCTGACTCGCGCTAAAATTTCATATGTATAGTTAATGGTCTTGCTGAACAGCAAAGCACATTTTAAACTAACTAAACTGTTTGTCTGGTTTCTTTCCTTTAGTTGCCCCTTGCTCTGCTCTGGCTCTGAGCATCACTTGCACTGACCCTTGCTAATGGATTGCACTTCACCTCTCTGAAGAGAGCACAATAGCGTCATGAACTAATAACAATATCTCAACTCACAGGCGAATCTTAAACAACAAATTCTGTCACACACACCCCCCAATCTACCACCCATAAAAAAACCAAAACAGAACACTCCTTTGCACAAAATATTTTGCCTTTTTTTTTTTTTTCGTGTGGTCACTAATCTTTCTATCCCAGTGGTGAAACATGCTGCTTCACACATTGGCATGTGAGCCTTGCTTAAAATAACAATAAAATATAAATAACAATACCTATTAATACCTATTAATAAAACTAAATGAAATATCAACAAAATGCATACAGTATAATGTTTTTATATTATTCATATATACATCACATCTATGTATGTCTATAAAACATATAATACCTATCTATGAATGTATATATATGTATGTAGATATGTAAATGTATTAATTCTTTTCCTAGTTATCTGCTACTGGGGATGGCCAGAACCAGGATAACACTGTCTCCCACAGTGTGGCTATTGTTACGTTATTCAAGAACTAATTCACAGTTGGGGGTCTTAATTATTAAAACAAAGACAAGTATATACATATTTATTTACAACTATTTATACCAAGAAGATAATGACAATGTTACTACTGACAGAGCATACAACCCACCTCTTGGCCACCTCAGACTTGGACAGCCTTTTCTCTATGGGAAGGAGGGGCAGGGGAAAATCAGTTGCTGGTGACAGCATCTGAACATCCTTCAGAGTAACTCACAATTTCTAAACATCTTTGATGTGGAGAATTTGAGTCTTGGGAAAAACTCAAAGCAGATTTTAGCCCTAAAACAATTCTGAGAAAGCAGCTGATAATGAATTGTTAGTCATCTTTTATCATTCATGGAATTATTTTCTATGCTGTTACATATTTTATCTAAATTTTTCACACTTTCAAATATTCCACAGTTAGCCATATAACTCCTGTTATAAATGAAGCATACCACTAAATCACCACATATAAAATTTTTAGTAGTTAAGTCTGTACTTGAAATCCCTCTTTATAAACTAATAACTTGCCACTGTAATAAATTTTAATTTCACTAAGAAGCTCTACATTCATGTCGAATCACCTACAAGTCACTATGCGAAAAAGCCTCTGGAGAAGGTAAACCTAAACAGACTGAAGGTCTACATTGTAAAGCACAGCTGTACAAAACCAGCTGATTAGCACAAAAAAAAAAGGATTCTGAGGATGCTGAAGCATTTCAAACATGCCACTCTGACTGTCCCCTGTGGAAGCAGACTACTTAATCCAGTGTGACACAAAGAAGTTAGTTTTGTTACCCTAGAAGTTGCATATTTCCCATATTTGTATGTGGGTGGAAGAATGCATAGCAATGATCAAGGAACCCCCCTATTAGTGGGCTGTTGGGTAACCTTACATAAGAATAATGTACAGGTGCTTTACTTGTCATATGTCCTGTTACTTATTTTGCAAACTAAGATATTTTTGTGGTCAGATTTGCAGCACATGAGACCATAAAAATCGCACATTGGTACTTCCACTGCGATAAGGTTGGGAATTAAACATTTTCTGAAGTTATTTTCTTCTTTACCATTTTTTCCTCCAAACAAACATCTAACAGTACCACCAACTGCATGGCACAGACATATCACTGTGTTACGTACAGCTGCTTCTTGCACTGACATCTCTAGCGGGCTGGGTTCCTTTCCTCTCATATCTTATTCTATCTTACCCCACATCAGTCTCACTGGACTTAGTGTAGCAGCTTTTTTTTTAGTGTAATCTGCTAATAAGCATGATAAATATATCAGAATCTCATCCACCATCCTTTTGAGTGGAAAATGTTAATTACAATTTAATGAGGATCAGAGCAATTTCCATCACAGGCCAAGATGAGTCAATACCATGCTTGCTGTTACAATGTAAGGGTTTCACAGTGATGCCTCTACCTGCAATTACATGGACAACTGCCGTGTTACAACTTTCGGTTCTTTTCTCTGTATTGCACATATGTGCTAGGTCGAAAGCTTTTTAAAAATGGGAATAAATACACTATTTTATTAAAAAAATAAATGAACAAACCAGCACTGAATCAATCTTGAAGCACACCATAGGCATGCACAGAATACAGTCAGAAAACAGCACATACTAAACACTCACCCAACATAATACAATTCCTTTAACAGCTCACATAAAGAGCCAGATTTTACTTTGTTGTACCATATTTAGCAAAAGTGAAAAGTTCCTAGAATCCTTGCCAAAATGACAAATGAAACCATCATGAAGCTGGAAACAAGTTCGACACAAATCAGTAAACAGACAATGTGTCATGCAGTTGCCCTGACTGATCATGAAATAAGAAGCTAGTCAGAATCTTTTATCAGAAAATTATTTCTGGTAATGCCTAATACTAATGAGAATGAGGCTAAAGGAACAAAACAGAAAATAAAAAAGGCCAGGCTTTCAGAAGATCAACATATAAAGGTAAGCAAGAGTTGTACAACAACAGAACCACACACAGAAGTCAAAGGGTCTTGCTCATTAGCATGTCCTGCTTTATAGGAGCAAAGTGAACTTATTCCTACTGCAATTAAGATAACCAGGAACTGAGGGCTGGAAGTGGCTCTAATTTCCTTTTGCACCTGCAGATCAAGAGGAGTCATTTGATTCAGTTTGGAGTCTGAAGGAAATTGTGCCATTTCCCTCACTGAACACAAGAAAAGAACTCTAACAAATCTTAAACTGATCTAAGAACCGTCTTCCACATTTTTCTGCTGTGGATTACATACTTCTTCATCCAAGTCAATAAAATGGAGTGCAGCAATCCAGCCCTGGCCCCACACAACTCAAGGTCTGAGCACTTGAACAAGTTACCACACGGGAAGTTTCCAATGTACACTATTTTATGAAGTTCCAACATATTAAAATAAAAAAAAAAAATTGCAAATTGCCTACATAACCTTCAGCAACAGAGCATCCTTCAGAAAGTGTATTTGAAGCAGACAAGATGCTATAACAGCCTGAGTTGAAGTATGTTTCTATGTCCAAAGCATCAAATTATTAAACCACCAAAGAGAACTGAGGGGATTTGTCAAAACAAATGTGAATAAGAAGTACCAATATTTTCCATCATTTGATACAATGCATCACATTTTTGATTAATCTCTCCACTTACCTCTACTAGGAGCCAAAATGCATATGTTGCTCAGGATAGACTTGGGTAATAAGCAATACACTGTTGTGAGGCAACAGCCTGGTGCCAGGGGACCTTTCTACCTCCTCCAAACTAGGGCAACACAGCAAAGTGCACTTACTGGCAGAGAGGTTCATGGTGCTCTTCTTTTCAAAAATAAATCAGTATTATATAACCCAGCCCATTTCCAAATGACTCTGTCCATTAGAAACTATGGACACCAATATCCTGACCAGTCTCTAGGTTAACATATTCTAAAAAAAACATAATTTCACATGACTGTTTCCATTTTTTAAGTAGACATGAAATTTCCATACACTCCTAGTTTCACTCATTGAATACTTAGCAAAAATACAGAGCTTTTTATTATTATTGTATCTATGTCTAACTACAGCCTGTTTAATTTCTACCATGTCACTACATTAATCAGAAAACTTTAGTTATAACAGATAGAAATATAATTTTTGATAGATTTCCACATGTAAAAACCACCTTCTGCTACTTCATTGATAATGTCTAAATTTACTGGCAATTATAAACAACCTGCATGATTGCACTAACCCTTGATTTACATTCATTTATTACTGGAGACATGCTATAGGAGATTTTATGTTTGGGTGTTGTTGATAAAGATATCTTACCTTGGAAAATTGTAAATGTTATTTTTATATGCTTTTTACCTTGGCATTACTCAGCTATAGAAAAAAGACAAGCACCAATTTCTATTTTTTTTTCCCTATAAAATACAAATGCAACAAATAGTCTGGAGCCTTTGTTAATCTGTTTTGCTGATGTGTGACTGTCAGTTCAGCTTTGTTTTATTACTTCTACATAGGTGTGACACATATATGTCATGTACTTCTCTGTTTCAAATATAAAATAAACCAACTATTTAATTATCACTTATTTTCACACCGTGTTACCCTTCTTAAATAGGTTTGACACAAATAGCAGGAAAGTGAAACAGAATCCTCCTCACTATGACATCAAATTATAATTTTGTCTCTCTTGATGATGAGCAGAAACAATAAATTGCACTGCAGCATCCTTAAGTGGTACTATGATGTACATGTTCTATAATTTGCAGACAATGTATTTAAGCATTTCCATCCTTGATCAATAAAGAACTTTTTTGTCATTTGATCCTGTATTGATGGCAACTTTAATACACTAGCCACTGTATCTATTCTCCAAAGCTCCCAGTTGATCATGAAACTTTGCTTTTCTTTAAGAGTCTCAGTGAGTCTGAAGAGATTACTTGGTCTTCTTATCACTATTTCCAATGAATGTTAATTTAATTATCAGCCTGAGTGCTCGTTATTCTTCACTTGTGAGTGACATCCTTTCCTCATCCTTCAGGATGTCTCCCCAAACATCTGGTCTCTCTTGTGTGGACATTCCCGGCGGTCAGTAAACAAATACTTCTAAGGCTTAATGGATAGGTATTTTTTGACAAGAAACTAGACACAGATAAGTGTCTGTGGACTATGTAATCTGATTTTTAATTCATAGTATGATATGCATTCAGTTTTGCCTTTGTTAAGTATGACTATACGCAATTTTTTTAATCGAAAAGACAAACTTGTTTCAGAAGCCAGAATTCAGAGGCCACTTTGTTGTCTGCCAGTTATTGTGACCTGCTGGATTGCAGTCAATTAGTACCAGAGATGAAAGACTCTGGGTGGCCAGCTACTTGTCTAACAGTGAAATATTTATCAAAGGACAAAAGATTAATTAAATACACAAAGTCAAAGTGCCTCAATTATAACAGAACTGTAAAACATTACTTGATTATGTGCTGTATATTCAAATATCACCATTTTAGTATCTTTTGACTGATTACAAGTTTTATGTCTTCTGTATCCCTTTAAAACATGAACTTAAAGTCCTTCAAGTAAAAGGGAAAATGAAAGAAAACAGTATTTTCCTCAGTACCCTAAAGGATATCCAGGAATTCAAACCTTTTAAAGAACAGGGACCATCTTTCATTGGCTGATTTGATTCATTATTCAGCCCAAACCTGCTGATTTCCAAGTGCAATAAGAATAGAAGCAAAATTATAAATAAGTAAGTTCTTGACCATAAGTCCTCTGTGCTAAGTAATAATGTTAAGAAAAAATAGTGGAAGTAGAACTGGACAAATACCAATACTGTTTGAGTATACGCCTGGCTTCTGATCTCCAGCAAACCTGTATCTCAAGGATCTTTACATGAGTAACAGAAATGTCCTTGTAAGTAGAATAGCAGAGCTCACAGAAAATCCTGACATTAGATAAGAGTGAGATTAAGAGAATTTACATTGAACTCTGGTGATTGCTACTGCTGGATGCAGCCGAAAAATCACAAATGTTACCAGCTGAACAATTTAATTCTGTACCAGCAGGCCCAGATTCAAAGGTCCACAACTCTTATCACTATGTGCTTAGCATGTCTGAAATCCTAAAATCACGAGCTGAAAATAACAAATGTAAGGACATGAAATAATTTTATGCCAGTTGAATCAGGTGCACATAGATTCCACAGATGCATTTATCAGCATCTTTCCTATCTCTTCTGGAAATTCCAAAATTTGTCTTAATGCTAGATTATCTGAGGTTAAGAAATAATTAAACAGTTTTGGGCTTATTGTCTTATTTAATTATCTACCCATTAGTTTAGTCATTACATAGTTTGTGATTCTTAACATGAATTGGGACATTGCAACTCCTCTCTCTTTAAAAATCAAAGCAAAATATAAACTTCAGTGCTTCAATGACAAAATTCTTAGAAAAATTCTTCTCAACCAACCTCTACACTAAAGTTCATGGAGTGATATATTTAGTCACACTAAAATATATAGAAAATTTGGAGGAAAAGCACCTTCAAGTTAAAATATGTATCCACAGCCACTTATCTCTGTTTCAGAACTAATATTAAAGTTCATTCAAATCTTATTGCTATGTAGTTTGATCCAACGACCATCATCCTTCATAACTGATGTGATCTACCATCAAGGTAATAGAAACTTTCCTACTGTGCGGTTTACATATATGCCATCATAGATCTTTATTATAGAAATTATCATTTTTGTTTACAAGTAAGCATTCTCTGATTTGCATCTCTAAAGTTACTGAGTCTGCTCATAAAGAAGTTAGCAGCAGAAATCAATAGTAGTTTACTGCTGCACAAACCCAGAAATGTGTCATTTACTCTTTTGAGGAGATTTGATGACAAAGACTAGATCCTTGTTTCAGTTACATCTGGAATGTTTTAGGACAGCAAGTTCCAGGATCCAGGCCACATTTTTTTTTTCTTTTTTTGCTTTGCCTTCTGTAATATTCAGTGTATTCGTTACATGAAAGATACTGTAGAAATTACAATTAAATTTGATTTATTCTTAGAACTCACATGCGTACCTGTTGCTATATATTCATTTATTCAGTCAGGGGATTGAGTGAAACTATTACACAATTTTTTTGTTTGTTTTTTTAAAGCTACCCTAATGTTTAGTTAAAGGCTAAACCTTGATCCTATTTTCAACTCAAAATAATGCAGGTAGAGAGGAGTGTGGAACACAGTACACACCTATTTCTTAGCACACTTGCCCAGCAAGTCATACATATTCATGGCAGAAGCTTTCTGCAGGTCTTTTATTCCCAGACAGACACGATCAACATATTAAGTCTCAAAGATGTGTTGAGAGAGGGACACATACAGCACACTATCTGCTGATTACTCGTTCTTGGCAAATTTTGTGTTATAACAGAAATCTCTTAGATGGAAAGAGGAACACTGGGAGGAACATGGGGCGACTGTCCTGGGGAAGAGAAACAGCTACCCTGTCTTACGCAAGGGAAAATTTTACTGTTGAGAGCACAATTTCTGATTCCAGGTATGACTAATAAATTAATGAACAGGAAAAAAAAAAAAAGGCAGCTCTGCCAAGATATCTGATTAGCTATAATGCAAAGGCATTGTAGGTGGTTGTTAATTCCTCCCAGTCAGACCTTCATGCCTAATAAAAAAAGTCCTTGGTATAATTAGGACAGACAATAATTCAAACTTTCCCAGAGTGGCTATAAATAACTGCCTAACAGAATATAGAACATATTATATTTATTTTATTCATATCTGTTAATTACTGCATAGAATTTAAACTAATGTGTTGGGAGTAAAATCCTGACACTGTAATTGACTCAGGTATTTGCACACAATATTCTGTGCATTTATGTGTGCCTGTCTTCAAAGGCTGTAGTTGTTAAAAACACCACTGAAATTATCTAGTCTCTCATTCATGAAACATTTTTAATTACTGTCTTAGATATCAGTTAATACCTTACACTTTGCATATTTTCCCATTACTGCAGGCAACAATAAAGCATGTGTGATTCCATTCTATTCTTTTCTGTGCTTGATCACCAAGGAATCCTGCTTTTCTTAGTCACAACATGTGATATGAAATAACATTACACACAAATCACTATTGTCATTTTCTAAACACATACCACACTTTCTCTCATTTCATGACAGTAGGTCTTTGATGTGATAAATGCTTTAGATTTTTAGTCTTCAGTACGCTTCCAGATTTCCAGCAGTTCATGTTAGAAAGGACTTCAAGTATGGTTTTACTCTTATAAGAAAATAAACAATATTCTGCCACTTGTATCTGAAGCAGGTATTTGACTGGTGACTTACACAGTGTCAACATGAACAAGGTCCACTGAAGATCTGGCTTATGCATCTTGGGTTGTGGTCCACACTTTGCAATATGATGGTCATAGAACATCCTTAGCAACATATTATCTTTCAGGTTTTTGGGAAGAGGCCTCCCAACTCTGGCAAATATTGGCCTACACAGCTATAAAAATGCAAATGGTATTCAAGTGACTCTCTTTTAGATCTAAAAAACATCTGTAGCTCCAACTGATTTTTTCCCTTTACACAGAAACAGTATTCTTGGCAGCTATTGCTGTAAACAAGCAAAATAGGGCTTTTACAATCTGAGATACTAGAGACAAAATTATTACAAAGAAAAGCCTCATAGAAAGGATACAGATTCAAATTTCAGTCTTAATTTTTTTATTAAGCATTTAACTGATTACAAATGCTCAGTGATCAAGCAAAGACCGATGTAAAGGGATTAAATCTATTTTTCTTTACTTGCTTCCAGAGTTTAGTTTCTTTTAAAACTTACACGCACACAATAAAATTCCACATAACTTGTGCTTTAACTTGGAAGGGCCATGGAACACTACCATAGAGAGGTGGAACACAGGACATGTTAGGGAAAATGTCAGTATAGACACTGATTAATTCAGTATCTCCTTTGCTCTTCCCATTTCACAACAAAGATGAAGCATGAAGATGTAATTTCAGTATTCCAATTTTGGTTTACCTTAGTTCTTCCCAAGCTCAGCTATATGCTTCATCACTTCAGTAATAAGCTTTTACTTTCATCTAATTCTGGACAATTCTAGTGTTTCGAGATATCAATGATCCACTACATGGATGCCAGTAGAACTTAAAACCTATGGGGTTTTGAGTATGTTTCAAATATGTGTCCTGGTTGGGAAGGCTAATTAAACTGCAATTCTATCTTCTTTTCCAGTTGTAAAGGTCAGTATCCAGATTCAATCTACACTGAAACAAAATTAACCTTTTGCATTCAAAGAAAATAGATGTGCTAAAACCACTGAACTGTAATACAGCCAAGGACTACAGCACATAACTCAGCTTCCTCATCTACATCAGAGACAAAATGACAGAACTTCTGAATATAATACCAATTAGCAGGATGAGGAACATAACCTCATACTGTGATTAGACAGAGGAATTTTACTGGCAATAAAAGATGAAAATATAATCCCCAACAACAACAGATCTGATATAATTTATCTTTTAAAACCAGGGCACACATACTCTAGTTGGAAAGGACAGTGAAAGCCCCCTCTCCTTCCCAGTGTATGCAAAAGACAGTCACGACTACAGACCCTGTGAACATGAACATCTCAGCCATCCAAATTCTCTCAGCCTGCACAGCTCATAGTTAGCACCAGGTGGGATCACTTCCTTCCCTACATTATGCTTCCCAGGGAAATTTTGTTAAAATATGCTCGGATGGGCCAGATAAAAGACAGAAGATTAAGTATTACAGAGATAAAATATGTTAAGCCTCTGTGACATAAAGTATCTATAAGGCAAAGTATTATAGCTCTTTATATAAGATGTGAGTGGGAGAGAAGTCATGTAAATGTCCCAGCTCTCTCTTATACGATAGACAGCATTATATCCCTGGAGTCACTCTCTCATTATCATATTTTCTCATGGTGCAAGCATTTGGCCTCTGCAATTAGCTGGAAGGAAGAAGTAGCACAGCTGGATTTTCTTCCTTTCTCAGGTCTGTATATAAACTGCTCAGTAAGAATCTCTACAATGTAAGGAGAAAGTGAGATTAGCTCATAATTGCAGAAACATTAGCGGACACTTCCAGTTAAAAAAGCCTTAAGAGAGCCTAGCTGTCAGTCCCTCAGTTCTCTCACTGCAAAAATCAGTACTGGGAGCCCTCAATCAGCTACAGGATTTAACAGATGCAAGGAAGAAATCCCCATCCATTCCCTGAGATGCTCAGTCATTAGCAAGAGTCTATTCTTCCACTTTAAACATAAAAAGAAATGATACTTTTACACCACTTCAAATCACTTCTCCACTGCACTTCAAGCTAAATTCCCGCTCTTTAAGTGCTGCAGTGCATGCAACTTAGAGTTCATATTTATACTAGCTTTCCAGTTCAGTTTTACAGTGCACTTCTCCAAGGGCTATAATTGGTATGTGTTCCTTTGTGGCACTAAGAAAACATCGCATGAAACAGGAGCAGAGAATGAAGAGCTGTATGACTTTTACTAATACTTACTGGAATCTGAGAGTAGATGTTGGGGTATCAGTAACTTCTCTTGCATCCTAAAATTAATGTGTTCTGATCCCTGTAGTTTATTTAGCAATATAACACAAACATTCACTCAATAATCCATTAAAGTGCTCCCTTTACCAACAATGAGTCAGGCATACAAGTTGTGCACTGATCTCTATGGCAACAGGCTTGTATACCTGGCAACTAAAACAATCCAGTAAATTAAGGGTAATTTCCTACGCTTTTTTACTCTTAGGCACTTCTAAAAGCATAAAAAGGAAATAATGAGAAATACAATAAACAGCTTATGATATTTTTCGTGATGAAAATGACTCAAACCAGAATCACTACAAAAAGGTGTCGCTTTTCAGAGTTATTTATTTCAATGAATTAATTACGACACCAATCATACCTGTCAAATGAACATTACTTGGTGAATTGCTAGTTTATTAAGTATGTATTTGCAATGTATTGTAAATTGCCAGCTCTGCTGTAACAATCACTGTATAGAAAATCCAGTATACAGTATATTGTATACTTTTGCAAATTCATCTTGGCCACCAAGAAGAATTATTTTCTTATTAACCACTGACCATCTGTCATCTTTTCCTCTGTTTTGGTTCTAAGCTTCCTGTGAAACAGTTTATCAATTAAGCTAACCAAGCAAGTGAAAGTCATTTTGAGGCATTTCTCTGTATTTAGTTGATAGAATAATTGTTCAGGTCTGGCCGTGTCTCTGCAGAATTTCATATTCTGTTTAGGATGACAAATCATATTCAGATATAACAAAAACTATCAATCTAGACTGTACATATATCTATTCAAAACTGCAGAGAAATTAATAGTAATATTAATCCCTATGAAAATGGCTGAGATTCATCTATACCTCTTTGGAGCTCAGATTCTTCAGGGTGAAATTCTGCATCTTGTCTCATGAAGCAGTTAAACAAGACATTTTTTTCTTGCCTTAACATATATTCTTCCAGACTTCAAAATTTGAGACTCTTGGGTAAATTTTCACATTGCATTCAGTATCCTTCAGTGTTGAAAAAAATGAACGTAGAGCTGTGAAAGAATCCTACAAAAAGCTGAAGTTGTGTCCATGTGATGAAAATATGAATAAATATACTCTCTATGTGATTAAATGTAAAAAGATGTGGGCCAAAATTAAAAAGACAATGAGCAATCATTTGCCAAAGGCATAAATATTCATAGTAATCCACTTCCTTCCCCTAAACACATGAAGAGCGAGATGTCTGCTGGAAATTTTCTATGACCAATAGATGGAATGGCCTCTGCACAAGAATCAAGTAAATAAACCATAACCATTCAAACTAGAAGAGGGACTACTGAGTTGAAATATGATACAGGGCCACAAAATCATAAGAGGCATGGAAAACAGGAAATTACTTTCCAGTATACCAGTACGAGAGAACATCAAATCAAATTAGCTGAAGATAGGTTCAGAACAAAGTAAACACCTTAAGTGGCTAAAGTTTAAAAAGCATATCAGAAATTTTTAAAAGCTTACAGAAGATCAAGAAGTGACAGAACATACTTGCAGAAGAAAAGATTTTTCAAGGGGAACACATAAAAAAGTACTTCTTGGCCAGGAATTCTCTGAACTTCCATTTACTGCTGGGTGATGGGACAATATTCTGGGGAGCCAGGCTAACAGCTCAGGCTCTTACCTCACCCTTCCCGGAGTGTTCACAATTAACTTCTGTCTGAGACAGCACTCTGGTATACATGGGCTTTTATTTTGTCTCTATTTAGACCTTCTTACATTAATAGACATAAACTGGATAATTATAAGGCTGAAATTTGTGATTTCAATTACCAAAATGAAGATAAATGAGAACATTTCACACTACTCAATAAAACTGTTATACAAATTACGTATGGCAGTATTTTACTAATTCAGGCCTGGAACATATCTTTGCAAATGTAAAGCAAATGATTTAGCTCTCAAGTTCCTGGAAACTCAACAGTTTTTAAAATTGTAAGGAAAGAATTTTTTATGTAAATGTGAAAAATTGCAGTGAATCATAGATTGCTAATTCATCTATATTTGGGAAAGTTCCTGGTGAATATAAAAAGTCTGTGTATAAAAAATATTTAAAAGGACTCAAGAATTAATCCTGTGTCCATAGCTTTGTCCCGGTTTTATTCCTCACAGAATAAATTCAGAGTAAATGAAACAGTAAGTCCTTACTTTTGCTGGATAACATTTTGAAAAAATTATTAGCATTTATAAGGAAATGACTTAATGACTTATAATAGCTGTGCAAAAAAACCACATATCCTTTATAAAAGAGTTACAAATACCACATAATGTAAGTCAGATTATCTTTGATTATACTTTTAGTATGAAGCTAATTGTCTGATGTCCTCAATAGAATTTTTTTAAAATTATTTTTTAATTTTAAAAAAGTGAACAGCATCATGCCAGCATACCTGTATTAGACTAGTGGCAAGAAAAATATGTATCTGAGCATCTTAACGACACAATATTTTTGCTAAAAGTTTCAAAGGTAGTAACTGTGCACATTCTGCTTAGGGTACCATTTTGCACAGCATGTTCTTGCTCTTTACATTGCAACCTAACAAATATCAGGTATGCAGAGTGTCCGACAATAAGCTTTTCAGCTCTGAAGTACCAAAAAGGGAAGCTAAATCCCCAGATGTTATCCTAAATTCACAGTGTGTACATGTAGCTAAAGCTCTTTGCAGTAGCAGACTTTATTCTTCAGGCCACTCAAAGAATACCAAGGAATATCTACATTTTTAAGCAGACTTTATAATACTTATTTAATGGGAGATATATAAAAATCAACTCAACTTTTTCCAACATTCCTGTGTTTACAGTACACAAGTTAGTCAACAGAGACTAGACCAAACACATATCATCAAACAAATATATACACACCGATTGTGGTTATTAATACAGATGGTTCAGATTTTTTTCAATTTTCTGACTAGTAGCTGTTCCTTGAAACAAAACCATTTCATACCCATTAGGGTCTGAATAAAATTTCACTTTGAAAGGGTTCCTAATTACCTCACAAGAGACGTTAGTTCGTGGAGTTAGCTTATCCAGCTGTGAGACTTGGATGCTACTCCCTGTTGCATCTGATCCAAACCACAAAACTACTAGCTCTCTTGGGGTAATAGCAGTCTGTTGCTGGGGAAGAAATTAAAAAAGGAAAAAAAAAAAAGGCGAAAAAAAAAAGAGCACCCTGGTTTCACCATATTCTGAACAGGAAAATTATTTTTGTTGTTGTCAGAGGTAAGTAAGGTTTTTTCACCATAGTACACTGAAAAACTTTACTTTCCACTCCCACATAATTCTGAACTAACTTCAATTTAGACACTTCTGATACAATATTTCACTTCTACATGAGGCAAAGGAGAATCAAGACTACATCCATTTGATAAGTTGCTTGCTAATGGGCAGGATAATCAGGAACAAGCAGTTCCCTTTCTCATTCTAATTTACAGGTCATATACATGCATATTAGTGTATAGCATACTAGTATCTTCCGTCTTCACTCATCTATCAAACGTTTTAGCAAAGTTTTTAAATATTTCAACTTTTTATAAAGACCTTTGGTGAAGGATTATCACAAAGATAAGCAGAAAGTAAAGAATAGAAGATTGTCAGATACACTTTGAGAAGTGAAAACAGATGCTAAATAGTGATGTGGGAATATAATTTTACATGCTGCCATCAAAGACAGAGAGAGAGAGAGGATAAAAAAGGAGTTATGGCATGCATCCTTCATGTTCTGTGACTCCTGAGAATAATTATTCTGAAAACTCTGATGAGTAGATCAGTGCTATAAAAGGTTATGAGACACTACGCTGAGTATTGTACTGTAAACTTGAAGGAACTAAATGAACAAGCAAATCATGAAAACAAGAGAAAATTAAAAAAAAAAAAGTGGATCTGAATTAGTTGTACAGACTTAACAGACTTAATTCATAGCCCCACAAGCCCCGAAGATGAAAAGATACTTCAAAGGAAATATTTAAAGAAGGATACACAAGTTCAGTGGCTCTGGGGAAAGAGATGGAACTATCAAAAATATAGACAAATACTAACTATGTCTTATCAATCTCTTGCCACCAAGGTTGGTTGTGTTTGGGGTAAAGAAAGGGAAGAAGATCTACTCCACATGAGGCAGAGAAAGAGCTCTACATATTGGTACCAGCAAAATGATAATTCAGTCCAACCATAAAACGAAATCTTGCACTCCATATGGTGCATCACACTTGTCCTTCTGGGAATTGATTTATATCCCGTTAGTCAACTCACCTCTTCCGTAATTCTAATTTTTTCCATCCTTCTCAGCAGAGTGTCATCTTTACATTGTTAGATCATAACAGAAAATACTGCATCATGAGAAACATAGTACTCCAAAAAAAGTTTTCTATGTCACTTAGTATCTATACGCTCTTCCCTTACTTCTGAAGTATCATACCTTTATCTTTTCTTGAGCTGTTATTTCCTATTTTGTTACTCTTTTATTTTTTCCAAGCCTTAAGGATTAGGCTCAAGGCTCAAGATTTAATCTAAATCTTTTTGAGTCACAGTTTTTGAAATGTGGTCAAAATATACAAGGCATTCCAGATATTTTGTGTAGGGTTTACCATGGATTTACATGGTGGCATTACATCATCTGCAGTGTTATTTACTCTCACATTCAATATATCTATTCTTACATTTCTAGTTTCACTGAATTTAATTGTTAATCCTGAGGAAGATTCCCCTGAGAAACTTGTAACAGCACACCGACCATTTTTCTGAAAGAGTTAATTTTGGATGCAACAAATTTCTAGCTGAAAACTTCTTTACTTCTCTGCATCCTTCCTTCCTTTCAAGATAAAAATGCTAACTGCGTTTCTTATTAAATGATATGTTTTTTTAGCACAGTATTTTGTATAAGGAAACTTTCAATCCAAAAACTTCAATTACACATTTCTTTGTAATCCTTTCTTAAAAGACACTAGAAGAAAGATGAATGCTTTCTGCAAACTATCAGGAAAATGTTATCATTGCTGTGCTAGGCACTGATGAGATCACATCTAGACTAGCAATGTACAAGGACAGGCACATAAGAAAGATTAATTGAAACTGCAACGGGGGCAGAAAGGTCAGCAAAATCATTAGAGAAATGGAAAGCCTACTCTCCAAGACAGGCTGAAAGAGTTTGACTAGTTTACCTTACCAAAATGATGGTTGAGATAGGCTAAATGCATAAATGCTTCTGCAGTAGATAACTAGGGGTGGGAAAATTTAAGATAAGCCCCAGTTCGCACGGAATAAATGTGTATAAAGTAACCATGAAGTAAATTTCGGCTAGACACAGGAGATTCTAAATTGCTAGGAAAACAACTTCCCAGCAAAAGGAGAAAACACATAACTGTTTGACAATAAGCTAAAGAATAACATGAAAATTGCAGCAGTGGGTGACTGGACTCAATGATGGAGTAAGTCCCCTCTAGACATATATTTTACTTTGAAAAGAATGTTTGGTAGTTTTCATCAGAGACAGTAACTCATTTTCACCAAAACCATTGCTTGGTAGGAAAAACATTCTTCTTCAAACATCTGCCATCCTCTGAAAAGATGATTTTTAAAAAATTTCAAAGCATAATGCCAACAAAATGAAATTTTTTTTGTTTCAAAATTGGCCAATATCTACAATAATGAATTGCCTGTGCAATACTTCCAATGAAATGAAAACAAAAAACAACCAACCAAATCAAAAAACAAAACCAAAAAACAGGCTTCAGTTTTGAAATTCCTATGAAGCATAAAATGGCACAAGCACTTTATCGTCATCTGCTCCCAAGCAACTCCATGACGTCTGCCCTCTCAGACGTCACACTATGAGTATCAATACAGTTTCTTAAAGATTTGGTAAGATGTAACATGCAGTACTAGTAAGGTAGTCACAGTGACTAACATGAATATGAAAAACCTGGCTCAAGGTTCCCCTGTTTCAAACAAAAAAGCTCAATTTTCAACTGCAAGTTTAGTTGCACTTTTTTTTTTCTAAATTGGTCAAAAGAGCTCAGTTTTCAGCAAGAAAACCACATTTTTAAACACGAAATATTTTTATAAGAATATTCTTCAGGAACATGACACAAAATTACCTGCTCTTTCCAAGATGTAAATCTACTACTAAATCAAACCTGAGATTAATAGGGGTTTTTTTTATAATTTATTATTTCCTGTCCACTGCATAATCCCTTAGTATCAGCAGAAGTTATCCCTCTCCTTAGTTAGCCAGTTTAATTTTTCTCTTTCATCTTGACAGAACAAAACAATTAACAAACACATAATTTGCATAATCCTTTACCCTATGTCTCCTCAGTGTTTTCAAAACCATTTTATTAGTCACAGAAAGGATTTGGGCTTTTCTCATCTGGCATTTCTCTTTGCTTGTCTAAAGGCTATTGCCATTCGCTGTTACTTTTTCTTTCCCGAATACATTTTTTTAGTTTTCCATCTTGCCTTTCTTACACTAACCACTGCTATAGAACTGAGCTTCAAAACTGTGTTTGTGAATATTCATTCCAATGCAAATTTTGAGTTTTGCTGCTTTAGCTAGGATTATGCCCAAGAGTGACCACCCTTTCTAAACATCCTTCTAAATATTTTTTAAGATTTGAATATAGAGAACTTATGCAGAAATTTGGGAATATTTCCCAATAAAGAAGTTGGCATTTGCATCGAATAAATACCTAATCTAACAGGATCATATCAGTCATGTCTTCTGAAAACTAAATCAACATCATTTAGATTGAATTTCTACCCACATACTTTCAGACGGGAGTCCTGTTAGAGAGATGCTGAGATGCAGGGCAAAACCACAGCATCTCAGCCGTGGCATCTCACTGATCCTCGGATCACAAGCACAACAGTAGAAGGACCCTCAGAGCTGTAGTAAATGAGGCAAGGTCCATGAGACCTAAGCATAAAGCATTTTTTATACCAGAATAGTACATGGGCCCCAGCTACCTGAGGTAGGGATTGCTCACTGGCTTTGAGTATTTTGTTTATTCCAACAAAGCTTCATAAGTTTCATTCAGTGCCCTTCAGGTTGCTTGTGCACACCATTTCACACATAAATTAAATATATCTGCGCTTCTCCATACATATTGCTTCTGCTGTCTCTAAACACAATATGTCACTACAGAGGATTCAGACAGATATTTAGCAGGTTCTCAAACATGATTTAATTATGCTATACTGTTAGCATATGTAAATTAAATGAATCTGATATTTATTGCCTTGTAAAGTGTTTTTCTGTTAAATTTTAAAACTAATTACTAGTATTTGTAATAAATAAGCATTTTTCAAGTTTTTTTCGGAATAACTGTCAATAAAAATATTTTTATACAGATAAATATTTTCATTCAAAATATTCCCTATGACAACAAGCCATTATTCTGAGCTATGACATGACACTCGCACCCTGCAAGATGTTTTCACTGAAATTTTATAACACGAATCCTTGATTCTCCTCTTCTTTTGAAAGTGACAGCTTCTTTTGTTATTCAGATCTTACTCTAAGAAGTTAATATTCAAAGGTATGGAAATAAACAAAATTCTGGCCTGCTCACTTTTAAATACCATTATCTGAGTAAACATGACAAACTGGACTGACTCCCCATTTTTTCTAGTGAATTTTACATCTTGGTATTTCTATAAAACTTTGAAGGACCACTATTTTCAATTCAATCTATGGGAGAAACTAGGCAGTAAAAAGCCTGTATGGAAGACTTTGCTAGACAACATTCATTCATAAATAAAAAGATGTGCTTTATTCATGGGAAAAGGTTTCTTCTCAAACAGTATTACTATACTGCACAGATGATTCCATGACTGTCAGTTCAGTTGACATGAAATTATAGACAAACCAAATTATTCCAAAATCTGTACCACTTTCACAATCTTATTGTCTAAGATTCATTTATCTTCAAATTTCTAAAATGTTGCAAACACCAATATACACCAGGTTTGATTTTGTAACCCTATGCATTGCACTAGTATGTTATTATATCTAAGCTGCAAGGTATACCTTGCAACCTGTTATCTTGGCATACTAGTCAATATCTAAACTCTATTCTCGGTTTATTCTATTCGGCTTTGGTAATAGGACATTAGATTCCCTTGTTTGATGAGCACCTCATTAAAAACTAAACAGAACTTTGTGTTAGAATTTTGATTCACACAACCTAAACCAAAAATGAAGTGAGAAACACACCTAACTTGTGACAGCAGGGCAAAATTATAATCAGCAATTTTACCTTCTGAATCAAAGCATGCCCAGTGGCCTACGCATCATGGCACTCCTTAAACCTCACAGAATACCAAAATTACAGTCTCTGACAAATAATCAAGGTCAGCTAATTTAATGGTTTTGATTATCCACTGCTGACATGAGATTGTGATGGCTTTGGAAGACATGGTAAGGTAAAAATTTGAAGAAAACCATGTTTTAATCTTCCCTAAATGAAGGAAACCCAGCCAGGCTGCAGGACAAGAGGCAGCACCTGAAAGGAACATGCTCTAGTTTGATCAAATGTCCTTGCTTGGTTACCAATGCACAGGCAGGGAGAAAACACATTTTCATCTTTTTTAAGAGATTCTTGGTTACATATCTGCAACACTGGGACTGGCTCCACTGATATGTGCTGGCTTGTTATGATGAGGATTGCAATGCAGGACACATGAAGATTCGTACATTTGTGTATTATCTCCTCTCTATGCTCAGCATTCTGCTTACTGTTATCAACCAAATGTAACGGTGCCACTGGTTATTCATTCAGACTTGATTTACAGTAGAGAAAATAACATCTAAAATTCACATTCAATTTGCTAACAACATCAAAAGCTTTAATGCAAATCTACACATTCAGTGTAAAGCCTCAGCTTGAATGACCTGAATTGCCTATCATTTCAGCTTCATTTATTTCACTAGTAAATTGAATCCTGCTATGTGGGCATGGCCATATAGCCACATAATTGTAATGAAGTCATTGTAATACAGAAAATACAAGAATTAATAGAAAGTGCCTGATGATATGCTCATGTTCCTAGTGAATGCTACCACCAGCGTTCATTATGAGTCCTGTCCCAGCTCATTGTCAGAAGCCTGGAATATGAGCATGCCCTGAACACTCTCAGATCTATTTTGAAGTCAAAGTCTGTTTAAGAAAAAAAAATGGCAATCCTGCACATACCATAATGCATAGCCAAACAGCCTGGGCATTCTTAGACCTACTAAAATAAGAATAATAATTTTAAAAGTTGATTTCAATATTAGTTTACCTTTTTTTTTGTAAAAAGCTCGTTTTGCTTCTTCAAAAATTCCAAGTACTTGAATCACTCTGCAAACTCCTGTGCTGATGAAGATTAAAAAAGCAGGGTATAATACAGCAAAATTATTCATTATTTTTTCAGATAAATTTGGGAAAACAGATGCTGTTGCTGGTGCCACGAGAGACTTGTAAATTTCCCATTAGTTGTAAACCAATGTAAAACTTGTATCTGAGCTTATTTTCAAATACTTGAGTATTGGAAAAGGACAATCATAAAGAAAAGTAATATACACCTGAATGGTTTAGTTTGGTGGTATTGAATAGTTTAGTTATGGTCAATTTTTTAAATTACTTAATACTACATGAGCTTAAATAGAAGGTATTTGATCATTCAGTTGGAAATAGCTTTACTTATACTGTTGACATTTTCTTCTACACAAACTACCCAATATATGTTCATATGTAGCAATTCATCAGGAACTCAGATGTCTTTTTGTTAACTCACTAAATTACTGGAATTAATAATTTTTATAATCTAGTATCTTACTGTGTACCTGATAAAATTAGTATTATGGTTAACAAGAACCTTGACATCTTAACTTGCAACTGATAAAACTGAACATACTTCAGCATAGAATGTGTACAACAGAACAAGAAATTATTAAATAATTATAAATTATTAAAATTTAAAAAATCATGCCGTTTATTGCGAACTGTAAACTATTAACTAGATAACTTGTTGAAAATACTGCATTTATACATACTAATGTCCATGTGACAGAGAACAGCAAAATGCATAGTTAAGATTCCTTCTAATATATAAAGCCCCAGGCTATTTCTAAAACAGGCTGAATGTTTAAAAAATGCTTGAAGATTCCCTGACAAAACCCAAGCATCTCATTTCTAAAGATGTATGATCCCACTTAGAAATTTTACTTTAAAATACTCTAAGGCTGCTGTTATAAGATACCAAAAAGATAAAATTAAATATTCACACAATAGAAGGCATAAATAAAAAATATTCTTCTAAATGCAAGTATACTAGTTAAAGGACTGCACTATTAAGAACAGGCACAAAAAATAACACAAAATATGGAATTGTACAAAGACTCCGTCCTGTGACAGTATATTCATTGCTTATGCACTTCTAGCAAAAAATTAAACATCATTGCTCCAAGTGAGGGATACATGAGTTAAAGGGTGTAAACTAAACAGGTCACCTGCAGTCCTAGCTTCAGGACTCGTCTGACAATACTCTCTGCCGCTTTCACATATGGTCTGCACCTAGTCCTTTCCCCCTCCACAGCTGCACATCTTGATTTCCACTCTTTTAGCTTTTCATCCTATTAAAATCACATCAAAAATTTTAATTATTATTTTCCAGTGAGAGAGCTTCAAATGATAGCATGTGATTCCAGTAAAGCCTTTGAACATAAAGCCTTTTCCACCTTTGTATGATAACTCGTCTGTCTGCATAATTCATGAAGGCAGACGAAGACTACTTCCCATGTAAATATGTCAGGCAGAAAAATAACTACTTTAAAATGAAACTGAGGGTAAGATTTAGATCAGACTTTGGGAGTTAAAGCAGAAAGCCAAACTCCTAGCAAACGTTACAGTGCTTAGATGTGGTAGAGGTTCTGCATAAGTTATAGGCCAAATTCTACCCTGCACCAAAAGCAAAATCTGACTTTTAGCTAAGTGGACTGTGCAACATCAAATAATCTAATACACTGTAAAAGCTATATAATGCTGAGGCATTCCAAAATCAGGTTATGTGAGGAACACCAATTACTTTTGAAACATGTATGATTATTCTGCACTGGTGATTTACAGAAACAAAATGAGAGCATCTGCCTTAGCAATGCTTTTTGTACAAATATAGCTCCACATTTGGAAATCATGGAAGATCTGTCTTCAGGTAGGAAAGCAAACCTTTTAATTTCACCTTTGCTTCTGCCTGACAGGATAAACTCTGTTACCAAGTACCTAAAGAACTAACCTGGGTACAAAATTATACACTGAACTTCTTTCTGCATCTATTCAGAGAACGCTTTTCAAGATGCAGTATTCAAGAACAAGCCTCTTTTCCAGACACTATGCCATGATTCAAAGAACCTTTCAGCCTAAGCATCCTCAATTAAAAAAAAAAAATCTTGGTTAAATTTTAATCTAAATTTTAATCTAATTTTAATCCAATCCCCCAAATACACTCAATACTTAACAGAAAAAAAAAAAAGAAAAAAGAAAAAAAGAAAACCCAAACACATTCTTTTTGATATCCAGACTAAAGTCAGCAATTTTTTATTTACACTGAACTTCCAATCCCTTCCTCAAACCCCTCAACCATCAAGTCAGCAGCCCAGGAAAAGGTGCTGTCCTTTTCTACCCTTGCAAACAATAACAAAAGCCACACAAGAGCAACCTCTCTGAAGCCGAAAGTCTAACATGCACATGCTCATCACCCATGTCCTTGCTTCTCATTCCCGAGGTGACTGGGCACAGCACCATGACTGCAGACAACAGTGGGATCTGCCAAAATGGAACCACTAATGCTGCCTTCTACTCTTCCGTAGAACTGAATTTTCAGTGCCTGAGAATGTGCTGACAATTTTCCCTCTGCTTTTTTTTTTTTAGGAATCCACTGCAGGGAAACTTGAAGTTAGGAGTAGCACTCTGCTTGATATGCTTTTGAAGGTATTTCCTATTCTTCAGACTTCCAACAAGAACAGGTGTTTTAAAGCAACACATTTGATAATTTATTTCAATTCTCATCTCAGTAAGAGCCTAGGTAGTTCTTTCAGAATAACAACAAGCAGTAGTTCTTTATGCAATCAAGTAATTAAACATTGGAACTCTGCCAGAGAAATTGGTCAATGTTAAAAGTGAATGTTCAATGGACATTAAAAGTCATGTAACTGGAGACACTAATGAAAGAATAAACATTTATTAATGGCTGTTAAAAACCCTGTGATATCCCATATGGATGAAGAGGACCTGTGACGCATATCTCTTCAGATTTGAGGAACACGTCACAGAAATATTGATATCTATATTCTTCTACAGGTATCTGTTGTTTTTGAAGGAGACATGACATTGGGTTATATGAATCCTTTGATAATCATCCAAATAACTGTATTTTGGATTAAACTGGCTTTGGGAACCATTTTATGTCCAAAGTAAACAAAGATCTAAGGCTCTCAGTTTTGAATGCCATTATTGCTTTGTCATTGTTCAACACTTCAACAAAACACAAAAAACAATTCTAGGAGCAGCAGATTATTTCAGTTTTAGGAGTACAGTGAATAATACCAACCTCAGTCATATTACAACATCCTTGGACAGAAAAAATATAGTTTGTGGCTTACTTTATATAATACTCAGCCTCATATAAAGACACTCCATTGTAGCTATAGCAAGAAATAAACTTAATTTGAAATACAAACATATTTATATGCTAGGTAATATTGTATACTCTTAAGTGTTTATGTAAAAGTTGTATCTACTATATAACATGAGAACAAGAAAATGTTTTATCTACTGTGTGTCCAAGAATTTCATGATGAATGGTAAAGTTTCTTGATTTGCATTTTCAAAACTATGCACCTGAAAAAGATAAATTAAAAACCACACAAGAATAGCATTTGCTGGAAAAAAATAAACTAAATCTTAACGAGAGCTGCCTGTTTTGCAGACCTACTTTTTGTCCCTTGTTGATCTTTAAACATTGATTAGGTGTGGGTTTGCTTATCTTATAAGATCCGACAAGATCACAGCTTGTGGCAATATAACAACAAAGGATTAATCTCCTTTGTTAATGTGTTCATTGCTGCCTCAAGGAGTGAGATAAACGGAACAGGGAAAAGGAATTTTAAAAATGGTAAAAGCACTTCAGGTAGGTCCAAGTACCTCTTGCTTTTCTCATCCCTCAACTCACATGTGCGTATGTATTTTAGACACACGCCGTCTATCATGGTTAAGGAATATGCTTATGAATGTGCTCAGTTATCCTATTCATTGAAAAAGATTTTCTTCAATGGCACCATAACGCAGGCATTTGGTGAGATTTCTCATCTTAGTTCTCAGAGTATTAATTAGTATGATTACCATGCAATTAATTCCCTCATAACAAAGAGGACTACTCAGATAAGACAGTTGGGTGTACTATCAAAATCAGCCATGAATTTCTGAGCACTGAACCTTCTACAGTTGATTTTTGTACATAAGGGTTTTGCCTAAGTCTGTTCTAATTTGAAAATTAGAATAGATATTACAAATCAGAACAAAAATCTCTCCAGTGGGTAGCATTTAAGCTTTGATCATGAAGCTTATTTAAAAATTTATTTCTCTTAAAAACAGCATACCTGTGAATTGAAGTATATTTAAAATTTATATAGAGTTGACAAGGTGAAAGGTAAAATATTACAAAATTTTGTTGAATATCCTTCTATTAAAAAAAAAAAAAGAAAAAAAAAAGAAGTCATCTTTGCTGACCATTACTGAGGCTTTGAAATTTGAAAGACCAAATCCTATAATACTTCCCTCCTAACTGAAAAGACCTTTAGAACTGGGGATGACAGATGTGTATACCTGCGAATATATTTCAGTATGGGTAATGAAAGAAAATAGTAAGGACACTATGGCTCATATATATTCTGAATGTGATTTTCAAGTTCAAAAAATAGTGAAAGGTTTATTTTTTTCTATTTAAAACAAGGACCTAGAACCATCCTGAAAACCTAAAATCTTAAAATAAACCTGAACTTTAAAAATTAAATTTAGAAAAATCTTTTCTAAGCAAAGGAACTTAACAATCAATAGACTTTCACTTATTAAAAAATAAAGGAATTTCTTACAATACAAAGCAAAATCCATCTTGTGTTCAAAAGGTGAGCCTTGCAGAACACAATACAAAAATTGATGTTTCCAAGAAAAAAGCCTTGCAGGAACATCAAAATGAGCTTCATGACTACGAAGCTTTCTTCACAGCAATCTCTTGGCAGCACAGGTTTTACTGAGGATTATAAAGCAGTTTTAACTACACTATTTTCATTAATATAACTATCTCAAGCCATCCAAAGCCAGAGGCATTGACTGGAAGGCTATTAAAGAAGAATAATAAGCTTTCTTGAGCAGACGTGTTATTCACAGACATGCTGCTGAATCTGTTTTTACATATATTCTGTCTTAAAGATAACCTACAGGTCAAATGCATTTAATGCATATAAAAAGCTGACATTTCTTAGTCTTGGACTTCATTTAGTATTGGGGTTGAAGGGGAAAGGAGTGAATATGTAAACGTTCCACACAGTCGACTCCCCATATGTCCCGCATTTAGGAAAAAAAAAAAAAAAAAAAGTATTTTCTTTCTTTATTATGGTACAGGAAACTTTACAGTAGTTTAACTCCTATGCCTGAAATTTAAATATCTGTCCTTTGCCAATGTATTTTAAAATTAAATATAATTGAAATAATAATGCACATGGTCTAATTATTTGCTTTTATGTAAAGAATAAAAATAATAGTAATGTAGTCCTTGAGGCAGCTTCAGATGGTCTATAGAAGAGCTGATTAATCTAAACAATGAGCTAATAAACCTCAAAGTAGTTACATTTTAGCAGCTGCAATCAGTCCAAAGCAATTGAATGGTTTCTGAAATGTTTTTGCATAAGTAATAAAAAATAAAATCTTTACACTATTCCTATGTATCACAAGTTACTGATTCTCGGATTTCCCATCTCATGTTTTCTTATTTATAAAACTTATCTTCTACCTAGAATGTGTAATCAGACCGAAAAAGTAGAAAATATATCATGAAACATGACATCAGAGATTTCATAGTTTCCAGACCTTCTTACAAAGTCTGGCAGAGATTCAAAGTGGTCTAAGCACTAAACCTGAGATGATGATAGTGAGTAGAAAGCTCTAAAATAAATGGTCAGCTTCTTTGAGGAAGGACGCCTACTTACAATTTCATGGCAGCACAGATGTTATTTGGTAGGTAAGCTGCTGTAGGTATTTGGGAAAAAATTAAATGCTTGTGCATCAAATTAAAGTCTACACTGTCTGCAGAAGCTACTAGGCTGTATTAGAGAACTGTCTTGCTACATTCTTAGCAATATGGAATGAAAACAAATACATTTTACATATTATTTTAAACATATTTAAAGCCACAATAGGAGTTTATCCAGTAGAGTCTATTCCATGTTCAGTTTTAAACTACATCTAATGTAAAAACGCACAAAAATGCTCAGAAGAGCATTAGTTTAATTAAATAATAGTGAAGATATTAACTTTATAAAGAAGTTCTAACAGATTAAGTTAGAAATTACATTTACTTTTTCCTGAGAAAGCTATGCTGCAAGACTGCAAGCTTGCCAGAATGCTTTTTAGTTTATTTCTCTGAAGGAGGCAATCTGTATTAAAGCAAAATATAAGTTTGTAATCAGAAAAATGCAAATACCAGCTTTCTAGTCTCTCAATTTAGAACAAAAAGCATACAAGTAAGGTAACATTCATCGCGCTATACTGGTTTGAATATGTATAAAACAAAAAATCATTCATGAACTTGGTCTGGTCCTTATGACTTAACAGAAAGCAAAATTGTCCAGTAGTCTTCCACCTTTATGCATACTTTGGTAAAGAAAGAATTTGCCTGTACCATGGAGTAATCAAATGAAAAATAAAACAACAACTGCCCCAGACAATGGCCCCTAGAAACAAAATTCCTAATGATATAAGTAGATCTCCAGATGACTAAAAATTCTGAAAAAAACCCAAGAGGCTCTTTGTATGTAGGGATTTTTTTTTTTTAATTAACGTACATTCTAGCCTTAAATATACTTTCTATGCAGACAATTTGATAGTCACTTCTGAATGCACTTATACATAGATAGGCACAAACAGATCCCATTCCAACTGGCCTTCATGCAGTTAATTAAATCCCCCACAAAAAACCCTAAACACATAGATAACCAAAGCATATTGAATTTTCTCATGTATGAAAAGAAGTTGTTTTCAATTATTCTTTTGTATGCAAGAAACCAATTACTTCACTAAATATTTTGAACTGGGAATAAATATACAAAATTACTAAACTAATTGCACATCTCATGCATCTGAGAAGCTGATAAGCAACACATTTTCCATGACAGACACCGGCTGACCAAAGTACTTAACTCATGTTACTGTAATTCACTGTAGCTATTAAAAAAAAAAATCTCTTTGTGAATGGTTCTTCAAATGCTAAATATCAAATTGGAAATAAAAAAATACCTACAGCTAACATCTGGCTTATTACCTAATTCCAAAGAAGCCGTGGGTGGCAGATGGGATCTTTGCATCCGTTTAAATTCAGGGTAGTGTATTCTTTACAGTACGTGGAAACATCCATGCAGTAGCCTTTCCCTCTGCAGCTCCACACGACTTGAAGTCATGGTATTTTCCACAGTTCAGTGACAGAAATGACACTGAGGAGCAGCAATGTGATGCTACAGTGGTTTAAGAATATAGGGCTCCACCTTGTTTCCTCCTTCTAACAAACAACCCAGACCATTTTGTATCTGAACTCAATAAGAATGCTCTTCTAAAAAGATTTTTTTTAGAAAAAACTAAAACAGACTGTACTTTCAAGACTGGTACTAGAGTTCGCATCTCTTGATTCAATCCTCTGTGTAGAAATGTATTCCACAAAAGCATTCTGTACATGTTAAACAAAAAGCTTTTAGGTCATTTGCAGCATTAAAGCAAATTTTTACTGTTGGACTTTGCAGAATTCTTTGCCTTTTAAACACTTCTTCAGAGCCATGGGAAAAATGTTTTCCAAGAAACACTTTTGCATTAATTATGTTACACTGTATGTTTGCTATGTCCATGTTTAGAAAGAAAATATGATCAACATTCAAGATCACGAAAGGAAAACGAATAATCCTCTGATTAAAGTACAGAAATCAGCAGCAAGATGACTATTTGTGATTCCTGTCAATGGTGGTGCATGTAAAAACTCAGGCAAAGTTTCTTTAGAACAGATCTTCAAAAACAGCAGAGTAATGACAGATATCTCCAATTTTTTTTTACATTTTTTTCAACATACTTGCATGCTAAAAGGATAGGCACCCACAGAACATTTCAAAAATGCATTTAGTTGGAAGTTTCAACATAGTGAATATTCAGCCTTGCAGATGCTGTCACCCATCAGTACTGCTCAATACATAAGCCAATGAGAACTGTGAGTATGGTATGATAAAAAAAGTATTTGGGAAAAAATGAACATTTATTTTTCTGAGAACAAGTGAACTCATGGTTGTACAAGATACGAATCAAATTGGAGTTGACACGTGTATTTACACAGAATTGGCTTTTTTTTCTGTTTTTGTTTGTTTGTTTATTTGGGGGTTTTTTTGTTTGGTGTTTGTTTTGGTTTGTTTTGGTTTTTTTTCTCCATTCTCTTCCTCATTAGATTTTCTCTCCCCTCTATGGAGAATTAAACATAAAAAAAAAAAATGTTCTGCCTGAATCATCCTCTCATTATTTCAAACAACTCCTGACAGTGTAGAACCTTGATTACTGCAAGATTTCGGTAATGGCAGATTTTCTGATGCTATCTGAATTAGACCTTGCACCTAAAAATCACACTTTGATAAATCACCAAACTCTTAGATGCATCACTTCAGATATTCTAAATGTATAATTTCAATTGGTTCCTTTGAAAGGCAGCCCATTTTTATTGAAATCCCAAAGTAATGATTTAAAAGCAAATTTTAAGTTCACACTTTTGAAAACACCTCTTTTGACTACAGAGCAGGATTTTCAGAGACGGGGAGCATCATTAGCCACTTAAAGTTACTGGGAGATTAGCACCTCTTTAAAAATAACATGAGTATCTTGAATCGGATATCCAGAAGTAGAGATTTCAGAATTTTGCTTTAAATAAAATGGCCTTAACCCACATCAGCAAAGAAACTGAAGGGAAATCCTACTTAGTCTGTATAAAATATCCAAACTATATCACACCGCTGTAGTTCAACCGGAATCATTATTGATGTTTTGACAATTTAGTAATTATCTATGCAGTTATAAAATCAGTTTAAACTGATTAATTGAATTCCTCATTATTCTGTATTTTATTTTACCAGCTTTTATTAAGATTTCGTGAGCATTAATATTTATAGATTACAAAGATTACAAGAAGCAATTACCACATTCTGAAATATTACCCAGAGAAAACAAACATCGAATATGATTAAATAAACTCAGGTTTCCATAATTAAAAAATAAATTCAATTAGTTCAACATCAGGAAGTACTGTAGTCTAAATTAGTGTCACTTACCAAGAAGAGTATATGCCTAAATCTAAATAGGTAAAATTTTATTTCCCCACTAAACACGAAACCTGAGTACATGGTTTTGATGCACCACACTACCAGATTATCAACGGAGTACTTTAAGAGCCCTTGGAAGCATCTGTACTACCTCTGTGGTCTTCCTTTACAGAGGAGAAAAATAGCTCAAACTGACAGCAAATTTAATTGTTTTGGGAAGCTTTCCATTTTGGCAGTGTTAAGTCTATGGTTGGACTTGATGATTTTAAATGTCTTTTCCAACTTAAATTCTATAATTCTAAATGAAAAAAAAAATCTGTGCAAGATGAAAATCTTTCTTCTCTCTCACAGCATCAAAAAAGTGCTGTATTTTGAATCAGTAATGAAACTTTAAAACTGAAAATACATTTAGTATCATCTTTACACATTACTAGAACAAGGCACAGCCTGAAAAATAACAATGTAGGCTACACACATGACCATATCTCAGTGCAACTTAAAATATAACTCTTTGTAATATTGAAACATCTATGAAATAAATTTTTGTCGTGCTTTTCTTCTTTTTATGTCAGATCATGTTGATGCTGTACATCATAAAATTCTATTTCTCCAAAACAGCAGAAAAGAGAAAAAAGTCACAGAAAAAAACCCTACTATTTTCCTCCCTCATGCACCATGAAAAGAGAAACGGTGTTTAACTTTGGGGTACAAAAATGCTACAAGCATGGTTACATTTGGTCCCTCTCTTTTTAATGTAAGGTGGGCCAAACATAAGAGCCTGTTTACAATACCTTATCAAAACCAATAACTCAGTGATATAAATTACAATCTACATTTTTAACAAGTAAATATTGTCAGGTTCAGTGCAGACTGGAAAATATATATATACACATATATATGAACCACAGAAATAAAAACCAGACACTTTACCACAAAATATATATACGTTCACAAAGAATGAAAACCAACTCTTCTATTTAAACAATGCTTAAGGATTAGACAAATCATAGTCAGTTGACTGATCTAGTACAGAAGTTGTACTTTTCATACCATTGATTTTATAAAAGGATTAGCAGGGCATGAAAAGCTAGGATGTATTCTTTTAGAAATAGGAAAAAAACTATATGCACAGAAAATCAGAGGCAGGAAAAAAACTAACACAAATATTCCATGAAAATGTTTCCGTTCCAAATTTTAAGAATCACAGACATGAGATTCCTGTAACCCTCAATACAAAATCATACAGCAGCCTAAAACATTTCATTGTCAAGAGTATGTTCTTCAGCTTCAGCCTCAGCCTAAATCTTCCCTTAATCTCATCCCATTGCTCCCATCTCATACTTTCAGAAAGGGCAAAGGGGAGAGAATAAAAGACTAATACCAGATGTAATTAGCCTAACAGGGTCACAGGCAGTTTTCTTTCACAGTCAATAAACTTGACAGAAGTTACACAGTCAGCATGAACATACGGCCATCTTTGACCACATACCCATTTTTAATTAAATTTATAAGACTGACATTTCCAAGACCAAGATTTGTACTAACACCTCTGAAACTGCAGCAAAGTATCTGGATCGTGCTGTTATCTCCATCTCCCGTGGAATGAACACTGAACCTCAGCCTATCCCTTGATTCATTTCTAGAAACTACTAGGTCTTCTGCCATATTCTCTCCTCCTCCTTTGTATTAATTATCCAAATGTATTTAAACCTTGCACTATAGACCAGGATAGGTCTAACATCTTTGTCTCTACAGGATTTAAGCAACTTATGATTGTAAGCGAAATTTTATTCTGAACGTTATCATGAGTTCACATTAGCGAGGCTGAAATCACAAAGAAGTCACTTTCACAAAGTTACGTGGAAGTTACATACAAAGCAAATCAGTGCTTTCGCCTAAAAAATAATTATGATCCTTTTTCTGCATCATTCCAGCACTTTCTGTTGCTGTTCTTTATAATAAAGGGGATACCAAAACTGCAGTTGCAATGCCACGTATTCAGTGACACTGCCAACTAGAAAACAGAACGATAATATTAGATTTCAGAATCTTCCCACAGAGTATTTTTGGAAGAATACGCTTATAAAGGTTATCTCTTATTTGAAGATCTGATTTCTCCCCAGACCCTCTCCTAGCTCAGCGCTCCATCAAAATCTTATAAAAAGGGAAACTCATATGTTCTGCAGATTTCAAGAGGCCCTACTTAATCTTCTCTGCTACAGCATGTCTGACAAAAGCCAGAACCACAGAGAACTGCAATGAGGACTCGGACTGTCTCTATACAAGCTTGGTGTTCACACGACAGTCCTGATACGTGCAGACTCATCGTGCTGCAGGAAAACCAGCCCACAGATTGGGTGGAGCATGGTGCTGAATGTGGGCTGAAACGCCGCTATGACGCACCGACATACCATTGCATCAGAAGAGCAGCAGCTGAAGAGATGTGACGCACTGTGTAGCCTCCGACGCCACAAAACCAGCATCAAATCATTTGGAGCATTGAGAAGACTCTTACTAAGGATAGCGTAGCAGAAGAATACATTAGGGATCTATCTAGGGAGACATACGGCTCCCTGTAGTTTACTACTTTCTTCTTCTTCCACCCCTGTCTGTAGTAAAATTTACATACCAAATAGGAACACTTGAAATGGCTTGTATGCGTGCACATACAACCCCATTTTCTTTTTTAGTATTTTGGAGTATTTTTTGCAGTAATAATTACTTTGTAAACCACTTTAAAAAAAGTGAGAATGAATCCTGATGCAGAAACCACACAAACTTGCGTGATTAGGTACAATTTAAACTAGCAGGGTTGAAAGAAATATATATACATATATATACGAGGGAATTACTGATTCTTACCATTTTCAATCAATGCTCTAAACTGCTGCTGCACAAAATTGCTGCTGCACATGCTTCACTCTAAGCATACAAATGGTATCACTAGAGACACTTTAAGCAAATTATTAATACACATTTCTGTTTACAGGACTGACTTGCACCAATCATAGTAGTCGGCATAGTAGAGAGCTTATCCTAAAACAGTTCCTGAGTCTTGTAATTCCAGTAGAATTGGACTGCAAATAGCATGCAAAAAATATGAATCCTCATGAAGGGGAGTACTAAGTAAACTTGCAATTTAACTTGAATATTTAGCATTGCCATGAGATTTTTTACAAGATAAAGTTGCAGAATAATGTTCTACTGCCTTGTTTTGTTTTGTTTTTAACATGATGTGCTTTCACAGCTTTCCTTGCTGGTATTACTCTAGCAATAAATGAACGAGCAAAGATATTTCTTTGATGCTTCCTGTCATCTTGGCTTCCCCATTACAGTGTAGGTTTTCAGTTAATGATGAGACTGAAGGCTTCACTGAGCTAAAATGAGAATAACCCATTTCACCTCATGAAAAACTTAGGTTAATTACTCGGCCCTATCTGATTTTCTCATTTTCTAGAACTTATTTACCAAATTGAAACTGAATGGTGATCTGGTAATCCCCTCTTTCTTTCTGTACATATAACCCTCCAGCATATCACCTGGAGCTTTACACATTTTAAACCAAATCTAAGATTTTTATGGACATATTGAAAATTGCTAGAAAAATAACTCAATGATAATGCTAGAAATAATAATACTACTAACAATAATAATAAAATAATGGTAGAAAAATAATTTGAGCTTTCAGTCAAAAGTTATGTGAACAAGTCTAGTGTACATAACTCTCCTCTCCAAAACTAAAGAAAAAATAAAAAAGTTAATATATTTTAAATTCAGGACTTAAAAGATGTTCCTTTTCCCTAAGTGAAACAGACTAACAAGACAGCTTCAACTACACAAAAAAGAAACAAATTATGAATAATTTATATGAAATAGATTTGAACCAATCTTGTGAACACATGTTGTTATGAGAAACAAGGTGCATGAAATATTGTGGGGAAAAAATAAAGGATTTAATGCAATCTATTTGAACAGTTACACAGGTACTTAACAAATATTTATTGTCAATGTCTTATAGTAATTTGATCTACAGAAAATAATTTCTTGCAAATTCCACTGCTAAAACTATCTGTAAATGTGGACACCTAATACCTAGAAAACATAAATAAAATGGAAGTTATAAAGTTAAATAAAACATTACTTTCATAAGCTTTAAACAATAATATTAATAGTAATAATAACAACAATAATTTACTCATATTGAAGCCAGCATTCAGGTAACCTTTATTCTTTTTCTCCAATATTTAAGTTATTGTTGCTTCTACAAATACAAAATAGTAGTAATTTTCTGCATGGTCTCCGTTTTTGGTCAGGAAATATGTCATCCTTTTCACAAGCGAAATGAAAACGATTGAAATGAGGACTGTCATTTTAAGCCTGTCATAGAGGAACTCTAACTGAAAACACTGGTCAAATAAGTAAAAATTTGACCATATCTGCCCTGCACTTAAAGTTATTAAATGACGCTGGTATGCACTGAGAAAGAAACTGAGCACTGGGGGAGACTTACCCAAAAGCTCTGGTCTACATCTGCCCTGCTCTGATGGTTTATGTATGCACAGAAAAGAAACATAAATTAACTCTTAACAACTTTACATCCTTGTAATGCATTTGTGGTAAGAAGCCAGAAGGTGATGGTAACCCAGGTAACGACTACTAATTGGCTTTAAATATAAGGAAAATCAATAAGATTGGCCTGGGGTGGCATGGCTACCAAGGCCACTGACAGCTTAGGCTGACCTTGTAAATTATAAAGTGATTAATAGTTAAAACAGTTGCACTGCAGGGGAGCATGCAGCATTGTGCAGAAAGATAAGCCCCATGTGGAATATCTATATCACAAGGAAAAGTTTCCATAGCTTAACATTGACAGATGCTAAGGGACTTGCTAAATAAAAAGCTAAAAAGTAACCTGTCATAAAATGCTAAAAATGAACATGTATCTAATTAAATTTCTTCTCAAAAGGCCTTAGAGCACCTGAGGAAAGAAAAACAGGTAAGGTGAATCAAAAAGTACAACGAAAAATGGCAACAAGATTTCTAGCTCAAGAAGAGAAGAAATGCTGTCTTTAACTGAAACCCTACAGAAATTTCATAATGTCCGTGAGAAGCAGATGGAAAAACACAGTTCCTTAGGATAGAACTTCCCAACACCAGAATAGAGGGACTGAGCCCAGCTGAGATATGTAGCACCAGAGAACATGAGATATTTAGCTTCCTCCTCTCCTCCCCAGAATTTATTCAGACCCCGTATATTATTCCATAAGCTACCTGACATAGAAGCCAGGAGCAGCGTGCCTGAACCACAAAAGGTTCTACTCTCAGTAGTTTCTTTTTTTCCATGTATAATTAAATGTGCTGCACTCAGCTGTATTTTTATTCCAGAAGTATAGACTAAGAGAAGGTTTAAACAGCATATCCTTTATTATACCAGGTGAATAATTCTACCTCTTTTGAAATTACATTTCTTGTAGAATCTCTTTCTTCTACAGTTTGATTCACATATACACATTGATTGGCTACTGTATTAAAGTTACGATTAGATTTCCAAAACCAGTGTCTATAGAGAATTTTGCAGGTATAATATTTTGGATTTCCAAGCTGCCTCTGCAGCCTCATTAATAAAGTCTACTTAATAGTTATGCAAATAAGAAGATAATTCAGATGTAACAAACTCCATATTCTTAGATAATTACTCTTTTCTCCCTTACTAGTTTTTTGAGTTTTAAACTACACAATTTTCTTATAACAAATTAAAATATAGATCTTAAACATTCCCTCAACCCCTGTCAGCTTACCAACAACAGGCTTGCAATGTTAAAGGAAACCAAATGGATCCTATTTCACAGGATTTTCAGCAAGGAATTACACTCCCTTGATGAAAATCAGGGAGTCAAACACTTCAAGCTCAGATCAAGAGATCTTTTAGAATTAAATTTTGGGGTTTAGAACAGAATCATAGAATGGCTGGGGTGGGATGGGACCTTTAAAGATCATGTAATAATAAATAATTCCTACACTATTCAGAACTTTCATACCATTAGCAGAACTTACAGCTAAACCCCAGCTTCTCGGTTTATCACTGGAAGAAAACTTGTACAGTGCTATGTTCTGGATTTGTGATAAAAACACCATTGATAACATAGGGATGTTTTAGTTACTGCAGAGCAGTGCTTACACTGTGTCAAGACCTTTTCTGTGTCTCACACCACCCCACCAGTGAGTATGCTGGGGGTGCACAAGAAGCTGGGAGGAGGACACAGCCGAGACAGCTGATGCCAACTGACCAAAGGGATATTCCACACCATATGACATCATGCTCAGCAATAAAAACTGCGGGACAAGAAGGAAGAAAGTGAGACGTTTGGAGTTATGGTGTTTGTTTTCTCAAATAACTGTCATGCCCAATGGAGCCCTGCTTTCCTGGAGATGGCTGAGCACCTGCCTGCAGATGGGAGGTAGTGAATTCATTCCTAGGCCATCTTTGCTTGTGTCCATGGCTTTTGCTTTACCTATAGGACTGCCTTTATCTCAACCCATTATTTGTCTCGCTTTCCCTCTCCGATTCACTCCCCCATCCCACTGAGGAGGAGTGAGTGAGAGGCTGTGTGGGGCTTTGTTGCCTGACAGGGTTAAACCACAACAAACCCACTTTCCATTGTTTGTTTAATTATATTTTGGAATGACCAGTGACTACAATTAACTTGCTTGGTCAATATGTGTAGATCAGATGTGGTAACCTAATATCTGCCTATGTCAAACAGATAATTCATAAGCATTTTACTGTCTCTTGGAGAAGCAGATGGTATCTTTTGCTTTCATATAAAAAAATCTGTCATTAAAGTTAAATTAGATGCTTTATCATTTGCTATGACTTCCAAATTTCATTTGCATATACAAACATAAATTACGTAGTTACTCACATGACTATACTTCCACATATATTCACCCATAATTCTAGTGGGAAATAAATCAGGGAAAATTAGTATGTACTAATGACTACAATTCAGCATTAAGTATGTGCTCACGTCCCATTAGCTTCATGTGTTGAACATGATGTACTGAACCAAGGACCAGTCCATACCCCATGCAGAACACACTGTACAAACTATTAAGAATATAAATTGTGATAATGTTCAAGTTCTGAATTGGGACCCCAAGAAACATTGGGCAAGGATAGGCAGACATACAACTACTTCTAGTCAAATTGCTTAATCAATGTTAATACATATTTATGTCTTCCCATCAAAACCATACATATATACTCTTAGAAACACAGTATAAATAGATACTGTCAGTACGGAGACAAGTGACTGATGAAGAAAGAATTTAAAATGGTATGTTTGCAATTGTATTCATTATCCTTTCAGAAGACAAAATACTGCAATTATTGCATTGAGCTATGAGCTTTCAAGATCTGGATTTTTTTTTTTTTCAATTAAGGAATAAAACATTACTATTCTTTCCCCAACTCTAGCAAAAATCAGAGAAAGGGAAAAATCAAAAAAATACGAATTTGCATTTAAGAAAAAAACCTCTAGAGAATAATCTGAACATCTTCAGATTTGTGTGAATGAATATGTAACTTCAGAAGAGATAAATATAGTAGATGAAGCCTACATGAAATAGAAAAGTAAAGAAATATACTAGAAAGTAACGAAAAAATTAAGAATTACCAGGAAAAAACCAAAGCAAAACAGAATCAAACTTTCAAAAAAGAAAGTTACATGGGAAAAGGTCTTTTTGCTAAATAAATATTAAAAAACCAAACCAAACCAAACAAAGAAAAAACCCACCAGTGAACGGAAGAGAACAGAGGAACAACAATAATTTGAGTTGATGCAGTCTTCATGTACTGATCAAAACTTAGCATAGTCTAGGTTTGGTCTCAAAACTAAAATAATAGTTAGATAGAAAAATATATTGATAAAGTGATCCTAAATCTATGCAGTATGATAAATGTGTTACTGAATAGGTAATAATTAGTGTCACAATTGTTAGGAACAGAAAGTTTGATCTGGAATACTGTGTACAACTGGTCAGTCGTGGCCAAACTGGAGCAGGAACAGACAAGACTTTTTAAGATACCCATGAGAACATGGAAATTATTACAAAAACAAAAGTAAAGTTGAAAAATTATATTACAGGTCTCTAAAAATAAATCTTACAATGAACATTAGGAAGGATGAGCCTTTAAAGGTTGGAAATAGTGTATACAGGACAAATGAGCACAAATATAAACTCAGTTTGAAAAATAGATACTGATTTGTAGCTATAAGAGAAGCAAAGTCAATTCAACCTTTATGTTCCACTACACCAAGTTAATGGACTATATGAAATTGTTTTCAGTATGAAAAAAATAAAAAGAGATCTACTCTCTATAGATCTAAAATCATCAGTACAAATTCCCAAATCCAACAAATCATAATATTAAACAATATTTTTTGAGAAGTTATGCCTTTTTTGATTAAAGGATGACTCAAAATTTTTGAGGTGTGCTCAGAACCAAGAAGCTGGAGTTCCACCTGAAATTGAACACAAAGGGTTAATATTCACATAAAGTAGACTGATGTGATAAAGCCTGGGGCTAATATTATAATGAAGTAGAAAATAATAATGGAAAAATGTTTCCAAGAATATTTAGCTGAGTTTTGCTGAAATATTTCAGAATTTGAACAAAGCTAGAACATCTTAACATCAAATAAAATGAAACAGTACAAGTGATTTTATTAGGCTCTTTTAATTTATTTCAGTGTTTTCATGAGCTAATTTCTTTTTTACTTTTTCCTGCACTGCTGTTCAGGATTTCATTTACATGCTTAATGAAAAAAAGCAATTTTTTAATGATCATAACCTGGTTCCTACTCCACAAGCCTCCTTCTTTCTTTCAGTAAGAGATAAAAATATTTCTTTTCATAAAAATTAAGAAGACGTACTTGCAATTTTCAGATCATTCCTCTTTAGGAAGTGGCACAATGGAACAACAGCTTTGGGTGCTTTGTTTTGTTTTGTTTTTTTGAAGGGAAATAAAAGTTTCATTTGAAAAGCCTTAGCTGAATTTCTAAAATACATAGGACATTCTGCTGAATCAGAAGTGCAATCAAAAGGCATACGGCAGAGGTGAAAAAAGATACGGTGTACACTCCATTTTGCTTCCCACCAAAACCAGACTGGCCATCTCCAGTCTAAGGAAGCAAAGAACTGTTTGTACCATAAATGTGCTTGCAAGACAGATCAAATAAACCCCCAAATAAACCACGGAGGAGCTGCAATGCACTGAAAAATTAATGTTAATTCAGAAAGAGGGGACTTGAATAGATTATTGTAAGTGCGTTTGTACACTTACAGCAAATAATTTATTATTCTTTATTTTCTGCTGTTTCATCACATTTCATTTTCCAGTGCTAAAGTCCACATCATCACACAAGACCAGGTAGAAAATTTTCCAGCATTGAAAGGCTAACAGTTCTAAACAAAATCAAAACAGATTTGAAACAACATTTCAGCTTTAAAATGTTCATAAGAAAAATAAGGATTTTCAGCCTATAGCCCACAAGTTGGAAAGACACTGCCAGCAAAAGCTTATACAATGTCATTTACTTCAGAAGTGAGGGACAGAAAGTGTAATGGTTGAGAGAGCAAGAAGCAAAGAAAATTAAGAGGCCTCAAGAGATGTAACTGTTCTGTTTGCTGTTGTGAAGACTATTATTCTATAGCCAGTCACGACAATAAAGGACACACGGTATCTTCCTTAGTTGCTTATATCCCTGGTTTTCTTACACACTTCATCAACTAAGCAGCAGTTTCATGCAAGCTTATTTTTGAACAAGTTTTAATATTAATAAGGTTAAAACATGCTAACTCTATTGATTCAACTGTTATGAAGTGTATTCCCAGTTCACCATTTCAAAATCCCATCTGATAGATTGGAATGCTTGTCTTTGGAATATCAAAATGAATTAAAAGTTGATTAACAGTCAAGAAGAAATCAAAATATGCAGATTTTCACATATATAAATTCCTTAATAGCTATCACCTATTACTAGCAATACCCAAACATTAATAGTAATTAAATAAAATTTAAAAAGAAAACTGTAATAGTAATTAAATATGGGGATAATATACTTGAATTTTCTTGTTTCATGACTGCTGCTTTTAAATTTCCTTTTATTTCACTGAACAAAAGGATTTACAGATGAAAGCAAGCTGTAATAATAATCTAGGATATTAAGTAAACTATATAATTTGCAATTTTTAGTGCTGCCTTTTTATGTTCTCTTCCTTAGCAGAAATTTACATTCTATATAATCTACCACTGAACAAGTTAATTTTGCCACATTAAGTAGGGCCTTTTTTTCACCAGAACTTCAACAACTTTCAAACAGATCATTGCCTCTTCATTTACAACACTTGTCATACTCTTTGGAATACCACGTTTTATCAGTGGTTATAAGAAATTATCCATCCTCTGGTTAGATGTTGTCATATCCATGTTTCAACAACTGGAGAGCGGTACTTTCCGATACCTCGTGCTTCTTAGGATAGGAAAATATCATGCCTATTTTAAACTTAATAATGATATTTGACCAGGCGTATTCAATTGAATATGTTTCAAACAATCTGTTTTGCTGTAGTCTTAAAATGTCAAATCAGCTGAAGAAAAACAAGTACATAGAAAATTTTTGCTCTTACGTGTGGGACAATATGAAGGCTTTACATTCAAATATCAGTTCTTACTCACCTGGGGAGGTCTACTGATGTAAATGGATTTATTTGAACGAGCAAAAACTGCAGAATTAAAATTCTTGTCAACGAGTCACTTTAATCAACTTCCTACAATTCATAATAACTCCACTAAGTAAATTGTCAACTTTGCATTGCCTCACCATCTACTGTCAATAGCTTGGCATGCAGAAACTCAACCATCTCTTACCTGATCATGTTAAATATACGAAGATAATTTTTAAATCAATTTCTCTCACGCAAGTGTAGACATACTATACCTTGTTCCTGTTGCAAGCAGGAGCAAAGAGCAAACAAGGTACCTTTAGATAATGTCTGGCTGTATTCATCAAGGACCAAATGTCATTGCATTGATTAAGATCACAAAGAATGTAAGTAATCTATATTAGGACATTTCCTGCTTAAAGGCTTCACCATTCACAAAACATCAATACCGATTTATAGACATAGCAGGCAAGCCAGAATGGACCATGCATAACATAAAAGATGAAAAAATAACAAATGGAAAGAGTAAATAGCTATAATGTCAAAAGGTTTCACACACTGAGGCAATGCAATCAATGGCAAAAACTACATTTTTAAAAACAAATTTAACACCTCTGAAGTTTGTATGAGCATGCCACCGTCATGAAATGCAACTTTTCACTCACCAAAGTGGAGTTATGTGAAGCATCACCTGAGACCTCGGGTGTTCTTGTGCTGTTTGGAAGTCTGTGAGGGTTACGAGCTATCGCTTGGCACCAGCCCAACATTTTCTCCTTCCACTTATCCCTTCTCAATTTCTGAAATTCTGAAAATAATTTAGATTCCCTGAAACATTGACACTTTGAATTTATTATGTGCATGTCTTTGGAGGCATGCCTTTAAAAATAACTTTTAAAGTTGTATCTAAACAAGCTAATAAACATATTTTTAGAACATGTTTATTTAACGTACTCTGAGGGTTTATGCCACACAGGTTAGAAAAGAACTACGCATTTTCAGCACACCTTACATGCATTAATACTATTTCAGTGTCAGCAAATTCAGTGCCTTCTCTGCCTGTTAAATCTTTCTCAAGTTGTCACTTCATGTGAAAAAGTGGTATTTTAAAGGATTTTTTTTTTTTTTACAAAATAACTATGAGACTAGCACCGTTCCTAGAATCATATAACATTTGGATGTAATACTCCATGTTCCCTGAAACAACTAGAAAAAGTCCCAAAGCAGTAGCAGATATTAAATACAAAGAAACAGTGTGAAAATAGACAAACATGTATGTACTTATGCCCACGCACACCAGAATACCTGGTTTGTCTTGAAGTGTTACATTAGGACGTATTGTAAATAGCAAAAAGTAACATACACACACCAACAATAAATGCTACATACCAGCTTAAGTTACATATGAACTTATTTTTAGTGTGTAACAATAATGAAATACCTTTTAAGTAACAATAACACATGCTGGAAATACAGGTGGGGAGTTTTTAAGTGTAACAAACCTTCATAAGTATTTTTAAAATTTCACAAGCTACTTTTCCCAGTTGAAATAGGTAATTTAGGTATGCAGTGCAAAACTTTGCTAATTAATTTAAAAAAAAAACTTGAAGGTATTTTTTCTCCACAACATCTGGTTGTTTATAACATTTTTTAATTTAAAATGTGTTATTCTGTGCCATCATGAAACATAATAAACAAAAAGATTAACCTACCAGATTGAGTTCCTAGTACTCCAAAAGAGTTTAGCACTAGACCACATAAATCTGGAACATACTTACAATGATGCTAAAGACTTTATATGGTAAAGTAGCACTTATTTTATGTCACTGAATATTACATACTTGTAAAGTAGTTTATTTTTTTTTCTGCAATAGATCTCTATGCTGTATTCAAGACATGCTTATGTTTATAGCAGGCTTTCATCTTCCCAGGTTCTGATTCTGACAAACTACAGCCTCTTCTTGAATAACTACAGCCCTACAGTTTCCACACTTACCACTAATACATAATTTTCAAAACATGAAACTCACAAAGTTGTATTTCTTCACACAGCCTCGTGAAACTGATAGTAAGGAAAAAGTGGAAACTAGCCTTAGCTTTATTGCACTGGAGATGATGAGTGAGTCAACAAGTGAAGTGATTCTTACTAATTCTTCAGCATCTTGAAATCTTAACATGAGATAAAAATATATGCCAGTAAAGCATTAGCAATATGAAAACTGTCACACAGCCTGTTGACTGTCTGTGGAGTCATTTCCATTTTTCCATAATAAAATATTTCAGTTGTAGACTTACAAGAACAGGATCCTCCAGGGCAAATATACAACCCAGCAAAGGCTTCACAATAAGAAGTCCGCCTGAAGTACCAACTAAAGTAATTGTCACCAACTTAGCAGCAGTTACGATGTCCAGTGGAACAGACAATCCACTGTCTTGCGAGTGCTACAAGACTGTTTATTTTCCTTTGTTTTGTGAAGGCAACTAGCAGAACTGTACATACCAAACTGGAGGTTTTTAAGAGTAAAGGCAGTAACACTGAATAGTTTGTGCATTTAAGCAATCTGTACACAAATACAAAAAAAAAAAAATTAATCCATGTTTTAAATGCTTTTCATTGTATATCCAACATATCATGAAATACTTAAAAGTAACACTGGAGAAGCAGAAAAAGTGTCAGAAGGACAAGCATATAGAACCATAGAATGTCCTGAGTTGGAAGGGACCCACAAGGATCACCAAGTCCAACTCCTGTCCCTATATAGGACAATCCCAAAATTCACACCATGTGTCTGAGAGCATTGCCCAATTGTTTCTTGAATACTGTCAGACTTGGAGCCATGACTGCCTCCCTGGGGAGCCTGTTCCAGTGCTCCACCACCCTCTGGGAGAAGAACCTCTTCCTAATGTCCAACCTAAACCTCCCCTGGCACATCTTCCTACCGTTCCCTCAGGTTCTGCCAGGTCACCAGAGAGAAGAGATCAGCACCTGCCTCTCCCCTTGTGAGGAAGCTGTAGACTGCAATGAGGTCTCTTCTCAGTCTCCTCTTCTCCAGGCTGGACGAACCAAGTGACTTTAGCCGCTTCTCATACGGCTTCCTCTCCAAACTCTAGACCAACTTCGTAGCCCTCTTCTGGACACTTCCCAGTAGTTTTATATCCTTTTTATCCTGTGGCGCCCAGAACTGCACACAGTGCTCCAGGTGAGGCCGCACCAGTGCAGAGCAGAGCGGGACAATCGTCTCCATCGCCTGGCTGGCAAAGCTGTGCTTGATGCACCCTGGACACGGTTGGCCCTCTTGGCTGGCAGGGCACACTGCTGGCTCATGTTCAACTTGCCATCAACCAGAACCCCCAGATCCCTCTCTGCAGACCTGCTTGCCAGCATCTCATCCCCCAGTCTGTATGTACAGCCAGGGTTGCCGTGTCCCAGGTGCAAAATCCAGCACTTGCTCTTGTTGAACTTCATGTGGTTGGTGATTGCCCAGTCCTCCAATTTGTCAAGATCCTCTGCAGGGCCTCTCTGCCCTCAAGTGTGTCAACAGCTCCTCCCAATTTCGTGTCACATGCCCTCCTCTGCAACTTGGAAAGATAAGCACTTAATATGAGAAAAACAATCAGAGTTTTGACACTGGTCAACTCTATTAAACTCGGTGAAAAGGGATGAGCTGCTTCTGCTGCTCTCTTTATGACTGCACTCAAGTCCAAAGCTGGGCAAAGAGGTACTGCTTACTTTACACCTAACAAGGACATCACCATCACCCCTCAGTAGGTGATCAATCCACCCTTAATATATTGCCTGTATCTGTGAAGACAGGCAATCATCAGATTATAGCTACAGTTCTATTCTGTTCTCAGGGTGCAGAACCTCTTGGAATATTTGCAATTCCTTTTTTGCCCTGAGTAATCTAAATGATGACTACTACTGTGTAGATCATAATTGAAAGGAGGACTTTGCACTTGTTCATACAACTGAAGAACCACCACCTCAAATAAATTGTCTGAAAAAAATCTTAATTCATCCCCTATAAATTTGTTTAAAAAGAAAATAATCACTTTATTCATACTTTTTCAGAGGAGACAACCTTTACTTGTAATTTAGGCAAGCGAAGGGACATACAGAATTATAGATTCAAGTACATCTTACACAATATTAATACTAAATAAATAGGGGTCTAGTTAAGGATGATGTATTAAAAATTAGCCAGTAATAAGGAATAAAAGCATAATGTCTCAAAGAAAAAGTTCATTAATTTAGTGAGAGAAAAGAATCAGTAAGCTTAATTCAGGAACATAATTAGATTCAGGTAACAAAGGCCTCAACAAAGGCTAAATTAAGATGAAGTACATGAGAAGGTTATGCTTTTTCAGTCCTTAACCGGATCTAACAGCTACCATAGAACCGCAGGAAATTGAACGCAAAACATACTGTTCTTTACCTAAGCTAAATACTTTTATTCTCTGTATTCGAAGATTCCCAACAGCAATCAAAGTGATGGTATTTGTCCAGCAACTACACCCACTGCACGACTTGCAGATCATCAAAACATTCCAGGACTAGAGCTGCAGGAATTTTGAAATGCAAATACTCTTCAATTGCTGAGGTCTGGTAAGAGAAATACAGTCCCTGTTGTTCTTTGTGTATCTCTTGTCTGAGTCCTATCAAGCTGTGACTTCCAATCAGTTATTCTAATTTGAATACAAACATAAATTCATGTGCTGGATGCACTAGAAAGTCCTGATAGCTTGTGCTAATTTTGTGTCACAAGTGAACCACAGGCATTTCTCAACCAGTGAGTCAATATTATCCTATGACTGCTGTGTTTCACAGGAACAATCCAATGTAGCCATAGTATAACAACATAATGACTCCAACTATCCGTTTCTACAAATAAGAAGCTCAACCTCAAGTTTTAAAATTATCTCTATATTTTTAAAAAGTTATATTAGAATGTGTGTGATCATGCCAACAGCCGTAAAATATTTTGGTCCTGTACAATTCAGTGGTGGCTCTTCTAACTCCGGGGTGGGTTGGGGAATAAGTTTTTCCAGATCCAAATGTGATAAATGTCAGTAATTTTTTTTTTTGTTCATCAGAAGTTCTAAGTACCACCTGCCCCTCCAAAATGAGGAATAATTTTGTAAGAAACAGGTGAGTCCAACATTTAATTAATATAACTTCCACAGTCAGCACTTGAAAGTCTATCAAGTCTATCTAGTAAAATGTTATCTTCCCATCTGATACCTGCAGCAATTAGCTAAAATATATACCTCATGTGCTAGCCTCATTAAAAAAAAATGCAAAACCCAACAAAAACAAGCACACTTGCCCACAAATCTGTCAGCTGACACCTAGCATGATGGTACTGATCAAGATACCAGTTTTCTTGTATAGTTACCGCATATACGCAAATTCCTCTGCATTAAGTGGATGTAAGAATCTGAATTCAATCATGTTCTCATATTTATTAATGACTCATTTCAGAAGTGCTTCTAGGGCACTACCTGAAGAGTAAACCCAATTATGCACATGTAAATGCATTTCCCTAGCTGTAAAGACAAAATAGAGTTGTCATTTAACTTAGTTACACTTACCAAATGTGTCACTTCAGCAGCTCTTTAAAAATATAACCACAGTATCAGCACTCCTCTTTGGAGTATTAGAAGTTTTATTATAATCGAGTTTTATAGAACTTGCTTCAATGGTTTAAACCTGCAAAGTGTCAACTATAGGTTCTTCTTAAATTACTACCTATATTATCCAATCAATTTGCAGAGACTATGAAGTGGCTTTTTTGATGCTTCTGTACCATAATTAACCATATACTTATTTGCAACTAAAGCCAACCTATGTTTTGTTCTTTTCTGTTTCATTGCTAATATGTATTTTTAGTTGCCCTTAGCCCTTCAAGACGCTGATTCCTTTTTGTCCTAACTAAGGACCCAAATTTCATTTATTACTTAAACCCATTTAATTAATGAAAATAAATCAATTTAAGATGACTGGTACAAAAATTATTGCAGCTAACATTGCTTTGTCTAACCAATCCATAACCACTACACCCAAAGAGTAACAAGAAATCTTTAAAAGCTTTCAAAGCAAATAGTCTTTTGGGTTACTAAAGATAGAAAAATTGTGGTTATGTTTGTCTTTATAGTCATACTTTTTTCTTTTTTTTTTTTAAATGAATAGTATCTCTTGTGTAAAGCAGAAAGCAATTTTAAATCACTCCAGGCTCTTCAGAGAAACCATGACAGTTTTTGTTCCCCATGGTGTGTCTTCAGCATTGTAATTCTACTCTTTGCATTTGTGAAGACTGCAAGAAGAAAATGTTGAGAAATTAGAAGGAGAAATTTATATTTATGGCTACTGATTTAATATTAAAAGAAAAATCTTTACACATATAGATACCACCAAATCTGTATTTGCCTACACACAGTTTAATTCTCATTTTTTGAAACTATTTTATTAAGCAGCCTCTATACCATAATCAAATGAGACTTTGTTTTCTAAAAGTTTCTTGCCCCTAATATCACAGCTAGTCTTCTTGGGAATGCTTTGTTTATCCAAGGGTAGTCGTCTCCATTGAATTGTCTTCAACACTTTCAAAAGCAATGCAACAGTATGGTTATGTCCTCCTGGCTACAGGTGGATGACAAAAGGGTGTCTAAATCTCCCCTTGGGACCCCTCAATATAAGTTCCAGATGCATCTGACTCCCAAGTGGAAAGAAGAATGGTCTGGAAACAAACATAGATTTGAGAACGAGAACAAACTACATGGTTTTGCCTTGGGAGCTTGCATATATTTAACTGTACATGACTGCCAAGCAGCTAAAATCAAAGCTTCAATCAACAATAAAGGCATGACTGGTAAGTGCACATGCTAAAACCATACTGAGTGCTTAGCAGATGGAAATTCTTCAGGGAATCCATATGTAACGTGCAAAAAATCCACAAGAAGGTAAAGCATTAACTAATTCATAAAATTATGCATGCAGTTATCCAAACACGCAGGGCATAAGAAGGTAAAGTAAGTCTGTAACAAATTTTGTTCCACATATATAAAACCAAAAGTCTATTTTGCAAAGCTTTTCCTCATTCTTCTGTGGTTTATTTAGAGAAGAAGGGTATATTTATGTATAAGATAAACCCCACTTTGAATGAGGCAGAACTCTCTATTGAAGTAAAATATGAAGACAGAAGTAGATTTTTTTTTAATCAAATAAAGGTTGGATGTCTGAAAGACATCCTTTAACCACTAAACACCCTTGTTTCAAAGCATGGATAATTAATACTGAATTTAAATGAGCTTTTAAGAACAAATGGAAAATTACGTTAAATCACATTTCATCAAAGAGCCAGAAGTACACACGCCAAAGTGTGCTAAGACCACGCTTAGTCCAACAGAAGTATTATAGTACTTCCTCTTTGTCAGAGAAGTATTTTTAACAGAAGTTCTTGTGTTAAATACAAAATTCTGGGCAGTCATGAAGCATCCTCCTTTGAAAACCCTAAGCACAGAAACGTCATGGTTGCGAGCAGTTCAGGTACTGCTCCTGTGGTAGGTCAGTCATATAGCACCTACACTAGACAAAGGCCACCACTGCTGGAAGGGCAAACCCTGTTGCTTAAATACTATTGCCATTCATAATGCTGACTGTAACAACTCTATTGCAGGACAGGCTATATCTTTGCTAGTCTCTTAGATATTTCTTACCTAATTTCAGACAGTTTTCAAAAGCTCTTTTACGGTGAATGACATCAGAATGATAGGAATGCAATCGCTGCACCCCAGTCAAATTAACAGAAATGCTTCTGTGAAATTCTAACCTGTTCCAGTAGGTTCATTTTGTATATAGAAACAAGATGAAGCAAAAATTCTTAGAATAAAAACTTGCACCTAATAATTAAGTCCATTACAATCAGCATATTTTCTGCATGTATTCTCTGCTGACTCTTCAAGGATGACAGAGAATGTGGTTATATACTATTGTTGATGTTTTTTTTTTTAATTCACAGTGCTTAAATAAGTGGTTTATGTAAAAGTATGTTTCATTATTGGTTTTGACTCTTTTTGTTTTATTTCACAAACAAGCATAACATAAAAGCACTGCCATGAAATAAATGTTTATCAAATGGTGAGTAGTTGGTTAACACTTTAAAATTATACTTCTTTCATATTATTTAGGTTTTTATGTTTTGCCTCATTTTTTTAAGATGTCCTGTAATAAATTAGGTTCAGGCTTAATTTGAAGCTATTTGAAAACACTCTTAAGAACCTCATTAATTTCAGTTTAGAGTGCCATATTGATATTTACCCAATCTTCTGGCACCTCTCCAGTTTTATTATCTATTCGTCAAAACATTTCTATTTATTTCATTAACTACAGACATAAAAACTAGAAGGGCTACATAATCCTTCAATTTTTTTTTCCCCTACTCAATTTCTGCAAGTATTTCCCAATTTAGATTTTGACAGCAGCCAGAGTGATGAGAATAATTGCTTCCAATAATTACACTACCATAATTATACCACCATAATTACTATTATCTAATGAGAACTCCATTTAAATAAAGTATTATTTCAGCTATTTGAGTAATATTTGAGTAATATTTTTGTACCTACGTATTCACTTCTAAGGCCTACTTTTGTATTTGTTTTCTGGAAATTGTAATTGCAAATCATCAGAGTAATATTATTCAAAAGTTTACTCAACTAATTATTAGCTTTTAGGTTAACATATACTTTACTTATGTAAGAGACTAGTTATTTAAGCTGCTACCAGTAACTGCAGCATTAGGCCACTAGGCCAGTATTTATTTATAACTTAAATTACTGGAATCCGTTTATCCTGAAACACCCCGAATAGGCCATCTGTCCTCCTAGCAAAGGTCAGATCTTAAGTCATGATCTTCACAATGTATGTCTGGGGGGCAGGAGGTATGAAAAAGGATTACTTGCAAGAGTATATTTCTGTTAGTTTAGTGGTAACAACTATTTAATGGGATTATTTAGTCTTTGTTAAAAAGGAATCAAAATTTTCTACCTTCAGCATATCTGTTAGAAGTTTTCATCAAATACAATTTGGCTCTTATATCAGCTTATTAGGTAGTATACCCAGTTAATCCTCAATGACAACAGAAGCCTTCAAAATATTTAGCATAATTTTATTTATTATAATGCTTACAACTTCAGTTTAATAAGTGTTTTATCAAGTACCTTCCATAAAATAATCAAATTCACCTTCTTGTAACTAATTTCAGTTGTTAACAAGAAAATAGCTGCACCTCAGTTTCCAGAGGTGACCCTGAATTTTCTGTCAACTAGCATTCAAATAAACTATTAATCAGTCATACCTACAAATTTGTATTGGTGGATATGACTGCATTGCTCACTAATCAGGAGTAAATTCCTTACAAACACTATTTATTAAAAAACCCACACTATTTATTAAAAATAAAAAAGCTAAATGCAGCCAGAAACCAATCCAACAATAATGTTTTATAAAATAATCTAATGGAATATGAGGGCAAATGACGAATAATACTGACAGCTAAGCAAAAATAAAAACATTATAATAGCAGACCACAATGATTTACTAATTATTTTCCATAGAGAACATTGTTTTTTTCTTCTTTGTGAGATGAAAACAATACAGAACCAGCGGTTATCATAACTGCAATCTCATGGCTGTCAGTGAGCAAAGATTCATGCAGATCATATGCACGTCACATTTATAATACGCCATTTTTCACAAACCATTTAATAATATGCTATTCTTCACAAGCCATTAAAAAGAAAAACCAAAGATGTAGTATTTGTTGTGTTTGCTAATTAAAGGAGAAAGCTAGGCACAGCATCAGTTCAAAATAACACTAAGCACAAAATAGGTATTCACCCTCTTGCAAGTATTTCCAAAGAACCTCAAACAAGTAAGACATTAGCAAGGATACCAACAAAATGTAAATTTATAAAATTGTGATCTTGAGTGTATAACAGAAGACAAACACAATGCTTGATGGCACAGCGTTGCTCCCTGGCTCCCTTGAGTGACTGGGTGAACGCAGAAAGATTTGCAGCTCTGCCGTGGCTGTGGTGCAGCAGCTCAGGCAGCCAAGTCTCTCCTGTGCCACTCAGAAGGTTTGATCTCTGCCTCTGACAATCTGCCAAAGCATGTCACCTCACAGTTACAGCCTCCTCTGACTCTGCTACCATCCATACTGCTTTCTTTTAGGCTATACTCAACGCTGGCTGAGAAGTTGAGACAACAGTACGCAGTACAGCATGGTGCAGAGATGCCCATGGCAGTTGTGGGATGTGGCCTGTCACAGCTACGTACAAAGGTCTTGCTCCAAAAGCTGTTTAACCGCTGCTCTGAAGAGCCGCTCCATGGCTAAGCCATAAGCCTTGCCCTCATGAGAACTGGTGCACAGCAGTGTGAGACCTCCTTAAGTAGTCACACAGCTGCTCCGATAAGCTTGGTGCTCACTTGAGTAGCTCTGCAGGTGTCATTTAATGAGTTGTCTTCATGTATTTAGCGTGCCTGTGTCCCATAATATCTAAACACTCCATAATCTTCAATTATTTGTTTTCTCATAATCTCAGTGAGATGAATGTGCTGGTTTCTCCCTTCTGCAGATGAGGTGTAACAGACACAAGCCTTGGCTTTCCAGAGCTACCTTATACCATTGATAACCTGCATTAAATGCCTTCTCAAAGATAACTGTGTTTTTGATTCAGCAAGTTCTGGAATCAAAGCCTTCCTCAGCCCTGACAGGCAACATAATTCACTGACATGCGTTATCTCTTGTGCATAAATACTTGCCTTGGCTGGCTGGTTTTTTTCAGCTCTTTTTCCCAATGCACTATTTTTTTCCTGTTTTCTGAAAATGCCTCCGCCTTCACATGCCAACTCTGTCTTCTTCTGCCTTCAGGACCAATCTACATACCTTTTTTATTCCAATCACTAAAATATATAGCATTTCTCCTAAATAAAATAGCCTCTTGAGCTGGTACAAAGGTTATGCCTCCTTTCTTTAGCTACCCAGTTCCTTGAATTTCAAATTTTATTCATTTACAAATTTTTTTACACTGAATTCAGACATTTTTATGTCATTAAGGTTTAATTAAGGTTTGTTGTACTTTTACATTTCTAGCTCTCTGATACACCACTTATTTTCATATATATACATCTCTAATCCCAACATTTTTACATGAAGGCGCTCTCTCTCTCATTTTAAGAAAGTAGGCAAGCTACATTCCATTCTAGCACTGATGTTTTTATTCTCTTCAGAAAAATATTGTAAACTAGAAATGTTTGTTGAAATAGTTAATAAATAAGAATTTAACTAACAAAATTCTGGCAAGCTGCTAGAACAAATACATTACAAAATTAAGTAAAGCACTCATGAAAGCACATCTACAGTTCCATGTAACTTGAACAAACCAATTTTCACTACATTATCAGAAGACTTGTTTACAGTTTTGAAATATATGCCATGCTACAGGTCTCAACAAGCTAATTGGAGTAAGTACACTATTTCCCAATGCCATGCCATTCTCTCTGCCTCAACTTCTTCAGTGGACTAAGAACATACTTCCTAAGTGCTAGCTCAACAGATGAGATTTTATTAAGGACCCTTTCTCTGTATATAGCTCCACAGAAAATAAGTTCGCCTTAGGAAATACAAAATAATGGAAAACAGAGATTAATGCAAAAGAACATGTAGGCAGCTGGGCTATTGTCAACTTATTTAGACTTACTTAGAAAGCTAAAAGAGAGAAACTAACTTTGAAAGTAAAAGTTGTATTTAACTGCAGGCCAGCCACCCACAAGACTAGGGGACATTTCAAGAAGTCTTGAGGGGGAAGAAGAAATGCATGTGCTAGTGAAAATAATTACATACAGGATGGCTTGTTGTTGCTGTTGAAGTACTTATTTTAAAAGACTCCAGGCACAAAATGAAGATCCCAGCCCCTTGCTCAGCTTTTGCAATATTGGGGTGTAGCAAATCCAAGTCAGGCCCCTGTTAATTGGGTGGAAGTGGATAGGGATAAGTGAGAGACAAATAGAAAAGTGCAGAAAAGATACTGAAACAGTGGGGTCAAAGATGCTTCTCTGTGATGTGAAAAATGGGAAAATGAAACATGCACAGGGCATGTAATAAACCACAGCATAGGGAAGAGGAATCTTATAGCCCAACGTGACAGTGGTCTTTAGGCACTTTCTTATAGCTGAACTTCCAGGGACATGTTTAAAGGCTTATTAATCCATTTTGTAAATCTTTACAGTCAAGTTAGGAAGTGAAGGACAGTCCGCTAATCTTGTGTTTGTGCTGAAGCTATGTCATGTTTTGAAGGATCAGGACCTCCCAAGGCTGACAGAAGGGATGTGCAAGTATGTTTAGAAAGACAACCCATTCATCTATACCAACAAGGTGCTGTGACATAGTGTCCTCAGGGAGGGACAGACTATTCTCAGACACAGAATATATTGATTCCCAGCGTATATATTTACTCAAGTCTTTACTGACAATCCATGGGACTGCAGTTTGCTTAGAATGTTGACAGTTGTTGTTAATACAGATTAGCATTATGTATTTTATATGTCTCACATTTCCTGCACTGTAATAGAAGATACCTTAGCAGTAAGAATACATCACTACTTGATATCTAAGATTGCACCATCAAGCAAAACATTTTTCAAATGACATTTAAATAAAAGTTCCATCATAAGACAGAAAGAAATACATCTTTCTCTTATCATGTATGCAAAATTTCATCCCAGAAAGTTCTTTTCCCAACAAGTAAAAAGCCCACATGAGTGGCAGTATAGAATGAAGGTGCCAGCTCAAATTTTCAGCAGAGCAGAAGCTCTACTACAGAAGGAATGCTTTTTACAGAAGGCACCATATAGTCCTTAAAGTTACAAGACTATCAAAAAAGTCCTGAAATAGAAACAACACTGGGACTTAAAATATGTTTTGCTCAATGTAAGCTCAGTACAAGTACAAAGAGGCATGGTATCCAAAGTGTGAAAATTACACATTTTCTTTTCTTGCCACTAACTGCTCCCACACTGAAAAGCACTAGAATGGACATTTTTCACACTCAGAGACTGGTAAAATAATCAAAATGTACAGAGAAGAAAAATGTCAAGTGCACCCTTTAAACACTATGGGAGTTTACTAATTAGGGTCTTCTCCAGTACCATTGCCACGGTAATGTCAAGGGATGCTGATTATATCAATCTAATTAAATGTTAAGATGATGCTATATAGATGTACTTTATTGACAATCACTAATCGGTCCGGGCAATTTATCAGGTCAGCAGAAAGCTATCACAGGCTTGCACTGTAAAAAACACAGCAGCAGAACAAAATAGTTCTGCTAAATAGTCTGCTATAGAAAACATGAAATATTTTATGCTCACTCATTTTTGTCCCTTCTCTTAGGTAGAAAGATATTTGAAATAAAATTTCTGTCATAAAGTAATGCATATATAGCAGTGAGAATTCTGTGTTCCAAAATTTAAATATTTTTCTTTCAAGATAAATAGTTAACAGGAAAAAAACAGCAGCATTCCTAGCATGGCAACAATTTAAACTCCCTGCTAAGCATGTAGACTCACCATTCAGTCTATATTTGTACAGAACAATTCATCAAGCAGCAGGTAAATATGTCAAATATTCTTCCGAAAATGAAGTAGCAGGCCAGTATTCCAATTTGTGTCAGCCAGAGCCAAACCAAGACTGCCTGGCAGGTGACAAGCAAGACAGATAGACTCTTATTCCCAGTAACTGTGCCCCGCTGACTTTTTTGCCGTTTCTCTACCCTTCTGTTTTGTGACTGTTTAGTTAACAACAATAGTTCCTGGAGGGAAATCTATTAGGATCTTTAAAATATTTCAAAGCTACTTACAGGAATAACCCATAGTTACCACCAAAAACCTCTCTAGTAGATTTTGCGCTAATCATATATTTGGAATTGATGAACTACACATTGCTAACGAAATAACTGTGATAAAAATGTTGTACAATAAGTACTCACAGAGCTATTGACACAAATCGCAATTTCAGACATATGCTTAACCTAATTCTGAAGATCCAGTATATCTAAATATTTATGTTGCAAAATCTAGTTTCCAACAAGCATAAATTTAGATATCTATAAACTATTCTTACCTTTTGTTTTATAATGAGGAATCTCAGATTAACAGAAAATTGGTTTAATTAGTTTTGAACATTTGAAATAAGTTTGCCTGACAGTACTGTCTGCTAATAGTGAAGAATAAGTATATTCAAAGCAAACAAAATTTAAGCTAGGCTGGAATGTTGCATGGCATGGGTTTGATCAGTTAGTACTCACACAGAGATGAAACCTAGTCTCAGCTCTTTGGCTTCACGTAAGAACTGGAGCTTGCCTAAGCAACTTGTGCTGTAGCTACCTTTAGAAAAAACATCAGTAATAGTCTTCAGAATTATTGAGCTGGGCACCTTCAGAATGAGCTAAATCTAAAACAAATCAGACCACTGTGAGGTAACAGGGAAGAATGGGTAGAATCCTAATAAGGTAAATCCTGCTTTGACCCCTTACAGCTCTTGGTGGAAAGTCAATAGAATAATGAACAAAGAATGGAAATTACTATTTATGTGGACTCTGAAAGAACTTCAGGTCATAGCTTCCTGAAAAAGATACTTAAGTAAGCAATTGTGAGCAGTAGGCAAAGTTCTGTGTTGGACAAAACCATGTCTCAGTTGAGCAACAATAGGCAGGAATAAATGAACTATTTTTATTGTGAAAAGAAGACAGCTTCAAGGTTTTACACTAGGGTCTTCTAATTTTGAAAATTAGGAATTATCACTTGAAGGAGGTCACTGAAGCTGACAAATCAAACAATAAGTTGAAAAAACCACCAAAATTATAACAGCATGTTATATATGCACTATAACCTCATTAGTTCTAGGGTTACACATTTTTCTTCCTTGCTTTAGTTCAGACACGGTGGAAAATAATACTTAACAGAGGGGAGAAAAAAAACCAACATGAAATCATGTTTACTGTACTGCCCAGATTCTCCTTCAAAACACAAATTTTAATTTCCTTATAGGTGTTACTATAGCATTGATAAACACACAGAAAACTCCCCATTATCCACATGCCATTAATCATACAGGTTACAAATTAGTCGTGCCTCTGACACAGTCCCAGAGCTGGTGTTTGTGCAGAGACATCCTGGCTCTCAACACTTTCTTCTGCTGCTGTATGATGTGACTGCAGCCATATGGGCTACAGGCCTAGAAGCAGCTCAGGTGTAAAATGGTTATTAAGCAAGCCCACATCCAAGCTGACTTCTGAAAAGCCACATGGGCATTGCCCTTCCCAAGAGCCACAGCCTGCAAAGGTTTGCTGGCAAAGCCACAGCATGAACACCTGAAGACACCTGGGGCCACGCTGCACCTGAGCAAAACTTATCTGATGCTTGAGGCACCAGAAAATTTTGTGAAAGTATGCCCAGACACTCCTGTGTGAATTGGTTTGAGTGAAGACGAGATCACTAGTTCTCTGGAGGCCAAATTCTGGTATACCCTGGCAACATATTATCTGGGTCTTCCGTTATTCCAGACAATGAAAAATTGATTAACACTTGCCAAAGTTAATGTAAATTACTTTTACAACTTCAGAAAGATCATTTAGGTGACAGCTCAGATTTAAACTTCTCTTATTTTTCTGATTCTTGTGAAATATGGGTTCCTATCTCTTTCCACTCCTGTACACATTTTAAGGGAAAATGCTTCTAATAAGTACTGCTCCAGGATTTATGCAATGAGCGACCTTTACTGGGACTGGATGGAGAGAGAATTAGAAAGGAAAATCTCTTCCCTCAAGTATTCTCTCTCTTTGGCTCTTGTATTGGAAAAATATATTAACATTTATCCTTTAACGGCATTTTCGTTAATGTTAAAGCATTCATTTTAAACTTATGACATCCATAAACTTTGGTTTTGAGGTCTTTCATAGATATATGATGTTATTTTGTTTTTCACCTCTGCAATACATAGTATTTTATACTGCAAGGAAGGAGAAAAAAACTGTCTCACAATAACATTCACATCTTTCCACTCCTACCATATTCAGGAGGCTAAAGCAGTCCTGTACGTAATTTACAAACTCCAAAGGAGGCTGGTAGACCTGTGGTTTCATATTGCCCAACAGCTTTGTCCTCGCCAGTTTGCGATTAAGAGATCTGACTTGAGCTGTCCAGAATCTTCAAATCACCAATAAAAATATGAAGATTGTGGCTTTGACTTCCCATTAATCCTTAATTCTAGACTGAAATATTGGTGCAAACCCTTAAAATTATGCCTCTTCCTCAGCTAGCTACTTCGACTAGGTCTCTGAATTTTTGACTGGCTTTGATCCCTCTGAGCAGTTTTGCACAGCATGAGGAACGTATGGGCTTATGCATTTATGAAGGGTTTCTAAGAGCTTTTAAAAAATAGACATCTCATATTTCAAGATTATGTTTCACCTAATTAAGCAAATCTGTATTATTTGGTTCAAGAGCTGATACAATGAAATCTGTCATTCCCAGAATTTCAAGAATCATGTGAGTAGGGTACTTGAGTGATAAACCCATGGGAACACAGCTGGTGATTTTACAACAAGTTTTGAAGGCTATGAAAAGTGTAAATTTTATCACCTCTACCACATCCTGCAATTTATGTCTCACATAGAAGACAAACATCTGTTCCTGAAATTTAAAAAAAAAAAAAAAAGCAAACCACAAACCAAAGCCACACAATAAAGTACGTTAAGCCTTTTCTCAGTTTAGTAGAAGAAACAAAGTCAGTAACCAATCTGAATAGTCTTTAGCTTCAATAACTTTTAAAGACATCTAATATCACAGAATTTTTAGGGAAGCTTAGGTTTCTGTCCTGGACCAAACCAAACAGCGCACGTGTGTGTGTGTGTGTGTGTCCCGCCTCAAAACACACTAATATGCCCATATAAATGTACTTCCCCTGTCATTACACTTGATTTCAGCTCATGTTAAGAAAAATTTCTTTTCTAACACAATATTTTTTTCTAGGGTGGAACAATCACATTCATTTTTGCGAGCATTAGCGTTTCTACTAACATAAGTTAGAAATAAATAGGTCATCTTGATAGCCTCTCATTTGACACACCTTCCTTATCTCAGATATTTAAAATATGTAACACTGATTAAAAAAGTTACTTGGCCCCTCTCCTATAATGTAAATCATTAGATCACTGCCTCATTGAAATGACATTTGAAGAATCAATTATTTTATTAATCTAAAAAAATAGTATTTAGGTAATTCATATTCAAGTATTCAAAGGAACTTGTATCACAATAGGACGACACTGAAATTCTTGCCTGAACTTCTGAGCAAAACTTCCATATTCTCTCCGCTATAACCACAAGACTCAGCAAACTTAGTTTGCCTGCAGTATAGTAAACCTCTCTTTATAAAAGGACTGAAAGCCAATACACAGTAGAAGGCATAGCACTGGCATAGCTTTCTAAATATATAGAAGAAACATCCACCTTATGTGTTGTAATACTGTTTGACAGTCTCTGAAAAATGAAAGATCAAAAACCAACATTCTTTCCAGCTACTCCAATTTAAACACTCTAAAACATAACCTCTTGTGTGATGATTTGGACGGTATCGTAACAAAATTATTAGCTAAAGCTACAATTTAGAAAGCATAAAATTATAAATGTCTTGCTCTTTGAGGCAGTCTTGATTATTTGAAGCATTTACCTTTTGAGCTGATAATTTCTGCTCATCATTCTCTTGAAATTCTTTATCTCAAGTTTAAAACCCTAAGGTAATGAAATACAGTTTCTTGTGTCATATTTTTGAACAAATTCAAAGCCAGCAGAGGGAGGGCAGAAAAGTACATCTTTGGTGAGGAGAAACTTAGATTTGAAATGAAGAGCAAGTTGAAATCTGGCCCACAAAATAAATACTTTGCCAAGAGGGCCAGCTGGAAAAGAATCAGGAGTGGTCAGGAACAGTGTATATGCCAAGACCTACACCTCCCTCATTGCATATGCTATGTTCTTCCTTACACTCATGACTATGTCCACGTACATGCTAGGAGGGAAGAACCGCAAACTTCTGGATGAGCACAGCACAACGACCAAGGGGAAAAATATATAATATTTCTGTTAATGCACAGTGAGATGACAGTTTGGATTAAGAAAAACAGTAACCAGATCTTATGAGAAACCTGTTTTCCAGTACTTTTAGGAATACTGTAGGCATGTCTGTAAGGCAACTTGCAATCTGGTTTCAAATTTGGCATGCTGACAGCAGCAAGGCAATCCTATAGTGAAAGTGACTCTTTTTTAAAAAACTCTTACTTCCTCCTCTTGAGATATTTCACTACTGAAAACATTCAATGGCAAAGTTGCTCAGCTAAGTATCACAAACTGAATAGTTAAGTAGCACGAAGTTTAGTTATACTGCAATATATTTTTGATTAGTGGCAATAAAAATGGGGCTGCAGGCTCAGCATTTCTTTTTCAGTGTTTGCTATGGAATGCTGGATACTACGTAAATTTTCCAAATGCAAATACTGACAAAATCAGCCTAGGCTTGGAAAAGAAGCTCCTGTTTTCTCATGTATTATCCAAAAATCCCAACACATAACAGAATGCTCTCTCCTCATACTTTTGCAATTCTACTGTTTTCCACACAGATGAACATGTCTGGAATTTAGTAAAGAAATATTAATTGCACACAAAGACCAGAATCAAGCCTATTTCTTTGTATCATCTTATATTTTAACTGTGCAATTAAAAGTAATTAAATAGGAATAAAAAATAAGGAACTTGTCTTCAAGTGCAAAACTCAGTGTCACTCCACGTAAGATTACAGTCCAAGAAATCACAAGACTTGGGGCTGAAATGAGAGATTTGTGAAATAACAGTAAATTGCTGTGTGATGGATGATTGCATCACAGGTAACAGGTAAGGGAGGGGACAAGCACAGACTTGAAAACAGTATGGGAAATATACCAATGCAGTCACTCCTATATATGTAGGAAATATTATAGGTGAGCTCTGAGGTTGGACTCATGCATCTGTTTGCATTTGCCTACGTAAAGTTGTCACAGTCAACACTGACCTCATAGTAAAAGATAAGCAATTGACTGAGAGGCACAGCAAGTACTTTAAATTGCTTTTAACTGTTCAGAATAAGATTTTCAGATATTTCTATATGTTGTTTTGTATGTTTTATATTTTGGGCAGGATAATTCCATGTTGCTTTCATATAATCGTGCATATCAATGGCAGAGAATTAAAGACGACAAAAAAAATTATAGATAAGTATTACCACCATGATTGCTATATAGCTTATTCAAACACAATGCAAAACATATGAATAACACAAATTCATTATTCAGAAAGTCTTTGGGTCATGGTAGCATTTCACATAATATCTCCTATTCAAAACTACCAAAATACTATGCAAATTGCCTAACATCTTTGACATCTCCATCCAGTCCTTCAAGAGAAACCCAAGCCTTCATAAAAACAGATGCATTTGTAAATGCCTTATTTCCTTAAGATCCTGTCTTATACTGTTTCTGATCTAAATGTAGTCGCCAGTAATATTTTCATCTGCTAAGAAACAGGGGAGCTACCAACAAAAACAGATCCTTTTTTTTTCTTTTCTTTTCATATAATTTTGTAAAAGCAAAGCAAATACTGAAATTAAATGAAGACATGTTCACACAAACTCCTTGCAGCAGTGTCTCAGGTGTTTTATTTGAAATGTCTTCTGAGAGCTCCAAACACACAGAAAATGTACTGTATTATGAAGAAATAAATGCAGTAGCTCCAAACACAGCAAACATTGATCCACTGTAATATCTGAACACTTCTTTTGAAAAAAAAGAAATGTTTTCCTTAAAAGCCACAACTTGGAATTAAATACAAAATCCAGTGTTTTGCCAAACAAAATGACCCACAGATCTTACACTGAAATTGGACAAACTGAAAAAAAAATGCAATCCCATTTGAGGATTACTTTTTATGACTCATGTAATCTTTAATTAACTCCCGTACGATTCTGTATATCTAAAAAGGAAAAGCCTTCTCAGTAAAGTTAGAGACATGATACAGTCATGCTGTATTTTCTAGTACTATCAATAGCTATTGCTGTCAATAGTATATGTCTATACTATGATCTATCAGAGAAATGCAGAAAGAAAGCTGGTTTTAAAGGTTCAGTCCAGCTCTGCAAGAATTTGGCTGATTATTAAAGAAGTGTAAGTATTCCATAATGGGTACAACGGTCAAGATTATCATGGTATAGTCAAGATCCTGGATTTCAGCACTTCTCCCCAGAAGGATCCATGAAGTTGTAAACACAAAATTTGTGAAGGCATTAATATTAATGATTTACCCTCTGCCAATCCAAACTGCTCAGAATAACTTCAGCTTGCACAGAGCTCAGCAGGGGAGTAAACCACCTTTAAGCTGGTGGATATGTACTAGAAGAAGATATCATGGAAGACTGCATGCCCAAAACCTGCTTTTCAAATAGGCACTCAAAGGTGTTTTGGAAATCAGCAAAATGTGCTAACAAAGCAATGTAGCCAATTTGTATGGGTTTGTTGTGGCTGTGGGTTTTGTTGTTGCTGCTTTTTAAATCAAAACAGGTTTTATTAGTCCTTCCTCATCAGACTAACATGATTCATCCTGATAGCCTCTTTATCACTATTTTGGCCATTGGCCATATCAGTAAGCGTGAAGTAGAACGTCAGGAAAATATGTAGTCTAAAAAGTATAACACAAACAAGACATTTCCAAACCTGAGTGCCATTTTTTTATTTCAGTACCAGGTATTGGTTCTTGTACTGTTATTTTATAAAATAAATTTTGTTCCAGATGCCTGTCCCTCTAAATAATTCAGACATGGAAAAAAAAAAAAAAATCAGAAACAAAAGATTCTGAATAGGTTAAATCATAGCAAAAAAACTGAAACAAAAGGAGACAGCACTTGCAAAGTCCTCATCTTTGTCAGATCACTAAAATTCCCAGTGTTAAGATCTAGACAAATAAAAAATAGGAAAAAAAAATCTTCCACTGAGCCGATGAAAGACAATTCAAGAAGTTCACACATTTCTAACAGTATTGCCATCATGGGGACACAATGAATACATGGAGAAAATGCTTTCCTTCTTTTTAATACACACCTAGTATGAGCTATATTCACAGGATTCCATGAGGGGTTTCTTGAATGTCAAAACCTAATCTGCTTTTTTACTAATACTGTTTACATTATCATATACAGAAATTTTACAACTAGCATGGGACTTGACACATGCAACACCTCTCCCAGTTTTACCAGGCTTTGCCCAGAAGCTCACTTTTCTTCACTACCAAAAAACTAATATATAAAATCAGGATGATTATTCTCCTACTGCTGCTTTCTACCAGCAGATTGACCGGATTTCATCAGTTGTACAACCTGCTTTCCAAGCGAAGGAAAAATACTCAGTTGTTCACACCTTTTTCCTCCCTTTAGAACAACCAAACACCTGAGGCCAAGCTAGTGGGAAAATTACAACTACTCATAATAAGTTACATTAAAAAGAGGACAAGGAGGAAAAACCTATTTCTGGGAATAGCGATATCTCTTCTGAGTCTTTCAGAAAGAAAAGGCAACACTGGGAATCTGCATATCTGCTGTGGTTTACCAGCAGCCTTACTGTGAGATGGTATTAAAATGTATATTATGTAAGTACACTAATGGGGATAAGAGGGTTGCTTAGCCTCCCAAGATGATTAAATCTAATCTAGTTTCTTGGAAATATGCTACCACAGAACAATTAGAGTAGGTTCTCACTGGTTTTCCTGCTTATAAAATCCTTTCAATAGGCCCCTTCAATATACAATCTACATTCTGAACTACTTCTTTAACAGAGAAACAAATGTATTTCAGAGTAACCTAGAACTGAAGAACTTAGTGTCCTAATAAGCATTACCCTTTCCTTAATTATTCATTCTGTATATGCTTTCTGGTTATTAAGTTCTAGCAAACATGAAGAGAATATTGTCTTGAGCACTGTTAGGCTCACTGTTAGGCCTTTACATAATAATATGAAGCGTCTTCAAAACACTATGGCTATGCCTCAGATTTTTAAAGGAATTTAGTATCTATATGTTTGTCAGGGCACTTCAAGGTATTTGAGCACCAAAATACTTGGCTCATCTAAGCATAACTCTTATCAGTTCCTGAAAATGGGGTACAGTCACTTAACTCAGCAATACAAAGTATCTTTACTATTGAAGGCCCTATTTACTCCTCCTTTTGTTCTGTTATTCTGTTACCTTAATTCAGATCTAGATTTTGGGGTCACATCACACCCTGAATATAAGGTGGTGAGATAACTGTCACAGTCCAGAACCCCACAATGGCCCAAACTTCAGACTTCTCAAGTCTGGACTTGGACGCTCTTGGTGAGGCTGCAAAAGCTGAATTCTGCACTAGATGTGCAAGCATTTTTCTGCTCTGTTACTTCGTTCCATGTTGACTCCATGTGCACACAATCATAAACAGCCAAGTTTCCACTCACTTCATTTTGAGTAGAAAAATGAACTGCTTTCGTGGCTGTGTTAGAAGCAACAATGAATAATAAGGAGTATAGTCCCGCAAAGGATGGAATATGGGTGACAGTGTGCTTCATAAGCAGGAATGCTTAAGGCACAACAACAAAGCTGTTAACACAAATCTGTTACACTTGCTATATTTAACCTAACAGTAATATAGCAATTGCTATGTATTAATTGTAATTACCATTTACTGAAGATGGGATATTAATAGGAAAAGAAAGTATTGTGGATTACAATTACCAATTCAAAAGGAAACTAACTTCAACCAACCAACCAAATTCAACGAATGCTTTCTCCTGATTTCTACTTACTGCTTACTCTGATGCTTCAGGGATTACTGAAGGTTCCCTACATCTGCTTCAATAAAATCCTGCTGTTAATCAACAGGGGAATGAAAAAGTTGTTGCTGCCATTGACTCCCAAAGGTGCTGATTGATGCATTTACTCTTTTATGTGTGTATGATGGGGGAAGGAATCTTGCAAATTGTTTAAGATTTGTCACTTTTCAGACAAACTAATTATGATTCACCTTTTATAACAGTTTTTTTCTAACAGTACTTCAATCTTTTGCAAGGGAAAGTAATATTTTTCAACTTGAAACCGTTACTTTTCTCAACTAAACACATTCTTTTAACAGTGAACCTTGATGTTTTTAATCATTTTAATTAGGACAGTAACTGGATGATTTAGTAGTAACGTGACATGATTTACATTTTTATGCCTGAGAGCATTTGAATTTTAAATATAAATCCTTATAAAGAAATGGCATAAGCAACAAATTCATTAAGTCTAAGCCTATGCTTAGTACAAATGCTTTGGATTGTCTTCATATAAATATACATTCACATGTAAGAAGAAATAACAGATCCTGTTAAAACAAAGATATATACAATTGTGTGGCCTGCTGTAATGGATCCACTTTCCCTAAATTGCATTTTTGTTGTTGTTGCTTTGCTTTTTTCCTCATTTTCCATTAATTTCCACTAAGTTTCAAAGCAAGAACTGCTTGTATTTATCTTTGTGTCATTCTAGTTATGTACAGTAATTTTGAATAAAGGAACACAGTGAAAATGTTTATACTAATAGTGTCATCATATTTGTAATTCGATATATGGAAAAGAGACTCTGGGGATTTTAGAAACTATACTTTTTGTGTATAAGTCTAATATGTTTCTAATAAGTTTCTTACTGTCTAGATATTTAGAGCCTTCTATTAGTTTCTCATTCACAATAATTTATTTCCCCAGTATCTGGTTTTTAGAAATCATTAAAGGGATTATTTTTTTAATAACATAGGAATGTACCTTTATACACCTGTTCCCTATCTAGATCATGATAAGATTCATATTTAATACATAATATTAAAAGGCACACAAAACTACCAAAACTGTATCCTCCCTTTTTGTTTATTGTGAAGCTGATTCATGGTAAGGAACTGCCACAAGGATTACAGTATTTCATTGCTAGCACAATGCAATAAAACCTGTTTCATCCTCTCAAATGTGTCTACCTCAGCTTATTAGAGCTGTAAATTTGGCTGGTTTACCTGTCCAACTACATTTCTATTGTTTGCTCTTAAATGGCATAATGGTCTTTTGCATTTTGGAAGCAGAACAGTTTTAAAGTTTTTGAATGACAAACTGCAGAGAGTAAAAGTTTTACAACTAGTGATACTGGAAGAAATTTAGAAGTCACGCAGCATTTCCAAATGACTACCCAAATACTGTAAGCTTTTGTGTAAAATAAGAGGGTGTTTGATGAAGCAAAAACAAAAACCTGCACTCCCTCCACTGGTCGGCACACTTCAAATTTTAATAGGCTTGATTTACAACTTTTTCACTTCCTTTATTAAGGAAAAAAAAATAAATAAAAAGAAGGATGAAGTAAAATGTGTACAACATCAATTGTTTGCTGGTTTCCAGCCAAATGCTAAAGACTTTTATAGCAGTTATTAGAAAGAGGAGAGAAAAAAATGGAGGAATCAGATACAATTTATGTTAGTCAATATTTTTTATGTCTCACAAATAATGAAAATTTGAAGTACCAGTCCTCAAAATTCAATGAAACTAAAGCTCTTGTGTTCTTGGTCAAAGAAATTCCTAAACTGCTATTTTATGTTAGAAACCAGGACTAAACTGCATCATTAGACAAAATGGAAAATGAGGGGTCTCACTGTAGAAACGAACGTTGTTAAACTACAGTTGGGAATAAAAAGCACTTCAAATGGGAGATGTATGTCAGGAAACATACGCAAACAATAGCTATCCATTAACCGATTACACATGTGTGGGTATTGCTTTATCAGACAGTAATTTATACTTTACACAGTAGATAACACCAATCTGACTTAACAGCACTACAAAACTGAATTATCAGAACAGCCAATACACTGAAATGAAACTATGCAATGAAGAGGGAAACTTTTAAATAAAGACTACTTTTTGGTATGTAATCTACCGCGATTAAATGGAAAGTAAAGGGATAGCACAAAAATCACTCAACAATTACTAGCTCATGCAATAATTTTAACAGTATCATCTTAACAGCTGTCAGTCATTAAAAGTCACACACACAACTTATTTTAGTGTTAAATTATTACAAAAAGACAACTACTAAATTTGAATCCCTGCCAGAAAAATCAAAAAGACAGATAATCTCAGAAGCTGCAGAGACAATAGTGGGGGAAAAAAAAAAAAAAAAGCTGTTTACTATCTAAATTCCGCCTCCCCACCCCCAAGGATTTAGGCATTTAGGAAACTTCAAACCACAAGAAAAATCACAATACTATAATTCATTACAGAATTAAAATTTTGGCCACTGCATGATGAAACTAAAAAACTAAAAAAATGAAATCTTACTTTGAATGTATTCTCAAGATACTCAGAAGGGGTTCTTTTTAAACAAATACTGTTGAGGGAAAGAGGTAATTTTTTTTTTTTTAATGTAGTTTTTCTTGTTGTTGTTATAGCAGATTGAATTGGCAAATACCTTTGACAAAGAGTAAGCAAAGGCTAGGAACTCCAAGTATGCAATAAGTCTCCCTGGAGCCTTCTCCAGGCTGAACAACCCCAACTCTCAGCCTTTCTTCTTAGGAGAAGTGCTCCATTCCTCTGATCATTTTTGTGGCCTCCTCTGGACCCTTTCCAATAGGTCTGTGTCTTTCCTGTACTGAGGTCTCCAGCACTGGATGCAGGACTCCAGGTGGGGTCTCACCAGAGCAGAGGAAAGGGGCAGAATCACCTCCCTCAACCTGCTGGCCACACTCCTTTTGATGCAGGCTAGGATATAGTTGGCCTTCTGGGCTGCAAGTGCGCATGGCTGGCACACATCCAACATTTCATCCACCAGTACCCTCAAACCCTTATCCGCAGAACCGCTCTCAGTCCCTTCAAGTCCTTCTCTGCAGGGCTGCTCTCAATCCCTTCATCCTCCAGCCTGTATTGATACCAGGGTTTCCCCAACTCAGGTGCAGGACCTTACACTTGGCCTTGTTGAACCTCATGAGGTTCACATGGGCCCAATTCTCAAGCTTGTCCAGGTTCCTCTGGATTGCATCCCATCCCTCAGGCATGTCAACTGCACCACTCAGCTTGGTGTCATCTGCAAACTTGCTGAGGGTGCACTTGATCCTGCTGTCTGTTTCACAGATGAAAATATTAGAGTACTGGTCCTAATACAGACCCCTGAGGGACACCACTTGTCATCTATCTCCATCTGGACATTGAGCCATTGACCACTACTCTCTGGTTGCGACCATCCAACCAATTCCCCATCCACTGAACAGTCTATCCATCAAATACATATCTCTCCAATACAGAGAGAGGGATGTTGTGAGCTACTGTGTCAAAGGCCTTACAGAAGTCCAGATAGCCCTTCCTTTGTCCACTGATGTAGTTACTCCATCACAGAAGGCCACTAGGTTGGTCAGGCAGAACTTACCCTTGGTGAAGCCATGCTTGCTGTCTCAAATCACCTTCCTGTCCTCCTTATGCCTTTGCATAGCTTCTAGGAGGATCTGTTCCATGATCTTCCCATGAACAGAGGTGAGACCGTCAGGTTGGTAGTTCCCAGAGTCCTCCTTTCTTACCCTTTTTAAAAACAGGTGCAATGTTTCCCTTTTTCCAGTCACCAGAGACTTCACCTGACTGCCATGACTTCTCAAATGTCACAGACAGTGACTTGGCAACTACATCAGCCAGTTCCCTCAGGACTCTGGGATGCCTCTTGTCATGTTCTATTGACTTACATATATTCAGATTCCTTAGGTGGTCACAAACCTGACCTTCTCTTACAGTGAGTATCCCAGGATACCTGTCTCTGCTTCCACTGCCTATGCATTTCCTTCTTGTCCTTTAGTTTGACCAGCAGATCTCGACTCATTCGTGCAAGTCTCCTGCCTTTCTTACCCGATTTCTTATACCTCGGGATAGAGCGCTATTATGCTCTATGGAAAGCATCCTTAAAGATCTGCCAGCTCTGTTCTGCTCCCTTGTCCCTGAGGGCAGTTTCCCAGGAGGTCCTGTTGACTAATTCTGTGAAGAGCACCAGCTTTCAGTAATGGCAATTAGATCATAGCTTTCCAGCAGTATGGTGGCTTCCAACTCCTCCCGTTTGTTGCCCATGTTTCATGCATTGGCGTAGAGGCACTTTAGCTGGGCTGTTGGCAATGTCACCTTCTTAGAGGAACAACCCTTTGTTCCTTTGAGGTATTTCACTGGTGTTTCCCTCTTGGCTTCTGTCACCTCAGAAGATCCTGGCTCATCTCTCCAGGACTTCAAGTGTGCTGCAGTGTACCCAACACATCTCGGAGCAAGAAGCTGAGGACCCTCGCTAGCACCCTGTCCCTCTAACCTTGGCATGTCATCCCACAGCTTGTCATGGGCAAGCCTGATATTACCTCCCTCCTACTTCAAATCTAAAACTCTGTCAATGAGCCTTAATCAGTGTGAGTATGTCCTTACAGGATGTGTGAGTTTCACAGAAAAGAAATTTTACAAAACATATTGCTGTCAGCCCACTATAACCACCATGTTTAGCTATTTTTTTCTTTTTTTTTTTTTTACTAAAGGATTTTATGCCAATAAATGGTGTGGTTCTGTTCGTGCAGGTACTCCACCCTGAATTCACAGAATGTTAGGGATTGGAAGGGACCTTGAAAGATCATCTAGTCCAATCCCCCTGCTGGAGCAGGAATACCTAGATCAGGTTACACAGGAACACATCCAGGTGGGTTTTGAATGTCTCCAGAGAAGGAGATTCCTTTGTGGAAGTACATATTTTTCCTCTCTAGAGGGTCCCTATGCTATCTGCCAAACTTTCCCGTATTAAATCCCAATTAATAATCTCTAATACATAACAATAAAATTTTGCACTCTGGGGGACCTCAAAATGTGATAAAATATTTATTGAAAAATCATTCATGTTAAACACATTTTGCTATCACCACGTTTTAAACTATCCTCTTGAGAAGTCAGAGCCACCAGACCACCAAATGCAAGGATCAAGAACCCTTAGCATGAGCTCCCTATTTCAAGTCTATAGGTTTCTCTTTTAAAGTTGTGCAGTCAAAAGACATCTGACTCTGAGAAAGTGTACTTGGTATTAACTGAAAATTCTGTAAACACTACATGCTACAATACAACTCTGCATTTAACAGCTATGCAATATTTCACGTGTGTCATGTGTGCTTCTTAATCCCTGAATCTCTTACTCCAAATCTCCAAGTCAATTAGGAAGAAAGGTACAGGCTTTATGCAGTCGTGAAGAACATGAGGAGAATGAGCAAAAAATAATTATTTGGTGTTTAGAAATATTTGAAAACAATTTCCCACACATCAGTTCCTTGTACCATAGGTAAAAACAATGTAGATATTCTAAACATTTGGTTACGATCTTCAACAATTTCTGTTTGAAATGGAGTTTTCAATCTATTCTTAACTGCTAGATGAGGTATTGCTTCATGGATATGCATGACTTCGGTCTTTCTTCAAGCTAAAGTTTCATATTAAAACAAACAAACAAACCAAAAAATTAACTGCAATTGCAGAAATATGTGCCCATGGCACTGGGAAATAAGTAATTATGTTAGAGAATTACTATATTCTCTAACCCATGCCAGAGACTTCTGCGTACAGAAGTCACACTGGAGACTTGCAGGCAAATACACATAGGTCATTTATCTGGCATCTTCAACTTGCAGACTCTTGCTCTCCAACAGTCATAAAAGTTGCACAGACTCATAGTAATAACATGATCAGTATGGCCACTTTTGTCAAGGGACACCTTCTACCAGCTGTTCAGCTCTCCAAAGTGGAGATTTTTGGACAGCTTTTTCCTTTAAGCCTTTTGTTCTTACACAGAAAAACCCCCAGAAATTTACCATTAAATGCATTTCTGCTGCACACTTCTTTACAGCCCATGCATTTATTTCCTTTTGTGTGAGATGAATTTTATGAAGCATCTACTCAGTGCACCAAGAGCGTAGATTTGATTTTCATAGTGACACGCTCTGCTGTTTTTATATCCACAATTTTACATGCATGATGAATAATTGCTATTCAGACATATTATTTTCAGGTGCAGAAGTGAAGGCCAATGTTTCATAACGTGTTTTTTGGTGGCATAACATTATATCAAATGCAACTCACTTTATGAGGACACCTGGTAAAAGTTCCCTGTTGCTTTGTGCATAAAATGGAACATGTCCTTTATGCTGCAACAGCCACCCTTCCTCCAGTTTTTCCAAATCCAGTCTTTTTACATCAAACAAGCAGTAAAGTTGGGCAAGAATTCTTATAAGGTTCAAATTTTTCAAAACTTGATCCTCTGTCACTCACAAATAAACACTGTTCATACAGACCAATAATAACCTTGGAGATACTTTTATTCCATCTCTGACAGCCTCGATTTGTTACAATTTTGGAGAAGTTTCGTCACCAGGTAGCTGTATAAAAAAACCCTTGGGGGTTAACATAAAAGACACTACAAATTGATGAAACACACAGAAAAACAATCCATATGCCATATAAAAATAGCCCTAGCATAGAATAGACTTAATGTGTCTTATAGAACTAATTTTACAGCCAAAGCAGCCCCTACATACAGTGGTCAATAACCAGAAATGGTCAGACCCATTAGACGAAGGAAAGATACCAATGACGTAAAATAGTCAAACCCCATCACAAAAAAAAAAAAAAAACACAACAACAACAGATCTAACTTTTCTAACTTTAGATAGAACAGTAAGCCAAAAGACTATTCTAGGAAATGTGAGAGACTCAGTATCTAAAAACAGCTGATGATGTCGTACACAGACTTGTGTTTCATATCCAAACACCTTCCTAGTCAGAAAGAAGACCTCGGCCTATCTTCAGCTAAGATTTATCTAGTTGAAATATCAACTAGGACTTGAATCTCACAAGCAAAGAGATGCTTGATACCTCGGGAATTTCGTAAAGCTCCTCATCTGAAATGATCTAGTGTGTCATTGACGCACTCAGCAAACAGTGAGATCAGTTCTTATAGAAAACTAGCCAAAAATAAGTGTTTTGCTGATTCGTGAAACAGTGAAAATCAATATTAGGCATTTATGTAGCTTTTAAATATATTTTCATATTTTTATGCATATACCTTTTACCAAAAATGTCAATTGAATGCTCATGATTGTTTCCTGCTGAGATTTGCACTTATGTATTTTTACATCTCTCCCTAATAAGATGGTTGAAGCCATCAGAGGCACCTGCTACAAGGTAAATGGTTGTTGAAATACTCATCTCTTCTACAGTGCAAAAACCTTCTATGTTGCACTTAGATCAGCTTAGACAAAATAAGACTCCCGAATCTATTCCATGATACAATCTCTTTCAAGCTGAAGCTCTCCTGTCCTCAGAAGTCAGACGATGGATTTAGCAATGTCCTGTAAGTTGAAAGTGTTGTTTTGTGTCCACAGTTATTCCGAAGTGTAGACCCTAAATCACTGGGTCTCTGATGGGGAAGGGCTTTCAGTAATGCCTCCTCACAGACATGCAGAGCCAGGTCATCACTTTGTGGACTGTAAGGAGAGTATTAAAGCATGGATTTCAAACTGGCAAGGTTGTGAACACTTCTACATTTTGAAAATTCCTTGAAATCTGTCAGAGTAGCTAGGCAGAGCTAGAGTGCCTCAAAAATATCTAGTTATTCTCCATGTTACTTTCTTCCTTACACTATTCCAGCTTTCAATATTCTTAATGAGAAATTTGGAAGGAGGAAAAATTATTAGGATCAGAGGAAGAACATAGAAACTTTGCACTGTAACTCCCCTTCAGACCAATTGAAAATTTACTTTTCCGTCATAGATCACAGATTGTATTTGTTACTTGTAACCTTCAGAGTGAAATTAAGTTTTCAGGAAGTTAGTCTGCTGAAGATACTAAGTTGCATTTCTTTCTTTTTTTTTAGATAAATAACCATTTTAAGTTTTGGGGTTTTGTTTTGGTTTTTTGGGGTTTTTTTTAAAAAAAACCCCTTTATTTTAAAGAGCCTAATTATTCAGGCAGTATATTGAACACAAAAATTCATGCAGAGTAAGACCAAAGAAGTACTTTGGGTTTTCTCTCATTAAACTAAAGAAGGATAAAACTGGTAATAGGTATTTACACTACAGACTTGAGAATTCTGACATACTATTACGTCACAAAATGCCACTTGTACTTCTGTGAGAAAATATTATGATTTTCAGTGTTACCAAAAAGTTCATTATCAATAACATAAGGATGTATGAAAACTATTTTGCCGTTAGCGTTTGATTTCAAAGCTAAGTGTACTTTAACTAATTACTTCATAGAACAGCTAGAACATCAGCAGGGTGTGCTTGTTTTTATTTTAAACAGAGTAATACTACTAGTACAACTAGGGCAATTGTTTCTTAAATGTTCACTCTTCTGATTCTACTCAGTGCCAAATGCTATTCTGCCTGAGAGTGAATGGCAAATAAAATATGCTTGTGCACACTAGAAAGTATCAAGTTTAATGTAGGGCTGCCAAGGGAAAAACAAGCAAACAAGAACAAAAAAAGATGTCACATTGAAGATAAAAGTTTTAGTTAAAATTTAGTCAGACACATTTAACCTGCATTTGACTTATCTGCACTTTAAGTTACCACACATAGATATATATATTACTTGGCATAATTATTTTAGCAAAAGACATTGTATGAATCATCAGATGTTTAAACTTTCCCTTATTTCTTTTTTCAATTCGGGAAAAAATGAGTTTAGCAAAATGCTATAGGTTAACCATTTTTTTCTGAATGGACACAAAAATGATAACTCAAAGTTTTGTAAAACAGATCAGTCACTTGCGTATAGCAGCATTGTGAACTGTACTGCAAGTAGCAACAGAGTAACTATTCCCAGTTATGTCATAATCTATTTATTTGAGCTTAGCTATTTGACAATAAAGGTTGCATTAGCTTCAGAGAGAAAATTGATTCTGTCATATTTCTCCTATAACACCTGGACAGCAGCAATTCAGGAGAACAGAGAATTCTATATTAAGATCTCAAATGAACTCAGAATTTTCCATCCAGTCTGACTGGTGGCAGATGCTGAGACTATGAAATCTCTGAAAGTAAGGAATGCAATGCTCATTCTTAGAGTCATGCTATTAAGCAAGAATGCCCAATTTCTCTTAAAAGCCACTGTCTTGCAATTATGATTGCAGAGAAAAAGCTTGATAACACAATCTGTAAAAATATACAAAAAACATTCTGAATGGTATGACTTGTTTTTAGTTTGAAATGTTTTGAAGCAGACAGTTCAGCATGACGATCTTTGAGCCCACCATTTTTCGTATGTTGATTCTTTTTTCCTCCTTGTATACTTGGTATTGACAGCACTGTCGTGACCAGTCTACTAATCCTTAATTTTATCAGAAATGAACACTGTGAGCCTGATTAGAATACCAGAATCTCAGAATAATTTATGAAACTACAGTAAACTGCCCTTCTACCTATCTGCTAAATACACAGAAGGCCAGAAGCATGATTCATGAGCATATAAATAATACAGAATAGAGACTGTATTACTAAATAAAATCCTCAAACACTCATACAGTCAAAAAGGTACTAGAAATTTCATGAATGAGAAGCTATATCCTAGAGGCCACAAATACCAAACAATATGTTACATAAGATTTAACAGATCTGTATCAAATTCTACAATTATTCTTCCAGCCTCTTCTAACTTATGATTTTAGTTCTTATGTGTTAATATGCAGAAATTTCAAATAGACAATGACACCAGTAGTCTAAATTCTTGACCACACTCAACAAATGCACAAGAGATAAGTGGTCAATACTTGTATTTTAAACAAAGCCTAAAATAGCAATAAACAAGGAGCCTCTACATGAGAAATAAGTTGAGCCAAGCTGCACCGTGTACACAGAACTTTCATGATTATGTGGGAACTGTAAAGGCTGAAGGGTCTATTGTTTCCATGGAAACATTTACCTACAGGATCCACCCACGGGGAACAACACAACTCATCCATATCCCTTATAAAATGGACTTCAATGGGGTTTTCAGAATGTTGTACAAAAGCAAAGGGAGCAGTGCCACACTGATTTCAGATGGGGAAAATGAAAGCACAGAAAAAATACCTGTGGAATTAGAATCAAAGTCAGAGTTTTCTGAGGTGTCCGTCAAATTCAGTCCCTGTTACAACAACTCCAAGAACAGCATTATAGATGACGGAGAGAGGAGGAAGAGATACAGTAGAAAAAATACCATCAAAAAGAACACTATTTTCATGCATTAAATGATTGCCCATGAATCCTACAACGAGGACAATCAGAGAACCAGTGATGACTCAATACATTCACTGAGGCTCAGGATGGCCAAACAACACAACCTGCAGACACCAGCTTACAGTGGGGATTCCTCACTAATGAGACTTGAAACACATTTGAGGCAAGACATGCAGTTAGGCTGAGATCACGGCAGCACTAACCCCGTGCATGCTCTGGCCTCCTTTCCTCGCTATAGGAGACAGCAGCAGCATGAGAGGATATTAACAGGCCTTCCTGTTGCTGCCTATCTGTAACAGTGATAACCCCTGACCACAGGGTTTTGGGAAAGCCAATCCACACCTTCACTTGTGTCTGATCTCCTGTGTTCAGAGCGAAAGGCTGGAAGTGGTTAGAAAACTGAGAAAGAGAAGCAAAGCTTTCCCAACACTCATGCAATCACTATCTCATGCAACTCCAGCACCTTTAACTCTTTCACCCAGCACTACAGATACAGTGTCCTTCCAGACACACAGTTTTTGCAGTTATGAAGCCAACTCATCTTTGGGCACTGTACACTGCGAAATCACAGTCCTCTCTAGCTACATCTATCATGTGATATAGCGTACTCAGACAACTTGGTCCCTACTCACCAGCACTGCACAGTTCACTGCAAAAAGGCAAACATATCAACAGAATGCATTTCACCAACACAATGCTGGAGTCAGATGGCTCAGGGCCGCGACGACCCTGGGCACCGTCCCTTGTGCTGAAGTAATGCCCTGAGTTGCAAGCGGGTGCAGAATTCAGCAAATCTATGGTCATCACTCCATTTTAAAAAAGGAGAATAAAGAAGTTTCCTGTCATTTGAGTAGTTTCTGAAGTATGCACGTGTGTAAAACTAGAATTGTATTTCTATATGCTTACAACAAGTCACTGAAGTCAGGCATCATGAACACCCTTCCCCTTCCAAAGCTGATGATAGAGCTGAAAGTTGTCTGTGCTTTCAGAATAAGAATGAGCTACATTTAAAGTGTCTTCAAGAAAGACCTTCAAGCTTGGAAAGTCTTAGAAAAAGAAAATCACATCACATTCAGTATTATTTTTTAATTGTTATGAAGAATTACATATTACTGTAAATAATATTTTAATATCATTCTGTGTGTGGTATGACTGTGTACCTGAATACGCAGGCTTTTTTAATCTAAAATTTTCTTGTTGAGATAGCTAGATTCAGACAAAACTGGATATCCCTGCAGGGCTAGCATCACAAGTTTTGCAAAGCTGGCAGTACACTCAAGAAATTTGAGCTTCTAAGATGTTGTTTCTTAACTAATCAAATAGTTGCAGTCAACCAGGTTTCAATGCCTGAGAGGTGTCTTTAATCAGAACAAGATTTGGTGGGGTATCTGTGACTACAGAAGCTGCTTTTTAAAGCTCTGTCTAGATTTCAGAGTACTTTTCTAAACTGAGTCTTGGAACATAGACTCTCCTGATGAAAAAGTTCTGTCTCAGACAACTTTCATTTGAACTGTATTTGCAACACGTCACCCCCTAGAAGAAAAGCATGTGCAACAGAGAGAACAGTTTACAGAGCACTGTTCAAAATGGAAGTCAGTTTGAAAGGTACCTAGAGCAAATTATCAGTTTTTCAGCTTCCTGAATTTTTTCCCATTCCAAGTCAGTCCCATTCAGCTACGAGGCTTAGGCACTACAACATATTCTGGGAACTGTCTCAGTTACAGCCACGGCTTCAATCTAAGTCAGGACCTGAGTCATGAAACTAAATAAGTCATGGAATGCTATGGCTGAGGATAAGACAAACAATCACTAACTTAAAAAGACAGATTTTTTTGTGTGTCTGTGAGATTTTTTTGTGTGTCTGTGTGACTTTGGTTTGTTGGGGTTCTGCAAAACAAAATTTGAAAGGAAAAATTTACAATAACTTTTTAACAAGGCAATTATTTCTCTGTAAAATCTCCAAATAACATTAGAAGGAAATCCAAATGAAATGAAATCTGAAGGCTAATATTTTAAATTCAGAACCATTTTAGAGAAGGAATGGGAAAATACACACAAACAAATCGAAACCTTCAACTTATTAGATTTGGGAATTCCAGAGATAAAAGGAATTAGAAAAGCTTTCTTCATGAGTCTTGTAGCCAAACTTCAGTAGCATCAGAAGACATAAGGCAGCAGATTGTAAGCATTGGCTAGAAACATAAAGAGGAAGAAGGCTATTGTGGTACAGAATCTTAAGCTTCAGATCCTTTATCAGTGAAAAGACCAATTTTAAAATCAATACTGGTATTTGACGCATAGTCAATACACAACAACTCGAGTTGAAATATGTTTTTTACCTCCTTCTTTTCATAAAAAGCCTGACAATTATACTATGCAGCCAGTAGCCATTACATAATCTTATCAGGAAAAGCAGCCTGTAAAGAAGTGGCACTATCCTGCAGCATGCTAATAAAAGCACAGCAAGCAATGTCTTATTTTCTTACTGGTGGCAGAGTAATGTTTCTTATTCACAGGAATATGAAAAGGAACAAGGATCCAAAATGATTAGAACAAACCTAGCCTGTATTAGGTAACATTTCCTCTTTCTCTCACTGTCATGAAATCGCCCGTCATAAGAATCATATGGCAGAGCAAAATAATAAGTTCCCAAACAGGAGTCAGAAGACTTACTGATAAAGAATTTAACTTTCTAAAGCACGTTGAAAAAAACTAAGCACACCACAGGCTGACTTATAGCTATACTTTGGGAGCACTTCAATCATTAAACACAACAGCAATCTATCATCACAAAATTAACAGAAAAAATTCACCAGGAAGCAGTAAGTGTCTTATAACTGCAGATAAAGGTGGATTTCTGTGTAAACATAACACAGAAGTCCAAACTGTGATCGTGTCAAGAAAAGAAGAATAACATCTCACGTCTTTTGAGAAACTCCATACATTATTGTCAATATACAGGATTAGAGATTTTGTCATATATGTGACATCATGTCCAACATGAGCTTTCCGTTAAGAAAAACTATGAAGGAAAGCAATATGCCTCAAAGTACATCAGTAATCTGATTCATATGCCAGAGCTCCCTCTCCCCGTTCTCCCAACCCCACATCTCTTGTTAAATAAAAATTACGCCTCCTAAAAGGACTGCAAATACATGACTCTTTTCAAGCAGCTTTACTTGAAAACAAACATCCTTACTCCTCCTGAAAAAAAGAAAAAACAAACAAACGAAAACATAACAGACACAAAAAACCAAAACCACACCTGTGTGTTATACAATAAATGGCCATGTCTATTCATCTGTTAAATTATACCTAGGAAACTTTAAGAAAAGAATTTTAGATAATCAGCAACAAAACCACAAACATCTGCTATCTGGCTGAAGATTTCATCAATTCTTGGAATTCTAAGGCTTTTATTCCTTGTACCATATACCTCAAGCCATCCAGAGGAGGAATATCTGCTATTTTATTAGTACTGGTATAACTGACATTTTCATACATGAGGACTTACTCTAATTTAACACTTTGGTAAAGTGATCAAAGCCACTAACAATTTTAGCTACACAAAATATTGTGCCTCCCCATCAAAACCCAAACAAACAAACAAAACCACAACAAAATACATTGCCTGAATTAAGGTTGTAAGGCAATAAAATGACATAAACAGACATGTAAATGTTAACTTTTTTTTGTTAATTACAGACATGTTTGAAGTATCAAATATCTCTGTATGTACTTCACAACCGCCAGGAAAATCATTTAATAAAAAGGTACAAGCACTACTTTCTTTGTAGCACACAAGAAACTATATGCCTTTAAAAGTATTTAATCTACCATTACTTCTTTTTATAGTTAAGCAAGTAACAAGTGAGATAACATAGGTAGATGTAAACCAATTCGTTCCCATCAAGATCACTCAGCTACCACCTCCTCCCTTAAAAAGCATGTCAATGTCTCCTAAACTATTTAGAAGCTTTAAGGTAAGTGTTGGCAGTAACTCCAGTCTGGCATTTATAATGTTAGCAGCTACTCTAATGTGGCATTTGAAGTAACCATTAGCTTTCAGTCTCAATTCTGACTTGAACAGAAGACCTGTAAATGGGCATACATAATTTTGAGCAACACATTTGATTTTTTTTTTTTTAAAGGTGCAAGCTGTACAGCAAAACCACCAACTTCAAGTCTAATCTACCGTACTCTCTCCACCAATGTCAAAGTATTTTCCTGATAACATTTAAGGTCTCAAAAGTTGCAGGTCTCTTGCTGTCTTGCTGCCTTTGAGATGGCAGATGAAAACACTGCTTAAGAACAGACAGAGGTGCAAGTGTTTCTTCCACAGCACGGAACTGTGCAATATACAAAATTAGATTTCCTGCCAAAGTATGACAAACATTGGGGCGAGGATCTGAGAGGGAAAGAGAAAGATGTTTAAGCAGGTAGATTTAAAAACAAATGTAGCAGCACTTTTGAATGTGTTAGCGAAAAATAAAATTCCTCCTTGCATCTTATTGCATTTTGTGCAATCACGAAGTTCTGTGAAGGAAACTAATATTCATCATCACCTGTCAGAACACCAAAACATACTGAGATATAGAAATGTAATAGGCATAAGTAGAAAAAAAAAAATTTACTAGTATGTCACAAGCAGTATTGATCCTCTGCAAAGTATCAAAACTTTAAAATAAAACAACAATAACATCGCAAATTCATTGTTTGTTAATAGTAACTACAGAATATAAAATATTGTGACATCTTAAGGATACTGGGTTTGAGTCAATGGACGTAAGACTCATCACTACAACAAGCCAGTCTTATTACCATACGGATGTGTCCAAAAGCCATATTACAGTTCTAAAGGCTTTTATTCTTTTATTTTAAAGATAATTCTTGCAAGGTAAGCATATCAGTATTGACTTGTGTCTGGCACAGTCTTCTTTTTTAACATATCTTTTACTCTGAGATTATTACACTCAGATAAATAGACCTAATTTTTGCTCCCCATGAGCAAGAGTTCATTATTTTAACTCTTTTAAAAACAACATGCACATTTTCCAGTACTGAATTTTGAAAAATAATGATTGAGCTGAAAAAGTATAGAGTCTATAACATGAAGGAAAAATTCTAGTTTGGCAGCAAGGAATATCTTCTCTGTCATTTCATGACATTTATTGTTGGCATTTATAAACCTACTGCTACCACTCTGTGTATACAATATTCAAGTTTATTTTTCCACTGTAGTTATTGCAGTTTATGCTATGACCCTAGCAAACTCTAGGTTAGTGTTAGTTACTATTTTTTGCTAATCTTTACAAAGTTGTCCTGCCCAATTTTCTCTGCTGTATGAAAACTTCTTTCTGTAGTTAACTCACCTTACCATAATAATGCATGCCTGTACACAAAACAATGTAAACAGAGGATACTTCATGAACCTCCCAGTGTATGTTAATAAAGAAATAATAAAAGTATTAGCCAGAGCAGGCTTTTCATCAACCGTATTCTTCAGGAAACATATACGTTTCTTTAGCCTTTTTTATCACAGTAGACAAAAATCAAACAGAAGTCCACCACAGCTGCTTAAATATTATATTTAAAATGGGGGGCATTTATTTATGGCACTGGTCTCAAAGCACTGAAGTCTATGTTTTCAAAAACTTAACAGCGTTGGAGTCCTAATGACATAATTTGGTTTCTAAGTCACATAGAACAACAGTTCTGTTAACAAACTCTTCTGTGAACAGACACCCAAGTTTTTTTGCCCATCACAGAGTCACAGTTACACATTTCACTCTATACTTCCGGTTTTTCTCAAATACTGAAGAAAGTTGAATTAACTACTAAATACCTAAAAAGTCCATATCATGTTGTGGACCCTACACTCTACACTTTAACCTTCATTCCAGCAATGGTCTTTTCCAATAGCATTAGTAAAAGAATAAGAAAGACAGACAACTTGCTCAATTAAATGTTTTGGCCAAAACAACTAGCATTAATGACTGTTAAGCCTTCCTAAAATCAACAAAACAAACTCATGGAAGATTATCCTGTGTATGGAAATGTAGTGCAGAGCTGCTGCAATGGGTTATACAACACCTTAGCATTTTCAGTGTGTTGTTATGGAAAAAAAACCGCTATCATCTTTAGACTATACTCAAAGAATATCTATATTTAAATTTGATGCAAAATCCATTGATAGGTACAACTTCCAGTAATTATAGGGCAAATCACCTAAAAATTACAGGAATAGACTGCAGAGAAGTTTTTGCTCCCACAAACGATATTTCATAGGAACATTGCCCTAAAAAACCCTCTCTAGCCATTGTTATCATCCTAATATTGGTCAGATATCTATTATGAGCACTTGTGGACCATAATTAATATTGCATTTATTGGTATTCTTAAAAAATAGATCAGTATTTGGCAATCGTCTATAAATGTGCATAGACATTAAGACATTCAGATAAAACAAGTCTGTGAGCAACTACGATCACTAAAGTGTTATAGAATGACTTGCATCATGAATCATATGCAATTGAGGTTCTTAAGTCAGCCAGATTTACGTAATTTACTGTGAACTTGGAAACAGTTCGCTGCAGTAAGCTCTGCAATTAGACAAAATATTAACTCTTTTTCGTGAAATTTAATATATAAAATTTAATGTATAAAATTCTCTAGCAATAACAGAATTTGGCATGCTATCCTAACAACTGTTATCCTAGCAACTGGAAGACATTTCAGACATTTCATTTTTTCATGTCTCCCTGAACTTGAACTAGCTTGGTGCCCTCACTGCTCTAAGCCAATTCAACAACTTTATTTAGCTCTTTCACCTCAAAATGCCCGCTAATGGGAAGGCAGAGGAAGCAGGTACTTGCAGAAGCATCATCAGTGGATACCATGAACATAGAAGACCCTCACCCACAGAGACAGAAACACAGAGTACAAGCAAGGAGGTTTCCCCTTGTGAGATCCATGCTGTGGAGAAATTGCAGGGACAGAAGACCATCTGCATAAGCCCAAGCAACCTCTGTGGGGACAATAAAAAGGCTGGTTCACTACTCCAAAGTTACATAGGCAAAACAAACATGAACATCATTGTAATGTAGATATTAGGTGAAAAACAGTCTTTACCACTTGATCTATAATTTCTATCAAAAGCATTAGGGAGTTTTTACTCTGCAGAAATCCCGGCCACAAGCCCTAAGGGATGAAGAGATACTCAAGCAGGATGATCAGGCTCTGCCCAGCAGAGGACAGTTCAGCAAAAACATTTCCATGAGCAGCAGGTATTTTAAGGTTGGTTGGAAGTTTTTTGGAGTTGGATTTGGGGTTTTCTATTTATATTCATTTTAGAAGAGAACTTTCATGAATTCAGTTATCTCGGCCATTTTGCATTTATATCCCATATAACTTCCACAACTTTCAAGAAAAGACTTTTGTCTGCTGAGATACTGGAGTCTTGCTGAAATTATGGTACCCAGCCCTCCTAGGAAAAAACCTAGAAAAGTACATGAGACAATTCTTACGATTTAGAAGCTCCGCACTTCCCCCACCACCCTAAATTAACTATCACACTTATCTGATCCCTGTGTAAATGTTGTACATATTCTTCAGTTAACCCTAATGATCAAATTAAAACAATGCCAGCGAGCAATTTTAAGCTAGGTGTCCTTTTATACTTCTGTTTTTCACATCTTGAGTCTTAATACAAAGATCTATTTTCACCTGAACGTTCACCTTTAATCAATCAAAGGAAGAATAATACCAAAGCAAAAGTTTTCCATTTCAAACCACAAATCTCTAGACATTATAAACTCTGACAACAGTGCTACCAGTAAGCAACTGGGGACTACTTCCAGGGAAGGACACTGCTTATACGTAGGTGCTCAAACAAAAAACAGAATCATCACATCCAATGAACTTGTCAAAGCCAAATATTGAGCACAAAAAGCATCTCAAAAACAAACAAACAAACAACAAAGCCTGCAAGCTTACCAATACTTTTCTGCAATCACGCAGACGTGTTATGAGTATCAGTCATATGTTGAACTTAACAGTTTCCTGAAAACTACATCACACAAACCACAAAAAGAAAGTTGAAACACTACTTCTTTCAGGGATGCAGTTTGTCACAATCTCTTAGATAATACCTAGAAAACATCACGTTTGTTTTCCCAATAGTTTCTTATTTTCCATACAGGAAGAGGGAACAGAAAAACACAGAGACAAGAAGCATGACTGTAAAAAGCAGATGTCTATGTTATACATATTTACTTTTACATCTAGAAACAGATTACTTATGTTTTCAGAGGCGAAAGGATGCCTTTTTTTCTTTGTCTTGCACAATGCATGTTTAATCTATACATAGCAAAATAGATCCCTACATGTAAAAATACCATTAAAATTGCACATTTTCTGTATTTCTTGTTCTAACCATTAATATAATATGCACTTGCAGTTTCTTCTTAACTGCAAAACAAAAGGATATGATATGTGCTACTGGAACAACACTTCTGTGTGTTTCTGAATCAAACGAAGTCAAGGGATGAAAAACTAAAGACTGATGCCTTTTAAATTATAATAAAGAGTAATTTATAGAGCTCATGCCTACATTTGCTATGAATAACATGTGCATATTAGAAAGACAGGCTTTAACATGAGGTTTTTGCTGTTTTAAAATAGAGATAGGGATCTTATTAAAATTATTTTTTCATCCAACCGATTATAAGGAAACTGCTACTTGACAGCATATTAGGAATAATGTTTGTCCGTACTAGTAGAATGCATGCATTTAAATAAAAATGTTAAAAGCCCCTAGTTCAGTTTGCAATTTCCTTTTATTTTTTTTTTTCTTTTTCAAATGCACTGAGATATTATCAGAGGAGACCGCTTCAGTGTGCTACAGTATTCTGCACCCATGGGTACTGTGTCAGTCTATGGCACGCTGCATCCTGCTGAGCAGCAAAACCCGCTGGCTACCAAAGGCAGACTCGTCCTACCATAGCAAATTGAAACCTTCCTCTTACCTCAACTTCCTTGCTCTTCTCTTTGTTTCTGCCCATTGAACTTCTCCCATTGCTGGCAGTCTCCCGCGCTGGAACTACAGAAATCTGCTGGAGGGGCATTTTTACAGTGCTGCAGGTTGCCAATACCTGTTTGGATGCCTTATATCTTCACTCCCCCTGAGTAGCCCACCTGTATAATTGTTCATATCCTTGCTTTGCCAAGCTCAGCTCTAAATAAAAAGGGGAAAATAGTATTTGAGAAACCGTGTAGCATATGCCAGAGTCTTCCATTAAAAAAAAAGAAAAAAAAAAAAAAAAAAGAAAAAAAGTAAAGCAGAGCAAATCGCAACCACAGAAGAGAAACAGCAGACAAAGAAGTAAGGCACAATAATCCAGAGAGTTTCACATGCTTAGAGGGATGAGTTGCTGCAAGTCATAACTCCTCTGCTGTGTCCCTGGAGCACCCCCCTGCCCCTCTGTCCCCCAGAGCATTGTGAGAGACAATTCAATCTGTGTTACCTAATAACTGTCATGGAAACCAAGGAAACCCGTGTCTCGCAGGCCCTTTTTAGCAACCGCTTCCCTCTAATGGCACAGGCTCCCACATTTGCAGCGGCTGCCACTTCTGCTTTTGTTTCCCATCTGATTCCACAGGAGCCCACCAAGCACCCGGAGACACCGCCTGTGCTGACTAGGTAAAGCAGCATAAGGCTGAAAAGCTTAGTGTCCTATTTTGGAGCCAAAATCTCCTCCTTTAAAAGCAGGGATAGCTTGCTGTGTCCTTCATGCATCTACAATAATCTGCTTAGGTCAAAGGATCTGCCTTGAAGTGAAGAGCAGCGGTGAGCAAATGAGGTGTAAAAGGGAAGACAAGACTGGGAGGGATTGCAAATGTGCCTTTCTGAGGTTGATAGTAAAAAGTTAACCCTTTGCTGTGCTCGTCTTTCCCTGAGACATCACAGAAGCAAGCTCAGCAGGAGAAGCCAAAGGCAGACACACACGTGTCTTTACAGTAGTCACAGACTCCGAAAAACGCATTTACATGAGCCTCTCCCACCCAACAGCTTCTATTCTCTCAGTTACAAGAAAAATGCCCAGGAAAACTGTTTCACCATGTCCCCAGCCCTTAAAATGCAAAACAATAGGAGAGTATCCCAGGTACTATATTACAAAAATGGATAGGAAGAAAATAAACTCTTAACACTTATACTTCTGTAAAAAAAATATTATTGTCGATAAATATTAAGAATGCAAGGAAAACTGATTTGTGATAAAAAATAGTAAAGAGATAATTAGATCAGAAGTAAAATTCTCAGCACTGTATAAATAAATAAGCAATACAGGAATGAAAGCAGGGGGAAAAAAATCTTTTAAGATGTTAAAAATTTAAAAAAATTACCCAGGCCTTGAAATAAATAATCTTTATTTCTAGCCGTATACAGTTGCACTTGAAATTCTAACAGAAATAATGGCATTATATACAGTCTGGATCTTCTTACAAAGCCATGTGGAGAGGATTAAAACACTGTTGATTCACTGCTCCCCTACTTTAGTTACTATTTTTCAGTCTGAGTCAAAAGAGTTTGAAAGAGACTAGTCAGAGATAAATCAGGATCTGTTTCACGCTGACATCCCAGTTTTACATCACTGGTTTAAACTAAGGTATACTGATACACTCTAACATGAGGGTTTATTGAATGCATTAACAAAGAATCATAATCTTTACTAGGAATTTAAGGATGCTGCAAGATGTGTGTGTATGTGTGCACACTTTAATATTCATATATTTATTATATATATTTCATATATATATCTATAGTAATGAAATCGATTTATAAAGAATAGAATGAAGTCTATTGCCATTTACACAGTTCCTTTACACATTTTTAGTGATATCTTACATGTTTATTCCATCTTTACTCTCTGATATTTCAAAATTTATTTGAATAGAAGTTTCAACAACTTCCAATGTACACAGGGAGAATTTTCTGAATTTTGTATATTAATTGGGAAAAAAAGACAAGGTCCTGTTTACCAAGATAGCTGTATACAGCTGTAATACACAAATTTATTCTAGCAATATTCAAAGACAAGAAATGCCATGTAGCAGACTAGTAAAGCTGCACTGTTAATCTTAAACTATACAATAATGTAAAGGAAATTCTTTACTAGTATAACAAAAAGATTTAAAGCTACAGATAAACTCTTTTCCTTCCTCTGAGGAACAACAGGATTAAGAATCCCTAAACCTGGCTCTGCTTTGTCATGATAATCTCTTACCTCTTTGATAAAATCACTAATAGAAAACCAGTGGTTTTGAGGTATTAAAATAGAGGTTTCATGTAGTGTGTATTTCCATGTCTAGTTAAGCTTAAAAAAGTCAACCTGCCTTTTGATACCATTCCAATAGTTCTGCATTTTAAATCATCTGAACTTGAGATGCAAATCAGAGATTTCTAGGTCAACCAGCAATCTCTTTAATCCCATCTGTGTCTGTTTTAGTTAGCTAGAATAAAGACCTTAAAGGGTGTGATGTGCCTAGTTCTTTTTAAAATGATGAAGTCTTGTGGCCTCTCCCTCAGAGTGAATCTATGCCATTAAAAAGTATTTAACAAAAAGACTGGTCCAAAGCAAGGAGGATACTTCACCATTTAGTCAGTCCCTGCTTGCATTCTGCTGAACAGTTTCACTAACTGCAATTCTTCACCATGTGGAGATTTCAAATTCACGTGTGATTGCCCTCACTGTACATAAGCTGAACATGGTTCTTCCCACCCTAACTTCTGAAACAAGTTGCAAAACAATCAAGCCTCATACTGCTATATGTGGAAATGTGGAGAGCACCACCGCTGCCAGAATCATAGAATGTCCTGAGTTGGAAGAGACCCACAAGGATCATTGAGTCCAACTCCTGTCCCTGCATGTGACAACCCCACAGTTCACACCATGTGTCTGAGGGCCTTGTCCAGTCTCTTCTTGAACACTGTCAGGCTTGGGGCCGTGACACCTCCCTGGGGAGCCTGTTCCAGTGCTCCACCACCCTCTGGGTGAAGAACCTTTTCCTCATGTCCAACCTAAACCTCCCCTGGCACATCTACTTGCCATTCCCTCAGGTTCTGTCACTGATCACTAAAGAGAAGAGTTTGGTGCCTGCCCCTCCTCCTCTCCTTGTGAGGAAGCTGTAGACCTCAATGAGGTCTCCCCTCAGTCCCCTCTTCTCCAGGCTGAACAAATCAAGTGACTTTATACAGCTTCCTCTCCAAACCCTTCCCCAACTTCATAGCCCTCTTCTGGACACTCTCCAGTAGCTTTATACCCTTTTTATCCTGTGGCGCCCAGACCTGCACACAGTGCTCCAGGTGAGGCCGCACCAGTGCAGAGCAGAGCGGGACAATCAGAAGACACAGGATGTATCCAAAAATCACACTGTAAAAGTCAGAGGCATAGGTGGGGTTGGGATCATTTTTCTGTACCACACTGTGGTGCTCCCTCTTTGCTTTTTCAAGTATACTATATAGAATCATAAAATTTAAAGCTTTTGTATAGGTCTTAACACAGCAGTATAACATCAGAGCACATCTCACAGAAACAACAAAACTATTGATTTCAATTTACAATGGGTTTTTAGCTCCGAGTATCTCAAAGTATTTTGTAACATTTAGAGCATGATTTCCAGGCTCCAGTGTTTCCTTCAGTCATTTCCTACTACATCCCAGGGTGGTCACTAGGACCTGAACACAGCTGTCTCACAAAAGAGGGAGCAAAGGATGAAAAGTGCAAGCCTGAGGTAAGCTTCAGATAAATTAAATACATAAACTTTGTGTCAGATCTCTGTTCTCTCCCTTGTTGAACAGGACCTTAACTCTACTAAGTTATAAACCGTAATACCTATAACAATTCTATTAAAATTATATAAAGTTGCAAATAAAGTGATTTTTAAGACAAGAGCAAATGGCCTCAAGCTGAACCTGGGAATACTGATATTGAATATTAGGAAAAATTTTTTCATGGAAAGGGTTGTGAAGCACTGGAGCAGGCTGCCCAGGAAAGTGGTTGAGTCACCATCCCTGGAGGTGTTTAAAAGACATATAGAGGAGGTTCTTAGGGACATGGTTTAGTGCTAGAGTTAGGTTATGGTTGGACTTGATGATATTAAGGGTCTCTTCCAACCAAAATTATTCTATGATTGTATATACTATATTTTATATATGGCATATCTAAAATATACTGTATATATATTTTATATATAGCATATATAAAATATACTGTATATATATTTTATATATGAACATACACTTTTTAAGAAATATGGTCACTTCCCCTCATTTCACATGGTGATCAGCCTGGGATATTCCATTTAAACAACGCTAATTTTGGCAAACATACCACTCAAAGAGTCAGCATTTCAGTACCGTGCCTCACCCAAAGGACAGCGTGACAGCTGCTCCGGTGAGGTATGGAGCTGCCGAGCAAAGCAGTTAGATGGAGTTTCAGCCTCGAAGGGATGACAATAACAGAAGAGAATTGGTGACCCGGAGCAGGTGAAAATGACATGTCAGAAGAGAGCTATGTGTTGGGTGGGCCATTAGTAACTGATTTAAACTACGGAAATATAATCTGCAGTTCTTGAAGCAAGTAACTACAGAAGAGAGAAGTAACCTCCTCTTCGCCTATGGTTTGAAATGCTACTAATCCCAACTCAGAGAACCCAAAGGATCCAATTTAATTTTCAGTTACCCGATATTCATCCCTATGTCAGACCCTGGTGACCATCAAGAAAAATCAAGACAAAAGGAGCTGTTTTCCTGGTGTTTCACATTGCAGGTCTCCTCCTTAGCTGTGGGGCTACACCCTGTGTTTCTGCTCTACCCTGCAACATGTGCAACCTCTGTGTACCCCCTCCGCCCATGGCTCTAAGGCTACTACCTTCTCTTTCACACTCAGGATATGAACATTCACTGTACAAACCATCCCTTAAAGACTTTCTGTAAGAATCAAACAACAAAAAGGGATCAGAACTCTAACCCTACATAAACACACGATGGTTTTATTCTAATTTAATAAGGAACAAATGTTCTTCTCACCATATCTGTTTACGCAAGCCTACTGCAGTGAAGTAAGAAGAGAATCTGATCAGGTTAATGGTCCAATGGTCCAACCATGGTGATTTAAGAGTCGATGAGAGAATGAAAAACAATGACATAACCCCTTTGTGACATAATGACAAGGAAACATCATACTGCCAGTTTACTGGCAGCTTATATATAATCACCCTTCCTTGTTGTCATCACTCAAAGAATCCCAAATTTTTGCCAGATTCTTGAATTGAAGAACACATAGTAATAAGTTTCCCTACATAAATAACACTTTTGTCAGAAATAGGCAATTCAAATTCTTTTTTAGTCAGAAAAAAAAAAAATTACAGAAGAGGTACTGTGACCATTATATGATCTTGAAGCGTAAAGCTATGTTGAATTAAAAAATAAAAAAGTGGACATAAAATGCTTAGAAGTTGGTAGGTTGGACTCTGCATTACTTGTCAAAAAGATACAAAGGCTATGAATGCACAACATATGAAAAAATACAGACCTACAGCCTATAATCCTGAGATCTAGGAATGAGTTTCACTGTCCTCACAAATAATATAGAAAAGTTATATACACTCTGTATACTATACTCCCTTTACTATTTAACTGTGAAGATTTTACACCCTCGTAAATGGTTTCAGACCTATTAACATGCTTCCTATATACTCCAAACTTCTTACTTGACCTCTAGTCTATACCTCCCTTGTCCTCAAGAGTCACTTTTACCTTCAGCATCTACATTACCTTCATTTTGTTAATAAGAAATTGACAAAGAATAAATATAATTCTATGATTTCATTTGTTCTCAACTTTATTGAAGAACACAACAAAACAATGTGGTTTTATGAAAAGAATTTTGACCAGATAATATTCCATTACTGCACTCGGATGCACCACAGTTGTAGATATATCCGTGTATGAAGTACAAAGCCATCTGTAATCCAAAATTTCTGTGAAGGATCCACACCGTTTCCCCTCTGATATTATCAAGTGCATCAAAGTAATTGAGCATCTCACCTCTGACCTGCACTGATTGCAAAATTACAAAAGGGTAAAGCATGTAACAACTGCAAACAATAATGATAATAAGGGGTATTGTCATGAGGCAGATTTCAAAAGAATTTATAGGTAAGTCCTAAAGAAAAGAATCCTGCTTACAATTTTAAATGAAATTTTGCTGTCAGGCTATCAAAACTGTGTCAGCACATAGCTAAAAATTAAGGTTACATACAGGTATGTATTCAGAGGTCTTTATTCATTTACACACACACACATATATATATAAAATTCCAATAAAACTCTTCAAACACAAGTTTTCATTTTTCTGCAGATATTTCAGAATAAAGCAATCTCCATATAGAAAATCAGTATAAAATTGAGTATGCAATACTATGAAATAAAAGTCAGAAAGGAGCCTACTTTCACTTACCAATAATTAATGTGGTTTGCTTTCTCTTAAAATAGCAATTACTCTCTTACATAAAGTTTTGAGAGGAAAAAAGAACGGAAAAAACAAATTGCACCCATATTAGCAAATTTAACGCAGGCTACCTGTTGTGACTTTCAGCTTGTCTTATATTTGCATCCTAGGTACAAAGAAGTAAGCCTGATCACTACGGCAGCTGTGGAAGCAGATACCAGTACTAGATAATGATCAGCCGGGACGAAGTACCGTCACTTTAACTAGCAGAAGCTTCTAACACCTGAATTAAAAATGCAGCTAACAGTTGTCTGATGCAGACCAAACAAGAGTGATGTAAATCAGTCCTGTGGGCTTCACAGCATCCTCTAGTTACATGATGCTAGAATCAAATGAAATTATTAGATAAATGAAAAAATCCTTTAGGTCTCCCATCCCTCACAGTTTAACACAAAAGCAACAAAAGTTTAAACCTACTGCAGTACAAAGTCATCAAATTAGGGCAAATATGAAAGATATCTTTAGCCAAATACAAATATTTGAAAGTGGCATGGATCAGTTTCTAGATATATTTTCCCCTGAATAGGAAAACCTGTTGCTCTCTGCTATGTGGACCAGTATGTCTCAAAACCTGTTCTGCACTGTGGGCCGGCTTCAAATGGAGGAGCATCAGGAACACAAGACTTTTAGGCAGAACTCTTGTGCAAGTCAGTCCTCATCAAAAGCAAAATTTAAAAGCTGTTTAAAAGACGTGAATAGAATTCGACTTCTTCACAAATTAGAACAAACGGCTGTGAGATGCCACATTAGAAGTCACATTTTAAATGTTATTATGGAGTTGATACAGACTTGAATGTAGCCTTCATGTTATTAGATCCTCAAGGGGTTTTTGATAGCTAACACCTTTAACTTCATAATTGACTGAAGTTCTGAGAAGTACCATGTACTGTAATATGAACAATGGTGTATTAAAGGTATTAAGGAAGTAAGCCACTAAACATTTCAATTTAATGGCTTTGCATATTTTTTTCTATGTTGTCAGTTACAGGATATTGCACATTATTACAGAGTATTTCATCAACAGCTTTACTAAGCACAGGTCTTCTTTTTCCTCCATGAAGAAGCTAAAATAGAAGTCAGTGCAAACACGGAAGAACCTATTTGCCACTTGCACAGTCTGTGCAGATATACCGCCCAAGCATTTTTAGAACACCTAAAAATCCAAGATCATGGAAGGGAACAAGTCAAAAGGCAAGTTAAAAAATTAAACACTAATAGCTGAAACTGAATTAAAATATATATATATATATATATCAAATAGAGGTTTACATAGCTGAAACTTAGATTTTATAAAAGTAAAATATGAAATGACAGAACAGTGGTAAATTGGATAAAATGTGGCCTCTGGCTGTTACAACAAATTATCTTCCTTATCTCCTAGATAGCAGAATCAAGAACAACTTCTGATTTCCACTGTCAAACACAAAAACTTTCCTGGATGCCTCCAATACAGTGTTTGCACTAAGTTTATTTCATCTAAACTAAACCAAGCATACTATTGACTTATCATACAACAGTGTCCCCATGAAATAGGAGATAAGGGAAGAATTGCAATGTTCTACAAACTGCCAGTAGCTTGAACAGCCCATTTCTCTCACAAGTAAGAGTAACAATTTGGAATATTTGTTTAAATGTAGCTATATCTTATAAAAACAAACAGGAAATTCAATGACAAACTTTTACGCAGAATGGGCAGACTGTATATTTAACCCATTTACTCTACAAAATAAATGAAATTATGCAGTTAAAGCATCCACTCAAGAAACTGCTATTTACACTTAACAACTCACTACACAGACAGGGATTCTACTACGTTTATTCTAATTTGCGGTACTCAACTTGTGTTTACGCCTATAAGTGCTAGGAGGTCCTATCACCTCTCCAGTTCAGGTAGTTCTACCTCCCTGATGAACACCAACCTCACCGCCATCACTCTACTTACAAACATTGCTGACCTTCAGCAATATAAAGATGGTATCATTTCATTACACTGTATGAAATTATGTTCCTACTTGTGTAGTGGTGGAAGTAATCTGAATGTCACGCTGTCAGGCTGCACATGCCCACCAGCATACAAACACAAAATTAAAATGCTGTTGTCCATGTGTTACTTCAGAGCACAAATACAAGTGTAGTTGTTCAGGAAATGGCGATTGAGTTTTTTGGTTATGTTTACTACAGAAAAAAAAAATACTAAAAATGCTAAAGAGTACAGGGTAAATAAAGACATTGCCACTTAAAGTATTATTTCCCATTATTTTTCACATTATTTCCCATTTCTTAATGGCGTACATTTAGAAGGCATTTGAACAGCTCTCTAACAGAAGGTGGTTAACAGTCTTTACAATAGAAACTTCAAAATGCAGTAAGAAGCAGAATCCACTTGCTTAGTTTTGGGTTCGATGCTGCAAACCTGAATCCAACAATCTGAAAGAGTTCCAGCGTTATTCAGTAAGAATGGATTCATGTTCTTGGCCAAGATTCAGAACTATCAGTCAACGCAGAGAAGGGCCAGGGCACAATGCAGGGAGACCTGGACAATCTTCTAGATGAGAGCATTAGAAAGAGAACAAAATTCAGTAGTACAAGCGACACAGTTACAGCACTGGTAGAACAGGAAAAAAAGTTGGGTAGCAGCCAGGAGCACAGACTGACAAGAAGGATCAGTGTACCTCTTAATCAAAGGATGACTGGAAAATGCTAATTATCATCAGCTGCAAAAATGTAAACATAGTCCCAGGGTGCATGAAGCAAGTTATTTCCAAGTCTTCTTAGTCATGACCAAACTATACCACTAATTTCCTCAAAAATTAGCCTTTTTACTTCTCAGAGTCCTGATCACTGGTGTCAAGGAGATGCTGAACTGGGACACAATAGGAAACTGTTCTAAAAAATCTTCATAACAGGAAATTACTATTTGATAATCCACCTGTTTCTGTTACTGGCTACATATAATGAGATTGGAAGACAAAGTTTGTTTATAATGCAGATATTCAAGTGCACAGTATATTGGAGTTTATAATATGAACTGTGCTCTCAATCATTATTTGACAAAGAATGAAGACATGCACAATCTGTGATCAAAAATAACATCTTGCAACCAGGTCCATCTGTGTGAATATTGAAAGTTTACTTTTAGAGATTTTCCATGTTTGCTAAGCATTATTTGCTTTGTGAATCTCAGCTGCTAGAATTTTTAAGGGATATGAAAAAATGCAAGCTAATAATTAAAAAATGCAAATGAATATTGATTCAAGACATTTTTGATCATATATTTCTTCTTACATTCCTACGGATGTCTATTGCTGATTATACTGTATTTTTTGCTTTATTTTATGCCTCTATCTTATAAACAGGAAATACTGCCATTTCCCTCCTGTTCTCATCTGCTGTGACCCCTTCCTCCTCCTTTCCTTCAGAAACACCTGGGCAGAATTTTATCCTTGGCTAAATATTCTTATTCCAAGAACTATAATTTCTCTAATGTTTTAATATTCTATTCTGTAATCAGTTTTATTGAAAATAGCTTAGTAAAAGAAATCATCTATATCGAACCAATTTTTTAACCTTACGTCCAGTCTGCATGTTGTTTGGCTTTGAAACTTCTCCCAGTGCTTCAGAGAGAGGACAGTTAATTGCCACTATAATAAGGATCCCATTAAATTACAACAGCATGGAGTCTGAAGGGATCTGTGAAAGCTAACATTACAGAGGTGACAAATTCACTTTAAACATGCTGGTGGTTCTGATCCACAAAGTCTCCTGGCTTCAGAATTTTAAGATGACTATCTGTAAGATGTATTATGCTTCTCTTTAATGCTATGAAATAGCTTAAACGAATTCTGATACCAAGATTCATTTTAACTCAAATTGTAGTTCAGCTACAGGATTTAACCATTTTAAAAATACAGGCTTCACATTCTTGAATAATTTTCTTCAATATCCATATATTTCCTAAGTGTAAGAGTAAGCACTATTGTAAGTGGGTGCCACTCCTAAATCACTGACACCCACCCATTGTGCAATTTAGTTTTAGAAGGAAGTAATTCAGTCTTACTTGCTTATTTTGTTACTCCGTACCTCTTTATTTATTTTGCTAACAAATTGAAACTGCTTTGAATTTAAATGCTGGTGTTTCGTTCTGTAAGAAAATTATTGATGTTTTTCAATTAAAATGTAAGCCCACAAGTAACTGATGCCTGGCTGATACCTGGGGTCAGCAGCCTTGCTCGCTTTGAGTAAACAGATAGTGAAGCACAGAACAGAACTTCGATGTAAATGAGCCACCAGAGGGAGCTCATCCAGCCTTCTGAGTATAATAGAACTATATTGACACTGGCAAAGTTAATTAAACATTTTTATAGGGGTCGCTGACTGAGTTCAAAGCAAAGCACATTCCCTGGCTGAAGCTCTACATGCTTGAGAAGCTTAATGCAATCAGAGAAGGTTGTTTCTTTTACAAACATGGAATACATTTCTGATTAAGATAATTAAGCTTCAAAATGTGTGATACGGCATTCACCTACACAAGACTTTTCTTCTTCATCCTTCTTTATTTTGTCCAGTTAAAGAGAATTTCACAGTCTTATTAAACTACAAGGCAAAAACTATGAGATTAAGTCTATAGTTTCACTCAAGAGTTGTAGAAGTATACTAAAAGCAGAGCCACATAACCATTACAAAGATACTAATTTCTAATCTAATTTGTTGCTATTATACTTACCTAATTCTGTAATTACTCATTAGACTTAGATGGACATTGCCATACTAACTTTGGGTTTACTATCACAGTACAGCTCTCAGTTTAACTTGTATTGGAGCCAGATTCAGAAAACAAATCCCTCGAGCTCCTGGAAAAATCCCACAGTTACTATCACAACCATAAACAGTTTCTGAAAATGAGTACTAAAATAAGAATTACTCAGGTTTTTACAAGGTGCTTTTTGATCAAGAAATCAAGAGTTTTGCAGGGGTTTGTTTTGGTTGTTACTTTTCCACAGAACTAGGCTTCTACCAGTGGTAATTCAGACGGGAGGTGGGCAGGAGGAGAAGGACGGTAAAAGTATTTCCTAAAAGAAAAGCACCTTTCAACATAAACAGCCAGGCAAATTATTGCAACTGTCTCCATATGTTTCTTCAGATCATGTACCTTAAATACCCATTCCCAATTAACTCAACTCTACCACAGATTTAAGTCATATTTTTTTTTGTGTTACCCATTACCAGCTTTCTAAACATTGCAAGATTAATTTGATTATACTTTTACCTTACCTCTGCCCGGATGCTTTGCTTTGGAAGATAAGATTAAACGTAATGTGCTATTACATTTATCTGTTCTTTCAAGCTTCAATAAAAAAAACCTGAATTCTCTTCAATGCCACATAATATAGGAAGTTTTATAGTGAACTCCTGTACACTGTGAGGATACTATGAGAAGTGCTTTGCTTTATAATCACACCAATACTTAAGCACTGGAAGAAAATCCAACCTGAGAAGACCTAATCCTAGTTACAGTTCCTTTAAGTTTGACTAAGCATTTCAGAGTACCAAGGTTCTCTGCACAGCTGTTTCACCTTTGGTGGGCATAATTTTTCATCATTTGCCCATATCAATCAACAACAATCAGGAAAAAAAGTTACAATTGCTCTCCAGTACACCTTCTGAAGTCATCGTTCCCAAGAATATTTTCAGACAGAAATAACTTTTTTCTAGTTTTTCTCACTGAATAACTGCATTTTAATAGAGTCAGGAGGTTATTAAGAACCTAAATTAACAAAGGGTCAGATTTGCCAATCTCCTGCTTAAAAGAGCTAAAAAAAAAAAAAATTCTCACTATTGAAGTAAGATTTTTTACTCCCCCATGCCTCATTCCCATGCCATAAAGCTAACCAGTTTCTTCACATCACATACTGATAAAAAGTTTATTTTATATTGTTGAGTGTCTTACCATATTAGCAATTATCACACACATTTTTTACAACAGAAGAGTTATAAGATTCTCTAGGAATCTGGGGTGTAAAATAACATTTATTAAAGCCTTTAAAGCCTCTGATCAGTATATAATCAGTAGCTAGAAAAGGACAGAAGACACTTAACTCTTAAAACAGTTTTCTTCATGTGTTTTCACTACAGGGTAAAATTCACCCCTTTTCAGAAGTCAGCATAAGAGCACAACATATACAGAACATATATATTCCATATATATATATATATAGGCATATATATACAGAAGCCTGAATCGTATAGCTCTTCAAAATGCAGCGTAAGAGTGACTTCTAAACACTAGCAACAGTTCACACACCATTTACACTCTGCAAAATAAAATCCACCTTTATAAATCTCAGCTTTATGAAAATAAGATTGTTGTCCAATATCTTATGTGATTCTTATCATCATAATATCAGAGCTAAACAGCGACTTGGCAACTCGATATTTATGAGGCTTGTTGCATCTCCACATGATAATCAGAGAATATTAGCTTATTTTATTGTAGGACTGCAAAGTATATTCATTACTCGCACATGCCAGTTCAGATTGCAATTCTCTGTTTCTCATTCTCTGAGCAACACGGATACCCCAGCTCTGGAAGTCAAGAATACACTGTAACACCTCCAAGATGTGAAATCTCTCCCCTCTATCCACTTCTGAACTTTAAAAGCTACTGTCGAAGACATGAGCAAAACCACAGCCTTGGCACAAGCATCCCATGCTTCTCACACAGCAAAGGTCCACCCTCAAAAACGCGCTGCCACTGGGTGAGTACACAGGCTGAAAATGATGTAACAGGAAACTGTCATTTGTATTTGAAATCTAACTTTTTTTCCCTTAAGAAACTTTTTTTCAGTGGGAAACTATGAAAAGCTGCACATTTCAAGAGCATTTACAGCATAAGTTTACATTTTCTAGTAATAACCATTATAAGCAGGGAATATATCTTCATATCATTAAGATGGCAAAACGCAAGGGTGGCATCCGTCTCAGTATATGCAGATATCAGACCATATAACACAAACTCCAGCTAACATGTGGAAAACTTGTTTCTTCAGTGAACAAAAATATTTGTTTTAGTGACCAGGCATATACATTGGTGATATTTTAAAACTGTTAAATATACCAGTGGAAAACTATTTGAAACTGCATAGGGAAATCCAACAGATACTTTGAAGTAAATACTTCTAAATAACAAAAATGAAACTAACAGTTATAAAGCAGCTGAAAAAATGTCAAAATGGAAAGAACTAGGTAAAATTCATAGACTTTGAACAATATGACTATTAGACTATACCATGTCAGTTTAATAGGCACATTAGAAACAAACGCTATCTGTAAATTTAAAAAAAAAAAAAAAAAACAACAACTCACAAACAATAAAGTCAGCCTTTTCCTAAGGAGCAGTTCTGAATTCTGCACCTAAAGATGCTTCACTTTGTGTACTACTTATTTAGTGTCTAAAACTGAGAATAGGCTTTCGATTTCCTGAAGAGTCTAAATAAGTTAAAAGCCTTGTGCCTGCCAAATTTCAAAGGCAATTTGGCACCAAATTCCTTGGAAAATCCATGACGACTGTATTTGAAAACTGTATCCTTTTCACTTACTGGTGGATTTAACCTACACTGAACATCTTTGAAAGATTTTATTGGTTTGTCCTTGGTTTTCTTCAAACAGAATTCAGTGAAATTTTGGTCTTACCATAAAAACAAACAAACAAACAAAAAACACCCAAAAAACCAAACAACAATAGATATCAAACATGTTTCATGACAGCAATAAACCACTCAGGTCAAAATAAATCTGAAAAAACAAACAAACAAACAACAAACAAACAAACCCCCAAACCAATGAACAAACAAAAAAACCCAAACCAACAAACAAAAAACCCCACAAACCAACAAGCAAGCAAACAAACAACTTCTGAAGCCAAAACTGGACATTTGCTAAAGTTAGCAAGATCTCCAGTTCAGCCAAACATTAGCTGAGGGGGAGTACTGTCAAACTCCTTCAGAAAAGGATGCACACGTAATATTTCCATGTTTCCCAGAGGGACAAGTCTCCAAGCACCTTAAACAAAGCCTGCACCTTTAAAATTTCACAAAAACTAATGAGGCACATCTTGTTCTAATTACCACTTTTCCTAATATCATACACTGATAAATACTCAGATTTAAATATTTAGATTTAAATACGTAGATTTAAATATTTAACGATCATTTACCTCAAAATAATATTCTGTCTCATAAATAGATGATACAGCTTTCTCCCAGTTGGCTCTTGCTCACCTCCTCTAGTATTACTCAGACTAAACAAGGTATTTTATTACCTAAATCTCGTCCCACTGGCTTTTTCCAGTATAAGCAGTAAACTTGAATCAACTTAAATGAAAAGCCATAGCTCTCTTATCCCACTGAAATTCTCATCTTGGATAGAAAATGTAGTGAAAACATGAGTCGTTGCTAGATGATTTTCCCTCATGGATACTAGGGAAAACTGAAGTGACACAACAGAGAATAAGAACTATAATAACAATACAGTAACACACATTTACCAGAAAGACTAAAAAACTGGTGCCTGTGAGAGACAAGACAATAAATGAAGTAGCTTTGTTCTCTCCTATTACCCAGCTAAGAATGAAAAACTGAGTTGTTGCTGCCCTGCTAGCTTAAAAAAGCTACAGAATTGTGCCAACTAAGCCACAGCTATTAGTGGCACTGGGTCGAGAGTTTCATTACAATTGTGACGCAAAGATAAAATTTTCCCTTTCCACCGCATGCTATGAAGTTCACTCCTGGATCCAATTAATAGCAGGTACAAATCTGTTTTTAGATCAAGTGCCCTACAGTTGCAATTTTTGGAACTGTTTGCTTTAGCAAAGTGTTGAAACTGTCCCCTGAGCATGAGTCCCTGGTGGTACATGAGTAACAAAAAGCTGGAAGGGGGCCACCCCTGAATTACACAGCCCGGTTTACTCAATCCACCGGATGACTCTGAGTATGACGCATGTATGAGCGACTGCCTTCGTATGCTGTCTGTTCAGTTATGGTTGAGATTTCTTCATTTAACCAATATTCACTACTTTTTGCAGTGAACTGACACTTCATCACAACTTCTCTTGTCAGCTGCTTTTTAAGAAACATTCAATCAGGACACAAGTGATAAGAGACAGCGGAAATAAGCAATGTTTAAAGAAAATGCTACAGCTGTAAAACCTTATTTTCAACACATGTTTTTTTTGTATATTTAGGCAGTAGGCACTCCTTGAAAAGAATATGTTTTTATGTGCATGTCATATCTAGAAAATTAGAAACCTGGTCTTATTAAAATTAGAACTTCTAGGCAATATCAATATAAACAGACATATTTTGTCAGAAATGACAAAAGGAGAACAAATTCACTGATTTTAAGCAATCTTCATAACTTTTCCCACCTCCTACTTCTTATAATAATAATAGTGTTCAACTTATGTCTTCAGACACCACAATTAACCGTGAATACAACCAAGCACGAGTGTTGGGGTATTTTTATCACAACAAACAAGAGACACTATTGCTAGGACTCATTCTAACATAAAGTGTATTATAGGTACAACCCACTAGGATCAAATCAAAGCTTTATATAATGAAAAAATGGAAGGGAGACTTGGGAGGATGAATGGGCAAAAATTATGCTAAGAAAAATGGAGAAAAAAACATACTAATGTACTCGTTCTCTCCATTTTTTGAGGAAACTGTCGCAATTTCAGAAAAACGGTTGCCACAGGGTCATAAATATTCACTGTGGTGCTCCCACCCCATTAGATTCACTTAAATGGTACAGAATCTACAAAACTTCCATCTGCAGAAACACGGATGAAAAGGACAGGTCGCTTGATTAGAGAAGAGGGATGATGAAGAATAAAAATTAATAAAGTAATGAAAGACACATAGAAAAAGTAGTTTAAGAACTTCGTCAGGACAGAAAGCAAGGGCTTATTAAAGGAAATTGTAAGGAAGAAAATTAATAAATCGTAAAAGTATGGAATTCTCATAAAGCATAAAATTAGAGCAAAGAATTCAGTTTCAGGTTGTAGTTAAGGCCACAATAACATTAATAATCACAAGATTACTAGACATTTTGTCAAAAGAAGAATTTCTAGGATATACTGGCGAAATCCAAATTTGGGTCTCAGGTGAGACTTGTAAGAGCTAATAAAATAATTTTTAATTCTTACAGGTTATGACACATCTCTTCAGACAGGTTCACATCTGTCTGCCCCAAAGTGTTTAACAAGGCATCATTACACTTCATAATAATATTAGTATTATTATTATAGCTGTACTTAAATGTATATCTCAAACATAACAAAATTATTACTCATGGTGACATTTTGAAAATTGCTTTATGAGGAGTATTTTAAAAAACCCTGTAATTTAGAGAATTCTTCCAGGAAAAAAAAAAAAAGGGGGGGGAGTAGGGGGGACCTTCCTTTTATATCTGTTTCGTTATAATTCTGCTCATGCTTAGGTCTTCTCTATTTGGCATATTGAGCTCAATTTAAACAGAGTGCGATTTGCTTAGGAAGAAAAATGTCAAAAACATAATCTAAAAGAAAATACAAACAATTTCTTCCAGAACAAAAATCTCAGTCTGTCTAGGGTCAGAAAAATTTGCTTTCATTTTTATTTTTCCCATCTTGAAAACTGAACATCAGCTTTCAACTTTTCTTTGTGACCAATCCAGTTATATTTTGTCAGCTCTCAGCAAAGGTCTTCATTATAGCATCTTGCACAAAACCAGTTCCACTACATCACACACATACTTCCATTTCCAAGTCAGTATGCGTGAGGACAGAGACAGCACCCCTTAAGCTCTAACCTTCAAGTGTCACAGCTGTGCTCCTTCTCCATGTCAGGAGAAGACTCAGCTGTTCTCCCTCCTCAGGGGTGTTTACGTTTGAGGAGAGGGGAGCCAAGCACTCAGATCTGGTGAAACCACAATACACTCCTGATGGAAACAGCAAGGAAACCAAGGCTGTAAGCATCATTTCAGGATCTTCCTGTCCTCTAATGTCAATTGAGCCAAACTGAGTCATTATAGATAATTTGACCTGCTACTTTAGCACGTGCACTACTGTGACCTTTGCAATAGGTTGCAATCCTCTTTCTTTGACTGATATACACAGGGTAAAGAGTGGAAAGGCACGTACACCATCTAACCTCAGCCACTTAAAGTGTGCGGAGTCTATACTCCAAAGCAACTACTCTCCTCTGTTAAACCAGATGTCTGGACAAATTTCATACTCAGTGACATTAACACCAGTCAGTCGGCACTAACTTAGCCTCAGGAATTAACTTTCTAGACATTTTACAGAAAAGAGTTTATCAGTGGAAGATTTCAGCAGGAATTCTTGAATGAATGCTGCAAAACATTCTAGGAAGATCACCTTCCAAATTTATACAAAGATGTGTTTGCGTCAACTAGCTAATCCTGGAGTCCCATTCATCTGGTCAGAGGACACCAGGCACCACCTGCAAGTAGGGAATACTATTAATACTTCTAAACCTTAACTCTCTGAAACTGTGTATACATAGGTGTTTGTCTCTTCATGGCCTGTGAAGGCAGTCTACATGATCTTGTCCAAGTTACAATGAAAGTGGATCTTTAGGCTGATAGACAGCAGACAGACAGATAAGGATTCATGTCACTGTAGCTTAAATTTTTTCAGTGGTGTTCATTCCGAAAGCTGCTAGAGTTAGCCCTCAGGACACTAAGCATTCCAGGTGAGGGTTGAAAGTATATATGCTATTTGTGTACTACAGCACTTAGGAACAGTTTCCAGATATCCCTTCGTGAGATCCTTCATGAGACACACCATTTCTCTCCTACCTGTGCACATGGCACCTGCCTTGGCAGGGACCCCTCACATGCAGACAAGGCAGGGAGCACAAAACTGTCATGTCCCCAACTAGAGGGCAAGATGACCAAGGAATGTTGCAGGCTGTACCTGCTAGAAATGTTAGCCATATTTAAACTACAGGTTTTAGTTGTAACTATTTACTTTAGCTATTTAAACACACAAATACCACCTATCAGCAAAATTTTTCCAATTTTACCAGTAACTACAAGATAATTGAACCTGAAAAAGCCCAGAATTGCATCTCTGACAGCTATGCAATGTTGATAATGGAAGGCGGTAATAATGCACAAAACCTTGTTTTCCTTAAGATCCTCTACACAGCTCTGTATAATATAGACTATGTACACTGCTGGGCTAGTCAAGCAAAAAAACCCACAAGCTGCTCATACTTCCTAGCTCCTAGTTAACAAAGAGCTGCAGAAAGCAGCAGAGACAAGTTTTGCTCTTACTTACTTTTGGATTATTGACTTCTTACTGTGATTGATCACAAAAATAGAAACATACACAGGAAACATATCAGTATTCCCACTGCCCTCCTGTCAGTTTGACAGTCATTTCTGATATTCTTTAGTTTATTTTCTGCTTAAATAAGCCTTCTGCTTATAGTCACGGTCACTTTGAAACTATTCACAAAGCAAGAGCTGTATAAAAAGGATATATTAAAGCCTGAGGAGTAAAAAAGTCATACAAAATCTATAAATACAAGCAACCTATCAGAGATTACTGCATAGTTGGAAGGCAATGCTCTCACAATGCATACATGATTTAAAAAAAAAAAAAAAAAAGGTAAAAAAAAAATTTACAGCTACATAGACCTGACATTAATGGAGAAATAGTTATTTGTGGAGCAAAAGCACCTCTTGACATTAAAACTCTGTGTTCTAGCTAGTAATTTCTTATGATTCATGTAGCGTAGGTTTATCTGAAATAGACTACAACAATAAACTGCAATCAAAATAATTATTGAAGTATGAATTTGCCTCTCTCATTCAAGTTTAGAGCCAAGAGCTCATACTTTTTTTCCAAGAAACTACTGAAGTGGCAGCAGAAATGGAGAATTCTTACAACATTCTTGCATGAATCAGCCCACAAAAACAGTGCTGTCTTTAGTCCATTACTTAAATAAATAATCCTAATTATCCTGTCTAGCTGTGTGGAAGGCACAGAGAGCCACAATCATTACAGTCCCCCAGACCGTATCAGCAGACTACAGCAGAAGGCCATTTTCTGAGATGGTCACCCTTAAACCTGCCTTCAGAGGAGGGAGACACAATGCTCAGTGACACATCAACTTCTAGGCAACATGAAGAAATAAATTCTAAGTTGCTTCTCTACCAGTATGAGGTTTCTCAGGAGTGTTCTGCTTTCAGTGGGTCAAAACAAGGTCATTATGCAACTGTACAGAGGTGAATGTCTTGTGTGAGCATTCTGGAGGCCTTGTTCTACCTCTTGCGTCTCTATGACAATGCAATCTCTCTACACTGCACAAATTCTCAGTACAGGAGCTGCACCCGTTATCTGTTGGGAAGCTGAAACAAGAGGTTTTTTGCCCCAAGCCAGGTAGTATGAGATGTAGACATACAGCATAACAATACCGTATCTCACACAAAATTGCTGTACCTGTTAAGTGGTGTGAATTAAGCTAAAGACAATTCTCTTTGCACTTCTAAGACCATGATGACTCTTGCTTTAAAGTGTGTTAATCTTGTTTGCAGGACAAACAACTATTTGCAAACAGACTCAGCGAAACAATTTTCACTGGCTCTTAATCCCAGGTACCCTTTCCCGCCAACGGACTTATTACGGAGTAATATCTGACAAGTGGAATAAGCAAGTGAAATACAAATGACTGGCTATATAATAGTACTCGGTCCTTCCCTTCCAAACTACTTCTGTAGCACAGTCAAGATAGTCACCTCAAAAGGGAGTGATGCAAGCTCAGTCTGAGGGAGGCTGGAAAGCCAAATGTTGATGCATAATTTGGAAGCATGTATTATAACCACACCATGAGGGAACCAAATCATTTATAATACCTAGCCATACATTCTGTAAACCAACACATAATTAACCAGAAACTTATTAATGGTAAAAAAGCATTATAGAATTAATTATTGTATATTTTCACAACACTGAAAATAAACTAAGAAGTTGTCTTCTGTTGAATTTGAAAAACATTAGACCAAACAAAAATTAAAAAATAAACACTTTTAGTCAGAAGTACTCACTGCTTGTACTATTTCTTCCTTCCTCTCCCACCGGACCTAATTTCTTTTTTTAATTCATCAAAATAGAGTAGCTACAGTTCCTGAGAATTATTTGCTATCATTTTTTTCTTTTATTTCTATGTCTTTTATTTTTATTTTTTTCCCAACAGCACTTTTTCAGATTGGGCATTGCTTGTTCCATGATTAGCTATCAACCTCTTAATTTCCAAGGCAGTCTGCACAATTCTCTGGCTTCCCTTACATTCAGCAGCTAATGAAGCCACGTCTGGTGACTTCCGAATGCTGTGAACATGCTCACTAGCACCATTTTGATATCTACACGTTGCATCCTGACACTATCTGAGATTTAGGAAGTTTATACCTACGGCAGAACATTGACTGCATACTGACCCCAAAGGATAAAATATTTCAGTTTAGTTACATTGATACTCTTTCCTGTGTCATCACATTTAACTTACATGACATTTTTTCCTGACCGCTGCGTTTGGTACTACTGGTGGAAATTTGGTATCATATATTTTTAAAAACACAGAAGTCCCTGTATTTCACCTTCAGCAAATCATCATTTTGTCTGTGTGATTTTAACAAGGCATGAAATTATACCTCAGCAAAGTAAATAAACAAGCAACACCAGGGACAGCTGTTGTATTTGTTAGTGTCATCAGTTCAGATATATCGATTTATATTCTTCAGTATATCCTTTATTTAGAAAATTCTACACAATAAGTAATGAAGCAAAACAAGAACGACCTTCACAATAATTCTGTTCTCCTTACTCTACAAGATAGCTTTGTAATAGCTTATGATAATGAAGATACTTAAGAGTGTGCAAAAATGCTACAATTAAAACTTGTATTCCCCAGAATATATTCATAGCAGCTGACACAAAAACATATGCCAAGTAACATATAGATTAATGTTGAAGTCTGACTTTAGCTCAGAAAGACAAAAGAAAATCATGGGGGGAAGCAGAGGAAGATTCAACTCCAGTGATCACTGAAACCTGAACTAGAGCTGTGCAAGACACTCTTGGAAATTAATATGCCCTTAGGTCACAGAATCTTCTACAAAAAAAAAAAAAAAAAAAGAAAAAAGAATCTGTGCTATTATTCACCAGTTTCTATTTATATAATTTAAATTTTTGCTACTGATTTTGGGGATGTGTTTATGTTTTTCAACTGGCTTAGTTTCACCTTTTGCTATGCTTGCACTGGACTCTTATCAGGATCTCCAAATATGTGGCCCAACCCTGTGTTCTCAGTGGAATCAAGAGAAGGTATTTCAAAACTTTTTTCAGAGTGCATGAGAAGAATAAGGGGAAAAAGCTAAGTGCTCCAGAGATCCACCAAGAGAAGTATTCAAAGAAAATTATGAATGCTTGTCACTGTGCATCAGCAAACAAACCTTTCATAAAGAGGAATAATTTATTATTTTGTTTATGTAAACAGAAGATTTGCGCTCCTACATTTCTGACAAAATGAATGGCTACCATATTTAGGAATTGTCATGCTTTTACATTTAGAAGTAGAGTTTATGCTACTGCTTATTTTATATAGAACATATTAAGATATGTAAAGATTTGATCTTTTACAAGCACAGGACAGAAATGTTATTTTGATGGTGAAAGAGAGAGAAAAAAGATTTGCTTTCTTATTGCTAACATTAATAGAAATTATACATACAAATTCCCTTTGGAAGGAAAAGCATAACAATTACAAAACTGATCACGATGAAGTAATTGCCACCATGATCTATAAATCTCAATATGTTATATAGTTACTTGTCTGTGTATCATGACAGGCAATTTTACAATACTGATTTATTTATTTGGAATACGACCAGACACATCACATGTAAACAGGAATACTTTAATCAATATCATAATTAACAGCATGGAATTATTTCTAGCAAAAAGACTTGAGACAAGTAAGTTGGAACTATCTCATGGTTAAAAAATGTTAGATTTCTCTCTCTCATAGCAACTTGTGCTCAGAATATATAAGAATAATAATAATAGTATCCTTTTTTCTCCCCATGTTTTCTGTTGTAACAGTATGAATATGTGAATTATAAAAGCAATTGCAGCCTTCAGTAGGAAGCTGCATATGTGGTGCTTTGAGACATGCCTCCCTGATACTGTCTCCCATTTCCCTAACAAGAAGTGAATAGAATAAGCACTAAATATAGATGTCTATAGGAGGACTTCAAATATGCCAGTCCAGTTATCTGTGAAAATATACTGTTGCCATAGCTTCATTAACTTATTGGCAGCCAACTCAAAAGAGAATTCAAAGAAAACAGAACCAGAATTGCCTGCCTACAGTTGTCCAAGCAAAGTTTAATTGGTGAATAAGGCACGTTATTCCTTCTAGCCTGAATATAGTACCAGTCAGAAGTTATTCCAAACAGAAATTACTTTATTACTTCTTTTTTTAGGCCCTTATTAAATCAACAATCAGTCTCTATAACCTTTTAACCTCCTCTTCTCAGTACTTCTCTCTGAAGTATGCTGCCAATGTAGGCAGACTTAGGGAAAAACAGTATGCTCAATGTTTATAAAAAGTCTGTATTGACTGATATCAATCTTACAAAACTGTTATTATGTTTATCTAATCAGTGCTTACAAGCTGCTTCTTGTTCAGATTATCCCATAAGAACTGTCTGCAGAAATTGTCAACAATATCCTTAGCATTTTCAAATGCCTATGGTCAAAATTGCACAAATAAACGAGAAATTAATGCCTTGACAGCATGTCAATATAAGTATACTAGAGGCAAAAGTACATCCTCCTCTCTCTAGTGCCACTGCATATGATCCAGATGCAAAAAAGTATATAAAGTCACTGTATTGGCAAAGTGACAGAGCAGAGCCTTTGCTCACTCTTGGCAGGGCATCAGACAGCAAAACCACATCAAGTGCAGATTAAAGATGCATGAATGTCCACTAGTGGTAAGGACCAGTGGCAGACCATTATCTTTCTGGAGCAACAGGCTTAGGAAAAACAGGCTGAAGCCTGCACTTCCTACAAAACAAGACAGTTTCTTGGCCCATGTGAATCTCTTTAAGGAGTACAGACAGGTACTCAGCCCACTGTAATTCTCAAATTCCTGGGCTTCAAAGCACTTATACTCCATATAAGAGAGGTACCACATGTAGTATTTTTACATCAAGTGCACAACTGTCTTTAATGCCTCTGCAAAACTGAAGTTCTACCTAGAGAAGAATGCTTTGCATAGCAGGAAAATTGTTGACAATCAAGTTTAGGACTATGGTACCTCTGATGTAAGTTATTAATGCCTATACTCCATTAGTATCACATGTATGTGAACATTTGTTTATATCACACACCAGAAAGAGGTTCACTGGCACTTGGGAGGAGTAGGTATGGGATCAGTTCTTAGGCCAAGGGAAGAAAATATGCCTCCATGCTTGCTTATTCCTGGTTCTCTGACCAGGCTTCAGATCAGGAAACAAACAAACAAATGTATTTCCTGCTATTTTGTCCTCAGACACAGTCACATTATTAAAATCAGGTGAAAATCATCATATTTGCAGAACTCCAAATAACACATTTTTTATCTGGGAGGCTACGAAGGTGCTTCATATTGCTCAATGTGCAATGCAGTTCTTGACTTCTGCATCCTGTCAAAGACTTTTCTCCATGTTCTCACTTAAGATTTTTCCACGTCTGTACTTTTTTCCCAAATGGTGTCATATCTTCAATGAATATAAATATCTACAACTGATACACCCACGCACACACAAAAAATACTTGTATTTCTCGGAGAGACATGAAGAGATGAACAGAGTGATTGAAAGTGAAGTCCAAGTTGAAATAAATTAGTCAGTTCTAACTCAATCTTACCTCTTTTTCAGTTTGTTTGGGTCTTCTAAGGCTACTCTTATGATACTGGAAATTCACTTCCCTGACTACAGCTAAGTAATTAAGCCTACCAAATAATACTGCAAATCTGACAAATTCCGTTATTACGGCAGTATTATCAGAGTAGCAGTGTCTCATGTCTCTTTTCTCTTCCTTGACTAATCATAAAATTTTCCTTGAAATATCCTGAATATCCTCTCCAGATTCTTTGACAAAACCCAAGGAAAAGCTTCAGCATCTGAGTCAGTTTAGGACACTTTGGATAGCACAGGGCTATTGCTGAAGATTCACTAGTACTGTGTGAATATTAATAGAATGAAGACAACAGTGTTCAGATTTTAATTGACAACACAAAATGCAGAACTAAGAGTCTAATTTCTAACAGATTTTCTTCTATCTGCGCTTATTTTGTGGTTGTTTCAACATCTCTCAAGTTACACCAGAATAGTTAAAGAAATACTAAGACAAAGAAGTAATTTTGGAAAAAAAAAATCAGAAATAAATACAAAAATATTTTTTGAGAGTTCATAAAGAGTTTGAATTGTGGAAGACTAGCATTTTCAAGTTTTCATTTGGTTTCAAGTTATGTCAAACTAAATTATGTATGATGCCCAGGTACAGGAGTTGCTGCCGTATAGGAGTGCTAGATAAGGAAAAAATTCTGGAATAGTTATATATATACAAAGGATTAAACAGCTGCTATCAGTTTGGAAACACTCTTCACCAGTACCTTCTACCTCATAGTTTTCAGCAACTTCCTAATTACATGATGTTTCATTAACTAGGATAATTATATTCACAAGGGAGAAAATTAATATACTGGTTAAATTCTAGTTAGTAAACTCCCAGTCTCCTTAAACGTATAGTTTTTAGACATATTTATATAGGATACCTAGGTAGAAAGCTTTTCTCTTCCCCATCTCATAGTTTATTTTCAAATTATAACTCTTGATTGGGACTAAAAACTTCTGAATTCTGTTCTCAGCTCCACCACCAGCTACATGAATCTGCCAAAATCAACAGTTAATCTAATGCTTTTGGTTCTTTGTATAAAATGGATCTTCTAATATTTTTCTTGCACTATTGTTAGGAGGACAAATTCATCTCTCTCACTTGCTTAAATATTTTGATGTAGACAATTAGACTCAAGATGAAAACGAAAGTTTAAATTCCTAAGTGAGGTTTGTTATGTGATGTATGTAAAATTAAATTGTTTCACTATAGGTCATAGAAAATTCTTTGTCCTAAGTGGCACAACCATAAAGAACACTACTATATAATTTAATAGCTCTGGAAAAATATGCCTAATCCAGAAGAGGTCTGAATCACAGAAGGCACCTGCACAGGCAATCATTGTTAAAGAATCTTTCAGTGGAAAGGTTTCATAGTCATACAGGTTTGGACGTTTTCTACCTTTCATTCACTTTTAAAAGAATTTCTGAAAAAAATAAGCTATTGCAGTTTAGCACTCGTCACAGTACATGTATAACCTATAATGACACAACATGAAAAGCTTGCTCATTAGATTCAAAACCTTAGCAGAAGAGGAAAAATGTTTGTTTGCACTTCACTAAAATATAGCAAGTTAATAATAGCAGGCGTTAAACATAAGGCACTTGGCAGGGTTTTCTGCATCATTAAGCTGCAAGTCAAAATGCCAAAATAAACTCTCTTTTTTTTTTTTTTTTCCCCAGCAGTATGGATATAACTTAACATTTGACAACAAAAAAAGAAGAACTTACAGGTAAAACAATCTTTTAGCAAATTTCTGCTGTGACAGAGCTTCACACGGCCCTTTACATTACTTCCGGGGTTCATTGCCTAGAAAAAACAGAAACAAGACACACGTGAAACCAGCTATATCATGTTGAAATATTGTAAACCTAAACTTAATAGCCTTAAATCATGTTACAAAGCAAAGATTGGAAAAAATTTTAATGCTGGTGTCTTCTAGATGGTACAAACTAAAACAACACTTCTGGACTTGAAAGGGAGTCTTAAATAACCTTTATCAAATCCTATACCAGATAACTCATTCCCATTCATCTTTCTGTAGACTCTCAGATTGATTTGAGATAAAAGATTAATCCTCAATCTCCCTAAGCACAGGAAAACCATACATGTTTTTCCCTCTGTCAGCCACACCAGTGGAAAAAGCTATTTTGTAGCCAACTAACTTGTATGGCATTGACAGAATAGCATTCAAGAATAAATAAAGCTTAATGAAACAACAACAAAAAAAAGCCAAAATATGTAATTTGTCCACTAGCAATGGTTTTACACACGTCCGCTTGCAAAACAAAGAGTAAAACACATTAAACATTTAACTAAAATAGTTTTCTTCTGAGTTCAACAGATACAGGCTCTGCCCAGCAAAGCACATAAACCAGAGCTCCGCAGGAGCACATGGTGGGGGTTTGCAGTGGGCAACTCCCTGCTGGGGGGACGGACACCCCCAGCTGCCACTATGACCTGTTGCCCAGGGAGGTTTGCTGCTTGCCAGGGACTCAGATCAAGACGTTGTGGAAAGGTTGCTGTAGACTATTACCCTCTACTGCTCTTCCATACAGGCAACGATGATGGCAGGGGTAATCTGGAAAGCATCAAGTATTGACTACATTGCCGTGGAGTATGATGGTGGGATGTGGGGGGCTGTCAAGGACATGGCAGAAGAAAGGCAGAAGGGTGTGAGGAGTAGATAGATCCTGTAATTCAACAATTTATTATGCAGTTGGTGTGGGCAATGGGTTTTAGTCTTTATGTGACCACAGGATGCGCTACAAGGACAGAGGATTGCTTAGCAGAAATGGTATCCATTTAAGTGGGGAAAAACATTTTTGCCAACAGTAACCTGGGCTGCATTAGGAAGAATATCACCAGCAGACCGAGGGAGGCGATCGTGTCTCTCTACTCAACACTGGTGAGTTATCCTGAACGCTGGGTCCAACCCTGGGCTCCCCAAGTAGAAGCAAAAGATAGGCTGACCAGAGCAAGTCCAGCAAAAGGTCACGACAGTAATTAAAGGACTGGAGCATCTTTTGTATGAGGAGAGGCTATGGAAGTCTTGAGAAGAGAAGGTTCAGAGGGATCTTATGGTATCTGATGGTTGGCAGAGTATGGAAGGCAGAACCAGACTCTTCTCAGCGGTATCCAGAGAAAGGACAAGAGGCAACAGGCATAAATTTAATACAAGAAATTCCATTTAAACATAATGATTAATTTTTTTCCTGTGAGGGTGGTCAACCAATGGCACAGGGCCCAAGGCTGTTGCTCCATCCATGGAGATACTCAAAACCCAACTTGACATAGTCCTGGGGCGTATGCTCTGGGTGACCCTGCTTTGCCCAGGGGGTTGGACAATCTCCAGAGGTCCCTTTCAACCTCAACAATTCTGAGATTCTGTAAAGTATTTTATTTAACTGGTCTCTGCTTAAAATAAATTGAAAAGAGGTTAAACTAATCATCCATGAAATCTCTTCTCTAAAATGCACCAAAAAAAAAAAAAAAAAAAAATCAACCTTAGTGTGCTCTAGGTAGTATAAAAGGCATGAAAAGGTTATTAGCGGAAAGCTGGCAACATATAATAACCCTGATCCCAATGAATGCAAACATGTCTTTTGGCCTCTCTGATATCAATGGCAAGACTTTACAACCTCAGATTAAAAGCAATGGAACAAATTCAGCTCACTGATCCAATTAATTGTAGAAGTCATAACATTTTACCAATAATTCCTCCTCCTAACTCTCCCAGTTCTCCCTGAAAAAGCAGAATTTACATAAATATATAACTTCAGGCAGCTATTCACATGTGATATTTAAAATGGATTAACAACAAATACATTAAATGTATTTTGTTTAATAATGAAAATATATACTTAAACAAACATTACTCTGACCACTCAAAAAAAAACCCAAAACCAGTTAACATGCTCTCTAAAATGTGACTTGACTGCATGGTATTCAGTGCTATGTTATTTCATGGCATTTCACACTAAATGAAAAACACGGACAGTTATGTGGGCATCCATGGGTATATGGCAGTATGACCCAAAGAACTATTCCACTGTATGTGAAGAAAACAACCCATGGAGCAAGTTTTATAACTCATGAAGAACAGAAGGACACTGAGATTGTAGATTAAAGTCCAAAGAAATTTTTTTACAGTCAATATATTACTTAGGGAAAAAAAAGAAATCCTTTCCAGCAGTTGAAATAATACATCTTCAAGAAAGCAGATTAAGCTTTTGTTTTTCCAGAAGTTTTTCTTTTTATAAGTTTGAATTTGACTTGTTGAACACATACGACTATAAATTGTATTTCAAACTCTCTACCTATTTCCTTAGAGAAAAAATAAACAGCACATGCCTATTTTATTCATTGCCAGGGAGAACAATGAATACACGTTGAATAAACATACAGTGGATTTCTTTACATAGGTACTCTTACAAAGGCATGTTGCATGTATATATGGGTATCTTTTGTGTTCAGGTTGCTAAGGAAATGAACTTCTGTGCCAAACATATGATCACAAAGACATTCTAGCTCTTACACAGGGTGGGTATGTGTCATTTTTATTTTTTAAATCAAGGAAAAAAAGACAGTGTATAACGTTACAGAAGATCTCTCAACAGCCAAGAACATGTTAAGCTAACAAAATTACGACATCTGAAACAAAGATTTTTCATTCCATTATATTTGTATACGTCGATGTAAATTCAGAGGCTAGCCCAAAAGGTAGTAGACTACAGCATAAAGTTAGGACATTACTGGTTTTGCATAACACAGAAGATGAGGCAGATAAACCTGAAATTTTCTTTGATTTGTTGAAAACTTAAAATATATAGAAAAACTTCACTATTGAACTATTCATATCAGACAGTTGTTTTTCAATGGCACAAGATAAAATACTACTAAAATATACTATCCCATTCAAATGAAGACAAAACAAGTTTGCTATAAAGAACTGTTTTCTGAAAATTAAACTATCAGCATACCCATTAAAAAAAAGGAAAAAATAACTATGTTACATAGATTTGAGTTCATATTTTCCTGTTGTTTCACAGAATATTACACAATCTCTATTCAATACCTGTATCTGGTTTATTTATTTTGGTCCATCTGCTCTGCAAATGCTCTTGCAAAGCAGTTTCCCATGGCAACATCAAATATCACATAGTCTCAGTCTTCTGTTGAAGCACTTCTAACCGATCCACTCCTGAATTTCAAGCAGCATATTTTTCTGCAGTACTTAAGTAAATACTAAATAAATGGGGTATTACATAAAATAAAATTTTTTAAAACTCACATATGAATGAAACAAATATCCATTAATAAACCCCCAATTATGGGATTTTTTCTTTTTATAATTTCATTTTTGGACAGAATTACATTTAAACCATCTAAGGCAAAGGTGGGAGATCCGTGTTATAAGAAAACTGTTGATCCACCGCTAGTATTTACTTGATTCAAATTTCAAAATCATTATGTTACATGTAGTAAAACAAATCATACACAACAAATGTTTTAAAGAATAAGGTTACAGTATGCTGGGAAGTAAATTTTGGAATGAAAAGCCCACAATGACTGCTTACTATAGGACAACTTCAGCTAGATATCATGACCTACAGATCATTAGTAGCCCATCTAATTTTTTCATCCTCATGTTTACAATGATCAAAGAAATATAAATAGGAGGAAAAATTTTTCAATACATTTTCATGCAAGATAAAAAAACCTAGTAACAGTGATTTCCTGAAAGTAACTTATATTTTACCTGAGAATCTATCCTGAGAACCCCTTCTGCCTATTTTAAGCAGCAGTAATCTACAGCATTCATTTTCAAGTGAAGATCTTCTGAAAAACTCTTTAAAATTAAACACTCAAAAAAAACCCCAGATAAACAAACAAAAACTACTGAGTAAGTATTGTATTAAGACTTGAGCACAATGGTTCTGTGTGAAATTGTAACAGAAGCGTTGTTCAAGCTGTAAATCAAAAAAGAATTGTCTTAATTTAGAAAAACTGGCATGTTGAATTTCAAAGTCCAATATCTCTATTTTACATTTGTCTGTCCAAAATCACCAGAAGCAGGTAGGAACAGGCCCTACAGATATTTAAAAGGTAATCAGAACTTCTGGGTCACTTTTCCACCACCATACTTTACTTTATAGTAGTTTATGACCTAGAGCTGCTTTAAGAACTACTACATATTTATGCAACCTCAGATCCACAATAAACAGCAGGATGAAATTCCCACAATAACAGATTGGTTTAGATTGCTAGTCTGTATGGTGAAGTGCTGTACAATAATTCTGATATTTTTAGGTAGAAATAAGAGCACATGAATTATGTCTTTACAAACCAACTGTAAGGTCACCTGCTACCTTCCTGCTGATTTTCTACTACCCAAAGTACGCTGCCTACAGTTATCAGTAGACAGAACTTCTATCTATTTCTGGTGAACAATAGATTGAGTTTATCGTTACACTCTAAAAAACAGTATTCTGTATTATTTTTAACAGGTCATTAAAATATGCCCTCGAGTTGATGAGCAATATATTTATGATTTCTAACACATTTTATTTCTCAAGCAAAGGCAGGTAGTAGCACTTCTGCCATCTGTCACTAAGGTGATGCTAAAACTGGTAATTCAGTTCCTTAATTTTATGAACCTAACCATGCATGTATTTTATTATTCTTTACTATATATAAAATGTTTGTCTAAAATGTGTAGATTGTTTTATAAGAAAATCAAAGGTAAAAACATTCTAGCCAAAACTACAATGAAAGCTATAAAAAGTACACTACTGCAAGTTTTCATCAAACCACAATTACTCTGTGTTTATTTGTCCATTGGAGGACTAGATTTCTACTCATTTTAAAATTCCATAGTAAAAATAGTGATAAAATGATCGGTAATTGTCAATTTCATTACATGCAATAGATACATGTAAAATAAACTGGCTAAAATCAGAAGATGTTTTGAAAAATATTTTTCAAATATGCTACCTGAAAAGCAATGATCTGAACTAAAAATAAAACAGAAAATCTTAAATGACTAACATGCCACTTTTTCTGACATGGTCTGAAAGGATATAAAGCCTTTAAATTATTAGAATCTATTCTAGAAATGGCTAAGCAGCCAGTACCATACTCATTTATCCTTTGTCCTTTTAAGCTTTCAGGGTGCTGTGTAGCCATAGTAACTATGCCTTTCCTCTGTGAAATCCATTAGCTGGTTTCAATCTGGGATTCAATACTACCATAAAAATCAAAGCCAAAGATTAAAAAAAATATTATCAAGAAAAAGATTATTGGTGACAAGCATTTCTTTTAAACGCAATTTCTGCATATTTATGTTTTACACATAACAGCAAAAGAAACCAAAAGGTTAAAAGAACATGAAGAGATAAATTCAAAATGAATTTTAAAACTCGGTTACCATCAGGAATGACACAATACGACCTCAAACTAGATCTCAGAGCAAAACTAGCTCTCATTTGCATTAAGTCAGTCAGTGCTGCTGGCTAGCTGGCCATCCACAAAACAGCACAACAGACAAGCTTTCAACCTCAACATCTCACTCCTTTTCTGACAGCAGACTAAGATGCAAGTATGAGAAAGGAAGAGGGATGAGGATTTGTGCTGCAATTTGGACAAGCCCATGCAAAAGATAAAAATCACCTTTGTTCCTTTATTATCTTTTGTGTGACAATACAGACTACAAATAATCTGTTGGATCTCTATTGTACAAGAATTCTATCCATAGGAATTGGAAAATCTTGGACTCAGTTATTCCGGGTAGACAACCTGGAAAGAGGGCAGGTGTTTCAGAAGACTAGGATAAGCTTTATCCTGTATCCTATTTGGATATGTTGGGTTTTGTCACAACAGCCCTGAGCAACTACAATGCTAGCTCATTCCTGACATTGGTTACAGGTAAACTAAACTGATGATATTATATTGCCAGTGTTTGCTCAAATCCTAATTACCAGGAATTACACTTGGCAACTAGAAGGAGCTACAGTTTCTGCAAGTAGTTGGAAGTATTCCACAACTGGAATCCGCAAAGTGTTGGAATATATTCCACAATCTACTAACTTAAAAATAAATAATTCCTTGAGTCTTTGTACTGGATACCACATTCCTTAACTAAAAAACTTCACTGCCTCCTCAGCTGTTTAACTGTTAGTTCATCTTCTGCTGATTTGATTTTATACTTCCATTTGCTTCTGCATTATATTAGAATCAAACATGATTCAAAGGTGAAATATCTGCCATGGTAAGAAGTGTCCATATTTGGGCTGACGGAAGAGAGGATTCCCACTAATATGAGAAAATGAATACATACTGGTATTTTATTTCTGCTTCCTAGATCCTTATTCTGCTATTGCCATTTTATAACAAGCAACAAGTCTGAATGGCAAGGTCATGTTCATATAGGATAAAGAAAGATCACATTATTATTTTTAAGAGGCCATCAAAATTGCAAAATGAAATAATACTTGCACTCAAAAGAAGAAAAAAAATTCACATGAGAGTTACCTGAATCTAAACCTTCTACTTTTTCCTGACTTCATGGAAGTTAGTAGCAAAACTTCAATAAACTTAAGCAGGGCAAAGATCTCACTCTATGTATATTTATGACAAGGATGACAAAAGAGCAATTAAAAGTCGTGTTTCCTGTTGCTATGGTCGAGGACAATGTAATGTCATCATAGTTTCTACACCTAACTTGACCAATGATTCTGTGATCGTAAGCTTGTCCCTGATCTAAACTAAAATGGCAACATGTTTTAGAAGTCACAGTGTAAAGCTCAATTATAGCCCCAAAGCCTTTTGAGAGTTCAACACTCAAAGAAAGATGCACAAATTCTTCTTTCAACATACTCTTGGTGCTGTCTTTCAAGCAAAAACAGAGGGAGGCTCACCTCTACTTTGAAACACAGGAAGCATATTGAAGGAGGCAGGGATGTTCTTAACAGTTACAACATTTTGACAAGACACTAGAGATCCAGATACACTTTTGCCCTAAGCAATAACATACTCAAAGACACAAGCCTTACCACTTAAAAAAAAAAAAAAAAAAAAAAGGAAAAAAATCCTTTGTCATTAGTGATGACTGTGCAATTTCATGAACTCAGGCTATAGAACAAAGGACTTCTATCCATATTGACAGTACAGTCTGTGAACTATAATTTCAGGAGAGGAGAGCAGGATATACAGGTACTTTCACCTTGCCACCCAGTCTTACTGCCACAAAGGGGTCATAATGAGAAGCAGTAATGACAGAAAAAGAATCACGAGAAATTAAATCTAGCTGTGTGGATAGGAATTACCTAAAGTTGGAAAAAAATGAGAAAAGCCATAGATCTAATACAGTATAAATAGCCATAGGTGCTCTCAGAAGACTTGCAAGCATTGCAAAATCCAAGGAGAGCTTTTGCAAACACTATAACTTAGAACACCTTGAAAAACAGCAGTAATTTTCGGTTCTTACAAGCTTCACATCAAAATATTGCACAGCAATCTCTCTGTATATGCCTTTTTAAGTAACTTTACCATTTACCTACATTTATTCCATAAAGACTCTTCAAAATTAAAAAGCTATTATTCCTTCCTTTTCTCACTGATCTTTTAATATTTTCTAATTTACATAACAAAACTAGAGGAAACACCAAAGCTTTAAGCCACATACTTGCATAGCTTTAGTTTTCACTACATTAAATTCTAGGGGCTAATGGTTTTAAAGGCCAAAGAATATTCCACGAACTTTAAATTATGAGGGAACACAGGACAAACCTCTCTTTAAAACCTGTGGTACCAATTAAAATAAACTTGGAAGAGGACTAGTCACTGGAAGTTTTATTTTCCTTGACATTAGAAAACGAAAGAACCTCACACAAATAAAACATCAATATAATATCTGCATCTGAGGAGGCTCTGTGAGGATGTTTTGTATGTCTGAGGCTATCACTTCTTTCACAAAACCCTCTCTCCTCACCCTCCATTCCAATACTCTGCGGTTGCCATAGTTACTGTTTCACATGGCCATAGTGTAATGACCTCACATTTGATAAATCCACAGAGGCTTTGAATTTGCAAAATATTTCAAGATTTGTGCAGAAATTTTGCCATGAAATTTCACTAAAAGACTGGCAGGTGCCAAGGCACATGCAAACAAATATCTCTTTTTGAAGACTGGGTATTTTATTTGCTGAACTGCAAACTTTCAGCTACAATGAAACTATAGGAACTGAATGAAGGTGCAGGAACTGAAACCATGGTGTGGTTCATTAATTACATTCTGACAATTTAGACACGTACTTTTAATGATAAGGAAGGTAATTCAGCTATAAGCAGGTTTCTCTTTCCAAATTACAGTAAAATTGCATGAAGAAAAATCCTAAAACATTCCTAAACCACAACATAGTAAGAGAACTTGAGCCTTCCTAGAGCATTTACAGATTAATGTTCCCCACATAGTTTCAACACAGCTATCAGGAGCACAAAATACACAAACAGCAATCATTCTCCTAAGCTTGAAGGATGACAAAAACAAATCATAGTGATGACAATCTAAAAGTCAGGTGTCATACCTATAACACATAAGTCACTGAATTCTTAACTACTATCCCATAATGAACAAATTAGATATACTGGATTTCTGCATGAAGTCCCACAGCCTTGTTCTTATAGAATATGGAATATAAAGAACTGTACTTGGAGTAAATCTGAATTGTGCCCAAAATCTTCCACGTAACGCAGATTACTGTCTATTGATTGATATATAAAATTCAGGTACATATTGTATCTATCCAAGGAGTAGAACTTCCTAAAAGCAGGAATGATTTTGTGTTCATTGAACAAAGTGTTGGATCCTTAGGCCCTTGCTATAAGTTTCCAAATATGCAAAGGAAAACTCTTCTCCTGACTTTTCACTTAGATGAAAGCACATGCATTATTATTGAAACTGTCCTAACTTCCAAATATGTGATTGCACAGGAAAAAAAAAATAAGGTGAATATTTGAAATACATCTTTTAACAAATTAGATGAAACTACACCCCGTTCCATTTGCTCTACTCAGATCAGATGCTTTACATGCCACCCTGTTTTTCTTTTGTCTTTCCTACTCCCTGAATCAAAAAAGAACATGATAAGATGACAAGAATCCATCTGGATTATGCTGATACAACGCTATACAAGTAAAGAGATCTAATGAAGTTGTGAAAACATCATATCCATCCACTTATTAGTATGTATACAATCTGTAAATCAGAATTTTAGTCACAGAGTATCACTAACTCAACAGTTAGCGCTAAGGATCACTATGTGTGAAAGCGTTACCTTCATATTCATCTTGTGAAATCCTGTGATATTGCATACACAGAGTAACATCGCCCTGTCCCTTGTCTCTTAAAACTGTATTCTTATGTGAGTATACTTGAATATTCCATGTTCGTTTTAATCTTAGAATAGCAATGATAAAAAGCCATCTGTGGCAACCCAGCACTTCGCAATATATGCATTTATTTCCCTTCTTGACATGTTTGGTATCTTTCTCACCTATTTACAGCCAAATTTTTTTAAGCCACTCTTCTCTTGACTTTGACCCTGCTATGCCTCCTCATCTCTGCTTTTTCCAATGTAGACAAAGAGCGACTAGAAGGGGTCTTCTCTTTCCAGCATTTCCTACCCTGGGCCAGCATGAAAACAAGAGCACACTAGAAGATCAACAAACCGTCGAGTGCCAGATGAAACAGATGCAAGTACTCCTCATAAGCCTCAGAACAGAGGAAGCCAGGTTTCTGCTTCTGTTGATTGGCTTTTTAGGTGAATTATGCTAACACCGTACTATCACGTTCTGCAAAATATTTTGGTCTCTATGCTCATTCTGCCACATTCGTATGCGTATTTTAAATCTTTGCTCACGCTAACATTTTCTACCAATCAAGAACTCCCCCCAAAATCAACAATGAATGTTTAAAAATGATCTAAAGTGTCAGGCTCAAAGGGCTGTGGATCAGCAGCAACCCAGTCCAGATAGAGGTCAATGACCAAAGGCAACCCTCGGTGTCAATACAAGACCAAATACTCTTTAACATCCTTGTGATGTTAACTTGTAAAGTGGGACAGAGCACACATTCAGCAAGTACACAGATAATGAAAAACTAGGAGAAGTAGTTGAAACACCAAAGTGTTGCACAGACCTTTACAGGCTGGAGAAATGAGCAAACAGGAACTTCACGAAGTTCAACAAAGGGAAATGAAAAGTCTTGCACTTGTGGAGGAATAACCCCAGACACTAGTACAGGCTGGGGGGCCAACTAGCTGGAAAGCAGCTTTGCAGAGAAGGACCTGGGGGTCCTGGTGGACAAGCTGACCATGAGCCAGCAATGTGCCCTCCTCCCAGCAAAGGCAGCCCACAGCAACCTGGCATTGTCCGCAGGAGGTCGAGGCAGTCCGTTGCATCTGTTCAGTACAAGTGAGAAACATCTGGAGTGTTGGGTCCAGTTCTGAGCTCCCCAGAACAAGAAAGACATAGGCATAGTAAAGCAAGTCCAGTAAAGTGCCATGAAGATGAGTAAAGGACTGGAGCACCTGTTGTTTGAGGACAGGCTGAGAGAGATGGGGGCATTCAGCATGGGGAAGAGAAGACTGAGGGGAATCCTGTCCGCGTGTGGATCTTATTACCTGGTGGAAGGAAGAGTAGCTAGCAGATCCAGGCTCTTGCCAGGAGCGCCCAGTCACAAGACACAGACCGAAATACGGAAGTCCCAGTTAAACATTTGAAAAATCTTTCTTTCTGCCAGGTTTGTCAAACACTGGAAAATGGTACCCAGGCTGCTTGTGAAGTCTTCGTCCTTGAGCATGCTCAAAAAAATGACTTGACACAGCTCTGTGCAACCTGCTCTAGGTGACCCTGTTGTAAGCAACGAAGGAGTGCTGGATAACATCCAGAGGCCTCTTCCAACATCAATCTTCTGTGATTCTGTTAAGAACTAACATCTCTGGCTTTAAAATGGGGAACCTATTTGAGGTTTCTCTCCTACCTTGAGAATTAATGTGCCTACATAGTATTTTGTTATGATCCACTTTGTTGTTGCATAGTGTCAACTTTATGAGCAACTGAACTGCTATATTTTCGTTATTGTCTTATTGTTGTTTTGAAAGTAGCAGTTTTCATATTCATCAATACCATTAGTACTCAACTAATTGTCAAAAAAAATCATTAAAAAAAAGATGGTTTATAGGAATAAGTGTTCTGTGATTTGTTTTCTCAAATGTCTTTCAATAAAATTATTTCATAGTGTGATCACTTGGATCTTAGTGTATAGATTTTTTCAAAGTACCAGCTGTTTTCCCAGTCCTGGTAAATCTTATGTTTGATAATCCCAGTCCCAACCATCCTCACTCACTATAAAAAATAGACATTGCATTTCACTCAAAATCTGCAAGAAAAAAAAAAAAATCAAAGTCTATAATTCTCTATGAAGTCAGCTTTACCTCTCATTTAATACTTCACACTTATGAGAAGACTGGTTTACAATTTAAATGTTATGTTACTCATCAGTAACCTCCTTTTATATTGTTTTGATGCTTTGTGAATAGAATATTCATCTAGCATTTAAATTAATATTTAATTGAAGAAAACTCAGTTCTGTATAGTTCATGAACTTGAGAATTCACAGTACCTAATTGTCAAGCGATACACAGGAAGGTCTCACGTGGAAGTACTACATGAGGAAGTACTACACACACCTTCCTGCTCTCATATGCTGTCTTCCATTACAGACCCTCATTCCTTACACAGCTACAGGGAGCTATTCTACTTCTTCCTGAAACATTTCCTCCTACCAATGAATCCAATTAGAATTTTTTGTTCTCAATTAAAATCACTATCTTCTTTTTCTTCTGCTGAATTCCTTTTAGCCTAGGTCTCTTCCACTCTGTAAGTCACGGGGAGAGTGCAAAAATTATCCTTTTTCTAGGATTAAAGAAGGAAGTAACGCCAGAAGAAAAAGGGAATGTTTCCTGTGGTATTACTGACTTTAAAAATGTTTATGAATCTACATCCTTAGAAACCAAACCAAAGTATAAGATAGAGTGAAGGACGCAAGACCAGTGATAGGGTGTGTAAACTTTACCAGGTCACAGAGGACCTGGTGCTTATTTCATTATGATGATTAAATACACTGGGGATACTTAAAGAGTAACTTAGAGAGGTATCATGACATAGCCTTTGGCTTCTCTACTATGATTTCTGAAAAGAGGAAATAAAATTGGTTATCCATGATGGTGCTGCTCAGAAGTAGCATTATCACGTTTAAATGAGCAGCTACCCTAGAGTGCCTCACTGCTAAACTAATAGTCTTACTTCACAATCTAAGGAAAGTACAGCTGGAGTTGCCCCACATTTGACATGCACTTATAATGAAAATGTTGCCTTAAAGTTGGACCAAAGACTTTAAGTTAGTGTCTCAGGTAATCCAATATCTAAACCAGGAGAAACATATAAAGCACTCTCTTACTTGTGCTAGCCTCTCTGACTTAACATTTGCAGTCTACAATTCAGTATACTATATTCTCAAAACTTCAAATGTATAAACTCTCTATTTTCTCTGCTAGAGAAGATGCATTCTTATGCCTTTACATCAACTAAACCAAGCTGCAAAACCATAATTCCCCTAAAAAATTTGTGCAACTATTTGTCAGATAAAATGCATGCCCTGAATTCCTAAAGCAGTTGGCTAATGTTAAGAAAAGTCTTAACAAAGAATTAGCCAAGAGATCAAAATCATTTTTAACTTAAACTTTTATTTTTTCCATTCTCAGGAAAAGAACAAAAAAAACCAAAGCCTACCTCCATTTTACTTATATACAAGCAAGATACATCTTCTCAGAAATTTTGTCTAGTAGATACTCATGGAATACCAGGACTTCAAATATCTGCTCCTTTGCATATATTCTACATTTCATAAATATAAGTTACTATTTAGCTGCTGAGAACGTGACAATACAATCACTAGTTTAAGATTTTCCTGTAGCTGATTTCTGAGGACCAAGAGGGCTTCAGCAGAATTGAAACAGGGTGTTAAAAACTACAAAAAGAAGAAAGGTAAGCTTTGCAATTTAAACAAATACTGGCACTTATTTCTCTGCTTCTTGCATAAGTGTGCTACTGAATACCGTAATGGCATATCAGATTTACCAAAGCTCCAAGTGGATTTACCTGTACTCCCTGGGGACCTGCTTGCTGGAAGGAACAAGGTTCTTCTTCCCTAAGATTTCTACCTAATTCATTTTTCAGCATCTGGAGGAAGGCAGCCCTTTTCCACACTGCTCCAGCTATGCCCCTTTCAGCACAAGATACAGGGCAGGTAACAAACAGCAAACAAACCGCACACATCATCCCTCACATCTGCGGACTCTTCAGCAGTCAGGCAGACAACGTCTCTACAGATGTGCAATTTTGGAATGGCTTGAGGTCAAGTTCTTATGAGAAACATCAAATTTCTGTAGATTCCTTCCCACTGTCTAAATAGCATTTCTTTTCTGCTACCTACATGTTTTTCCAATACACTCTGCCTTATTGAAGCATTACATGCTGGGTAACATACTCTTAAGGATGCCACAGTGAAAGCTGGAAGGCTTTTGTCATTAATTACTTCAAACATCAAGTTCAGCATCTCAAAGCTCAGCATTTCAAAGCTCAATCACTGTGCTGCACTTCAGTAAATATCCCCAAGACACATCATCAAGCATATTTTCCACATCACCTGTAGCAGTTGAAAATTGTCTTCCTATTATAGTTCACCTGAAATGGAACTGAACTGAGAAAGGAATGGATGATCTTATTCCACTAACATAGTTAGCACAGAGACAAACCTACCTGGAGTGTTAATGGAAAATACCCATAGAGTCTGTATTCAAAACATGTTTTTGGTCTCTAAGTCAGAGTCCAGTCAGTAGGCCAGAAAAAAAGTGTGACAGTAGGTGCATACATGCTGATATGGGTGTAATTTTCATGATCACGTGGCAGCATTCTGTGACTTGCATAATACGGTGGTAGATCTCATCAAATTAACTAAATACCTCTAATTCTTAGAGCTACCATTGGGTGTCTTTTAGTTAAAGAGGAAGTCATTGCTCACAGTAAACATTTCTAAAATATCTTATTATATCAGATTTCTTATTTCAAACTCTGAAAGTCTCTCTCCAACTATTAGTAAGAATATCCTTATTTTATCCAAATTCTACTTACATAATCAAGAAAAAGCATAATAGCATGAGACTACTAAACTGCTTCAAATATGACAAAGAGTATACTAAATCCAAAAATGATGTTCTGAATGGGCACTTCCCAAAAGACCCAGTAAGCCTGGAGGATACCTGCCCCACTACTGCCAACAGTCCCTCACAAAAATCACTGCTAAACAAGGAAAAGGAAACCTGAAGATGTAAACAAGGAAAAAAGTAATAAATACCTTTCCCTTTGAATGCCCCAGATGGCCTTTTGACAATAATGCCTACATTTTCAACAACAACAAAAAAGATAATAAATTGAAAACCACTCATAGGCAAGATTCACAGCTGGAGTTCTGGTTACTTACACTAAGGTCAATGACGTATGTGAGAATGTAAATTTTGCCTTCTACTCTGTATCTAGCATAGTATCAAGCACCAGGTTTCAGTCCACAACTTTAGGCAATAAGTGGTCTAGCTTAAATATAGCCATGAGACTTTAAAAGTGCTCTCAAATAAACAAACATAACTAGCAACTCAACTTCATAAGCAAAGTAGAATTGCCTGCCACAGGAGATAGGTTTATCTGTGCAAAACCAGGGGTTTTTAGATGTAAAAAGTGTGTACACCCTAGTGTATACCCTGACCTACTTAGAAATCATCAGAACTGTCTCTCACAGGCATTTATGAAGTCAACCTTTCAACATATGCATAGTGCAAAACCAAAACCAACACTTCTCTATCAGTGACAAGAAAGCCAGTGCACAAACCTCTTCCCCAAGAAAAGAAAAGGCAATAATAAATCATAGACAGATGTTAGTCACCTGGCAGACTAACATCCTCAACTACAACAGCGATATGTTTGCAGAATACAATACACAGCTCAATTGCTAACATAGTCTTAACACCAAACACAGAGCTTAAAATCTTTGAGTCATAAATGGATGCCAAATGAACCTATTGGAAAATACTGTAAATGGAGGAAATAACAAATCAGGTTGTGGGTACTGTTTAACAACTGTTTCTAACTGTTTTCACTACAAATCACTTCATACACAAAGGGTAGGCAATGACAAATTCAAATTACCAACATTTATGTCAATAAGAAACAAGACAAATCTAAGGATATGAATTGATAATAGACAGCACTTTTTGTTTGTTTGTTTTTGGTTTTTTGTTTTTAATGTAGATAACAGACTGACCAACTTGCCATGACAAACCCAAAATCTCACATACGGCTTGTTGTGAGTTGATAGATCTTCAATGAAAAAAAAAGGAAAACTGATGCATACTAGTCCAGCGGGTAGCTAGTATTTGATTGCAGAGTTTTGGCACAGTCCAAGAGTTTCTTTTGTCTCTTTGCTTCTATATAGTTGCTAAGGACTTCATTTTGTGGTGTATAAATTTCTTCGGGATACTTATTTTCTCCTCATTTTCTCTTCATTCAGATCCATGTTTTAATTATCACAGGAGCAAGAGCTCCAGTATTTCAGTTCTTGCTACTTTGTGAGTTGGAAAATAAAGATAGCATCTATAATTGTTTTTTTCTGCCTGGTTGATTAGATTCATAAACATACTGTATGGGGACCCAAACTCTCACAGGACTAGTGTAATTAAGAAGTCAAATTGCTATGCTGATTGCAGACACTCTTCATGAACTTTAAAATCAATAGTTCCCAGAATAATCTCAAATCTTGTGCACAATTTCAGAAAACAATTATGCTTTCTTGTTTTATCGGAGTACTACAATTTTCATGTCAGAGAAAGACTTACATGAGGATTTTTAAAAAATTTGCTTTCTAAAAGCACAGCTGCCATCACTTTACTCACATATTTGCCATCACACTTATTAGCTACAAAAAAATAATTTCAATGCTGGGAAATGTTGTTGGAGTTTTGTGATTGTGACTTGATATTTCAGAATAAAAATATTGAGGTTATCCTTAGGGAAATCATAAAGATCAAGTCAAATACATAGGAAAGCAACCTGCTGAGGGAGCTCGTTGCCTACCTTATTAACCTACTGAGGGTTGGTTAAAGGTTTAAGATAAAGCACTACTCTAGAAAAATTCTGCTTTCTTGCAGTAAACACATCTTTAGGAATCCAAAGTTTCTTTAGCCCTAATTTTCAGGCTTTTACAAAACATCTAGGCTAGGAAAGACCTCAGCTGTTTTTCAAGTAGTGAAAAATCTCCCAGAAGAGACACAGAACTGCAAAAAAGAGCAAGTTTTACCATCTGAAAATTCTGACTCCTCCACCAATGCCACTGTACCAGCAATCAAAACCAGCGGATATCTGATTAGCACAATGATTCAACGACAAATTATAATTATTGTCACTCTGCTATTTCAAGTTTTCATTTCTCTCACAAAGAGGAAATCCTCTTCGCATAGGATATAGCTTCAAAAATCTTTAAATATAAGCAGTGCGAATCCAGCACAGAATAATAACATATACTCCCAACCTGGCCCCTCAAAGGTCTATTAGTAACCACAGTATTTAACTGCTGAACAGATAAAGATACAACATGTATCTTCTGTATCTAAGAGTATCACTGATAAATTCACAAATGAAGCTAAAACTTCATTCTCTAGTCATCAGAACAACAGAAAATTTTCAGGTAGTAAGCTAAAAGAGCAATATGTCTCGGAGAACAAAAAGAAATAAGATTATGATAGCAGAAAAGGATAACTTCTATATGCTCAAACAGTATATATATCAAGAAGCAAGGTCTGTTATTCAGGACATTACAATGATTACAAATAATAGTTTGAAATTAGGACAAAAACAAACAAACAAAAAGGATGTCGAGGAAAACTTTCATATATTGATATTTATTAGGCTATTAAAAAAATGTTAAAAATATGTAGTTGAAACAGCTGGGACATTTAAAGTGTAGAAAGCAACTAAATATACAATACACTTTTATGCCATACTCAGGAAAGTGCAAATTACAGCTTAATAAATTTATTTTCCTCCTTTGATGTCTACTTCAGTAGAAAATGCTGGAATGAATAGTAAATATTTGAAAGAAGAAATAAAAATCATTTCCATATTCCATGACAATAAATCTCTGATTTACTCCTAAATATTCAAAAATATATGAACTCGAATAACACACATGCACTGGGTAAATGCATGAACCCTTATACTCAAACTTTTACTACTCAGGCAGAAATTTAGCATTTGAAACATTCTAAGAACAGTACGTCATATCCTTTTGAAAAGAAAAATACATTTTTTAAATTAATATAGAAATACCTGAAAATATATTTAAAAAAACAGAAGTTATAGCTTTCCTTTCAAAACCCACAGGTCTGTGGGCTTAATATGTATTAAGACATGTGACAAATAAGATATAGGTGGGATCCAAAATAAAGCAGTTTATAATGTTCTGCTATGCAAATTTCAGTGCATATGTTATACAAGAGAGTATTAAAGCACTGGGCATCTGTAAGCAGGAAAATTAGCAAATAAGGTATGAGACAGCAATTCACAAAGATTTTATAACTACAGACATGCAAGTATCTGCTTTTTGGTTCACCAGAAATATAAAATAAATATAGATCGTTTTTGGTCAGAATAAAAACATTAACTTTTGGTTAACCAAAAGAATAGAAAAAAAATATCTTTTTTCTCAAAGTGTTTCTTGAACATTCACCTTAGCATGCTATGTTTCAGTTTGGCATGGTGTAAATAGTGACCTGCTTTTTTAAGAACACAGAAGTAAGGGTCAAAACTTTGTGTTATTTTCAACTGAGAAGCATTAGGCTTCAGCATTTTCAACATGAAATAGTCTCTTTTCTTGCTTTGTGGGTTTTTTCCTCAGAAAAATGTAGGCGGTTTTCTTGTGGAATGAACAAATCACCAAAGACAGAAAACATATGTCTAGTTTCAGGCAACTCAAATATGAATCCTGTGAAAAAGTCATCCCTGTCTGTTAATCCTGCAGAACTATTGACTTTTGGAGTTTTCTCAATTTATTTTTATGTACAGTAAATGGAGCCACTCACAGAGAGAAGTGTCAAGCCTTAAAGCCAATTGTACATTTAAAGTTTGGGGTTTTGTGGTTTTGTTGTTGTTTGGTTGGTCGGGGTTTTTTTATTGTTTGTTGTTTTGTTTGTTGCTTATTTAATAAATATTATTATACATACTGGTTAAAGCAGGCTCATTAATACTAGTTCATTCTTTCTATTGGCTTCTCAGCTAAGCACACCAGTAATTTCTACTGAATTAATATGGGTTTACTAGGAAAATTTCTTCACCACTTCATCCAAATACCCATACCAATACTTCTCATATGACATTAAGACTGCAGAAATCTCTTATTTACAAATTCTGTATGTATCAAATGTTAAAACAGGAAAGGAGCTGTCACTGTTTCCAATAAGGAGAAATATTTCCAAGTATGCAGACTACAGGTCATTTTTATGCCTATATGGGAAAAAATTCTCATATGATACTTTGCTTTCATGCTGTGTTCGAGAACTACCTGCTACGTTTGATAGACAAGTAACAAAAGAAACAAGGAACTATCAGGAGGAAGCCCCTTTTCACACCAGCTAGAAACTTTTATCCTAAACTGTGCAAGTTTCATGTACGTCAATCAGATATTCCATTATCACAGTAGCACTAAGTGATAACTATAAAATGCAGAATTAGTTGCTCATCATTCTATGACAAGTTCAAGTTGGCCTGTACAAGTTTCACGACTCACCATGCTTAAAATTCACACTTGAAATTTTAACAATTTTTTCCCATTCCATAACTATTTGTAAAACCAAGATTTTAGTAGTTCTTGTTTTTTGTACAAAAACAAGCCTACCTGCAAGCAACATCACTGTCTCAAGCAGAACTTACTGCTGATTTGTTTCATTCTTCATACCTGGAATTCTCTTTATCTGCTGGGAATAATGTACTCTACACAGCTATGAAGTCAAAACTCTACCATATAATTACACTGAATAAGCATGTAAATACAAAAATTTAGTCGATATTACACAAACTGCTGACAAAATAATAAAAGAGTTGAAGCCTGACTGGCAGGCATCTCAGCCAAGAAACAGTCACTAAATTCAGACATCTCCTAAGAATACTCATCTGTTTGAGGGAGCTGGAGACAGAATACCGTAGTTTGGGGAAAGTAAGTCTAAAATGCACAGAGCTAAACATACGACATAAATTTAGCCTCAACATCATTTTGGAAGCCACTGATCACACAGTCTTACAGTATACAGTTCCAAGGCTTTAAGACTAACTGATGTGGTGCTTACGGTCTTCCAGCAGTGTAAGAATGAGCACAGTAAAGACTCACCTTTCTCCCTCTAACCCCCCTGGCTCTTCTAAGCCTAACTAGGGCATGTACAGTCTGTGTTTGGGCCTATACTCTGATTATATGATTATAATAGACAAACCTCATTGTTACCAAAACTATTGATAAAGTTAAGGACCGTATAAAAGCTGAGTATTATTATTGTTTTCATTTTTATACAAAAAATGTCTCATAAATCTTATATATACACTTTTTAAAGTGAGCATCGTTGCTTCCCTGCCTTATTTTAAGGTTATTTTTCCCCTGTGTATAAAAGCAAAACAATCCTACCATTCAATACAACAATTATCAGCACAATAAGCGTTCATAGAATAAGGTATATCTAATTTCAACTACAATTAGTTCAGCAGACCTCTTTCTGGATTATTTACCAAGAGGCACTTCCATAAAACTCACCTATAAAGCTAGATGCAAAAAACGTTTCCATGACCAAGACCTATGAATATCACCAGTCCTGCAGGATAAAAAGATTGCTGCCAAAAACCTGATGTTGGTTATGGATAAAATTAGAATTATGTAAGAAAGATCAAAGTTTCTCAGCATGATAGCTTATTTGAATGTTTTTGCCTTTACTAACAATATTATCACTTTAAACTAAGGTTAAACAAAGAAAAAAAACTCTATCAAAAGTATCAAGTTTCCAAAGAAGTTTTCTATTACACCACAAAAAAGAATATATATTGAAACTAAGTAGCCAAAAAGCACAATAGCATCATATTCTTGGAACAGAGCAAATTTTTTTGTATTTTAAATAGCTACAATGTAGTACATATAATCTGGGGGAGAGGTGGAGAAAAATCACTATTGATTCTCTATCCTCTCAACAATAAGTAATTGGACCCATGAGCTGAATAGTACAGATTAGCATTAAAATACCAGTCAATTATTGCTAGCTGTAACATAACATTCTGAATGGACAATACTCTGAACAAATACATGCAGAGTTAAGTAGAGCATGGAGGCCAACAGATGTCTGAATTAAAAGAGCCAGGGACTCCTGTTAATTTCAATCAATGATGTGATTCTCTCGCCTTGTACATTCTTCAGATATCTGCACTATTTCAGCATGACGACAAGAATCTACAAATACATGATTACAGTAAAGGAGAGCTCTGTCATGCGTACCCTTTTTCCCCACCAAGGTAAGAGTTCATTCAGAAATAAAATTAATAATCAGTTCTGATGAAATTGGGACAAACTCAAAGTATGCTGTAATTACTGCCCTGTTCCTGTGAAATGCCACATCTTGTATACCAGCTATAAAAGGCTTGGAACTTAATATGTTGCTATTTCAATCAAATAACAAGGGTATTAAGTTGAATGAAGTCTTCTAAGGAGATAGTCTCAGCTCTCAGGTGTCTGCATTAAGGTCCCAGGGAACTACTTGGCCTCTGACTGAATTTTGGTAAAGAGGACCCAAATGTAAGAGCTCAAAGTAGTTTTGTATTATCAATTGCCTGAGCAGAATGATAGCACTGACCAACTATGGTATGCTAAGGGAGATCAGAGAGGCAATGAGGGAAGGAAATACAATTGTAACAGCAGATACCATGAATATCAGGCAAGGATCACACTGGGACACAAAGCAGAGAAGAAACTTTAGCACTACAATAATCATTTCATGGAGAGCTGGTTAGGGAATCCATTAGCGACGCAGTCCCAGACTTAGTATTGAATAGCATGCAGGATCTTGTTCAAAATTTTTCTATTGAAAGGTGCTCTAATAAGACATTCAGTTTCAATATGCCTACAGGAGTTACAAAAGGCATAAAATCCACCACAGTTGTATGCAACTTCCAAAAGGAAAATGACACAGAAATGAGAGCGCTTATTAAAAAGAAGATAAAAGAACTGCTGAAAGAATTAAATCCCAGAGACATCATGGATATCACTGAAAGATACCATATTTAAAACACAGTTCCAGTGCACATCACTTATTAAGAAAGGCTTGATTAAAAGTTGAAAGGAACTGCCTTAAAGAAATAGGCTAAGAGCAGTTTTCAGAAACAGGAAAACAACAACAACAACAAAACTTTCATTGAAAAGCTTTGGTTATGTTCCGATGAAGATAAAAACAATCATACAGCCTGGTGAATTAAATCAATAAGTACAAACAGGTGATAAAACAAGTTTGAGAAGTAACTCAGAAATCAAAGCTACATACTAAATTCAATCTTATTCAGAGCTAGGCATCTGATAGAAATTCTGTGCAAAACAAACCAACCAAACAAACAAACAAACAAAAATAAATAAGCCACACCTTGCAAGCAGAGAGGAAACCCCTGGAAGCAGATCTACTTCTGTTCCTTCTTTCCAACAGCAAGATTACTCTCTGCAGCTGAGAAGCCAGTACAATCTTCTCCTGTTTGGAGAACTTCTCCCACTAATTAGCTTCAGCTTCTATCCATTTCAGGAGACACATTCAACTGTTAGAAGATCCTGAATTTGACTGGAAAGTAACACTCATGTTAACTAAGCTGGGCTTTTGTTCTGTTGCTCATTTTAACTTTCTTTCTTGCTTCTGGGTCACTCCTTAATATTCTACTCATTTCATACTCTACTACAAGTAACACATCCATACAAAGCTCTTAAAAATACTGTTTGCTATTTTATCACATTCCTAAATGTGTTCTATCAAGATACACAGTGGCCTCTGGTTTTACTTTTGAAAACATTTGTCAGCTGAAACTAAAAATTTAGACAGTACCTGCTTTGCTGTAACACGGAATATGAAGATGAAAAACAGTTGTCAAAGATCTACATTCTAAAATCTAATGAAAAATTATGGCTAGTTGTAAAACTGCATTTTTGCAGAACATAAAACCAGTGAAAAACTGTCTCAATGAAAGTAGGACTTTTTTGGGGTTTTTTAAGGAAAAACGAATGCAAAATTGCTTACATTGGTGTATTCCTTCAAAGGCTACTCCTGTTGACAAACGATATTGCAGTGAGAACATTCATGTCAGCCTCCTCTGGTTGCCAGCTTTCTAGCAATTTTGTCATATCTTTCTATTTCTGTTGCAAGGAAAGTTGTAAAATTTGACATTTAAAGTCGTAACTTAAATCAGGCATCTATCTTACCCTTACAAGCATGTGGATATTTACTGCCAGATAATATGTGTCCTGTAGTCAACTGACTCAGTTATGGTTTAATTCTTTTTATATAGTTACACTTTTCTTATTTGCATTTTTTAATGAAAATAAGTGTTGATCTGTGCAAACTAAGGGTTTTCTGAATAATGCTGTAAATACATATTGATTATGACCACACTGGTTAGGTATCATCAACAGTGCTCTACTCTTCAATGGCTACATCTGAATTCCCTGTCTCCTGTCAGAACTATGTGATATGCCAGCAAGAAGAATATCTCAAGAAACTCCGACATAAGTGCAGTCCTGGCATTCACAGCATAGCTTTTACAAACAAGTTGCTGATTACTGAGTGTACAATCGTGTAAGTCTTCTGTGAACTTCCTTTATTTGGTTCAGGTTTCTCCCTACAAGTTAGTGACAAAGTCAAGAACGGTGAAACATAATGAAGAAACATATGTAAAGCTATTACCACGTGTACACATAGGAGTACCTCTCAATGCTACACTGGCTTTGTGTCTGGATATGAGTAACAAAAATGAGCAAACATCGGGGAAAAAAAAAAAAAAAAAAGGTGTACTTCACACAGGCAAACAAATAAATGGGGATTTCAGAGAACACCAAAACGCAACAAAAACACCTCCCCAGAATCAAGGGCACTACTGACACTCAAATATGTGTAATAGGATATGAAAAGAATCTCACAGGTATGATCCATTTCCTTCACTCCATCTGGGCAAGGAGTCATCCAGGCATTGTGGCCAAGACGACATATTCTACGCCCCCTCTTCCCTGACCACAGAAACATGGTGGGGATTCTTCCGGCTCCACTGATGCAGCTTCTGCATGATAGGCTCAATACAAATATCTCAGGAATTATTTTCAGACAAGCTTTTCTCAACAGAAGGTGAGAAATATTTTTATGCCTCAGAAGAACTGCTTCATTACCAGCACTGTTCTTTACCAGCCCTTGCATCAGCTCCCACAGTAACTCAACATTGTGCATTTCCAGATACAAAACTTCTGTTCACGTATAGTCCTCACAAAAGCATATAGCCAGGTGTAACTGCACAGGTGAGCTTACTAATGATGACAAATCAAATGTGAAAGAACACTTGGTATTTCAAGGCATGAGTTCAGGGTTAACAGCTTCACTGCAGACACCTTATTCTGCCTCTTTCCTGCATCCATCAATGAAAAGTAAGACACCGCATGTACTCACAGAAGAAAAAGCACTTTCCCAAAAGCTATGCCACAACTTGAGAGAGGAGGTTAACAGTCAGATGAACACCATACAACAGTCTCTGGGGAACAAGGGATGATATATGTTGTGTGATAACAATCTCACAAATCATTTTTTTCAGAGTGAAAATAATCTTCACACAGTTAATTCTCATATCAGAACTTAAGAAAAAGCAGGTAAGAGGGACAAGTCCTACATACAGTGGGGTTTTTGTTTTCAAATGAAGCACATCAGTGCTTTAAATAGAAACGAATAAACAATTCGCGTAACTGAACAGCTTTGGCACCAAGTTCTCATCCCAAGTATTTGGGAAGGAACAGGAACAGCAACAACAGAAGATTGTTGATCTGCTCTACATAACAACAAATCTGTCACGCTGAGAAAATGCATTTAAGTATTACACTTTAGTAGAATGTTTTGTTATAACTGAAGGTAGAGATAGCAAAATACTTACTATATTTCTTTATTTAATTCAATGTATGTCTTTGTAGCACCAGCAGCAGAAATCATAATAGAGCACTAGGGTTAGTTGCATATGCTATCTGAGCTTATTCCCTTTGCTTACACTGGCTCTTAAAACAAGTTACTCCATAAACAAGTAGCACCCTGAGCCTGGAGATAATTTAAAAAACAAACAAACAAACAAACAAAAAACCATTCTGAGAGCTCTGCACAGGAAAGCCCACGATGACATGACTTACATGCTTCTCAGCAAAGAACTGAAATAAAACATAATTAAATAGAAAAAAAAAAAATATTAACTTTAAATTCTAATTGCTAGATGTCTGTCAACATACATTTCACCTAACTGCAGACATCCAAAGCTTGCATCTTCTCATTGTCTGATCTGGCACTCCAATGAGTTTGACAATGCCAACGAAGCACTGCCCTTCCAAAACAAATACTGTATTTTACACAGAAGTGCATTTTGTGAAGTGAACCTACAAATAAACTAAACGCAAGCCCTTCATCAGGTCAGAAAAATACAGGAAATATCCATATCTTATTGGAAGAAGTGTGAACAGTTAATTTACAAACAATTAAGGCTACATAGAAATAGATGATTATAATTTAAATTTCTGAGAAATTAAATCAATTTCTGAGTAGTTTACACTAGAATCTCAGTCTTTTGCAAACAGAAATACTCCTGTCAGCACCTACAGTGAAGGCATCTCCTTGTCAAAAGGAGTTGACAAACATGGGCTTGTTTAACGAGTACTATGGCAATCAAAGCTATAGTTCTGGTACACTGCTAGTTACTAAATGTGGGGTTTTTCTCCTTCACTGAGAGCTGGACAGTTCAATGACACATAACAGGAAAAGTTCCTTCACTTCTGTATTTATGGCCCAAATACATATTGGCTACTTAATTTTCCTATTCTGTCTGGAATGGAATAGCACATGAGAATGTAATGCTTACTTGAGGACTGATGAGCAGGTCTGGAGAGATTTAAGACCTTGTTTCTGAAATAATAATATAATTTCAACATAATTATAAATACAATCACCTCATGGTTTTTGCAAGGCCAAGAAGGGCAGAAGTGCAGTTTTAATTCTAATCTCTTCCAAAATTTAGACACTCAAGTAAAGTGTAAGAGTGCAGTGAGTTGCTCTCTGTGCCCAGGAATGCTCTCTGTCAAACAGGGGCAACCACTCAATTTTTAAAACTACCATAAGAACACAAAAGACAGAAGTCACAACCCTTGCTTTGTACAACATCTTGGCAAGACAGCTTGTCTAGCTTGCAAGATAAACATGTTCAAGTCCCTCTGGAATTTGAGGAGATTAAATCCATGTTACCCACATCCTTGCATACTGCTTTAGTCACCAGGCTTCTGAAAATATGCTAATAAGAATTAAAAAAAAAAAAAAAAAAAAAGAGAGAGAAAACAACTGAGGCAGGACAGCAAGAAGAGGGCTAGCTAGACCTGGGTGTACCATGAATCAGAGAAGAACAAAATTACAGGCTGCATTTCTTAGTTTGAAGATTATTTACAGATTCTTACTTTGGGACACAGTTCACTAAGTAATAGTTGCCCAAGAGTCAGGAATTGTCTGAAACACAGTAAATTAAATAAGAACCTGTGGATAAAGGTCAGGATCTTTATCTTCTTTCCTACAACAAACACTGCTTTCTTAAGCGGACACCAGCTAGTACTTTTTTCAAGTTCAGAATCTGTGCATTCAAAACAGGATCTCAATAGGTCTCATCGTGGTCAAACTTAACCAGCAACATTATCAGCCTTTTGCTCTTGCTGGTCTCTCTTACATCATTTCCAATCACCATATTACACTCTACTGTTCTACCTGGACTGATCCTCAGCAAACCTGCAGATGATACTGAAGTAATAGGAATAGCTTTACATGAACATCAGAACTTAGTTGAGAGAAACCTCTGTAACCTTGAGGATTGGGTTAACCTCATGAGTTCAACATAGAAAAGTACAGTTTTACACCTGCAGCGTAGGCCCGTAGTTAACTGTTGAACAGGTTCCAGCACTTATGATGGACACCAAGTAAACGGCAGCCAACAGTGCCCTCTTGTCATGAATAAGGCAAACTACATCCTGAGCATCATTAAGAAACAACAGGGCTCATAGAAACAGGAGACATTAATCTCGTCTTACAATTTGCATTGATAAGGCTGGAATACTAAAGAGCCAGTTTTTGCACCCCCATTTCAAGAGCCATGTGTAGAGGTCCAGCAGAGGTCTGTCACAATGGTCATGGAACCAGAGCACATGATCCACAAGGAGAGGCTGAGGATACTGGCCTTGTTCAGTCTGGTGAACAGCGGGCTGTAGGGGCAAGGCAATAACTGCTGACACAAAGGGGAAGCACAAAGACAAAGAAGCCAAACTCTTCTCAGTAGTACCAGACAGCAAAGCAAGGGGAACCAGTCCCAGATTGGCATTTGGGGGGTTCATGCTGGACATCAGGGCAACATTTACCTAGGAGGGTAATGCAGCCCTGGATCAGGTTGTGGAACCTCCACATCTTTGAAGGTGTCCAAGACCAGCCAGAGCCCACAGGGACCGGATACACTGCTGGCCATAGTCCAGCTCAGATGGAAGTTTGGGCTAGATGACCCCAGAGCTCCCTTCCAACAGATATGTCTATGATTCCCTACATGCTCATCTGGGAACTCTTTTCATGGCTGCCTCTTATTCTCAGTTAAGGTTACTTGCTCCTCCCTGTTGCTGGTCATACTGATCTCATTTTCCCTTAATCCATATTCTCCCAAGAACAAGTGAAACAGAGGAGAAAGTGGCACTAGAATGACTGAGTATGAGCTAAACATGAGTGATCTTAAGACGGAGGCCAAAAGGTTTTGAAGCTACAATCTTTCCCTTGGGAGTATTTTTTCCTCTAAACAGCACATCTCCCTGGTTTCCCTGTGTAAATGAAAAAAGGGTTTAAACTTATGCCACATGCTTTGCAAACCAGGTGTATGAAACCACACCAACAATATGAGAATATAAGAGGTTGCAGCAAATAACCAATTTTTGCCTATGTTTATTTTTAATCAGTATGGTTATCTTTTCTCTTTGTTCATTCTTATCTATATTTATCAAACTATCTCTCATTTAGATTGAAAGCTTTCCAGGCTGAAAAAGTTCTTTCTCTCTAGTGCGTTGTTGTTGGTTTTGGTTTGTTTTATTTTTTATACCTTTCTGGTTTTTTCAAGGTCTTCTCCCTTACAAAAGCTTATAAGCCTCAGAATAAATCAAATTCAAAACCCCAAAATGAAATGGCTATGACAAAAACCCACACATTTGGGTTAAAAAGGCAGGATGCAGACACAGAAAAATCCTCAGTAAATTGGCTTGGCATTTAGGCAGTCTCTAGCCCTTTATTCTAGACCAAAAGCTGTTCTCTAATACTGAGAATTTATCAAGAAATATGTTCAAACTAGTAAGGCAGTCACATGATAAAGCTGTAGAGAGACATAAAAGCTTGTCTATTGTGCAGAAAGAGCTGTCATTAGATAAGCAAAGAAAAATAGCACAAAGAATTATAATTTTGCTTGTACCAATTTCCTCAGAATCTCTTTTTTTTAATCCATTACACTGAAAGACACTATTAAAGCTGTAGTTACATCTTCTGATTTGAGAAAAATGGTTACAGCAAGGAAAAAAACTTGGAAAGCAATGAAGCGATAAATAATTTTACTTATAAAAAAGGCAGAGGTTCTGAACAAAAAAAATCTATATAAATTTAATTAATTTGAAGCTAAGACAAAAAAGATTGGCAAGGAAAATTTCAGTTTCCTTTTGCTAAAGGAGAGGTGACTCCAGGATTAGGTTAATTACTGATCAAGAAAATGGTTCCAAAGTTTTATTAGCTAAATGCTTCACTATAATACAAAAGCATGCATTGCACCATATTATGTGGCTCACCTCTGTTACTAGAAAATTAATTTTAGCTATCTCAGTGAGGAAGTTACTCCTTGTGTCCGTTTATTTTCCAGCCTGGCAAAAACAGCATTTAGTTCAGGAAAGCAATAGAAAGAAGCATTTTCCAGAAAATAAATCTTCTGAATGCAGAAAAAGACCGGTACTGTTAATTGAAAGGTAAGCTGGAAAATGCAGACACATTTATGGATTGTAAATGGGAGGACAATAACAATACAGAATCCCTACCTGAAGTATTCTATGAGACTGTATTCTGACCTGAAGCTATAATATTAAGAAGAAAGATTTGAAAACAATCAGGAAAAAAGATTAAACCTGAATTCAAAGCTTAATCTTTGCAATGAAGAAAATAAAACACCTTTCCAAGAAACAATTTAGCAGAAGCCTCCCTTTTGCTCTGTCAAATGATTCATAATATGCCAACACACAAAAAAGACTTGACAACCATTCTCCCCCCGTGCTGTTGTCCCCATCTGCAATGTTGCCAACAAAGTGCAAATCTCCCAAGTGTCCTGCTATCTGGTCTCGCACCTTGACAAGGTAATGGCCAAGCAGAGTTGCCTTCTGAATCGGCAAAAGCTCATGTGCAAATCCCTTCCTTACACTATTCCATATAATGAAAACCACTCCTCCAAACAACTTAATAGCTTTATCAACATCACAGATTTTGCTGTATGAGAATTAAAGAACACCACGTTTCATATAATTTATTCGTTCATACACCAGCTTTAGGACACTGCACAGAACTGCATGAGTATCAGTAACAACTTCTGATGGTGCCAGAGGACTGTCAACTACTGAAAATATGTAGCATATCATTTCAAGAATTTATTTGCATAAATCAGAATTAAACTTTGTCCATGCAAAACTCCTGGAGTCCTCCCTCACTTATACATGCAGGAAAAAGTAAAGTTGTCAGCAGCTGAAATAATTACTCTATCAACCCCATTTAAAATTTGAGACTTTTTAAAAAATGACAGACAAGTTAAAATTCCCTGGTTATCTTCTAGTAATATCATTAAGAGTAAAGCACTTGAAAATAGCACTGAAAAAAACCAAGTTTTTAAATTTGAAAGATACCTAGTCTGCACTGTATCTACTTGTAATGAAACAAAATCAAATGAAAAGCATGTTCAGAGTTATCCCAAGTTATGTTCTGCATGCACGCAGTTCCTCATGTCGGCCTACTGATTAACCGTACTTAGATGGCAGCAGTGCAAAATAAGAAGCATTTTCAAAAAAACAATATTCTTTTTTCTGTCAGCCAGTAATGTAATACATATAGTTTCTAGCCCCTAAAAAACAAACAAACAAAAAAGGAAATCTAAGCTACATTTAGTTTTGAGTATGTGAATATCTCTGCGTATTCTAATAATAGAACAGACAGGGCACAAAAAATAAAATTGATAATCACAAACAGCAGAGAGACCTCATAAGATTGCCATCCTTTCCAAACCACATTTCTAGATGGAAAGCAGCTGTCCAATGTGCAGAGGATCATCCAGTTAACCAAGAGACACAAGAAACCTTATGCTTCTGGAATAAAAGAACGTCCTGACCCTGGTGTTTCAAGGGAGAACTGAAAATCCAAAACGGCAGAATGTAGCCTCCCAGGGATGACATGAATTTGGCCAGTAGGTCCAGTTAGAAGTTTTTATGAACTTGGAGTTGCTATTATACTTCAATATTTGCAAAAGTGTTATGAAGTTCCTCCTGAGAAATGAGGTTTTAACATCTCTCGTGGATTCATAACTTTAGCACTTAATCCGTTCAGAGACAAAATATTTCTAAAAAGTATGCTGCAAAGTACCAGATTATGCTAAATAAAAACAGTTGGAACTCCATAACTTAATCAAAAGATCTTAATTTTATTCCTGAATAAACATCCTCCACATTTTTTTGTTTGAACATGGTATCGCTTGTTTACTTGTCTCATAGTAACAAATTTATTCTGAAAATTCCTTCTAATGCTCTCTGTGAAAGTCAGGCTACTCTGTGTCTCCTTAAAATTTTGAAGAAAAAAAGGAAGGAAAAAACCAACCAAACAAAACCAGACAAATGAAAAAACCCACATAAGAGTAGTGTTATCATTTTTACGTTCCAAAGCAATTTTAAAGGCGTAAGTCAAAACATTACTCTACAATCTGTTGCATAATAATAAGACTGATAAATTACATACATTATCATAAAACTATAATCCTATTGCAATTGTATTTTATAATGGACTCAAATTTTCTCTAAACTGAGATGCTATGCTGACTAAATTGAAGTTTAAATCACGACAAAAGATTTCTGATACACACACACAATAAGAGAAAGTATGCCACCCACAAACAATTTTCGTGTTTCAAACATAACAAACAGCTTGTGAATATGAATCAAGATACATTCTTTAAAAAAAAAATAGATGTAATTACAGAGATGAGAATCTACTGGTACTGCCAGCCAAGGATTGCCGACTTCTTAAACTGAAGGCTGAGTTAATTATACGAAGCAGAAGTTATTAGAAACACTAGTAGTAGCTAGACTTCCATGAACCCAACATTTTATAAACTGAAGTACAATTTGAACAATGTGCTGATCTTCCAGCACACTTTATTATGGGAAAAGATACTACTTCTACATGTTTTCATTCTCTTTCCAAAATACATTACGAGAAAACTCTGTGCAAGTCACTGACTTGGTAGGCTTTTACTCATTTGGAAGTATAACTATTTTAATTAAAGACAATCCACAGCATGTAGTAGTGACTACAAGCTGGTTTCTCTGCATTTAGAATTATCCTTTAAACATGATGTATTTCATGACTTTTGCTTCACTGATTACAGAAGAGCAGCTCTTCTCTCTCTGCAGAGGCAATGCCAGAGGAGGAGACCGTTACTCCAATAGCAATGGCAGAATCTCCCCCTTGCCCAAGCTTCTCCTTGAAAGGGACTGTGCTGCACTGCAATCAAATCAAAGGCAAGCATGGCAGCTTTATCCACATGGAGGAAACTGCTGCCCCAGACCACCTCTCTTTAGCCTGGGGATGGCATTCTCTTTCTCAAATTTTGAAGAACAACTGTGAGAAGGCTTTAACCAGGAAAAATCTTCATATCCAAGGGAGAATTTTTTGGTAAAACCCATAGTCTGACATGGTAGGCAAAATTCCACAGGTGAAGCATCCAGTTGGGCTATCGAAGAACCAGAAAAAAGTTCCTGTTATGATTTCTAAATGAAACTGAAAAAGCTTTTGGCACCCAAATTAATGACCTTGTTTTATAAATACTATCTACCATGAAACAGCTTTAGCTACACAAACATACATTTTCAAAGATAAGTTACCCAGTTCCTGATAAACAAGAATGAATACGTTTATAGAATACTGAAGAGGCTTTCAAGGATAAGAATATCATTGTCTACACTTCAAATACAAACACCAACCCCCAAAAATTATAGCATGAAAATCCTTACATTCTAACCTTAGAATATATCACATTTAATAATATAAAATATTAGAAAACTTTCTTTAGTTCAGACTTGCTGAAAAATGAGTTTACATAAACTCAATTTTTTTAACTATCAGCTTCCAATGGAAAGGAAATTTCACATTGTAACAAGGCTCTATATGTAGGTTAGTCATGGCAGAATGTGACATTTAATCTCCATTGTTTTAAAACATATTTCTTTTTGGATACCTACTGTCATATATATTTATAAATAAAGTTGGAATGTTTGAGTTAAAGGAAATCATTAAATTCCATTTTCGCAGCTTTCTAGCTTTTAAAGCATTCCATAAATTGCTACAGCTATGAGGGTCTTCAAGAAAGTTCCCCAATACATTAAGACTCCATAGCCCAAAAGCCTGCTTTTGTTCTTTGCTCAGGTCCCATTTCATTCAGCACATCACCTGGGAACCATGCAGAGATAAAAATTATGGAGAGCGGGTGGTCAGAAACTTTCATTCACAGTCCTGCTGTGAACACTATATATGTCAGCTCTCCTGGGATTGAATGACAAATGAAGCCAGTATCATTAAGGCACAGTCTGGCAACAGGAATGTACCGCCGTTTCCTCGATTTTGGTATTCTTTGGAGATAGCTACTCTAAATCTATGTGTTGGAAAAGCAGAAATTTGTATTTCATTTGAAATGTATTAGAGTGAAAAAGTTTAACTCCCATTACATCACTACAGTCAACCCTTTCACCTTCAGCCATTTTAAATAGAAACAGCTCACTATTCCTTAAAGCACCTCTATAAAATTACTACTCATTGCTACTACAAGAGGCTAAACCTCTATCATTCATCTCTGTGAAGTCAAATGAATTGTGGCAAGGTAGTATTGTAAATGTATATCAATTACAAATGTGTTAATTAACCTAACCTCTAATCTTTTGGGAAGAGATATTTTACAAGTTGGAAGGTGTTTCTAGAATCAAGAATCTTTATATTACACAAATGAAGCCAACATACAGACTTCATAGAGAAAGTATTCTGCTCCAAAATTCAGAACTGTTGTACATGATCAGGAAAACATGATTTTGTGACAAACGAGTAGAAACAGAAGATATATATATGTCTCAATGTAGTAGTTTAACTTGGCAGGCAGCTGAACACCACACACAGCCATTTGCTGACTCCCCCTGCCCAGTGGGATGGGGGAGAGAATTGGAGGGGGGAAAGAAAAAAAAAAGTAAACCTCATGGGTGAAGATAAAGACAGTTTAATAGGACAGAAAGGGAAAATATAACAGTAATAACAAAAGAATATATGAAATAAGTGATGCTCACCACCCATTGACCAGTACGCAGTCAGTTCCTGAGCAGTGGTCACCCCCAGCAAGCTTCCTCCAAATTTATGTGCTGACCATCATGTCACATTGTATGGAATACCCCTTCAGCCAGTTGGGGTCAGCTGTCCTGGCTGTGTCCCCTCCTAGCTTCTTGTGCACTTCTCGCTTTCTCGTTAGCAGACCAGTATGAGAAGCTGAAAAGTCCTTGACTGCTTGGCAACAACTAAAACAGTAGTGTGTTATCGACATTTTTCTTATTCTAAATCCAAAATACAGCACTGTATCAGCCACTAGGAAGAAAATTAACTCTATCCCAGCCAAAACCAGGACTATCAATAATATACCAGTGTTCATGATTCCTCCTGTCGTCTCCTTGGTAAGGATTTAAAATCCATCCACACTTCCTGGTTGAGCAATAAAAGCTATGCACATGTGGAGAATATACCAAGCATTCTACCACGAAAAACAGCTTCTTCAACAAAGTATCTATATAAACCATTAATGTAGATTCATCTATTTCATACGCACATTACGATTCAAGGGAATGAAGTCAAGCAACATCTTCAGTAGACTATCGTTGATGTTGAAATAGATCATTTCTTGAGTAGAGTAAGTTTTTGATTCATCCTTTTTGTCTTGTTCCCAATTCCCACTCTAACAACTTGTCAAAACTTAATATTGATTCTACACTGATGAAAATCTTTCTGACAGCTAGATAAAATACTTGACATTTAAAGTTGCACTGCAAAAATCAGCCTTTTGCTACCTATCTTCTCCTCTATTTTCTTGCTCCAATTCATCATTTTCCTCAAACATCAGAAGCTGTGCATTTTTACATAGCTGATTGTTTTAATTGCAGTTAAGATATGTGATATTATGAGCTTCAAAATAGAATTTGTCATAGCATTGCATGTATTTAGAATTCCATTCAAAATACACATACACCTCCATGTATTTGAAAAGAGCCACCATAGCCTAGTTTGCCATAATGATTTTTCATCAAAGAGGCCAGACTTTTTTTTCCTGCTGGTATTCTAGAAAGATAAGCTGCATACCTGGGAGTCTAAAAGTACTACCTAAAATACCCTATAGTGAAGACATCCTACACTAACGGCATGTCATTAATTCCACAGACAAAATTAGTGTAATGAATAAACAGTCAAACATTTTGAAGCCCTTCACAATTCTTTCACAGCATCCTAACTATCCTGAAACCACACTACAGATCTTCTGTTTTCCATTTATTTGAAATGATTTTTCCTCCAAGCTATTGTCTTCCAACAACACAAATCATAAGGCAGTAATAATTCCTACTCTGAGACCTGATAGAAGCTCACTGAACCAATAACCTTTGACAAACTTTACTGAGGTCTGAATGGGGCCAGCAGTATTGCTGGCATACCACAGTACCACTGTGGTACATTCAACTCTGGTATGCCATTTCTTAATAGTGAAGATTTTTACAGTGCTCTTTGACCTTAACATAAGTGAACACGTATCTGGTTTTCCATAGGGGAGGAGGGATGTGAGTTTGTAAGAGTGTGTGTGTAACACACAATACATAAAAAGTTGCTGTATTTAGAGGCATGACAGCAACAGAAAAGTCAGAATTTCTTAATCACAAGTTTTCACAATATTGCCCAAGCTGTCTTTAAATACTAGAGAAATATGGAACATTTTTCGGATAAATTTTGTTTAAGCTGTTAAGCAACTCATTATTTTCACTGGTCGGTATTCTCCCCTTGAAAAAAACACCAAACAGTCCTTTAACATGTGGATTATCTTGAAGATGTTTATCTTGGCAATACACACACACATATATGCAGGTTTTAAGTTACTATAAAAGACATGACTGTAAACAGTAAAAACTCTATAATAAAAACATTGTTCAAAGCCTAAAATATTTCTTTTCATATAAGATGTTTTTCCCTCCAGAGGCTAAAAACTACCACAGTTTTGCTAATCAGTGAAATCAAAATGTAGTCCTATATGATAATAAGATAATAAGATAAATTCTTGTGGCCTTTCAATACATTACTTATAAATGAAATAGAACAGTTAAAGAGCAGAAATTGAACTTTATTTCCTTCAGTGGAAAAAAAATAAAAAATTGTAACTAGAGAACCAAAATTGAAAGTGTTAGTGTAGCTGTAAACACTTATACTGATGTCACTTTCCTTCTGTGAACATATATAGCTTCTCATTATAATACTGCTATGAAGGAGACCACACACTAACTTCATTACCTTCAAAACACCTGGATAATTTAGCTCTAGTTTTCCGTGTAAATTTAGGAGATTGCACAGATCAAGGCTTAATGCGATTCATTTTCATTACTGTAATCTTAAATTAGTTGAATGTTCCAATAAATAAAAAGCAACAAAATTCAATATTGAAAAAGCAGACAAACTTATATTTTGGTAAATCTACAAGTATGCTAGTATTTAGTTTCCTATGAATTTTAGGAAAACTATCATTTATTCCTGGAGAAGTCATAAATAGCATCCCTATCAGAATGGCCATTTATAACACTCAGAAGACTAATGTTTTATGGACACACACACAAAAGAAGATGGAACAAGATTTAGTTCCATACATTACTATGTTAAATTTCATGTGCTCCTAGGAAACCAAACATTTAGTAAGGTATGTGTTTTTTGAACACTTTAGGAACTGAAGGTGGGAAATTTCACTTGGAAATTGAAGAATATTGGATATACTCTTCCAAATATATCTATAGACATATACAGAATGTGCCTCATAGTAATCAATGTTCAACTGACACCTGAATGTCTTTAAAAGACAGACTACTTCGCTTTTTAGAATAAGCATCTCTGTACTAGATCTGTTGCAGCAACTCTGCCAAGGAAAATTTTCCATTTAAGTGATGGCTTGATACATAGATGGAAACAAAACCAAAAATGTAACTATCTTGAAAAGATAATCTGTTTGACCCTTATATCAAAGGCCATCTGGATTTGTGTATGCGATTGTTATTTTAGAGTGGCATTGTGAGATAATGCATCATCGTTTATTCAGAAGAATTCATAGGTATTTCACATTCTCACAGGAAAGACTCATTTCTTTTTCACTTATAAGGTTGCTCTGGTGCAATTTAGAAAAATCAAACATTTTTTAAATCAATCACTTTTCACAGTATATAAATTAATCACTTGCACTATTAAAAAAATTACAGGACATAATATTCTTCCAGCTTGCACTGCATTGCTTTGCCCCTATGACAGAGATTTTTAAAATACGCTTCCTGAAATAGACTTCAGCCTTCTGTATCAATATCTTATTTTACCACCACTGCTGTTGATCGAAATGTTTCTGTCGTTTGAACCCTTTAGATTAAAAAAGCCAAGTAAATATCCACGTTTTCTTGTAGCGGAATGAAATTTACATTGTCAAGATCCACTAGTTAGAACAAATCCTCTCATTTTTTAAGAAGCATTCATAAAAAATTCACAAAGTAGAAAATTTAAGAATGTGAATTGCATACTTTGAAAAGAAAAAGCACTCAGGTTGGAGTAATTATTTTTCTTTGGATGGATATACAAGTATGTTTTTTAAATAATGACTTACAGTTTTCAATATGTACTTAATGTTTACCTCATGGACTAAACAATAAGTAAATAACAGCCTACACTTCCAATTGGCAACTCCAGTCATTCCCTAGACATTATTACTTGATGTAACATCCACTAATATTAATCAATTTTATTTGAATTAGACTGATATTACATTGATTTGAGTTACATATGTTGTGGAAAGTTGAAAATCGCTACTATACACATTTCTACATTCTTAATCTTCATTAGAGCTTCCAACTGATAACTTCGCAAAGTTTTAAGTAGAATCTTTATTAGATGAGCATACATAGAAAATATACAAATGAAATTTATCAAATGCCAAAAATTCCAACAGCACATTTTTAAACAATTTGAAAATGGCAGACACCACTAGTTGCAGGATCTTCAAAAGATGACAAAATCCAAGACTGGGGTGCAGGTTCATTTCTTCCTCCCTACTTTTATTGATGGCAATAACTGATTAATTTGCAGTATGCATGCTCCAATTCAGTTGTTGTTTCTGAACAACCCATTGCCCTTCTGCTATTAATTATGCATATTTTCACAAGTGCTTCTGTCAGCAACTTTTGGCACAATAGTGTAGAGATTTTCAGTAGCTTAGAACACGAAAAATAGTATGTGGAATATGTTGCACCTAAACAAAACTAAACAAAAAATCTGAAACAAATTGCAAGTCACCACCCTACACAAATAAATATTGTCTGTACTATAAAGATTACATGTCACAGTTACTGATATCCTACTTATCTATTCCTTTATTGCAAAACTATTATCCTTACATTTTGAAGGATATTAAGTTTTGTCTGAAAACTAACATTTTTCCTTTCATAACATTCAAAAAACATTTTTCCTTCTTGAATTTTGCTGTAGCTTTATTTGCTTCTCATTTTTCTCCCCTAGCATATCCTGACAGTTATATAAATCCCTTGGCCTTTTTTTTCTGTTTTAAAGAGACAACCAAGTTTAATCTCAGAATTTTAAAACTTGTGGTGAGCAAGTATCTATCTTAGAAATACTAATAAAACTTAGAAATACTAATTTGGTTACATATCGCATTTTCATAATAGGACAAAACTGACTGCAAGGTGATTAATGTGTATTTGTTTCTTTCAAACTGTAAACTTCCATGTAACTCTGTGCAGAACAACGTAGAGCTAAGAGATTCATGCATAACAGCCAAGTGAAGCAAGATACAAAGAAAACCATTTACAAGGAGTGGAAATATTCATGGATATAAGGAACTTCATCCAGCAAGCAAAACAGAACCAGACTGCCCTGCAACTTCAAGTCACTCCACTGCTTCTTGTGGTATCTACAAACCATATTTATCTTGGATCGGATGTCATTACTGTTTGGATAGTAGCTACTGAACTGTAGAGTAATAGAGTTAGTATTTTTAGCACATGCACTTAAAATGGTAGCAGAACCAATTCCCCCACTGACTGAATGCTCTGAAAAAAATGTTCAGAAGAGTATCTGTGCCCAGTTACCAGTCAGATGCTCGAACAATGTTTACCAGCATCTTTCTGCACCACAGTTCATCTTGAAAATGCACAGCATGAACTTTTTAGCAGTTTTGCCCAGAGACAATAGTGCCAAAAAAAAAAAAAAAAAAAAAAAAACCAAAACAAAACAGGGATTTCTCTCAGCTGCCTAACCACATACTATTTGAGTACTTCAATATTTCCATCTCCACATTCTCAGGAGGCAACTCCACCATCTTCCCTGACAGCATTACCCAAATTCTCAGGCTGCCTCTCATCTTTCATCACCTTTCTTTCTTCCTCTGCATATACTCTTTCACAAAACCCTACTGCTTCTTTCTTTTAAGTCTATGCTCCTTTGTCTTTCTTTCTGCTAAAATACTCATCTCTCTGTCAGCCTGTCTTGAAAAGGACTTTTCCCTCCTGGTTTGCTTTCTATGGTTCATCCAAAACTCCTCCCTTCAGTTACTTCCCCAACTATATTTTTTATAAGTTTTTCATTTGCTCACCTCTCCTTCCACACCCAGTCCAAGGAGATAACAAATACATTTCTGTGGTGTAATGCTACTGCATTTTCTCTCTGCACAACATCCCTAAAGTATGTTTTAAAATGAGGCTCTCAAGGCTTCCAGTGGTCTCCCCCTCCACAGTGAAAGACCTGACTGACTTCATTCGAATGCATCAAAATCAATGTGTCTAAAACCATACATCCCAGAATCTCCTTCTCATGTGGTTTTAAAGCTTCAACTCAGTTCAATTTGGAATAAAACACTATTCAATTCTTAGAACATTTTCAATGCAAAAATAGTCAATCAGATTTTCAATTTACCTTCGATAATTGGTTTTGTTTTGGTTTTTGTATTGTTTTTTTTTTCTTTTACATCTTCGTAACACTCCAATTTTAATGGTAAACTGGATCACCACAATGAACTTTACAAGAAACAATACATTACTATTACTTTGGGCTGTTTCCAAGTAACAAAAGTATTCCAGACGAAATTTCACAATAGTAAAGAATCTGTGCCTTACAGCTGTAAGTCTTCTCAGTGAGACTATGCATGTCTCATCACTATTCAGTGGTATTCGCAAATTGCAGTACATACAGCTGAAATGCTGCTTGATTAACACTAGTGTTACCTTAAAAAAAAAAAAAAAGGCATTTACAATTCCTAGGAATATTGTCTAATGCTGACTGTAAATCTGAAGCCTCTGAAAAGCCACTGGATTTCTACATAATACTTTAGGTTTCCCTTGTGACTGCTGTAGGGGATTTGTGACATTTTGTGGCCATAACAATGCCTGTGAAGAACAGTGGGAGACAGGACAGAAAAGAGTTTTGGCAGCTGAATGTGAAGAAAGCTACAGAATCCATCTCACCTCAGACATGTTTCAGAGATGAATAATAGGGATGATAGAGTAGTCAAGACTACAAGCACCTCTTTGACAGAACCTTTGTTGACTCAGAAAGAACAATTCCTTTGAAGAAAGTTTATCAGTGAAAAAGAAAGGAAATTGAGAACTAAGATATGTCAGATACTACTGAAAAAAAAAGACAGTCATCTAGTATCTGTTTTTCCATGAAAAGAAAAACAATTCTTTCCACTGTTAAAATGCTGCACAAAAAATAGGAAGATGGAGTCATGAAATAAAGCCTCTTTAATGGTATTTTACACATATAGCCATCCAGAAAGTAAAATATAAAGGTAACTCAATACTTTTCTGCAGTATTTTTATTCGCATTTTAAGAAAACATTTAATTACTTTTAAGCAATAGCTAACAGGTACCAAGAGAGCTGCAACTTGTAGTAGGACTGCCTCCTTTTAAATATTGCAAATTTTTGTTTAATTGGAAAGCCAGACAGTGCCTATCAGTAAGCAAATTAAAACAATTCAACCAGTTCCTGTGAACACTTCAGCTAGCTTGTCTTACACAGACCAGCTGATTACAGCATTCTAATAAAGCAATTTATTAACACAAAACATTCCACAATTAGACTGTGAGAATCCCATTGAGACCTGATTAACTCTCACATATGAGACAGATTCCAGGAAACCAGAAAAATAAAACTGCAATAAGAGTCATAGATCGATAATTCTAACAGTCCTTCATGCACAATAAGAAAAACACTTTTTCTCTCTGTTGCCATTACACAGCATTCTGAAATACTTAGCATTTACTGTCCCAGAGAATTTAGTACCCCTCTAGTAGAACTTTAATTGGAGACAGACACTAATGTCTCTCTAATAGACAGAAATACTGGGTAAGTCAATTTAAAAGATCTGAACTGAAATAACCACCATTCTGGTTTATTGAAGTCTCAAACCCATTTAGATCTGTCAAGGCTTTGAAGTGCTCCAGTGTTGGTTGACACATTTCTGTATGAAGTTTTATCTGTCTATACAGCTGTGCTGGAGCTGCTTTCTGCAGACGACTTTCGCTGCTTTATTGTTGAACACAGCATGAACACTGTCGTACCAGTACACGCAACAGCTGTTAAGTGCTCAATAACTTTATTTAGACAAACATTTCATACTAGTCGCATAACAGAGGCTTCCTGACAGCAAGGTCTAACCTATTTTATTTATGATACCAAGAAATCAGGAGTAATCTATGCACTAGCTGTGACCGAATTTAATACCCGAGTGTATGTGAATTGATTAAGGCAGAATAAGGCAACTGTACAGAGACTTGAATCTTCCCAGTCAGCACTTTAACTACTGAAAATAATTTGGAAAAGACAAGCACCATCAGTCTAGGCTAAGAATGCTGACTAGAAAGCATAAAAGATGACAAACATAAAGAAAGCAAAGCAGCAGAACAGGTAGTTCATTGTGTCCAGAGAAACCTCTATGATGTTACTCTTCTGTGTAATTGCTAGGTCTTGTTCTAGAAAACACAATAGTTAACAGAATGAAAATGGAACTTTTCCTTCTAAGCGGCCCTTCAAGGTTGAAACCAGTTGAGCAAATCACGCTGTTCTTTGTTTTTGTTGCAATCTATTAGTAGCAGTTAGCCTCCTCTTTGCCAGACATCTGAGTTCACAGAACAAGGCTCCCAAGGAGGGTGCATAACCTCCACCCATAAAGGATGCTCAGACTTGCCTGCAGGAGCACCTCCTCTGACCAACACCGTGTTGAACACAAGGCTGGACTTGGGACCTCCAGAAGTCCCTGCCAACCTATGTTAGTCTATCATTCATCAGCTATGATGATTGTCCTGAGTAGTTTACGCTACCCATCTCACTACCAATTTCCACGGAATTTGTAGTGCTTTTGCCTCTTCCCCTTCCCTCCAGTTGAGAGGAATCAGATACTAGATTTCCCTTGTACTGGTGCAGAAATGAGTCAGAAATAATTCACCTACATAGAGTTGACAGACAGACTCTTCACAGAGCTTAGGTTTAGACCCAAGTTCCTATTCCAAATTAATTTTTGAATGAGACTGCCCAGTAATATAAAAAGCCTGCAGAAAGCCAGCTTTGAAATTAAATACCTAAGCCAGATATCTGAATATTCTCCTAACCTACGAATATTTTAAAAGTTTTGAAAAAAGTACTGCTTTACCCATTATCCTGAAGACTACACAACAACTTGAAATATAGTTTACAAATACTCCTGAAAGCCTCTAATCTTAGTTTTTAAAAAATTTTTAGAAATCCATTGTTAGGAATCTCTTTCACCTACGATAGCATTTCAGAAATACCAAGTCACAGACATTAATGGAAAAAAAATAATCAAACTTTGAATTATCTCAAACACTTCCATACTGGAAAAGCTGTTTGGCTACATAGTGTGTTGGGGTTTTTACTTCAGCTCTGTGGGTCCTTTCATCAGTTTCTGGAGCTTCAGATGTTCTCTGTAAATTATTCCTTCTTCCAACAGGGAAACTAACACTGTCTTTGTGGAAAACAGTATGGCTAAACAAATAAAATAGATTGGAACAGTATAAATAGAATAAAAAATACTGAACACAGATTTGGTGACAAATGACAATTAGTCAACACAATGAAACCCTTAAAAAGAATGTTTTCTCTGGCCTAACACTTAATTAATCTCTAAAAGTTTCCCAGTCTGAATTAATGAACGGGTAACAACAAGTCATTATATTATGAGAATTTTCTTCTGTTCTGAACTATTACATACCGGTAACAAGTACCACAGCTTTCCCGTAATGAAAGCATAAGGTGATTTAAAAGAATAAGCTCTTTGTGTCTTTGCATTCTCCTTCTGTAGCATTAGGTAATCAGACATCAATTTATTTTTCCACAACTCTACGCATCGATTGTGTATATGAAATATATTGCCAGCAGAGACCAACTTTTTAGATTAAAGGACAAGAATGCTTTATTTCATCTCCTCGGTTTGCTCTATCCACAAAACAGTTTTAAAGACTCTGTCTAAACTCTAGGGGAATCACTGCCTATAACAGAAAACATAAAATTACTCTTTGGCAGAAAGCGCTGACTACTTCATCTTCTTCAACTATGAGCCTCCTTTTAATAACAAAGTAATGAAAGAAATTACTGTGGGTTTTTTTGGTTAAACATGACCAAGATTCAGGAAAGATATCTCAAAGTACATAACCTGCATGACTATTCCCATGTAAATTTGAGGATTGAGTACTTGGAAGTATATTTTTCAAGCCAGTCGAAACAGACAAACACATCAAGTCTTTAGCAAACTTTGGGAAAGGATAGACAACTTACTACTACTGATAAACCCTTGTAATGATCTTATCACCCTCCATATCTGCCACTCTCCTAAATGTTACTGTCTTTATCTTCTTTATCTTTAAACACTGACAAGGAAGCTGGGAGGGGAGGGAAAACAGGGAGCAGATAGAGAAAAAAGAGAAAATTTAAAAAAAAACACCCACCACCTCAAAATTTTTATGAACTTAATAAATCAGTTCATTCCAGCATAAAAAAGTGTATATATATATATAAGATTAGAGAGGCTTTGACCTCTTCCTTGGACAGTAAATAAAGGATCAACTGTAACTGAAATATTTCACAACAGGTTGCATTTCAGAAAAGATGGTCATATGATGCAAGGCTGAGGCACTCTACTGCTGTTCATGCACAGGCATTCTGTTCCCAAGAGGTAAAAATCAATATAGTATTTACCAGAAAGTTTTACAGAAATAGGGGTAAAAGGGGGGCAGTCATACAACATGGTATGGTGTCAAATATAAACTTTTTTTTTCCACAGAAGGCAGCTTTCTAACTTTTTTTTTCTGCTCAAACAACGCTATTAAATGAAGGGACGCAGATGAGTAACATTTGACTCTCACCGCATTATCACTACCAACAAATTTTGAACACCTTAGAGTAATATTAAAATCACTTTCCCAGTACTATTTTGGAATAAAATGAGCAAGTTAAACTTGGTGAATGCCGTGACTAAAAAAGAAACCTTAAAAGGGAAGAACTCATTCAATAAAGACAGGGAAAGGGATACAATGTAGATTATTTGTTTGTTACATATTTCACAAGTATTCAACCCTGACTGACATTTTAAACACCTTTTAACCAAAACCAAAAAGCACCATGTTATCTAACCTGAAACCACATTGCAACATTGAAAAATACAATGCCCTCATAGAATCAAACAATGGCACAGCGAACAACAACAACAAAAAAACCCACAGACCAAAGAAAGACATAGACAATGAAATGAAAAATAAGCTGAGTGGAGCAATTTCTATTCTTCCTTTTACCTCTTCTAAAGCAAATAAACTAGTTCCATAAATATCAGATCATAAATTTTCCATTTTATGCATCTTCAATTGTAACTTAACAAAAAGCATAATCCTTCTGTTCAAATTCAAGTGCACGTGCTGAATATCCCAAGTACATACTACATCAACCTGTATAAAGGTCAATACAGACAGTAGCAAAGCATCTCCTCCAAAGTCCTACCTACGTTTGCAAGTTAAGCCTTCATATCCTCCTATCACCCAAACTAATTGTCATCCCCTTTTCTGCACAACTCTGAGTAACTACTGTTACATTAGTTTAATGTTATCTTAAGACCTGCCAGGACTGATTTAAAGCATACACGTTTGGGGAGAAGTTGAGAGAGCTGGGATTGTTTGGCCTGGTGAAGAGAAGGCTCAGGGGATTTAATCCATCTGTCTAAAAACCTGATGCTGGGAACTAAAGAAGACAGAGCCAGACTCTTGTCAGTGGTGCTCAGTCACAGGTCAACAGACACCAAATGAAATACAGCAAAATCCACCCAAACATAAGAAAAAGCTTTGACATGGTGTCATCAGTACCTCACTGCTCCTGACCCCTGCACAGATTCCTGTCTGTCCCAATCGTGTTGGGTGACATGTTGTAAGGATCAAACACTAAAGCAGCCTGTGCCCAGGCTGCTTGTGGAGTCTCCATCCTTGGGGATGCTCAAAACTTAATGGGACACAGTCCTCATAAACCTGCTCTAGTTGACCCTGCTCCCTACAGAGAAATTGAACTAGATCTCCAGAGGTTCTTTCCAACATCAAACATTCTATGATTCTGTGAGTAAAAGCACATTTAAAATTACTCCAAACATTGTAGTTTTAGTTAGGAAAAGGTATCCATTCTTTGTTTCACTGGAGCAGGTATTCCAGAATTCATCTACAGCTAAATCCTAATTTTTCTGGAATCATTACGACAAATACTGAAGTACTCTTATTCATTCCATTCTGCTTCGAAGGAGCTTATGCTTCATGTTTTCATATACTGTGCAGAATACATGCAAAACATGTCCAGGTATTCAAAGAGTCATCTCAAGATTCTGCGAAATTTTACCTTGATAAAGTTACCTGGTTCTACAGTAAAACTTCTGTTAAATGGGGCTGGGGCTTGGGGGGGGGTGGGGCGGGGAAGGAAGGGAGAAAAGAAAAAAATATAAAGAAGTCAGACAATTGTTATACACAATCAGAAAATCCAAACTATTTGAAAAATAAGGTTGCTGCAAATTAACAATACTGCAGACTTCGATATATCACATTCATTACATGCATATGAAAAAGAAGTCTGTCTGAATGCCAAAACACAACAGAAATGTTGCAAGCAAAGATTAGTCATATGTTTGACAACTCTATGTATTCAAATTGTAATATTCACAGAACATTACAGCAGGCCTTGGCACAAGTGCTCGGAAAACTAGGAAGTGCAAAGGGAGTCATTGCAATGTTTCCCAACAGACAAAGAACAAACAAGAAAAATTTTCCTTTGCAGAAAATTCCTCCAATATATTAACCAATAAAATGCATCTCCACATAGGAAAAACATTCTGTTAGGTTTACTGAAAGACTTGTGGTTCATAACTAAAGGCACCAAATCACTTTTTAAAAAAATAAAACAAATCACTCGGCATGAGTTCTGAGCAACAAACAGGCAAGAAAGTGAAAGTGTCCCTAATACTGTTAGTGGAAAGCAAATAAAATGTGAGGGAAAAGAATTAACTGTGTGAGGAAACAAGTTTGGACTCTGTCACTTTACAGACTGTAAGGTACAGAGAGTGAAGACAGACAGGAAAGAAAAATATAAAGTGCAATAATTTTCACTACTGAAAATATGGAAGAAAAGAAATAAGCAGATAACAGAAAGAAACTAACTAGACCTGGCACGCTTCTTTTGGAGGTTTTCTTTGGTATGAAGTTGCGGGGGCCACCCCCCCACCCCTTCCCAATTTTGGTGCAGAATGGAAGGATAAAGGCAATCCAAGGAAACAACTTAAGATTTATGTGACAGACTTTCAGAATTCAAGGTTTACTTCACTCATTACAAGATTTCGGGAAAGCTGCTAGTATTGTGAGTCAAAGTCAAGTAAAATTTGGACGTACATAAACAAACATATTTGTTATCATTATTTATTACTTGGGTTTCTACTTTATTCTAGATTCACAGATTCAGCAGTCCCTTAGCAAACCAAAGATTTACTCTGTAATTTAGGAAGCATATACAAGAGAAGCATGAAAGTTTCACACCACTTACCAAGCATCCAAAACATGATTACAGCATTCACTGACCAACCATTTAGAAATCAGATTATATGCAAAATGAATTGCATACATATATGGCAAGTTAACACTATTGCTAAGACTTGACAAGAAATATCGTCCTCAGGAAGGCATTACTATTTTAAAAATAAGGTGGAGACAAAAAAGTTCTCGACCTTTCAACAAACTGTCACAGCCATCAACAGCCGTAACAGCAGATGTTCCTCAAGCTTGTGCACAAGTGGTGTGATGTCAAAGCTGACATATGCTCTTCCCACCCATTTGTTCCATGATAGCAATGAAAGAACTCATTAGGCCAATTATGACTTGATGCTGAGATTTGAAACCATTTGTAAGGAAAGCAAAATATACCTGTGGTCAGTAAATCTTACATATTACAACTGTGTAACCCAAAATTAAAATAAGAATTTTGTCTCAGAGTGCAAATACACAAGTTAATTGAAAATAGCAACGCAGTATTTAACAGATTTCCATTAAAGTACATAACAACCAGTAATGAAAGACTGAGAGATTTATGGACAATATTGTGGATTCAAATCTTTCTCCCTCATCAGACATAGTATAGTTTCTCCCTCAAAAATACTTGTAGACCGTATTAAATATCTACCAATATTCTTTCTGCTCATTAATTCCACTCATTCTGCAGTAGTTATGCTAAGCAAGTCTTTGCAGAATTTTCACCTATATCTTAGGCATACAAGTCAAATTAACATCAAAACTATTTTTATTTAGGAAAATAAAGCCCATCAATTTTCAACTGGCTGCATGTTTTTAAGTGGCTTCGGTACTTCTGAAAAAAATCTCTCTAGGTGGCTTGAGTTAGGATCTCTGAGGGGCTGAGAGCAGAGCAAAACCACTGAAAAACAGTTGGTCTCGAGAATCTTAAAGGTCTTTTCCAACCAAAATGATTCTATGATTTTTTTTTATGAAAAACTACTTCTGAACTAGTAAAATAAAGAAGATGTCTCTGGCTTTAAGAACTGCAATTACAAAAAGGAAGGGAAAAAACTAAACAAACAAAAACCACACACCATAAGTGGCAAAGTGTTGAAATATATACTAAGAAAATTCTCTGAATAAAGAAATAACACCTCTCTGCTGATTAAATCTTTTGTTATACTTGTTCTTTCAAAGACCATCTAAGTCATCAGACTCACCCAATACTGTTACAAAGAGCTTCATAAGTGACAGAGTTTATGGGAGGAGAAGTACTTTTATACACATGGCTTAATAAAAATGCTGAAGAAATTAGGAAAACTTGCAAACAGTAGGTTTTTTTACTGGCATATAAAGGTAAGCAAAAAGAAAAAATGGCATGCAAAACAACAACAATAAAAGTAGTGCTTAAAAGGGCATAATCAAAGCTTAGCTGATTTTGTCAGTGATTAAATTGAATTTTATGTAACATTTACAATATTAAACCTTGCAAACTGTAACTGTCTTACCCTATTCTAGTGTTACGTTCTATCTGGAATCAACAAACCAACTGCTGTCTCTGACTATCTTATCCGGGTATAAATTGAATCTGTTCAGGTAGAGCCTAGGTATTTTACAGAAATGCTTACACCTGTGCTGAAGTTGGGCAAAATAAATAAAATAAATGCAATAGAAACATTACAAGCTTAGAGATTTTTTAAAGCTCGGGTAAGAAATCAGGAGTATATCCAAAATACACCTTTGTTCCAAGGAAATATTCTATTGTTCTCAGGCTTTCATAGTCTCCTTCCTCCTCTTCCTTGTATCTGTATTACTCTTATTCAGCCTGTTTCCCAAGCATTCAACACTTCCCAAAAGAATGAGTATGCATGACTTACTCTAAATATTTGATTACAAATGAAACCCAAATGATATTTAAACCTGTAAGTCACCATTTGTTTTGTAACAGATTGCATTCAAGCAGCAACACAAATTACAGTCTGCAAACCTCAACAGTCAACTTCCTCACAGTCCCTTCAATTTGTTGACTGTAAGAGCACAGAATGAGCAGTATAATTAAAACAATCATTTAGCATCTTCAATAATAACATGGAAGATGGGATAAATGTACCTCAGCAAGTTTGCTGGTGATTGAGGAGAGGTGTTCACACACAAGAGGATACACCTGTGCTTCAGAGTGAGCTCAACTGGCTGGAGGCATCGGTTGACAAACCTCATGAAAGTCAACAAAAGACAACGCAGAATACTGTAACTGGGACAAAATAGCCCCATGCAACAGTCCAGTGTGGGAGCTAACTGATCAGAAACCAGCTTTGCATAAAAGGACATGCAGGGTCTGGTGAACAATTCGAACATAAGTCAAAAATGAACCCTTGGAGAATTGAACGTTAAGGGCATATACTAGGCTGCACTAGCTACAGCATAACAAACAAGTAAGGGGAAGTTATTATTCTACTCCACATCTGCCAGAACACATCTTGAGTATCGTATTCCATTTTCGCTCCCTGGTATAAGACGTATTGGTACAGGAGAGAACCAACAAGATGGTCTGGGGCTAGAGTGTGAGATACATAAGGAGAGGCTGAGAGAACTGGGTCTGTTGAGCCTCTAAAGAAGAAAGCTAAGGGGAGATCATACTGCTACATTCAACTGTTTAAAAATAGAGCCAGACCTGCTGAGAAAGGCACAGTAAAAAGATGAAAGGCAACAGCCATAAACTGTAGCAAGGGAGATTATCATTATATACAAAAGAAAAAATTGTTCATAGTAATGGTCATCAAAAACTAGAACAGGTTGCCCTGGAACCCTGACAAATGTTCACCCTTGAAAATATTAAGAACAAGTGGACAAGGCCCAAAGCAGCCCACGTATCTTCAAAACTGACCCTGCTCTGGGCAGGCAGCTGGACCAGATCAATTCCAGATGGTACAGAAATGGTATGGCATAAGGGATGGAATATGTGGTCATTCCATACTGGGTCTGGCTGAGATGGAGTTAACTTTCTTCAGACTAGCCCTTATAGTGCTATGCTTTATATCTGTGGGTAAAACAGTGTTGACAGCACACCAACATTTTCGTTATTGTTGAACTATGCTAGCACAACATCAATCCAGTAGGCTGGAGGTGGGCAAGAGGCCGGGAGGGGGCACAACCAGGACAGCTGACCCATACTGATCATGTTGTATGATGTCATGCTCTGAAATAAAATCTCTGGGAAAGGAGGAGGAAGGAAGGACATTATTCATGGTTATGGCATTTGCTATGCAATGTGGAGACCCCACTTTCCAGGAAGTGGTTGGACATCTGCCTGCCTATGGGAAGTAGTGAATTAATTTCTTTTTTTTGCTTTGCTTAAGCATCAGGCTTTTGCTTTCCCTATTAAACTGTCATAATCTCGATCCACAAGTATGCTCAGCTTCCTTCTCTTTTCTCTTTATCCCATGGGAGAGGGGAGTAAGCAAGATGCTGAGGTGGTGTTTGGCCCTTGGTGGAGGTCAATCCACCACAGGCACCCTTCATCTTGAATGACTCTATGATTCTATATGTCTTCATAGATGTTTGTCACATATTCCGGAGGCTTCAAAAAGTACTTCATAATGTTGCAAAGAAGAAGTTACCCATTAAAAAATTTGGACTGTCACAAATTTTCCTCAAGATTTTTTGATGTGAAAAGTATGACCAATTCTGTATTGGCCAATATCCCAGGAGGGCCACAGATCAACTGCTACCACAAGCCAAGAATCTATACACTTATCTTCCTATCCCTTCCATCAATATTCACTGAAAAGTGAAAGGACAGAGGAACAATCTCAAGGAAGTTGGAAGAAAACTCAGAAGAATTATTAGATGACACATTATACTCTAAGTTTCTGTGTGGGTATGTGTGAATTCTGACATATTTTAAAAATTTAAAGCATTTTTACTGTTGTGGGTGTTCACAGAAGATAGCTGAGCAACTGTTGTAATATGACAGCCAAACAAAAAAACAAAAAGTTGCCAGATGCACTGGATTTACCCTCTTCCCAAGAAGGAAAACAACCTGAAGACAAATGATTGAAGACTAAGTCAATTAGGTAAATCACAAGGTTCGATGGTTTAGACTTGGGGATTTTTTTTTGTTTCTTTGTTTTAGGTTGGGAGTACTAGGGTAATGTGTTTTTTTTCCCTTTTTTAAAATTTATGAGCAACAACCTACTTTATCTCATGCAGAGATGAAAACAAGGGTGGGGTAAGGGGCTACACTGGTTCTGAAAACCCTAATGAGCTGCTACAAATGCCTCAGACACTTTTCTCAGGCCTAGAATAGGATGTGTGAAAACTAGAAAAAACTTTAACAAGCATGTTTATTTTATAAAGTTTGACAGACATGCTGCATTTACGTTGGTGATATGCAGAAGGATTGAAAGTATAGGCAGCAATAGACACCACAGATACACTTCATTTGAAACATTCTCCTGACAGGCTTCTTGGGGCTTTTGGATTATAACAGACCACCACATGCTATTAACATTATGATCTAGCTTTATAGCAGAAAAATGTTGCCTATCGATATTTGGTGGCCTTGCTCATAGACATCTGCAGAAAATCAAATGTTTGCAGGTTTATGTTGCTGCATCTAACTTTATAGACAAACTACAAATACTCTCATTTTTCATGGAAATTAGTTTTGTATTACCTGAATAACCATGCAAGATCATGTAGCATGAGTACACACAAAGAATTCACCATTTGCTAAAATTGAGATTGAACAATAAGAAAAAATCATAAACATGCATAAAAGGCTACATTACATTACATGATAATAATAGAGAAATAAGTTAGTGATATGAGAATGAAATGAGGAATTGAGAGGGATTTAAAACCAAATTATTAAACAACTGGTATAACAAATAGCTTGATAAAACAGCAGTTACCTTCATTGAGTTCAAATAACATAGAACATACCTGAATACATGCCTCTAACTTGAAGTCAGCAAAAAATATACCTGTATCAATAAAGTGGGTCTTTTATATATTATTGTTGTAGTTATCACTATTATATTTACTCTTCCTGGTCAAAACACTCCACAAGACCAAGGTAAGTTTTGTCTGCTTGATATAGAAAGATGAACCATGAATCCTAAATTGCATTAATGATGACATCTATCTAGACCCAGTTAACGGACGCTGAGGTATGTTAATAAAAGTGAATGTGACAGATGAGTTATATTACAATGGATTACATATGGTATCCAGCTTTTCAAATTAACACGTGAACTGTGACATCATCAGGTTATTTTTATAGAGGACAGTGGGAGTACATTACGTTACTGATTAAGAAATCTAAAATAAGCAAAGTAAGAAAGGGCCACCTTGTAAATTAAAATGTTTAAAGAGCAATACAATGCATGAAAAGAAAATTAATGTGCTTTAAACACTACAGTGTTATCAATCCATGTTCTCCCTTTCTTTAACACCTTGATATGGTTATTTTAAGATTATACATTGATATAGATTAAACGAAGCTGATGCAGCAGCTATCCCTTAATTCAGAATTTATCATAACACTAAAGAGTAAAACTTTCTATAAGTTTTTGGGGTTTTATTTCTCTTGTGGCGGGGGCTTGTTTGTTGGTTGGTTGGTTGTGTTTTGTTTGAGGGGCCAGGGTTGTGGAGTTTTTCGGTTTGTGGGTTTTGTTGGTGGGTTTTGTTTGGGGTGGGGTTTTTTTGGACTTGGCCATGCTAGAAAGAGGAGGAACAAAAAAGGAAAAAGAGAAACTGAAGTTTAGCGAGCCAACAGGTAAAGAGCACATACATCTCTTGTCACAGTAAAATGAGGACCCTGTGGCTATAAAAGACTTATCATGTGCCTTAGAAAGAGACATGATTTGAGTCTGATGCACGTCAGTAGTAGTCTGTGGTAGACAGTCAAGTGACCAGGGTTTGTTCTCCTACATAGTCCAGAACTGAAGTATGCTCTCAACGCTCACACCTTTTGTCAAGTCTTTCAAAATAGTTCAAATTTGCTGCCTTATTAAAAAAACAAACAAACAAACAAAAAAACAAAAAACCCCACAACAAAACAAAAACAGACAAACAAAAACCCTGTTACAGCAACAAGTCTGGTTTTGAAAAATAGAATTATAGACTTGATTTCACTAGTACTTCTAACAGTGCTCCTAGAGATCGAAGTAAATTTTCACCTAATACATGACTTGAACCACTCAGAATACCAAAACCCTTCAAGTAACTACTGCAATCCAGTTAAACAGTATTGAGGTGTATCAGTGAATGGCAACATAACAGTGAGCAGATGTGCTTTGAGTACTATGTATTAAAGTATTCATAAAGAACTGTAACTCAGGAGAGAGAGGGAAAAAAAAAACCAACACACACACACACAAAGCACACACCACACATCAGGGGAGGGTTTTCTTCTCCCCTAAAGAAAAACTCTAATTTTTACTTCTCCAGTCCCTCAAAGTTCATGTATGTGCTTTGTGACAATACTCTTTTAAGACTGAAGAGTTCTTCCTTCCTTGACTGATCTCCCTAGTCATACAAAAACCACCAACCATTTTTTGATGAAAGGTTATCATTTCTGCATTGAAGAGCCAGATATAATAACAAGGTCTGGAGATTTACTGCCTTTTGCTCTTACTAATGAGCTACCTCTCAAAGAAAACAAACAAACCAACACAGAAAAGCAAGGTAATGTACCAGGCAACTGACTTACTCAGGCAGCTACACGTGACCATTTCCCATGAAGGATTTCAAGAACAAAAGCTTATAGTCCATACATTCTATTTTTAACATTAGATTAAGTACCTACTAAAAGCTAAGCTCTCTTTTTCTATCGTTCCTTTTTAAAGATAATCAGAAAGATGACAGAAAGAAGAAAAACAAAACAAAAAAAATTTCCCACTTTCACCTTTTCTCATCTTCTTTCCTGCTTCTCTTAGGATCGAACACACCACCACCAGATATACGACTTAGAACAGACTCAGAACAGACTCAATGCTTGGAAAGATTCACTGAGAAACACAAAAACATGCCTAAACAAAAGTTTTATCATTCCCAAAGTGTGACCCTGTTTTAAGCTTCAAATTATTTTTTTTATGCCAAATCTGCGAATGGGGGGGATGGGGTAGATGAGGTGGAATACATCAAAGCATAAAACTCCAGATTTCATTCAGCCCAACCGACTACTTAAAACACAAGAAAGAGAGGCAAAACAAAATGGAAGTGCTCCTCTCTGATGGTGAAAAAGTGACAGTAAAGCTCCACACTTCAGTTTCATTTGAAAATACTTCATGTAAACATGTAAGAAGCCAGAAAAATTTTACTTCCATGGAACCAAATAAAGATGACATTGACTTTTCTTGCAAAAAGCAGAAGTTGCAAGTAGTAATATTTCTAGGCTAGCTCCTAAAATAAGGTAACCCTCAACATACAAATACAACAATAGGGATGAAAGATGTCAGTGAGGTTTCATGGTGGGAAACAGCCTCATATCACGCTATGCAGCTAAAAAGGTCTAGCAAAGGCTACTGAGCACATTTCTCTTTGGATGATGAGACTAAGTGGTGATAAGTGATGAAACTTCAAGATCAGGCCAGACACCAGGTCTCTTAAAACAAGCTCAAACTATAGTTTATACAGTTTTGATAGTCACTGACAATAAGCAGAGCATGACATAGACCAACAAGGAGGAAAAATTGCACCAGGTGATTCACCAAAAGACCCACGTCATAACGCTGTGTCATTTGTTTATGTACTATATATATACACATATAAATATATGCATGTACACACACTACTGCAGCACTCCTCACCAAACTGATGTCACGTGTCCACCTGTTAATCATGTCTTACATGACAAGAGCCATCTCCAGGACAAACCAGCAATCACAGAAAACCAGATGACCACATTGTCAGGCAATTATGAGCATCATTACTGGATTATTCTTAAGACAGCAACTAAGTGATGGAGGGGAGGTCTCTTTTCTTTGCATGGAGAACTTCAGGAGCTAGGAAGGAAAGGTTCCACACAGCACTTTGAGAAAGAATTAGAAGAGAACAGGTCTTCTTATTCTCTCCTTTACAGGTAGCTGTAACAAAGTCAGAGTCAAGGCTCACGTACTAATTTTAAATTCATGTAGAAAAATCCAAGATCATGCAATTTTCTACAAACATTCAACCTGCTTCTTTGGAAGTAAGAAGTCTCATGCCACCAGAAAAATAAACAATGGAAAAATTTCTCCATTGGGCCAATAACAAAATAGTCACAAGCTAGTGTTTCAGAGATCCAAACTTCAGTGTCCTTAACTACTTAATTTATGTTTTATATGGACACCAATTCACGTAAAAATAATATTATTTCAAAAAATACTATTCTCACTGAAATATAAAGAATCTTTGGAATCCATAATAAAGGAGAAAGAAAACCACTGCACATGATAAATTTTGAGAGTGAGAGAGTAAGCAAATGCCAAATGAACAGAATAGTCCCAGGCATTACATTGTAGATAATGCTTTCTTCATTTACACAGATACGGTTCAACACTTACAGAATAAATTATACATGTTCTAGCACTTTGTATAAGGAACACAATCACAGCTGTAAGAGTGCACAGCTATGAGATTTTATGTAATTGTAAGTGCAGGACAATAGCGTATAAAATGAGGGAAAATAATCTATAGATACTCCCTATCTCTATTGCTGCAAAGTAAATTTCCTTAGACCATCTGTTGCTCTTCAGGTATAAAAGCTTCTAAAATAGATTAGGATATTAAATAGTCATCTTGCAGAAAAGTTTCCTGTTGCTAGGAAACAGGAAGGAAAATAATATATCCAAGGTTAGCTATTACTGAATTGATTCGGGATGATAAATTTTTGACCCAATTTGACATAACTCATAAGGAATCAAACACATTGTTTGTTTAGGTTGCACTGTTTCCATAACCCTATTCTGCACAGAAGTTTTATATTTGCATGGAGACTATGAATAAAAGTAAAACTGCGTTCAGTGAATGGTGATAGAAATGTCGTTCTGGCTAGGCAAATCTACAGGGAATTACAGTACTTTGAGAAATTTTTCTTGAGGAGTTAAAACGTTCATTGCATTTTCTATGACCTTTTGTTTCTGGCAGCTTTTTCATTAGACAGATTTTAGCTCTCGGCTTAAGTCGAAGGTCAATGTTTCTAACACACCACTCTCTCAACAGGCAAGTTAAAAATAACCATTTTGTCCAAGGCTCCACTCCTGCAAGCATGAAATAAGGCATTATTTTCTTGTTACTCTCAGCACACTGATTCAGTTGAACTCCCTCAGCAATCAAGAAATCCAAAGCATCCCTCAAAAAAAAAAAAAAAAAAAGTCCAAAAAAAGTATTAACACAGTTAAACCACCACACTGTCTTCCAGATGTGTAACTTCAGAAAGACCACATAACACAGAACAAACCACACGTTTGCTATAAAACATTTAGGAAAAGACTTCATATAAGAAATTAAGTATGTCTGCTACCCAGTATCATTATCCAAGTTTAATAAATTAGGAAATTTTTTTTTTGCCCCAAAACGCAAACAAAATAAAAGCTCAGAATTAATTTAAAGGCTTCCGATGAAAAAATAGAGAAAACTATAAGGAAATTTTGGGAGGTTGTTTTAAAAGTGTTCCTTGATTTAACTATGGAACCATGTTCCTTTCCAGCCAAGCTGTAGTGACACACAGAAGCAATCGGACACTTTAAAGAATTGCAGTCCAAGAATTTCCCCTCTTCACCCTGGGGAGTTAATTACACTACATACAAGGCCCCAGAAAACAATAGGTTACATGCACAAAAAGTACCATGTTATAGTCCGCTCAACATCAAACAAGCATACAAAAACAACAAGTAAATGGCAAACTGTTTTACATACTATAAATAGCCTAAAAAAACCCCTGCTAGACAGTAAATCTATTTGTTTCTTTACACAGACATTCCCACTAGTGTGTTGCATACATTTGAACATATACCAAACCTAATGCATGTTCAAGTACAGAAGTATAAATGTTTATCTCAGTGATATGTTTTCGGTCTGAAAAGACAGTTCAGAAAAATATAGCATGTGCCATACGGCTACTCTTCTGGCTTGCAAAATGCCTCTTGCTCACCACACCTGTTCCTGACATAACGGTCTGAACTCTATAAAAATAGCTGCCTCTTGCTGTCCCCTATTTGTTCTCTACATTTCCTGCTTATTATCTAGTCTGAAGTTAACGTCAGTGATAACACACCTCTTGAGAAAAGAGGGAGCCTGACAGTGATAATGCCACATTTTGGTGCTGAAATTACCAAGGAGGACAAAGGTTCAACAGCCTCCTGCACTCCCAGGGTTTCTTAATCACATTGAAGGATTCTGGTACCTTTAAGGATCCTGTATACCCATTTAAAAATGCCTGTATTAAAAATAATGAATAATAAAATACAACAAAATAATATACTGGAATTATATTACATTGATATATTAATATCATTGACAATTTCAGTAATAATTTGATTAATTTAATAATATTACTGATCATGTTGATATATTACAATAAAAATAAAAATATATGTCTATATTAAAAATAAATTGCCTAATTAATACAAGATACTCAGTAACCCACTGTCCAGTCTTTTTTCTTCCCCTCTGACCTGTTCTTCATTTATTATTTAAATTTTAGTAACCTGGTGTCACACAAGACTTTTCAAAACCATAAAGTGTTTTGGCCCATTTCTTCCTCTGATACCTTCTAACCCTACCAACAGTTCTCATGTTAGTAGGGAAACTGAAGACTGTTCCTATCCACGGCTGGACAGTGGTTTAATTTCAGCATAAGAGTAAGCATTAGATAGCATAGGGAAAGTTACTGTAGCAAAATTCTACATCAGTTCTTACGAAACAGGAAGACATTCATTTGCAAATATCCCAGCTGTACTCATCTTTCCAAAGATTTAATTCACCCACATTCTCATACTCACCTACACACAAGTGACATGTATGCCCAAGTGGTTTGGCCAGGATCATCTGTATGTGACAAAGAGGACAAGAGGCACCAGCTATCAAGTCCTCACTGTATTTCTGCGTTTCTTCTCAATTGTGAACAACAAATGAGCTTTTGGATGGATCTTCATAGCTTTTAGGAGCCAGCAGCCACTGTGGAGCTGTCCTCTACACCAGTACCCTACTTACCTCAGCCTCCATAAATCTTAGGCCAGGTTGTTTCCTACTCTGTTTTTCATCATTTGGAATATATATGGTCTATAGTCTGGTTTTCTGACAGGAAAGCAGGAAAAGACATGATACACATGACAAACTTCCACTGACAAGTCAACTACTCTTTCAGAAGGCAGGCATTCTGGTCTCAATGTGACTAACACACTCCTCAATCTTACCACTGGCAATACTGTCCTGGGAGATGCATCCTTGGAGAGCTGTTCTTCATTATCGATACAGGCCTTTCTTTCAACCCTTCTGCTGCTGCTTCTTGTGGTTAAATAACCTTTTCCATTCCTACATCATTAATACCAATCCTAATATTTCTATTACAGATCTCTATAAAGGGTTCAGCAAAGGTAAGCCAAGCCATCACAAACAGCACAAAGTGCCATTCCTGGAAATCTCAGTAAAGAAGCCAAAAAGCTGATGACCATCAACAACAAATCTCTCAGCCCATGCAGCTAGTCCCAAAGAACTGAGGTGCCTGATGGTCCTTGTAGGAACATTTGTTGCTATGTTCTATAGTAATTAAAGAGTTTGGTCTCTAGCTCTATCTGTTCTCTTCCCCAAGAACTGGAATTAGTTTTAAAAATCAAGCGTGGGTTGATTCAACTGACATAGATTGTCATATTTTGCATAAATTGTAAAATGCATTATCCAATGGAAATTGGCAAAAGGACTTAAAAATCCCATAAAGCACTTTTATTTTTACTAAAAAAGTTAAGTATGTCACAATAAATATTATTTGAAGACACATTTCAGAATTGCTGAAAGTATAAAAGAAGCACAACAGAGCCTATCCAACATATTTTCGCTTATCAAAGAGGAATGGAGCTTTACAGCCAAACTAGCTAAAAGCATGATGTTTGCCAACTGAAGCTTTTGAAGACAAAAGCGAGGCCCGCTGTAGAGGCAACTACACTCACTCACCTCTACTCTCCAGGACATGGTGCCTGAGCCCTTCCTGCCTATACAGCTTCCACGCCATCACACACTCAGCTCTATTCCTACTGTGGTGTCCTCTGCTCATAACTTGAAACACTGATCTAGAGACAGCCTCAAGGACCGAGAGTTGGACACCACCTGGGTTTATTTTTTCTGCACATACAGGTCTCTGTTATCCCATAAATCTCAGGGTTTAATCTTTCATTGTGGCAATGCACCATACAGGAATGTTTCCAAGGAATACTTGAATACCAACACACAATAACTTTGTGTATAACAGCTGACATTTTTCGTCATAGACAATATTTTTACTTCCTGCATTTACAGCATTTTTCTCTTCTGTCTTGATTTGGGCCATGAACCAGAAAGCAGGCTATGTGCTCAAGGCTTTCCACAATACCAATACTGATATGTAGGCAGGTAATCTTTTTCCCTAATGTAAGGGATTTTGGCATCTGTCCAAAACCAGTTTATCCACTACATATATTTCAAACAGCTAACAAGCCTCACATTTAATGCTCTTTGCTGACAGAGAACTCAAGTTCTCAACAAATACAACGAATTAGTATGCACTACTATACAGTACATAAACTAACAAAATTATAGAAGAGGACTTAGACTGAAGGAACAAGATGTCTTCTGAGCCAAAATAACTTGAGGAAGATAAAACAGAGAATTAAAGCAGAAGTAGGTAAGTCACACTGAACATCAAATTTATTCTCAAATCTTCCTGTAAGTAAACAAACACTGATGTCCAGAAAGGCAACTAGATCAGCAGATCTAGCCAGACTTTCCAAAAAAGATCTAAATTAACCATTTGTTATTGCTTTTTTTACAAGGTATGGTGTCAATCAAACAATCTCCAACCTACATATAAAACTATTCAGGGCATTCTTGTTACAGAAAATTCCTTAACTGGATGCCAGCAATGCTTCCTGGCAGAAATGCTCACAATTGTCAAATGTTTCTCTAGCTGAAAAGGCCCCTGTTATTTTGGAGTGTTCGCAGTACCTGCCAGTTCTGCAATCTTTATAACATTTGTTACAGGACAAAAACATGAAGCCTAAGCTTAAAATGCTGACTGAAAGCCATATAAAATGGTTTGATTTCTGACTTATTGAATACTCTGCCAAAAATAAGTAGTAAGTTATTTCAACTTGAACATTGTCAAAACCAGATCTTGCCTGACACTGTAGTAATAAGAGCTGTGGCAAAATATTCACTTTTTCAGCACCATGAAGTCCAAAACAGTAAATATTCAATTTGTGCCCTGCAAGATGTGCAGAGCTTGTGCCTGTTTACGCAGCCTCAAAGCTGAGTAAAAATTGGTGTGTTTGTCTGATGAGGGTGCTGTGATTGTCTGTGGAAAGAAAGAGTCAGCACTTACAGCACTGACTGAGATTTGCACACTCCCACAGAGTATGACATTCTTTTCCCAGTGGTAACTACTAAAATATAATTAGTGCTATATGTGGTACTAACACAGTAGCTATATGACAGTAGGGTTAACGATTGGAAAAGTGGAAGACATATCCTTTGTTGCTTCAACATAAAAGCAATTGGTCTAATAGGATACTTTACATTCTTTACCTGTGAAGAACATCAGCCCTCTCAGGTCCACTTGAGAAGAACAATTACTATCATTTTGCAGGAAAAAAATACATCTTATTTTTTCATGTTCACATCAGAAGCGGTGAGTAGGAGTTAGGGTAAGAATCTGTAAATTTGTTTGTAATCCCACATCTACTGCTTAACAGTTAATTTGTCAATGGTGTTTATTTGGGTATTTAATTCTTTTGGCTCTTTCCAATTCATATGACTATTCAGATTTTGAAGCTCCTCTACAGTCTTCTACTCATTGCCTGTCTGAGCAGGTGAACCTATAAAGTAATGGGTATGTGTTGTATGAAAGGTGTTGAAATGGCATCAGCTTATTACTTGATAGACCTCATCTCATTCTAGACACAGGCAGAGAGGATAGGCCATGCCACTGTCACAGACTGAACAAACTTGAAAACTATTTTAAATGCAAAAGCAGAAGTGTAGTAACTGTGTCTGACAAGCAACCTACACCCTTGCAAGACAAAACATTGCATTTAATTGCTATCTGACATTATACTCGAAACATGTATCTATTTCACTTGGATAAAGTCCTTGCTGGAACAGACAGAGTCAAAATTATTTTGATATGCCTGTCTACACCTAGATTTGTACAGTTGGAAGAAAAATCCCAGCAGTTAGGCCAGTGATACTTCTGATCATAACAATGGCTGAGATTTACTTCATATATTCTTAAATGGAGTATGAGAAAGCAGTTCTGAGAGCCTGGAAATATAGAACTGCTGTCCACTGCATTTAGCAACGCCATTACCTTGGTGCCATTATGAGACTTAATAGAATCTAGAACCATAACTATGATCACAATCACAAATATAACATTTCAGGGAAATGGAAAAAGCAAAGCAATCAGAATATTCTAACAGGTTTGCAAAGAAGCAGGGCTAAAATACTTCCGGAATTCAGAGACATATTACAGTCATGGGAAGAAAAAACCAAAACTCCCAGAGTGTATCGAGACTGAAAATCAACCATATTGCTTTCTCTGTGGGTAAAAAGTGAGTAAACACTTTGGAAGTATTGTGGGTAAGAAAAAACCTTTTCCTGAAATTTTCTATCTCTAGATATTGACCGTGTACCACAAGGAACAAAAAGAACCTTGAAAACTTCACCAGAATCTGCAATGCAAATTGGCTATTTTGCCACCACAGAGGGTTGAAAAAACCTCGAAAGACATCAGCTGTAAAAGAAAGCTGACTGTGATAGAAAGAATCTTGAGAAGCCTACTGGAGAAAAGGGATTGCAGCAAGTTTTAAAAATAAATAAATAAAATACCTTGACCCTGTGCCACTTAAGCTTCCCCTACTGCCTCTTTGCCACATGTTATTTTCCAGTTGAAAGTGTTCAACTAAATACACATACATACACCTCTATAGTCTCTGACAGATGTCAACAAATGGCACTTCTACAAATCTGTTATTTCGTATGGCATGTAGGCATACATTTAATCCCGGGAAGAGGGGTTTTTACCTTTTCTGTAACTTTGCTCAAGGTTCTGGAGAGAACTGGAGAAAGTAATTTTTGGTTTTAATTCCAAACACAGAACAAATATTGAAGCAATTTACCCCTCCATAAGAGCACATTAGTGTGGGCTAAAGAGTTCCAGGCTTAAGAAGACTGGTATTTTAAATCACTTTAGTATGACCTGTCTTCTACGAAGTGTAGGCCCCTAATACCCAGTAGCATCACACAATACCTGAACGAGTAAAAGAATATTTCAATTCCTAACTGTGGAAGGCCAGGATAAAGGAGACCAAAAAGCCCCCACATTCAGAGTTTAAATATTTTCATGTCCCACTAACAGACAAAGACCTCATCTTGGCAATCTCCACAGATGGAATGACGTGGGCTGGCAATGCGGGACTGCCACCTTTTCTTGCTTTTTCCTCCTTTATTTCAGCACATGCCTCTCCAGTACACAAAAGACATCTACACAGAGGAGTACAAACTGCTCCAGGACCAGCACTATCCGTGTTTTTGCTAATCGGGCTTGTGAGAGAGAGCCAGCAAGCTGGATAATGGACATAGTAACACAGCATTATGTTGCTTTTGGACTGAAGGTTGTACACAGACAGCTCTGGATATGGGGAGAAAAAAAGAGGGAAACAAGAGAGCAAAAAGATGGGGGTGGGGGGCGGGGAAGAAAAAAGAAAAAAAAAAAAAAAGATAAATCACACTTGTTTTAAACCAGCCAATGATTAGAATAAGGCAGAGATGCCAAAGATTTGACCTCGAGTCTCCTATGTTGAGTGAGAGCATTCTGGGATGCTACCCTAAGATGCCTCTCTTTACCAGTTTCTCTTTCTTCTCATGTCCCTTCTCCTCTCCATCCTCATCCTTTTTTTCACTTGGAAATTGTATGATTTCTCAAGTAAATAATTATTTCGAAAAGGCCAAAAAGAATTAATGGGATAAGAAAACAGCTTTCTGGGATCTCTACCCTGGATGTTTCCTTGGCCATGAATAACTACACTAGTTTTGAAACCAGCATTGCTCTATTTCAGTTGCTGAGCAGGTGGTCTGTTAAGTTAGGCCTGTTAGTTAAGTGTTCATGTAAATATTTCATTAAGCTTCCTGGCTTATAATAAGCATTGCTCAGCACTATTTTATGCAGTATAGGCTACAGAAATTGTGCTACCAAGGGGAAAAATGGATGAGAATCGGATAACCATGATTCATTATTTTTTGTTAATATCAAAGGGAAAAACTACTGTGAATTCTAAGTTAAATGTGTTGTTTGGGGATCACACATCTTGTTTCATCTCATCGTCTTACAGCCTAGGCAAATAAGCACATATCTCTTTGTTATCTTTCTTACAATCTTATTCAATTCTTTTTTAAAATGTTTTCTTAAAAAATTACTTTATAAATAGTTTAAGAAAGTATAGGACGTGTTCTTCCACAACAACTTACCATAAAAGAATTTATTTCTATAACAGATTTTGTCATCGCAAAAAAGTCACGACCAGAAGTTGCCTGGTTACTCTGTCAATTTTGCAAGCCATCATTCCTGGTATTTCCCCATTCGCAAGTGATCTAAATCATTAGAAGATGTAAATAACACACAGCATATTAATTATATTTTAAACAGCATTTTTATTACTTTTTTTCTCTTTGTTTATAACATTGAGAGAAGGAACCCTTTCCCTCAGAGAATTAGTTATCATGTTCTCAGATAACTGCTATATTATTTGTTCTTTGGTGAAATGAAGAAACCCTCCTATTATTAGCCCAAAAACGCAAAATTGCCTGTCACAATTCTTACTAGTTTGCCAGCAGAGAAGTGTGTAATTTATTGGCCTTGCAGTAACAAAGTTTTCTACACTTCAGGAGAATTATTGTAGAGATAGTGAGGCATAAAGTTGTAATTTAGAGATCCAAAAATAGGCTGCAATTCTTATTCAGCTGAAGGTGAAATTGAAAAATAAGATATATATGTATATATAAAATAGACTATTCTGTTTTCTATTTCCAGTAAAGCATCTGCATTCTTCCTGTGCATTTTTAAGTAATGCAGCAAGACCTGTGATGATTGCACAATGAATTACAGACAACATAATGCTTGAAGTACCATTACAGAACTGCATAGCCAATAGACTATTATGGCATGGAGAACCTTCCAGCTCTATGATAACTATTTCAAGGGAACAACAGTGAAACTCGTACAGCTGCTAAGGCCCTACAGAGACCATGGCACTACAGAGTAAAGCAGAAAGCAAACTGGAGTGAGCTTCACGCTGCTTCCCATTAATGTGTAAGTAGGAGGCTAGGTCTGAGGCTAAATTATTAAAAGCAACAGCAGAATTCTCTTTTATCAATCTGATAAACTGAAAGGCATCCATACTAATGTAGTGTCATTTCCTTAATAATACTGAAGGTTACTAAATATATAGACATGATACTTGTCTCAGGAAGATCTCCAGACACTAACAGGTAGAGTTGGCACAGTCTCTACAGCAAACAAGCACTAAGATTCCTTTGACTTCTGATACAATAATGTAACTCTTCTGCAGATTAGATCCTGACTTTCAGATAGGGCATCCAGAAAACAAGAGAAATATACAGTGAAAATATACAACTGCAAATACTCTGACCAGCATCAAACAGGACCTACCTAGAAAAAGATATAAGCCATATCTCCAGAGTAACATGTAGCTATCTGACTAAAAAAACACTTCTCCTCTAAGTAATTCCTGCCTCGTTCACCATGCACAATAAAATGAGGCAAGAGCTCTACAGATAAAAATGTCATACAGCTCTGATTTGTCCCCAGCACATCAGAATTTTGAACACTGTTCTATGGAGAGGGGGAAGCAAGTATGGAAAAGGTATTACACGCAGTTGTAACACACATTCACATATACCCAAGAAACCTGCAGAGCAACTGTGTCTGCTGTAATAAAGTGTGACCAAAAACTCGAATCAATGGGACGTTTTGTCGACACTGCCACCAGACGAGCACCTCAGGTTGTACTCCTGGCTTTGGCTGGGCACACGTGACTGTCCTCCTTCACCCTCTAAAACTGCACAGGCGGTGATGAGCTGACGTTCTTCTTAACTAGCTCCTTCTCATCCCTGCCCTTTAGTATCCTCATCTGAATCACACCCTGCCACATCAATTCTTTTTTTTTTTTTTTTTCAGCACATCGCCTTTCTAGCCTGGACTCCGAATAACACTTCCCCTTCCCACACAGGTTTCAAGCACTCATCTCTTCGGGTTTGTTCTCTTCCTCGTAATTCTCTCCTCCTAATCCCTGCTTTCACATGACTCTTCCTTCTAAGCAGCTTTCTGTTCCAGAGCTCCTGGGCAGCATGTGGCAGCAGGGCTGCTCACACTCTTGCGTGAGAAATCCTGCTTTGGCCCAGCCATTACATTTTAGAGACCTTTTAGCCAATAAAGTCTAAGACTTCCCAGCACAAGAACAGGTGTTTTCAAGGTCTGTTATATTCCACAAGCAAATAAATCTTCTGAGGAAGGGGAGAAACACATTCCTTGCACAAGAATCGATCCGTTTTGTTTCAAGGCCCCGTCCTGAAGCATCAGAGTGTGGAAGTTTCTAACAGCGTTTGACAGTTATCTTTTTCCCCCAGCTCAGCTCTCTAACCTTGCTGAAACCTTCAAAAATTTCTGCTCAGAAGACTGGCAGAAATCACACAGGGAGTTTAAAGCCCAGCAAAAGGCATAAGTAACAATGTCCAGTGCCTTTTATCAAGGAAACCTAACTTTGAATAGATGATTAGGGTAAAAGAAAGGTATTCAACATCTATCACATTCTTTGACTATCATTTCAAATATCTATTTCAGAGCATTTACACAAGAAAACTCCTTTCTAGCTTTTTATAGTAATTTTAAATTTCCACGTGTTTAAATTTCCATTGCCCTTCTATGGAAAACTCTGTAACCTCCAAATTGTTTCCAGTTGTTGTCATTGTTGAAACTGGTTGCTTCTGTTTGAAAAACCTATCTCCATACCATCATGGAGAGAGAGTTGCATCTGCTGTTCAAATACACTTGCATTATATTGATGCATTCACTTTATGTGAGTTTTATTTCAGGAAAATACTACAGAAAATATTTCCCTTGCTCCATGAATTTAGTTCCTTGCTCATTATCTTTATGAAAGCTTCTTCATAAATTTCTTAGAGTCTACTTTAATGCAGTAAGATATGGTTTGATATCAAATACCCTCAACTGGGAGGCTATTCAATTTATAAGAAACCCTATTCTAATTTCTAGGTAAATTTATGCACAGCCAATTTGGTATTTGCTCTCATATAAGCGTTGTCTCATTCTAAGCAGTTCTTTCCTTGTGATTATCCCCATACATTTATAGAGTACTCATATACCCTGTCAAATTTCAACTTACCAAAGAAGTAAAGCTCCCAATTAATGACATGATACATGAGGGTGGTAAAGTACTGGCACAGGTTGCCCAGAGAGGTGGTAGATGCCCCATCCCTGGAAACGCTCAAAGCCAGGTTGAATGAGACTCTGAGCAACCTGATCTAGTTGTAGATGTCCCTGCTCATTGCAGGGGGGTTGGACTAGATGACCTTTGAAGGTCCCTTCCAACCCAAACTATTATATGATTCTTTGTCAAAAATGTTGACAGTATGCTTTGTTTCTTAAAATGAAAATTGATGTTATGTACAATTTAGATATACAAACAGCTATACAAGCACATCTGAGGCAAAGGGGTCCTTGATCTGTCACACTTCCTTAGTACCAGTCTCTGGTAAATTCCTAATACCTTTCACCAATTTTCTCTTACCATTATGCACAGAACTATTCTTTCTTCCAAAAGCAGTTTAAGAACTCAAGCAACACTGACGTCAAAGCCATAATCCTGCAGTTGCCTGGATTAATTTTTCTCCCTTTGTTAAAAAAAAACCACTACACTGCCCTGTTAACGCCTAATTAGCTAGCTGCTCCACTTTCCATCAGATCTGCACTCAGATTCCACCTTAATTTCCATTTCCATACTTGTATCACTTTTCCTGTAGGTAATTGAAATCACTTGGTGTAAAATGCGGTGCACAAAAAAGTTTTTAGGCAAACCTGTATTTTTAATGTTTCCTCGTCCCCACTCTTGTAAATATATCTGATTAACTGTGTGCTACTTACTACAGTATTCTTCGCAGGGTCTAACTCAGCTTGACAGTTTCCCTGTGCAGGCTCCTTCCTCCAGTCCTACAGTGCTGAAAAACCTAGTTGCAATGATGAACATGAGCATTTTTTCATGACTTCAAGAGTATCGAAATGACAGCTTTGCAGAACATGCATATGTGTAAGCGTGGATTAAAAAGAAGTAATTACAATGGTTACAGTCTTTAGAAGTAATCTAGGTTCTTAAAGATGCCTAAAGAAATGTTGGTGGCAATTCTGGAAAAAAACTGAATTCCATCCCACTACCTACAACATTGCCACAGCCAATCACAAGCACTCCTCAGTTTTTGCTTTGTAACTATTATCATTACCTGGATTCCTCACAGATATTTAAGCAGTGTTGTAACCTGTATTGTAGCTTACTGCTACTGACTAGAACTTTAACTGAAGAATAATCCCTTTCAAGTTTTAAAATAAAAATCTAAGTTGACTAGATTCAACAGGTCATACGACATGTTTTGTATTCCACAGCATAAAGCCAAACCAAGGAGGCAGCAACCATATGCCCTGAAACAATACTTTTTTTCATTCCTACCTATTATTTAGCAAAATATTTTCATCATAAGCTTACTCTTTAAAATTCCCATAGAAAATGAAGATGGTTGTATACTGGTAGATTATGCGATAGAAGTTCATCTGTACCCCAAGAAAGGAGCAGAGAGGGAAAGTGACAGGTGGGGCAGCCCAAATAATACCCTGCCCAGCTTCTCCCAGGCCCATCATGGGAGCCCATCAGTGACCCATCTGTAGAAGCCCAGAGGACCACAGTGATGCAAATGCAAGCAGGAACACAAATTAAAGACTTGGAGGAATGGGGGCCCCATCCAGACCCCTCCCAGGAGACTGTCAGCCCCAGTGTCGAGGTGTGAAACCCATCATGATGAGTCAATATCAGAGCACCTCTTGGACAGAGGGAGGTCACTGCCCAAGCATGTAGGACACATTATGGAATGCAGGGGAAGGGCATCTGGGGATTGCACAGGATTTACTATGGCATGTTGACAGGAGGAACCAAAGGCAGGGACAGGGATGGATTTACATGATTTGGGGAGGAACGAGTGTGAGAAAACAAGAATAAGTGGATAAAAAGGGCCAGCTACATGCAAAGAGTTTGCTGTTTGGTTCACTTGCCTGGCTTTGCCCTGTGCCTGATCTATAGAGTCTGTACTATCTGGTTATTAAATCCTTCCTAACTCTTTTCCTGGGTGGGGTTCTCTATATGTTATGTCGGGGGGCGGGGGGAGGCGGGTCTGAGTGCAGCGACTGGGGATAGACTGCCCACGCACCTGGCTGCCAGCCGCTGAGAGACTGAGGCGAGTGGCCTTTAGTGCCAGCCTGGGGTGGGTGACAAGGACACGCATGTCCACGGTGCAGCACCGGGAGTGGGTAAAGGCACACGTGTGCATGTGTGTGTACTGGGACACGTGTTGAGCCTTGCTGCTGGCTGGACCTGGGGCACGGAGCTGTGGCAGCCTCACTCAGACTGCCAGATCTGGCCCAATATCTTCCCCTAGCACAAGGGAAGAAAACGCTTTTGAATAGTTTAACACAGTACATGCTTAAAACAAGATTTTCTTTTCCCATTCCACATACAGTGATCATCATCTTTCATTCCATATCTCAATTCTGTCCCTTTCCCACTACTTTTCCACTCTGATCATTTCAACTCCTTCATATCAATCTTTTCTCACAGATATTTCCTCCCCTTCTTTTCACTTCCACCCTACCACTACCTCAGATTTTACAGGTTCATTTTCCTTCTGTTTGCCTGGACTTTTCTCCGTTTTCTATAATCTTACCTTCATCTTCCTCTCCATGAAATTCTTTTTATAATTTCCTCTTTAAGCTCCTCAATCACCCTTTCAGTAGGGGTAAAAACTGCCCCTTACACATTCTGCCATTTCTCTTCAAGCTTTCTTCCCGCTTGCCAAAATTCGTTCTTTGTAACATTGCCTTTCACTCTCTTTCAAAGAGAAACACATGTAATTGAGGCACCCTTCTTCTTACTTAAATAAAACATGGCTATTTTCAAACACTTACTGACTGAACAGGGTTTATATTAAAGTTTTTTCACAGGAGGACAGAATAAAACCAGCAGACGATTACTACAAATGCAGTTCAAAAGACAAAAAAAATTCAGAAAACCGTTTCTCACAAAGTGCAGAGACTGCTCGCATCACAAACCCACCAAGAAAATACTCAAGGTTTAGCTGTTTCTTTTGCCCTCCTCCCCATGTGTGGCTGCAGAGACCATTTTCACATACTCCTCTTGTTGGAATTTGATTTCCCAGGCTTTGCTCTACCTTAAGTCACTCACCTTACCAACCTCAGTGTATCCATATAGGATTGCAAAGTTGAATTAAGCTCGTTATTCTCACAAGAGTTTATCAAAGAGCTTTTATTTTCTTGAAGCATTTTTGCCTCAGACAGACAGTCAGTCCCTTTCTCTCAGCACCACAGAAAACTGCATCCAGCCAGCTGTGGAGAACAGCATTTGAGAGGCAAATGGAGATGGAATCAGGTTTTTTGCAGGTATGCCATCCACCATCCAATACCTCATACTGTCTGTTAGGACTTCCACTAACCCAAGGCACTGATTTTACTGTTTGATTTTAAAAAGGTCCTATACGAACAAGGAAGATGCATTTTAAACATAACTCTACAGGATTGAAAACATTTATCAGCTTCAAAGAAAAGCATCTGTCTCCACAAAAACTGCATCCATAAGATGACTCTTTAATGACTGTTTATCCAGACGTAGAGCTAGCACAGAAAAGGATAATTTAATACTGTTATTACATAGAGAAATTTTCTACACAGCACTGAAATTATTACTACGCCCCAGAAAAACAACTTGGTCACATTAGCTGACCTGTGTTTGGCCGCACTTCACAGAAGGACTTTAACGAGAAGAGACCATACTGCTGTGAGGAGACACCAGACATCATTTGAAAGGGATTGGTACTCAGGAGCCACTCTTCAGGGTTTCTCTCCAAAGCAGCAGCACAGACTCCCCTGAGCTTGAAGCAGCAACGAGGTAAAGTAGCATATTATACACCACAGTCCAGGACAGGAATGTGCTTGCAGTTATAGATTACATGGCAAGGACTTGTCACACAGCTTGATGCCAGTTTCACATATTGGAAATGTTGAAGCCCAAGGTCTTCCCTTGGGAACCATAGTCACCCCTTACCTATCAGGGCCAAAGATCAGGAAAGTATGATTAGGCTTAGTCTTGTTACACCCTACTCGGTGCTAGCATGTGAGACTTTCACTCCACAGCCTACTTCTGAGCAAGGGTTTCTCCTTACTCCAGCTGATGGCATCCAGAGCAACAGAGACCTCAGTGCAGCTGCCCCTGCACTCAGTCAACTCTCATAACCAGAGAGCTGGAGTTCATCTCATATTCTTCTGCTACAGAAATGGGTTCCACGTGATGATTTCCAGCAATGCACCAGGATTAATGCCGCAGTCCACATTATTCTCCCAGCCTCCATTCATGACACTTATAAAGTCCTACAATGTCTTACACTGGGCTTGGGCTTCCCATTAAAACTCTGACCATGTAACACATGTGCACCCTTGTCCTGTCAGAATACAGCTCCAAAAGCTCATTTCTCCTTTAGCTAGAAATCTTATCCTAGTCCTTATTTTATTACTACTTGATCTCATACCAAAATTTTGTCCCTTAGGTTAGATGTCTATCTAGCTTAACTCAGGTTACATCAATTTTACATCTGAATAAATGTATTAATAATTTTTTCCTCTTTGAACATTTCTTCCATTCTAAAGAAGTCCTGTTCTTCCATAACATCATTGGTGTTTCAAAAATTCCATCTGGAAAAATCTTCAGAGAAGAATACCTTGCAGGAAGGGGAGTGCAGGAAGAACCCTATCTCCCATGAGACTTGCAGTCATCAAGCCATCACAATGTAAACTACACTCCATGGAGGTCAAGAAAGCTGCTCCCATGACTGCAAATATGGCCTGGCTTTCCCTCACTGTGTTTTCATTTGGAATCTCTTCTCCTCTCCTTTAGAGAGCTGATGGGCAGAAACTGGAAAATAGGAATTAGTACACACTTTACCTCAAATACTTTTTCACTCAGTGACCCAACATGACCAAAACAATTATGGCATGCACAGAAGCTGTCCCCTACATATCTTCAGCAGGAGTCCTAACCATACAATGCCACACCGATTACATTTCCACAAGTTCCTGCAGAACCGTGGTGCCCCTTCCCTTCCCCAGCTTGTCCCCTCTACAGATGTGTAATGCAACGTAAAGTAAAAAAAATATAACACAACACAAGGGAGCAGTTAATTGTAATACATTTATAAACAGCAAAAAGGACAGAGAAACTGTTCCTCAGAGGAAAATGGAAAGCCTTATAGGAAATCAGTCAGTGACCACTACCTTATTTAAAGAACTTAATTTTGCAACGGAGATAAACACAAAAAAAAGAAAAGGGTGTTGTTCTGAATCACAAATGAAACAAGGTTCTGGTTTTTTGATTCTCAAACTAAGCTGCTGAATAGATTAGACACACTTAAGCTGTTCAGTGTTCTGAAGTACTTTGTACCCCAGCTTTTCCACCATGTCCCACATTGTCCAGTATTTTAGTACAGTCAAATATTACATACTCTTTTTGTTTGACACCTAATTTTGTCTACAGAAAAGTTCATTTGAATGTACAAATAATCCAAACTTGGATTTTGGTTGCTGGTGGGCAATCATAGAAACATTCCAGGTACATCCTACCCTCCTTGATCTGTCAAACTTAAGTTATATTTTTTTATTTTACTGAAGTCTTAGGGTTTGAACTACCATTTTTTCTCTACAAAACACAATCGCATTGCTATAAATGAAACAAAGTAAACTTAATATCATATAGTTTGATTTTGCAAAAATGCACTCACTTCTGCCTAATATGAAGTTTTAACAATTTAACAATTGTTTCACATTTTATAAAAATACAAAGCTATTACTTGCATTTTAAGGGAATATTAAAAATGGATTTAAGTCTTATAAACCAAAACCTCCACAAGTTAGAGAATTTTCAAGATACCATCGATTACACACAGCTAACCTACGGTAACACCACTTTTCCTTCCGCACCATATATTATATTATCAAGGAAAGTTTACATAGCACAAAACTGCCCTTTCCTCTTTATTTTAAAATTTCCAGTAGCAGCTACCTCTAGGTCCATTTTATTTGTTCTTCTTTCTTTGCTTTATTGTTCCTTATACAGGATGGGAAGGCACACATTCATGGAAAATTTTTGCAGATTCAGAAGGCACCACTGCCTCTAACCACCTGCTCAGCACTGCTGGTACAGACAGACAGACACACAGACCATGCAATACAGCCAGCTACCTCACTCCAAAACACTAAAACTCCAGCCAAGTCAGTGCAGGGCAACAGCTAATGAGCTCTTGTTTCATGTTGTTCCGTACTTCCCACCACCATCCCAGGGCAGGCATGCTCGGAGCTCATAGGAATGGACAGACAGACATAGATGAGTCAATTCCGGAAGACATGCTCATGAAGAAACCTGGCAGCAGACAAGCGATGTTAATGGGACAACATTCAGGCAGGAAGATTATAATTCTACCTACACGGAAGCTACAAGAAATGTTTTCAACCTCTTGAATGCCACACTGTTTGTGCAAAAACATTCATTTTGTAATATTATAAAAGAGCTATAAATATAGTATCATCTTCATTGTAAAATCAGAAATTTTATTTTTCAATAGTCACCTGGTCTGAAATTACCTTTAGATCCTTCCACAGTTGAACATCGCCAATGCCTCTCACAATACGGCACAAGATGGATCCTGTCCTACAACCAACAAGACTGCGCTGTTGCAGTGCAATTGCCCGAAGCAACTTTAACTCCTTTGCATCCCAAAAGCTACTCAATAGAAGGAACCATGTGAAACAAGCAGCATTGAAATGCCATAGAGAGCTGTGAAACAACATGGAATAATGCAATGATATCAAACATCCTACTATTTCCAAATCATGGACCTCTAATTAACAAGATTTGTTTCAGTGTATGCCTGGTTGTCAATGAACTTAAAAAAAAAAAAAAGGCACTCAACCATAAGATGGCTATACAAAACAAGGTTATTTTACCATTTCATATCTGTTTGACTGCTTGTATCATAAAGTCTACTTTTTAATAGGTGTTTATTCTTCTTTCCTGAAGAATCTGATATAAACTGCTGTAATACCACATGCCTGCCTGGAAGAAAATCCCTTTTTCAATTACCAATGATTCGGAAAAATACTATCCAGCAGATGTCCTCTTTTTTGGCCTGTGATCACTCTGTTCACTTTAAAGGAATACACCTCATTAACCCTAATAATTAACAAGGTTATTCTCATCACATAAAAGGTTTAAGTTCCTCTATTAAGTCATTATTTGAATTTGTACTGCTATTAAGATGACGAGCCTATTCTGGATTTAATTTCACATAACAAGATGTTTCTCTTTAAAGTTCCTATATATATATATTTTTTTTTTTCGAGTAAAGGCATATAATTTCATTGTTGTGTATGCTACATGATGGTGAACCTACTGGATTAAGGAATGGATAATATACCTACAGAAACCAAAAAAATTCAAGTTGAAAACCTGGAAGTGGTCGTGCAGCAATGCAAAAAGGCAGCAAAAATAAAAAACAGGCATCATGCAGCAGCATGGCTGTGGCAACAGAAGCTAATGATAACTGAAAAAGGAGAAAAGGGAAAAGACTACCAGCAGATGTACCAGCTCCTAGTTGGACGATTCCAGTAAGACTTGCAGGCTACAGAGAAACTTCCAGTTCCAATGCTCTTCACACTGGAAGTGTCGTAGCTCACATTTGGAGAATTTTGTTCCTAGATCACTTTGGGTTTCTCAGGACTTTCTAGCTAAAGAAATCTTCTAAAAATCTAATAAGTGCTTTAATATTTTTTCACACAGGTGTTCCTGGTACATGAACTTACTTCTTCCACAAGAGAAAGGCCAGTTGTCTAAAGTCAGTTACTCTGAGGATATTAAAAACAGTTCATTGCATCAGTCACGTATAGAAATCTCACATCAAATATAAAAACGAATATGAGAGTTTATTTCATTATCCATACTAACATCATATTAGTCAATGTGAGCTGTAGTTAACAAACATATGGAATAATCATAGTATGCAAAAATTAGTCACATTTACTTAGAGATTTAATTACATAGGTTTCATTGGCAGCTTACCTGACACCAGAGTAGTCGAGTGCTTTGAATGTAAATATCTAGAGATGTCAAATTAACACCCAAGGTTTTGCAAAGAACTTTCTTTTACACAGAATTCAGTCACTATTAAATAATAAGATTTTTTAAAAAAATATTTTAAATGTTTATACAGACAAGAGAACTTTCCATCATGACATGAAGATTACCACAGCTCTGACTGGGTCAAACAGTGAAATGAAACAAGTTACACTCAGCTGTCAGTCCCATATGGGAGACTTTCAAGTACTGCTAACTTAATCCATCCACACACCTTAAAAGGGTGTCATTCATAAAGCGTGCATTTTCCAGAAAACCTCATTTTTTGTATTTTAAAGCACCCGTTGTTACACCTTGTCACAAGTGCTTAGCAGTGTGAGAAAAACATTAAACTCTTCCCATGAAGAATATTCACAATAAACCCACTATGCAAGTCTAATCAGCATCACAACTCCCTCAGGAACTATCAATTTGCAAATCTCTCAAACACCTAAAAAGGGTAAGAAAGTTATTAAAAACATAGCAGGGTATTCATGAATCAGCCATACACTGAATTTTCTTTTTAAAGTCTAAAGCAAGTAATTGTTCTTCAGCAAAATGAAGACAGAAGTATGCACATGAGGTTAATAGAGGGGGTAATGGATGACAATATTTAATCATCATGAGAGCTTTATGTAAGTTTGGGTGAGACTTTTGGTTAGGAATATTAGACACTAGCAGAGATTTCAGTATTATTAGGAAGCATCATCGTGTCTCCAACCAACCTTTAATGTGGTTTGAACATCGGGAAATGCACCTGAATGCCCACAGGGTTATCCAGTGCTATATTTGTTAGTTTACATATTCCAGTTTTCCTTTCCAAACTATGGTTTTCCAGCTGAAATCAATGCGCTGTGAACAGCAAACCTGTAAGTCTCATTGCCATTAATTAGTTTCCTTCCTCAATCTAATACAAGATGCACACAACATGCATCTTCTCACCCCCCACACTCAGCAGAGTCAGGGACAGAACCCCAAACAGAAGGGTTTGTTTTTCGACATGAAGTTCAAAGAACTTAAAATTACTTCTTTTTTTCTTTTCTTTTCTTTTTTTTTTAAACAAACATTGAAAAAAACTCGAGTGGCTTTGGCATTGCTTTAATCAGTTTAAACTTGAAGACAGGAACTCTAATTAAAATCTGGAACTCTGGCTGTAAGAAACAGCTAATTAGTTCCCAACTTTCTAATGAAGTGCTGTGGCAGCATCCATATTAGCCGCTCTGTATTAAAAAGGATATGTTCTACTCATTCTCTGAGGCAGTACTACATCAGTGTGTATGTTTACTTCAAGCCATGCCATTGTCATAGGGATTTAAGAAAACACATTATAATAACGATCAGATTTGCAGATCTCCATACACAGTAAGATAATTGAAGTTTGCAGCTTTTCGAATAGATACGAAGAAATACAAGGCAGTTCATCACTTTTCTGCTAGGCAATGAAGATAGTTTAAATCGCACTGAAGCATAAGGTTGTGTTTCCCTCCTTTCAATTCATTCCTGACCAAAACTTGGAAATAGAAGAGAGGAAGATGGGCAAGAAGTGAGAGAAGGCATTTTACACTCGTGCTCTCCAGAAGTCTGGGCAAAATATGTGGGATAGGGGAAAAGTGAGGAGAACTGTCAGATTAAGAGGAACCTTGGCTAGACAGTGACAGCAAGACATGCTGACGGCGGTGGAAGCCTGAACACCTTTCTTCACATTTCCACTGTCCTATTTTAAAAGGGCTGGTACTTCTATCCCCTTTCCCACACATAGAGCATCAACAAAAACCAAACCAAAACAAAAATCGTTGAAAAATTGATTACAAACAATGGACAAGTAAATTCGCCCACATTCCCAAAACAGGTTTTTCTAATCCGCGTTTCCTCTTGTTACCAAGTTGCAACATGCCACGCTTTTCAGAAAACCCTTAATATTAAAGCAGCATTTAGCCCGGCTTTAAACCGAGAAAGATGTGAAATTGTCCTGGCAGGGTCGGAGATGCGTTGGGGAAGGGCTGTGTGGGGAGCGGGCTGCCCGAGCGGCGATGCCCGCAGCAGCCCCCGCTCCCCGGCGGCTCCCGGGCTCGGGCTGGGGCCGGGACGGGCGCTCGGTGGCAGCTCCCTCCCGGGGTCTGTCTCCGACTTGGGGCGAGGGAGTGGACGAGCAAGGGAAACTCCCTTTGATTTTTTCGCCCAGCAGCGCACGGGCGGCAGGCTGAGGGACCGGGGCAGCCGGGGCCGGTGCTCCGTACCGGCGACTGTCAAAGTGCCGACCCGTCTGAACGCTGAAACTAAAAGATGGAAAAGACGGAAACCCTCGCGCTCTGCCGGTACCCGCCAGCGGCCGAGAGAAACGGAACAACAGCAGGATACCGCGGGATGCCCTGATGCGCTTCTCAAATAAAATAAAAAAAAAAATAAAAAAAAAAAAAAGGAAAAAAACCAAACACAAACCAAACACCACCACCACCACAAAATCTCCCCTCTCCAAAAAAAAAAAAAAAAAAAGAAAATTGTAGCATCCGCACCCGAGACCCGGCAGGTTCCCGCCGCCACCCCCCCGCCCCGCACCAGGCGGGCCGCCCCCCGCCCACTCACCAGCGGCGGGCCGAGGTGCCTCAAGGAGCCGGCTGCCGGGGCGGCGGGGCAGGCTGCCTGCCGGGCTGCGCCCTCCGCCCCATCCCGCCGCCCGAGCAGCCGCCAGCCCGGCGATGCCGCCCCGCCCCGGCTCCCCGCGCCCCCGCCCGCCGCCCCGCCCCCATGATGTCATCCCGCCGAGCCGCCCCCCCCGCGCGGCCCGTGGCGGGGCGGGCGCGGGGAGCGCGGAGCCCCCGGGGGTGGCGGGTCGGTGCCGGCCCCGCGGTGCCGGGAGGGACGGCTGACCCGCCGCGGCCGTTCGCACGGAAACGCCAGCGTGGGAAAGAGCCTCGGGGTCGGCGTTTCTACGCCGGAGGATTCGAAAGGCAAAGGCTTATTTGCAGGTTTATTTCCCCTTGCATTAAAAACCGGAGTGGTCGCCTGGATTCGCCCTTTCCCCTCGCAGACCGCTGCAGAAATGGCATCTCCCAGCCACTAGTTCAACATGGAGAAGAACTGGGGGGAGGGGGGCGCAGGGGACGGGAGGAGACACACGACACGACAACGTGCAGCTCCATTGCTTAGACCCCAGATTGTATAATTATTCTCATGCCATGTTTGAAAATAAGTCTAAGTTTGCATGGCTTAGATAGCTTAACAAACTGATGTCCTGAGGCAGCATGCTCAGGCAGCGGTCCAGAGTGGGAAAGCTAAAGTCAAATAAAATGAAAAATCTACCTTTTCCAAGACCCAGTTTCCAGGAGCACACTGCATCTGCTGGTTACATATATTGATAAAGGCTTCATCACCAGAATAAACTGTTCCAGACTGATTTAAAGTATGCCTCTATAGTTTTAAGGGTCAGAAAGAGTAGAAAGATAACATAGAGACTTTTTTCATTTCTCTTTTTTTTTAATAACGATGCTAAATTAACAGTTCTGGAAATTAAAGAAAACATCGGTCTGAGCTGCAGTGTGGAAGGAGCGTTAGTACAAGCCTCAGGCTTCTTCAAATAAGATGGAGAACTGTCAAGCCCTGTTGCCATAAGGGCAAGTGTCTAAACAAGCATCACCTTCATCATGATGAAAACATGAAGTGGGTACCTGCATATTATGGACTCCACTCGAGCAGATTAAGCTACTGTTTCTCACATTTTTCTCGGTCCTGGGATCTGATCCAAAGATCAAAACATGAGAGGTTTTCTGAAGTTATGTCTGGTTGTTATTCATTTCTTCTTCTTTCTGATAAACAGTAAAAAGGAAACAAAACTCTTCAAAATTGTCCCCTCGTCTTCTGGCACCAGTTTAAAAGTTCTTTTAGTTCTCAGCTATACACAAGTATATTTTCACTCATGCTCGCAATTTTTATCTTACCTTATTTATCTTTTTATCTTACTGGAGATTTCACCTAATCAGGTTTGTAATGGCAATTTTTATAACCTGAAAATAAAATTGCAAATGGAGCTAAATCAGCCTCAATTATTGCTGCTCTGCTTCACCATTTTAACACGCTTGCATGGCTACTCACCTCATCAAAATACATCCCTTCCTGCTTTCCAGAGAAAGTGTTTGGGTGTTAAATTGTTTCCTGTTATCTGCAGAATGAGCTTTGAAAAACTGGATGAGTAAGAACACACATGCAGGAATGAGTACGCTCCTTCCAAAAAGGCCTTCCTCCCATCTGGGATCCTGAAGCCCTAGGCAGAGGCAGTAGGATGAATCTTGTGCTAATTGCTTTGGGTAAGTGGACTAATCACCGAGGTCTAGTAAAGGCTACTGATCTCATGAATCCAGTGCTGTTACATTTCAGTAAGACACTTCAATGATTTCATTAAGTGGAACACAAAATTTAAAAGACAGAAAATACCCCAAACTCACAGAGACGATTGCTATTAAGTGAATGAAGAGGCAGCTATTGGCATAAAACAAGGGACAAGGTGACATTTGAACAGTAATATTTAGCTGGAAAAATATGTATATTAGACAGAAGATGTATAGTAGGCAATTAATCCAGAGAAGTTCATATGAAAAGATGAGCTCAGTTCACCAGCGCAGAGCAATTTCCTCACGGCAAATTCCTCAGTAGAGCATCAGTCTGTCAGCAGAAAAGGCACATTATAACTGTATCACATAGCACTGGTGGAAATACTGGTTTAGAGGGAGCTGCAGCTTCCTCTAGCAAACTTTTTTAGATTCCTTCATGCCTTAAACACACTTAACAACTCTGTAGCTGCAGCTGCTCTGATTCCATATGACCAAGACAACCAAGAACCACACAACAGAGCAATTTGTTATGACCAAATGTGTCTGGGTTTATTGCTTACCATACTTGAACTTCTTTCTTTGGACATCAAGATTTAGTCTTCTAGCAAGCCAGTATATTTGGATTTTTAAAGAGATATTAAAATTGGGGAAGAGTTTGTGCTGAAGAAGGTCCTGAACAGCAGCTTTATGGATTCAGAACCGTCACATTTAAATACAGGGCTAAACTTTTCTGGGTTAATTCTTCCAAGTATCAAAAATGAATATTGTATTTATGAACCTTTCATAAACATATGTGTTATAGGGCAACAAACTTTTACAGCTACATGTCACAAAATCCAAGTGAAAATTTATGCCAAATTCTCAGTTAAAAAAAAAAAAAAAGAAAAAAACACACATAAAACCCCACATTTAACATGGAGGATGTGGCAAGCAAAAGGGAGGGAAGAAAGAATCATGCTGTATACATTATTTAAGGCAAACCAGACAATTAAAAAGAAGATTAAGGTAGGAAATGTAACAAGTACTTAATGATATTTTGTGCAATGAGATTCAAATTGACTTAAAAGTAGCACAATAGCTTTCTCAAAACTATTAATAAATTTGAGTCATGTTCTGCAGGCTTGATCCATGAAATGAAAAACAACAACAATACCACTCTTTTGTTAAAAAAAGAAGAAAATTGAACAAGATCAGTTTATTTATCAGGCTGACAGCAAATCTGAAAGGTTTAGAATATTATACATATCCCCATTTTGAGCTGTCACCAAACACTACTGCTTGCACAAGAGTAGCAGGAGCTCAGCGCATGGGTCTGGGGGAGAGAAAATGGAGAGAAAGCCTCCAGCAGAAAGGTGGGGACACTAACGCATGCCAACTGTGAAAAACACAAGAGCGGAAGCAGTTGCCCCACAAAGATTTTGGATGCTCTTGAATGTGATTATTTCCTTCCCTTCTTGTTTCAATAAGTTGAAAATAGCTGTCTTGGTAACCAAAAGCAGAAAAGCTGAAAACAGAAAAGACTAAGCTAGTGCTTCCTCAGAGCTGATCACAGCCTGGTAGTTAGGCTAAGAAAATGAGAAAGACAGCTTTTAATCCCTTCAGGCAGAAAAGGGAATTGAAGTCTAACATTTAGACTGGACAAGCATGTTGGCCACACAAGTAACAGATAAAAACAGAGGAAAAGGCTCTCTGCAGTCTAGTGAATCTCCAACAATTTTTCAGCTCTCTCAACTTCCTTGGTTTTGTTACTTTTCTATTTGTGCTTTTAGAAAAATAAGGTCTCGTTTCCATTGTCATGAATTTTGCATTGAGGATATTCTTCATTTAAAGATAAAATAAAAGATGTTTCTTTTGTTCACGTTTAAATCATCATTGGACTCTGAATGAAAGCTGACTGTGGTGAAACAATACTAGAAATACATAACCCCAAGACCAGAAAAAATATGTTTGTTAGAATAAAAACAAAACAAACAAAAACCCACAAACAAACAAACAAACGACTCCAAACAAACAAAACAAAAACCAAAACCAAAAAACCCCACCAACACAAACCCAGAAGCCAGACACTTACTCTGGCTTTACTGAAGTGCTTCTTTCCCTAGCCTGCCGTTTGCCTTGCTGCTAGACCTTTAAAGTGTGAGTTCATATGTATTCTGAATAAGGAGGTAACAGAGAAGACAGAAAGGTAGAGATATTTCACATCACAAAGGATGACTGTAGAGATACAACAGAGGAAGGGCAGAAGTTACTTTCCTTGTTCTTCTCTGGGTAAAAAACTCCACCAAATTAAAACCGACTTCATGTCGTGTTTCCTACTATACATTCAGCAACAAAGAAGCATGCTGCCTGTTGCCTGAACTAACCAAACTAAAAGGGAATGTCCAATTACCTGGATGAAAACATCAAGGCATAACTCTTGTTCCTTACTTTGACTTTGAGTACTCATAATTAATGAGTCAGGTTTACTTTGACAAATCACGCAAATGATGTCCTCTTGTGTATGACAACCACCATAGCGCTATGCCTGTGAATGATTGATGGGTTTCTTCATGATGTTCCTTGGAATAGGGAGATCTCTGCACAAAGGATTTTTGATATAAAGTATTAATTTATCATACTTTTTTTTAAGTTAACATTTTATATTTCATATTCAGGTATATACTTTTGCCATTTCATCCTAACACTAGTTCCTTCCTTCCTTTTCCTTCACCTTAAAACAACATGAAACAGCGCTTATGTTGCCGCATGGAATACTGATATGGCCGGCTGTTAATAGCATCTGGTTTTATTCACTTTGTGTAACCCAGACATTTGTTTTTCCTCATTCTACAAATGTCTGCTGAGAGCCTAAGGGCCAAAATGCAAAAATTTTGGGTTGTAAAATAAAGCACTTCAAACTGAGGGCTAGAGGATATCTGGCTGTAAGGAAATATTTGCCATGTGCTGCAACGCAAGTTCTGTTCTGAAGAGGAGTGAGTCACCTTTGTTATGCTAATACCAAATCTGTACCATATGTAGTTCTATAGGTGAAAGTATTACCCTACTGAAGTATCCTTATTAATAATTTGAAGACCATTTCAATAAAAAGATATACTGTATATACTAACAAATCACTAACAAAACTAATATACTAACAAAACACAGCACACACAAATCAACATACATAAGGACTTTCTAAAAGGAAAACTGCCTTGGTAATTTAGAATTATGAGTGGGAAATCTTACCTCTCTTGCCAGCTGTCATCCTCTTTTATCCTTGTAATATCATGCCTACAAGCACTGCACTTCAAGTTATCTCTCAAACAATTTTAATTCAGACCTACATATCTTCATGTTCTGCACATGATGTGAAGGTGTTGCACTGGCTCCCCAGTAATAAGTGTTTTGAATAGTTATTACTCACATTTATGAGTGCATGATACTTCCTCATCCCCCAGGCAGTTCCTGCTGCCAGTTGGTTCTCTGCTCTCCTAACAGAAAGAATTTTCTTCTCTGAAATTTTACCACTGGCTTGCAAATACAATAGTGTTTTCCTAGCCAATATACCCACCGAAGGCGATCAATTTTATAAAAACAGCTAACATTATGACAAAAAGACATAAAAAAGCTGTCTAGCACGTGCATGCAAAGTGCATAAGCTCTTTTCCAAGCACAACAAATTGATTAAAAATAATTGAGGTTCAATGTTTAATTAAAAATATATGGTATCCATCTTTACCTGCTGGTGAAAATTCAGTCAAGCCTGACAACACAATACTACATAAATAGGAACTCCCTGCTGAAGTCTGCAGGATACAAAAAAGAAAGGTCAGTCAATAGCTCATCTAAATATGCTCAGATGTGTATCTTCATTTAGTTCTATCTCTAATTAGTATTAATATCTAGAGACTAGTTTTCCTTCCACAATTGATTTGACAAAAATCATCCACTGTTTAGAGAGTAGGAGACAATCATCTTCAAACCACAACAAAACCTATAAAAAAATCTATAATAACAATTTATCTGAAGAGTCAACCTGACACACATTCATTGCTTTGATTGTGGTAGCATCACTCACACAAGTAAATCTAGGAAACTTCATATGTTCATGCTAAAGAACAAATGCTATAATCTTGCCCTGTAAATCAAAGCAAAAGCCCTAAGTGAGTCAAGCTGGTTATTAAGACAGACGAAACGTGTTTTCATTTTTCACAGAATGAACCAACAGAGGAGTTATTTTACAAAGCCCAAATATGGCATCTGTGGCTTCAGATACCCACAGACAGATGTTTTATATCATGCTTTGCTCATAGGTATAAGCATCTACTAAAATACATTACCTAGTTAAATACAGGCTAGCTTTTCAGCCAATTTTGCTGTAGTTTACCTGACACTTCTGACACTCCTAATGTCTCCATAATTGCAATTGTCATGACCTATGAGTTTTCAGGATTAATGTAGTAACTGTTGGTTGTAAATTGAATTAGTTAACACAGTTCCCTGATCATTTGCATCCTTTCTTCACCCCATAGTCCTGAAAACAAAGCAAAAGCAAAAGGGTGTTTGTACCCAAGAGAAACCTTTGCTTCACAAAGTCCCCAAAAGATCTACTGCATTATTAAGATTTAGGTAAGTGATTTGACCAAAAAATAATTTCTCTTCCTGATTTCAAGTTTAATTATATGCACACATATCTCTCCTAGGTAATGTAAACATCACATAATGAGAATCCAGGTTTTAGAAAAAAGCCATCTGAGTGTTCTGTGTCACCCACAGTTAGCTGCTATGAATTCATACTATTTCAATACACAATGACAGTCCGGCCAAAGAAGAAGTCAAAACCCTTAGAAAAACTATTACCAGTAGTATCCAGCTTTGCAAACTTATATGTCACATAACAAACAAGCAAACAAACGCGAATTCTCAAGCTTTTTTCAGTAGAACGCATCAATTCTCACACCATTTTCTTCACAAGTCCACATGCAAAACAGAAGACCTCATTAGCAGAGAGACGTTATTCAGTGGCAGATGGTGTTCTGGCAGTGGTGAAAGTCATTAGGGTCCGAAGGGTAAGCAAAAGGTTGTGGTTGGAAAGGATGAATAGACCCATTTTGAGGAATGAGTATCATGTTTTACTCTTTCAAAGGTGCTTGTAGTCTCTGCAGAGCAAAAACTGGGAGACTGTCATGGTTACGAACACAGATGGCAATACTCAAACAGGTTGAAATTAAGATTATGTGGACATCATCTCCAATTCTTCAGTTTTCTGGTCTACGAAATCTGAATTTTATTGAAGACCACTGGGAGGATGTTCAATTTGTCAGATACTTGAACTGAGTAACATTCAAGTTTTTGAAAGCTGTAACAACTATCCTCAAGTAGACATTTCAGTGTCCGATTCTGTAGCTTCTTTACTAAGGCTTTTTTACTGTGATCATGGCAATATTGTTGATATTCTTGGGAATATCATTTCAGTTTAATAACTTGTGCAGAGAACGCAAACGTTGCCCTCACTGTGTACAATGTCTGTTTTTCTCTTCATTCCAATTATTAGAACTTACTAAAGGGTGGGTTTTATTGCTTCTGGGGAAACATTCTCCTCAACCTCCCCAAGTGAAAAGCTTGTGGGAATACACTGAGATATTTTAACTTATTTACTTACTGTGGGAACATTCTTTGATGAGGGACCTGCTCCAGAATCCAGGTCACAAAGAGTTGTTGAGATTAATGACGTGTCAGGTATTGTGCACAGCTAGTGGCAGAAAGGGTGATGCAACAGCAAAGTTATTTCCTATTTTGCAGGCTTGCAGGAAAGAGTCCTAAATTTTACATTTTCTAGGAATTAGAGCTCAGACAGAAAGACGTGGTTTCTAATGTGGTCCAAAGTTGTACTTAATTTTAAGTTTTACGGTTTTTCTTAATGCACTAATGATACTTCAAAAAGTCATTAAAAGACACATTTTAGGAAGTAACAGCAATCATAGACAACTCAAAAGATGCAGATACATAATTTATGCAAGCTTCTTGGAACTAGAATATTTTGTTGTTCAAGTTGATTCAAAAGGAGCTAAGGTTCATGTGTTTCAATTAAAAGACCTATCACTGCATCCAAACTTTTCCATAAGTCTCCTTTCCTTTCCTTTCCTTTTATGCGACAGTATGCAGGATCTGGCTCATGCATCATGGTTCTAGGTTTCTCAGAACAAGGCTAAAACCTGAAAAAAACTTCTGCATAAGGCATTTACAGTCATTGCAGTTATGTGTTCATGATTTCAATGGGGATTATTTATGTATAATTACTCTTGAACAAACAAAACTAAGCCTATGGTTAACAGAACATTCATTTAAAAGTCATGCCAAGCCATTGCCCATGTGTGTAGGGAGACTTTCTAATCTTTCAAGCAAATGTATTACTGATGAACAGACTTAGTTGCTCTCTACCACTAAGTTATCTCCACAAGGGTAATGTAGAGCATCCTTACCAAGCAGACATAAATATCACATTTAATTGGGAAATCAAATTTAATTGCAGTCACCGAAGGGTATACCTCGATGACTCCTCTTGATTCAAAATCCAGTAGAATTTGCACGTGTCCGTTACTCCATCTACTTCCTATAAACACTACTAACATGCCATATCAGTTTCACCTGTAGTATATTTATATCGTGTCCAGTATCACATACAAACATTACTCAGCCTTCTCCATTTCTCTCATTTCTTGATATGCATTTGTCTCACAAAGAAGTAACAACAGAATTTACCACCTCACTTTTAGAGAAATGCCACAGAGCTACCAGCTTTGTCCACTGCACAAGTCTGCAATAGAGTTCTTGAAAATACTACACTTTCTGTTTGATGGCCTCCTACACAAAGCAAAGCTTCATCTCGGAGAATTAAAAAGGAAGTACTGAAATTATATGGAGAAAATGACAGATTTCACCAATAGCATCATGGTAAAAGGTATAAACAGCTAAAGGACTAATGAAGTCCATTTTTGTCTAGAATTGGAAGAGTAAAAGTGAGAAAACTCATGAGTTGAGATAAAGACAGTTGAGATAAAGACAGTTTAAAAAGTAAAGCAAAAGCCACACACAAGCAAAGCAAAACAAGGGATTCATCCACTACTTCCCATGGGCAGACAGGTGTGCAACCATCTCCAGGACAGCTGGGCTCCCTCACGCAAAATAGTGATCTGAGAAGACAAAGGCCATCACTCCAAATGTCTCCCCCTTATTTCTTCCCCTAGCTTTATATACTGAGCGTGACATCAAATGGTATTGGATATCCTCTTGGCCAGTTTGGGTCACCTGTCCCAGCTGTGTCCCCTCCCAGCTTCTTGTGCAGCTGGCACTTCATGAGAAGCTGAAAAGCCCTTGACTACTTAGCAACAACCAAAACATGAGCGTATTATCAACATTCTTCTCATATGAAATCCAAAACACAGCACTACACCAGCTACTAGGAAGAAAATTAATAGGAAACTGGAGTAATAGATCTTTCAAAGCTTTCTTTGTATTAAACACCACATGCTGTTTTAAGTATTTGGTAGCCACTTTTCTGCCTATCCATGTGCTTAATACACCTTGAGAAACAAACATTAATTACTTAATTGCTTGTTGATTTTGTCAGAGTACAATAGTACCAGTTTGCATGGCAACTGATACGCACAGATACTAATTTTCTGATTACTGTTTCATGTTCTCAGAAGCATTTATTTTGCTTTGGTTGCCAGTATGGCTGACAATATGGTTAGCGCTTTCAAGAGGCTCTTCAAATGGTAATAGAGAAGGAGCGCAATAGTCATATCATGGAAGTCTCATATTTCTTTCCCAACAAGTGGTGGACCTGAAAGGTGGGAAGACAACATATAGAAATTTACAAAGCACCACTAACTTTCATTTTAAGTAACCAACAGCTCCTGTTTCTAGTGTGAGATCTGAGTGTGCTTTTTCACATCGTACCACTCCCATGTTCGTTGTCTCCTAGCAGCTTTTATGGGGGAAATTAGTTGTCTAACAGACCCTCTAATTAATGTAACAAACACTTTATAAAGAGTGGGAGGCTTTTACAGTCATTAAAAACAAAGAAAAAGAAAAAAAAAGAAAGAAAAGGAAAAAAACTTCAGTTAAACTGTGTGGGAACTTTCCTGATAAACCAAATTCAATTGTTAAAGCATTTTCTCAAATCTGTATTTGCCTTGGGTAACACCTCATACCACAGCAGTCCTTCTGCAGAAAAGTCAACAAAATCCAAACAACGTACACAGATATAAAAGAAAACAAGAATTATGTATGCACCAGTATATATTGACTCAACCTCATTTGCTTTCTGTGAAGACACAAAAGTAAAACTGTGTTATATGTGTGCAGTAAAGGCTGATAAGAATACATTTCCTTGCTTAACAACAGGTAGCATATAATAGCCCAAGAACATGAGAACTTTTTCAGATATTGAGCAAGAGGAGAACTTAAGTTGCACAGGCAAAGACAGAACCTGCATGAGTTTTCTGCTGTACATTTCCAAGCTTTAAATAAGTACTTGAGGATGCAGTTCAGACCTGTCCTTAAAAGCCGCTTGGAGAGGAACTCCAGCGTGAGATCTCTGGTTTAAATCCAAACAGGACTAGGATGCCTGTGTTGTGAGGTCTGGGCAGAACATGGACTCTTCACAAGAAATTAGAATCATAAAAACATAGAATCATTTCGGTTAGAAGAGACCCTCAGGATCAAGTCCAACCATAACCTAACTCTAGCACCAAACCATGTCCCTAAAATTCCTGCATTTCTTGTCAGCTGATAGAGTTTTACAGTTGATTTAAAATGGATCTACAATGAAACTGAGCCTGGAATGGAAAACTTAAAAATAAATCCCAACAGATCTATAATACAATTGTTTCTAAACCAGAAGAGCAGAGATTTAGAAACAAAACACGTGCTGATGTGAATCATCTGATTACCAAACTGCTATAATCCACACAATGCTGGTGCCAGGCCCAAGCACACATTTTATCCTGGTCTCTGATATGGAAAGCAGCACTAGAAGCAGAAGTCAAAATGTGGGATTTCATTCTCCCTCATCCAGAGGCTGTAGAATTGCTGCACTTCAGAGATAGGAACTGTTTCAGCTCCAAGTGGCACCTGACTGTGTTGGAAAGCAAATATGAATTGCCATAGCCGGAGGCAAGGCCCAAACCCCAGGTCCTCCTTCCCACTTTGACAGATTTCCCAATCATTGTGGTTGTGTTGAAATGATGACCAGTATCAACACTCAGGCAAGAGGGTCACCTACTATCTGGATCTTTTCTGGAGGTAAGGCAAACTGTTTTGAGTAGGGTGACATTCATGATAGCCTACAACCTTAAAAGTTAAAAAGGTGAGCATTTATAGAGTCAGAGTTTAAGTTGCATGAGAAGAAGAGTTTTGATTTGCAGTTCCAGACTTCATTACTTGCATTTTTCTGTGTCCTTTTTATTGAACTTTGCTACTAGCACACTTACATTCCTCTGTTCTGTGAGGTGCATGATAAGGGAAAAAGATTAATGTCGGAAGTGCCAGTTAACTTCATGTTTCATTTGAAAAATGTACAGCTCGTCTCTTAGCGTACAAGCAATATACAGCACTTCACACCCAGGCCTCAATTTGTATGCTGCTTTGCAGGCCTAGTAGAAACTGTCTCTTGCCCCTTTATGGAACACAATATAAAAATAAAAGACTTTTTGTTAATTTACGTCTAAACTCAAAAGGTATTTGTTCCCTTATAACCATTTTTTAGCTTTAAAAAATTCATGTAATACAGCAACCACCATAAAAATTCAGAACACGGTCCTTTTAATCTCAGGTGGTGACCAGTACCAAATTCTTGTTAGGAAGGGACAATAAACTTTTTCTAAATGACTGTAGAATAATCAGTCTTTCTGGATTTTTTTTTTTCTAATTATCATGAATTAGTGATCAGTCTTGTTACAAACTACCAAACTACATATATTTTTGTTACCTATGCAAGAAGTCTATTTCTGTTAATTATTTTTATCCTACTGCTATTTGTACAAGGTCATAATGGATGGACTTTTGATCTTCAACTAAGAAATAAGATATCCGGGACAAAATCCCCTACTGATTTAAATCAACTAACTCTAATAGTCTGCAACTATTTCAAAGGCTAGTGACACATTTCACATACTTTCCTATTCTGAAAATTAGAATTCAGTTTCTGTACTGGATTTGGCTGGGACAGAGTTAACTTTCTTCATAACAGCTGTTATGGTGCCATGGTTTGGATTTGTGGCTAAAATACTGTTGATAACACAACAGTGTTCTGGCTGTTCCTGTGCAGCAAAAAGATTTTCTCTTTCTCCCACCTTGTCCCACACGCAGGGAGTTGGTTGGGGGTGAGCAAGGAGCTGGGAGGGGACACAGCTGGGACAGGTGATTTGAACCAGCCAAAGGGAAATTCCATGCTATACAAGGTCATGTTCAGCAATAGAAACTGTGATAGAGAAAGAAGAAGGTAGAGGGGTGGCCGTTGCTCAGAGACTGACTGGGCATCAGTCTGCTTGTGGGAGGTGATGAGTGATTGCCTTTGCATCACTTCTATTTTTAATCTTTCCTACACTTATTAAACTGTCTTTATTTTGACCCATGAGTTTTCTTGCTTTTGCCCTTCCTAGTCTCTCCCCACCTTCTGCTGGGGTGGGGGGAGTGAGCGAGCGGCTGTGTGGGTGCTTGGCTGCTGGCTGGGGTCAACCGACAACAGTTTTCAATGCATTTGCAGCAGGAATTGGGCATTTTTATGTCATTCACTGTGGGCTGGTTCCCAAGTCTGCTCAGAAAGAAAGAAAGAAACAAATTCCTGTGTTTGTTCCATATATTGCCAATGGATGAGGGTTATAATAGTGTGGAGAAAAAACCTTATCTCCCTCCAACCAATTTATATTTAAATAAAACTGTCTTAAGAAATATGAGTTACAGCTGCCCCCTGAAATGACTAATTGCTAAGATAAATTAATTCTTTCATGAATAAAGTGATAAAGTGATAAGTCTTTACTGTTTACTGCCATTCATTTCCAGCATCAGTTTGAACACTGGCTTCAAAGCAAATAGATTATTTTCATTAGAACATCTTCCCTTTAATGTACCATAAATTCTATTAATAATGTGGAAGATTTTCTATGTTTCATCATAGAATATATTTTTTCTTTCATGCAAAACTTGTGAATAGAAAACAGTTGTTTTTAAAAAAATATATGAACGGGTCAAAACCTGATTCTAATCCGAACTGAGCATTTTCTTATTTTGAACAGTTAATGTTAGCTATCCTATTGTTGACATTATTTTCTTTCTCTACTTTCTAATTAAATTTTTATTAACTTAGAATATTATTAATTTGCATGACCTACGTTTTGTCAAATAGTATAAAAACATAAGCACTAATATTAAAAAGAAACACCAGAAGCTTAACAAATCCTTCATTACAAAATTATTAAGGGTATTTTCAGACTGTGGAGTGTCTGAGCTGGTGAATCTCTCTCCTGAATCTTGAATTCATTCAGTTTCTGGTTACACTACCCATTGTTTGTCAATCAGATTTCTTCATTTACAAGATTTTTTTTTTTAACGCAGAAACGGCTTTTTTGACAAGATGGGCTGACGAAACACTACTTAGACTAGGAATAACCAACTTTCCTATCATATCCAAATCTCTGAATAACTGAAGCCATAAACCTTGAAGAAAGAAGGTTTAGGTGATGGGAAATGTCAGCAGTCCCACTGCACGGGGTGGACCACAACAGTTCAGATTGCCCAGCAGTTCCTTCATCACGACAGACCCACTAAAAGTCATGCAGGGGAGCTCTAGCAAACAGAGAGGTTCCTGCTCTCTCTGAGAGACACCTTACATGCTGCACACATTGCTCATTTTGCCAAATGCTATCTAGATGTGCCTGAATAAACCAGAATTATAACAAGCTGTGGGTATGAAAAGGTGGGCAGCAAATCTAAAACAAGATGTCAACTTGGATTCCAAATGGTCACATAACACTCTGATTAAAAGGGTCAGGGGCTTATAATAGTTAGTAAATGCTTGGGATGAAATTCCAATTTAGAAAAAAAAAAGGAAAAAATGTCAATCATTCTTTAATTCTAGATATATTATGTTATTTCTCTTTCTACTCTAACTGCCCGTTTTTCTATATTTTTTCAACTGGGACACATATCATGCATTAAATGGGCTTAGAAGTGATTGATACTGAAAATTAACATCCTCACATTAGAGCCATCTTTTCAAAAGGAACTGGCATATAATTGCATGTGAACAACATTCTTCCTGAAAATATTTGCACTTTTGTTTGTTTGAAGCTTTTTTGTCACATTATTTCTTGTAAATATAAACAATAAAATCTACAGGAGCAAACTCCTTGTTGCTTTCAGTATATTTGCACAAATAGATGAGACCACAGGGAAGGCTTAAGATCCTGGATTGGTAAATTAAAATATGCATAACTCGAGGCCATATTTTGAAAAATACAATCCTCTCTTTTGGAGCTTTAAAAAGAAAACAGATAAGAAGAACTGAAATTGATAAAGACTGTATTGACTTAATTACAGAGGAAGCAAGCAACTGCCTTTTCACTCGTATGAGCAATTACCATACTATGGTTGTTTCCTGGAAAGTGATTTAAATGTCTCATGTTAAATTAAAGAAAAACTTCCACTACGTAAAGATCTGAATTAAACCTTACCGATACAGAAAGTGCCATCTCTGGTCAAAAGAACATGATGCTTTTCCTATGAAGAAAAAGTCTTTCCCCATTACAGTCCACTCTTCTAATGTGTCTTCAGACTGCTGAGCACAGTAGTGACAAGAGCTAATTAATTTCATTTGCACCACAGGACTTTGCAGGGCCTCTATTCCAAGCAACTCTTGCTTAGTGTGGTTTCAGTCCATTATTTGTAATGCAAATGACTTGCGACTCGAGAGTAGTGGGAAACTGTACAAAATCTCCCAATGTGTGAGAAATTAGCAAGTGTTACTTTGCTGTTCGACATGCAGCATGTAGTCAAATTTACATTCCTATTTTTTTTTCACTTTGATATAAAAAAATACTCATGCTCTTTGAAAATAAGAAAAATAAAACATTTAAAGAGAAAACCAGAGGTACCTTGTATTTGCTTTGAACTACGCTCTACATTAAATAATTTTCTCAAGGCAAAAGATGGTGAAAACCTGCATGATTTGTTGAAGTGAACAAGTATGTGAGCAAAAGTAGCTTTGGAGGAGCCTAACCTCCAAGGATGTTGAATGTGTATGCCTTTAATTGTTACAAATTTGGCAATTCTTGCTTATAAGGCTATATAACAGTCTGTATATGACTATAAATGTCATTTGCCAAAGAGGACTGTGTACTTATTGGAAAAAAAATGATGTATCTACAGACATCAGGAAAACACTGTTCACAGAATAAGAATATAGCCAGGAATGTTCCAGCATAGTCTCAAAAACAAGGCTAAAGTCCTGAAAAGGAGAAGTAGCATTGTCTTGGCATGAGAAGCAGTCTGGAGTGTGAGTTACCCCATGTATAGGGTACATCATTTATGCTTGTGGCTTCTGAGGTTTGGAAATCCCTGTGCAAAGAGCCTGAACCAATTAAAGTGCATTCAGTAGATGTGTCATAGCCATCAGTAGAAGCACAAGGGGGTTCAAATGAGCAATAATGTGGTATCATCAGAAAAATATTCCCTGACAGAATAGCCAAAACATCTATGAAGGAATAAGGTTTACAGCACTGTAGAGTGACAGTGAAAGTCCAGATCAAAAGAAGCAGACCCTGTTATACTGTGTGCTAACTATTCCTGTGAAAACTGGGGGGTTGTGTGTTGTTTTTTAAAATTTTCCAAGTGAAACTCAGTCAAAGAGGTGAACTGCAGTGAACAGAAAAAAAAATTCACGTATTTGGGTGGGAAAATATCAGAACAAAGTTATTCTGATCTGCCACCAGAATTATCTTCACTGTGTGGATGCAAAGATGAATTTACAGTACTTTGTGATACACAACATTTGGTATCCATAAGGGTTTTTACATGTTCACATAATTAACTTAATGAAGAGAGCATCTTTCTGAAATCATTACATCACTGCTTCAGAGCCAAATACATTAAACAAAATGGAAATAAGAGTTGCCAGTTATACTCAAGTCATCGTGAAATATTTCTGGCATGATTAGCTATGAGAAAAGTGTACCAACCAGACTGAAAAAAAACTGCCTAATCATTGAGATTATTTTTCACTTATTTGACAGAATAGACAGCAAGGCAAGTGTCAAAACACTGATTCCCTTCATTTAAGTATTTCAGCATTGTGTCATCTTTAACTTGAGGAACCTTAAGCAAAAATATAAAATTATATTTTTCATAGATATAAAGGCACTTGAAACAATTATGCTTGCTAAAACAAGACAGGTGAATTTTAGGGACAACAAAATGTTGGACATGCACTTGGTGTAACTGCTGTTATTCGGAGTTTTTACTCTGACATCTGGATTTCAGTGGGGAACTCAATAGGTAAAAGCCTTCACATTGCTGCCTGTTTTCTTCAAAATTTTCTCTATAATGAAGGGAATTCTTACTCTAGGTTTTCTTGTCCCAAAGTGTATGAAGAAGACCTGGGAAAAGAGGACCCTAGAATGGTTATTTCCTGTTCAAACTGATCTTTAACAAATAGTAGTGGACTTGACAAATATTCGGGAGTTGGGGGCAGAAACAGTGTTTACTCAGAACCGGAGAGGCTCAGACACAGAGCTCATTCTAAGACCTGTCCAGCCACTCACGGGTGACTGCTCTGTGCTCAAAAGCAACTTGACACAGAAAATAACACAGCCATTTTCTTGGGACCACAGCCTGAGCTAGTGAGCACCTTGGGCCAGAGTTGCCCCCAGACACGGTGAGTAGGACAGCCTGGGACTATGTGAGTTCCCAGGAGCTAACCCCAGCTTGGCAGAGCCTCTCTTGAGACAGAACAAATAAATTCTGCTGGACTTTAGCTGGTTCTGTGTGGATCTACTTACTTCTCTATTCAGTGTAGTTTCTTGCATACCTGTGCAATCCAGGTTACTAAATTTTTTTCCATTTCCCAAAAATTGGAGTCAACTATAGGGAGATTGTGTCGGTTTTTTCACCTCTATTATGCCAGAAGAAACCACTGGAAGTATTTGTATCCCGTCACGAAAAGTTTGCCATTTCCCTTATTATCCTGCAGGAGTTCTCTGCATTTCTCCAGTTTAAATTACCCTTCCCAGAACTTGCTTGACCAGCTTTATATGAAGCAACCCAGAAGTTTAACCAGAGTTTCACAAGACCTTTTCATTGAACCCATGTTGTATTTTATTATACAGTTACCCAATACAAACAAAATTTTATTTTCCTCTATTTCCAGAAAATGAATGAACTTTTCCACTTTATGGAAAAGGCCTTTTCCAGTTTCTGAAGGTATTGTTGCTATGAAATTATGTTTTGAGTGATTATATTTCATTACAACATTTTTCATTAATCAAGACCTTAAAACTCTGCCACTGTATATAAACCTCCATTGCACAAAGCCCCTGAAAAAAATGATACTGACTGATGACCATGCAAAAAAGTTCATTTAAAAAAAAAAAATAATATACACAAAATGAACGGTATATTGTTTTAACCGCAAGCCCTATTAGATGTTTGAAAAATTTAATCAGCCATTGCAGATGGCTATTTCATTTTGTCATAGACAGCTGATTGCACGCTATTTTTAGTTATGAACAGATAGTTACAAGATGTGACATTGAAGGTGGTGCCTTACTGAAGAAGAACCGTTCATTGCCTTTCTAATGTGTGTATATGGTTCACAGACATTTTCTCAAATGTGAATGTTTTCTCAGCAAGTTGTAATATCATTATCTGTATTTCAAGAATAGTGACTTTTATAATGCCACTAATGTTTCTGGATATAAGTTTGTCTTTGATAGTTTCATAATGACTTCTCAATTACATGAATGTCCATTATATTTAAGGCCACAACCTGGACCTGTAGAATTCCAGACAGCCACAATTTTCTGTACCTTTCAGCTGAGAAGAAAATATGCCGTTGGAAGGAAATACAAGCTTTTAAAGATGAGAAGGTTTTTCTTTCATTACTCCATAGAGAATAAGGATTTTTTTTTTCCACAAGTAAGCATGATGCTGAAAGTTGGCCTTAAAACTAATGAAGCAGGGATATAACTCCTGGAATTGCTCCCAATGCTTCCTCATTGGGCTACTGCAGCATATAAAAATCTAATGAACCACAAAATGATGATGGAGAAATCCAGTCTACTTAGACTTGTTTCTGGACTCTGGAATATTATAAGAGCTGTTCACAGTCATTATGGAAAACATAACAGCTGGAAAATATCATGATTATGAGATTAATAGAGTTCAGTTTTCTTAACTATTTCTAGATTCAACAAAAGCTTTTTTTTTCAGATTTCTTTTTCTGATGTTTCCTGTTACACTATGTTTAATTAATGTACTCTTGTATTGATATGAAATTTAAGTATCAATATATTATTTATTTATATCAATGTATTTACATTGTGTTAGACTGTGTTAATATCAAAATTACTGTATTAATATATGTTCTTTGTATATAATTAATATAATTAATTCAATTATAATTAATACAGATATCTTTTGGGATTTATCTTACCTAACATCTGTATTGCTGATACTACAAGCATTTAGTTTATTTTTGCGTAGCATGTATGATGCCAACATCATCATATCATCTTGTCCTTAAGAATGCAATTTGATGGACTTTTTGTCTGTTACAGACATCTTGTACGCTGCCAAATATTTGTAGCAATGCAAGTAATTCTGTATTTCACTACAGGTCACAGCGTTGGACTGGAAGGTATTATTTTTGCCAAATGCAAAGTTTTGTACCTCTGTTACTGTAAAGATTACTTTTTCCAACACTTAGGCTCACTACCCAACTTTTTGAAGGAGTGTAGGATGGGAGATGTGAATGTTAAAATAGTCTTTAAATTTTTCTCCTTGGCTGCTGCTACCCAGTCAGCCAATATCACCATATTGTGTGTCAGCATGGTAACTCAATCTCCAAACACAAGTGAAAGTCTACATTGGCACTCTGGTTTTTCAAGGAGCTCCACATATAAAACACAGTGTATGTAATCTCATGAGTGCTCCTGCAGATTGAAATTATATGCCAGTTAGCAAGGCTGGTGATGCCAAAGCCTGTGGCTGTTGATCTGAGAACAACCTGTGGTCACAAGGCATGTGCTGACTATGCCTGTATTAACTGGAAAATAGAGCAAATAGCAACTGGGAGCATGACAGGAATAGAAATACAATCTGGTAACAAAGGTAAAAAATACTTGGGAGGAAGCAGGTGCTTCAGTGCTCCAAAATCAGTATTTTTGTATGATGCCACATGGCCTACCACTGTCCAACAATGTCAAATGCAGCTTATCCACAAACACTGATTTTTCATCGTGAGCTTCTGAAATAATGTTTATTTCAGCAATTAATGCCTAGCTCCCCCAAGAAAATATCAAACTTCCACTTGAGTGGTAGGAACAAGTGAAGCATCAAGCCTGCTGAAGAAAGCAATTAATCAGTGATTAACATCCGAACGCTTGGAGTGTGGAAACCTTTACTAAGAAAGAGAGAGAACGGACCCTCAGGACCAACTCTCCCACCGACAAGAGTACCTTGCTAGTGACATGTTCACTGACAAGTTCTAATTCAGTTGATTCAGCAACTAGGTGTTTTAAGTGCTGACTGTAGCATATACTACTGAAAAAGTGCTGCACTTGCTATACCTGTGCAATACATACTTACTATTATATGCATTTACTATCAAAGATGAAAATATATTTTGTAAAGAGTTACAGCATCTTTGCCTCTGTATTCTGTGCTGAAATTCAGTTCCATGGAACAATGACTTCTCTTATAACGGTGCAGTCCATCTGGTACCTAAACCGTATGTACACACGTGCACACACAAACAGGAATTTGGAGCCCTAACACTAATTTGTTGGAGCTAATCTCTACCACAGCGTAACATAGCAGGTGGCAAGACGGAAAAGACCAATAGAAATGTGATCAAGATCTCCAGCTATGGCTTTCACTGAGTACCCCGTAGGTGTTCAGCTGAAGCTACAAGTAATTTTCTCATCCATAAAAAGTGACTTTATATTTTTTACATGGCATACATTTGGTAATTAACTTGTTTCAGTTAAGCTGCTTAATATCCTATCTTAGCCATTGTTTAAAGTTTTCCCATCACAGAATGAGGTTGTAAAGTTTCCTGTCTTCAAGAACTGTAAAACTTTAGCAGAGACTGAAATGAATCAGATCCGCCTCTTAACTGACAGAATGTTTTTCCAGTTGTCAAAAGATCTGCAGAATTTACCAGTTACATTTTTGGCAGAAGTACCAGATGTGAATAAAGTGATTGCCTTGTATTAGAATAATTGAGCTAGTAGTATATTGTTTCATCGAGCAGAGAAACTAAAGATGATTTACCATGTTTATAAAAAAATGTGGAATACATCAGACTTCTGCTTAGTCTTTGGTACCTTTCTGGTGTATACTACAGCCTATGACATTCAGATTTTGCCTCTACCCGCCTATTTGCTAGTTACATCTTCTTGCAAACATTCCAAGTATCATAGAGGCCACTTACATTTTTAAGATGTTACTTTTGGTAAAAGAAATGATATTATACCTGCTTCCTTTCCCCTTATTTACTGTAGATCATTATACATAGAAGTCCACTTTACAGAGGATTATAGAAAGCCCTATATGGAACTAGTATCTTTTCCGTGGTCCTTCTGTTTAGATAATGGGTTTTCTAATTCAGCATTTCTTAGGGAAAAAAAGTTCGTAGTTTTTTTTCACTTCCTGAACTAGGTTTTAGGCGTAATAGTTACTGCTGCTTGGGTAGAAAGTTTCCCTGCTTCTTGATATCTCTTTAACAGGACCTATTAGAAATTTTAAAGACTACCATTGCCTGCATAAAGATATAAAAGCACCTTTCACCACTCAATAGTGGGAAAACAGCCATTAATTTCAAGTTATCCTCACTGATCTGTACCACTTCCATTATAAAAATCACTTCTGTTCATTAATGCACTGCTTGGCTCATGTTAGCTACTGTCATGGGCACCCACATTTTATTTAAAACACAATCTCCTTGTGTTCGAAACTCTGCAACATATGGCCCCAAACTAAATGTATGTTATATTACCTTACTAGTCACGATTTTATGCATTTTCATTAGTACAGGAGGACACCTGTACAAGGTTCTTAGGCTGCATGCTGGTCCTTTAATAACAGTATGAAATAGTCTATCACCACAAGGTAATCACTGAGACTGGAACTAGGCAAGTTAAAACCTTAGGAAAAAAAGATTTGGTTTTATGGTGCTTTTCAGCAAAAAAATATTTTCAATGAGATATACCACAGTATGACCCACAGCTGCACCAAATTTGAACTATATCTCACTTTGCGTGTGTGCGTGCGTGTGTGTATATGTACATAAATGTAAAGACAGGCATTCAGCTCTGCATCTGTGTTTATGGGGGTCTGGCAGTGTGATCTGGAGGGAAGGAGAGAGGGGGGTTCCCCAAGGCCATCACCAGCCCTGGCAGCCCCAGGCAGTACTGCAACACCCAAACAGAAGCCACAGTCAGGCCAGCCAGCTTAAACATATGTCGAAAATACTAATTAAAAAAACAGATTACATTAAATGCATCAAAATGTGTAGAGTTAAGGAGCAGACCAGACTGCAACACAATGGTCTCACTTCATGGTAAATGCAAGGAGATCTAGTCCTCTGTGGAAGTCACCTTGTAACTTCAAACAATCAAACAAACACACCACAAAAACAAACAGACAAAACAAAAACGACCACCACCACCACCCACCAGGAAAATGCATGCATACATGTACCTACTGCTGATAGTTCACAAAACAGATTACTCTACATTAAATAAATATTATCCCACATCTGGGCAAAGGACTTAATATCCTCTTGTTTACTTTTACTAGCCAGAATTGAATGAGTCAAATACATGTGCTGTAAGATAAAATTCCTACAAAAACATTCACTACTCTGGAGAATAGTTAATTCAGATTTCTGTAACTCAAAACATCCTGAAGCTGAGATGCTGCAGATGGTATGGAGGAGGAGAAGTATCGTTTTGGCCACAAAAATCATATTTAAGGCCTTTTTAAAAAAAATTTGCTAACATAACTGAGGGATGGGACAAGACTCTTGGGTCTACTATACTGTCCCCATTCTTTCCTGCTTCTTTTGCTCCGGATCATATGGGTGTGGGTGTGCCAGGGTTTTCCCTTGGAAATGAATCTAGAAGAGGAGGTGAACAACGGGCTGTCATTCGGATGGAAGACAGAAGGTCCCGGAATGACAGATAGACACTCCATCAGTCTCCACAGACAGACCATCGAAACTGGATTTCTTGTTACAGTACAGCAAGCTTTATTCCCAAACCACAAGCATACAGTGTTAGCATCCTATGTTTTTAACATGGCCAGAAGTATGATTTCAGGCAATAACAAAAGGAATAAACAGGCTGTCAAGGTAACTAGAAAATCTTAAAGCAACACTCAAGATTCATCAACTACATGCCAATTATTCAGGTAGTATTTTGTACCAAGCACAATCCCATGACTTCTTCTCAATATGCATCTCTGTTCCCCTTGTCATGATGTTGCCAGTCTTTTGAAAACTCAATGTATGCCATGGGAAAACAACGTTGTGCTTCTTTTCTCTCAAAACTGCTGCTTGTCTGTTTTTATTTAATCATCTTGAAGCAAATGAGTGACAGATACCTAACAAAGAATTATTAATTGCTTCACTGCTAGTCCACAGATCAATTTGAAACTATGAAGTGGTATCAGCCACTATCACAGTAGCCAAAGTAGTCAAAACGTTATATTTCCTTCAAATCTACTTATCATACTAATTATTCACAAACTGCATTGCCATGGAGACAATCCTGCTAAAAATCACCTGAATTAATGAGCTTGGTAATTAACTTTGTTTAGCTCTTTTCAAACTGATCCTTAGGTTTTGACATTTACTGATTGGATTCTGCAACCTTTGTATCATTTACTTTGGAGTAATCTGTAACCAGCTTTACACAACCTTCTGACAATTTTACTGAGTAACCATAGATGACAGCAAATCCTTTTCTCACAAGATGTTCTTGAAAGAAATAGGTGTATATACTCATACAGCCAACTTATTCAAGATATGCATCATCGTTGACATTTTTTCCAAGCTCTTTTTGCTAAGAAACCAGAATGATGATCAATGCCAACTGTTAGGTTTCTGTGATCTGATGGTACAGACCATCCTGGGAAACAGAAACTATCTTTTACCACCATAGCCCCAGTACTAAAATATGGCATACGCAACTGGAAAACCCAATTGATGAAAGTTATTATCCAGGGCAAAGGAAAGCAAATGCTGTGGTCTTATCAACAGAAAGTTGCTAGGTTTTTATAGCCACCATCATTCATCTTTATGAGAAGAAAAATTCTGTAACCCAATTCACATGGCAGCTGGTAGAATAGAGACTGTTAAAAGTATCCATGGAAAAGTTCATAAACGCCTTTTGACAGAAAATTTGCAGGCCAGAACAGTGACAGTAGTCATATTAGGTACCAAATTACTCTTACACACCCAAGAGGAAGAAGAGCACTACCATGACTTTTTTATGTGAGGATATAGATTATTTCCTCCCTCTAGCCACTTCAGACCTTCACCAGTTGACACATCTGTTAAATTTTCTAAAGACAAACTTTTGGCCCTTGTAATGTATTTCATGTCTCATGAACCACTATGAGCTAGAATTTAAATCAGCTAGAGGTTAATCTTTAAAACAAGTGAGATATATCTCCAAACTATTTTGATAGAGCTGTTTACAAGTAGCTCAGTGATCACTTTGATTTTCAAGCACTTTTATAACTCCTTTATTTTAGTGCAGAACATTAAAAAAATGTTATATGCAAAACAAAATCAAACTTTCCTGAGGCAGCCATTCTATCTGATCTCAAAATAACTTTGGAATTTAGACATACATATCTATATATATATATGCATGCAGATGTACACACACACATTTGATTATAAATTCTCGGCTGCAGTTTTGCAAGATTTCTCTCTTTCTCCCTCTTTCTTTGTCTCTCTCTCTCTCCCTGCATTTAGCAGCAAATGTAATAATGCTTGGGTAGTATAATGATTTAATGTAAGTCATTCCTGCATGAATCTTACTTAATTTTAAAGTAGCAACATAACAAATTTAAACCAAATAAATGTGGAATATCTGCATTTCACTTCTCTTGGAACATTTCAGGGATTTGAGTTTTGTATTCTTTTGAGAAGTAGAAAAAAGCTTTTTACTTCAGCTGTGTGAAAAAATCAAGAAGTAGAGAATGTTAGGAGATGTAGCTTGTCTACCATGGTGGCTCTTAAAGAAGTAATAGAAGGTATATTTGCATTAAAAGCTTGCTTTATAGGAGTCTGCATATAACTTAGTAGTGTTTATTTCTGGTTACCAATTTCAGATTTAAGCTTAAGTGACTGCAATATTAAATTACAGTGCTAGCACCTACAGTTGCTAAAATGCAAAATCAAATGTGTATTTTGTTATGAATTTTACATCTCCTAGTAATAAGTAAAAAAAAAATTATCCCCATTTCCAAAATCATAGGAGCTTTTTGGCGTATTGATTGCCTAGGATTCCTCAATTTTTCCCATACTGTTTTTGAACAATGTTTGATCCTGGATGAAATTCCCACAATAAGTATCTGCACCAGAGTTGAGAATGCTTCAGCTTCCATCTGCCAAAGTTGAACATATTTCCAGATAGATTTGGCTCAAATAATAGGGCAGATCTAAGCACTAAAATTTGTTAGTAGGGAACACCACTGCTAATACCCTTCCCTCACCTCTGCCCAAGCTATGTAGACTGATATCTAAGCACGCAATACAAACTGTGTAGGATTTCTTGAGTTCACTCCAGGATCTAAGCCTTGCAGAACTGCCTTAGCCATCACAGAAGCAGGAGCAAAAATGCTGTCTAATGAGATGGTTACAAATTGGCTCATTGCAGCCAAAATAATTTTTCATGGTGATGCCATTCCCAGTACTACTAGACATTTGCACACAAGTAAAGGGCCCCTGGATTGTCTCCACTGGCTCACCAGCTTTGGAAGTAGTTATCTATACTGGAGAGGGTGTACTTAAATGTTAACTACTTGGAAGCACTTTGCCAGAAGGGACTGAAAGGTTAAATTGCACATAATATGAGAAAACTTTTAGTCCAAGAGTCAAATGATCTGGAAACTAACTTGATAACATCAGATTCTGGAAATAGTCTTTTTTTTCTTGGCATTCTCAGAGAGAGATGTTTATCTCCTCTTTGAGTTGGACAGTTTTCCCCACCCTAAGTTAAGAACAACAACAAAAAGAATCTAGTAAATCCACACTACTGTGAAGTCTCTGATGATTTCATTTAACACAGGATGAAAACATACTAAAATTCATTATTGTTGCTGGGTTCAGCAGTAGCTTTATCTGAATGAAACTCCCTTGTGTCATATATAGAAGTGTTACCTAGGCCATTAGCTATCTGCCTGGTTTCTAGTTTGGGTGGCAAAAATGGACATACTGTATCTCTACCCAGTAGAGAGCTCTAAACTACTTGGCAAGCTCAGTTACGCCTTCTTGTACACATCTGCCGGTTCCCACATAGTAAGTGTCATCTGTACTGGGCCAAGACAGTAAATCAAAATAATTCACTTGCAGGTTTCTGGAACATCCTTTAGGACAGCTGCCATCCAGTAAATTCTAAAATACAGGAATCATTGGTATTAAAGCACTGGCAAGCATTTGATCACTGCCAAAAGTGATGATGGTAGGTTGAGAGCTGATCAAATCTGTCTGCCAAAAGCTAACTAAAATGAAAGTGGGAACATTTGGCAAATAAAATTAAAAAAAAAAAATACCGAAGCAATAGCTGAAAATTGCTTATCTATATTACATGGGATCTTACAACATAGATGCTAACAGTCTAACTCTGGTTGTCCTAAGGAATGTTAACCTAAAAGAGTGCTGAAATATCAGACATTAAAAATAAAAAGTATTTTCTAAAAAGGGACAGAATTCTTCAAAATCACTGGCCATGCAATGTACCATTTATGTATTTCCTTTGCTGTTAATCTACACAGATAAATGTTTAAGTTTCTTCTGAAAGATATTCACGCAAAGAATAAAACTATTCTTCAGCAGACTGAAGGGCCAAGTTCTTCACTGTTGCTTTACTGTGGATTTCTAGAAAGTTTTTGTATTGTACACCTCTGGCTATAACCACTGAATTTTGTTCTCCGATTTTGTTGCTAAATGGGAGTTACCATAGTATGTTGCTCTGAGTTCACTCTGTGATTTTCCTACCAAAGACGGGTTGAGAAAGCCTTGATTAACAGATGAAAGCAAACTCATTTATCCATTTATCTGAACACACCTAGGTGTGTTCAGATAACTGAGTCAGCACAGGACTCAATCATCTTCTGAAAACAAGCCAGTAAAAACTGAAAATGAGAAACGAAATATGTCACATCTGTATAAGAAAAAAATTCCTTAACTGGTTGTTGTGTACATGCCCAGAATGTCGTGAGCCAAATATTGATGTCAAACAGCAAATACAAACAAAATCAAAGCAGTTGCACCAAGTTCTAAAAGCCTCTGTTAACAAATCAGCTTTGAAAATGTCCATAGACTGTCTAAAATGTCTCTAAAAAATTATTCCGGTTCATCTCGTGAATTCAGTGCATGTGGATACCTACTGCATTTATTTCTTGTACAGACATTCAGATCACACCTCCCATGTAGGAAGTACACAGGAGATAGAAATTCTTACAGAAGAGCTTCTTATCTAGAACAAAGGAAATGCCATCCCCTGAATCCCCAAGACACGATGATCACCAGGGCCTTCAAGGCACAAGCCCTTTGACTGTGTGCTGGCTCCCAGACACCCCGACTCCTGCCAAGAAGAAATGCTTCCAGACTTCCAGCCTATCTTCCCTCCTTTGTTTCTATCTCATCCACTACACCAGAGAAAAAAAATCTCATTCCTTTTTAGGATCCTTCAGAGTTATCTTAACCAGTTCCACAAGACCCATGGAATGCAGGTATGTTTTTCTAGTTCTTTTAGTACAACCTTCTTTTGAAATTTGTCTCATTTTGTCTGTTCCCTATGAGTATTCTTTTTACTGCCATTACTTGCTCTGCTAGTTTGAGTAGACTTGAGGTTTTACATTATGTGGCACTCTGGCAGCTATTTTCAAGAGTACGTTTAGGACACCAAATATTTGTTATACAAAATAACAAGAACATTTATATTCTTATGAGAAATTCCAAAATTCCTAGACACTGCCAACAGTGGCAAAAAATATGTTATTGCCTTCTTAAAAGTGAAGCTACAAAACCTGTAAACTCATTTATTAAGTGTAAAGCAAAGGGAGAAAAAACTGCCCTGAGTAAATCTGAATGGCATAGCGACATGGTGCAAAAAAACCATTTCTATGTACAAACTGCATTGCTTTGGAAGTTGGTATTTGCTTCTTCAAAAAGAGGTTGAGTGAGACTTTGGCAACCACCTCAAGATCCTATTAATAGATACTTGCTTATTGATACTTGGAATCAAACTCCACTGAACAAAATATCTTTTTCCCCAATATGAACATCAGTTTTTCAGTACTCAAATAAAGAACTTCTCTTTGATACTACAGATGTAGTAACAAAAGTTACCTTATTCACAAATATTACACTATATTCAGGCACTTACAAAGAACTTATGAAAGTTGCAGACAATTCTACAGGAAAAAAAAAGCAAGTAATCAGCATATCTGGATTGCAATTACACTACTAATCTTATTTTAACACCTATTCAGAATATATCCATGCAAGATGCAGAAAGGGAATTCGTCAGATGTCCTTGACTCCACTGAACGTTATGGTAAACTTGACATGAATTTTTACAGTTTCTTCAGAAGTCATGAGCAAGAGACAAAGATTAAAATCTGATGGAACTGCTTGATGCATGATCTTTTTCACAGTTTCACGTGAAATCGGAAGCTTGCACGGTGTTTTAAGATGCCATTGAACTACATGGAATTATTTTCTTCCTGCACCATGGAATAAAGATGTTGGCACACAAAGGCAGTTAGCAACAAGTTACAGTTGTTAAATAGACTGCAAAGTGAAAGAACTGCGAATTTATCTCTTTTTCTCATAAGAGTCTGCTCCTTTTGTAAACAAACATTCAGAATTCTTTACACAAGTTTAGGATTTGTTTTGCAGGAATTTCTAAGCCCTTCTGCCACCATATTATTGAAAGAAAAGTTTTCTAGGGTCTTGTACTCTTTAAAATTTAGCTCTATAAGTTAGCAAGTAATCCTAGCTCTGAAATATTCTACTTATTTCAAACAAGGATCTAGGGAAAAAAAAAAAGTTTGTTTTGTGAGCATTATGAAATCTTTGGAGAGGAAAGTTCATAGATTCTTTCTCTGGAGAATCTCTTTCCATGTTTTGATGTCTGCACCTATTGTATATCACTAAATTCACAACAAAGTCTTACTGATGATTGATAGAAATTTTTACACAAGAGAGGTGATTTCCATGCCATAGTTAGCAGATTAGTAAAATTGGTTTTATATAGCTTCAATATCAATATTGTGCAATAATGTTTATCAATTCAGAAAACACAGTGGTATCTGAATCTTATAAAATTAACTTCAGTATCATTATGTCTTTGTTTATAATCCTGTGAAATAATTCTCGTTACCAAGTAATAAACAGAAAATAGCTGATGTGTTACATCATGAAAACAGCGAGTCATTGATCCAAGTAATGCTTGAAGTTAGACTTTTAAAAAGCTGGCTTCTGAACATCACATTAACACTGTTTCAGTAAGTTTATTTTTCAGCAGTAACTTTTATATGATTCCCTCACTTCATTTTAGTATGCCTTTTAGATGACCCAGAACCTCATCTTTTTAACTGGAATACACCCTTGTGAATAATTTCTGAGTTCTTGCTCAGCTAACAATAACCACTGCCAAAACTGCTCTGACAAATTAGGAAAGTCAGAAAAATGCAATTACTTTTATCATCAGCTACTGATTAATTGTACTACAGCCATAACTGGAATTTGGATTAACGAACAATAACATTCTGCCACCATAGAAAGGAACTTAAATAATGAAAATACAAGCTCTAAACAACATTTAAGAAACTGTTATTTTGTTTTGGATCTTTTGCTATCCTATGCTTTGAAAGAAAACAGGATCATGTTTTCTTTTCCTCACAAAACAGACTTACATTTTGGTTTCTGGCTGAATTTGGTCTTTTGAAATAATTATGGTAAACTGGAGCTAGAACCAGGAGATAGGGTGTACAGCTGTTTCTCTTAGCATACAATTTTCAGAGCTGAAATTGGTGTTCGCTCTTCACGTGTTCAAGATTTTAAAAGTTGCCAGGCTGGGTGGCAGGAGGGAATTTTTCTCAATGAATATATTTGTCAGAATTGTACATGTGATGGGGCAAAGGGGGAGTTTGCCCATGGCTGTAGTGTGGGACACAATCCACTTGCCATGATGAACCTGCCTCAGCTACTAACCAGGAGAGGCTTTTGATTCAAGGTCAATTGTAATCAAAATATACAGCTGGAAGCAGACTTTAAATACACTTACTGTACTATCCAGTAGGGATTTTTGCATGACATATTTTCCAAACCTGAAACAATTATTTGTACCTTTGTATTCACAAGAAAAAGCAAGATGTAGGATAGATAACTATGTTTAATAAACAAAAGCGAGTTGTCACTGATTACAGTTGAACAGAGTCTATTTGGATCTGGCCCATCTCCATTGTTGCATTTACAGTCATATACCTTGCAATCTCATCTTGTTGCATTGTCCCAAATCTATGGTTTGATCACAGTGTGTGAACCAATGAAGATGAATAAACATGTTACACTTTGTAACTGCAGAATCCTTTAGATTTGAATAAAAGGGTGATGTAAACATAGATTATCACTGTGCTCTTAACCATTAATCTTTTCCCCATTAAAAAAAACGTTTTAAGACAAACAGACTTTCAATACACATAATTGGAAAAATTGCTTTAAAACTAAAAACTGGAGTTATTTGTATACTTCTAATTCACAAAGGCTAGAGATTTATCTTCACAATTCCCACATGGCGAGCCAGTATTAAACATCTTCATTTTACAGATAAAAAGCTTAAGCACAAAGCCCAGACAACTGTACATAAACACTTGCATTTATATTGATGGTGTTAAAACAAACCCTAAATTCAAAAACGGTGCTCAGTCACATGAACAATGTGCGAAATTGAAGAAAGAAAAAAAACAAAAATAAAAATAAACCTTCCCGACATCTCCTGAATCCCAGAGCAAAATAAAAGGAAGCACCAAGCTGCCTTTTTCAGTTCCCATTTTACTCAGTACCATGCTATCATGACATCTACTAACAATAAATGTTATTTGCATTACGTGTCAAAAGTTAAATGTCCGTTTTACACATTCTAAGCATGCAAAGTGCAGAGAAGTGCTAGCTTTCTTAAAAGAATGAATTCAGAAACATAAAACGTTCTGTAAGCTCTGAAAGAATCCCAGATGTGTTACAACAAGCAGGTAATATCCCTGCACAAAGACAGGTCACTGCTATTACAAACAGCACAACTCTGAACTGAATGTGATATATTAACCTTGACTCAAAATATATTTAAACCACAATACAGGCAAACTGAAACACAGAAAATATTATACAGAAACAAACAGTGCTTTACCCAGTGGATAAAGCTCAGAGAAAGCTTTGCCTTAGACATTTACTTTTTATACATGACTCTCTTTATCCCTAAATTTTTTTTTCCCTTTGTTAGTGATCTCAAAAACATGGATTATTATCATGCAATACTGGAAAATATATTTTTATTTATAATACATTATATGTGGTGATGGACTTCCAAGTCAATCTCAAGAAAAAATAACTACAATCCATATTCCAAGTAACATCTCTGAGCAGCGGAACACAGGTAGGCTCTGTCCAGTGTAGTTACATTTTCCTGTGAACATCTTGGATGTACAGGCAGATGTTGATTTAGGGAGTATAGAGATAGAAGGTGTTCACAGTGCTATCATTGGAACTGAAAGGATGGGAGGAACAGCATGCGGGAATACTCAAGCCTACGTACAAAACAAGTATATGCTGGTGCTTGACCAAGGGTGGATACAGTGCATGGATGGATACATGGAGACCTACAAACCTGAATCTCTGATAGCATGGGCATCTCAAGAACCAGGCAGAGAGTCATGCTACACAGCCTTTCAGTACAGTGAAACAGCACTAGGAACTGACAATTTCAGGATGTTCATATTATGCATAGTTACTTCTACTGCATGAGTGCTGTGTGATTTTAAAATATTTATTCTATTTACTAGCATATCTCACAGAATTCAGATCACCTTGGATTTCCTTAGCCATTGCCATTGAAGGAAATCAGTGCTTTTTTCAACCTAGTCTAAGTATCATGTCAGTTAAACTTACTCGACTTCTACATTTCTATATTTTAGTAATAATAAACTCTAAATCAGAGCTTTTCTCTCCCGTATTTTTGGCAGTCCATATCTATCTCCAGTTTCCTGGGATGCCTAGGCTATTCACAATAGAACTGAAAATACTGAAAAATGATGCTGTAAAACACCCAGGCCTGACAAAGGTCAGGATTACACTCAGCCACACAGCTAGCTAAGGTTTAATCACAGTTCTTCATCTTCAGTTTTGTGGGGTTTTTGTTTTGTTTGGGGTTTTTTGGTTAGGGTTTAGTTTTGTTTGTTTGGTTTGTTTATTTGTTTGTTTGTTTTTTCTTTCATATTTTACCTTTGTGCTACCAGCCATGTTAATAGAGCTGTGTGAGTTAGCTGATGAAAGAGACAGATGCTCTGTGTTTCTTATATTTCATGAGCAAGTAGAAGGCTGTGGATGGAGAACATGCAAGTGACGTAATATGAAATGAAATCATTGCAGCATTTGCAATTCAGAAAACGTTAGGTTTTTTTCACTTCTCCCTTGATAACTTCACTTCAAGGACTTAAAGAGCCAGTAGACACGGCTCACTGCACAATTTTGGCAGCTTGCACTGTAGGTGCTTTACTTACAGCTATGAAGGCTGGGAGAATCGCTGAAAGAATTAGTTGCCAGTAAACATTTTTTCTCCTCCCAAGAGAAAGAAAACAGAAGAATGGAGATCACAACTATCTCACAATAAAAATAATGTTTTGGATTAGGTAGCTGAATATAGATTACTATCGACATCCAGTTGGTTAAAAATTTTTTCAATATTAGTGTTTATGTCCTGGACGTGTCACTTATCTGCCTGCCCAGAGACAGTCTTTACCTCGAGCTAACAGACTAACCTTACAAATTTACCTGGCTATGTCAGTGAGAGAGGACTGCAGATAACAGCTCTGCACCAAGTTTTCACCTGAGCCGTGAAGAAGTGTGAATAATAGGAAATATTTGAGAATTCAGGTACTTATCCTCTCCCTGTAGAGTGACCAGAGAACACCCAGCAGCACTGATAGTGATGCTGATGGGAGAGAGCATCGCAGCTTTGAAGTGGTGTGGCCTGCACAGCTACACCGGCAGCTGTCAGAGCAGATTCGCTTCTTTTGTGCAAAGAATTTGTCTCTCTCTCTTGCCCCTCTATGGGAGGCATTCAAAGAGCAGACAATTCTGTCAGGGGATTTTCCTCCCGCTGCTGAAAACGAAATACTGTATCAGCAAGAAAGCCTGGTTAGTGTTTGCTAATGGCTGACCTTGAATTCCTTCCGATAAATCAACAGTGCCATATAATATTGAGAAGAAGATTCAGTGCGTGCAGCCTGGAAATGCAGGGGGATATCAAATAATGACTATGAGAAAAACAAAATAAAATAAGAAAACCTAAAAACATTTCACAATTTCATCCAACATCGATTTGAGTTTTTCCGTTAAACTAGAAAAAAAAAATTGCTTTAAGCTTTTACTTAAAATTTGCTTTGAGCTGACAGGAGCATGAAAAACTGAGAAACATACATGAGCACACGCATATACAGACAGAGAAATAAGAAAACACCTGGACATATCTGCATGAGCAGACTCAGGTTACAGACAAGCCTACAGCTCTCTGATAGCCTGATGATGCAAGGATGTTTTGCAGCAAGGTATCAATATCAAGATATTGAGCCTAATTTGATACTACTTTAAAGGTAGAATAAGCTTTTATAAGACTGTATCTAGTAATACTGATGCCTTCTTTCTCTTTCTCATCCCTTTTCCTTCAATAGAAAAAATATTTAGTCTTTTATTTTAGAGAAAGACTGCAAAAAGGAAAGAAAATCACAGGTATTTTTTGTTATTATAATACACTCCTCAATAGGTTTAGGATTTGACAGGCACATGCCTAAGAGAAAGGGGCAAGTTTAAAAACAGATTCTAAAAAGTTTTAGTAGCCTCTGTCTTCAAGTATTTGTATTTGACTCAGGCTCTCAAGTTTTCATACAACGTTATCCGGCAAAGGGCAAAACAGTTGTATCATTTCTGCAGCTGTCTTCTGCACCTCATTCTTTCTGTTAATGTATTTTCACAACAAGGACTATATCATCATACATATGGTTCGTACACAGAATGCTCTTTGATGTTACTAGCTCTGGATGTATATCAAAGTCATTATATACTTTTTAGAGTTACTCCAATAAATGAAGAAAAGTTGTTACTACTATATAACTGTTGGTCCTCCCTTAAATAGATTTCAGCTTTATTCATGTTTTGATATAATTTTTTGAAATTCCAGGCCAAGAGTGATGTGACATCTGTTGAAATCAATTCATAACTACAAAACCAAAACCAATAACCGTGCAATGTTATTTCAGATCTTTCATAAGACAGGCACGCTACAGAAAATATTATTAAAAAAAAACCCACCCCAAAACCAAAAAACAACTGTTTCCTTAAAGTACATTTCTTAACACCTGCTTTAGCCTCCCACAAATGCCTCCCCATTAAGTTGTTTTCTAAGTACAGCTTGAAGGTCAAGAACTTATAAGGAGTGTATCTAAACCACAAGTTTGGGCATCACAAGCAGACAGTCAATGGCAGATTAGACCTCCATAGAAGCAAGTTTACTCTGCGATGCTTCTGCTCTGAAAAATACAGTAAATTAACTCACACAAACCATGATGCATTTGTGACTGAGAATACTTGCAGTAACCAAGCTATCTTTTTTATAGATAAATAACATATTTTCTATGCTACCTTGCAAGTTGCCAGATCTTGAAGCTATTTCAGAACAAAACCATAATTATTCAGGAACTCATCCTTATTCCAGAGGGAAATGCTCCAACAAAATCTGTGAAAGCTCAGTGCATAAATCAATGCTTTCTCAAAGATCTCAAGTTAAGAACTCTTAAACACTTATTTTCCTCAGTTATAACCACAGAATATCCAGCCAGCCACTCATTAATCACACCATCGGCCATACCACTGTGCATGTGGTTCCAGACCAAGGAAGAATTTCTTAGGATCAGAAAACGTTACCTTTACGTTTACTGGAAACTTCATAAAGAGGGAGTCAAGGAGTCCTGAGCAAGGAGACTGGTGAGAAGCCCCTCTAAATAAGTAGCCTAACTGATGGATTTAAGGCAATATGCATGCAAAGCACAATAACTATTTCCTTGCTTTGGTGGAAACAAGTGGAACACGAAGCAGAGCACTGAGAATATTGCATCAGCACAGCCCATAGGAAACCCAGAGAATTGTAAGTGAAAGGCAAAACACAAACGCAGAACAAAGCTTGTAAAGACCTGAAAAATATATATTTCTCCTCTTAGGTTTTAAATTACCTTGAAATCTTCCTTTCATGTGGCTTTTCCTTTCCTCTTGTAGTCTGATAGTCAAACCTTGCAAGTAAATAAGGAAAGCAGCAGTTTTAAAGATTGACACAATTTCTTTGATAAAGAGCAAGTTGTCAAAATTATGCATAGAAGCCCTAAGGCAGAAAGGAAAGAGCTTTCAATCACAGTGGTAAATAAAGTCCTTGACACAGTCTGAGCAAAGGGTCCAGCTAGAAAATTCAAGATCTAAGTTCTTCACTGCGATAGAAAAATCAAGGAAGACATAAATAATTATTTTTTATCAAAAACAAACTGACAAAAGCATTAAACCTGCTGGGGTTTAACTCCATGTAAAATATTTTATTCGGCATAGCCTTCCCAATACATTACCGTGCTTTGTATCAAATCAAAATGTTTCATTCACAATCAATAAAAAATAAAAACAGGTTAGGTGAGAAAAGAACCTGTGAACAATTTCAATGCTAAGACAATGTGACTTGCATTGCCACCATACAGGCTAAAGTCTTTTGCCACTTCCTGCAACAAAGATTCAAAATAAAGGCAGTATAATTGTAGCTATCATGGCCATGGTAGTTGTTACGGTCCCAGGTTTGAAGCACATGGTCAAAGGGTTACCTCCATACCTGCATGCCATGTTGTCAGTCCTGTAGGACATACCTTCTGTCATGCCCTGATATCCAGGTGTGACATATAGAGGATGGATCTGGATTTTATCACATGTGGAGCCATGAACCCTGCATAGGTACACTTTTTTAATGGCACAAAGTTTTCTAGGCTGAAGTTCTAATTCAGGTGGTATGGAGCTGATCCCATAATCTGGTACTTAGTCTGTAAAACGCTGGGGGCAAGAATGCCATTCTAATGTGTGTCAGTAACTGCTGCATAAGAGTCTTCTATGCTATCACAATATAAATATTAACTAAAGAAGTTACTTGTCAACTCCCATTGCATGCCAATACCCAGTATTGTTCAGGCAAAAGCTTTAAGGAATTTCTGCAGGTTCCACGGTAGAGTCAAGGAGAATCTTGATTAATCCCTACTTGGTATGCACATGAGCATACACAAACAGATTAGTTTGTTTATAACTTAGACTTCAGTTTCAAGTTTGCTTTTTATTGGTCTGGGCTACTTTTAGCAGATGCTGGTTAGGTTTCCCTGCCCATTTCCCTCTCCTATATATCCTGGCCCAATCCTACAACCAATGTCACTGTCACACAAAACACACAAGAAACAGTCAAATCAAGTAATTTAGTATTACTGAAGCTCTAATAAACTAGGAAACACCACCTGATATTCACCACAGCCATCTTTAGCCCTAGAAATCCTGCTTTCCAAAATGAAGGGTGACCTTTTATTTCTGCTGACAACTGAGATCTTGTATTTCCAAATCAGCTGCTCCATGCAGCTGCCACTTGAATACATGAGTGGGGAATCTACCCTTGTGAAGGCAAAACTCCTACTGAAGTAAAACAAAAACTGAGATATTTCCTAAATACAGAAAAGAGATCTGAAGTTAAACATCTTTGTCGTGTATTTACCTCAGATGAAATATGATGAACTTCTGAAAGTTCCAGTCATTTTCCTGTAACTAGAGGGGTTTCAAACATTAATTTTTTTTCTATTGTTTTCCAATTCCTGATTACACAGTAGAAACACTTTAAAGAGTATTAGGAAAATAAAACAGAAACTAGGGATTTCAAACAGTGGCTGTTCTTTGGCTCATAACAGGGAATAACTGCAAGCAAATTCTTCAGGCAGACTAGGCATAAAACTGTATTTCATTTGCTTTTTCAAGCAATTAAGTGATTAAAGATTCTTCTTAAATGTAAATTACTTTTGGATGATAAAGACAATTATGTGTTGAAAATGTGATGATTCTTTGACCCTAAGAGAATAAAAGATGAAAAATGTCTCATAAAAATACAATCCTCCCTCAAGGATTTGACTTATTGTCTTTGCAGTGAAATGCAGATGCTGTGTAGTAGACTGCAATTTTTGTTTCTGTCAATGGGAATTGCCAGTATTAAATAAAATACAGAAGGGTTTTTCCTGATTACCTCCTGCACAAACAGAAAACATTAGAAAGATAACGTAAAAGAAATGGATTAACAGAACTAATAAATTCAGACAATTTCTGTCCCCTTGTTTGCACTACGTAAATTTACAATACCAGAAAAAATAAAGCTACTTTCACCTCAGAGCTCCTTTTTTCATGACAGCTCCTGTATCCAGGAATAAGTCAGGTTTTATTCAGGTTGGCTGCATGTGTCAAGACTAATGTCATTTTCTTTCCATATGGGAGGACATTATAAAGACAAGTAAGAGCTTCACATTATAGAAGGTTCACATTACAGAAGTTCTGGGCAATACTGAACAGTGGCTGCCAGCAAGTGACATCCTGAGAAAGTATCACAACAAGTCATATGCAGAGAAGTGGATTGAGTTATTTGCAAGTTGGATTCCTTTTTCCATTGCTTAACAGGTCTGAGTGCAGCTTCAATTAAAAACAGTGTCTGATTGAACAAATATCAGAATATACACTGCTGGGAAAATTCTCAAATAAAGGTTAGAGCTAGATTTACCAGATCAAAAATGTATCATGTCCTTATATTTATACAGTTGGATGTGTTTATTATAAAATACTAGAAACTCAATTTTGAAGCACAAAATTAAATTTTTATCCTCCTGTCTTTAACAAATGTATACAAATGTCTTGTATAAATTTATTCCGCTCTCAGTGCTTTCAGAGCTACCGGTCCAAGCACAAAAGGGTTGCCATGACTACTGCTCCAGAAAAGGTCCATTGGATCACCCATTCCAGGAAACTTTATTGCTTTTCAGATGCTATAAGCCCATACATTGGAAAATCCCCCTCTGCTGTTTTCTCTTGCCTCCCACCACCTGTCCCGCCACAGCAGGTTTCCCACGTAAGCTGAATGTCAGGGCACACGTGTCTGCGGAGATCCACGTCTGCTCTTTCATCAGCTCTTCGGCTGTGATCATGTCACCTTTACTGTTAGCAAAAAGAGGAGGTAGGATTAAGCCAACAGTCCTCCAGCACTGTTGCCATGTTGTGCTCACCCGGAGATGTGCCTCAGAACAGATCTACTGCCTACGGCAGGGAAAAAGGTAACAAAAGACATCTTACTTGATCCCAGCCATTACAGAACCATTTTGCATCGAAATCCACACACCTGCCAGAATCCACTGGCCAATTTCAATTAAATTTCACAGGGGCTAGAGGTCTCACTGACTCTGGTTTCCCATAAATTTCCTAAATATCATAGTTGAATCAAATACTCTCAACATTTCCACTACAAGAAATTGAAAGTTCAGCACCTGAGATTTCCTGAAAATATTTCTTCAGCATTTTTCTAAACTGGCTTTATTAAGAAAAATATACTATCTCTGCTGAGTTTTCTTTTGCCTTGGATCAGAACAGGTATGGTCCACAGTTTCTTAAACTATTAACTGAATTACCACCAGCCTTGTTGACACTTTAAGCTCACCAATGTGAATACACTGTTCTGCAAAAATCTTTCCTAATTATGTATTTTCAAAAAATCTAGTATTCATGAATCTGGAAGCATCAAACACTTTCCTAGTCAATGTTAAGACCAACAGTCCAACTCCAGTATTTGCCAGGATTAAGACAGTGATTCAAAAGTATTCTGTTCTGATAAGTACTGGAAGAGAAAACAGGAATGGGAGAAAACTTTGGTTTTGCATCCTGGGGGAGTTTCACTGCTTCATATCCCTGCAGCCTTATAGACTCTTACAATTCATACTTCTGTGCATCAAATGGAGGACACAACTGTAGTTTCACTGTTTCTGCCCTCAACTGCCTGAACAGGTTGGGCACTGACTAAAAGCTAATAAGGTTTTAAGCTTCCAGAGCATAATCACGATCCTCTTACCAGCTGTCACAAGACAGAGCTGTTGCTCTAAATGGCTGTGGGACTTCAGGAGAAATTCCAGAAATGTGGCCTTTTCTTTTTTTTGTCAGACTTGCTCCTAAGTCCCAAATTGCATCACATTTTGATTTTCCAACTGTTCAGGAACACAGGAACACCCATTAGAAAATCCATTTCACCACAAGTGGAGCTGCTCAATAAGCACAGCATTGGATGCCCTAACAGCATCCTGTATTCCTGGTTTCATCTTAATCAAAGCATAAGCAGGCACTGGCAAGGACGTAGCTGTTTTCTTGGAATTCACATCTCAGAGAACTTAATTTAAAAAATAAAAAATTGTGAGATAGATTAAAAAAAATATTGTGGCAACTAAATCCTGTGTTGTCCTATATCCTTAAGCACTCTGCTGCCATCCCGCAAGACACAGTAAAAATGTCACAAAACCGAAGTGCTAGACAGTAATCCAAGGAGCACTGGCATCTACATACTGGCTGCCAAGTCTTTTGCCAGTACAACTTCTGATTGTTACATGAAGTACTGGCAAAAGGAATCACATATAAGCCATAGCAGTGTGTATATGCATATGTCATCACATAATCTATCTCTGAAATTTTCTAGCGCAGGCATAACATTAGGAAAATATTTTTCAGCCAGCACTTAAAGTCCTGTGGGCTAATGAAAAAGGTTTAAGCAATTCTGTGACTAATTTGATCAATTGACTAAAATGCAAAACAAATGCCAAAGGATCTCTTTCTCTTAATAGCATAATGTGAACTTGTCACTATACACATATAAGTATTAAAATAAAGTCTGCTAAATCAATACACATGCATTGCTTCTTAACCACTTGCTGAAAAATGAATGCATATCCAAGTGAAGTGGACACAGAAGTGGAGTCTATAGTCACTTTATATTTTAGTAATGATCTAGTCAGCTTAATCATTCATGACACAACAATAGCTGGTCTTCCTAGCTTATTACAGTCTCCTAGGAAAGAAGTAAACATTAACATTTCTGGCCATTACACTAAGCAGCTACTGACTAATCATGTTTTGTATCAATGTGGCTTTGTCAAAGGCTGACTGGGTGCTCTGAGATTGTCAAAGAATTGCTTGAGTCTGGTGGAACTGTAATAAATAAGAAAAACATACATGTCCCACACACCTATAATTCATACATGATGTATGACGTGTTAGCCTTTGCTTTTGGTAAAAGCCCAGTCAGAATTTCTGAGTAAGGTGCTCCCTATGAGCTTGGAAATCATAGCAGATTGAACTCTTACAAATTCCTCTTTTACATGTTTAAAATAAGTATAACGGAATCAGTAAAGAATGAACAGGGGAATTCTGACCACAAGTAGCTTTGAATACTTCCAGGATTATGTTTCTATCTTCTGTTCATACATACAAGAAAATTAATGTACATGCTGATTGTTTTAGCTGAGAACACTGTGGACAAAATTTCTTTCTGATGTACATGGGTTATAACATCCCTGTACAGGGTCCCTTGATTATTTGAATCATCAAAACTGTTTCCTGAAGCAACAGACAATTCTGACTACTGTATGCATAATCCTATCTGGATAATTCTACTATTACAGCTAAGTAATAATATTACAGCTAATTAATAATATGCACATGATGTGTATGTCCATATAACATCACAAAAAGAAGCAAAACTTATTGGGGGAAGTTCCATGTTATCATAGCTCATGGGATCTACAGCTAGTTTGCTCTACTCTCTAGAAACACACAAGACCACATAACAGTATTCTGACTAGCCCTTTAGTCATTCAAGTATGCACCAAAATTCAATTTCCATCTCAGATAAGGGACAGGCACATAAGATCTCTTTTACACACCAAAGTCTCATGTCAGCCATGTAATGTAAAGGAGGAAGGTGTGGGTACCCTGTGGGTAGTACAGTATGACTAGCCAGCTGGGATGCAACTATCGACTGGCCAGCTTATCATCCAGGAAGGCATGTGCACTCAAGTCTGTCTGCAGGTAAGCTGAAATCAGCCAGAAATCAAGATTCCATGCCTTAGTCCTACAACCTGTCTTCACAGATAAAACAATGACACACAGGCTTTACTAGGTTGCCCAAGGTTTCAGTTCCCCAAAACAAAGCAAACTTAAAGGTTAATGTGGAACCTGAACTCTCATCTTCTTGACATTTCTGTTAAGTGTTAAAAAAAAAAAAAAACCAAAAAAAAAAAACTATCCACTACTACACATTTGTGGTCACTCCTCAGGAAGTGTGCTGGATCTGCCCTTTTGCAACTCTGGCAATAGAGCAGTGCTGATTCAATGGGAAAAACATTAAACGCAAACTTTATTTCTGTAAAACCAATGAAATTGGTTGCATTTTTTTTCCCGACAGGAGACCAAATGTTAACCTATTTAATGCTTTGTTCACAGAGTTAAGAGAAATCTTTTACTTAGTGAGAATCGTCTCTTTTTTCCTACCAGAACAAAATGTTCGAATGAAACATTCTTAAGAGCTTAGCAGAAATTTTGATGACAGAAGATTCATGGTAGCTAAACAAGGACGGAAAACCTGTTACATTGGGGGGATGCTGCAACTTTAATTCTGCAGCAAATACAAAGTCTTGGGTGATTTTCACTTTGTTACAGTAAATCTGTTTAAAGGAATTTAGAATAGAAGCTGTTCTAAAGGCGCTTCTCACTTTCCAGAAAACCAGTCAGATTTCATACTTTCCATCAAACCTGTCACATTGTGAGGTGAATTGTAGGTACCACATTGGATTGCTTTAGTTGTACCATGTTATGGCTCATTATGATATGACAACACATGACAAACGAACCTAACAGCACTTGACATGCCAGACCATCTCTATCCTGTTGCATTTCAGATGTTTTATTTTAGTTTTTTACTCCTACACAGTACACAGGATCATGATTCAGTCCTTGGCTTATAGGTTGGAAGGGACCTCAGAAGCTCTCTAGTCCAATCTCCTGCTCAGAAGAGGGTAAACTATGGGGTCACACAAGGTTGTTCAGGACTTTATGCAGACAGGTCTTGAAAACTTCCAAGAACAGAGACTGCACAGCCTCTGTGGGCAACCTATTCCAGTGCTTGACTGTTCACCGTGTGAAAAAAGGGTTTCTATATATTCAGCTTGAAACTTGCATTTCAACTTATTCTCTTGTCTCTCATCCTCCCACCATGCACCACCGCGAAGAGCCCGGCTCCATCTTCTTGATTACCTCTTCGTAGGTACTGGGCAATTGTTACTAGGTCTTCCCCTTCTCCCCAAAGTCTTCTCCAGGCTAAACAAAACAGATTCCCTCAGCTTCTCCTCACTCTCGGGAGCTTTGCAGTCACTCTTGATAAGCCCTGGTGGTATCACTGGTGCCCACATGGACACAGAGCAGAGTAACAGTCAGAGAGCTCCACAAGCCTCTGCAGTTTCTCTGCGGACTCCTTGGCAAGCAAAAAATCTTTCAAGATGCCATGGTCAGGTCTGCAGAGGACTTTATGATCCCTGCAGGCCCAAGCCTCCACACAACAACCACCTGTGGCTTCCTCATGGCTTTGGTGCATGCTTCAGACTTGGACAGCCCTGACACTTCCCCAGACCTGCCTTTTTACTCCTTGCAGGTGACCACTCTCACAGAACACCAAGCCCACCCTGCGCTCACAGACCTGTGGTCAGACAAGCAGATGCCTCTCTGCCACCAGAAGTCACAGGCCTCCAGCCTTCCCCATAACAAGACTCTCTGCATGCCCTTACACTGACCGCAGCCTCATACTGATCCTCCATCTCCGAGGGTCAGTCTCTCCTCTCCACAGGGCCTCCATGAAGATCCCCATCTCCTCTGTCAGCTGCTCCTCACCCGGGCAGCTCCAGTGGGCAGGCTGCCCACCTCCTGCCACCCACCTCTTCCCCATGATGACAATGGGAAGTCTTGGCTGAACCAGTGCTGTGTTTCAGCGTGGAGGTTTTAAAACTGCTTTTCGTTATCTAGAAGGCTGTAAAAATAAAGTGCAGAATGAAGCGGCACACACAGAAGTGATAAATGGTGGTCAGCAAGGAAGACCATCGATCACCTGGAAGAGCAACAGAAATAATAAATAATACACTATGTGCTACACATGAATAATTGAATACGTCGTAAATAATCACTGAAACTGTAAGGGTTTTTTCTACAACTTTTTCAACTGTTACTGGTAAACCTTAACCTCAATATGTATAAAACATGTGACAGAAGGAAAACCACAACTCACAGTCAAACGAAAAACTATTCTGAAGAATTAAAACCTTTGAACAGTATAAAATTAAGTTGCTTTGAGCTTGCAGTACATTTCTCAGTATTCCTATAGAGGGTCAGTAAATAAATTATTCCTAAATATTAAATTTTTAGAAGTCCAGAAAACAATCTGCTCCCTGCAACAGATCACAACTCTGGTCTGTGGAGAAGTTTCATGTCTTGTTTTTCTGTATCTCATAGCATGTGTGCCACTGATACAAACACAGGTAAATAGGGTGGATGAAATAGTAACATAACCAGACCATGAAAGAACTTGTGTATTCTTTCAAGCTCAGATGATATTCTGTAGCTGCAAGTCCTTCACTCAAAAAAATCTAATATAAAAAAGATTTTGTAATGTAAAAAAGACCTGAAAAAAAAAAATCTAAATCTTTGTGCTTATCTTACACTTCAGCTAATATGAAGCTACAAACATCTGTATTCAGGCTTCAAATACCTTTCAGAGAGGGTGGTTCTAGTCTGCATCCATTTATCATTAGACTACCATGCATCAGTTGCCAGAAAACGCAATTTAATTTAAGAGTTTCATGGATTCAATTTTTCAAGTAATATGTCGCTTCATATGTCCTTCAAAATGAAGGAGTATTTGTACCTTCATGAAGCCACCTTAGCCTTAGAGAGGCTTCTGCGATTAGAGTTACTAGTATACAAACCCACACACTTAGAATCAGATTTAGGGCCAAATCACAAATCTGCACACCTGAAGTTGTGTGATCAAGTTGTCAAGCATTTAGGACCTTGCTTCTCTTAAAAAAATATCCAACTATGGAGTTCAGATCTGTAGACAAGTTTTTTAGATGTGAGAAACATGAAACACTAGAACAGCTCATACAAAACTTTGGCAAATGATACTTGATAAACTGAGTGGAAATAATTTGTAAACATTGTTCTCATGTAGCTATAACATTTGATTTTTTAAAAATTACATTTTGGAACATCAAGAAGATGTAGTTGTACTGCATGAGGATTATAATATTAAAAGGGGATAGGAGTGTTTCAACTACTACTATATAAAATGTAAATCAGATAATGGATGCACAGATTATTCATCTCTTTGTCATAGGTCTATGTGAAGGACCATATGCTGAAACGAACCAAGAGTGAAGTCAGAGCAGGCTTTGATGTCACCGTACAATGGAGATGGAGCAACAGGGGAAAACATTATAACAGATATCTGCTTATGTTCTTGTGTTATCCTGGAGAAGTGGGCCACAATCTGCCTCAGAAAAATAACTGGTTGTTTTTACTTATTCAAAGGGTTCACTTAAAGGCAAGGGATGTGGAATGACAGGCACTCAGATTGCTTAGGTAGAAATCTAGATTTTTTTTTTTATTTTTAATATAGCAATGATTATGGAGGTTATAATAAAAATGAAATTTACCTGGAAAGTTCAGGTTCTTCTTCTGAAAATGGAAAGCACATGCTCTATCTCTGTAGGTGTCTGACATGTTTGTTGCTTTGGGCACTTAACAAATTAGTCATATTAATTATATGACTCTCCAGAGACCTGTTTTTTTCCATCAGTTAAAAGTAAGTGTGAAGAAACATGGTTTTGAATTTTAAGAAATTGTTTCACTGAACGAGATAATGACCTGGTTTAAATGAGACCAGGAAGAAAATGTGATCTCACTGTGGATGTGGGTGAGTATTAAATCCTGAAGGACATTTTAAGAAAGTTAAAAATTGACAGTTGTAAATAGTGCAAATATGAATTCTTCCTTTGCTGGGGTGAAAGAGAGGCTAGAGGGCAAAATGATGTCAGGAAGAAGAATTTCTAAAGCTAGTGTTTTGGCTAGTCCATCACTTTTCCCACATAATCTTAGGCCTCCTGTGAATTTTGGAAAGTGAGGAAAAATTATACTGTCAGCACTGTCAGTAAGATCCTTTAGATGCAAGAGGAAAAAGGAGGCAGTTCAAACCATAGACCCTGGGCAGGACAATCTTTTAACAAAATTTAGATATGTGACTCATTTTGCCAGTCAAAACAAAGCCCTCAATATCACCATTTTTACTATTTCCCTTTTATGCATACAGCAAGTTGCAAAGTATCTCAGCAGCCTGCCAAGTCCCTATCTTTGTATAAAAATATTAGTTATTACAAGGCACTTAAAATCTTCTCGAAAACTTAGAATAGTGTCGTAATGTTAATAATTCAGATTCACAACTTCCTTTTCTTGCCATTGCATCTCCATCAGATTTCCACTAAATATATATTATTTTAGAATGTGGAGATTGTTTTAAACCTAACATACCGGTTCTAGGGGTTTTTTCCCCTTCTGAGCTTCCCTCCTTCAGCTCACACCTGTGTTTTCACTGACCTGAACAGTTTGAAAAAGCATTTTTGCTTTACAAATATAAAAATAAATACTGGTGCCTATTAAAGCCAATGCTGAAAATACTACAGATATTAACAAGGTATTTCACTTATCACAATTTCTGTTCAATTGAATAGGAAAACTTCCAGCTTATTTCAATGAGGCCAGAGTTAAAGTTGTGTTTCTGAAAGTCTCATAGCACTGCTTCGAAAACATCTTGGGGTTCTGCAGACTTCATTTTCAATTCTGGAAGAACAAATGTATGATCATGTAGTTAACATTGAATACATTACCCTCCCATAAAATGTTTTATTCCTGATTTTTTTTTAAATGAATACTATACTTACAGTTTCCAAAGGAATCAGCAGCTGTGTCTCCCTTAGCAGGTAACATAGCCCAATAGGAAGAGATCATTAAAGCTAAACAGCTGATGTCTGTACTCTGCACACCAGGGCTGTCTTATTTTGGATGTCATGCAACAAACTGCATGACCAGTTGTAGCTGGAGTGCATTATATGGGCTCCCAGGTCTCATCTTCCAGTTTAATTTTATCCCAAAGAGGTTCATTGCATGTGGTCCAAGATTGCTCTGAGATGCAAGCCAAGGCTCAGTAGGGGGGACTGGGCCAGAGATGTGTTTCAAAAGCACACTCCTGGTCCAAGCCCAGACATTAATACCAAACTTCCCAGGTGTGCCCTCATTATCTTTATTTCAGTGGCAAGTGATTAACTAATTTCATTATGCTGTTTGTAAGTCATTTGGACCTAGGGGAGGTAGAAGACTCCTAGTGTCAACATGCAGAGTAATAACACTAAACAGTGTTATTGCTTTTCAGGGTACTTGTAGGACAGAATGGATTTTATAGATCTGAAGCATTTGAATTTTCTCTTGCACAATGGTCTCAAGTATCATCTATACATTATTTATGGAAAAAAAAATCCCCAAAACATTTGCTAGAATAAAGAAAAAAATGTGATTTTTATATTTGAATCCCTTTTTTAAGTTGCTTATTTACAATTTTAATTTTGAGGTATTTGGTTTAGTTTTTTTTGGCTGTTTGTTTTTAATATTGACAGTCTACTTATGCACTTGGAAAATACACATTCTTTAGTTATTTAAGTTCCTACTACACCTGAAAATATACAGACACCTGTAATAGTTCATTCTTCTTATGCTGACATCCTGCCTTGGCATTCTTTAACAGATGCACATGTAGGAGGAGACTGAGAAAACACATGTTATCAATAAAACAGATATTCAAAGAGAGCTTTGCATTATATTCAAAATACAAATATGATTGTGAACACTAGTAAAGAGAAAGATAAGCAATTAAGCTTCTAGATTTTCAAAGTACATATTTGAAAAAGGAAGAATTGGTTAAAATAGATTGAAAATCTCAACAAACAGACAGTGAAATATACTGGAAGGGGAAGGAAAAAAAAAAAAAAGAGATATGTCCTGGAAGTGGAAGGAGAAAATTAGAGAGCAAGAGTAACTATAAAACAAGCTCAACTGGACTGTGTGAAAGAAGCTAGAAGAAAGTGTTTGGTCAATTTAATTAAAAAATAATAAGAAAAAATAACTAGGGCATCTTTTCAGTAAAGACAACCTGTGGCCTGAAGCTAACTGGGGTTTATGACTTGAATATAAGTGAACATGTTGCATCAGTTTTCCATAGGGATTACAGTGTCAAAGGTGCAAGAGCAAATAGTTTGAGAATACTGAAAACAAAATTACATCAACAGTGAGATCAAAACACAGACATAGATGTAGAAATAAACAGAAAAAAGGACTAAATATTACATTTGTTTTTCATTGTCATATCATGATGGAGTAGTCAGGAATCTTTGATAAACTAATCTGCTAAACTAAGGAAGTGCTCATCTATTCTAACTGTTGTCTAGTTAAATACCTGTGATATCACGTGGGAAGTATTAGCTGCTTATGGTAAAGTGGAATTTCTAGAGGAGGGTGGTGTAGAGATGACAACCATTTCTATCACCATTAAGTTGGCAGATTACTAATGGAGCTTCATGCAGACCAGTCTTGGTGGCAAAGACTCAAGAGCATCTTGCTGCCAGGGGTCAGGGACTGGTTAAAGACAGCACATCTGAGGGCTGTCCTGTTTCCTTTGGTGACCTTGGACAGCCTGGCAATTCTTGGACTGTGTCTGGTTGCCCTCACCAGACCAGCCTGCCTCAGATGGGTACTGTGGCACAGGTCTCCTACAAGTAAGTCTCTGCTGGCTGTGGTACTGTGCCTGGCTCCCGTCCCACCTTCCCTGGCAAAGCGGTGACTCCCCACTGCTCCTTCACCCCATGTTCCTCGAGTGCAGAGCCTTAATCTGCTGCTTCGCTCCCCAGCCTTCTTCTGGATCAGAAACCCCATCATCTTGTGGACACTACAGCCAAACCTGACATCAGGACAAAATTTACCATCAATTTTTTTCCTGCCTCTGAGCACCCACTGGAATAATCTGTTATCCATGCTGGTCCCTCTAGCATTTGCAATAGAGAATAATCACAAACAGTTGAAAGTAATTGTTTATGCAGGATAGGTTATTACAGTGTACAAATTTGTCAAAGTAAAACCACTAATTATTTGAAAAGTATTTTTGCTTTTGCTTTGGTGTGTATTAAAACACTAAAAATAAAGAGGTAAAACCACAAACAGAAACGTTATGAAAAGTGTTAAGTTGCAGGATTCAGTAACCCAAAGATTGAGGTTTGAATTTTGGAGATTTCCCTGGGAATTTAAATAAGGACTTGATATTAAAAATTGCACAAAATAAACAAAAGCATCAATAAATCACACACATACCTAGAGCTGTGCTTTAATCTCAGCATTCTGGTGAACTTATATTTTTTCTTAGTACTCTTACATGTTTGATCTATATCTGGATAAAATATACAATTTTGCTTTCCAGACCTATATTGCTTGATGAATTATCAAAGTCTGTTGACTTCTGAATAATAGCGGTGTTCTATCAAACAGCATACCCTGACTGTAAGGATTAGATAAATTTCACGGGTTAATTTTAGCCACTACAGGTGCAGAAAAAATTTGAATCTCTTACTATATCAGAAGATCCCAAAGATAACCAATTAACGCAATTTGAATCATGGAGATATTGCATGCTTTGAGACATTGGTCCAGAACTGAAATGTGTTCATAAGGCTAAAATATTTCCCATGTTTATTAAAGTAACAGGAAACTGACCACCGATGACATAAAACCTAAGGTCTCTACAACAGATAACAAATTTACATCCTGTGCTAGTTTTACTCTTTTCATCCATGCTGTAACTGCACTGAAATAGAGCTGAGGTTAAAGAAACAGGAGATTAACCATTCTCTGAAATGGTGGGAGTTTGAAGAGGTCATGGCTGAAGTAGGCTGATGTGATCATTGACACCGAATCTGCAGAAAAGGCAACTGGAGAGTAGCATGGTAAGGGGAAAAGAATGAATATGGAAGAAGGAAAGCCTCATGAATGATTAAAAAGAATTACTTGTAAGAAAAGTCACAGGACCATTTCTTCTGGTTTGCGCGGTAAAATTAAGACGAACACCAGCAGCACTTCAGGTTACTTTGTGCAAGATTCTGTTAATTTCCACAGTCATCCAGAGCCTCATTTGGGACACAGTAAAACATGCCATTCAAAATGCAGTCTCAGTTCTACATAAAGTATGAAAACCTACTTACGTTTTGAATATAAGATGTTTAAAAGACCAGGTATGATTTTTTTTCCAGGGAAAATTTCACATCGAACCATTTTTCAAGCAACGACTTCCTTGTAGAGGTCTATCTTTGATTTTCTCTCATTATAACATATGTTGGAGAAATGTATGTGGAATGTAGCTTAGCAAATATGCAAGAAAGTGTAAGCTAAATCATCTAAATTTGTATATGCTTTTTCTTAGAATATGCCTGAAATTCAAAGAGTTGCCTTTCTTATCAACCATATTTATAAAAATGAATTCTGGAGAGTTCTGTAGCCTACCTACTATCATTCTACTCTCAAAATCATTCAGCTGAAAACAAGCAGAGATTATTTCCTAGACTGCAGTATTTGGCGAGTAGCAACTACCTCAGAGAAATTGCATTTTGTTGATGTATTGTAGCAATACCTCACCAGGGCAAAACTATTCAAGCATCATTCTGGAGACAGCTATTCCATATGGCCTTTTTCTTACTGCTGTTTAACATTCTCATTTTTTCATAAGAGAGCTAGATGGAAAAATACAGAAAGCACATTTGTCTAGTTGCAAAAGTGTCATCCCTTCAAGACCTTTTTGGCATTTATTTTTTTTTTTAGTACTTTCAATAAAATTGTGCTTCATATATCAAAATATATGTTTAATAATGAGAGCAAGCAGGCTCTGAAGGAGGCATAAAAATTAAAATCGTGCTCAACAACTGAGTGATATTTTTGGGGGTGTGCATAGGCAGAACATACAAAAGGTTTTGTGGAATAAGTTGTATGCAATCATAGAATAATTTAGGTTGAAAAAGACCTTTGCGAACATCAAGTTCAACTGTAAACCTAACATTGCCAAGTCCACCACTAAACCATGTCCCTAAGCACCATGTCTACACATCTTTTCAATACCTCCAGGATAATGACAATTCTACATTAATAGTTACAACAACTGCAGTAGAGCTAAGAATTTTTATTTTTCTGGTCAATGACTTTTCTCTAGTTTTCTATAGTTTATGCTAAATAGCTGCTACACAAGAGGATCAGGTCTTAAGAAAGAGAAGTATTTTTTTTCTGAAAAGGCAATAAGAGAAATTATAAAAGGTGAGGAAATATTATTTTTCTTCTTGACGACACTCTGTTTATCAAATAAGACATTTTAATTAAAAAAAAATAAAAAGAAAAAAAGAAAACCCACACCCCTGTTCTTATTCAAGTCACTTAACTGTATTAACCACCTCATCTTAATACAAATACAAGCTATATGTTGAACACTTTTATTAACAATTAGTCCCAGGTACCTTTCCCTTCCAAAATTCACTATTTCAGTAGCCCTTTTTGAGACAGGAAAAGGGCAGGAATAGGTACAGGTATGAAAAATCATTTTATTCACTACGTATTGTAATACATGAGAGGAATAATCAGTTCTTTCCTAGAAACTAACCTTGCTGGTGCAGAATAGCACGATCAAAATTGTGACTACCTAAGGCACGGCCCTGGTAATATCTCAAGATATTGTGGTTCTGTCTGTTTTCAGATCCTTTGGCAAAATATCGCAAACCTAATAGTTTAGGAAAAAAAGTACACAATACTTTTTGTCTCTTCTTTTGGACCAATCTAATCACAGATTAAATTGCCATTAGCACTCAGTCTCCAAAAATGCTTTATACCTGCTAAAAGTGTGTAGCTTTTATGTGATCCCGAAGCCATTGGCTAAAAAAAAAAAAATATTAGAGCTTTGTGGGAAAAATACATTTTCCAGATCATTATTCCTGAGGACCTCCAAAAATTTATCACTCAAGTCAGGAAAAAATACACTGTGCAAGCCTCCTGCACAAATATAAACTGCTATAGATAGGACATATATATATAGTAAGTGGACACTGCTATTCTTTCAGTAAAGGTACAGTGCTTTTCACCTTAATAAATCTTCTTGGGTAGCAACAAGATATAACAAATAGAGTTATTCTGGTAGACATAACAATAGTGTGAGGACTGAAAATCTATGCATTCCATAATTTATGATCTGCTGCCTAGCAGCAGCCTGAATGCTTCAAGAAGGTATTTCTGTCCCGAGGTACTTTGTAACTTTAAAAAGATTCCTTGAACCTCATAAAAAGTTTTAGTGTCTGCCCCTCAGAGAGCAGTATTTTCTTTTGGGTATTTGCATGTTCTCATCCTTAGGATTTTCCTTCTCTTGTTTAACAGCTATTTAGCATAAGATTTATAGAAAACTGCTCATATATATTTTTTGCTGGGATTTCATAACAAATGGAGGAGGAAAATAAGTCCTGGGTAGGTATTTAAATTGGGGTTTTTTTGTCTTCTTGGTGGCTTTTTCAAAGCTTGAATGGGATCTTCTGAGATATGAGAAAAAACTGCAAAGCAACATAATGATGCATCATGGAAAGCAGGAAAGTCTGTTCTGCATAGCTGAAGAAAACAGCAGACTTGAGTTTTCAATAAGTACTTCATACACATATTTTCTAATGAGCGTTTCTCAAACCAGCTATCCTAATTCTTCACCACTCTAAACATAAACTAACGAAAATGGTGCTCCCAGGATGTCTAGGTTTTAGTACTTGGTATGTTGAAGGAGAATATAGCAATGACATTTTTACATTTACCGAAGTGCTTGTAATAACTGGAACTTTCCTGAAATGATCAGCTGACAGTAAGTCTGAAAAAAAATGAAAACAGTTCTGTCTCCTATCTCAAGCAGAACAGAAGGGAAGGAGGAAGCCATTAAGTTCAAAATGATCACCTATAAAGCTGTGTGTTATCTAGTATATAGCAGAAGGCACTTGAAAAATACCAGGACAGTATTTCAAAAGGAGGGAAAAACGTGAAGTGATGAGTTTTTACTGACAAGAAGCTGACCAAAGTCACAACCTTGTTCCATAGCAAGCACAGGAACTCATACAGACATGCATCTGTGTAAAACAGTAAGGCTGCCCTTCTGTGCAAAGCAGATATTAACCCAGATAACCTCATATTAACCTTTTCTTCAGGTTCATTTCTCACAGGATACACATACTTGTACACATGTACTCACACAAAAGAATCATTTCTGATCTCACGATAAACTGTCCTGGTTTTAAATCTTTACCCCAAACCTCAGGATATTTTGCATCTTTGCAACAGATGAAAGGAAAAATAGATGTAGGTCTCCATTTCAGAGCACAAAATATCAGCAGAGAAAGCAGAGGAACGTTTTGTGACAGTTTAATTTTGCTGCATGAGTGTGAAAATGGTGTGAGAAAGAACTGACTCATGTATTATTTGCAAAATCCCGTGTTTTAAAAATTAAAACAACGCCACAAACTTACAGAACTGATCTATGGACATATACTCATGGATCTTTGTTGATCTGGAGCCAAAAAGACACCAGATACCTAAAGGAAGAAAAAGGGAAAGAAAAAATAAAGACATTTTAAAAAAAGAAAAAAAAAGAAAAAAGGAAACTGTACATTCTGTGAGGTGCTCACTGCCTTGGGCCAAAAAGGATTATGTACCTGCACAAAAAGGATTACAGATCTACACAAGAGAATGCAGGCTATAATCAAGACTAGGCCTTGGGGAAAAAGAATGCTACTTCCAGAAAATAAATATTTATCTTGTTAGTTCATAATCTACCTTCACACTAAATAAAGTAAAGGTGTTTTAGTACCTCCTATAAAATCTTTTATCTCTGGTCTCCCTGCTTCTTCCACAGGTAGCTGGACCAGGAGCTAGTGGGAAACTGGCATGCCCACCACTTTGATTCCTCTGAAATGACATTCTTATCTCTCTTCAGAAAAAGAGAGTATGAAGGCACAACAACGAATTTTCAAAATCTCAAAAGTGTTTTGCACATCTGAAAGTTCCATCTTAGGACACCTCTGAAGCGAGGTGGTACAAGTTCTTGTAGCTCTGCTATTCCCACTATAATAGAAATAATAAGTGAAAGAGAAAGTAAACTCGCTGTTGCACGAATCTTGTGTGATAAATATTGCAACTTTTTTTGTAAATAAAACAAACAAAAAACCCTAGAAGTGTATTTCAGAATAAGAAGAAATGTTCACCAAAATTGTTTACTGAAACCAACAATTTCTGTTGCTGTTCAGATTGTTCAGAGGAGTTACAATTTCTGTTATCTTGTCTCCCTATTCTCTTTCACTATTAGATTCTTTTGCTTGATTATACTTCTAACACAGCAGGTGGAGTGGCTTATAATACTGTATCATTACTTTGTCTAAAGTTTTTGTTTCTATAAATTGGTGCTATAAAAAAGGACACAGGATTCACAGCAATTTGGATCTGATCCATCTTAACCTTGGTCCTCTGGGATATATGGCATTTCCAAGATTCTGCATGTATGCCATATATCCCCTGGGATATATGACATGCCTAAGGTTCTTTATGTTTACTGTATGACATTTGGATATTCCTGCAGCTGAAATGGGCACCAAGGAAAGAGACTGTCTCGCGAGGACAACATATTGGAATTTGGTCCTACTATTCCACTCAACATTTGCTTTACTATTAAATGTAACAGAAATCAGCAGCTCGGACAATGTCTATTCACCTCTTCATGTCCTCATCAGTCTTTTTCTTATTGGTGCCCTGTGTTAGGAGAAGAATAACAATAACAGGCTACCTGGTGGGAAGGCAAGGATGTGCGGAGCAGGCTTTACAGGTCACGCCAGCAAGCGGACGTGGAACTCATCCAGGCATGTTCTTCCACAGCACAAACTGCTCTCCTGATCAGCTCATCTTTGCATGGGCAGACAGAAAGATCCCTTCCCATGTATGCATTTGGCAGTAGTCACAGTTTGAAAGTGGATATTATCATTTTCCATGACCTGTTTAACAGAGGTTTCCTTTCGCTTCATATGGATAAATGACATTTGTAAGTAAATGGACACAAGAAAGCAGAAAACTAGGAGCAGATGATAACACTGTTTGAGCATATGCTCCAAGAATGCAGCAACCTTTTAGTCTCTGCAAACATATAAAATGAGTCAGAATGCCTAGATTAGGGTGGGGTTTTTTAAATGGAAGGAAGGAAAATGTTGTTACAACAAATATTTAGCAAACTGCTGCAATGTACTTAAAATCCTATGAATGCTCAGTTTTAATGCACATAAAGAACGCCTGCAATCAGTTGAATGCAGGCCTAACCAATTCCAAAACATTAAAGATACTTTTTCTTTTCATTTTCAGCTACAAATTCCTCTGCATATGCTTACAGGCTCTATGAAACAAGGCTGTGCAGTCTGTCTCGTGCACAACGTACTTCAAACTTGGCGTTAATCAGAAGATTTGCATCAGTTGTGAGCCTTTGTTCTCAGCACTTTCAGCTCCATTAAAATGAAAAATGACGTGACTATGTACAGTTCCTGACAATGATAATGTTTTACAGTTATCACACATCAAAATAGACGTCAGACACGATTGTGTATAAGAACTACTGAATTATTTTCTAGATAAGGTAGAGTGACAGCTGGTATAAATAACTCATTATTTGCATATCTGTCTGATACTGTGATTTTGATTTAGCAAGTTAAAATTCTATTACTGATAGAATTTTCTCCCCCACAATGCATTACTCTGGTATTTCCCCAGAACAATACATTTCACACTTCAAAGGAATTAGTAGTAAAAAGCTGCGTACACGGAAATAGTAATGACTATTTAAACAACTGGATCAGGTCTGCAACATCACTGTGCTGATAAAAACTGCTCCATATTTCAATGACATTTTCTACTGAAGAATGAAGATACAGAGGAAAAGAACAAAACAAGCAGTGTAGTTAATGGTAAAGAACTGTAGGACATGGGGAATAAAATCATGAAGGACTGGTAAAGAAATAAAGGAGGTAAATGGAAGATAAGAGACAGAAGCTAGATGAAAATATTAGACAAGCAATAAGGACCCAACACAAAACAACAGAGAATGAAATAGCGGAGTGAGGAAAATACCAAAGTGAGAGGAAACAGAAAAAAGGCAACTGGGAAATGATGGGGGGGAAAGGAAGGGGGGCTGGGAGAAGGGAAGGGAAGTAAATAAGAGAAAGATTGGGAGAAAAAAAGTAACAAGAAGGAATGAGGGGAGTGAGAAGAAGAAACCAGCTATGAGTATGAAGGAGAAAGGAGCAGGAATCGAGATGGCTACAGAAGGCAGGGTAGATGAACAGAGACTGTGGAAGAGTAGTAGACACGTAAGGGAGAGGTCAGTGAAAAGAAAGAGATAAAGAGGAGTGTGGAGGGGACTACTAAAAAAAGACAGTGGTAACAGATAAGTCAGGATGATTCTCAGCTTGATTCCAGATTTTGCTTTGGACTTGTATCTTCTCTCTTGCTTCCCCTTTTTTTTTTTTTTTTCTTTTTTGATGTCTCCTTTTCCCAGTCTAGCAATCATAGATGCAGTCTAAACCAATGTGTTTATATCTGAATGGATATAAGGTACTTCACATGACAGCTAAGAGGAAGGCTACTTCTAGCAAATGCACAGTGAGTGAATCCTTTCTCTAACAGTGTGCCAAGATTTAGATATTTCAAGTTTTGTAAGAACAGACTGTTCTTTTCATTCAAAATGAGAGAAAAGTGTCAAGGCAGATTCTAGTCTGCTCACCAACTCATGCTTCTGTTAAACACTCTGTTAATATCTCTTGAGGTTGTTCAGGTAATGTGTTCAGCATTTAAATCAAACTCACCTTCTGTGAATTTTACATGACCAGAATTCAGCATGACAAATCTGCACATTCAAAGTCTGTAGGTGTCAAATTTGGATGCTACTTGAGAAAATTACATTCGAAATGAAGGAATAATACACCTCCAAATGAATGACCACATCTTCAACTATCAAATGTGATAGGAGCATAAGAATACCCTCTGTTCCCTATGGTGGAATTATGGGTTGTCAAAATAATTAGTTACGAATGTATGGGTCAAACCATAAGTTTATTCATTATTCAATATAGCCAATGTGTTCTCTTTAGCTTTAATTAAAATTTTGTCCCTGAAATTGACTTATTGTTGCATTGTTGATAGGATTTGTAATAGCTCATCTCTTCTAGTTTATATTCTAAGATATGTAAAGTGCAGTTATAATTCCCGATTGCTCTGACATTATAGTTTACATTTTAGGATGCAAAACGATGGTGATTTTAGCATTATACAATCCATTTAATACATTGTAACAGTTTGTAAGTGGTCTTTTATTAGTCATTAACTAAGAAGTGTATTGTAAAAATAAGCTGCATGCTGACTTAAAATCAGCCCACTCCGGGTGCCTTTTTAATCTTCTCTTCCCCACATTTCTTTGCTTCACAACACATTTTCCCTTTTTCTACCTGTTTGTAGGCACCATATTTGCCAGCCATATTGAAGAGCAACATTTAACTATTGTCCTTAATTCCTCAGTTGGAGTGCTGGGGTTCATTTGACCTTTGTTGGTCTGTCTTCTAGCTATGTGTATTCAAGCAAACTGCTGAACCACATGTTCAGCTTCAGTGTGTTAAGTACAAGGCATTTTGCCCATGTAGGCACGTAGAGAACGAGCTTTGCTGAATAGGGATTGACCTATGCATACACTTAGAATTAAGCTCCTCATGCAATCAAAGATACTTCCTTATTGTAAAAGGACATCTATGGAATTTGATGGCAATTTATTACAAGATATATCAAATATCTTTTAGGCTTGTGTTATGTGTGACAAGAATATTCTATCCTGGTTATACTTAATATGGTGAAAGTATATTGATGTTTTAAGGCTGAAAACTTTTAGTTCAATACAGTAATAGAGTAAAAACATTAGACAGCCACTCTTCAATTTTGACACAGTTTTGATTAATGTCTACACAACTGAGAGTAAATAAACCTCAAAAATATGCAAACCCCACCCCGCAATGTTATCAAAACAAACCTAATGAGGACAACCCAGAAATATGTCTGCCAGTGTAGCCCTAATTTGTATTCTTCAAGTGTCAAAATTTCTATAAAGGCTTTAATTCAACCAACACGTTGGGGTATTTTCCACATAGCTCCTGTTCCAGTAAAGCACCATTCCTGGCTTTCATAGGCTATGATGTGCCGAGAGACAAAGTTATTTACATTAATGAAATGTGTTGTCTCATTTGTGGGAGCTGGTAAAGAGCTTTGTTCTCCTAACCCTCTTCCTATTCAAACAGCATGACTCAATAGACCAAATGAAGACTGGGAAGTAGAGTATCAGGGATGCTCAGGGTATTTGGACTGCACCAGTAAATGTGAATCTTTCTGAAAAGTCTGCTTCACAGATTCCTATATGGTTGTCTATCAACTGGAAGAGTATTTTCTTTCAGACTGACAACTATACACATTTAGCTTGGTCTCTCAAGAGACCAGTGTTAAGCTCTATTCTGAATTCAGGTTTTAAATAGGACAAAATACATAAGTGAAATAATCATTTTAACCAAGCAGTATTATCCATCCATATATTCTTTTTTTGCTTATAAACTTTTCTGAGTTACATGTCAATATAATATCAGACAAACTTTATCTCAGAAATTACAATGTGCATCCAGTATACTTAACATTTATTGTAAAGACAAAGGGTAATTAGTTTTTCCAAGAAATCCACATACTATTAAAAAAAACCACAACCCAACACACCACTTTTTTACTTTTTTCTACCTTGTGAATTTTTGGGAACATTTGTTTTTCTACTCTTCCATTTTAAAAAATAGGAGTTTTGTCTCAAATGTTAAATACACTTGCATAAACACTCACTTTAGACTGAGGAGAAATTAACCCAATTCATTCAGAATGCTAGTTAAGGAGAAGTAATTACTCAGATTTCAACTGCTTGTCATGGTGCAGAGACCTGCAAAATTCCCAGCTGCATAAATCTGTGTATAAATCAATTTCAGAATAATTAAAAAGCTCTGCTACTTTAGCCAAACCCCACTGGGACAAGTTTGAGCCAAGAGCAATATTTGGGTTTCGGGAAAGTTTCTGGCAGATTTTTGCAAGGAAAATTTTAACTGATGCTTTACTACTCTGTTGTTAGTTGTAGTTTTTTCATGATGGGGATTATTTCACAAGAAACAATGCCTTGAGATTACCTAGATAAGGCAAATAATAAAATGAGTTTTTATATGCAATCTAGGAACTGTATGTCTCACTATTCATAAGCTTTTGATACTAAACAACAGTAATATATGAGGCTTAATTTATCCAGAATCATTCTTTCTTTACAGTTTATGCACCTTTCCCTTCAGGCTCAGGAATATGCTGCTACAGTGAAACATTGCCCCAGCTTCCCGAAGAAAAGAAGCAGTATGCAAAGTAGGGCTGTGGTGCCATCAGTTAGACAGCCTGGTGCTGTGAAGACGACTTGTTTCAGAATCAACCAAAGTAGTTACACCAGCATGTCTTCCCCAGATGCATCCAATGAAGGCCTTTCAACCTTAAAGCACTAAAGTTTTCTACATGAAAAAAAGAGTAAGAGCTCTTTTAAATTGGACGTGTTCAGAAAACAGTTTACGGCCAGTGCTTCCAGCGTACCCATAGCTGTGTGTTTTCCTTCCTTAGGTAGCCTAGTAGAGGATAATGGCTAGCATTGTTCATAACATTCAAGAATAACATAAATGTGTTCTTTGATATTGTGGTATTCTGCGTCTCTCAAAATGAAGTAAGATTTGTTCTTAGTGGCCAAAGTCATCCTGGAGCAGGGTTGGCATAGCATTGTGAGACTGGAGCCTGAAGAGCTGGAGTACGGGTCACATTGCTTAAGCTTACATCTGAACCTTTGAACTAGAAAAATGCTGTGGACTTTTTGCCAGGGCTATGTCTCAGCCCAATGAGGAACATGATTAGGACTTTGAGTGAATAATTGCTATGACTTTTTCTATAATACAGTTCAAATTCAAACTAGTGTTATCAATTTTGCTGTTCAGCTAGCTCTGCGAATCCAAAGGTTGAACTCCAGAATTTTAACCTGAAGATTAGATTATGCAGAAAATCAGCAATAACTATTAAAACTGTTTTCTACCCAAGCTGTCAAAAAGGACATCCACGGTGAGAAGACTTTTATATCCCCTCTGGATCAATTGTGTAAAACAGTCTGACCAGATTCACGATTCCTTATCAAAATCTTGAAATACTTTCTGGCATAGACTTTGAGATGGATAAAAGACGGATAAAAGAGAAAGACCTATACACAAGTCCAAATCAGAGACTCAATCTTGAAGACTATGTGCAGCAGCAGAGGAAAATATCTCTCTCAGTCCCATTACTGACTGATCAAATGAGTGTATTTAAATTGTAGCAGAATAGTTACTCTTAATTAAGACAACACTTTTATCAGCTTTTCTTGCTTAACCCTCTTTCAGGCTTATTATGTTTCTAAAGATCAATAAACAATCCCTTGTTTTGAAAACACTATCCAGAATCCCTGCCATTTCAAACTAATTACAACTCCCTGAATAAAGCCTGTTGCTGGGGACCAAAACAGGTTTTATCTCCTGAGTTAATCCTATATAAAATCACTGTGCTCCATAGCTTCATCAGTACAAGTGACCAGAATGGACAACCATCTGTTTCGATATACTGGATTTGAAATAGAGGCTACAGAACAGAAGGAGGGCAGAGGAAGACTTCTAATCTCGCTATAGAAATTTTATCCCCAAATGTGGTTTCTGGGTGATATAAACAACTGAAGTTACTAAACAAACATTTTGTCCAGTTACTTTCTATTTTGTCTTTTAATTGATGCATACACACTATATCCAACTTTAACTTAGTACTTGGTCTGTGAAACATTCTGATGATCTATTGATGGGAATGACTGCAGTATTAGCAATCAAGTAATCATTAATTAACCTTCTGTAAGCAAATTACCCTTATAAAGGCTTGGCATCCTCTATTTCAGCTCTGCATGTGATGGATCTATAAAAAAAAAAAAAAAGAATTCCAAAATACTACAATGTTTAAGAAATTTAAACCCTTCTGCAAGCTCTCAAAAAGTTCTAATTATACTGAAAAACAATTAAACTTTGGGGAGTTAGTTCTCTAGGAGTTTTTTCCATTACTTTTCACCACTTCATTTTACCTGAGATACCGAAACTCTCTCAGTGAAAGCCACCACATTGCTATTCCTTGCAGTTTTGCAGCACATTAGGAATTTTCATCTTCTCTGAATGTATTTCACTACAAAATCATGAGACTTCAAATGTGCTACAGTACCTAAAGAGCTTATGGAAGTTGCAGACCAGTGTAAACACGTAACACTGGCTGAGAGATGATTCCACTGCCCACAGCACGATTTTAGAGGTACCTCTGGCTGCTTGTTTAATTCAGTGGCAGCCTCCACGCATCTCACAGAAGGACGGTATGACAACCTCCTGCTCTGCTCTGGTATTGTGCACTCCGAAGAGAAGACCATCATTTCTTTACTAGACTAGCAGTGGCAGAATCTACTGCAAATTACAAGTTGTGAGCACTATTATACTGGCATGACCACATAGAGCTTAATTATTTTCAGCTCTGCAGGTTATGTATCATCATGTTGCTCTGTTCATACCTTTTTTTTAAGAACAGCTTTGTTCAGAAAAGCACTGTGGGATTTGAGGAATCTTTATGCCATGTAAGTGTAAGATAGTACTAATACAGTTTTTAAAGCCACATGCAGGGCTTACTCTTGATCCCATTGAAGTCAATGGGATTTTGCCACGCTTTGATGGGACTGTTATAGAATGAGGCCTACAGTGAGCTGGGAAAAAATATTTTAAATGTTGAAGGGTTATTCTAAATTTTAGCTCTGATATCTCATGGCAAAGAAACATTTTAACTACAAGGAAGTCTGTGTACATTACATCCTGAAACACCAAGCTTTCACAGATCTGCCTTTAGGAAGCGTGTCTTGCACATGGCAAGGTAAATAAGGAAGGTCATTCATCTGGATAACAGTGGGGTCAGGAAACTGAGATATCTGTGTCGGCCTCAGAGCACGTACTAGATCTTTAAATAATCACATTGATCAAAATCAAGAAAGATACCCAGACATGTAGTCTTCAAGATATATAACTTGTGTCACCGATATGGCCATCTCAAGACATTGTGGACCTGGGTCTTCAATTCAAGTATCAAAAAATTAACTCTTTAGGACAGTGTTTGAATATATCAGTAACTTAAACATTGCCCTGGTACCACTGACTGTCCTGAATAAGGAAGAACATGGCTTGCTGAATCAGAAACACCATTCTCCCTCTGCCCTACTTTCTGTCTCCTCATTATTAGTAAAGTTGACAAGTGTTAAGGGAGGGGGCACCTGCCCACCTTTTTTGCAACAAATGAAGTTGTGGCCCACTGTACATTTTATTTTCACAGAGACAGTTACAAATTATAATTAGACCTAGTATTACTGTCAATAAGTAAGGAATGGACTCCCAAAGAAGAGGTATGTAATTATGATTAAAGAGGGAAAGGAAAATAAGAATTCATACCCAGTCCTGCATTTCGTAGCTTTCCAATGTTTGACTCGCACTCATGATGTGTTCTTTAAATGAAGTTTGTCTAAAATCATCAGTGTTACAAAACATTACACTGAAAGCTCAGATTCTTTCATCTACCATATTGGCAGCTGTATGGTTCACTACTATATTTGCAACTTTTAAAAGCACTGCAGAGAACTCTTCTGCTTGATCAGATAGACTGACTAACAACAGTGGTAAAGTTTAATGGTTTTACAGTAGCAGACTGTTTACTATCAATCAGTCATAAAAAGGAGATGGGAACTACTTTTCCACATAGTAAAAATATAATTTTGGAGCAGAAAAATGATGACTATGGAAATTCAGGTTACATTCAAGTTTTGGATGTGAATATTGAATGCAGTAACGAGACTTTCTGCTGCTTCTAACCCAAACTCTGGCCTTTGTGAACATGTTTTCCTTCTGCTTATTTTGTACTCGAGTCTCTCTCTCTCCCTCCTTTCCATTTCTGAATCACCATATTTAGCCCTTCCTATTCCTGCTTTCTAACCTAAGCATCTCACACAGTAGAACAGCTCTTCCCTTCCTAACCCTGGCTATTTACAGATACTGTTTTGCACTAACCCGTTAAAATACTATATTTTTTGTCAAGTTGAGCCTTCCTTTCTCACCTGCTTTTGTCCCTTCTCCAGTTCTGGCTTTTCTTCCTTTTGACAGTACAATAAGGACTTTTTCTCCAGCGTATTTTAAGGAGAGGAGTAAAAGCAGAGAAGACACCTCCTTGTTCTTAATTTGGGTGCCAAATAACATGATGTACTACAGTAATCAGAAGAAATAACTTTGACAGAAATCTTGCTCAGCATCTGCATTGTTGAAGAAGAGCTTGCTCACTATGGACAAAGGTTCATGTAATGTTAAACATTAATTTAAATAATATGTTTTTAAAATGTTAGTTTTAGACAAAGTTTATTTGGGAAAAACTAAACATTAGAATGAAGAAAGAAAATTACAGAATAATCTGTTATAATTCCAGCAGAACATTGGTTTCACAAATTCAGGCAAACAAACGACCTTTCAGCAAAAACATCATGGAAAGAGTGACAGATTGAAATTAGATGGATTAAAATGAAAATGACTTCTGAAATTTATTTTCTATTTAAATCTTTGAAAGAAAGGAGCCATAACCAAACAGAAATTAAGATACTTCATAAATGGTTTGATTTCCAGTTCACTCTGACCTCTATTTTTGATATACGTTTCACTATTTACTAGTAAAAGTATTCCTTTTAACCTACAGGGACCCTCTGTCAATCACTATTCAAAAATAACAGAAGCATTCCAGAATATCTCCAAAATTAGAAACTGCAAATTTAAGGAATATTGTGCTTATTTTCATGACAAGAAATATAATCTGTTTTGTCATTATTTCCACAGAGTGCACATATTTGGCTGCACTGTAGTTCAAGCTTATAAAACAACTCTAACAGCTCACATCTAAAGATCAGGGGAAAAAAATCTAGATAACGTAAAAAAAAACCCCCGTATTATATGACACCATACTATTAAGTATCAGGAGTTTGTTCTTTACCTGAAGAGCCCACACAGAAAACAAAACTCGTCTCTCACTCAGGGTGCCATGTGTTGTCTTTGACTCCTTAAGACATGGTACAGGTAAATTCAAATATGATTTTGCAATTTCTTCCCGCTTCCAGCTATTCCCAGGATGGGTGTATTTAGTGAGCCCAGATTTCACATTCTAACCAGTTTTATTATCTCTAGAAAGATAAACAGGACTGCAGACCCACCACTATGCCCCCTCAGAATGAACGGAAAGAGGCATGAAAATGCTTTCAGGCTGAAAACATCTCTCCCAGCCACATTTTCTCAACTGCTGTGATAGCACCAATAATTGAGCCAAATTAGGCCTGATTATATCAAGCTTTGAACAAAAATGGCTGTACTGTCACAGCTTTCACATTCATTGCTGTGACAGAGGACAGGGTCACCTGTGGCCACACACCAGAGAAACTGGTTGACAGCAATGATTAGAAAAAAGAAACACACCAAGAAAGAGCAAAAAGGAGTTAAAATGTGGTTTCCACTTGTTCTTGAAGCAATGTAGCCAGGTGCCCTTATTAGTAAGAGCTGTAAGGGTATTAATTGTTTTCACCTAGGAAAATGTGGGGGATTCAGCTGTGCTGTGTAAGTGAAGGTGCTGAATGCTTTTTATGAAGAAATTACCAGTATCAGCCCTTTTCTGTCATGTCACAAGGTCCAGAGGAGCTCATGCCTACAGAAACCAAATGTTTTAAAATGCTCGAAAATGGATTTTGCGGGTCATGCTCTGAATCTGAAAAATTGTCAGAATCTGAAAAAAAATAGGAGACACAAACTCTAGAAGTTAAATTCTTATGTAGTGAGCAATTAATTTGCACTAATTATGCATTCTTCAAAATTTAACTTCACTTTCTTGAGCTATGGGTCGATTGAGCAGAGGGTAGGAAGAAAAGCAGGGAAGCCACAGTGACAGTCTGTGAGAAGTTACAATGTCAGATGCAAAACAAGTGTGGTAAAATCTATGAATCAGTCAGGAGAGCCATTGTGACAGGTGTGTTTTGAAGATCTTTCCCTTCACAGGAAAAAAAATAGTTCCTTATTTTGATGAAATAAGTACAGGCGGATATAGACTTTAGTAAATATTTTAACGAGCTTCCTGCTCCTTGGAAAAAAATTTCTGTAAGAATGGATACCACCCTCTACATCAGACTTTTTTTTCTTGTTTTCTATTTTTCTCTTTGCTTCTGGATCTTCACATGGCTTCATATTCATATGAATTTATCAGGAGTTATTTCCTCACTCTTCCAAACAAATCTGAGTAAAACAGAGGCTGTCAAATGCAGCTATAACATGGAATTTTTCTTCTAACTGCAACTTCGTTCCCTACAAACAGGCAGAAATAGTCATTTGTCACAGAAGAATAGGAGAATCCATCTTCATAGCACAAGAATGGAACAAATCTGAGCACAGATTCTCTTGAGAAATCAGAAAGTTGCTTAACTTCCATGGGCTTATTTCCTTACTGCTGTTGGCTCAGATAAAAATAGAAATATTGTAAAAATATCTTGTCCATTTCTATGGTCATGTTCTTTCATCTTCTCTTCCACACTGCAGAAATCTTTTGTATTAGCTTGAACCCACCTAGCAAAATAGAGCTGATTCCTCAGATTGGCCTTCTAGATGCTTTAGCAACATAAACAGAGTGAAAAAATAGGTGGCGTTTCATTCTTACACAGACACTTTCATTACAAGGCATTTGTTTTATCTCTACTCTGTTAGCTAAAAAGATACTAATTTACCTTTGATTAACCAGTTTGATCTGTTTCCCATTTACTGATACATCACTGTTCCCAGCATTGCCACATGCAAACGGCGTAAGAAGCACATCAGCCAAACAAGTTTTTTGGACAGCACAGCACCATTTATTCTAAGCATTTTATTAACCAACGAAATATTTTATGTAATATTTTAAAGTCAGCAAAAGAATCTAATAGTGTAAAAATGTTCTGGTTTCCCTAACTTCCTTATCATTTCAGAAACGCCTTTTTTTTCCCCCAACTGAAATAGCAAGGATTTTGAATTACTGAAATCTCCCTTGAAACAGAATTTTCAGTGCATGGTATGTCGAAGCCATTTGCTGTCATAGTCAGGGGAAACAAAAACCAGATATATCTCCTGATCTTTCTTGGTGGGTTCATAAGTAGATTCTCCACTGGTTGGTTTGTTTGTTTCTGAGCTGGAACAATGTTCCTGAAAAAAAAATTTGTATTGGCTAGAAAGTATTCTCTGTTTTCATCAAACAGTCTCATTTTCATTAATCTAATCCTGATAGAGAATTTCTCCTTCTTTAACTTAGTACAAAGTATCCATTTGCCTATTTGCAGAAAAGTAAAAAAAAAAGAAAAAAAATTACTGAGAAAGAAAACCAGGGAACCCTGACTAGCTGCCTCAAATATGAACATGATTGTAGCTCATATATCTCTAAATTAGGGCCAGAAAAAAGACATCATCATCCCTACAAAAACAATGACAACCTCTAGCCAAGGACTAAGGACTGAAACTATGTGGGAACTCCACAGAGTATAGACTGCTCCTATTGCCAGGGGCAAAACCATGTAGAAGTAGGCTGAAGAATCATACATAGAATTTTGGGTCTTGTTTTAGAATTTAGCTAATCAGCTATTCTTCAAAGGCAGCTAGAACAGAGGATACTATGTAACTGAATACCTGATGTCATATTTTTGTGACTTTTTTATTTCAGAAGATAGTTTAAGTGACAAATACTGAATCAGGGGAACCTGTATAGTGACAGTGACAACAGGTAGCACAACACAAGTTCTGACATTCTGTTTTTCAAATCAGAATAAACTATAAAGTTTTCCAAACCAAGGTTCTGAAGAAAGAAATTCTTAGAATTATGGCTTTTGTTTAATACCAAAAATATGAACATTTATTTAAAAGAAATCAAACAGTTCTATTGAAATGAAAATATATTACTAAAAAAGTTTCAAATTTTAAAAACTAGAAATTTGCAAAAATTTCTTTAGTTTTGCCCACTTGAAAATTTAGCAAAGCCTATGTTTTCTTCAAATATCTTGACTTAAAGCAGCATTTTCAACTAGAAATTTACTACAATGTATACCTTCTAGGATTAGAATGAGTTTACGTTGAGAAAGAATGGTATCGAAGAGAAAACTCTTCCAATAAAGCATAAAAGTGCATATTTTTTTCACTTACTATATTTTGTGTGTATTACAAAGAATGCTTTCTGCTACCTTCAGCTAGAGCCCACTGAAATTGAATAATAGTTTCAAATGCTATAGCTTAGAGCTTGACTTCCTGTAGTTTTACTATTCATTTCCTCTCAGTAAGAAATAATGAATTCAGAATAATCTTTGGTAAAAATCTTGTGCTAGTACGATGAAGAAAGTTTGATAGAAATATAGCTGTATTTACTGTTTACAGGAGCCTCCATTGTCTGGTAAAGGAAACACAATTTTATTTATTAAAACAATAGCACATTTTGCAATAGTGCACTACTACACTCTGCATTCAAGTCTCGTCACTTTAAGAAAATCTTTGGTCACCTTAAGAAAACAAACAAAAAATTGACATAGATATTGCTAAATAATTCTTTAGCTCCAACACAGTTAATCATTTCTCTTACAGACTTGTTTCTCTCCTGCTTGTCAATTCTGGTAAATTCTGTTCAAGTAATGTTAAGAGAATCCTATAGGATGACATAAGACTACTGTGTACAATATGGTTTATTCTTTGAGTTCATCACTGATAATTGAGATTGATCTCATTCATCCTTTGCTATTTGTCAAAATAATCGCCTGTCCACCTGCTATTTAACCCGGAAAACACGATTCTGCCAAAAGGTACCTGAGCTGCCCACAAGTGAACCTTGAACAAAATCACATGAAAACAGACGTAAATTGATGAGACTCACCCTTCAAGGTGTGTGAAACATCGCATGCCTGTGATTAATGTGTGCTGCCACTGGATGTCACTGATGTTCCACTTACACCACATCCATAATTCGAAGTGATTTCAGAACAGAAAACCCTCTCGCATATACATTGAGACACCATCGATAAAATCTAACCTAATGAGAAACATCACAGTTAAAAAGGAATTAGTTGCTAGTTCAATAGTAAAAGATTCATACCTGTTGGAAAACAATTTACAGGTCCATTTGACAGTTGGGGCAAAAATCTCATTTTACTCTGCACAGTTGGCGTGTAGCAGCACGTCATGATATGAGATACTGAGCTGCCCAAGCACTGAATTCCTGTTTCCAAAAGCTGCCTAATGATAAAAGTTAGCTGCTTTTGTGAGCACTACTATTTGATGCTATGGAAGGGATGATCTCAAAATAGTTATAGTCTTATATGTGGAGTAAAAATTGGGCTCTTAAGAGCCCAAATAAATAAAGTTTTAAATAAATAACTCTCTCCATAAATGTCTAAGCAGAGTTTATAGCAGTCCTAGCAGTCCTATTTTATGGTCTCTGACCAGTTTATGATTTTTCTTGATATTTTCATAACTCCTAGGAAAAAAAAAAAAAAGCAAACCAAACAAACCAAACAAACAACAACAAAAAAAAACACACACAAAAAAACCCCAAACAAAACAAACAAACAAAAAACCCCAAAACAAAACAAAATAAAACAAAACAAAACAAAAACAAGCCATACCACTGATGTGTTTAGGGAAACGTTCTCAGATCTTCATTATCTTACAAACAAGAAATGACAAGCTGAGACAGACAAAGGAGTACAAGGTTCTGTCTTCATTTCAAATTCAAACTTCTTTTCTTCTGTTTTGTTTAATGTCCTCTTTCCATTATTGCTTTACTCAGAGATTTTTTACATTTTTTACTGATATCTTTTTAATTAATCCTCCAAGACAGAAGAATATTACAAAACCTTAAGTTATGGAGTACCTTAATGAACTCCTATCACTATCCTCAGGACATTCAAAACCCACCTGGACACCTTCCTGTGTAACCTCATCTAGGTGTTCCTGCTCCAGTGGGGGGATTGGACTAGATGATCTTTTGAGGTCCCTTCCAATCCCTAACTTCTGTGATTCTGTGACATATGCAGAAATCCAGATGTGCTTTCCTTGGATTCCAGCTGTGCTCCAAGTCTATGTGAGTTTGTGTTCTGGTTGAAGCACGGCTGAACAAAGTCAAAAGAATGCATAGCCCTGAAAACCTCTCAAGACTAGGTGTTATATTAGCTATGGTGGCTACATGGCCTGGGTAATGTTTGTCTGTACATGCCTACAATACAATCTAAAAATATTTTATTACAATATATTTATTTAACTATCTTCAGATATCTCAAACTCAACATCCTACACATCTGTTTTGTCTAGCACTTCAATTTTGACAGGCGGTCAGCCTGTTGGGTTTTTTTTTTCCCCTCTATCTCAAGAAACATAATGGTGTTATCTATATAGAACAACAGCAACATATTCAATGCTCCTTTATTCTGACTTCAGATTATATAAACCAGGATGCCTTTAGCAACTTAGTAGTTAATGTGAAAGACAGAAATATATGTCTTCACAAGCAAAGGACGACCACTTATAACCCGTTACTTTGCAAAAGATAACTTTCATTTTGAAACTTCTGCCTGAAACCTGCTATAGCAGCCAAGACAGAGAGGGCAAATCAATACCATTTATTGCAGAATCTTCTAGTATTGCTGTCCAGTTTTATTATAATGTATTGTGGCTGGACTTGTCAGTGCACTGGTAACTGCTGATATTCTCAACCAGTGGTTTTATCTGCTACCATGGTAACAATGAGCATCCATGTGCATTAGAGTTAGAAATATCCCCAAAGCTGACCTGTTACATACTAGTATCATTATCTCAACTATTTAGAGGCAGATGGGAAAAGTAAATCAATGAAAATAAAGCACTGAAAGACAGGCTTTAAAGTATTTTTCCTTCTAAAAGATTTTTTCATGCTTTTTCTTTTTTGATGTGTTTTAACAGAAACAGCAAGGCAATCTCTTTTAGGAAGACAGTAATATATGCCCCTTCTCCCTTACGTTAGGTAGAAAGAGAATCAAATAGTGAAAGCTTCTCTCTTACACAGACTCTCATTTTTTTCCTTTTTTAAATGGTTGGAAGGAATTTGGCTATGTCCTATATTTGTCTCTGAGAAGCCCTTTGTCAGCTTACTGAAAAGCATTTTTTCCTCTATGATTTGACTGCTAAGGAAGAGTTGTTCAACTCCCTTTCAAATGACTAAAGAGCTATATTTGTCAGTTCTTCCTTACATACCTAAAACAGTGGCTAAGAGATCATCTCAGTTGAGAGATGTCATACTTTCATCATTCATTTGAACATAACCTGCCCGGTCTGATTACTTTCCCTTCCAAGTAAGCACAGCAAATGGAATAATTGAAGTTACAGCTTTCTTAATGCTTTGTCCAAATCTCACATCAGTAGCCCCAGAATACACCTTGATATGCAATAACTCCATTTATTTCTGTGTTGTGCCCATTGCATTAACAGGGTTACTCAACAAGACAATCTAACAAAAATCACACAGAGCTTGGAGATGCTTCAGGTATGTAGAGCAGAAAAGAATGGAGAGCTGCAACAAGCGGAGTGCAGGGTACTCCTGAAAGGAAAAAGGGCTTAATTGCAACATAGAGAAGACTCACTAACCAGATGGAGAAAAGGAGATTTTTGTTGGGCAAAGAGAGCTGTGTAAGGGTTGTGAAGCTCATGAAGTGTAAAGTTGCTGGAGTATAGAACAAGACTGAAGTGAAGTACCAACTTGCAGGGACTCAGTAGGCAGGAGGGAGATTTATTGCCAACTATTTTTATTTAGTGTCTTACGCAATAGATCTTTATTCTTTTTTCCTATTATTTATTTTTAAAACAATGCTTTGGAAACTGGAAGCATTTGAGCACGCTCACTAGAAGGAAAGTGAGTGTTCTGAATTGCCATCAGTCATGATTTTGGGAGAATCAAATGGAATAAATTATATCCTATTCTTTGTGTGCATTTCATTTAATAACTAAGCCTTACTACACAATGTATTTCTGGTCCACTAATAGCTGGGAGTACAGTCAGATGTTGACTCTGGTTTGGTTTGGGTTTTGGTAGGGATTTTTTGACAGCAAATGAATATATAACTTAAAGACTCGTATTTTAATGCAAGAGGAAACTATTAAAATCATCTCTCAAAGTTCTATCTGCTCTGGGGTATAAGAATTGCCTGGTCAAGTGCACCCTGATACCCAAGATCTGATAGCGTAGCATGCATTTATCATTGGAAATTAGCGTAGCAACTTAGGTACCACTTCTTAAGACTAATTTTTGTGAGTATCTCTAAATATAATATAAGAAAAGTAAAAAATATACAGTAAAACTCATTTTTACTTTCCATTTTTCAAGAGACAACTTACAAGGACTTTTCTATGGGTTTACCGTATACTCACCTGGAATGGCCACCATTCTTTTTACCATGATGAAAACTGTCCACCACATTTGGAATCTTCAGTGAAAATACAACTCAACATGGTGGCATGAAGAAATTTAAATTTAGTTTTCCATTCACAAAGTTCAGAGATTCAGCCACGACTACTGAAATCCTCCTTTTATGTGTTGTAATTTTTCAGATTGGTGGAATTACAGTAATTTGGGATTTGAATGGTGTTGCAGTGGAATAGACCATAAAACCAAATAGAACTGGACATTCAAACAGTTTAAGAGATTTAAACCTTCCGTCTCCTATACCTAAGGCAGTTATACTGCCTCATTAAATTCATCGCTGACGGAGAAGTCTTATGTCCTTGTGTAATGAAAAAAGGTAGATAACTTTAAATACCTATATTAGTAAAACCAACAACAAACTTAAGTAAAAAAAAAAAAATTCTATCTCTAGGTTACTTTACTAGCTATCATAAGCAATCAAATGATAGAATTCAGAGGCATAGCCTTCTGATTTACATAGGAATACTGAGACACTGTTCAGGCTTTTTTATTGGAGTTGATGTGTTCGCAAAACTGGAGACAGTTTTGCAAAAATGAACTGAAAAGTGTGGCTTACATGGTCCAACTACATGTATAAATTTTTGAGAGTTTTAATCTAAAGCTTATGGGGCAAATCCAATTTACTCCCTCACTTAGGGTAAATACACATAATGGAATTCTCAAATAAAATCAAATGGAAGACATGGCCCACAGTCTAGCTTTGCCTGACAAATACTTTTTTAAGGCTGATCAAGCCATCACAATCGAAATTTTAACTCTTTATAAAAAAAAATTAAATTTTCCAAAAATATGCCTTTCAAAGGATGACTTTGAAACAGCTTACAAAAAGACAGCTGAATCGATCCTAACTTGCAAAAATCATCTTCCACTTGATCTTCTCAGAAGTCATTCTTTTGGAAAAAAATTTTGTGCACCACAGCGGTGTCATTTGAGAACACAAACAAGAAGCAAGTTTGCAAGAGGTATATTGGCTGGCTCTGAAGTTGATAAAAGAAACATTTTATCCAGTGTGACAGTGGCTAGGGAATGAGTTACCATCCCTGCCTTGAGAAACAGAAAACTGAAAGAAAAATGTTCTATGTTTTACTATAATAATGATAGTGAGATAAACTTTTCCATCCTTCTGTTACCATTAATCCTTGTATTTTGTTTCTGTGATGTTCCTTTCTTTTGGTCATGGCCCTTCAGCTGAACATCGTATTGTATTTCTGTCATCTCCCACACATGCAAAACTCCTCCACAGAAGCACAGATATAGAAAAGATATATTAAATATTTCTGTTAGGAACCTCACCACTTTTCCTGCTTTTTTTTGTGCACGTGTGATAACGTAGTATGGTTTTACTATTCCGGCACTTGCGGCAAATGACAAATTTGTACCCTTCAAGAAAAATATTGATAATTTTTAAGAACACTATGTAAACCTTTATTCCTTTAAATACTATCATGCTGTGTGGATGTAAAGAGTTAATTCACACGATAAGCAGATAGCTTAGGCAGCTTAGAAGTTATCAATTCCAACTATTCATTAGCATTGCTCAAGTGTGCATTTCTCCAGTGGAGCTGAGTCAATGGCATAGATTGTGTGAGCCCTCCTAATTGATTTCTGTGCTGAATCAATATAAAACACTTCTATTCAATAAGAAAGCTCGGGCAGGCCATAAAGAAAAACAGAGGTAAGAAAATGTATTTCTAAACTTTAGTTCAAGGTAAGAAAATACATTTCTAAACCTTAGTTTAAGGCTTTTCTTTTTCCTTTTGCTGTGGATTATATTAAGATCGGCCATGATAAGTACTTAATGGAAATACTGTAACAGCAAGAGAAGCAGCTTCAGGGCTGATATGCGTATCTAAAACAGCTTCAGCTCCCTACACCTCCAAAGAGCAGGTCTCAGTGTCTGACTCTTTGACAAAGAAAAACCTAAGGATCACTGACATTCTGACCCCATGCTCTGCGAGAGAGCTGAAGGATGTGGCCAGAGGAGAGCCACAGCACGCTCCAGCAAAGATCCCTGCTCCAGGCCACAGGGCCTGATGGAGCAGGCCATCTCCTGTGGGGTTCAGATCAAGGTTTAGAGTGCTGAGAGAAACAGTTCTCTTCTTTCACAATCTGGGCTGGGACACAGCCTGGTCTCTGAGATCATGAGTCCTCCTGAGGATAAAGTCAGTTTCCCTCATATTCGTTCTTTCTGAGTTCTTTAATCATAAACTTCCAGTGACAAGAGGGGAAAGCCCTATTCCAGTCTTGCTCCTAAGCAGGACTTCGAGCTAAACTTACTTAGGACAACCAAGACCCACTTCTTGGATGAACAGTCCAGCCACAGCTTTGCTCCATGACAGGACTGCTCCCTCTTCCTATGACCCAGTGTTGAGGTGGATTTGTCACTGCATTCGGTGCAGCTTATGTTATGAACAAAGCATGTTTAATGGATATGGCACTCAGGTGGAGTTAGGTCATTCCCTGTCCTTCTTGGTAAGAAGAGATGAAATACAGCTAAAAGCCAGCCTATGCTCTACTGAACCTAGACACTTAGCAAATGTTTGGGTTCCAAAGCATGCAAGTCCTCAGTGGAATAGTTATACAAGTTATAAAGCCCGACGGCTGATGCGGGGGGAAGGATGAAAAGGAAGCAAGAGATTTAACTGTAGCATAGCTGCCTCTTCCATACCTGTCTGCTCTAGATCTTTGCAAAAAAAAAATTGCTATTGGCGATAATTCACAAAAACTAAGTGAAAAGATTTTAATATTTCAATTCAACCTCAAACCATCACATATAAGGACCAGATTTTACATCCAGATATTCCTATCTTATGAAAACTGGTAGGAAAGTTTACATATTTTCTAGAAAATAAGTAGAAAATATAAAATTGAACACAAGAAGCTTATCTAAAATGGCCTATTATTTAATATTTACTTGGTTTCAGAATCTCCTTGAGAATGTCAAAACACTTTTTTCTCCGAAAGGTTTTTACCTCTAAGTGAAGGCATGTGTAATTCTTTTTCTTTTCGATTCAACTAATAGTAGTCTTTAGCCCTTCTATACTAAAAATTATAATTTCAAGAATACAAAAGTAAATTAATCATGACATCTGAATAGGGGTTAACCACATCAGTTCCCATAAATAGTAAAAGAAATTGTATTACTACATCTCCTTGCCTCAGAATGAATATTTAACACAGAAGTCAATGCTCTCAATTTGCTTATATTGTGTGAAAATGTGAAAAGAAAAATGAAGTTGCTGTATTATTAATGTTTTAAAACTAAATTCTCTATTGTATATACACAGTAACAGTTCCATGATTTATTTAAATTGATATTGTAGGTTATGCCCATATTAACATCAAAACATTTTTCTCATACAGGGATGAAATGCATCACAATGTCTCCTCAGGAATTGCTGCAATGCATCAGTGTCAGACTGTGTCAGCATCCTCCATTATTGATGATTTTTGCACCAGCATTTTGCAGATACAAATTCTACTCCTCAGCAGATGATCTCTTTTTAAAATTCATTTATATTATACAGTTGCTGATCAAAGAAAGATCAGGATATCATCTCAAAAGTGCCATCTCGTAATGGGTTAATTGTCTATCTACACCTTTCACTACCTTAGGCCTAATTTGATTTATAATCTATAAACAGCTCAAATGTCAGAATTTTATTACATCCTTGTATACATTCTACAAAAACGGATTCCAGATAATATGTATTGAACTTGGGTGAAATACATACTCAGAACAAGTTTAACATGTAAAACATCATCTTCCCCTTCTCACTTTGGTGCATCACTCCTACAAACTACTAAATTCCAAACATAAGATGGACCCTTGTGGACCAACCATCTTTTGTAAGCCAGAAGTGTCACCATGTCAGATCACAGTCCCAGCTCTCAGGCTGGTGCTCTGATCTGAAAGCTGAATGCATAAATGAGATACTTTCTAGGGCAGAAAGAAATTGTTAAATGTTGAAGCACTATGGAAATCATTTGCAGACGTAATTTTAGGATTTTCTGGGGTGTTTATTTCTCGAAACTTGTGACAAAACGCAAGGTGTCCATAACTCCTTATGGAATGCTGATGGAACAGCATTGAGTTTCCACGGTTGGTCCACGCCTATATTTTTTTCTCCACTTTGATTAACAAATGGAGTCAAGAAGTTACCTAAAATAGATTTTTGCACACTGAAAGAGTAAAAGGCACAAGTATGATGAAGCAACCTAGTTTATACAAGAAGATCTCTTTGCTACAATTTTTTTTCATTTTGAATTTGTTTCCATACTGCACAGACTTCTGCACTCATTTTAACTTAAAAAACAAAGATTAGTGACAGGTTACCAATACACAAGTAATCCTCATACAATAAAGCCTGTTATGAATCTTTATGAAGGCTCTTACTATGATTTCCCAGAATGAAGGCTCTACCTGCATTACTCAATAAAATCTTATTAATAATAGGAATACCACAGTAACGAGTAGAAAAAGAAAAACTTTAAAACCACAATTCAAACTTACTCAAATGCTCAACCATAGTTTCTAGGCTTTTTTCCTCTGTAAAAAGTCAGTTCGCATATGACCTTTCTCACAAGGTCCTCTTCTAGTGTGAATCTACTTTCACTGCACATGCACAGAACCTGTGTTTCTCTTGATAAGTGATTAATGGAGCTCTGCAAAATCATGTACTGAACTTCAGAATTTGGTGTTGACGAGGGCTCCCTCTTGTGATAATTTATTGAATTCAGATTCATTCTGAGGTATTAGACGAGACAGTCAGTTTATGAGTACAAATGCTTCACTGAGGGGTTAGAGAATGTCAAGAGGATTGTGTCCTGGAAGCTGGGGGTGTGTATCCTTGTCTTAACTATTAAAAAGCACTGGACCCAGAAGACAGGAAGGGAAATACATGCAATGACATGACTGTTCATGTAAACACAGATTTTTACAAGATTTATGAGAACACTCCTAAACCTCTGCAATAATTAAAAAGCCAGGAGGTTATAAAGTAAAATAGCCGGCTATCAATAGCATAAGTTTTCTTATAAATATATAAAATTGAATTTATGAAGGTTTATAAATTACAACATCATTGCTTGGAAATTTTCCAATGTGCTTATGTATGGATAGACCTCTTCAACAACTGCTTCTATTTCTATTCAGTTCTCCTTCAAATATCATTCCACCAAATTTTCAATATATACGCCCTTTGATTAAATCCAATTTGCCTCTTTCCCTTTAAAAAATAATTACAATGCCATCGTCCGATTTCAGTCAAATAGAAAAAAAAAACAAACACACACCAAACCACCATATTTGTCTAAGTTAACTTAATTCCCTACATAAAGATCAGGGAAAACAAATTCAGCAAGGTCTGCAGGCACTAGGAAATCTGAGACTCCCGAATAAACATTTTTCTAGTATTCTTTACTTTCTCTGCTCAAAGGTCAAACCCAAGGAACAAAACTAGATCTCAGTAAATAGCTGCAAAACTAAATTTCATCCACTGCCTGAAACGTAAACTAATTGAAAATGGAAATTACATACTGCCGGCAAAAGGTTACTTGAACACACGCTACTGTTCAGCTGATTATAGCATGTCGATACTGTGGGAATACAAAGCTTTATTACCACTTTCAATGTTGGTTTGGTCATTTGCAATTGTAGGTACTGCATATGATATAGACTATAAACTGTTAGTGTAAATGCCAAACTGAAAAGTTGCATACAGACAGCTCAGAGTAACTTGAATTCAATAGCCATTGTTAATGAATTTTGCATACCATAGTATTTTCCCAAAACGTCATCTAAACCCAGTCACTGGCTGCATGGAATCTAGATGCTCTTACATTGTGTCATTATCCATTTGCCTCTCACGAAAGGGTTAACACTGAGACAATGGTGTCTCCAAGAAAAAAAAAAACAACAGTTTTCATCAGTTCCAGATAGTTATTTCTCATAACAGAAATCTGATGGTGTTTATTCATCCAACCTACAGGCTTTTATGCATCCTACTATCATTTTGACTTTTAGCTCATTCAGTACCATTTTCTATAGTAATAGTCCAAAAATGCTGACTGCACAGAGGATTATCTATAAATTGGAACAAATGGATACAGATTTTTCTAAAAAATACCTTGTAAGTGTGCTTGACTGTAGTTATTTTTATATCAAAATTTCACCAGCTACGTATTTTTCTATGTAGAATGTAGAATTTCCGCAGTGGGATACAAAAGCAAGCAGTCACCTCTGAATAATTTGACATCTGAGATTCAGCAGCAGAGTAAAAGCTGAAGCCAATCTGGACCCAGCTATTTCAGTCAAATGTCTTACGGTTGCAAAGTTTCAGTCCAGGAAGGTCTCAGACAAGAATTTTGGTCACAAAAGACCACATATAAAGAAAGAAAAGGAAACAGGAAAATACCAAAATAATTGGGTGCTGTTTCTATTTTGACTTCACCAATTTCAATGTGTACGTTAATCTCAGTAGGCTTAGTGGAGAGCAAGGAAGCCCAAATTGATAGGCTGTCCCAAACTGCTGAAAGACAAATACTGCATGTTTGTATTAAAATGCCATAGACTGATTTTTGAGTATGTAGGAGGGAACATTTTAAAGATTCAGTTGAGGGAAATGGCAGTTTCTTCATTTTGAGATACCAAAATTATATATAAAAACACAAGACTGAGTTACACCAGAAATTACAGATTTCTCTGGCATTCTGAGAAAATTATAAAGCATATATTTATGTCAACTATGACCTTACCTACTGCTCCTAGGATACTGGCAGTAAATGAAGGAGAGAAGATAATCTTGCATGCAAAATCATATCTTTATATCTTTATTTTGTAATGTATTTTAAGCACCCAGAGAAACAGAAGAACCATAATGCCCCCTTCATATTCATTTACCAGCAAATTATCACCATTAAAATATTCAAAAGAGTAACATCTACAGAGTCCAGATGATACCAGGTGTAAAATAATTTTCCATAATATCTGCTTTAAGCTTTCACAAAACTGGAGTTAGTTGTAAAAAAAAATATTTCGCTGTTGACAGATATAGCAATGTTTTATAAAAAGAGGGATTCAACTGAAGTAGTATATGGAGCACTGTAAGATCAAATCAGCAAGCATATCCTAGTATTTGTTACCCAAGTCCAAATTATTCCCAGAAATTCTCATTAGATACATTAGTATAATTTCAGTCACACAAACGGAGTTTTGTTCACTCCTGACTTATACTTCACTGGACTGAAAACTAAATTTTATTCCTTTTCGTATATCATCAACGGCAGTGTACGAGCATATTTGAAAGGCCGACTTAGCACTTTAGCCTGATACCCAGTTAGCCATAATGGAGGAATTGAGAGTTAAGGGTTGGCAGTCCTCATACCACCCAGACCTCGTATACAGGTGTTACTGGACTGTAAATCTATTGGAGGAACGATGCTGGGGTTGTGAGCTGCAGCTGCAGGAAGGAGATATGTTATCTCCACTGTCTTTTGCCAATGTAGGAGAATTCAGTATCAGCCATTTCCAGCTACTTTATGTGTTCTCCACACCACCGAGATAAGTAGATCAGTCAAGCTGAACCCTAAAAATAAGTACCTGGTAAAAGTCATTTATCACTAGTTCAAAAGAAAATTCATCTCTTTGGCTTTTTTCTAGCAAATCTTTTTCTACCTGACCATTTTAGTAATACAATAAGCAAGAAAGCCAACATAATTCTACTTACTAACTCCAGTACTGTTTTTATGTACCAAGAACACAGCATTTGCATTGCATGTGGATATGTTTGTGACTATGAAAACGTATCTGTGAACGTGCATTCTGAGTGGCTAAACTATTGCAGAGTTTTCCTTGCTGTGAAATGTTCTCAGTTTCACAGCTTTGGTGAGAAAAATCAAATTCCAGATAACTGTGCAGAAACAAAGAAGTGAAAAAAGGAACCCAAGTGGAACTCGCTGTTATCAAGCCCTAATTTCATTCTAGCTGTGGCTTTAAACAGGAAACTGCTGTCCAGGCAAGATGTGCCCAACAAGTAACAGTCTGGCATGGAAAAATAAACATAGCCTTCTTACTCATGCTAGTAGGTCAGCAGTCACCTGGTTTGGAAAAGATAAGAGTTGATAATGCACACCATATAACTACCTATCCAGATGAGTTATGCTGAAAAAAGAAATTAATTATTCATTTTCTAACAAATTACCAGGTCAGCACATTTATATTCACTTGTTTTGTGCTTCCTTTTTTTTTTCTTTTAAGTTTTTAGTATTATACAGACATTGGTGAAAAATATTAGAAAGCAAGTCATTCTTCCTATGAAGTGATGAACACCACCTCTTATTGACATGATCTAAGCTAAAAGTGTCACTAAACTACAAAATCAGGTCGCAATTTTATACTCAATCCTTTTAATGTTAAAGGTTAATTAGCACTGAGTTGGAATGGAAGATGATGTAGTTCCCCTATATGTCTTCTAGTATCTCACAGGTAGGATCTGTATGTTTTCTGATGTGGCCACAGTTATGTATATATATTTAAAAAAAAAAAAAGAAGAAGAAAGAAGTGCACAACACCAACCCCTTTTGGTCTTGAAAGAAATTCATAAAGATTTCCTTTTAGAATTACAAAGTTTTGGGTTTAGTGGCGCTACTTAATACAGTCCAAGAGATCCCAAGTGCTACCATAAAGCTTACCAATTTTTGCTCAAGGAGCAACCTAGAACCAATTTTCTAAAGAGAAATGTTTAACAATGTGTCTGCAAAGAAAACAAATGAACAAACGAAAGCCCTACTCAAACTCTGCTGCACACGCAATTCACCTCTGAACAAGGAAGGAGCTGAGGATGAATGACAATTCTTAGTCATGGTAATTAACGGAAAGCACAAGGTGACATAGTGTGATAAGGGTGACAGATACACCCACATAGAAGTTGGATCAAATCAATTTACGCTGGAGAGAGGATAATTCAACAATACTAAATATCATGGTTGGAAAATCACTGCTGTTCAGTTACTGGCATATCCTAGATCCCACAGCTCACATATAGCTTATTATAAATAATCAAGCTCCTCTTGGAAAGATTGACTGAATCAATAGGAACCTCTGCTAAAATATAATAATCCAGAAGCTTAGTAGAAAGGTTTTCTAATTGTTGCTAAAAGGAAAAAAGGAACAATATCATTCTTCTCTCTGGTGACCAATGACAGAACCTGAGGGAATGTCAGGAAGATGCGCCAGGGGAGGTTTAAGTTGGACATTAGGAAAATGTTCTTCACCCAGAGGGTGGTGGAGCACTGGAACAGGCTCCCCAGGGAGGTGTCACGGCCCCAAGCCTGACGGTGTTCAAGAAGAGACTGGACAACACCTTCAGACACATGGTGTGAACTTTGGGGTTGTCATGTGCAGGGACAGGAGTTGGACTTGATGATCATTGTGGGTCCCTTCCAACTCAGGACATTCTATGATTCTATCAATCCAAAGAGGTTTTTGAATATTTTTAACTACTTGATTTTTTCTAAGTTTAGATTCTGAATGGAAACAAAGTATCATATTAATTTTAATTGGCATTTCAATGGTCTTTGTTTTCTGATAGTTCACTTATTATAAAGTTACTTTTTTGACTGAATAAAATATTTATATCCTTATTATTAGTGTCACCGCAAAGAAAAAAACAAACAAACACAACAACGAAAACTCGAAGAAAACAAAATAAAACTGCAAAGCCTAAAGCTGGGGAAATTCTGACCAATTAAGCCGAGTCTGAAAAGTAGAGTTTCACTCAGAGAGATCTCTTCTGCCTGCTATTTAGCTCGTACGGTTTTAAAGGAAAGAAAATCTGGTATATATTATTTGCAAATATTTCTCTATATAAATTCAATGTGACTCTAAAACATGCTAGAGGAAACAGCACACAAAGTAACAATCACTTAAATTAAAGGATATTCTATTACAATATTGTGCTTTTATTTGTCACAGAGGACAAAGAAACGCTTCTCTTCCCTCTGCATCAGATATTCACCGCAGAGCGCCTTACAGGCTGATTCTTCCTGGCCTAAAGCCAGGTGAACATCTTGGGCCACCCTGAAGGTCTCAGTTTTGCAACTGGTTTACCACAAGGTGCTTTGGCATGACGTGCATGAGGACAGGCTGCTCTCTCCTGGCCTTGGGAGCTGAGATGAGCTGAGCTGATCCATCCTCTGCCACTCATGTGCTGGTACTGACTGGTACCCTGCTGACTGCCGGGAGCAGGGCTTCCTTCCCATTAAAGGGCTGAGCTTGAAATGGGAGGAGGGTATCCCCTTAGGAATAATTTTTGGGGTTTGTTTGCTAATTCTGCTCTTGCCTCACATGTAGTGCAGGATCTCACTGCTATGATTTGTAGGTCTTAGGTGTGTTTTCTGAACATGGGTGTCTTTTCCGCTTTTTCTGCCCCCAGGTTCATCCAAATTTTGATGTAATATGTGGCTGTCATTGGGGTATAGATAAGTCCATTTTGACCACGCTTTTATTTCAAGTGGCTTAAAACCCAGCCATTTCAGTGTTGCACTAGTATATATTGGTTAAACAGAAGCCCTGCTCTCACTCTAGAAGTTTTTCTGTTCATTCGTATTTCACACTGGATGTACCTTTCCTTTATAACAGAATATGTATCAATTATTTACCATTATATTCCCTCACAAAAAAATGCCTTTAGGCGTATGAAAGAAATTATGAAGATGTGCTCAGCACTACATATATAGCCGAATATCATATGAGCCAGAACAAAAGTCATCAAGTTTTACATTGGACTCATCTGCATTCTGACCTATGAGGATCTCAAACTGATATTAAAAAAAAAAAAAAAGGAATTGTTTCTGTAGGTCAGCAGTGTTAGATTCAGTGTTACAAACAAAATTTCACTTCACTGCAGAGTTATAAAGTCATTGATATCTCACAGATACACTGCAGGATCTCGTGCCTTTTAATTAATGTTAGCTGCTTAGGCAGGTAAAAACATGGAGCAATATGTGGACAGCAAATTTAAAGACATACAGGTATATTTATATTAAAGACATTGGATCTACCATCCAGAGAACATGAAAAACAAGAACAACAAAAAGCCCTAACCAAGACTAGCTAGAAAAACTACCTCTCAATGGCAATTTCTATGAAAAGAAAATGCCCTGAACTGAACACAGTTTAGCTGTAAATGTAAGGAAAAGTCAGAGTTAGAGCAACTTCAACAATGTTTTCTCTAACCTTATAGCAACACAACAACCTTTTATTTTTATTTATTTATCAAGAGTTATTTTACATGCCTTGCTGACTCACTAACATTGTTGGCTCATTTCTTTACTGAGATAACAAAGAAGGATGTATTCTCTAAGCTGAGCATTCCTCAAGCATTAACTATAGCAGCAGCAAAACCTAGGGAGAAAGTTTGAGTTAATCACTGTAATATCCCACTTTTTATATAATTGTTAATGAAGCCAAACCCTGTGAAGGGGTTAAATATCTTACCTTATATGGAATTAGTAATTTTTCAGTATATCATAATAAAGTTATACCTTACTGCATTTTTCATGGCTAACATATCTTTTTGTAAGTTATACTTTGATAAGCTTAGCATACAAATTAAGGAAACAAAATGAGCAGACTCAGCAAACAAGAGTCTAGAACTTACCCACTATGAACCCAGGATATGCTGACATAACGAGGAAGCTCGAGATATGCCGGTCCAAAGGCTGCTCTTTTCTTCTCTGGTACATACACACTATACACTTCACTTATTTATTACTTCAGCAACTTTTTTCTGCTGGTACTTGTCTGGCTGTTCCTTCCACAGCACCTCTCTTACTTTTTCCTCAGTATCTGATTTAGTTTATTCTGTTTCACTTCACTCTGGAGCTAATGACCAGGGATATAGCCATGCTGCATAAATAGCCAAGATTGGAATAAATTAACTCCTTTATTAGGATACCCAGCCCACCACAGCACACAACTCAGCAGGTTATAATTCACTGAAGAAGCTGCTCATCAGATCCTCAGCAAGTTAGAAAATGATGCTGATTTACAACAGATGACATCACATCATAGAAGTCAGCTTTGCAATATTTAGACAAGTCAAAGACCTGCCAAGAAACAGAACTGAATGACAGTTAAAAGCAGTGAAGGGTAGAAAACCAGCAACAGCTATGAAATCATTTAATGCCTTTAATGGTGGTGCTTCAAAAACCATTTTAGTAAAATCTTCCTGAGATTCATTCCTTCCAGCTTGTGAACTATTTTTTCAATATGTAGCCTGACTCTCAATACTGTTTTTAATGATAAAAACTGAAGGACTTGTTTATAGAGAAAAAACAAAACAAAACACAACAATACAGTAGATTTATGAGTAATATTATTCCCATTAAGACAGTGTTTGTAACTATAAAGCAAAGAAAGCCACATTCACCTGAGAAGTCCTTCTCAAGAAATGGCAGCATGGTGTCATTTTATTATGTGATGGATGTACAAAAATGAAAACAACTAGAAATTTAATTGAGACCAATGATTCATGTTCCACTGCATTAAGACAAATATCTAGAATTAATATCTTACAAAGCTCATGTTTGCTTAACTTGGTTTATATAAAGTAGGTACCTCACATTATCAGTAACAGGAACAATCACTGGATTGAAGCTGTAGACGTTACACTTTCATAAGTCACTTTGTGACCCTTGCACTTTGACTTAGTCAACCATTTTTATGAGATCGAATAACTTATGTCAGTTACAAAGCTGGATTTTAATTAAAGCAGAAAACTTTTCAAGTTTAGATGTTGCCTCTCCTCATTTTCTGATACTACCTACAGGGTCAAGTCCACAGTTCACTTTCAGAAGTGATCAACAACAGCTATGACAGCTGAGTCAATGTGTTATATAAAGAGGTGCCTCTGCAAAAACAGTAAGAACTTATATAAAGTACAAGCACTATCATGAAGGATATTTTCACTTCATTGGCAGCTTTTTTTCCGGTGACAGGAACAGGCATGCAAGTATGTAGAACATCTGTTTGCTTTAAATTTCCTACCTGTCCCATATTCATTTTTTTTTCCTACAATTTTCATTCCTGTAGAAATGGAATAATATTTTCATTAGCAATAAGCAACCTAGACTACAAAAAAAAGAGACTTCGAATTACAGATTTAATTTTGTCCGGCTCCCACTGAGTTCCTATTCTTATGTCCATTCTGTTTTTGTCTAACCTTTTAAGTCAAAAGCCTTACTTGGAGAAATGCTGAATTTTTCTTTCCAGTCTCACATTTTTCTTTCATCTTTTTTTTTAAGGCCATGATATATACCTTTAGCCCAGACAGTTACTATAGTTCCTTATTTTCTCAGTTATCCCACAAAAGTCAACAAATATATTTGTGGAGGGACCTGCTACAGAGTTAGTGAAATCCAAGCCACACCAAGGTAATGGATCAGCTTTCTAAAGATCCCAGTGGGGCCAGAATTTCATCTGGAAAATAAAAGTTTGAAAAATCTGGTCATTGAACTACTTTTTATACACATTTCTTTTAAAAAGTTAGACAAAGAAACATTATACAACCATCAAACACCAGCTCTGGTGCTGACTTTATTTCCTCCACCTGGTAAACTAATAAATCACAAGACACATCATTTGCTTTTGGCTACAACTGAACATTCCTTAAATCTCATTAGAGTATTTCTATGGGTATACTTCAATACGAACCTTTTAACATCCTTTCAAAAATCATCTTGACCTTCCCTATCTTTTTCAAGTTAATCAGGTTTCCAAAATCATCAGAATTCATCACAAAAGGTCTGGGCTTTCACTGGTCTCCAGTAAAATGTCAGCAGCTCTATCTCAAGTTGGGTAATTTCATAGTATTTTACTATTGTTCCTGTAAACACATAGTAATGGCGAAGGCTAATCCAATTTCTCTACAAGGGTATCAACCTTTGTCTTTATTTTGTCACCGTCAGCATCTCTTCCCACATCTGCACATTCTTCTTTTCCTCATTTCTAGCCAGCTCACTACAATCTGCTTTCATTGATGGAGAAAGATATTAGAAACTTAGTGAATAATCCATGTTTTGTAAGGTTATTCATATTCAAAAGACAAGTTTTGCTTTCCAGCTATTTTTGACGTACTGCTATTTTTTGAAGGCATTTTCCTGAAACAAGGGTCTCCCTCAACTGAAAAATTATGATAGACTTGTCAGCCTCTAAGGAAGACTGAAGGTTTCATGTAACCTTTATACTAAATAGTCCCTATAACAAATGCAGAAGAAGATGCATCTTATGGGACTGAGGAGAGTTCTTACAGTTTTGCAGGTAAACAGGCCCTATATGTGACAATGCTGAATGAAGTGTTTGCTTTTGAGTCCTTTCTTAATCTTTCTGTTTAACTGTTATTCCTTCCTGAGACTTTCAACAGCATTCCTGTTTTCCATTGCAAAACAAGGTAACAGGCATGGTTAGAAAACCCTTATGAACTTGTTCCCTGGCTCTTGTAGACCGGCTTAAGCACTTACAGTTTTATATCAAATAACTTCACATTTTATTTGCCACAAAAATAAAGAGTTAGTAAGAAATTCTATTTCTATAGGAAAACTTAGAGTCAAACAAGAATGTGTTAAACTTGTATAACATTACCTGGATCAAAAGAAACTTAAACATACGGAATTGATTCACTCATGACTTCCAGCATTCAATTCAAGTTTGTTTAGTAGTTTTGCTTTTAAGTACTCAAAAGTAAAGGTGTCAGTTTTTCAGCCACAGTACAGATACATTTGAGGCGTAAACAGAATTTGTGTCTGTTTGAAAGCCTTCCTAAACTATTAATAAAACCTCGATATCGGGCACAAACCTTCTGTATTTAACGAATTTTGCATACTTTCTCTGTTCCTGACAAAGGTAAATCATACGTAGAGGATTCTGACCTTTGAATGTGTCTCAATTGAACTAGTCTCCAAGAGAAAGACATGGTATTTTTCCAGTGTAAAATGGACAATGTAGAAATAGAAGAACGTTACAATTTAATAATTTATTGTAATGTTCTCTGATTTTTAAATCAAATTGCAATTTTATTCTGAGTGTTGTTTTATTCTAAGTGTTGTTCCTAATTCAGATTTAAGTATTTGTATATATCTACGGAATTAACACTTTTAATTTTTTTTTTACCGTTTATGACTTTGTCCTCCTCTTTACTGCTAGTTATACCTCAGCACCAGTAGATGGCTCTGCTTGAATCCATTCTTAAAGCTGTGGCAGCCGCATAATCAATTCTGCCAACTGCAAAGAGAAGAAGAAATGTGAAATGCTAGACAGCTGAGGAGTTTATGTTCCAACTACTTTCAATGGGACTTAGCAGATTTCAAAAGCATTATCAACCATTGGCTCTTTTACTGATGGCTGTTCAGATTAATTTGTTCTTGTTGTGCCTAATGTCTCAGGTTTTATGATTTATGTTTAACTACTTAATGATGTATTAGGTAAAAAGATCATTTCCATAAATTAATACACTACACATATATGCACAACAATACAAAATACATCAGGTTTGCCTCATAATTTCCCTTACAGAAATCGCAGGCTTTGATATAAAAAAATCTCATCAACTGTAGTGTACTTTCAGAAATCAGGCCCCTTTTTTAATTGCACACAACTTTATTTTTATCATATAAAAAGAAACATTCATATGGGATAATGGGTTCAAGCTGGAACACAAGAGGTTCCACTTATATTTGAGAAGAAACTTCTTCTCAGTGAGGATGACGGAACACTGGAACAGGCTGCCCAGGGGGGTTGTGGAGTCTCCTTCTCTGGAGACATTCAAAACCCGCCTGGACGCCTTCCTGTGTAACCTCACCTAGGTGTTCCTGCTCTGGCAGAGGGATTGGACTGGATGATCTTTTGAGGTCCCTTCCAATCCCTAACATTCTGTGATTCTGTGATAATGGAAGAATTTGACTCCGTATATAGGAAAAGCTGTAAGTTTTAAATTCACATCTAAATTCAGGTAGATATACAAATATTATCTGTTGCAAAGAAAAAGCATGCGTAAATACAGTCAATAACACAATTTTCGATAGAAACCCGGGTGTAAGTTTACCTTTGACAGGAATAGCTGGTTCTCTGGTTTATTGAATAAAATGGTGTAAGTAACTAGTCCATCATATAGACAGGGAAGTTGTGATATGTGTAACTATGTTTTCACTCTTAGAAATCATAAAGAGATATTTTTAATAGCTACTAATGAAATGTTTGTTGCAAAAACAATCCAACAGAAGATACATTGAATGTGACAGAGATCAAATCATCTCCACATGCTTCTATTTCATTCAGGTGTTATTGATATTGAGTTTCATAAGCATCACTCCTTTTCCTGCTGTGGAAATATTCCTGCTTTGGTCACTATACAGAAGATCAAAATTCAAAAATAGCAATGTCAAAATCTTTGATACTTTTAAATAATACAATAACCAGAATATTTAAAACATCATCATTTATAAATCTCCTCTAACCTGTAGCTAATATGATCAGAGGCGATTGTTGCTTTAGTTTGTATAAATGATATTTGTGTTTTTCAGACTGAGACTTTACAGCAAACAAAATCCTCATGAAGTGATCAGAAAGATGCTTCAAAAGGACCATTTTTCATGTAAGTTACACCTATACAGGTTTGGTTCTTGCTGACATAGCAAACTTCCTTAACACGTATTATTCTAATAATTATTGCTTACATCTGTCTGAATCTGAATTTTAAAATTCTTGCTGATACATCTGCTGAGCTGGGTTTCTTTCCTATACTAGATAGTCTTGTTTACAATTATGTTAATATTTCACTAGGGCTTAAAATTCAACATGATTTACAACGTACAAACTTCAGTCTCGGCTGCCCCAATGGCATCGTTACAACTTCTGTTGCTCCAGTTTGCTTGCACATCGCCAGCGTCCTGTAGGCAGGTACAAAAGAAAAACTCTTTGGGCTGTGCTTTCTCCTTCCACTTTAACCACTCTCTAATCTGGTGTGGACCTTACCTGCCATAAGCAAGACAGCAACTGAGAAGCACCAGGGAACCATATTATATCAGATCTTTCCAGCTGTGAGTCATTAACTCTGTCCATGATACTGAATCATTTTCTAGAACTGGGATGATTCTGAAGAAATCCCAATGGAATACACACACAAATTCCTGGCAATCAGTAAGTGCTGGCTTCCCTTTTTTACTACAAGCTGTTTTCATTTCTTTTATATTTTATATAAATCTTCTGATTTCTCACAACATCTCTGTACAAATGTATTGGACTCCTTGGTTTTGAGATTTCAAGGAGACTGCTTTTTAGAGCTAAATCCTGTGAACAACTGAATACTTTAAATTGCCATTGACCTCAGAATCCCTGGACTAACTATTGATGTGGATTTGAACTGTAATTTTGTTGTAATGTCAGGGCTTTCTATCATTTGTGTTAAACTTTCCACTACACAGAAGTCAGATTTTTTTTTTTTTTTTTTTTTTTTTACATACTAGGAGTTTTACTGTTAAGAAAAAAATCTATGTATTCCTACAGATCTTTACAGATACTTTTTATTTTAATAAGGATTTGTTTACTACTCTTTCAGAGTCAAAATATGTTCCTGTTATTAAATGCATTTCACTTAAATACATGTAAAATAAATATAGAATACAGACAGAGACATCCAATTAAGTGCAGCTTTACTGTATTAACTGCTGTAAATGTCCCCTAGAGCAACTCTACATACTACGTCCTCAGCAAAAAGGGCTTGAACTTGCATTCTTGTATGAGCAAGCAGTATTGTTTCCTTACCTGCTAAAGTTACTTAACCAGTTTGACCAGGATCTAGTATCCTCCTGACTAAAGACTTAACTATTCTATTGAGAGCCCTCCCTTTCCACAGCCAGCCAAGTAAACGTTTACACTTTTTCCTAGGCTAAGCAGTAACAGTTCATGGAGCTGCCCTTCACAAACCTTGAAGTAGCTTTCATCTTGCTGGCTTTTGTCATTTTCTCCTTGTTTATCCTGGCTTCTATCTACAGTGACCCCCATGACAACAAAGAAGGTAATAATCTAAAATAAATATAGTACTTTACAGGTTTTATTAACTAATATTCTAATTATAGGGTTTGCGATAAGTCTTGTGGGTAGACTCATAGTACATAATACTTCACCTTTACAAATACCATACGAAGGGCAGAGAGCAATCAGCTAAGGGTTCAATAAAAGTCGTAAGTGTAGAAATTGCATTAAGGTATGAGAGCAAGACCTTTTACAGCCGGATCTGCCCACTTGGACCGAGCTGTGCCACGCAGCAGAGAGCAGCACTATAGTCACCTCCCAGTCATTAAGTGGCCGGTCTCCTATTATAGGAGTGGCTTTTTTCCTAGCAGCGGTTCCGCTTCATGGCCTGAAGAGTTATAAAATGCTTAGGCTGGCATAACTGAGGTTGTTCTTGTAATCAAGGTAAATGCTCGGGTTTTTTTAGGCTGAGGCCAAGTCTTTCCTCCTTTTTAAGAGTGAAAATGCTGTTAAAAGCATGGGGGATGTCTTTCCCATTCAAAAGGTTTTGAAATCCATTAAAAAAACCCAAAAAAACCCAAAAAAACCCAACCAAACAAACAAAAAAAAAAACAAACAAAAAAAACCCAACAACCCTTAACCCAATCCCCTGCTAGTTCTACAAAGGAGATTTAACATAACCTTACACCATCAGCGGAGAATTCCCTTGTTACAGGCGTAGTTCTATCAGAGTCACCATCATGCCACCTAATCCCCTGTTGGCAGGAGCTGGAGTGGGAGCAGCGTGCCCTGGCCATCCCCACCAACAAAGCAGCTCCTTTCTTCTTCCCAACTGCCCACAGGATCACCCCAGCCTTCCTGAGCTTCCTCAAACTGGAGGAGGGGGGAAGGAGGGGAAGGAGGGAGGAAGTGGCTGAAATAATCTCCTGAGGCACACAGCAATAGAGCTGTTGGTTTCTGCCATATCTGATGGTAACTAATCCTGCGGTAATTTGATTTCTGCCCCAAAAAAAAAGCAAACAAAAAAACCTGTTGTATAGGCATTTTGCTGAGCAACCCTATTGGAGTGTTCTTAACATATATGTCATCTTGTAAAACTTCAGGCTTCTTAATAATTTGTGAAACAACAGTGATCAGCATGAAAGGTAAATAAGTGTCACAACGTTTGCCGCTTGCATGCCAATTAGGTTTCTTTCTTAGTCTTCTGCTCCCTTGGATTTTACATCATTTCTACACAGAAGGGGAAAGTACTAGAAAACAATGCACGTTTCTGTGGATCAAGTGTAGTTGCCATGAGAACTGACCTCATTGAGACAGCGTGGACACGAGCAGTTTTTCCTGCGAGAGGTCCTTTGTACCGACATGGCAAGAACAGCAACTCCTCTAATGAGGATGGAGGAAGTACGTGCTATAAGGCCTGCCGTCCCCATGGCAACAAACACATTTTGTGCAGGCATGAGCAGGAAAATGAGACACACTTTCACCTGTCTATAACTGACATGTCTTACAACATTAAAAAGGGAAGTTAATGGAATAGTTTTGATTTTAAACTTATGTCTGCCACTGTGCAAAGGACAAGGTTAGGTCTCCTTCCTTTCCTTCAGCTTCCTGAGTGTCAAAACTGCAAGACAACTTTTCACTTGTTCTGTTTTTATCACTACAGCCATGCCTCCTATTTGCAAAGCAAAAGCTAAATCTTCTGCTGAGCACTATATGAGAGCAGGATCCTGATGCAAGAGCTCATAGGTGCCAAATCTCTCGTAGACCTTTGTGTACTCGGTAGGGCTAGTTCTCACGTGCCAGGTTAAGGACAGAGAGCAAAAGCCAACAAGAATGCAAATTGTTTGGGCATCTGTAGTGGCTGCGTCCTTCTGAAGGAGACTGCAGCATGCATTTCCAGCTGCCCTTTGAGAAAGGCTAAACCTACTGTCACAACTTACATGGAACATAATTGTCATGCCCTAGTGCCACTGTTACTCTTCTGTATAAGGAATAACAGTGAGGAAGCAGTCTGCTGGGTTCTTTTGATTCTTTCTGGTGTGTAGCAGGTAAGCCTTTACTTCAATTCCTTTAACTATTTGACCTATATCCCTCTCAGGAACCAAACCACAGCTCCTTAAAGCAAAGAGCAATGTGCTTTACTCAGTTCTGTTCTAATAAATATATAAGACTACAGATTTATTGTAGAAAGGCAAAAGGGAGCAAGACATTAATAGCTTATGATGCATTTGCTGCCAAAGAGAGACAGTCATTAGAAGAGCACAGTTTCAAGTAGAGTTCATGCAATAAATCTCCCACTGGAGGGAGTTCTCTACTCATCGAGAGCCACTAGCTGCGCTACTTGAAGAATTCTCTTGCAAAGAGCAGAAACAACACATGAATTCCTGGAAGCCTTGCACTCTCAGCAGTGTCTGTTAGAACTGATATCTCAAGTCTGAAGACTGAAATACTTGTCTTGCCATTCATATCTCTATAGCATGACAAGCTATTCCAAACACAGGTGCATGCAAGGGAGTGCTATTTACTTAGCAGATTTTTGCCTCAGGAAAACTTGATTTCGTATGCACTAATTTAATTGCAGTGGAATAAATTTACAGTTTTTCTCCACTTAGACAGAATAATCGAATGGCAATACAGCAAGGAAGATACCAGCAAGCAATACTTGCCCATAAAATTTGTTTATCCTGATCTATAAATATATATCTTTTTCCAGAAGAGGAAAGCAGGTTATACATACAGAGGAAGAAAAGGAAGGATTGCCCATATTAAACCGCTATTTTTAAAAGTAACTTAAGTTAAAATCACTTAAATTACTTGAGATGCCTTTTTTCATACAGACGCCCCAATGCGTTCTCCCTCCCCACTGGTACATAATCCTTAACTCTGCCACTGTTACAGAAATCTAGGAAAGGATTCTGTCTAACGAGAATTTCTTTCCATTACAAACTGCTCACGAGCCTTGTAAGGCCATGGAGTCACATGGAATACTGCAAGCATCCAAATTTGCGGACAAAATCCCTTCTGTTTCTCTTTCTTATAAAAATAAAGGCTCAAGCAAGCTCAGTGATTACTCATTTGCAAAGAGCAGATTATTTCTAGAAAAATGACATCAGCAATTTCTGGAAGCCAAAACTGCCAAAATCCAACCAAAGGGAACAATGAATGTTGTACATCAGCTACTACTCTACAGAATGAAAAGGGTAAGGGCCAAGTTCTGAACACTGCAAGAAATAAATAATAATTTTTAAAAAGTAACATTGAGAGCATTGTTTTGTACTAGTAAGTAAATCTGATTACACCAGGGAATAAAATGCTGAGCAAAAGGAAAAACTGAATAATTTTCTTAAATTATTAGGAATTCCTAAATAATGCAAAGGTTTTTATTTAAAATTACATTTTAAAGTTTTTCACATGTTTCCATGGAAACATCCCAGCTTCATCAGTCCTCATCTGTATGTTACCTACAAAACCTACAAAGTATAATTTCAGGAATAAAGAGACTTGGCTGTGCACTTGATTAGTGAAAAAATCAAAGCACATAGCAGCAGTGTTAGATCTGTAGAAGGAAATCTGGGGAACTAATGTTTAATCTTTCTTTAGTCACGAAGGGACATTTTTCACCATCTCTGTAACAACGCTTAGTGACATACCTTGATTGGATAGTTTAGCATCTGTTTCTTTCCATGAGGAGGGGCGATAGAACAATCTATATGCTTGACACATTCTGATCTAGAAGTCAATATTTTCAAACTCTAAACCAGCAAAATAGTAAGCTTTAGGGAGCTTTCTTTTTATTTTGCTCCACCCCATGTGGTGACACAAGTAATAATGTCAAAGACCGTGGGATTACACAGTCACTTAATGCCTTTTTTTTTTCTGCTGCTTAACAATTCTCAGGCTGCTCTCAGGTCTTATTAAAGATTGCATCGCAGCATAGAATAATGCAATTAGTATTTTTTAGGTTTTGTTATGATCAACACCTCTCTTTAACAACTGTGTTCCTTCTGTCATTAGTGTTTGATTTTGCCCTTTGTGAAAGGTCTTTAAAATAACTCAAGAACTTCTCTAATAGGAGGACAAAACTATACCCGTATTATAAAATATTCAGAAGTATCCCACCTATTTGAGTAGTGAGATGACAGTAAAATTTCAGTTAATTTGATAAAAAATAATTTGAAATGTTGGAGTTTACATTCCTTGTTTTAAAATCAACCACAAATGTTTCCTACAACTCGTTTGATAATATAGCAGTAAAATGAAGGTATTTTTCAATAACTATTCTGAACATTGCAATAATATCCTTATGCAACTTATAATACATGTTACGCTACATTATGGACACAGGATATAGAAGTATTACTTGGGTTTCACAATAGGTATTTTTATAATTTTTTAAAATTTAATAAAATTACCTGAACATATAAGACTCCTGAGTATGTGGCATATGTCCCTTTTTTTGCTAGGAGTACTTAGAAATGAAGTTTACTGAAATCAGTGGGAAAGACTCACTTGAGCTTCAGAATCAGAATCCTTTCAGAACCATTTTTAGGAATGACCAGTCATAGCACATCTCATCTCAGAATACTATTGAAGCACCAAAGAAGTGGTCATGACATTCTTAGATATATAAGAGGATAAAGGCACATTCCAGCTTTCCCTTATTTTTTTTCTTTAGAATTGTAAGTTTTCTTATTTTCTTTTTACCTGAGAACATCCTAAATTCATGCTTTGAGGAAGACCCACTTCAGACATATCTATTTCTTTCACTCAATACATATGTTTCTTTAACTTCTTCTCTAAGAGTTAGCAAGTATTTGCTGATGGGAAGAGTCAGAGAAGACATGAGGCAAGATGTACCTTTTAAGCTGATCCAGTATGTCCTGTACCCTGTATGCTGAGCAGGAATCTGTCTATATCAGGTCAAACACAACGCTGCACAAAGCATTGAGTCACAAATCCCACTATACGCTGGTCAGCAGGAGCCATCAGGGCTGTACAGGAGGTACAATCTGCCTTCTTCATGATGGGCTCAGTGCTTTCCCAGTGGTACAGAGTCAGCAGAGCAACATAAACAAACTAATTCTTCTTTTCAGAAGATTCACTTGTGCATCTTCCTCTGGGCAAGTGCACAAACCACAGCAGAAGCCTATTGAATTTTAATTATTTTCTGCACATTTGCAACAGGATAGATTGTGCTTTCAGCTTAGGTTGCAATTTGGTGGGTTAGCACTTGCTTTGGTGTCTTTAGGCTCATTTGAGGAAGGTACTGAAATGAAGTCTTCTGCTTCCTACATGAGTGGTCTTAACTGCTAAGTGATCACAAGGTAAGTAATGGCTGTGCTCCTGTCTCACTGGAGGACCTGTGCCAAACTGCTTGAGGGTTAGACAGAAAGCACGGAAAAGGCACATTACCAGGAAGGAGAAGATTCACAGGACAGCACAGCAGAACCAGAATGGGTGCTTGGCTAATTATATTATTTACCTGGCAGGAGGAAAAGCCTGTAGCAACAAGCTCTTTTCCTCCCAGCCTCCCGTTCACTCGGCATCAGCACTGGGAGATGCTTCCATTCATAAACATCACCTGCCACTGCCCTGTCACGTGCAGACTGAATTCGGGATTTAACTCAAAAACAGCAGAATGAGTAGACCATGCAATGCCTTGTGCTGCTGATCAAAACTAAATGGAGGTATTCAAAGACAGTTACATCAAAACCAAATACAAAATTCAAGGGGTTTGGGTCATTAGGAGCAAGATAGTCTTCTTGTCTTTTTTTTTTTTTTTTTCCTGAGAAAATATCTGGAGAAACCTAACAGGCCTACAGCAGGTCTTCCCACACACAAACACATTACCAGGGTGCTTTCAGGTCATTCCTTTGCCTCCCAACACATAGGCTGTAAAGTTTATTAACTCCCTTTGTGGCAAAACTTGAGGAAAATAAGCCACCTTTGAAAAGCACTACAGGGGAGGATAGAAAAGAAAGGAAAAACAGCTCTGTGTTTTCAAAGTGATGATGTGGGAGTTAGAACTGAACATTAAGACTTTCCCAGGAATCTCTAAAGAATTGGTCTATATTATTTTAAGACTAAACTCAATCCATATTGAAGTCATAGGATTGCTTTTGAATTGTTGGGTAACACTCACAGATGGGATGACTTTCATATTAAACTCAGAAGTACACAACAGTTTTCCTCTCCCTGGGAGGTAAATGTTGCTGATAAATATATAGCAGAGTAAGTGCCAGAGAAGTTAAGGAGTCCTTCCCAGATTAGAAAACTGACAGTTTGGGTTGGAGGAAGACAATATATGAGAACACTTCACCAGCTCCTGTTCTCTTTCTACTAATTCTACTTTTCCTTTAGTAACATGATACTCTTCGGCTTTTTGAGGACTATGTTTTGCAAGGAGGATGGAGCTTTCCAGTTCTCTATGTGCAGAAGAATTCACATCTGAAAGAATTTAGGAAGAAAATGGCTCACTGATCTCAGGAATCTCTGCTGGCTTTGTGCCCTAGGAAATTATTAAGATCTTGCAAAGCTACCTGTACGAGCATGTACTCAGACTCACTTTGTAGCTAGAAACATATATAATGTGTGTCTGAATTAGTTCACACTTCTGCTTGGCTCTTATGTTCCTTTCTGCTCCCCCGAGTTCCCATTCTACCTCTGCCTCCACAGAACCCAGGCAGCTCTCATCAAGTAAAGAACAGCGGCAGCTGTCAAAGCATAGATAAGTGACCTTAGGTAGGCTTTTGCACGACCTGTCTGGAATCTTGGAAACATACCTCAAAATAAAATTTGTTTTCTTTTAATTTCCTGTGTTCTTCACTATATAGTCTTGAATTCCATATAAATTTTGTTTGTGGCTGATAGAGTGGGAAGAAGAGGTTGGGGTAGATTTCTGTGAAAATGTCATAAATCTGTGCTCAAACTGGTGTAGAACAAAGAATAAGTTTTTGATGCATTGATTTTAAAAAACCCTCAATTTCTCTAAATATTTTCACTACTCAATAAGGCTGATACAGTTAAATAGAAATATAATTTATAAAACATGTTTTTGAAATGTCAGGTCTTTTAAATCAGTATATTTCCTCATCATTATTTGATTTCATGCAACTTCCATCTAAAACCAGTGAGGAATCTACTAACCTCTAAGTTGAAGACTTCCATATTCCCTGCTCTACAGCAGAGGATGCTCCTGACTTCCATAAACCTCCTCAAGAAGTGTTTCCAACATGAGGGAAGCTAACAAAAAAAAAAAAAAAAAAATCAATCTAAATATTCAGAGATAGTTAATGGGATTTTCATAGAAGATAATCTAATGGGTCAGGAGGTGCAGGAGAAAGAGAAAATACTAGCACTCAGGTGGTACAAGGCAAAATAGGGCAAAGTTAAGGTAAAAAACATAGCTGCTTTTCAGTGATCTCTTAATATCAAAAAAGATTTATAAAAACTGGAAACATGGTGAAGCAACTAATACCAAGGGCAATAGAAATTAATAGTGACTAGATAATTGCAAGCACCCCCCTCCTGGTCTACTTTTCTATAACCGTGCATCACCTTCTCCATCTAGAAACAGTCTACCTTGTCTATTCGTCCATGTATAAACTTACATCCACATATATTAAACACAGAGCTTTTGAAAACTTCTTTCACTGAGATGCCAACTAACAGCACTTTCCTTGCATGTGAGGCAAGTTAAGAACACTCACACAAACAGGTGGGATGGCTCATCTGTAACTAGTCAGGCTGACATAATTTGGCCATGTTTGACATAGGCCATAGCCTAAATGAGACAAATGAGACTCATGAGCTCAAAGGAAAGAACAATTCAAAAAAAGGTATATTACCAAGGCAAAGACCTGAGTCCAGTAACAGTTCGAATAGAGGAGAAGATAATTAAAGGACAGGTTAGACAAATATTTTAAGTATTGGATAACTGCATTTTGGAAGGCTGTAAAAATAAAAGTGCATATTTTACAGGTAAGAAGACAGGTGCCTAAGGACTTCAGGACCAGTCAGTTATGGAGAAAGTAGGGAGGAGTAGACGGAGATGAGGGAATAACAAAAAAACAAAACAACAACAACAACAACAACAACAAAAAAAAAGAAGGAAGGAAAATCAAACTAGACTTCACAACATCTAAAGGCACCAACATTCTTCTCAGGGAATCTAGTGTTTTTCCTAGCTGCAAATTTATGTAGCAGGTCAAATATATGTTGGTCTTATTTTCTTTGATGGCAGATTGTACAGATCACATATCAGAGCCTAAGGATGTTCAGCTTATGCAAAGACTGCAATTTAAAAACAACTAGTGGTGGTCCAAGAGAAAAGAACTGGAAATGGAGTAACTCCTTAATGATGAATTTCAGGGTTTGGATGCTATCAAAGCAGAAACTATATTCTATTTTATTTAGCTAATAAAGGCCAAACATCTGAAAACATGGACTAGGATGCATATGAAACTGTAACATGAAGGAAATTAGTAGGCCTTCCCAGAGGAAAAGAAAATTGGACAGCAAAGTAAAATAACATTGAAGACAGACAAAGTGAGACCTTTGCATAAAAATGGTTTATGAGTACATTTAAACACCTTTCACTTCCTTCTTTTGTAAAAGAAAATTAAAAAGGACCACAACAGGCTGAAGATATTGCAGTGCGAAAATAAAATGCAGGAAAAAAGTCAATTTTCAGACAATAAAAATATAAAACTGTGGTGAGACTAAAGATGAAAGATGCTGTTGAATAATCCTTCAGTCTTCATCTCTGTTTTATGCTACAGACACATGGATACTATAGAGAAAACTGCAGAATTACAGACTAATGAGCTTAGCATGCCATGGCCATATCAGGATCAGTTAGACCCAAACATACAATAAATAACAGAAAAGTGGAGGATGTAAAAGAAGGAAATTAATACCGATATGCAGAACCCAGAATGAAATAGTGAGTTTATAGTATAGAGTGGCACCAGATTGTGTTGAGAGAATAGGAAGATTATTTTAATAAAAGTCAGAAGGCATATTAAAACATGGGTAAGATATGCTGTTCTAATTTTGTTATGCACTTTGTATTTTTTAGGATTGTAAGTCAAATAATGAAACCACTACTCAGATAATAAATCTGAACAAACAGAATAGTGCTGTCCTAAGATTCATAGGTCATATAGAAAGCTATATTCCAATGCATTTATAAATGAGTAAAGTGACCTTTTAAACAAGTTAACTGAAGTGGGAAGTAGGATACTCAGTATGTCTGTGACATTTCTTCATATTCTCCAATATCAGAAATATTTTAAAAGAAACATAAATGCCAATAGGATTTTGAGAAATCAGTATTAGACAATTCTGATAGGAATACCCCATGATGGTGGCATTCTGAAGAAAAACAAATTCATTAACAAAAATAGAATACACTTTAAAAATAAAAATTAAAAAATATCTTTACACTTAAAGATATCTAATATGTTGGTAGTACTTCCAGGAAGTTATCTATCTGCTATTAGTGGCAAAACAGATTCATAAGAATTTTTTTTCAAAACCTTAGAGTCTACATGTATAAACAATTCAATAGATTTAAAAACAGTAACATGAGAAGTGTTGCAACTGTTTCACATGTTTAGTTTATTGACCATTTTATTTTGGCACAGTATATCAGGGATATAAAATTAAATATTTTTGAATACTTATTATAACATTAGCAGCCAAGAAAAGACAACCTTATAGAATCTTTGACTTTGATTTTATAAACTCAGAACACGTGTTCAGATTTACAGCTCTTATTTCTCTTGATTTCGGAAAATTCCCTACTACAAATCACACTAATGAAATGAATGTTTAACAACACTGCACTACTTATTTACCTATTTTAAAGAACAGTACTTCATGATATTTAAACCACACTGAAAACCAATCAAATTGTAATCTTCCATAGTGATAAAAGTTTGTTCCTTCTGCTATCATGACATAAGGTTTTAATTATGCTTTGGAATTAGACTTGCCAAATATGTTGCAAGTTCCAAACATTTTTTAAAGTATTTTAATTCTAGTGGAGAAAACAGGTAGTTCTATGCCCGTAGAAATATATTTACTGCTAAAAAGAGAGGTGCTGTTTAACATTAGTTTGAAAGCATTAATTCCTTTTTTGGGGACACCGAACAATCACGACACAACTTTCTGTCACAAATAGCTTGAAATAAAGGAAGGAACATTCTTTATTATTCCATATCTTTTCCACTGCCCATAGAGTTAATGTTCTGCTTTTGGCTCACAGTTACTTCTAATAAAGAAACAAGAACTTGGGAAACACACAGATGGCCAAATACTATAAATTATGTGGTTGTTTTATGTGGGTGGTATGTAAAACATTGCTTCTTCACTCCCTCATGTCAAGCCTAAAATCAGAAGGTACTTGGTGCTCGATAAGGCTTTTGCATTTTCCATTTTTAATGTATGTAAGAATTTTCTGACCTCCAAAAATCATTCTTGTCAAGTAGGAAAATTTTATGTAACATAACTTCTCAAAATGTAAAATGCTTTTCATTAATCATGACTCTATTCTCCTCAGAGGAAAGCTCCACACATAAAGAGTACAAGAAAAGGAGCAAATCCAAGAAGAAAAAGACACGTTCGAGTATGAATGAAGTGGTTTAGAATATTACCCAAGTCCACTGTTGGAAATGCTTAAGAAAGAGGTAGCTCTGGAAGCTGGCCACCTGAAGACAGTGAGAAAAAGGAAGTGAGAAAGGAAGAAGCTGATCATCCATCAGATGGAATCCAGACGCGACAATTAGAGTTAATGAACCACGACCCACGAAGCTGCTTCAGCACCTTTTTACAACCCCACTTCATGGCCTTAATAAAACTACCAGGGCTTATTTTACAGAGCACATCTGCTCTAAATTCCAAAAGGAGAAACTTTTAATTCAGAAGATACATTTGGTTTCTTCCTCACTTTTCAGTCATGTATATTTAACTTTAGTGAATTTACTTTTCTATCTGTTCAGTCAACACAACATAGGCATCAGAAGTTTTTTTTTTTTTTAATAATGAGACTATTATTATAGTAGTTATTTAATTTACATTAACATTAATAAGCTGCTGAAGCTGACTGAAAAGTACCAGGCAAATATTTTTTATATTTATCCAGTACAATGGCATCTATTTTCAAGAACTGCTTTTGAGTTCAGATATTTAGAAAGTTTATAGTATGCTTTACAAAAATCAGGTTGATTTGCTGCATTTGAAGGGTGCCTTAGCCTTGATACTGAAGTCCTCCATTTCTTCACAGAGCTAATGAAGCAATACCCCTTTCTCCCCCAAAGTCCAGAAGATCTGCTGAACTCCTAAGGCTGAGGTTGGAACTGATCCTTCTTGCCTTACAGACAAAGCATTTCTGCCATTTTTCAGGTTTTGGATCCTACCCATTTCCCTAGGTCTCAAGTACGAGTAGTACACCAGCACTGCTTCTTGTATGTACAAGTGAAAAGAAGTGAGGGGAAGAACAAATAGCTCACAGACTAATTGTTCGAAGACTCCCTTTTGCATATTAGGAGATAACTGGAAGAGCTGTGGGCTGGGCTACAACATATAATATATTCAGGGAAGGAGAAGTCATTTTGTTCCTTGCCACAGAGACAAAAGTGAAAATATCAAGAAGTTGACCTTGTTGTAGCACAAAGCTTCAGATGGTAGCTGTTGAGCAGCCCAATTATGATGCATTATTTTCAGAATGTCAGTGCTTTTCAGAAAAGTAAAGAGAATGTCTTATTGTGTCAGATAGCTAAAGTTAAACGAAATAAAACAGGGATTTGGTTTTAACATTAACTATAGTATGATCCACTATTTATTTCTAGAAAACAAGGATAAGACAAGTTCTTTCAGAGCCTCTCACCATTTTCCCCAGATCACCGTAATGCATGCATTTCATCTTTTGCTATTATACATAATGGAGGATTGATAACGGATCATTAATTCTTGGTTTTGCATATCAGACATACCTTTCCCCACCCTCCTCCTAAGATGTTCTGCCAAGTATGCAAGTCCATCAGTTTGCAATGTTTTCCTTACCCACAGCAGAGCGCTTCAAGTCTCACTACATACTAACTTCCTTGTCTTCTCCAGTGACATTGCCACACTGGTTTTTCTTCACCCTCAGCTACATTTCCTGATGTTTCCTCAATCCCCTACTTGTCCTGCCCACAGCAGGGAGCATGAAATACCATGAGGGGAAAAAAGGCAAATCCCTGGGAATCCAGATCAATTTAATCTTTCAGAAATTGAATTCACTCTCTTTATCTAGATTATATGTTTAGAAGAAATTGTTACCCTGCCCACAAGTTGATATTAAGCATTAATTTAAAAATTAATCAGCTGCATATTAATCCATGACAAAATTAACATTAGAGCCATTTGTTGGAGAATAATATCATATTTTTATTTGTCAGCCCAAGGTCTGAAATGTATACAGTACTAGCACAAAAATGGTTTTCCCAAAACAAATCAATTCACTATGGAAACTGGTATCTAAATTACAATTGCTTTCTGGTAATGGTAGTTAATTCCAGGAACCCTTGTCCAGTTTACGCCTTGTCAAACCCTCCTACAGTAAAAAAACCTTATTCCACTCTTCTTATAATAAGCAGAAAATATGAACAATTCGGGCAATGTTCTGCTTTGCTTGCAGGAACTCAGTGGGAGCTGGTACCTCATACAAAAGACCTTCCCACGGTGCTTCCCAGGGTTCAGAAACCCACAAAGGCAAGATGCTCCATGCAGAGCAGGACGCTTGCAAGAGCTCGGAGACAGTGTCTCAGGGCCAGCTGCATCCCAGTCCCCTCTTCTCACTGAGCTAGAAAGTGATTGGTCACATCCTGCTCCTGAGGAAGACAAAGGTGTCTCAGAAGTCTGTACCTCTTTAACTCTGAACTGGAAGAACACAGCTTGGTCTTGAACATGGAAATGTCTGTGGTATGGACCTCATTGGAAGTCATTACCTCTCATGGGAAATGGTTCATAGAGCTTTGTAGTATACATTCTTTCCACATCTTAATTAACAGGTTAAATAATAAATCACTTCATTTTATTCTAGCAAGTTCTCACAATGCAAAACCAAAAAGTCTTACACTGTTTTAAATGGCTGGGTAATAAAAATCCCTGTAAACTGTCTCTCCCAGTAGACACACTACTGTTAAAACAAGTTCAGTTTTCTTTAAACGTTACTGGTATTGAAAACATGGCCAAACAAGCGAAATGAAATAAAAAATGGGCAAAATTTAAAAATTAGCAAGATATAGAGTGATTGCTGCAAATACCTTCTGTCTTGCTTAAACACCAAATTATTTTTTAAAATATGTGTTCTCTGAACACATAGTGAATAACCCACCCACACACCTGGTGTATGACATTTTAAAGGTCCTCTACTAGGCATTTCTAGTTTAATGAGCTGTTTAGAAGTCATTGTAAAAAGAATTAACCTAACAAGGATGCAGATTCTAGCATTTTTTATTTCAAAGCAACAGTAAATAGGATTTCTTTGTAAATTAATTTTCGTTGGTCTTTAATTACTATTATTGTTGCTGTTTTGAAGACATTTAATCTACAAAGCAGTTATTTTGATTAAAAAGATACCACTGTTCTTCATCCAATGTTCTCATCCAAAGCAACTCAATATTTGTACAGAGATACAGCCAGGAAAGAAAAAAATAAGCGTTTGACACAAAGATAAGAGAGCACTTAACTCAGAATTGCTGCTTGGAAGATCCACATCAAACATACACATTCATGTGACTTGCAGTCCAAGCTTTTGCATACATTGCAAACAGAACTAAAGTGAACTTTCTGATCTTTCAACATAGAAGATATATAGGACCAAGCTCCAAGCACAGTAATTGTATTAGAAAATATGTGCTAATTAAATTACCGAATTTAAAAAAAAAAAAAAAAAAAAATCTATGTGCACATTCTCAATCCGTGTTTTGAGTAATCTATGTCCTACTTGCCATGCTAAGAAAGACATAGTTTTACGAAGATTTATAACCTCACTCTCAAAGGTGGGAGCACAGGAGGATTGGATGCCCAGTAACTCTAATAAAGACAGTAAAATATTGCCCTAAAATGAAAAGAGGTGTAAGTGTGAAAAAGCACTGTGTTCTTATACCTGAAGTTGCTATTGCAAACAGAAGTTTCTGGTAGGTAGAGATTAATTTCAACTTCGTTGCTTAACACAAAAACTGACATTAAATACTGACAAGAAATTTCTCTTCACACAAAGATATCCTCTGAATAGATCATCATATACTTCAGATCTTTTTAGCTAGAAATCTGGCTGTCAACACTTTCAAGCCGAATTGTGAAGAAACTGCTTTGAAATAAGAATATCCACCCAGGAGTTGCATTACTTTAAAAATGTTTCATAACAAATTAACTTAACATTCTTGTGCAGCGAAAGAGTGAGTCTTTCACAAACAGGTTGGCAGATACCGCTGTACCGAGGTAAAATCACTTCTTACATTATTGCCCAGTCACAATAAAACTCATTTTAATGATTTGTAGTTATAAAAGCCACTGGAACATTAAAAGGCATCATACAATTCTCACCTCATTACTCACCTAACCATTAAGAGACAGGAAACAACCATTCAGGCACAGTAAAGAGGAAGACCTTTCACTAGTGACATGCAGTTATACTCTACCAGATTAAAATTCTGTACTCTCTTCTATTATTCTTCACAATTCAGATACTGTTATGCTTTATTATGTTCTGTAAGAGGACAACACAGCATCTTACACCCTGAACAGCTGTAAACATCCCTGAAGGTAGTTTCTGCACTTCTTGAGTATCTTCCTTTTCCTGCCAGTACTAACACCATTACTTCTATCATATATGGTAAAAGTTTTCCAGCTGTGGACAACCCAAGTAAAAATCCTGCCATTAGACAAGTCTTTCCTAGAATGTAAATCTGGTTCTGTTGAAGTCAGGAAGATTTTCACAGCTGAATTCAGTTAGGGGACAACTTAGACTTAATAGCCCATTCCTTCTCACAGCACAAGTTAGGGAAGAGGAATTGTAATGTCGGGAGCGACTTGTTCAGCCTCATGGTCACATCCTCAGGGCTGATGTTAATTCATCTTTTATTAAAAATTCCCATAAGAGCGACTCCAAAGGGGAAACAATCCTTATGAGTACAGACCACCATACAGGTGAAGTAACTATTTTCTTATTCTGAGATTTAGTAGCTATTGCTCCTTAGTTCTACCCACAAAGTGTACTATTTCTGCAATGACTGATAGGTGTAGTTCCTGCTGACTGGTGTTCCCCATATTAAGCTTTAGTAGGTTATTAACAGTAAGAAGCAGAAAAGAAAAAGCATCTTCAGTTGAGAATTGTAATTTTAAATAGCAATGGGAAGTACCTCACTAAAAATATGGACGTAAGCCTTGAATGTTAACAAGGTAATAAAAAATAGTAAGAAGGAAAACAAATGTGTGAGAACAATTATTTTACGTAAAATGGCATTAAGAATGATTCATACCAGATTACCATCATAGCAGAACAGATTTTGTATATAGTAGTCTAGCATCAGGTTATTTATTTGTACACCTGAATATGTGTTTTATTATAACAGACAGTATCTAATGAATCTTCAAAAAAATTCTTGCAGCTATAGATTTCTGCTTGATTTTGAATGGTAATATTTTTATGTTATCATGCAACATATTCAGGTTTTGATTCTTAGTACTGAGTCATTTAGTAGTATCTCTGACTCTCAATAGCGGTATGTAAATTTATACCAGCTAGTGATCCAGTCATCAACTTTTAGACAAACACAATACCTTTAATTTATTATTCTTCTTAATATTATTTCACACACATATATATTTCAAATCAGTTTGCTGCAGGAGAGCAGCTCTTATCCATCACAATCAGAGAAGGTATAACATGAAGAATGACTGCTTCCCAGCACAGATACTATTTCTGCTTTCTAATACGCACATGGATTTTTAGTTTCGTGATTGATTTGCACCACAACCAATCCAGTTCAAAGCTAATGATATATAAAGTATTAACCTTGTCAGCTGAATAAAATCTTTATATTCAAAAAAGTGAGGAATGAGTGGACAGAGGCACTGACAGACACTTCCATGATTCCTAGGAAAACATATTTACAGATGGCAAATCACAGCATTTCAGTGCAAACAAGCTCTTACAGCTACACTAGCTGTTCCCCACTGATTTTCTACACGGGCACTCTTGTACTAGAAGGGTCGCGATTTTTACCTCTTAAGATTCATGCACTTTCAAAGAAGACTAAAAACAATGGCCGTGGTTCAAGATAAGACTTAAAAGTAATACCTTCTGCATACTATTTTCTCGCACCGGAAAATTCTTAGTAAGCCATCTCCATCCATTTCCAAACCAGACTACTGGTGACTATCTTCTCTTTCACTTGAAAGTGGTGCAGAAGCCTAGCTCACAAGTACTAATGTAGCTGTGTCATATGAATTGATATTTGACCAAGTCTTACATTCATCTTAGTATTTTCTGAACAATTAGCAAACAAGAGAAACAAACAGGAAGATCCTGTTTGGAAAACCCTCACTTTGAAGGGCTGACAAAAGCTGCCTCACTACAGCCATTGCAGCCAAATGACGCTTTCTATGACTGGCAGAACAGAGCAGCACACAGTATTCATAGGGGATCCCTTTGATCCCAAGAGTATCATTTACCTGTGTTACGGGTCATTTAATTATTTGTCTTCTCAGTCAATATCCTTTGATGTAACAAATTCAGGATGCAAATGCTGCAGTATACGGAGAAGTAATTAATTCCAGCAATAACGTCTTCAAAGATGACGTTGCAATACAACACAGAAGAAAAAGCCCCTAAAAAGGAAAGAAGTTGGACATAAATTATATGCCTCTCTAATTTGGCTAAGAACCAAACTCTGTATGCTAGTTTGAGTGAGTTATTAAGAGGAGTTAGCTACAGAGTGTAGCCTTTTTCCTTGTTTTATATGATACATGTAAATCTTGTATTTATTAAAATGTAATTGGCAGACGTAAATTCATGGGACTATATGTTTACATATTCTAAAGAAAAGTCATATTAAAGTGCTAAAAATAGCACTCATTTTTTAAATGAAAGAATTCAGGATGTATTCTCATTCATTTCCTAAAAGTCCAGTGATACTGAAGCCATGCAACACACATTTGTACCATTATCTCTAACTTTACAAACCGCCTAATTTTTTGAGGCTGATCAAGGCAGACCAATCATAAAATTAGTATTCTGTATAAATAAGAAAAAGTCCACCCTTTCTGGGCTTTTCTTGTCCCTTTCTATAATGTACCTATGCTCCTTTGTATTTTCTAAATTCCTCTGAGGCTCACTCCTGAGGTGCCCTGGACTATAAGGGAGTATGCCCACTTTTATCCTTAAATCCTGAGAACTAGATTGACTGCAAAAAGATGAAGTTCTGACTCAAAAGGCTGAGGTTACACCTGCATGAACAAGTAGTGCAGCCCCACAGGAAAAGGTTTGTAGAAGCAAAATGGTGGTGAGGACAAAATATCCACACTACAGGCATTTCAGGAGCATTTACCCAGATACCAGCTTCTGCAGATCAAATGCTCATTAGCAGTTTGGCTTCATCTCTTGCACTCATCTTCAATTCATAATTAGTTAAAAAAGAATCCAGTTTGTAATTTCTGATACTGCTTCCTGACATGAAGTAAAGCACAGTAAATGGCAATGATTGGGATATTTACTTTAAAAAGGTGCATTATGGATAAAAAAAAAAAAAAACAACTAAGTTCAGCAAGCCGCTGGACAGCGTACGATTTCATGAATATCCGTAGTTAGTGCAGCTGCACAAAAACTTGAAGTTTAATATGCTTACCTGCTTTGCTAGAACTCAGCCAAAGTACTCAGCCCTAAAATTTGACATTTTACTCTGTTTCATATACTCTGACTCTAAAGAGTTGAATTCAAATTAGTCCAGCAAGCAGTCAGGCTGGAGGATTAAAAGTCTGTTTGCATATTCCTTTTAGACTGCTACCATGGATTTAGACTTTAAGATTACTCTTTGATGCATATTTTCTAATGTTTTTAATCTGTCCGTTATCTTCATATGAGCTCTCTATGAAGAAGTAAATTATCAGTTTCAAAGCTATGATCTCTTCAACTGGGTGAAACAGATGAACTTGAATAGAAAAGCATGTGAAACCTGACACTTTTTTTTCTGAGTGGCAGGTTTGTTGGCAATAAATTGTTTTTATTTCTATCTATGTTTGCTCATTTCTATAATGCGATAATGGCTGTAGTAAAGGTCATATTGTTTTCATACAGCACCAAAAAAATAGCATAGAATGCTTTGAACTCTACATCAAATAAATGTCCTTACCATTTTAATAATTTTATCTTTGTTTTATTACACGTACCATTTAACTATCCATTAATGTGGAAACTGCATATAGTGTTAGCAATTTACACTTGGGTGCAAGCCCAAAGTAATAACTGAAGATAGAACTGATGAAAACATAGTGCTTCAGCTCTTGGCTCTATGCTTCACTGTATTTTTTTCTCAAGCAAAAGATTATTTGGAGTGAAATATTATAGTTTGAGAACACTATAATGCTCCAGAAGAGCTGCATATCCATTAGAGAGAGGGGAGTAAAGAGCTACTCATAAATATGGATTTTCATCTTTTCTACTTTGTTCAGATATCATGGGGAACCAGAAAAATAATGGCTACATAGCACACAGTTCCCATGCGGCCTCTTCCAGCCCTTCATATCAGCATCTGTCAAAGCTTGATCCACAAGTTGATTTAACGTGTAGTCACTCAGAATAGTCGCTTTTACGTGAAACCTCCTTATTTACCTGCTCTGGTTGTTAGAGATGGAAGAGGTCATGGCCCTGGGAGGAGTTATTTGCTGACTTTCCCTCCCTCTTTTTAATTTAGTTTTTTTGTTGTTGTTTTAAAGAGAATCTGAGTGGTGTCATTTACAGCCCTGTTAAGAAAGATTAGCAGAACTGAAGGACAATAATACAGATATAAATGTTATGATGTTCTTGCTCCAGGCCAGAATAGATGAAAGTGGAGTACTAATGACATAGCGTTTTGGTGTCTGCTTTCAAGTTGTGGCAAGGAACCTGAAGGTAAGAAAAACATATTTACAAAGGCATTAAACAGCTATGAATGGATAGGTGTTTTTAGGTACCCAGCAATTCTTCCTCCCTTCTCTCCTCCTCTTCCTCCCACCTCCTCCTCTTCTTCTTAACACCTTATTAATCAAAAAGAATGGAACCAGCAGTGCACATACCATGTATAATAGGCACGACAGCAGAAAAAGAGATAAAACCTTGTAAAGCTGAGATTGCAAGGGAATTGCAGGCTTCCTTTAGAAATACTACAGGTATATTCAGCATCAACTGACAAATTAATTGAGCTTTTAGAAAACAGCCTAAAATGTACCACAAAAACATAGTTACACAAGGGATAGGATGGTGATTTTAGCTCTCCATTTGTTTTGCAGTAGCTGGAAAGAGGAGACCAGCTATTTTGAAGCAGTGCAAACCAATCATTTTTGTTTTCTGTCTTATTGAAGATTAGGAACAAAATAGAAAAGGCAAATTATAGATCCAACATTCCATGCTTGATATTAAGACTATTACCAAAGAAAGACCTCAAAGGAACACATTTTAATGTCAATTATCAACATGAAAATCTGCTGAAACACCTTTCTCAACCAAGCTTTATTAGCATTTGAAATCTGAGCTAATAAATGTTCTGAGTGGAACATCCATTTCATTTGCAGTGCAATCACTGTCCTTTCCTGCAAATTTATTGCCCTTATAAGGCTTTGGCAAACGTTTTGTTATTAATCATTACCCCTAGTGATTAGTTTTACAATTTTATAGTGTATAGTTTTACAATTTTCTCTATTTTGGAGAAAAAATAATGTGAGTTCCTTCTGTATAGAGGAAGTAATCAACAAGAATGCATTTTATTTAACATTTAGTAATATTTTCAGTATTTCTGGAGCTGATATGAAATACTTCAGTGGGTTTTGTTGTGTCAGATATGTAGTACAAAATATTTATTTTACTTTACCAAAGGATTTACTACATATTAGATAATTTTCTCATCCTTTAATTAGTACTCTATTCTTGCAAACGTGTTTTTCTAGAACCCTTTTGTAAAAAGTATGGGTTTTCTTGTCATTCTTTCAGTTATTGTATGCAAGTTCTCATTTTCAGACTTAACTATTCTGCTTAAACATATTTGAAACAAAGATTTATCTACAGCAAATACTTTTTTCCATGCTACATGTTTTTACCATGCTAGAACACCAAGCACCTCTTAAAATTACCCATTACAGCTATTAATATTGTCATGTTCTAAACCAATTACGCAAACACGTGCAGGAATTCCTTTGCAGATCTGAAGTCTTCAGCCACATACATTTGTAGTTGCAGTTTTCATAATTAACCATCTCAAATCCAGTCACAGTATTTATGAATCACCAACTTTCTGCAGGAATGAATTCCATAGGATGCCTACACACTCAGGAAGATGTGTCCTCATTTTAACAGCATTTTCCCCTCTGTTTTCTACCCCTACCTCAGAAGAGTGTTCAGATCCTTTTGCATCCTTGAGTTTGCATCAATTATATAGCTTGAATGATAGTATAGAGAAACAGTGTCTCTCCCTTTTAAAATCCAAAATTTTAGTGAATGTAAATTAATGTATTTTGTATTTGAAAAAAATTAGTTGTAAAGTTGTTATAACTACTGTATCCATTAAGATGTTTCAAACTGTTATAAATTACATCTGTTTTGTTTATGGTTTTCAAGAAAATTTGCTGATATTTGAGTAACTAGTTTCCAGCCACCATTTATTTGATTCATGCTCATTTTTTAGTTTGAACACTTTTTGGTTGTAGATTTAAAAGCAAAAAGTCAAGGACTGACCTAACTTCAAAACAAAAACTCCAAAAGCTGGCTCATCTTGAACATTCTTTAAACTTCCCTCCTCCTTGACATTTATAACACTGCCCACCTTTGAATGATAACACATGAGCTTAAAGAATGAACACAGAAAGAAGTACAAATATCTGCATAGCCACATGCCAAAACTGGCACAAACTTGGAGATATGTTTTTACTTCTCCTTTCAAGACCCTGAAGCTGAGCTCCTGGAGATGGGACAAGCTACTATCACTGCACCTGCTGTGGCCTTGGTACATTCAAACCGAGTTACAGAAAATGGTAACAAAACAAGGGCATGACTAAAAGAATAAAGTCTGGAAGGAGGATGAGAGTTGGAGTCACAAAATGAGGAAGGATAAAACTAAAAGAGAGTTATAAAAAGTCATGGATAGAGGGATCAGGGAAGGAAAAAAAAAAGCAAGATGAAGAGAAAGCGGGAAATCAGGCAAGAAATAGATTTTGGACGTGATGTTTTTTACTCAACTCTCCATCCCTTTTATCAGTAGTTACACATGATCTTGTACTAAAGGAGCCGTTATGCTGGCATTCTTTTCATTGCTTATTACCAGAACTACTTCTCTTCATTGCACCACTTAAATGACTCTTAGATGTTTAAGACTTCTTTCTCTTTCCAACTTGGCTCTTAGTCTGTCTCTCTGAGTTCTTAGACCTTTTTTTAAAGTCTTCGGTGAAAGCTTTTGTACTACCATCCTTGGCTAAACAGTTGTTCATAAACACATACAACAGGAAGATGTTACACTTCTTTGGTTTGCTTTTTGTAAGTTTCAGCCAGGCGTAACACTTCCTTGACAATGGTGCCATTCTTATTGTCACCGTCGGCATCAACGAAAGCACAACTGGCAAGCAAAATAGCTTCCCTTTTTGTCAGATGAACAAAACTAAGCTCAGCAACTCTAAGAACACAAACTCAGCAACACTTAAAAACATGGAAGAAGAAATTTTAGCAGAGAAAAAAAAAATGTATCACTATAAAGAGAAACTGAGAAAAAAATAAAAGATATTATATCTCTCTTGATTAAAAAGCAATTGATGTGTACATTCTGCATGCTAAGGAAAACCCAGCATAAACACGAGCGGCCCTTGCTACTCATTCATAGCACAGTGAGCTCAGTGCTTGAAGAAAGCACAACATCCCCTCAGTTCTTCAGAGCTCATCAAATTATCTACTTTTTTTTTTCCTGGTTTTGGCAAAAACTTGTCTGTGGGTATTTTAGTTATGTCCTTTCAAAGTGTTATTTCTTTATCTTTTGCATTCATAAGATCTCTTATTACACTTTTTCCTCCCAAGTATCTTCCACAGACTTTGTCAGTAGAAGAGGACATAAAAAGTGCAGTGGGAATATGAATGGCATTTCTCAACTAGTTTTCTTACAGTATGTGTCTTTATCAATGTCCTGTTGTAGGGAAAGAAGTTGTCCATACCTCCTGTTGTAAGCAGTTTATTATATTTATGTGTTGTTTGCTTTTGAAGTATTTATTTTGTTCAGGTGGATATCTAAAAAGCAGTATTATTTCAGGGAGGTAGCTTTTGGAGTTTTCGTGACAGGTGGCTCCACTACCTAAAGTGTTGGTACGTATTTGCTTAGCTGAATTGGCTGTAGATAAGAGTTATACTGAATAGCCCACTCTTTCCTCAGAAAGCGCATAAGGCTCATGCAGTCTGCGACACAACTTTTCCAATTTAGGCTACTCTCTCACTGTTTCTCTTGTCAGAACCTCTGCAATTGAAATTGTGATGATTACCAGCATACCTAGATTTTGATTGGTTAGCTTTTTCGGCTGAAATTGCTTTCCCACATTGAGACTCTTTCTGAAGTGTCCTTGTCTTTCAATTGCTGCTGCCCTTCTGTCTGAATTGGTTGTGTATGTTGAACATTAAAAAACCAAACAAAAAACAACAACAAAAAAACCCATAATCTCCCAAACAAGTTCAGTGGGATGCAAAACAGAGAATTATATAAACTAATCGTAATACAATTACGGTTACTAGAAACTGATGTTATGTAGGTTGCCTACAGTGACAAAAAAAAGTTCAGTGCCTGAGTAATTCAACAGTTGTTGATATAACTTTGAAAATGTCTAAAATTTACTTTTAGCCAAGTTCTGACTTGCCTTTGCTAAGAACAGAAGGTTGTTTTAAGCTGCCTCCAGTTCCAACCATTCAGTTCAAATAGGCATTGATTTGTGAACCTAATGACATTTTAAGAGTTGCTTTTAAGACATCAAACCAAACTTGTAAGTACATTGAACTGCAACTTCTAATTTTAGCAGATCAAGGATTTCAGGATAAAAACATTGTCTTCATACATATTCACAAAATATATTTATGCCTTGCTTATGGGAATAACTAACAACATAATGAAGAGGAATCTAAGACAGAATCATAGTGCTCCATACCATGTAATGTTTTGCCTCAAGTGTTTTCAGTGACCTCAGTGATGAGAATGCAATAACTCATGACCAAGACATAACAAAAAAATGGGACAAACTAAAATAATGCACTTGATCCCCTAGATTATTCTGGTGTGCACAGATTAAAGTGACTATATTTTCTCTTTAGTAATACTCCTTGACAGCTCACTCTTTTTTTTTTTTTTTTTTCTTACATGGCTGGGGACCTCTAAATGACTGTCCGTGATAAACCAGACTTCACAACGCTTTCTGTGGCCCATTGTGGTTCTGCTCACCTTACCTCCACTGAGATGGTCAGCGACTATCAGTTGTCTCCAGCACAACCGTGTGCTACAACAAGATGGCCTTACAGCTAAGTCCTACCAAAGTTCTTCCGCTTCCCAAAGGATCCTAACACAGTTCATCTGTTTCTGTCCTTTGTTTTTCAACATTCCAAACATTTTTTTCACTCGTTTGCACACCACAACCTGAAGAAAAAAATAGCTTCCTGTGTTAAAGACCAGCACTGCTGGACAGTAACTCTGGTTATGTCCAGTTATTCCTGAACGCATGAGCACAGCTTATTCTGAAATGACAGTTCAACTTGTGTTCTATCCTTCAGGGAAGTTCCAAAACTTAGACTTAACCTAAGATGTTAAGAGGCCTCTGAATCACCATTTCAAGATGCTAACACACTCAGGAAGACGTTGCAGCATCATTCAACTCGCAGCACACTAAAGCTCTGAGGTAGCCTAAAGCTGTGTGTTTTAACATTTTTCATCTCAATAAAATATTCCAATCATTATACTCGTGTATAATGTATTTCAGACTGACATTAGGAATGCTTTTCATTCATGTGTCACTGATTAGTATTTCTTTGATTCCTCAAGCATATATGAAAATGTTCAAAACTACTTGATTTGAGAAATTCAGATTTTACATCCATTCCTATGATGGAAAGCTTGCATCTCACTTTTCTATTGACCAACAGACTCATGTATCTCTATATTAATCTGTGTTCTCCAATACAAATCAGTTGCACAGAGTAGGAACAAAAGCACCAGAACATTTCAGGCACTTCTCCAATCACATGAAATATAGAAGAGAGAATGCAGAACTATATGTATTCTAGTCTAGGTAACCTCAAGTCCAGACAACTGTAAAGGCAGGCCACTCTCACAATTATTTCTTTTTCTTATCTGCCAGCCACCATCAAACAAGACGCTTGCTCTTAAAATCTAAAATTTAGAACATCCAGTCAATCACACATAGAACAGTTTATGACACAGCCACAAATTCCTACTCTCCTTGAAAAATAGTTTGAGAAAGCATTTCACATCTTGGCATGGATAATGATGTCAGGGCTGCTTTATATAGTAGTTTTTTCCATAACATTGCATATCTCAAATACTTAGAAACCACCTTCCAAGAGCTATTTAGGAAGCCGTTCAGCAGGTGCTACTAAAATTTACCAATGCCTAAATTTTACTGCTATGTTTTATTCTCATTGATAAGGTAACTTTTTATTCTGCAGTGGAACTATTTCAATAAAGAAACAGCAATGTCAATAGAAAATACTTCTCTACTGATAAAACTGCAGCCACGTTAGAAGGCTAGTAATGCTCTATAGCATGACATTCTGGAGTAGACAGGTCTAAGTGATAGCAGCTCAGAAAAGGTAAAATGATCAAATATGACCTCTTCGGCTACAAGCATGTTTGCCCTGTGCTGTGGAGGTAGCCAACCCAGGCGTGATCAAGCAAGCTCTGGAAGTACAAGTAGTGAGGTCCCATTAGCACGGCTGAGTGGCAAGGTTTATTAGCTGGAAAGGAGAGCCTATATGATCCAAGCTACTTTGCTTTCAGGACATAAGCCACAGAGTGCTGCCCTGTATTATGCAGATGAAAGAGGAGAGCCGGCACTAGCTGTGACAGTGCTGTTGGGGAGTTGTTTAGAAAGGGCAAGCAAAAAAAAGACAGCTGAGGAAAACTGAGGCAGCAGCAGAGAGAGCCTTGTGAAAAAAAAAAGCAGTAAAAATGAGAGACCTGAATTAGAGATAGCAAGGGCAGATCAGGAAGAGACCTTACCTATTCAAGAGAGGATTCAATGGTCTAGAAGCCAGGGAAGCCTTAACTCCTTTACCTCCGCTCCTGAGGACACTTCTAGCCCAGTAGCTCCAGGCACAAGTAGCCCCTGAAGAGCTGCATGAAGGACCGACCTGGGCAACCAGTCACATGTGCCTCAGCCACATCCAGCCACACCAGTCCTTACAGCTGCCTCTGTGTGATCTCATTTACTTATAGATAAGCAGTGCATCTGACTAGAAAAGTTAGGAGCCACGTTTCAATGCTCAATAATAAAATATTCAGCTGAAGAGGTACTTTCCTGCTAATGTCATCAGGAATTTCGACTTCACCATGAGCTCTTGTTCTGAATGAGGTTTTATCATGGCATAAAGATCTCTGCACCCATTTTGCTGGGGCTTGCATAGTTGCTACACCAGAGCAAATATGCCCCTGATAGTCATTGAACGTATTCAGGCACTGTATTTTTTAAATATACACAAAACTAATGATAACCACTTTCCATCTTTTTGCTTCTGTTTATCTTAGAAAATGCCAAACAAACTGTTTGAGCTTTGGGAGTTATAACTCTTATTGTTTAAAACAAACAAAACACAAAAATCTAGTTTTGCTGCATTTTTTCTTCCAAAGCTGATTGAGGAAGTAGAAAAATGAACAGACTTCTGGTCGCTGCCTTTTAAACTTGCTGATACTATTTCATTGTCCGTGTCTCTCCTCTACTATTTCTTACACTTATATTATAAACAATCAGGATTTCAGAAAGGATACCTTTGATTATGCTGATACATCTAAGTGGGAGAAACAGACGAGCTTTAGGACAGGCTTGAAATAGAAGCCACAGGTTGAGAACAATTTTCTTTAAGCTTATATTAGTTATATTAATAAATCAGATGATCCAAAGGAATAAAAAAGTTGGCATATCTATAACAAAAGAGGGCATTAGTAAGCAAAGAGTTCTTGTGGGACAGAGACTAAAATGCAAAACTGCTAGGTGATGGTAAAACATATGGGGAAAATACAATGTGCTACAAAAACAACAACAACAACAACAACAAAAACAAAACAAAAAAACCCCAAACAAACAAAAAACCCCCCACACCACAACTTCTACTGCATTCCTAATATTATATATAACATTTTGGTTTCTATCCCAGTCCTGAAGTAGGGCTTGTGTGCCTGAAAAGTCATCTGTTTTCCTCAGAGAATGGGTTGATCTAATGAGAGATCCTTTTTCCTACAAATCTTGCCTTAGAGCACCCACAGCCACAATGATACTGGGATTATACAGTGCGGGGTTGGTGCGCTTCAGCTTTGGTTTTGGATCGTACCTGCAGCAACAGGTAGCAACCCATGTCCAGGCTGCCTGGGCACTGAGGTGCCAATACAACTAATACTGACCCATCACTTCTCCCCTACTTCTTGTTGGTCTTCCAGATCTAGGATAAACTTCTGATGAACATGGGACTAGATAGACGGATGTTATTAGGAGGTACAGTTGTCACAAAATTTTTTACATCTTCTAAAAAAGAAAATGTCTGAGTTTGTATAGCCAAGGACCACTAACTATGACAAAAATCAAAGCCTAATCAAATGCAAGATACATGGAATTGCATAAATTAGTAGTCAATTGGCATTAAGTTGGTATGAGAAAACATTAAATCATCTGTTATTGTTATAAAAGGGAACAGTGCCAATTTACAGCAGACTCTAAATAAATTAAATCAGAACAACTCCTGTGTAAAAACAAGCATCACAGCAAATTAACACATTCTCCAGTTGTGTGTGTGCAATTAAAACAAACTGAAGCAGTACTGTAGTAAACTTATTTTTAAAAAGTGATTGAGAAAAAGAAATCAAAGGTCTATTTTTTCCAATAAATCTTAATGAAAATTAGCATCTAACTACTTAATTAGGTTTTGCGGGTTTTTCTTCTTAATAAGGCTTCTTGCTTTTACATGTTTTGTTAGGAGACCTGGTTCAATGTTTTTTATTTCTTCCCAAGTTTACATTTACATGGGAATATCAAATATTCACTTATGTTTACTTTTTTGCGGGTAGTTCACCTCTGGCAGTTTTTTGACGACTCAGTAAAGAGCATTGAAAAGCTCTTTTACCATGTTTGTTAATGGATAGATATTCAGACAGCAATTTAACATACTAACATTAAATATCTTTTAACAAAAAACAAATTTACACATTTTGAATTGAAAATAGTTGTGTTTGATTAAGTGGGTACTCTCCTCACTGTGCAATGCTGGGACCCCCCCGCTTTTGTCAAAGATAATTCTGTAAAAAGAATTTATTGTATAATGCTAAAACAAGGGGATAACCCAGTTCTTATAGTTCTTCACAAAAATAGAGGAAAAAATGCATTTTTATTTGAATAGCCTTTGTCTCCATACAGGTAGACCGTTAAATTAATCTGGGTAAAATAAAAATTCGAAGACTATAGCTAGTTTGGGGAAGAACAGTTCCAAAGTTTTAGGGATTGAAGTTACCCTTTACACAAATCTAAAAATCAACAAAGAAATGAAAACGTTTCTAAAAAGCTTTTAAATGTTTTTGGAGGGGATATAATTGTCTAATATCTATTATATCAATAATTGTCTAACTGCTATAACAGATATAAACACAGTCAAGGCCTTTCAAAGTTTACTGTTAAACACAATAGGCCTTTCTTTATAAGTTACCTTACCAAGCTTTTCCTCACTATTTCTTTTCTCTGAAACACTGTCTTATTTTTAATACAAGACAATGCAGGTGTCAGCTTGCACTGACTTTGAAAATGAAGATGTTTACTATATGTGCCATTAATTCATTAACTCTAAACCATGCTATTTTACCAAAGGGTGGACAAGAGGTTAGAGGGAGAGAATACCACCCTTTCTCAGTGTTAATAAACCCATTCCAAAAAGGACACTCTTCGTCTCATTTGTAAGACACAGAGTCCCATAAAGCCAAGATTTATAAGGCTGTATAAATTAAGCGTACATGTCAACAAGACAAAGGCAACCCGTCAGCACTCCGGTGTGCTTTCCATCACTGAACAAAAAAGAGAGGAGCACACAATTTTCAGAAGGTCTCCTTTCATCCCCTGGAAACATCTACAAGACAGACCGAAAGCAGAAGCAAAGTTATTACGCTATCTGAATATATCTATTGGGCTTGTGGTTAGACAAGAACATGGCGGGGGTGGGGGGCGGCGGGCAGGGAGGGGGAAGAGGAGTGCTGGGGCAGAAATCAAGAAAATAATTAGTAGCTTGGCTGTGAAAATTTCAAATTTGTAACACTCTGGACCTTAAATGCCAAGTCAATAGGTGAACAACCATGTTATCTTACAGAAGTAAGATTCTTTTTAATTTACGAATGCAAAATAAAAGATGCATTTACTGTTAAAAATCACAGTTCTCCAAATGTTTCTACGTATTCTTTCAAGGAAAGGACTGTCTTACCACAGTTAATGAATATATCATCTGTTTCACATTTTATTCATTTTCTCTTTCTGCTAGCCTTTCCACACGAACAATGGAGCTACAAACAACTTAAAACCATGAAATTTAACAATTAAAAACCCTGACCAAATTATTAGGAGGATTTAGCTTCATCCTTATCCTTGAAATCTGCACTACATCATTGCTGGTCCTCACCATGGGATTATATATACATATTGAACATAGGAGAAATTAGTTATAAATTAAGATTACTGGGATTTTTCTTTTAATTTATTTTGTTGGAAAAACCCCACTTTTAAGTCAACAGAAATTTTCTTAAGGTTTCGTTTGTTTGTTTTTTTAAACCATTCTGCACCTTCATCAAAAGATAAAAGCTGGGTTTTAACAAAATCTATTTTAAAAGAACCCAATATTGAAGAAAAGTACCATTTTCTTCACAAAACAAAACAACCCCACAAACCACAAAACTCAAACACATTCCTAAAGTCATTCCAGTTCAAGATGCTTAACTTCAGTTAACTAGGTTTAGTATATCTAATACCACCGTTAGGATATCATCACAATAACACTGATAGTATTGCTAAACATGGTCTGATGTCACTGAAGACAAGGTCCCTTCTGTGTAGCAATTATATTTTCTGTAAGTGGAATCCTGAACAAATTGAAAACCAGGCCACCTTTTTTTATTAGCCTCGATTGTTTGAGATTAATATTTTCTGTCTGCACACAAATAAAATATCCAATGGTGTGTACAAGTGCTACATGGGGGCTGGCTCCACCTGCTTCTTTCGGAGCTAATCACTCTGTGAGATACTAGAAGTGGAAGAAACTTTGTGGAGCCAAACACAAAGAATGGTTGGTTGATAAGACCACCTTCCAGGAGCAGTAAGCAAAGATAGGATTTCCTGTTTGATAACGGAAGAGATAATGAATCTCAGAATAAACTGATAGTGTTTCAACAAAAAATTGAAGAAAATACTTTTCCTTTTCTGTGTTTTCTACCAGTTTTCCTAGTGTTCTCTACAACTCACTAGGAGAAAGACCTCATACAACTGTCCAAATAACTCAGGTTTTCACTACTGTTAGGTTTGCTTAGTATGAAGAATTGGCCATCAGTTTTCCAGGGCAAAGACTTTGAGATCTTCTCCCCTACTTACAATGAAATACTTCAGAAGATACTTTTCCTATAAGTTACCTCATTGAAGAAGATACTTTTGTTCTATGCATTTCTACTTACCATGACACTCCAGTTAGCAGCCAGTGCACTACAGTCAAACCATTAATCCACATTATATTAAAACTACAAGAGACTAAATGAGAGGAATAGAAACTCTTTCCTCTGAAATACTGGGCTGGAGAGCTGGTTCTCAATTAAGCCTGACAGCGTAACAAACATGCCTATTAGTCTAAAATCATTACTTTCACAGTTCTGCACACATCATGACAGCTATAAATTCTAGGCAAGGATAAAACAAGAGGACATTAAGTGTATTTATTATTTCAGAAGCTGCAATCAGATAGAAAACACCACTTTTCATAGAGGAAATCAATTGCTGCTCACATACATTAATAAGCAGCAACTAAGCGTGCTGGACAAAGATGTTTTTCAAGTCTTTCACCCTGTCGTACCAAAATTTTCCCAACAATACTTACTTATTCCATGACATCTTGGCCTAGCAAAGTATTCATTCCTGTACATAACTTTAAGCAGACCTTAGTGAAGCTGATGGATCTACTTATTGACTTAAAGATCTGCATACATTCAAGCACACTGTTGGATCAGAGCCTACAAGCTGCGAAGGATGCTTGGTAGCTACAATATTCATTGAGACACACAGGAATTGCAAGCTCTCAGGACCTTTCCGTATGTTATGACCTCATTAAGAGCTTCTGATCAGTTGCCAAACATTTACTTAACTGTTAGCACACTGTTAATGTGTAACAACTGCAACAAACCCTGGAAATAACATATCTCAACCAGCTAGCTGTAAATCACCAAGTTATATTTAAAACCTCTATAAAAACTCTACGTAAAACATGTAGTCAGAGATCTATAAATATAACATTATAAATCATTTAAGCTTAGAGTGTAATCAATATCAACTTTCTATTTGGGTTCTTGGGTCTTCTTAAAAAAAAAAGAGGGAAAAATATTTTTGCAGTATAAACATTACTTTAGTATTTCAATTATTATTGATACACACTGATAAAATTATACAGTCTGTTCTTTATCAATAAAACTGTCAGCTAAGTTTGTTGCTGTTAAGTTTCAAATAAAAGGTCCTAGTTAATCACACACGAATCCTTAGAAAAACGGGATGAGAATAGCAAGTTTGTTTGAGGCTTCCAAAGATGACTGCAGTCAATTTCTGTTTGAATTCTGAGTTTTCATATGCCTAGTATTGCAAGTATTTAAAGTCATAAAACTCTACTGTTGGTATAGAAAAATATATGAATTATCATACAAGAATAGATCATGGTCTACTTATACTGCTACATGCCAGAGACAGAGACCAGATGAAAAGAATAAAAGTTGTAGCTGGTGGCATTCAAGTAGAATGCACTTGTATTAATACAATATTTTCTATACCCCTCATATAATTTATTTAACTCTCTAAGCACACAGCATTTAGTGTTGGTTAATCAGGATGAAATTAGTACCAATTCAATGATGGCCTGTTAGCTCGGGAAGGGTACTCCTGTCACCATGACAGCATGGCCCTAAGAACAGGTTGTAAACACATCAGAGGACGCGGGCAAACACTCAGGAGCACAGCTATTTCACTGTTACACTGCTATGGTTACCTGAGCTAGCACATCAAAACCTTGTATGGGTAAATCACTGCAGCGATAACACAGTCTTGTAAAGAAAACCTCTGGTGCTCATTCTATAAATTCATTCTTCATTGGGATTTCCAGCTGAAATACCATCCACAAGTTGTCCAAGCTACAGTCCACAGGACATTTTCTGTCTGCCAGAACAAGCTGTGGAGCTTCTAACCTGTTCTCAGTTCCTCCCAGTCTCCAGACCACAGTATTCTTTCCACATCTTGTGAAAACTATGCAATCACAGTACAAGAGATGTGAAACCAAATGGCTCCTCAGGAAAGACTGCAGAAGCAAGATACTACTGGCACAAAAACAATGAATCTAGCTCAGCTGGTGGTCTCCTGACCATTCCTGAGTGCAGACAACTAGCAACAGGCTGCAAGAAATGCCTGGACAGTGGTGGCCCACATCTCTGGCCACCTTCTCTCAAAGTAGCTTGGAAGCCAAGAGGCACTTGTTTGTGTCCATGGGCAGTGCAGCACTCACAAAGAAAGCCCAGCACCTCCAAGACTCTATCCATGAAGGTGCAAACTGAGAGACCTGAACCTCTGCAGTAGTCCCAAACATATGATAGAGTAACATTAGACATCACTGAAATTTACTGTAGATAAAGAATAAGTCTGCAAGTGCCATCTGTACCCAGAACATTGTAAATGCTACAAAAGGGAAACAAATACTGCAAATAATTGCAGTCGCATTGAATCCAAGCTCAAAATTCTTGAAAAGACGACTTGGCGAAGATGACGATGTGTGATCTCACATTCAGTGGACCTTTGCTACTGCGCCCTTGTAGCAGTGGGACAACACAAGGCAGACAGGGGAGAGAGGCAGAGCATTACTAAGCCCCTGAGGGATATCTGGAGACCCACACAATACAGAAATGGGAGAACTACTGATAGCAGCCTCTGCCACTTCACTGCCCACTCAAACTCCTCGACAGAACCAAGCCTGGACTCCTGCATCTTATTAATCCCTGTCTGTTGCCACGACAGCTCCCTGGAGGCCTCTAAAGACAATTTAACCTAAAACTACGTAACACAGGGGCTAAGCCAGCAGCCCCAGGCAGCTCTGGCAGCCAGGGCACTGCACAGCTACCTCATGCCTGCTGCACTTGGAAAGCCTGTGGACCGGCCAGAGGAAGCTTTCTGATTTCAGCTTTCAGTTTGCTCACTGGAAATGAAAAGCTATGTTTTACTACCTGTCAGCACTGAAAGACATACTTGAGCTGTAACATTCATGCTGGGATTTTTCCATCCTGCATGTATCGTGCTGCAAAAATATTAATTTATTTAACTACAAAGACACAAATCATTTTGGCTCCAAGTATATCCTGTAAACTCACTGCTAGCTACCCACTGCTTATCTTAGGGGCTTATTGAAGGAAAAAGAAAAAAAAAAAAGGGCAAAAAGTTGCTTTAGTATGCATACATATGCACATTATCATCCAAATGTGAAGGCCAGTTTTCAAAAGCACACCAAAAGTCAACCCTCAGTGGGATGTACTTCTGCAGTTACTTTCAATTTAAACTTCTTTTCAACAAAGAAATCTTCCTGAAAATGTTAAAATGTTTAGACAATACATCGCTGTTTTCATGAGCAATAGAAACAGCATTTCAATCAGTTTATTTTTTGTAAGAAAACATTATGAGTAGAATCACAGAAAACAAATGAGATTGTCTTACAGTCTACAGCAACTGAGCAACACAACCTGAATTTAAGCTGTGCAGTAGTCCATAAAGCTAAAATACATTAAAGGTTCTTTAAACTTAAATAGTTAAGAAATGCGAGGAAATTGCTAATTATTCTTTCACCCTGTATACATATTTATTTGTATCAGCCTGAAGGACAAAAGCCTAAATTTGTTGACTAACATCTTTTATAGAATATATTCATCCCACTATACTCTTACATTTCATAATATCCAATCCAAAATCAAATGCAAGTGGTACTAGCGATACCGTCAATCAAGTGTGGAGTATGCATATTAGTAATACTATGCATATTAGTAATACTGGTCCAAAAATTGTGAGGTCTTGTCTCAGTTTTGAAAATTTTTGTTCTCATCTTAATTTGATGCATAAAAGATCATTGTGTGAATTTTTACAAGATCAGATTTTACTTCTGGAATAGATTCTGTTATACTGTATTATTGCAAATGAGTAACTGAACACCGATTTCTCACATGAATAAAAGGAAAGTATGCTTCCAATATGAAGAAATACACCAGTTTATAACTGGGACACACAACCACACAGAATTATCTGAATAAAGAATTCTTCAGAAGGAATCAAATTTTGCAGATCTGGTACATTAGCATCTTCATCTCTGTATCAATAATAACACTGTCTCTGTATTTTAAAGGACTCAAACACTGCAATCAGGAAAAAGTTGAAAGGAGCAAGGACCACAGTTTTTGCAAAAGAGACTTTATAAAATGGCAGACATGGAAAGGAAAGTTTCTCAGGGTCTCTAGTAACAGATTTTTAGCACTATTTCATAGAAGTTTGTAAGTTGAAAATATTTACTAGCCTTAAGAGCAAATAAATCCACTGCCAAATTCAACTGAGAGTTTTTAAAGCTGTGATGCAACACACCTCATGAACTGCACTCCCTGATGTTAGGTTAAGTTACGCATGTAACCTGGTGTAACCTCTTTTCCACGAAGCATATATTTTGTCTGAGGGTTGGTGGGTTTGCCTGCTGTTGTGTTTCCTGGATTCATCTATTTTTGAGTGAGTACAGTATCCATTACAAAACTCTGATGATCCTGAATGCTTGAGATCTGCTTTGAGGGCTTAACGCAAGGATACTTGCAGTGAACACCGAGATCAACTCAATTTACTTCGAGCTTTACTTTTTGCCTTTTATTCACATTAGATTACTATTTAAAACATATATTGCAGAAACAAAATCAGTGCAAATTATTGCCACCTTTCAAAACTAGCAAAATAAACTCCCAAAACTTTGCTGAACTGCTGCATAGCTGCTTCAGCTTCTACTGGATATTCTTTCACTGTACAATGTACCCAATGTCAAGCATTGCAAAAATTTCCACTACCTCACCCCTGCTAATTTAGTCTTTGGTCTTTCCATTGATAGAGATAACGCTATTTCTTTCTTTTTTTTTTTTTTTAAAAAAAAAAAAAAGGCAGGACTCTATTTGGTATAGTTGTAGGTGCTGTACAGCCACTAATCTCTTTATGAGATTACAAAGAGGTGCAGGTTACAGTGCTCTGTCTTGCAGTAGGCTTTTTCCCCTCAAAATTTCCCACCTTTCCTATCAGTGAAGCTCCAACAGTGGGAGAAATGGTAGGATCATTAGTGTTCGAGATCCACGGCAAGCACTGATCAGAGCAGTCATCTAGCAAGTGCAGCACTTAAAGCACCAACAGCTTATTCAGAGTAATCTTTTCAGTGGCACAGACTTTGCTACCACTGCACAGTAACTTAATTATTCAGAGTACGTAATTTAAAAAATATGCTGGCATGGATAGGTCTCAGCAGTCTATCACGTAAATCTTGTCCCTTGGAAAATCTGTTGTTAGCTAGAAGTATACGATATCTAGAACAGCTAGTAAAATAGCCGAGGTTAGTTATGTAGGTGTTGCTATCCTAACCAAGAGTAAACACTACAAAACATTTCAATAAACAAAGCTATATTATGTGCAACTGGAAAACATTGTTCATTCCCATACATCAGTCAAGAGACAAACAATGTAGGAATTCAATGAGAAATTCAACATTTTCAACATTCGACATTTTCCTAAATACAAGCCTGACTTTCTTGCCTTTGTTCTTTTCCATGTGTTGATAACTTTTATTTGAATCTAAGTGTGCAATTCCTGCTTTTCAGCTTGCTTGAAGGTTGGAAAAGTGAAAAATCATACATACCTTCTCTGCTTTTGCACCTCTCACCAGCTGCGTTGGCAACAGAAAGGCTGACCTTCCTGACCACCACAGATAAATAAATAATTCAGATAGGAAAAATACGAAAAGGCAGTACCACAGCCTAGCCATTGATGAAGAGCAAGGCAGAGCTACAATCTTTTTGCCAGGAGACTAAGACCAAGGAACCATACCAGAAAGGTCCAAACCCTCATGGGAAACCCATACAGAAAGTGTATATTTCTCCTTGTTGCAAGTCAGTGACTGGGCTTGCAGAGGTTAATATTGAGATTAACAGTGACAGCTATTTGGAATACTAAAACATCACACTAGACCCCCTTATGTGAACTTGAGCTCGCTCTTCCAACAGAGCTCCTTCATGTGACATCATACCCTTAATGATAAACTGCAAGCAAGATAGAAAAAATAAAAATCTACCGAAACTGCAAACCAAATTTACTACCCAGTCAGAAGTATGAATACGCAAGGAGCTAGAGGGTCATTTGAAATTCTCTCTCAAGTAATTATTCACCCAACCCCTATAGAAACTTGCCAAGCACATCCTAGTACTTCCTGCATTAAAATTTTGCGGTGGCTAGTGGCTGCCCAGATCCAAAACAGAACATCAGTTATGTAGAAAGTGATCTCCAGGAAATTAAATCTTTCTAACTGAAAAGCTTGCTGATAATTATACAACTGAATGGAGAGATTTTGATAAAAATTAATACTCTTCCAAGTGCACGTGAAGCTCTAAATCTTAGAATTTAGGACAAAAATCTATCTGCGTTTCTTTGAATTTTCCTTAGCAAATATAAACAGTAAAATGTATGTTAAACACTGCTGTAAGCACCTCGCCTTCCTAAATGCATACGTCAGAAGCTGTAGCAGAAAGGTAACCTCATTCGCTGTATTTACATGATCACTTATAAGGGGTTTTCATTGTAACATAAAAAATATATTTTTAAAATAGTTCTCCTGCTGAAACTTAGGGCACAAAGGGTCCAGATGTGCAAGGCAGTTACATATTTGAATGTTAACAGGCAAATAAAAATTAATTATAGAACCTTGTGCTGTGTAAGCATTGTGGGTTTTTTTGAACATCACTAATTCAAGACAACATAAATGTCTCTTCAAATTAAGAAAGCTCAGAAATCATGACTGGTGCCAGAGAAGAATCTGACCCCTAATGGGCTGCCTGAAACAGAACATGTGGTTGCTCTGGTGGGGATCACAGGCACTGATGCTCCAGAGCTCGCCTCTTTGTTTTCTTATTAAAAAAAAAAAAAAAAATATATATATATATATATATTTCCTAGATGAATTTTAGAATCAAATGTACTTGTTAGGGATGGAAAGCAATTAAAAAATAAGCTCAACTTCAAGCCCATGAAAGTGTGTTTTCCTTAAGTTAATAGGAAAATCCTTCAATACGGTTCTGTAGGTAATCGATGAAATCATCATTTGCCTAGGAGGGACCTTATGATTATTCAGGTGCACGGCTGGTATTATTTTCATTGTATTAAATGAAATCAACCCTACAGATTGTAGGGTTACAGAAGACAGACTGAAATCTACCAGAGAATGTTGTTCCTTTTTATTATTATATATACAATGATTAATATATACAATAATTATGGCTTGCACTGCAGTATGTTCCTGGAGATGCTGCCATGGATGCAGCAAACTTTCTTCCCAGTTTAAAATTTCTAGGCTGTGCATCTCTGCAACGCACATGGAAAACCCCTCAAAGCAGGGGGGGAGAGGGGGGCCGGGAAGTCAAAATTATATAAGGTTTAGCCCAGTCTGAGCCGTCCCCCATTTCCTTTCCTTGAGCACATCTGTCTCCAGTGTCAGGTTACTGGTGCGCATTCTTTCTGCCAGATGACCACCTCGCCCACCGTTTTCTTCAGAGCACCATCACCCCCCAGGCAGGAAAGGCAGCTGAGCACAAACAGGCAGGGAAACAGATTTTTTTTTTCCTCCAGAAAAAGCATAAAATGCAAAAGAGGTGGAACGGATTTTAATTTCTGAGTAGGCTGTCATTCCCAAGGACGTTAAAATAATGAAAGAAAGCCCATCACTTTCTTATGAAATCATAATTCTCAAGCCAATGAGTTCTGTCTAGAAAAAGTATTCTTCACAATTATACTCAATGAAGGAGGCAAACATTACATTTGGCCTCCAATGCTCTACCCTGGTCTGAAGAAAAAACATCCTGTATATTCATGGCTGGCACGTAGACCAAATAAAACCATGTGATAATAATCCCCAGTGAAATTTGCGGCAAAAAAAATGCATCACTGATGCCTAAACAACATTTCAAAATTTATCCTTTCGGGCATTTCTTTGCCAACATTTTCCCGCCTTCAAATAGAGACTCATTTTTTCCCCTGTTTTTCCTTTAATTTGTTGCACAGTTCATATATCATTTTGCAATGTAATAGAAAGGAACTAGGAAAAGCCCAGAATTTTCCCTAATGACACTTACCATTGGACTTGACTATTTGCTTCATCAAATTATTTTGAAGTAAAGGTTTTATCGCTGATCTTGTCAGGTTACTGAAGTAATTCCTCCAGATCAGCAGGATGGGTGGATTTGAGGAACATAAAGCAAGGAAATCTGACTAGGAACTCTGATATTATATCTTATCTGACACTTGTAAGTCAAAATAAACAAGAATTTTCACTGTCGCTATCACTCTGCCAAGCATTCAGTATGTCCTCTCATAGCACAGTAGAGATCCAAAATGATAAATGTATTTTTATGGATACTTAGGATGTGAAGAGATATTATCCAAGGGGGTATCTGATACACAGAGACTGAAAATAGTATTGCCACATATCATGATTCCTGTACTTGAGAAGCTTCATTTAACATTTTATACTGATAGCACCTGAAAGCTGTTCTCAAATATTAATGACAAACACTAATGTTTATAGTTATGTGCTGGCCTTCAAAGGGAAGGTAGGATTCAATCCCTGACTAGCAGCCCAATAGAGAATGCTAATTAATCCCTTACTCTTTACTGCAGGTGTCCAATTATCTTTGTCTTGTTGTTATCATCCACCTCTGCTTATTCTACTTCTACCCATTATTTTATCTTTTGTGCTTCCAATCATTTAAATTGTCAAAAGACTATATTTTTCTATATGTGACAAAACAATTGGATATTCCCTCAGTCACTTTTCCCTGATTTCTCCCAATCTTATTCTTAGAAATGGCATAATGATTTTAAATTGTTTTTCCCCCCAAACAGGCAGAATGTAACCGTCACTCTGTACTGAAAATGTCATGCAGAACAATTTATTATGTATCCAGTGAAGTGATACAGTATTGAATAAGACTTACTGAAATGTGTCAAGCAAAAGACAATGCCATGTGTGTTACTTACAGTTGATGTTTGATATCCAGGAAAGGCAGTCATAAATTTTCCTTGTTGGAACTTTTGAAATTATTTCTGCAATGTGCTAACTATCTTTTTCTCTTTCTTGAAGTAAACTGATAATTTGACTCTTGATCCTATCAAAGGGGAGGTAAGGAAAAGACTGCATCCTGGAAAAATAGCAATGGTATAGGCAATAAACGCTGAAATCATCATTCCTTTATTGTGTTCCTTTCAGATTATAAGAAATGGAAGCTTTTGATTCAAATAAATTATTATTCTAGCTCATAAAGCATTATCTACAGACCTACAGCTTTCTTATATACTTTACATTCCCTTTCCTCTTAAGCCAATAAAGACCAAACAAGCCCAAACCAAAACCACACCAGCAAACACTGTGAAAAGGGCAGAACTATTACATCACTACATTCTGTCTAGCTGTTCTTTGCCTACTTTCAAGTAGTGGTATGCCACACGAAAGAAAGTACCTGAAGGAAAGTGGCTTGCAAAAGAGCTATAAATTATAGACTGGGAATGTAACACATTTTAGAAACTTCTTCGGTGTGTAAGCATCAAATTATTACTGTAGGGTACAGGAAAATTACAAGAAATCTGTAATGGACATGCTATAGAGACATGGTCTTTATTATTCAAATAAACCCTTGTAAATTTTTGCACTGAATAACTGTGGAATGAATAGCTCATAGTTAAACTAAAGTAAAAAAAAAATGCACTTAAATATTGTCTCTTACTCAATTCCCTTAAAATGTAAGGTCTCCTCAGTATGTCTGTAAACTTCACCACATACAGGTGCAGAAAAGGCCTAGATAGCCCAAGGGACTGGCAATGGTCTATGCATTCTTTCTGCCCTTTTAGCTATTTAGAGTCCCTACCGCTTTGAAGTCTGTACCACTTTCCACCTTAAGGTTATGAGTCTGAACCTTATATAGCTCACCGTTGAATTAAAGTCATCATCATTTACAGGGCTGTATGAACACCATGGCTAGTGTGTTCTCATTCATGGCCAACAACTGAATGTGTCCCTAAAGGCAGCCCTGTGGAGACAGCGCCAGAGTGGGATTTAGGATATTGAGGACATAAGCCTGATTCTGTCACAAACTCACTGTGTGAGCTGGTCACACCATTTCTCTACCACTTTTCTATTTGAAATTATCCACTCTTTAGGACAATTCTGTCACTGGCACCATGGGACTCTAATTTCAGCTGAGCTAGCAGCATCAATATTAAACAGAAGTCTAGTTTAAAGGCCAGAGATTGTACAGAGACAACATAAAGACCACCAACCTGAACAGATGAACACTGGGATGCGTGTGCTGCTTCTGACAGATCAATGTGATCAATCAGTAGAGGATTTCCTTTGTTACCATTTTGTCCAAGACATTTTCCTCAGCAGCCTTGACATCATTTTAAAGTAACAACATTAATAATCACTCCCACCATGTATTCAAGATGCAAGTCGTCTTTTAATTCACACAGACTTACTTTACCTAGACAAATCAAGTAAACCAGTAATGACATACAACTCTAAGAGGAGGGACTAGCATGCACTATTGATTTAAACAGGCTTTTAAAGAAAAAGGGAAAACCCACAACAGCGAAAAAAATACAGAGACAATTGAATTTAAAAAAATATATATTCCATTATTTATGGGATTAGGCAAAGAACAACTTTGGACAACTTTTGATAATATTAATAATACTGGTATTTCATCTATGCAGAAATGTACTCTTTCATGCAGAAGTGTACCCTTTTCTGCTATTTTAAAACACAAATGTCTTCCAAAAAGGGACGAGTTTTCATTTTCCAACTCTTCAGGTGCTATTCCATCCCAAAAAATTAGCAGGTTGAAAATAAGAAAAGGACCAGTCAAATTTTAACTGATGCCAGTAATTCACTGGATTTCAAAACCATCACTGCTGCTAAGACATTTCACAGGGCTTGTCTTTCTTCAGGCTTGCATACCTGCCCTTTTATCACACCAGCTGTTTTCAGCGCAGGTTACTGAAGCGAGCTCTCACCATAATTTAGTGAAAATACAATGCAATGTACAGATGGGCTATGCAAACGTAACGTCCTATCCAAAGCTGCTTTCCCTACAATTACACTGTTGTAACAGTTATATCATGTAATACTTCTCTTTTACATCCGTCATGGTTAAAAAAAAAACAACACACACACACACACACAAAAAAAAAAAGCCCCAAAAAACTCGCTAATCAATTCCAGAATATTCTGATCCTTCAAAAATACTTGACGGTACAAAAGACAGCCATTAGCCCTAACTGCTACCAGTTTCACTTTGAATAGCCACAACTTCGCAGCTAGTTTAGAGAAGAGAGAAAGTATTTGAGCTGCGAGGGAGGGCTGTGCTGGGGGGAACTTCCCAGCCCCCCCAGTCAGGAGGGACAAAGGGGAGGGGGACACACACACTTCCTGCCACTGCCATTGCTTTCTGCATGTGGGACCAATATGGGCAATGCAAAGTTTAAACAGTTGCAAATGGAGGAGGGAACACCGGGCCTTGTTTTACATTTTTTTTTCCTGCCCGGGTTGAATTTAAAGTGAAGTCGCTGCATTGTTCAGAAGGCTCCTTGCCCCTAATGCATTGACTGAAGCTACTGTTTACACGGACTTTTCATTCCTGCATTGTTTGCTTATGGAAAATAAGGGGGAGTGACAAAAAAAAAAAAAGAGAGAGAGGAAAGGGAGAAGGGAGGCACTGACCACAGAGCAAACCAGGAACCTTGCCCCTGCCTGATCATTAACCTTGCTGGAAGACGTCGCTGGCTGCGGGCTTCCCAGCTTGTCACTAGCATGTGAGCCAGGCGGGGGGGCTGCCTGCGGCGCTGCCGGCCCCTTACAGCCACGCGGGCCGCTCTTCTGTACATTTCTTCGCCTTTATACATCTCCGCTCCCTTCAGAGCGCGCCTCTACGCTGACTGCAGACATGAGACTCCAACTGCTCCTCTGTATCGTGTTTCTGCTCCTGGCGAGCCTCCTCCCCGCCGCCGGGCAGAGGCCAGGTAAGCGCTGCCGCACCGGGACTGCGTGTGCCGGGGAGGGGGTCGCGCCTGCCCCGGGCACCGCCGGCGCGTTTCTCAAACCGCATCCGACACACGGTTTCTGCCCTCCGGGCGGGTTCGTACCTGCCCGGCTTCCGCGGCCACGCGTTTAACGGAGAGCTTTTGCAGCCTGGGTTTGTATTGCTCTTCGTCTCTGCTTATAGCGGCAGCGTGGGATCACGCATCAGGTATCTCAGGAGCCTGGCAACTTTGGGAGGGTCAGAATAAAGTAGGACTCAAGGTAGGGAGCTGTCGCAAGCCCGCTCCCGGGAAGCACAGCCGGCAGGGGGGGTGGCGCGGCTGGGGACAGCGGTAGATCCCGGGGAGCGGTGGAGCCGGGGCCGCCCCTGCCCGTCCCGGGGGGAGCAGGACCGCTGGCCCCCGCGCCGCGACTACCGAGGCACATTGCCGGCGACTCCCCCGCTCACGCCCTGCCTGCCTCTCTCCCCTCTTCTCTCCGCAGCCAACCTGGCCCTGCGCAGGAAGCTCCACCGGCACGGCTGCTCCCACCGGCGCTGTGTGCCGCTCCACTCCAGGGTGCCCTTCCCCTGAGCCCCGGCGGGGCGGGGGCCAGGTAATCCGCGCCGCACGGGTAGAACGCGCGGCAGGACGGGGCAGCTGCTGCCGCCTCCCTGCACCGTTCCTCCGGAGCGGGCTGCGGCCGGGAGCGCTCCCCGCGATAAGCACGTTTCCTAACGTACACCTGCGTTTCGGAAGAGTTTTAAGAGGCATTTGACGAAGGAAATCAAACCACAGGTGTGATTTCACTTGGTCTCCCGTGGTTTGTTGTGAAAAACAGGGCACGGTGGGACGCGGGGTGGGCGCTCGGCTTTGCTCAGGCCTCGCTGCCCCCTCCAAGTTACCCTCCCAGGCCACCGCTCCCGAGCAAATGCCTTTGCCGAGGCAGAGTGGGAGATCCCCGGGTCCGCTGTTATAAATAGGGCGAACTACCGCCCTGCAAACGTTTAAGGCTATTGGCAAAGCTGCGGGGCAAACAGTGTAGTGCCTGTGAAGGAGGCACAAAGCGGTAGCTGGAGAGGATGCTCCGGGACTTCCAGCGCTGACACTTCGTTCGTGTTGGATGCAGGGCAAAGACACCTCGTTCTGCCTGTCAGTAACACGAAGGTAGTAGCATTTACCCACTTCAAAGGGGACTGTAATTCTTAATCATTGCCAGCGAAAGACTTTGAGCTCTTTGAATGAAAGGCTATACAAGTGCAAAACATTAATGCTTTATAGCTGATGAGGGCATATACATTCAAATACTGAGTGACTGCAGAAGCACACAGGTAGCATATGTAAATAGGGTAGGCTTCAAAAGGAAACCAAGGCGCTCCTGCAATTTAAGAATGAATAAAACATGCAGTCAGGAGTTTTGCATCTTCTAAACTCATTATATATTAAAATAATGTAGCCCCAGGCATGACAGCATCATAAACAAATGATGGCAAAACCCAAGATGTTTCAATTTACTAAGCAGTTAACAGTAAAAAGGAGACCAAACTCAACCTTTTAACAACTCTATACCAAGAATCTTGTCTGGGTGAAAAGAGTGTACACCGCTCCCAAACCAGCCATACAAAAAGGTACCATTCCACTATATAGTGCTGGCCTATAAACACGTAGAATGTGCATATGGGATAGTAAACTGGCAACTTTGTGAGGCTGGAAAAAAAGATATACCATATCTTAAATTTAATCTCAGATGGGCTGCATACTGAGTGACAGAATTGAGCTTCAAGTAGAAAAAGGTACATGCCAGAAGGATGCTTTACTGCTGAATGCTGTCTCCTCACTTCATTCATTTCAAAAAGAGAGATTAAATGAGATTCCCTCATCAGTTTAAGCATAAACCTAAAGAGATAAGCAATCAGATCAATTCACTCCGCATGCAAAGACTGAATTACAGGGACAGTGGAATTTAAGTCCAGAGACTTCTTGAATGACTTCTGAATGGCTTGCTTCACTTCGTAAGAAAAGTAAATTTACCCCATTTCCTCCAGTTCAGCTTCCATAATCTGGAGACTGTGCAGAAAACAGTTAAACTTTCTCTAACATGCCCTGAAACAGTACATAATGCATTTTGCTTGAGACTGCAGTAGCTGCATGATACACGTGCACTCACACTATGGAATATCAAGATAAAGCTATTTTCAGTATTATCTCCTTTTCTTTGGGGAGCTGATTTATTGCAACAGAAGTCAATGATGAAACCAAACAGCGTACTTAACAATTCATAATATGTATTAATCTTGTAGACATTTTAGTTAAAGATAATTCTGCTTTATAAAGCTGTTTAGAAATCCAGAAAGCTTGACTGGGGAATAAGGGGTGACAGGCACCTGAACCAACTCTGTTAACTCCAGTCATCATTGTGGGTGCTCAGCTCCTTTATCTTAAGTAGGATTTACCATCTACGTTTACATTCCCTTCCAGTTTTAGTCCTAATTCAGCAAATATTTACATGCCTGGGTAACTTAACTCAAAGTGAGTAATCTTATTGATCTCAATGGAGTTGTACATATGGATAAAGCTATTTGCAGATGCAAACAGGATGGACCCTTAAGCTTGAATTTCAACAGGTGGTTGGAAACTGGGATGAGCATAGCAGCCTCTCTTTTTCACAACAACGCTTGAAATGATAAGAGCATTGAATTTGATTTTTAATCAGTTACATAGGCAAAACATTGGACAAAAAATGGAAGAAAATCTAATATTAGAGGCCTTCTTGCTTTTGGCTTTTTGATTTTTTTTTTTAACCTTTTAAGCTAAAATTTCCAAATTAAGAAACATTTCCCAAAATTTCAGCCATGTATTAGATAAATAATATATTCTATCTTGTATAAGACATTAGACCACTAAATCTCTCCTTAATGGTTATTTCTCTTTTTTTTCCCCCAGCAGTTTCATAATGGGATTTTCAGTGTTTTAAAGGAGCAACAATTAAACCGATAATTAACCACAAGTCCAGATCAAGAACGGCTGACCTGATAGAGCCACTGCAGTCCCACCTTCAGCAGCCCTGTCTGCCACATTCTGCGAGACCTGGAGCAAAGGCCCCTGGCTCACACCCTGGGAAGGGAGAGAAGAATTGGACGGTGGCGGTGGGAGGATGTACATGAAATTCATCTGGTTGAAACATTCCCTATAAATTCTTTGGCTCTCATAATGACCAGTGAAAGTTAAAGACCAAATCAAACACCAGGTGCCTAGAGATGGATTTCCCATGGCATTATTAAGGATCTGTCCAAGGGGACTCTTAATGGCCTGTACAGTTCAGACTGAGAGAAACTGGACCTGCTGTTGATTACTCAATTCAGGCTGTGTGCAGGGCAGTAGAGTAAAATGATGTCAAACTCCAGCACAGAACCACAAAGTCCATTTTTTGTCTGTACTTATATGTATACAGTATTAATACATAAATGTTTTAACACCTAACATTACAGCTTTACGGAATTACCTTAATGATATAGAATCTATTACTGTAATAGCACCAAAATCAGCACCACACTCCTACTGGCTTACTGTATCATAAGCATACTAAGAGTTTACAATATAGGAAAGCAAAGAGAGTGTTATCCCTCATTCTATAGATAGAAAATTGAAGCACAGAGATAAGAGATTAGCCAAGGGTCATGCAAAACTGATAACTCAGATCTCTCAAGTCAGGCCTTAAGGTCAAGCCCATCCTCCTGTCTAATGAGCTGTTACTGCAAAGCCTATCATTTGTTTTCTTAAACTTAGCTGCCAAACCAGACAGCTAAACATACTTGAAAATTCAGTACTAGAGAACTATTTGCTTAATAGTAGTTTTCCTAAAATACCCACTACAGTATTATAAATAGAGCATAAAAATAGACCATTGAAAATAAACCTTTGTTTGGTCAACCCCAGTGTTGCGTAGTACTCTGTTCCTGTAATTAAAATGAATGGGATATTTGGAACACAGCACTACAATGAATGAGAACTTCAAACAGAAAATAGGCTGTTCTTTTCAGCACTGGAGGTCAAGAATACATGGAGCTTTTATTTTACGTTTTGTTTTTGAAAATACACGTTTCACATCTTTTTATATCAGCAGAAATTACAAACCTACACGAGGAAAACATGGTAGCCCTTTCATTAGCAGAACAAAAACAAACCTGAAAGTAAGTCATACCCAGATTTTTAAGTCATCGCACTAGTCTTGAAATGTCAAATTTTCTGTAAATTGTATAAAGTTGAGGGAAGATCAGCAGTGTCATAGTTTAAATCCAGTATTTCGTCTTGCCGCACATAGTTTCTAATAAGTGAAAGAACAGCAATCAAGAAAAGTGGATAGCTGAAATTTTTTATCAGTGTCTGTATGTAGCCCATCATCTCTAAGAACTTAAAACCTTAATCAGATTCATACTGGCAGAGCTTAACAGGAGTTTCAAATTTCTCCATATAGAAAAATAAAATCCCATTCTGGATGGGATATAAAAAGATGGACAAACTTGACTATACCAACAAAAAAAACCCTGGAGGTAAACCTTTAGAAGTTTTGAAAAAAGCCTTTTCCAAAATCAGAGGCATGCTACCACTGACTTTATTTTTTAAGTATTTATTTAACTTAGCTTTCACATGTATCCATGCCTATATCTGTTTAGAAGGACAGGTAAGAGTATGGGAAAGCAAGAAAGGTGAAGAGTAACTATTTAACAGTTATGCCTTATAAATGAATATATGGATTTAGTGTGGCACTGGATATTTTATATAATCATAATTATTCAATTAACTTTGATAAAATAATAAGAAAAACATAATGTTATCTATCAGAGAGCTATATATGCATGTTCTTTTACAGATGTAAAAATAACTAAGTACCAAAGTGTCCTAGGAAGCCCTTTGTCAGTCTACAAAATTATTGTAAATGTCTCTTCTTTTTATACATGCTGATACCATAAAATCTTCTTGAAAAAGGCATTGATTGTGATCTTTGACCGATATGTTTATAAACTGGCTTGTTGACTGTAGATTTCATAAAAAGATAGTATGCACTTCAAATAACATCTCATTTTAAATAAACTTCATACACTTCTCAAAATTTATATTCTTCAGCTGTCAAATGTAGTGTATCTAAAGAAAATGGTGAGTTTGTCTTGTTTCCACGTGGATTCAGACTGAATCAGCATGTAAGAATTTTTCTTAATTTCTGACACAAACAAATAGTAGTTATTCATGTAACTGTATTCCTCACATTTTCTGTTTTTCTAAAAATACAAAATTCTGATAAGAGCCATATAGAAAAAACTTTAAACTACCAGTTGATGTAATCACAGCATATTCTGTCATGACATCATGATACCTTGATTACTGCAGAACCCAGATTATGCATTGTCTCCATGCCAGGACAGAACAAGCAAAATTTGTAATTATCTCAGGATATTAAATATTTAAATCTGAATGCTCTCACAAACTAAAGAAAATGGCCTTATTTCAGGGAAAAAACACCAAGGTCAGAAGTACTGTGAAGCATAGCAGAAGCTGAAATATGCACTGAATTCTCCCATTAAAGGTTGGATACCATAGGTAAATTTAAGTGCTAGATGTCTTGCACAATAGAATTAAAGAGCTGAGTGATGCTATTACAGCACAGCACTATATTGGCATCTAACTTCAGTGAGAGCAGGGCTTCAAATTACCTTGTTTTCAGCTGAACTGGACTTGCTTTTGACTTTGTTGAAACTACCCTTTTGATTTGCGCAAGATAAGCTTCATCTGGTAAAAACAGTTTGGCATGGGAACGGTGCGATTATATATAAACGTAAAGCTTTTGGACACAGTGCTACATCATCTGAATTGACTGAACTCTCCATATGCATGTATGAGCATACATATAAAGGAAGTTTATACAAATTGCTATGTATTGAAAGTCAGAATTGATGTTTGCATGGATGCAATTAACAAAATACTTGATCCAAAGGTAAACTAACTTTAAACTCTGAAAGCCAAAATGCAAGTTTCTGAAATTTAAAATTAAGTCTTTGTCTTGTAGAGCTACATACAAAAATTTTAAATTTTATTTGAATGTCAGTTTCATTAAATCTTTGAAATTATTTGTCTATTTCAGAGTGAAATATAAAATGATGTAACAGCAGGTCAACAGGAAATAGAGGTAAATGTAAGGCTACGGTGAGAAACAGCAGTTTAGTGTGTTCCCAAAGGATAATAAACAATTAACCTCTTCCCTTTCCAGTACGGAAGAAAGGAAATTATAGAAGAATAAAGACTGGAAATATTTCCCTTACGCCACATACATATGCTATAAATATCTCAGTATCTGTACATGCAAGGCCAAATTTTCTTAAGGGTCACATAAGATTTATACCAACATCAATCAGGAGAAGCATTAGTATGGTAAATAAGTTTCAAATGTTTCACTATCATCAGACGAGTACAATTAGCATACTGATCTCTCATTGCTGTCCATGGCTTTTATCTTTCTTGCCAGCGATCAGGCTGCAAAATATTTGTACAAAGTGGGAAACATTCCAACAGCACAAGCAGCGCAACCTACGTCTTTACTTAGCAATAACGCCTAAAAGACAAACTCATTCCAACAGTGAGAATGCTTTTTCGTATCTCTTGAGTTACCTCAAGGTCAGATTGTTGTCTGTCCAAGCACCTTTGGTCATTGATACTTTCTTTTTTAGATTAAGAATGACTGTCAGTGGGGCAAGCGGGCTTAACTGCATGTTTGTGCAGAACCTTAACACGTGAAAATACTGTTAAAATTGTTTGCAACCAGGCATTTCCTTTTTGAGGTGAAATACTGAAGCATTTATGTAGAGTTTCCACTATAAGCAACCCAAACAGAAAACACAACTATCAACTGAGAGCTTTTCCCCTTGTACATGATGTGCCTTTGTAAGAGATGATCACAATGTCTTTTCCTTCATGTGTACAAAATATTTAGCACATCTCAGCATTACATCTAGAAATTAAAATAATTATAATTAAAAAACCCAGTGTGAACATTTTTTGGGCAGCCCTGAATCTTTTATGTTTCTTAGGTAGTCTGAAATACTTGTTTTCCCAAACCTGAAAAACTTATACATTGTTTTTCTACAGCAACAAAAAGCTATTGAGGTACAAACTGAATAAGAATATGATTTTTTTTTAATGTACAATTGCAACATGCATTAGGAAATATTCCTTTTTTGTTATCTTCTTGCTGCCCTGGTTGCAATCTGCTATATCTTACCAAGTTAAGACCACAGGCCTACAAATATTTATGCATTTCAGCAGCTGTAATTACATTAAGAGCACCACCCATTTCTTTAGCTCTTCAGACTCACGTGCATTCACCTACATGCAGGTTTGCCACAGCGTGCCTGAGAAGGACTGCGATGGTTTGCAGCAGAGCATGTGCAAACCACTGTGTTCACTAGGTGATTCTTCTTTTCCTGAAACTTCCCCTAGTTGCTGAGGCTGCAGGGGTGGTTACCAGGCTGCGCTGTTGGTGACAGATCTCGAGCTGCTCCGAAGCTGGTCAGATGGCATCAGCCACCACAACACCCAGCACCAAACCCTACTCTGGTGGAGGCTAAAGTTAAGATAAACAAGATGAGCATAGCTAGAAAAACTAGGACTCTGCATCAGATGCCAGATGCAGTGAGGCCACGGCTGAGCTTGGATGAGATGAAGAAGGTATGAGCAATTCCCTCAAAAATACAGTAAAGTTGCTTACCTCCCCTGTGGCCGGGGGTTAGGGGTGGCAATTCTGTGCAGCCAGAGCATGGCCGGAGGTGAGACAATCCTATCTGGAGCCTGTACAAGTGTGCAAAAGTTTTTGGTTTTTTTCAGAAGCTTAATCACAATAGGGTGAGGGTATGATACGGATACAAAAATGAGGGGTGGTTGTTCAAGGTTGTTAATAGTTTGTGTACTTAAGAGCTCTCACTTACAATGTGCAGGAGATAGAACCTGCACTTTCCCTGTCCCATGGAAAGCAATACTGCTGGTTAATCCAAGTTTTACTTTAAGCAGTCTTGGATAAAATGAGGAAGTTATGAGCAATGCCCTCAAAAATACAGTAAAGTTGTTCTGCTACACTGCACAGCCTATTCCTCTATGTTGGAGAGAAACAGGAGTAGCAGGGAAGGTCTGAAGTGCAATCGAAAAATGTCACCCAGGAAAGAGAATAAAACTAAGCCTAAAGCTTCAAAACAAATGCACAGCCAAAAACTGTTCTGTGACAAGGATAGCCAGTTTTAAGCACCAAAACTGTGCTGTGAGAACTCCAGCAAAACAGAAAACCTGCACAGATTACCTGTTGAAACAAGCTGCACCAGCTGTACATGAGCTTAGAAATGACAGAATTCACACTTGTCCTCAGTTGCATTTATTGTGCATGAACTTCAGCCACATTTTACTGCTTTTCATAGAAATTATATAAATTGATATACACAATCACATCAAAACCTAAGTTCTAAAACCAAAAACATTTGTATTCATTACATGTATACTATAAAATCTTGGATGCATTTTCAACAGTTAATGAGAACAATCTAGTGTTGATAGCAGCAAAACCTCCAATGTTTATTTTTCTTTAAATGAGACACCACCCATGTTTGTGGCACACTGAACAGTTTAATTATTTCTGAAGTTGTGCCCTAGTACCAAAGTAAGATGGTAAGGTGGATTTTCTTTTAGTTTTCTTATATTGAACCGCAAGACTACTCCTCATGAGAGCCTTCCTCCCAGTTTTGACTAGCGATCACCCATCTTCCCACAGAGGTATTGGTTTCTAAAATAATTCTTGGTCTACATTGGTAGACAAAAGTAGTACCTGGAACAGAATGGTTCTTTCACCAGCGTTCCCAATAAACCCATGAGATGGAGAAACAATAGTTTTAGGTTCTAACTTCTAGAAGACCTTTCTGTCTTCTGTTGCTTTTTGCCTTCCCACATACACCATTTTAGCTTTTGATTCAAGATGTTGACATTTTAAGGGTCAAAGTAAAGAGCAAGAATGCATGTAACTGATGTATCTTTAAACCCATTCAGTTAGTTCAGTCGGCAGAGTAGAAATCTTTGATTACTAGCCAGACTCCTAGCAAGTCATCAGCCCTAAATATCCCTCTTACAGGTTTTTAAGCCAGAATTCTGAAAAACTGCTCAAATTGCCTATCATGAGATTGTTTTGTACCACACACATGAGATTTGCCATTCTAGGACAACCCGCTGCTTTTTTTTTTTTTAATCCTAAATTGGATGCTAAATTTTCCCACTGGCACAGGCAACAGTTTAATTCCTTTTCTTGACAAAGTACAAAAGGAGGCTGATCTAGAAAGCAGGTATCTATGTTGTATAGGATTATTGAAGTACACCACCTCTAACATGAGAAGTAATGGGACTCAGTGACAGAACACATCTAGTCTCAGCTTCAGCACTAGAAACTCAAAAGACATCCTTTGTGAAGTCAGATTTTTCTAGAGAACAAATTTGTGTTCTAGAAATATAAAATACTTTGGTAGTTTGAAGCTTAAAGGTTACAGCAGTACAAAACAATGGCAACAACTGAACAAAGTTAAACCATTACCTCAGATCCAAGTTTAACCTATTAGGAATTAAAAATCCTCGAAGCTCCAGAACTGAGAGGCAGAGTGTCCAGTTGTAACAGGTTTAGAGCATATGCAGAGCTCATTCTTCCATCTTAACTTCTATTTCAAAGTGTGAAAGATGATCGAAGAAGAGTCATCTGTACAAATCAGTCTGGATATTACATTACCTTGTGTTCCCACCAGAGCTCCAGCAGTTGTTTTCTAAATGCTGTTAAGTTTTGATTTGCTGAGATGTTAGTGCCAATAGTCTCTTGCTGAGCAGTGCATTGTGTCGCTGAAGATATTCTATTACATCTCCTTGCTTCTCAACTATCTCTTCTAAAGTTGAATTTTCCCTTGAAACAACAAAAGTGAATACGGGTTTTAATAAGTGACAGCAGCTTTCTAACACAAAGTGTCAGAGCTAATCAACAAATACTTAAACAAGTTTCTTCCTTCAGTTTTAATTTTGTTGATCTCAGCTAGTTTTTTTGAAGAAGGAGACAATCTACAACACCTTTATGTTTAACCTTCCTTTTGAATGAGAAAGCAGGAAGAGAAAAAAGTTTGTCTGAACTTCATGCCATGTATACATAATTGAGTTAGGTATTTCCCACTATACAGTTACAGAAAAGTTGTAGTAGTATGAACATTCTTACTGTTTAAGAAACTTGAGTTAGTGAGCCAGACAACATGCCAAAAATATACTGAGAAATCTGTGGCACCTTTTCCAAATACATTAGGAAGTTTATTTTAAGCAGCCATAATGTTTTTGTTCAGCTGGGGGGATCATAAGCTGTTTAAGACAGAAGTTTATTGATGAACCTGCAGTAGCATACATGATGTACTACTATATACAGTGATATTATCTGTCACAAGACCATAACAGCATCATTTCAGATCTACCCCATGCACAGCAAACCTCCCACTTAAAATATCTCCAGCTTTCAGACATCCTTCATTTTAATTAGGATAGTAACACTGCAACATTAAGTAAAGCCAAGTTGAGAAAAATCTGTAAAAGTAGAGAATTTTGTCAAATCTATAATAAATACTTCTAAGAGTATAGCAAGAACAAGTACCTATGCTTGAGCATATTCCAGTCTTCCCTTACACATTTTTTTCTAGTTGACTTGGGAATCTCCCCTTTCAGTATACATGTGAGCATCTTGGAGCTTAGAAAGTTGCTCCTCAGCCTTGCAGCATTTTGTGAAGTAACACTGCCCTTTTCATAGTTCTTACGAAGTGACAAGGAGGACAGCTAGAGTGGGAAAAAGCTTAGGTCCAATTAAAAAAACCTACTGTAGTTAAACTGGAAAAAGTAAGTTCTGTAGATAGAAAGCTTGCAACCTTAACCAGTCATCTGTACAACCAACTTGAAGAGGTCCTGATCCGTAGCCTGGGTTGTAGAGGTCATAATATTCAAAAAACATTCTTACAGCCAGGGTCAACCAAAGGGCTGACAGGATTCACTTTTCAATAGACCTTAACTCTCAAGGGAGAGAGAGTCAAACTTGTATAGAGCTGAATTAAAATAACTGTTTTGCAATCAGTTCTCACAGGAAGTTTATGCTCTTTAATAAAAAAAATCCAGAGTCTTTTCCTCAGCTGGTCATTGTTGAAGACTCATTCTCTGGGCATTTGAGAATTTCTCAGGGGAGAAGCTGAATGAGAAAGGAATGAGGTCCACCATGCATTCACCGTGGTGTTTACATCAAGATGGAAGTCAGACATTATACCAAAATTCAAGACAACTCTAAATCCTTCCTGTATCCTGGACATCTACTTCCAAGTTCCATAAAAGCATGTGCATGCTGCATTTGTAACAGCAGGGGAAATGTCAAAGTATTAGTCACCTCTGCACTTCAATTTTTTACTAAGGCACACATACAAAAGCAAGTCATTGTATCAGAAAACTCCTAAATAAATTATTGTATGGAAATCCATGTGTGTTTTGATGATTGGTTTTTGTTAAGTCATATCAGACTCATTTCAGCAACTGGAAGATGCTCAAGCAGTCAGAAGGTACATAAAGGACAAGCAAGCCAGAAGTCTCAGTGCTAGTGAGGTGCGTGTTGGATACCACCTCTGTCTCACCAGGAACTTTCTTACCTCTTATGTATCCCACCCACCTTTAAAGTACCTTCCCAAGGTGGATATATATTCCAAATCCCTTGCTAGAATCTCATGTCCAATTGCTGGCACAGAACGAAGCTGCAAAGTTTCCTTCTTTGTCTATGAACTGTCCAGAATTTATATTTTTTTGCCTGAAACTGGTAGAGAAGCTAGGCTTCTGTAGGCATACTTTAAGTAACAGGGTAAGACACTGGTTTCTCTCATCAAACTCCCATATAAAGTCAACTAACACAGATTAAGCACAGTTATTTATAGCACATTGTAAAGAAAACATGCAACAAGCCATAAATGGCCAAATCATTTTTCCTCATGTTTGAGGATTTCTGTAACATAGTAAATTGCCATTATTATGTGGAAAGTACAAGATTGTGCTACTTCTCATCTGTGCATGTAAAATAGCAGCCTTAAGCATATAGTTTCCTTCAAAACACTTATTCCCACTTCTGTTTTGGTTGAGAGATTCAAGATTATATGTAAGTCTACAGAAAGTAACGCCATTATATTAGTCAGTGTTACCTATATACCATGGTTGAACACAGCACAAGATTACCTGAATCCAATTTCTGAGGTAATGTGACTAGGGTAGGCATACATCTTTTCTTCTTCAATTATGTCAGGTCTTGGCTTCACACGATTGAAGTTGCTTATTTTCACTGCAACAAAGTTTTATTAATGAAAGTTGGAAAGCAACCCACAAAAGAAAAGCTTTGTGATCAGGTTCCAAGTTAAAAACAATCACGTATTACAGATTTTGTTAAAATTGCCTTAGGGTAGGAGCTGAAAAGATAAGGGAATCTGGGGAGTGGGGAGGAAGGAAAGAAAAAGAATCTCTCTGCTCATTTCTGGAATGGCTTTGATTATATGTTAGTGATGGTTTGGTGGGCTTTCAGTTTGTTTGTTTTTCCCCTCAGCCCTACTGCTTAGAAGACCACAGAGAATTGAAGACCCAAATGGCAAAGCTTGGACATACTGCTTAACATCTGCAAAGTTTAATTTGTCACCTAAGAGAGGCTAAAATCTTAGTTGCCTTTGAGAGGGTACTGAGACTCAGTCTCCAAATTCAGGCCAAAAATTAAGCTACACACTATAAAAAAAAAAGTTGTAAAAGTTTTGATACTTGTATCTAGGTCAGATCTTCTAACTTAAGTTCTTTGATAAATACTGTTTTAGCTAGACTACCTGCAGTGAAGCAGCAGCTTGTCTGCCTGCTCTAAAACTAGGGCAGACCTGCTACAGAAAGCCATTAAGTATTCAAACCAGAGCAGCTCTGATCAGCTTCACATTGTGAACCTTGCAGTGCTGGCTATCAAAACCAGAAATCATTCCTGGGCACCTGTGAATAAAGTTTAAGACTAAATTTAAACAGATATGGAATGGGGAAGAGTGGGAGTAGGAAAAGCTGTAGGCACTCTCTGTATTATTTATGGAAGGAAGCTGAAAATACTCAAAGCTATTCGGTATCAGATCCTGATTAAAGCAAAGTACCAAGAGATCCAGGGGACACATTCAGGACTGCAGTTAGGGCTGCTTGTGAAGCAATAAATCTAATGCTACTAAAAACATTACAGTCTGGCTCCATGAGAAATCCAAGCTACTGCAGGGAAATACTGTCCTTACAAGTCAATAATATGATGGGGTTTCTTACAGGCCACCCTGCTAAAACAATGCTAAGACCCTCCAGAGGTTAACTACAAGTTAGGCTCAAAGGTTAGTTATTTCTATGACTGTATTCCTCCACAAATAAAGCCACAAAGGAATGGGTGTGGAATTCCCAACATTTGTTTGTGGGAATGTTAGTCTTTTACTCAAGTGATACTAGAAGTATGTAAGAAAGTCATTAAATACATATATTTAGTAAACCTTTTAGAGCTTGACTCCCTATCCTATCAATAACAACCTTACAATAGACAGCTCTAAATGTCAGCTTACTGTATCATACTTCATTCCATGCACATTTACCTCACTTTAACAATTTATACATGTCAAGCCTGTTATAAGTCAATCACAGCAACTCCTTGGAGACTTCTGAATCCCTGCCTCTGCATGCTACAGCTATATTTACATACACTGCTGAATGGAGAGAATTTTAAGAAGGCAGTAGTACTTCACAGAACGTCAGGCATCATACAATTCATAAAACAGCTCCAAGCAAGAAGAAATACCTAGAATTACAATCAGTTATTCCATGCCACCACTTTTATTTGTGAAGCAGCAATATTTAAATAAGTCAGATACATTAACTTTCTACAGGTAACTACTAGAATGAGGCATAAATGCTTAAGAAATAATTATTCTACCACAGAGAAACAATGTATGAACTGGTGCTACCTTCCCTCCAAAATTTAGGAGTAACATATTAACACAAGGAAGAGGTTGATCATGAGTTGCTAGTGTAAAGTGACCTTAATCTCCTCATTGTTGCTCAGCTACATTAGCTGATACTATCTTAACAGTGAGTGGTATCTGCTAAATGCTTGCCGTGGAGAGGGGCACTCTAATCCTGAACAGAGGACTGCCCTTGAAATTATCCTACTGAAGAAACTTCATGCTTCCATTGTCACACACTGTGCTGTTTGAGAAGAAAAAAACCAACACATTATTGGAGTGTCACTATTACTACAGATTCTCAGGCTGTTTTCAAAACTGGCCAAATACATTTGTTTTGCGCTTCAGGAGAGCTTGTTTGATGCTTAAAGTGTTAAAAAAAACAACCAACCAAACACACAACTACACAAAAGATAGACATGCAAGCAGACTCTTAGCTTACCTAAACATGTATTAGGACAGAAAACAAGTTACAATACCCTCTGCAAAAGGCAGCCTCTGGTGACTGGAAGTCTTCCTCATCTTGAGGAAAATGTAACTTACAAAAAACTTTAGTTTTGCATACCAAGGTTTTGAGAATGAAGCTTACACTGTTGGTTTGGGGCTGCTCTGGAAATAAGGTCACTGTTGCCAGAAGAGACTGCCTTACTCCTTCCTAGCAATGCAGCTCTGCCCCTGCTTCACTTTGGTTCCAGGACTCATTGGACCCTTCAAGCCTCTTTCAGCTGGAAAGCAAAAAAATTGCCCTTCACAACTTCCTAGTATAAGCTGGTTAATGGATCTGATGGGCACAGGAACCAGCACAGTACAAGTCAGGAAACAAGACCCTACGGGTGACAAAACAGAAAGAGTTTGAGAGCTCTTATGGAAGTCCAGGCTCAGACCTTACTACTATGAAGGCCAGCCTGCCTTCTTGCAGTCACTTATCCTTTTCTGCCAGGGTAAGAGGCACATAATGTAGCTCTTTGAGCTCCAAGAGGCCTCAGGATAAGAAATAACATTTCACTGGATTTCCTGATGTTCTATTAAAGTTTTGCAATTTATCTCTTCCTGAGTTTCCCAGGAAAGTAAGTATGCATATGCAAAGAAGAGATGATCTCCAGCATTCTTGGAATAGTTCTCTAGGGCTGCCATGCGTTGCCTTTATTGCTCCAGAAGACAGTTGGTCCACTTGAGCCATGTTGGTTTAATTCACAGGAAAGCCTGACAAGCCTAGAGCACCAGGGCCTCTGCACAGTTGTAAGAGAAGATGTAGTTTAGAGGTGGGACGTTATTTCTTGGTGCAGTTTGATTTCAATGTTGTTGCAGGAGAGTCAAGAATAGATTTTTGTATATGACCAAGCTGCCTGGCAGTGTTTCTCTGCAAGTCATTACTGAGAACAAAGTTTTCTCCTCCAAAATAAAATACATCCTAGATTAATTACTAATTATGAAATCACAACAGAAGTCAGATTAGTACAAATACTGATCACCACAGAAATGGCTTTTACTTTAAGCCTTAAGCTTCATGCAGTCCCAAAGGATTCACCTTCCTCCTGTTTGATTAGAAGTCAAGAGCAAACTAAGTTTTGCCCACGGGTTTTGTACCTCCTGCCCCAGAGAAACCAGTGCTACTGAGGCTACTTAGCTAAGGTGTCATCCTCTTGGGTTTAGCTGTAAATAATCAGAAAACAGCATCTCAGAAACAGACGCATAAACTAACTCAAGAGCAGGAACTACATGTCATTTAAACATATGAAATTCACAGTAAACATCTCTAGTTTTCTTCAGGCAAAAATAACTGCATTTTTTAGTGTCTTACACCTTTTCATTTTTTTTTAAAACCCAGTTACTTACATTCAAGTTAATGCAAGCCATAAAGCCAAATAGTTTTTAAGATCAGATAAAACTATTTGGTTCAAGCATTTATTAATCAACATTTTAGATAGTACTGAAACAGTTTAATGGAAAGAGGTTTATCAAGTCTAGATATGTTAACACCAAGCCTAACAACAGATAACCTTACAAGCCAACAGTGACAGTATAAAGCAATGCCTCACAGTTTTATGAAGCAGTATCTTATTTTAGTATGAGTACAGATTCCAAAAGCCATGATATTTTTTAAATATTCATTAGAGGGAATCTTCCATTTTAGTGACAAGGAGGAACTGAAGCTTTTGGAGTGGGATTAGGGGAGCGAGGAAGACTCTGGAGAGTAAGGCACAATCACACTATCAACTATGCAAGTCCTGCATGTAAATCCCACAAGCAGTTCTGATTAAGCCAGGTAGCTCTTACTGCTTCACAGCTTGTGGTGCATGCATTTGAGAACACACTGCTAGACAAGCCTGCTCACAAGATACTTTCACAACAATTATGCATTTATTGTCACTTCACTGGATCAACAGCTTTGAGGTAACATGGAGCTTTCATTTAGCAGAACCTAGAGATCAAATCAAGCCTGACAACCTTCCCATTTGTTTTGGATTTGCCTTAGTTCTTCTACAAGCACAGGATCATTCTGTATTTATAGTTGCAGGTAAGTGTCTTGGGGTACCCCAAATAAGTTACTGTGGACACAAACAAAAAGTTGAGTAGCAACTCTAAGTTTCATTCAAGAAGGCAAGCCTCTCACCTGTGTAAATCACTAAGCATGTCAGGGAACTAATCAGCTCCAGGCCCAGGACTCCCAGGATAAGATATAGGTACACCTTACTGTGATCAGGAAAGGAATGCTGCATTGACAGAATCAAAAGCAGGGCTGCATTACCTAGAAAACAAATATTTCACAGGTGTAACAATTAGCTGTTGAAATAACTTCATATTCTCTAATCCCCAGTACCTGCATTAGGCTGCAACATTTCAGTAATGGTTTCCCATTTCATATCCTACTTGCCTCTTTGGCTAATTTCCTAAAAACAGGTGATGCAGGCTTACAAGTGCTGGCAGCAAAATGAGGTTTCGTTTCAGTATTTGACTGTAATGGTAGAGAATTATGAATTTTCTTTATAGATTTTTCTCACTTAAAGAGGAGTGGAAGAAATGCACTAGAAATACCTTTTATATATATATATATATATATATATATATATATATATATATATATATATATGAGCGAGTTTAGAGTTTCTAGCCTTGTTGCTGCTATCCATCCCCAAAACTGCTGGGAGACTATTAATTTATTTAAATTCCTAAGAGGTCACATTAGTCAATTCAAAGTGAGAGGGAGGTTTCCTTCAAGTGGTGGATTTGAGTATATTTAAATGAGGCTAACGGGGGGGGGGGGGGTGGAAAAAAAGACAAAACACCTTCCTTTCACAGGAAGATACTTGCATAGGCTTTCATCAGTTGCCTGGCTATTATTTTTATACTTGCAAGTTATTGAAAGTTTAACTGAAATGAGCACCATTAGTCAAAGAGAGCAAGTGTTGAATTACAGACCTAACAAGCGTATTTTCCCCCCACCCCTTTACACACTCTCTTCTCCTCTGATATAGAGTGTGAAGTGTTCTTTTCTTTCCTGTAGAAATGTTATAACCAGTGGCTGAATAAAGCACTAAGTGTATTAAAACCACTAGTGTAGCTAGGAGACTATACGGTTCTCTTTCATACTGCATTAGGTGACTGGAAGTGGTATCAGCAGCAATTAGGAGTGCAGTGAGTTTGCAGCAATGGACCCAACCACCTTCTGAACTATGGATGATTTACATAAAGTTCACAGCACACAACTGACTGCACCTGAGCATCTACACATGCCCAGAGTTTGTCTGATAGGGGAGAAGTGAGCTCCATCTCAGACTGAAGACAGAGCTAAGTATTCCAGATTACAAAGAGGCAGAAACAGTCCTTTTACTCCCTTTCAACACATCCTTAAACATGCTGTAGCCTCATTTTGTCACTGCGCTCCAAACACATCTTTACCTTCAGAGCTCTATCTAGTGGCCATAGCCTGAAGGTTTTACACATTCATCAAGTTGCCCAGCTCTTTTAGTGACTAGCTGGAAATAAAGCTAAGATTTTATAGAAAGCAAGGCCATGTAACAACAATTTTGGTGAAAAAAAAAGAGTCCAGTTATTCAGAAGACTTACAGAAGGGAGATAGGATTCAGACACAAAAATACTGTAAAAGCCACCACTGTTCCCTTCCCCCTGCTACTTCTGTGGCAAAAATCCCTTCCAGTTATATGGATTTTAAATTTGTTGAGGTAGTTTCTGTTAGAAAAGCTCCAGCAGCTACTTGTACTAACATTTCTTTCAGCTTCACCGGCCAGTGATGTAACTTGGAACAGAGTTAAACCACTCCCATACACCAACCTTTCTCCACAGAAAGCAGAAAAAGGCAGAAGTAGAGCTGAATGTTGCACATAGCCCCACTGAAGACCAGAATATTGCTTATTTTATTGATTTCAGGCAGCTGTTGAGCAACAGGCAAATCATCTGTTTCTAGTTGAATTGCTGAGCTTAGAAAGAAAAGAGTAGTACCCTTCTTGGAAGAACTAGCAGTCTTGCCACATATCCAACTAGACAAATGAGTATGCAAATCAAGATCCCTGGCAGCCAAACACAGACCTTGCTGGCTGAACACTATATGGCTGAAGACCAGAAGCAAGTGACTAGATATTTTACTCAACTTCACACTTGTGGGCATTTTTCCACTACAAAGTTCTTTATGACATGCACCTGGCAGGTGAGAAAGGTCAGTCAGGAGGTCCACCTGACTAAAATATCATTTATAGATACTCATAGGCATTTGGAAAGTTCATAATACACACATTTATATATAAGTCTTCAGTCTTTTATTGCATCATAGTTTAAAGCTTTAGAAGAAAAAACAAATAGAAGAACAAGTTCACTTCACCTGTGGAGTGTATGAGCAGTGGAAGCCTTTTTAGATGTTTTGTTGATCGGTATATTGAAAAGTAACCTCTGCTTCTGACTTTACTGTGGTGGTGCTGGATGTATCGTTCAAACACAACATGTAGAATCCACAGAATTACTTTTGCAGTGATTATGACAGTCTGCACTTTAAGTGGGTGAGTATAGTTTCCAGGGCACTTATCCTGATTTGGATTGGGGTAAGAACAGAACATGGCTGCTAAAAATGCCAGAACAACAAAAGCAACCTGGAAGAGAAAGGAACAGAGAGGAATACTCTTGAAGTCAACATTTAACTGTAAACAACAAAACAAACAAAACAAAAAACCCCACACAACACCACACAAAAAAACCCCACCACCACACAACAAAAAACCCACAAGCTTATGTAATTTGTTCATTATGTATTACTTTCTGAATTGATTTTACTGGAGTTGAGATAATGTATAGAACATTAGACACTTATTACAACCACAACATGTAATTCTGGGAACATATTGATAACTGAAATTGCTAAGTGCTAATACTGTCTTCCAGGAGGGCAACAAGTGTCCAGCAGAACAGAGCTGAGAATTGCCACTCTTCCCAGAATTTCCTCTAAATCAATTTCACTGTTCCCAAGACTTCCCTTCATAGTGAATTTATCTTATTTCGGAACACCTTTTTACTATGTCTTTTTACTTTAGGGGGAACTTGATTTATATTCCCTCAAAAAAAAAAAATCACATCTTTACACTTACCACTCTGCAGGACAGTCTCATATCTTATTGGTACATTCTACATTCCTTTAACTCGAAATTTCAATTAAAAAATCAACTCTTTACTAAAACCATTAGGATAATCTCCAGGTTACGACATTAAAAAAAAAGGGAAGCATTAAGTTAAAGTGAATTATTAACACGGGCTAGGCATCTTTGCCAGCTGGTAATCATTATTTAGTATATTTACTATCAGCTTTTTCCATTTTGCTCAGACCTCACATCAAAATGACTAGACTATCTTAAGTCAGATTATACATACATTTATCCTTTCAGACTAGTGCCATTATACCATAAATTTTCTCATCTTCTAGACTTTTCTCCAAGTTTTCAGCATCAGCAATCTTTTGGCCAACCAGAAGGCACATTATCTGAGATGTATGTATACACAGAGGGCTTTTTTTAACCCTTATAGAATGCTTTTGTCAGAAAATACTCTCTACCGTTTTCATTCAGTGAACAATACAGTACTTTCTCATCCTGGTTCGTTCTGCGGAATAGGAATATTTTTAACAGAACTGAAAACAAAAACAGTTCGTAAGCAACTCCCACCAAGTAAATTGAGAACTTCTAAATTTAACCAAAAAATTGCCTCAAGTCTGCAAAAGTCTAGTACCTCTAAGATACTTAAAAAGCATCCAATGTTCTACATCTCATAACTGATAAACACATCAGAACTGAAGATGGTGGAGCCAAGTGTCAGATTTCATTTGGTAGCTTTGTTTCCATACTCAATTGTCTGGATATCTAAGAGCTCACCACCCCCTTCCCACTCCCTGGAACTTATTTTTCATACCCTTGTCATTTCTCAATAAACCTCCTTCACAGATATTAGCCTTTCAGAACCATTTAATTACTCTTGATATGAGCCACGCTTAGCTTGCTCTGGTTGTGAGTAGTCATGTAGTTGGAGGGAAGAAGGGGGAAGTAACTTTCACACAATAATCATACCTAAACCAGACATTGTAGAGGACAGACAGGACAGAAGATTGGAGGGAAAAAAGTGTCTGTTTTATACTATCCATAAAACCATTATTCAAATGCAAATTAATTTATCCCAAGATAATTTGGGATTTAAGTACCTAGATTAAGTTAAATAAGAGGGAGGATTATCCACAAAACTTTTGTTTAATCCATTATTTTACCACCTCTGTTTCTAACAAAGCTAAGAATAAACCAACTAACCCATATTTTATTTGGTCCATTTACTGTTCAGTTTGCCATTTTAAAACAGCAACACATCTAGTTCTATTCCTTCCAGGTGTTAAGAATGTATTTCAGTGCAGAAAATGGCTATATTAAAGTGATGTGAGCAGGAATGGCCTGGCATTGCAGTTCTACTCACCTACTATCAGTGTATACAAGAGGAAACAAGTAGCTGGCATTAAGGGTGACACTTAAAGATGTTTTGCTTACATTCCAGGACAGTCCAAGAACAGGTGCTTTACCTCAGTACAGAGGATTTTTATATACAAAAAGTTATTCTTAGAAAAAGTAGTATTTAAGTTCAGTTCTGTGAGTGTGCATACACAGAAGGGATTAAGGAAAGACAGGGTTAATATAAAGAAATTATTGCTAGCCTGGACACTTTACACTGCACTCCAGGGTCTCCTGATAGGAGCTAGAAGCCTGCAGAAGAGCAAGGCTTGGCAGAAGGAATGTCACTCAAAAACCCAGCCCCACCACACTCCAGTATATCCTACCCACACACTCCAGAACTGTATGTAACTAGGCAGCTGCCAACAAAACAGCTATTTGCTGCCTGACTCCATTTCTTGGCACAAGAATTTGGAGGAAAAATACTCCACGTTACATACAGATAAATTTAGAGATGCATTACAACTCTACCACATAATACTATGATGGCTTAACTTCTCCAGGATACTTGCCCTTTTGGCAGGCTGTGCATCAGAAGCTAACCCGGTGCCTCCACATCCCACAAGGTTTGTGCACATTTGCAGAAGCAGAGGGGAAAGAAACTCAATAAGCTTGTTTTCCCCATCCATGTTTTCAGCAAGAGAGACAGCACCATTTCATGTGGCAAGTATAATGCTGTATTTCACCAAGAGAAAAGGATACTTCTCCATTTCACTCCAACAAGTTCAGCAATAGCAGCAAGACTTTACCTGGAAAAGTGTGTGTTGACAGAGGCCTCAGCAGTTTTCCTTCTCCTCACCTCCCCATACTTCTCCCATTTGCAGCAGAAGGGGAGTGATGGGGACAGAAAAGGGAGCAGTTTCCTAGGATCTGGGTGGCTGACATTCGGCTAATCAGTTATGGTAGCAGATAGTAATGCCCCAGGGCTAGGTGGGAAAACATTTACTGCTCTCTTACCAATAGCAGCATCTACCTTCATAATGCAGACCTCAAGTGGCACCCTAAAGGGATGGCACCAGTATTTTTCTGTTAGTGGAAAGGAATAAGGCTGGATATGCAGTTTTCATTAGGAATTTTGAAAGTTTATTCAGCAGTCTTTCCTAAGTCTACTTGATAGACAGAGGGGCATTTCTTGATATTATGAAGAGGACCACAAAACAATTACTGCTGAAATTGGAAAGTTCGGGCATATTGTTTGAACAGCTTTATGCAGCTACCCAAAGAGAGACCTTAGAGGTTGGTATGTGCTTTTAAAGTTCTGGCAGAGAGTATGTTTTGCAGAGCACTGGGCATAGCATTTTTTGTTTGAGATCAAATGAAGCTCAAATATAGCTAGCAACATATACATGCATGCCACGTGAGCTCTCTGGCTTTATACACATACTGTCTTCAGGTCACTGTTAGTGGCATCATAGAATCTTTTAGATTGGAAAAGACCCTTAAGATGATAGAGTTCAACCATCTACCTAGCACTACCGAGTCCACCGCTGAACCATGTGCCTAAGCACCATGCAAGTACCATTTCAGTTAGATCTCAGGATCAGAGCTGTTCACCCTTCCTTCTTCATTTTTAGTTTCCACATGCTCACAAGCAACAATAAGTCTCTTCACCTTATCAAGGATAAACTCACTACTAGACAGGAATCTCTACTTCTGTCTAACAGCCTCAAAAAGGCCTTCATACTGTTACATGCAAGATTTGTCCTTTATCTGTGCTTTTCAACCTTAACCTCTAGAAGTCAGAGCAGGAAGTAACATTTTGATACCTTTGTAGCTCCATCCACTATCATGCAAAAAACCCTGGAGCAAGCCCAGCTTTACTTGCTTAGTTACCATAAGAAATACCTTAAGTCTTTCCTGTGACATTAAGTTCAGCCTCCAAAAGGCGTGGCATCAAAATTATCTTGGCCTTCTATAACTAGTATAAGCACTTCTACAGCAGTATTATTATTTTAAAAGTACATTTCCAACAGTATAGAAGAACAAGATTTTTTGTAGCATGTTAGCACTGACAATCAGAGAGAGAACACAACAAGTATAATGTAGCATTCACGCTATCAAAATTCATTGGCAAGTAATATTTCACCGGTTTGGAAGAACAGTGTTTGCAAGCCTCAGGAGAATTCTATCTACGTGAACAGCAAGAATTCAGAATAGAGACAGCAAACATTTGTAATGCAATCAAGCTTTCTAAACTTACGTGTATTAGCAACAGAAAATTGGCAAGGAGGACTGCTGGGATAGCGTGAAATCTTGGCCTCAGCTGGGAATGCAACGTATGAGATGAAATAAGTGGTGCATCCAGTAGGGTATCATCTTCCAAACTCTGTGTTACTTCCAAGGAACCCTGGAAAAGAAGGGGAAGACATAATAACAACAGATAAGCTCTAAAAGTAAAGTACGAAGTTTTAGCAATTTCCTGTTATCAAATCAAGCTCTGGGGAAAAATTAGATTAGTACCTTGAGACACACTCTTAAATTCTAGGTAAACTGTCATGACATCTTTAGGTAAGAACTCAGTCCCTTTAGTCTTTAAAATGTAATACAAGTATCTGAGCATCACTCCTGAGAGAGGCCTCAAGTATTAGTATGTTCATGTGGAAAGGTGGAACAAGTGACAATTAAATTCTCTCACATACCTTATACAGGTACTGCAAAAATCCTTGTTATTCTTACTTCTATCCAACTAAAGTTGGAGGCAGTAATGAAGCTGCAGTGTACTAGTATGTGTCAGGTGATTCAGTCACTGACACGTCAAAACACCTGCAGCAGTAGTTCAAACTGAACCCAGGCAAGAAAGAAGCAGCAGTTCAGGGGGAAGATGTTACCAACTGCTGGGCAAGACATTCTCTGCTTTCACTAGAGAACATGCAGCCCTTACTTGGCATGTTTGCACCGAGTATTGGGGCTTTGGCTTCACATTCAGCTCAGATGTTTTGGTTAAGTAAGTTTCCAGAAATACCTTTTTTTTTTTTTTAAAAGGTAAAACTAAGTATGGGTGGAGAGAAAAAAACTTTCCTTGTGGACAAGTAAATTGCCCCACTGCTATGCATCTCTGTTCCTTCCAGGCTAGGACACAGGCATTCAGTATGTCTCAAACTGAACATACACAGCCACTACAAGATCTCAAAATGCTCGAGTTTCCCTCTTGGCGTTCTGTTATGTCCCATGCTATGACTTGGTTGCTTCAGGAAAGAGAAGCTCAAGATTCCCAATCAAGTTTTGACAGCTTTTCTCCTGAGTGATACCAACCACATTCCTGAACAAGAAAAGAGCAGACTCCATCACACTCCCGACTGCACAGACAGACATGCCAGAGTTGACTGAGATAGTGGTTTTAAACTAAGGACTTCTCCTTGCCATGACAGAAATGAGCAGAAGCCTCAAGACAAATGAGGCATGTCATTCTTCTATATGCTAGCACAAGAGAGAGAAATAGAGCAGCTTTTGGGTTAGACTCAGGTGTATACTTCATATTAGCTGGGACAATGTAGATTGGCTCTTCAGTATTATTTCACCAACAGACAGCTGCCTACAGTGAAGGAACTAGACATCAAGGGTTACTTCAGCCAGCAATCAGTTTAATTTTAGTAGTCTGAACACCACACTTACCCAACCATAGAAGAGTGTGAACAGACCTCCCTCACCTATTTGATACCTTTTAATTAGCCTGGTCTTTGGCTGTAAACAACCCTTGTTGAAACACCTGCCTGGTAAGATGACCTTTTACTGCAAACCCAAAGGTTTACAAGTGACACTCCTCTTGTGTCACCAATATAAAACCCAGAAGCAAGAGTACTAAGATGCCCTCTGTCACTCACTCCCCATTTTCAGGGATCAGGTATGACTTAAAGCTCTTGAAGCAAGTGTGCAGGACCAGCACTTGAAGTCTCCATCTTGACTCATTCCTTCCCAACACAGAATTACTAGCAAAGTTAACAGCTCACACCTCACACAAAAACAGTGATGCTCCTTAGAACAATATCTTTTGTCTAATGGGAAGAGGTAAGCTCATCCCTTCTGCAGTACCATGACAGATCAGTGCACTCCTTCACAAAGCTTTATCAGAACACATTTGACCATGTTACTTACTGCGAGACTGGCTACAATCCATCCTGGCATCCTGAAATCCAGCTAGCTTTAGGAGGTGCTGGATGACATAACCTCCCTAAGTAGATATTATTACTGGCAACATGGTGAGGGGGGAATTAAAGCAAGACAGAAGATGATGCCATGCAGTCAATCTGACATTAAGAAAAATCACTTAATGTGTCCTAATTAGATCAAACACAGGTTTCATTTAATGAAGATGAGCCGAAACCACAGCTGTTAAAAGCCAAAACACCTTAAACACGGGCCTTCTGTTAGGCACTGATGCTACCAAAAGCACAGGTGAGGGCTCCATTCAGCCCCTTGGCCCCCTGATGCGTTTCCAGCCTGCGACCACCTCCGCAGCCGCCCAGCACCAGGAGCGGGGCCGGCGGGAACAGGCAGGGCCATCGCCAGCAAGCCTGGCCCAGCTGAGGCGGGTGGAACACCCAAATAAACAGAAAAGCGCCGTGGTCAGGCCAGCGCACCGCATGTAGACAGGAGATAACACTTACAGGGTCTGTCTGCAGAAGAAACAACCCAGAAGAACTAAACAAGCTACGGCAGCAGCCTCGATTATATTAATAACCTTGATGAAAAACACCCGCACACCCAAGTTACTTGGGGTTATTTCAAGCACGGCCGGACAGGGGCAGCGTTCGGCAGGGCCCGGACCCTGCCCGCAGCAGCGCGGGGGGCGGCCCGGCTGGGGAGCGGCCCCACCGGCCTCCTGACTTCCGAAACGGCCATTGGCGAGACGCCTCGGCCGGCTGCTCCCCCCGGAAGAAGAACATAAAGGCCTCGGCGCTGAGTACCGAAACCAGCAAAAAGCAGTGGAACGAAGAGACGAAACGCGAAGCGAGGCGCTCTCCCGGCAGCGCCCCCCGCTAGCAGCAGCCTGGCCGCTCAGCCCCGCAGGAACCGCTCCCGCAAACCCGCACGCACGTTGTCCAGGTCCTCCTGCTGCTGCCGCCGCCTCCCCGCCGTCAGCGCCATCTCTAACCCCGCTCCCCACCGCTCCGACTGTATTTAATCGGCGCCCCCTCCGCGGCCCGGCCGCCGGCTGGCCAGGCCCAGGCCAGGCCCAGGCCACGCCCGGCCCCGCGGTCCCACCCATCCCCGCCCCCGCCGCTATTGGGCCCGGGCCTCACGGCAGCACCGGCCCCGGGGCGGGGCCGCAGCCGGCGGGCGGGAGCAGCCGCGGAGGGGCCTGATCCGCCGGCCGTGGCTGCTCCTCTCGGTCGGGTTTCCCACTTCGCGGAGCGGGGGGGCCGGGTGTGGCGTCTTGTAGCCAGCAGCTGTGACCCAAACTTGTGCCTCCCGGAGCCCAGCCCGGGTGCCGCTCTCTCGCTGGGCGATGCTCGGTCAAGTTGGCTCAGCAGCCCGGGACTGAATTTAAAAAGGGCGGGTAGTTGATGCGGGCCCCGGGCTGGTTGTCCCTGCGGGGAACGTGGCGCAGGTGGCGTCGCGGGGTGTGGAAAGTAAGTAAGAAAAAACAGCAGCAGGTGCCTAGCAAAAAAGTGTGGGGTTAAAGGTAGCATAGTGTTGTTTTTCAGCTTGTTCTGCAGAATATTTTCCCATAGCCAACAACTTGTCTTGCAGGGACTTCTTGAGGAAGGAGTCTGTGCACTTTATTATTATTTCCAGTGGGTCCTTTCTCCATGAACTTGCGTGGTTGCCCCTTCAGACCATGGAAAGTTTTAGCACATACTAAGTCATCAAAGATATTTCTGGCCCGGTTCTGTGTTTTGTGAAGAAACGTGTTTTCTTTAAAACCTGCCCACTGCTCATTTCATTTTATAAACTTTCTTGAGAGAGACCATGGCCACTCAACAGTGTCCATGCTACTCTGTGCATCTCTGTCTTATTACTCCCTGACACCCTTTTGTGTGCCAAATGCTCCTTCACCACTTCAGTTATTCTTTGGTAATCTTTATTATCTTCTTTGGCCTTTTTCAGCTATATCCTGAAAGGGGAAGGATTAGAATGATGCAGTGTTCAAGCATGCGCGTAGTATGAGTTTACAAAACAGCATATTTATTATCTGATGTGTGCTCTGTTTATCTGCTAATGTTTCTTAACCATCTGTTTGTTTTATAAGACCATCCATGAGCCCTGAGATAATGCTAGTGAGGACACTGGAGAGGATCAAAGTTGGAACAGGGGCTTAAAAGACAGCAAGACTGTATCACTGCCAGGTTGGGATTGTTCTTTGTGTACTACTTGAGGGAAGCCAGGACTGTCATCCTGAGCTGCTGGTGCAGTTCTGCGTCTCTTGAAAGAATGCAGAAGTGCCAAAGGGGAAAAGCTGCTTCTGAGGTATGGGTTTCTTCAGGCTGTCCCAAGTTTTGCATCTCTGATTCTGTGACTTCTCTTGGGAATACCTAATGGAATCCTCCCACCCAGAGCATTTACATTCATCACTTGCATTCATTTGTTCTTGATTTATGTATAGCCACATATTTAATGACCTGGGCAACTACCTTAAATGAAAAGCCTTAAACTTGCTGGTTTCAATTCAGCTCCTGTGATAAGAGCCTGCTCGGTTCTACTTCTCAGCCTAAATGTTCTTTTTTCCTCTTTCTTATTATGCTTCCTCTTTTTTCCTTCCTCACAAAAACACAAATCCTACTGATCAGCAGCCAGAGGACAAAGTTTTTCTGTGACAGTGAAATGAGGCCACAATTCATGGGTTGCTGTTCACATAATCGGTGTCACTTTTGTAAGGTGTTCTGCCTTGCTGAGTAGTTGGCGTGGCAGGTGTGGACTGAATCTACACAGATCTAATAACAATCTACTTTAAAGAGAAGAGTGGTTTGATGGATCAGTCTGAAACTTGATTTTACAATTTTTACAACGATGCTGCCAGAACTTCCCATTTCTTTGTACAGCTATACAACTTACCTGTGTAGGGAGGGCCTTTGTCTGAGCTTTTGTTCAGCTTGAAAAGCAAGAGGTCTTTACCTTTGGTTTGTTTTGCAAGGAGCACCAACGTCTGTGTTCTAGTTAACATGTCTGTTCTGGAATAACCAGAAATGCTAGTGTGCAGTGTATTGTACGTAGTCCCACAGACAAGTAGCTAATAACAGTGCCAGTAAATGACAATGGCTAGAATATTTATTTATCTTTACCAGAAATACATTTATGTTGGTTAAAATACTTTATAGCAATTTATTTTTGAAATAATTCAAATAAGATTAAACTTTTTTTAAGAAACAAAATACACACACAAAAGTCTCTTACAAAAAATAGTCACATATCATGTCATGTTGCTTAGCTGCTATTGCTTTCATTTATGACCAAACCACATGCTGAACTGCACATTTATTTTTCTGATTTCCCCACATTTTGTTTGCTTACTTATGTGCATGCTTAGGAAAGCATACATATTTTTTGTTTTTAATCTGGGGGTTTGGATTCTGAATTTGGCAAGGATGATATTTGAGGGGAAACAGTAGCAGAGAAAGAGATACAATAAAGAAAGAAGTGATTTAGAACAGTCATTCAAAGACTTCAGAACCAAGAATCCTAAAATGAGAGATTTGATTCATCATTTGGACACCCAAGCTCAAGCAACTACTTTTTTTATTAGCATAATAATTTCAGTTGTAGAAGTACTCCTTCTCCAGTTGCCAGTCTTCCTAAAATGCTACAGGCTAGCTATAATCTTGGGTTTAGACTGTTTCTTCAGATATCCAATACAGTCAGCTGAGAAACACATACTTTGTCTGCATTATATCAGCAGCATACTATCTAACAAGTGACCACAATTGCTGCTACGTAGTTCCCATTTCTCTGTGCTTGTTCAGAGATAATTTTCTAACATTCTTTATTTGTTCAGGTATTTATAAATTTGGTCTAATGTATAATCCATTACTGCAAACTGCTGTACACTTACAAAACACCTCTATTCAATGCCTGGCACATATATGCAGTGTGCATAATACATGACACTAGACAAGTGTTTGAGGTTAAATCAAATAAACAAATGCTTCTGAGTTTAATTTTAGAATCCTAAAGTCCCAGGAAGTTTACATTTATCGGCACTCATTTGAATATGGATAATTTTATATGTAAGTGCTGTTTCTACTGAATGGAAAACAGAGTGTTCTCAATGGGTTACTGAAAAGCATGGTTGGGGGGAAAAATATGAGTTTAAATATTTGGAATGCATAAATATTTATTGTACACAACACCAGGTAGCATTTTTAGAAATACGTGACTGCCAATTTCAACTGTTTTATCTGAAACATGTATATAAACTTTATAGTATTATTCTACTCTTGTTCTTAGTAGAGCACCCAGTCTCTGTTTTGTTTTGGTATACTGTTTTAATTATTAGGTTTGAAGGTAATTTTTATTGTTGGAGGTTTTAATGATGTAAGTAAGGTCTTAATGACGTAAGATTCTCTTCTGCTCAGTTCCTGTTCCATCTTCTGGCAGATTTTGCAGACATTGTCATTTTAGTGCACCTGACTTGAAAGTCCACTCCTGAGGGCTCATGCAGTGCTGGGGAGTCTAAACCAGATTAAGATATGGCCTGTTCTTAAATTACTTCCTCTGCAACTCCATCAGTAATGATGAAGGTGTCCGATAAGGGTACAGTAAAAAGATGTGTTGTGGCCCAACAATGCCGTGCTACGGCATCCTTCTTTGCTGGCTGCCCTTAAGGAAAGCTCACGTAGATTAGAGGCCCAGACTTAATCCTATACTAAGGCATAACCTTTCCCGTATCAGTAATAATTACAATATTTGGGGACTAACTTTCACAGTTGTATCCTCACAGAGAGGCCTAATATCTACTTTTCCTCCTCTCAGTTTTATTTAAAATTTGGCATGAATGGAAACAGGATTGGAATCGCAACCTTTTTCACATTCAACTATAAGGTGTAATTATTACTGTTTCTTATTCATGTTACAAGTGCAATTAATATTTGAACTCTATTCAGCTCCATGTAAAGTATGCAGTCTCTGCTCTGAAAATATGGGGTTGTGACAGATCCCAGCATGACTAAAAATACAAATGGGAAGTGAAAAGTTAAAAATAACAGTAAAGACAATTTTATTTGCATGATTTGGTTGTAATAGTCCTGACAGTCATAATGCTGTAAGCGCAGTCTATATTCTAGCCTCAAATTACAGACACTTCACAGGTACCTGTTTTATTTCAAGCTTCTGTTAGTTTTCAAAATCCTACGGAGATTAAAAACCAGATCACTTCTGAATACATTTAAAATAAAAGAACATTTCTCTCCATGTATACTTTCAGATTTTCACATCATGCAAGTGTAAGTTTTGTGTGCTGAACAGCATCAGGCTGTTTATACATGCTAATCATGTAACCAAAAACTGCCACTTGCTATGAAGCTTTGGCTTAATAAATAAAATGCCCTTTAAAATTCCGTGGCTGTTAAATGCAAGCTATTGAAAAGAGAAAAGGATAACACTGGTATTAATAAAAACTCTTTCAGTCTTTCACCAATTAATATACAAATTTGAATGCTGGAGACATAGTGTGGCCATTGGTTAATTCAGCTAATCTATTAATACAAATCATCTAGCAAAATTGTCTGTGTGTCTGTGTCCATAATGAAGCCCAGAGATAAGACTGATGAAAATACGTAGGTAAAAATTAATAGAGTCATAGAGAGAGAATTTGGACTGCTTAATGCAGATGAGACAAAGGACATAATGTAACGGTGAATGGAAAAATTGTGAAGAACAGAACGGGCACTTTTGCTTACTTTTAAAATTTTAGTGAATTTCCAGCTATATTAAAAAACAAATGAGGTTAAAGAAGAGATAAGTAAATAAGATACATCATGATACTCAGTTCCAAAGTTTGATTTATGCTTTCAGTGTATATTTCTAAAAATAAATATGAAATTAATTAATTGTATCTCTTCTTTGTTTATTTTTCAAAATCACATTTCTGTTTATATTATATTATAAAGCTATCACAGTATGACAGGCATTTACCTACTGTATAAAGGGAAATGCAGAGCTGTTTCTGAAGCTATTTGGGTTTAGATAATATATTGTCTAGGATAATTTTCATGAGAAAAGAGGAATGTTTGAGATAATTTGCCTCAAGAAAACTACTGAATAAAATTAAAAGAAAGACAGAGGATGAAATTTCATGGAAAAATTAGGGTCTTTTCCCCACAGTTCTTTTTCCATTTTCTAAATATTTTGTCTGAAAATCATAAAACGAACTTGTCAAGAATTAGCTTGCATAAACTAACATTTTAGGCTGTATGGTTAAATATTAGCCTTCTGACAAGGGAGTCTTTTGAATATTCTAGATTCTGAGGATACCTATTTTTTTTTCCCTAATATATTAGTCTGGATAAAAATATTCTTCGTTTGCATAGCAAAACTGGCAAGAAACTTTCCCTGATGCCAGTGAAAATTGTACTCCAGGAACACCATGAAAGACTACTTAATATACGAGCATCTGCTTGTAGCAGAATTATTGGACTAAGCCTTTTCCTACTTAAATCTTTGACTTTAATTTCCCCTGCTTTTTTTTAAACTCAATATAATAGGAGTCCAATTTTACTAGACATTCTGCAAAGTTAGGTGTACTGATCTTGAGCTCTTTTCTTAATCTTTACAATGAATTTGCAATGCCTTCGAGTCTTTCTTACGCACACACACACCAAATGTTATTCCAAATGAGGATTTACTCAATTTCTGGAACAGCAGCATGATCTGCTTTTCACTTTCTGCGAACAACCTGTCTGTGCAAAATTATGTGTGGTAACTATACCTATATGATTGCTGACTTTCTGAATATAATCTTTTAATATTTTAATGGTTTTTTTTATTTCATTGCCTTTTTGTATAACAAAATAATTTGTACAACATATGAACTATATCCCACTTGCTCTTTCCCAGTCTACAGCATTTTTCATTTTCACTGAGTGCCCCCTCAAGTACTGTAGACTCTGCAAATACTGTTCCTCCAGTCTTATTTATATGCATATGCAACAATATGTATTCAGATTGATTCTTTGAGCATACTGTGTCACTTTTCATGGTGTAAATTGCTCCCTATTACTCTTCTTAGGTAAGCTCACTATATGCATGACTACATGCAATTTGGTGAGTTTACCTATTCTTTCGCAGTAGGCCAATCATAGATACCAAGGACTATTTGAAATTAATAGAATTTCTGTGTATAGTTGTGCATCCAGTGGACACTAGATGGCAGTATATCAATTGTTTAAATGTTATTTTAATTAATTAGCTGTACCTGTTCTCAACAAACTGTGTAATAGTTGATTGAATTGGTTAGGATTATCTTATAATATTGCTGTTAGAGTGCAGAGCAATTGCAGTGGAGCAGAAATACACTGACTTCGATGGACTTGCACTGATAGGTATAGTACTATACCTTACAGTTATTATCTATGAAGAAAATTACTTCTGCTTCATTTTTCAAGAAAATAATGTTTTGACAAGTTAAACAAGCATGACTGAAAATAAGAATAATCTACACTCCTTTAAAGTAAAATGATCAGGAAAAAACTCCAATGACTGAGAAGACTTCTGTGAACATGATATATCCACATGATATATCACTTGCTAAAGATTGGATCTTGCAAATCCTTCTTTTTGTGTGTGTGTATGTGTGTGTAGGCTGTCCACAAAACCCATGCAGAATGTATTTCAGTGAGGTGGCACTCTGTTGAAGGGTGGAGCTCCATCATCAGCTTTGCCTGCAGCTGATTGGGATGGTCCAGCTTTCCCCAATAAATCCTTGCTGCGGGTTTCTGCTGCTACCTTTGCATCATGTCCAAGTTGTCACATGGCTACAAGGTGAAATCTAATAATTTTTTGTGGGTTTTCTGCTGGTTCAGTGAATGGAACCCACTCAGTATAGAGACCCGATTACTAGGAAGCAACACAAGTCTGAAAGTAGGAACTGGTCCGTCTCTTCCACAGTCATCTCAACATCTACACCATCCATCATCTACACCATACATGAAATACAAATCTTCATAGCACTGGGCTGCAGATCTGCTCATCAAGATCTCTACTTTGCATCTCAGTAGTATGCAGTACTAATGTGAATCAAAGCCATGACCTATACTTGCTTCCATTCGTAATCCTTGCTTGAACTCGGACTTCCTTTTTCCGTGGCGCTAAAATGAACTTGTAATCTAGCAAGAACACTGCCCTGTTCAGCACTTACCACACAGATTGGACTTCTCCACTGAGCAGAACTCAGACTTCATACTATTTGCTTTTTATTTGGCCCTTCTTTCACAACACTAGGATTGGAGTATTTAAAGCCTGTTTACCAGGCTGTGTGCTATATCAGGTCTTTTTGGAAATTACACCATGTCTGGTTTTGAACACTGAAAAAACAGTCCTTAGTTACTAATTTTCTTCATCACATAAGATCCATGAACTTTACAGCATAAATCTTACTGTTCACCTGTTTTCATTAAGTATGTATCATTCTTAAGTGCTCCAGCAATTGCTCACACAGAAGAATAGTCCTAGAAAAGACTAAACATTTTTATCCATGCTTAATTGTGTTTAACTGATTTTGGTCACAGTACAATTTATTTTTGAGAGCAGCTGCTTTGCTATGCCTTATTTCACATTCCAAATGTACATGTCTTATTTTTTTCTCTCTCTGCTACTCTCCAGTACGTATTCCTCTGCAATCTCATCCCTTTCTCAGTCTGCTGCATGCACTCTTGCTTTTCCTTTTCACATTACTTTTCAATGTAATTCTTCCCAGCTGCATTCATGTCCCTAGCCCCTTCCTTTCTTCTTTCATCATGAACAGGATCCCAGCCTTAGCAGCATCTTCTCATAAGCATTCTGCCCAAATTGTTACAAAGCTATGTCTTCTAATATATTAAACAAGAATAAATATTCTTACAAGTTGTGTTTTTTTGTCCTTTTTGAAGAGGTCTTCCTAACCTGTGTTTGTCAATTAGAAATACTGGTACAAACTTATTTCACTGTTCTCTGTGGTTAAACCTAATACAGATTTTCTTTTAACATGACCATGTCAGCACGGTATGTGATGTCTTAAAGGTGCTTATAGAACACCATGTGTACATGCGGTTACATTGACTTTTACCAGGATTGCTTATTGCATATGTAGGACTGTGTAACTCATGGAACTGTCTTGCTAGAAAACAGAGCATTTTCACTGGATATACTTCACTGATGTATGGCAGCAGGATTTCTGTATCATTAAAGTACTTCTAGTGTCAATATAGCCAAAAAATCACGCAGTCATTAGTAAGCATTGGCAGCGCTCCTTTAAAACTCTCTAAATAAGTAGGAAAGGACGAAGAGTTGTTACAGGGGCTGTCCTAAACACAATGGGGAGTTTCCTCAGTAAATGCAGAGATTTGAATTGCTGCAGCATAAACAAATATGGCAGCTGTTTCATCATAGATAAGAAATGTAGCCTTTTCCCTTTCAAAACAACATATAAACACCCCCACACATATATAAGCCTTTTTGGTTTTGTTTTTTTTTCTCTAACAGTTATTTTCTAAGAAGAGGTATTGGAACAAGCTAAATCCCATAGAAATCCAAACATTGTATTTAAAGGATGTATTTTCTCGTGGTTAGATGTGTAAGTTGTTTTGCCATAACCACATAATGTATTTTGGATGCAGTCATTTTTGTTTCAGCTGTTTATGATTCCTTTCAGGATTACTGAAGTACAAAGACATAATTTTAGAAAAAAAAAAAAAAGGACCCTGCCCTATTTGTGTTTCTTTTTGATGTTCTGTATCACGGAAGTTACTTCAACTAACGTTAAACATTTGGCTCCAAAGCTAAAACAACTTTGCAAGAAAATGACCGAAGTCCCAGATTGGAAATGCTTAAAGTTCATTTAAGAATGAACGTTATTAAACAGTTCTGCTGTTTTAACAAGGGGCAGCATCAGCAGCTGCCTACATGCTTGCAGGATCTGTATGTGTGTACACAAACCCTCATCAGCTTCCAGAGAAGTTTACAATGACTTCATACTCTAATGTGGACCCTTAAACACAGCACAGTCTACTACTAGTAAGAGTCATGTAGGTCTTACAGGTCAGTAAAAGTAGGATCTTTGTCTTACAAAGTGACATGAACAGGAGTTTGCTCTGGGGTACAGAAACCTAAGAGTGCGACATGACAGTCGTCAGCAACTCTCTGATCTATCCAGGCCAGACCTGCTGATGAACTCAGAACTTGCTGACTCTAGGACACACAAAGCCGGCTGAATTTTAAACCTCTGTTTCAGAGCGTATGATTGCTAGCTGGCCGCTTCAGAGCAGACTGCCATGCAAGCAGGTTTTGTTGCATCTTTCAAATCTTTAACATGTAGCTTGTCTTCTCCAATACAACCCAGAGGCAAATCTAGTTCTCTCTTGAGAAGAGACAAATTCAGCAGTTACAAAGCACAGATTTCATAAAAACAGGCACTGACAATTGCAATTATTTAATTTAGAAAAACCTCCAGTGGAAAGCCATTGAAAAAATGTAGAAGTGTTCCCAGATCAAACATCACAGTGCAGTGAAAGAGGATTGGTAAACTGAGAAAACTAAACCAGCATTTTTCAAATGAGGAATATTATTAGAGATTAACGAACATGAAATAAGAAATTAAAACACATTCAGTTTTAATAACCTGTGTTTTTATTAGAAGCATTGATGAAGGCTTTATGTATCCATCTGTAATATTCTTCACTCAAAATGCACCTGCCATTTTCTGGTTTGCCTTCTTACAATGTGCTGTCCTCAAACTCCTCTCGCCCTTAGAAAAATAGTTTTCGTCAGTAAGAGACTTATTAGTTATAGATTAACTTTATCAATGTCAAATCTCTTGTGAAGAAGCATTTTGTTTTTACTGATGCTATAACTCTTGAATACCCAAATGGTGTTCAGCTTGCTAACCATATCTTCCACTACACAATCTTCTGAGATGCAGAAGTAACTTACAGGGGCTTAAGTACAGTGAATTCTTCTTGAATCCCTCAAGTTAAAAGTTGCCAAACGTACTCTTCTTCATTACTGTTTGAATTAGTTTCACTTACAAAGACAAGTGTTTGAAATAGATCCCTGTCCTGTTTGTGTTTCTTTTTGCCTAATGGCAAACATAAAACCACAACTCAAGTACTTAATGGTCAACATTAGTGATGTTTGTGATTGTACGACTAGAGACAGGAGGGCAGCCGTGTTGAGTAGCGGAGTCACCGTTCTGCTGGACTGGCTCAAACAAAAGTGGATGAGATCCAGGAGGTCACAGTGAACCAGAGCACCAGCGCTGCAGCCTGTTCAAACCCAGCGTCCACCTTCCCCGCCCCGACGTTCTTCTGGGTTCTGCTCTGGCTTCCATTGTGAGCTGGCACCGCCTGCACAGGCTGGTGTCAGGCCAGCCCCTCGCCCGGCCTGGGACGAAGTCGTGGTCGCTCTCCGTTAGGGCTGGTCTTCTCGGAGAGGAGACCTGTGGCTTTTTTTTTTTTTTTTCGGAAAAATAAAAAAGAAACAGTCCCGGCTGGAGGGCCTGGAGCAGGTCCGTGTCCCCCCCCCGCCATCCTCCCTCCTGCTGAGGCCGCCCTGCCGCGGGCGCTCCGTGGGACACGTCGCCGCCGGGACAGCTCGGGGCGCCGCTCTCCGGCCCTGCCTGAGCCGCCGCGCTCCGGCAGGTGGGCGCTCAGGTGCCCTGGGACGGAGAGGGGCACTGGACCCAGGCGCGTCCCCTCCAGGACACGCTTCACCCAGCGAAGGGGAACAGCACCGGCTCGCCCTTCTCCCAAAGGCGAGGGGCGCGCAGCGGCTCAGGCGGGGCTGCACCACGCAGGCAGCAGCTGGCCGCGCAGCCCCGAGGGCTCCCAGCCCCGCGCCCGGGCGGGCGGCTCCAGCGCTGCGGAGCCTGCGCACCTCCGGCACTGCGGCCGCCGGCGCCGCCTGAGGGGCGGCCGCCCCCCGCGCCTCACAGCGGCCGGGCGCCCCCATTCCGCCGCCGCGCCTGCGCGCCGCGGCCCGTCCCCGCCACCGCTCTCCCGCGGGCGGGAACCCGGAAGTGGGCAGCGCCGGCGGCTCCCGGCGGGCCGGCGGGTAGCGGGGGCTCCGCCGGAGGGGCGCAGCCGGCACCCCGCGGCGGGGGCGGCGGCGGCTGGCATGGTGCTGGCGGCAGCGCGCCGCGCCCGCGTTGCACGGAGGAAGCCCGAGCGGAGCCGCGATGGAGATGCTGCTGCCGCCCGTGTGAGTGCGGCGGCGGGGCGGGCGGGGAGGCTGCCGGGCTCCCCGAGCCCGCCGGGGCGGCGGTGCGGAGCGCTGGGCAGGGCTGGGGGCGCGGGGCCGGGCCCAGCCGCCCGGCAGCGAGCTGAGCTACCGCGGCGCTCCGCAGCCCGCCCAGCCCGCGGCGCGGCCGGCCCGCTCCGGGCCGGTCGGCATCGGCACCGGCACGGAGCGGTGCCCGCGGGCAGCCCCTGCCCCGGCGCGGGGGAACCGGCCGCGGGTGGGGGCAGCGCTGGCGGGAGGGTCGTGTCGGCGACCCGGCGTCTGGTGCCCGGCGGGCCAGGGCTCCCCAGGGCCAGCGCCGCCGCCCCGGGGATTGAGATGCCCCGTCGTGCCGCTGCCGCCCGCTGCGCTGCCCGCGTCGGCGGGGCGCTGGGGCCGGGGCGGGCGTGGGGCCGGCGGGCCGGGTCGTGGGGCAGCGGGCGGGCAGGGATGCCGGCACTCCGCGCCCCCCTTCCTCCTCCCCGCCTTCCCTTGTGCCTTCCAGCTTGCGGGGACAGGCCTTTTTTTATTTTTTTTTTTTTTTTTCCCTCCTCCCCCTCAGTCCTTCTGCTTCCTCCATATGTGGTCCCAAATTACTCTCCCTGTTTGACTCAGCAGTCATGCTCATCACACTCTCGGTTTTCTGGTTATTTAGTTAAGCATCTTTTTTAGTAGCAGTGCACTAGGCAAGCCACGTATTTCGAGCTGCACTTCAATTGAGTTGATCCAGCCTGTTAGATGCTCCAGTTCAGCGCAGCTTCGTCCCGCGCCTTTGGGAGGTTGTTTTCAGGTATGTGTAGGTGAGGCTTTTGGGAACGAACCAAAGGGAACCAGTTGCACCAGCAATGACCTAACTGGTGAAATGGTAAGAGATGCTCAAATAGCTTCAGGTAGACGAGCTGTTCTAGAAATAGAAGGCATGTGACTGACTGTTTTGTAGGCTTCATTACCTTAAAACAAAATCATCCTTTGTGACGAACTAATGAAACTGCAGCAAATGATTTTACGCTTCATAGGAACTCCTCCATCTGTCCAGGATGCTTGGCAGCTCTTTGCAGGCAACTCTGACCAGCGTTTCTTGCATATCTGTATGTGATGTGTATACAGTCTCTATATGCGTGCAGATATGTACACATCAGTATTTGATGTATTGCTTTGGGATGTAAAAAGCATTCTTGTACTTGGTATGTTAGTGGTACAATTAAAAGCTGTGTCTCTTCTTCACAGTTGGTCTTTGGTGTTTTAAATGTTCCCTGAAGTCAGTAACTTCTCTGTATCATTTTTCTGAATGCCGATCAATACATATATCACAGAAATTAGAAGAGTAATATTCAATTTAAAGGAGTTTACTAGATAGGATGTCTTTTTTTTTTTTTTTAATACTTCCATACAGCAGTGCATATAATTGTGCTCTGTAACATATAACTTGATTTTTTTTTTTCTGATTGATGCAAATCTCCTGTCTTGCTTGGCCCCTTTCAGCAGTGAGTTGTATAATTTTCAAAACTGAGCCTGTAAGTTTTAATTCATGGCAGTTCATGGTACAATGTAGTAAGCTGGTAGTAGTTTGAGTTCTGCAGAGGGACCTTACTTTGTTAGCCAGTGTTTTACTGATACTTTTTAAAGTGCCTTTGTTGTGTGATGCAGTTTTGTGCTGTTTTGCTCCAAAATTTTGTAGGTAGTTTTAGAATAATGAAAAGCAGACCCAACTACTTTGCTTTGCATGTTGTTGTAGTACACAGAATATAGAGTTCTAGGTTGAAATCTTAAATTATAATTGAAATTTTATTTTAACATTCCTTAGACCTTGCTTGGGCATCCAAGTAAAAAGTTGTTGGTATGGTGGAAGAGAGGCTGGGATTATAGGAGTCAGTGCATATGTTCAATTTGACTATTACCTAAAGCAAGTAAGATTGAGTTTTCATTTGAAATCAGTTCTCTGATGTAGTGGTGTCAGTTGCCCCACCAAGTGACTTCAGTGACTTTGCTTATTTCCAGTTTGGTGGTTCAGGAATACAGTTACAGTAGTGCAGGTAAAAACATCACTGATGCTAAGCATTTTCGGAGTACTACAACAACGTAATTTGCCTTGCAAAAATAACATTGTGATTGCAAACACAAAACTCATTGGCTTGGCTTGGCATAAAAAACCCACTTGTGGTGTGGACAGTCGTAGTGCCTGAGGGGTGTACATAACTATTTGTCTGCAAAGGTTAGTGTCTGTAGAACTTGGGTATTTCTTATAGAAAGAGATAATTGTAGACACAGCTAATGATTTTTCATACTGCTCAGTTTTTCTCTTGCTCTTTTGGGTGGGTTTTGAGAATAAGGAAAATTAAGGTGTTGGTCGCCTTTTGCTTTTCAAAACATTGAGCGGATCGGCAAAACTACCCAGTTTTTCTCATACACACCTATATTTCATGCTGCTGCTAGGGAAAGCCAGGACAATTACAGTAGTCATCATGCAGTCTTCCTGTCAGAGATGAACTGGGAGCTGCACGAACCAGTAAGGGAGGTCCTGGTGGAAGAGGAGAGAGCAGCTCTTGTCTTGCAGGCAGTGAAGGCCTTGAGAGACAAGTGTGATGGATGCTGCGTTCTGCCATTGATCTGTATGGGCAGCAGGCTAGAAGTTCCCAAACCTCTGCTGCTCCCCTCACTTCAGGGTTTATTGGAAATATTCTGGAGCATCATCTTTATGTTTTCCTTAGTGGAGACTGTTGTTAGCCCTGAGTGCCTCTGTCGGCCTTGCTAGTGTTGGTCACCAACTTATTGCTTCCTTGGGAATTCTACCTACTCCTCCACGCTGTTGGTAACGTGGAAACGAAAATTGCTTGGAGTAAAGAATAAGCTGAAGCGCAAATCTTTTCCTTGTCTCCAAGGTGAAGATGGAGAAAATATGAGTGACAGAACTGGAGATTAGACAGAAGTATTAACTCTCTTCTTTTCTTTCTTTCTAGATGTACCAAACTTTGCCATCAGAAACCCTTGGATCTGAAAGATGATAACACTGAAATTCACTGTCCTGTTACAGTAAATCCGTGGCACATGAAGAAAGCTTTTAAAGTTATGAATGAATTAAGAAGGTATTACTTCACTGTATACATCTGCCTGGAGTCCATAATACATTTTTAACTTTAAGTTAATAATAATAGTTTATTTATGCAATTCCAGAAGTATAGCTGATGAAAAGGATCAAATATCCAATGAAGTGATAGCTGAATGGTAGTCATGTGATAGCTGTAATGTTTGTAGTATGTTTTTTCCCCTCATAAGTTAATCAAAACTAGGTTTATGAGACTTGAAAATTACTTAGAGGTTTTATTTAAGGAGTTACAGCTACTGATCCTGTCTTGTATGTAGTTGATCCTGGGTAGAAGAGAAGTGACTCTTTAGTTGGCTCTTTGTATGCCTGTTGTTGATTTTTGTGGTAGGCTGTGAAGTGGAAAAATGTTAAAATTTTCTAGTCTGGAGACAAAGGTCACAGTCTAACAAACGTAAACCAACTGACAGTATGCTTTCTTTTCTTAGTTATCTTTTGCTTGTCCTCTGGGAGAAATTGATGAACTCCCAAATCAAATGTTGAAAATAACTTTTCTCAATAGAGTTTTATAAGACCTTGAGTGATGCTACCATCAGTTTCAGTAGAACTGGGAGAATGGTGCTGATGCTGTTCTTAGCACCCATATTGATTTATTTTCTACATATGAGTAGGTGAGATGGTGTTGAAAACTGTGACAGCTGGTAATTAGAGCTCACAACTGAGCTGTGGTAATTAGAACTCACAACTATCACTGACAGTAATTCAGTTTTATAACTAACAGCAACAATGGAGAAATTAAATAAATAAAGCCTTTCTCTAGCACAGACAATACCGGAGGGTGTGAAAATCATGTAGTCTTTTGTTATTTCCCGTATAAGATTAAAAACTGGAGAGGCTTCACCTGAAAAAAGTCAGCAACTGATACCCTTTTAAAGTATGCCTTTGATCTTCGCTGTTCCGTATGGGTAAATTGTTAATACTGTGGTAGAGACTGTGATCAGATCAATGCATTTATCTGTCTGTGACAGTTTGTACTGTACTGGAAGAGGGGAGAAAATCATATGCTAACTATAAATGACTTAAACACAGCTCAAAGACTTCCTTAGTCTGAGGATAATGACATAAGAGCAGAGACTATTTTTCTAGTATGTTAACAGCCTAGTTACCTTATGCTGGAAGGACTGAGACTTGTTGCTTCCCTTTACTTACGCCTTTGGCTTTTTCGAGGATCCCAGTAACCAGATTCAGTTTCTCAAAAAGTGCAATAGAGCCTAGCTAGAGTCAGCAGCCATGACTTCTGAAGGATGAGCAAGAGTTTGGATGAAGAAACAGTTTCCCAGAATGAATCTTACAACAGTTCAGAAGTCAGAAACCTTACCTGCATTTTGTTGTGTTGAGAGTAAAAGATTCATGGTCTTCCAGCAGAGTGCATTGTTGAAGGCCTTGGATTATTTTCAGAATATAGTTTAGTTTCCATGGTTACTCAAATTCGAATTGCTGTAGAAGCAATTTGAGCAATTTTGTCTTACATGTATAAATAGTTAAAGTTGGGATAGGAGCAGTGCCATGCAAACCTTAACTAGTTCTTGTTTAATAAGGTAGCTGATACAGCAATCTTTACTATTTGAGTACAGCTTTTAAAATGGTAAGTGCTGATTATAAGCATCAATATTTGCATTTATTTGTTTGAAATAATAAATGGAAATATTTTAGAAATGTTTCAGACTTTGACTTTAAATGAAGACTTAATCAAGTAAATTGTATTTTTTATTTTATTGACTACATTTTAAAAGTGGTTTCTGTCTCAGTTCTTCTCATTAGTGTAGCACAAGCAGGTATTTGCCAGAGCTATACTCTCCAGAAAGTGCATAACTAGTGAAGAAATAATTTGCTTAAGCATCTAAAATACATTGGTTTTGGAATGCCTAAGTCTGTGAGTTTATATTACATTTTTGGCTGCTGCCAAGTTTCTTGGATCTATTAGCTCATAAGAGGGTTTTTCTGGGCCTTCAAATTTTGACAAATTTGACTAATTTTGTCCTTGGTAGTTTTTGCATTTCATTACTCATCATTACCTCAACACTGAGTCAGAGAGATCATTAGGATAGCTAATCAGTTCTTGATATGTGAAGAAATTACCCCCTGATGCCTATCTTTGCTCCTCATTATAATTTGCTTTTATCACAATGGAATTTGACCTTACTTATCTTTGTTAAAATCCTCATTCTTACAAACAAGGCTGTACCAAAATCTTTTGAAGATGTGAATAATGACCTTTCTCTATATAAACTAACTAAGAACAACCTCCAAGCTGGTAAACCGTTATTGTTTTTAAATCTGTACTTTTTTGCCCCCCATTTCTCGTTTCCTTCACCAAGATGCTGCGCTCTCCAGGGCTTTGTTCATTCAGTCACTCTATGCAAGCAAATGGTTAAAATATTGCTTCAGAACACAAGCTTTTCCAAAATAAATTGGTGTGCCCTCATGAAGGTGCTGAGTTGCCGTGGAAGCCACAAGATGCTTGCAGCAGAGTACATGATTAAGTTTATAGGCTTGTTTCTTTATCAGTAGTTTATTTAGCTTGTCAGTTTTGTAGTAAGCCAGGGTAAATTCATTCACCTAATGCAGTTCCAGACTAGAGATATATCCAGACTACCTCTGAGTTGCTGTGTCTATATATGTGCAATGGAATTAATTAGCTGGAGTTTTGCATTGATGTATTTCTGTTGCTTCAAGCTTCACTGTTCTCTTTGGTATTTCTTTGCAGCTAAGTATAAAACCTTTTGTTCCTGTTGTCAAGTTGAGCGCAGGTGTCTGAAAAGCTGGGTATCTGACCTCTTATGTACACCTTTCTGTTTAAATTTTTGTATAATAAATGTAATGGTTGTTTTCGAGCTCCTCTGAATTCTGTGTTTCATCTGAGTATGGTTGTTACCTTATATTAAACATCTTTTTGTTAATAACCATATTGCAGGCTAAACTTATGAGATTTAGATGGTCGTTGTAGGTATTAAGAGCTGAAAGGGGGAAACTATTCTAATACCAGGATTGCAATATGGCCCCAAATCTTGGCCACCTAAATTTTTAGTGTGTGACCTCCAGTAGGCAACCTTACTTGAGGCTGTGCTCAAAGATTCTTTGTTATCTGTAAGATCTTATTTCTTACCTCAATTTTTTAGTGTTTGCGTATATCAAATTCTTTTTTCTATCGTAGTTATTCAAAGAGGCCCAGACTTCCAGGGAAAACACTTTATAAATTGTGCTGGTACAAATTTTGGTTATTCGATGCAAAAAACTTCTGTGCAAGAAATCACAATTATCACAATTCAGCTGTCTGGTTTTAGAAAGTTCTGTGTACTTAAGCACCATCTGTAATCCGATTGAGTAATAGCCGTGTGGTTGTGTAACACATTTAAAAACAATGCTTTATTAACACTGTCTGCCTCCCTCTTTTGAGGGCATGGGAAAAGAAATTGTGAGTGATGTTATATGATTTTCTGTTGTAGCTCACTTTGATGAAATTGCTTTCTTTATATTTCTAAATAGTCAAAACTTGCTGTGTGACGTGACGATAGTAGCTGAAGATATGGAAATTGCAGCGCATAGAGTTGTGCTAGCTGCCTGCAGCCCCTACTTCCATGCCATGTTTACAGGTACCAAATGTTTCAATACTTACTATGTTCTAATCCAATCCAACTGTATAAAGCTCAGAATTAAAAGACTCTTGCTTTTTAGGATCTCATTTAATATTTAGATAAACCAATAGGTACATTTGGGTTTCTTAATGGATTATTTTTTGCAGTCTAAAGACATACTGGCAACTTATTCTATGTTAGCACGATGAATGCTTTAAAAAGTCTCCTTCATTTAAAGCAATTTAGACATTAAGTAAGCTAGGAGTAGTAGAGTTGTTATACCCTTCAAGGCTGTAGTAATCTCACTTGTCCAAAAGAAGGTTAAAATAACTTCCATGTGAATTTTGGAGTCAATTATGTCCTTTAACAAGTACTGCTGCTATGTTCTATAGTCCCCAAGTACTCTAGGCCGTTAGTAGATATGAAAGCTTTCCGTGGCTTTGGCAGCCTATGGCTGGAGTGCATGTTTCAGTATTTTTAGGGTAATTCTCTGTGACAGATGTGCTCTGCATCATTGCCACAACTTTTCTGTGCAGGCTTGATTCTGCCTCTGCCCACTCCACGCTGGCCAAGTTGTTGCTTTGCTGCTACAACAGGAATGCTGAGGGCTTGTGAGGCTGAGATGGGTTCAGGTTCATAGGAGCCTCCAGCTGAATTCCTGTGCTGTGGATTTAATTATGTAATGGTTATACGCACATTGAAATCATGTGGAATTTGGTGTAAAAGCGATAATGCTACTAAATGCATGTTAAAATTAATTTTTGAAGTCTTGCCTGTTCCTTCTCACATCTTGTGCCAGTTTGGTAGCTAATGTTGACTGTCTGAAATGAAAAGCATTCTCTGCAGCATATTACTTCTGAATACCAGCTCAGGTGGAGGCAGAAGTGTGACTCTTGGGCTGTCACTATGCAAGCAAAATGAAGTTTTAATAACTTAAATTGTGTGCAACTGGAAGGTTGAAATTTGAAATACTGTTGTATCCTGGTGAAGCAGCTGATTATTCTTGATTTTATATGCAAATATTTGACACAACCAAAGCTAGAAGTGGAGTCACTACTAGCAGCAACAGTGCTTTAAAGTTGTGTGTAAAATTATATATCTCTTCCTCTGGTAGTTTGTCAACTTTGCTTTTGCGTTTGAGACAAACATTGCAGGTGACTGATAGATTCTTTCGTGATTTTTTCCTGCTGTCCTTCAAGTTAGAATGAAAGCAGCTGCTTCGACAGTTCCCTTCCATCACCTTAGTAACAGAAACACAAGCTTCTTACATTAGTTCTGTATTAAAGATTAACTGTTGTTGACTGTCACATTGAAAATACTCTTTTCATAGAGTATAGTTGTATATTGTGCTCTCTGTGGTTAAGACACTTCTGCTTGCCCCGACTGCCCTTTCTGTGGAAGTGTTTATTACCCGTGAGGGCTCCCAGTGCCGTGTCTGTGGCCACTCTCCAGAGGGAATCACTGAAATCTTGCTTCTTCCCTTACTTCAGTCCCTTTTACAATTTGTAGCTTGTTTTATGTTTTTAAATGTTCGTCGTCTTTGACACCCAGTGGTGCAGGAGGTGGGAAGAGTTTAACCTGTACATCTGTGGCAATGTTAGTCTAGTTGGTGAATTAAACTGGTGGGAATTTAAATATAATTCAACTGTGGCTTCAAGATTTATTGATGGATTTTTATACTACTCTCATAGGCTGCTTTCAGCAAGGCCCAGCTGTGGTGTTGGTGTATTTCAGCCACTCCCCACAGAAAAAAATCCTAGGTTCGTCATAATCGTTGTCTCCATGAACCCTGCAATTCACACTTCTCAGGTGAATTTGTATTCTCATCCAGTAATCTGCAAGTTCAAACAAGCAAGTTTGATCCTTTAACCAGCTACAACCAAATGGAGAAGTATCTTCCTCCGTCCAGAATAAAACAGCAACTGAAAAGACAGTAAAAGAAATTGCACTTTCGTGCTTCAGGGTTAGTTCTTGACTAGAAATTAGGAGCTTATATTTAGACACGTTTGCAGGTTACTTCCATCTTTCTCTGAGTCATTAGGTACTGACTGCTATGCAGGCCAGGATATAGCATTAACTGACATCAGACCTTCTGCCTCGGGATTTTTTCCTGTTTGCACTTGTAATGGTAGAAGTAGCCCCATTAAATCCAGAAAGAAAAAGTTACTGCCTTTTAAAGTAACAAAATCTAGTAAGTTAGTAAAAATTATCCTATGGGGCAGGAGGGGAAGATTAAACATCTGAGACTGTTGGTAGTGATAATTCTTCCTTTTGTAGACAATAGAATTCTTTAGAAATATGTATTGTGATCAGAATTAAATACACTTAAATGTTTAGAGGAAAATATTATAAAACATCGGTAAAGGGACATTTCAGTGGCCGTAGGGCCTGGCTTGGGACAAGGGTGACCTGAGTTTGTCTTTTCTGCGATGGTAGTTCTCCTTAGGGAATTACCTGCTCTCTTTGCTTCCATTCTCCATTTCTAAAATTCTGTTTAGATTTAAAAAAAAAAAAAAAAAAGGCCTTCCTTACGGTACTTTGTGAGTGACCATATAAGCTTTTTAGATAGCATTTTAGTAACTTCAGCTCAGCTAGTGCTCTGCTGCTCCTGCTTGGGAGGTTAGAAAGTGAAGCACTGAGCTGGTCCATTCGTGATATGCTTTCTGTTCCCAATATGCTTTCCATTCTACTCACAATATGCTTTCCTGTCACTAACAACTCTCTGGAGATGTGGTGGTGCAGCCTCCAGTCATGAACTGAGTGGTTCAGCAGGTTGAATTCTAGACCGAGACTGCCCGGTGAGTGAACCTATGATTTCCTGCGTATGATCTGTCGAACAAGTCTGGAAAACAAGAGGACTGATCTAGAATTGTAGTAAGACTGCATGTCCTTTTTTTTTTTTTTTTTTTTTCAGATTCTGAGCTCTGTTGTTAAACAGAGAGAATGCCTATCCATTGCTCTAGAAGCCTTGACACAAAATCTGAAAACAGAGCTAATGTGCTTGCAGAATATCAAACTCTCCTCTCCCACACACACGATTTTCCCAAAGGACCACCTCCACAGCAGCTTGCATAATAAATAACTTGCAGCATGCATGCTCTGAAGATCAATAGGTTTAATCTGTGTCAAACTAGATGTAGAAACTTGGAATACAGGGCCCTGCAGAGAACACGCTGCAATCATCCTTCAGCGGTGTCGGGAAATGATTCAGAAGAACAGGTGAAAAGAGAAAGTTCTAGGGGGCTGGATTTTGCTGGTTTTGAGGTGGTTCTTCATAAGTTTTTTCCAGAATGCTAGCAACCTGTGCTGCCATTAAGTAGTAGTATGTTGCTGTAGATTGTCTTCTCCGCTTCCTACCATTTAAAGGGTTGATTGATAATGCCATTCCTTACCCTTCAGCTGAAAAAAGTCATGAATAACAATAGATTTATCAGTGATGATCCCTTTGCCAAATGCACTGGGTAAAATGCATTGTTTGTCACTAATCCTGGAGACCACAGGATAACAAACAACGGAAATGTATGTGTACTTCATAAAGAAATATCAGCAATGATAAGCATCTTCTGATTCACTTCCCCATCCTGTCTGCTCTGTTGTTGTATACATTGAATTTGTTGCCTCATCAATACCCTTATCTTTAGATGTCTAGGGGAAAGAAATAAGAATATATCCAATACAGAAGAATAAGAAATGTGTGTATCCAGAGACTGGGATATACTCTTCCAAAGTCAAAGTTGATATATCTACCAACATAACTGGTGTAGTTTATGTTTCGCTTCCCAGTGCAAGTCGATGCAAAAAAGGGTAAAGGTCTGAGATGACCAGGTGTGTGGTTGGTAGTCATGCACAAGATTATAATCATTACTTCAAAATGTGTCTTTGGGCAATTATTTCAAATATAAACAGAATGTTGCATTTTGAGAAACATCATATTTTAGAAGGTGGATGCTATTTTGCAGACCTTCTTATGAAGATCAGTTTTGGCATATGGCCAATATGTCAGCCTCCACAAAATGGGATCCAACAAGTTTTCCCTTGCTTACCATTTTATCTTAGCTTGAGTTTTAACTGCTATAACAGATGTGTAACAGAGGTGAAATTGCTGAGAGAGTAGTAAGTAGGCAAGCAAAGAAATATGTATGTTAATTCTTCTGTGGGGATATACATTTTCTTTTTAAAGTAAAATGACTCCAGACTGCATTTGGTATGCTCGTTCGATTAAGAAGTTAATAAAGCTTGCTTTGCCAGCAAAAATGTTTTTGTATGCATTTGAAGAGTTTTATTTAGGCTTGATAACAATATTTTCCTGATACTGTACACTGGAGAAAATAGGTCACCTGCAGTAAAAGTATTAACCCAGGTAGCATTTGCATGATGGTAACAACAAAGCCTTTCTCATTGGAGGGACGAAGGAAAGAAATGGAATTATTATTATAATATGAAAGTTGTTTTACTATCACAACTGATCATACACAAAAAGTTCTGCTGCTGGCAGGAGCAATTACTATTAAACTTTTATGTATGTGCTGTATTTCTGTCTAATTTATTTGACAAACTGTATTTGTAGGTGAGATGAGTGAAAGCCGAGCAAAGAGAGTTCGAATAAAGGAAGTCGATGGCTGGACTTTGAGGATGCTTATTGATTATATTTACACTGCAGAAATTCAAGTTACAGAAGAAAATGTGCAGGTAAGAGTGAGACTCTTTTCTGCAACAAAAGCGATGTAATGTGCAGAGTAATTTATTTTGTCAGTGTGGTTCATCTCCAACATGTGAAATCTCATCTGCAAACTGGAATTTTTTCAGACCTCATGCTTACAAAGCAAGTAGTCATGCTGTTTTAATTTTGGGTCAAATTCAAAGACTATTGAAGTAGAGGAAGAGTCTGTTCACTTCAATGGGCTTTGCCGGCAAACCTTATGTAATACAGTAAAATAGGTGGTCTACCCAGTCTAAAATTAATGGTGCTGGCCACCTCTGTACCACCCTTTCTATGATACTTCAGTGCAGTTTACATAAACAAAGTAGATTTTCTTCTAAATGTGAAACCACAATCTCCAATTAAGCTGTTCTGTTTGTTTTAATGTATTTTTTTCCTGCTAGCCTGCAGAATAAATTACTTTTTCCTGCTCAGTCTCTGCACCTTGCCAGTGGCCAGTTGTGCAGAAAGTTTTAGGTACTACTGTCTGTTTGTTTGTTTAAAATCGACTAATATCTAGCATGAAGGCTTTGCCCATCTCACACAAACAGAGCTAATCAGTTTTTCTAATCGGCTGTAGCTTAAGCTGAAATTTCAATTAGAATAAAACGAACACAAAGTTAGAAAACATAGCTTCCTGCCCTGAATGTTTTCTAACCACAAATCTTGAAGATGGACAGGGTAGACTTTTGTTCCACTGTCTTTTGAGATTTGTTAAGTTTAAAACTAGTCGTGTAACAGGTGACGTATTTAAATCTCTTGTTTTTCTTCTTGCTCTTTGCCCTTGTTTCTGCTGTTGCCCAGTGCCAGATTACCAGCAGTTATTTTGATGCTTTTACAGGGGACAAAACTACGTTGCTGTATTTGGCATTGAAAACTTCTGTTGCAGTTGTGTATTCTGAAACTAATTGCTTTTATTGGACATTAGGCTGAAATTAGTAGCTTTTAATTGGGTGTTGAATCTGGTGGGGTCACTGCTAGTTTTAACTATGCTTGATTGAAGGCCTAGAAATGAAAAGTATTACTAACTTGAAACAAAATATCCTATTACTAAACCCTGTCTATCTTAGGTAATACCATAAGTCTTAGTTCTGCAAGAATAATTTATTGTCACCTACTTCTTAAGGAATTGTTTACTTCTGGTCTGATGATAGGTGTATGTAGTGAAAAAAATAACTGAAATGATATTGTATCTTGCCAATCTGGTGGTTGTGCAAATCTCCGTATGACTGTGAAAGACCTTGGGCAAAATCCAGAGGCGTCAGAGATTCCCTAATAGACCTCTTCTTGCTTGCTCATGCTGGCTTTTCATCCTTAAAACAGAATATTCTGTCTTGCTTATACACTTTAATGTCATTAATCTTCTACTTTTGATGCATAATACCAGACTGGATTTAACAGGCAGCTTACTATGTTTCGGCTGTAGGTGCTGCCTAGGAGGATGCATTTTAGCCCACCGCTGGCAATACTGACTCTTCTATGTTCACGGGAGTGAAATGTCAGTGTTATGTTTCTTCCTCATACAGAAACAATTAAAGGCCAAAAATCTCCAGGTTTGAAGCTCCTGAGTCTGATAGGGCTTTCATTTTCACAGCTCCAGATTATCTGTCTGAAGATATATCTGGTGATGTTGTTGGGGATGGTAATATAAATAATATCGCCTGATGAGTGATATTACAGGTTTGTGATTACTTGAGTACTGAGGAGATAGTCAAGCTTTTAAATGGATTTGGATTTATTGCAATATAGTTGCAGAACCAAGCACTGTGGATAAAAACAAATATGCAAACGCACAAAATACACAAAAACCAAATACACGGATGCAGGTCATTTTCCTTAAGTTTGAAAGCCAAGGTGGGAAAATGGTTCCTGTGAATTTCTGGAAACTTAGAAACCTAGTGCAGACTGTCAGGCCTTAGTTAAAACTGTATTCTCTCTGTAAACACATTGCATGCTCTTGAGATTACTTCTCGCTCAACTTCTTGTCTATATAACAGGAGTAAGTATTGCTAGAAGGTATTGTGAAATTTCAGTAATGGTTAAGGATTTATCTTGTAGGAATACAGAACCGTGAACACATAAGATACTGTGTAAGATTGTCTCTAATTTTTTGATATGAAGGCTAATGTGCTAAACTGGATCTTCAGCTTGTAGGTAGCTGGTTATGATTGCTATTCTGATACCCTTCATGGGATTTCAAGTGCATTATTCTGTCTCTTCAGGTTATACATGGTAAGAATTGCTATTGAATTAATTTCTAACACGTGATACAATATTGGTTTGAAAAGGATGTGAGCACTCTATGTTTAAGTAATGCAGAATTGTTAAGTACTCTTTGGTATTAAAATAGCTACATTGTATATGTGTGAAAACTAATTATAAACCAATACTTAGTGGTATAGCCAAGCTCACTGGTCTTTCTCAAGAGGCAGGTAACTATGAGCTTCTTTCATTTGTACCTTACCTGATCTGGGCATGGACAAGAGATTGCTTCCTTACTGTGCCTTTGCAACTTCTGAGTAAGAGCCATTCATTTCTGCTCCTTACTGTTGCCTTCTCCCTTGTATGTTTTTGGGGAAGAGAGGGAGGGAGCTGTAGAAAAGTCAGATGTAATCAATGATGGAGGAGAAAAACACATTCATTTAGTGCATAAACTTATCAACATGGGAGGCCCTCAGCACTGGTTGTTATCACTGCATTAGTTAAATACAAAGGACCTTCTTTTCTTCAGTTTGTGGTTCAGTAAATTCCACCCAGCCCCCAACAATAAGGCAGCTGGTATATGAATGTGTATATTCTTAGTTTTCTTGTAGCATTTGTCCTTCATTTAGAATGAGTTATTTTATCGCTCATCTCTAATAGCATTATGTGAAGTGAGTGCCATACCAGTGTTTCTGTCCTATTTACATATTATGTCACGTTTTCCTGCATTCTTACCTCTCTCTTCTCTTCTTTTTTTTTTTTTTTTTTAAGTAATGAAATTAAATGTCAGAATTAATGCAATATCACATTTTTCATCTTTTAAGAAGGGAACATCAAAGTTAATATTTTCAGGAGGCGAATCAACTTCCTTGCACTTCAGGGGTTTTTTTCAGTTTCTGTACAGGTATTAACTACATGCAGTGCACAATGTGGGAGAGTTAGTTACTATAAGAAGCTCATGCGTGAGTAACTCTCCCACACTACGCGTATGTATTTCAGCACATATTTAGTCAGCCATATACCTCGGACCTCTACTGAGCACAAATATGTTGGAGAAGAAATTCCTGCAGTTGTTTGTGGACTGTGGATTTGTTAAGGGCTTTAGAGGTCAGCCTGGTACAGGGTGAGTGGGATGTGATTGGGGTAAACATGGGATAAAGCTGACTGTGTTCCTTTCTGATTCCCTGCTGCAGTTCTCTGTTCCTGTAGTCATGCTGATACAACTGTTTGCTGGACTGCTTTGTAAACCGGATCACTGAACTTATATGAAAAAAACCCAACACAACACTCCTTCCCACTCCACTCCCCCTGCCTTTTGGTTTTTTTGTGAGTTATTCTGAACATGGATCACTTCACAGATCTGGTTTATAATGTGGCCCTGCTGGCTGTTGTGTTCACACAACACTTTGGGTTAGTGTATTGAAGAGTGAGAACATACAACTGTGTTGGGAGTGGACATGTTCCTGCTGCCTGGGAGAAAGACCTACTGATAAACATGCTGTCTTGTCTTTGAACAAGAATTGTGCACAGGAGGTGGCAGAAGAGAAAATAACAAATGATGGCGTGTTTACAAAGCTCTGCCCTGGCATATTTTTCCCTTGAAAGAATTTTGTAAGGTACAACCAACACAAAGCCCCAACAAGCCCTGAACAAGATCCTTTTTAATATGTATCATTTTTTGTGTTCATTTTCTGAAATTATTGAAGAACAATGTTTGTATAGTAATATGAACACACAAACACATAATATGTGTGCATCTTTCCTTTCTAACTCTTCCTGTTCGTGCACAAGTTACTGTCTAAGGTGTAACAGACATGCTTCTGTTTGTGTGGCGGCATGGGCAAAAGGACTGGCAGCACGCTTGACTTGAGGTGCTGTCAAAACAGGGTCTGAAAAAGCAGCTGATTTCCCTAAGAAATCCTCAAAAGGAAGATCCTCATGTTGTCCAAAATTTCACTAAGGCAGTCATTTTGCAGTACAATACTTGGCAACATGGGCTTTGCCGATTCGTGCTGCACCTCATCGCCTATAGGGTCTGTTAGTTGAACAACTTGGCAGAGTTGTTGAATCCTGAAAATTCCTCTAGCTTGAAAATGTGCAGATGCCTCACACCAAAACCTGGAGGAGTCTCACGGCTTATAAAAACGGATGTGTGCTTATCAAGATGGTCAGCTTCTGAATTTTGTTTGTGGCCTGACACACTGTTGGACAGGCAGGATGGAGAGTCTGCTAAAGAAGCAGAGAGGAAGGAGGAATGGGAGGTTACAGGGAGGAATAGGAGGTTACAGGGAATACCTTCAAAAATTGAACTCTGTAAAGTGAAAAAACAACTGAATGTATCTAGTCTTGGCAGAGCATATTTAATCTAACAGTGGAAACTTTGTAACTGCCCTTATGCAGTTTGTTCCAGTTGCTTTAATAGCTTTTGTAGTTCAAAATACAGTGTCCGAGCTTAATCTTCCTTGGTCTGTACTAGACCAATTTCTGGTACTTCTGCTGTGTTGCAGAGCAACTTGTTGCTAGTTTCCCTTAACAGTGTTACATATCGGAGGACTATTCCCATTCATGTAATTTATTTTTTTAATTTAAACTGACTCATAGACTTTTCTTTGGAGGCAATGCTTTCTAAATCTTACCATTCTTCTTGACTCTTTCAGTTTCACCTGTATGTACATTTGCGACAAGCAGTGGCCACAATTTGACCCAGTAATCCATTGAGGCCTTTTTACTGCAGACTAGAATGAAATTATTATCCTGTGGATAAAATACAGAGCCTCTTTCTTTGTCATTGAATGGAATCTCTTTTCCACTAATGACATTGATTCCGGTAGTCACTTTCTCTTTATGCCAGTAAAGAGGAGAGAGAATGAGAACACGAAAGTGGTTGTTGTGCAGTGGGAGAAGGACATCGTGGCTATCTCTTAATTTTGGTAAATGACAGTTTGAGTGATTTGTTGTCGTGTTTATGCTTATTAGTGTAATGCTTCTGAAAAAAAAAAAAACAAACCCAAAACCCAAAACAGAACCAGCAGAAGACATCATCTGGTTCATAGTAGTAGAGTGTCCTTGAATAAGTTTAGTGGGCAAGACTTCAGTTTCACACTGGGAGCTGTCTGTTACAAAGAGGTGTCAATTTGCAAATCTGTTTTCAAAGTACAGCCACATGTTAAAACTGGTTTCAATCATAAATGTAAAGAAATTAATCACTTTCATTTTGGAGAAATGTTAAATTATATTGAAATATATTGAACATTAAATAAAACTCAGCAAGAACAGAAAATAATGGCCTACTGAAAATCTTGTAAACTTATGTCTGATTTGGAAGTGGGCGAGCAGGGGAGGAGAAGAAAGTGTACAAGTAATTTAAAGTAAATGTTGGAAAGAATTATGTAGAATACCTTTTGAAGAGACCATTACACAGTATAGAATGAAGAAGAATGAGTAATCCAGACTTGTTTCTGTTGAGCAGGACAAAAACAAACAAAGAAAAAAACCAAATCAAACAAAAAACCAAAAGCCCACTGAGGAGTAGATATTATTTCTACTACATTTAATTGGAATTATGGGCCATCAGTAATATGAAGTTCATGTAAACATACGATCTCTGTTTACCATGCCTAATCTTTACTGGATGCTAATTTAAAGGCAAAATTAAAATTCTTTGCAGCATGTAGCATTCCTTGTTTCTTTTTCTGAGGAGCACTACAATAGGCTCAGATCAAAATATTCAGAATAAATTGTATATTTAGAAGTGGTTTACTTATGATACACCACAGAGTTCTGTGTGGGTGGGACATGTGAAATGAGCTCTGTTTAGGGGTTACCAGTTTCTTCTGAAACTTGTATTACCAGAATATCAGATTTGGTAATGAAGTTGTTTTTTATCTCATGCCTGTGTCTCATAATGATTTCAGATTTCCTCCTTCAGTACACTTTCCACTAAGGGACAGGTACACAAGTTTACAGGATTTTAATTAAAAAGAGGGTTCAGGATCATGATGGATTTACCAGTATAACAATTTATTACTGCATATCAGCTAGAGCAACAGCAGCTGTTTGCATGTGCTTTTAGCTGGAAGAAAATATAAAATGACTTAGCATAAGCCACTTTACTTACTATTTGCCACAGTCTTTGAGCACATACATGATTAAATTACTGTAGCTTAAATTCTAATAATCTTCAGAGCTATACTGTCTTTATATCTGACCTGAGAGTCAAAATCCTTCTAGGAATATTTTGATGCTTGTCAAGCTTTATCCTCAAAATAAATACTTTGTATATACAAACTAATGACTAAACTAACAGTCTTCATACGAGTTAGCAGCACTGTGATGTGTAAAGAGCATAAAGCTTGTTTTTTGAAACTAGTTTCATTTTAGATACCTGACTTTGAGTGTTTTTCAAGAGTTTCTAAAGCCTACCAATAAATTACACCTTTGAACACTAAAGAGCATCTCTTTTCCCTTGTTGGATCAAAAGATGTCCCTAACCTTTCAAAGGGCTTTATTCAGTTTTCTTTATAAACACAGGGAATTTTCTCATTTAAATGGGGTAGACTTTTCCATTTTAGAACCGAAGGCTGAGTGTCCCTTACAAATGTGCGACTGGGCATCGTAAGAGGAGGGAGTTCATTTCAGTACTTGAACAGAGACGTGCATTCTGTGTCCTGGAAATATGCCTGCTGCTGTGGAAGTGGGTGGGAGAGATAAAAGACATATTTATTCAACTGAACTGAATGCTGTGGAGCTTTCACTGCATCTTATCATAGAGTGGGTTCTGTTTTAAACATAACATATATATATTTTATATGTATAATTGCTTTGAGACAAAGTAATGCTCAAATTGTTTCCACAGGAACTTGGCTGTTCTCCTTCAGAGACGCCTGGAAAAAAATCCTACACTTGATTTAGGAACCTAAAAAGGACAGGAAGGGAATAAGTTTGGTCTTGATGCATTTGAAGATGTGCCTCTCTAGCCACCTCTTCTTTAAGGGCTTTTTGATAATCAGGGCAAGTGAAAGAGCTTAAATGAAAGTATAGCTTGAAAAGACGGAGTGCTAGGTAGGCTGGATCTAGGCAATTACAGCCCCATTGGTCATGATTAATGCCTTGCATGTCACCAAGAGACCAACAGATAATTAATATAGGTCCAGTACCTCCCCAGTTGTGCACTCTACCGAAATGCAGTTTATCCTGAATTAATATCAATCACTGAATGGTTTTCAAATAGACTACTATACACTAGACAGTGCAGTTTGATGGCAGGCTGGAAGCAGTCACAATCTTCTAGCAGATGCAGGTAACTTCATTGAAATATTACTGCTGTACCACAAGTTAAATTCAGTATGCCTTAAGTTTGCAGGCTGGTTGTTGGTGAAGACCTTTTGTTTACTTTTATGTGCTTCTACTTACCACAATTGCCTGGTGACAGCATTTTAAAATCATTCTTCAGGGAATACTTGTACTTCCCATTGAAATATTTGCCATATTATTTATTAATTGAATACAAGTTTTGAATTCCTAGATGTATGCTTTAAGCCAGTGGGGTTTTTACCTCCACAGTTCCTTGCACAGCTGTCCTCATGCATCTCCACAGTACCTGGACAGCCACTTCTTGCAACTTTTTCATCTTGGTTTAGCTTCCCAAGTCTTTCAATGGCTGCTTGCATGTTTGGTGCTGAAGACAGAATCTTGGGCCATCTGAGTATTCTTCCGAGCTGGTATCTTGCTTCTAAGGAAGAATGAAGCTAGGTCGGATAATACCAACACTATTGAATATGACAGTGATACTTTTTTTTTTTTCCTTCTAGAGTACAGTTTTTTGGAGTGAATGAGTCTAAGTTGATTCTCTTACTGTCCCTAAAAGGTGGAGCAATATTGCCCTGATTTCTCTGTTAATAGCCGCAGAAGATTTTTTTTTAATGAGAATAGCTCTGACTTTACCTTAAAGCTTATAAATATCATTGACAGCATCTTTTGAGCTGAAACCTGTAAATTTGTATTTCCTGTGACTTAAATTTAACTTGTCAGAAACTCTTAGCAAAGTATCCTGGGACAGGACATAGTTTTTTAGACAGACTGTTAGGCCAAATGTTCATTAAAACTGTACCGCTATCTTCCAAGCTGTTCATCTAGCTTTATTTTTCTGACCTGATATTGAATTCTGATACCCAAATAGTCTCCTGTAAGCTTAACATTTTGGACAGATTTGGCTGTCGACAATTGATACAACTGCTCAAGAATGGATTTTCTCTCCATGTAAGGTTAAATAACGTGAAATGTTAAATTGTCATACTGCATAATTTTTCAGCACCATTCAAAAGAGAAACGGTCTTTGCACTGTTTTCTGATGCCTGAAATCAGCACAAATGTAATCTTGTTTTGATGTTTTGACCTGCTAAGACTCGATAATCCTCTTATATGCCACAGCAGCTTGTCACACCTGCCCCTCCAGCCAGTACGTGCCTCAACATCTTTCAGCTGAAGGGCCAAGTGTTAAACTATGTACCTGGGTGCTTCTAGTGCTTCTGTGAGTTTCCATAGGTAGCAGATAATTTGTCAAGATATGACTTTTATAAATGAGATACAGGTACATAATTTCTCATCAGGCAGAAGCACGTTATGCACTGACAGACTGGATTGTCACCTGCATTAATTTTCAGATGAAATACTGTTGTCAAAAATGAGTAATTGACACTGTTGTCTGTAACTACTGCTTTAAGTATTGAACCACACACTTAGAATTTGGGCTAAAATTCAGGAATGCCAATACAAAATGTTTTTCCTCTGTCTTAAATGCGCTGAGGCATTTGAAGACTCCGTGGTGTGCCGCAGCATGCAGAGCCACCCAGCTTTACTGGCAATTCTCTTCACTGTGGTTCACAGATTATTCCCTTGTGAGAATGTTTGGGGAAGAGAGGCAGGAGAAAGGTTGAAAGACAATGGTATATGCAGAGGTCTTAAGAACAGAGGATATCTTAAGTGATGCTTTCAACCTTCTAATTGATGTGACAGCTTTAGTGTTCCTTTAACAACCTTTTACGTTATAATTCTTATAAAATATTTGCAGACAGCTCCCACCCCCTTCAATATATGACAAGTAAGATGCTAATTATTGAACCCCGAGGTGATAAGTTATAATCTTGTTTGGTTCTGAGGGAATTAAAATATTTGTCATGATTTTTGGCTCTCTCACCTTCCACATCCTCCGCCAGCAGGTGTTTGCTGGACTTGGCTCTGGTAGGTGACCCATCCCTGGAAACACTCAAGGCCAGGCTGGACGGGGCTCTGAGCAACCTGATTTACTTGCAGATGTCCCTGCTCATTGCAGGGGGGTTGGACTAGATGACCTTTGAATGTCCTTTCCAACCCAAACTATTCTATGATTCTGTGAAGCTGTTCTTATGCTGTCCACCATCACATTTCAGCTTACCATTACGTTTTATGCTGCCTTCATGGAGACCTAGAACCTTCTGTCCATAAGCTTAACTTTTTTCTTTGTTAATAGGTTTCAGGCAACTGCACTAATTCTTAATAGCACTTTTCTTTACAAAAAGTGTTTTATGCAATAGAGCTATTGAGTGTCAAAAGCTATCAGCAGTTGGTGATCTTATTTCCATGACATGGATATTATTAAACGTTTAGGAGGAGAGGGAGTTCTTTATTGGATCATCTTCTAGAGCTGTAAAAATAAACAAGCTTTTGGTCTTTCTGCTCATCTCCATCATGCCTGCAGGGGCATTGCTACTAAAATCTGGAAGCTCTTGCAAATTCTGAAGTTGTATCCAGAGTTATTCAAGTTAAAATGTTTTATAAAACTGGCTCATCCTAATGACTTCATGATTAAAACTGAATTAAAAAAACCACAGTTAATCCTGATGTGTGTTGAAACCACTCTTTATATGGTAATCCAAACTTTCCCTTTTATTAGAACTATGCTGGCATAGTTCTAATAATATTAGGGGCTCGCTGACATTGCAGAGAGATACTTAAATCCAAGCTGGCATGAGTTTCGTTACAAACCCTATTCATGGAAACATTTTTAAGTCTTACTGGGCAAGAATTTAGTGTTGGACTAAACAGCCTTATAGTATACTGTTTGATTGTGTGCTGAAAGAGTATACCAGTGGGGTACCACTGTGTTTTGCTGTTGTACATATTTTATACATTCGGCCATCTGGGTACCTCTTTTGACACATTTATTTTTGAATCTGTGACAACAGCTCTGAAGATTTTAATAATGTGAGGATACAACTAATATGTGGCTTAGCTGGAGGAAAGACAGTGGCACACTTCTTGAATATATATGCATTGTAAGACATGTCAGGCAACAGTAAATGATCTAATTTTTCCAGTGAAATAACCCTACTATGCATTCTTCATTTGCTTACACGTGCCTGCCTGTCAGAGTGAGTGTAGGAGGGAAGGGAAAAGAGGAGTGTGATCTTTCTACAGGTGTATTTTACTACCAATAGAAGCTTCATTAATTTTTGCTTTAAATGACTAAGCTTTATATAAAGAGCTGCTGACCAAATACTAAGCAAACAACTTTGTAGGGAAACTTAATGTTTTGCTCTCTGTCAGTTTTAAAATGCATATTGAGTAGTATGTATTTTTCTCTACATATTCTTTTTTTCCATAGCATATCTTTTGTGACTTTAGCTATTACGTGTGTGCAAAGTAGAAACTGCCTGATTTTTGTGGCACAATGTTATTATGTACACCACAGAATAGATATGGTTACTATATTGTTACTACCCTTTCTGTGTTTGTTTTCCATAAGACTGGGAAACTGGGGGTTTTAGTTTGGTTGAAGGCATATTCCAAAGCCTCACACCTGGCTCATAGACATTTGATGCCCTCTTAGAAAAATTCCTTTTCTGATTTGGCTTACTTGGTGACACATGACAGAAAGAAATCATGCTGCGTACTTAACATGAGGAAAGTGATAAAGATTGTTGGATCTGGTAGCCTGATAGCAGCAAGGCGGATGCAGCTCCATGTCCCCAAGCTCCAGCTGGTAATGAGGCTGAGCATGTATTTCCAGTAGGTACATACACAATCACATGTGTACAGCATACATACATGCAGCGTGCCACACAGATCAATGCAGCCAGAAACACTCAGCTCTTGTCTCGACTCTGTCTTGAGCTGGGCTCTCTTCCTAAAAAGTCTCTTGGACGTGTCTGTTCAACACCTCCTTTTGCCTTGTGGTGCCAGATCTAGAGCAGACCTTCCCAAATTATGTTTTAAGCCAAACCAGATAAATATAATTCATGCTTCTTCATTTAGGAATAAAATTCCTTACTATTCTCTCCCCCCGGATATAGATGGTACGGTGAAGTTTCAGGAGGTAGGTAGGAAAGGGAGTTTGTAGAGAAGGCAATTGCAGTTTCTGCTTTTTAAAAAAAATATTTTCTGAAGATATGTTGTTGCTATTTCTCTCTGTCCTCCAAGTGATGCTTTATTCACATTTTGCTGGCATTTTCCAGCCAATGAATCTTGTTATAACATCTTTTTTTTGTTATGGTCTTGCTGAACGGGACATCCTAGAACTTTGTTCATAAAGAAAATTCAGTAGTCAGAAGAGTATGAGCCTTTGAAGAATAATAAGATACCTGAATGGAAATTTGAGCTGTTGTACATCAGCTTTTAGTTGCTAAGGAGAAATACCTAAGGGAGAAATAGAACTGAGAATGAGCACAAGGTATTAAGCTGAATCTAAAATGTGGATCAAAAGGTATGAGGAGTGAATGAAAATTGTCCTGAGGCTGTAAAAGTCTGTCTTGGATTATCAAATGCCAATGTGTGTGGGAGGCAGAGAGTCTTGAACTTCTTCTGGAGAGGGTCTGAGGTCTGACAGACTGAATCACAGATTTTTCCCTATTTCAAAATCTTTGTTTCTTCAGAAGATGTTTTGAGAAGGGAGCGGGGGGTGTAAAAACCACTTATTTCTGCTTATATGAAAGAGAGACTTCTGGGCAAAGGCAGTGAAGAGGCTTGTAGCTTGGCTGTGTCAGCATGGCCTGAGCAAGAGCCAAGGAATGAATCAGAAACCCATGGAGGAGGTGATGAGGTGAGACAGAAGTGGGGTTGAGGTAGGAGTCCATTATAGATGAGATACTGATCTGTAATCCAGCACTTCAGAAGCATGTGATGCCGATTGCTGTGGGAGGTGAATGGGAAGTCACTGAGGGATTTAAACAGGCATGTTTAATTTAAATGATAAAAAGAATAAAACACTTTTACTCACGACTGCAGCTCTAAATATAACAGCTGTTCATTTCCTGCGTGTTGTTTCTTTAATAAGTGATTTAGGAGAGCATGTAGGCTGCCAGAGCCACGCATGAGCAAGGTGCCAAAAACTAATTAAGGTAAAAAGTCCTAGTTATGCCAACGGACTGTGCAAGGTGCATCCTCTTACAGATCAAGGATAGGATTAGAGAAAGGGTCAAAAGATGAGGCACTTGAGCAAATGAATATCAAAAAACTAGAGCAAACAAGATTTTTCTAGAAACGTATGTAAAAAATAATCCTTGCATACCGATGCAGAAGAAACTTTTAAAGTGAGGTGGCTGAGGCTGTATAAAAATGTTACATTCTCTTGCTGGCTATTTCTTCCAGTTTCAGCTCACATTTTAGTAAATCAGTACAATGTCTCTAGGGATCCAGAGCATTAAAGAGACTATCAAGGATTTTTTTGTTGTTGTTAGTGTCAGGTAACATATGGGAAGTTCGAACTTTCCATATGCTTTAAAATTCTACTTTTGACTTGTGCATAGCTCTTAAAAACCTCCTTTAATTCTTTGAGTGGTCCAGAAATAACCATATCAAAGGCTTTTGAAAGCCGAGTTAGTTGTTGTCTCTCCTAAATTGTCACATGATGAGCAATAAATACATCAAAAATCCCTAGGGAACCCAGAATCAAAGAGGAATAAATAGTTGGTTTTCGTTGTATCAAAATGGTCATAATGTGTCATTAGCTTCCAAAGAAAGATGGATTTTCTTCAGTTTTGAAAAGTGGGTAGCAAAAGAGGTAGATGCTGAACTGGTTAAAGGATTCTTTTTCAAGATGAGACAAAAATAGAAAATTTCATTGCTTTCTAGCTAAGCTAAATGTTGGGCTAGCATGATTGCAGACCAAATTTAATGTTGGAAAGTGTAAAGTGAAAGAAAAATTTGAATTACTCCTACGTATTGCTATGTTTTACATTAACCGCTTTTCCTAGGATAGAATAACATATTGTAGTCACCTTAGAAAAACTTCCGCTTGTCGTGAAATAGTGGCTTTAAAAAGGAGTGTAAAAAATGGCACAGCAGCATCTGTATGTCATTGTACAAATCTGTGTTCTCACCTGTAACGCTGCTGGATGTTCTGAAATATGACAGGAATAGCACACTTTGGGGAAAGGCTTAAAGCTGTTAAAGGCATGGAAAAGCTATCATTTAAGGGAGAGAGTGAAGTCAGGCCTCTTTTAGGTTGACTGTGAGATGGCTAAACAAGGACTCTATTTTTCCTCCAATATCTGTTTGTTTCAAAGACTCCACATACCCCTTTTAGGGGTAAAAGAGTTAGTTATTGACTTATGCTGAAAGATAATAAGTTTTTCTTCAGGATACCTAGAGAGAGGAGTGCACGAAAACATACATGTGCATACAGATTATTGTTGTTATTATGCTTAGAGTGCCTACTGAGTGAATAGAGCATGTTGCTGCAAAACACATGAGAAGAAGGAGCTGCTGAGGATGCAGCAGGTGAGCAGCATCCTTTTCTATAATAATAGCTGCACTGGCTGGTTTAGAAATGACTGCTTGCGAACCTTGGGTTGCCATTAGACAGACTGTTCCAAAGCAGCTATTTTCACCCTGTGAGGTTTACGTCCCTAATTAGGTGAAAGCATTTGAGGTCCAGGTTTCGGTTGGGTTTACCTTTTCTAGTTTCCTCCTTCCTTTTCCCCTTTTCCCTTGAAGGGGGGAGGATAGAGGAAGGGATGGAGCTGATAGAAGTAGAGCAGTGCTGTGAAGCTTCATTTCAGTGAATACTGGGTTTCACCACATGTTGAGGAAGGGAGGAGGACATAAGAAATTCTACCTCGAGCCAGCCTCCAAACTTGGTTCCAGTGTGCCTGAGAGTGTGGGGATCTCTGGCTGGTTGCAGCACAGCTAGACAAAAACAGTTCTAAGAAAGGCAAAATTTTTGCTGTTTCTTCCTCTCTATCTTTTACCTGTCTCCTACTCTTAGAAGAAGTCTGCTTCCCTGGCCCACCAACCAGAACCACATCTACCACCACAATCTTACTGTCCCCTTTCAAACCTGTAAGACCAGGCTCTTGTCCCATTGCAACCCTTACATTTATTTACCTGTGGAGCACTGAACACTGCCAATTTTTCTCAAGTGAAGTTTGGTTTTAACTATCTAGAAATACTGTTCTAAAGGGTAGGATGTATCCTCGTGCTTCGAGAGCAAACTATTCTTTATATTTCAAGGAAGTGTTCTCTGTAGCTGATTTACTCCAGACTGTGAGGTTTCATACACCTTTCTGTGATTGTGGATGAAGATGGGTGTTCCTAGACTACCTGGAATGAACAGACTATTGCTTTGGTCTAATATATAGTTAGCCCTGTATTTTAATTATTAACATGATTTAAGGTTGGTCTCAGAACTGAGCAGAATTGCTCAGCACCAGAAGGCTGTTTACCTTCTAAAAACAGGGTGGGAAGATCATACAAATAGAAGAGCATGCAGAAGGAAATTCAGATTATTTTTTTCATGCAGTTGCTTAAGGAGCGATGCATTGCTTTTTCTTTTTAGAAGGTAGAGATTTTACCCATTATTTGAACATACATTTAGCCTAAAAACTTTAAAGTTCTAGCCTAGCCTGGAAAATACTTTTAACTGTTTGTTTTATGGGCCAGCTAGGATTGCGATTCTGTTGCGAGAGGTATTATAGTGACAAGCTATAAGTATGTTGTTGCCCAAAAGAGTTTACAGACTTGAATAGATTATTAAAAAAAACCCCAAAAAACAAACAAAAAAAACCACAGAGAAATGATGACCCATAGGTGAGTCACAAGTAATCAGGACTGACCTCACAAGCTCCCTGATTTTAAAAGCCTGGTGCCTTCATCCTGACTCAGTAGGATGTGGTTGCCCTTTAACTAGACATAAATGAATAAGAACTTTTGTAGGTAAACTGCCTTCTCAGACCGAACAGCTTCTGTAACTTTTCGGAGTCTGTAATCTTTAAAATCATCAAGCTGCTAGGCTGTGTTAAAGACTCTTCTCTGTCAAGTTAGATGAAAGCAGCTACTTCGCAGCGATGACCTTTACCGTAGGCATCCACGTATCTATTTCTGTGTATGGCCATAAAGCTACCTGTGGCAAAACCTGAGACACAGCCCTTGCCAACTGAAAGAGCACAGGTCGTTTGCTCATTTTTAAGGCATTCTATGCAAATGAAAGCATGTGTGCCTGTCCACTTCGCTGTAAAATTCAAGGTGCTTATTATGAGTAAATTAAGACACTTAAAGTACAGATTGCATGTTTGACGTCTCTCGCTTGCAAGTAGGTTCAGCATTATGTTGCTAGATCTACGATGAAATTTCTGAAAGCCAAATAAAGGTTTTCTTGAAAATATTTTTTTTTTTTTTCCCCTGGGTATTGGTCATGCTTGAAATCATGATACGTAAGCATTAAACCTTTATCTGAAAAAACTTTCAAATGGGAGGCTAGATGCTGTTTGCTGTGGGAATTCTGTCCCTACATACCTGAATTTTATAAGCACAACATCTAGATTAAAGTGATTATGAAATTGTCCCTAGGCCTAATGTGTTTTAGTTTGTTTTGTTTTGGTTTTTTCCTAGGAAGAATTCCCGTGTGACATTTCTAGGAGAATACAAACATGGTCTGCTGTAGGAAACTGATAAGTAAAAGATTATCTCAATTAAATATAAAAAACCATAACTGTAATGCTAAAAGTTCAGAGTACTCAAATGTCTTTTGAGTCCACTGAAGAGCCATTTATTGCACATTAGGTGTTAATCTTGACATGATTTTGTGTTGAAGATAAGCACCATGCACACAAAGTATTTCATGCTATTTCTGTTGTCCTTAGTTCTTTGTTTTGTATTAATATAAAACTCGGTAGTATGGATGCATCTTCTGTACCAGAGAATGGGATACTAGAGGAAGTAGAGGTTCACAATTTACTATCCCAGTTATGCTGCTGTTTGTTTTCAGCACAGGCTTTAGGGTTTTGCAAATGGTGTTTCAATCCCTCCCTTTAAGATTGCCAGCAAATATGCAGTTGTACCTGGACACCAAGCCTTCTTTGTTAGCAGTCAGTCTGTAACGTAGAAAAACAAACAAAAATAACAAAACCACAACAAAGAAGTCCTTCCACAATGCCTTCCCCCTCAGTCCCCCCGAATCTGTCTTTTAGGCTTTAGGGAAAGTGGCACATGAATGTTTTGATTCTTTGTCAGCCTTTTAAGTTTTTATTTTTAGGGAATATTGTAAAAATATTTCTATCATAGTAATCTTTGGTATAACTGAATTCAGTGTATCTGTCAGTGGGGTCTGAGGCTGAGGGTGGTCTGGTACTGAAGGTGTGAGATGTGACGGGTAAATCCTGTAGCTGAAGCACACAAGCTAAAAGGATTGGCTGATACAGCGGTTCTTTATGTGGGTCAGCCTTTACAGAAAGATCGAAGGCAACATAGTATGAGTTTGTTATCCTGCCTACTTAATTTTTTCAGCTTATTTTAATCCTTCTGTAGGGGAGCTTTGTGTGCTATTTGACTGGCTAGCACTTCAGGTCCGATTAATTAAAGAATTAATTGTCCGGTTTCTGAATGACAAAGTACCAGCAGCAAGTTGCTTTGTTCAAACTCTAGTTAGTCTTGTTTAAATTATCCTGTCCCTAAGAAAATATGAAGGTATTTTTTATGCAGCTGTATAATCTTTTAGCACTGAATTACAGTATGATGAAGGATTCTGAGCTTTCATTTTACATGACTTACTGTACATATACTTAAATTCAATGACCAAAGTTCAAATAAAAACCTGTTTCTATTAGATCAAAATGTCTACATATTTTTTCACTGAAAAAAAAATCTAAAATTCTAAGTAAAATTATTTTAGGTTCAAGAATGTTTCACTCCAAGTGAGACAATGTTTCAGTTCTATTTCCAGGATCTTTTAACAGAAGAAGAGGCTATGAAAGTCTGAGATCATGACAGTTAACAAAAATAACCACCAGAGTCGAAAATCAGTCTTTCTTCTTTGGCTTAAGCCAAGACTCTGTTACATGGTGGTTAGGACACTGTTCTGGTAGAGTAGATACAGGAGAACCGTCAGGCCAAAGAAGACTGCATGGACACTATTAATTATAGTGTATTACTTGATTAAAGTGACCCTTCTTTAACTTTGTTTGTTTCATGAATCTTTTTTCTGCATTTCAGCAACCCCTAACTGCATCCCACATCTATCAAAAACTTCCACACCTACCCCTTTCAAAAAAACCGAAGAAAAAAACAAAGCAACCACCTCCACCGCAGATATTTTAACTAACAATTACTAGTTCATTCAGATTAATCTTCTGAAGTGATATGTCTGCTAAAGCCATTTTTCGAGCAAATCAGTTGCTTCCTATAAATTGCATGTCACTGTAACAGAAGTGGACTCTTAAGTACAGATTATGATGCTGGTTAAAAACCAGGTATGTAGAACAGTTACTTTTTCCTTATACTCCCCTGTAGTCTGTCATGCTGCTTAGTATTTTGTAGATCATGTCAGTCATTTAAAATATTACATGATCATGATTGTTTTCTTGTTTTCACCTGAAAGAATGCTCTACCAATTTGTGGCTAGTACTAAGGGAATGCGAAGGAACGGGACTGTATCTTGATTAGCAGGCTGATTCCTTCCTCTGATACTATAAAACTGCCACCTACACCTGGCTTTTAATTGAATGGGGCTCATTAAGCTGAAAGATGTATTGATACATCCAAGTCTTCACTGCACAGTAGCCTGTAAAGCCATGGGTGTTAAGATACCCCAAAGGTACACTTTATGAAATACATGGTATCATGTTCTAAAGTCGCAGCTCATGCACATCTTTAAATCCAGTGAAACATTTGATTTGTCTGTATTTAAACATTGGAAAAGTGCACTTGCACATCTTGTCCATATAGATATGCTAGAAGGGTTGAATTTTCCAAAATTGGAACTTCTATATTTTATCCCACAGATGCAAGTGTTAAAATATTTGTATCTATTTTAATGGTTTTGTATGCATACTCCCAAATAGCATAATTTCAATGCAGTGCTGAATGATTTCACTGGAATATGGGCTACACTTCAGTTAGAAACCACAGTTTTAATTACAGCACAGATGCATTTAGATGAGAATAAAAAAAATAGGATAATTTGGATGATCTTTGACCATTCTTTTAATTTCATTCTTCCGTTCCTTATGCCATGATAGTATAAACAGCAAGTGGAGGAGTTCAGTTTGCTTAAAGGGTTGTTTAAACTTTAGAAATTGAGGTTAAATTTTACCGTATCTCCTCAAGATTTGTTTTATGGTAGGTGTTAACATAACTACTGCTCTCTGAAATTGATTTCAATTTAATGTCCTAACTAAAAATGTGGAATATCTGCGATTAACAAGGGTGTAACTTGCTGTTTTTCTATTTTAGACAGCACGGTATTAAATTCTCTTGGCATACACTGCTTTGATTTTTGTTGGCTTATTTGTGCGCTGAGCACGTCAAGGTTCTGAGAAAATTTGGGTTTGTTTATGTTATAGGATCTTGTTCCCAAAACCACCAATAGGTTCTTTGGTTGTTTTCAAATTGAGATTAAACTGATTTTAATGCATTGTTGGTGGGTATAAATTTGATTTTGGGCAAGAATTCATGACAGAAATCTTAAAGAAGTCTAAAAATATCGGTGATGAAAATATTGCATTAAGCCTCTTCGTACTGCAGGTAGCACAACATATTCTGGCTAAGAGAGAGTCTGTCAGTACAAAGAGGAGTGCAAAGATGATAGCATGGCTTGATATAAAAGTACTGACTCAAGTTGATTTAAACCAGCAGGCAGAAAGCTTTAATAAATTTAGATTTTACTTTGCACTGTACTTTTTAAAAGCGGGTCCAGTTAAAACATATTGAGGGGCCTGTCCACTGAATTTTGAATATCTCCAAGTGTGGAGATTCTGCAGCTTCTTGGGGCAACCTGTTCCAGGGCTTAGCCACCCTCGTGGTTTAAAAAAAACCCACAAAATAAGAAAAAACAACATAAGTCCTTGTTTCCCTGTGTTCCCACTTGCTTCTTGTCCCACTGCTATGCATCTTCAAGAACAGTCTGGCTCAGTTCTTCTCCACTCTCCCATTAGATAGTTGTAGACAGTAATAAGATCTGCCCTTTGTCTTTTGTAGCAGAACAAATTCAGTTTTCTTGGCCTCTTGTCGTAATGTCACAGACTCCAGCCCTCTGGTCATCGTAGTGTCCCCTTCCAACAGACTTGTCCCTCCATTCTCAACTAGCAGGACAGGTACTAAAAGCTTATGTGTTGCATAAAGTGGTACCAACTTGTGGGAGCAAGGGGCTGTGCGAAGGGGAGTGTAACACTGAACTTTGTGATGCGAATATACTGTGAAGGGACGCCCATTAGGTCATCTAGCAGCCTTTGGATAGGGTGGACTTCCTTGTCTGGTATGGAGGCACTTCAGGGCAGCTTCTCTGACCCACTTGTTCTAGATAGTCCACGAGGAGGGTTTAATGTTTGATATAAAATTTACTTATTTGAAGATACCTGGTGTTACATAGTGTGATGTTTTGATTTACCAGAGAGATACAGCAATATAGTGAAATCACAACACAAGTACAATATAGCAATTGCAATATACACTGGGATCATCATGCAACCATGAGTCACATTACTGCTCTCTGTCAGGATGTTGGGCATCCCCAGTTCACCAGGAGGAAAATGTGGGCTAAAGCCAGCTCAAGCCCATTGTTCTCTCCAGAGCTCCTTCTGATGGTGGTTCAGTTTTTATACTTTATGTTGGGTTGAGCCACAAATGCACCTCTCACCCCACTGGTCTGGCTACCTGGGGAAGACATTACACTGTAATAATTATCCAGAGAAGGCTGTTTACACAACCTGATGACTCACTGGTACAGCCATATGTCTAAAACAAAGGTTCCCCTCCAGTCCCCCTTGTGTTGCTTTCTCTATGCTACTTGGTGCTAGTTCCTTACATTTCTTCCCTAAATTCATTGCCCGTGCCCATCTCTTCTTAGCTCTCTTGTGTGGTAGGGCTTGGGTCGGTCATGCAGACTGTATCTGCATGAGACTCTTATAAACATGTTCCTTGTGAGCTAATTGCTCACACGTAACTGGAGAGGTGCAGACCTGAATACACATATACTTTGGTCATGTGAGGTAAATATGTCCAGCTGCATGAGGGTGAACAGAGCCATGATGCTGTCTGGGAAAAAAAAAAAAAAGAGGGAGAAAAGCTGCATGCAACATCATAACAACCCTCAGCCTTCACCGTGCTCCTTGCATGTATCTGAATGGCCACCAGAGAGGGCAGCAGCCTCAAATATGTGTTGACAATCTAGCTGAATTATTTTGAAGGGCTTGAATCTACTCCAATGAAAACAGGGATCCAAGTTTAGGGCCTTAAGTGGATCCCTCCTGACTGTGCAGGTGATCCTGTAGGTGGATTTTAAAAACAAATACTTTTATCTGGCCACAGTCCTTTTTGTCTCAGTGGGGTCGGAAAGGTGTGTTCTGCATGGCAGGTGTACACAGCTTTGGGAATAGGAGTGTCGCTATAGAAAGGAAAACCAGGAGGAGATAACTAGGAAATAGTCTTCAAAGACTTGTAAGGGTTAAATGATCTGCTCTAGGAAATGTAGTAGTCATTCCAAGATTCATCACCATGACTTTGACACAAAAAGAGAATACATCATTTCTTACTTTCCATCTGTAATAATAATCTGTTCAGTTTCCTTGATTATGAAAACAACTACCACTGTGATGAGGATACATTTTCATAGAAGAAGCAATTGGAGATATTTCCCCCCCCTCCCCTTCTGCATTTCTTGCAGTACACGGCAGTCTGCATATTAAAGTATTTCTTTAAAGGAAAGTTAGGATACCCTCTACTGGCTATTTTTGGAAATAAATCCGAGCTGTAACCTACCAGTTTAGAGTCAGCAGCAGTTAAACTTAATCTGCACCGCAGTTTTAATATAGTCTTTCTTTATGAGTTTGAGAGGAGGTTGCATCTGGTGTGGTTGGTGGGGTTTTTTGGTTTGGTTGTTGTTTTCCTATGTAGTTCTGTCCCTGGGTTCAGCAACATGAATCTGTCTGCAATGAAACTGTATTTTTAAATGCAGGTTGTTACAGCTTCCAGGCTAACAGTTCTATAGGTACAAATGGAAATAGCTAGATGTTATCACAGTTCTCGTTGCCTAGTAACCAAAGCCCAAGATACAATTTCAATGAGATAAATTTTATGCACTTTGCTTCTCTTTTCGTTTTATAATAGTAGCAGAATACACATGAATATGTATATAGATTTACATGTCTTGTTGTCTGATAACTAAAACATATTGAAATCTGTAACCTTACAAACTCAATTACAACGACTTAAGAACTGAAGTAAATTTCCCATAATGAAGAGTGATTTTGTAACATTGTTCTACTATTCATACCAGTGAGCAAGTCTCAGTGTGATTGTGCATACAAATCTTTAATTCTTTTCTGCATACCATTCTCAAATGTCACCTTTGCATTTCTTTTACTGATTTTATGATGATTTTACGTATTTTTCTACTGAATCCTTTCAAGCAGTCAAGGATTGTTCACAGAGTTATTTGCTCAGCTATACTGATAATGTGCCTAAAATTATCTAGAACTTTGTTTGAATTAGTTCCTGAATTTGTAAGCAGGTGTGAAGCGTTTGCATCATTGGGGCAAGTTATTTGGATAAATACTTATATTAGATTTCTAGCCCTGATTTTTGATATGTAATTTCATGATCATATCTTATCCTAGAATTCACTATCAAATGAATTATCTACTCGCTGTTGTAACTAATCATACTGTACTTCCAGTAATAGAACTTGCATTACTAATATTTCCTTCACATTTTCATAAACATATGCTAAAATAAAATGAGTTCACTTTACTGTTTTAACCTTGTTGCATGTAACCTTTAAGCTTACTAAATTTGTTTCGAATTGTGTGACTTCATCTGACGGTTGTGCCTATTACATACAGATCTTCTCCATTTAAACTAGTTCTTGGTTACTTTGCTTAACAGCAGATTGTGTATCTCAGTGCAATCAAATTTGTGTTTTTCCTTCATTTCTCTTTAATTAACAGTTGATATTCAAAGCAAACTCTTTTTAAATATACTGTCCTTAATTTTTGCTCTCTACATTGGTAGTCAAATGTGTAAAACAGAGGCTATAGTAGATTATTGCTTCAAATTAGGGATTAACATCTTGATGAACAGAAAGAAGGTTTTCAAGTAGGCTTCATATATGGCAGGCTGAAGGGAGAGGAACAGCCATAAATAGCAGAAGCAGGACCAAAAAATGAAGTTGAAAGCAGACATTAGCTTTACAAGGTTGTATTGCCTGAAGTCCTTTTTGGTTTAGTTTGGGCCATAACAGTTTTATTTCAAGAAAAAAGTCTAAAGAGTAATCAATAACAGTAACTCTTTAGAAAACAAATAGATGCTTACAGAGATGGTAGTAAATATTTGATTCTACAGACAGTTACTAAGATTAAAACTTCTTCCAAAGAGCAATAAAGTAGAAGTATATTCTACAGCTTTCATGTAGTAGGTGTTACACAGGTTTCTAAATTGTTTTACTTTCCAGCTCTCTTTTCCAGTTTCCTTCTTGTTTGGTTCTTTAATTCTACCCAAGTAATTGTTTCAATTAAAAGCAAACATTAACAAGAGTAGTGCAGTCATTGCCTTTGATATTTTTTTTTGTTTGCTTATTATTGATGCAACACTATAGTATATATTTTCTCTATATATGACTAGTTGCAAGGCTTCCATGTTAAAATATTGCCTGTTGTCATCCCCGAAGATGCAAGCTAGCATTGATTTCGCACTTGAATGTTCTAAAATAGAAGTCTCATTAAAATAACTGTCAAAGGCACAGAAAATGAAAATATTGTGAAGAAGAAATTATAGATAGCAGTATAGAATTTTGTTCAAAGGCACATTTATAGTTCACTTAAATCTTATATTTAAGTTTTACTAAGCAACCAAAATGTGTGTCGTACAGGTTTTTTTCAGTTCTTTACTTTTTGCTTGCTTTATGAAAGTTGAAGGACAGATGTCATTTACACTAATTCCTTATTGATATGGATTTTTAATGAGTTATAGAATATATTATATGCTCAGATTTTTAAATGCCTGAATTGTCATTCTTCAGTGAAGGTCACAGACTTCTTTGGAAGTTGAATTGAATCCTTACTGGAATCAGTTACATAAAGATGCTTATTATTGATACTAAAAAATGGTACAATATCCAGTGCTTGCATACGAACAAGATTTACAGATTGTATCATGGTCTAGAAAACTTTGATTTAAAGAAGTATCTAAAGCTGAAGGTTTGGAAATGAGATGTAATTATGGAGTGTTGGTAACAGTAAAAAGTGATCTTGTGAAAGAATATTGTGAAGAGTTTACATGAAGTGTAAGAATTTTAATCTATGGAGTGATTTCCCAGTGAACATGGAGACAGAGATTGCTGCTTGTTATTTTAAATCTTAAATGGTATTTGCAGGGAGGTAAAATCATTTTAATGTTGGGGTTTAAGTTCTTCAGTTGCATAGTGCTGAAGTTTTCATCTCAGCTTTAGTCTTTTTTTTTTATGGATTATTTTGTTTTCTTTGTTAATATTGAGAATACTCTTGTATTGAGAATACTCAGAATTGAATTGGAATATTAATCACATGTTGTTCCTTTCAGGTCCTGCTACCAGCAGCTGGTCTCTTGCAACTGCAGGATGTGAAAAGGACTTGCTGTGAATTTTTGGAATCCCAGCTTCATCCGATCAACTGCTTGGGAATTCGTGCTTTTGCTGACATGCATGCATGCACAGATCTCTTGAACAAGGCCAACACATATGCAGGCAAGTTATCATTAGTATAGCATATAGCTTGAGGTCTGTGTGTGTGGGTACACACAGGGTTTCATGCCCACCCAGTGCCCCCCAAAGAAAATAGAATTTTATCCAGGATATTGCAGACATGCATCTTCTGACAAAGAGTGCATTTGATATGAATGTCTTTAAGAGAAATAAAGTCTCCTGGCTGGAACATAGTTATAATAATAACAAAGGTGCAGCATCTTCATGGCCTATCAGTGCCATACAGGGTCCAAGCAATTTGTAATCCAGAAAAAAAGCTAGCTTGCTCTCTAAAATTTTGCACCATCACTTAGGGGAGGAAATCAGGAGAGAAGAGTTAAAATTCTGGCAACTGCCACAAGCCAAAGTCTGTAGGAAGTACATGAGGTAACAAAAAAGATGCGGGCTGGGGGCAGGGAGCTATCTGTAGCCTCTGTACTGCACTGGCTAAGAAGCACTAAACATACCATGAGTATTGTGTTATCAACGTGTCTTTTGAAAGTCCTGCTCATCTAGCCCAAGAGTCGACATTTCCTACCTTTAGTCCAGAGGACCATATAAAAATAGCTACTCCTAAAATTACTAAAAAATTACTCCTAAAAATACATTACAGTCCTAAAATTACATTCAGCCCTTTGAAGGCAACCGCAAGACTGATGTGGGCCCCGGTGAAAATGAGTTTGGCACCCCTGATATAGTCTCATTCTTCTATCTTGACACAAAGTGGATAGAGGTGCATCTTGTAACTAACTGTATAGCTCAGCCAACAAAATTCTACTTTCCTTGTAAGGAACACTTGTCATTGGATTGTCTCTCATTTTTTTTCTGAAAAAAATGTTCATGAAATACTTAATTTTAAGACTATGTCATTGATAGCTGTAAGAGGCCTAGCTCATGACAAAGCTTGACATTTTCAAAAATTAGGTTCTCATTTTGCTTGCTGTTGTGAATGAAAAAGCAATTCTGTGGTAAAGTAACACTAGTGTTGTGGCGGGGGACAAGGGAGAATAATTATTCTCTTTTTCTTGATGCTGGTAAGGCCTCAGGTGGAAAAATGCTGAACAGAACTTTAAGACAGATGCAAAAAGGCTGAAGTGAATCCAAGGGTGTTTAACGTTAACATATTAAGAAAACAGACTAACCTATGACAAAGGCTATGAGAGGAGAACGTCCTTTCAGTCAAGAAACTAAGAGACTAGGAGGATGAGAAGGAATGCAGATCTTCCTGTGCGTAAAAATGACTGAGAATGAGTAAGATTAATTTGTGAGGTATTTTTAAAGTAATTTCTTATATTAAGGAAAAATTGAACTGTAAAAGTAACACAGATCAGGCAAGCTGTCTGTGGAAGTTATGGACTCTCCACTGTTAGGCAGCTGTAAAAAAACTGGTTAGGCTAACTTCTGATTTAGATTGATCTAAATCACAGCTGTGAGCAAAACTAGATGATTTGAAGTTCTTTCTAGCTTACATTTCTATGATTCTGTGAAGGCTGAAATCCTTTTTTAAAAATGTTCATTTATATTCCAAATACACTTTCTGCTCTTGGAAAGTGATATAAATGTATTTTCAGATCAAGTATTACTAAATTGGTAATTTTTAACATAATAGATTAAAATCTTGTTTGACTGCTCTTGACACCAAGACAGGTTGCATAATGTAGGTTACTAAAAAGTAAACAAAACATTGTGTAAGTTTTTAAGTTTGTAGCATAACACTGAGACGAAAACTAAAGCTTTTAATTTGTTCAAGTAGCAATGATCTTACCGTTCTTTTGTATGTAGAGTGCCTCGAGGTCTCAGTGTTGGAGTCGATCAAAGACGTTGCACTGAGGAATTACTTTTTAATGGTTGCTTTTTTGTAGCAAAAAATAAAAACAAAACAACCAACTCCTTTTATAGGGTTTAACTTACTAGCCAGATAAGTAGCATATTTTGATTAGAGCTTTGGCAGTGAATATTCAGAGAGTAGGACAAATTTGTTTGGAAATTCAGAAGTGGTGGGTTACCAGAGGCTGAGAGTGACTCCCAGGTGTGCTCCTTACCTGCAGCTTGCACTGTCTGCCCCATCCCTGATCTGTCACTGTCTCTTCAGTGTCTCTTGGATGTTTCATTTCTACTTGAGGTTCAGCAAAACTGCATTGCTTTCCATCTAATCTTCTTTCCCTTCTCCCTGTCTGCCTCTGTCACTGGTGACTTCGGTGTTCTCCCAGTCATTCAGGTTCATAAACTTGACAACTTTAACTCTCATCCGCTAATTTCTCTCAACTGCTCGGTTGCGTGTTCCTCTGTTTTGTTTCTTCTCTCCCTACCAAATCTATGCCATGTCATGTTTCCCTTTTGCTGCAATGTAAATCGATCTTTGCCATGACTTCCTCTCTGTTTGCTAAGGACATTTTGCTGCTCTTGCAATATTCCTTTTCTACCTGCATCAAATTCCAACCTCTCATCCTTGGCTTTTCCAGATCAGCAGAATTGCCTTCTCTTGAATTTATTTCATCGCTCTATCTGCTGCTTTTATGCTTTGAACTAACCTTCTCTCTCCTCCATAATCAAACCACCTTCCATTTCTGTCAGATTCCTCCAGAAACCACCTTCCTTGTCTATGCTTCCATTTTTGTCATCGTATTCTTGGCGTTCTGCTGGCCCATATCATGAGCTGCCAGCTCAACTCCTACTGTGTTTTTGCTGTATTTGTGTGGTGAATTTTAAAGCAGTGCACACTCTGTTCTTACTCTTGAGATAAATATGCTGTGCATAGTCAGGCTGGGAGCTATTTCATTATATTGCACTCTCTGCGCTGCTTTCCTTAATCCCTAGCAGTCTGTCAGGCTTAGTACAAGAGCAATACAGAAAAGAGAATTAAAAATGAAATACTCTGATGAGACCGCAGACAAAAAAACCCCCATAGGATTGTGTTGCTTTTCATAACTTTTCTAAAATATACAGTGACAAATTAGCATCATTAACAATTAGTACAGAGTTACAAACTGAAGATTTTCCTGAAATAGAGCACTAAGTGCTTCAATGCATATGTGTAGGTCCAAATAATAAGCTTTTTATTGCCTTGAGTAATTTTAGACCTCGTAAAAAGGATTTTGATGAATGCTTTCAGTTGCCTTAATTCCTAGAAAATGTGTTTTCCAGTATAGATCTTTTGTTTCCACTTCTAGGAGATTGTAGTATCTCTATCAAGAATGGATGCTTCAGGAGAAAAACAAAACCGCAGCAAACTCATATGATTAGATTTCTGTTGACAGAATCTTTGATTGCTTTCTTAAGTATGAAACTGAGGTTTACGAATCAGCCATACTTAGAAGATTTTAGTCTAGTGAAATTGTATTCAAATTATTTATATATCAATTTTTAAAAATTCAAAAGCTGTTCAGGTTGGTTTTGAAAGTACTAGCTTTTCTAATGCGTATGTTACTGGAGAAGTTCAAATGTATGTGACTGAATGACTTTGTGATAACTGTATTTGGACGGTTATGCAAAATGTTTTAATTAAATCTTATTGTCTTTGAGTAATATAATATCAAATCCAAACGAGTATCATATACCTTTCCAGGTCAATGTTTTTCCTCTTGAATTTTCAAGCTTCTTACTGCCTGTACCTCAGCCATCATAGCCTCTTTTCTCCCCTGTTCTTATCTTGATTAACTCTTGAAACATTGTCAAGGCTTTTTCTTATGACTGAAAAAATTTTCCCAAAATTCTGAGCCAAAGACAAGTAGCTTTGCCATTTCAGAATTCGGCCTTGTGTCACAGAGAGACGATCTCCCGGGAGCTGACATTTTGGGATAAAGGCTTCAGAAACCAGCATGAGTACAGAAGAGGATTATTAGATTGAAAAAGCAGTGAAAATATTTCCCTGCTAGAGAAAATGAAAAGCATTTGGATGTTTAACTTCTAGTCTTTATTTTATTATGCTTGCTATTTTATATTTAGGAAAAAGAGGCAGGAAGATACTTCTGCTAATAGCCAATGACAGCAAGGTTATATACAGCCTGAAGATAGATAGGTAAAGCATTCTGATGAAGAGGGGTAGGCCATATTGGACTCGAGAGGCACTTGCTCAGTGCTTAGGCCTTGACGTTTCTTAATTGCAACCGAAGAATAATAATGTACTTCCACTCACCGCATAGGCCAGTACGGCATGTGGAAACATTGGATAATTTGTGGAAGAAGTGTCTTTTGAGGACCAGCTTTACATGGCAAACCATGTAAACAAAACTCAAACATGGCTTTTAGCATTGTGCTGATGAGATGCTGAAGAAACGTTTTTTAGGGAACCTTAGCATGTACTGTGAAGCAGGGATTGTGGTGTTGTACTTAACTGTGGGGTACAGCGTTCTTGGTTCTGGTGCTCTGAGTCTAAAACTTTGAGACCTAACTAAACTTGGAAGCATGTATGTCTTCTGTAGACTGTTCTCGTGTGCATTCGTATGCATGAGATCGAAAGGATGTAGTTAGCAGAATCGTTCTTACAATTCTATTCTGAGTAGCAACGTCTGTTGCTACGCTTCTGTTATCCTGGCTGCTATGAATTTCACAGTGTTCTCCTAAAGAAGTTATTTAAGCATAAAAATGACAAGTAAATCAGGGGTTTTTTTTAAAAAAATGATTCTGTAATCTTTAGCTGCTTCTCGTTCTCCAACTGGCAGAGCTTGTGTCTGTCCCTCTGTAATAAGGCTGTGGTTTCTGCTTGACCAGTGCCTTATGTTAGGCCATTGGCAAAGACCTTTGTCTCAAGCCAGAAAAACCCACAATGTGACATTGTGAATTAAAGCAATGATTTAAAAATCTAATTCTTCTTAAATATTTTTGTTTCATCCGCTTGAGAAATTCTCGTTATTCTTTTTAAGTCAATGTAGGGCTTAGACTTCTCCAAGCTCCCATGCTCTGCATTGCTCTAAAACAAGAGATTATCAGTTCACAAAGAAGCTACATAATCATTATCTGTTTTGTGGAATGGAAATACTTGGCCTCAACCAGACAAAAGACTCTTAGGAGACTTGGTATATTTTATTGTGATATTTTGTTTCACACACTAATACACATTGGATTACTGTTGTAAAAAGTTGTAGGGAATGTGGGGGGTTTCTCCCTTTTTCCAGCTGCAACCTCTGGCACTGATAGGCTCTGGTCATGTTTTTCATATAATGTAGCTTTGGGAAGATCTTTGGGAGAAGCCTTCTGAAAGCGCACAAAATGTTAAAAAGATTTCTGGAAATGGATATTAAGTATCATCAGCTGCTGGAACACCTCAGAAAAATGTTAGAAAATGACTGAAGCCTGTTAATGATGGAACAGAAATTTAGGAAGTCTTCAACAATGTCATACACAAACACTGACAACAACCACAGTCATAACACATTAAAGAGAAGATGGGTTACAGTCTTTTATTTTTGGCCATCATGATTCTCTGAAAGGTTTTTAACCTGACAGAACTTCAGCAGACCTTTGCTTCTGTATTTGTTTATTCCATTTAGTAAAGGCAGTTCAGCCGGAGAAGGTCTGACTGTAGGTATATAAATGGGTGAAATAGTGTTTGAATTAATCACAACTGTTTATAGCATAAGATGTCCTGTGCAGATTTCAGATGTAGTGTTTCTTCCTATGTAATTGAAAAATAAGAAGTTAGTGACAGTATCTTTATGACCAGCTAGACCATGTGCCTTTCAGGTAGAAGAGGCAGGTCAAGCACTTACTACTGCTGTGTGTATGTCAAATACATGTCTCCAGACTCATGATGCAAAATACCAAAACCCAATACTTTAACAGCTCCTATTGTCTTCCTTTGCTCTCGATGCTGGCATCGTTTATTGTACGTGCAAACATTTTGTTACTAGCCCCTTTCATGTTGTTAAGAACTTCCTTTTGTCCTTTTAGTTTGTCCCTGAAGTCCCATCCTACTGGTACAGGGCAGACAAGGACAGATCTTCAGCTATTCAAATAGAAACTGTCTCTATCGGTTGTGAAAATGTGAAAATCTGTTTTTCATATGCAATTGGAACAGATATTTTAGAAATGTCCTAAAATGGAAGGGATTCTTTTTTTTTTTAAGGCAGATTTTAGTTTTGATAATAAAGAAGTAGGATCCTACTTGCTTAGGAAGCGGGACTTTGGGAGCCAAGCCTCTGCAGCTCCTAAGCCAGTTTGTTTTCAGGCTGCCAGCTGGCTTCAGTATTTGGGTAAAGTGGCAACAAGTGGGGCAGGATTCCAATATGAATTTGGCAAAGTTTCACACTATGTGGAAAATTCTGATTTGGGGGAGCGGGGGGAAAGTATTTTTTTTCCTTATGAAAACTTCCAGCCATATAGTTCTATGTGTTTGCTTATCTAGGAGCTGTTAATCAAGAAAGAAGTATGTTACCTAATGCAACAAACCAAGCTAATTTGAGATTTTGCAGGAGACAGATGCATGAAATATTTCATCGTGTCATAAGTTTCATGATATTTGATGCTAATATCTCCAGATTATTGAAGCTTTCAGGATGTGAGCAATAATATTGGATAACGTAAATCCTAACTCAGGAGACAAAAAAACACATACACCCCCAATACTACTTTTCTCTCATATTTATTGGAAAAAGAGAATCTAAGTGGGGTTTTTTGAAATCTTAGTACTGAATAATATTATTTTAAAGAAGTTGATGTCCTTCTTTTTAAAAGGAAACAAAAACTTTGAATTTCGTAAGCATTATTTTTATAGATAATAAAAGAATGCCATGTGTCTTCAACACTTGACCAGCTTTAGATAAATTGCTGTTGGCAGATTTGTTTGGTGTTTTTGCATTTGCTTGTTCTTTTTCAGTTTCTAATTGTTTTGAATAATCCATTTAGCTGTAATTTCAATTGGCCTCTGCCAAAAGGTTATCTATCAATCAGTTAAGATGGTCTCCTTGGCAACAAGAGATCTGATTTTTAAGAGACAAGTTATTTCACCTTGTCTCTTTTTTTGATGTCTAAAATTTATATGGCAGTCTACTCTCCTATTTCTCTCTGTCTTTTTTTTTTTTTTTCCCTGTAATTCATTCAGCTGAAGATTTATTTCTGGGTATTGCTTGAGAACCTGAGCCTGTAGCGACTGAATGAGCAGTTTGTTTTAATATCTCCTTTTTTCACTCTTCTTTCTTATCTTGGCCATGTGCCTTGTTTTATATTTTAAGCACAGAGGCTGACATCCAGTAAAATAGCCTTAGCTTTTGTTGAAGTTCTGGTTTTTTTTCCAGATTTTCTTTTACAGTTCTCTTCCTAGTATGAAAACAGGAGACAGCCTCATGTTCATTGTGAAAATTCTCAGCTTCTACTTTTCTGGTTTAGAGGCTGGATCTTTTCCTATTTAGAGCATGTCATAAATCTAAATCAACTTTTAAAAAGCAAGGCTTTTGTATATAAGCCTGTAAAATCAAGTGGGTATTTCTAGTTTACGAAGTGTATCCTGTTGGATCGGCTTTCTTGAGGGAAGATGAACAAGGCTTCTGAACCTCAGATTTGTTTGAGATCTGGATGAGTGTTGCTTCCCCTTTCTGCTTCTTCCTAACTCAGCTTCTGAGTACAGTCAGGCATGCTGTTTTGTGACACTGTCACTTGAAATTTGGAGTTTATCATAAAAGTAACTTATGCAAATTACCTTTCCCAATTTCTATTTGCCATATGCAAATAGCAAAATTAATCAGATACTTATTTCAATAATTGTACCTTGGAAAATTCTACTTCAGCGTAAGAACCTGCGTATTTGTAGTCTTAAAGCGACCAGACAAAGATTTGTAAGGAGTGGAAAAATAACGGTGGTGTTTTAAAAATCAGTAGTATTTCTCCTCATCCTTTCTCTCCCATTGCCTGGAATATGGCAGAAAATACTACACATCCATCATACGAGAATGCTGCAGAATTGAAGGGACAAGTAGTGATGCTTGCATGAATCAAAAGGCTGGTAGGATGAGGGGCTGAAAAGGCAATGACTGTCTACTTAAAACAGAGATGAAGACTAAAAGGAATATAGAATAATGAATGATTTTGAGTAGAAAGATTTCAGCTTTCCCTATCGTCGTATTCAGCATTAGAGTATAGGGATATTCCGTGAAAACTGATTAATGGTAAACTGGGTGTTAAACTTAGATGTGGGCCTTTTTGTCCAATGAGACAGTACAGTAAGATATTAAAGAATTTACCAGGATTCAAGGAGACTGGATTGCATCTCACTAAACTTTTTGTTTAGTAAAATGTGGTTAAGGTAAAATATCATCCTTCTGGCTACCATTCTCTTATCTTCCATGGTTATAGTGAGACCTTTATGGGAGGAGTTTTTATTATCATACATTTCATACATATTCCTGGACTTTAGTCTGAAGCAATTTGTGCTGCCTGGTTCAAGGAACAAGATGCTGAACTAGATAAAGGACATGAATTATACTGTGTTGGATTTATCTTTTTATGCTCTCTAATCTTCAGTGCAAAAAAAGCTGTTGTACCCTGCAAAGTTGACCTGAAAAATTTAAAGACTATTTGATCTGGAAGCATTCAGCATTCTTTAACTTTTTTTTTTTTTTAACAGATTAAGGCAGTTTGTCAAACATGTATTCTTAACTATAGTAGCACCAGTGGGGTGATAGAGAAGGCTTTATAAAGTTCTTTAGTTTGAATATGCTTTATGACCTTTCTTTACTTGGCCTAATTTTGAGTGATTCTTAAATTCCCATTAACAGTTGTTCCTTCTAACTTCTGTTAAGGATAACCGAAGAGGAGGAGAATAATCTTTAAGTGGATGGAGCTGCTTTTTATGCAACTGAATGTCTTAAAAAGCAATCTTAAGGAAGGGAGAGGACAACTGAATAACTGAATGACAACTTGATAAAGATACAAGCTCTATGTTAAAATAAAATGTCTTGTTCTACAACTAAAGCATTGATTTTTGTCAGGTTTTTTACTTTGAGGCATTTAAAACCAAACGAACAAAAACCAAAAAAACCCCACAACCAACCAACCATAAAAAACCATCAAAAACCCAAACCCAAACAACTACCAAAGACCCCACAAACGAACAAAACACCTGAGGAAAAACTACACATCTTCTACTTGTTGTAGATATTGTGATATGTAATATTTTTGTGACCTTGGAGAAGCTCTGAGAGATGCAACAGTACCCAGACCTGTTGTTCGATTTGACCTACATTAGACTGCAAAACTTCTGGTTAGTTCTAATGTATCAGCCAGTGTTCATGTTGAATTGCACATTTAAAACATGTTTGTCAACAGCACAGAGGGCATATTCTTTTTCTGTGATCTTTTTTGCTGTGTTTGTGTGTACAAAGTTCGCAAAATGAGATTTAAGTAATTGTCAAGGACAAGTACTGAGATGAACCAATGCCGAAAATGTTAAATTTCTATGATTGTGCTACTTTTAGGATAATGTGTTTTAATACTTGAATTATTTTTAAGAATCTTTAAATACAAAAGCTGCTTGTGAGACCAGGCTTTAACCTATAGAAGATATTTTAAGTTAAGGTATTGCTTCTATGTATGACAAAATAGCAGACGTATTGACTTGTTTTCTCTATTTTTCCTGTGCTGCTTTAATGCTTGTTGTGGAATACCACTGTATGTTAGAGTACTGCTTTTCCTCCAAACAGAACAGCACTTTTCTGATGTCGTACTTAGTGAAGAATACCTCAATCTTGGTGTCGAGCAGGTGTGCAGTCTTATATCCAGTGATAAGCTCACGATTGCCTCAGAAGAGAAGGTAAGACCACCTGGATCGCAGTATTCTTTTTATCCTTTGGGGTGAGAGAGCGAATTGCTCTTACTGCTCTTGTGCACTTGTTTGGATGCGTTGTTTCCTCAGTGAAATTAGGCATGTATTGTGCTCATGGTTAAAGGATTTTTCCCAACACTGTTAACAATTTTTCTCAAAAGTGTTGTCAGTCTGGTGTTGAAAATTATTCTCAACTCTTAAAAATCCTAAAACAGTATTAAATCATATAACCCTTTGTTGTTTAAAAAAATGGAAACAAAATTAAATGGAAAACTCTTCTTATGTTCTAGCAGAACAAACAGGACACATGCTGTGAGTCACATACACAGGAGTTTGGTTTACCAAGGGATAAATAACTCAAAATAGTAGTTTGAAGAGGAAGAGTATGCCATCTACTAACTTTAACATCAGCAGTCTCACAAAAGTATTAAAACTCTGTATGAGTATGTGGGCTGTCTACCCTGACTGAACAAATGTGGGTTGCAAAGGAAATGGCTGGGTAGCTTGGTATAACCAAACTTGACCTTAAATATATGTGTCGGTTCACCTTCAGCTAGATCTCCTTTCTGTTAAAAATTGTTAGGAACTTTAGTATAAGCAAAAACTGTTTTTTGGAGGCACACTGATATTTTCATACTACCGAATTTGTAAGTCAAAGGGACTCGCATTTGTTTGTTTCCTGGAAGGTATTTGAAGCAGTGATAGCGTGGGTAAACCATGACAAAGATGTCAGGCAGGAGCTAATGGCACGCCTGATGGAGCATGTTCGGCTGCCTTTGCTTTCCCGCGAATATTTAGTTCAGGTAAGCAAAAAAGGAATACTAATTCTTCTGCATGCGAACATTTCAGTTTCTTTTTTTAATGCCAGATGGATAATTCTAAATTTAAACAACAGTGTAATGTAGTGTGTCACTGAAAGTAGAAATAACCAGACAGCCACCATTACATATGCACATGCATGCATGCACACACAGAGTCAAAGGAAGGATTGCCACATAGAGGATATCCTATATGTCATTTATCTATTTGGCTGGCTACTTGTCATGCTACAATAGTAATTTGAATTATTTAATTAGCTGAGATCAGGTTAGCTTTCATTTTTAATACGATATTTAATACAACACTTCATAAGTGAATTTTAAATTTCAGAATTGAATCTATTGTCTAAGTTAGTTAGGACTTGATGATAAAGGAAACAGTTCTTTATCTGGTTCAGATATAATACATTTTTTCAACTTTTATAAGGTCATTTGAATATTTAGGTGTTGGGTCAAATATTTGAGATTGAAAATACCAGTTCGCTATTAGCACTGGTTAGTAGGTAGAGTAGCAGTCTGGTAGGTGTTTGTTTTAAAAATTCTGGGTTTGTGGTATTAATTTCTTCCACTTCGTGTGGGTTGTTTGGGGTTTTTTTTGTTTTGCTTGTGTGGGTTTTCATGTTTTGTTTTGCTGTTGTCATTTTCTATTGTTGTGAGGTTGTCTACTAGTTTGTTAAATTCTTTTCCCCCACTCACACCTTAGTGTGTTCCTTACTCTGTATTTGAAAAGTCAAGAAATGTGCTTGATTGCGAGGAAATAATTTGCCTTGCCTAACTTTGTTTCTTCTACTCACTAATTAAGAGGACAAACTTTTTTTTTCAGTGACTATATATTGTCATCACATAAATTCATGTCTAACTAGTTAAACTACAATCTAAAAAAATCAGAGTAATCTGCATTTGTGTGATATAACACAGACTTTATTACATTTCAGATTATTTGTATTTCACTTCCTTAACATGCTCAGACCTTGTTAAACTTCTATTAATAAACAGAGAGTTGAAGAAGAAATATTGGTTAAGAACAGCAGTGCTTGTAAAGATTACCTCATTGAAGCCATGAAGTATCACTTGCTGCCAACTGAGCAACGAGCATTGATGAAAAGCACTCGAACGAAACTGAGAACACCTGCTAGCCTTCCAAAAGTAAGACTCTTATTTTTCCAATGTACTTATTTCTTCAAACTCTACTTTAACGGATTTCATGAGGAGATGACTGTCACTTGGAGCATTCCAGTAAAATTATTTATCAGGAAAATGTAACAAGTGATTAACTTTATACTTCATACTACTTGTGATATACATGTTTTAGTCTCCCATCTTCAGCATTTGAGAAATATAAGAAATATACAATTGTAGGCCTGGCGTTACAGAGGAAGTAAGCCTGTTTCTTTGAAACAACAAAATCCTAACAAACACTGATGCTTCCGAGTGGGGGCATTTATTCATTTTTAGCTAAATATAGTCTTCTGTTCATTTTAGAAGAAAAAAATGGAACAAACATCCGATATTATCTTGTTTCCTATGAAATAAAGAAGTTTATCCTCATAGTACTATTATGGCAACTGCAATAATGGAATAGGAGGTTCCATTCAGCAGATTTAGCACATTTCTCTCAAAGGAAATGTTCCATTAAACATCATAGATGTTGCATTCTCATACTCGAGGTCAGAGTAGGATGTGAAGAATCAGCAGGATCCACCCCATTCGTGAGAGCTCTACCTGGACTCTAATTGCTTCCTGATTTTCTAGCTCAGATATTTCCTCTGGACACAGTGATTACAAATTGCATTTGTTTTTTAAAAAAATTACTCTTGCCTGGTTTGCAAGATTCAAATTTCTTATTTAGGAGAAGCATCCTTTAATTATTTCTTGTACAGAAGCTTGTTTTATTTTTTAACACTTTTTTGATCTTTCAGGTTCTCTCATATATGCAAATAATTTTAAAAAGATTGTCTCCCTTTCAGTTGATGATGGTAGTTGGAGGACAGGCACCAAAGGCAATTCGCAGTGTTGAGTGCTATGATTTTAAAGAAGAACGCTGGCATCAGGTGGCTGAATTGCCTTCCAGAAGATGTAGAGCAGGTAAATGATACCTCATTTTTTGTTGTGATTAGGTGTCTGTATGAAGTATCATATGTTCTTTCAAACAGTACTTACGATATTTATCTGAAAAGTGCTAAGCCTTGACTTCAGTGATCATCCTTAAAATTCTAATTACTTGCTGATCTGGAACAATACAAGTTTGATAACTTGATCTTAATTTGTCCTTCAGTTTGTAATCTCTAGAAAAAACTGCTTTATTACCTCCCATAGATACAGAGGATAAATAAATTTCAATATTACTGCATTAGAACAATGAGTAATTTTACTATTAAAACACTATTCTTATTAAATGGGATGAAAAATGTGAAGAAGTGACCAATTAATACTAAAAATGTGAAAATGTGATCTTAAAGCAACTGAGATACCTCAGCAAGAAGAAATTCAGCAAGCACAATATTCAGAAGTGTGAGCTATTATTAACAAAAAGTGTTAGAATTTCTAGTGCTTAATCTGAATGAAGCATGGCTCTAGGATACTGTCAAAAGCCTGGTAGTGTAGTACTGTAAATTGTGTATCTGCATCCTTAGGACAGAACGGGATAAAACTAATTGACAAAGAGACTAAACCGGTCGTCTTTCCTCCCTGTTTCCCTGCTCTAGGAATGGTGTACATGGGAGGCATGGTTTATGCTGTTGGTGGTTTCAATGGTTCTTTGAGAGTTCGCACAGTAGATTCCTATGATCCGGTGAAGGACCAGTGGACAAGCGTTGCCAATATGCAAGACAGGAGAAGCACACTGGGAGCAGCTGTATTAAATGGCCTTCTTTATGCTGTGGGAGGATTTGATGGGAGTACAGGTATTTTTGCCTTTATACACTGCTGATTAGCTTTGACTATGCTTGACATAATTGTATCAAATTTGATTATCTCTTTCCTGGTAGCTGTGATGACACTAAGCATGAGGGCAGCCCGGTATCCTCTGGTGTGGAATGTGCTTTAGTGGCCATGTCCTTCAACCTGAACAGTGGACTCTTTGCTCCTGTCAAAGAGTTTAGGCTCAGTGACTAGTGAAACTTTGACAAATTCCCTTTCAGTATTCTTTCTGTGGTCATAGTCCTTAACTTGTGGGAGACATGAGCAGAAAAATTACTTTTTGTCCTGTTTTCATATGAAATATCTCTCCGTGTTTTCACGTAGTACTGTAAATAGGATTACAAACAGCTTTCTCTGACCTGTGGGAAGGCTTTGGACATACACTATTTATTCTGTTCACAGATACATCAAACCATTTAAGCAGAGATTATCCTATTCCTTAATAACTATTATTGAACCTTATGTAGGAGAGCACATTGTGACTTAATTAAAAAGAAAGAAAAAAATCCAGGGAATAATTTTTCAGAGTTGCACAAAAGCTTTTATTAATTTGCCCACTTTCAGACACTGAGAATGTGTCTGAAATTTGCTATCTAAAGGACATCAGTTGTGCCTTTTGCACAGTAATTAGCAGTCCTTAAAATGAAATCATTTGAATTTTCAGATATGAAGAATTTTCCAGAAGGTAGACAGTATGTTGCACCTAGATTTATAGAGAAAATAATGTTATATTGTCTTCATAGGTTTATCATCAGTCGAAGTTTACAACTTAAAGACTAATGAGTGGTTTCATGTAGCTCCAATGAACACAAGAAGAAGTAGTGTTGGTGTAGGTGTTGTTGGAGGTAAGTTGACAGATGATATTAAAAAGAAGGGGGGAGGCAATGCAATATTTTTTTTTCTCACTTTTGGAAACATACTTCAGATTTATGTTTTTGCTCAACCTTGTAATTCAAATGGTACGAACAATAGGTAATCATTCTACTTGGTTTTGACCAGCTTTTAGCATAGTTGTTTTAATTTTTTTTCAGAGCTTCACTTGTGCCTGAGGCCAACTGAGGAAAAGCTTGCTAAGCATGCATGCTTAGGTTACCCATGTCAGCAGAGCTAGAGAGCCCAGTTACTGAAGCCATGACGTTATGAATCGTTCTTTAGTGCTGTAGCAGTGTTGTCAACTCTCTTATCTGAGGCTGACTGTGCTGGCTGCACACTGGGGATGATCTCAAGGACAGTGCCAGGAAAACTGGTGACTTGTGAGTCAGCTTGGTGGTGAATAGCCTGGGTGTCGCTTGCACAATGCGGACTTATGCTGGCTCATGGACCTTAAAACAGTTTTAGGTGTGTGTTTTAACTGCGTAGGAACCACTGCTGTTTCTGATCTGAAAATGCATACTGTACAAGTAACTTTCCTCTGAACTTTTGATATTTCTAAGAAGCCTATTTGTGAGCTCCCAGTGTTGGACATACTTGAATTAGCTTGCTTTTGAACAATTTTTAATTAAAACCAGGGTAAAGTACTGTTGTATTTCAGCTAGGCAATTTAAAATCTTTTGACTCACGTTGTTCTTGGTAGACACTGTCTGCCTTTACATCTTAAACTTGACAAGAACTATAGTGTATTATGTTAAACTAATTACAAAATAGAAACTCGGTAACTGATTGGCAACAGGTACTGATAAGTACCTGAGAGACAACAATGTACCTTCAGAGAAGGATGACTTCTCTTCAACCTGTGTACCAGGATAGTCTGTGTGCATTAGAAATTGGTAGGTGTCTGTTGGTTGCCCTTTCTAGGCAAACTGTATGCTGTTGGTGGCTACGATGGGGCATCACGTCAGTGCCTTAGTTCGGTAGAATGCTATGATGCCAATACAAATGAGTGGACCTACGTTGCAGAAATGAGCACTAGACGGAGTGGAGCAGGTGAGTGGTCAAGAAACAACTATCCTTGTAAAACTGAAGTGAATTTGTGGTTTTAAAATGTATCTAAAAACATCAAAGGTAAGCTGAAGTCTGCGTCTGATGGAATCTGTTAGTCTCAGGTGGCTGATATAATGCAGGTTATAAATACAAACCTGTCCAATATAGTAAGATTCAGTCTGTTAATAGTAAATCTCTTTCCTTGCTTTTTCATACTTTTCATATTCCTCCTCTTCCCATAACTGTTTACGTTTTTAACATACAGACTAATATGCATGGATTGTGACAATTTAATATCATTTAAATACTGAAGTATCAAAATTTAGGTGGCCAGGATGAAAACATGTCATTTCTTCGAAGATGTCTTTTTGCCAGTGTAGGGCTGATTTTTCTGACGGCATTTTCAGGTTGACTTTACGTGTGAACTATGACTAGATTTCCACCTCTTTGGAGGACTTGTTCCGCATTCTCATTCACTGCAGGAAATTTTGTCCTTGTTCATTCTTAAGTTTGTATTACTGGTTTCATCCTATTACTTCCACTTATGTACCCTTTGTTTCATCTTCAGTAATTCTTCTCATCACCTGGTGTTTACATCCTTTGGATATGTATAGGCTACTACATGTTATCCTTCCTTATTGTTTAGCCAAGGTATATCCATTTATTTCTTTATAATCTTAAAAATCCAGTTTCCTTTTTTTTTCCTTTTTGTGGATTTTTTTCCTCCTTGAGATTCTGTGTATGTATATTTCTCTTTAAAGACATCAAAAGTGCCTGTGGTATTCTGCTTTTGTTTGATGAAATGATGCTTCCACAGCTCCAAATTGACTTTGACGTTTTCATTATCTATTTATATTATGGACTCAAATCTCATTTGCTGTTCACTGTCCTCTATTTGTCTTTTGGTATTTCAGGTTTTTTCAACTCGCAGAAGTTGTTTTATTTCTCTAGATCTGTTCCCATGGACTTTTTCAAGTCAAATTACATGATATTATATCTCTACGTTTATTTTTTTAGTTGTTTAAGTAATTTTTTTGTCAAGTACTCAATGGTGCTTTTTAGCAACATCCTTCAAATACCTACTGGTGATTGCATTAATGTGCTTCATAATTGGAGAGTTGTTGCTACAAATAAAACTGGATGGACTTCTAGTGTGCTCAGTAGATGATTAATAGTTATCCCAACTTTACATCTTGCCTTCCATTATTCTTTATTAACTCTGAACAGTTTTTAATCTGTGTAATGATGTTTAAATTAAGTCCAAATTGTTTCAAAATAAATATATAAAAGTATTAAAATAATTACTAAAAGTAAGATATTTAGTTTGGGATAATTCCATTATACACTCACAAAGTCAGGAAGTTGATATATCTCTTCTTGCTAAAAGCAGTGTTTTGATTGTGTTTCTAAACTAAAACTATGACATTAATGAAAGAAACATGATACTCTGTACCTTGAGAAAACATCGTTGTCTTGTGAAACTTCTAGTTAGTCTCTGCATCTTGGAAGTGAATTCTGGATTAAAAACTGGCCAAAGTTGCCTACTCTGGTCTAATATTGGCAAGTTTTGAGGATAACATTTATATAAAATGGGCAGTTACAAGTATCATTATAAAGACAAAAGTGTTGGTTGTGACAAAGTTTCATTTTGCAATCTGCCTGCACAGCCATTTTACCTCAGCTTTTTTTTTTTTTTTTTAATATTCTGGTTTTGCAAATTATTATTGTGCTTGTAGCCTATTTAAACTCTATATATTTTCAGATTTTTTCTAAAGTATTGAATTACTTCTACAACTTCGAAATTTAGTGCCTTAGATACTCCTGGGATCTTTCTGCCCCTCTCCTCCCTCCCCTTGTCCCAGAGTTCAGGACCGTGTTTGTTTACTCAACTCTCTGCTGCCTTTTACCTTGCCCTCTGATGAAAAAAAGACTGGAGAGGAAAAGTAAATATTGCCAGTTATTTCAGATTCATATAATTGAGTTAAATAATCAACATCCTTCTGTGCCACTCTGTTAAATACATGGAAAATTACATTTGTGCATGGGGAAGGAATGGGTGATAATGTGAAAATCCTGACTATTGATTGAGCTTGTCTGTAGTGGCCAAATATCCCAAACCACCAGAACTGTTTCAACTGGTGATCAGTCCTGGTGGTGTTATGGGTGCTAACTAAAGAGCATTTTGTTCCTGTGTTAAACCTTTGATCTCTGGTCATCTTAAGGAACATAAGCCCATCTCTTCTGTTCTCACTGCTTCAGCTTCATTCAAAAACTTCAGAGGTTAACCCTCAGTTGCTCTTCTTTAGTACAAATCTCAGTTGATCAATACAGGGACCGATCTGTTTCCAGCAGCATACTGGGATGAGGAACTTCAGTTCCAGATATAGGCCATTTGGGAGGGATGAGAGATATAAGACAGGGTCCTGAAAAATGGGCAGGAAAGAAAAATTAACAAAGAAAAGAGAACTCAGAAGACGGCAACAAGAGGATACAGACGGAAGGAACAAGAAATAAGGTAGGACTTGGAAACTGGGTATGGGATTGAGGGAAAATGAAGCGCCAAAGAGGAATGGAGGACATGATTAAAAATGAGGAGCTATCAAAGAAAAAATGGTGATGTGGCAGAGGGAAAACTCTACACACTGAATAGAAAGGTTGGTAACTATACAGAAAGCCCAGGTGGGGAGGCTTTATATCACAGCACATATTTAAACTAAAAATCTTAGCCCTCCTTCTAGCTCTGTGATGTTTAATGCTACAAAAGATGAATGTCGTATTATCCTGTCTGATAAAGTGTGATCAGAGTGGAAGAAGGAAAAGCTGTCACACTATACTGTGACATGATAGCTAGAAATAATAGTAATAAAAGGAATTAAATTAACTGGGAAGGATATGGGGAAATGTTAGTAGTGAACATCACTGATAAAGCATTAGATAGCATGATTTATAAAGCAGTGTCCTATTAAGAAGCTATTTTTCAGTCTTTCAGTACCAATGAACTCTTCCATGTTTCTTCCCCTTTCTCCTTCAATTATTAAAACATGTCTTTTTAAAAAGAAAATTCAGTTATTTCAGCAGGAGTCATTTCTCTCCCCATATAGGAATGGCTCTTACATACAATATCAGTGATATGTTTTCAAAGGTATTTCAGCTGGCTATTAAGGTCTTGGAGTTCTTTTTTTTTAACCCAGCATTTTTTTTTTCTCTGAAGGACTTAACTGGTCTTTTGCATTCATATTTGCTGTTTCCCTTTAGTATAGATTTCAAGCTCTGCCCTTTCCATGGAACCCTTTAAGAACTATGGTTGCAAATCTGTATCTCAGCTTTGAGTTTCATAATCTTAAATGTGACATATATTAGATTTCCCAATGTACTTCCATAGTAGTGGTTTTTTGATTGTCTTTATGGTCAATCACTCACAAGTTTTAATGCAAAAAACCACCCTTGCATTTCTGACATCTATTATGTTTCGGTTCTAATAGTGCTTTAGAAGGTTGAGGAATAAATAAACAGACCTTTCTTTCTGCTTACCCTATTACCATCTTTTCAATATGCGCAGCCCAATTAGCAAGTAGATGTAGACTAGCTTTATTTCTTCCTTCATCCCAAGCTTACAGATTGATAACATTTTGTTGTAAAGGAGACCCTTTAATATCCTTTTGGACATTTTGATAACTGAAGCTTGGTTCAAGGAAGCTTGGTGTTCTCCTCCAAATCTTGGAGGAGGAATGTGCTCACTCTGTTTACTTTTGTTTCATATATGTTTACAAGGTATTCCAACAATTAAGTGGAAACATCCCTATTGTATAATGTCTATCCTTTCAGCTTTTATCCTCTGTACCACACAGTTTTTACTTTCTAAAAATTCACTTACGCTTTATCATCTTGTCAGATTTCTGTTATGCTGGCTGAGCACACTGTCTCATTTCCTGTCACTTCTAATTAGTCCTAAATTTCAACAATCTTTGTTTTCCTGCACATCATTTTTCGTCCAAAATTTTCTAAATCTTCTGTTGCAGAACAGCTCTGGTCTTTGTGTGCTGCAATATGGTTGATGGGCACACAAGATATTTTATCAGTGCCTTGCTGTAGTTACTGTCTTTTTGCTTTAATGCATCCTGACCCAAATGTTTTCTGAAATAGTTCCTAACACTGACTGGATGAAGGATTTATGTTAGTGGACATAGTATTTACCATTTCTCCTTTGTATCAGTCAAACCATTCTCTGGTTAATTTGGGGTATTTTCATATGTTCGCAGGTGTTGGTGTGTTAAACAATTTATTGTATGCAGTAGGTGGTCACGATGGTCCTTTGGTAAGAAAAAGCGTTGAAGTGTTTGATCCTGTGGCCAGTACGTGGAAGCAGGTCGCAGACATGAACATGTGCAGAAGGAACGCAGGTATACACAACAATTACTTTGATGTAGTGGTAAGATCATTTAGTGTAAATGGCATGTTCCTGCATTTCTGCTGCTTTCATGATGTCGCAGAATAGAAAACATGCTTTTATGGGGTGACCAGGCCAATTGCTAATCTTCATATTGGTTTCCTGTCTCTTTTTAGGCGTTTGTGCTGTAAATGGTCTCTTGTATGTAGTTGGAGGAGATGATGGTTCCTGTAATTTATCAACAGTGGAATATTATAATCCAACAACTGATAAATGGACCGTTGTGTCATCTTGTATGAGTACAGGAAGGAGCTATGCAGGTAATGTGTATGGATATTTTTTAACAGTCTTTACAGTACAACAGCTAGGATACAAAATTTGACAAAGCATCCGCACAAAGTCCTGTCAAAGGTAAAACCTAAGATACTGGAACAGGTCTGAAGAATCTGATGGCATGTTTTGAATTATGACTTAAAACAATTATTCACTACAAGGAAAAAAATGGTATTAAACTGTACTGAAAAGGGATTTAGTATGTAAGTGGTGAGTCAGAAAGATGATTCTGGCATGACCAGACCTTTTTTTTAACAGGAGATTTGTCTCTCAGTCTACGGAGATCCATTTCTGAAGTTCTTTGGGACTTGATATTTAGAAAACAAGAGCTGTTTCAGGAATTTTTTCCTTCAATAATTGCAGTTTCTCAAAAGAGTTATTAAGTGAATGTTAAGGACATACTTAACTTACAATAAAATTAAGGTAAACTTCAGTAATGGCAAATTTTTTCAAGTCACGGAAACTTACAGAACTTTGCACTGATTCAGACAACTTTCAGAGAGAAGTTAGGGAAAATATGAACACTCATGTTGGTGCAATTTTTTGATGTTATGCTAGTTGCAAGGTCTTATAATAATACTAGATTTTAATATTCTCGAATTTCTTTGAAATACTACCTAAAGATTTATGCCTTTTTTTTCTCACTCTAGGCGTTACAGTTATTGACAAACCATTATGATCAATAAAGGGATTTTCAACTTGATTATGCACTAGAAGCAGTCTTCAACAAGTGTATTTGAAGTGACTGAGTCTCTAAGCACTTCTCTACTTGTAGCTGCACCTTGAGTCACAGTGGAAGATGTGACTGTCTACAATTACAGATGACAGATGATGAAGATTACTCTAGGTAGAAGCAATGTGTAGGATTATCCTGCAGTTGAGCAGAAGCTGATTGAATTTTTGAAGTCTAGTGGACCATTTCTTTTTTATTGCAAAGTCTTAAAAAAAAAAAAAAAGCCGCTTTCATAAGGACCGGCTTATGTCAGTCATGACTGGGAAATGGATTGTCAGTGAAGAATGGTGTGTATTCTGGTGAAAGTAAATTTTTGTCTTATTTTTTCCAGAGACTAATAAATATATTTAAAGAAATGAACTGTCAGTCTTCATAGTAGGTATTGAATCCCACCTCAGTAATTCAAACTGGCATGGGGTAAATTTGTTTCCTTTTATAAAACTTTTGTTACATAAATATAATATGTGCATATGTTTGTGTGAGCATAAGTTGCTTTCTATTGAAATTCTTCAAAACCTGATTTTACTATTTATAATTTGGCACAGTACTTTGAATATGCCAGTACTATGTTGTAAAACAGAGTTGTATTTTTTGATATGTAACAATGCTTAACACTACTAATTCCCACTGAAGGAGATCAGAGATGGTATAACAGTTCTTGAACAGGTGTAATTTCAAGATCTTTTTAATAAAAATGTTGTCTGCACTTACGTTTTTTTTTTCTGTTCAATTTTGGTCACATTTAGATGTTACTGCTTTCTTACCTTTTTATCCAAAAGGTGATTTGGCATGAAAATAACTGAAAATTTATAATGAATGTACGAAATTGTGTTGAACTTGCATGGTACTAAGGCCTATTTATGCGTGTAAGCTTAGCTTCTGTTAGCTAATATCTGACTATACTGTACATGGCCATGCTTACAAAGCAGCTCATTTTTATTCATTCTTGGATGGCCTCCTTTTAACATGACCAAAGTTATTGTCATATTTGAGACATTTTCTTCAAATAAAAGTTTGTATATTGTTTCCTAATGGCAACAAGTCGCTTAAAACTTGTGTTTCTCAATACAAGTCTCAAACCAAATAATCTTCTTGACATTGTTGAAGTTGGTTTTGGTTTCATGGGGTTTTTGTTTGGTTGGGTTTTGGTGGGTTTTTTAAAAATTATTTTTATTTTATTTTTTTAATTTTTTTTTGTTGGGGGGAGGAGACAGAGGATGCTGGTGGTCTCTAAATCTGAATGCAAGCAGATGGTAAAAAATTGTTAAGGTTTAGGAACTGGTCATGTAAATATCACTGGTTTGCTCCAGGTTTGTTTCTGAAAGGTTCGGTTTTCAGTTTAAGTTCCAATGAAACTATTTGAGCTGTGGAATTAGTATGACAGTTAACAAAGATTTTTTGCCAGGTGCTGAAATTAAATGGATGATTGTACTTTTACTGTTGATATTGTACGATGCATTGTGTGTTTGGAATAGCGGGTTTCACTAGAAACATTTTATTTGAATTGTATATTTGTATTATTTGTAGAATTTTACCTGCCTGATACCAAACTCAGTGAACGGGGCTCTGGTCCATCGTATTTCGATGTGTATTCCCTTGTATGTCAATCTTTTTTTTTTTTAATTTAAGGCAGGAAGCCCGTGTGTGCTGCATGGCCGAGGATGCGGGCACAGGCCGCTCCTCCCTAGAAGAAGGAGACGATCGTGACTGAGAGCGCGGCCCCGCCGTGCAGCGCTGCTCCGGTAAAACAGCGGCCCCCGCTGTACACGAAGCGTCGGGAGCGGCGCAGCTGGAGGTAACGGGCACCGGGGGCTCCTCTCTGAACTGGATTCTCGGCAGTTTCTGCAGCCGCTCACGCCCGGGTCCGGCCGCGTGGAGACTGGCGGTGCGTCCCGCGGCGGGGACCCCGGGGAGCGGCACCGCACACCGGCCCCGGCGGAAGAGCCGCGCCCGGCGCCTCACCCCACCTGGGATCCTGGCCTCCTCCCCATCACGTCTTTGACGTCACCCGGCCTCCCTCCCGCTTCATTGGCCGCAGGCCGAGGTCTCACTATCCTCACTCCACCCCTTCAGCCAATCGGTGCGCTGGAGCCGCAGCTCCGTCCCGGCCTCCCGCACGCCTGACTCTCCGCCGCTGCCGCCAGCCAGCCAATAGGCGCCGCGGGTTGCTGCGCGGCCAGTGGGAGGGCGCACTTGAAGAGTGGGCGGTCCCGGCAGTTGTTATTGCTGCGGCGGGCGCTGCCGCTGGTGCTGTTGCTGTTTCCGCCGCGGTGCGAGGGGCCGCCGCTGTCACCCAGGTGAGGTGGCGCCCGGGGCCGCCGGGCAGGGGGAGGGCGGTGGGTCGGTCGGTCGCAGCCTGACGCGGGGGTGCCGGTGCGGGCACTGCGCACCGAGGGCCGGCTGTGCGCGGCCGGGCGGCTCCCCCGGGCTGGGCATCCCTCTCGTCGCCGTCATCGCCCGGCGCGTTGGCGGCCTGTGCCACGGTGTCCCTGCTTCCTCACAGGGTCCGGACGGGACGGACGAGCCCGATCCCCGCGGCTTGCCGGCTGCCTGAGCGGGAGGGTGAGTAGCCTTGCGTGGCCATCGGTTCAGGAGCTCGGGTTGTAAGCTGCCTTGGTATCTGCTCCGATGTATTTATCGTTATTAAAATGATATCTGCTGTGATGTATTTGCTCGTAATAAGTAACAGTAGCAGCCTGATGCTGTTGCTAAGAAAGAAAAACGGTAGTTAATGTTGGATATTGAGCTTGGTGCATTGTTTATAGAATCATAGAATCATTTTGGTTGGAAGAGACCCTCAGGATCATAGAGTCCAACCATAACCTAACCTAACTCTAAACCTAACCTACCTCATCTAAACACCTTTTAAACACCTCCAGGGATGGCGACTCCACCACTTCCCTGGGCAGCCTGTTCCAATGCCTGACAACCCTTTCTTTGAAGATTTTTTTTCCTAATTTCCAATCTAAACCTCCCCTGGCTCAACTTGAGGCCATTTCCTCTTGTCCTGTCGCTTCCTACTTGGGAGAAGAGACCAACGCCCTCCGTGCTACAACCTCCTTTCAGGTAGTTGTTTATGTTAGGCCTAGTCTGTGCGTATTGACTAGGGACTAACTAACATCTTCTGGCCTGTGAACTGTGCAGATGTTTTAGAGTGGAAGATGGACCTGTTGGAGGGGGTCCAGAGGAGGGTCATGAAAATGATCAGAGCGCACATCGCCTATGGGGAGAGCCTGTGAGAGTTGGGGTTGTTTAGCCAGGAGAAGGTGTGGACACCTAACTGCGGCCTTTCAGTATATGAAGGGGGCTTGTAAGAAAGATGGAGAAAGACTTTTGCCAAGGCCTAAAGCAACAAGACAAGGGACGATTGTTTTAAACTGAAAAGGGGTAGGTTTAGATTAGACATAAGGACAGCATTTTCTCCAATGAGGACAGTGAGACGCTAGAACAGGCTGCAGAGAGAAGCTATGAATACCCCATCCCTGGAAGAGTTCAAGGCCAGGTTGGATATTGAGCAACCTGGTCTAGTGACCAGGGCAGGGGGTTGGACTAAATGAACTTTAAAGAACCCAGCCTGAACCAACAAGTACCCTACTCTGTAGAAATCACAGAAGTTCGGGGCACCTGCAGGAATGCTGCCTGTATGCTTTGGGGAGCTATGATGAAAACTCCCTTACTTATGAAAAGGCGGATTGCCTCAAGTCAGCTGCAGTCTAAAGGCAGCCTGCTGCTGTGTTGATGTAGCTTGCATGCATTCTGGCTCATGGCTATGAGAAGAATGAGGCTGGGTAACTGGGAGATCCCGGTTAATTTAATTTCTGAATATGATTTGAACCCTTCTGTACTCTTTTAGTACAGAATACAATTATCCTACAAAACACTTGAAATAATAGTTGGGTAATAATTAATATTTCTTTATCCTTCTGTTCCCTTAACCTTATCTCAAAACTTGAGAGCTGATTGCCTCTCAAATTGGTTTGCCTCTTAAACCAGTCTTAAGTTTTTTTCTTTTACCCTATTCTCTAGAAAGAGAATCTGTTCTCCATTTCCCTCTCTCTTTCCCTCTACCTTTCCCTTCCCTGTTTTTACTTTACCTGTCTTAGTTGCTACCTAGTTTTAATGTTTTTTGTTTGAAGATTAACTGCTGTTTTGTTTTTCTCAAAATTTTCAGGTTACTTATAGACGACTGTAGAAGAACTAGAATTGTGATGCTTTATGTTTGAACAATGGCAACGAACGACAGTGTTAATATCTTGAGCTCTGCTTATCTGGCAGTGGAATATATAGACTCTTTCTTGCCTGACAATCCCTTGCAACAACCATTTAAAAATGCCTGGAATTACATGCTGGATAACTACACAAAGTTCCAGATTGCGACTTGGGGATCACTTATAGTTCATGAACTTTCATATTTCTTGCTCTGTGTACCTGGATTTGTCTTTCAGTTTATACCATACATGCAAAAATACAAAATTCAGCAGGTAAGATGAAGTTGTGAACTATGCACTTTCTGATACGTCTTTGAATGTGTGAAGTATTTCTGAGGGAGAGTATCCTTTTAACCATGGTAGTATAGAGAGAGAAGGTGTGTCAGTCACTATGTTAGCAAAGTTAAATTTTCTCCATGTAAATTTATATGTCAGCAGGGGAAGGTATAGTAGAATCACATCATCTGGTGGTAGAGGTGTGTCTTAGTATTATGAAGCAATTAAATGGTGTGCTTATTTAATAGCAGGTGTCTCTTTCAAATTATCTGCATGCACACCCTCTTGAAGGGATTTTGAAGTATTTTAACACCAGAGAAATCCTAGGGTGGACTACACACTCCTAATTGATAGCAAAGACACATCCAGTATCTGAAGATGATTGTTTTCCACAAGTTCCTTGTAATATGAATTAAAAATCAATAATACCAGCCTCTGAAATTATTACAGTCAATGTTAAAATGTCTCCCTGCAAAAAACGGATGTTTTCAAGACAAGTATTTCTTCACAAGCTTATATCTTTGGCTTCTCTTTGTATTGTTTTAGCTATGGGAATACATTCTATTATTTTAACTATGGATATACAAACTTAGATTCATGTTAAGCTATTGAAAAAGAAACATTCCTGCTAATTACAAACACTGAAATAACAAGAACAGTTTGGGGAGACTGGCAAAGACAACCTCTTTTAAGAGAGACTTCCTTTAAATTTTACAGAAAGTTAGCTTAGAAAAACGAGGTTTTGGTGAAACTGAATCCAATCCCATGTAATTTCCATTGCCTGAGTTAATTTGTATGATAGGAGGGCCTGCTGTCTGTCTTCCAAAGGAAAATGAAACTGCCTCCAAAGTAATTTCTACAGCACTTCATTTTCGTAACACAACTGATTATTTTTTCTGCTGCTTAGGATAAACCAGAAACCTGGGAAAAACAGTGGAAGTGTTTCAAAACGCTCCTCTTCAACCACTTTTTTATTCAGCTTCCGCTGATTTGTGGCACCTATTACTTCACAGAGTATTTTAACATTCCGTATGAGTGGGAAGAGATGCCTAGATGGTAGGTAGATTTTTCTCGTATGTTGATGCTGAGTTACATATAGCCAGAGGCAGAATATTTAACAAATAGTGTCATCAAGTCTAATACACAATTTTTTGGCAATATAAACTGTGTTAATCTTGCTTCTGTCAATGCTTAACTGCTATAAGAGTTAATTAGAGCTTTCTAATTTTTTTTTCCTTTTTAAATTGGCCCAAATTTGATACTTGGAATAGGAGGGAGGTTGTGTAAGTGAAGCAAGATTCATAGTGGCATGGATTAAATACTGGTCTTTCTGGAGGTTTTTTGTCTAACATTTTTTGATTTTTCCTAAGTGTCTCTTTCCTTCGTCTTGTTTTATATCATAGCAACAGTGTGTTCCTCAAGGGAGAGAATGTACCACCTGCTTCACATCTTCACATTCTCCTTTTTTGCACTGAATCGATAGTTTTTTAAACAAAACTGAATAAGTTATAAATGCCTTTTTGAGTTGTGGGGGGTTTTTTGTGGGTTTTGTTGTTGGTTGGTTGTGGTGTTTTTGTTTGTTTTTGTTTTGGTTTTTTGTTTGTTTGGTTTTGTTGGGTTTTTTTTTTTCCCCAATAGCTGTTCTTTGCAAGAGCAGCTTATGTTTCTTGGAGATTTATTTTCTATCTTGCTTAGATAACTGATGCACCTCCATGTTTTTATATCTACATCTTGTATAGAGTAATATTGAAACGACAGTTTGTTAGACTGTGTGCTAATTCACTTCAGTATATTGACAGATGAACTGATAGGTACAAGGACTAATGTGCTTGGCAATTAATATTTTTAGTATGTTAAAAAGGTCGTGTCAATGCACTGTTATTCAATCAATAATATATATAAACATTTACCACCCTTACTAACATATAACTATTTTGTCTTTCAAGATTATGTGTCTGCTAATATATTCTATAACTAATAGCTCTTCTTCTTTTTAAAGGTATGTTCTGGTTGCCCAGTGCTTTGGATGTGCAGTGATTGAGGATGCCTGGCACTATTTCCTACATAGATTGCTGCATCACAAGAGAATATACAAGTATATCCATAAGGTTCACCATGAGTTTGTTGTATGTATTCCTTGATTATTATTTTTTTTTAGTAGTTTTTAGTAGGTGTGGTTTCATACAACTTATTTAAAGGTCTTGTTTGAAAGACTTAAGAATTTTGCATCCCTCTGACAGTGGAATAGATATCTTTTCTTGAGCTTTTTATCAAGAACAGTTATCCATTTTGTTTCTGAAAACACCTCCTGTAATTTTATTTTGTTTAATGGAAATGAAAGGTGGCACTCAACTCTGAATTTTGATCATATCTGTTGAGCTAGGTGTAAGCAAGGTTTTAAAAGTCTGTTACGTGCTTGATTGCTAGAGGAGGCGGAAATTGTGGGTTTATGGTTTTGATTGTTCATGAGTTGTCTGCCACGTAGTGTGTTATCCAGAGCATACCAGTCCCAGACCACGATCCCGACAGGAAACTCCCGCACAGCCTGGGCGTGTGCATCATATGCGCAGGATATATGATTCAGGAGAGGTTTATAGCTTTGTACGTAGGCCTCTGAAAGTAGTATATCCAGTTGTGTGACACTTGATCAAGAGCGCAGTGCAATACATTTTGGGTGGTTCTGCATTTAGTGGTGTTGGAGCTGACATTGAGCAGGAGGTAATGAGCCGTGCCTGCCTGGAGATGGCACTGCTCTGCGCCAGGTAGGGGCCAGCAGTGCTCACACCGTATATCTGGCATAGCTGTGTTTAGCTGGATGTGTCTGGATCACGGAGGTCAGTGCTACTGGGTTTTTGTCTGCTGCTGTGTTTCAGTGTATAACCCACAGGGTACTCGAGGTGAACTGCAAGCTACTGGGTCAGGGGTGGTTTATACAGGCTGCCATAATATAGAAGCTTGGTATTGACTGATGTATTCTTATGTATGTACATCAGCAGCTGCTGTTTTCCTCTTGCTCTTGACAGCCCCTCAGCCCTTTAGCAGAAGCAGCTTCTGGCCATTATTCTTGAGTGGCTAGTTCACACAGAAGTGCCCTGTAGGCTAACAGCTTCTTTCGCTAAAAACTTTCTGTGATAATAAAAGGTGGTGATTTTAAAATCACCTTTAGGCCAGAGTAGACTCTTTTTTTTTTTTTTTTTTTTTTTCCTTCTTTCCCCTGATAGCCAAACTTATAACCTTGAGCATTAGGTTATTTTTTTTTAATTATTAGCTTTCTATAGTGGTCTACTTTTGAAAACTCTCCATGGAATTTATTTTTTTGTAAACCAAATGTAGGAATGACTGGGGGGTTGTGTGTTTGCATTAAAAAATATATATATACTTATATAAGAAAATAAGATGTTTTATTTCAATCTCATAATATTTGAACAATTTATATTAAAATTGTCAAAGGTGAGGAGGGCTTTTAAATTATTTTAAAAATAAATTTCTAAGTGAATCTTGACTCTGAGAATATTTTGGCTTCCTTCTTTCTTCTGCTTCCAAGACTGGATGTATAGCAAAGCTGATAGGAGCTTCCCAAACATTTTTAATATTCCTGAAATAATGGGTAATGGTAAGCTGAAGTAAAGGTTTTCAACTTTTCAATTAGTAGTGAAGTATTTGGAATCACTAATGGAATAATAATCCTTATGACCCTGGAATAGTGTTTTCTGTCTTTCCAATGGGGAGCTGAACACCCATGTTAAGGCCCGTGCTCAATCAGACCATTTTCTTTACCCGCAACATCCTTCCGTTTGTCCTGTTGTAGTCTTGTGGGGTAGTGGGAAGCGGGGAGCACCACAAAATGGTGATTCTGCTTTGGGAATATAGAAAATCAAAAATGGTGACTGTTTTCCTGCCTGTTATCTTTTTCTAGTCTCCATTTGGAATGCAAGCAGAATATGCACATCCTCTGGAAACGCTTATCCTTGGAGCTGGCTTTTTTATTGGAATTGTTGTTTTCTGTAACCATGTGATTCTTCTGTGGGCATGGGTGATATGTCGCTTGATGGAAACCATTGATGTACACAGGTGAAATCCTTAGTGCTTTTTAATAATTTTTTCTTCTCCCTAAGTCTATCTTAAACTTACCTGTTTTCACTGAGTTTTACTGTTTATTTTGCAGTGAAATGCTTTTATGCATCTTACAAAGAATGACACAATCTGAACAGTTACATTGTCTTCTGTTTTGAGGTAGTGTTACTAGCAGATGTTGCTGATTAAAAGAGTGTAGACAGTAGTTAGAGCATCTTGAGGAGGGTTTCAGAAGCTAAGTGCCTCATTAGGTTGTCTAGCTCTTGATATGTGGTGTACAAGTGACCTTATGCATATTAGAACACCACAAATCAATTCCAAAATATGACATTCCAGCCAAGAATTCTTTTTGTTTAATGCTTTGTCAGCCAGTTTTCCTGGACAAGAGAAACTTTAAGCTGTGCAGCCACTGACTGTCTATTAAATACATGAATAAATAACTTTTATTTATTTATGGTAGATATTATACAAAGGGCAAGACTTCTTGTCTCTGTACTATAACTGACTTATTTCAAATTTGGCTCTGAAATGCTAGTGCAAATCCCAGTAAGCTGCAAATGAATGAGCTTTGCTTTCCTGTGTTCAAGAGGAAGGGAAAGTCAGAGTTCCTTTTTGAATGCTAGTATTGCACTTGACCTTGTATCTGTAAATATATTATGAAGCATGTAGTGTCTTAATGCAAGCTGAGTGTCAAGTGTTTTAGTGGAACAGGAGCTACTAACCAAGTCATCATACACATCGTTGCTGGTTTAGTTATATATTGGTTGTAGACTGACAAGTGTATATTGTGACATATCATAAAGTAAATTATGCAAAATACGAATCTCTTTTGATAATTATAATTTCGGTTTGTTGTCCGCACGAAGTCTTTATAACAAATTACCTTTCACTCTCGCCACTAGGTGGTGGTAAGATGCTTTCCAGTACTACTAAGCAAAAGAGTTGAAATCCATCTAAAGCAAACTGTTCTGGTTTTAATATTACTTTAATTGTAACTTTTGAATTTTAAACATTTGAAGAACTTGTAGTAAGCTGGAAATAATAGTAGAAATACTACAATTGTAGCTGATTTGGGAAGCTGAGCTGACATTCATAGCTTGACCCTAAAAGATAGTGTTATTTCTTGTTCCTTCCTAATGTCACTCTTGAGTCAGTCGAAGCTCTTAAGCCAGCAGGAAGTTGACCACTGTGGATTTTTTGTTGTTGTTGGGGGGGGGGGTGTTGTGTGTGCCTGTGTGTGTGTTGTTCTTTGGTTGGGTTTTTGTTAGTTTGTTTTGGTTTTGTGGTTTTGTTTGGGATTTTGGGGGGTCAGTGGTGGTTGTTGTTTGGGTTTTTTTAGGTCACTTGCTTAAATTTTTTTGTGTTGCCTAATAAACTGAGCTAAAAAGGTCAGCAAGTGCCGAAGCCTTTGTGTAACAGTTTACAGAAGCATTTGGCTAGGAGAGGAGGTGTCTTGTTTTCTTATTAAGCTAGTGTTACAGTGATTACCTCAGGGCCTTATAATATCAAAAAAAACCCTTTTTATTTTATAAAAACAAGAAGTTAGTGTCTATATGTTGTGCTTTATACCTGGGAAAAATCCTTACTGTAATTGCTTTTCTTTTTTTCTCCTCCCCCGTAGTGGTTATGATGTTCCGCTGAATCCTCTTCATTTGGTTCCTTTTTATGCTGGGGCCCGTTTTCATGATTTCCATCACATGAACTTTATTGGCAATTATGCTTCAACCTTCACATGGTGGGACAGAATCTTTGGTACAGACTCTCAATTCATTGCCTATCAAGAAAAAGAGAAGAAGCAACAACTCATAGCAAAGAAGAAGGCTAACTAAATTTCCAGTGTAAAAATTCTGATGCTAATACTGTTAGTCAATTGTTGCTTTTCTGTAAAGCGAAATAGTGATTGGGTGTAAAAAGCATAAATCTTGTTCCTTGGCTACTAAGTGGTAGGGAAAAATGACTAATTACACTGCAGAATCTTCTTAATGGGAATACTTTCTATTTTATACGTAAGTGCTGCATATATTTTAACTACAGATTCAAAGATGATGCAAAAACCAGAGATTGACTGCTGTCTGTCTATTTTTTTTTTTTTTTTTAAATTGCAATTTTATCTTTAATGTTGCCCACTTTAGATCCGGGTAGAATTACATACGTACGATGAAACTAGACTTAGGTTTTTTTAAATATATATTCTTAAATTTGTAATATCAAATAGCAGGACATAGAAACAGATATCAGCACTGTATTATTTAAATATTGGTTAAAAGCTGCTTAAAACCAAAACATCTGTTAATAGGAAGCTTGGACAGGCCATTTGCACACTGGATAATGCGAACTGTTAATAACAGAATATCTGGCTAAACATGAGTTAGAGACATTCCTGATCTAGATTTATTATGTTATTTTAGATTACAGGTAAAAAGAATAGAAGTTTTATTTGAGGAAACTTTTGCTGCTCTTTTGAAGTTGGTCTGTCAGTGTTCTTAGCATTTACATTACATTCTCCTCTGTGTGTTGTAATTTGCTGAACTGACTTGTTGCTATATTTGCACTTGCGACTGATGAAATAAATGTGGTTTGGTTTGATGCGTCTATTATACCTTTCATATTTTTGTAATACAAAGCTGTGATAAAAACCATGTAGGATAAAGCATCTTACTCTGTTCATCTCTTTAATGAAGAAGCATTATTTCTGTTAGTACAGTCTACAACAGTTTCATCTGTTAAGCTGCTTACAAAGACAGCAGTAAGAAATGGAAATGGAGAACATTTGTAAATTCTGCTGGTTTGTGTTTTGAAGGACTTGGATATGTAGCTATGTTGTATAGCAACAACTTTTGGGCCGAGTGCATTCTCAAACTACAGCTTTCACAAACTAGAACCTCAAAATCTACAACCCGACTTGTACTAGTAATAGAAGCAGTTGTCTAACATTGTTGAATCTAAATATTTGTCTGTTGCACGGGAAATAACAGTGGAAGTATTTAAGAAGGGCTTATAGCCTTATAGAGACCTTGCACTTTGTATTTTAATGTCAGCTGCTCTTCAGACTTCATCTACCGTGTAGGTCCTCTGGAGATGCTTACAGTGTTTTCCTTACTCAAGATGACCTAAATTTTCATGCTGCTTCATATTCAACATTACATGGTGTAATCCTTACAACAGGTACTCCTAAGAAAGTGCAGATGAGATGAGGCCTCTAACAAAAATCCAAGATGTTAATGACATTCAGAGTGATTCAAATATTACTTGAGATGTGGGAGTGGTTCAGATTCCTCTTCTGCATGTGTTTTGTAGAAGCTTTTACTTCTGTATCTGTATCCCCATCGAAATTTGGTGTTCCTCCCCTTCCCTCTAAAAGGAAGTAAAAATATTTGACTCTGATGTGATGGGTGAATGGAAGCTGAATTCCTCATATTGTTCATTTTTTAGCAGGGGCTGGTGCTCAAGACTTCCTGAATTCATATGCACTGCCAGCCTGAACTCTCCATGGTGGGAGCGACCTCTTTAATCAGATTTCAAAGATGGCCATTATCCTCTTTGTGTTGTCAACTCCCACTCTCATCCTCCAGCTGCAGCTATACTTAGCTTTATTTTACTGAACTCCTGGCTTAAAAACACAAGGAGCTTTCAGTGCTTTGGATTTTTCCCTGTGTATATGATTCCATTCACTGGTTCTCAGCCCGCTGGCTTGTGCCTGGGCATGCACTGTTGCAAAATTCTGTACAACTGTGAGCCAATTGCTTAAATACTCCAGTAAAGGCATTTGTAAAAGCTTGGTGTCTCCAGCTATTGGAGAGCTCGGTCAGAACACTGCAGGTTTGATAGAGTGACTTAAGTTCCAATGTATATTCCATTCTTGAACAGGTTTTGAAAATGAGGAATGTACTTTTAACACATTACTTATGCCCTCTCTTTAGGTAGCATGGATGTTGTTGTTTGTGTTGTGGTTTGTTAGTTTTTTGTTTGTTTTCTTCATGACTTGAATCCCTACTTTTCTGACACCCGTTGCTATTTCAGTTTTTTGGGTTATTTTATGTATATACTTAGTGTACGATGTGATCACATCATTACTTTTGATCATTTCTTTAACAAATCCCTAGAGAATTATGCAAGCTGTGCTTTAAAAAATTTGTTTTTCTGGAAAAATGTGCCCACTGGACCTCTCTCAACAGAGGACCCTGCATTTGAAAACCACAGGCTTGTTTTGTTGCAGGACTCGGGTAGACCTGCGTTTTACCACCACCCCACCACCTTTTCAAATGCAGAACCTTGTATTTATTACTGAAAATGATGCTGTCTACTAAGTGCATTTTTATGCATATCAAGAACTATGTTAGGCAATTACATTTTTGAGATTTTAGGCCTTTATTAAATAAGACTTCTTTTTTTTTTTTTTTTACATATTTAGTAAGAGACTATAGAATATGTGTAGTATTGAAAACTAAGAGGGTTTTGTGCAATATGAAAAAACAAGAGCGACATATGGGTGGCAGTTTTTGGCCCTTCACAAGGTACAACAAAACCTTACACAATCTGTTGTCCTTTATCCTCTTTAGGAAGGTGACATTTAAAAGTCGTAGGAAAGGAGAATAAGTGGGGGAACAACATTTTCCACAACTGAATCTTTTCCTGAAAGTCCAGTTTAGTTTAAGTAAGGCTTATCTGTGGGAAATAACAGCTTGTACCGTTCCTTCGGAGAAGACAACCATTAAGTCATGTGAAAGCAATGAATAAGTTTCTTAGGTTTTGTGTCAAAAAAACCTGTGGAAACTTGAAAATTATAATAAATTGTTCAGATTAGGATTGCAAAATAATCAACTGCTTTTGGCTCCTAATATGAAATACTAAATAAGGAGGTTTATGTTGCACTGCAGCACAGCTTGCCAGAAAATAATGATTGATGCTGTATTTGTAGATTAATTTATTTTCCTCACTGAGTTTAATAGTAAATGACTACTGAGTGTTTTAATTTTAAAGAAATGTGTGCTATGTTTCTAGATTTTTCACATTTATTTTTATTGAAAAATTATATTATTGAAACCTACATTATAGCTACAGGTAAGTTGTTGCTAACTACAGTGTCTGGTTCATTGCCTCCAAATCTCCATCCCATCACTGCTGCCTCTCTCAGCTGCAGCCTTTGGTAAATCTCAGCCATTGAAACCTGTAACTGGCAGGTCCAGGGAGGAGGCAGCTTTTTGCTATTGGTTCTTGCTATAATTTTCTATTTGTGAAGGTAATGAACACAGCAGTCAAATTGCTTTTCAACTGCGTTTTTCACTGGCTAACCGGATTATATCATGTCCTCTGCAGCAAGGCATTTCCTTTATTTCTCTAATCACTTCTGTGGCTTGTCTCTGAATTTTCCGTGTCTTGTTTCAGCTGTAGGTATCAGAAGTGCATGTCCAGATCATTCTCTCTAATACCACCTTGGTGGTACAATCATATCCTTCCTCTTCACCATTATTCTTCTGTCTAAACATTCTAAGATAAAATTAGCTGTTCTGCAGCATTGCGCTGGAAAATATAGTCAAGTTACCCAACTATTGTGATCTCTCGATGCTTTTAGCAATACTGCTTGCCAGACTTTTATATTTCTTGCTCTTAAGTATAATTTGCCATTTGCTGCTCTGAAATACTTGAATGTGCTTGATTTACCAAGTAATCTAAATCATATTCCAGAGCTGCTATATCCTTATTATTCACCATTCTTTGTCATCCACAAATTGTAATCAGTTTTGATTCTCATTTATGTCATAACTGAATAAATTAGCCCCCGGACTTGAAATATCAGTCCCTATGGAAGATGAGAAGAACACTCCTGTTAGATAATGACTCACCATTTTTTAAAAAAAACCCTGCAAGCCAGATTTGCGAACTCTCGTCATGATCCTGCGTGCTCGTTTCCATAGGAGAGCATTTGCTGGCTCTCAGAAACAGAATTGCAGTTCAGTGTGTGGGACCTTGTTTAGGCCCAGGAGCAGTGATTGCTCCTGCAGTCTGAAACAAGGGGTGGAAATAAGCCACTGCCAGTTGTGTAGCTATGCAGTGTCTAAGTGCGAATGTCAGGTATGTTTTGTATGAAAACTAAGCTGCAGTCTATAAAGAGACTCCACACAGAATTGGAGGGAGCTCTTAAATACCTAATAGGGCCGAGTTTCAGTAACATGGGTGAGCCATCTAACAGGTGGAGACAATAAAAGACTGTGCCTTGCAATACGTAACTGGGAGGTGTTTTTTTTTTTCCTGTTCCCTTTCTGTATCCTCCTGTGTAACTGCCTCATCTGGATTTGGATTCTTAAAAAAAAATCATTATTTGTTTATATTTTCTTTGACCTATTTTATGTTAAGCCTGTTCTCAAGGTACTGGAAAAGATGCAGCTTTCCATATTTCAAGCCTGATTTGCAAGCATCCAAGAAATAGAGCCACCTTGCGCAAGGTATTTTGGATGCTGGTAACAGAAGCTTCTGTCTTGAAGATAAATCTTCAAGAGGTCACACCTGCCAGGTATGTGTATGTGATCAGCATTCAGGTAAGTTTTGTAAAAGCTTCTCACATCTCACAAGTTATCTCTGCCTACTTGACTGATAATTTGTTCACACCAACATCAGCTCTTCTCTTTTTAAAATGGATTGGAGCTATTCTATTCCTATCATTATTTTTTGACTGAAACCCTTACCAGCTTTTACCTCATCTTTTAGGAAACATATGGTCTATAGCTTTTTTTTTTCCTGAATAGTTGTGCTGCATTAATATCCTAGTTAGTCTTTCAGAATTGTTCAAAGGCTTGAAAATGTGATAAAATGGAATATTAGCAGGTCAAAGATAGCACTCCTGAGAGGGGGGGCTTAAAGACCAACTAGTGATTTGGTCTTGCTCATCTGAAGACACTTCTCCCCTTATGCATCATGTTCAGCATCCTACTTGGTTATTTCTCTGTTAGAAAACACCACCTTCCTCATGCAGGATAGTGCAACCTCTCACTTCTTACCAAATATAAACCAGGGAAGTTTACTGAGTATTTCTATGGTGTCATTATTAACATTATGTTACTTTTATTAACACTGTGTTACTTTTTTATTAATAATGTAAATATTTGATCTCTATCGTAGAATGTTTTTAGGATTTCTGTTGTTCCTAATGGACTTCTGTTGTTCCTAATAGACTTCTATCGTTCCTAGTGGTCATAGCTTTAGGGTTCTCATTTTGGGTTATGAAAGAAAATAGCTGCCTCAGCCAGCTTGTGTTGCCACACAAATTAAAGAAGTGCAGAGTTACTCAAGTCTTGTAAGCAGAACTCTGTGAGTGCGAGGGTTTTTTGTGTTTGGGTCTTTTTAAGATTTAGTTAGATACTTGCTGGTAAATCATTATTTGCGGAAAAAGACAGATTCGGGCAAGTCAAAAGTGTTTGAAAATCTGAATCGCATTCAGCAAATTGTTTCGGTCTAAAGAATGGAGTGATATGTAAAGATATATGAGTATTATATGTATATTTGTATATATATTTGTCTGTAAATAAGTATTTTTCTAAATGCCAATGAAGTTTCTTTTGCCATTACCAAATTATTTAGGCTGTGTCTGTTGGTGAAATATAATCTACTATTTGGGGTAATATACAGGCAGAAGAGAGAGGTAAATCAGATTTGAAATGTGCTGCTCAGGACATTTTCTGGACATGGAGCACTTGAGCTCTGCTCCCTGCTCTAATTAGTATTATTAGCTTACAAGGCTATACCCAGGAGCCTGATTATGCATATAGCCTGAGAATGTCCTTGGAGTTAGATTATTCCTCTGTGACTATGGCAAGCGCAAACCCTTTTTCCAAATTATAAGGAAATTTGGCCTTTGCTGTGACGATAGTTGTCAGCTCCAAACTATGGAAAATAGGAGGAGGAGTTGGATAGAAAGGAAGTCATCCATTTATTTCTCCCGCTCAGTTCTGCAAATGCTCCTAAACTGAGAATCAAATTGTTGTTTCTTAATCTCTTATTAAAAAGAAATTAGTATGTGTGGACTCAAAATATTTGAGACTATATTAATTGCTGTTTTACACAAGATGTGCATGTTCATGTGTTTATAAGTACTCATTCTCTTAATTTTTTTTTTGGGGGGGAGGGGAGTTAATAAGTATGGAAATTAATGTAAATCCATTCAGACCTAGTTGTGAGACATTTTGTGTAGCGGAATAGTAATTCACTCCTTGAAGAGATGAAAAGAAATAGATGATTTCTTAGCCTACTTTTATCTTTTAGTGACACTGTATTTCAGACAAATAAATTGAAGGGAAGCCAAGAAGAGTGCTGCACAAAGGTTTTTTTGACTGATCAGAAAGTTCTCCCAGAAAATGATACTGTAAGTCTCAAATCGCAGCATCAGCAGGTTGGTTTACTTTGTGTATAAGGCGCAAGAGAAAGTGATGAAGAAAACAACGAATATTTAGCCTGTGATGAATGTAGCCAACAAAACTGATAAAGAACATGAGTCTTATGAATGCTAGGTCAGCTACCTTTATTTGTAGTTCATTTTGGAGCTCTGAGAGTGTTGCACATGATTCTAAAGTGGTATGAAGTCATAATACAATCCATGCTGTTAGGGAGAAGTCAGAGGGATGGCACTTCTGTGATCCTAAATCTGAACAGTGGTCTTGGTAAGAGAAAACAACATACAAAGCAGTCTCTCTACATCCAGGTCTTGCAAAATGCTTAGAGCAAATATGTCCTGATCCCAGAGCTAAAGTGCTCTGTAATGATAGGCATCTCCCAAAGTTCTCTAGCAGTAAGAACAGAGAGCTGAAGGCTCCAAGAAATGCTCTGAAGGTGCCTTTGCACATAGTTGCATTCTTGTAACCCTGGAATTAAACTGGGCAGAGAAGCTTCTGAACCCGGTTGGCTTTGAAAGATGGTAAGGACTGGCTGAGCTGACCTTTGCTGGTTGCTATGAAGAAATGCACCAAATAATCCAGAAATGATATTCAAGACACTGAAAGATAACAAGTATAGGTGAATACAGACAGATATATAGGCATTTATATATAGTAGTTGCATTTTTAAGTCTGAGTTTCAGATGCTGGATATGTTTCTGAGCTGGTATATCACCAAGCACTAATGAAGAGGTTCTCCTAGAAGACATTATTTCCATTATCTTCTTCGTTGGAACTAAACAACACATAGTTTAGGAAAATATCCATAGGATCACAAAGGATTATTAACAAATCTTCCTGAAAATTGATTCAGTATAAATTGGTGATAGAAAGGGATGTTATACAGGCTCAGCCTTTTAGATTAGAAGACCAGGGTAAAATGTATTAAATTATTGGGGACAAGATTCTATTTATAAAAGGCTGAACTGGATGTGTGATTTTCAAACTTTTCAAAATTTTTAACCCCTCAAAATTTTCCAGTGAGGTTTTGTGTCCTTTAAAAATAATAATAATAATAAAACTGATATGCAAGTTGTTCGTTAGCATTTAGCCTTTTGCTTTTATCGGTGGTCCTTTACAGACTGCTTTGATGTAGTCTAAACATCTATGCCTATAACAACAGGTTGAAAAAACAGATGGCTTCAGAAGTCCTGTAGTATCTGTGGTCTAGAAGACACTCATTAATATATTGCAAATGGTTCCTCACAAGAGCATTCCCATTGAACATAACAGAATTTGCTCTCGAAGTAAGTATTCTCAGAAAGTCTTCCTTTATCCTTTGCTTCTGTAATTCAGCACAGGTACCTTAAAGATAATGAGCTATTTTGTTTACAGTTTTACCTGAGAGGTCAATCAAATACATTTGTGTTCTTCTGCAATAGTACTATTTGAAGGTACTGTGGACCAGTCGGCCTGGTGCATTTAGGTTTTTACCAGCGGGTTAACTCTTCATGGATGCCGCTGCCACGTGGGATAACAGTATTTTACTGGAACAGGCTCCCCAGGGAGGCAGTCACAGCCCCAAGCCTGACAGTGTTCAAGAAGAAACTGGACAACACCCTTAGACACATGGTGTGAACTGTGGGGTTGTCGTGTGCAGGGACAGGAGCTGGACTCGATAATCCCTGTGGGTCCCTTCCAACTCAGGACATTCTCTGATTCTATGATTCTGTTTCACTAAATGAAATTAAAAAAACCCCAACAAACACGACGGTGGAGATCCTGACCCCGGACTCGTGCTTTTCTGCACCTGGTTGATGACAAGAGCTTTGGTGCCTCCGCTACCACGGGGCCCTCCGCGGGGCGCTCTGTCTCCCCGCACCGCGGCCCGCGGAGCCGGGCGGTCCCTCCTCTCCGCCCGCCCCCCGCTCCTCCCTCTCTCCTTCCCTCCCTCCCGCCGGGACCGGCGGCAGCTGCGCGGCCGCGGGCAGGCGGGCGGGATGGCGCTGCGGCTGCTGCTGGCGCTCTGCGGGCTGCTCGCTGCCTGCCAGGCGGCGGAGCCGGCGCCGGGGCCGGGGCCGGGGCCGGGGGGGGCGGCCAGCCGGCGGCGGCGGCTGAGCGCCGAGGAGGGCATCTCCTTCGAGTACCACCGGTACGCCGAGCTGCGGGAGGCGCTGGTGGCCGTGTGGCTGCAGTGCCCGGCCATCAGCAGGATCTACACGGTGGGGCGCAGCGCCGAGGGCCGAGAGCTGCTGGTCATCGAGGTGTCCGACCGCCCCGGCGAGCATGAGCCCGGTAAGGGGGGCGGTGGCAGCGGCGGGCGGGCCCCGGCCGTGCCCGCACCTGGCGGCAGGTAGCGGCGGGGCGGAGCGGGGCTGCTGCATTGGGCCCGGGGTCCGGCGGCACTGGGGAGGTGCTGTCCCTAAAATATTCTCTCTGGTAGCGGCGCCGGCTGTCAGCGATCGCCTGCACTCAGCGCAAAGCTGAGTCCCTCATCTCGCTGTCGTTGGATTTAGCGCCCTGTGCTAAAATCGCCATGAAACCTCCGAAGATGCAGCAGCAATCGGGAATGAACACGCTCCCAGCAGCTCTGCAGGGAAGCAGCTGGTGCAGATGTGCTGAAAGGGAAGGCGTTGGCCTCCCCGTTCCCTGGCACGAACCAAACTGTCGGGGAAAAAAGCATCGAGTCTGAATGTGTCTGTGTGAGGTTTGTAAGACGGCCAGGCTGCCTGGAAACCGTGTTACCGTGGCACACTACAGGCGTTTGCACAGATGTCTCAGGATATGTGGTTATGTGCACCTGGGGTTTGAGACATTTTTTTATAAAAGGGGATGCGATTGATGCTGTGCATTTGTTTTTACACCTACGAGTGTGCATTTTTCATCGTTTCCAATTTCAGAGTTGATAGTATCACTTATGTCTATACACAAAAATGCTGAATCTTGACGGCTGCTCAGTACCTGAGGCCCAACCATAAGCCACCTGCAGTCATAGCCTCACATTTCCCTCGGTAGGTTATAGAACAGGTCTGGAAGCCTGTGATTTTTAGGTGGACACATCGCTTCTGTGGGGATTTGGTCTATACAATTAGTGCTTAATGTTATGCTTTATGACCTGAATATAACCTTGCTTTGCATCCTCAAGAGACTTACGTTTTTACTGACTGCATTAGGACTACTGATAAAACCTAGAGGTTATAGGATATTAGACATAAGGAACACAGAAGAGGAAGGCAGGGTAGCAAAGCGTTGCATTGAAATGAAAAACGTAGGAAATCTGAAAAATTCCTTTATGGTTTGTTGCCATATTGATATGAAGGGTGATCCTGAAGCTAACTATATACCACCACTATGTAATTTACATTCTAGAGTGACGTACAATTACTATTGTGACTTTGCATTACTGTCAGGGGACAGTCGCTATAGCTCATTTAGTTGGCACTTCTGTTAGGCCAGCTGAAACAGGGATAAGAGCCCTCTGTGCCATCTGAGATGGGGCTGCAGCTTTTCCTAGAGACACGGTCCTTCTCCTCTTGGTGTCAGGGATGTGAGAAAGGGTTTCCCATTGAAAAACTTCATTGCCCAAGCAAAAGAGAATCCAGCTTTATATCAATGTGTGATAACAAACCGCAGAAAAGAAAATTTCCTATGGATTTCGTCCACATACAAACTATGGTGAATGTCAGTCATTTCCTAGAATGTGCTCGGTCCCTCACAAAGGGAGCCCTATAGAGGAAAATGCCACATGTTGTAATGTCCAAATCACATGTCAGGGAATGTGATGAGTCCTGGCAATTTTTAGTGGTGGATGCTGAAAATGCTGGTTTCTGCAGAGGATTAACAAGGGTTTGAACCAGAGCAAATTCATTGTTTTATTTAAATCCTCCGTCTCATTCTGCGAGGTGCTGAGCATTTATCGAAAAGTGGAGACCCGCTGCAGCTTTTGCTACCTGCAGTGGCACACGAGAGAAACTCAGGATCATTTTGGGAAGGGCAATGATCCAGACCCTATGCCTAGTTATGATTGTGCTCTTTGAAATAACTATAAAGGTGCTGATAACATCCCTGCTTCTTTGTTCCAGAGTCCAAGCGCCTAAGATTGTATTAGAGGCACTTTCTTCTTAATAACGTGCTCTTTCTTCTACTATGTAGTAAAAGGTAGCCCTGTTTGTTTTTCTATGTGAGCTTTTTTTAAGCTGTGCAGTAAAAGAAGTGAAGCCTTGTACCAGCCTTGGCAGGAAAAATGAGGCTGATTCTGCAGCTCTTACCTGAGAGAGGGTTCTGGCTCACTCTGAACATCCACACTTGATTCCCAGGGCAACTACAGGAATAAGGATATTTTGTGTAATTAAAGCTTGCAGGATCAGGACCCAATTTATCTTTATTGTTAAAAAATGACAGAGAGATTCACAGACACACACATACACATAGTTATTTTTTCTTTTTTTCACAACAGGCTAAGAAGCTGCTATTCCTGAACATAACATGCTCTTACAAGATATCCTGAGTGTCACAGGGTTTATTTCAGAATATAAATAAGTATAAACAAAATATATGCTGTGGCTAATAGGTTTATGGTCTGCAGAGAGCTCATGCTTCGGGAAGCCTGGTGAGTATGCAGGGACGGTACCTGAATTATGTAGTGAGCTGCTGTGAAAACAAAAAAAATGTTTGTGTTCACTTAGTGAGCAAGTTGATGACAAAATAAATCAGGAAAGTGTCAGCAGAGCATCCATAAAGACACTTTGTACTGAATAAAGAGGCTTTGTACTGAGTAAATCAACTACTGCACATGCACACATTGCACAATCACGCATATTGCGTGGCTGTGCAGCATTGTGTGTATGCATTTGATTGTATGCAAGCACATAAATCAACTTCTGTTTTAGAATATCAACGATTTTTGAAAATAAATTTGTAATGTATATGCAATATTTGAAAAAAATATGTGAGAGAAATAAGAAAATTTTAGAAACATGCTTTAGACTTCCGAAGCAACATGAACAAATCCTTAGTGAATGAAGCAACTGGAATAAATTGCTAAGGCCTCATTTTTTGCTGAGGTAAATATGGAGTACGAGGATTTTTTCTTAAAGACCTGAATTGGAAACCGGCATGACTGCATATGAGCCAGTCTGTTTTCTTGTATAAGCATGCAAAGGGTCTTGGCAAATCTTGGGAACCCGGATTAGTCACTTGGAAGACGAGCACGGCCTTCACTGAGTTCTTCCCAGAGATGTACTAAATGCCAAAATCGTGGGACTGCCTAAAGTTTCTGATCCTGCACTAAGTGTTTGGAGAATGCGCTGCCTTCTCCACAGACTTGAACACCACACTACCTGTGCTTCCCTTCTGGTTTATGCCAAACAATGTTCAGCCTAATATTTTGCCTTTTTTTTTTTTTTTCTTGTGGCAGCAATTTCTTTAGGCTGGTACTGCACCTGTATGGGATATTAGAGCTTGCAACTGTTGATGGAAATGAAGCCCTTGAATAAGGAGAAGTGAAACCCAGAAATGGAGATATTTGAACTTTAACAAACAGTTTTGTACTGAGGCCCCTGTTCCATGCAGATCACCTCACTTTGAGTTGTTGGGTGCTAGGCAGTGAAGGCAGAGGAAGACTTGAATGAGACCGTATCAGCAGTTATGTGTAGAAGGTGTTATGCGAACCTGGACTGGAAGCGATCAAAACATTTTGGAGTAGCTTTGATTACATGAGAAAATACAATTTTGTTCCACTACTTGCCAAAAATTAGCAAAGTTGACAGAAGATGGGGGACGGCAAGGTGAGATAAAGCAAGGAGAAAGAGATTGTGGGAAGTTGATGATCCCCCAAGGGAAAACAGAGGACAGTTGTTAGTAAAGCACAGATTATTTTTGGGACAAGCTAAACAATATTTTGTCTTAATTCAGGTGCAAGAGAATACTGACTCTTGAATTCCTCTCCTGAGAGTGGAAATAGGTTCTTGCTTTGGATGTCTGATTTTCTCTTGAACAAACACCTAGTGGATGCTGACCTCTTGAGGCTTTTTTATTGCCATAACTAAGATTATTTTGAGCATAAGTTAGAATTCTTTAATAGCAATGAAATATTTTTGGAATAGATTAATGCCAAAACAGTTCCTCTGCCATTAATGTTCAGCCACTTGTTTAGGCAATCGGCCACTTCTGACTCATTTATACCGTTGATTTTGGTGGTGTGAGATCAGTCTCCTCCATTACCATTTCACTTTGAATGTGAAAATGAAACATTCTGACACTTTCAAGACTCTTAGGTGGTTTTCTTCTGTTTACATAAAACTTTCTCTCAACTCATAACTTTTTTTTTTTTTAATAAATTACTAAGATTTTATAGTGGTTATTTTTCCGTGATTAGTTTTGTGAAGAAATCATCAAATTAAGGCTTATTGATTGACTGGTTATGTGTGTTACAGATACAGGCTCTGAAAATTACTTTTTGCATCAAATGGAGGGGAGAGAGGATGGATGAAAATACCGATTTTATGACAACAAAATGATCTGCAAATTTGTGACATTTTCATCAAATTGTTCATGCTAGAGGAAAGGAAACAGAAATCCTGAATGTATCAGAATAATGGCATTTTGGAAACGAAATATTTTGTAGTTTTTCAAAGTTCTTTTTCAATGTTAATGTCAAGCATCTTTTGTAATACTTCAAAGAGAAGGAAAACATTTATTTGCAGTTGAGCGAGATGTCTGATTTTCTAGAAAATCACATGCTTTGGACTTGTCAGTTTTGAACAACAAGGAAATGTTGTGAGTCAGTGAAGCAGGTCTTGGGTGAGGCAGGAGCACACGGCGGCTGAGGTGAGCAGCACAGTTGCGACTCGGAGCATCTGCAGGACCCCACGGGCGTGACTTCCGTCAGTTTTATGAGGTGCGACTCAGTTACATTAATCCTTGGACCCATCACTTCATCAAAGACCCCACTTGTCACAGTGAGGAAGTGGGTTGGGTGGGTCACTGCTGGCACTGAGCCTAAATAAGCTGCTTGACTTCCCAAATTGCATCTCCTCTACTGGCCCCAACAAAAGCCACCCAACCTCAGGCTCTCGGTGTCTCCCACTCCAGCCCTGCAGTGCTGGAGCCATTTCCTCCTGTAAAAACACAATTAAAGGCTGACTAAAAGAGAAGTGAAAATCATGCCTCTACTGTATGTTAATGAATGGGGAAATCCAAGATCTGCTGCTAATACAGAAACCATACCTAGGGTTTTTTCTGTCATTGAAGTACTTCATTCAGCTGTGGGCACCAGCCATGTAAGCTGTGATAAGTAAAGCCAACAAATTCTCAGCGAAAAAAATTTTTGCTTATAATGTTTGTATTTCGGTGTTGCACAAACCAATTTTTTAATACTTTTAAAATTATTGTCATTTTAGTGACTCTGCAGCCTTTCCAGAGAATCGTGAACTTATTATAATTTAAATGACTCTGCAGCCTTTCCAGAGAACCATGAGCAAGTGCTGCTCTTTGGAAAAAAAAAAAAAAACAAACCAGCAGCAGCCAGAAGAAACAAACAAGTAGCAGGCTGCCGTGATTTCAGCCCAGCGTGGGCAGGAATCTGCTGTACCCCTTGGCATGGTAGTCCTGGAGGAGGTTGACCAGTCTCCACCACCTGTGGACCTGATGGGCTGCTCAGCCTCTGATGGGCAAACGCAGCGCTCAGGTGGGCGGCAGGGCGCTCTAGCAGTGGTGATGTAAGAAAGCATGCGGCTCGTCTCTTGGTTACGGTGATGTCATCAGATGCAACCATTCTAATTTTATCACTTACAATTAATTGCACTTGATTTTGTAAAGCCCCTTTTCCTTATGCTTGGAATTTGCAAGTAAAAATCTTGTGAGTTCTCTGATGGGTCCTATTAATGTTTCCTGATTTTTGCAGAGCGTCAACAAGTAGTATATGGCAAGAGCTTGTTATTAAATCTAGATATTAGAGAGTAAGCCTATTGTTTGTATGCTTTAGGTTCAAGCAAGCATCACTTTTTATCAGTGGCCACTTGTTTAGTGTTCCCCTTCTGAAGGAAGGTGTTGAAGGATACGGACTGCTCACTGGTAAATGCAAGTGTACAGAGTTCACGTCCATCCAGCTACATTGCATAAAGGTGGGGGCTGTAAATGGGTGGATATAAACAAAACACTTTGTATCAGACGTACAGGAGGTGCTGTGCTGAACACAATATGCTGTCGCATTTTTCTGTCAGCTGTGGTTTATCTTCTCTCCTTCTCTCATAGCTTATGTTTGCAATCCTCTTTAAAGGTGAGCTGCTCTTCGGGCAGCGCCAAACTGAGAGCCTGAGCAGGGCAGCTGCTGCTGTCTCTGCAGGGACGTATAAAATAAAATGCAGAATAAAATGTGATTGAGCGTGTTATTCACGTAGCTTTGTGCATTTGGATTTTTCTTTGCTTTGTGCATCAGGGAACAGATTTTTCTTTCAGAGCTTGTGAGGATGTTCTGGCTTTCCCATCAAACACTGCAGAGGATCCCCTACTGACTCCCCTGTGGGAGTGCAAATCTGGGGCTGGTTGTACCTTACTCATTCTGCATAAGACAGAGAGGCTGTAATTAACTTTCCAGTGAAATCCCTGATGGACTGTAGTGCACTTAGAATAGTCCCCCGGAGTCTCCCAGCCAGGATTTGGTCTAGGGTAGTCTCTGGCAGCACGATTTTAATGCTGCCTGAATTCAGAGTGGGATGTCCAGTGTCCTTTGCAGATTCTGTAGGTTGCACAGGTCTCGAGAGTGCTGTAGGATTTGCTGGCAATAAGATGGCTGGCTGGCTGTACATGCTGAGTGAGTTTCTCAAAAACATCTGTTTTATTTTTAAGAGCTTTGGATAACTTTATATTTTTTATCATGTACTTGGTAACACTCAGTTTTTTGAAAATAGATTTTTCTTCTGTAATACTTTCTTTCTTAAATAAATAATATTCCTGTATTCGTCCTACCTTCCTATCTCAGTTTTAGTGTTCAGCTAAAAACAGAGATGTAGAATACCAAGACAGAAATGTGCTCATGAAACTGATGAAATTCAAGGAGATGTATGCACATTCACAGATCACATTTGCAGCTAGTTGTTAATGCTATTCACGTTCCCCTTGAAGTCAATGGAAATTCACAGTAAGTGTGGTTAGGCAGCTGTGCTAGGCAGTGTCTGCAGTGCTTCCTAGAGATGCAACAGCCTTACTACAAATTGTTTCACTGGCTGAGGTATTTAAAGACTTCTCTTTTTGTAAGATCGCTCAAAAAAGCATTGAGAGGCTGTGTGCTACCTGCGAAAACCCTGTCGAAAACCGTATCGATCCCAGCTGCTGCGTCTCAGAAGTTTCTCTTTTATTTGCTGGAATAACACAAAGGGCAACCAAGCTGTAGTAAAAAGGGTGATAATTGTTAAGAATAAACATAGCTCTACAGAAGGCAGTTGTTTTATTTTTCAGGTTTACAATTAGTCTGAGTATGCAGAGCATTCAGAGTTTGTTGATCTGATCCAGGCTGGTTTTGACAATCTCACTCCTTTTGAAAGAGTTGATTACTTTGATTTCTTTTGAAGAAAAGAGTTGTCATCACCTCCCTTATCTGTAGAATGCCTTAACAGTTTCCAATGAAAACAGGAGGTGAGCGTGTTTTGTTGTTGATTGGGATTAAAGGGACGTTTTATTATGGTGACATTAACAAGAACTCCAGAGAATTAATGCGAGGTGTATAAAGCACAGTGATTTCCTGAGATTTCATGAGACAATTATGTTAAGGCAGTAAATTGTAATCATGGGATTTATCAAAAAATGACCTTGCTATTATATTAATTCTCAATTTACTTCATTCAGGAGAAACTGTTTATTTTTCTATAATTTAGTGATCAATATCTCAAGCCTTTAAATTACACAGAGAGTGAAAATTGCAAGACAGGTCTTCCTATTTAATAATAAACACAAATTTTTGGTTGTGACAATGGATTTGCTACTAGGCTCAGCTGCTAATTTAGTATCAAAACTAATTCTGAATTAATTCTGTGTTTATTCCACCTAATTTTTGGCTTCAAATGTGGTACATGATTTAGAAGCCTACATGCCATAATTTCTCTTTGCTCATTAGTAGGCAGACCACTTGGTTGGGCTGCAGTGTCCTCTGAAAATGTCTCTTTACTGACTATAAGAGGAGCTGACCTTGGTCAGGCTTTTAACCTAGGAACATGTGCAAGAGCTTATGGATAAGACCTGGAGAATCCTAGCCTTCATGTGTCATCATGTAAAGTACCTTGTTGTGCTTTATATGCTTGCTTTGTGAAACGTAGTATTTATGAACCCTATCTGATCTCAGCAGATTAATTTACATTTTTAAGTCTTCAAACCTATTTAGTGCATGTTCCTCCTTAAAAAAAGAAAGTCATATGTCATGTCTTTTTTTTAGTCTACATTTTATTTTTAAACAAAAGTCTTGTTCCTGTATTACCACAAACTCTTGCTTTTTTTTTTTTTTTTTTCCTCATTGGATCGGCAATTAAAGTGGAAAGAAGATTTGTAGCTGAATTCTCTTTAGAAATGTGGTGGACTCAAGGAGAAGTGAAAACTGCAGTGAGTACTTCAAAACTTCTGGGTCAGTTAATTAAGGTAATAGGTAGGATCAGGAACAGTGGAGTAAAGGGTGTATAGTTCATCTACTTCATTTTGGAGTAAGTCTCAAATCAAAAGCCAGGGTTCAGTGAATTCAGTGGGAACATAACGTTATATTGGAAACTTACTTTCTTGTATGCTGAGGCTAAATGAAGACACCAAGGGTCTTTGTAGTTAAAAGGTTGAAAAAATAAAAATCTGTATCAGTAAAATGGTAGCAGGGTAGGGAGATTTGATTTGCAGTGTGATGTGAATCTCAGCTCTTTTGGTGGCCACAGATCTGCATGTGTTAGCTCAGGTTTAAGGCTGAAAACTGGTGCTGTATGGGGAGTGGGTTAGGAGCTCCGCAGAACAGCAGTGCTGGAGAAGGCTGCTTGACTTGCTGGGATTTGGGATTTTGGAACTGGAGTTCTGCCATATTATGAAGAAACTAGATGACTAGATCTCCAGAGGTCCCTTCCAACCCCAACCATTCTGTGATTCTGTGAAATGATGGTATGTACTGTGACATGATAGCTGCCCTGTGTCACTGAAGTTGTCACCTTGCTTACTCCTTTCAGGTGCAATCTTGGGGATAAGGATATTAGATTAAAAGTGCAGTCTTTGCCCATAGTGCCCTTAGGAGTGGAGGTTTCTTGTAGTGTGCTCGTCTTGTCCTAGCGGAATCAGCGCCAGACACACCTTCCCACGACAGCAGCAAGTAACGGGTTGATTGTTAGAGGGGTTTAGTTCACTATGAAGGCATATGTTAGAAACGTGTCTGTGTAGCTACAGTGGCCAGGTAAGAGAGAAACTTGAATCATAAACCTGTGGTTGGCAGTTTGTTCGAAGGCAGTAAACATTTGTTTTTAATTAATTCTTTTTCTGAAGTGAGACATTTACAACTGTATAAGCTAATAGCTGCTTCCTGGTAGTTGTTCATATTGAATTATGAGCAAAACCTGACATCCTTGTTTACTCATAAGTCCTGTGGAGCAAGCTGAGATAGTCATTCTTTGTATGGAGCTGTTGATGACCATGGAGTGTGAGTTGTCTGATTTACAACGAAAGGTAGATCCTGCTTTGTCTACAGAGCCTGCCTGCAACGAGTATGCCATTGGGAATACTTATCCTTAGGTGTGGATCTACCTTAATGCCAAGTGGAAAGAATTGCTTGATCAGGTGGGACATCCAACTGGCCAAGGTATAATGAGCTGTTTTCTTGGCAAAGGCATCCTTACTGTTATATCAGTCTAATGACCCAGTAGGTTTTTTTGGTATTGAGAAAGTGTGAGGTTTCTAGCTATGAAACTTGTCATTTGAATGTCCTTTTGTGTCCATCAAAAGTAATAGGAACCTATGGTGCAATTGTCTTTCAGCTGCATATTGCTGTCCTTCACTATTATGAACGGTGTACTCCTTGCACATTTATCTTTCAAAATTAGCCTTTTTTCCTATGCTAAACCGAAGGTTTTATAGTTTTGGCTGGCTCTGCATTTTGGCTTACTGCACAAGAGCACAGTTTTAGAACTGTAAGCAAACCCGGGGAGAGTCTACAATATAAACATACACTTTTTACACATGTAAAACACCATTACTTCGAAGGGAGCTTTATGGTTATGGTAAGCTGACTCTCCATGTCAGATTTTCAGCTGATATAAACGAGACAGGGGTTTCATTTCTCCTCCTGCCCAGCTGCTGAGCATCCACAGATCAAACTGAAGTCACTGGGAGATGTACATGTGAACCTTCATTATAAGCAGGAGGTTTATAAATTCTGATGCTCAAGCCAACTTATGTGGAACTTCGGGGAACGACCTGTTAGAGAACAGTGTAGGGGAAAGGGACCTGGGGGTCCTGGTGGACAGCAGGATGACCATGAGCCAGCACTGTGCCCTTGTGGCCAAGAAGGCCAATGGCATCCTGGGGTGTATTAGAAGGGGGGTGGTTAGTAGGTCGAGAGAGGTTCTCCTCCCCCTCTACTCTGCCCTGGTGAGACCTCATCTGGAATATTGTGTCCAGCTCTGGGCCCCTCAGTTCAAGAAGGACAGGGAACTGCTGGAGAGAGTCCAGCGCAGGGCAATGAAGATGATGAAGGGAGTGGAGCATCTCCCTTATGAGGAAAGGCTGAGGGAGCTGGGTCTCTTTAGCTTGGAGAAGAGGAGACTGAGGGGTGACCTCATTAATGTTTATAAATATATAAAGGGTGGGTGTCACGAGGATGGAGCCAGGCTCTTCTCGGTGACAACCAATGATAGGACAAAGGGCAATGGGTATAAACTGGAACACAGGAGGTTCCATTTAAATTTGAGAAGAAACTTCTTCTCAGTGAGGGTGACAGAACACTGGAACAGGCTGCCCAGGGGGGTTGTGGAGTCTCCTTCTCTGGAGACATTCAAAACCCGCCCGGACACCTTCCTGTGTAACCTCACCTAGGTGTTCCTGCTCCGGCAGGAGGATTGGACTAGATGATCTTTCGAGGTCCCTTCCAATCCCTAACATTCTGTGATTCTGTGTGTGCCTTTAAAAAAAGAGGGCTAAATGTGACTTCAGTTCTCTAATACCCTGCGGTTAAGGAATGAGTGATCAAAGTTTATGCCTTTCTGGATGAAATTTCTTCTTTCTTTTTGGTGACATCAGTACATAGTGGGATGGAGAGAAGAAAAAGCTGTGGAGTTGGGAGCTGGGCTATGACCTGTTTAGACATTATCATTGTAGGAAGTTGTTACACAGAGAGGAAAAGTGGTTTTGTGATGAAGAATGTCCGGCTTCTTTCCTGGCTCTGCTGTGTATTTCTTATCTTTTTGGACAAGAACATCCTCTCCCTGTGCCTCAGGTTCTCATCGACATGCCTAGGTTCTCATCTTCCATGCCGCAGGTTAGCATGTGGCTATGCCATGTACCAAATATATAAATATGTACTTGATAGATGGCATATGGTTCAGCGTTTGATCTACGTTTAAGATGCAGTTCCTACCTGCTTCCTGACAGATTTTTCCTAGTAGCAAATAGCGCCAATATTTGTGCTGACTCAGCTATGCTAATGGACATAAGGTCAGGAGGCGTCAAGAATTTCTCTGCCTGTTTACCTGCTGCAGATATACAGTTTATTTTTGTTGTTGTTGTTTGAAAGTCTGCCTTGTTAGCAGAGGAGTGTGAAGAAAGTACTAATTGTCCCTTTTCTTCCAGTGCTGGTAGGAAGAGTGACAACAGAGACATCTATATTTGCAAGGTTTCCATGTGTTACAGTTAAGGGAACAAATCCATAGTGGGAATAAATAGTACAAATCTTCAGTGGCAAAGTCTGTAAATAAATAGAAACAGAGGAGCATCTGTTCTTTGATACTCCATGGAGTGGCTGATAAAAATATATTCTGTATTATAACGGCAACCAATACAAAGTGAAAAAGAACCTGACAACAAGCTCATCTGACTTGAAAACTGAAGAATTGACTGAAATAGATGTTGCCATGGAGACAGAGAGGATTAGCAGCCTGAGACTGATTTCATTGGTCTGCTGCAAGCACAAGTTGCTTGTTTGAGTAGCATTAATATGTTGTCTCATGCTGCTTTATATGCTGAGACCATCTGGCATTAGTGGTATTTAAAGGTGCAGTTCTGTTAGGGAAAGAGTTGGCCAATGTGGTTTGATTTATGTTTCTAAGATGAGTTACAAGAGTCAAGAGGTCTTTAAAAAGCTGCCTCATGCACTGAAAATATTCTGAAAAGTCACAGCCTGTACAGAGATGAAGCAGGGCTTTGGGAAGCGGCATGGGGAATTTCAGAAGCTTGTTTTATACTCAGTGCACATTTAAAATATTCACTGCACAAACATGCACTTTTGCATGTTTCTTCAGGTGTGTATGTGGAGGCAGCCACATTTCTCTTCTAAAAAATAAACCTTTTCACTGTGCACTGTGAAGCTTCTTGGGAGCTCCACCAACTTGAACAAGCACAAGATCATATTTCTCATTGTATTGTGTATTAAGGAAAAGTATGTCATAGTGTTAAATAAACAAAATAAGGTCTAACCAAACAGAGCCTTTCTAGGTTACTTCGGAGTCTATGCTTTGGAGAAGAAATGTTTTCTTCTAGTTTTACTGTATACCATTGAAAAATATTTTGTAGCAAAGTATTTGATAAGAAAGACAGTTTGCAAAGACCAAGATAAACCTTATCTGTGATCTATTTATGGCTGTGAGTCTTCATCTGCTTTTCTTAATACTGCCCTGGAGTGGGAGTTCTCTTCCAAAGGAGCTTATGTGACAGTGCTGACATTCCTCAGACGCTTCTAAATTTTCACTATTTTTTTTCTTTGATAATTATTATCTTGATACTTAATAATTCTCAAGAGTTTTTCCCCAGAGGTGAATGGTTGAAGAGTGACCAAATAATAGCCAGAAAATGTTCCTGTCTGAGATTATGAGTTCCAGTGTAGAGGTCTGTCTGTGGTTGAGTGTTAGAGGAAAAGTGGCTGGAGGGAAAACTAGCTGGAGGCTTCGTTCTCCTGGACTGACTTAAAACTGTTTGATACTAAACACTGTGAAAGCATAGGGATAGAAACGTTTTTACATTGTCAAGTTACCAGTGTTCTGAAGTTACTGATCAAAAGCATTCACAATGGTGTTCTGCAGCTGTGTAACACTTGTCCACAGATACTGATGTGATATTCAACGGATATTGGTAGTGTACTGTGTAGTACAATAGTAAAATGAAATGAGGACTTGGGATCGATTTCACAAATCTTTAGGTTTTAAGCTTTTATTCCGGAGCTCTGACTTTGATGCCAAAATAAATTCTTTGCATAATTTCACTTCAAATGCAAGACCCAAGAAATACATAGCTGTGTATGTTCTAGCTCTTTCAAATAGCTTTAGAATGATTATATTTGATGCTTAATGTTTTTACAGCTTAGTTCTGTTTTAGCTCTGTCAGAATGAATATAGGGCACATGAAGAAAGCCAAATATAATAACTTATCTCCCCAGCCTAATCTCAAGCACTCGTTTCTTGTTTGCAAGTCACTTTGCTCCCTGGCTTTTTCTTGAAACTGGTCATCCAGTTCTCTCTGAGACAAAGCTGGGGTGCAGTTTTGGGGACCGATCACCCCAAGACCTGCCTCATGGTGATGTGGACAGGACTGCCGCAGGACTGCTTGCTGCTGCGATCCCTGAGCATCCTCCAGTGTTACCTCATCATGTCTCAGAGCATCATGTACATCTACCTACTCTCGCAACCCACCCAGGGTATGCCACACACTTTCACAGTGTTGTGCTATTAAAATCAGCCTGAGAGCCTGTGGCACAGCCCTCATGTGGCTGCAGGCACTTTGAACCAGATAAACCCACAAGTAATTACTTCTTAAAGACACCTGGTAGGGCCTGTTGTAGCCTTGTCCCACTGTGGGGGTGATCAGAAGGGACCAGCCCTGAGAAGTGAGGGTATAAGCCACCAACGCCACTTGGCACAAGAGGTCTCCTGGGTGCCCTTAGGCATATGCAGGCATAGCTCTAATTATTGCTTTCCAGTTTTATAATCAGAAGTTATAGTTTCTTGGAAAGTATTTATACTTAAAAGCTTAATTTCTGGAGCTATCTATTTTGGCCAGATGCTGCTTCGTGTCTTTACCGTATTTGGTTTGTTTCTGTTCTCCAGATACTGAAATTTGATGTATCAATATTTACAGTCTGGGAATGAACTTTTTTTTTTTCTTCATTCCATTAATTTCCAAGGATGGAATGATGCTTCCATTCTTGCTGCATTTCCATAGCACTTAAATAAGCCCAGGTTCTTTCAGTGTGAGGAAAGATTGAGAAACAATACCATCTGGAATAGTGTTTGGGCTACTTAACATTATACTGAGTTGCAAAGTCTGATGACTTGGACTGTCTGAAATTGAAACAGTTGCAACCAGGCTTTGTCATCTGGAGTGTCCAACCCAATTCTTAAAATTCATTGCTAATGTGAAGTGGAATGAACATAGATCAGTTTATCATATATTTTGTTATCTATTTTACTGGTAGCCCTGAAAACTAATAATATGGAAATGTGCATTTAAAATAACCAGCCATAAATGGCTAATGACAAGTTCTTCTCACAGTACCATTACAATAGATCTGTAGACCTACTAGATCTATTTTAACATTACATTTTCTATATTCAGTGGGTTACTTTAATATAATTCCATATTATGGGGGCAATTTCAGAAACCTGTCATTAGAAGCAGCTGACTCATCAGAAGGTGAAATGTCTCCTGTACAAAGAATCAATAAACGGCTCCAGAAATGTTCTGCTTAAATATGAACAGAGCTGCTATTAGATATATGCTTCCTAAGCTTTGTCCCAGGTAAATTACCCCTTTGGATAGCATTCCAGTGCTATTCCATTAATCCCAGTGAAATCACTATGTAAGGCCACTCAAGTCCTTAGGTATTACTCAAAGACTTGACAAAGATTTAGTGCCTGTTTGTACCTCTGACTTCCTCCGCAACTTCGAGAAAGGTGTTTGTTCTGCTTGTACCTCAGTTCACTCTCTGGGACCCTGCAGCAGTAGTCCTTGCACAGCTTGCAGGAATCCTTTGGTGTCTTTGTTGTGCCCAAATACCACAGAAACTGCAGATATTAGTGCAATCCAATCCATTTTTCATTTTCTCCTTCCTGGGAACTGAAAAGTTTAGGATAATCTAAACCAAAAATATGAATTTGACATGGCTGGAGGTGGTGGAGTCTCCTGTTGCTTAAGGGTTCTTTAGCGTCCTCTCTAATGACTGGTGGTGTTTTATTCTGCTCTGATTCATCTGCTCTGTAACTGCTGGCTACAACAAAGCATGTTGTCTCTGTAAGTTTCTTATTTGCTTTGTAGCAATATTTACTTTAAATTGGTTTAAATATATATCACGGATCTCATGTTTTTTTTCTTGGTATGAGGCAGGACCTGGAGCATCATCCTACTAACCTGAGTTAGGAAGAGAGCTGTATTTTGCAAAGGGCAGGTGAGCATCCAGAGCTGAACAATTTAGGATTTGCTTATTGCTGGTGTCTGTCACCTGGGAGCACTTCCCAGACTGTTTCTATTAAAATTAATTGCATGGACTCAATTGCATTGAGTTAGGTAGACATTACCCTATTGCTAGTATAAAAAATGTAGGTTGAAACCTTTATGAGTTCCTAGTTCTAATTTAAACTCATTGCATCCTGGAAAGCTGTGAACAGCATATATGGTTTTTTGATACAGGGAATAATGTAAAACATTTTTCTGTTTCCTTTTTTCCTCCTCTCTTTTCATGATATTTTTTCCCCCTATTTTGTTGTTGTTGTTGTTTTTTGTTTGTTTTGGGGGTTTTGTTTTTGTTTTGTTTTTAATCAGTGCAGTTGTCTTTCAAAAGTAGCCTCTCAAAATAGAGCAAAGGTGAAATCAAAGAGAGGAGATGTAAGATACTGAAGAAAATGTGTTTTTTCTAATAGACTTTCAGTTTTCTCCAGCCTTAAGGCTGCATTATAGTTTGTATCAAGGTTATACTATGTAGAAGGAAGCTGTAGCTGTAGTTTACAACAAGAACATGGCACATTAGTCATCAATCTGCTTTTAGCATTGTGGTTTAGAGCAGAACTTGTCCTTTCTGTAGGAGGATCTCCAGCAGAATCTCAGGAAAATTGAAGCAGCTGTGGCTGTAAATGTACATTAAAAGTGCCAGGGAGAAACCACAGGCAAGGATCCTCCTATGCTGTTTATAGCCCTGTCATTAAATGTCCCTTTCAGAGCTTTGAACAGAGGTAGCAATTATGTTTACATTTAGATGCATACAAGGAATAGACAAACAGTAACATCAGTGGTTCAGCTGATGATGAAATGATTGCTGCAGTTTGTCATAAGCTGAGATCTGTTGTTACAGTTAGTGTCTGAATAGAAACCTCTGAGAATAAGAGCATGGGAGTTCAAGACGTAGTAAGTGTACAGGGTCTTACCTAGTGTATAGGAGTGGAAGGATGCTAATAAAATATTGTGATAATTTCACAATTAATATTTTTGCAGAAAAATGCTGATTTGGTTATTGAGATTTTCATAAGCAGCCTCAACAGGAGTGTGGTCAAACTCTTCCCTCTGATTGCTTTCAGTGAAGGACAGGCTGATTTCACTGAAGTTGTCATCCTCTTCAGTTACTTTCTATTTTGTTGCCCTTCTTTTACTCTCTGTTGTTTAAAAAAACATTGAGATTAATGCAGCATAATTCCTCTTTGTGTACACTTGGCAAATTTGGTAGTATGTTTAATTTTTGAAACAGTTTATCAGAAGTGCACTAAGTGCATTTCAAGAAATGTATGTCACGAGTTATTTCTTCCAGTTTTCCCATTAACTGGTTTACAGTAATGAATGCATCTTCCAGTAAAGCAGTCAAAATTAAATAGCATGAAAATCTTTGTGGGTTTCTGCACACACTGAAGTCTGTTGAAGCCAAGGGATCCAGAGCTTAAGGTATTTCTTACACTGTTAAGTACTATGGAAGTGAGATGAGAGGGTGGGCTATATGTGCCTTTAAGCCATTATTAAAATACGAAATAGCTTATAAAAGGTTAAAATCATACACAATTGCACATGCATATTCATGTGTACATGTATATTTTATATTAAAAAAATCTTTGGAAAGGTCCTTGTAGAAAGGAAAACGTGAAATATCTCAGCCTTTGGATGTGGAGGATCTGTTTTTTGGGAGCTGTAGTCTCAGCTTATCAGTGTGGAAGTGAGGGTGCACCCATCAGTGGGGTAATTGCTGAGCTGGTCTTTAAGGGTCACTGAATACTGAAGAAGAGAGAGTAAATTTAAAGACTGGAAAAACTTACACTAGTTCTTATCTTAGATAGGATTCCACATTAAAAGCTAGATACTTGGTAAACTTTCCAGCCCTTCAAATTCACACTGCAATTACCTTTACATAAAACAATGACATTAAATGTGAAAAGAAGTCTGGTAAATACTCAGTTTTAACATTCTTAAAATAGCACTGATGGCATTCATCAGCCACAGCAGTGAAGTCTCATAGAGGCTTCTGAATTATTATCATTGAATCATAGAATCATTTAGGTTGGGAAAGAGCTTTAAAATCGTCAAGTCCAACCATTAACCTAACACGGCCAAGTTTACCACATTAAACCATATCCCGAAGTGCCATGTCTACGCATCTTTTAATCACTTCCAAGGATGGTGACTCAACCGCTTCTGATTGATTTTCTTTCCTGTATCCTTGGCTATCCCTAGTAGCAACTATAATTTCAGACTACTTCAAAAAAGTCTGTCTTACTAAGCTCTTGAAAGAATTAACAAAAAATACCCAAACCAAAACACAACACAACACCAAAACCAAACAAGATAGAAAGCCTTTCCAAAACTACTTTTTATTTTCAAAGCCTTACAGAAGAAAAATGTATTTCTTGGACTTTGAAATGTCAAAAATCACAAGTCTTGTCTCTTTTATTTGTATTCCTTCATTTCCTGGATGTCAAGACTCTGTTTTGGGAGTGGTCATAATTCTCCAGTGGCACTGTTTCACCTTGGAGAAAGAGATTTTTTTCTAATATAGTTTGGTTAAATAGCTTTTAATAAGAATTAATAATCCTGTAAAATCACCCAACTACTAATCAGATTTTTCGGCGTGAAAATATAGTTGAAATCCAAGTCTCAGTTTGCTGTTCTTGATGCATGAACATTCTCAGTTGTTTATTAAGTCTTTTTGCAGGTGATTTCCTGCCGTATATTGATCCATCCTTCAAAACCTCAAGGATTATCATGTGTTACAGAAAGAGATCTTTTGAACTTCATGGCACCTCTGTAAAAGTTACAGTGTGCTCGGGGGAGGTTTCTCAGGTCAGCCTGCTTGCTCGCCTTGCAAGAGTGAGGCCAGTATCTGGAACGCTGCAGACACAGTGCTCCTGTCTCACCAGAGGATGCTGAAAGATACCCCCAGAAAACAGAGTTTCAAATGTTCCCATTGGGCTCAAAAGCCTTTAAGATCTACTAAGCCTAAACTGTGTTCAAGTCAAGAGCTTGCTTTGTTTGCAATTCAGTAATTTCAAAGGGGGAAAAACATAAATAACTTTAAAAAGGAAGTGGTCTTAGAAAATGGGAACAAAAATATCAAAGGTAACTTTCTAAAACTTTCTCATGTATTGAAGGGGTAAGAGCAGATAGGTTAGAGGCATATGGTGCATCTTGAATAACTGTTTTATTTATTTCTCTACAAACAGAGAAAAGAAGTAAAAGAATCTACCTAATGTTAAAGTCTGTGAAAGCGCTTAGGATAAAAAGAAACAAAATTCTCCCAAGAGTGTTAGTGTGTTGCTATGTGAACAATTATAATGCAGTAGCAGAAAATGTTTACTGAGTGCTCACTATTCTAGGAAGGATTTTCTGTAGGCTATATCAAAAGAGAAAGAAGTGTTTTGATGCCAGTTAAAAAGATCTGTCCATGTTGTGAGCTTTGTTTAGTTATGTTTACTCTGAAGGATCATGACAAGCCTATTTACCAAGACTCAGTCTCTAAAATTGCTGAAGAGTTAAGAAGAAATTCAAGGACAAGTTCATTATTTTTAATATTGTTATATAGTAATATATATATTTGTGGAGGACAAATTGATTCAGAAGAGAGACCCATAAACCCATCCTTTCATTAGAGTGTCTACCAAATAACTAAAAGTGCAGTTGTACCAGAAAGTATGCTTATACTTTTTTTAATCAAGTACCTGAATCCAATGGTGTTGATGAAAATATGTTAATGGAGCTTTCCCTGAGGATGTTTTGAGCTGACTGGGATTTTCGGGTGCTCTTTCGTATCACTAGCCTGTGCTTAAACCTGCATCTTCATCACTGTTATCACCCACTTAGGTAGGTTAAACTTGTCCATGCTGCTGTCACACCACCATTGACAAGATTTCCTTGTGCCAGTATGGTCCTTGAAATGGAAATCTGGAGAGAGGACCAGGATAAGCAACCCATTCATTAAGGAAGTGTCACAGAATTTTTAATGAGGACAGATATGAATTTATTATGCTTCCTAATAATCTGGAGGTTGACACTCCCAGAAAGAGATGATCTTTAACGATGTAAGGCATTCATTCCCAATGGGATTGGAGGTATTGTAATATGCAGGTCTTCTGTGAAAATAGGCAAGGAAAGAAATCTTTGTTGAAAGATCTCGTTTTGTCAATACTGATGACATTATTGATATTAGATTTTCCTCGATATTTTTGTGTGAAATAATGTCCCTAGCTGATATCATAAATATGATATTGAATGTTCTTATTGTCTTGCTGATGCCACTATGTTATTAAACTTCTTAAAATGGATTTTTTCACTTTTCCCTAATAATTAAGATAAATATAATTAAAGTAGTAAAATTGAATGTAATTATACTTATTATGATTTAGTTCATGTTTTCTTTCTTCAAGGAAAACTTTGGAAATTAGTATAAAACCTAACTGTAGTTTTAAAGGTTTTTCTCTGTTCCTCCATTCTTTACGTTGTTATTATGTTCTTTTTTTTTAATCAGAACTCTGGAAGGAAATTCCTGACCTTTTGATTTTTCCCATGTAAGTGCTGAACTGCATTTGACATGTCAACTGATAAAGTTGTCATAATGTTGTTACTGTGGTTTCAGACCTGTGTCTCTGGGATTTCCTCAGGAACCAGGAATTGTAAGCAGTGTTTATAGATACACTCTGTGGAATTACATTTCACTGATAAGTGGAATGCAAACAATGAATTAAGAACTGGTTTTAGTTAATTATCGAGCATTATCATTTTTAGAAAGAACTGGGCAAAACTCTTCATATTTCCAGTAAAAGTGAAATCACAATATATATGATTTTTTTAAATTAATTTGACTTTCGAGCGTGATCTGTAAACGGAACATAATTTTGGTGTATCGTGGACCAGAACATCACTATTAAGGATATTTTTTCCTTAATTCGAGTTTATTCTACTTATAACAAACATAGATGCATTGCTCCTGGGTACCTGTAGAAGGTAGCAGCTACAATAATTTCACCTTTTGGCACATAAACTGGGACAATGTATGTCCCATCATTGTCTCAATGCATATGATGTTCCATCAGTTCCTAGCACTTGAAAGAAAATGCAACATTATGGTCCTCTGGGAGGCTAAGTGCTAGTTTTACTTTACCACTTGCCAAGACCATAAACAGAATAAATGCAAATATATTACTTTGGCAGTAATTTGGGAGGCTTAGCTGCTGCTGTCTTGGGTGTCAAACAGGTCTCCAGTGAATAGATGCTAATTACTGTGCCAAATGGAATATTTTTCAGGGTGGATGGACAGAAACCAAAGGGTAAGGATTAGGATTAAGCAGTGGTGAGGTCACATATGGAAACGACTTTTCAGAATGGAATATTTAATCAGAGAGAAAGTAATAAACTGTGTAAACTTAGTAGTGAGGTGATAGTTTATGAGAAAAAGTGAAAACGTGAAAGAAAACAGTCATGCAAAAAAAGACAGGAAAAACATCTAGCAATATTCAAGTTAGGAAATTAAATGATGAAAACAAAAGTGAGCAAATTCCCAGAAGTGTTCCCTGCCCATTTGTTCATAAGCCAGTTCCTGTTGCTCTTGTTAGATCTGTGGCATGAGAAGCCAATGAAGACGTTTCCTCCTGCCCCGTGCCGCTCCCCCTATTTTTTCCTTCTGATTACCAGCAAAACGATTCTTTGCAATTTTGAATGATGTGAAAACGGCAGGATGCTGTGGGTGATGTGATCTTACAGGGTGAGTGATGATGGAAGGATGGTCCCGCTGTCACTAGGTTATAACGAAGTCATGCAAACATTAACTTTGTGGCCTGATGCTGCCTTGTCACTGAGCATGAGCACCGCACTTGGACTGGACTGGCCAGTGTCCATCCCATCTCCAGGAACATGCAATGCTGAGGAACCGCTCGCGTGAGGGCCACACGTCCAGGTTGCTCAGCCCCTGGCACCTCCACTTCTCTGGTTCCAGAGGAGAGAGAGCCTTATTTGAGCACAGGCTACAGGGTTTGCACCTTCTGCCTGTCATCCTCCCTCTTTTTGGGTCCTGTGTGCTGTAACTTCCTTCTCCCTCACCCTTTACTTCAGAGGAACTCCAATTTCTTCAAAGTATTTATTTGCTGTTCTCAAGAACATCAGTTCGTATCATGGAATAGCCTTCTGGGTAAGTCACTGAGTTTCAAAGTGCCATTTTCCAGCCGCTGCGATGCTGTGGGACTATTCACTCCCTTTGTTTGCCCACAAGCCTTGCAGCAGAATTAAACTCATGCCTTTCAGAGTCTGACATGGTATGTTATTTTTTATTTCATCTTATTGTCCACCTGGCGTAGCTTATCTGGTCTTGTATTCTTCTCTATAATTGCTTTTATTAACTGACCTCTTATGGCAGCTTAGCTTAACTCTCCCTGAAGTCCACAATAACTTCTGAAATATTTTGGCTTGGTGGAGAAAGTCCAGTGTGATTATCTTCTGCATTGTATTTTAACCTCAGGAAATCCTGGCCTCCTGTTCCCCAAAACGAAGGACATGTAAGTACTATGGGAATACAGCAGCATTTTTATTTCCACGGTGATTTCCAGAGTAAAATCTTAGCATGTATTAAGTATTTTCTTAATTTTAAGAATTTTTAAAAAGTATGTTCTTTCCTTCTCCTCCGAGTTATTAGTTTAAATATGCCTCTCTTTCTCTTCCATTTCTAACGTTCTGTAAAAGGGTAAGATAGATTAAAAACCCACAAATGTTTCTGAAGGAAGATGAGTGCTTGGAACTTCTTGGAAGAAGCATATTTTGTTTTAATGGAACACCATAAATGTATGAAATGGTTGATGAAAATAATTATAATACCATAACCTTAGAATTTTTAAAGGAGAAAAAGAGTATTTTTCTATACCCGCTTCACACCCATTATGATGTGAAATGAAGTTTGCATGCACTGTGATGTATAGTAGGATTTATAGCTACTATATAAACCTTGATAGGATGCTTTTGGCTTGCTGAACTGTCCCATACTTGCTTCATTGCTCTGTGGACAGTTTCTGGAATGTATAGATTCAGTGAAGAGATCTGAGGGCATATTAGGCATAGTACATTAGACGTGGTGATAACAAGTCATAGGTTCTCTTCCTGGTATCTAAATCTTTGCTTTCCTGGTACATAACCATATATACTGTAGGCCATATATAAATAAATAGTCTTCTCTCTGCCGTATGGCAGTGTTCATTATTCTAAAAAGCGAAGGTATATTGCATTTCCTCTTGAAGACAGTTGAAGTGCACCATGTAATGGAGAGCAGAATAGATCCCAAATCCTATACTGAGCCTCCTCTGCATAGCAGGGGGTCAAAGTTGTCAGGATCCTTCAATGTCTGTTGCTAGATTGACAGCGCAGCAACTTGCATTGAAGAGGCCCTCTTAAGAAGTGGAGTTTAGCTTGGTCTGCTACCAAGTATTCTGCTTCCAGAACAAATCTGTGAAATTACCTACATGAGGGTTTGTGTAAGAATAAAAATAGCATTAGGAGTTTGTGCCAGCAAAATGAGGCAGGTTCACTATCCATTTTCCCCAGGCATAGAATACTGATGCCAAACTAAAATCTAAATTTCTTATATCTGACAGAAAAATACATCTAACATAGAAAACGTGCTCTGAGAGAAATCTGTCTTGCCTCTTTAGTGCTCTGAATTGTACAGTGTCACTGAAAACAGTGTATCTTCAGAATGAATTATTTATGGAAAGCACATCTGTGTTACATGGGTGCTCACTGGACCAGCAGTGTACTACTTCTGTGGTTTTCTGCCACCAATACTCAGCCATGTCCATCGTCTTTATGTCTGTTATTCCTTTATAGCAGATACCTAGTCGCAGGCAGATCCCGGAGTAATAGAGCAATCCCATACCACAAAACTGAAAGAGTAAAAACACCAAAACTAAACCATTACAGGAAGTCCAGCATGGCAAACTTCCAAAGAGCAAAATCCTCTTTCTATATGAAATAATATAGCTAGCACCGAATGTAATGGAAAAAAATAAACCAAACCAAAATCACCACCACCCCCAAAACTTTAAAAAATGGGAAATATTACTTATAGAGATCTTAACCACAGACTTCTTACATATGTGCATAGATCTGAAGTGTGGAGGTTTTCTACTTTCAAATAGCTGGACCTTTTCCTTTTATTAAAAAGTGGGTACTGAAGTTAAAATAAAGAAACAAATAAATAAATCACTATTGTGAATCAGTAGGGTGATTTCTATGCCAGCTCTTCTCTAAACTTAGTTCAGGCTACTTTTCTGCTTACTGTTAGAAACAGGTTTATGTGCAGTATTGAACTGCAGTCTGATTACTTCAGGCAATGATCATTCTTTGATTTGTAGACAATTTGGCACAGGATTTGAAGTAACTGGTTTCACACTTTTTCGTCAAATCTCAGATGTGCTAAAACATTTCCATATTCTGTAGAATGTTATTTTTCTCATGAATTAATTTTTCCAGCCCTTCCATAAATCCAGAACTGCTTTTTGAGTTTGCAGACTCAAACAGTAACTGTAACAGACTCTCTAATTTACCTATTAAGAAAGATGTGACTCTGAGCTCTCATAATAAATTTGAATATCAGCATTTACTCTCTTACTGATGGATTTAACAGGCATATTCAGTTTAAAATTGTTGCAGCATGGACCTTTTTCTTTGACAGGCGTTTGGATACTGGCTCTCCAGGATGCTTGCAGTCTCTTAAGTTGTTCACTCATAGGACAAAGAGACTTGCTTTAGCTCTAGCTAGGATTTGTGCTACATAAGAGCTAAAAACTTTGCATGAGAAGAGGGGTTCAGTCCACATAAGCCACAGTGGAAAACTGTGAACAGCAGGGCCGCTTTTTTTCTGCTGATGGTGCTGAGTTGTCAAGCTGCAAAATTTCACCTGTTTGTGATTGTCGCCTTTCTGAGACTCCTCTGGGGCATGACAGACAGCTCATTCAGGCTGTCTGTGGTGTCACACTTGAGTGGTGCCCTTCAGAGTGACGTGGCCACTCTGCGCTCAAACGGCCTCATCCTGAAACCTTGCTTCAGATATGGAGCACAGCTGTGAAAGACAGTGCGGACATCACGTTCATGCTCTCATGTTCCCTTTGCTTTCCCCAAGGCAGGGTGCTTGTGTAGAGCTGGAAGAAGTTTTGCAGATTATAAATTAAAGGAGAAGTGAAAGAAAATGGCAGTGAGAAACCTACGTAAACTGGCACAAGTATCAAGTAGCTCAGTATAAGGAATTGTTATAGTGGACAAAGTGATAAAGAAAAATTTCCTGGAAGGTTCATCAGACCAGGGAGTAGCCTACAAAGAGTGTCAGGAGTTAGTTATTTAAAAATAAATGGATGAACCTTGAAGGACACGTAGAGCAAAATATTCTGGCAGAAGGAGAATATACAATATCCACGTAGACCTTGCTAGTTTCTTTGGCTTCTTCACTTACCTGGTTAAAAAAAAATTAGTTGTCTTTCACTCTTGTATGTTGAGATTTTTCATGGGATTTAAAGGAAACCACACATAGAGGACATAACGAAAACACATTCTCTTATTTAGTTTTGTCTGATTTACCTGAAATTATGTTCACTAGGTGTGACATCGCTTCTCACAAAGCTTGCGTTTTCCTTTGTAGGTGGATTTGTGTGGGTGTAATCACAACTCAGCAATGCTAAAATAAAGCCATAAGATAGTACATTTCCGTCCTTTCTTTAAATAGAAACATATAGCTTTAAAGCCCAATGATAAGCAAATAGCAGCTGAACATCACGCCATCCTGCTTTCTGTCATGTGTGTCAATGTGATACCAAAATGACATTTGTTAGGGCATTTCTGTAGTGAAAATCCATGAAGAAAGAGCTCTGCAATACAGCTGCCCAGACTTCAAAAGATGTTATAATAACACCCTTAAATTTTTATTTAGTGGAAACGTATCAATGACACACTCAAGAACAATTGCAATGCAGTGAGAAGTGAGTGCTGTGAATTTCTTCCTCTGCCAAAAGTCACATGCTTTTATAGTAATTGTGCGATGAACTGATTTTCATTTTGGACAGTCTTGCTTTCCTTATACAAACCACTCTATTGTATTTGTTCGTTTGGTTTTTTTGTTTTGCTTTTTTGGTTGTTTGTTTTGTTGTGGGTTTTTTTGTTGTTTTTTGGTTGGTTGGTTGGTTGGTTTTTTTTAATATATCACAAAATGAACTGTTCCTTAAGAAAAAATGTATTTGTATTCAGTTGTCTATTTGAGCTAGATGTTGCTTATTCTGCCTACTTTGGAGGTTTCCTTGAGTTCAAAGGCTTGGAGCATCATTTTGTTGCTGTTGAGACATTAACTGCCAAAATGTTAGTAAACATTAAAATATTAATTTGTACTTCTGAGCCATTAATGATCACTTCTGTTGTCCACTGAGCAAATTTTCAAACCATCTTCTTTGTACTTGCTCCTGTGGTGACATCTGTGGTAGTAAACAACTTCCCCACAACAACATCAGAGGCCATGATTTGATACTTTTCTTCAGATCTCTCCATAGTATTTGCTTTTATCACAGCAGTTCCTAGAAGTAAGGGTGGAAAAAGGGTTAATGGTAGGATCGTTGCCTACCCTGTGCCTGCCATATGCTTCTATTTTCTTCTTTTGCTTGGATAGCAAATAGACTGGGAGCAGGTACGATCTTTGTTCAATGAGAGCATGGCAGTGTCTGTCCTGTCATGGAGACTGTTAAGGATTCATGATAATAGTATTAATACCTGTATGGAAGGCTTGCAGTGCTGGAGTGGCAGCTGTGAATAGCCTGGGGTTAAGATCCCTGCATGGCTTTCTGCGCTGTGGCTATCCCTTGTAATCGTGCTTGCGTCCATGCTGGGAAAGAGGGTCGTTGGCTCCAACCTATGTGTTGATTTTTTAAAAAAATGCCCATTGATTAGTGATCGAAGCAGTAAATGATAAAGGTTTTTTCATATTTCTATACACAACTCAAGCCACTCACCATTAATGAGCAATCTGAAAATAGGAGCCTCTCTTTTTCTGGGAAGAAACGTCATGGTCAGACTATTTTTGCCTGGTTGGAAAGAGCTGTAAACCAAAGCATGAACTGCTTGACACAGGTGTGTATAATACATAGCTTGGAAAGCCTGATAAATTCTAGTTTCCTATATTCCACAGCATTTTAGCTCGGTAGTTGCTAAGTTATGCAGCTGTGACAGAACATCTCGGTGGAAGTCTGTGAGCCTTTCCTAGTCAGGAAACTCTTATAGTTGCTGAAATTATCTCTTGTTGGTGGTGGTGTTTGTTTGCTTGTTTGTTTGTTTTCCCTTGCCATAAAATACTTAGGTTTGTCCTCATATCCTGCTTCCTTTGACATGTTGAGTTGATTATTTGGATCTAATGGGGCCTTCTGAATAGTGTGAGACGTGATAATAGCATTGTTCCCAACATTAAATATTTTATGAGCAAACCTCAGTTTTGAGTTTTTTTGCTTTCATGGGTTTATAGTAGTAGATTACCATGCCCAGTGGGGGAAATAAAGATTATCCTGAGAGCCTAGCATACATTTTTTCCCAGCATAGCCTTATTGCTAAGGGCTGTTTTGTTTTCCCTCTGTAAAAAAAAAGTATTATTCTTTAACATCTTAGCATAGCAATAGTATAATATAGACATAGTTTTACTTTCTGTCTCCCTTTCTAAGCAAAATAAGAGGAAAAAAAGCTTAATGTTGTACTAACCTCAGTGTGCTTTTCTACAGTTGATTACCAGCTGTGAGTCTGCAGAATAGACAGTTAAGCATCAACGCCCCACTACAACCGTGAGCCTAGCACTGGTGCTTTATATTTACCTTTTCTAGTAGCTTTTCAAATAGTGTCATGATTCTAAGTTTCATATTGCCTACTGCAAGATGGACTTTTCAAGGTTTTATAAATCTGTTGTTTCGTATCTGGTTTTAAGGGAAAGCCCCAGTGAAAACAGACTGCTTTGAGAATTTTAACATGAAAAATTAATTTGTTTGCTGGGTTACACAGGTGCAAAGAAAATATCTTTGCAAAAAATATTGTCTTAATAGGGCCTATATGATTTACCCCCAGATAGTTTATAAATAGGTGAGATACTTTTGCTTAAAAAATAGTTAAATGTGAACAGAAACCAAATAGGGAAAAATTGCATCCAGAAAGAAATTTTTCAGAAATAAAGACTTGATCCAGTCAGGAGTCAGTGGAAAAGCTCTTCTCAATGTTGTTGCTGTTGCATGAGGCTGTAATGCCTTATTCTGGCAAAATCCTGTGCATGTGCTTGATTCTATGTTCTACGCTAAACCCTCTGATGTTAATATGCTGAAGCATATGTTTAATGTGCTTCACTGGTCCAAGCCAAAATAAAGGGAAAAGATGATAAAATTGAACTCTCAATGTAATTTCAGTGGTAGTTTTTGCTACTAGTGAAGTTAAAATGGAAAATGTCTTTGTTTTATAAATATAGAAGTCTTTATGGTTAGAAGAAGAGACATACAAGGTCAAATATCACTTGGATGTTTTTGGGAGAAAAGTATCATTCCTACCTGCTTGCTTAGTAGCATGTGAGTTTTATGTGCTGGCTGATCTTTCCCAAATCTGCTGCCTTTAATTAAGTGCAGTCTTTATTGAACAACGTGGTAATCTTCAGTCCCTTTGCCTTCATATTTCTATGTTCCTCTAAAGTGAACACAATTTTTAGATTGTTTTACGTTTTGTAACTATTTTTTTTTCTTTATGGCTTAGCAGACAGCTGGAAAAAAAAAATATACTGAAACATGCTTTTGGCAGTCATCATGCTGTGATCATAAAAGTTAAATCCAGGATAAAAGAGAAAGTTAACTAAAATACATATAAAAAAGAAGTAGAAAATATGGCAAAGACTGGATAGCTAATACTTTATAGAAAAATCCAAGCAGCTTTAAGTTTGTCTTTTGATGCAAAAATATAATTATTTCTTTAAAAATAGGCTTTTCCTTCACATTTTTTTGTTAAATAAGGGTGAACTACTATATCATAAGGTGTAAGAGGGTTAATAAAGACAGGGAGTACTGGGTCGCTTTCTAAAGGATTCAGTTTCTTTCTTCCTTGGAGTCATGTGGTTTTGATTTTGTTTGTGAACTGTGCCAAATCTGTCTTTTCATATAATTTTGAATATCTGCAGATGCAATTTCTTTAGTTTAAATTAGAAGTGTGCTTTAGATCTAAGAAGATGTTAGGAAACAGAAACATGAAAAATATTTTCCTGGCCTGGCGGTGACCTCCTTGGTGCCTGAGTCTCTCAATGAGGGACACTGGTGTGTGTCTGTAAGATGTACATGTCCTCACACATACGCACAATAGTAGAGAAGTGCTTGTTACAGACTCAGAAGAAGATTTTGCATCCACACTTTCCAGTACTGTTCCTCTGTTGAATTACTGTCCTTGAATTCTGAGCTAGTCAAATGAATATTGGATCAGACATCACATATTTTTCTTATTTGATTTGAATCAGTATTTCCTAGACTTGCTTTTCCCTTCATTAGAGAATTTTTTCTTTTCAAAAAGCCCCAAATGCCTGAAACTTCAAAGTGAAAATATTGCTGTAGGGCTTCTCAGGAGGTGCCTTTTGGCTGTATTATGCTCTCCTCTGTGGGCTAGCTAGTTAGCTACTTCATGGGGTCTGTAGCCGTGAAGAATGACAGTATGTATGAGAAAAGTAATTGCAGCAATCTCAGAATATTTGTTAATAAATAAAGGTACAAAATGCTTGAAATCAGCTTTTTTAAAAAGTGCCAGACTTTGCTGTACTTTTTCATTATACCTCTCCAGCCTTCTATATGTGCATAAAACTAAAATAAAATGCAATAAATCTGGAAGGTAGGGCACAGTTTTCCTCTCGCTTTCACTGCTTCAATATTCATCTGAATTACAGAAGTATGAGAAAATATTTCAGCTCCTAGTGTTTTATTACATTTATTAAAAATTATAAATGACTACACAGAAATCGTAGTGCATACACTCAAACTGATGCCAGATACCACTGATACCTGTAACAAAAGCCCCTTGGACTCTTATTAGTGAAGGAATTTGTCCTTGGATAACATGTATATTTTCACTGACATGATGTTTCCTCCTGTGTTGGCAGGAAAGGTTTTGTCTGATGTGCTACTAGTAACATAAAAGAGAAAGGAAGTTTCAAGGGAGATGAAAGGGACCGCAAAAGATGGATTTGCTGTAGCTTTTTGTAGTGCTCAGAGGAAAAAATAATTAGACAGTTCTAGAAAGAGCTACTCAGTTTCTGATCCTGCTCATCATTGCACTTTAACATGCTTGCCATGTTAGAAGCATGGAGGGTATAACTGTAGGAAATGGCTATTATTGTGAGGAACATGTCGTGTTACTTCGACCTAACCTTTCTGTTTGCACTGAGAAAAACCACTAGGTAAGTTCATTTTATATCAAATTGCACAACACTGTTGCTCTACGTATAGCTCATTACAAAATATCAAGTTGCTCAGCTGCAGGTTCACTTTCTGCACTTCTAGGTGCTGTTCAAGGACACGGTTGCTATTTCTCTTGTCCCTGATTGTAGACCATATGGACAACAGGTGTTCCTCTCTCCTTTTTCTTAATGCAGAACTGTCTTATTGCTCTTTGGAGGGAAAAGCCAGTAGAAGCTCTGAGGAAAGCTGAGCAGATACCAAGCTTTTATGTTTGTTCCCTATATGAGGATAAAATCTGTCTGTTTTTAGGACACTAGGATGCATGTCCCTGAGCAGACCTAAATGCCATTACAGATTTTTTGTGAAGCATTTGTTTCTATCTTACGAAGGCTGTTCTGTGTCTCGCAGCTATACAGCTGTGCTGTGACTTGCAGTGCCAGGCTCAGTATCCATATGGGATTTTTTGTCTGGAGCTCCTCCATCTAAAGGCAAAATATATCTTGAAAACCTTCTGAATCCACTTCCATCTGCTATCGAGATAAACAATTTGTCAGGTTCCGTCACCTCCATCATTACTCTTGAGTCAACAAGCTGTTATATGATTCACTCCTTCCTCTTACGCACCAAGCTTGATTTTATTAGCCTCTGCACCAGTTTAGCTGCTTCTCCTTGTACTGTCTTGCTAGGAATCAACACTTTTTTTTTTTTTTCTTTTCTTTGGTCTTTTTTATAGTGTTTAAAATTATACAGGGGGCATTTTCTAAAGAGTATTCATATTTCAGACATATGTGAGTGTGAAGAGATAGACACCCTCCAAGCATCCAGGTCTGCATTTCTACCTAAGCTGGCTATAAATAAATAATCAAGGTGTGCAATAACAATTTTAAATAAAACGTTACATACCACTGAAAAATTCTGAAGCCCAGTGTTACAATGTTTGGAGATATAGTGTCGCACTACCAATCTTGATTACTCTCTTCCCACTTAAACTTTTTATTTCTTCTGCTTCATACTGACCTGATTTAACTGTCACTATCTCAAGAGCAAGTACAATCAAGATTTACTGCTGCTTATCACGTAGAATTCATACCCTAAATGCAGAAACTTAAGAGAGTATTAGCTGCTAAAATCAGGCTGGAGGTGAAGTACAGCAAAAGAAAGATATCAATAAGCCACATTTAAATCAAGGTTTCACACAGCTCACCAGGTTTTTAAGCCTAAACTGCAGCTGCAGTTTTTCTGCTGAAAAAGCGTTATAACTCCTAAAATGATGGAGTTATATTTAAAAAAATTTTATATCAAAAGCATGATGCAAAAAGAGTATCAGGACTAAAAGAAGCGTCCTGGGTATTTGTTGTTTTCTGAGTATATTGTCATAAATTGGGTCATTTATGTTATGACATAAATGGTGTCCTCTGTTAGTCATCAGAAGTCAATTTTTAATATTTTTTTCCACAAAGGAACAAGGTAACAGCGTAATAAACTTTAGCAGTTTGCAAATGTCTTTATTTCTGTAATTTATTTTAAAAGGGCACTTTAAACTCTTTCTGTAAACTCTATGGCCATAACCACAGAAGCTAAGATGGGTAGATACTCAGGCTCATCTAAGCAAGGGAAGCTAAATAAGTATACCAGTGCAAATGCCAGTCTTGTTCTGTAATGTGTTATATAACATATACAAGGGACTTGTTACAGATGTATATTTATGGGGAGGTTTTATCCCTCTCCATCTGTTAACAATGACCAATGCACTTTAGCATCATCTGTCTGAATCACAGATCTGCAGCCCACAGGTTTTTTCACACTGTGTCAGTTTGTGACAAAAGACCAGTGGAATAAAATAACATTCAGGTCACCAGTAAAGAAGGAGAATCCACTTTGTGTAGCCTTGGTGGAATAACATGTGCTATTGTGATGCCTCTGAAAGTCTCCTGGAAATCAAGGGAAGAAGTCTGGGGGCTTGCTACTAGTTGTTCCTAGATGCTTAAACACAGAAAGTATGTTTCCCAAAGACCCAGGTCATTCTCTTGATGGGAATTGTAATCCTTTTCAGTCAGAAATAGCTCTCCTCTATGGAGAGGAAACACAAAGAGTTTTGCTGGGTGAAGGTGAACCCTGTGAGTGCTCTTCCCTTGGACACACTGGTGCCCTGATTGCTGCCCTAGCTGGCTTTCCTCCTGAACCACAGCTTTGCAGCGAGTTCTGGGGCATGAGGCTACAGGGGAAGAACACTGGTCTGACTTCACTCTCTCAGTACCTCTCCAGATTTGCTTTCTGCTCTGAGGAAATCACAGCACCCATCATTTCCAGCCTGGAAACAGCCTCCGGTTGAGCTCGTGCCTGCACTTCCATGCTTTTGGCCACCCATTTGGCACAGGGAAGCCTCATGGCAATGATGAATTGGGCCTGTATGACTTACTGGAAAAGAATTATTTACACCTTTTTAATTGACTTTTTGTTTATTTCTGGTAAAAAGGAAGAGCTACTTTTGTTTCTTCACCTTTTGTCCAGCATTTCTGCGTACCTGTTTGACTTTAGAGTCTGGGATGTGGAAATGAATGAGTTATTTCCAACTTTTATTTCTTGTCTTCATGAAATGAGGATGAGCAAAAGCAGAGCCCAAATATGTCTGCTGCTGTTAGGAGGCATTTGAACTAGTTTAGCTTTGAAACTTCCCGTATATTTGTTGCATGCAAAAGGAATGAGATAGACAAGCTCAGTGCTTTTGAAGTACTCTGATGGCTGACAGGTACTTTCGTAGCTGAAGTAAAAAAGCCAATTCTAGGGTTTGCTGAAGAGAGAAAGCTTGTTAAGTGAACTTGATGAGGAACCATCATAAATACATGTCTAAATTATATATCAACTTTCTCTTCATCAGAAAGTCTGTTTTGATGATGGATTAAAAAAGTATCTTTTCTCCATGTTCCAAGCAAAACTCGAGGGACACAGTGAATGTCTTTGAAATGAAAATTCACTTGGTCACACATACTTATAAATGGAAAAGCCCCCCTCTTACTGATTGCAGTGGAAAAGATGAATTGAATCAGTTGTACCCTACACCTAAAATTGCCATGGACATACAGAGAGCTGTGTCACCTCCGTACTGCCAGTGTCCTTCACAAAGAATCCCAGGGTATGATTTGGTTCATTTTTTCTTTTTCTCGCAGCGAGAGAAAAAAATAGAATGTGGAAAAACTGTACCTGTCTCATACTCTGCCACAGAGTCATAGGGGGGGTTCAGGACAGTTTGTTTCATGTTCGATTTCTGAGGAATCTCACCTTCAGTGCTGAACTTATGATACCTGCCACTGTAAGGCTGTAATGAATTCTGTAAATGCAAAGTCCTATTTGGTTTTCCTAGAGCGTGAAAAATGCAATGCAATACTAATCTGGTTAATCTGGTTGTATATATAGATGGATATTTGTTACTTCTAAAATTCTGATGATTTTAGAAATCTGCTTTGAACTTCAGAGAGTGCTTTTAAACACATTTACACGAAATGAGAGTTTTGTGTGTATCACATTTCAGTGTTTCTTTTTAAGTTAAGGGTTTTGATTAAATAAGTATCCTTGTTTTGCTTTAGAAATGATTTTTTATGATTTAAAGAATCATTATCAGTTCTATTGGATAGCACTATCAGTTCATGTGCACCAACACAAATCTAGTAGACAGAAGCTGTTCTGGTCTCTGTTAAAGCAAATGGGCTTGACCCGAAATACTGATCTCAGTGCTACACCGTGCAATGCTTCAGTGTAAGCGTGGGGTGCTGTGGAGAGATCAGCAGTGGGATGTGCCAGCAGAGAGCTGTAGGTGGCAACTGTAGGAGCTGAGCAGATGCTTTGCCCACTTCTGCACTGCCAAGTCCTGTAGCTGCAGGGGTGAGAGTGGGCTGTTGGAAACCTGAAGAAAGCATCGAGTCATGCAGAACCTTTTTGGTGGTAACAAATGTCTTGAGCATGAGGAAATCTGTCTGGAGAATTTAATTTTCAGTGCAAAGACATGTAAGATTCTATTTTGCAGCCCAGCCGACAGACTTTATGCTGAGTAGTATAGAGATCACATCTGAATTTGTCTGTGTCAAGGCCAGCAGAAACATAATTGCTCTTGGTGAGCTTACGCTCTGGGTTTAATGCACTCTGCAGACTTTGTTGTTAGCTTTAATTTTAAGCAATAGTGTTCAAATAAATATGAAAACTTCCAGAAAGAGCTGGAGACCACTCTTCAATCATAGCTGTTAAAAAATGCATGCATTTTTTTAAAGCAAGAAATTGCCAAAAGATCCTTGATTTTATTTTCCTCTTGTTTTCTTCTCAGTGTATTTTCTAGCAGTTAGTGGCAAGAAAGTGAAAGATTGGATTTTTCAAAGGCCTTCAGTGTTGACCCATTTCTGCTTTCATATAAGACACCTGTGAATCTTCCAGTAGTTCCTGTTGCAGCAAAGTTAGGCTAATGCTACATCTTAGTAAATGTCACCCTCAAATTATATAAGGCCGGTACAATGATACAGAAACTAATACTGCATTGCAGTTCTATTATTTTTCTATGCCATTTTCATACAAGTCGTGGAGATCAATGTTTCTATTGAAATGCTGATAAGGCAGGTTGCAGACATCTAGTATACAGAGTGATAGAAATCTAAATTTTCTAATTCTTTCACTTTTCTATCTTATCTCCTTATTAGTTTTCTTCTTTCCCTCTCTTTTTTCATATCAAAAGGAGAAACCCATTTTATAATCTTTGGTTTTCCATGTAGTTGATCTCCAGAAAATTTCTAATAAAAATGTGGACCATAAGAAAGTCTTCAATCACATTTAATGAATGAATTTCTTGCCAGCAGAAGTTCTGAGATTTTCCGTGTCATTTATCTAGAATAAAATCTTACTGAGTGCCATATTAAAAATGACAAGCAACTGTAAGTAATCAAAAGCACTAAGTCGGTTATTTCAGGATTGCTGCTGGCTTTTCCATAAGAAATGCAGGAAAGTAGAAGAAAGACTCTAGTTTTTAAGGGTCTTTTGAGGCCGATTTGCAAAGCAGTTCATTAAGCACTTAAACTTTCCAGTAGTTAGTTGTTTTTTGTTTTGTTTTGGTTTTTTGTTTTTTTTTCCATATGGCTTGCACTCTCATGAGTGAAATACTCTACATTTTAAGGCTAACTGTTTCGCATTAGACCATGACTAGTGGCGTGACACTACCTTGACTCATAGTATAGATAATTAGTAGGTGCTAAACTTTTTGTCCCTACACTTTAGGAAATTACCATCTTTATCATATAAATACAGCCTGACCTCAAAACGGCAGCAGTTACTCATCTTTAATTGGATGACCTGTCTAATATTAATGATACACATGTGGTTCCTAGGAAACCCCAGAAGACCTGAGCTGACAGTAACTGCAGAAGTGAATGGTGACATTTCACAATGTTTGTCAGGCACCAGAAAGGCATGACATTTTAAAATACTTTCTCCTCAATCGTTTATCAGGCTGTAATGTACTACGCACTCAATCTAGGATGGATGTAAAAGCCTTCTAAAATCCATAATGGTGTGATGGCTTAGGTTTAACCAGAGATACTGAGATATTTATAAACTTGATTGCTGCATTTCATTTCTTATGGCTTGCCTCAAAAGATGTCAGTATCCACCCATTCATTCGTTATCACAGACTTCTGTATCTGGGGTGAAGTTACGTTTACACATTTATAAACATCATGCTCATGTTGTTAATACAAGACATACTTTTGCTATTGAAAATGAGAGATTATAGTTTGAAAAGATATTGTCAGAAAATGAATAAAATTAAATAAGACTTTAAAATATTTGAACAATGGAAAAATTCCTTTGTCACATCTTGGACCATGGGAATCTATTAAAACAATTTTACTTTTTTTTGTGGGGTCAAATAAATGAGAAAAACCAGTTATATTTCTTCATGCTGCTCCTCCCTTAAAGCTACCTCCGGTTATCTGCAGTGGAACAGGAGTGTGTCTGCTGGTTTGGAGAAACTGTTTAAAAGTTGATAATCAAACTGAGATTTACTGAGTCTTTTCATTAAAAAAAAAAAAAAAAAAAAATCTGTGTGGCAATTACAATTACAGAATCCTATGAAGGGTGATTAAGGTCTGATTTAATGGCTCATGAAGGAAGAGCAGATCTTCCTCTAGCTGAGTAGCACGCTAGCAACAGGTGACCTAAGGCTGTTTTCCCTGTGGGGTGGGCTGTTTTCCAGAGAAGCCTGAAGCTTTTAGAGATGGTGTGGCAGGAGGTATTCAATGAATAGACCAGGGAACCCATAAAGTGATAAGTGCGGGCTTCAGGACCAGACAGCTGGCATCCTTGGTGTTTGAGGGATCTGTGTTAGCCCATGGGGTGGAGGAGAAGGAGCTGGTTCCTTTGGGAGTCGTAGTGGGCCTGAGGTGCTGGGTGCCTCACAGAGTTGATCAGTAAAGCTTGGGCAGCTGGGTTTGCTTAACTCAGCCCACAGAGCAATGGCCTCAGCTAGCTGTCTGCCCTCCAGCCTGGGCTTCATCGTCCTAGAGAGAAAGGGGATTAGGAAGGGGCTTAGGTAAAAACAACTCACAAAAAAAAAAAAAAAAAGGGGTTTCCAGAAGGTACATCCTGAGTTGCAGTTTTTAGTCTAATACGAAAGGGTGAAATGCAAATGCAAATGAAGGGCTTCATTAACTGCAAAGTCAGCCTGTGGAAGCTCCCTCAGCTTTTTGGGCACTGTGATGATGAACAATGACTTTAGTAGCATTGTCCCTTTTTTCAGGTTGGACTCCCTGACTTTGCCCATGATGGGCATGGACAACTAATGAGCAAACTGCTAATTCCCCTGCAGCCAGCTTGTAGCAGTAATGTATTTCCACTGAAGTAAACAGTAAAAATTGAGTTTGTTTCCCATGGAGTAGCTGCAAAGTTTAGGTAGAAGGACCCATTTTTTTCCATCATATTTTTCGTTGTAAATAACACTGTTGAAATGATGAAAAGTTTTCCTAAAATTGTTGGATATAGTCTGAAATATCTTCTGGTATTGAGCAGAAACCCAGTATTTCTGTGGTTGCTGTGCCTGGAGGTAAGAAAACAGGCAGCGCTGGGGAGCTGGCAGAGAATAGTTCCCACGTGTGTGGACCACGCAGCCTTGTTCTCTGCAGCCAGAGGTTTGATAGGAGTTGGATTCCTCCTCTTTGGAGAAAGGTGTAAGAAAACGCCCATGGGAGCTAGAATATGAACACAAAGTTAAGTTTTGAAGCAGGGCTGTTATTCGGCTGTCATCTTTACCTTTTCGTTCTTTTGCATTCACTTTTAGGTTAGTTTTTTTTTAAACTCTTGGTTTGTTGGCAAAACTTGGAGCTCTGTTGACACCTTGCTGCCAACAGCATTCTTTCAACACTGCTTCCGCACTTAGTGTTATAAGAATGTTATTTTTCTTTATCGGTCTGAAAATGGTCATTGTTTCCTTTCACTGAAAATCACCGTCTGCTGTTTTGTGGTGCAGGAAAGTGTTGCTTTCCAGGCTGATTCCTCCATGCCACAATGGTTGATATATTTGCTCGTCCCTTATTATTCTTCCTGAGAAACTGGGGCTGATCTCTTCAATCAATTCTCATAGGAAAAACTTTCCATGTTTCCATTTACTCTCTTTACCTCTTCCTGAATTCCTTTTAGCTTTTAGTGCTCATTTGCGATAGGTCATTACCACTGACGATAGTCTGTAGATGAGGCTGTATTCTTGATTCCCTGTAGACTCTGTGCCTGTTTTCAAGAATCCTTCCAAATACTGTTAACGATTCTCTGGGGAGGAGAGCAAGCATTAATGTATGGAAAACGTATGTTTCTATTTCTTCATTTGAACCAGGCCTGTAAAATTCAAGTGCTAGAGAAAGGTAGGTGATTAATGCACAGGGCTGAGATTCAGGAGAAATGCAGGCTTTATTAGTGACATCCTAGGGAAAACCACAAGTGCAAAATGCAACTGTGTTCATATTTACTGCAGTAACAAATTTGCCTGCTATCTTGTGAAGCACTTTTCCTATGAGTAACATGCCAATATACATATTCCTGAGTGTTCTAATTATGAGACTATGTGATGTGCAGTGTTGCATATTTTATTAAATAGTATATTTCTGTGTAAGTGGGATTGGGTTGATTACATAGTCTTGATGATTAGACCTCTTGCAACAGGTAAGAAAAAACAGTAAACAGGAGCTCAACGCCAAAAGAGGAAATGGAGGTTTTTAGTCACAGTAAAGGCACTGTGTGTATCAGATAAAATGAAGCTATTTCACTGAAACCAGAAAACTTTTTAACCAACTTGACAAAAAATTTCGGGGATGAATCCATATGTACAAAACCATCTCAGCTGGAAGGAAAGAAGTCACAGTATTTGTAGTCCTCTGTCTGCTAGCATCTTATCACTGGATTAAGGTTAACAAGCACAGGCTAAGGAGTCATAAGTAGATATGACTTGTGCTTAATTAGCAATTATTTAGGTCTTGTTTGTGTAACATTCTTCCTGGCTTGAATTTGCCCCTGTGATAGGGCTAAAAGCTGTTGTAAAGTGTGTTCAAAGACTATTCAGAGCATATAAACAGCAGAAGGTTTGATTAAAGCTGTTACAACAGAATAACTGCATTAAAACAGGATAAGACGAAAGGGCTTCAATCCAGAAAACAGCATATTCTTCAATTTAGTTCTAGGACAATCCTCCTAATCTCATTCCGGTATTTACATTATTCTAAAACCCCTCTGGAGTTAGGACTCCAAAAGTCATCTTTTGAAAGTTATATCCTTCACAGCTCTGGAAGACTTCTCTTGTGTATTTTTCATATCTAGGCTCATAAGAATGTGACTAATGAGCAATTGGGAGTACTGGACTGCTTATTCATGTATTGAATATATATATGGATAAATATCTAGAGTATGTATTGAATACGTGTTGAATATTATATATGGATACACAAGATATATTAAATCAACATTAAATTTATTTGTTAATATATATGGAATGCTTACACATATATTTAGTACTGGACTGTTTATTGGAATGTTAAATGGGAATGATTTATTTTATGAGTTAGGTTATTGCGCTTGCTTATAAAAGCTGAACTGAATATCCAAAGCAGCTGCTGAATAAGATTTTTCAGATCACTAGGATCGACAGCTGTTGACTGGCAATGCTTTGGTAAAAGAACTGCAATTCAGTGCATGTGGAGTGCAAGAAGCTTAAACTAATCTTGGAGAGAATATTAAAGATAAGAAGCTCTATTAGTGTCAGTTTATATATTTTAAAACTACCTAATCAAACACCCTTTTGTAGAATTGAAGCACCGATTGCATTAGATCTCAACAGTAGTCGTGTTAACGGCAGCACGTAGCATTTGTGTTGGCATGCTCTGTTGTCCTCTGGTATTCTTTCTCTGCCTTTGACAAACAGCTGAATGTAAATTACTATTTGTTTAGCCAGAGTTCAGAAAAAAACCTTAAATCCACTTTTCTGAAGGAGGTTTGTAGCTTCCTCGGCATACTGTGGCCAGTTACAGTAATAGTCATACCTGCATCTCAGATGCACTATGTGGTCCAGTCTATGGGTGATTTTTATGTGTTCTAAAACATGTTCTTCCTTTTTTTAAATTTTTTTGCAGGAGAACCAGAATTTAAGTATGTTGGGAATATGCATGGGAATGAAGCTGTTGGAAGGGAGCTGCTCATCTTCTTGGCGCAGTACTTGTGTAATGAATACCAGAAAGGAAATGAAACTATTATCAACTTGATCCACAGCACACGTATCCATATCATGCCATCTTTGAACCCAGATGGCTTTGAGAAGGCAGCATCCCAGGTTTGTAGGGCTACAGGTATAAGAACAGTTATCAATGTCTATATCAACCTTAGAATCATAATGACACTTGGACTAGCAGTTTTACAGGTACATGAACTCCTGGTGGTGATTGTTGAATGAAACAGCATAACTGAAGTATTTCCTAATAGTACAGTGGCTTGCTCTGTTTAACAAAGAGGATTTTACTCTTGGGTTTTTGACAAATAGCCGTCTCTCTTGTGAGTTTACTGTATTTTAAAATATAATGATGATTATGTTTCATGATTAGTCTTTAATCTAATTTCACTAACTGAACTGCTTCCTAAATGAGTAACATCTAGTAATACGTGATGTTTCAAAAGTGGTAGAAAAGGGAAAGCTGATGTTTTCTTTAAGAATATTCTCATATAAATGCACTTACATGAGTTATTCACATTTATCAGAGCTTGATCACAAAACAAGCAAGCTTTGTGAGCCATATTTTTAATACGAATAACTTTGATTCTGATTCTAAATCTCAGGCATGAGGTACTTTAATTAAGCTATTAGTCAAGAAAATTCAGCATGTATTTTAGGATGATAACTCAGTCAAGAAACACGAAATGTGTTAACGCATAATTAGCAAATAGAGGCCAAATAAGGCCCTGCTGCATACAGCTTCTGGTGCATATTATGTTCTAAACAAAAATAAGAATTTTCTTGTTTTTCAAAGTGTTGTGTTTTTTAATTAATATGGAAATATTGAATATTTTTATGTGATTATTTATTATTTATGATTAAATAAGTCAAACCTTATTAAGATCTATTTTAAACTGATTCTCATGAAGTCTTAAAAAACCCCTCTCAGCCACAGAACTCTCTTAAACCATATTCGATCGTATGTCTCCCTCTAGTGGCCGTGAAGCAGAAGCTGCGCTCAGATTGGTGCAGTATTTCACTACTTTTAAATTCCTCTCTGTAGAGATTCTGTAATATTATTTGGAACTTTCGCTCCTTCCTTACAGCACACTTGGTAGCCTTACAAATTACACATGATTTATTTTGCTTTAGTTCCACTGTTATTCCAATTTAGAAGTGTCTTGATCCTGTACACAGTGTGCGACAGTAGATTCAATATACTCCAGTAATCAAGCTAAACCTACTTTACAGAGTACTGAAAGCTTACGGAGGCAAGCTAGGGAAAAACTATGTGCTCTGAAGGCATTTCCTTAATGCAACCCAAAACCTATTTTAGAGAATCAGTTCAAAGAAAAGATTTTGCAAAAATTCTCATTGCATCTTTATTTAGTGCTACCGTTTCAGTGAACGAAGCTGACAGACACCATAAAAATAAAGATCTCAGGTAAATAAAGATTAGGGTCCTCCTTTATCCTGAAGACATTTAGAGGAAGTCTGAAACAAGTGCAAATGTTCCTTGCAACTTGCTGATAAATCTTCAGCTGCTCTGAGGCTTGCTAAAATGAGGTCTATAATTCATGAGCGTGGGCATGAGGCAATAGGGAAAAACCAGGTCTTGGGGGAAGGCTCAGCAGGCACTGGAAAATCTGATGCTGCTGGTAAGTTTGCCCATCCTTAGTCCAGATCTGCTGCTATGAGAATGAGCCTCCCCTCCGAGACCCTCGGTGAGGCAGAGGGTGGTTTTGTTCCCACAGAAATCTAGGGAGAAATAGAGGTGACTCATCCCTTGGTGCTTCAGAAGTTTTTACTCCCACGTGATTCCTTCTTGTTCTCAAGAACATGAGAAGTAAACCCATGATTTGAATTTACATGGCTAAATATACCATTATAAAGCTTGATATGTAAGCTCCTGAATCTGCTCATCTCCCCTTTCTTTCTCTGTTCCCTTTCAGCCCGGTGAACTTAAAGACTGGTTTGTTGGTCGAAGTAATGCCCAAGGGATAGATCTAAACCGAAATTTCCCTGATCTTGATAGAATAGTCTATGTTAATGAGAAAGAAGGTGGCCCAAACAACCATCTGCTGAAAAACATGAAAAAAGCTGTGGACCAGAATCCTAAGGTGAGTAGGGACTGAATATCAGGTCACTTACATGCTCATCTCTTCCCTTTTACACAAGCAGACACGTAGAAACCTGTAAGAGCTGTGTGTATGGTCTTTATGATTCACTTGCTTCTCAATATTTTGTTCATTTTGTTAAATTTGTCTGATGCTTTTTGAAGTTTTTCTCAAAATGGCTTGCTGTAGTGAACCCTTTTGATGCATATTGCTTAATCCTTAAATAATTTCTTATTCTAAGCATGTTTTATTTTTAAGGCCAGAGATTGCATAGACTTCTCCCTTGGTTTGAAGCTATTTCTGCAGATATTCTGTATTGTTACCATTGCCAGAAATTACCTTGTATATTGTGCTTAATTACATTGCTGGCTAGATAGCTATTCTCACACATAGCACATATATTTTTGTTAAAGTTAAGCCTTAAATATACAACTATATATCTGGAGGGATTTTCATCTTCTTGTGTTTATCCCCTCATGAGGTTTTAGAAATTACAGTGTTGTGACTGCAGTCTCCTAGGGTTGTGGCCTTAATAGCCATATTCTGTTTTCAAATTCAAACTATAAAATGAAGTGATTTTACTTTCCGTGCAAATAATATACCAATTTTTTTTTTAGTTAGTTTATTTTCCTTGGTTTGAAATTGGGTAGGCTTTTTTTTTTTTTTTAACCATAATGAGAGGTAGTGAAATATTGAGATTACTTTATCTGTGCTCTCATTCTGTGGTCTCATTCTGAATTTACACCAGTTTTAGTCTTACATGAATCTTCTCAGACGGATTCTGATATAAAGAACTGATGCAGTTCTCTCTGAAGCCAAAATAAAATTGCTGTTCATTTAACTGGCTTGCACAATAGATGTGATAACAATTAAGGCAAATATATATAATTAAATAAGTTTCTACATTGAATTATCAGTTGGTAACTGCTGGTATTGCTATTTTGTTGTAGCTTGCTCCTGAAACGAAAGGTGTCATTCACTGGATTATGGATATTCCCTTTGTGCTCTCTGCCAACCTTCATGGAGGAGACCTTGTTGCAAACTATCCTTATGATGAGACTCGGAGTGGTATGTAGTATGAGTTAACATGAAATAGTAGGAGATATAAATCACATTCTATACTTATTTCCCTGCTACCTAAGATCCACCTTGTAAACATCATGCCATTGCATTGAAATGACTTTTTTAGCATATTAATCACATTTAAAACTAGCCACTGTATGTAGATAGCTTGTTTCAGTAGAGCTTCATCACATACACGATGTAATACCTGAGAGAATCATGGTCCCTCAGATACTTTAATCAAGGCAACTTAGCGTTTAAATTAGCTGAGGCTGTTTGTACCCTGTTAACTGAAGCAAAAGAAGTGTGTCTAGGCTGCCTGTGCGATCTGAGTTTTCTCTGCTTGAACCTTTAAAAAATGAATTTCTGAAGGCAGTAGTGTGCTAATAAAAACAACTATCATTTTTTCCTCTTTCTCAGTATTGGTCCCAAATAAAAAGGATCACATTGTTGCAGAGATGTTATCATTTAGTGCACAGCAATATTTGTTTTTTCTTCCGCTAGGGAATATGCACATGACTGAAATGGTCATGAAATGATGTTGTGACTGCTTTCTCACAGTTTAATTGCAAATCCTTTTAATATCAGACTGTAAACTCCTTTAGGGAGAGACCTTTTTCTATGTACTGTGTCTTCTTCTAAGAAAATATCTAAAGCCTAGAATACCTTGGTCTTTGTGATGCGCTTTGAAATTAATATTTTGAGAAATATTAAGGCTATTATTAATAGTCACCTTAACAATGGGGCAACCTGATACAGGCAATTGATGAACTATTGGGGAAATGCTAGTTGTTAAGGTAGTGCTGTGTTAGTTTGTGATGCTGTAGGACACATACCTGCATACAGAGAGTTTCCAGGCACAGTCCTGCTGTGCAGTGCTGGTAATCTAGGCTGTGAGCTCAGTCAGTATGACTGCCCTTTTAATAATCCTTGTTTCTGGACTTTTTTTCCTCCCTAGGCAGTACTCATGAATACAGCTCCTGCCCCGATGATGCAATTTTTCAAAGCCTGGCTCGCAGTTATTCTTCCTTTAATCCCGCTATGTCTGATCCAAACAGACCACCGTGTCGCAAAAATGATGATGACAGCAGCTTTGTGGATGGAACAACTAATGGTGGTGCCTGGTACAGTGTCCCAGGAGGTGAGACCCACTGCGTGGGGATTCAGTGTCACTGGTGCTTATTTCAAGCTTCATTTTTCACTGGTTTAATTATAGTCTGGAATACCACCAGCTTATCCACAACTTTTGGTCTGGTTAAGGCTGAATCAAAAGCTGATGATTCACCACAGTATATCTATAAAATCCCTTAAAGCTCATTGTAACCCGTGTTAAAACATTCCTCTTTTATTCATTTTTCTACAGTGTTTCTTTAGTCAGGGCTCAGGTCATTGCAAGTTGAATAGTCCTACAGTGGGTGAGCTTAAGGTATGGGGTTTTTTTGTTTGTTTTGTTTTTTTAAAAGAAAGAAAAGAGTAAAAATTCTCTTAACAAACCCCGATAAGAGAGAGCAGGCTACTGACTGTTCATTTTAACCTCAATAATGAAAGCATCCAACCTTGAAAAAAGTGGAAAGGCCTGATTTTTGCAATGTTATTGCCAATGGGAGTTTGGCCTTTGATTTCCACAGGAAAAAAATCCAGCTGTGAAGATACTTGTGTCTCCATGCTTCCTGGCTTTATTAGAGGCTGATTCCTGCCCAGGTAGTGTTCCCCTGGGCTTTGGTAGAACCTTCTGTGCTAAGACAAACAGCAGAGCTTCAATGGCCACTTCAACACTAATTTTCCAGTAGAAGTCTTGAAGAGTAGCCTGAAATGAGACATTTAATTCCTTTTTACAAGAATTTTTATGTTATTTTCTTTGTATGTTGAGGCAAAGCAGATGCTGGGATATCTAAATCTTCTGTATGTCTTCTGTGTCTCCTAAACTTGGACAAAACTTGAAAAACTGAGCTGGTGATTTCTGAGCTAGAAACTCAGCTTGTGTGATTTGCCTGCTCATTGGCGTTGTTGATTTGGATCAGATAACTTTGAACACATGTACCAGTTTTATTGTTTGCTTTCCTCTTAATACTCAATTACAGTCTCTGAATGAATTTTAAATTTTTGCCTGGAATGAGTAGGAGTCTCTCAAAGCATTGGTGCAGCTTAGGTGGCAGCTCTGCTCCTGTTACAGTAAAGGGGGTACCAGAAGAGAAAAATAATTAAGCTGATGTGAAGAAATTAGAAGCAGAACAATGACTGGTAGTGCGTACAAAGCCAGCGGTCGCCTACCTGCTTATTCCTAGAGCTGTTATCCCCAGTCGTCATAGGGGCAGCAAGTGTCCTCTGCTGTGGTACCACGCATACTGGGGACTGGGTGTAAGGTAAAATGCTGACATTTCTGAATATGACTGTAAAACAAAAATTTCCCTTTGTGTGAAGCTTTTCACAGACTTCAAATTGGAACCATTAAAACACCCTAGACAAAACCGAGTTTGCATAATTTGAAAAAAAAAATAAACAAAATATTGAAAGGTTTAATAGTTGAGTTTTGTTTCAATTCAGTCCAAAAATTATCTTAATGAAATATTAAGGATTAAATATAAAAACATGGATGTATTTAACTTAAGCTTCTTTTTCCTTAGGAAAATGCTATAAAAAACAGTCTTTCCATTGTTTTGATGAAATGCTTTGATTCTAACTAAACTGCACATGCCAAAAGCACATTTTTCCATTGGAAAAACTTGTTGGAAAGTTTGAATTATTTGCTCCTTTTGGATCCTATTTTAAGTTAGACTGCAAATTCCCCAAGTGAGCCCTTTCTTTTTCTCATGTATTTGTACAGAAGTTAGTAGGCAGGAATCCTGGTTCTAACCAGGGTCTATGATCCTAATATGGTGCAGCTCATAAAAAATAGAGAGATGACAATAAACTTTGGACCATACAGCATGACTCTGTTGTTTGTTTGGGGGTTTTTGTTTGTTTGTTTGTTGTGTTTGTTTGTTTTTTCAAGTGTAGAAATCAGCTGGCAAGCTGTGCCTTTTGAATGAAACTGCCATGGTAATGTTTGCCACAGGCTGACTTTAAAACAAAACAAACAAACAAAAACAAACCCCAAAATATTTTAGCAAAGCCAGTTCTGTTGTTTCCCTGCCTAGTGCTAAGAAAAAGAACTAAACGTTGCTTAGTTCAAGTGAAAATTTTCTAGGAAGCTTTAGTCCAAAAAGCTCTGTCTGGAAACTGAAATGTGGCACATAAGTTATATGTTGTCTCTGTGACCTTTGCTGTCCATATGATAATGCCCTCAAAGTTAGCAGTGGTATAAGCCATTGAAAAGCCCTGTGTATTACTTTAGGAAAAGTATTTCATTGTATATCCTTACCAGAGATCAGAATTTGTCAAAAGAAACTCCCCAAAGGCCTTGTCTCCATGGTATCCACTCCAGTTCGGAACTAAGGTGGTGCTTCTCTGCCTTTGCACCTTTGGGTTGCTGTGGGCTGTTCTGGGTCCTGTGAGGGGATGTGAGAATAGCTCAATGTCCTGTGGGCATCTGCAGGGTGAGCTCCCTGGGCTGAATGGCGGCAAAATAAAAGAGGACTTGCCACAAGCTTATAGAGAAGGAGGAAAACTGGAACAATGTGACTGGGAATAGAGAAATATGTGAGAGTGGGTACTGGAGCTGTTTTTGGTGTAGAAAGTAGTGCATGGGTTTAGCAGAGCCAGTGGTGGGGGAAGGAAAAAGGAGTGGACGACTGCTGAGCTAAGTAAGGCTGTGGTCTCCTAGATGCTGCCTTTGACAGTACCTCATCAGACCAAGAGCTCTGACCTAGGAAGGGCTGTTTTTTTCTTTCTAATAAATTACCAAAGTTGCTGTTGCCCTATAGAGCTCGTTACAGTTGTGCTGCATCAGTTCCCTTGCCCATATAATTTATCTCCAGGAACCTCTACCTTTTGTAAAACACCATGCTGCATGGTGGGCCAGTAGCAGTTTTCATTGGTTCCTTGGTATGTGGGATAATATATAGGTGGCCCTCTCATGTGAGTATGGGTTGCTTTTGCATATGTTTTTCTGAATACCGAAGTTCTTTCGATAGGAAGGCTGAACATCTGGTGGCAGATAAGTCTGGTAGAAGCTGTTGTCTCAAGCTGGAAGTAAGGATGAACCCTCCATTGCATTCATGTTCTGTCCTTGCCCTCTTGTAAAACTTCAGGATTTCCTTATCGGCCTCAGGCAGGGTGGCAGTTCTCCATGCAGGTTTTGGGGTGGAGAGCGCAGATGATGTACAGGAATATTTAACATTTGCTTCTGTCACTTAATACACTTTGCTGTGAGGTTTTTCTCTCCATGACCTGCTTAGTATTTACTTTCTTCTGTGGAGCAGGAACAAATAGAAAATAACTCCCTCAACAGCATCTTTGTGCTAAATCTCAGACCATAGTGCTTGTTACACTGTTTTGTATTCATTGTCATCTGCAATTAGTTGATACTTGTATGTTTTTCAGAGAGCAGCAAGCAAAGGCAAAGGAGTCATTCTTCAGTGTTCAGTTTTAGCTACCAGATCCTAGGGAAAAACAAGCCTGTATATAAAATCTTCGATATTTTTAACACTGTCTTCTCCCTGTCAGCATGTAATTAATGATTTCCCTTATGCACAAGAAAGTCAAATTAAATTTGCACAGACAGCTTTAATTTTGGTATTTCCTTAGCTGTCGAGTGCGTAACTTTTCGACACCAGTAGTTGTTCTTTAATGTTATTTTTGTGTGGAAGTATAAATGAGAAGAACAGATAGTAACGAATTGCTAGCTAGCCACATGCTTGTTCTGCTTGTTCTGTCACTGCAGAGTCACCTGAGTCTAATTAGATTTGTGTCATTACAAAAATAGCATTTCAAAGCAGCTTACATTACTGTACTGTAGGTCTATTGTTTAAGTGTCTTTTTATTTTCAGATACTCTCAAATCACTCTTGGCACTCAATTCCAAGCTTGAATTATCTTTCATGTTACCAGTTTTGGAAGCAACTTCAGGCATTTTTTTTAGTATTTTATACAATACATGTAGGAGGCATGGGTTCTCCTCGTTACAGGCAAGGCTCAGGTTCATCCTGTCCTACTGAAAGTTACTGTCTTTATATGTGTAGAAGCTGAACTAGCTTAGTGGCTAGGTAATTCTGATGCCAGGATCACACCCTGCTCTCTATTTTCTTTGTGAAGGTTGGAGTTCCTTTTTTAAAAGCTGAAGAAATTAATTTTGTCCCATATTCTAAGCTTATTTATGTAAGTATTAACATAAAGACACTGTAGTCCTTCAGGACAGTGGGGCAGTGCAACAGAAGAGTTTTTGTGTTGCTCAGTTTCAAAGAAAAGTCCTACTCATGGTCAGCAATGAAGGGCATTCATTGCTGAATCTCAGTTATATCTGAGGTCTGCTAAGCCTTTCTGATCTTCAGAGAGTTATCCCTGTTAAAGAAAGTTAGTTTTGTGCTATTTTTTGTTAAAATGAGAGGCTTTGGGAGTGTGGTGATGTGCATCCATGTGATGTATGCCATGGGCATAACAAGAAGGAATAGGGCAGTTAGAGAGCTTGACCAGTGGCAGCAAAGTTCTTGCAGTATTGAATACATCTTTTTGGATTGTATTGATTTCTTGGATATTGCACCTAATTGCCATACTGAACAGGCAGGTAAAGAGTGCAAATCATATGTAGCCAGCTCGATGCCCTCCAGATTATAGACGTTGTAGGCCACAGTTTAGATCTAGGCTATCTTCACCCTATTCTCCATCCCAGAGATTCAGATCATCACCGGCAGCTCAGTGATGCAAGCTGAATTTTTGCAGGAGCAACAAGTATGAACTGTAGACCAGCCTAGGAGCTGGGAAACGAACTGTAGGATATGGACATTTTGCACAAAACAGGAAAATATATTGCTTCTTTATTCCATTCTTGAGAAACTAGGACATCCCTGAGTATCACCTTGCTTTGGGAGGTGAGGGGGAGGGAGAAATTTCCTGAGAATTGGAGCAGAAATGGTCATGAGTTGTTGGCACCGCAGTAGAATTACATCATGTCCTTCGTCTCCCAGTTCTCCTCTTATGGATTCTTTCTTTCTTGTAGAAGAAAGGCAAAAATCAAGAATAACAACCCTATCTAGTGCCTGGAAAAGATGCCTGGCAGTCAGCACTGCTGTCAGTATTTTACTCATGACTCCACTGCTCTTTTGCTGTATACTGCTGAATGGACCATCTTGCATTCTGCCTGGCGGGACATCAGAGCCATGCCTCCCAGGAGCACCTTTGCCTTCTGTGTCCTCATTTTTCAGACACCTAAAAAAGGTTTAGAAATAAAAAGGTTCTTTTAGGAGTGTGAAAAGTCTCTATTCCTATCAGTATCTAGGAGTCTTGTTGCCTGGTTGGCAGAAAATAGACTCTTTACCCCAATGTGCTGGCAGAATCCCATCTGACTCAATCTGTGTGTTGTCCTCGAGGTTCTCTTTTGGATATGACGTAAGCTCTCTGGACGTTTCTGAACTGGTGAACACCACTGGTGCTTTGGTAAGGAGACTGCATTAGGTTTACTATGTAGCTTACATGGGGGAACATAGGGCTGAATGAATTAGCTGTGTTTGAGGCACTTTTAAATCCCTCAGTGACCTCCATGGGGATGCTCACATTGTTTGGTAGCCTTTTTCTCTTCAGTCCTCTGTTTGAGAATCCATTGACTCTGCTACCTAGATGGACTGGGAAGGCAAGAGCTAATTCCACATCAGCTTCTCCAAAGAATATATTTATAACCCTCCTGGGAACAGCGACAGTCCCTCTACAGCTGGCTGATTAAGTTACAAAACTGGAAACTACTTTCGTTATTGGTTGACTGATTTGAGAAAATAGTCAGTATTTCCATGTAGTAAAAGGAGGGGCTCAGCAATGTAAAAGTGTGTCTTTCCCATCAAGTTTTTATTCTTAGTGACGATGCTACGATATATATTTATTTAAATTCCTGTGACTAAATGATCTTTCTCTTCTCTATAGAAGGCTATCCAGTATTGATTTTGCAGAGGCATTGAGGGGGGTGGGAAATACCCCTATCCATGGAAAAGTTTCCATGTAAATAAAGTTTATAAGAAGTTTGCTTTTGCATTTTTTTTCTGTGGAAAATATTTGGAATTTATGCAGAAAAGCTTGACAAAGAATATTCCTTTGCAAACAGATGCTTTTCATGTAAAATGTTACTAAGTTGAAACCCTGTATTTTCAGAAAAAAAAAAAAGCCCCAAATTTTTTTGACCCATCTTTATAAACCTCTTCTTCAAAGTCACTTTATCATATTTCATTTGCTTTATAATTGTCATTCTTCCTGGCTTACAAAGTGATCACCTTTTACTTTGATATGGAAATATTTTAGCCATAATCAGAAATAATTTTCCGTTCCTAAAGAGAAAATAAATAATTTACATGTCAGCTGTCCAAAAATGTGTCCGGTAGGAGTACAGAGTCCAGGTGTTAAGTCTTTTTCAAACTTTGCCTGGAAAGAAAATATTATTGGGAATTAATTGTCTTTTTGGTTTCTCTGACTTGAAGTTTCTGAATTCCAAACTAAGCTGAGTACATGGAACTGCACCAACTGTATTTACAACTATTCTTTTCTTACTAGCCTCAGCATCTCATGTGTCTCCCTTGATTTACTTCAGAACAATGCAAAATGCATCACTAATTCTCTTTTCTGGCATTGCAGGAATGCAGGATTTCAATTATCTCAGCAGCAACTGCTTTGAAATCACAGTGGAGCTTAGCTGTGAAAAATTCCCACCTGAAGAAACTCTGAAGGGCTACTGGGAGGACAATAAGAACTCCCTTATCAACTACATTGAGCAGGTAACAAAAAAGAGGATGGCAAAACTCTACTAATTGTACATAAAACTTATTGACTTTGTACTATGTGGACGTTAATTCAGAAGTTCATATAAATCCAACTCCGTAATTCTTATACATCTCTAAGGTGGTAAATCCTGTGTGATTTTTTTTCTATGTATGTAAAAGAGGAGGGAAAAAGAAAGATATTATAGTATGGAATTCATCTCACCTTACTTAAGCTGTTGCAGACTTTTAATGTAAATTATTTGTGTTGACTTCATCAATGAAAAGAAATACACATCACCAGAGTGTATAATTCATTCCCCCGCCACTGATATGTGTACTAAGAGAGAAGAATTGCCCTCTGCAGATATGGAAGTGTGTGTATAGGTATGGGATGCATCCCTCTGGTTGTACAGGGGCTGAGACGGCTGGATCAGGCTGTATCTGCCTGGCAGCTCAGCGTCAAATCAGCGGACATCTTTAATGCTGATTTTGTAGATACTCCACTGCTCTCTGATTGCGTGGGCTGGTGATATTCAATGTAGAGCTGTCTGTGTGATGATTCCATTAAAAATTACACAAAATCTGGTTAGAAGGGTAAAGTTTAGTCATGGGTTTAGATAATCTTGTGCTAATAGGTTGTTAGATGTTAAGATTCCTGAAATAGATCTATGAGATCTATTTTTTTCTCCAATCATTTCATGCAAATGTAACAGACTGCACTGAAATGATGGTTCCAAGCAGTGTGGGGGTATTGAATTTCCGAAACCTGGATATCCTAGTTAAGGATCAGAAATATATTTGATATTATTAATGGCTGCACACCTGGAATTGCTAAATCAGAAACGTAGTTTGTTAGCAAAGCTGGTCAATTAATACATTCATTTATTTAAGAACTTATTTGTGCAGAAATGCTTTAGTTAGCTAGAAATCTGAAATATTTGAATATTTGAAATATTTGAGTTATACCATTCTGTTAGTAAGTTGCATGTGGGCTGAGGAAAAAAGCTCTACCTGTCCTGCAAATTTTTTCTCATTTATTATGGGATCCATCTCAAATTGTTCAGCTCCTTTGCACATAGGTTCTCTGACTCATGAAAAACCACGGTGTCACTGCATTTTCAAAATTACTAATGTATGAGAGATTATTTTGCCAACTTCCTTTGCTCCTACTGAGCTGCTGCCTTTATCCTTGAAGTTCAGATGGTCTATCTGGCATTAGCTTTTATCCTCATACAGGATGGGAGGTCCAGCTCTATGTTCCAGCTCCCCTGTGATTGCTGAGGACACTACAAATATGTACTTTCTGCTTTTCTAAGATGCTCTGTGTTAGGCTTCTCCCACGGTGAAATTAGAAGAATCTGGTGAACCAAATTATAGCAGCTGAATACACCATACAGGTTCTTAAAAGGGAACATCAAAATCTGAAAATAAAATTTGTAATCCACAGGTCTTTTCAAATATCACAGAATCAGAGAGAAGCCTGAACTACACAGCACTTCCCTGTTTAATTTCCAGGTTCCTCATGAGATGAATCTCTGCACAGGTTCAAAATGCCCCGTTCTCCCCAGCACTGAGAGCTCCCTATCTCAGGCTGTGGAAAAAGTAGTTGATCCTCAGTTTCTTGCCTCTGAGGAGCTCAGTCTGCTTTCAGACAATGCTTAAGAAATACCAGCAGGACTGGTCAGCGCAGTCAGATCAGTGCTTTAATTTCATATATACTGGGAACAGACAGATTAAGTATTGAGGGTGCTGTTGCCTGGAGGATGTTGCCTAAGAGGCAAGAAGGAACTACGATGTGACCCACCATCCCGTTTCTCTCACAAGGTATAAGGGGACTATTGCTCAAAGACGTAGATGTTCTGGGTGCACAATAGAGAGCTCAAGCATCTCAGACAGGGATTGCCCATCAAAGTCCAAGTGCCCACAATTAACCTTGCTAATGGTTCATTTCTGAGCAGCTGTGTCCATTATCAGCCCTAAATTCTTACAGATGATGAAACTTAAAAAGAAGTTGCAGATTGTTTGTTTATTTGTTTGTTTTAGGCTCTTTCAAAGCTTTTCAGTACATTCATTAATTACCAGTGACAAAGACTTTCAAGTCGGTGTCCACATGTGTTATGATTTGCTAAGTATTTCTGAGAAATGCGTGCATTGCAGAGAAATTAATATAACTACCAGCTGAATTATTTTTCTCCTTCACTATTTTTCCATTATGATGTTTAGTAATTATCCTTGATAGTTGTCGGCCTGTAGACTGTGAGATCCATAATGTGTATCAATAGATATATCAATAGATATTTCATTGACGAAAATGCCATATTTTCTTAAGAATTTTCCAGTGGTTTCTTGTGTGTTGCTGACTTTATTTATTTATTTTAGATTCATCGGGGAGTGAAGGGGTTTGTTAAAGATCTTCAGGGCAATCCAATAGCCAATGCTACAATTTCTGTGGAGGGCATAAGCCATGACATTACATCAGGTGAGCATTGCACATCAAGAAAACAAGAAATGCTGGAACTTAACACTCTCTGCTTGGTGACCTGGAGCCATTTCAGATCTTATTAGCTGAAGCTTGAAGGGAGTAAAATTTTGAAGCTGGGAAAACGTTGTTCCTCAAGAAGTTTGTTGCCTGAAGGATTTAATGCATTTTTCTCTTGCATTTTGCTCTCGAAGTAGCTGGATCTTGGTTGTTGGGACTCCATGGATCTCTGCTGTGAATTGGTTCTGGTGGCTCTTGGTTATTTTTGCTTGGTTTGTATTTTGATTTGTGGTGCAAGTAGTGTTTCACAATGCTGCCAGGATCGCAAGTCCTGTCAGCAGTGCTGTCTTGAATCTTAAGGCTAAAATAACATCCAGACCTGTTACATTACTTATGATGCAATCATACCTTTTGGTATGTAAATTCTTGACACACTTTCAGTTTACATAGCTTTCTCCTGTGAAGATAAATTCTCTCAACTGTTTACAATTATGTGACTTTTATTTTAGAAGGGTGGTTCTAAAAGAGGAAAGTATCGTGCTGGTGTTTATAGAAAATTATGCTGAATGGTATTTTTTTGTTTGTTTTTAGAGGACAGTGATTAGAAAAACAATACTAATATACCAGTGCTTTATGTATGATGGAACATTACAGTCATTTTCTCAGTGATATGTCTCACTACACTGTTAGAGATGCAAAATACTATGATAAAGGAATGGTAGACCCTTCAGTTGACTTTGATTTGTGTTTTTTTCTCACATCATCTGCAAAGAGAGCAGCATTTCTGCCAAGCAGGAGAACAGTCTATGATAACATTAGCCACCTTCTTTCACTGCAGAACCCGAAAAGTATAAAGGCTGGAAATAAATTTTCAGGAATAATAGGAAGGGGATAAGCTGTGCAAAGAGATACTTAGAGGTATGAGGGAGTGAAGCGTATGATACTGCAGGTATTGCTTCTACGGTACAAAAAAGCATCTAACCATGAAGCCTTTCACATAGTTGTGTGTGTATAAGCCTGGAACTCATGTATGCTCAAAACAGTGAGGAAAACAAATACTTGAATTTTAGCACATTCAAAAAGAAGGATAAATATTTTTTGGCTTTTTTTTTTTTTTCCCCCTGCTCCTTTGTTCATGAGTTAAAGTTCAGCTTTGTTCCAGTGCCAGGCATTAGAATAGATCATTATCATAGCACTGCACCAGTATTTTTTCCTTTCTGTTTTATGAAGAGTAAAGTCTGGGAACAACTGGACAGACTACTGACATTTTTTGACCATGTGAATTGCAGTAATATTTCCCTCTGTGTGCTGTGTAGCTGCACATGTGCTAAAAAAGCATTGAAGGAACTGGCAGTTCCATGGCCAAGTGCTTTAAATGGCACTGCTAACTGACCTTCAGAGTAACCTTGCAATGTTTTCTGAAATTCTGCGTGGAGATAGAGAAGTTCAGAGTATTAGCTTGTGACAAGTTAGATGGTTGCCCACTGCTGGTACAGGGAGGATCTGATTCTTTGTGAAAACAAGAGATGGTCATTTTTAGATAAGAGAATGATGCTTTTTTATTCTGTGTGTGAAAAAGATGGTCAGCAGTAATGCTCAGTACAGTAACAGCCTTTCTTTGACCGGAGTCAATCAAACTTTCATTTCTTTTTTTTAGCTAAATGGAAAAAAAAAATGCCCTAGACATTGCCTGGATACTGAAACATGTAGATCATGATGCTTCAGGGCTGGCAGATGTGGAATATTCCAGGAAAAGATCCTTTATAGCTTTTTCGGCAAGATAAATTGAGAACGGCAGTCCTATTTATTGATGAGAATAATTTTTTTTTAAATTTGGATTTTCAGAATACTGAGGGACATTAAAAATCCACATGGCATTGCAAACTGAAACTCAGACACTTAACAGGAGCTATATGTTGGCCAGGACATGCTTCTAAAACAGAATAATGTCCCAGATTGTCCTTTTCTTTATTGTGCTGGAGGTCTTCCAGCCTCAGCAGGCAAAAAGTTTTGTGGAAGCTGCAGCACAACTTCAGAGTTTAAACTTGTGTTTTGGTTACCTAAAAAGAAGAAAATCTGTAATGATATATTTATACAGCCCTTACAGAACAATCCTTTCAGATAGGCAGAAGGAAAGAGCTGATACAAATACAAAAGATGTTAATAAGTTATGCAGTCCCTTCTCCTTAGCTGCATAATTAGTTTTACACGTATTTATTTGGGGTTTTTTTATTCTTCTCTACAGCCAAGGATGGTGATTACTGGAGGTTGCTTGTGCCTGGAAATTACAAACTTACAGCCTCAGCACCAGGCTATCTTGCAATAACTAAAAAAGTGGCTGTGCCCTTTAGCCCTGCGGTGGTGGTAAGTGCTCATCTGTATGTTGGTTTATCATCTATTATATATAAAAAAGTCCCTTTTTTTTGCTTCATGGTGTGCATGTAAGCAGGAGCCGATTTTTCAGAATATTTCAGAATATGCTAATTTAGAAGACAGGCTGGAAAGCTACTCTTCTAGTACTTGCTGCACAAGCCACTGAGGGTAATCTCATTGTAAACTCATTTCATCTCCTGTAGCTCTTATTTAAAATGAAAAGACACAGAGAGAGGTAACATTGAGATATCTACATTTTTTTTTATTGGTTAATATATGAATATCCAATCAGAAGATTGCAAAATATCATTAAGCAGTGCGACATGAAAAGTGTAAGAGGTGTTGAGGTTTTTGTTGAGACTTGATATTTTTAGTCTAAATTGTCAAGTGACTACCTGCACAGATTAAAACCAGAGTTCAGATCTGTGCAGAAAGGTAGTGATGGAGCTCTGCTTTGTGTAGATAACTAACATATATAGTGAGTAAGACCTAGGCTGCATCTAAGAGTTCAGAAGCATTTTTAATTCATCCTCTGTACAGCCGTGGATTCCACTCTTAACAATTAAAATAAATGCTTATTTCTCTAGTGTGTATCATATGCTAGGATACACTACACTAGCACATCATATCTACGCTAATGAGCCATTTGTCAGAAAAGCTCCCTGTATCTTCTTGATGGCATAAAATTTATTGTTTTGACATGCTGGGGGTCTGCATTGGTAGGTGTTAGACAGCAATACACTGATGATACTTTTTATTATATGCTAGAAGACTTATGTGGCTGGCTATTATTCAGTTTTAATTTCATTGGCTCATATTTTTTTAAGTGTTTAGACAAGTCGAAGACCAGAAAGATGTCTGGTTTCTTTTGGAAATTTTGCTCACCTATATGCATGTTTTAGATAAGTTTATTGTACTCATATGCCAGTATTGTGCATATTTAAATCAGCCCTGAGACTGGAATAAGCCTAGCCTAAAATGAAAGCTACCTCCCTAAGCCCCATGTCTATGTTACACAACTTCTTTCAATACATGACTTGTAAAAGCCAACATTTCTCTTTACAAATCTTACTGATGTTTTTGATTGTTTCTCTTAGATTGATTTTGAACTGGAGTCATTGTCTGAAAGAAAAGAAGAGGAGAAAGAAGAGTTGATGGAATGGTGGAAGATGATGTCAGAAACACTAAATTTTTAAATGAAGATTTTGGATTTACAGCTTTTAATCTATTATATGTTGACTTAGCATAATGTACTGTGGAAAGTCCCTATATTCTAGATTTTGTGCACTTCACGATAATTAACTTTGAATTTTTCAGTAATCTTTTGATTAATATTGTTATAAATAACTACTAGCCTTCTAGCTAGATAAATAAGTTATTGATTTTCTTTCATATTGTCATAGAAAAGTTACTCTTATACACAAATTAAAAAAAAATATGAGTGAATGTCTCTGCGGCCTATATGGGAGTACAATCTGTTGTGTATTATTTGCAAGTTCAGAATATGTAGACTAACTCTTGATTTTAAAAAAGAAATATGCTGTAGTCAATTCCCAATAATGCCAGAAATATTTGACAGTGCATAGTAGTAGACAGTGCTCTTTACTGAGTTGTATAATGGATGCTATCGAAAAGATTTATAATTACAGTGTGGTGGTGTAATAATGTTTTACAAGGCTTAAAATTCAGTATAACATTTTGTATGTCTCTGGTGTTGGAGCTATTTAGCTATGTAGGAAACGTAAGCTGACTTCATTTTAGTAAGCAGAAGGAATCTGCATAAGCTCTTTTATTAAATATGTCATGGAATGAATGCAGGAAATAGCAGAGCTTTATTCCTTAAACCATTAATGATATTTCAGGATCAGGTTTTAATTATTTCTCGTTACTTATTAACCAAATTAAAAATTCTGAATGGATGAAGAAGAAGAGCTTGTGCATCTTTTTAATATGCTGTTAGTGTTTGTTTTACAGCAAGAAAAAAAAATCGTTTCAGGTGATGTCTGTTTTAATTAGATCACTACCTTTTCAACAGTCTTTACACGTCAGTGGGGTCTAGATAATCACCCAAAAGTTCATATGTTCAGCGAAAGCTACCAAAACATTACAGTTTAGACGATGAAGTGGAAGTCTACTGAGGACATGCATGTAGTCTCACCAGCCAAGAATGAGTTTGTCAACAACTTTGTTTCTTCTGCTGGTTATCTAAAACTAGAAGCAAGACAGATAGTGAAAATTTTTTGAGTGTGGTGAAATTTTCCAAAAATACTTGAAGATGATAGAAAAAGCAATCTTGATTTTCAAAAGATCCTTCTTCCCATTTTTCTTTTAGTGTACTCGAGTATTTTGTCGAAGATGAATGAAATTTGTGGAGTCAGAGAATACACATGAACTGTAGTGGGTGCAAATTTGGTATAATGCTTCTGAAACCACTGCTGCTGTGCTACTTGATAGCACTAAGCATCTCATCTGTTTGAAGGCTTGCGTACTTTTGCTGGTCTATTTTAATTCAAGATCAGATGTTCGGTATAAATTTCCTTCCTCTGTTTCTTTAGTATCACTGTCTGTGTCTGGATTAGTATACTATTCTAATTGGCACTGCAGGAGTTCAGTACTGTTCAGAACCAACCAACAATGCATTATCATGCTCCTGCCGTAAGTGAAAAATCACATGTTCAGGAGTAGGATCCAAATTTACCTCCTTTGGGTATTTAAAAATCTGCTGAAAATGCTGTTTTTTGAGAACCTGCAATTCTTCAATAAAGATAGCACTTGATTCTTTAAACTAACTGGCTTATGGTTTTAGACAGATCGATAAATTGAACAGCAATAAAAGGCATAAATTTTCTCTGATCAAGAGTTTGCTATGTAACCTGTGTCTCATTTGGTTAGGAGATATTTAATTCCAAACTTCAGGGGAACTTCATTTCCTGTAAGTTGTGTGATGAACTTTAAACCTCCATTGTGATGAGGAACCCCTGTGGAAAAAGAAGAATCTTATCTGTACGTGTCTTGGTAACAACTTGTGTCTAGCTGCGCATGAGAATGTGAGTAAAGGATGCCCAGTGACACCAGCTCGGGTGTTTATGACAGTTTGAAAGGCTGAGACACATAGCACAAAACACGCTCTGGGTCTGGAAATAATGATGCTGTTTTCGACGGAACCAGGTAAAATTGAAGCAAACAGTATAAAAACGAATTATAACAAGACACTACTGGCAGGTGGGCAAATGGCTACAGGAGTGTTTCTGACCTGTAAACTAATGTAATAAGGCAAGTGTATATTTGTATAGAACACCCTGCTCTGCCCCTTCCAAACCTAAGAATTTCAATCCAAATGATATTACTGCACGGCGCGATGCCTGTCATACGTCCAGTCTGTGTGGTGGATTGTGTGGCATAGGTAGTGCAGACATTACATCAAAGTGATCTCATAACAGATTTCTAATCTGGACTTGTATTATGTGTGTGAGATCCTCTGGTCTACTGTTTCATGCATTTGCAATTAAATGTGGTGTCCCTTAGATGATCTCTTCATTTTGCTCTACATGCCTGCTTGCTATTACTGTGCTGAGAACAGGTTAAAATGATTAAATGTTACCACACCAGAACCACTGCCACTGTTCTTGCTGTAGGTAAACATCCTTAACAACAGCATAGCCAGGACTCTCAATAAATTTAGTCATTATGTAGCTTTCCTAGCTGAACTGTGTTGTAGGACTGTGTATGTTTAAATGGAAGATTAAGATGTTGTGTGATGCTGAGCTTTTGGTTAAAAAGGCACATGCTGTACTGTTGTACAATAAATCTACAGGTTTATTTAAAATGTGAAGTGTGTGAGTAATTTACAGTTCAAAACGTGACCTCTTTGGCTGTGCATGTCTGCAAAGTATGCCATAAAAATCCTCGGTGAGGTGCGTGTGCCAATTCCTTTGCTGTTTGAACAGAGAAACAAGACTGGGATTAGTGCCGGTATCCCACTGGGAGCCACCCATAGCCCCTTAACTTTGTGCCAGAACATCCTTCTTTTGCAGTATACGTTTTTCTGAACACTTTTCCTGTGCAGACTTTCAAGTAAAGTCATGGATAAGAATGAGATGCTCTGCATCCATACAGGGTCAGTGAGGACAAGGCATACACTTTTGCGTGTCTTTCCGCAATATTTACAAATTTATCCTTTTTTCATATCAGTCCTTAGGATTAGAAAGCACAGTGTGCAGTGTGCGTCCAAACATGCAGTACCAGGCATTCCTTATAACTACAGTGGTCAGGATTATAATAATGAAGTCAAATAAAATCACTGTGTGTGAACTATGTTTCCCTTTTCCTAGGTTGGTGTGAATTCACTTAGAGTTCTGGATATTCCTGAGCTGATAATAACATACATTAAAGTGTAAATTAAAACTGATGTGGTATGTAAGAAAGAATTGCTACCAAGTTTCTTTCTCTGAGGTTTTTTAACAGATCTAACAAGTGTGTAGGGAACACTTAATAACTAGCCCATGAAAGGGAAGAGAATTCAGAGAAAGATGACAGGTAGGTTGAGAGAAGCTAGAGTTTAAAGTTAAAGGCACATTTCCCATGAGTCTGATTCTTTCTCATATCTGAGCTTAGTTTGACTCATTCCTGCAGAGGTTGTAGAATAGCAGCAGTTTAATGTCTGTCCCTCTAAAAGTTAAATCAACCTTCTAGAGCTTCCCAGTAAACCTGCTCCACTGGAGGAGTGCCTCGTTTCCTACCTGTAGTTAGCACTGGAAATGCAGGACCTAGAAACATCACTGCAGCACTTGCTTTCTGCCTTCCTGAACCTTGCAAAGAGCTCATTCTGATCATCTCCTTGTAGGTATTTTCTTTTATTCCTCCTGTACATTTTTATTCATGTAGAGCTACATCTGTTGTGAATAAAGTACCGCTTGTTAATTTGACTCATAAGTTTGGTCATTGACACAGCCTCAGTTCCAGTTTTTCTGACTTCTATAATTAAACCCAGAAAATGAGATGAGATTTTTTCTGAAATTCATGGCATAAAAAAACCCCCGTGGGTTTGTTTGTTACCTGGCTTGTGAGGGTTTTGAGTGAGCTTGCTTCAAGTTTCCATTTTCAAAACCTGCTTTTTGGGAGGAGAAAATTGCAATTGAGAAGTTGATGTAATCCTATGCCTGCAGGGGCTATGGTTTTGAGCAGTATATCAAGTATTGGAATAGGCAGTATAAAAATGTGATATTTAGAAACAACTGCTCTTTACTTTTACTAACTGTGATAATGGGAGTATATTAATTGAGTTAAATGGCCTTGCAGTCCTGATCTTTCTTCAGCCCTCTTTATTTTGCCTCTCTATGCCCCAGGCATTATATTTCAGCAATGACTTAAACATATCCATGATGAGACATCATTTATCACAGTGTGCTATATTTTCCCTGAATTAATGATTAATACTTCATGTTATTTTATCTTTGTCCTACTTCCATATTCATTTAAGCCACCACAGATTTTTGTAATCATGCATCCCTCTGTACACAGTGGAAATTGTCAAAGAGAGAAGCTGAAGAGTTTGGCTCCTGCTTTGGGAATATAGAGGGAATTGGGCATCTGGGAATGCACTGGAAGAACTTTAGTATTGTGAAATAAGTACATTTTGTAGACCTTTTTGCTAATCATTCATTAGTAAAGGGCTGAATAGGGTTATGTGCCTGTGGGATTCTAGGAGAGCAGTATGTCCGTGCCTTTAGACTTCAGGCAAAGCTACTCTGGAAAGATTCCCATTAGTTTCACTGAGGTTTTTATCAGACCCTCAAACCTGGAATCTGAGTGGTCAGGACTATCTGGTGCCAAGGGTACTCATTTTTCATTAGCAATAATTGTTCTTCATCTTTTCCAGGAGAAATATGCAAAACAATAATCAATAAATGAAGTCCACTTTCAAGAAGTGCAGAATTGGTCGTGGAACTTGTTAAGAGTCATTGCAAGACCTAAAATAGAAATAGTGGAGGTTAGCTGGACCAGTGGCTACCTACAGCTCACTAAGCCTCTGAACCACTGCTCAGTGGAAGATAGAAAGGTAAATCAGGGTGCCATTTTTGTTACATTCACCCACTGAGGATGTGGTCAGGGCCATAATTTATGGACAAAATACAGAGCTAGATGAACTGCTCACCTTGCTGCAGCACGGCAGCAATAGAAGGGTTCACAGTGGTGCAATACCATCCAGTAATGTGAGATTTGGGTTCCTGAGCCCGGAGGACCATCTGTTCTGCAGTCTGTCTTGGTGTGCGTGCTGGTGTCCAAGGGTGCAGAACCAACATCCCTCCACATTCCAGCACCTCTCGCACCAAAGGTAAATTAAACACATTTCAAAAACTATGGACAAGATTCAAGAGAGGATCTGGCTGCCAAGAGCAGTACAAAATTACAGTCTGACTTCCCTTTCTTCAGCTCACTAAATATCCGCTCATGTGGCTTTCCTTGGCTGCTTCCAGTTCTCTCTCTGGGTGTGTCAAAAACTAGCCCAGCCTGAGCAGCTCAAGGATGACTTGTGCCAAGATTCATCAGGAGTAGATTATAGGGCTTGCTCGTGCCTAAAGATCCTAAGTTTGCACTTGTACTGTGAGGCAGGCCCTCTGGCATGGCCTGGCATCCTGAATCTTCGGGTGTCCAGAATGGGGACCCCACCAGTAGCTTGCTCTTGGCCTGCATTCTTAGAAGACAGCTTCTACACCTCTCTGGTGGTATAGGAAGAAGGACCTGGCTTATGCCTCTGATTCCATGTCAGATTGTGGCAGGCATACATTAAGACTAGGAGGCTGGGAAGTGCTGCTGGATCCCATAGGTTAGACATGGTCTGAGGCATGGTTTCTGAGATGTGGTCTTAGAAACTCAATCTGAAAAGGAATAGCAGTAAACCTAATACTATGTTCTTTCCCCTTCAGATTCAGGTAATTTATTTCAAAGTTTATCGTGGTAATATATTTATCCCTGTATAGGCATATATCAGCATATCTACTTTGTGTTTCCTGTGGGGGCTGAAGTGCTTTTTAGTTTAAAGAAGTTTTGGATAAAATAGAGAAACAGCTTTGGAGCAGGAGCACACTGAAGCACAACTGAAGGGCTTGTGCTGCGCAGCATTTATTATTACTGTGTGGCAAATGAGGGGCATTCACTCCAGTCCCAGTGTTACTAGGTTTTAATAGAAGTAATAAAAACTGTTGGGAGGCAGCTTTTGCAGATGTTTAGCATATAAAGAGTCAGGGCCCAGAAAGATCTTATTGCAAAGAAAAGACTTAGGTGCGGCAAAGTTTATATTTTTGATTCACTGTGTGTATACATACATAAATTGTGTGTGTGCATACATACATAAATGTGTCTGGGAGCAAAGGAGCAGAGCAAGAATGTATGTAATCCTCTCTGGGCTATTTTAGGCATTTAATTGCCCAGAAATTCTTGAAGGCACCTATTCTATTTGCTGTTAAGGGAATGCAAACTCCTGGCTTCATGAACCACGTCTAAATTAGATGCCTATGTTAGACAAGAGAACCCCAGACAGACTCTTGTGTTATGGGACCGGGTGTCCCGAAGGGCAAAGCAGGTGCCCCTCAGTGGGGAGGGCCAGGCAAGGCCACCTTACCAGAGGCCAGGCGAGCCTGGGGTCCAGTTACTGCCTACAGAAATATTTTAAAATATCTAACATGCAGCTCTAATGTAGCCGGTGTCTATGTCAAAATGCCAGCAGCGGCTGCTGGCTCAGCATGCAGATGGCCCTGCATCACGTCTGATGCACCAGATGCCCTTCATGCACTGTGCTAAAGCCTGTAGACTTGAATATTTTATTGCATTTCGACCTAAAATTCCTATTTATTAGCTGGTTTACTAGGGTTTTTACAATAGAATCTTCTGAAGGGAATGCTTTCTTGTGCCTTCTTCAGGAAACAGAAAGACTAAATGAAAAGCGACTGGTTCTGAACTTTGTTATACCAGGACATGTGCCCTTCCAAATAAATACAGATTCTGTCTTCAGCTATTTCCACATAACATCTGACAGGCCTCAGATGCCTGTTAAGATACGTGGTAATGTGCAAGAGGTTAAACATCTGCAAAATCTTCTGATAATATTTGTAATGTCTCAAAAGTTAGACATAGCTTGCAGGGGATTTCCACTGAAAAGGAACAAAATTTGGAGGACATTCTAAGTTAAGTCATTTAATATTTGTTTGCCAATGCACTGGATGGTATTACAACATGCCAAGATAAATTCAACTTAACATGAAAAATATTCAGTACTATTGGTTGTGGGTTTACATAAGTTGCTGGCACATTATGTTAAGAATTCTCGGATAAATAGTTGCCTAGAAAACAAAGTCCAAGCAACAACAACAAAAAAATACATATAGTACACGTGAACAAGTGTCACAGAAGAATGAAATTTTTACCCAATGGAATTTTTGTTCAGCAAAGCAATTAAACGTGGAGATGTGTTCACAGACTTCTTTTAAAATTAATTGATCTCAAAACTCATTTTAAACTTAAGAAAACTGAAGCCAAATAAAAATAGAAAACACTACAAATTCAAAAATAAAAATACGATAAATGCAAATTTAAAAGATTATAAAAAGATCACAAGTGAATATTGATGTACAAAAGCAATTAACTTATGATAAAACCTCCTTAGGTGCCTTTGAAAACTGTAGGTCAAAAAAGAATTTTTAAAAAGGGTCACTGAAAGGTAAACAGTAACATTTTGAAAAACATACTATTCGGCTTCCACTTGGATCTTTTATTTGTAAAAAGGTCAACCCAGATTTTGGATATTTTGTGGTATAATGCTTATACTCAAAAGCATTTTTGCTTGCTTCATAGTTTTTATTAAAGTAGCCACATAATTGAACCCACAGTCTAGCAAAGACAGACTGAACAAGATCAAATGGTTGGCAGCTGAAACTAGGCAAATTCAGAGGCAGAACTAATGTTCATTATTTTCTTAGTGAGGCTAATTCACCTTTGCAATAGTTCATGTAGCTGTACAGCAGATTTTTCATTACAGGATTTTTTAAAAAATAAGAGTGTTGTCCTTATGAAAAACTGTTTAAATGCTGCTTGTGTTCCTTGGCTGAACCAATCCTTTATTCTTCATGGGTACGCTCTTTCAGTTGATTGTCCCATCTGGCTTAATTGTTTCCCGAGGCTTTAGACAATCACACACCCCTTTGAGCTTCTGCTTCATCAATCTAAGACCATTTTTTGATGCATTAATTATGAGATTGTGAGAATTCAGGCTTGGATTCCACGGGCAGTATGTGTATGCCATTAAAAATATCTAGGTATTGACTTCCCATGTTTGCTTCTGCATTGGTTCCCTTGCTATCTGTGCTCTGAATGAAGCCAAGTGAGATTTTATCTTTGATACTGAACTGAATTTTCAAAAATAAAAGAATCTCCTGTAGTAATGTGTTTGATTTTGAGATCAAGCAAAATACTTAAGAGGGCTTTCCCTCCTCCTTCAGTCTTGTAAGGTTCTTGTTTTTCTTGGAATTACAGTATTCCCAAAATTTACTAATTAAAGCCTGACTTGCTTGCATGATATTTCTAATGTGAGCAGCTTCCCCTCCCATAATATTCAAGAAACTTGTTTGTACTGCAGGTCTTCATTCTTCTGAAATCCATCTGTTTCCATGGGGAGCAATGGGATGTCAAAGCCATGCATTATTTTAGGAACTGGTAGTTGTTCTTTCTCCACAACCTACGTTTTTTTCCATTCCAATGTCCCTGAGATGCATGCTAAAATCCTGATATGGCCTGTACACTGCAGAAGGTTCTAGTTTCCAGGTCAGTAAATGTGAAAGAGACTGTGATATGATTAAATTTATAATCTAAAAGGTAAAACTAAGTCGCTGCTGGTAAAGGTCACATAGTCAAAGAACATGCACTGCTTTTTCATTTCTAATGAACAACCTTATTATTCTGAGCCTTTGAACAGAAATTAATGAGGATGCTGAGTAGTCTTGATACTTCATGTCCTGCCAGACCTTCACTCAGGAATTCTTCTCCTTGAAGATCGGGCTAGAAAGGTGTGATCATAAACTGCAGTTCAGTTCCTTTTCTGCTTCCTTTTACTCTCAGTTCCTCATACCATTAACTCACTTATATTAGAGCAGACTACTTCATGACAAGTTGACTTTATTTTAGACAAATGGATACTTAGGTGGATGTTGTACAAACCATAAATAAGCACTCACAAAAAGGAAACAAAGATTAAGGTTATGAATGTTTTATCTATACACACACATATATAGGTCTATACATACATACAGACATATTTAGTCTTCTTTGAATTTCCATGCTTCACTTCCAAGTGTTTTATTCACATAGCCTCTTTATGAAACAGCAACAGGGGTTATCTCAGACCTTTGTATTTGTTTGGCAATAATAAATTAACAGCTTTTTCTCTTACTAAACAAGTGAGGGACAAAAAGCCCAGCACTGAGCATATTACAGTCAGCTGTAGATAGCTCAGACTTCAGAACTCGGGAGTTCATAGTTTTATTAATATTCTATTTATCACTTTGCCTTGCAAGGCACATTTTTCCTGCAAGAAAGGATGGCCCATGAGATGGTTTTGTTTGACCTACCGTAATCACTACCACATTGGTTTCAATGCTTGAAAAGCTCGTTCATCTGAAGAAAACGGAGTTGCTGCTTAATTGTCTGATAGTCTTGGATTAGAATCTGGATAGTCTTAGTCTTAGAACAGAGAAGAAATATCAGGGTAAGCTTCATTAGCTGTGGGCAAGCAGGTAAGAGCACAACCGTCCAGGAGCACACCCAGTGAAACTCTTTCTTGACTACGGCTGAAGCTGAGAACTTGAAAGCTGCATGTTTGTGGGGACGCTCAATGTACAATGAAGGAAAACAACAAAGTTGCACCACACTTTTAATTTTAAGCCATGTCTTCCCCAGGGCATCACACAATTGTACTATGGATTTTCACACCTGAGTGAATTGTTTGGGTTAGAAAGGTAAGCTTAAATAGGAGATTCTGTTTGATTTACTCTTCTACTCTACACTTCCCTGTCATCAGCTAAATAACTAATATTCCTTAGCAATAGTTCCTCTAACATCAGAGTTACAATTACTATCACTGAGATTCTGTCAATCTCAGTGCATAATTTTCCTTCGATGTTTCCCAGATATTTCTTCTAGATATTATGTTGGAAACTTTGACACCTGACTATGCCTCGAAATTTTAGAATGCTGAGGTTGGGCTGAAGGTCCACAGCAGCTGCCGCTGGCATTGCTGCAAGGAAGCTAGCAGAGACATGCCAGTGCGTACCAACTGCGGCTCTCTGCCAGGCAGCCAAGCAGTAACTTGCTAGAATATTTTGAGACAATGGCTCACATGAATTTCACTTTTATCAATAATACATTTTCTAGCTCTTTGTAATGTATATGCCCACAACAATTTGTTTACAATGGGGTTATGAAGAGAGACATGGTGGGGAAGAGCTGTATGGAGATGACAGGCCTTTCCCGTACAATCTTGCAACACTCATATGTGTTATATGTTCAAGGAATGTATCTCAATTATTTCTCACTTTCAGAATGAGAATAGGATATAAACACAGAGGACTCCTTATGGCCAGGTAGAGTAAAATCTGTAGTTTTCTTTAGCTGTTCAAGTATTTTGTCTTTCTACCTGGGGTATGGGAAAAGAACAAAACAGCAATCTCGGACAATAAAATGACAGGAAAGCTACAGTATGGTTGTTTATCTGAGGAATCAATAGCTACTTAAATATACATATTTTTTGTGTGTGTGTCTCAAATTCACTTGCAATTCTAAAATGGGAAAAAAAAATATTTCCCATGTCATAATTTTCCAAAGTATGTTTTCCCTTTAGAACATTGTGAATCAAAATAACCAAAAGATAAAAATCAAGTTGTGCAAACACTTCCTGTTACAGCTTTCTGTTACAGCTTTTTTTTTTTTTTCCCAAAAAGTCTTTAATATTGGAAAACTTGCTTTGAAAAGCTAAAAAAGAAAAGCTACAAAAACCTTAGATTCTAAGTGTGTGGAAACTCTAAGCTTAAAATTAAGCACTATGTAAATGCCTTAGATACCCTTTAATTGTTACCTGATGACCAAAACTTAAAACAAGATCTGGACATCCGTGCATATTCTTTACACCTTGAAATTCTGTGAAATGGGCAATGCATTGTGACTCAAACCACCCACCCCAGCTGCTGGTTATCATCCTCTGTTAGAGAGACAGAACAAACAAATTTTATCTGATGAGGTGACCATTTTCTGTATCACTCCATAAGCTAACACTTCTTGTGAGCCGGCAATTCCAGGTGTTAGGTACCTGTTTGCCCCTGATCCTAGGTGTCCCTAGAGGGGAGACTAAAGTAAAGGTGTGCTGAACTGGCTCTCCACCTCCCATTGTATTTAAAAAGGGATAACAGCTAGAGTCTATTTTCCACTCTATATTTAAAACCATTGACTTCAGTGGAATTACTCTGGATTACAAATGCCATCCTTGGGAGCAGAAAATGACCTTGTATCCCTTTTCTTTCTACCACAAAGATCTCTTTCCCAGCTTTCATACATCAGGCAAGAGCAGTTTGGCAGGTGCTACTACTGTGCATTTCCCTCCCAATTACCTGTTTCCTCTCCTGTTTGCATTTTTGGCATAACGTGTCGTGTTCTGAAACTTCACATACCTGAAATACTTGGAACCAGTGAGTTCTGGACACATCTGGTTATTAGATTGGGGACGGCTGCCCCTTTTGTGAATAAAAGCCTCATACTGTTGTAGGAAATTCCACTAAGATTTTATTCTCTAAATTATAATTTTGCCTCCAGTGTTCTACTGCTTCCTTTATTAACAAAGAAATATAGCAACGATGCAAAACACTGCAGAAGCTTAAATGGAAGGTGTTATTTTTTAGGTCAAGAAGGTAAAATCCTCTTCTTCCAGGTTAGGACGTACATCCTTCACAGACAAATTCAGTGGCAACTTCTGCCATCCATTGTGGTTAATGCTCAGCAACTGGCATGGCCTTTGGAAACAGTTCTGTAGCTGAATGGCTAGAAACTGTAATTTTCTGTATACTTTTACTGTTAAAACTTGTGTGTAACTGCAAGTTCAGCTAACACTTTCTTGTAAAGTTGTAGTCTGAACAACTTGAGAAACCTCTTGTTTGACTTCAGCCAGCTACGAATGCTTGACACCAAACTGGCACACAGAAGTGGTCTTGGTACAAGCTTCTTCTTGTGCTCTAGTTTAGGAATTAGTAGGACAGTGTCTTCAGAAATTTATTGATCCTCCGCTACTTCCTTAGAATAACATTTTTCCCATGCTAATAGAGTTCAAAGGAAAGGCTGGCTGCTAACTTAAATGCTGAATAGGCTTGCCAGAGCTAGGAAATAAATTGAAGTTTATTAATAGGATGCTGCTGAAATATCTGTGTTATTAGGCATCTAACCAGAAGAGTTCTTTCTACACACTAGAAATCATCAGAAAAAGATTCAGTTATAGATATCTCTTCTGTTTGGAACAGTTTTTTCTTTAGTTACAAAAATTGAGTTTTGTTTTAGCAAGAATAAGGAAGATATTACCACTTGTTATAGATAGAATTACCTTATTTTCATATGTTGCTCTCTGAGGAAAACATACTTTAAATATACTACTTAATCATGTAGTAAGCTAGCGATCAGCTAATTATTTGTAAGTTGTTTTATTTTAGTAAATGAGGAAAGTACCAAGCTGTAGCTAGAGCAAAAGCAGCTTTTTCTGACTACATCCAAAAAAGCTACAGATATGCCTGACCTACCTTGGATTATGCTGCGTCTGCCTATGAAAATTTGTGATTGTAATGCTGGGAGAAGTTTAAGGCTAGTGATAGAATGATGGAGACACTCCACAGGAGAGGATAGGAGAGGTGTACTAAAATCTCCCACTATTTCTGCATCTGTAGATTATCACGTTAAATACTTAATTCAGCGAGTTACTCAAGTACTTGCTTCACTTTTGTGACTGAGTTGGTGTTCTATTAAAGAGAATGGGAATATTTACATGATTGGTGGTAGGTACAGGTATCAGTATCTTGCTGAATTACTGTTCAACATATTTAGAAAAAAACGAATTATAATCACTCGGAAACTCTATCTACACTTGCTACCTTTTTTGCTTGGCATAATGCCCAACAGCTGCACTAACAAGAGAAGTTATCAGCCCTAATTGTCCTTCACCTTCCTCCCTGCTGGTAGGGACTGGCCTCTCTGATCTGCTGACAGAGCCAGTGTAGTGTTTCATTTAAAACGACATTGGTTAGCCTAAACAGTTGGGTTTTGCTAACTTGGCTCTTTTAGATGGAAATAAATTAGGGTGCTAGCTATCCTCCTCCCCTAGCGCAGCTGTTTATGGGCTGGATACGTGTCGGCGTCCTGAAGCACAGTGTAAGTAATATATGCAGGTCAATAAAAAAACCAAGACTGAACTTGATAAAGGATGTATTTTGAATATTAATTGTAGGCATAACCACTACAAGTGTGTAATGTAGTAGCTAAACAAAAGGCTACAGACTATTAAATACATTTATTGTTACTACACACTGTGCAATATTTTGTATGATAAAACCAGTAAAACAAGTGAATGTGTTAATAAGCAGAACCAATGATTCAAGCCCCAATAGCTAGCAAAAAGAAGGTAAAATCTACTGGTTATGCATAACAACAGGCTCTTGATATCTTGTTGAAAAGGTGAGGCACTGAAAAGAACAGCTGTAGCTGATTCTCGTTAAACATGACATTTGTAACTGATGTCGGGGTTAAAGGAGCTTCTTCAGTTCTGTAACTGGGGAGCCTAATTTTGAAAGCAAATACTTTCTCTTTTTTTTTTTTTTTTTGGTTTTGCTTTTTTGAGATATCAATTCCCTTTTTGATCCTAGTAGGAATTCTTTTTCTATTCTTTCTCCGCAGTGGGGAGCCTTTTTCTGTCTCAGGTGAACTGCCAGATAGGGTGAGTATGAAACTATTTTTTTTTCTTTTTCACTGCAAGGAAGGTGGGAGTGCTCGGTGCCAGAGTGGTGTGAACCTGTGGCCGGGGGCTCTCAAATACAGTGCCAGTTCATTCAATTATTCCTTTGTAGTCTTGTCTATGTTCTAAGTTAACCTTTTTGTTCTGCATCTGGGCCTGTTTGCATTTTGAAAGAGCTCTTCCAAAAAACATAAATCTTACCATAAAGGTTGGAGAAACGTGCTTCAGAGATCTTGGTTTAAAAGCCTGAATTCTTTAACTGGAGTGAGACCTATGTGTTCAAAAGTATGGTGGGGCATTGCTTAGTACTTGGTGTTCCAAGACTTCAAAATGGCCAAGCAGCACTTTTACAAGCACCCAGATGTCTTCTGTTCTTAACCTGCGTGTGCTGTGCCTCTAGCAGTGTTCACAGCCAGTGGATTCAGGTACTCTTTCCAAGTAATGCAGGGAAGGATAGTACTCCAGAGTGGGATACGTAGCAGCTAACAGTCCGCACAGGGCGGTGTGCTTGTGGGAAACTCCAGTTCCTCCTGGAGGAGGAATGGTAGACTCCCATGCAGCCAGCTGGGACAGTGGTTCAGGGCTTGGGGATCACAGTGGGATGGAGCAATCAGTCTTTTGCCAGTGCAACATGGAGTGTGCCTCCTTGCCATCCGGGGACTCATCAGTGCAGCTTAGCCGTTGCCATTTTCTTGATAACAGTTTAATTAGTTATAGAAAACAGTACGAGAAACACTGGGATCGTTCCACTATCCTCAACCCAGTGTCACTCCAGAGCAGGGTGGCTGTGATGCTGTCAGGGTTGAGGGCTCACGTCCCCTCCAGGGGAGGGTCATTGAATCCAAAGCACCCTTTGTTGCATGAGAACTGCTGAAAATCCTAAAGCTTTCAGTGGATGTGCCTGTGAAGTGCAGTAGGCTGGGATTCAGCAGAGCAGCTTCTTCTAGAGTAGCGCTTTCTGTATGGTGCTGAATTTCTCTGTAAGACCAGTCTTATGTTTCTTGAGATTGAGTAGTCTGGAGGAAATCTGTCATTCTGCAAGATAAAATGCATTGAGGAAAGCCGGCTAAGGAGAAAATTCAGCTGCTATATTTGATGTATTTCTGTGTTTCCTGGGTTTACAATACACACTGCATACACTAGATGGCAATGTAATACCTGCAGAACGAGGTTGCCACTGAATTCAACAAAAAGTGCTTTCAGGCAGGTATTACAAGCTCTTTCAAAGTAATAGCTTTGCTTTAACTGTTTTATTGTGAGCAAATATTCTAACACAAGGGAAAAACACAGGACCAGTTTAGGTAAGTAGAGGCCCACTAAGTTTAATTCTTGCTTGCTCCCAGTTGTTTAATAATTTTCATGACTGTGTATGTATTTTTCACATGGCTTAATAATTACTTCATGAGGTAAACTCTGTTAGTATGTGGTTTAATGTACTTCTTTAGATTTTGTATCCTCTATCCCTGTTTGACACTAGCTCAAATAGCTTTGGAACATCCTTCCTGTATATTCCCTTTAGAATACTTTAGACATTGCAGATGTTCCCTTTTCATTTCCTCTTTTTCCGATGAGCAAAAGCCTGTGTAATAGCTCAGTAATGTCTCTGGGACAGAAGGAAGCTCTGTTGCATGTGTATTCCAGGTCCACCTTTTTCTCAGGCTTTGCCGTGGTTTTACGGATTTAGCCCAGGCATAGATAAGCCTGTGATAATATTGATAACATTTGACTTAACACACACTGTACTGAACTTTACTTACTTGTATATTTAGGTGATTACCTCATTCAAATATGCCAGTACAGGAAGGCTTAATACATTTGAATGTTCAGTAAGGTTGTGTAATATATTGAGAGGCTTTTCCTCTACTGTATTTGTGGTGGGGTTTTTTTTTGTTTGTTTGGTTTTTGGTGGGTTTTTTAAAATTTATTTTTAAAATTTAATAAATAAATTTGAATTTATTATTCCTCTGTTTCACATATGCTTTAAATAAAGTTTAAGGGAGATCTGCTGTCCTGACCTCATAATAGAAGTTCTAATTAATTCTTTCATAGTGCCACTGTCATTGAGAATCAAACAGGAAAATCTTTGTGTTGCAACTTTTGAATTGTAAGCCAAAAAATTAATATTTCAATTATACCACATTGAACTTTTAATCCAAGTTTTGATTAAATTCATACCCTTTGCAGCCTTTTTTATTGAGTAATGAGAATGAAATTCTCCTTAGCAAAATTCTGGGTTTTGGTTTTAGTCAATGAAGGATTAGTGGGACAATCCAGATGGTATTCTCCAGAATTTCTGGTGTCTAGGTATGAAGAGCTACTTCAACCCAAGGCAACAATCAATAATCCCACATGTCCCTCAAGAATCTACCCTGTCAAATGTCTTTCAACATCCCATATAGCTGCTCAAATTTGTTTCTCAGGTCTTCATTTTCTATCTCCCAATTAATTCTTCTAGTATTTCCCCCACTAGAGCATTCACCCTCTATTATTTCCATCCTGGCCACCCATCTGGGTCTTTTTTGGCAACCTTTTCCTTCCTCCTGCCTTGCTTCTGTATAGAACATAATCACAGGGAACAGGAGCTTCTACAGTGGCTTGCAGGGAACTAACGGAAGTATTTTTCTCCTGTGATGTCTTTGTTTGGTATTACTATGTCTTTATACCCAAGCTCTGACCCTATTATAAGATTAAATAATTATTTATCAGAGTATCTGAATGTAAGCATGCACATTAAAACTATAGGAATGCTTAACACTGCCTTTCAATGACTAATTGCTGTCATGTATTTATCTAAACTGTACCTCTTCCTTGTAATCTTCCAATGTGATGGAAGCTCCTGTGCTATGTATGCTTCCTTCCTTAGTGTTTGGTGTTTGTGGTCTTGTGTGTTGTGTTGGGGTTTTTTTGGTGTGTGTGTTTTTTTTTTTTCTTGCAAGGACGTGGTCTTGCACTTGAGGTCAACAGTATTGCTATCCTTGAATGCAGCCCTCTATTACAAATTAGCATGGCTTTGCATTGTTCTGCAGTATTGCTAGCCTCAGGGTTTTCTTTTAAAGTGAAACAGAAAGCAAAAGTGAAAACTGAAGTAAGCCTTAATTTATGGAAAATGCCTCCCTTAATCGGATAGTATGGCCTTAGATAAAAGTCAGTTGAAAATTTTCCATAAAATCCTTTTGGTGCTTTTGATTGTTGAAGAGGTCCCAGGATAAATTCCTCCATTCCTAATGCCACATATACTGTGAGGCATCTTGCATTTGAGACATTACATCATGTGGTATTGTCAGCAAGTTAAAAATATGCATTTTAAAATCCTATTAAATATATATTAAAAATCTCTGTACTTTAATCACAGCTGGTTAGAAAATGTATTTTAACATCTGTTGTTTGATTTATGTTTTGATTTGACACTTTGACATAAGGACATTTGTCTTTTTGGTTTCTGAGTGAGCGATTACTTTGAGATGTAAGGTTAGCAGCCTTGGGTGAAAGATATCTTCACACCTGCATATACAGCAAGAGATTAATATATTTTTATATATATATATTTTTTTTTTTTTTGCAAAGGAGCAGCAGTCTTCATTTGAGTGAAGAAAACCAAGGGCCTGTTGTATCCACTATGATTTTGGGGCTATAGACTTATGTCATCAGAATATTACATATCAGGTAATTTCCATGCTTTATAAGGCACTGCACAGTTCCAGGTGCTGGAAAAAAAGCAGGAGCCATTCCATGTGTTATTTTATTTTAACATATAAAGAATGTATATTAGCTAAGAAGTGAAAGGTCAGTGTAACGGGTTTAGCCTCAAGACATAAGTCTTCCATGTAAGTAATTTTCTCAGTTTTCACTAGCAAATTCTGTAGAGTGGCTTTCTCAAGCAAGAGGAAAGTTAAAAAATTAAAATTTGTTTCACTGGTAAACGGATTTGATTCTGGAAAGACTGACTTACTGAGATAAAAAATGAAAAGTTGCATGTGTTCCTCTTTGATCAAAAATTCCCCCACATAAATCGAAACTAAGAAACATCTAATAAGTTATGGATGACTGAAATGCTAAATTAACTGTTTTGAAGTGGAGTGTCAGCTCTGTGGCAGTTGCAGAACCTAAACCCATGACTGTTTTGTAATTTCCAGCTGAAATTTTGTTTTCATTTTGTTGCTATTTACAGTTTATGTGAAACATAACAAATCTGATGTGAATTTTTCTTTGTTTTGTGGTAAGTTAGACATATAGTCAGATTGTGGTGATTGCAGTAGTATGTATTTGTTTTCTGTTCAGGTTCAATTTACACTGGCTCAACAAGTCTGTGGGTTGGTTGGTGATGTAGTGATGCTTCCTTTAAGTTCAAAGCCTTCCCCATAAGGATTTTTCTTTAATTATGAGATTCTATTTCCAAAAAGGAAATCAGTTGTACAAATAACTCCCACTGCAAATCTTTTGCATCTGGCTAGTTACAACATTCAGCCTGGACAGCTTTGCTATCTGACTTCCTGTTTCTCAGGGTAAAATGGATTAACCGTGAAGCTGAAAGCAAATCTTGATCAATCTAGTAAGAAATGCCCATAGTGCTTATGATGATCTGCATAGGTCTTAAGTTTAGAAGACACAACAGCTGACTGAAATTCCCAGAGAGAAAAGACACATGGCTATTACCTCAAAAAAAAAAAAAAAAAAAAAAAAAAAAATCAAAAAAATCCAAGTAGTAACAATTTTCGCCTCCACATTTCCAGTAATTTGACCTGCATATTTTGGAGAAAGTTCTGCAACTCTTTGTTGAGCAATTGTTTCTTCAAGGATTTGCGTTTGCCTTGACGTCTCAGCTTACTCAGAGGGCCTGTCTTGTGAATGAGCTCACTAAGAGCTGTAGTAGCTGGATGTCAGACTGCCCTTAAATGTGCCTGAGGATACAGGTGGGCAGTGAAGAAGTATGTTTTTTTAAAAAAAACTTTTTTCCAAAATGATTTTAGAAAAACAAACCAAACCAAAAAACTTGCTGAGCTGAAATTAATAGCTATGTTCTCAAAATGAATCAGGCATTCAGCTTTATTTTAAAAAATCTCATTGAGAACCTTTAATCTTCATGCCCTAAACACTGGAAAGGAGAGGAAAAAATGGAACAAAACAACCTAACCCCATTCATCCCAGATCAGTACCACCCGCAAAACCCACAAAGAAAACCAATTTGTCTCTTCAGTATATGAATATGTGGTTCTCTTTCTTCAGGATAAAGTGTCTTTAATATTTTGGTATATTTAATACACTGATTTTTTTTTTTTAATGAAGTTATTGAAAAATGCGTTCTGCTTATGTTGTATGCTGAATTCCCTCTCCCTAAGCAAAGTTGTATTTTTGCTGTACATGAAGCTAAGGTGGCCTTTTTCTGAAGAGGCACGGTCAGCATGCTTGTTAATTCTTTCAGTGGAAGGAAATTCAAATGCAAAGATAAAGGATTAGAGATGGTAAACCTAAACAATAAAATATTAAATGTTGATAAACTTGTGATGTTATATGTATGAATTAGGTGAAAAGAGCATTTTTTCTTTTTTTTTTCCTTTTCTTTCTCTCTTTAAGAAGCTGCATTTTATGACTGCTTGTAGGTGAAATGTCTTTAGGATTATGAAAAGTTTTAGAACCAGAGGAGATAATTTGATAATTTGAGTAAGTGCAAAGCACCAGATAATTAAACTGTCTTCCTTTCTGTCTGGTAAAGGAAGAGCAGTAGGTGCTTCAAATGTATTTCTCATTGCATTTCAGCACTCTCTTTTGATGTCTTCTACAGATTCATTGCAACAATTAGATGAATGAGAAAGAGGCAGTTGCTGCAGCAGCCAGTTGCTGTTGAGGGATGAAACAAACTTTTGGGGAAGACTAAATAATGGAGGAGACCTGGGAAGGGAGCTCAGATTTAGGAACAAGTTGCTCGTTGCGGGGAAGGCAGTGATATTGCAAACTTGAGGACGAGGAGATACAGAGAAGAAAATATGGGGTTAAGTTGACAGTGGAATATTAATGTGGGAAGGATAAAGGTTAGGAGACATTTGGGAAGGGAATAACAGAGGCAGTAGGTTTTGGGGTGGAGGAAGCAGTAGCTGAGGAGAGCAAATGGAGCATGAGCAGCTTTTAAAGGCAGAGGGAGAAGCTGGAAACTTAAAAAAACTACCAACAACCCCAAGATTAGTGGCAGTCACTGTAAGCACAGTAATGACAAGACAATGAGGGGAGACAGGAAGTATCCTGTTCTCCTTCCACATGCTGAGCTCTTCTGGCAAAATTGCTGTGGTGGTTTGTGAAAAAAACATGGTACAATATAAAAGGGTTGGGGATGGTGAGGTGTTAGCTCCTGTTGCCCTGGTTTGCCCAAGAGCCCAGTCACAATTTTAGCTAATATAACTCTTCCTGTGAAAGACAAGACCATAAGCTCAGGGGGGGAAGCCACAGTGGCCAAGTCTTGTAGCCACTCAAGTAGCCACACCTTCAGAGCAGTCTTGTTTGCACTTCACCTGGTTTCTGTGCTGCTTTAGGCAGTATCCTGCTGAACTTGAATGGTGTAAGGCAGAAAGAACCAGCAAATGTCCAATCCAGAGTGCTGAGAGAGCATTTACGGGAAGTGGTTAATGGCAGTGCAAGGTCTGGTGATTAAAAAGCTTGCTGAAGCCTCGTGTCTTTGATCTTACGGTGGCGCTTGTCCCATCAATCATTCCAATTTATTGCCCTATCTATGCACATTTGCTCTTTGTGGAACTCTTTACACAATCCATCCTCATTAGATTATCAGGTGATTTACTCCCTGTCTACACAAAACCAATCCACAATGGTGATTCCATTGATGTGCAAGTGGGTTTTGTACAGTTCGGTTGATGCTAAAGCAAATTGCTGACATAAACTCACAAGTTTATAGTGTGTGTGTGCATGAATGTGGATTAAGGGGTTGGCAGAATCTCAGTTACACTGATGTTGATCACTGTACAGAACAAACCCTCAAAATAAAGAGAAACTTAGATAAGAAATATTTCAAGAAGAGTACTATTTTACAGCATGGCAACACAGGATAAAACTTACCCTGAAGCAGACCTTTCTTTCTGTGGTTGAATAACATATAAACCTGAATCTTGCTATCAATTGTAAAGAAAAATAAAAAAAAAATGCTAAGACAGTTAACATTTGGAGCACTGGCTTCTTTTTTTCCAACTTACAAATAGGGAAAAAAATCCCTAAAAATATAATCTTTAACTATAAAGAATTTCTTTGGATAAAATATTGCAGTAAAAGCACATTTCCCAATCTGTGCCATAAAATAACTTGAATACTACCCAACATGCTTTTAAATTTCCCAAGAGTTTAAACCACTATTTAATTTTTGGTATATTGATTACTGAAAAGAATAAAATACCTAATAGACGGATGAAAAGAAAAATTGCTATTAGAAGTTAAGATAAGGAAATAAAACCAACATATCAGGGCATCTGCAGTGAATGCGCAATGAGCACTCTGGAAGCCGGTGAATGGTAATGGAGGTTGGTGTGAAAGCACTAGTACCTCTTTTGTGTCTCTGGTCTGCTTGTGCTGCTCAGGAGAAAATTCTCTTTTCTGCATTTGAGGGTGGCACTTCAGTATTTTGCTCTTACATCTACTTGCTGGAAATTGAAATGGGTCTACCTACCTGGTTTTCTGTTTGTACGGATTTTGCTGTTTAAACTCTTAGTTCTGGCTCAAGTGATTCAGAACTACTTTACTTTTCTTAATCTCAAGTCTGATCTTCAGAAGAAGAAACAATAATGATAAGATGTCATTTTTCAGCTGATTAAAAATGAAATATAGTACAGTGGAGGCAACAAGATTGCAGTGCTATTTCTTTGACACATCAGTTCAGGTTACTTTACCAGGAAACCCCAGCAATCTGGTGCTGATATTGAATTGGATTAAGATGCTTGATTTTTGTATTTGAGGATTGGTAATAAAGAGGTAAAACTCATCTCCACTTGTATTATTTTGAAATATTTCATGCCATTGCCTCTTAGACAATGAGTGGGGGATAAGCATTTAGCAGTTGTACGCCGAACTGTGTGTGTGTAGCTAGATTTTGAATGGACATAAAATATTTTGCTATTTACTCAGTACTTTAGCTGCTTGGGCTTTATTTTTCCCAAGAAAAAAGTGGGAGAAATAAAATGTCTTATAAACTAGCAGGAGTAGAAACCTGCATTTCACAGAACAGTCTCCAGTAGGGGAAGATACATTTTCTGATAATGGCAGTATACTTTGTTTCTATAGACAGCAAATTCAAAGAACACTTTAGAGTAAATATTGAGCCATACAATACGTCTCTTGGGATAGACATTAATTTGAATCCTGAATGATGTATCACTCTAATAAAGTCAAAGTGGGAAAGAGCTGAATAAAGGATGTCCTTCACCTGCTGCTTGGCCTGTCACGCATTTTGGAGATGAAGTAGTGGATTACATTCACACAGCTAATGAAAGGTTTTAACAAATGAGAGGATACGCTAAACAGACAGAGCAGTGAGTCTTGCTTCAATAAGGAACCAACTGTTCCCGAAGTGCTGCTTTTTTTTTTTCCCCCTTCTCCCCCATGATTAATTTGTATTTGAGACTGTTGACCCAAGCGATCATTCCCAAATGATCATCTTTGCTTTTGCTCTGCTTAGTCTCTATTAATCTAAAGCTGAAGCTCTATACTTCATAATTTCACTTGTTCTGCTTGTCTCAATAGGTGTTTTTAGAAGACATGTCTTTAATTAAACTTGGGAGGACTTCAACTAAAAATCCCAGGGAGGGTTTAAGCACAAGGAATGAAAAACTGCTAAAGTTTAAATATTGAAACATTTTGGCAGAAGCAGTAAAGTACCTTCATTACATTTGCTAGGAAGAAGAAGACTGGAATTCAACAAACTGAACAATGGCAAAGATTTAACACTTGGATATAAGAACATTTTAGAAATAAATGTATAGGGTGGTGATTTTCCAAGTGAGATTGGAAGTAAAATTAAAATTGGATCAAGATGCATGAAGAGATATTTGGACTAGTGTTCTCTAATGCACTGACATTATTTTGGCAGTATGAAAAGTAGCACTTTTATAAGTGAGTTCACACTCTCCTACTAATTCCCGCCATAGAGCTATGACAACATAACTGGTGAAGAAAGATAAATATGATGGATTGGATAGAGTGCATGGATTAATAGGTGTCAGAGCAGAGAAAAATGTGCAATGAAAAGAAATGGGGCATGGGAGGAGAAGGAAAACAGGTGGTGTGGCTTACTAGAAAGTTTATGGAATTTGGCACAGAGCACGATCCCATGTTCACTGAAACTGATGGCAAAGCTCCCATTAACTTTAATCATGCAGAATCCAGACATTTCCCAGGGTATCCAGAAGTAAATAAGAAAGATTGCGGGGGAGCACAATAATAATGAAAAGATGGGAACCTGGAGAACAGCTACATTGAAAAATACAAGCTTGTCAGGAGCCAGCCAACAGAATATGGTTATTTATTAATAATCTTATTCTATCTTATTGACCAAGTCAACACAACTTCAAACAAACGTAGAACGAGTTTGAAGAATTCCTGTTCTGTCATCCACATCTATCTAAAAAAATGTCCAAATGTCAGCTCCTGTGAATTAGCATGTGTCAGAGCAGGATGTCTATTATTTGTTGATTGACTGTGGTGATCCAGAAAGACTCTATTATTTTGTGTAGATGCTTCTAGCAATGATGAATGTGAGACGCTAGTCACTCATACTTCCTCAAGGAACAATAGCTTGCCAGGCAGACGTACACTTAATTTTGTATGTTCAGCTAGTTTGTGTGTCCTTAAATTGGGTCAATTCTCTACCCTATCTAAACGATCTTTTAAAGGTGACCGAAGGACATCTGGTCAGGACCAGTGACCTTTACTACAATGCAGATATTTTGAATACCATCACCTCAGTAGGAGAATTACTTCAGTTTTCCTGCTGAATCCTTTTTTTTTCCTTTCTCATCCTGTTCAAAGCCACTAGGCAGCAGATCTTAAACTGTTGGGTTTACCATGTATTGGTGAATGTGATTTCAAGATATTTTTAGCCTCTAAGCCATCTCTGAGGGTAGTTGAAAGTTATGGACTGTAAATAATCTATACACATTATGCAGTTGTGAGGAAATCTCAAAAAACAGAGTAAAAAGAAAACAATCTGATTTGCACTTAAACTATCATTCTTTTTTTCAGTAGAAAAATCCGTATCACAGAAAACAATGGAAATAAACAAATCTGATTAAGGGATTATGAAACAGGATGCTTGATGGTATTTTCAGAGCTGGGACTGCTTAAAGGAAGGCTTAATGAATAGTGGAGAAACTGGTATTTTGTTTACTGCTATTACTTATTATGTGATATAGCCACATTCAGTGGTATATATCCTTCTCTTTATTAGATTGCATGATTCTTGAAGCAGTGACCTATGATCAGAAAAAAAAAAAAGTCTTGGATTAGTTTACTTCTAAAATTCAATTTTCCATAGTCACGGCACTATGAACAGTTTATAATTATTTTTGAGAAGTACTTGCATATAGGAAACAAGATTTTTTTTTTTTTTTTTTTTTTTTACTGGCTTGATTTTTAATTCTGAAGGTGACAGGTCGCAGACTTACTTTCATGGACTGTACCTATTGGATTTAGGCTAAGGGCCTTATAACAAAAGTAATCTCTGCCGTGGTACCTTTTTGTTCAATATTAGTTACAGGATGCACTTAGTGCCTGCAAGCTTACAGCTGGGGAGAATTCAGCACCATTTCTGAATGAATCATTGAGAGGAACTAATGCAGCTGACTTTTCTAAAAAATATTTCAGACAACATAACTTTCTGTCTCTGGCACCTGGCTTTGCCCCTCATGAGAGCAGCCAGTGGGAGCCAGGCCTGCTTGATGAATCCTGGGTTTGGCATACATATGGGAAACGCTTTCCTATTCCTGCGCAGCTTTGCTGGTGTCACAGCCAAATGCTGCCGGGGCTTGGTGGCTGCAACAGTTGTGGCAAGCAGCTAGTTCTGCTGAGGAACGCCACAACTAAAAGGCCATGTACAAACGCCATAAAAAGAATTTGAAGCTTGCAGTATTAGCAACCCTGAGTTTTGAGTAGTGTGAGACTATCTAGTGTTAACTACAATTTAATCCTTATCTACCTTAGAACTTGTGGTAGTATATAATGGCTTGAGCCTTCTTGAGGAGCAAGGACATTGCACCATTAACCATAGCAAAAATGCACATATTTTGCATTAATATGTGCTCAGGATCAATGATTATATATGTGTGTCTAATTCCCATTATTACAATCCAGTTATTTTTCCTCATCTGAAAAATTGGCTCTTTTTGGCTGATGTATTGCTTGAAAATCAAAGTGCCCAGTCATTGCCATCTTTACAATATATTAATTGCATATAGTTCTGTCTACCTATAATGTAGGTAGATAGATACATCCATTTTAAATCCCCTTAAATATTACTTTTTTATGTGGTACATTTGTTAAGCACTTGACCTCGTTAATGCTGATAGAGACTTCAGCTAGCTGAGTGCATGCCAGTACTGACTAGACAGTGATTATTACCTCTACTGGGATTTGAATGAGCCCTAAATCACAGATCATCAAAGGCACATACATATTGTCAGTGTCTGGCATTGGGTGTCTGGACATTTGATTACAATGCCAACTGTCCCCAGCATATTCTGTGACCTAGCACTGGAAAGTTCAGCATGATGAATAAGACAATCGCAAAATTCTTCAATCAAATATGAGTTATAGCTTTAATTCCATGTTTCATTATAACAGTCTTCAATTTAATTCTAGAAGGCTGTAGAATTTACCTTATGAAAGTTTCTGTGATGAAATATCAATAATCTGCAGCACCCAGAATAGCTATTTGATTATAGGTTTTAATTTAGTGACAGGAGGAGAAGTCTCTTGATTGTAGTAGAGCAGTGAGTTTCATGTAATTTTGAGTGACACTTTCAATAAAGTATTTTATAGATTTCTGAATGACGGCTTCTCAGAACTGACAAGAAACCTACAGAAAGTTTGTTTCATTTGAAACTTGGATAGAGATGTCTGCATGTATGCAACCAAAGTAGTTTCCTCTCTCTCTGTAGTAAATAAAAAGGTTAAACACTGGCATGTCACTCATTTAAAATTACTCTATTAAGGTGCTTCTGACATATTGTGTGTAAATAACTCAGAGCTAGGTACTATCTTCCCTTGAAAGGAAGATAGATTTGAAAATGTGCTGATGGCAAGTGTAACAGACCACTTCTTAGAAAGTGCTGCTCAAACACTTTGTGTTTTCTCTACTTCATTTCAAAGTAAGTGCTCCGTTTCTCCTCTGCCTGCCTCAGACCTTATTTTGCTGATCGTAGCTGAAAAACAGAGCCCAATAATCTAAAATGACATTAAAGGGCAATACCTGTTGCTCTGAAGTGGCAGTAATTGTACCTTGTATTCAAGATTTATGGCAGGCCAAACTTGCTCATCAACTTTGCTTTCAGGGGACCATTTAAATCTTTAGTATGAATGTCTGTAATCCAGGAACATTTTTGCTTTACCTTACTTGCAATGCCCCATGCCAGCTGAGCAATTCCACCCTGCTGTGAGGATAAACATGTTACATCTGCATTCAGTGCAGTATTTAAAGATACCTCAGATAGTTCTGTAATGAAAATACAGTGTTCTTATAGAAATGTTAAAAATGAGTCTCTGTGTTGTTATTATGCTCACCTCTGATCTATTTTTCTTCTGCTGCCCAATTAATCTACTAGCAAACAATAGGTTTACAAATGTGCCTCTTGTTAGAATTATGATTCCTAAACTTTCCAGCTTAGATTTGTGAGCTGTTCTGCTAGGAGAAGTCAGTATTGCTGGAAATACTGGCCTTGAGGGAGTGAAATAGATAAGTCACACAAAAGCAGGAGGGAGGATATATTATTATTCTAATCTCAGTATTTAGGTAAAGAACCAATCCACCAAAACTGAAGGACTTGCCCCAATGTCATCCAAATTTTTTTGTAGTAAAGCCAATGAGATTATTTTGACTTCCCTAGCGCTTAACCCCACCCTTCCTTCACAATATCGTTTATTTTAAAACAATCCCTAAATCCTGTTCATATCAAGTGAGAGCAAAACAAGTTTTTGCATCTTGACATAGGCATACTTCAAATGTCCAAAGCTTCTACAGTATAAATCCTCGTCACCAGGGTCTTTTGATACAGAGTTTTTTAAGGGTGTTTTCTTTCTTATTTTAACTACATGTAGAATAATATCTGTATGTTAAAATGTTAAATCTGCTTGCTCATTATTGGCAAGAGAAACAAATTTTGAACCCCTCCATCCCCAAATCTGCTGCACGTAGCTGTTCTAACATTTCATTTTTTCTCTGGAGTAGGCACAATCACTTTGTCCTCTACAGAGCAGACCAGAGCACAGGGAAATCTCATCTCAGCCCCAGTACAACCTGACTCCTGTAGTGTTTCAGTCCTGAATTCTGGCCATCTGTGTCTTACTGCTTCAGCAAGTTTCCTCTTAGCATTTTCTGCACGCAGCCTTTGCACTTGGAAATGAGCAATGTTGTGTTAATCTAATTCTAGTGCATCGGCTAGACTATGTAAATTTGTAGGAACATGTTATTTGGACCAGAATACATATTTCCTTTCCATGAAAAAAAACCATTTCTCCCCCCTTGTTACTAGTCTTCCAATTGCTTTATATTCAAATATCTGTCCTACTGCAGACTACTGGTTACATTACTCAGAAAGGAAACCCTGGCTTCCTCATGAATATAGTGCCTCTTTATTACTGAAAATTATTCAGCAGACCCTTTCCATTATAAGGCACAATACAAAGACATTTATGCAAGAGGAAAGGGTCACAAAGCAGTTTAATTTTTGGTGTTCTTCAGCTTGGACCCCTGTCACCTGCTGGATATTATGTATGTAATGTCCAGTGGTGTGAGAATATAAATGTGCTCTTGAAGGAGATAAGCAAAGCTCCTTTTACACCTTCTTTTTTATTGCCATTCTGCAAAACTGCATTGTCTTATTAGATATCTTCAAAATCGAAATGAACAAACAAACACAAAAAAACCCCACAGAAACAACCTATACAAAACAAAATACAACCAATAATGCATTTTCTATTGGAATATGAAAAGCAAGATTTCTTCATTGTAGTTATTAGTGAAGGAACAACCAGATGTCTGATAGTGATGGGATACCTTTTTCATTAGCTATTTTTCACAGCAAACAGATGGTTCCTGACACAAAATGCTGCACATTTGAGTACGTGGTGAAAAATGAGCAGATATGGCAGTCGGGAAACACAAAGAAACTCTCTACAAGGGGTATTGAGTGTACAACCTAGGTGGCTTTTATCCACAAACCAGCACATGCCTTGGTTACAGCTTCAGCTGCAGTAAAAGTGTGGGAAGATGGAAGTGGACGGGTCAGTAAAGCAAACTGACAGCTTCTGTATAGACCATGGCATCAACTGGCTGAGCTTGACACATGAAAAAGAGAACAAAGGGCTTCTGGGCACAGGCCTTCTACTTTTCCAGTGCTACAGGGTCCTGGAAATTGCTGCAAATACTTCCTGCTTCTGGAAAACTAGTGGTCTGTCTTCTCTATATTATCCAATAGGTTTTCCTCTGTTTATTGAATTTGAGTTCAACAGAGGGCCTTAGCTATACCAAAACCATAAACCCATCTCTTTTGGAGTTGGTGAAGCCTGGTCCAAGGAAAGACACACTAGTGAATGTGTTGATGAATTTTTCTTTTACCTCTGGAACATACTTTATTTTGGAAAATGAATGTTTTGCAGAAAGAGCATGAGGGGGTCCGCTAAAGACTCTGACTGCTGTAAGAACAATTGGTGTCATCTTAGTGACAAAGAAGACAGTTGCAGTCATACAGCCCTGCATTCACATGGGTCTTCCTATTAGCTAGCTGGCCTGGCAGGTATAGTTTTATATCTTTTCATCAATAGTACAGATCTAGAAGCTTATTTTGTGGTTACTTTAAAACCCAAGTTTTGTTCAGTTTCATTGCCTTTGCTTGTCTTCCTGATGGTTTTCCACTGCTTAGTTACATGGTTAGGTTGGTAGGCTGCACACTTTTCAGTAGTTTGTGGACATGAGTTAGTGCAATCTAAATATTCAATGGGATTTTCCAGCTGCATATGATGTAGAGATGCTGCTTAATTTATGTTATTCATACTTGGTAGTGACAAAGACAAAGTAGGTAGGTAGGGAGAAAGCAATTTTAGCCTTATTTAATAGTTGTCTCATATCTCTGCACCATGTAATAGGCTACACAACCCTACTGAGCAGAAATAACTTACTTAGCAAAAATAAAGGGAAAGAAATTGCATCAAGAGAAGGTAGTTCATAATGACCTGCATGAGATTTCCAATAAAGTGATTTAATCTGATATAGACTCTCCCTATCAAAAAAAAAGAAAAATAATCTCAGATGAATGGAAGAATTTCCCCTGATCCCACTACGTATTGGATGAGAGCATTTGTAGATGACTCCGAAAACTTGTTTAGAAAATCATAACTTGAGTATTCTGTGAATGTGCCAGAGTAGGAATTGAGTCTCATTCTTTTTGATTATATTTCATGTCATATGAATTTGTGAATTTTTTGTTTCCTCTGAGGATGAATGTAAGTGTCAGAAGAACTAAATTGGGCATAATGGGTGCTCCACAGCAGCTGAAAGTCCTTGGGTGAAGGACTCCAACTGCTGGCTTCTGCTGTGGTCTGGCACCTGTGAGCCAAGTGTGGTTGGAGCCTTGGATAATGAGAGAGGTTGGTGAATGTAGGATCATTTGAGAAAGATTTTTTTTTTTTTTTTTTTTTTTAATTTTCATAACAACAGAGCAATTCTGAAAGCATACAAATGCATTTTAAATGTTTAGTTCATGATGTCAGGTTTATTATTTTTAGGTTATTGCAGGTGGTAAATTCTTTTTAATCTTTCTTTTAATATTCTGTACATTTGTTTAGTGATTCCTTAACTTTAGGAACATCTGCATTATGTTTTGTCCGGTGTTATTAAATTCATGTCACGCGCATCAGATTGGCTTTCAGAATGTCATTATGTGCAGCAGTGCCACCAGATTAAAGAGATGATCATGATTATGAACTACCCATACATTTACTTCTCAGTTTTATGATGGTCTGTAAAGTGGCTGAGTGGATTTGATTTGCAGCATGGCTTTTTTTCTGCTGTATGCAAATGATTGAGACCTGTAATTAACTAATGATCTATACAGTGATTTGACATGTTCTTTTGCTCTGATTTCCTGCTCCCCACAGAAGCCTTTCTGTAGCTTCACAGAAATTTCCGCTACTGGCTCCTCCAAACCTCAGCTATGAAACATATTTTAATTTATAAAGGAACTTAACATTCCTCTTTTTAGTGGTGGAGGTGGCTATGCAAACCTCAGAGCTTAGATGGAACATGAGGGGAAATAACGAACAGTCACTAGGTAAAAAGAGAGACTTTTACAGCTCTCCTACAGCTGCAGCCAGCAGTGGTGTCAGCCAGCCACCCTCGGCAGAAGGCGAAACTATAAACACCACTTCTGAGGGCAGAGCAACCCGGCATTTGTGAAGTAACTGTAAATGTAACATCTCCCCTAAGTGACAACCTGAAACAATAATCGCGTTTAGGGAAACAATGGCCTGTTAAGAGCAAGTGATGCTGGAACATGGGGAGCGTTGGCCGTCCTTGACTTCCTGACAGCCCTGGAGCCTGTGAGGAAGCGCAGATGGAGCCAGTCTGCACAGGCCTCTTCACACTCACTTTTTTTTTTTTAATGGCAGGAAAATATTGAGCAGTGCCAAAGCCCAAATGAGTCACTTCACGTATGATAGGAAAAACCATAGAGCTCTGAAGACCACCTTAGATGTGAGTTCAAAAGAAAAATGTGTGTACACATCTTGCACGTATCACTGATGTTCTTCCTTTAAATCCCCACTATGAGTTTTCCAGGAAAACATGTGACAAACAACAAAGATAAAGTTCTCTGATTTGTATTGTATTCTAGAATGGTAGAAGAAAATGTTGGAAAATAATCAGGGTGATGTTTAAAAAAAAAAAAAAAAATGGAAGCGCATCTCAGAAAAGTTGATTTAGAGCCCTATCAATCTCCTGTTTAAATAAGTGGCAAACCTCCAAGTGGCTTCAGAGAGAGAAGGACTCAGCATGGAAAAAACAAACTGTGAACATATTTTTTAGCTTTGTTTCCAACCCCCCTTTAAATGACTGAAAATGTAAACCACATTTAATGCAACTAGTTCTCACAGGTAATATGGAAAGCACGCAGTGGTGTTGCAACTAAATATTTCTGCTTTTACAATAGCAGAAGATACAATAACCCCCAAAAGAAAAGTATATTAATAATTACCATGAAGAATGGGTTTCAGCCACTAGAAGTAAACGAGAAAGCTCATGTCCTCAATTTGAGGAAAGGTTTGGAAGAAAAAGCACCTATGGTAAAACATACTGAAAGGCAAGAAAGAAAACTGAGGTTAAAACCAAACACCATCTGCAAGAATGGCAATCAAAGACCTGAAGATCAGATTTCTTAGGGCCAATGAAACCTTTGACATCAAAAGAGATGTGGTGATTGATTTCAGTGGCTTTGAATTGGGGCTTTTAATTGGATTGAAATTATTATGCCAAAACGTATACAGCTGCAAAAGGTCTAAAAGTAGATTTTTGCAGGTTGGTGGCCTAGTGTGTGTGAGCAAGTCATGGTGGAACCAATAAATTGGGAGATGGTTGTATTTATTCTGCATATTGAATCATATTTTATGTTTTAGTCTCCAGACTGTTTTGCTGCATCTTCATGCTCCCTCAGCATTGACTGAAAAGATATTCATGATTTGTAACAGTCAGGCAAAAAATGAATTCCATCTGTTTCTTCCATAATAAGTAACTGGAATGAAGGTCTTAACAGAGAACTCCTCCTTGCTAAACATCACATCAACGTTATTTGTGGTTTTATGTCTGAAACTGTTGCTTAACGTATTTGTGCAAAGAAAAACTGCTTTCCTATGCAGAAGTCCGTATGATCAGACAGAATTGCCAGCTGATCATTCAATCTGGCAAAAAACACACAGCCACTTCCGATGTGTAACAGCTCATGGATTTTTGACTGGTATCTGAAGATAAATTTAGTAGGATAAGTGTTCTCTATGGAAAATAAAAAGGATGAGAATTCCAGGTCTCTCTAACAAGCAGGTTAATTGTGACAAATACATAGAGAAATACATGTAGGTTTGTAAAAATATATCTAATTCTTTCCTAAGTTAAACTCTCTAAGGTTTTTATAAATTTTTCTTTCTTATTTTGTTTCAAATTGTGCTTACTGCTGATCTGAAAGCCAAGTAAAAATTACTGTTTTCTGCAAGGACCTCAGTGTTAGTTATTTGGATGTTGAAACCTGTCTGTCATTAGCAACTCAATCTAGTAACATAATCAGTTTCTATTATTTGGGCAGGGTATGGATAGACCAGTACTACAGAAAGTAAACCCAGAGAAACTATAGTCATAGGCACTGAATACCTGCAGCTCTAGTGACCCTTGGGACAAGACAGGAAGCAACTCTGATGTGTTTCAGAGCAAAGACAAAGGGAATTGGTAGTGAGTATTATGTTAAAATAGTTTTGTGTGTCTGATACAACTCAGGATAATGTGAGCCGAATCTTAAATGTTATTGCATTTCAACAGCCTCACCTCAGATTACTCTGTTATGAAGCTTACTTCCAAAGTTATGAAGAAATTGGCACAAATCCATTGACAGTTTGTTCTGAGTGATATTAGAAATGGATAAACAGTCCATAGGTATCTCAAAGTAAGCATTGGCAGCCCCTGTTGACACAGAACCCAGCAGTGCAGTTCTTACATCCCAGTCATTCCCTAATCATTGCCAGAGGTATGTTGCTATCTCTAGAGCAAATATTAACTCTGCTGCTAGATGAGATGCTTGTCATTACAACAGATAAAACAGAAATTTAAGCTGAATACAGTTGTTCCTGACCAAAGGAACTAAAAGGTGGAGTCCAAGAACTCTGCAATATGCTGGTTTATTCTTTTTTCTGAGAAAATAATGGATTGGAAACTATCACACATTGATGGTTTTTATTATATTTCCTTTCTGTCTCCCTCTTATACCTCCCTTCTGACTAGTTTATGACTTCACATACAATTATAATCTAAAGGTGCAGGTCACCATGTTCAAAATGTTACACCCGTTTCTGGCAACGTCCTCATAAATAGCCTGGAGCATATGCTTCCTGTGTCGTCCCCCTCTCTTAGGGAGAAAGGCTGTTATTGCTGATAACGAATCAGCTCATCTGTGATTCATGGGAATAAAGAGCCAATACAATCTTAAATGTTTCTATCTCACCCACAGTCTTACCGCTCGATACTGTCTCCTTACTCAGGACTTCCTAGAATGGTGTGGTCATCACCTCCTGATGCTCTTTGGCACCAGTGAAGTCTACAATGCCCTTGGGTAAAATGACTTTACTTTTTGGAACAGAACTTTATTTCCTACATCAGTAGTTTTCACTGATTCCATGGAAACTACTTTCAGGACCTCATCTATTTTCTACTTGAACTTATGGTAGATTTGCCTTTCAGCGTTGGAATGATTTTTCCAATCAAATCTTGTTTCTCTGTGAGCATGTATTTTATAAAATAATAATCTTTTAACAAACTAACTCTTAATCATCAGAGAGGTGATAAAAAAATAGGCTATTTTCAAGAGCTAGCTCCTCTGCCACTGCCTGCTCCTCAGATAAAGTGCTCTGGAGATCAAAATGGTGAAGGAAAATGCTGTGTTTAAATCATTTGAAGCTCATGGAACATGAAGGACTCATCAGCTGAACTAGTAAATGTTCCTTCAGAGAGATTTCATCTATGTCAGCTCTGCACGGTGTGTCCTGTGGATCCTTCACAGAAGGAACTGGGTATTACAATGAAGATTTCTTTTGATTTTTTTTTCAGCAGAATCTCACAGGTACAGGTCAATCCTTTAAAGCTGTCTTTGTTACAACTCTAGTATAATGATGCAAAGCAAATCACATTTTAGCGTAACGCTTATTGCAGGTCTGTTTTACACCTAGAAAGCAGTATTGTTTAAACCTATGCCTGCCCCTCCCACCCTGCTCTGCAAAAGAAGAAAACCGAAGAAACCAACCATGGATCTGATCTGGGAAATGGTACAAAAGAAAAAAAAAATCCTAGAAAAGGTAGCATTGGAAAATTATTTTAATACTATACTTCAAAACATCCTACGAGCTCCTTCCCCTTTAGATTCAACCTAAATATCTAGTTTGAGAACCTACGATATCATGAATTGCTGCTTTCAAACAGAAATGGCATAATACCCTTGCATTTCTCAGTCCTTTTAACTGAAGGATCAGCCTTACTTTCTGAAATGAATCCAAGGATCATTTCATAGCGTGTTGTCACTATGGTTTCCATTTACAATTTAATAAATACAAATATATGTATTTTAATGCAAAGCAGACTAAGAAACAGAAGTTCAGTGAAGACTCTGTTTGAGAGGTCTGTGACTAGCTCTGCTGTAATCGCTTATAGCCCACATAATCTCCTGTGTTTTGGTAGCTCAATTGTCTGGGTTCGTCTCATATTCTCACAAGCATATTTGTATAGCTGTCTGCCTGCGATCATTTGTTAATACACTTTTTGCAAAGTCCAGCTGAGACTACTAGAATCTGAAGTTATGTAGCTTCTTAGAAAAGATCAGGTTTTTACACCAAAAATGTTGGGTCATCTGTAAATATGCTGTAGCTATGAAAATATCAGTACCTGAGAGGCAAGGTTGCTACTCTTTGCTTCAAATTTTTCTTTCCATATCATCTGAACTCAATTCTATTTTAAAATGTCAATGGAATGAGGAAAAAAAAAAGCCCAAATGACCCAGGAATCTCAACAGTGAAACCCAAGCATGTTGTTAATAATTACAGAGTTTTAACTTTTCAGCAGATAGAAGCATTTGTCCATACAGAATGAAAATTGGCAAACATAAGCTCCATTTAGATCCAATTTATCACATTCTCAATGTTTTACTGTTTAATTAAAAGACCTCGGCATGTCCAATGGCACAATAACTTTAGCACGTCTAGGAATGACTTTCTGAGCAGGATACACTAATGTCAGGGTTATTTTCTGTCTTTCTCTGATAGTGATCCTACTTGCTGCATTATTTTTAGAAAGTTGTCTGTTAGTAAAAGCTCAGTAAGAATGACCTTTGAAGAAACCAAGATGATGTTTTTCCCCTCACAGAGCAGACTGTCTCCCCACCTCAAAGCAGACGCTCCTGCTCCTTGATATTAAAGGAGACCCTATCTGACTCGATACTGTCATTTTCACTTTCCCAGGGATCATAGGAAAAATCACACATTTTTATGTGCGGTATATTTTTCAGTGGTCTGCTTTGTCCCACAGATTTTTGACTTCTTTTCTGACAAGAAAGCTGTTTTCCACATGCTGGAGCTTCTGGGGCAGGGAATAGTAAAGCCTGGAACCTTCCTCCTCTCCCAGTTTAAAATTAAGCTTAAAAACCCCCAAAGTAGCCAGAAAACTTTCTGCAGTGCATTAATGTGCCCATTTTTTTATTTACTTTTAAACGTCAATTTAAATATCCTCTTTCCTTACCACCAGAGGGAGGGATTTGAAGCCCTACCTCAGCAGTTATTGGGGTATCCGGTGGACCAGCGTAACCTTTTTCTTCCCCCTGTACCAAGAGGAAGAAGAGGAGTTTAGACGACTGGTGGTCGATATGGGCTCCTAGCTCAGCAGGTTCTCAGATCAGCAGGGTGAGGTGGGCAGGAGGCATTGGCAAAGCCTAAAGATACACAGCAAGTCACATCAGGAGGAATCTGATGTGCTGCTGCTGAGATGAAATAGGTTCTGTGGAGCTGTGCTGCAGCTTCATGGTAGTTTAGAAGGATTATTTGGTAATTACCATTCAGTTTGATTCCAGAAGGATCTAACTGTGAATGTTGTCCAGGCTTTCCACAAGATGCCTGAGCATTCAGCACCTCGAAGTGTCAGGGCCAGAAATGGGAAGAAAAGGGAAATAATTGCTCATGATGACTGCCAAATCTCTGTATTTGTACAAGTCTGGCACTTTATAAATAGCATGATGTGTCCTTGTAAGAGTTTATGAAACTAGAAACATTCATTACAATGTTTTCTAATCTAAATGTAATGATTAGTTGTTTTATTTTTTTTAAGCTTCAGAATAGGACAGACATTCATTTGTTAAAATATTGATGGAAGTAGAGAACTCTTTCCCTGCTTATCTCCCATGGGAAATTGGCCCATCAATTTTTAGCTCCTATAAAAGGCGATAGAAGACAGTTCCCAAGGACTAGACTTGGAGAGCAGATTGTGGAGGTCCATCTCATCCTACTTAATGCAGTTCAGATGCAGGAGGCTCCACCTACTCTAAAAGATGGTTAGCTTCCAGTGATTTTCCATAACTAGTATAATAAGATCATTTTTAGTGCTGTACAGTGTCTGTCTGCAGTGAAATAGTTCTGGTGAAGGAACTGACACAGATTGTATATCAGCACACATGTGTGCAAGAGAAATTGGTTTCTGTCTTCCTATCTCGACCTCCCTCCTCCAGAATTAAATTTTCAGAAACACTCAAATTTACACTGATCCTTAAAAAAACCAAGCAATTATGTTTAAAGGAACATAGGAAAGTAATTATATTTTCAACCAACTCTTTGACACAGACTGTGGGGGTAATAAGCTCTGAAGAGCTGTGGTATGAGTAATTCCAGTTAGAAGATTTGTAATCACAGGCTGTGTATCTTAGTTAATTTGGAGCATAGGAACAAAGTTTCATCAAAAGTTTGTAGCAGCAAAATGATTTGTCTCCCTTAAGCACCCAGCTGAATGCTCAAGAGAATTTGAAATTGGATAATTACAGCAGAAAGTGTCTGGCAGCCCTCAAGCACTTGTTTACCTCAGTATGGTTAGCACATGAAGTCATCACAGTTTTTGTTACCTTAAATTGATTGTGAAATGTTGCCATTGTAGCATTTTGAGATTTCTTCACAGTGTTTCCAATACACTAGCAAAGGCACTTTCACACGATTTTAATGCAATTTGATCTCCATCTCAACTGGGGCTAGTGATGTGTCTATTATCCTTTTTGTTTGGATCAAACATTTGCTTTCAAAGTGAACCTTCTGGTGATCCTCTTCTTTCACTGCATTTTCATTTGTATTCAGAAGCATACGAGTCAGGCTGCATTGCTCATCCAGTATAAGCACCCCAAAACCCATATAACACCAGTGGCAGGTCCACTGTACTATTTGCTAATGTATAGGCATCCTGTATGCACACTGACTCACATATCCACATAACTGAGCACGTACCCTGGAGCAGTTTTCTGTTCTTTGTAATTACTTTGGGTTTAGTCTGGCAGGCTGGTGCACATTTCCTAATACACTTAAAGCATCTTCCTTTTTGCAAGCGTGGAAGAACAAGATGTCAAACTTTGAGAGAGCTGGCACTGTGCAGCACACAGCGCGCTCTTCCCAAGCCGTGCTCTGTGTTCACGTGGCATGGCAACTGCTGCCATGGAAACTGCTTCCATGATGACCAGTGTCATAACTCCCTTATTTTATCAGCAAGCTATCACACTTTCAGAATATCAAATCATACATTTGCCTTAATGAGTAGGAAGATGTGAGAAAGTCACTAATTCAACTTCTGTTAGTAAATGTGACTGATTCTTTTTCAGAGTGTGCATTACAATAATTTCACTGTTTCTTTCTTAGCTTATCTGCATTACATTCAGTTTTGCAAGTAGTTTACCAAGTATTGAATATGTTAACATCCACCTGAATAGCTTCTGGCGGTAGCCCTGAAGGATTTTCCTTTCTCCCCTTGGGTCCTCAGTATTGAATTCGAACAGTGAAGCTTTGAATTCGAACAGTGAAGCTGATACAGATGGAAAATAGAAAAGGGGAAATGTGAATATGTAAGAAAAATATGTAAGAAAATAAGCATTGCCAAAGTCCTCTGCACAATACCAAGTACAGAAGCCTGGTGTTAATTAGCAACCATCCCATCTTGCAGAACTGAGGACTGAGAGTGTCCTTTTAATTTTTTCTCCTCTGTGATGCTCCTGTTTGTATCACTGTGAGGTATCTTGGGGAAATCACTGCATAATTCAGGAGCAGGAGAACTCACTGAGCAACGAGTCACTTCACTGGCTTGCTGTGTTACCTTTTGTTGTTTTGCTGCTGTGGGATATTCTTCCTTCTCTAAATTTTGTTTAAAAATTAATATTTCATAAAGGATTTCTGAAGTGTAATTAACATTTGCAAAGGATTTTGTTTCACACAGAAAAGCAATGTAACAGCATCATGACATGACACTTATTACTTGGCTTTATACATTTATTATTTGTCTGCAAATAGCCTTTTGGCTCAAGCAAAAGGAGTGCTGGATGCAAAAATTCAGTGTCAGCAACTTCATATCCTCCCTATTGCCTTGTTTATTTCTTTTTTGAAAAATCTCACTTATGTTCTTAATTTTACTGGGTGCTCACTGATCAGTTTTCTCATCACAGCAGATTAATTGTGCTCTGCAGACAATACTTTCACATTCATGGGTGGCAGGGATGGAACCATGTTGTTTTATCAGATTGGCAGATGTGATCTAGAAGAACTTCAGTTTGTCTTTCTAATCTCTGTTTTCCCATTATTGTTTTCTGCTTCCTTAACTGATCTTTTAAAGAGCTGCCTTTCCACATGCTTTTCTTGTTTACTTATCAGCATAAGTAAAACTAACATAAAAAGAATCTGGCATAAGACAGAAATTTGCTTGGTGCTGCTATATCAGGGAGTGAGGATGGTACAGTGCCAGCCTCAGAGAGGGTGTTGTACCCGCTTGTGTCTGGGATAGACACACTCTGCAAAAGTCACTGCATGATCTTCAAAATACCAACAGCAATCGGTAAAGATCTGCCAAGTACAATGGCTGGAGGATTGCACAAAACGCTGTTTGAGGACTACTGGAAACATCCAGGAAATGGGAGGAGATGTGGGAAAACAAAAACAACAACCAAAAAAACCCCACAGAACAAAACGCACACAGAAACCACCTGAAAAACATTGCAAGTTGTAAGCTAAATGTTTTATTAATGATTTGTGGGTATAGAGGGATCACAGAAATTTGAGGGAAGCTTTCCACAAGAAGAGTATAAGATGATGCCACAACATCTGATACCTGGAACATATAAAACAGTCAGGATTTTCTATGCATAATTATTTATACACGCATATGTCAACCTTCTTTTGCATATCGTATATTAAGTGTAAATTGGACAGCCTCCGTCATTCCAGATAATAATTGCCTATATTTTAAATATGGCTGCAGCAAAGAAAAAATTAAGAACAAACATTGGGCTTGGCTCTTGAGTAGAAAAAGGCTTTGTAAAACAATACTAGTCCTTTGCTTAAGGAGAAGCTAAGCAGAATATTTCTGCCAGCTCTGCTGGTGTAAGGGATTCAGAAGCAGTGTGTGGCCAACAAACATAAGGAAGAGTGACCTTGGTATCCTTAAATTTGTTTCTTTCTTTTTCTTCTCTGTTTCAGTGAAGCTGTGCTAATTTGGGGAATTTGTCTTATTGTGATCCAAATGAGAAATAGTATACTAGCTGAAGCTGCAAAACAAAAGTACTTTTGAAGTTGTTCAAATTACTTTAAATACATTTTTGAACATTTTTCTTGGTAGTTTTACCCTAAAGAATAAATCTTGAATATGGTTACATTTTAAAAGCCATTTTAAATCCAGATTTGATAATACTTTCTTTATTCTACTTACTCATTTGTATTTTTTTTAATGCAGATTTTTTTTTTTTTTTTCTTCTGGCTATTTCTGTTGTCTGTTGTCTAAATGCTTTTTATAGAATTTACTACTTGGTCATGCCTTCTGTTTTCTTTTTGATTCTTTCTCCTGCCAGTTTTACCTCTTTTTTTCTCTCCTATTCTTCTTTTTCTTATCTTACATTTTATACTTTTTTTCCAGTACTCATTTTTTTCCTCTTACATGGGAACTCCTAAAATGTAACAAATATTGTTTTATCTTTCAATCTCTATTTTAAAATAATTTATTAATGTTATGTGTAGCTATGTAGACCATATAGAATTGTGGTTTTAAGTGATTTTAAGTGACTGTAGTGGTTTTTAAATGACTATATAGAATTGTGGATTTAAGTGATTTTTAAATTGTGATTAACATGAAAAATTAAATAACTTCCTTTTTTACATGATCAGGTTAATTGACATGATCCAACAGGGTCAAGCAGAGAGTTTGTTAGTACTTACAGTTTGCCTAGCAGAAAAACTGAATAGATTTTTTTTGACATCAGGGACATTTGCTATTACTCCAAAAGGGCACAAAATTAGAAAGTTAGTGTCTGTCTTTAAAGGGACTAAAAAAGTATTATTATCTATGAGTCAGCTTCACTCCGATGCATGGAAAAATACTGGAACTAAAAGTCAAGCCAAGTATTTGTAAGTACTTTTAAAAAAGGAGTGTAACAAAGAGGCAGAAGTTGTAGTCAACACAGAACCATGAAAAATATATTAAATTTATTTAATTTCCACACAGGACTGGCTAATACCCCTTGTCAGTAGAAAAAAGATATTGAATATTGTTACATTAGTAAAGCCATGGATATTTTCATAAGCAAAGGAAATATAGTCTAGACACAAGATGAATCATTAGAAGATGAATTCAGACTCAAAGACTGTATTCAGCAATTTTCTGCGGTCCACTGTCAACACTTTTAATTAGCTAGCTGGATAGTAGCTTAGGGAGTGTTCTTATTATCTTTGTAGATGGCATCACCCTGGGAGAGTCAGCAAGTGTTTTCAAGCGGAGTTCGCACTTGGACACAAGCATTAGTGTTGGGGACAGTGTCTTTTGCAAGAAATCAGTTTGGCTGATACTGATCCCAAACGAGCCTGGTTTACAGCTAATGTCATGCTAAGATCTGTCAGTGGGAAGTGCTGTAGGTGTGACAGGGTGTGCAATAGCCTCCTCTCAGAGATGAGAGCGCCTTGGAGCTGGTTTGTTTTGTCAGCCTCGGGGCACCTCACTTTCAGGAGAGGTGCACTCTTGGAACACAATTGTTGGTCGAGCAATCAAAGTGATCAGAACCTGTGAAACTGGGGAAGGACTGGGCAGGCTAGGCCTTTTCTGAATCTAGAGGAGACAAGAAGGAACCGTTAAATCTTCAAATATGTAAAATGTTTCTCCTAAAGCTGTCTGCTGTGGCTAAATCAAGAGCCAATGAATTAACTACAGTGTGAAAGGCTTCTGCTAGATTTTAGCAAAACGTGATGGCTTATCATAAGGTTAAATGAGTATTGGGATACATTTTGCAAAAGGGTTTCATTACTAAGGGCTTTAACAGTGAAATGAGAGAAATACTTGTCATGCAGTTTGACCCTGCTTGGTGGAGGTAGAGAGCTTAATGAATGACCTTTTTATTTCCCTTCCAGCTTTAGGTTTTAAGATTTTTATGATCAGAAGAAAAGATTCTAGAGCAAAAAGACAGCTTTATATATCAGTCCTGCTGCTCACCAAGGTTTTGGACATGCAGAGTGTTCTGAAAAGCTGAAAATTACATTTTGAAAATAGGCACATGTGAAGTTTGTTTGGCAAGGTACAAGAAATTTTAAAGATGGGCCCATGCAACCCTTAGATGACCTCTATCTCCTTTTCTGCTATATGCTAGAAATTAGGGTGACTCTTCCTCTCCGTAATGCAACAATGTCATTTGATTTATGGACAGGCTGATGTTTTTTTCTCTTTCAAAGTTTTTTCCCCAACCTTTGTCTATAAAAACAGCTCTCTTGGAGGCTTTTGATTAACATGGAGCAAAGAAAGATTATTTCACTTGTGAGAATATTTTTGTGGTACTAGAAATATTCTCAAGAGTGTGAACTTTACGAGGAGTGTTTAGCAGCATGGATTCCACCTATTTTCCCACATTTGCATTGTAATTTGAAGTCTGAATTTAAAATTCAAGCGTTACCACTCAAAGTTTCCCTAGTAAAACCCTATTAAAACCATATTTCTGAAACAAAAATTGCACTCTGTCTAAAAGAGTTGGAACGTTCTCCCTAAGGCGTATCTGCGACAGTCGATAGCTATTGGCATTTTAGATTTATGAAGGGCCTGCTGTGAGACTTTCACAAAGCACAACTTTTGATTTATTTATTATTAATAGTAAGCAGAACCATGCACTGGAAAACGAATTGCATAATGCGATAAGATAATGAAACGAGTATTTCTACTCTGGTGAATTTCTTGTGCCAAATGTGATTGCGCGTTTACATAACGACTTCATTTTCTCATAAGTGGTCAGAAAAACACCTCCCAATATAAAATATTTTGCTTTGCTTTGATTTTTTGTTTTTAAGTTTGCAGGATGAATAAGCGTGATGAAACCGCCTTTCAGCATATGCCAGGAATTAGTTCTGTCAGTTGCTGGTAATCTGCTGTCATCCATGTGATCTTTAACTTAACAAACAAACAAAACCAAAGAACTTTTATTTTTTTTTTCGGATATAGGTATTGATTAATCGTTTACAGAACTACCAGAAGAACTATTGAAATTAATTCAGTTGTTCAAGACAGCTTGCCAGCTCATGCATGGATATTGACATCCATCCAGTTCTCCTCTCCTAGGGAGTTTACTTTCTATTTCTCACTAGTAATTAGTTCTGCCCAATATCTACCTGATTCCACATTGGGATTTATCTAAAAATTTAGCAATACTATTTTAATAAATAATGGTTTCCCTTATTTTTTTTAATACATCTTTGGTCGGGATGAAATTTGGAGCACTTTACAGCACACTTGTAATAGTCTATTTCTGTACATGGGAATATATTATTGGCACTGTGAGGCATATAGTTTATTAAATAAATGTAAGTCCACTTCCTTTAGGGAAGAACCATTTGGAAAACCAAAGTACTCACAGATTTCTGGTTTTTAAAATGCCACTGGCCGATGTTGACCTAGTTTCTATAATCAGATTTATCTAAGTGTTCTTTTTCGCTGAGGGAGATGATATATCTGATCTTGTGCAATTTTGCCAGGGTACCAGGGGCCCAAGTCACATTTATCGAAGGCATAAAATGGATTCAATTGACTGACTGTAGTTTAAATTCTGAGGCAAAACATTAAAAAAAATCCTCAGCATGTTTAAGTACTATTAGTTACATGAATAATAGAACTGGATTATATTTTCAAAATATCTCATTTATTAGAGCATGTTGTTTAAGATTGTGATACCAAAGTATAATTCTATAAATGCATATATCATAATATGGATATGAACCATCATTAAGATTGTTACCTTAGTAATTAATAAAAATTGTTGTAGATTTGAAGTGGTATTTAAAGCAGTCCTATCTTCTGCAGCAAATTTTATTTGCTGACTTCTGGCAAATTGTCCACCCTTCATCCCCAAAAATATTGCTTCTCTTTCCTTAGTACTGGTGTCCAATGCTATGTTCTCTCATTCTTTTGTTATGTTTCTGGTCTACCTTTAGATTAAAAGTGGGAATGGTGGCAAAATTGTTTTCATCAGTGACACAACTCCTTTTGATGTCAATAAATCCATACTTCACTGTCCTTATATTTGCATTTCAAGTCCCATGTGGATGTATGGCATTATATAGGTAGTAATCTCACATATGTCTGTGCTTGATAGCTGTGGAAATTTAAACTTACAGTATAAAATAGATGCTTAACAAATACCTATCTGAAAAAAATAAATTAGAATTATAGTGCCACAGGACCGTCTTCTCAAAACTGGCTATCTAATTTGGCTTTTTATGTTTGCATCTGAAAAATCAGTAAAAGAGTGACTAAGTACTCATTCGGCTTCTTGTCCAAAATCATTTCAGGGAATGAAATGCACCTATTGAGATCAGTGGGCTTTAGTTCACACCACATCTCATGACTACAGGGGTTGAGGTATGCAAAGTAGATAAATATGTAAGTTTAATGGGCAATAAAGTTAGAAAAATTTGACCCTGCATGATTACTATCCAGCTATGACTTTCTTAATTATGAAGTATTTAAGTCTCTAAAACCTTCATGCAAGTGACATGAAAGATGCAGATCTTCCCTTTCTCAGTGTTTCAGCAAAATGCTTGAACCAAGTAAAGGTGCATAATGTTCTCTGATGGTTTTGAAGGCCATTAAAAAAAAATCTATGGTAACAGCCAAAAAAATACATGGTAGCAGCCAAAGCTGTTTACTGTAAAATGGACTGAAAATTTAAATTTCACTTAAAAAAGAAAGCCGACTCTTCAAGAAAGCAGGTAAAGAAGTAAATTCAACTCTATAGGGTATATTTAGTAAGCACTCCTGAAAGTTAAAAAAACTGAGCAATTGACAACATCTGGTTTTGACTAGTTTTCAAAATCTGATATCCCTGATATTTGGGAAAAATGTAACAGGAAAATTTTTGTGAAATTCATGTTCCTATTTCAGGCTTAATTTTCAATGTCTCTCTTTCATGTTAGGCCCTTAATCTAAAATGCTGAGAATGCTGTCTTTCATCTACCAAAATTCTGAACTTCTTGCTCATATTTAAAGATGAACAAATCAAGTTGTCATTTATGATAGGGCTGAGAATTTCCTGCCAGCTCGTCTGTCTGCCAATAAGAAAATATTATCTTTCTAATATGGGCCAGATTCTGCACTGGTGATCAATAAATCCGTGTGGTGACACTGATAGCACTTTTCAAAGATAAAATAGTGATAGAGCTATTAATGAATATTTATTCTAATAATTTGTCTTTCCTGACATGGTATCAATAGTTGCATGAATCCAAATTATTTCTCTAAATAAGGATCTAGTCTACTCCCTTGAGATTTTAGAAAATAAAGCATGCCTCTCTCTTGTTATATTTCTCCATTTCCCATCTTGGAAAAATCTGGTCTTAAACAGGACTGTACTGCTTCTATCCTGGCAGAAAAGGAATATTCTGGGGAGCAGGAAACATCTCAAGGTAACTGTAGATTCACTATATCCTAGGTGAGGAATATCTTGATGCTAATTACTTACTTCGAAGAAAAAATACATTATCACTTCATACATACTAAACAAAGTTGTATACAAATTTTATTCTTGCAGGTAATGAAGTTTCACCCTACCATTACAATCTACTTAGTGACAGGTCAAATCAAAGAGATATCTCGTGTGGACAAGCTCTCTGCTAGATGTTCTGTGGCTGTTTGGGTTTGGGATTCTCTCCCACTCCATGGCTGCCTTGTACAGAAGCATCCCACTCCCTGTGGAATGCACTTGTTTTTATTGCCAAAGTCTCTCTTGGAGCCCTCCAGGGTTTCCATTCAGATCCAGACCTTTCCTTCCTATTTATCTTTAAATTTTTGGTGGAAAGTTTTCATATATGTCCCATGAGAAGGGAAGTCTGAAGTCTTTATGTCTGAAGTCCAGTCTTCATCCTATGTATTTGACTAGCTTGCAGGTGACTCTATGACTGGAAGAAAAGCCTCATCTTCCTGTCAGTGGCTGAAAGTATCTTATCTTTCAAGGAAAACCTGATATGAGAGGCTTTGGTTGGTTATCAGAACTGTTCAGACAGGGCTCTCACCTTGATGTCATCTCAGTTATGGTTACAGCTACCTGTGTAGATGTGTTGTAAAACAGATTCACAAAATAATTCAAGTTAAGAGTGAACTCCTCAAGTTATTATTATTCAACAGTATAATTTCTTTATAAAGTGTGTATGTTTCAGTGCAAAGAATCTCCATCATCTGAGACTTGTAATTGGTCACCTACAGATTGTCAAAAATACTTCATGTATACATCTAGATGAGATTACCACATGTGCCCCGCAACAGGCTTGTTGACTGAGCGTAGACACATTCGTAATTATACGCTTCATGGTAATAATGTGTATGAAGCAACGACAGCCAAAATCTATATTGAAGAAAGCCTTCAAGAATATTGTTTGCAAGTTAAGTAGTAACACTGATTACCTCTGTGATGTAAACCTAAGACCTCTAAATATACAAGAGACCATATATCAAGTAAATATGAAAGAAATATAAATTAGATTAGATTACCATTCATTTTGGTATAGTGGTTTTTTTTGTTTGTGGGAGTTGTTTAGGTTTTGGGTTGGTTTTGCTTTTTTTTTTTTGAGCATCAGTGGACTTTTCCTCCAGTTATATAGATAATATAAAGAATGAAATTAAAAGACTGATAAGAAATTCCAGATCAAATTACTTTCAGAACCTGGATAAGTTTTTGTTGTTTGGTTTTTTCTTTTTGTTTTTTCTTTTTTTTTTTTTTGTACATGTGCATATCTACTTCTCTCCAGCTTCCAAGTCTTGTACAGTCTCAGAATAACATCAAATCAATACACATCCAATACTCTTGCTTTTGCCTCAACAGAAAAGAGCTAATGGTGCTGACACTCTTTGAAAAGCTTTCCAGTTGGCCCAATATGGAATAAATTATCCTGAAACAGAAGTAGAACTCTTTTCCAGCTATGCTATTATTGTAGTACATTCCATCAGCAATACCTTTAAGTGTTTAATAATACATTATGGCAGAGAGAAAAGGCAAGTGGAGGAACCTACCTTTATTATAGAAAAACTGGTGCATGCCTTGTGTCTCCTGCTTTTTCTAAGAAAAGTGCTCCTCAAAGCAAGAATCGTGATTTTCATATTTTGGCTTCAGGCATTGACTCTTTAAGAAAAAAATACATTTAATGTAATATGCCTGTATAATTTACTTAGGAAGTAGTTTAGGAAGAAAAAGGAGTGCAGCATTATGTTGTGTTTTCTAGACATAGGTGTTAACTATGACTTTATTTCAAGGGGGGTCTTAAGCATGTGTCTAAATTTAATTCTGTAAATCTGTTGAGGCTATTACGACTTCTTATGTATTAGGATGACACACACATGTACTAAGAGATGTGCTCTTTTGACAAAAGGAGAAAGGATTTAATCTTTTCTTTCTCATCTCCTATCTTTTGTTTGCAAATGTCCTTGCCATTATATCCTCCTCCTCACAGATTTGGCTTCATTTTCTGCCCTTCTGGTACCTATCTCTCCACTTACTTCTCCAGGGAGTTCATCACATGCATTTTGTTGATCAGAAATATTAGATGCAACATTAGTTTGGGCAATATCTGTTACCTCATCACTATTCAGTGCCCTGTCTGCATTGCTATCTTTTCAGCAGTTCCAACACAATTGTTTGTAGAGTTGTGCAGTGAAAGACCTCGAGGAGAAAAACAAACAAACAAAAACAAACAAATGCCCCAAAACACATAAACAGGACTTAATAGGTATTATTCAATAAGTTCTTTTTTTGGACTACTCATCTGGTTCATAGTGCAGTCTCAGACCTGGCTCATTGACACAGCTGAGTTGCAGTTAACCACTGCATAGCAGTAGAAATAAATGGGAAGCCATGGAAAGGGCCAGGACTGTCGTGTATTAGTACTTAATGTGGTATTTCTGAGTCCTGACCCTCAGAATAAGGCCTGAGGGTGATGCTGCTTTAAGGTCTACCAGAAATGAATGTTTCCCCCAAACTCAGCATCCTGAAGTTAGAAAATAGCTGAAAAACAAGTGTTGATATGTGATTTTGTGTGTATGAATCTTTAAAAATTCAGTGTTTTTTCCTACTCTTTTTGCATTTTTTCTGATTGTATAGTGAGTCTACCTGAATGTGCATAATGGTATTCACCTGTAGCTTTTGCTGGTAATACTGCCTGCACCAGAGGATGATGGAAATTCCTTAAGTCTAACTTTTCAGAATATGTTTCAGAGTGAAACTCACCAGATAGTTATATAACAAAAAAAATAAAAATGGATTGTTCCTTGTTAAGAATCAGAAACTTTTCCCACCAAAATGCATGGTGATCTTTTGACAGGACTTGAGTTTTATTATTTGTAAGTTATCAACAAAAGGATTAATTTCAAAATTTTATTTAGTTTGCATGTTATGAACAGAAAACATAAGTAGATGCAGGATCAAGTATTTATTCTGGCCAATTTTCAGCTAACATCATTCTATATATTTAAGTAAGAAAAAAAGATTTTTGTAGATGTTCTGGTTTGTGTTTTTAAATGCTCTTGGCAGGAAGGTTAGGTGTAATAAGGACATTTTGCATGAAGCTCTTTGCTCTCAGATTTTAGCATTTGTTCTCAAAAATTAGGTATACAGATTGGGGAGCAAAAGATTAGCAGGAAATAAAAATAAAATAACACCAAAGACACCTAAAAGCAAAAAAACCTCATGAACTTATCAAATATTCCCTAGCAAGATTGTTTGTGGGGATTTAAATCAGATGATTGACTACCATAAGCAAAGAGCTGTTATTCTTTATTGGTGGGTGGCAAATGTTTCATTTCCACTTATCTAGCATTGCTTTTGGTTTGCAACCAGACCATGGCTATTTTTTTATACAATTAGAATTCACCTGGGTAATTACACCCTATTAGCATGGTTAAAAGGGCAAAGAGATGGAGTGGGAGAAATAAAAAACATTGGTGCTGTTTTAGTGCCAAGAGTGGATGGGAAACTGCATCAGCTTTACAGTGGAACTGGGATATAGCCAAAGGATGAAGAGTTGAAGGCATTATTCCTTCCCCCTCTCCTTTTTTTTTTTTTTTTTGGTAGAAGTCTAAACTGTAATGGTAAACTCATATGCTCCAGCTTGTGGGCATGTTATTGATGGCCGTGATATGACATGTTTTCCTGATGTCATGGTGGTAATGTTCTCCATCAATTCCTGGATTTATTACCACACTAAACAAGTTTCTCATATGCTCATCATAAAAGAAGCCCTGTCAGATTTTCCAGCTGTACCCAATCTCCTCTAATGAGCAAGCTGTAATTATTCAAGTGTTAGGGGCATAAGATTGCTAACTCTGTAAAGAAACAAGTTTAAAATCATAATATTTGAGATTTTCAAGTTTAGATCTAAATTTTATCCAGTTTTTGGATTTATGAAGAAATCTGTTTTTACCAAGTGTATCTGTATACTTTGTCCTGAAGAACATAAATTTGCTTCAGTAAGCTAGCTTTTTCTTAGTAAGAAAACAAATCATATATCCCACAGCACTTCTCATTCATTCAATTTTTTTACAGTTTCCAAAGCTCAGCATCTTATTATAGATGACAAAATTAAGGGCACAAAAATATTTACATAGTGTTGCTTTTATTTATCCATTCTGCAGTTTTCATAGTTCAAGATAATTCCATTTATTCTTTGCGATGGCAAGAGCATTTGTTTATTATTACTTGGGTTGGTAGTTTACAGCAAGGCTGCATGGAAATGAAAGGATCGACATCTGAGGGAACACTAGCTATAGTATTCCTACTTGTCAGCTTATCAGCTATATCAGCCTGTAAATGATTAGAGCTCTGTAAAATTTGTTGAAATACTCATGTGACATTTTCTCAGTTTCAGTTTTCCACCCAGATACTTTGTAGGACTACGATCATACTGTGTTTGCTAAGGCGTACGCTCGCCATTTCTTCTGCTTAACTGTTGATGGGAAGTACAATCCATCTCCCTTGTACTTGGTGCTGAAATGAAATTGCAGATTTAGATGATAGTTCATTGTTTAGCTTGGTGTTGATGGCTGTCTTCCATGTCACCCAAGGGGAGTTCTCCTCACTGTTTTGATAAATTGTAGTTGCCAATGGATCCTTTCCTTCCCTTTCTTCAGCACTGCAATCTAGCTGTCTGTTGAGTACAGGGAAAATAGCTGACTGCCCAAGGTTTAAGCAAGAAGGATATCTTGCTCGTGCTGGAAAGTTAACAGTGAGCAGAATAACTCTGCCTGAAGAAACGGCCTAGTCCAAAAGACTCTTATTAAAAGATCTTTTGATTTCACATGACACCCATGCATCTACTGGTGGTATTTATGTTGTTAGTGTATAACTCAAAATCTAAGGCAACAGTAACAGTATTTTTTTCTTTAAAAGCAAATCAACTCTAGTGGAAACTCAAAATTTTTCTGACAGTTTTGACATTGCGTTAAGGCATGTATTTGCCTTTAACAGTAGCTATTAGAAACCATTTTGTTTCAGGAAATGTTTTTGTTTAAGATGAGTATGATTAAGTCTCTTCTCCTTTACGGCAAACTGGTATGCCACCTTATGAAGAAAGACAAATCTGAGATTAATGGTCTTGAAATAAATCTGAAGTTTGATTCTTATCATCTAGTCTGTACTCAACTTGAGGATTTTGTCATTAAAGGTCAGATTTTGATAAACCACAACTTCAGCGTAAGCACTGAATAGCAACAGTAGACTGCAGTACCTCAAGGCACTGATATATACGTTTTGAGTTGTAAGAGTCTGTAAAAATTATTTACATAAGAAAGAAAGTTAAAAGGTCACAAAATACTTGCTCAATATTATTTCAGCTGCTGAATTTCTGAATGCTAAGCACTTGCTAAAGGTTTTATGCGTTGTTAGTTTTGAAGAGTTTTGTCAAGTGATAAGGAGCTTTTAACTGTCAGAGCAATCGAATCACAGGAAAGATTCAAGTTGACTCCTAATAGAGCTGCAAATAGAATAACCTCTCTTTGTACTATTGGTCCAAACTATGTCTTGCTGTTGATCCGCTTAATGTAAGTTTGATCTTCATTGCTCTGTAATCAGAACTTTCTGCTGAAGAAGAAGATAGCCAAGAAAGGTTAACTTTCTAACATTGTCATAAAATTTTCCTGCATCAAACCCATGGAAGCAAGTTGCTTTAAAATTGTTAGTTCCTTTAATGACCTTACTATAAGTTCTTTGGTCTAAGATCTTAAAACCTCTGCCAGAGCCCAACCACAAACGTTCATAATCCCATATGACATTCTTCAGTTCTCTTAATAAAAATACAAAAATGAAAAAAAAAACATTTTTGCTTAACTCTGCTACCGTCATATAAAGAAAGCAGGTGAAAAGTTAATGCAAAAAGGGAAAAGCATAAACGTAAAGAAAAGCTTTTTAGCATGTGATTCAAGAGTATGTCAGTTAGTGAGACAAGGCCAGGGTAATTCTGATATCTTGCAGTGAACTAATAAACCTTTTCCTACTCTCTCAGTGGCTCTGCATGAGGTTGATTTAAATATTAACGTCCACATCAAATTGAAATTTGACCCTAAACTTATGCTCAAACTGATCCCTCTGGTATTTGCTTGTTCATGCTACACTTGAATTCCATCCCAAGTGACATATTAGTTGTAAAGGCACTCTTGAAAATATAGTCTTTGAAAGATAATTCACAAATTTAGAAAGTAAATCACAATGGCAGGCCGGTATGATTTTCTTCATGGTTGTATTCTTCTCAGAATACACCTTGCTGTAGTTGAAGGATGGCAAAAGGCAATGATGGAAGATCCGCTGTTACCTTTAGACATAACTACAGATGTTGCTTTTACAGATTGAATTCATCTTTTAAGATTTTAAATGCTTGCCAGAGAGTACAAAACTAACCTATGTATCTCACACATAATTGACATTTAAGCACAGTTTTAAATCAAAGCCGATTGTTCAAAAATCTCTAAAGAATGTTCTGTGGGTAGTGATCGTTTGTATTATGGGCAAGCCTTCTGCCAGTAAAGTATTATTTTTTCTTTTGTTCTTGATATTATTTGAGACTGACTCTGTATGGTGGATATAGTTCCCTACATCTCAGTTCAGTTTCCACTAAGAATTAAAAAATTATTAAGTGTATTTTTTTCTCTAGTTTCAGTGAACAATGGCCTAAGCACTAAAATTGTTGCTCTTGCATTGATGCCGTTGGATCATACTTGGGTTTCCTTCTTATTTTGAGTAGTAAATTAAAAAAAAAAGTAACACTGCACAACCCTTACAATTAAAAAGGGGTTCCTTTTGAGTCTCGTTATCATATTGCTTGGCTGAGTGTTTTAAAAATAAGCCGGATTCAGCCAGAGAAGATTAAAGACTGAACTCATGTTGGAAGAGCTGTATGTGACTCTTTGCAGTAGGATGCTCCACTTTGCCCTGTAGCTATCCGTCTCCATTTAAATTACCTGCCAGAAAATACATGCAGTTCTCATTTATTACCATGAAAATGTGAATAAATCTTGGGCATTGCTTCATTTCCATCACTTGCTTAAGGCTCAGCAGGCATATCACATTGCTACATGCCACTTTTCGTGACCTGACCCCCAGAGAACTTTGAACATCTTAATATTTAAGCATGGATGATGCATAGTGAGAACAAGCTGGTCAATCAGGAATCAAACACTTCTGAAATAAAGCTGCTGTGGACAGTGAATAATCTTCATTTATTAGTGTTGGTATTGATTTTCTGTAAACTAGCCATTGCCCGTTTTACACGATCGAAGATTTCTGAACAATGAGCATGCTAATGTGTTAAGCATGTAGCGGGATGGCTAGGTATACTGTATTTTAGAAAGGCAATTTAAAAAATGTGATAATGAATCCTTAGATCATGACAGAGGCATAAAATACTTGTGAGTCTGGCTGCTGGCAGTGAATTGTGACCTAGGTACAGATCTGGCCTGAGATGTGGGTAACTAGCTTAAATCTTGAATTACAATTTAAGTACTTAGAAGCTCAGTATATGATTTCTGTCTCCTAGAGAAATAATAAAAAAGGCTTCAGCACTTTAAATGCAGAATCAACTACCAAGGACAAAATTTACACAGTAAAGCTGCTATTTGCTACCTTTAACAGAGAAGAACTGTTGCCTCAAACGGATACTGATGCCCCATGATCACTCTCTGGGTTAGTAAAGACAGATGGTTTTGCCCACACTCCACCCCTGCACTGGTATTTAAAAAGGCATATAACTAAAAGCAGAAAGTCTCATGCAGTAAAAAAAAGCCTAGCAACGTCTTGGACTCAGCTTATCCACCCCAGTCTTCTGGGTTCAGCACAGGTTCCCCTCAGTTGCACCGTGTGGCCTAGCGCATCCTTCAGCGCGCTGGGATGGGCTTTTCCCTTGCCCTTTTCCCAAAGTGTGGTCGTGCTGCTGTCAGGGTCTACTTGCTCACGAACGACCTGCACCTGTCTCTCACCACACTGACTAGTGCTGAGTTTGTGTGGAGCCGTCATGGCCACCCCTGCACTTGTGGGGTGGACATGCCAGAGGTGGCAAAGCCCTAAGGCGCTCCAAGCCACAGATCTCTAAAGGAAAAGCTTCATCGAAATAATGAAGTGATTATAGTTTTAGCTATTTCTCCCTGCACTCTCCTTAAAAATTTAAGTGCTTAATATGAAATAATGTTACCATTAAGTATATCTTCTCAACAGGATTAATTATTCATGAGAAGTGTGAATTTTTTTACATTAAAGTCTTAACACTAGTGACAATAAACATATTAAGTGTATGTAATCACAGAATTTCACTGCGGAAATGGCAAGTGTGCTTGTACATTTGAGAAACCTTTGTTTCTTTGTGCATTGAATGCATATTTATATGCAGCAAAGTGTTGCTCTATGCCAGTGTGATTTGTTCTTCAAATTAAATTTAGTATCTTATTAGAAAATGCCACTTTTGGTACTTTTGTATACCTTTATGTTTTCATATGAAGAATTTAAAAATAGTTCCTTAAGGAACAAAATTTTTAAAATAATCAGTTACTTAATGAGGTTTTCAGCATTTCTTACCTTTATACAGTACAGTAGAATAAGAATAAAAGGCTTTAGGAAATTTCTTCTTCTAAGTCTGCTGTAGAAAAAGCAGAACAATTGAACACATTGCTGCTTAGATTTTAGTAAATTAACTAATTTTTAATTTGAAAAAATGCATTTAGAAATACAATATATAGCATTATTTTTACTTAGTCATGTAAAAAATCTAGTATTTTTCAAAGATGGCTATAGTGACAAAATCAGCAGACTGTTAAGACGTAAATGTTAAGTGAGCTCATGCTTCTGCTTCAAATACCTTTTCACGAAGTGTTTTGTGGTGTTCACGCAGCTTTACTCTGAACCTTAAGACTGCCGGTCATAGATTTATTTAGCTGCTTGAAAAGGGGTGGGGGGAGAAAGATCAGACTTTTCCTGCTGAGTGCATAGGCTTGATTCATCTCTTCTCCTCTTGCTACTATCACAGAACTGGCAGAAAGAATCCAAGCTGGTGAGGGAAAACAGGTTTTTATACTTCTGGGTAACAACTACAGTGTTGGTCTATGTTGTTCTTTCATCCAAAGCACTTTTCTTTTTAAGATGAATAACTGTCACAACAAATAATCTTCAGAGAACATTATTTGCTCTCTTGAATACAGTCGGTGATCTTGATTCAAATATCGAAAACTTTTCACAGAGGTGGGAAAGTCTTTTCATTCCCAAACTGGGGAAACAATTTTGATGGTATAGCAATAAAGCCAGCTTTGCTCGCAAAAAGGAGTGCAGTTCTCCAGTCGCTATGATGGAAAAAAAATTAGAAGTAATTTCTGCTGTTGTTCTTGTGGCTGTGTTTTCTTTTTCATGGTTCTGTTTCAATCTCTGTGACCTTGCAGCTGCTGCAGCCATGTTGCTTGGTCTCAGAATTTTGTCTTTAGCATTTTTTCCCTTATGCTGAGAAGACCATGACCCATTGACTTGTTAAGATTTTTTAAAAGCTCTCCATAGAATTTAATCCAGTTGTTCACATCTGGAAAGTAAAAAAAGCATGGTCAGACTTTTTTTTTTTTCAGTGGAGGGAATGAGCAGGGGAGGAGAGGTAAAGGAAAAGATCAAGATTTGGCTTGCTTCTATGGCTTGCTGAACTAGTATTAGTGGTTTATAGAAATGTAATCTACACAGAAAGAGAGGCCCAATTTTATTCTTAAGGTAATCAAAGTCTAATCCTGGGAAAAGACTTTTAAGGTCATTTTACCTGCTCAGATATGGAAACACCAATGCAGAAAACAGAAGAAATTGTAGTATTAGCAGACGATTCAGGGGCCAGACAGACCCTTTATAAGGAACCCGTCCTGTTGTTCCCCCAGCCACGCCAGACCCAGGGCTGCATAGCAGTGTCCCCTCAGTGCAGACCATCCCTCTCCGCGACAGAGGTGTCACAGCCTTTCAGAGCCACCTCTCTGCCAGACTCGTTGCCATTTTCTGGGAGGCCAAGGTCGCATCAGAGTTTATTTGGTTGGGCTTGGTGCAGTACTTCATCTCTCCCATCAGTGTGCCCTAGGAGTGAAGTGCAGCTGGTGAAGCAGGAGACGTGCTTTGGTATCAGCAGCTGCTATCTAATCCAGGAGGCAAGCTGCATTTCAACCAAAAAATGCAACAGGAAAGTTGACACCCAATTATCATACTGAAGCAGAGTGAAATTCAATGAAGATGAAAGGTAGATACCCTTTAAGATATGTATCTTGAGGTTTCTTAAGTGATTGAAATAACTTTACTGTACAAAAATCTCCATAGCAAGACACAATTAAATGGCTGCCAGCTAAAAAGAAAATACCCCCACATTAAGTATGCCTTCATACAGATTAAATACAACTTTCTGTGGTTACTAGGTATTTCTGTTAAAATAAAATGACTTTGTCAAATGTGGAACAAACATCTCCTTAGAAACCTTTGTTGGTGGGAATGGGCTTTACAGGGGCATTGGTCCCTCAGTGGCTGCACTCCAGCAGTTAGCTTCTTTCAGACAGGTTGCAGAAAAAAGCTTGCACCCCACCCCCCCTTTTTTAAAAAAAAAAATGCTTTTTTTGCTATTATTTGAAATAATTTGTTCATTTAGCCCTGACTTTTCCAACCCCTTTCCCCAGCCCCAGACACTTCCCCCCATTTCTAGAGGGAGGAATTAGTTTCAGTGGGAGCCAGTGAATTGGACAGCAAGACCTCATATTTTACAATCTAGATGTTTTCATTGTGCTAATTTGAATGTAAGAGTTATAATTGCATTGCTGACTATCAGTGTTAACAGTACAGGACAACATCACATACTTCTTCAAGTATTACAAAAGCAGAAACAAGAGAGAGAGAAATGATTTACAAACTAGAAATCTCATGTGGTTGATGTTTATTGGTGCTATCTACAGGCTGACAAAACCTATAAATCTACAGTGTTGATGAAAGTTTATTTATTACTGTTCAGTCAGTTAAATTAATAGTGTTCTAGGCAGTAATTTTCTTACTGAAACAGTAAGAAAATTAGATGCTTTTACTGGCAAACAACCTGAAGCACTAGGGAATTATACAATGAGGTCTAGGAAATTTAACAATTTGTCGGTAGTCTAGAAGTGGTGGAGCTAATTTGGGAAAATGCAAGTCAACAAAAATACTCCTAGTGAAAGAAAAAAATTATTATACAACTTTGACCTGTGATAAGAAAAGACAGGATTTATTTGGCTGCAACAATGATTCATTCCTGTATAATCAGATGTAATAATATCTATGTTAATAAATCTGGTTCTGAACACCAGAAAAACACTGAAGAAATACCTTAAGAAGTAAAGAGAATGATCAAACATAAACGTATTTGTAGATATGACTAGGTGGCAGATAAGGAAAGTTAAGATCAGTACAGCTGCACAATGAATGACACAGAAGAAGAGCTAATATTCTATTGTAGAATATTATAGAAGTTTTATCATCAAGTTCATAATGAATTTTCATTATTACCCTAATACTCTGAAAAAGAGTGTGTTCTAATATTTCTTAGCAATAATAAAGTGGCATAACTTATAGCACTAAAAATAAACTGAGGGGAAAAATATAATATTTTTAAAGTTACAGTAAATGAAACATTTGCATGCATCTTTGGAACTACTGCATGTGCATTAACTAAACTGAGCTGTTATACTTCGCATATTTTGACAATTTTTCATTCTCATAATTTCACAAGTCAATTGTCTCCACTTTATATTTTTGTGGTAAGATTGCTCAACGTATTTTTGACCTGACAGTCTATATAACAAGGTCTGACCCTGAAGTCTTCTACCCATCCTACATTGTAGGTATACTAAAATGAGGCATTATGAAATATATTTAGAAGTTGTGAGATGACTGGTTTTTTTCTATGAAACCTGTTATACATGAATTTCATTAATTCTTAATATTTTATCATCTGATTCTTTCCAAGCCTTCTCTCATATTCATTCATTCATTCATTCTGAAGATAAGAAAACTTATGGATAACTTGGACTTACTCTTACCAAAAAAAATGTACTATATAGAAATCATTTTACAGGGACACACACCTTGATCATATGCTGATTGTGCCTGAGCCATAAATAAGGAACTATGTGGGTTCACTGTTTATTCCAACAATAAAAATGAAATACAAACCTTATTAGGATAAAGGGTGAATAGAAAGAACTTCAGAATGGAGGGAGCTAAGGTAAATGGAAGGAAATTAAAAGCCAAAGATATTAATATTTTTTCTATTAATGTGTTTTTGTTCTCCTAATGGTGAAAAAACCGTCACTAAATTTCCTGTCAAGTAGTGTATTCTACATATTAATATTGTAAGATTCAATCTATCTGAAGTGATATTTCTACCCTGGCGTTTCAAAATCATATGAGGATTTTGTTGATATTTCTTCTGACAGTGTTCACTTTTTCCAGTCAGTTGGACATCAAAAGTTCTGTAGCTGCACAAAGATGAGAAGCATGAAGAAAATATTTGATTTTACTTTAAAATGTATCAACAAAAGAGGGTTACAGGATATGTTTGAATATCTCTTAGTGGATATTGCTGGGAGTATGGATTAATTTGAGAGCACAAAAGTTCTCAAGTGTACCACCTGTTATTTGTAGATTGTACCTTTATCAATGAGAAATTTGCTGAGTGAAGGTTTTGAACAGAGCTTAGATAGCACAGTCAAATGGGACCCCCATTCATTTACCAGTGGTAGAAACAGCAGGTGGTGGTGGTGTTGTTTTCTTCACTAACTCGATCAGCTCTTGTTTGAAGTACCCACCGTAACTCTATAAAAATACAAGTGTTGTCAGAGGTGTCTCTGAAACATCAGACAATCTTCTTATGCAGATATGAATGTCTAATATTAAAGGCAGAATTATTTCCTCTAAAGCCAAGCTTGTGAATAGCCATTGTATTGTTTGCAGTCTGCATAATTCAAACTTTGAAGGAATTGAAAACATTATCAGAATATGAAGTTTTGGCTTATCACTACTTCTTTATAACAGCAAATTCAGATTTAGTAAAATCATTGTGCTTAATAATAGTGCGGTAAATGTCTTTGTTGCTTCTGAGGCAGTAGAATAGGAGTGAGCTGTGTTGCTGGTTGCAAAAGCTGTGCATTTTCTTTGTGTGTGTTTGGAACACAAGCAACAAACCATTAGAATTTTATCTGTGATGTGATAAGAATAATAAGCCGTTCTCCTTATCTCAGGTAGTTCTAGGTTATTACTGCCTACCAAACAGAAAAGGTCATTGCAATTTCATTGGTATGGATCCAGTTAGTGGAACTCAGTTGTTTGGGAAAGCATTTGGCTTTGCATTTGGTTTCACTCAAAAATAATTGGGAACTGCCAATTCTAAAAGGAAAGGGCCTGCGTTCTTTTATCCAGGATTCTCTATAATTTTATTTTAGTAAAAGAGTAAGTTAATGAGTGTTTTATGCAATCCACAGATGAAAAGTTAAAAATGAAATTCTAATCTAAAGACTATAAAAACAAACACTCACTGAAGATTCATTCCTTCGGATGAAAACTGTTATCACTGATATGAAAAAAGTTAAAATTATTCTTGCTAGCATTATGACAGCTTTTTGCCCTTTGTAGGATTTCTAAAATATGTATGATAAGACAAATATTTGTACAACATCTTTCGTATAAAACTCTAACAATACTTTAAAACATGTATGACTCACACTGACCTTTTAATTTCACATGTGTATTATAACCATGACTTAGATGAACAAACAGAATGCTTGGTGACAAAGTTCTACTTAATATTGAAGAAGAACAAGCACGTAAACCAAATGTGTCATAGATCTTCCAGAATGATCTGACTTGCTTAAAAATCAGAAGAGTTTTGCTATAGAAATATTATAGTCTTTTTATTGTCTGCTGGTTTTTGTTAGGTTCCAGGGCTTCTAGATTTTTCTCCTTAACTATGTGGTCTAGGATTAGCAAGGGCTGGGGGTGTGCTTATTTTTGCTTTGTTTGGTTTTAAATAAAATCTTAGATTCTGCCATGATTACGCACTTCCTGAAGCTGTCTGCTTGCAAAATACTGACCGCTATTGCGACACCGCAACTCTGGCAGAAGGAGGAAACCCTGCACTGTGAGGACCCTGTAGCCAGAGGAGGTGTTGAGCACCTAGAGCTCTTCTCTGGCTGGGAACAAAACTGCTCCTCCAGCACAGAAACAGAGAGAATCTTCCTCTTAATAAACAGAAGGTGTTGCAGGAAACAAAATAACGTCTGGGTCTTTTTGGTAGCACTGTTGCACATACAACAGCTGACAGGCCTCCAAAAAAGTGAAGGAAATGTTTCAGAAGTCTCACGGTAGATGTTATCTGCTCCTGTATGGATGGAAGATGGATTAACTGAAGTGAGTTCTTCCAGTTTGCGATTGTCCTATGACTAGATAAATAACAATAATAAAATTAAAAACAGTGCTGCCCTGGGGACAGTAAGTCTCTCAAGATTACTAGTTTGTATTTTTACTGTGTCAGCAAGGATGTAGATTTGTAAATATCCCAGACTACCCAAAAGGGCAATAAGTTATTCATCTTTTGTTGTTTTGTTACGTAATATACTTCCTTATTTTCAGCAGAGAAGGAAGTATAATGCTGAGAACCAGTGCTAGAAGTTGCCTACTCAGAGTCTTTCTCATAAATATGAGTGAGTCAGAAGTTGCCAATTTGTTCAGGAAAAGCTATGTAACACCACCACGCAGAGATGAAAGAAATGTATTTTCTTAAGGACATCTTGTACTACCAGAGTTTTAAAGGCTGATTAATTATAAAGGTCAGAAGTTAATGTTTGTTTTCAGGATAAAAACTCTGCTTTGGGAAAAACTTGAGTCATTTACTGTAGGCAGTGAAGGCTTCAATTATAGTAATTTATAGTTCGTATTCTGCCATACATCATTACGAAAAATGTCTCAACTGCTATTATATTGAAGTGATAGTGTCATAGGAAAGCACATGTAATGAAATCCATGCTAAAGGATGTAGATATCATTCTGGCCTCATTAAAGTCAAAAGAGTTTTACTACTGACCTCAGCTAAGTTATGATTTTCACCCACGCCATCTCTGCTAGACAGCTGCCAGTCTTAAACTGATGGATTGGCCTGGAGTTTCCAGTGATATCTTTCTCAATTTCTAGCTAAATTCTTCCTTTTTTGTCATATTTCTACAGTCAAGTTAGCTGTATTATCCAGGAGGCTTTTCAGCTGACTTGCTGCTGAAATGCTTATTTCATGCCTACAGGGCTCTGTGGGCTCAGTTTAGTTGCTTTAAACTTCCTTGTTCAGTGCTGTTTGAACTGCTCTGATGTACATGAAGCACTTGTGCAGAAGAGAGAAGGCTTTGTAAGATGCAAGAATATGTGTGAATTTAGTTCAATGAGCACTCAGTTAAAGAGTGTGGCTAATGTATAACGGTATGAAAACACTATCGCACAAAAATATGCAATTTCAGTAAAGCCTTTGTGTTTTATTCTGCATTTTTTGGTTTACAGTCTTTCAAAGATTTGGTTAAAAAGCACATTTTTCTTTTAAAATGAACACAAATTATAGGAAATAAAAATGGGGTTTAAAGTCTCTACATAATATCGAATTCATGGCATACAAATTCTGGGTTTTAATTTTTTAAAAATGAACTTACAAAAATATCGACTTGGTTTCAGCCTGGCCACGTTTCCCACATGCTATTCTGCAGTTCAAGGCCTGAATTAATATAAATTCACCATTTGCTCAGCCCTTGACTCATGGCAATTACTAGTTTCCCACACAAATACTATTGCAAGAAAGTTTCATTTGGAGTAATTATCTTCCACTTTCTTCCAGTCTGAAGGAGGGATGGGATTTATAACACGCTGTTTTCCTTTGTGTCTTGTCGAGTTTGAAGATAGCAGTTTGAGCCAGAACATTGCCCCGTGGAGCTGTCAGACCTCTGACTCCTCCCCAGCATTGTGTCAGTAACCTGGGTTGCTGGCAAAGAGCTGTTGATTCCTGGGGCTGGTGGGCAGCAGAAAATTAAAAACAAATCCTCAAGTGATATTGAAGCCCTCATCTCTGTTGTCTTTAGCTCTTACTCAGCTCTGAGAGCTTGGGTTTTAACTATTAATAAGTGGAATGAGCCCTGTTGTCAGAAAGCGAATGGCATGCCAGAATAGGTCTGCTCTGGGTAGTGACATTTCTTCTCATTTTATGGACTTGGTGTGAAGTTCTGATGCCATACAGTAATAATTTTGCCTTCAACTGAACGGATTCAAGATCTGCTCTCATTTTTTCTCTTCAAACTGGAGCTGTGTCAGCTTATCTATATTGCTGCTATAGAAAGTTCTGTCAGCCTTTTGCCAAGATAAATAATGCTCTTAGCAACATAAAGTGAAAAGATTTCATCTCATTCTGAGTCTAAATGGTTTACTGATCTGTTTATTTAATTAGCCCACTTTCTTTCTAATCGTTTGCATCGACATCTGAATTTGAGTCTGTTATACGATAAACTTAAATTTTCCTCTAACGCTTTGGTATTCTTTTCAGAATTCTCACTCTGTTTCTTACCTAAAAAGATGTTTAAACAGTGGAGTTTTAAATGATCCCACACTGGCTTACATTATTTTTCGATTCAAGCCACAGGTTTCCAAACTGTGGCTCATGTTAAGCAAATTCTTCCTCCAGTAAATATCTCTGAATAATCACGTTACATTTTGATCAGTGCTTTCAACTATGATGGTGCCAGTATTATTAAATTTTATATCCAGATGTTTATGTTTAAAATAGTTCTTCTTATTGATTTATATTTGCAAAAATCAGAAAAATAGCACTCAATTCAATCTTTTGGAGAGAGACAAACTTATAAAAGCACAATTAAACAGAAAGAAACAGTTTACAGTAAAAAAGTTCAATTTTGTCAGTGCAGTTTTATCACACATTATTCACGCTTTGTCAAACTTTTAGCTAATATATGTTGACTGAAGTGACCTAAAGTTGTTGCCCAATAGATAAAATAATTCTTATTGTCTTTTTCTTATTGTGTGGGGTTTCTGTTAGGTTAGACATGTTAGGTTCGTCCTTTCTGCCTACTTTGCTGTTCACCATGTTAGAGGATTTGACCCCCTACAAGTTACACATATAGTAATAACAGTTTAATCCTTCTGAGTTTTATTCTGATTTTACTTTTCTGAGGAAGTAAAATATCTTCATGAAAAAGGATAGTTCTGCAATTAAGTTATAGTGTAAATAATACTGTAATTCGTCTAGCCTCTGTAATATATTCTTGCATCATCCTCAGCCAAATATTTTCTTCTTTAAGAACTAGATCTTTCTTTTTTAAAATTTTTTTTCCTACTTTGAAAAAGAAAAGATAAGGACTTTACATTCTTTTTCCTAGTTTTCTGTGACATCTCTGTAGGAATCTGTGTATCCTGGCTTCTAATCCCTCAGAAAAGCAGATGATCTGCTGAGGTAGTCGTAGTAAGTTCAAAGTATGAGTGCCTAGCACGTTTTAACTGAGAAAACAATACTTTCTTTATTCCTGCTTGAAAGAGTTCAATCACAGCCTGGATATTTGTGTCTGTATTTACTGTTCTTAGTGTGCTTGTATCTATTTTTTCCATATAAAACGGAATGAGAGTATTCACATGTAGGATTAATATTAGTAAGAAATCATGAGATGAAAGATGCCATGGAACTGAAAAATGTTCTGAGTGTATTTCCAGAGTCCTGATTTTTGTGTTTTTCCCTTTGGATATGAGTGAATTTCCCAACTAGATTGTAACTAGGTCAATGAGTAGATAATTTATTCACATGACAACAAGTATTTTTTAAGAGTTGTTGGTTTCACTGCTTTTCTTCTTCTTTATCATGATATATATTTAATGATATTGTGACATATTTAGTTAATTTCCATTGCCTACTAGATATGGCATAATTAACTACCATGTGTATAGAAACCAGGAAGCTGGTCTTGCAAGGTGCTGTATGGTGTAAATTTTCCCTGACATCAGTGAAGTTCAGCACTTTCATTGCCTCCCAGGACTGTACTGGAAGACATGAAAATACTTTATTGCTCCATTTTAATATTTCTAGTTTTGCCTTTCATGTGATGGGATTTGAAACCACACTACAAAGTAACAATGAAATGTGAAACTTCCAAGAGTTTGATTTTCATATTGAAGACATCATACTTTTCCTTTTGAGAAAAGTGGTAATGTGCTGCAGTTAGTATCTGGGCTGCAGCGAAGAAGCAGAATTATTCTTCTGCATACAGGATACTCATAAAAATTGTACAGTTCAATGAGTTTTTATTGGTTGGCAGCCATAGAACTTCATTTTGTCTGGATCAGAACTATGTTGGCTTTCTGGCATTTCTTCTTAATACTCTTTCACAGTTGAGTTTAATCTAATTTTGATGTTTAATATTCCTTTGTTTAAATAGTATCTGGTTTTAAGAAAAATATTTTAAAGTGTATAATTGCACCCTCAGGTTTACATTAACATCCTGTGAAATGAGATACATGTTAAATTAGTATTGATCAGAAATTAACTACTACCATGAGGCCTCTGTGTTTCATCTTGCATAGTTAACCTGCAAAAAGGGCAAAACTCAGGAAAATATCTAACTTTCACCTCTTCTTACACAAAATTTGTAATACTTGAAGCAAACCTCATGCCATTTCAATGCAAAAGCTGAAAAAGAATATGATGTTTACTGCAGCTAATAGCAGAATGAAATAATCTCTGGTTGAAAAGATACATGTCCATCCTGCAGGATTTCTTCCTGCAGTCTCACTGCACCCTATGACGAGAACCTGAAGACTGAGATATCATATGAGGAATCAGCCTCTAGTTTTGTGTCTGGTCACTTCATTCTGAGGACACAGAAGTCATCATTTAGCTTATTTGCTACTGGCTCTCTATATATATTTACAGCATATCCCTTGTAGCAAATGACCAAACCTTATTTGCCCAACCTGCCTTCTCCCCCTCACCCCTAAACTAAATAATGGTCTTCCAGGACATCAGAAAATATTTTTGAGGTTTTGGAGAAGACCTTTGAAGTACAATCAAAGCCAAATAGAAAATATTGAAGCTACTTTGTTTTTGCCAAACAGATGTTTTGTTTGTTTGGTTGGTTGGTTGGTTGGTTTTCCCCTGAAAACACAAAGGAACTTTGCCATTCACAAGGTAAGATGTGTTTGTCTTCTGAACCGGTCAGGCAGTATATAGGCCAGAGTAGACATCTGAATAAAAGTGTATGAGAAACATGTTCCAATTCCCAGATTTTAGAGTAACACAATGCTACTGTTTCTTTTGTTAGTATTCCTCCACTATTCAGTGATCTAGAATTTCATTTTTATTTTCTAAGAACATATCTTACCTTCCAAATTACTGTTCTAACTGCTTTAATTCAAACTTGAATTAATGATGAACACTGTACCCTTTCCATAAGTGATACTGCTAGATAAAGAAGTTTCATCCTGTTCTTCATTCTCTCCCAAAACTTTTTGGAGAGTGAGTCATGCTAATACATTTTCCTGTATGTTCATAAGAAAATAGAAAGAATGATCTGTTTAGTAAATACACTCAATACTACCTTTCTGTGTCCTCAGAAGATATATATATATATACACACACACATATATATATAAAGAGTAGGCGAGAGGCTGAGTTTACATTCTTACACATGTGTAATTTCCATTGGAAACCATAGTAATTTTTCATGTAATGGAGTTTAAAAACAAAATTAAAACCATTCAAAAGTAATTTCTCTATAGCAAGCTGTAAGTCTTCTAGTTTTCCCATAATGCAGAAGATAATTCTTTGTAATTTTGTATGGAACAAGTCCTTTCAAACTAAGCTGTACTCTTTGATCTCATGTAAATTACGTTATAATATGTTTTTAATTGGAGAAAGAAAGGTAATGGCAGCCTTACTATGTTATGCAAACCAGACTTTTTAAACACACAGAACAATTTATAGTAACTTGAACTTTTAAAAGTGTAAAAGGATCTCTTGCTTTTTATTTGAGCTTATTGAAGAGGTCAACATTTGTAAAGCCTGTTATAGTGGACTAAAAGCTCTTCTAGAAAAGAGACTTCTTTTCCCTCATTTTTGGCCTCTCTTGTTTCATTAACTGGTCTCGGTCCTTGGAGCTGCATTTTTAGCTCATAATAACACTTCTGCATAGGAACTTGATACACCTCACAAACAATAATTGATTTAGCCCTACAACATTTCAGCGAGGAATGCAATTGATGGGTGAGAATTGTGCTCAAGGAGACCTGGCATAATCCCTGAAGAACTGTGTGTAATCCTCCGGCATAAGATGCAGGTCTCTCAAACCCCAGCCCTGTTCCTTAGCCACAGATTAAGGAATGGATAGGAAGATGGTAGGTATTATAATGTGTTTACAGTAGGACATAAAAGGTTGTACATTAGAGAAGTGTAATTTCTATAGCTTTATAAGGATGTCTTCAACACTTTGGATTTAGGGTGCTATCATAGTAGAAATATTCAATATGGCTAATAGTTATATTTAGTTCTGCATTCTAATTTTCAACTTCATATCAGTCTCTTGACAAAGGCATGTTTCTGCCTGATTTCTTCATCAGAGAAACATAAGCAGGTACTAATACAGAGGTATGGAAGGGCACTAGTATTAAATATTTTGAAGATAAAAATCACTTCAAGCACATTCTTCCATCCCTAACTATTTTTGCTCAATGGAAAATTCCACACAGACTAAAATACTAACATTCTAATATTCTACATTACTTTTATGAAGTAATTTCTTGTTTTAAAATAACGGTGCTCTTGGTATAAGTATTACTGACTCAAACAAACTGATGAAAATGAATTTGTTGTGGATACTCTGTCGTGAGTTCAAAGGCTATACCACTGCCAAAATGAAATTTAAACTTGTCTCTGTTAAACATCTGTGCTCTCACAGTTACCAGTGAAGTGTCCCTTTGACCTGTTTCATTTGAACTTTGCTGGAAGTGAATTTTCAGACTACTAAATCTAACTTGAGAGTGTGAATCACTGCTGGGCGATGATAGGTAATTGGATGGTGAAATCACATGTGGCATGAGAGTACCGGAGCTCTTATGTTCTCAAAGGAAAGAAACAAAAAAATTGTAAATGCAAGTTGGGAATGGGTGAGGGTGGACTTTCTCTTTATTATAAAGAAAACAGATTTTGCAGAGTGTTTGTTTTATGACAGTTTTTATATCAACAGGTGAAGTATTTTTACATATCACAGAAATATAAGTGATGGCAACACAGAAACATACGGGGGTGGATGAAACATTCATATTTCTAGAATGCAAATAAATCTATTTGAGCAGGAATTTTGAGCAGAATAAGCAGGAACTTATTTTCTATTGCAGCACCTGTAACATTCAAAAAGTGTTAGGACTCTGGATGGCTATACCTGGGAGAGGGCAATCCTTGCCCACAGGCTAATTGGCAGCTCATCAGTTCTTGTGTACCCAATGACTTAAAAATATCCTACCTTGTTCAGTGGAGTATGGGATAGATGACATGACATACACAGCCTCATCTTGCAGAGGTGGGCTCTAATAGTTCTATTACCTTTATTTGTATGTGAAGGAGGCAGGATTTGACTCTGTGTGCTGATGAAATCTGCTTTTAAAATCATTCTTACTAGAACAATACCATCCTACTAACGAAATAGATTTTACTTATTTTACTTGAAACTTGGGAAACCACATCAGCCTTGGGTTTTCTAGCATTCTAGTTGTTGTGTCAAACTCTCCTCTTGGTGACAGTCCTACTGAAGTGATGGGTTTGCTGGTGTTTTGAAACATATATGCTATCAGCTATACATGCTTGCAATCTTCTTTCCATCTGAAATGACATGTATTAATTATTTTGTCCCTAATAAGATACAGCAGCTTTTTGCTGGGAATATATTCTCAGCATGTATCTGTGTAGATGTAAGTTCTTAAGCAAAGTGTGTATTGCTCCACAGGGAGAAAGATGGGTGAGAAGCGGGTGAGGTTTATTGTTGCAGTGAACTATACTAATGGGGATTCAAAACAGCGGAAAAGGACACTTTGGGATTCATTCAACAACATTCACAACCTTGGCACTGATCCCGGTGTATCGGTGCTGAACTGAATAAAACAAATACTGGATTGCTGAACAGAGCTTTCTGAAGTGTCTTGCATGTGTTTCTGCTTTACATGGTAAATATTAGTGGATCTGTTTTTAGTTAATATCATTGACATAGATTAGGTGAGGAAAAGAGACCCAAACTCAAAAAAACATTCAGAAGCTTGCTTAAACTATTAGTTTATCCCTTCTAATGCTCTGTGATACTACTTCAGTATGTATTTATTTCTGTAGAAATACCAGAGTGTCTGATGTGTGTTTCCTAACCCTAGCACATTTAATAGCACTTCTGAGAGAACAGCTTACTGTATGATTGGTATAATATTTTACTGGAGACACAATGAAAAACAAAAGGAACAAAAAGTAATAGAATCCTTAGTGCATCTTAGAATCTTATTTCTTTAATGATGTATTGCATGATTAGAAGAATAAAATGATTAGAAGAATAAATATGCAACTACTTTGTTTTCTAATTAAAAAAATCTAAATAATGTTGCATTGAAGCTCCTTTTTAGAGCTTCCTTTTTTTTACTACTTTTTTCTTTTTTTTTTCTTTTTTTTTTTTCTTTTTTTTTTCTTTTTCCCTGAAGAAGTCCATTGAGTTCTGGTCCCTGAATATTATGTTAGTGCAGGTTTTCCCATTATGGAAGCCCATCTGTACAGCTTTTCAGCCAATAACTATGTGTTCTTTTCTAACTGAAACAAAATGGCTTCAGCAGCGCCTCACTTTCTGCTACCTTCACCCACACACAGGCGTGCTGGGCTGTGATAGCATTTGGCAGTTTTTTCAGATGTTTCTCCATAATTACTTGTGCCTGTTTTCTTCTAAACTTTGCCTCTGTGAGAATGGCTTACAATTATGTTTACAGGAACAGTGTTCTGTAGAAAAGACCCCCAAATAATGTAAATGTTATGTTACTAATTTGTTAGCATCTATTGTGCATTTGGAGGTAGAGTTTTATTAGGAGCACTTGTGCGAAGAGTCATGGTTCATATGAAGCCTGAAACACGGTGTCTTTAAAGCCCCGAAATCTGAGCAGCACTAGTCAGCCTCTCATTGCAGACCATCCTCGGTATGTTCGACAGCAAGTGCCTTTTAAAATTTTCTTACCATGTGCAGTAAGTAGGCTAATAAAAACACTCACCTCAGCCCATGCTGAAGTTGTACACTACATTGCCGGTACAGAAAAGCAAGGGCAGCAAAAAATCACCTCAGACACTAAGCAGAGATCAACATCTAGTGTGTGCTGCTCTGCTCTCCTCAGCAGCCTCTGTACAGCTGTGAAATCAGCACTACTGGAGTGGCAGTCCCACCTGGACACCAGTGCTGGTAAATAGTTCACAGGGAGATTTGCAAAAAATAGAAGTAGCCATCCCTTCTCTGCCTCTGGGCTTTCTCTGCAGCAGTTGTTGTCGATACAACACTGCTGTCTTCTTGGAAGTTGAACAAGCATTACAGGTGATAGCTGGACATCTCTCTGGAGGGATGTGCACAAGAGTGATGTTGAAACATGACCCCTCTGTTACTATACCTCCTGTCCGAGAGTCTAAAAGTAATCTCTCTTCAATTTTCTGTGTTATCAAGCATGCAGTCAATACATGACCTGATCAGTGAGCTGCCAGCCTATGTTTCACTTCAATTGTTTCCTTGTAACTAAAATAAGAAAATCACGAACTATCTAATTTTATGTCTTAAGTGGAAAGACTGTTCCTTTTGTGTTGCTTTCTCAGCTGAATATATACAGCAAAACAGATAATAATACATAGAAATCAAAACACCCTACATGCACTTCTTTCTCTACCAAGAATATCAGGGCAAATATATGGTAAAGGGAAGTCATATTAGAAGGTGGTCACATAAGAATAAATATTGAATAAAAACTATATTTTCCTTCCTCACCTTGCTACTACTGAGAAATACTTGGTAAGCTTCCCTGCTGTTAAATTCAGAATTCTTTGCTCTTTATCTATATTTGATAAAGTATGATGTTCCAAGGTTTACAAGCTAGAAACCTAGTGTCCTGGGAGACATGCATTTTTCTGGAACAGAACACAAGCAATAAAACACAGGAAAGGATGTCTCTGGAGTAGAAAAAGATCAAGCTCATGAGGAGGAACAAACAAATGTGGCAGGCATATGTGGCTATCTACACACATTCACAAAACTTAAACTCTGCAAATTTTGGTATCCTTCACAGAAAACTTGCTGAAAGGGAAGCTATATTTAAAGTTCAGTTGAATGTGTGTGATAGTGGACCTTGAAAAATTAATATTTCCTGTTCCCAAAGTTGATTAATCTTTTAATGGCATTTGTGCATTCAACATCAGAGATGGCATACTAATGGTTTATAGCCCTACTCAAGCTGTTATTATTGGCATATTTGTCCTGCAATACATAATCATTTTGGCAATCAGAGTGTGGCCAATAGTGATTCTGGCTAATGGGTGTAGATGCAAGTGTGTGCAGAAAAAGTTCATCAGAGAGCTAAAGTCTGGTAGAATTTCCATTACACATTATTTTGCTGGTAGGGTTTTAAATATTGGTCTTTAATAGTTCCTTTTCAGCGGAAACCTGTCATGCATCAGTCTTCCATTGTTTGCAATTAAAACCCAGTAATTTGGGATCTAAACTACCATGTTCTATGATCCAAGCTGCATTTGTATCTACACAGTCTGAATTTTTTTTGCAGATACAGGTTTTGGTCTTGATTTGAAATTTGGTTGTCTAAAACCCACTCCAATTGGCAACGGGAGTAATAGTGATTTTCTTATTCTGCGTCTTTTTTTTTTTTCTTCTTTTTTAAAACCCACCCCAAAACATCCACAGCAACTGTAATATCAAATTTGAAACCTCAGTAAATACAGTTCCCAAGTGATTAGTGTATGAGGAAGCCATTCATAGATACTAGTCAAATGGAAGAGTTATGCAAGGAGCAGTATTCTTGTTGAAGTATCTTCCCTCATAAAGGACAACAGCAATCAGTGAAAATTGGTATCCTTTCGTATGACAAGTAAGGAGTATACCCTTTCCTCCACTTGATCCTATAGTCCCACAGGAGAAGTGGAGATCCTTGCATGCACCTCAGCTGGGCCTGAACTGAGCAGTTCTTGCCTTCAGTGGGCTGACCAGAACAGCATGGGCTCGAGGCTGTGTTTGGGGCATATATCTTTAGGGCCTGCTGAGCTCTGCAGAGCTTGGCAAAACTGTAGGAGAGCCCAGGGAGTCCCCAAATGTCCCATGTTAGTAGCACAGGATCCAGACTCATGGGCTTTTGGCCATCAGCTTTCTTGTGACTTGTTTCTGAGGAGTCGGGTGTTCAGCAATGTGGCTTTCCATGCATGAAAAAATGCAGCTTCTGGTTCAGTGGTGAAATACCCAGAAAGCCCTGGCTTTCAGGCTCTGATGTTGGCATGTGGACATCTAGTCCCAACAAAAAGGATCACAGATGATAAGCTGCATCTTTACCACAGGACTTCTTGGAAATTTTGAGCTGTACGCCACTTTTTTCTTATAGCCCTTGCCCTATGTGCCCTGTATGTGACTGACAATTTTAGACTTGCAACAGCTTTGTTCAAGTAGCTTTCATGTGCCAGCTCTGCTGATGTCTGCTCGTTTTGCCACTTCTCCTAGAAGGAAGCCTATAGATGTGAACATGGCCCTAGTGCTGGGAGCTTGTTGGGCAGGATTCTGATCGCTGTCAGTCTTGGCACACAGAGCATGGTGGATGTGTCTTTTGGTTGCATGCTGCTGCATTGGAACGTGAAGTCACGTCAGGAAAGGGCATAAGACACACTGACGTATTAAATTTGGTCAGGCTGGAAAAAAGAAATTGCAGCAGGATGTGTTGACAGTTTCTTTATATTTAGGACACTAGCACATACTGTCTTCTCATTAACATTTGCATTTCTTTAACATGATAACTCTCTATTTTGCCAGGCAAAAAGTAATAGATTGGTATTGGGCAGCTGTGGGAGAATGGCATGTGATATTCCACTATGACAGTGTAAATGCAGCTCAGAGCTACTACAGCATTTCAATAACTGTCGGCACAGGTGGCAGCAGAACAGTGGTTTCTAGATCAGCGGTTTCTAGATCAGCACTTGCACGATCCTGCCTAGTTTGATGTTGGTTTTTTTTTCATTTATTTGTCCAGAAGCTTAAGAAAATTTCATAGTTATTAAGTTAGTGAACTTAGTTTCATCAGCTGTTTGTTCTTAATCTGGAAGAAACACCTCAGCAGTCAGACATTAAACATCTTGCCTCACAGCACAGCACAACAATCTGGTTGTATCAGTGGGGCCGTCAGTCAGAGGTAACCAGCCTGCATGAAAAACATATGTGCCAGGCAGGAACACCAGAATACGCATCTGGTACTAAAATGGCTCAGATAGTCTCCCATAATAGTGTACTGTGCAGTGCAGACATACTCAAAGCATTGAGGCCAGGCCAGTCATTCTCACTTCCAATTTTTAGTAAATTAGTCTCTCTATGTTTTGACCAAGTGCAGGAGTGCTTAAAATGCTGTGAGTCTTTTGGGGTTTATTGAAATATTTAATCTTATAAAGCATGCTCATTGAAAGCAGGTATTGCTGTCATCACTACGGATGCAGTTCTCATCACTATATCACTGAAAGTTTCTCTAAGGACTCATGTCTGAATGCTTTGTCCTTACCTCTCTCAGCAGAGATGCAATGGGATTCAAAAACCCTCATTCTCATCTTAAATATATTTACTCTTTGCTACCACATTTTTAATGACATCACATATAAAATGAATAGTCTTTGTGACAATTTTCTATATTTACATATTGCCAAGCTTAGATCACATTTGGAGCTAACCTTATCCTTCAGCATCCAATCCACTTTAAATGTATTTAACAGCCTTAGTTTTCTTGATCAGAAGCACCTTGCTGCTGCTCGAGGCATTTATACATTATTCATAAAAACACATACAAAAATTATATTGGATCAATATTCACAAACCAGCAAGGCTTCAAATAACATGTAGGCACTTAGCTCTAAGCTATTAAAGTCTGTTCCAGTTTAGAAAAAAAACTATTACTTTTAAATCCTCATAAATCTGTGGGAAATGATAATATTGATCCTTTTATTTTTGTCTTGCTGCACATTCAATTTGTATCCCACAGAGTGCACTATGTAACTTTTACTGAAGCAAAAGGGACAGGATCATCTATACAGAAAACTGCTATGATATATTGTATATATAAAATAACTTTATAGTTGTACAATGATTAAAAATAAAATGTGCATTGAATTAGTCTCCTATTTCTGTGTTCCTACACATTGTCAAGAATTATTGAGTAACGTGCTTATCGAGAATTGACAGAGTATTATGCAAACATCGACTTTTTATTGCAGCTTCAATCTGGATTTATGCCAAAAATCTCTGTTATATTGTTATTTTGAGTAACAAGAGGCATTTATAATGCATTGAAGTATGAACAAATTTTGGAGGCAACTTTTATATCTCTCTGAGGTCTTTAGTATGCTTAGACTCTGCAGTTGAAGTCTTCCAGGCCCAAGGATTTCTACAATAGTTAATTTTTATATATTTTACTTATGAATTAGGGATTTTTCACTTTATGGAGACACCTTTTAGGTACTTCAAGCCATTTTGAGAATTTTAGAAAATTCTAGCTTGGTTCAGAAACAGAATCACAGTTTCCTGAAAAACTAAAAATTATATACACATGCACAAAAAGTCCTTCTAAAGCAGAACAAGGTGGTGAAATTTCAGATGGAATAGGTCTGAAATTATCTTCTGAAGAAATCATAGCATTTTTTTCTGCTGCATTTACAAGCTCCCCACAATGTTGGGAAAACAGTAGCTATCCAGGGAGGATTTGAACACTGGTCCTTATGAGCACCTCTGGTATTAGAGAGTCCACCTCTTAAGTAGTTCTGGAGCCCCAAAGCTGGAAACTGGTTTTCAGGCTTTCAAGTCTTAAGCAATTTGCCAGAGGAATTGCAAAGGAACTCATCAGGCAAGCTAGAAGGAAACCAGGTACATTTACCATCAGACCCGTCTGCTTTTCATAGGAATATTGTTGGAATTAATGTATTTCTGGGAAGGTGTTAATTTTAAAGGAACTGGCAGTTTTGTTTAGAAAAACATTCTGTCAGAAAATATAGAGCTATCTCTAACACCCAGTTTGGCTGCCATCCTTAGAAACAGTCGGGAAAGATCTCAACGTTTCTGCATAGAGAATGTTACTGTTTTCCTTTGTAGAGATGAGTTAAACACTCAGTTGAGCTTCAGTCTCCTTTGCCAGAGCCTGCTTGGAGAGACGGGTTTCCTCTGCAGATCACACTCATGCATTTGGAAAACACAATTTTTCCCCACATCTGTTGCAGAAAAGACAAGCATGTTGTTAGGCATGTATCTCATCATTTCAAGCAACAGCAGCAGGGATTTTTTTGTTTGGTTGGTTTTTTGTTTGTTTGTGTGTTTTGGGGTGTTTTTTTTCTTTGGTTGGCTTTTTCTCTTTTGTGTGTGTGTGCGAGCAGAGGAGGTGGATAGCAGCTTATTCCTCCTTCTCTATTTATATAAATAGTTCCAGAGACGCTGATGGCTCTATGCCCTGTAGCAATGGCTGGTTTTGATTTTAAATCTGCTGTAAAAATGGAGGCAAGTGCTATGCTTTTCAAACACAGTTCTCATTTCTAACAACAGAATCCTGAAGAGAAATAAAGTTAATTTGGTATTGCTTCTATTTGGGCCTAGACTGGAAAGACAGGATGGCCTCTCTTTTCTTGGTAATTCTATCATCAGCTCAGTTGATGGCTTACAGACATTGCTTTTTTTCCTCAACACAGCTTTAATAATATCTTGACAAATTTAAAATGATTTAGACCAAAAATTATCTAAGTTACAAGGTCTTTAGGCTGGGACCTACATAATTTTTGTGTGTATGCACTTGCGACATTCAGATAGATAGCAATGCATCCATAATGGCACCCAGGTGATACATCTACATGTGACGTTGTAGCAGATTGTCAAAATTCTGTGCTCTCTCTTTTGAACAAAACACCATGTAAATACCACATTGCAGAGTGGACTGGTCACAAATTAAAGTTCTATACTGAATCCTAGTAAAAAAGGAATAATGGGTTTTGGCATTGAAAATTCAAATGCCTGGCAGATGGAATGTGTTCAGTTTACAAGCAAAAAGATAAGTATTTTCTTATATTGCCAGTATTACAAGTGAGGCTGGTGCCTGAAATTCAAGAAGGGAATATTTGGTTACATGCCCACAGTCATAAAGATGTTGCCCTTTCTGTTGTACTTAAGGAAACATTGGTTTTCTTTGGTCTTATTGTTGATTTAAGTAAGAAGTAAGCGAGAACTGAAATTCAAATGGTGAGATCAACTGCTCCGTTTGATCAACTACCTGACTGGCCAGTGCCTTCTTCACATAGTCTTTTATTTAGTCTATTTATTTATTTATTTATCTATTTATTTTAGATTAACACTGCATTTTGACACTGACGTAGTCATGATTTAAAACTCTGCTAGTGGATGATGTTGATTTTCATAGCTTTTCAGGAGTCTTTTAGTGATAGGAATAAATAAGGAATCGACAAGGAATACTTCAGGCTAAATTAGGTCTAGTTAGAAAAGTAATAGCATTTTTTCTCATGGAATAATACAGGCTCTTTTCCTTTTCCCCCTTCTCTTTCCCCCTTCTCTTTCCCTTTTCTTGTCTTTCTTTTCCCCCAGCCCTACATCTCCAGTTTTGAATTTTATTTTCCCTTTTCTCCCTCATTTGGCTGTGGAATTTAAAAAAAAAAAAAAAAAGTAATCTGGGATTTTAGTGTATATGGTGCTTTTTATTCAAACTTTTCAAAACTTTGTCAAGCTTAGAAGAACGATTATGGGAAAGAGTTTTGAAGCTATCCCACTGTTTACTTAAAGTATGGAGACATTTTGAAAAGATGAAGGGAAGAAGGGAGATATGAACATTATTAATTTTATTATAGCTAGTAACAAATAAAAGGGGAGAACAACACAAATTTAAAGGTTACATATTTAACATTTGTGTTTTCAGCGTTTTGTAATTTTTTTCTTGTTTAAAAAAAACCACATAGCTTTAAAATTTGCAAGTATTTGCTAAATTGTTTTGCAATAACTTAAAGGTGCACAAGAATGGGAACAATTTTAAGATTATTAGGTATGAGCTTAACTTGGTTACCTTCTCGGCACAGTCTTGTCCAATTCTTCAAGGACCAAAACAGACCCAGCAGTGACCACTCAGTAATGTACCTCCACTTATATCAATTAAGATATAGGAATCTACCCCAGCTGCTGATCTGACCTACATTTAGTGCCTGTCACTAACAGCTGTGAACAGGTCTTATTCTTGTTATCACTGGAGATCCTCACAGTTAAATTAGTTCTAACATAGAACACCCAAGAAATGAAATTACTCCAGTGACTGAAAATGTAGCCAAATAATGGCTTCTGAACCATTAAATAAATCATATTTGATTTCACAGCAGGACAGAACAAAGAGATAAATAATTGAAATATATTTCTGCCAGTCTCAAAAATTTTGAAGACACCTTTTTTTGTTGTTCTTTACAAGAAAAGAACACAAGGAACTGTGTAACTTGTCCACGTCTCTTTTTAAGCAGCCTATTAATGTGGTGTACTGACACTTGATACAGCTTTTGAAGTGGTGTTAGCTGCATACTTGGGAGGAGAAAAGCTTTTTCAGTATCTCATTTTGTTTGCAAAATGCAAATTATTTTCACTGAGGAGTCAGGGACTTCTGTGTTTTGTTTTTAACAGTGATACATTTGCTTATTTAACTTGACAATTTTTTTTGTTCACTTTCTGAAGTTACCTCATAACTAGTTTTAAAAAATTCTGTCCACAGGTATTGCAATGTGGAGTACTATAATAGATTTGTGACACATTATTGTGAACTTTAATGGAAAATGAGTGTGCAGCGGTCAATATTGACCACTTATGTAGTGCTTAGTTTTGAATAAAAAAAAGGTTTTCCTGAAGACATTCAGAAATGAAAATGTTATTTAAATTGTTGACGTGTTTCAATTGTGTTTCTAAGAAGTATGGATCAAAAGGTGAAAACAGCCATAACAGTCATGCAAAGTGGTAAAGCTTTTCACAGAATTTCAATATGAGTAAACCTTATTTCTTCCTGCAGAATCCACTTCCCATCTGCCTCTTCCCATGTAGAACTAGCTTGACTCTAGTGCAAAATCAGCATTCTGTATATATTAGCTCCACCTCATACTGAAGTCCCTTGGTACAGTATTCTTTGGCTGTCATTCACTAACCAGAAGCCAAATCATCTGTGTTTGTGTAACTTGGTAAAGAGATCTTCTGAAATCTATTCAGTTTAAAGAAGCTTCTGCTTCTAGGTCAGACAGACAATAACTCTTCTCTTTACTGTAAAGCCTTACATGCTGGATCAGTAATTCTAGGCCATCTGAAGAATAATATCTGAACATTATGGTATCATTTATGTATTCCCAAGGAACTAAAATGATTGCGTAAAGCATATTTCTCAGTCAGTCTTCAGTGAGGTCAGGTTTGTTTTCCCCCGAATAATTCTCCCTTGAAAATTTGAGGCAACATAAATGAATTGCATATGTAAAGACTCAAATTCACATGTCAACTTATCTCAGCAAACACTTAAATCTCTGTTTACTATCCAGCAATGGACATACAAATGTAAGAATTCATTTGTCAATGTAGATGACTCAGGAAAAATGTGTCCACCATCCTGAAATTATGCATAACTATTTTTGCACTAACTTTCTATAAGTAATAGGCATGTATATGATTCTTTCAGTAAACACTTGCTAGCTTCTAATTTAAATATCCATGTTTAATACAGATCAGGTGTTCTTTACATCGTGCATTAAATAGATGTTCATCTTTCCCAATCAGAAATGTCTAGGTTGCTCCTACTCTGTACAGGAATGGAACTTTAAACCCTTAAAGAATTATATTCTTTTTTACCAGTGATGCAAGTCTGGTATGTGATCAGGTTACAAAGTAGAAAATTGAGACCTAAAAAGCGATCACATGGTATCTGTATCCACGTTATTTAAAATAATTTTCCATAGATTATATTTTACATAGCCTTAAAATTTGCCTCTGACTGAACAACAAAAAGCAGATCCTCTGGACTTTGAGGTTGTAAGCCAATCTGAGAACTCCGAGTTTTGCTTTGTAGGAAAGCTGAGATTCATCAGCTATTGCGATTTGAAGGGCACGTCCCAGATTTTTCTACTTAAGAACAGGCACCCAAAACATATCACTAGAAAATAGGAAAAATTGATTCTGAAATATCTACCATCAATGCCTGAAGGAGAAAACCAACAAAAAAGCATCTCAGATTTTGCAGTCATGTCTAGAGATGTAAAGCGGGTTTTCTAGTCCATTAAAATTTTGCTCAGATGTTTTTAGTCTGGACTGGATAGATGCCAGGAATCTGGCTAATTTCTACCAGAAATTAGAAAAAGTTCCAAGAAAACTTTGTTTTGGAAACATCAGGGCAGGCATGGTCTTTCCTAAAGGAAAGCTGTTACACACTCTGGTTATGCAGCTATGTGATGCAATTGCTCTATTAAACTGGCAGGCTTGCCTGGTTTATCTCTGTGAATGTCATTTGCAGTGGGCCGTAGGAAGAGGTCCTAAAATCTTTCACCTCAAGTCCTGGGTGACTTCATTCCAGGAGAATTTGCAGCTAGTCCACTGACAAGCACGGATTCTCACTCACCAGAGCTACGGAGCTTTGGGTTGGTCCTGGATTTTTCAGATTCTGAATCTTAGCGCCGCAACAGGTAGCCCCAAGTGTAATAACAAAAAAAAAAAAAAAAAAAAAAAAAGGAGGAAAATTCCAGCTAGCCCCTCTGTGGAGTGAATTAAACTTAGGTGATACATGATTTAGGTCCTGTTATTGGCTAGAAGCCATTTCATTTTTCCTTAGATATTCTGTAAATACATGGAAATATTTCTCTGAACAGAAAATCCATGTCCACCAGGATGTTACCAAATGCTTGACCTCACTCAGGAAGATGGAGAAGAGTTACTCACTGACTTAAAAGTAGCAGTTAACCAGGTACTAGTGACTGCATTTCGTACAAATCAGTTTATACATTTGGAATTTTAAAAGGACCTATTTCTCATGCCATGTTTCTGTAAGTGGCAGTGAGCATAAATTCAAAAGAGGAAGTGTTCACGGGAACTGGCAAGAGATTAGATAACTCACGGGATGCTCAAAAAGACATGATTTCATAGACATAAAGACACTATGCTGGACAGAAAATAGCCTTGTTGTAAGAAATTGTTAGAAAGGTGCTACAAAATAGAATACAAAATAAAACAAGTTTTCTGATGAGATTAAATAATTAATGCCAATGAATTTATCTTAAATGTTTAAAAACATGTCTGGCTAACATGAAACCTAAAGACTGATTAATACCAAGACAAGCAGAAGATGTTTTAAAAAAGAAAAAGGAATTCCACTTCTAGATGCAGATGGTAAAATCATGGACTATCAATACAGGACAGGTAGAAATAGATATTTCTATTCCGTATTTGGAACTAAGCTGCAACTATCAAAAATTTATATAGTAGAATCACGTTATAAAATAATTAGAAAATTTACATCCTGCAGTAGAGGGGAGAATGAAACAGCATCTCTTTCCCCCACTGTCCCCTGGACTAATAGACCCGGATAAGTAACATTAGGAGAATTAACAGAGCCATACTCAAGACAGTTGTGTGTGTATGCTTTTTTTACAAATCTCGTAAGTTATTATACTATTATATAGTTTATCCTTTAGTCTAGTTCCTGCTTCTACCTAATTTTTTTTTCTTTTTTTAGGAGAATTTACTCTAAATAAATTTTATTGAAAGCTAGAAAACATACTTATTTCATGGATATATCTATCCCAATCATTTAGGGATATTGCTCCACGTGTTGAGGGGCTGATGGGTTGGGTAGGTCAGTTTCACAAGCTTTTCTTTAACATCTTCCATTAATTTTTGTATTGTTACTGTCTTCTAGGAATATTTGAGCTGGAGTATGAGTTTATATTCTTTTCTTTGGTCTGACACTGGAGCATTTCCTCCATCATTTCAGAGCTGGGACATTGAGTTCCATTGGCCAGTGGACTGCAACTAGTTAGCAAATGTCGAATCACAGATCTCTCTTATAAAAGTCATGGAAGTGCTAAATTGGCAGAGATTGAGATGCAGTCACTGTATTTAACTGATGCTTTGCCTTAACATCCTTCAAGTCTGTGATCAGACATATCCAAATGCATTATGCATCAGCTCAAATATATCATGGCTTAGACAACAGTATGTTTTTATTGGATCCAGTCCATGCAAATACCCTTCCTAGGGGTAGCATTTTACACAAATTATATTAATTTCTTCCATGAGTTGTTAGGCAGGAAGTGAAGTCTCCTGTAGGAAAAATAAATATGATCTAAGATCACAGTTTTTATTTATTGCATTTCAGCCAGGAAAAAGATCAAAAATGCTTATTGCATTACTGATTAAAATAAATAACTCTAGGAATATCAGTGCCAGAGGAGTCTCCTCTCCATTTGCCAGTCATTTCAGCTACAAATGTCCCTACTATGTTGCGCTTTGGTCCTGACCTTGTTATATTTTATAATAAAAGGATGTTCTTGACATTGAACTCTCTATTCAGCATGAAGAACTACTGTTAAACCTTATTTCCACTGTAAAAGTTTTCCTTTCATGCTTGCCTGCCATGTCCTTCTGAGCCACTGTGATATACTCTGTAACCTCTCGCGGCTCACACTTTATTACCAGAAATAAAACTGAAACAGCTCTTCACCTAATTTTGTCTGATAAATTTGGCTGTATTTCTCTGAGGTAACGAGATGGCAAGTTTTAGGTGAAGAGTCTATAATGAGAAGCCTAAGCTAGTAAAGCCATTTATATTCCCGAGGTGCCAGTATAGGTTGGGGAATGACCTATTAGAGAGCAGTGTAGGGGAAAGGGACCTGGGGGTCCTGGTGGACAGCAGGAGACCATGAGCCAGCACTGTGCCCTTGTGGCCAAGAAGGCCAATGGCATCCTGGCGTGTATTAGAAGGGGGGTGGTTAGTAGGTCGAGAGAGGTTCTCCTTCCCCTCTACTCTGCCCTGGTGAGACCTCATCTGGAATATTGTGCCCAGTTCTGGGCCCCTCAGTTCAAGAAGGACAGGGAACTGCTGGAGAGAGTCCAGCGCAGGGCCACGAAGATGATGAAGGGAGTGGAGCATCTCCCTTATGAGGAAAGGCTGAGGGAGCTGGGTCTCTTTAGCTTGGAGAAGAGGAGACTGAGGGGTGACCTCATTAATGTTTATATAAAGGATGGGTGTCACAAGGATGGAGCCAGGCTCTTCTCGGTGACAACCAACAGTAAGACAAGGGGTAATGGGTTCAAGCTGGAACACAAGAGGTTCCACTTAAATTTGAGAAGAAACTTCTTCTCAGTGAGGGTGACAGAACACTGGAACAGGCTGCCCAGGGAGGCTGTGGAGTCTCCTTCTCTGGAGACATTCAAAACCCACCTGGACGCCTTCCTGTGTAACCTCACCTAGGTGTTCCTGCTCTGGCAGGGGAATTGGACTAGATGATCTTTTGAGGTCCCTTCCAATCCCTAACATTCTGCGATTCTGTGATTCAGTTATTAGAAGATTATGAAGAGCTCTTTTCATGATGAAGAATAAAAATGTAATTAGACGGTGGGAGTGTCATGAGCTGTTGGACGGAAGAGCTCAAAGTGACAGACTTGGAAGAGAAACAACCTAAAGACAATACACTCCCTCTCTTGTAAACCTGACTAGGGATAATAACTCAGTGCTGGCTGCTATGTGCCAGCTGCAACTTTGGCCATCTCCATGTGGAACGTGTGAGCATTGTCCACGGCCATTGGTCCTCTGCTTGTAGTGGTGCTCTGTGTAAGGCTCAAAAACTGCTGCTTGCATAAACAGGACTTGTGATAGGTTACAGTTTCTGAATGCTTTGGAGGCACCTTGCAGCTGCACTTGCCCCTACTTGTCATTTTTGCTTTGTATCAGTCATGTTTTACAGTATGGTGTTATGTGCCATTGCTTTGTCACAAACGAGAAGTAGAACGCTGTCGGGCAGGAGAAGGAGGTGAGCAGCTGGAGAATTAAAGAGTGTAACTCAACAAAGGCTTATAGGAGGTATGTTGCTGGAGAAATCATATTGTGGAATTATACTCTGAACATGGAATTAAACATTGCTGCAACGGAGTTTCCCAGCCGCTGCCAGACTCCCATGACAGAAGTTCACCTGCAACCAGAAGCACCTACCAGCATGGATGTGACTATGATCTGCATGTAGGGCTGGATTGTGGGAAAACTGAAAGCAGTGGTATCTTTCCCAACTGTAGAAGATATGTGCTTTTCTGCAAAAAGCTACTGTAGAGAGCTATTTTGCTGCAGACAGGAATCTTATCAAATGCTTATATATTATATAATATTAATATAACATTTGATTCCATAAAAGTAAATTGTGTTCAAACTAGCGAATCAAATTTTATTAAAAAAAAAAAATAAGGCTGAAAGGACATTGGACCAAGAAAAAGGTTGGTTGATTATTTAAAAAAGGTTATTTTATTATCTTAGTTACCACTGGAGAATGTGGTGATCATTATGAATTTGCTGGTTTAATGTTTCACTTTAAGAACTTTCCAACAGAGTCGCTTCCTGCCCAACACATTCAACTGAGGCTCCCCTGGGTTTTTTGATTCATAGGTACAAATGTTCCTCTGACGTGCATAATGTCCCTGGCCGTAGGAAGCTTTGGCATTAGCAGGTACATTTCCCTCTGAAGCCCGAGAGATTTCCACTGAAGTTGAGAGCTGGGTTTTACTCCTGTACTTGAACAGAATCACACAGTGCAGCTGAGAACACAATGTATCTTGAATCTTTGTTTGTCTTATAACTAGAAATCATATTTACAGCTTACTGTGAGTATGGTAGCGTGGTATAGGGATATAATTGAAAAGGAAAACATGATGAATGATCTTGTGTGCTATCTTCACTACTATTTAGCTTTGACGGTTTTATACATTTTATTAGTTTCTAACAATTTAATCTTCTATATTCGCCCTTGAATTTGGCACTAATGTACACAACATTTATTGGGGCTTTTTTTTCCCAGATAAGGAAAATCTTTGTTACAGAACAATAAGAACAAGAAAAAAAATCATTTAAAAAAAAATATATATAACTTGGCTTTGATCCAGTTAAAAAAAAAAAAAAAAAAAAGCTGCTGTCATTACTAGCAAACCCAAAGGGACCATAAAATTTTCACTGGTACCCAGATGAAAACAGCTTGAGTGGAAAGCAAATGTTATTTTAAATCTGTCTAAAATTTAAATAAGATGTGTATGAGAAAACTTGTTGAACTGATGTTTTATTTAAATATTCTTTATCTGCTACTGAATAGAGATTCTCTCTATAAATTATACTTATGGGAAACAGTTTGCTTCTGTCTCCCAGCTCTTTTGCATTTAGGACATAGAATTAAATCAGTAGCAGTTCTCTTGCAAAATACCTGTTGCAACAAGGCCGTGTTTTATTTTCTACCGGTTCTACTAATCAGTGCTTTCAGTATTTAAAAACATATTTCTAACTTTAAAAGGGGATTAAGCCATTGATGATAATTTAATGAAATCATTAGCCTTTCCATTTATTATTAGGAATGCAACACTGTGCTTCTGAGAAAGTGACCTCAATATAAATTGGATCAGAAAGAATCAGAAATAGAAATTCTCTGGAAACAAAAGGCAGAAAGTAGGGAATTTCTATCTTGGTGAGCAAATTGCCAAAAAAACCCTAAACCAGGATATTGAAGTTCACTAGATTTAAAAAAACAAAGCCCCAAAACTCTGGTTAGATTGAATATTCTCAATACTAAATACTTGCCTTTTACCTGCAGAATATATGTTGCCTGTTTCTCCATTCGCTATCTATAGCATCTCAGTTTTTCCTCTGTCTCTGTAGACTTCTCAAGCTGCTGTTTTCAGAAAATGTGGTTTTAGTGCCTCTTTGTTTCCCTGGGCAGTTTTTCCCAGTTGTGCTCTCCTGTCATTCCTCTGCTAATCTCAAAGACTCTGTACACATGTTCACATCCAGTAAAAATTTTTCCTCAGTCTTGGAAATTTCTTTCAGGCTGTTAGCATGATAAACTTAACCAGAAAGACAGATAGATAAGGTGGGATATTATTTTGTTGTTTGGATACCATCAATCATCTATTCTTGACTACAGAATACTTTTCTTCCCTCTCTATTTTTCTCTTGAAATGCGTAGGGCTCTGCACTAGAATCCTAACGTTGATCATATATGCGTTCAATGGGTGCCATGAGCAAGGCTGGTGAGTAGTGTTTGATTAGATGCCCATTGCGAAACTGTTAGTGAGGAATGTAGCATTTTCATGTTTCAGCACAGAGTCTGTCTGCTGTTACCAGAGAGCACCTAGTTAGAAGAAATATTTTAATACCAGCTGCAGAGAGATGGTATCCACAGGGCCTGGATGTTTTAGATGTTTAGCTCTGGTTTAGTATGGTATCATATATACAAGTAATTCCTGTAAGAGGCAAGAGGTTTTAATTAAGTTAGAGCACATTCCTGAAAGTTAACTTATGCTTTTAAGTAATTTTCCAAGTAAAACTGTTTCAATGAATGAGGGCCTTAGAATGCAGGTCAGTAAATACCATGCTTTTCCCTGCTGATGCCTCACTGCGGCGGGACGACCAGAACAGAAGGGTCTTTCTCCAGCCTCAGGGAACACTCAGTTATTCTTGCCTCCTTGCCTTGGAGATGGATGTAGTTAGAAACCACAGCGATGTCCTACTTTATGAGCTGGGACCTTCTCCCAGCTTCAAGAGACAGTTTATTATTATGAAAACTTTTAAATAATGCATATTATTTTTCAACATGCTTAGAACTTGGAATGAATTTTGATTATTCTAGGTGATGATACTTTTCCAAGGATATTTCCAGGTTGCATGGATATTTTCCATAGGGCATCTTCGTAAGTGCTTGGTCTATTAAATGGTAGAAGATATTTTATAGAATATACATCATATGTGGCGTTTCTCAGATAGAGAAATTAAGCTTCTCTTGTTCTTGTTGAATTGCCTGTTACTCTTATCACATTTTAATAGAATTTATGAGGAAAAGTCTTGTTTGAAAATATGAATTAATGAATTAATAAAGCTTGAGTCAACATTGCTAAATCCTGCCTTCTATTTAAAAAACTCTTCTATCAAATGTTATTTTCCAGAGTAAATTGAATACAAATATACAACATTCATGTTCAGCATGATTTTTTTTATTATGGTTTTTGATGGCTATCAGGATTTTCTTTTGGTGATTACTAAAGCCAAAGCTTAAATAAATCTTTTCAAATAAATAAGTGTCTATTGTTATGTTCAAGTGCCTGGGTGGTCAAACCCTTCTCCTGAATAAACTTTGCTTAAATTTATGTCACTTATTTATGTGGAATTTTATTCTGTTTGGATATTTTAATCTGATGTTTCCTCCTGGTCTTTCAAGTTTCAACAAGTACCAAAGTTACAGTACCAAGCACTTATAATTGTAACTTATAAATCAGTCTGATGTGTGCAGAGACCAGATAAATGTACATCAACTCAGGTTTCTCATCAGCATTTCTGATGCCAGATACTGAGGCAGGACAAAAAAACCCAGCATTGGCTCTCAGCAGGGACAGTTTTGAAGAAAAATTAGGCGACTCTTGGGTCTTACTTTTCAACATGGATCCTCTTCGTATACAAGATGAATCTTTTCTTCCAAACAAATGTTTACTAAGAATACATGTTACAACAACTTCTCTGCTGAATATAAATACATTTTGAAAACTTATGCTTTGGTAGTGTTAAATCACATTCTGTGAGTGAAAAAAACTGCCCCAGTAGAAGTACAAAATTTAGTCAGCATAAACGAGCCTGAATAAATTTTTAAAAGGCACCTGCTAAATTAAGGTCCACTGCTCTCCCCATCCCTGAGCAACCCAGATCTGCAGGTAAAAATCGGTAGCATAAACACTGCCTAATATTAGTTCACACTGCACCATTTTGCTACTGTCAAAAGTTAGTTATTTTGTAATATCTAACATTTTTCTTCAGTTAGTCTGACCATATTTACTAGCCAGGAGGTAGAAGTGTACCAGCAATTTTCCAGATATACATATTAGTTGCTTTATAGCAATGCTGACTGTGAACACTAAGCTTAGCAAACTGTCTCCATGCAAGAAATGTGTTCTTTTGTTCTAATGTTATCCAGTGATTTCGTTAAAACATAAAGAGCTGTCTAATATTTTTCTAATTATTTCTAATATTTCTTACACTTTGTAACTTTTAAGCTTTTATATGGCTTTTTAAGCCTATGGATGTAAATTAATATTGATTTGGCACTTAACACTTTCACACAAGGGTCCTGATACTGCAAGTCTTTTGAGAAATTATCTGACTTACAAGAAAGACTTTACAGAGCAGTTAGCAGGGTTGTTTGATGTTGTCAGAACATCTGGTTTAACACCAACATAACACTATCATGTGGAAGCAGTACCTTTCCTTAAACTGGCATTTGGCTTTGTTTTACAGAATACTTATTACAGAATTTATAGAAGATAGTAAACATAAAATGTCTCTACAGCTTAACGTAAAAACTTCCGTATGGTTTATTTCAATGTATAAATTTATTTTCTTGCTTGTTCTCAAGAGCTTTTAAAACAACAAAGATATGAACCTCTCTATTCAAATATTTATTAGGGGTTTTTTTTAATATTGGCTGTCAATCAACCCTGTAAGTTGTCTACTGAATTCTTCCACCTGTGATTAAAGCGTCTTGGTAATGACTGTTTTCAGGAGTCATGCAAAATAGTCATCAGAGCATAGATGGAAAATGAGATTCCTCAGTGTCCTAGAGATGCTGTTGATAGGAAGGAACACATATTGCAACCCAAGGCCCATTGTCTGAGCCTAAACCCACTGACTTTTTTTTTTTTTTTTTTTTTTGACAAATCCTAATGCGAGTTTGTTGGAAGATTCCTTTTTCTGAATTGTCAGAACTGAACAACGTCTTTCTACTTTCTCTCTTTATAATCTCTCTCTCTCCTGTCCACTGAGGATGTCATAGACATGCAACAAAGATGTACTAATGAAAGCCTGTTACCCCTTAGATAGTGTCACAATGACCAAGGCTCTCACTGGAGGTAGGAAAGGTTGCTCACACTCTCTTCAAGTTTCTCTGGCTCAGCGAAGGGAATGAAATAAGACTTTTTACTGTTCTCAGTGAGCAACATAATACTTGGACAATCCATATTTCAGAGGCATTCTGTAGTAGTCCTACAGTATTGCCTGTGTACACAGGAAATCATACACTTAAAAGCCATCTGAAGCTGAAAATCATAATGTAGTATAATGAACCAGCGAAGGTGGCAAAACTTCACTTTCATTTATGGTAGGGAAAGGTGGGCCACTCTTGGTTTGGTTTATGGGCATCTGGTTTTCATCTTCAAATTTCTTGTCCTTTTATTTTAAAAAATAAATTTAAAATGCCTCCATTGGTGTGTGTAGGGGGAAGGTTCTGGATTGCATTTTATGGATCGTTCACCTTTTTTTTTTTTCTTTGCTTGTCTGGGGAAAAAAAGGGGTTTTCTGTTTATTTCTTTGCTTCAGGCTGACTTAGGATGTTTTCAATTTTCAGTCCAAACACAGGAACAAAAGTCCTCTCCAAATCTGCCCCACACCCTCAGCCCTCTTTCTGTAACTTTACACCAGAACAGAATTATAAGCCAGTTCATATGTGTGATACTCCCAAGGACAGTATGAAGTTTTTCTAGTATCTCCACATCACACAAAACTAGTGAAAAAAGAAAGGCATTTTTCCATTTTAATTCCAAATTAAGACAGAAGAATGGAAAATGAAACCTCTGTATGCTGAAGAGCAAAAACCGACAGGATAGGTAAATAATTTTCCAAGTTCACATAGAACAGAGATAAAGCATTATAGCAAAAAGATATATTTAACAATATAGGTCTTTTCCTTGTTGTTTGTGACAGGAGAAAGCAGCACTATTAATGACAAAGAACTATTATATTAAGGGAAATATCTTGGCATTTTTAATGTAAGAAAGGAAGTAAATCATGGTCATATGTACCTTTTGTCCAGCTCAGATTTATCTCTATCATGTTGGAAGTTTTTATTCGGAAGTCTGTGTTGACTCTTATGATTAGGGCCAGAAATCCTACAGCTGACAGGAAAGTGACCTATAAATAATGGTCTATGATGGACTTGTCATCTAGTCACTAAATGAAATATTCTAGTACCTGTTTCCTTTGTCTCATTTCTCAGTTTCCGCCTTCTTTAAAGTTATTCCTGCTAGCTATCTGGTAGGAATGGGTTTTCTTGGTCATGTAAATGTATTCCATTTTCACCAGAGAAGTACCACTGAACACATTATTGGAATTATTTTTGTGAACAAGAATACCAGTTGAATACAATTGCATACAGTTAGTATTGGATTTCCAAGCCAAAGTTAAATTTATATATATATATTTTAAATGTTTGTAAATACATGTACATGTATTTACCTTCCCTCCTTTTTGAAGCAAAGGTGATTTACTACAGGAAAAGGAATTATAAATTTGTCTAAGTGGCTTAGCAGACCAGGTATTTCCTATTGAGATTACGCTTGGTTAATGGAATAAATCACAATGTTTTTTGTTTGTAGTTGAATCTCAAGGATAACTTTTATCTCGTGTATCATTCGACTCACTGTGTTTGAGTAACTCAATGCATACACTGTTCATTCTTCACTTGAATCCAAATTTTTCAGCCTATGTCATTTTCTGTTGACCTACAGTAGAACATATGCTGTGATCTGTGCCATGACCATTACCTGTAATGTCTGCAAAACAATTGGAGTGACTAATACAGGTCTTTGAAGACTATTCATATATGCGTACTATGCTTATTATTTCATTTGCTTTAGCAAGGTTCACATCTCCTCATAAAAATGTCACTTCTTGGACGAGTTGAAAATGATGTTTTTCAACTGCAGTGCTGCAGTTCTTCTGCTCATCTGGCTGGTTGCACACTAGCCACACAAAAGAGGAATCATAGCTCATAACTGGAGATGGACCTGTTCCACTCTTCCTTTTCTTTTGTTTAGCAAGCTTCAACAAATGAGAAGATAATGGCAACAGACTGTGAAAGGCATGCTTGCAACAGTGCTAATATTAAAAACCCTACAATTACCAATGGTGAATCAACTTTCTGTTTCTTTCCTTCTCTAGTCAGCCGTACAAAACAGTCCTGGAGAGTTACAGTGCAGTAGCTGGAGGAAAGCAGACAGAAACACAAGACAGCTGATATAAACAGAGTTGCCATAAATGTGTATACTGAGGGAACCAGTGGTTTCGTACTTGTGCTCCAAGCCTTTGCGTTAATGGATACAGCTGTTTCAGATGGAATAAGCTACATTTCAGTCAAACTCTTCACACTGGGGCATTAATCCTTTGTGTCTTATTTACACACTGTTACCTTGATAGTCTGAATGGCATATATAGTATGAAAAATAATATTAATGTTGAAATAAGTTATTATCACTCCCTGGTGGCAGAAGAAAAAAAGCACATGAATATTCCCAGTGCACCAAATGTGTTCTTTCAGACAGTTCAGGTGTCACCCACACAACTAAAGGAATCCACTACATTCAGTACCTGATTTCTAACTCTTCATCCTTGTGTAAACAAACCTCTTCACAATGTGACAACCAGCTTGCTACAGTGAAAGCATCCTAAAGGTATAGCTTCTCATCCAGACAGCTAGTGTTTGGTTGCTGCAATGGATACAGAAAATGTGACGTTAAGAGTACACAGCCTAGAATGAAATAAGTCAGTGCATTAATACTTTAATCTGTAAAAAACCCTTTGTCTTAATATTAACTGAAGGAAATATGGCCTTTGGATTTGTCACCATTTGCCTAGTTGAGAGGACCTAAGTTTCTTCAAGCCTTGGTTCTCTAGCTTCTAGGATAGTAGCAGGTAATTAATTTTAATTTTACGATACTTCTATAAGCACAGGATCCAAAATTTCTACAGGAGTACTTGGCCTATTATTCATCATTTCTTTTCTTTTCCAAGTAGTGGCTGGCCATTTCCTCATTTGCCCATCCGCTTTTGGAACCTCTTATAAAAGGATTGGAAAAAATCTCTGATTTGTATGCTTAGCTAAGAAATCTGAGATTCTGAACCATTTCTTGCTTTCGTTTAGATCAGGGGTGTCATACTCATTTTCACCGGGGGTCACATGAGCCTCGCCATTGCCTTCAAAGGCCTGAATGTAATTTTATGACTGTCTAAATGTAGGAGTAGTTACAATTAGGCAGTCCTAGAATTACATTTGGCCCTTTGAAGGCAAATGTGAGGCTTATGTGTCCCCCGTGAAAATGAGTTTGACACCCCTGCTTTAGATGCATCATTTAAAACCACATCTAGTAAGCAGTTAGAGGTTAGTAGCACACCAGAAATATGTAGATTTTTCAATGATGCAGGAAATAGAGTTTGAATTTCTTGGTCTTACCATTCCAGAGATTGTTACTTGGCAGAAAATATTTGTTTACAAAAAATCTTTCTTCTCCAGATAGAGTTTCAACGTGGCATCAGTACAAAAGATTTGAAATTCTTTGCCTTTTTAGCAAAACAATTTTAACACCTGATTTTCTGATTAACTTACAGCACTTGCCAAAGCTTTTGTATTATTCTTCAGTTCTAATATATCTAACTGAAAAGCAGCCTGTGGAGTAATGTCAAATAAATGCATATTTTAAACAAGAGCAGGGGGAAATGTAATTTCCCACCCACTAACAGGCTGACCATATATTCAGAAGTGGTATTTGGCAGGAGCTTTATTCAATACGTTATGAACAGCCGCTGCCCACTGTTTTACAACACCCCCTACACAGGGCTGCAGCAAGAACCTGCAAAGTCTACAATTGCAAATGGGACCCAAATATCAGGATTGCAGGAGTCCAATATTTGAGATCAGCAGGAGACCTACGAAGCTGGCAATGAACAAGGAAGATACAGCACTCTAATCAAGACTGAATTAATGCTGTTGTGATGATATGAAATCAAACTTTAAAAATAAAACAATAAGAGATCTGGCTCTACACAATCTGATATTGCCACGCAGCCTGAATTACTGTTGACAGCTTGCAACTGTGTTGCACCAGCATGCTTGATTGCTGTCATTGTGCCAGAGATTTGATACTTCTGGAATTCTAACTGGGAACGAGAGTAGATAATATCTGAAAATAAACAATCAAATGAAAATTTCTGTGGCAGAGGGTTCTTTGCCATGTCTTCGGGTGGGCAGCTGAGAGACTCTGGATGTTGCTGAATACGAATTCCATAAGACAAGAATTATACAGTACTATTGACACTTAGCAATTTTTGTCCTGAAATCTGTACAACAAACTGAGTATTTTCCCCCTACTTTATGGGTTTAAAAACCAACATGTACAGTGTTTAAGGAGACATTTTGGAAACGGGCGTGAAAAATGATTTTGAATCCCATTTCCTTGCTGTGCCAGAGGCCCAAGCCCACATAGGAATTGATCTAGGAAAAGCAAGCAAACAAACAAACAACAACAACAAACCCAAACCACTGGAAAGTCTTCCACTGATTCCAATTGGATTTGAAACAGACCTACAAGTCAGCTACAGATCGCAGAGAGGTGTAACAGAACCCTTCCTATGTCCTATAGCTAATAGCCAAAGCAAAACAGTGCCACAGTAATTGATTCAGACAGGTATAACTTCAATCAAAGGAGTGATCTTTCATATATTATAATTTTTCCCCCAAGACACTACAATCTGTTCTAATGTAGTAAGAAATATGAGCTGATTTTATGATATTTAAAAAAGTCCTTAAATGCATGACCTTTTAACCTTAATTAAAGTGGACACCGTGGGGATGTTGCTGGAGAGAAGCACCTGCCACAGATACGACTACCATGAGTTACAGAGTGTAGGTTCCTCTCTCTCTGAATGCAATATTTCTTAGCTGCAAGAGCAGCCCCTCTGCAACTTTGCTCAGTTGCTTTTGCGATGTCTTAATCTTGAGAACTGTCGTCAATCTGCATGAGCAGCATTGATCCATACGTGCAGCCTCCCATCACGGTGTTGCTCTGGTACGTGCTACTGTAATTTCCTTGTCATATTTTATGCCTTTTGTGGGCATATTTTTCTCTTCTGAAAGTGCTGAAGGGTACAGTACTTATGGGTCTGGTGGAGGATGCCAAACTGCAATCCTTCCTTTAACAGCACTTCATGAGCAAGGATGAGATGCTGCTCCCTTCATTCCATTCTACTGTTCAGTATTTCACAGCAGACCCATACTCAGGCCAGCAAAATCCCCTGGGGGGCTATTTTTCCTCTCTACTTTGTGCAGAAGTAGAAAAACAATAATTAGAAATTGTATTGATGCCTTCTGAACAGGACTTCTGAGTGCAAAGTGCAGTCCAAAAGACATTGGGAGAAAAAAAACAAAGAGTGTTGCAGAGTATAAGGTAACAGTAGAATAGCATGAGCCTATAGGTTGGTTGTATTGAAACAAACATCTCATTAAAATGAGGCAGATTTGTATAACCAGTTATACTCCTCGTAGTTCTCAATTTTAACACCTGAGCAAATGAAACAGTCATTTGGGTGAGCATCAGTTTGGTTTCTAGTCTAGTGCAAGGCCACCTCTGATGCTCAGGTACTGTCAGAAATGCTTTCCTTTAAAACAGTCTTTCGTGAAATTACTTCTGTGTCTACAGGTTTAGGAACATCAGCACTGCACTGCTGATCTTTTAGACTTTGGCAATACAATAAAACAATTACAAATTAGGTGGGGTTTCCCTTTTGCTTTAGAGATCTTGAGCACACCTACTTCCATCCTGACGGCAGCTACTTAACATTCAAACCACATTAGGGGCAGTTAATGTCATAAGAACAACAGCAAATCCACCCGAAAACATTTTGGAAAAGCAATGGACAGGCTCTAACTGCTTCAGCTATGTTTATCAACCGCCCCCCCAAAATCTAGATCTAGCCATGCACTGGCCAGTTGTTTCAAGATTCCCGGGCCCAGACCATCAAAACTTGGTACATTGTTTATATTTCTACGGTAGTATATGTTTCAATTCACATACTAGGTTATTGATGGTGGAAACACGTAATAGAATTCAAACTGATGTCGTATACGGTTGCTTTAAAACTGAGTAAACTATATTGAAATCAGGGAGACATTTGAGGTGAAACATGCTGTTAAGATAGGGTAGCAGCGAAATCCTAAATGAAAATTGCAAAAACTATATTTTAAAAATAGTTTTATTTATCTTCAAATTCTTGGTAGTGGTCTGGTCGGCTTTATCTCCCTCCATGCTTTATAAGAATGACATCTGTTCTTACTGATAGCCTGCTAACTGCACATCTGCTATCAGGATTTCATATCGAGTACCTTCTGTCTTCATCCTGTCTTGCTTGTTTACATACTTAAGGTGTTAGGTTTGGTTTTGAATATATAAACTCTTTGAAGAAGAAGTTTGTACACGATCAGAGAATCTTGGTGAGACCTGGCTCTGGACTTCAGGCCCTCCTACAGTCTCTCTCTCTAGTTATATCTATGTTTGTGTGTAGTTTTGTGTTTGTATATATAATAAGTTTAAAGCAAGTTACAGAAGCTGAGTCATAAGAAAATATAAGTGAAATGAACTTAAGATCATTTTGCATACTTAAATGGGCTGACTTTGGGCCTACACGGAACTTAAAGCCCATGTCCTGTTGAAATCTGACTTTTTCATCTACAGCAGGTGGTTCAGAAAAATCGCTCCTCTAGTACATCTTAGCTTTGGACTGTCTATTTCCAGAGAGATGCACAAACTTTATAAAACAGATGGCTACACTGACAGCTTGCCAGAAACCTAGGGACCACACTTAGTCTACGTAAAACCATGAACATAATCACTATTTATTTCTATTCATAACACCTCTGATAACTGATTGAACAGAACTGCTGCTGTTTAAACTCAGCAGTGATCGGTTTTATTGTAAAAAACTGTGGGGGTAAGTGGTGATGAGAGTCCTAGATAAGACCTTTTCGGGTAGCACCTTAGATAATCCCTTCCTAGTCCAAAAAAGATGAGGAACCTTGGTAGAAACCATTTAATCTGGTATGCTGGCAATCCGTGCTTCAGTCCTCTGAAGCAAGGAAATGGGATTTCCTGACATGGCGTGCCAATGCAAAATGCATTACATGCTAATAAGGAAGCCCTGGCCCACCCAGTGCCAGGAGGCTCATTTAACAGTTTTGTTAACATGGTTTTCAGTGCAAGATACACTGCTTCTCTAGCTCGTTAACCTTTTCTGTGTTCTGAATATGCTGGATAAAGCGGAAAAATATGCTGCAGGCACCGATGTACATACCAGGTGTGAGTAAGACCAATAGTTGCTTCTTTATTCAGTGAGAGTCAAGTAAAAAAATAGATGTAACAACCATTACGTACTATAGCTTTCTGCTGACATTCAAACGTGGAAAATTTTATATTTTGTCTTCAATCTTCGAACTGTTCAGCAAACCTTGAATATTACCAGGAAGAAATGACAGCTAAATCTCAGAGGCATATACATCAGAAAATAGCATATTATAGCTGCTGTTCTTAACAGGTTTTTGAGCAGCTGCTGAAGCTGAAGGAATGAAATATATCTTAAACAAATGCAGCACTATAGACCAAAAACTTTTGTCCTAGAAGGAGGCTGAGTGCCCTTAGTATCATACAGTGTTTACTCCTTATGCTTTCTCCACTTGTTCAAACAGCAGGACTTCAAGGCAAACAACCAAGAAGGATTCGGCCTTTCAGATTCCACAAGTCCGCCGTCCTGTCATGGGCACTAGGCTATACCTTTGCACAAGAGAGCTTGATTGACAGTTCAGTGTGATGAAGCATAAACTCAGGGTTTGGATGCTATGTCTATTGGTTGCACAAAAAGATGAAAATTCCTTATTAGTGCATTCTGAGCTGCATGAAGCCTCATGTGCAGCCCGACCTAGAGCTGACCCTGTGCAGATGCAGTCGAGGTTTCTGGTTAGCTTGTTAGGTAGCAAAGGAATCTGTCTGCTGAGTGAAGCTTGGGGCTCTCATGCAAAGTACTGTCAGAGAAGGAGTCTTTATTGAGCTCTTTCTTCAACTTTGAAATCTGTGTTTGAGAGCTGTCTCTTAATGACTGATGGGATTTGCAAGGAATCCCATTGCTACCATCCTGGAGATGTATGCAGTCCTGGCCTGCTAAAGTACTCTTCGCTGCAAGGATGGAGTTGATGATAATCACCTGGTTTTGCAGGGTACCACACAGCCTTGAGAATATTTTTTTTCCCTCAGTCTCAATATTACGATCAGTTCCCTACAAGCTGAGACAAAATACCTCTGGGCGGTCTTCATAGGTGTCTGAGCCTATACCAGAGAAACATTATTACTGTGTTGATGAAAATTAATTGGGCTGGGAGTTATCTACCAGATTTTGCAATACTATAGTTCCTGCCACAAGTGCTGTGACCTCTTAACTCCCAATGCCCTTTAAGCTCTGTAAGTTTTATTGTTAAGGGATTTCCAGCCCATCTGTATTCATTACCTTGGAAACATAAACAGAAGCATTACTGAAAATGTCTAATAATGAATTTAGCCTAAGCACCCTACTGGGAGGCATAGGAGCATTATTATCCCCATTTTACAATTGAAGAAAAAGTTCCAGAGTTCAAGGCTGTCCACCAGATCTCATTTTGCCAAGTCTGTCCTGCCTATATGACTGGGCTATTAACTTGAATTCCTCTGTTGACCACTAATACAACAGAATCAACTGTCAAGATAGGTGGTCTCTCATGTAATCACATTTGAAACCTTTGAGGCTCACTCTATATTAAAAACAACAGTTTAAATCCTACCCATAAACTTGCCAGCAGTCGCTACAGGTTTCTGCAGCATCTGTTTAATAGTCTCTCTGTGTGATACACTACTTAATTAGAAGGTAGAATGAAGCTGCTGGAGCTTAAGCTTCTGTATCATCTCTACAGGCAGCCCCTTCGCAAAGCCCAAGCCTGACTGTGACAATTGCACTGAGAGCCATGTCCTTCTCACTCTTTCACAGCAGAGATGAAAAAGCCATGGGTATCTCACTTTTCCATGTAGCTCTGGCTAGCTGGAGAGCCAGTGAGATGCAGCATTCTTACTCTAAGCATTGAGAAATCAAGGCACTGGTTTAAAAATAAGGAGATTTTAAACAGACACTACTGTTCTGGTTCTTTGAACTTGTCTTCATGTTTTGTGTGGAGTGTTCATGTTCTAAAGTAGAAGGAGAAAGTATTTGTATAATCTCTTGAATCCTATTGCATGGACTTCAAGAAAACATCACAATTCTGCTCAAGTTGCAAGGTATGAAAAATCCTCTCTTGTAAGCACCTTAAGTTCTGAGGAGGTGGCCACAGAAGACCAGATATTGCCAATAGCATAGAGATTAAGAAACTATCTCATAGGGGAGAATGAAGAATTTAAAAGTCCCATTGCAGCTGACATTCTTTGGCAAAGCATAAGACAAGTGAGGCAAGTTCAAAGAATGCTTGACTCCATAGACTCAAGTAGTGAATGCTAGGCAGAAGGAAAATATTTAAGTTAATGTTATTTTGTACAGTTCTAGTCTACTTACTACTTTTCTGTTAACTCAGGCAGATAAAATGAGCTGTGAAGATACAATACTGTGCTCTGGGCAAAGTGGAATGTAAAAGAGACATTTTGAAAGGAAAAATTCTATTCAGAGCCTGTGCTTAACTTGAAGAGAGGTACAGCTAGCAAAGGGATTCTCAACATAAAGCTGAACTAAGCTTACTCTGACAGTACGGGACTAGGCTGTGTTCAGCATGGCAACCAACACAAGTAACGCAAGTCAGACATCTGGAAAAAGAAAGGCACTAAATGTGTTTTGTAAACTGGGTATGTTCACCATGAACAAAAAGGACAATAGTACCACTAGCTTATATGAATGCTTTGTAGCTGCAAATGGATGAAGTTTCAGTGAAACATGAGTTGACTACCAACCAAAAACATGTAGGATAGCCTTTCCTTTAAAATGGAGCGTATAACATGACACCAAAATGCTGGAAAAACCTCAAAAAATATACAGGTAAACGAAAAAAATACAAGGAGGAAGACTCCCACTAGAAGAGTATGTGAACCACTTATGACGAGGTGTTAGCTCAGAAGACACATACAAAGCTGCTAAGGATAGGAGCATCCAGGGCTGGGTTAGAAGTCCATAAAACCTTTGATCTCACAGAAAGGATGTACATGTTAGAGTGACAGACAAATGCAGTTTGTGAAAAGCCTTTGATAGTGTTTTCCTGGGAAAAGGATAAAAATCAAGAACAGAACAGAAGAGTTCAAGCTTCCCATACATTAAATTACTCAGCAAAAAAAAAAAGAAAATAATTATAAAAACACCAATAAAAAAAAGAGAAACACTTCTGTGAAGAAAAGAATCATGTACGTATAAGAGATGGAAGGGAACTGAGGACAAGGCAAATGACACATATCTGTGTACACTTGATAAATCATCAGAGCTGTGGTGGGTACTATTTGAAAAAAAATGGGATCCATGTTTGTCTAATGCATCCGTTCTTAAATCTTTTCGTTACCCTGCCACTTGAGCAACAAGGTGTTTCCAAGTGTTTCACAGAAAAAAAAAAAAAATGAAGGCACTGGGAAAACAGTTTCTCAGAGACAGGGAGAACCAAGTGAAGTGGTATAAAGGACTATTTTGGAAACAGTTTGAACTGATGCATAAACAATGACAAATCCAGGGTGCACTTATAAGAAAAACTAAAACTGTAAGTTGTTGGCAAAAGACATGGATTCTGTGGCTATCTGAAAGGGTTCTGTGGTAAACTATGGGAAAAAAAAGAGCGCTTACCATACTTACTGAAAGAGTAACCTGAGTGTGCTGTTCAGAATAGATATCTAAAGTACATGAGAAACAATTCTTATTAAAGAGGTTGAGAAATGAGAGTTAATTAAGCTGCAGCCAGGAAGGACGTGGAATATGGCATAATTAACCTTAGCCTATTATGCTTGGAATATGGCATAATTAACCTTACGCTATTATGCTTGTGCTGGCAGATAGGTCCAGGAAGAAGGCTTAAAGTGAGAGGAACTGGACAGCTTTAGGAAACAAGAAGCTTGTCTCAAACTACTGCTTGACTGAATCAATAGGTCTGAGAGTTTGTATACAAGTGTCGGGATGGCCTATTGCAGCTGTGGCCTTGCCTGTGAAGAAAACCATTGGTTAGGCCAAATATTTATTTGAACTGTGCTCCTTTTAAAATTTATTTTGAAGACTATGCATTACAAGTGGGGCTGTATTTTTAACTCCAGATTTCTGGTGATGTAGCAGAAATGTACCAGAATTCTCTTGCATGGACCTAGAAGCAGCAGGGCCAGATTTGTAACCCCGATCTGTGGGCAAACTGTGCTCTGGGGAAAATGGCTCCTATTAGAAAGGCACATCCTACTTGAAACACCTGCTTCTCCTATTTCAGCATTTGGGCGGCATAGTTGTTTCTAGTGTTCCAGTCCTAATAGAAACCCAACAAAAATAACATGTTGAGCTAGAGATGGATTGCTAGTTAGAAAAGTCAAGGAACTGTTGTCATTTCCTGTGTTTACAGAGTTGTATGTCTTATATATGAATACTACATTAATAGCATTAAATGTAAGATGAGGAAGTTGATGGCGCTGCCTGGGAGCCAGAAGTGCTGTTCTTGCTCTTCTGTGGTGACATTTACACTAGTCCAGTGAATAAATGTTCATTAAAACAATAGAAACTCACCCCTGACAGCTCAGTGACTTCATCACTTTATGGCAAATTCAGGGTAATAGTTCATATCATTGCTTTCACCTAACTGCCATGCTGCCAGGCACTCTGATCTGAGCTTTTCTCGGTCCCTTCTGTATAAGCTCTTTACATCTGCTTTAAAGCTATAAATACTTAGATATACACGTGTCCATGGTAGGTAGGGCACCTGTTTAAGTGCTTTGCTAGATGGCTAGTTACTTGGACAAATGAGCGTGCTATTTTCTGTGGAGACCAAGAACACCTGTAATCACTGCAGTGACTAGCACAAGTTGAAGCAACATCCTCTACCACCCGAGAAGTGAACACTGAATCCTGATCTACACCCACGTTCAGACCATTTACTTTAGTTTCTCTTACTCATTAACCGGAGGGTTAGCCTCTCTTCCTTTCGCTTCCAGAAATCTAGTTTCTATAAACCCAAAACTTTTCTAGCTGAAAATTTTCAATAGATTAAATCCAAACTGATTAGTCATTTGGGATGAACAAAACTACGTATTCTTGGTAAATGAACCATTTGTCCAAGTTACCTGCCTCAATCTATGTGTGAGCCTCTTACCCGTGTTTTCATCCACAGAGGCAATAACCAAAACCTCCACAATAATGCTGCTCATGAGGTCAAGACCCTTACTCATGTTAGGTGGTAATCACAACATGGCTTTCAAAGCTCTGTTTTCTTGAAAGTTGTGTCTAGTATTTAAGAAGCTCCTTCAAGCATTTGCAATCTAAAAGGACAAACAGATGACGGAAGTTGAGAATGCCAGTCTTTACTCCGTTTGAACTTCACTGTTTTGTAGAAGCGTTCTGCTATGTCTCCTGATAACTGAGAGTTTGATGCACTGTAAAATCTGTACTAGGAGAAATCATGATGAATACTGGCAGATGATACAAAGTGAAAGGAATTGAAAGCTCATGGGAGGAAATAATGACAGACAGATTCAAGAGCAGAGCTGAGAATTTGGCACTTGAGGCAAAGCCTAAATGAATTGTGAAAGTTTCCTACAGTAAAGGATGCAGCTGTCTCATGTTATCCACCTAATCTTCCATCTCCAGGAGCAAAAGATCTTTAATGAATGGTGCCAAACTTGTTCTCCTTGTCTTGCATGTGTTGAATAACACTCATAATATGAAATCTGTCCAGTATTTCTCTTTCTAAATATCATAACTCAGCCTTCCTCAGACTTCCTGTGGTTTTCCTCTGGGGGTAAGCTGTCCATTCGCCAACCTCGTCTTCACTGGGGAAGCTGCACACAGGTTAGGTCCACCAGTATCCTTTATAGTTTTTACATCATAATTTAAAACAAACAAACAAACAACTGATAATGCATATTCTGTTCTTCCTAATGGCTTCTAGATCTTATCTTTCTGCAATACCAGCTAAAACTGAACTTTGTATAAATCACTAGCAGTACTATAGTCAGTCCTCATCAAATATTCACCTCATGTTTTTGATAGAGTGATTAAAGGGGTGTAATTTAAGATGAGGGTTTTCATGGAGCTGTGGGTACCCTTCAAAATATTGGTCCAACTTTCTTATATGCTGGTAGCTCGTTATTCCTGCTGTGGTCAAGGCAGAATATTTGCAATAACACATATGGTATTCTTTTAACTCGCAGGTTATTAATCAGAGATAAAGGACTGTCTTAAGCTGTGCTAGAGAAACTCACCATGTGTTTTCTTGTTCTTGTTAGTAAATACTAGTCTGGATTCTGTCTAACCTTTTGGTCAGTGCTTGGCTCAACACTTGTCTCAAATGGAGGGAGGATGATGTCAAATGCAAATGCAGTTGCCAGCAGCAAGTGCTCCTCCCTGACCTTTGAAAACTTATCATTTTCTTTTTTAAAAAATTAAATAGAAAATTGTCCCCTGACTGGGTTTGGGTTTATCAAACTCAGTAATGACATAGCATATAATATTAATGTAGCTTTTAATTTTACACATCTAATTTATTGGTGCCCAGTTTCCTTTCTCTTGACCATGCACACACATAGTCTAGATATATTGACAGTACAAAAATAAAAATGTTTATTACAGGCGGTGATCTCCACTTGGCCAGAACACTAAAGCTCTTGCTTGGATAGGTAGGTAGCAAACTTGTGTGAGAAACAGCACATCTATTTATCAGCTTTCCTGTTTGGAAAACCCCATATAACACATGTAGCATTAGTATCATTTTTCATTAAGACCCCTAGGGTCAGGAAAGGCTTTGAACACTCATGACAGAACACTTAAATGACCAACAGAAAGTAAAACTCTATGTGCTTTCAACTCTTTTTACGAGTCTGCTTGTTTTGAGAGAAGGGTTGGCCAGAAAACAAGAATTCTATTTGCAAAACTATTTAACGTTTAAAATACACAACAGTTTTGCAATGGAATGTTCACATGATCTTTTAGAATTTCTTATAGGTATTGATTCATTTTGGCATAATTAATTACTTCTTGTGCAGACAACTTTTCTTGGAGTATGGGGGATTCCATACTCACGGTCTCTTTCCTGTAGTATGTAATGTTTTCCTTTTCTATCTTTTTAAATATTGGTGTTTCGTATATATGTATACATATATACATGTTTGTATATATGTATACAAATATACGAAACACCAATATTTGTCCAATGGACAAAATGGTACAGCTTTTACAGAACAGAAAAATTTGAGCCAGGCAGCAGATGGAGTCTGGGACTGAGTCACCCTCAACCCCTTCAAGCAATCAGGCTATTTAGCTATTTGGGGTAAGGCTCTCTGATTTTGATCAGCAAGTCCATTCTGGACTGAAATATCTAGCCAGCAGTGCTGACATTGAAACCTGCATGTTGATCTGATAAATTGTCAATACCTACAGAATTTTTAAAGCTTTTCATCAACCTGGCAGTGTTTGTCTTCTGAAGTCACAGTTAAGGTAGATTTAAGAAACTGTTAGGTTTTAAAGGACTTTTTTAAAGAGTCAGCCTCTTTTCCTTCTAGTTTAACGTGACTTACAAAACATAGGGAACATAGTTCTTGTCCAAACACAAGAGTTTTAATTACTGCAACCCGAGAGCAGAACTTGATTAAACTATGCTTACAGAGTATGAAGGTACATAATCCAAGACTTATAATGTCTTTCCTTTTCTTGCTACACTTTAAAAAGATTTCTTTCTGATTGTTGACTGGTGTAAGTTTATTGCTGAGAGTGTGAGGAAAGAAAAGAACTGTTTAGAAATTATAAACTGCATTAGCTTTATAGTTTATAAATCCTTTTAAACACACTGTAAGCATTCAGTATCCAAAGTGCTGATGTCTTCTGAAAAATTGTCTCAGAAAAAAAAAAAATATTGGTCCTTAATTGTGGGTGTGGAATACTTTGCAGTTCTGGCTCTGACCTGAACTCCATTACACCTAGTGATACTCAAGCACTGACATATGAATACACTCTCACAGCAGCATCCTATTTCTATTTGGCCCTGCCAACTCTTAGAAAAACAAATATTTCTAACCCAGCATAATTTTCCTTGAGTCTGGCATGAAATGAGCAAGCAACAGCATCTGATGGTGTGAAAGCACTCTGCTTTCTCTGCCTTGTCCATGTCAAGCATCAGTCTTCCACATGTTTTCGTGACACAGTCTTGTAGGAGTCAGCAGAGTGCTGTATAGACTTTGGCCTGAACAGCTGGATGACTGACTGAATCTGCTCACTGACTTCAAATCACATGTTATCAGCGAAACCTTTGCTGCTGTGTTTCCTTTCATTGTGTCCTTGAGCTGACCATTTCCTGCTCATGTCCTTTAAGCAGAGAATATACAGAAGATCAGGGTCAGCCCTGACACTGCAAACGCTTCACTTATGGTTTGGGAAGATAAAGCTGTTGTTTTAATAACGTTTGAACAAACATAAAAGTTGCCTACACTTCTTTTTTTCTAATACAGTCACAAAGAAGTGATCATAAAAATTTCCTTCATCATCAATTTTTAGCCAATATTGAACGGATTTTTTAAATGTGGTGTGTGGTTCCAGCTGTGATAAATGCAAGCTATTGCAATCTGGTGGAGGAACCAGAATGTTTTATAATGACCCTGCACTGTAATCTAAGCCAAGCAAATATAATGATTCACCCAGGGAAGATAAATTATTGCCTGGAAAAATGCCAAAGCATTTTAATTTGTAACTCCAACATGTCTCTCTTGGAACCCATTGTAAAGTGTCTGCGATATGAAGTATTTTCCAAATTGTTATATAACTTCATAATTCACAGTGTTTTTTTTCCCCCTTCCTCATCCAGCACACACATACATATATTTAATTTAGACAAAAAAAATGTTTTAAATAGCCACTTGAAAAGCCCTTTGCTATAACCCCATGGGAAAAAAAAAAAAAAAAAAAATTACCTTAGTTTTTTCTGTCAGTAACATTCTAGATTTGAAGCTGGAGCTGCAGCAGGTGTCAGGGGGCCACTTGTCACCACAGCTTGGAAATGTGACAAGTCGTCAGAACGGGTTGGATGTCCCAGGCTGTTATTAGCCATCTGTTTGCAGCTCTGGGCGGGTCAGCTGCCTGGACTTGACCAGAGCCACCCCTTAATTATAGAATTTACAATTCCAGCCAATTTAGAGCTGATTTTGTTTATTGTTTATAAAAGGAAGATGTGTCACACAGCACGGCACTGACTTGTTTCTGGGATTTTGTGGAAATCGTGGCATACAATTTAGGATTTGTCAGCCGGCGGCTCCCCTGGGCACCAAAAGGGTGTGTGTCTGTGCACTGCCCGCCTACCTTCACTTTCTGCAACTGCTTTTCTAACATGTCAGGACTTCCAGCTGCGTAGGAGAAGCTCCTGTTTGCCTGTGTATGTTTGGTGTGTGTCATCCTTACAGTAACCAGACATGAGGTTACCCTTGCTGCTTACGAGTGCTCATCTTTGCTCCCATAACTGTTCCCAGAGAAGTCACTGCTCGGAAATGTGCAAGGTCATTGACTAAGAGTGGGATACTATTGTGTCTCACTCCTCTAACAGAATAGTAAAGTTTCACCACGTTCCTAACATTTCCAAGGCCAAGCAAGCACTTGAAAATAAGATAGAGAGAACTGTATTTTGATAGCTCTAGCAGGCTTTCCCTTTTTTCTCTGAAACTCATTTGAAACCACTCTGTAACTAATTGGAGTTACTCTGTGTGCCAAGGGAAGTTGTGATGAGGTCAGGTTAGATAAAAAAAAATATTTCAATACATTGCACAATTTGTTAGCTAAAATATTTTCTGATATTAATTGGCATAGAACAATATTAATGATTCCACTTTTTTTTTAATTCTTAGTGTACTAACATGTCTTCTAAGAAACTAATGGCACACTTAAAAATCCCCCAAAATATTGTCAATAATATGATATTGCACTAGAACAGAAAAATGTAAAATTCTGTTCATTTGATTCTAATTTTTTGTGCTCTTAGTTTTCTTCCTGGGGAAGAAGTGTGGGCAATGAAGATGATCTACTAAATTTTACATTCTTCTATTGCTTATAATATATTTTCCCTATTAAGTAATAAAATGGACAGGAACATGTACTGTTCCTTGGAATGTGATTCAAGCTCACTTTCACACGTCTTTCCCCTAACTGGCCAGCACTACAGTTGTAAATAGCTATTGTGAACCGACATTACTCTATACTATCACCTTCTCCTTCTGTGATTACAGACTTCAGAGTTCTGTCATGGTACACTAAAGCAACACGAATTGACACGTCCATTGCAATTTTGGTTGGAAGATCAGGCAAGAGAAAGCTCTTCTGTTCAGAAATGTTGAATAGGGCATATTTCTATAATAAGCCCAGATCACTCATTCTACTTTTGCTTGTACTGTAATGCATCTCTGGAGATCAGAGGCATGAAAGTTTTAAAAATCAATAAAAGAACAGTTTTTATATATTTTTATATGATGTATATCAAAATACAACTTGGGCACTTCTGCCTTCAGAGAGTATAGTTCCATTGAGAGTTTCTGCTAAGATCATGATACAAATCTTAAGCAGGTTGCACAGTTTAAAGAATGTTTAGATAGAATTCAAGACCCATAGCTGAAGGTACCCAGGTTTTATGTTTACAATGAATGGATTACACCTATATTCTTTGTATATGTATGGCTCTGCACACATCCTACCTACCTCTCAGTGCAATTCTTGGTTTTGTGAAACTATATGCAAGATTTGGTGATCTTTTCTTCAGGGGTCAAAATGCACAGATTTATTTGAAGCGTCATTGTTTTCCTCAGTGAAGTTTCTCTTGTTTCTCACCTCTTCCTGTGCAACTGATTTTCACCTCCTTTAGCATTCACAGAAACAGGTGTTGGGAAATTTCCACTTACCTGCACTATTAATGCTGTGGTAGCAGAGTGTGACCACTATGCTATCACATATTAACACAGATAAGTTTTCCTTGGAAGTAAGGTGAACCATGGTTTGAGGGGCAAATGCTGCCCCAACAGTTGGCCAGCTGCTCCCAGCCCAGCACCCAGAACTTATTTCTTTGTGCTGGGATGGAGAGCAGAGAGCCAGAAGCTGCTGCCCCAGGGGAGGAGAGATGGGTCTGCACTTTGATCAGTGGTGGATGAGGATAAATTTGGCATTCAGTGGAGGAAGGAGGTAAAGGGCCAAGCTGGACTTGCAAGTGTGCTGTATCATAGACATACCATGCAAGTCTGAGCTAAGCTGTCTGCTATGTAACAGTGGTTCTCGCGATGGCAGTTCTTGTCAGAGTGATGGTGTCATTCAGAACCGTACGCAATGGATAAAGAATGATATGTTAAGTTGGTGTCCTGAAGTACAGATATCATGATGACATGATCAGCTACGGGTTGAGTTTGTAGGCGCTCTTAATTTATACTTGTGGCTTTTCCTGTTTTCCATTACTATGAATAAATTAATTTCAGGAAACTTTATGTCCACATTACAAAATCTCTTTTTTTTTTTTTTTTTTTTTGTGGAAAAGCAAAAGATGAAAGCTAGTTCAGAAAAGTGTAAATTGAATATATTTTGCTGTTAAAGTTTTTCATTGTTTTAAGTTTCATCCTTATTGTTGTGTTACTTGTATTTATCGGAGGTTGTGCCATATGGTAGTAGAAAAGACTATGTTCAGTGAAACTTTCTGTAGGAAAAATTAGTTGCAAAAGAAGGTTAGTGATAGGATGAGGCATAATGATTTTAAACTGAAAGAGGGTAAATTTAGCTTAGATATTAGGAAGAAATGATTTAATGTGAGGGTGGTGAGACAATGGAACAGTCTGCCCAGAGAATTTGTGGATGCCCCATCCCTGGAAGTGTTCAAGGCCAGGCTGGATGGGGCTTTGAGCAACTCGGTCTAGTGGAAGGTGTCCTTGTCCATGGCACATAAGTTTGTCTTGTGCGTGTATGTATGTTAAACTCAGTGTATCTTATTTGAAAATGAAAATTTAAAAAATCTTTTTTGTTATGTACTAAGTAGAAGTTTGTCTGGTTTTAAAGATCTGTTTAGTAAAAGATTTTGATTTAATTGGAGCAGGGAGTGTCCAAAGTCATCTTCTGTCTGTTGAAGGATAACTAATTCATAATACAGTCTCCCCTCAAAGGGAGGAGATTTATATTTCCTAGTAATAGTGGAATGTCTGGACCACAAAATGAGCCTTACAAGCCCTATTTTGAAGAAACCTCTGCCAATACTGGATTGTCACAGTATTGTTTCCTTTTCCTTCTGTTTTTCATGCATTATTTGGAAGGGAGGATCACACAACATAAGGGAACAGTGGTGTACCATAACCACTACTGAAAGAACTACAGTCTGAGAAACAGTGATCACAGGGAAATGGAAGGTATTCAGGTAGGAATTACTGAAAATTTACCCTCCAAAAACTGCATGAACATTCATGTTGGTTTTCATTTTAGTTATAGTGGGTTTCCAGTTTCTGCTGTGATTCAGTATTGCAATTAGATGGATACTCATTGGATGTTACTGGTCACTGGTTTTGCTTGAATGTTATCCAAACAAAACTAGTTAAGTAACCATTACTACTTGTTCTTTTTATGTGCCGAAAACATAGCTTGATCTGCTAGGAGCCCATAAATATAAATATCAAATTTTAAGGCTTTTTTACTCTGAAGTTCAGAGTCTTTCGAGAGTAAAACAAATTTTCTTTTGAATTGTAGTCATCTAGTTTCAAATCTGTGAGGTACTTTTCTGGGGAAGAGTTAAGTTTCACTATTGAAAGCAATAAAGAGTTCCTCTGTCAATCAAATTAAGCATGCTAGAAATCAATGAAAACCAAAAAATGTAACAGCATCAAACTATGCCACCAGCATTAAGCACTACTTCACCTAATTTCTGAGTTACAACTTTTATTGTAACTTGGTTATGTCTGTCAGGTTGGACTGAATGAATACAAAATGTAGCATGAATATGAAATCTTTGCAGGTAACTTTTTTTTTTAATTAATATTTTTAACTCTTAAATTTGCAGTAGTGAAAAAGAGTAGAAGTTCAGATTTCATCATTGTTTTCTCTCTTTCAAATAAGACCCATATTGAAGGTTTCAATGTTTATTAGTATCTACCAATAATATGAACTCTAAATATGAATTGACTGTAACATAATAAAATAAATCAATGAACAAAAAGTAAAGTATTAAAAAAGTCTCCATGTGGTGACTATTCTTAACAGGATATTTACATATGAATAGGTCTATCTATATGCAAAAACATACCTCGAGCTGCACAAATTATTCACAAGTGCATTTTATGAATTGAACCTCCTTACTCAAAATGATATATTGATCCAAAGACATCTTATACTATATTTTGCTCTTAAGCTCTCTTACTTAGAATTCTTGTACTTAACAGCCATTGCATATGTCAATTAAGTGCTTAAGGATCGGTAGCACCTCAGATCAATATATATATTTCATAGCTAAGTATGTTGTGCTACTTCCTCATGATGGGGAAGACTTTCAGTCCTGGAGGTCTTTCTTTTAATGAATCAGAGCCGGAGCATTCTCCACATTCAAACACAGGATCTTTTCTTCTCCTTTTGTAGTTTAATTACATACTTCAGTCTTCTCCCCAAATATCTAATTTCATTGAAATTGTCAGTAATTCTATCTTGACATAATCAGATATATTGGAGAAAATAGGCTGAGTGTCTGGGCTTGTTAGTGAATTGGAAAATTGATGTCAAATTTGTCTTTTGAAAAGTGTGAATTGTGAGTTTAAAGTGTAAAAAGGATGGTTTAAATTGTCTGGTTAATTCAAGTCCCTTGAACCAGTTCCAGTCATCTTGTCATTTTTAAAATCTTTGCTAGGATTAAAAGGTTTTCACTTAGGAAAGCACTGGGCAACTTTTGCTCAAACTGTCAATAACAGCAGCTGCTTTTCCTTTATGAATTATCTGTAAAGTAAGACATATTTGGGAGCTTTCAACAGAAGAGAAAACATATTACTTGCTATAGTGGCAAGTTTTCCATTTCACAGTGTAGCACCACTTAAGGGTCATCATGTTCCCTCTCAGAAACACATTTGCACAACAATTGTTTAAATGCAAAATAATAGGACAGGGACTTCTGTATTCCTACTTTGTCTGAGTGCAATGTAGCAGATGAAATAAGAGTGTACGGGGTGACCAGCTGACTCTCTGTGGAGACAAAAAGTAATCTCTGGACCAGTTATGGATTATAGGCCATGAACCACTGAACAAAGGATCTGTTCATTTCAGCTAAAATTGAAGATTTCTATCAAACTGGTTTCAGCTCACTGTTTGCTGCCTAATATTTGTGGTCAGTGACCAGATGACTGAAGAAGGGAAATCAGAGGTTTGAGAAAGCCCTGATGAACATTCCTAGGCGTGAGCCTTTGCATGAGTACTCATGAGACTTCTTGTTTTCCGCAAGCATTTTGGCTAAAAAAATATTCACATATTTTCTGAAAATAAATACAAAAGGTCATAAATACCACTGAGGTGAATTCATGAGTTTTAGTGTAATACATATCTCTTAGTACTTACGTTGCTGTATTCACCCATGTCTAAAGAGTAACAAGGGATCTTTTGGAATGCAAATGTTCTTTACCAGCATGAAAACTAGCGAGAAAATGTATCTGTTGTAGAAGGGTTCATACATCTAGATCTGAATTTGCCATGTATGTGAAAAGATAGAAAACAGTAAAACTGTTGAAGTAAAATTCACTGTGCCTGGGAAAGGCTGAAGTAAAACAACATTAAAAGTAAATCACTTTTAAACTGTACAAAAACACTGTATAAACTGCTAAATGCTACTGAGGGACTGGATGTGTTACAGCTGCAGCTGTTGATTTGTGATGCTAGGGCATGCAAATGTTCTTCTAGGGACAAATATACAAAAAACCTAAAATATAACTAATCTTTAGAAAGTATGATATGGTACATCTATTACTTGTATAAGGTAGAATCCTCGACCATGTAAGGGAGATCATTAGGGATTCTTCACCTAACATTGCTGATGTATGTGATCAGAAAACTATCTTCAGAAATGTTCATTTTAATAGAATAGTTGCTGTTGAAAAGTTCCTACATGTATTTTAAATGATTCATCACAGTGCTGCAAGCAGAGCAGGCAAATAGGAGCTCTGGGGACTTGCTGGACCTCATTGACTGAACACTGAACACCCAGTTTTTCTTCGGTCTGCCAGATGCTTTGTACAGACTGCTGAGCTGCTTCTAGAAATTAAATTAAATGGGAATTTTTTTAAAAACCCTTTGGTTTTCATAATAAACTTACATTTCATAAGAGGCTGTTAATACATTCATGTATCATCATTTACACACTTCCATCTATAAATGTGTCTTCTTTTTTCTCTTTTTCAAAAAGAAATGAAAATGTAGCAATTATTCAAAAGAATGGACTTGGTTTGCAGAGGTGCAGAATGTCTGTAGCTGTCATATTCTTAATAAATGAAAAGTTCATAAGGTGCTTTATATACCCTTTTTATGAGAGCAGAGCAAGTAAAAATTTGCAGAAAATATTTGATGCAATACGCAACATTGGGAATTTCATAACATTATGGGAGACTAAGAATGTTATGCATGGAAATTATTATTCTTAGAAAAAGTTTTTGAATTTTTCAGAAGCTGACATAATATGACATTCTTTCAGATGCAGTCATATATCAGCCATGGATGAATCTTCTGAATCTCTCCTTAAAATTTACATTGAGCTAGAAAAAGTGAAAATTAAAAGTATCAGGGTAATACGGAGAAAATTATTTACTCCTTGTATTCAGATAAGAGCAAAATAACTGTTTCCCTTTGACATTCTTACCATTTTTTGTTAATCTACTTATAGCCTGGGGCATTTTTATTTGAACACCCTTTTAACACTACTCAGTATGTCCTTCAACACATGCACTATTGCTATCAAAAGTTCATTGTTTTAGAAACATTTTATTAAGATTCATAGCCTTTGAACTTTGTATTGTTATCTGCCAAAACAAAATGACAATCAAATTTGGAATCTCGCCCCCCTTTTTTTCTGTCCTTCCACTTTTTTTCAACTTCCTTGCTTTTCATTATTACTGTTTCTCTGAAATGACTTTATCATAGTGGAACATAAACAAGAGATTAGGTATCTCATCTGGATTAGCTTCACGGCCTCTCTGCTTTTCACCCCCAAAAGCTCAATGACCTGCTGAAGTACAGTATCAGCTGAGTTTTCTTTGGCCAGCTTGGTTCACTTGACTTGACACTAGCAAGATCAAACTACAGCAGGCTGTCAGCATAAGGGATATCCTTTGAAAAACAGAAGTTTTTCTCTTTTAGAGTCAGACTTTTCCTCTTTTCTCCTTTGTATTTTGGATTCCCCTTCCCATCTTCACAGAAAGAGAAAAAAAGCGCCTTTGTATATCTACAGTTGCCCTCACAGTGTTGCTCTGTAATACAGCAATTATATACTGAACACTTCAGCAGAAATTACAAATCTATTTCACAGATAAAAGTAACAGGTTTTTTTTTCTATATTTTAAAATTCAGATCTCAAAATTAAGCCAACTATGCTTTTCAGTTTGCAGCATGTTTAAGTAACTGAAAGATAACTCCAGAAAGTTATACTAATTTCAAACTCTGATATCAACGTTGCTTTTTTCTTAACTTCATTATAGGAATGAGTAATTAATTAATTAATTTTGAAATACTGCCCTGCTAATAAAACCAGATAAAAATGTGTGCATAGAAAAGCTTTCCTCAGTGGAAGACAAGGCTCCTCTTTACTGGGGGAAAGCCTGTAGTTACATGATGTGTCTGTCTTTACACATACATTCAGACAAAAATGTTTGCATGGTTAATTGTTACTTTTGCTGTGATAATGACAAGCACAGTAACGTTCTGTCCCTCCATGAGGACGCCATCTCTCCCCCTCAGAAGCATGTATCTAAATATTCTGTTTGGTCCTGAGGGCACTGTGAATTCTGAACAGGGTATGGCTTTCCAGTCAATTCATTCGTTCTGCTGGTGCAACTGCACTGATATGAAAGGATTTCAGGGAAGAGCTTAGCTAATGGAAGCTGACTGTGATGAAGGTTTGCGACCCTCTTCCACAAATCTTGAGAAGAATTCTACTATAACCTAGTAATTTTCATTTTTTTAAATTAATCTGGAAATGGAACTGTGTTGTTACTGGCTGTACAACTTGGGACTGTGTAAGATATGAGACTTTTTGAAATGCAGATAGTGCTACAGTTCAGAAACTCAGGGTTAGAAGAATAAAAATTAGAAATGGAGGATGAATGGCTTCTGCTTTTTTAGGCAAAACACGTAGATTTTATGCAGCTGCATAGACTGGGTGGGAATCCAATGGAATTAGTAAAAATGGAATATTTTTATTTGAGCTTTCCTGGATGAACACATAAACCATTTATTGTTATCCTGCAAGATATGCCAGCTTCTTCTGTATGCCTTGTAACTCTACAGGAGGATAAGTTGGATACACAAGGAAGACCTATAAATAAACATGTAGCCTGACAAGCTCAGCAAGGTGTCAAAGAATATATTGACCCATTAATAAGTGAGTGGTATGAATCTTATAGCTGTGATGTCTATGAATTCTCTTCAGTGAGCTGTGTATGACACTATCGTGAAACAGTTATAAAATATTCAAGTTCTAGCCTTTGGAAAGTTTACTGAAAATTAACTTTAAAATAGCAGTTATTTTAGATTAGTAGATAGCAAGATAGCTGGAAACAACATTGCTATAAAAGAAATTTTAATCATAGAAGCGTAATACAAAGAGTTGTAATATATATATATACACACACACAGGAAAATATGTCTATAATAGCTGAATTTATATATCATGTGTGTATGTCATTCCAAAGGCAATGTTATATGATCCTAGTTTTTGCTTGTAGGATACTCTTTTTTTGGTTATAATGATATTTCCAGGATATATTATCAGCCCCTATGTAGGAGGCCTGGTGATCATTGGTATAACCATTATATATTATGGCATATAAAATTTCAAGGAGTAAGCTTCTACTTCTGAATTATTTCTGCAACACTGTTGTAACCGTGCCACTTCATGACAAGTCTATATGCAGGTGAGTAAGAAGAAAAATGGGCAAAATCTAATAGTTACAATAAACCAACTATCAAAGGCTACTGCCTATCAACAGGCAGGCATCAGTGGTTGTCTTTAAAATGCCTTGGGCTCATCTCCTTGCTCTAGCTCCTGATCCTTCAACCGTAGCCCCACTCTTAGGGTGTATTATTTTTATCCAGCTCCTGCTGTGGACCACCTAGGCTGGCTTTGCTTTAGGCTCACATATGCTTTCTCAGTGACGCCCAGTGCTGTGCCTGTTTTCCCCCTTGCCTGCCTTGGGGTTGTGCTGTTGACTTGCTTTCCTGGGGCACATGGACTTAACCCCTTAATCTCAGAGAGCACCCTTATATTTTGCCTTTTCACTCCAGTTTTTCACCTTGTTTTTCTGTGAATATAGTACCTAACTCCTGAGTTACCTGGAATCCAGTCCATGCTAGATCTACCTGCCTATATGCCATGGTGAAAAGCCCTGTCCTCAGTAAAACCAGCCTTCAGCTCACCCCTCAGTGTCTCACTCTCACGACAGAAGCAGCTTTTACACAGGAAAATAATGCATGATGGGAGCCACACAGAATAACTTTGCATTTGTTTTTCTTAAATAAAACAGAAAAGTAAAATTGCTCTGTACTTTTTTTTTTTTCATTGAAGTTGGTGCACAGCCTGACCACAGAAAGGAGCTGGAACCAGACATTCCACTTTACTCAGCATAAAGGGTCCCCATGTTGCCTAGGCAGATGGAATATATGCTTCTCTGCACAATATGTGTCTTTGTCAGCAGGAATTTCCATCATTTTAAAAGCAATTTAAAATGCATTTTCATATTAAATTTGTTGCCAAAACTTGTATTAGAGATGTTTGTTTTCCTTCATGCAGACTTTCCAGACACATCTTTCTCTTTTTGAGATAACTGATACTGGGTGTGAACTGCTAATGTATAATGATGAGTTGCGTTTTGCTAGTCATATCATTATAGCTAATCCAATAAACACTGAAGTGGCTTGATTTGATTACAATATGCTGCATACACAGAAAACAATACTTTAAGGGAATAATACATTTTGAAGAGATTCTGTCTGTTCAGCGTATCCTCTGAAAAGGCAGCCTCCTGAACCGACGACTATTAACATACCTCTCAGTTTTAATTTATTTTTTATTTTTAACCTTTGTAAACTTACTGTAAACTGCAAAGAAGCACACTCACCTGTGTACAACTTCAATAGGTATACACATTGAGTGACCGGTAATAGGGGCAGAAAATCTCCCTCTTGTAGGCTACTGTTTCTTAATCTGATCCTGGAAATGAAGTTATTGCTTTAGGGCTGTTAAACTGTTGGTCTTCAAGGGAAGAGGAAAAACTTTGCTATGAGTCACCAACTATAGCATGATGGTCACCTTTCAGCTGGACAGAATTATTTTTTTACTTGGAAACTTTGCTTGCTATTAAGCCAAAAAGAGTCACATATTCATTCTTGTTGCCCATATTACAGAATGAAGCTCTAGCATAAGATGGCTAGCAGTTTCATTCTAGACCAACCCAAATAAAGTCACGTTTTAGAGCCTTTATGAAGAGAAACATAGTATAGTTCAGATCTAGGGAGAAAATTTTAAGTAAATTGCTCTTGGCTAGTAAGTGTTAGAGCTTACACCATAAACAATCACAAAAACATAAGTAAATTCATTTACATTTTTGATAAACTCTTAGAGTTGGCCTAAGAACTGAGTGTGTCAATACATTTTTTATTACAGATAATGCAGACAGGTGATCAGACACTCATCATGTTTTCCAAAGTGGTAATGCAGCCCGCAAGCTCCATAACTTTTGAGATGGTCGCATCCGTGGAAGAGTGATCCTCCTTTACAGAAATAAAAATAATAAAATCTTATTCACTTCTGGGGAGAAATGTAAACAGTGAGAAAAACTGACAGTGTGAAAAATTGACAGTGGGAAAAATTGACAGAGGCATACACTTGGTTAGGGGTGTTGATCTAATAGTTCTCTAATACCTGGAGGCTATTCATGAGCATAGCTGGGCAAAATACGATCTCTGTTATGGACGTGTGATATTCTGTTCTCTTTTAAAACTGGAATGGAACTGAGATTTCACCCTCACTTGACAGAAAAAGATACCAGGGTGAGAAAAAAAAAAATCTTAATACACCCAGGCATTCTCAGATACACAGGGAATAAGCCTATATTACACTTGGAAACAAAATAAGGAAATCAAGTATTTGCTTTGTCTTTGATTTCTGTGGAACTGACTCTTTTAAATAAGCTTCCTCACTGCCATTCTTAGAAGGGGAGGAGGACAAAATGTAGTAACCATGTCAGATGATTACCAATGTACTTCTAATTAGAAAATATAGCCAGGGCCCCACATAGTTTGTTGGCTAGGCTATCTACTGGTGATGCCTACAGGTGACCAACTTATATCCTTCTCCCTTTTTCAGCTATGTCTGTTATAGCTACATAAGACAATGCTGAAGTCACAATTTCTAAAAATAGAATTTGATTATCGAGTCAGGTGGTTTCATTTGTTCCATTCAGCCAATGCTAGCCTGATACATTTTATTTATTCCCTATTAGATGAATGGAACAGAACCAGACATTCAAAAGGAGTAGCTTCCTGGATGACAGTTATCCCAGGCTCTGATGACGCTTCTTATTTTCCAAAAATACCTCACAGATGAGCAGATTCTGAGGCTCTCAGGTTAATAATATGTATCTTAAAAAGGCTGCTTTTATTGAGTTCATGGCACTTTGATGGTGTGAGTTGATAAAAGGAAGAGAATCCCATTTAAATCAAAAGTATTTTTAATAAACCTTGTAAAGTCCGGAAATACTGTACTTATTGAACTTGAAATAATCAAAATGATGTAGGGACGTTTGTTATGTTACTGATTTAATGCAGTTTTTCCTTACTTCCAAGCTCTCAAAATGCATATGCAAGTGGCGATATACCTGTAAAATCTGTGGATAAGAAAGAGAAGTGTTTCTGATACAAGGTGCCTTTTAAAATTACTATAAGCCTTTTACTCGTACAGTCATAAGGATAGGATCACGATTTGTACAGCAATTTAATGCTAATTTTAGTCACATTCTAGATGCTTTTGCACACAGGGTACTAGTATCCTCCGGTTCTGTGGATTTGCATAATGACTTTTTAAAACTATAACATAAAAATAAGCTTTATTTTCATTTGTTGCTATTCTTTGTTATACCAATAAGTAAAAGAGAAGATCTATTTCTTGTTCTAATAGCTTTCATTTCTTATAGCCATGTTGATGCTCCAAAGCCTCTATTGCAGATCGAGTCAGCCAGTCACTGGGTGCTGGAGAGCCTCTGTCTAATCCATTTTTCCTTTGGGCATAATGTGGCGTCAGATGTCCAACTGTTTAAAACCAGTTGCTTGAGCTGAATGCACTTCCTTTTTCTTCCTCGTAATTCTTGAACATGTTTCTGGGAAAAGCTTTTCAGTTACCAGAGAAATAATTTTACTTACACAATGCTACCAGATCTAATCCTGAAGTAGTTCGTTTGCTTATTCTGCCTTTAAGAAGCCGGTGGGGATAACAATGGGTTGTAAAAAGCCAATTTCCTGCCCTGGTGCTGAGGACTGACTCTGGTCTCTAACGTTAGGCCCTAGTGCGACCCCTCCCTAGGCAAGGCAGTGGAGATCTTTCTGTTACAGAGCTGTAAGAACATTTATACTTGTATTTACTGAATGGGTTTTCTGGTAAAATCTTTTCTGCTTTTAGAAAAGAAGAGAAGAGAAGGGTAGGCAAGTTTCATTTATCTGCAATGAGTACATATTATCTGTGGATGGTTTCCTGTGCTGGGTACATTTCTGATCATAAAGAGAAAGCCAATGAAGATCAATGAGGATGTAGTTGTGAGAGAGCTGAAGAGTCATTCTTGCCTTCAATTCTGCACCACTTCCTAATGCGACCTTTTCCTCTGTTTTACAGAATCTTTATAATTAGAGTCAATTTCTTAATGTTCAAGACAAATGGGAAAATAATATTCAGAGGAAGAAGCAAGTATGTCTTAAGGCTCTTCTCTGCTGGAAATGGGAAAAGACAGAATCAGGATTTGGAAATGTCAAACAAGATCTGTGCATACAGGGCTAAAAATGAATAAATATTATAAAATATTCGTTCAGGATTTTAAAGATCTGCCTGTCTGTTCTCAGACTGAACATGCATGCATGCTTAAAAGGTATGGGTTTGCTACTTGTGAAATATTTTCTTTTTTATTCAGTATCACTCTGCCTAATAGGTCTACAAGATATACCTCCATGCACAGCTGTTTTGAAATTACACAAGGTGAAATACTCTTGGCAATATGTTTTCCACCCCTAAGCATTAGCAACCCAGCTGAAAGCATGGCCAGTCTCATTGTGGTCAGTCTTGTGGCCAGCCTTTTTTCTCTTTCTTCCCCCATTTCCTTTCTATTGTGGAAGAACACAATAGAAGCTTCATAAAGAGGAAAATACTTGTATTTGGGGTGGACCAAACACTAATTCAAGACCAGAGATGACATTCATACAAACAGCAAGATATAAAAATCCTGCTTTTACCTAAAAATATCTTTGCTTGCCCTAGGTGTGCCATGTAGCAAAAGCCTAGGCTAATTCTTTTTCCAAGTTAAATTATTCATTATAAATGACCACAGATATTTAAGGAAATATTTGAAAAAGTAACAATGTGGGAAGATGCTGTTTATGATACCATCTCATCTTCTACTTTTCTCTCCCTTTTTCTTGCTGTAATCACAGGTTGCACCCAGGCACCAAACAGTGGAAAACATTCACCCAGAAGTAACAATGGAAGATGTGGGCTTGAAAGCCTCATTTCCTCAGCAGCTTTGCTAACTATTTTTCAAATGCCTTTGCTCAATCTGATCAAGGTGTTTAGGTTATATTGAAACAAGGCAGTTTTCTAGAGGCAGCTGACTGCAACAGCTGGCTAAGATACTTTGCTAAACTACTCACTGTTTTCAAGGTATTAAATTTTAAATTATTTGGGGAACATCAGTGCTGCACTGCAGAAAACACCAGGGACAAAAACATATTAAACAACTCTAGAATTATTTTGCTGATTCTAAGGCATGCATGAGCATTGAACACTTTGATAAAGGGATCTTCCACAAACTTCTTCCGAGACAAGCTTTGGATTTTGGTACTGAGATTACTTGCTCGAATGTGTTTTCCTTAGGTAAGTGTGTGTATGTTAGCCTCTGATGAAGTGTGAAATCTCACTGACTGTGTAAGAAAGTCATGAGGAATCCATCATATGTAATAAAGACAGGGCTCCTGGCTGCAAGAATATACTAGTACAACAGCAATATAGGAAGAAGACGCAGATGTGATTTGGTATGGAGTCAGGGTAGCTGCAGGGGACTCTGATGATATTTAGGTCATGAGAAGAACAAGAATTCTGCTGTAGGTAAACAGGGCCTTGAACTCTTCCCAGCTAACGACAGAGTTACTTTGATGCACAGGCAATGCTTTTATGGGGAAATTATACATTACAATCCTTCTTACCTATTAATGTACATTCCTACAAGTTCTGTTCATTTGTTTGTAAAAAGCTGAATGGTCCCATTGTAGTTGTCACTATAGGAAAAGACGTGTGTGAGTTAATTAGAACAAACTTTGTAAGCCTCAGTTCCTATTGCTGTTGCTGCTGTGATCCAAACAGCAAAAATACTGGTTTAGGAAGTAGCAGTGAGACAATATTTCAGGTTAATTTAATGAGATTTTTTTTTAATATGCATATAATTTATTTTGTCGTTCTTTTTCCTGTAAAGAAAATGTATGTCTCTGTGGTTCCCTCTGAGTTCTAACAAGGATCCTAGGAAAAACTAAGATTGTGTTAAATAAATATCCATTTAGAAGAAACCATAGGCAGTGCAGCAGCACATATGATCTAGCACTCCAATGGCCATTAGATCACTACTAGCATCAAGTTAGTGATTCTCACTCCCTTATACTTCAAAATACTTTCATCTTTTTTTTCCCTTTTGTTTAATATTAAAAACCATCCTGAACTTAATTTTGCTGCCTTCAAAAACCTCTGGAAAGTAAAAAGCAATTTTAATAGGACCTTGAAACACACATTAATATCTAAATTGGCATTAATTAAGACAAAACAGCGTTAATTAAGACTTGCATTCAAATAAAAGCTGAAACATTCAGGAGCTGAAGTATTATCCTGCTAAGATCACTTAGTTGAAAAAGAAAAGGACTCTACTTCAGAGTAAGAGCTGCTTTTGCCCTGATCTCTACATATTTTTCATAGTTTGGGGAAAAGATTTTATTGCTTTTTGCTGTAGGAATTCTGTAGGTAGGCAGTCGACAATTTAATAGAGCAAAAGGAGCTGTTGGACTGGTGCAGTGTCAGAACTGACCTGTACTCGTCTTCTAATCCACAATGAGGTCATTTTAGAGCATGAGCCAAAGCAATGCCAAAGCTTAAGAATAATTTAAGAATAAACGTGGAAAGAAGACAAACCCAGATTGAAAATGAACACTGAAATAATACAAAATAAATCCTGAAAATAAACTATTTTAATTTAAAACGGAATTAAATGTGCCTGAGATTTGACAAAATGTACAGCTGGAAGAGCACTAAAATTAAAACAGTTTATTTAGTATCTGAGGTTTAATATATGGCACAGGTTATTCTGTAAATTAGTTTGCAAAAGTCAAAGTTAAAGTTGTAGATTAAGTTTAAAAAGCTTTTGTTTGGTGGATCTAGATGTACTGAGAGGGATCAAGAGACCTTTTTCTCAATGTGAGTGTATTATCAGACAACTTTATATTGCCCCATGCTGTGACGGGAAAGCAGATAAGGTCTTTGCCATCTGTTCTGAAGGTCCTGAGTTTAATTCTCCATGGGAGTTAGTACATGGTGCTGGTAGGAGGGAAGGAATTCATTTGGGAAAATGTTTATCTTTCCTTTGGAGAAAAAACACTTTTTACATAATATTATTTTAATCAGAAGGGATTTCAACTAATTTCTCTGCTTTCCTGAGGTTTCCCAGTGAATTGTAAGCTAATAATTCCTGTAGGAAGTAAACTACTGTAGGAGGCAATGGTAGTTACCGAAAGTGCACTTTTATTTTATTTGGGTTTAAAAGCAATGTATAAATATGCTGTTTATATTAATGTTCACAAATTTTACATATGTACTACTTTCTAGAACTTAATGATGTCTTGATGATTAAGCTCCATTCAGACAAAAAAAAAAATTCTGATGTCTGAAAGGGAAAGAGCAAATTGGTGATACACAGCAACTGGGATATTCTTCAAAATGTTGTTTGTTTGTTTGTTTTACTTTTTCTCCAAGTAGCAAAAAATTTTCAACCTCTTGCTCAGAAGAAGGACCCTTTACTCCTAGTACTTCTCTTCCAAAGAATGAACAAATATAGGACACTATACTCATCAAGTCTTTTCTTTCTTATCTTTCCCTACCAAAGACATTTTAAACAGACGATCATAGATGTCAGTCATTTAGGGCTACCACCTGCTGAGTTCTTCAAGTGGGTCAAGTGAGGGTTCAGTTAAAGCTGTGCTAAAGACCCTATCTTTTCCTTGTATTTCTACCTTTTAAATTGTGTGCACAGACATATCTTTATGAAACACACGTATGTGATAAAGATTTTGCATACAGGTGCAAAGGCTTGGCACTGACTGGCTATTTTAGAGGCTTTTTTATAACAATATTCTTCTTTTTCAGCCAAAGTTAACACAGCCAGAAAGACTCATTAGTATAAAGTGAAGCTGAACTTGTAAAAAATTAGTCTCCCTGCTCTCCAGGCTCAGAGTTTCATGACTTTTGCCTATAGGATTGATTATGGAGGGGAGTGATAATGGTATAGGAGGTGGTGAGTGATTCTATCTTGTGTATTGATCTTCTCTGACAAGACACCTTCAGAAGAGAGGCAGGAAAGCAACACAGATGAGCTCTCGGAGGAATGGGAAATACAGTTGCAAAGCCCTCCAAGTCCAGAGTTATGCAGCTGTTTCATTCCAGCTGGGAATACAGAGATCAAAGGAGCTCTGTACCCTTAAATGGGCTCTCTGGGGAGAGTGAAGGAGACTGTGAGGGTAGAGGGATGCAAGCAGGAATTATGAGTCTGCTGCTGTTGCTGACAGGGTCAGATGTGAGACATGGACATAGATCCCAGGGAGGGCAATATGAAGCAATCGGAGTGTTTCCCCAGATTCTGGGGAACAGTAAACCACAGGGAATGATAGGCAGTGAATAGGTGCTGGGCTGGTTTTAAGTTCTGTTTTCTTATAGATACTGCTAATTGGATAATGCTTTGATACAAGCAGGTTGCCAGGTGCCAGTGTCATAGCTCCTACAGGGAGCTGGGGTAGTTGTCACTGGTATCAGTGACCACTGCTATAGCTTCACTTTCACAGGGTTTGACCGTGCAAATGCACCCCAAGAGAACTGACAGCTCCACGTATGAGGTAGGTTGTAGGGAAAGTGAAGTTATTTGGCTTTACTTCCACAAGGGACTGTAAAGCTTTTCTTTCAGGAGACAGTGAGAAAACATCCCAGAAGAAAAGAAGACTGACAATGGGAGATCTAAAATCTCAGGTATATACATAGCTATTGATCTGGTTTCCTTATACTAAACTGGTTTCCCTATACTAAAAATGTCTGTTGTCTATGGTTCATGTGTGCAGAGTGGCTGAACAACAAGGTATTAGAAAACTCTTGGAACGACTTTTTAAGGTATATTTTCAATTAAGTCACTTTTTAATATTATTTCTGTTGGTTTTGATCTTAAATAAATAATAATAGTTTGATGACCGTAATAGGATTCAGGTTTACAAATTTATGCAAAGTTTTTATTTACATTTTAAAAAGTCCAGATCCTGACTGTTAAAAGGCATAAATTGAAAAGGACCAATGACCTTGTAGTCCAACATCAAGATCTATTCTTGTAATCAGGAGTGCCTTTGGATAGAAAGAGCTTCCAGAAGCCAAGAAAACATGTTTTGATTCCCATCTGGGTTTAAAGTCATGGGATTTATGATTCTAACTTATTTAAGTGCTTATAAAAATTTTGCCCTTGTGTATTGAAAAAATGTGATCAAGGGCCAAATACAATCAAAGTTTAGATGTGTCCCTAAGTCTCTTTGGTTTCAAGGAAAACTGAGGGCCTAGAGGAGTTTGAAAATTCATTTAAACACCTCATTCAGCCCAAAAGCTGAAGCCTAAGTTTGAAACTCGTGACAGAGTTGTATCTAAAGAATTAATGCCAACATTATGGAGCTGGACATTTGGATAGTTTTGCTTCTATAACATTAACTACTTGTCAATGTTGAAATAGTTTATTTTGAGATGACACAGATATTAATGCTACAGGGACTTTTTTTTTTCTTCTAAAAACAAGGCTTTCACTTTATTTCAGGATAGCAACTTTATTCATTAAAGTTAGCAGGATAAAACTTACATGATGGACTTACTTAAATATACATTTTAAAAAATCAGGTTTTTCTGCCCGTATCCTTTCTATTAAGTGCTCTGCCAGTATGGAATTTTATGAATTAAATAAATACTAATAATTTACTTTGTGATATTCTTCAATATAGTATAATTGTAACATGAGATTGAAAAGCTGTGATGTAATTTGCATGACTCAAGAAAAAAACCCAGTGCCTTAAATGACATTGTCAAGCACCTTTACTTACATTGGTTTAATTTGTGAAGTTAAGGAAGGCAAAGCATAAGGCAGCAAAGGAAAGCTCTTGTGGTGTGGGTAGTGTACCTGTAACCTCTGTGTACAACATGTTTGCAGCTACACTCGTAGATAGATTTATTTATACTTTCTTCCATGGCTGATGAATGTGAAAGCAGGACATACTGTAACTAAACAATACTACAGCTGCCTGAAGATGAGATGGGCAGATTGACTGCACAGTTTGGATGTGGAAGGACTTGAAAATTTTCATATTAAAATTTTCTTATAAATGACTTTAAACAAGAAAGCAGGTACTGATGGCAAGAATCTTTGGTGATCAGTTTTGGGAGTGGATTTTCTGAAATAGCCATTGTCAGAGCCATTGTCAGCTATAATTCATAAATCCAAACTCATAAATTGGATTCAACATGGCAAATATTTTCACTTATAACAAACATTTCTGAAACATCTAAATTGTTTTGTCTGCTCAGGTAGGAAACGTAGCTGAGGATGCTCAGATATGGTCTTTCTGTAAGTCAGAGTGCTAACATGCTCACTTGGGGTGTGTAAAGAGGGTCCACATCCCCCACTCAGCCTGGTAAGAAGAAAGTTTTTCCATCTTCCAGGCAAGTGCTTTAAGCCTGGGACTATCAGGCATTTTGAAACAGAGATCTCCTGGGAAGAGGCTCATCAGTCCAAGGGAAGTAATGATTCTATAGCTGTGTTACAGTTGAAATAATACCTTATAAACATGAAACATCTTATCTGTTTCAGTTCTGTGTCTCTGGACTGACGTCAGACCATTTGTCCTTCTGTTCCCCAACTCATCTTGCATGACCTTTTGAATAACGGCAAAAGACTATTGGTACTGCTCCAGTTTTCTGATGTTGACTCAAGTTATTAAAAAGTCTCAGTCAGAAAATAAAAACAATCAGTCACAGTCCTCTCAGAAACTCTTCTGGGAATCCTGTGTGAAATTTAAAAATATTAAACTTTAGTTAGCATAAGTTTTTTTGACATACGCTGTAGTTACTGGTCTACTCTAAAGAAGTTCATTTTCCTCTAAGATGGAGTATCTTATCCTTCTTCCCAGACAGAAAACAGCAGTGCACTGAATAAGCCTTTTCATCCATCTGTACTATTAAATATTTTCTTTTTGCTTTAGTCGCTGCCAAATACACATACTTTCTTGATCTTCTCAGTTTGCTTTACAAATTTTGCCTAGGTTATTAATTTTAATTTATACAGACCTTCTGCATATTTCTCCCGTGTAAAAGTAGCACTTTTCAGAATCACAGCAGAGCAGCTCTGCACAGAGGTATGGGAACTGCCTGATAATCTGATGGTTGCAATATCCTTCTGGGAGAGTGAGGCTCTTTTCCAAATCAGACTGACCGAGCATGTGAGCTGTAAGTAACCTTTGGCCACCAGACACAGCACCAGCAATTTCTGGACGCACTGATTATCCCTCTCCCTGACTAACCTCTGTGCAAGTCCCAGCATGTGGAGCAGAAGGCCAAACAGGACGGTTTTGGCTGGCAAATCACTTTGATATTTGGACTGGAAACTTACCTAGAAGCTGAACCTTCCTTCCTGTTGACTGTCACTTGGAAGATGTTGCCTGACACTAGCATTTCCCTATTTTGTGTTGAAGAGTTGGGCCTTTGCCTTTCCTAACTCTGTCCCTCATCTGTTCTCCCCCTGAATCCTTGTGCCCTTTCATGCAATGGCACCAATATATTTATACTTAACTTCCTCTATGCGATTCTGGTTTATACAGTGGGTCAATTAGGAGTTTTGAACTTACTGGAAACAGTGCACACATTTCAGCCTGCCATTTGCAGGAAAGGACAGTCAGCACATTTAGGTCTTCACTCATGCTCCAACCAAAGAGAGGAAACAATCTGTGATCCACGCTTTCTTTGTGAGCCCCGGCTACTATCGATTACTGTGCAGACGAAATACATCCTGGTGTCAGCACCTTTACCCAAATCACTTTTTTTTCTTTGGATTATGGCAACAAAATAAAAACAAGGCAGGAAGTACACAAAATAATAGCTGTATGAGTGCATGTCATACTACGCCAAAAAACCCCTCTTGGTTGCATATGCAGAACTAAGAATGATTTTGATGGTTTTCTAGAAACAGGCATCGATAGTATATGATAAAGTTAGAGATAGTGTTTCATTTGGTGCAATCAGGAAGTACTTTGAAAGTGGAAATATTTAGCATGGAAGAGAGGAGACATTAAATTAATGTATTTTTATTGAACAGCTGGCTTTGTAAAATGACTTTGTAGTTCATTGGTTTGTGCCATGTGGCCCATTTCTGGCACTTTCTTTAGGTGTTGCAGGGTGCTGTGTTCTCAAGTATCCTCACATATTAATGACAGTTTGTAGTGTTTTATGGTGGAGAAGATCAAGAAAAGGACCACAACCAGAGCCCATGACTGCCTGTGTTATATAAAAGGAAAGACTCCAGAAAAAGATACTTTTTGGATATGAAATAAATTTCATCAGAAGAAATCTGATATAGTAAGGTTTTACATATTCACAGGTAGAGACCTAAATGCACAAGAGCACAAAACACACTATCTTGCCCTTTCAGTCACAGAGCTGGATTATGGATGTTGTCTGAACACACACTTCTGCCAGGAAAAAAAATGAACTCAAATCTACTATGTAGGGTTGAGCTGTTGTATTTTCAGGTTTTATGTTAGGATTTGGTTGTGAGTTTGGAATTTTATTATTCTCTTTTTATTACTTGAAACAGTGAAGAGGATGAGGTGTTTGCACTGAAAACTTCTGATGTCTTGCTGCTAGGATACCGCTTCTTTTTTTCCAAGTCTTCTGTCAAGGAAAATGGAATATAATACTGTTTATTTTTTGTCCTATCATGGATATTGCATCAAAACACAGTCATGAAAACTGGTGGAGATTTCTTTCAGTCCTATTTTTTTTGACTTGCTGAAGCTCTCTGAGCAGTTCATATTCAGTACTTGAACATAAAACCATGGCTATGTTTTAGCTAAAAGTCAGTTGTTTGTTGCTATTTATATTTGGCAGACTACATTTTGATATATTTTTAAAATAATTAGATCTGTTCTGTTTGCACTTTCTAGGACCTTCTATAAGTCAAATGTGCACTGTATAAAACCCAGACGCTGATTTCAAAATCCGTACAACCATTTTCTAAGCATTGAATTACTTCAGGGGAAGTAAGTAGCTTATGATTTATTCACATTTAGATTATATTTATAATACTACAATAATCATATTTGTAAAGAAAATTGTTTCATGAATTTAAATGGGTTGAAGTGATGAATTCAATGTTTTTATAATTGTCAAAATATTTATAAGCAAGCATGACCATAGTATAAAATCTGTTATGTTTCAAGATCATCAAGAGAATAAAATCATTATATCAAGGAATGATTTGGGTTGGAGGAGACATTTAAAGGTCATCTAGTCCAACCCCCTTGCCACAAGCAGGGACATCTTACACATGATCAGGTCTCTCAAAGCCCCATCCAACCCGGCCTTGAACACCTCCAGTGAGGAGGCATCCATAACTTCTCTGGGCAAGCTGTTCCAGTGTCCCACCACCCTCATGGTACAAAAAAGTCTGCCTTATATCCAAGCTAAACCTACCCTCTTTCAGTTTAAAACTGTTGCCCCTCGTCTGGTCACTACAGGCCCTGGTAAAAAGTCTTTTTCCATCTTTCTTATAACTCCCTTTATATATTGAAAGACCACATAAGGTCTTCCCAGAGACTTCTTTTCTCCAGACTAAACAACTCTAGATCTCTCAGCCTTTCTTCACAGGCAAGGTGTTACAGCCCTCTGAGCATTTTCATGGCCCTCCTCTGGGTCTGCTACCAGTAAGTAAAGTCTACTGTATTAAAAACAAACAAACAAACAAACCCCCACATTTCATTCTGATTTATTCATCATTAAAATATCTTCCATGTTTAATGCATATAATTTTTTTAACTGCTTCAGTATTGTATTTCATGTGAGTTTGTGTGAGTGCTTTCTAATCAGAATTACAGTTCAATTACTTAAAATTCTCCCAAGAGCAGCCTCTGCATCACAAAGAGGAGCAGGAAAACACCTATTCTTCAGAGAATTTAGCTCTATCTTGTAATATCAGAAAAATCTTTTAGCGAAACCAGGGGTGACGAAGTTGATAATTTTTTTGCTCTACGCCAAATCTTTGGATGAGAAGAGATATTGTTTCCAATCTGCACACCACATTAATGAACTAACCTCACATCCTGAATGTTTTTGAAAAGTCTATATAAAGAGTAGCATTTGTCGCTGGCTGAATAAATTACAAAATGCATGTTTATGAATTTTGGTCATCTTCTCACTTAGAGAGCCCATAGTTCTTTGCTATGTATCTTGTTTTTTAGCGAAAATATATAAATATATGTTACTATTTTGGAAACAGTCCACTGGAAACATGGGGAGATGTAGAAATGCTATGAGAAGCATACTTACCCAACCAGCACAATTTATTTTATGTAAGCAGTCATATCTTGCATTTTAACAGTTTGTTTTAATGACTTAATTAAGACTGGATTTTCTAGTGTTGGAATAGCTGTCTAAGTACAGTCACATAAGTCATGACACCGCTTTATTTGCTCTGCAGTCTGAAAAGCAGGAGACTGTGTCTAAGCTTGTAAATCCTGCTAGGATGTGCTTCATGGAGAGGTTGAGAGGGTCAGCTTCTGAATCTCTGAACAACTTTGGGACAATAAAATCTTGTGTAATGCTAGGTCAGAGTGTGAGTGGAGGTAGTTCATGGCTGTCCACATCTGAGTATTCACACCTAGGAGAGTACAGCAAGTAATATCTGGGGTGCAGTCAGCAGAGCACCCCAATGCTTTACTACCATTACCACAAGATGATCAACTGTGTTGCTGGATGCAATTTCTTGTTATAACAGGGAAACACAGAAGATTTTTGTCATAACAGTATTTGTTTGATTCTTATATGCATCTGTACTGCTCTGAGCGCTCAGCACATCAGAGGTCTAGTGTCTCATGGCATCCATAAGCCCAGTGATATACTTTCATGATGAGAGTTTTCTGACTGCTTTACAGACATTTTTGGTTCTTAAGTAGGGAAAAAGAGCCAAAACACAACTGAGAATATGACCTGCTGCTTTTTGTATCAGATGTGATCCAAGACACGATCACGCTTTCTGATGTGAAAGCTTGTACGGCACTTTCTAAGAAAAGGTGTCCTGGCAAAATTAATGAAACAGCACCCTAGTATGGTCCAAAGCTCAACTGATAATGGCACTATTATTCACCATCTGTGCCACATTGTTGTGTTGCTGTGCTAGTCATCACCTGTGCTTCACCCTAGATATAACTGTGCAGAAGCTGATGAAAGTTTTCCTACATAGCTTCACAAGAATGTGATAAGCTTTAACTAGCTATTTTTTGCAAGGTATTCTGTGGCTCTGGGTACAAAAAGTTCCTTTAGAGATTCAAAACAGTAACATATCTTTCTTCACTGAAATCTTCAGCTGTGAGCGCCTCAAGTTAGAGTAGCTGCTTGCATTTATATGATTTATATGTGGACATTTAAACAAGGCATCATTTGCAGTATTGCTGGACGTTATTCTTAATTTAATAATGCACCACAATTGTGTATGATCTTCACACTGAGAGCCTCAGAGACATTTAAAGTAGGACCAACTGCTGAACACCTGTGACATGTCTGTAAGTTGCAACCCAGAGCTCACTGCCTAAGGAAAAGAGGGGTCTTGAGTTGTCCCTGGGTCCTCTCAGTTCAGAGGCTCTTAAAGGATGGAAGAATGTGACTTGGAAATAGTTCTTGAAAGCAGAGTTCCAAGCACATATGATGGAAAAACCTCCAGGAGTGAGGAGCAGAAGTTTTTACGTTCTTTATGTTCTGTTGACTCTTGTTCCCAACATTAATGAGTTCAACTAGAGTTGAGGAACTTGTTCAATATTGCAGTCCCCAGAAGTTTACATTTCAGCAAACATAAAATATGAACAAAGGAGACAAACAAAAAGAACAGAGAAAGGAAGGATATGGCTTCAAACAAATGAAGCCAATATAACTCAAAATACAGCTAAAGAAAGAGAGGAAGAGTAAATCCTTTAAATAAGCAATATTAGCCATAAAGTCCCAAATGGATATGGGAAAAAACAAAACAAACAAAAAAACCCCACAAAAAACCCCCCAAACAAAACACACGAAACCAAAAAAAACCCACAGCAAATGAGAATTATTCATAGAAGCTTCTACCCTCCTCTGAAGGTTGCAAACTACTGAATGTGCTGAGGCTCTGCAGCCCCTGCTTTCATTAGCTGTAACTCCAACAGTAACCGTAACACTTGTGATAGACTGAGTGCACTAACAGGCATTAACAGCCTTGAGTAGCCTCACCTGGGACTCTCACTCACACACGCTCTGCCCACAGACCCTGGGGCTCTATTTAAGCTCAGGTCTTCAGTGCCTTTCTGAGCTATGCTGGGTTGGTTTGTCTGCATGGTGATTCATTGCTGGGCCTTGGACTTACATTGCAGGTAGTCCATTCCTAGCCCTGGCTCTTGAGTGGGCTCTTCTGCTTTAGGGTTTAGCTTTATTTCCAAACTTTTCTCTAGCTGCTCTTTACTAGAGTGCTAGGGTGGACCCTGTTTCCAGTACTCTGGACCTTAGCTAGTGTGGGCATAGCCTTTGCTGGGGTTGTCCTGAGCTCTGAGGTTGGTCCCCCTTGCAGAGCAGCCCTGCATGTGCTGCTCCCTGATAGCACTAAACATAAGAGCCCAGGCATGCTGAGGCAGAAAACATGAGGTATGGTAGTCCCAAATCTGTTTCTCTGGAGCTTCAAAACAAAATGTTTTCAGAGTCTAGAATTTCAGGGAAGAGATGTTTTTGAAAATGATCTCTTTTGTTGTGGGATGGCTGTCAAGACCTTCAGAAGATCCAATGCTTGGGAAGAGTCAAATAATTATGAACAACCATTGTGTGGTTCAGTCATTCAGCTTCAAAACAAGCTGTACATGTACCAGAGACTTGATCAGGAGAGGGTGAAATAGAGTCCACTTTATGAGAGATTTAGAAGCTTAACATAGCTAAAATAGAGCTCTCAGAACAGGCTGAATTTCCTTCAGAATGAAATTGCCGTTCTATGTCTGACTTGACAGAGCACCCAGCAGAGAAATGGCAAGGCTGGGAGCAGGGTCTGTAGGATATCTCTATTTGTCAGGTAGGCTGCTGGCCTGAGGAACGTGGATTAGACTCATCAGCATCCTTCTGGATTGAGCAAGTGTGTGAGCTGGTGGGAATCACAAAGCAGGATTTGAAAATAGTTTAATCTGGCAGAATTTCATTAAAATTGAAACATCTCTGGAAAACATTTAAACATTAATGGATAGGCAAACTGAGAATAGAAAAATGTTCAGTAAACACAGCAGTGTTGTTTTCCCCCTCCAGTTGGCTCTACTGGTAATTCTCCTTGCATGCTATATAGTAGTAGTTGGTATGGTTCCATGTGGCTGGTTTTTTTTTGGCTTAGGATTTTTGGTTATTTTTAAATGTCTTTGCTCAGAACTGTTGATGGTTATATTCAGAAAACAATGTTAAAATAACTTGCAGTCTTAATCACTTAAGAGTTAAGAAATAGAATTAAGGCTGTTGAGGCCATTATAGTTCAATCCCCATGTACATTATGAGATAGTCTTTAATTACATGATCTCATTCTTTGTTTTCCCACAGGACTCTGCCTCATTCAGTGCGCAGGATGAACAGCGCTTGGAATGAATCAGCACAACACAATGAGAGAGTCTGTTGTTTGCAAGACTCATCTCAGTTGTTGAGGAAGCTGGGATATGTGTTTTGAATGAGTTGGGATGTCAAGAAAAGAACGGATGGTCTTGTAGCTGAGGAAACTGTATGTTGCCCTTGAGAATGAGTTTCTGTCACTGCCTCTGCCAAAAAACACTGCAAGGTACTGTTTGGGGGGTGAATTTTTTTTTTTCCTTAGGTAACCATTAACTGTGAACATCTGATTTTCCTAGACATTTCAGGGCATAGGTCCACATTCTGTACTACCACAATCAAACAAAATATTGAATTCAGTGAGTGTTGTTCATTCTTGCACTTTGGGGAAAAGGTAGTGTGCAGTCATAATTAGGAGATGTTTTACAAGGCAGTTGTGCTTTTAGTACTTCCTATTCTGTGCTCTTAATACAGCTATTTGATGTATTAATAACAAAATTTTCTGTATACACATATCTAACATTTAGTGAACTGGTAAACAGAAAACTAGGAAAAGCGACTAAGAGTAAATCAGTCTTTAGTATATATGGATGTGAAATACCAGTGCAAACTAACTAGTATTTTAAGCACAGGTTTCTTAATTTATAGTGACAGTCTGTGTTTATCTTTGACACCCACCTGTACATCCTACTAAAGTAGCTGCAAACTGTCTGTGAAGGTCTTGTTTTGTTTTGCAATCTCTTTAAATAGTCCAGTTTATTTTAAATTGTAGGGGATTATTTTAAAATTAAGGCCCAAATGAAACTGGTGTATCAGCTTCCACATATTCAACTTGCATCTAGTCTGTTCTCCAGGTAAGTCACCATGGTTGTCCTTTCCATTTCCATTTTAACACCTATTTTTCAGCATCAGTTTAGCCAATGCTACATTGATGTGGGGAGAATTATTTTTCCTTATTCTAGAACAAAGTAGAAGCAATGCAGTTGGCCTCTGCTCCCATGTAGCTAGGTCTTACTTCAGAAGGGCCTTATCAATGAAGAGAAAGATCCACACTGTACTCAGAAGTTGGACTACAAGTGACAGTCTGCTCAGATGAGTTGTTGCTCAAATGTGAATATTATTTCTCGAAATCATAGCAACCAAAGAAATAATAAGACCAGAAAACAGCAACAAAAAATAAAGCCTTATCTCCAACATCTTTAAACTGTGTCACCTTCAGTAATACAAACAGGGTCTCTCTGCTGTAGCTCAGAAGGGGATTGTCAGCTTTCCAAGATATTCTGTTTCTAATTCTTGTGTTCTTCTGAAGTAACTGAACTGGAAATAACTGTGCTGGTTTACAGTGGAGGAAAAAACCTGAGATTTCCAAAATTTTACTCCCATTTTCTCTTCACCTATTACATAATTAAATGTAATGGCAGTATATTAGTAGTCTAAAAATATTTCTTTGTATGTGAGCATTTATCCAATCTGTTGTTATTCTGCATTTTAGCAGTTTGTTTTAAGGAACTGAAGATCTCTGACTTTTTTTTTTTTTGGTGAGGGTTAGTATTTTGGGTTTGCTGTTTCTTACGGCAAAGAGTGAAGGGAGAGGTAACAAAAAGGGAGATCACTGAATCACTGACAGTCCTGCTGGATTCTAATTTTTTTTTTTTTTTTAGAGTCATAACAGGTTATCTTGCTTTTTAAGTAGTTATTCATCATAGAAGCTGGGTAAATCATAAACTCGCATCAGATGTTTTTACTTGAGTTTTTATTCACAGCAATCAACTCTAGTCCAGGATAATAAAAACTGATGAGCTTTATGAGAATATTCCAGGGTTGAGGAGGGTCAGGATGTGGCTCTGATTGTGGAAGAGTGTCTACTCAGCACAGATGGGAAGGGGAATATCGCTGCCACTGCAGCACTAGTACCCTGAGCTGCAAAGGAGCAAATCCAGCTGAGTAAGTGAGGCTTCCAGCCAGGGGTGTTCTCATAAAAGCACAGCCGTGCTGTGTGCCACGTTGTAAGATTTAGCTTAAATCAGACTCCTCCAAAGCAAGGATATTGGGTCTAGAGGGTAGAGAATGACTTTGAGAAGACCAGTTAAGTCATAGAGCTTATTCTGTCAGGCTTATGCCTTATAGTAAAGCAACTCCTAACCTTCCAATAATCTTCTGAATCTTACGTTAGAATCAAATTGTATTCTGAAAAAAAAAAATAGGGCTTGTCTACCTCATCTTCAGCTTCTGTTATTTATTAAGAGTAAAAACTATGGGCCATTTCAAATGGTCAGAGCTGTCTGTTTCCTTAAATCTTTCTTTGGATAGATTCTGAGAAGTACTACTTTGAGTCTTCCTATTTCCTGTATCAACTATAGCAGTCTGTAATTCAGGTGGAGAACACTATTTCTAAATCTGTCATGACAATAGAACTTTGTCCAAATAAATTAATGCAAAAATAATACTTAACCTTTTTGGCCTAGTGTTACCCAGAGTTGTATAATACAAAAGCAGAGACTGTGTCACATCAGGTGACATCAGCTTTTCCTTAACGCTAATATTAGTAGCAAGCCTGGGGATGTAGAAAGTACTGCACAATTCATTACCTTATTTTTGAATGATCAAATCTCTTTGTATGAGAAGAGCTATAAATACTCTTTGTTTATTCTGCAGCCCAAGGGCAAATCTATGATAGAGACAAGATTCTGCAGCCACAGAGTTACAGAAAACTCAGCATTCTACTGTGCCATTAATAGGAGCTTCTAAGTACTTCTGAGACGACCTAAAAATAAATCAGTGCAGCTCTTCTGTTTTATAGACAAATTCACTAGAGACATGGTGGGAGGGAGCAAGAGAAGAGAAAAATGCATATGTAAACAAATTTTCAGAAGCAACATTGTCTGAAGAGTGTGTGTTATGCAAGTAGGCAGGTAACACTTGGACTTAAGTAAATGCCCAATGTGATATCCACATCTAAATTAAAATGCAGTAACTTGCAAAAGTTGATTGTGAGCCAGCCAACACTGAGAAGTCTCTGTAGTCAAGGTGCTTGTCACTTGTAGTGAAGGAGGATAATTCTGCTCTAAATAGATTGAGGTTACTGCTCCAAAAATCTCTCAGCTGTTCCCTTTCACTTACAAATAGAACAACTAAAACCACCTGCAATCTATGGATTGAAGTAGCACTTGACTTTATCAATACATAATGGTATATAGCACTAGGGACAAACTTCAGTTCAAACCTGTAATGCAAATGAAAGATTGAGCTACTGGGACATCCCTGAGATGTGGATTTCATCACACTTTCAGACAAACAGACAGGTTATGTGCTCTCTTTTGAACTCCCTTTGAATATTAGATGGGATTTCTTCCTTCATTATTCTTCCTTGATGGCTGTGTCAGAATATCTCTCCCAATTTTAATGTCATTCTTGAGCAGTTTGTAGCCATTTTTTCCTTGGGCTGATGCTATTTTTGTTACAAAGTTAATTTTTTTACTGTTACTTCTATAGGAAGCTAACATACCCCTTCATGCACTTTTCGAAGTGCTCTCTTAATAGTCTCCTGGAAGAGAGGATCTCTATTTTTTTGATCAAAAGGATGGTCACGATTATACATACTATTTCAAAAAATGTTAATATATGCGTGAGTTTGTAATAATGCCATCAATGTTGCTCTTTTTTTTTACTGGAAATATCTTGCCTCATAGTTGCTTGGATTGTATTTCTGTTTCTTGGTTATAGGAGGTTGATAATAATTTTGTTTGACTATTAAATCCATATCTTTCTCCCATCACTATGTCTGAGATTCCAGAAAGAATTCTTGTTGTTAACCTTTATTTATGACCTTGCATTCTGTAGAATTGATTTTCATCCAGTTACTATTACTTTGGCTCCCAAGGTCATTGACTTCTACTGTGATAGTACAGTTCCCTTCTGCATGGACAATTCATCTCAATAACATATTATCAGCAGATCTCAGTGGCACGCTTTTATTTTGTACAGTAAGTTTATGAACAAAAGTATTAAATATTTGCCTCATGGTGGCTCTTTGAGGACTTTACCCAGAAACCTATAAGAACTTCTGGTCCAGCATTCCTCTACAGTCTATGTAAAGAAGGCAGATTCACAGTTTACTTAGCTTGACTGAATTATTTCTCCTTGCAATGTTTGATAAATATTTGCAAATGTTTCATGAACCTTGTGTTTACATCATTAGGGATGATATTTATACTGAAAATAACTGGAATGGAAAAAAGGTTTTAAAACTGAAAACAGGTGCATTGGAAAACAATGTAGGGTTTTTCTCTACAATTACTTTAGTTGCACCTGTGCAATATAGTATCAAATTTCTTAGTCTGATGTCGGCAGTAAAAAGACAAACTGACAGCAGACAAATTATCTTTCATCTGGAAAATGACAAGTCTGTGTTTCTTCTTTCTTTGAGAAGAAAAAAATACAGTTCTCTACAACAATATAAAGCAATGCTGACACCTACAGAGAATGTATGTAAATATCAGGTTAGAATTTGCATTTTCTGTGAGAATTTCCAGAATTATTTGGTAAAAGACCAAATGATTTAAAGCAAGCTTTTATATCTGCTAAGCAGAAGATAAAGATTTGTTTTTCTTTGGTAAATCAGATAAAACTTTGAACAGTAACCATATGCTTTTTAAAAATATGTAACTTTCAGTGATTGTACACTTCCAACTGCATAATTTTTTTTTTTAACAAATTGATTCATACGGCTGTGAAGGACCCAATAGCCATGAACCAAGTCATCAACATGATGCACATTGCTGCACAGAACCTGGTTTCCTGCCTCTGGTGGGCTGTTTCCCCTTCCCTCCCTCACTGTGACACAACAGGATTACATTGGTGTTACTGGGGTTTGCAGCTTTTGTGCTCAGCTGAACAGGCCTACAACAACTTCTATGTACTAGATTGCCTGTATGTGGAGTAAAGTTAAAGAAAAATTAGCCTGATGTATTGAGAAGAGATTACATAGAAGAGACATAGCTCTTTTATTGAGTATTTGTTCACCAGTGTAGTATTATGAGTTATGCAAGCTGTGATATTCACCACACTGGTGCAGAAAGGTGGACTCCTCTCCTTCAAAGCATATGATAGATATGGCTTGGACCCAACTCAGCTTGTGAACAAAAGGAAAAAACTAGGAAGACTGAATGACTTCAAAGCCTGCCTTTTGAGTTTAGGGGTTTTTTACCCATAGAGAGCTACAAAACAGAAAGCAATACTATTCATTGAAAGCAAGTCATAACTATTTTGATGTAAAAGGCTGAATAAACTCCCTTTGTTCTAGTCTTCTATTGCTTCTTTGGAAATGAATGTATCACAAGGTATTAATAAGTGTCTTTGAAAACCAGGTACATTTCATATTCAGGAATCTTTTCATCTGATAGAAAACAGTTCTTTACTAGTCAGATTGTCAAAATCTTCCCATTTAAAAGCAAAGTATTTGCACTGGTTAGTGTGTATTTTCATTTCTATTGGACGATCACAATATTAGAGTTCAAGTATATTTATTTTTAGCATTAGAAGTAATCATTTGCATGTTTTATTAAATTGTATGATTGAAAACAGTGGACTTCCCCTTTCATACTATAACTGTGGCCCTAAAAGTGTGTATACCATGCCTAAGTGCATAAACCAATTTGATATAATTTTGTGTATATAAATGCATGTATTGCGATGCATATACATGAATATACATTATCTTAGTTGAGGGAACTGAACCAAGTTAAGGATTATCCTTTCCTCTTCAATAATTGCATGTTTACATTTTCAGCTTTTAATTCATGTATGTGTTTAGAACAGAATCATTGTTTTAAACTCCATTGTTCTGGTGGATCTGAGCATGGTGACAACAGTGAAAAGCTTAGCTTGCAATTTCAAATGCTGTGAGATTCATTTCTCACCGATGTTTTCCTAACACTGTCTGGCAAATGAATATTGTTCCCATACTGATTGTCATTATTTGCAAAGGCTTAGGCCTTACAGGTACATAATTAAGTAGAAAAGCTCACTGAAGTGTAACTGGCAATCTTTTTTTTGGTAATATGCAGAAGATGGATGCTGTCCCTCACCTCTCCCTCCCTTGCTGTGAGAGTTTACACAAACAGCAGCGTTTTGTGAGGCTGCAATACAATCAGCGCCTTGTTTTAAAGCACCCAAAGACAACGCATTATTATGTTTTTATAGTAACGTGTTTCGGTCACTTAATGGGGAAAGTGAAATCCCTGGAGGTATGTTTTGCCCGTCACCTGGAACCAGTCGGTGCCGCGCTGGAGCTGCCGGTGTGGGGTGCCCGGGGGAGCCGGGGCGGGGGCGGCTGCGGCTGCTGACCCGGCTGCTGACCGGCCGCCCTTGGCTCTCACTAGGGGTCGCAGGATGCCCAAAAATCGCAACCTCCTGGTGGGGGCAAGGATGCCAGCCTTCCCTGCCGGCTATCTGCAAAGCCACCTCTTGCAGGCTGTGGGTCAGCCTTGGGTAAACAGGCAAACGCCACCATCGTGCCCTCTCTCCTGGTGGCTTGCTAAAAACTGAGGGTTGTTCAGGACAAGAAGCTTGAGTCCAGGAAGGAGACGGCATCTAATTGTTATGAAATACACGTGTCAGGTAATCCGTAAGAAAGTCCTAATGCTGGTACAGGTGAGATTATTTCTGTTGCAGAGTTTAATCTGGATATTAACTGGAGACTTGGCCAGGCAGTGTTTTCTATATTATGCTCATTAAATGCTCACTGTTGAAAATGAATAATAAATGTTATTTGTAAATACTAGTCTTCCATGGTGAAATCCTTGAGGTACTACTGGTGTTCCAGCACTTCACCTGCTTAATTACATTGAGACTACCTGAAGGACTACATTAAAAATGTAGGCCACATCAACGCTCTTCCTTGTGAAAGTTCTGATACTAAAATATAATAATGGGTCGCATTTCAGAAGAGAGCTTGCTCATCTGGTCTGCCACTGCTTTTTAAACTAAACTTCAGGCATGTTCCTATGTCTTTATTTCCCAAACAAACACACATTCTGTTACTGTGGTGACGGTGAGGATGGAAGTTAGAGGAAGAAGTGTAGCAAGCAATAACAACAGAAGAACCAAATTTACTGATGAAGAAAATTGCCAAGCTGATCTATTCATTAAAGTAAATGGAATTCGGACAGGAGTAGGCAACTCATTACAAATGTATCAGGCAGCCTTATTCTGAGTCAACTGAAACATGCAAATATCAAAAATTGTATTCAATAAATAGTTTGACACTTGACACCAATTGAAATAATTTCTTACAAAGATAAGAATAAAAATGAACAGACAGCCTTGATTTCTAAAGAGAGCTGAGTGATAAAGTAATGGCTTTCAGCATATTTGTGTACACATACAGAGAAAACAAAACAGGCTTAGGAAAGAGAAGTAGTGCTAGAGGAGCTTTTCACAAACCAAAGACTATTTGAATCATTTAGAAGTCATGAGTCATCACTTCAGTGCAGTTCACTCTTAAAGCAGAAGAACTTCTGACTGTTTCCACTGTTAGCAGTTTGTGCAAAATTTGAGTGTTTATGTTACAAATTTTTCTAGTATAAGGAATTTGATAACATGTCTTGTTGCATTTATCTGTGGTGTCTATCCTGCAAACCACTATACATGTCACTTGCTGAAAAAGAGGATCCACATAAATTGGCTTATGGTAGACTGAGTTAAGGGTCTTTTTTTTTGTTGTTGTTGTTGGGAATGAAGTGCAGTTTTTACATGCTAAGTATAACGTTTTAACAAGTAAAATACATGTTGCAAACACGTACTTAAAAATCTTACCTGTTGTGGCAGTTCTACATAATAATAAACACAAGTACAGATGTACACCTTGATTCTTATGCTCCATGCTTGAAGATTCTAAATTGTTCATATATGTAGTGTTTTAAGCCTGGACTGAGAAAGTAAAGGCTTCTTCTTGACTCTTCAGATCTGCAGCACATGCAGAAGGTAACACAGTACTGCTTTTGCAGCAAGACTGAACTATGTATTATATGCAGCACAGAACCCTGCATGTGTAAGTGGTGCCTGGGATGCCCTTCACCCTTTTCTTGGAAGGCTGAAAAATTTATGTAAATGGTGGTTACACGTTCTAGTTTAATTTTGGAAGTGTTTTGATCTCCGACTTTAGTTTGGGTCCTTTATATTGTGAATGTTTGTGTGCGCACATATATGTGTACACGATTGCCAATAACTATTGCTAGTCAGTCATCTGTGACATTTCTAGTATTGCAAATTGAATAGCTTTGAGTGGAGAGGGCAAAAAATGAATTGCAAGGGCATAGCGCTCTAACTATGCTGTAGGAAAATTCTACTGAAACGGCTGCAAGTTGAATTCAAGTTGTAAAGCATACATGTATTCTGTGTATATGCGTAATTACTGTAAGATATGTATTATTTACAGCAAATACTGATTGATTGGTGTTTGCACAAAACTGTCACCTTGGTAAGTGAAACAGCATCCGTCTTTAAAATACAATATGATTCCTGAATCCTCCAGGCAGAAGTTATTAATTATTGCTTCACGGTACGTCAGTGTCTTCTTTTTAAAAGAAGCTTATGCTGCATAGTCTAGGAAAATGTTCCATTGTAGTAAAAAAAAAATCGATAATAAGCACAGTGCAAACAGTTTTGGAGAGAGCTGGATAATGTGAATGCAATTAAATTAGTTTTGCTATAGGCATTTATGATCTTATGCCACTGAAGATTACAAAAAGGTACTAGCTAAGCTGCCTTAGGTATATGAGGGTGTTTTTGGATAGCTGCACAATAAAATTCAGTGGGTATGATACTACCAGTATTAATGAAATATACATTAGACAATGTTGAAAGCAGTAAAAGATCTCTGCTGTGTGGAGAACTTATGTAAATATGACCACAAATAAAACAAGGCTAATAACTACAGGACAATATTGCTGTCACCGATGGTGTTTGTATCATAGTTTCGTGCTGCTTTCTGTAAGACAGTTGCCATTCTTCCTCCTGGGACTTGGTGATACACCTTATTTATTTTCAGTGATCCGGAGTTAGAATAATACATTGTGTCTATGTAGAAAACCAAATTAAGGCAGGGTTCCTCTGTTTGCTTTGATTCCTTACCTCCAGTCTCAACGTTACATGTTTTCTGCGGTAAGTGCCAGAGAGGTTATCAGAAGTGATAAATTCCAATGTAAACTAAACCAGAGGTGTTTTATCTGAGCGGCATGTGGCTCAGAACAGTGAATCCTGTTCTGCAAGGTGCTGAGCTGCTTCATCTTCCAGGAATGAACAGAAGATCAAAATGCTCAGCAGTCATTCAAGATCAGGCTCATTAGAGGCTTTTTTCTGTCAAAAATGAGCCACTGACTCCCAGCTATGTGACAGTATGCTGAATACTGGAGGGTAAGATTAACCCTGTACACCTAGTCAGTCTAGTAACAAATGTCACTGCTCAGTCTCACAGCAACATTTGTTCATAGATGAAGGCTGAACAGGTCTAGGAGTAGTAATATCATTGTGGTCATTTATTAAACTTACATTACCATATAATTGCCAAAGAAACTATGTGCACCAGCTACCAATGCCTAGAATGATGACTGGTAAGTGATCCTGTTCAGCTCCTATGCAAGTCAAACACAAGTTTGCTGTTGACTTTGACAAGCAGTAGCCTCTTACCAAGTTGAGAACTGAATCCTGAATGCTTTACCAATTTGTAAAAATAAACTACAAACTTCAAACATCTTATAGCTGGCTTTTTTTGCATGCTAGACAATAAACTAAACCAAATAAAATCGAGTGGGCAAACATTTAGATGTCAGTTTTCATCTGGCAGTCTCTGTCTTCTGAAGAACTGCAAGCTAAGGTCTATTACGCTCATAGACTTTGTTTTTTAATTACAAGGAGGGCAGGATGCCTCCTAATACTTGGAATGCAGCTGTTTTCAGACAAGTGAATATTTAATATGACCTCCTATACTAACCTCCTCTACCTTCTAGCTTTGAACATTGCTTTAACAATTAAGCTCTTCTGGCCCTGTGTTTAAATAGCTGTCCACAGCTACTGCAAATTGATTTATGGCTTGATGAGGATCAGGGATGCTGAGTAAACACAGAGCAGTTTCTAATTTAAGCGGTGCACCACTGGTTGTGGTGTTGTTGTTGTTGTTGCTTGATTACTTGTTTTAACATCAGTACGTGTTGTCAACATAGTTTTATTCTCTTTTGCAGTTCTTAGAGCATTAACAATGGAGAGGGTGTAACACACACAATGTTATAAACAGTCTGGTTTGGTATCTACTGCTAAAATTCCCTTACACTGTCTGCTGATAGACGTTTAAGTTGCTTGTAAACCTTTGCTTAATTGTAGAGATTTGCTATGACATTTTCCATGCAAGTTGAGTTTTAGTCTTAATTTCTTGTTCTTCAACCTTTCTTTTAGAATATTAGCTTAAATTATCCAGATATTTGAAAATGAAACATGCAAATACATGGGTTTGCTCAATTAAAAATCATAGCAGTATTTTTGAAGGGCTTCAGTATGCTTGACTTGTAAGAAATATAGTTAAAACTCGAGGAGAGTGTCAGCCCTTATTTCAAGGAATGTATCCTTTTTTTCCTTTAACATTACTACGGACTTAAATATCACCACAGTCAGCCTTGAATATATGCAGCTTTCTTACCTGAGTGTCTCACCTGCATTGACATTTTATATGATCATCTTAAGCTGTGCCTTGCTTGGATTTGGAACTTATTTGAGAAGAAGTGATGATTTCATGTACTTAATGCACCTCAGTGGTACCTACGGGATGAGGAGAGGAAGGCTGGCTGACTTGAATAGACAGAGAAGAATTGATCTTGCAGCACTGTGAAGTCAGCACAAAGCTCCTGATAAAGAATGTGGAATATGATGAGGAGAATTCAGCAATGGGAATGGTGGACATATTTTGAGACAATAAAATTGCTCGGATAAAGAAACTGGGCCTGAGAAGTAACAGAGTGAAAGGAAAGAGGTAGATGGAGGATTGCAGACAAGCAAAACTGCCTGAACAGCAATACAAGGGCTGGAGCTAGGATAACTCTGTAACTGGGAAATAAGGAAATAAGCAAGACCAACTTTGTGGCACATACCTGGAGTAAAGAACAGACAAGGAAGGTGAACGTCAACACAACTAGAAGTTAAATCAGGTGAGAAGGCATAAGAAAAGGATCAACTAGTGAAAACAAATCAACAAAAAAAATCAACCCTGCACAGCTGAAGGTGAATCTGAGAGTGAGGGGTCCCAGAATAAGATTAAAGAAAAATACAACTAGGACAGCTGGAACTGGGAATAAAATCAAACACTAGCATTAAGTAGGTAAGGAAAACAAAACTGGGGTGAACAGCCAAGACTGAAGGGAGAATGAAAGCAGGTTAGAAATAACAAGCCAAGATAAGGCAAAACATGGACATGGGAAGCAAGTAGATGGGAGTGTGCTATTAAAAAACACCCTCTTCCAGAGCTTGGAAGAGATCCCAAGATTTGCTGTCATTCTCCTGCCAGTAATAACTGTGAAATCCAGTGGTGAAGAGAGACACATTTTTTCAAATGCTGGGCCAAACATGGAACTACCTACCCGTGCTAACAGGTACTGCATGGAGGAGCAGAAGTTTCACAGCAGTAGATGAATTATGTGGGTGTCAATAAGGATGGGGCTGTTGTTGGCAGGAGTCTAGTCATGTTTATTCTAGAAACTGAGGGAAGTATTGAAGGACTTACGGGAAGCGAAATGGTGTCTAAGGTCTTCAGAGAGCTGAATGGCTTGAAATTTGAGTCTTAGCGCTTGCCTCTGCTGCAGAGTTCCTTGATAAAGCTGGTTCGAGGCTTTTAAATCACACTTCTTGTTATTCGCTTCTCATTTTCAGATGCCTGAAAACTCCAGGGTTTGATTAGAAGTAGTTCTGGATACTCAGTGAGTAAAATTATTGCAAGTAAAACCAGTGGGAGCCAGGCCTTGAAGAAATAAGTTTTTCTATAGTGCCAAGTCTTGACAGACTTACAAGACATCAAACCAGGCAATCTGTAACTGCTTCCTATATGTAGTATTCATATCCCCTCGTCTGAGGGGTGTATTATGAAACTAAAGCAATTAATATTTTTGAAGCACATGAATACTGTAGCAACAAGCTCTATAAAAAGCCCATGAGGAAATTAATAACTCTGTATGCAGAGTAGGATCTGAATAAGTGTGTAATGAATAAAGCATGGGGCATGTTTTCAAAAATAAAACAGAAAACATGACATTGAAGGACTCCTTGTTAATTAAGCAGAGAGATCTGTAGAAAAAAATTTTATGTGAACATGCAATGAACAACCTTCATAATAGATGAGTAGATGTGGGAGAAAATGGAGAAATAAGGTTCACAGGTGAGCTCATTGCTGTTAAGATCACGAGGGCTTGATTTTTACCTTGAAAAGTTTGATTTTAGTTTATATAGTTTATTCAGTATATATTTATGATTGTATATATACCAGTTTGTTAGTGTAGACAGTCTATTTGCTACAATGCACTTTCAGCTTCAGTATTTCCCAACACAATAACAATTTGGGGAACTGGGAACTACTTAAACATAGTTTCAGCTGTTTTGGAAGTGCTCTGGGTACCTCAGAGACAAGGAATGGGTTTATCGGGAGAAAAAAGCAAGAAGGTAACCAGCTCCCGCTGAACTTCACTGTGTTTGCCTTCTGAAAAATCCCACGAGTTCCAGCCCCAAGGAGCTGACCAGCCATGGTCTTTAGCCTTCAAAGCCTTAGGCATGTGCTGAGCTTGATGTCTGTGAATAAGCCCATTGTGTCCACCCACCTAAAGCTCCACACGAGATGGAGGCCTAAGCAGGAGACAGATAGCCAAAGAATGAGGAGGAGGTGTGAGCAACGATGTTTCAGATGTATTTTTTTAGTTCTGTGATTGTGTCTGTCTTTCTTACATACTTGTCCTTTTTTTAAAGCTCTTTTTGTGTGTGTGTGTGGGAAGAGCAGAAAAGCCTCCAGCTTTCTGGATTTATATATATATATATATATATATATATATAAAAATACCACCACCACTTTTAACATAACTGCATTCACTATTATCTGTGTCCCTGTAATATACCCTAAACCAGGAAATTTAAAGGAAAAGGGAAAATGCTTGGAGTTTTGTTGTTGTGTTCCTTTGGTTGGTTTCCTTCCAGCTTAAGCATTCTGTCTTCCTGGCTATGTGTTCGTTTCTTTGGAAACGGCTGTAGGATGGATTTTTGATTGACTGTGTTGTCAGATGGATTATCAGAGTTGTGAGCTTTTTGGAATGGTAGACATGAATGTGTGATAAGAAAAAAATATTTTGTACTTAAAATGTTTCCAAATTTTGCATCATGAAAGAATCTAGATTGAATATTTAACAGTTTACTTAAGGTAAAAATGTTGGGTTTTTTTTTTAAATGTCAACTTGTTTGTTTACTAGGAAAAAAATTATCTAAATATGAGGAAAGGTTTTTACTAATGTGACTGATCAAAATATTAGCACCTAAGCAATTTAGAATAGTTTTTTGCAGAGCTGCAACTCTATTTTAAACAGTAATTCTAATGTGTAGCTGTTCTGGATCACAAGCAGAAAACAGCTTTTACCCTGACCTATACACACATTTATTTGTTACAGCACTTATTTGCCCAGATTTCTGCATGATTCCCATCTAGCATTTCGGAGTTTGTTTCCTGTCTTAGGCAGAGCTCTGCAAGGCCAGCTGTCCTCAAGGCTGTGGGTGGCTGGTGCTGCTCTGCTTGTGCTGGTGATGCTGAGGTCGGGAGCAGATTGCTGGCTGGAGGCTGAGGCTGACGTCAGTGCCTACCTTGTGCGGAGAGTTAATCTCCCGCTGGAAAGAGACTCTAATAATCTCCTCACTGGGGAGACTGGTGTGTTAAGGATTTCATGTTGCACATTCCTCTTCTGGAGCTGTAAAGCAATCAGCAAAGTCATTGTTTCCAAAGCTCTATTGACAAATATGTGTGCTTGTTAGAGGTTGTTTCTTTTGGGGTTGAGGTGCATAGGTTCATGAAAGAAAATTAACTTTTTAAAGGTGTGCATGCATGACACAAGACTGAGCAGAATAACAAAACCAGGTAAGGGAGGTGTGATGTGTGAAATGAGCATGTAATTAAAAACACTGTAAGATAAACTAACTCCTTTGTGGACATAAAAAAATAACAGAAACTAGATTTTGGATTTAATCAAATGGTTTTCGGTAGCAAAACACAGCCCACCAAACCATGACACTGTGCAAGTAAAGGCAGTCATCAGCCCTGACATTGCTTTGATGGATTGACAGGAAGAATCTCTGATAACTTCCTTGGAGTCGGTTCCAAGTGTTTGGGGTGGATGGTCACAGAAATGACATTGAGGAAAAGAGGAAAGGAACAGGCCAGAAGTTTCTCAGGCTCTTCTGTGATCTGGTGCATGGTGCTTTTTGCAGGCCTTGTAACACACAAGAAACCACTGCTGGGACATAGAACAGTTATTCCTTACTGAAGGCTGCTGCCTTTCAGTGGCAGCTACTCATTCCTGGGCTTTCAACTTTGAAGCAATGAGATTGAGTCGGGAGTAATGTGGACACAACCTGGATGCCGAAAATGTAAGGCAGCACAACACATGGATGCTTCAAAGGCACTGATGTTACTCAGTGCTAGACTTCTTAATATGCTGTTATGGAGCTGTTATTAGCTCTGTCTTAACCGACCTTTCCAGTTTTAATGGTATGAACTCTGAGAGCACCTATCCATAGCAATGCTAACCCTTCATTCGCAGGAGGGCAGGGGTAGATGGAACGACTTCCGGCGGGCAGTATAGTTTTTGTCTTGCCTTTCCCCACCCCGTTTTTGGGAGCAGCTCCGCTTCGATAGCGGCGACAGCAAGCTGTGCCAACCCGGAGTTTGCGTGACTGCCTTTCGCCGCCGGCGCTGCCCCAGCCCCCCCCGCCTCCCCGCTCCGCGGCACCTGGGGCTGCGCGGGCGGCCCGCGGAGCGCAGGGGAGCGCAGGGCGGCTGCCCGGGAGGCGCCGCGCCCCGAGGCAGCGCTTCCCGGCCCGCCGCGCCGCCGGCTTTGCCTGCGCTCCTGGCACAGGCGGGGGAAGGGACTATCTCCGGATTTCCACCCCTGCGACAGGGGGAAGGCGGCCGGGAAGTGCTGCGGCGAGAGCGAGCCTGTGCGGGCTCGGACGTGAGAGAAAGACGCAGCCACTTCTTCGCGGCAGCCCTTTCAAAAGTCCGTGTTAAATGTGACACTCCGGCGAAATGGGAGCAGGAGAAACTCCCCGCTACCCACCCCTCGTCCCCCCATCGCCCTTTTCCATGGAAACTCGTAAAAGGAGGAGGAGTAGAGTTTGCTACGGAAAAGTCTCACCTTGGTCTGAAACAGTTTCAGGCGTTTCTGCAGGATCGGAGCTGCCCCTCTCGGGGGAGGGGAGGAGGCAAGCAGGGAGGGAGGGAGATCTTTAGCTACCTACCTATATATATATATATATATATATGTATTTTTTCTTTTTTTTCCCGGCTTGATCTTATTTTATTCCAGCAGTACGTATCTCCACCCCTCATCCCTCCTCCCCCCTCCCTCTCCAGGTTTATCGGCTGAAATGAGGCTTTGCGCGCTGATCCCTTCTCGGGCTTTAAAACAAAACCCGGCCCCGCGCAGGCGGCAGCGGCTCGGGGCGCTTCGGCGCTGAAGCGCGGCGGGGCGCAGCAGGATACCGCGGAGCGGGGCGGCGGCTCCCGCGGAAACTTCGCTTGGAAAAGAAACCTCCACCACTTTCCTGGAGATCCACGTGAGAGCAGGAAAGCCCGACTGCAAGATCTCAGCGCTGCTGCAATTTTACTTTTTGTTTGCCTTGATTATTTTTTTTTCGGTTTGTTTGTTTGTTCTTACTTTCATTTTGGAACCGGTTCCCAGCTGCTTGGCTGAACTTCTGGAGACCAATGGACCTCTTTATATTGCCTTCCTCTGTTTTAAACAAACTATGGACGCTTAAACTTTTCTCTTTCCCCCTCCCCCTCGCTCCTTAACCCCCACCCGTCAGCTCATGGGGCTAACACTGCAAAGCAGCCGCAGCAGAGGGAGAAATACACAGCCACTGATTTATTTTCCCGTCTCTTAAATTGCAGTTAATTCTTCTCACCGTCCTCCTCATCACCCATTCTTTCGAGCTTTTTTGGCTGCCGGGTGTCGACCTGTGCGTCGTTTTATCTGATCTCGATTCTTTTGTTGTTGCTTAAATGCCATGCACTGCTTATCTATAGAGAAAGCTATATGGAGATAGAGGCATATAGTGAATGCGCGTGTGTTTCAATAAGACTATCAAGGGAGCAGATCAGAAGCAGCCCGGATCCTGACCCTGACTGTATGAATAAGTAAGCAGGATGCTGACGACTGTGTGTTAGTTGCCTGTAAGGTTTTCGTAAGTTAAAGGGGGACGGAGGAGGGGGGTGGGGGGGCGAGTGACAGACCAGAGACAGACCTTAGAGTGTTTGTGCAGAGGAGGAGGAAGCACTGACACTTTTCTCTGCGCCCTCCAGTATAGCTGCTGCCTCTCATCACTTGGGCTCCGCGGCTTGCTTTAGTGCACAATCCCCCCTGCCCCCCCCCCCCCCCCCCGCGCTCCCTTTTCTTTCCTCCTCCTTTCTTTCTCTTTCTCCTTCTCCCCGTGGTAGTTTGCTGATGTGCAGCCCGGATCCATCTTCTGGAAGCAGCAGCGGGACCGGGGTCGGCGGGGCGTGGGCCGGGCGCGGAGCGGGACGCGGGCAGCGGCCGCCGCCGCCTACTCCTCCTCCGCGGGAAGTTTGGCTGGGGTTTGACAGAGGCGAGGGGACGCCCTGACAGACAGGATCTCCCGGCCTGAGTCCACCCCCTGCGCCCACCCACACACCCAGCGATTTCTCCCCGGCGAGGTGGCGGGCTGGGGGCAGGAGGGGTAGTGGCGCTCATGCTCCTCACTCTGTGTTGCACTCGTCTGACTGGGGCTACCTAGAGAGCAGCGTCTCTCGGAGAAGCCTCCAGGTGGGAAAGGCAAAAAAAAAAAAAAAAAAAGAAAAACAAACAAACCAAACCCTAACCCCCCCAAAACCTGTGGTTCCTCTGTCCTTTACCCTCCTTTCCCAAGCCGGCGTGGACAGCTGAACCGGCCGCCTAGTTCATCTGCACCCTGCCCACCACCTCTCGGCCCGAGGGAGGATGAAAATGCTTTGCTGGAGGATGGCACTGTGGCTGGCCGGGTGGACTGTCTGTGGGAAGCCTTCCTCCTGCTCTGGCCTTGATTATGACTACACTTACGATTTCACTGAAGAGGATAAAACTGAGGCGATAGATTATAAGGATCCTTGCAAAGCCGGTAAGTGACTTCCACGTCTAATACAGCTCCCCACCCCCTACCCAGCTGGTGACTTTGTCTCGGCTTTATTTACGGCGGTGTGCGTGAGGGGGGGGAGTCCCGGGCTCACCTGCTCCCTCCCGGGGCAGCAGCGATAAGCGGGAGCCGGAGTCCTGCGCCCGACTCCCTCACCTGGGGAAGGTACCCGGGACCTGCTTTTCTGGGACTTCCCACTTCCCCAGAGCCTCCGGCTTAGCTGGGGTTGGGGCGCGGCGGCGGGCAGGGCTGGACCGGCCGCCTCCGTTCCACGTCCCTGGCGGCGTCGTGCCAGCCGCGGAGCCTGGAGGGCCACCGGAGACGTGGAAGTTTCAGAGAGCATTTCGGTGGAGCTCAAAGGTTTCGAGGCGGGACCGTGCCCCGTAGCGCGGAGCGGCTGGGCCGAACCCCGCAGGCGGTCTGGAGGGTGGCGGCTCCCGCCGGGGTCCTGCCCGTCCCCGCGGCGGGACCGGGTGCCTCCTCCCGTGGGCTCCCTCTCGCCTTCCTCCGGCTCAACCTGTCGCCCCCGGCCGGGCACCCCCACTCCTCGGGGCGGACCTGGGGCGGGCTCTCGGCTCTGGGCGCCCTATGAGTATGTATATGATAAGTGCACAGGCCGAGCGGGAGAGGAGGATGGAGGGGGAGTGGAGGGGAGGACAAGGCGCGGGGGCTAACTAACTGCTGGGCTTTCAGCCCTGCGAGTCCACGCGTGTGTATCTTATAACCCGAGCAGTACGTGGTGCCGTTTGGTCTTTTCCAGTCTGTGCTGTGGGGCCGCTGCGGTGCCCCCTGCGCGCTCTTTGCCTGACCGACCCCTTTCTAAACTGTGGGAAGAGTTGAGTTACAGTCTCTTCTCGCCTCGCAGAGCAAATTAGTACGTTTCTAGAACGTTTACCTTACTGATTCAGGACTTCAGCCTCCTTAATACCAAGCACAGTTCTTCATCTGTTAAAGCACCCTTCACACTGACCTCAGGAACGGAGTTCACTGGTATTTCACTAGACAAGTGTATGGTGATGATGCTTTTTTCCACCCAAAATGTGTGATGAATAACAGTGGTGGTCCAGTCCCAACAGCTCTATTGTTAACTAAGTACTCAAATTTTCCAGCAGCCTTCTTTGCATTAATTAGTTATTTCATATTCTGAAAACTAGTTCAGCCAAAGGTTGTGTTCGCTATGTCTGTGTGGTTTTGTTTAATTTATTGAGGAGAATGTGGTGAACATATATGCCAAATATGCAGACACGATGTTTTTCTAATCACAAAAATATTTTGTTCCTAAGTGTGAATTGTTAGGTCTTGCTTACAACTGAGGAATGCTCAAGTTCAAAAAGAGCAGAAGCAACTGCAAACAAAACATTAATTTTTCATAATTAACACTCACAAATATATATAAATAAGTAGTCATAGTTAACTTGAAGTCCTCTGGTCTGTAATTCTTTCGGAGGATTTATGTGCATCATTTCATATAATGAGAAATGTGTAGTTAGTCAGCTGTGCAATTTTTTTAGTACTTCTTGTTTAATAGTAGGAATAATTAAAAATTATAATCCATGACACTTAAGTATTTTAAGGTTATGCAAGAGAGAAAGGCAACAGTAAGAGACTCTGCAATATGATCAGTGTTGACAATTCCTGGCCATCATTTCGTTTTGTTTTGTTTGGAGAAAGAAACATTTGTTTGCAAAGTTTGACCCTTTGAAATATTTTATAGAAGCTCTCACCGCTGCTGCTTCTTCACGAGGTGCTTGGATACTACTGTGAGGAGAGACAGGTAGATGCATGAAGAGCTAGTTGTATGTAGTTCCCATTAGTCTCAAAAGAAATCACTTTGAGGTTTTTCTATTCAGTAAATAGCCTCTGAGAGTATTTCCCAGTTACTTTTCTGGCTAAACCTTCCCTAAAGGCTCCATTACTCTTAGCCTGTGAAGTACTAATACCTGATCAAAGGTGATGGGGATAGTGGGTGCTCCGCCTCTCTTAGCAGCATAATCCAAATGTGTGTTCTCCCTACGTCAAGTCTTACCATCTGGGATGGGTTTTGGACTCTTATGAGTAATTTTACTGATATCTGCCTTTAGGATGCTTTCCACAGTGAGGCCCTAAAGAAGGACAAAGCCAGGCTTCACGCTTAGGCGTGCGAGGTGTTCACACTCAAATTTATGTGGTCGCTCTGTGTGTGAGATAACAGGATGAAACAAGATAATCCTTGTTGAGGTTGTGTTCAGAGTATGCAAACTTTCTATCTTAGATATAATTAACACCTGCTTTTACTGCATCTTGAGGGCCTACAGCTGAGGCTGTAAAACTGCTCTTCTTTTAACTGTTCAGGCTCGTAACAGGTCCTTAGGACTCAGGACTTAGATCCCAGATATAAGTGAATTTCTACAGCTTAGCAAAATAGGGGGATGCCCAAAGTCAATTAGGGTATGTCGCCTAGTGACGTGCTTCAAAAATTCCAGTGACCTCCATGCTGATTTTACGGAAGTGCTAGAATAATTTGACATACCGCAATTTGTGAGCAAATAAAATGCTTTGAAACTGGCCATAACTAACATCCCCCAACTATGCTGATGCAATATGGATTCCTCTGTCTTTTAAGTTATTTGCATTCTGTTTTCCTCCAGTGATAAGTTTTTGATACTTAGTTTTTATTCCATAGATCATATGAGAAAACATTTGTGGTCTTGTGACAGAAAGCACAGTACATGAGGCCTCAGAGCTGTAGTTAGATATAGTTATAATTCTATATAGATAACTCTTTATAGATACAGTCCTAAGTTGATCAATCTTGAATCAATCTTCTTTTGGTAGGTCCTTTTTTCCCCATTTTTCCCTTTTGTAGAAGAGCTGGAGAAGTTTACCAGGAACAGAATGAGACAGCTGCTGAGATGTTATTTATAGGAATTCTGTGGGATTATTTATGGGTATTGCTTGTGTATTTTAACATTTTCATAAGGAACTAATAATTTTAGCATCACACTGTTCCTTTGACTTACAGGAGCAGTGTAGTGCAGGATGCCATAGAGGCTGAAAAGTACATTTTCTTACAACGATTCCAGCTGTGTGAAAAATCTGCAGATAACAGGAGTCTGACAGATGTGCAGTAGAGTTAGGATTTCTTTCTGGAACTGATATTTCCAATTGCATCTAAAACAGCAGATATTTTATACAACAGCCCCAAAACTCAGTCTCAGCAGTAAAACCAGAACCTTGGGAACCCTGGAGTAAGAGTTCCAGGGAAGAGAAGAGCCTGGAGAAAAAATTGTGACGGTGTTGAGGAGACAAGTGTTGGTAAAGAAGCTATTGACATTGCACAGATGAACTTGAGCTGTGTGGTTTCCTGTGCGTTTGTCTGCAGACCTTTGACCTATGTATGAATTTTGGGTCATGGTATGTCTCCTTATAACAAGTATCCTGGCATGCTGTAACAGCGGGATGTGATGTAACACAGTTTCTGTGCTTCTGATGTCTCGGATGTTTCCTCGTGTCTCTCTGCAGGATATTGCCCTCAGTGTTTACCATTGTGAAGTTCAAGTGTAAGGCATTCGTAGTTCATCTTCAACATCTAATTTGCTAGAAGATGTGAAACAGGAATGCCGTACTCAGTGCAATGTTGGGCTTTAAAGAAACTAAGAACATAATCAACATTTGTATAAATCAGGTATTACTCTAAAAAATAAAACACATAGTAAGATTTAAATGGGCACTGTCAAGCTTTTTGAATTATAGCATGCGTCTATGTTTATTTGTGGATTCCTGAAGTTTTGTTCTTTCCATTCTTACCACAGCTTATAACATATTAAGGATATTTGTTGGAAAACATAAAGAGTGAGATGGGTAGGAAATAATTTCCCATCCTGTAATACTTGTTCATAGTCTGCACTTAATTGATATTAAAGGTTTTTTGAAGGCTTTTGTTTTGTTTCCCCAAAACAAAACAGAGAGAGATACTCTGGTGTGATCTTCCAACTAAAATGCTGTGAACCATGAGAGATGAGGCAGTAAGTCTTAGTTTTGTTGCATATCCACATCACTGAGGACTGTTCCAGCCTCTGAACAGCTGGGTATCCTCAGATAAGTCAGATAAGTCTCTTGTAGCATTTATTCTGTGAGGTGTTTCACTTCTTAAAAAATGTTAAAGGTTTGGGGAATAGGCTAGAAGTCAAATTCCTTGATCTTTTATATATATAGTCCCTGTCCTTCTCCCTCCTGCCTCCACATGTTGTGTGCCTTAGTTGTTTTTGCACCAGAATTTCTGTCTTGCACTGGGAAACTTTTTGCAAGGAAAACGTCATTGAAACTTTCACATTCTCACTGTAGTTAGTTTGGATGGCACTTTTTTTTTTTTTCTACACAAAACACTTTGTTGGGATTTTTTTCTTTATTTCAAATTGTGCATGAGTTGCTTACCCTGGAACAGAAGCTTTTCATTTTTTACTGAGTGAAGCTAGATACAAACTTGAAAAATATAATAATGAATATGAACAATTAGATTTACAGCTTCTTAACTTGGAAGTTGGTTAGCTTGCTGTTTGACTAAGAACAAATTCTGTATCTATGTGTGCCTTCTTGAAAATAGGAAAAAACTAAGACAGACTTTCCTCATTGTGTCTATTTCTTACTCCTGTGAGAATCTAAGGAACTCATTTGGTTCCTTTGCACCTTTATAAATAATTAAAAAAAAAAGTTTGGATTGTCTGTAATAGTGGCATTAGTATTTGCCACCTCAGTCAGATGTGAAACCTACTTATATTTTGTTTTTAAAGTATCTGAACATGAAAAAGCTAATAGTAGATGTTAAGTATAATTATTATATGTGTTGTCTGTAAGTGCAATCTAACTTGCTTATTAGTGTTGTAGTAGCAGCCTTCTATACTGTTAGGTTGGTTTTTTTTTTTTAGTTTGTCTTGTATTCTGGCATGCGTGTTTTCAGCTATAAGCGTGCTAATTGTGTAGTCTGGTAATATGAAAATTCTTAAAACCTCTGGGTGTACATTTTGAATCTGTTGCATGGTCTAGATAATTGAGATCTTTCATCTTTATATTGCAGTCATGCAATAAATTCTGAAAGTTACATTGTGCCGTTTGTACTAATATAGAGGTTGTAGTGCTAATATCACTTGCCAGATTGACAGAACTGTGACTATTCATATAGTAAATGCATAGTGTAGGCAGCTGAAACAGAAACAAGCTTTTCTGAATAGTTGGTCCCAAATGGCCTTCATCCTGCTGTGGATAAAATTATATGGTAAATCAGACTACTGAAAAATTTAGTTTTTAAGTTGCATTTCTTTTTCAGAATTCTCCACCATTACTTTATCCATGGTGCCCTTTAATGTGGTATCTTGACAACTTTGAAAGAGATTTGTGTGAACATAAAGCTCTTTTTCTCCTCAGCTTCATTGAAAAGATTAATTCAGTAATGAAACTCTGGGAAAAGTATATTAAATGAATATATTTGACGTTCTAACTTTGTGAATATTCTTCCATACCAAAGGCTCAGTTTCATGTCCAGACCACTTTCCATAGGGATCTGTTTCTGAATATATTTCCGGTGTGTCAAACAAGTGACCTGCAAGGAGCAGTATTACATCACTGCAAAACAAGCCTAATTGACAAATCTAATTGAGCTTGGAATCAGGTCCCTCAGGCAAGCTCGGAAACATTCACCACACCTGGATGTCTGCCTTATGTCGTTCTTATTGCCCCTCTGGAAAACAGGGTTGATAGGCTTATGGCATAATTCCATTCACTACTTTTTGGAGAAAAACAGTCATGTCTGTGGTGCGTGGTATTGACAGAAGGGCTGTAAAATGGAAGAGTCAACTTCTGGATTTTACAGGCGCAGGGGACCTTGTGGAGGAAAACAGACCTTTTTTTTTTTTTTTTTTTTTTCTTCCTGGATGCATTACAGTACTCTAAATTTTATAACAGTGAATAAACTAAACAAGGGGAGAAATCTCTGTTCTTTGTTTAAGCGATCTGTGTTTATCCTTAAACTGAAATAGGTTTATATGGTCTAGCTTTAGACTCATTAAACAAGTTATGGTTGTACAACATTATCTCTTTTTTTTTTTTTCTTAATTTTTATTTTTCTTTTTAATATACCTGAAGGAAACACGATTCAAAGATTATTCCAGAGCAAAACTAAGCTTTGGGTTTTCAAAGCTTTCAGTAGGATGGGCAGCATTTCATAGCATTTTTCAGACTTTTCTCAGCCTCCTTAGGAATTTTCTAATCTGTTTGTTCCAGTCATTATTGAATGCAGTCCATTCCTTCCATTCTTGACCACAAACAACCTCTATCCACCTCCCTGCTACATCCCTTCAGAGCTATAGCAACTGAAAGTGTGACTAGGGAAATCTTTGGGTATTTTTAGTTCTCTTTTCTCAGGATATTTTTCTTGGCTAAGAAGGAGCTAATGGCTAATCTCTTAATGTGTTTTAATGCATATTCATTTTTTGTTTGCTGCTCATTTACTTGTTTCCCTGTCATCTCTTTCATTGTTCCTATGACAAGTTTCCTTGCTTCTGGATTTCCCTCCAATGAATGCACTTCCTACTTGATTTTCAGCTTTTCCCTGTGCTGCCTAACCAGTCACCCAGTTCTCTTCTTTCTTTCCCTCCACCCCCCCTCACCCCTTGACATATTCTTCTCTTGCTTACAATTAGCAGTTATTCTCTCCAAATATAACCTATACCTTGTCATCAGGCTTTCTGCAAGATTGTCCTCTAGTGCTTTGGTAGCTTTGTAGCAAAGCAAGTGGGCTCCTACACTCACGGCTGGAAATGAAGAAAAGGAGAAGGATGGGTGGGCTGTGTATAACCACTAGCATGTTATAGAATCATAGAATGGTTTGGGTTGGAAGGGACCTTCAAAGGTCATCCAGTCCGACCCCCCTGCAATGAGCAGGGACATCTGCAGCTAGATCAGGTTGCTCAGAGCCCCGTCCAGCCTGGCCTTGAATGTCTCCAGGGATGGGGCATCTTCCATCTCTCTGGGCAACCTGTGCCAGTGTTTCACCACTCTCATTGGAAATAGTTTTTTTTTCTCATGTCTAGCCTGTTCTCAGAGGCCTCGCGCTGGAGTGCTTAGTGGGCTGCCAGTGATCTGTTAAACACTGTACGTCAAACCCTGAAATATCCAGCTCTAAATATCTGTTCAGAACACACACAGGAACGTTCTGTCTCTGTTGGACTCACACACCTAAATATCAAGATCTGATGTGAAGACTGTCCTTGCTGAACAATAGAAATAAGAGTACTAGAAGTACTTGAAGTGTAAAACTTGCATAAGTAGTAATGCACCAGCACAGGTTGAGCTGGGGAGTGTGAAAGCGGAGGCTGTGCCATGGACAGATGTAGAGGGTCTGTGTGTGACACTGAACAGGTGTGCAACCCATGCGAGTGGTTGTTCTTGCAGACTGCTTTGGGGCCAGTTCCTACCCATACAGATACTCTCAGGTGACTTTTATTTGGATTTTTGCCTGAGTAATGGTCTGCAAGTACAAATTTTGAGTGACTATAAATCTGTGAGCATCAAATGTCTGAGAATATTTGAGTACAATCAGATAGCTCTTACAGAGCAATAAGGTGCCAAAATGTAGGTTTGTGGGTTTTCCCATCAATATTTAAAAACAGAGATTGTCAAGATCAAAACACCAGAAAATCAATTGTATTCTAAAATAACTCATAATTTATTTCTTGAAGTGTGTGAAATATGATACCTAATAGGATATGCAGTGTGTATTTAACTAGCTTCTTTGCTATATATACTTTATTGAGATAAAGTCTATCAATAACTGACTAGGAATTGATTTTGAATTTCTTTTATTCCTGTTGATGGTCATCAATTATATTGCAGAACAACATGCTTGGTCTGAGGTATCCTTTCAGTAATTTAAACCATATGAATATTCTCAGCAACAATTTCTGCTACATGAAACACTTAAAATTATAATTTTGTTTAAATGTTGTGTAAATTATTTGGGAGTTTTAGTTTTAAAATAGGCATAACCCATGCTTTAAAAATTGGTGCCACCCAGCAAAATAAATTCAGCTGTTCCAGGACTCTCACTGTCAGTCTAATGGCAAATCTTATCAGGACTCAAACTTCCAGGGGTTTCTAGGTTGGTATTATCATATCTCATTGACAAAATATCAATTTTTAAAATATTATATTAAGGAATAGTAAGTATTGGAACTCTGTCTCATCAGGAAATAATGAACAACATCACGACACAAAAATACAAATGAAAGATATTTATTTTAAACCTTATTTTCAGTGCATTTAAATCTGAATTTATAAATTATCTGTCTTGCTGTCCTGATGAGTTTCATCCCTTTTCCTACAAATATGGAATGACAGAGATACACTGTGCCTTCGAAAAGTGCCAATATCTCTCCAGCCAAATTGTGCTACTTGGATGTTGTAAACTCTATAGTGGAGTTTAAATACCAGCTCTTGGAAGAAGTGAGGGAGCATGGACATCAGCTGAGAGAGATGTATAATATCTAAAGAGCAGTGCAGATGGGTTATATTATTCTCATGCTGGTAGCAGCAGTTAAACATATTCCCAGTAGTAATTCTATTTGTTATTAAACAAAAATGAATCTCTTTTACTGGTGTCTGACATTTTAATGGGTGCTAGTTAGGTACATTCTTGCTGTTGTGGGTATTGTATTGCCAAAGACCTTCAAAATTTTCCCACTTCCCTAATAAAGTGGAAAGAATTTTGAATAGGGCGTAGTGATTGTAGAAAGAGTGGCCAAGAGGCAGAGCTTCTCTATGTTTCCAGATGATGCACTCAAATAAGTAAAGAAAATAATTTCAGATGGTTCTTATATAATATCAAGATTTATTTAAACAGTTTATTTGCACAGCCAATTATATTTGCTTTCATGAAGAGTAGTTTTAGAACAACTCTGCGGGTGTGAGAACATGATGATGAACTGCCCAATTTCTCCATCTGGTAAAATGTCCTTATATTTATAACGAATTTGCATACATCTTCATTTTTACTTGTACTTGCTTTTTTCCCCTTTACTCAACATTACTCTTACAATTGTGCTTTTCCTACCGTTTTATTTGCAGGTGGGTTAAACTGTACTACTTGACAACTTTTTCCATACTTACACTTGTCTATTTCATCCTGTGTAAAGTTGTGTATGCATATAGGCAAATTGATAAATTAGGTATTTTGTGTTCAGGCAATCTGCTTAGCCCTTTTCTGACTAAAAACATAGTGTGCTTCCATGCAAAACTGCTAGGGTTACGGTGCAGGCACATTACCCATCTTTTTGTGATCTTAATTTTAGTACCAGTATCTTAGATCTGTCCCTCAGCCCATCCTCTTGTCTTCATATAAACCGCTCAGTCTTTCTCTACCTATGCAGCTATTCAAGACAATTGATTCAGGACTAAATTCTGGAATCCTTATTCTGTTGTTTATGATATGCCATAATGGCATTGTGTTCTGAAAACTAATATAGATTAATCTTTCATGTCTGGAAAACAAATTATTAGAAAAAAACCCCACAAACTCAAAACAAGCCCTCAGACAAAACAAAACAATAATCAAGCCTATAAATAGCTAAGGAATCAGATTAATGTGGCTAAGTGTTTTATTCCACAAAGGTTAGATTATTGGAAAAACTGTTAATGAAAACAGGGTAAAAAGATGTTCAAGTTTAAAAAAGAGAAAAGGAAAGAGAAGGGACGTTATAAGCATGTACAACTTCAGAAATTATCCCAGAAGACAAAAGAGAAAATTTTTGTTTCTACTCCTATTAGTCTGTTAAATTCTGAAGTGGCAAAATCAGAACTGAGACAAGGAGATATGTGGGTTTTTTATGCAACCTTTTTTTAGATAGAAGTCTGCTAAAGGATTCCACTGAGGCAGTATTCACATATACGAGATGACATTTCCATAGATAGCAGGGGTATCTGGAGCTCTGATAATTAATAATGAAAACGATAACATTTTCAAGTGGATATTAGACCTCAGGCTTCAGAGTTCAAGTCAGTCTTTACTAGCTGGAAACAGGGATGAACCCGAATGTGTGGCAGATTATCCTCGTCTACCTACTGCAGATTCTTGTTTCTTTCTGAGAAGCAGCTGGTGGTGACTGCTGTCAGAGACAGGACCTTGGATATGGTCCAGTGTTGCAGTTTCTTTGTTCCTCAGCCCTCTCTAAATGCTATTTCAAAAACTCATGTCTTGTAGCACGCCTGAAAGATAAATGCAATTTGGCTATTTTGGGAAGTGAGTGAATTTCAAAGCTCAGTGTGACTGTAAATGCATTGACCAACTGTATTTGATGAAAAGGAATATATGCAAGCATACAAGAAGAAAACTGCATTTTCCTAATGTATATAGATTCTTATGGGTCCACTGGAGCACTTGTATACATGCTTATCTTTAAACGCCTGTATGCACATGTTCACCTGATTACCTAAGGAAGTATCATTGAAGCATAGATGCCTGTAGGAGTATGTTTGTAGGATCTTTAAGGTTGCGTGTACAGATTGTGTGGGTGCCTTTTTTTTTTTTTCCTACACTGAGAAACGTCACATTAATCTGTGTTTTAAACCTGATCTAGAGGCTCTTGAACTCAGTGGGAATGCTTCCACTTATTTTAGAGATAATATTTATAGATGAATAAGTAATGAAGTGCAGAGCTGATTAATTTACTCCTGTGCACTTGGGCTATGGCTTGCTTGTATTCATGTGCTCACATGCTTTGCAGGCACATTAATGAAGGCAGTTGGATTTTTGCCCCAGTTTCTGTAGTTGTCATCACTAACACAAGAGTATCATGAAATCGTACATTCAGTGACCTTGTGATTGCAGGTTCTTTCTTGCTGGACGGGGGTGTGAAAAAAATCCAGCAGCTTGTGAGAGCATCTGATTTTTTTTTTTTTTTTTTTCTTTTTTTCCTCTCCCCCCTCATAACAAGCCTCAGGATAAGACTGGATTTAGATTACTGAAATAATTTCTCAGCCTTTAGAGATAGATTTCTTCTTGTCACTGCTGAATACTTTATTAATTGTTCAAGCTCATGAATTGCTAAATGTGCTGACGAACATGATAGTTGCAGTCGCATATACAGTTCCTTATCTGTGTAGTTTTAAAAATCGTAAAGTCAAAGATAATAACTCATTTGTTAGAAGATACATCAGGCATGCGAAACTGGTGTCAATGTAGTTTGTAATAACATCAGCAAAATCATGTACCATTAGCTAGAGTTTGACAAGCACTGAAAGTCTTTTCAGTAACTTACAATATCCCCAAATTAAAACATTTCCGACCCCAGAGGCTGCTAGAAACTTTAGCTTCTTTAGATCTCTTTAGAGATCTTGGAAAACTAGGAGAAACAGGTGTACTAATATCCCCATTTATTTAATAAGTTTAAGAATTAGTTAAATGGTAAAATAAAAACCGAGCAGGAAGTGTTTTTTTTCAAAGCTATGTATATTTTGGATGGATTGCAAAGACTCTAGATTGCAGCGTAGACCTAAGTATCCTTATGACATAGCCTCTGTGTAAATTGTGTGTTTAACCACATAGTTTGTTACTTTTGTGTTTCCCAAAGGCTGTTTTCTTTCTGATGTTTTTTCTTCAGTGTGTTGAATTTTAATCATAGCCTGAGTGAGAACTGCAGGTGATAAATGCGTCTAGATTTGACTGAGGATTCTTGTTTGAAGAAAGTCCTTCGCTTTAGTGATGCAGTTCTCTGGAGTTATCTGGCCAGGAAAGGAAGAAGAAAAATCTTTACCCATCATGAAAATATTGTCTGTTTACATGTTTACAGTTTCTAAATCCTTTGATCCCTGAATTGAAGGTGTGGTGGAGAGTGGTATGGGCGTTGTTGTTGTTGTTGTTTTGTTTTTCCTCTCCAGTTCTTTATCTGCATCCTTGAGGATGAAACCCTTTCACACAGGAAGTACAGGTAAAAATACAGAAACCCAGTTCTTCAGGTCTTTTGGATATTTTCATTCATAATACCTTAACACTATAAGAAGCTGAATTAAATATGAATTATAGTGCTGATGGATCACAGTTGGTATATCTGTAGAAGTGAAACTTGGGTAAAGAGAATATATAACATAGGTTCCCTTTTGCTTTATGGAAGAGAGTCAAATACAGTGATGCTTCCTTGATCGGTAACTGTGTTTACGGAGATATGCAGATCTTGAGGGGGCTAAAACTAATATGTTGGAGAGAAATGCACACTATTCTATGATGATTTAAGTCAACAATGTGTAGAACCAATTAAAGTCATGACAATTTTTTCAACTTGGGCAAAACTAATTTTTCTTGGCTGTTTACTTATATTTTTAAAAAGTATCTTTTAAATTTGTTTAGAGTATGGTACAGCATTCCATCACATATAAGGTATTTTTGCTGATTCATCGATCTAATCATTCTAGGCCCTAGGTTGTATAGGAAGTCAAAGGTTTTCTGAATTATTTAGAGAGACTTGATCATAGATGTGTAGACCTTTCGTTTGTCTTTCCTAATTATGAACAAGCTCAGACTAAAGAATGACTCTAAGGAAAAGAATCAACAAAATTTAACGTAAATAGTAATAGCTCAGTTCTAATTACACAATTTTATAGAACAAGAAGAATTATTTGACCCTTGATTTCTGCTCACATACTGTGTCTTGGCTTCATTAACCTCTTATGTCCTAGGTCTTATCAGTAGAGAAATTCTCTCTTCTCCTTCCAACAAGCAGATGATGTATCACAGAAATCAGCAAACATGTAGATAAGATTTTGAATCCACTTGCATGTGCTGAAGAAACAAGTTAACATCCCCATTCTTACATGCTTATCAATTCTGATTCCTTTTAGTTCTTTATGGCTGTTCTGCTATCAAGATAAAACCCTTTCTGGAGCCGGCTGCCCACTGGAAAGGAGCACACACGAGACTTGCTCCTGCACTGATGGGGCTGCAGGGACCCCTTGTGCCCCAGGGCACTGCCGAACACATGCTTCACCTTTCCTTCCTCCCCTCTTCATAATCAGTTTTGGATTTAGTTTTCCTTCCTGTTTGTTGTCTGAAGTGTCACAAATATTGGTGTTTAAATTGGATAGATCAGAAGGAATAAATTGACATCACTAAGTGCTGCATGGGTTATCTGCTAGGGGAAGCCAGGTACCGAGGGAAAAACTAAGATGCAAACAAGAGGTGAATTACCCTGTGCTGAGCCCTCTGCTGAGCCCTCTGCATCTGTAGATAGATGATTTCCAGTAGAAGCTTATATGAGTGCATTTTGACTGCAGATCAAACCACTCTCTGCATTTAGCTGCTGCTAAGGTAGTAACTTTTAATTAAAAGTTGCACATGATGCATATATCAAAATTCCTAGTGGTATTTTGTTCCAACATGTTAAATATGGATGAATTGTTCTTGCACAGATCTTTTGGTTTTGCTCTCGTACACTGCTGTGGTTGTTCAGTGCCTCTTCCACCTGGTGAAATGCCATGGCTTGTAAAGATTGCATGTCTGAAAGTTTGTTAGAGTTTTTTGTTCTGTAAGGTTGGTCTAAGAAGAGGTAGTTACTTTCCTCGCGAACTTTGAGTGTCATCTCTTTGGACCATCATAGCTACAGTAGCACTGCCTTGTATCCTGCCATGGGGTACAGCAGATCCTGTAGGTGAGATGTGGAAGAGCCCGAGTGAATAATGTGTTACGGGTCCTGTGTTGTGTTACATGGGCCATGGTATGGACTGTCCAGTAGGGAACCATGCCCAGGGCAGGGACCCACAGAAGCCAATGAAAGGTTGTTTTGTGTTTTTTTTTTTTTTTTTCCCTTTCGTTTATCATAAAGTAGTGTCTTCATTTTTCATCTGATTTGTGTTTCCTGGCATGTTTGTGCAGGAATACTAAATGCATGATGTCTATGTACTGCAACTTATAAGGCTGAGTTCTTCACCCAGGCTGCAGTACCTCTCAGGATCTCTTGTTACTTCTGATGAGATGAATGGTGTTCACCTTAATAAGGTCAGAATTTCAATGTGAGAAAAAATTATACTTTGGGCCACTTTACTGAGACTTACTGAAGGTATGCATTACAATGAGGTAACCAGGTAATTGGTGGGTAATTAGCTTTTTGGTGTTTTGTGAGGTTTTAAATATATGTGTAGTTGTTGCAGTGGAGGTTTCTTTTCGAAGTGGCATTACACTAGACTAATTTTTCAGCGTAAATAGCTGTTTTTAAGAAACAATTAGTTGTTGTTCATACACCATACAGAAACCAATTATCCATGCAATTTAACTGGGCCCTTTGAACTGGATGCGAAGGAAAACTCATTTAAAATGCTTTTGTTGTTGTTCCCCCTCTACAGGGGGAAATTATATATAGAGAAGATGTTGTAGCGAGGGCGAGCATAGAGGAACTGTTCTGCGCTGCGAGCCAAAGGACATCATTAGGAACACTCCTATTATCTGGGAGCCTGACTTCCTGTCTCAGTTTCCTCGTGGGTCTCAATGAATGGCAGAAGAAATGGAACACTTTCCTGCTTGGCCAAAAACTCCACTAAATGACTCCTTTGGCTGCGCGCCACGCTGCGCTCGGGAATAAGTCCTGCAGCTCCCCCCTGAGTCTGGAGGGCACTTGCTGCAGCTTCTAGGGACTGGTGAAGGGAGTTTTAGAAAGCCTGGGCTAGCAAGACAGACCCAGCCTTCCCATGAATGCCATAATCCCTTAGGTGTCCTCTTGTGCATTCTAAAACATTTTTTTGTGATAAAGAGCAGTAGATGCATTGACATTTGTTAATGTAAACTGGCATGAGAATTAAGGAGTGTTAAAGAAGTGAAGTATGTTAGGGTTTTGATATTGGGTAAATGATTCTACTACAATGAAAATACTATAGTGTGCCTTACGAAAAGTGTGAAAGACATGTTTAAAATAAAAATACTTATTCAGTTCAATAAGTAATTTTACCACAGGAATCAGTAATACATACAAAAGTTCTAAATACATTTTTATTATAAAGTATAAAAATAGTGTAATAAAGATTTTTTTGTATGCCTCTTCAGAAAGAACATAATGTAAGTCGTAGACATCCTATTAAGTGTTGTCTCCATATATGATGCATCTGTCCTCCTCTATCTACAGAGGATTTTTAAATAATTTTTGTCTCTTTTGTTTGTTGTCTTTCGTACATTTTCTGTAACACTCATATTAAAACCCAAGACACTCAGAATCCTATCCTAGCTCTGATTTAAATTAAAGCCACAAAACCACCAAAATTTTTGTTCAGTTGTTACTGTCAACTTTTATACTTCCTATTTTAACGACATTTGGCATGTAAGAAGCTCACAGCTGACTCAAAGGAAACTTGGCGAAATGTACACCATTTCCCAGTAGCCTTTCTCTATAATAGAAGAGATACTGGAACAGCGTTTAATAATTTTTGGCTTGTTTTTCCATATGTATCCAGGAGGAAAATTGGTCTTGATTCACTGGAGACAGGAAACGCTCACCATAGTTAGCACTTGGTATGTGTCAACTTTCAAAGGGCTCATTCTCAAGCAGCTGTCCAGCTGGAAATTTTGGGGATACATGGAAAAGAGTACGGAAAAGACTTAACAGCTTGCGGGGTTTTTTCGTGCTAGTTTGTCTCTTAATTTTTACTGTATATCCCTCAATCAGACTTTCTGGAATTTTAATGTAAACTTAATTGGTATGACTTTCCTGAAGAACCTTCAGAGTGTGGTGTGAAACAACACTTCTACTGAAAGAGTTGTCAGCTTTTTCACCTGTATGGATGCAATTGTGCCATCCAGGCTTGACGTCGGGGTCACTGTTGCTTTCAGGGAAGCAGGGCTGCTGGGTTATGCACATCTTGTCAACTGGTCCTTTGGTCTGTCTTCAGCCTCCTTTGTAAAGGTGGCAAAGTGCTTTCTGACAGGAGGTCTCCTTGGCTGACAAGCAGTGCTCCCTGTGTCGATACCTGTGTATTTTGAGACTTGGCACAAGGGGAGGCAGAGTGAATGGCATTTTCTGAGAGTTGGCTACAGGAGGAAGGTGGAGACTGCCATTTTTACGGCAGTTTTTTGATATCAAGGTCCTGATTTTGAAAGTTGAAACTGGGGAGATCTCATTTATTCCCATTGTTCTTCCCCCCTGCCCCCCACCCCAGAAATACCACTTTGCCCTTTCTGTTGCCCCTGAGGGTCGGTTCTCTCCCAGTCATCCTTTCCCATATTTCCTCCTGATTCAGAGGAACAGGGAGAAAAGGCTCCTGTGCCTGTCTGCTGTTCCCAGGGGACACCAACGTGACGCCAATGACTGCTCCTCATCCCTTGTGTGCGTTGCACAGAATGTGAGATTTTTATCTAGCATATTGGAGAAATGTTGATGTGTAGTGTTAATGTGGTTACATTGTTGGTGTCCGCAGTTAAGAATTTCTGGTTGTTGTAAAAACATGTCATATAGTTCCACATAATAAATGAAAAAAAGCACTACTTTTGTAAGACTTCTTTTGAGCTCCAAGGAGAGGGAACACTAAAAGGTGCAGAGTGCGATGTGAACGTGCATTTGCATATAAGAAATGTATGTATGTTGTTCTAAAAGTGTGTGTGAGAATGAGATACATGGCAACTGAATTTTAGGAATCCTTGTATAATTGGACAGTAAATCTGATCATTAATTAAACATAACAAATTCAAATATTCAAGTTCAGTTCAATTTTCCTATATCAATCACAACAAAATAATATTAAAAGCTAGGACACGATTTAGTTAAAACTGCTGCTCAGGGAGGAATAAAAAAAATATTGTTAATAGACATGGAAATATGTTTATGCCAAATATAAAACAATTGATGGGATAGCACACAAAATGTTGCCTTGGACACAGAACTTGTTGGAATACTAAGTTCGCCAGTGACACGAAATTGTGAGGAGCTGTTGACACACTTGAGGGCAGAGAGGCCCTACAGAGGGATGTGGACAATTTGGAGGACTGGGCAATCACCAACCACATGAAGTTCAACAAGAGCAAGTGCTGGATTTTGCACCTGGGACACGGCAACTTTGGCTGTACATACAGACGGGGGGACGAGATGCTGGAAAGCAGCTCTGCAGAGAGGGATCTGGGGGTTCTGGTTGATGGCAAGTTGAACATGAGCCAGCAGTGTGCCCTGGGAGCCAAAAGGGCCAACCATGTCCTGGGTGCATCAAGCCCAGCATTGCCAGCCAGGCGATGGAGACGATTGTCCCACTCTGCTCTGCACTGGTGCGGCCTCACCTGGAACACTGTGTGCAGTTCTGGGCGCCACAGGATAAAAAAGATCTAAAGCTACTGGAGAGTGTCCAGAAGGGGGCTATGAAGTTGGTGAAGGGTTTGGAGGGGAAGCTGTATGAGGAGTGGCTAAAATCACTTGGTTTGTTCAGCCTGGAGAAGAGGAGACTAAGAGGAGATCTCGTCATGGTCTACAGGTTCCTCACAATGGGAGGAGGAGGGGCAGGCGCCAATCTCTCTGGTGGCCAAAGGTAGAACCTGAGAGAATGGCAGGTAGATGTGCCAGGGGAGGTTTAGGTTGGACATTAGGAAAAGGTTCTTCCCCCAGAGGGTGGTGGAGCACTGGAACAGGCTCCCCAGGGAGGCAGTCACAGCTCCAAGCCTGACAGTGTTCAAGAAGAGACTGGACGACGCCCTCAGACACATGGTGTGAACTGTGGGGTTGTCACATGCAGGGACAGGAGTTGGACTTGATGATCCTTGTGGTTCCCCTCCAACTCAGGACATTCTATGATTCTATGAAGTACATAAAGTACAGGTCTACAAAGTCAAAATACCTATGTTATTCACACTTTACTTCTTGCAGAAGCAAGTCTAACTGTTACGGGAAGAGTCAAAATCAGCTTAAGGCCAGGCAATTTCTGTTGTCTTCAATTGAAATCTGCCCCTGCTTTAACTTTAGTTAACAAACGTAATATATTGTCAGCGGTTCTAATAATTTTCTGTGTAGCCAATTTTTATGTTAAATTATAACTGATAGAGAATTGGAAGCTTGATAATATTTTCTTGTAGCAAGTACTATTTTGCTTCCATGTTGTAGGGTTTTCCTCCCCGCCATAGTTTTATTTTTATGTAAGAGAGGCTATTCTCACCACTTGTGATCTAAAGTTATGCCTGCAGTTCAATGTAGGTGTTCTTTCTAGAAGAAAAGTACAAGAAAAATTCTGCCATTGCATGAACGAGCAGGCCAAAATTTTCTCAACTATTTACATTGTCTTCATCTTGACTTTCGATGCAAGGATTTGGGTCCCTTATTGGATATTTAGCTTTCAGCAAGGCGAGTAATCTTTGGTCTATTATGTTTTACCAATATTGCACATCGTCATGTTATTTAGCTGTTTAATCTGTATTCAATGTGTCATATTTATCTTATGATATTACATTGCATCTATAGTCTACCTCAGAGGGGTTTGCTTTCCTGAGGGTTGTTTTTTTGGTGTTTGTTGTTGTTGTTTTTGTTGGTTTTGTGTTTGTTTTTTGTTTTTTTTTTTTCTCTTCTCCCCTCCCAGAGAAGTTGCTAATTCACTGTGAAATGAATCTTGCACAGGGTATCTTCATGTCAGTTTTCTTACAGTCATGCAGGAGGAAGTAGATCTTTAGTAGACACACAGTACTGCAAGTTCATGAGAGAGAGTAGTGCATCTGTATGTAGACTCGCCTATGGATTGATTGGTTTTGATTTTTTTGAATATAGGTAGTAATCAGATGTGATACTTATTGATGCACCCAGTGACATGTCTGTGAGGAAAGCTCGTCAGTGCATCACAGGCTGGTAGAAGTGTAATTGAGATAAAAATATTCCTAAGGAGGACTATCTGAGGGAGATGGTTGAAGTTTGCCCTGACTGGAGCTGTCAAGTTCCTGTTCAACAGCAGACTTAACAGAGTAGTAAGTAACTGGGTAATTCTAAAAATATTATTTCAGTTGTTGCTTATATAAATGACATTGTATTTTAATTCTTACATATATGGGTAGCTGTGGCAGTTTGAATTCTTTTTACATTATCAGCTTAGACTTAAGACAGTTGCAGTACTAAAACATTTTGATTATAAAATGTCTGCTTCTTTTATGCTATTGAAATGAACATACATGGTTACAAAGTGAGACTTTACTCTCAATGATCTCTACAAGGTCAATTAAAACTGAGGGTGCTGGGACATTAGTATGTTGACACAGAAACAGTTTGATAGATAAATTGTAACCTGAAGAAGTGCATGAGCTTGAGTTTTAATTGTGAAGATTTTGGTAATATAAATGAAAAATAGGAAATTGCTGTCATTATTTGTTCTAGATAAAATCTTGTGGAAGCGTTTGCCAGCTGCTTCACTGGTTTACCAAACAGGCTAATATTAAAATAAGTAAAATCTGCCTGGGGGACACTTTTGTGTTTATAGGTGACTTGCTTTAAAAGCTTACTGTTCTATATAGCATGCATATTTTTTCCTGGAAACAAAGTATGTATTTCTATCCAGTTACTCGCAGAAATATGTTTGTGGTGTAGGAGCTCATTTTATAACAAAACAAGCTATGACAAAGTGAACTTGCAAGTACACAGTAAAAATGTTGATAAAGGTAATAAGGACATTACAGAAATTGCTTGGTCTCCTGAAGATATTGCTTCAGGCCTATTTCTCATTAAGAGAAAATAAACTCTCTGTACTCAGTAGCAGTACCAGTTAACGTTTCTTCTGTTGCTTAAGGGCTGAGTTTTGTCCTCAGTTAAGTCAGTGGGAATTGACTTAACATCCACTGGCAAATCTGTCTTGGAACTCTGTTACATTAATAGTTTGGATGAGATTGAGTTGACTGCAAGGGAAAAATGAGCTGTCAGCCATATCTCATCCAAACATAAAACATCTTTATCTAGTAATAAAAAAGATGGGTAGTATTGAGCTAATGCATTGATGGAGTATTTTGTGGGAGAATGAAAGCAAATTCTCCAGTGAAGTGCAATATACAGCTGCCTTCAAAACCACATTTTTATTTATCCGTAGGAATGTGTCTGTGCCAAATTGTCTGCTCAAAATTGTAATCACCAGTTCAGATTTTGCAGGCGCTTGAAGTGTATTTGTTTTGATTTTTCCAAAGCACACTGCTTAAGTTATGCACACATCATAAAGGACAACCTCTTTACTTACATATATTGTCCCCACTTTATACATTTTTCACTTCTGCTTTAAAGCATCAGACAACCACATTATCAAGGTCACTTTCAGCAAACCCTTGTGTGCTCCTAAGTGTTGAATATTCACTTTGGACTGTCCCAAAATCGTCCTCACCAGTTGGGCCTTCTGTTTATGGCTGAAAACCATCTCTGGTAGCTTTATGTCATGCAATGTGAAACAGTGAAACAGCTGTTTGTTTCTGCGTCATGTCTGTCATCTAGAGTCTTACTCTCTGATCTGGCTACATGGTTCTTAGCTTTCAGCAGCAGCAAGCAAAATGCCTGCACTGTGTGTTGCCAGCACCCAGTGCAAATGCTCGTGCTCTGGGGACTCCGATTCTCTGATAAATGGTGGTGAAGACGGACTAAGAGGGAAGCACTGTAAAGCTGAGACTTGTGGAGGACTCTGAAGGTTTGGTGCTGTGGGAAGATAATTCCTGTTGTTCAGCCTCTCAACGCTTGGGCATGGAAAGGGTTGTGAGGACTGGGCAACATGTTGGGACAACCAGCAGGATGATGAGGAGCTGGATGGAAGGGAAGAAAAAGAAATTATGCCTTTGCTGTGCAGTTGTTGTATAATTCCTAAAGAAGCTAAAAATCATTATAACCCAGTTAAATGGTTCCCCACACGGTCATTCTTTTTGTGTGTTAGGGACAGGTTTTGATACAAATGCCATATTCTAAAACATACAGGTCCTTCCTGATGGTTTGATCCCTTTTCCAGACAGTTTTAGTTCAAAAGGGAGTGTTACAGTTCCTCACTTTCAAAGATGCATATCTTGTCTTTCACACTGGTCCTCCTTGTTTCCCATTCAGGACAATGTGTAGGTTTGTTGTTGGCTTTTTTTAAAAATTTTTTTTGTTTTACTAAAAAATACCCTTTGTCTGTGTACAGACCCTTTTTAGATCTCTGTGTTAAAATGCTCAGCAGAGCTCTTTAACAAATCCTGGGATTTCTGTCCCCTCCTCTTTTAGGGGGAGAGTGCCAGAGCTCAACCTTTTATTTTGCATTTGGTGAATGGAAATCTGGACAGACTTTTTTTTTTTTTTTTTTTTTTTTTTTTAATTTGATCAGGCAGTCTCATTTCTGAACAGTTCCTGAAAGCTTTTATTGCCCTCTCAGCACATCACAGACGTCTTTCCCAGGAGTGCACCTCATGGCGTCAAAGCTGTTGAGCACCAGTAGTCTGGAACTGGGCATCACCTTTCAGTTTGCTTGATATGCAGGCTTGGTAATAGAAACCCGAGCCATAAAAGCTTGAACCCTGACTTCTGAATAATCAGCCGAAGTTGCTTTAGCATAGGTCTGACCCTTGCCTTCCATCAGCACAACAAATGCTCCATAAAACAATAACAGGTAAGTAACTTCCATCTTACAAGCCACACTTATCTCCATGAAACAAAATTGCTGTTAGCATCTCCCTTTTATATACAGTATTATTTTCTTTTTTTCAAATGGACTTCCCTTCCAGAGCTTGTAAGTTATAAGGTTGTCTCTGGTTTTCTTGGGTATATTTAGAAAGTTCCTATTATGCTTTTCTTTTATTTTCTTGTTTATACTGGCTGGAAGAACAAAATTAAAATTTTCATCTCAGGTTGAAGCATAATTTGGTGTGATTGCTCAGCTTCTGATCTCACTACCAAGAATGTCTTGTTTTAGGAGTTGATAAAAATATTTGGCTCTGTTTCACCTCAGTCGCTTTTGGCAGTTCTTCATCTGCTCTTCTGGGGTTTCCATCTGCTCTTTTATTCTGCAGTTTCTTCTTTAGGGCCCAGTTCAGCACCAACAAGTAAGTGAAAAACTCACTGATTTTCTGAGGGTATGGGTTGGATGCAGGTGCTATTCTGCATCTCGGTCAGAATCTTTCAGTAGTTTATCTCATTGCTGAAATGGAGAATATGGCAATTCCCCGCGGCTTTGAGTGTTCCTTTGTTCTTCCTCCCTCACAGGTGTCCAATGATTTAACCAAGTGCTGTATACATTACTTTAAAAAAAACAAACCAACAGATCTATAAAATAAAATATGTCACAAGGGCTAAGGAAAATATTTTTTATCTGATGGTCTTTCAAATTAAAGTCCTTTTAGTTCCAGAACAAAGCTTGTGAAATGCTTGTGAGCACATGTGAAAATAGATTTATTAAAAAAAACCTCTTGCTAATTTTTCTTCAGTAATTTCATACTTGTCCTGTTATTTAAGCACTGTTAATGAAAAAAAAAATCACAACTCATAATTAGGGTTATTGATGCTGAATAATCATTTGGTCTCAGCTGATTAAGCTGCTAACTAGCACACTGCATTGTATAGAATCCCCCCCCCCCATATACATGACTGTCTGCTTACTTCTGTATTTTGCTTTCAAATGTGCTTTCATTTCACTTTTTTTCTCACTTCTTATCCTTTATTTTTTTTTATTTATAGAAAGCGCAATCAAAGTTTCCCTTATCATCTTGCTAGTGAAAATGCAATTGTAGGTGTGTAGTGCTTGTGTATTGAAAGGCATTACATCATAGTGAAAACCGTATACTCGTTACTTGTAGGAGACGGCTTGTCTAAATGTAAAGCTTAACCGGGAGGTTTAGAAGGTGAAGTAACAGAAGAAGGAAGAACTCAGTAGTGAACAGATGCATAATGAATTGATTCGTTCACCATTTTTCTCACAGTTTTTTTCACCTGCTTTTGTAATGTACATTTTGACATACTGAGAATTTACTTAACTGTACAAAAAAAAGAGTCCAGTTTCTTTCTGTCTAGCACTGACATTTATGACAGCCTCCCATTGAGTTAGCAGTTTTGTTTTTTGTTTTGTTTTGGTTTTTCTTCTGTATAGAATGCTGACAACATATAATGTAAAAGCTTTTTAATAACTTTCGTAGTGAAAAAGATTAATGAACAAAAAAAGTGATTGAATACTGAAAAATAAAAATCTCTACTGGAGAGAAAGTGTAGGGAGCTTAAAAAATATTTTGAGCTTTAAAAACCTAAATTTATTGGCATGTATTAGCAAATCAGCTATTCAGGGTGTTTCTGGGCATAGTGATTTGATCACGGCAGACACAATCTGGGGAAGAGAAATGTTTCGCTGATTCACCTTTCATTCCTTAACCCTCAAATCTGCCGAAGTCAGCTTTTAATGTTTCCCACCGACTCTGAGAGTTGAACGCAGGTGGTTATTGCTCTCCCAGGTACCTGTGCCCAGTGTGCCTGAGGCAGCTGCTGGAAGAAGATTCTCACCCTGTAAGTCCTGGCAGACTGAGCAGGAGTGCAGGTAGGGGCACCGCATCAGTGCCCAACAGGGCTTGCAGACCTGCCGGCACTGCCAGTGCAATCTCTTCCCTCTCTCTGTACCTTGCTGCCTAAATAGACCTTCCTCTTTCTATCCATTTTAGACTGTAAGAAAGTACCTGTTACATGGAGGCTGTCTGGGATACTGCCTGTCATATTTTCCACAAACAGAAGGGGGAAAAAAGATTCTTCCTTTATCAGAGGGGAAATTTGTTCCCAGATTTAAGCCCTGAGGGTTTAAATTAAACTTGGCAACATTTGGTGAACCTTTTGTAACAAGAATCAGTTGCATACCCCTACTGCGTCATCTTCTGTATTGAGAGGTGACCCAGTTTCCACTCAGTTGGTCATGCCATAAACAGGATATTGGGGACAGGTGCTTCCCATTGCTGCCACCAGTGAGTCCTGAAGGACCACTGCCTGCCAATGTCATGGGCAGTGAAGGCTGGTGGATGATCTGTTGCTCGCATTGCGAGGAGGAGCTGGTAGCGGTAGGGAAGCCAACACGAGGAGAGCTTTCCCACACTGGTGGCAGGGAAGAAGGGGTGAAATGAAAAGATTTGTTTCCTCTCTTTTTTGGAGAAAGTGTGGAAATTACTTTTTTTTGTTTCAGTTCCTAAGGACAAGAACTATTTCCAAGTGAGGAAGATGTTTTTGAGGAAGGCACTCACGTAAAAACTGACTGGCTTTGTAGTACAGCCTAATATGGTAAAACTGTAAGAACAGGCTGATGAAGCAGAAGCTCTGGTCAGAGGTCTATTTACTACTTCACTTTTACTCTTTGGTTAAAAGCATGGAGAAATTTTGCTGTTGGCTTCTATACAGCCAGAATTTGTCCTTTGACTCTTTTGTTTTGTTTTACTTATAACTAATGAATCGTTGTCCTAAATACTTTTGTCCTGACTCAATATAAAAATTTATGGTGCTCAGCATCAGTGTTTTTAATAGGCAGGTGTCAAAGTGTATCAGTGGAGTTGCATTGTTTTTGTTTTTGGTTTTTTTGTGTGTGTGTGTGTGTGTGTTTTTTGCGGTTTTTTGTTTGTTTGGTGGTTTTGGTTGTGTTTGTTTTTGGATTTGTTTGTTTTGGTTTTGGGGTTTTTTTGGTGTTTTGTTGTTGGTTTTTTTTTCTGTGATTTTTAGCTAACTTTGTGGTTTGATAGCAACTATTTATAGCTTTGCAGTTATATCTGCCTTGAGTCCAAGAAATTCAGTGTAGTAAAAGAATAATATTCAGAGAAGGTGCTTGCTTGGATAAGATTTGAAGGCTTAAAGGGAGAAAAACAGCCTTCCCATGGGCTCTGTTTTTGCTATGAAGTACATCGTGTATAATCCCATCCTAGTTATTTGTTCTACCCTATTCATGCCAGTAGAGGGATAAAAATAGGAGCTCTTTAAAATTATTTTGTTTCTAAAGTACCTGAGGGCTTCAAATGAAATGTATGTTGCAATCCATCTGAAAAAAAGGATATCTTGCAAACTTTGCCCAGATAAATTCTGTAGTTGTGTGGGTAGATGTCTGGCCTGGGAGATCATCTGCGGTGACTCAGTACATATGCCGATATGTTGCCATTGACAAAAATGGAAATTCTGGTGCACACAAAATATTTATTCAGGGATCGTGTTAGGAGCTGCTTTAGGAGATCTGGCCCTATCAGCACAAAGGATGTTTACAGTTCTTGTGGCAGTATTCTAGCACTGGTTCTAGGTGGGAAACCACGCTTCTATGAAAATTGTCTCTGTTGTATACTTTATTCCAAAAATCTTCACTTCCACTACTGTCTCAAAATACAGCATATACCATGATGCTTACTCAGATACTTAGGTCTCTGATATGGAGCAGAACTGTATTACAAGTTATGTTGGACATATGGGCAGGTATATTAGCTGAAAAAAAAAAAAAAAGAGAAAGACTAACAAGTTACTCGGTAAGAAAATGATATGTTTCTGTAAAATTGATGTTAATAGCTTTTCAGTTGGCTTCATGAAGTAAATGGAGCTCACATCCAAGTGTGGTTTTCTGCTTTTATATGCTTGTCTCTTTAGCAAGATGTGTTATGCAAGTTACAGAGCAGGGTTTGAATTTCTTTGTTTCCTTTTTATTTCTCTTTTTAGTCTTTCCATAAGTGTGGTATTTATCCAATATTCTTGAAATTACTTCCTGAGTGGCTCAGAGCTTCCTTGTCCTCCTCCTAGTTTCTCAGAACCTCCTCCTCCCAGTCTTCCTCAGCTCTGAACTTTGCTTGGGAACCAGTTTTGCGCAACAACAAACCCCCTTCTGGCTACACGTAGACACAAAATACTGTCACAAAAGAAAACAACATGCCACATGTGTGAAATCAAGTGCAAACACAAGAAAAGCTGTTACTGCCTAACCCCTTGGCCCATTCAGGGCATGATGTGCTTATCTGTAGAGTGCCTTGCCCATGTATGGTGAGAGATCAGGTCAAATAAATAAATAAATAGCCGAAACTCTTGAGTTCTTTACTCTGGCAGTAAATTAAAGTAAATGAGCGTTTGCTTATGTAAAAAGCTAAACGAGTATGTCAGAGCAATAATAAGACGATGGAAAATACTTTATCCAAATACACTAGTACTGAAGAGCTATAGAAGGTTGATGCCAAACTCTGGATCAAACTGAACGCCCACGACCACAGCTGACACCAGAGACGGGTGTGGAGTTCAGAGAGAGCCAAAAGCGAACTGGGATTTTTCCCTCTAGCAAAAGGACTGTATTTTACATATGTGCTTTATAAATGAAATCACACAGGAGGTAATGAAACTTCTGCTAGCTTTTCATCTTTTTTAGAAGTTTGTTGGATGTCTCACCTGTAAGGGATAGTCCAAAGAGCAAGGAGATTTCCCAGCCACACCAGGAAGGTGTAGCCAGCATGAAATCTCTGGGCTCTCTCAGTAACAGTTTTGCTTAGTGTTTCGGGTGTTGGTTTTCTTGTAGAGCCAAGTAAAGCGCTGGTGTATACTAGGGGAAATTGTGTCTTACCTCTGAAAATCTTTGTTGGAAAGTGAAAAAGGCATATAAGGCAGGAATGTCCTTTGTTAATAAATGGTGTTATCTGGTATAGCAAAAAGAATTGGGATTTGTGCCCATATCTACCTTGTGCAGGTGCTCAACTGTATTTTATGCATCTCCTTGCACTTAAATCAGTGTCCTGTTTCCTGAATGAAGAAAGGAGATTCCCCTCTGCTCTTAGGGAATCTAGATGGTTGTTGTTGATTACCAAGCAAGGAAGATGAGATGAAAGGGGAAGAATCAAAGGCAGGAGAGAAAAATCTGTGAGAAAATAGACACAGGGATGGGAGTTGTAAAATAAGAAGAAAGGAGAGAAAAATCTCTGACGTTTATTGATCTGGATATGCAAATAGAAGTAAGGGAATAGAACAGTAAGGGAGAAACCAGTAGATGAATGAAGCCATCTCTCACATTTTACGCGAATATAAAAATCTGAAGAAGCTATAGAAGAGATTGGAAAGGAGACCGTAGAGCAGCCTGGAAGAAAAACACTGTGAGATTCAAAAGGCTAAGAAACTAAAGACCTTCCAAGAGACAAACGACACGACACGGAGGTGTATAGAGTCCTTTACAGGCCATATGGGTTGTGCAGTGGCTGGCGGGGACAGTGTTAAGTCTCCCAGGAGGAGCGGGAAGCCGCAGCTCCATGCCCTGGCACAGGGACTGTTGGGCACCTGTCAGTGAAGGAAGTGAGGTGGGGCTCAGCCTCGCAGAATTGTGGTTTTCTCCCAAGGCATTAGAACAGGAGCGTGTGCACTGTCATCCACACAGGCTTTTTTTATACAGAAAAAGGCAAGTGCTGGAGAAAAGCTCATTATGCAGATTGCTTGTATGTGAAATTTGCTTTCACAAAGATATTCTTTTGTTCGTTTTACTTAGGCATAGACTGTGGCAAATGAAATCCCTTTTGCTAAGTGTAATTTTTTTGCTGAGTAATGTTGTTTGGTGGTTTTTTTTTTTTCTTTGTGTGTATGTGTTCATGCGGTGCCTGTGTAGATTTTGGAAAAAAATATTAGTCTAGCAAGCTGTGGCTTGCCTAAATTATGATGTTTTAGTTCAGTGTGGTGGCAAAATGGGCATCCGTTTCTTCTCATCCTACACACAGAATGGTTAAAAATCTCTGCTTCCTTGTCATGCAAATATAACTGTCCTAATAACTGTTAGTTTAGGGCAAGCTGGTTAGTGGGAAGTAATCAAACAAAACCTTGTGTACCTGAACTGCAGTTCATTTTGGGTGCGTGGTCCATCAAACGTTCTTCTCTCAGTATCCTTGTAGCCTACACCTTTTGAAGAGGCTGTGGTAACACAAAGGCCTTGTGTATACAAGAAAGGTGTAGTGATTAAATTAAGTAGGCTTAGGGATCAGTTTAGTTAAATGAGGCATTGCCTTCTTTAGGCATTCTTGCTCCAGTTTAAGAGCACCTTATGCTAATGTTTCAAAGTTAAATCAACATAAAACATTCTTAAAACAAAAAACTTCAGCAAACTTGGTGTGTAAACAGTGTTAATTAGTCAAATCAGTTGTTAAAACAACCCTCTCAGGGACAATTGAATGTTGTATATGAAGTTACTTCTCCTTAATGCTTTATTGTAGACACAAGAAGATTATAGATTAAGATAGGGTTGTTAGTTTTACCTTGATAGTACAACTATCAAGATTTGGCATGAGAAAAAAGTTTGCTTACCCATCTCCCCCTCACCTGTCATTGGTGCAAAATGCTGAATAAATCTTTATGCTTTTATGTTCTAAGGGGCTCTGTGTAGGATGTTGGGAAGACAAAGCATCTTAAAAGTTAGTAGGAATATTGATGGCAAACTCATTACCACTTAATAGCTTAAACTGAGAGATGAAGAAATATGTAATCAAATTTGATTTTAGCTTGTTTGGTTTGGAAATTTATGTCTTTGTACTCTTGAAATATGAGGTCAATGTAGTGAAATGAGAGACTTAATATGTGCTATATTTTCTGATAGGGAGGATTTTTCTGAAATAGCATTTATGGAAAAACACGTTCATTTTTGTCTACCCAGTTGAGTAAAAAGTAACTCTTACCAAGTATGGATGAGTAATTGCATTTCTTTATACCTATTTTACTATAAGCATTTAGTTTTATGACTTTTTTGATTTTACAACATGTGAACAGTAAAATGCATATTAAACATCTATTGGTGTGATTTGTGAGTTACAGTTCTTGGGTGAGCTTTAAAATATTTGAGAGTATACCTACCTACCATTGGCACAAATCAAGTTTTTTTGAGGAAAAGCCAAGAGAAAGACTGACTGAATGCTACCATTGAGGTGACCTGAATTGACAGAGTAGGGAACACGCTAACAGAGATAGTAATTCTGCTGAAATTTAAATTAGTTTGGTTTTAGATGGAATTAAAGTCTGCCTTATAAAGAGTGCTTCTCCAAATGGGGATATTTTGAAAGCATGCTTACTAAACACTGATCTGAGCTTCTGTCTAGGTGTCTGATTTCCATCAGCAGTGTTTCTGTGTTCAGAATAAGAGGAAACCTGAATAAGGTAGAGCGTGTGAAATGTTAATGAGGCTGAATTGGTTATACAAATTCAGAGAAATATTGCAAAAAGCAGCTGAAGTATTTTTTTTAATTATGAAAGCCTCTTACATTATAAACACAGTAAGCACATGCTTTAAGTTGAATCTGTTATTCCATAGGTATTAGAAACAAGCCTAATTTCTTAAATTACATGGGTGCTCTCAGTAAGCCACTAAATTTTTACAGTGAAGACTCTTATTTGTCAAACATTATTTTATCCATTTTAGGTGACAAAACAGAAGTCTTTTTGCTGTGAATAAGGGCCTGGTGTGATAAGATGTTTCAAAAAGTCCCATTGCTAACCATTTTAAATGAAGTTAAATTTTTATATGCTTCCTAAACCAGAAAGACAATAGGTTGTGCTTGTGACTTGAACTATTCTTCTGCTTGCCCTGCAGCTGTAGTAAAATCGTCTGAGTAGCTAAGGTGGACTTGGTGAGTGCCATTGAATAGAAGTGGTAGGCATGGTCCAGTTCCTCTGAATTTCCAAGCGTGTTATCAGTGAAGATAAGCAGATTTTTGTCTTGTGGGCACTTAGCATAAGTCAATAAATAGAGCTTCTGTTGATATCCTTGGCCGGTTCTGTTGAATGTTCTTGCCACTAAATATTTGCAGGATCAGAATTTATCTCAGTACATTATTTGGATGCGCAGTGTTTGATTCAAATAGAGATTATGCGTCACTCTCTGCATTATGCCTCTGAGTTCAAGCTTGAAGTTATCTTTGTTTCACAACCTCTGATTAACAACTTGTGGAATAAACTTCTGTAGTTAGTGGAACTGTAAAATAAATATTTATGTGATCGCATTTTTAATTTGCAGTTTGTAGGTGTATCTAGAGATCACTCTTCATATTTAGAGGATAAAAGTACCGTGACTTTATTTTAATATGTGCAAATTTCACTATTATAATTTTTTTGTTCATTTGTTTTTCATTTAACTTGGAATTAAACAATGATTTGTAGTATCAGCAATTATGTACTGTAAATAACTCTCCAGGTAGATGCAACTGATTTATGAAAGATATGTGACTGATTTATAAAATATAGCTTGCAATACTTAGAACAAAGTAGACAAAATTGCTATTCTTAAATGGATTGGAAGGTAACTACTAAATTAAAATACGAAGTGAAAAACGGTCCTAAAATTGTATGTACTTATCTCTCAAATTTCCTTGAGGATCTGTCTTAGGAGAATTTGGTCCTTTCTGTGTCTCTTCCTGTATGCTCTTCTGATTAGGTATTCACCGAGGGATAAACTTGAAAGGATTACTGGTGAACAGGCTAGTGGATGATTTTTTTCTCTTGGATCCACATAATGGATTTTGGCACTGATAATCTGCACACGTGATTGCTAAGAATATTTTTCAGATTTAGAAATCGCCCATCAGCTGTGATACCGATGCTCTTGCACATCTAAAAGGAGAAATTATTAATAATTTAAAATCAAGAAGATAAATGCATTTTACCTTTTGGTGAATTTGGATGAAAGTATTCTGTAAATTGTTTTGTTTTTCTTCACATAAAATACTCTCTTAAATACCAGCTGGCAGCGAAGTTGCCAGTTGCCTTTTGCAGAACAGATGATTTTTCACAGCAGTTACTTGATTCATTCCATAGTTGTCATTTTTCAAGGAACAGACTACAGCAAACATTTCTAAAAGTAAGGATTTTCCTCTTGACTCCTATCAACACTGAGTCTGAAATGATGGAAACTTGCAGACCTTGTTGCCCGCTTTGGAAGAGTTTCTGATTTCCAATCGCTTTTGTTTATCGCTCATGATACTGTTTGCATTAGAGCCCATCTTTTCCCCTCTGCTCCTTTCTGTCTCCCTTTAAAACGCATGATTAAATCCCAAAGACCCAACGAGCTTTCCTTGTGCTTGAAACTGTCATTTCTCTCCGATATATGTATTATTTTTTCCCAGCTCTTTTCTCTCCCGCAGCTGCCGTCTCCATCACCACGTTGTGCATTAATTGCTGGGCAGCTTGGGTGCCACGGCAGTCGCCTTTGAGGGAGCGCCCGTGCCCTCGCCATGCATGCCTGCCTCCCACTGACGCTAATGGGACTTAATCACTCCTATCGAAGGGGAAATAAACCACCCAGAGCCTGGGTCACCGCTTCCCCAATGTACCTGATTGGCACAGCGTTGCGTAGGTTGCCCCTGAATGCCTGCCCTTCTGCGCAGAAAAGGAACTTGGTGTCAGTTTTGCTATTAAAATATCGAGGGGGTGTTGATCCTTTATATGCTGAGCTTCGTGGCCATGTCTTGTGCTTTCTTAATTTCAACTAGCTACAATCTATATGCATCTGATTTTGTAAATTCCTTGGGGTGGTGGTTTTCTGGTTTGTTTGGTTTTGTTTGATATTTTTTCTTTGTTTATTTTGGTTTTGGCCATTGTTTTTATTTTGAATTCTCTTATTCCTGAAGCAGCAAGGATGCTTTGTTGCTTTAAGGTGTTAGAGGTTATACCTAGCTTTCCTGATTTTGGTGTTACTGGTTCTTTAAACATTAGTCCTTTTGTCTATTATGCATTAGTCTATTTGCCTTTCATCTTGACTGTTTCTTTTCAGGGATTTACAATATTGTTGAGTTAAGGATTCTCACAGTAGATGGTAATGGTGAAATACTGTTAAGTAAGTTTGCTTAAGTGTGCTGATTAAGTAAATGTTTCCAAGTCTATTGCCTTAAGGAAATGTTTACAGGGCCTTAATTTTCCTTCTTGTTGTAGAAAATGTAGTTTTAATGAACTTGATTTTTATTTGTCAAGCACTAGGTTTTTCTTACTTGATATGCTTAAGAAAAAAAAATAGTGGTACTCTCATCGTTCTTCATAAAATAGATTAATAAATTGTGAGAAGATTAAGCATTTTAGCTTCTGGTCTTTACAGTTAATTACAGAATAGCCTTATATAGCCAAAACCCCCCCCCCTGATATGCCGGTGTTTCATGCTTTGCTTTGAAGTACTGCAATTCTGGGGATAGTTTCCAGGTAAACTAAACAGCTCTTACATACAAGAGTGTGTCATTTGAAAAGCAGTCTTTCATTAGTGGGAGAGTGAATGAGTCTTCCTTGTATTTAGGCAAATCAGTAATTTAGTGGGTAGGTTAAGTTATTCTCTAAATTGAAGTCACTGAAGTTTTGCCAATTAAGACTTTGTGTGATATCATAATTTACATGAGATCTTGTTTTCCGTCCAAGGACCTTCAAACATTTTCTAGATGTTAATTGGGCTGTACGGTGTTTCTCTGAAACATAAACTAGTACTCAAACAAGTCAAATGACGCTTTTAAGACTAGTAAGATATACTCTTGAATCTTAAGCCCTGCTTAAACTTTGAGGAAATGTTGCCATTCAGACCCCTTTTCATGAACTTTAACGACTGAAGAACATGTAACTTTCATCATCTTTCAGCTTCACAGTGAGTCCCAACATTGTGCTTTTAGGACAAATTGATGATTGTGTGTGTTCTTGTTGGTTCAAAGTATCTAAATAGTGCAAGGGCTGTCCTGTGGTCCACTGAAGTGCTGGTTTTTATAGCCTAAGATGAAGGTTGTAGTGGGTATACGGTGCCTGCTCCGCAGCATGTCAGGAGAGGGGAGGTGAGCCTCTTGGGAGCTGAGCTGGTGGGATGTGAACGCTTGAAGTTTGTTGGGAAATGGTCCCTGGAGTGACCTATGTTTAAGACCAAGCTTAAATTTTGTCTTGGAAAACAGCAAGCAGGAACAATTTGAAACAGAGTGATGTAGTGAACTAACAGTTAGGGAGTATGGATAATCACATGCCCTGAGCTCAAATTCGCTTGCTCTGGTCCCCTTTTCGTTCAGCAGTGTGAGACCAGGAAGTGCACGAGAGTGCTATTTTTTAAATATCTCTGAACCTACTGGGGCAAGTGCTAAAGTTTTTGATAGGGCCTTAGGACAAACTTGTCTAAAGTACAGAGCTTTATGTATGGCTTAATTACTTCAATTACTTTTTCTTTTTTTCTGTAATTGTTTTAAAATAGTTTAGTATCGTTTTTATTTTAAGCTCATATCTTGATTCTCAGTTCGAGTTAGTTCTGAAGTTAACCGTGCTTTTTTTAGACCAGATATTTTTTCAAGTTTGTAATTTTTTGGTCTTTTACTCCTTAGGTAATTAGTCTAAAAACAGGAAAAATTCTGTCCCATGTCCAATGTGGAACTTTGTTGCCAAAATTACTAATTACCAGCAAGAGTTATTTCAGGGGACTGTGCAATTTTTGACAAAGATTGAGACATAATTTTGGCAAGCACCTTTAGATATTCACGTTGCTTAGTAGTAACAGTAATTATTGAGACACATTATACCAAAAAAAAAAAAAAAAAAGGAGAAAAGCATATGAAGTTTCAGTTCACTGTTAGGCTAACATTTCAAATCCTAGAAATGCCTAAAAAGAGGAAACAGAGGTAACTATTGTATCTTAAAATGTGCAGAATTCTTAAATAGGAACTTAATGCAGTGTTATTCTATTATCTCAAACTTTTTTTTTTTAATCACCTACTCGTGTACGTATTTATAGTCCTGTATTTTCTGAATTGCACACACACCACGCCTGCCTGATGTATGGAAGATCAGTTACATTGCTACTGCCTCTTGTGCTCTCACTGAAGAATGTAATTATACTGCAACAAAGAAGGCACAAAGTTTCATATCCATTTTCTGTATTGCATCTGAAAAATACTGGGCAGGTGATATGTAAAAGCATTAGAAACACTTAAGGTAGCATTTATCTCCCTTAAGTTTAGCCTTCTAGAAGACAGCTGTTTAGTTTCAGCTGGTCATCTCTCATCCTGCTATAATGAGTAGAAAGAGAGAGGTGGCATTATCAGTCAGTCACTAGATCTGCCTATTTTAGATATCTATGTTAGACAGGGGTGCATGAGATGCCTGTTTTTCTGTTTCTTCTTGCTGGAAGGGTGTATTCACCCTTGGATAGATGCCTTGGATCAAATAAGATGCACTTTGGATACTATTGAGTTCCGAGAAAATATCTAGACTTCCCAATTAAGTAATCAGGTGTTCTATTACATTAAAACTGTCCGTGCAAATGCGTGTTTACCATGTTAATTTGCATAGCGGCTGTTTGATTTAACACTATGCAGACAGATACAATTTTTCTGAGTCTTCCTTGTAAAGGACAGCCTGTTGGAAGCACAGTTTCTGTGTGCTGGATGTTTCTTCACCATTGGAAGCTTGGTGACCCTTTTTTTGGTTTTCAGTTTTCCCTGGGTTTGGATGTTTGGTAGGTCTTGATATTTTCACATTTAATAATGGGTTACCAGAAATAAATTGGTGTTGAGGCACTGTTTCCAAAGATTTCCTGGTCTGTAAAATGTCTGTTTTGAGAGTCATGTCCTTCATCAATGGCTGAGATAAACTATTGCATAACTGGACAGGTACTCTGAAGTTTATTCAATTACTGGGATCTACACAAACAGAGAGATCTTCAAATAGAGCTACTGAGGCATACCTAAAGGTCTTTTCTTTCCTTTATCTGTTCCCCTTTCAGTAACTCAGCACAGCTCTAGCACTAGATCTAGAAACTTTTGAAAGATGTTCTTAATTCAGTGGGGGGAAGACCTGGCTCTTGTGCTCTGCAGTCACATTCACTTATGAAAAATAAATATATTTCTTTTTAGAAGCAGGTAATGCTGTTTAAAAAAAAAAAGGCATTACAAGTATATTCCTCAATGATTCTCCTTTGTATTCCATATTTCTTCTGGGATCTATTATTAACTTTATCCTCTTAGCAGAAGTAAACATGCTCTGGCAAGAGCTAAATTCTTCTCCTTCCTTCCAAAGAAAGGATGGCTGAAAAACAAGAGCTGTTTTTCATAAAAATAGTCAACATTTTCTGCCAAATGAGAAAACTCATGACTTTCCAAAAAAAATAGTGTTTACCTCCTCATCCTGAAAAGCAGCTGGGAAGAAAAAGAGCTCTTTGAAACAGCTGGTAGCCCTCTGTAGTCTCCAAGGTGTTTGGTGATGTGGTTGTCAAGGTGGGACTGTGGGGTAACCCTGTTTTTATTCAGTGCAGTGGAAGTGACAGATTTTATGAATGAGTATGGTAGTTCCAAAGCCTTACTAAACTGTAGAAAGCATGTGACAGGTGAAACTGTATATTATTCTTTTTTTGCTGGTGAGTGCTCAGGTTTCGTATGTATACAAAATAATGTTAAGTTTTCAAAAAAGGCTTCCTCAATGTTTCTGTGGAAACCTTAGATAACTTTGACATTATTTTTTCCTATGAACTCTGCATTTCTATAGTGTCATTGTGTACTTCCTGGAAGTTAGTTTTTGATCTGCACTTAATGCTATTTTTATTCAACAGCCAGTAACTACTGTTTTATTTCCAATTTGTTTTGGATTCAAGAAAGATGTTTATTTTGATAATGAATCAAATATGTGAGTATTTATATATTTTCAAATCATTCAAGAAACTTAGATTTCACTTCTAGAGTCCAGAATAAAGAGTGGATGGAAGCACAGAACTGAGGCATAAAATCAAAATTGTATAGAAAAACAAAACAAAGTTTAGGACATAATGGAAGTTGGGGAAAGACTACATGCCAATTGCAGTCCCAATTTGGCTTTGCATGTTATTGCTTTCAGTCTTCTCTGAGCATTCATAGCCACATGTCTATCTGTCCATCCATCTACTACTTACCTGGAACACAAGAATCACTTTGGGCAACAAAGACAAATCTGTAAACTCTGTGTGAATTTACAGACACAGTAAATCACCAACTGTACTTTGTAGTTAGTATTTAGAAGAGAGCAAGCCAAGGAGAGGAATTACCCTTCCATTGTCATTTGTAGTTTAAGTAAATGGCAAATATTTGTGAGTTTGTTTGCAAAGTTTTTCCTGTTTTCAAGTACCTATAATCACATAAGTATGAATGAACCCACCCCATTACCTCAGCATTTTTGTACAAAATTTCTCACTGATAAAATATTAACTACACTGTATTTCCAGGCTATTTACACAAAATATACGGACAAAAAATTTTCTGACTGTAGCTTTGAAATTTTTTTATTATTATTATAGGTGTTCGGAAGTGATGCAGAGTATTAAGTGCCTTACATGGCAACTTTAGGCTGTTGCAGTCATGTTCTGATGAAGGCTTTGATGAACCTGCCAATAAAGTTGTCATTTATTTATAGCACTAGCATGTCTGCTGGATAGTGGGCTGAGCTTCACGAACACACTTCGCATAGGCTTTCTCATAGTTAAATAGTAATGTCAGCCAATCATGACAGGTTCTAGACTGGATTTCAGCTACTGATTTCAGAACAAAATTTGGCTTTGCTGCTGAAGAGGCGTCCCTGGTCTGTGTTACAGCATTTGTCTGTTTTGCCCTCTGTGTCTTATTGTAGACTTAATGAATGAGGATCACAATCCTCGAATGCAAATTCCTGCAAATACACCATCTGTAATTTTATAATTAGAGTGGATTACTACACCTGTATGTAGAATGTATATTGAATTTGGTATTTTAAGATTCCTTTGACTTTTAGGGGAGGGCGGGATAGAGAAAAGCTATTACATTGCAAATCTTTGAAATTTAGAGGAGAAAAGGCCCTAGAGCTAGAAAAAACACCTTTTCTTAATCCGATCCAATTTTATTCAGATTTAGTTGAGTTTAAACTGTTCGGACACACCACTTCCCTTTGCTTGCTTATTTTTCTCAGGAAAATTGTGTCAACCTGCCAAATCAATGCCTGAACATAGCTGTTCCAGGGAGGGGGTCCCAGCCTGCCGCTGAAGCATTAGTCTGCGTTACACTGGGAGTTGACAGAGCAAATAGAGCAATGTGAGTTGGAGGGAAGCAAGTGAGTGAAGTCCTACCTCCTATCCTTAACTACATCCCCACAGCCTCTCAGAATCCCTCTTGGGAGAAAAAGTTCTCACAATTCCTGGGAACCTTGGAGAGGCAGACAGCCTGGCCAGGCTTACTCCATAAAACCATAGTCTCGGCAACCCTTCTCCCTCCTTTGGGGGCAGAAATATGTGGCATGGATCCCACCTCCAGGGTGGGAGAAAAGAGAGGGATAAGTTGGGCCAGGTCTCCCCTGGCTGCTGCTGGAGTTAACACTTAGCTCCAGGGGCCTCTCTGGGGTAAAAGCTTTCCTCTATTGCCAGTTAGCGTCCTGCATCTCATCTGACAGAAGTCTGTGCCATAATTTGAGGCTACAGACCCTGATGATGGATGCCTTGTCCTTGTTGCTGTCCATATTAGAAACTGACCTTTATTTTCACTTTTTAAAGGAAATCACTTTAAAATAGCTTTTACCTGTTTTGTAACAGTAGGTAGTGAAAGCAGATTATGTCACATTTCTCAATGATGTAGCAAATTATTTTGTCTTTAAAAATAGTACTATAACAGTAAAGATTTAAAGTGGCTGTATAGCTGTTATTTCTGAATTTAGGTACTTTTACTGCTTGTTCACATGTTACTAATAGAAAAATAGTTTTGTCCTAATCATAGTACATCATAATACAACGACCAAAATAAGAAGCAATGTGCAGTACTTTATTTTGTGGGAAAACTTTCCTTTAAGATATAAACTTGTGTGAAATATCATGGGAGAGTCTGAAGAGCTTCAGTTCCTCCAAAGGGTTTGTTTCAAATGTACGCTGCAAATGAAGTTTAGGTAAAAGGAAAACTGAATGTTATCAAGAACATTGCTGTATTTGCAAAACAACCTTAGAGTTATATCGGTTTCTTGAATTCATTAGTTAGGGTCTGTTGGCAGACCTTGTACAGAAAACCATAGGAGTTTTACTAGTGGGTTAGTCTTACATTTTATAGCGATGAAATGTCTAACAATGGCTAGATACTTATCAGCTTTACAGAAAATTGTCTTAATGAATTATGCTGTCTCTTTCTTTTCAGAAGAAGAACTTTTAAAATTCAATATTATCTAAATGAAAGGTCATCTTAGCATACAATTCAGATTAGTTTTTCTTCCAAACAAAATACCATTAAATTTTAGTACTGCCAGATATTCCTGTCTGTGTTATTGTGAGGAAAGACACGATGTGACTATTTAGCTGTTAGCTTATCTGATATCATCTTTTCTATTAAAGAGCAGAATGCACATTGCCAACCTTTTGTTATCTAGCTTCCCGACCGCGGTACAGTATCAGGTTCTGCCAAACTGGCTTACGTGTTGCAAGTGCTCGCCATTGACTTCAGTTACCTTTTCCTGGTAGTCTGTATCCTGCCTCTTAGCTCTAAATGTCACATGCTCTTCTTCATTCATGCTCCCTATGAAGACTGATTTTTATTGAAATTGTATACAGAAAGATGCAAGTGTGCAGGAGAAAAAGTAATTAAATTTATTCTTGGTATAGATACTGTTGAAAGACTGTCATAGGGAAAGAAAAAGCATTCTTGATGCTTGTATGCTGTCTGGTGAGCGGAAAAATAGGAAAAGATGCATAAGAAATGTCAGGATCTAGAGGATCTAAGATATTAGTCTAATACCTTAAAGCACATTTCACTGTGGACTAGGTTTTTCCCAGGTGTATTTGCGTAACATGTATCTGAATTTAGCTTTCATATTTTACCTGCAGGCGTTAGTTTTTCAGATGTAATCTGACCCTTTCTGTTTTAATTAAAAAGGCACTACAGAAATAATATAAATGGAACACAAGTCAGTATATGAAATGCCAAAAATTGTTACCATTTAACTGGTCGCAGGATATGTTTTTTCAAGTATCTGATAAGGTGAACTGCTGACAGATTAAAACTATAGTGTCAAATGCACCATTAAACGACCTACGTGCTATTTCTGAATAATATTTTACTATACATCTCCAAGAGAGTTTTGCTTTTTAAAGTGTTTTACTGCAAGTAAAATCTTGATATATATCCTTGCAGAATACATTATGTAAGATTAGAAAAAAAAAATATTTTTTTCCACACCAACTGAAAGACAATTTTTAAACTGCTTCTGTAGCAGGGAAGAAATTCCAGGCACTCGGAAGGAAAGCCAACTCTCTTTACATTATTCTGAACAATGTAAAATCCATAATATTCAATAGCATAGTGTACCTACATTTGATAACAATCTACTGTTGACTGCTAAAGAAGCAACGAGTGTGAGATCCACGTGTTGGAAAAGAAGTGTACATAGCTGTACACTACAAGTGTACACTAGTGTACTCTAGCTAATACTTGCTGGTAGGAAACTAAACATTTATCTTGGGTAGCTACTTAGTGATAAGTATTTGTTATGTTTTAAAACTTAGTCAACATTTTTTCTTGAGCCTTTTTTATGGTGACACGACTTCTGTTAAGGATTTTGTTTTCTTTCCTTTTCTTTTTCTCCCAAATGCAAGCTACCTTGTCTTCCAAACAAATTGGACCGAAGGCCCAGTCATGTGCTTTCTCTTTTTCCTGCTGAATGCTGACATGGGATTTTTGCTTTGTTGTAGTATTTCTCTGTTGAAGCCGAGGGTGCTTCTGAGAGTTGCATTTTCAGTAAATACCTTCTTCAGTGGTGTGTTATTAATACCATTTGTACAGTGCTCCATGTTAAATTTCACCTCATTGATTATCATAATACAGAATTACTTCAGAAGTTTAGTTCTGCCCCAGTGGAAAATACCAAAGATGCCATTCCCGAAAGCTGCTTTTGCTTCACTGACAGATGACTGTGCCAGATCAAATAGTTTGACAGGAAAAACACAAGTGAGCAGATCAAAACTGTTCATTTATCTGTCCATCATGTGTAGCCAAGAGATTTTTGCTTTTCAGATAACTTGACTGCAAGTCAAGTCTTGTTATGCGTGTCTTTTTTGTGATTACTCTAAACTCAAGGATCATGAGATTACTGTGAATCTTTACTGTCATTTCCTGTGCCATTCAGAAAAATAAGTCATATTTCTGTCAAGGCATCTGAACCAGCTGAAACCAGGTGCAAAGAATTTGCCCTGTCTTTTCCATTCAGGATTTATACAGGTTTTTGGGGGTACTTTGAAGGTCTAAAGTAGAAAGTGGTGTTGGTCTTAACATAGAAAAGTCATTCCAGCTGGTACCAAACCTGGTCAGGAGTGGAATGGCCGCATCTTGTGACAGCAGCTTTTGTTGTCAGCTGTAGCTTGGTCGCTGACTAGTTGATAGCCACAAATACCTTCACAAGTTTTTAGGTGAAGCTAAGCTCTTCTGCAAAATGTCAGGCATCAAGGACAGCCAACAGAAGCCAGATCTGTGAAATGTAGGCTGTCTCTTTGATGTGTTTATCCTGACCTCTCACTAAGCCGTGAGAATGAAAATGCTCTGTCAATTTGTGTGTGCCAATTAAATCATCCTATGAAACTGTCTTGTGTGACTGCTGGGATTTATTTTCTACAATTGTTAAACATCATAGAATGTTTTACAACAAGAATTTTGTTTAAGTGCTATGGACAGTAAAGAGCAGGTTTTCTGAAAGCACTGGAATGTGTATATTTGAGCTTAAAAAAAAAACTATTGATTTTGCCAAATTTATCCTCTGAAAGAGACGACAGAGGTTCCATATGATAATCTTCAGAGATGAAGATTATTAGAGCAGTCTGTTATTCCAGTTGCTCATGCTAGGTGCATGTTTTATCTCTAGTTTTCTTGAAATGGAGATGATTTTTCTCTTCCAGAACATTAATAATGTTACTATTTTCTTTGATCAAGGAACTACTTTAACTTTTGCTGGCTGCTACTTCTGATAAACGTGTGTAAGAGTAACTTTCTTTTTTCATGGTCTCTTTTCCAGATACTGTCTCCTTTGTACTGCCTCCAAGGAGAGGCTTTGCTCTTCTGTGGGGTCTGTAGAGCGATGACAGTTGTTTCTCTTCCTTTTGTATCTAGGGACTGAGTTTGTTTCAAACGTTTGGGACTGTAGTTAAGTAGGCCATAAAAGGGCTATTTTCAATTGGTAATTCTCTTTTGTGACTGTCACATTAAACATTTATCCCTCCTTCGAACTGCCTACTAAAATTCTATCAATTTCCTTGCTTTCTATTGTCTTAAGATGGCACAAGGTCTACTTGCAATTCATTTTTTTTTTCTAGAGTGCACAATACAGTCTCATTCTTGGAGCACTTTAGGAATCATGTAGTTAATATGTAAATTAAGAAAAATGGTAAAAATCCAGGATAGCTCAGTATCTGTACCCTTCTGCTGAAAAAATATAGTGACTTGGCAGTGAGCTTCCTTTCTAAACACAAAATGTAATAAAGAATATTTAGTTATGCTCTTATTGGTGTTTTGTGAATGCCTTCCTAGCTCCATTATGCATTTTTCCATAATGGTGTGTTATATCTAGTTTGAATTTTCCTGTTATCCATTTCTATCTGTTTGCTTCGTATTTTGTCAGCTGGACTAAGAAAATTCACACATTGAACAAACTTTTTCTCATTACTATTGGTGATCAAATAATTTAACATTGTTTCTGTTAAGCTATGTATACTGACTTCCTCAGATCTCTTATTGCACTCCTGAAATTCATTTGCACGAATCCTTTCAGAACCTATTCCAGTCTGTGAGCATTCTGCTGAGAGAGCATATCTCAAAGGTCAACTGTTCTGCCAATGGCCTGCTAAGTTGGTTTGCCAGGTAAAATACTTACTGCACTTATACACCATCCCTCTGTTAAAATAGCTTACACTTTTTAGTCCATAATATTGCACTGAAAAATCATGTTTACCTGGTTATTCACCATTCTGCTAATTCCATGTCCAGCTGGTAAGTGGATCAGTAGCAATTTCTATTGTTTTTCTCCAGCTGCATCCTCAGTGTACCCGGGGCTTTTCCCCAGCTCTCTCCCACATTCTTTTCCATGGCTTGCCAGCTTGATAAGACACCAAGCAGGTTCTGTTTGGTCATTGTGCCTAATGCTTCTCTGATGCGGTGGCCAGAGGTATGCACAGGCTGACAAGGTGGCCAAGAACTGCCTCCCCGTTGCCAGTCACGCCAAAAGATGTGTGCTGCTTCTTGGCTGCTGTTGGACCAAACCATTGGTTTGGAGGTTGTATATAATGCAGGCCCGAAGTCCTTTCGGGGAGTCTGTTTTCTAGGATACTGTCTGGCTTCCCGTAACGTGAACTACATTCTTCCCAGGTACATGCATGTTTGTGCAGATATTCTAACATCCACCTGAATTAGATGTTAACTGTGGGTTTGGACTGTTGTGGATTCAATTTAGCAGTAAGTCCAGGTCACTCTGCATTTATGACCTGTCTTTCTCATCGAGAGATTTACAGGAGCCCAATGCCATTTGCTGATTTTTCAGAAATGTTTCTATATATTCTTCTAGTTGAAAAATAGTTGTATAGCTTAAGCTAAGATGTAATTCTTGCAAGAAAAAAGATGCAGCTGAATGACAGTTCTTGTAGTTCATTATGCCTTCTTTTGTCAAAGGCCATTTTTATTAATTTAATATGACCAATTTTGTCTAATGCTAGTAATATAGAGATAATTGCTTCCATTGTGTATGTCTTAAAGTAATTGTTTTTATCTCTGAGTGTAAAGTTTGTATGATAAGTTAACTCCTGCTGTCATTATGCCTTTCTTTAAGAATCCACTTATCTTCATGACTTTGCTAGTAATTTTAAGCCATAGCTATCTGTATCTCGCTGTGCAGTAGGACTTCAATCATTTTGATTTAACATTATTATTATTTGCTAACATGACGTATGCTATCAGTTAAATGCTCTTACAGAATTATTGCATGGTAGGAATTCCAGTAATACTGTCAGAAAATCGTACTCCGTGACTTGATATATTTTAAACTCATATAGTAGGAATGGCCTCTACATTTACTTTTGTGGTATTAGTTTATGAAAATTGAGTGGTAGTGTTAATGTGCTTTTCAAAAAATACAAGGCCTGAGTGAAGTCAGCATGGTCAGCTTCAAGTTGGAAGTATCACAGAAAAAGCTTTCAGTACGAATAGTGAAGGGAATGCGCTGTTTTTTTAAAATTCTTATTGGTAAATTAGGGGAAGTTGCATATGATGAAGTTGATGGTGCCAGTAGGGTTCTGAATTCGGTAGCTCGACCACTTACATGTTTCTATATTAACAAAACTTCAGAGTGAAAAACTTTTTATTGCATTACTAAGTGCTGTGTTGTTAAACACATGAACTTCTGGGTATTTAATGATAATTTTAAATGGATATATGATCGGACTTTTTATTTGGATATGACTGGACTTTTTATTTGGATAGTATTGGACAGAGAAACTGGAGACTAATGTGGAAAAAAAATGGCAGGTATGTTAGTTCATAAATTATGTTATCATGTTTTGTAATTTCTGCTTTCAACCACTTAGTGTTTATGTTTTGGGAGCGAAATAACAGGAAAACCCAATAAGATAAATTAACCAAAATCAGCAACTTTAATTTTACTTCTATTTTTGACGCATGGAGAACAGGAAAAATCCATTTACCAAATGGAAAACTGTGTAATCATTAGGAAGAAAGGTTATGTTCATACTCCCGTGATGGAACTAATAATATTTGATTCTATACTTGAAGAAAACACATTTGTTGATCTAGTGACAATAGTCTAGCATATTAGTGGTTTTGTGTTCCCGCATGAAGCTTTGCTGAGACTGGGGGCTAGAGGTTTTCTTTCCAGGCAATGCCGCCTGAGAAATCCCCTGGGGCAGCTCTCTGACGGGTGGTGTGAGATGCTCTGTAATACACTCTAACTCTCTGCTGGGTCCTGGAAGGCAGAGTATGGCTGGTTACCACCATTAGTTAACCAGTAGTTAGCAATACTCCTTGTTCAGTACAGCCTGTGGAATGAGAGCAATGGCAGCTGCATTTTGCTTTTCAGGATTTTTGTTAGTACTGAAAGTATCCCTGTGGAGTTAGCCGTTTGTCCATTTTATCAGGATTTTTTTTTTCTTTTTTTTTGGTGCAAATCCAATAAATAACCTTTGAGGCATCACAAATTGCCACAAATAAATTGGATCGGTCCAGTCACTCAGGCATAGGGCTGGGAACAGAAGCATTTGGTTTAGTGACTCAGAAGCTTTTTGGCATTTTCTTCCAAATGAATGGAGTTGTTGCAGGTGGTATAATACTGATGCTTGTTTGCAGGTTTTTGTTTTAATCTCTTAAAATCCACACTAAACAGAACTTTAATCTACTGTACTTTCTCAAGATTTGTAGGAACCTTGCAATCCTTTCCATCCGGTTTTGGACTCTGTGGTTCTAGCTCATTTTCTCTAAGTCCCAGAAATGTGATGTACCCCTTTGCCAAAGCCAAACAATACATCAGAAAAAAAACCTAGTCCCCAAATCCCTTCTGCTAACTTCAGCTCTGATTCCTTAAAAAGCTCCAGCATCCTTTCCTGTCCTGCCAGATGTTCCTCCCATGTTTTATGAAAACAAATGAAGTCATTTTAGCACATGAAGATGTCTTCTGTTCTTAAACTTTGGGTTAGGTCATTTACTGCTCTCTAAGTGTCCCTTGTGCTTTCATGAATTTCTAAGACATTCGTCAAAATCAAAGAGTTTTTAGGATGCCACGAAGACAGTCTTCTGGTATATTCACAATCTAGAGCTAGGTTTCTTCTTTTTGTCTGCCATGAAAAAAAATCTTAAGTCCTGTAGTACAGGATGTTTTCTCTTTCACATTATGTCTTGCAGATTACATGACAGTTTTCTGTTTGTCTCTATTCTGCCTTCTATCTCTTCAGATCTTCATTAGTTCTAAGATTTATATGTCAGCTCTGCAGTTGAAAACGACTATGAAATTTTAAAAGATTCTGCTGATCTGTTTCTACTGATGGTATTAAAATGTTGAACATCTCTAAAATATTGGGCTTTTTTCCTCTTCAGGGATAGAAAGAAACGTACTTTCAGAACTAGACAGCTGCAAGATTAATTTATGTCTGTGATTTTCACATCCATGAAGATGCTTCTAACCGCCACTTTTACAGTTTATTTTTTATATGACATTTGAATGAGTTCTCCACTTTCTACATATTCATGTCTATTTATGAATGGTTTGCTTTGAAAGAATAAAAGAATTTAAAAAAGAATAAAGGTAATCTAGGAGTTAAGGCTCCTATTATATTTTCTGTTGCCTAAAATCTTAATAGCCAAGGAATTTTTAAATACTAGAGCCTAGATTCCATAGACTAAATAGCAGTCCTCAGAAAAGGGTAATATTTAATTTGGCATATTTGTTCTGAATGTTAGCTATATTAAATATTTGTATTTTTCTCTGAGCTTGAAGTAAGCTTAGTATTTGCAGTATCTTGTGTAATTCCTATTTCCAGAGACATATTAAGAGGTTATTTAAGGCCACCCCTGTGTTGCTGTCAAAAGACACACCCCTCATGGCCAGCAGACCGTGCTAGCCCAGGGTGAGCTGGCTAGAAATATCGTGTTTGGCTCACGTCCTTTGTTCCAACTGCTGAATTGTATTAAAAGACATCTAAAAATACTCTGAGACTAATTTAGGCAGTAGCATCTTTATTAATTAAAAATCAAAGACATTAAAAACCATTAAATACTTAGTATCTGTCTTCTCTGTGTTCATGCAAACAACAGCTGTAATTAAGACTGTTGCAGTTGTGATGGGAGAAGCGATGTCTGTGAGTGGGATGGCACCCATGGTACGCTGTTCCTGCTAACATATGGGCCGCTATTACAACGCAGTTTAAGAAATCTGGTGGTAAGCAGTACATAAGGAGCTGCAGTGGCTTAATGTAGGCAAGTAAAGAAGAATAATAGGCGTGGAGAAAAAGTCAGGGTCTGTTATTTGGGTTGGCTCTTTAGTGTTTCTGTTTGACAAAGTAAAATGCCTTTTCGAATGAGGATCAGCATGAGACTGACTTTCTGGAAATAAGAAGCTTAACCAAGGTGTAACTGTTTGCTTTCTTTTAAGATTAGTGAAATTCTTGAACTTTTACATAGCTGCCATTTTACACCACAAGATTGTCTGTAATAAAATCCACACGGCTTGTAAGTGTTTTTCATTATTGGATCGCTTTTTTCTGAATTTGCTGTTGGTACGTTAGTCTGATAATCAGCTGCGAACAGGTAGCAAACTCTTAGTCCTTATGTAAAATACCACTGTAAATATGCACAATTTAACTTAATCAATTTTGTGACAGCTTAGGGTGGCAATAGTGGTTGTAGCCTCACAAGTTTGGCGACAAAGGCAGTCTTGCAAAGAAACTGTAGGGACAGGAGAAAGAAGCAGCCATGTATTTTCTTTTTATCTCCCTCTCCCCCACCTCCCCCGCTTAAGTTGTGTTGATGGTATTAATACTCAAATTACCAACAGTGCCAAAACCTAGGAAGTGAGTAAGTTTGGACTGCAACATGTATAATTTTCTTCAGAATGGGGTGGAGATTCTGTTGGCTTACAGCAGCATACTCACAAAAGGCTAATACTCTCTATTGTTTAAAAACAAGGACTTAAAAAAGCTTTCAGCAGGTATGCAGCAGTGGTTTTCTATAGCAGAACAGTTTTTGTCAAGAGGGAAAAAACGCAAAACTGAGATGAGGTTTCATTGTAGCAATCAAGAGGCAAAATATTAGAATGATTGTTTAAATTTTGTCTCAAGTACTATCATGGCTAAAATTGCTCAGAACATTAATCCGTGTAAGATTCAGATGCATGGAGCATTAAATTCTAAATAATAACTTGATATTGGGCATTAGATAGCATCCATGATTTTCCGTTGTACATTTACTGTCGCCTCACTAACTCTGAGGATATTTTTTCAATTTCTGTTTTACTTGTTGCGTCCAAAAAATAATAGGCAGCTGTGCAGAGTCTCCAAGGGGAAAAAAGCAAAAAAAACCCCAACAACAAAAAATGCAACCCAACCCCTTAAATTACAAACGCTGAAAAAAAAATCGGTATTCAGTAACAAGCAAGTAAAATAGTTGTGACGAATAGTTTGGGCTCATCATTTCTGTTTCAAATCATGACGTGAATTGGATGATACAGAGTAAAACAATCATGCTTCAACTTTTTAGCTGTATTGACTAGAATTTGTACACTGGTAATAAAAAAATGTGGTAGAAGACATCTATTGAATGTGTGGACAGGAATATAGAATTACGTTGATCTAACACCCAGACCTTACTGTATTAAGCACAGGATCATTGCCAAGAAAAGCAGCATTAGGAGCTCTTTAGTCCTTTTCCTTGTCTCTTCCGCAGAGCCAGATCACAGAATGATGTGCTAAAAAACGAGATGGAGTGACTTAAGTGAGGTTCATAACAAAAGTGACTCAAACAGGAAACTGCAGCTGATAATGGAAATTACTCCTGAAGCCTGAATAAAGGTTTATTTATATACAGTTTAATAATTCTCCATGTTTAAATATAAGACAGTGCAAATAGAGCAACATTTATTTCATGTGGTATGATGAGAATCTTGATCCTGAACGCCAGATAATCCCTCAGATATGCACTTTCCTTTCTGTGCCATTTGGCTTTCTGTATAAATCTTTGGTTGCATTTAATGATTATTCAGGGATTTTCTGTTTTAGAGGTGCTACTTTAGCCTACTTGGAATTTTATGTCTGTGAGAAAATGAAATGCATTTTTTCATTTCCTAAAGATGAGGAAAAGGTACAGGAAGAGACGATTTCCACATAGATCCATGCTGCTACACCATAACATTAATGTAACATGTTTAATATGTTCTAAGGCCAAGTTTTAAAGAAGGTGTTGCTGTATAAATATGTGGCCTTCTATTGTTATAGCAGAAAAAATTACTAAGGGAGTTGTTTATTACTGAGTTCCTTGTCCACTTTAGTAACAACCTGTAGCAACCTGTAGCACTAGAGGAAAAACATTATGGTTGTGAAATTTCTTGAAGACTGGTATTTCTAAAGTGAGATATTTAGCTAAACAGTAATTCCCTTTTTTTTTTTTTTTTTTTTTTTTTTTAAATTAGCCTTCTTCTGGGCTAATTCTGCCTTCTCAGGGCTGCTCTGCAGTGTTTTGCTCTGCTGGTTCCTGCCATCCTTGGGCTGAGCTCGGTCTCTCTAGTCCTTGCACCAGGACTCTTCCAGGAGCACCATTCATATCTGACTTGCCTGAGTGTCTTTGGAAGCAGCAAACCCTCAGGAAAATATGCTTGCAAAGGCTGAAGACCTGGGAACCACTCATCTAAAATACTCCTTCTCTTGTAATGTATATAAATTTATTCCTTCAGCTTATCAGAAACAATAATTTTTCACCCTGTGACTTACTCTGTGACCGAAAGGCTAGGATGTTAAATTGAAGTTGTGACCAAAACTGGCTTGCCCCACATGCTCAGTAATCTATGTGGGTGAATTCTGAGTGTTTTATTATTTTTTTCTTCATCTTTGAAAATGATTTTTTTCTCTGAAATCCTTACTATTCAATAATATCTCCATTCCATTTAATGGATTGGAACTTAACTTTTTTTTTCTTTTAAGATCTTGAAAGTGGAAAACAATATGAAGGATTTTATCTCTGTCTTCTGAAATACAAACATTTAGGCAAAGTCTGAAATTATCTTGGTCTCTCCAGCTCTTCCACCTCACTAAAATTTTCTCTCTCATTGAAAAAGCCACACTTTTTCACTTTCGTTTTTTCCACTTTGTAGCTCTCTTCCACTGTGCTTCATTTGATTTGATTTCCTTGCTTCATTCAGCCTATGTTGCTTGAACCCACGTGCCTTTTCTTAACGATGGGAGAGGGAACATGGACCAGATTTGTAGTCCTGATGGTATTTGCTCTAGAATGTGTATCTCACAGCTTCCACTTGATGTTGGAGTGTTCCCTTGGTACCCTTTCTGTATGACAGTCATGTGGTGCAAGTTTCTGTACCTGTTGAGTGGTCCGGGTGCAGATGCCTAAATCCAGATTCCTTTAAATTTTTTAGTTTGCAGCTAAATAACCTGTAAAGTGCCTGTGTCTTCCCTGGGTCGCATGTTTGTTGTGTTTTTGTTTTGTTTTGTTTTCTTCTGAAGTGAGCTTTGCTAGTAGCATTGAAACCCCACTGTATCTTCCTGAGTTACATTAGTATGCATTGGGTTGAAGACCACAAGAGCTGTTCTCTGGAAAACAAAATTAACTTTATTTCCACTGCCCGATGGTTTGTTTGATAATTATGCTGCAGTTTCTTGTCTTCAAAGAGTGCTGTTACCTTCCTTCTCTTCTGAGGCTTCAAGATTGAAGCATCAACGTTGTCAAGCTAGAAATTGATTTGTGTTTTGAGCAGAGAGTACTGCACAATAACACTCTGTCACCAAATGAATTCATGTGGGTGAATCTATACATGTAAGCTTCTAGGTCCCTTTTTACTTTCTGGTTAGAAGGAAAATAACATTTCAAAACTGGCAAGTAAAACAAGAAAATTATTTTTTCCTTTAATAACCATGCTGAACTGATTAAATTCAGTTTCTGGGACAAAGAAACTAGTACTGTGCTCAAGTAATGCACAGTTTTTTCATGGTGATGAAAGTATTATTTTAATTTAAAAATGCCTAAGTCTGCTCTGAGTGAAAAATGTTGTTAATCATGTGGAAAAGTTGTGAAAGGTATGGTACTTCATTTATAAAATGTAATTTATTTTGTGAACCTAGAGAAGCTATTTTGACCTGAAGTTTACACAATATGAGGAAAATAAAAAGCTGTAAAAACATCAGCTGTGTTATAGAAAATTCTTTATGAAATAGATACAATTGATAAATAAGGGTGTATTGGCAAACCATAAGCTAGTTTGTTTAATCCTTTGGCTTGTGCCATGCATAATCAGTTAGCTTGGTAATTCACTTTGTTTGGTGGTGCTATTCTGTTTTCTTGGTGTTGAAATGAAAATGTCTAAGGCTCGCATCTTTGGGGAGGCCTTGTTGTGGCTGCTGTGTCTGTCTCAGCCCTAACAGCTGTTTCATGTAGGTGACATGCTCAGACTGACAACTTTCTTTCCAACAAGTGATTTTCTCCATTCTTCTATATGTAGATTATTTTTAATATTATCCGTTTTCTCATTCTTTAAGGAACAGTATTCAATTCTGTTCTTAATTTTTATTCTTAGTTTTAAAACAATGAGTTTTGTTCTTTCTAGTTCTAGATATTTATGTATTTCCTATATTTTTTAAAGATTTCACTTTGAGTGATAATTTTGTCTCACAGAGACTGTTCTTTCTACGGTAAGAAAGCTTAGCCACATAATTAACTTTGTAGGTCTAGACCCTAAGGCTATTCGCAGGATAATGGAGTTTCAAAGTAAAGTGAAGATGACTGTTATAGCATTATAGTGGTCATATAGGGCTAACTGGGGCAATTATGACTGTTGTGATATTATAGAACTGAATTTCCCCCCGATGTATTTTTCTAGCCTAGCTTAATAAAGCCAGCTATAGCAGAAGAAGTCAGCATTTGCAGGTAACTGGCGACAGCAAAAAAACCCCCATGACCTGTGAGCCCTCTTTTCCCATGCCAGAATCCACAGCCTGTTACCACTAAATGAAAGATCAGCAAATACTGAGGCTGTGGCTTCTGCTGGGAGTGACATGCACCCTTCCCAGGAAGAGGGATCAATATTTCCTGCATTGCCTGTGTTACCCCCATGGCAGAAGGAGTGACAGACCCAGGAAATGATGGTACCTCTTGCATGTGGTTTCATATAAAGCAGCTCAGCATTTGTTGTGAGAAAAATTAGCCCTGATCTTTCTGAGAGCCACTAGTTTCTTGGTGTGGCTTTCCTTTCAGAGTAGTTGATAACTGCTCTTAAGCAAGGATCATGTTTGGTTGGGTTTTGTTTGATTTGGTTTGTTTTTTTGTGTGTGTGTGGTGCGTGTTTGGTTTTTGTTTTTTTGTTTGTTTTTGTTTTTTTTACTCCTTCTTCTAAAAACTAGAAATAGTAGAAAATTATAATAAAAAAGTTAATAGCAGGATGGGTAGATGGATCTTTTCAAGAGTGTTTTTCTGTAGGTTTGTTTTGCCAATATCTGGCCTGAGCCAGTGATCAGTGATGAAAAAAATTCTTAGAGTAGCTTCTTCCTTCCTGCCATAGTGTGCAGACACCTTTACTGTGCAGACACCTTTACTGCTCAGCAGTGTCCTCTGCATTCAGTTCAGCAGTTAACCCATTACATGAGGAATGATTTTACTAGTTACAAAGTCTGTGTGGTGTTGATGATGGTCTTCCATAAAAGAAAAGACAATAATCGCTGAAAGTCAGGAAGCTTGCCAGGTTGAACAGTTTCACCAAGAACCAAATATTTCATGGAGGAGCTGTCCCATTGTTAAAAAGCTTGTCCTCAAAATACCTTTCAGTATGTTTAGGAGTGGAACTTGTCCTTTTACCTAAGATTGCAGCTTCTGTGAAAGTAGTCCTTGCTTTCTTGAAGATATTTTTTTCATTTTGTACTAATTTTAAAGGAATATGAAAACTGTCCCTCTAAAAAGGAAATAGAAAAAATGGAATTGAAAAAGTTGCTTCTTTCAAATTAAGAACAAAGTAAAAGCTTTACTTAGCTCAGAGGAAATGGGTATCTATAAATCAAGATTCATGCTGTGTCATGGGGAAACATCTCTTTCAAATTAGTATCCCCTTTCACAAAGATCAAACTCTACAAATGCCTCTGTTGGTAAGTGAAGATTTTTACCTTCATAAAGAGTGTACAAATACTCTCTTTTCCTTGAGAGTATTGTTTTGCATTGGAGATGTTTTCTGCTTTGAATATGCCCCAGTGCTGCATGCCCTTAACCCATAGCCCATCTGTGCTACGATCTGATTGATGTGTGCCTGGGAGGGGTGTCTGGAACCTGCTGGGTCTGTAGGGTGGGGGATGCCTCACCAGCAATTATTTCTCTTGTTCCGTCTTTGGCTCTACAGGTGTTTTTTGTGTCCACAGTCTGGTCATACCCGGTTGTTTTTGTCATGGTTGGATCAGTTTGGTACTACATGCAGAGTTTGGAGAACAGTGTAAAGGAGCTGCAGTGAAATGCTATGTACAACAGATGGGGCTCCACAAGTGTAATTTGGCCCCAACGAGGTTGTTGCCTTTCCAGCACCCTACCTATAAATGTGAATGCATAGTGAAACGAAGGAAGGAAGCTAAAAGCATCGTGCGTGGGGAACATAGGGGAACTTTCTAAGAGTGGGTGACATGAGACAGTGGTGAGTTGCAGGTAGTGATGTCAACAGGGAAACTGTGTCATTTAAGATGTGAGTAAATTGCATTTGTGCTTCTAAGGCCACATTGCTGCCATACACAAGCTAACTGATTAAGGATGACTTTATGTGTTGTCAAGAGATGCCACATTGAAAAAATGGGGTAGTGTATTTCTTACTGGTATGCAGTCTGGAGATGTTGGAAGTATTCTACCATAATTATTTTCTTTTCTGATAGATGTGGAAATGAAACATTCCTTAGGGAAAATAGTAGCTTTCTGGTTAGAAGTTTGAAGCAGGAGCCTTGAAAAATAGAACTGTTATGAGTGTTGATGAGCTTACTATTTTACTTAATTTACTTTTACAATAAGTAGGAACATGGAAGGAGACAATCAGAGGTGTTATATCCCTCTTCAGGTGTGTCTGTGTGAGCTTTTTCAAGTAAATCAAGAGGTTTTACTAACAGTTGCTCATAGTCACGCACAGATTTGAAAATGATGCATGGTGAAATTAATGAAGTAGCTAACTTCTTCTTTAGGTGTGCCTGTGAAAATAGGCTGCCTCGGTCTTCTGTTTAATTTTGTTAAAGCTTTCTTTTTTTTTCTCTTTTTTTTTTTTCCCCCATCATATTTTTCTTCATTGTAAAGTCAAACTGATTTGGATAATTATCAAACATTTGATTAAATTAACTTCAATTTCAATTCATGAATTTCTTTTGAAAGTCCTGTGAGCTCTATATGGTAACACAGAAACTTATTACACAGTTGTGACTGAAGGTAGCACTCACGATGAATAATGATAGAAAGAGTTTAGAGTATGGCATGCAGTCTTATACTTGTGGCTGCTGTTCACTTGCACTGTCTTGTTCTCATTGTAATGATTTCTAAGAAAAATGTGTTGCACCTGAAAATCTTGGAAAGGCTAAAGAGATTTGAAGGCAGTGGGAATACAAAATCAGGTTAATTATAGTAGTGTATGTTGTCTTCCCTGTAATGTGGTGAATTTGTTTTTACTTATTTAGCTCTAAATTTTCCTATTCAGAGTTAGAGGCAGTTATGTAAGCGTTTGGATTGTATGGAACAAAATGACTCACCAAGATAGACTATAATGCACATAGCTGTGTTTTTACAGGGAAGTACTCAATGAGTCAGCTATAGAAGAGCATACTAATTGGCACTGCTGCACCTGTGGGTTTAGATTAATATCTACCCTGAACCTGGGTCACTGCACTTTTTGGCACCTCTTGCTGCCTGAATTACTGGTCAGACTTTAAAAAGTGCTGGGTGTCCCACCTCCCATTGAAGGATATTAAAGGACCTCTTCAGATTTCAATTTTGCATGCAGTTAACTCTAATGTTTTCATTGTCTATTCTTGGCAGCATCTATGAAGGGGATGAAGTATAAACTTCTTGTGCTTTTCACTCCCAGTAGCATACTAAAATCTGAGGCTTTGCTTTTAAAATGTCCTCTAATATTGCCTTAATCCTTTTGTTGGTATCTTTTTGGTACAGGAGTAATTTCCCTGTCACAATTCATCATCTGCTCACAGAACAAGAGAACACCTGTGTCGCCAATCACAGTTTACATCTCAGTTTGAGAAAGTCTAAGAAAGAATTTTTGTTATCTTATTTTCCACAAGCTTTCCCAATGTGGGAAAGCTGAACATTTTTCTAGCCTGCTCAGTCAATCAGAACAAATCCTGTGATGAAAACCATTTGCAGACAGTGGTGGGCTCTGCCTGCGCCCGGCTCCCAGAGCTGTCCTTGGTAGCTGCTCTGCTGGGCTGACCCCAAGGCAGAACTGTTTTTTTGGTGCTAATATCATTGGGAACACCATCAGGAATATATTTTATTAAAAAATGTCTGTTTATGATTTGAGTTTTAAGCACTAATAATTCTAGAAAAAATGGTGAAGGAAGTTTGATGTAGATAATTTTGTTATTACAATTATAAGGAATATACTCCTGTATGTGTTTTGCAGACTCACATGCTAATAGATATTTCAAATCCCAGAATGAGCCATCCTACCACATAGTGCAGCCCCATGGATTTAAGCACATGATTTCTCTCTTGTTCCATGGACTTCCAAGCATCTTCTAGAAAGTAATAAAAGCCTTTTTTGTCCTGTGTATGGTAATTGATTAATATCATGTGTGTACATCCATATACTTAAGAGTTTTCATCTCTTTAAAAAAGATATTTCTTATCTCTAGCAGCATATTTTATTCCTTTGGAATACTGGATATTTGATGTGGTAATGGCCTTGCTGGCGGAGAGTAGATTAGCAGAGGGAGTTTTGGGGGTGAATCTTAATTATTTATGGTAAAATAATAGTTCCTGTTACAAGTAGTAGAATGTAGCTGTAGTTCCCATGCATGGTCTGTATTTTATAGATCATCTTATTTTTCCTTTCTAATCACAGTACTTGTGTGGTAATATCAAGGTGTATTTCTGTGGATGGCAGATATATTTTAGAACCCACTTATTTTCCCATTTATTTTCATGCTTGTGAGCTGATTGTTTACATGTAGCACAGTTCGCTGCTTTATATGGCCGTGTTTTGTCTTTTAATAAAATAAGATCTTTTTGAAGATGATGATTGGCTGAGGGTTTTGAGTTGTATGAAGCAGAACTCAGTCTGCTGGTGAAGAGTATTTTCTGTTTTAAAAGCTCCACGTAAATCCTTCTCCACTCTTACAGAAAAACTTACTTCTACTGCGTAATCACTTTGTGTCCATCTTTCAGAAATTGATGCATGTATTGTCTCGGTTTAATTTGTGTAAATGCATAATGTAGTGGCCATATAAAAGATAACTCCCCCCAATAAAAACAAAGTTGCATGATATTTGGCATAACAGAGTATGTACCCCTTTATCAAGTATTGGACAAAAAGATCCATTTTCTTTTTTGTTAAGAACCTATCTGTAATAAAAGATAATTGAAATACTTTCCTCCTGTAATTAATAGTGTCTCAGATTTTCAACAGATTTTTATTAAGTTTATTGTTGATCTTGCATTTTCAAATTAAATGAAAAAGCTGCCTGTAAACATCAAGTTTTCCTGATCACTGAATAGATGGGTAGGACAAGAGATAATATGAAGCAACCTGAAATAAATGGAGGTACATTAAAGTTCTGTTTGGATAATTTTGAAAGTTCTTCCATCCTTTTATTTTTTTCCACACTAACTGAATTGGTTATCAGATTCTTGTTAATTTTCTAGATGATACTTATGAATTAAATATCTGTGAAAAATGAGGGAGGTGGAGGTCAATTCTGTCAGAAGTTCCTTAGAGGGAGCTAATAAAGCTCTTAATCCTAACATGCTCTTAGCAAAGTCTTTAACATCATGCCTTGCATACCCAAACAATCCTCTGCTTGCTTTCTGTAGTTTAAGGTTGATGTGTAACATGACGAAGTATACAGAGTGACTTCTTCAGATAGTTTCAGGCCATAAAAATTTTAAGGCAGGAGATAAAAATAAGGTCTTCTCTTGTTACAAAGTAGTTTTACACTTACACAGGCATTCCAGAAAATTAAAGGATAATTTTAACAGTTGTGGGAGACACCTGGATTTTTTTTTTTTTGATAATTCAGGTGGGATTGTGCTTCAGGATTTGAAGGGCAGAATTTATATTCAGTGCTGACCTTTCACTGGCAAAATAGATGTTTTTTTTTAAAGAGCAGATATCTCTTTCCTTTTTGTCTCCGTTGCTGATTGTTTTGACTATATTGAAATTAAACAGCATCCAGTTACCAGTGGTTTCTTCTGCTAGGTATATATCTTCCTAGTTTCACTGAAATTAATTCAGAAAACCACAGGTTTATTTAACTAAAAGTGGCAATTATTAAATTGTTGCTGGAGTCAAATGAGTTCTATCAAGGTTTCTGCCTTTCATCATGTATGTCTATTACATGTTTTTCTTTTTCTGTAAAACAGAATTGCCTTGTGTCAAAAAACCAGTGGTCTGAAGAAAGCTGTGAACTTTCCATTATACTTTAAAATAAGCAATCATATATATTTCTTCAGTGTTAACTCATATTTAGTTAATACATTAGAGAACCCAGCTCCTGTTGGTCATGCAGATTACTTGTTTACGATTACCTCAAACTTGCGTCAGCACTTACTGTTATATTACCATGGTTATATTATTGTTAAACTTAACCTTGCACCTGCTTGCTAATAAAAACCTATCTAGCAGTCCAGATGATTAATTAAAATAGCATAGCTTTGTTTTCCTTTCTAACCCAACAGACAAAGTTACTATACCTTGCCTGAACACTGAGGTGTATTTTATAGGTGTGCACACAAATTTTTCTGTCAAACGAATTCATAGGGTTTAGACTTTGCTATTTGTGTTTTCATGGCAAAGTAAATGTTACCACAGCAAACTGATAAAGATGCATCATCAAGACTAGGGAAGATATTTTCCACCATTTTTTATTCTACTTTATTATTTTTCTGAAGTTTGATTTGCCTTGGGTTTTCATATTTGTATATCAGTACACACTGAAAACAAAGGGATTTTTACTAATGCATTTCTGTCCAAGAGTTGTTTTTTGCATAATCTGTTGTCAAATCAGAACCTTCCTTTTGTTAACTCTCAATATTACCAGGAAAGAAAAATGGGCTTGTTCTTAAGCTTTAGCATTTCCTTGAGTCTGGTGTGGACAATGCATGTGACTTCTGCTGGGGCACATCATGTCTTTATAGACCAAAATGTTAACAGTTTCTTCTTCTTACCATTATTTGTTCTTTTTATTAAAGTTTGCAGTCTGTCATTGTGCCTATACAGTGGCCCCTGTTATGAATGACATCCAAGAGAGATCTCTAGAAGTTGTTTATCCTAGTATTGATATTTAACTCTAGTCAGATGGAGACTACTAACTTTCTTTCCCTCACTGTTCAAAACTCTGACAATTTTTTTTGGAGACTTTTTTTTCCTATAAGCTTAAAGGAAAAACAAAACTAAACAAACAAAACCCAAACCAAAACAAAAAGAAAACAAAGCCAAAACCAAAACAAAAAAAAACCCAACAACCAACCAAACAAAACACATCCGGAGCTGCCACTAGCTTTGCCTCTTGGCCTGGTGGTAAAAACCATCACTGGTGAGAGCAACCTAGCCAGAGGAAAGGTGTCCCCAGCGTGCTCAATGTGAACATAAAGAAATAGTGACCCTTGAAAGAAGAGTGTTCAGAAATGTGTTGCAAGTGACTGAACAGTTTCAGAAATGGTCTTAAATACTTGTGCTTTCTAAGAGACATTATATTTTTTGTGTAAAATTATATACGTGGAAATATCCATATTTGAGGAAGACGTAAGATGTTGGTTATGTTTTTAACTGAAAAGTTTCATTTTCATTTTTGAACTCTTTGAAGGTGATCTATTTTTTTAAGGTGTTTTACGTGGCAGACCAGAGGCATATTTAATGCATTTTCTCCTAGTTGCCTTGCATTCAAGAAAAATAACGGAGATAGGAGGAAGTAATGTAGTATCTGGGAGTTCTTTAGAAATACAGATCTTTTTGCTTAAGTAAAGAGTTTTTTTGATATGGATTCGATTCAATAGTAACACATGTGAGCATCAATAAGTAAGAAAACAGTAACTTTTGCAGCAACATGAAACTACTGAGAATATTGTCTGATGAATGGTCTCTACAACAGTATATAAAGAACAGACAGAGAAAAACAAGTAGACCAGAGAGAATGATTTGGTAACAGTTGGACTTTGGACAACGTTTTAGTTGTATGGAAGCAAGGAAAGCAATTTGCTGTGGAACTGTATAACGAACAACCAGGCAAAGTTAGTGCTGTCTTCCTGGATGGGGGAAAGAAGGGAAAGAGTTGAAGATGACACCAAGATTGAACCCAGGGTTTTTGTGAGTCTGAGGGGACAAATAATAGAGCTATTGATGGAGGCAGTGAAGAGAGGGGAAAGGAAGAATTGGTATCAAGATAATAAACAGCCACTTCAGCTCAGGTTAATTGATATATGCTCTGTTGACTTCATTCACAGCAGCAGAGGATATGGCCTGTTGAGTTCAGCTTTAACGATAAGTTCGAGTTGGCAGGGAGGTCTCAGGATAAAATCTCAGCAAAAGTAGGCAGAGATGAAAGACTGAGGTTATAGATCCCAAATTCTTGCAGGTGGGCCTATGTCTTGGTTCATTGAATTGTGATGGCAGCTTAGGGAAGATGACCTAGCTATGCAAAAGTCAAACAGAAAAAAACCAAGAAAGCCAGAAAGATAACAGGAAAATGGAGAAGAAGAAACCCGCCAAAGAGGTCAAAGAAAGGTTAAAAAGAAGAGAGAGAGGCTGAAGCTTTGAAAAGCAAAGTATTTGAAAGAATCCTAATAATAGAGATTATAAATGGCAAGCATACAAATTAACCAAGAGGAAAATGAAAAATATTTTTTTCACTCAGTTTAACAGAAAATAGATAAACATATATAATTCTCTGAGGCAAACGTAATATGGAATGTGGAACATAATAGAAATTACTTTAAATTCTCATTTTCAGGAAGATGTGAGCAAATGTAAAGGTTGTATTTTCTCAGTACTGTATGTTTGAGTTCATAGTTCAAATGCTAACTTGTTTCAGTGTCCTTTATGCTTTGTTGTATTTACTTTGAGAAACTAGCACAGATGCTGAAAATTTCTTAGTAGACTGATATTACTTTTAAATGATTGTGTTTAGGCAATGTGCAAAGAAATTAAAAAGATTGTAGGAGTTTAAGGGAATACTTAAACAAAGTATTTGTCTTTTGCTAGGTAGTTTCTTTGTATAAAAATACAGATCAGTAAGCAAATACATTTGATATAAATAAATATTTGTCATGTATTTTCCCAAGGGTTGTAACATGACGTTACAGTCTTCAGATTGGTTTTAATGTCTCAATAAATTCTTAAATTAAATAAATTCTTAAATTAAATAAATCCTTTAATTAAATTGAGCTCTTTTTTATTTAAAGCTGTCTTTTGGGGAGATATTGCCTTAGATGATGAAGACTTAAAAATCTTTCAAATTGACAGGACAATTGACCTTACGCAGCACTCCAATGAAAGACTTGGCCATAACACAGGTATGATATTTCAAGGTTTTTTTAACTTATTTTTCCTGTTATTTACTTCTTCATAGAAGGTGATCTCTGTTTTAAATGTAGAAATTCAGTATAATGTTTTGGGTAATCTTAGTTCACACTTTAAAAATGTTATTAAACAATGAGTATAAAATTGCTTTAAAGAAAGAAAGACAAAACCTAAAATTTTAATTTTTTTCTGGTGTTTCTGATTAAAAATATCTTGCTGAACAGAAGAGCAGAAACTGGTAGGAACTGTAAGTCCACTCTGCAGATGGTCATGTGGGAAAGGAAATTGTACAAAGCTTTTCTTTTGTTGCTAAAATTTCCTGATAGCAGACCCCAAATGTCCTATGGAGAACATTGGTGGAATCCTGGAGGCGAGGCTAGGAGTCTTGGGTTATAACCCCTCCTTTTGCTCTGTTTTCAGTTCTTTCCACATCAGTACTCAGATATAGAAACATCACAAGACCATGTCATCCTTGCTAGAATTTGCCATGTCTAAAAAGCAACTATTTATCTGACATTTTAATACATGTTTATTTACTGTTGTTAACATACAGTACATGAGTGCCAGAAGCTGCAATCTGATTAGCGCAGGCAGTTGGATATTCAGACAGACAGATAAAGAGAGATTATTTATGTGTAAATATATATGTACGTGTGCGTGAGAGAAAACATAATTTATATCTTCAATGGATGTCTATCTAATGTCTAAAACTAGCTATGTTTTCAGGTTCTGATTTGTAAATTCATAATGAGAATTTGTAAACTTTCAGGCTGTAGTACCAAAAAAGGTAAGTTACTTAGGAAGAGTATGGGAAAAATGTTATTAGGAAATGTATAAATGCATAATTTAAATTTATTTTCTGTTAAGCATGTTCTTTATGTTCTTGAACCTAGCTACTATTACCTTGATGATTCCTGATATATGGAAATAAGGATCGCTTTGAGGAATGATCAGAAAGGAATTTTTCAGACCAAAGAATCAATTTTCTATTTAACCTTCCAGTATTGACATATTTAAAATATTTTTAGTTTTCCTAGTTAGGTGTCATGATTAGACTATTTTTATGGAAACTTAAAAATTTATTTTGTTTCCTCTTAAAGCCACTTGTTTTTTCAAGGCAGGAACACCTTTGGTCATTTCTAGATCAAGACTGGATTTTAAAATGTTAATAGACTCAGCAGTTTCCCTGCCCCCTTTTCTCCCAAACAAATTGCTTTAATTGGCTTTGAAGGTATTTCAGGCACTACTTGTGCTGAGAAAATGTAGAGAGCGAGGTCGGTCATTTCCACTTAAAGTGGATGCAGTCAAGTGATTTCCTTGGCCTGCTGACTTTCCTTTTTCTTCTTGCTTTTCTATTGTTTTCTTTTTAACTGCACAGATGGTTTTTTTGTCAATTGCCACAGAAGGAATATACATTTCTAAGCTAATTTTAATAATATTTAATATTCTACTTAATTTTCTTTCCTTACCTATCTTGAGATTCGTGCATTATCTTTTCCTGTGGACAGTGTCCCGTTTAGGATATTGAGTCATCCTATTAAGGATTACCAATGCATTTGGGTCAGATTTTTCTGCATTTATTGCACAAGACAAATCTATGCGGCTGCAATTGTCAGTGGGACTAAACTTTGGAGAACAAACTCTGCTGAAGTTAACTGTAATGGTTCTCAGTGAATCCTTAACATTCTCATTTTTTCTGAAAACAGAGTTGTAGAACTCAATTTTACGCTTTACATATGTAATTATTTTTCTAAATTTACAGCATTTTGATGCAGAAACTAGAAGTTTAGCCTGTTTTTGCAAACTGCACAACCTGGTGTGCTCTAATTTACAAATGGGTAAATTGCCAACAAATAACTAGTTGATGTTAAGTAGCAACTAGAAAAAGAATTTTAAACATCTGTAAAATAGAAAACTAATATTTCACCTTGGTTACAGACACAATGACAATTAATTACAAGGTCGATTTCTGAGCACTTTCTTTTGTTGACCTTCACAAAGTAAAGGTGACGTCAGGTAAAATGGTTAGATAATTGGGTGTAAATCACCAAGATGGAGTTGCGGAGTAGCATTTTTCTTTGCAACTAATAATTAAAAATCCTGAGGCTCAGAGGCTCTGATTCACATTATGTTGACTACTCCTTTTGATGAGGATTATCTGCCTGGATTTGCAGGGTCAGATACTTAATCTGTGAGCATCTCAGAGTATGGCTCTGTCATTTTATTTGTCATTTTGTCCAAGCAATATGCATAATTATTGTAAATGGCAACAACAGTTAAAGCTGGTAAAGATGTTATATACATATTATTATGAATCCCAACTGCCACAAGTAGCCTCCTTCTCCTGCCTGAAGTGTGAGAACATGTAGCAAATACGATTTTTTTTTTTTTTTTTTTTTTTTAAACTTTCTTAGACTGTGGTCTGGCAAAACTGTATATTGTTAATGTAAGACAGATTTGTTATGTGACACACTACTTCAGTTTTTCACTAAGTGGAAGATGCGTGCTGTGTTGACAGAGAAATTATAATTTAATATTTTTCTAGAAATAATGATAGCGAAATAGTTTCTTTATGTAAATAATGGTATTTTTTCTGTTATGTCTGTGACAGTTGATGCTTTTAAGGATTTTATAATATTTTTTTTAGAATCTTCAGCTATATGCCTTTTTTTATAAGATGAATGTTAACATAAGAGGCAATTGCATTAATGATGATCAATACAGGGAATGGAATTGTTATATTCTCTAGTGTATATTATAGTTACCATGTAACTTGATGGAAAGGAATGTGTTGAACTATTACCTCATCTATCTAAAATGTTTTAAAAAATTTGGAAAATTTTTCTCAAGGGAGCCAGCAACTATGTGACAGTGTAATCCAAATAATTAGGCACATTGTTATTCACTGAGTATTCACACATACTCACTTGCCTTATATGGAATTTTCTTATCTGTAATATGATTTTAAGTGCTCTTTAATAAATATGTTTTCCACATATGTATTGAAAATTTTTATAGGAAGTTGGGAAAGGTCTTTTTAGTGGCAGTTGGAGGTTTTGATGGTCCTTTTATTTCTATCTTTTTACTTTTGCTGCTGTAAAAGTAGTTTGAAAACTCTCTTGTCCCATAACAGTATTGAATTTTAAAATACAGCCTACTACAAACTTCTGAAAATCACAAAACTTTCTGAACAATTCTGAATCATTTTTTTGACTAGTGCAGTATTATAAATATTCTTTCTTCTGGTGTACTGGTGTTTGCAAAGGCACTTGCAGCCACAGAAGGATTATACATGAAGAGAGTATGTGGCAAATGCACCAAATGTGTGCAGTAAACCTAGAAATGTGTTGCATTTTTGTAAATGGCATGGTAAATGTTAAAATCAACTACTTAATAACATAGTTTTTCTTGCTCATTGGTTGCTGAAATGAAACACGTATATATGCTTGTGAGGTCTTACTGCAATATGCACCAGTATATGATATTTCAAAGCGTTTGGAGTGCATTGGCATCTATTTGCATGCTGACAAAGAAAACCAAATCTTTTATGATAAAATCAGCCAAATTAAGTTTGTATCAAGTGGGTCAGGTGAGTGTTGGTTTTGTGTTGGGGGGGGTGTGTGTGTGTGTTTGTTTGGGTTTTTTTTGTGTTTGTTTGTTTGTTTTCTTTCTCCTGATGAAACTTTGGGTATTTTCTTTCACAGGAAATTTCTGTGAAAGTAAGGCTTTTAGCTGTCACTCAATATGGCTCTGAGGATGTCGAGGTCACCAGGAAGGAAAAAAGTTCCGAATAATAATTAGATGATGTAATTGTCCTGACTTGTCTGAATAACAAAGACATGTTGGCTTACATTCTGGAATGCATATTAGAAATGTTTTCAGCTAAAATGTGTTTTTATTTGATTGTCAAGAATACTTGAAGGATTTGTATATGAGTCATCAAAGAATGTTAAATTTCCTTTAAGATGCATTGCAGTTTTCACAGGATATTTAGGTTATATAGTTATATAGTTGCTGTAGGTATAAGATTCTATGTTTTTAACTTTTGTAAAATTCCTTAATTGCTTTTTTTTTTTTTTCTCCTTTTTAAAGGTGGCTTTGGAGAGCATGGAATGTCGAAAAAACGAGGTGCCCTCTATCAGCTTATAGACAGGATAAGAAGATTTGGCTCTGGTATTTTCACTGTTTACATTAGCAGGTTGCCTAATGTGATAATGTATCATGAACATTAATGATGATAGTACTTTAACACTTTAAAGCCTTTCTGTATTACTACTGGCATAAGCAAACTGTAAAATAAATAGTACAAGAATAGCAATGAAGTATTTGCTCTTTGTTGCATTTTCTTAGAGGTCTATTTCCAGCATCAAATCTGGAAGCTAAAATATGTAGTTTTGAATCTCATATTAAAAATTCCTTAGCTTTTTCATATGGCTGTGTTCACAGTTATCAACTGATGTCAATACAATGTCTTTTCAGTACAGGTAGGCTATGCTACATAGCTGCTAATTTTATGGTGTGCATTTGGGGTTTTTTTGTTTGTTTATTTTGTTTGGTTTTGTTCTTTTTCTGGATCCGGTTGGGGCACTCTTATGATTCATACTATGTTTGAAGTGTTTATGGTGTGTTACACTGAAAACCCACATTTTTTTACTAATCATTCTTCCGTCAGTATGAACATAATTGAATTCAGCAGGCTATGTAAGTGGAATCCCCATTAATAGTGGTGGAGCTTACTCACCGTATTTGATACAAGATGTCACTTTAAAATCATGAAACCTCCACCTCAACAAGGAAAATATGTGAAACTCATTGTAATCACACCACATTATGTCTGAAGGCATCAATGCATATCTTGTGAGATTAACCAGAGCACAGTAACTGCCTTTGCAAATGTGCTCTGGTATACCGTCTTGATCCTTTGTAAGAGAATTAGAATTTTTGCATAAATGTTTGTCATCTTTTGCATACAATTTGGCATAAATTTCATACTTCTAGTTCAAAAGTAAGTTGATAAAAATAATTTTGAATGGTAAAACATCTTTATCAACATGTGATGTCATTCAGTAATGACTGCATTTTACGCATAACAATAGTTTTTTTCTGAGGTTTCTACCTGCATTTTAGACTTTTGTGTAATTCTCATTTATTTACTTACAAGGATAAGTTATTTGCTTTACCTGAGTGGTTTTTTTTAACCCTGAAATTTTCTCCATCGTGCCTGATATAAGTTTTTACTTATACTTTCTCCATCATGCCTGTTAGTTTTTACAAAGGCAGACTTGGCTTTTCTTCCTGTGCATCGAGAGCTTTCTCCCTGCTTTGTGCCGTAGCTTCTTCCCTTTCTTGCTTCTGCTGCTCTCCCAGCCCTGGGGCTTTGCCGAGATTCTGTAGACATGATCCTGCCCCGGAATCCTCCCTGATTCTGACACAGCCATTAACACTTAGGTGGAACTGGTATCACAGGGGATGCTCACAGAGGGAAGGTGTACCCTTCAATGAGGAATCTTACTAACTTATAAATTGCTTCGGAAGAAGCACCTGGTATGGTGTGCAAGTCCTTGTCTAACTATCCGTATCCTCTTCTGTTGTCACAGTAAGTTTCAGCTGATTTGGGAAAGACTTGCCTATAATGGGATGAATGGTGGTAATAATATATCTGAAAATAGTAGACATTTGTCTTCTAGAGAAATTCCAGCCATGAGTAATACTTATCCATAGGGTTCCAAAAGCTTGTTTATTAAAAATGGACATTTGCATCCTGAGGAGCTGTAGGGTTACTACGAAAATGAAACTCACGTTTTCATCTGAAAATGTATCTACTGGTGATTGCTACGGGTAATAGAGATTGGAGGGAGAAATGATCCCCTCTAACTTTTTCCATGTGTATACAACTTTGCAAATAATTTATCTGCTTTTTCCTTGTAATTCCGAAAATAACAGCCAATCTAATACTTTAAGGAATTCTTTCTGTCCAGTGTTTTAAGGATGGTCACGCACTTGCTTTTTTCTAGATTTTGCAATAGAAATGAAAGAGACAATGCCTTGATTACTTTGGGTCTGTCCGAAGTCTTCCCTTCTTTACTGGAAAAATCCTAATTTATTAAAGAAAAATACACAGGGAGTGTGATTTTTAAAATTATTATTATTAAATGAGAAAATTTAGATGAAATTATGTAATGTGCCTTCAAGTTGACAAATATATGTGCAAATTGTTACTGTAGATATATTAAAAAAATTAAGACTGTTCATTTCAAACATTTCTCAGAAAACTAAGTAATGATAAACTGTTGCATAACAGCAATGTCCTACTTTTAAAGGGCATAAAGAAATAATCTGACTTTGACCTGCTGGAAAATAATTGTTCTCTTTTTTGTGTGTGTGTTCTCATTCAGTGTTTTAATTATCATTACAGGCTTTGAGCAAAATAATACATCTAAAGGAAGAACTACTGTAAAATTCTCAGGGAAAAATGAGAAAAACCGATTTCCCAGAGCTGCTACATCACGAACAGAAAGAATATGGCCAGGGGGTGTCATTCCATATGTAATAGGTGGAAATTTCACTGGTAAGCTTTCTGCTTTGAATGGGGAGAAGAAATAAGAATTTTTTTAATTGCTTTTTTTTTTTTAAAAAAAAAAAAGGTAAAGTCATACTATGGAATTCAGTAGAAGAGTTTCTGTTGCATCAGGCTGAAGTACATCTGTTCTGAAAATATTAGTCATACTTGAAAAAATTGTTCCCAAAGGCAAGCTACATAATAAAAACGTATAACTATGTTTTAGAAAGGGATGACTCTCTTTCTTTGCCTGATATTTCTTGTTGCATGGTTGTTTCAAGAGCCTAAGTAGCACAAGGTTGTGAAATCTGTCTTTTTAAAGAAATGCAGGCTATTTAGCACAAGAATATAACTAATTTAACTGGTGTGATGTATTCTGCTAAAATGATTTCACTCAACGAACTGACTCAAATGTGTTTTTTAATTCCTCAGTTTGGTTTTCAGATGGGTACACACAGACATTATATATGACAAGAAGAAAGACTGACTTAAAAATATATAGAATTCATAGCAGAAAACTGTAAAAAAAGGTTTAAAACATTTTTTATCTGAAAAATGTAAATGGATCAACATTAGCGTGGATTTAAGAGGTAATTTAAAACAGGGAGGGAGAAAAGCAACATGGATGGGAAAATATATGTAGTAATATTTGTTGTGCACAATAATACAAGGAATCAAAAGAAATATGCAAATGCTCACACATTGTATGCATACGTATATAGAGAAACAAGAGTCATGCCTTTCAAACTGCTAACTGCAGTCAAACTTTTAGGTTGGCTATTTACATAGTACTATACCAAATGTGACCTTTGCTTTAGGATTACCATCTTCTGAAATATGGTAGAAAACTAAATGAAAGCATATAATGTTAAATATTTTACCTTTTTTTTAATGAAAGATAAATTCTAAACCTAGGAAAATATTGCTAGAGATAAAATAAAAGAGCAAGACAGGATGAAGTAACCTTTAATTTTTAGGATCTGACATGATTTGAATTTGCTTTTTAAATTTTTTTTAATTATCCTATCCTGTAACATCTTTGCAAAAGTCTGCAAGGTGGATGCATTTCTGATAGCAAATTCATGCCAAACAGTACCGTTCTTTGTGGATTTCCAGCTCAGAAGCAATACAGCAATATTCTCAGGTGTGGCCTCCAAGTTAATAACCCTTGTCTTTTGTCAGGCAATGAAATCACATTGCTATATTATCTGAAGTACTCTGTAGTAGCTGGCTTGCTGTTCTGTGGTGAAGGCTGGCCTGGCTGCTTCTGCATCTAGAGTACAGTTTTGACTGTTTCTTAGCGTGTTTCTTGTTTTTAAAACAAATATGTACGTATGCTTAGTGTTGTACCGAATCAAGAATTTTCTGCTTTTGGTGGATCATTTGATTTCTGAAATATTTTGATGCAAAGAAGTGGAGACTGGTTCCCATTCAAGACAGCATTCAAATTCCTTGAGTGGTGTGCCTGTTTACATGGCTTAGGTTAAATTGGTCTCCAGATTTGAAGGCTGTAGGATTTTTTTTTTTTTTTCCCCCCTTCTGGCTAGATAGCTTGGATCCAAAATTCCTCTTCCCCCTGATTCCCCCTGATAATTCCTCTTCCACTTGATAATTTCATCTGGGAAATTGCTTAGTAAATATTACGTTAATGCAGGCACATAAGCAACACTATATTTCTTCTGCTGTCTTTCTCTGGTGTAACATAGCTATGCTTTTTATTGCAGGTTTTATGTTTGCTAAAGCGTGTCAGGCACAGTTGGTCCCCCTGCAGGCAGATATGTTATGACGAGCTGATAGTCTGAGTATGTTTTAATTGGAATCGGGCAGTACATGGGACTGCTGGGACACAGTACTTCATGATCTAGTGACTCCTCCAGGCCTATAATTCCTAATATTGAAATCTGATTTTCAGGAAGAAGAGACAGTTAGAAAAATCTCTTATTTCACCTCATATAATTATTCTTCCAGGCACCCAACGCGCCATGTTCAAACAGGCAATGCGGCATTGGGAAAAGTACACGTGCGTTACATTTATTGAACGAAGTGATGAAGAAAGTTATATTGTATTTACATACAGACCGTGTGGGTAAGTGTGTATGTATGGTAACAGATACTTGAGCTTTCAGTGTCTGGCCATGTTTGCCAGCTTTGTAGTTCTAAGTGAATATATACTTCACAGAAAAATGAATAGACAGTCACTGCCTTTAAATGATATGTGTGTTCTGCTTGGCTTTAAGTTCAGTGAAAGCAGTATGTATAGTAACTTTTTGATGTTATGCTTCTTTTGTTTATTTCTAGATAAAATGATGTTGCTATATATACGTAGCTATGAGACTTTTATATTTGGCTTTCTGTCATGCTTTTAATATTTATATGTATTGTTCCAAAGGTATTTCAGGCTTATCCTTTGTTTATTCTTAGCTTTCTGTGTGCCACATGTTTACTGCTGAATTATGTATGGTCATCTATCTATATTCCTTTTCCAGTTTAATTGTCGTTAATTGTAAGTTTAACCCTTCTGTTGTTAGACTGTCCTTGCCGAGATGCATTTAACCACCATATTCATGACCATTTTGTAAATTCCTTCTTCCAGGTCACTGATGTGTAAAAGTGAACAAAACAGGTTTTATTACTCATTATGCAAGCTTTCCTCTAATCATAGTGTTCCATCTTCAGATATTTCTACTCCGAATGCCTCAGTCAGCTATGTTTGTTATTTATTCCACTCAGAATTCTTAATTTCGTATAGTGGTCAGTGAACTTCCTGAGTGCACTATGTTCATTTTCCAAGAAGGGCACTCTCTACCTGTGGAAATATTATACTTCTGGTAGTCACCTTCTGTTTGAGTTGTGGGCTCCACAGTGAACAGCGCTCTGTCTTGCTGACTTCTTGATCGATGAACACATTGCAGGGCTACTTTTGAATTTTTATGGGATAGGGTTGTGAAAAGAAGTTTTGGGACCTCCTTGCATGGTAGGAATGATCCTGAATGTGCCTAACTATAGCTCATAAAATTGCAGGTAGACTTTTCCATTTAAATTACCCCTGACATTCTTCTTAAGGCATAGAACAATGTAAAAACACCAACACTTAGGCTATTTTAAGAAAGGCATCACCTTTGCTTTGGAAAGTTTCTGAGCCACAGATCCTTGCAATTGAGGAGCCTATTCTATGGGAGTGCCTGTGAACTTGCCTGTCACGTTCTTGTGCTCCCAGAGGTCTGCTGTGGTAGACCCTCGTTAGAAATGGTGCCGAATGAAATGGACTTTTGTTCTGACCCAGCATGGTTGTTGTTTTAGTTATTGATGCAGCCTGTAAGATAGGATTCAGGGATTCTGACATACAGCTGGAAGAGAAATGCAAAGCAGAGAATAATCCTAATTGTTCCTTGCACTCACAGAGGTAAAAAGCATTGTGAATTTAAACAGAAGACTGTGAAAGATAGAAGTGGTCTCATATGCTTTAGAAAGAGAAGTATGGGGATATCTACAGAGGTTTGGTTTTGTGAAAAGTAAATTCTGCAACTTCAAAGTGCTGAAAGATAAATGACAGAAAATCACTCCAGCCAAAATCACTCCAGTTCCTTAGGTGGGCTGGTGCTTCATGAGATCAAATCACCTTAGGGTGACGGCTGGATTATAACCAATTCAAACCAGAAGGTTGGAATACACTCAGTACCTACCTACAAAGTCAGCATTATCCTTTACAGTTAATGCTGTTTTATTGGTGGGTACTTTACAAATTACGAATAATTTACAAAGGCTCTAACAAGTTTAAAATAAAACCAAGGAAGAGTGTGGCTATGAACAGTCCACCAGTGATGAAAATAACAAGCTAAACAGAAGGGGCTGTTGAATGACTTTTTTGGGGGTCCTGAGTCCATATGCCATTTCAAGAAGAGCCAGATAAAGAAGAGCACATCTTCTCTGGGTGAATAGGAACTACTGTGTGCCAGCCATCGGCATACAGTGCTGATGCAGGATTTACCGTGGAAAGAGCCCAGGCAAAAGTGACACCAAACCATATGCAAACCCTTTCTACTACATGGTCAGTCACATTGAAATTAATCTCAGTTCTTTCCCATAGCACCCTGCTGCGTTGGTTTGCTAGCACATTGTGTCATTATTATTTGCAGTACCGTGGCAGCTAACATTTACAGATGAGGGAGACTTTATTGTAGTTAGCACTGTTCAAACTGAAAACTAAATGATAAACCCTGCCCCGAAGAGCACACAGTCAAAACGTAACACGGTTAATGAGACAGAAAGTGGATACATACATGTGGAAATTCAGGTGGCAATATCTACGAAGGTCTCAGATGACAGCATTAGCACACTAGCAAGTGGAGTGTTATTGAGCCTTTGTAAACATTAAGGATATTTTGAAGGAGCGTAATGCATTACTTCATGGGAAACTCATCCCAGACGGGCAGTGATGAAAAAACAATATTTGAAATATAGCAGCTGTTTATCAGAAATATATAACCTTTCTAAAGTTGAGAGTTTATGTATCAGCAGTGAATGAGAAATAAGTTTTGATTATCATAGACCCATAGGTCTTCAACAGATCTCAGAAAGATGTCTAATGTATTCTTAAGACAGAAACAGCTGTATCTAAGTCATTGCTGATATATGCTTGTCTAACCTGTTTCTAAAATCCTGAAAAAAATAAATACTTTACAGTCTGCTAGGAAATGTATTGCTTCAGCATCCTTAATATAAGAAATGTAGGAAGTTGGGGCAGCATTTTTGGTCATGGCTAAACCAGATATTTCTTGCTGCAATTAAAGTACATTAACTTTTTTCTTGCTCATCATGGATATAGAAAATAAATTATTCTTCTTTCTTTTTTGAAGGAATCTATAACATGCTTGGAGACTATTATTATGTTCACCCTCTGTTCTATTTTCTTTTAGGCTAGAAAACCCTAATTCATTTAGTCTTTCCTGGTAAGTTGTGTTTTCCAGGCCTTTGATCACACTGTTATTCTCTTTGAGTTTCATTTCAACTAATCCAATCTTCCCTGAAATTGAGGACCCCCAAACTAGGCTGTGTTTATCCAGATGAATCATTACTTCTGCTGAGCCAGTGCTAGAGCTAATTCATATATCTTGCAGTCTCTCCTTCCACTTAAGTTACCCAAGCATGATGCCTTGCTGTTTCTCAACAGTTGCCACATTTGACTCATGGTCAGTTGGGTTGTGGCTCTGAATAAAGGCCAGAGTTCTTTCCGCAGCACTGATAACTCTTGTCACTGGTTCCAGTGTCTGATGTCTTTTATGCATCTTGGGACACAAAACAATTCTATATTTCCTTTTTCAGATCTCTAATCTGTTAAAATTGCTATAAAGTCCAGGCTTGTTTTCATTATATTTAACAGTCTTTTCTCAGACTGCGAGTTTTAAGAGCATCTTCTCTACCTTCATTTCATATAATATTCCAATCAGCTTTATACCCCAGTTTATATCAGGGTTCTCTAGTTTGCTTATGGGCAGCTTGTGTGGAGAAATGTCAAAAGCTTTACAGCTGGATCTCTCCCTCCCATCAGAATGATTTCATCTGTTGCAGTCTTAAACTATGATTATTTGTCATCATGTCTTGTTTATTTAACCTGATTTTGAGAACAGTTAATTATTGACTTATTGTTTCTTAGTACAGCTGAAGTGCTAACTTAGTAGTTTGAAATTTTGTAATTACTGGTAGTCATTTGTGCCCATTACCTGCGGATGTGAGAATAAGAATATAGTATTAAGATGCTAGTGTTTATCATTCTTCTACCAAAATAGTGTACATTGACATTAGTATCTATTACAGCAAATATTTATGCAGCTAGTTGATTAGGGCAAGTAAAACTCTAATCTGTAAACAGGTTCAAAACTACTGCTTCTCTATCCTTTTGTTACTTGCTATCAGATAGGAAGTGCCTGAGGACGCAGTAACTATGCTCTATATGCACAGCCAAAAAAGGGGTCAGCAAACTGGGATGGCTTCTAGTCACATGCTCTTAATAAATATTACTGAGTACAAGATGAAGCTTCTTTTATACAATGAGACAAAAAAGAACAATTAGTCATATTGTTCTGGCATCGCATCATGCCTTTGGTCTGACTTTGTGGCATTTTTTGTTCTCCACTAAAAAACTTTTAGGTACTTTTTAATGACAAGATTCAGATGACTTATTATAATCACTACTCTATCCTCTTGTATGGATATTTGACAAAACTGTCTGAGATACAGGAAAATCAGATCTCTTTCATGGGCTTCCCCGAACACTGCAGAAGGAAGAGCTTCTGAATGTTTTAATGTTTTTTTAACTTGCTAGTGTATTAAATAGGCAAGTTCCTGAAGTTGGTGAAACGGATAAACTCATTGCCTGAGGTAAACTTTTGCAGAATTCTTCAGCTTTAAGAAGGATTACAAGTTATAAAAGGTGCTCAATCACTTCTAAGGAATGAGAAGAAATTCAGAGTTGTACTAAATAATCTGTGGCATTAGGGCTGACTCGTGGTCTCAGGTGGTAATTAGCTCCAGCAGCTGGGCCTTGTCCTGCCCACAGCAGCTGACACATCTTCTCTGCCGGTTGTGGTGTGGCCTGCAGGATGGCTGTGACCAAGGTGTAAGTGACCAGTTGCCCTAGTCTAAACCACAGTGCTTTAACATAAACTGAATGAGGGGTGATCTATGTTAATACGCTGGGAGAGGCAGCTGTTAACTGAGGAATGGACTCAGTTGGCTGTTCTTTATAATATTGGGGTAGTCATCTCCACTGAGCAGGTGAAGAAGCAGTAGTCACTTCTGGCATCTCAATAGGTCCTCTTAGGGCAGTGAATCGGAGCATTTAGTAACCATGACTGTATTGATCCCTGACGATAAGCAAATTCATTGAGCCAGGTCATAGCCAATATCTCCTTTGTACAGAATGACTTATATTTGTGATTCAAAGAGGTGGTTTTTTACCTAGAAAAAAATCTCTGCTTTAGTGAGATTTTGTTCATTAATTCTGTGAACTTCTTTATCTTGCTTTGTGTAACATGTAGGTGATGATATGCAGTCCTCGAATGCTTATGAAGTTCTGCCATTTTTCATCTACAACTCCACAAAGTCAGTGCAATGGCAAGCTGATGTTGTGGTCTTGGATGATTTTTATATTATCACATTCTGAAGAGTTAAAAATAACATGTGCAGCATTGACCCTACCTGATTCTCTCTTCATATTAATTTAAGAGCATTTTTGACAGTAACTGTAAAATAGTATTACTTAAAAGAATGAGTGTATTGTTCCAGTCATTTCACTTTCTCTCTGTCATATGTTTCTCTTTGCTTGCCATCATTGATCAGCTAGACTGATTAAAGGGAATTAGAGATTCATAAATAGTTACTGTCTCCAACTGCTGTCTGGTGCAATAAAGATTAAAGAGATGAGGAGCTTAAAAAGCTTCCAGTTGACTCAATTTAGGGGGCATGACAAGTGCTCATACATCGCAGAAAGGTCTTGGTCTTTTGCCAAACACACCTGGGGTCAATCCCGTGATATTGCAAATTAATGCATTTATTTAATTATTTATTTTAATTTTCCTTACCCTTTGACTAAGTGTGATTCTTGAAGTGATCAGAATCTTGTAGCTTAATTGGATGAATCTGGTGTGCTTGACATCACACTCAACCTAGCAAATCCCAAAGACTCTCTAAGTGTGCATTGCTGCTGTTATTTTAAGACTTGGTGTTAACTATAATTTTCTTTGGCATGTAAAGAAAAAATAAATTTACTTTTAATTTCTGGGAGGTACTTGAAATCTGTTAAGTAATCAGTGTAAGGGAATTAACTGTACTCATCTGGCTGCTTGTTTTTAGGAGCAGGCCAGTTTTAAAAACATGATTCCCAATATGCTGGGTTATAGGTAGTCAGTGTTAGACAACTTGGAGTAATACTATGTAAAAGATTCCAGTTAATTTTTGTTCTTTCGAAAATAAAACATCTTTCAAATGTGTCAGATGAGGTACCCAAAGTCACTACACACATTTGATAATGCCCAAATTATCTTGGTGGGGTTTTTTTGTGTTTTTTTTTTTTTGTTTTTTGGTTTTGTTTTGGGTTGTTTTTTTTTTTTTAGAACAGTAAAATATCAAATTATTTTTGCAAACACCTAAAAATCTATCTGATTTTTGAAACAGCACTAAAAAATTTCAGAGGTGATCTTAAGCACCTCTGTTTTGAGAAACAATCAACTTTTTGGTATTGTTAATTCTGTTTGGTAAATTGGTTGATTAAATATTTAACATTTTCCTGTAAAAGCAAATTGTCTTAATGCATCATATTAGCCATTCTGTTGTTCTGCTATTATTGCACAGCTATAGCCTGATCTTTTCCAAGATACAGTGCACAGTCTTGAAAGGTTAAACCCTCTTTTGGTTCAAATGAAATAAAAATGATGGAAAGAGATAGAGTGTAGTTAAATTCTTGCTTTATTATTTTGCCCTTGTTGCAAATAGTGTCAATAAAAGCAGAGCTGGAGACGTCATAGAGGGCACTATTTGGAATAATAATTATTTTTTCAGTTTTTTGTTTTTCTCTATTTGTCTTCAAAGTATCTATGGAAATTTTTAGCCATCAAATACGTCTTTTCTAGTTGAAGCATGTAATATACATGAAGTCAATAACACAAGCATGTTAAAACTATTGAAATAGTGTTAACTATTCCGCAACCTATATTCTTAATAAACTATTGACTTGCTTTAAGCTGTAAATGATTATTAATGTTCTTTAGTTCTGCATTGCAATTTTTCTCTATAGGGTTTCCACACATTGGTAAACATGAAGATGCAGCAGAAGCGTTTAAACTGTTTTAAACTAAAGGATTTGTTCTGCCTTTCCATAATTATATGTGGTTATCCTAACTTTGCTTTCATCAATCTCTAGGACTGCCATCATGTGTTCTATTCAGATCATAGAGGTTTTGAATTACAAATTAAATTCCAGGTTTTAAACAAATGTGTTTTAAATGTCTTCAGTCTCCGAAGTGTATTTTGCAGGACTGTAAATTAATGGAAAACTAGATAGGTTAAAACTGATTGTGTGGTTGGGCTTAGAGGGTTGTGGTTAATGGCTTGGACTCAGACTGTGACTGAAAGTGCCGTATTGCAGAGGCGTATCCTGGGACCTGTCCTTTTTAACATCTTTTTCAGTAACCCTGTCACGGTCCATTCGGTGATGGACTCACAATGGTTCATTTACCTTGATCTCGAAGCGCAAAATTAAGGCAACCAAAATGCCAAGGGGTTATAATTCAGTCAAACAGTGTTACTTTATTAATTTGCACATAAAGTGGCACGCGATAGAGAGAGAGAGATGGAGAGAAAAGGAAAGAAAAAGGAGGGGGGGAATAGGATTATAGCTACCACTATGAGTTCCAAAGGCGCCTCTCTGGTCTCAGGTCCCATTAGAAAAGAGTCCTGTCGGTCCTCCGTCGTGATCCAGGATCCTTCGGTGGGGAGATCTCGATGATGTCCCATTGGGAATTGTCTTTTGTGCTTCTTCACCCCGCCTCACTCCCATAGATCGAGGGCAATCTCCGCCTTTGTTGCGCAATCCAGGCTTGACTGCGCAGGCCCAAAGAGTCCTCGCTTTGCTTGCCAGAACACGTCTCTGCCTGCATCGCCTCGGTTCAGGGGTCTCTTTTCAAGATAGTTTCAAAATTCATGGTGTAACCCTCCTAGGCTGTTCTAGTAATATTTTCCTCTATAAAGTAACTTGTATAGCCTTTATAATATTAAGGTATTACTGTCATGTTTGGTATATGTGTCCTTGATTTGAACCATTAGTGCAAAATCAGTATATGCTTACTAAGAACAAGGATTGTGAGCTAAAATGTCATAACTGCACTTCCCTAATATTTGTATTTTAAAATTCTAGTTGTATTAGATACAAAAGTAAATGAAAAAGACCAACCAAGACTGATCAGCCAACTAACCAAAGTGAAAAGTCTCTTTGTCACCACAAAACCTGAAGAGGAGAAACCAGCAAATGTTTTCTGTAGAATTTAATCCACTATTGGTGTTGCTGCTATGGCTCCTCTTCCTTTATTGCCCACAGAGGCGTATGAAGGATAGGATAATTCTCCACACTAGCACTAACCTCCTCAAGGACCAAATATATTCTGCTGTGTAATTGTTGCTTCAGAATACATATTGGGTTTTGTTGTTGTTTTGTTTTGGGTTTTTCTTGTGGTGTTTGTTTGTTGTTTTGTTTTGTTTTTTTAAAAAGAAAAGTGGAGGAGAGAGGGTGGAGGTGGAGGTGATCCGCTCAGTACAATTCTGTTCCATCTGACAGACTGCAGAATTTACAGAGTGGAGATGGGAAATCAGGCTTTTATTAGGGAATATAATGATGGCTTGAAATATTTAAGATATTCAGAGGTGACAGAGAAACAGCTTATGAAACCTGAAATTGTCTTCCATTTTGGTAGGATTTGAAATTGTCTTCCATTTTGGTAGGATTTGCTGTACTCTCCTTTTGCTAGCATAGTCAGCAGACTTTTTTTCAAACCAAAAAGCAGACATAAATGCTGACAGTATGAATGCTGAAAGGGGTGTCTCTGTTCCTTAAGTTTACATTGGAATCATGGAAGTACAGTGGAACAGAAATGAAACATGAGAGCAGTTGCGAAGCAGGGCTTTTTTGGGGTTGTTTGTGTTGCATTTTTTCTTGCGAAAATATGACTTTCCGGTACTAAGATTCCTATTGCAAGAAAACAGGACTCTGAGGAAAAAAAAAAATGGTTCACAAATATGCAGAGCATTCAACCTTCTAATATACTGTTTTCACAAATGACATTGTGTATTACCCACAGCCAAAGAAACAAAAAATGAGGGGGGATGGCACGGTGGCCTCACAGGATTCCGCATCTCATTCAGGATATCTTCCTCCTATATTTTCAGCAGCATGCTAAGTGAATCTTTTAAAGGACTACTGTTTCACTTGCATCATTTCTGCACACTTTGTAGGTGGAAACAATGAAGTAGGGTGACTTTTCAGATCAAAATAAAGCAAACTTATCAGAATTGAATGACCGAGAGTCTGGTCAGTGCTGTCAAGATGTGCAGCAGAAGTATGGCACAGAAGAAACCTGGTTTTTACTTGTTCTTTCTGCTTCCTTCTGCATGCCTCTTGAGCGTGCACGGGCAAGAAAGCAATGATGTGCATAGGTGAGATGGTACTTCCAGTCAACTTTATTGATTCTTTGGGTGAAAAGAACTTTCCATGTCATTTCGAGATACAAGCCCACAAGTGGCGATTCTGTTGATCATAGCTAGCATCTTTTAAGAAGACCTTGGGAAAAATAAAAACAAACAAAACAACAATATTCATGTGTCCTTTATTAGGTATTCTGAATAATAAGTTGTTCTTGCACTAGATCTAGTGTTTGTGAGACTGCAGAAAATGCATAGTGTACTGTTGTGCTGATTTTTGTTATATAATATTTTCTCATATTTTAATTGAATTTTGTATATGATTTGTAGACATATGCATGAAAACTTTCATCTGTGTTTGTTTTAATTATAGGTGCTGTTCTTATGTAGGTCGAAGGGGAAATGGTCCTCAGGCTATATCTATTGGCAAGAACTGTGATAAATTTGGTATAGTTGTCCATGAGTTGGGTCATGTGATAGGTTTTTGGCATGAACATACACGACCAGACCGTGATGACCATGTCACCATCATTAGAGAAAACATCCAGCCTGGTGAGATATTCTGATAAGTATTTTGGAAATGAAAAAAAGATCCGTTTATTTTTGGTGTTTTCTTTATCTGCACAACTCTCTTGAGATATTAAAGAAACTCTAATTGTGAATAATTTGTAGGTCAGGAGTACAACTTCTTGAAGATGGAGCCTGGAGAGGTGAACTCCCTAGGGGAACCATATGACTTTGACAGCATTATGCACTATGCCAGGAACACCTTCTCAAGGTTGGAGTCTCAGGTTATACCTTTTGACTTTTAATTCTATTCCTCTCTGTGAATGCTAAGAATTATGCTTTTTTAAGTATTCCAAAATCACTTAAAATATCCCTTGCGATAGAGTATTCTTACAGCAGTCAAAGCACAGCTTGTTAAAGTCTGAATAATTAAATTATTTTTTAAACACAATTTGTTTCTGTTCAGTTTCAAGGCAGCCTTTGATCTTACTTCAGTTCTTTAGATCGTAAAACAAGATAATCTAGAAATATCAGTTCACATAGTACTCGCTTTCTTTTTGTCTCCACAAAAATCTGAATTTAGAAAAAAATGAGTGAGTGAAATGGTTAGGAATTTTATGTGTAACATGATCTGTTCTCTTAAAGAGAAATCTTCTTTGATGCATAATGTCTGAGTAACTGTGGATTATGTAGGTAGAACATGTTATGGTATTAAGGCATCTACTATACAAGCCACAGGCTTTGCTAAGGACTGCAGTTGTCCGTTTATAACAGAGGCTGTAGCCTCTTCTGTATTGTTTGTACGGATCGTTACTGTCATCAAAACCATATAACAAAGATTTCTGTCGATCGTGCTCTGGCCTCTTGTAGGCTGATCCATTCCAAACTCCATAATAACTCATGTGGGGCTCGTTCTGAAACTCTGCATGGTTGTGGGGAGCTGGACAAAGAGCTGTTCCCGTGGGTTAGTCCTTCTCTGGAGAATAAGTGAAGAAGGAGTCCCTGGTCTCCTGTTATGTTTCATACCAAGATGCAGTTCAACTAATTACTCTCTAAAAATACCAGAGTAATGTAAATTAAAAGAAACATTTTAAAAATGGCAACAAAAAGTGCTAGTTTAAAAAGTTATACGCTTAGCTTTTTTTTTTAAATCCAATTCATGCATTTTAAGGCAAAAATGCTAGACAATCAGAGTCTCTGAAATAGGCTGAATAACACCAGAAACATCACCAGCCTTTGCCAATTTCTTAAGCTTGTTCTCCTCAACATAAATGATATTATTATTAGAAAAAAAATCCTACCAAAGTATTTATTCAGCATACACATAATTCACCCCTGGTAGAGCATGGGAATGAGCCACATGAGGTAGGTATGAGTCACACCACTTAATCCAGTTACAGATACCATTACCTTAAGGAAGAGATTATAAGAACCTATATAAAATAGTTTAACAAGCTGGAACCCCCTTGAGTCCTAGGGCAATGACAACATCAAGATAATTTGATTCAAGGACTCTGTTCTCACCGCTTTCCAAGTTGGCAAAAACTGATAGTGCCATGAGTAGGCATGCCCTGCCCCAAGGTACAAGAGGTTGTTACTTCATACTGTTTAAAAACAACCAGCAAACCCTTGAGGTTGTGTATTGATTTGTACTGATTTATCTTGAAATCATGAGTCATGCTTAGTGTGGCATATTGCCAGCTGTTTGTTGTTAGACATTACTCACTTGAATAAGTAGTAGAAATCACAAAATGTCATCAAGTTCTAGTCACACACAATGATGTTCATGCTGTATTAAAACTGTTACCAGTTGTTCCCATATTAAAATGCTAAGGCATTTAAGAAAAGATTGCTTTCACATTTTTCGAAAGATGAATAGCATCAGTTTCTGGTTGTATTAAAAATCAGAGGAAACTAAAATGATAATTTATAGATACAAACACTTTTTAAAATAGTAATGTACCTTATTCTAGAAACCGAATAATGCCGTAAGAAGTTTATCTCACTGTTTAGATTAGGGTAACATCGTTTTTGCAAAGTTCCTAGTGATACCACAAGAAATCTGACTGGGTAAAGAGAGTAGTATGTACCTGCAATACTCAAAATTTTTCATTTATTATAAATTAAAATTAAAAAAAATCTGTATTTATAAGCAGTATTCCTAACTACAAAAATCTTTACTGTTCATCTGGTTTTGGACCTACATTATGCCTGAAAACGCCAATTTTACTTTTCAATAAGAGCCCTACCACTATACGATAGAGTTTAAAAAAAAAAAAAAAGGAATAGAGAAACATATTCATCTGTTAAATGCTATTTTATGGGATTTGAGGTATTTTCAAATACTATAACATGATAATAGAATTTGGTTTTGTACCTTTTTCAAAATTTATTTGGGACTACCAATATATTTTGCATCATGTTTAAAATTTGGGGAATTTTGAATGAAACTGCACATTTGGAACAAGTATGCTTCTCTATTTCATCCAGTCATTTAGGGCAAATGTTATTAGAGTCACATGTGGTAAATTGATATGTTTTATTGTAAGCAAGCAGAGGGTTGCAAGTAAGGATTTATGTTTCAAAAGCAGCAGCTAGAGTAGAGCTAGATCTGTTATAATGCCTGACAGAATGATTGGCAAGAGTGCCTGACTTTACCTGCTCCTACACATTTAAGTTAGACTTTAAGACTTCCCTTAAAAACTTTGTTAGAAATAAGAACTTTGTGATTAAGAATTTGGTGATGGAGCCTCATTTATATATTTTTATATAATCTTATATGTATGTATATATTTTTTTTCAGTCTAGCGAGAGCTTAACAGCAATGCCTTTTTTCCTGTGTAGTTTTAGTAGTAGTAAGAGATTTACCTGCTGCTGTCTAACAGAAATAAAAAGCTGATATGTTAATTGATGTACTGAAAGAAGATTATTTTCGATAACTTTGTCTAAAGTTTGCCAACCTGGGAAATATTTATGACGTGTTTTCTGTATTTAAAGTTCTACATTTTACCCTCTTATTTAGGATGCCAAATGTAAATTCTAGATTTACAAAATAACAGTATACATTCATAAAACTCAGACAGTTTTATGGCAGAAACCTGATAGGGTTTTTGGGGTCTATTTTTATTTTTATTTTTTTTAGGGGCATGTTTCTGGATACCATTCTCCCTTCCCGTGATGATAATGGTATACGACCTGCCATTGGCCAGCGTACTCGTCTAAGTAAAGGAGATATTGCACAGGCAAGAAAGCTGTATAGATGTCCAGGTATTTCACCACAAACAAAAACCACATACTAGCAACTGTTTGACTCATTGTTCAAGAGGAATGATAAATTTTTTGAATCAGCTGCTCAGCAGTCTATTTCTTTGTTGGCAACTGACGTAGGCAGTTCAAGAATTAAATAATAAAAAAACCTTATAGGTAAGGTCTCTGGAATGCAAAGCACTTAAGGACAGAAAAACTTTATGAAACAACACTTAGTTCCCTGACATTTCAGTCTTTGTTTTTCTTAGCTGTCCAATAACAAGGAAAAGAAACAGGATGTTTAGTATCACTTCTGGTTTGCGTATTGACTGGAGGCCTTTTTTATTTGAATTCAAGTAGAGTGCATAAGGAGCACATTGAATTATTGCAATCAGCTCTGAAAACATTACATTTTTGGAAAATTTGACAAATAACAAGCCAGGACAACTAAGTTGTAAACTCTTGTGGATGAACTGGTTAGAACTTATTACAAAATTTCTATGGTTTTAACAGATACATTTAGTATTTGAATATTTTCTGCCTGATTCTAGCGTCCTATAATTTCAATGCATATTAATGTTTTTATCTCAAAATAATGTTGGGGTAGAGTTGCTGTCTGTCTCAGAGACAGAAGTGGCAAGTCTGGAGTAACCCAGAGTCAACCCTGTGGTTCTTGTTCTCTGTTGCTGCTTCTTCGCTCAGTGCTAGCAAAGTGGTGGAAATCTGAAAGCAAAAGGGTTTACTTTCCTTGCTGTAGTTATGGCTAATGCCAGTTTTAACTTTTGGTGTCAACTGAAGCAGTTCAGAAGTGACATCTCTCAGCAAGAATTTGCCAGCACGGTCCTTGTGCGAGGTGAGAAGTACCAGCTCTGTGCCACATAGCTTTTACAGCCCTCTTGCTCCTCACGGGAATGAAGTCTTAGTAACTGTTTTAAGTCGGATATATAGCTACTTTTTACCACCTAATCAGTACAGAAAGACTAAAAAGAGGGATCAGGACTGAAGTGATGGAGCTGCTTCAAATTTGTATCAGCAGCAGTGGGACCTACTGAAGATCTGGGGCATCCGATGCGCGTTTGATGTACACTGTACAGCTGAAATATGCTTTTCCTTTGTGCTGTAAGTACACTGAATCATAATGTCCTATATACCAAGAACATACACAGTGCTTCTGAGCCTACCAGAGGAGAAACCACTTTAACGTATTTTCTTTAATAACTGTTCCTTTTGGAGTAATTTTTGCTATTTTCTTTTGGTACAGAAAGTACTGGAACAATTACATTCTTCTTGACAGCAGTATTTCTAACAAGAGTACACAGAGAGCAATGATTTCATAAACATAGAATACATTTATATTTTCATAAAAGACGAATTTTGGAGATGAAAATAGTCTATAGAATCAAAACCACTGTGAAAGTAGCTAGTATCTTATCACATTGACTTAAAAAAATTTAAAATTACTATCTGGCTTTTTACTGTATCTATAATACTCTAACATGCACTTTCAGTGAACTGAAAAAGATGCAATGTGATTTTTGAGCTAGTGTTCAAATAGTTGTTCAGAGGAAATGTCCTTTTTATGTAATTTATGAAAATGTGTAATGACGAGTTATCATTTCTTTCAAAGTCTTGAGAGTCTTGTTGAAAGTTAGTTTCACAGTACTGTAATCCCATGTTTGTTCAGCAGGAGTGTGCACTTTAAAAGTAAGCTATTTTTCGCAGCACTGGTGAACACAGGTTAGCAGGATAATAAAAATGAATGGTGGTTGCAGGATTGTGCTCCTTTTCTGGCACTTTGCTTTGGCAAACTTTGAGACAGAAGACGTTTGTTTTCTACCCTTACTTAGATAACCAGTCCATAAAAGAGCGTTTTAAGAGAGAGAAAAAGGCAGAAGGTTTTGCTACAAATTTTAAATAGCATACTATTTTATACACTATTTTTTCAGTTAAGATTTTTAATAGAAGCTGAATAACTGAATAACACAATGTGAACTCTGACATCCAATACAGAAAGCAGCTCTCTGAAAATTGCATGGTACTTGTGATCTAATAAATTTTCCAGCAAATAGCAACACTGCAAATTCAGACATTAGGCTTTTGGATTTGTGAAAAGAATCGCGTGATCATCATAGTGTACAGCAATAAAATATCTGACATCGTGTTGTTTTGAGAGGTGTGCTATATTTCCTATTTTGGACAAAAGATGCTAATCATGGTGTCTGCTTATGATAAAACAACAGTGAATATTTCAAACATTGTTTGTTCACAATTGCATTGTTTCATGTGTTTATTTGTGCTGCCTTAAATATAATATAATAAAAATACAGAAAACAATAAGTTAAATCAGTATTTTCCAGAGACGCGCACATCTTTGATAAAGTATTCTGTGGTATTGTGCATGTTTCCTCTCGACTTCTAGTTATTCCCACAAGCAGCTTGTGCTCCAAGAAGCCGGCTGCATTTTCTGGGGCCTGTGAAAATGAAGTTGAGCTTGGGAGTGCTCGGCAATACAGCTGATCCTCACAGCAGTGGGGCAGCTGAGGAGCAGCCTCCTGGATTGTTTTAGCTTGTGAGGATATTCAGGGTCATTATTCAGGAAAGGGCTTAGTGAGTAAGAACCAATTTTGAGCTTGGTGAAGCCAAGGCATGAGATTTGATAACCTGTCTTTCATCAGCTAAGTGCTGGGACCCAACCAAGCGACAGGAATTTGGGTTTAACTTTTTCTTAGGATTTTTGTCAAAGGAAAGCACAGTTGCTGATAGGGATCTGTTACATTTCGATACTGAGTTACATTGCTACACAGTGGAGTAATAAGGAGAAAACAAGCAACTAAGTTAAGGGTCCTTCCTTTGCCAGTCTTATTCTGAACTTTGAGTTGTCTTGGCATTTGAGAACAGATCTTGAACTTCAAGGCTAGATGTATTACAATGGTTTTCAGACTGTCTAATGGAGTAATAGAATATGTGTTCTCCTGGCGTAGCTACTGAAATTTCAAGACAGGTCTATCTTTATAGTTTTATCTAGGAATTGTAGTTGATTTAAAATTCATTTGTAGTTTTACAGGACAAAGAGAATAAGAAATGGAAATGATGGAGAAGGATACTCTCAGGCAGAAAGAGAGGACAAGGAATAAATTAGTAGAGGGGAACTGAATAACAGATGGGAAAGAAGGCTCAGACTGGCAGGAGAAGGCTGTTCAGAGAAAGTGAAGGTAGATGGAAGAATTTCAGCAAATTTATAAATTGCCAGGGTCTGCGACAATGTGGAAGAGAGCAGATGAAGGATACCTAGCTTGGCTTGGGTTTTGTGCTGTTCTCACTGTTCCTCAGGCTTAACTTGCTGCAATCTCTATTTTATTAGAAAAGAGTGTTCACCTTCAAAAGTCAGCCTTTATTCACTACTTATGGAGGATTAAGGTTTCTCGATTAAGATCATCTCCCTATAACTATAAAGGGGAATCAAATCAACAGTAAGACACCGAGTTGTAGTAAACTGATTTAAGTTTTGGTTTAACAAGTTCTTTATCAGCACCAGATATTTTTTGGGCTCTGTGCAGCTTTATAAGCCGTATATGAATAGTTGTACAGACTTGGGTCCAAGTAAAAAGTATTAAAGAACTCTCTTTGGAAAAGGGTAAGCTTAAATTAGCTGTATATGACAGAATGTATTTGCTAGTGCTATGGTCAAAGGAATGAGAGTTGGTTTGCTAAGTTTCCTGGAGAATCTGAGCTTCATCATTTGCAGGTTTCACTATAATCCTTAATTGAACTTGACTGTGTGTGTAGGCCAGCCCAGAGAGGTGTTCTTCATAGGCTGTGTAATTAAACACTGCCACAGGGTTCACTAGTAGAAATTGCTTTGTATAAGCCTATAATGTAGCTGCTGTTTGCAACAATTGCTAATCTTCACAAGGAGAAGCACAGAAAGTCTTACCAGAAGTCTAACCTTCTCAAGATGTAAAACAGACAGGAGACTGGGTTTTCATTGGAGGGTGTGGGGGGTAGAGCTAAAGTGACATTTCTGCAAGTAGTCTAGCCTAGTAAAACTGCAATAAGGCATGACATTTGGGAAAGGGGAAACAAAAACATCAGAGAAAACATTGGCAATGTTAATGATTAAAAATGGAATAAAAATGTACAAACGGTTTATAAAGCAGAAGTGTTTAAGATTGAAGTTTAATTAATTTCTTCTGACGTGAAATACAGTAAGATTAATTCTTAGGAAATTAAATACATATCCCATACTATCATTTTACTTCTACATTTCTTTCTCAAAGTGGAGCCTATTACTAATGGACTGTCACAAGCTAAAATGTTTATAATATGACATTTTATAAGCCTAATCGCAAATAATGTAGTTGCCACAGTTCAATTACAGAGAACACCCTTAAATTGTCTAGTGATGGAGTTTTAATTGTTTCAACTATTGTTGACCCATTGCAGAGGAATATGCTTTTAAACAAGAAATGCCAAAATATCACCCTGTCTACAGCAGCTCTGGAAGCCAGCTTGGAATTCATCCCATAGAAAATCAATTCAGCTATCGATTGGTATAAGCTCTTCTTGTTACATTTCCCTTGAGTAACCAGGAATTTTAAATTAAATTGTAAATATGGTGAAATACATAAAACCCAAACGTATTTTATAAATTCTAGTTATGTTAAATCTTAGTAGAAGTTATCCAATTACATTTTTTTCTTATGTTTCCCTTGAGTTCCGAAATACTTATGAAAATTTTGATTTGTTACAGAGCTCTCAGGCATTTAATATAGATATAAGTTAAATTGTTGGGCTTACCAGCTTTACACTATATAGCTTTGTTCTGTAAGTCCTAGAGAAATAACATGTTCTGTGGCAGCTTTTTGCAACTTAAAATTCATAGTTTTATGGCTGCATACAACTTCTGACTATAGAGCATGGAGTGTTATTAATACTCTGAAGAAAATAATCCTGCACTTTGTATGAGAGAGAAAAATTCTGAAATATTTTCAAAAATGTAAAGCTCTTATGCTTAATTCATTAGTGCTTACTTTTATAATGGGCTAATTTAGGGACTTAATACAGTAAGGGGTAGTAATGCCAGAGTCTTCCTCCTCTCCTTTTACTAATTGCAGGGCTGCATTTGAACTGATATCTCGTATGTCCCACATACTTCATAGCATTTTATTTGCTTACGTACTTCACATTATGTGGGCATGCGTATTGCATGACTTCATAATCAACTTTTGTGAGTCAAAGTTAGTTGAGAAAATACAATGTGAGCAGAAAAGATTGGACAAAGGCATTCCCCATCTCTCCTCACGTCATCATCTCAAGGCTTGTTTAGTAATGGTAGTGCTGTTGAAATAGTTATAGCTAGAACAAACAGAAGATGTACTAAAGCTTGAAATATGGTTGTATGCCTCGTGAGAGTACAGATGCAGTGTAGTCTCAATGAAGCCACGCATGGGGGGAAGTGGTGAGCAAACACTTGGACCCTCACAGATCTCCAAAGTCTTGTGTGCATCTGCTGCACAGGACATCTCCTCTTTGGGCTCAGCTTTCCTTTACTCCTGTACAAAATTACAGTTTTACTCCTGGCCTTCTCTTAGGTGTTTTACATATGTGCTCGGGGAACCCAGTACAGTACTCTGCAATTTATTTAAGTTTGCATTCAGTGCTGTGTTAAAAATAAATTGTAGTTAATTATGGGCATAGCCTTTTCACTGAAAAGGCTTTTTACAGAAATAATTATTTAGCACTGAATACCTTTTGTGCATGTGTCATTTACTGTGGCTGCCTGCAATTTTTTAAGGATAAAACTACATTTTTTTAAATGAAGGGAGAATTTTTTTTTTTTTTTCATTTAAAGGACATGGTGACGGTGACTTTAGCCATTATTTTTTTTTTTTTGGTGGGGGGGAGCTGCACCAATCTTTCTTTTCTCTCCTCATCACCAGAACCGTTTCAGTGTCAGAGAGCATACTTAATGCCTTGAATGTAGCTTATGTCTGATATTACAGTGTAGTTGTCAGATTACATTTTATATGCATTTTAACAAGACAGCCTTTACAGCTGTGTTGTCTGTCTTTGTCATAAACAATCTGTTCCTTTGTCCCCTTCTATTTAAAGATCTTCCAGATCATTTATAATTCATTGAGGTTTTGATGATACAGTAGTTCACCTGCTGGCAGTGGTAGCACTGTAATTTGAAAGCACTGCAGATCTGATTACACTGTCAGTCATGGGATAATATTCTCAAATTCACATCTCGTGTATCACACCTGCAAAATGGGTGGGTGAAACAACTTGATTAAGGTCAAAAAGATGACTGAGATACGACACCCAACCAGAATCAGTTTTAGTGGTGCAGAATGTCAGGAGCTTCCAATGCTATATTTTAGTGTGAAAAGGAATTATTAACCAGTCTGCCAGCAGCTAGTAGCATGATTGACAGGTCAGATATGGGTGCTAAAATCATCAATAATAAAGAAAATAAAAGCCTTTGGTATTTTAGGACTTTACATTTGCTTTGCGTTATTACTCGTGTCTCTACAAATCACTGTTACAAGAGATTTTGTTGAATGTAGAATTTAGTTTTCTATAGCAATGTAAATGAATGGCTTTAGGTCAGATCAGTCTCTCGTGGGCAAAGTACTAAATTAAATGAAACCACTGATGAAATTCCAGCATGGTGCTAATCATGCCGTGCCAGCTTTTGTTTTACTTTTTAGTTCTCAAAGGATGTGTCTGAGGGTGTGGCTAACTTTTTTTTTTTTTACCAAAGTTTTATGCTTAATGTTGCAGTTGATTGACAGCAAAGACATTTTGAAGACTGTTGTAATTTGGGTTATGTCAGCAGACAGCACACAATTGAAATAGTTAACGGAATATAAACATCCTTTGTAAAATGGAATGAATCTCAGACTGTCTTAAAATCATTGTTTTGAATAAATCATAAAATAGCTAGTCTGTTTTCCATTCTGCATCTGCAGTGAGTTAAATGTATTCTGAGTAGATATTGAAAGATACATTTTTCTCTTAGGTGCATTCAATTTTATATTTTTACTCTATTTTATTTCTTTCAGCCTGTGGAGAAACACTGCAGGAATCTACCGGCAACTTTTCTTCTCCAGGATTTCCAAATGGTTATCCTTCCTACACACACTGCATATGGAGGATCTCTGTGACCCCTGGGGAGAAGGTATTTTGACATTCCGTCAGATAAACTCATATACAATTTTTAAAGTAAAGCGTTGTGTTTCTTTAGCTCTTCATTTAAGTTTAAAGCTTCCACAGTAACTGAAAACAGTGGTATGCCATAGAAAAGTCTCTTAAATTAGACCATGAACTATGTGCCATTTACTTGATTTTGGTCTGTGGCATTAAAACTACATCTATTGAGTGGGTCTTCGTGTGAAATGAAGTCATTATTTCAATCTGCTACATGTTTGCATCATGAAATCTCTTCAAAACTGGCTTCCAATTCAGTTGTTAGCTGGGTGTAAAGGTGGAAGAGAGAGTGCAGGCTCCTGGATGGTGTTTTCTCCAGCCTGGGCTCAGGTGAGCTGACTGAGCTGTGGGGAGCTGATAGCCAGGCTCTGCCTAAGGAAGCTCTTAGTATGCTGAATGAGGTTTTTTCTTCCTTAAGCAAAACAGTAATATAACAGGGTAAAGAAAAAGTCATTTTAGTTATTCCTCGGTATCATTTTAGTGCATATATTTTACTTTCTGGGCATCAATTTTAGGGGAAAAAGTGGAAAGAAAAATATTGGCTTGGTGAGACCAATTCAGGGAGAGAAGTGTGCCATCCTAGTGAAGGCAAAACCTGTTCTTCTTGTGTACATTTTCAAAACATGCTAGCTGAATCTTGTTTTGAATTATTGGCTCAAATATTAGCCTACCTCAAAATAAACAAGGATAGAGGGAGTGATGGGAAGTTTCACCTGAGACGAAACATACATGACAAAAAAAAAAAGAGTTTTTTTACAAGTGGTGGCCAATATTAAGCAAATATAACATAAGGACTGAAATGTAGAACCCAGCACGAGCCTCAGTACTGCACAGTCCAAAGAGGAAAACCCAGCATTTTCCTCTAGATATTTCAGTCAGTTTTGTCATTTGTCTCCCAGTCCATTCTGGACATAGTTTTCTCCTGATTGGATTACTTTGTTCTATGTTTCTTTCAGGTCAGGGTCCTGGTAGACACCAAGAATATATATTCTTGATATGCTAAAAGATCCTGAGGAGCTCTAAGAGCATTTGCCACTGTGGGAGAGGAAAGCAAAGTCACTTGGAAAGCATTTGCCCTTCTCTGGGCAAGAGCCAAAGACAGGAGGAAAAATAAACACACTCTGTGCTGGGAGGGTGTGGGTGGCTCTGCAGGTTGGCAGGGAAAAACAAATGAAAAGGTTTGCGCAAAAGATGCAAATTAATCTAGATAGGTAATGTCTCCATTATTTTTGTTGCTTCTTAGACACTATTGTGAAAACAACAAAAATAGCTTAGCCCTCAGCCATTTTTTTAACTATTCCTTAGTTAAAAAAATTAAAAATGTAGTGTTCAACTACAATTATTATTGGCTTTTAAAAACAATATATGGGTTGGAAGATGGCTGGGCTTCGATATTCATAGCATATTCCAACCTTGTGTAAGTTTATCTCTGGCTGTTAGTGTAATTGTGATATATTTGTAAGACTTACTATGTCTTGAGATTGTAACCAGCTCTCTTCTCATCCTACCTCCCATACCAAATGGGACAAAAGACTAAACACAATTTTCTAATTGAAATTTGATGTGCCAAGTCACGTCTATAGGGCACTGTTCTAACCTCCAGCTCTCATGGTCTCCATATACTTCAGTATATGTTTTCGTCAGTGCTGTTCCCACAGGATATTGTCTGTCTTGAGATGAAGGACCCTATTTGCAGCAAGTACTTAATGTGAATAGCAGATAGCAGAAATGAGGTCTAAATCTTAACTAATGCATATATTGAGGTACCTTGGGCACATTATGCTCAATCCCAAATTTTCTTAGTAAATGATGATAACATACTCATGTTATGAAGGGAAAATGAAAACATATTTAAATTTTTATTGTTTTGTTTGCTGCTTTGACCCTGATAGATCTCAGGAATGTTGTGCGGAGGTTAGAGTGTGTCTGAGTACATCACACCATGTTCTGAAACATCAGTGAGCACTTCAGTCACCTAAAAATAAACTGAAAAAGCATCGGTCCAGATTGTCTAGTTCTCATCTCTTATTTATTGATATTTAACGTTGTACTGTTTGAGCATAGTTTAGAGGACTTCTGTTCTATCCATGCTGCTTTCTGCAAATACAGACACTTCTGATCTTTGATAGCAGGAAACTCAATGAAGGACAGGACTTCAGTGGTATGCACTAGCTGCAGCATTCCTTTTATTGGTAGACGTAAATTGCCAGCCCAACTTAAAATGTGTGCAACGCTATTACTAAAAAAAGGTAGTTCATTAATCTTTTATTTTCTCTCAAGATTTAAGACTCTATGGTAAACATATTTACGCAGTATATCTATACACAGTAAAATCACTAGAGGAGGACGGTGTTAATAATACCGTATGCCCTCTGCCAGGGTGAATCCTGCCCTCTGGTATGTAGAAATTTTGTTGGCTTAGGGAGTTGCAACTATGCCAGTGTTTTTTTTCGAAACTGCCTTTTTCAATAGGTTATGTTACTTTCCAGTTTTCCTTAATGTTTTATTTAACCTGAATGATAAAATAGGACAGATAAATCCTTGGTTGGTATGGGGAAAAATGCAACTTACAGAAAACTTAGTTAGTGCTATGTGGTGTTTGCTGTATATTTTGTGCTTTCTTATCCCAGGTAGTAGGAGGTATGATATATTCTCTCTGAAGCTGCAGTACCACACTTGAATCTACTGTGTAATCAATGATTCCTTAGTTATGCTGACGAACACCCATTGATTGTTTTTCTTACGAAGACTCAGACATCCCGTCCCCTTGAACAAGCTCTGCCTTGTCTGTAGCTCTGTTTAATACCTTACAGAACTGGAAATCAGGATTTTAAATATATTTGTACTTGTTTGGTTCCTGACCAGAAATCCTGCTGTGACAGATTGAGGGTTCTGCCTATGTACAGCTAATGAACTCTGGTCAATATTAAGGAATTGCTGTATCATCGAATACCTTGGCATGTCAAAGCAAGAAAAGGCTGTGAAGGTTATTTAATATAGTTTCAAAGGAGGGGACCATTAAGGACAGTCATTAAATTATAATCATTTCCATTCAGATAGCAGCACTTTGAGACAATAACACGATCACATTTAAGTAAAACTATCCTTTTCCCAGCTCTATTCTGGCAACTAAGGTTTGGAAAAAGGCAAATTTTCAAAGGGAAAAGAGAGAAATCTGATGTTTCAGCTGTGTCATGGAAAATGGAAAACTTGCGGCTATACTGGTGAGAGACCTCCAGGCTCTACACAGCTCAGCCAATGGAGGAGGTAAAGGATGTGGCTTCCATAACTTGCTTCCAACAGAGCCAGCTGGGTTAGTTTAAGCAGCTGTGGAAGGTAGCCTGACCTTAACCCAGCTGTCTGCATCTCATCTGGGGAGAGAAAAAAGCTCCCTCTTGTGAACCCCTGCACAGCTGGGGTGAAGTGGGCATGGGTGGAAAAGGACAAGGAGACTGCTGAGGACAGTAGGGTTTTTAAGTAGTGTGGCTGGGTACAGAGATACCTATCTATGGTCTGAGAAACTCAGGAGAAAATGGTTGGGGTTTAGAAGGAATCTGAAATGCAAAATGGACGAGCTGAGGAGAAGAACAAAAATGTTGTAGTTAGTGAGGCCTCTTTATTTGAAGGACAGGTTGAAGAAGAAACAGTCTGCAAAGGACAAACAGAATTGCTGTGTGAATGAGACAATATACAGGACCTCTCTGCCATCCTCAGAGGTAGATTCAAATGGCATTTGGAAAGTTAATAAAAATTAAAGCAGAGGAAAGCATATGAATGATCGTACTTTTAGCCAGATCTGCATATTTCTTGTGGAGAATAACATGGTAGGTAGGTGGTTTTGGAATTCTGATAATATTTGTACATTTATTTCTTCAGTACATGTCCCTGAAGGAGTGCCTGAATAGTAAAGGCAAAATGCCCTGCGGATTAGATGTCTGGGAAAGGGTCCATGTAAACTAGAAGTTTGAGCGGTGTAGCAGTAGGCAAAAACAAAGAGGCGAGTTGTGAGGTTCCCTTTCTGGGAAGGAATGGCACGGGAAATCTGCATCCAGAAAAAAAAGACAGGGAAGACAAAACAGCAGGTGCTGCAGTTCGTCTGAAAAATGCACGAGAGCATGTGGATGGACACAACCCCAGTAACCCAGTGAATGTCAGCTGAGAGGATCAACTAACGGTTTGATGCATGCCGTTTTTAGGTAAACAGTGCAATAGTCTGGAAACTGAGTAGTATGGCATTGAAGGATTTCTGACAATTTTCTCAATAACACTCGAAAGAAAATATTCTTCCTATTTTGCAAAATTAAAAAAAAAAAAATTGTTCTCCACCAAGGCCCGAGTGAAAAATTGGCAAGTGGAAAATGAGAGCCATCTGAAGAGAAATGCAGCTCAATAGTTGGATTGAAGATAGAAGTCGTTTGGTAGAAACCTGCATTATAGTCCTTGCTCTGCTGAGAGTGCATCCAAAGTGTGTGCTGTGCTTACCTCCATCATTCCAGTTGTCCCTTTGCTGGTGAATTTTGTTCTACTTGACCTGACTGGCCACATCTGAAATGGGAAAGGAGTCTTAAAGTCTAGCTCACAGAACCTGGAGAGATATATGAGATGTAGAATCAAATCTTGGATGTCTCAAAGTTGGAAGTTCAGTTCTTTGGAGTTCAACAGTGGACTGTCTGGATGATTTGCTTACTGGCTTTCACCAAAAAACCCAATCAAAAGACACAAACAACAGTCTCTCCTTCCCCCCACCCCCTCGATTCCCTGCCTGGTCTGCCTTTAAAAGCACTTATTTGGTGTATTTTCTGTATAAAACCCCTTTATTCTAATTCACTGAATGATTAAGTGGGTGAACATTTCATTATCTTTTTAAATTCCATGCTTATGAACACATCCCCTATGTACATAATAGAAGATATTAATTGAAACTGGTTTTTTTATTAGGACTTGATTTGCTTTGTTTTTCAAAGTTAAGGGTAAGCATATCTATACTGAAAAATAATTCAAGGTATTATAACTACTACTGCCTATCTTTCAGTATAAGGAACATGTTTTCCTTAAATATATTCATTTCTACTGTAATTTCTATTGCAACAAAGAGATTGCACAGCAATTGTGCCTGATTTCAGATTAGTCTGTTTTCATCTCTGAGCTCAGGAAGGAAGCCTACAATATAATTTGATGACCATTTTTGTTGTTATATCTCTTTATGACTCAGAGTGTCAATGGCAGCCTGGACATGAGTTAATATTATCTAAATATATTTCCAAAGCATCAAACTAATGTTGAAGCAGACTTTCTTTACATATAGATCTGAGACTAAATTATTGTCTCCCTTTGTGGCTCTAAAATGACAAAAGGAAGGAGCCAAAAGAGAGAGGGCAGACTATATTTGTTGCCTCTGCTACGTTAAAATCGTACCAAAGCTGTTTGTGGGGTGTTCCCATGGAGAACACAGTGCTAGAGGCAGACTGCTGTTTAAGAAACCCTTTTGCAGGCTTTGTGGATGTGGTAGCAGCTTGTGGATGTATATGTTTGGCCATACTCAACCATCAGAACCAGTATGCATTTTGTCAGCATTGTCCTGATGGTCCTTGGCATGCTTCGTGTCCCATACCTTCATTCCACAAGGCTGTGGCTGCCAGCAGAATGTGCTTCACTGTACAGGACTCCTGGCTGTTGGTTTTTATGTGTAGCCTTACAGATTTTTTCTGTTTCCTACAGCATCATGGCAGTGAAGGCGAAAGCTGAATAGAATCACTTGTGAGCTTGATCTTCCAACCAGTCAGTGGTGTTACCACTAAGGGTTGAGAGAAGATACAACATTTAAGATTAAATCAGAAAGTTTCCCATGTTCCATTAAAACAAAAGAGATTTTTGAGAATATAGTTGCTCATATGGATGTATTTAGTTATTTTTTGTGGAAAGTAAGTGAAAGCAAAACCATTGCTAGCCTAATATTAAGACACGTAGTGTTTTGCTATGAAAGAATGTCTCCAGTTTGCGTTGTTTGGAGAAGAGCCTTATCATGACTCTCTACCAACTAACTTACACACCCAAACCATTAAGCTTTGTATTATCTTCAGATTAGCTTCATCCAATAGCTAATAGTTTTTATCATCTTAAAATTAAACAGCTGGAAAAAGTTCTGCCTTTCTGGTTTAATATTGTACTACGTTGTGGTTGGAGAGACACATAGTGCCTTTGGAGGAGATAGAAGTAAACCACCTTGTCTGACTATTTGGGCCTGTTGTTTCAGTTATGGTGTTATATTTCATTCCTGCAGCTGGACTGAGGGTAAATTCCTCTCCTTTCAACTGACACTCACAGCTGCTTCATAGGCTGCCATGGAGATTTATTTTTGCAGTGTGAGGTATTTGCTACTGTGCAGCAATTCATGTTTGCTTTATAATAGCAGGTTTCGATTGCGAGTTCCCAAGATCACAGCTGAAAATAAAACCACTTCTATGTTAATATGTGAATAAAGATTTTTAGTTAGGTTAAACATTTATTAATTTACACTGAGGAAGTGATTTGGGAAAAGATCAATTCTTTTTCCAAATACACCAAAATCTAATGAAAGGGTATGAATTGGAAATTATTTGATAATACAAAATATGAATGATTTTTAATCTTCTTGTTTGGACTAATCCCTGAAATTGCAGGCCATGTTGCTAAGACTGTCCCAGTCAGTCAGGGCCCAAATTGTAGCTATTTTGTCATCCTGTGGTCCAGGACAAATCCTACTCCTTTGTTAAAAGTGTAACTTTATGGCAGTTTAGTATTAGTATTTCTAAACCAAAGTGGGCTAATGTAGTGGCCTAGGGTAGGCCTGATATTATGTATCGAAAATATGCCTGTTTACAGATGTGATCAGTAAAAGTGAGAGTCCAAGTTCAAAAGTTCTCAGATTTCTATATAAAAAGCTTTGTTTCAATTTAATTAAGAGTCATTAAGGGACTGTGTACCGTTTGTTTTAGTGATATTGCTTTCAGCATTACAGTCCACTTTTGTCAATATTTGACTTGTCTGAAAGTAAATTATCAAAACAGTAGTGGAAGGAAACAATAACCAAAATAAAACAATAGTTTTCTTTTTACAGCTGTCAGTACTGATTATAGACACAATGGAATGGAAGAGGAATTGGCAAGAGAATTATCAAATAACATACTTAAAATTATATTAGCACATTATTTTACCTTATTAGCATTCTCAAACTTTATTTCTCAGTGAAAAGCTCCCTGGAAGAATTAAATGTGAGTAGTCTGTCTTGAATCTGCTCAAATACTTAAGATTAAGTAAAAAACCTTTAATGTTCCCAAACAACTTCTGCTTACTATAATAAATAGTTGAGGAGAGGCTAATGAAGCGTCTAGGCAGTTGGAATCCTGTTACGGGTGACCACTGTGGCTTCAGTTCTACAAAATGTAGTTGAGATCATCTTCTTTTATTAACCACAAGTGATTTAATTAGGTGTTCTCCTCTGCAGATTGTTTTAAACTTCACCACCATGGACCTTTACAAGAGCAGTCTCTGTTGGTACGACTATATTGAAGTAAGAGATGGCTACTGGAGAAAATCGCCTCTGCTTGGTATGCAACTGTTGAATGCCGCACTGTCCAGTTACCACAGTCACTCGGTTCAGTGGACTTGCTTGCTGTTGAACTCACAACAAACCTCTTGGGTTTTAGGTGTCTAGAATGTATGTAAACTTGGGGATGGGAAAAACTCTAAATGGCTTCAAATAAATAGTTTATTTGACTTCAAGCCTCAAGCCTTCCTTTCATTGCAGCTAGCTGTTATTCAGCTTCCTATGTGGAAAGGTGAAAACTATAAAATGTGCAACCTTTTGCTTATGGTTGCTAAAATATGAAGTTACCATAGTTTTGTTCACAGAAATGGGGAAATAGTATAGAGATAAATCTGTAGAGCATGTAGTGGGAAATCCATAGAGCACATGATGAGCACCTGCACTGTGACTGACGGCACCCGATGTAGAGTTGTACTTATCAGCTCTGTTCCTGTACTTTTAAAATTATGAATAGAAAATTACTTCTATTTCCTCTTTGCACGTCCTTCCCTGCTCTTGCAGAGGAAAGATGTGCAAAGTAATGATGAGTTAAGTCTTAAAGTTGCCATTAATGTGCAGGAAGCTGCAGCCATTCCTAATTCAGAGGGCTGGTGGGGAGATTTCATGCCCTTTAATGGCACTGCCCAATCCAGAAGCCCAGTTTGACACCCTGTGATCTTCTGTGATTGAAGCTGGGGATTTCACACCATAGGAAACATGAATGTCTCCACGTTCTTGGGTCAGCTTTGTTGTTTTTAGAATGAAGACTAACACTATTTGTTAGCATCTTAAGAACCACAATTTAAAAACAGCAAGAAAGAAAGAGGGCAGTAGATACATAGGACAACTTTTTAACGCTAGTGCCTATTTTCTTAGCCTTAAAAAGAAAAGAAAAAACAATTGAGACCACACAGTAATTGCCCTTTCTTCCTGTTGTCTTCTCTATCACCTAGATAAGCAGAAATTTCACCTACACAGGCTGAATTTAAGAGGATAATGTAGTCTAGGGTCATTTGGATGTTAGTTTTTAAATCTCTTTGGTCCTTAGACACAATGTGTGGTATTACTGTGACCTAGATTATGTTCCTCTCTTAAGTTTAGTACTCACTTTCCACTTCCAAAATGCCTGGCTTTGAATGTATAGAAACAATCTATAACAATGATTCTTCTACTTTAGTTTTTTACTTGTGAGCCTGACTGCAATGAAAAGAAGTACTGAAAGCTTTATAATAAAATCCTTGTGTATTAGGTCCTGATCTGTAGAAATAAATGTGCTTAATCAAAAGCATGTGAATAGTTCCACTGAGTTGGTTATGCTACTTCTGCTTATAATGTTAAACACTTGTATAAATGTTTGCAGCGTTTGTCTTCAGAAGTGGCAGAAAATGCAGTTACTGGTTGCATGTTTTTAGGCAGGTTTTGTGGTGACAAACTGCCAGAAGTCCTCGCATCCTCTGACAGCAGGATGTGGATTGAGTTCCGCAGCAGCAGCAACTGGGTTGGGAAAGGTTTCGCAGCAGTTTATGAAGGTAAGCCTCTTACAGCATTAAAAATGACTTGATTATGGAGGAAAAATATTAACCGTATACCTTTGGATATTAAAAAAAAAGCCAGAAATAACCTAATATGGAATTGGTATTTTATTACTAAAAGAGACAGTAGGTGATAACTTAGTAGACAGGACATTTTGAAACTCTTCCTGTGATCAGATTTCAAGTGACCTTGTTTCTACAGACACCACTGCTGATAATCATAACCATTTTTTACCAGTCATTTAATTAACTAAATGTGAATGTTCTTGTGCTTAGTGCGTGGGAAGCTTTCTTTGAGTACTTTCTGTTTATTCTTCAGAAAAATTTGACTTAAGTTTTCCATATGCTCTGGGATTACTTATAGAGACACTCCCACACACTGAGTCTATTAGCAACTCAACATTCACCTGTTTAAAATAGAACCTGTTTTCTTAAATATTGAATGTATGGTAGTAAACTTGTGATTTAGTTGATATTCACAGACTTTTACATGGTTATCAGTATGGACCTTGAAAAGTGCGTCTACTTTTCATGAAAAATTTTTTATTTATATTATCTGTTTCTTCAAATTCAGTGTAAGTTTGAAGCGATAAACTGTAGGTTAAAATGTAAAGATCATTATAAAATGAGATTTCTATCTCATTTGTCTCTTTCCAGAGGTTAGTAAATATTAATGAAGAATGTTTATGTTTCATCAGTATATTTCAATGAATATATTTTGAAGGTGAACAAAAAGTAAAATGTAATTATTTTGACCTTTTAAATATACTCTGTAAAATGTATAGATTCAGATTATCCATGATTCCAAAGTCTTCCTGAAAATTGTAGACATGTTTAGAGCTATTGGAAATGCAGGATTGTATTTGCTAACTGAAATACGTATAGTGGTTTAAATGAATTGTGTTTTCAAGAATTTGTCCTTGGTAGACTTTTAAAATCTTCTTCAGAATAATCTTATAATTAGTTTTAAAAAGTGGAGCATAAAGTGTCAGTTTGGGCACGGGGAACAGAAAATGGCATCATTTACAATAAGAATTTTATGCTTTTATCAGCTATTTGTGGAGGTGAAATCCACAAAAATGAAGGCCAGATCCAGTCTCCAAATTATCCTGATGACTACAGACCAATGAAGGAATGTGTGTGGAAAATAACAGTGTCAGAAAACTACAACGTAGGATTAACCTTTCAAGCATTTGAGGTAAAGCCTTTTAACTGATCTCAGAAAAGCATCTAGTGGATAAGTGACAATGACATTTAAGGGAATCCTCATTAAACCTGTGAATGAATTTAAGAATCCTCTATGAAAAATAATCTCCAGAATCCAATTCTACTCTCCATGAAACTTTCCTTTCTGCAAAAATTTTCAAGACTAAGGGTTTTTCTGTGCTATTGGAATTGGAATGTTTATTGACAATAGTCACAGTTTAACAAATACATAATCCAGTTCAGCAAGGATGTTTTAATATTCTGTTAAATAATACAGACTTTTTAATCTTTGCTAAATCTTACTGTTAAATGGAATGTCTATTTGGAAAGAAACTACTGGTTTTTGGCTCATGTTTTGAGAAGAAAGAAAAAAAAAAGCCTACTTAAATTCAGTTTCCAAACCTATATTTAGAGAGGGAAGAAAAAAGCCATGATGAGTCATACTTATGTGTCTTCAGTGTACATCTCTCTGTGTATAACATTGCTAAACAGTGATAAACTGTTGTATAACAAGGAAAAGTAATAATTCATGTGTCTTTTTTATACATGCACAATACACTGGTTTGAAGTTTGTAGATAAATTTAGTAACATACTTTAAGTTCACTTGTTTAATTTGAATATGCCTCAGCAGTAATGACATGAAGAATGCTTTTTTTTTTAATCTAAAATTTGTTGGCTTTATGGTGCACATAGATATAAACACATATATTGTAAATATAGTTATAATTTTCAACCTGTAATTTTAGTCTTTCAAACAGACTTCAGGGGTATGGCACGTTTTTGCTATAACTGATAAAAGGTCTGAGCATGAGATAACAAGGGTTTGAGACTTCTTCAGTAATTACAAATATAAACAATGGAAAATTTAATAGTTTCACAGGTTCTACATAATTTTCCTTTTTTTTTGTATCCTGAATTAATGTTGGATCCAGTGCAGACAAGATCAGCTCTCCCTGCCCAAATGCCATTCAGCCTCTGCATGACCTGGCTCAAAATTGCTTAACGTAGCATGTCAGTCTCTCTTTTTAAGCACCGTTGAAAATGAAAAATGTTTTCAGTAACTTTACGTAGTTTACTGACTAGATATGGAGCTTTTCTAGTCTGCCATTGGTGCTCAGTATTTTTTTATGTGAGCCCAAGAGAAATGTCACTGTGCCTCTGCATAAGAAACTTGGTGCAGTATTTGATCTCCACGCAGATGCTCAGCATTGGTCTACATGCATGGTACATTATTGCTTGAACCTCAGTTCAATATCACCAAATGATGGATTATTTGCAAGTGTGAAGCTGGCATGTTCATGCCTCAACATACAGAAAATAGGACCAGCAAATGAGAGCACAATTTAGTAGGCTAGTGGTTAAGGCTATAAGAATTGTACGGTTTTCCCCCAGGCTATTTAGTATTATGGCACTCTAGAGGTGAACCATGTGGACTGACACCTCATAACGAGAAAGAAAATTGAGCAGAAGTGTAGTTGAGTGGTAGTTTCAAGTTAGTGCCTCTTCTTGATGTATTTTCAAAAAGAAAAAAAAAAAAATTCCAACAGTAGGGACTTGAAAGGCACATACTTTTCCAGGGAGAGTCTGTGTTGTGATTCCAGAGTGGCAAGAGACCCTTGGGCACCAAATGAGGTGCCTCAGAAAGGCACAAGACTTCTGTTAGATCTGTCTTTGTGGTGTTTCTTATTGTGTTGTCCACAAGGCTCCTTGCTGAGAGTGAGAGTTGCTTTGGAAACTGCTCTGCGGTGCCTCGCCTAGACGTTCACCGCTGGGTCTGATTTCCATTTCAGGTCCAAGTGCCTGAACGTAGGTGTTCTGTTTTTTGGTACTAAGTCCCTCTCTGGACAGAATCCTTGGTGCACTGCCCAGTAAAACAAAAAGTTGTTTAAAAATCACAGTTCTTCATGCCAGCTGAGATCAAAAAAAGTAAATGTCAGGCCAAAGAGTTATTGCAGCGTGTTTGTGAGAAAATTACTTCTCTGGCCTTTGAAAGGTACAGTTAAGTAAGAGGAATTCTCATTATCCATATGTAAGGCTAGAAAAAATAACTATATAAATAACCTTCACTCTGAAATGAAAGCACTAGGGAAGCTGAGAATTTCAAACTGTATCAATGAGTCATCCTGTTTTGCCTGCTGTGGGCAACGCATTTTCCACTGAGTGTGGTATTACTCTTTCTTATTTGGCTGCCTGATGGGCAGCTACACTTCCCAGTATCTAGATGACAGCAGAGATGTTGGGAGTGGTAACTCCATCTTTTTACTTCTTTGTTATAGTCACCTTTATTGACTTGTTCTTTGAAAATTAGTGCCCCAAATATATATACATATATATATATATATTTTTTTTTTAAAGAACTTTTGTTGGCACACAGTCTCGTAAGCTAAGGCAATCCAGAGGGTTTGTAGAGCTGAGCCATATTAATCTTCCTCATTTGAGTGGCCCTGTTAATCTTAGTGCAGATAGAGTTCATTTAAGTTATTCTTACATAAGTCAGGGAATAAAATTTATCTGATATTCTGATTCCACTAGGGATATATCCCAGCTTTTCTGACTTTAATGTCTATGACCTGACTCAGGTATGCTTTCCAGTACTGGAATTTGACTGTCAACAAATAAATTAGCAATGACAAAAAATAATTGGAAGATTTTTCCTGAAATATGATTACTACCAAATTTGCTCTTCAAATCCTCTACTCTTTTTTTTTTTCTTCTTTTTTTTTTTCTTCTTTTTTTTTTTCTTCTTTTTTTTTTTCCTATTTACTTTTTCTACTGGGGGAGGACTACAAAACAAAGGTAGTCTAGAATTTTTGACCAAGTACATTTGAGTGTAAAGTCATTGTTGTTTCTGGTTTTGTTTTGTTTGTTTTGTTTGTTTGTGGTGTTTTTTTGTTTGGTTTTGTTTTTTTTTTTTTTTTCAAAACTAAAACTATGTGCAAGGAATTTTCTTTTCTTTTTAGAACGAATGTTGAGAACATATCTGGCTTTCCATTTGACCAGGAGATTTCTTAGTGTTTTCTTGTGCTTATGCTCTGGTCTTAGGAATTTTTCTGGCATTTTCTCAACTTAGTTCTCTAATGCCATTCACATCCTGGGTATCCTTTGAGGCCTTGAGGACCTGATGGTATCTTTCATTTTCCTATATGCAATGCATTTTTCTGTAAAACTTATTTATTTATGCTTTTTTGCATTTGCTAACATTTTGCATATTCCTTCTCATCCGCATGTATTATCAATCTTGTGAAATTTTAATGCTCCAGTAAATAAGGTTTACAGGATCAGTTCACTTACAACCGGGAGTCCTTTCATTAACTTGAGGAGATTTTCTGCCCTTGTAGTAGGAAGAAAATGGGGATATTTCAAGTGTAATAGATCTTTGTATGGCAGTGTTGCCAGACGACAGTACCACATCTTAAAACCTGAGGTACAGATAAGCAAAGTATGTTTTATACTAGTTCTTTTTCAATGGTTACCAAGTGCCTCTACCCTCAGTTTTCATTTCTCAAAAATGCAATACTTATCTGTTAGTTTATATATAGGTGTAACAATTTAATCTCTTAATATAATCATATTGATAATTATAATAACATCACTTGCAGTAGTAGTACACTAAAAATAAATGAATATGGTAGAATGGCCACCTTTCTAATTGTTTTGTTGAAAATCAAGAGCACTTTCTCTGTTGGTTGATTTTTATAATCTTAGGAACTTTAGTGATTTACTGCCATACAAAACGTATTTTTAGCTGTTGTCTTCTGCCAAAAATAGAGTGATTCTTAGAAAAGAAATTAACAATTCACCTCATTGGGAATTTGGTACATGTAACTTAGAGCTGCACTTGGCTTGTGAAAAATCAGATTTTCCATATTACCCCATAGAACATGGAAAACATGGAAACATGGAAAAAGGCAGATGTTAATTAAAAGTCTTGAGTAGTTGAATGACCACAGACACGTGGGGAAAATACACAATTCCTTCATTGATAATAGTGGTCTTTGGACCAGCTTACTTCTTTCTGCATCGGAGTGCCAATGATTTTTATGGAGATAACAAGGCAGGCATTGTTTCAAATCGGAATACGGTGTCATATGTTTAAAGTTAGTTACTTAAAGAAAATTTGAAATTGGTATTACAGTGTCAAAAACTTATCAGCGCTCAGGTAGGCACGTGCCTGATAAAATTAGTGGGAAACGTACAATTGCCATTGAAGTCAGCAATGGGTAGTTGCATCCCAGATCTTCTTGACTTTTCTCAGTCATTTCCCAAACTCTGGCCCAAAGCAATTCCTGAGCAAACAGCTAAGAAGTCAGAGTGAATGGCAGTATGGATTGTGCCAGAGAAGTGAGTGAGAGAAAATTACATATGTAAATCTTGAAGAATTGGAAGGTTGGAAAGAAGACAGACAAATTCTGTGTGTAAGTGCCATATTTTGATGCCATTAAAATGAAATAAAATCAAACAACCCCTTCCCCCAATTTTCCCTCTTACACAAAAGAAGCAGAAATCATAATGTGCTAAATGAAATCTCCTTAGTCTGTGGTGGTTACTGGGCTTAGTCTTCGTCATAATGCACAATTAGAGCAGAGTATCAGCAGCCACTTGTACTAACTGTGCAGCTTACTTGGAAGAAAACCTCTGTCTTGAGATAAGATGTGGATTCTTCTGGGTTTGGTTTGGTTTAGTTTTGACTTCTTAGTCATTTTAATAGCATTTGGATGTGTTGAATTAAATTTGAGGCTTCTGCAACGCTTTCTCCCTGACTATGGTCCTGTCCACCCCCCCCACTTAGTTGAACAACAGTTTTCTTAGAGGGTTTATTTTTGAATGATTTGATTTAGTTAATTCTTTTATAGCTAAAATGCTATATTACTTGAGTAACTTGCAGCAATCCTGTAGTAAAAAAGAGCTTTTAATTCTGTTGGGAAAGATACTCTCTCAATAAAGACAAGCGTCATAAATTATCTATGTTTCAGATAGGATTATATTCGGGCTGCTGCTGCTTTCTTTGTTGCAATTCCTACTCTGACTAACTCTGCAAATACTATTATGTAAAGAGCACAAGACTTGCTACCCAAATAGAAATGTACGTGTCCACTCATGTGCTGGTCTATGTTTGGATGTCATCTGGCAGGGTGTTTAAATGAGAGGTGCACTGTGGTGAAGAAGAAGGAAGAAAATAAAATATTGATCATCAACTGAAACAGTACAGGTTGATAATGTCTAAAAATGCTCTGGTATTAAAATTTATTTTTTTAATATTTCAAAACCAATTAATATTTCTGACCTGGTTAGTTGTTGAATCATTAATTTTGTCTACTTGAGTGTACATGAGAAAAGATGACTTTACTTGAACTAAGAGTAGGAATTTGACAGAACATGGGGAAGCTTAGAGGTGAGCGGGTGTATTTTTTAGTTACATTTTTCCAGTTAGACTGTTGTGTTCAGTGTAATAATCTCAAAATTATTTATTCTTGTAGAAAACAAGTATATGAAAAACAGTTCAGTGATACTTGTTCTTTTTCTTGTCTTCCTGGTGTTTGAACCCTAAACGGAGAACCCTAACCTTAACTTTGAAAAAATTCTATTCTGTCTATTAGCCGATTGATATTTGATATTTATGGTCAAGTTCAAATAGGTCACTTCAGAAAATATTTTTTTACAGATTGAAAGACATGATAACTGTGCATATGACTACTTGGAAATTCGAGACGGAACGAATGAGAACAGTCCTTTAATTGGTCACTTTTGTGGCTATGACAAGCCAGAAGACATTAGATCTACCTCTAATACCCTGTGGATGAAGTTTGTTTCTGATGGAACCGTTAACAAAGCAGGGTTTGCAGCTAACTTTTTTAAAGGTAAATGTTAAAGCATATTTTGGGAGCTGTGAGTTGCTTATCACTTCTTTTGGCACTAGAAAAATTATAGGATATGAAAAATATTTTTCAACCTACTTTCTCTAATATCAATTCTGTGCTGTCTCCAGCGTATTTTTTACCTGGGCATGAGATTGTATCAAATCAAAACAGTTGAGGTATTTCTATCTCCTTGTAAAATGTCCAAAGAATGAAGGAACGTATTCAGTGCAATCTCCTAGATTCTTCAGGCTCAAATAATCAGCTTAGTTGTGAAACACCTTTGAAACATACCTAATCCTGTAAAAAATGTTTGTGGTGTGTTTTTTGTTTGTTTGTTTAGGTTTTGTTTTAATTTTATTTATATTTGTGTTATCAAATATAAATTTAAATTATATAATCGCAATAGAGGCAAATGGGTGTTTTGTCTAAATGTTGTGGTATTTTTCTAATCCTTTTGCTGCATTAGGCTGCTTTATCAATTTATTACTTTCTGTGAGCAAGAAAAAAAAACACAGCTGAGAAATGATACAGTGACCAAAGGCCTCACAGTCTTCCTCCATTCTGGCGGGGGGATAAGGGAGGTGGGGCAGGTGTAATGCAATTGCAGATATACCTGCAGCAGTTGGTGCATGAGGAGGTTGTAATTCCTACCCTGTGCTGCCTCTGGCACAGTAAAAGCCACTAGCAGTGGTGTGGCCATGGTGACACCTGAAATACAGGTCATGCCACCAGGAGAACCTTTTTGCTTTTTTGAAAAGCCACAAGCTGAGACTTTTCTTACCCTAACTACTAGTTTTCCATGTGGGCAATCATAACCTTGAAGGCTGTAAGCCTGAGTGGGAGCTCTGTTTTATTCTGAATAAATTACTTGTCCTGGTATAAAGAAACAATATATTAATGACTGAGGAATATTTTAACAATGAATCTCATGAGTATACTTCAGAGCTACTACAGATAATACATTATTCCTTTCTCTCCCCCATCACTGATGCATCTTGTTCCCTTTAATATGGGTAGAATGAGAACCTGGGATTTGAGGATTCTGTTAATCTGGTTTTGAGTATGAATTCAGGATAATGCACAAATTGATTCTGTGGGAGATAAAGTGCCCTTCAAGTGACCCTGCTGTGGATTTTCAATCTTTCTTTCAATACTTTATAAAACCTTTAGATTACTGCTGCCTGAATTATTGTATGCTGCCCACAAAGTGCTTATAAATTAGGTCTGCAGCTGTCAGTAGATACTGTTATAAAAAAACCCACCCAAATCCCACAAAGGACAAATTTTTATTTTCTTCATTGCAGGTCTCCTTAGCATTTGAAAATGCTCTAGTCAGCAACCACAGTGTGTTATGTAGTGCACCTTAAAAAGGCATGTGTGCAGCTTTCTGGGTTAATATTGATCCAGCAATTACAGCTGAGGAAGGTAATTATTTAACACATTTTTGCATTCTTCCCTGTCTTGGCAGAGGAAGATGAATGTGCCAAACCTGACAATGGTGGCTGTGAGCAGCGCTGTGTAAATACTCTGGGCAGTTACCAGTGCGCCTGTGATCCTGGCTATGAACTTGGTCCTGACAAAAAGAGTTGTGAAGGTACAGTGCGTTGCTGTGTTATGGGCTCTTAAAGCTCACAGAGTGCCATGACTGAAACGCTACACCTTTTGTATGCTCTGTCCTAGCAATGTGAGACCTGTGGAACCCAGCCTGGAAAACCAGTGCTCCCTTTTAGCAGTGGTGCCAAGAGTAATGTTGGTCGCCAGCAGTCATCTTCATCCGATGTCTGTCACTAATTTAGCTTTACAGGTGGTGCTGTTAGTCGATTGGGAACAATGCAAAGCAGGACTTCATACCTTCCCAAACCACTCATTACATCATTCATGCTCATTAAAGCAGTCTTCCACCACGTGTAAGGAGACAATTATCAGCAGAGTAATGTGCCACTGTCTCAGAATCAGAGTATTAAATGATCCCTCTGACCACCTCTGACAGGGGTGTGACTAGGAAGCTGGCTGATTTGAAGAGCAGAATCCTTTATTCTAGCTCAAGGCTCAGAGAAATCCTCCCCGCTCCCAGTCAGATTGTGGGCTTTTCTTGCTGGAAACAAATTCTACATTTCAGGGTGAGCAAAGCTTGTTCAAATAATCATTTGGAGAAATAAAAACCTGATAAGTGGAAGTCTGTGTAAACATGGGATTGGACTGAGATAAGATTTTGCATTCCATACATATTTCATATCAAAGGAAAGAAGCAAAAGCTCTTAATCATTATGTGCCAATTATTGTTTGATTTTTATTCATAAATATCACCAAACTCAGGGATAGCACAGATCATTCTTATCTCAGTTCATCTGTTTATTTCAATATTGAATGGAGTTTGACAATTGGAGTGCTTGGAATTACAGTTTTCTTCTGATGCGATTCACTGGCTCTCTTTTCCAGTTTCCTAGCTTTAATTCACAATTTGTCACAATTTGGGGTAGTTTTGCTTAGTTTCTTTGCACTTTTTGTTCTTTTGCTTTTGGTTCTGAGAAGTCGGTTTTGTTAGTTTGGGCCATGTGCGTTTGTGTGAGGCAGCGAGAGTCCTAGGCTTCAGGTTTTGGATTCTAGCTATAATCAACCTGGTTGGTTTTTCATTTGTTTCTTCCCGCTCCCTCCTCCCTCCCTGCCCCTTAAATAGTGAACACATTGGAAAGGTAATTTATTTAGATGCCTGCATATTAGGCAGTATGCAGAAAGTAAGGTTAAACTAAGGGATCCATGAAGACAGAGGTTTAATCTCTGGGCCTTTGATCATCAGTCCAAATTTATGGAAGGAATCTGGTTCAGTCTGCCTGCTGACCTGAGTCAGAATGTTAGGGAAGAATACCAGTCTTTCACAAGACTCTTCCCTCTGCCTTCAAAAGTAAAGAAGCAATGCTTCCCCAGCACTCAAACAGAAAAGCAAGTCTGGCAAAAAGAGGAATCAGTACAGTGCAGCATGAAGCAAAAGCCCTGAGCTATCCCTTAAAGTGCATATGCAGTTGTTCCATATGATGTAGCGCTCACTGTATGTAGATACTACTGCTGAATTAAAGTCACTGTGTAGTCACGGTGAACATTATGTCCATGTTATAGTCTGGGAATTTGAGGAGATGAATTAATTCGCACGATGCCAGAGTAGAAGCCTCTAACTCAAACTCTGCCCAATGCTTCATTGCAGTGTTGACATGTACAGAAAATTGCTTCATGCTGGTCTAATCCAAATCTACCCCGCTGCAGCATATTGGAAAGCTTTAAGGTTTTTTTTCAGTATTTCCATGTTTTCTACCATTGCCTCAAGGAACAACAGAGTGACATTGAAAAGCAAAAGCTGAAAACTAGCAGTAGTTGTCCTGACACAGACTGGATCCTTTGGGAATATACGTTATGTCATCTGAGTGCAGTCTCTAAACCTGTGCCTGTTTGGGGTTTGTTTTTTTTTTTTTGACACATTGATGTGTGACCCACGTTCTTAGCCCCCCCACCCCACTCAGATTACCTGTATGTGTCTTCTGCTTGGAAAGCCAGGTGCCAGGAGGAAGACTGGTATGTGTCTGGATTGCTCAAATGAGCTCTGACACAGAAACTGGAGAGAGTTCTCCCAGTTGTGTTGCCTGAAGTAGATGTAGTGTGCAAGACCTTCAGCTAGCAGGAATAGCCAGTTTTTAAAGCATTTAGCATTGGCACAGAGCAGCTGGAAGAAGGTGGAGCTCCCCCCAGCCAGCTCTTTAGATTTGTGGATGATTTCCAGTGCTGTCACAGTGCTGTAATGGTATGAATGGAGCAGAGTGTGATCAAGAAACCCTGCAAATCCCATTACTTTCCTTCTTTTTTTTTTCTTTTTTTTTCTTTTTTTTTGCCTTTTTTTTTTTTCTTTTTTCACATATGGAAAAGGTTGATGTGTTTATCCGTAGCTATCTGAACTGCGTTCACAAGCATAATACAGTACTGTTCTGTTGTATGGAGGTTACTATTATTTCCAAATATATGCTGAATAGGTATTTTCTCTGTTCCTTCAACATCCATACTTCAGCAAAAGTTATTGTGTCTGAAGAGTATGTGACTGCTACCCCTAAGAAGTGACCCTATCTAGTAGGTTACAGGAGACATACCCAGCTATATAAGCTGAGACAGGTAGGGCTGATTCTAGATCAATAATCAAGAAGAGAAGCTGGGGAAATGCCAAGTGCATCTTAAGTAGTCTGTCAGAAGAGGGGTGGTCAAGGTCCTGGGGAGGGCAGTGAGGTCAGAGAACTTGCATGGGAAAGACTGTGAGAGAATAACCAGAGTCTCTGGAGGGAAGGGAAAAGAATGGATATGATAACGCCTTGTGTAGTCTTGAAACTTATCTCTGTCCACAAACCTGCAAGCTGTTCAAGATAGGGGCTGTCTCTTTCTCTTTGTTTGCACCAAGCATGATAAAACAAAATTCTGATTAGTCTGTCTGGGCATTACAGCAGTATACTTAATGAGAGGACTGAATCTTCTCAGCATGCTTCTGTTTATAGTAAAACACGGTTGCAGTCAAGAAATGATGCTCTCCCTTTTAATTTTGCAGCCGCTTGTGGAGGACTCCTGACAAAGCTAAATGGGACTATAACCACACCAGGGTGGCCCAAAGAGTATCCTCCAAACAAAAACTGTGTGTGGCAGGTGGTTGCCCCCACACAATACCGAATTTCAATGAAGTTTGAGTTTTTTGAGTTAGAAGGGAATGAGGTGAGTAACTGTGAACAAAGAGCTGTGCAATCTGTTACACAATAAACAGTTTCACGAATGCTGAAAAATAGATATTGTTTTATAAAACCCTTGCTGACTGTTCATACGATGACAATAACCATAGATATTCTTGTTTTCGTTTTGGGACTGTTTCTGGATTCTTTCAAAACAAACATGGAGAGAACAGCTCTCCTTTACATATCATCTAAATGTATATGTATTACAAGAAATTTAAAAGAAATGTTCTCTGCTGAGTCTCAGCTGACTTTTTTTATCAACAAAGTAAAACAGAGCAAATGGCTGAGGCATATTGGAAAGAATTCAAGAGAAGAAATTCTGGAGAAACCAAATCATCTTTACAGACTATGACTACAAAGAATACACATAAACCGTGGTTAGTGACGGAGCATTTAAATCACTTACAAGTATCTCGATGGGAAAATCTTAAAAAGAGCAGTATTGGAAATAAGGCACAACAGAACTTTGTAGCAGTGTTTGAGCTGGGCAGCCCCGGAGGCATGTAGGATCTCATCCCCAGGTGGGGAAAGGGGCAGGGCAGAGTCTGCCGTGGGGTAAGGGCTGCTCCCTATAGAATTAAACAAAGTGGTGGGGGTTGCAGTGATTTTTGGGTGCAAATTGGCAAAATATTGGTTTCAAAATCAAATTTTCAGCCTCTGTTCTGCTTCCTAGACACCAGTCATACCATTGAGTTTCCTTGCAACACTCCAGCTGTAATGTGCTATAGCCATTGAGTTTATCTAGATATTCTTCATATGACATTAAGAACTCAAATCCCATGACATTATTTCTGATTAAACAAATTTGTAGGATTATATTTGATGTGAAGATGTGCCATGTTTTGGGCATGAGATTTGAAGTGGCAAAAGCTGGAGTTCCATTTATAACTAAGAAAATACCCAGCCGTGGCATCTCCAAAATATCTCAAATTTATTTGCAGAGGCAGCAATGTGAGATTTTATTTCTTTTTTTAAATAACTTGAGGTCATTACCAAAGTCCATGAAATTCCAGCTTACTTTTAATGATTTATAGTATGTTACGTTCATGTCATGTTATCATCCCTACAAGAACTGCAAAAGGTATGATAAAAGTCTTACAAATCCCAAAGAATTTAAACTGAATTGCCATTTAAACAAATTATAAAATATTTTTCCTGCAGTTTCTTGGTGCTTAAGCCAGATTTGTAAGGAAGACACCTGAGGTGTAATGAAGTAAAATGAGTTTTCTAAGATCATGCAAGATATGAAAAAATACATACATAATGTTTTTCAACATTCAGAACTTTGCTTTGATCCTCTCTTGTGCTACTAAATCAGCTTCAGCTTTATATTATTAAATAGTAGTACTAAGAATGGTACCTCTGAAAATCAGAAGAAACACATAATATCTAGAACATTCTAATATATTGTCAGAGTGCAGACATAAAATGTATTCACTTAGCAAATGATCTAATTTATTTTTACAGGAACTCCATTTAGGAACAAGTTTAATAAGTCTTTTCCAATACTACACTTTTAATATTTTACGTTTACATTTTACAATTTTAATTTTGCATTTAACTTGTAATTTTTTTTTTAAATATAGTGTAGTATGAAGGGTATTAGACCTATCTGAAATTACATCTCATTTCCATTCTAAAGCTATGAAATTATCAAAACCGACCACTGATATATTGCTGAAATTGCTGGGGTTCATTAACATTGTGAGCTATATTTGAAAATCATGTGCATTAATATGAATTTATCTTACAATTAAGATAAATCAGCATGCAGCAGTAACTCAAGTTTTAGAAATATTTCTGTTATTTATAGTGTATAAAAGTGGTTTCAACTGAATTAGTCACTTATCCACTCTGCAACATATGGAAATTGTTCTAGTGACAATGAAAATTTAATCTACGTCTAGAATGTATTGTATGAAAAAATCCTGGAAATGTTGACAATCATTTAATGTTTCATAGGGAGAGAAAGCAAAAAAGACCAAAACATCCTTTTGTGTAGTTCCTCTCCAACTCTCCTGACATTTCTTTTTTGACTACAAATTGTGATTTATCAAATACATCTTGGATTTAATGGATGATCTAAGCTCTGTTTGAGTCCCCCTGGCCACTCTTTTCTCTTAATTGCAGACAACTGGGACATTTTTGATTAAATGATTGATAGTTGAGCCTAAGAAGCTTAGAAGTTTTTAGGTAGAAAGCTTTAGGTTGCCCAAAGGATTATGCATTGAAAGTATTATCATGAGTAGCAGGCCTTGCATAAGGCTTTTTTATTACATTATTTTATTATAATTTTGAACCTTTAATGAAAATGACATGCATTGGCCCCCCAAATTATAGGTATGCTACTGTTAAAAAAGATGTATAGTTTTAATAGGGCGGATTCATATGTTTGTAAATAAAATATCTTTAAATACATTACGGTAAAAACTTTTAAGTTTCTAAGTGAAAATTAATATTAAAAAAAATCTATGAGATGCAAGCAGTAGAAGTTTTGTAGGTTCTGGGTATGTGATTTATAGTGCAAAGATAGGTATAATTCTTAGGGCGAATATTTCTAGATTTAAGTTTAATGTGACTGGAAATTTTTTACCTTTTAAATTAAATGAAACCATTACTAAGCATGTTGAAATTTAGATACTAAACACAGAGTAGTATCTATCAAAATATAGTTTTGAATGTAATGCATAGTATAGCTATGCCTTAGTGACCTTAAAATATTCTTACACAAAATCAGTGAATGTTTGTAAGCATTTACAAATGTTTTCAGAGTCGGAGAAAAGTGGAAAAAAAATATATTATTAAGCTATTATTAAGCAGTATATACCAATCTGAGTTCTTGTATTTGTAAACAACTTTATGATTTTCTTTCAGTTAGCCAAAAAAAAAAAAATATTTCTTTCCTCAGGTTTGTAAATACGATTATGTGGAGGTTCGTAGTGGCCTTTCTTCTGATTCTAAACTACATGGTAAATTCTGTGGTACAGAAGTGCCTGAAGTTATCACCTCTCAGTACAACAACATGCGAATTGAGTTCAGATCTGACAACACTGTGTCAAAAAAAGGCTTCAAAGCACACTTCTTCTCAGGTATAGAAAATCACACCTTTGTACCTGTGAATGACTTTGAGTATACATCAAGTAGGTAGAGTGAATACTATATTGCAGTATGAAAGTCAGTGGCGTTTTCCTGGAAGCTTTGAATTTATTTATGTAAGCATAAACTGCTCTCCTGTCTTAAAATACTGTTCTGAATTGTAATGTCTGTAGAAAATATGTGGAATGCATATATATATTTAAATAACAGCAGAGGCAAAGAAACTTTGTGAGATGTGGGGGAAAAAACCCCCAAATTTACTAAGTGTTACTAAATTTGAATTAGATCTAGTTTATGCCAGGTTTTTTTTTTTTCAAATCCCAGTTGTAATGTGACGTGAATTACATACTGTGTACACTAGTATTTTTTTTTTACTCAGATCTCTTAATATAACGCATTAGCTATGAAATTCCCACTTTGTACTACAACATTTGTTTAACATTATGTGTACTTTCTTGCCAAACTTTGCACTTCTTAATGTTTTGCAGAAGAACAGAATTTTAGGCCTTGCTCTTGCAAAAATGTGCATCTTTTTAGTTATGAATGTAATTTCACTGAGGCAGATTGGAGTGATAGAGGTTTATATCATCTGAGGACATGTGTCACTGAGTACAGTTAGACATGAATGAAGCTGAGGTTGTGAGGAAATATTTGCATAACAGTGGTCTCTGCGATTACCCATTGGGACTAGACTATAATAATCTGTCTGTGGCAGGATACCACATGGTGTTAGTAGTGAAATTTTGCTTAGTGTTTTTCTTCTGTGTTTATACACACACATCTGCATGGCTATGTTGTCTTGCGTAAAACTACACAACGAAACAGTCGTGTCTACGCACCTCCCCAAATTGAAAGTCAACCAGCAGCATTTGAGATTTGAATTCTGCCACAGTTTTGTTTTTTAGAGCAGCTAAAAACCTGAATCCTGATTATGCTTAGCATGTAGAAAAATTTATTACCAGGCACTGTTATTAACATTTATTTGTTAAAATATGTTATCAAAACCAAAATGAAATAGTATTTCATTGGTTAGCTTTAATAACTGATAACGATGACCAAGTAATAAGAATCAGTATATTGTATAAGTGATGTAGTTTGGAAAGTGAGGAGAATAGCTGTCAAGATAAACAGTTTAGACTTCTGATGTTTTCTCATTAGTACTACTTTGATGGGGTTTTTTTAAGCAATCATGAAAGACGAAAAAAAGTGTTTCATCTCACACAGAGAAATTACCTCCTTTAAAGCATATTATTTTTTTCTAGTAGTCGTTTCTCTGGTCAAAGTCTTTCTGATCCATCTGTACACATAGTAAAATTTTTTACTTTTAAATTTGTATTTTACATTAGGAAGAAGCTTTCAAGGTCTACGTAGTATTTGTAGTAAATACATATATGCACAAAACAGAGTTTACTCCTAGAAACACACTAGTCATTTCATGTAGGCCTAGTAGTGCCAGCAGGAATCATCACGTATTTAGACTTTTTAAAAGAATAAGCATTGACATGTTCTAGTCCTAAAAATGGCCTGCAAATTAATTTTGTTACATATGTTCAGGATCTATATAGCTGTGCCAGACAAGACTGGCAATGATAGCTTTGTAATTTGTGTAAGCTCTGTCGTACAGAAGTTGTGTTTTTTCAACATGCTGAACATTTATACATTTGTAGTCAGCTACCTTTCCATTTTCTTTAAAGTGATGGTTCCTTTTTTACAGATATATTTATTGTTTAAATGATCTATTAATATCGTGAGTCAGTTCTAGGAAGAAATCAGGCCAGTGCTGTGTGTTGGGGAAAGACTAGACTATAATTCATGAAGTTCAAAGCATCAGGTTGTAATCCTTCAAAACCATTATTTCCTTTGTCTTTTTCAGTTCCTAATGAAAAGTTTTTTCCCTTTCCTCCCTAGGTGAAAACAGTTTTTTCCTGGTAATTTAAAAAGTATGTTTTAAATGACACCATTGATCACTAGAATAAATTCATTAGGCAGGGACAAGTCTGAACTAATGTGGGATTTTTTTTACTGAATAGAAAGGTGTGATATGTCCTGGATATAGTGTGTATATATATAATCCCCTTCAAAGAAAGATAGTTTGATATAAACATGGTTTGAGTCTTTAAGTATATAAACTTACTGAATGCTTTATAATGCATTTCTGCCATAATCTCTTCTCTCATTTCATATGAGTTCAGATACTTTGTGTTTTCTTTTTATTCTTTCTCAATTCTTTTCCAGTTGTTATCATTCTAGCAGATTCTATTCTTCTATGTTATCTTGCTTTCCCCTTTTGACAATATTTCCTGATTAAAACAGAAACTTTGTAATGCTTGAGACAAATCAAACTTCTGAACATCGTATCTAAAAAAGAGGTTGTCGTCTCTGAATAATTCGTCAGACAAAACACTCATGCTTGTCAGAAAACACTATAACTTTGTTATCCCTGAATTCCTTAATATGGACGTAATATGCTCTTGCTCTGTCAATGAAGAGTGGACTTCAGACTTCAAGTATTTTGACTTTTGGGACTTGATATCTGATCACTGTTCAGCTGATGAAGTGGGGTTTTTGCCTATTTACATACTTGTCTTCGGAATACAATACTTTTACAATGATATCTGTGGAGAAATACTTAGTGCTAGTGTCCTAAGATACTTGCTGGAAGGCATTTAATAGTTTTATTAATTAAATCACAACAGAAATATGTGTAAGCATTTAGTTACAAAGACATACATAATGAAAAAAATCAGTAATTAAGTAAAACACTGCATCTTGCAGTCTGTTCACCAGTAAGGGGCATACGCAATAATCAGGAAGAGAGACAGGTGTATAAGTCAGATTGGTTTGAAGATGAGGAACTGTAACATCTTCCTCAAGCACAGCTGAATAACTTTTTTTTTTTTTTGCAACTCTTTCGGTGGTGAATTCTGCAGCCACGGCTACAGTTGAGAAAGCATGGCCCAGCTCCAGCTCAGATGAGAGAAAGCACTTTTGGGTGGTTGGAACCCGCTGTGATAAACTGTGAAAGCAAACAGTGGCACAGGGCAACAGATGACTTGCATTAGGAAGGTATTTATGTTTATATAAGACAACATGTAATTACAATTTTTGGCTGTAAAATGGTGTTAACAGCCAGACAGGTGCTACTGGAAAGTGAGAAAAACTTTTTTTTTCAACATTCCGGAAAATTTACATTTGATGGGATAGTTCTGAAGAAAGCTTGGTTGGGAGCTGTTGCAGTGATCTAGCTTATCTCCAGAGACACTCTTGTATATTTATAATCAAGTTTCTTGGATAAAGAGAAGAATCTAGGGCATCATGTTATATTACTTTTTTAAAACCTTTAATACAACTTTTTGGAATTGGATATTAGGCTTCTAAACTAAAAGCTTCCGGTAATTAGATTTTTATTCTTTCTCCCTCTTTCTCTGTCTTTCTTCTGTTCTCCTCTCTCTCTTCTGCTCTTGTTACAAGTCAGTGACCTATGGCAGTCTACTGGGCCCATAAGACTAAAGAAGTGTAAAATAACTCCATGAATTTACACTAGGGAGGAAAAAATATAACCATTATATATATATATATATATTTCTGTGATGTTTCCAAGAAGGTAGCCTATTGATTTCTTTAAATCAATCTTTGTGTAGCGGTATGATTAGTACCCAGCGATAATATGTCATTAAACTGCTTCCATTTGTCATAAGTTTTAGAGTTCCTTCAGTGTTTTAAATAAATATGATACATATGATTCTTTGCATGTTCATTTAAAACATACATGGTGCTTGATGTCATATAGAAATGAGATTTATTGGGACATTTTTGCTTGGATGATGGTTCATTGAACAGTTAAAAAGAGAAAGCTAGAATGTTTCTATCCTTGAACAAAATTGTTTTGGAGCAGAAACTCATCTCTGGTGCCATCCTGGTACATTTTTTTCCACAGACAAGAAAGCTGCCTGCAAAGAGAGAATTTTTGTTTTTGAATCTTGCAAGGACTTGATACAGGTCCCTTCAGGCCGAGTACGTATTATTCACAGACTGGTGGCCTCTGAGGGTCTCAGAGGTACGACCATTTGTCCTCTGAATGATTCAGTCTAACATTTTGTTGAGAATGGATCTTTCCCTGTTCTGAGTACTGAAGTGAGAAAAGAAAGTATCCATTCAAAACTCAGAGACTCGTTTCCATCTGTCAGCATAACAAATGGCTTTGTTTTTACATGGCAAAACATTTGTTCCTATAACTAATACAGACTAATTGTTTTTTTCATGGATTTTGAAACTGGGCAATCAATTTGACAGAAAATCTGTTCCAAATTGTGAAGTGTGAGGAAGGCTCGTTCAACGGTTGCATCCTTGATTAACCATGAAAGTAATTATTGTAGTTCAAATGTGTTCCAAAGCTTTTCCTTTCTACCTTCTGTCTATTATTTTCTCTCCAAGGAGGCCCAACGTGGGACTGCTTGCTTATGTGCTTGTCTCTTAAGAGATTATTTCACAGAATATAACTTTATTTAATGTTGAAATACTTCTCAGTATTTTCACACAGTTTTGTGGAAGGTGAAGATGGACAGGGCTTTTATTTAGAATTTGTGTGCCTACTCTGTACTTAAAAGCCTAACTTGAATACATTTTGAGCTTGCCTTCCATTTATTTTGTTATTTTGGTAGAAAATTACAAACTAGTGCTTAGGAAGGGAAATATTGAAGAGTTTTGTTCACATTATATCTAGTTTTTCTTGTTACTATTCTTCATTTGCAATATGGAATTAATTTATGGTAGTGCTTGCTTTTGCAAAGATGGAAGATTATAACTTTTGTTTGAAATTAAGTGGATTTACTACATCAATTTTGGACTTGCATTGCAAGGTGCATAAGCTGTATTGTGGAGCTTTTATGCTTCTTTCACCATCAAAATGACAACTAGTGTAAGTCTCTGGATGTATGATTCTGGGAGCTACCTATGTTTTCTACTGTTTCTTAACCTTCAAATCTGTTCACATCTGCAAAAAGCTTCCAAAAACTTTCAATGAAAACAGATTTGGGATTTACAGGACACAATGTAGTGGATACTGGATTTGACTTGCAGAATTTATCCATAAATGTACATTATCACCATGTACATAAGTACAAACTGATTTTTATGGAAAGACCTGCAAGGCAACAGATCTAGTGTTGCATACATTTTGTGTATGCAATCATAATGCAAACTTCCTTCGTTGTGTTACTGAATATGAGCGACAGTAAAGGTAGTAAATGCATGATTAAAACAATGAAGAGATACTTAAATTATCCGTGGTGGCTTGTAATCTATAGAAATCCTTGCTGTGCCTACTAAAGTCTGAAACATCGTGTGTTACCTTTTTTGGAGATAATGCTCATTGCTGCTTTGTGAGGTACATGAGGCTGAAGGAGGTGAACGCTCTGCATTCCAGCCCTGCAACAACTGGACCTCTGGGATGATCGCAATTCCTTCACTCTTTTTCCTCCTCTCTTTTGCATGTTGAAATGACACATTTTGTAAGAGATTTTTTTTAAGATGCGTGTGTGTTTATATGTATTTATATAGGCATGTATTTTTATATCTCAGGATTTATATATGTGCGTCTATATATAAATACAGGTATATACATGTGCATACATACATATATGTGTGTGCAAATGTATGTACATGTCAAGAGCAGTCTACCTCTTTTAAATGGACCAGCCTCACCATAAATGACAGCAGCTGAATGACATAGAAGGGTGACAGCTGAGGCCTCTTGCTAGAATGACAGCCTGTTAATCTAGTTTGGCTTTTGTCCATGTGATGAATTTGTAGCTGTTTAATGCAGGTCATATTTCCTCTCCTACTCTCTGCTTTACTTCTAACACACTAAAAGCTCTTTCAAAGGATTACATGTTAATAAACAGAACTGCATGTTACATTGTAGACCTCCTTGGAATAACTAATGCCAATTTCTTTTGTGTGTTTTTCATGAAATGTTTTTCTTTTGTGATGTTCTGTAATGTCCAGATTTGATAAAAGTGAAGCACACTGTCACTCTGCTGGGGAAGAAAAAAATCAACTTATTAAAGAGGTTTATGTTAAATCCTTCTTCTTTTTTGCATGTTTAGTGTGCAGAGCTTGAAACCTTGTTTGGCCTACATGTTCCTTTCAACATACCACCATAAAGTTGTGGAAGTTGCATAAAGTTGAATACTTTACGTGTTGTCCATAAATTATACTCCTGGTTTTTTACTGAAATTAAGCTTTGAATGGGACGTTTATGAAATTTTTACCAGCTAGACCACTTGAAAGAGTAAATGCTGGTAACTGTCTTATCTCCTTTGATTTAGCTTGTTTGTTTTACCAGTGTTCCTCTCCCTTAGGAACTACCGTTCATTTCCTAGAAAGATGAGACAGACTATTTGTGCCATGGTGCAGGGTTGTAGGCTGAGCAATGAGTAGCTAGAACTAAGGTACCACAAAACTGCCACACTGAGAAGAGTGACTGTGCCCTCTGGACTCAAACAATGTGCTAAACCTTTTTTGTTTTGATAATGAGGACCACCGCTAGCTGTGATGCTCACCCAAACTTGTTGTGTATTTCTTAGACAAGGATGAGTGTTCAAAGGACAATGGTGGCTGCCAGCACGAGTGCATCAACACGGTAGGAAGCTACGTTTGCCAGTGCCGAAATGGATTTGTGCTACATGAAAACAAACATGACTGCAAGGAGGGTAAGTAGTTAGGGATTTAAATGATTGATTATACAACTATCTTGCAGAAAGCTCTCTACAGCTCTCCTTCCAAATAAAAGTAAGGAAAGAAAAAGATCTAGGTTATGGGGGCTTAGACACTTGGGCTTAAACACTTTCCCACCCCCCTTTCCTGTCACCTCTATCCCCAGAATTTGTGTGTGGCTGAGTTTGAGATCCACAGGAATGCAGTTTGGAAAACTTGGGATCATTGTCACAGAGTGCTAAGTTTAACAGTTATGTGAAGTGTAGAACATTTAAGCCTGTGATAGAGTATTTATCAAATGCTGTATTAAAGACAGAGATAGAGTCTCTGGAGAGAAGCCTGGTAAAGTTGCTCCTATCAGCATCAGTTAGTTGCCTTGCAGTCAGGTTGAACCTGCATCTGCCCTTTCTGGTTTTATTTTAGGGGACATATTGGACATATTCAGATAATCTAAATTCCAATCAAGTCCCTATGCATCTTCCTATTTGCCGCTCAAGGTGTGGCTACCTACAAGAAAACAGTAGGCTTTGGGGGGCTTAAGTAGAATTTATATTATCTGCAAATGAACCTCAAGCATGCAATGTCATGTGAGCTACTGTAATTTCTCAAGGCCGTATTCTAGCATGGATTTAATTTGCGAGTGAAGATGTGCCCTTTGTGAATCATTTGCATTTTCACTGGTATTGGAATGATACTTGCCTGCTCTAAAAGATTATTGTTGAATAATTCTCTGATATTAGTAAAGCATTTTGAGATTGTTAAAAAAGATATAAAAATGAAACTAGTTTCTTTCCTTCTTTAAGTATTAGTTCTCTGCATTTATTCACAGAGATGCACTTCCACTGATTCAGTTACAATGTGAATGACTAAGCTGTTCTTGGTACATAGTCACAGTTTAGTCTTAGCTGTTCTCTAGTTGTGTATATGCCCCTAGAAGCTGTGGTCTAGACATATGACGTGGTTTTGTTAAAAAACAAGTTTCTCTTTTAGTGAATTTCCCTGTCAGCTAAAGCCTTCTAAATAACTGCAGTTTTCCTGAAAGCTAGATACATGTTTTGGTAGACATAGAAATGGAATGCGAGGTCATTGATAAGGATGGATGCACGTCTCGCAAGAGCGGTGAACTGAAACAGGTGACCAAAAAACTGCCCAACTAAATATTCCATCCCATTCACGTCATACTTCATGTAAAAGTGGGGGATCACGAGGATCTCGTCCCTTTTTCCTTATGGCCGACATTGGGAGAGGACCTTGCGAGTTGTCTCTGCGAGCTGAGGCCTAGTGGCAGACTGAATCCAGTTCCGGTTGGCTGCAGAGTCCAGTCCAGGACTTCGCGGGGGACAGGGGGTTAACAATACATCTGCCACGGTCTTATTGACACCCTGTAATCAAACCACGACAACATCAAAATGATTGGTCTGTAGCTGCAATATGAAAATTAGTGAGAAGAGAGATAAATAAATTGTTCAAGAAATATAATTTGAAGTTGGAGTAACACGATTTCTCATTAATGTTTATAAATATGTAAAGGGTGAGTGTCACGAGGATGGAGCCAGGCTCTTCTGTGACAACCGATGATAGGACAAGGGGCAATGGATACAAACTGGAACACAGGAGGTTCCACTTAAATATGAGAAGAAACTTCTTCACAGTGAGGGTGACAGGGCACTGGAACAGGCTGCCCAGGGAGGTTGTGGAGTCTCCTTCTCTGGAGACATTCAAAACCCACCTGGACGCCTTCCTGTGTAACCTCATCTAGATGTTCCTGCTCTGGCAGGGAGATTGAACTAGATGATGAGGTCCCTTCCAATCCCTAACATTCTGTCATTTTGTGATATGGGTTTTCATACTTATTTGTATGTAGAATAGGGGGAATAGCAAAATATTTGATTAAATTTTAATAATTACGTATATTCCATTATAATATTTGTTTTCAAAAAAACCCCATTCATAGTAAACAACAGTTTATGTTATACAACAATCAATAAACAAGCATGCTGGGTTAATTGCCATAAAGTGTGTGCCAAAGGGGAAGAACATGATCGTGCACACTGAAGAGCATGCTTAGCTGTCTTCCTAAACATCCTTTCCATTCAGGAGGTCCCCTGACAAAAAAAAAGAGTACTTTTCTGGCTACCTGGGAATGCAGATCCCCGGACTAACTGATGCTTTCACTGTTGGCACAGCTGAATGTGAACAGAAGATCCACAGTCCTAATGGCATCATCACGAGTCCCAACTGGCCCGACAAGTATCCCAGCAGAAAGGAGTGCACGTGGGAAATCAGTGCCACCCCCGGGCAGAGGGTCAAATTGGTGAGTTTCTTCCTACTCTTACTTTTTTTCCTTCCACCAAACCTGCTTCTCAAATGATAATTTAATGATAAGAACCTGTTACTAAACTTTACTATCGGTTTGCAGCCCAGATGTAAACTGTTTTAAAAACCTGTTGACTCCTGCCCATTCCTGGCCAGCTGGGGCTACTCAGTAACATGGAGCTGTGAATTTGAATTTGTGGTGATTGTAAATACTCTGGACAGCAAAGGGCAGGATGAATACTTTCCTCCTGTCAGACTTTACTATATCATTGTTGCAATTCATAAAATTTGCACAAATTTTTGACAAATACGGCAGAGGCAATTTACACAAACGAAGTTAGAAGTTATAAACACACCTTTCTCGACACACCTTTGGCGTTTCTGTTCTGTACTTTTCAAGGAGGAAAAGAAGATACAAAACCCAGGAATCTGGACTTCTTATTTAAAAGTGGCTCCAGATTTTAACATAAGTAGAAGAGCAGCCTAAGCAGACTTATGTGACCTTTGGATTCAGCTGGCTGAAGACAGTGCTGGTGGCTGAAGACAGGCTAGCAGAGCTTGGGGAGCTTTGCCAGTCTACTGAGGTTACATAGCCTCCATATGAAGCCAAAGTCACGGACCTGCCCCAGGGGCTTTTCTGCTTTGAGCTCAGCCCCAGTGTTCCTTCAGCCAGAGTACTCAGAGGACAGCCACAACAAAAGCTGGCCTTACATATTTTTAAATCTGATAAATAGATTTCACAAATGTTTTGGAGCAAATAAACTTAAGAAGAGAGATGTTTCTACTTCAGAGAGGTAGAAGCAAAGCCAATATTGATGCAGGGATGAAAGGGATGTTGTAATCTCATAACTGTTGAGCTTAATCAAAACCATAGCCCTGTTACTGGTGCTGATGTGGGATCATGTATTGATTCCTATTTACCAGAAGTAAAATGGTCAAACTGTTCTGAAGGGTATGGGGGTGGTGGATATTGAGTGGTGTGCATGCTCTATCTATTCAAAGGGTGCAAACCAGGTTTTTGATTCAGGTGGCCTTCCTACTGCCACTTCTGAGCAAGTGTTCTTCATCCTGGCTGAATAAACCAAAAATTCCAGCATTCAGATTTCTTCAGTGAAATATCACATGGTCTATTTTAAAAGAAAAGGTTTTAGAGTCTGAAATCTACTTTTCTATGCAAGCCAGTAGGGTCAATCTACTAAATTCTGTGTGTATAATTTCTTCAAAGTCTGTCTAGGACAGCAAGATGCCGTATCAATAATATTAATAATATTAATATCATGCCTCCACTACGGATAAATATTTTTTTCTTGGACTTTCACACCATATTTAAGTTTGCTCCTCACATTTTACTTGGTCAAATTGAACAAGGAGAGAATCGATTTCTTCATGGTAACAAACCACATGAATTGTGAGACTGTGCTTGATTTTTTGAGAAGGGTGTGTGTACCGAAACGAAACTTTTGTTGTGATTGCTCTCACTCTGACGATCATTGAAAAGTCTCTTCCTGAAAAGGCTAAAGTTAAGCATTTTTTGTAATTGGGAAGGCTATGAAAAAATGAAATGTGTAGATAAAGATTGCTTTGAAAATGTATGTAACAGAGAGAGCAATTTTCATAAGCTAATCAGCCGGATGTTTATAAGAGACAGACTCAAGTGTCCCATTCAGGCAGCTACCCGTAAGTGCCACCAGCATATCTACTCAGTTGAGTGCTATAGATAGAAAGGGCTGGATGTTCGAAAGCTATATGTAACGTTTCTGAATACCATTCCCACTAATGAGACAATCAAAATGGGGGCTGTAGTCATGGTGGGGTAGATATTCAAAAGTATTTGTCCCAGGAAGGTGGAGTGTGATTTAATTATATTTCTAACTTGGTGAAATCATCTGTGAACACTGTTGGCAGCAACTATTCAGTTATGTTTAACTCTAAGGAAAGTTTGTGTCAGTTCTCCTCTTTCAAGTCTGTTCTTAGTCCACTGCTGGGAACGGAAAGCTTTTAAAAAAATTGAAATCATCTCCGTGTCTTTTGAAATATCAGGCATTTTGAGCTTATGAAAGACTTAAGATCTGCTTTTCCTTTAAAAAACCAAATTTCTTTGATTCTCTTTGTAATTGCCAGAATCAATTGCTAGAATCACAACAGATTCAGGATTTTTTTCTTTTCTTCTTTGTGGGACCAAATATAACATGTACTGTCCCCCTGAAGGCTTAGGAATCCCAGTGATAATTCAAATATTAAAAATAATAGGTGTGTCTTTCAGTTCATGGTGTGAAGTGCTTCCTAGAGAGTGATTTTTTTGAACTGATGAGAGTGAACAAAATGGATATCATTTTCCTCTAAAATAAAATGAACTTCTGCAGGCTGCTCCTGGATCATATCTAGTGCTCCCACTGATTCCAAGTTGGCTTGATTCAATTCTATATTTAACTAACTCCCTGACAGTTAGTCTCTCAGCTTTCTGTTTTCTTTTTTTTAATACTTCAGATTTTATTTGGATATAAATGACAACACGTACTTGGCGTCATAAAAGTAGGATGGCTGACTACAATTAAGAGCAGGAGGAGGGACTGCTGTACAGCTGGTTTCACGGCTTCTGCAGTTTCAATCCCTTAATATAAAACCCCCAAACTTTCCAGTGAAATGAACCTACATCCAGAGCATCATGCAACTCTTCACTTTTCGCAAAACAGAAGTGTTATTCTGAATATTCCGGTTCTTTGGGCAAAAGACTTTGTGTTGGCACTTTATACTTCCTTTAGGTCAACTGTTTATATAAATTACCATTACATTTCACACTGACTGGGTTCCACAAGGGATTCAGTAGGTCAGATTTGCTTTCATGTACCAGATAGAATACATAATTGACACATATGCATATTGCCTTCTCAGTGTTGACATGAGAAGAAATTACCAGATATTAAGCTTTAGGTTTCTTGATGAAATTTAGCCCCAGTCAAAAAGTCTTATCTGAAGTCTCTTAGATGTTCCCTTGAAATGAATTTGTTGATACCAGTCCAGTCTTGGAAGACACTATTCCATATTTGAGAAGCAGGTATTAGTTGTATGTGTTTAAACCGTTTCTGTAGGGTATGGCATACACTTTTCAGAAATGCCTTTGGTTGGACACTGAGTTTGAGAAATGTAAATTCCAAAAGTTTTTAATAGTAAGTTGGCCAGACTCTGCTCCAAAGAACTTGCAGTTTACTATTTTTAATAGACCCGAATCTGTCCTTGCAAACTACCATAAGCAATGAGAGAGACTGAGAATCCCTAGGAGCTCAGAAGCTATGATAAATGTTTTGAGGTGTAGAAGAAACATCACAGGTTTGAAATGAAGTAGAGTTTGTGAGCCCCAGTTTGTGTTCAAACTATACCAGCAATTTGAATTTTCTTGGGAGAGCTGAGGACAGCAAAAGAGTGAGGTTTTGTAATGAACAATCAACATAATATTGTTATTTTTCACAATTATTTCACTAGCAAAAATGTGATCGTAGCATGAAGGGTACAGCCTGAAATATTGTTAGTGTTGTAATAATACAAAATAGATCTCTAGATATTAATTAGAAAATATAGCCTTCATGCATAGCCATTCATGTAGAAATGTTATTTTCAAAGGCTTTAGTTGTGGTGTAAGTCTGGAAAAACAAGAGGGGGGTGCATTATGTTTTGCAGATGTTTCAATCAATCCTCAACTATCTGAGGAACCGGTAGTTTCCGGCTTTTTGCTGTTTTGAATGTTCTGTGAAATTTGGAATAATCCTACAAACAGTACAAATTCAAAAGAAAAGTGACTGTATTCTAGATTTAATATTCTCTTATGGGTATTTGTTGGCTATAAGTATTCTAGTCCCTTTCTATATGAAGGGAGATCTTAAAGTTCACTGTCTTAATTGTTATTCCACTTCCTCAAAACCAGTATGTTATTCAAAGCTACGGGCTTGTAGGGGCAGTAATGTTAAATCTGTCGGTGTAACTACATCTACTATGTATTCTGAAACACACTAACAGTACATATGTACCATAGAAGTACGGTAAGCACAGTACTACATCGAGTCATTTTGCCTTCTTTTTTCCCCCCCAGACCTTCAATGAATTCGAGATAGAACAACATCAAGAATGTGCTTATGACCACTTGGAAGTATTTGATGGTGAAAGTGAAAAATCACCAATTCTGGGACGCTTATGTGGCAATAAGATACCAGATCCTCTTACTGCTACTGGAAACAAAATGTTTCTCCGCTTTATTTCTGATGCATCAGTTCAAAGAAAAGGCTTCCAAGCAATGCACTCTACAGGTCAGAAAATCAGGGTGTACTCTACTAATAACTTCTCCTTTGTTCTTTAGTGGAAAATTCTTTTATAAGAATGGGATGAGCCAGCAGATTAGACAATGTTACAACTAAATCTAATGAAACCTTAAGAACAGTAGGAAAAGTCTGAGATTGCAGAAAGTATTTTCTAATATTTTAGACATTTCTTTCTCCTTCTCTCTCTCCCTCATAGGTAAGCAAGTAAAAGATTTTGAAAGAAAATCTGATAAAAAGAAGATATTGGCATAGACAATCAAAGAGATATTAGCATTCATTCCACTAGTTTGCAAAAGATTCAATAGCTTGTCATTGTATTTGTAATGGCAATGCTTCACTGGGGCATATGATGCACTTCCATTACTTTCCTGTTCTAATCTAAACAAAAGCCTGGCTTTTGTGTAAACAGCTATTACTTTCCTGTAGAGCTAAAAAGTAGAGACAAGCCGAAGAAGAATAAGAAAAAAACAATGCTGAAGACTTTCTTAGGACTTTAGGAATATAATCCCCTTCATATTTACCATTTAATTTTGTTCTTTGGCAGAAATCACTGAAATTGCAAATAGTGTTTTGCAATTGCATTGTTAGATTTCTTGGACCATTTTCATAGCGTGTACATTATGTCCCCGATGTTGCTTGGCTTGCAGTGGCCCCTAGTGCCAAATCTCTAAACTTCCAGTGCCTGCTGTAAGACGAGGGGTTTTGAGTGGGTTTTTTTGGTTGTTTTCTTCTTAAGCCATGTCTGTCTGTACTTTCCAGAGTTCATTCTTATTCATCCTGTATTTGGCAATAAATATTAATGCAAAAAATATTTATAAATATCTGTTCTAGTAGATAAGTTTTACTGACAAGTAACAGTTATTAATAGAAGATAGTAAAGAAGATTATTCACTCTTAACATCATTTGACATTAGCCAGAGTATTCATCAAGTTGATGAACAAACAAATCCTCATATATCAGCGTTAGCATTTTCTCTTTTTTTCCCCTTCTGCTTTGTTAAGAATGATTCTAAAGCTTTATTAATTTAATTTCCCTTTCAGAAAAAGACAGTAGGCCACAGTATGTGAACTATTCACTTTTTATGATCTGGGCCTGGAAAGTAAAATTTTAGCTAGCTGTAATTAAATTTGTTTTTCTTGTGGCAAATCCTATTTTACAAGCATGCTATTGTTTGCCTTCCCTGCCGCAGTAATCCCTTCCCTTAGATGGAAAATTAGATAACAATGGTAATAATTACTCATTTTTAAATTCCCTCAGGGTAAATAGGTGAAGGTCAGAACTCTTGTTAGAAACAGGTGTAAAACTACCATCTCATTTATTCTTCTCACTTTCAATTTGCAGAATTGGAGCAGTCACTATGTGAAGGAAGTTCAAATGTATATTCCCTAACTTTTAAAGATTACTAATTATGTTATGACTTATTGGATTTATCTGCTGGGTTTTATGTGCCTTAACTGTAAAAACTTTCTTTACATGCACAATAGGGCTTTTCTGAGAAACTCCGAAGAATAAAATCTGCCCAGTTTTCGACAATGTTGTAGAAATTATGAAGTTTGCCTTCTTAAGAGAGGACATTTATTTCTGTCAACTGCTGTTACACAAACTTCCCACTAAGTTGACCAGCGCATCACCAGCGTGTGCTTTGAGGTAGCATTAGGATGAGAGACAGCTCAGATCTTGCAGCCTTTTGCAGCAGTCTTGAGCCAAACACAGATGCTCCGTGGGAATTTTAGCTTTGTGCTTTGAACACATGTAAATGAATAGATATCTAACAAGTGTATAGACAGTGGATTGTATTTCCCTATTTTACTCTTTCGAGCGAACAATAATTGACAGTGCGCAACAGAAGTAGGCAATGTTGCGCTCAGTCCTGCATAGCTGTGCAGACAGCTGAGGAAGCTGCTCCCTTCGCTTATGCCCTGTTGACAGAATTCGCTCAGGAGAAGGACTTGTGTAATATAGCAGCAGTGAAAGAGTAACTGGGTGCTATGCACAAAGGTGTCTGTTCTACTGTATTCCTGGCATATTCATGATTTAATGGCCTCTTATTCTATTAGATCCTGATTTGGTTTCCCTTCTGTGACACTTTTTGGCATGAAATACTTTCTGAATTCCAAATTTCCATTGAATATTTCAGAAAACAGGATAGAACTGTGGCATCAGAGGCAGTAAACTTTCAAAAAATAGATTGGATAGAAAGGCTCTGGGTGGAGCAAAACTTATAAAATGCTGGGTTTAGAGTGGAACACAGATTTAGAAAGAGATCCTGTTATATTTTCCCCTCTTGGAAAAGGCATAACCCATCCAGAAGGAATTTATAAAAATGCTTCTGATAGAACCTTAAACATCATTGTTGAGGGAGTGATTTGGTTGCCCTAACACAGGCACCTAGTTCCCTTCTGGAGGGACTCGTTTATGGTACCTGGCCTCCAGCCACTGCTGCAGGAGGTTGCCGGTCTGCTGAATGCTGTAGGTCCAGTTCCGATCTGTCAGCCCTGGGAGGATGTCTGTGATGAATTTGGACATCTCAGATATCACTCAGTTTAAGATTCTGTATTACTTCCAAAATGACTGTAATAATTCAGTATGGCAATGCTGAATCAAATTTATGATATTGTTTTACTAGTTCACGTACTGCACATTTAAGCTTTTCCCATCTGTCCAGCTTGTTAAGCAATCAAGAGACTTCTGCTTGATTTGCTTGCACCTACAACGGAGCAGACGTAGCTGCTCAAGGGAAAGCGTGATGGGTGGTACAGCTGGGTTAGTTCTGGTATCAAGCCTGAGCAAGCAGTGCTGCGTGGCGCTGCTCTGGTCTGTGCAGCCCCATCACAGCCTGTCCCACACATCCTAATGCAGCGCTGTATCATGCAGGCTGGATGTAGACTTTTGAAACTACAACTTAGTCCTTAAGAAATTGAAAATTTGACTTGTAATTTCTGAAAATGAGACTTTATACTAAAATATAAGGCTGTAATCCATGGGAGAAGGGCAGGGGAAAGGAAATTGCCATTTTCTGTGTCGTTAGTGTGGCTATAACTCTCCTTTAAGCTCCTGTCCACTGTAGCAAGCAGAGAAAAAAAAGTGCAGACAGTTCATTAAACATTTTCTCCTTACCAGCTGTACGCTGTCTGAAGCAGGGCGATGTTGGCAACAGTCCACTCAAAAAAAAAAAAAAGGAAGTAAATGAAATCAAGAATAGGAAAACCAAAACAATACAATACAAAACAAAACCACAAAGAAAAATAAATCAGTATATTAGAATACCAATGAGAAAGAATTGTTTGACCTATCTCATTTGATAAATTTTCTTTATCATGTGCATCTATCTGTTGTTTAAAAGCAAAAAAGTTTTGAAATTTCAGATTAAACAACAGATCACACATAATGGATTACTCTACTTACATAATTTGTATTTCCTGTTTTGATTCCCTCATTTCCTTATTAAGAAAAAACAATGTGTTTTTAAAAAACAAGGATTTGCTCATTACTATCTTCAATTCCCAGCTGAAATGTGACTCCTCACAATATAACCTTGCAATTGCTCATGTTTAGTGTGGGTGGAGTCCATGACAATGAAGCAAAATTCAAAGTATCCCTTCACCGAAACTTAGAAATGTTTGCATCTTGCAATTTGTTTCAGGTTATTGTAAAATGATCAATTTATAATATCTACATTTGATGAAAATGCAGATAGATTTATCTGATCATTTATTTATAAAAATTGGACCTACACTTGTGAATCCCAGGTTTTGGTTCAAGCTCATTTGCACTTGATGCTTTTATGAGTGCTATAAGGGATGGTTTGTTTCTGATGAGAAAACAAAATTAATTATGCTGTTTTCAGTGAAATATTTGTTCCTGTAAAGCAAAAAAGCCTCCACCCATCTCTTTGACACATAACAGACAATGCATTTTTTTCTTTTAAGTACGGTTTTCCATCTGTTGTTGGTTGCATTGTAATAGCACTTTTAATTGGCAAATGCATAGCATCTATATATTTAAGTTACTGTAGAAGCTAAATTCAGTGGCTATTTAGGATAGAATGCTAGTTTTAATTATAGCTGCTGAAAATATTTAGGAAGGGTAAAGTACTAGCTACCATATATATATATATATATATATATATATTTTGTTCAGTGCATTTCCAGCAATTTCTGTTCTCCAGCTAACTAGCTAAAGAACAGCTTATTCAACTATATAATGAAGTTAATTCATAATTAAATTATAAACTTTTTGAGCAGTTATAAAAAAACTCTAAAGCACCACATGCATTTTGCTACTGTGCACAAATAGAAATTTATACTGAAATAATGGGTTTGGAATAAGGCAGGGATCTCCTGCTCAGGACTTGCCTCAAGAGCAGGCTTTAAGCTACAGGACTTCCTCTGGAAGTAGCAGCTTTCTCCTGGCCACAACCTTTTGCAGAGAAGGACCTGATCACATCCATGAACTATGCAGCAACAAGCCAATGGGCTTGACAATGGTGTTGAGTATTGAGCTGGGTATCCGGGCACCGCATGGGGTTAAAGCTGGCACTCCTGTGAAACATAAGTCTTTTGCACTTGATCGCTGGCTACATATGTACTAGAGCTGATCCTCCCTTGCCAATTGCAAACGGTGGTGTTAACCCACCTGGAAATGTTGTCACCACTGAAATGTGGATGCCCCACTTACAGTGCTTGCCTTGATGGCCATAGGCACCTGTCAAGTGCCTGCCCAAAGGACATTCCTTATAGCTTTGGTGTTCCCTGTCTTCTTGTCTTTCACTTGAAAATTAGAAAATGTACCTGTAGTTATAAAACATAGTTTATATAAGAAAAACTCAGAATGATGAATTTGTATTCATACTGGGTAGTACTTCACTCTACACCTTGTTTGAGTGACCCGCTTGTGGCATAAAAATGCACTCAGCTGAATAAGGCCAGGCAATTCTGAAAAGAAAATGCTAATTGGCACTGAATAATCTTCATCCTTTTTTTTTTTTCCTGCCTCCATTTAGAGTGTGGTGGTCGGCTGAAAGCTGAAACCAAGCCCAAAGATCTGTATTCACATGCTCAGTTTGGTGATAACAACTATCCGGTCCAGGCGGATTGTGACTGGCTCCTGGTGGCAGAGCGCGGCTATCGAGTCGAGATAATGTTTCAGACTTTCGAGGTCGAGGAAGAGGCAGACTGTGGTTATGATTACGTGGAGCTCTTTGATGGCCATGATAAGACAGCTGTGAGGCTTGGTCGATTTTGTGGATCTGGGGTAAGTAACCAGGTACAACAAAAAGAATAAGAAAGACAGGGCAGAGGAAGGAAAAGGTCAAGAAGTAATGAAGTTCACTTACTACACCCTGTAATGAAGGTAGTTGATTATCTGCCTCAGATTTTTTTTTTAATAGAAATTTGCAGGCTTGTAGCACAAGCGTTCCCTTGAAATATTTTCAAAAATGAATATTCTTATCTAGGTTTTGACCAAACTGTTGTAATGTTATGGTAAGCTTTAGGTAGCTGACAGTGGAGTGTTTTATCAGCATCCAAAAAAAAAGTTAGCAGATTTTTTACCTTACAGAGAGAAATGCACTGGTGTTGAAAATTATCACATTACAATTCTTTCAATTTGAATGAAGAAGTCACATTTTACAGGGAGAAGGGCTCTTGAGAAGCATTTATAATATGCTCATCTATTACTTAAATCTGATTTTAGGAAAAAAAGTGCTCTTAAATTGTGTGATCAATATGGATCTTAAGAAAACTCTGTCATCCCATACGCAACTCAGACACATTTAAACTGTGAGGCATGGAGGAAATTACCCAGGTGACAACCTGAAAAGGATGTATTCTATTTCTCCTTTTAGACTTGCATTGTTCTGTTGGCGACCTGCCTTGTGAAAGCTGGTGCAATGATTCCACAAGTCCTCATCAATTCTTTATATGTGTGCAAATGGAAGCGCACTTACTTTCATGAATACATCTTTGCCTAGAAAAGATGTTTGAAAGACTCTGCGTGAGATTATAGGGTCTTTTAATTAAGCATGTGACACTTTTGATTCAGCCACAGTGCTGGATCAAACATTTCAGTCATTCAGATGAGTTACCTGTGAGATGGCTTAAATGCTTTTAGGGCATTTTTGAACAGTTGAAGTTGCAGGAAAGGTGCTACCACTGAACTGTAGAGAAATGCTACAAATGAGCCCAGCGTCTACTAATTTACACAAAACAGTACTTTTCTTTGCAAGTTGCCCTATTTTAGAAGTTGGAGGGCAGCAAACTGGAGAATGGTCCAACCTTGGACTGATTTTTTTTTTTTTTTTTTTTTTTGCGGGGGGAGGAGGTGGTGCTGGGTTTTATTGTTTTGTTTTGGTTTTGGTAAAATATAGATGAATGGCTTCAGTCACTTGTATGACTCCAGCAGAACTATAGAAGGCATCTGGGATGAACAAAGAACTAGGAGCTTTGTTTTCTTTGTCTCATAAGAAAAGATTGCAGAGATGCTCCGTACTAATTGTAGAAGTTAAATCATATTCAGAAAGTATGATGCCACATTGATTTATATTGTGTGAAAAGATGCCTTTCAGGCCCAGAGCTCAAGACTGAAAGAGTGCACATTAATCAAAAGCAAAAAGTTATAACAGATAATTTAAAAACTTCTGCCAGCAGATAAAAATTCAAACATCATGATTTAAGCTGACCTCCAGCTTTAATGAGTTTAGATTGTCATGTCCTCAATCTGCCTCAAAAATTCCTAGCCTATAGTTGAGAGCTGAATGAGATAGAAGTATTCTGTCTGATGATGTCAGATGGCACCATGTGAGACCCAGTGGAATGACATGACAAGGTGTAACAGGAAAAGAGAAAAATCCATATGAAAATATGAATGAAGGGGATAAATACACAGAGTGGACAGATAATTTATTTGTTTATTCATTTCTTTTAGCCACCAGAAGAAATTTATTCAGCAGGGGAAGCTCTCTTACTTCACTTTCACACCGATGATACAATCAACAAGAAAGGATTTCATATACGATACAGAAGTATAAAATATCCAGATAGTGTGCACACCAAAAAATAACACAAGAACCTCTATGGCAGAAAAGGAGAGTGAGAAAGAAAGGACGCACAGTGGAAAGGAAGGAAGACGTGTCTTTTTTTTTTTAAACTGAAGTTATTAGCACAAATGTTTTCTATCAGTTCAGTTGAAATGAAGACTTATAAGACCAGAGACTGAAATAAAATTAAAAAAAATCACCTATCCCAGTGGAATAGTCAAGATGATGATGTGCAGGCTCCACACTTGACTATCTGTGCAATGTGCAAAGGACTTTGCGTGCAGGGAGAATATAGTAGCTTTTATTAATGGTTTGACATTTGTCATAGATGCGTGCAGATTCAATCAGTTGGATTCAGGGGAAGTGACCCTGCAGACCATTTTTCCTCTGACAATTGTATCCTGTTCAGGAGGGAAAAAAAAAGCTCTTTCAGGTCACACACTCAAAATACTGTCCTTATATCTAGTTGCTTTGAGTTCGCATCCTGCATACGGTGTGTACAAGGACTTGGAAGAAGATATGAAATGGGAAGGTCTTCCTGCATTGTTCTGTATTTTTTACAATTAGTCTGTCAGGTTATCAGTGTTTTCAAACTGGAAAATCCTACTTCTGAAACATAACTGATCTTTAGAGTATTTTGTTTTACTAATGACTGAGAAGTCTGAACTGTTACATTGCTCATCACTGGTTGACCAGTTACTAGTTGACTGAATTTGAACAGTGTAAGCATCTGAAAATGTTTGTTTTACTGGTTAAGTAAGCTATCTCTGATGATGTGCTCTTATTTTGCACTGAACATAGAAAGAGAATGAGATGAAAACGTGTCCCGAATCAAAATCTGTATCCATGAGAAACAGAAATAGTCAAGAATCACCTGAAACTCCTCCAACTGACTTTATTTTCAGCAGTACCTTTGGAACAACTACTAAGCTTAATTTCTTTGGATCCTTTTGTGAATGAGCTAGTTGTCTGGCTTGGCTACTCAGAAATGAAGCTGCAGTAGTATCCAGGAGGGAGGTTTCACAAAGAGGTTTTTTATCTGGGTGTTAGAGTATCTGTGATGGTGAAAAAAAAAACCAAACCAAAACAGACCCAGGATTTGTTTGTTATCGGAAGTGAATTCCTATGGTGCTATTCCGTGAACATTAAAAACAAACTAAGAAGTTTTAGACTTTTGAGCCAATAGCTTGCAGATCATGAATGTCTCACTACGCCTGGCTGCATCTGGAGAAGGAAGGCTTTACTGCTCCGAGGGAGAGTGGGTTGCAACAGCAGCGCTAGTCCTGTGGAACAACTACTATTATTGCCTTAGAATCCTCGCACACGGTCAGACAGATCTTCCTGTAGATACACCTCTAATTTGATAAATAATTCGATGACTCGGACATCTTAGCGTACGCTAACAAAAGGATCTTCAAGCGAAAGCCCCATCGGCAGAGTGAGATCATCTGCTGTAAATACAGTGACTTGCTTTTGATGTAGAGATATGTTACGTTTAGAACTGAGATATTGTATGTGCTTTAGGCCAAACATGGCTTTAGTCATAATGTATATGCATTATGTAAGTATTGTATGAATGAGTGCTCCAGGGGAGTGAGAGGTATTGTATGGATGGAAAATTGAATTGTTTCTTTATGTGCCAAGTTCTATCAGGACCCTGTTTGACTGTAGCAACTTTTCTTTAAAGGCTTCATAGACAGATAATGAGGACTTCTGGTTGGCAAGAATCAAGATTAAATGAAGTATTATGTTTCACTTAAAAGAAATATTATTTTGATATCCTTTGATGTAAGTTGCTACTCAGATTAGCTTAGTTTCTGTTACCTTACTATGAACATACATTGGCACTAATAAATCTGATCTTTTTTTTATAAAAATAAAAACCAAATGTCTGTATAGGTGTCTTCGGTTGTTTTAACAGCACTATTGCTGCTAATATATTACCATTCTCCTTTCCAGACAGTTTATGTGCGTGAAGTTCAAAAACTGAGTAACTTCTGTGTTTTTATAACGCTGCTCCACTGTTCTTTTGTTTGGCTTGTTTTTTTTTCAGGGTGTTTTCACAAGAAGTTAACTGCGAATATTTTCCCCAAGGTCTTTTACTACAAAATTCAGGCAGAAATATTACTATACTTAAAGAAAAAAATGTATTCTTAACCTTGATATATAATTTATCAGCTGGGTGGAATTCCAGTGCTCGAATTTCTGAGAGGAAAAGCAAGCAGCAGCAGAAGCAGTGTCTTCCTGGCATGGGTAGTCAACAGGAGTTGGGAAGTCTGAGGCTGGGAGCAAGAGCAAGTTTCCATGTTATCTTTTTTCCACTTTTCTGTTCCATTCTCCTCTTAATATTATCTCCTTTCCATTTACTAAACAAAATATTTTAAATCTTCCTTTTCTCTAAATCTGGCTTTTTTATTCCTCTCAGGGTTACTATAACAACAACAGGGTTGAGCCAAGGTTATTATTTTTTGGAAGGGTTAGTTGTTGTTGTTGATTCCTGCAGGTCCCTGTATAAGTCCTACTGTTCCATGTTAAATAGTGCAACTAGAATAGTCAGGAAAGAAGGTTAGACTGGACAAACTGAGGGCAAGAATACTATACAGTGTATTTCCAAGACCCTGTGGAAGGTGATTCTTTGCTGTCATATCAAAGTATTGCTTTTGAGCACAATGTGTCTGGGATTATTTCATGTGGAATACGTAGAAGTTGGAAGAGAGTTGCCATAACTTTGAATACAAAGTTTAATTTTATTTCTCTAATTACTTATTCCTTTGTAAATCCCATATGCTTAAGAGTGGCGAAAATGAAGAAGGTGTTCCTAATGATTACCTTGACGATAAATGGGACATATGAATCATATCTTTGCATTGGCCATGATCTTAGTCAATGCCTCATGGTGCTGTCAGGTGCTATTAAAAACATAGTTATTTCCAAATCCTATGAAGTTTATCCTGACATAACAGATGTCACATATTCAGCGAACTCTGGACGTATGCTTTATAAGTAGCTTAACAATAAGAAAACAATGAAAAAACATGCTGATGAAATTGTGAAAAGCAATGTGAGTTATCCCAAAAAATCTTTGAAATGGAGAAATTTGTTCACAACATATTGAGTGAAGATCTTTCCTGTTGAGTAGTCAACAAAACAAGACAAAAAATCCAATGCACTAGAGATCCAGCTTTGAGACCTGGTTAAAATGCATTTACTGGCAACACTTCCAGCAAGATGAAGATGATACTTATTCTGCTCCCTATTTGACATAAACTTTCTTGACTGTGGGTAAGTTACTGGATTCAAATTAATTTCACTGTAACATGACATGAAGTTTTCTTCTCAGATACATAAAGAGCTTCTGACGTGTTCTGAGTGTTATTCTTTAGTGTTGTTAAATTCAGCACAAAGTGTTAAGTTGATAGAATATGCTGGATCTGTGTGGCTGACTGGCTCTTGAAGAATTTAAATCTTTAGCAGAGCAAATTCTGTGATCAATACCATGCTCAGATAAGAAGGAAGGTATGTTTGTGAAAGGCATTTCTTCCATCCTTGGGGAAAAAAAAAAGTATAAAAATCATCGGTGAAAGTCAATTAGAATGTCTACATTACATAAGAGCTGTGAAGGACTATCTGAAGTGAATGAAGTAAGACAGGTGTACACACAGCAGATATTCTGTTCTTTCCTGGTCCTTTGTTATAATCTGCGACATGTTAATATTTGAGTAATCTTGCCTTACTCTGAGAGCCATGAAACAGCAGGTTGACCTCAGCATGGATGAGAGCCAGATCAGATCCTTAACATAGTATTGCAGCGTTACTTTTACATTTAAAGCAGATTGCTTTTGAACCACTGTAAAAAATTAGATTAGTTGGGTGGAAGCTTTATCCACCTGGGGAATCAGTTTTGCACCCCTGGCAACGTAGTAAAATTGCAAGTGGCACACCTAATTTGTTATAACGGAGGAAATTATTGTTGACCTCACAGGCTGTGTGCTGGGCTAATTCTAGCTGTGTGCTGCACCACCATAGAGTGTGGTCACTGCTGAGGCACACTGGAACCTTTCTTTTATAATTAAGTGGTTCTGTTCTGCCAAAATTTACAGATCTCAGAGTTTAGGGACCTGGTATGGGTATGTAATTTCAGGAAAGTATCCAGTCTTAAAATAGACCTGACCAGTAACCAGAGGGGAATTTTCCTTTGACTTCAGGTCTTAAATTGAGTCCAGATGAATAATAGGAGGAGATGGGTTTTATCACAATAACATATGTGATCATGCAGATTGCCACAACTTTATCTAAGGACTGGCTCTTATTTTGATTTTATCATTGATTATTATGATTTGATTATTAATTGATCAGTCAAAAAAAAAGGGCAGCAAGAACAAACTAAATGCCTGGAAAAGGAAAATCTAAAGATACCACATGTAAAACTACATTACAAAAAAAGTCATAGATGTAATCTCCAAATTCAACACCGTTAACTGTATTGCTTTCACTTACCTGAAGGAAGACTTAGATGATTAAATACATCAGTTACTGAATTTTTCAAGCAGAGAACTGAAGACACCCAAGGAATTACTTCCTTTTGGTTGCTAATGATGCATATCTTGAGTAACTACCCCTTTGTGAGAGGGAGTCACCAGGCTATAGCTCTTACAGGTTATTTTTTTCTCCTCTAACATTCTCAAGTTTTGCTGCTCTAAGATGCATACTTGGGGCAACAGTTTACCTTATTCTTCATGATCTAATTCAACTAATCAAAATAATACACAGCTACTTGATACAGTTGTTTCATGGACTCAGAGTGAATGGAGCCTGATTAAAACAACAAGAACAAAGGAAAACGCATTTTGCAAGTTATTCCTGATTAGTAAATGTTCTCATTTCTCCTTAGTTCAAAGTTCAAAAATTCTGAGTTCAAAAAGGAAGCAAGCTGTTGCAGTTGCAAAAAAATATTTAGGGTATAGTGGTATTGAGTGAATAGGGAGAGGAAACATTAGGAAGGCTTGGGTCCCTCTATTTTGATTCCACCTCTGCAATTGTTTTCTCTCATGTTTTTTACTTGTAATCTGTCAGATCCCATCCTAATCCAAGATTAAGTGATATGACATGTAGAGATAAAGGTAAGTTTTTTTTTTTTCTTCAGTGTAGTGATTCTTCCAGTATTGTGACACCTGATCAGTGACTCTATGGATATATGTTAGTGTTTACCATGTGACAGTAACTTCTGAAATACAAATAATACTAACAATCTTTAGGGATGTATAGTCTTTTAGGGAATGCTCAGTGACCTTTCTCTCCCTCCATGGTAATGCTAGAATCGATGCTTTCTAGGCACATGTCGAGTAAGTGGCCACACAATGAAATGCAATGAAGTTATGATGGAAAAAGGACATTTTGGCTCTCACACAGCATGTGATTCCCACAGAGGTGGCTGAAATTGTTTAGAGCATGTTACAAGAATATATGTAGGAGTAAAAGAATGAATTTGAACAATACGATATATAAGCTGAGTGTGAGGAGACCTTTTCTGTGTTGGAGATGGAATAGTTTCCCAGGGATGATAGTCCCATCTCTCAAGTATGAGGAACTATATTGTGCAGTGTTGTCTAAAGGAGCAGGAGCAATACTCAAAGGTGCTTGTCAATTATGAAGCTCTGTGTTCAAATCTGTGCAAAACATTTGCTATCTGATCATTGAATGTAATAGTAATAACAATACACTTCTGTAATTAAAAGACCTGAAGTTAGTGAAGACAAAAGCACTTTTATTACAATAGATAGAAAACAATAATGACTTACATCTGCAACTTGGATATTTCTAGTGAAAATTCTGCTGTAGAATCTTAATATATAGCTGGTGCTGACAGTTATTAAGATGCCTTTACTACACTGATGTTTTGAAGATTGGCATGGCCAAAAGCTGATTTCTTTGAAACATCTTGGCATATTAATATGCTTGCCTTTTTAAATATTGTTGCTATCTCTTTGTATGATCACAATAGAAAGAATTTTCATCAGTAAAATCCTTGGCTCTGCTATAGAGGAAGACCATACGGAGGTGAGAATATTATCTATTGTTACTTAAAAATTCTCATTGTTATGGTGTCAGCAAAGGGAGTGATATAGCAAAGACACTGAATAAAACATCTTTTGAATATTTCTAGATAATCACAATAGTAAGTCAGTTTTTGACCTTTCAGTGTGAATCTTCCCTTGAGATTCCTGCATCGACACAGTATTTTTTTAAAAGGTGCAATTTAGAAAGACAAATCCTGAGTTTTCAAGGTAAGTTTGACTTGTAGGAGTATAGAAATATTTTATTGCTAATCTGAGTTTAAAACTGTTTAAAGAATGGCTGTTCAGTTATATTGTTGAAAGGATTTTCTAAAAAATTTATTTAGTGGGGTTTTTAATGCTATAAAGGAGGATCTCATCATATGGGAAATTGAGTGCTAGATGAACTTTGTGTGGTAATGTACCATAATACCTATTAATGATGGAGGAGGGATGGAGGCAACTCTTAATGTTGTTTACAGAAAATCTGGCCCATAAATTCTGTTTTGCAGAGGACATGTTTTTATTATGTTTATGTATAGGCAAAGTTTTGCAGAGAATGTCTCACAATACTTTCTCATCCTCTGAATTTGCCTGTGAAATATGCAGTTAGCTTGATGAAATCTTTGAGATGAATGACACAAATTAAGTGCCATAAGGTATCAAAAACTTTTATCTAGGCACAATTCAAAACGTCCGTTAAGAATATGCTGTTCTTCAATTGAACACAAAATTTTCCACAGCAGTTTTATCTTAAAAGATCTTTTAAAATTATTGATGCCTTTCTCTTTTAACAATTTTATTTGTATTTTTACTGTACCATTAAACTTAGATTTTGCTAATTTTACTGCCTATAAAATTTTGCACTTAGGTATTGCAGACTTTTCTACACAATCAGTATTTCACGCCTGAAGATGGTTGTGATGCTAGCTTTAACTTAATAAAACAGATGGCAAAGACTTCAAGGTACACATGATATCAGACATTAAACAAAATGGTTTCAAGCTGCAAGCCTTTATTGGGATCTCATGCTGTTTGGAAGTGAAGGTAATTTTCCATACTTATGTTTAGGGTTATCTTTAATTAAAATGAAGAATGTATATGAGAAATGCAAATAGAACTGAGGGAATGCTAGATTCTTGAGTGCAGGGAGTAATGTTAAATGTCAGATCTCCAAGGCATTTTTCAGGTAAGGTAGTTTTTGGTATGCAAAAATACCGGGAGGAAACTTTAAGGAAACCTAGTGAAAATATTTATTTTAATTAGAAGAGCATTGTGAATGAAAAACAGACTGACTTTGATTTTGTCGTATTTTAGGAGAAATATTATTTTTGCTTTAAATAATTTTGTAAGGCAAACGCAATAGTCTCTCATTGCTAGTTCCGGCAAACCAATACTAAAAAAGTTCTGGTGTCGTATTGTTATTGACAGAAATAAACACATTAGCAAAATGAATGTCATGGTAAGTGCAGAATGTTAAATATATGGGCAAATATAATTGGAATATACATTATCACAGAATCATAGAATGTCCTGAGTTGGAAGGGACCCACAAAGATCATCGAGTTCGGATCCTGTCCCTGCATATGAGAATCCCACAGTTCACACCATGTGTCTGAGGGTGTTGTCCAGTCTCTTCTTGAACACTGTCAGGCTTGGGGCCGTGACACCTCCCTGGGGAGCCTGTTCCAGTGCTCCACCACCCTCTGGGTGAAGAACCTTTTCCTCATGTCCAACCTGAACCTCCCCTGGCACATCTTCCTGCCATTCCCTTGGGTTCTCTCATTGGTCACCAGGGAAAAGAAATCAGCACCTCCCCCTCCTCCTCCCCTTTTGAGGAAGCTGTAACTGTGATGAGGTCTCCTCTTAGTTTCCTTTTCTCCAGGCTCCTCTTCTCCACATTAGGGAAGTTACAAGGACTTCCTAGTTATAGCTTGTAGATTTTGTACAAAATGGGAATTTAGCGGTTGAATGGTCAATCAATAATTTGTCCATAGACTTATTTCACCCTGGAATTCATCCGTATTAGTACAGCTGTTCAGAATTCACCAAAAAACAAATGCAGAGTATGTATTAAGTAGTGTTATAGGTGTCCCTTTCCTCAAGTTAACAGGAAAAGAGAAGAGAATACTCCATTGAAATGCTATATAGTATTTATAAGGGTTATTTATCCATAAAAATCCCAGGTTGCACTTGTCCAGACCATGAGCACATGCCCCTAAAGGGGCTCTGGGTCTAGAGTTAAGAATAACAGAGTAAGAATACAGGTCTCTGCTCCCCGTGGTGGATGCTGTGATCTACACTGTGCCCATGGTGGCTACAGGATGTAGGGATCTGGGTACAAAAGGAGGATGAGTCAGATGTACCATGGCAGACAGCTGCAACACCCTCTGGGAGCCAGAGGGCCAGACCAGTATGCAGAGGGCCTTGGATGCGCAGCATGCATTAAGCCATCCAGGCACCTTCTCCTCCATGCCTTGTATTGGAAGGTCCTTGGCCTTAGGGTCTCCCTTCTTGAATGGACTCTTAGGCAGGCAATATCATTAGTTCTCCTCTTGTGCTGGTTTTTACCCAAGGAACTTGGATTGGTTGGTGTATTCGATGGGTATTGCTGACAACAATAAAGAAAATATTTAGAAATGGAAGTTGGATTAAGCTTTATATTGACTTTATACTGAGGACTACTGAACCAAAGTCAACTGATAAGAAAGAGATTTGTCTGAAGTAAGATTATGTATGTGAAATCAGCTCTCTTCCTTTTCTTGAGCACAACGTATATTTCGTCCTTTATGGGAAGCCACATATTCACTGCTTTTATCTAAAATCTGAAAACAAATGACCTTGCAAGAGTGAGTTGGAGAAAAACAGTTTTTGAATCTCTAACCTTCCACTGCTGAAAATTATTTGGGATTGTCATGATGTGTCTTCATAAGGAATTCCTGAGTCTGAAAATGTCTAAATAGGATTTCAAACTGTAGAGTAGAACCACTGAGGGAGAATAGAAAAAGAGAAAGTTTATGATTAAATATGGTGGTATTATTGCTTCTGCAGACAAGAGGAAACCTTTGTTTTTTATTTTCACTTGTGATCATGATCTTCATGGCTATAAGACTGCAGAAGATATCCCAAATGTGTCCTTTAAAATCTCTTCTTCTGGGTGAGGCTGTTGAATGAAGAACAGCTGTTTGCATCCTGAGACGAACCATTCAAGTGAAAAAATGAAAATGTACACATTGCCAACATCCTCAGTGCTCGATGTCTCTCCAAAAACAAGGGTTATATTTGCCTGTTATGGCACTTAATTAAATACTTTGTCTGATACAAGTCACCTGAAGAATACTTCAGAATTTATTGTTCTGTTTCCTACTTAATTTATTCAAATGTATAAGAAATACAGTAGAAAATCAGACCTGAGTTCATAGCAAAATACCATCAGGACTGCTTAGTGAAACAGATCTCTGACATGAATAGCAGAGCTCTGAAAGACAGCTACAGTTACCCCGATCTACATTCACATCTTACTTGCTCTGTATTTTGTCGTGTTTTTTCACTGAATTAAATCCCCACCCAGGAAATCATCTATCACAACTTTTTTTAAACTTGGTTTCATCTTTCCCACTGGATTTTTTTTTTTTTTTAGCAAAATGATCTCTTCTAGACAGTTGTAATTAACTGCTCTTAAGTAGACATGAGGAACAGAGAGACCTTGTTTATACTAATTTCTGCTAAATTTTAGTGGGTAGCATGGCATGGGTTTTGACATTGTTTCCTTTGATTATTCCCTTATGGACTCCGAAATAAATTGTGAGTGCTTTGAAGAGGATATGTTGGATTGACTGAATATGAGTGAGTTTTATCCTGGCTAGCTGACTTCTCTTATTTCATTAATGTGTAGACATATCTGTCCTATTCCTACATGTCTGAAATACATTTCAGTGCAAGGATACCTCACCAACTAAAACTTAATTTTCTAGTGTGTCCCTGCCCTTGCAAACACAGCAGTACAGGTTGCAAACAGGCAATCCCATGAGCTTATTTGTAGAATAAAGGGTCAGATAGATAATTTGAAGATGCTTGAGCACCATTTTATGATGTCTCAATGTACTTTAAATGCTTTCTTCTTCATTTTCATAATTCCTTGCCTTGAGGGTCAAGATTGACTGAGATTGTGGTCTTTCTTGAAGATGGGGGAGGGCAATTTTTGCTAGACCTTGCAGTTCAAGAGCTCGAACTTGTTTAGATTTGGATCATAACACAAAACCTTGTCTGCTTAGCTTGACTTTTTCTAATAGTTGATATTGGGAAGAAAAAGAACATTTCTTATGGGGAAACATATTTTATTTTAAATGCTAAAATGGATGAAGTTATATTAGTTGCTGTTTCAAATCTACTTAAAGGTAATAGATATAAAAAAAGAAATAATATTATTTCAGACTCATTCAACTAGTGCAACATTGTAAATATGTCAGCCTATCCCCTGTGGAATTTAATGTGTGGTTTAACCTGGCTAAAATTATATTAATATAATTAGACACACACTTTCAATATGCACTTATGCCTAGCTCAGAATTTTATTTTTAAAAAGAAAGACATGTTTGTGGGGCAACTTTGGACCTTGTCAGTTGACTTCATTTTAATTCTGAGAACTCTTTCATATTTTAATTCTGAGAACTCTTTCACTCTTTCTGCCAACATAGACTGTATTTTGAACATGGAGATTGTCCACTTTCTCTACTGCTTTGATGCTCTTTGGTCAGGAGGATTTCCTGCCTCTAAATTAGTGATAGAAAATGGGTATATATTGAACTTTTCCCAGTTAAACAGAGCATGCTTGGGCCAAAGTGAGTCTCCACTGAGACATTCTTCTGGGCAAACTGATGAATCAAACAATATATTTTGATGCGCAGAGTCTTTGATCACCAGACAGTGACCAGAAAGCAGAAAAAGGAAATAAAGAACAGGATTCTAAAGTGGATCTTTCATATCGTTTCTGAAAGAGAAAAAAAAAAAAAAAAAAAGGGAGGTCGGGGAGAAAAATAGAATCAGACCAAACCTAGAAACAGAAAATTAATTACAGGAGTGAGAGAAATCTAGTAATTCTAGAAGGAAACACAAAAAAAGGACCTATAATTTCTTAATCTGGCACTTTTCAGTTGTAAAGAGTATGTGAATGGTAGGATATCTGAGGCTGAGAAAAGCATGAAGATGGTTTATTTCTTTGTCTGAATCTACATGCAACCAAAGAACCAGAACAGTTAAATCATGACCACAAACACAGCAGAGTGCATCATCTTCAATGCTATGTACCTCTGTGGCTCTGCAGAAGAGGCTGACTTTTGCCCTAGTCTGGAAGAAGTCCAGCGCCAGAGGACTGATGAAGTCAGGTCCTGAGGAAGAATTATGAAATTCTGCACCAAGGGAGCATTCCAGGGAAACTGGAGATGGAAATGTTGATTGCAGCTAGGCACTCCACAAAGTCGCAGTGACATTTGTAGTGGGAAAAGCATTTCATTGAGGTTTCTTTAAATGGCAGGAATTCTATTCTTTTCCCCATGTTTCTGACAAGATGATCATCGCATATCCCCTTTCTCTATCTGCTTTTGGCTTAGATTGGTGGATGAATGACAAAGCCTGCCAGATTTAAAACAAACTTTATAATCATACTTTTGTTCTGTACAGAACAGATTTAGTTCTTTCTACCTTATTTTCTGAAGTCTACAGACTTCTGCAGTCTTTCATGATCTGTGCCAGCACCATGTGTCATTCATTTAAGATCACGTGATCAACATGGTTAAGCTATAGTCTGATTTATAGAGCTGCTGATTGCTATTAATGAGCATGGGATTTCTATAGCAATTTTATTACTGTATACCGTAGCAGGGCCTAATGGCCATATCCACAGTCAATCTCTGTTTTTCAGACGTCTCTTTTTCATCCTACAACCCTATCCAAGATACCTGTAATGTGACAAAACTCAAAAAAAGAGATAATATTAAGCAATTAATTAAAACTGGGAAAGAACTGTTCCCACAAGTAAAGTCACTGTTACTTTAGTTTGTTACTCTGTGCTGCAAATATGTAAATAACAAAGATACATCATTTTGTCATGAAATACTATTAGCTTTTACTTATTTATGTGGTAGAATTAACCCAAAGATCACGTGGAATTTCGAATTTTTTTGCCATTCCTTTGGAAGTCAAATCTTGTCTAAAAATAAATAGACACACATACAAATGGGACAACACAATCATTGGGACATCTATGGTACTAAGAAATGCAACAATAACTTTCATTGGATTTCCATATTTGTCATATCTATCATGAAGTAAATCGATGGGAGCTTTCCTTTGGAATTTGTGTTGGGAAATACCTAACAAGAAACTGCTTTATGCACTTTTTTTACCACTCCACACCGTCTTTAAACCTGCTATTGGGGAGGGCGGGGATGGGGTGGGTATTTATTTACTTTAGTTCCAGGAATTTTTCCTTTGATTTTCTATGTTTAAGCCTATCAGTTCACTTTTTCTTTTACACAAAATGCAGTTTGTCCATTTGTATCATCAGAAGCAAAAAAGAAATATTCCTCTTAGTGGCAGTCAATCTGTCTTTTCTCCAATTTTACTTAAATTCAATTTTCAAGGAAGACATATATTTTTATCTGAAGAACAGTCTTTTCTAATCAAAATGTGGAGCACATTATGATTTAGTAATTTCCTTTTCCCTGTCTTAAGTATTTATTTAATCTGAAGATTTATTACTATTATTCCTTTTATTCTTAAGCCTGCACTTCACTTGGACTCCAAAAGGCCTTTCTGTTTTTCTCGTTTCCTCTAAATTCAAAGATAGTCCATATTTCTTAGAACTCTAGTTCCTTATTTATCTGCCTGTCAATCATTGTGTCTCTTGAGACCCTAAAAAATTGGGTCTTTTTAGTTCTCTGTACAGCTGAAGTAATGAAGTTCTGCTCCGGGGTTGTGCAGGTCAGAATCTGACCCTTGGAGTTTGTCACTCAACATCCTTCCGGAATTAAAAAATTTTAACACCATTTATCTACTTATTTTTAACACCTGGATCAAAGCCAATATAAGACATCTCTGAAATTTAGTATAACCTTTAAGTCCTAAAGGAAAAAAAATGGCAAGTCATTTGCAGGAAACACTTATAAATGCATTAGTAGACTCAAAGTAAAACGATCTTTTTTCTTTTGTTCAAAGGAACTCTTCACCTCCTCTGTCCGATTCCCCTATGATTCCTTAAATAAGTGTTTAAACTAGTGCTATTGGCCACATGCGAAAAGTGTGCTGAAGCGATCTTGAAGCGTCAGTGACGCGGAAGAATAAGACTGAGGTGGGAAGGGTTGTTTAAAGTTTGCCATTCTTAATGGGAAAATGAGAAGCTGTCATCACAGAGTTGCAGTGAGTTGGACTTCTTTCTTGTTCAAATGTTGCCCAGGTTTACCGGCTATCCTATAATTATTTTTTTTTGCGAGAAGTGGACCAGTGCCTGTATTATGCTGGATGCAAGAAGTGAATGGAGTTGATACAGCCCTGAGTTCCCCTTCGCTTCCTACTGCACTGGGATTGGGCCACACAAAGTCGAAAATGAAGAGACACTTCATGTGTTTTGGCTATGGAGCATTGCCTCGGTTTCTTGCTGCCTTTCTGCATCTGGCACATATACATATCATATACTCCTATACTATAGCCACCTTTGAGTCTCAGCAATATATCAGGGAAGGAAGTAGAAGATACAGCCCCCTTCCCTGTCTCTTAAATCAACACCTACAGCAATGGATTTGGAAGTAAGGAGGAGAATGTCATGTCCCAGTGACAGAAGGGATTTGAATTACCATACGGTAAGGACCCAGAGGGTTTTTTCTCACAAGTGAAAACTCTTTGAGGGAGATTGCATCCACCTTTCATCTGGGTTATTAGCTGTGTATCTTATTATTTGTAGGGAACTAGCAACTTCATTCAAAAGCCGTTACGAAAAGAAAAGCTTTTTGCTTTTTTGATCCAGGCCACTGATGTGGGCATTATGTTCCAAGGTAAGAAATTTTAATGTCTAGAGGGATTTATGGCGGTATCACAACTATATTTGCTTTAATGTGCTGCGATAATGAATTTGTACTAATGAATTGTGATTTACTATCATTTAAAGTAGTAAGTGGAGCGAGTTGTCTGCTGATTTCCAGGTATTGTTAGTCCAGTGTATAAATACACTCTTTTCTCTTTAAGATTACATTGTGGGTTTGGTGCCCAGTATTGAAAGAGGAAATTTTGTCCCTACATTCCTGCTTGAGAGAAATGGCTCCCTTGTCCTCTGGTGAGGAAGATGGTGAGACCTTCAATGGATTAACCTTCATTTTAGTGTTATTTCCACCTTGTCCTTTGGACTCTAATGACTGCAGAAAGGGAGCCTTCAACTCTGCTGGCCAGTGGCCTGTGGGGCTGCTTCTGCTCTGATGTATTTGGATGAATATGAAAGAGAGTCTGTCATGAATCACATCCCCACAGGAAAAGGCAAATCAATTACAAGACTCAAGGACACAAGTTACTGAGTCAAACATCTGTTTACACCTACACACAAAGCAGCAACCTTGACTCATGTTCATATAGGGTCAGAGTGGGAAGACAGGTGATGATTTTCTCCTGGAGCATGAGATGAACAAACACACACAACTAATGTTCTGTTGTGATGTTCTGTTTGGAGGCAGGGGGGAGAGAGGGTAAAAGTCTTGCCAGTAAAAAAGTAGTGATATAAAACAAAGATTAAGCTGTTCAAGAGTGTTCCTCATTCTGAAAGAATCAAGAACTTCAGTGCAGGTAAACCTTCCTGTACTGTTGCTGCCTCCTTGCACAAATTGCTCTTGCCATCCTAGTGAATCACTCTCCAACTCTTTCTAGAATCTTCCCTCCTTCGATGCCTCAAAGCACCCTCCACTACCACCCATTAAATGAAATCCCTTTCAGAAACTGCTTTTGTTTTCTGGCCTTCTACTAGACGAGGTGAAAATGCAGAAGAGAGGTATTTTACTGATCAGACTGGTAAACAGAATGATCAAGATCTAATTAAAGTTATTTTCCTCTGGATGGGATTGATGACCGCAATTACAGACCTGCCATAAAGAGCAAATATTAATACTTCAATAGCTGTTGCTCTTGTTTCAGCTGCAAATTGCTCTCAGAGTATAAAAACTTGTCACTTTTTACCTTTACAAAGAAGCCAAGTAACTTCTGTAAGACAGACTTTGTAAATCTTCCCCTTACCAGTGCACTCTGCTAACAAGAATTGCTCCTTTGACATGTCGCCCCTGAAAGCAAATACAAGTGTTCATATCACCTTCACATTCTGCAACACAGTGGCAGGTAATATCATTGCATGTTTCTTGACCAGGTGATCCAAACGATAGCCAGCGACATGGATGGCATCTGGACAGTGCCATCTAATGAGCCTTAATTCCAGTCAAATGGATCAAGAAAGACCCACTATTAACTTTACAGTCAGATTCCATGAAATAATATTTACATCTTCTAAACACTTACTTTTAGACATTATTTTGCTAAGCAGATATTTATTGTTTTATACAATTGAGTTGGTTAAAGAGGTCACTGATCTTGCATAAAATATTCTGTAGTGTTGTGAGTTTTGTGTGTTAAGTCTAAACTAGACAATGAAGCAACTTTACTATTAGTTCTGTAGGCACGAATCAGATTTGCGAGTCACTCCAAGAGATCATCTATGAAGTCAGAGGAAAACCCTTCTTAAAATGATTCATTCTAGAATAGATAAATGCACTGTATTTAGTATGGAAGCCTTAGGTGGAATTTAGGCCTCAACAGGTAGTAATACTTCTCTCCTTCTTGTTCTTAATGGAAGCAATATGAATTTTTCCATTGAATCAGTGCAAAAGATTAAACCTAAGGTGCTCAATAAACATAACTGAGAATACATTACAGGCAGTCCTCAGATAACTGCAGTGTCCTAATATTTCTCTCATTTATCTTGTAAACAGGGTAGCCGACTGAAGTGCAAGTTTATAAACCTTGGCCTGAGGTATATAATTTTCTTTTTACAAATGCCTCTTTGGCTACTGAAGAAGGGATAGCCTAGGTATTTTTAACAAAAGGACTTGAAAATTTCTGTATTTCCATCTGTTAACCACTTAACTCATAATCCTGTGTGTAATGCTATTACAAATACATAAATAAATACTTCAGCCTTAAGCTGCATGCACTGTTTAAATAATTTAGGAATACGTTATTTGCCCAACAGTGACTGTGGCTTACAAAACACACACAGAGCTGAAGCTTCCCATTTCTCTTCAACATGTATACTGACAGCTTTCAGATAATAAGTGTTTTATTATAATCTCTGGAGTAGCCAGCATTAAAATGAATATAGCAACTTCGCACTTCTACATGGGAGGTTGTATTGAATGAGCTCCAAATGGCCTGGATGTCCTGCTGTTCACGTCTAATTGTTTTCTGTGAGGAAAGCGGTTTACTGAGGGCATTTCAGGGAAGGGAAGCCAGGAGCCACTGACTCAATGAGTTTTTCAGTACATGGTGTGTAGATGAGCTAACAGTGTTGGCTGGGTTAAGAAATACGAAATACTGCAGTCAGCTGCTGCAGGCATGGAAGGGATTGGAAGGATTTTGAGAAAAAGGCAAAAATAGTATCTCTGATTTAAAAAAAAAAAAAGGCTTCTCATGCATTTTGCTAGAGTTTTTTGACTTCTAAAATATGACTGATGGATTAGAGATAAAGCAGTGAGCATGTCTACTGAAATGGATTGATATACATCAACTATTTCAGTTGTGACTTCGATCTTGCTTTGCCTTTTGTCTCTTATTTATTAGAAAGTAAAGAATGTCCTTTATTTAAAGCTTGTTTTTGGCATTTCACTTGAGACAACATTTGTACAAAACTTAAAACTGAGATGAAAGTGCTCACAAATTAGATGGTGTTTTTATTGTATTAAATCTACGTTAAACATGCCTGATACTTGAGAAGAATTTAAAATGTATATAAAATGCAATGCTGTCTGCAATTAATAAACTAGGATGATTATTTCTGATTAGTACATACCCAACATTTCAGAAATTGGAGACCTTACCAGCTATCACATTATTTTTACTCTACAGATTGTATGAAGAAAACAACCCTTGCTCTTTTTTTTACCTCCCACTTGGTCTTCAACTTTGAGCAAATGAATTACTGAACTGAAATAACCAGATAGCAGAAGGAATTACTGGGGACAAAAGCTAGTTTAACACTTCAACAAATTCTGCTTTAAGATGATTAGCCAGTGACTTCCTCCAGCTGACTGTCTCTGTTGCCCTCAGAGCAGTAGCAGTGCAATGTCGCACACATGGATGTTTTTTAACACGTTAGCAAACTTGGAACTTTATAAGATTTGCTCTAAGTTCTTTATTAATGTTGTCTTTTATATGGAAAATACATGCATTAAAAGGTCTATCTTTTGTTTCTTTTGTTTTATAGCTTGTTTACTTTTAAGCATTGTAATAGCTGGTTTTGTACATTGTTGGTACTATTTTTGTTAGTGCTGTGTGGTCTGACGGGACATAGGTGCTAGCGTCTCTTTAGCCAGAAGGCTTCAGTCTTGCTCTTCTTTTGTAGGGAATGACCACAAGTTTGATTGAGACCTAGCAAGGTTTATTATCATAAGGATGGTCCTTGGATGGTTGTTTTGCAAAGGTGCTAATGTATGTATGCCTGGCAGAAAGCAGTGCTCTTTTGGTTGGTACAAAGCAACGTGACTTTTTCTTCTGTGATTAGAAGAGTGTACACTGACCTAAACCTGTGCAGGAGACTCCACCTGTACCCCAGCCCTCCCCAAGTGTTGTCCCTGTCCTGTCCTGTGATCTGCATATTCACATTCTGGGACCAATACTGTTCAATACTGTTCAATATATTCATCAATGACTTGGATGAGGGAATTGAGTGTACTATCAGCAAGTTTGCTGATGACACCAAGCTGGGAGGAGTGGCTGACACGCCAGAAGGCTGTGCTGCCATCCAGCGAGATCTGGACAGGCTAGAGAGTTGGGCGGGGAAAAATTTAATGAAATATAACAAGGGGAAATGTAGAGTCTTGCATCTGGGCAGGAACAACCCCAGGTTCCAGTACAGGTTGGGGAATGACCTATTAGAGAGCAGTGTAGGGGAAAGAGACCTGGGGGTCCTGGTGGACAGCAGGATGACCATGAGCCAGCACTGTGCCCTTGTGGCCAAGAAGGCCAATGGCATCCTGGGGTGTATTAGAAGGGGGGTGGTTAGTAGGTCCAGAGAGGTTCTCCTTCCCCTCTACTCTGCCCTGGTGAGACCTCATCTGGAATATTGTGTCCAGTTCTGGGCCCCTCAGTTCAAGAAGGACAGGGAACTGCTGGAGAGAGTCCAGCGCAGGGCCACAAAGATGATTAAGGGAGTGGAGCATCTCCCTTATGAGGAAAGGCTGAGGGAGCTGGGTCTCTTTAGCTTGCAGAAGAGGAGACTGAGGGGTGACCTCATTAATGTTTATAAATATATAAAGGGTGGGTGTCACGAGGATGGAGCTAGGCTCTTCTCAGTGACAACCAACAGTAAGACAAGGGGTAATGGGTTCAAGCTGGAACACAAGAGGTTCCACTTAAATGTGAGAAGAAACTTCTTCTCAGTGAGGGTGACAGAGCACTGGAACAGGCTGCCCAGGGGGGTTGTGGATTCTCCTTCTCTGGAGACATTCAAAACCCGCCTGGACGCCTTCCTGTGTAACCTCACCTAAGTTTTCCTGCTCTGGCAGGGGGATTGGACTAGATGATCTTTTGAGGTCCCTTCCAATCCCTAACATTCTGTGATTCTGTGATTCTGTGATTCCTTCCTTATCCTTGGCCACGCACTGTCCTGTGCTTAATAAAATTGTCTCAATTTCTTACTTCGACAGGACTGTGTATCTCTTAACAGTTTCTTGACCTTGTTAGCACTTTCATCTTATGTAAACAGTTCATCTATTGGTGACAGCTATATGAAGTCCTTTTTGGTTGACACTTAAGCAAAGCTTTTATTTGAGCAGTGTATGATCTGAGCTATACTCCAGTGAAACTGATACCTGTTATACAGAAGTGTACCCCAAAATGAGTGTTGTAGTAATTTAAGGTGGTGTAATTTTAATTTAATCGGTGGTGAAAAATAATGGTATCTACATGGTAATTGGTATACCTTTTTTTTTCTTAAAAAATAGAATGAAACTGATCTCTTTAAAGTTCTTTATTTTGTACAAAGAGAGCATCCTTATCCATTATGCATATTGCCATGACAAATAATATATATCAGGTTTAAAAAGCAGTGCCATCAGTTTGTTTTTAAAAAGCACTTAATAGACATTTGACAGCTCTGTGTAGAGCAACAGCGCACACCACTGTAAAATGGGTCTTTTTTGGATGTACGTTTTACACCACAAGTGGTCATCCAAGCATATACATGCACTTAATACATAAATCATATACAAGTCTATTAAAAGCTTCCTCCATATACTTCTAAATCTCAGCTGAAAAGACAGGACTGATAATATCTGTTCATCAGAAAATTGTGTAATTGGGCAAATAGTAAAGAAGCTCTCGCATTGGTAACACATTAATTTTATTGGTGGTTGACTATATGGCTGGCTAAATACTTGAGACATGATCTGAATCTGATTTTGGAGATAGAAAGGTAATTAAAAAATTTAACAGAGTTTTCTAAAGTGTCCAGATAATTCTAAATATTTATACTCTCTGCATGTATATATGTTCCAGTGCATACATCAAAAGAATGCTATTAAGATTGTAGCAGGAAAGAGTAATGGAAAGTTAGAAAACATCAAACTTAACATTTGATTCAATAGTATTGAATTGTCACTTTCCCCCCTTCACCTCCATATAGTTTTTGTTAAATCCTGTAATTATCATTATTACAGACCCCTTCCTATTCAGCGCAAAGAACAGAAAGTCCTCACACCATGTGTGTGACTATTTTATTTCCCCTGTGCAGCCCAACACTTATTTGCTGTTCAGTTTTCTCTGAAAAGATTTAACACATTTCTTCATAATCTATTTTTTTCCCATTTCATCATTTTTCTGTTTGGATGGACTTGTATAAGGATGACTTTCTTTTGGGTACATCTGCCTTAGAACGTTTTCCTTTGACAGGAAAAAAAAATTTAGCCGCAGAAGTGAGAAATCATGGTGTGTGTGTCACACGCTCTCGTCTCAAAGAATTGCACTTCTGTTAGTGATTAAAGGTAACCAGCAGTCCTTCGGCAGGTCTAATCAAGCAGGGGAAGCAATTACACTCTATTTCTGTTCTTCCTGGCCAGATGAGCAGGTGGTTATGATGAGAAGCAGGAAAAACTGTGAAAGAGGTGTTCTGCTTTTCAAGGGAGGGAAGAGGCCATCAGGTCACTTCATGGTTTTAGCAGCCTGCACTGAGTACATTCAAGACCTTCCCTTTCAGCCCGTTGCAATTCCCATGACTTGTGATGCCATGTAGAACTCAGGGCTGAATTCCTAGCTGTCTTTAAGACAACTGCTCCCTTTTTCTTTGGCCTTAGTGGAGCAAAACATTGATCCCACGTTTCCAGCTCAGAATGAATTCATAGTTTTGAGACCTGTGTGTTTTTCTCACGACCAGGGTTACTTTAGATCATCTTACAATAAAATCCAGTAAGCACAGAGTATTTAATGAAACAAAAAGACACCTTTTACAAGTGTTACTTCTGTGAATACTGAACTAAACGATATGTTAGAAAGCTGATGCACATTATGATTCTTTCTGGGTTTTGTTGCTTGTTATTTGTTTGTTTGGGAAGTAACGGTTTGCTCACATTTTTCATGTTGCTAGTGACCTTCCCGATTTGATTTAAAAACAAATGGAGCAAAGCAAATTACTGAGGCACCCAAGCATGTTCTCAGCTTTGCCACACTGAAGCATCTGTTTGTTCTGCAGGGCTTCGGGAAGGCAGCCCAAAGGCTTTGCAAGATTGAGAATAACCATAAAAGATGGAACAGGTGGGAATGCCTGATCTTTCCCTGTAGTAGCTCTTAATATGCCACTGCTGCATCTTTGGGGGATTTTTGTAAAATATGTGCGTGCCAAACAAAATAAAAGTGATGCAGACTGTATGTCAATAAGGTGGCAATACAATTGCTTCTAGATGATGCTCAACAGTACTGCATCCATCTGCTCCAATTAGGTGAAATGAGATGTACTCCAGTTTCTAATCGTTAGATGACAACAGAACACATAAGCACACGTCAGAATTACAGGTTACCAAAGGCATTATTCAGATCATTCCATCTTCTTTTTTCTTCCCCATCTTCATTCTTTTCAGGCTTGCTGTATACCACATCCCAACTCCTAAACACTGCAACCATGAACGTATCATTTAAGATAGCCCCGAGACAAATTCCCACAGGCTTTTCCCAGTCATTTAGAGCATCTTTTAAAAAAACCCTGTTCCTTGATATCACTTTTGATATCGCTTCAAATGTAAACCATGGAAAGAGAAAAATAATTTAAGAAAGCTTCCAAGATGGTTTGCTGTTTAAGGAATATCAGCATAGATCTAAAATAATAAAATTATTAATGTGGTTTTGGTACCTCTCTCCACTGTTGAATAAGGTTGCTCATCTGCGTGTCATATAATATTTATCACTTGTAACTACTGTTAGATTTCTGATCAAAGAAACTTTAGTTCCTGGACCAGAAAATTTAGATTTATACTCCTACCATCAGTGTAAAATCACAAAAAGTCTGAAAACAGGAGCGTATATGGCTTGTTATTAATGTGGTATAGGTACACTTTCAATGCATTTTTCAGGTAAACCTTGACTGAGGTCTTAAACCAACATTTAAGCTGTGTTCTTAAATTTTTCATGATTGCACATTGACATATTTCACAGCATTGTTTGGTGCTTCGTACATACAGTGCAATGTCAAGGAGTAGTCTGGTGTGAAAATCTATGCAAAATTGTTGATGAAAAATTGTGTTATTCTTCATTTCTTTCCCTACCTCCCCATGTCTTTTCAGTGTTGTGCTCTGCAAAAAAACAGATTTTTTCTTTTTTTTTTAATGTGCTAGAGTGGGAATTGCCTCAAATGAGCAAGAGTTTTCCACTGGCCCGTAAAGTGCCATAGAGGTGGGAGTGAAAGCACAAACTTCGAACAGTCACCTCAGCTCACTTCACTTGGCGAAGAGCTAATGAGGATGCTTCTTCACTGGACCTGGTAAGTGTGAGCACTTCTGTAGAAAGTGAATAATTTATTTTTACAGCTTTTGTACTGGAAGAGAGATCACATTTTTTGAACTTCCAAGAACACCTGAATGTAAGTTATCTGGAATATATTCACAAATTAAACATCTCCCATGGGGCTTTCTCGTTAAAAACTCTATTAAAATTAGAGTCTAAAATGACAGAATGAAAATTTAAGCGTACCAGCTCAGTATGACAAAGAGACCTTACTTAGCCTGTTTCGAGCAATGTAAAATGACTTCCATACTACCAGATTGCTGTTGTTAAGTACCCTTTACATAAAGCTGGTTCCTTCATTGCAGCCCCAGAAATCAGTAAATATCTGTACATAATATCCTTGAATGTTATGACTGTACCTCTAAAATCATGCTGGTGCTGATGTGCTGAAGTCATTTCTTAGAACCAGAAGTATTAGAAAATCAGTGTCAAGAAAACTAAATAATCTGTGTTTATTAGTTACGGTGCAGCAATGCTATGAATGCAGACCTACCTACCTATTACTTTTAGGTCCAAGCTGTTCATACAGAGTTCATTTTTATCATTTACATATAACAGCTGGGTTTACTACAATGATCTGTATCTGTATTCCATGTCCCATTGGATAGTATAAAATTTAAATCTGCTATTCCTGTGACTTCTATGTGCTGAGAGGCTGGAAAAGAAGGTGAATGTGTTGTGCTGCATATCCTATGTACTCATCTCCTGCAAATCAAAGGCCTCAGCAGAACCCCCTGTACTGAAAAACCTTTAAAAGACTTTGTTAGAGTTCATAGTGGTGAGACTACACAGCCAACAATTTTTAAATGACAGCTTAGTTGAATTTAGAGGCAATTCCTTATTTTAAGTTAATGGTCTGTAAAACAGACATGAAAAAATGACACTGTTTCAGAAACAGACTGCAGATGGAAGAACAGGCATCTGAAGCATTGGAAGACACGCAACCCTCGTGTAAGGATAGAGAAGCCAAAACAATCTCTGAGACTTGGTACAGTATTTTGAGCCCCAGCTCGTCAAGGTGAAGATCACACATGGAACAAGAACCACAAAATGAAGTTGCCCCTCCATGTGCAAGAAATATTTTTCCCTGTGAAAACAGTTCCAGGTCGGCCAGAGAAAGTACACTGCTATCTCATATGCAAACCACCTTTCACATTGCCCTTGAATAACGCACATAAAGCTTGGTGCAGATTGCCCAGTGTTTTGCAGGAGAACCATGGGCAAAATTTGAGTTCTTTGAAAAACATTTTATGGCTTAGACAAGCAAAAATCATATTGACAACTCACCCAGGGCCGGTGCTATTATCAACTTCTCAGCTTCTTGACAGAGAGCAGAGTTCATGTGGGAGTTTGTTAGAGGTGGAGCTGCTGTTGCAGTAAATCCCATAAAAAGATCTACAGTTTTGTGTTAAGAACCAATTCCCTCAAAAGCTTTTTTTTCCTGACTGTCTCAGAAATATGGCAGAAGCTTCTTGATCAAGTGGGCTTAAATCCCCTTCTTGATCATGCCAGCCATTTTTCTATTGCAAGTGCGGAGACTCTTAGAGAGGCCCTGTGTGGCTTCTGGGCACAGGAAACCTTGTATAACACATTTTCCACAAGCCTTTGAAGATGTAGTGAAACAAGTAGCTTTTATAAGAAAAGACTGGATGGGAAGAGGGAGGTCAGTGGGTATCTTAGAAGATGAAAACTATTCAACAATGGAAGATAACTTTTTAAAGAGTATGTGAGGATGAGAGGTGTATAAGAAATGAAGAAAATAGAAATGTCTATAAGTGTAGTTAAAGGAAAAAGCAGCTCTTCAGATCTTCAGGCACTTGAGGGTAATGTTTTGTTTTAATTAGAAGGTGAGTCCATGAAGATACTGGCAATACCAGGATGATAAAGGAGTCGTCCAGATATAGTTACTTGCCCCTAAGTCCGACACGAGTTGATGACAGGATTTAAGGAGGCTGTAACTGTGGCAGGAGATGAGGAAGATACAGAGAATAGATTTGTGCCAGGCAGAGAAATCTCTCTCAGTTGGCTGGCAATTCAAATTGTATGTAGTAAGACCATAGAAGTGGAGTGCAGAGATTGTGGCTACATTGCAGGACCACGTTAGAGACTGGAAAAGAATGATGAGAGCAGCAGCTTTTTCTGCTTTTAAAGCAGTCAAGTATGTAGCCTTAACAATTAACAAACACCATCCTTTATGGGAGTGTATAAATTTTAAAAATCGTAAGAATTTCAGGCGCAGCAGGACTCAAAAGTGAAAGCTTTAAACAATCAATTATAAAAGCACAAAAGTGAAAGCACACAGTAAAGATTGAGGGGCCCATGCAAGGTTTCTTGCTTCCTGCTGAGCAGAGCTTTAATGAGTCACGAGCAGGGGAAGGCAGCTGTGGTGGTGAATTCAGGGAGAGGACACTTAGGGTTTAATTTAAAATTTATTCTGAGAGGGAAAGTTCTGGCAGGGGTGTGAGGTTGCTGCCCAGCTGGCAACCATGTGTGGGCAGGACTTGCCATCCCATCCATGGGAGTGAACACGTGTCGCACGCTTCTTGTAGCTGTCCTGTGATTTACTACCATTTGCTCCATTGAAAATGTGACATCTGCTCTTGGTTTGGCTTGTGACACCACAGGATTTTAATAACTTGAGTGGCAAACTTGTCAGTGTGCAATATGATCCTTTCAGTCAGAATATCCGCTTGATTGTATTTAGCTGGGACTTTTAAAGGCTGTTCTTGTTAATATGCATTTGTGTTTATAATGGTCCTTTTGTACTTTGAGACGATGAGTACCTGCTTCCTCTTTGAATGTGTTTTTGCGACATTTCCCTGGCATTGGTTGATTTCTGGAAACAGAGTGCTGAATCCTTGCCGGTGACTAGCTCAGGAGGAGGAAGTCTGTCTCCTTTGCTCCTTAGAAAGTCACCATGGTTTACATACAGGTCTTACAGGCTGCTTTGCTTTAAAGTATAAGGCAGTCAGCAGAACAGTGGCAAATAAGGGCTAAAGCAACACCGCTTGTCTTATTTACCAGGTTGGAAGGATTTTAGCCCAGAACTGAATAACATAACAGAATTGAAAAATGTGCACCCTTCACCAGGATTCCTGGCCATCATTCAGCTCTGTCAGACTTGCTGTACAGTAGCTCTGACAGAGCAAACTCGAGTCTGGAAAGCCCAGAAGTTTCCATGGCACACCTGCACAGAGGTTGAGTACTGTACTTCTGGAAAATGTTAGGTTTACTGCACACACATTGCACAGTATATTCACTCATGCAGCATATCCTGAAGGCTTTGGATTTACTGCACATATGCAACACAGCAGGTATTCATATTTTCCATCTGGGAATACGTTGAAAGAAATAGAGCACCTTTAACATTTTTTTTTTCTAAAAAGATAGGCTGTCTCCTTCCTTGAACCATAAGGATCCAAAAGGATCCTCAGCAATAAGAACAGTTGAAAACAACCTGGGAGACTGCAAACGTATGTAAATTTCTCCAGCACAGGCAAGGCACTTTGGGTAGGACTGTCTTCCCTGACAAAGTGGCTACAGTATGAAGTGACTAAGACACTGTAAAATCAAAAGTGAGAAAAGACAGCTACAATATTTATTTCTGGGTAACAGGACAAGATCTGTTTTACATCTTCAAGTAAAACTGACGTGCCTTGTCTCTGGTACCAAGATAGAAAACACATGGGGGCTTTTTTGTCAGAAAATTCAGTAGGAATTTTACTTAGTGCAGGTAATATTTTAGTACTGTTGGGAACTGTCTAGACTTTTAATGGCTAAGGGTTCAGCTTTTTTTTTTTTTTTAAGGATATTTAGTCAATAGGAATAGAACAAATGTTTTCAGAACATTTAATCCTCTGCTCTAGTGCGATTACGATGTCTCAACTATTGCAACTCCACTCTTCCCACTCTTCACAGTAATAAATAATAAAGTGACATCGTTTCTCTGCTTTCCTCATTCTAACAGAATGGCTAAATACATTTGAGCAAATGTTTCCTATTTAGATTCAGAATCCAACAGCATAGTTTTAGTTTTTACACTGCTTGGTGGGACAACCTTCTGGAATCTCTGCAGGACCTGAAATTTAAATACGTGTAACTTCCCTTTAGCCCTTATAAGCAGCATCAAATGGGCAGACCAATAAGAAGTGTGAATTTTGAACATTTTAAGGTCATATTTTTTGGTATGAAATGACCAGAATTAGCACAATTTCTTTATCTTTGTCTCTCATAATTATTTATTTTAAAATTTTCCCTCAAGATATTAGATCTACTTTTTTTTTGGTGTGTTTTTTTCCCTTGTCAGATAACATTTTCATTCTCTCATTTTTCTTATTGTCTTCAGATGGCTTGTATTTGTTCCTCTCTTTCTTTCTTACTTTTGTGATTTTCTTTTTTTCTCTCTGCTGAACTGTTCTCCAGATAACATTTTTTCCCTTTCATTTCTAGGCACAATATTTTAATTGCCTCCTTAATCTACACAGATTTCCATTTAACTTCCTCCATTTTCTTTGCATAAGAGGTCTCAGAGGCACCTGAAATCAGTGACCCAACTGGTAATATGAAAATCCCTGCCAGGGTGGCCTCTCTTTCTTTAAGAACAGGTCAGAACCAAACAAAAGTTGTGTTTCTTCATTTGCTGTTTATTCCTCTCTCACATCATAAATGTTTATCTTGTTTTGTCTGACCAAGACTTAAGAAATTAATGCCTATCTGATAAAATGTATAATCAAAGCTCATATAGTAAGTTTAGTTTGCAGAAATTTGTTAGCAATGACTTTTGCCTCAGACATTTCGAAGCCCTGCCATACAATTTTGTTGCACTAGATGTCACTGTTATACTTCCTAAAGTATGGTGGCCTTCTTAACTGCAGTACGACCTCATGCTCTAAGACACAAGGCTCATATGTATGAGAAGGTGCAACCAGAAGAGTATTTTAATAGCATAGTGCTGCCTGAAATTATTCTTTTGTTTTGGTTTGTGTCTAAGCCATCGCTCCTCTGTAGAGAATGGAAAATATTTCTTCTATTCAGAGCCAAGGACATCCTAATCACTGTAGATGTGAATGCTTGTCAAATAATTTCAGTGCAAATGGTTTATAGTCCTCAAAAGAAGATTTGTACATGTGAATGGCACCGAGAAATAGTACAGCGGTTGCCAAGTTGGCTAATGCAAAGTAGAAGCTTGGCTTTGTCTCTCTGCTTTTTAAATGCACAGAGATAAGCCAAAAGAAATGCAAAGCCATTATTTTTATGGAAACTGCTACTATACAAGCAGGTGAACACTCATATCGGGCTTCTTCTTTGGCTAACCTTCTAGCTGAAGGTATAAAACCTGGTAGATGTCAATCCTGGATAAAAGTTGCTTCCAGTATCTGAGAAATAATATTAGATTCATATCATATACAGTGATTGATAAGATTGATTTGTCTTAAAGTTGAAGATTTGTTCCAAGAAAGAGAAATTTCTAGGATATAAACAGATCTGCCTTTGGTCAATGTGTGCACTCTTTGGGTTCTCCTCACCCGGAGGTGAATGCCAGACTTATGACTGATACAAATACCATTGCTAAGGCTTACCTGCTTCTCTGTTCTAGCTTTGCCTTTCTCCACACACACCTGGCACCATGGCAAACTGTTCATCCCTCAGAAGTTCAAGTAGATTTATTTGTATCTGAAATAATCCTCTGTTTTCATCTACCTTCTGGTTGTTTCTCCTCCGGTCAGTAGTGTATCTCTTTGGTTTTTACCTCTTGCTCATTCCAGGCATTCTTTATTTATCTGCTCATACAGCCTCCATCACCCACCACTTATGAGCATTTAAAACCAATACAAAGCCTTCTCTCTTTCTTTACAGCCTGTTGGATAAGTAGTTCTAATACTATACCCGTTTAGGAGGTGTGTGCTCAACCACCCCTGTACTTCTCAACAGGTAGACATCAATGAATTTTGTCATGTCAAGGACGATATGCTAGGACTAGATAGATGCTGCTACGGAAAGAGGTTGCAAGCTGAATTTTGGAGCTACAAGTGGAGCTATATCTGACAGCTTTTGCTGTCTCAAAATTTCTGGTGTTGGCAGTGTTGTATACTCTATATGGAAAGCCATAGGCACTCTGTCACCTCTCAGGGTACACTTCCAGAAAACAGCCTACCTTGCCTATGCTTAGACACAGTTGAGTATCTCTGTGTGTGTAGTACATATGAGAGAGAAAGGATTGAATGAAAATAAGACATCAATTTTTTTCAGCAAGGTCTGAAATAGGTAGTATTTCAGGTCATTCTGCCTTTTCTGTTCATACTCTGCACTGTCAGAAAATCAGGGAGAACAAGAAGTTCACATTCCACTTGGAGCAAAATTAGCCCAAAAATATATTTTTAGATTTCTTACATGCTTGAAATCCTGCATACAAAGATTTTCATTGTCTTTGTACATGTACCTTACATGAGGATCTCTGATCATCTTTTATGTCTGCTTCAAATTTACCTGAAGCTTTTGCATCTGCTGCTTCATTAGCATTTATTAATGAACTGTATTATTAAGCATTACTAGGCTTTTCCTTTGAAATTCCCTTTTCCTTTACAATTCAACATTTTGCATGCAGAGAAAACCACCCTTCAGTACCAACATGAAGTAGTTATCCAAACTCAACGTATAAAACCAGGACATAATCCCACTAAATTATTTCATTTCACTTAGTTGTTGCATTTTAAAGAAAAGAAAGCAGTTTGTAGTATTTATAGAGCAGTTTGTACATAGAAGAAACTAATAATGTGAGAAACATTTATTTATTTGTCTAAATGTTCAGGGAAACTTTCCTTGCTTTCAGCTTAACAAAAGCAGGGACATTTTTGGATTTGCTCTTTCCTTGTGGCCAAAAAACCCCAGGAAAATGTAAATGCACTCTCTGTTCCACCTGTAGGATGAATGAATTAGTAATATTCTTGAACATTATCACCAGGGAAAGTGGGGTCTTCTCCAGCTAAAAATCTCCACTTATTATTGTTATAAAAAGTGTATTGATCAAAATCATAGAAGAGATTATGCTTAATTGTGCTTGACTTTCTTTAAATTGGAGTGACTTCTACTGTTGAAGTTTCACAATGTGGTCTTTTAAGAGCATTTTCCATCTTTATGTGCAATGTGCAGCAGAGTAACTACATTCCTAGCGAGAAAAAGGCAGTTCTCCCACAGGTATTATGCCATTGTAGCAATTACCCCGAACAGTAATGGGCTGCAGAGAATTAAACTCCGTTTCCTCTGAATGTGGATTCCGAGCTGCATGTCTGAATCATTTAAAAAAGGCAAATTCTTCCAGGCAGACAGTTTATTAGTCAGCTGAGTGCACAGACCAGGGCCAGAGGGCAAACTTTCACTTGACTAGGTCACTTCTTTCCTCTTTACCATATGCAGTGTTTATAGAAGGAAGAGGATTTTTTAAATGACTCACAAATTTCCCAGCTTCATTGGCATGTAAGAGATTTCAATCCAAGCTACTCCAGCAGTATAAAATCCATAATTAACTGACATAAGTTTCTAGCTCCAGTATTCCTCTGTAAGAGAGAAAACCTTTCTGGTTGGTGGCTTTGTCTCTGTGTTCAGACTTTTAATTTTCTCGCTTAACACTTTGTTTTTATAGACTGCTAAATCTATGCCAATCTTGCAAACGGTGTAAATTTATGCAGACTTGAAGGTGTGTTTTCACTCCACATATCATACAAACTGTATGTCCTTCTTAATTAAGTCCTGTCTTGCCCCAGTTCTGCTGAGGGAAACAAGTTGGCTGTTACTTGAAGTTGCGCATGCTGCTGTAGGCTGTGTATGTCCCTGTGTGTGTTTGTTCTTTCCTTATGCCCAAATACCAGATGGCTCATGCAACAAGCCATTGAAGGAGTTCAGTAATCTTGGTCATATTTAGAACAGACCAAAGACAACAGCAAAAATAAACAGAGTATGCTGCTGTACATTGCTGATGAAGGGAACTAAATGTATTTCACATTATAGTAAAATTATTTCCAGATTGTGGTACAAAGCACAGTCTCACAAAATGTAATATATAAAATGTAAGTTATCAAAACCCCAACTGAAATTCCTCTATAGAAGGAGATAATAGTATCTTCCTGTCAGCGTACAGTATACTTTTAAAGTAGTTCAGGGTTGCTTTTACAGAATGTTTAAAATAACTCTTGGGAAAAATGATGTCTGCTATACACAGATGCTGCCTAAACTAAACACATACAAACATAAATGAATCTATAATATATAAAGTTTTGCCTTCAGGTAAATTTGAACTTCTATAAGAAGTATGAGACCTTCTTAGTTCTCAACTTAAATTCCTTCTTACTGGGATCTTGGATTGGATGTTTTCAGATACGAAGGTACAGCAGACACTAATATTTATTAAAGGCTGTGTCTGCATTGTATCAGAGGTGTGTAAACATTATAGAAAATATGTTCTTCATAACATTGATAAAATAGTGATATTCCTACATGGACAGAAATAATGAAATGTAGGATTTTTTTGTGGCATTACGATTAATTACAGTGATCTTCGAATTTTTCTCTGTAGGTTAATGCACATATACCATTCAAATTTTCTTTTTTAAATAGAAAATAGCCACTGAGGAATGCAGTGAAACTTAGGTATGTAATTAAACCTATGCACACAGGCAAGTACCTTGCCAAGTAGTCATTGTTAAGGTGTGCAGGCCCTGGATTGAGGTTTGGCTAGCGGAGCAGACCACAAGAAACCGCTGAACACAACGTGAGAAACTGCTGAACGTAAGTAACAGAGCAAGAGGCTCACAAAGTTACATCCGAAAGCCCCTCGAGGTAGGACAGGACTTCACAACTAGTTAAGTGGAAGTGATGTAAGACAATCACACTTCATGCACAATTTTAGAGAAGCATTGGCGACATTTTGGGGAGTGCAGTCCTGCAAGGCCAAGAGCACCTAGGTGTAACCTTGTCAGTAATACCATACAAGGCTGAGGCGACCTAGAGAGGGATTAAGGTCAATGGGGGAAGAACTAGCATGGAGAAATGGAGAGAAGGGAGGATAGAGGAGGCGCGTTACTTGCAAGTGAGCTGACGATCAGTACGCTAATCAGGCTGAGCCCAGTGCCTGATCACTGTGGGTTTTTCTTCTTACTATTAAGTTCTATTATTAAATATTTTCTCTGTGATTTCACTCTCTATACTGCGCATGTGCACACACATGTGAGAAGCATGTAAGAGGTCCAAGCGCCAGCAACTGGAAAAGGGGTCACAGGTGCCTTTAGGTCTGGAAGCCAGCAACCAGAAAGACTGGGGATTTGTGTGTGTTTCCCCAGGGAACTTCAGTCCTCTGTGGGTGCATGCTTTTGTGTAATATTCTAGTGAACTTCCACGTGCTCTTGCTGACGAGTAAGAGGCCACCTGCATCTGGAAAGACCCAAGGTCTGAGCTGGTGACCAGGTAGGGGGCCCAGGGTTTAGGCATGGAAATTAGAGGGAATTAAATCTTGCGCTATCTGTGAAAAAGTGACATGGTTTGTGAATCTAGAGAGTGAGGAGGAGTTTGTCCGTTTTTACAGGGGAGCTCCAAACCTGATCAGCTAGAGAGGAGGAACAAGCCTTAGCTATCTGTGCTCACATCTGAGTAAGACTGGGATTTTCTACAGGTGCTGGAAAAGACACTGCTCTGTCTGCGTTAGTCTGTGGGAGGCAATGTTAGTATTGCGTGTGTGTGCCTCTGCATGTTGCTGTTGGCCAGACCTGCAGATGGGAAGAGCAGCACCTGCATCCATTGGACTGGGTGGCAGAAGCCTCCTGGGTCTGAAGGTGCACAGGATTTAGCTCTGGCAGGTTGAGGAGGAGGATGCCCCAGGTCCTGAAGTGCACAACTCAGCCACTCCTTAGCAGTCATGGAGTTTAACTTCAGTTTCATGTTAAATGCATCCTAGCCAGGATTAGCTACAAGAGACAAGAATTAAGAACCTCTTGTCACATTGCTGAGAACTGCATAGACTTGTCTGGAAAGGGAGAGGTCTCTTCCTGAATGCATAATATTTTGCGGGTAGCTTTATGAGAATTTACCAACTCTGAGAAGGATTGACTTTCTTGCCTGGACAGTTACATTCTGTTCTGGAGAAAAGAGCTGTTTGCCTAAGCAAGCAGTCTGCCAGAAAGCATTTAGAAATGGGAGAATTGCAGCAACAGATATTGCTGTTTCCTATTATTTCTGCTGCCTCGTTGGCACTTGATGATTTATGGTTTTTTTGCTTGTTCTTTGTTATCTGAGTAACAGATACTTATTGCTTCTAGCAATCTGCACAGAGAAGGAAACAAGCACAATAAACATCGGGAAAGAAGACTACAGCTTTTAGTCAGGTTTGGTTGGTGATCCAAAATTTCCTTAAAAGAAAAGGAAAATGTGACCTAGAAAAACATCAGTGCCCAGTTTTCTCTTTAGTGATCCTTTTTTACTGTTTTTCATTCTATTTCATGTTTTTCATACAGGAGTTTGTTACAAACTGATGCCTGTAGCAGAACACTGAGGAAAAGAAACGGATGTAGAGTTACAGAACGCAAGCACAGTGTATGAAAAACTAAAATGACAAGGTTACAGAGTAGCACATTTCTGTTTGTAGCTGGAGTAGGTAGCTGTGGAGATACTGGAGACAGCAGACCAAACAGGAATTAGTTTTGTTGTTGTTTCTTTTGGGTTCGTTTGTTTGTTTTTAACTGAGCTACCCCTTGTTTCCATTTCACATGCATCATCAGCTGCTTCGGGGTTTACATTACAGGACAAAGATGGGCGGTTACCTTAATGAAACCCATATTTTGTGAAAGAGGTGAGACCATGTAAGAAGAGAGGTATGAATTCATTGTTAATCAGCTGCGGATGCATAACTGTTAATGGGACAATGAATCACAGAAGAATAAGTAAAGACAGTCTGTTTTCCCACTGTCATACAGATTGTACAAAGAAAAGAAGATGAGGATGGAAGAAACATCCACACTTCACGAATAGATATAAGAGTTGCAGGAAAGGTGATGAGCTCCAGATTTAAATAAGGAGGTCAAGATAGATGTAGACTGTATTACTTCAGTCTTACCTAGAGCATAATCTAAACCTAATATTATCTATTTTGGAAAAGATGCCACTGCAAATGTCAGCAAGACAGCTAAATTTAGGACATACCAAAAAAGCATGTCCCTATTTTGGCCTTCTCCTCTCTTCTCTAGCTCCTTAACAGCAGCTGTGGTAGAGGAATAAATATCTTACAAGGCGTAAAATGATTCTTCAAGCTGAAAATTTAGACCCATTCAACAGTGCCAGTGGCTGATCACAAGCTTACAGTTGATATGAAATGCACTGTCGTGCTTACATCTGTCAAAACCATAAAAGCCCAGCAAACCTAGATGTTTTGAGTTATGGAGAGGGTAATGAAGTGAAAATATCTAATAGTTGTTGTTTTCTGTTTTCCCATCCAAAACACTAAATTATATCTTTTTATTTTCTTTTTCTCCCTTTGCCTGTCAGTCTCTTCAAGTACCTTTAGGAAGGTGTGCCCATTACAACACACATCTGTCCCTTCTCAAACGTCCTTCTTGCCTTCAAAACCTGCCTTTAAATGACACTTTAACAAGCAGATTGTGACACAAGTTTTGAGGATTGTTTTCCTGAGCTTGCTGTTTCTCCACCCAGCAGTTCTGCCTTTCTTAGGTGCAGCTACAGTGCAATGGCTGCCAACAGTGCCAAGAGAGATCCCTGACAAAAGGAATGAACTCAGATGAGTCCTGCTAAGACTGGCCATTTCTATGTAGTTTTTCCCATGGGGCTCCTCCAGTCTCTTATATGTAAGAAGAAAAACTGTTGTGTGGATTCCCCATAGAGTGCACAAACTAGGTGACATCTAAGCCCTACAATTCAGTAATGCCCTTTTCTCAATTAATTGTTTATATTTCCTATGGGTAAAATTGCAAAAGTCTTGAAGGCTCACAAGGCCTTGAAGGCTCAGGGATCAAGGCTGGCTCTACCATGGTAGCAGAGAATCATGTTGTGGCAAAGAAAGCTCAGAGAAGCAGCCGTGTGCTAAATTAGAAAAATTAGTGCCTACTTGGAGCATGTACCAACACCTAGTCATGGAGGAATTCATAAGCTACACGAAAGCTCTGAAAGTGTAGCTATGAGAATTTGTGAGGCAAATGTGTAAATAAGATCCAGTGTATTCTAGTCTGATGAAGGCTACCTATACCGTAATGTTGTCTCACAGGATATACAGCTATCTATAAGGCTCCTTTGATGTTTGGCTAAAGTTTTCCTTACTTCTTTTATTACTATCGCTAATCCATATCTTCATTTCAATCAGCCCACAACTAGAGTTCCTTAAGCGTATTACTAATTCAGTGCTGAGCTGTGGGAATTAGGAAGATGTAATTGAAAGTTCTGCATCACCTGCTGCAGGAGGCCCAGCTCCTGTGCTTGGCTAATTGTCAAAGTGCTAACTGATAGTGGCAATATTGTCTAAACACAATCCAGTCCATGTGGGGGGGCTCAAAAGTGGCACCGTGTACATTTTGCCTATTAAAATGCATTCTCAGGGGAAATATGCTGCTTGTTAAGCTTGTGCAGGAGTTAGGGGAAGGAGTCGACTCATAGAAGAGAGCCAGCATTTTCCTTAATAGGCAGGAGAAATAGGGAACTAAACATTTGAAAACAGTAAAATCTTGGGCTGCATGGAGATTCTGCTTTCTAAAAATGACTCACATTGAAGATGGGCGTAGTTTTTGAAGAAATGGTAACATGAAACACACACAGTTACGAACACGTAATCTTGTAGCAGGAATGCTTAGGTGGGTTAGAAATGTTCTTGTTTATTTGTGAAAATAGGAATGACACACAGTATGGAGAGAGATTTTTCTCAAGCAGAAACTTTCTGGTTTGTGACATACAATAGAGTCCCAAAGAAAATAATATTTTTCTTTTAGGAGAAGCATTCAGTGCAAACAAGAGATTTCTCTTTCATCAGTGTCAACTACATTGTGGCAAAAGCCTTCACTGCCCACTTGTTAAGTTTTCAAAAGGTACCCTTCTACCTTGACCTATGATGTGCCTTCTACACTGGAGAATTGTGTCATAAATAGCTGCAAAGCTGTTTCATTATTTTCTTTAAAATTCCTCTCTACTGTTTTACTCACTGAAAAACTTGAGCAAAATACATTACTGATAGAGAAGGTCCATTGTTGTTAATCTTGATCAGTATAATTCCATTTCTGTTTCATCCAGGAATCATTTCTACATTTAGCTGGGAAACTGAAAGTTCAACTTTTTCGAAATGTCCACTCTTTTTCATTGTCAATATCCACCTGCTGTCTCTTGTCTTGTACGTAGGTTATGGAGTCTTTGTGCCAGAAGATGTTTTTCTATTTTGTTTTTGCACAGCATCTAGCACATTAGTGAGTGGGTCCTTCACAAAGGATTGTATTCATAAAGAAAATATAAGGGATGAATTAGGAAATAATGTTTCTTTATATTGTTAGCTCTTGTTTTCTCTTTATTAACTGAGACAATTTGACAGTCTTTAAATACTTTCCACAGTGCCTTTCAAGCACTCCCAAAACCTGGAAAATATTTTGCCCCTATTTTACCACTAGAGACTAACAGGGAGAAAAAAATCATGTGTATATTCAGCAAAATAATAACAAATGTGGGACATAAATTCTGCTTTCCTAGTTTTTTGCATTAACCTTTCTACCATAGTGCTATTCAAATGCATAGTACAAGCTCACACAGACTCATTTCACTTTTCAGGCAGCTAAATCTCAGTGATTTTTAATGCCTACAGAATTATAAAAAAAAAAAACAAACAACTATCAGTTAACGTGACCAAGGTAAAGGAGATGCCTGTTCTTGAAAAGAAAATACAAGCTATAAAGATGTTATCTAAATGGAGAATAAAGAGCTGGGGCAAGGTAGGAGCTGAAGATAGAGAATGGCAAACAAAATGGTCCTGACACAAAAGTAGCTATGGAAGAAACCTGTAAAAACATGAAGACTTCAACTTCTTCAGTTGAGTAATCTCATCTATTGAGATGAAACGGAACTAATATAGAGTTTGATATGTGGTCCTGCTTTAAACTTGACGTTTTAGAGGAAAATCTAAACAGAAAAAAATTCTGTTGTGCAACCTTTTGTACTTCTTTTTTTTTCTTTTTCTTTTTTTTTTTTTTTTTTTTTTTACAGAAACTACCATGAGGATTTTAAGAGAGAGCCTGGACTTATCCAGAAAATTAAAGAAGGTAAATATTGGGGAGACCATACTGTCTTGCTGATTTTCCCAACATACTTGTGCTGTGTCAGTGGTGAGAAAGATGCCAGCTGAAGGACCCCTTATCTTACTAAGGGTTTATGGCTTGCACCATAAATGACAACATGTTCAGAAAATCCATTCCAAGACCTGAATCAACTCATTCCTGAAGAAGGAAAGGACTACATTTTTTTTTTTCCAAAAATTTATTTTTGAAATATTCCTGAGCTGACAGGAAGGGCAGCTGAGCATTCAGACTATATGATGCCAGTTACTAGGCTACCATGAGAAATTACCGAGCAAAAAGTTAAACCAGCACGAGAGAATGTGCCACATTGATGTGGCCCTACAGTTCCCATTGTACCACTCTGTTAACAGTGGAGAGTCTTGAATGGAGTTAAGGGAGGAACACTAAAAGCAATAGCAAGATGAGAGAAGAGATACTGAGGTTGGGCCAGCAAAAAAGAGGAAAATTGCTATTGCAGGGTTGCAGTGTTAGAGCTGGTTCAGGCAAGTTCTGAGTGAGATGTCTTTATTCAGCTGTGCCAGGAGGAGCACACGCGGTATCACAAAAGCTCTGAAGTGTCAGCCTTTGATGTTCAGGAGACAGACTCACCTTTCAAGTGCAAGTATAGAACATAAACTTGGTGGTAGAATATGTAAAACTAGCAGTCTGAGGGCGGCAATGACAGATATTAAGCAGCATGAAACTTGTTGAACAGTGAAAGATCACTTAAACATTTTGGCTTAAAAGAAGTCTTAAATGCAGAGTTGATATAACATCCATAGCTTTATTTATATTTATCAGAAGGATGTCTGTCCTGAAAATTATAAACAAATAAAACAGCAATTAAACAATGATGTCTTTTTATTATAAAACTGTCTGCAAACTTTAATGGAATTTGCTGTTTATACAAGCTATGCCTAGTAAGGATGTTTGCCATAAGAAATTGCTTTTTATTCCTAAAGATTTTTTCCGATATGCATAAATGTGAAATAATTCCATGGTAATTCCAGGCCATTGAAAGTTTAATTCCATAACACAGGCTCCAGAGAGATTATTTCTGCTATTTTATCGGGGCGACCCTGGAATCTTTAACTGTTATATGAGCTTAGTTCTAAATGTAATTTCCTGCTAGCTGCTAGGATCAGTTTGAAAGATTCAGTCTTGTTTCTGTGTCTTATTATTTTATGAGCAGTTGAATGTCAAACATCTCTTGATGTCACTAACAGGAGCTGCTCCCTTAACTTAGTGAGAAAAGTAATGACCCTGTAAATCAATTTATGGCTGAGTATGTACTGCTGTGTATCCGTGCCGCTACCTGATTGATTCTGGTTGTGAAAGTCACTGTGGAAAATACTTAGCTGTCATTATGCATTGACAGGAACAATTGCCATAAACACAAATACCCCCAAGGCCCGCAGACAGTTTTCAGAAAATTGTTCTCATCCTTTAAAGGTAAGACATTTTTAATACTGGGAAAAACAAAAGCATGTCTTTTAAAATACTTCAAAGCAATTCTGTCTCCAAACTAACATGAAAGCAAGCACAGACATATTCGATAGTTAAAAGGTATCAGTTAGAAGGGCACATCAGCATTTTTCTGGAATGCTCAGCAACAGCATTCATAGGGCATAGGATTTTTTTTCTTTTTTTTTTCTTTCATGAATTCAGCATTCCTGACATAAAAACCAGCAGATGAAACACTCAGCAGAGGGCAAAAGGACGAAAAGTCTGTGTAGTGTTTCCCTGAAGCAATGAAAACATACATCACAGAGAGGGCTGATAGGAGTCTGAATGGGAGGGTGAAAGTCTTGTTGATGACTAGAAGCCCTCGCACAAATTACCTTGATTCAGAGATCATCAAGGCCTTCAGAAGGGAGAGAAAGAAGAGGAAAATGCTAGTGATAATCTCAGGGGTCTCACTGTCTCTGGTCCCAGAAGCCTGTAGGAAAAACAGATGTTAATCTAGGAAAGAGGAAGAAAGATTTCGTGTAAAGCTATGGTTGTGCTCTTTGATGATAGAGGGGTGGGGATGAAGAAAAGTGTGTTCTGGTGGAACTTGTCTTCTGGGCAATGCACTAGGTCAGAGATTCCCAGATACTTGCTCAGTGAAGGGTCAGTAAAGGATGAAATGTCAGGAAGGAGAGGACAGGCCAGCACAAGCTGCACTGACTTTAATCGTATGGTGGTCCTGGAACAGACACAGAAGTATTTCTTGCTTCAGTGTGCATCTGTAGGATGGGCTAGGGCAGTCAGAAGGACCTGGAACTGCTAGTTGTAGATCTATATGGGTATGAGCTCTCTACACTGAAGAGCTGATAGCTCCGGTCACCTCAATTCCTCCACTCCCCTAATACTGGAGGACACCTTTCACCAACACAGCCTCCACAAAGCAGATGATTCTGTTGAGAGCCATCACAGTGGAAAAGTCTGACTTTGGGCTGCATAAAAAGATTCTGGGCTGTTGTCAGGTTTTCCAGAAGTGTGAGTAATATGAGTTTTAAAAGAGTGTCCGTGGGGTATCCTGTAGGTAGCCCATAACAAGGTTGAACAGAAAGAATTAGAATACTTACGGAGATAGTAAAAATGTCTGCTGCTGTTTAGTTGCCAGTCCTAGAGATGGAGAAATAAGAGGAATGAGAAACACTTCTTTCAGAAACTAAATCTGTAGACCTTTTTTTGCTGAAACTGTGTGGGATAACTCTCATGCCCAGTATTTTTAAATAAGCACTTTTAAATAATAGGGGTATATATTTTTTTTTTCCTAGGAAGACAGACAATGAGCAAAGTAAGAGACTAGGACTAATCATCCAATTGTCTATTACTACTTGAGTTACTACTGATTGGTAGAAAAGAACCTACAAGGTTCATGCATGGCACCTGTCTCAGCTACTGTAGGGCTGTGTCTACTTTCTGGGGCTCCTCCCATACTGGCCAAAACAACAACCATGTAAACACCAGTTTACTGACCTCAGGAGCAGCAACCATTATGTGTATTCTGGACCTTTCAAGCTTTTGCATGAGAATTGAAAAGCAAGATGTGTCTACTGCCGAACGAGACTAAAACTTGCTGATACAAGAAGGTATGCCTTCCTTCTCACAAGAGAATCTTCCTATACAGTTCTACTACCGTAGGTAAGAGCAAGAATTGTTCAGATTCCTTGTATCAAGTGACAGGTGTCAATTGTTGCTCTGATAACAATTGATGACTCCTGAAAAAATTTCAGTATAGGAGTCTCAGAAACACAATGTAAATTGAGGACTCTGACTGTGTCACGATTATCTTGTATATAGAAGAATTATACTTTTTAATGTTAGCTCTTATAATCCCAGAAGGTGTTGTGATAGAACCATATAGAATTAAAGGAACTCACATTAAATGGATTAAAAGCTGGTTAAACAATATATCTCAGAAAATAATTATGGTGTAAGGTACTGAAATGTTAAGAGTAAAACATAAAGAATGAGAAACATAAGATTCCTATATTGTCATGGATGGAAATTTAGTCATTGTAGTGGAAGAATATTTTGAAAAACTGTAATCCTACTAAGATTTCAGGTGACAAAGAAATGGCAAAAAGTGCTGGAGAAAGTCCATACATTTGGATTTCTTCATATAGGGACCTCACCTGATGAACATTAAAGAGGCCAAATGCAAATTATTGTATCTAGAAATTAAGACTGTAACATGACCTTGCAATATGAATTACAGTATCTTGCAGGCTTTAAAAATTATGTGAAATGAATTTCCAGTGCACTGATGTTACTAAAATACTTACATAATAGCTCTAAAAAGAAAAGCAGGAGACATAAAGGAAGGAGACGACATTTTCTCTGATGATAGCAATATAAATCCCAGCTGTCTTCAGAATGAAAGTTGAAAATGTTATTTGTTTCATGAAAATGTTTTACAAAGCATTCAGGAATGATTTGAAATTTGAAAGACGCTTTCCTTTAAAAGCTAAGAACTCAGTGGAGTTGATCAAGGTATGCACTCATACCTGAAGAAGAGATTTCTCATGATATTTGATTCTTGATAGCAAATACCTAGTTGAAAGCTGCAGTTAGAGAAATTCAGACTCCAAATAAGGTGCATGTTATTAACGGTAACACTATTTTATTTATTGGTTTACTTAGGAAAGGACTATTTTATCAATACTATCTTGGGTCACTAAGAGTAGAAAAGCATAAAACAGAAGTGCTATAGCTCAAAACAGTATTGAAAAGCGTAGACCTTATTGGATTATTGTGTTGTATAGCATGTGAAATGCAGAGGGTTTGATGAGATGGTTTTCTTACTCCTCTCTAGCTTTAACATTTCTGACTCTATAAAAGGTGGCCAGACTGGCAGCCCTGGAGCATGATCATTTCCCTTTATGTGCACAGCAGGTACCATATGAGAAACACCAGTGCATACATCCTCCCTAATAAGCCTGAATCTTCCCGTAGGGCTCAGTTCTGTGGAAAAGAGGATGATTTTCTGAGAGGTGCCCATCCTGCAGGGGGACAAAAAGGTTGGAGAGGCAACTAACAAAATCTAGGATACTGTCTTTATCTGTGAAAGGGAAAAATTTTACTAGGATTTAAACAGAGGACCAATTCATATAGCCACTAATAGTCAACAGATGGTAATTACTACTGGCTACTAAAAGCTAGGTCAGATTTGAACTCAATGACCCAGAACTAAAATGCTCCATATGCCATCCCTGTGCTGTCTGGTATGTTCACTAGTCGTGACCCACCCACCAAAATAAGGCCTTTCCCCTCAAGCAGGAAGCTTTAATATTCTCAGTTAGATGAAACCACTGCTTTGACATTTCTGCTCTGCTGTTGGTTTTAGCTCTTGCTACATGCTGTTTATCACACTCTAGTTTTAACCTTTAGGAAACAAGAGAAAACAAGACACTTTGTGAAAGAGAGGAAGTCATGGAAATAGTAAAGGATCTCTTAGAAGAGAAGCTCTCCTTAAGTCCCAGTCAGCCCATGAACTAGATATTAGGTTAGGCTTTTCTTTTTCTTCTCACAGCGCCCTTCAAGGTCTTTTCCAAGCCCTCAGGTGTTAACCAATTGCTAGATGATATCAATCTACTTGGGTAGTACATTTAATTGCCAATCTTTTGGTTAGTTTAGGTTGAAATGGAATTTCATCAATTAGGTAGAATTTGCTAAACATCTAGCTGATAGGTGTTCATTAACCACACAGTGACCAGCAAATAGAGCTTTCTGTGTCTTGAAAAATACAGGGATTGCTTACTATTGGGACATGTAGGATATACAGCAATATATATACCATCTATATGCTTTACATCACTATGGCATCTCGTGTTTTATACACATTCATACAAATACACAGTGTTTTAAGGTATTAATTTTCTGCACATTAAGAGTTTGGAGAAGTTACTTTGCAGTAAGGAATAAAACGCTGCTCAGTGAGGTCATAATTACTAGGGAGGGAAGTTTTCTGTGTGTCGGAGGCTCTTCAGTTCGTTAACAGTCTCTGCTGCCAAACGGCACACCAGAAGGTCATTAGAAGTCCTGGCCTAGGCTGAACAGTGACTTTTGATTGTCCTACAGTACCAAAGCCATGCATTTATTAAAGCCTGTTTTTTTCAGTCTTCTCTGGAAACTGCTGTGAACTGTTACCATATTTATGATATGCCGTCTATGTGATTAAGTATTTCCCCGGTAGGAAACCACATATCTTTTACTATGACTGCAGATATAGGATTTACTTGGAATCAGATTTGCTGAATGCTGAATTTCTGACAAATAGGTATTGAATCTTTTATATAATTGTGTTTCCTCTACCTACTACTGCTAAGGAAATACCTGAAAATGCATTAGGTGTCTTCAGACACTGCTTCTTTCTATGACTGCTGCAGGGTAAGCACTTTCATTTTCACTACTATGGCCTTTTTCTTTACTGTATGGCATAAACCTCAAAAACTTGAAAAAAACTTGTCTGCAAGTATTTTATATCTGTACTGCTGTATTTTTTTGGTTTTACTATATGTAGAGTGCTACAGCCATGTATTAATGCTTGCCTGTATCTGTGTGACAGCTGAATAGATAATGTGAAACTCCCTTTTCTTTTTTATTTTTTTAAAAATTTTCTTAGGAGCTCATGAAATTTCAACTAAAAGGCAAATATATGCATTTGGTAGTGAAACAATATGATGCTGCATCAGCAGGTCTTATCTGAAAAATTAAAACAAAGGAAACAATCCAAACAAAACTGTTTTAATACCCAGTTTTAGGTAATGCTACACATGAAAAAGAGCAAGCAAACTGCAAAATCTGCAGCTTTATGTGTGAGGAAGTCAGCAATAAGATAATAAGCAACAGAAGTATCAAACAGAAAAAAACCAACCAACCAACCAAAAACCTCAAAAAACCAGAAAAGTATTCTCACAAGTAGTTAACTCCAGACTGCAAGAAGTATAAAGAAGTATAAAGACTTGAAGTTTCCAGCAAAGTAGCATAAAGATATACTGGCTGATAAAAAAAGCAGAAAACTCAGAGATATTTGTGACTGTCCTCTTCAGCTGTCAGACTGAAAGGATGAAATTCTATCTTCTCTTGAGTATTACTGCAAGGCCTAGGCTACTTTTAGTTGCTTTTTCGACACAAGGAAAATTGTTTACTCATACTGAATACCAACTAAATTAGAATAGCTAGTTAAAGCATGTATAATTAAATATTTCTTGGCTGAATTGTTTGTGTTTCAAGTAGTCTGTATGGCTTTTATTCAATGCCTGTTACTATGGAAAGGGTCCTTGCTGTCACACATTTTGTCCACCTGTTCAGTGGTAAAATATTTAGGATAAAACCCTCACTTCACTGACATCAGTTAAATACACTTTTTTGGTGGATAGGACTCAGGTTTGCTTTTCTTTTCATTTGACAATTCCCTTTGTTTTATAACGCTCAGTACTTAAGCATCTACAGCAGTCTGTACTTAGCATAAAAAGGTCTTACTGAAGTTTCTTTTGTTGAAGAAAAGAAACTCCTGAATAAGACTGATTTCTATGTCAGATTATAATTCTTCACTGAGGCTTATCACAAGTAGTCTGGGTACACCATTCTAATAACAGTTCAGACAATATATTATAATAGTTATGTAAGATACTGTGTTTTTGTGTAAGGTTGGAGGCTGTTGAAATGAAGCACAATTTTTTTAGCAGAGCTATTTGCACCTTGTTAGAATAGTTGAGCACTATTTCCTGCAATCATCAATCAACTTCCGTTTGGAGAGCAGTAAGTGCTCCTCCTGCTGTCTGTGGTGTCACTCAGTATCTTGTTATGTCTTGGGGCTAAGATCTCAAGCAAGGCAATTCTCAACAGCAACCATGAGCCAGAAAGACTTAAGAACGGTAAAATAAAAGGTTTAATTCTTTGAAGGAAGTTTAATCATGCAGTCACTCAGGAAAGAATAGAGTAATTAGAAAAAGTAAAAAAAAAAAACAAAACAAAAAACCACCACCCTACATATGTCACTTCAAATGACACACAAAAGATTTTACAATAGACAGGAGAATTTTCCACCTCTTCTGCCTTTTTTCTTCCTTTCTTTCCTTTATTTTTTACATACTAACATTTTAAGTAACATTAAATCATTTAATAAGAATGTCAAAGTAATTGTTCTCTATATCTGCGTACCCAAACACTGACTCAAGCACAAAAGATCTGGCTGTCAACCAGCACAACTAAAACACTAATGGATATCATGTCTAATCTTCATGCGCTGCAGCTGGGTCAAGTGCTTGGGCACAAATTGATGGTTAGGCTAGTGCTGGATTTCCAGTTTTCAACGGATGTCTTAATTCCTTATGCAGACTGTGCCTGAAACATAATTACTCTTTTGCATGTCAGCTCATTCCAAAGCTGCCCTGAATTCTGAGACTGGAGAAAACAGACAGAGAAAAGGGAGGGGGATTTGGGGGGTGCCACGGCTGCTCTGAAAATGCAAAGGTGCTGAGATGAAATTGGGCATCCACAATGGAAAAAATACGACTAGAGAATAATTAAAGATGGCATTTTGGGGTTACAACTGTGGAGTGTCTGTTCAAACCAAAATAAAATTAAATTAAAGCTGAAAGAAACAGCTGCACATTAAGCCCTATTTAATATTGATGCTAACTGAAGTATGGATTTGAGTGAGCTTCCTCCTAAGGTCTTCGCTTTGTTCCACTGCCTTATTGCATAATAAAAAGGATTTCTACTTAGAAAAATATAGCAATCACTCATGTATACTTCTTCACTCTATTTTGAGAATGAAAAAAAATATGGTTCTCCCCTTACATGCCTCTCTCAGTGATGCCAAAGTAGAGAGAGACCCCACTGAAAATGAAAGTATAGTGCCCCAGAGGGAAAATCCCCAGTGTTTAAGGAGAATTAATCTCTATAGTTTAGTTACAGCTGATAGGTTAAAGAATTATGTTAAAAATGCTTTTAACAAAAGCTGTTTTCTTAGACATATTGATTTACTCCACTCTTTAATTTAGTACACTTAGATGGTTAAGAATCCTGTCCTGACAGCTTTTCTTACTGGAAATCTGATATCCAAGTTGTTAACAGGAAGTATCTTTTCCAGTAGTTACTTGGGTACCAAGTGGTATGTATTTAAACCAGATGCCATGGGTTATCAGAGACCTGCACATCCTCCCTAAAAGAAATTAAGTAGAAACACCTCGTGCTGCACACAATGAAGAAGCTTCCTCGTTACTGCAGCAATAAGAGAGGAAATACTGTTCCCACTTCTTTTACTTCCAGGCTTCGTGGAACGTCACCTTGCCTGGTGCTACAATCTGATCACGGCCTAATCATCCTGAACGTTTTCTTTTCCTTGTCTTCCAAGTTTCACAAAGAAATTCTGAGACCTGCCTGCATACAAACCCAGTAACATTTGACTACTTAAGGCAAAAGTACCAAGTTCTTCAATTTTATGTAATTTCACTAAGGCTAAACTCTTACAAGAGTGCCAGAGTGAATAAAGAGTTTGAGATTTGATTCACAGGGGTTTCTTTCAAGGGTATAGGTGTTTCTCAATTAACCTAGAATATTAAGCAATAGAAAGGATAGTGTGACCTGTATTTTACGAACTTATTAATTGCAATTCAAAGGGAGGCTATATAAGCTTATAGAGCTGTGTACTAGAAACTCCAGGAACAGGTTTTAGATATACAGACTTATGAGTCCCTTCTTTGACATCTAGAAAGCTGTTCCTTTTCTTTTTTTTAAATCATCGTTCCTATGTCGAGTGAAAACATTTTATATAATTTTTTCTAACTGAAATATAGGCAATTTTTCTGTTGAAATTGTTGCTGTCTGCATAACAGTTTGACTTCTTATTGAGAAGAAGCATATTCATGCGAGGCCACAATGAAAATTTGATATTACCCATCTAAGATTTTACTCAGATTTATTGATATTGTTGCTTTAGTTGATATTTTCTATGGCTTTCTCATTCTCCCCATGTTAATCATCTGGTAGGACAGTACTGACTGAAGCACAGTTTTAGGTGTGACTTAGCTTACTCTCTTATTAGACTAATTGACTTTGTAATGACGATGAAGAAACACTTAATTGTATCTGCTATAGCAGTTTTGTTTTGATTAGGGCTGTGATTTTAAAGCTAGTCTGCTGATCATCTCCACAACCCATCTATTGCTGTCACACCAGGGAGAGGTGGTGAACTGCACAAATTAGATGCCTTCAGAGGAAAATACACCAGAAGTTCTTGTAGGGCAACTCCAGCTCACTCTGAGAGATAACGAGCACTCAATCTATAACACCAGCCAGAGCCCAAATGTGCATAGCTGAAAAGATCATTAGCACCATCTCTCTTGCTCTTCAGATCCAAACCTGATGAGCTACAACTCCTATGAACGTGACGTGGATATTGCTGGCATGTCAGCAGCTTAGGCAATCTAGATAGAGTTGCTAATTGTGAGACAGAAAGATGCCATAGATCACTGAAGTACGGGTGATCCATCAGAAGGTGGGTGAAAAAAAAGATCACACCATCTATTCCCATAACAGCAAAAGGAACAATAAGAAACCATTATTTCAAATTCAGCCTGTGTCTTGTGACAGGTTCCCCCTTCTGTTTCATCCTTCTTTAGTTCATCTACATTTTGGTAATCCATAAAGCACCTTTTTGCACAGGAACTGGTGTTGATTAAAACGTTCCATTTGAATTGCTGGTTTCAGGGTACTACATATGTATGGCTTCATTTTCAGTGGTGCTGCGAAATTTCATCTCTGCACACTAAAAATTCATTTAAATATGATTTTGAAAGAGAAAATTTGTAATTTAAGAGAGTGGTTTAGGCCAAAATTCCTTGGGCACCTACTCCTTGAAGTATCTTCAAGAATCTTGTGTTTGGTATGAAGATATGTTGCAGTACAGCACACTGAGTACAGGGCCTCTTGGGACATGATTCCCAAACTACCAACCTGTTGAGCAGTGAGACATCAGGAGCATAAGGACAGGGAATGCTGAAGAGAAGGAATAGCTTTAGCTCAGCATCCAGCTGTCATTCATTACTTCTTTGATAGCATGCTTTTACTTTTATACATTAAAAAAATTTTCTTCTGCCATGCCTACCAGTAACATGTATGAAAACATCTGACATTCCATCTAGCAGGGGGCAGTGATAAACAAATACATTAACTAGTCATTATACTGAAGACTGTGATTCACTAAGAAGTGCAAGCAACTCACTTTAAACATGGCTCATATTTCATATACCCTATATAATTTATTTAGAAACCCAAATTTACATAGGTTTCAGAAAGGTCTGCTAGAATGTGCTCTGTACTTTTTAGAAACATTGATCTCTAGTCACAATCTTAAACTTCAGTTGCTTCTGTTCCTGCTTATTGTCCAGGGAGAACTACGGTATACTAAAAGAAGATAGCTTCTGAACTATTGTCAAGACACCCTCATGAAACTGATTGTAATGTCTTGTGCTGTATGATATTAACTATGTGTGGTTGTATTTTGCTACATCTGTCACTGGTTTGTGTTAATCTAGTTCTTTTCTTTGCACTGCAGAGTATTTTGAGATACTCCCTTGTAGTGTTACAACATATAAGGTATATCCTACCACCTCTGGTTTCCTGAAAGCCTTTTCTGTGATAAATTGAACATTATATCATATCTCAGTTTCACAGTCAGCAGTGTTTCAGTGTATCATTTGTCTATTTTTTTCCATGGTGATTTAGGTCATAAGATATTCTCCTATTCAACAGTTGCAAAGAGTATACAGAGCATCAGTTTGGCTAATGTGTCTCCTATATGCTTATAAGAGACATTATAATTACAAACTGGGAAGTTCCCAGGGTTTGTTGTATGTTTTCTGCTTCTGCCCCCTACACCTTATACTCCTTTTAGAAAACAGCCATTTACCTTTTATTTAGCATTTCAGTGGTTTTTTGTTAGCTACCAGATTAAATTTAATTGAAGTCTGGTATTGTTCTAGGACAATGATCTGAAACAGTTTGAGAACGGGGAGTAATAGATTCTTTTTTTCCTGTCTGACTTGAATGCTGAGCTTTGAAGTGTAAGTCTGATTTTATATTTTAGGCTGTAGGGGCAAGTTTGGGTGGTTTAGAGTTGTTTATTGCATTTAGGAACACTTTCATGATGGGCCAGTATAATGTTTGTATTTGGATGTAGTAGCACAGCTCAGATGCAACTGGCCTCTGGGGCAAGGAATGAAATGTTCAACAGTGCTTGATGCTGATTTTCTGCCCTCTTCATGGTTTGGCAGCTGGCTCTGGCCTGCAAGCTTTCAGAAAGGAGTTGTACCGTGTATGAGGGTATCCAATTCTGTAGGTTTGTGTGAAGGGGAGAGAAAGATATAAAATGCGTTTGAGAGCTCTTTTCCCTCTAAAACAATTTCCTTAAAATTCAGGAGGTGGAAAAAAGGAAATCATTAACTGGCATGAATTATTATGGCTGGAAGGACTGTTATCTGTTCGCCTTTGGAAAAAAATTCATGGTTGCAGCAGCACTGGGTTGCCACAGTGCAAAGAACAAGAGCAGTGCAAAAGTACAAATGGCAAGAAAAAACAAACAAACAAACAAACAATCATCGTAAAATCCTTCTCAGAAAATATGTGCAGGTTCCTTTGGAACACAATGTATATACTTAGATCAGTTTTATGTTAGTGTATTTTTGAGTGAGTTATCATTTGCATCTGTCTGAACCTAGAATCAGCCCCTTGTTTCTTGGTGCTGTCTGTTATTGCTTATGGCTTCTCTTAGAGCAACAACCAGAATTCCCAATTATCATCAAATTAAATATGAGCATTTTCTTCCTCAAAGAGTTCATATTTCCTTTTGACATCAGGAGAAAAACTATCACTAACCCATGATGTCTATACAAAAACTCTGGCAGAGACTATAAGCCTCAGTGGGCTACAGTGGGTGAGACAAGAAAGAATGTGCAACACAGAGCCTTTGTCACTTTACTCAATCTAAGGATGAACAAATAGTAACACACTGTAACTTCCTTCCTTGGTGCCATTGCTGTGTGGAAAAGCCAGGACTCATTCTCTCCTACCTACATAAAAATACAGCTAGGTTCCACCTGAGCAATAAAGTTGAATTGTCCAAGTTCAGCATTTGGAAATGAAGGTGTCTGCTGTGTATTGTAAAGAGGATTGTCCTTTAGGGTATGTGAGTAGAAACCAGTAGCTCTGGCACTTTTTTTCATTAGCATTTGCCTGTGGGTAGTGATCAAAAGTGACTAACATGCCAGAATGGATATTTTCTGCACTTTAAAAAAAAAATATTTTTAACACTTCAGGCATTTTGGAATATTTCTTCAAATGTCCTGAAAACTGGATTTTCTGTTGCACTCAAGTGAACTCAATAGTACAGAGGCTGAGGGGGAAAAGACATACACTTTATGCTTGCTCTAAAGCTGATGATAACATGCTCTAAAGCAGATGGTAACAGATAATATTTCCAAAGAGCTGTCTGTCAGCCTTGAATAAGTGGAACAAGGTATGCCCCAATCTCCTTACCTGACCTTTCTGCAGCTAAGGACTTCCCCATCCTAGAAATTGCCATCTGGGAAAATTTGATCTAGAAAGTGTCTCATTCTGCAACAGGAAAAGGAAATTTAAAAAAATACTGTAGTTGCCAGCATTTTGACAGAAAAGGTGAAATATCTATTAAATGGCAACTCACCATTGGTGCTAATTAAAGATACTGAGAATATCTTTGCAAATATTTGCATTAACGGATTGTCTTGTATTTTAACAAAAAAATCTTTACATTGAGCAACCTAGAACAATTCTCTCCAAGGAAAGATACCTTTCTGAAATGCAGGCATAATAATAATAATAAGTACTTACTGTCTACATAAGTACATAATAATAAGTACTTACTGTCATCTAGGAAGGCAATTACATAGACTAAAGCAGCACGACATATCAGTAGAGGACAAGCTTTTCTCTGATAATCTCACTTGATCACTGCACCCATAACTGATCTTCAGTCCAGCTCTTCTGTGAGATTGATTAAAAGGGTCAGTGCTCAGTTTTATATTGAAGATTAGTTTGATTTATTGGTCACTCTTCTGTCAGGAAAGAAGCAAATGTCTTCTACCCCAGGAAGGTGAAATGAAACTTAGAGCATTTTACTGTTCCTTTATATTATGCAACCTGTCATCATTTTGCCCAGTAATATTTTCTTTGTAAGCAATCTGTTTTCTTAACTTTTTCTGTTCCTTTCGGATAGTTTTGAAAACTGTTTTTATGCCTAGGATAAGAAGAATCATAGGAACAGCTTAACAAAGGTATCTCTCTCTGTTCTCCTCTTTTATATTTATCTCAGGTAGGCATTTAGCTACACTTAAACTTTATTCTTGTGCTTATCCATACTTTCAAAGCAGATATGCAGAGTATATTAAAAGGATATTTGTTTCCCTGTGTAAAACTTTAAAGGTTACTGCTAAAATGTGCTATGCATTGCTGTTTTTTAATTGAATGAAGAGAACCTTAGAAATTAAAAGCTGTATTTTTTTTCTTTCTGGAAGCATAAACACTATTCTTGCTGCGTATTTGTTTATGGAATTGTATTCAGGAGTTAGAAATGTAGATGGAACTATCTGTTTGAAATATCGGACAAATGGTCACGAGTTTTAAGTATGAGTAATATTAATACTGGAAGCAGATTTTTTTGTTTTTCAGAGAAAACAGAAATACTACATGTTTGGTTAGTCAGTCATGTTATGCCAGTTCCAGAGAGCAAGCATGCAGTTGGCTTCTATTCTACAGTATCATTGACATGCAGGACAATGGTTACATGAGCTTTAATGGATGTAGGATTTTTTAATTTTTTTTAAATTTTTTTTTTTTACGTATGCCATGACTTTTTGGGAGACGTCTAGAGTCACAGAATATAAGATTAAGCTTAACCATGGAAAATAATTGAGTTATTGATTAATATTTTTATAATGTCTATAATTTTCTAACTTTGACCATCTGGCCAGCTCTAATTTTCTTTTCAATGTCAATTCCTCCTCTTTATCCTTGGCCAGTGATCTTCTGTAGCCTGACACTTTTTCAGCTCTATTATGTACTTGTAACCACAGCTTACAACTGAATGTACATCCTAACCACATTTACTCTTCAGTAAGCAAAGAGTTGTGTGGGAAGAGCATTTTAAAAATGATTGGCTGGGGTGAAAGTATTCATTGTTCACAAAATGAAACTCGGCACAGCAGTTAATTTGTGACCAACTCAGATTCTATTATGAAGGCCTATTGAAAATATTGTTATTATTGTGAGTCCCAATTAATGGGTATAAATTGTTTGCTGAAATAAGGGAAGCAGGATTTTCAGAAGGTTTAATCTTTCCATTTCTGTGGAAAACTTGGTAAATCACATCACCCGAGAACAGCATTTCCAACCCATGAGTGTTCTGGAAATAATCTGTAAACATGATGGACTGTTTTAGTCTATACATAGGCAGATCTTTAGTGAGAAATCATTACCATAAATATTCTGCATATTAGATACCAATTTTCTATTATTAAGGCAGAAATTATATGTCTGTCTTAACATAATTTCTGTATCAATTTTCAGAATGAAAGTAATGTGTCTGTGCCGATAAATTGACAATATTAAAATAGTTGGAAATAAAAGTAATGTATCTGTGACAAAACTTCTCTGAAAACTGTTTCAAAGATTTGTTAGAGACTATATTATTCTGGCATTTTTGTTAAGCATTTAATCACATCTCATCTCTCTAGAACAAAGACTTTTGTTTTCAGTCTATAACAGTACACCAGTCAGCAGATAATGAAAAACAGAAAAGGAAGAAATATTTTGATGAAGAAAGGATTGTTGAAGGGTTAATTTATTCTCAAATAAAATTTGCTGTTCTGTAAAAAGAGAAGTCGTCTGTGCTTCTTTTATCAGATTCTTCCTACTGCTCCAACTGCGCTCTGGTTTTCCTGATTTTCTCTAGCAGGCAAATCTGAGTGAGATGGTCAAAGATGCACAACTACTTCTTACTCATCTGAGCTGTTCCACATACTTAATATTGATACTATTTAATATGGATACTATTTAAAAATTTTCTGTTCCCAGTTTTGTCTACATGTCTGGTGGACTTTTGGGTCCTAAATCTGCCTCCACTGCTGTTAGTGAATATATATGACCAGGTCTCAGACATTTAGCAAGCCGCATTCTAAAAATTAGTCCAGACACATTTGCGTTAAAGACAATCCAGTATTACAGTCATGAAATAAACTGGCATAGTAAAATAAATGAGTGAAGGTCTGTTATATCTTACTATAATGTTAAACACATAGTAATCATGATAATTTATGGTACAGCTTAATTAATATTTGGCACAAATTGCCATCCAAAGCCATTAGCAAATTGCATGGCAGCCACCATTAACTGGCAGTACACTTCAGCCTTTCCTCGGTGATCAGATATAAATCTGAAATTTCACACTCACATCAATATTTGTTTCTGTCTGCAATCCTATTATTTGAAACATTGCTTTGCACATTTTTCCATTACTCATCTTGCACATGGGTAGGTTAAAAAAACATGACCCATTAAGTTTCTTATAGTACTCATCATTATTCTAACTGAAATATCATGGAGGCATTGAATTCTGACATTTGTGTAGTTAACTACAGGAACAATGAAAGTGCAGTTCCTAACACAGAAAATAAACGATGACCATTTATTTCAGTATTTGTGCCAGAACGTTGCATTTTACTATAAAACAGACAAACTGTAAAAGCTGGCGGATCGTATAGTTACTGTTGAAATACAGAAGCGGGAAAAATGAACATATTTAAATGCCCTTTTTCAGATTAATGTCTCAGCAATGTACACTATGTAGTCAGTAATTGTGCTGAATGCAGCAAGTTTTGAGTTCTGCGTAGTGCTAAAACAAACTATTCAAGTAACAATGAAAACTCTTTCAGAAGTAGGTTACACAATCAGCTAAATCCAGATATAATAGCCTTAAGTACCAGTACATCTTAATTTCAAATTGGACTTAAAGTCTACATTATGTTATGCAGAAAATACAGCTAGAGTTGTACTTAGCATTTCATTCTAAAGTATCTGGCTTTGTAGTGAAGCTGGAAAGCTGGACATGTATTTTTCAACAAAGTATTTTCTTTCTTTCCTGGCAAACTGGATCATGTCCCTGCTGTGTTCCTGTAAATAACACTAGGTTTTCAGATTAATCCTCTCAAGACTGAGGGGGGACTCCAATAATATTTCTGATTTATTGTTTTGTGCTGGCCATCATCCAGAGTACTGGGGTGGAGGAAGCAATTTGCTAAATGCATATTTATGCTGCTACAGGAAAGGGCAAGTAAATTGGGAGTGGTACACTAACATGTCATTCAGAGAAGAAACAAGTTAATAATTAAGATAAGGAAGTTTAAGTTACTAGTAATGGTGAATAAATTATACAGTATATGCACATTTAGAAGTCAAACCTAACAGAAATATCAGAAAAGCTGGGAGCTGTCTTTAAGAAACTTGCTTCTCATGACTTTTCTTTGCAGTCACATGGACCTTATAAAATAATATTTGCATCAGTTTTTAGCTGCTGGAATGAAGTTGCAGTCAACATTCTGAATGTGCTTTTCTATAACCTGGTTCTTTATATTTTAGAACTTTTCATTTATACTGGAAAATATACAATAGTGTAAACAAAAGGAAAAGTTTATGAATCAACTTGTGTAAGTTATGTACTTGATGTGGAACAGACTTTCTGGTTTGCATGCTTATGTTTGATGCTTATTCAGTGAAATTTTTATTTTGCTGAACCATGAGGTCTCTCTTTGACTCTTGAAAAATCTTTTAGAGCACGAGTTGACAAAATATAATCCTCTCTAGTTTTTTAGCAGTTGTCCTGACCTATGAGATCAAATGGAAGTACTTGAAAGTCAAGGTATACAATGGAGTAATGGCGAGGCTAATACTCAGTTTAATCTGTTTTTTTGAAGAGCATTCATGAGTTATCAACCTGTTGAAGCACAGAAAGTAACAGTACCATTTTCACCATGAACCAGCCAGTCTTTCACTTCCAATTTTACTCTGTGAAGCAGGTTTCCATTATTGACATTAAAGCTATAAATTGATCAAGGACCAGTTTAATTATACCCTCAGAAAGAACCTGAGAAACTATAATTCACGTTGTCTCTTTATATATATATAGCAAGTTAATTTCTATAGTAACGTATCTTTCAGAAAGTCAACCTTTTTTGGAGGGATGGTTCTCTAAACAGAGAAAACTAACAAATGAAAACACTAATACAACAGTTGAACTTTGATAGGAAACCTATTTAAGATTTAGTACTGCATCTCTTAATAGTGATACTCTGGTACCCTGGTGCTTAGGTGCAACAGTGAATACGCTTCTCAAAAATACCTATGACAGAGACCAAATCCTGATTTTAGTGATATTGACTTAAGCCATGATAATCTTATGGCTGGAGAAATATGCATGTATCAGAATTCTCCAAAGCATTTTTGTAAAACTCACTGGAGTCACTGGACATGGAAATGAGCTGTCTCTATCGACTACCGTATTCCACTTGATACTCATTTCCTGAAAGATTATTTCTTCTGCTTTAGAAAATTATTTTCAATGCACAGTATTTGATTACCTCATCTGGTTCTAGGCAGAAAAAATAAAAATAACTTAGTAGAGCTGTACTCATTATTGCTTGATAGCAGACTGACATTTAATAAACAGCCCCAGTGCTCATTCTGGACAAGCTCTGATGCTTGCTTTTAACACCATTTTATTTCAGTGAAACCCTGTAGCAATCATCAGGCAAGGTAGGCTTCTTATGTGCATCTTTCTGGACTCCAAGTAGCTACTTCGATGTGGTTAATATGCTCTAAAAAATGCAGAGAGGTTATTGTTAAGCTATTTCTTACCAGCCTTGAAAGAGTTGCCATAAAAAGAAATATATGGGAGGAAATCACTGTCATTGTATATACTGCGTAAGACATTAACAGGCTCTGATCAGCACATGAAACCATACAAATATCCATGCATATGTATTTCATCACACAGAAGAAAACAGATATTTCTGAAATTAGTCATCCTTTTGTAATCATTCCTAACATATTAAATGAAAACAGCCTACTAGATAAGGAAGTTCAATGACGTATAGCCAGACCAGAACCTCTACAGAACACTGTGTAAGTACCTTGAAATACATGGGTGTGTTCACCACACAGGACAAGCAGACTGAGGATATATGTCCTTAAACATTAGTATTTATTATTTGTATACAAGTACTGTTATGCTGTTTGTGTGATTTATAGAATTACAGTTTTCAGCTAACATCGTCTTGTAGATAAGAGAAGCCATAAATTGATGGTAAAGAGAATGTTACTGTGTTAGCATTATTTGCATCAAAGATATATCTTCATTGGAAGTGTACCAGCAAGATTCAGGAGAGTAGATAACACTATGTATCAATTCTACTTTTTTTCCTTTTCCCTTAAATCTGTATTGTAATTTGCATGCACTTTTAACTCAGTAAGCACAGGGTTTCATTTTGCTATTGAATGGATACCACAAAAAGGTAATAAAGAATGTGTAAATCCACTGCGCTCTGTTGTCTGAGCTTGGAGTGTGGGAACAAAAATTGTTATTACTCTGATGGCGGTAATGGAAATATTTACAGTGTTTATTTTAGCTAAGAAAAGTTGACATGATTTATAGAAATTAGTTAAGAGAAAGTAAAAAAAAAATTAAAAAAATCTGTACAGCTCCTTGGTAACATCTGTATTTGCTAGCTCCCCTTCTAGTCTTCATTTAACATGCATGAAATCTAATCAAAGTTCTCTGGATTAAAAATTAGGCATGAATGAATCTGTTCCAAATATAAGATCCTAAAGTTTTTCTCTACTGTGAATTATGTGAATTAAGCCAGTTTCTTTTTTGCTTTTTCCAGTTCCTTCCCTGGGCTTGCTTATTTATTTATTTATTTATTCATTCATTTATTTATTTATTTATTCATCACATTGCTTTAATCACCTTTAAATTATCTTGCCCTCATCAAAAGTCTCTAAAATTACTGGGTGAAATGTCAAAGTCTGTAAATGCTTGGTCTGCCCTAGGTTTTGTGACACCATTACTGCATGGTTTAAAAACTGTGAGGTAAAGCTTCTAACAGGGATGTAGTTCTGATGTCATAAATATGTTAATCTCTACCCAACTCATTAAGATGAGCTCTAATTAAGACCAGCTTTGAAGGTAAATTTAGAAAGGGGACTTGGCTTTTAACTGGATCTCTGCAGGTTTGCTTTCACCTTTCAGTTATTTCTGATAGTTGTATAATCTCTGTGAACCTGCTAGGCTTCATATTCAGATCCTGTTTCAGTGCTTAAATTTCTGTCAGTAGACTCCTACCTGCCTTCTGCCAGCCAAGCACTGCATGTGCCTGGGACATTTAGCTCTACATGCTGTTGGGAATGTAGGACTACATTAAATAAGGGTTTTAAAAGCCTTGATTTTTCAACCTCGGATAGGAATCCAGGAGCCTAGTGCTATGTTTGCCCAGATGCTTGAACAGGCATTTTTTCCGTTGGCCCTGAATTCCCCCAGATTGATTTCTGCTCAGGATTGACAAACTATTGGCAGTGCAGTGTGTCTCTAAACTAACATGCACTATCAGCAGGCTACTCGGTGTGATCCCTACTGCAGATTATCTTTGCAGTCCACAGCACTAATACAAATGCGTGTCACAATGCTCATCTCTCTGCCCCCTTCCCTTTCCTTCCCTTTCCCTTTCTTGTTCCTGTGGGACTACAGCACCCAGGTAAACTAGTTTAACTGTCTGCTATGAAACCTTTTGCAATAGAGTAGTGAACTGCTTCTTATCTCAAAATATTGATATGGAAATGGAGCCATGAAGACACTAAACAGCAAACTTTGCTCATGCCAATGTTCTAGAAAACAGGCAGGACCATATTGCAGTAGCTTTCCACTCTACAATGTTTTTGCACAAGGCAATTACACAGGTAAGGGAAGCAGCTTTATGCTGAACCAGGGAGATAACGAATATTTTGCAGAAATACACCGTAACAGTAGAAAGTTGATTTACTCTAATCGTTTTTCAGTTTGTTCTTTTCCAGTTTTCTTTTGCTGTTTTCCATCTAAATTACATTAGTTTCTATGGAAACAGCAATGTCATTGGCATAGGTCTAAGTGCACTGATGTCCACTAGTACAATAATAAGCCAATTTCTTTAATGATTTGGAATATACAATATGACTTGTGAAAAACAGTATCTTATAGTGTAGAATACAACGAAAAGATGGCAAGGGTCATAATTTTCACTTTGTAATGAAAAAAAAATCATGATCATTCCACATTATAGGAGTCTTGCCTGAAATTAAACATTAGATGGAATTAAACAATTCTGTATTCTCCTATTTCCGCAGAAATAGTGGCAATAACTAATTTAGCCTGAATTCTGAATTTCATAGTTCCCATTATTATAACTTACAGCAACAACTTCCAATGCGGACGTTTGCTCTGTGAAGAAGGTATTTTATTTTCTAAATCCTTTGTCAAGATGCTTTACACTTCACATTCTCTCACTCGTGTGTTTTTCCCAAGACCTTGCTTCAGGGTTTCAAAAGTACTTTACCAGCCAGCTCGGTGTTGGTCTGTTGCTTTGAGCTGAAGGCAGCCTTGGAATATTCTTAACGCTGTGTGGAAGTATAAATGGCAAAAAAAGAAAAAAAATATTTCCCAAATCACCTGTACAAGAATTCTACAAAGAGTCCTTATTGGATTTGTAATGAGACTGCATTATTCATCAGTATAAGAATTTTCCTTGCTTTCATAAGTGACAAAATCCTGTCTTTGATACACACACATAAATGCCACTGAAAGATAAAGAATCATTGACCATAATGTCATAGTGGGTCTCAAAATAACCTCACAAGATAGACTGTAGCCCAGAATTTTTTAGATATTCCAACTACATTGTACCTGTATATATGCGGGGTGTCTCAGTATATATCTTATGCGTGTTTTTGCATATAGCCCCTTCATTTAAAACCTTCGAATGTTGTTTAGGTTTATTTCTGCATGTGGATATTGCCCACATTGTTTGTTTCTACTATCCTTTCGTAATAAAAGGATTAAGTTTTCATGAATCCTGAGTTTTCTAATATGTCAAGTACAAAAAAAGATGCTTTTGATTTAGTTTCAAGCTTACTAAATGGATAAGAATTACTATAAAGAATAATAAATTTTCACATCAAAATATATACAGTTTTAAAATGTGTGAAAGAAAAATTGCAGGACTTGTCATTTATATGATGAACTTTGGCTTCACAATTGTTTCCTGGATTTGAGCAATTAACACTGTGAACTTTAGTCTTTGCTTCCTTTGTATAAAATGCATTTGAAATAACAATGTCTTTGCATTTCATTTGAAAGCTGAACATTTGATATCCTGGTAGGTGAGACAGTTCTGTTCCAAAACTGTTGATCTCTTTCAAGTACCTTTGTTTCAGATGTAAATCTGTCTGTAGATTGTATTTAGATTATTTACATTTCTGTTTTATGTGAGGTGGGGTAAGGACATCTGCAGTCCAAGTCCCTTAAGCTTTGAAATACAGATTTTAGTTGGTTTTATACCACACTATTCGGATTAGAGAGAATGATAAAATAAAAAACGATTTAAAATAATTTTTAAGTTTGATAACACAATGGAACATTAAAACCAATATAAACCTATGGACTGTATTTTAGACTACGTATTTAATGCAACAAATATTCTGCATACTTGAATCTGAAGTCACCTCCAGCTATTGATCTCATTCAGTCCTCCTTCATTTAGAGTCCTGTAAGCCTTTTCTCTCTAAGCACAATTATTTAAAAAGTTGTTCAACAATTTCCTGGCTACATCTGTCAGTTTTTGTTGTTTTCATCTAAGCTATTACTGTTTCCTCTCTCACCTCCCAAGTTCTCATCTCTTCCATTTACGTTAAATGGTATTTCTGATATCTCTTTTCTATTGTGTCTTATTCTATTCTACGTCGTTACAAATCAGTGAAGCCCAAGGCTGTTAATCCTTTCTCTTTGGAAGAATACATTTATGCAGAAAGGCCAGTGTCAACTCTAAACTTCTGATTAGAATGCCTACAATTAATTACATTTTTTGTAGAATACCTAGGGCTTATTGAATGGCTGGAGGCCCCTGCCAGGCTGTTGCATTATTTACAGAAAAATTCTGTATTGGAACTGCACTGATAATTTTAGAGTGGAAAAGTTTTATATTAGGGTAGTTTTCATTCATGTTGTCAGTAGCACTGAACAGGTGGTCATTTCAGTAAATAATGATACATAAGAAAACAGAAAACATTTGTTGTAACCTGAGCTGAGTATCTTTTCATATGAAGAGCAGCTGCTGCAATGGCTGTTAGGAAAAGAACATAACAACCACTTCAGTGGTCAAAGATCAACTAGCAAAATTACTTTAAACCTTAGCAGTGGAAGTCCAGGTGTCAAGGTTTGATTGCAGGGCGACAATAAACCATGGCAGATGCTTTGTTAACCCCCTCCACTTCCCGCATCCCCCAAGAAAAGGCAATAGGAGGGCAAAGAAAGGCAAAGAGAGAGAGGACTTGCAAGTTGGAAAAAGTTAAAAATGTTTTACTAATGCTACTAATAAAATAGAGAAAATAATACAAATATACAAAACCAATCTTGAATTCTCTGGCAAAGCTCAGAACTGCTCTAGTAACTGCAGGGCAAACCCCCGGAAGTCCTGGGTTGGACTCTGCAGCAAACTGGAACTGGATTCAAGGGTGCAGGGTCTGTCATTAGGCCTCAGATTTGCAGGTACGGCAGGCGGGGTCCTTCCCATATGCTGGCCATAGTCGAAGAAGGGCCGAGACCCTCGTGATCTCCCATTTTATATGGTGTTATGATGTGGATGGGATGGAATACTTAGTTGGTCAGTTTTAGTCACCTGCTCAGTTCGCTCCTCCTTGCCCCTCTCACTTACGGGACGTGCATCCTTATCAGCGACCTTGCAATCTGTTGCTATGTCTACCAAAACATGTATCCAACTTCAGAAAAGTGCAGTTACTAAGAAGAACTTAGCTGAAAAGAAAATTCACTAAAACAGAAACTGGTCTTGTTTTTAACAAAACCAGGACACCAGGTAAAAAAATTTCAAGAAACTCAAAACTGTCCTTCTCAGCTTGCCTTGTGAGATTGCGGAGGTTTTTTGTTTGTTTGCTTTTGGTTTTGTTTGTTTGGTTTTTTCCAGGTAGGGTAAATTGCTTTTTTTTTTTTTTTTTTCCCTCTTATCCAGCCAAATATATTGTGGGATGGATGGATGGATGGAAGGAAGAAAGGAAGGAAGGAAGGACGGACCCAATTTCTGTAACATGTTGAGCCAGTCAGTAGGCAAATTTGAGATAATTCATTTTATATGGGTACTTATTTGGAAGTTAAAGTTTTTTCTTTTCTACCCAGTTTTCCAGATTCCTTAGTGTGTGTCATTTATTAATGGATGCTGTGATGTTATTCAAAACTACTAGGCTCCTTTTTCATAGTCATTAATTTTATTATTGAAAAATTCTGTTTATTATATTTTAGCTTTTAAAAAAATAACTCTCATGGCAGACATGAAAATCTTGTTATATTTTCTTGGAGTTTTATTTTTAAAAAAATTCTATCCATTTCAAAAAACCAGAAGCAATCTAGTAAAGTATTTTTGTAGAAGGATAGTTCCTACAAAAGGAAATTATGGGCTTTAACTTGGAATTCTTATCTAGGGAAGAAAATGGTGAAAGCTAATTCTAAAAAAAATCCCTTAAATGAGCAAGATTCCTAATTGGAAGATCAGTAATAACCAGTTTATATTTTTTCCATTTGCTGGACACAGAAAACACAGAGTTTTCTGGAGTACTAGAAGAGTAACATCCATATATTTTTAGTGAAATTTTTTCCTTCACAGAACATACACCTTAACGACTTAAAGGTAACACACTGTGACTTTTTGCTCTGCTTCTGCATTGCCCTACATGATAGATGCACACCTCTCCTCCATTCTGTTGTTGATTCTATTCTTCCTGTTTCCTCAGTGCAGCAGCTTTTAATGTAAGAAACCTCCACATCTAGAATGATTTCTTTCAGACATCTTGAGTCTCAAAGCTCTCTCTGTAAATTTGCTCTGCTTTTATGCAATGATGTAAACAAAGCAGCAAAATCACCTGATTCTTCATAAGGACAGGAGAATATTCTGATGCACGTGAGGGTGACATCATCAGTTGGTGTGCCAAATAGTTCTTTCACTGATATCATTCTGCATATGTCCTGGCAAGCTCTTTAGCTCTACATTTTAATAAACCATGACCAAACCTGCTTTAGTCTAGGAATGAGGGGAGTCAGGGTGTTGTTGGAAGGCCTGGACTGAATAGTCATTTGTATAGCAAAAGTTGTTCTTGTTCTACTGCTTTCAGTATTTTGCATTTATATTTTATTGTTCTAGACATTCTGCTACTATATTTATCAGAGGAGAGTGATGAAGCTGGTGAGGGGCCTGGAGCCACAAGTCTGATGAGGAGTGGTTGAGGGAACTGGGGCTGTTCAGCCTGGAGAAAAGGAGGCTGAGGGGAGACCTTATTGCTGTCTACAACTGCCTGAAAGGAGGTTGTAGCAAGGAGGGTATTGGGCTCTTTTCCCCAGTAACAAGTGATAGGACAAGAGGAAATGGCCTCAAGTTGTGCCAGGGGAGGTTTAGATTGGATATTAGGAAAAAGTTCTTCACGGAAGGGTTGTCAGGTGTTGGAACAGGCTGGCCGGGGAAGTGGTGCAGTCACCATCCCTGGAGGTGTTTAAAAGGCATTTAGACGAAGTTCTTAGGGACATGGTTTAGTGCTAGAGTTAGGTTAGGTTATGGTTGGGCTCGATGATCCTGAGGGTCTTTTCCAACTGAAATGATTCTATGATTCTAAGTACTCAGATTTCTGCTCCTGAGAGAGATCTGCTAAGAGTTACAAAGCAATTAGAAATCTAAAAGTTGTTCAGAACAGCTGGTAAAACAAACTATTTCCTATTTGCTGTGCTATACTGATATCAGTCAGAATTTGATATTGCTAGACTATGAAATTGTTAGGTAAGTAAGTCTTTGACCAATTTTTTGGTGCTGCAGTCTTCATATCTGCTACAAAATATTGCACTATCCATAAAACACATTCTTGGAACCATTAGCAGTATAAAACACTACTGTGTTCCTTATGTGGCAGCTCTGTCACAGATAACATGACTTGTAATTCACATTTATTGTGTGGCTCAGCAGTGGATTACTACAATATCCGATGTTTTTCTGTGGAGTTTGAATTGCATTTTAAATTTCAAACATGGGGCTAATAAATGTATGGATCTGGAAAACCCAGTCTTTGACTCTTGATTCCTAATCTGTAAACATTTCAGATTCTGTGTAAATGTACTACAAGTGCCTATTAACTATGGCATACTAATTCATAGCTGTCCATGTTTTTCTGTGTAAATTCCTTAGCCGTACTGTACCAAGAGAAGGCAGATTCTTATCTGTTAAAACTGTACGTTACCAGTGACTCCATGTAGGATGCTTTTATGTGTAATGCACTGACAGTACAATCTGCTGCAAAGCACAGCTATGCTCATTAGTGACAATGTTTATAAAACAATGTTCCAAATTACACTCTTGTTCAAAACATCTAAGAGAAAGCTGAAATCTCCTAGCAGCTGCACAGCATTTAGCTTTCATGTCCTTTCCCAGATCATGACTTTCTGCAGAGATTATGGGATCCGTTCTCAAGGTAAGGTCTTGCCTCCACATTTAATCACCTCAGTCCGTAGTCTGATATTTCAAGGCAATAGGCACCAGCAACTTTTATAGAAATAGTGCTGATGTACATATCTAACCTGAGGGCAACTTCTTTGGTTCTTAGGTTATTCCTATAGCCTTTCCAAGTTCATCTGAAGCAAAAATCTTTCTGTTTCAAAGATTAGTATACTACTCTTAGGATCTTGATGTCTCTTCATATTTCATGTGACTAGATAAAGACATATCAAAACAACCAACAACTATAAGCCCCGAACAGGAATTGGAGGTGGCTATACAGTGATGGATGAGCACTAGCTCTTTCCCTAAAGCTTTCCCCTAGCTGTCTTGCAGATGTTCTGTTATTTCCAGACATTCACACCTGTACTATATTGGCTGATCTCCAGCACTAGCATGAGGTGAGCCCCTTACAATAGTCATGGTCATGCTCTATTTTGACTGGCTACTAACATATTCCTGATAAATCCAGATGTGAAAGAGAAAGTAAAGCAAAACTGTGAACAAAATGTGAATAAGGGTAGAACATTTGCTTAGTCTGAAAGTTTTCATTTAGCTTGGATTCAGAAGCCTGCTCTAAAGAATGGTAGTGCTAATCAGTTCCCCTCTAGAAAGTTAAAAAAGAGAACACTGTATATGATACAAATTTTAAGCATGGTCAAAGAGAGAGTTCCAGTAAAGTCCTACAATAATATCCATATGCCTGTACCATAGTGCTGGAATGGCCAAGCTAGGAATTCACTAATAGATTGCTAAAATAAGTCTTCATTCAAAAGATAAAAATTAATTTTAGCAATGTATTAATGATCTTTTGAATAAAGTTGTGGGTTTTTTTTTTTCTGTGTTTATATTTAAGCTGGTTTTAAATTGAGAAGAAACAGGGATTGTTGCAATTTAGAGGCTCAGACTTGTACATTAAATTTAATATTCCATACTAAACTTTCAAAGATAGTCATACCTCAGAGATAGTTATCTCTTCCTATTTCACTCTTTGCTCCTATCAAAAGTAATAAAAATGTAAATAAGCGTACAGTGCTATCGACTTTTTCAGTTAGGTGCTTTCTAAGTCAAGATAATCAAGACTAGGTTGAATAACTAGTTGAAATCTTTGAATCTTTCTATCTCCACTCTAAGAAAAAAACAAAAATATAAAGGTAATTCCAGTTTGTTTTTATAGTACTCATGACTTTTTCCTCTGATATTAAATGAGAACATAAACCAAAATGTATTCCTCCGCTCAACATTTATTTGCTATATAAAGCTTCTGCAATAATGTACTCTCCTCTTTCATTCTACTTGAGTTGATTGAAAAGTTTTACATATTTACCACCTCACACTTCGCCTGAGTTCATGAATTATGCAATTAACCATGAATGCAATTTCCTGCATTTTACAGCAATAGCTTTAATTGTGTAATGCAATGTTATATAGAGAGCTCATTCACAAATTATAGAACATGTTAGAACAATTTCTTACACGGGTGAGTATTCCTGGGAAAACAGCTCAGCTGAATATGGTAATTAGTGTAAAAAGCTATTTCTGGGCAGTTTTTATGCAGGGGCAATATTCTTTAGCTACAATATTTTCAGGAGCACTTTCACCATGTTACGTATGAGAAGCAGACCAATGGTGGTTTTGTATGTAAACTGAAAAGATTCTAGTACCTTCATTTTTCCTTCCTTACTGCTTTATAAATACGCATAGACATTCAGAACATGTGATAGACTATGGTGTCAGTAGGTGTTTAGCCCTTGTAATTCTATCATGGATCATTTAATGTAGTCATCCTCAGTGATGTCCAGAATATCATACTGGCATCACTTTATGCTGTGTTTTAAGTTATGAACCTAATGAGAAGGAAATAAAATAATGGTTTAGTTTTTTACTGAACAATCCTAATGCGGTAATACAATTAGAAATCGTTAGTATTTTGCTTCACATTACATTTAGTTTGAAGCAAATGTGAGATCCCTGTAAAACTTAATAGCTCTGAGCACACTGTTTACACCAAATAAACAGTAAGACTCTTGCAGAATTCAAGACAGCAGAGAGCTAGGCCATTATGCAGCACTGTTGAAAATCTTATCTTTCATCTTTCTTTTTTTTCACTTGCAGCCTTTAAAAGAAAATGTTCCTGTTCTACTTTTGGCCAACCAACTTTATTTACCTTTAGCTGTTTTCCATTTACTCAGAGTCGGTGCATAATTTGTATCTTAAACTTCAAGAGCTTACCTAATTTGCAAAGTTGCACTTGAGACTATTATCTACAACAGGCTTCTCTTTATGTCAAAGTGCTCATACACACAGCTTTTAAATTGTATTTCGACTGATCTTCCAGGTCTTTGGATGTTTTCTACAATTAAGAATATTTGATTAGGAGTGGTTAAAAGAAATTTAGAAAAATGCACACACTTGTGCTATGCTTGGAAAGGTCAAACAGCCATTTCAGGAGTGTTCCTGAGATTGCCTGTAATATTGGGAACAGGGATCTCGAAGCAGTAGTGTTGTTTTTCATCACCTGGTGTCAGTACAGTTCAGCCCACTATTCAGCTACCTGCCAGTCTCATTTGCTCTGAGGCCTCTTGCCTCACTAAGGAACTGAGGATCGGACACCCTGGGCAGGCTTCAGAGGCCTAAAAAGAGACATTTGATGCCATTTAGGATGCTCAGGATAGCCAAGAAATCTGCAAGGGCAGGTAGGCAGAAGAAGAATAGTTGCCTTTGGAAGTGCCCAGCAGAGCACACCCCAGTGCCGCAGGTGACTCCACTTGCTTATCCGGGGAGAGCTGAATCCCATACCTCAGCTCTTTGGGAAATGCACAGAGAGAGGATTAGTGGCAAGGCAAGTAAAAGAGCAGCTAAATGGAAGAGTCTCTGCAAGGCAGTATTTAGCTAAAACCTAGCAACTGTGGACCTCCATTTGCAGGCTGCCCACTGTATGCATCATCCTTACTGCAATCCCTGACTTTAGAAAGCTGGTTCCAACTGACATTTCCTTTCACAGAATCAGGGAATGTTAGGGATTGGAAGGGACCTCTAAAGATCGTCTAGTCCAATCCCCCTGCCGGAGCAAGAACACCTAGAGGAGGTTACACAGGAAGAGGATGCAAACTTTGCTTTAATATCACCCATTATGTTTTAGGTTATTTTACCTTTGTAGTACACAAATTGAGTTGCAAGAACAAAATTTGCATGGGAAAGAAATCAGCTTTTGTTTATTTTTTATGTGAAGTAATTTCTGAACATTTCAACTTTTTTTTCTTTTTTTTTTTTTTTTAGGCATATCCTGCTTTAATAATGAAACAACCATTTCTAAGGAATTTTCTGATAATTATTGGTTTATTATTTAATGGCCTGAGGGAAAACTGAGAGTAGAAAACACTCTTCTAAAGCAAGAAGGAACTGCAGAAATGGTAAATCTCTCTGGTATTATTGCTGTTATGAACCATTTTCAGAAGTTTATGGTGCAGACATGCAGGCTTGAAAGCACTCAGATTCACATTAATATATTCAGATATTTTAGAATTACCAGCCTTTTGAAAAGCCCTAATCCTTTCCAGCCTACATTTCAAAACAATTGCTGAAGTATTTCATGTTCTTTCTAACCCGAGGTTGTTAATGTTCTGTATGCTTGTTCCCTTTCCACGTGTTACAAGGAAGTGGGAGCATCATAGTAACTAGACAGAAACCCATTCACCCATTTTCCTAAAGTCTATCTATCCTGGCTTAAAAACCCAGAGCAGTTCTAAGATGAATGTCAAGCAAAAATCTCACTACTGGGAAGATTATGCTGATGTATCTCCTGGTGGATGCTATGGTCCCTGATCAGCCATAATGGATTCACACTAGAGTGCCTTCTGGGAGGAGCTGAGCAGGTCATTAGCCAAGGGCAATTGGGCATGGACTAAATGCTAAAGCATATGCTCTCACCCCTGCTTGCAGTATAAATAAGGTTCATGCTGTATCTGGCTTTTCTGGCCCATGTAGTCAATGCAGATGATATTTCACAAAGTCTCATGGCTTTTCATATTCTTCCCTGACCCAAAGCTCTCAGTTCATTATGAGAGATGTCACACTATGCTATATTCATATATGACATATTTCATTTGCATGCGCCCTTATGGAGTTCAAACATTTGCTCAGAAAAGTATACTCTGCTTTGATCAACACTTGCAAGGATTCTGTCTTAGTGTGAATACACATATTGGTAGGGACAGAAGGGGAGGTGAAGCAGAAAGACAAGTTGGCTGTATAGTATGTGAGCTGATACAGCCAGGAGTCAAGCCGAACCCAGTGCCTTGAGATAGGGGAAACTTTCCGGAGCATCCCACTCTTCCCTGTTCCTTTCCCTTCTTTAGGAAATTTTATTACGCCTGAAGACTTATAAAGCTCACTAAAGACATGCTGGTAAGATCACAGATTATATGTTAGGTAAATGAGATAGACCGATTCATGTATGTTGCTGTCCAGATGCAAAAGTGCTCCAAACATGGAGAAATTTGCCACAGGCAGTGTCTATGTCTACTCCAAGGCTTTGAGACTTGAATAGACATGAGTCAGCTGGCACTTTGGCCAGGAAAATAGAGTCCACTTGCCCCTGTTTTGCTAACAGATTTGAAAAGGGATGGTAATCCTTTTCGGAAGGCTTTGCAGGACCATTTCAGGATCCTGCTTCTTTTCCTGGGGCATAAAGCATTTGTCAGGCAGCCAGAAGACTTTAGCAGAAGCCATTTCCTCACCCTTTTGCTTGCGGATGATGAGTGCATATTAAATGCACTTTTTTCTGTAACCGTTACCAGAATAGACAGTGCTTTCTTCTTTCTCTGAAGTCTGCATGAAATTTCTGAAGAATTTGCTAAATTACAGAAGCCGCATTAAGTTTAGATTTGTCAAAGATATCTTTTTTGGATACAGGAGAAAAGGCTGTTGAAACAAAAGAAAAATTCTGTGCAGCCAATCTGGTCTTTAAGCTCTGCATAAGCTAACTTGTATAGGTCCAGTCTGAATAATTTCTGTGGAGAAACGTTCTGGTTAGTTTTGGAGAGTTTCCTCCTGTCTTTCAGAGAAGTGCATATTCACTCTCATTATTATGAAGTATTTCACAATAAAAAAACCCAGCATGACAATTGCTAGACTAAAACTGTAATCAGAGTATATTTAAGATTAATTTCTTACAATACTAAGCCAACGTTTAATACATGTAAAAAAAAAGTGTTAATCTTAACGTAAGACACAACATGACAATTTTTCTGAAACCAGTTCATGTTTTCTTGGAAGTGGGAAGACTAGTTTGAACTGCTCTGGTGTTTAGGCCCTCAGCCTCAGAAGTTTGAAAAACAGGTTTTAAAATATGTATTCATCCTTGTGTTCTCGAATGCAACTTATTTTTTGTACTGGGCATTTTTTTCTTCCTACTTCCTCTTTGTTGATTACAATTATATAAACTGTGCCTGTGCAGCAATTGTATTTCAATCCATGTTCACATCTTCTCATTTCAAGATGCATTTTATTTTTGCTCAACCCTAATGGTACTGCTAGGTCATTCTGAACCCAGCTTGCTTTAAAATTCTCCTCTATTTTTGACCCATAGCAAATATGAACTATTTTCGTTTAAAGTATCCTCTCATCCTTAAGATCTCTTGGAAATATTTTAGCAGCAGGAATGCTTTTACTATAGTCAGTAACTAAGAATTTGTTCTGAGGTGAGGAATTCAGCAAGAAGGCTGTATTTGATTGTAGAGTTGTGTCTTCATTCAATTGTTTGTATCCTTGTGTCTAATTCCTATGTCCCATTGGTTCATTTTAGTTTGTGAATTTTATGCATGCCTGATTGACTATACATTGATTTCTAAAATGTTCCAGCTTCCAGAGTACAAAATCTAACAATACGACCCTGCAGTGTGAAGACAGGTTTTAGACATGCCTCTTTTCTTGCTTGTCTTTGCAAATTCTCTCCTTTATGCTGATCTAATGTGGTTTTTCAAAATGTATCACAAGCTATTAGGGAAAAAACAGCACAGTTAAAACTGAAATTAATTGCTGAAGACTAATGCTTTTAACATAGCTGATATCAATGTAAACCGTATTCCTTCCTTGTTGGATTGTGATGCGACACGACCTCCTAATACTAGCAGGTCTGAGTCTCATCAGCATTCAGTCAGTCTGGGACTATGCCTAATTTAGATTTATATAATAGATCACTGAGGAAAACATGCTACTGCTGAAAGTGATTTGAACATGGGGAGGAACTTAAGCTAGAGTGCTTGGCTGGTTACCTGTGCCTCAGTGTTATAATCAGACTCTTGGTAGTCCAGAGTTTCTCAGTAATTATTAGACTCCCAACAAACTTGCAACAAAGTACTGCAGGGAACAAGCATTCATTTGGTTATATACCTTAATGCAACTGACTTTTATGATCTCATATGACAGCTAGAGGTATTGTTCCCAGCACAGAGACTGTTTTAGAAGTCATTAAAGTAATTTTTTTTAAAGTTGATTAACAGGATGTTGGTGTTTAATATTCTCTGAGTGGGAAAGAATGTACGCAGTTTTATGTGAGTTACAACTCTTGCAGCAGTCATATTTACTACAAGTTGTAATATACTAGAGGTTATTTTTTCAGGAACATTGTGAAGCATGTATTTTAACAAGCCCTGCAACTGCTGCAATGCAATGTTGATACGAGCTATCAAGAGTGGTAAAGTAAAACACTTGCTAAGGAGCAGTGTGGGAAACCACGGCTGGCCCGTGTATTCCCTGACCGAAGGTATGGGAACAGACATCAGCCTTGAAGATGTTAAGGTTTACCCGTGAGAGACATGGAAGTAAAGGAGTATCCGGAGATATTCAAGTGTACCCGTGAGAGAGAAGGGAGTAGAAAAGTAACATTGATGATAGCAAATTAGCCAATGAGATGTTACTGCTGTAACTTTTAACCAATAGTGAAGAAACACATGAGCTGGTAAAACTATATAAAAATGCACTTGTAGCAATAAATGACATATACTACTTTCATCCCGGAAGAACTTGATCCATGTCGTTTGTCCGTCTCAACCGCGACAGAGCAGATGCAATCAACAGGGGGAGTCAAAGAAATAGATAACATTTAACATTGGGAGGAAAATCAGTCGCATCAGAGCAATGAGATGCTCAAAAGTGGTAGGAGTTTTAAAACCTTGATAGCTGAGACACTTTGTCCATTAGAAGGAAACACTGGCAATTAGACTTGCATGCTGTGGGCAAAAAACTCATGAGCTCAAACAAACCAAGCAGATATGTAAACCGCTAATAGAAGCAGTGCTAGAAAGTTGTTTAGAAAAACCTTACCAGAGTCCTTCATTCTCAGGGTCAAGAGGCAGAAATGATGTGACATGGAAGAAGTAAAAAATCAAGAGTTTTTAAAAGCTGGTCATTGAAAAGTACAGCTACTCCTATATGGTAGTCTGACCCACACTTCAGTGTATGGTATTGATCAGAGCTGTAGAACGCTAGAGGCTCAACAAAATGTTAGTGAAGGGCTCTTCAACAGGTAATGATGATATGAACACTAGCTATGAGATAGCTTGGTGGCTTAAAAGCGTGTAAATAATTCACATTGAATAAGACTCTGCATAGAAGATAGGGAAGTACATATGAATATCATAAAACTGTGAATCTGGTTGGCAAAGAGGCCCAGCAGAAGTGTGGAGAATGCTTGCTTGTTAGAAAAAACAATGACAACAAAACACACACGCGCACCCCCCCCAACAAACAAACAAGAACAAACAAAACAATGACAACAAAACAACCAACCAACAAACAGGTTAGAATGTTTCTATCTGAATTTTGACAGTGACATTACTAGTTAATGGAGTTTTTGGTAGGAAGTTGTAAGGGTATGCAGAGATTTGACAGCATGACAGCTGGCTTGGGATTTTGAATGACAGGTGGAAATTCAAGTCCTTGTTCTTTTTTATGTATCATGGAATGAGATGGAGAAGAGATTTGACCCTTAGATAGCAGTGTCCTAAAGAAGGCTAGTCAAGCCTGCATTCCAGCTTGCTTTAATGGAAAAAAATGAATTATGGTTTTGATTTTATTAAAATTATTGAAGTTAATTTGTTCTGAAACAAAACAAAACTGAATTTCAAATTTTCACAAGTTGTCAGGAAATAGAGTAATCATTTTGATTAGTTTTCTTACTGCAGTCATACGTGTGAGGAGCCAAAGCACCAGAACTCCTAGTCTGGGGCTGGAAGAAGTCTGTTGTGTTTCGCTTCTGTATATCTCACTTGTCTCTGCACTGCCTTGGATGTGAGCTGTGGCTGCTGAAACTCTTTGGTGTGTCCTGGGGATAGCCTGCTCTCGGAGAAATGTTAATTGTGGTGTACAGAAAAAGGGTGTCCAAGAAGCTGCAGAGGTAAAAAGAAAAGTAGAATATAGGTGGAAGGCTGAATTACACAACTAGTTTCGTATCCAGGATAGTAAAAAACCCTAAAATACTATAAACTGGTGTAGAAACAAGTGCTACAGATTCTGTATAAGTGGTCTATGAAACAGACTGATGTTAGGTGCTTTAGTACTGCGATAGTTAACTGTAAGGAAAGCAATTCTGAATGAAAATGCAACTTAATGAACTGCTAGGAAGTGTAGGATGAAGGCAACAGTGCACAGTGGCACCACAATTACGACATGGGCCTTATTAAGAGTTCAGCAAAGTGTTAGTAGAATAGCAGTACCACCATACTAAAATGGTGACACTTTAGCTGTGATTTCTCCATTAAACTAATTCTTAGAAATAAGCCATGCATCAAATAGTACCATTTCCTTAAGCTTGTAATTTCAATATTTATGAGTCAAATTGAATTCCCAATCAAAAAAAAAAAAAGTTCAGTTGTGCAGCTGTAGAAAACAACTTATCTGATGCATAACTAATTGCTTGGAAAGGTTCAGCTAATTTCCTTGCCTCTCTTTCCCCCTCCTCTTCATTTGCCACACACATAAGTTGGTAGCAAAATTTCTGAAAAATAAGCAAGCCTCATAAAACCTGCTAAATACCCACAAACCAGTTTAATTTTTAAGAAACACTGAGATATGGAAAATCCAGAACCAGTCTGGGATAAGTGCTTTAGAGTTCTTTTCTCATCCCAAGAACCGTGAATGACATTATTGAAGTTCTGCAGCAGGACATCCCAGGTCTTGTTATTTGATGTATGCCTTTTCCCTTCTTTGTTCAGAAGGGACAATGTTTGTGGTTGGCTCCATTTCATTTGCTTCTTTGTGTGTTCGTTTTTGTTTGTTTGGGGATTTTTTTTGTCTTGGTTTGGGTTTTTTTGTTTGTTTGTGTTTTGGTTTTTTTTCCTGATGTGTAAGTTTAGCTGATCCTTCTACTTTTAAATTTGCACTGTTTCTCCTTGTGGTTTTTTTGTTTTGTTTTTCATCTCCCTAGGTACATCTTCTAGCTTTTTAAAAACATGTTTACATCTCTGCAAATCATAGGTTGTGTTGTTGCTTGGTAAATGGAAACAGTTCTGTTGGAGATGTTGAGGGGGTAAAAATGGCAGCTCTAAATCTCTCAAGAATTTTTGCTTTCAAAGAGTTTTGGCTCAGGACCCATAGGAGAGTAATGTAAAATTGGTATTACAGATGATAGTACACAACAGCAAAAGAACACAGACACAAGAATAATGATTTTGTATAGTTCTGCAGAAGTATGGTTTAATATGAATGAACATTAATCAGATTTTATTATTGGATATATGATTTTAATTTCTAAGGTGTTGTACTTCCAGCAGGTTGTAAATTTGTAACTAGGTAGTAACTAGGTAATTAAATAAGTTGATTGATAGATTAATTATTTGACCATCTAGTAAGTATGGACAAATTTTATTTCTCTTCTTTTTTTGCCTTCCCCCCTCACCTTTCATTAACTCACAATGCATTACATTAACTGTTTAGCCTACTTATTCTTAACTGATAACATTACTGTTCAAGTAGAATTTTTAATTCAGATGGTTTGAACACGAAGTTACAGGCAGCATGATTTCCCTCTCCCAGGTATTCGTACTAGTGATGCTTGAAAGAAAAAATTCACTGTAGTGATCTTCCCTTGACCAGGAAAGTTCCAGATTTCCACCATGGAAAAAGAGAAAAGGAAAAGTTTTATGGGGCTATTGGCACTGATTCTGTGCCAATTCTCTCCTCTTTCCCTCTGAGAAAAATAATTTATTTAAGATAACTGAACTGGTAGATTATTTAATATTTCTCTGTGTAAAATTTGTATAGATAAAATTTTGACATCTGCATTTTTAAAAAAATTGTAAGGATTCAAATGCATTTATACCAGTTCCAAGCATATCTAGGAAGGTAGGAGTAAAGAAATAACAGGAGAAAATATTTATAGTACCTCTCACTTTCTGCATCTTAGAGACTTTGAATTTTGAAGGGAAATTATGTTGCATACCTTGAGGGGCAAGAAGCCAGAAATGTTATGGTCCTGCCACCATGTACTCAGAGATAACCTAACAAAATAGTAAATGGATGCCACCGAAGTAGATGCACTTGATAGCAGTGTCAAGGAGTTATTAGGGGGTATTCCAAATTTTGTGTAGGGCGGATCTGACTGTGGAAGAAAAATATGGAGCTTGCCTGAGAAGTGCACATCTCTGGACAATGGTGCCTATGGGAATCTCCTGTGTCCCTTCACTGAGGCAGGTAGTTCCCACTTTCTGGGGGAGCAATTTCAATCCATGCTTACAGGCTCATGCCTCCTTGGGAGATTGTTGCTACTTTTGTTTAGCACATTAGCACTTTTGTCCAGGCCTGGTTTGGTTTGTTTTTTGTTTATGTTTTTGTTTTTTAAAACCAGACTTTTCAGGCATGGAATTTTTTGCATATTAGATGGCCTGCCCTCCTACCCATCCAACTGGCGTATCACATCACCCTTTTAGCTCTGTTGGGTTTTTTGTAAGTTAATTTCTTAGAGCTTAATAAAAATTATTCCTAAACTCCTGCTATGTGAGAAAGATTCAGCTCCTTGATTTTTGCCTTAACTTTTCAGTCAGAGCACACTTCCTTAAACACTAAAATAAGTATTCTTGATCCACTCATCTAAGGTTAAATTTTTCTACTCATTCCTTTGATCCTTGGCAGCTTTTAAAGTAACAGAATTCTTTAAACTCTTAATAGCTATTTAACTCTGAAGGGAAATCTCCATGATGTGTGAGTTTCTGACAGAATAATCATTTCCATGACATCAGACTCGGGTGCTGTAATATTGTGTAAGTGAGCTGGGTAGCTTGGGGGTAAATTTGTGTTTGAGCAATAGTAAGAAATTATTCTCATGACAGAAGAACCTCATGTCCACAGTTTTCTTTGGCATGATGTATTGGAATTATTTGGGTGCTGTATTTCAAACAGAGTCAGATTAACAGAGATCACACTCTGACATGCAGAATTGATATGTTCTAAATCAGTGGATTTCTGATCTAAAGCTACTGCTTTAACTCTGAAAGGTCAGAAAATAATTGCTCTTTTTTCCAGCCATTAATACTTACATAGAAATATTCAGAGTTGCATTTCTGTTACCTTGGCAGTGAGTAGCCAAAGGACTCTGGGACAAACTTGGTGTGCTGCAGAGTTTAGAAAGTGTTCCCAGGTTATTTTTTCCAATAACATGTTCCTAACCTGTGTTTTTCCCTTATGCTCCTCCCAGATCTCTTGCATCAGCATGTGAGGATCCTTTTGTTTTGAGATCTTTGCCCTTCTGTAACTTGAGGGGCTCATTATTTCTGTCTGCAGTGTTTTGAAATTGATTTCTGTGTTTAAAAGGTATTGGAAATGGTATTTCACTGGACTTTCTCTTCTGGAAACAGGTCAATGTAAATGTTTTGAACACAGTTCTAGGAACAAATGTTGGTTTTTCAAATGACTTTATTCTTGTCTGAATATAAACCATTCCTTTAATGTTAGCTCTTTTGCATTTCTCTAGAGTAAACCTGATTTAATTTATGCTAACATAATGGAACACCTGTGTGTGCTGGATAAAAACTAGAGTACATAATACTAGATGGAGAAATGTCACATCCTAAGTACAGAAAACAAGCAGCAAAGATCTGCAGTGTCTTTTAACCTTTTTGTTGTCATTTTGGAATTAAGAAATCTCTGAAAACAAAAATCTGTATGACAGCTTTAGAAAGTAATAAATGAAGATTTTCTATGGTGTTTTGCAAAAGTATGACATAAATTTTTAGCCAGTTTCTCATGTGTACTGAAGTCCAATCCGTACAATGACACTTAATGGATAGACTGAAAGACTGACAATTAAAGTAATTGGTTTCTGATTACTTCGTCAATCTGAGAAGTAGTAAATTGGAAATGTTGTAAACCAGAGGTATCAAACTAATTTCACTGGGAGCCACATCAGCCTCACAGCTGCCTTCAAGGGGCCGAATTTAATTTTAGGACTGTATAAATGTAACTAGTCCTACATTTATCCATTCGGCCCCTTGAAGACAACTGCGAGGTTGATGTGCCCCTGGTGAAAATGAGTTTGACACCCCTGTTGTAAATTGTTGCACTGCCCATGTATGAAAAAAATAATATACCAGAATTATCTGATAGTTCTTAATTTTTCAAACAAGAAAATGATGCAAGGCTTTTCAAAGAGTACAATATTTCATATCATTCCATTCGGAAAATTCTTAGTTCACTTGGAAGAGGAAGGGATGAGTGTAAGATCTGCATCTAAGGAGTTAGCCATAGGTTACGCTAACAGTGTAGTTGTTTGTTTTAACTTCCCTTTGTGGTTTTGTTTGTTTGTTTGGTTTGGTTTTTGAGCCTCCTTTATTTTCTCTCTTTTTTTTTTTTTGATGTATACTGTATGTAATTGTATTCTTATATTATCTATATGGGAGTACCTGAATATACTGCAGGAGAATTATGTGAAAAAGAATGTTGATGGGATAAAATTTCACAGCTTAAATATAAGATAAACTATGAGAATTTATTTAAGAGGGGGAACTTCATTAACAAGGAAAGAAGCTTGACTTTCCTAATGTAACTGCGAGTCAGCAATTTGGTCTAGCTTAACAAAAATCAAATATGACCATAAGATATATTGCATGCGAAGCATCTCTGTTGGAGATTGGGGACTACCACTCCCATTAAAAAGAAAATTTGTAATTTCCCTGTACTATTCATTTCTTAAGAAGAAAGAAAAAAAAATCAGCCTGGATTATATAGTGAAATTCAAGGTGACAGAGAGCTGAGTTTGCAGAATTCTAAGAGAGGTATCACAGCTTCTATAGCTACTACTAATGGATATACATCATGGAGAGAAAACTATACAAGGTAAGGAACAAAGACCAAATTAAAGCAAATAAGCATAACACGCATGTGAACATGTGTAGGTTGAAAACCGCAGAAGGATTCTAACCATCAGAAGGAGAGAAGTTATAGTTCCAAATAAGAGAAGCAAAGGCCAAAAAGGCTATTTGTTTTTAAGGAGGAGTTAAACAAACTTACAAAACACAATATGTGATGTGCTTGCCTGTGACAGAAGTTGTCTGTGCCCAGTGCAAGTGAGGTGCCTTCTGGTCCTGTTGCAATAAGTTTGCATAATTTTCCAGGCTGCTGTGTGCTCCTTGAAAAGAAGGATATTATAATAACACTTATGCAACAGACACTGCAGTTAAAGAGATCTTGCAGTATCAGGAGAACAAATGCAAATTGTTTTAAAGTAAAAATATTTCTTGTGGATTGTTCTCAGCAGTAGGGAAAGATATTAGTATAAGGAAAATATTAAGTTTTTCCATGTATGTAGGTTGCAATTTCAAATATTTGATGTCTCAATTTTTTTTCTATTAACACTGCTTTTCAGAGTTCTATTCTTGGTGGAGCTAGCTGGTGATGTGATTCATATCTGCTGTTATGGTAAGTATGCAGACCATTGTGTGTGTGGAAAAAAGTTTCACATAGGGAAAGGCTATAATTGCATCTGTCCTTACCCTCTTATGCAGAGCAAGGTTTTATTGTCAACTTCAATGAGAAGCAGGTGGATACCAAGCTCATTAGAAGTGGGGCTGCATGCAGCTCCTTTGGAAAGGATATGGAGAAAAAAAACAGAATAGTGTTATAAACAACAAGCTGAAATATTGTTCGTGTGGGATCAATACATGAGGCTGCTGGATCCAGCAATGCTAAGGAGAAATACTGAGATTTCATGTCATGAATTTGAGTAGTTTCTCACTCCCTTATACTTCCAAGTGGTAGTAAAGCACTGATCAATTGCACTTGGAAAGATGGACAGAAATAAGCTGGCTTGGCCCAACTACAGCTGTAGGTGGTTGCAGCGATGAGAATGGGAATCTGCTCAAAGGTCTGGTCTCTCTCACCATCTGGCCCTTTGGTTCCCTAATGCGCTGACACTGCAGCATCTTTGTGAACCAGTTGGCAGACATTGCTTTGGCTTCCACCTTCCTCCCAGGAACAGTCTGCCGGTTTGCAACAATGACAGGAAAATGCAGAGCTGTGCTCTAAAGCAATTAAGATATGTTAGGACAATTTGGTTCCTAACGTACCTCCCAGAGCTCTTGAAATGGGACATCCTTGTACAGTTCAGCATACATTTTCAGCAGATGTATGAAAACAATTCTGCAATGCAAGGCTGAGGTGTAAAGAAAAGAGAAATATTCAAGTTAAAACACAGAGCTGAGGATGAAACTGGGGTGTAAAGGACTGTGCTGTGTTACCTTTCTTGAAAAAAAACCAAACAAAAACAAAAAACACCAATCTAACCCCAAACAAATAAAAAACCCCCAAACAAACAAAAAAACCCCAAACAAACAAAAAAAACCCCACAAAACAACCACAACCTGATGTTCTGTAGAAAGAGGAAAAGGAGAAATGCAATGTAGTAATCTGCAATGTTGGAAAATCGTGCTGTCTTAATTGATGTGTGTTATGTGAGAAGGATGTTAGGAAAAGAGTACAAACAAATAGCAGTTCTCCATAATTCAGGTAATCTGACAGGCACAGCAGGAGTATGAATGCATTTCATGGGAGATCGATGTGACTTTCTGCATACCTGTTTAAATAGCCTATGGCATATTTATCAGAGGCCCATTCAGACAACTAAATGGGCTTGATATGATTACATTAGAACAAATTAAAAGTATTTAAAGAGAGCTTTCCCTGTGTCTATTTACTATGTTGAATGATTAAGCACATCAAAAAGTATGAAATATTCTAAATTTCACCTTCATCTGGGCACGGATTCCTACAAAATAAGGCTTTGGAAGCACTGGAGAAAGCAATGTGGAAACACATGGGAAAAATAACTGTCAGTCATAATGCCTGCTCTCACTAATGACTAAGTAAATAAGTTGTTAGAGGGGCAAGTATTGTGGAGTATATAAGATGGAGGCAATAATCCACAACCACGTCAGGACATATGGAGCTATTTGTTATTGACCAAAACCACCCCCAAACGGAGCACTTCTTAAATAACTTTTTTTTTTTTTTAATTCATAAAGGCTGTTCTCCTCCAGTCCACTATCCTCCATTTCTTTTTTATCCACAGAGTAGCAATTTTGACTTCTTGTAGAATATTCTTACCATTAAGCCTTTAAAAACTTTCATCCATATTTCATAAAAATAAACAATTTTAAGATCTTCAGTTCATTTTTTATTTCTACTTTCTTCAGTTATTCCAGAGATAAATGTTTCATGACTGCTTCTGTTTCTTGAGTTGTTTTCTGTCTTTACAAAATAATTGAGGCAGTTGTGATACACTTTCTGTAGAAGACAGCTTTGAGGTTATCCATCTCTCTCTCTGTACTTTATGTATTTATGCTTTTCATTGTTGCTGTTGAGTCTCTTAAATGGGCTAATCTGTATCTAGCGGAATTGTGTACATTATATGAAGAAATTCAGTCATTTTCAGGAGCATATATTTTAAATCTGTTTCAGTCCACTTCCTTTATATCTTTCTGCAGGTTGTTTACACATTGTACTCCCTAAACCCAAGAGATTCTCTAGATTTTCTTTTTGAAGTCCTAGAAAACAAGGAGTTTTTTACAGATCTGTACTTAAAATTTTATGCAGTATGCCCAGCAAAGACATTACCTGGAGCTCATTTATCTCTACTAAGACCAACAAATAAGAAAAGGGGGTAAAAATCCACAGTGCTTTCCCAAACTATTCATAAGAGAAAAATGCATGACAACACATCTCACCAGAATTCAAGTCTGTATCTCAGATTCTCCTACATTGCTGGAGACTCCAAGAGGAATGTGCACAGCTTGAGGGGCTCATGCTGATAAATTATAGATAGACTGAGAACAGTGTAAGAGCAGCAGGTGTTATGTTGAGAAAGTGTTTTTGCTCACGGTGTCAAGAAGCTGGCAAAAGGGTGTTGTCTTGTGCTTGCTTGGTGGTGACTATTTAGAATAGCCGTGTACTTTAGATAAATTTCCTGTAACGCACAGTCCTGCTCACCTTTTAATCAGATATAATTATCATAAGTGTACGTCTCCCTGGAGAGTGGAGGGTAGTTTTAGGGCAAATAGAACATGCATATGCAAACAAACCATTTTAGAAGTGGAAGGATAGGAAGGAGGTATAATTGGCCCTCCGCCTCCAGCAGGCTCTGCATCCCGCATGGGACATGCTGTGAAATTTAACTGGAGGGAGCCAAAAGAGGGATGGTTGTGCAGACTGAGTCCCTGCATTAAGACATGGGGCTCTGTGGGATTCCTAGATGGGGGAGAGAGATAAGCAGATATATATAGAGAGAGAAAACAAACGATCCTTCTCCAAAGCACAATTTGAAGTAGGAAGATAATATATTCCCTGCTGCTGTGTAACTTGGGGTATAAAATAATCACAGAATAAGTACTGTGTTTATTTTAATGTGGTATTTTTGAAATGAGAATTTATCTAAGAGTTTTCAAGTGAGCTAATACTCGTGATTTTCCTCTTGGAAAATGTTTCCTTCCCTTCACCTATATATTTAATCACACATGTATAACAGTTTGATTACCTATATGTTTACCATAATTATTAGTCGATTTTAATACAAATAGGTACAATTACAGCTAATAAACATTTGTCCACTGACAAAGAATTTTGTAAGAGCAATCGTAGTTATTAGTGTATCCCTTCATTAAAGATAATATAAAAATTAAACAGAATAAAAGCAGTCAGAAATGTATGCTGAAAAGAATTTGTCATAAACCAACACACATCTGTGGGGAAATGAGTTCTAATGCTTCATTTCTTAACAGAGAATTTCCATCAAACAACATACTTGCAGTTAAATGACAGCAGACTGCTCTGCATGTTTGCACTGTGGTTAGATATTTGCACCTCTCAGTGAAGCATCTGACCTTGTTAATTGCTTCATTCACTATGACCTGATTTTTACAGATTTCAATAGTAATCAACTTCATTGGAGAATGTATAGGACTTTTACAGTTTTGAGAATGTGAAGCAACTTCTATGTTTACTTTAAAAATTTCCTATATCTTTTGAGTTACATACTCATAAGTGTAAAAAGTTTAGTGTTACTAGAGAAAGAGAGCAAGCCCATCTTTCAGATCTCCAAAGGAATAAATTGTTTAATGAAAGACAGACGTCCCTCTTAACTTCAAATAAGATACATTCAGAAACTCATTCCAGCTTGTTGTTTTCATACAGCCAACAGAAGATTTCAAATAGTGCCTTACCTGAGATCACAAATATGTTGAGCCAACACAATGTAAAAGAAACGTAACAAAGGTACCAATTGCAAAGTTCTTTTCAAGCTTTCTAGAGAAAAAGAGTTGCATCACTTTTTTCTTTTTTTTCTTAGGATGTTATGATACTTTTTAACACAGGGGAATTAGTAAACCTATTGATGTGAGGAAGATTAGGAACAGCTATAGAAGTAATGTAGAATACCATTCCTCAATTATATAGACATTTTTTTCATGTGCTGTTTCTGTAATTTGTTCAGTTCAAGAAGGACAAAGAAACTGCTCGAGAGAGTCCAGCGCAGGGCCACGAAGAAGATTAACGGAGTGGAGCATCTCCCTTATGAGGAAAGGCTGAGGGAGCTGAGTTTCTTTAGCTTGGAGAAGAGGAGACTGAGGGGTGACCTCATTAATGTTTATAAATATGTAAAGGGTGAGTGTCATGAGGGTGGAGCCAGGCTCTTCTCGGTGACAACCAATGATAAGACAAGGGGCAAGGGGTACAAACTGGAACATAGGAGGTTCCACTTAAATATGAGAAGAAACTTCTTCACAGTGAGGGTGACAGAACACTGGAACAGGCTGCCCAGGGAGGTTGTGGATTCTCCTTCTCTGGAGACATTCAAAACCCGCCTGGATGCCTTCCTGTGTAACCTCACCTGGGTGTTCCTGCTCCGGCAGGGGAATTGGACTAGATGATCTTTCAAGGTCACTTCCAATCCCTAACATTCTGTGATTCTGTGTGATAAGCAAAAACTCTACTATCGGATTGCAGCTTATCAATCTCTCTCTGCTTTCTTGGTACGCATTTTTCCCACAGACATACATTTACCCAAAACTTCTTAAGGCTGAAGTTATAGTCTTAGAAAGAAAATGTGCAACAAGCTACTGTCATCAAATTAAGTGCTCTAGAAATTCTTCAGAGGTACTGAGTTCTCCCTCTGGGTAGCAAAAACTATAACAGAATTGTATTAGATTTGTTCCAAAGTACCATTGTACAATAGTAAAATTGTGTGTGTATTCTCCATGTAGGTATCCTCTGACTGGCAGGAAAATTGATGACCAGACCTTGACCAAGGCCACTGAAAAAGCTTGTTGCAAGTCACGCAGCTTGCCGTTCGCTCACCATGGAGGTTCACGCAGACACCCCTCTGATCCTAAATGGGATGCTGTAGTCCACCTCTGCTTTCTTTTTACCTTTTAGAGAGGTACTATAATATTGTAGAGAGAACAGGCTCACCTTAAAAGTGTTTATATGGTTAAATGATATTCCTAATTTCACATAAAAGTTCATCTTGAAACAATTTACAGATCCATTAGTCTAAGCCTGGCTGTCAGCTTTGTGCAGCTGCCCAGCATCGCTGCTCAATGGCAGTGTACTAATAGCTCTTTACTTCCACATGACCTGAGAAAAGGCATTTTGCTGCAGAAAGAATAAAGGACATCTGAGAAACTATCCTGTGGAGTTTTTGAAAAGGACCGGTTTGATTATTTGGTCCAACCGCTGGTATTGTTTTTTCATAATGGTGAAATATTTTGTATATCTTTTGCTACTTATGCACTATAATTGTAGCTTCTGCAATGCAGTAGCTGTGAGAGCTGGTAAGAAATCCTTACCAGGGTGCCTGGCCTCTTTATAGGTCATCCTTTGGTGATCTTCAGAAGGATCCAGCTTGCTTCTCAGATGAACTTTGGAGACTGAAGGGAAGTTCGGAGCATCTGAATATGGATCCTCATGCTGCTCCACATGCAGTAAGTTACCACTGGTGACGGCTGACAAATCAAACATATTTTATACTGTCTGCGATGAGGTTATTGGATTATTAGAACAGTGGGTTAAACATGATTTTCAAACTGATTTCAGTATGTTTTCCACTCTAAATGTAAAAGAAAATGGGCTTATGTTCTTGTAAGCATCTGGGAGAGATAAATGCATCTGCTTAGTGTACCTGAAAAAGCCATGCTGTCACAGCTTTTAAAAGAAAAATACAAAAAAGATGTCATGTGTACATTTCCCTTGTATAGTTACTGCCAAAACTTATTTCTCTGTTTTTATTTAAGAGTCTCATTTAGCTGTGTAGTGTAGTCTTCTGTTCAAAATTAATCCTCCTTCTTTATAAAGTGATTTTCAGACTGCAATCTGAAGTACTGACTGGAAACACCAATAAAAATAATATAAATATTTTGGCAATTACACAACATACATATATATATATATATTTTTTTTTTTAATTGCCATTTATCAAGTAAGATCACGGAAAGCTCTTCACAGAGTGAATTAAAGGCTTATGGTAGCCCTGTCATATTTAACACACTCATGTGTCATCACATTCTGCTATCTTTTTATCCATCATGTCATGTTCATAAAGTCAGTACAAATTTTTTATATATATATACATACATATTTCCCTATTAATGATATATTTTTCAAGCCTCTTAACCAGTCAGAATGCATTGCCCTTAAATTATGCTTTTGTTTCTTAAGAGTTGCATATTCTGTTCCCAGTAAAGAAGTCAGAATCTAATGACTGGAAGTTCATGTTGTATTTAATTTATGTTCCACCAGGACAACCAAAGCTTTAGAGGCAGAAATATTTGTTATACTTGTAAGTTGTGATGAAAAGCAGTAACACTGGATTTAATTGATTATTAAAGTTAGCCATGCTGTCTCATAAAATAAGCCAATGAGGCAGCTGTGTTTCTTAATACGTAGTCTGTTTCCACCAGTGGAAAAACAAGTCTAAAAATATTATTTACATGAAAATTAGGGTAAATTTAATTCATATTTATGGACCAAAAAAATCAAATTAAGCAAACTAAGTATTTCATTCTACTCAGACCTGCCTAAAAAATTATTACAATCATAAATAAGAATTCAAGGTTTTGCCATTTATTTTCCTTCTCTTCAAATTTTCCTGGAGTCCAGCCATTAAAATAACTGTCATAGCAACAACAACAAAAAATGTTAGGAATGATTTACAGATGTAAAGATCTCATGTTTTGCTCTCATCTGATATACCTTATTGTATGTTTGTTGCATTTAGTTTTGTGCAATAAAGGTATTTCAGGTTTGGCACTTTAGAATTTCACTCATTTTGAGAAATGACAGTACACTCTTAATAAGATTTGCAGCTATGGTTTACACTTTTCCAAAAAAGTCTGTCATCACAGAGACAATTCAAACTTTAAACTTCTTAGGGACGTCCAAGTCTCCCTTGAATAGCTTGGAGTACAATATTGGAAAATTTTGATTATGCTACTGTTCTAAAACATTATTAATCATTGATAGATCAGAATTTCACAAAAGCTGGAGAATGAGGTATGGTGTACAGGATTTGTGGATCTATCTCTGATATATTGATATTTGTATATGTCACATTTATATCATGAAAGAGGAGAGATTTGACAGGGTTATTATTATATACTGACATAAATTATCAGTGTTTAGTTACAGAGACATGTCCATTTAAAAGAAACTATGCTTTCATTACAATACAGACATATTTTCAGAATTCTAAGTTTCCAATACTGTCCCTAGATTCCTTATTTACTTAATTCTTGTACTTCAGTTAGCACGATTCCATATGGTTATGTTTCTCAGAGTTCGAAAGTGCATGCTGGCAATAGACCATGTTATTACAGCTGACACTAAAAATTGAATTTCTGTATTCAAACTAAGTTTCTCTATTTATTTTTCTCTATATATTGTAGCCAATATACAGGCAATGCCATTTTTTTCCATGTCACAGTGGATAATTCAGTTCCAATGCTGATTCAACTCAGGTTTTCAAGTGAGGCTGCCAAACATACCTGTTGGCCATGGAAGCAGTTCTTTTCTAGTCATGAAAATCTCATGAACATAGCTGAGATCTAACTCACATTACTTAAGTTATCACTTCAAAGCGTTAGGTAGGTGAAATATGTAAGAAATATGAGCTTTCCAAGGAGATTAGAAGACGCCAAAGTTTAATAATATGTCTCACTAGGGTCCCTGGGAAAGTTTATGTTAATATTATATGTTCAGTACCAACAACTTTAAAAAAGCATAGGAAAAAAAGAAAAGGAAGTTACAGTCACAGTTGCTGATGCACAGTACTTAGATGTTCTTTCACTGCCAAGAGTACGACTCTCAGTTCTGTGTTTCTTTAGTTTTACATTATACTGACACACTGTGAAACAATCCTGGGTAAAATTTGTCAAACAATATATTTTTTCCAAGATAAAACTTCACTTTCCCACATTTCTTTTTATGCCAACCCCACCCCCCCAAAACTTATTCTTGACTTACAAGGGATAATATATCTTTATATATATTTGAAAGGTTAAGCAAGGAGCCCATGAGCCTCCCCCAAAAGATAAGATCTGATACCAAACATTATACTGAAGATCACTTTTTGGTTTTCAGATGCATTTGTTGCTAATGAGGCCCCTGCTAACTCATCCACAGTCCTAAGAAAAATTTCTAGGCCTGTCCTTAATTTGCTGTAAGACTGTCACGTTAGACAAAAACCAAAGATGTTGCAGTCATGCAGACAGAATCTTAAAGACTTTATGACTATCAGTCATAAAGACTGACAAACTGATTCCTTAAGTTTTCTACTTCCCATTTCTCTTCAGTCTAGACTCACTCATGTAGATGATATTGTCTATGAGAAAACAAAACAGATGTGCTGTAATTCCACCATTTTTCTTTGAGTTATTTCTTTGAATGGCACAGATAGAAGTACAGCCTAATTGATTCAGCACTGAAAGGTAGGAATAGAAATAAAATTACTTTTGCAATTTTCACTGAGAAATAGCTTGAAGTAATTTTAGTCTTATTATGGTAAAAAATCATTATAAAAATCCTATTAAATCTTCAGATTTAAAAGATTTAAAACTTCAGAGCAACAACGGTTCAGACCTATTGCTCCGTAGTTGTGTTTATCAGATGGTATGACTTACACGCAAATGCTTGCCAACTTGGACATTTCTGCCAACATAGCAAAGATAAAAATTAGAAAGTGCTCTCTGTATCTCATCAGACAAGGATGACCATGTTTTCCTGGTCCATAGGAGTCAGACTGTTATTTTCAGGCTGAGTCACATGTTTACCCAATGCCAAACTCACTTGGAAAGACCACTGACACATAAAGTAAGTTAGCCATAACCTCTAGGTAAACAAAATCATAAGAATTACACCAAGATTATTGTTCTGTACTCACTACACAAGCTCCTTTAATACTGAATGTTTAGGTGTTCTTCTTGTATATGGTTTAAAAAATGTAAGAGTAATGCAAATTGTTCCACTAGTTGTATTTTTGTTATCCAAGGTCCCTCCATGAATTCGACAGAGGAATTCTCCCCTAAAATCCTACCATTCATTGCATCTTATCCTAAGCAACTACCCAGTTAATTGTATATATTTAATATATGCATATATATATGTACACCTGTATCTGTATACATAATGTATATAACTATATATAATTAATTTTAGAGACAAACGTATGACTCGTTTCTGGTTTTCTCCCATTACAGTTTCTTCATTATCCATTTTGCTAATCAACAAGCTACTCTATTTTGTTACTGCTCTTAGAGACAAATCTACGAATATTTGATACGAAAAAGGAGACTTACAGATCCCTTCCTCCAGTTCCGTCCCCTGGGCTATTTCTGCCAGACAACTAGGAAGCAGCACAGATATATCTGAGGCATCAGGCAGGGAAGAAAGGGTTCCTGTGCAGTCATGGAGCATCACACGAGGGAGTCTGACCTGTATCACTTTATCTATTTCAGAATAAATCATACATTCTTTATTCAACAACATTTAAATAATGTAGAACATAGTCTTTGTTCTTATACTTGCCAGGAAAGCATCCATTTAACATCTACTGTTTAAAACATAAGTAAATACCTGTACAGAAACCAGCATATTATATGAACATATTTTTATAGGTTTTCTCCAAATTTCATGGAAAACCGAGGGGGAAAGGAAGGCAAGGACACTATCTTTTCCAACCCCTCCTTCCACATTTAAGGCAGAGTTAAAAAAGCACCTATCATCTCTTTTTCTGACTGACTTTCTATCTCAAACACCACACCTTAGAAGAATTTATGCATGTATTTTTGTTTCTCCAACATAGTAAAGTGAATTGGCATTCAATATAAACATGATAATAGATGTGCCTGTAAGGTCTGCATCCTGCAAACACTGTGATCTGCACTATTTTGAACCTCAGGCTTCCACTCTGCTTGGAGAATAAAGTGTCTCAGCATCATAGATAATGTGTATAGGCAACGTGTTAAAATTACTTTTCTTAGTAATTGGGATCCTCACAATTCCCACAGTAATTGGAATCTCCAGGCTGGTAATACATTTACAGACAGAAAATAAGTAGGGCATAACTGAAAAAGGCTGTGAAAATTAATACAGTGCAGTAAAATGAAAACTCATGCACATATCTCCTCCCCTCAACTCTGCTCACTTTGAAGTTGTCAAAAGAATTTATTGCTTCATCCTCTGATTTTGTCACTCCTTCCCTTTGAATTCCCTTTACTACACCAAATGCCATCTTTTCTCCTTGCCTTTCTATCTCAGTCCTCCCAATATTCACTGAGTTGCTAGTTAACAATATCATTCTTATTTTACTTGCCCTCTAGAAACTTTTATTCTCCTATGCTGTTCTTTGTCGCTGGGAGACCATCTTGATAATAAAATATAAAGCCACTTGCTTGCTTTCTGAAAAACTATTTTAAAATACCTCTTAATTGTAATGTATCCAATAAGCCACTAATGAGTTGGTGGGTGATGAAGAAAACATTTGCCTTTATGTATTTAATAAAATAACAAGGAAAAGTACCTAAGGGGTAAGAGAAACACTTGATATAGTCAAAAATCCCCGTGCCCTTCCATGTGAAAATCTTCTCACATTTTGTTACTTCCTTTATTTCCTTCATGTTGTTAAAAGGTACATATGCCTTTTCCTATAATCAATATAACTTTCACTTTGTTCATTGATTCTTTCAAAGTGAAGAAAACCACTAGTAAATCCTCAGCTTTAAATAGCCGTTTTGTCATGATTTTTTTGCAGAAAGTACCATTCACTTACATGCCTTGCACGCATCTAACCCCGCATGACCCTGCCCACTGCAAGTTACATGATGATGTATTTTCTTTCTTCAGTTTCTGATAACACAAATGGAACGCTGGGAATCAATGGCTGCTTGGTGACTACCTACCTTGTGCAACAGGCTTTCTCCTGACCTGATTGCAACAGCAAAGAGGCTGCTTGCTGACCAGGCAAGAAAAAAGGGTGACCTTCTTTTTCTGATGTGTCCATTTGCTTTTCTCTTTCTTTCCACCATAGACAGAATACTTGCTTTTCTTGAAACGGCCCATTAGTTAAGACACAGGAAAAATATTCAAAGTGAATATCACTGGAAAAACAACAGTTCTTATATTTTTAACCACCCAAGTCTACACTTGATCCACTGTGGTGAGGCCTGTCTGCTCTCTACAGGGTTATTCTCTCTTCTTGTTAAAAATTATAGCCACATACTGAAGTACAATAATAAAGACAAATAATTAAGGTAAAGCCATATGTAAAGCCTATTATTTCTAAGTCTTTATTTTAGTGTTTGTAAGTTTTCATTTGACATCCTGGATTTTTTAACAGAAAATAAATATCTGATATTTGGTAGTTGCTCCTTATTAGAAATGTTGGTTCAGCATCTTACTGCTCCAAGGAATCAGGGAACTGATCTGCTGCAGCTAGGCCTACAAGCCAAGAGGTGAGTTGGCTTTTACCTTTTCCTTATTTGCCTTATTCCATACATTTACTTGTGTGGAATAAACAAAGATTGGCTCTAGATGCACCTTCTTACATCATGGTTCCCTACTAGGAGTCTTAAAAGGGATTTATCTGTTTTAGCCAGTCTCCTTGCTGGCAGAAGCTATTTCTATGTTAAAGTGGACACCTGAATAATAAGAAGTTTATGAAATCGGGCACTATGTGCAAAGACAGTGAATTGCACTTTGTGTTAGCTGGCTGGGGAAACCGGGGGAAGTCAGCAGGACTGAGGTGTAGACTGCAGCCCATGGGTAGGGCAAAGTAATCCCAAGGACGTTTTCCCTTGATGTTCCACATTAACTTCTCCTCTGATGCCACAGGACATGCTCAAAAGCTGCAGCAGAGTATGGACGAGGAATTTGGGTCCAATGGTGCAGAAGGCAGCGCTGTTGCCTGAACACTGGATGTGTCACTGCTGTGTCCTGGCCTCTTTCTGCATGAGGCAGCTGCTACAGGGACTTCAGGCAAGTTCCTTCTGGGGTTACTTAGCACTTGGATAAGGATCACAGAATTGTCATGAAACAATAACCACAGATAAACTCTTTGCATTTGTTTAGGCAAAATGGCTACTTATTTCAACAGGCCATGGCAACATCAAGATTTTTTTTTACTTTTTACTTAGTGTTTTCACGTATGTGTTGTTTACAGCTGTTAGATAGAGTTTGTCAAGTTTATTCTAGGAAGTGACAGCAAATTTTTGTAATACCTTGCGAGAATATTTTCTTGTGTAGGAGCAGAATTCAACTCATCAGTGTTTTCTACAATGGCAGTGGGAACTTTGGCTGAGCTCGGGGGTAAAGGGTTCCCCAACCTAGGTGGCCTGAACAAACTTTGCAGGTAGGTTGCCTCTAGGCTTACAGAAGAAAGCCCCAGTCCTGCTGAAGGATGTGTGTGGGGTGAAGCTGTCTGATTTTGGGGTAGCTGATGAATGAAACTCTTTGTTTCTACAGACATTTCCAAACCTGGCAGTGAGGCCAGCAGGGAAGTGAGGAGCCTGAGCATTCAGCTCATGGCAGACTCATCAGAAGTGAAGACTGTTGTGCGTTCATCTTTTTGCCAAAAAGGAAGGAATAATGTGCTTCTCTCAAAACCAGTCTATGAGTCAATATGCTTCAGCTCAATATCCCTGCGACAAAATTTTCTGTAGATATGTATTTGTTTTGCTATTGTGCATTACTTTGTCAGAGAAAAAAGTATTTCAGAAAAGAACAGTTATCTTCTGACGATCCTTGCTGATACAAAACGATTATTTTACTCTGTTTTCTACTTTTAGAGTTCTATAAGAGTTAATTATAAATATATTGAAGTCCATAGATTGTCATTTGAAAATGCAATCTTTTTTGTGGCACTCATTCCGCTAACAAGAAATGAAATATTAACAGTTTGAGCAGTTTCCAATTGCTTTCTTGGCTTTAAAATCATGCTTTTCGTTTCTGAGTAAGGGGAAGGAAACAAGTAGAAGTTGAAGGGTTTTTTTTAAAAAACCAACCAAACAACAACAAAAAAGAAAAAGCAAAAGACAAAACAAAAAACAGTCAAGCAATGTGTAGGAGGATCCTAATATGATTATTCTTAGATTTTCTGCCTCATAATCTGTTATCGCCTTCTACTAGGTGTTGATTCACATCTTCAAACTTGGAAGTGTCCTTGAGATCTGTAACTTTATCTAGATGCCAGTCTGCCAATTCTATGGTCTTGAAAATGGAAAGTCTATATATGATCTGTGGTCTATGGTACAGATATGAGTCATGGGGCTCAGGTCAGAACAATAAAAGTAAACTTTATTCCTAAGAAAATTATAAAGTAGGAAAAGAAAATACATATTGGGATGCCTTTCAGCTTTCTGAGGAGCTCCATCCCAAATAAGCAGCAGTGGGAATGAGAGGTCTGGGAGCAGAGAAAGGCTCAAACCAGCAAGAGGTATGGCTGTGGGCTCCAGCAGACCTCCTGCAGCCTGGTTGTGAGGAGGGGTTCTGTGGAACTGTGAAGAGACTACAAAGGCTTTATTTGTTCTTGTTCACTCCCTGTCAGTCTGGCCTTTGAAACAACTGTTTTCCTCACATAGCCTGACTTAGCTGAAAAATTGAATGGCCCCATATAGAGCTCAGACTGCTTATAGACAAATTATAAACTTAGATTTATCAACCCAAACACAGCCTGATTAGTAGAATTATATTACTGTTACAGATCCTGTTGCCAGAGCCCGAGCTGCATTAAAATTCAGAGGACATGACTTGGGACTGCTATCAATGAAATAAATTTGAATACTTCTATAGCCGCTGTTTGCAGACTGTGAAGTACAACATCATTCTGATTTTCTAACCATCAGAAAGGTCAGTAATGACTTTGAAGTTACTGATATATACACTGAAATTCAGCTCTTCCCCAACTCCCATAAAAGCTTATCTTAGTCTTGACAGGGGTGTGTTTAAGTTGTTTTCATTTTTACAGGCTTATTGCAAAAGCCTGGTTATTGTCATCTGACATGTACAGAAAGGTCAGTCAATGTTTGTAATAATGAAAGATAAGCATTTATCAAAGTAGATTACTTGCATCTTGTTTACAGTAGGAAGGTAAAAGCAGTTTCTAGAAGGACAAAAAAATAAAATGCAGCCTCCTTGCCCCCAGTACCAAAAGACTAGATTGTAAAATTTTTCTCTCTCCTACAATAGTAATCTACCAGTTTTAAAGAAAATTGACATGGCCATCTACTTACATTCAAATAGTACCTAGAACAGAAAGCAGCTTTCTCAAACATTACTGATCTTAGAGGAGCCTCGTACAGAGTTAAATAAATAGAGTCAAATATTTCAGTAGACTATATTTCATTTAAATAACCTTCCAAAGTGGCTTTCGTTACCATATCCAAACTCCTGACTCAGTTTTCCTATTCAGTAGTAATAAATGAAAACTTTAATGTAAAATTTTACACATTCAAACACCTGCGCGCACACAGTGACCACAAGACTAAGAAATGAGCTGTTCCCAGCACTTAGTATGGATGAGTATTTCATTGAAACACAACAGTATAAGTGGAAAAATCCATTACAAATATCAGTAAAGACAATTTTAAAATAGCTTATATTGGGAGTGGGTTAAGTACACATCCCTGGAAGTAATTAAAACACATGTAGATGTGGCGCTTAGGAACATGGCCTAGTGGTGCACTTGGCAGTGTTAGGTTAATGGTTGGATTTGATGACCTTAAAGGTCTTTTTCAACCTTAACAATTCTACGACTATATACACAGTCATGTGAAAATATATGTACATGTCACTGTCTCGCACACATGATGTACAACATGAACACCTATTTTGTGGAGCTCTCAATGTGTGACTGCATGCATTCACCCAGTTTTGACCTCCTCCCTTTCCCTGTGCCCTCTGATCCATCTCTGCTTTACTTCTAGCATTACACTGCTCAGATGAGCCTCACAAAAATGTGCTTGAAGAGTAAAATAATACAAGCACATAGAAAATCAAAGAGGTTTTCTTTGTTCATTTTCCATATGTATTTTTTTCAAATCTGAGGCCTATGGAAAGAAACATATGACCCATAAACTCGGTGTCTAGAAAACTAAGAAGTAAATAAAGCTTGATTGTAGATCAGGGCATAATCTTTCATTTGCATTCTATTGTCAAAGAATGCTATAAAATCATTTAGATGATTCAGATTCACTGAAACATTTTGCTAATTTACAATATCTAGCTAAACTACTGTGACAAAACCAAAAATCCAGCAAACTCAAAACCTAGAGTTTGTTTCCTTAATTTGAGATTTTTTTCATTTAAAATTTACTTCAGTTTTCAGTTTTAAAAATTTAACAAATGAAAACAAACCTCAGAACTGATGTGAAACCTTTGTTTTTGGATTGATTGAAACATTTGGTGGATAGAATAATTTCTACTTTTCTCTCTTTGGTCTTCATCAGATTTTTTTAAATATTTTTTTTTTAACTTCCAATTATGTAGATAATAAAAAGCATTTCTTGGGAAAAATACCTGAGTTGGATGAGCATAGTACTATATATAAAAATCTGTAGACTGTATATGATGCAGTACAAAAGGATACAGTAGTGAAATAACTTTAGAATAAATGCAGTAAGTTTTGTTGTGCTTGGTGACACAAACTCTGCCAAATCAGCATTCTAGACGGAAAACAGGGAAAGAAAAAGGGAGAAAAAAGGCAAAAAGAATCAGAAGTATTATAACACATTGAATGAAGAGAGTAAACTGACTTCTTTTGTCATGTTCATAGGGAAGAGCTAGAATAGGGAGTTGGCTTGTAGCCCCGGGGCCAGCACAATGAACATACACATGAGTTACAAGGTAGGAGGTTGCCCAGGCTCATTATTCATGTGTTTCTGTACATCATAAATTTTTTTGAAATCAGGGAACGTGCAAATAAACTTGACTGGTGCTGTCATGTCCCAGTGACCTAGATCTTTTCCGTTGCCTTTGATTCCTGCATCCTGCTGAGTTGTTTTACCTGTCCCAGAGCACTGCAAATCAATAAGTATTGGTTAAGCAATTGATCATTTTGCAGACACAATTTGTGACAAGACAGAATCAGACCTTCAAATCTGCCAGGGTAACAGGGAACAATTCACTCGGAGTACTCAAAGGACTGATGCTGTGGCTGTTTCTTTACATTCTCCTACTCTGGTTGCCCAAGTCCTTATTTTCTGATTGACCTCACTGAACTGTGACAGTTATTTCCTGCTTTAATTGAGGCAGTTTTAAGTGGCCCTCTGTGACCCTCTGTAGACCAGATCTTCACTAGCTGCAAGTTGATATGAAGGACCTGCCTTGAACCAGATGGAACTTTGTCATTTATGTCAACTGAGGATCTGATGGCTTTGAGTCAGACACTGCCATACTGCTCCCTGTAGTGCTGCTAAGACAAGAGGACCATTTACGTAACTAAAGGATGCAGGATATGCACCTTCGATTATAAGCCCCACGGTAGAAGTAACCTCTCTGGTTTCGTTGATGTTATTTTGTCTGAAAAGTGTTATGTACATGCTGCTGTGCAAATTAACTACATATATGTAAGCACATAAAAGAATCTTATCAGTATCTCATCTTTCGCTAGTAATGTTTCCTTTCTCCCTCAAGTAAAACTGCAAACTTGTATAATCACAGTGGGTAATGAAAAAAAAAATCAGTTGCTGGAACTTTTTATTAGCCAAAAGTAAAGTATAGTTTACATTCCTATCTATAAATCAGATAAGGTTTAAGGTAATTTATAGGAGCACAGAATAATAAGTTATTTTTAAGGTATCTCAGACTATAGTATAAATATTTATACACCCAAAGTCTCTTATCTCTTGTAAGAGTTTCCAGGGGTCACTGTTAAAAACTAACAGGGAGGATGACTTCAGGAAGCGCTTTGACTTCTAGTATGTCTGATGTGACCATCAGGATGAAAAAGAGGTGAAACCTGAGCTGAGCCAATTAGGAGGCTTCTGAACTCAGCAAACAAGTGCCTAGGCTGGCACATTGCAGGGTCCTGCCTCATGAATTAGTGAAGGTAGAGGGAGATTGATAGGGGTGGTAGGAGGTCTGCTGGGAACTGAAGAGAATGCTACAACAGAATAGGGGCAAGCTGCTGCACAGAGAAATTGTACGGTCACTGAAGGGGTGTCGGTCTCTATGCCTTGAGGTCTGGCTGTGGGACAAGTGCAGTCAATGCTGGAGCTCCATCTGCAAAGGAGCCGGGGAGAGGAGAAGGTCCATACTGGTACAGACTGAGTTCCCTAGCTTTTTTCAGGCCAGGGAAACAGAAGATAAAGTCCAAAGAGAGTGTTGGTTTAAGGTAGCAAACATCATGGAGATTTCAGGGAACGGCATTTCATTTGCATTATCCATCACCCTCCTAAGATTAGGTTATCCTGAAGTTGAGAGAAAAAGGGTAGAAAAACACACTCTAAGTTAAGATGTGAAACTTCACAGGAAAATTATTTTGGGTCCTTCTACAAATATTCAAGACAACTTGGAACATTTAAATATGTGTATAATGCTTGGGCTATATTTGTACATCAAAAGCAAAAAAAAAGTAATTTTAATACAGTTTACAGGTCAACATTTGGGAAAGAAAACATTATTTTCTATACTTCTTCATGTTCATCTCATAGTTTTGTCTGTTTTTATTTAAGATGATAATGACATTAAGCACCAGAATTTAATATATGCATACAATGGAGAGTATAAATATATTAGCATAATTAGAAGTACATGTATACTGTAAGTTAAAGCTATAATGATTGTGCAGTACCAGCCTGAGGCTAAGTCTTCTTTTATTATAGTTGGTGTTCAACAGACAACACTACTTACTTCATAATAAGCAAGACTCTACAGCTATTGCTTCATCACAGTGGACAAACTCATTGGGTAAAGATGTAGGTGTAAGTGTGATTATTTAAATTTTTTTCTACATTGCAGATTGCAATATTTCTACATTATTTAACTGACTATTTTTTCCCAAATGCTTCTGGAATTATAATTCAGGGATATTTGATTCTTGGTTTTAATATAGGAAGAGTTATTTAACATATTAATAGTTTCCATTCCAAAGTGATCTTTATTTTTACCAGTGAAATCACATATTTCCTACCATGCTGTCTTGTTTCTAGTGTAGAGAATTTACAGTAACACACATCAAGCAGGAAAGAATAATTTTCAAAGTGCTAACAGCAAACTTCTTTTTCTTAAACTGCTTTTCCTCAGATTCTTCTAGAACCTTGTCATCTGACCTCACAGCTTTATGATCAACATCTTCTGTGCACCATTGCTTACAAAACAAATGGTATGCGATGAGAACAGTGAAAAAAAAAAAGTTCAGTTATAAAATTTATGTACTGATTAATATTAATATATTACATAATATCACCTAAGGCTAAACAATCCTTATCACTAAGCTAAGTGCATGAGAAAGGCCAGGAAGGTAATGCTTTGTTTGGAAACTGAGCTGTCTTGTACCAGAAGATACAGTTCCATCAGCAAATATTGCACTGAATATTCTTTAGTTAAAAGTACAACAGTCTGTTCCTGCTGTAACCTGTAAGACTTACAGTTTCATCTACAAAACATTCATCTATACACAAGACTATCTGTTATGTAGTCTCAAAGAGGGCAAGATAATTGGCCCTCGTGATTACAGGGTTAACCTCACAGAAACCTCACAAAAGCCAATCTTTCATCTCACAAAGTTAGAGAAAATGAAGTCAAAAGTGTCATAAACTTGTGGATCTTTTTGGCACAGAAAGAGAGCCAAAAACCTCAAACCTGCACTTTCAAAAGCTGGATTCTGAGGAGCAAGAATGCTGGAGAAAAATCTGGAAGGAGACTTGAGGACAGAAAAAAAGGCAATGAAAATTAAAAAACAAACAAACAAACAAACAAACAACAACACATCATCCTTGGCAGTGGCGAATAATGTATTTTCATGTATAATCCCAGGTTTGAATCACACTTTTTCTGCTCATCTCACAGTTCAAGCCAATCTTGTAAAAAGGAAATACCTACTTAATCAGACCTCACAAAACAGAAGAATAAAGATGGCATTTTCAGAGAATTCATCTGTACTGTGGGATACCAACCCACATCCTCCTTTTTTTAGCACAACAGACTTGAACCCATACTATCGTCATCCTGTACTCCCTAATTCATGTTTACTTGAGATGTGAGTCTTATTTTTTTGTACTTACATTTAATATGTCCATATTCACTAAGTCAGAGTGACGGCTTGCTTGTCCCTCCCTGAAAGAGAAGATCTGCGTATTTGCTATTCTCCTGTAAATCTCAGTGTGTGACAGATAGCATGGAGGTGCTTGAAGATAGTCCAACAGAAACTGGTTCAGACCTCAGAAATAGCAAGGATTATATCTTAAATCTTAGTATCTCTGTTGAATTTCCTAACCATTTTCCTATTGAGTGGACAAGAGCAATTTTTATTATTATTATTATTATTATTATTATTATTATTATTATTATTGGAGAGTAGTCTTATTTGAGGTCCACAACTTTGGAAAGTAGTAGATTATGAGATATGGTTGTGGTTATGAATCAGAAGCAGAGCTAAACAGATGTTTTCTCAAATACCTCTTACAAATGAGGCACAGGAAACACCAGCATCCTCAGCGTTTCTTAAACATCCCATTTACAGTGTTCTACACCTTTGCAAACTCCAGACTTCAGTGCCTATATTTCCCTGTAAAGAGTAATGAGTGCTTCAATTATGCATAGTCCTTCCATGCCTGAAGGTAGCTTCTTCCCAATAAATATGTTTGGAATGAGAAATAAATATTTGGTAATAAAAGGAGAAATCATAGGAGAAAAGGAGTGCTTCTCTAGGACTTAGTAGTGGATTAAGAAATTAATTTGCCCCAGCTCACCCCTAATAGTCTACAGTACTTATCTATCAGCTTTGGTGTCTATTTCTTTGTAGATTTTTCTTTTTCTATACTTTTTTTAAAAGTGGATTTCAGTCTTGTATTAGCTTTCATTACAACAGAAAAATATTTGATCTGATAAATTGGACTTCAAGGGCAAGGGTTAATCTCTTCGATACAGAGTATTTCTGAAGAGAGACTCCCTTTAAGAGAGAGAATATGTAGTTTTATAGAGAAGCAAAGGCACATCAAGATTTCTTCTGGAAATCCCTGCTTTTCTAAAGAAGGCAAATAAGCTACAAAGACACTATCTGTGGGCAGAGGTGTCTTCTAAACATCCAGAAAAGGCAAGACAAATTGGATTTTCTGAAATGATTGTGGCAATTGTGATTAAACAGACACTTTAAAATAGTAATTAAGTTTGATTTTTGATAGAAAAACATTAAAAATACTATACTAGCACTGCTATGAATGTCTTAAACCACCCTGAGTTTGAGGTTTTTAAAATAGTCTTCATTTCAGTTCTTTCCTGTGGCCATGGTTTTGCTGCTGGGGATACTAAAAGGGTGAAAAAGTCTTTAACTGTCTTTAAAAGATTCATCTGGACAAATGTTATCCTCTCCAAAATCAATTACTACATTCCCTGTTGTCTACTGAATAATACATAAGTGCACCAAATGTAATTCCATTGATGTCTGGTGATTTCTTCATTCCTGTGAAGGAGTTTTTATTTTTTACTTTAACAGCTCATGATTTATATTAGTGAATAGATTGTTTCTTAGTCCCCAAAGAGTCTTTATAAACAACTCTGGCCTCTATGACCACACAATTGTTATCTATTGCTACAGCACCACAGTAACACACTCAAAAAATGGTTCATAGACACCAGTGTTGCAGCAGAAGTGCTTTTATGTGGTTCAGTTGAAAGCTTTTCTCTGAGGGATAATCATATTCCTAGTGATTAGGAAGAAAGAAAAAGAAATTAAATTCATTGCAGCTGTATTAAGATGCAAACAAAAAAATTGAAGGCTGTTCAATTTTAGTAGGTGTTTGTCTCAAATAGTATGTAGATTCTGCTTCACTAAAGCTACTGTTTTCCCTAAATTACTGCCCTATCCTATGGCAGAAGTAGATTCTTCAGGCTTTTCCTGGGTAACTTGTTTTGTTTCATAGGAATTTCTAAAGATATAGAGTGTCTTTTTTTACTGACAAGGAGAAGTCCTAAGTAACCACTGTCTATGCACCCAACACTCAACATAAGGTTAGTCAGTTTTCAGACTAATCTATAAACAGGAATCAGGTGTCCCAATGCTGGTGACATGGCGTTTGAACCAGGTCCCAGAAGATTTCACAACGTCCAAGTTAGACACCTCACTAGCTATGCAGTAATACCAAAGGACATCGAAATGATGCTGAAAACATCACAGCAGTCAGGGAGAAAAGCTAGCTAAAGAAAAACAGTAAAGACAAGAGAGTGCCTCAAATCCCAGCTTGTACCAGAATTTCAACACCTGCCTCTAGCTTGTGCGAGAGCTAGATTCACTTTCCTCCTCTGTCTGAGATGATCTGAATGCACAGCCTCTTCCCCAGGGATTGCCATGGATTCACTTCTGTTAGTGGCACAGAGATAGGTACCACCCGCACATCCCCCTTTCTTCAGCATACACTACCTCACCTGCACCCCAGGAATTCTATTCTTATCTTTCAAGTGAGCAGGCATTCAGATTTGGGTACTGTAGGAGTTTATCTATTCCAAACCACACCTTTTCTTTGAAAACTAAATTTGAAAGTTTGGACCTCTCTCCAGTATTAAAAAACAAACAAAACCCTGAAACTGTCATTCTAGCAACAAAAGGAATAATACATCTACAGACAATCTTAACAATGTGTATGTACTGGAATTTCAACAAGACTCAAAGCATTTGTAGAGACTATGGAAGAGTGCTTCTGATGTTGTGATTCAACTGAAAAAAGTAAAGAAATGGTAGCTCTTTCTGGTCCTATAGTTGGTCCATACTGGATGGTTAAATTATTTTTGACAAATCATTTTCAAAAATTCTTCTCCTGTGTTCATTCTGCCCAAAGTGTCCACGGCATGCTACCAAGCTTCCATTGGGAATCATTTTACACCTGTGTAGAATGGGAGTTTAAAAAAAGTCCTGTTTCTGTAGAGTTTTACACCTACTCAGTAAAGGTGTAAATAATGTCAAGACTCAGGGAATGTAATTTTTAGTTATGTATCCTATATAAAATGAGGAGATGAGTTCACTTGTGTTTTGCATGTTTTCCTTTCTAGCATAAATATTTACAAAAATCTGGACTTCTAGAAGCCAGTGTTTTACAACTGGAGTTAAAACTACAGTGGAAGACTCTTTTTTTACATTTTCAATATTATTATTATTATTATTATTATTATTTTTGTCTATAGATGTATATAGAAAGACGTTTGGAAAAAAAGTTCTGAGTACAGTCTGTCGTAGTTAGATCCTGTAGATGCACTTGTAAAATCCAGGTAAGATTTACATTTTGAATTATAACTCACTTGTAACTTTTGACTTAAAATCACTTAGGTTAAATCTTAAAGGGGTTTGTGAACATCATATTTGAATAATTTGACAGATGTCTGGTTAACACAAAAAAATTTATAGAGGCACGCATATGGACAATGAATACTTTCCATATTTTCTTTCTTTTGTTATATAAAAGATTAATCCATAACTAGATCCTTAAATGGAGGCTTTCAGATTTTGAAAAGCATAACTAGGATTGTCATTTTTAGATCATAATTCAGTACACTTATTCTTTGTACAGCATTGGGGAAAAAAATGAACAAATCATGAGAAATGGATCACCTCTTGTAAGAAAATATTATTTGGTCTCCTTTTCCCCATTAATAAGATTCCAGCCAAAATTGGTAAACAATTTGGCTATTGTTTCGGTAATGCAATATTTCTTCAAGAAAATCTATTTTGTACTACAATTTGAATAGAAACAGGTCTGGAACATAAAATAACCATAAATTTGGATTGAAGGAGAATATTTGAATGTCAATAGAAGCAGTAAGAAATATTTTTTAATAAGATTTTAAAAGTTCTACTAGAATTTAGTGTTCTTTTAATTCATATGAATTAGTACTTTTTCTTATAGAAGATTATAATTTAGTGCAAATACTACGGATGCAATAAATTTAGATCAGGATTTTTTTAAAAGCATCTAAAAAAGTTAGCCAGAGTTGATCCTTATTTTAGAAGACTGAGCGATTTGAAGGCAACAACTACTTATTTTTGAAAGCACTGCATCACCAACAGCGTCATATCTTGTTTTTGAAAACATCATCCAACTCTGTCAAACAGCCAAGAAATGTTAATCTGAAGGTCTACAAAAACTTGGCTCATAGATGGATCTCAGTTCTGTTTGACAAGTGTTACTTTGTTCCTGGGCTCGCTTTTGGACTGAAGCAAATGGTTTCCTTCAGGAAAAAATCCAGGTGTTGGTCTAGTGACAGTTCACGAGAGATCTTTCTCGGTACAGGAGATGGATGTGGCAAACAGCCTGTGGCAGGGCCTTTTTCTCTCTGACCTTCACAGGTCTCTGAAGATAGTTCAACAGGCCTGTGGCTCATACACATGTCCACAGAAGTACCTTGTGTCACGCCTGTGGCATTAAATGGAGCAAACCCTTGATTTCATGCTATATACAACTACAACACACAGTTCTGTTCTGAATTACACAGAAAAGGGAATGCAAAGGAAGAGAAAGAATTACAACTTCTGAGGGCCACAGCCACCCAGAAGAGGTCTGGACTGGGATCTGGACTGACCTGCTGTCTCCGAAGCTTTTGGAAAGCTGGCAGAATCCAGTCTGTGCTGCTTGGGAGGAAGGCAAGGGCTCTGCCCTGGGTGGGGAAGGATATACAAGTGTCAGGCCGGCATGGCTGAAGCCCATTGACATGTCTTACCAGCACAAGACCAAATTGGCTTTTGTTGATGAGAGGAAGAGAGGAGCTAAAATAGGTGAAATTACCTTCATTTAGGTCTAATCCCAGATTGCACTGTGTCTGGGATACAAAAACATGTCCCAAGCGCTTGTCAAAATGAAAGCCCTCCTGGTTTGCCCCTTCTTTCTGCTGATTTAAATGCTTTATATAATTTAAATGAGCAAGAGAATAGATGCTATCATCCCAAGTGTTTACATAATAATTATGACCTATCATACAGGCAGTACTCTCTTAAACAACTAGAAGAGTGGGAAGTCCAGTGAGGAAACAGTGAGACTGCCACCTAAAGGAGCCCAGATTGCAAACCAGGCACAGGAACTGCAACAACCAGAGCTCTAAATCTGACATTTTCTGGTTCCACATGCGTTACCAACATAATCCTCTCATGGCTGAAGCAAGGCCCATGGGCCTTTTCTCTCTTTGCATAATTTTTTCTGTAGTAAGACTTACAATACTTATCAGATGTGTTGAAATGATAACTATTAAGAACTTGTTAATAGCTCACTAGAGTGATGTTCTATAGGAATTAAGCAGAATTATTATTTATTACAGTGATTAAAAATCCTTGATAATGAAATTTATAAAATAGTCAAAGCATTGTCTCTGCGTGGTGGGTAAAAACAGTTCCAATAATTAAATCTGAAAGATGACTATCAGAAAACTTAACAAGTTGGATAATTTGCAGCTCCTTGTTAAGTGAAACCCTTGATTAACATTTCCCAGTTAGCTGCCAAGAACATTTATAGGGTTCATTAAGAGAGGCCATTCAGAGTAAGAATACACTGACAAGCAAATGGAGAGGGGGCATAGAATACATTTCAAATTATTTATTTACCTCAAAAACAGATGCTAGCAACAGTGCAGTATTTTTCTCAATATATATGTGTGAACATGGACATAGGAAATTATCCAGCTGCCATGTCTTTGTCAAGCGTCATCAAGGTGTTTCTACAAAATATGCAAGTTTCAATAATTTTTTACTGGAAAAAAGATTATATCAAAGCAGTTATGGCCTTAGCAACATAAGAAAAGAAGTCTAATCCCTTGTGATTAAATTTAGAAAGCTGACATCTATGTGTTATATCTATAATTTATCTGTCAACAAACAAGAGAACTGGACTGTTTTTAAAATAAACATTCATAAAACAGCTGAGGGTACATTTCCATTGCTTCAACTCTCCCATTACTGCTGTTAATAATTTCACCTCTAACTGGATTTGTATTGATTTCAGGATGAAAATCTACATTACAGCCATCCTCTACATTTAGTTAAAAGAAAATGATACAACTTCTTTTTCCTCATACTCAAACTGCAGACAGGAACTTTGGTATACTTACCTGTAGCTAAACTAGAGCACGTTTCTGAATGTCCTCTGTCGATTACACTTCATCTCATTCACCTGAGTTAGAGATTTAATTTTAATGAAACCGTCTTCATTGATTACAACAAGCACGCTATTAGTTTAAGTATTTTTCTTGGAAAACTAAAAGTCATAACCTTTTTGCACCGTAAATGAATGGTCATATAGTGAATTTTTTATGTGATAAGGAAATGGTTTTATCCAGAGTCTGTCCAAAATGAGACCCAAGCAAAGAAGTTTTTATTCTAAAGCAAAACTAATGAAAACATATAAAGGGAAGTGCTACTATGCTGTAGTTCTGTCTTGTTTCTTTAATGCATGGAAATAATTACTATAGAAAGTACTAATAGCATGAAATAGCCTTTTGAGAGGCTGTTTTACCATTCACTATTGTGCCTACTGGAGGACTTGAACACAAACACAGGATTTTTCACCTCATGCAGATGCTTTATCTATGGATTTTCTGAATGAGTGCAGGGGTTTGCTCTCATGAGACACCTATTGAAGATGTGCCTAACTGATCAGAATGACACTGATGTTGTCACATTCCAAATTTTATTTTTATTTAGAGCTAGATATGAAGGTTGCACATTTTCATGCAATGTTTTCAAGTCAAACTAAATGAATAGAAAGCAAACTTACAATTTAATTTAAAAGTTAAGCAAAAATTAAGGAAACTAATAAGTGATTTCATAATACTAAGAGCAAACTATGTGGGGTGGTTTTGGTTTTGTTTTGTTTTTTTCCTGAAAGCATGTAATTGTTTGCAGCCTACAACAACACTTCAGCACACTATCCATCTGCAGGGAAAACATGCTTGCCGATTTAGGCTGAAGTTAAGCCTCAAAACAGTGTGCAGGTGATGGCGATCAGAGATTTGTATTGGAACTGACCATGTGCTTCATGTGCTCGACTGAAGTGTGTGCCTGATTGTGCAAAATTTTTGCTGTGTTTCAGGGCCAATGTTGAACTGAACATCTGAACAGACTGCTGAAGGTGGTACAGCAATAATCATGCCTGAAAGGTGGTTTGAGAAGCTGCTGCTTCTGAATTATGAACTCTCACCTGGTTGACCGGAGTAGCTGGGACTAGCACACAGTGATAGTCAAATGCAGGTTCATACCATGGAAAAGTGTCCCAGCCACCAAGCCAAGCTTTCAGGTTCTGCAAAGAAAGCTGTTACAAGACAAATCCTTCCCCCCTAGTAATGACTGCTATGAGGAGACACGGTTTTCACAACAGTTCTACACAAAGAGGTGAGCTGTGCAAACGGGAAAAATACAGGGTTATCAAATCCAGGTGTAAAAATCAGCATTCGACAGCATAGGAGCCACGTATCACATGAAAATGTTGATTTTGAGCAGGACAGGGGAACTGAAGATAATATGGCTTTTGTGTAACACGCCCTATCTCTGAGGATGTAATTAAGAAGTTGTATAACAAAACCGAAAGTCTTGTAAGACACAGCCAGAGATCCAATTTGTGGATAATTGCCATTGCTGTGGAGGATGTATGAGGTAACATGATTTGCTTCATAACAGAGCTTTCATGAGGCTTGTTTGGAGCAGAAATTTCTACCAGCCCTATTGGAACAAGGAACAAGTGCATGTCTTTCCTATAGTAGAAGCCATAGAGTACTGATAAATAGCTGTACAGTTATTTAAACAAGGGCTGAATCTTGACTGAAAACCCTGTGCACCTTGGAGGAGAGGAAGAAAATATTCCCAGTTTCAAACCTATAAATCTTTCATGCTTCTAAATGTGATGTTTTGTGAGGCAGTCTGAAAGAGGTACTATCTTGATGTTGATGAAGTGCTGTGATAAAGGTTTCACTTCCTATGTATCTAGGAGCTAAATCTGAACAACTATTATTTCAAAGGCTTGAAAGTATCAGGTATATAATTCTGACAAGAAGGATATGATGAAATTCAAAAAGTTAAAAAGTTCTTTTTTCATTTCACTGTGAGGGAGGAATCACTGGCATATCAAATACAACAAAACTCTATGAATACATATGGGAACTGACTGGAATCTGGGAAGCGTATTATGAGAAAATAACAAATGTACAAGGATTTGAATCATCTAGCTGGATTCTGGTAAAAAATTAACCTGTTTACTTAATCATTCAATACTGCTTTTGCATACTTTCATTTCTTGGGTTTAAATTATTTTCTAAAATATATAAATATATAAAATGACTTAAGTTTAAAAAGTAGTTTTTATCAAGACATTATTTTATTTAGTTAATAATTTAAAACTGGTTCCAATATAAAAATAACATTTCCTAAAGAATTACTATTTTATCTAAAGCAATCTCATTAAAAACTAAGATCTTCAATTAAATAATAGATGCATTATAGCTAGCTAAGTAAGCTGGATCATATCCTAATATGAGGTTGTTTTCAATGTATTTAGGTAGTTTGATTCTACTACTGAGATTTTATGTGCTTTCTAGGTTTAATTTTTTTAAAAGCTTTCAGGAATTTTGTTTTCCATCAACTTTGATGCAGTATCGCATCTCCCATAACCTTGCTGTAGTTCTTGGCAATACAGAATGACAGACAGGTACTTGTATTACTTTACATGTTTGTAGAAGAAGCGTTTCAAATCTAAAAACACCAAGGCTGTAAAGATCATAAAAAACAATCTACTTCTTACTTTCGATTAATAGCAGCTATTTTTGAACTGGTTCATATATCTTTCAGGATATGGGGGAAATAGATCATTTTCTGTTTATAAGCCCCTATGTAGAGTTTATGTAGAGTCAGTTTTACCTTTAGATGAGAACATGAAGATATGAATAACATTCAGTGAGAATATTTGTAGGATGAAGAACTGCTTAGTGCTATTGAGGACAGCAAAATTAAGCCATAGAGCTAAACTGAAAATATTTACTCACACTGAGAACCACTTTTATTCATCAAGCAATCAAAATGTGCTCAAGACAAACTTATTGACTGGAAAGAACTTCTCATTGAATAGTTGCTTATTTGTGGCAGTTACACAGCGGATGCTCTAAGGGGTTTTGTGTTACGTGAGTCAAACTTGAAACATAGCACCAAGGTATAAGCATCTATTTAAAAGACAGTCATATTATTTATCAGGAACTGATATCAACTATGAAATCAAGCTGACTTCATAGGAATAAATGAAAATCTTTATATCAATGCATCACTACATTAGAAAATGAAGAGTTTGATCTTCAGTATACATTAGAAGAGACCTAAAAGTATTGAAATACTATAGCAGGAGGCAAACGGGATTTAGACTAAGTGCTGTGTGAGCTTCAATATCCTGTTGGAGAGAAGTATTTAAATCTCTTTTTCAAGAGATGAGTAATATGGGTTTGAACTTTACCATCCAGAAAACAGAACTAAATGCCAGTCTTCCTTGTGCTGCATGAAAACTCTTAACAGATGGAGAGATATAGGCAAGTAGTGTTCCTCTGAGGCTTCTGACTTTTGTGCAAAAACTAGATACCTTGCTGCTCAGCACTTGAGACCAGTGCCCAGGCCTAAGTATGACAATCTGAAGTGGCAAAAACTGCCTTACCACAGAGTTTAATGCCTGAAGGGTTTGAGATTTAGTTTTGAATTTGGGTAGCCAAGGCCCAGGTTAAACAGGACTTGAAAATCATTTAAGAGGACAGAAAGGTGGAAATACCCTCAAACTATCCAGAATTACAGATTTTGGAAGTACTAATGTGCATAAGTAATTGTATTCATTGTCTCTAGAGAACAACAGAATTATGCTTGTGCACATATCTTTTATGGATATGACTTGTTGTATTCTCATGATTTTAAATAGTTTTTAGATGAAGGCCTGACCTGGAAAAAGGAAAAATAATGCAGGTTTTCACCCAAGAGCTAACACATTCTTTACTCAGAAATTCTGTGTCAGGTCAGATTCCATACTTCAGATAGTTCACGTGACAGTTACTTTTATCACAAAATCTACTTTTTTTCTTAAAATTCTATGTTCTGATACCTTCCAGACTAGAAAAGCTTTAAAATTAACTGTGTAGCATCCTTCTGCTTTCTTTATTCAGTTTCATCATCGTTGCATTTTGGCACCTGAGAAGATTAGGGTAGGCATCTGTTATGTAATACTCGCTCTTTTATTCTGCCAAGTAGCATAAAATCAAATTGCTAATAGCTCTGGGTTGAGTTCAGTCTTCCATGGTGATATTGCTATTACTGTAACAATGCTATAATACTACCTGTGAGAAATGTTTACAGTAAAGAAACTCATATTTCATTATTTTGATATAGATAGGAATATTCATGTATTTCTGTGCTGACAGGTTACTGTAGTTGTTGAGTTTCTCAAATTTATGTCTTTCTAGCCAATTTCATTTTTATTCCAATTCCACCAGTGCTCATGTTTTAACAAAACTTGGAAAAAAACATTGTTTATTACATCTGTTTTTCTTAAATCTGTCAGTTTAGACATCTTTACATGCACACCTTATTTTTCAAGAAGACATTTTCATATCAGATTAACTCACCTACTTAAATAGCAATTCTGTTTTGTTTTTTTTTTTTTTAATTTCATGTGTGATGACATTTAGCATCCAGAATTATGTCCTCTAAAGGCACTGCGCACATTGGCATACTTTGAATTACACACAGCAGAAATACAATTTCTTCGTCTTTTCTGGCAAGGAAGTTTTTGCACACTTTTTTTTTTTTACACTCTGCTAGTATGCCTCTCTCTGGTCAGATGTCTGTGGGAAGGTAGTTTTGGTTGTTATGCCAGATGTGTTGTCAGTAAGTTACAAAATTGCATCAATTTTATATATGAAGGACAACAGCACGTCTTCTTCCTGACAGATTTTCTCCTGAAGAACAAGAAAAGACATATGTAATCTTAAAGTTGTGCACTGCTGATGTAGGAAAACTTGTGGAAAAGGGAGAATGCAATGTTTCTTTTAAATACTGAAAATGTACCTTTTTGATTCCTGATATTTTAAAAAATATTTTATTACTTTGTAACATAAAAAACCCCCAAACAAAAAACCAACGAAGCAAACAAACAAACAAAAAAACTGCTGACCATCAAATATGTATGGATTTTTTTTCTGTCAGAAAAAAAAATGAAGAAAATAATTGTGAATGAAAAGATCCTTCACCACTGATACATATAATTTTTTTCATCTATATCCCTTGTTCACTTTTCCATCAACAGTCTCCAAATATTACATCCTCCTTTTCTTAATGTAAGTCCTTAACTTAGGTTTACCGTATTCTCAGTAGTTGACATTTTTCAAAGGCATCCCCTGGAGCTAAAGACATCTTCAGAAATCATGAAACTTTTTTTTTTTTTCCCCCAGCTGGTTCTGAAGGCAAAACTGCAAAATGAAGGCTGTCTACATAGGTTAGCTAATTTTAAATTAGGAGAGTGATTCTTTTCTAAACTAAACTCATATGAACTTAAATGGCTGTGTGCATTATGGATGCTGAGTGTTAAATGGAAACACATGTTGCCATGTCAACCAACTTCCTGTAATAAGTTGCATTCAGACTTCCTGAAACTCAATTATGTTTTCATTTGACTTTCATTATAACCAATTTTTACTATCTGTCTCTTTATGTGTACAGTTTTAATTTTTGTTATTATTTTCATGTGTTAAACTACTTTCCATTATGTTAATTTGCATTATTATTGGTATGCTTAGGAAATAATTGTAATTTTAATCAAATAATTGTAGTCTTAATTCTAACTCACAGATCATGAATTCATTTCCCTGTCTTTACAGGAGATGCAATAAAAGGAAAGGCTAAGCTTTAATCACATACAGCTCTGACTTCACCTAACTTAGAGCATCAACGCTATACCAGTGCAAACCTACATCATGTTGTTGGGTAGTTCTTGAGACAGTCTCTGGGTAAGACAGAGAGCCTACCAGTGCTGCTGAACCTGCTGATGCACTGAACCATACCCGGTGTATCCCCATGTAATTTACTCCATATTTTCAATTGTAATGTCTTTTTCAACAGTCTCGTTCATGACTTCAGCTGATTTCAAAGACTAGAGGCCACATAAGTTCTTCAGAACTATAGTAGTTTTAACAGCCTGCACTTGACTGAGGGTTTGCAGACAAAATAATGACTTGTTACAACAGTGTGTTAAGAGTAATAAAAACATCACCTTCATTTTGTTGCTTCTGCCTTTTTACTAGTGTTTATAATGGCATTAGCTATCAAGAAAATGTGTATGAACAGTTTTAGGAAGCAGGGTTTTTTTTTCTCTGAAGCATCTGACATGGAGCTAAAAGTCGAAACTTCAATCTTATAATTTGAAATACATAGTTTTTGTGATTTCATTTTGTTTCCATTCTTTCCATGAGATACAGAGGAGTTGCAGTCACAGAGCACTTACTCCCTGGACTCTCAGACCAGAAACTGCCACATGCACTGACAAACATTAAATTTATAAACATGGAAAAAAAAGCAGTTACACACTCAGCCCAGCAGTAGATAATCTCAAGTGGCCAGCTCACCTGCCAGCCGTTCTGCAGCAGATGAACCATCAGCTGAAGCATGCTTAGTGATTGAAGTCACCTGAGCTGAGCTGCACAGTTATCTCCTAGCACTACCCACAAACCCCATGCACGTTGGAATCAAAGTCGAAGCATTCTAACAGTAAGTGTGGGCTGTTTTATATAATTCAGACAAAGCCTTGTATGTTTTTCAGCGTTGCTTGCCTAGTGCTTTGCTAGATTTTTCTGGTTGCAGCATGTAATACTTCGCCTTGCAGAGCCTGTCAGATTCTGACAAAGTCTCTGTCAAGCCCAGTCTAGTTCATGTGACAGTAAACAGAATTTCTGGCTTTAATCATGGACCGGTGGGATCTGATAGTCAATAGCCTGAATAAAGTGAAAGGTCTGACTTGAGGGGGGAAAATAACAACCTTTAAAAAAACAGTATTTTGGTATCTTGTCCTAGATGTGGATGGAGCTGCATTTTTCCTGTAGGGAAGTAAAATGTCTGTCTGTAGGATGGCAGAGCTTGGTTAGGGTTTGTAGGGTCTGAATTTTCTGATAGGACAGAGGGCTTGTTGCTGAGGAAAATCTCTGACCATAGTTGATGGGTGGTTAATTGTTCCTGTTGCTCAAAAAGGGAAAAAAACTGACCTAAGCAGAAAATTTCACAGCCATGTTGTCCAGCACAAGGACTGAACTCGGGGGGAAGAACTCGGGGAATGGGGACTGAAAATTATATGGATTGGGGATGGAATGTAACATGTTTGGAAGATATTTCAAGTGCTGTGAAAATAGACAGCAAAATTAGGCTAAGAAAAATGCTGGTAAGCACTGAGGTGGATGTATGTTTTTGAAAAAGAAGAGAACGAATCAAAGTACATAAAATAACTCAAGGCCCTCTGTGGAATTTTGACTAATGGGATAAACAACATGTGGGATATGAGATTTGGACTGCATGTAGATAGTGAGTTCAATTATGGAAATACTTCTCCTGAGTCAAGGTAGGCACAAATGATGTGAAAAATTGTAAGAAATGTGAGGAAGATGTCAGAAAAAGTAATAATATCCAGAAATGGTATAAGTAATTGTAATATAAAATAATGAACTTTTCCCCTTTTGAAAAAAAAAATGGTGAGATATAATTTACTGACTTAATTATTTTTAATATACAGTAATATTAGAGTAATTTTACTATATGGTATTATAAATAATATAAATTGATGTAAGTGTATTGCAGTGGAGAAAGCACTTTCAGAATTTGGTCATAATTATAATAAAAGATATTGTCCTCAATAGTTTCACAGCAGAATGTTGAAAATGTTCATCATTCCAGCATAATTCAGGCCTTAGAGTAGATCCAAAGAGGGACTTTGTCACACTCGGATTTTGGAACATGAAGATTAATTTCAAAATCCTCTTGTTGATGCCATTTGTGATGAGGAAGGTTAGGTGCTTTAGACTGAGAGGAGCTACTTAAAATTAGCACACTTTGGGGTTTTTTTAGAGCATTTTGGCTTGTCAATAAGAACTGCTAACAACAAGAACCTGACTTTAAATTGTTACTTTCTAGGGTGGAGGCATGATTCAAAGACTGCACTGAGGTTTTCCTAGAACTCCACTATTTCAGGGAGGCAGGAGTCGTCTTTCCTTTTGAAACTGAAATGGAAGAGAAATAGTCAAACTCCTTTGATTCCATGTTGAAGTATTCCTTGCTGTGAGCTGCCCTATTTCAGTTGCCCTTTTATATAAATTTTAACTCCATTGCACTTCTCTGTGGAGTGCTACTGCTTATTCTAAAGCCGGTCCTGAAGGAGGAGCTGGTAGTATCCCTATTCTACTTTTGAAGTTGTGTTATTCAAGAAAAAGAAAAAAAAAAAAAGGCAAGATTTACTAGGACAGAAATAAAGTAAGAATCAGCATGATTTTATAGCCAAGTAGCTAAAGGTGTGAACCATATTCCAATCTATGACAACTTTTGCAAGTTGTCCAATGGTTCTTGATTACACCTGAATTTATATTTCCCACGCTGTGTTTATATTTAAGAAATCTGCAATTTTAAACCAGTGAATAGCATTATCTAATAATTATGTGTTTCCTTGCAGTTGTAGCCCATGGTGTAAATCTGCACTGCAAACTTGGCCAGCCTGTTGTACATAAGACAGATGGACTTTGATGGCTTTGGACTCAACTGTGGCTCTGCCCCAAGCAAAGAACTGCTTTGCTGCCCCAGACAAAACCACAGCATGAAAAGATTGAGAACTTACAATCTGCCTTCCTTGCTGTGTCCCACTCTAAAGAAAGTACTCATCCCCAGGCCAGTATTTCTCTGGCCATTTTCACCCCTTATATATAGGCCAGAGTTAAGGACTCACTCCTGTCATGCTGCTTTTCTCATTGTGCTGGTTTTTTGGTAGTTAGGCAGAGGAGAAAGATGATGAGTGAGAATATTGTTGCTCTCCATATAATCTGACTTGCATCCAAACTACATCTTAACCAATTTCTTGATGATGTTTGAATAAAATCAGTATGAAGCACACTTCATTTATGGCAAATAAAATACTAACTTTTTTAACGTTTCAAAAGATACCAGTTTGAAAGCTCTTAAATAATACTTTGGTCACATTGAATGAGACATGGAGGACTGCCTGCTATTAAAGCCCAGAATCTTGAGATAAAATCTTGACTACTTTTCTGGTATCGCTATGGATTTCTTATTCGTCCTTGGACAAGCTATATGTTTTTGGTGTCTAGGAAGAATATTGGTGGAACTTTTCCTCTCTAAAACACAAAGCTTTCTTTTTCTCGTATTAATCACCTGATGCACTATATGAACTTCATTGATATAGGCTGAAGGTGTTTGGCTTTATGCCTTTATATTTCAGAGAGAAATTTTTTTTTCCTTTTTTTTTTTTTTCCATAGAGGTTGGGATTTTTCTTTAAATCAAACAGAAAAGCACATCTTGGCATTTTACAGCCAAGCTGCAGTCACTCTGTTCACAGTCCAAGCCAGCAGGGAGCCATGCAAATGCAGATATTTTCACATTGATCCTGTGCCAATATACCCTACTTTTCAGTAGGGTTTTGGTCTTTTCTTGGTATACTAAAGAAAGTTTGCATCTGTTCAGACCACTGGCAGATCAAGTTCCTGTCTACCCACAAAATACAGATGCCTCAGAACCTTGGTGGACTAAATGTAGGAGCACTTTTTTTTTGAAAGGAAGAAATGCCACTTCTCCAAGCACAACAGTAGGTTTGTACTTCGGATTCTAATCTACAGAAGAAATCTGTAGTATACTGTTCAGCACAGTTCACCAGAGATAATCAAGCCACTATGAACTGTCAAGGTGTCGTAAGGAAGATTCATGAATGCATACTATTAAGAAATAGTTTTCTGAACATCTCTTAAAATTCCCTAGAAACGTTTTTCGTCTAGAAGCTGTTTTCAGAATGTTTAAGAAAGGACCTTCAAAGAGTTAGGCCTTGCAATGTCAAAGTATCACTTCTAAAAGGAAAAAGAGGATTTGTGTTACTTCTCCCTTGACATGGACAATTAACTCTGGGAGTCTGGGCTGTGGGGATCATGCTTAGATTTGCACTTTGGAATGTAAATGAGGGAAATATATGTAATTTAGAATTAGTATTTATCTTTCCAATTAAGTAAATAATTTTCACCCGTAGAGTAAGAGAGTGACTGCAAGATGTCTCTGGCTGAAATATAGCATTGGATCCCACAGCAAATAACATAGTTAGTTAATACTGTCTGTATAATTTCCCAGTCCTCTCAACTCTAGATGCATTACTACACCAGAATATCACTCAAAGTAATCTTATAGCTACATGTGAAGTATTAATCACTCAAGAAATATAAACAAACCTCTTATACTAGTTAGTACTATCTCAAGTGAACAAATTTTACATTTTTAACCACCAACAAAACAAAATAAAGCTAATTAGGTTATTCTCCTTGCTTTGAGCCAAAAGTAGGTTTTTTTATACCTGAGAGCAGATACAATAAGCCTGTTGCCTGAAAAAAAAAAAAATAAGGCTAATACCCCAAGAAAGAAACAAGCTTTAAAATGTATTTGCAGTTACAAATGGCACATTTATGAATAAACTATTTGCTTTATTAAATGATTAGTTTCTTAATTTCTACAGCTCTTCAAAGGTTTCTCTGCAATTTTATATTTCTCTTTGGTACCATTTCAGAAAGTAATTAAATACATTTCTAATCAGGCAAGTTATCTAAGCCAATACTTGACATAAGGAAATGTGCTTTGCAATAGAAGTTCACGTCTGAGTGAGATGCTCCTATACTTTATACATGGCAGCTGTATTTTCAGTGTTTGGATTTTCAGGCATAGGTCCATAATTTGGTATTTCCTGGGCTGTTGGTCCTTATGAGCATGTCTCAGTTCACAACTGTTAACTTCTTTTCTTAGCACTACACCCAGCTTTCCTTACACCTCTTTTAAAGACTGTTGTACCCCATTGTCAAGTGTATATAGCTCTAGGATGCAGATCATCACAGCTCGTGCAATATCACATTCAGTGTCAAGTTCTCATAATCACTGGTTTTAAATGGATTGTATTTCTTCATTCAGTTCATTATGATACTCTCAAACATAAAGATGGAAAAAAAAAAAATTCCAAGTTAATACTATTTGTTCCAGATTTGTTCACTTAAAGCAAATTGCAAAAACTGCGCAGAGTGAAAGTACTTTTCTTAAGAGTTCATTATTTCCAGCAGCAGGCTTTGCCTTTCCTATATGAATACAGTAAGGCAATTCTGAAATGTACATCTGTATACAAACCTGCTAGGTGGAAATACAGTGTGAAAAAGCTTTTCTTTCCTTGAATTTCTTCATAGTTCTAATGTGCATGGTACATTGCAGATAAATCAATTTTCTCCTGCTTTCTGAAGTGTTGTATTTATGTAAATAATAGTTCTATTCTCTGCCAAGGGATCAAAGGTTTCAACTGTATCAGAAATTATATTTTATATATCCATGGGAAGTACTGAGATGTAATAGTTTATATGCTAATCATAGCAGCTAAGTAATAGGGGTTTTTTTTTAGTTCACCTCCAGTTCAATTTAAAATACTGAAGATTTATCAGAATGTATTAAAAATAATCTGCACAACTGAAAGTAGAAAAATATTCCTTAGGACTTTTAAAGTACAGTATTTTCATATATTTGCAAATTTCAACGTCATAAAGTTCAAAATTGAAGGAAATTTTAAAACAGTAATTTCCTTAAGAGTATGAACTGAAAAATATGACATAGCTCCATTATTGGTGAATCTCTGATGTCACATCTCTAAAATGAATGATCTGAGAGGTGGACTGCTTTTTCCTTATGGGGCCTGGGCCTACCTCCTCTAACAGTACTGGTCAGAGCAAAAATAGTTATTGCATGTAGTAGCATCCTACAGCATCTGGTCCTGATGAAACTGTCCCTGCTGACCTCAGAGAGAGTCAGCAGCTCCTGGGTTTCCAGGGACTTCAGTAGATCATGATGCTGAGGATACCACTGGGGTGTTAGCCGTCATTCAGGGGTACAAAATGCCGTCCCGTGGCCAGACACAGCAACAAATTTCGGTACTTGAAGTGAGTTCATAGTCTGACTGAAGTGACCCTGCAGCTGTCCAGGTAACACTGTGAAGGATGTGCAACAGGACCGAGAGTCTGTGGTCTGAGCTTGCAATATGAGAGAAAAAAACATTTCTGCGTACAACCAGGGGCCCATATGGCAAGTGTTGGATATATATGAGAATCTGATATCTTGAACACATATGAGATCTGGAATACCTGCCTAATGCCTTCTAGTTACAGCAGGCAGGATGGTAGATGGCTTTGTAAATCCATCTCTGTCTTGTGCTCAACACTTGTGCTTCAAATGGTGGATGGAGCACGTGGGTGCCAGAACACATTGAAGGATGTAGGATGCCACTGCATGTACAGGCAAAATAATGCCAGTCTCAGGGCACCAAAGATGGGTCTCTTACCCTGAAGGATTTTGTCAGAAAACAGAGCGGGCTGTTCCATCACAGAGGCCAAGCTGGAAGCCAGAAGTGACAGCCAGGCTGGCAGGGCAGTGCCCTCATCCTCAGGCTGCAATCACAGAATCACACAGAATCACAGAATGTTAGGGATTGGAAGGGACCTCAAAAGATCATCTAGTCCAATCCCCCTGCCAGAGCAGGAACACCTAGGTGAGGTTACACAGGAAGGCGTCCAGGCGGGTTTTGAATGTCTCCAGAGAAGGAGACTCCACAACCTCCCCGGGCAGCCTGTTCCAGTGTTCTGTTACCCTCACTGAGAAGAAGTTTCTTCTCAAATTTAAGTGGAACCTCTTGTGTTCCAGCTTGAACCCATTACCCCTTGTCTTACTGTTGGTTGTCACCGAGAAGAGCCTGGCTCCATCCTTGTGACACCCACCCTTTATATATTTATAAACATTAATGAGGTCACCCCTCAGTCTCCTCTTCTCCAAGCTAAAGAGCCCCAGCTCCCTCAGCCTTTCCTCATAAGGGAGATGCTCCACTCCCTTCATCATCTTTGTGGCCCTGCGCTGGACTCTCTCCAGCAGTTCCCTGTCCTTCTTGAACTGAGGGGCCCAGAACTGGACACAATATTCCAGATGCGGTCTCACCAGGGCAGAGTAGAGGGGAAGGAGAACCTCTCTCAACCTACTAACCACCCCCCTTCTAATACACCCCAGGATGCCATTGGCCTTCTTGGCCACAAGGGCACAGTGCTGGCTCATCCCACAGTGCCAGAAAAAAAAAAAAAAAAAAAAAGAGCCAAGTTCAGCTGATAACCCAGTGTTGGCCAGACAAGTTTGCAGTGACGAGGAAGGCCTGAGGTCAGACTAGGAAGTCAAGAAGGCCAGGAAAAATGCAACGCCAGGCACGACACGGCACACCCATGTCAGACTAAAGCAAAGGCCTGAGTGTAATTGCAGCTCCTGAACTAATTCTTAGGGAAGGTGCATCCATGGAGGTCCCAGATGAAGCTTCCCACAGCTGTATTTCACAACTTCACTGTTTTCACAGCACTCAGATCTTAACTTATACAGCTGTGTCATATCAAAGCAGACCATGAACACAAGTAGTGAACACCTAGGAGAGGGGAGAAAAGGTTTAAGGGGGGGACTACAGACAAAGGAGGTTATAAACTGGTCAGAACATTTAGATTCTGTTGGTACATTCAAGGCACTGACAGTTTTGCAGTCACCGTTGTCTGAAAGGGTGAATAATAATGTGGAGCTTCTAGGGGACCATAGGTTTGTTTCTCCAGTCATGAGAGGCAGAATATATTGTGAATAAGTTAGACCATAACATTTGAAAGAACTGTAGCTTTGACTGATTCCCTGCTTCTTGACCATGGATGGTGGCATGGGGGTACTTACCTTATGAGTCTCGACAGGCAATGCATCTGTCGGTTTTGTTGGAGTTGTCACCAAAACACACCAGTAAAAACCTTTAAATGAAGTATACAAGGTAAGTCACACGGGTAAGTTTCATGGGGTGGGAACTTTAGAAGCTTATGTGCAAACTAAGAGGGCCTATGTGCAGTGCAAATGAGTTTACAATACCCAGGGTGAGAGTATCCTTCTGTTCATGTATGCCAAGGACTCAGTATATGAACTCCCAACAGACCTGAAGGCTTCTCCAATTTAATCACAAGCACATGTAATGCATGGCTTTGGGCCACTAGGGCATGCCCAAGCACAGCTACTGAAAGCAAAAGAAACATCATCTCTCTCTTTAGGCATTTTATCTTGGATCCTGACTGTTGATGCAGGGTTGACCTGATGACTGAACTAAGCATCCAAACAGAAATGTCTCACCTACCCCTTAGCCAGGAGCAGAGACTCTCATTCCCACACGATGGCACACAACTTCAAGGAGGAACGAGAAGCCCTTTAGGACAAATCCTTAGATTTTTAGCTCAGGAGGTTGTTGTGTGATAATATGACACCAAATTAGTGTAAGTACAGACAGACCCCAGAGTTTTAGTGTCTTAAAATTAAATCACAGAGGCAGATGAAGACAAACTGGTCCCAAAGAGGAGGGTGACAGGTTAGCTCTGGAGGGCAAAGCCGTTGGAGAAGACTGTGTCTTATTTTATGCTGCCTTTTGTTATAGGAGGACAGAGCTGGTGTTTTCTAGGCTCTGGAAAAAGATTAGGAAGGGACAGTTTAGAAGTTAACCACCCCATAGTCATCGCTATGTTCCAAAAGCAGCTAAACCAGGGATAATATGAAACAAAGAATATAAGCAAAGAAAACACTGAGTTGGAAAAGAAGCCGATAAAAATAATGGGTAATGGAGTGGCTGAGGAAGAAATAGAAGATATGAAGATGGAAGTCTGAGCAGATGTAAAAATTAGAAAATATACAAAAAGATGAACTGAAAATCAAAAATGTTTAAGGGTTACCTTTCTAGTCAGCATTTAAAAGGTTTTTGAATTAATTAATAGCTGAAATTATTCGCTGCAGAGAGTGCTATCTAGAGGAATATGCTTGGTAGAACATTAACTAGTGTTTATCATTTTGTACAACAGCTACGTGAGTTATTTCATAACTGATCAATTAAATCACTGCACAGTTTAGTCACAAGGTACACTCTGAAATCGGGAGCATCTTCTAGTCCTGGCCTGGCATCTTGACACAGTTAGCATTTTGGAAAGTAGTATTAAAGGCCAATTGAAATGCTCTCTGAGGAGAGGATAGGAAGAAATCATAGAAGATCATACTTTTTAATACATTTGATGTTTTATCAATACCTTTCCCAAAAGCACATATTAAAATATTGGTGTGTCTCTCCATGTTCTTTACAGAGCTGAGAAATTTGGAGCTCACGTGTTTTGTTGGAGACTTAATTGCCACATTTTTAATCAGGTTGAAAAAATATTATTTTTTAACTCATAAAACGAACTGAGGATATCTCACTTTTTAGCACTGAAGGTATCTAGTTTGTCAGTAGAAAATTATTCACACAGAGGTGTTACAATATGAATCAAAATAGCCATCTAATATCATAGACCTATGGCAAATTCATTGAAATAATCATGTATTTAACTTTGTGTATGAAAATAGACCAGTGGAACTGTCCATTAGTGGTACTGGGCACGTGCGTAAATCTTTGCAGATTTGGAGTTTAACCATTTCCCAGTTTTTGTCTTTGAATTTTAGTTTGCTGTCTGGACAACACAAGTTCAGACAGCTCTAAACTGCTGCAATCTTCTTACATTTATTCAACAAATGTTGAGCCAAACATTTTGAGAAAAAATTTAAAAAGCTCTTTCTTAAGACTTCGTACTTCAAAGTAAATCATCAACGTTTTAACACAAAACCAGGAAAAAAAAAATATATCTCTTTTCTTCTATTTTAAAAGCTCTGCAAAATAAACTGTAAGTAATAATTTATAATTCCTAGGTTTGGGTCCTTTGAATGCTGGTTCTGAAAGAGGTGTTTGCTTTGTTTTGAATGCTAAAATGGTGTAGAAGTTTTCAAAATGCCTTGTTGACAGACAAAGAAAAATTATGTTCTGTAACCTAGGTAGAGTTGCCTGGACCAGGCTGGTAGTTATTTAAATGTGTTTATTTTTGAAAACCAAAACAAACCTGAAAACCAAACACACATCAAAAACCAGTTAAATGCATGGATGAAATACCATAAACGTTTTAAGTAGTGTTACAGAATATGCTTTTAAATAAACCGAGAACTACTTTTCACCATACATGGCACTATCGCATTAGGATTCTAGGTGCTAAAGGTACCACTTTTTAAAATGTCAGGGGAATTAGAATCACAGTTTTGAAACTACTATGTGAAACTCCCACTTTGCTTCCTACATGAAACTATTCTCTTGCCCACTAAAACAGCACAGTCACCTAGGCCAAACAAATGTGTGAGCTTCAGATTATTTTCAGAATAAAATTGTATCCACAAGTTATTGAATAGATAATTTTACGTATTTTCAATTAAGCAGAAGCAGATACACAGAAGCAATTAATTTTGACAACAAACCCTAAGCTTTTAATCTCAGTATTCTATAATGCATTCCAAGTACTAAATAGCTCAAATACAAAAACGTCAAGTAGTGAGTCTAGCTTGAAATACAAATATGAAATCTGACTTGCCTTAAGCATTTTGACATTGGATAACCTGGTGTGCAAGTAGTTTCTCAGTAAGAAATGCATTCAAATGAAGTTTTTCATTATATGCATGATACACTTTTCTAGCAGTACATTTTGAAGGTATGCTCTGATTCTGTATGCCACATGACTGACATATGGGCACCTTTTCCCTGTTCTTTGGTTGAATATTCGTAGATCTCGAACTCTTGCTTCCGCAGTGCTGGATGTTTTACATGCGTTCTTAAAAAAATGTAGTTCAGCTTTGTGATTGAAATGGACACTGCTTTCCTACCCTTTCCCTCACCCCCCTTTTAAGGAAGGAATGCATTAAGTCTGAATTGCTGTCTGCAGTTCTCTAGTTCCAGTTCCAAATGAAGAAACCTTTGGGTTTTCTATGATTGCTAATAATTATTTTGAAATTTTCCATTTAGTGACAATCACAGAATTTATCGGTGGGCTTAATTGTTGTATATTCAAAACTATTACAGTGGCAATTTTTCCCTTGTGTGAAGTCTGTGTGCTTCCTTGCTAGATACTTTCTCTTTAACTCAGTGCAATGTTTAAAGCATGACTCTGGATCATCATGGTTAACAATGACTCCAGACTATTCCGTTATGTAAATTCAGACTCCAACAGAGAAAACGTTTATCTGCAGCAAACTATTGCTTTAATAGACCTGTTCTTAACACATAGCAAGCTGCTTTCTTATGTAGGTGTTGCGCCATTTCTACAAAGTAACCTGTTAAAGCGACAGAAATCCATAACAACAGCTGATTAGATACAAACATTGTGCCCACTTGAAAATCCAATCCTTTATTTATTTTTTTGCTTGTAATTGATACAAGAATCACATAACACGATTATAAATGGGTTTGTGCATCTGTTGGCCTTTCACAGCTTTTCAATGAATGAGCGTTCTTTATTTTAATCGGTTAGGTTCTTTCCTTTTAGTCACTTTAAAAACTTGACCCTGGTATAACTTTTATTCTTTTCTCATAAATTCATTCATGCCTTGTGAGGTCAAGAATGTGTTTCCACAGAAGATTTTTCCAAAACAGAGTGAAAGAGCACTCCTCTGGTTAAAGAAAAGTTAGCAAAGAGGTGCTAATTCAACCTCGTGGTGTCTTCCATAGCTGTCCAGTTTTCTCAGTCTTTACTTTTGTTTTATGATCTGGCACAGATGCAGAATTTAAAAAATCACTATTTTGTGAAAGAGGCCTTTTCTTCTGAAGTCCTAAGCTACCGCTGTCTCCCCAAAGATTTGCCTTGGAAGTTGCCTGGTTGTTGCATGTTGAGGGAAACAAAAACTTTTTGGTGTTATTTTTCTCATTTGTAAAATACCATGAAGACTATTTCAGCCTCCATCAGAAAGCACTGTCAGGTAAGAAAGTGCTTTTCAGCATGAAAAGTGTGGTATGTATCTCTAGGTATAGTTCAGCAGTGAAGTTACTGGAACTCTTCACAGCTATTCAGCAACCAGCCAAGTTTACATCTTCATGCAGGCTGACACTTTCTGGTTTATCCTATTGGTTGCTTCACACTGAAAATGAGTGAAGACCTTGCTAGTCGTTTACATCCTTGATATTTTCTCGTGATTTACTGACTTCAAATTAGAAGGCTTTCAATATACGTGACAAAACCGTAGCCTTCAGCAAAAAGTTTCAACTCTGAATTTGTCAGTGAGATAAAACAACTTTGACATATTTGGACCCCTTGATGTTTTGTGGATTAAAACGAGCGAACACTCAACAGTCTGATGTAAAAGACTACAGAGGGGAATGCTTGATAGGTCTCAGTTGTCAGTTTAGCCAATACACCTCTGAAATGGGCAAGGGGAATGACAAAGCCATTTGCAGTCATCTGAAGTTCTGGTTTCCAGTTTAAGGACACAGCGATTCTATAGATCATCCTATGATGGTGGAAGGAAACAGGAATTCATGTAGGAACTTGCTAAACATGGAAAGAGAGAGCAGCCTGGCCAGGCACATAGGGCTGTAACAATCCATTCAGGATCATGTTTACAATCAAAATAAACATGAATTATCCATGTAAACGAAAGAAGTACCCTATAAAGAGTTCACCTGCCTCATACTAAAAATTAGTTTTCGTGATTTAATTAGACCTAAAGGACAAAACCTGTAATTCATAAAATTTAATTTTCTGGGGTTTTTCTTTCCTTTTCAGGTAGAAATATGGTATTCGTATTAATAGGCTTAAATTCACTACATGGTAATCTAAATATGAAATTTATGACAGAATTTGCATCTGGCACAAGTGAATTTTAAGGAAACTTAGAAAGCCTCTAGTCCTGTAAATGGAGATTGCCAGGGCATTTTAACCTTATGCCCAAATCTGTGAACCAATAACCTGGGATATGCTCTGGCATACACCCACCCCTGTTCAGACACATCTAAACCACACCAAGTGAATACATAATAACACCTGACTGTGCTAACTCAACTTATTTAAAAAATAGCTTAAATAATAGGACTGACAAAAATGTTTGCCATGATTACCACATTCAAATAGGGAACACTATGCAAAATGGTCACTACCTTTGACAGTGGTTTCACAGCAGTGAACGACATTAATGTTTACAACAAAGCTGCCTCCCAGGCAAAGGCTGTGGCACTAGAGTACAATAAAGAAACAAAAGAAGGTACCAGTCTCTTCATTTAGGCAAAGAGTAAGATGTTGAGATGGGTGCAGGTCAAAAGAGAAAAGAAGTACAAGTGTGTGGTATATTGAAATTGAGGACTCACTGTACATTTTCAGCTCCTACTGTGCCAAGTGCTCCTATTATTGCTATTGAACATAGTGCAGTGGTGAGGAGGAAATCTATGCAAATGTGTGAGAAGGGCATCTGTTCAGAATTTTGGCTCCTAAAATGAAAGCCTCCGAGAGTCTCAGGGACCTCCCAGGAGCATTTGAGCCACACAGATCTAATGTTTCGTATTTACATCACAGGCTGTTTTGCCCTGAGAGCTTTCTGTGTTGTTTTTAATGAAGAGAACAGACAAAGGCAGCACTGTAAGTCAGATTCCCCTGAAGACAATGTAACTAGGCCAGCAGACACACTGAGGCCTTGCTGAATAGAGACAAGCTCTGCTCATTCCCTCTGCCACACTAAAAACTGTGTCAAATACCTAAAAGCTTTGTAATGCCCCTGCAGCCTTAATTCAGATCACTTCTGTGCATGCACTGTGTATGTATATTTGTGTTTGATGAGATAGAAACTTCAGAAGTTCCAGCTGCTGGAAGACAACATCTACTTCATCTGCAGACGGTGGTTAGTTGTCCCTGAAAGCTCATGAAATTTGATGTTATTTCAAATAAATCATTAGAATCACTTTCCTCGTACAAACTTTTCCTCCTCATCCTGCCTGCAAAATATGCAGTACATGGTCCTAAACCTGAAGCTGCTAGACCCCTTCCAAGGCACATGGGAGCAAATGGAGAGAAATGTTTGAGAACTTGAAGAGCAGGTCGGCTGCTAAGGCTCTCCTGTGTCTATGCATTTGCATGTACGTGTTCATATATGCATTTCTATCTCAACTGTTCAGAAGTGATTAATGAGTTTTCTCAGCTACCAGACAGAATTACCATTCGAGGACTAAAGGCATTTGCTAAAAAGGATGTGTTGTAGAAATAGAAACACACTTTAAAGTCTCCCAGTTTCTGGTTCAGTTCCTAAATGGGAGAACTGTGTTCCCGTTGTGTTTTACATCAGCTTATTTCAAGAACATACAGTCTGTTCACAGCAGGAATTCTGAAGCTAACTCCTAATTCCAAGTGTGCGACTCTTGGAGGGCTCATGGCAACACCTTGCGTACCCTTAGTTGTTCAATAGGTATGAACGTTAAGATGCTGATCTAGAATTGCATTGTGTTTGATATGAAGTATACTGTAAGTATAACCAATGCAGCTGAAAAAAAAAAAAAAAGGGATTTGGTTCTCTGGCAGTGAACTAGAAATGTGGTATAGAAATGAATCACTACTAAAATTCCATGCATCTCTTTATGCACATACAATTGCACAGAGGACACACTTTACTGACATTCCTGGAAGCAATAAGAAAGGGATTTAAGCTGCAAGAGGAAACTATTCAAAAACTATAAAGATATATAACAAAATACAGGAAAATTTATCCTAAAGGCCTCATGGCAGAGCTATAAATACAAATAAATTACAAATAACAGCAGCAGATCAGATGCATTTTAGAATCTAAAACCTTGGTCTACCGTGCCTTAACCAAGGAACTTTAAACAGTGGAGTTGATGTGTTTTTGTTTGTTTTCATTGTTGGTTTGTTTGGTGGTTGTTGTTTTGTTTTGTTTGTTTTGTTGGGTTTTTTTGTGTCTGGGTTTTTTTCTTTGTATAATACATATGTTAAGTCTGGAGTTCTTACTGTTCTTAAGATTTGCATTTTTTAGACGATATAGATATATTTTTTAATATACTTTTTTATTGCACATAAGTGATATATAAAATTTACTGGATTTCACAACATACCTTAATGCTCCACTTTTTGTGTAAACTATTATTTATTTCCATTTTCATCAAGGTCTATGTTAGAATCTCTACTAATAGTCTTACAATTTTCTTCACTACCAGACTCTATTTGGTATCACAGGTCTTGTGTTCAAATAAAGCAATTTAGCAGAGAAAACCAGCATAATTAACCTCTGACCATTGTGTAACATTAGAGTAACAAAGGTATTTGTAGTTGTATTGGTCTAATTTATTTTTAAACTAATGGAATTCTTAAATTTTCTCAGTGATAGAGTGTAAGACTTCTGTCAACATTTAGTCTGAGACTAAAAAAAAAAATGGAGGATATGTTTAGACTCTGACCTATCTTAGGACATTGCAATTCATACTCAATATTCACAGCAGTCAAAAATACCTCCCTTGGAGCACAATAAGAGGAGGTCCACAGTAGTTGTCAGTCTCACATAGGTTACATAAGCTTGGACAAGGTGGCTGTTCATCACCTCCAGCTCTGCACACATTAAGACTCCTGCTATTGAAACACACTTGATTTCCATAGATAACAGCACATCTCTGGTATGTTGACAGAAAAACATAAGTATTATGTAGAGAGCTTTATGGGATTGCCACAGGTTATATTTTGCACTAATAGGTATCTATTATTTTTAGATATTTAAATTGCTGCAAATGACTCTTACCAAAACAACTCAGAGTAGGAAAAGAATTAGAAAGGACAATAATTTGATCAGAACAAAAAAATGACTGAGAATTGGACATTTCCATTTAATAGAATACTCCCTGGGGTTGTGGGGATTTGAATAATGAGGCACAGCAGAGTGAAATACCCTGACTTCCAACAAGGTTGTGATACTTTCCTCCATGACAGTAGAAAATCACAGGCATAAAATCACTACACTGTTGAGCAACCATACTGAAAGATCAGTTGTCAAGAGCACCCTGACAAAGAACGGTGATACCTCAAGGGCAATACCCCAGTGGCTCTGCCTAAAATAGAATATGTAGCTATTTTAGCAATTAGGAATCTTTTTGTGAGAATCATGTCCTAGACCTCATAACAAGATGAGACTGAGGAAGATTTGCAAAATTAAATGCTTAGATTATGTAACTCAACCTCAGAAAGACAAGCTAATGAGGCAGTAATACCGCAGGAGAAAATTATGGTGATATTTACAGATAAATAACGTTATCCAACAGTGTAATATTATTGCACAGAAAGCAGATTTTATTCTAAGATGTGCTAATTGAACAGTCATATGAAAGATTTGTTTGAAAATGTCAGAGATTAGGAAAAAAAATCACCTTTTTATAAAACCCTGGCTTTATTTAGTATTACAGTTGAAGAAGGGAGTCTTCCGTCTTGTGAAAACATTTTTTTCCCCTGTTTTGCAAGGGAACAAACACTACACGTTATACTGAAAGTTTATGAAAAAATGTACAATCAAAATATTCTGAAGTTTTCCTAACAGGGAAATACCTGCTTCGGTAGGATCCAACCACAGGAAGTCCACCTTATTTGCAAGGTCTGCATGGTACTTGTTATTCAACAACAGCACTATTTTCATGGGAGAAGCCACTCCGTAACAAGGACTTTACTATAGTTCACAACAGTCACTTTCCCAGAGGAGTACAGAACACTGATGTTTTTAATACCATACAGATCATCATCACAATGCATTAAATAGCTAGTGACAGAATGTTTTGTCAATAGAGACGTTGTTTATAAATAGGACAGCTGGAAGCTGAGTGTTATTGAGTCAGAAGTCACAGAAAACTTCATAGTGAAAGGAAGAGTTAGAGTCCTTGGCTTTCAATTTAGCCCTTCTTCATGAATTTCATCCTAAATTGCCTTAAAATGGAATTTAAAAATCAAATGTAATTGCTAATAAGCATCTCATTTCAAACTGCAAATAAACTATATCAGACTAAAACACCAAGGTTGCAGTTTAGAAACAGTATGAAAAATAGGCCATGATACAGAAAGCCTGAAGTTATCTTTAAATACTTTCAGACGACACAGAATGTTAATTGAATGATCATTTTGCTGCACATAATTGACAAGGCTCTTTCAACATAATAAACATAATGATTGGAGAGCCCCATGGAATGACCCCCTCTGGAGAACTGACCCAGCTTTTAAGAAATCTGTTTGGGGGTTCTTAATAATCAGTGGAAAGGGGCCTTTAGGGAATAATTTCTCTCCTAAAAGCCACTGACAGCATAAATGTCACAGATGCTTCAGTGAAGTGTACAGAGAGTTGTGCTAGTATCTGCCAGGCTTTCCTAATAGGAGCTAAGCACCTGGTTGAGGATTGTTTCACTTTCTCAGTTCTAGGGAGAGTTATATTGCTTACTTGCTGGTCAGAACACAATCTTAAATCTTATCTCCTGCAAACAATGACAACATAGCCATTATAACCAGTACCTCCACAAATCACAGTCAGACAAGCCAACTATTGCATCAAGTCAGTTGTCTTTCAATAGACAGTCCAGCACTCGTGGAATATTTGACATGTCACTATGTACACAAATGTACACGAGCATTATTAAGCACACAGCTAAACTGAAGATATCAGCTAAAGTAAGGGGCAGTGATAAATCAATTCAGTCTGAGGGCTGGCTGCCCTCACCAGCTGTGCAATAGGAAATGAAATCCAATAAATACTTCTCATTCTTCATCAGGAGTAGGGGACGTAATTTTCATTGTTTTGCTCATTTTGCATGCAGTCGGAAAGGAGAAGGTGACTTCCTAAACAACGGATTAAATGGAGATGAAGTTTCTGACATGCTCTTTGCCCTCTGCATCTAACAGAATTAGGAATCCCAGTGCCTCAGTGGACTTCCTTCATTTTGTGTGTGGTTGAAGTAAATGGTGATGAGAGAAGGCTCAGGAATCTTTGTGGGACTAAAGGTATGTGTCAAAAAACAGTTTAGGATTCTTGTCTGATATCCTCATATCCATATCTGCAAAACACAGGATCCATTTAAAAAGTTGTGCTTATTTCCTATACCCAGGTGTGATTCTGCTTCTGCTGTTGTCTGGAAGTCTGGCCCATGAGTTCTAAGGGCGGCTAATGCCTTAGAAGTATTAACTTCGTAACCTCTACAGAGATTGCGTGAGAGCTACGTATATTCCTTTCAGTAAATCGATGGTTTCTTTAGTGATCGTAAGAACCTAGTACAACTAGAATAACGAGTACCTCGTTGAAAATCCACTTCCTGATTAGATGTGTTTGTTAGTACATAGGAATCTTAAGTGTTGTGTATGCTGAAGCCAAGCAAGGTTGTTGTGGTGGGGCTTTTTTGTTTGCTGGTTTGGGGTTCTTTGTTGTTTGTTTTGCTGTTGTTTTTTGTTTGTTTTCTAAATATGCCTTTAAGTCTCTCAGCTCTCAGAGTGTTTAGTTTCTCTAAGGATTAGGAGCTGCATTCCTACAGCTTATTTGTCACAACACTGCCCCATGCTCATGCCAAACAGGTCCTAAGTGATCTGGGCTATATGTAACAGACTGCACAGCTGAGGATATTCCCAGAGCAGTAGCCTGTCTACTGCATACAGGTATCGCAACTTATTTTGCACTTCCTTCACAATATTCTGTCAAAACTCTTGTGGTACTGGATATTCTTTTTAAAGCCTTACTTCATTAGTTGGTTAATAATCTCGTAAAAACAAAACTAGTGTCTTCATAGCTGTAAAGACTGCAAATGCAGTACTACTCAGGAACTGCTGTAGGATCTAGGTGAAAGAGCTCTAAAATATAATGCAATACGTTTATTATTCGATTTCATGATTTTTGATAGATATGTATTGGTGACATCTTTAAATGGAACATTCATACTCTCTAAAACCAAGTACACTATTTACATATATTACTAATTCCAAATAGATGTCTGCAAGTTTGGTGGAATGAAAGAATAAAGTGTATATTTAGTTTGCAGTAAAGGTAAAATTTATACTTCAAACAGAACAGTGACGCTCTTTTGCTATTTGAAAACAAAAAGTTATTAATGTTTGTAGATTTTAGAATGCCTTATTCAGTTGTCTCATGGAAGAGGCCATCTGCTTTTGCAAATGATATTTAGCTCTATGCCTGAGCACGTAAAAAGGAGACTGAAAATGTCTCTTTCTTTCCCCCTCCTTCCTCCTCCCTTTTTTGTGCTGCTTCTAACACATCAGGATTAGCAGTGGTATGATGGCAGTTCACACTAGTTACCAAAGGGAGAGTAATAGAAAGTTTCTGTCAGCACAGGAACACTAGGATATAAAATTTCTTATGTTTACAAAACACTGATAACTTCAAGAAAGCTAAAATTACTACTGGACAAGGAAGCAGTGCTAAATGTGGTGACTTGTCAATAGCTTATCCAAAAACTACCAGTTGGTATGACCTGCCTAATAAGAAACTTAGACTCTCTTCCTCACACATTTATATTAAGCATATACAATCACCTTTTAAAATTAACACTTTGTCTTTAGTAAAAGGCATCTCAATGCTGTACTGCTCAGGAAAAGGGCCTGGGAAGCTGCTTCCTCTGCTCTACATCTTAACTGATACAATCCTAAATAACATGTCATGGAGAAAAGGGAGGCTGTCATCTTCCCGTTAGGTCTGCCCACAATGGTGGACATTCTCGTCAAGCCTGCTGCACATCCTTTTCGCTGGCCAGACTGTGGCTCTGTTCAGCCTTGCAACTTTTTCATGCTCTGAGGAAGTCTGTTTAGAGGCCTGTATCTAGTGGAGTGCCTCAAGGGTCAGTTCTGGTACCAGTATTATTTAATATATTCATCAACGACTTGGATGAGGGAATTGAGTGTACTATCAGCAAGTTTGCTGATGACACCAAACTGGGAGGAGTGGCTGACACGCCAGAAGGCTGTGCTGCCATCCAGCGAGATCTGGACAGGCTGGAGAGTTGGGCAGGGAAAAATGTAATGAAATATAACAAGGGAAAATGTAGAGTCTTGCATCTGGGCAGGAACAACCCCAGGTTCCAGTATAGTTTGGGGAATGACCTATTAGAGAGCAGTGTAGGGGAAAGGGACCTGGGGGTCCTGGTGGACAGCAGGATGACCATGAGCCAGCACTGTGCCCTTGTGGCCAAGAAGGCCAATGGCATCCTGGGGTGTATTAGAAGGGGGGTGGTTAGTAGGTCGAGAGAGGTTCTCCTCCCCCTCTACTCTGCCCTGATGAGACCTCATCTGGAATATTGTGTCCAGTTGTGGGCCCCTCAGTTCAAGAAGGACAGGGAACTGCTGGAGAGAGTCCAGCGTAGGGCAATGAAGATGATTAAGAGTGTGGAGCATCTCCCTTATGAGGAAAGGCTGAGGGAGCTGGGTCTCTTTAGCTTGGAGAAGAGGAGACTGAGGGGTGACCTCATTAATGTTTATAAATATGTAAAGGGTGAGTGTCACGAGGATGGAGCCAGGCTCTTCTCGGTGACAACCAACAGTAAGACAAGGGGTAATAGGTTCAAGCTGGAACAAAAGAGGTTCCACTTAAATTTGAGAAGAAACTTCTTCTCAGTGAGGGTAACAGAACACTGGAACAGGCTGCCCAGGGAGGTTGTGGATTCTTCTTCTCTGGAGACATTCAAAATCCACCTGGACGCCTTCCTGTGTAACCTCACCTAGGTGTTCCTGCTCTGGCAGGGGGATTGGACTAGATGATCTTTTGAGGTCCCTTCCAATCCCTAACATTCTGTGATTCTGTGATTCTAAGAAAAAAATGCTAGTCTTGACTTAACATCTAAGACTGATGGGCAGTCTACCATTTATGTTGTTCTATTGATTAACTGCCTTTGCTGTTGACTGTTTAAGTGTTTGTATTTTATTCTAACCTAAATATGCCAGCTTCAGCTTCCTTCTGTTTGATCTATTTATACATTTATTACTATTCTGTGTCTTTGTTTAAGTAGACTAAACTTCCATCAGCTATTTTCCCTTGTATGCACTGGTTCACTGTGACTAAGTAATCACCTAAATGTTTTATGGTAAATTAAACAAATGAAACTCCATTAGTACTTATTGGACATATCACCCAGCAGACCTCAACCTAATCTTCTGAATCTTTTTAAATTTACTGACATCCTCATCAAATTAGAGACCCCAGAACTGGATACACTATTTCTTTCAATGGCTTCTGAAACCTTTCAGAAGTACAACGTTATGACTTCCTGATCAGGCAGCTAATTATCAAGGTTGTCCCCGTGGCTTGTACGCATGTAGTTCCTTAGTATATAATCTAAGTCATGAAGATTTAGAGAAACAGATTGCATCTCTAATTTGAATGATGATGTACACACAGTACATGCACGGGTAACCAAGCTAGTCTTGGTCTAGGCTGAGTAACAGTGAAACTGTAAATAGAGTTGCTTCTGCATAACTGTATTTATTTGGCTTCTGAAACTGATATCACAACTTCACAGCTTTTGCTAACTGAGATGGCACTTCCAACCTCACTTTAATTTGTACTTTACGTTAGAGAACTGCACCAGCTGTTAGAAATAATACTGCCATCATCTAGTCTATGCACTACTACTGAGGTGCAGTAATACAGTGTCTCTGATCACTATGGCTCTGTAATTTAAGGGCAAGCAGCTGAAGAATTGTAGAGATGTTTTAGCTACACCTTAAAATGAGGCAAAAGTGACCATAAAACCCTAGCACTAACTGTAAAAATCTCATTTCACAATCACAAAGTTTTAGTATGAACAAAGGAGCTACCTGGAAAGAACTGAATCCTTCACAGAATCGTAGAATGCTTTTTATTGAAAGGGATGTTAAAGATCATCTAGTTCCAACCTACCTGTCATAGGCAGAAACACTTTCCACTAGACCAGATTGCTCAAAGCCCCATCCAACCTGGCCTTGAACACATACAAGGATGAGGCATCCAGAGCTTCTCTGAGCAGCCTGTTTCAGTGACTCACCACCCTCATGCTGAAGAATTTCTTCCCTATATCTAATCTAAATCTACCCTCTTTCAGTTTAAAGCCATTACGCCTTGTCCTATCACAACATGACCTTGTAAAAAGTCCCTCTCCAGCTCTCCTGTAGGTCTCCTTTAGCTGCTGAAAGGCTTCTATAAGGTCTCCCCAGAGCCTTCTCTTCTCCAGGCTGAACAATCCCAACTTGCTCAGCCATTCCTGAAAGGAGAGGTGCTGCATCCCTCTGATCATCTTGGTGACCTCCTCTGGCCCTTCCTCTCCAACAGGTCCATGTCTTTCCTGTACCAATGGCTCCAGATCTGGACACGCCAGGTGGTGTCTCACCAGAGCAGAGTAGAGAGGGTTTGGTTTTCTGGGCTGCAAGTGCTCATTCCAAAGCCTTGAAAACATCAGTCACTAAAATCAATCAAATAATTCAATCACCATGTGAATTTTGTGATTACAGTAGAAGGATGTCACAGGAACTTGAGGATCTACAAATAAACTTTTTTAGCTCTTGCCTTTTTTTTAAGTTCACTCATTTTCACCTTGTCTCCAATGGATTGTCTTACTATCTCTTTGCAATGCGCAATTGCAAACCAAAAAAACGCACAACTGCAAAACAAAAAACCACAAAACGTGTTTAGTATGAAAGATGTATACCTGCTATATGCAAGAGAGCAAAACAATAACTGCACATGAAGTGCATTGTTAGAAGAAATTTGGTTTTGGATTTCAAAATTATATCATCAGTGCAGAGACAGCCATTGAGATCAATTGTCTGATTTTATGTTGATCTTTTCTGAAGTAGTTATCTCTTGACAAATCCCTTGTCAGACTCCTTTGCCACAGATTCTAATTAGTGAGAAATTTAATGGCTTAGTGAAGAAGAAGATAATAAGATTTAGGGATGAAGCTATTAAGGGCCATGTGCAAGACTTACCAGTCTATCACAATTCATGATTTTTCATAATGAAATGTTCTCTTCTCCCTACAATTCTGCTTCTTGGAAAGCTGAGGAAGATCTTCATTCTTGACTGAACCGAATAACTTCGTGACTATTTCCTGATAAACAAAACTTTGTAGAGCCTGAAAGGACTTTATGTTTATATAGTCATTTATGGTAAATGTTTTGCTTTAAAACACCAAACCTGGACCTTTGAGATAATGTGTGGGACACACCTGTGAGATATGGACTCAAGCTGGAGTGAGAATTGCATAGAAGTTTTATACATTGCAATGGAATTTATAATAAATCCCAGGCTCAGCTGTTACTGAGATGTTCCTACTGTGTTTTGAGAGACAGAAATGAAAATACCTTAGGTTTTTGTTGTTGTTATTTTTTATTTTGTTTTGGTTTTTTGGTTTTGTTTTTTGTTGTTGTTTGTTTGTTTTTTTGTTTTTGTCTGTTTGTTTTGTGTTTTGTTTTGTTTTGTTTTTTTCCAAATAATTTAGATCTGCAACATTTGGATATGGGATGTTAGACGTGGGGGGATATGTCTCCCTCACACCCCAGGGTAAGACTTTGTGGTAAATCACTATGCTTATAATTTCCTAATTGCTTCTGTCCAGTTATAAATCCCTTCCATGGGGATCTCATTTTGAGCCATACAGGAATCTAGGGAATGTAATTTAGTTTGAGAAACTGGACTGTGACTGCCAGGCACCTGAAAAGCCAAAATATGCAATAATGTGAACTTCAAGCACTGAGCACCTTGCTTGACTCCAAGTTTCATTTCTTCATCTTTGAATTACTATGTAATTATTGATATACAGCTCGGCAGAGTACCATAGGAGAGCTTTTGTTCTTCATGGATCCACAGAAATTCAGTCTTTTCTGTTCTATAAAATATTGGTTTCTGAAGGAGGAGAATTTTGTTTCTATTGCTCCTGTAAATCTTCTTGTAAACTGAAGATTCTGAAACAGTGGTGTTACTGAAAAATATTCTAGGGAGTATTTCCACTATATAATACACTGTATTCAAATTTGACACGAGATCAAATTAAAATCTTGTGTTTACTTTTGTGATAAAGGTAGATACATGAAGTCTATTAGTAAAATTTATAGCAAAAAGTACACATGGTTTTACTTAAAAAAAAAAAGCTAATTAACTTCTTGGACACTTGGAATAATTCTCATCAATTTTAAAATTTTTCTCTCTACTATCTGTTTCTAAACAAAATCTGAAACTTTGAATATTCTCCTTTTCTAATATACAGTGACCCTCAATGACTTAATGAATGTGATATCACTACAACTTAATAATGCTGACAAGTATATTTTTAATATTTTACCTTAAAAAATGGGACTGCATAGAACAGTACTAGTGCTACATACTTCAACTGAAATCACTTCAAATTTTAGTGACATTTAATTAATTAGAAGTTTATTCTTAGAATATGAAGTAATTATGTAGTTCAAACCACTTAATTTATATAGTACTTGAATAAAACAAGTCCTTTCCTATCCTTTTGAAATGAAGAGTACTGCAAATAACAAGCATCTGTAAGAAAGATTCAGATATTAAAATATGCTGTATTTTGAGATGAAAAGTTTTTAAAAAAACCAAACAAAACTCAAGAACAACTAGTTTGTTATCAGGGAACTATAGACCACTTTGTACATTTCTCTTATTGTATCTATTGACAGGAATAAGTCAAAATTTGAGTGTTACAAGAAATGTTAGTGCATCAATTCTTAGAGACGAGAAGGTTCTTATCAAGATCAATTTGACTAACTATACAAATTTTGGAATTAAATGTCCAAAAATTGGGGTTTTTTACAAAGGAAAACTTTCAAACCTCATACAAGTAAGCCTCTGCAAATAAAAGTATTAATTTCTGATTTCCCTCCCCATTCTTGTATATGGTATATCTAAGATGAAAGACACTTGGCAAGACCATCATTTGTTGTGGGTTTGCAGGAGACAGGTAAGAACAAACATTAAAAGATTTCTTCAGCACCATCGTCAATTTATCAGGTCACACCGGGACAGTCACAACCTTCAGAGGTTGTGCTTTGTTCAGAAGCAAGGAAAAGGAGTAGTGACTTTTAAAATACAGTTTAGGGCCAGAGGACTATGTTGGCTCACTGTTGTACTAAGTTTGCTTTCCAAGTTCTAGAGGCAGTGCCTGATGATCTGGCAAAAAAGCGGAATAGCCCTCACCTTTACACCTCACCTGGTACAAGTACTGGACTCCTTTGCTCACATCAAACAAACATGTAGATACTATGTTTAAAATACAACTATTGAGCACAGCAGACTTAATGTCTATTTTTTTTTTCTGTCCTTCTGTATCTGCATCAGATACCATCAGTGGATAAACTATAGGACTTGGAAGACCAGAAAGTCTGCATGGAAAGTCTGCATAAGTGAAAGAAACTGTTAAGCATGTAATGAGAATTGTAATAGGTTTCCTTCATAGGAAGATGCAAAAGTTTTCATTCATTGCTAAGAACATTTTACATACTGCTATATGATTTTTTGTTATAGCCTACTTGTTTCAAACCCTCTTGAAAGGAAACAAGCTGATCTGAGTAAGAATCATCTCAAAAAATTGCCAGAGCAGGCAGACTTTTAACCATGTGGGGAGTTTTGTTGTTGGTGCTGGTGGTGTTTTGTGTTTTGGTCTTTTTTTTTTTTTCAGATAGCACAGAGAGAATTTGCATGTGAAGGCATCGCTATGCTTCTGTCCCACAGGACAGAAGAAAACCCAGGGGATATACTCAGTAACACAGAGTCAGATGCACAGGAGACCAGGAAAGGTATTAAATGAGGTCCTATCAGCAGCTTAAGAGACCTGGCAAGCACGGGTAAGAGTTTATGCATGTCCATATCTGTTTGATTCCACATATCAAAGAATTAAGTATGCTTTGGCCAAATAAATCAGACTTTATATTTGGCTTAGTGCAGACTGGTTTTCCAGCTGATAGTGAAAAGGAAATACTAGCAGTTGGTTGGCTCATGAGGCCTGATGTCTGTTACTCAGGGGGTCGTCAGCTGAAGATGTAACTGGGGATCAGTCTGATCCCGCAACTGCATCTCCAGAGCAAATGGATTTTCAGTATGTGTGTTCCAAACAAAGCTTGAAAAAGGCTCATTACACAACCTGTGAATGTTACAACAGCTGTGTGCTGTCCACACAAAACTGGCTGTCACCACCTCTCCATATGCTGCGTGGGTACAGGATCTGGGCACTTGCTTCTACCTGTAGCTCAAGAACTTGCACGCGATTGCACTGCATCATTTATTGACATTTGAAACATCCATTTGCAGTTCCCAAAACAGCCTTGAAAACAGTTAAGAACAACTGTGAATATGGCATGTAAAGGAACTCTGAAGAGACTGATCCTTTTTTATGAACCCTCATATATGCTATGGATTAAAGGTAGATTTGGGAGAAAAGACAGTACAAAGGAAGATGGATAACAATATGTAACTCTATGCCCTGAAGTTGTGTAGAATTTTCTTTATATTTATAGTAACTGATAGTAATTAGGTAGATATCCCAGTAAGCCCAAATGTTGCAGAGCACTTGGAAAATTAATGGATTTGGGATTGAGCATGAGATAAATATCAAAAAATCTTTTTCTTCTCTTTCTTCTGTAGGAACAAAGGAGTTTTGAAAAATTCAGTTTTTACTTTTCAAAATTATTACGAGCAATTTTGCAAGTATAGGGTAAAATAGGAACTACAGATAAAGTCAGTAATTCTTACATAGTACTTTTTATTTTCTTTGGTGAAAGCCTATTTGAGTTAGCTCATACTTGTTTCTTATTTTAGCAGCAAATAGCAAAAGAGAGACTGATTATTTTTAAGTAAGGTGAAGTATGAAGCCTTCTTTACTTCAAATTAAAATAAGTGCATTTTTTACTGTTTAATTTTTGCCTGCTAAGAAAAATAAAACACATATTACATTTTAATGAAACTGCTTTCAATTTATTAGCAACATTTCTGCATGCAATTAGCATTGTTGCAACTAGTTCATCACTATAATACATAGCAACTGAATTATATTATACTCTATTATAGTCAAGTTGTATTTCTCTTCCAGAGGATACAGTATACAGTCAGGTCAAATTTATGACCCAGCCATCTTCTTATATTTATGTCAGTTAGTATTTATTTGACGTGTTTCTGCCTTCTTACTGTCCAAGGTTAAAGTTGTTCAGCTAACGTTTCTGTGGGTATTTCAAATTTCAGAATTCAGAAACACTTCATCCAAATAAAAAGAGCCCATTGTCCTGTATAAGGTCAAAAGAGGAAATAGAAACCCCATGAATGCTATTCCCTCAGAAAGCCTGAACTTAACTTGCAAAAAAAGCCCTGCTTCTACCCAGTTTACATGTTACGATCGGAATAAACTTTATTGTTTGAAGCAGCATATAGTCTGAATCTGAGGGAAAGTCAGAGCCTTCCGAGTTGGATTTTTTCAACCACACATCAATTAACACTTTAGCTATGCAAACATATAATGGATAACTTCTGAATTTTAATAACTGATGACCAAATGTAAAAATTTTTTTAATTCTTAAGAATTAGTTCAGTTGTTTTAAAGTTAAAACACTAAAAAACCAAAGAAACAAAACAAAACAAACAACCACAAAACAAAGCAAACAAACAAACCAACCCAAACCAAACACAAACCAATACTCTTATTTTATGAATCTTCCAGCAAAAATCTGTAGAAGTAGGTTTAATGAAATTATTTGACTTGTCCTTTGGCCTGAAAGAAACCATGGACCGTTAGTTTTCATAATGAAGGTTCTCTTCTGAATTTACCTGTGTTTAAACGTGCCTTTGGGGCTTCGGAGAATGGCCCAATACCCTATTCGATGAAGTAAATAGTGTCTGCACCTAGGACAAAATTTACCTCTAGGCAGAGTCAGCCAAAGGTCTCTCTACTGTTTAAATGGAATTAAGAGTTTATTCTGACCTTCTGCGCTATATTAATCTTACCTTGGAGAAAAAACTCTATGCTGTCTTCATGCTTCAGAAGTGGAATATCTATATATATGGGGTTTTTTTCTAAAAAAGCCTCAGGTGAACTCTTTTAAGATTATATTTCAGGATTTTTACTTTCTTTTCAGATTAAAATAATTGATCAAACTAAATGAAATGAAAACAGAATACTATTTTCTGTCCTGTAAAATATGCATTTAGTTAAGTTAAAACAGACCAAAATGGTCATGTGAATCATGTTTGTCAATATCTAGTAACAGCTGCTTCATTGGATATCAGCTTATTTTTTCTGAATGCCGCTGCCTACATATGTTAGAATGAACTTCCTTCATGGATATATTTATGTCTATCAGATATCTTTTAAATTGCATAGTAAGAAAAAAAAAATAAGTCACTTTTCCAGTCTGTAATAGGGGATTTCAAGTGATGACTCCCTTCCACGCTGCTTAGACCTGCCAAAGCGAAAACAGATAAAGGACAGCAAAGGATATTAATTGCATATGCATTTATTTGATTTGTCTCAGTTTTCTTATATGTGAGGGCCTTTACTGTGTTTAGCAATCCACCAAAAGCTGTGCCATGGCACAGCTGTTTCAAAGTGCTGCTCTCCGCTGCAGAGCTTTTCTTCTGCAGCCAAATGAACGGGTTGGTCCTGGCTGTGGCCAACATCATGTTTGACTGCTTGCTTGGCCCTGGCTGAGACATACATTTTCCATTAAACTCCACTGATAGAACAGAAGGCGTTAAACCTTCTCTTTTCTCCTCCATCCACAGCAGCCTAGCTGAGGGCATGATACTGCTCGCTCAGCCATGTACACTCCCGCCTGGCATGGAATTGTCTCAGCTTGATGCCATTTCTTTGTACTGGTAAACAAAAAGCCATATTGAGTCTGTAGCTTGAAAAGCATAGTTGCATATCTGGAAATCCTTTCAAATCCAATATAAACGATATATTTTATTAAAACAGGCTTATGAAAAGTTTCTACAGCTGACGGAAGAGATAATCTGTACAGGCACGATATTGCATACTTGCCTAAATAAAATTTTATTGACTTTCAACAGTATTTACAGTGCCACAGAGTAAAACTAGGAGTTAGTTTAGTGACTTGGTCTAAAACCAGCCTCTGAATAATGGACCGCAAAAGCCATGAGCCATTATGTTATATTTCATGTTGCCATAAGGAAACGAGGAGAAAAAAATTGGAGGTTAGGGGATGGAAAGGAAGGAGATTCTGGAAGAAAATGATTTTGCCATGAACTAGAGTAAAAGAGTCCTTTGTAAAGCAAACAGTGTTGCTGTTGAGGTGACCAGCACACTTGCAATCAGTACTTATATTTAAGCAAGCTCCTTGAGACAGGCATCTTAAGAGGTAATGAAATACACAAAAAGTGAATACAAGGAGTAGGTTTTCTTTGCGTCATCAGTGTACAACATAAAATACATTGCAACTTTTTAGCCATTGGAGTAGATTCATTTAGCAAAATGGAGAAAAAAAGTGAGCATAGAAAACAATATGGCTTTTGTTACTCTTAGAGATGTGGTAACTTTGAAAAGTACATACATGAGCATGAGAAAAAAGATTATAAGAGGAACTTTAAAGCGAAATGCAGGAGGTGTAGCAAACACAGCTAAAATGAAAAGGTTGTTGGTGATTTCAAAGATAAAAGAAAATCACGCACCTTGTTTTTTATGTACTGAAACATTTCACCATGTAACAGATATAATGTGCATCTGATGTGACAAAGTGTTTGATAGCAGTTGAAAACAAGCTGACACTTGAACAAAATAATCAACTTATCTTGCTGCTTGAGCTTGTACAAGAATTTCTATTATGTTATGGACTGAAAATTCTTGTTTGTTTTCTCAATGAGAAATAGAGTGTGAAAAAATAGGGTAGAAGCAATGCCAAGTGCACAGGCTGTTCAGTCCTTGTAGTCACATCTCACGTGGTTTCCAGGATTAGCTATACTTGCAGAGTATGAAAGGCTATTAAGTGTCACTAGATCATAGCCAAACTCAGGTTGCCAGCTACCATAATACTGTACAATAAAATAGTCCTACTTATTTTTCACACTGTTTTTGAAGTGGGAGTAGGATCAAACCTTACTGCAGCAGTTTTTTCACAACTAGCCCCATGCGTTTTGTATTTGAGGAGGTAGGTGACATTGAGAAGCTATGAGATGGTTTGTGTAGACAAGTATGATGTCTCAGATCTCTCTAATAAGTAATTCCCAGGAAGTGCTCCCCCATTGAAATTCTCTGAACATGAAGCTCAAAGTAACCATTTTTAGCCCATTTTTCTGTTTAGCTTGATGACAGAATCTGTATCCTTAAGACAAAGTATAGACTGAGTTTCTCCACATCCAACTATAGAGAAAAAATAGGTCTGATTTTTTTTTTTTTATATCAACATAAACTGAAAAACTACACAGAAATAAAATGAACCATGGAAATGTAAAATGTGTGTAAGGGAGAGGAGAATTAAAGCATTTAACCTTGATAAGGCACAGTTGCATCTGCATCTCCCCAGTCTACAAATCAAATGCACCTGCTGTATAAGCAATTACTACGCACACTATGCACACTATGCTCTGAATTTTTTTTTGCTAGATGCCTCCTAGATATTTGTCTTCCTGAAGTTTTGCCATGCCACCTGTTACCCAAATGTTCAAGTGCATCTTTCTCACCCATGGCAGTACCTTGCATTCTGCTAAGAAGGAGTAAGCAGTCTCAGTTTTCAAGATGGTACAAGTATTTTACTTGGTTCAGTCTCTAGAAAATATATGACAAAAACATCTTTCTCTTTTCAATAAATTGGAATCATTAGGCCGCTAGACATTTTCTCGGTGTTCTGTAAATATTCCAAATGTTTTCTTCCGGTACATCTTGATACCTAATAAAAATAAATCTTGTATCTATATATGTATCTTTATAAATGTAGATGCATATTCTGGATATTTTTTTTCTTGGGTTTAGAAAAACCTCATTTGTTTTTTCTTTATTTCTATCTTAATATCAAGCGAATTATTTAATTGCCTAATTTCATAATGTATTTTCATTTGCTATGTACTATATTCATGACCTATTGTAGGCTTATTGCACAACATGCCCTATCGAAAGCCTTATATAGACAGCAGCGGTAATGTTATTTTATTTCTGTTATTTTGTGAGATTTTCATTTTGTTAATTTAAGTGTGAAACTTTATTTAAAAAAAAATGCTGGGTATTTTTTATTCTTTTTGGACAATACTGTGTAGTATCTTTGCTAAGAATAATAAAAATCCACAGGGAATTTTCTCCCCCCCAAGATCTGCCAAAATCTAAACAGATTTTGCTTATAATGAATGACATTTTCATTTTTATTAAACTGGTAGAACCCCACAGATTTTTGGAAGAGTTGCATCAGTGTAATAAGTGGAAGGACTGGTTGGTTGTTTTTCTATGTTACTTCAACAAAGATTTCTCTTGTCTTTTTCTTTTCTAGTTAGCTCTGCTATTATATAAATGAACTGTGTTTGTATAACAGCCTGCCCGAGTCTCTGCATCAATTTTTTCCACAATCATTGCTCTGCTACTGCAGAGAAAAACAAGCAGGTTGCCCCACATGAAAAATACTTCTTCACATCTTAAGTTGAACAACACACACACAGAGATCACACAGAGGTATGTATTAAAAATGGTTCCATGCAAAGCATTAGCGAACCTCTTTTATGTAAACTGCTTCCTTTTATAGAAAAACAGAAAAATACACTATTTTAACATTGAAAATGTTCAAAGCGCTACTGTGAAAAACAGCTGTTTCTTCATCTTTGTAGTTCTATATACTTGGGCTACATACAATGTCTTTGTAATAACAGTATGTTAAATTAAATAGGTATCCTTTTATAACTGTGGTGAGGAATGCACACTTTAAAAGAGATTAAAATTTTTTGCTATTTGCATTATTACTGACTAGTTACATCATCTTTTACTCGCACTCCTTTCTTACAGCACCTTCTGGCGTTCAGTCATCTAAAGATGTGATATATCTGTTGTTCACTCTTCAGCATGAGAATACTACATTAATGACATTGGCATTCTGAATGAATTGTTGTAATTATACAAATCGTCTATCAAAATGTATAGAGAACCAATATATTTCAATTTCCTGCAGAAATACTTCCCTGCATCTGAAGGCTGTTTATTTGGTACCAACAGAGAAATTGCATGTTCATTTTTGTACTGCATCTCTTCATCTCAAAAACAAAAAAACTCAGATAGTTCTTCACTTAGTTGCATTTTTTAAAGTAATGCCAGTCATCTGCAATGTGTTTTCTTTTCCAAAACAAAACACTCCGTCCAGATGTCCCAGTTTTTGGGGGGGGTGGCAGTGGGGTTTGACTGCTTTTGTCTGAATGTGCATCTCTCTCCCAGGAGCTGCATCTAAGGGAATGACTATTCAGTGGTACTTCAAGCTGCGTTTTGTCCATCCACAATCAACAAGCATATTTGATGGATGAATTCTACTTGGTCATTTAGCAGCTATGGACTTAACTGTGCTGGCATTTAAACTGGGGATCACAAATTTTCTCCCTAGCCTGAGTGCACAGGGAGTGCATGCAAAATTCTTGCCCCCTTGTGTAGCTTTAGAAAAATATTTGATGTATTTCCTTCGTTTTTTTAATCTGATTTAGTATCTGTAAGAATAGAGGAGTGGTAGTATAGTCTAAGCAGCCGCATATCTACAATTCATGATTGGCAAAGAGGCCACAAACTGATAAACACTGCTTTGGGTGACTAATTCATTTTCAAGGTGAATTGCAATATGCTGTGATTATCCTTTGATAATGCTTTTGAGAGAGAATAGCAGTCCTCAGGCCAACTGGCGTGTGTTCACACTGGTCAGGGAGAGCAGACTGTTGCCAGCCAGATTTCATAATTCGTGGACTAGGACATCTGTGAGGCCTTTCTGGCTCTTGGACACTGCATTTTCTCAGAGTGGAGTTTTTCCTTTTTCAGTTCAAAGGTCGCCAAATGTTGAGAAGGCTGTGCCACAGCTTGAACCCTGGTGCTTTTATAGCCTGAGCGTGCAAGTACCTGCTTCACTTCTGCAGACGAGTGTGTAGTAGTAAGGGAGGCTGTGGAGATGTGTTAATATGGAGGTTTGTTGAACTTACTGCTGGAAGGCTATTCCAGACAGAAGGAGCCTGAACAATTTTACGCTGTACTTATCCATAATGTTTCTCTGGAGCAGATCCTAGTGAAAGGTCTTGAAGAAGGCAGAAGGGAGCCATTCACTTAATACAAGTGATCAGGAGACTGAGGTCCTGTTACAAAATAGGAAGGAAGCCAAACAGTTACTATAAAAGCATAAGGGTAGGGTATAAATTAACAAAGGTTTTAATATTTTGCTTGGTTTCCATAAAATTCTATAGTATACATTTCTTTCTGGGCAGTTCACTTTAAACTATAAAATTATATTTTATTTAATATAAGACAGGATATGGTTCTTTTGAGTACATCTCAGTCTGTAAGGTGACCTAGAATATGTGCCCCATCATTTAACTAACTCTTACCACTACAGGAGGTCTATTATTCCTAAAAGATCTTTATGCACACATCTAAGATCTGAGCTTCATATCCTTTCAGGGGAGAGAAAAAAAAAAAAAAGTTAACAAAATGTAGGTTGTTTTAATACTGCTTGAAGCAAAAGTCTTCTCAGCTAGACTCACAAGGGTGAATTCACAACTGTCATAATTCACTGGAATTTTTACCTCTTCTCACAAGAAAATAACCAAGAACCCAAAAATAGTTATGGAAAGAATAACTGCCAAAATCATAGAACACTGTATGAAATTTGCCCATGGAGATGAGAAGAGGTTTTTCCAGAGTATCTGCTGCACTCTTAAATAATAAATAATAACAGAAAACTTGATTTGTTTAAGTAAAACTGAAGTAAAAATGATGGGGAATTACTGCAGCCCTTTTTGCTTTGGCAGCACGAATCCATGTCACATTTCATTTAAGGTATATACCAAAGCTGTTTAAATCCATAAACTAAGGAATTCTGAAATTAGGTCAAAAAGACAGCCTCATGAATTTCTGGTTCAGATATGTTAAAAATGATGCAAAGTTGACTTTCTACATTGCACGCTTGCTCATTCATGGGCATAAAGAGATATGAAAACTTCTTAAGATTGCTTTTAAAAATCTACAAATAGCAAAATGCAAAGCAAGGACACAAATTTACTATTTTTATCTCATATCAGTCATTTTACCCATTTCCGACATGAAGTTTTTGACAAAACTTCTAAGAGGCTTTTAAATGGTAGTTTCAGTGACATCATTCAATGTGTAAATGGACTTACCCTATCTCTGAAGAAAGGAAAATCATCAAGAAAAATCTGAAACTATAAGAAATAGCATTTTCCTGAGCAAAAAAAAAGACAAGATATTTAAATTATGACATCACTAGATGATACAAACAGTGAAAAAAGACAGAGTGGATGTTAAGAACTATGCTTTGTTTCTCTTTATCAAAGAAGAAGATAAAACACTTTATCCACATATTATTTCCATGATTCAGATACAAAATGTTAAGGAGTCTATGGGACAGAAATTTATGCAGTAAAATACTATTAGAATTGTTGCTTTCTAACTCCTGTGCTCAAATCTGGTGCAAAGTTTTGCCTTTCAAAAATCAATTAGGCTTGGAAACAGGCATTATTTATATTGTTCCTATTGCTGTGTAGTTGGTTTCTACAAGTTTCTTTTCAAATTAGTACGGTTGTTCTTACATCTACTCTGTTTAATGTTTTGTTGTGCTGTACTCTCATGGTTCCAGGGGTACCCGGCACTTTGATCATACTCTCAGGCTCTCTTCTAAGTATTCCTTTCAAGCTGTAAGCCCAAAGTGACCTCCTCCAACAGCAGAAATAATTTTTCATTCTGTGTTTACTCCACGTTGCCAGAAACACAATTTTTATCAATTATTTTCCTTCCAGTGTTTCCATTAGCATCTGTCCCCTTGTCTGCAATTGATCTGAGAGCAAGGAGGAGGAGGTCACAGACATGGCCCTTAATTATATAAGCATGCACTTTTCCACCAAGGCAACAATTTTGGGCCAGCTGGAGATAACAGTTTTGTGTTAATGAAACAGCATTTGCCTCATGATGTCTTTAAGCAACAGAAGAACTGTACCAAATATGCCTAGAGACCAAGCTGTAGACCAAACATGTATATACTGGAAAGCAGGTTGAAAATAAAAGTTGACCTGATTTCCTTATGGTCTCTTTCTGCGGCTCACAATGACCTGGAGTCACTAGGAGCTGGGTTTGATGACAGAGCAGAAGAACTAAAGGGATGACAGCACTAAAGCAGATTTTTTTTTTTTTTCCTGCCTATGGGACTTGGTGGTGACTGGTATCACCTTGAAATGTACAGAGGAAAATGCTGTAATTCACTGATGTCTTTGTGATTCAAGACAATGTGGCAAGGAATGTTCCCACCTCCCAAGAACTGCTACAATTACCCTCTGGAATAGGCAGCAAGGGTTGCAGTGCTGTTTTGGGGGAAAAAACGGCAATTCCGTGTGGAGTTAAGTCCTAAAAGCTCATAGGTTACTCTGCAGCTGAGGATGCAACTGCAGTCCCTAAACAATGCAGAAACAGCAATTTTTTATTTTGGTCTATTCCCCCACAACATTCAAGAGAAAGCTAGAGGCCCAGGGGGACCAGAAGTTTTTATACATTTTATGCTATTCAGTTCCCAACTTTATTATGGTTCAAATGAGACAGAGCTGTAATTGTGGCAATGTCATCTCAGAAATACCTTATTGGTCTCCCATGAAGGCAGGAATCCAATCTGTCTATTGCAGATTGCACTCCCTGCTTATTGCAAGTAAATAATTGCTTCCTCTTCTGCACTCTGATACTGTAACATCCACTGAGACTCAGCCCTTTCTTGTAATTCTTCATTTCTTTCACTAAATGACATTCAAATGTAATGCAGTACAGCATGCATATATGTGGAAGAAGTTGTCAAATTGCTATATTCACCAAGGGAAAATGTCCACCATAAAATTGCTCTGCGGGTTACTGTATTTGCAATATTTCTCCCTGGAAACATAGTGCCCCAAGACACTGAGGCAGCAGGAAGTAATGAAATGTATTTTTCATACTCTCACTTTTCATTTCAATGTATCAAGCAGCTCCTTAAACTGCTAGTCTAAACTATTATGTCTTATTTTAGAAAGCCTTTATAATAACTGTGAATAATTAAATCGAAAGTGCCTGCTATTTGTAAATGAAAATAAATGCTTAGTCCTTGCAGAAGGCATTTGAAACGTTCTTTTTAAAAAGCCATCAATTTTGTTTTGTACTGCTGGTTTCTTTTATTTTGCTAGAAATAAAGATATTCCCATAATTCCAAATGCTTAAATGCTTGAAACTGTTACTGTAGTAGAGGTCATGTTATGCAAGAAGGTTGTGTGTCTGAAAGAATGGGATTATAATTTTTCAACTTCACATTTCATTCTTTCTTGTTAATGGCTGAGTAGAAAAATGAAGGCCCTGGTATGATAATTCCATTCAGCCCTTAGTCCTTACTATCTATATGCTTACAGACATTTCTAATGTCTTGGGATGCAAGAAGTGACAAAGTGTTTAGCCAAAGGTATTCAAAAAAAAAAAAAAGCAGCAACAAAATGCTGAAGTGAAAATAGTCTTTAACAGGAAGGTCATCAGGAGACAAATTATCCATTGCTAATTCAATAAATGTATGGAGATGTTAAAAAATAGGTTTAAATTTTCTGTAGGCATAGCTTGCCAAACAGGCGCAGACACAGTCACATCTAGTGGAAAGAGACTTGATTCTGCCACACTCAGGAATACGCCAGCAGGCAATATTATAAAGCTTCCAGCAGAATCTGCTGGACACCATCAAAGTCCCAGCACTCGCTCTCTGTCCTTAGGTTCAGGGCCGGGAGGTCTGGAAGCAGGCTTTCCCCTGGAAGGCTTTTCTAAATTTTAAGTTCCCATTTCTTAAAAGGCAATTAAACAACTGACATCAGGATAAAACGTTGCCTTTATGAAGTAAAATTTTGAGCATTTAGATACGTCTGGATGATTCTGGTGGCCTGTACTAGCACAGCACTAACAATTCAGAGCTTCTAGCAAGAAGAAAAGCATCACATTGCAGTAGTGAGAGACCAACACACACCAAACAGCATCTCTGAATGAGCCCATATACAGGCGTGTTGCTTAAGAAGAGATGCTGAATGCCTCTTTAATTTCTGAGGTCTAATCTCAGTTAGAGCCTCTGTGATGGTATATGAGGTATCTGCCATTCAGATTGAGCTATACCCACTCCTAGAAACTACTGCCACCATACAAGGTTACCTTTATCAGCATTTCTAAAGAAAAATGGTAGTACCCGCACTCCAGTGTACAATTTGCCTCTCATCATCCATATGAGGTGAATCAGCATGTGAAAATGAGATAAGCTTCACTTCTGCTTTTTTCAATGTCTGACTGTAAACACTCTGGGTATATTTTGTGCTTCATCTTTTTTAAGGTGTGCTTTTTAACATCATTTCTGTAATTGTCATCTCTGCAAGAAAAAAACAGACCATACGTATAGTAATAGGAGGCAATGCCTAAGTGCTTGGTGTTGCTAGGGCATGTCGGGTATAGAAAATGAATAGAATGGTGTGCTACACCTTATGCATGTGAACAGTGAAAATGTACCCTGGGCATATAGATAAAATCCTTATCCACTCACTAGAGTATTTTGGAATGTTTTTCATTGTTGTTTTTAATAGGCTTTTTTCCTCACTTGTTTTTCTATTATTCCCAGTTCAAATGTTCCATTTGAAAGCAGACTCGTGATACTTCAAACTGACAGGTGAGGATTTTACTTCATTTATTTCTTTAACTTAAGGAGCTTAAAAACACAGATGTTGTAGCAGCTACAAATTTACCTGCTGTGGATATAATAATTAAAAATAATTACAATACCTTATGTCATTTAATATTATGTTTATACTTCTAAAAACCCACAGCTTTCCTTAGATTGATAAGTGTATACTTTATCATTATGAAAAATCACATAAATTTCTTTTTATATTAATAGAAATATTTCTTTTGAAAGGAATGGTTTCCTGAGGCATAAAGAAATACAACATAAAGTTATGGAAATTTTTCTAAGCTTTAATTCTAAACTATTTTTATTATGATGAGACCGATGTTACTTACTATATCCCCAAATTCTAGGAATCTTCTGGTTTTCATATAGTCAACTATTAGTCACCTCTCAGTTTAGGCAATTTTACATGGGCAGGGTAATTGTTGCTGACAACAAGATAGGAGTGAGACAAACTGAATATTTGCCCAACTGTCAGGGACCTTTAGGCTTTTTAGTCTTAAATTCATTAACCAAAAAACAACTGCTCATTCTTTTTTCGTAACTATTATGGCTTAAATGTCTACAAAGGTTTAAATGGTCAGTTATCCAAATGTCTTTTCAGTAAAACATTTCTGCAGTGTACCTTGCAAATTTTATGAAAATAGGGTGACTCGGTGCTGAACTAGTGCTTTTTTTAACTACTCATCAGTAATGCTGAGTAATGTAACTTTGACCTCTGTTTACTGTGCAGCTTTTAAAGCCAAATATTCCACATATATATGTGAAACCTATGTATACCCACATATCAGCACAGTCCTAAGAGCTATATGGGAACTAAATTAAATCACAGGTAATTCATTGGCAAGGAAACTGCCCCAAATTCCTAAAATAAAATGGCATTTAATTAGGTATAAACCAACAAAAAAATAGAGTGAGAATCAGAGACAGCTAGCTATGTAATGTTCAGACAAATGCACAATTTTTATTTTTTTTTTTTACCTAAAACCAGTTAATGTTCTGAAATTTAGACCTGAAACATGCGATAGCTAAAAATCTGCATTTGACCTCGCTCATATATTCCTCTTGTAAATAATTGGTATGTTGGTGCCATGCAACAAGTTATAAAGATTCTGAAAATAAAAATAAAATCTAGGATCACAAAGAAGGTAATTATAAGATATTCAGTGGAAAACCATCGTGTGCAATAACAGTATATAAAATTCATGTGATACTTACAGGGAAAACTGAACACTACTTTTTTGCATTTTCTAAGTTTCTTTTCTTTAGGAAGCTTGTAGTTGTCATACGATCAGATCATTTCTGAAGCAGAAATTTTGTTCCAAAAACTAATATGAGAAAGGTTGTACTACAGGTAAGAGTTATGAATTAGTGTAGAAATGGCAGAGTGGTAAAAATTAATTTGTCACCATAAGATTTTTGGTTCTAAATTTAGAAGTTAAGGCCCATGAAACCCAAATTAAAATAAGCATCTGTGTCCAGTGGAGCATTAAACATGTAAGTCCTCCAAACATAGAAACGTAAACCAAAATTCCTCTTCATCAGCTGTTCCCTCAGGATATCTTTCACTTCAGCACATCGGCTCTTGTGAATCTCTTCGCTCTTCTGCGTTATTAGGAGGTCAAATGCCAAAAAACCTGTTTGTGAGTTACTGTGGGCATTTCCATGCCCATGATTCGATGTGACAGCAGCCATTATTGCCATGCCTAAGTTCCGCTGGTGACCCTAACACCTGCTTCTCACTTTTATTGGGTTATTTGTTTGCTCACGCACCTGCATGAAAACAATCCTAATTAAAAGATATGGACATATATACAATCTGGTCTTCAAAAATCTTAAAGTAGCTGCATATAAAGATAATCCTAGCTATATTATTTTGTTTCTGGTAAGAGCTGGTAAGGTTTTGGAAAACTCTGTAACAGTCTAAAATAAATTATTTCTAAAATTACCTTAAACTAAGACCAATATCTGTCTTATGGAATGATTTTTCTGGATTCCTATATTTAAGTTTTAATTGGGCACTTAATCATGGTTGATAGTTAAGTGCTATTGACAGCTGTTTCACTGCTTCAGACACTTTCAGCCAGTGACAATGTTACACTTTAAAACTCCACATAAAGAACATATTTATGTGTTATACTACTTATATTATTAGTACTGATACTAGTAGCAGCATCCAGTTTAACTCCTAAGATGGATTGCATCACCATGTATTCCTCCATCTCAGAAATATAGGCTAGGTCTAAGACTGACCAATCAATTGGACTGCCATTTAATAAGGACTTCAGGACCTGAACCCATTAAAATTCTTAAAAATGGAAATGTCTCATAACCTTGCTGTGACATTGTAATGACTGAAGCAGCTACACATCACAATAATCAAGAGTTTTAAGTGCCTTTGTCTTCTGCCATTGAATTTTCAACTATCTCATTTCAATGGATGGGACCTGGTATGGCTGTGTCAAGAGATTTTGAATAACGTCCAAATGATATAACTTAAATGTCAAGAAATAGGAAATTCAGGACTAATGCTACTGTTCTTGAAGACTTTTGCCAACAAATGTCTCATGATAAATACATGACCTTCTTCAAAAATCTTTGAAGTAAAGAAAAAGATCATCGGTTTCTAAGCTTCTGAGATTTGGGCATACGTGTTAAGTAGGAAACTTTTAAGATGTATGTGTTGAAAAAGTGCTTTCATACTTTTTCTTCTTCTTAATTTAAGAGAATTTTTTTTTAATCTACAGGTTTGGAGAACACATTCTCTATTGTTTCAGAGAATAAAACGGTACTTAAAAAGAAAATAAACTAATTAAAAGAAAAAAAAAAAGGAAGAGTGACTGATCACCTGCTCTACCTCTGCAAGAAAAGAGACTTTCTACTTCTGGCAACCTCACCAAATATGTAAGTGCATTATTTTTATGAAAGACATTGCTTTTTGAAAGGCAGGATAACATTAATAACATTCTATTTTAATATTGGGGTACACAAGAAAACTCAGTGTTCATTTTTTTGACATCATTCATGAATATAAATAGGAGATCTATTTTCAGAGAACAGATTTGGCAGCCAATTCCCTTATTGCTATCTACAGTTTTGTGTATCCACTCTGATTTATGGTTACTATTTGTAATTTCCGGAGGAATATTGCACGTGAACATGTTACTGGGAACACACTAGTTTCACATTGCTTTTATCAAATTAACTAAATTATTCTTTAGTATTACTGTGTGCAGAACCATAGCAAGAACTAAACCTGAAAATTATAAATTTCATTCATGGGAACTGAAGTGAGAATGGCAGGATTTTGGCAGAGATTTAAGACAGCAGAAATGACACAAAAGAATCAAGACCAAATTCTACCAAGTCTCCCCCATTTATTCCTTGTAATTAACCACTAGTGAATACTGAAGTAAATTCTCTACCATTGGTGACTTTTCATCCCTTTCAGGCAATAAGACTCAATAAGGAACAACAAATACAGCAGCAGCTGAAGCACAGATAATGTAACAGACCAATAGATGCAGAGTAGGAGAACAAATTAGCCAGCCTTCAGTACTGAGTAGCCAACAGGGTTATCCCACTACTGCTGCCGTACTGCAACACCGTCTAGGTCGTGTCTCTATTTTGTGTTGGCATTGAAGACATACTGTTACTTTACAGCTTTGGCAATAGTGTGAATCCCAAGAGAATGCCCAAATCATTGTGTTCTTAAAGAGGGCCAAAATAGAGCATATTTGCATACATAAGTATCCAACTATGATAACATTTAAAATTACATTTAAAGCAGCAGTGTCAAACTCATTTTCACCAGGGCCCACATCAGCCTCATGCTTGCCTTCAAAGGGCGAAATGTAATTTTAGTCCTGCATAAATATGCTGATGTGGCCCCCAGTGAAACTGAGTTTGACACCCCTGATTTAAAGAAATCATCGTGAGGTAGGACTAGGGCTACCATGAAATGAGGGGCCAAGGACAATTATGTCACACTTCAGTGGCTGCTGTAACTGGAGGCAGGCACTACAGTCTTGCCAGGCAATCACTTTCCATTTTGAGGCGTCTCAGGCATTTTTATGAAGTTAAAAGATCAGGGTTTTCCAGTATATGGGAAAAAAGCATTCAAAACTTATGAAGTAGTGACAAAGAGAGAAAGAGCTCCATCGATGCACACTTGTCTGTCAATATGATTGCAGATATATGCACATAGCTGCAGAATATCTTTTGCCCAGGAAAGAGATGTTCCAAGAAATATTGCCCTTTCCTCTCTCCCATCCTCCTCATTCCCAGTCACCCTGCTCAGACCCTCGCCCTCCTCCCTGTGTCATTTTGACAAAACTGTGTTATTTTGGGGCATTGCAAACCAGATCACGCAACTCTTCTAAACTAATATCGTCAGATTTTTGGTTTTTAGCAGGAATCATTTTAATTATGTTTTATAGCACAATCCCCTAAACAGTTGTATTAGTATAACACACACAGCAATATAAACTAACAGCAGTAGCTGAGGAAAGCAATGATGAGGAAAGGCAGAATAGGGAGAGCAGGAAGTTTCTAAGCTATCCTCATTGCTGAAGGTCAAAATGCTACGTTTTTAGTACTTGCTATGCTATGTGGCAGCTGGCGCTGAAGAGGGAATTTTTAAATAGCATCCAGCATTGAACACATGCAGATGACTCTCAAGAACCCACGAACACCTGTGTATGAAATCTTTGAAAGAATTGGCCCAGATGAAGTACTCCTCAGCAGAGCTAAGCTAGGGCTGAATTTTTTGGTTTTGTACCAAATGGAGTACACTTTAAGAGATTCCTTTTTCTTAATACATGATAATGTACTTATTATCCCACATTTTGCAGCAGGTTTCCAAAGTTCATCTGTCTATTAGGATAAATTATTAACTAAAATATGACGTGATCCAAATAATCAATTTTCATCTACCTCCCATTAGTTTTTCTCTGGAAAAACTTGTCATCATATGAAGTAATTATAGTAAGTTGGCATATAACTATGTTTTTAATTGAGCATTGTATAAACACAAATCATATTATCCACTGTCAAATCAGACAGATTTTCCTTCTGTGTGTGCTGGTTTGGACTGGGGTAAAATTAGTTTTTTCCATAGTAGCTCGTATGTTTTGGACTATGTTTTATATTTGTGCTGAAAACACCATTGATAACACAGGGATGTTTTCATTACTGCAATGCAGCACTTACAGAGTCAAGGCCTTTTGTGTTTCTCACACCACCCTGCCAGCGAGTATGCTGGGGGTGCAGAAGCAGCTGGGAGGGAACACAGCTGGGAGAGCTGACCCCAACTGACCAAAGGGATATTCCATACTGTATGACATCATGCTTGGTATATAAAGCTGGAGGAAGAAGAAGAAAGGGGGGGAAGTTGGGAGTGACGATATTTTGTCTTCCCAGGTAACCGTTAGGTGTGATGGAGCCCTGCTGTCCTGGGGATGGCTAAACATCTGCCTGCCTATGGAAAGTAGTGAATGAATCCCTTGTTTTGCTTTGCTTGTGTGCATGGTTTTTGCTTTACCTATTAAACTGCCTTCATCTCAACCCACGGGTTTTCTCACTTTTACTCTTCTGGTTCTCACCCCCATCCTACCAGGGGCAGAGTGAGCAAGCAGCTGCGTGGTGCTTAGTTGCCAGCTGGGGCTGAACCACAGCACTGTGAAAGACAATCTTTACATTAATCTAACAAAACATAGTTTAATAGCTTTGTCTTTACAGAACTTAATTGTGCAATTGACTTAATGATATTAAAAATATATATTTAAAATAGGTGACATCCCTATTTGCATGGGTTTTGTAATACAAAATTGGACAGATAGATTTGTTCTTAGTATACGTAATTTAATGCTTGGCAACAATTTTTTTTTCCCTTGCTAAACTGTTGTGTTCATAGATTGATTTCAAAATATTTTTTACCAATCACCCATATATCCTGTCTAGGCAAATAATGCTGAAATATCCAAAGAATTCAACATTTTCAATCAGCTTGATTAACATTTTTTAAAATTCAAAAATAAAGTAATAATAATTTTAAAATGACACTGAAAACTATGCTGTAGATGCAAAAATTGCAAGAAATAATCCTTATATGTAACAGTAGTCATATGCAAGACAGCAGATGAGAAGTCTACTATAAGTAGTTATCACTACACTTTTCCTCTCAAAATCCTGGTCTTTCTAGCATTAGCGTTTTGATAATTTCTGCCATGCAGCATGAGCAATAAAATTTTGTATGAGCAATGCAGTGGGTGTTGACAAGTAATGCCACAGACACCAGTCTGCCCATAACTTCTCTCTAAGGCCTCAGTACAAAGACTAAATGATACGAAGGACCATGAGCTGACATCCCACTTCTTGCTACGTTTCATGCTTCATGCTCTGTAATCTCACAAGGAGCCCTTCCCTGTGTATGTGCTTTTTGTCCCTGACAGGTGCAAAAGAAATGCAAGTTCAGTGTTATATTTGCCCAGGTTATTTGTTTTGGGAATTACCGCCTTTGAAAATTAACATTGATAAAACTTAATGATCTTTAGAAAAAAACAGCATTTGCCATGGCCCAAATAATTATGGTTTCTGTCATCACTACTAACTCCAGTAGGAAGCCAGGCACTAAGGGAGATTTTCCAGTAACATATTTGCTTTGATTAAATATCATTCTGACACAGTAAAAATTAAAACGTGATGGATGGAACCACATCTATTGAATGCAATTAGTCTAACAGTTTCTAAAATCTGCTCAAGTGATGAAGTGTCCTTATTGTGAATGGCTGGTCCCTTTTATTCTGAAACAACTAGAGTACACATACTTGGCTTGTCCATATATGTATTTAAGACTGAAAGCACAGAAGGCAGTAATGGATAGGGCAGCAATCTCGTGCTTTTTGACTTATTATTTCAATGACCTGCAGGCTACCTATTACACTTTATGATTCTTCTAAGCACAGCAGGTGCTTTGTAAAATTATTGTGTCTCTCTTCTATTCCGAAGTGTACTTCCAAGGGAAATACATGCACGCTCCTCTACGAATAAGCTTCAGTTTGCAGGCTCCATATGAGATTGATAGGAAGGGTTGTTAAGACTGGATCTAATCTTTGTATTTACATTATTCAGAACTGCATAGGTGATTTAGCAGAATGTCTGTAGTTTTACCAAAACACAGAAGTCAATTAGATGGCAATGTCTTCAGTTATTCATCCCAGTCACTGTGTCAGATTCAACATTTGCACCCTGTGCACTGTTGCAGTTTCAAGTAAAACATTACCATTCCAGTCCAAATCAGTAGCAAATGTAACAAGATTTTATTTATTTATCTCAATCTACATGTTGTGCTGAGAATGTTTTATGGAAGAAGCTTTTAAGTGATTTTTTTCTTCTTTTTTTAAAGGATGAGATCTAGTAAGTACAGCTACAAAAAAAGTCTTTGAAAAAACCACAAGGACTGTACGTGGCACTGCAGAGTGGGAGAGGGAGTCAAAGAGAAAAGAAATAAAATGTAGGTTTTCAAAACCTTCCACCCTGCAAAATTACTTTAGCCTAATTCATATCTCATAGCCTGACATCTTTGCTGAGCGCTGCACAGCCAACCCAACCAACTCCTTTCATCAGTCCGAGGAATTAATTGAACCCAGATTTTCTGCTTTTGCATACCAGTACTCTAACTGGTATGTAAATAGCATGTGGGTCTACGTTTACTTTCTCTAGCAGAAATCAAAACACTAGAGTGATCACAATTACACTAAAAGCTTGAAAATTATCAAAGGATTAAGCTCACTCAGAGAACATGATGCCTAGGTTCTTGTCAGCCATAGCTGGAAAATGAGTGTGGAACAGAGGCAGCACATTGGGTCAGTCCTGGATACACAGAAAATTACAGCTGTAGGCTTCCAGGGAACCATGGAGCTGAACAGCTGACTCTCTCATCTTCCTGAAGCACTAGAATATAAAAGCCAAAATATGCACTTTTAAGCCCAAGTTGAAAGTAGTTTTTTATACTAACTTATGTGCCAATCCACTATACTTTTTATAGTTTTTTCATAAATTTCTAAACAAATTAGTGTACTGGTAAAGCAAGATTCTTGTGTACTGGGAGACCTGTGATGAGGGCATCAGCAGACGACTGTAAGAGTCAGTCCGAAGAACAGTATTTGCCTGAACATCGCCATCAGGGACATGGAGAACAGATGCCCTCATAGAAAGAATGAAACAATGACTTGGAGAGAAGCCTGAGGAAAACAATTGTGTTGTACAGGTCTCTCCGACCTGGGGGCTACAGGTAACAATAGCTGCTGTATGGATTTCACCTGCTGCCTCAGCCAAACTTGTCCCCACCTCCTAAAAGGAATTGTGTTGTACAGGTCTCTCCAACCTGGGGACTACAGGTAACAATAGCTGCTGTCCAGAAGATGGATTCCACCTGCTGCCTCGGCCAAACTTGCCCCCTCCTCCTCCCTGTTACTAAGGCCAACAAAGAAGAGCATGCACAGAGGCTCGCCGAGGGTCTTGAGGTCACCCAACGGACCAGTAAGAGACCCCTGGACACGAGGTGATGCAGTTGCAAACGGGTTCTGGCAAGCAAAGCGGGGACTCTTCGGGCCTGTGCAGTTAAGCCTGGATTGCGAAACAAAGGCGGAGATTGGCCTCAATCCATGGGAGTGAGACGGGGTGAAGAAGCATAAAAGACGATTCCCGACTGGACATCGTTGAGATCTCCCCACCAAAGGACCATGAATCACGACAAGGACCGGCAGGACACTGTTTGGGACCTGAGACCATAGGGACGACTCTGGGACTCGTTTGGTGGTAGCCAACCATCTTTCCCCCTTTTCTTTTTCTTTCCTTTTTCTCTACTTTCTCTATCGTGTGCTGTTTTATGGGCAAAATAATAAAGTAACACTGTTTGATTGAATCATAACCCCTTGGCATTTTGGTTGCCTTAATTTTGCTCTTTGAGATCAAGGTAAACGAACTATCACGAGTCCATCACCGAATGGACCGTGACAACAACATGGGGTGAAAAAGAAGGCAAGAAAAAAGACAGCATTTAAGGTAGGTATAACTGTGGAAAAAAAGCCATGGGTGACCAAGACAAAATTTAGGAACTAAAAACTCAGGGAAGTTTTCAAATAAATTGAATACTTAATAGTATTGTATGACACTGTAAATAAATATTATATATTCATAGAGTGAACTAAATGAATAAAGGAAAGACCATTGTTTCTCGGCAGAGAAAAGACAGTCACACCAACTAGAACAGAATCCTAAAAGCTCACTAGCTGTGAGGAAAGGTTTTACCGAAGCAGTTCTCAGCAGTACTTTATTCCTTGAGCTCGTAGATAATCTAACAGTTTACTGAAAAATAATTCAAAAGGAATTAACTTAGATGATGACATTTCAGCATATGTCTATTGCATTGTTCAATAACATGAACTAGCATCCTCTGTACAAATATCAAGACATTTCAGCATGTCACTTTCAACTTTATTTCAAGAAAACTAGCCTTCACCGTAATCATCCTACTGGTTTAAAAGACTTTATTAACAGACAGACTTTTGTTCATTGGCGAATGATAGTAAGTACATATTTTCCTAGATGTCACTGGCAATATTCAATGTGAAGTAAGTTTTTGGAAGAATATTTCAGAAAAGTGTGTAAATTAGACAGTTTAAAGTCTACCAAAGTGATTCTCAGACTTTTCCAAAGTACCACCATGTTTTGTCTTGTCTGTCTTTTCTATCCTCTGAGTTGGAAGGTTGTCCAAAAATGAGGGCATGTTCACACTAACTTTTATATTTGTGTCCTACTTATAAGAAATGAAATGTTGCCAGCAATTTAAAACAGATGTCAACTCTATTGCTAAAGCAAATATCATGACCACTCATCACAGGCACAGTCACTGTTTAGGATACTCCCATAAGGCAGTCCCAAATGCCTCATTTGAGATCTTCGCATTGCAAAAACATGTGGCATTTGACACATACTCATTTCTTGAATCACACTTACATGTGATTGTACTCATACCAAATCTCATTCTTAGATATTTAAGTCTGCCTCCTTGTTCTGCAGGGAACAGCCTTGCTCAGTCCGTGAATCATTCATGCCTTGGACTCATATGCTGAGCTTCCAGATGCAAAACACTGCAGAGAGCATGTATGGAATAACGCAAATCTTGAAGGTGAAAAATAGCTTTTTAAAAAAGTGACATATTTTTTTAAATTTCACCCTATCAGAAATTGTATCAGAGACTTTAACTTCTGCAGATGTTGTAGATGATTGATAAGAAAACTGGTTTTTGTCTTCATTTTGCGATCTTCTTAAATAAGAATCCTCTCTATTACTCAGCCGTGTACAAATAGAGACTTCCATCTCCAGAAACACACTTGACTCTCCACATTTAAATGACACATTGTAATAAACACAGTTAATTCAATGTAAGTGGCAGTTTCAGTTCAGGTAGTTCTCGGAGCCCTGTGATACTGTAAAAAAAAACAGGCTGCAAAAACCCCATCAAAATTTTAGGCCAGAATTTGGTGCTACAGTTTAATAGTTATCTAGTCTGCAGTAGCATAATAGTTACAGACAAGTAACTGAATTACAGGTGAGTAAGCCAATGAATTTACAACTGTTTCCACCTCATGGACTGCAGAGCTTCGAGTAATGATTTTTCATCCCTTCCATCTCTCGCTCGCAATACTGCAATAATTTGTTGGCAACCAGAGTAGCTGGAAGAGTAATTTTAAAGAAAATATTACTGCAGTTTGATGGTGTTACAGGTAGGGAACCTAGCTCTGCATTTGTGTGTACATTAAATTCAAATTCAATAAGCTAAAACTCAAAAGCAACTTAGTGGGTATTAGAGAATGACCTGAAGATTGGTTGCCAGTAAATTAAAGACAGGAACGTATCCAGGTTGTGTAAAACATTGTCAAACTATAAATTCTTTCTAGTCTTTTCTTCTAGCACAGAGGCAGAAAAGGAATGGTGAAAGGTACAAACAAAACCCCATCACTTTTAAAAGGGCATGGTCTCAGTGCAGTCAGCATTGTATATGGTCCTGTTGAGTACTTTATATTTTCTCAGATGAAGCAGTATTTATTTTACCTACCATCACTCTTTAAATTCTGAGTACCTCTCTCACAACTTTCAGTTCACAGCTGAGGGAGTCCACATGATTACATATTTTCATACTTCAGGAATTATGAAATAATTGTCATGAATCTCTAACATGACAAAGCCTTTCCCTGCACAGAAAGAAACTATGATGTTTTCCAAAGCATCCTTTCCAAACCATCTTCACCAAAGTTATGCGCAACTTTGTTCTACCTAAGACATAGCAGAAAATAATAAGATCATAATAAAACAATCACATATTCATGATTTAAAGCAGTTCAGAGGTGATATACATAACTACATAATATAGGAATTGTATATATATAATACACAGCATAAACACATCTTTGTAAAAAGGCAAGATTTGTAACAAAATTTCTACTTGTTAGAAATGTGAAATAGAAATATCTGATCTGACTATAACATTAAGAGTGTTGAAAACATTATGCGTAGGGTTTTTACAGAAATAATAACAAAGACAAAAGAAGTTTTATATATTCTTTGACAAGAATGTGATATATCGACAAAATATAAACAGATATAATCAGATATATTTTACAACAAATGTTAACCCATATATATATGAAGAATTATCCAGAATACCATTCCACTTTCCTAGCATGTTCATACCTACATTGTTTCACACTCCAAGCACCTAGATTTCTTAAGTCATCATATGATCACACTACCTCATTATGAAGTAGTGATTACCTCACTGATTAGTTCCATGCACTGTGTTCAGCACTGTCAGATCTATTTGGATCTTACCTACTATAAAGAGCCACAACAATGTTTTCTGAATGGACTTTGAGGGAAAAAAGTCAGATTTCCTCAGATTCACAGAATTCTTTCCTCTACACTGATGACTATTTGCAATAGCATTTTAATGTGAAATTTTTTGCATCACAAAGCCAAATAATCAATACAGGGAAAAAACATGTAAAGTATTACTGAGATGAAGAGCTAGATGAACACTTCAAATGATTAAGATTACTCTTAATAGTTTTAGATTTACATTTAAATATATACTTAGATAGATCTGGAATTACAAACCATCCTGAATTGAAATAAGCTGCAGCCATACCATCATGCTGTTTCCTACCTAGTCTTCACACTGATTTCATAAGAAAGGACAGTTGTCAGGATCCTCCTAACAGTGCTGTTATCTGTAAGGCTGCAGCTACCTTGGCTGTGATCACGTCTCCAGCTGCCAAGACACGAGCACAGAACCCAGTGCAAGGCAAGTCTTTATGTATCCTCCACTACTAGCTTTAAAGTAGCTGCTTGGATGCTGGTAACAGTCTAGCCATGGCAACATGAAGCTCAATACATCTAACAGTGTAGTCAAGGGCAATAAATTATTCAAGCAGGGATGTTATAATATGGTGAGATGTATTTCTCACATTCATAAAACCTACCCTCTAATCTCCATACCATGATTTTCATTTTCTAATATAAGTATTCTTTAAACAGTAAAAGCATGGTAACAATGAGTTTCTGTGGGAAAAAAAAAAAAAAAATCAGAATCCTCTGAAAAGTAACTTGGTAGAAAGATTTTGAAGTCAGATATTTTATAAGTTGAAAAAGATATGCTTTTGCACTGGTTTGAATGCGATATAAGAAATAATGTGTAACTTTCATCATTAAGCTCTCTCATGTCCATGAAACATAACTTTTTAATATATAAAAATTAAATATCACTTTAGATACTTGTATAGCACAGCTCAGAATGATAGGTCAACATAGTCCTAAGAAACAGCCATGGCTGTCAGAAGGATAATGGAGACTTGAGCCTTCCCATTTATGGAGCCTCATCCAGCCCTGGTACACCTATCTAAATATCAGTTTCTCATTCTGTATTTTAAGTATTGTCTATTACTCAGTTTTGACAACATTGGTCTTCTCTACAGCACAACATGGCTTCAAAACTTTTGCCGCATGGGACAGCTGACAATTCAACACGGCAAAAAAAAATCGTAATAGGAATTATGTCATTCTGCCTTCCCACAACCCATCTGTCCCTACATCTGGTAGTAGTCAGGAGCTGTCTTTGGTGTGAACACCATGTGTTCTTTCCTGAACAGAAAATATGTATTTCTATAACAAAGCACAAATGCTCCTTGTTGGAGATATCCTTTCATTAATACGAAGATAGCTTCATCTCCAAAATTTTGCAGCCACCCTCTTTTGATTCAACTGCCACCTTCTAAGTACTAACAGCATAGATAAAACCATTTGGAATAGGAAGAAAAAGACCATTTTTTACTTTTCTTGCAGAAACCGTAACCAAGCAACATGAAAGCTAAGAAGTTACTTTCCAGTGAGGCTAAAACTTGATACAGCTCAACACCAGGAGTTCTGTAAGCACACTTGAAAGACCAAGCTCTTCACAAAAAGTGGTTGGGAAGTGAGGTAACTATGTTCTTTCTTTAAGTATCTCAAATACCTAAGTATTTCATATCCTACAGAAAAGCTCAGTCATTGGGTTAGAGAACATTCAGAAATCCTCTTTTCATCTCTTCTGATGCTGTGGTTGTGCTTTTCAAAGAACCATTAAATAGCCACAAAGAGTAAAAAGCTCTGATTCACCTGAGAAGAAAAACCTGGATTCAAGTTCCTCCTTCATACAAACATTGAAAATTATGCATATTTACAATATTAACATGGGAACTGAAATTAGGATCTCTGACCCTCAAGAGCATTCCCTGATTAGTAGATTAAAAAGTCAAATTATCACTAGTCCCATGAATCTTTAACTATTAATACATAAATCAGAGCAGTTTGGGGGAATCAAGACTTTGCCCTACGTCTCTGTAATCACACCGAAGTGTTGTGTTTTGAGTTCACTATTGGGAAACGACAACTACAGATCTAACTCAACAGGCATATGAGATATTTAAATATAGCCTAATCTACCTTAAACAAGTAATTTAACCATTGGGTTTGGGGGAAAACATATGAACAGGTAATTCTTCCTGCACTGCTTCAGGAGGAAGAAACAACCTTAAAATCAACCAAGTTGTCTCATTCATAATTTTAAAGAACATTCCTAGTGTAAGGGGTTACCTAAAGAGCTTGCCTATAGAAAAGAGGAGATGTTTTCAGAGTTTGCTACTTGTCCTTAAGCATATTAGTAATGATACCCTGTTTCTGCCCTACAAATGAGTCTCCAAGGAACAACAAAAAAAAATGGAACAAGAGGTTTTCTTGGTATCTTAATTTGTTTTCCCCTGAGATTCTTGACTACTGAAATTAGAATGTTAATTCAAAATTTTTGAACATTTAATGTTGTTTACAATATTGAAAAAGGATTTCACGTTTTTCATAATGGTTCAACAATTCAACTCAGCTACCTAAGATACTAATTTTACCACAGGAAGGCTAATGCACAGGTTCATTTCTGGTCACTCTGGATTTTTTGAGAGTATATTTTCTTCGGACTTTAATAGCTTATGACCATCAGTTGAATACTGAAAGCAATTTTAGGTAGATAGGCAGACAGTAAATGGCTATTTCACAAATGCTATAGAATCCTTAATGTATAAAATAAGTACATAAATATACATAATAGTTGATGCTATTTCTTGTTGTAGCAGATCATAGAATATTGCTTTTTAAAGCAATCTCTAGGTGTTAATATTTTTCAGTAAGTAGGCAATCATCATTAATGCATTAAATAAGAAAAAAGAATCATTTAATTGCTGTGTTTGCACAATTCACAAATACATTCATATTTCATAATTGAGCCAGGATTTTTTTTACAATAGTTTCATAAAATAATTATATATTTCACCAAGACATAGTTCTGGCTTACCAAACTGTATTATGAATATTTTACATTGTTCTCACTCATAAATGTCTTTTTTTGGTATTTATTCAGTGAGAAGTTTGTTCTGTTCCAAGGTAAATAAATTTAAATTTCCCTAAGATCCATAAAAATATAGGAAAAGGTTTCTAGCATCTCAATTTAAATATGCAAACACAAAGATTGTTCAAACAAACCCAAAGATTCAAATGTGTTAGGCACTGTAGACCAAGCCTTATATTCCAGAGAGCGAGACAATAGTATCTAGGTCTTTTGATTAAAGACTTTTTAAGTGCTCCTATGTCTGTTAGTAATCGAATCTCAAATTCACATCTACATAGATATAATTTGATTGAAGTGCTTCTTCTGTATGTATACACATACAATCAAACTACTTTCTCAATGTTTTCTCAATTAAAGCAAATATTCTCATTTAGTTTTAAATTGCTTTGGGATTAAGTTTAACATTTTTTAAAGAAATACCTTCAGCTTCACCTTTGCCTGAAAAATATAATGCCTACTATTCTATTTTTACTAACCAGTCAGTTTAGTAAAACTTAAAATGACTACACAAACAGTATTTGTTCAGTTGGTTCATAAATTTATTTTGAACATGACCTTTGTATAGTGATGTTAAAGTATCCAAAAATGTACACTATATAGTGCATACTCTATTATTTTGTAGATATTTTGTTTGCATTAATATCCCATGTCCTAGCATACATTGCCATCACTATCATGTAGGATGATTTTCTTTGAAACCAACGAAAAAGTAAAAACAAAGCTGAAACTGAAACTGGCAATAGATAATCATGGGTGGAAGTTCAGATTTGCCAAAGCATTTAACACACATTCTCCTGAGAACCCCACTTCTGAACCATTAGCATTGTGAGAAATGTCAGCCCAAGGAAGGAGACAGGTAGGTTTGAGTGTATGATCTTGTTCACATTTCTGAGCTAGAAAGGCAAAATCGGGACTAAATTAAAGTATACAATCAAATCGAACAATCAAATTAAAAATTTCTTTAGAAGGGATTTAAAAATAGGACAGGATACTGAAAACATATTCTGAAACAAAGCTGACAAAAAGTCTAGACATGTTTGGAATTAAGTCATTAAAAAGACCCCCTAAAACTAAGTGTATATTAATTTAATTTGTTAAAATACTGTGATTAGCTTAATTCTACAGTGAGATGCATTCGGTTTCCATCTCATTTTTCATTTACCACAAGTCATATGGAACCCATATGACATCAGAAGTGTGAATCGAATTGACCCAACTAATATTTTCAAGGTTATTGTAATTGATCCAAATGACAGTGCAGTGCCACAGAACGTTGCATTGGCACGACTCATGGAGTGGCTTGTGGAGGTAAGGCAGTGGGATGAAAGGAGGGACATGTGGGTGGGAAAAGAAAGTACAAGGACTCCCAAAAGTAATATTGCTGCTCAATTCCCATTGTGAACTTTGGAATTATGGAAGAGTGAGCTGCTGGGTCCACCAGAAAGTATCCCAGAAAGTCACCTTGGTGCTATGTTATAGGAGAGTTAGGAAGATCAGAAGGAAACTGCTGGGCCTCTGAGTGCCACAAACACTGGGACTGCACAGCATCATCCTTGGAAATTTTCAGAGCTGTAGAAGAGGACCTCTGAACCCTGCCCAACTGCGATCTCAAAAGTATCCCTGCTCTGAGCAGAGCCCAAACCTAGCATTTTAATGCTACCACAACCTCTGGCTTCCTCTTTGTAGGTGATGAATCATCTCCATAATTTTGTTCTGTAGGTGGGAAAACTCAGCTTCACGTTGCATATGGACTGAGGCTGAATTTTTGAGTACTTCTCTTCCTGAACAAATTCAGAAAAAAAAAAAACCCTGGCACTTGATAGCATTTCCTTTATCCTACACAGTCCCTGTTAACACTTACATGGGCATAGCCAATTTGCAGTAAAGACACAGTTCAAAGCTGTTTGGTCCTTGCTTGGCTGTTTGGGTGTTTGAGTAGCAGGTAAAGCCTTTATCTTGGGGCGCTAATTGCAGTGCCTGTGCATCATTATACCTTCGCACTGTTCTTTTATAGACTGACTTCAAGGGAAAACACTCATCATCTCCTATTCCAAACTAGTTTTATCTGGTTAACTTTACAGCTACAATAGTAGCTGCATGATATGTCAGCTAAATACTGCTGCTTTGCAGCATGGCATTTTTTTTTACTAATCTAACAAGGTATTATGACTTAGCAGGAAATAGATTTTGTGGTTAAGGTATCCATGGTCAGGATGGTAAGCACAGAACTTAGGTTAAAGGAATTTTCTGTGTCAGAACCTATAAGCCTTTGTTTCAAATACACAGGCATCTCTGAAAATTAGAACTCTTTGAGACTATGTCAATCTCATTGCACATTATACAGAATACTCTGGTATAAAATTGATCATATTTAGAAAAAGAAGTCTAGATAAATCCTTAAAAGGGATATTTTCAGACTACTGCTTACAAAAGTTTGTTTGGATATAGAGTAAAAGGATAAATAAAGCTTCTTTTCAGCTATCCAGCTCAAAGTTTCTCTTCATTCTTGGAAGTTCAAGCAAATGTCAATGAAGTATTTAAAAAACTTTGATGAGGAAGGCCCAGGGTACAACCACAGATCAAGGAAAATCTTGAGTATTTACACCATTTATCTCCTTATGTTCATATCTGAGCTGTCCTAAAATACATCCCTGAAATTCCAACAGCCTCAGAATAAACCTAAAAGCTGACTTCTATCAGCAGCTGCTTCCTGTTTTACCTCAAAGCAACAAGTAATTCAGAAGCTGAAGAAGAGGCCAAAATTTATTCATCTCATTATAAAACTCTCTTTCAGTAGAAAAGAAAAAGCGAATGAAATGTCACCTTGTTACATCTTCTGTCTGCTACCAATATCTTCATAGGATGTCCATAAATCTGCCTACAGTGCATTTTGCCATCAACCTCAAGTATACACTTGATGTCCTGTGAACCACTGAAGTCATTTAGGAAATACCCTCAACCACAAGTTTACAGAACATACAGAGAATAGCTATCAGTCAGGAAAGAGAAAAAGAAATTGCAACTATTTTGAATCTTTACCATCAAAAAGTCAGTTGACTGTTTATAGAAGAGTAGGAAGCAGAAACTTTCTCAATGTTCCTCTTATTCAGACTCTCACATACTTGTGATACATTTGGTGGCATTTCTGCTGTGAAACTCCCTCAGACAAACTATATTGCAGCTGTAAATTCTAGATCTAGCCCACAGTGTTGGGAAGCATTCCCAAGCAGATGGTTTCATTCAATAAAACATCAAAGTACCATAGTAAATAATTCTGTTGAATTTTTTAACAGTCATTTTACAGTGCCACATTAAATTTTTTCCAGAGGCAGCTGAAAGTGAAGGGGACAGGAACATTTGGCAGTGAACAGCATGGTATAGGGCTGGTTTGACTCGTGGTGTTGAGACCAGGGAAGGAAATCAATGTCTGACTGGCACTTTCAGGAATGGTCTTTGACTTGCAAAGGGCAGAGAGTACTGGGCAGTTAGAGGTCATCTCTTCTTTCCCTGCCACTCCCCCACTGCAAATAAGTTTGGTTCCTCCTCTGACCATCACCCACCCCTGTCGGCTTCTGTCTTTGTCCTCATCTTTGGGGAACAAAGACTTAGGGTGTGGTGTGGTTTGCTCACCTTCGTTGGGTGTCTCCTCACTTTTGAGACAGCAGGCTCTAATGGCATGTCTGCAGGCAGTAGGAGGAGAAAGTTTTCTCCAAAATCAGGCAAGTTCTGCAGATCAGAACAAAATGTCACCAAAGTGGAGAGAGACTGTGGAATTAAATGGCCTTGCCCATATATCATAGACTTCATATACTAAAAATAGAATAGATACCAGCACTTTAAGAATACACTATGTGTAACGACAAGGGCAGTGATAAAACAGAATTATCTAGCCAGCCAGGCAAGTGATCTGCAGGCTCCAGTGTCCTGCTACTAAAGTCAAAGGGTAGGAAACAGTTCATTGCAATAAGCCTCAGGGAAATTCTAATTTTCTCTAATAAAAAAAAAAAAATCTGTTTGATTTGCAGTATCCTGCTATTAGAAGAAAAGAACAGCTATTTTTACCTCTGAATGTGCATTCTCAGAATGATCACAGGTTTCAAATCATCCCGCAAACTAAACATCAGTATATGTCTGTGCATGAGAATGTCTCTTCCTCTTTATACTCTTTGTAACAAACACAGCACTGCATGGATTAAACATGCAAGCAATTTAGCACTCATAGGACTTCAAGTGTAAAACCCAAATTAGCTAATGCAAAATGTAGTATCACTCCCTTGGAATTTCCTAAAGGAGAACTGAAACATAAAACACCTTCCCATTAATATATAAATTGAAGGCAGCTTTCTTTTATTCCCTTTTTCCTTTGTCTCAAGGCACAGAAAAAGTTCAGTCAAGTTGCCAACACAATCTAGCCCTCCTGCAGCAGCATTCACAGCTCTGTCTAACATTGCGTCCACAACTGTCATTTTTTTTCACTCTTATCTCCAAAAAGCATAATTCAGATGCAGCCTGGCCACAGTCCCCCCACCTCTGCCTGAGCTGGTTTCCAGCAGTTCCTGCAGTGGATGGGAATTCTCATTATGTAACAGGAGCAAGCGTAGGTCAAATAACTGCTTTTTACAGAACAGCCTGTGTGGGAGTCAAAGCGAAAGGCAAGCCTAGGTCAAATGCAAGGACAACGTGTGTCACCCTGCTACATGGCCGGGGATTCCCTGAAGCTCCGGACAGCCGGTGGCCTGGGAGCTGTAGCTCTACAGCAACGCTGTTTGCCCACTTTCCCTCTCAGCAGACTTCTAACAGGCTAAAGACGCAGAACCATGATCGGTACAAGGAAAACAAGAAGAGAGCAGGCAAACAGAACTTAAAAAGATGAAAACAATTTTTTAAGCATATGCATGTTTATATGCTGGATCTCTCCAGGAAAGAAAAATAAATAACTAGGTATAAACAGGACCTATTTCTTCCCTAATCATGACATATTTTAATGAGATTTGAAATGAGCACAGGAAGACAGAGCAAGATAACAAGGTTATCTCCAACTCTAAATCTTCACACTATTTATGATGCTAAATTTGCAGGCTATGCTGCTCACTTACATTTCCATAAAGTAACATAAGAAAAAAAGAACAACTAGATGGCTCTAGATGACAGCAATTTTTCCTCTGAACTGTCCTTTCTGAAAAAATACATGCAGTCCTGTGGGTTCTGGTGTTCTTTTTACCTCTGCAGAATAATCTCCTTTTTGTATTTTGTCCCTTCTTTGTGCAAAGATAAAGAGAATGAATGTACATCCAGATTCCTGCTCCCCTAAGTGATATGAGTCATTCACACAAGCTGCTGTACCCCTTAAGGGACTGTCACTGCCTTTTCCTCTTAATTCATTAATTTTACTTTTCTGTTATACTGAAGAACTGCTAATAAAGTCACTTTTTGCAATTGATATTCAATCTCCTCTATGCCCCTGCAGGCACCTCGTCCTCTTCAGTACTAAAAATACAATGTATTGAACTCTCCCCACAGATGCCATGACAGACGCATATACCTTCTAACGTTCACTCCATCTTCTTGAAATATCCTCTGTTTTGCAGATGGCAAATAGGGACTCTTGGCAGGCAGGAGTTCTGGAAACAGTAAGATGTTGTAAAGATTTCCCACTACCACCCAACATGCACTTTGTCCTGTTCTAGTACAGCTACAACCTGGCTAGAAATTTTCTAAGGAAATATTTTCTTAAAGCTCTCGGCTGTAGTTATGACATAAAATCTCATGGCTTCCTTTGACTTTGGATATCTTTCCCCTGTGTTCCTGAATTAATCTTAGGAGCGGTCTTTAAGCCATGGCAAACTAGAAAAGTTATTTCAACAGTTTGGAAAACATATGAAGGAGAGCAGGCCCTTATGCAAGACATTTACTTTCTCTGCCCCTCCCACAGTCATTAGCAATTAGGTTTTCTTCTGGTCTTTTAAAGTGAGGTTGAATAAGTTAAGAGCAGAAGAACATAAAGTGCATCTTGTTTGAGAAAAGCCAGTATATTGTCCCAGTTTACACTGGTATGAGTTGATATCCTTAAATCTTTTCCTTATTTATGACAAATGTCAGCATTTGTACAGGAAAGAAACAAGATAACTAACACAAATATTAGTTGATTTAGCAGTAAATGGAGCTTGTAATCAGTAATGAGTGACAAGTATTGCAGGAGCTCCCTTAGCACTTTCAGCAGAGGTGTAACATTAGGTAGTATTATATTACTCAAAAAACAACACATGAAATTGTAAGATTAATTGGAAACTTACATCTGCTGAATGGAAAACATGCCATTTACCTCATCAGTCTTTGATCAAATTCTCAGATTGTACAGTATGTCTGTGTTTGCAGAGACTAATAAGACAACATAAAAGCAAGTAAAAGTTCATATTTTGAGTAGTTTCTTTGGTGCTTCTGACACTTATGAAAAAAAAAAAGGAGTACTAACTATTGCTAATCATCTCATTTCAAAGAGAAACAGCCAGGTTTTTCTCATATATTAGTCATCTCAATTAATCTGGAGAGAAAAATATTGCAGTGATTCTTTTCTATTTAAAGTCATTTAAAGATTTAAATAACTAAAGGTTCAGAATCTACACATATAAATCAATGAATCCTTGTGGCATAATTATTGTGTCCACATGGCACCACAGAATACAGGCCCACTGACGTGAGATGTTCATGTCCATTCACGACATATTTGATATCTGTTTTCCCCAGCAGAATCAGCAAGGCCAGTCAGGGCTACGTCACCGAACAGGTAACTCAGTGGGCAGCGCTCATTGTGGGCAGTTTGGAGGAGGACAAAAGCTTCTCCAACATCAGATACATTTTGTGATTATTCTAAGATATATATGCAGTAATTTAGGGTTCTGCTTGCTGCAGAACAATGTTTAGATTTCTTAAAGAGAAGTGTGACTTTAAAGAGTTCGGTGGTGGGTTTACTCAGTTATTTACTGCATAGGGGAAATATGCCAAGCCAAATGCTGCTTACCTTCTCTCCAGGTGCCCGTATCCATTCATGAAGCAAACTTTCAGGAGTCTTCCCTCCCTGATAACCATTTGCTCTGGAGCCTGTGTACTGCAGCTCTGGACACAAACTTTCAGGCGAGGCCTGTACCCGTTTGCAAAATCAGACTTTCAGGCATTCCCTCCCTGATAGCCATTCGCTCCGGAGTCTATGTTTTAGAACTCCAGAGGCAAACTTTCAGGCGAGGCCTGATAACTGTATGCAGAGCAGACTTTCAGGAGACAGAATTCTCAGGAAAAAAAAAAATAATAATGGAGTAGGATAGCAGGAGGGCTGGCTCAAGCTGGGTACCTGCACAGAAGTCTGCCCAAGCATAGAAGACCACAGACTTTTATATCTTTACAAACCATTCACACCACGATTCAGTCCAATAGCAATGTTCCACTTTGGGGTCTTCCTACTTCTCATTGGATCTTTTTCTCTGATTCCACGTGGGCCTCTGTTTTGTTCAGCTGTAGACATTGTTTATGGTCCATAGCCTTGCAGGTGCTGTTTTATCTGAATAAATCCTTTCTTCTCAGCTAAGTGTAAAATAGGCCCCATTTTGCAGATGTCTGTAATGTCTCCGCATTAGCCTTGGATCATTGTTCAACTCCATTTTTCCCAGCAAAGTGCAAACTAGACCTTATCTTGCAAGTGTTCAGTGTAGTTTGTAGTTGCTTCTAGTAAATATGAGCAAAACTTTACATCTTAAAATTTTAGCAAATCCAGTTTACCCAGTAACATGAAGCAAAGAGTATATTAAAAATCTTACAACCTTATATCTCTAAATAATTCATTATATTTAGTGTGCATGTACTTAAGCTAAATGATTAATATTAAACTTAAATGGGGCTCATCCACTGACCTGTGAGTAGTAAAACCATTGCCATACAACTCACTTATTTAGCAGGGAGAGCTCAAAGTGGGCTTATCCAGGTTGTTGTATTTATAGAATATAGTGGCTGACTCGTAGTTAAATTGCATACAGTAGGAAAAGTATGCATGAGACTCCCTGTGCCCACAAGTTACTGGTGTTCAGTGTGCTGTTCTGCTTCCCTGTGGGCCTCCTGGAAGGAGTTCTTGGCCTGGCTATGGCTCAAGCCTTTACCTCTTCTGGAGCCTGAACCAAACTGCTGTTGGTTTGGCTGGTGGAGTGTCGAGTGTATCTGTCACACCAGGTACACAGTATATCAAGTTAAGAGCAGCTTTTTGAAGTAAGAAGAATTGGATGTGTTGCTTTCCTGGAAGCTGGAGTTTCAATTTATTTGATGATCTTATCACTGAGTGCTTGGGTATGATCCAATGGCCAGTTCAGACTGTGAATGAGGGACATTTGTGCAGGTATTGCAAGGACTGGCAATTCTTTATTAGTACCCAGAGGAAACAGACATGTTGAAGATTGTAGCATGATCCCTAGAAGAAACCACAAACCATATTTCTCAAGGGAAGCTATTCTCCATTACTGCAATCACAGCTGTATGAGAAGAGACTAAAAGGCAGGGTAGCTTGTAAGAGCAAAATGGTGAAAACGAAATGTAATTAAAAACTAAATTTCAGGAAGCTTGTTTGGCACAAAGTAATTTGGTCTCAGATGTGCTTTCTCTTTGGAATCAAGAACAGAAAAGGTCACTGAAATTCATAAGCAACAATCATCAGTTATCACATACTGAAACTAGTGGTAAGGAACTGGACAAGAGGCCCAAATCCAGTGATTTGTTTAGGGTTGGGTTTTTTTTGTTATCCAGGCTACAATGATCAACAATTATTGCACATCAATACATTAAGACCTTTAGAAGGGCAACACAAACAAACTTGTAGCATTATTCACCCTAACATTTTTAAAATCCTCTCTAAAAAGAGTGCTGGAGAACACTATGTGCTGTCTAAGGCACTTGTTCTGTCTCTTCTGTAAAACAGATGATTTAGATTATTTTATTCTGCTTATAAACATTGATTTTTCCCTGATTTCTTTAATAGTGTTACATTAAGAATTAATTTAGTTTAGGGTTTTTTTTTTCCTAACTATGGCTCATCAATAACACTGCACTTAATGCGTTATGCGAGTATTGCATTTTGATACCCTTCTGTTTACAATACAACTTTAACTATTTGCCTTTCAAAATGAATACAGTAATGTTTTGTAGCTGATATGCCTCTTCTTGTAAATTATGTTTGGGAAGTAAACATTATCTGAGAGTATACTTCTATTCCCTTGGCCAGGAAATATCCTTAGGTGTTTTGGACCTTACTCAGTTGAGTTAGATATTTATGGCCTCTTCTGTTGTAATACATCCCAGGTGAAGGATGAGCAGGGTAAGTGTCAGTTGTATTCAAGTCATGGTAGTGCATACCTGCCACATCCCATTTTACAACTCCATTCTGTTTGGGGCTGTAGAAAACATCTGTGGTAGTCTCTTTCCCATAAAGCGTATTCAGATTGCAAGCTGAGAAAAGAGGGATGTATTATTACACTTCTGGGGAAAAAAGGAGCATTAGAAGATGAAGGCTAAAATTCATGATTGACCTCAGATCATATTTACACAGAAGAATGAGGCAGACATCCTTCCCTTATCACCAGCAGAGCTGGATCTCCACTACAAGCATCAGGGTCAGGAGAGATTAAGTTAATTAACTTCCATCGATGTGGCTCATTTGCTTTTGAGATCTTAGCAAGGGACACTCATCCCTCTCCTGCTGAACTTAAACCTGGGTGATTTGGGCTGGCCATGGTCTCTGAGGTCCTCACTTAATTGGTTTCAGGTCCTCAGTTATTTGGGTAGGCTGAGCAACATGAATGGACTCAAGGGACAGACAAGTCAGATCTGGCCAAATCTCATCTTACAGAGACTACTGGTTGATGTCGCCTCCTTTATTGTGTTTTTCATTGAGGCACAATATACAATTCCCAGCAAGTTATTAAAGAGGAATTTTTTATCTCCAATTCTCCTAACTTTCACAAAGATGCACATTTATTCTGTGTGTAACACTTACTCTATATACCTCAGAGCCAAGAGTCTTAACAAGGACACCATCACATGGCTCACAAGAAAGAGGAGTTAAACTGACAGATACACAACTCATTGAACTTTAAATTCTGTAAATGTAGACCACAAATGATACAAGGCCAGCTATGTGAGAACCACTAATGCAAAGTAAAGTTACAGCCAGATTTTCCTTTTTTTCCATCAGTAAGAATGACTAACTTTGAACAAAAGCAATAGAGGGAAAGGAAAATTAAGAATGTGTGTGTGTCAAATGCTGATAAGGATAATGGCTGAAACATTGTGGCAAAACCAGTTCATCCAGCCACAGGAGATGATACATTCAGTATAGGGTGAATTGCGATTTACCTATCAACAACAAGCTAACAAGCTACAAACCAGGCCAGCTGGCTGATACAGGAGGTGGGGGACATGCCCAAGGGCACATAGCTCCACCTTCTGATATGCCCAGCATGGCACAAATGGAAAAGCTGAGACCCTTCAACATGGCCGGAGACTTGTCGATCTTTCACAATCACCCCTTCCCCATAGACTTTTCTCTCTTTCGCAATAACACCTCCGCAAAAGACCAAGAGTTACGCAAGCAGGCAATCCAGAGGTCTATAAAGGCCCATCTTGTGCAAGCACTGGCGGCGCCCAACTACCACCCTGAGGACCACTACGTCCACCAGTCTCACCACATAAACTGAACAAGACACCAGATGACGCTGCACATCGCTGGATCCGAGACTGCAAACTCCATCACACATAAAGCAGAGCCAAAAGGATGGTGAAATCTTTCTCTCTCTTTTCTTTCTTTCCCATACTTCTACTTTTTTACTTTCCTTTTTATATGTAACATAGTAACATAAGATTTATAACCCCACATATGCCGCAAACTCTTAATGTTTACCGATTGAACCTACAATAACGTCAATCCTTCTGTCACCAAATCATATACCATTTGGGCCAAGCTGCAAAATAAAAGCCTTTAGTTTATGGACCTTAAGTACTGTGTGTACTGTTTTCCAACCAAGGGGACTCACGAACCTGAGTCGTTTCTCCCCACCACTCATAGCTGAGAGTGGGACATGACAGTGTGCGGCCAGGTATGTGTGTGTGAAGGAGACTCCCAAACTCTCTAGTGCCTTTCAGAGTTCTACAGCTATTGGCAACTTACCCTTGGACAAGGAGCTGTCAAGTAAATCCCTTCCTATTCACATCATCTGGTAAGTACAGATCCTAAGCTGATCCATGCCTCCTGATTGAGCAGACAGGTCTCTTCCCTGCAATCAATGTCAATTAGAAACTGGTTTTGTGGTACTGACAACCTGATGGAACTAAAATAAAATCTCCTAGACCCTCCAGTAATGAAAAGTTATCTACACAAAAGGAAGAAAAAATACAAAAAGTACTTCAGTCTCCTATTTATTACCTTTTCTCCAGTTTTTCTCCAGTAAGTAAATAATCCTTCTTTTTACTTTTCCTTTCATTAAGCACACTTTGATTGACTATGACCTGCTCTATACCACAGTGGACCAGATTGCATCAGCTCAGCTACTTCTGAAGAAGAAAAAAAGCCTTGTCACTGAAGTGTGGAACAGAAGAAAGTTGAAGTGAAATCAGATTAAATTGTTATTCTCCTGATTGAATCAAGTGCTAATAGAAGACTGATGGTGTCAAATAACCTCTCCTATAACCTCTGACCTTTTTAGGTTATCATCTTGGGAAAAGAGACCTGGAAATTACAGTGCCTTCTGGGTAGCAAATATTCAGAGATATACATGCTGTTATGTGGTGGTATCTGCACAGAAAGGTAAGAGATGTTTCTTCTCTCTTTTTCGCGCTTTGGCCAAGACACAGCTGTTAGGATTTATGATGCTCTATGGTCCTAGGCCTAGTGGGGATATGGTAGCGTGTTCTTAATAACTTCTTTGCATCAAGCTGTGAACAAAACATCAGCCAGTTTCTTACAATCATCACCTTCCTTACATTTGTAACTCTCTGCTCTAGTTTTCCATCTCCATGTATTAATCTTTTATTTGGATACCCACTTCAACATGGAAGAGTTAATTGAATTTACATAATAACATCTCGTCACATTTACCATTCAAATTATTGACTAGTGAGTAATAGAGATAGACTTTCTCCTCGTAAAAAAAGTAAAACAAACATCATTCCTAAGAAGTATAATGAACTTCACAGGAAGAAAAAAAAATACCCTACTAGTCCCTGTCAGGAGTTCTTTAAAGATGAAGTCAATATAGCTTCCCTCCAACTTGTAGTATCAGTGCTGGAGGAGCTGGAAATAAATGTCCTTCTGCTTTCAGTGACCAGAGATTTGTGCTCAGAGGTAGCTCATTCAAAATAATTGTGTAATTAAAATATGGAAGCCTGTTGCTTGCAATTTGTAAGAAATAAAACTGGGGCAAATTTTTAAGAACACAGGAAACCTTCAGAGGTTTTTTCACCTTCTGTGAAGATCAGGCATGAACCTGTGTGCTTTGTGACAGAGGCAGGGGAGGCAAAAATCACACTGTGGTTCCCATGGACTGCACGCCTCGAGCTACAAACATGAGATTTGAACTGAGAGTGAAAGGGCAGTTTGAATTTTAGCAAGTACCCTGGCTCAGGAGGCTGGACCAGAGAAAGAACAATCAGTGCGTTTTTCAGGAAATCCCCAGTCTCCACAAGTTGATTCATTGGATGGCGCTGCCAACAGCCAGTGCACGAATTCATGCAAGAATTCAGGAATATGTTGAGGATGGGTAAAACAAGGAATTTTCAGCAAATGAAGGAAAATTTCTCCTGAGTTAGGAAAGATTTACAAATTTGTTTCAGAAAAAATAATGTTGAGAGACACCGAAAAAGATTTTAAATTTACTGAACAAAGATGCCCAGAAGCACCTATCTAGCAACATCTAGTCCAGTTCTGGAGGAATGGAAGTACATGTTTTCATAGCTGAAATGGGTATGCTATTTTACTTTGTGGTCAATGCTGCTGACATTAGGCAGAGTGGACTGTGAGTACAAAAAACTTTAGCTTTAGGTGAAGGATTCTGGACACTGCGGAAGTCGTTTACATCCATACTCTCACTGTTTTTACAAATCTGATGCCTTTGAAGCTTGGAAATCTAGGTCCTTGTATGTTAAAAAAATACAGATGATGAAGAGAAAGCTCATTAAACTACTGTGGTCAATACAGCATATTAACTTTAACAAGTAAAGAAAAAATCTGCCTCGTAAAAACCCTTCAGTGAAATAGTCAGAATAGAGGAAATAAAGTACCTTTGACTAATTCTGTAATTCCATGTGCCGTATCACCTTCCATTTTGTTTAAAAAATAGCATGTAAAAACACACAGCATGTAAAACACATCATCGGTGTAATAGCATGTAAACATGGTATAAGTCACTCCACTTGTTTATCACTTTCTCTAGAAGACAGGAAATGTCAGCTGTTACCTCCATGTTACAGTTCACATTAAATCCCATAATAAGTAACTCTAAATTTGAAGCCCATGTTATTTAAAGAGTCTTTTGTACATTTCTCACTGGGGAAAAATGAATACATTTATTGCTTTAAAACAAATGTATTTGAGATATAGATCACTAGAATTAGAAGAATATGTCAAAAATCATCTTTTATAGAACCAAATATCTTATTAATGTCAGTCTTATAAAAACCCCCTCTTTTAATGGAAAATTTGCAGGTAAAACTGTTTCTAAAAGCAATTTAGGAGTGGAAAGGATATAATTTTTATACAACGTAAGGCGGGAGGACTTTTTTATAATTGTCATCATAAAATCCTTCTTTTGAAGCACCAACTTCTCAAGAAAGTAGGAGAAATGAAGAAATGTGAGTAGGTAAAGTTTTTCTGTTATGAAATCTAGGATCTTTGTCAAACAGTTGAGGCACAAGAAGCCCTTTAAATTCAAACAGTATTCTGTTCTCGCCATATTAGCAACAAATATGTATAAAATAAGTATTGCTGGCTGTGGGTTTTTTTACCCTAAATGCTGAGAGTTTTAATCTGAAAATTTATCATGCTCATATAATAAACATTTTTGATTGTTTATAGCAGACAGTTCTTACTTAAGTGTAGTTACCATAATCCCATTTGAAAAGCAAAAGTCCTGTAGGGACTCCTGACAATTTTGGAACTGTTTTGCAGCTCTTGTAGCATTGATGCTCCACTGAACCACTGGTGTAGCACAGACCTCGGGCTGGCTCAGATGCACCACAAAAGGCCACCATTTTTTTTTTTTAGATGTTGAGAAGCCAGACCCTTTTTCCAAGCTTCTTTTCCTTTCTGAACCATCATCAACTTACTGTCCTGTTTAAAAATAAGCATGCACCAGATTATACGTTCACATACGCAGTCACAGATGGTTCAGAGACCAAGCTGTAATCTACCGTAAGAGAGCTGAGCTGATTTAATAATGACCACTGTGAAATATCCGTACAACCCACACTGAGTGGATTAAGGAATGGCCAACTGACAGCCCTTGAAAACATCTGTCAGTGAGGAAACTGTCACAGAACAAGGATTTTTTTCTAGTTGTTCTACACAGACTTTTCAATATAACTCTTACCAATTTTTAAAAAAAAATCACTTCTTATAATATTTGTGGACATCTCAAAATTGAAACCTGCACCTGAAGAAGTTCTAAGGTAGAACTGAAGTGTTAGATCCCAAATTATGATACAAAACCTTAATCTTGCTAGGACTAAAAAGAAGTCTGATCTTGAGGATCTCCAAGTGACATTTTAACTTTAAAGTTTCCAAAATGTGAAAGGTCTGCTTTTTTCCCCAATCGGCCCCTTTCTAACTACCCTGACATCTATTTTCTACTTCAGATTACTCAGGGTCTAGACATCAGCATGGCTATGACATAGTGGTTACGAAAAGTTACTCACAAATGTAGTTACTGCTCCCCACCCTATGTACGTAAAACTAATTAAAAACTGTTTGATGCTACATGCCAGAGCTGATCAACACCAAATTAAAAAAACCACAAAAACCAAAAAACAACAAACCCACAACAACAATAACAACAAACAACAACAGAAACAAAAGCAACAAAAAAACCACAAAAAACCACACAAGCAAACAAATACAAAGCTTTAGTACTTTAATGATTTGATATGATAAATACCTGAGAGATTTATCTGATCGAAGTCTATCTCAATGACTACTTCTAGTGTGACTAGTTTAGAGGTTTACTTTAAGTAATGCGACATTTTAGCATGTTTTGCTGGGTTTTGTTGTTGATACCTATGCAGTTCTGTTTCACTTGTTGTTCTAATTGGAATCAAGCAAATGTGACTTTTTACGTTTTTCGCATTTTTTTGTGTACTTCCAAAAATCTTTCATGCCTACACTGGTAAGAAATAGAAAACTAATACCATGTAATTCAATGGTAGTGAGGCCTCAGATTTATCTAATATGTTTTCAGAAATAACTTGCTTTACTGTTCTCCCTCATACAGTACAGATGCCATCACACACAAACTAACTAACTCTGGGTACATTTTGTGGTCTGCTATACCACTGATTTTCAGAAACAAAAGTTTGGTTTCATATAATTACTATACAGGTTTTTTCTTACGATTATATTGAAGTATCTATATGTAAGCCATTAACAGAACACATTCTTCATAACGTTATTTTCTTTTCCAATAAGCCTTTATCTTCCCAATTTTTATTTTTATATCTGGTATCTCTCTTAAACAAGGAAAGGGTAAGCAGTTGTCAATATGTCTTTGTGCCTTTCGTAGGGAAGAACAGATGTATAATAATTAATTTTTATTCCAAAAATTGTGGTTCTCCTTCAAAGATGCAATAGAGTCTTCAAAGATTTTATTTACTGCTTATCATTAACCTAAGGATAATAGGCACTTGTGGTTTTCCTCAGAAATTCTGAGGCTGCAGTTAACAAATCTTTCATCTTTCCAACATTTTAAGTACAATTTTGTCATGATGAGTAAAATTAAACAAAACCACTGCTTAGAAGCAGCCTTTACCATTTTAACTGCAGAAGTTAATGCAGTATTATTACCTACAGCAGGGAGGGGAAAAACAAACAAGCAAACACCACACTACAGTGAAGAAATCAGAGACAAGAAACTTGTATAACTTGTTAGTAGTCATTAACAGTGATGCCATTGGCCTAATAACACACACAGTTGTCCATGCCAGAAACATCTCTCTGGCATTAATTTTCAAGTTAAGTGCAACGTTTATTAAGTGTTTCCCTTATAGTTGTTCCACTCCATCAAGAAATATCTATATATCCTAGGAAAACCATTGAATGCACTTTATGTTGCATATATGTTAAGTTTTTACTGGATGGGTGGGTGATTACCATGTCTGTTCCCAGATATTATACAACTCCTTTTGCATGTTTCTCATTCGGTCAAGAGATAAACAGAGGGCTTCATAAAGTCAATAGCGGTCATCAAGGTCTTCCCAGTGAACCAGGGCTTTCCTACCCTTCTCCAGGGAAGTTGCTACCTGAGGTAACAGAACTTTGCAGCAAGAAGCAACAGAGGTATGTACAGGGCTATTCAAATTTTAAATATTTGCCTGTCTGAGCAGTCTGCTTATTATTTTGAGCCTTCTGCTTGTTATGTAAGATTGCACTTTCACAGACAGTGGAGCAAAAATAACAGCTTGCCACTGCTAAAAGAAGAGGTTTCACTCCCTTCCTTCCTTCCTCCTCCCTATTCCTCCTTTTCCCTCCTTCCTCCTTTGCTGCCTTCCGCCTCCTCATCACCCTACTGCTGAAAGCCAGTGTGTCCTGCCCTCTCCCTTGTCCTGCCTGTCCTTGTCCCTGTACACTTTGAAATCCTTCACTGTTTCAATTTACTTCATTAATCTGGCAGAAAACTACCCATTTTTCAGTGTTGTATGTCCTCTGTTTTAATGAGTTACATGGGCACACAAATTCAGTAGCTTGTTATAGCTGGTACGAAATAAATTGTGGGACTACACAGCCATGAGTATAGGCAGAGGGAGCAGGACCTTTTCTTTCTGGCAAGAGTGTGATGTGACACCAGGACTCAGAGATGCTGCCCCAGCAGGGGAGTGGCTTTCTTGTAGGTACTGTGTCATGAAAGCTCAGTGGATGTCTTGAATGCTGTAGGGTGTGAAAAATAGCATAAAGTGCTTAAACTGCCTCCTTCATCCCATTTCATAAGATCACAACCTAAGAGTTCATTTATAAGTCTGTCAACATGGTTGTAATTAAATCATACGAGAGTGAGCTATGCGGGTGACATCATTGAAATACATGCTCTACGTTATCTCTTTCAGCACTCCTCTTATATCTTATATCTTAAAAATCTGGTAGGTATCTCATAGAGATATTGAAAAGAAACAGGAAGAGTATGCAAATGCCTAGTAACCATGAAGCAGCACGATGTTGTACTAGTGTGATTGCAGTGTTGCAAGGATATTAGTTACATGGGACTGTAAGAACATGAAATGCTTGTCCTTAGATCAACTACTATAGCTGAAATGATGCAATTCCTTTTCAAGGTGTCACCCAGAATACCTTCAAAGGGGAACAGCAGGTATCCACCAGCAATATTAGTGTTCAGCCAGAGAGAACAAACCCATTTATTTCCCCTGTGTGGCAAAGGCAAACCAGAAATATTTTGTAATTCACTGTGTAGCACAGGCGACAATGATTTGAGCAAGTTCTTACCATGGCCAGATCTTGCAAGTAGGTCACAGCTTAATACCACTAATGTAATCTCTGTTCTGTGCCTGAGGCTGGACTCTGATTGTTGATTTAATGTCTTGTTCAAACTTGATGCTTACTACTTGCTAGTGGGGAATTGGAAGCCTGAGATGGGTAAAGTTGAAAGCTTTTTGGCATCTTGTACTAGTTTCTTCAGGATTCAGTGAAGAAATCTACTTTCTAATCAGATTTCTTCTAATTTCAAATGGCAAAGTTCGTCATTTTTTGCCAGAAAGAACACGGATTAGTTTTAAAATTTTTGACAAATATTTTTCAAGAATTGTTATCTTGAAGTAAATTGGAGACACATAGAGCAATAAAATAAGTCTATATTTTGCACCTGGTTCAATATGTGATGAGATAATTTCATAGTTCACCTACACTCCAGAACAATTGTGCTTAGTTTTGGTGATTGATCACTGTTATTTATGCAAAAGTCCTCTGCTGCATGTGATTTTCCATTCCTCCTGGCAAAGGGTAGCAAACCATCTAATCCTCGATATTGTATGTATCATTTATAGTGGTGGCATTATTTTGACTATACATCAGAACTTGCAATTTTTCTCCGATCATAGTCCTAATTTTGAGAATAGGATGTATGCACCCATTAGTGATAGTGAACTACTGATGACTTTGTGGTTATTTCTAACTCACGAGTGTTTCAGTGATGCCTTTGGATATACAGTAGCTAAGCTTCTATGACAGATAAGCTAAAGAGAGAGAAGAGATGCTCTCCATTTCAGAGCAGGGAGTCCCAAAGCCTTGAAATATTATCTCTAATTATATCAATATTAAGGCCTGTCCTTTATCCACATAGGCTGTGAATACGGCTCACCAGGCTACGCTCCAGGAAAATACAGCCAAGCAGTCTGGAGCTAATGGGCTAGTGTTACAGTCCAAATCAATTGATCAGGTTTTGTTTGGTTTGGTTTGTTGTGGGTTTTGGTTGGCTGGTTGTGGTGGTGGTGATTGTTCGTTTTTAAAATCAGTTGTTGTGAGACAACATGAAGTAATTTAGTGAAGTCCTAGTGTTATGCATATAGTCTGAACATACCTCAGTTACTAATCCTACAACCTTGTTAAAAATCATAATAGAACAAAAAAAAATTTAAAAAAACCCCTCAGATTGCCTAGAAAGATTTTTTTTTTAAACTCTCTTGATAATTCAGTGGTCAGATTTTCTTTTTTAATGATTTTTCCATTATTTGAACCTGAATAGAGTGAAGACCTATAAAATGTAATGACCAGGAACATTCTTTCTTGCCTCTATATAGAGAAATACCTTTCTTGCTTTTGTGTGTGTGCGTGAATTTATGGTTTTCTGTGAATTTCCAAAAAAGAAACTCCATTAGTAAAGTAATCTCTCTCCTCCTCCTACAAAACCTGGAAATTAACATTAATTGGAATTAGATCAAAATGTTGTAAAATAGGAAATATTTATTCTTTAACTTCACAGTATTCATATAATACAACATATTTTTTTCAGAAACTACAGCTTATCAGTCAATCCATTTTTCTGCTTGTATCTAAAACTATCACTTTTCCTCATCCAAAAAGATTTGATAGTAATCATTGTTCCCAGTTTCAGAGTTGGCTTCTGCAACTCTGTCTTTGATTTCACTGTAAGAGGCCTAGCACCCTTAGGTATGCATAAATATGTGTCAAATATATCACATCTTAAATAACAACTGTTAGAAACAAGACTAGAATTTTCTTGTATATCACTTTATTATTGAGTTGTTTCTTTTCTGATTTGCCTTCTATATTTACAAGAATTGTGTGTGTGTATTTGTAAAGGAACACCTCTGACTCTCTTCAACAAATGAGTTCATTTTTGGTGTTAATCATGTATTCTCCAGTAACACTTGTAATTTCACACGTTAGGTTAACAAGCAGACTGTACCCTGGAGACAAGCAAAACTACCACAGATCTCAGCTTTGTTTCTCCTTCAGTCAAGGACAGAGACTCCACTCATCAATCAAACTGTTGACTTACAGGATAATTCCTTGGGTAGATATGGTATTAGCAGCCATTACACTTTTTCTGTTAAATCAGTGACTTTCACAGATGGGCTGTTTGCAGGTACATCGTGAAGGTGAAAGGGTAGGAACAAAAGTCTTAGCTATGGGAACAAAAACCTCCTGGAAAGACAGGATTTTTCACCTTTCTATAGATGACATGAAAGCTGGGTTTCCCTGGTAGAATAAAGAAAGCATCTCAAATCTGGATTTGCAGATAAGTATGTCAGAATCATTTGTTAGATTATTTCTTTATTGTGTTTTTTGAGTGTAGTCTCTTGTTAGTTTCCTGTCTCCTTTAAATACAACACTATTAAATTTATGTTTTGGACAAATAACACTTCATTTATTAAAAAAAAAAAAAGCAGTTAGTTAAATTCTCTCCAGTTTTAATTTTCATCTTGCTGTCCAAATGTGGTTCAAGAATGAGTTCAGGAACTAAACCAGAGTGTTTCAGGAATTATAATTGTCTATGGGCTGAACTTCGGCTTCCTGGTCCTTCAAGCAGAACCCACAGTGGTATCTGAAAGATCCAGATTCAGAGGGTGGATTAAGAGCAATGGTCTGGAGTTAGCTAGTAGTAAATGCTGAGGGTAGGGGAGAACACATGAAATCTCATGCCTTTTATTTTTCTTCGATAGCTACATGGGAACGATCCTTTACCTCTGCCTAGAAGCACTTCGTCAAGTATCTGGAGGAATAAACACTGTTACATATCTATTTAACCATATGAGTTTCACGTCTACTCACAACAGTAATGTGGTACCATGTATTACACATCCATAAATGCATGAATACAAATACACAGACATACATTTAATACAAGTTCTTAAATAACACTGAGTTCTCCTGGAAACTAAGAAAATAATTAGCACAGTGCACCTTAATATTAACCTTGGGAATGCCTGGGCTTTCAACCATGTCTTTCCTTCAAATTAAACACCAAGGGATCCTGATATTATTTTTCTTTTTTTAAAATGTTTTTGAAAATGTACACTGGAAAAATTAGAATTTTAGTGGTGTAAAAGGCCCCAGTTACATATGGTGGCCATTAACAGTGCCTCTCTTTGCTGTCACAGATGTCAATTGTCCCTTTGTGGAACATAGGTTGGGTCCCAGTAGCTTATTTATTCCACACATATGCCTACCACACCAAGGATCAATGTATTTCATGAGTAAGTAATGATTAAATGCAGTCCCCAAAACCTGAAGATCAGAAACACACATTTCATTAATATTTTAATAAGCTGATACTTTGGTAATGGTTGTGCTACAAGACATTGCAGACATACATAACAAATGTCAAATATTAGATTATATAATACATCAAAAAAATCTATATAATTTAAACTCTATTGATAACTGAGTTAAGAACAAACCCATTAACAGTAATCATCTTGCATTTATCTGTTAGTCTGTCCACCTATCTGTGTGGCATAAGATTGCCTTTGATTTCACTGCACAGGACACGTCTCATTCATGAAAGAGTATAATCTTATTAAAAATTAATTTAGAAGCATATTTAAAATTTAAACATGTTTATGAATTAGGGCAGCAATGATACAAAACTCAGAGAAAAGTTTTGCTAAGATATAAAAAAACAGTTGAACTTGAAGATCTCTGCTTCTACCTGTTCAGCTGTAAATATTTCTGGTGACACAATCAGCAGGCCAGTAGATGTCTTGAGCTGAATAAATTAATGCTTTGCTGTTGCTCACTTTAAGTTTATCACAAATCATCTGTGCAGCAAAGAATGACTTTTTGTCACTTTCTCCTCAAGACCTCAGGCTTAGCTGGTATTCTAAAAATTATTTCTTTAGTATTAGTATAAATAGATAAGGAAAAAAAAGTCCCCTCTCCCAGTGGGATATTATCATCTTTTCTCCTCCAGAAACCAGAATAATGAACAGAAGCCAGCACGATGTCAGATTAACCTGAAAAACGTCTAGTTCTTTTTCATCTGTAAACAGATAATTTTCAAGTTGTGTTTGATTTGGGAAGAACAGCCCACAACAACAGAAGTGTTTGGTTGTGCCAAGTTATTTCATTTATGATTAGCTTGAAATCAACTCCCTAGATAAAACCAACTTTTGTTTTTGTATTTATATTACCTGACATACAGAACTTTACATAATGTCACTTAGAGTGCCAAGCAGGATGAAAAAGAAGCCAATGCCAAAATGTAAAATAACAACTGAGATATAAACTTATCCGAGATGTATATATAAGATGATAACTTCAGGAATCCCACTATCATGTGAATTTTAGGTTCGCTTGACCAGCAGCATAACACAAAGGGGTGGGGAGCAAGAGCTGGTATCTTGACAATAATTATACAAATTAAATGGTTTCTTTTAAAGAAAAAAACATGGAGTTAATGCCATTCCAAACTGGACATCTGGGGCTACATTTAGTCATTCTGTGTATTTTAAGAATTATATTGACTCATAGATGCCTTCTGTGGATTTACATGTGCCCCCTTTATAATACATGTTCAAAAGCATGCAAGAAAAGTGATTATGTGAAATCTGTGTGATAGTCAAGTAAATGCACATGCAGTGAGAATTTTGTTGCTTTTCATGGCAGAGAAGATTTGGGGAGGGTGGGGAAAGTGACAACAAAACCATCGGAACAAAAGTCTTACACTGGAATACTCAACTTAGAACTATCTGCAAGAGGAGATAATATCTCAAAATCATGGTAAACAAATAAAATTCCAATTTTAGCTTCTTACTAAAGGAAAGAGACACATGGTATCTTGCCACTGGGCGACATGTTCTAACGATTAGAGCAGAATCTTCTCTGGTTCAATGAAACTCTTTTCCCTAAAAGAGTATAATTGTTTCTTATAACTTTCTAATGAAGGGGGGAACCTATACCATTGTGGCACATATTGGCTTAATTCAACCATAACATTTTTAAAAACACTCTCCTAAATACTTCCAAATGAGAAATATCACAAACTGAGTTTTTCTCCCCCGATATCTTTCTTCAACTGTCTTTTTCTGGTTTTTGTCTAAGCTAGAGGGAGTCTGTCCTGACCATAATGATCTCAGGTGACACCATGCCAAATCCTTTCCTGTTGTATCTGAGGTGACATGACAGTACATTACATAGTGAAGTAAAAGTTACCACCATCGTGACCTGATGAAACCTAAAAAGAATGTTTGTGCTTTTATGTTATAGATTTCTTTGACTTTTAGCCTTCTTCTAGAAAAAAGTAGAATACATTGATCCAGCATTTTCATTCGTTGCTATCCAGAGAATAATAAGATGACAAAGTACTCTCTAGAATTTTTCCATAGCCCCAACAAAGATATAAAAACATACTTTGTGGGTGTTTTGGTGTACATGACTTCTATAACAGGATTTGAATGCATTGTAAAGTAGAAGCATTTATACTTTGATTATTGCATAAATTGATTGTAACTAGGAAAAGAAGTGACTTTATTTTAAACCATAAAGCTATAGCTGTATATTTTAACTTAATGCAGACCTTTTGCAAAACCAACTCATATCAGTTGAAGGCTGAGCCCTTCAAACATTGTCCACCTCAGTGAACCTACAGATTTTAATGCGGCCATTTGAATAAGGTGATAATTTCAAATTGATCAGTCATTAAAGGACCGGGCCTCCAGTATATACAATAAAGCGGGGGCACATAAACAGTAGAAAAGCTATGGAATAATTTTGTCTTCCTAATATGCATGATTATAAAAAAATTCTATATTACCTGAAAAAATCAACTTTGTCAATAAAATTGAAAGTGAAAATATATTTAGAACCTTTTTTCTGACCTCATTCACAGTGATTTCACACCAACGTAATTTCATGTACTTTAATTTTATTACGTTTGTTTTTCCTCAGTCTAGATAGTCAGACCTAAACCCTTATTATTCCTCAAAATAAATTGCTCATTATTTTTACAGCTTCCTGTAGTCAGAGCTTCTCAGCATGTATCACATTGCTGTTTCTTAAGTAAGAAATGTAAAGCAGCTGGGGGTCTAGCTGATTTAACATCCAGATCTGCTTACAGGAAGTAAAGATAATTTTATGTTTCTGTGTTCACTGATGATATGTGGTCTTTTAGCTTGTTCAACTATATTTAGAGGAACTTATCAGGAACCATTACTGAGAAGAGAAACACAAACTAAGGCCAAGATTTGATCAAGGTAACTGAAGTTTAAAAAAAACCCCTAGAAGCTCCTTTGCTGAACCAGAGCCATTGTGCTGCTGAAAGCTCCTCTGGGACAGCTGCTGGACATCAGTTCTTCTCAACACAGGCTTGGATCTTAGAAAACAAGTTTGAATTTCAAAGTCATGAGTGGGCAATCTAATCCCTGAAAACACTGATGTGCATACTTAATTTCAGTACAAGTAATCTCACTAAATTACTGTTTGGAAAGATGTTGAAAAATTTTAATATCTTAAAAGGTTGAAAGCTGGATGATAAGACACTCAATGAATTTTAGTATTTTATTCCCTAATTACACAATTTCAGCAGTATCTTATTTAAAATGTGAAAACTGAATTCTAAATTTAAAAATTACAATTGAAAAGGCAGTCCAGGATATTTGGGGAAAGCTGTAAAAATTGAAAAGCTCTGTTCCTAACTACTTTTCTTTGAAAACTGAAAAAAAAACCCCAAAATAAAATAAAATTTTAAAAAAAGAAAGAGAAAATGTATATCCATGTCACTCAAAAAGATAAATTAAGCTTTTGTATAGTTTTGTCAAAACACAGCAAATGAACTCATTAAATTTGGCATTTGTGTTACACCAAAATCCTGAGGAAGATAAAGCTACATTTTCTGGGTATTTGAACTGTAAATCATCTGTTTTCTAATGATATAGGCTTTCTGAAAAAAAATCTAAATGATTTTGAATTTCTTAGTAAGTTTCCATGTGAACAGTTCTACTAGAAGAATGTCTCCACCTAGGACAAATCATTTCTAGATTAAGTGAGTTATAGACACCCTTTCTACAATTAGAGATCTCTCTTCTTCCCCCTTGTTTCAAGCTACACCTTCACATGGGCTGAACTAGCTTTTTATTGTCCTATCTTCAGGGACTAAACTAGCAGCCTTGTCATCCTAAATTCTCTCTAAGTCATTAGGGAAAGATAAGCAATTCCACGGGGCAAGCCAGGCATTAAGTGGTTGCAGCCAGCTAGGATTAATTCAGGCCAGACGTCCTACAAGAGGATCTATTACTAAATAATTATGCTAGAATATATCCATAAATTCCAGCTACCAACAAAACTTCATATAAAAGCCTTTCAGGAATAAATGAACTTTTAACAGAATAAATAATGAATAATGGCTTCAGGACTTGGTTCTATGTAGCAGCAACTATTTGAGGCAAGAGGAAAAACATGTAACAGAAATCTCTGCACTTTCTCTGCCACAGCAATTCAGTGTCACAGCTGTAAAGTGCATCTGAACATTTTAGGGAATGTATGTGTTGAAAATACGTGTTGAAGTAAAATATCCTACTGTACCCACACCTCTTGAAACATGTTTACAATCTTCCCTTTTTGGTTCTGTATGCAGGACCTTCACCAGAAGAATTGGTACACGGTATGGAAAGGAATCTAATAAGCCAAACAAAGAAACAAGATTATTATGCCTTAACTGTTTTAAAGGGATGTTAAGTGCTCCTTCTGCTGAGCACTCAATATCAGAGACTTAGTCTCCCACTGAGGTATTTTGCCAGCCAAAGGTAGGATGAGGAATTAATGCATCAGCGTTTAACTCCATTTTGGCCTCCTTGTTCCATCTGAGAGCAGGTTAAGTGCAGTATTGCTTATATAAACTATATCCACACTTTGGCAATACAGTGTATTGATACACTGATGCTGTAGCAGATATGACTTTACGTGCCTATAACAGATACAGCCATAATAAGGGAAAATTAGGGAACAATCTCATGTACTAGACTTAAAATCAGCCCTAACGCCCAACTGTTAGTCTCCTCTCTGGCTTCTGCTTGGCCTCTGCACCTGTCTCTCTCCAAGCCAGTTCACTCAAAGACTTCTTAAAAAAGATTGTAGCGATGCTACAGCATGAGTTTTGGATCCCTCCACAGTGCATAGCAATCACCACAATTTCTACCTCATACAGCGGAACATTTTAAACTCTAAAAACACACTCATAAAACACCATGGACAATGGCTTGATTCAAAGTTACTTGAATCAGCGTATAATCTTAGATTCCAATAAGCTTAGAAACCAGAAGTCAATCTTGTGTCATATCTAAGCCTTCTCTAGCATCTGAAATGGATCTGCATGAGTGGTATAAACTAAAGGATAAATCATACACTTGTGTAGATTAGGGGAGGTTACTATTAATAGAATAAAGTGGAAAACTGGTGGCATCCCCAGAAGACTTATTTATCTGCTTATCTACTGCTTATCACTGTGAAGTATTTGATTCCAGCATTGAGCAGAAAGCCATTCTGAAGTCAAAATGAACCAGGCAGATAGTCCCAGAGGCATGATTTTAAACAAAGATAGGTTTTGCCAGCCAAACCAAGTAAAGCAAACAAATGAACTCAAACTGACAACCCTCATGACAGTAACTTCGAAGTTTTGAGAGTTAATCATGCTGCATTTTGACAGATTACTGATGAAATCTTTCAGATTTGGCTTGTCAGTTATTTATTAGGAGACATGTAATGAATAGCATATAAAGTAGACTTGTTAAGCATAGTGGTTGCTGACAGATTAATTTAAAAGTGAAGGGGATAGAAAATTCATTCCAGAACAAGAGTCAGTTTTTCCACAGTAAAATTCTACTTTGTGTTAACACTCTGCACTGGTCTGGTAGGGGTATCCCCCATCTGTGTGACCCCAACTGCCACAGGAATAACAGAACAGTTAGCAAGGAAGAGGTCAAGCACTCGAGAGAGACAGGCAAATACTACCAGAGTGATGACATTATTATATCAGTTTTCTTACTTAGAAAAGATAAATAAAATATATAGCCTGAGGCATTTATATTTGAAGCTGCCTTTATTGTCATTTTTTATTTTTATTTATGGGTAAGATTAATGAAAGGAAATATTATTCCTATTAATTTAAAATATATTTTTCACCCAACATAGTACAGCATGTAAATCATAAAATTTAGCATAAAATATACAACATAGAATGCCTTTTTTATGAAATGTTTCCTGTTGACTTCAGAAACGAGTTCTAACAAAAATCCGTGCTCAATGTTCAAGTCCTTAACAGGTAGAGATTAAAGTACATCCAAAGAAAACTCCACTGTTATTTTTATATATAAAAATACAGCATTGCTAAAACCATACAGCATAAAATAACTCCAGTGCAAATAGAAGAACTTAGTATGAGAAATGGATAACACACAAATCATTTTTTAACATATATTCTGAAGGAATGTTTTTGTAAAGGAACTTCACAGATTTTCATTTGCAGTCTGCTATTTTTTTTAGCTATGTTAGATTAAAAAATGGAAACTCAACTAGCTTTTACAAATGTATGGTTCAAACAGGATTTGACTTGGTTGGAAATGTCACATTCAGGGACATTGTGACTAAGATTAAACTGAATGTTCACTGATGAGCAGGCTAACACTAAGAAACTTTCTCTTTACATGGTCTTTTCCATACCTTTTCATCGTTTGCTTGTTACTTTATAGACTTATTATGGCTAGGAGTTCAAGTTTATTGCTGTCCTTCATCAGCCCTGAGAACATGACATGAGACCAGATTGGCGATAGAAGACTGAAAGTACAATAAGAGCACTGTAGAACAAAAGGGGCAAATGAAACATACGGAAGGCACTTCAGCACAGCTTGGACTTGCCAAAAATGCAACAGACCATGAGGAGACACTCATAAAGAGAAGCAGAAGATCATCAGAAAAGCACAATGATGGCACTCACTTTTTTTTTTTTTATTAAATACTCAGTTTTATTATATATCTACTAGATTAAATAGTCTACAGTGGCTTCCTAAGAGGAAGAGCTGCATATTTTTCAGATATAAATAGGAAGATGTGAAGAATACTCCTCTCCTAGAAAGCATGAATCTTTGAAAGGTATCTGTTTCATATGGGGAAGGAATGAGAAAGAGAGAAACTTCCAAAGCTTGTGTGGATTTGAAACTACTGTTTCAAATGTCATGCTGAACGGTTCAACACAGGCAAAGAGTCCTTAATTTTAACAGTGATTCTAGTGGGGATTGGAAACTGAATAAAATCTAAATTTTAATCATGATTAGTAAATAAAATTAAAAGCCTGTTAGAAGATTCAATATTAAGTAAAAAAGGTTTCAGAGGCTGATGCTGTACATGTAGAAGTATTCAGGAAACCCCAAATCCAAGTTCGAAGGAGGCTTTCTGGCATAAGATGGGAGAAAAAGTGTATATCTGGTTCTAGATTATTAATCACATTACTTAGAAATACTCTCATCAGAGGAAAACAGCTATACATATGATTCTAGATAAGCAATTATTATTTCCTAGAGCAGTGCTGCCTGGTGTCTGAAAATAATAACAGTTTTTTACCTATTCTCATGCTGCAGGTGAAACCACTGAGCTGACTCAGGAGTCTGCAGGCCTTCCTAGTGCTCTAGGATTCATTCCTGGAGCTCAGTGTGCTCAGTAATACTAGTTACATCCTGTTACAAGTAATATTTCCAATATTACTAAAATATGTTTTTAACAAGTGTTAGGAGTAAGAGTAAGGAAGAACATTTTATGTAACTTTAGCCAAAAAGTTACATCTGAAATTTTAATATAGATATTTCACTGCAGACACAAGGACATGTTGCATGAAAAACAGATGCTGAACAGTAGAGCAGTAAATCCTATCATACAGGAACTCAAAAGCAGTTTCAGCTGTTTCCATGAGAACAGTAGACTAAAACGTATTCACCTAAAGTGTATAGATACTAGTATTCCATGACTTTGCAACCTCTACAACCACTAACACCATGTAGACTGCTGCCCAACTACACTTCCATATTAAAATTAAGGGTGGCATTTTACATCCATTAGGAAATACATTACTAACCCCTGGCAATGCAACATCGTGGATGATGTGAGCTCTTTGGATCTAAATATCTTTGCTATATCTCAAGCAGAATAAAACCTTTGAAGAAGTGAGACTGTGGTTACTTATTTGTAAAGGACTTACTATGCTTCTGAGAATTAGCAGCCAGTAATTCAGATCCTGAAGCCAATATTTTTTTCCACTCAACCTTTACTTACATAAAGAGTAAAATAATCCACTTTCTTACCTCCACAAGACCTAAATATGGATGAAGTCGCAGTTGGGGCAAGACTTCAATATTAATAATTGTGTTGAGACTTCAATATGTGTTCCAATGAAATATGAATTACATTTAGGAGGTTACTGAGAACAGGAACTCAGTCATTTGATAAAGAAATTTGGTGGGAAAAAATAATCAAAGGAATCCTACAAAGAATCTCCCTGCAAAGGGAAGACATTGACACTGAGTGTCCCTTCAATTCAAGGGAACACAGCAACAGAACAGCTGCATCACAAAAACTCACAGTGAATGCTGGCCACAACAATGCTTCCTGTGGAAAACAGCCTAAAGGTTGTTTGGTGACATCTATCTGATGGTTGCACACAACTGTGTGTCCTCCAGAACTGCCACCTCTGCCTAACGTCAAAAAGGAAACAGGTGAAGCTCTGTAAAAATCAGTTATTTCCTTGGAACTAGATCTATTTGTGAAAAATACTGCTCCAAAATCTAAGACAAATGAAATAAATTCTCCAGCATTCCAACAACAGCATCTATATATGTCTCCTACGCATATTAGAAGTTCATAGAGGTGAATGCCTGTACTCTTTGCAACCCTATAGGCAAATAGAACATGCTTGAAAGCGAGCAGTAAAGAAAAACCATTTAAAAATATTGTTTAAAAAGAATACATTTTAAAATAAAGAAGGATTTATACCAACTTAATTGTGCATAGAATTATTTGCATTTTGCAAAGCGCAATATGAAGCATTTACTGGCAGCAAATGCTAGAATAATGGCTGCCTGGTGGAATTTTTCTTGTTAAAAATTAAAAATGGCTCTTTATAATCTTTGGTCATTTGTTTTTACAAACTGTACACAACAAATTATACAAACCTGCAGATTTACAAGGTCTAATTTTAGTAGTTGTAGTGTAATATCGTTTTTAGGAGCTTTCACCGATGTGTAACAGAATGAATGCGCTGAACTCAGTGTCAACAACATTGGTTTGGCTGAATGCTGGACTCAGTGACAGGGATTCTCTCTTCCAGCCCTGTATTTGCAGCACAAATTTCAAACAGTTCCAGAAGGTAAGACATCTGCAGAATTGCTGGTCTTGGAAAGGGTTGGAAGTATATATGAAAACAAAACAAAACAAAAAAATAGCTGTATAATTTCTTTAAAAATGAGAAAAAAAATCGAATAAAAATTACTGTCCTCACAGAAAGATAAAAAGTAAACCGAATGGACATCAGCACCAAACTCGTAAGTATCTAATTTAAAAATCCACGAACTACACTGCCTGAGGAGGCTGCCCAAGCACAAATTCATTTGTTAAAACAAATACTTTAGACAGTTTGCTAGCTAGACCTGTGACGGCTGCGACAGTTCAATGACTAAACCAAAAAGGAATGAGAGAGATATTACACGACAGTTAATCAAACTTCGCAAGAGTAAAACATAACTTCCCTACTTGGTTACTTCAAAAGGACTACAGACCCCTCCAAATTTTTTTACAGCAAACATGTTTCTCATTCTGAATTTTACCATTCTGAGGAACAGATTCTCTGTCAAGTCTTTCCTTCTGCAAATGGTTGCTGTAACAGAAAGATCAGACTAAAATTGTTGGTTGCTGGTGCATTTCTGAAAAGGTACCCAGATGCAGGAGTCAGGGTGGGGGTGGCTATACCCCATATCTTCTGCATCAACAGCAGGTCTGAAACACCCCCGCAGCCCAGACTGGTGGGACAGTTAAACCCTTCACTGACCCTGAGATGCTCATATGTTCTTAGGCACTTGGCTACTGTGCCTTGATCACAAAATCAGGAATCAAGATGAATGCCACACTTGGGATCAGGGAGCTTATTTTGCCTTTTCCCCAGTTTGGACAGGTAGGAACTGTGGGACCTGCAGCAGGATGGGAGAGATCTGCCTTCTGACCTGTCTTTCCAGGGCTCTGGCACTGAAAGCGCTGCAGTGTCCTGTCCTGAGCCTGCAGCACCCCACAGCTTTGTCTTCTGCATACTGAAATGTTTTAGATCAGCTCAGGATATTCAGTTCTGTACAGGGATGACACATCACATGTCACACAGGTTGAGACTGAACAGTGTGATACATACAAAAATGGTCTGTGGTGCCTGTCACCAAGCCTTTAGGATATCCTGCAGTGCTAGCAGTACTAGTGTGGACAGGTAAAGCAAAGGAGAGAGGGACACACATGTAATCTAGTACAAACTTAAGAAATACTGCTCAGAGGGTTGAAACTCTTACTTCTGGGTACTTTATGCACATTTTCATTTCCAGTTATTAATGGCAAATAATTATTAACACCTATGAGAAACTTATGCAGAGCAGAACTCTTGAAAAATACTTGTTCAATCCCTTATCTTCATTGTGGAAAATATTTTAATTATTGCTATCATGATCACATGTCCTGTAAACAGTAAATCCAGTTAATAGGAACATAGAACAGCTCAGAACACTGAAAAAATGTTTTCACACTTACCTCCAAACTCAGACGTAGCAGTAACTTCAGGTTCATCACCTTATGAGGGCTACCAAGGAAAAAACACCAAACATATTCATCATTATTCAAATAATTCAAACTCGTATTAAGATGCAGATGTAGTGGATTGACACAGTAGATTATTTTTCTGTTACTCTCAGCCTACGACCTCATAGTTCTCAATAATGATGGTTAGTGGGTAACTTTCAAGACTTTGTCCCAACAGTTTAAAATGCATCTATGTATGGCACTGAAGGACTCTACTTCCCCTTCACTCTCCATAGTCTGCAAATCCTCTTCTTTATTCTTCCATTCTAGTCTGTCTCTAGTCACATTATGGTCATACCAACTCTGTCACATAGCTGGACCATTTAAGGTAAGTCATACCAGAGCATGTACTTTTTCTTTTTATCAGATTTATAATCCAGATTTTTTTTTCTTTTTTTAGTTTAAATATAGAAGTATGAATTCCCTATTCAGCAGCTTCAGTCTTTTGCAGCCAGCTGATTTACTTGTGGATTATACCAAGCCATTCAAGCAAACGTGGCTTTATAGTTTAAATGACTTTATATGGATACTGCCAAGCAGATAAAGATGACATATTGTTTCTGTGTTTAGACCTGTCCCTGTCACCTTTCTGGTTTATATGTTTTCTTTTCAACAATGAAATTCACCTATTTATTTGCGATATTGGGTGTTATTCATATTTGGTTATCCAGAGTGACAAATACTGTTCTACCATTACTCCATAAGGCTGTCTATGGGTGTTTTGTAACAAAAACGGTCCAGAGACAAATGATTTAGTCCCTACAGCTCTTGCAAGCTGGTCAGCCTTTGTCTGCAGAAAGATTAAAGGAAATGTATCTTGCTCTGAGTAACGAGTGAGAAGGGAAAGAATCTCTCTCTGAAGTAAAATGTTATCTAAACTATGGATCAGCCTCAGACAAGAGCGTGAATAGGGGTTTCAAGATGCAGCTTAGTAGAAACTTGATAGATTTCACATCACTGGCTGAAAAATTTATTTTCTCCCAGCCAAAACAGTGTTTGTAAACTGTACTGCCTGGTGACTGATGATGCCAAGGGCACACAATGAACAGAGAATAAGAGAAGAGATGAAAAGAAGCTTTGCTGGCATAATGAGGAGAAACGGTCCTTCATCAACCTATCAAGGCTACTGCCCTGCAAGTTATAAATCACTGTCATCTGCCTCACAACCTGGGATAAGCACAGCACAATAAATTCATTAAAATAAAGCATGCAGAGTATTGAATGTATTTTTACATAGTAACAGGTTTGTTTTCCTGATATCTTTACAGAAATGCCTGTTGTTGGAGTGTATCCATGCAGATACAAACCGAGCAGTGTTCATGATATACATTAATATCTAAGCAACAATAAATGAGAAGCACGCTTTATTTGATAGTGTAAATCAGTTCCAATACCATTTTGAACTAAGCAGTGCTTTTTCATTGCCTTTCATTGCTGCCTCAGAAGACAGCACTCCACTGGGTCTCATTTCCTTTTGAATAATTTAAGACAAAAGAAGACTGGTTTATGATTTGCTGCAGTTTGAACTTATCAAACTAAGTTTAATAAGGAAGTTAGTGACTTCAATTGTCTGCTTTGCAATCAGGATATAATTAAAACAAGACTGTAAAAAGGGCTATGGACCTTCAACTTTTGGCATTGAAGAAGAACTGGTCTTTGATGGGATTCATATCACAATTACTTTATAAGTATATATTTGTATTTACACCCATTGATGAATGGGATTCCTTAATCACTGATGAAAATCAATGGCTCTTCATCCAAGACAACTAGATATCACTTTGTCTTTATGTAAGGCCACAGTTATCATGGGCCAGATCTTGTAGTCTAGTAAAGGTAAAATTTGTATGGATTTCAGCACTATGCGTGATTTACAGATTTGAACTATGTTATTATCAAGAAAAACACTTCACTAGATGTAAAAGTTTAGAGTACTAAAGAAAACTGAACTGAAGACTTCCAATTTTAGCAACGACCATTTAACCAAACCTACCTTTGTGGTAACCTGAACTTTTCAAAGGTGCTCAGTTGCACCTTTGTCACACAGGTGATCGGAGGAACTTCCTTTAACCAAAACAACATGCACATCATGAAGGTTTAATGGATTCTTCATCCACTCCTTTTAAAAATTAGTTTGACCATATATTACTTAGTTTTTCTAAATCTGCCTAGAAAGCAAATACAGTAGAAGATAAAGAATGTAAAATGTGGATTAATTTTAAACATTTCACCCTCTTTCTGCAGTAATGTCCTTTAGATGGTCCTTGTCATCTTTCCCTCGTATAAGTTCTCACAACCCACAAAGTCACATTTTTCCATTATTATTCTGTTATTGTTCTATTTGTAGCATCTGCATGTTCCAAATCTATTACCTCAAAGCTACTTTAGATTTTCCCCTCACTAGAGAGCTACATGAGGATATCAGAATCAACTATTCTTTTCTCATTTTTGTTTTGCAACTCTTCCTTTAGAGAATACACAAACTTTTGCATATGTTTATTCATTCAGCACTGTAACACCCACAAATGGGGTCACCATTTGTTAACCATTGCAAAAGCCTCATCAGTATCCAACATATGTTATGCCAATGTTATCACTACATGAAGGAAAACCAAATGATTTATCTCTTCATACCTATACTGAATGGAATTGCTGAGGGTTTTCTTGAACTGAAAAGCAAATCTGGTCTGTTAACCAATAGCAAAACACCTACCCACTTTCATGAACAGATCACTTTTTATATTGTAAGTGAAATTTCAGAGGCAGAACTCAATTTTTTCTCATAGTTTATTTCACGCATTCAGAACCCCATCTCTAGTTGAAATGAAGTTTCAGGGGAAATTGTTTTGCCATTGAATTTTCTTTAAATTACAATAAGATTTGTATATATCCACCAAGTAAACTTAAAATTAACTTATTTGGCAACATTTCTCAAGCAACTACTCCTACCATGGTTTAATGCATGTATTATATTTCTCATTTCTTATTTCATTTCAGGAAAACATTAAACACTGTTGTAACAACATTTAGTTTTCTCAGGCAGTAGCTTTCTTGTGTGTATTTGTTTTAATCTGAAACAGAAAACACAAGAAACTCAGTGCGCAGTGTCATAAATCACTAACACTGATTAATAAAACCCAGCATTTTCTTCTGCCATAAGGCACTCATAGCAATATTTCAATTCAAATACAAATGTTTGACAATTTAATTAGTGCTTTCATAAGAAAATGCATAACTAAATTGTTTATAATTGAGGAATTGAGAGAAAGTAGAAATTAGGTTGTAAAAAATCTCCAGTTGTAACCACAAAGCAATTGGCATACATATTATTACCTGTTGATTTGGAATATATCGTATCAATATTACCACATCTTATATCTTATACCACAGACATTCCTATAAAGTCTTAAAAACCTCCGCTGACCCACACTGAAACATGCAATAATGTAGGCTTCAAGAACACACAAGACAAATACTAACTTACTAAATACTCTTCCCCCTTCCAGTGAACCCCCCTCTGAATAAATGGCAGCAATAAACTGAAGCTTTAGTCAAAGAAGTGCAAGAAGTCAAAGAAGTGCAATTATGTCATAAGCAACTAAAATCCTGATGTGTCTAGCTGAAGTTTGTTGTACATAGAGCATAGTATATATAGCTGAGCACAACAGAGAAGCATCAACTCATCCCTTTTTAAACAAAAATGAAGTAATTTCAGATAGAAAGTTGTTTATATGACTTTGTGATGACTACATAGAGCAGAGCTGAAAATTCCCCTTGGTATAATGACACCACACGAAAATCCATAGGCCAAGTTGTGTAATGGCTAAAATCACTGTTTGGATGGGGAGTGGGCAAAAGTGTTGAACACATACATGGTGCAAGGGGAAGAGAGGAGAGAGAAGGACATCCATTATCTGCAGGTTCTGAGAAATCTGAGCTGCTTAATCACAATCTCTAACATGCACGGTCAATGCACTAACTAGTAATAAGTAGGAGGAGAGGTGGCAATGGCTGAGTCTCTTTGAATTAACCAGATTCAGCCTGGAGAGAAAGAGTTAATCTCAAAGGTAGTCAAAATACATGGTAAATTGCGAATGTGAGGAGACTTACGAGATGTTGGTGGGCATCTCACATAGGATGAAGTAAAATATTCTTAGAGCTTCTATGAGTTATAGATAATGTCCAATGAAGAGATACTGTATGCAGCATAGGATATTTCTATATCACTCCCCTTCTACAAGGTAAAGATAACCATTGGTTAATCCAAGGATAAGCATCTGCCAAGAGATGAGCAATCACGACTTGATTGTAATCATTGCAGAAAAACAGACAATGCTTTCACATAGTTAAGTAAAAAACATTTGCTTCCTCAAGACTAGGGAAGGCTGGGAGCAAAATCAGCTGGAAGGGAAAACGTAAACAGAAAATTGTGAGTGAAGCTGAATACAAGCTATGTACCTGGGGATATTTAGGCGGCTGATCTCATCAGCTGTAGTGCCACAACCAAGAAGGGATAAGTGTAGCTGAAGCTCTTACGGTTCAGTAACAAAGTAATCAACAGCAGCAGTTAGAAATACAGTAGGCATGCATTATGAATTGAAAAGAAGAAAAATATTACAATTAAAAGCACTTAAATGTTCTAAAGCATAGAAAAAATTGAGAAGACATGGAAAAAAGTGATGAAAGGAACTTTTATAAAAGTACTGAGAACCAAAGAAACTTCAGGGGTGGCTTAGGATTTTTAGTAGGAGACAGTAAGATCCTAATAATGACAGAGGGCATGACAAGCAGTACCAAGTGCTTGAAGTCAAAGTTATGGGATGATATCTGAAAACTATATCAACCTTCCCAAACATACACATTTTCTACTGTGAAATACTCACCCATGGCCCAGAGCCAGGAGTGCCACACCTCCTTTTTTCTGAGCCCGAGGACAGAAGAGAGTTTGGACTGAGCTTTGTGGGTGAGCAGCAGCCCAAGGGAAGCCAGAGCCACCAGCAGCCCTGCGCCTCGCTTCTCCCCTCATGGGCCACATGGACCTTCCCTGCAACACAAGAGGTGCAATCCCGTGCCCAGGCAGAGGGCTCCCATCATCATGCACAATCAATGGGGCATGGAAGGGTTTTGGGCATGGTCAGATATAGCTTGCTCCCTCCACGATCCTCTTTCCAATGCTGGAAAATAAGGAAGTGGCTGTGTGAAGGAAAGAAAATGAGGGATTGCTTTGCGGTAAATGGTTTTGGGGTTCATTGTATGTCTGGTGTACTTCTGTAACAGGGGAAAAAAACCTTAGGCACAATTCTCATTTTACATAAATATCAAAATAGCTCACTAAAACCAATGGGTCTGTATTGGAGTATAACTGCTGTGAGCAGAAAATCATATTAATGGCATGGAGATGTCTGCTCATAGAGGTGGCATTAGAAAAATCATATATTCACATAACAAATACATGAGACTGGAAAGCATATTTGAAATTCCTTGAAACTGGATAGACTGTTTTCTGCCTACATGAGTGGAATCTAAACTAGCTAGCAATCTCGTTGGCCTTTAAGTTGTTGTAAACATCAAGACACAACAATTCTCTTGCACCTCAGTTAAAAACAAAACAAAAACAAAAACAAACAAAGAAACAAACTTCAAACCTGGCAGGCTAGCGCTTCCATTACCTTGTCTGGACTGATTAAGAACTTAGTTTTGTAGAGTACTGTTACTATTCTCAGCTGGAAAGTACATGAGGGGAATAAAATATGATATCTCATTATTCTGCCAGGTCTGACACTCTGGATCATCCAAATGTGTTTTCATGAAGAATTATCCACATACTCCTTTGTTTTCTGAACAAAAATCTGTATGAAGAAAGCCATTTTCTGATTCTTCTAACCATGGATGAGTTCATCCAGAAAAATTACATTTAATTTCCTATCTGATGGTTTTCTTCCCAATCATATTTCTGAACATACCCAGAAAGGATTTTCTTTCCTCCTAATATGAAGAAAGAAAGAAAGAAAGAAAGAAAGAAAGAAAGAAAGAAAGAAAGAAAGAAAGAAAGAAAGAAAGAAAGAAAGAAAGAAAGAAAGAAAGAAAGAAAGAAAGAAAGAAAGAAAGAAAGAAAGAAAGAAAGAAAGGGAGGAAGGGAGGAAGGGAGGAAGGGAGGAAGGGAGGAAGGGAGGAAGGGAGGAAGGGAGGAAGGGAGGAAGGGAGGAAGGGAGGAAGGGAGGAAGGGAGGAAGGGAGGAAGGGAGGAAGGGAGGAAGGGAGGGAGGAAGGGAGGGAGGAAGGGAGGAAGGGAGGAAGGGAGGAAGGGAGGGAGGAAGGGAGGGAGGAAGGAAGAGAGGAAGGAAGAGAGGAAGGAAGAGAGGAAGGAAGAGAGGAAGGAAGAGAGGAAGGAAGAGAGGAAGGAAGAGAGAGAGAGAAAGAGAGAGAGAAAGAGAGAGAGAAAGAGAGAGAGAGAAAGAGAGAGAGAGAAAGAGAGAGAGAGAGAGAAAGAGAGAGAGAGAAAGAGAGAGAGAGAAAGAGAGAGAGAGAAAGAGAGAGAGAAAGAGAGAGAGAAAGAGAGAGAGAAAGAGAAAGAGAGAAAGAGAGACAGAGAAAGAGAGAGAGAAAGAGAGAGAGAGAGAAATCTAAACAAACAACTTGGAGTTCGGGTGACCTCCTTAGCATACAGAAGACACAGAATGAATGTGATGTAAATACTTTTGTCCTATCCACACAACAGTCACCTCTCCCTACACCATTATCTATCCCATGCCTACTTACAAGCTTTATATCTCTCATTTCGTTATGAAATCAGAGGGAAAAAAGTGAAGTGTATAGGAGGAATCAGAAAGAACACCTTCACGAGTGCAAGGAGCACTCATTTAACACATTTGGAAGAAATACTTAAAGAAATCTGACTTTAGAGGACACACAGCACATTCTTTCCTACATTTTATTCCAACTTCCATCATATTTGTGAACACTTCTAACCTCACAAGGAGGGTAATCACCAAATAACACTAGAAGAACGCCTTAGTTCAAAACATTTTTCATTAATTTTCCTCAAGTAACAACAAGAATACTAAAACAATAGACATTTCCTGTCCCCCGGTGTTTTACTTATTTTAAAAGATTTCATGTGGAATTCTGTCTGAGTAAAAAGTGATATAAAAACAGTATTTGAAGGATGGATTTCTAATTCCATCAGACAAAAAACACCAAAGCTTAGGTCAGGATCTGATGGTTTGGGGGTGTTCTCGTAATTCATGGAAATTTAGGTATAGGACTGAAGTTAATTGCACTTTAGGCATTACAAATCAATATTAATTAAAGTGAAAATTAAGTACCTAACAACTAATATTAGGCCAATGGTATGATACAGATTGGAAGGCAAGTTTTTATGCAATAGGGAAGAAAGAAAATTACTTCTCAAAAGGACTTCAAATACATTTTAAAATAAATTAATACAATTTTAAATCCCATCGAACTGTAGAAATTATTTTAAAGTAATCTCTTAAAATCCACTTTTTAAAATCCTTCCAAATGTAATCCTCGGTTGAGATAAAAACCCAATTCCATTTGATTTTTTTAGGTATTTATTTTTCTGGTAAAACAGGCTATTCTATTTTAGATCACATGAGCTGCTATTAGAGTCAATGAATAATGATATTTCTTATGCAGTAAGGGCTTAGTCAGTCCCCATCGTCTGTGGTTTATCCATGGGGATTAACCATTTATAATCAAATCCAGGTGGATTAATCATGCTCTGGATTGGAAGACTCAGTGCTGGCTCAGTGCAGAGCCAGTTCAGGTCAGCTCAGCCTCTTAAGGCAGGTGTGGTGCAATAAATGTGCTCCACTTTTTCCAGGCCACCTCGTGTACAGAAGAAGGTTAATCACTTCTGTATTGTGTAGAACCTTAGCAAATCGAACCCAAAGACCCAAATAAGTGAAAGAAAATGCCTAAATCATTCTATTTATGAAAGACTGAGAAAATGTTGCTTTGTCTTTATTGCTTCTTTGGAATTATTAACACTAAAAATAAAGCAAAATCATCAGCTAATATAAAGTGTTTTGTCACCTGTATTGTCCCGTTCTTTGTAATAACCAAATTTATATAAAGTACATAACTTTGAAGTCATTCTTGATTGTGAGAAAAACAAACACATAAGTGTAGATTTTGGAAACTGAATGCTCCCTTATGAAGTTTCACAAACAAACTTGAAATCATTTATGTATTCAGACGTAAAAGTGCACTTAGTAGCTGTAATTGCATATTTTACAACAGTCTAATTAAGGAGCACATCCGTTATATATACTGTCTTGTTTGCAGTGAACAGACATAAATCATCATAAGGAAAAGCAGGCAGTCTGTTTCCTCTCCCCACCTGCTGACTCTTCAGCCAACAGCTTGAGGAGAGGACAGTCTCACAAGGCAGAGGAATGATAAATGATTTTACTTTCTATTTCTGCATGTTTGGACTAGATTGACATTCTCATAGGTCCCTGTAGTTCTCCAAATAATACTGGAATCCATACTAATAAGGGTGGCACTGATACAATACACGGATAGATGTGCCCAATCACTGCTATCATCTAAACTGTACCCGGCGCAGTCTATTGTAATGAATGATTTGCTCTAGAGAAAAGATCAAGAAAAATTTGGTTACAGAGATCTCAGTCTTGCCTCTGGAAGAAAGACATCCTTACCTCTTCTGGGAGACCAGCATGTCGCCTGTGCTTCAGCATTCCAGGTATCTGCATGTTGAGGGAAAGTGGTGATGTGGCTGTTCACAGACAGACATACAGATGTTCTGTGTACCGGTGGAGCCGGTTAGCTGCACATCAGCACTGGTCCTGAGGCTGTGAGAAAGCATTTGGGTGACCTGTGCCTGTGTTAATGAGTGCTGCGGAAAAGTGGGGTATATGAAGTGGGGCACTTACTTCCGGAGTAGAACAGGACTGGGTCCAGACACCTAGGAGTCCAGGCAAAGACAGCTATTCTGTCTGTTTACACCATCTAGAAAAATGCATTCATCTCCACCTACTTTGCACCCAATTACTTTCAGAGTGAAACAGTCCTACAGATCACGGCCAGATGCATCACACAGAATGAAATAATTATTTCTGATTGAACAAAGTGACACTAGTTCTCATCCTTTCAAAGTAATAGTGAAACAAACTGTCGTGGTTTGATCGTGGGGAGACAATCAAAAACCGCGGCAGATGTATTTTCCTTAACCCTCTTCCCTCCTCCTGTTTTCCTCCCCGCCTCTCTCCTCCCCTTTTTTTCACTAAGGACAGGCGATTTTGAGAGGAAAAGAAAAGAAGAACAGAGAGAAGAAAGCTGGAAAATTTGAAAGTGTTTTACTAATGCTACTAAATAAACATAGAGAAAAATAAAGCAGAACAAATATTATAGAACCAGTCTTGCAATTCCCAGCAGCTGCTTCGGCAGGATCCTTCAGCCAGCCAGAACTAGATTCAGCCTGTCACGAGGCCTCAGCTCGCAGGGACAGCAGAAAAACACAGAGACGAAGCAAAGCAGCAGGAGACCCAGCAGAAGAGATAGAGAGTCCTTCGGGTCCACCTTTTAAATCCAGGAAGTCATGAATGGGATGGAATACGCCCATTGGTCAATTTGTGGTCACCTGACTCAGACCACCTCCTCTCGTTGCCCCCCCTCAATGACCCAGGACATAAACCAACCCAGACCAGAGGCGGAAAATTAATAAAGTGTCTTAGGGGTTTTTTTAGGTCCTCTGAAGCAAAGCTGCAAGTAAAAACAAACAGGTAAAATGGGGGCAGAAGCGTAATGTATTGTAATAAAGATAAATGCCTTCTGAGAAATAAAAACCTGATGTATGAAGCATGGACCACTAGATGCTCTCATTGAAGACTACACGTAACTGTCAGATCTTTCGCCTGTTCATTAGAATCTGTGCTTGTCTCTGCATGAAAAACAAGCAGAAAAAATTAAAGCTTTCCCACTTTTGTACCTTCATCCTGATATAGCATTGCACAGCTGTCAATTTAAGTGGGAGGGTGTGTCTGGTGTCTTGTTTTCCTTTTGTAGTTGAGCGAATAAAAATATAGGAGCAGGAAAAATTATGAAAAGCAAAGTAAAAAGGTAAAGAGTAAACAGTATGAAGAGCAAAATGCAATAAGTAATAGGAGATATATAATGAAATGTGCTGTAAAGAGAAATAAAGAAAACCAAAAGGAAGGTATAAACTAGAAACAGACTGAGTGCTTAATTTTGTAAAATTTATGTGTTTACAAGGAAAATGGTAATTCATGCTTCATGTTAAGAAGAGATTTTACCATAACTTCAGTTAAAATTTAACATCAGAATCTTCATTTTTTATGCAAAAGACTCTGTAAACTAAACTAAACTAAATGAATAAGATAGTGCTCTAGAGTGGTCCAAAATCATTACCTGTGCTCTTCCAGTACTTAAGCAGTGAAGTTCTTAACGTTGGGGTTCATCAGACTCAGTCAAGAACATTAACCAGTAGATTAGGGAAATTAAGCAAAATATGTTGAAGCCACTGTTGTTAACTTTTTTGCCAGGCCTATCACACAGTCTTAGACTTTCGTGATGTATAATATGTTTTACAATGTGGAAGATACTGTAAAAATAAGAGAAAATTGAGTTGTTAATATCAAGGGCATAGATTAGGAAAATTAAGTTTTCCACCTGATAAATTTGAGATTAACAGAAAAAGACTCAGTTCATGTGGCTCCAAAAAGCCCTGAAAAGGCAGTCCTGAGAAAGGTTGGTGCCAATGGGTTATTCAGTGAGATAATGCAGGATCTACAGCAGGAAGGCATGAGAGGAAGTTGAGAAGAGTCCAGGCATGAAAGGCATTTAAGAAACATCTTTGCACAGACGGCGATTAATATGTCAACTGGACCACCAAAGACAACAGCAACAGCTGTAGCCATAAAGTTACTCCAAAACAGTTATACAAGCACTTAGAAGAAAAAGACTATTACAGGGTACGAATTCCAGACAGGTATTATTTGGTTGTTGTCAGAATATGTGATGTGTCACCAAACATGTATTTAATGTTCTGTGGGAAGGAGTTTTACCCCACTGCATGCAGCTCAGAGCCATTATTCTGCTGTCTCACAGACATTTTGCATGTGCATATTCAGCAAAGTGGTGTGAAAGTTAGTTATTCCTCAGAGAATGAGATATACCGAAACCTTTATGGAAAAGGACATCTTACAGGGAAATTCATAGTGCATGAGTGAGGCTCAGAAAAAAAAAAAACAAACTTCCTAGTCTGCCTAAAACACTTGGGTCTGTCTCACCCACATCCCCCTCAATCTATAACAATACATTAATCAACAGAATTGGGATGTTTCTTCCTTACCCTTATATTAGTACAGAACGTTGATTATATAGGTTGAACAGGTCTTTTAATTAATCATATATGTACCATTTTTATTAAATGCAAACTGTGTCTGTATGTGTATGTACAGAAGTATGCACAGAAGCAAAATTTTTGGTGAGTGCACATATAAGGGTGCACAGACATATATTTGCACTTTTTAAATTAATTATGTGAATTAATTCAGGTATACATAATCTAAACCTGAGGTTTAGCTTTGCAGTTCCCTATTGCCCTCTAAAGTCAGTTGTTAGACAAAAAAAAAAAATAAGCTGTTGCTACTTGTGTCACCCAGGGAGAAGAAAGTCAAGCTGCTGCCTCCAAAAGGATGTGCATCGTCTAGCCCCAGCACACAGACTAAAGGGCTGAACACTGAAGTCTGCTGCAATGAGAGCAAATGGAAAAGCCTTGGAAAAAGACAGAGAATTGTCAGGCACAAAGAAGCCCAGAGAGGAAAGGGAATCTGGCGAACTGGCTAATTCAGTGTCCTTACAAACATCCCAAAGTCTGACCTGTATGATCATTTTACCTTAAACAATGTTTTTGGAACACTTGTCTGATCCCATTTATTATCATCGTTGTTTGCTTTGTAATAGCAGCAAACAAGAATCAAGAGTGTTTATCAGGATATACTTCATGAATAATGAGAAGAAAGTTTCTTCTGCTGTGAAATAAGAGTCACAATAATCTTTGCAAGCAGAAGTCATCAGAGAGAAGTAAATGCATGGCATTAAAGTAGCCAACCTGAAGTCCTTAGACGTTAGGACAGAAGGGCAGCTAGACGAGTGTCAAATTATTTCATCCTACTGTTAAGAATTTTTCATGTAATAAAGATTATGTAATTATTATTTACCCATCAATATTGTTAATTATTTTTAATTCCTCTTGTTAAAATGGTTTCTATGGTCTAAACAGAAACAGTGTTTCTTTTCATAGCATGTATGTAATCAATGTGCTAGGTGCCAGGCAAGCTGGCAGGCTAGTGAGGAAAGAATAACAAGGAGAAACAAAGGTCATAGCAAAATGTCATTTGTGAAGAATATCCTGAAATACCATTGCAGCCACTACAGGAATATTGACGTTTGAAACAAAGAAACTGCAATGTAAATTTTTTCTTGTATGCCAGACCCATCTGTACCGAATTTAACATCTATATTGTATGGAGACAAACCTTCTCACTGTGCATTAATCTCTTTTTACCACTATCCATTTCCTGTAACCTCTGCCTATTTATCCTTAGATTCTGAATGTCTTCTAGTAGTCCAGCTCTTTTACTGAATTTTTGGCAAGTGGCTGGGACATTGCAGATAATGATAAAGGAATAACAATTACTATTGAAATGAAATAATTTCCTGATTTTCACTCTACTTTTGCAGGAACTGTAAGATGAAGATGGTCCTGTTTTCATGGCAGAAATTCTCATGAAGTCAAGATCGAAAATAAAGAAGTAGGAGGACAATATATTTGTCATGCTTAAAGCACGTGTTTCCATGGAACTACTCATACTGATGACTGTGTCCTTTCCTGGTTAGTTATAGCTAAATGCTTTTACTTCCAATGTGTATCTAATCTCCATGAATTTTATTTACCTCTATCAAGTGGACTGGGTTTGTTAAGTACTTTCAAAGTCCCTAAAAATCCTCTCAGGTTTAAACTAATTTAAATAATTGGGTGACATCTGAAAAATTTTTATATTTTCCCTTTTCACCCAGTGCTTCAAGGTTTTTAGTAAATACATTAAGCCATGGCCTCATGTGAGTCTTGGAGGACTCTAACTATTATATAGCTTTGAAGATGACAGCTTGTTTTTCTGCAAAATGAGAAAAACTTATTTTTTACAATAACAGTATCTTAATTTCTGATCATTGTGAAACAGCCCTTACTGAAATCAAGTAAATGTCCTTATTGCACACAACTGATTGCACATAACCAATATAAATGAAATCCCAAGTAACAATATTTATTGCTTTATTGATAATGTAGACGTTTTTATCAGTTTCTAGATCAGTTTATATTTTACAGCCTATATGTCTAAAAATCTAATGCATCAATAATTAATAGCATGTGTGAATAAAGTTTTGCTTGGCTTAACATAACTGAGTTGCATGTTTTCTGTCTTCTGCTCAGGCATAGCTCTGGTTTTCAGTGAAAAATAAGAAAAAATTATGCAGAAGTATCATTATTACACTGCATTCTATGCAGTCATTGTAGCCTTCAAAGTGTTAAGAAACAGAGTTTTCAGGACTACAGAACAGATGGAAAAATGGAAAATTAGATATGAGACTGCCCAAAGGTACAGTCCTGTTGAACAAGTGTAGACAGACGCATTCTTCATGCACCATTCTCAGACATTAAGATTTCTTACAATTTCTCTGTTGTCCTGCACTGATGAACAAACTCTTTTTGCTCAATATAAAATTGCCCAAAATAATGGAGTGAAACTTAAGTTTAAGGGCTATTTGATCCACATCTGTTTATACTGTGACAGGGAGCAATGCGGGAAGGAAGAGAGCAATAATTAACTCATAATACAGAGGAATGCAGGAAACAGTGAAAAACAAGAGAGAATGACTGTAATGAAACCAAAGAACACGGAAAAGGGGAAAAACTAAACAGTAATGCCATTCTGAGGCAGCAAATCCATCCAATTCATCGATGTCAGAAGAAGAAATGTTTCTCTAAGTCCAAATACAAATTTCAGGACCCTGTCCCAGAATATCCCAGCCTATACAAGATTTAGGCTATTTACTAGCTTAACATATTTAAAAGTCAAAAGGCAACAACAAATACCAATGTCCATTGTGTTGGTTTGACCCTAGACAGCAGCTGTGCTGCCACCCAGTCTGACTTGTTCCGCCCACATGAGGAGAATCAGAAGAGCAAATCTCAAAACTGGTGGGTTGAAATAAAGACAGATTAATAGGTGAAGCAAAGCTGTGCATACAAGCAAAGCAAATGAGAGAACTCAATCACTGTTTCCCATTGGCAGGTAGATAACCAGCCACCTCCATGGCCTCAGAATACATCATGATTACTTGGGAAACAAACCCCATAAACACAAACATCCCCCGTTCCTCCATCTTTCCCTCAGCTATTACTGCTGCGCACAACACCATGTACTATGAAATATCACTTCAGTGAGAAAAACAGAAAAAAAACCAACCAACCAACCAAACAAACAAAAAACCAAAAACCAACCTTGACACTACACAGACACTGTTCAGCAATAGCTAAAACATGGATGTGTTATCAACACTGTTTTAGTCACCAATCCAAAGCATGGGTTCATTAGGGCTGCTGCAAGGGAAATTAACTCCATCCCAGGAGACCCAGAACACCCATAGATGAGGTACAGGCCAGATGCCAGTATTCTTGTGCCTGAAAACAACCAGCACCTTCTTCCATGAAGTCACCAGAGTCAATGAAAGAAATGTGAGTCATTTATGTATTCACTTTTGCATTGATTCAAACATAGCAAATGTTCTAACTGCTTATCCAGTTAGTGGGTTGCTTAAGTACCAGAGTCTAAAAAACAGCAGCATTATGCTGGTTCAGAATAGTTGGCAGCTGTTTAACAGCCATGATCTTCTAATAATATAAGACCCTTGTAAAGGCTCAGAAGAAAATGCATTCAGTGGGTATGATCTGAACCTATAAGCTTGAGCTGCAAGTGCAATATACCACTTCAATACAGTTTATGAAAATATTATTAAAAAAAATGAAGGTGACTTAAACCCAAAACCCACACCACAAAGAGTAGTGTCCTATTTAATACAAAGCAGTGTCACTGTGAACTATTGCCATCTGTAGTTTCATTAAATCTACTGATGCAGTGTCAGAGCTAAAACTATAAAAACGGAAACAGTCCCCTGCTATTTATTAGTTTGGTCTCATTTTCTAGGATGATATGTGGAAAAGATGAGTAGTTTAACTGTGACTCATAGTCAAAGAGATCATGGCTGGAATTACAGGTAATTATCCTTTCTGAGAAACTCAACTCTGAGTTTGGACAAAGTGTCAAGGATTCTTGATTAGCAATCTGCCACCTTTATAATGCTGTGGAAGGCACAGGAAGTTAGGAGGACAGTCAAATCAACCTCCATTAATCTTATGTGCTTAAGCTTACAGCTCCTATACAAATAGAATATTAAGATAAATGGCTAAGAGTCAGTGTTCTGCCGGAAAAACAGTCTCAACCTCTTTTGTTGGTGTACAGCTTTGACAGTATTTTAATCCATATTAACTGTCTGTGCTATATCGTAAGTTTATGTCCCTCAAGCAGGTGGCACTCTAATTATTCATATTTGTAGGAGACTTTTCTCCTCCTTAAGAGAAAGCTACTGTGAGATAAATTTTAAGCACCAAAACAATAGTTTAAAATTGCCTTCAACTGGTGAGCTAACTGTGGAGGACTTCTTAGCCCCTCTACCTACATCCATGTGGAAACTCCAAGAAACTCTTTAGGTCAGTTTTTATGGCATATTATTTCCTCATTGTATCATCAGCTGTGTTTCCATTAAGCTTGAGAGAGATACATCCAGCTGCAGGAATCACAGTCTACCTCAGATACAATTAGATTTAAATCAAAAGGAAGGAAGATATTGTCATTCATAATGTCTTTCTTAATTGGGGTGTCTTAGAAAATATCCAGATATCAGACTCAAAAGTTGTTTTAAACTTATTTCTTTAGCATTCTGAGTGCTTACAGGTCTTAGGGAACAGTACAAGGAAATATTTTAGATCCAGAAGCACTGAATTCAAATTTGAATTTAAAGATAATTTGCATCTGCAAATGCTCTTAAGAAAGGGAAGTGTGATTCACTTCTGAGGGCAAGGTTTTTGTGTACATCCTGTAATATTCTACATGTTGGTTTCTTATGGACATCCCAATTCAGTTTTTGAACACTCTCATGGTTATATATTTAGCCTTGCAAAATTAGTTTCTGAGATGTGATGGAATGTGTAAATCTTTCACTGCTAAAGTAGATGATGCAGAAAACTGAAATGTGGGATCTGGGTTGAAACAGGGCAGCTGAACCAAGGCAAATAGTGTCTGGTCCCAGTGGCATTTTCTGCTAGAGCTTAAAAGTGATAATGAATAAAGACTATGGTCTTTACTGATGAAGGGTGCTATGAGATATAAAGGACTGAGGAGTCTGTGCCATACTACTGGAACAACATGTAGGTATAGGTCATTCTCATACGGAACCTTCTTGTTCCAGGTGAAACTGATTTATAAGGGGCAGGAGATACCCTTTTCTTTTGGCACAGGGAATATTAATAAAAGTTTTCTTTAGGAATGTTTAAACTAATGCATTAAAAGTGAAGTCTAAAAAATGCATTCAAAAATGTCTGTGATTGAGAAGCAAATTACCCTGCCTAATGCATCGGTTTGTGGAATTTCACCAAGGGACAGCCTAAAGAGGAGGTAAGGAGGTCTCTTAGTTGCTCTGAACCTCTGTGATAATCAGTTCACAGAGTAAAACTGTGCTCATGCAAACAGGTTTGTCAGTGTGCAAATTTTGGTAAAAAAAAATCTGTGAAACTGACTATGTGTAATAATTCTTAGCATTACCCAACAGCTACTGATCACAGTAAATCCCATTCATTCCCATCACCTAATAACATAGAAAAGAAGTATGTGTATGCCACATTGATCTTCCTTATGCTAACTTTTGCCACTTATGTGCTAAACTACAAAGAACATCTATAACCCTTTCTGATTTATTACATAGAAAGCTCTTATGCACATTTACACTCTAGAAAACAGAGAACAGGCTAATTAACCTCCTCATAGCTTCTGAAGCACAGATCTATTTTTAAGCAAAAAAGAAAAAAGTATACTTCTGCATCTAATATTGAGTATTGTTTACACAATGTAACTCACACTCTGGACTGAAGTGCATACAATTCATAATTCACTCTTGGGTAAGTCTGAGTTTCTTTGTCTGAAAATTTAAATGGTATTTTGTCCCCAATTTAAATGGTATTTGATCAAATTTGAAATTAAATCATTACATTTAAAGGCCGGATTCTCAGCAAGCACAAATGAAGGTGTGAAAACTTATACAAGTTACAAATGCTTGATATTTTTTCCTTTTTGAAGGATATTTTTGATATTTTTTTCCTTTACTACAATGTAATTATTTTAAGCAGTGTAGATCATTGAAGTTATTGTCACAGCATTATGCTTATTACAAACATCAAGAACAATAATCCATCTTATTAATCATCTTTCTTGCTAACATAATAAGGAGCTACAGTGCAATATGTTTAAGCACAGAAAAAATCATTTAATCAGCTACGTGAACTGTATGCACTCAATGGTACTGGATCCATCAGTCTTACCATGTGGGGTTTTTTATTGTCTTTGTCATGGTTGTTTTAAGATACATGTTCTTCTAGTGTGTGTACTAGATAAATACCAAATTCACCTGGTATTCTCAACACTAGAAATCATGCCACATGCTATTTGGAAGGTCATTTTTCTCCTGACTCTTGCAGAAATCTTCAGATTTCCTTAAGCAGCAAAAATTTCAGCCTACTTTAATCATTCTCAGCTTCAGTAACCTCCATGAGCTCATAGTAATTGTTATTTCTGATCATCAGTAGTGTGTGGCATAAGAGGCCTACAAGATGTCAGGGACAGCTCAAGTTCATCATTATCACATATTTTTCTCTGATGTGAACAAATTTTGAAAGCCATTATTATATTATGTGTGAGCACTGTACAGTAACAGGGAAATCTTGCATAGTGGTTTTCCACAAAGTCATTTACAGGACTTTACAACCTTACATACTGTCAGCAGGTTAACATCTTACCTTTTTATTTTGAAGGCCACTTCATGGAAGGTTGTAGTGTACTCTCAAATTGACTTCGGTTGATCAAACATGCCCTGGGGAAGACAGAGCTAAAAAAAAAAAAAAAAAATGTAAAATTAAAAAAAAAAAATCAACTGTCCTATTTTTACTGCAACTGTCAAACTTTGTACTTTTCAAAATTCAAACACTGTGCAACAATAACTTAGGACAGACGCTTCGAATGTTGTTAAAAGTAGGGACAGTTTATTTTCATCAGTTGGGTAGATTTTTCTAAACAGCAGGGATGCTCTGCTGTTTCAGATACAAAGTCTGTTCTGTTCTAATACTTACATCAAGAAAATAACAGTTGTTCATGTCCTGTATGATTCCAGTAGGTTCAAATCTAGTATGTGTTTCAAAAATGTGTCTCATTTTGTCATCACAGTTTCCAAAATAAAATTCTCCAGCTTGACCGATATGTTTTCATTGCACTTTGGGGTGTGGGGGCTTCTTTATAAACTATGAATATATAAGATAGTCAAATTTATCTTGTAGAGATTCAAAATCAAAACATTTTGAAAATGTTTTCTCCAACAAGGACATATTATATATTATTACAGGATATCATATAAAATAAGTAATAAAACCGTGTAATGTTGCATTTTGTCTAACTGTAGAGAATAATTAAGCTATAAATACATGTTTAGATTATATTAAGTGGCATATTTTCCAGTTGATGCACAGGAAATGAGCTGTAAAAGTCCTATTAGTGTTAAGTGGAATCTGTATTACTAAATCTGTTTGCATTACTCTAAAGGTTTACCACTTAAGTTAGAAGTAGTCAGGAAATTCAGTGAGACGGAAATTGAACCTATCTCTCCATATAGATGTCAGAGTAAAAAAACCTCCATATGTGACAATATTCATCACATTGAAGCATAATTTTTAATATCTGTTACATATTTGTTACTCCGTCAGGTGTAACATAACCTATCAATTAGAGGTAACAGGTAGACTGCAGATTGAAGCAACATACCATCAGCCACATAACAAAAATCCTAGAACTAGCAGTTTCGGGATCCAGATCTGCTTGTTATCTCCATTTCTTTTGTTAGATAGATTTATGCAACCAGACAGAGTGGATATGTCGCTTTCTGTTTGCCTATTGCCCTGCCAGATATTATCACAAATTTTACAAAAATAGCATCTGTGTAGAAGAGAGATCATGTAACTGCCCAAAGCAGAACCAAATCACAAGCCTGAACCAGAGGGCTTGCACAAGTCTGCAAGAGCAATTTTACTTTTCATCTACACCATGGTAAAACTCTTCACCTCCAAGCCTGCAGACAAGTCTCAACATTCAATTCAGAAATCAAATTTTAGGAACTCTTGCCATTTTTACTCAGAATTGTCTATCCGTTTCACACTTCATACCAAATCTGAGTACCATATATATGTGTGTGTAAATGTATGTATATATGTACATGTGTAAAGTGTGGCATGCATACACAAAATAACCAGCTGACAGACTGATGCCACTGTAGTCACAGCTACATAGTAGGTGCAAATTTGCTTTGCCTCAGTAATTATAGTATTGGTTGTTTTTCTATGGGAATATTTTATAAGATTAATTGTCATATTGCCATTAAAATAAGGAATTTTCTGCTAGAAAATTCTGATTTATCAGTACTGAAAGTCTTTACAGAAAAGGCCAGCTTAAGTGCAGTTGTTTTGAGAAATGTTTCTAGAAATCCTACACACTTGATTATCCAGCTAAACATTTTCAAACTGAAAAAAATCCTGTTTTCTCATTCCAAATCCAGATTTCTTTTAAAACACCTGTTTAACAACAAAGAAGAAAATATGCCAAAATATAAATTATTAATAAATATTTTAAAACACATTACTGTTATTTTTGCATAATCACTGTGTCTACACTGTGAAATCAAAGGAAGACTCTTTGTCTGCAGTTGTTACACATAAGAAATCATAGTTCGGGTGCAAATTACAGGTGCAAAGCTTGTTTATTGACGTAATGAACCCATATCATATCTTTCCTCCAGTCCCAGTGTCAATAAAAATGAGTTACAGCACTCTGTCTTGACACCTACAAGTTTTCCAGGTTTTAGGTCCAAGATTTTTCTTTAAAGCTCTTTTAATTTTTCTCTAATTAAGCATTACACTAAGTCCAACCTGGCCTTGGACACATACAGGGATGGGGCATCCACAACTTCTCTTGGCAGCCTGTTCCAGTGCCTCACCACCCTCGTGGTGAAGAGTTTCTTCCTTATGTCTAATCTAAATCTACCCTCTTCCAGTTTAAAGCCATTCCCCTTGTTCTATCACTCCATGCCCTTGTAAAAAGTCCCTTTTCAGCTTTCTTGTGGAAGGCTCCTACAAGTGACATTGTGAGCAACACCCTTCTTCAGCTTCTGAAAGAACTTCGTAGAGAATAAGCTCAGATCATCTAGTTATATGGAGGTTTTATACACACATGCTATGATATAAGCATGAGATTTCACAAGCACAATTAATGGAGAATGGAAATAAAATAAATATATATTAAACTAACGCAAACAAAAATCATGCAAGGTAAAGCACATCTTTTATTATTCATGCTCCTAATTGCTCTGTTATCTTGAAGTGGGACATCAAAGACATACAGGTCCCAAACATGACAAACCCAATGTAATTATATGTTTCTATGTACAACAGTCATGCAAATGAGGCTGAAAAGTTATCATGCTTGTAAATAAAAACTATTCGTACATCTGCTTTTAAAACCAAGTTTTATCTCAATCCATCTTTCACAAAGTACTATTTAAAATGTATAAATTAAAACAGTCACAGATATACAACAGTATATACAACACCAATAACAGGAATAAACAGCCACAACCCCCTTTAAGTGTTGCAGACCTAGTAAAAACACTAGTCTTATACAAAGGAGTGTGTTCGAAGTTCAGATTTTTGTTGTTAAAAAGACTTAACAGGCAGATCTATAATAAATTCTTAGTATAGAAACCTGCTTTTGGTTCACTTAGGGGCTGTTAAATCTAAGCATAGAAGTCAACAGAAGCACAAGTAGATACGTGTTTATTATTATTATTAATATTATTATTATTATTATTATCTTTAAAGAATTCTGTAGGTTTGTGGGAAGATGTACAAAACATATTTTAAATAATATTTATATCTCTCTCTGGTTATTGAAGATTCTGTCTGTAAAAACTGAAGTTGAAGTAGCTAGCACTCCACAATGCTATAAAGTCTGCAAAAGTCATTAAGTCTGAACAGCACCTTGCTATAGCTTCCTGTTGTGTTGAGGAATAATGATCAGGTGCTTCCTAGCACTACATCATTTGCTATTCAAATACCTTGATGTGTTTTTCCGCAGTCTAAAAATTTCAGTAATGAAGACACCTGGAACTGATTCCCAATCAGGTGAAAAATAAATCTCAGTGCCCCAAAAGGCAGCACAGGTCTCATGTTCTTCCTCCCTGGATGTACCCATTCAGCTCTAAATGCTAACTACAAGCACCTCCCGTGCCTCCCATGGCACAGCTACTCTAAGCTTCATACCAGGACCGTAATCAAGTCCTTTCTGATATACATTGATTAGTGCTGCTTGTCAGCATCTTTGATGGACATACCCTTAGAGAGAAATGCAAACATATGGCAAAAGCAGAGCTGGGGACTGGAATCACCTGCAACTCAGCACTGCTTGGTTACAAACTGCTGAACACCAGACCATTGAAAAACCTGCCCTGACACACCGACTCATAACACAGTGTGCCTGGGGATGCTGCTCTGCATTCCTTTCAAAATAAACAATCTTCATGTTATATTTAATTAGCAATTAAAAGGTGTACCTTTTTTTTTTTTTTTACATACTGTGGGTTAAATTTGTCAGATGGGACTATCTTTTGGGAAAACAAGCAATGGTAATTTTATCCCTTTATAGACAAGCATATATTTTGTTGCATGTAAATAGAGAAGACTTGAATCTGCTGATTAATATTGATGTTTACTTGTGAAAATTCATAGTTTACGTGGAGCATACATAAAATAGGCATACATTTCTGAGTTTGTTATCTTGCCATAAAATTCATTCTTTCTTGGTTCTGCAACATAGAGGAATTTCAAGCTTCAGGATTTGATGTACAAGAATCTCTTAGAAGGTCTCCTGAGACATCTCCTATTGGAAAAGTGTATCCTGTGATAAACTCCACACAGCAATATTTCTCATTTCTTATGACAGTCTCTATTAATGTACAGTTTGTCTCCCCTTCAAGTAGAAAGTTTGTTAACCTATGAAAAAGTATTTTGCCATTTCTATTGTAGCATTTCAAGGGTTTTTAACAATACAAGCTTTTAAAAATACAATTTAGTTTCAGGTTTCCATTATAAAATTGCTTAACAGACTGAAGAAAATATTTATTGTTGAATAACTATTCTACTTACAAACTTGCCATACAGTCTTCTTTATGAAGAATTATTCAAACAAGCCAAGTATACAAACTGCTGGAATAAATGTCACATATTTTTTTAAGAACAAGTTGAATAGCAAACACACTTCGCTCTTTTTTAAAGCTAAGGGGAAGTTTACATTTAACAAGTAAATATGAAGCCTATAACACTTTAGTTTTGAAAACTGTTGGAGGATATATGTTCCCGGACTCTACTCTGAGAGTTTAAAATTATGTATACTGTTAAAAATAATACTGTATACAATAAAACCAACAATAATATTTTTCTGCCCATAGCACATGTAGTGTGTGTCCAATCCCATAAATAATGCCCCATTGCTGGTGATTTCTCATTCAAGAAAGCCTCCCCTGTGTGAGGCTGACTGGGAAGGATAGACTTTAAAATTGATGGCACGCTGTGAAAATGTTAGTTTGTATGTCACACATAGTGTTGTGCCAGTTGCGAATCCATTTTATTTTTGTGTGATTTTGGCAGCTGAGAAATATTCTGTCTCAACAACACTAAAGACACAAGAAGCATACTTTTATGTACATCATGGGGAGGCAAGCAGAAACCTTTCCATTCTGTCCTCTTTCATGTATGCCTTATGCTACCTTCAATGAAGTAAATCTAAGCTGTAGAACAAACCTCTGTGATGTGACAGAAGATAACCCCACTTCCAAACTCTAATGCTAAAAACGACAGAAAATGAAAAAAAAAAACACCACTATTTTCATTTTGAAAGCAACCATTCACAAAGGGAAATCTTGAAGGAAATCTTTCCACTCATAGCAAAGGACCATTCAGCTGAAGAAGATATTGGTCAGATTTCAGGTGGAAGCAAATTTATAACATGATCAATGGTATACTCAGTTTGAGAGCTCTAAGGATTCTGATTTTCAGAAACTTTAAAGTACCCAGTATTTCTGAGTCCTCAATATGTTTTAAAAACTATACTCACTTTAAAAAAAAATCAGTTTCATAATTGCTCCCAGCAAAAGAAAATTTTAAAAAATACAATCACCTTTAAAGCAAATTATTTACATTATTAAGTAAAATAGACATAAACAAGTGATTTTTCATTCAAGCAACTAATCTTTTAAAATTTGTATCTTTAATGATGGTTTATGTCTGGCATTTTCCCTGTGAGGTTGTTGGGATCTATGACAGCAATGTTTTCTTAAGGACCTCAGCCTTTACATTTTCTGAGTTGCCTATATCAAAGTTCTTTTAAAGTTAATTTGCACAAAGTTTTTATCTTTGTTTCCAACTTGCATGCCTTTGGGGTTGTCCAAATAGCTCTTCATTCCAGATGTATCAATTTTATGACAAATTAAGAGAGGAGCATAAAAAGCTATATCTAGCCTATGTCTGGTCCCTGTTGCCAACAATACATCTCATTTCCATATCCATTGTGTATATCCTAGCTGTTTCTATGCTCAATATTAGAGCGGGAACCAGCCATACAACCTTCCTTCCTGCATACTTCTTCCCATGCAGAAAAAGTCCAGTCATGTATGCCTGATGAAAGATATGATGTGTTCTAACCAGTGCTTCATGTGCATCCTTCATATGTAGGATCCATATGCGGGATTCCTATGTTAGTTGAGCTGTAGCAAGCAACAGAACATCAAAACACAAGCTAACTCAGGGATCTCTGTAATTCAATTCTCTATTATCACATGTAACGGTATTATGTAGTCTTGCCATGATAATTTTATCTTAGTTCTAAATACTATAAAATAATAGAGTATCTAAATACATACCCACAGATGCCTAGCTGTTGGGAAACTTGGTGGGCAGGCAAAATGAAAAAAAAAATATCCCACGCAACAAACACCCCCCCAAACAATCAAACAAACAAAAACCCCACATCAGAACAATTTTACTTTAAAACACAGGAAGATATTTGGTTTGTTAATGTGGTATAACATACTCATTTCTTGGACTAGAAATACTTTAAGGGTCATGAGGACATTTTGATATTATTTGAGAATTACAATTTCAGTGGTTTGTCACACTGAGCAACCTTGTAAAATACTTGTAAGATAACTCGGATCATAACAACATTGCGAGTATAAGTGCAATGGATATTTATTTGGGGGCTTAAAACATATTGTGTTGGGAAATACTCATTAATTAGATGCTTTGATTTATACGGGGGCACTTTTAAGAAAGAGTTTTAAGCAGCGCTTTTTTTTCCTCAAGATGTCACCTTTTACATCTGTTGATTTTTTTTTTTTCCCATATCAACAAGGTTGTGAGTATTCAAGAAAACACAGATAGCTACCAAAAGTTTGCTTGTTTGATCCTAATGAGCAATGATGACATTTCCCTCATGGTTTTTGTTTGTCAGCCTTAGTAATAGCTCATGGCTGAATTGAGCAAAGATATTATACCCTACCTAATATCAGTCTAATTTGATGGCCAACACCATTATATGTGAAATCATTACTTGGCTATGCACTGGTTTAAAGAAAAGGATGACAGTTTTAATTTTTGCTGCTGCATACTAGTGGGCAGTAGAATGTAGGGACTGGGAACAAGAGGGACATAAGCATAATGGGGTTAGTTTTACAAACACATTCAGCTCTGATGTGGAATAAACACGTCTATTTGCATTAAATATTCACTGCTTTTGACATATATCAGGACGGAAGAACTGTCGTATTGTTGTACTGCTTGCCAAAAGAAAAAAAAAGAAAAAACAACCTGTCACCTGACCCATAGTGACTGAGAAGCTTCCTTTGGTGTAGTTATAGATGTTTCTATTGAACTGCAATTATACTCTCTGACAGAGAAAGCTATATCACTCCTCCCCGTACATGGGCTTTGAATGGTGTTTCTACAATGTATTCAGTCTTTCCAGTGACTAATACTTGACAGAAAAAGTGAAACTGTAAAAATCAAACCAAGCTATCTTCTAGATTAGCTAACCATTTTATTTTCCAAAATTTTCAGAAAAATCACTTTTAATTAAAAAGATGCAAGTATTTTAACTAGCTTTGTAAATGAAAAAGACATGCCAGAGCCTTTTAGACTTCCTCTCTTTCCTCCTTTTTTCACCCCTCCAACAGTGAGGGAGACTCTCCCTGATATCAAAGACATAAATTAATTCAGATCAGCAGATCAAAACCGCATTAATATGGTTACCAGGATATAGGTCTGAGATCTCCAAGCTACGGCTTGCAGGCAGTAAGTACCTTGCCCGCAAGACCCTCTCAGGTTGCTCGTACCTTCTGCTTTCCTTACCTATGTCATCTCTTAGGCTGACATGTGATGGTCACAGCATCCTATTAGCACAGAAAAGCTGGAGATCACTGCTTGGAGCACCAGGTTTCATCCAAGTTACTGAAGCAGCAAAACCAGCATAATGTTAATTCATCATTTTTCCATCACTCAGTAAATCTTGCAGCAGCAAGTTAAGAGCTGTTAGTGAAATATTTGTTTTAATGTGCCTTGGAGAACATATCTATATCTGGCTTTATTACTATCACAGCTGAAAACTTTGTTGCTACCAAAATAGAAACAAATAATTAAGTCTCACTTGATTCCTGTACACATGCATTTCCAGCAGTTAGTATTGCATTAGTAATGCATTAACAATTCTCCACAAGTATTATCAATTGCTGAAGTTGGTTAAATACTAAGCTTTTCCTCATTAGAATGCCATTAAGGATGAAAGTGTCCCTTGATATGATTAGTGGAGTCATGTAGAAATTTGTGCTGAGCACTGATCCACTTCTGGTAGCTGCACATTTGATGGCATTTACCTTTTCCTCACTTTCCAGCATGCTTGCCTATCGAGTTAAAATAGCTTCACCTGGTCTCAGAAACTTGTAACCTCTGCAGTAGGGAGAATCGGGTACTGAACTGTCTGGTGCTTTACTGAAAGCACTTGTTAGCTTTTACTAAGCAAAGTTATCCTACTAATATGACTGCAAACCTACTGTCTTATGTGGTGCCCATGGGAGGAAACTGTTCAATTAGTGAGAAGAAAGTGCTTCTCTGCCTTTATTAACTCAAGTCAAAGTGATTGTGCTGCTGCCAAAACCTAACCAATGGCCATAGTGACATGACCCGAAGAACTATACAGTGAAGGTCATTGTAACATTGTTTCTTTTGCAATAATCAACTTTCATTTTAAATCACCTCTGCATTATTTCTATCCTCATTATGCAGTGGGTTTTCCAGGCTGGGTTTTAGCCTGCCATTGTTTCAAGACTGCTGTTTCGTAGGCTGTCTTTTCTTGTGGGTGCTATTTTCTTCCTGCACTCTCAAGAGGTCTATTATGGCATGAAAAATAGACTCCAAAATGTGTATTTCACATTGACAGCAATGTACAGGTGGGGTTTCCAAAAATACTTCTCTGGTGAAGTCTCACTGGCTCTTGTAGGAGCAGGATTGACACTTTGCCCTTTAGAAAATTCTGCATCCTTTGCGACTGCCATTGCAAATCTGACTCCTTATTGTCACAACTGTGGAGGTGGGTCAGCCATGTCTGGGATGCTGCCCAGAGTCTATGGGTACACAGGTATGATTGCTGAAAGGGGACAACATCAGAAACAATCCTCTAGTTACTGAGAAACTCTTTCTTTAGCCAGCAGAGTTTATGCATTCACAGCCTGGTGCCTCCCACTCAGATGTGGCCACTTTCAACTGTTTTGTTTATGTTTACTCAGTACATGAGGAATCCTGAATGTTTAGATTTTTAGTAGGATTTTTAAATGGATTCGTGAAAGGAAGAGCAAAGAAAGTATTGCAGCAATGGAATTACAAGTCAATATTCACATGCTAGTTATGGTTTTCAGAAAGGGTTTTCTTTTGTCACTACACTGAAGATCCATGATTGATTCTCACTCTCCTTCAAAGTAGACTTAAAATTTTCCCAGTATTAGCAATAAGAAATGTTCAATATCAGTTAGCAATGTTAAGAACTCAAAGATAATGGTGGTAATCATAGCAGCTTAATCAATACTAGGTTATTAATATTTTGTCTCTGTCAAACCTCCAAAACAATGTGAAATAATACAGAACTTAGGGATACTTTTCCCTTCATCTTGTGGGATAAAGCTTGCTGAAATGTGGCCTCATTTTAGCAGGCAGACCTGACATTTCCTAAAGTCAAAATTAAATGGGTCAGAGAAAAATCATCTTGAAACAATTTGATGCCACGAGGATTTGAAATTATTGCTAAAGTTCAGGTCCTATCTATGACTAGAGCAAGAAGCTGAAAGTTGGTCATTTTGGCAATATTCACGGCCTCCACTTGCCAGGATCCTGTCTGAATGTCAAAGAAAAGTTGTAGAAAAATAATAGAAAACCCAAACATAACAAACCTTCCATTTTTTTTCCCCATGTACCTCTTCCACCCCAAGAAATCAAGCGACGAAAACTGCTGCTTTTCCTCTGTCTCAGCTACATTTCAGGCACATTTTTACTGTGCATCCTCCTTTAAGAGGTCTTATAGTGCGGTGCTGTCACCCATGTTGTATGATACAGCTTTGAATTTACTAAGACAGCAACTTTCTAAGAAAGAAAAAAAAATTCTATCGAATGATTAAGAGCAGATGGAATTTTTTCAGGTTTTTCAAACTTACCTTTTCTTTTGAACCATTCTGAGAAATGATTCTGCAAAAAACCTTCACCTGCCTTCCCTTTGAGGTGTCCTACTTAATCAGTTTGTATTTCGGGAGCTCTCTATCTCCAAGCCTCTTCTGGGCTTGGTATACATGCCAGTAGTCCCTATTCTGGGACCTCAAAAGTGTGCAAACAAAATCTTTTTTCAACTGTCTGGTAAGACAAGCTCAAGTTTAACAGTTTTAATCATTCAGTAAGTACATGCTTGAATGAAGATTAATGATTCTGTATAGAGCTGAAATAATAAGTGCAAACGCTAACCTTTTATTTCTTGTTACACTAAGGATTTAACAGAACTATACGAAGTTTCAAATGAATTTCTTTTCAGAATTAATGTTTAAAACACTCTGTATTTTACCCCTTATCCAAGGAGTTGTACAGAGTGACAAGCAAGCCCGCGCTGGCAGTGTGCCCTACCGGAGAAGGGTCACAGATGCCTGGCTGTCTATCCGTCCTACCTTTTTAGGCTCCCACAGTGCAGTCCAGCCCAAGGGATCACATCTGTCTGCAGTTTGGACCACAGAGTGAAAAGAATCCCCTTACTTAAGCTGGGATTTTGCAAAATCCCAGAATAGCCTTGAATCCCTGCCACAAACTCGCCAGCAATCTCTTTACATCTCTCCTCCTCAGAGTAAGCAGGATGGGTGATGGCAGTATGGGGCAGGGCATGAATACTGTGGATCCAGTGGCATCTCCATGAGGAGGAAGAATTTGTACTCAAAGTCAGAAAATTAAACTTTTAGAATTGAGCTACACACTAGGCAGTTGACACAATATAATCATAAAAAAAAAAAAAAGAGAAAAAGAAAGGAACTAAGGCTGTCCTGATTACTGCTGACCACTGAGAGGGAAAGAGAGGAAAAGAGAGAGAAAGAGGTGGGACGGGGAAGGGAAGAACCACAGAAAACGCAAACAAGCATAGAATTGCAGTTGGATGAAAGTTGATTTTCCACCATATTCTCCAAGAAAACAGGAAGCCCTAAAAATATGGAATACTTCAGAATGAAGGAACTTGTCTGTCCACTGGATAGTACCAATAGCTTTGGGACCAATAGCACCAATAACACCAAGAGCTTTGTGGTATGTGGTAGTTTTCAATAACATGGCTTGTACACATGTTGCGGTCCCTTCAGAAACCTGGTGCAGGCCCTTGAAGATATATTACAGCAGCATCTCTTGTTTCAATATAACAGAGTGAAAAATACTATTAAATCTTTATAATAAAAAATGTCCTCTAGGAAACAGTGAAGAGTTTTCTGAATCTACATACTTTTGCCTTATCTGGTTGATTTAGTAAAAAAATCCTTTGTGGAAAATAAATCAGAACTACTTCTTCCCATTCCAAGCTGTGCTTGGATTTGACATTTATTTCACTTCCAAATATTTTAAATAAAAACCTTTAATTTCTTTCAACCTCTCTCTTTTTTTTTTTTTTAAATTTTGATGTGCCAAGCATGTAGTGGTTTATGTTTGGTTTTTGTTTGGTTTTTTTTGGTTGGTTGGTTGGTTGTTTTGGTTTTGAGGCAGGGCTAAATGTAAACTGGAAAAGAGACTAAAATTTTCTGTCTGTCACTCTGCTCTTATTGCTGCCATTTACAAAGGATAATGTGTGTCTTGGCAGAAAATTGAGGATCAAAATACTTTTAGCTTATTATTTTTAGAATTAGTTCACTTATTTGTGTCTAAGCATATTATAATCAAAGTGGCTGTGAACATACACAATGGAATAATTTATCATTATGAAAAAAAAACCCTGGTGTTTCGCTGCTTATGTTGTTAATGGTGAAATATAATCTCTCCTTCCCAACAATGAAGTCCCATCAGGAGGTAATCTTTTCCTCGTGTGGCAGAGGAAATAAAAGGTGATCAGGGTAAGAATCTAGTAACAAAAACAGAAAAAGCGGCTTATACTAATACTATTATATATAAAATTGTTAGTGGGTTTTGTAGCCACAATAATGGGACTGATAAAAAAGTCAACAAATTAATTTTAATTAATGAGAATTAACCTTAACATATTCACAAAAACAAAGCTCTCTTGCTTTCCTGCACCGCCTATAGTATTTTAGACTCAAAGGACATATCATGTAGAAACTGTTAAAATTTCAGGGCAAGAGGAAAGAAACACAGCATGTGCTCATCACATCTGGAGAGAAACAGGGAGAACAGAGAAACAGAGGTACTTACCAGTGTAATTGGTATTAAACATTATTACTAATAGGGAGAGAATTTGAGGCTATCAGCTTTTAATTGGTTTGATCCTAAATTCACTGAAGTCAACAAAAGTATTTCCATCTATTTCAGATTGGATTTGAAATTGTTTTCAGGATCTTACAGCCAAGATGCAGTTGCCAAAACAATTATTTCTTCATTTCTCCTAGAAAGAGTTTTCTGTACAACCTTTAGAGGCACTTAATGCTTCTTAAGTTTGAAAGTTTCTGCTGAAGAAAAAAAATACTTGCTGAATGTATCACCTCAGAATATAGTCACTGAACATCAAACGAGAACTGAAGGATTTGTAAAAAAGAAGCAGGAAAATATCAAGGGCATCTTTCCACTCTACTGAAATAATTGTCATTACAATATTTATACTGACTTACATATATAAACTGTGTGCAAGGATGTATTATCTAAAAAGACATTCTACACAATACTATCACTAGTTATAACCAGAAAATTTGTTTCTTAGTATTAAACTCCTGTTCATTAATAAAGACCTTTTATTATATGCTCTGTATAGATATAGCACAGAGAAGCTGTAAAGAGACATAGCAAGCACCTTTCTACCCTCCAAACAATCTCCATATTTCAAAGTATTTGTATCTGAGAATCAGTTCTCATTTTAGTGAGATTTGCTCCATCACTATTTTGAAGGCATGTGTTACTTAAATGTGGCAAAAGGGTGACATATGGAAAAGAGCTAGGGAAGTACTTAGAAAAATCTCTGTAGTAGAGAAAATAATAGCAAAATCTTAGCAGTAATACTGTTGTTCTTGTTTTAGTAAGGTATTTGTTCAATATGTATATACATGTAATATTTTGTCTTTACCATTTGTCATCTTGCACGTGTAAAGTCATGCTCAATTCTTGAAACAACAGCTGCACGTAAACCTGCAGGGCTTTTTGGGAAAACAAACAAACAAATAAACAAAAGCCAGCACCAATATCTGTTCAAAATAACATTTGAGTGAAGAAAGTTGAATCCTCAGCAATAAATGAAGCAAATTAATTTCTCAGAGCTCTGCAGAGCACCTGGCCGCAATGTCCCAAATTCAAGATCTTCTCACTAGCACTTGCTGACTTTCGTCCTCACATTAGAACATGAGGAATCTTTTGCTCTTGCTCAGCTATAACCTCCTTTTAAATCTCTCCTCTCAGCAAAAGGTTTTCCTGACATTTATTTGTAAAGCTCTTTATCATGCAAGAGAAAGCACAGAAACTTCAGTAGAGGCCAATGTCATTTCAGCAGATAAATCCATTATTTCAGAGCTCCAGAGCTTCCAAGTGGTGACAAAACCATGCTGCAGAGAATAATTTAAAATTGAAAAATGCTCACATGCAAAAATGAATGAGCTCTGCACCTGAAACTGAAAATAAATCTGTTGGGCAAAAAGTCTAAATATTTAAAGTCATAGGGTAGAAGTAATGAGGACATAAAGCAAATACAGAGTGTGTACAGATACACATAATGACATGTCTGGCATAAAATCTAATAAAAGTCACTTTTCTTGTATAGACTTACCTTTTCTCCTATCTGCTGAGATGCTCAGGAAAATCTGCAGCGAAGTTCTGAATGAAGCATCTATATAGTTTGTGTGAAGTGAGAAAAAGGATGGTCCGAACAACATGACATTTTATAGATTGCTTCTAAAGATTATCTCTGGTATATCCTAACTCTAATCAGCACGGCGAAGACCTTTTCCTTAATTTTTTAAAGAAGACGTTCACCAGTGTGAAATCTTAATTTTTGCATTTCTATATAGTTCACTGGAAATTTTTGCTGTATCTTTACCTTTGGTTATGCCTCTGGTTCAGGCAATATCTCACTGTCTCATATTATAACAATAAAGATTTAATTTCATAAGCCTTTCCTCTCTTTTTTTGCCTCATAAGCTCACACACACACACACACGTGTGTATATATATGTGTATAAGGGTGTCAAGGTTTAATTGCAAGACGACAATGAACGGTGACAGATGCTCTCTGTTTCCCCTTCACTCACCATTCCCTTAGATAGGAAAAAGAGATAAGGAGGAAGGGAGACTTCAAGTTAGAAAGGTTTTAAAGGCTTTACTAATGCTACTAATAAATAGAGAAAATGATACAAAATATGCAAAACCAATCTTGAATGTCCTGGGGTAGAGCAGCGTTTAACCCTTCCCGTGAGGAGTTGGCGTGCCTCCAGTGTTGTTGGAGCTGAGAGCTGGCTTGGCTCCAGCAGCTGCAGGGCAGACACCCAGAAGTCCTGGGCGGGACTTCACAGCAAACCGGAACTGGATTCAGGGATGCAGGGTCTCAGGCCTTGGATCACAGGCACGGGTGGCAGGGTCCTCTTAGATACCAGCCATAGTTGAAGAGAGCGAGACCTTTGTGATCTCCGTCTTTTATAGGGTGTATGACACATATGGGATGGAATACCCAGTTGCTCAGTTTTAGTCACCTGTTCTGTCCGCCCCTCCTTGCAAATATGTCCCGTTATCAGTTAACCTTGGTTACCATAGTGATAAATTTAAACATGGGCTGCTTCTGCATTCCATTGGTCATCTTATCAGTCCCGGAGCAAATAGCGTCTCAAAAAATATACAGCTACTTAAAGGATACTTAGAAGAACTTAGCTGAAAGAAAGAATCACTGAAAGAGAACTGGTCTTGTTTTTAACAAAACCGGGACAAAGAGTTAATAAAAAGGACACTATCAATTGCTATGTCATGCTCCAAGCACAGGAGAACAAGCTGAAGGTGGTGCTGTGTTTTCTGACCTGTGAATTATTGTCATCTTACTCAACTGCTGGATATCTGATGGATTTTATGGGATGAATTGAATGCCAGGAATTGTGTCTGTACAGTGCCTGTTTATGTCCAAGTAGGGCCTTCTACTGTAAGATGGGAACATAACAGCCCAACGCTTCAACCCAGGAGAGAAGAGAGAATGAAAAGCAGCTACCTCCTTGCTTTCTCAAGATGGAAAGGCAAGAGATGAAAAGCAGAGCAATCAAGAGTGATGACAGAGATCGGAGCAAGAAAAACATCTAAAAATATATGTCAGCCACTGACTGCCAACATACATATGAATCCTGAGACCTTTCTTGGGCCTGAATGATTTAGAAATTATTTCATTCAGTTGTCTGGTGAACAGTTATTGTGAAAAAAACCACAAAAACAATCCAAAAAACCCAAACACACAACACAAAACAACAAAAAACCCCCCAAATAAACAAACTAAAAAAAACCCAACAACGGCAACAACAAAAAACATATGTTCAAATATGAGTCACAGAGAAGAAACAATTCTGGTAACATCTTGTTATGCAAAGAAAAGTTTAGGCCTGAGGTTTAGTTTTGCTAGTTGTCAAAACTTTTCCTACGTAAGAAAACTCTCTTCTTTTACCTTTCTCTCTTAAACTTTTAACGGCAAAAACATATATTACAAAAAAAAAATATAACAAAAAACTAACAAATGAAGAAAAAAACCCATACTTTTGCTCTCACAGCCATACCAGGAGTTAAATTTGGTCATTAAACTTAAGTACTCACAAGCACAGATGAAGCTCTTGCTGATCAGAGATGTTCTGTCTGGTATTGGTTTCCATGGCTTACAACGGAAATAATCCTACATATCAGAAGACTGCTTTTTCATGAGCTACTTGTAACTTCCTGAAGAGTTTGACTGTTCTACTGGTAGTCAGAAGCAAGTACTAACTGCAGGTTCCCTTTGGTCTGAAGAAGGCCATTCCTCAAATGTTCTACCCTGTCATGCATATTTCAGTCACAAAGGGAACACTACAGTTCATTTAGCTGCCAAATGTGTCGGCAAAGCAGTTCAAATATGTTGCAATATTGAATTATTGAAGATGTCAACAAGGACAGACTACTGGCTCATCAGGAAACCTCCCACTTCTGCTCTTGATCTAGCTCTTTCGATTACCACAAGCACCTTTCGCAGTAAGATCGTCTCAAGAACTTGTGCAGTCACAGTCATTCTGAACACTCTGGTCATTCAGCAGCTTTAAATTAAGCATATGCTCCAAAAGGAACCTGATACCGATTTCTAGATATTTTCTTAGCATCAAAAAGTTGGAGATATGTAAAGTAGGGAATCCTCAAGGTATTATGTAATGTTTTTGAAGGACCACACTATTATTTATTCTTATCACTGACGTCACTATTGGGGGAGATTACTGAATGCTCTACCCACTGTCCATGGATATCTTTGATTGCTTTCTAAAACATAGGAAATGGGCATTAGCCTGCTGAGAGCCCTGGAACAGCTTTACAGAAAGAAATTTTTCTTCAATAAAGACATGAGGTATCCAGGATTGGTCACATCAGCTGGTGTATCAGATACTGTCATCCAATATTTTCAGCTCCAGAGATTTAAACCTACTTGATCTGAAATTCTGACAATGATGGGGCAAACAATAACATCCTTTGAGAAAGATCTTACTTTCCTACCTGAAACATCTTGAAATGCTTTTAACTTAGCAAATATTTCTATGGGCAGGACCAATTAATACTTTTTTCATTTTGTGTTTGAACCCTGTTATGTGATACTTAAAGATATCAAATAAAGATGCTGTCCCAAGGGCATTTTTGTTGGTTTTATCACACTGAGTAATCAGGTCTTGTTGATTTTTGGATGCTCTGTGTTGTCTCAGGAAACAAATCCTCAGGTTTATCTTACAGTGACAGATGGCTTGGTTAATAAATGTGGCAACAACTCTAATGGTGTCACAGTCCTGGCAGCTGGTACTCTAGGGCATACTGTACGCAGCAGTGTTGAGTGAGTCAATGCAGTGTTATACATCCCTGTATCTGTAATCACCTTCTCTTCATTCTTTCTGAGCTGTTACGAGAACAGCTTGCCACAGCCCATTCCAAAGGTCCACAGTTTCTGAACCCTCCCTGGTCAAAGGGAAGTTGCCAGTGACACCATGGAACAGAAGGACCAGTGAGTTACTGAAAAGGCTTCTTTTATAAACTTGGAGGAAGAGTATAGTGCACAAGCACCTAGCGCTCTCTCTCTCTCTTCCGTAAAATAATTATGATGACTCTTCAGGGTCTCTTCTCCCACTCTTTGCAAGTGCCTTTGTCGGTCTCCATACCATGCCATTTCCTCAGCCTCTTCCTTGGACATGTCTGCAGAAGGAAGAAGTCACAGGAAGTGGATAAAGAGAGGAAAATGGCAATAAGTGATTCCCAAGCATCCTAGGTCTAGCAGAAAAAGCCAGGAGAAAACTTTATGAAGTAAATGATAAAAGGCTAAAGAAGACTGAATGTGTCAAAAGATGAGTTTGAGGACAAACAGATGGGCAATTGCAGTGAATTAATTACCAAACATGGAGTTGGAAGACATCATGTAACAGATTAGAGTGGCCCTTAGCCATTTTCAAAAGGTTGATTTTAAATAGACTTTTCTTAGTAGAAGGAAAAAGGTGTCTTAATGCAGAGAAGAAATCTTTCCAGTCTAGATTAAGTGTTAAAGTGAGCTTTGAAGGGATTGCTTTTAGAAAAGCTTTGTTTCTTCCTCAGTCTTTTTAAAGCAGTAATAAAAGGCTCTATATACTGCATGGTAGTGTTTAGCACAATTTCACCTTTTGAGACTCATTGCTTTACAGCTTTATTTTTTTGCATATAAAACGAGACACACTGTGCACATGGTTTGACAGCATGAGCCAGCTGTCAAGACAGCACACCCATGAACAAATGTAGGCAATAGTTCCAAAGTAAGCCTTATAAGTACTTTTCCTAATATACTATGGACATGGTCTCCGGTTCCTGTCCAGTTGAAAGAAGAGAAACTGAGCAGGAAAGGAATTTGGTAGAATAGGAGTTGAGCTGCACAGCACTGAAGAAAAGTACCAGAGGCCCTAGGAGGCTTTAAATGTTTAAATGCCAGTCTCTCTGAACCAGCAGACCTGTATTAAAAATGAATGGTTCCATTTTCTCTTTTCCTTTCCTTTCCATCATGTCTTTAATTTTTCTTTTTAAGCCATAGCCTCTGCGACCAATAGGCAAAAGACTGCAAAAGCCCTTCTATAAAATAGAAACTCAGTCAACCCTGCATTTTTGTTCATCTTTCCAAAAACTGCCTCCTGAGTCTACATTCGTTATTTGATACTGAGACAGAATCAGTAACTTGGATAATGAAACAAAAAATCTAACAACAACAAACAAACAAAACCAAAACCCAAATAGATTAAATAACACTGTCTAAAATAAGCTGTTTCTCTTCTACCCACTACCACCTCTCACATTCAATTCCCATTTGTCATCCTGTGCATTGATAAATTGATTGAGGTCAGGTTCTTTATGCCAGCCTGCCTTACTATTGCTTCTGGAATATGAAAAAAACCTACTCTGAGCAATACAATATGCTTCTTCAGGTATCTTCCACCTGCTTTTCTCATTACAGCTTTCTGCAAAATGTCCGCTTCTAGGAGATGGATGGGCTTATTTGATAGGTGTTTTCTATCTCTGCTAAACCAGGTTTTTCATTGCATCTAGAAAACATTGCCGGTTTCGTTTAATCACACATGTTCTAGTCTTGGACAAACTTTGTCTAAGTTACATACCAGCACTAACAAAGTAATGAAAAGAACAATTGCAGTCATTCACACTTCAGGTTCTCTTTATACTCATCAACTCCACATTAAGAAACTATAGCCATGGAGGATAAAAAGAAAATATAATCAGATATGGAACTGGCTGCTGTCTTCTGAACTGGCGCTATCCTCACACCGTGTGTCTGAGGGAGGAACGATTACCTGATAATCATTCCTGCAGCTGAAAGTGGTTAAAGTTCAAAATACACATATTGCACCACCACAGGGAGAAACAGTTATCTCTGTTTACTGCCTTTCATCTTTCCACCCCAAACTGAAAATCTACAAATGCTACAAAGAAACATCTGATACACTAAGATTTACTTGAGCCATTTGCTAAGGTGGAACTGGAATCTAAATCTACCATTGTTCATAGGAAAATACAGAAAAATAGAAACTGAGTCCATACTTCATTTATTCGAATGATTTAGACTTTATTATATTTTTTTTCAATGTGTCTACATTAGCATAGGTTTGTCTCATTTTGACCCAGAAGAAATCAACTTCTAAATCCACTCTAACTCAAAGCTACATCATCTCATACACTTCATACTTCTCATTCAGTAGGCTCACAGGGACTAAACATGTAACACATGTGTGGCTGGTCCACCTCAGACAAGTCCTCTCACCTCCTTTCCCTTTTTCCAAGCCCTGCTGCAGGACTTTCCACCTCCTTTTTCCCCCTCCAAACAGGTTTATCTTCTCGCTTGCTCTTCAGGATACATAAATCGCTGAGCTGAAGCCTGAAACACCATTTTAAATTATAGGAAAGCATTTACAACAGCTGAAATGGAGAGAGATAAGGGTTCTATCTGAAACGAGACACTGGTTAATCTAATCTATTTCTCACCTCACAGGAACTGCATGTCTTGGTTAAAGAAATGCCAGATTCTGCTGCAATTGCTTTCATTCAATCATACTCAAGAAACAGGAAATCGCATATTTACAACTCATTTCTTCATGCAGGAGATAATAAGGTAAAATATGCAAGGAGATGGCCCACATTACTTGTTAGTAAGCTGCAACTCAAAAAGTATTTGCTAGCTTTATTCCCAAAGCTAATCTGCCAAACACTAACTGCCTGATAGGATTCCGATTGTCGTCTTTGTTTTCAGCTGTTAAATGACATTAAAAGATGCTAAATGATGCTAAACCATGCACTGAAGGCTTTCGTGACAGTACGCTTCGAATTGCTGCTGTTGTTACAGGAATTCACTCGGTGGTAAACAACAGAGGGGCTGGCTCAGGAGGTTGCCATTGCGGTCTGTCTGGATGAAAAGGTCTGTTGTTCCTCATCCCTCCTACTCTCTTAACAGCACTGACTTGTGAATACTGTGTTGAAGCACTGAGTTGTAAGCACTGACTTTACAATCGCACCTTCCAAAACATTCAGATTTTAATAGATTAGATTTTGCTGGACGGAATTTAAAGAAAGGATTATAATACCCCCAACTCAGTCTCCTTCAATGTTACTATTTAATTTAGGATTTTTTTTTCCCGAAAAAAGATATATTAGCTTTAATAAATTGTTCATGTTGGAGAAAATGTCATTTTGTTCTCTCAAAAATAAATAAACAAGGGAAGAAAGGTTGGAGGAGGACATTTTTGCCATTGATTTGTGATTTCATGAATTAGGGGTCATGAAAGGGCTTTGAAAATTCTCAACCCTTTCTTCCCTCAAAAATAAGTGTTTTATCCTCACAGAGCTATGAAATTTTTTTTTCGTGCACTCAGAAAAGTGAGGAAAATTCTGCTGCAGACAAAAGCCACAACCTAAATCCAAATATTAGCAGGTGAAAAGGTGGGGGCTTGTTCTTTCCTGTTCGTTAGTCTTGGCAAAGAAATTAAATTACTGTCTGAGAAGGATCACAGCAGTGTATCACACCTTTCACACTTACTAGCTCCATGAACACAGTGACTGAAGAGAGTCACTTTTTTCTTCATAAAATATCTGACTTACTCTGACAAAGATCATGACAGATTAGTGGCTGGAACAAGACTGAAAAAAACCCTGCTATACATGGGTTTTTATATTTTTGTTTTGTAACATTCAACTCTAAGGAATGTCTTCCTTTTGTTCTACACAGATGGCAGATGGTTTCTCAGAAGAGTTTTTTTCTGACTAAATACCTGAAATAAATAGTAAATAATGTCATACCATTATGCAAAGTCATGCAAGACATTCAGGTACATGAAAATACAACAGCATTGCACTTTAAAAACCTTTTAGAGAGCTCCCTTTCATCTATACAACACAAAACCAAAATCAATCCTGCTTAAAAATAACATAAGTGATCTGGTAATTGAAGCAATCTTTACAATACAGCTTGTGCAGTGACAGGAGAAAATGCAAGATATTTTTTATTTTCTAGAAAATGGCTCAAAGGCAAAGTGAGCATAGCCCTTTGAGACCTGCAATAACCTACAACGAGGGCAACAGCCATCATACAGAAAATATAACAGATGGCAGCATGGTTGCCTTACTCTCAGATACAGGTTACTGAACAGATGCCTTTAGGGCTTAATATTATATTTTTTTCCCCTTCCTCTAGACCATGCCATAGCTTTGTGCATATGCCATTTATAAAACAAATGTAAAACACCGTAGAGAAATGAATAAAGTTTCAAATGGCAAGATGTCAACAGAAATACAAATTTACAGAGAATAATGTGATCATCAACATTGCTAGTATAGACTGAAACATAACCTTACCCTTTGCAGTACACTGTATCTATCATGCATTATTTTGAGCTACAGTACCATAGTTCAAAAAGCAGATGTAAAATCTGTTATGAACCCTCCATTTGCTTTGCCAGAAAGGTCAGCCACCCAACAGGCTAAAAGTCATCTCTCCTGCTTACCAGCATTAAACACTCAAGAGCAGCAAGAGTAGAAAAGGGAGAAAAACTGTCATACACAGCTAGCACGAGGATTTCTACAAATATGTGAAAAGCTAGATCATACAGAGAAATAGATCACCCATTGGTAAAACAGATCACAGCAAAAAAGATTATTTCCACCTCCTCAGGCACCACAGAATTCACAATTTAACCAAGTGAAAAATACATCACCAAAGTATGTTAACATGCTTATGCAGATCAGTCTCTTAACACAGATTCAGTGTTGATGGATTGTTGTGATACATTAAAACACCCCAAAAGACATACTAGGTTTTTCAGGTCCTCAGTCTTTAGGTGACAAGACAAAACTCCTTTGTCTCCAGTAAGATCAGAATGTAATCTTCCATATGCATACAAAAATACACTTGAGCGCAGACACACATTTTTTTCTAAAATCCTTTTAGGATAAATTACAATAGTGTCCAGAAAATAACAGAATCATCTAGAGATTACTCCAGTCTCCCTTTCGAAATGGGATGGTTCAATATTCAAAATGATGCATTCTTCAGGGCATTTTAGTAAATGTTTCTTAGCTAGACCTGTATTTGTTCTATTAAAACTGCATTTCTTAGCCAAGGAAGACCAGTGCCTAACAAGGAAACTGGCTTACTTGTTCTAAAACAAAGGCACATCATTTGCAGTAAAGAAGCAGTCAGGTGGAAAGCACAGTGAGAAGTGGGCATCACTGTCACTTCCATCATTTTCCCTATAGGAAATGAACTGTGTTTTTATTGCTCTAACTAGTTAAACTGGAAGATAGTGAAATACCTGAAAGCAGATATTGTGTGTCAGAATTCTTGCTGTAGCTTACACTGCTTTGCCAGAAATGTGGTGTCAGGAACACCACAGGGAACCTTTCTTAAGTTTCACAGAAATTTTGACATGATACATTTTCCTAGGGAAAGTAGGATAACCTTCAGCTGAGGATGGACAGAGACGGTTTGCTTTCATTTTAGTATGAAGATGTTATGACCTTATATAATCTATTTTCTCTGCCTCAATTCTACTTCAGCATTATGGCTACTTTCCAACACTTTATGAAGTAGTCGGACAGCATGGCATTGAAAGTCAGTGGAAATCCACAAGAAAAGCAAATTTCAAAGCACCTCTGAAAAAACTTGAAGTGCTTCTGGGGAAATAAAGTAATCTAGAGTTAGGAAAAGTGTGTTAGCTATAGACCATAATAATTTAGTACATGAATTGGTGAAAACAGAAGAACTTTCTACTTCCGTAGCCCTCTAGTCAGTTTTTCATTATACTTGAGACACCAAAACATTAGCTGCTAATCAGAAGCCAATTTCTTTCTCCAGAAGCCAATTATGGACTCATCATAATCCTTGTCACCTTATTGGACTTATTAAATAAAACATTATGGAAATAAACTATAAGAGAAAACCCATCCAACCTACCCCACAGGAAGCGTTTTAAGTAGCTAGGGAGTATGTTTCCTTCTTCCTTTCCTCTTTCACTGTCTCAAAGTATTCCGTTTCATAGTAAACAGACTGACATTATCAGACTGACTTGGTAATAAAAAGCTTTCACTTAAATGAAAGTCTTCCACCTGACAGATTCACAAGCAGAAAGGCCATATCATGACCTGATTAACCTAGGTAGGAAAGGAGAATATTTCATGGGAATCAATATAAGGCATTGTGTTGGTCCCCATCTTCATCAATCATTACAATAAGTTAATAAACAGCACAGAATGATATATAAAGATTAAGCCAAAATGAATAGCATACAAAATGTTAAAAAAGAGAAACAAGATAACTGAACTACAGAAAATTATTCAAATGACAGTAAATTAGATTTTGAAAAACACTGGCTACTTAATCTTTAGATAAATCAGGAAAATTTATTCCATGGAAGTGACATGAGTTCAAAAACGAAATGATGAAAAATAACTTCTAGTTGAAAGAATTTTAGAATGAAGATGCAAAAGTCCCACTCATATTAGCCAAAAGAAACAAGTGTGTGCACCTCAGCTGTAAGGGTAGCTGGAACACCATGCATCATTTCCAGGCATGCAAATACAAGAAAAATATTGTGTAAGTGGGGTAGAAGAGTAACCTGCATTATCATTAAGAAAGAGGGAAAAGGACAAAATGGAGAGAAGCTGTCACTCATGTTGCCAAGGTAGGACTTGGCAATGCTTTAAATCTATAAATCCCAAGGGGGTGCAACAGCAGTGGTATGAACAAAGCCCTGTAAAATGAGTTGAGTTTGTCATGCATTTGGATTTACTTTGAATCCTTAACAAGATTGTCCACAATCCAGACACAGAAAACACAGCTGCTTCTTGCCTCCTTTTGAGTCAGAGATATTTTTGAGTGCTAAATATTCCAAGAGACCTGAACCTTCCTGAGAGTCCTTTTTCTTTTTATGACTGTTTACAAAGAGTTAAAAATGTGCAAACTAGCATAGGAAACTCCTTGATTTGACATTCAAACACCATCCTGCCTTCAGCCAGCATACTAGGTAATAGTTGGGGTCTATTCTCAAATGAGTAAGTTCCATAGCTGGTGATAAAAGCCATCACCAATTATGTACCTCATCTAGTTGATGAAAGGTAGGCAGTGACTTTGCTAGAGAAGCGTAGCCACTGACTTCAGCCTGCAGGGACAATTGATTCTACAGGAGGCATATTATAAACTGCAACACAAGTTTAAGGTGTTTACAAATTATTTACTTTCTTCTCTCCACACCACTTCTTGCCCAGAGCATGTACAACACTGCAGATTGCAAATTATTTTAGGGGAGGGGGAAACATCTGGCTAAAAATGATTGTTCCTTTTCCATTTATGTTTACATTCATACACTTGTATGTTACCAGACTCTTTTAGCGCTTTGCTTATAAACAAAATAGTCTAGATGTCTAATGAATCCACTTCAGCTTTTCTGTGTTGGTAGGTCCTGTGACGGAGCAGGAAACTGAGAAGGAACTATTTGTTTCCAGGACAGACTTTATCACTGGACCACCCTATTTTTCTGCAGTATAATCCATGTAGTTTGTGGATTGTTTGTCCAGTCTTCCAGTTATGGGCTATGGGCTTTCATTCCATGCTACTGTTTTTGTTTGAAGATCCCTCCTACTAGTGGCAGTTTTCTATGTACTTTTTTCTTTTCTTTTCCAATTTCAGTTTTATAAATGCAAGTCCTCCAAAACAGTCTTTACCTGTGTTTCTGTCTGTTTCCATGCGAATTAGCTGCTGCTTTGGATTTTTTTTACACCTACTACATTAAAAAAAAAGGTACAGTGAGAAGGTGGGTTGTCTGAAGGTTAGTTCAAATGTGTAATAGCAACTTCAGAGACAAAATCCTCTGCTGACTTTACATCCTGCACATCCCTCCGGGGACCACCTTCAATGATTTTCCTGAAGTTGCATACACGCTGCTGAGAGAAAAAAACCCCACAAACCAGTAACATACTCTGTGGTTTTATAAGTTCCATCACAGAAACACACTTTAGGGCACCAGGTGTACTAATGTGACAGAGGTTTGCTCATTAACTTCAGTGGTTTAAGTTATGATAAGATTTGGCCCTAGAGCATTATCTTCTAATCTTTAGATGAAAGCAGGAAAAGCTACTTATGATACACCAGTACACAGAAACAGATGTCAGCTGCTGACCACAAACCAAGTCTTTGATATGCCAGAAAAGGGAGTGCTTTCCAGAAATCCCTAATAACTCTCACTTTCAAGCATATCTCTGACTTTCAAAGGGTTCACCTGCTGGCATGAGCCCAAATATATAATAAATTTTTTTTTCATTCTGGGTTATATGTAAACTCTAACCTGTTTCACTTCAGACTGCACACAGATAAATCATTTTTTGCAGTGAAGGATTTTTCAGACTGATCTTATTTTAAAAGTGTTATTGAACTTCAGAAGATTAATATATCTTCAGTATCAATAACTTCAACAAATACCCTATTCTGCAGTTGCTACTGTCGATTCTTTACAGATTATGTGCTTGTGCTACCAAATATTAAAAAAAAAATAACCAAAGAAAAGGTATGTTCCTTCTTCAGACACACACATACAAGCCCTTCTGTTGTGTTTTTCCTTCAGCTGAGATCTCATTTTGGGCAGATAGATGGGGAATGAATAGTATAATCCAGTAACCATTATAAATATTTCATCTATATTTAGTGAAAAAAAAAATCCACTTCCTGTGCACACACAAACTTCAGAAGCTACTTCAAGGCACTTTGTCAGACAATATATTAATTGAAACAAAGATGACGTGAACCTACATGAGCAGTTTAGTTCAGACCTGGATTGCTCCTTGAGGACGTGCTGATCATCCTCAGCTACTGACCTGTGTCCAAAGGCAAGGGCTGCCCTTGGGCACATGAGCAGAACTTATTTTTGGTGCATGCATATAACCATATGCATTTTAATGTTAGGAAATCTGAAGTTGCCATAGATTGTGGAGTTTACCTACCAAATTCAGAAAAACAGTCATTTAGCCCAGTACAGTTTTTACTTCCTGACTACACTCAAAATTACATGTGCAAAATCAGTGATGCATCATACTTGTTGGTCTTAAATACAAAAAATTTGAATGATGTGCTTGGGCTTTCGTAAGATTTTTCTTTTTTTCTTATCATATAAACCCAGAAGCCTTTAACATATTAAAAAACTGCCAAGCTAGAAGCAGCAGATTAAACCCTCTGCCGTGTAGAGACTCAGCACAAGTGGGACTGTTCTGACTTGGCACAACAGTGAGAGTCACTATTTTTTGGTTTTTGCCATTAGTGTTGGAGGAGTGAGTTGGCCATCATGCTTGCTGGCTTGGTGTGTTTACAAGGAGGCTCATCGAGACCTTTCAGCCAAAGTTTGTTGAGAACAGCACCAAGTAACTTAATCACCGGCCACACATAGTGTTACAAACCATGCTTGAAGGGTTCATGCATCTTTTATTTTATGGATAGACATTTTAATCACATCTATGTTTATTCTGCTGTCCTTGAATATGTCTAGGCAAGAAAATAAATAGAAAGGCAATATGATAGTGACTAAACAAGCAGACACTGTCTAAATGCTTTCCTTTGCTTTTTCACTAAAGCACTAAAGCTGGCAAGAAAATCTTTGCTAGGGGTTCTGTTTTCCTCATTCACCCCTCAGTTGGCAACTGCAACATCTCACAATGTTAATGGCAGCGTGGCAATTATTATACTTTGATATACTTCTTTTCTCTACGGCAGAGTTTTAAAGAATTTGCATCGGCAATACAGTAACCTGAAATGGCAGGGACCACAATAACACTAAGGTTCAGTTTGACATACCCATGTATTCCTCTGTGTTTTCCTCTATGCCTCCCAGGTAAGTATGGCTCAGATATGCACCAGGAAAAAGTATAATTTGAGCCAAGGCAAAGTCCTTGAGGCTCAAGGCCATCAATAGTAAGCAATTCTTATCAGTAACAAATCAATGACTTAAAATATGGATCCAGGGGAAAAGCTTCTGAATACTAGGACAGAACTCACTTGGCAAAATTCATTTTTATCCCCGTCAGCCCCATTCAGATTGATGCCATCTTTCCTGTTACTAAAAGGATCTATACATTCTTCCGACCACCAGCTCTGACAATTCTGCTGAGAACTACTTTTCCCAGCACATCACTGTAAGTTTGCCTTTAAAATGAGTTATAAGTATCTAAGCCTGAAATATGCCAGAACGGCAGTTAAGGAAGTTCAGAGGAAGAGAAAAAGGTGCTAAGCCTGTCAGGCTGAGACAGCCGAGTGTTATGAATGCAGCTACCTAGAAAATCAGTCACGAGAAAAAGTTAAGCAAAAAGCAGCACTCCTCTTGAACTCCACAGTAAATCTGAGTGTGGAATATTGGCTGTCCACTAGAAAAAAGTTTAGAAACTTTTTATTGAGACCATCAAAGAAATTATTATGCGGTAAGCCCAAAACTGCCAAGGTCAGGTAATTATTTAGAAAAAAATTCCAGTAAAATTGTCCCTACACATTTATAAATTTGCCAGAATAGCACAAAATTTAAAGCTACACAATGACTCCACATTGAAAACCAACTGAGAAACAAGGGATTCAGGTTCATGCAAATACTCAGTACCAAAATTTGAGCCTGAATAACGGAATAGAAGTGCATAAAACATCCGGGATTTTTCTTTCTCCAGAACATGTATATCTGAACACACAATTTCTGTCAGATAATACATTACCTCTGATTGGAAATGGAACAGGTCAGAGTAACTAATGATAGTTTTTTATTGTGAGTTTATTACCTGTATAAAATGAGTTGAAGGTTTCACATTAAACTAGTGTAAATTGATGACCACAGAAAACTCTCTTCAAGCAACCTCTTTGCTGATGACTGCAGTAAACCTTTCCAAATCCCTGTAACTATAGAGAATACAAAATCCTTTTACCCTGATGGTGTTTTTTCCAGATAAACACATTTGTACACAATAACATATTTTGGGATACAAGCCTCAGCCTATATAGATAAATCCCTTGGTCTCCCTGGGCTTCAAACTTCATTCACAACAAAACTGTTGGAGGAAAGGCCAGTACACATGCTAAAGGGAAAAGGTCCAGCTCCTCTCAGCAAGTATCTGGTAGATGTTCAGAGATAATCCATTTCAGATCTCCCAGAGTCATTAGAGAAGGTCAGTTAACCAGTCTCAAGGGTTCAGCTGTGCATCCTTTGACTTACTGAGGCTTTCTTTGTTTGTTTTAAGAAGAGAAAACCAAAACTGCTTTGAGTTGGAGGGAGAAAAGAAGTACAAATCTACACATTTTAGAAAGTGGGCTGCTAAGGAGATTTTGCTTTCCTAGTGGTTTTAACATACTACTAGAAATGCACAAGCAGGAAAGCATGTCTAACTTATTACTATAACAGCAAGATGCTGGCAGTTCTTTGTGGTTAAGTTCTCACTTCATACACCCAGATTGTAAAATCCTGAGTGTGAAATACACTGCTCTCCCACTTTTCTACAGAACTAAACGTGATAAAATTGGACATTAGACCCTTTCAGAATTTTCAAATCAAAGTGCTTTAAATGAGAGACGTATCGGACCATCTGGCTTAGGGAATTTAAATGACTTCCCACTCACATTTGGTATTTAACTATAATTAGGCCAATATATCTGAAGTTTTTCACTGGACCAACAAAAATGCCGTTACCCCCTTTGTCCTGCATTTCTGTCCTTGTCCATCACTGTGCAGTCCCAAAAGTACTGCCCTGCCATTCCCCTGCTGTCCATAGCATATTTTCACAAGAAGTTGTAAGTCTGAAAAGAAAAATATTTTCTAAACCTACAATTGTCTCCAAAGAGGACTAGGATCAAGCTTCCCATGCAATGCAACTCCATTACCCTGCAGCAGAGCAGCATGGGGGATAAGAAGATCTCGAGTCCTGTCAGGTGTGGACAGGTGAGAACAAGTGTAGTGTTGATCTAGAGCTGAAGGGATACACGCTGCCCATGGACTCCAGAAATGGCACATGATAACGCATGTGGATCACACATGTTAACATCCATTTTTCATTTGGTTTTACAGCACAGCCACCTTGTCACAGCAGGAATGAATATAAGTCCTCTTGCAATGGATATTAATTGCTTTTCTATATATATATCCCAGACACTGCATAGACTCATTTGCCAGAAAGTTCATTACAGGGTGTTTCCAAACTAACATAGAAAAGAGTGGGTTTTTTCAAGCTCTTTTAGGCCACTTTCTGCATTTTTTACAGCAATTCAGGTGTAAAAATATGAGAACTTGCTAATTATTATTATGTGTTTAGGGGATTAGTCAGACTTCTTTTTCTTACATTTGACAGGCAAATCAGCTTCTCCAGGCTGTGAAGTCTTCAGCGATGAAATGCTCCTCTGTGTGTTGTCATTAATTTGTCATTTTTTTGACTGCAAAGCAAATGAAAGTTCCTTAGACCAGTTATGGGCTTTTTTTCAAGATGGTAAAAGGATTAAGAAATTTGGTCTCCTGCCAGTCCAATGGCAACTCATCAAGCTACCATGGCAGAGACTGAGGTTCAAGACTGGCATTAAAAAAAAATCCTGCGGTGAAGAAATCAGACCTTGGAGTAAAGATGGCCTGCAGAACTTACCTTACAAGGAACTTTGTTGGGTACATCCTGCAATAGTAATAAGTAATAGTAATAAGGCAAGACTAACTTTTACTCAGGACAGATTCTTCAGTTCTTTCTCAGACAAAAATAACATTTACCAGACGATGAAAAATTACTTGCAAATTGTGCAAAGGCTTCTGCATTTTCCTTTTGAACCACAAAAAATTGTAGAGAATAGACCAAAAAAAAAAAAAATCTGGCATCCAATGAATCATTCTTTTCATTGGAAATAATACACTGACACATCACACTGTAACTACAGACTTAATCAGAGATCTCACAGCATGCTGCCCCAGTCTATCCTAGTCTCTGCTGTTACTAACAAACATGTTTGCTTCTGTTAGGAGTGTGGAGCTACCCACACCCTGATTCTGTATATTGCTTGGCCACAATAACCTTTTATTTCCTGACAGTTGACATAAAATAAATATTTAAGGTACCTACTATTGACAGCAGGAAAAAAAAAAAATCAAAGATTTCTCTGTTGCTTTTAGTGCTTTCTTTCATACTGGCTTAGAACCTGCTAAGGAGAATGCCAGTGTCAAAGAAATGGGGAGAGGATTGCTCGCTGCCATCACTGGACTTCCTAAAGACATTTGCTTCAGTATTGCCAGGTGAAATCCAAATTTCTTTTGTGAGTAGCCCAACGAATCCATAGCTGTCTGTTCCTGAATGGTGAAATAAAATGAAGCTTTTAATCCCACATTTATTTTAAGGTCAGATCTGTAGTGATATAAATCAAGTAGCAAGGGAAAGAAACTGATTACTAAAACCACTAGCAGGTAGGATGTGTAGACACAAAGCAGAGTGACATGGAAAACTTAGTAGTCAGTTTCACAAACGTGGAAATGGTAAAAAAAGCCAACTGTTTTCTGAAAGAAGAAAAAGACAGATCAACAAGAAGTATCAATATAGTAACAATTATGATTTAGAAAAAAGTGTTGTCGAACAGCAGTGTGTCCTGATTTTGTTAAAAACAAGACTGGTTTCTCTTTTAGTGAATTTTCCTTTCAGCTAAGTTCTTCTAAGTAACTGCATTTTTCTGAGTTTGGCTGCTTGTTTTTGCAGACAGCAGCTGATAACATAGCAATGGTATGCAAAATATTGATAAAAATGCACATCCCATGAATGAGACGGGCATATTTGCAAGGAGTGACAGACAGAACAGGTGACTAAAATTGACCAACTAAGTATTCCATCCCATCCCACCCACATCATCCACCCTATAAAAGTGGGAGATCACGAGGGTCTCGCTCTCTTCGACCATGGCCGGCATCTGAAGAGGACCCTGCCTGTCGTCCCTGTGATCTGAGGCCTGGTTCCATATCCCGCATCCCTGAATCCAGTTCCGGTTTGCTGCGGAGTCCAGCCTAGGACTTCCGGGTGCCTGCCGTGCAGCTGCTGGAGCAGTGCAGAGCTGGGAAATTCAAGACTGGTTTTGTATTATTTGGTATTATTTTCTCTATTTTATTAGTAGCATTAGTAAAGCATTTTTAACTTTTTTCCAACTTGCGAGTCTCTTTCTCTTTTCCTCCTATTGTCTTTTCCTTGGTGGGGAGGGCCAGGGGGCAGGGGTTAACAGACAGCATCTGCCGTGGTTTACTGTCACCCTGCATTAAACAGTGACACAGTGATACATGCACTGTAGTAACCCTTGACAAACGCAGCAGTTTGTACGCTTGAGTTAAAAATCATAAATGGCATGTGCTATGCAGAACAGTTCTATTTTGGGGGGAGGGAGGTCTTGTGAGTTTATTTAGACCAACTTTTGGCCTATCAGTTCTCTCAAACTCCTTTCTGGAACTCTCATCTCTGCTCCATACATCCCCTATCTCCACCAAAAAAAAAGAAAAGAAAAAAAAAATAATTCCCCAAACATAATGAAAATAATGAAACCCCTCATCCGGGTCTCACACATTGTGAGACCGTGAGCACAGTCACTATGTTCTCATAGTATTTAAAACATCTATCTTTTCTTTCAGTAAGGTTGTGTAAAAGCCACAGCACAGTCCTGAGCTGACAATCCCATCCAAATGAACTAGTTTGTAGGTTATTTGGCCAACTTTCATTTTTCCTGGGACACCACCTTTCTTTTGAAAAATATAAAAACATTGAATTATAATTCATATCTCAGTCTTCAAAAATTTGAGTCTGTCTAGCTGTTGGCATTTTGTAACCGAGAAGAATCTGTTTATTAATTCCTAATAGACATTATTCTCTGGAATTCACCAAGGACAGCGCACACATTCGCATCAAATAGCAACACGTGTCTGCTTTACATATAAAGCAGCTGGTTATTCTGATTTGTGTCACAGCAACACATGGATGCCCCGCTAAGATCTTGGCTCCATTTCAGTAAGTGGTATTTAAATAATGTGGGTCCTGAATAATGCATACTGTTTTCTAATACTCTCTAACCAAAAATAGATGAGGCATGTGCTAAAACCCATCTAAGATCAATGACAAACAGTGAATAGAAAATGGTTTTCTCATTTCCCTTTCACTTGCAGAATCACAGAATGGCTGAGGTTTGAAGTGACCTCTGGGGGCCACCTGGTCCAACCCTCTGCTCAAGCAAGATCACCTAGAACAGGTTTCCCAGGACCATCTCCAGATGGCTTTTGAATGCCTCCAAGAATGAAGATTCTACTGCTGCACTGGGTTCATTTCACAGGTCTGTTCTCCAGACACATTATGAAGCTCACTTTAAAAAAAAAAAAAGTAAAAAGGAAAATAAATTGTGATATTTTTAATTTCTAATGAAAACTAAAAATTTTTGCAGATTTCTTTAAAATTGTTTTTAGGGCATTTGCTGATGGTCAAGATTTTAACAAGATTAACGGTCTATATGATCAAGAACAGAACATTGATAGGTTTTTCCAATCTATTGCATAGTACACATTTGCTGTTCAATACATTTACACGCAGTATTTTGCACATGTTAAAAGCAAAATGGGCAATTATGCAACTATTTAATTTTACCAAAATATGGAACCTATGCTATGTAATAAAAACTTTAATTACCAAAGTTATTACTTTTCATTTATTTCTTTGTGTATAAACAAGGCCTTCCTGTTTGCATATTGCAAAGGAGAATTTATGATCACTCTTTTCTAAGGAAAAGAACCTAAAACTTATCTTCTGGGCAGCAAACACATGCATGTAATATTGTTTGTTCTGTCGTCTAGTGTTCATCCAAGAGCAGTCACTACCAGAGCCCTTTTGGAATCATCTCTTCATAGAATAAATCCCATTTTGAGGTTAGTAATCGTGGCATTATACTTGTCTACAGAAAATTTTCATTAGATGTTGTCATCACAGTGTTAATCATAAACCTGATCCTAACCCTGCAAACTCAAATAAAATGGAAAGAATAATGGCATTACCTTTTCATTACATTGAAGAGAAGTTTCATACTTTTCCCTCAAAAATGAAGATGACAAATTTTGGTGTCCCAGAGCTACTACAATAATTTTACCTAAATCTGCAGAGTATAGGAAGATACTTACTGACACTTTTGTGGAATGACACCTCAGGACTTTTCTATATCTGCGTGCCAAATCAGTATTTTCCAGTGGACTACAAACCAGGAACTGAGAAAGAAAAAACCCTAAGAGCAAGCTATTGTAAAATGTCACTGTCACCATGTGAAACACCTTTTATCGTTTCACTTCAAGCAAGTCAGCAAATGGGAAAAGGAAAGGGACATGATCAGGGCAAAAAAAAAAAAGCCTTTAGAGGAAATTTGACAATTATTTAATAGGTAGAGTACTGTATCTGAAGAAATATCTCATCATATAAATGGCTCCTCGCATAAAATAAGGAGCCCAAAAGGGATAAATAAAAACAACTAACTCTTAACAGTTCTAGGGACAGATCTGTCTCCTTTCTCCACAAGGTCCCTGTGGGGATATAAACAGGATTTGACCCTAGATGAACTTGGCCTTGTCCCTAGATACACGCCATATACATTGAAGAAATGGATACAATCTGAAATGAGCAAGTGCCAAGTGAGAAAATTTTGAGGTTTGACTCTAAGATGTAAAGATATTTGGCAGCTATTGAAAATTTTTAGTTGTAAGAAGTTTCTAGATGAGATCTGCAGTGTTTCCTAGCGTTAGCAAGGCTACAGTAAATTCAAGTTAGTTTTAAGATTGCCCGCACAGTCACTATGGCATTATACTACTTCCATTATGGGATCTGGCAGATGGTGGCAAGTGCAGTTACCTACAGACTTTTTATTTTTTTAATGAAACTAAAGTAAAAATGAGATATAAATTTTTGTATGTATTTATTTTGCCCTCTAGGAGAAGTAAAAAAAAAGGAGAAAGAAAAAGTAATAAAATCTCTTAAAATTGCTTTAGTTAAAAAGGCAGTGATTATTTTTTCCCAGTAATAAAGAAGTCCAACAGATGAGTTTTGAAGAAACTTTTAGCATTTGACCAAGACTGAAATAAAAATCCAGATTCTAAGAGGAGTGGGGTATTAAATAATTTCTCATGAAAAAATATTACATTTGAGCTGCTATAAAGGTCTTCTTCTTCACAAGCATGTTAGAGCAAATTATCAGTGACTCCTTTATGCCAGTCAAATGTTATTAATGTCAAAAACCTTGGTGAAATGAAAGCTTACTATTTTTATATCATTTTTTTAATATTACTGGATGAGACCCTTAAGTAAGATGTTACAGAGAATATTAATTCCAGCCAATAGGTCATGCAATTTTTTTTTTTCCTGATGATCCAGATGAGGCTTTCTCAGTCCTAATATTCAACCAATAAAAGGAATGGCAATAAGCCTCCCAGGAGCTCTTGCCTAACACTAGTTTTCTATGCCAAGAGTTACAATGAGGGTCAACGATAGTAATATGTATTGTCTGATTATTTGGAGTTTTTATAAAGCATTTGACAAATTTCCACTAGACAAGCCTTCTTTTAAGGAACAAGTCACAGGAACAAGCATGAGAGCAAAGAAAAAGAAGCGGGAAAGTGATACAGTGTGAAGTACTTGTAAAAACATTTACTTTCCAAGTCAATTGCTAGTTCCCAAGGAGTATGGAGTTGGCCACCTGCTGCTGCTCAAATCATATGTGAAGGATCTTCTGCTGAAAGAGATCTGTTGAGCATTTGAAATACTGAGACCGAGAGCTGGCTTGGAGCTTCCTGACTGCTGTAGTCACTCTTAGAAGACTGGAATTCTTTAGTGGCAAAACAGATGCAACAACAGTGAAGAACAGATCCAAATGCATGGAGAATTGACTTGTGCAGCAGATAGACATGAGCTGCCCTGATTTTCAACAGATAATAGTCTAAGAGAGCAGAACGACAGTGAACAGGCTTTTTGCAATGAAAGAGAAGTCTCCTCACTAAAGTAACATTTGAAAAAGGGAACCGCATATTACAGTTTGGCATAGCTAAAGGAGGTGTAATTAAAAGTCATACCTGCTCCCTCTGTAGTCAAGACCTTTTCTTCAGAGGACATGTTGATTGGTTCAGGAGCCAGCAGAGAAGATGCCACTTGAAGGGTGACTTGTAGGGCAGGAAGGATGTGTAAAAGCTCCGCTTGGTTTACTCCAACAGCTTCAAGGAGGAAAGTCAGGATCTGCTATATGCTTTCATAGCTCAAAGAAGACTGGAAGCCGTTTTCTGGAGCAAGACACCTGAGTAATGGCTAGAAGCATAGCTGCATGAATTCATTTTCTACAAAAAGAGGCAGTCTTATTAATGTCATTAATGGCTGGGTTTTTTTCTGCATGTGTAGTCCATATATCGACCTTCTGAATTTACTTTAGCGAAGAAATGACAGCACCTCGTCTAAAAAACAGTATCTGGTCTGGTAAGATTAAGAGGAAAGGGCTCAGATTACTGCTACAATTAGATCATATACTGAAGAACATGTTGTTGCACTGGACAAACAGAAAAAGTAAGTATTCTCATAATCACCATTTTCGTTTGTTTCCTTAGTATTTATTGTATGATCATTTCAAAAGTCAATGTTTTTGGTTCCTAGATTCAACTTAAGGAAATTATTGGAAGCCATTGCTTTCTAAGCAAAGTACCTGGCATGCTCTACTGTCAGCATTGTTAATATGAAAAAAACAAAGTGTTAATTAGTTTTAAGGCAGTGATTACAATACATAACTCTCAACGTGATTTTTTTTTCCAAGTGTTTTTATCACAAAAAAGGTGCTACTCTGAAGGAAAACTGTAACTTTTCAATTTTTAGTGTGTAAATATGCTGCAGTATCATTTCTTCTATTCCAAGGGAGCGTGACTGGAACCTCTCCCTGTATGAAAATTGTAGCTTTGGCAGTTTACAGATGTTTGCTCCATGAGCAGGTGTAATCCCAGAAGTAAGGGATAAAGTGTTGGCTACAGACTGATACAGATAAAGATCACAAGACTAACAGAGCTTTTAGAAAAAGCAGTGGGGAGCAAGGGCAGCGTGGGGCTTTTTCATCCTCACTAGGTTACTATTTTTCAGTACTCTGCCTTTATGGTTTATTTTTTAGACTTCTGTCTTGGTTTTTCTCCCCGTTGCTATAATTTCTTTATTTTTCTAACAATAGCTGGACCCAGAACACTTTAAAAGTGAAGAAGAAAAATTAGAAACAAACCTCACAAGCACAATATTTATTTCTTTTTGAGACAGATAAAGTGGCAGGGAAAACTAGCTAGCTATTCTGTGCCTAGAGTCCAGCCAGCAGAAATGGAAAGCTGACACACCCAACAGAGCAAATGTCTTTTATGAAGATAAAGTACAGAGCCCAGAGAGGCCACTGTTGTGGGACTATCCAGTTTGCATAACCTCACTATGCAAAAAGAGAAAAATATTTCCCTTTCTTCCATCACGCTTGAGCAAGAAGCAGCAGCGCTACCATAAAGCCCTCAGGCTTACGCAATTCCCCTTCAGCAAACCTTTACTCTGTGGCAGAGCTGATCCCTCTGTGGTCAGGTCTCAGCATAACTACATCAGTTGCATGGGAATATGGAGAAAGATAACACAGAGATGAGATGTACCAGGCAGTAGAGGTCTCTGAAACCCTGTGCTGCTCATGGTAGCAAAATTCACTCTGTTGTGTCAAAGGAGATGGGGGCCCCATGGCAAGGTTCCTGTCTGCACGTAGAAAGAAAAAGACCCATCCCTGTACAGCAGCAAATAATAGGAATTTTATGCACTTTTATTCCTGCTGTTGAAGATCAATCTTTTTTTCCCCCGTTGTTATGTAGTGGTATTCAAGGAGCAGTGAAGTGGGTGAGAATTTAAGATAAATTGACCTCTAATTAACAGTAAAAGACATGTATTACAGATTTGAAAGGGGGAAAAAAAGGACCTTTCACTCATTTTCTCATAATAATTGAAATCTAAATATGGCCAGAGAAAAGTTAGCCAGGCGGCTAGTGCTTTGGTACAAGTCAGATCTATGAATCATAGAAATGAACTGTATATTAGGAGGTCTACTCATTTTCTGTTCAGCCTTAAGAGGTACGTTGTGCCAGCACTGAAATTTCTTTTATCTTTACAAAACTGAAACAGGAAATTTAGTTAGATCACAATGCTTTTTTTTTTTTCTGCCAGTATTGTTGATTCAAGTGACAGTTACTATGCAGAGAGATAAAATAGTAATGCAGTTTCTACTACATAAAAATCAAGTTATCTTAACGGACAAGATATACAACTTTCAATAGCATTATTCCACTTTTACATCAGAATCCAAGAAAATTACCATTTGTATGAACAACAGCTCTGGAAAATTCCCTGCACTGAGTCAGGCAAGCATCTATAATGGCTGTACTAGATTACATCTGGGCAAACACCTGCTATGAACTACTTCTGAGGAACAATTTAATGTGGCAGTAACACACCCTCAGCTTCTAGGCTGGTAAATGGTGTGATTCCTACAGATGCTTTGTGCCACGATGCCACTATAGGAGCGGAACTCATTGCAGCACTCACATGTCATTTCTGACGTGAATGGTATGTTATAAAGCTGCATAGTCTAAGAAAAAATGTGTTTGGGGAAATAATGAAGACAAAGAGCAGAATAGCAAAGAACTTAGAATCATCACACTTTTTTATTTGGTGATAGGATCAGTCAGCTACTCAAATACATAGATGCTGCCCCAACACTGTCTCATTCTAATTTTTCTCCAGTTTTCCTTTGAGCTTGCCTTACAGCATTACCACTTTTTTTGTTTGTTTGTTTTTAAACCAATAAAATTGTCTTCCTATGAGCAAAGATTATATTCAGGTACATTTTTAGGGCATAAATTAAAACTGTTGGTAGGTCTTCTTTATAAAATCGTTAAGAGTAATTAGGCTTACTTAAACCCATTTTAAGCTGCTGTGCCTTCAAAGGAACCTCCTTCCTACATGCTGTCAAGATTTCTAGGGACAGATTCCAGAGCTTTTACTGCTGAAGAAAGCAGCTCTACTCAACATTTGATTTCCTTCCTTCCTTGGAAACTTCTGAGCATATGGGGGAATTGAAGGAAAGCAAGTTCAGTTGCATGTGAAGAAACATGGACTGGTTATCATCTTGCGTTGTTACAGTGTCATTTCACATTCTATATCCTCTCATTTGATTACACTAACATATAAACTCGTGACATCTATCAATTACAATGAAGACACAGCCCACTGACATTAGCTTTGCACAAATCTTTTCGTCACACTGAACAAACATTAAAACTTCACAGCACAAAACAAAAACATACACTTCCATATTGATACAACTGCACTTTTCAGGTAGCTGCCACAGATGTTAGAGCAATGAAAATTCTCAAGACAGTTTTCAACTGTTTCAACCTCGGTTTTAAAATGTGTGCCTCATATCAACCAAACATGTTTTTGTAGTAATTTTTTTTTACTTTGGGAGATTTGGCTTGGATTTATACTGGTGACATATTTTAAATCATCTCTATATTTTGTTTTTTTCAATAATTAATGTTTATGCTAGAAAAGAGATAAACAACTTCACACAACAGATTTTGAATTAAAGCATATTTCAGTTCCTAACACTAATGCAACACAATAAAGTACACAGCAGTGTAGAAAAACTGAGCAAGGCCCCAACTTTTGCATAACGCTCAAAACCAACCAATTTTGAATTACAGTATGCTTTCAAATAACTGCATTGTTCTTGAAAAATAAGGAAAAAGAATCACAGCATTACAGCTGCAAAATTGCACTCTTACTATAGATTGCCTTTTTTTTTTTTTCAAAGAAGAGAGAACCTCTTCTTTGCTAGCTTTCAAACAAAAGCAACAAAATATTTTGTTAATCACTACTCTGTTCTAACACCCCAAACTCAGTAAAATTTGCTGTGGCCCTTCAGCCCCCTCAGGCACACGGAAATCAATGAGTTACAGTAGCAGAGATCCAGTCTCCTCTTCCTCACAGGGATTAAAGTCCAGTGAGCAATCTAATCTCACCAAAATACGTTGGTCTGTAAGCCTATGAGGTAAACTATGAAAATAGAAAGAATTTGAGAGTCTTCCTAAAACTGGGTAGCTGACGTAAATAGCAAGACCTATAGAGCACTCCCTTGGTGCCTTGTGCTGGGTATAGCCAGACCTTTTAAAATTGCACTTGGCTGATGAGCAGTATAACAATCTGAGTTGGAGGGATGTGTATTCAATATATAGATATATATTTATTTATTTAAATTCAGCAGACTGCAGAATCTTCTACGAGTTTACAAAGCAGCTGTGAATGCTGTGGTCAGACAGGGACAACAGGCCACTGCTCTGTCCACCTTGATTTCAACTGATAAATTTCGACCATCTTGGCAAAAATGGTTACAGGCACGAGCGCAAGTTTTGTAGATACCCTTCTCTGAAGTTTTAATCAAATTTTTTTTGTGGGGTCATGTGGAAAGCTGGTGAAGAGATGTAAAATGGTTTGTGTTAGTACTCATGTTACAGCATGGAGATTATTTTTTAAAATATGCATGCACATTTCACTTGTAAAACTCACCTTCAAGAGGACAGACAGATATTGTGCAAGAGTCTCTTTTTCAGGACTTGGTTCAACATGCACCCGAAACACAACAAAAATTTCAAGCAGAGGTGTCATCTTTTAGGCTAGGCAACTCTGTTTCCCATTCTTGCTCTGGTTCCTTAACGTCAAAGACTCATTTCTACTGCCATTTCACCAGATGAATTAGCAAGTTAGCAAACTGCACCTATGCTGTACCATGAGTACAACAACACTGCGTTAGCGGAGATCTGCTCATGAGCAAGGCTTACTCTATGACTTCAGCATGTCCACTATGGCACTTCCCTTCTAGAACGGGTTGTGTTTTTTTAAAACTTCTGGTATTTTAATAACTTACCAAGTGATAACTGGTTAGGCTGGAGATTCTTCCAATCTGTTATACTGTTCTTCACATTTATCCTGATCTATTTCTTCAAACAGAAACTTGCTGACAAACTACTTAGTGTCCACTGAACTACCTTACATAAAGTTGTGGAAGATTTGCTACTAATGTATTTAGATGAGTGGAAAAACAGTAAAAAGGATTACTGTATTTCAAATAAGTGTGTGCTGCCACAGCTCTACATATATCCCATTTTAAAATGCTTTTAGTAATTAGAAATATATACACCATTCTAGTGAAGAAACCCTGTAAATACAGATATTTTTAAATTTCCTATGAAACATAAAATTAACCCACTTTCTGAATATACTTTTATTATTGCACCTGGGCACTGCATTCTTTAATAATAATAAAAGAAATCCAGTTCTTGTCCATGTGCACAGAGCAAGTAAAAATTTTTCCACTATCATTATGGTCCATCTTCTTCCTCAGTCTTGTACAATAATCCAATTTTTGTAAGAGCAAACTAATGATGCCAATTCATTTGCATTTAAACTAAGCATATTTGACCTGAAATATTTCCTTTAAAGACTATAGAATAATTTATTTCACTGGACCTGGTATTCCTTACTTTTCAAAGAATCTGAGAGTTATAATTCCACCCATTCTCAAAAGATAACAAGGATTAATCACTGTGTCAGTATCTTTCCATTTTTGTAAGTATATATACACGTGCACAATTATAAGATCAAGAAAAGGCAACAGCAAATTACAGTGACACTGTAAAAATAATAAAGTTTTAAAATATAGGCCTCCCTACTGCTTTCTGCCTGACTGTACTCACAAGGACATACCCCTGTGCAAATTTGTGAAAACGACGGAAAAAACGATGGTTCGGTTATTTAGTGATTTTATACTAACAGCCTTTGCCTTTATTTGTTCTATCTGCTCCTGATTTCATGCATTTCTTTAACGCGGCAGTGAAGTAGCGTCCAGTTCATTTGGTATCATGAAAGCCAATCGACTTCATAATATTAATCCATTGACAAATTTACGTACCTTTTTTTTCTTAAAAAAAAGGATGTTTTCAAAGGAAGTCTCACACTATCAATCTCTTCTCTGACTTTCCCTCATGAAAGAGAAACAATTCAAGTGTTTGTTGTTGCTGCTTGAGCCTTGGACCACAAAAATTCTCCAAAATTACTCTGAATCTCCATTGTCATCACTCTTTAGTAAATTTAGCTATCTTGACTTATTTTTGACTTTATGATACATAGCTTTGATACTAAGGAACTAAAATACATGCATATTCCCCCCTCTTCCAGTTCACTGGAGAACTTCCTGGGAAGAAAGAAGATAAACTTATTTTGTGCTTTTCTGCATGACAGCTCATTTTAGAATGGTCTTCATACTGTAATCACATTACGCTAAACACATTCTCTTTCCACACTTTAATATTCCGAATATCATAAGTTTTAATGAAATCCATTTTTAGTTTGTAATCTAATGACCATTTGTCACATCAGAAAAAAAACCAAACCAAACCAAAACACAACAGTACTTGCTACATCAGCCAAAAATGACAACATTTTTTCTTTAGCTTCTTTATTTAAAATCACTTTATATATCAGTTAATTTCAGCCATATGAAACTGTTCTCTGATAAAACCCCACTATATTGGAATGGTACACTCTTAAGCTACTTTTATTTAAGAAAATAATACAACTATGCCCCACAAATTATGACAGAGTTTAAAAGGAAGTCTCTTTCTCTTTCTTTACTATGTAATGAAGACAAATTCATAAGCGTACATGACAAAGCTCTAGAAAATTCAAGAAAAAATACAGAAAAATAAAAGCTCCCTATGGATTTTGCCTTAAGTCAAAAATTCTTTACTGGAAATAAAACATTAATAAATGGCTTTATACAAATAAATACATCTTTTAATAGGTGATATGTGTCTGATACATGAATTCTTCCTGTTTCAAAATTTCAAACTATGCAAAAAGTCAAAATGACAGGCTATACTGGCCAAAGGTTGGTTACAAGAGTCTTTATTTTGCAAACTATACAGAAACAGTAAAAAAGAAAATGCATTATACTTTTTAATATTACATAGGATAAACATTAAATTTAGTATTTAATTTGTAGAAACTAATACAAATAGGAAACTGATTTTCCTTTCAATTAACGATGGGAAACCAGTGATCCAATTTTGAAATTATACAACCTGTAGTATTACATTATACAGGTCACGTCAATTTTATTGTGGGCAGAAAGTAATAGATATGATACGAACAAAGATGGTGGAGTCCCAAAATGTCTACACAATTAACATGCTAACATAAATACAGTGATTAAAGTAATTTTCTCTACAGTCAAATCTGATGTGCTACCCTATACAATAATTATAATCTATTCCACATGGTAGTTACAGAACAATAGGAAAAAAATTAAAATAACCCATTTTCCTCAATCCAGCAGCAGTACCTATACTGGTATTAATTTGGTAATTGGGTGTGCTTAGCTATTGCCTAACATCCTATATTGATATGCATGCTAAAACCTCTCTATTCCTATTTGCAAGGCACCTTTACAATACGTTCTCTAAGTTTCTGCACTAGTAACAGAAAACGACAGGAATTAAGATAAAGATGCAAAACTATTTCCTGAATTAAGAAAATAAAAAGTATCATTGTACATTTATTAAAAACTACCTTTGAGCAAGTGCCAATACTCTGAAATACAGTCATGTATAAAGGTAACATAATTTTAAGCAAACTTTTTACCCCATGTAAAATATTTTACACTAATCTGATCAGACAGAAACACATAGAAACAACAAAGGATGAAGCGATGCTTGAGTAAATAATGATAAAGCCTATACAACCTTGACATGAAAGAAAAAACAAATAAGGAAGGACGAGTAAACTTTAGAATTACAGAACTGGTGCTTGTCCATGCTACTGCTTTTGAAAAATCATTTTAACTAATCTAGCCATTTACTAATAAAAAACATAACTGCAAATGCAAACACAAAGGAGGAATTTGCTTTATATTTTCCTCCTAATAATTTTTCTCCACACCTTTGGTTAATTAAAGGCTGGTGAGATGCTGCTTGTGCACCAATGGTTTTCTACTGTAATACATTTTTGATTTATTAAATGGACAATTTGCAAAGCCTGCAAGGCCTAAAACACTGACAGAACTAAATTTACAGTATGTGTTCTGAAGAGGACATGCACAGTTCCAAGTAAGGGCAAATATCTTTTTACCAGACTTTTAAAGAGACTGGTTGTCTTTATAGTGTATTTTGCACATTTTTATTTTCAGTAGGACGTAACGTTTCTTTCTTCAGGCTAGACTTCCAATGTATTTTCTTCAGCGCAAAGGAATTTAAAAACTCAAACCCACATAATATAATTATTCTTATTTAAACAAAAAAATGTCTATGACTCCAGCTGCAATGTTTGAAATAATAATACAAAATATACATTTTTGTTAGAATCCTTTTGATCTTGGAGAGCAAAGGGATTTTATGAAATGTCATCTTGTGAATTTTAGAAAGGTACAATTCACGGACCGCCTAATATCATCAAATATATCCATCGTGATCATCGTCATCATCAACATCATCATCTCCTTCGTCTTCATCATCATCTTCAATTTCATCTTCGTCATTCATTATTTCATCTTCATCATCATCATCATCTCTCCATTCATGGAAATCACCAGAAGCAAAATCACCTGAAGTCTCTAAATCGATAGCTAAAAAGGTATGACAGATATAGAAAAGATACAGAAGATACACTACATATTTATAGTACAATATACTTAAGCACACCAGAACATTTAGTTCCAGGACAACTACTTATTTTAATCTACACAGTGTGGTGTAGAAATAAAACATAAATAACAGGAAAATTCTTTTGTCTTAAAAGAAAACCACTTCAATAGGGATAATTTCTCAATGTTAACAAAAGGAGACAAATCTACAGATTTGTAGAACTATAATGAGTGCCAGGAACAACTGAAAAAGATTTAAGTCCAATTTACAGATGATAATAAGGACTGCTGATAATATACACTGCCTATTGTTCAGTTCTTACACATTAACTATCTAGAACTGTCCCTTTGTCTAGGAAGAATGCTGGATTAGATGGACAATATGCTTGAACTTGTATGTCAAATATTGTGCTAAATTTACGCTTTGTTTCAAGCTATGCAAAAGAAGTGGAAAGGAATAATGCAAGAATTTTGTTTAAAAAAAGGAAAAAAAATATTGCCATTTTATATATCTGGGACACCAAACAAAGGTGACATGGGAATTATTGGAAGAAGTTGCATAGTGCTTCAGGGAAGGGAAAAATAAGGGAAGATTTTGTGTGTTGAGAACTTTCAGCAATTCCCTACAACATAAACTGAAAAAAAGTAGAATTGAATTCACTAGCATGCTGATTACCCAAAAGGATTTCATCAAGCATTTTCAGGCTTGTCTAATACTGCTCTAGATAAATAATTTTCCCAAGGTTTATATACACTATGCCAAACACATATATGTCTATTATTAGCTGACATAGCGATAGTTGCAAAAAATAATGAATAACAATAATAAATTATAATCTATTATTTTTTGTTTGAAAATCCACATAGTTGGGTCTCACATCTGTTCTTATTGAAGAAATTTAATCTGGCTGGTAATCAAAGGGAATAACACCTCTAAACCAAATGCCATGAAAGGTTCTTAACTTACCACATTCTGCTGCACCGTTTGTTCTGGATCCCGTTACCTCATTACCGTATCTGTCAACACACCAGCACTGCCCAACGCTTCCATGGCACTGATTTGGTTTGTAATACCCATCTTCGTCACATAAGGGGATGTACTGCCCTGTGATATATAAATATTGAGTAAGAATATTAAAACCCGTCTCTTGGCCAATGTAGCAATTATAGCAGAAAGTAACTGCCCTTTGCTGTTTTCTCATTCCAGACTCTATACTGAGTGGTTTACTATTACTAAATTCAGTTAAGCTGAAGCTGACTGAACATATGAAATATGGAAAGGAAAAAAACACATATCACTCTTGGACTGATTTCAAGAATAAAGTGACCGATCTTCCTTTCAATTTTTCATTTATCCTGAGATACATATTCCTTACTGCCTGAACATCTCAGTCAAGATCTTTGCTGTATTCTGGGGAAAAGGCTCAAATGTAGCAACCAACCCTGAACAGGATGTTCTATAATCTGTGGAGTACAAACAAGTCTGAATAATAAGGGCCAGGCTTCCTGGACTAAAAAACTGCTACAAGGCTTAGGAGGTATTTTTATTTAATATATATTTTACAATCCTTTTAGTTACTTACTAATATTTAATTACCCCACCACTGAAGACAAATGCAGTGTAACACACCAATTTTATCAACAACACATGTAAAAAAAGAATGTTAAATTTGCATTTATATGCAAAATACCTAGGCAAATTAGGCTCTATGCCAAAAGGGTTCACCACCGAGAGTATAAGAGACACAACAGGTGCTTATTTTGTGAGGCAGTGGCTTGCCTAAGGCTGAATAATCCACTGGTTTTCGTTTGGAACAAACTGAGACTTTTTCAAAGAAACATATAATGCAGACAAACAACAATGAACAAAAGCTTCATATGAAAGCATTTTGAAGCATACAGTTGTTGTTAGAAACCATCCTTAGCAGAAATACAGTTCTGACTACTGTCAGCCAAACCTTTTATTGCACCTTTTATACAGTGGCTAACAGTAAAACAAAGATTTTACATTTCAGTAATATTGACACAGTATAAACTGATTCACAACAGAGACTTCAATTACTTAAAGAGTATTACCGGTACAGGATGAGCAGAGATACTAATTTAGGAGTGCCTTAGACTGTCCCCTCTATAACTGTAAAACGTACCTTCTATTAGGGTAATAAAACAAATGTAATATCTTTTGGTAGGTACGGTAATAAAACTAAGTTTAGTAGCTTTCAAAAATTTCATAAATTTTGTTGCTGGAATTTAGTTCAGTCTATCTTTGTTGGATTAATATTGATTTTATGTTGCTTTTTCACTAGGGTTATTTATGTAAGCAATAAAACCCTCAAAAAATGATCTATGGCTCACCTAGCAGCTTCTTTCCTCCTTGCTGCTTCTGAATGTTGCTCAGTTCTGTCTGGCAAGGTGGGTCTAAAATGGCATAAAAAATGTTAGATTACATTGTATCTAGGAAAGAAAGCATATGGCTAAGTTTTCACAGTTTGCTACATTCTAAGGTAACTCTTAACTACTGATTTTAACAAACACACACATTCTGCATTAACCTCACTACAGCTCCAGAATTATGAATTAGAGCAGCACCATGGATTTGTGCAGAAGGCCACCCTCAGCGAACCCAACTGTAAGTGAGCATCTAGTCACCAGTCTGGAGGACTGAGCAATGCTAGACTAAAATAGTACCTTTATCACACCCTATTTTATCAGTCTACAGAAATCAGAGTGTAACTGTGAAGTTCGCCTCAAGTATTGGCTAGAAACAGGATGGCCCTTTTAAGTCTGTCCCTTTCGTCCTTGTTAGAAGTCATGTTCAAGTTTTGTATTTCACGTACTACACTAAGTCTACGTACTACACTGAAGTCTGCAAGATTGTGATTTTGTTGCAACAATTTAAGACTGAATCCCATGGGTGCAAAGCCCCATATTCAGCAAACTAAGTGAAAATCAGTGGCCAAACTTTGATGGCTCTAACAGGCAGAACAGGTATTAAAATTAAGTTTTCCATTCTTGAGAGTTATGGCTTACTCTGAATAATTTAATTTTCTGCTGTCTATAAAAGTAAGTCACAGTATGCCCCGTGAATGGGAAGGTAATAAGATGTGAATGTATATACTTTACTGTTGAATAAGTGAAAGAATCAAAGACAGCAAAGTACTAATCTCTGAACACTGATAATGCGTATATTAGAACATAAGCACAAAGGCATTTCTCATTCTGAATCAGTAGTAGTATTACTGAGTTTACTCACATGTCTTTAGCTTATCCCATTCCCAGACAATGTTCTGGTAATATCTCACTAACATCTTGCATTTGGTGAATATTAAATGTATTTTCCATTTTAGTATACTTACTACTTAGAACACATTTGCCGCGCAATTAACTGAAGGCTCCCTTCTGAAATATAATGAAACTATTTTTTTTTCCAGGCAAACAGAAAAAAAAAAACTTCTGAGCTAATTTAAAGATGAGTAAGACTGGCCTAGCTTATCGATGAAGCACATACTTAGACCAGAACCCAGTCACTACGCAGGGCAATGGGTAGGCAAAAACCACCTGAGTGGTGATAGTCCAAAGCAGCCTTTCCTGAATTCCTTCTAAAGGAAGACGAGAGTGCCCACCCTTTAGCCAGCTGAGAGCAGCACGAGATGCATAAAGGAGGGCAGGAATGGCAAAAATACATTATGACACATGGAGGTGCCTTTCTTGTGGAAATGTTCAAACTCTGGTGACAAATGTCTAGGTGAAAATCAAAAATATCTTTCTGGTTAACACAGAGCCTTTTGGCTGACATAGCTTAGATATACCAGTAGGCCTTTTGTTTATTCATGAGGTCTTACCTAACAGAGTAAATAGAAACTGGAAGATGATAATAACCCCTTACTGATTAGCAGGCTCTTTAAAATTTGTCTTGACTCTACGTTTTAAATGCTATTTACATATTCCATACATGTAGACATTATAAATGTTTAGAGTGGTCTTGACTCTGGTGGGCCAGGTTTTCCCACTAAATTTATAAGGATTCTTTTTAGAGTGAAGGCCTTAAAAGTAGGCTCTACTTTTAAAATACTGTCCACAGGACTTTTAGTACCAGAAATAATTTTCAAGAGATGTCTTTCCAAGCAGCCAAGTAATTTTCTGTGTGTGCCCTTGCAGACCATCGGGACTTGACTTCATTGTGTGGGCATTGGGTTTTAAGTATTTAGTCTCTGAGTGTTTGCTGAGGTTATATAAAATTTTACATTTCTTCTGGTAAGAAGTGCTTTGATGATGATCATACTTGCTATTATGCCAGAGATGCTCATTACCTTTCAAAACTAAAGCTTCTGTCTTCCTTATATTTAAAGAGATAAGCTCTTAATTGTACAACATTCTGAGGATCAGTTATTATTTCCAATTAATCAGTAATCTAAAAATAATAGTAATTTATGCACACAAGTACCACAGGCTAGAAGGATCTAAGATTGTGATGGACTTGTCAGTGTTAGGTTCAGTTGTTTGACTCAATGATCCTGAAGGTGCTTTCCAACTTAAATGATTCTTTTCTATTCTATCTTCCAAAAGAGATGGGAAATATGCTGAAGAACTAGTCAAATAGGAAAAATACATGTATTTTGTTCTATGGGAAAACCCCCTAAATTAGAAACACAGAGTTGTATACATGTAGAAATGTAAAAATGATGGACTACGCCTAAAAAAAAAAAATAAATTCCTTTACAGCTATAAACCTTTGGTGGTATAATTACAAAAAAAGGAATACCAGTAACCAAAAGGTAACAAGGCAATATGAGAAAGTTACTTACCCAAAACTCTCTTCTTCTCAGAAGCTAGGTCTTCAAGATTCACACTTAAACTTTGCTTCTCAGGATAAAAGCAGCAAAAACTCTTAAAAATACTAAATCACTCTGGTGCTTAAAACTGTCAAAGAGAATGGCAGGCTACAAGTTCTACCAATTCCTTTTGGTCCACAGCATATCCTTTTTCCTCTCTCCTCAAACCATAATGCTTCCCTCTTTATTTTCCAGTTAGTTCCTGAGTTTGGAAAAGCTTTCTTTTAGATTTCTGAACTTATTTCAATAAAAAAAGCAGTGTTGTTGGACAACTTTTGGGTGTCTTGAGCCAAGAAGAAAAAAATCGTTTACAAAAATCAGTGTGGTGGCTTCCTTTGAAATAGAAATTAATCTGGCAGTCTGTCCGATAACCTGAATACAAATAAGAGACCTAATAATCTTCATCCTTAATCTACTTCCACAGATGTAGCAGGAATAGTCTTTCTGACAATATTACTGGATAGCTATGAACCATGAACCGCTGTTCATGAACCACTTAATGGCAGCCATCAAAGTTCTTCAGTACTCAAAGTACTGAGTACCCCACGTTATTAATACTGGCCCTTAAGACATCAATATTCAGATATGTCAAGAGATGCTGCAAGGCGAGTATGATTAAGCTTTGACATACCAAAAAAAGAGACACATTATCAGAACAATGGGAGCAAAACCGGTATATTTGACAAAGAGTGGCTAGGATTTTTAACAGCCATATATGAAGAAGCGACTACCCACAAAGTGGGCCTCCAGCTTTCAGAGATTCTCCATCTTATTCAACTACAGAACAGTGATTTTCCATCTATGAAGTCGATAATATTTGGCAGAGCCCCTACCTTCTCGTTGACTGAAGATTAGGCTGCCATATTGTGCCTTGCCTGTGCTTGTGGTCAAGTATTATAACTGTTCTTGGACAACCAAGGCTTGAATTGTAGGGATTTGAAGCACCAATAGTGCACTTCGAGAAATCTTCCTGGGGACCTCAGTTATGTGTTAAGGCACATTACACTTTCCTTTAGAACCAACTATAAACATATTTGAAGTCCTGCAATCTGAAAAGACTGATGTAACAAATAAAAATAACAATAATTATTCTTCTGTAAGATGGACTAGTTTTAAAGTCAAAGATGTCTTCTACCCTTGACAGAGAGAAGATGGCATAAGAAAAAGGCATCTAGAGAAGTCCTGGACTAATAGATCCATGCAGAGGCCTGCAATAAGGAAATACTTAGGTGCTAAGCGTTAATATTCCCAGCAAAATTGGGTACTCTCCTACTCTGAAGCAGTGATGCAACAAAAACAAGGCTGTAATAATGATGAAGTACCAGCAGAAAGAAATTCAATCTATAAAAAGGCCAACATGGCAAGTGCCTCAGCATTTAGACAAGCACTAAAGTGTTAGGCCAGCATCAAACAACCAAAAAAGTAAGTTCTGAAGATAGGCACTGAAGCACTTGCATGAACTGGAGTTGAAATTAGAGGGCAATAGTGACCAAAGCATGCAGGAAGACTTGCAAAGAGCACTGGTAAAGTGCAGATTTTGAAGTATTGCAGAAATACATTATAACACCTTGGATGTATCTCAGAAATAGTAAACTACACTTCAAGCAGAATAAGGCCAAGAAAAAATGCAATAAGCACCGCTGAGCCATACATAAGTGTTTAAGCATTATTCAAGGTGGGACAGCTATTACAGGAAGATCTTTTTCTGAGCAAGAAAGATCTCACTTAAGTATTCGAAAGAAGGTGCTTATATTGACTAGAAGCTGTGAGTAATGTGCAGTAATAGGTCTAGTGTACTGTAATGCATCACGACAGACCTCAAGCAGAAAGAAAGAAATAAAGAAGAGTTGCAAGTACTTGTCTGATCCTGACAGTCTGAACTGTGAAGCTAAGATCAAAGAGCAAGAGGCCTTCTCAGATAATGACTCAAGCAAATACCATGTATTTTAAAAAAATCACAGTGGAATTTCTATCTCAGTATGATACATACTGTTGACTAAATTTTGTATTCACTTTGAACATCGTTAATCAGCAGCAGTGCTGTAAAACTGTAGATCTGCCCAGAAAGCATCTACTAAGCTCAATGAACATACAGAGCCGTCTACATGGCTTGAGGCATTCTGTTAATATCAACTCATTTTAGTAAACATCAGAAGGAAGCCATGAATTTCTCTACCTAGCCATCTCTTTGCTCTTAATTGCAAAGGTCTAGTTAAAGGTCATATTTAAATTGTTCAATCAAGTAAAACATAACGAATTATGAACATATTACAAGGTTTAGAATAAAACTGCAAATTATGAATGGAGAACTCAGTGGGTAACTAATACACTAGGGACTGAGAACTCCGTTGTGCAAGAGCTAATAATGAGATGTAACAAAAGACGACTATACTTTTTTTTTCTTCTTACACCTTCAGAAAAGGAGAATACAGATTTTGTTGACAGTGTTAATTTGGAAGGATGGAGTGCATGTTTAATGTGCAAGAATTGCCAAAACTGAGATTTTACCTCATTTACAATGTTGAGGATACATCTTTTTTACTATATGCTCAAGCACACTGTGTTATCAAAAGCTATCTCATCTATTTTACAACAGCACCTTATCACAACACCATGGTCAAGACCGTGAGGAAACTGGTAAAAAAGGAAGAAAAGCGTGATAATGTTGGATTCTGTAATGGGGAGAATCGGTGTCACTGAAAGCTGGATCCCAGATTTTTAGCCTTCAGGGTTCTATCAATATAATTCAGCAGTTTTTAGATCACTCTTTACAATACCATCCTTGGGTTCGAGCAGTACAATGATCAAGTATTTTACACAAGCAGTATTTATAGGCTATAGAATGCTAAACTACTTGAAACTAATCTGTGGAAGGGCTTTCTTAATGCCCTGGTTATGCTGTACACACGTGATATGAAACTGGTAGTAGAGCCAATTGGTAGAACAACCTTGGACCATACTAGACCACATGTTATGTGCTCTACTTTCTCTGACAATTGAGAAGAATTATGTTGCCCTCCAAAGAATAAGAATGTTTATATATTGAGCTTAAATGGTTGTGGGTTTTTCTTGTTTATTTTAAAGACAACTAAACATGTTATGTTCTTTACTTCAAGAACTACTTCTGGGATGGGTTATTTTTCATTTATGAATTTTTTAGCAGTACATAGGTCCTTATAAAAATACAAGCCAAAATATTGTTCTACTATAAAACAAACAAGGTGTTTTGAATGTTAACTTTTGAATGTTAACTTTTAAACTATAAATTACCAAAGAAAAGAAGCCTGCTATTTAGTATGTAACTATAGAAGTACAGATTTATTTTTGTTCAGATTTACAACTGGCAGATGTGGCATGATAAAAGTCTCTATTTCCACAGAAATCAAGAGTCAGCCCATAGATGCTGAGTGCTAATGGGAATTTATCACAAGAGTTTTAAAGACACAAGTGAGATTTAAAAACTGATATTAAAATTTTCAAAAAGGCTGAACTGACTTTGCAAACTTTCCACCAAACTAGTCATATTCTCTCTGCTGGTAGTAGAAATTTGGACCCTGGCTGCTGTTTATCCCTTTGAAAAATCTCTCTCATGTTAGTAAGTTTCAGCCAATAGTTTATGAGTAAATGATTTGATTCATTATAACTAGTCTGATTGTATAATTTATGTGATGTCTCATCTAGATCTAAAATTGTTATATGATCCTCATGAAAATAATGCTTATAGGTTGTGTTTATTTGTTCAACCAAATCACATCAGGGCATTAACAAGATATTCATATAGGCAGTAAAAATCAATTGATTTTAGGTCCAAACAACTAGAAACAATTTTATCCATAATGTTAATTCAGTTATTTTAATAGGCTCATGAAATAGAACACTATGACACCCTAGTTTAGCAATAAAAATGTTTATTTTGTAATGCAGGTGAAGCAGATTGGGAAATAAATAATTTAAGTAATTTTGTTCTTAATTGTGGTCTCTTTCCTCTGTATACTTACTGGAAGTTGGCATGAAAAACAATATTGCTTTAAAAGCATTAGCCGCTGTTTTGCACTTTAGTTAGAATCTGTGGATTTCTAGCAAGCCTTTCCATTTAGCTCTTTAATTACTTCATTTTAGGTATTCACAATAGGTCAAAAACCTCAACACAAATTCATGGTACAGATTTTAAGAGCTTGTAGTTCACTATAATCTTCTTAATATGTTAAAAAAAGATAAAGCATTACAAAAAGGTCAGTCATATACATATGCAGGTTGTTCTCATCTTTTACCTTGCTGTCTTTGGAAGCAGTAGCACCACTCATTGTTAGATATCAAACTGTCCTTGTATGTGTCACAAGAATTGAAGAACGCTCTGGTGCATGGCTCATTCTTGTCAAGGTAAATGCTTCCAAGTTCTGACTGGTCCAACAACAGGTCATAGTTCGTATCAAGCCTGTTAAACATCCATCCAAGGGAATCTTTGCAAATTGGCAAAATACTGGTATCAAATCCTAAGAGGAAAAAAAAAAAAATCATATAGCAGGAAATCATAAATCATACAGCAAAAAAATCATATAGCAGCTGCTGAGCTCAGCCACCACAAAAGAATGGAGCATCATGGAAATTGCTACTGGGGTACACAGATACAGCGTATAAATGGTGTATGCTATTGAAATACCAGGTATAAGTTCTGTGTCAACTTCATTCCAAAAAATCATTAAATTAACCTGCTAAAAAAATTAATCCCACCACCAGTCTCAAAGCATTTAGAAAGATGAAGTTTCTTGTCAAACATTATACCTATAGCACATACATTATGTACAGTAATAAATGATCTAAAGTGATTTCCTGGAAAATAATTCTGTTGAGGAATTTTAATGATATTATAAATCAGGAGAGTGACGCTTAAGTGGTTTGCAATGTTTACAGAACCAAAAAGATAATAAATTCCAGGTAACCTGTTGAAGTCCATTTTTAAATTCCTATAACGTATATTCAATTCTATGAAAAAGGAACATGATAGCCTCGGCAACGCCTTGAAAGTTATGATCTTTTTCCGTTACATGGTGTACTTTACATCTTGGAAGAGGCCATGGAAAAGATGATTGCTAAGAGCAGCCAGCTGCCAGCATCAGACCTACTAATACAGCCTGCATTGGCCCAAATTATTGCTTGGAAAAAGGGCCATCAGGAACAGGCTGATCTAGTTATACCTGTAGCCAGAGCTCAGACCTCATGTTTGTTTTTCCTGCATCAACCGTAAAGTACAAGCAGACTTGCATATGGACATGGATGGGAAATTCAGAAACTGCCAGGCTTCTGGCCTGTGTAGAAGATGTGAGCTTCATTTGATATACACACACATTTTTTGCTGTTCATGTGCTATGGCTTGTACCACAAGCTTATAGTGCACGTGGCCAGACAGCTGAGTATATATCTTAACACAGAGTGAGATTTAGTGCTACTAAATGCTATTCTTCTAAAAGCTTTTATGCTAAAACTGAGCTTGGAAAAAATTAGATTGGTGAATACAGCTATAGAAAAGTTGACATTAGAGCACACAGGAATTCTTAGTTTCTAATGCTGTTAAAAGCAAGCCTATCTGTCTGTATCTATCTGTTCTAGAAACAATAAAGAAATCTGAAAAGTAATTCTATACTGCTAAAACGGGTCAACTTGGATAACTTAGTAATTAGATTTAGAAATCAGTAGATTTTCCTTTAGATATGGATGTATGTGAAAAAGTCCATGCTATGGCAGAATAACCATTTTGGAAAGGAAAAGAAGAAAGCTGATAGCATCAAAAACTCTCTGTGGAAGTCAGATGACCACATAAACTCCCCTTCCTCAGAAATCCTAAATTAACCGTGATTTTTTTTATCAGGCCAGTCTCACTTTTTCTTGCTCCTTGTTGATCTGTCACATTATTTCTGCTTGACAGAAAGAAAAAAAAATAAAGCAAGCCATTTCATACTTCTGAGATTTTTTATGTGTTTACGACAATTTAAAACCATGGCCAAGCATTCAACCAATGGACTCTTCCTTCCTCTCCAGCCCCTAATAAAACATCAAGACAAAACAACTTATTTTTTGGTGGATGAGGAAGAGAGAGATAGGACCCAACTGAATGTATAAGGATATATAGTAGATGTGCTATTCAACTTCACCTGTAAGAGATACCAAAACCATTTAACAGGTGTTTCCAATTTGAAAAATTCTGGAAGGTTCTTCCACCTTAAAACATTTTGTCTACAAATTAACATTCAGAAGGTCTCTTAAAACTTCCCAGATATTTCTTTTTCTCTGTTATTCCTGCTTTTAGCTAGAGATCCTCCTCAAAACCTTGGATTCAGAAAGGGGTCAATGTGAAACATTGTTTCCTATCCTGCCCTTTGTGTACCTCCATGAAGGGAGGAACTATTCTTGTGCTCACAAAATTTTTCTGAATTTGGCATTCTGGCGAGTTCACCAAACTGTAAGACAAGTTGCAGAAAAAGAGCAACCACGAGGAGGCAGATTTTAGTGAGTAAGATGCCGGCTGCAAGGGAATATAAGACAAAAGCCACTCTAAAGGTGTATTCAGGGGTGGATCTTGTGGGCCAAAGTAGATAATTGTAGACAATACATCTGCATGGGGAATTTTAAGTGTAAGTTTATTGAAAGAGGCACCACTTTCAAGTTTTGAACAAAGTATTTTTCAATTAGCATTTGTGGTCCATGCTGGAAAAGCTCCCGTCATTAAATACTCTGTATTTCAGGACACTAGAAGGTAGTGTTTACCTATTTAATAAACCCTACTAAGTAAAAGGGTAAAAAACTCTAACACCTGCTTATTTTATTTCTCTCAGTCAATTTCAAATTTTACTCTTAAAATAAATCTAAGAATACTGAAAGACCCCTGAACATTTAAAAGGTTTTATGCATCACTAAAGGAAGATTGGAACGATATTATATATCTGTGGAAGATTTTTATTCCTATCTTTTCTTGATTCCTTTAACTAGCATTAGCCTGTGAACTGAGTTCATCCTCTGTTCCCATTCCTCATTTTTTCTCACTTCTTTCTATATAGCTTTTAGATTTTTTTTTTAAAGTGCATCTAATAGTGATGTCTCACTGGATTTCTATCACATTTGTGACAGTTGAGAACAGAGCTTGAAATTAAAACATTTGCATTGCAGTCAGCCATGTCAGTAAAAAACAGATGATTTTTATTAGAAATCACTGACATAAACAGGAAAGCATCAGAAAAATGTCACTATGTTCTAATATTTTCTATAAATCCAAGTGAAGTTCAATAAAACTATAGTTTAATGCTTAAATATAGTGTTTGAAGTCTGATATTTATGCTATACACTTCCTAGTCAACAGGAATATATTATAACTGGCATATGAGAATTAATAAACCTACTTCAAACAACAACATTTCATATAAGAAACTTATTTTGTTATTTCCAAGCCTGAAAAATGTTTACATACATTAAAGCTATCATAACCTATTAAATAGCATCGTATATTCGAGAAAAAGCACTGTGGCTCATGGGGTCTAGCTTTCTACTAAATAACTGGTTGATATAATAATTTCAAAAACTAGTTATGTTTTACCTTGAAAGTAGTTTATTTTTCTTTTTTCAGAATTTGCTTCTGAAGTAGTTTGTATTTTTATTTACAGCCTGGGTATATTTGTTGTTGTTTCTACTATTTTTCGAGTTATCTTCTCTAGTATTGACAATTTTAGTATTTAGAAAATCACATCTCTTCTTTGTTTTCATTTGGCTTATTTCTACCAAACCAAACTCTTTCCTGACTATCAGTCACTGCAGCATAGTGTAGAGAAGTCTGAAATCTAGGTCAAATATTAGTTTAGGTGAAATAAATAAAAATGGCTAAAGTATTTCAGAAGTAAGCCAGAAACACTTTGACAGTGACAGAATCAGCTTTGTTTGATCTAAAATGTAGCAGTCCACATCCCCCAGAACTGCTACGCCACACAAAGATCACCATCTCAGTTCCATGTTCACATTATGAACCCTTAAGAGACTATGCTGGTAAAGTAAAACTCTTGGTTCAATTTTAAAGAATCTTTAAGTAACCGTCAAAACTTTAAATTATGAGAAGTGCCTTCTCTCTGCAATGACTTGCTTCCTCTACTATAATATTGATAAAATAATACAGCTGTCACACTTGGATGTGATATACTTGACAAAAATGAGTCAGGAAAGCACTTAAGTACATACCTAGAGTTTAACTTGCTAATGTGGTTTGACACATGAAGGGGGCAAGCGATACAGAACTAAGAACCACACAATCACCAGGTGACCTAGAATTAGGAAATTAATTGCCTAAATCACAGACTACATATATTATCACTTTGAGTGCCAACCAAGAAAGCTGTTCTTACACATTTTTGACAATTGTGACACAAAGCAAAAAGCAGAAACTAAAGGACCAAAATTAGTATAGTGGAAGGATAGTAATTTATTCTTGACGATTAACTGCCAGGACGTTATACTGAGGAGAGCAAAAATTGCTGCTCAGATGTATAAATTATGAAGAAAGATTTTATCTTTCTCTTATTTTACCCACTTATTTGAAATCTATTTCCATATAACGTAATGAAATGAGCTTTTATGCAGCTATTTCTGAACATCATCTAAAACTAGTGAAAGTGAACAAAAGATATATTTAATGATTAAATGAATTTCACCTAATGCATATGCTGCAAGACAACTTTATCTAGAAGAATGCGAAGTACCAGCTTAAGCTCTTTTCCTCAGCCAAAACAATCCCAAGGGATATATCATTGAGAATTACATCCCTCCTCCATGGCTTACACACCAGCATTCAAAACATTTCCTCAAAAGGAACCAACAGACATGCTTCTGTGTTTCTGACTATTTCTCAAGGGAGAATTTCAACTCTTCGTAAATATAATCTGCTTTTCAAGGTAAAACTATTGTTTGCGTGCTTATGAAGCTCATAAGTAATAAATCCTTGTGTACATTGAGGAAGATAGCTTTGGACATTATGTGGAAATCAAAACAGCATACATACATATGGCTCACATATCGCATTATATAAAAATTGTTTATTTAAATGCCAAGAGAAGTAAACTGCATGATTCGTTCCGATACCAGTACACTTGCCAGTACAATACACTGAGAAATCATACATGTGAATAAACACAGATGTACTCTGCTAGTCCTGACTACCACCATCTAGACCATGGCTTTTACTTGTTCAGCATGCAAGCTGAGCAGCAAGAAGTTTTTCACTTGTGATGGATTTGTCTAGTATTTTGGCTATCAGAAAATCTTCACTTGACAGCATCTCACTGCTGAGGCCTTCCATGCACAAGCTGGGAACAACTTTTCCTTCTTAATGTACTTTCATCAGGACAGACCTGAGCAGGAAGGGCTAAAGAGAGGACTAAGTAAACGTGAATGCTTTCTGTCATATTTGCTGTTCACAAAAGTGCTGATCTAGGTGACTCATCCGGCTCCACGCTAGCCCAAGGAGGAGACAGCATTAGGCATAACATCCTCTGTCACCTGTCTAAAGTTGTAATATATTACTGCTCACCCTGTTTGCACAGATAGGAGTAGAGCCTGGGTTAGGGCAAGACATGGGGAAAGTACCAAAGGTCTTATGATAAACCTAGGATAACTGACTCATTTTACAACAGAAGGTACAAGGGAAAAAAATAAAGCACAGCTGAAATGCCTATTAAACACCCGTTAAAGTTTGCATCCTGAAGTCTCTCCTTTTCCACAGTTTTTTTTTTTAGAGAATTTTATAGGGAGGCGAGGGAGGACCAAAAAAAAAAAAAAAAAAAAAAAATCATCGAGATGAATCCTATTGCTGGAGGTTACCAGTTTGCTAATAGATTGATAAGTTCAGATGAAATGTATTCCGTGGGACAGCAGACTGACCATTTTATTAATAGGAATGACTGTTAAGGAAAAGTAGAAGATACCTGAGGAGGGAGAAAGAAAATGCTACACTGAACATCTATATATGTGTCGTGGTTTGATTGCGGGGTGACAATAAACTGTGGCAGATGTATTGTTAATCTCCTCCCCCTTCAGCCCCTCCCTCTCCCCCTTTCCCACTAAGGACAGGCGATTGGGAGGGAAATAAGGACAGAGAGAAGAGAGTTGGAAAAATTAAAAATATTTTACTAATGCTACCAATAAAAATAGAGAAAATAATACAAAATATACAAAACCAATCTCGAAAGTCCCAGCAATGGCTCCAGCAGATGTAGGGCCAGCACCCGAAGTCCTGGACTGGACTATGCAGCCAACCGGAACTGGATTCAGTCTGTCACTGGGCCTCAGTTCGCAGGGACAACTCACAAGGTCCTCTCCCAATGTCGGCCATAAGGAAAAGGGACGAGATCCTCGTGATCCCCCACTTTTATATGAAGTATGATGTGAATGGGATGGAATACTTTAGTTGGTCAGTTTTCAGTTCACCTCCTGCTTGCACATCTCACGGGATGCATCATTATCAATGACCTTGCATTCCATCGTTATGTCTACCAAAACATGTACCTAACTTTCAGGAAAACTGCAGTTAGTAAGATGACTTTAGCTGACAAGGAAATTCACTAAGAGAAACTTGTTTTTAACAAAACCAGGACAATATGTTTCATAGTGTATAAGGATAATTCTGTACCAAAGGTGGAGCCAAACAAACTTCACTCAGCAATACTGATTTAGTTCATTCAAAGTCTCAATTTTAGGTAAAGATGGATTTATAATTCTTGCTCAGAATTACTTCTAGGCTGGATTTCTTCTTCTGTACTCTTGCTTTAAGGATGTCTGGGTTACGCTAACCTGACACATGCAGAAAGTCATTAGAAGAACCTTTTCTTTTTTTTGCAAACTAGAAATTTGGTTCAGATTGCCAGCTTGTACAACTTTGCAGCATCGCTTGTGGGACATTTTTTGAGATAATCTCAGGAAGCAGCCAAATTCTCAGGCACTCAGAATTCTCAAGAGATCAAAACAGATGTTTAAAACTGCAGTTCTTTTTATCACTTATAACTATACAATATCTGTACAGGAGAGCACTGACAGGAGTAAGCAAAAACTTAGTGTTTCGCTTACGAGTTCTGCCTGTACATCAGGGTTTCCAGATATGCTTCAGCAATGAAGATGAGAGAAAATTTAATTTATCTCTGCATAATGTGAGCTGTGTCTCTTCATTGATAAGGAACTTAAGATAGTCAGAATGAAGTAAAAACCTCCAAGCAAAGATCTGAAATTGTTAATTTTATTTACAGTTTCCTACACGAAAATGGTCTTTTCCTGCTGCAAGTCTGTAAGGGTATTTGTCAATTTTAGTGTAATAATACCTCACCATGCTAGTTCTAGACAAGCCAATTATAAGTAATTTTCTTTCAGACTTGTATTTTTCTGTTATTTTCAAATTATTAGTGTATTAGATGCCAAATAATCATATTATTGCCAAGCCATGAGAAGATTCTCTATTACCTTTGGCCTCTGGTCTTCCAACGTGACAAGACACACAAGTGTTCTTCATAAATAGACTGTCTGTTAGCAGAAGTATTTGTGGGACTACGGTATTTTTGTGCTTTGCATTTGATGCATTACTTCCCTAGAGTTTTATCACACAAAATTAATACAGAAATAAACCAAATATTTTAAAAGAAGGTATGTAAAACCTCGCTTAGTTTTTCAACTCCTTATTTCCCTATCCACAAGGGAATAATAATGGAGGTGTTATTGTCATATGGGGGCAAAGTACCTTTTTCCTCTTAGTGTCATCTATTTAGACCATAAATGGCCTGAGGACAAGATTTAAGTGTTTATAGAGCATTTATAGTAATGATATTTCTAGATACACACACAATCTGAATGTATCTGGACACAAATGGGATTTTGGCAATAGAACCCTATTAATTACTTGAAACAGTCTAGTCTGCACTACTAATAAGATTCAGCTTTGGAAAAAAAGTTTCAGTTAAACAAAGTTGCATAACTCTTGGAAAAACACAACAGTGTAGGCACCTTACATTTTTAACTTGTTATCAGCACAATGATGGCTCTAGCAGAACAACTTGAACACTATTGTTTGTTTAGAAATAGTATTAATGATTGTAAGGATCAATGTGGACTATTTAATAGCCGGAACAACCCTGAGATGCACCAGTAAGGCACTATAAACTTGAACCACATCTACCTTGGTCAGAAGGACTGTGTCCAAGCCTTTTAATAAATCCTGTCCCAAGTGCCACCAGAGAGACAGAAATATGAAAAATCCTAAATGCAAACAGACAACCAGAAAGGATGTTACAAATTGCTTTTTTAAATGCAGAATGGTTTTTCAGTGAGGAAGGAACTCTGTAACAAGAATAAAGGACAGCCTGGGGGAAAGGGTGCCAAAACAGATCTTTAACTCCCCAAGAGTAATGAACTACTTCAAGGATCTACTAGAATAATTAGGACTCTGAAAGGGGAAGTTGCATTCAGGTGGCTTTTTGTCAAAGCTGTTGTTCTGTACAGATCACTGTGTCTCATGTGCTAAGTATAAGGTCATTATACATGATTAAGATTCATTTCTAGATGTAGCTCTCAGACACCCCTAAAATAGGGGCTGGACTCCCAGTACACTTAAAAATTAATATGCCTGATGCCTTGGACCTATTATGACTTTGGAAACCACCTTTGAGGGATGGATTTTATTAGGAATAGTACTCAAGAGTTTAGCTCTCAGTTTTAAGAATTTCCCAACGGTATTAGAAAGGACATTAGCATGTTGGACGGTTATAATTATTTTTGTTTCTTTATGTGTTTACAGGGACATAGTGACCTAATATTTTCTTCTAAACCACAGACATATTAATTTCTCATAATATGCAGTATCTTGTTGCCTCAAAATGAGAAATTTTGAAGTTCAAAATATACATACCAGAAAAACCATATAGATGCATTGAACTGTTTTTAAACAAGTTTTGCACCCCCTAATCCACAAATGAAAGAAAACTACTACTGATCATATATTCATGCAATCACTTTCTGTCTATAGATGGACTGCCTTTTTGCAGTAGGCTGTCAAATTAATTCAATCAAGTAAATATTGGCTATTTATAAAATCAAGTAAGTATTGTGCAAATAGGACCTTTTATATTTGAAAGTGATTTTTTTTTAAAATTAGATATATGCAATCTGAATAACTGACCACAGTACTAAACCACTACACTCTAAACAATTACTCTTCAAATGTTTTTTTGAAACACAGTTTTGTCGAAACACTCTTTTTTAAAGAGAAAAAGAAAAAAAGGTAGGACAAGCAATGCCTCACATGTAACCTCTTTCTCCAATTTGATTTGCTTTGTTTTAGTTAGAAGAAAATAAACAAGCCAAAGCCTGTCATCAAACTTCCACGTTTAGAACCTAGCATTCCTATAACAAACAGCGAACTTTGCAACATTCTTCTAATGAAAGTAGCTCTATTGTAAGGTTGATGAGGTGTATCTCTTTGAAAGAGAAAATCTAATAAATTCACATTTTGTACAACATTCTAGCTGTTCAGGATTAATTTCTGGTACCATTTTACAATTTTAAGTCAAACATTTCTGTTAGCACCCTGTTCACGAGGAATTTAAAATCAGTAGTAGAATGAAAACAGATTTTTCCACACAGATTATATTTCCTTACCTTTTGAATGAAAAGAGCCTTGGAAAGACTATTCTTAGAATAAAGAGTTGACTTGGGTGGCTATCTCTCAAAAAAAAGGCAGGGTAGGATCCAGTCTAACTTGTGCCTAAAATTTCAGGTGCCTCCTGAAGCACGTAAATTCTTTATACCATCAAAGGAGAGAACTTCATGACTTTGAAGGCTTCCAAAAGGAAATTCTGAAAACTGGGCCAGAAACACATTTTTTCCCTTCAATTGGAACAATTACATTTGTAAAGATCCTCATCTGAAGGCATTTAAAGGCAAATACATCTCTCTACCTGCCTTAGAAAGATTCCTTTACTGGCTCAGGTTAGGTGGGAAAGATCCCACAGACCCTAAATCTTTGCAGAAAGCTAATCAGAATGGGACAACAACATTTTCTTCAGAAGAGCTCCTCATGGTCACAGGCCTCACAGATCAAAGTGCTTCATGCAACTGAACAGCATGTTCTAAAAATACTCACGTATCTCACAATTGCTTTGGTCTACATAATCTAAGCAGATGGTTATTGTCTTCTGCACTGTAGATAAAGTGCCAAGACACGAACATTTAGGATGTACTAGATGTAAAATCAGCATTAGATAGACACCACTCAATCTATCAAGTGTTGCTAATGTTATAGTAAGTGACTATTGAAGTCTGAAAACAAACCAACCAGTTTGGATCACATAACATATTTCTAGGTGCAAAAATTGATAAGGTCCAAAAATCCACAAGAGACTTGCATTTTACTCACACATATTAGAAGCTTAGATCTTAAGTCTAAATACAGTTTTTGACAGCTATTCTAAAATAAAAACTTGCAAACAAGCACGCGATAAAATGAATGTGAATATAATATATCCACGTACACATCATGATACAAAGATCTGTTTCAAGTATAGATATTAGGACATATCACTGCTACTCGTGTGCCTACGGAAAAAAAGCCAAGGAAAACGTCTAAGAGAAAAAAAATCTCACACTCTTAAGAACTTTGTGCTTGCACTACATTTCAATGTATTTAAAGTATCAATTATGAACTTTACATTCCTGTATTACATAGAACTCAATTACTTGAAACATTGACTTTTTATTTTTGTATGCTGTAGTACCTAATAGCCGTACAATTGCTTCTTTTATCGCTGCTCAAATTTGTTTTTGAACTTTTAATGAATTCTCAGGCTTCTAAACAGCTGTGCCGCATTTTAGACCTTACCTATTTGTTAACCTCAACAAAGTGAGTATTCAGGAAAAAAGAGGACCCTGTGCAATGTTTCAGCTGACCTTTAACTGAGCGATGTACTAACACTAGCTGTATTATTAGATACATTTTATTTATTACTATACAATAAAAGCTTACTTATGAGCTGCAAACTTTGTATTTCTCTTGTTTTCATCACTGGATGAGAAGCAGATCACTTGACAGATATGGGCACCAATGAGAACGTAAATTGGAAATATATGTTTTTAAATGTATTTTTTTTTTCAATACCAAAAAAAAGTGACATTACTGTATTACCACCTTGCCTCAGAAACTTTCTTCTCAATGTTAAGTATTCCCAGATAACACAGAATTATTCATATTTCCTTAGCATGTGACATTTCTAATTAAATGAAATTCACAGATTTCTTGAAAAAAGAACAAGTAATGCTACAAATAGCGATCAAACAAAAGCTTAAAAAAAAACCCCAAATACTTAAAAAGTTAATAACGAAAGAACTAAGGTAAGCAGCCAGTGGTGGCCAAGCTCTGTAAAACACTCTAGAGGAATTCATAGTCTGCTCTTCATATTAATGAAAGGTAGAGTTTTATGGCTTATGAAATCTAATTTGACTCTCCTTCGCAGTAGGACATCACTCTTGAAACTATTATTGCACGCTTCAATTGCTATTTTAAATAAGCCCTTTGATAATTACATTTAAAAACTTTACTACTTTCCACAACAAAAAAACCTATTTAAATATTTGAGAGAGTTAAAATCAAATTATGCCCCCTACTGTTTCCACTTCCTTAGCACTCCCGAGTCTTTTTCAATTTGAAGTATATCCTTGAAGATTACTTTTTACTTACAAGCATCTCTCCCATGTGTTTTTCTGTGCTAGTACCTACAGTGGCATCAACTACCAATGATGGGTCACACATAATTATAGCTCCTGTATATTATTTGTTAGAGCTAGTCATTCAGCAACTCACTTTTCTCTTTGGAAAAGTTGCTCAAAATCCCTATTTGTTTCTTCTCTTTTGCCTCCTTAAGCAGCAGCTAATTACCAAGCTGTATCAAAAAACCAATTTGATAGCATTCAGAAATGAAAGCATTGTGAATGGTAGCGCCACACGTTCTTACGAGCAAGAGACCTGCCAAACAATGTTGAAAGTTTAAAGTTAACATCTTCTGTCAGTACTAAGCCATAAATAAGAAATTAACTTTAGAAAGGCACAAAGTTGTGGTTTTTGTACACATCTATTTAAAGCACATGAGAATAAGGCAAGTCTTAGCCATGGAAATACTAAAGTACAGAAAAGTTTAAAGAGAACATCAAATAGGACAAGTACAAATCTCTTACTGGTTCTTTCAGGCCTCTGAACAATCCTGGTCTTCTTATTCTGAATTCCACTTTCATGAAGTGCCTTAAACCAGTCTCTCAATCTGTTTGCAACCTCCCTGAATTCCAGATCACTGCACACTGAAAAACAAAATGCAGAGCTGTTTAATGCTTTTCTCCTGGGTGCTAAATGGAACTTTTCATACTTTACCAAAAGAGTAAATCACATAAAATAATACAAACATACATGTTTCACAGCTTTCTTTAATCCCTAAAGTTCAGTTTCGTTACTTAGGTATGCCTTTGAAACCCAATTAAGGTCCTCAGAAATAAATACCTGATGTATAAAGCAATTATAAAACTATACATATATAGAAATTAAAAGCATGCTTTGCAAACTACTGCAAACGACTGTAAACAGTTCTAGCACAGATATTTTCCCATCTTACTGTAGATGAAGCTGTATGGCAGAGACACACATGACAGTCTTCTGGAGTTTCATTTCTATGTTTGTTAAGGTAATAGTAGTGAAAGTCCTACCAGAACAGGTCAGAGATGTGATTTTGGCAGATAATGCAGGAACACCTAACTTGCTTTCCTATGCTGAAGCATGAAAAGAAGAAATAGGGTTGACAGGGAAAGTGCTTCAAGAGTGTCCTGAAAGCTTTTTTGATTTAATGTAGTTTTATAAGCCAACATTCATGATCACCTAACTGCAACGAGGCAACCATACAGCCACTTGGTGATGGAAAGGATGGGTCCTCTGACCAGAAACAGCAAAGGCAGAAAAAGCATGCAAGCCCAAAGAGAGCACCTGTAGCACCAAGAGCAGCAGATTAGTAGCAGACTGGCTGAAGTGTTGTACAGTAGTTAGTACTGAAGGCAGCAGCTGCAGAAGATAACAAAGGTGTGCAGTGAGGAGCCTATGCACCTTCACTATCAGGCTGCTGGAGAAGACAAAGAAAAGGTGTGCTCGGAGCACGCAGATATCCCTTCCAGAACTCTGTTTTCCCATTTCATGTGTTTGAGAGAAGCTGGGAGGAAAAATAATGGGATCTGGAAGAAGACAAAAGCAGGAAAGGCACTGGATGTATGCTTCCCCAGGTAACAAAATACCTTCTACAGCCCTTGTCAACAGTTATCACTTCCAAATCAGGATTGTTTCCCAGATCTACCAGTAACCGACAGTCTGAATAGCTCACACCTAAGTTAGTAGAGCTTCACAGTGATGCTCTCGAAAATAAATCTCTAGTTCAGCTTACTCTTCCTTTATTATATAGCAATCCATAGTATTTGATGACATAGCCTTCAGCATACTTTATAAAATTGAACAACACTGTGAAACACCTATTGGTATTTTAGAGTAAGATTGAAACATGTCATTATGTCAACAGCTATCAATGCATGTACAATAGCAGGCATCTAAGTACTTGTTTATTCATTCTTTTCTGAAGTCTCTCTTGAGACTTTGATTCTCTCCATGAAAGACTTAGGTGCAATCTAGACATACTTTTGCATATATTATGAACTGACATTTTTATAAAACTTGTATTGTTTTTTTCTCTTGTGCAATGGAACAATTTTTCTTCTGATAATTTGATAGGAAACTGGGGAAAATTCTTCTTTACGATATATGAGCATGTATGCTCAAAAATGTCATATTGCAACAACTAGATGAAAATGGTCTTCTGAGCCAAGATAACAGATCATAATCCAAACTTGCAGGATTTCTACATTTGCTACAATGACACCTTCCTTTACCAATCCATGGACTAGCTAAAAGGTCAGCATAAAGAATCAGATATTAACTAACTCGGGACACCCTGCTTCTCTTTAACTTACCCTCTTGTTACAGGTGAAATAGAATAATATTGTTTCCTTCTCTAACTACTCTCCCTTGGTTTAAGAGAAAGACTTTTAGAATTGAATCAAAGGGTATGGAACACAGCACAATCATTAGGGGTACGTGACCTGACACCTAACCACTTTGATTTATCTACCCTGCACGATACAGTGTAATACTACCACAGGTCCCAGAAATAACATAGCTACATCAACGTGGTGTACTGACTGGGCTATTTTCATCTACTTCTAACTTGTCTATATGCAGTGCTACTCTGATTAACCTCTGATGCTGAGGTGACCTACTCAGAGCCAGCATACAAGCTCATTTACAGGCACAACACATACATATATCCATATAGTAATATATTTGTGTGTATACATATAAATAAAAGGAAGAGCATGAGGAAGTGCCAGCTACAAGTAAAAACTTAGCTTGAATAACATTAACAGAAAGATGCACATGGCAGCTGTGTGATGGAGAGAATGTATTAATTCCTGCTTTCTGTAGAAGCAGACAAACAGTCACACTGAAGCTAATCATCTCCTAAGCTCATTGAGGTGTAAAAACAAGCATTAAGAAAAAAAAGATAGTGTCTCTTTGGCTATTAGGTTTAAGAATAAAATGTTTCAGCATCTGGTACTAGCTACTGTCACACAAAATACAACATAAAATGACACTTTCTGTGCTCCTGTGAACTGCATCCATTTCAAAATGGAAAGGACATATGGCACATTTTAGGCATTAAACACATTCCATACCAGATCTTGCAAAAATACAATACAAATTTTAAAAAAAATCTCATTTCAGGAAGAATATATTTTTCATGATAAAAGACAAAAATTGGGGGAAGGTAAATCTAGGAAGTAGCACAAGGACTTTTGGGAGGTCGTGATGGGCCTGTCAGCTTTAATGTCAAGCAAGGTGAAATGACATGATAAACTCTCATTTCCTTTCCTCTCCCTTCCTAAAATCTGTGCTTTCTGCTTGTCATGCTGATTTCCTGTGCTTCCTGCCCTGGAAAAGCAAGAAGCCAGTGGCTGGATAACATGCTGCCACTGTAAGAAGTAGGTGTGGGATAGGATGTATTATAGCAGCTTTCTGTTCTTGCTCCCATCCCTGTCTCAGGTACACACCGATTAGCGTTTCAGGAAAGTAGCTGTCACCGGCACTACTTCTGGTTCACTTCCTTATCCTTTCCATGGGAGTAGCAGAGACATCTCCAGAGAAACTGTAAGATGGGTGACTGGGGCTGGGATCCTGTTCCTGCTGCAGCCTGCCACCCCAACCTCTTCTTTCACCAGTACCTTCAACTGGGCTTGCATAGTAGAAGCCTGATCACAGCCCAATGGTATTACAATGTGCATCAACCTGGGAAAGGATTATTTATTCTATAAAACATCTTAGAATTTCAGTGAACCAGACAGCAGGTCTGAAATGATTTGAAAATTATTTGGAAATTAAAATATTCTCTGCTTAAACCTTAAAAAGTAGGAAGCATCCAACTTTCATAGCACAAAAGAAAGAAAAGACAATAAGATAAAATATACAAAGTTCAGATTACTTAACAGCCAATTCATCATCAAAAGAATACATGAGTAAATATGTTACTGTTTTCTTTAAGAAACATCAAGCAGAGTTGATCAAAAGTTAGAGAATCCTACCTCCATTTTTTAATAGTTTTTTAGTTAATAAATTCATTTATGAAAAAATACATACTTAGAAGATAGGCAGCAACGACTTCATTGTACATAAGTCACTATAGACTGGCAATTTTTTAGTAACAACAGATATTTCTGCCCACACAAAATATGAGCTGAGACGAATTGCTCACACACTCAGTGCAGCAAAAAAAAAAAAAAAAGCTGCATATATACAAGAAACACTAAAAAGTGCATTGATTTTTGCCACATATGTAAGTGCCCATGAACATATATGATTAAAATTGCAGTAAAATACTAGAATTTATAGGTCATTGAAAGAATAAAAAATGGTGGCGCTTAAATATTAGCTTTATTTGTTATCAGCTTTTTGAGCATTTCTATATCAAATCTGTACACAGATTCCATATTACTTCTTGGTATAATATTATACTACTATTGGACTTTTCGTTTCCTTTTTGTTTCATAATAAAGTCATATTTCTATAATGTAGCCAAAATGACTAAGGCAATATTTGTACATTCTGAGTAAACTGAGGGCCTCACATTAGAGAAAGGATCCCATTTCATGTTCCATGAGTCAGCCACGCATACACAAACTGAAGATTCTTATCACACAGGTCATTAAAAAAGTATAAAATACTTTAACATCTTCCAAATTAAAGTTATGATTTTGAATGTCAAATAACTTCAACTATATAAAAGTTTTTTCTAAAAGCATTATCACACTTCAGATTTTTGCTCCTGTTTTGATATGTAAGAATGAAAGAAGTAGAAAATAACCTTTAAAGTAGTAAAATAATTTAATTCCCACTCACACAAAAAGTTATCAATAACTTTTGTTCAACTTTCCACAACATTTAGATGAACATAGAACAGATGTAAAAGACTTCAGTCTAAGAAGTAGCTTTCAGAAAGTCATAAGAAGCAGAAAACAACAGTCAGACATTATCACAGTTACAAACATTTTTTTTTCCAGAGGAGCTGGGCTGTACAATGTAACCCTGAGTTATGCTTAAGTGAAATCTTTAAGTCACATAAAAAAAAAAATCAGCTATATTTACTGAAAACATCCACATTTGGCTTTGTTTCTCATCTGTACCTGCCTCAGCACTCCGCATTAATTCACATGGATTTATGTGAATAAACCTTGTATTCTGCAACAGAGAGGAAGAGCCTAACACTGTTCACTAGAACACTATTTGCTCTTGAAATGTGCTTGCTCAGGGTTACACTACATGGTGAAAAATTATATTAATTAATGGGTTGATGAATTCAAGAATATGTATAGGGACTTTTTTGTCTCTGTGATCAACTTCTAAAGACACATGCTGCTGAAATTATTGTACACACTGGTCTGTACTGATTTAAAATAGGTCAAGATGAGGTAATTCAGATCTATTCAGACTATTATTTCACCTGATAGACTGGGAGACGAATCTTTAATGGTGAAAGTCAGACAGTAAAGGTTGTAGAAGGTTAGACAGTAATCAAAAAATGCATATTAAATCACATGAATCCACTTAGGAACCTGCCAAGAAGTACTTCTGGTTTTGTCTAATGCGGATGCAAGGCATTCCTGCTATTACAATCAATTATAGTAGCCATTAAGAGAATTAGTGTGGGGTAAAATGAAGTCACTAGCTCAAAGGTTACTGAAGTCTCCTGTCATTTCAAGTAATAAAAACTGTCTCTTAAAACCAACACATACAGCTATGCAAAAAAATGAAGGGATCTGAAAACTTACAGGCAACCAATCCAGAAATATCTTCATAATAAATATTATTTAAATGTTAGGTGGAACCAACTGTTCAATTTGTTTTCACATATAGTAAATGTTACAATTTGTGTTGGCATTTGAATATAATTTACTGATTGGAAGTAGAATATTTGAAAATGCTAATCAGTATGTGTTCTTTCAGTGCCCTTCAATTCAAGCTAATTGATAAAGTAGTAAAAATAGTTCTACTGAAAGCTATAAAGACATGCACAACATATTTTGGGACTAGCATAACAGATTGAATTCCCTAACATATTTAAGACAGTCTTAGCTTTCTGACATAACAGAAAATAGGTTATTTTAAGAGTGTATACTTTCTATACAAACACACAGAGACATACATATAAAATTATCTGTAGTATAACAAGTGTAAATCATTACCATATTGACATAACGCAAACTGAAATACTGAAGCATTAAGAAAGAACTTTTGTTAAGTGAAGGGTCAAGAAGCAACTTTGGGAAAAAAAAGGTAATATACACACCCCATACTATGTAGCAGCATCATTCACAATAATTTATGGGACTACAAGGCTGTAGATAGAACCTGTGTCTGTCTGCTTTGGGAAGAGGTATTTTCACCTACTTTTTCAGCAGCAGACCTCGGGTCAGTATTCAATTCTAAGAGCAGAAGACCTAACAGTTGTGAAGGAAGCTATATAAACCTAAAGAAATTATTAGCACACTGTTTAACAGTAACTTAAATGTAGGACTCACCCATTGATCTGTCTTATTTTGTGTCTCGCAGCCGGAATATTCCTAAAGTCTTTATATAAAATAACATGACACTTCCATTCCCGAATGTACCAATGGCCAGTTATCCTGAAAACCAGGATTTACTGATGATACGGGCAGTGGGATTAAGCTGTAGAAGATTAAGGCTTTGTTTCAGAGAGACATACAAAGTACCTTGCCCTGCCAGAAGGTACACTTTCAAGACTCCACTATTGCATCATGTGGTTGTGCTGGCCACACAACTCTATTGTGTTTCAAGAAACACATTCCCTACAACCATGACTGCAGAAGATCATCCCCAGCACACACAGTCTCATGCAATTGGGCAGAACTATATTCATAAATTCGTGTGTATAATAAAATAACCAAGAAGTAAATTTACAGAGAGCATTTAGTCAATTTGAAGAACAGGGTACACAGCCACCACCTCCTACAGTAAACTAGGAATTACTCCATGTGAGATGGATAACTTAACAATCAGTGTGTGCTAAAGCAAGACTTCTGATCATCGCAATGTTTTCTATGTGTTGGAATCAGTGCATATGAACACAGAATCACAGAATAATTCTTGCTGGAAAGGAACTCCAGAAGGCATTTGGTCTTACCCTCTGCTAAAAGCAGGTCTACTTACATCAGGTTGCTCAGAGCAGTGTCTAGTCATTCATGTCCTGTGATCACTGTGCCATTCCCATGAAGGTTCCTCACTACACAAAAGACTACCCCTCTTCAAAAGGAACAACATACTACTATCTTGTAACTCTATACCATTTTCCCTAAAAAGTACAAGAGCCTTTTCTCATTCTGTATCTTGAGGATTGCGCCCATCTGTCCAGGATTGCTAGACTTCCAGAAACCCGGTTACAGCAGCAATTCGGACTCAGGTGTGAGCGGAATTATTGAGAGCTGATGCTTATGTACTCCAATGCCCTTTCAATGCATCACCTACCGTTCATGTACTACTGTATGGCTGTGCAGTAAATCTTATGCATCTGAGATGCACTGATTGACGGCCCATCCAGCATGTCCATTTAAATATACTTTTTTCCCAGAAAGCCCTGTGTGAAAATATGGTAACCCTAATAGTGCCATTAGAATTCAGTGCTGTCTTTAAAGACAGCATCTACTAAAGTAAACTGGAACGTTATATAAAGTGTACCTACTCAGTGTCAGTACTCTGAGAGGCTGCCATTCTGCATAAGTTTATGAATTTAGCCTTGAGGAAATGATTGCTCGAACCGAGAAGTCCTGACTCCAGACTATGGGCTAGTCCCCATTTGGCTAACTCTGAATGTCTAAGAACATCAGAACTAAAATTGTATGCAAATGGCCATACAATTCCTGCAATATGCAGCAGCACTTCTAGCTCTGTATCATCTCCGTCACAAATGGGAAGAATAACATACAAAGAAGTGTGGTCACAAAAAACAATAAATTTGGCAGAAGGACAAAAAGCCCTTCAAACTTATAACTAAAGGATGGGACAGTCATTTAAGTCATCTTTTTACAGTCCCATATGTATAACCGGAACTTTTTTTTTTAAAAGGCTATAAATTGAAAAACTTCATATGTATATTTCTACTTTTATAAGCTCAAGAAGTTTATTAGCCATCTGCTGCCTCTAGAGTGAAAGATTTTAGGACAATACCTTAAGTTAACAAAAAAAAGCATTCTGATTTCCTTACTATTTAACTAAACATAATGAATTTTCTACTTCAGTTAGTCTATGTTACGAGTTAATTAATATAAATGCTGCAGATACCATATCGGGGAACTGCAGCTGCTTATTCTTACTGCCTCAAATTAATGTTCCATACAGACATTCTGCTCACGATTAATGTTTCATAAAATTTAAAATTATTTCAATTACATTACATTTTTATAGAATAAATCTGAGGTTTTTGTGTCCTCACAGTTTTAAAGACTTCACATTTAAATGCAATGACCATTTCTGAGTGCAGGAAAAATAGTAGTAACCACAACATATAAAATTTATGTCTTAAGATACTATTTTCAACTTAAAATACGTAAACTTACTAAAACATTGCAATTAAATAAGACAATAGTAATTCTTTAACCTGTCAGAAGTATCACAGCCTATTGTGGAATTTGTTAATTTATTTTCTGGAGGACAGTTGGTATATATGGCTTCCTTTGCTACCTGCTGCTAACCTCTAGTGTTGCTTATAATTTCTCATCATGCTCTGTTATTCCAAACTATTAATTTCTGATAATGAAAACTATATTATTAATCTATAAGTTGCATGCTTACAAAGCTGGACAGAAAAAAAAAGTTAGATAGCAAGGAGACACTTCCCTGAGACATGCTATATTTCAAGATCTTTTCATTCCCAAATATTTTATATATTCAATTGAATCCAGTATTTCACATAACGGAAGGTATGGGAAGTAACAATTTTCTTAGTGGTGAAAGCTTTTCAGCCAAGCATACCTGAAAGGTGAGGTAGTTTTCCAAATTCAGTTTCAAGGACTCCTGAAAGCACTACTCAGCTCTGGTACAGAGTCAGGACATTTTGTTCCTTTCAAGGATGACACTAACAGGGTCCTGAATAAGACTTTTTTGCATTTCACATAAAACACCTTGAAGCCCCGTAGGCAAGGATAAAAAGATCACTGAACAATGCTCTTTATAAAGAAAACTTAAAAATACATATATATTATTTCAATATTTGAAATTAAACATTTTCTGAAATCAGAAGTGCTCTGTGCTGATAAGCAGCTTTAAAGGTCTCCCACACCAGGTAACTGTGCACAGAACCTGGGAGGGACTGAGGGACCTTTGCTATTGTGAGAGAAAATCACCATTATGCCCTGGTAAGACTGTCTACTCATTTGCATCTTTTCAGGGAAGAAGAGTAGAATTGAACACTGGGTTGAACAGTCATGGACTAATCGAAATTAACTAAACTCTGTTCTGCAAGTGTCTGGCATAAAGGAATTTTACATCACATTCAATCCCACTAATGTCTGACAGATTTAAGGCTGGCACTGCAGCAGTTTTGTTTTTTTCATGCTTAGATTGTGATCTGATACTTTAAACCACTTTGTACTTACCCTAACCATTTGCTTGTGCGTCCTTCTTGAATGTTTTATTACTAACATTGCTCATAATCACTTAAAATTGTGCATTAAAGAGCACAGTTGCCTACAGACCATCCAGAGAGGACTGAGAGGGTGGAATGACTCCAACTTAGCTAATTATTTGTGTCTTTCCTAAAGTGAGGCTGTCAGAAATAGACAAGCTCTTTCTATACTACTGAAAAAAAATATGGCGGTCAATCCATTAAATCAGCAATGTAACAGCAGGATCCACTCCCATTGCCATAGGAATCACATGCACTGAGTTGCAAACTCTGCTACACTGTCCCACCACCTCATGGAAATCAGAACTCTAGTTAAGTAAATGTAATCTGCAGCTGTGTCTCCATACAAATTCACTAATCAAAAGTTGAAGGAGAAATGAAGTAATGATTTAAAAGAGACATGATTAGGGTACAAATATCTGCAATGTTTACATGTGCATACATGAAATATGTTAGCGAAGTGCAATTACATTTTGCTAGTCTACGCACTGAACACCAAACGGATCGTTCATGAATCTCTGATGTAGATCAGAGAATTTTTATGAGATGTATATGAATATTCATAGAGATAACAACGTATTTAGCCTTGGTAATTTCAAATTTCCTATACATCTTTTAAATCCAGAATCCTGCATTACCAACAGTGACCCTACTGAATTACAACTATTATTTTTTGGAGAGGAAGGGGAAACTTGTTCAAAGTGCTGTTTTATAAATAAGTAAGAAGGATATGAGAAGCACCGGTGTGGCATGTGGATATCTGATAGGATACCATTGGGAGACTTTGCGAATTAAAGGACTGTAAATCTGCTGCTTTTTCGTTCATATAGTCTGTAGGAAGAAGTCCAAGGAGAAAACTAGTCCCAGAGGTCCATCTGAAAGAGGAACAAGCTACTTTACCTCAGCAGAGAGTCTGGCAGTGAACTAATAGTGTGGATAACCGAGGACAAGAGCCAAGGAACAAACCAATGAGCTATATTATTTGACAGTGCAAATATACCCTTATGTGCTCTCCGGTATTCTTTCACTCCAAGTTTGCAGCCCAGAAATGGAAACCACCTCATGTTCAGTATAAGAAGAAATGGCTCCAGAACAAGTTAATGGTCACTGAACTATTCTGCAAGGCATGACAACAAAAACAAATACATTTTGGGTGCTGTCTTAGTTTAAGGGACAGATTTAACACCTTTTAAAGGGAAGATATTTAACTGCAATGCTGAAGATTAACTGAGTATACTAATAAACTGCTTCACCATTGTGCAACTATGAAATAAGTATGTGTAAGTTTACCCTTAGTAAAGCTTTAAACTTTCTACAGGAGAAGAGAAAATAAGACTTCCAGAGGTTGGCACCCTTCTTTCAAAATAAAATTGTAAAGATAGAATTAATGAAAAAAAAGGAAAAATTTCCACAAAGAAAGCTTTCATTTTTTTCATAAAAATGTTCATTTTTTTCAATCTGTTCTACTGAATGACGTACTGAGATTATGCAGGCTTTGTCTGAGCTGACTGGATTCTAACCCCAAGGCTGCTTTATTCCCACTACAGATCAGGGTCCATGCATGTAGACACAATACAGATATCCAATTGAACTTAGTAACAGCATGTGATTTTCGTAAAGCTTGAACTATGCTTTTCTGCTCTAACATATCCTGTCAGTGAGCAACAAAATAGAAAGTTCTTCGTCTATATAGCCTTTCCATTTAAATTGAACAAAGACTGCAACAGAGGAAATAGAAGACATTTGCCATTTGACAAGGTGCATTGAATAACTCTCCTAAACTCTTATTGTCCCCTGAGACACCAAAAATAGAAACTAAGCCGTCTGAATTGGCAACAGAAGACCCCATATAAGTTTAACAAAATCAAAGCTCTCAGTGAAGTTAATGTGCAAGGCCATCAGAGACTTTGTACCTTTTGTCACTTGCAATAACACCAAATACAGTGTTGAGAAAATCCAGCTATAACACTGCCACTTAAGATTTCAGAAAACTATAAACTTTCTCCAGAATTGACAGCATTTCTTTTATTAAGATGAATGCTTGGTCTCCAAATGGCTCAGTGCATTCTTCTGATATCTATACATCTATGAAATTCATTCTAGGAAATGCATGGTGCTCCTTTGGAACACTGTGGTAGCTGAACAAGAACTACAGTATGTATTAAGTTTTGAGCTCATCAGAGAAGAAAATCAGGCTTCAATCAGGAAATCTGCAAAAGGAAGAAAAACTGAAGAAAGGGCTGTAAAACTGCAAGTGAATGTACTCCCTTAACCTCCTCTGCAGGGAGAAGCAGCTTACTAGATAGGAAAAGGAGAAGAAAATTGTGACTACAGCAAATGCAGCAAAACACTAACAATCCATCATTAAGAATGACAATTCAGTGGCTGCAGAGCCATGTGTAAGGGTGGCTGCTTATGGTCAGACCAAGCTCTATCAAGGCTTACGTCTTGTCTCCGAGAGTAGCTCTTCACAGATGCTGTGGAAAGACTGGTATTTACATGGTATGTCTCCTCCTGCTTGATCCATAGCACAGAGATGTCTTGGGTTCACAGATTGAGGCAGTGTCTCCAGTAATTTTGTAAAACAGATATGACCTACAAATACTGGAATAAACTTCTCAAAAATTGGCCCCTGAGAAGAAATGGGCTGTGTGGGCTGTGGGAGAATGTAAGAGCGACAGTGGTACGTCAGACCAAAGGCTCATCTAGTCCAGTACTCAGTCTCCAAGAATGGAAAAAGTAGATGCATAGTGAAGCCCATAACAACAGAACAAGCACTTGCTTGATCTCAAATCACTTGTGGACAAGGGATTTCTAAAGCCAGATATGAATCTATATAGTTAGTAACACTAATCTAGTTTCTCTCTTGGAGGCCTCAACCCAAGGCATGTGTAATAAAAAAAAAAAAATCCACAAATTTTAAAATAAAATTTCAGGTCATGCTTTTAGATATAAAACCAAAACCAAAAGGACACAAATACACTGAATACAAAACATGATGCTAGTTTAACATTAAATAGCTGTTCTTAAGTCCCTAAAATATGTCCAAGTCTTCACTAAGACACCCAACCTTCTGACTGTTTCTCTCAGCTCTGACAGATACCAGTGTTATCTGTACAGCCATCAACTCATCTGGTTCAAACCACATATAAGAAATGGTCATTCTCAGAGGGACGGCTCTAAAGAAAACCATCAAATCATCTTTATATGTTTGTATTCCTCATATAAGATGGGTGTGTTACAGAGAATCTTTAATACACCGATTAAACCAAGGTGCTCCGTGACGTTAAAGACCACCAGATCAAAATCAAGCACCATAAGGGATCAGTCTAAAATTCTTGCTCATTTCAATACAGCCAGAATTACATCCCCACTTGGGTGCTGTCTAGACCAGCTACTTGGTCCTTTGAAGAAGGAAGGAACGCTAACACTGATTAACGGACATCTTGGTGGTCATTTAAACAATTTTGTTGACATTTTTTGCAACAAAAAATGGCATTTCATAAGTTACAGTCCACTGAAATAAAACAAAATAACCTCTTTGCTTCAAGAAATGTAACAATATTTTTTGAAAAAAAGTCATAAAATATAACGTATTGTACCGTAGACAAAAATCTATACAAGAACGTACATTGCTTTTCCATATGGTGATTAAGGACCTTTCAAGACAAAAAGAGTATGGACAATTAGAGATGCCAGGCAGTAACCTATTTAGTTATAGTTTTGCTTGTTAATCATAAAGCATGGAAGGTATTTGAAATAACTGGATGTGCTGATTATCAGCACCATTGCCTACAGCTGAAAAGAACTGTCAAATGTCATCAACTGTGAACCTCTTCACCACTGCATCTGAGACTTCGAATAAACTATTACCCCTAATAATGGCATCACTGTTCTGTATTATTTGCAAAATTCATGAAACTATTTAAACTGTCAGTGACATCAGTACTTGGTCAGAAAGAGTCTGAAAAGAATGCATCAGTAGCTGAGGCTTTAAAAGCAAAAACCAAACCAAACCAGTATTTAATTATTTTAAGAAATAATCAAATGTCTACTGATAATGGTTTTGAAGGTATCCTAGTAAGAGCAGTGAGAAATATTTAGTGTGAAATTATGTCAATTTTTTGCATAGACTCTTTTGTTCTTTGTCAAAAGATTTTTAACACAATTTTCTTGTTATAATTCAGGCAGCATTATATTTTATGTTACTGAACTTCAATTTCATGCATGTTTTGCTTCTGCTTTTTGTGGGCTATGCTCTTAAAAGTATTTTGTATTTCTGAAAACACATCAATAACTACAGAGAAATGTGCAGAAATATATTACAGTGATATATGAATTTCAGTGGTCACACAAAAAGCAGTAAAAATGATACTCTCAGGTCTTCTTTCAACCATGATCACCACTAAGATCAACATGGCACTACAGAGTCCTGAGAAATGGTTATATTCTAAGGGGCCAGCTGGCTCACTAGGCTATTCAGGTAGTTTTTAAAGACACAGGAACTGGCAGTCATACATGAACCAACCGTGGTCAAAAATCCAAGTGATTTTGTCATGACTGCGCTGAGCTCAGCAGGATGTTGCTTCCCTGTCTGCATGGCTCATTGCTTCAGTTTCAAGATGTTGATTTGCACCTCCCTGACTTTCAGACTACAGCAGATTCCTGTTTAGCAAGGGGAAGCTGAGGCACAGCAAATGTGTGGAGGCAGAGATTACTGGATTCAATAGCAGGTACCACCAACAACAGAATTTACGTGCAGAGTAGTGGGTTCAAGTTTAAGAGCTTCTACCTAGCTCTTATTTCATTAAATGGGTAACCTGGGTCCACTTAGTGGGAATTATGCTACTGATTTCAGTAAGGGCAGTTTCTCCTTCACTTAACATGAAAAACCTCATTACCTTATTGCAGCATAAAGTCCACCTTTCCTCCTGATTCAACAATTTGAAGGCTATAGCATGCCTACAGCCTGAATACCTGAGGGGACTTGGCATTTTATTCAGTTGTTGCTGTCCATATGTATTACAAATGGACACTGTCAACATATGTTTCTACTTTAAGAGCCAAGGTTGCTATTATTTCTTAATAGGCAAGCTACTTATATAAGAAAACAGTGGTTTAGTCTCATTTTATATTGAATTCCTGTTTTAGCAACAAAAAAAAATGCTATGGTTGCTAATGGCTTAATAAGAGGTGGTAAATATGAGGGAGAACAAATATAACATAATCCTATAACATACCGTACACAACACAGAGCACCTTTGTTATAATTTGAAGTCAATCCTGGAAGACTAATTTATGGTTTTATTGTTTTAAGTAGGACTGGATGTAGTAAGTACTTTGAAAAGGTCATTAAGTATACAGAATAATTTTATTTAAAATAATACTATTCAGTAATTACTGAATTACAGTATTAGATCAGCAGGAAATTGCTTTAAGTAATATTTGACAACTAAAATGTGACCACTGTGGAGCTTTTTTCATTTAACTTGATTTAACATCCGTGCAAACTTGACTTATAAGCTCGGTTGTTTCTTATAATGTTAAGACACTTGCAGGTTTGATTTTTGGGTGTTGTAGTGGCTTTTTTTAACCATTCCTACTGTATCCCCCGGAATACAAATCCAAACTGGATTAAGGATTTAATCACAGACAGGGATAGAGAAGAGCAGGCCCTATACGTGCTTCTTTGCCACTGTGCCACAGACCAGCACCTCAGCACATGTGCAAACCAGGCTATGAGTGTTCCTGGTCCTGTTCAATGGAAAACCTCATTAGTTTACATCATTGATATTTTATGTTTAAATCTTATTAAAGTAAAGGTATCTGACTTTGAGCAGAACCAGCTGAAGAGCATAGCATTCATTCTGTTGGCTCAGCCCTGACAGCAGCAGCAGAGAGCAGACACACTCAAAGCATCACCACTAATTCTGCAGCGTGTGCAAAAAGGCGATAGCCACTTTAAAGCTTTTGCCACAGTTGACTAAAGACCTGATAAAAAGTCAAAGACACTTTAAAGTGTTGTCTACTGATAATCATACATGAGTAAGTGAAAAATGAAAATCTAAGAAGACTAAATAGACTTGACGCGGGACATGATGTAGCATGGCCAGCAGTTGACATTATGGTAATCTATCATAGTTTAACTTTCAGTGTGAAAAAATTCAGTACAACTTCAACTGGTAATTTCTGAAACTGGCCAGTAACTTCAGCTATGGAAAGATTTTTTTTTTTAATTACATTGAATCCTATCATTTCCAAATGTATATGAGACGTTACAATCAGAGCAGACAGTCCACTAAACCCACAGGCATTCCATTTGCAACTTAAAATGGTATCATAACATGACTGTTTAAGCCTCAGAACATAAAAATAAAACAAAAAAATCGTGAAAGCTTTAAGCTTTACAAGAAGCACGTTTTACTGTACAGGCCGAGAAGAAAAAAAGATTTAAAAAACATAGAACAGAACTCAGTTTTATTATCTTTACGATACTGGAAAGTAAATTTGTGAATTTTGCAGTTGATGCCTCGAGACATGCTATAACATATTTTTGGCAAATCTACTAAACAAGAAAGTGGACAGATGATAAATGGAATCATAACTTCACCATCAGATTAAAATAATGTCTACTAACTTAGAATATAATACACGATGATCATCTAGTCCAACTGCCTGACCAATTTGGGGCTGACCAAAAGTCAAAGCATGTTATTAAAGGCATTGTCCAAGTGTCTCTTAAACACTGACAGTTTGGGGCATTGGCCACAGGAAGCCTGTGTCAGTGTTTGACCACCCTCTTAGTAAATAAATGATTCATAATATCCAGCCTAAACCTCCTCTGGCACAGCTTTGAACCATTCCTGTGTGTTCTATCACTGGATCCCAGGGAGAAGAGACCAGCACCTCCCTCTCTGCATCCCCACCTCTGGAAGCTCTAGAGAGCCATGAGGTCACTCCTCAGCCTCCTTTTCTCCAAACTAGACAACCTTAAAGTCCTCAGCCACTCCTCACAGGACACTCTCCCCAGCCCTTTCACCAGCTTTGTTGCCCTCCTCTGGACACATTCAAGGACCTTCACATCCTTCTTAAATGGTGGGCCCCAGAACTGCACACAGCGCTCAAGGTGAGGCCGCACCAGCGCTGAATACTGTGGGATAATCACCTCTTTGGAGCGGCTGGTTGTGCTGTGTTTAGTACACCCCATGATGTGGGCTGTCCTCGTGGCTGCCAGGGCTCATACTGAGCTGCTGTCAACCAGCACTCCCAAATCCTTTCTGCAGGGCTGCTCTCCAGCCACTCCTCTCCCCATTTATACTTGTGCCTGGTGTTACGTGGTAGTATTTTTTCAACCAATATGAGTCAGCATGAGGGAGCTGTGTCCAAATTATAGCACTGTACCATGCCTGGTCCATTAAACTCAAAAATGTTCCTTCTATCACCATGACATCGCTGTATAAAATATCTGACATAAGTAAATAGCTTACCAAAATAAAATAAATGAATACCAAATGTCTAGTCACTGCTGTAAGCCCAAATATGTCAGAGTTAGTATCTCAGTAGGAATTATTAAACAAGGAAACAGAAACCATGACATTTTCAAAAGACATTGACATCAATCACCTGGGAAGAAGATGTAAGCAACAGCTCCTCTGATTATTCAGTCACTCAACAGTGATGATAATCAGAAGAAATTTCCTGAAGATACAGGCACTGATAAGAGTCTCTGTGGGGGAGCAAGTCATATAGACTCCAAAATCTCTCTGAAAGGTGGTCAACTAGGTACATTAGGTCTCTAGATTTTGTTTCTAATTTACTATTCATAAAAAAAAAAAGGCAAGCTTTTCAGCAGAATTTAGGAAAGTAAATATATGGCTGAATCTAGACATAAAAACCAAGGGGTTGCTCTCCTCTCTTCTTTCTACATGAGGCAGCAAAGGACCTGCCTGGTGGGCACAAAACTGTGCTCCTAAGCCAAAGGCATAATTAAAGAATCATCATCTCCTTGCTAGTCACGTTTTCTTTTTTTCACCTTTCTCCCTCTTCTAAGCTGTTCCTTTCTTTAGTCTCTCATATTTTGAAGTGTCAAGAGCTAATAACCACACATTTTTTACATTTTCATGTACAACACATAGTACAGGTGCCCCATTTAATCACTTTGGTCTCGAAAATTTTCTTTGAAATTAAATATTTGTCACTCTGCACATATTTCTATATCAAAACACCTTTTACAATTATCATACTGTTACTGAGTGAATTTAAAATGTAAAACTTTTCTTTACAGAAAGGTAGGATGCTGAGCATTTTAATCTAAATGAATTGATTGACACTTATGTAATCACTACAAAGAAAGCAAATATAGAAATGCATAATTTTTGAGTCCATGTCTAACCATTTTCCCTTATGGCCTTTTTAAAAAGCGAGAAAAAAGGGAACAACTTTCAATCTTTATGACACTGGGCATCATTTATTAAAAATCTTTATGTGAAAGACTGAAGTAACTTAAAAGAACATCAAGAAACTAAATTATTAAAAAAATCCAAATCAAAACAAAGAAACCCAAACACCTGCTTAAGGTAACTGAGTAACTTAATGCTTGTCATTCACCCTAACTCTGTTAACTTACCACGACTAATATTTTACACTTCTCACAGTATAGTAGGAAGCGGTCTACAAAAAGGAAAAATATAAGGAAAGTAGTAATGTATGGTTCTTCAAAATTAGGATGTTCTCAGGAAAGCGGATATACTTCCGCTAGAAAGGTAGATGCATATTTTTCCTTTACTATATTTACTCAATATTGACTGCTGAATTCCTCCCAATGATCAGAACCTTTTTCAAGAAGAAATCAGTCCCACAGCATTACTCACATCAATGAACTTCTAACAAGCCCTCATGCTATACATTGAGAACATGGACATGATAAACCAATGCTTGCATTACAAAATCTGCCCTTAAACCTAGAGAACGAAATCTAGAGATTGAAGAAATAAACACAGGTATACAATAATGTTGTGAAAACAGAATTGGTTTCTGGCTTTCTTTTTCAAAATAGCAAACTGTGCCAGATGCTGGTCTCTGACAACTGCCTGCATCCTTTAGCCTTGACACACTTTATACTGTTGGCTACTTCTAGCTTTAGACTCAGAAAAAATATTTCTATACTATCCCTCAGTAGACTTTAGAGCTGGTGGACAAATCTTCCTGAATTCAAGGAAGCCAAATTATTCCAATCTGTAGTCAATTTATTTTTAACTTGCTTTCCTACTGTTATGTATCCTTTTTTCTATAAAATCTAGTTCTGATCCAATGACCAATTAAACTGTCAGAAACAGCCCGACTGACTTGGATATGCTTGTACCAACTCTTGTTTTTTTCTCTTGGGACAGATTCAAATACAGTGCAACACAATACCTAAGATCCTAATTTTGTTACTATCTTTTTTCCTATTACTTCATTTGACGGGTGACAAGAACAAGGTCTGTTGGTCTTTCTTGAATTTCCAAGGGACAAAAATATTAGCAACAAGTTGTCTCTGTTTCATATTATTGAAACTTTACCATCACTTTGTTAAAACTTTATGCTCTTTTTGTACTTCTGAAGTTAAACCTTTAGAAAGAAAGAAGATAATTAAATAATACAGCATTATTGTGTTATTAGTGGCCTCTGAGGTATCTTTTAATCCCCTTAAACTGTGCATACAGAAATACTATAGAGGTGATCAACTTCAAATACTGACCTTAGAAAATTAGACAAAAAAAGCCAATCAGATTCCTACGAGACATAGTAAACAATGTTATAACCTGCTTAAAATTTTCATCTACACTTAAATTCAGATAAGACGACAATTCTGCTGAAAAGACAGAGCAGAATAAACCCATCTTTATTAATTAATTTCCCCTAAAGCTGGGTTTACAACTCTCTTTTTAAATGGTTCATGCTCCTGCTGTTAAGCATCTCAGGAATTTATAACAGACCTCTGTTATAAACAGGATAAGTAGTGCAAACAGTTTTGATGAGAATTATTATTCAATATATACCAATCCATGATTTTTTCCCTTGTACTCTTATCGATGGCAAATATAAGGGGTTTTTTTGTTCCCTAAAAAACCACATTTCAATACTAGTAAATCACAGTACAAACCTGTTTTTCAATACCATTTAATTTTAGGGGGCAATTGTGTTTTAAAGCTGAATGCTTTTCATTTAGCATTCAGACTATTATAAAGGTGCCACCATGCTAATGAGCCAAATCTTACAATTTGATACAACTGAACAACTGCTGATGCTTGCATGCAAGGTGGCTATAGCACTTGATCTTGTAGCATCAGCAGGAACAACAGTTAAAACAGATGCCACAGTTAATTTCATGGGTCTTGGTGCCTTCAGGGAAGAAGATGGTTTTTTTCCTTTTCCCTGAAGACTTAAATGTTTTATTTAGAGGATTTCTGACATGTCAAGTAGCCTGCACCTGGGATACAAAATTATCAAGGAAAAACAACAACAAAAACCAAACCAAACCAAACCAAACAACAAACAAACAAAAGCAAACTAATATTGTATCTTGTGAAGCAAAATAAAAGCAACACATTTGGGTAATTATGATAATTGGAGCCACAGACTATCTAATAATTGTATTAATATGTTTTCATAATGCTGATTCACCGAGAGTAAACAAACAAATCTACTTTTTTTATTTACAAACAGAAAATCTGTTCTTCATAGTGAAAGTAATGGAGATATAGAAATATATCACCTAAAATAGATTTAGATCATGCTGATACTAGCACATATTTGTTTAATTTTACTTACCGTGACTCTGAGTAAAGCTAAAGTAACCTACATGAAGACTCAAAACTGGCAGGACATGGACAAAATTGTAAAATGCCGATTAGACATGAACAATAAGGATGGTTTTTTTTTTTTAAGCATGAGGAAGATGTATTTTCAAAGACAAACACTCAGAAGCCTGTAAGCATTGCCCTGGAGAGGAGGCACACTGTTAAAACTTTTTAGCATTGCATCATCTTTTCAAACTTTTGGAAATTATCACAGCTTGAAATTAGTAGGGTAATCAGATGATGTAAACATGGTCTAAGCGTCATCACACTTCCACTGCACAGATTAAATGTTTTCAGCCACATAAACTGCTCCACTAGTGCTTCAAAACAGTACACCAACCAAAAGAACAATGGTTCTCAAGTGTGAAAGAGAGTTCAAATATTTATGAAATGAAAGCATCAATATCATTCTGTCTGTATGCTCAGGAGAAGCGAGCAAGCTGTTTTAGTGAAAATTTGTACTTCTGTAAGTAAGAACTGATTGCAGTTTAATTATTGGAAGAAAAAAGAAATTGTGTAACCAAGTAAGGGCATGCTGATACCAAGTGAAATTATTTTCTTGCATAATAAGTTATTCTCATATTTGCTTAAAGTTATCTTAAGCAGAAATTAATTTTCATGGCAGAGGTCAGCTTCAAAAAATAAATTTTTAAATTTTTGACTGAGATCCAACATGCACCTTAAAAAAAGAGAAAAGAAAACAAAAAACAATTCAGAAAGTGACATCATATCACTCTGTAATTATCATATTTTATTTCTGTCAGTTTTGTTGTAGCAACTAAAGAAACATTAACAACAGCTGCCAAAGACAGACTTTTTAATCCCTGGCTTTTAAGAGACTTTGAAATTTTAAAGAAAATATGAAACTTTTACCAGCTATTACAACAGGCACTTCAGAAAAGTGATACTGAAACTATTTAACAGGGAGCACAGACAGTAAAGATTCAATTTCTGTTATTGAGAACTGGTCACAAAAAGGATATCACGTGTTCTTTAAACACCATTTGGTTTACACCCTATTTGAAGACAACTCAGTGAAACCCACTGATCCAACGCTCCTTCAGAGCACCACCGAACCACCATCACTCCATTCCTGAGCTTCCCAAGGAGCTCAAGTATCTTCCAATAAGCTCTCACACAATTACAGGACAAAGTAACAGTAGGTTATGCAATTGGCACCACATTTTACCTTCCAAAAATGAGCATGAGAGCAAATTAAGTAGTTTAAAAAAATTACCTGATAAATGAAGTATTTTTCTAGCAGTTAACTCCCACGGATAAGCAATGAAACGCTTCTAAATACAACTGCATATTGATGGTATAAAAATAGTGTCAGTAAAAAATATTACCATCACATCAGTAATTGAGACACAAAGACAGCCGCATCCTGTTAGCTTATTCGTCCATTGCTTGAACAGAAAGATAATGCTGATGCAGGTACTTAGCACATGATCTGCATCTCTTTAGTTATTTATTCTCAACAGAACTACTGTGACACACTTCTAAAGCCTTTAATGTATCATAAAATTGGCAAGGCCCCTTCATTTACATAATTAAGGCAATTATAGCCACTAGAATCGAATGCAACACCATTTTAATCGTGTGGACTATATTTAAGCTTCCAGCTTTATAATCCATAAAAGCTGGTTGGCAGAGAGCAAAAGAAGATAATGAACATATCTTAATAAAGCATGCTGTCATGACTATCTAAAATAGTTTAATAGAGTTTGTTGTGCTACACAGACTAAACATTTCTAACAATTTGCATGTTTTGGGGACTTCAGGACTGAAATTGTTAGTGAATTGTTTAATAACCTAGGTTAAAGTTAATGATTATCAACCATAAAATTAAACAGCTTTAATTATCTTCTTTCATCATAATGGTTTCTCAAACACTCTTAAAATTGCAGCATCACACATAAAGCCACAGGATGACACACTGAGGTATCATTTTTGCCTCTAAAAAAATATTTGCCATGAGGTGGTGTTTTTTTTTTTTTTCCCCACTACTCAAAAACAGGGGAAAGGAAATAAAGAAATCAACCAGGCTAATCAAAACTTTAATAATTAACCAATTTAAAGCAACCTCCTATAGAGAAGCCTTTTCCTTTGTAAAAGTATATGAATACTTCGTAGTAGTAAGAAAACAACTCTGAATGATTAATTACTCATCTTGTGTATATTGAGTATTTACCTAAAAAGAACCAGTGTGCCCAAATGGCCCCGAGTGTCTGAACAGTCCCATAGAAATCAAAGATTATAAAAAGGCAATGCATCCTAAGTCTTAAGCCCCCATCCCTTGTGGGTGAGCTCACTCTCACATACTGATTTGTAGTGAACCAGCGAGTTTTGCTTGAGACAAAGTTTGGGAAGTTCACCCTGAACTTGCTCCCTGTGCATAGGAGGGACAAGGCCGTCAAGGAAACCCATCTGTGCTCCTGTCCTCAAACACATGCACCCATTTTCAAAGCCGCAACTGGCACAGGACATACACGTCCATGGTGTCTTGTGCTAAAAACATACAGTGAGCACAGGTGCAGCATTGACATTATTTTAGACACTCAGAAATTAACAAATGTACTATTCAAGTACTTTCAACAGAGGGTCAGACCTGCCATTTAAATGCCCATTTGCTGATAACAGAAGAAACATGAGAAGCAATTTCTCGAAGTGCAGCCCACCACAGCAGGCTAGAACTGCTTTCCACAGCCTTGACACCCAAGGAATTTTCCATTTAAATGTAAATTTGGGGACGTGATATACCTGGATTTGACAAAGTTGTGTAGATGGCAGTATCCAAGGCAGGCAAAAGCAGCCATAAAAAGTGGAAGGACTTGGAAATAAAACAGCCCAAAGGAAAAACAAAGAGGAAGAGGTTCTGGAGAAGACTGCTGTTTGTGAAGACACTTGAAACTGTGAGCAAAGACCTATTTCCAGTGATAGGTATGTGATGTTCCACCTTTCCTGTTAGTGTTATAGCTATTCGTAACACTGACAACAAGCACTTTGCTAACAATCCTTTCTAAGGACTTCACTTAATCCTAGCAACAATTAAGGTTTGGGATTTTTTTTTCATAGCATTCTTGAATATGTTCTGCAGTGCTATTTGGTTTATTTTTCATAAACACAGCACAAAGAGTTCCTTCTGTTCTACCTTTTTTAATATAAACTACATTATTATGGAATGGACAGTCTCCCCTTAATCATTCATTTCTTCCTTCCAACAGTCAAGTTCAATGGAATTTTAATTTGTTCTGCAATTATGACTTCATTGCAGAGAACTAAAACATTTAAATATAAATAACTGCTCAAACACATGCCCTGTTTTGTTTTTGGTTTTGGTTTTTTATGCTATCAGCTCCACTCTGATTCCAATTCACAATACACATTTTTACTAGAATGTCTCTGCCTTATTGCTCCACTTGCATTTGTGGTATCACTTCTTTTCTGCAAGACATATATTTTTATCTCTTGTTCCCAAATATTTTAATGACTGTAAAAACAGACACCAAAAGCAAAAAATTCTTTTTCACCAAAAGATCATCTATTACTAATCAATCCTAGTTATCTTTTTTGAACTATAAAGGTGTTTAAAACAAAATGAACACACCCTTTTCCATGCAAGAGGAGTCTGAAATTACAGGAGAAACTCATGCATTTGAAGCAAAAATGAGGAATGGAGTCACCTCTACAGCCTAACAATAGGTTACATGGCTACACCTCTATTTCCCCCGTCCTTCAAACAGAGCCACAGGCCCTTCATGTTTCTCACACATTTTACCGTTTAGTTTCAGCCATCTGACTAAACTGTGGGGTCTTCAAAGCTTCCCATCTGCCAGGTTCCGGTGTGCTTTTCCACCTCACACATGGCCAAGACGTGGGAAGCAGTAGCCCAGACCCCTCACTCCCAAGGGGATGGAAGCCTGGACACAGGGTGTGCTCTGGCGAAGCCCCAGGCTCGATGACAAGGGGACCAGGGGACTGTGGGCATGCAGGTCGGATACACCTTCTCATTCCAAACACATTCTCTGTCATTCTACACCACGTTAGATTGTTACTAATCACACTACATTAAATTGCTACTAATTATGATGGAGAAGTCTCTTTTTAGAAAGTCTTAACATGGAGTTTGATTAATGAAAGAAGATACTGCTGACAATTTTACTTGTCTCAGTGTCACTCATGGAAAAAAATTGTTTAAGAATCTAAAAGAATTTAAGAAAATTTATCTTAACATTGAAGGAATAAACAATAAATTTGGCTCGATTAAGTTTCTGTTATTACAAAAACACAGCAATGAATATTAAATGAATGTCATTTACAAATATGAGAATACGGGATTTTTGTGCTAGTGAATTCCCTTTCATATCATAGCTATGGAAATCATTTACAGATACAAACGAATTCTGGCTAAGATTATTAGTCTGTTATTTTAGAAAAAAATAACATTTATAAAATATAAAGATACTAAAGCAATAATATCTGATTAAACAATAGTATTTCCTAGTAAATATCAAGTAAAAAAATGGTCTGTAATTCACCTTATATAAACTGGAGAGGAAAAAAAAAAGGTATTTTTAATGAATTAACCCTACCAAATTTGAAATCACAAAAATCTAATATGCAACGATTTTTACTTTACCTTCAAAGAGCTTCTATTTATATATAATGTATACTTACAGCTCAACATTACTGTAAATGTATATAATGAAGCAAATAAAATGAAAAGCAATATTTCAGCTTGTATACCTGGACAAATGTAGGTCTATGATGAATAGTTTCGAGATTTAAAAATGAATACTATGTATTATAGCATAAAAAGCAACAAAAGCGAAATGAACATACATTGCTAAGTCAATACCCTCTCAACTAAAATGGATATACAATGATAGGTTTTACTTTTGTAGCATCTTTAAAATCACAAAAAGTTTCAGAAACATTAGTAGAGTGGGAAAGCTTACCTTTAATGTCTTTTCCTCTAACACAGAAACCGATTCACAGTGTTAGAGTCTATTTACATTTAAATCAATGGCAAGATTCACATTGATGCCAGTAGTGAAGGCAAGAGCAGAAACAGTTGCTCAGATCTGATTTTTGTGGTCAGCCTACAGAGATATCAATCTCAAAAAGTACACGCCAAAACAGATAAGACAAATTCCTGGTTTTGAGTGCTTCCACTGATACCTGTGCACTTGTATTTCAGACTATTATGAGAAAAAACAGCAAAACTTTCTAATTAAAATTAAGCAGCAAAAAAAGCACAGAGGCTTTCATGCAAATTTAACTCACATGTATAAAATATTGCTACCATCTATTCTCCTAAACTACTGAGACTGCCTCCTTCCATTTACTGTGCATATTCCTTCAGAGGAAGTTAACAACTGGGAGTAGTTTCTCCAGGATGAAAACCAGTATGCTTCTCTTTATACTTCCTTTTAGAGGCAAGTCTCTTTCTGTCACAAGCATGGCAGAGTAAAATTAGATAGTATAATTAGATCTTTTGGGAAATATTTTAAAACTACTAACATAGCTGTAAATAAACCCCAAACAGCACTGTAACATAACAGTCATTTTCTTTGGTGGGGTATTTTTGTCTTATTTGAGGTTTGAAAGTCAATTTTTATCCTTGACCACACAGCATGAACTTCATCTTATAGATGGGAATTTTGCTCATTGTCCCAGATAAATGCCTTCTCCTGGCTAACATGAGTGATCCCTGATAATATCAGGCCTAATTGGTCTAGTATACGTTGTTTTGGATACAGATTTTACTCTACTGGTGCCCTGGACTTAATCTTGCAGAAGAGAAAAAGGGAATTACAAAACAGTACTATCTGTCCTTGAAAGGTAATAATACAAAGAGGAGATTAAGGAATTAAAACAAATGTTATTTTTGGCCCTAAATATCTTTGTTTCTGAAGTCTGGAAATCATTCAGTGTTTTCTTTGAATGCAAACGAAACAAAAGTTCTTTTTTGGCATCTGTACCTGTACTGTATGAAGAGTGGCTGAGGTCATGTGTTGAGAAGCTGCTGCTATGTAAATAAAATAAGAGGATTTGGGAGAGTGCTGTTTTCCTATTTGTTTAAAAAGAGTCCCTATATTTGTTTTTCAAGCACTGATGCACACAGAACGAAACAGAATCCGCAGTGTCTTTAATCCTACTGCTACTTATCCTCATCGCTCCAAAGCAATTAACAATTCAGCAGTATCCAGTATAAAATAGGATGGAGCTGAGAAAGCAGCTATGTTCTGTGACTAAAGTCTTTCAGGGATGCTAACTGAAAATACTTGCAGCATGCAATGTTGCCTTTTCACTTCCTTCTGGCAAAAGCTTAGACTCAAAGAGTATGGCACTTATAGCAGTTTCCTATGTTACCCATACAGTCCTCCTCAGATGACCAGATAAAGCTTTTCATCCTAATTTTTTAATTTCATCCACATATAATGCAAGGAATGAAGCAACATCTGCTGTCTTCTGAATGAGCACCATTTCAACATATACTCAAAAAATATAACTTGTAACAGGTTTCGAGTCAATATGTCATGTTCAGTAAATGGATCGTAAACACTTATTTGAGAATACGAGTACACTGCTAAAGAGAGATAGATTTTGCAACTTGTTAAAAATTCAAGATAGCAAAAGCAACACTACATAAACTAAAAAGCAAATACAATGCTTCTGGAATCATGCCAAGGTATCACCACCAGGTTTGTTATGCAATTGCAAGGGTCATTAATGATGTTCATTAACATCAAAAGAAGTATTTTGAATATATTAACCTGCAAAATAAAAACATTATTGTGAGGCAGAAAGTTCAGTTGTGACTACAGTTAGTTGAACTTTTTGTTCTCTTTCTCCACCCACTATTAACTATTGAAATTACAAAAGAACTCTTCCACAACCCCACTCTTTCAATTGGATTTGAAAACTTACTTTTTTATTTTCTTTGAGGAATGTTGATAATATGTACTTATGTTACACAGATTTATCCATTTGAGCATCTATTCACAGGCTGCAAATCAATTCAGTACAAATCAAACACAAACCAGTACTGGACTAGAAAACTGGAAATTAAATTGCAATAAAATTTACTTTTACTTATTGATTGGGAAAAGACACAGCTGAAAACAAGAATAAGTTAAAATTAGCAAAAAGTGCCAAATGACAGACGAGCACTCAATAAAACTATTTTTGTTCTAAACCCCACACTTTCTTAAGGAAACGCATTCGGTAAAATGAAAATCTGTTAATGAGACAAGAAAACATTCAGATAGAAAAGTCTTATCACCTTCACCTCTACTGCTCTATTATTAAGTCACCTAATTTTTCCTGAAGAAATTTGGCTGTTAATATTTTAATCTCAAGTTGGCTGAAAGGAAAAACTATTTAAATAAAGTCAAAAGTCAACTGCCAAAAGCTTTGTAATACACTTTAAATTACTGAAAGAACAGATGTAGGTTGATGAATCGTACATTACTAAATAAATGCAACAAAAGTTGAAATAAATGTGCTATTGCAGTAGGTGAAAAGAATTGTTTAAAATGTGAACCCTAGCCGGTAGCAGGTAAGTCTGTGAGTGTCTAAAATTGAACTTGTGAACCCTCAAGCATAAGGCTACTACTTGCTAGTTGTAGTCGCTATGGACTGGTGTAAATTTTGATAAAACAGAAGTGGCATTTTCTGAATCCTCCATTAAATAAATAAACATGGGACAGAACTAACAATTAAGGGGCTGATCACACATTGTGCCTCTGCACATCAACTATTTAGATTGGGAAAATGGGGGCAGGGGTGGTGGGGGTGGTAGGGACTGAAAGGATGGGTCCTGGAAGGCAAATGGCTTCCCAGAAAGAAAAAGGGGTCCCTGAAAGAAGACAGTTAAGATCCTGGCTGGTAGAAAGATGCTGGCAGTGAGGAAAGATCCTAGAGACCAGTGAGACGCACTGAGAATAATGCTGGGGGACTCCCAGGGACCACAGCCAGTATCACCTGGTAGGTAACTGCATAGAGCTGCAGAGCAGAAACCAACATGATTTTCCTCCTGACTGTACCAGGTCAGCAGTGACCTCCCTGCTTGGAAGGTAAGCTGAGATCTAGTGAAGGTAGTGCTGGGTGGGAGGGTAAGAGATTGAGTGTGAGATGAAATCAAGTTGAGTAAAAGCTCTAATCTCACCAGTTCTTAAATCCCAGTATCCAGATGCACTACAGGTTCTTGTTTACTCTGTCTTGCCTGTGATAGGTACAGAATAGGCTATACTTCATTGCAGAAGGTAAGTCTACAAGTTCTTATTCATTTAGATATCTGAATAAGGAAGCTAAGCATGCTTCACACCCAAAAGAGAGGCAGAAAAGGGATTGATCTGGTGCTTGCTTTTGGGGCAGCTGGGGATGGGTGGGTGGGTGATCTGAACTGCCAGAAGGTAAAGCAGACAAAGTGTACAGAGGTAAGTGTTAAAGGTTAACAGGACTTTGTACATTCTAAAAACAAGTGCAACCTCTGCATTTGCTCCACTGACTGTCTTATGTCCTTATCCCAGTAACACAGTTGGTAAGCCTACACTTTGCATCATGCATATTTGCTCTTATCCATCAGACTAAAGAACAGGACTATCAAGAACATTGTCCTCTACAGCAGGCAAAGGACAAAGCTCAGCATGTCTCAGAGCAAAAGGACCATAACTACTACTACTATGTTTGGGGCAAAAAAATGGTAACCAGACACTGCCAAGGAGACAGAAGTCTCTCTAGTCTTGTAAAATGTGCAGTGCACAGAAACCTTCATAGTTTCTGGTTCCACATAACCACTGGAAAAAAAGACTCAGAACAGCTTAAGAAAATAAAGACCTGCAGATTCCAGCTCAGTGAAATCCCTGCATTGACAACTGTGCAAGCCAGTATGAACAGGATGCCCCAAATCCTGGCATATATTTGAAAAGGAGTTTAGGGTGAAAATAGGACATGGGGCAATGACTACACCTGGAAAATAAGATATGGTCCTGTAAGTGCTTCCTCACTTGTCTCTTAATTGACATCTCTGTCTTTAATAGTGGTGCCTCCCATTCATTCTCGTTTACCTTTCTCATTCTGCTTGCACACTACTCCCTAAGCCATCCCTCTCTTCCATACTGCCCCTCTTCATTTATTTTTGTGTGATCCTTCCATCTAACACTGCCTCAAGTGCTCTTCAGATTTTCCCCCTCTTTTATGGCAGTACACTAAGTTTGTTTTTCTTTTATTTCTCTTTTTAAAAATTACTGGAGCACCTGCTCTAGTTTATAGTTTATGATACTCATAGCTTTCTCTAAACTAAAAACAAGACAAAAATATGACAAAGATAGACCTTTATTTTATTGTTTTCTTTTTTGCTTCTTTGTTTTGCTTTGTTACTAACTTATACACCTAGTTCTAGACCAAGTTCTTAGCCCTTTCATTTTTGGATTCAAGCTAACAGCCTCTGCACATCGCTTAGGTTCAATGTTACTGAATGTATCACTAAAATGAGCCAGCTTTCACAAAATCAGGATGCTTGCACCTGCCTCACAGATTCAGAGAGATGGATTAGATAAACTTCAGAGTAACTTCCAACTAAGTTTCCTATGACTGTATGATCAGGTCCACATACATTTTAAGAGGCAAATCTGTTTTTCTGAATACTGGTTTAATTTTGCTTCCTAAAGGAGTATCAGGTTCCACACCAAGACTATTTGGGGAAAGTTCATAGGCATACTTTGCTCGCTAGATGCATCAAAAATTCAGTAAATTTGTCAATTTGAAAAAATGAAAAATCATTTTAGGGGATGCATTTTAGGAAACCTTCACTTAAATTATTGCTGAAACTGGAGCACTAATCTTACTTTGCCTCTTTGGCTTTGTCAAATTTCTAAGCAACTGATGTGTGTATACAGCTCAGAACACTTAACGGAGTTCCATTTAAAGAGAAAAAAATTGTATTCTTACAACAGAAGTTCTTATAACAAAAGTTATAACAAATTTTGTATTCTGTTACAATAATGGCTAAAAGTAACGATACTCAGCTCACTTTCATATTTCTCATGTCTCCTGGCCTTTGGCGTTGTAAAGAAATGATACTCAAATTCCAATGTTGCAGCAAAATGTAGCAGCTGGAAAAACCCTGTATTTTGCTTGCCCTGACAATCTGTCAGGACAGGATTAGTGTTAATTCCCATGCTCATATAAGATCTTTTTTTCCTTCTCTTTTACATAACTAAGCACAAGCAATCTCAATCCCTAGGCAGTATAAATCTTCAAGAAGAATTAATTCCTAATTAAAAACAATTCTATTTTGTTGAAGCCAATAAAATTTGTCTATAGATTGTTTTCAGTATTTAAGTGCAGGAGTACCAAAAATAGAATGTGCTTGAAAGAACACACACATAGACAAAAACAACTGCATCAAGTGAAACACCTTCCAGCAGAGAAAATGCTGATTTTATTTTGTTAAAAACTGAGGCAATGATACCATATTCAAAAACTAACACTGGAGAATGGCAAGCCTGCTACTCAAGAAGAGATATTTCTGGCTCATTATCTTAATTTCACTTCATGCCCTCTGTTAAGCAAATAAACCACGCATCTATGCTGGCGATGCAGAAATTGTTGCTAGCGAAAACTGCAACTGCATTAATGCTACACTACGTCCCTCATCAAAGACGTATTAACCATATAAGGCTGGGTCTTCCCATGTTTTTCTTTCAGGCTGGCACTATGAGCAGATAACAGATGTATCTATTTATTTACAGTTCCTACATGAAATTGTAAATCAATGCTTTAAAAAAAACTCAAGGCTGTATCATTTTGCAGAGCAGTTATAGCACAGGGAATATTTAATTACACAATCAATGATATTGCCAGAGACCAAAAAAGTGACCTAAAGGAGTGTTTCAGAGCAGTTTTTTAATTGACTTGTATGCCTGCACACAACTCAATGTTTGCAGTGGTCATCTATTCGTTGTTAAAAGAACATTAATTCATTTTTTTAAGCTAGGAAAAAAAAATTGCAGTAGCTACAGATTACCATGGAAATGATAAGATTCTCTTGCACAGAAAATTTGGAATAGTGCGTCAAACCATAATGAAATACCAACACTAACATAATCCAGGAATGTAGTGATGGTTTCTTTCATCCTTGAGGTTGCTACATGAAAAAACAAAACAAAACAAAACAATCAAAGCTAATTTTGGTGTATTTCCAAAGAGGACACAGGATATTTGTGCATAAAGATTTTAGCTTGTTCATCAAAAAGGTGACCATATGGAAAGAAAAAAAATACGTCTGAGATCAGTCTAATGAAACACAGAAATGCAGACCTCCAGTCATGCTGTTTCTGGCAAATTCAGGTCCATGGTGAGCTAAAACCTCATGCTATGATGGCTCTCTGTTCAGAAGCAAAGATGGTATCCTGTTTTGTTTGTTAAACAACAACCTTCCAAAGTCTCCTGGGAGTCACTGAAATACAAATAGGCTTAGCCACCTTTTTTTTTTTCTCCAGTCACATCAATGGCTAAGCAGCAGTGCTAAGGGAACCTGATTTATTCCTATCAAACACTTCTCAAACAAAGAACACATGTTTATATGACAGCCTTTACTAATAGCTCTGTAGTTTAAGCACAACTGCTTGCTCCTATGAGCAGTAACAAGGACTTTTAAGTTTCCTTATTTTCTGTCACACTTCATTTTTCTTGAATATTCAATTGAAAACACTGAGGACTAAAGAATAAACTTTTCTTTGTCTTCAGTACAGCCATAAGCATCTCAAGGAGTAATAAAGGGTAAAAAAAGAACAATAACTCATACTACAACAGCTGCATTTGAAAAATACAGTGGTATTTTACTGTAGGCACAATTTCAAAACCCATGGCAAAGAAAACAACTCTGAATAAAATAAAGCTGGTTTCATTCAAGAATAATCAGTGTTTGTGACTACTGTACTCTTCTGTGAGCAAAATCTTATTTCCTTCTAGAAATGAGCTGTTAAAAATATCATACAAATTACCATCACTCACCTCTTCTATCATTTCTGCCTGCATTTGTGGATTTGTCAGAAGGGCAAGGGCAACGTCCTTCGCATTTCACTGAGATTTGTTTTCCTGAGACACAGGCTTGATAGTCTAATTTGCACTGTAAGGAGAGAGAATTACTTTCATTAATATAAACACCTTTTACAACAAAAAATATAGCTCTTCAAGTAATTCAAAGCAATCTTTCATGAAGTGCTTAAATCTTTGCAGATGTAGGTGCTAGGAAAAACATTTCTGCAGCATAACCTACCTTTGTACTAAGAATTAGATTAGATAAAGGTATAAAGTTGTTGTTTCCTAACCTGGCTACAGTTGCAGGCTCAATTCAAGCATGAAAGCACTTGTGCTGTTAGAGTGATTTGAACATGAATACTAAATGGAAGTAGACTACATTTGTTTTATTTGTAATATTTGAGCAGATAAACAAGGCCAAAATACTCATTATTGATAGGAAGCAATCAACAGTGAATTATTATAGAATTTATCACTTAGTTTCTATGTTTAAGATGACAGTATCCTAGCAAAAAGCAATAACAAATTGTGCCTGATGCAATTCTGCACCATGATAGTCTTTTTCAATATAGAAACAAGATTAATTTGTGTGGTTCTGATCTGTATACTTACAGCTTCTATTCCAATTCAGAAACCACACAAAAATTAACTAAATCTAACCAGGAAATGAAATTGTTGTTTCAAGCATATAAACATGTAACATATTTAAAGACAACATACATAGAAAATAAAATTATTGTAAACATTATCACTCTTACTGAAAAGCTGAACTTTTATTCCAAAAGAAAAGTTCTTGACATACAGATCTTTCTGCAGGACGTTTTGCCAATGTAATATAAGCAAAACCAGAAACCAAAACAAAGGCAGAAAAAGTTAAGTATCCACAAACATTTTTTTCAGAAACAGAAAGAAAGAGAGGAAGATGGTTATTGACAACACTTCATCCTCAAATAAAGGATGGAAGACGTCTCATTAGTCGGGTAAGGGATACAGAAGTGTAGGAGTCAGAAAATCAGTTCAAGCAACAAATAAAAATATGAAGTGTTTTCTATGCATCACCACACTTCAGAAGAACAATCTCACCAGAATTTGGGACTTATATTCCCTGACTCATCTTTTGTTTGGGTATCTAACTTCAGTTTAATATACGATTATCAGGATTTCTGGTAAACCTTACAGTTGAAGTTTCTCCTTAAAATGAGTAAGGGGTGGGAGCACTGTAGCTACGTAAGAATAAAGGAGCCTCCTGGAAGACTGCACTTGAGGTTTCCACTAGTATGCAGATATAAGCACTGTAAAGTCACAGAACTTTACCAACCTTTCATTCAGACTTCTAATCCTGTCACACTATCATGCAGTTCTTTGCCTAGCACAACCTTAACTGCATCACTCTCTTGAAATAATACCATTTTGCCTCACTGCCAATAGCAAAAAGGAGAGATATTAGAAGAGAGAGAAAAGAATACCTCGAATTTTGTTTATTTACATAAAAACATCATTATAATTCAGTTCTGAATGTGCTACCTTTTGCCAAAAAGGCATGGTTAACAGACAACGGGGCTAAAAGAATCTTTCAATTTTAACAAAAAAAAGAACAGATCTGCTCCAATTGAAAGCTATACGAATAGCACAAGTGTTTCATAAAGGACCAGAAAATTGAAGCAAAGCAAACAGTTGTGCCTATGTTGACTATGAAACAAGTGAATACCTTTTGTTTCTCTGCACTATTATCCTGGCTGTAAAGGAGAGTGCTTGCATCAGCCGTGATGCCCACCAGACCTCCTTCCAGACAGTGCACGACCTAATTCATATTTTAATACTTGAAACACTCTTCAGAGTTAGTAGAATTGATCATAACCAAATTTAATATGCGATTCTGTTGAAAAGAGATATCTTCCCTTTTTTAAGATCTGAGAATTGTTATTGTTCAATCTTAGTAGCTTAAGGAGTCAAACCTACAAATACCTATGCTTTAGGCTTTGATTATTCCTACTGTTGACTGAACTTAACGAGACCACCATTTAAAACTGGACATATAAAACTTGTTTCAGGTTTGTTTTACTGAGAATCAGAATATGAAGAGTGCAAAATAAAGTGTTGTTTTGTTTGTTTGTTTGAAGATTTCTTTAATCTTTTCCTTGAGACATTATGTTTTACGGACTCCAGTGGTTCTAATTTGTTTACTTGGATGTTGCTGAAGAAACCAGTAAACACTTCAAAGCTGCTCCAGCTAACATAAAGAATTGTGAATTTAACCTTTTTATTTTTCTTTAAAGTTGTCTACTCAGTCCTTGCAAATAACATTGCCTTTTTAAATGTTAAGAAAAACTTAATGTCTGACACCTGCCACAGGCACTAATACCTGAGTGAGTACAAGATCAGCACATAACATTTCCAAATCAGAATTCCCATTCTCAGGTATGCTGGAATTTTACACTCACTTCACTCATTTTATGGACAGGCAAGCAACAGAGATAGATACCTTGTCTCCAGAAGCAAAGCAAAATTATGGTGCTTGCTTAAGTCAGAAAGGAATCAATGGGCTGTTCTGACTATTTTGTATCAGCAGCTAACGACACCAGGAACATAACTCCAGTTGAAACCCACCCTTGTTCCCCAAATAAACAATGCACCAGGATATTGCAAAGGCAGCTCAGCTAAAAAAAGCCGGATCAGACTTCCCTCAGCATTACTCTCAAACTGGTAAAAAAGCAAGCAACGTACCTGAAAAACTCCACAGAAAAAGAAAACTGTGGCATACAGAATATGAGGACACAATGAGAAGTAGTGGTACAAAGGAGACTTAGTGATGAAATAACTCGTTTTGTGGGGAAAATATCTGAATAAACAGCAGAAAAATACATGAGCTATTATGTTATGAATAGCAATAAAATAATTCCAATTTATTTGGCTTTGTTAGTGACTTCTCTATGTGGGGGAAATGTAACATGAATTTTTCAATAATCTAATCTGTTGGATTTCACAATATTCCTTCTTTATATTGGTTTTATAAACTGTTAAGTGCTTGTGCTACTTTCATCACAATCCCTTATATACATTAAAAAATACTATTCTGAATATATCTAGCTTATTATCTTCTGATCTTGATTCCCGTTTCCTCTTAGCGTATGAGTTTTCTACACGTTTCTACAGTTTCACTGTCCCATTTGTATGTTTTATTCTAAGGATACTTGAACTGTTTGAATTTTCACACATTTTTTTTCAAGACAGAAGAACAGGTATTTCTGACTTCAGAGAAATATGCTGCACAGTGCTTAAAAAAAAAAATCATTTCAATACAAAGAATATGTACCATGTCAGGGGGGTCTCTTGGCAATATATTTCAGGATGAAAAATTCCTCATTTCTGTACTGTCAAGTGTTCCATAGAAAAATGCAATGTTTTTGTTCATATTATGCCTGTTTGAAAACCTGTTCAGTCTTAAATGGACTCAACATTCTTCAACATTCGCCCAAAGTAGTTGTTTACTGAAGTAGACACAAGCAATTAAAATCTGTGGGAAAAAGATCAAAGAATATGCCATCTTTAGACATGACTCACACAGCTCTACTGTTATTACAGTAAAGATGAGAATAGTTAAATTTCTGGAACAACTACTACAGTGTATGTTATTTTGATATACACAAGCTCTGCTCTTAGAACTCCTATTACAGAGTTGGAAAGATTAAATGTCAGTAATGTTTCACTAAGCTCTGCCACCTTCCATTCCAAAGTAGCTACCTGTCAAAGGCTGCCAGCTGGATCTCTGTAAACTCTATATTTAAAGAGCCTAGTTTTGCCCCCAAATGGAAAAAAACTAACCTACTTTTTCATGGCAAAAAAAGAGATGAAAATACAAGGAAAAAAAACCCCACTATTATTTTTGTGTGCATTTGATTGGCATGAATACAAGGACAAGACACTTTATTACATGAACAAGTCTTATGAAAAGTGTTTCAGGCAACTGGGGCTGCTTAGCCTGGAGAAAAGGAGGCTGAGGGGAGACCTTATTGCTGCCTGCAACTACCTGAAAGGTTGTAGCATGGAGGGTGTTGGTCTCTTCTCCCAAGTAACAAGCGATAGAACAAGAGGAAATGGCCTCAAGTTGCACCACGGAAGGTTTACATTGGATATGACGAAAAACTTCTTCATGGAAAGGGTTGTCAGGCACTGGAACAGGCTGCCCAGGGAAGTGGTGGAGTCAGCATCCCTGAAGGTGTTTAAAAGATATACAGATGAGGTTCTTTAGTGCTGGAGTTGGATTAATGGTTGGACTTGATGATCTTGAGGGTTTTTTCCAACCAAAATGATTCTATGATTTATTACATGAAGTCCCAAACAATCCCAACTTCCCTTGTATTTGTAAAAAAAGTTCCAGGTAAATATACCGTTCGATATATACGTATTTACTTTTAGAAACTCCACAAATCATCCTCCTGTGACCAACTAACCTAATTTTTCAAGTGTGGATGACAGTATGCATATACGGGGAGGACACTGATAAAACCTGTGACTTGGGAAAACTTTTTGATGATTTCAAATACACAGGAAACCTCTACAGAAAGGAGTAATATATCAGCATGAGTGTCACATATACAGAAGTAAAAATCTCTGTGTTGAGTGAAACAATATTTGGAGAATATTTATACAGTCTAGAAGTTTTAAAATTAGTTGAATTTGATATTTACATCCTTGAACACTAACACTAAGTGAATTTACAGCCATTAAGAAATTGTGAAGGACAGAAAATGTACTATTAGAGTGGAAATGAATGAAAATATGAAGAAAAAGGAAGGAAAACATGATTTCACCAATTATAGAAAAAACAGCCTTCAAGTTTGATTTCTGGACACTTAGAAGAATAAAGGAGATGGACCATGCTATAGGGTTTTATCAGGCAAATCATTATAGATCTAGTTTCGATCTATGAAAGAAATTCTAGAAAACAGAGATACATTAGATTGCAAGTACCTTGATTTTACCAAGACTGTCACACAGCATTGCAATGTGGTAAGCCGTACTGGGAATTATGCTATTTCTGTGATCATATTATAAGATCAGTACAAAACTAGTTGAAAGTGATCATCAGAGTGCAGCAATCAACAGCTCACTATGAAAATGGAAGACTGCACTGAGTGTAGCTTTGCAAGGGTAAGTCACGACCCTCAAACTCTTTTCATTAATGGCTTGAAAAATAAAATAAAAGATATCCAATTAAATATGGAAGAGATGGAAATAACTTTAGAAGACAGGAATATAATATCAATATTCATATTATTGGAATAGGCTAAAAATATAATATAATACACTATAGAAAACTGCTATGTTCTACTCTCAGGTAGACATTATAATCACTTTTAAAGCACAAGCTATGGAACAACTTGCTAGACATGCATTCCAAAGGAAAAATAAAAATCTAGTGATCATTATGTACAATTGAGTGGTGTTTAAAAACATTACCATACCAGGATATATAAACAGGACTTCAACCTACAAAACATGTAAAATAATTCCACACAGCTCTGGCAGCACTTAAAATAGAGCATCCTGTCCAGCTTTGTGACAAGGTCACGACAGTTATTAATTGGGAAGTCTAAAAAAAGAGTAAAAGGAATGATCAGAGGCCTAGAAAATAGATTGAGAAAGAGGCTCAAGGAGTGAGGATGTTCAGCCTTGATTTGCATAACTGCTGTCAAATAGGTAAAAAGTATCTGAACAATACCTGAAAAGAATACCATGACAAATGTTACAAGAAATAATTGGCTTTAATTGCTGCAGAAAAGTTTCAGCTTAGATACTAGGAAGACTTTCTAATAATAAGGGCAGAGAAGTATTTAAAAAAAAATGTTGGAGAAGTTTATTGAATCTTAATCATTTTCTTTACAACCAGGATTTGATAAATCTGTCAGGAATGACACCTGTGTAGTTTACCTTGCTTTGAGAAAACGGTTGAACCAGATGGCATCACACTTATTCAGTGAGAAAGTACATGATAGACCTGCTCTGGGAATGAACCAGTGTCAAGAGCCTATTGCTTGCATAAATCTTGTTTATTTGCTGGAGAAATTGAAATATGTGTAATGAATGAACTAGGGAGACTGCATGAAAGAAAAGGAAAATAATGCTTATGCCGGCCCATGGATCTTAAATAACTTACTTCAGCAAAATTCTGTTTGGTACTAAGTGTATCTGTGCTCTTCGGAGCTCTTGAAAACCTGAGATACGATTTGGGAACATGCTGAATATTTTTAGGTAAACTGAAACAAAAAAGAATTGAACATGTAAATGCTTTTCAATGTGAAACATGAAAAAAAATCCTCTGATTGGACATTTATATCTCAAAAATAATTTTTTTGCTTCCATGTATTTGCAGAACCATCTTCTATCTGTAAAACAACACTCATATCACACAGGGAGACTATGTGTGAGACTGTAAATTAGTTATTATTTGCAGATGTCCCAAAATTTACAGGGAATAAAGATATACTAAAGCATACGAAGAACTTAGCTTAACTGTGTGGCTACTGTATAACAGAAGACATAAGACTGTGGTGAACAGTGCGTAGAAAAAAATTACTGAGTAGATACAAGAGAGGTATGTCAGTTCTGCATGCTGAGTGAAGAGCCTTGTGGAAGAAACAGCAACAGAATTAAGATTGCATTATATGTCTACCAGAAAAGACAAACAGTGTTTACGCAGCATTAACTTTGGCATTTCCCAGCATTTCCTCAATTTGCTTTTTCTCACAGACTTAATTCAGTTCCTTTTTGAGCATGCTACTACTTCAATGGCAAGATAACATATTTTTCCACAGTAGTACTTTCTTGACAGGAATATCTCGCAGCTTTTAAACTAACTAACTAAAGCTAAGTAACGAGGATACACGTAATTTCTCTGGCAAGAACAGAAGCTTATGCGCTAGTGCCTTCAGGTGCCGTCTGCAGATACTCCCTCCAATTCCTCCTTCCCTTCCCCTTATACACACTGGACAGCAGGAAGCAGAGCTGGTCCACCCCTACAGTACACAAGGCAGCAGAAGTTAGCTGCCACGGCATTCACCTACATCTCCAACACGTACTGCGGCCATTATGTGCTTCAAGTCCTGATGCTGAAAAACTGAAGATATGTCAACACACCCTTTTCTACCACAAAAACACAACTTTGCAGTACCTGATGAAGTGTTAATTGAATGTGAAAGTCTTCCACAAATTTTCATGTGCTGAAGTATATGACACTTACAGAAATGCTTTCTACAGCACCATCGCATTAAATGCTGAGCACTTAGCAAATTACTTTTTAGATAAGCAATAACTAATACACAACTGTAATAAGTGTTTCATCTTTGAAAGGTAAATGTCACCTTTAATTGTACCTTTTCTCAATAATGAGAGCTCTGTAGAAGCCTGTGACTTTTTTGTGCATTTAGAATTGAACAGGGCATGTGGTTTCAAGTTGTGCCAGGGGAGGTTTAGATTGGATATTAGGAAAAAATTCTTCACTGAAAGGGTTGTCAGGCACTGGAACAGGCTGCCCAGGGAAGTGGTGGAGTCACCATCCCTGGAGGTGTTTAAAAGGCGTTTAGATGAGGTTCTCGGGGACGTGGTTTAGTACTAGAGTTAGGTTAGGTTATGGTTGGACTCGATGATCCTAAGGCTCTCTTCCAACTGAAATGATTCTATGATTCTATCTAATTCTAAGAAAAAATACACTAATGAACAATTAAATTCGGTTTCACCTGATAATGATTAGTTCATATGTTACAAATACTGAAGTTGAACATATACTTCCATAAAGGGAAAAAGCTCATAGTTTTTTGTTTGCAGTGTTTTGGTGGGTGTTGTTTTTGGTGTGTTTTTGTTTGTTCAGGTTTTGTTTGGTTGTTTTTTTCTTTGTTTGTTTAAATGTTAGCACCAACTGCAGTCATGGATAATGATTCTGACACTAACCGGTGAGAAACAGGAGAATAAGAGGCCCTACTTCTGACTCCTCCACTCTTCCACATCCTTGTTCACTCAGCTTTAACCAAACTTCCAGTTATATTATAAATAAATAGAATAGCTGAGAGAATTTGGAATATATTCTCAAATTTACATATTCCTACCAAAAAAAGCTCACAGTTCTTCCTTTCCTGTCTATTTTCTCGATGATCAACAATGGGTGGTTAGGAGATATTGATGCAATCAATGGGATCTGATCGAAGAGCTCTTTGCTTGGGTACCACGAAGACAGATGCTGAAGAAGAGAATGAAGTGTTAAATATTTCTTCCAGCATCATCATGTGTCTTATTTGTAGAAATGTCTCCTGTAGAGCTCCATATTCATGCATTAATACAGATCTCTGCTTTCTCTCCATTTTTAGAACCTGGTATCTCTGACAGTTGAACAGATAATCTCTGATTCCAGTACTCAGTACTGTGTGTTTTCAGCTTCATTTCTTGCTAGTTTCCTTATCCACATTCCCCATTTTCTCACTTAATCCGTATTTCACAAAGCTTACATACATTCCCCTCCTCAAAATATGCTTTTACTGTATTATGGGCAAATTGCTATGTGAAATTATTGCCTCACATTTGAGAGAGCTAAAGCAAAATATGCAAGAAACTACAATATGCTTTAATTGGGATGGTGATTCCTGTTACCAATCATGGGAGAGGTGGGCAGCATGAGAGCTCATCAAGTTATGTTCCATGTCCAGTTCAACATGGAGCATTACTTGATACACAGCAAGAAGAGAGGTAAAGGACTGCTTGACACAAGGGGCTGATTCCAGGCAATGGCTGGTATTGCTGCTTCATGCAGTGATGTCACTTTACATTGGCTTAAAATAGAGGTGAAAATATGGCTATAGGCAGAGATGTTAATGTGACAAACCTAATTTTGAAATTACGATATTTTATAATTGTTTCCAAAAAGCAACCAAGAAGGCACAAGCAGTTGCAAAATAGAATTTCAAACTAAACCCAGCTAGATATAATGCCAAGATATCACATTTTCAACTAATTCAAGCTTTAGAAATTAAAAATTAATATGCAGATTTATCTAGGAAGTGTCATCCGGATCTACAGAAGTACTTTTGTCCTGACAGTAAACTGTTAATCATGTTTCATATTTACCTAAACAATAGGAGTTTGGGTAAAAAGCTTTTCAGCAAACAAGTACTACTATTTAAAATGAAAACAACATTTAGACAATATTAACCATAGAGACATGCAATTAGCATTTTGACCAGAGAACAAAAGGAAATGTGCCTATTGAACTGAGACCCAAAGCAAACAAAATCTTTTGCGGTTGAAAGAGAACTGATGATACACTGTTTATAAAGCTATGAGCTAGAGAATGCAATTTACATGACAAAATGAAAAGCTGTATGCAGTTTTCTTCCTGTTCACCTCTACAGCTCTTGCCTGTTTTCTTCAGCACTCTGCAGTGCAATGGCATAAAAGGAAAAGCCAGAAATCAGGTTAACTAGCTATTCAGTCTTTTTCAGACACCCTACAAAACATCAAGTCACAGGAACATGCAGATAGATGTCCAGCAGGATTGTTTAAAATTGGCGCCTACCTGTCTTTGCTTTCATACTCTAAGTCTTTTAGAGACACTCGCTGCATAGGAGGTTCTGAAAATCCTTCTAAGTACCGAACTGCTTTTTAAATCAGCCATCTGAATTTTTAGGTACCTACTCAGTTTAGTAAATATATACCTCACCTTCTTATTCTATACATTTTGCAAACAGGTAAACTAATATTTTAAACCATCAAATGAGAATCTAAAGCTTAATTAATGTTAAATGACAAAACTCTGTGACATCCCTACTTGAAGTATACTATTTCCAGTAAATTAAAAATTTTTAATAATAATGCTTCTAGTGATTTTTATGTAAAAAACTTAATCTATTATCTCATATACAAATGCATACTTCAATATTCCTTGAAGACAATACATTCTGTAAAAATCAAGATTTTTCAAATGTAAAAAATAATTTAAAAATATTTAGAGAGTGTTGATTAAGAAAAGGGGCAAAAATATATAACCATATTATTCCTACCTACATCATTCCTTCTGATTTTGGCTTATTCCAAAACTATAAACACTAATGAAGTTCGAAAATACACTAAAACCTTCTTGTAAACATGATTAATTTAAAAAAATTTCTCTTTCTGACATATACACGCATATAATTAAGTCTATAAGTTCAAACTCTTATTCAGAGCTATTGCCCACATATAGTTCAAATTTCAGCACATCGGGCTCCTTGTTTCAAACTTCTTCATCACTTAGCAGACCCAAGCTACCGATACACAAAACGTCACCCAACACTGTGTGCACATGAGATCCTTTGTCTACCTTGTTGCTGGCATCCATAGTTTTGTAATTTGGAGAAAATATCTTGAGAGATCAAAAAAGGAATATTGCTCAGACAAAATTAATTTTACATTTTTCAAGTTTCCACTTCAAATTTGAAACTTATAATTCAAATAAAAATTTAAAATGTGAGGAAAAAACTATTTAATTCTCCTAAATCATCGTCTTAAAAACAGCTGATCATTTTGGTTCAAAATCTTACAAGAAAGATCTTCACGAATTTTCATCTGACAGGCAAACTTCTGAGTAATGGCAATGGTAAAAAGTAATGGCAAAGCTATGAAGCCCTATAATAAGACACAAATGGCTCGTAAAAGCAGGGCATTTTTTCTCAACAGAATCTGCTTATTGCTTATTAGCATGCATTATCACTGTATTTTTAATGTGATATGGCATCCTAAGCCATGCTGTCTGATTGCATTACTAATTAAACAAGTTCAATTTATCTAATTATATCTAAGTTGAAATATTTATAAAGTTAAATGTGAGCTAAAATAGCATCCAAAGGGCGTGCTCATTAGTCTTCAATTACATGAAAAATAATGAAAAAAGTAATGTGCACGGACCTCGCTAGTCCATGCTGGGTTATCCTGTCAAAGTTCCTAAGACATTTAAATTATACTATGTCAATTGAGGAGGAAACAAACAAACAAACAAACAAATCCGTATAGTTACTTAGATTTAGGTGAAACCTTCATCAGCGCACTACAGCATCACCGTTTGGATCAGAAGTCAGATACACCTAGGCACTCTCAGTTTTCTTACCATGACATTGACTCTACAGCTCTCTAGTCTGTTTTTTCACCTCCCTAAAAGTGTACGCTAAGATTCCTTTTAACTTGAAGTACTAGATTTTATTTATTAAACAGTCCGAAGTAGGCAGCTACAATGTTTATGAAATTCCACATTCATCACAGTTTTCGCCCTGTGAGGGAAGAAACATGCTGTTGTGCACGTGGGAGTTAATATTCCCAAGCATGGCTGGTTTTCCCTAGACTACACATATCTCTTCTTGAACTCAAAGAGAAATATCTTGTGTAGAGACACATAGAACTGTGCCTACATCTTTCTACTTTTTGCTGTTACTGCTTGATTTCTAAAATATATAAAAGATTTCCCCATTCTGTGCCCAACATATATGGATTAAAAACAGGACAACACAAAGCCAAGTCTTCATATGTCAAGTTCTGAATGAAGCTCTAGAGTGGCAGATTTTGCTACACAAACTCTTTTTTTTCCTCTTCCAGTAAGTCCATGGCCTACAATGTTCCACTTTTTTTTCTGAAGATCTTTTTTTCTCAAGATCTCATCCAAAAGTACATCTGTTTGTTGAGAAATACTCCGTTTCACCTTGATCTCAAGATTAGTGTGGAAAAGCAAACAAGCAGAACAAGCAGCAATGTCTTAACTTGTGGAAGAAATAGGTCTATTATTATTTGCTGCTTCTAAATTTAGCAGACAGCTTAACAGTCATTGGACACATAAATAAACAGCTTGGACAGTTCTCTTTGCTAGAAATGACTGAAGTTGGAACAGATCACAACCACACCACTGAAGAAAACTGACAAAGGTAGAAAGAAGGCAGGTTTATTGAAAGACTCCATATTCTCAGAAGAACCTTAAGGATTTTGTTTGAGAGCTGGCTAAAACATTTTGAACATTTCTGAATATCAACTATTCATTTCTTCAAGGTTTCTTCTCTCTCTTTTTTTTTATTGTAAAGTGATACGATTTTGAGAGGGAAGTGAATGTGGTTACCAGACATCGCATTAGAAAACCTGAATCCCAGACAGTTTCCTGTGGTTCGATTGAAGAACTGTATTATTTATAGCCATAAACTTAATATGCCTGAGCTGTGATAACACGTATTTGTTTGGTAGCACACTGTTGAATGTTAAATGTGGCTTATTAAAGCGCATTAAATAAGACTAGTCTGCATATAACAAAACTACACAAATATCGCCCCCCCTTTCAATAAAAAATTTAAAATTTTAAAATTCTAAATCACAGATGTATTCTAAGCAGAGAATCTTAAGTATATAAAAACATACTATACTAGCATTAGAGCATCAGGAATACTGAAAACCTGAAGGAATATTTGAACAATCCTTATATGTCTGAATGTGTTTTCAGTGACATATCTAAATATTAATTGGTTCACGTTTACAACATTTCATTGTGAGCTTTTCAAAATTACAAATTAAAAAAAAAAGATTGAGACTTGGAAGAGGATTCTTTGATGTTACAGATATTTTACTTCATTGACATCTGCTAAATTACTAGGACTAAAGCTTTTCTTTTTCCCTGGGACAGCATAATTAGTTTATAGAACTGGTGGTCTCAATTTCTGTTATGCTGTCTGATGTTACTATTTGAAACTTGACAGTATTTCAGTTTCTTGCTAAGTGCAAGTATGACCTACATCAATAGTGTGTAAGAACATGTTTTTAGAAGCTAGACACTTCTGTTTGATTAATTGCAAGTTCTCAAAAAATTTAACTTGAATAACTACATTTTTTCCTAGTAATTTTAACCTCATTTGCAGTTTTGTAGCTTTTCAAATACTTACTGTTCTGTTAATTGCTAAAGAAAACCAAAACGGTTAAGAAATATTAAGTACACCTTTTATGCCTGCTACATCTATGTTGTTCCAAACCCCTTCTTAAAAGGAAAAAGAATTAAAGGATACAGAAAAAGGGAAAGAAATTAGAAACAATGTACATTTATTATAACTCTCCATAACACATGGTAGATAAAATAGACTTTGTTTCAACACAACAAAATTATCCACGGTTTCACTGCTAATTGATAAGCATATATTTAAAGTTCTACTATGACTAAGAGGAGACAAGGAGACACATAAAATGAAAAACAAAAAAACATGGTCCCATGGTTCACTGCACGGGGAGGTGATGCCTGGTTTAAATATGTATGTAAAAACATTGTGCATCAGAACTAAGATAAAAATAACATAGAAATAACTAAAAATAACTAAGAAAAAAAAACCATAGTAGGCATTTAAGTTAGTTTTTGTAATTTTTTTTTTTTTTAAGATACCATTGTGTAGCCACATATTTTATCCTACAGCACAAATTTCAGAAAATGACCTAAAGGACCTAAAATTACTGACTTCCAGGTCACACTGGTGATAGAGAGAAAGAGAGAAACTGCTTTCTGGGAAGAAAAAAAAAAAGTTTAATCATCCCATTCGCACGTATATAGCAAAACAAGAAATGTCTTTGTTGTTACATTTTCTTCTGTTTGCTCACATATCTGGAGTACTGCCTTGCATACAATGGCAATTTAGGCAGCCATGGCTCTCCCTCAACCCTGGGACATGGGAAGGAATGTTCCAAGGAGAACAGAATGACATGCCCAGCATGGGATATAAGGCTGTCAGAGACAAGAGAACAGAAATACACCACGCACCACTAAACTTCTTCCTTTCTAATAAGTTCTAATAATGTGTTTTCCATATTATCTCCTACACTGGCACAGTCTTTGAGGTCTTCTTTCAGGGAATTATTACTGTAATATTTGAATGTTTTCACTGGGCCAAGACCTGAGGCAGTTTTCTTGTTTGCCATTTGCTACTTTCAATCTCATCTTCATCAATACCATTCTTATCGTGGATTGTCTGCTACTAACTCTCAAAATCTGTTCCCTAGGTTGACATAATCTTGTTTCATGCCCACTGTCTTTAACTGTTTTCTCTCTCCCTTTATAAAAAGGTTCTTCTCCATTTGTTTCAAAAAAACCCCACCCAAACAAAAGCTCTCTTATCCCACCTAACTACCTCTTCAATTACTACTCTCTTTATTCTCCACTCCACTGACACCAAGCTCAATAACGAGCTTCCGCTTGGTAAACCTGAAACAATGTTCTCTTTTCACCCCCTTCTTGCAAGGGGACACAGATCATCACTATATTTTCCACTGTCTTCTCAGGTACCTTAATGTTTCAAACAGCTACACAACCTTAAGAACAATATTCATTGTCTCTTAATGCTTCAGACCCATCTTTCCATTGGTTTCTTTTCAGGACCATTTTCTACTCTCCACTATCACTCCACAAGCATAGCTACACCAGCGCCAGCTCCTCTGTTCAGCTCCTATGCATTTCTGCCTGCATACGATGTGCATATATTCTCCTGGAAAAAAGATTCTTGTGCCAAAATTATTCTGACTATTCTAGCTGTAACTCTAGTTACAAGATTTTGAATACTATTTTCAAAAGAGTAATTTCTGCTGACTAAAGCTACCATTCAGAGAAAGACTGTTTTCCAGGTAAGTATGGATGTCTCTAATGCAACCTAACAGTTTAAGAAATCTGAATCTTTAACTTCTCAACTTCACTTTAAGTAATTTTATTTTGTTGTTTTACTGGCTGTCCTGTTTGACAGTCAACATACACATTTAGATTTTCATGAATAGTTTCTGAATCTGAGTTCTTTCTACATGCATTATTTTGTATCTGTATACTGCTCCTGTGACATGGGAGTTATTTAATAAACACTAACACTTGTTTCACTTTCCCCTATTTATCCCATTCTTTTATTGGTTTGTCCTTCCAGCCTAGATTGTTTCTATTCTAGACAAAACTTTATACTGTTTTAAAAAACGATGTAGAGACATTACAAAGATGAAGGCTTAAGAAAGTATTTTCTAGTCCACAAAGCAGGATTTTTTAAATTTTTATTGAAGTTTATGTATATTTTAATGTAAATCCAATATATAATTTTATATTAAACAAACATAGTATTCTGGAAACTAAACTCAATTCTTGCTAGTATAAATATGTCATCCTAGTCTAATAAATACCGAGATGCTCAAAATTTCAAAATATTGGAGGTTCTATGAAGTAATATGTTATCTAATTCACCATTTTCATTCTCTACAGCTTCAGCAGCTATTTATTTTGAATGCGGTTGACAAAAAAAGATCAGTTATATATAATTTGGAATTTTTAGTACATCAGCCTGTTTGGAAAACTGGATAAAGTGAGTCACCCTTCTGACATTTCTCTGACTTTTTTTGAATACCACATCCTATCAATTCAAAGGTTTCGGATAAAATTTCAGGCATTACTGGCAATACCCACTGATGACAGAAGCAGGAAAACCAATCTCATTTCCTGATTTTTTTTTTTTATTATTAGGGGGGTTTTTTAAGCATTTAAACAATAAAAAATGAGTTTCCAGTATTTCTGTAAAGATCAGTTTATCCCCACGAAGTAGGATACATGGATCAATCAAGCAGGATTTCATCTCACTGACTACTAGCCAGTCTCATTTAAGAGAGGTTTTTTATGTTGTGGGCTGGTTGTTTGGTTCGTTTCTGTGTGTTTGGTGGGTTTTTTTGTTTGTGTTTTTTGTTGGTTTTTGTTTTGAATTTTTAAGGGGAGGAGAAGGTGAGGCAGAAGGAGGGCTAGACATGGTTTGTTGCTGTGTTTTTTTGGTTTGGATTTTTTGTTTGTTTCTCATTTGCCAATAACTTCATTTTAATTGCCAATAACTTCATTTTAGTTGCCAATGTACCTCAGTCACAAGCCTTTCATTGTAACAGTTGAACACAGATTTTGTTTGTAGAAGCCTTTAAAGTTACCCACTTGAATAAGGCGATTTTGGCTGGGTCTTGCGTGGGAACTGGATAGAGACATGAATTTTGAGAGGACAAAACCTACTTTTATTAAAAAAAAAAAAAAATTGTGCTGGCCAAGCATCTCAAAGAAGCTGCTTCTTCCAACTGCAAAAATATGGACCAGCATGCTGTGAAATAATTTACATGAGAGAGATTACATTATTTTATTACTAAAGATGGCAGGCAATGATTTAATCTTATTATTTTTGGCTATGTTTCAACTGACAGTTAAGTCTACAGCAGATTGCTTAGTAACAATGAAGATAAAAAAGAAAAGGCAGCATGGATTAGCCCAATTTAAAAAGTAAGACTGATATAGATTGAATCATGTTTGTGGAAACAGCTTTCATTTACTATTACGATGTAGATATCTATTTCCAGCAATGTTTTCTCAAGTAGAAAGGAACTGCCAACAGCTCATGTGACCTAAAAATTCACCATAAGCTAATAAATAAATTTAAATCAATTTAACTTTTACTATAGGATGATGTTTAAAATAACACTGAAGCTTCAAAATGTTGATACTTATTTTTTATGCTTCCTCCAAACAGGCTGTCTTATACCAAACACACTGCTAAGAGGTTATTAAATAGAAGTCGTGAAATGAATAAAGGCAGCAATGAGATAAAAAGAAAATGTTAGGTATGGGATACTCTGAGAATAAAAATCTAGGAATTTAGGTTCATGTAAATCTATAAACAAAATTTGGACAGAGTAAGCAACCAGTACCAAACTGCTCCCTCCACATGCAGTGTGATCTTATCCACTGGCTCTCTTTCACCCTTCTAGTGAGAAATGAATCATCATCTGGGAGACTGAAGAAAGTATTTAAATCTTAAAAAAAAAAAAATCTAAATCCACATACCTAGCTGTCTGTAAAGTATATCAAGAATTCATATCCTTTTTTCTAACTGTTGCTTTTCTATACATTTCCATCTTAGTCTGAGAAGCTAGTTTAGACCTATTATTTTTGCAAAACATTATTTTTATTGCTATTTATACCTATAGGGATGTCATCAATGACATGAAGTTTTCATAGGTAGCAGAAAATTATTTCATTAAAAATTCACTAGCAATATGAAACCAACTTGAGCAAATCGTTGCTAACAATAAAATTGATCTAGGACTTACTGCCAAGATGATTCTGGAATAAAATCATGGGGCAATGTACATATTCTAAAGATTAATTTATTTCTGTGGTGTTTTCCTTTCAAAATACTCAAAGCATTGCTCATTGATCTTATTTAAGGTTAGATTTTGTTACAGCAGGACTACTTGTTGATCACATTCAACCAAAGAGAAAAATTCAGCGTGTTGTACCAAACATCAGAGCTGTAATTAAAATATGCAAAAAATCACTCAAAAGGCAACTCATCTGACATGTGAGCATATTTTTTTTCCTTGTGGTCATTTTTCAGAAGGCCCAGTTATAATATAGCACAATATGGAGAATTGTTCCAACAGAAGCATCCAAGCCCGAGCATCATCAACCCATCCACAGCTACATGAGCTTTATGGACAGCAGTGAATTGCATCCCTGGGTAAAATAATGGCAAGAGGTGGGATGCTGCCAAAAACCACCACATCTGAGCTGCACTCCATGTCCTTTGTATTTCCCTATTAATCCCAGGAAAGATGAGGCTAGACACAGGCTGCAAAAGCTGTCCTGGTAGCAGTCGCTGTGTTTTTCCTGGAGAATGGAGAGGGCGCTAAATATTCAGGGGTACCGAAGCCCTATGCTACAGCAATGCTTGAGAATTCCTAGTGTTAAAATGAATAAAACACTTTCAAGTGCCAAAGTTCAGAGAGAAGCAGAAGGTGAAACTAGACTAATGAAATGTAAAACACATGCAGTATTATTTAAAGGCTATTAACTAAAAATTGTTTGTAACACCAGCCTGGTAAGGAAACAGCAAGATCTCTCTGTACTGAATTTCTTCTCACATAATAATTAATGTTCACTTTGATTACCCAGCATTTCAGCACATAATATTTTTATTTCAACATTCTTGTAATGCAAATAATAAGCATCTTACGCCTCCTACTTTTCCTTTACAGTGACAGTATGCAACTAATTGTGGCCTGCTAAAGTGAATGGAAAACAGAACATCCTTACCCAACTCTGGATAAGCTCTATTTAGAAGTTAGCCTTTCTTTCTATATTGTCTACCTACTATATCATCATTTTTTTTTTCCTCAAAGTAAAAATTATATATGAAATATCTAGTTATGTAATTCACTTCAAATATTTGCATGGGCTTGGCCTGAGAAGGAAGGACATACTCCCAAAGTAGTGTCCATCTGGTAACTGCCAGCTGCCTGGCTGCGTTCTACTAACCTGTTACTATTTACTGACTTATTTTCAAAGAATGTATTCTACAGCTTGCCACAGTCATTGACAAATGCATTCTACATACAAGAAAATTGTTATATAAACTCCTACTGGAGCTTGATGGCACAACAAAACTAAACTTTGCCTGGAGTAAAGGAGCACAAATATTTGACTTTATGTCAATTTTTAAAACAACTACTCCTGAAATAACCTTGCAAGGACCTCTCCTTTGATACAATTGCACCATAGAAGAAGAAATCATAGCGTCACTGAAAATAAAAAAATATTTATAGACTAATGCAGATATTTTGTGTTCATTAACTTTTTTTTAGCATTTTGCTGCTATAAACCTCAATTTGAAATCTACCATGACAAAGTAGTGGAAGACAAAAGGAAGACCCTGCAAAAGCTCTCTGGTGCTATATTACTTCTGCATTATATGCATTTGAGGGACACAGAGGTTGGATATGTAATACTGCACTGACTGTAGCTCTGATAATGGACTGGAATGGAAGCAGAGTATCTATTTAATCCACTCATTTTTCATCATCCTGTTTGAGAAGCACACCCTCACATTTAACACATGAACTGATGAAGTTAAACCTAGCCATGATGTTTATATTACATTAGGAAGAATGTAGGTAGAGAATATAATGGATAAAGTATATAGTATTAAAAAAAAAAACAAAACAAAAAAACCCCGTTGCTCACTCAGAATTACCTGTATCAAATTATCTACCTTGTCTCTTAAACTGCAAAATCATAAGAACCACTGCCTGTTTTATATCTATGTGCAGGCCAGGCTTGGGACTTAAAGACTGACTGAACCTTCACATGGCACAGTAAAATAAATGCTAAATGACAGTATCATCTAATGTCTAGTAAGATGGAAGCACATTTCAGGCTCTTGATAAAACATAGACAGGAGATTACTGTGAATGAAAGTAAGAATATTTTCAAATTTCTGAATTAAAACTTTAAGCCACATCATCAGTGGAAAATAATTATTTTCCTGAGAAGCCAAAGAGTCCAAAATTCATGTGTAGGGCCTCAGATAGCCTGGTGTAAGAGCTAGACTTTCTTTTTTTTTTTTTAAGAAAAAAATAAAATTTTTGACCAGTTCCCTATAGCTAAATATTCAGTTTGTAAGAAAAACATTTTCTTATGTAAAATTTAGGATAAAAGCATAAGAATTGGCATGGTTGCAGAAGTACTAGTTATATTATGATGTTTTTATTTTATCAAGAAGAAAACATCCTTGGACAGGATACTTAAGTGTTCAATCTAATAGACAGTCACTCCTCTTAAGTCTAATACTTTTTTGGAAAATTCAGTTTGTGATTGCAGTAAAAAAACAAACAAACAAAAAAAATCAACACAGTAAATACTTAGCTCTAAAATATTTAAATATTTGGAAATATCCTAAAAATATTTTGCTTAAAATTCTATATGAAATGTTTTCTTTATAAGTAACAAACACAGAGCTTCTCCATCTCCATCGATTTAATCTAGAACAATCAGCATTATCATCATTATTACTATATTTCTCTTCAAGCACGGGATACTGTCTACTATTAGAAACATTTTGTTAGTAGTGTCAGAATGGCAGAATACAGTGGGTCCTCTTGCACTACTGAATTGCACATCATTTTTGACAAAAATAAGTTCAACTAGAGCACACATTTGTTTCTCCTAGGGAGGACTCAGTTGTTAACATTGGCCCAACACTCTTCTACTCAAAATTTTAAGAGAGGATGCTAAACAAATTGATTTGTTTTCAGCATTATGAAGTCTCTCCATCTCAAAAGTTTCACCTGAGCACTGTACTAATGCAGTCCCATGGTTTCTGGACTTCAAAATGACCAGCACAAAATCTCTTCTCTAAAAAAGACCGGGAAAACTGACAGTAACATTTTGTTAATTACTATTCTGTCCCCAAATAAGTACCTAGAAAAGACAGGAGGGTTCAGGAATACAGAAGGAAGGTCTTAGAATACATAAAATGCTGTTGGCAAGAAAGATATGCAACAATTATTTACATTATTACATGTTTTTAATCTCAGCATGCAACATCTATGCCTAGGTTCTTGGAATGTGAAGTATTTCCTGAATGGTGAACTGGAAAATGTGACATGTTTATCCTCCTCCAAATTTGGGACATGCACCACTTTTTTTCCTTACTCAAAACCCTGCCTTGGTGTCTGTCACAGAGCTCCATTACATTGTGGAACACTCTTACAACGTGTTTCTTTGGGTACTACTGTTTCATGCTGCTTAGGATTTGCTACCATTTTGCCTTTTTGTCTTATGTTACACTAGAATTGCTGTATGTTGCAGTCTGTAAAATATATTTTAGTCAAAACAAATGAATGTTGATTTGTCTTATGATACAGCGTTTTATTTTGCAAGAGCTGGAATTGACTGGAACAATGAAAGAATAATTCAGTTCTTTATTTAATTCTTACCTGAGAGGAATATGTGTGACCATCTGATCCACAAACAGGATTGGTATAAACTACTGGACACTGCTTGCAGTTTGATGAAATGGGACCACCCCTCCACTGTTTATGGCCTAAACCAGCCTCTTTCATACTGTAAGTAAACAAAAAGTATGTAATTCTGATAAGCAGTAGTAAAAACAGAACATATTCAGGGTATTTTAATGATCCTTTACAAACAGTAAGCCATACATACTTTCAGCCACAATGTTTTCTTCTAAGTAGAGAGCTGCACAGTCTTTGGTACACACTCGCTCACCTTTGTACATTACTGGATGTAGTGATACCTGATACCTGCATATTATTTCACTTTCTAAGACATCTTAGTAGAAAAAGATGATTAAGATGATGTTTTGGTGACTGTTACTATCAGTGAAAGATGTCTGACTTGTATGATATTTACTTTTTTGTTATTGTTGTTATTAAATAGTATGAATCGAGCTGTTGTATTAATACTGGTGTTTAAGGACGTAACATTTAAGTATTAGAAAATGATATCATAAATACTTCCACAGAGACAGATAGGTGGTCCTTCAGCATACTGTTTGCCTCACTTTCACCTCTGCCTTTCACAGCTTACATTTAATAAAATTCTGACTTTAGCACCCAATGTAAGGTTCAAGGGGGGAAAAAAAAAAAAAAAAAGGTAATCCACTGGAGCAAAGAATCAATCTGCATAAGCATATATGTGTATGCTTATATAAACAGATAGACATAGCTAGATAGATCATTTTAGCCCAGAAAAGAAGCTCCACTAGGCCAGACGAAAAGCCTAAAATAAGTTACTGACATTTTCTCAGAATACTCTCCAAGCCTTCAGTAATTTGAGACACATGGCCATCCTCAGACAAAAGTGTTTTCTCTCTGTAGCTTTGAATTAATTTCTATTCTTGAATTTTTCCAATTGCTTTTTACAACTATGAAAGCATTTAGCAGTCATTGTATCCTGAACCAGCTGTTTTATGAGAGCTCACTAATTCATAGACTGACCTTTAATATGCTTTATATATTAATGGCTTCCATATAAATAAGAAAATACAATAATGCATGTTTTTTATATTATGTTTTCTGTTTGGAATCTTAATGAGGAATCTAAAAATGATTATGCTTCGAATACAACAATGACTTATCAGGACACACTCAAGTAGTAAATGTTCAAACTTAAAAAACCTCAAATCAATCAAAGCAGAACTCTTTCAGCTTGGTTCACCTACAGATAATCATCAACTATTTGCTAATTAGTCATGAATCACTGTTCAAGAAGAACTTGTCTGGAGCAATAAAAAGGAATTGAAATCGGAGAAAATAAACTCCTCATCATCTGGTTTTATAATGTGCAGAGCAAAAGGCTAAAAGGATACACCTTACAGTAAACTGGTGATAATAATAATAAAAAAACCCTGTTTCTCAGCTGTGCTTATGTTTTTATGCTTTTCATAATTTTGGCTATAAATGTGAAGAAAAAAAAATCACGTAGTTTATAGAAGTTTGCATTCAGATTATACTGTGTGGTGGAATTTTGAACTGCACAGATTTTTTGACAATGTAAAGAGGAACCTGAAATGTTGTACACAGAAGTTATCAGTTACTGCTGGGAAAAAAACAGTAATAACTCCAATTACATGTAGCATAATGAATGGTAAAATATCCATAGAGAAAGTTTTTATGTCCATCAGGAAATATAAAAAAGGAAACAATTCAAACATACTACTTTAATTAATAATAAATTACAATCCTTTCTGCTAAGTTGCATCATTTGAAGATTAAGTACAAACCACTTCAGCCCTATTATAGTAAAGCAAAGTACTGTATGTTTCTGTATGTATAATATATAGTAATAATCTGACTATTGCTACTTGTCTCACTTGACTGAGAGTTTTGCTATCATCCACATGAACTCCAGAGCAATTAGATTATTCAGATGGCTGCATCTTTCTCTTACTTCTTGTTACTTTTATAGCTCACAATTTTCCAGAAGTGCCCCAGTAGCCTGAGGTTACTGACAGGACCAGAGTCTCAGCTATCAACCTGATGTCATTTCTGTTTATCTGAAATACAGTAACTTTAAAACGCTGCATAAACCAATTCCAAAAGTTCCAGCCATCAACGGGGAGAACCTCACTGATATCAGAAAAAAACCGAACTGGAAGCAGGGTTTGTGAGACACACAGGGGCTGTTGGGTATACATGCTTAAAATATATCAAAGAAAGGACTAGTGGTGATTATGGGGTTTTAGCATATCTGCATCCATGTACATGACCTCAATTAAGTCTAAAGACAAGAAAAAGATGAAAAGAAGGGGTGGGGGGAAAGAAAAGCACCCCTTTAAATGGAGGAGAATGGATAAGTAAAATCACCTAAAGGAAAGAGAATCACGTATCTTAGGAAGGACCACAAGGAGGGTGGACACTAGAAAAAGCTCAGGATACAGAAATCACAGGTTTGTGAATACCAGTGGAGAGATATGAAGAAAATGGAAAAATATTTCATGAAGTCAGATAGATTACCTTCTCTCAAATAACCTCTGCTTTGTTAATGATTTTAAATACAGGGTGTACCAGGGTACTCAGGGTGAAGTGAGTCAAGTTTCCTGTTATACAAAGAACTCACCTGAGACTTTCAGCAGATCACTCTTCTCAAAATCTTGGTTTCTATATAACTAATAATATTTTTTTACCAAACAGAACTATCATCTGTATTTTTTCCAAAGTTGAAATGGAAAGTATAGGAATAAATAAATTATAAATAATTATACTTTTTAGGTATCAATCCAGAGACACCTGGTCATGGAAACGCTTTACTACAATAATGTAGAAACTAGATTCTGTTTGATCAGAGCTGCCAAACAGCTATTTTTTGATTGTCAGACACGGCGATGACAGGCCAATATGAAATTAATTAATAACCTTTTTAATACTAGTTATGGTAGATATGTGCATTTCATAAAATATATTAATAATGCCTTTTCCTTATATACTTAAACATTTCCTTTCACCATTTCTTAATTGCATCAGATTGGTTCCTGTTGACTGTTTCTTTGTTACCAGGTGTTGTGTTTATTTTTTTTTTCATAGTTAGGCAATGAGCACACATACAAACTATTCACATGGAAATAACTGAGAAACTACTGTGATGATATCTATCATCTTGAATTATGATTATTAGTGTATGTCCACAAACATCATGAAATAAGATACAGAAAGACTGCTTAGCCACAATATAAAAAGTGTTATAATTTACTTGAGATATGCAGATAAAGCAACATATTTCTACATTTTAAAATGTTCGAGAGTAAGACAAATAGTAAACAATCAGTTACTTCACTATATTTTTCTCTTCCTTGTATTTATTATTTTTTGATTCAATAGGCAAGAAAACCCAGATCGCTGCAACTTGCAGCTACTAAAATTCTGCCATTTAATTTTGTGATTCCGCTGCAATCACTACAAATGTTGTTGTGCTTGTTAGTGTTTTGCCACAAAAAATATATGACTCCATGTAAAAGTCAATCTTTTCCACTGACAAATTTTATACTTCTAAATTTCTTGAAAAGGACTTTGGGATCTGTCCAGTAATAAAATGATTATCACCAAATACACAAGCCCAGCCTTATCTGACATCATTGACACCAAAAGGGTAAAATTAACTATATGAGTTTAACTTACCAGCAATGCTTGTGATTGCATTAATTTGCATACACCAAATTGTGCATATGCTTTTAGGCTGCATATGCAACCGCATGCCTAGAAACATAATTGGCCAATCTTCCCAATTACTCTAGCCTATGTACCTGTTTGCATACATAAACTTACCTTCTTGTACACACAGTGATCGTGCCTGCACATACTTTGAGAATGCTTAATGTAACCCATTGAAAATTCAGCTGCAAGCAACATTTTGGCAACATGAACTGATTTAATGTCATCCATAAAATGCAGGAGTGTCCAATTCACTTGAAAAAATGGTATTCTATATCTAGGTTTGAGAATCTTCAAACACAGTTCTTCAAATACAGACTGACAGAAACAAATCTGAGTTAATAAAGACCTAATCTTTCAAAGAACTCTTGTAATTCTTCTCTGATAACTACATTTGCGTTTTTCAGAGATTTTGGAATTATTCCAATTTGGAGACAACCTGATTATGTTTTGCCATGGCCTTTGGGGGACACAATCAGGCTATGTCAATTTAACAAAATCAGAAAAAACATTTTTATAGCAAATTCTCATTTGCTTTCATCAGAGGTGACTGGATTTCCTTCAAAGTTCCCTCCAAAGTTCATGTGGAAGCATCCTGGAAGAAAACTATAGCTGTCAATATATTGTTGAGATGTTTTTTTCAAATGCCAGAAGAAACCAAGACCTTATTGCTGGTCTCTGTATGTGTATGTCTATATTATTTTGACTTGTTTCATTATTTTGCACTATTCCTAACAAATACAAAAAATCTGTTTTAAGAAGCTAATAATACTTGAATAAATCTGTTAATAAAGTTAATATGGGAATCAAAATACAATACATTTAAGCAATTTTAAATTAAGTGTTGGCAAGATGTTTGTATTTATTGATGGACCATCATAATGTTTAGCAGGTGTGTGCGAGATTATATAATAAATTCAGCTATTATTATTCCCCAGTATCTGCATCCAAGATAGTAGATTAGAAAATTATGTATGATCTATCATTTTTGTCAGGATCACTAAGCAGACATACTCACTATTATTTCAGAATCTAGAAGAATATTTCTTTTTATGCGTGTAAAAAGAAAATGCTATTTACTCATTTGCACCAGAGAACGAAAACAAGTAGATATCTTAAAGACAGAAATTCTTACTACCGCCTTCCACCTACACGAATTATTACAAAGGCAAGTTTACACTTTAAGGTAGTTTCTTGACTTGTTGTCATACAGCCCCACTATTTTCAGTACCATTCTGTCTACTTTTAACATGCAAAATACCCAGTATTTTATTCTAATGTCTATATAACAAACTAAACAGTCTTATAAAACAGCCTTCTATATATTAAAACAAACAAACAAAAACCCAAACCAACAAACAAAAAAAAAAAAAACCACCAAAACCAAACAGCAACAAAAACCCACTAGTTTGACGTAATGCTGCTGAAATTTCCTGGAGTAGTATTTGCTTCATTTTGATCGAGCGAAGTTAGCTAGTACAGCATTTTGATGAGACAGAAAAGCAAAGAATGCACAGCAACACAGAAATGAGTTCTCTCATTATTCAACTTATCTCTAGTTGCTTGAGAGGTGAAAGGGGCCTAATATATGAACAGCTGAATGCAGTGCTCATGCCAACCTTCTTTTCCATTAGGTTAGGAAATTATACAGGCATTTCAAGGAGTAATTTGTTAGAAATTACTATGTAAATCACCAGGGGAGGGGGATGGTGAAGATTTGAGATGTTAAAGTATAAAAAGTCCCTATTAGAGATATCAATACTGTGTGATTTTTTTTTTAAAAAAAGGTTACCAACACGAAGTAGACTGAAAGTTTTTCTAAGGACCTCTCAGATTGTTACACTTGTAATTTACATAGTTAGGCACTGAGTAGTACATATTTTTCTAACACGCTTAAAACAGAACTCACAAGGAAGGAATAACATTAAAAGAAACTTGAGACAAAATCATTACTTGTTGTCTTAGTTTTTTGATCAGAACTGCTATATGGTCATTCACATATTTAGGAGACAAAAAAATATAAATAAAATCCTAAATAAAGGGAAAGAAAACCTGACTTAAAGACTTAGACTTAAAAAAAAAAAAAACCAAAACCAAAGACAAAACCAAAACAACAACAAAACCACAGAGTAGTTTTTACCAAGGCTTTTGACTTCCAAGATGGTAGTCAATTATGTATATGTGGCGTTAAATAAGCTAGTCCGTGGTAAGAGAACTCTATTGAAATCTGAAGGAAAAGTCAACCTCTGTAGAAAAGTTTCCAAATATTCTTTCAAAACTGTAAGAGACAGTAGCTCTTTTGAGCTCAACATCTCGGAGTCCCCCTTCCCAGCTGTAGCTATTCCTTTAAAAGTTCCAATTAAAAACTTTTATGTTAGTTAAAGGTCAAAATAGAAAGAGGATGTTCAAACATTGCCTAGAGACAATAACAGAATATAAAAAGCATTAAGAAGACGGTTGTACCAGAAGAGAGATCAAGTAACTGCATCAGAATCTTCTCTCTGCCCTCCATAAACATAAATTCCCATCCTTCACAGCTGACACTATTCCTAAAACACCCTAGGAAAATTAGTAAAATCCAGATGGCAAGAATGAGCACGTTCTTCACACTCCTTCTGTCTTTCACTTCTCTTTCCAGCACAGACCCCAGACAGAAACAGCACTCTCTGGAGTCCCAGTTCTAGTGAGCCATGATTTGCCCATTATTATCTAACACATTATCTAACGCAGACATTTATATACATTACAAAGTCAGAAATATAATACATTTCCACAAAATCCTGCATTATTTACGGATACCTCTACTGCATTCTTACAAAATCATCTGACATGGTTCCATGCATTTCCTATATGTTTAACTAGAAATAACGGTCACATATGTGTATGTGAAGAGGATTTTGCTTGGCAAATAGTGGAGGTGTGGAAAGCATTCATGCCTATCATAGACTTTATTTTCTGTCACAGAAACCACTGCACTCAAACTTTTCTGAAGATAGAGATGTAAGTTGACCCTTAATAAGAATATCTGTAATAACTCTATTACATTCTCTGTTTAAACTAGCAGATACATAACATTATGTCAATAAAAAAAAGTGAGGCACATGAGCAAAAACAATACCTACAGTATGAGACTATTAAACAAATGAGTATTTACCATTTTGAATACTTCACACTTTAAACAAAATGAACAATTTTTTTTTTGTTTGTATGAACTGGTATAAAGTATTGTTGAAGATAAGGAACAAAAGTGCATCTTCCCATAGAATATTAGTATTAGAGATGTTATAATATTTCAAACACCAGAAATGTCAAATTTCTTGAAATCTGCACCAGATAAAGTATTCTCACCTAATAATACTGGAGACATCCTTCATCCTTATTTTCATCACTTCAGAATACATACTGAACTACTTAGTAGATAATCCGGTCAGAAGACAGCAGAATCCAGACTCTGCAATATCCATACAGTTTGAGGCAAATTGTTTTTCTCTTTCAGATATCTTACACAAAAATGCAGAAGGCAATCTCTCTAACAGTTACTTGCTTAATCTAAATTGTTAGTTCCGTGCAGAACAAAACTAAAACCAACACTATGATGTGGCCTGACACCTAGTTTAGCAATTATGATAAATATCTGCTGGGTTTAATAGAGATAAACTACCACAGCAAATAATAATTTCTCGCAAAATACATCATAAAATGATATAGCAAAGCTAAGGTCAAAAGAAAGAGTTACTAATGATTCACATGACAGTAGGAACAACTACTATTAGTTTTCACAGATTACAGTTGTCAGAAACAGGACAAAACACAAAAAGACCTTGTACATGAAAGAAGTTTACTATCAAAGCTCTGTGTAGATTCAGTATGCAAAGCAAAATGTCACTCAAGGGCTGACTTTTTTTCCTCTCTAATGCAACATCTTGAAGGATATATTTTGTAGGGATATAAAGGTAAAGAAAATAAAATCTGGTGAGGAAAGTACAGCGAAGTTACAGAAAAAGGTATTTCAATTATTTTGAAATGATACAAAAACGTATTGTCATTTAAATGATAAAGATGCTTCCTTTGCTAGGTATTATTTTCACATCTTGTAGATGGTGTGAAATTACCTTGGCAATATTGACTTCATAATTTTTAAGCTTATCAACTCACTATTTTTCATAATTCCTACTTAGATGACGACTTCTATTTCATACATAGATTCACCTAAACACGACTTCTTTCCTTTCAGTGAATGTATATATTTTTACTCACCCAAACAGACAGTGAGAAACTCAGGATCTCCTAATTTACAGTTATTTAAGTGCTATTTTTAAAAAATTACTTCAATATTATTTTAATTTCCAAAATCTCAAAAATTCAATGATGTCTCTCACTAATAATCAATGGTTAAATCTTTCACAAGCACTGCAGAAATTGACAGTAATAAAGTTGAGCAGGTTTGAATAGCTCCAGTGACTACATGGTATGCTCATAATTTTAACTGATTCCAGAATCAAGGCCTCAAATAATTTTATACATATTTTAGATGATATAATGTATAGACAACATTAAAATAACAAAATTGAGATTCCTAAACACACACACGCATTCCACTTTGGTAAAGCAATAATGTATTATTTTTGGAAGATTTTTAATAGTGTATGCTAACTTATGAACTTATACTTCACCTTTTGATCACTCACCAAGATATTCAAATGTCTTTCATCAGTGCTTTCCATGCTAATCTAAGTGTTTGACCTTGTCATAATGCAATTTTCAATAATTTCTCTTAGTGTTATCACCTTTTCTCAAAACTGTTTTCGTTTTATAAAGCTCAAAGAATTATTAACAACTCTCAAAGTCATCATTTTCTATTTTGCAAAGAGAACATTACACAGATTTTGTGTCAGCCTTGCAGAGCTTACTTCTTTGAATTCACTATCTATTAGTGTTATTGGAAAAAACTTAATGAACACATCAATTTACATCCAAAAGCAAGCAAAGAGATTCTTCAACGCGTTTTCCAATGCAGGTAACACAAAAGCGAAAATAGTTTCATTTCTTTTTTACGCATTATTTAATGAAGCAGAAACCAGTTCTCTTCTGTCAAAACAACATGAAGAACTAGATATAATAATCAGAAGACTCCGTCAAGTCTTACATTTTCATAGTTTGTTAAACAAGAATCTAAAAAGTCCCTAACAATAAGCAAAATTCAATAATTAGATTTGGTCAGTGTCATTTAAATGCAGGTTCTATGTATCAGCATGTTTTCATAATTGCAAAACTGCAGGGTTGGATATTGGTTTAATTTTTTATGATTGTGCATCTATTATTGAGAGAAGGCAAAGTTATTAATTCAGAGCCGGTTTTGCACAATATGACATTTTTGTTACTTGCATTTGATAACCCAATTACAGATATAGTTCTCATCGGAAAGCATCTTAATGCCTATGATTCATAAAAAAAGAGTGAAGAGAAATAACTGAATCATAAAAAATAAATTAAAATGAATGAAATATAATCAAATAACTAATAATCACTCCTACAGCCCAGAGAAGACAAATAGTGGCAATATTTTGATTAATATTACAATTAGAATGGCCACTCATACAAGATGTACTATTGTATGTTGAGTGTAATTACAGAATAGTTTTCACTAGAAAATAGCTAGTATTCCTATTGGCTCAAAATACTGGCTGCCACAAAAATGTTCTTTTGCCATTATAAAAGTAGATTGTTATTCCACTCATCACATTCAGAACCCTGCAGACAGAGTGTTTCTCACCCTATCTTTCTCATTGCCTTTCAAGTGCAAGTTGCACTCTTGCTGCCCGTGCTCCCAGCTCTTTATTCCCTCATGGGGGATCAGTCACAGTGTCTGCTCAAAAATGAAGGCAGAAAAGAACAAAGAAAAGTCCATTTACAAGCATCACAGTAATCAATATCTGAAAGATTTTCATTTTCTGCCTTTCATATTACCATCATAAATGTCTGCTGTGTCAATCACTTAATTTGCAAGCCAGAAGGCAGCCAAAAACTTTTCTTCAAAACTTCATATTCGACTCTTTAGGTAGCCTTATAGGTAGAAAATATCAGTTAATTATAACTTTCAAAATAACTTGCCTTTATTCCTTCTTAATAGTAAGTACAGAAGATAATTAAATAAGCATTATTTCTGCTAGGTGACTGATGTGGTATAGGAGTTAAAATAATGTACAGCTTGACCACTTAAGCTGTTCGTTCTTTCTGTACTTGCTCATTATTTTCCAAAAACTCATCTGTTTGTTCACTTTCTTAAAATCATTCATTTCATGGAGTAAACTAATCTCTCATCTACTGGAACGCATTCTCGCATTCATATACCAATGCTAAAATTACTTAAAGATGACAGTACTTTCTCACAAACAGCATTTTTAACATTCTGGAAAACACATCAGTACTTAACTCCATTCATCAGAGTGTTTCTCTGTGTGGCTGATGATGCTCCCACCACCTAACAGCTCAACTTCTTAAACTTGCCAGTTTTAATTTATTGTTTTCCCCATCTCCAGAAGTACCACATTTATTTTTCTTAAACAAGGGTTTTTTTTTCCTTTTCTTTTCTTTTTTTCCTTTCTTCTTTTTTTTTCTTTTTTTTTTTTTTTTTTAACATTAATCTGCTATATTACCAGCACTGTGTAATGTAATTCCACCTAGCCTGGAAATCTGTTTTAATTAAACAGCTTTGAACTGGACTCATCCTAGCCTAAATCAATGCTAAATAAGAAAACCACATAATAGACACAACAAAGCCTCTTTATATACTATCTATATACTTTATAGATTATACTATCTATATCTTTATATACTATCTATTCGCCAGCAGAACTAGAGAAGTGATTGTGCCACTGTACTTGGCACTGGTGAGGCCGCACCTCAAATACTGTGTTCAGTTTTGAGCATCTCATCATCAGAAGGACACCGAGGTACTAGAGAGAGTGCAGAGGAGGGCGATGAAGCTGCTGAGGGGTCTGGAGCACAAGTCTTGTGAGGAGCGGCTGAGAGAACTGGGGCTGTTTAGCCTGGAGAAAAGAAGGCTGAGGGGAGACCTTATCGCTGTCTACAAATACCTGAAAGGAGGTTGTAGCATGGAGGGTGTTGGTCTCTTCTCCCAAGCAGCAAGTGATAGGACAAGGGGAAATGGCCTCAAGGTGAGCCAGGGAAGGTTTAGATCGGATATTAGGAAAAAATTCTTCATGGAAAGGGTTGTCAGGCACTGGAACAGGCTGCGCAGGGAAGTGGTGGAGTCACCATCCCTGGAGGTGTTTAAAAGGTGCTTAGACGAGGTTATTTGGGACATGGTTTACTGCTAGAGTTAGATTAGGTTATGGTTGGACTTGATGATCCTGAGGGTCTCTTCCAACTGAAATGATTCTATGATTCTGCGACCTACTGCCTGGTGCTGAGGATTGATAAAGCCTTAAAATGGGCCAGTTGACTTGATAAATCTAGTGCTAGTCCTTTATTCTACAGCCAGAACGCATTATCTTCCTCAAATCATTTCAAAAGTATCATAATATCATGCCTGTAGTGACAGATTCTAAGGCATAGCACACACTCAGCCAGAAAATTGTCTTATACAATGGTGCTCGGGATTACAAGTAATCTCTATACAGTATTTAAATTAAAGATGAATCAGTATTAACTTGAACTGCTTTTGCTATTGTGATTATGTTAACTCACTTGTGACAAAGGCTGTGATGGTTTTAGATGATGTTGTTAATCGGATGTTAGAAAAGGACTTGAAAGCTGCAAACACTGCTTTACAGCTCATGAGATTTTAAGAGAATGATGTGTGTTTGTATATCAGTGTCTTACAAAACTAAACTTCTGCATTCTGGAACTGGTTAACAGCTAAGACATTTCTATGAAAACCAGAATTCCTTTAGATCAGGGGTGTCAAGCTCATTTTCACTGGGGGCAACATCAGCCTCACGGTTGCCTTCAAAGGGTCGAAAGTGATTTTAAGACTGGAGTAGTTACATTTAGACAGTCCTAAAATTACTTTTGGCCCTTTGAAGGCAACCGTGAGGCTGATGTCACCCCCGGTGAAAATGAGCTTGACACCCCTACGTTAGATCATCTAGCCAAATGTCAACTGATTGTACTGTAATCTTTCAAGTGCTCTTCAGATAGATGGAAGAGTGTGTATCACCACCACTTTTCTCAAACCCCCAGAGGGAGGGGAAGAAAATGAAACAACAAACAAGAGACAGAAAGGCTTTCAACTTATTATCTTTTCTGTCAGTATATCTTCTGAATCTACGAATGGTGTCTGATAATATCAGAAAACAGGAAGATAAAGCTGGCAAGCTGACTAGAGGTCTACTAAGAAAAAAATATTTAGTAACATGGGTAGCAGAGCAAAAACAAGTGGTCAAACCATTCATAGAGGATGATCTGCTGGATTCTACCCAATTATTCTGTTGATATGCTTTTATGTTAAAAAAAAACCTCAAGATTTTTTTTTTCCTTTCTTTTGCTTACTACTGAATACAGGCCAAGTTTCTCATAGATCAGGAGTGTTTTTCCGTAAATCTCAGCTAATTCATCTCAGAGTCTTTTTACACAATGAAATTCATGCATATGCATGACAAGCTCAAAGCATCAGAGTACCACTTCTGTAACACATTCAGTGTGCAAGAGGTCTGTACACTGTAGTCAACCATATGGCCAAATATGCAGAAATTTCCTGAATAAATATGAAAATCAATTTTGACAAACTTAATGGGGGGGAGAGGGTAAAACTCTGATAAATATAAAACCTACTTGCACAGGCTCCATTTTGGCCCCTTATTGCCTGTGTTTGTCCTTATTCTTTGAAACTTAATCCTATCTTTCAACAATACTAATCTCTCCAAAAGCTAGTTTTAATTTATAATATGCTTTTTCCTCTCTGATCAAATCCAAGGATCATCAATGAGTCTCATACTGGGGGAAAAAGTGTTCCCTAAATAGTTAAGAAATAATTCCACATTTTTTATAGACTGTAAGTGTGGAATTTTACAGCTTGAAAAAGTTCCAATTGAAATTAATTCATAGTTGGTTTTACTTATTAGCCTGCTTTTGTCATAGATATATTAAACCCACAGAGACAGATAAGGATATTGCTGTACTGGAAAAAACAAAAAGCAGTTTAAAACAAAACCTTGTTATTTTCATTGGCATCTATAAATGAAGCTAATTTTAAAGTATTATTTGCGCTGTTGCTTGAGGCGAGAAAATCAAATAGATTAAAAGTCTGCGGTTTTCTTGGCAGCTATTTTCCACATATAAATAAAATAGATCATTTTAAAGATCAAAATTTAATATAAACAGAGATATCCATGATGAAATATCTGTGCCAGGATATGAAAGAGAAACAAATTGTCAATAAGACTGTCAAAAGTAGTTTTACTAACTACTGTAATGTTGTCTCACGTTATTTAGTCTAGCATGACATGAGTTCTCTTTTATGTATGTCAGCATTATATTCCTCACTATGCCTTTAAAAAAACATGGACTTGATTCCACAAAATAACTTCGTAGCCAAAAAGCTAGATGTAACTTGTTCTTCTGTCATTAAGAAAGTTTGTAAGGTTCTCATGTTAATTTGATTTTTTTTTTCCTATTAATGTACATAAGCATCCTCAGCTTAGCCGCTTCCTGCCTTTCTTAATTACTCCAATGTGGGTTCCATGAAATGATACCTACAGGATAATACAGTATGTATCGCTTCTCCATTCAAGCCCCCATAAAGCATCTCTTATCGGGGCTTATTTCAGGTTTGCAAGCATGACTGCAAGAACGTGAAGCCACACTGAGTGACAACATGAAGTACTGTGAAAGAGCAAAGTAGTACATAAAAATGGAGAAGAGTTATTTGAAGAGAGAGAAGAACAGTAAAGAAAACTGCAAGAAAAATATCAAGGGACCAAATCCCAATGAAACAAAAACATGCTATAAAAGGTAGCAATAATAAATATTTATATAATATGATGGTAACACCAAGAGGATTGTTGTTCAGCTTTTAGGGTTTTGTTTAAACTTTGAGTTCTTCATTCTGCATCACACAGAGTTTGGAAAATTCCCTAAATATTTTTAAAATTATTTCAAACTGCTCAGAAAAACTGAAAAATAGGATACTTCAGGCCTCAGCTTTCACTCTGCCCAATTGCTCCTAGAGGGACTCCATCTTCATACAACTGGGCCCTTGCTGGTGCCCCAGCTGGGTACCCCTAGTATTCTGCATACAAAACACAACATTTATCCTAACTTACCTGCCTAGTTTCATCTTCAAAGTCATGATTCTGCAAAAAAATGAATTCACCACTCTCAGCCTCAGAGCTAAACATGTTTCCAAATACTTTGCTTTAAAAGACCAACCACAAATTCAGCTTTAAAGTCTGAAAATTGTAATGTGGTTAAGAGCGTCAAAAAGGCTGTGGCTACACAGGAGAAGGAAAGAAGTAATCTGTTGAGAGATAACATGAATGGAAACGTATTTTCTCCCCCACAGTTGTGCACAGGAAACACTTCATAATTTCCTTGGGAAAGCATCTGTTTGCACAAAGTTGTGATTTTTTTGCTTTTAAAAATCCTGAAAGCAGACTGTGCTACTTTTTGCAGTGGTATTTTTCCCTCTGTATTCATAGCTTAGCTCAATTTTGATTTTTATTGCATTATTTATAGGTTTAAACTTACATAAATAGCTGTATCTTTTGGTATCTAAATAGCTTTGGTAAGAAAGTAAATTGTGGTATCTAATTGGACTAGTGGCCAGTCTGATCAAATAAAGCACCTCCTTTTAGCTAGTAGCTGTACTAAAAACTTCAGAGAAAAGTGACCACAGGAAAAGCTTACACCTCTATTGCCAAGAACAGGTTTGTCACATGTCAGAAAAATTAGTTGTCTTACCTATATTCTAGCTTAGAGGACCACTCTAGCTCTGCACACATATTTCTAAACCTTCCTTCTAACCACAACACTGACAAACAGTTCTGTGGCAGTAGTGTCAAAATTAAATAGGTTCTTAAAATTAGTTTTGAATCTGCTGCCTCATGTGTTCTCCCTGTTCCTTCATTATGAGAGGGTAAACGAAACTGAGCAACGATTCCAGAAATAAAATCCTGTCATAGTCTTTCTTACTAATTTAGCTTTATTACAACTGCCCATTTTTCAGTGCCTCTTTATCCAGAAGTCTCTCTAGGCCTTTGATCATATTTTTAACAGCTCTGCAGTGTTTCTGTCTCTGCTATGTGTCATTTATCAAGGTGGCCAGAAATAACAGGGCTATTAACACAAATAAATTGTGAGACCTCGCTTATAAAACTACTGCTTAACATTTACAGACTATTCTCTTTACCATTCTTTATAATTCCCGATGTTTTGTTCGCTTTTATAACTACCACACCTGCATACCTTTTTTCCCCTGAGTTCTTCATAAAGGTACTTTGTACTTGCTTCTCAGTAGAACGTGAGACAACATTCATTCTAACATAAATTACCTTGGTTTACAATTTGAAGAAAGAAGTGAATTAGAGCATGACAAAAATCTTGCAGTGCAGGTAAAAAACCTCCAGAATTTTGTACTCTGAAGTAAATGGTTACATGATGTCAATATAGTTCTAGAATACGAAAGGAAATTCAGTTTCCCAGAAGCCCCAAATCTGATACAGGGCTGAAATCACCCTAGAACTGTTGCTATTGTTGGTCTCTTATGAAAGATTATTTTATGGGAAGAAGGGCCAAAAGTACAGGAGTCCGCAGCTTTGGCTATAATAATGAATAGGGGACAACAAGCTCTCATAAGCTACTTTGTAACATGCAAGTTTGTTTTATGATCTGTAAGAGCAAGTGATTTAATTCTGATCTTGATCATCTTGCTGTGCATTCATACTTTTTATACTGCAAACAGTAGCATATAGAAAAGATGAAAAATCAATCATTCATAACCCCAGGATATCTGTTTCCTGTAGGCATATGTTTATTGCTCTACTCCATAGATCAACTCTCATCTCAGATAATCTTTCTTCTTATTTGCCTCCTCTTTGCACCAATGACTTTGGGGTTTTCTTTAAAAAAACAAAAAAAAAAGAAAAAACCAAACAAAACCAAACAAAAAGAAAAACAAACAAAACCAACCAACCAAACGACAACAACGAAAAAACCTCACAAAACAAACAGAAAAAAGCAGCCCACCAGCAAAAGCTTAGAACATGACTAGTGTTGAATTTAGGGATGAAAACTTCAAATTATCTTTCGCAAGTATGCAAATCTTGGTACTATGAACATCCATTGGAAATGAATGTGCAAGTGCTGAAGGCAAAGTCAGGGGGAATTCATTCTTCGAGATGTGCAAATGTTTTTAGAAATATCTGTGTGCCCAGATCTTCAGCTGATCAAGAAGTGAAGTAATCCCTGTATTACAGTTAAGATAACTATTTTAAATTTTCATATATATGGAACTCTCTGACAAGAAAAAGACCATCTAGGTATATTCCTCTGTGAAACATGTTTCCCAGAAGCATTATTTCCAAGATTTAAATGGTTGTATTTTACAACAGCTTTTACTTAGCCTTTGCACTAAAATAACCTACAGTTAAGGTAGAAAGAATAACAATTAGAAAGCAGAATAGATAAATGATGTCACCATGTACAGTCATGCTTTAAAACATGAAGAATTAAATCATCTTAGACTACAGTGAAAAAATTAAGTGTTGATTACTGTATATTCTCCATGATTATAATTTTGGATGGTTTGACCCACTGGTGATCCCTTTTTGTTTGTTTGCTTGTTTTGTTTTTATTGTTTTATGGAACAGGCTATGAATTGCAAATCTGCACATATTGGTTAAGCGTTTACATTATAAGTATTAGCCTATTGCTATTATAACTGCAACTTCAGGTAACAGTCAATCTATAAAATTATTATGTATCCTGAATTCTGTGCACTTTTGCAACCCTACGAAAAACACTGCTTTACTACTTATATAAATTTTACTCCCCAAAGTTTACCTTCCCTTGAATGTTCGAATCTATCATTGAAGGTCTGTATTTGAAAGAAGTCTCCCCCAAATGAATTGAACAAGAGTACACTGGAGTCACAGTTACTTTTAAGTGCAGGTTTCCTCAGATATAACATCTTCTCTCCTTCACCCAGAAGTTTTGTCTAGACAGAATTTGATCATTTGTCTGAGATTTCCAGACACAGAATGGTGCCATGCATCATGTGGATGGTCTGTACATGTGCAACGAAACCAAAGCATCCCTGAAACAACTTTACAGAAATTCCTAGAATTAAGCTAGTGGATCCCATAGATTCAGGAAGCTTTAAATCCAGCCTTAACTGTATTTTGATTGTAAGAATTTATTAGTAGTAGTATTACTATTATTACTAATACAGAAGTTGCATAAGGGTTTCAGGAAAAGTATTTGTATGGTGTAAGTGTTCCAATATTTAGGCTAAGCCATAAAATGACAAAAAAAATATATTTTTTTCAGGCCATCAGGAACTGATATAGAATACATAGTCTGTGGAAGAAGCCATACTGGTAAGTATCACATTAGTGTTCTCTTGTAGCAGACTACAGCATTTTATAAAGTGAACTTACTGTTGACAATCTGGACACATGAAAAGGGATTATGTGTTTGATTTCAAATGAAAGAGAAATATAAAAATACTACCAAAGAGACACAAAAACCCCTTATATAATTGATCATGTAACACAGATGAACATTTAGTGACTCCTGACATCTTTACTGTTATTAAATACACTATCCAACTTCCAAAAGCAGTAGTACATTTTACTGTAAAGTACCAATATATGCACATATTTAACTCCCTGATGACAAACATCTCCAGCTGCTATTTCTCATGATTGGAAACCTTAAAAGTATTGTTTTGCACCAATGGATAGTAGTAGAATGATTTCTGTTCCCTGAACACTACTCCTACTCAATTTCATGCACTTAGCAGTTTTCTCACCACTGGTACGTAACCAAAACAACAGATGTATTCTGAGTCTATAAACACAACTTCTGAAGCAAGACCTTCACATAAAATGAACTGCATTAGAAATGATACCAGCTAGTAATAAAAGCACATAATTATAACCAGATCCAGAGGAAAATTTTAAAGCCTGTAAAAGAAAACCTCACATACAAACATCCTCAAGTTTTATTCTGTTCCATTACCCAGTGTTAGGATAGAACTGAACATCAAAAAAAAAAAAACCAAACAACCACACACCAAAACAAACCAAAACAAACTACACAAACAAATTCCAAATTAAGCACTAATTTATTACAAATGTTTGCATCTGATATTTTACAATTGATAATGTATTCTAATAAAGTACACTGAAAAGTGATATTGAGAGCTAATTTTTAAAGCACCACAAAAACAAATGGCAAGCTTTGCTTGAGACAGGTATTTGTAAGACGGGGTATTGAACTGTTAATGAATTCATTTTGCATAATTTTTCTGATAAAGGAATATTCAAATATTTTACTCTGATTATTTTGTATTATTTCAATGCTTAGCAAATCATAGAATCATAAAATCATTTTGATTGGAAAATATCTTGATGATCATGGAGTCCAACTGTTAACCTAGCACTGCCAAGTCCACCACCAAACCATGTCTCCAAGAACCTCATCTATACCTCTTTTAAACACCTCCAGGGATGGCGTCTCCACCACTTCCCTGGGCAGCCTGTTCCAATGCCTGACAACCCTTTCTGTGAAGAATTTTTTCCTAATATCCAATCTAAATCACACCTGGTGCAACTTGAGGCCACTTCCTCTCATCCTATCACTTGCTACTTGGGAGAAGGGACCAACAGTCCCCATGCTACAGCCTCCTGAATTCTATTGCTCTGGACTACAATCACAACTTCATAGTTAAGGACAAGCAAATAATTTATAATCACCTTCATTATTCTTAACGTTGTTAGCAAAAAGGCAATCTTTTTAAGTAGTAGATTCTCAAAAATATTGTGAGGGGAAAAAAAGGTTATATAACAACAACAACAAAGCTCGCAAACCACTTTTTATTAATGGGACAGCACATTAACATCTTCCAGGGTTAGTCAAAGTTTGTACATTCTAACAGCAATGCTTTCCTACATCAGACATCACATTTCCTAATTCTTTCCTGTGTTCTGTTTTTTTAACAGAAGTGTTCTAACTTACTGCCTTTTGGGAGGTGGTACAACTGAGTGTGCCTTTAACCACTGACAGCAAGACAAAAAGAAATACAGAAAACTGGGATCCATTTTCTTGCAAAAAAAATCTCAATCCTAATTTATAACCTCATTGCAGAAATGGAAAGTGGGACACTCACAATCACTGAAAAACTCATCATGCCAACTGATTAACCAGTGCAGCTTCTCACTTCCACAGCCACTGAGATCAGCACAGGATTACTGGAGCAGGTAAAACATAAGTAGGCATAGGACTTACTAAATTAGTTCATCTGCACTGGTTGAGAGTAGGACTCTGTATTTTCCTTAAAAATAGGTATATCAAGGATTTTGAATGGAAAAAGCATAGTGGAAAATACCTGCTCTGTTTAGGTCTCCTTTATTTTAAGTTTGCTTTTATGTCATAAAAGACACATATTGCATACCAAGAAAAAAACATACATTAAAAACTACAAATAATTCTATTTTAGATTTGTACAGACACAAGTGGGGGGGGGCGGGGGGGACCTTTTTTCTTAAGGACAGCAATTTTTGAGTTTTGAAGTTTGGCTGAAAAATGTCTAAATATTGTATGGCTAAGTCACATTCTTAATAAATAGTAAGGCTGATATGGACAACGTTGGTACTGCAATACACATTATTGTAATCTTCATATGTATCTTCTGATAGCGTCAGCAAAAGTCACTTAGAGAGAATGAATTCCATTAGATGATCCTGTTTTCTTCTAGCTGTGTATCCATAACTCCCACTAAAATGAATGGAAGAAACACATGCAAACCAAGAAATAATAGGCCCTCATGACATATGCAAAATGTATGATGCATAGTGTTAGTCACCACTTTTCCTTCCCAATGCAATGAAACAGCTTCACTTCTGTCCTTTAATAAATTAAATTGCATAGCATACAAGAATCTCAAAAATATACACATTTTGACCTCTCCTTTGAGCACATAAAAGTCAAAATTATTTTCTCAACAAGTTCAATTAAGCTATGGCTAAGCAAATTTCCTTTTCAGTACTTTGCAGAGTGTAAGTATGATCACAATGGCATAGTTACACAATAATTGGACTAATCAAAGATATATAATGTTAGTATTGTGAATGAAGTAGTGTTGCTCATTAGCCTGTTACAAAGGAATTACTGTAAATTCAGCCTACATGCAGCATCACTTCCTGTGCAAACAACCACAGATAATGCAACAAGCTTGAAACACTGCCAAGCTGGCAGACTGGCAGCACAAATTATGCAAAGAACCAGAAAGCCTTCAGTAGATTCAATAGAGCTTGGAGCATAAGAATGATTAAGTGCTTCTGTGTACGACTACAAATCACAGTAATGAATCAGACTAAAATTTCCAATAAGGGACTTAACTGCACCAGCTGGCCTTCTTCAGCAGCATTATAATGTGAAATGATGACATACTAAATAGTGGTGTTTGCAACTTTCACACAATCTACCCAAAGCAAATCCTTTGGTTTGCTTCAGTTTTTTGAAAGTCCTTTTTCTGAAAACATAATAAAATGCTGCAGCACCTAGAGATACAAAAAAGCTACAAAGCTATTCTGTTCCTTCTTCTTTGGTTCTGTTCCTTTTTTTCCAATTAAATGAGAGCAAGGCTCTAATTCTAATCAAATAGAACATGTTCCATATCAGTTCTAACAGTGTCTCTTTCAAAACTGCTTGGACTACTTAATACAACTACAGATTTGCAATTAAAGATTTTCTTCCCCCCTCTGCCTCTTTTTTATTTTTTGTTCATGAAAAATTTACTGGTAGCAAGTCTAAATTGAAAACCTTCCTTCTTTTATTGTAAAATGAGAGTGAAAGCAAAATAACTCAAGTTCCAAGGTATGATGTTTTGGAAATATGAGACGTGTCCATACAATATGAAAAGAAAAAAAAACAACCCAGAGACATGTATATATTTATTTCTATATGTACATGCACATATGTACACACGTGCACATATGTATGTGTGTGAATTTTTCTTATTGAATGGGCCTCTCACGTACTTGGACTTGGTCCCTTTTTATGCCTAGGGACATAATCTCAGCCATGCAGCAGCATGGCATGGAAACAGAAGAGGTTTCGGTTTGCTTTCACAGTGGAATCAGTGTTAGAGTTCTGCAGCACTTGACATTTACTCTGGGCTTCTGTCACATCATCCATAATGGGAAAAGGTTAACCCATCTCATGCTTCAAGGCCCAACTCATCACTTCGAAGCTGAGATAGAACATTTTCCTCATGCTACAATACTAAGGTGAACACAACCAGGGAAGAACTTCTGAAAATCCAGCTCATAAGGAGAAAAAAAAAAAGAAAAAAAATGTATTTAGACTGGTTTTCCACATTCATCGAAAACACTGTAAGAGGGCAGGAGTCCAGGGTAAGACAGTGGGCTAGATGACTAATAATTTGAACTGAATCAGCACTTGGAAATGTCATTTAACTCAAAAGCCTAAAGGAAGTTGTAGTAAGATCAGGTGCTAGCACAAAATCTATCGGACTATCTAACTAACCTACCTTAATAAATTAGATTAAGTCATATAACATTTTTACCACTACCAGCTTCTGTGAATCTATAATAAAGTGGAGGGTGTTGGTCTCTTCTCCCAAGTAGCAAGTGATAGGATGAGAGGAAATGGCCTCAAGTTGCGCCAGGGGAGGTTCAGGTTGCATATTAGGAAAAAATTCTTCACCAAAAGGGTGGTCAAGCACTGGAACAGACTACCCAGGGAAGTGGTGGAGTCATCATCCCTGGAGGTGTTTAAAAGATGTGTAGATGAGGCTCTTAGGGACATGGTTTAGTGCCAGAATTGGGTTAATGGTTGGACTCAATGGTCTTGATGGTCTCTTCCAACCAAAATGATTCCATGATTCTATGACTAGTCAATTCTTGTCATTTTCCAGGTAAATCATGATCTGTAACTGAAATGCTTTTATCATGATTAAGTCACCTCTCCTCAACCTTTATTTTAACAAAATGGGTTAATTTCTTTTAGAATTGCTAGTATAATCAGAATCTACTGCTTAGTTAATATTTATTAGGAATCAGTTACTCGTAAAGAAGCTCCAAAAATCTGTGCACCTCTATGACAAGACAACTTTATCCCTCTTACAAACACCTTCTCTACTTTATTAAAATGACATAGGTATAGGCTGCTACCATAATGAAGATTAAAAAACAGTACAAAAACAAGACAAAGAAGGGACTGTAAATGACTGTAAGGTATAACCTGCAAAGAGCGTGAAAATGAATCATTAAAAAAATATATATGCTACAAAATGAATCATCCCTTATTTCTAAATATTTCCCTAGAGATTCCTTATACCTAATAGGTTAAAAAAGATTGGATCTGGAATACCTGAACTGTGTTCCAATTGCATCCTACTCCAAAACCTAAGAATAAATTATTGGAAAGGTTAAGAAATCCGACAGAAAGAACATGAAAGTCTGAGATCCTTACAAAAGTAACAGCTGTCAGTCTTTAAACATTTCAATTCCAATTTAACATGCCATGGATATAACATAGCAAAGATAAGTACGATCTCTTTCTCCCATAGCAGGGAACTGTTATGTTGATCTGCACATTTTACATAAACAAACCCATAAAAAGCATAGCAGGACCTTCACAATGCGGGCAGGGAACTTAATGTATGGTGGGGAATTCATAAGAGAGACAGATCTACATTTATCTAGAAAAATTACATGCGCGTTTAATGTATTGATTAATTTAATGCATCCAGGCATTGATTGATTTAATGTATCAAATCAATTTTAAGCAGTACAATTATTTTACTTATGGAAGAAAAAGAGACTGTTTTATCAGATTGCACTAGGATCAATCAGTAAGTACAAGGTTAGTCACTAGGTACTAATATATCAAAGACACTCAGATTTACTTGGAATATAATTTTTGGCCAGAAACTGTCTTGCAAATTTGTCATTTACAGAGCTTAAACACAAAACAGATTTCTAGATGTAACTGAGCTAGTCATCACTTCACCAGTTTCTTGCAATAAGCAGCTGAATCTTGGTACAGACTGTGTAACGACCGGGTCTCAACTAAATTAACCTCATTTGTAAATTGTCTCCTGAAGCTGGTTTGAGATAAAAGCAAAGAGAAACACTTGAAGCAGATTGATGCTTTTTGCCCGCTTCCCCTCTCCTTTCACCTTTAAGCATTAGGCTTAAATATTTTTGTTTTGACAAATATGCCAATCCAAAAAAAGAATTTCAGTAAATGTAATCAAACTGAAACCACAGGCACTATCCCATATTTAGTGTTATGGTTACATTGAAATTCTCTGCTGGGGGACAACCCTGCCCCATTTTTTCAGGTTTTCTAGAGTCCTGCTCTTTACCTGCAGCTAATCTACTTGCTCAGCACTTCACCTATACACTGCTTAGGTTAATATGGTAGCGTATGATTCACAGAAAGTTATTCTAAGAGGAAATTACACAATCTGTCACTTCATATTAAAATTGTCTGTTTCAGATCTAAGACAGGTAACAGACTATTTATCAGGCCCTACAAATCTCTGATAGCTTGTTGCTGGACTAACTTTTCAACTTTTCTGAGCCTGGTTAAGCTACCAGCAGCTTTCCATGGCCTAAATAGGTTCCTACATGTTGTGATGTCAACACAAATTCTTCCTTTATTTGCTCAAAGGGGCAACCGTAAGTGTGTGAAGATTTAAGGATTTATCTTTACCACCTGCTGCTCTGCATATACAAAGAGCACCCATTTCATTATGGGTACTCCGAAATATCCATTACCACCCACAGCCCTCCTCCTTTGATTCATCCCTTTCTATTTCCTGTCCAGTTCTCTTCCAGGTGAATATGCAAGTTCTTCCCGAAGCTCACAGCAGTGAACTCGTAATTCCCATAACTGCAGATTCAAATAATTAAATCGCCTGAAAGGGAACTGATTGAAAACTAAAACGAGTAAACGAGTTTCTATTGGTATGATGAATATCCTGCTTGTTACCATAACATTCACATCACTGTACCACAGTATCGGCAATACTGTATTTCAATATTCTACAAGTTGTATTTGTAACTGAATGACGTATACTCCAGAGCATTCCATTATTGCATGTACAAACCCTTCACAGTGTTCTTTTCCCCATAAAGCCTATCACTTAACCTATAAAGATAAATTGGAAAGCACAAAGGCATGGTAAAACACTGTTTAGGAAAAAGGAAAAGTTAATGTCAATCTCCAGAGTTTCAAAGAATCAATCAAAAATTCTATTTTACACGAGACTTTGAATTATTTGTTTATCATGCACTCTAGTGTAGGCAGTTACCCCCTTCCCACAGCAATGCACATGGAAGTACTTCGATAAATAACACTAATATATAACCTGCATGTTTTCCCCTGTTAAAGTACTTCCTCCTCCTTTCACAGGACACAGCTAAGAGCACAGCACACAGGACACAGCTTCCAACAGTTATAGCCAGCAGAGGTGCAAATGCAATTACCTGCTACCAATAAAAATCTGGCACCTCTAACCATGCCCCCATACTTTCTAACACCCTAGTGCTCCGAACAACCCTCATGACCGATGCTCTACAACACTTATTTCAGCTTTTTGTCAAATACTGTTCAGTCTTTCGAGGACAGTACATAAAGGAAATTCTTGCATCAGGATGCTATGGCACTATAACGCATGCTGGAAGAGGACTTGCCATCTTGGCAGTCCAAAGGTGCCTATAAACCTCTGATTTATCTTGCAGGTATGCAGAGTTTTCCTCTTCCTTGAGTGTCTCCTAAGGATAGTCTTTGCCACTGTATCAGTTCATATGCTTAAAACTACTTTTCCTGTGCAAGAGTCTTGGGAATAATCTCTGGAAAATCTATGAATCTATACAACAAATACATCCAAACAGAAATCTATGGGGAAAGGCTTTATGAAAAGTTCCCAGTAATCCGTGAAAAAGGTTTTCCAGAAGACATTCCTGACCGCCTTTTTTTGTAATGAATTATTTAAATTATCAGATCTTTGAAGAACAGCACATGCACATACACACAGACAAAGTGAAAAGGAAAATTTTTGCAATGAAATTTTGTAAATATTTATTCCCAACAGATTGAATGCACACAGCTGATATATTAGAAATGGATAGAGGTAGATAATATAACCTGACAGTTGATAATACAACATTTCTCATCTAATTTTTACCAAGGCTTATGAATGAGCATATTAGTCCTCTGGGAACTTGGAAAAACAGATGGCGCTGTTGAAAATCAATATGCAAATTGTAGATATCAGTGAAGGAAATAAACCTTGAGCTAAAGAAGTTAATAGAGAGACCAGCAGACATGACTGTGAAAACGCTATTCATACTCTTATCCCACAATACTACAGAAAAGTCAGAGACTGCATGAAGAAAACCCCTTTAGAAAGAAAGCACAAAGCAACTCGTTTCTCCTTGAATCTGGCAATCTGGGGGAACAGGAAGATCTAAGCTTGGGAAATCCCTGTCCTGGCTCAGATAGGTAAAGAATTGCTTCATCTAGCTTAGAGGAGTAGACTTGCAGTGCCATTCTGAAGTTTCCCATAATGATATATATATACATATATATACACATATATATATAATGATATATATATATATATAATACAATATTCAGACAAGATTTGCCTTGTAAAATACTACCTTTCTAAAAGAGTTCCAGAGACTGTGGAAGGAATAATACACGTAAGAAGGCAGATGTCAATATGTTTATTAATTCAAGCACTGTATGCAGCTTCACCTAATCTAAAAAACTTTTCAGTCCTAACTTGCTGCATATATACTTAATTTGGAGACATCGTTTTTCACTGTTTTCAATAATATGGGTAATATCAGAAATTTCAAATGTTTGTGTTGTCTTTTCGCAGCTGACATTGATATATTCCTCTGACAGTTCACCTCTGGTTGAAATTAGTCTGCCCAGTTTTGCCTGATAATACTTTATCAAATCAAAATGTTTTGCTCTACGCCGAGATTGTTTGATATAAACAGTATAGCTTTACAAATAACATAGAACTTTTTTGTTAATTAATTAACTGAAGCTGCAGATTGAGGATAGTTTAAACTTTTTCTTTCAATATGTACTACCTTGCTTGGTTTAAAATCTACAGATGGGTATATTTAAACATACCAAGACACTTGGAAGAACATTCCTTATATCATTCATAATACTGTACCAGCTCCTTAAGAAGCTTGAAATGATCCTCTTACATGAGACAAGAAAGTCTGTATTTTCCTTAGCTCTTTTCAGCCCCTACCGAGCAAAGCACTTTAACACACACTTGTTACAATCATATTATTGAAATTTTACCCTTCTATTATGCACTGTTTCGCACAATGAAGTGCAAAAAGAAAAAAAAAAAAAGAACAAGTCCAAGCCAAAAATGCAACTTGACTCCATTTCCTCAGCAAACAATCTCATGACTCAAATAAGTGTATGGTTCAACTCCCTACATATTCACATTCTGCTCCAGATAAAGCCACAGAGGTACATTAATATTTTGCCACTCTAAGACCTATATAAATAGAGCATCTGGAACTGTTCTCCCCCAAAAAAAGAGGTAAAAATAAAAACAATCTACATTCAGATTCTGGAATAACTTCATCATATATTTGTTCTTTATATTTAACCAGTCTAGAACGCAAAGAAAATTGGAATGCGTAGAAGAGAAAACCGGAGGGAAGGAGGAGGAAAAAAAAAAAAAAAAAAAAGAAAAAAAAGGGTGCCTTCCAGTATACCAGGCCACTATCTACACTTTAACAGGCAGTTTAGAGTTCCCTAGCTTCATATAAGAAGTGATGAAATGAAAGTAATGTACAGCAGCAGAACACTACCACAATCATTCTATTCATTTGTTACTAACACAGCTGGTTTTTCCTTAAATGTATTTGTATTAACAGCTTGTGATATTCAAATATGTACACCCTCTAGTTTACCAGTGTATCAAAAAAATCAAATCTTAAACATTGTAATCAAATTACACATACATAATTACTGCTCAGATCTACTCCTACTCTGCTCACATGTTGTTAAATAACTAAATTAATTATAGCGTATTTATGGTTTAGAGTCAGTCACGAACACTATAAAAAGAGTCGATAGAATTAACTTTTAAAGTATTTACCTGTGTGTAAGCCTTCGGTGACTAATGCAAACAGCAGTTTGTTGATCCTGTGCAACACAGACCTTATGGCGACTACATTTCATCTTTAAACATGGATCTTTAGCCGGATCTAAAGCTAAAAATAATTTTAGAAAATTGTTAACAATTATCTAGAAACATGCAATTGAGAAAAGAAACACATCACACAGAAAACCCACCAAGTCTGTGGAAGGGTGTTGGCCTGCTGCTTGTACAACATGTCAAATTGACAAGCACTGATTTTCACCAGGATAAATTAGAGCATGCTCAATGATAATGCCAAATGAAGCTGTGCAAAATTCCTTACCAAGAAAAATGGATCTTCATGAAACATGTATACTTCTGTATATTCTCATAAAATGTCATTGTTAGTTATTTATAAAAATCCTAAGTACCCTATCCAGCTCTCTCCTGGTTCACATTTCTAACAAAGGCAATGAAAGGCTGCTGGTTTTTAGTGTAGCTGAAAAACTTCTTTAATATTAGAATTTGCTTAGGACTTTTAGAAAGTTTGCATACCCATTATGTCATTCAGAGCACCAAATTCCCAAAGAAAAATAAAACCATAAACCAAAAAGTAATGAAAAAGAAGTCAGAAAGGCAAATGACATTGGATCAGGAGTTTGGAACATCTTTTCACTCAGATGTTGGCTGCCACAGCTCCCACATACAAGACCTTCTTAAAAGCTGTAAGCCAGGATGCTAATAAAAAAAACCATACTTCCACTCAATCCACCTCTCGTCATTCTTACTATGAAATAATAACATCTACTAAGCTACATTGCACAGTAACAATTCAATGAGACATAAATGGTGACGCGTTGGTCCATAAGCAAATTAACCCTAAGAAGAGGAAAAGCATCCATTCGCTAAATTCTGCTGTTGTGTAGCTAAGAAAGTACTCACCACCACATTTTTTAAACAATTGCCACTTTCTCACTGTAATCCCCAAATACTGGTATTTCTACCTTGAAAGTAGTTTCCCTTTCCTGCTTTCTAAGATGTAGCTTGGTTCTTCTGACTCAACATTGAGTGGTGAACAATTACACTGTCTGAATTTACTGAGATTTTAGTAAAAGAAGAAATATACTAAAATATGCAGGTGACTGATTTGTCTGACTCCATCCTTAAATAAAAATTCTACCTGCAATATGCTAGGTCTCTTATTTCTGCTTTGTGGCTGGTCCTTCAGTCTTTAATCCATACTCATCTTTGAACCACACGTCAAACTACAAATACTAATTTCTAGCTATAATACTAGAATCACAGAATAATTTTGGCTGGAAAATACTCCTGAGATCATCGAATCCAACTGTTAAAAGAGCCAAACAATCCTGTTTGCTACTTGGTGCTAAAACTGTATAGCATATTTCTTGAGTAACTATGACTACATGACAATACAGAAAAGTTTCTGCCATTTTCTGCTCTCACAAGAATCAGTTTCTCCCTTCACTGATCTCCATGGTGTCCTTCAGGTAGATCTAAATATTCTAAAACTTTTTTTTTTTTTTTTTTTTAAGTTTAACACCTCTCAAAAAAGACAAATAACTCACCCTAATAAGTTAAACACCAAAGACTAGCTTAAAGAGATACTACTGAAAATCCTAAATCACAAAATCAAGTAAGAAATCTTTGAACAACTAGAATTCAGTTTTCCTATGTTCATCTTCACCTTAGCATATTACTGTCCAGTCTTCAGTTCTATTTCAGAAATGCTCTTTCCCCGTTTTTCACATTTGCTTATAAAATATATATTTGTATACATATTTTCTGAAAGGAAAGTTAAATTTCTTCTGTTCTTCATGATCAAAAGTAAACTTTTAACCACACTTCTATTTGAACTTGATGTTAACATAAGGGTGACTAACACTGTACCCAGGAAACAAGAACCAGGCCGATCATTAGTTGCATTTTTGACAGATAACTTTGTGGTGCTAGGTATGATTAAATACAGCCTAAGCAGTGACTTTTTGAATTTCTTTCTTAACAATATTTTCAATATATTCTTAATAATATATTGACAAAGCAGAAAAGTGATAGAATCATTAATATAACAATTCAACGCAGACAGAAAAGAAATATTTTGTTAATGACAGCATAGGACATAAGCAAATATGCACTCCTCTTCCAGGTACTTTTATTTCTACAGCAAACCAGCCATAAAACCACAATGAGACTTCTATAACAAGTCTGATTACAACAACTCTAAACAAGTGGGAAGCAAATGCAGCAAAAAGTGACTGAACTAGGATAACAGAGTTGGAGTAAAAATGAACGACAGTGTATTCAGTATCCTTCTCCAATATACTTCAGATTTTTAGAACCCGTGTCAAATACTTGCATGCTTAAAGTCAGGCAGAACATAATGCCAGTCCCTAGTAAGCATGAACAGATTACTACTCAATGTACTCGTCAGAGTACCTCTTTCCAGAGTGTTCCCTGATAGAGGTAGCAATACGGGAATATGATATTGGCATATCTTTAGATAACTGTTTTACAAAACTGAAAAGGTTAATGGAATAAAAATACATGAGCAAGACAAATCTGGAATCACATAAGGATGCTGAGTTCAGTATCAAGTAGAAAATGTGCTTCAGGAAAAGGTGTGAATGGAGGAGATCATGTAACTTCTCATTCCCAATGAAATGATTATTTTCCCAAGTTCTTGGGACTCTGAAGGTGTGTTTTGACAGTTCTATCAAAATTTAGCAAGCCATAACATATCTTTTTGGCAATGTTACAGGCAGAACCCAACTTACAACCAAGAGATGGTACTATCACACTTTGCCTTTATGACAACATAAAGATGGGTATCAAACTAGGGAAGACATCTAGTTTATTGCTGGAAACAGAATGACTTTATCCCTAGAAAAGTACGCCAGGAGACAGTTGAAGATTCCACTATTTTTAAAAAAAAAAAAAAAAAAAGAGCTGCACACACACCCCACGCATCTCTCCAAAAAAATCACACATGCAATTAAATGAGAACATTTTAAGGTTAAAAATATACATATATAAAAAAATATATCTCAATGGAATTCAAAGACATGTAACTTGCAGATCAAATTAGAAAATGGCTTTGAACACCTAAGTGATGACAGAAAGAAGTGCTGGATTTTGAGAGCACCATCATAAAGAAAACTGGTGGGAAGAAAAAGAGACTGGAAGAATTTCATTCAGTTGTGATGCTTCCTTAGTTTCCTTATGTATTTAACAGACTTTTTCCACCCAAGATAAAACAGATTGTTTAGAATTCTGTGTTAAAAAATACATTTCTGTGCAGAATCCATTCACAAATTCCACCTTTTAAATGAAAGGTAACAACAGGTGTTCATCGGTGAGAATTTAATGTTAACAAAATCAGTAGTGCAAGACAGAATATCTGCAAAGCAGTCACTTCCTGGCCCTGTGTTGGTATCAGACTCAGCTGTGTTCTGACTATTTTTCTCATCTAAGAACTTTCTTTGCATAAAATCTAACAGCTTACAGAAAGGAAAGACATATCCATAAATGTGGCTGACTGATAATACTGTGCACACGCACATTGTTTGTTTCATTTGCTAAGGAACAGAGAAGTCAGGGTTGATGGGCTGTTTCTTTGAGGGTCAGGGTTTGTTTTATGAACCAAGTACTGAACAAAACTTGTGTTTGTGTGCACAAACTTGTGTATTTAAGACTTCAGACTTTGTCTTGGCAACTTTGTCCACCTGCAGAGAATTGAAGAATAGTAAGGGATTTTTGATACCATCTCTACCAATTAGACATTGATGAATATACCAATGAGTTCATTAACTTCTCAAGAGATATTTCTTTATAACTAACAGCTGACAAGAGAGCCTGAGCATAGAAGTGTTTTGGACATTTCTAAAGTGAATCATTTCCTCTCCTACCAAAGGTTTACATATACCACTTGGACTGGAAGAGAGGATGCTATCAGTTCCAGAGCATAACCAGACCTTACAGTATCAGTATTTGCTGACTAGTGGTCATCAAGCCCTGCATGAAACTCTGGATAACCTCAGGTGTGGTACACATTCATTACACAGCAAGAATGGCTGTGGGGTTGTGTGAGTGGCTACTGTGCAAGCAGAGTAAGCCAGCAGAGCCACAAGACCACATTTAGATTCAAAGGCAAGTTCAACCTTCATGGTCTGGCCATTGACATTAACTCAATTATCACTCAGTGACCTGCTGAACTTGTTGTTCTCTTCAGCTATGAGCCCCACCCCAGAAGTCTTTTCTCCTCATCCTATGTGTGATACACGGTCTCATATTTTCCAATACTTTTTTGAGAAAATTTCTTAGTTACTGAACCAGTCTTAGTGATGCAGAAGCCACAGAAGAATCTATGTCCTTGGACACATTTTCTGAAAAGTTGTAGTATCTTACAACAGCAAGAGAGACCAAATAAATCACTAACATAAAAATATGGATTTTGGGAATTTGAAAAAGCAAACTACCTGAAGGGTCAATGTCTGCTTAGCAAGCCAGAGGATAAAATGCAGAAAGAAATGTTGCTAGAAACTATGAAAAGTGGCGCAAGACTTTCTTTTATCTTTCAACATCACATGCTGTAGTCAACCCTATACTATGAAGTAAAAAGGATCTAAATTTTATGAATCTGTTTTGCACAATCTCATATTTTTGTTTTTAACGTGATTTTTTAAAATGGCAAACTTACGGATTGCATTAGTGATTTTCCCAGCTTTGCAAAAACTACCAAAAAAAAAAATTACAAAAGCATGGAAATGGCTTGCTTTTTTTTTAAACCTGTTTTGCTTCGTACCCAGAACAGACAAACAGAAAATTTTCATGGAAAATGAAGGCTAAACCACAAGAAAACTTTTTTCCAAAGCCATAGTCTGAAGCTTTTCATATTGGGGAAGAACTAGGCTCCCCTTACAATGCAGGGACCTAGATGACTATGTCCAGTCTCCACATGGAGTCATCTTAAATATCTTAAACTACTATGCAAATGCATACATTTGTTCCAAGAAAAGTACTATTGATTTCATCTAAACGTATAACTCAGTTAACTCAGGAAATACATGAGTCTTTAATTCTTCACTGCTGCTTCTAGCAATCCCTGACAAAACATGCCTGCTTTACTCCAGCTTACTCAGAGTATATAGACTCATACTGATAACACCACATTATTCCTTTCCATTTCTGCTAAAATAAGCAGCTATGAACAGTACAGTGTTCACGCCAGAAATATCACAAGTGTCAAAATCCCATTGTGAAGCCATTTATGTATCCCTCAGAGCTATTTTCTTCGGCATTAAACAGACAATAATCAAGGATTTTTTATTCAATTCATGTTTACTGAAATTATCTTCATAATTACGAAGGCTGGGGGTCTTTTTTCTCATAGCTGAAGTGAAAATGTAGATTGTACAGAACAATTATACTGTCATTAAAAACAGATGATGGTTTCCACTATGGTGAGGAGACTCTAGATGTAAGCAATATGTTTATTTAAAGAAATTATTTCTGGCAAGCCTTATTAGTGACTATAATTTATCAGCTGACTTCCTAGAAAGTCAGATACAACCAACTCCTAAGACACATGTCTGATCTTAGCTTTACTAACTTGATAATATCCAGTTTTATTTAGCTCCAAATATTCCGAAAAGTGAACTTGCTACAGGTTATTTGCCTATATCCCTACTTCACATTTCTCCATGTATAATATTTGTCTAATGTAACATCAAATGTTATGTTAATTACATTTCAAACAGAAAAATATCATTTTCACAAAAAGTATTAGAAAAGTCTAAAATACTTTGTAACATCTACTGTTTCTCTAAGAACTTATATTGTAAATTAAAAATAATGTGCTCTCTGCTGAAAAATTATGAAACAGAATTAGATCACTTGGTGAATTTTATAGATGGATATGGATTTGTTATTCTCACATGCTAAGGAAGCAATTAATATTCAAAAATTGATTCAATTATTACTAATGGATCTATTTATTTATAATTCAAATTTGAAAGAGCAATTCAGCAAAGCTTTCCATCATCTCTTCTGTAAGTTAATTTACAGCTAGCACTAGCTGACAGTAGCCAGAACATCATTTTTATTATGAATATAATACTAAAACCAAGATTATCCAGACATAACATAGCAATCCTCTTAACAGGAGCTCTGTGGCAGAAACCACAGTAAATTACCATTATTTCACAACCTGCTGAGTGCATTCTGACACGTTCCTCATTCTCTATACCCAGTAAAACAAAAGGGGAAAAAAGGTTAAGGACAAAGTTTTCAGACTTAAATTCTATTTTTCTCTTCTAAAGCTTGTGATTCAATTCTGATGGCCAAAATAAGAACCAGGTAGACAACTTGCTTTACTACACTTACCATAACTTAAGCTATGTTTTGAGTATCCCATGAGTGGTTTAGTTCCTCTAGTTTAAAAGGCAGGCCTGACTTCTTTGCTTTCAAAGTTTTCACATTTGACAATAGGGGGAGAAAAATACAAATTATCTAAAAGTTTTAACTAAAATATTAATAATTAGGTCAAATGCCTAGGCTACAACCCTAGGCAGATAGACACCTAGACAGGAATGACTCATATTGCCTGATTCAATAAACCACATAGTTCCTGAAGATACCTACAGGCCATCAGTGTCTTCTCCATTTAGAAAGATGGTGGTTTCTTACCTCATCAAGAAAAGTGTTGGGTTTAGAGAGATGAGCAGAATCCCAGCATCACAATTTCCAGAAGCAAGAGCGAGGAGCGCAAGGCAGAGCACTTAAACACTCAGTTGATATTGTCAGCTAACAGAGAATCCAGATAAATGTTAAACAATAGTTAACAGTGATGGTGGTTATTTTTTGCCTAAATCGTACAGTGATTGGCACCCAAAATTTGAATCCATGCATATAGGTCCTCCTCAGCCACAGATGGTTTGAATCCACACTACTGTGGATTCATAGCAAGGCATCCCTATTTTGCTATGCAACACATCTACTGAGAATAAACACCTTTTAACTTCAACAGGAAAATGAATCGTTGTGCAGGTAACAATCTGAGATTCATGAATAAAAATGAGAGAATAAGTAAGAAATAGCCTACCTCAGTAACCTGATGGGAATGTTCTGAAAAACAAGAATCTCAAATTTTTGTTTCTCCTCCCAGGGACTGTATTTGCCATTTAAGGTTTACTATTGTAACATGAAAAGCAGAATGGGCAGCTACAGCTGGGCATTCACAAGAGGAATCTTCTTGTATATTTGTTCCGTCTGGCGACATTAACCTACAACTTCAGTAAGGATGGAGAGAAGGTTTTTCTGTAGGTGGTCAAGCAAGTAATTAGGAGTTTAGATTCAACCCCCTGAATGTTACAGCCAGCCTCCAAGTCTGGTTTCTAACTTGAGAGCAAATGCTTCAGTCATTACAGTGGCTGTGTGCATGGAGGTTGCTTCTACCCAAGAAACACCTACTGTCATGACTGCTCAGGAGTCTCCATACTGATGCATCAGGGTCAATTGTGTAAAGCCACTTACTAGGCTTCTGTTCAGATATGTCGCTGTTCCTAGCGTTTTATATTACTAAGCTCTCGTACATTAGCACTGAGTGTCAAGTTGCCCTGCAATGGTCGCAGTTATGCAAGATGAAGTTATTGTAAGGAAAAAAACATCTAATACTGAGCTAGAATTATCTGACATGTAAAGTACTGCCATATTTCCCTTTTCCTCACTTTGACATTCAAGTTTCAAAAATACGTGTATAAAAATGCATTTATACTGACTCATAATATGGAACCTGCTATTCTGTATACTGTTAACGTAATTTAAAATAATTGCTCAAAAAATAAAATAAAAGCTGGCAGTCTCTGTTCTTCCTCTGGAAGCCTGATCTCTTTTTCACAATTTCAAAATAGTTCACTCATTCTTTCTCCACTCCCTTTTAAACAATCGTCTTCATTGCGCCACACATTTTTTAATCACTCATGCAGAAGTGTAACCTTTATATGTCCTAATCTACCCTTGCATCCTAGCTCACAGAAGAGTAGGTATTTGTGTCCTGAAGAAGCTGTACAGGACATGTTCCACCAAGGGCTCCTTCGTTACTGTAGTCTCTGACTGAGAAACTTTACTCTCAGTAACCCCAACAATATGGTATTAGGGATGAGAAAGTTTTCCAAGTGGGCAGATTCCAGGATGAACGGTTATGACACAATTTATATCATAAAAATATGTCTATGAGAGTACATGTACCTGCATGACTAAATGTGTGTGAAACAGCTAGGAAGCATCTGTGTATCACTTTTTTTTATTAAATAGAACTGTTTAAATAATCTTACTTAAAAGACTATTGTACTGCTGAATGTCAAATAACTGATATATCATTTAATGACCTCCTAGTTTTTTTCTAAATATCTTTTTATTCATTAAATCTCTAAAATCATCAAAAAACACCACCTATTGGGACAACTTTTGCACAAGTTTGGCATTTCTGGCCTGCATACTTCATCTGAAATGCAAACTGTGTGCTTAGCAACATCCACTGATGCACTCCACCTACTTTCAGCACTGCTGAAACCAATGTGCATTAGATTTCTTATCTATGAAACAGAAGTTGCAACTCTTCATATACCGATGCTTATTAAATGTTTTGGTATCTTTGCTATTAAACTTTCACTTGAAATCTGCAGAAATTAACAGATATTACACTACCATAGGCTGTAATTTTCTTAACAGGATTTACACCTGAACAAAGGTTATATTTAATCTTACTTATGTCATCAGGTTTTGGGCAAGTGTATGAGTGGACGAAATATGAAATCTAAAACTTTCCTTTCAAGATTTTAAGAACAATTACTGACTCCAAATTTCTCAGACGTTGAGTGCTTACCTTCCGACTTTCAAAAGATATTTCAGCAGTACTACCACAAAAAAAAAAAAGACTCCACCAAAAGTAAAACCAAACCAAACACCACACACACTCTTTTTGCTCTCGAGGTAAGGTACCCCAAAATCTCTAGTTACCTTTGACAACCTTTGTCCAGGCCCACAGCCTGAAGCGACCCCATTTTTCTTTCTTCAATGATTAACAGTAACAGTTTTGTAATTTCTAAATTACAAGAAATTCTCCCCTTCACAAATATCTGTCAGATCTGCTTCAAAAACACTCCCAAAATTTTGTGTTCTGTCTTTTGGGTACTTCTTGAAAGCTTACGAGAGAATAGCTTACCCATAGCTCAAAACTGGACGTAAATGACAAAATCCACAAAGTTGAAGTCAAGTGCCACCCTTACTTATCTGTGCAAATTTGGAAAAGACCCTATTTATTGAACTTGCTGAAGAACAGAGCTACTTTGGACCTAGACTGGTGTAACTGACAACAAAATTAAGACATATTGAGCTTCTTCTATATATAAGAAGAAATTCTCAAATACTCGGAAAAAATATCCAAAACAGCTATGACTCATAGAAATATTTGAATGGTTGGCTACCATCCTTCAAGATTTCAGCAGCTTTAGGGAAGGACTTTTTTTTTTTTTTTTTTTAAACACAGTGTCCAACTACTTCCTTGATTTGGCAGAAAGAAATAACACCTTAAAGCTACCTGCAAGTTCAGTACTAAACTGTTAAACATTATATTATCTTTTCTGAAATACACTAAATCATAATTTAGAGACACAGTGCCTGCATTAGAACTGACCTTTGGGTTCTCCAACTCTGACAATCAGGGGAAGGAAACATCTGCATACTTACCACAGCAAAAAGGCATCATCTTGAAACTTCTCCCACTTAATCTCACATGCCAAGATGATTACCCTTGCAAAACAACATGCTATAAGATGTATTATAATTCCAGTATCTTAGAGAACTGATCAATTTCTGTATTTAATTATGCATTTTTATGTTAAAATAAAGAGGGCATTTTAATCAGATTTTTTTTTACTGTAATCCACTTCATCTTTTAACTTTTTTAAACCAGCTAAGCCAGAATCCAGTAGACTATTCATATAAAATATCTATTATATCAGCAATATGCACATATATGTATTTTGAAGAAGCCTGGTGTAATATAAATAATCAGGAAATGTACTTGTGATAAAACTGAATGAAAATTTCCACATAAAATATATTCTGTGAAGAAGTCACAAAAGTTGAAATCACATCTTGCATCACAATATACAGAGCACATCAATTTTTGAGTCAGTTAAGCTTTTGTACACATCCTGGCTCAGATAAACCACCTATGAGATGTTCTTTGAGCTTAAAATACTGCAATTAATGGTAATTCTCAAATGCTTCAGTTTTGTAGTATTTATAAAGATATTTCACTGTTACAAGATGATAACCACAAATACACCAAACCTGTAAAAGTTTGAAGTAGATTTAAGTGGCCATTAGGAAAAAGATAGATATATATATATACACACACGAACTTATTTTCTGTAAAATGATAAATGCAAAGAAATTGGACCTACTCCATTAAAAATTCAGTTCATAACATTCTTTCCAGGGTTTATCTTGGATGCCTAGATTCATGTTTGCATGAAACATTTCCGGTCTCCAGATGGAGAGAACATTATCATTCAGAAATACAGACAAAACTCCAGGTTTTCTGCAGTTACTAGCTTGTAATAAAGAAATCTACAATTTCAGTCCCTTTTCAGTATGTACCTGTGTGTCCTGACTCACAGTTCTCAATAACTGGCATAGCACAGAAAAGGAGGGACTTGCATATTACCAGTACATGGACAGGCTGGAGAGGAGAGTAGGAACACTGGAGATAAGAAGTCAAGCAAGGTGACCTCAGAGCATGCAATGCTTCAGACAGAGCATTCCACAGCCAAGTCTGGCCTTTCTCTCCAAAAGGCACCTTGACTCAGGATAACACTTTGACAGCTTAGACTTACTTTTTCTATTAGCAGATAAATACAAAAAAGTGCCTAGCAAATACCAGTGAGCATTTTACTAACAACCTGGGTTTATTAATATCACAAATATTTTTATAGTACCAATATTCATATTTTACCTGATCTACAGATATTTTTTGCAGTTTTTGCCTAAGCCCTGTTTTGAAATTATTAAGGCTGTACCTATGGTTGGACTCTGTGATCTTGAGAGTCTCTTCCAAACAAAATTATTCTGTTCTATGATTCTGTCAGTTTCACAGCATATGTTTCAATATGTGAGGCAATCCATTTGTTTCCATCCGTAAGTATATTTTTATGAATCTGCGACTCTCTTACAGAGAGAATGTCTCATTTTAAATGAGACATAGCTAAATAAAAAGCAAAGCCTGAACATATTTAATTACATATTATGTAGTATACAAAAGCAGAGATAATGTTCCAGAATTATACTCACTCCTTTCTTTCTTTCTTTCTTTCCTACTCCTCTTTAAAGAACTTAAAGTAGCCTCTCTGGAAAAAAAACTAAATTCACAAAATGAAACTGCTGGATCTGCCCTTTAGTCTGTCTCACGGATTCTCAAATCTAATATATTCAAGGTTCAAATAATAAAATGGTTTTTATTTACTGCTGGCCATGCAGATTCTGACATGAGAGGTCAAGTGGTTTCTTAGAGTGTCACAGATGCTAATAGAACAATTTCTGTTAATTAAATGAGAACTTGAGGTGCAATCCTGAAATCCTATTATTGTCTCACAATCCTGTCCATCAAAATGCAAGGACAATGCAGAGGTTACTAACAAGAATTTTACATGCCAATGCCATACTGTAACTTATTTGTCCTGGGATGTATGTTCTTTACACAGTGTAAATAAAAAATTAGTAACGAGTTATGTATATGTCAACGAGAGATAAACAGGATTACAGAAACAGACAAGAAAAACCTTAGTTAAGAAAACAACTTAAATAAGGAAACAGGTTTTAAAATATGAGGCAATTAAATAAAAACAGGTTGAAAGACAACTTTCAACATTTAAAATGTGCTTTAAGAACTGTCAGTCTTCTATTCAAGTTCAAGAAAACTTTGTACATGCTTTTTCTTTACATTTTTTGTTGGGCGTTTTTTTTAAAGGGATTCATTAAGCTATTTCTCTTTCCCTCACCACTAGACAGTAACGTGATTTCAGATTACATATTCTTAATGACTTCCTCTATTAGCTATTTTACAAGCTTTTTTATTAAATTCCTGTGGCAAACAAAGTTCATTAGGCCACTAAGTGAGCCTGTAAAGAAGCAGTCCTAGTACACACCAAAACATTTCCAAGCACACAGTCCTCTGGGAGCGATGGCACTTGTGACTCAAGGCAGTTAACTGGGACATCTCAGGACAGTAGGCAAAAGTAGGACTTTAAAAATGAAGAGATTTGCAAGACTAAAGTTTAGCAGGTTTGTGAAATGCAAAGAAATGGTTCCATGTACCCTTTGCTGCCAGCTAAAGAAGGTCTGGTGCTCCACTTCTAGCCAGTCACTGTAGCCCTGTGCCACATTTCTGGTTTTCTGACATAACTATGCGTGGGTCTGAATGGCTACCTGAATCTGTGATTTAGCCAGATTAAAAACAAACAAACAAGACCTCAGCACTTTTTAATTTATCTTATGACAACTCAAGAATCGGTGACTCTACAGACCTAACATCAGGGCACAAAGAAAGGGTGGCAGGGGAGCAGGAATGAGGGGTGAAACTGCTACTGAAGGCAAGCAAAATCTCTTATTTTGGATTGGGTTTAGCCTCACTAAAACCCTTTAAACAGCCTTTCTTAAAACAGCTGTAAGAACTTAGAATCCATTCAAGGATTCTACACAAATAAATACTGAAACAATTTGAGATCCACAACTAGAAAAACAGCTGCATACTACTCAGTGAACCTGAGTTAGGAGCCACTACTGTGAACCGTATAGGACAAGTCACTTTTGTGGTGTAACCACAGTAGAGAAATTTATAAAAGAGAAATAATGAAGAATCACTGAAAAGCTGTTAAAAATATTTCATGCTTATTTACTAAGACTGGACTATATTTAAAATTATATGTAACACATTTTAATTGCAAAGTACTCTAATTTGTCTTAAAAGTCATGAATATATATTCCTAGTTTTAGAACATTAATAGATTTCCTATTAAAACTAGATCATAAGTACATATATCAAATGTAGCCAAGTTAAATCTGCATGACTGTTTTAACAGTCTTCAACTAATGTATCTTCATTAACTCCCATGTAGCTTCCCAGGGCTTGCAAATGAGTGACTCAAATGCTTTTATTCAATACGACTGAAATATTTCAGTTCACAGTATATAAAAATATTCACAAATTATAGACATGTGTTTGCATGAACTTCTATATCCTTAGCTACCCAAATTATTACAGAACTAGGTAGATGAAACATAAAGAGCTAAAAGGAAAAGGCTCAATTAAAATATAAACATTTGTAATTATTTCAAAATCTATTTCTGCTGTAAAATGGTACCTACAATATTTCTGCTGTATACAGACCTCTAATATAACTTGATCTTATAAAGGCCAAAACCAATTCAGCAAAATGCTCTACAAGAAATGTTATAAATATATCTACAAACCAGCTATACCTTCAGGGTGTTCATCCTCCATGGAAACGTCATTTCATATTTTTTCCATTACATGAAAATTCTCCACTGTTCCTCCAAGGTATTTCTATTGAGCAAAGGAAAACATCCTTTGCACTTTAAAAAATTACGCTAGTGTCTCTGTGTATGCAATTTTATTCAATAGCTACACCCCCCAAGCTTTGCTACCATCTGTAGTCTAAAAATAATATGTGCCAAAAGTATCCTGTATATTTTTATCTGATGTAAAAGTGGTATGTGAAGAAAACGTGTTAGCAACTATGTTTTTTAATTTGAGAAAACATTGATAAAACATACATTAAAGCTATTAAAATATTCAACTTGGCATAGCCCAAAACACAAAACATCCCAATCACTTGTTTCTAAAACCACTGAAAGGATAAAACTTGCCTTTTAGAAGCAACTAAAATACAATTAATACAACGTTCAGATTCATTCCAATAATAATACCTGCCCCACATGACTGTTTATTAAGAATTTACATTGTGATACTTACAGAAATACATAAATATGTGTATGTGTGTGTATATATCTAGTCAAAACATTTATTTAAATATATTTTTCTATCTTATATGTATATAAGCAAAAGAGAGTTCAACGGGAACAAGTATTTGGACAAATGTCAGATGTTGCTTTAAGGAACGGTATTGATGAATTGCAATGCAACTTGTAATATTTTTCCCTCTTTTAAAATAACTTAGATTTTGCAGACCAGGAGTAAATATCACTGTATGTTTTCATAGTGAGATCTAACCTCCTGGAATGCTCAGACATATCTCCATGTAATCCCTCTTATTTATACTAATGGAATTACACAGATCTGTCCACCTGAGCAATTTTGACATACTTAATCATACTAACACAAGAATGCCTTTCAAAATACACCAAAGTATAGAATAGTTAAGTGAATTAAGACACTATTAAGACACTCTTTTTATTATCATATGCATGACACTTGATTCTTTGAGCAAGACTTTTATATATTACAACAAAATATTAGCATGAAGATTTCATTTCAAATTAAGGACGAATTTTGAAAAAAATATGAACATATATTATCAAAACACAGTAAATATATAAAAAAAACTTAGAAAAGGCTTTAATAGTCATATAAATCTTAGAAAAATAGTAACTGTGTGTAGATCTCAAGGATATGCCTATACCGTAAGCATTGGTTCCTCAAAAATACTACTTCCAAATTAATATAGGTGTTGTCTAAAAATAATTTGAAAAAGGTCCCCATATATTGCTGACTTCGAGCAGAATACACAAAATAATAAATGTAAATAATGAGAACTCACTAGTCTGACTACTAGTGATACTGATAAGGAGTTACATGTGTACCAGGTACCTATACAACAGCCTAAAAGACAAATAGGTGGAATACAGATTTTAAATGACAACTAACAATTTGAAAACACAGATAAAGCTAAACATTACCCCACCACCTCTATCACATGTAGTCAGCTGAGGTTTATACACTTTAAAGGTCTTCATATTTTGTTCATATACAGATTTTAAAACTGTAAAGTTCATGTATCATGTAAAGTTGCTATAATTTAAAGCAAAGAAAAAAAAAGCATTTCTGCAAAAGTACAAGTAATTACTATAACCCATTCTTTTCATAAAAAATAGAAAAAAAAAATCCCATCTAGTAGACCTGGACTTCAGACCTTTTAATGCCAAAAAGATTCCTTGCTTATTCCATATTTTCACAGATTTATAGGTAAATTTCTGGAAAGTCAAACAGTGACAAAAGGAATAAAACAAAAAGAAATAAAACACTGATAGAGGTCAGTTAAGGATATTTATTTCTGTCCTCAGTGAACTTATCTACCTGTATCTTCAGAAGTATTCTTAGAAAACTAAACACAACAGACATGGGAAGTTATTACTGCTCCTGTTTAAACATCATGTATAGTAAGTAATTTTAGTCTTTCATTGCAAGTATATCTCTACATATTAAAAAGTTGTTATTGGAGTATCATGTTTTTATTTGGGAGAATGTGTTTTAAGGAAGACTCTCACTTGAGAGAGTAGCTGCTGCACAAACCAGAATGGCAGTAACAGAAGATTGAAGGGGAAACCCTCATAAAGATCCTCTAACACAGACTGTCTGGATTGCAACAAACCCCAACAGGTCACAGGACTTCACAGTCAGTCATTTGTGATGTCTCCATTTATTGTTTTGAATAGTTCACTTTGGTAAAAGAAAAAAAAAATATTAAAAACCTGTAAGTCTACATGTACAGTTACTGAGGTAAAAAAGCTAATTAATAGTTAAACCCTATTTAACTTTAAACTTAGCAGTGAAGTGGTCCACAACTGAGGTGGAAGGGTGCTGGTGTAGTGCTTCTGGCACAGCCCTGGAATGACACGTACAGACTACCCGAATGTACACCTAAAACTTGGAAAAAAGTGAGAGTTGGTAGACTATAAAAACTATCTCAATTAAATAATACGAGGAAAAAAAATGTGCTGAGTTTGTCACTGCTGTCTCTTTTATTGGCGAACATAAGGAATCATAAAGGACCAGATTTCTTCAATAAGTCATGAACATTACATTCAATCCTAAGGAAATGATATTTGCAAGGTTGCCACACTTATAAAGTATGAATAGCTCTTCCCACAAAATATCACCCAAGATCACTTTTCCCATTTGATGAGAGAGACTTGAATGTATGAACAAATGCATGCTACTTCCATAGCTATATTTATTCTCAGGAATATTTGCCTATGTTTCAAAAAATCCTTTCCAATTACAACCAGAAGTAAGAGGAAGCCAATTCTTAAAACATGGAGACCAAGATATTGACGGGGAAACCTTTGTCTATCTTTTGTTGTATCTCCCAGATCTAGTCAGTGATGTTATTTACAGACTTTCAAACAAACAACAACAGCATGCAAGCCTCTGATTAATAAAGAATATCTGTATGTCAGAATCTAGAAAATATCTAATTCTTGAGAAACTGTAAATCTTTTGACATGCAGCACAATTCAATATCATTGCTAAATTCAATACAAAGACTAAAGCAGTTATTGCAAGAAAACTGAAAAGAAATGCCCTGACAGGTGATAATACCTGATACTCTTTAAATGATAGATTGACAAATTAAGACACGGGGAATATTTTTTAAATAACATAACTCCAGTGTACCTTTTATTATTGAAAAGTGTTCCCAGCTAGCATTATTTGGTTTTCAGTTATAAATTACACAGTAAAATGTAGATAGAATAACTACTCAGAAAATGCATTTCGCTCTTCAATGTTAATTTTCAGTTAACAAGGACATGAAAATAGAAAGTTGAACTCTGTAGGCATGCTTTTAAAATATTCACACTACCCAATACACAATGCAGTTTGCAAACAAGGTAGGACAGATAACCTTAACATGTTTTCTTAGTTGGGTTTGCAAATTCAGAAAAGTATTCTACAAACATCAGCATCAGGATCTCCAAAGAATTCGGAGTAATAGAACAAGCCAGGGTATGTAAAAGTGTAAATCTGGTGGAAAAAAATACTTCAGCGTAACTTCTGAAAAACTAACAGCAAACTGGGAAAAACAAAACAAAACAAACAAAACCCAACCAAACAAAAAAACCAAACAAATCCCAAACAAACCACACACCAACACATATCAAGTATGCGATAACAAAAAAATTTTAAAATCACAAGCAAAATTTACAGTGTATCCAATTCAATGTCTTCCGATGAAAGATTTTGCCACCAGTAAGTCATTAAAGTATAACCTCGTTCTCAAACTAAAAATGTATTTGCAGGCCATGCCCCTCAAAAAAAAAAAAAAAAGAAAAAAAAAAAGGAATAGACTAAAGGTACTTTGTAGTGAAGCCTGCTTCTTAGATGAGGTACTTCACTAAAAGAAAGGAATCTTTCTATCTGAGGAGCCTACAGTTAAGTACTTTTTGTATTAGTATATAATGAGGAGAGATGCATGATCTGTGAAATTGGCAGGTTCTAAAATGTTCAGGCTGCCATGGATCAAGATTAACACAGATTTTCACCAAACCAGAAGAAAATCACCACAATTCACAGAGTAGTGATAACATAAATGTGACTTTTTCCCCTCCATCTACTCCTCTCCCCCACAAACTGGCAAAACAAGCCAGGTGCATTCATTTAAGAAATTAAAGCATTTCCTTTCACAGGCTTACCACAGTAATCCTGAATTAAAGTGACAAAGGCATAGAACGTGGTGGAAAGTTCATCTCCAAGAGATGTGGTTGTAATAAAATACAATTCATTATAGGTCTCTGTTAAAAGTCAGTAACCATTATGCAGAACATTCTTTAAATAAAGTAAACATTATTTTTGCAATACATTTTTATCTCAGACTGTAGTGTACAAGCACCTACACTGTTTCTTCATTGCATTTGTGCCATTGGAATCATCAGAAAAGAAAAAGTCTCTGTAGTGCTCCTGATAACAATTAAGAAAACAAAAGGATCAAGTAGCCATACACTTTGAAACAACATACATGAAGTGGATTATATTGACAGGCCTGCAGAGGTAATGTTTAAGATGAAAATTTGCTGTGTTGGCTCAAATTATTTTAAGGCTGAAATTGTTGTAATGTAGCATTCTCAAAGCTCCATCTGTGTTTTGCCTCAAGACAGATCACATGAACATGACAGAGACTTCCAAAACTGTTTTTCTAGATCTTCCTTTATCAGTGCATATAAAGTGATTTTCAACATTTTAATGATTTTTAAACTACAAAAGACAAAAATCAGACTGCAGACTGCATTCTTCAAATGTCCTACTGAAAATGCAACAGTGCTTAAATATATAAATAAAACAAAACAGAACTACCCGAACCCCATGAATTTGTTTATATGAGGGGAGCTTCAGGCTACTTTGGAGCTTCCGAATGCACCCATCTCTGTCTCTAATCAAGAATTTGCAAAAATCACAGATATAAAATGATGATTAGGCTCAATTTCTGGTCCTCTTTAAATCGATCACTTAAAGAGGGAGAAAATGACACAAATTCACAGAATTCTGCAGGTCGACTAGAACAGGACCACAATTAGAAATAAATTTTAACCCATACAAAAATTAGTAGCAGAATCTTACCTTGATCAAATGGTTTACCCGGACTCCATGTACGAAAATAATCATCCTGGAAGGAAAAACAACCTACATTTAGTAAAATGTAAGGAATCAATGTATACATGAAAAACTCACAGAATCATGAAAGACAGAAGATGTATACCAACCTCAACTTCCTAGAAAAGGTAAGCAGTAAAAGACAAATGAGAAAAATATTACAGTCGTCATAGTGGGACAAATTACTCACATAGAATAAAACAGTGTAACTCAGAGGCCATTTGCATTAATTAAGTAAAAATGCTATTCAAACAATGTTACTTACTAGCATTTAAAACAGAAAAAGTATTTGTCACAGTACTTATACAGGTAATGTTTCTAGCATCGCTTTTTAAACGTTACAGTAGTTTTCCTGCACTTTAAGTTCTAAGATACTGAAGAACTTATGTTTTACATTACTGATTTTTCAAAACCCAAGCTCCAAAGTCATCATCAATAAATACAACTACATTTTAAAGAATGATATATAAATATTATAAAAATATATATTCTGTTATGTAGTTTTCAACTGCATCAGTGAGATCTGTCATTAAGTCTAATTACCTCTATTTTCTACAAATCATCTTCCTAAACATAAAATATCCTACTAATTATGTCATCAGCTGTATTAGACTACAATTTCAGGAAGGAAAAGCTTGAATTAAATAAGTTGCTTTCAAGATTTTAAGAAATTCGATAATAAATTACAAATTCATAGCTGAGATGTACATAAACCAATCTGCACAGCTCAGATAATAGGTGGAACAGGAAAATTACTACAATTATTTATTATCATGTCTTAATTTGCCATTCTCTAGAACAAAATATTGAGAAGACTGTACAAACATTTTAATGTCTGCATAAATTAAAGTTCACAAACTGCAGTGGGTGTATTGTCACAGTCCAGCAGTTCCATCCCACTTGCTAGAAGATCACAATTACCACCATAAAGAAACCTCAATTTATAAAAAAATATAAATACTGGGAAAATGTGAGTCTCATACAGTTGTCAATGCCAAACAATTACAACTTAAAGATCATCAAGCACATCTCTGCTGGAACAAAACACTCTTTGGGTTTTAGTGGTTCAACAGATTTACCTCCAAGGGGAAGAAAAGCCAGTGTAGCCTAAACTGTATTTCACTGATGATGTTTTATTAGTAAAAATGTTGTTATGGGAATGTGTGGTTTGAAAGAGGAAGAAAGAAATGAGCAGAATCTGGAAGTGCAGAATAGAACCACAGTTCTGTACCAATACTTATGCATTCCTTTACTCTAATGCTGCACGGATTAACTAAGAATCAGTGTATGTTATTTGCCTTTTTAATTGCTATTTTTTGAAAGTAAATAAATACAGATAGGCAGATCAGATTATTTGAAAAAAATCATTGTCATTTCTGTTTATCTCTTCCATTATTATAACTTTTCCAATTATATCCCTCCTAGTAGTAACTATGGAGATGTTATTCCTACAGTGGTGTTCTAAACAGGTTTGAGCCAGCTTTAATGCTGTTTCAGGAATCACACCACACTGGCAAAACTTTCAGTTATGGAAAAATCATGGAAGTGGTAGAATCTCTTTCCATTTCTATTAAGTCAGTAATGTTCACCCACAATGAGCCTATTCAGAAAATATGTTTATTATTAAAATGCTGAAAATTTAGAATAACTAAAACATAAGACTTTGAGAACAAAAGAGCAGTCATCCTGAGTGAGACCAAAATCCCTTCTAAGGCAAAGTCTCCTGTTTACGCTTAAGGAAGAACATAAGAGTGGCACGTGTATTACACATTCTCAAGTTGGCCTCAAACCAACCAGATAATAAAGCAATTCTTGTTCATCTCTATATTGCAGACAACTTCACAGATACCAAATATAACATCCCTCAGGCATTTCTAGAAGTAAGAGGCTTAGCTGACTTCTGTCTACAAAGCCACTCCTGCTGCCCTTTTCTGAATCTTTTCCAAGTCTATTTTTTTTGATACAGTATGTCTAGAGTTGTGCTGAGCATTCAAGATGAAGCAGCACAATGCATCTATACACAACAAAATAACACTATTTTGTACTGTATTCTTCTCCCCATTTTGCCTACCCCTCCATTTTCCTTTTAAGTTTGTGGGGGTGGGTTTTGGTTGTGGTTTTTTGTTGTTGTTGTTTTTGTTTGCTTGCTTTGTTTTGGGTGGTTTTTTGTTCGGTTGGTTTGTTTTAATTGTATGATGGTTTGAATAGATTATGGTTTGCATGGAATTTTCTGTCTTAAATCCAAATATATATACCCACATACCATATGTACCTGTACTGATATTCCTAAGGAGTTACTTAAAGTCCATTATTAGATAAGTTAAACAAAATTTTTATGTGCCTCTAAAACCAAAATAAAATAGTTAATTGATTCACAGATTAAGTAAGGAAACTGTTTCAATAAATTACAGCTCCACAATTTTACAAATATTCCTAAAGCTATTTCACCTATCACGTGTAGAAGAACCTGGCTTCCTGTTACATTCAGACCTTTCCTGATCTTCAGTCAATAAGAGTTTCATTATTCTAACATTCAATATCCTCTTCAGAATATCATCAAGATGATAATATAACTTACAAAGCTTCATTTCCTATAAATGCAAAAGGCAATGTCTCAGGAGAAAGCCTATGACTTCTGATTTTCTTCAGGGGCTTCCTTGCCTTTGCCCTAGGCATGTTAAAGGGCAAGTTGTAGAATTATACAGAACGAAGTCATAAATTTGTCACTGTAACCATAAGGCTTTTTCAACATTTTCTAGCTAAAGGTATCCATGCATTTTAAAAGGAAAATTCATCCTTGCTGCTCTACTTGAAACTATGTGAAATTTCAGTAATTGAAGTCTCTCTCTGAGACACATAAAGCACTTCTAATAACTGTGTATGATGGATTTCAATGAGTTTAATATGCATACCTTAAAATTATGCATGTTTAAGCATCATGCTCAGTCAGGGTCATAGAGATGGAATGTTTCTAAGAGTTGAAATTCATGCTATAATTACATATGCACTTTGAGACTAAGAAATATTTTTCCCTGAAAATGGCTTACCTTAAAATAAATACCATGTATGTAGCCTGAAAATCTGACAGACTTAAGAAAAGGATTCAAAATGACCAGAGCACCATAATCGAAAAGCTTCAATAAATGAAGAAAAAAACTCCACTTTTATTACTTCTATATGCTTCTATACGAATACGTCTCATTCTTAAAAAAACAGTTGCTACATGAGTTTTAAGAAATACACATTTAAGTACAGTAAAAGGAAAAAAGCTCACTGGAAAAAAAACTTATCTGACAATATCGTTACAGAGCAGAAGATTTCAGCTTTTGAAAGGGAGACAAAAGTATGAGTCTATTAATTTTCTGGTGTAAAGCATTTGTTGCATCATTTTATTGATCTCTGTAACATTTTCTGTAGATGCTGCCATATATTGCTCACATCACTTGAATTATTATCCAACAAAAATCTATAATGATACATGGTAGATATGATGAGTCTGACTCAGAGAACAGCAGGTGTCCTACAGCAAGGAGGGCCAGTTTCTTCACAAATATTTTCAGACCAAGGTTGACCTGAAAAAATGAATAAAGCAAATCCAGCCCTTGTTTTGTGTTCATATTTTATCTCTAGTATGGCCTATTTATCAAAAGCCTATATATTAAAACCAAAACTCGTGTACGTCAGAGAATCCACTGACAGTAAAGAAGTTTTCTGAATATATAATTATCTTTGTATTTTATCCAAGTATAAATTCACTGCTACAGTATAGTTTGTACAGTAGGGAGATTATTAATTGTGAGACTTACAAAAAATAGTTTAGGGAAAAGTCTAATAGGGAACTGTTCAATGAGAGGTACTGGGTATATAATGCCTTTTCAAGAAACAATACTTCTAACAGTTACCAAAGCAGGAAAGATACAAGATTTCCTGAACTTTGTTCAACACCAAACTAAATTATAACCATGCAAAATTCCACTCAAATTTTACACAGCTTATCATAATGCAAAAAATACATTTTATTGCTGGCCTCCTTATTCCTACATAGGGTTTTGGTTTTTTGTCAAAGAGCAGCTACATACTCCAATTTGTAGATGAACATGAAATCATATTTTGGCAATTTCAGAAAAACAAGTCTTTCAGGCTGCACATGCTCCCTAACATAACTTAAAACCTACAGTACCAGATTTAGATTATTTTTCTTGCTGCCTTTAGCTATGAGAGCATTTTGTTGGTCTTAATTTCAAGGAGTTTAATGGGTTTTCTGTTTCATTTCTTAGATCTGCATCTCAAGTACATACATCTGCTTCTCATCTGATCTGAAAGCTCTTTACCTCTTTTGGGCTAAGTCTTTGCTATTTGGTAGCTATGCTATTTTCAGACTCCATTTCCACAAGCCAACTGAACTGAGCCAACAGTCCCATATTGCAGCCCTTCACTTGCCTCAAACTCACTTCTGCAGCAGACTTGAGCTCACCAAGTATTTCCCCTTCACATGTTTGCACCTCTACAATGGCAGAGGGTTGGATTCATCTGCATCGAACTTTCTCAGTGACTCCATAACACGTATATATATTTTATTAATAAGTCTCATTGAAAGAGCTGTGGTAGGGTTGTAACCCAATACCTCTGTCTCATCCTCTTTCCAGTACTGGAAAAAGAAAGCACCAACAGTGTGCAGACTTTTTTTTTTTTTCTGCTTATATCTTGCTCCAGGACCTCCAGCCCAATGTCAGCAAGAGTGCCATTACCCTGTAGATCCTTAAATTGCTAGTCACAGGGAGAAGTATTGCAGCAATAAAAGGATGAGACATCATCAGCGCTTCCATCATATGGGAAATCTACCACTCCTAAAGACTCTGTTTTCCTCAAATAAATGAGGGCCACAGGCATCATACACAGAACAACTGAGATACATCAACCACATCTAAGGAGAGTACTACCCCAAAACGTAAACCATAACTGGGGAAGTACAAGTTGCACCATGAAAATGCATGATGCTTGTGTACTGGAAAATTCTTCAACATGAAATCTGAACCAGTCTGGAATCTTCATCCAGGACACAGACATGCTCTTCAGCAGCATGTGGATACCCACCTGCCTATCAGATGCTGCTTGTCAGCTCTGCTGACTTGCATAGACATCTGATCGATCATAAGCCATGTGAGCACATTGTTGTACAAATGTGGAGTGTTAGTTTAGTCAGTTAACTGCAGGATAGTGCACTCAAGGGAATAAGGTATCTACCACGCTCCCCAACACCGTATTTAATATCATAGTATCTTATGTATCTCAGAACATCTGTGAGAACAAGAAGCCTGGACGGACCATGTGCTCCTGAGCACGTTTTTTACAAATTGTCCCAGAGGCTCTCAATAGGACAATATGTACCTGCGTTATGTGACACCACATAGCTAAGGACCTTCAGCAGAATTAGGATCAGAACTGTTTGTCTAGTGAATTTTTTGGCTCTATGCTTCCTTCTCAACAGGATCTACCTCTGCTCACCATCTCAGATACCTCTTATGCTTCCTATGAAGCCATCATTGAGGATTCCTTTCAACACTCCAAAGAAGCACGGAGAAGGAAGCCTTCTTCAGTGAATCAAGGTTTAAAGAAAAAAACTATCTGATTTATTGTCTGGACTAAAGGAATAACAAAAAAAAAAAGTCTAGAAGATTTTTACAGGCTAGCATGGAGAGGCAACTACTACCAGATTTGATTCCTTTTCCCCAGATTAAGTCTCCCATAAGAAATATACTTAGTTTAACCAAAACCATCAGAAGCAGCTCAGTGCATAAAGCACCTCAGACACAGATAAAGGCAGTGGCACTTCACATCCAGTACTTCTGGGAATCAGGTAATCTTAAAGATCAGTTTAGTAAATCAAAGAATCAATATGAGAAAACAAATTTCAAAATCATGAACCACCACAGAGGTAATAGCAGCACTGCTCCTCTCCTAATGAAGTACCTAAAGACCTGCAGGCAGGACTGAGCCTTGCTGCAAAATTCCTTTCCTATTTGTTTGGCACTGAGCCTCCTCGAGTGGGGTGCTGGAGTGACAGGTGGAAGGACACAGGTTTGTTGTTCAACGCCAGTCTCCAGGGAGGCTGATGTCAGCTTCCTCGGCTGCTCTAGACTCCTGGGCCATGCCACCCCCAAGGCCTGCATTCAAAGGGCTGGCAAAGCACAATTAGAATCTGTAGCTGCTTCCAGCAACACTAGCACTCAGCTCTCCAGGCTCACTGTTTATCCCACTCCCTTTTCTTTGCCTTGTGCTTCTGGTACTGCTGATGAGGCTGGGCTAAGAGCCACCACTTTTCAGCCCTTTCTCTCCATTTCACAGATCTCATTCAGTGAGATTTCTGTGGAGGCTACTTGGTACTAGTAGCACTACTAATGGGAAGTTTGAATAGCATAGTATTTCCAGGACATACCAAATGCTCAATAAAGCTTACATTCAGAAATACTGAGAAAATACTGAAAAATACTTTGAAAATTAATGAATTAATATATCGAAGCATGAACACTACAAGCCTCTAAATCCCAATAAAATTTAAAACATTGCTTCTTTAAAAGTGCATCTCATATTTCTCATCATGAATAAAAATACAATGAACCATCTTTTCACTACAAACACATACAAAAAGTTTTGGCCATGCTCCTCCTATGATGCTGTCAGTATGCAACATGTGAGGAGGGCTTTAAAACAGATTTGTTAGACTACAGGAGATGTAGTCTAACAGAGCTGAGAGAAGAGTTGAAAACATGCCATGTGTGAGGTAGAAGGCCATCTGTGGGACTTGAACACACCTGTTCAGAAGGGTCAATGTCCAATTTCCTCAGGTGCCTCTTCACTAATGCACAATCCCTTGGTAACAAGGGTGAAACTTATGCCCTGGCCTGTGCATACAATGCCATAGTCTGAAGAAGAGAAGGACAGCCAAGTGTGGCAGAACAGACTATACAGAGAGATCAGATACATCTGTGGTGCTGGAGGGAATTTACCCGAGTGTGTTGAAAGAGGTGGACAATCTGATTGTGAGGCTATGGTTTGTACCTATGAAAAATGGTGGACTGTATCAGACTGATCTCTGGGAACTAGAAAACAAGCTAGCATCTTAAAAAATAAAATGCAAGCAGGTGGATGCAGGAAACTAAACACCAGGCAGCCTCACCTCAGTCCTGTAAAGGGAGGGGTTTCTCACCCTGCTTTTTCAAAAATTAAGAAATTTTATAGGCAAATCTATTATGAAATAGCATCATTAAAATAAAGCCCAGAATCCAATTAGATCGAGTGCTAAATTCAGTGCTCCAGTACTTCAGAGCTGATGGAAGCCATCCTTTGATTATGTCAAATTTTATAAAAATGCTAGTTAGGCTGCTAAATGCTCAGATCAAAGGTTATGACTCTAAAGACCATACACCCACTACTTTATCTCATCGTTCCTACTACTAATGTGAATGGCACCTCATTTTCTTTACCTTTCTTCTTATTCTGAATGTGAGAAATTTTTAAAGCATTTTGTGTTCTGAGGAACGTTTTAAAAATCCAAGAAGAATTGTCATTATCTTCAGCACGGTTTGAGCAAGAAGATCAAAGACAAGGGTCACAAACTGAAAAGGCTCGACAGAACGAAATGACAAACAGCACTTCATTCTATTATATGCAGTGAATGGTACAGGGGTCTCATGAATAAACAAAGTATTAACATTTACTAAAGACTATGCCATTAATGACTGTAGAACATGCACGACAGATACTAAGACTAAGCAGTTTTAATTTCTGGCATTTCCAAACTTCTAAGAGCAAGACCATACAATATGTATGTTCTTTCATCAAGGTTTTTGCAGATTATGTGATCTAAAATTCATAGTTTCTAATTGGGAAATAGGTACACTTACTGATCGACTCACACACTAAATCCAAAACTGAAGACACTATTTGAAACAAGAATAAGAAATATATTGAGAACAGTTTTCTACTTCTGAAATAGGGAAAGTTTACAGTTTTCTGAACAGAAGTGATTCAAATCATGTATAAGGGAAGCAACACATTGATCAAGAAAATACTGTTTACTGGGTTTTAGCATATTCCAGAACATATTTAGGAACAAAGCCAAAACAGAAATTTTTGTTTTACTGCATCAGGTAATGACACTTTTGCCTTGCAGCAGAAAAACTGGGATGCCACTTTCAAGGGAGGCAGACTGGATCTTTCCTCTGAGACACTTCATTAGAAGACCCCTCTAGAACAGTATCTGATACAGAAAAATACCACCTTCAGTTTATTCAGCTTACTGTATCAATTAAATCTACTGCTGCAACACCATACAACTTAGCAAACAGTCTTTTTTTTCAAACTACTAGCAAGTCAGCAATAACCAGAAGGCAGAGCAGGGAGGGGAACACCACACCAAACCTTAGATATAAAGGAACTCCACAGAAATAGGGTCAGTTTGACTGACATGGAGAACCACTGAAAGAAAATTCAGAGAAGACAGAATTTGTCATTTCTAAGTCTCTTTCATGTCAATCAGTCTTCACAGTGGGACACAGCAAGTGATGTATCTTTCAGCAGAAGGAAGGAAGTACCTTCCCACAGCACTAGAAACATGGCTGATGTACATCGCCATTGTACTCTAATACATATGCTTTCAGAAAAGATCCGTCATAGCTTCATTTATTCATTTAAGACTGAGAAAACCTCATTCTTTTCTTACAACATCGTGGAGACATCTATCCTATCATCCTTTAGAAACATTAGTCTCAATTACTGCTGCTGAGCTCTTGATGAGTGAAGAATAAACCAAACCAATTTGAGTTTAATCACCAGGAAGCATCACAACAGTGACCAGAATAATCAATTTTGATGGTATTTGAGGCCCCACAGGTTAAAAAAATGTGGATGGTAGACTGGCTCAGCAGCCTACTTGGACCAAATGTGATTAATAAAAATTTGAAGGAGAAAAATATCCTTCTGCTTGAAATGTTGCACTATTGCACAAATGACAGGAGCTCACCTAACTTGTCTATCTTTTTTTTTTCTCCTCCCCTCCCCCCCCCTTTTTTTTGGTGGTATAATGCAGCTATGAAAATTGTTGCATGATGTTCAGGACAGAAGACCTGAAAGATACAAAGGACAGATGGAGGACACAAAGGTCCTGGCCCTTACTCAATTTCTAGAAAACATTTTTTTGAATCATATCTGTGGACCGCAAGAGACAAGGAAAGTCTTATTCATCGGCTTTCTTTCAGGAAGTTGAAAGGTTTTGTAGTTTTATCATGTCAAGGAGAAAATTCTAGAACCAGTTACAAAACAGATATTACAGCTTTGCTGTTGTTGCTTTTGTTTTATTTTTCAGTCTGGAGAAAATTCATTAGAAAGATAATCATGAGGTCTGCCATATCATGCCACACACAGAGACAGGATTTTGGTCTGTTCCTCCCAACAGGTAGTCTCTTACGCCAAGGCTCAGAACAAAGTTCTGGTCTACCTCTCATTGCCATGGAGATAGAGAACACCCTTGTGTAAAAAACAGTTCAAAATGGAAGAAATTAAGGAATATGAAAGATTATGAGAGAGGCATTACAGCATAATTATCATTACAAATCAAATAAGAACAGATGTGGCAATAGAAAATGGGATGGAAGCAAAACCACAGGTCTACTAAGGACAATATATTTGCAACATAATAGAAGGAAGCTGTTAAAATTATTGGTCTCAGTTTAAGAATAGTGCTGAACAGGTTTTAAGTAGTAGAATAATGCTATGCTGAAAGAATTAGGGCCTATTTTTATATGATTGGAATGATTTCTTTTGTGAGAAAAATATCCCTTTTAAATAAGTTGAGGACTTCTAAAAATCAACAAATACCTCAATTTGAAATCTGTGAAGACATAAGCTGCACTTCAGAATCTGTAATTACACCAGTGACAGAGATATTCATTCAACATTCTTTGTGAATATTAACACTGGATGGTTATTTTTATATATCTTTATTATAGTCAATAAGATGTAGCTTGTACCAGATGGGTGGAGGGAGGGCAGGAACAAACTGCAAATTAGGTAGATCCACATACAATAAAGACCATGAAAATAGAAAAATACATATTGGTAAAATAACACAAAGCAAATCTATATGCATATATATCAATTTGTTTAGAAATTCAATCATTATACCACTACACCATGGCGGATGTTATTTTTCTTAAACCTATTCATAATGTAAGCAAACTACTATTTGATTCAAAATGAGATTCAAGATTTCTCAAGAGTTATGTCCTAAATTTATGAATAAAAAGCGTCCAGTTCAATGCATTTTTATGTTCTCTTGCTCCTAGTGGCCCCATTGCAATTATGGAACTTACAGATACGGTCAGTAACATAGAAGCTTAAAAATACTGTCTGAATCAGCAAACTTCATGAATATATAATGCTGAGTTAAACAAAAATAAAAAACTGTAGAAAAAGCAGTCACTACAATTGCCTATGAAAAACAGTAGGAATGCTTTTAACATACGTTGTCTTTTTATTGCCATTGTATTTAATCATTTTTAGACAATCAAATAATAATACACAAAGAAATGCTGTATCTTCTGCCTCATGCTATTAATATGTTTTACTGATGCTGTTGAGCAAGAATAGCAATATGTGCAAGTGTATGGTGAATTTTATCGAGATAAGTAAACTCAGTTCAACAACATCAAATATCTGACAATAAATTTTGGTCACTGATGTACATAGCTGGATTTTAGTGGTTAACATACCTTTCTAATATTTAAATCATCTCATTCTAGCTACTGAGAAATGTTACCTTAGATACAGGCCTTGACTCTGATATATCTTGTTTAAATGACAAATACCTTCTCCAGGTTTTTAGGGAAACCATTTTGTCTTCCAGCAAATAATTAGTAAGAAATTAACCAATCACTCTAGCAGATAATGAGATAACTGGTAAATCTCATTATCATTTTTAACTTTGGCCACTATACTTGCTGAGGTCCCGGTGCTTCCACTGTGTGTAACAAATTAAAAAACAATAAGCATTGTTTGAAAATTTCTCATTTGTAATGTTTTACACCTTTTCACAGACCTTACAAAGCAAAGGCTAGTGTTTCCCTGTGCTGGTTTGACTGAAAATGAGTTAATTTTCTTCATGCAGTTAGAAACCTTTCTTTTTCATAGCCAGCACGCTCATTATTTGGACCTAGTTTGAGAACAAGCAGATAACATCCCAGCACAGAGCTAATATTTTTAATTGCTCTGAGAGCCAAGGACATTCTGAGCACTCTGCCCACAGGTGTGAGGCATCAAGGAAGCGGGGCAGAGATGGGGCAGAGCTTGACTGACATCCAGACTGATCAATAAGAGTATTCCATCCCATTAGTGCCATGCTTCATATTTAAGGAGAGTTGGGACCTTCCAGTTGGCTCTTCCGCTATCTCTCTCTCTCTGGGGGTAGCCGGGGAAGTTTCGGTCAGGACATTTAGCCCAGCCTTTTGCCATTTTGCAGAGGCCTCTGGGCTTTTCTGCCCTTTCCCTCTCTTTTCTTTCTCTGGGATTGGCTTTAGGACCAGGTGTGGCTTGCTGGGACTGGCTGCTCAGTTGTGGACAGAGTTCATGAGGAATAGCCTTGAAGTATCTTTTATTTCTATTTTTTATATATATATATTTACTAGTAGTGTATTAGTATTTTGTTATTTTATTAAACTGTGTTTATCTTAATCCAAGTTTCTCCCTTCTCTTTTGATTCTCTCCCCTATTGGGGGAGGAGGTCAAGGAGCGGCTATCATGGTTGTATTGCTAGCTCGGGTTAAACCACAACATTCCCCCATCCTGTTTCCCATCCTGTGAAATCTGAGGTGAAACCGTGCAGCCCTGTTTGCAGACCACTGCATATCCTTAGATGCTAGGACAGAAGTGACATCCTTACTCAAGTGCCACAATGAGTGAATTCCATTTCAACATCCCAGAAGTTGACATATGCATGCAAAAGGTACCTGAACAGTATTTGCCTCTCTAGACAAGTGCATACTTAAATTAGATGGTAAGCTGTGCCCAAGTTCTGTATGAAATAAGGTCCCATACTTAAGGACAAACTAAGTTATATCATCATATTTTACATTGTTTCTTCTCCCTTTAATAGAGCTTGGAAATAAAAAGTCACAAACGTGAATACATAACACGAAACCAATGCTGAGACATGTACGTGCTGTTTTACAGATTTCCAGAACATAAACATTTCTTTCATTGTCTGCAAATGCTTTTTCTTAAAGAGAGAAAGGTATGAATACTGAGAGGACTAACTAAATAGCTGTGATTCAAAATGCAGAGGAAACCCGTTTTAATTACTTTCATTTGGAATATTATTGATATCTTTGCCTTCTAAGGGAAAAGCTCATTTAAATATAATGCAGCAGTTTGTAGCTCATGAATTTAAGTAGCCTGCCACTAAGTTCTGAGGAATTTACAAATCTGGTCATAAAGTGCGCAAAATATATTAAATGTCTGGATGAATGACTTGAGTAGGTTACTACATCTGGCTTTGGTCAGTTTTTCATAGAAACAGAGGCAGACACGCAACTTTTCCTAACAACTGGCTACAGAAAAAATACCAAAGCATTTGACTGAATGCTGTCAGCATGCAAAGCATTTTTTAGCATAAGCAGTTATTTAGTTACAAAATCTGAAACTGGAAAAAGATCTGCCAAGTTTCCTTGGGATGTGCTGGGAAAGGCTTAAACCAGTTTCCTGTATCTTTCAGAACTCCCTTCTACAGCCACACCATGTCTTACTAAAATCCTTTGATCCATCAGTTTGGCACAAACCCAGAAGTCCGTAGCAGAGAACACATAAAATAATGAGATGAGAAATGTACTTTTCTTTCTTCATCTCAAAATTGGTTTTCTGTATATATATGTTTATATAGGTGAGAGATACATACATAAACATTTTTCTGTATTAACCACAGGCATTTAAGTATACTAAACTATAGCACATAGAAGTTTGATTGTATATTTTAGAAGTGATATCTTAATTTCCAGCAAAACTACTACAGTGTAGTATTGAACAACTGAGCAAGAATGATTGTAAGACAATCTCCGTACTGAAATTTTAGCTTGTATTTCACGTTTAGACAAAATTAAAATGCTGAACTGGAACATTTTTCAATTGAATTGCTTTAGCTGTTTTACAAGATCAAACATGTTGCTATTCCTGCCTTTTCAAAAATACTAATGAAAATTTAAAAGTTCCCTCAAAATTGTTTTGTCAGTATCTATTCACAAGGAACCACCTGTTTTCCTTGAAGGAACCTATTCTGTCTTTCCTGTTGGTCTCATGTATGGATTTAATTATATGAAATAAAGCATACCCCATGACAAGAAACAAGTGGGTTTTGGTCTCATTCAGTAAATGAAAAAAAAATACACTAGTCTCCAATACAAAAAAGAGAGTCATCAGTTAAATATACTGAACATACTGATAACCATAGAACAGAATGAAAAAGGTCATCTCCTCAGATCTAATCAATTATTAGAGCCCAGACTGAAGGGAAATCAAAAGCAAGAGGCAATTTTGCTGGAACTCAATATCTGCAATTGCTAGTCAACTGCATCTTGTCAGCACTTCACAAGGTTGATAGCTACAGTCCAGAGGGAAACAGCTTCACAGAGAAATATTTAAAAGATGGACTGAAATGTTTTAGTGTTGAGAAATTAAAATTTATTTTACTGCTGCAGCACGCAAATCAAGGCATCATATGATTATATTAGATATTTCTCAAAGATCAGAAGGCCTTGGCTCTGTTTGTCTGAAAGTACTGCCTCAAAGGCTGCTGTTTGGGGTTATTATCTGCCTCAGCTTGACTGAGAAACATTGATAGACAAAAGAAAATATGCAGCAGCTGAACAAAGAAATTACCAAAAAATACTACTTGGCAGTAACTGAATTCTTCTTTAAGAAAAAAAAAAAAAAAAGAGCCTTTCAGTCCTTAAAGTCTCACCTCTGCTGTTTTAACCCTCAAAAATGTCTTATAGCGAAAAACTAGTCATTCATTTTAAGGTCCCTCTCTCAGTAGTGAGTGGGACAAAAATCATTAGAAATTAATATAACTTATCTTGGGCTGTAAGGCTCAAATAAGCTAATAGATCTTGTACTCTCAGCAGGAAGTAGAAAAATGGACATACACACATTTATTCTTCCAAATCTGAGCCACTCATACAGACTCATACGTATTTCATTAACATAGGACTAAATTCTGAGTGGTTACTGAACAACTATTTTCTTGGGACTGAAAAGTATTTTTTCTGTGAAAGGCAGAATGGTTTTACCAAAAAAAGACCATGTGCTGGTTTGACTGAAAATAAGTTAATTTTCTTCATGCAGTTAGAAACCTACCTTTTTCATAGCTAGCATGGTCATTATTTGGACTTAGTTTGAGAACATGAGATGACACCCCAGCACCAAGTTAATGTTTTTAATTGCTCTGGTCTGAGAGGCAGGAGTGCTCTGCCCACAGGTGTGAGGCAGCAAGGGAGGGGGGCATGGACAGGGCAGAGCTTGACTGACATCCAGACTGATCAATGAGAGTATTCCATCCCATTAGCGTCAGCCTTCATATTTAAGGAGAGTCGGGATCTTCCTGTCTCTCTCTCGGGCTCTCTCTCTCTCCTGCATTTTTCTTCACTCTTTTTGTTGGAACCAAAGGAGTATTGTTCGGTGTTTTGCAAAGGCCTTTGGGCCTTTCTGCCTTTTTTACCTTTTTTCTCTCTCTTTGAGATCAGCTGTTCGGGACCAGGTGCTGCTTCCTGGGACTGGCTGCTCGGTATGGATGGAGTTCGTGAGGAATTGCCTTGAGTATCTTTTATTTTATATTCTATTTCATATATATATATATATATATATATATATTTGTTGTTGTTATTTCATTAAACTGTGCTTATCTCAATCCAAGTTTCTCCCTTCCCCTTCAATTCTCTCCCCTCTTTGGGGGAGTGGGGTGAGTGAGCAGCTATTGTGGTTGTATTGCTAGCTTGGGTTAAACCATGACAGACCAGAACAGGGAGCAATAAGATCCATGTAGTGAGTCACGAAACAAGGTTTAACATGCTGAACAACCATACTGATCCAATATGAGCTGCTGTTCCCAGATGATCCAGAAGCTTAAACACATCAAAGGGAAGGAATGCCCTAAACAGGCTGAAAAATGGGCTAAAGCCTGCATCTATGCCAATAATTGGAGTCAATGTTAAGATCTCCCTAAAGCCTATTCCCTCCAATCATTTAGATTGTTAAGTCCACCAGCTCAAATCCTGAGTTCTTTTGAATTCTCAGTAGGAGGGCAAGGCTGCCTCTATGGCACGCAGCTCTCGGTACTGTACCTAGGAAGTGATCTCCACACCCAGATCTCAAGCATAAGGCTCCTGCGTGGGTTTTTTTTGTTTGGTTTTTCTCTAAACTGCAAAACGGCAAACACAAAGAGGCAGCAATGAAAATAAAACAAAACTCTTTTGCTTCCTTCTCTCTGTAAACATTCTCTTATGCTCCTCTGAAAACCAACTCAATGGAGGGCTTTTCCAATACTTGCAGCAGCCAGTTCTGGAACAGAAGTAGTGGAAGCTGAAGCCAACTTTACATCTTCAACATTCTGGTTCAGACATACTACAGAAAACTGTAAGATTGTATCACAGGACAATATTTCACACTGAAGGAAACTGATTATCTCTGATTAGATAATTCTGAAAAACTAAATCCATTTTTATGCTTATGACAAAGTGAAAAACCATCATACAGCTAATTAATAGTGGAAAAGACTGAAATAATTTTTAAAACAAAAGTCCATAAAAGCTAAAAAACAACAATTCCTATTTGTTAAACAATTTTAATAACATATCAGTTATATTGCCATGATTTACCAAAAAAGTTACTAAAGCATTACATGTGTAACATCTCTAAGTATCTATAAATCAATCTACAAAGGTCTTCAAATAGGTTATTGCTTTTGTAGAGTGAAATAATCACTGATCCTACAGCAAGGCTCCACACATGACTAGGCTGTGCTAATGAACACTAGTTCTGTTAACAGAAAACCACAAGTTGAAGGCAACAGGTCCCTCAAAAGAACAAAATGATAATGCAAGAGGTCTTCAAAGTACAAGCACAGGATGAGATCAAAGAATATAAAATCAAATCAAATATGACCAGCGACTGATCACCAAAAAAATTCAAAAAGTGAGAGAACTGTGTAGAACTGGTTTTAGAAGGAAAGATAGAATTACCCATGACTGACACAGGCTGAGATACCTTTTGATAGCAAGTAACAACTAGTTGCACTGGCACCAGACTTCAGAACTGGGAATGCAAAATCCATCATGGATGTGTAGCAGTACCCTGTAAAATACTGTCATTAAAGTGAAAGATATTTCTCAAGTGGTTATAACTGTATCCCATCCTTGAGGCTTGAGTGCAATTTGGATGCAACACAGTAACATATTATTCAGTTTTTCCTATATTTTGAATTATAGCCTTTACATGACAGCAGCATTGTGCATCTAACTATTGAAAGTTATATGTTCTTATCATAATTTCTAAAGTATGCATAGCAAGCTACAAACTAACACAATTAAGTATTTAAAATAATGTATACCTGTAACACACAAAACTATATCACTTTATCAAGAACATTAAGTCATTCAAACCTTTGATACGTTTCCATTCTTTTATAGCCATAAGTTATTAACCTGCGGAAAAGAGATACTATCTTGATTTAAAGCCCTACTTAACTGTACCACTGAAACAATAGCAGTTACCTCCACACCAAAAGAAAAAAGGGAGAGAGGAAAAAAAAAAAAAAAAATCCAGTTCCTAACCAGCAAAGATACTGTGATACAAAACTGCAGGAATTAAATAACAGTATTTGATGTTGATTACACTTTTGCATATACCGGTAACGTAAAGAAAATCAAAGACAAGTCTTACGAAGCTTACATAAAGAATCAATCATCTCTAAGAAATACGACAATTACAAAAGGAAAAAAAAAATCAAAATGGTAATGGAGGTTTTGAGATAGTGCATGTGTGATACCCAAACCCTACACTAATGTGTGCGTGTTTATATACATATTTCTGAATGATTATAAACTTTTTAATACAAGAAACCCTGTGAGGGTACAGGTTACTATCACAGATCACTATTCATATCACTTAATTTGGAGGCATGGGAAAATACGGAGTCTAGACGATTGGAGAGCCCTCTCTGCACCTCAGGCTTGGTAATATCATATAGGATCGAACTAGCATGCAGGGTGAGAGTGGGACTGCATTACAGATATTATGCTGGTTGAGGTATTATGACAGTTGAGTTGTTTTCATTTCTAAAAACCATAGCAGTTTCATTAGTAGACTTCAGAGTGCTCTGAAATACAATCATCATCGTGCATCTACAATTAAGGAATGTAAATAAGGTGTCATGCAGTTTAAACTCAATAATAGAACAAGTATGCAGACAACAGAAAATAATGTTGGTAAGAAGAACTATGTTCTAAATAAGTCAGTCACCCTTTAGATTTGTGGGATACAAAAAAATTCCCATACTTCTTGTCGACATTAGAGAAGTACAAATTTAGCCAATTGGAGAACACAATAGATAGAGCACATAGAGATTTCTGAGTGATATGTTATTTGGTAGAGTAATAGTAATGTATTATGTGGCTTAAGAAAATTAAAAAAAATATATTTCAGCTAGTTACTAGATATATTTGGAAAAAGACCATCTGCCTCAGAGAAAAGAAACAGTTACTCTACAGATGGAAGAGGAATTCCACAGGTATATCTTAAGTCTGTTTGTTTAAAGAAAACCAAGAGAGGGTTCATTCCTTAGAAAAATATTTGCAAGCCTATGTCTCCTGTGCTTAAAAAGAAATTTAGGCTTTACTTGATCTCCTTAGGATATGTACTTCTCAACAACAAACTTATTTTCAAGAATGTGTCAGCCTTTATAACCAGTGAGATCTGGACTCATTTAAGGTATATTTAAAGTGAAAATTAAGTCTAAAGTTCATAATACCACTAATAACTTCAGCTACTCTGAACGTTGCCTAATCAGAAGTTGTTTTATTTAAAAATAAAGATGCTGTGTTAAGAGATTAATATAGCACTACGATACTTTTGAGATAAATCAGCAGTTTTCCATCTCAAAAAGCTTTTTGATGTTCCAATAACACAAACACTAGTTCTAGCATGACCTTAAATTAAGTGGTTTTAGTCATTCCTTAAGAAATACTTGTCTTGTGACAGTTTTCTTTATCCTACTTGCAAATATTAAATAAAAATGAAAGTTGACAACACTGTACATTCTAACCACTTTTTCCCTTGACACAAGCTATGATGAAATGGAGTCAAAACACCATACCTACTGTGCATCAGCAGAAACCACAAAATTGCTGAGACACAGTGGTCTTCCTGTATTTTGAATGGCAAGTGTAGGTTTACTAACAGCAGAGGTGGCAGCAGAAAAGAAGGCTCAGACAAGGTCAGCTTCCTCTATTAATATTTCCAGGTGTAGCACGCAACCTTTGTTACATGACACATTTGCTTTCCCCTCCTGTCCATTAATTTCCAGAGCAGCTGATGTAGTCCCAATTCCCATCCAAATGCTTGGGAATACCCCTAAAGACGTTTCTGTACATCAGCCCCTACAGTGCTCTTCTCTTAGGTATGTAAATGTGCTAGACATCTTTTCTGCACCTCCATTCTTCTGTTTATTTATACACATCTTACCTTCATTTTCTTCTAGCTTGCGCAGCTGTCCTTGTCCTATACGTATAAGGATGAAATTAAGCGCAGGCTCTATATAACCTCTCTATTGAGCAGAGGTGATAATATGTACAAAAACACACTTAGCACCGTATACTTTTTGCGACTGGTTTTAATCACTAAATGTTATCTGTCGAATCTGTTGCATAAGAATAGTTGTCTTCAGGGAAATTAATGAAGAATTGCTCTCCTCCAAACCGGCTATTTTCCATTGTTTCTGAAGAAAATAGAGCCATTAGTCATTTTTGTTAAAAGCAAAGACTGGCTTCAGTCTCCTTGCAAATAACAGCAACTACTCAGAAAAGGAGTAATTCAACATGCAGTCTTTGTAAGAGAACGTTATTTGTCAGCCCCTAAAGGAGTAACTTTTATTGATGAAGCTTAAAGAAAAAAAAAAAGCGTTCAAAGGCACCTCAGTAAAGGAATCTAGTGAATTCTAAGCACAAAAGAAACTTTGAAATATCTTCATTATTCTTCTATTATACACATCTAGGATAATGAATTAATATGTCATCAAGTACTGAATTTCTTAAAGGAATTATTCTTACATGCAATTTCACTTTAACTCAAACTAATTGACCCATTTCTTGTAGATCATTAGTGACTGCATTATTCTGAAATAATATACGACATCTTCATATGCAGTTTAACATGAAGTTCCTGCTGTATATGGAAAACTCAAAGCAACTTTGGCCAGTGGTGCCGTAAGAAGCTTCACAATGCATTCCTTGTAGAACAGCAAAACGAGGTGCAAGAAGCAACCCATTCCTGCATGGTTCCCTGGACATTGGTATAGATCTTCTCTGAGCACAGAGACCCTGAACGTACAACAGGACAAAGATCTACAGTGAGAAATGTCAGCAAAGGCCGAGCATGAGTAAAGAAACTCTCCTTCCCTATGTTGGGATAAGACTGGTGGCAGAAAAACTACCATAAACTTGAGACTAGAATCCAACCTTTTGAGAAAAAAAAGTCTATTAAATAGTATCCCTGTTTCAGCAGCATCTTGCCATCTGCACTAATGGACACTATCATATTCTCAAGTGTTCATCATGCAAAATTTGATTTATTAATCATGTACTCTCTATCCTAATTTATTCTTTATCTTTTGAATTTTTCCTTGAAATGTTTCACCTTTTTTTCTTTAAAAAGTACATTATGCTTATTTCAGTCTTTTAGCACATTATGCCATTCTTAGTTGTTTATAAGCTTTTCTTATATTTCTTCTCCATATTCTTTGCTTTCCTGCCAAATTTTTACATAAGAGCTGCAACCTTATGCTGATTATTTAAAACCAGATGCCTGGAAACTGTGGTGTCCCTCCAGACAGCTCACCAATGAGGACCACCACAGATCCAAACATCCCAGAGCTTACTGAGATCAGGAAATTTTTTGAAATACCAATTTTTCAGTCAGTTTAGCACTGCACTACAATCTAGCAAATTTTATTACAAGAAAATGCAATGGTTTCTACTTGGATCTTTTAACACCATAGTAACTACACTTGCCTAAATTATTGTCTGTTAGTCCCAATTACTAAAACTTGACCTAGTTAGTGTTTATAATTAATTTCATAGGTCCTGTATGAGCACAAAACTACAGACATCCCATAATCAAAACAATGCTAATTCAGGTAGAGTTGAAGAAGATAAACATGTGACTATCTTGTTCTCTTCAAATGAAGAGGTACATAGTAAAAGCAGAAATATAAGATGGAGGCTAGAGAGGGGAAGAATACAGTGAGCCCCCTGGCCTGATTAATAAAAACTCCCCGGAGTATTACTATGCCAAAAATCATTATAGAATAAATCTGTAAAAAATACTGGCCTAACCCTAGAGCCTTTAGGGTGTCTTCATACATCAAGGACACCAGCAGGAATTTTCACTGACATCAGTGAGACAAGGTAAATTTTTGAATGCCTAACTCCCGTTCATTGATTCTACTGAAGGATTAGCTTGTTCACATGAAAATGAAAATCTTGGTCTAGCACAAAGCTTGGTCTTACCTGCAAACTGATAATAGCAAATTTCTGCTAACACCTTACAACTATTACAGTCAAACACCAGAATCAAACAAATGGTTATTCAACAGTTAAAGTTATGTTGCCTACTTTCACAACCTTATTGCACTCCTAACATCATCCTCCTTTACCATTGATAACGGCATTCTGTCATCTCAGTCCCTAAGGTCCTGTGTCAGGTTATTACTGCCTTTAATCTCAAACCGAGCAGATTGGCACCTTGCCAGGATGACTGACAAAGGATAATCCCAGCTCCTGTGGGAAACCTTGCTGGTGCTTCAGCATGTGACACACAAAGTCAGAGTTGAACTCAGAGAGAAGCAGTGTATTAGAAAAGACTGTGCTGCTAGAAGCATTTTTTCTTCTATGGGACTTAATACTGCAAACCTGACTATTTTACTTTAGCTAAATTCTTGGAGGATGTAATTACAACTGACATGACTCCTTCCACACACAGAAGGGGGGGTGAATCAAAAAAAAAAAAAAAAAAAAAAAAGAAAAAACCACCACCACAATTAGCCTTTATAGTGTCCAGTTAAAAAATTACATTCTGAATTCTTGAGATTTCTCTGTGCTTCATTTTGCCTTGAAATAGAATTATATTGCTGAGCACTAAAATCTGCTATAACCTGCCACAGAATTAGATTAGTTTCAGTGTTACCAAATGTTAATTCTTTGGACAGCATTCAGTGCAGTGTATTTTGGGATCTTTCCAAATAGAAGGCAATTTGTAAACTTCAGCCTCTCCCTACTCTATGTTTCACACTCTTATTTTCTAAATTAAGCCCTGATGCAGTGCTCTATACTGAGAATGAAAAAATACACAACTGTCTACTCTTCTTCAGTGCTGTCTTTTCTGTTCAAAAATTTTCTGTAGTACTTTACTGAATCTTTGATAAAAGCCTGAGTTAAAAGGACATAAAATCAAATTAAATGTACTTCTTATAGTATCTATAAGCCCCAGTCTACGTACTCACCTCTATTCTATTCTTGTAAGAACCTCTACAGCATTATGCTGAAAAATTCTTTCAAAAAATCACCTCGCCCAATTTTTTTTCCTTTTACTATACCAGGTTTCTAAGCCTAGCTTTCAGGAACATTTCCCCATGGACCTGACCCAAAATTCACATATACCAATAAAAGCTTTTCCAAAGATTTTCCCCACCTTGGGACCAGACATCACCATTAGTTTAATCACTATTAGGGGAAAAAAAAATGAATATGAATGAAGTCATACTTAATGTATGCAGGGAAAAAGACTTTGAAAGTATAACTAATTATAAGTTTGCTGAAATAGTGGTTTTCACACATCCAGCATATTTCCAGTTGCATTTTTCATACCATCCCGAATTGTAACACAAACGAGAATTACTGATCTTTCAACAGCAGAAATAGGGTGGGTACTATTTACCACTACCTTTTACTTAACACGTATCATCCGTATTCCGAGTTTACTTCATTAGGATATATCAAGTAGCACGATCTGTCTTATTAAAAGAAGAATGGCATTAAATTATGCTTATATCACTAAACAAACTTTTTTTATTTCCTTTCCATTTTACAACGCTGTCACTATGGAAATGAAGTATTTTTCTAACCAAGGTTTATTAAAGATGGCATACCAAATTCAATGTGATATTGTTTGTGTCTGCCAGTATAAGCCTAGATTCCATGTCCAAGTAAATCTTGGCGAGAGACTGCTCTAGTAGAAAACAGCTGTGACCTCCCATTTCCAAACAGGGAAATTGGAGATAGCAAAGAAAACATCACGGATAACTCATCATATTAGTTTAATTCTAAAAGAGGTACATTATGTAAGTAGAAGGAGAATCACTTTCTCAGTCTGTGTGTCCTCTTTGCCTGACCTTTCCTTGAAATGTTGACATTAATATCTGATTCTGATTTATCCAGTAAAGAACACAGGTTTTGCAGCTATCAAAGAGACTGAAAGAACATAACAAATAAAAACAGAAGGACTCTAGTACTAAAAACAGCTATACTTGTAGAGAATGACAGCTCAATGCAGCAGATGCAATACTAATGGCATTTTAGAAAAATCTTAATCTACCATAAAACTAACCTCTAAAATACTGCACATATCATTTCCTTTCTCTGTCACTGAAGTTCTGCAATAAGAACCAGTTACATATCAAGACTGCGGATCGAAGCCTTAGTGACTTTACTGTGCATCTACCTACAAGCACTGTATGTCAGGTTGTCTTAGTTACGGTGACAAACAAGCAGTAGCAGAATGTCATGGCTGTCAATGTGCTAGTTACAAAATGAAAACAAAACAACATACCAAATCTTTGTAGTGAATTCAATGCTAACAAGAACAACCGTTAACATTTAAGACTAGATTCCAACCTCCCTTCTTCAGTCTACTGGAAACGTTCAGTACTAATAATGCGCTCTATATAGAAATTGCAATCATAGCTGAAGATTGTCATTTATTATCTCCAATGTCCTTTATGTGCCACCTTCCCTCTACTGAGAAGAAAAACAACAGCCTGAAAGGGTACTTGAGTACATTAACATTTGAGTTCATTTCTTCTCAGTGATACTTTTTGAGTTCCCATTTTCCACTACTCTTAATTTTGCTAGGATCAGTTATAGTTTGTTACGGTGATAAAAGCAAAAAAAGAAAATATCTTCCAGGTCAACAGCTACAACCTACTGCACTGGAACAACAATCTTCTCCATTAAATACTTCAGAGAACCTGTCTGGTTTGGACTATGGGGTCAGTTGGGATCTGAAGCCTTACTCCAAGCCTCTGCATGCAGACTGCTGTTTTCTATATATACCTTAAAGTACAGCAGGAAAATCATGGTGCCTGTGAACACAATACCTTTTCCCAAATCCTCTGCCATAGCATGTCTCTCAGGTTTTAGGATAGATGTTCCGACACCATTAGATCCAAAAGCAGATGACAGTTCACCAGTGCCCCCCCAAAAAAAATCCTGGCCCTGAAATTGTGTTTTCCTTCCCCAGGATGTCATTATGAAGTAAAATTTAAAATAATAATAATGATAATCAGCTGCCTCAGCAGCAGCAGAGATAAAACAGTTAAAAGGCTCAGAGGAAAAATATGTCTCTAAACTGCCATGCTGGAGAAGCCCTAACAAAAACATACTTACATAAGAGGCAGAGGTAGTCCGCTCCTTGCTATTATGATCAACACAAACAGGTATCTTTACTCTCATGAGATAGGGAAATTACTAAACCAAAACCACTGTGCATACAGACAAAGGGAGACAGTAAGGCCATAACAGATAAGGAAACTTGAGCCAAAATGCCCTCAAGAAAAATTAGAACAGAAATGCAGCAGTGACCAAAAAAACAAAGGGGGGAGAATTTTTGTTAGTAATGGTAGTTAAAAATCAAGATGAAATTGTGATTTAATAAAATTAAAGGTTTTCCACAAAAATCATAAATAATACTTACTGCTGTCAAATAGCATGAACAGAGAACTGCCTTCATAAGATATAACCATTTGTCCATCCTACACTCTATATTTTTTTTTAACTAGAGACTTAAAACAAGTTTTCTAGTTTGGTAGTGATATTTGGCAATATTTTCTGAATTTGTAAACCAGTGCATATATCTATGCATGTGTGTAATGTACGCATAAAGACATATCATTTTTCTAAAAAAAATGATCTGCAATTCAACTTCTATAATTATTTATCATTTGTGTTGTAGCTAAAAAGAAATTAAGTTATTTATTGTATCGCTCTCCCTCAAATATTTCCTACACTTTGCTGGGCAAACAAGCTGGATAAGTATAATACACATTGTGAATTAGGGAAGGACAGAACATTCTGTAAATTTCCTCAGCAGAGTAGTAACAGACCTGACACTTAAAGCTTCCAATGTACATTGACAAATTACACAAAACATTTTCAAAAACTGTTTAGTGAATCAAGTTTTAATTGTTTCCGTTGAAGTTATACTTCATAAGTATAACAAAGTTTCTTATTTCATACTAATTTTCCTTATAATAATAAAACAATCTAGGTTGGAAATGACCTCTGGAGGTTAGAACAGTTAGAACGGGTTGCTCAGAGTCATGCCCAGCTGAGTTTTGAGTATCTCTAGGAATGGAGATTCCAATTCCTGGTCTGGGCAACCCATTCCAGTGTTCGTCCAATCTCATAAGACTTTTTTTCTAATTACTTAATTAGGATTTCCCATATCATAACACATCCTTTACCTCTAATCCTGTCCCTGTGCATCAGTGAGAACTGTCTGGCTTCATCTTCTCTATACTACCACAAAAGGCAGTTGAAAACAGCCACAAGATCTGCCTTAGTCTTCACTTTTTAAGGCTGAACCAATCCATATCTCATCCTCTTCTCATGCAAACACTTTTCAAGTACATTATAAACATTTCTTAAGAGACAACAGACAAAAATAAGTAAATCTATTCTTTTTTATTCTGAGTGGACATTTCGCATTACAATAGATTTACAAGTTTGGGGTTAAAAATTAAACGTATCAAATAAATACTGATGACAATCTATAAAATATCATTTGACTATAATTTACAGACCACCAAAAAAAAGAGAAATCTGTTTTCTGTCAGGCCCTAGAATATACTCAATTCAGCTGTTCTTTTACAGCACAGATTGAATACTGAAGCTGAGCCCATGAATATCCTACCAGTTTGAGTTGTTACGATGTATCAGCATTGACAACCCTAATTTCCAGCCAAACATAACATTTTCAAGATCATTGCCCAAGATTTTTTTTTTTAATAAAATACTTTCATGTGTGATGTTTTAGCATGACAGCTACTGATTATTCCTGCTTAACTAATAATAAAATGACCTATAAAAGAAGCACAACAAATATGCCTGTAGCGATAGAACAAGGGGTAATGGTATTAAACTAAAGGCAGATTCAGGCTAGATATAAGGAAGAAATCTTTCAGGACAATGGTGGTAAAACACTGGGTTGACCAGAGAGGTGGTAGATGTCCCATCCCTGAAAACACTCTAGGCCAGGCTGGACGGGGCTCTGAGCAACCTGATCTAGTTGCAGATATCCCTGCTCATTGCAGGGGGGGTGGACTAGATGACCTTTGAAGGTCCCTTCCAACCCGAACTATTCTATGATTTTATGAAATACATTAAAACATATTAATGCCTTTTCTTGTTTTCTAAAATACACTGGGCAACACTGACCATCTATATTGCTCAAATATATTACTCCAGTGATAATAATTGAAAGAGCAAGAGGAGAACTGTTCTATTATGCTAACTACATCATTATTAGAGATTTCTAGTCAATACATGGAAAGATCTTGATTGCCTTTTATGATGATATCTACTAAATTAAGAAAAGCTTGTGTTTCTGAACTGTCACGATGTAGATATTTTTCCAAACTTTCCTGAATATGAATTTCTTCTTTGATCATATATAGGCGGCCATCTTGTTTTTACATTAAATCATTGTGCAAGAGAGATGACTCAACATGAAATGTTAGAATTCTATCAACAAAGAATCTCCAATAACCATTCACACTGCTCTGTGTGGATAACAGCTCATCAGGTCTCAAACTTCTCTCAATGCTCTAAATATTCTGTTTCTACCAAACTAGTTAAAAACACAAAGTCCAATTCATGTCTTCCACTTCAGCCCCTGCTGACACAACAGTTAAGAGTCAGAAGCCAATCGGAAAAGACAGAAACGTTACAAGAAATGGAGACCCTCTTTCCCAAATGACTCTCTAAAAATAGGCAGGAAATGTGGAAGTGACTCCAAATACAGCACTGAATATTAATTTGCAGCTTAAAGAAAATGCCTTTGTGCAAAGAATACTACCAGGCACAGGATTCACACAGCAGAGGGACATGATGTTAACAAAGCCTCACATCCAGTCAATATGGTGTACAGACCTGCAAGCTGAGTGTAGCTCTGTGACATAAGTTCAAAAGTTTTCAGCACCTGAATCTCTAGATAAGGTACAGTTTTAAACTCATTGTTGGTAATTTGAAATCTCTGATGCCCTGGAAACTTGGCACCTTTTGAATTAGAAGCTAGTGTCCTGACCCATTTCATGTCTCCATCTGTGTAAGCTTTTTAAAACTAGTTTTATAGTTGTCATTAAAGCCAAGGACTCATTGGATGCCATCAATGAAATACACACTTGGGTGATGGATCATAACCAACAGTATGGGATAAATCTCCATTTTCCTGTTTATATGCATAACTGCTAAATGAAAGCTAAAATCTTCTCTCTTGAAACACCAATTATTAGTCTTTAAATACATTTAAGAGCTTCTTCTCACAAGTCTCTTGACTTAAAGAAACTGGATGAATTACTGTCCCAGATCAAATGCCAAATCATGTGTTGCTGTTCCTGTCAACAAAGTTAGTTTAGTCTCATAGAAATTAGCCACCATGAAGCCTATATGTTTCTGGTTAGGATCAGACCATAACTGGATTCTGAAATGAACAGTATAAACTCATTATACCTTTGTAGCTGCCCCTTTCTCTGCTTCCTAGGCTAGAGCTTTTTCAATGTAATTCCATTCCTTAGATCTGATGCTGCCTCAGCCATCATATACTGCCTCCAATCCCCAAGCAAGTGAATCTGTTATACCATCCACCTTCAGAGCAGGAGGCTGTGCCACATCAGTGGTCTTCTTTTTGGAATTATTAAAAGAGTTCCCAGAGGTAACAAATCCCTTAGTCTAAATTTATAGGTCATCAAGTGGGGCAGTGGTCTAAAACATCTAATACCATGAACTGCAAAAGCTAAGAAAGCCCCATTCTGGGCCCCTGGCCTTGCACTGGACTACTGAGCTTTTAGAAATGCATGATTATTGTATCAGTGTAACTCAGTGACTACTAAATAATAATGGTTCTACATGTCTGCTATATTAGGTTAAAAAATTATGTACCTTTAAACTATATTAGAGTTTGTAAATAAACCAGATACTCAGCAGATCACTTTTCACACGTCCTATATATGCCATCTATTTGGATACTGCCTGCTCAAACTGGACTCAAAAAGCTGGTAATTATGACATTATGCACAGGCACTTGCAACTATCAGAAACAACTCAAACTCAGACAATGTAAAACACTTGTAACTCAATAGTTATGAGGTATAAGCCATAATTGTTAATAACATGCACCACAAAATTTGAACTTTGTAAAACAGCTGGCTATAAGGATGAGATTTAAAATAAAACTAGTTTTAAAAATTTAAAAAAAGAATACTTTGATCTTCCTCAACAAAACTTCATATAAAATTGAAACATGGGACACCAAGAGGAAGTGAATGTTCAAAATTATTTTAACAAGAATTCTGAAAAATAGAAATTAAGACATTCAAAGGGAAAATTAAATGAATCTGCTGAGCTATTACTGTGTTTAGTGGTATGCTCTGATACAGAACGACATCTGACAGCCCCAGCAGCGATTCATATTGAATCTTTCCAGAGGCTTCTGAAAACCTTTCAGTACTACATGAGAGACATTCAGGTACCATATTGATGGGCAGTAATATAAAACTCTTAAGTTACAGTGCTTATCTTCAAATTTGTCTCTTCACTGATTTTCAGAGGGATTACTCATTCTATCAAGTAGACTAGAGGTGGCAGGCAGATTCCTAATGTGATTTGCATGTTCCAATCACCTTGTCCATTCTGGCTTGACAGCACCACATGCAGCCACGTCAGGACCAATGGCTGCATCCATTTGCAAACTTGAGTTCTCTTGTCACCCTTCAGATCCCATTTCTGTGCTTCCTCTGAAAGTCGAGAGCAACATATTTGATTTTAACCATGACACCCTGTTGAGAAGACTCCCTTACTGCTAACACTCCTTTGACTTTTTACCCCAAGCCCCTTTATACTAAGTCAACTTTAAGTTTTTAGATAACGACACAGAGAATAAGAAAGACTGGACCTGATTTGCTTTGGCTTACAATGAAGTAAAAAACGATACCACACTCTCAATTTGTATGCTGATATTAAGAAATTTATTATCTCAGAGCCAGAGTGTTCAGTTCAAGAATCTGAAGGAGAACGTGCAAGGAGAAAGTGCTTTTCAGTTCCTATCCTCCCACTATCCATATCATTAGCCTCATTGCAGCTTTCCTACTTATACTGAAATATTAAGACTGCTCCTAGAATATTTACAGATATCTGAACTGGACAAGCACTTTTCACTGAGTTCTCCAAATTCACCCAAAAAAGTCAAACATTGAGGAACTCCTCTCTATAGTATCGCCAACAGGAAGAAACAAATCTTCACTGAAGCACCGCAATACTTACATTACAAATAAGTAACATATTTTGGAATAATATTTCAAATCAATTTTTTATGGCATGTTTTGTTTAGTTTTCACTAGGAAGTAGAGACTCTGTCTAAAATGGCCAGTAAAAACCACTGCATTTGCTAAACAGTTTGATCGCTTTAACATGTATGTGCTTGCACACACACACAAATTTAAGAAATTGCTTTCTTATCTACCTGTTTACAGTCTATTACGCCAGTTACTTTCCAGAAGTATACTGAAACCACTGAAGTCCTGTTTAAGAATTGTGTACTGAAATCCGTACACAACTTCATTACACTTAAACAAAAAAGCTTTCATTTCTGTTTACTTAATTCCACAGCAAAATATGCTAGATTAGACAGCTGAGTTATGAGGTACACAGATACACACACATATATTAATTAGCAACATTACTAATAGGAATTCAAGAAAAATATTTTTCTATGTCCTTCTACACAGATCACGCTATGTTTGATTTGTTTTAAATAAGCTGCATTTTAGTTTGTAAGCAGTATATTTAACTAGAAAATATTTTTCTAGAAAAACTGAGGAATATGAAAATGAAGCAGAATAAACAAATTAAGGCTTACATTAAATCATAAGCAACTGTAATCATCTAAAGGAAAGCAATTTTAAGCATAAAGAGCAAAAGCTGCATTGTAGGTAAGGTTAATCAGCTTTTTATAACCTCTCTTCAGAAGAAAACACCACATTTGTACTTGAAACTCCGTAAATCTTTAAACTGGTGCATTACTACCAGTGAACACATATTTCTAGTCATATATTAATTTGCAGTTTAATCAAAATAGATTAAGTTTCATGCTGGTTTTTTGGATGTATAAATTAATGCTACACAGATAACAGAAGACATATCAGAAATAAACTTTGTGCTTGGCACAACTTAAATTGCATTGTTACACAACATATGCAGTACATATTTACCAGCTATATGAAAGCTTGTACTAAACTTACAACACACAGAAACAGAATGGTCAAAAGAAATACAAAGACAAGACAACGAAGAAACACAATATTCAAGTCCTACTGAGACAAAAGACAAAATACCATGAGAACGAAAATATCTGAATATAATCCTCAGTAAAAATGAGGATGACATTACTTCAACTTGAACCATTTAAGTTTGCAAGAAGAAAACAACGAACAGAACCTGAAAGTATATTTTCTTATTCTTTACAAACAAAAAGAGACTTTTTTGAGACATCACATTTAGTCTTTGCAGTTTATTCTGCAGCAAAACATGTCAGATTAATCAATTGTAGCATCAGGCTAAAGAATTTGAACTAATTTACAGATATACTCACTTTGGGGATATGCAGCCTGTGAGTTTCACAGATACAAAGCCCATTTGGCAACTCCCTTGAAAAATCTCTGAATGAGATTAGAGTCAGGCTTCTAAATTTAACATTATCTTCAGGTATAAGAACCAAGTGTGTGTTCCATGAGACATGACAATGCAACAGTAACTGATCCCTCACTTCTGTTTCATGAAACATTTAATAGCTGCTTTGGTGCAAAACATTCACTTCAATTAAATTACGTTACGCTCAGAACACTACTATTTCCTTAGAGTTAGAAAGCCTGAATATTCAAAAAGTGGGGCGCTTACTAAAAAATAAACATGGAAACCAGAGATGATATTTCAGTATACAGGACGTGAAGCATCAGCTACCTTTGCCAGAAGTCTTCCTTTTTTATTCCTGGAGTTCTGTGCCTTAATCTGTACCTGTTCCGCACTCCAAAACATGACTAAAACACAAGTATAAGGTAAATACTGGGTTTTTTCTGGCATTAAAATTATCCCCCAAGAACATTGCTTCCCATTCCTTGAACATTCTCTGTGGGTCTACTTGTCATATTTCAGGAACAGTATATGAAAAATTAGAGCCTGTTACTTTTTCTTTAAAAAAAAAGGTTACATTATTAGAAATACTTGACAAAGCAAAATTTGGACAGACGTTCCAAAGTAAATCAAAAGTTATCTACATGCACTGCAAAGAAATAAGGCCAAACCTTTAGGAGAGTTACACACATCTCAGGACGAAACACAGCCCACTGTAAAATTCCTTTATGGATTATGTCCAGCTCTGGATGCATTACTCAAATAAATCCTTGCTAAATACATGAAGAAGGATTTTGTTTCTTTGTTTGTTTCAGTTGAATGAAATATTAGTAGTTGGTTTGCTATATTTCTTGTATGTCAATGTAACATTCACTAGATGGAAGAAGCCATCCTGTTCTGCTACTTAAGACCTCCTTACTTACAGTCAGCTTTTGTCTAATCTTAGATGTTTTAGTGCTACCTTAGAGACTTTATTGCTACATAAGGTTTCCTCACTTTCGGCACTCATTTTTGTTTATTTATCAGTTTTTTCCTAACCTAAGATACTTTGTAAACTGCATGAATGGCACTACGCAAGTTTAAAAGAAAAGAAGCCTTCAGAAACATGATGCTGCTTATTCACATTGTGTTTAAGGGGGTATTATCTTTGCATGTGCTATAAAAATGCATACTTAAAATTCCACTGACCTGACTCGGAGCTGCTTTATTCTAGCTTTACCAGAGAAGGATCGGAATAATGAAAGAGTAATTCTTTCATGGTTGGACTTTATGATCTTGAGGATCTTTTCCAACACAAATGATTCTATGGTTCATCTGACAGTCTTAAACATTCCACTCCCACTCCAATTCTGTTGTGAAGAAGCAACTTTAAACAACAGCTCTCCTACATACACTATCAAGCAGATATGAATCAAGTTGCCAAAATATTACAAGATGTGCAACCTATTATTTCCACAAAATCCTCCAAGAGCATTTGAGAAGGAAAGGAGAAATTATGGACACATATGGCCCAAGCTTATTCAAATTAAAAGGAACAAAACAAGAGGAACAAAACTACAACCAAAAAAAAACACCACACGCACAAAAACCACCACACACACCTCATTGCAGAATTGTTACAGCCACAAACAGGGTTAGAATGCATTTGATATCACTGAAATGACTGCCAAATAAAGCAGTCGCACACTCCATGTGTTCAGCCCCTCTCTACCAGCCAACTTCTCTTTCATGAATTCAGCTTACTGTCACATCTGCAAGTTTCAAGCATTTTAGGTCTTGGGTCAAATTCCCTCTGAATCCGGCTGTGTATTTCCTACCAGGACAAAATGTGATTGACTGGCAAAGCCAATTACTCATTCTATTTCAAACGAGGGTACTAGGAAGAAATTAATTCATTAGGCAACTTCTATAATTGATGCCAAGTAGTAGTCTTTCCATCCTTCTGCAATGAGCTTCAGTGCTCATTGTTCAGATCCAGTTTTTGACAGTGCAATCAAATTTAGCTCTGTCATGAATTATCTGCCAGGCACAATGTCTTCTGGCAGACTACCTCTCCAGGATATTTCTGATTTTCTCTTTGTTGGATATCTTGTACAATCAATAACAGCTACAGGATTTAAATGACCACATTTTAAAGGCATCACTACTTGCCTCGTCAAAATGCAATGTCCACTCCTCTGGTCATACTTTCCCAGAAAAAAGAAAATCATTATCAGAAGCTAACAAATACAGTAAAACCAAAGTTAGAAACTTGCTTAGTGAAAGAAAAAAGGTCACAAGTCAAACCCTGCTCATGCCTTATTGTGAAAGTCCTGAAAGATACTGAGATCTCAAGGACAAAGCAATGTGGAATCACAGAAAGAACCCTCCTTACCCCTATCAGCCACCAGCTGGAGGCTTTTTCAGCCTTTCAGCCTCACTTTTCAGAAAAGTGAGCTCAATGTTACAGCAGTGATATTCCATACTTAAGACTGCTCTCTTCCTCATTTACTAAAGCCTACAATAACTGTTCTATTCATGATAAATATAGGAGATTGAAACTTCTCAGAACAGGGCTAATGAATCCGAATTCATTAATGGAGATTACGATTGTGCATACTTATCTGCAGATTTTTTTTTTTAAACTTCAACAAAAACAGGAAAACCAGAACGCGAGGAACTGCAGGCAATAAAAGCTGAAGGAAAAAAATCACAAGTGTTCATCATTGGTTTTGTTTGCTGCATTTTTGTTGGGTTTTTTTGTTTGTTTTATTTTTTAATTGCCATCTTGATTTCAGCAAGTAGCAAGGAAAATTACATAATGAACTACACATAAATTTTGGTTTTAATGCACTGGAAACAGATCATGTTTCCATAGAGGATAGTTGTTGTCATAAAATAATGAATTTAGCAATACACTTCAAAAACACATCATGATATCAGCACCTGCTTTTCAGAACTTTTTTTGATAGCTAGTATTGGCACTGGAATTGGATTAAATAAGAAGTTCACACAGCTTGTATGTTTGCTAGGGCAGGCATAAGCCACAGAAAATAAATTTTTCAGTGCCCCTATGACCCTGAGGGTTTCTCCTGTGAAACCGAGCACAAATTCAATGAAAAGTATCTCTTTTCTGCTCTCAGAACACATGGTCCCTGTCAAGATTGAGAACCCACTAATGTTTCCCATACTTATGCCACATAGAGCTTTTCTGTTTTCTTTGTCAAAACTATTCTACTGTCTTCACTTTGAAATCTCAAATGAATCCATCTTGTATTCATTCCATTAGATTCCCAGCACATTTAAATACTTCAATTTACATACACGTTCCTGTTTTTAAAATACATGCCATTGTCTCCAGGCAACTAACTCCTACCTATGGAGCCATCTACCCAAGGTTCCATCTCCAACTAAAGCCAAGAACAGACAACTACAACCTGTTATTGAACAGATACAGACTAAAAGACAAACAAACAGAGGTCTTTAGAGGAAAAAAGCAAAGCAATATCCCTTAGTCACCATTCTTCTCCACACTGGAAAGTCCTAAAACAATTAAGTGGCTTCTTGTGAGAATCTGTTCTTTTTTATACTGCTTAGCAACCTTTTTGCCCTTTTTAGTATTTCTTCTAATTCTACTGTATCTTGGGGGGTAGACAGAGAGCAAATGACAAGATACAAAATGTGACCTATAGAATTATACAGGAACTTAACCATATCTTCTAGTCAGTTTTATATTGTTTTCTAATAGTTGCTAACATATAATTTGAATTTTTTAGTAATGATTTTAATAGTAATAGTGTTCTGTAACTCATCACCTGAATTTTGGATGTATACTAACTGGACTACTTGCAGAAAAAAAAAAAAAACCACAAACACTACTCAACAAAATTAAGTAGAAACTTTATTCATAAGAATAAGTGGTTCCACTGTTTTGTGCTCTCTCCTTTATTCCATGGAATTATCCTACAAGGTTACAACCAAAAGAGAGGAGAGAGTAAATGCAAGAGAATGCTTGCATGTAACTTCAACAGCATTATGTTATAATGACCGTTATAAACAAAAGTCTTTTGTCTCCAGTGTTTTCAGTTCACTGACAAACAGCAACTAAAAAAAAAAAAAAAAACCACCACCAAAAAAACCCAATACAGTGACATGGTGACCCAAGAATCACAGCTAATGAGAAAGGATAAAGTCTTCCATACTGCAATCTTAAAAAGGATCCTTAGCAAAGAACCTCGGTACATAGTACTCTAAATACATAAATACTTTGTAAGGATGAATTTCTGAAGCTGGTCAGGCACACGATTCTGCAACAAATTATCCAGTACAGTGAAAGTTTCATAGTACAATTTCTGTAACATCAAGGTTTATTTAAAGCAAGAATCTGTCAAGTACGCCAAAAAAAGAAGAGTCTCCTCCTATACCCTGATGCACCATAAGGAGTGTAAACATCTGATAATACACATGCTATACATGGATACATATTACTTTTCAAAAAAAACAAACAAAAAAACCCCTTAAACTTACTAAAATCTTCATACATTCCTTATCCAACAGCATCGTTTCTAAACCCTGTGAAGAGTTAAGCCAACCATACCCAATACAACAATTTCAATAAGTCAGCAAGTTTCCATAAAGGAATAACATATTTCAGAGTGTTTCTTAAATGGTTTGGCTCATTAGGACCCTAAAATACCTGAGTCATGCTTTGTTTTGTCTGTTTGCTAAATCAAAGTGCTTACTTTGCATTAGGAAAAGGACAATAACAGTTTTAAAATATGAAACTAATTAATTCATCAAAAACAAGTTTTACACATTTAATTACATACAAAATGAAATAACTTATTTGCCTTGACTCCAGCTGGTTTAGTCAAAAAGACAGAGAACACATAGTCAAAGAAAACAAAACAAAACACAAAAAACAAAACCAAAAAAAAACCAAAAACAAAACCAAAAAAAAACCCAAAACAAAACCAAAAAAAAACCCAAAACAAAACCAAAAAAAAAAAACCCCAAACCAAACCAAAAAAAACCCCAAACCAAACCCCACAAGCCACACAAAGTGAGTGGGACAGGGGACTGAAAGTACTCAACTCAGTCAACACTGATGAAGTGGGTAACTGTCCTTTTAAGAGAGGAATACATGTAGAGGAGTAATTCAGCACTAATTCATTCACATAGCGCTTCTATATTAGAAGTTAAATTGGAGTCTGGGAGAAGCAGCTACCTCTGACTTCAACCATTCATAAGCAATGTATGATTACAGGATTACAGCAGCAAATAGAAGTTTGAATTCTGCTGTTACAGATAGAGTGAAGGCAAATTACATGAAGGTCTTGTCTCTCACAGCAGGCTTCGTAACAGGATAGCAGTGAAGCAAACATGGAAGAAGCAAGGAAGAGGCAGAACTCTGGCAAAACAGAAAGAAGTACTCAAAGCTTCAGATATTTTATTTAGCTTTGATGGAGCCATACAAGATACGAACTGGCAACATGGAGCTCTGAGTCTGGCTGGGATTGAGAACCTTTTCATCACAGCAGCATGGTGTTTGCATTTGTGACCAGAACAGTGTAACACACCAACGCTTTAGTGCATAGCATCAGTTAGTCCTAGAACTAACCCAAAACTAAAGCCTTCTCTGTTTCTCACTCCCTCCTAGCAAGTTCTCTAGAGGCAGGCAAGAGGCTAAGAGGGGACACAGCTGGGACAGCAAAACCAAATTGACCAAAGCAATATTCCATGCCATGTAACATCATGATCAGCAGTAAAAATCAGAAGAGAGTCTTTCCAAGGTGGCTGCTGGTCAGAGACTGGCTACACATCAATCTGCTTTTTGGCATGTGGTGAGTGATTGTCTTTGCATCACTTCATTTTTTTTTTTTTTAATTTCACTTATTGAACTGTCTTTATCTTAACCCATGACTTTTTTCCTCTCTATTCTCTCCCAAATCCTGCTGATGGAGAAAGGAGGTCCCACACAGGAGTAATCAGCTGGTAGAGGTTTAGCTGCTGGCTGAAGCCAACCCACAAGGGCATCAGTAAAGCAGCTACAGCTGTTAAATATTTGCTTCCAGACTTAAAAATACTGTTTGCTTCTTTTTTGGCATTATCTAACTTGATAATAAAGGAAAAGTTAATGTTATTAGCAGGTACTGCTTCATTCTTCAAGTCCATGTTTGGAAGGTGCATGTCTAAGTATCTGTGTACTGCGATGAGTGCACACTATCAGCCTGCCCACTTCAAACATAGGTAATTATTGCATGGGCAGGAACAATCTACACTTCCTTCCTAATGATATTTAGGAAGGTAATTTATTTTGTGCAAATCTTAATCATATGTTTCTTTAGAGCACAGAATGCACCCGAATTAAAAAAAAATCCATAACCCCAAATCCAGCATACATCTTAAAGGAAGAGAGGAAATCTTCCTGTTTTAAATCTTTCTTTGATATTACAGTGCTATCATACACAGATTACTGTACCACAACCTAATAACCTACACAGTCCCTATGTTCCCTTACACAAATTCAGGGCGCCGCGATGAGAAAAGACAATTCACACATGAAGACACCTTTTTCCTAGCATCATTTGTCTCCTACATACTGTTAGGTGAAGGAAGTAGGGAGGGGAAAAAGAAGAAGAAGAAAAAAAAAAAAAAGACATAACACCATAACCACACAAGTCTGTTGGAGATAAAGAATCTGAATCTTTACACTTACAGCCTATGATCTTCAGTCTATGAGCACAAAGAAACCTTGAAATCGGAATATGCAGAAGAGCTAGTTTCACATAAATAAGTTATTACTATGTATGTATGAGACTTATTTCTCATAGGATGTTATGAGAATCAGGTTACTGACCTTTATAGTATTTCTATACTTAAAAAAATAGTCAGATTCATGCAGCCAAAAAAGGAGCAAGAAAGAAATAATGTAGAAGGCAAGCCAACAGGTAGCTTAACATCTCTAGAGCTGTGCATCACTGACTCGCCTTCTGCAAGCAAAGAGTGTATGTTTCAAACAAGTTTCATACAAAGCATAAATCTATGAACAAGAGGTACAGCTCAATTCAGACAGGACAGCTATCCCCAAATCTACTAAAAAGGGAAACTTTGAATGGGAAGTTAGAGGTCACAATACAAATTTGTTCATCTGTGATATGGGCACCAAAACTACGTACACTATTAAAACAGCAATCTCAACAAGCAAGGGTTGATTGATACAACAGGGTATTTTTCAAAGACAAGACTAAACAATAACCTGAGGCTTATAATTTGCTTCATACCATGGAAACCATCTTGGCGTATGATGGAACACTTTGATTGCTGGCTATTAAGTGCTTATGCAAACTTGGTAATTGGCTGATGAAGGTTACAAGCTGGTCCAAATACTTAAAAATACTACCTACTACTCAACAGTGTCCTCAAATCATTCAGAATGTTTCAAGGAAAAGGTACTAAAGACTGTGTAGGGCTAATTCAATCTCTCTATTTGGTATTGCTTTCAGAAGCACAAATGATACTCAGATTTCACACTGCAAATTACAACATTTAAGGGAAATCTGTACTCCTGGACTGGCAGGTGGAGAGCAGACCATTTACTGTGTCTACACTGAAACTAGATGTCTGTGCTTGGGTAACTCAGTTGTACTCTGTATGTCAATTGCTGTCTGCCCAACATTCCTTTCCCCAAAAATATACATAGGTAAAAAGCTTGACATCATGACTATGTCACCCCAAAGGCATTTTCCAACCTTGATGTTTTGTACTGTTATTGTTTCAGAGCCCTTTAATACCACATAAGCAAGTCAAACTATTTTTTACAGCTTCTTATTTGAGAGCAATACTGAAGGAGAAAACTGATATACAGAAGTTTGCATGCAATCTTACCAGAATCTAAATGTTACATATATATCCAATGCTTCATATACGGATTGAACATCTTAATTACAAACAACCTTATTCTTGCATATATTAAGGAAAAATTGATCTTATTTATTCTCTCAACACTGCTACATTTGTAGAAAATATTCCAGAGACATTCATGTTATTACTTCAGATACTATTCTGCAGAAGAATCGGGTCCAATTATGTTTTATTAAAAGCTGATATGGTTGCTAAGCAACTCCTGAAAAACTCTAGATTCAACTCAAGTGTGGAAGAATTACAAAACAGACTGCTAATAGCCAGTACCATAAAAACCAATAGGCAACCTTGCACGTGTGTAAATTTGTCTATCAAAGAAGGAATTGTTTTTTTTCTCTAAAAGACCTTAAACTTTTAATCCTCACAGTATTTACAAGATCAAATACACCAACTGGTTAATTTATAGAACAATCCACTTAAAAGACCCTAGAGAAGAGACACAAAAAGCTGAATGGGTGTAACTACAAATTTGATTGCATTAACCAGCAAAAGACAATTATAAAGTGGATGCCGGCTCTTCTTCCCACAATAATTACTTCATTAAGGTGCAGTCTATAATTCACTAACTGTGCATTACTAAAACAATCATAAAAACAAACCTTGAAGGCAAGATAGTTTGTTAAACAAACAAAACAAAATTACCTTCAAAAAAAGCTGTATCACATAGTTATATATACAATACATATTCATAATGATAGAACAATAATTGGTTAGGATTATCTGAAAACATCAGATGTTTTTAAAGGAACTCTACCACAGAGAGAAAACATGTATCCTAAGTCATTAAGGTTCAAGTTGTCAACACAGTATTTGAGGCAGTTTTGACTTAATAGAAACTCAAGTAGTCATAAGGAATGCAATTATTGAAAAGTCAATTTTTTTTTTTCCAATGTTCCATCCTTGAACCGTCACTCATCTCATGCTGAGGCAGCAAGAATTTCTGTTTGGAACAGAAAAGGCAGAGAAAGGGAAGCCATCTATGTCAGTTTTTCTGATGCATCTGGAAATCTCTCTGTTGATGTGTGAACAGAACATTTTTGGAGAATTTATTTGTCTCAATAATTCAGTTGATACACTATGAATCACCTCCCTTCGAGCTGTGTGTTCATGCAACACAAGTGTAATAATAACACAAGTGTGTAATACCATAGGTATCTTGCCCACTCATGTTTTCAAAAGAAAAGCTTATGAAGTGTAATAGATATGGTTGAGATGTTGTGGAAAATATATCAAACTGTCACTAAAGAAGAAGGTCCTTTACTGTAACTCATTTTAGTAGGTATATATGTATGTATGTATATATGTAAAAGTTTAAGTCTCCCTCTACCACACAGAACAAAAACATAATTATGTTACAACATACTGTATACAAAACACATCCACTTGAAAGTTCTCAAAGACTTAAGTACTGTGTCAGAATCATTTTCCAACTCGAGTGGTCTCATTATGAAATGAGCAATTCTAAATGAACCCAATCTAAAATTTCAACAAGGTCATATTAATGCCAAGAAACAAATACAGGAGATATATTTAGAAATGTTGACAAAGAATGACAGATAAATTTTATGGTAAATATATTGGCCATGTTATTCATTGTCTTGCAAAGAGGTAAAATTCAAATGAGGATTAATAAATCCAAAATTTCTGCAAATCAAAGTTAATCAATGTAAAACATGTCAAAGCATTTCTTTCCATCCCACAATATCTCACCTACCTTCACAGTGGTTTGAGATTGAAGGCCATACTGAAGTTTTGATGAAATAAAATTAACCATGGCCAAGAAGCCTGATTTCAAACAGGAACATAACAAATCATAGGTTGGTATTGATAAACACTGGGAAGAAAGTGCACTCATCTGTATTCTAAAATTAGTGTGTAAACTGACATGAAATTAAGTCACTGTGACATTCCATTCCAACAAGAAAGGCATTTCATGACATATATTATTTGATCTGACAGCCATAAGATATGTCAAATAGAAAAGATATTCTTAAAGGAAAGCCAAATTAAAATATCTATCAGTACACAATGATGGAAGATAATACAAATTTAAGCCACTAAATTTAGTGACTATAATCTATTCCCTTCTTGTTAAATAGTTAAAAGGATATTTCAGAGTGTATTTTTTATTTTCACTTAAAACACTCTAATTTTGTACATAATTCTTTAAAGAGATACATTCTTTTTCTATTGACCCCAAAATATATAAACATTGAGATGTGTCATCTTTCATAAGTAAATTGAGAATTAATTCAGTATACATTTCAGCCAAAACTTTCCCAAAATATTTTTCAGGCAAACCAGTTTGATCTAAAGAGAATGCAAATAAAGTTCTATTCAAGTGTAAAAGAAAACTCCTGAAACTATTTTGAATTACAGAACACAAAATTTTATCATGTTTCAAATATATGGGAACTTCTCTTTGAATGCCAGTGTTTGTGGTATTCGAGAGAATGACGTCAGAATAGTTTATTCGAATCTTGTATGACTAAAAAGTTCCTATTGTATACAGAATAACCTTTTTGATAGCCTCATGCTGATTAATGCTCTTTCAAGTAATGAGAAGAAGTAAAGACTCACAGACTGTCTTCTGCTTACAGACGCCATCAAAACCCATCCAGCAGTAAGATGTGTAACTAGTTTGTTCATGTTTCATATAATTCCTGCTGAACAGCTACTTGCTGTTTCACAGTTGGTCTTTAATGTTATTGTTGTCACACAATGATCCCAGACAATACCACCTCTTCAGTGAAAAAGAACATTTTCTTGAAAAAATATTTACAATTACTGTAGAGAAAAAGCAAATTACACTGATTGGAACAACTGGAGCTGATTTCAAAGAACATATAGAAGAGAGAAGCATGTACATTCAGTTTGCCCTCTGGTGGCCATTTCCAACTTTGGCTACATTTAGAAGCAAGAAGAATGCACATTGGGATCATTACAATTAAAAAGCAATCTGTTTGTAACAAATACTCTTTCAGTTCTTCATCTAACCACTCATATATGTTTTAGCACACAACTGTACCTGTTAACTTAGTATTCGTCCTACAATTTCTGACTATGTACGTTTGAGTGTCTATCAAACCACTGGTACAGATCCAGACTTCGGCCAAATTTAAGATATATTAAAAACTAAAAGAATGTAACTTCCTTAATCTGTGCTAAAGGAGGACAGGCAGTTTTGGAGGACAGGCAGAACAGGCTGACTTATGCCACTAGACTTCAGCAAATCAGAGGATAAAAACAGAGAACTCCAGAGAAAATTACTGGAGTTTCTCAAAAGTACTTGTGAAATTGTCTGTATAGGTAAGTGACAACTACTACTCAAAAGCAGATTGTTGCCACTATATACCTTTAAGCATAGAGAATTTGATTCAGTAGAGTATTTGGGAACATTTCTTGGTAGAGTTTGATGAAGAAATGTGTAGCAGGACAGAACAAATCTGAAAAACAGTGGCTACTGAATTGTCAAGTGAGAAGAGAAGCTGTTTCATATCTCCATAGGGGATCAGGTCTGACTGTGCTGCACAGAAATACCACACTAAAAATTTCACAATTTTCAGTTCTAGATAGACACTTAGTCAGATAAGCATTACTTGAGAATATGATGCTGAACAGCAACACGTCAAGTTGACCAGCATGCAAGAGGACAGATTGTTTAAAAAAAAAAATTCCATTTTCTTCTCCCCGTATTGCAATGGTCTGAAACAAATATACGCATCAACTGTATACTTCTAATCAAATCCAGGACTACTGTCACCTTTTTTTTTTTTTTAAACCAATTAGCTTGGTAGATTCTCAAAGGGGATTTTTTTTTTTTTTGCACGAAGAGTTTCAAGTATAGAAAATTTAAAAGGACTCAAGGCTTGAAGAGTTGGCATATAAAGCCTGTATTTTCAGCAAACAACATTGACATTAACAGTTTATCTCAAGGAAGATTCTAGGCAATCCTGAAGCCCCATTATTGCCACACCAAACAAAAGTATTGTGATTGCAAACACTCAATAAGCTGCCAGTTCTGCCTCACACACTAAATAAATGCACAGAGGCAGCTGCCTGAGATTTTGGAAATACCAAAAGCAATATGACAATATATGTTACCCTCTGATGACTGCCTACTTGATAAAGGAACAATTCTAAATATTTGCTTGTTGTATTCTGTATGATATAGCCAAGGAAAGGGACCTTTTATGTGAACTAAGTGAAAAAATAAGATTTCCAGTGACTTATGCATAGTAAGACATATTATTACACTTGAGCCAATTACTTAGTTCAAAACAGTCTGCAATGAGCATAGTGCCAAAATTACAAAGTCTTTCTGAATAAGTTTTATAAATGAATTGAGGAAGTGTGGACGGAATGATGAAATAGTTGTCTTCCTTAGTCACAGATATTTTAACTCTACTGGAGATGAGCAATATCTTTTGCCTTATCTCCCTTTTGTCAAATATCCAATTATTTTGATTTGTATAGTAAAGGAGTTTATGGAGGAAACAACTGACACAATGCAGATAAAGTCTGTAATATCATTTGCTGCTCTGAAGTCCCTTTGTATCATCTTGAATTGACAGCATTATGCCTTTGTGGCTTTTGCATTTCTATCTTAAGTAGTTTTGCTATTTGGCTCTATGGTGGGACAAATGGATAGCCTTTTGTCATAGAGGAACAGATTTTTGTATACACAAGTTACACAAAGCCTTCTTTTCCAGGCACACCCTTATTACATGCAAACGAGATTGTACGCCAGATACTTTCCAGCAATATAAGCTATTGAAAAGAAAAAGAGGGACAAAAAAACCACCTAAGAATATCTGCCTGGTTTCTCTTTACACAATGCAGTAATATAAAGATCTGTCTGGTTATCAGTGGAAAGCTGGTTTCTTTACCAGCAACATTAATTCTGGCATCATAATAACTTGTTTGGCTGGCTTTTAAACTACCTTTTTAAATTGTCCATATATTTCTCTCCTTTTAGGAGAAATTCAGCATTGTTTTCTTTCCTTTCTTTCTATAGGACTTTGTGATGTTCTTAAAAAAAAAAAAAACAGATTTTCTTCTTGAACAGATACACACTTTTCTAGAAAAACATACCCACACACATAGTCAAATGCAATCTTTTCTTCAGAATTCAGATTCATCTACAATAATCTAGAATAAGAAACAGGCCACTGACATGAGACATAAAAGTAGTACTGTAGTTCATCTTAGTAATACTGATTACATTTTAAAGACAAGTGCAATTTCCTATAAATTTGCTAAAAATGGACAAAAAGCTGATAAGCATGCCATGTATTTAGTTCATAAATTTCAGAAGGTTTTTTTTTTTTCAGAAAATTCCTCTGCAGTGTCGTAAAACAGTATAAATAGAAATAATACACTCATTGTCAGAGCACTCTTAATTCTGTTATCTAAAAGTGAATACTTCCACTCAGCAATAAACAAAGCCATTAATGCCAGCAAGCTCTTTCTTCAAATGGTAAGCCACTTTGTGTACATCAGGATTGTTTTCACACCATAAATATCAATACAATAAAACAACTGTAAAGAAGAAAGATATGTGCTTTACCTCCTTAACCATTAAACTAATAATTTGTGTCAGTAAAATTGGAGATATTTCTTGCTTCTAGATTTTAGAATGCCTTCATCCTTTACAAGAAACAACAATTAAAACATTTACTGAAAAGATAAATAATTTAATTCTGTACTTACAAAAGAGTAATTATATCTAAAATAATTAGGGAATTATTCCTGTTTATGATCATTTAGAAATTTAAGGTTGTCCTATATTAGTTTCATAAACCCCAATAATTAGCATACTTCCTGTATAATTATATTTCCTTAAGTTAACAAGAGAAAGGCTCTCTAGAAAGGCAAAAAACAGAACAGCATTAAGTGGTTTAATTACAACAAAACTGTCAAGAGCAGTGAAATAACCATATCAGACTCTTGGCTCTAAGGACATCCTGAGTTCTGACAACAATACAAGATACAACTTTTTCCTCCAAACCAGTGAAGACACAAAACAGGAACAGAAGCATTCTAGATAAAAAGACCTGCCACCACTCTTCAGCGCAAGAGTTAATTACTTTCAAAGGGATTTGAGAATATTTAGGTTCAGCAGACAAGGTATACTTCCAGAAGGGGAAATAAAACATCTACCATTGGATGGTTACAGCTCCGTGTGACAAAAACTCTGCAAAAAGTCCTCAGGGCTTGCCAAAACCTGGAATACTCATCTTCAGGCTACTCCAATACAGGTGAAGTCACAAGTCTAAGGCCTGAGGATACATTCAATTTGACTAAAAAGGAGTCAGACTTAAAACTACTTTGCCATATGACATTAGAACAATGTATACACATAAAAACTGTTCTCCTGTTAGGATGGATTAACTATTCTCCATAAGGATAACTGTAATTTTAATTATTTTAAATTACTACTATGAAACTGCACTGGAGGCTTTAAACAACACAGAATTTCTGAAAGAAATACCCCATACAAAAACTACACTACTTTCCAATTTCTCTACAGAATACAGGAAGATAGAATTAAACCTATTTATATCCTCTCCATTTAACCACAACATGTGATGGCAAGAGTATCAACTTTGACTGAACCTCATATAGACTGAAAGATCAGGGTCTGGAATTAACACTTCCTGTGCCTTTTATGAAAAGGTTGCTGTAACACAAAAAAATCTAGCTTATCTGAAGGAACACTAAAGAAAAAAAAAAGCACACACTAAGATTTTCTTCTATTGTACAGTACTAGTTATCCTTTGCTTTTAAATGCAAAAGCAATTAAGATAATGTCATCACTGTCTTAATTCCTCTGCACAACACAGACCAGCATTTTTTAACTCTCAAGAACTTTTAAAGGCATTACTCTGTATTCAAAACCAGCACTTTTTCCCAGCTGCTCAAAATTTCTTTGCTCACTTTACTCCATTAAAATTCCATTTAATGCACTCAAATGGCTTTTGAAAAGTATTGTACATAGCCCAATCACATAAAACAGTCTACTTTAGATTCTTATTTCCAGAGTGTTTTCCTGAGTATATCCTGTGGCCCAAAATCACTTTAACTTTATAAGCTAATGATGAGTTCTCATAGTCCATAACAAAATACCTTTTGACTAGCTAGAAAAACAAATTCAGTCAGTGAACGTTTTTAAAGGAACTACTTGCAAACACTTACTGACAGAGAGCTGCCTCTTTTAGCAGAAGAAGAAAGAATGCCTTTAGTCAGGATGTTTCAGGTGTTAATGAGCCACCAAAATCCTTTCATACCCTGATGCCCTGGCACCCACCTCCCCCTTCTAAAACAAAGTCCCTTGGGTAAGACTCTACATTCAGAATATTTTTACTTTGAACTCTCCTTGCCTCTAAGGCTATGTAGAAAAAAAAAAGTTTAAAATGAAAGCTGTTTCATTTCAGAAAACATGTTGAAAATAGTCATCACGTCATTGTTTCAATGTTTTGGGCATTTTGTTATAAAGTCCCGAGCTTTTAATTCTTCATAGGTAATGTAATACATTGTGCAATTCTCTTTTTTGTTTTTCCTTCAGGCTCAAAAACAAACGGTTGCAGTGTAAAGCTTCCAGGTTTCACAATTTTTCCTTGTATGTACAGTAGCAACCTACTATAAAATGCCTCCTTAAACAACCAGAATACAACACCTAGTAAACACGAAGCTGGTTTGCTTGCTTAAATTCTTGGTTTCAGATTTTTCCCCTTCTTTGCTGAACATTTTTTCATATGCATGGATACATCTGCATACTATACCTCATATCTGCATCATTTTCACTTCATTTATTAGGTTGGGGTTTTTTAAACATTGACCTCTTTTGCCTCTTTTTTTTTTTTTTTTTTTTTTTTTTTTTTTTTTTTACACAACTGATCCTTCAAACTGTTACTCTGATCAGCAGCTTTTGAAGGTTCTCCCTGAAACTACTGAAAATATGGTTAGTTGAGTGACAGAAGAGCAATTCACAGCTATGCAACTATACTTCCTTAATGAACTGTACCATTTGTAAGAATGTTCTTTTTGTATCTCCCCGAAGAAAGCAATACTTGCTCTGCAGACTGCAGCAGTACTGCAAAAACAGAATTCTTGACAAAATACATATGCCTACACCTACTCCAAACAAAGTACTGTATTATGTCACATGAAGGGCAGGGAAGCAGTCTGTTATGAGACATTCATATCCACCGAGTGCATTAATCATCACTTTGTCATAGAATCATAGAATTGTTTTGGTTGGAAAACACCCTTAAGATCATTGAGTCCAACCATTAACCTAGCACTGTCAAGTGCCCACCTCTAAACCACGTCCCTGATCACCACCTCTACGCACCTTTTAAACACCTCCAGGGACGGTAACTCCATCACTTCCCTGGGCAGCCTGTTCTAGTGCTTGACAACCCTTTTGGTGAAGAAATTTTTCCTAATATCCAATCTGAACCTCCCCTGGCACAACTTGAGGCCATTTCCTCTTCTCTTATTGCTTGTTACCTGGGAGGAGAGATGGACACCCACCTCACTACAACCTCCTTTTGGGTAGTTGCAGACAGCGATAAGGTCTCCCCTCAACCTCCTTTTCTCCAGGCTAAACAGCCCCAAGTTCCCCCAGCCACTCCTCATAGGCTTGTGCTCCAGGCCCCTCACCAACTTCGTTGCCCTTCTCTGAACTCTCTCCAGCACCTCAATGCCTTTCTTGTAGAGAGAGGCCCAAAACTGAACACAGGATTCGAGATGCAGCCTCACCAGTGCTAAGTACAGGAGGACAATCACCTCCCTAGTTCTGCTGTCATCAAGGTCCAACTCACAGCACAATGAAGTACTCTAAAGATTTCCAAGAATTTCAGGTCATGCTTTTTATCAGTCCTGTACCATATAGAAAACAGACTGCAATATTTCACATTTAAATAAACTAATCTGAAAAAAACTCAATTCTGACAAAAAATCTGATAATTAATTATAAGTATATAGTGTATCTTCTCTAACACAGGTGTGGTCATAAAAGGATACTGTTCCATACTGTTCATAAAAGGATATCTATTCATCCACAATGTCATCGAAATTAAAGGATAGAAAAGAAATAAAAATCCTGAAATGTCCCTGTAGGGGATAACTCTGAAATTCTATCTTATTCTTAAGGAAGGGCCTTAAACCTAGTTGGAAGTGGAGGAATGTTTATACAAAATAATTAATTTTTATGCTTCAGTAGATGTTTGGAATAACAAGTTTTAGAGAAAGGTCAGCTAACTACATGATAACTATATATAACAGGGCTAATTTTTTTTTTTCTTCACTGAAAAAAAACCCTAAAATAGTCTACAGATAAAGCAACTCTTTAACATGCAGGTTCTATACTTTATTACAGACTGAATTTACAGAAGAAAAAGAAATTGCTTTTCCATCCATTTGTACAAAACACCTATAATTTGGGTCTTGGTCTAATACAGACTATCTGTATCTAAGTTTAGTCATTTAAAAACTAGCTGTTTCACCAGTACAAGGCATCTAGGGCAACTACTGTTCCTGACAGAAAAAGGTGACCACTTTGAAAGTGTGATACATCATACATAAAACGACAACAAAAAACTGTTTAAAGCAGACATCCGTCTCCACTTAGTATAGATGAAGTCTGTAGAACATAAGCTTGCACTAAGCTTCTAAACTATAACAGTTAGGCAAGATGAGTCTCAGCTTTACCTTCTGAATACCTCACAGTTTCACTTCCAAATAGTTACTTAGGCAAGAAAACCCTGACTACCACAAGATACGAAGACCCAGTAGTGCTTTACCTAGGGTAATTAACAAGTTCTCTTTGTTTTGCAAAGTTTACCCAAAGATAACTGAATTTTTCCAAATGTGGCTATTTCTGGGAAGAAAAATATATATATTTCCCTTGACACCTTTTTTTCTCCTCCACTAGCACCATTGTGGCATTTTAAATCTACATTGTAGTTTAGGCTGTAACATTAAGCAAATCCAAACAAAAAGAAGCAATACATTGCTATCACAGTTAATTCAACCTCCATCAGAATTAGCTTTCTGCAAGCTAGTAAAAGTAGTTTACATTTGTTCTTTTTTCCCTGAAACAAAAATTTTGAAGTATTTTTAATGTTAACATCATTTTTCTAGGCAAAAGGAATCAATATCTCCACTTACAACATGGCAATACCTAATTTACATTCTCCACTACTCCTAAGAAAAGACAATTTACATGTCTAGCCTCAAGTGTTGGTGAAAATAATGTTCATAAATTGAAAGAGCAGAAGGAGAGAAAAATAGCATAAATGTAATGGCAGAAATTAGGTAAGGGAAATAAAGGGAAGGAAATTTCTGATTGTTTAAGGAACATGCTAAGTGTCCTGGCATTGAACAGCCCTCCTCATCCAACACAAGCCATGGAAGTCATAGTTCGATTTTATTTCTTGCTCACTAATAGTTTTAACAGAAAAATGAGTACATAAAGATATATGAGCTGTAAAAACCAGGTCTCTCCTTAAAGGTTTTCCACTACTAGCTACCTAATTTTCAGGGTGACAGATGTACCTAGCCATGAGCAACTACATGATATCCTGACATCCTTCAGAAATAGCATTTTTGTCATCAAAACTTTTCATGACCTGAGTCTTGTCATTTTCTCAGGTTCTAAGAATTTGTATCCCAATGGCAAAGATACAAATTATGACAAAAATAGAATTTGTGGAGCTTAGAAGGAGGGATGATGGGTTGCAGTAAACATCAGCTTTTTCCCCACTTCTATTTCTACTACCAAAACTGTTAGAAATAAAAACTAAAATCTCCTCTTGCCCTACCACAAGACACTTTGTTCCCTCCTAGCATAGAGAAATGCAATGAAGTATTGAGGTACTTGACATTTGGATTAAAGTAAAATTCCTCCATGAAGACTATGTTCATAGCTACAAAGAAAGGCAACAAACACTAGCAGTACAGTAACTACCTCCAGTGCAACTGATCCTGAGCAAACCTACATAAAATGATTCAGTGCTGGAAAATTTCACATGACATATTTTTGCCAACTGACTGTTGCCATGTGTGATCAAGTAAGTGACAAGGAAAAACTCAGCATGCAAGACACGAGGAGGGAAACAGAAAAGAAATACTAAAGCAAGAAAGACAGCAATATTGGTCAAATCACTCCCTAGCACATTTTGTATCTGGGAATAGCAGAAGTCAAGTATTTACTATCAGCACCTGCAATAACGTACACAGTTATCAGACCAGGATACTGTGGTTAGTGATGCATCAGTACAGAGCACAGACCTGTCATACACCTGATTTAAGGCAGAGATGGTAACGGCCAGTCAGCAAAACCAGCGGAGTCATCTACAGAGTTTGAAGGCTCTTCATTCCTCTGATGATAATGCTGGCAATTTATCCCTGCCTGGACTGTATTCTTAATGATTAGGATGGAGGGGAAAAACAGAAACTTACATGAAGTTTTAAAAGGCACATACAGGGGGTAAAAAGAGAAAGATCTCTCGAGAAGGAAGCCCAGGCACTTGGGAAGTACAATTTGTACTGAGAGCAGATTTGCCCTTTTAATCAAGTGTAGCATCCATTAAGCTCACTCCCCTTTTAAACAACTCTTACTTTTAATTACAACTTGAATGATGTGGAACAGGGATGACCTTTAAGGAGATGGAAACCATTGCAAAATTTCTCCCTCTCCAACTGTCAAGCTAACCAAAGCCGAAAGGCTTAAAAGATAAATGCCTTACTAATTCCTTCATTTCCAGATAATTTCACAATGAAAAACAGAAAAAATAGTCTAAGGTACAGGAACATAGTTAGCAAAATAGAAAGGTTACTGTAATAGTAACTCCTCTTCTAATATCAATTCTGTCAAGAGTATTATAAACACACTTAAAGAGTCTTAAGCTTGTCTTAAATACCCTCATAATCATAAAGCTGTCATGGAACAGTGATAACAATATCCAATAACCATCACACACTTTCCCACACAAGTATGATCTTTCGTTTTGGTGCTTTGGGGTCAAGCTCCTAATCTGTCCTTACAGGAAAAAGGAAGATGCAATAGCCTAAAGTAAATGAAATGGCACCTCTAAAAGGTATTTGAACACATATCTTTATTTCCCAGAGGCTGGTTTATCTTTGAAAACCTTGAAGCAACACATCAATAGAAAGAGGCTTCTCTCATTTTGCTGCTAAACAGGTAAATTACTTAAATATTATGCACATGCATAGCAAAGTACACAAACATCTCCAACAATGCTTTCACTCAGTTTGTTTGAAATTTTCTGCTCTCTCCAATCACTGTCAGAAACAAAAAAGGAAACACACATCTCTCCTTTCTATTCTAAAGTTTTCAGTGCATATGGTCTTTTTATTTTTCTATCTAATTCTTCCCTTCGCTCTTACTCCTTCAGTTAAGAGCTGAGGTTAACCACAGCTGAAAAAATGCCTTAGGAATATCCTTCACAGATTAAGGACTCCCTCCTCCTCTCATACCTGCTGCAGTTGCTACAACAAAAGGAATCAGAGACAACATGTACTCTGAAAATCAAAAAAAGGTGCTTCTAAACCTTGAGGGTCCTGAATTGAGGTTCAGCTGAAATATCAGAAACGTTATAGCAGTATAGTTGATTTATAAATAGCATTTATAAACAGAGCCACTGATCTCCATGGGGTCCCTCCTCTGGTACTCATAAGCATTTGGACAGCTCTGAAGTACTATTGAAAGGGAAAGTAAAATTTCTGAAATGTGCTATAAACATGTGGGGTTTGGGGATTTTTTTGTTGTTGGTTCTGGGTTTTTGTTTGTTAGGTTGGTTTTTTTAATAATATTTTGTCTTCCTTGTTTGAATCAAAATTTAGTTACCAAGTCAGGAAATTGAGCACACCAACAACTGAAATATTTTTTTCAAGTTTCAGGTTTAACAATTCATAAGTGAGATATATTTGGAACCGTTTTGATACAAGCAGTGATTTTATGTTGCCTCCAGATAACCACACATCAGAAATCTATTTTTACAACATGACCACCGAACTTTTTTTTGTTTCAGAAAGAAACAGCAATACATATCCTGGTAGGCACAATGTGCCATTTTTTTCAGTGGCTGTTGCTCCAAAATAAGCTCAATGAACTAAGTCCTGTGTACAAGCAAGACAACTAACTGTTCTGCAATAACTTTTCAACAGGAGTCAGTAAAAATAACTTTTATATTAAGCTACTCCATACAGTGGCACTTAAGCACATTGTTGTATAACCATGCCTTTTGTTCAAAATACCATATAGATAAACCCAAATCATCTCTGTACACCAAATTCAAAAAGTGTGAGCATATGTCGCTTTTTGTAGGCTTTGCTCAGAAACAGGATAAGTTTGCTTGCTTAGCACCCTGTATTACTAGAGCTATACTATTTCTATATTATTATTATTACTTCCATATCCTTGCTCATTACACCCATCTCTCGAGCGCATTTTGCTGTGCAGATGCACCTTAAGTCTCTCCACAGGGAGATATCAGAAGGAATAGCTGAAACGTTGTAGTTTGCTCTCCATCCTTACTTATTCTACACTAATGTTCACATATACGTATCAGTTGTTGATAGCAATTTTGTAATCAGGACTCAAATCAGCAGATTGTGACTTCAGCAAAATATTACCTGAATCAGTAGTTATCACTTTTCAAGATAAAACTCAAAGAAGGTATTTCTATCACTGATAGAAAAAGTGCTCAGTAGAAATTAATACCCACAGGAGTAACTGATGCCAGCGTGACAAATACTTTTATGAGTAAATGACAAAGAACTGTAGTAATAACTTCCATTTTAATTTGGGGATGAAAGTAATTCCAAGCTTCTCACTGTGCTCACTAAAACTGAGATGGCAAGGATGACATACTGTCCGTTTATCAAAAACTGATATAAGTCTTCCTAACCTTCCCAACTTCAATGAAAAACAACTCTGTGAGACCAAAGGTTTAACTGTACACATGACAAATTTTAGAAGTCTGTATTTTTGCAAGAGTCCTTTTAAAGTAAAATTATAACAGCTTATAATGGAAATTTTACATGCAAAAGGAAAAAAAAAAGTTTGAAATTTTCCCACAAATTTAATCTATGCTACACATATATAGCAAGGCACCCAATAAAGAGAACCTTGAACATCCTTTTCCTCAAGCTTAGCTCTGTAAAGAAAAAGTAAAATGAACATCTGGTCTCATCTGTGTTTTCTTCTTGCACTCTAAAAAAAAAAAATAATAATAATAATGTTAATGTTTGAATCCTATAGTTAATAGTCAAATGACTTCTATGCCAAAAAAAAAAGATAATCACCAAGTGCATGTATACGCGCGCACACAAAAAACCCTGCTCCTGCTGCAAACAGCCAGATTTGCCCTGTTGTTTTGCTCCTAAATAAATTTAACACACATAATACTGACTTTAAGAAAACAGTTACGAAGAAATTACCATACTATTGCTATAATTTTTGACATAAGTGAGAATATATTTTTAGTACTTATGCTGTAGATTTATCAACATCTTATTTTGCTGTTTCCCTAGAGAACCTCTCAACTTCCTTTGTTCCATTAGTTATCTAATAGAGCAACAGGAAAATAAATCACAAGACATGACAACATGAAAAACGTGGTAGTAGAGCAATAAAAACAAATGAAAAAGGATATGAAAATGTAAAGCATATTAAATTACTTCTTAAAAACAGAAAGCAAATATCAAGCATACTTTTTTCCTCTAAATAGGCTATGTATACCAAAGATAAAGAATTATTCACCAAACAATGAAATCCGTTAATACTAACTTAACCAGAAAATCTATTTACATGCAGCTGGTTGTTTCTTTTTTGCTTATTCTGTTGTTTTTGTTTTAAATACAAGTGTAAGAACTACATATACCTCTGCACATAGTCAATCACCAAAGAAATAAAATGCCTATTGTGAAACCACACTGTAGTATCATGCTGTATGTTTTCATACTAAATCAGTTATATGGGAGCAGTGAGGGAAGAATACTTACTGACAGAACAAGCAAGAAATGCATAGACTACAAATAAATTTTAGCATTGCTAAACAACTGTAAGAATTGGGAGCACATAATACCACTAGATTGTAAACAGCAACATATCACACTCCCAATTTTCATTCAACAGTTTTCATCATGTATTTTACAATGTTTTTTCAATAGTCAGAGTACAAAATTTTCATTCATAGGTCAGAGTTCTACTGTGAATTCACCACAACCCATGAGAACCTTTCACATAAAACAGTACATCTGGCAATTTTTTTTTTCCAGATGGTGTTGTATAACAACATGCAACTTTCCATACCAAGTTTCTCAAATAAATGTCACTTTATTTCCTACAAAAAGTCTTAATGAAGACAAATTGACTGTTTACAGTTTCAAATATTTCAGTGCAAATCATCAGATCTGATGAAAATAATTTTTTCACACAAAGAAGTCCAAATCGCCTCTATTTTTTAATAATAAAAAAGCTATAGAGAAATCCCACTGGATAAGGTTATTTTCCATCTAGAACCCAACTGCTTTCTATATGTGTTCAATTGAGAGTTACTTTCATCTTCTGCGGAATTCATCAATAGTCCCATAGAACCTGAAACAATTTTTTAACAACACAAAATTTTCCCAAGGAAAACAAAACCCATACAAATTGGTTCAGAACAGTGTCTTGAGAGTAGCAGGTCTAGCTGCAGTGAAAGCACAAAAACTATGGGATTTGGTTAATAAAGGAAACTTGGTCTGTAGTTCATGATATTCATATTACACTTCATATAGTAAGTGCTCCCCTAGGACATAAAAAAAATTGAGGACATGCCCTTGATTTCTGCAGTATTTGATTAGTTATTGCTTACTCTTCAGAAAATTATTGTGAAAGATCTACAACAAAAACACATTTGCAGAAGAACAAGAAGGTATATAAATAAGGCAAGTTTCTAAAAATCCATGTCCTGTAAGCCAGGGTACAAACTAAACTAACTGTCAATTTACGTATTACAGAAATGTTTAACTTCAAAAGAGGTAAGTCCGGGGCAGGGGTGGATGGGATGTGTCCGGAAATAAAGAAAATATCACAGAATTTTCAGGCACAGAAAAATACACCAAAAAGATGGGGTATACAGCTGAAGTTGCAGAAACTGAGTGACATCTTAAATTTGAGCATAATCTTCCTTTCAGCTTTACTGTTAGACAAAAATTTCAAAGATGTCCCAAATAAGAGAAACTATGTAAACTATTGAAAAGACTTTGGGCGTCTTGATGTACATTCCTCTCGAATAAAGTATAAAATACTGAAGAGTGTTTACTCAGGATAGTTATACCTGCAAATAACTATCTAAAAATTAATCTACAGGTTTCTATGCACCTGATCTGATACTAACTGGCACTAATATGATTTACTCCTGCACAACAGATCCCTTCACACATTCTGGTTTCAGTACTCATAGTAATAAGCAACTTCATTTCAAAGGAGTTTGTAAATTTCATTGGTCCACAGAAGCAACATCAACATTAAAAGAAAAAAAAAAAAAGTTGCTACATTTCAAGTAGTTTGACAGTTTACAGTATTTCCTTTTTTGTGTCTCAAATGTGAACTAGACTGTCAAAGAAACAAGTGCTACAACCTTTCCAAAGCAGAGTAGAGTTTTACCTTCTAAAGCGTCAAAGTAATCTTGTATCAAGATTGTTTTACACAGCAAAAAATACTACACATATACACCATGCAGTGCAGAAAAATGTAGGCCACTGAAGAATCAGGATAAAAACTTAATTCTGAATATTGGTGTTGGTTCCATTTAATTTACCATCACATGCAACTAATATTTATAGATAAAAATTGTTTTTTTCAAGAGAGAAATATACGTGAGAAGTCAAAAGAAGAAATGCAAATATTTCTTTTCAATGCTAGTAAAAAGAAGCTGATCTCAGAAAAGTGGATTAAAAAATCATGTATTAATAAATCATGTCATAGCGGTAACATAATCAGACAGGTAGAGCAATAGATCAATCCTTTCTCCCACCAAAATATAATGATGCCACTTGTCTGACCACCTTAGAATTATTATCTGCAACTTGTGTTTTCTTTTTGCACTAAAATTAACGGAAATTCACATTTGTGCTTGGCTATTTAGGAAATTTATCAAACAAAATATGAATAACCCCACGAAATTGCTCAACTTTTGAATATTTAAAGGAATGTAAGGCATAGAATATTTCACTCTCCACATTACTTCTTTCTGAATATAATTTATTAAGTCATCACATGTTCCAGAGAGGTCTATTAATCACTAGTCAAAGCAAGGAGTACACTTTTAACCTAAATCTTAAAAAATGGGATTTTAGTCAACATAGAAAAACAGAGTTTCAAAATTTTACATACCTTACTTTAAACAGTAGTGGCACCAAAACCCATTTTTGGTAGTTAGTAAAATACATAATAAAAGTACCTTCAGATGTAAGGAAAAAATATCTTCTAAACTCAGGGAAAAACAACAAAAACCTAAAATTACCAACAGGAAAATTAAAAGTTTCATCCGTGGTAGCTTATGCAATATTACTTTCATTCCTTCTTCCAGTTTCAGGTTTTGCAATCAAGCTCTTATGGAAAGCGTTTAGCAAAAGAACAAAGCCCCTTAGAACACTGTAGCGTGTCTTTCTCCAATAAGATATACAATGATTCATAGAAGTTCTCATACAACTTTTCCACTTGAAGAAAGTATCCACAATTTTTCTTCATTAACTGTCATCTATTTTAAACCAAGTTCATTTTATTAAAAAACTTTATGGGAAAAATATTTAATGAGAAATAAATTTGAAGCCCACCAATAATAGTATTATTATCTATATCAAAAGCAAACAAACTCAACAATTTTATCTTAAAAAAAAAAGAAAATTAAAAAAATTTAAAATAAAAAAATAAAAATAATAATAATAAACAATAAACAATAAATAAGAATAAACATAAAAATTAAAATATAAAAATAAAAATATAAAAAATTTAAAAATAAAAAAATAAAAAATAAAAAACCACTATTGGAAAGAACAGCAGAAAAAAAAAAATGGCCAGATAGGAATGATCTTAACACAAACTAACAGTCTCAACTGAAATGCAGCAAGTGATTTCAAAGGAAGCCTACTCATAAGGCTTACATTAACCACAGGCCTAAATTCTGCTTGATAGAGCACAGAGTGCTCAGGATATGAGAAATTAAAGACTCATCATGTGCAAGTATCTACAATCCCAATAGCAAGTAACTAAGCATGACTACACTGTCAGTTTCGTTCAACTTAGAAACCTGGTGACAGAACCCCTCTAGGATTGATGTCAATCATATTGATCAATGGCACTGGACTAAAAACAAACCTTTATGTTTAAATGCCATATTAACAGATCAGTCTACTAGATGATCTTATCCTTCATAGTTAAGGATGCAATAAACTTGTGTGTTCAAGCATTAATGATGATTTTGAAAACTAAGACTTGGCACTCAGTCTTATTTTCATCACATTACTACGAGATTTGAAGGAAATAAGCAAATTATTTTTCTAGTGTAGTAAAGGACTAACTCCTAGAAATAAACTAAGAATCTGATATAGATAAAAGAATCAGATACACATACAGTAGGTTGTCTAGCTAGGGTAACTAGACATCAATGAGATAAGAACTCTGGGTATCCAGATGCCTTTGGATAAATATATTCTCACAAATTGCGCTGTTCCATTCTCACAACAAGAAATCATAAAACAACACTCTGTTCTTTTCATGTGATAATGTGAATTTTTTTTCCCCTCTAAATTATTCTTAAGCTAGAGTGCCGATTTAATTGCTGTAAGAAACAAAATAGAAGAAATAGCATAAATTGAACATGGACACTAAACTAAGAGAAGAACACTAAATCAAAGGACCATATGGAATAATTCTTTCATATTTGTATTACCTACTTTTAACTTTCAAGCAAAGGGTGGGGAAATACTATTTTATATTAACAAATAAAACCCTTAGATTATTCTGTTGTTCAGCAACACTTCGGAGGTCTTCTCAAACTTTTCTTAGAAAGCTAATACATAGTTTTTGAAGGTGATTTCAGGATTCTCTCATCTCCTAGAAATCAACTGGCCAGTATCTCTGCTGCCAAGTAATTACAACTACCTGTTCCAAAGAGCTCAAGCCAAAAAAAAAAAAACAAACCACCAAACAAAAAAACACAACACACACCACCACTCAGCAATGGACAGCTAAATTAAAGTATCAGGTCCTTAACTAATTTTATGCCATTGGAGTGAAGCCCTTAACCTCCTCTTGATCACATTTCTTAAACCGTTTTCCCAACGAATGACCTACACTGTCTTCAAGATGTTTTCCCTACCAAATTGTCCTGCTTTGTAACATAAATTAGACACATCATAACTCCTAAAGGAAAAACACAAAAGTACAACAGTAACTATATTTTGAAAAGCCCAAAGTGTTATCTAGGAGTCACAGTCAAATTTCACAGAATAGACAAAAATAAAACAGTTTTTTGTCATCGGTATTTAACTTCAGCACACCAGTCACTCAAATCCTCTTGCAGAAACCTAAACTTGCAAGAGGCAAGAAGAAAGACTTGTAGATTCATACAGCCTACTGTCAGAAGGACAAAAATATTCCAACTTTGAACTCTCACTTAAGTTTAAATCTCAAAGAGAATGATAGAAAAATTCTTCCAAATTCATTGTGCCAGTGATGATAAGATCCGGAATTCTGATCTGAATTGATACTCAGGTTTTGTCACATTAGATGGTAAGTTTTATTTCTGATACAATGTAACTATATTGCACAACTTTCTATTAATCTACATGCAAACAGGGCAGAGAGTTACATGTTTACTAACACTATCCCTCCAAGTGTTCAATTGTTGGTGGTTTTGACCTTCAGTTTCAGAGTTTATAGTCTCATGTATTTAAATGATTGAAATAGAACAGATGTTGAATATCTAGATCCACACTGCAAGAGAAAGGGTTTCTTTCTTCACCCCTGTTTTTCCAGGTCCTTTATACCAGATGATAAAAATAATTTCAACTGGTGTAAAGAAGCTGTAAAAATCACTGATTCTTGTCTGGAGCCTCTGAGCAAGGACACTGCCACTGAAACATTTATGGGAATGACCAATGACCTGAACCTGGTGCAAAGGCTGTACACACAGAGACATTTATCATGGTGACCCGTACCAAAAAAATCTCCATACAAAGAATGTACATGCTGCAAATCCCGACAGCTAACATAATAGCAATAAAATTTTGATTTTCATTTCATCACCCCCTCATTTCTGATTTTCTGGCAAATGTCGTGAAAGGAAAGTGACATAAAATATTTTAGTTTTAGTGAGAATATTTCAACATATACAACACATAATCTCCGTGTTGCCTAGGCAAATGAGGGAAATAACAAACATTTTAATAGATTTCTGAATAAAGATGAGGAAAATACAAAAGTTGGAAACATCAAGTGATCCAGTAACCACGTAAGAAAATAAAGCTAAGACACATGTAACAGAATTTCAGCACTCTTAAGACAAGTGAAGTAAACAGGATATACTATAATAAAAACAGAGAATAAGCTACAGACTTTCAAAAAGTTAGCCTGAATTATCCTGTGGTATATCTTTTTTAAATCAGAATTTGATTTGCTCTAGATCTCCGGTTTCTTGGTACATTACTGATTGTTCATGTGAGATTTCTGATACAAAAGAAACACCATATACTTGTCAAATCAATATAAAGCACTGCCCACAGATCTGTGCCTTACTTCGGACATCTAAGAATTACTATACAAGATGATCAATCTAGTCCAGCATCAGATCCCAGGGAAGTGGGGGAGGAATAAAATAAAATCCAGTTTCAGACACAAGAAACTAATACTAGGTAAATCCATCCCAGTGCTTAGCTTTGCCATAAACTCCTATAATTTCCCACAGAATTAAGCCATGCAGCAGATACTTTAATACCTCTCACAAAAGAGGTTATTCAGCTTTAGTTTTTAATAGCATTATTATCTATATAAATGGCCTTTCTGATAGAGGATGAAAATCTTTGCTCAGTAATATTGTCTTGCTATGCATTGCACAGCTTTTTTATGCTTGCCTGATTTTCTTTTTTTCTACTTAATAATTGCCACCCTCCCATTTAATTGAATCTCTGCACTGCTTTGCACAATGCAACATGGGATTCAGCTAGAGGGGAAAGCAGAGTGCATCATACAATATGCAATTCACCGTAGAAGCCCAGCATGTAAGGCAGCACAGAGGCACCTACCTACAACTCCATGAAGTAATACAGCAAATGAATCAGACTATAAATACACAAACAAAAAACCCTCTCAGATGAATTAGGCGAAATGAAACATTTTGATTCAGGTCAGCGAAATTGAAAGATTGTTTTCTACCCTCACCTCACAAATGGTGAGGAGGGGTTAAAATAAAAAAAAAAAAAACACAACACCCACACACACACACCACACAAACCCACCAAACAAGTAACAACTTATTCAAGAAAATAACTCATTTAAAAAGAGAATAAAATCCCCGGTCAAATCCAGTAGCTTAAGGAAATAAAAAAACAATGTTTACATTATGCTCCAAGCAGTAGCAACTAATTGAGAATTCACTTAGACACAATAAAGCAGAAAGAGGGGAAAAAAAAAAAACACACAACACACAACACACCACACACAATCACACAATCTTTATATGTATTGTACATTATTCTACTTTAGACCACTAGACAGGATTTTCTAATGAAAAGAAGTTATCATTGCATGGGTGACTTAGTTTGTTCTCCAGTTCAAGTTTGCTTGCTTTCCATTTTACAAAGACGCAAAACATATTCTGAAGTCTGTTTTGTAGACTTCAAGTTCAGATAATTATTTTAATTAAGTAGACTGCCATAATTAAAGATTTACTCCACCTCTCACAAACATCAGCAAACATATTCTCAGGGACCTTGATTAAACAAGGAAAGACTCCACACAAACTGGATTGAGATCCAGCCTAATAGGACACTATCCCAGTGAAATCCACAATGAAGGTTTGATAAATATGAAGAGGGAAAAAATTAAAAAAAAATATAAAAAACCCCACCACACTTCAGCAGAAGCACTTCACTTCCTGCAAAACTTCTTAAAAATACACTATCTGAAAGAATTGCTATGACAATTCAGGCATTACAGGGTTAGTTGACTACATATCACAGTTTTCAAATTTTCTGATAGTAATTAATTCAGTATTATGAAGATTTTTTACTTTTCTTTTTTTTTTTCTCTCTCTTCAGTCGAGCACTTCTCTTGATAAACCCCAAGCATAAAATGGTAAATCACAATGTCTTTTGTTTCATCCCTATGCTTGATTACTCTTGGCAGGTTTTTTGGTCTAATGAGCAAGCTGTTTGGCTAAAGCTACCTAAAAATTCAATTCTTGAATCTGAAAATACATCTAATCTACTTGACTTTCAAGCTTAATTTTGTTTTAGCCCACAATAAGTAAATGATGAAGACTGACATCTTTTAAATCAGTTATATAAATAATGTGTATAACTTTGTACCTATAGAAATTTTAGCTTCAACTAGTACACTTATTCAGTAAAAAAATTGTCTTTCTGATAAAATTAAGGAAGAGTAGGATCTGCGTGTGTAGGAATGAAGCATGTGCAAGTTACTAACCTTTATCTGCATTAGAATAAAGATTAAAAAGCAGAAATATCTGTAGAAAAACAATATTATACAGATATTATAAATAAAATGAACTTGTTATTCTTGATATTTGACAGTAATTTGTAACGTTTTAAAAACTTTTCCTAACATTCATGTTGTTGAGTAGTCCAACTACACTCAAACTGGGCTGGGAAGTCACTCCAACTCTTAGTAAAAAAAAATTCTGAAGATTCCCTTACTTTCGAACTAAAGGAGTATGTAAGATGATATCACATTTTACAGCCAGATAAACACTATTAGATTATAAATTCAGTTTTGCTTCACAGAATAATTTCGCAAATTTTACTAAAATATTTCTGATACTTTCTATTACCTTTCTTGGGGAAACTGGAGTTCAATACAAATATTTTCTTGAAAATCTCTAGACATTTGTAGTCATATTCCTCATGTTCTCATGTGATACTTAAAGGCATGTAAAAAATTAGGTATTTCTTCTAGCCAATGAACTGAAATTATTGTAGACATCTCTCTTCCATATTTGAGATAAGAATTCAGAATTATTATTTTATTCTGCACACCACAAACATTGTTAAATCCATGTCACTCTTTGTATATACCCAGAAATGATCTGTAATCAATAGGATATCGAAAACTGATGGTAAGATCTGCAGAAACAATGAGATTGGACCTATGAAATACTTCTAATAGTCTGTGAGGTATTTTGCTCCCCAGCATAAGAGATGGACAGAGTGAAATCTCTTTAAATTGTTATTGATCTGAGATACCAGTTAGCCTACGCCTGTGTGAGTGCATACATATGCACGTGGCATGCATTCATATTTATTATAAAAAATGCAAGAGCTCAACTTTTCAGTGTGCTGAACATCAAATACTCCCTAACATTAGTACTTTAAAATCTTCTGGGGAAAACGTTACTCATGTGTCTAACTTACAGAAGCTATGCTACAATCCAAATCTAGAAAACTTGCAGGAAAAAAAAGTGAGAGTTTCATATGCTTTAAGAAAATATAATTTCTATGTAGGAAGGAAAAGAGAAATAGTAAACATTCAGCATACCTAAAAAGTAATCAAAGACAGAAAGGTGTGGTAGCTTTTGTCCAAACCAGGCATACAGGATCCTTAAGATTAAGGCTGTGTAGAATCCAATTTATAAATACACATTCAGTCCTAGTGAAGAACATTGAAATGTTTTGAGGTTTTATACATCTATAGTAGTTTAACTATGTGGTTTTGTACTGTGAATTAAGTCTACTTCTGCATATCCCTCCTTCTCCCTCTTCAGAGTACACACACAGGCCTCAAAGCGAAATCTCATGATTCATCACGTTATTAACTTCTTTAAGGTGTTACAATAACTCCAATGAAGTTTTGGCCATATGACCCCACATTCTTTGAGAGGATATTTTCTTTTGAGAAGCTCATGAGTATCATAGCACAGGTGGAACCCATCGCCTGTTTTCCTAACATAGTTGAGTCTTTTTCTTACTAGTGTGAAGAAATGCTGTCCATTCATGCCCCAAGCACCAGAGTTCACCAAAACAGGATCTTGTAACTACCTGCCAAGAATTCCTGACTAAAGTTAGACACATTCAACATTAAAAATAAGCACATGGATGAAAAATTAAACAGCTTAGTAGTTTAGGAGGGAAATGCTAAATGTACTAAGATTTAGAAAAATAGATATATACATAGTGTGCAATATTTCTTACATGAAGTGGATTAAAGCACAGTATTCGCAGTACACTGCATAATCTGATAGCCCTTTACTGGCTTTGGAATGTATGAACCTACCAAGCTCTTAATGTTCATGCTCTTCATTCCTACCTAATCCTTAGTCTCTTTAAACACACCCTAGATTAAGACAATGAATATATATCTTGGTGAATACCTTAATGGAAATTCAGAAGCCATTTCTCCCTCTTAATCAGGATTTGAATTGGCTCATATTCCAACATTATTTGTGATTTTTCGTGTTAAAGTAATCAGCCACAATTACTGAAAATACAAGAAAATGCCATGAAGGTGGCAGAATAGAATTCCTTTAAAATGGCAAAATAGTATAAGAAAGATTAATCAGGCACCAGTTCTAGTCATTGTCATATTTCGGCCAAAGAAACAAACACTCCCAGATCAGATTAGTATGAACTTAAAGAATAATATTCTTCTGCAAAACAGCATAAATTTGCTGCCTAGATCATCTGGGAATATCACAGCTAATTATTTCCCTCACATTGCAGGCCCAAAGAGATCAAAATCTTTATCTGTGCCAGCAGCACACAGTACAGCCTCCTGAAACACTTTTGTCCAACTAGAATTTTTGGGTTTAATACAATCTGTCAGGATAAAAGTTAATGAGTCACTATATACAGGCAAGCATATTATCAAATCAAACGGTCTGTTTTGGCCCTAAACTTTATGAAAACAGTTTCCGGAGTTTCACATGGGCTTCCTAAATACGATCACACTTATTATCCTGCAAGAGACTGAAAAAGCACATTATACAATAGATTCCTGGCATTGCTGCTTTGTGTGTCATCCAATTGATTCTGCTTACAAGAATCATCGCTTGGGTTTTCTGCTGAAGTGATGTTTCAGTCACCAATACAACCATCACCAAATCCTTAAAAATATCTGCATCATTAAATATATATCCCACAGTCTTCATATTAATGACTTCCCTCTATTTTAATAAATATCTGTTAAAACACAGGCCATTTTCCATACTTGGAAGCATATACTGAGCAGTAAGTTCTGCACTTCTTATTGATACACAGATTTAATAAGTGGAATGAAAATCATCATCAATGCATGCTCAAAAATGTCAAAGGAGTTTGTCTTCAGCTCTATGCTGACCACAGTGTAAGTGTGCTACACAAAATTATTTGATCATTTGCAGACTTTTTCAGAGAGATGCTGAAAAAGCTAGGAACTGGCAGTTTCCTTTGAGCCAATGATTACACAACACTTGAGAAAATAAAAAAACTAGTTCATAAGAATTTTCTGCAGAAAAATGACAAGCACCGGGCAGCCTTTAATAACAACATATTAAGATAATAGTCTCTGGAAGTGGGAAACTACCAAAATGTTTGGATGATTTACATTTTTTAAATCCATTCTCTTATCATGTTCTCTTAAAGGAGTCACTTGTGAAGACAATAATAGAGCAGTGAAATCACATCCTTGTCGCAATGTGAAAGCTTTGTCATGGGTTAGAATTTCATACCATTTTCCCTTGTGTCCTGTCTGAGACTGATACCTTATGTTGTATGACCTTTCCTAGGTAAATCATTAATTCCTACAGTAATTTTCACTACTGTAATCTATCAGTATGAAACAAGGTGAGATGGGAAAGCAAAAGTGAGAAATCATTAAAAAAAAAAAAAATCTAACAGTCACTCACATTAGGTAAGAATGCCCAATGCAGCTTTGAACACTGACACTACTAGCCACAATGGTCTCTATTTCAGAGAATAAACTTCAAGAAATACTTCACTCTTCAATGTCTTTATAAATGACTTAGACTCAGGACTTGAGGAAATACTTAGTAAGTTTGCCGATAACACAAAATTGAGAAGAGCTGTTGACACACTTGAGGGCAGAGAGGCCCTACAGAGGGATGTGGACAAACTGGAGGACTGGGCAATCACCAACCACATGAAGTTCAACAAGAGCAAGTGCTGGATTTTGCACCTGGGACACGGCAACCCTGGCTGTACATACAGACGGGGGGACAAGATGCTGGAGAGCAGCTCCACAGAGAAGGAGGTTCTGGTCAACGGCAAGTTGAACATGAGCCCGCAGTGTACCCTGGCAGCCAAGAGGGCCAACCATGTCCAGGGGTGCATCAAGCACAGCATTGCCAGCCAGGCGATGGAGACGATTGTCCCGCTCTGCTCTGCACTGGTATAGCCTCACCTGGAGCACTGTGTGCAGTTCTGGGTGCCATAGCATAAAGAGCATATAAAGCTACTGGAGAGTGTCCAGAAGAGGGCTACAAAGTTGGTGAAGGTTTTGGAGAAGAAGCCATATGAGCAGCAGTTAAAGTCACTTGGTTTGTTCAGCCTGGAGAAGAGGAGACTGAGAAGAGACCTCACGGCGGTCTACAGCTTCCTCACAAGGGGAGGAGGAAGGATAGGTGCCGAACTCTTCTCTTTAGTGACCAATGACATAACTCAAGGGAACGGCAGGAAGATGTGCCAGGGGAGGTTTAGGCTGGACATTAGGAAAAGGTTTTTCCCCCAGAGGGTGGTGGAGCACTGGAACAGGCTCCCCAGGGAGGCAGTCACAGCTCCAAGCCTGACAGTGTTCAAGAAGAGACTGGACAACGCCCTCAGACACATGGTATGAACTGTGGGGTTGTCATGTGCAGGGACAGGAGTTGGACTCCTATGATCCTTGTGGGTCTCTTCCAACTCAGGACATTATATGATTCTATGATTCTAAGAAATACAAAAATTACAGGAATTTTTAATACAATATAGTATGTTAGCATTTACTATCATTGCCTCTATCATATTTGTTCACAAGATAAACAAGGCAGATTTTTTTAGCATTCAGCCTAGTCAAAGTGAGACTTAACACCAGATGCAGAAAAAGAAGCTGTTCATCTGTGGTAACTAATCATTCAAATATGTCTGATTAAGACAAATACACAATAGTAAAAATACCACTGCAAATTCAACATCACAACTTTTAAAAAGGTCTTCATCAGAAAAATATCCACAAAGCAAAACTGACACTATTTTACTGAAAACTCTCTCTCATGTTATAATAGAAAAATAATAGAAATCCTTTGCTAGAGTACAAGTTTCCTCATCCTTGAAAACGTTGGAATTGCTCTAAAGCTAGGTACCAAAAAATAACCAACTGTTCAAAGATTTCCTTATTTCATTCGCACATCTTGAGAAAGCGAGATAGGTGGAGACACAGGATGACATGGACTCAACACACTACTATTTAAACTTAAATGTCTATTTGAAGGAAAAAGCTACAGCTGAAAACAGGCCAAGACTTGCAAACATATTAAGCCAACCAGGCTATTATTTCGCTTTTCCGCAGCTAGTTACTTCAAATGCTTCAATGACTATTAAGTAACAGAGATGGAAGAGACATAAAAAAATAATTGATAGTGTTAGTCTAAAAACATAGATATTCTAATTCTGCTCATATTTCATTGTTTTCTACATTCAGCTTCACCTTATAATGTACCTTTTGCTTCAGACATCTTTCCTTTCTGATTGTAAGATCAAGACAGCCTATGCTGTTTCTGTCACTGTTACCATCTATTAGTGCATTACGAAGCTATTTATACTACGCTATAATAAGCACAGATGGCTAGAGTCAATCCCAATAAGATTTAATGGTAAGACAAGAGAAGACTGGGTATCCATATCCACTAAACAACCTACAGCAAATAAAATAAAGATTATTCTTCAGAGAAAGGAGATAAAGATAAGATGAAACTATGTTATCAGCTTTACTTCAGATTATGAGGGCAATTTAAGGAAAAGCACATTACAGTTTACTTAACTGCTAAACATTAGCTATATAAAGAGCTTCCAGGTTAATGCCCTGCAAGAGAGAATTAAGAGTTCAATGTTAACAATAGTTTGAGATTAGTAGACTCTGACTTTGCAGATGAAAAAACACTTGTCACTAGAAACAAGCAGCAAAAACAGACCAGAGGAAAATTATAAAAATACATACAAAAATCAAAAGCCATCTTCTACAATACAGAAGAAATAAAAAGTTGAGACTTCAGTACTCCTTCCCATTTTAACTTGCCATGTCCAGTTTAGAAGCACTGAACAATTAAACGGCTTACTTTTAATGCAAACTCCTAACATTGTCCTATATTTCAGAGTTTAAAAAAAACAGTGCTCAAGTCTTACTTCATTAGTTTCATTTGAAAAGTAGTAATTATAGGTGTGGGTACAAAATACTCATTCTTTCTGTCAGATCTCTTAGGTTTCAAACTTTTTTATCCTTCACCACATTAATAAAACTAAGATCATATAAAATAAGTAATGAAAAAACAGGAATATTGATTCTACTTTAGAGTAGCCAATAACCAGTATTAAGTAACAAACTGGTATGTGGAAAACAGATTCAATGCCCAAATCCAAGAAGTATTGTAACTTTAACTTGCATTAACAAGTTCTTGCTTTAACTTAGGCCTAGGACGACATAATGAAGTCATCTTTCCTGTTCTGCAATTCCATTTTTAACATACGTATGTAGTAAAAGAGCTACCTTACCCACTAATATTTACCCTGAACGATAAAAAGTACAGGACAAATAAGCCTACTGGACCTATTTTCACAGCTAATGAGTTAATATTAGCGAGCAAAGACAGATGAGGGCTGCACTATCCAACATTCCTCTAAAGTACGTTCACAATCCTCCATAAACATGGAGGGATTCTAGCCCAAGGCACAAAACTTGTTGAACAGAAGACCTTCTCTTCAAATAAGGTTATCAGTACTCCTCTCTGGAAACAAAATAACCTTCCTAAATATTTACATGGTGATCCACAATAAAGTGCAAAGAACTTTTGATGAATCCTTTCCAAACAGTCTTCAGTTCTCTTAGTTGTACAGAGATGCAGTTGTGCAGATATACAATTTGGCTGAGATGTTTTGCTCACAAGAGTAAAGAAACTACCGGGTATGTAGTCAGTGGGAAGTTTAGTTGGGGTGTGGAGGGCTTGTTTTGAGAAGCTTTTAACCTCCAAACAGACAAAAGAGTAATGAATTGATATGCAGACACAGTATTTGATTCAACTCCTTTCCAAACACAGTGTTTATATTTCACTAGTGTTAAAAAAAGAAAAAAATTCTTCAAGTATCTTCAAAAGACTTATTTGAGAGGCTAACACAAGCTGCCCAAACTTGACAAATGTTTTAGAACAGCAATATATTTGGTGGTCAGTGTGAGAACACCCCGCAGCGAAGCACAATAAACAGTAGTGTTACCAGTGCAAACTTCCCTCTCACAGCTGATAGGTTTTAAGGTCTGCTACTTGAATTTTGGTTTACCTTCTTTACCTCTGATAACTGTATTAATATGGTAGGATGACAGTAACACTGTGGTATGATGCAATTGATCACATTGATCAACTGATCATATTATTTCAGAACAATATTATGCCACAGTTAAGTTACATAGAGTTTATTTCTATACTAGAAGTACTTTCACTACAAAGTTCCTAATGCATCTTAAATTCACAAATAGAGGAATCGTTTAAATTATCATCTCTCCAAAAAAGTAAAAATCACTAACACTGTCCTTAAGCAGCAAGTAAAATTTACGACACAAAGTACATTAACTATACAGTCCTTCTAATGAACACAGATAGGACACTGGTTGCAAATATCAACTACTAAAATGTGTTACTCTAAAGAATGTTGCTTCATGGATTTTTACAGGAATCATTATTAAAGTTTCTAAAAGGCTTTCAGATGGTGATTACAATAGACAATTACAGTTGTGTGAAACTTTGTCCAACTGACTGTAAATACCACATAAAAAGACAAAGTGATTATAAATTACTAAGCCACTATGTTTTGTTCAGGGATTAAAAATAATAATACCATTATTTAGAATCAAGTCACAAAGAAAATAAAGAATGATTCCTATATTTTATTCTCCTCCACAGATTTACAGCATTATGAGTAATGAAGTTTTGGTACATGAGATTTAGGATGTACTGAGTAGCAGAGTATAAACATAATGCCATCATCCCATTACATTTTTTTAAAAGGAATAATATTCATTTTAGACAAATTGGTTTATATCTACATTTTTATCAATGTCTAGTACAACCATCATAGACAAGACCATTAGCACAAAGCACTATAAATATAACAAAATACAAATGAAGAAGATTTCCCTAACACCGCATCTATTAAAGAACCTCAATTCCTAAGCATGAAATAAACAAGGCATGCATACACGTGGGCTAGGACATCCCAGCATCAGGACACCACTGGCTGCTGAAATGGTCTAACCAGGCAGCTTGAAAAACCTTAATAAACACACCAACCCTGAGACCTATCTTAATGACAGGCGAAAGAGCTGTAGCTACCCAGCAACTGGACTGCAGCAGCACTAAGAATAGGTTAAAAACTCTTCCTCTCCAGCTACTACAGACAAAATGTAAACATATCTTTGTATATAACACAAAATGTTAGACTCAGGTATGTAAGTTGGGGGAGTTGATACTTGACATAAGAAAAATACACTTCCCCTCACCCCATCTTTAAGACCTCATTCTCAATTTTGCCTAAGAAGATAGCACCTAACATGCACCTAGCTTCCCCCTGATCCACGTTAAGACACAGCTCTTGCCTAGATCGATTTCATTATTTTCAACAGATCTGTCAGAGTGATCAAGATCTTTCAAGAAAATTGGCGAGTCAGTTACAGTTTTGCCTTCGCAAAATACTGGAAAGATCTTAGCTAATATTATCATGTTAATAATAACCTTTATTGATAAAGTTGACATTTTAGAGGACGTCAAGAGAGTTAGGTTTGGGGGTTTTGTTTTGTTTTTTAAATAAAGGATCATATCTTGGTTTATTAGGTTTTGTAAGGGTTCTCTTTGTGAATATGTTTGTTCTCACTGTGATCTAAAACTCTAAGAAACTGAGCCAATGAGCCAGAAGTCAGGGTCATTATCTTCCACATTAATCAGTCCTGTCAGTTAAGTCTTAAGCTAAGCCTTTAAATACTTCTTTTCACACCAGAATTCCATCTCACCCTTACATCTGTAGGGTATTTAAAGCCCTCAAAAAATAATTCTCTTGTCACAGTGTAGCATAAGCTACAAACACAAGCCTGACACACCTTCATTTTAACTTTAACTCTGCAAGACAGTTACTCCTACATATGTTTAAAATGCAGTTGTGCTGATCCTTAACAGGAGGCAACATTTGCATGACTAATTAAATGGCTAATCACAATTTCAAAACCAACAAATTACAGCCATACAAGTAAATTTACCAATTATATAAAACTACAGGATGTAAGTAAAACTTCTCCACTGTGTTATATTTGAGGATGACAATTGATCAGTGCTTCTTACAAGAAAGATATTTTTCTTGTGCAGGTAGATTAACTCATTTTTTTTTCCCAATTATATTGTATGAATTACTGGAAACCATCCATGCTTTAAAGGAAAAGCCTTGTTAGGAACATCCATAAATATTCCAGATCGAGTACCAATCAATAGGATATAAGCATTCTGCACAAGAAATAAAAGCATACTCCTCACTGAAGTACCCGACTCATGAAACGTAAACCGTGTAAAAACAAATAAGCCAGCATATTTGTAAATTGCCTCAGAAGAATCAGTATGCAGCACTTCCTCAAAGCAGTCACTCTTAAAACCCTTGGGGACACCTACTTGTCACAGAATAAATTATCTGGCTAATATCCAATATTACAGTATATGTCAGTGGGCACCCAGGAGACAGGCATTAGAGAGCACTTAGCTTCTTCCGCCTTGCTGAGAAGTCCTTACATAAATGACTTCGCCCAATTATAAAACATAACTGATGTACTTATTTTGGACTTTCCTAGCAGCAGCCTTTCATCCTAAAACATGCACATAGTACTGCGTATATTTTTTTCCAAAATCACAGGTGACAAAGTACAGTACACTGAACAGGTTTTTTTTTTTCTTTCCATATGAACAATTTTTTAAGACATTCAAGGCAAACAAAAATTTCTGAATGCTAATTTGAGTGTTCTTAAACACTAAAATTATGCTGTTTAATAGAAACTATTGGGGAAATAACTTCTCCTACAACTCTAACAGTAGCTCTTCTTCCATATTTACTTAACATAAACAGCCAAGTTTGCATCCCACACCATTATATATATAAAGCTAGAAAATACATGCATCACAAGCACACTTACAGCTCTCAGAAAAATAAAAGACTTCTCAGAGACATTTACTTCAGTCCATTACAACAAACTACCGTCACTGGCAAGCTGTAGCATGAGAAACCTGTTGACTCTGAAGTTGCAAACCCAGTCAATGCTTTACACCAAATCAAAGAAATCCAGCAAGCAATACAGTAAAACTAAATAGAAAATTATTTTGCATGCTTGGAATTCAGATTTTTAAAAGCAACACTAAAGAATGCAAGATATCGGTAAATCAAGGAAAATGTCACTGAAATAAATATGAAGGAGTTTTGAAAATTGATTGGGTTTTACTCAACTTGCAAGAAACAGAGAAGGAACTATGCACAAAAGCGAAGCGCTCTGGAGGGCGAGAGCCACCTCACAGTAGCAGGTTTCCTAAGTGATGAGATTCGGGTCACACCGGTTCTGGTGTCCACGTACTCCGCGCAAGGCACTCCAGACGCACCATTCATACAACTTATCACCTTATTTAGCGGACTTCCCTGCCACAACGCGCACTCCAACACCCCCCACAAAGCTCCCAGCCCGCCCTCCCGGCACTTGTGACACCGCAAGGTGAGACCGGGCAGTCCCGCCCGGCGCACACTTCCAGGTGCCGGGGGAGCCCTTTCCCCAGCCCGCAGTCGCAGAGCGGCCACGGGGCGAACCCCCCTGCCCCCCTCGCCCGGGCTTCGGCGGGGAGCGGGGCCCAACGGCCGCAGCGCGCGCCCCCACCGCAGCCGTTCCCGCAGCCCCCGCCGCGGGCGGGAAACGGGGAGGAGGCAACTCCCCCTCCGCTGCCACCTTTTAACGGCTGGAGATCCGCAGGGCGGGAACCAGATCCCGCGGCCCGACCCGCTGGGCCCCGGAGGTGCGGGCTGGGCGCCCGGCGCGTCCCGAGGGCACACCGGGTCGTCCTCGCCGCTCAGCGGCGGCAGCGCACCGGGAGCTGCCCGGTGGGACCAACCTCCTCCTGCCGAGGCGCCGTCGGGAATTAAAATAAAAATTAGAATTCGGGGAGAATCTGAGGCTGCACCCCAGCCCTGGCTGCCCAAGGGATGCCCGCAGCGAACGGAACCCGCCGCGGGGCTGGCGGCGGAGCGGGCCGGGCACGGCTGCCGGCTGGAAGGGTCGAACTTACGTCTCGGAATTTGTTCCACTGCCCGACCTCCTTGTCGTACTGGGAGATGGTCGTGAGCCATTGTTTATCGTCCAGAAAATTGCCGCTGTCCGGTCTGCCCCCGGCCGCCGCCGCCAGCGCCGGGCTGCACCAGGCTGCTGCACACACGCACAAGAAGGCTGCTGCCTTGAGCATCTGGGCGAGAGGAGACACGGGGAGAGGGGTTACCCACACCAGAGCCGAGCCCCAAACCGGGGGCAGCCGGCGGGGGACCGGGACAACCGCCCGCAGAGGGCCGCCCTCGCCCACCCGAAAGGGGCAAGGAGCGCGGGAGGGGCAGCGGGAAAGGGAGCCCACCGCGGAGCGCTCGGCGGAAAAGGGAGAAGACGCGGAGAGGCTGCCCAGCCCGTCACCTTGCTGCGAGCCCCGCAACCGCGCTCGCCGCCGCGGCCGGAAAGCCGGCCCGCTCCTCCCGCACGCGCCGCCGTCTGCAGCCGCCCGCCCCGCGCGCTCCGCCCGCTCCGCTCCGCCCCGCCCCGCCCCGCCCCGCCCACGTGGCGGTCCGCGCGCCGCCGCCAGGGACGCCGCGCCGGGGCTAACGGTCTGCGGGGGGGGCTCGCGCACGTCGAGCCCCCGTCCCGAGGTGAGCACCGCGGGGCGGCGCCGGGGATCGGCCTCTGCCCCCGCCGCCCCCGCCGCCCCCGGTGCCCCATGCCTCCCCCGCAGCCCGTCCGCCGCCGGGAACACCCGCCGGTCGCACGGGCCACCTCCGTCGCGGCCCCGATGGCGCCGCCGGAGCCGCGCTGTGCCGCCGGCACCTCCAGGTGGGGGTGGAAGCCGCTGGAAGTTTTCTACAGCTGTGTTGGCACCTCGTAGCCCACGTTAGGTCTGCGAAAGTCTTTAGGCGGATACAACCTTTAAAAGCTCCCAGTAATTTCAAGATAAACCTTTCTGTACCTTCGGGGCAAGGAGACACAGGAGCTCTCAAATCGCCTCTGAATGCCGAGCGAGGCACTTGCTGGCACTGTAATCCCGCCCGTCTGTAAGAATCATGCACTCTTCCCCCTCTTTCTGGCATTTGTTTTTTAAAGTACAGGTACATGCTGACTCAAAGCTTTCAGTGACATCCGGTTTCTTTCTCGAATTAGTTTAATTTAGAAATGATCAAGGTGCATAAATTGCACAATCACCTTTCTGGCATAGCTGACTCCATATTTAATTTTGAATTCCATCTGCCGTCCTGTTGACCTAATTAAACTAACTTCGCAATGTTAACTTTATTCCCTAGACTTGAGTAACACTCTGCTTTTTAGGTTTGTATTGGCAGTGCGTTGTGAGGTTTTGGTAGCGGGAGTGGGACAGGGACTGCAGGGGTGGCCTCTGGGAAGAGGTACGGGGCTGCCACATGTTGAGGACAGCTGGCTCCTGTCGCAGCTTCACATCCACAAAGCTGGTGGTGCCTCTGTGAAAGCTTAGCTAGGAAAATGCTATATGGAGAGAGGAGGTGGGAACTAAAAGTAAGAAACAAGAGGGAGCACCAAAGTCAGAGAGAGGAGAAGGAGCTGGAGATGCTCCATGGCAGAGCAAATGGATATAACCACCGGTACTGTGACCACCCCACACGGGAGAACATTTTCCTGAAGGACTGTAGCCCATGGAGAAGTCATGCCAGAGCAGAGGAAACACATGGAAGGATCAGTGAAGAGAAACCATTAAATACAGACTGTACCCCCCTCACACCACCTGAATTTCCCCTGTGCTGGTCAGGGAGAAGAGTCTGGAATGAAGTTGAGCCTTCAAAAGGGGGAGAAAAGGTGGGTTTTTAAGGCGGTGTCTTCTAGTTTCCCACTACCCAAATTAGCAATCACCTTTTTATTTTATTTGGCAATAAATGAATCCTCCTTAGGTCTGTTTTGCCTGCAACAGTAATTAGTAAACAATGTCCTTGCTTTTATCTTAACCCATGAGCTTTCCCATTCCTGTTCAATTTTCTCCTCTTGTCCTACTGGTGGAGGGGCTGCAAGCAGTCATAGTCATAAACCAACCAGTCTGGTAACTATAGACAGATAGTAAAGTATGAATTAAATCTGCTAACCTGCTTCTTACACTACATAATACATTTTGTTCCTAAACCTGTATCACTAATATCAATGAGAATCTTGTCATCAGTCTGACAGGTATAGACAATGATTGCCAGATTAGGATTTATGTGCCTGACTCAGAAAATGCTGCCTATCCAGAATTATATTATATTCTGTAATAAATGAATCATAAAATTCAAAGCGAAGGGATAGAGGGACTGCACAGAGGCTAAATAAGAATCAATAAAACAGTCGTGTTGTTCTTGGGGCGGGTTATGGAGTCAGTCCCTTATACAATCATTCTCTGACAATCCAGTTTGTTTTTGTCAATCTTAATGTGAATTTTCTACAAATTGCTTTGCCCTTTGGCAAAGAAGAAATTTCTCTATAAGCTCATGTTGTTTTTTGGGAGGGGGTTAAAGTGATTTTAAAGAATCACTTATGTAAACATTTTGTAAAAGCATCCAAATCATTAGCAATCAAGGTAACCTGTGTTGGTTTTGCTTCATCTGCATTTCACGTTTTCATCCAGATAGTATTATTCAGTACTTACGGTGCATCTTTCCATATTTAAGAGGAGTAAAGCGGTTGGGATTTGCGTTCAGTAAAAATCCTTAGAAATGGGAGTTCTGATATGGTTTGAGTTTTACAAAAGTTTCACTGTGATTTGTCTAAAAAGTGCTCTTCCACACCTATGACTGCAGTTTCCACTGACAACACATACTAAATGATCCATTATATGTAATTTTGCCTGAACCAAGCTATTTGAAGCCTTTAATAATCCTAAATGTATTCCTCATAATTTTAAGCACTCTGATCTCCACATAATTGGTTTAAGAGCCTCATTCTGATCAAGGACTTTATACAAGTTGGTAATTCCATTTATTCAAGCACACAAAAAATGATACTTGATTGAAATGGCATTTTGAAGATACAAAACTAAGAAGTTTTCTTTTTTCCCCAATAATTTCACTGCTCTTCAAAGATTAAATTTATGTATCTTGAGAATTATTCTTTCCTTTATTTTAAATGTACATACATTTCTCACAGAAAATATATCTGTATTGTTGCATACCGATGTGCCTAACAATAGCATCTTTAAGATGCAACAGGGAATCCAGTACTGCAGTAGTGATAAGAGAATAATACTAACAGTAATAGGTACGTAATTTTAAACTGAAGGTTAAGAAACTCTGACTAATAGTTGTTCTCATCATGGTTTGGTTAAGAAATATTGCTGTTATTAACAAATATTTGTCTGTCTTCTCAGTTTTAAAATATGTTTTCCAAGTTTTCCATAATATAGATTTTTCAAATATTAAGAGTTACTAGTTTAAAATCTCAACTGTTCAGGTTTCTTCACCTCTGACTTGCTGATGGAGCCTACAGGGGGACAGCAAAGAAGATAGTGTAGCCGGTAGTGTACTTGTGGAATGTTACAGGGTTGTCATAAACAGTATGGATGTTGCATAAGCAAAAGGATGGAGAAATGAAAAAAGAGGGAGTATACATGTAAATATTAATATGTATTTTGTATACACATCAGTACGTTATATGAAAGTGTTGGAATTATGTAACAGATATGTCAAGAGATATATTGGAAGAATAGTCTGTGTGTATAGGTTAATGATGAGACAGAGAGGACACGCTGAGAAATTACTAGGAAGTACAAAGAAATTTATGCCTTGAAAAATGTGTCTCAAAAGTGCTTGACCTGCTTCCTGCAAATGAAGAATATGTTCATTTAAGGCACTAAAGCATGGAGTTAAAGTTTACACAAACATAATAACACAGCCCTTGCAGTTAAAATATATTTTTTTTAAATTATGCTGAAGGAAATCCCAAGAGAACATCTAGCTATCCCATTGCCCACAAGCAAAGCCAGCTATACCTTGTCACTCGTGACAGATGCTGGTCTAAATCTATTTCAGTCACCATCAGCAGAGACTCTGTCAGTGACAGAAATTCCACACATATCTGTGTCAGTGACTTTTACTTGTCTAACTTCAGAAGAGTTTTCCAATACCTGAAACAAGTTTTTCTTGTTGCAATTTAAGCTTATAACTTCTTATGGTGAATCCTATTCATCAAAAACATGAAGAACAAATGACTATCTTCCTCCGTTCAGCACTATCTTACATACTGTAAAGTACTGTATCCCCATTTTGTATTTCTTCCCTGTTATATGTTTATTACCATGTTTTTACTCTATTTTTTTAATCTCACACCATGGTTTTGAGACCTCTGATAACTTTATCATCCTGTTGAATGTTTAAAATCAAGATACCTGTTTTTTCATTGTCAGTGCCTAGAGCAATAGAATTCTTTGTGCTTTCCCACTGTTGAACAGAGCAGAAGGATTAGTTAATAAACAGAAATTATTTTTGCTTGGTATGACTTGTTGTGTAAAGATACATACTGACTGTGATGCATCTTTTTGATATCTTCCAGATGCTTAGAAATAGTGTACTGAATTACCTGCCCCTGTATTTTCCAGAAATTGAGACTAGGCCAGCAGGAGTTTTATTTTGTCACCCTTTTTCAACCCACTCCTTTGAAGACCCTTTTTTAAAACAAACAAACACACACAACCAACCAACCAAAAAAACCTTCTAATTTGCTTTTTACAGTCATCTGGTACTCCACTTGTTCTCTACAGTTTCTCAAAAGCAACTGCTGCAATTCTGAGATCCTTTCAAACAGTTTTGTAAATATTCAGGGGCAGAGTTTATACGATGATTAAACCAATCACATTTTTACAAAAAATACAAAATGAAGTTGTTAGAGTTGCTACAAACAGTCTTATCTAAGCCTTTTCTTTTTTCTTGTCATTGTTGGGATAGCTGGGCTAACCACCTACATGCCATTGACATTTGATACATAGATTTTTAAATGATTGTTTCTTCGGTTTCTCTGCTTACTACATTCTTCTTCCATGATGGGGCACTTCCATTTCTTTTACCCTCTTTATACTAATACATACTATGTTCATAATGATTTCTCATTAACCTTTATGTCTTTTGCTGACTGCATCTCAGCTTCCCCTTGGCTTTTGGTAGTTGTGCCTTGAACTGCTTTGAAATATTAATCTCTCATAATCTTCCTTGACTTTGATCTTCTATTTCAGGCCACTGCAGACCTCCAGATTTAATATATTTAGTCTTCTATGACTTTCCCTATTCTTCTCCTATTATTGCAATTTAATCCATAATATTTTTGCTGTGAGGTAAATGCTCCAAGTTGCATTATTCATTATTATGATTAGATTGTTAAACATCTGTGGATCTCTGCTGACACAACTACTGTCAAAAAGCCAAAAACTACAAAGATGCAGAGAGCACAGGAGCTCAGGTGATCAGCATTAACCACACATCCGTGCTTATTGACAGCTTATATACACTTCAGAACAAGTCACCAATGAATGGGCCCGTACAAGATGAGGAACAGAAGACCATTTCAAGACAGGTCTGAGCAAAGTCCTCACAAGCTTAGAACTGAAAAAGAGAACATCTTTTTACTGGTGTGACATCTCTGCCTGACATCTCACCTAATCTTTCCACCATCCTGTAAAGCCCCAACTATCATAACAGATGCAACAAGAGTTCACACAGATAAATCCTGGAACTCAAGCCTTCAAAAATATGAGAACTTCGTGGGGTTTGAGTTCTTCATCCAAAGCTTTTAAATACAGAAGGATTGGGCTGCAGAACTTTAACTTCCACACCAGCCTCTAGCAGCTCATGTTTGACCTAGCCTATCCAAGAAAAATACCTTGTCTACGTATGAAATCCTCATTTTTCACTTTGACTACTGAATATTTTCAGTTGCTATCATTGTCAAAGTTAAGGCTGTATCTCTAGGAAAGCATGCAATGAAATTTTGTATTTCCTGATGTTCAAAATTTCAAAACTTTTCACGTCCAGTGAACAATTTAAACTGTATGTTAAAATGTAGAACATAATAATATGCAGCATTTTGATGCCAAGAACAATCTAACTTGTCTGCATGTCAAATATTTTAGATACAGTTTATTCATTATTAACTCAAAATTCTTCTCATCTGAGTGTTCTCAGTAGTTCTGTAAAAAAATCAGAATCTTTTCCTACCCAGGAATTTCTCCTGGCACACATCACAGCTTCCAGAAAGAGAAAAGCATCTCCCTATGCCCTAGTCCCAGACACACCCCTTCAAAACAAACACTTGATGCAGTAGATATTCTGTGAAGAAAACAGTCATAAGATGGATGGACTCTTTAACTGAAGTCATGTTAAAGCAATGCCTGTTAAAACCTTCATGTGTTAGTCACAATCCCCTTGAAAAAACACCTTCCTAGTTTAGGCATCGCTGTCTATTTTGTTTATCCAGATGTGCCTTATACAGAAGTACTCAGCCTCCATAGCTGAGGTTGGATTTTCAGAACTGACTCCATTTAAGCACCAAAAAGCATTGGGTAGCCAGTAGAACCTTGTGTGTTGGATGACAACTTGTTTTAACCATCTTAATAGAAACAATTCAGAAGTTGGGTAGGACATAGGTACCCTTTGTAAGCTTTGACTTCTCTAGATTGCTTTCTTATTAGTAAGAACATTTGTGAGCTCAGTCTCTTATCAGCAAAGTGGGCTCAACTGCCACAGTGTTCCCCTGATTCCATTCTGTTACTTATAATTCAATACATTCAGAAAGTCATATTTTTGGCTCTCGTGAGCTGTGTCATTAAGAGTGTGCATATTAGGAGCTACATGATGTTTTTGTTCAGTTGTATGATTTTGTCACGTCAGGTCCCAAGAGGAGAAAAACTGTTTGTGTCACAATTTTCTATAATTATCTTAGAAGTTTAAGGAGTAGGTCAGCAGTTCTCTAATTCATACCTCCTATAGTTTCTTTTTTCCAAAGTATATGACTGGAGAAGGTCTTCCACACATGGTTTTCATCCTCAGGCAAAAATAAAAAATAAGGATAAGAGAAACAGCTACTTCTGCTACTTCTACCCACTGAAAGTTTCCCATTAGCCCAGATTTATTGGTCAGAAATACGGAGGTACTCTTCAGTTATGCTCAACAAAAGGTACTGTGGATGAAACTATGATGTGAAAAGTATATGGTTGCTAGGTGACCTTATTTAGTTATGGATTTTGTAGTCTGAAATAAGTTTTAAAATCCACTTGTATAGCTCATCTGAGTACGTATTTCTAGTGCAGGTAAAGCTAGAGGATGAAGTATGTAATGAAACAGTTTTTTACAAATCCCAACCCAGATAGTTAATTATGCAGGTTAGGTCTTCATTCTTTTGAATAAGAATGAAAATATCATGAAAAAAATCCATGCCACATATCTGCAGATTTTTTTTAATCTCTCTGAAACAAGCTCTGTTTTTTCCTTTTTATGGAGATCATCAGCATCTCTTAAGAAATGTCTCTTCATCATACAGTTTGAAAAATCTATGAATTATTCTAATCATTGTGGTTGATTAAACAGGTAGGGGTCCTTTTTGATTCTTCATTTACCACTTTTTCCTCCTTCTGATAGTTCTGCACAGCTGGAGATATTCAGCCCCATTGTAGCCTCTTCATCTTAGTAAAGTTCTTTTGGCATGCTAATTAATCTCCTTTCTAATGTTTACTCTCCCTGACCACAAGCCATTGTCTGCTTTTACATCTTATTTTTAAGAGACAGGGTTCTTAAAATTCTTGAATGTCTCTCTTAACAATAGCTCTAGCCTATACATAGTGTGGCAAGCAAGAAAATGATTTAATGACAAATAAAATTCTAATACTAAGATATTTTTCATTTTTTCAACATTCTGCATGACACCACTTCCTTTTTTTTGTGCAAAACTGAGTTTATCAAAATGACAAATTTTACTTAAATAACAAAAACAATTTTTAATCAAATGTACCAAATACAGAAATATTCTGCTTTATATTAGTTTATATTTTAGGGTTTTTTTTGAAATCTTACTCATTGAGAAATGTATGCTTTTCTGTATCCAAAGCACTGGACACAATACAACAAATTTGGTTCCTGTCTGTTGGACACAGGTATACTTCTGAATATAACATGTTATGATACACTGCTAATGTAGTCACTGACATATTATCAAGACTGTTACAGATACATACAGCATATGTTTTTGGAGAGGAAAGAAAGCAAAAAGCCTTGGGTAGCTACAAAGTACTATTAGCTGCTAATTTGGCCTAATCTTATGTTTCTGAAAGATGGAAATCTTCTGAAATTCCAATAGCATAACTATTTAAGGGAACTAAAGTCTTCACAAAAGCAAAAGCTAAGCCAATCAAACATAAAAACCATCTTGCCCCTTTCTTCCATCAGCAACTGTACAAAGTTGTTCCACCCACAAGTATCCTGTATGTTACAGTGATGGCAGGTTGACCTGCAATATTGACTAACTGTAGGTCGATGAATTAACGTATAGAATTAGCTAGCCGCAGTGATGCACGTTTTAGAGTTTGGTCAAGCCTGCCATGCATCATTCACCTAAAGTAACTCTTTATCTTGATGTAAATCTGGAGGACTGCACATATGCAAGAGAGTTCTGCTGTGAAATTCACCAGGATTTGATCACAAACCACATCTATTCTTTGGCTCTGTTTCTATACCTACGTAAGACATTTCAGAATTACATGGTTTTACTTTACTGTAATATTTTTCTTTTTCAGAACCACATCTTCCATTGGGGGAGCCAAGTGCCTTTCTAATCAAATACATAATTTGACAAGATTACACATTTGTTCCCATTACATTAATGTGTTTTGGGCCTGCAGGCACCATTACACATGCCATGTGTCTTACCTTGTTACCAAATCATTTAGAGGCAAGAGAAGGCTACACATTTATGTACAATTTCTGTACAAATAACCTTGATATGCAGTCTAGGTCTTTGAAACAATCTTGTTTTGTTTTTTAATAAACTCATGCTGTAATCATTAAACTTTCTGTATAATTTAAAAGTAAATGAAATTCATCATAAATATTGCAAGAAATAAAGTGGGACTTTTAGGATATAACTCAGAAGCGGCTTTGCACATTTCTATCGAATTTTGAAATACAACATATGAAATTTGCTGCCAGACAAAGCCTTTCAGTGACACATTGCTTCACAGGCTCTGTTTACAGAAATTTCATTTGTTAAAACTACCTATACCTTTCTCATCTTTCTGTCACTTGCTGTCTTTCAAAAAATCACTTATTTCCAATTCATTTCCTTTCCTATGATATTCAGTATACAAATACCTTGTTTCTCTTTTACTTATTCCTTTCCATCCTTTTCTTATCTCCCTTGTCCTCTCACTTTCTTCAGTTGACCCTTTTGGCTATATTTTTAACTTAATAAATAATCATATATGCGGTCTATTTCAGTAGTGGAAAATTGATGTGGAACAAGAACAACACCACAAATGGCACTGCTGTAGAGTACAGTTGTCCAGATTACTGGGGTTGACGAAGCTATTAGACGTAGATAGGTATAAATTTATAAATTATTGCAATGTCCAGCCAAATCTCTGATACTGGTCATTTGCTCATTTTGAATTGGCAGCAGTGTTTCACCAGTAACAGCTTGGCTTAATTGGGACATCTAGGAGCTAAATATTTTGCTATATGATCATTCTTGTTACTATTTCAATTCTTTCAGCACCTTTGATACATTAAAAACCAGAAACAAGGTTCCAAAGGAAAAACAAACAAACAAAAAACCCCACATCACACTTAAGGAACTGAGGAAAGGAACTCCAGTTCCATGGTACTCCAGTTAACAGATAATCCAGTTAAAAAGTTAGAAAGTGTTTCTGCAGAATATTTTTTTTCCTGTGAGATGCTAATTCTGCTTACACAGTGGGGATTTTCACATAGCAAAATAATAATTAATCACTTTGTTCAACCAAGTTGAAAGATTTAGTTTTGTCAAAGACTAACAGAATATTAAGTTTCTAGGTTGGTCAGAATTAATTGGCTGCAATTTGTAGTTGCTGTATTCCAAAGACTAAGTTCCTCAGAGTCCTAGTCTCTGTGGGCCAGATGTGTGTCTAAACCTCAAAGCAGACCATGATGAGTTGTAGAAGATGTAGTTTCCCTACAGAGCCTGGTCAATGATCCAGAAATTTCTAACCATCTGGCTTCTTAGGCAGAACATAGAGAATAGAAACACAAAGTGTTTAGACAATAAAGAAGCAGTTTAGAAATACCAGTAGATGCAAATTGACTGACCAAAATTCTGAATATTAAGATTAAATTAAAATTAACATTTTAATTCAGGGGAATCAAACCACTGAAATTAAAATAAAAAGCCTTTTTAAAAGTTTGGATTCTACAGAAAGTTTTAGGACATCAACTTTCCATCTAGGTTTGACATGAAAGAAAATGTGAAAGGAACAAAAGGGTTTTTTACACATAGTGAGGAGTCTGGAAAGTAGTTCATAAATCTGTTGGAAACTTGCATGCCCTTTACATAATGGTGATTTTCCTTTAGGATGATCTGGCTCAAAGGCCACAAGATACCACTGGGAGAATTACCATAAATCCAATCTTAAACATAAATGCCCCCAAAATGGCAGTTTTGCCACAGACTTAGCAACTAATTTATTCTTTACATAGACCCATACTATACTAAATAGCTGTACATGTACAGGTTGGAAATGAATGTTTCTTATATGTGTGTTTTTAAAATGTGGTTTAAAGATGTTAGTGTGTAAATGAGTGACTATAGTTTTAAAGTTTTTACCAGTCCCTGTGCAAAAAATAACTTCATTAATAAATGATATTACTTCAGTCCTGCTTCAGTGTTTAAAGTCCCTAAAAAGAAGTGCTGCCTTAAAAAAAAATCCACAGCCATGGATGGAAAATTGGAGGCACAGAAAAAAGATGACATTACTCAACCTGTTGTTTGCCCCTCCACACAAACTGATGAGCACAGACCTTTAAAAGTCTATAATTTATGCAGACTTTAATCCATCTAGATTTGACCAGATTGGTGAGGTCACAGGTTTATAATTTCTACTGGTCTAGAATGAGGAGAACATGGTTTTCTACACCATATTTTGGTATGGTATGGTGTCTCTACAAACAGAGGTGAAGATGTTCACATCAAGATTGATGGTAACCTACTGAGCTGCAGTCTAGATTCAGCAGATGGAACCCCACTAGTAGACCTCAGTCCCTCCGGAGACTCCTATAGAACTCAACAGAAATGCAGAAATTTCTTAAGCCAGTTGATGAAGCCTCCTTCTTCCCTTTCTCTCTCTTCACATGCAGCTAGGCTGTATACTAGACCATACACTGACCTTCAGTTAATAGCTCTTTAAAGAGTCGTCGTTTGGATATTTTACTAAAACACTAGGTGCCCGGTAGTTTCCTAATTTATTAGAGTAAAATAATAGTATGTTATATAACATAGCACTCCAATTTTTTAAAAAAGATTTTAAAGGTCGTGATTTTTCTATATGTCACCATAATCAATTATTATAATTTATCCTTTTAGTATATTAACCTACATCACACCCAGCATAACTATACCAATCCATGATAATATAACAGCAAATAATGCTGATCACTCACTACTATGCATTTTGTTTGGTTTGGTTTTGGTTTTTTGTTTGTTTGGCATTTTGGTTGGTTAGTTTTTTGTTTGTTTTGGTTTGTGGTTGGGTTTTTGTTTGTTTGTTTTCCCCTCTATTTCACCTCATTGACATAAACACCAAGGATCTCAGACATCCTTTTACCTTCAAACATTGTGCAGAACACAGTTTACCTGTATCACAGATTAAAACCAAAAACTTAGAGTACCTCTTCTAAGCTCCAGCATGCATCTCAAGGAGGCCGCTTGTGTTTCAGGGAAAGCTCTTATACCCAGCATAGTCCTTCTAAATACCAAAAAGAGTTATTGCTGAAATATGGAAGACAAAGAAAGCTCATCCTTCTAGGATTTTTTACTTGCTTGTGCAAGCACAGCTCTGGACTCTCTACAAGAATTTAATTTCCACATGCCACTCTGATTCATATACTTGATAGCAAGAGGGAAAGTTAAGAACATAGGAGTTGATAATTGCCAGCATCTTTGAGAATCCAAACCCAAAACTATCAACAGCTTTCAAGAAGGGATTGCTTTGCATTCATTGTAGTATACAAATCCAGACAAATTCTAAGAAATTAGTGTCCCAGTTTTTCCAAAATACTGCGTAGCATCCAGCCTTGTGTTTATCAGGACTCTATCAAGGAATCACCTGTTCCTAATAACAGGGTCTATCTCAGAGATTCAGAATTGCAGAATAGGAACAGTTTTAACCACATGATAGAATACCTTCTTTCAATCAAGGATGGAGAACATCCCTGTTCTTCATTACTCCATAGTTTTCTACGTTGCTGACCACATCTCAGAGTCACAATGCTGGGATGACTCAATCCTTTCTTTTTGAGAGAGACTCGCAATAAACAATTACATTTTCACTTAAAGTGCTCCTGGAAGACGACAGGGTGGCCATACAGAAGGATCTGGACTGCCTGGATGGTTGGGCTGAGGTCAATTGGATGAAGTTTAACAAGGCCAAGTGCCAGGTCCTGCAGCGCTACAGGCTCAGGAAAGAGTGGCTGGAAAGCTGCCTGTCAGAGAGGGATCTAGGGGTGTTGATTGACAGCCAGCTGAATATGAGCCAGCAGTGTGCTCAGGTGGCCAAAAAGGCCAACAGCATCCTGGCTTGTATCAGGAATAGTGTGGCCAGCAGGACTAGAGAAGTGATTGTGCCACTGTACTCAGCCCTGGTGAGTCCCCACCTTGAATCCTGTGTTCAGTTTTGGGCCCCTCATCATAAAGAAATTGAGGTACTAGAGAGAGTGCAAAGGAGGGCAACAAAGCTAGTGAGGGGCCTGGAGCACAAGTCTTATGAGGAACGGTTGAGGGAATTGGGGCTGTTTAGCCTGGAGAAAAGGAGGCTGAGGGGAGACCTTATCGCTGTCTACAAATACCTGAAAGGAGGTCATAGCATGGAGGGTGTTGGTCTCTTTTCCTAAGTAGCAAGAGACAGGATGAGAGGAAATGGCCTCAAGTTGTGCCAGGGGAGGTTTAGATTGGATATTAGGAAAAAATTCTTCATGGAAAGGGTTGTCAGGCATTGGAACAGGCTGCCCAGGAAATGGTGGAGTCACCATCCCTGGAGGTGTTTAAAAGGCATTTAAAGGAGGTTCTTCGGGACATGGTTTAGTGCTAGAGTTAGGTTAGGTTATGGTTGGACTCGATGATCCTGAGGGTCTCTTCCAACTGATGATTCTATGATTCTACCAAGAGAAGCTTGAAAACTAGCAGTGAGTGAATGACTTGGAGCTTTTCGATTTTAGACATCAATCTGTAACTATTTCAGTAGTATGAAAATTAGCTCCACAATTTTTGAACAGACATTAGTTCTCTGACCAAAACAGAAGCTATGGTGATAGGTAATATTTTGATGGACGTGACACAGACATTTTTAGACAGTGTCATAGAACTTGTGCTTATGAAATTTTCATCTTGATGCCTCCTTTCAGAAATTGTTCCAAAAATGGTCCATAGAATTAGAATGGCAGAAGCAAATTATATCTTCCACATAGAACATTAAATGAATAGACTGCATTGATTGATATATACCCCTTCACATTATGTATGCCAGAAGTCTGCACTAATCACTGAAGACCTGAAATTATGTTTGAATGTGATTATCCCTGATCCTAAGCCATGTACACAGAGAATATAGAAAGACAGGCAGTTATAGAGCATGCAATAAATGCTTTTCTCTTAGTTATATACTTGGTATTTAAAATATAACTGTCCTTTCCATAACTTGTTCATTGTGTTTTTCCCAACCTGAAAAAGCGTGCAGACATACTGATTAAAATGCCTGTTGTTCTAATCCTTTATTATATATTTTGGATTGAGGTTTTATAAGAGCTTATAGCAAACAAAACTGAAAAGTAAATACTGAAATCTATGAGGTTTGATTTATAACATTGTGCCATGTGTTATAGTGCCACTAGTCTCTTTTTTTTTTCCTTTAGTTTCTCCATTTCTCGGACTCTATTCAGATCTACTCCCTTTCAAACCGCTTATGCAGCTGGAAATGAAGTTATTTTGTCCTACATACAGTGCTAAAGTGCTCACAGGGAATCAAATACACACTTGGGTTAAAGGTCTGAAGAATCTTAACAGTTAACATTTTACATATGCTAAATAAGTCAAAGACTATTAAATTATGAATTTCTTCAAAAGTATATGGATAATGAATAGAGAAGTATTAGCTAATGTTAAGTTAATGATTACAAACTGAAAATGAAGTTTAAGAGCATGACAGTCTTATGAGAGTATCTTTGAGTTCTAAGCAGGAGTAAGCTATTTGGTAATAATCTTCATGAACTGACACAAATCAAGGAGAATACATTAAACAGACCAGTTCCTCAATACACAGTCATCTTTTTAAAATAGAAACCAATGTTTCTAAACTCATTTTTAAATGGAATTTAGTCATAGATCCCCAAATTCAAGGAACATTACAAAAGGTTAATTACCAACATATTCTTACCTTTTAGCATTTACTTGTAGAAATATAGAAAACTCTTTAAATAGACCTCTTCTTAACATCTCACTGAGAAAACCTATTTATAGGAATGTATTATTTGTGCCTTTCGCCTAATGTATTTAGGAGAGGAGTGCCCCCTAGTGATAACTGAAAAATCACTTTTTTTTTTTAACATAAGAGGTGCAAGCCGAGTTATTACAATTCCTGTACTTGCACATTGTCCTAGGAATAATTTTTCTATTCCTTATTTTATTTATAAATTAAAATATATTATTTCTTTTTTTTTTTTTTTTTTAGATAAAGTAGATATTACTTCACAATGGGAGTGCTTTTCTTTGTTCCTTGCACTATGACTAGTGATACCTATAAAAATTCTTGATTCTGGAAACTTTGCTTGTAGATACCAGAACTCGTGCCTTTAAAGTTATCCTAAACTTTTCCGACATGCCAGTGTGATTGCACATGTGTTTTAGGACTGCAGGTCTTTGAGAAGCTAATGCAAGGACATCAATAAGAGCCATGCACCCTTAAGCAACTTATAGCAACTAGTGTTTTAAAGTCAGTAGAAATTAGTTGTGTAGATCTGTCTTTAGAATCATTTGTATTTCCTCTCAGAACATCATTTCCCTGCTCCAGCACTGCAGTGAGAAGGCAAGTAGTGCTATCCCACTGCACTAACACTCTGCTAGTCCCAGATAGTCCCGTAGCCTTCCTTGTAAATGCGAGCTTCCTGAGGAGACAACAGAAGCTGGAAATGAAGTACTGTGACATGAGCAGCTCATCTTCTTAGGGTGCTTGAAAAACTGCAATTTTTCCATGGATACCAAGGAAATCTGACGATTTTTGAAAGTGTAAGCCTACCACAAATCAATAGATCTATGTATGTGTGCATAGTAAAACAGAATATTTGGCAAGGGGAAGGCCACCTCTTGTTAAAGGAGAAAATATGTGGGTCATATAATCAGACACTGCTGTTGTTGGCGATTTTGTGCAGTATGGCTGAACATTTTTTACTACTGTTTCCTACAGATAATATTTTCTGCAACAGATTTAAGCAAAACCAAATTCATTGATCATAATAAATCCACTTTTAGGAAAATGAAAGGAAAATTCATGTACGGGTCATAATTCTGACATAGCAAAGGAGGCAAGATCAAAAGAAATGCTTCCTGGAGAAAATAGCCCAGCACAGAGATGTAATGAGAAGTGCAACTGTATAGTATGTCATTTTCAGGCAGCAAACACAAATGATGCAAATATACCCAGGAAACCTCCACATCTGTGGAAATGGTTGTACTCCCTAGGTAGCTCGGTGTAGTTCAAAGTAGCATAGCCATCCACCCAAGCCAAGACAACAGTCATATCACAATCTCTGCCACTTAGAAAATAACACTAAAGTTCAGATATAGTAAAAGGTTAAGCAGAAAGCTCACATTCAACTTTTTTAAAATTCAAAATTTAATTATGACTACCTTTTATTTGCTTTGAACATTAGTGTTAGTGTGTTTGGCTTTTGTTAAAGTGTTCTTACATAGTTCTAATAACACACTACATCAGAGCCCTAATTTAAAATGGACTTCTGCAGATCATTTACTATGTGTACTTGAGCCAGCTACAGCAAACAATTACAGTAATTACCCTTTTTGACTCTACTAGCATTCCATCACAATATATGATGGATGCCTGGCACTCCAAGGCATTCTTGTAAGTCTCTGTGAGCCAAGCACACCAAATGACAGACTTTTGTAACTTCTTTCATCTAGCAGTTGAAGGAACAGCTTGCTTTCAACTTTTTCTTCCCACTTCGTTCTTTCCACTTAGCATTTGCCTTTTTATATTGAAACAGTGTCATATTCCAGAGTTGGGGCACAGCAGACATTTTCCATAAAAACATATTGGTATCACAGAAATCTCCCAGTGATTCTCTACTGCTCCCAAAGATACTTTGTACACACAAACAGCTTTAAGGAATGACATGTTGAGTCTATCTGTCCCCCTCAACACAGTTCTGGTATCTTGGGATGTGTTCTCTCTTGTGTTCTGCTTTGTTTAGAATCACCTTTCTGTAAGATTCAGTATCCCCATCCGTATAACTACCATCCCTGTTGTAAACCACTTGCGCACTAACAGATAGCAGTAGGGAGCTGCATGTTGCCTTTATACTTTCAAAGCAACTCTCATATTTTAGTGTTTCCATGCTGGAAGCCTCAGAAGAGGCAAGCTCACTACCTGAACATTTTGTGCACACACAGTTAATTGTTGTGTCTAGATCATTATACAGCCAAGCTGTTTTTCAGAAACAGAGAAGCACCAGTTCACAGGGTGCAGAGCCATTTGGCAAGTACCTGATACATCCTGAAAAAATTACGTATTTTCATTACCTTCAAGTTCTTCATTTTCAAGGTAACACATAGTGTTGTAGTAGATAAAATGCTATAGAAACCATGCATGTTGTTTCTAAAACCGAAGTGGGAACACTGTTGGCTGTACAGGTTCTACCTTTGAGAGAAGGGAGCCTTGGAGTACCACAGGTTTGGGGGAAAGGCCCAGATGACATGGGATAAGATCATAAGGAGAAAAGGAACTACAACTCCTTGGATTTGAGCACATTGAATTCTCCGAGTGAAGTGTTTCTCCTCTACAGCAAGCTAGGTGAAGGCATGGGGCGTGCAGGAGTATCCTCCCGTCTGCTGACAAAATTTCTCGAGGAGGACATTTTTAACAAGAAGTTAAATCAAATATAGCATCTAGATCAGCACATGCTCTCGTTACCTGTTTAGTGGCAGAATTCCCCAATGTAGACATGGATGCAAGAAGAGAATTTTTAGAACCTGGGAGATCTTTCTGGATTCCTTTTTGGTTTTCTCCAACTGTAGGAAGCAGGTTTTGACACAGAAGCAGTTAGTTTTGCTTATATGTGCATACATATAAGCATACATTTTGCTTATATGTGAAATGGCAGTCTGAAGCAATTTCTATTCATTCTCTTTGTATTAGCACTTTACTCCGTCCCCCAGGTGCCAGAAGAGTACGAGACTTAAAAGTATATCTTAATGGCCCTCAAGAATCCTACCTGCCCATCAGTTTCCTTACACTAGATCAAGTCATACTTCTTCCAACTATTCAGTGACCTTGGCCCTTGGACAGTAGTACAGTGCAAAAAGAGGCAATGTGTCCTTCTGCCTCCACCCCACTTCCTTCTTTCCCTCAAGAACAACATGCTGCAGAGTCTCTAAGATTGTAATAAAACACACGAAAAGGTCAAAGCGCCCTCAAGAAACAACTCTTTCTTCAAAGCATTCACAAAATGCAAAGTATTTACTACAAACATACAATATATTTTTGCTACATAAAGTATGCTAAACTTTGCCATTGGAGATATAACATTTTCAAGAAGCTTCACTAATTTGTTTGTAACATAAACATAAAATATTTTTAACCCTATACATTTTTCTTTCTTACCAGGGAAAAAAAATAAAAATTAAAATAAAATAAAATCCAGACCCTGGAGTTCAAATGAACAGCACTAAATTTAGCTTCTGCATATTCTGCATGGTTAACCATGTCTGCCTAGTTTGGCTGCCTTCAGTGTGAGTATTTCAAAGTAAGTTGTGAATTTGTGACATCTGTATTAAAAATGTGTAAACTTTACCCATAATCAAAGTATGCATTTAGACATTTCAAACATCAAAGTCAATAATGTACATACAAAATGTGTTTATTATTAGATGTTCAGGTTTTCCAGTTAACAACAATGCTACTAAAATTTGGGCTGCATGCTTTTTCCCATCAAAATAGACTTCAAGAAAAGGTTTGAGCATAAAGTCAGTGGGATCTCACAATAAACAAATTCGTCTTTTTAATTTTTTTCATAACACTTATTAATCTTTTTTAAGCTAGTATATCTGTTTCACAGAGAATTCTATCACATCAAGGAGAACTAAAAAAAGTCTAATTTATGGCTGAGAACTAGGTATATGGTTTTTTATTGACACACTGGTAAACACAACGTACAGTAAGAGCAAGAAAATGTAATTATATGGTTTGGCCATTCATCCAACCTGTTGTATGATTAAAGGACACTTTGTGAACATTGGTAGGTCAGTTACACTCTTTGGAGTTTTTTTTGTTGTTCCACTTCTAGTGGGATGTTTGCATGAGCACAGCAGCCAGAAAACTCAGAGTTCATTTCCATGGTAACAACCACCTCTTCACTGGAAATATTAGTTAGTTTAAAAAGTCACATATGTCTGTTTTCTCCTCCAGCAATTTTCCACATACATGTAATTAAGATGAAGGTATGAAAGCACACAATGTTGTTTTATTAGAATATAGGGTGATATTGAAGTGATATGGAATTACTATACAATTATATTTGAATGACAATTGGCAGGTAAGGGTAGCAGTAATTTAAATCTAAATCCTATTACTAAGGCTATTTAATTTCTGACTAAATAAGATGATTATTACTAAAGGATGCTTTCATTGCAATAGTCTTTTCATGATTGTTATTTCTTCTGGGAAGACTAGTTCATTACCCTACTTATTACTGGAAGAAATGAATCAAATATTTCTTCAATTAGTGGGTATCTATTGATGGATAATTCATGCACAAACTATAAGAATGTTTTATGTTATTTTTTCTTTAATTTCTTTTGAATCTAGGTTTTAAAATTAAAAATCCATTACAAAATACTTCTAAAGACTATATTAATCTCCGAACGTCTACTAACCCAGGAGCAAGGCTCCTGTTTTTAACAGAACATTCTATAATTTTTTTCTTTTATGCCATATTTTCTTATTAGCCACAGTATTGTACTTCATTCTCTATCCTTTTATTTCAAGTTTTAGACAGGCAGCAGCTGGCAGTGGGCGACACAACATCCTGTCCTGGACAGGCAGAACAAGTGAAACTAAGTTATGAGTTTCAGTTCTCTATCCACTGCATACACATCATTGCTCCTATTCAAATTACGCTTCCCATTGTGACAGTAGTGGGCATCATGTGGAAACTGATTAACTGCCAGTTAAAGGACATTCATTCAAGGCAGTTCATTCAGCTGATTCTTTTGATTATGTTCAATATATTTATTTCGTATTCCACTAAGTCTTGCAATTTTTCAGTAATCTGAAAAAAATCAGAAAAATTCTAACTCAGATTAAAGTTGTCAAGCAACATCCTGTGCTTAATGTACTTCCTAAGTCCCATGATTTTCTAACAGTACATTTGTGGAAAGCAAAGCAGTTTTAATTTTCAATATGTCTGTAAGACTGTTTTTTTGATAAAAACAGTTTAATGTTAAAAAAATTTTAATTTTTCCTTTAAAAAATGTAGAAAAAATGTCAGTCTCTAAACAACAGTCTTTTCTACTGACATCAATAATCTCTAGCTATGACCTTGCATTCCTATAAAAGATATTTGTAAAACTACTAGAGTGAGTTCCAAAGTGAAAAGTTTACTTAGCATTAATTTAATCTGTACTTTTTCATGAGATATGTGTCTTCTGGTGCTCCATATATATATATACTCCATACATGCACATAACAAAAGTGACTTAAAAGATCTTGTGAAATCCAAAATATCAATTGTTCTAGGATTCTGTATCAACTCAGAAAATATGATGGAGAAAGGCAGAACATAATCAGAGTTAAAACTTATTTCAGTCATTAAAAGTATAGAAACCCAATTAGAATGACAAAAATCCCAGCCACCACCACAAGAACAACTGAAAGGACTCCAAGCAGTCACAAGAACTACTATAAGGAAGTGAGTACTTTGTCAGTCTTAAAATATGGATTGTTCACAAAAGTGAATCAATAAAATATGAGTGCAAGAGAATCACCAAAGTAAGCAGGAAATGCATTATTCTGAATTCAAAAAGAAATAAACACAAGTTTAATCAATATTTTTCCTCTGCAGCAGGCTCCTTGAAAAGCTTTATTGCATATTAAGTATTTGAAGTACCTAATGAAATGTTCAGAATGTGCACAACATCAAAGGAGGTAGCCTGCCCTACAACAGAGCAGAATTAGAGACAGAAGTGAAAACATGTCTGTGTAAATGAACTCCTAAGATGAAAAAATGGGACAGCTGCATAAAGAAATAGCACTATTTTCAAGAGAATCAGAATACTCTGAGAAAGTTAAAAAAAAAAAAAGCTTCAGAATATTGTCTCATACCAAAAGCATATGCTCTCAGATTTTTCCCCCAAGTTGTGGGCATTACAGGTCAGATTTTAACTCATGCTACTAGTTAAACACTTTGTTTTATTGTTATGCAAGTTGTAACAGTCCAATCGATTCTAGCATTGCTCTATGCCATATTTCTTTCTGCAAATGGATGGCCATTAGCTCAACTTAAAATGTATGTTTCAGAGCACAGTCAGTGTATGGCAGACAACTAATACTGTTATCTGATGCACAACTGGAAAACTCATTTTGACATAGTTCTTGGAATACCTGGTGAGAAGGTTATAGTCCCTGAAAATCGGAATGAGAAAGCATGTGGAATTTTTCACCAAGGCAAACAAACATTAAGTTTAGCCAAACAGAACAAATTAGCAGTTAGATCAGTAAATCACTCTGAATTGGTCCATCCAAAACGTGGAGACAGGCTGGATCCAAAGCAATTTACTTTCCTTCCAGGAACTAGAAGGCAGCTAGGGAAATAACTACGATTTGCAGAGCAAATAGTCCCATCTTTCTCCATTCATAACATAATTTAAGCTAACAATTTGATCCTAAAAGTTTTGTTTGATCAATACTCATGGAATGATGTTCTATATAGGGATGTTTGTCACGAATTTTCAAAATGCAGTACTGAAAAGAGGTATTGTGTAGCACTTTCCATTATGGACAGTTACCTCACCGAGTGTGCCAACTCTTTATAAGTGATGACATGCTGACTTTACTTACTTTCTTTTTTTACAGCTTATTTTTCTTTGGTTTAGTTCCTTTCTCACAATACAGCAATAAGAAGATAATAGCGCATGGACTGTTTAATATAACTTCATCTTTTATTTACTACTTCTCTTTTTACTTTCTCTCGCTCTGCTTGTGACTTCATTTCCTTCAGGTAAAAAAATAAGAAACCCTCCCAAGAGTGTAAAAGGCAACATTTGACTCACTAATCTAATTCTCATACACTACTGTAAATCTAAGCAGAAGTAACTCCAACTGTATCAGTGAACCTGTGCATGTTTTAGACTGATCTATTTGAAAGATGAATCTTATCTACTGTTCCATCTCATTCTGGTCCTCTCTTTCCACTTTAAGTGCCTGAACTTAGTAAATCCCTTTCTTCGCCCAGGATCTAACAGCACTGATGATGAAGGTCTGCAATAATATGTTTACCCATACGCAATTTATCTATGTTTCAAGCCAGTAAAGCATCTTTTTCTTATAAATCTTCAATGGAAGGCTCTACTGATGGGGGAAGGGGGGAGGGTTGATTTCAGGAGGCAAAAGATATATATCTCTATTTAATATGGTGAAATTAAACTTCTATATGACTATTCATAAGCTCAAGAATGGCCAATTAGATACAGCTGAACATTTAAGGTTCCTCTCTGACATAACAATTAGCTATAAAAATGTTATAGCAGGAACGTCGCTTGTGAAAGCTAAGAACTTTTAAGAGTACAGAATACATTAAGACACTGATGTTTATAAAATTAAATTCATATAGATTTTATACGAAGTCTCTAACAGGCTAACTTCATTATGTAGCTGTATACAAATGAAATTGCCCTGAATTTCATGTTACATACATACACCCCAATGAATCAGGACTGAAAATAAAAATCAAAAATTCAAAGTGAAAAGAATCACAGCATTCATTAGGCTTATGCAGCTTATTTTACCATTTTGACCGGGACATTAGTTTCACAGGCTTTGTCATTTAGTGTGATTTTTATAATTTTGTCCTTTGTTTTATGGTCTTTCCCTGTTTGGGGAAAAAAAAAAATCATATTCCTCATTTATTTAACAATTAAAACACTTTTTAAATGATGAGCACATCTGGAAGCAAGCATTACTATAGGAACCACAGGCAGAGCTGATGTATCAGCAGGAACTCTTCCTGTGACGGGCTGATATTTCCCTGTTCTAGTGTCTGATCAGATTCTTTGGTTGGTTGCTTTTTTCCTCCTCTCTCCATGGCAAAACTGGCTTTTTCTCTGCTGGCTTCTGTGATTAACTGGTTTTAACTGAGTCTTTGCACAGAAGAGAATGTGTATAAGATACTGATGACCCCATTTAGTCTTCTACTCCAAATGATTCAGATAATTTCTTGCTATTGTGTGTGTTAGAAGGAGATAAGGGACTCTTGGATGATTTGGAGACAAGACTCAGAAGTTTTTGTTGTTGTTAGATGCTTCTAGAGGTGGCAAAAGAATCAGAGAAAAGAGGAAGAGTTTTAAAGTCATCATGTATAACTAAACAATTCCTGAGTAAGTTTAATTAAAAGATAATTTAAAGGGAAAAAAAAAAAAAAGTGTTCTACTCATTGGACTATGCCATGATTAGGAAAAATACCCCATTTGAAACCTGAACCTGTGGCTTAACTAGCCTCACTGACAACACAGAAGGGAGCCCTTTCCTTTCTTCTGTGCATCTAGAAGAACCTGAAAAGAACAAGAAGGATACATATGGACCTACGCAAAATACCTGCTAGCTCACAGATGTTACAATGATGTTGTCACCTGGGGTACTGGCCACTAGCACTGATCACAGTCAGAATGCCAAAATGAAACTAGTCCTGACTGTTCTGATCCCCTTTGTTGGAAAGGAAAACATCTAAGAAATTAGTGTGCAGCCAATAATAATTGGTGGCTTTTAAAATAAAAGGGTTTGTGTATTCCCGTCCAAACATCAGGCTGTGTCGGGGCATGTATATGCACGTGCTCAGTGCTAAAGGCAGAAGTCCACTGGTGCCAGTTCAGAGAAGTATCTGGTTCCCAATATATGCCAATCACCAAAAGAAAAAAAGATGAACAGGAAGTCCATTCTGAAAATCTAATTCTAAATTTTAACTTACACCTTTCTCAGACAGTCATCATACTATGCGAGAGTAATGCAGAAAAAAATTCTTACTTGCCCACAAGTTTCAAAGCAGCCCAGTCTGAATGCAGAAATATGCTTTATAGAATGGAACATACTGTATTAGAATGGTTCGAGAAGTTTCAGAGATATTAAATCCAGATGAAAAGATCATCTGGAAGGTGTCTTCTGGGTGGAAATTGTTCACAATGCTTCCTTGTATTTCGTGCATTTGTTTTAGGAAGACTTGTGGAACAAAGAGATTCTGGATGAGGGAGAGAATGGCACACAATTGTACTGCTTAAAGGCAAAGGAAATAAATCCATGAACCTTTGAGTTTTCCATCAATTTTAGAGAATTTCATTAAAATGACACTATAGCTGTGGTAATGAATGGAAACTGGAAAAACTGGCACATTTAAGAATGAGTTCAGAATGGACAGGTAACACATTCCTGATAGAGTTCTTTGAAGATGTAACTGTTAGTAGAGATAAGGGGAATTAAGAAAAATAGTCTTTGAAATATTTGGGTGGCCTTTCATAACCTCCTTCAAACATCACAATGAAAAGTAGTTGAAGCAGAGTCACTGTGAGTAGTACATACAGTCTTTGGTAAGAAAGACAAGCCAAAGCTGTAAAGGTGAATTTCTGGTAGTTCCACACAGTTGAACCCCAAAATATTTCTATATTTATCCAAGCACCAAACAAAGTGGCTTTTTTTTTTTTTGTTGGGTTGGTAGGGTTTGATTGTTTTTCGCTTTGCTTTTTAAATCACACACACAAGTTAGGATTAAATCACAGGACGTTTGTTAACCCTTGAAATAGTTGAAATGGTAGATGGTGATCTTGTTGTCCTGTGTCCTGAAGAGGTATGTCACTAGGTTATATCCCATCAGCAAATGGCCTATGAGAATGGGACGAGTCACCATATTTGTCACTAGGACATTGGTCTTGCTTCTCCTGGGTCAGTGCAAACCTAAGAGCTCTGTTTTTCTGTTCAAATACAAGTAATGTTTCAGATGGCTCCAATATCAACATTTTCCACTCAAAAGATCATGTTTGGAGTCAGTATCGGATATTGCCTGCCATTTATCATCATAGCAGATGATAGTGTTGTAATATTGTGCACTGCTTCTGTAACTCTGTTGAGGCAGGTGGTTCATCCCACCATCTAATACTTAGAAGGCACTGATACATTTGTTTAATCAAAATTGCACATGGCTCTCCTTCATCTAGGTTTATATTATCTAGAAAGAATTTATCCCAGAAGTTGCCATACATTTTTCTTTATCTTGCCTTGCAGTTTTCTATCACTAAAAGGAAAAGTTATGAACCATAATCCTGAAATACAAGTTCTCTGTAATTTCTTCAGGGGTTTTGTTGTTATTTAATTTTCCAATCATTTTCATTTTTTTTGGTTCTTTAATTGTTTATCCAATAAGTGACTATTCTACCCAAATTATTTTTACTTCTGTCATTTATTTCTACATAGTTAGAGAGTGAATTTGTGTTTACTACAAGAATTAATTACCTAGATTAAGAGATTCTTCTCTTTTATCAGTGATGATCATACATTCAAGGACAGGTGAAAGTCTTAATACTAGATTGGATTACATCGGATTAGCTTCAGTTCTGAATTTCTAAAATGTACAAGGATATTTGGACCTCTGGTTTTATTCTAAAAATTTGTAATTTAAAGACATTAAAGATTATCTATTAGATATGCAGGCTACAAAGATTCTTTAAGTAATATCCCCCATCTCCAAAATGCTGGAGGAAAAATGAGTGCCTACCTTATCTCCCTCATCTTCATGCATACACACACTCCAACATTATTTGCATAACTCTTACATACTTAAAATGTTCATATTGCTTTTTTCCCCACTTTCTATGAAGAAAGAGCTTAATACCTTTATTCCATGGAGGGAGTAAGAAATATTTTCTATTTTTATTTGTCAAATAAGTCAAAGCAGCTCCATTGACCCTCATATGCAAAACCAACTAGTTTCAAGACTCCTCAGTTTCCCAGTTTCCATGTGCTAATAATTCATTTCAAGCATTGCACTCCTCTTACCTACTTCAGTTCCTTGGGGAGCAGCTCATACATCATTCATTCCCATTTCCCAATATGTTATTCTCCAGAGAGACACCCCTTCTCATTTAATCCAGTCCACCTACTAAAGAGGCTAGAAAACACTGCATAACCCTTGTGAAGGTTATACAGTGGGAAGATCTCCTGTTTAATGCAACACAGCATCCTGAAGTACTAGAGCCACTAAAAAATAATAGGAGGGAGGAATATAAATGGATAGAGAAGACACGAAGCTCTCCCTTATCTACTTCCTGCAGACATTAGGAATGGAAAAAGATGGTCTTTCACTTTTTATTGCTGAATTTGGAAGCCGTGGTTCTAAATGAGCTGCTCCTGCTCCCTGTTGCTTTATTTAATAGAGGGGGAAATTTTAATGGACTTACTGATGACGTCCCATTTTCATTTAGTCTCCCAGTGATCCAGTTGAATGTATTTCCAAACTGTCGTAATAGCTTTAAAAAAATATTAAAAAAAAAAAAAAAAAAAATCAATCTTGATATCTCTCTAAACTCTAGCAGTGATTGATGAGTTCCAATTTGCGCTCCCAAACCAGCCGGGAAACAGGTAGGATAGCAACCTTTCCCCCATCTAGGTAGGGAGGGAGAAATTTCTGATCAAAATGCTTTCATTTGTGGATTTCTTCTTATTTCCTGCAGCATTTGACTAGAATTAAGTGCCACCATTTAAGAAGTCTAGGGAACCATTCAGGGAACAAATGATGCATTCGGAAATCACATGCATACTCATCTCAACTTCTTTTCTCTCAGAAACTGTTATTACGACCTTGGTATCTACACCCAACTCAGTGGCAGATGAAGACTACCAACAGTGTGGCAGCATCGGATGCATCACTTGCAGCTACTTCATCAGTCACCAATGCTAATAAAATTATGAAGGAAAAAATAATGTTACCTATCAAACTTAAAGCAAAAGTTACTGTACCTCAAATGTGAATATAATTATGAAAAAGGATCACAGAGAAATATGGACATCTCTTTGCAAAATAAAATCTTAAAGGTAAAGCAAGAATCAATTCTTAAGAACCCAAAGAGTAATAAAATGTCAAAAAGCTTAATCTTTCTACCCTCTTCCTATGCACTTTTGCAGGACCGAAGGTTTCACTTTGTGTTCACTTAAGACTACATTGTAATACAAAATCTGTAACATTGTGAAATGTATTGGTGAGAAATCAGTATCATGTACAGGGGATACTGTTCCCTAGGTGTATGCTCCTCAAACTCAATAGCAAATCTGACTCCATATAAATATTTAAAAAAATGATTAAAAGATATTTTATCATAGTCCAGATGTTTCTAATCCTAAATCTGTAGCTGACTTGTTTTATGAATCACCTCATAATACACCACAGGAACCCACAGAGAGCAAAATTACAGAGCTGTCAAATTCTTCTTATGATTAGTACTCTTACAGAGCTCTAAACTCTTAGATTACATCTCCAGAGGTCTTGCTACATGAAATAGCTGGTTTCTTCAAAATTATTTGCTGGATTCTTTAGGGATATATTATCATATCAGCTTTAAGTCACTGTATACTGCTTTAGACCTTCTATTTGAAGGAGGAAACTTACTCTGTTCTCAGAAAAGTGCCCTTGAAATATAAAACAGGGTGTGTTATTATAGTCATACTAACATTTAAATACACCAGTCAGCAGAACAGTTTTCATGTATAACTGCTCACATTTCATAGCTGACAATAAAAATGAAAGTATAAAAAAGATCTCATTCTGCATCTTTTGTGTTTTTGTAGCATTGAACAAAAGCAATAGTTCATAGCAGATTTTGGTAAGACTTAACTCACAAGCCATTTTTTCCTTTACACATTAAATGGTGCTGAGTACAAAGAATCTCCTCCCATGATTGTTATGTGGCACCGTTGATAAGTTTCCTTGCTGAGCAAAGAAATTTCTATCAGGCTTGATGAAAAGTACATAGTCATTATTCTGAACTGCATTTATCATCATCTTTATTTTAAACTTCCTGTTTTTCTTTGCCATGACCTGTTTTCTTTAAAGCCTCCTGTTGCTGCTCATTTCCTCACTCGCTGCAAAACTTCATTTCTAGGTAGGGAACACTGCAGTTGTAAAAACCTCAAGAGACTGATGAATTACTAAGCTTCCCCTCTTCCAGGGCAAAATCCAAAAATCAGCATGTACAAAGCAGTCTGCAGAGTCTCTTCTCTGTCCCAGGCCACAGGTACTACCCCTATTATGCATTGACCTAATTCAAAGATCATTTCAGGGCAAAACAATGTATCAGTTTTCTTTGTATTTCCAAGAAGAACACTATGATAAACAATGTATTGACTCTTTTATATTTAATTTGGATCATACAATGAGAGTATTGCTTTGCAGAACATTGCACAAACCAAACCAAACACAACCCAAAAGAGAGTGTAAACCCTTATCCTTACTGTATTCTTGCAAAGGCTGGATACCACCCTGGGTAATGAGTTTACATTCACACAGTCTTCCTGTACTACGTGGTTTTTATACATATGTCAGGTGATCATTGTCACTAACCAAGATGCCACCAGTGCATGGGGATACCACAAGATATCAGGATACCACCAGAGGAGGACGGAACACAAGGATGTTCACTGGGAGGAGCTGGCATGCAAGCTAGGGCTCAGAGCTAAGCTGCCTTGCCAGACCCAGCCCAGGCTCCAGCCAGGCTTGCTCTACAGTGATCAAGTGTGGGAGCTCTCTGTACTCCCCTCCAGCCAGGCTCACACATCTGGAGTCTGTCTCTGATAGATCTAGACTCATACAATTTGTTGGTTTCTTCAAGCGATGCAACAGGAACACATTTTCATTAGTATGAAAATGCCAGCTAAAAATGAGAAAATGAAAAAAGTCTTATGTTAGTAACTTTTTCATTGCTTAGCTGATTTTTATTGGTTGATATTGGTTTTGCTGGGTTTGTGATTTACAGGGTTTTTTGTTTACTTTTAGAGCAATGGGCTGATACTGTTAAAAAGTAGTTTGATTGTTGTCGTTATTGTAAATCAGAATTTAAAGCTGTGATGGATTTTAGTATACAAGATCTGGCCCAGATTCAGACTTCACTAGTTGGGCTATCAATATGGAACAAATCCAATTTAACAAATTAGCCCATAGTTAGACTCATGACATAACATCTGAATCTCACCCTCCACAGCTGAAAGTTTTTTTATATGCGACATTATACTTACTTCCAGCAGCATTGCCAGAAAAATCTTAAAATAGATCCTGACTAAATCAAGTTAAGTATATGCAACAGTTAACTATAATTGGGTTTTTTTTCAGCTTCTGATGTGGTCTTTTTATTGTTGAAGTCTCAGGTACGTTTCCATCAGCAGGAAACACCAATATATTTTAAAAGCTTTAATGTAATTGCCTTTCTATACCATTCTGCATGCTTTGCCTAAACAGTGTAATTTTTTTTCTCTGATCCCCACAAAATGAAAGAAATTGTAAAACACAATTTCCCATATGAATTATCACATTTCTTGTGATTAAATTTTGGGTAGTTATAATGTTATCTGTTTCTTTTGACAAGTACAATTATTGTTGGCACGTGCACCCAAATTGTATTTCATTTTCTGAAGAAGCAGTTCATTATGATCAGTGAAGTCTCTAGTAAAAGGAAGGCATAGGAGAAGTACTTTATAAGTATTGGCTTACTCTTAGTACCTGTCAGCAAAAATGCAAATGGCCACAAATCACAGCTGCACAAGAAGTGCAATAAAACCCAGAAACATATACTATATACACTGGCAAGGGTAAGGTGATTTCCATACTCCCATATGTCTAAACTAGAAACACACCAAACAAAAAAAACATTCTCCAGATGTACATTTTGCTCCATGATTAACGTTATATCTATATGCATTCTGTATCATTATAGGATATAATACTTTCTGTTAATGTTAGTTTTGCAAGATAGCTCAGAACCAACATATGGTTTATAATTATCCTATTCTGTTCCTTGCTTGGACTATGGTATATTTGACTTAACACATTTGAACACGGTAACATGTCTACATTGTCTTGTGTGGTCCAGACTTTGATCGTGGTCAAATGATAACGACTAACCCACATCCATATCATTCAAGTCACATTAACTGTGTCCATACTACATATTGTCTGGAATACACAACGACACCATAATTGCTCTGTAGTGTTTATTCCTTCAATACATACATAGCTGTGGCATGCAGTGTGCACTATGCTAACATCCCTCCTACCTTGGGCAGCCAATACATGTTTTATTTATGTGACCACTCCATATGAGTCAGCCTTTTTAAATCACTCATGATCTAAGGATGCAGCCTGATTTCTGATCTGAACTCTCCTGCTGTTGCTGCTTCTCAAGAAGCAAAAACTTTGCAGGGATGACACTGAGCAGTTAGCAAGTGGATCCTGCCCTCTTGGAGAAATAGTGTTCCTGGACCTTCAGAGGACCTCCATACTAAATGTCTTGTTTCCCTGATGCCTTAGAAATGAACTTACTGTTCCAGCAGTAAGATTGGTAATGAAGAATATTTATTTGAGGCCACTATGGAAGCAAGTTCTTTTTAAATGCAGAATTTGAGTTTATTTACCACTATAAGATCCCTATGGTCACTACAAAAGACAGTTTTTCTAATATATGTATACAATATCCATTCAATACTGCATTCCCTTCCTATAGAGCAAACACATTTCTTCAATGGTTGTTGTAATCACTATGTGTCATTATCTGCAGTATCTTAGTACAGTCTATATCAATTTCCCCACTCCCAGCTCCTGGCTCCTCAGGTGAAAACCTGGCTCTGTTGAAGTCATTTAAAGTTTAGTGCTTTCCTAGGATCTAGCTGAAGCTGTCCCTGCTCATTGCAGGGCGGTTGGACTAGTCAACCTTTAAAGGTCCTTTCCAACCCAAATTATTCTGTGATTGCATGTTCACAATTTTTCTGTCCCTGTTGAGCCTCTACTTTATACATTTCACACTTGTGTAGCTGATCAGTCAAAGCAAGCTAGAGGAAGATACATTCTGCACAGCAGTGTACTCAAATACATACAATGGTAATTTCCATATAAATCCCTAAATTAATTTATGATTCAAGTCTCAAGTTGGTTCATTGCTTTGTCTCTGCTTTGTGGTGTTTTGTTTTAAAGAAACCCACACCAATATAGAATTAAGTGGTTCATAGACATGAAAGAAAAAGAATTCAAAATACTGTTTGATTTCTTTGCCTTCTGCCTTCAGATTTTTTTCCCTTCCTGAACACAGAAGCCAACTTCATATAAATTATTTTGTGTAAGCAATGTAAGTCTCATCTTCCCAGAAATGGCTTTTTGTTACACGGCAGAAAATAAAATGGTCGAATTTTATATTTGTTTTATTCATGGCAGTTTCAGGCTTTTACTGTGGCCAGCATTGTAGAAGCATAGCCATTAAAAGCAGACCTCAGAGATTTTATTTAGTGAAGTCATTTGTGTTTTATCTACAGGTATAAGCCTTGATACGCAACTGTTACAGAGATAGCAAAGACTGGCTTGCCTTATTTACCTGCATTAAGACATTTAGAAAACACCAAGTACTCAAAAAAACCCCCCCATACATACACTTCTCCATATATCCTAACCCCTCAAATATATCAAAGTTTGACTGGAGGACAATCATCATGTGGAACTAAAAATACCAGAATGCACATTTTACAAAATGGATAGCAAAAAGCAGTGCAGGAAGAGGGTCAATGGTAATGGTAAGAAATGACAGGTGGTAACAAATACAGGGAAGATATCCAAGTGTTCATTTTGCCTGTTAGATGAATCATGTATGCTGCTGTATGTCTGTAGAACAGCAGGAGAGGTTTCATGAGACCTGTGAAAAATGCAGAGGTGGTGTTTGGGCGAACTGCAGCTCTGGAACACAGAGATATTTTTAGGGACATCTACAAGAAGCCTTGATCTTCCTTCTAGGTAAATCAGAAGGATTTCTACCATTGGTTTAAAAGACAGTGGGGTTGATCCTTTCGGTTTGCTGAGGAGGCAATGTGGAAAAAAGCTATCCATGAACGTGTGTGCCCAATCAGAAAAATTAAAGCAGGTAAGTTTGATGATAGGGAACACTTAGCTAAAGCACTGTCATTCAAGGTAAACAACCAGGAGTGTAAGTACTATCACAAGAAACAAAGCTATTTTATGTTAAGTAGCTTTGAAATAATGTTAAATACTCCAAGGAAACGTGGTCAAAATTTGACAATGTAAAAGAAGCCTAGCAAAGGAGAGCACAAAAGGAATAGGAGATAAGTGAAATTCATCCAGGCTGAAGCTAAAAGGAAACAGGGCAGCAGAGACCCATTTTATCAAGTAAGATTGAATAATCAAAACCAACAGACGCAATGAGAATATTTGTTAAAATTGAATAGTCTGAAAAATGGAGAGGAATTTGAGGTCCCTAGATGAATCAGAATCAAACTGAAGAGTAACAAAGATGCCGCTTCTCTGTTACAGGAGAGCAGTAAAGGGAGATACACAAACAGAGCAATCTCACTACACGAAGATCCTTGATTATAGTTTGCATACCTAGTCCTCTAAAAGACAGCAAATTAACTGGATGTGGCTATCCCATCTTTCAAGCAGCAATTCTGTCATGAGTCTGGATTAACTGTTCTTGTAACTAATTTTTAGGATCTACAGTCATAGAAACTGTCTTTGCTCTGTACAGAATACATTGCTGTCTCTTGCTGTGCTTGTTTGTCAACACTAAAATCTTTCTTTAAAGATCTAAGGTAGCCTCCGCACTTTTATCTAGCCTGTCTCAGACCACGCACCACAGGAAGCCTGGTTGCTGTATAGTCTATCTTAAGTCTGGAAAAGATTATGCTATGAGATCACATGAAAAAAAATGTTTGGCTAAAGTAGGAAAGCTTTTCTCTTTTTATTTTTCCCATTATTTTGAAAATGTAAAATATAAAGTAGTAATTCTTCCACTGTATATTCCCTTATGTAGCTCTACTCCCCTAGGAATAAAGTCTTTTCCTAGGTTCTCTGAAACATAAGTGTTCTATCATTGCGCTTACTTTGTCAAAATTGCTTATTCCTCTTTTTTTGGCACTCAATTCAAAAAAAATAAGGGACTTTATATCACTCCTGGATTTTGATGTAGATTGCAATAGTAGCAAGCAACAGTAAATTTGGACAGTTCTATAAAAGTCCTCCACAGGTTTCTTTTAATACTTTCTGGGTATTTATTTAAGCAAGATAACTAAATATCAGCAACACGTTTTCATTTATCAACAGTCCTTCAGGAGCACATGAAATCAATGTCTTCATTTGGTCATTTTCTAGTTTGCTTTTTAGAGGTGGTTTTTTTGTTGGGGTTGGGGGGTTTGGGGTGGGGGTTTGGGGCGGGGTTTTTGGGGTTTTTTTTGGTTTTTTTCCCTGTCTATTGCTATGTATTTGTTCTATCAAGGGCATAATCTAAGGAGAGGAGAAGCTTGCAAGATTTGTGATTGTCCAAAGGCCCAGTTAAGTCCATGGTCTCGAGCACAGTCTTAAAGAGTTTTACCATCATCAGAAATGAGATTTAGTCCTACACAGGAAGATGTATCATGCCAGTTTTCCAAAACAAGCTTTACACTGCGATTTCTTAAGATCTTTTAGATATCTGAGGACTCAAGCTATGGATCTCCCTCAAGATGAAGACAGGCATCCATCTTGAACTCACTTTGACATTCCCATCTGAGCCTGGAGAGTAGGAGGGCTAGGATGGGTCAGGTGTGTTCACAAAAGCCTGGTTTGCAGATGAGATATGCTTTAGGATTCTGCATGATTTCATGCTTCCTAAATGCTGAAAGTTTTCAGTATCAGATCTGAAGATCTGCCCAACAGAATCTCCACTTCAGACCAGCAATAAATGCTTTCTTGCAAATCCTCCCTATCACGCAACTCAGACAGAAAGTTCACAAGGCAAATAATGCCTAGAAAATTAAACTTCATTTAGGTAATGGAATAGTCTTAAGCTTCTTTGATGCAGCACAGAATAAGGTGTAAAGCAAAAGTGGGATTAATAGACAAGCTGAAAGCCTCTGTGTTTTTCCTTTGTTTTTCTTAGCTAGAATTTTCAGATTTCTTCAGGTCAAACACTTCTTGTCAATAACTGGAATCACTAATAGTTTTAGCTGCTTTCAGATACCCTGCTAACTTGATATTTCTGCTGTAGCAGTAGACAAGTAAGAGCACACCCAGTGAACCCATCATTGCTTAGCAAGAGATTAAAACAAACAAACAAACAGAACTGTACTAATAATAAGCTACTAATGTATCGTTAAAAATATGGTAATCCCTTTGACAAAGAAGAGTTGCTTAAGAATGTAGGAAAAGCTGATCTTGCTGGAATTCAGCCCTGAATACGTTGTTGAATTCTTTGTGTTGAAATGCAGGAAACTTCCATGGGTTGCAAGCCTGAGGCAAAATGAAAGGACACTATCCATCCCAGCTGCCCAAGACAAGTTCTGCGGGAGTGGGAGCTGTGCATGATGTTAACAATTCCATCAAGATTTAGTACCCATTATTAATAAAAAAATATTAATTCACCATAAAATCCTATTGCTTTCTGTACTATAAAAGTTAGCTATCATCCTGTCTTGGTTAGATGACCAGTCAGCCCTAAAGATAAAACTACTAAAAATGCAAATGGGGAATTGGAGACTGAGATAAAGAAAAGCCAGATTTATTAAGCAATTACTATGTATTTTCTACCTTTAGATGAAAAAAGAGGATTGATGGACTGCTGCATACCATATTCCATGATATAACAGTTAGCAATTGTAGTGCACAGATAGCAATGGAAATGGGTCCAAAAAGATTAGTCATATATTAAAATAGACGGAGTACCACTTCTAGCAATACATTGCTAAGAGACTGAAAGGAAAAGAAGATGGAAATGAAGAAAGTTTTTTGTCACACTAGTCAAAAGTTTGAAAGATATTAGAGCATTACAACGATTCAGAAAGTAGTCATAGAAAAGACTCCAGTCGGTTTGCCCAGTCTGACACAAAACTATCATGACAACTTCTCAAATCATGACCTACAGCCTATGACAACAAAATCCTGTTTTCTGAAAGTCCTGTGAGTACAGAGCAGATACGTTCAAACCATAGCTTGGCTTAAAGCAAAAGCAGAACAAGGAAAGCTCTGTACCTATATTTTCTTTTGCCTTGAATCTTCAGTATTGATTTCTCAATACTATGACTGTGAAGTAAATAGAGTTTTGGGGTATTTATTAATACATGCTCACATCATGTATGTTAAGATTCTTTTTTTGTACAAAAAATAATGCCCCTCTCGCATAATGGCAGAAGATACAGTTTTAAGAAAGTGTTCTTGGACACATAATGTCATTTTTGCCATAACCAAACAGGTTCAGTGTATTTATAAAAATAGCTGAGGACTATTGAAGGAGAATGGACAGAGATGTGGACAAGTTAATTTAATATCATCATAAAGGATATATGACAAACATTTCACAGTGAGCAGGGGTCATGGAAAATATGTTTTGACAGAGACCCAACACGGATTTAAGAGATAAAGGTCATAACTAGCTTGCTGGAGATATTTTAAGAGCTTACTGTTGTGGCAGGCATGCAGAAATGTTGTATAATTTTGTTTTTCAGAAGTAACTGACAAAGGCATAACCTGAAAATCACCTAACAAAAATTAAGGCAAGAAGCAACCATAGCAAATGAGCCCAGCACAAGTGCACATCTGTGGGGTAAGAGCAGAGCTGAAGCAAAGAGAAGCCAGTAACTGGGTTGCAGGCCACACCACGCATCCTCATGAGGAAGCAAAGATATTCTGCTGATCTCCTGAACTCCTCCAAGCAGGCAATGCCAGATCCTCTGTATGCAAAGCAAAGGGCTTCTGCAGTGGACGGAGCATCACTTTTGTTCCTAGACAGGGAGGTGAAGGATGAGCTGACATGAATTAAGAAGAAGGGAGATGCAAGGTACTCCATGAATAAGAATGACAGAATTTACTTTCCCTCTGATGCTAAGCAGTATCTGAGTTGTGATTCAGAGTCCCCAATCTGATCCCTGCTGTGCTCCAGGACTGTACCTTGTTCTCCCAGAGCTCCATGAGTTGTCAGAGTTCTGAACAGAGCTGCACTAGACTTGCCAAAGATGGGTTTACGGGATCAAAAAGAAAAATATTGCAGGGGGGGAAAAAACCAACCAACCAAACCACACACCACAAAACCAAAACACAGCTTGATGCTTGTGCTATAATTTTTTTAAAAGTACAGTACTGTTACTTAAAATGATTGTCGAAGGAGGAAACTTTGTATTTCAAACATTTTGCATCCTTTTAGAGAAACATTCTTGGATTTGTTTAGCCTGTTAGAGAGTGCAGCAACTTCTGGGCAAGAGACAGGATCACATAAGCAGCATCCAGAGAGAAGAGGTGAGCAAGACAGCTTTGACACAGTAAGCAGCAAAGATTTTGGTAAGAAGAGGATGAGGATAAAGAATAAACCAGGCAAGTGGTATCACAACTTCCTGGAAGCTCATTTTCCTCTAGAAACCCTACTGAATAAAGTCAAGCTTTTCAAATCAAGAACCTTGTACAAACACATGAAAAGAAAATCTTCCAACACCTTCCCGTGCACTAGTTTTACCATGGTGTTCAATATACAGGTGGACCTGTTGCCTACCAGACCTAACATTGCTTCAGTGGTTAGAGTACGTGCAGTGAATAAAGGCAAGGGTTTTCAGAGACAGAAGCTACTCCTATGAACAAGGGACTTCAATGGCATCATGCAGAGCTGAATTCTACTGTTGCCTCTGACAGGACACATCTGTGGAGCAGGATGCAGTCCTGTGCTGGCTCCACTGAGGCTAAACAAGGCAGCTCCTTATTATCCAAACTGGAAATGTAATACTAATGCAGATCTGCTGGTGTCAGTGTATTTAGGCAAGCAGGGATATAACTGTACAGCAATGCACTAATGTGAAATGTGATACATCTCTGACGTGATCTTAGAATAGTCATTGAAATTAAGCTCCACAGTTGGTTACCAATATACATTCTGCTTATAAACATTCACTTCAAGACTGTGGAGTTTGAGTCACAGAAGAGTCACAACTGTCTCTAAAGCTGACTAGAATTGTGCTTTCAAAGCATGAAGTTTGCAATGCTAGCTATTTAAAAGACAAAAGCCAGAAGCTGCTCCAGTATTGATGCTATTTGCTGTCCCAGGTCTTCTGTCTGGGAAATGGAACTAATGGAAAAATATCCCTTTTCTCAGTCTCATGAAAATTAGTTTAAGGACTTGGTTAGGATAATGAAGATGTACAGAAAAGCCTACAGGGGAAATAATTTTATATTTGTAGTAGAGTTAGAACAATGAACACGAGATAAAGTTGAGCACCATATACTGAGTAATAAGATTAAAAGGTAGTAAATAATGGATGTAAGCATTTCACATTCTGCACATTGAATAAGCCAAGGATCTGGCAGAGGTAAGAGCAGTATGTGACCATGTTGCAACTCATGTGCTTAAAATGGCAATGTTGAAATGATCCTGGCATTAACCACTTTTGAGTATTTGACTTTGCAATCCTAGTAATAATGTTAAATTCTTTAAGAATGTTCCAAGTAAAGCCTTAACTAATTCAGAGAAACCAGTCTGCTTCCTTATATAGTTTTATGATGCTCTTTTCCTCTTCTTCTACCATTGCATTTTCCCAAAGGGCAGAAATTTCCCCTTAAGTCCAAAATATGTAAATAACCCAAATGCAATACTATCACCTTCTAGATGTATAAAGGTGTAAAAAATGCATTACAGAGCCAGTGCACTAGCAGATCTATGGCTAAGAGGAAAGGAAAACAAAGCTTATATCAGGATAAGATAGCTGCACAGAAGTTCTTATTTCAGTGTCTCTTTCCTCCTTGTCTCCATCCAACCCCAATGCAAAAATAAGTAAGTAAATCTACTGCTGTTCATGGTGATAACAAAACACATCATTAGGACTCTGCTCCCCATCCCTCACACCGCTACAGGCTCCCCCTTCTAGACAAAGCCATAAAGAAAGAGGCTCTGATGTTATGTCAGATCCGGCTTCCACATGGACTGACCCTGAGGTGGTTTTACCACAACTACTTGAAAAAGCGGTCATGTTAGTACAACCACTACTCATATAGCACGTTAAAAAGACAAATCGATTTCTATCAGACTTTCAGTGCAATAGATTCTTATTATGAACAGATAATAATGAAATTATACCATGACAATGAGAGGGATTTATGACCATCACTCAATTATAATGTCAGGCTACCCTTCTTCAGGAACAGATGACACTGCTTTTACAATCAGTTTAATCACAGGAAAATTATAATCTCATCGCCCATCAGTATCAATTGTGCATGGTGTCAGATCAGTTTGAAGAAATAATTAGTTTCTGTACGGGAATTCCCCAGGTAGAGCACATTAGCACACATATGCATAGTTTTCATTTAAACACAAGCCATGTAAAACCATAAACATATGGGAGCAGAACTAAAGTGTACAAGAGCTAGAAATAATTGAGCAGCTTTATATACTGAGATCTTTTCATTACCCTCCTGGCAAGCTATCACAGAAAATACACATTTTCTTCTCATTATTTCATGGGAAGTTTATCTAAGAGTAAAACACAAGCTTTTTTTTTTTTTTTTTCAGGGAAAGCATCTATATTATCTGCTAAACTTTATTTCCAATATGACACATTTGTAAATTTGTGTGTGCTTTGTGAGAACAGAGGCAAAGCTGCAAGTTAGGTTTTTAGGTATGACTCCAGATACAGAGGGAAGCCATCTTTTAATGTTGCAGGTTGTCGACGGTCTTCCCAGTCCTCCATTTAAAAGCTCAAAACGATGCCTTATCAAATAAATAGCTTTTCAGCACACTAACATACTGGTTTGAGTCCTTAAATGTAGGATTTAGATGTGCTGTTAATGAACCTATATTTATCCCTAAACACTCTCTGTCTAACTCCAGTGTTAAAGAGATGAGACATTTAAAACCACCTAAAAACCAAAGTTCAGGATCAAGTCCTTCGCTGGTATAAATTAATGAACCAGTGTAATTGATGTAAATTAACCATTTTTCAGCTTTTTTGATAAAGGAATAGGTTCCTGTATTGTGAACTGACACCAAATCATAGGTTTGAATTACTACATTTCCTTATTTTGGACCCTTTAGAAAGAATTCAGAGAGACCTGAAGCTCCCATAGACAGCAGGTTGTAAGACACTGTTGCAGCACCCTCTGTTTGTTCCTTCACTGTCACAAGCCAGAGAAGGCACCTGAAGCTTGGACCCTGAGGTGCTCACTCCCAAAGGCAGCTCAGCTGTCTTACAGTGGGGGGAGCAATGTCTTACAGTGGGGGAACAATAAAAATATAAAATGCAAGGCTATTATACATAGCAGGTGTTTGAGCGCATGAAAGGGGAGGACATGGCTTGTGACAGCTTCTCCAAGAGCACAGATATTCTTTGTAGGGAAGTGTGTGGGTTCTACAAATCAGTAGACTTTGGGGTAAAACAATATATTAATATACTTGCTGGAAAAATCAAAAGCTGTACTAGAGATTAAAATTAAAAAAAAAAAAAAGATTTCATCATTGGTCCGTCTGGGTAAAATTTTCAAACAATCCTTTCAAGATGTAAATTCTAAATCCTATTTCCAGGGGAGTTAGATCCAATACAGAATTTCAGCAGTGCTCAACTTCTAGGGGAAGGGTTATAAGACACAGAATCCAGATGGAGGTATCCATCCAGATCATCACTGAAGTATCCTGTTATTTGGGTGACTGCTCTGACTACGAGAGTACAACATAAACAGCAAACACCACCATCATCTTTGCATCCTGTCATGTATGGAGAAGGAAGGAGGGCCACCAGGGTCAACATTTTGAGGATCTTCCCTAGAGCAGAAGTGCCAGAAAAGTCCTGTGAAGGACTTAAGCACCACTTGACCTAATTTCTAGAACTTTGCAAAGCTTAGGTAAAAGGCAGCTGGTCAGATTGGAGCAACTGTGTGGGTACATTGAGCAAAAACCTATGCAAATACTAGATCAGGTAAAGAGGAGATGCTGGCCTATTTAGGCAGTTTTAGGGGAAGGTGACTGCTGAATGGGGCTTTTTGAACAGAAGTATGGGCTTGGAATCTGTTTAAATTCCATTTTAATGTTCAATGTCCTTCTGTATGACTTGATAAGACTTTTAGACGCCTGTGTATTATTGAAAGTCAATGAGAAGGAAGTCCTGAGTCAAAGTACTTTTTTCTTTATCGTTCTTTCCATTAGTTGGTGTGATGTAATTTTTTTATGCCAAATGCCACAGAGAGATTTTTTACAGCAGAGACATCCAAGACTTTCCTATTGACATCATGTGAGTAAAAATACCATGTTAAATGAGTTTCATAATCCTAGTAGAAAGAGGAATTAAGTATTCTTCTGAACCCTTGCAGCCATCTAAGCTGAATGAGAATACTAAATTCAGCGATTAGTCTGCAATGTCTCTTACTTTTTCTCTGTGTACATAATTACTTTTTGAAGGCAACAGAGTGATTTTTTAAATTATTTTTTGCTATGCATCTTTTGTTCATTATTATTTGGCTGTACTTAGGAAAAAAGGATTTGTAAACCACAATTGTTCTTTGAAGTACATCCAAGTTAATTACACAAGCAACAATATAAAACCAACATAATTCTGGTGATTTTTTTTAACATACACATTCCTTTTTTCTTTATAGAAACTTTCTTATTTGTATTCTGAGGACATGGTAGCCGTCTCTTCTCTCCGACAGACTTTATCTTCAATGGTATGTAAATGTTGGTAGTACACACTTTGGAATGCAGACTGAGATGTCCACCTAGGAACTGACAGCACAGAGTGAGTCCTGTTCTGTGCCATCTCCTCCACTCAGAGATGCCACTTAAGTGCTGTAGCCCTGGTATTGCTAATTACAGGAGTGCAGGCCATTAAGCTTAGAGACCCTATACTTTTTTTTTTCTTTCGTAAGAATGAACTGCTACTACTGGAAAAGAACTATAGCTTTGAATTGTTAACTTCAAAGCAGAGGGAAAAAGTAAAATGCACATTATGTTATCAAACATTTTCTAGTTTTGTGGCCAATGGTACAACTTTTGGAACAAAAGAACATTCAGACCCTCTTCCTGAAACTGAATCTACAACAAAGGAAAACTTTGCTCTGCAATCATCCCTAGACCTTGAGAGTAAGCAAAAGGTTCAGCTGCAGAATCAGGAAAGCAAAGGACCCGGCACAGCAAGTTTTCTAGTATGGTGCAGAAAGAGACCAAGGTCTGCTCATGAAAACTTAGTAGATTGGAGTGTATGGGCAGGGATAAAAGCAAAAGCAGAAAGACAAAGTGGCCAGAGGACTTGCCTAATTCAAATATATCAATCTCCCTCTCTGTCTGAACCCAGCCAGTGCAGGTACAGCTTACTAGTTGTTTTCCATTCTGCATAGAAGACAAATATCCTGCTTTTCTACTACAAGTACTTCATGAACCATAACTTCAATTGCTTCAGAATGCAGCCCCTTCTGGCATGATGCCACCACCCTAATTTACAAAAGGACACCTACTTGGAAGCAGCTTCCTTGGAGGTGCTTTTCCCCAGAAGCAACCTTCTACCAAAGACACACAAGCTGTATATGGGCTCATCAGACACAGCAGTCCAACAAATCTGCTACCTTCTTCTCAGGTCCTGAAACCTGACCTGACAGCAAAGCCTCCTATATTGGAACCAAGGTGCGCTGAGAGGTCTGGCAGGGACACATCTCCTTTCTAACAGTGCTATATTCAGCTCTCCAATGTACAGCACAAAGTTCAGCCTAACAACAGTGAAAACGAATGGACAAGTTGCGTGCTCACATTTGCAGTGTGATCACTGCTGCCTTAGTCATTAATACATATGTTCTTTGCTAATTTTGCTGTAGCTTGTATTGAGAAAACGGTGTCTCCTTTTGCCCTTACTACCAATCAAAATAAGACAATCACAAATGAATATACTTTCAGTTAGGGGCAATCATATACAATGTATTTCTGCAGCACCAAAAACGAGACAATACAACAGCTGACATTTATAAAGCACTCTGCAAAGATGCGAGTCTAACTAGCAAATCAAGATAGCTCAGATGTATAGAAAGATTTGGCAGACCCTTCACATATTTAAGTAGGTCCCAGTGCTGACCCGCAGAAGTGAAGCTATCGCTATCCCCCTGCAAGAGCAGGTAGTGCAGGGAGAGCCACCCCTGCAGCTTTCTGTGCTTCCCACTTGTCACACAGCCACGGCTGCCCCAGGGGCGCGGAGGCAGCTTGACAGCGTGACAGACAAGTCACGCTGCGAGGCGAGGAGCACTACATCTTCCGCTGATGCATTAAGTACATCCTATGGCTTAATGCACTCAGCTTACAGACTCTACAGGTGTTCCAGCACCTACCACAGCTGCCAGGCGATCACAGAAATTGCCAGGCAGCTCTTCCACCTCAAACCTGCTCAGTGTCAAGGGGGGAGGTTCCATTTCTTCAGCCTCTATCATTTCTTTCAGCAAAGACTACTCCAGCTTGGAAATAAGGAAGCTATTTCACTTCCCAGCTGCAGGACACAATTTAAATGTGTCTATCACTGAGAATAAATTATCTGGAAAAATGACTGAAGGTCATTGAGTTTATCTTGTTTATAATTGCTTATTTTTGTTCTATATCATCCATTTTTAAGTTTTTGTTTTATTTATTCTGTTGAATAGATTTTTTATTTACGTCTGGCTTTGAATGCTTGCCACTACTGTCCTTGTTACACAATCTATATTCTTCAATAATTTAAAGAGCCTGCAACCAGAAAAAAGAAAGCACTTTGAAATAGAGCAGGTTACCTTTCAGTACTATGTATCATAGTCACACATTCAAATTCAAAGACTAGCATGTCCAGTTAAGCATCTAATTACGTTAATCAATGCCCTTGTCCACTTAAATACATGTGTCCAGAGTGAGCTCGGTTTCTGTTTCTGCTGTCTTTTATTTAGGTACGCAACTGTTGATTAAAAAAAAAATACAACCCAAACCAAACACCCACACCTTTGTGACCATGAACTACATGTGATATTTCTTTCTACCTATCTGTTCTCTAAAGTACCTCTATCAATACTCCTGTTTTCTCAAGTATCAGGTATTGAGATTATTTAAATATAGAGAAAATCCGAGTGCTAAGTTAAATGCACAATATCCCAGGCAAACAAAGTTCTGAATACCTTTTAAAATTTGTATTTTTAAGTAATAGGCATTATGTTTATAAATTACTGATCTGATTAAAACCACTTTGCCAGTATACATTTACCTCTGTGTTTTCAGTCATTTCTAGCAGGCTCTTAGGAAGAAATGAATGACTAAGGCATGACAAATCCAAAATGCATAGATGTTTATAAATCAATAAGAAAGCAGAACTACCACTGTTGCATCTTAATTTTGTAAAAGGACAGCAAATTATGGCATGTAACTTTTATTCTGATGAGATTTCCATGTCTTGTATTTATGTTGAAGGCTTAGCTTTTTTGGTTTGTTTGTTTTTAAAGTGCTTTCATCTGAACCTATAGACACTTCTTATTTCAAGAAGTGATATATGCTGGATGCAAACTTCAAAACAGAATTCTATTTTATTCATTTGAAAGTATTGGAATCTACTAAACAACATTATTCCTAAATACTTAGATGTCCTGAAGTGAGATATATTACATATTACTAGGTTATGTGGATCTGAACACAGATCATTCCCTACTTTTACTACAGCTTAACAGTTTCAGAAGGCATCTAATTCTATATGTTTTACATGTAAAAATTAAATTCTCCATCACTCAAGCCACACCATGGCTGACGTCTATGAAATTCCTCAGAAATTTTATTGCTGCCCAATAATTTAAAGAAAACCACATACATAGCAATATTAAATTACATCATAAGTCTGTTGATTAGGAAGCATTTACCAATACAAGCTTAATATGAATTGTCACATGAGTTAAGGATTCTTTTTTAACCTAATAAAACTGTGTATCTTGTCTTTCACTACTGTTAACACATTCTCTCGGTGTGTAAAAAATACTGGTTCAAACCTTTGCTTGGCATAGTAATCCTCAGGGGAAAAAATCCACATCATTAAATTCCTACAACAAACATGTACACATACACTAAAAGGAACCCACGTATGCATGTTGGATCCTAACCCTATGGAATACCATCTGTAAGTAGTAGATGATAATATGCAACAGGGCAATGGATGAGAAACAAAGCTAGTCATTCATTTGAAAAGAAATAGTTCAACACAGCCTTCTCTCACAACACATTAAATATGATAGGCAGAAGTGGCAGGGTGCTAATTACTCTAGCGATGTGATCCATTTTCTAAATAGTGAGAACATCAATAATTCATCAGAACTTGCTGTTAAAAAATTTAATGTCTGACAATCCAAGCCTGGCAAATAGGAAGATAATCTTTTGTGTCTACTAGTTGGCATTCAGAGACTTTCTTTTCATTATAAAATATAAATGCATTGTTCCTACTTGAGGCAGTTTAGATTATGAAAGATGGCAGATGTATAATGTGTCTAGTTTTGATTGTTTCAGGTAGGAAGGCAGAACCCAGCAGACAGAAATGCAGATGTCACATTTAATGAAAATGAGTTTTACAAATACGTTTAATAAAGTCTGAATGGTTTCCGCTAATAGTAGCAGCCCAATTACACGCAAGTGAGTATAGCTACATAAACATAAAAATATGGAGCAATCAGGTGGTTCTGCTGGCTGAATATTGCACTTTCAGTTAAGAAAAATCCCCTGCTTATTCAGGAGAGCTTAATTTGGCTGTTAATGTTGGCATCAACATTTCATGAAGAGAGCATTAATGACTACAAGTCAAAGTATATTGCAGAAATGGACTGGTAAAGTGTTATCTTTTTTTACGTGAATTTCTAGCTTTTTATTTCTGCAGCAATGCAGACAAAAATAATAAGTGATAAAAGCCTTTCTGTTTGGCCTTGGCAGAGTGTAATTTGCAGATATGCATTGTTTGAATAGGAAAGGTTAGAAGAGTGTTGCTGTGTCTCCTGAAAAATTACAACATAAGTACCTATATAAACTACAGCTCCTAAGACAAACAGTACAGCTCAGCTATTCAAAGATGTTTAGGCACGTAACTCCCATTCCGGCAAGTACATTTTCTCCAAATCAGTGACAATTAGGTGTTCAAATAAGAATTAGTTTCTCAAATGTCTTTGTGGATATGGGCCTATGTCCCAGTCCGAAACAGGTTAAAAGCTTCAATTAGAATATAAGTGGATCATAATCCAATAGTCCAACTACAAGAGAATGGGTTTAGCAATGCTATTTCTACCCTTAACTGCTCAAATAAAATTTTAATGAAGGTCTTATAAAACAATCTCCCCATACACAAACTACTTAAACCCTCAAATCCTTGAATCATCAATATTTCAGTCCTCATGATTTTTCTCGCCATAGTCTAACACACAGAGTTTTATGTTGTTTTCTAAGTCTCAAATGTAATCCTTCATTAAATTTTAGATTGATCCCTAAAGAAGATACTTTACACTTTTGAACATTCTTGCATCTGAGAATTGATAATTGAATTTTATCTGTTCTATGAGTAAGGTAGATGCTGAGAGCGTGCTTGAACTATTTGCCACATAATATGATGCACATGGAATTTTTGATTTCTCTTTAAAATTTCTGTCACATTAGCTGCAAGTCTTGGTTTCTGCTAACTCAGACTAATACATTTAACCTTCAATAGCATCAGATGAATTCCTCTAACAAGCACAAACTTCCCATCAGCAAAGAGCAGTATTAGTCCAGGACTAACTAGATTCTACTGATATCAGTGATCTTGAATGATTCTGTTTTAGGCTCTTGAAAATGAACTTACTTTCTCATATTTACCTACCCAGACTACTTCCAGGGTAGCTCAAGCTGAAATTCAAGACATCATACAATTAGTCACTTCTCAAATCTTTGTAAAATAGGGAAATTATTTGATATTCTGAAAATGGGTTCACACAAATCCAGAAATGTTTTCTCAAAACTTAGCTCAGAACAGCTTCTGTGAGAAGATGGGTGATCTTGTAACACACAGCCACTGTAGAGCTAAGATCTAAATGGGCTGCATACAGAAAAATATTATCCATGAACTCCAGAAGACCAGTTCCCAAGGAACCATAAACCAGCAGAAAATCATGCCAGAAAAACTGCAGAAAAGATCATTCCAAACTCAACTTGTACAATGAGATGAGGAAAAGCCCACAAAAAACCCCAACAAAAATCCCACAAAAATTAATCTACCTAAATTATTTCAAGCATTCTCAAAAATCTTACAGCATATCTGAAATATTAAAATACAGGAATCCACACCACTTCTACTTTGCAAGAACTCCTACCAGAAATTCCCAGCCTCTATAATTAAAGGCTGACTCTGATGCTTTATCTTCTGTCTGGATTGTTTAAGTTTTATTAAATACTGTAGTTAACAGTTGACTAACATTTATAATTGCTTTTTTCTGGAAAAACAAAACAAAACAAAACAAAAAACCACCAATCAATTTTATTTTTTTCCAGTCACTAAATCAATGTCTGGGAGAAATAAAGATAGTTTTCATGCTTTTGATTTATTATTTATTTTTATTCTTGACAGTTATGGGCATCCTTCCACATACTGTTTTGATGACAATCCAGTCCCTAAGTATAAGTATTAAGATCACTTTCTGCAAGCCAAATCTTTATGTCAATGTGGGAAGAAAAAAAAAAATTAAAAACTCTAAAGATTGTTGTATATCTTCACTAGGGAAACAGTCCCATCTGAACGGGAAATAAAGAGGAGAAAAAAAAAAAATAGCAAGCAGTGAAGATCTCCTTTGAGCCATGTGCTGTGACTCCATCACTTCTGACAACATAAGCAAGGTCATGAAAGAAGAGGTCACCCAAAAACGCTGGTAGTTCAGCATGTGGTATCTTTTAGAGTTTACTTATGGCTCATCAAGTTTTCAAGGCAAAATTAATCAATGTCTCCAGTTAATGTTGGGAGAAATTCATTTCTGGAGGCACACATTTTTCACCGAACAAAAAACCATGACTACTGACTGCAGCTAGACTTCTCCCTGGATTTCCACAGAGAAGTCCAGTACTTCAGAAGTCAAAGATGAAAAACAATTAAAAGTGTAATTCAATAACAAAATAGTATTAAATTTCACAATAAAATGAATTATTCCATTATGACAGAGTTATATGGCATTTTATGGGGATATATGACATGGAATTATACTGATATGTCTGCATAATATTACTTATATCTAAATACAATTGGATTTTAGAAGAAAATACAACATCCTTAAAAAGAAATATTTTTATTTTTTCCCCTTGCAAAAATGATACTGATATAGACTGAAAGCTTAGTAATCCACTGTTCTGAATATTAGGAATGCTAGACTCTATTCTGTACAGTATTTTATGGAAGACTTGGCTTCCCATTATGACTTAACATAAAAAATTTTTCAGAAGACATTTGCTAGTTTGCATCAGCCCAAATCACCATCATCACCACTTGGTGTAGTCCCAGCTGCTGCCTTGAGGCTGCTCTAGCACAGACTCATTTTGTCTCTACTGCAGTCATTACTTTGCACTCCTTACCAAAGTCTTAGTAAGTTTTTCTTAAAGTTCTCTTTAATATTGTCCTTTTCTCAATCTGCAGATGAAACACTGCATGTGCCTGTTCAAAAGTCTGTATATTTGCTATCTTTTGAGGTATTCCTTTGTGTCATTATTACCTATTGAATAGGAATATAAATTGTAACAAGTTAACTTTGAAGAAGTCCCTAGTGCCTGATTTCCAACTATCATATCGTTTTAAAGACTTACCTAAGGCATTTTTGAATTTATTTTTTCCTGCAGTAGTTAAAACATTTACTGTGTAAATATCTGCATTTTATTCCTCAGCAGGTGGTTAAAGCTTTGCTTTTGTGATAACTTGAAAGGTCATCTTCATCAGGCAACATTAAAGAAAATCATCTTTCACAGATGTTTGTTTCCGTAGCAAGCTACAGAGAAGCCATCAGAATGTTACTGTCATTTTGTTACCTTTGGGGAGTGTTTATTACTTAGCTGTCATCATTAAAATTTCAAAGCAGTGGATTGGCGAGTCAAGCTTAAACAGGGTTCTCCTCCCACCTGCACTTATGGCTAAACAATTGTGAAAAGAGGAATTGAAAAAAAAAAGGTGAAGAGAGGACAGGTTGTCCTTAAAAACAGTAACTTTAGGCACCCTAACAGCTGCAAAATTTGATTTAAAAAGCCACAGATTACAGTGATTTTGTTTCCAGAAACTTTACCCAACATAAACCTAGGTAATTATAGGAAATGGCACAGAGGCAGTGATTTGAACAGCATATTAATTTGAACAGCAGCACAGAGATTTGGGGATGACTAAGCTTTTTTTTTTTTTTTAACTTTAAGAACAATAGTTCTGTGTCGTGCACTATGCACTATTAAGCGCCCATCAAACTCCTTGCATTGGTGTTTCTCTTTGATTTGGTATCAGGTAACATAGTTGGCATGACCAAGCCTTTTACTTAGGCTACATAAGTCCTGCAGGAACCGATTAGGGACTTCAGAGTAATTTCATTGGTTTGAAACTGAGACCATATTCTGGAGACACACAAAATCCAACCTGCTATATCTGTCCTTATGCCAATATCCACAGCTGCTCAAAGAGGCTGAGAGAACAAGCAGCTCAGAATCACTCTCCCATCACTGCCACAATTCCAGAGGGAGTCTATAGCCCTGTGTATAGCCCACTTTTTTTTTTTTTTTCCCCTGTTTTTCACTCAGAAGTGGATTTACAGGCAATTTCCTATATCCTACAAATTTTCAGTAGGAAGCTGTTTTACCTGGCCAGTGAGAGATGCTAGAAAGAGTGGTATACCTGAAATCTTACCCTTTCCCAGGCTTAGACCCTGATTTATAGAATGCAGAGAGGGGCCCTCTATGGAAACCAGGCTTGTCAGCACACATCTTTTAATCAAGGTATCTAATGGTATTCCTTATTAAGAAAAAGAAAATAAAGCAAGCAAATCAAAACATAAACCAAACAGCTCTATGCACCTACCTCACTGTTTTGTGTTCAGTGGTTGAAGAACTCACAGAAAAAGCAAGAAATCCAAATTAAGCCAAAAGGACTGAAGCTTGCTGCTGGGGTCCTCAGCTCCAACATCAGCCATTCCAGCATGGGGGTACTCCTCCCACTGAAGTCATAACATGGCACAGGAAAGAATTTAAGGCCTGTAAATGTAAATTAGTCATACCTGTTAACCCATTAGCACTTAGCTTATCATTTTCAACCCACCTCTAATTCAGTCTCTTGAGCTCAGTTGTCAAAGGAGAGCAAACAGCACCTGCCTCTGCATAAGTCATTCCTTGAGGGCCTCCCTGCATTGCCACAGTTTACAGAGGGAGCAGAGGACAATTCCTCTCTTAAGCATCTCCATTCAATATCTAAAGTTTGTAGGGATGAAATGGAGCTATAGGAGCAGTAAGCACAGAGAAAGACAAAGTTTTATTGAGCTGACTGAGCCAACACCACCGTTTCTCTCATATTATCCAGCAATGTGCCTACAGAGTAGCCTGAGTTACATTCCTTCATGAGGAATTTTATGGTGTCAGTAGATTTCCCTGTCAGAAAACTCATTTATTCAGCCATCTAGTGAATGACCTAATATATATGCATATGACACAAATCTTTCGTTGACTTATTTTTGTAATGCACCTGCCAGTCGCATACAGTATATTATAAAACTCACACATTTCAAAAACTCAGATGTCTCTGTTCTTCCTGTCAACAGGAAAGGACGCTACCACGGTCTATATCTGCCTCAGAGTTTATCAAGAAATATAAAGCCCAGAAATACTCTTTGCCTATATTTGAGAGTAGAATTGATTCCCAGGTCATTGACAAAGAAATTAAAGTATTCTGCATATTCAAAGGAGAAGTGTGATGTTTGAAGGCTTGAGGGATTTTTGGTTCCACCTGGTATATACTGTTAAAATATTGGAGTTGCTAATTAGCATATTCTATTGCAGAGACAGGAAATGTTCCCTCTTAGACTGTGACAAAACAGAAGAGACCGAACGTTAATTTTTCCATTCTAAACGGATATCCAGTGGCCAGCTTGATAGGTAGAAAATAAGGCTTTTTCACCAGAATATATCATGTGGTCTATATGTAAAAAAGTGATTTCACTTTTCACACCATTATTGAACACTTTGATACATGTCCTTTCTCAATTCAGCAGTCACGAGAGAAGCACATTATTCTGAAGGGCCCTAAGTGGTGCTGCTTTCCATCTGTAAAGTTTGAGTCTCCCTCCCCTTTCATTTTGCAACCAGCTCTGCCGAGGGCTAATGTGGAGATGCACTGAAGTCAATCAGGTTTCATACAGGTATCCCATCAAGCCACAACAATATGTGACTTAACATGTGAACATGTTCATAGGCAAGTAAGGCAATGGGATGTGACAATGGTGTGGCTGAAGCCTTACACGTTTTTAGCATTGACACCTCTCATTATCACAGAGGTGCTAATTCCTCCTTCCCACTTCTAGGCTCTCGACAACTTCACCTCAATTTTGAGACTGTTCATGGCCTCTATTATCTGCCAAGGGAATGACAGCAAAGGAAGCGACAGAGTTTGCCTAGTGTCAAAAATACTCTCTGAAGGTTTTACTTTTCTCTTTACACACAGAGGCTAGAGCAAGTCCTAATTTAGGCACCCCAGTCAAGTGCATAATATTAGCTCTGTGACAATCGGTCACATCAATTATCCTCTTTGCTTTCCAAGTTGTTATGAACTATAACCATCCACATTTGCTAGGGGAGCAGTGGTCATACCTGCCAGATTGCCCCAGAACTAAAAAATGTCCAAAGTAATGGCTCTGCAGAGCACAGCTATTTGAGATAATTGTACTGTTTAATTTCAGTAATGGCATTTTTCAATGAAAACTGAAACACCAGTTGAAAAGAATCTGTATTTTTCTGTTCATTTTTCTAGCTGCCCATGTTGTTATAGTCATTTCTGGTAATATCTTCAACAAACTACAAAGCACTGGAAAAATTTACTATTATTGTCTCACAAGTTTCAGTAAGGGAAAATGTACCCTTTGCTAGAAACACAGTTTCTGATCTTGTGACTTTATTTGTGAAATATGCAGAACAAAATAACACAGTTGAAATCTACCTTATTAACTCCTCTTTCATTGCTAAAAATCCTTCTGGGAAGTATTCCCAATCACAAGAAAAATGAGAAAATGATTGAGAATAATCAGCATGGATTCAGGAAGGGAACATCATGCTTGAGCAATCTGATAGCCTTCTACAATGAGGGAACTACCTTGGTGGATGAGGTGAGAGCATGGATGTTGTTTACCTTGACTTTACTAAGGCCATTGACAGTGTCTCCCATGTGATCAGTGGCAGAAGGTCCAGCTGGATGCAAGTCACGGCTCCTGTATCCCAGGGCTCACTACTGGCCCTACTGTTCAACATCATCATTAATGACCTGGACAATGGGACAGAATGTATCCTCAGCAAGTTCATAGGTGATACAACACAGGGAGAAGTAGCTAATGTACCAGATAGTTGTGTCGGCTTTCAGAGGGACCTGGATAAGATGGAGAATGGCTGACAGAAACATCTTGAAGTTCAACAAAGAGAAGTGCTAAGTCCTGCGCCTGAGGAGGAATAAACCCAAGCACCACTACATGCTGGGAGCTGATCAGCTGGAAAGTAGCTTTGCTGAGAAGGGCCTTAGGGTCCTGAGGGAAAACAACCTGACCATGAGTCAGGAGCGCATCCTCAAAGCAAAAATAGGGCAACAGTATCCTGGGCTGCATAAGGAAGAGCATTGCCAGTGTATGCAGGCAGGTGATCCTTCCTCTCTGTGTAGCACTGGTGAGGTCTCATCTGGAGTGCTGGGTCCAGTTCTGGGCTCCTCAGTACAAGCAAGACATGGACTTATTTGGGTGAGTCCAGCACTGGGCTGTAAAGATGATTAAGAGACTGGAGCATCTCTCAAGGGCTGAGAGAGCTGGGACTGTTCAGCCTGGACAAAGGAAGGCTCAGGGTGATCCCATCAATTTGTGTAAGTACCTGATGAGAAAAAAGTGAAGAGGAGGGAGCCAGACTCTTCTCAGTAACACCCAATAACGGGAAAGAGGGAAGGGGCACAACTTAAAAGACATGAAATGCCATCAGAAAATAAGAAAACACATTTTACTGAGGGGGGCAAACACTGACACATGTTGCCAAGAGAGGTTGTGGAGTCTCCATCCATAGAGATGTTCAAAACCCAATTGGACACAGTCCTGGACAACCTGCCCTGGCTGACCCTGCTTGAGCAGGCAGTTGTACTGGATGATCTCAGGAAGTCCCTTCCAACCTAAATGAGTCTGTGTTTCTGTGAAAAATCATAGTAAACAAATCTCTGACTGCTACTGTTGTTACAGAAGCCATTCCTGCTAACATAGATACACATTTTTTATTTCAAACATATAAAGAAAACAGGGTTCAGATATTAAACTTACTGCAAATCTTGCTTGTTTGAATAAATGTTTATTCTCTCTCTACTTCAGTTTTTATCTTTATAATGACCTATTTATATGGTTTCAACTAATTAAAATATGTTAATAACAAAGGTTTAACTAACTATTATTTTTTTTTTTTACCTGAAAAGCTTAAGTAAAACATGTAGCTCTAGACAAAAATGAAACACTCCCTAGGGAAGTAGATGAGATGGAGCAGAAAGACAGAATCAGATGCACGACAATAATTCAGACTAGCTACGTTTGTGGATATGTACAGAAGAGCTAATATAGTTCATACAGGTAAAGAGGAAAAGGGTAAGGTAACAAAGTAAGCCAAATTCCATCACTCTAAATGGCAAAAAAACCCCAAGACATTACATGGAGCACCAAACTCTCTGGAGCCAGTAAATGCAGAGTCAGAATTCAGGCTTTTCCTAGTGTAGCTCAAAACGGGAGAGACAAAAATAGCAGGAATATACAGCTGATAAATGTGATAAATTCCCTAAGTCAGAAGGTATCTTTTAAACAGTATAACAAAGCATATTCTTTCTCAAAATCTTGCATTTGAAATATATTACACCCGTTGCCTCCAGAAACTCTATAAACAAACCCCTTCCTTTACCTTATATTCTTGCCATTGCAAGAGTCTACTTAATCCATTCTCTACCAACTTCAGTGTTGCACCTGTAATTCACAATATTTTTGTCCTTCTATAGGGGTCCCTCTTTCTCTGTTTCAGTTTCTTATTTGTTATACGGGCAAAATCACACTTTCAAACTTGACAGTAATTTTGCTAATACAATATGTTAAATGTTGAGGCTTTTAGATACTACATTAAAACAGATCTGTAAATATGATAACTATTTCTGTAATCTGTATTTATAAGCATAGTAATGGAAATAACCATACAATTATTTTGAATTCCACTTTCAGCAAATCATGGTGGTATTTCTAATTTGTTTACTTTATTCCCATAGAAAAAAAATGGCATCTGTATTTCAAACTACAAGAAAATAAACTAAATGCACCTTCTCCTGTAGCACTCTCATTTCTCTCCTGCCTTTTCATACACTGCATTTTTAAGTTCCATTCATCGTGTTTGCATTCTTTCAAATTCATCTTCATCCTGTCAGGTTCTGCCATTCCATTATTTTATTTTTAATTAAATAACAGAAGTTAAGGTGTTCTGGGGTTGTGGGGAACAGGAGGACTCTGCTCGGTAGCTGATATCATTGCTCCCTATGAACATGTGTTCTCAAAAATGTGGAAGCATGACCGAAGAATTCGAAAAAGTACTCCTAAAAAAATGCTACTAACCTAAAGCTGCAGCCATCTGGAGCAAAAGGAATGCCTGCCATGAACTTACATACCTCAAACTCTGAAAGGTTTTCAAGCTGAATGAATTCGCATCTGTCAGAGAAACAGCCAGACTTTTATGCAATGGAATGCAACACGGCAATTAGATGCAATTAAAATTATAATTAGAGAACTATATCTAGTGTGCTCACAGTAATCTGGGATCATCTTTTTCTAGTACAGACAGAAGCAAAGGCCCAGTCTAGAATAGAGATTGACCCGCTGGCAGCTTCTCCTGGGGAGCTTGCCCCCTCCCCAGAAATGGCTCTTGCTTCCTGGCACGACCCCAGGCACAGCCAGATGCTGCTGCTCCTCCCAGAAAGCTACTGATGGTTTTAAAGTCCAAGAGCAATTGGGTTTGGTTCTTGGCTATACATCTTTACTGACTAAGGTTATCTGCTTTCCAGCCTCAATTCCCTCTTAATATGCAGGTTATATAAAAAACAATATGTGTGCTGTTTATGAATGCTGATACCCAGTGGAAATCCTAGTCAGCCACATACCCCACACCTGCTTTGTTTGATTGGGAATATGGTGGATACTGCAGGCAGAATAACCAAAACTTCAGTCTAGGAGCTGGAACCAAGATCTGACAGGAGCGAGGCAAAGCCACCCTGTGCAGGCATATTCAGCATGCTGACAGATTTGTCATGGGAGAGGGAGAAGGGTGACGGGGACTCCCAGTAGCAGCTCTCTCCCACCAGCAGCATCAGCTGGTGTGCTGATCACTCAGTAATGTGGCACGGGACTGCATGGCCAACGCTCTTATAGGGGCCACACACCCTATACGCTGGCTCCATGCCCGAACACTCTCAACAAAGAATTACTTTATTTTTAGTATATTTTATGATCTATGATGCTGCCTCTTTTTTCTCTTCCTGACAATTGTGATCTGCTGCATCAGATCTTTAGATTTAACATATACATGAAAATTGATATGGTATACAGTTCAAAGACTAAAAATCAGCTTAAAAGGCATATTTTACCTATTGTCTTTTCACAGTGAGGAATATTGATTTTTTTTATGCCAACCTAAAAGAAAGTAAAAGGTAAAGCATTCAACACTGTTTTCTTTAGAAGCTTTTAGAAATTATAACAATTGTGTTCTAGAGTTTAGACATTTAATTAAAGAATGATTTTAACTATTTCAAAGAAACTGGTCAAATTTATCTATCTGCAAGAGACCTAATATCTTTATGAAAGCTTTGGCTTTAAAGATATGAATGCCATTATAGAAGAGCTTGGCAGTCTTACTCATCTTGACAAGTTCAAGGCAATGATGGATGACTTCTGAGAGAAAAATCTGTCACTATAGTTTGTGTAGTCTGAAAGGGAAGTGCCAGTAAATAAGTCACTAAGTGTTCAGAAAAACAGTGGTATTGTTTGCATGTGTTACATAAAATAATTTTTAATAACTGTCATCAAAGAACACTAAGCTCATCGGCTGTCATAATAGAATGACAATATATTATGCACAAAGGTGTAGCCTTGTAATTTTAAAACTGGGTCTTCTGTATAAGAAAAGGCAAGATGTTAAAAGCAAATATCTCTTCTGAATTTCCTTTTTGTTCCCAGGCAGACCTGCATGAGATAATTGCATAATAATACAACCAGGAAGCTATCTAATACCTCTAATGGTTTAACAAGAAATCAAGTCATTTTCACTACGTTTAAATGGTTTTCTACGTGAAACGGGCAAATTTCTGTGATCTACTACTTCAGTTATTTGAGCAGGAAGACTAGGACTCTTTTGCGGAAAGCAAGTCTGAGGGAACAGAGTTAGTACAAAAAGAATACTCTCTATGTTTTTTTATGTTAACAGAAGACTGCCAGGACAGTCTACTGGCATGAGGAAAGATGAGTGCACCAAGCTGAGTGGGAATATTGGTCTGTGTTCTCTGGGTTTCTCACCTAGCCTCCAAACTGGGAAGTAAAGTACATTAGCTGAGACTTCCTTGAGTTTCAGACAGCTTGCTTCCCTCTGCACCTGGGATAGGCTACAAAGATATATGCCAGCTATTGCTCAGGTGACAGACAAGACCTTGTCATGTGACACACCTGAGATCTACCACAGGCTTGTACGCTGTGTCATGCACAGTTTTGCTTTTAGTTCATGTATCCTGCCTGCTGCAGCCAGACACCCCAAAATTCACCCATGGCAAGTGTGGATTAGCTGATGACAATTGTGTCCTTTGGCTGGGGTCACAGACAGTTACAGCTTACTTTGAAACTCATAATTATTTTTCATTCAAGGTTGATCTTGTACAATACTCTAAGTGGTTTATTCTTTTTCATGAATACATGGCAAATTAAGGAGTTCAGAGTGGTTATTGTTTCATGAAAAATGTGTTTGAGTGCATAACTGTCATGCAACTGTCATCATTAAGGGGAGGATCTTCAAAACTCCATTAAGAATGTGTGATGCTTAATCCACTAGGCCCTTAATACTGATGTGAATTTGTGAATGCTTGAAGCTGGTTGCAGAAACTCCAGACATGGCCATGATTTCACTCCTGACATGAGTAAGCTCTAGAAGTAAGTTCTAATAACAATGCAAACATTTACTATTTACATACCATATTTTTTCTGCATTTCTTTCCTTGTATCATCACTAAATTTAAAGAAATTATTACAACAGTGGATGTGGATTTTACATCTCTATGTTAAGAATATAATATTTGAGCAAAGTGTTTTGCCCATAGCAGAGAACCTAGTACCTGCCTGAATTATGTGCGTGCAAGTGCAAAGACAATGATCTCAGAGACAAAAAAGATAGTAAAAAGCTGAAAATGTACTGAAAAATATATGGACTTAATGATAAATATAATTCACATAGATAGTGCTTTTTCAAAAGTCACAATTTGATTTACAAGATGGGCCTAATGATCATAGAATCATAGAATCATTTTGGTTGGAACAGACTCTCAAGATCATGGAGTCCAACCATTAACCTAACTCTGGCACTAAACCATGTCCCTAAGAACCTCATCTACGTGTCTTTTAAACCCCTCCAGAGATGGTGACTCAACCACTTCCCTGGTCAGCCTGTTCCAGTGCTTGATGACCCTTTCCATGAAGAAATTTTTCCTAATATCCAATCTAGACCTCCCCTTGTGCAACTTGAGGCCAATGATGAAACACCTCAAATCAAAGATAATTACCAGGTCAAATTCAAAGTGGCTGAAAAGCATATTTTAGAATGCAATGTCTAAGTCAACATAATAAAGCCTCAAAACAGTTCTTTTCACTGACATGCAGTTAAACAAGGATACAATTTCAATTCTGCTTTGAGCAAGTCTCCCCAGGTGCATCAGAGAGATTGTGCTAAAGCTATTCAGTTATGTCCACTTACTGCTGGTTTTGCACATTATCATTTAAATAAGCCACAATATGTTGTGGTCTTGAAAAATTGCTTAAAAATTGTTTGAGTCCAGTTGCATACACCCCCTGCTACAGAATATTTCTCAGGCCACCTCCTAAAAGCTACAGGTACCAGTGCAATGTTGTTTCACTAAATTGTATGGTGGGAGTGGCCAGGACACAGCTGTCTCAGGGCTATGGAAGACAAATCTGGAAACACATCTTCTGCATTGTTTTATTGAATATCACTATATGCTCTTCTGATCCATGCTAATGGCCACAATAACTCCCACAAACATATTAGGAAAAAACCTAACTATTGCTCTGCTATTAGAAAAAAAAAATTACTAACAGGCCTATATGGGTTTTCATATTTAGTTCATACAAATTTAAAGACCAAAGGTTGTCTTCAGTGTAAGCAAGGGGATAATTTGACCAAAGGCTATAAAACTCATGTACTAACAATAAAAATGTGACTATCGATATTAAGTCTTTGTTCTGTTTCCAGAACATGGGGAATGTTTTATCAGCTGAACAGAAAACAGCCATCAGAAAGAGACCAGAAAATCGCATGGGAAAACAATTAACATTGCAGAAAAGGAACCTACATCTAAAAAGCTTTTGAAAATACTGTACAGATATACTTTATATATATAATATATATATTTATAGAATAACCATATTCAAAATACAAGTATGGTAAGTGGTGCACACATACTAAAATCAGGTACATAGAGTATCTGCATTCATTGTAATTACATCTCATTAATCCTTTACTCCATGCTGCCGGCAGTGACTCTTCCTGGTTTACAGCAGTCACAGGGAGATCCTCACCTTGTCAACTCCACACAAAGTGGCCTGGGCAACAAATCAGGGATGCAAGCTGAGAGTCCTGAGTCAAGTGCATCGAGCCTTCCAAAGCACAGGGTTTAAAGGTTGCAACAACCAGTGAGGTGAAATTCTTTAAAGACGGGAGTTTATCTTACTTTGTTACCTTGAATCATTGTTGACGCACAAAATTCCAAGGCAGAAGCAAAGTATATTGATATTTGAGTTTCTTAAAGTTACAAAGACTTACTGAGGCAGGTATCTGAGAGGAAAAAAAGACCAGACTACATATTGCAGCACCAGATCTAAAGATCTTCCCCTTCCCTCTGTCTCCAGCTGACTAATTTCAGGCACTGATGTTACATAAGTAAAGAGCTGGTCCCCAAGCATGGCCAGCCTTTCAAGGGTGCATTTTATGAAGAATGAATGTTAGGACCATGAGTTTCTAACAGTCAGCTCTTCTCATTTTTTTGCTCCTTCTCAGTCTGAATGTCATCAGGAGGAAATTTGACCTTTGCTTTCAGAAAATGATTGATTGTGTTGGTGTTTGACTAAACCCTAAGCAGATTAGTAGTCCATTTTGAAGATGAGTAGAATTTCTCGCCTGCACAGGCAATAGTCTAGTCCTTAGAGAAAGCTTTCATGTAACATGCTACCAGCTTTTTACTCAGCTCAGACATAATGGTAACCAGAAAATTTGAGGTGATTATGTGCTTGGAGATAATAATCCAAGGCCTTGCCTTTGAGAGGCAGAATGACAAAAATGTATAAGCGTAACTGTTGTTTTCAGGTTTTATAAAGATGACACTTCCCTGGGGAATTGCATAGACTGCAAAGTGAAAAAAACCTGAGTTTTATTTAATGTCATTAAAATATTAAAAAAAATTATTTGGAGTGGAAGTTATATTGTATTTCTTTGGAGGATGTTTAATTACAAAAAGGGTACTCACTATTTGGATTCTCAATATTGTGGTCAATAAAGATCTCATATATTAACCTAGAAAGCCTGTAGGTGACTTGCACATCTTAATAACCTGGAAGCAGGTTCCTATGGAGTATTGTGGAGTGACACATCTCTGTATCTGATTATCCAGGCATTTATTATGTGCATTAGTCTGCCAAAATTTTTCAGCCTAAAACTTATTCCAGCAGAGTTTAAGCTTCAGTAGATCTACAGACCAGACTCATAAAAGACCTCTGTTCAAATAACTACAAAAATAGAACATATGACTAATTAGAAAAGATCACCTTTTGAAATACTTCCTTGGCTATCCAGCTGAGCCAATTTTCATGATCCTTTCCCCTGTAGTTTAAGAGAATTGTATTATTACCATTCCCCAGTGATTCCATTAAAATAGATTGATCTTGTCTTTCAGACAAAAAAAAAAAAGGAGGCCTGACAAAATAAAAAAAAATGCAACTTGCTTTTTACCTATTAATTTTTGCAATAGTTTCAGTACTTGCCTTAATCTTTTTTGTATGACCGTGAAAGAAGTATTGACAAGCTTTGAAAAACCCTGTAGCTCAATGTACCTTCAGAAAAGAGCACCTTAACCCATGCTCGAAGTTCCCCACATATCCCAGTGAGGTGAATGTGATCTGTAAGTAAAACCTGGATGTTAAGAAGCTTTGCTTTAACCACAGCTCTGTTTTTGCTCTGCCAGTGTTAGGAGTTAATAGCCCCTGATAAAAAGGAAACACAGTTAGCAATTACCCCTGTACCCGTTTCAGCTGTCGGTGTTAACAGGCACTGCTCTTTGGAACCAGACACCCTAATCAGTTGCTTGGTCATTTTCTAATGAAGCTGTCCGCAAGTGTCTGCAAAGTGATGTCCTTGAGATCAGCAGCGTCAAGGTGAACGAGTGATTCCTACTGATTTTTTTTTTTTAACTGGCACTGAGTTTGTTTTTCAAGGAGCAGTACAGAATTACTGCATGATCTTTGGCAGTGTTATAGACATTCTGCTACATATTTCCCATTTCCTCAAACTAAAACACTGGAAGAAAACCTTTATTTCCGTTTGCAATCTATGTGCCTATCTCAAGATCAGGTCTAGTTAGCTATTCAACAACCTTATGAGCAACATTTTTAATAGGCTTTGCATAAGCTCCTCAATATATCATCAAGGAAATTCAAAAGGATGCTTTATTGTATATTTTCTTGTAAAAAGAAACAAAATAAAGTTCAAGTCTTCAGGGAGGTAGAGGATGCCTTCTAATTTAATGATTTTTTTAACAATAAAAATATTGTTCAAGACTATTTCCATAGTTATTTTAATGCCCATATTCTTAAGTAATAATTCCATTTTATTGCGAAGTTGGTCTTGCCAGAAATCAATTAAACAGCATTATTGTGAACTTATTCAGTACAGGGAGTTTGTTACCTTTCATGTTTGGAGGGACACACAAAGAGCTCCTGAAATAAATAATATTTTCAGTATCCTTATTGATAGATTGTTGTTGTGGGTTCTCAGTAGGTCTTACTATGTCAACTGTTTTAAAAAATACCCTAGTAGGAAGTGGTTGCTGCAGTGGGAGGTTTAGTCAAAACAGACAATGGTCTGGGACAGAAAAATTAGATTCAGAAATTCGTACAGATATAAAGCATATTGTTCATACCATCAGAATAAAACACAGCTAAAATGTGAGGAAAACAGTATAACTAAAAAAAAGTAACAAAATAATATCAGTATCCATATAAAATGCTATATGGACTGTACAAGCTGAAAAGTTACCTCATAGTTTGTGTCAGCACCATGAAACACTGCTGGACCAGCAGTTTTCTTTTTATGGATGTTTTCCTTTCTCCTTATTAGTTTGGCTTTTACAAAGACATGGCTGTCAAATTCACAGCAAAAATGAAAAAAAAAGTGTTGATCCTATCATATTATTCACTAGTGCAGGGCCTTTCTTATTTTTTCCGTATCAGCACTATTTTATATCAAATTAGTCTTTGGGTATGATTTGTAGAACAACAAAAGAATCACTGCAGGGGGTAAATTTGGTACAATAAGGTAACAAAGCATGAATACTTGTACTTGAAAAACTCGTGCTTTTAATTCAATATTGAGCTACAGAATACTGTTTTCCTCACTCCCAGTTGTCTTACTAGATTTCCTACAAGATTAGAGAATCATTTAACGTGTATTTTTATTTTATTTAGTTTTCAATACTACTTTCAATAGTCACTAAACTGCTCCAAATACTCTGTCTTTACTTGAACTTACGCAAATGAGCGCTAGCAATTGTTATTAATATGAAGTACGAAATGGGCTTATCCTCAGATGGATAACAAAAATCTCCAAAAGATCTATTATGATCTTGAAATGAGACTCAAATTTGGACTGCAGGATTGGGAGCAGGGGGTAGGGTGGAGGGGCACCAGCCAATCTGCACTCCCACATTTTACTGCTTTTTTCTTTTCTCTAGTGAATTTTACACCTCTACATTAGCATACTTCTCGACTCTTTCCTAGTTATTGTCAGCTATTGCTCTAAATGCATACTTTTGAGTCATTACGTTTAATAATGCTTCAGGAGTCAATTTTTAGTCACGTTGCTTGATGGTCTAAATTAATTTGTTCATGTCAAAGATAGACATTTTGATTATGATTATGTTGCTCAGTCTTCTCTGATGCATCCTTGGGGGACAGTCACCCACATGGTGAATAGAGCAGAGGAGATCCACACTGTTCTGCAGTAGTGGCTGGAGGGCAGGCGGGATGCTTTAATACATCTAACCTGTCACCAAATGCCAGTGTTTGGGACAACTGAATTTTGCCTTTAGTAATGAAAGCAAAGATGGAAGAATAAAGGAATCTGACCTGATCACTCACCTTTAAAAATGATCTTTTCCAAATGAGGTTAAAGAAGACAGAGTACTGCATCCCTGTTACGGCAAATAGAAACCTCTGGCAATACCTGATTATAAGTAAGAAAGAGCCTGCAAGTATCTAGAGGCAGATTTGTATCAAGGGCATGTATAATACAGTGGGAGGAAAAAAATCTAGTGTGATGCAGGGACTGTAACCAAATGCTATTAAGACAAGAGAAATTTAGAAACTATATTAGAAATATCTTCCTGACACCTATAAAAATCAAGTTGTCAAATAGCTTTTCAAATACTGTCGTTGATTCCTATCACTTGAAACTCCTGCCTAGAACAAGGAAGATTTTTAACAAATGTGTTACGGAGAACACACCTGCACTAGAACAGACACCTCCCGACTCACTAGACCTTTTCCCATTTCTACCCACTGTGTTCTATACAAGAATATCCACAGTCAGATTTTTTCCCAATGCCATACTTCATTAAAAACAGGATTCACTTTCACCTTCTGTTTAAATTGTCCTCTGAGTTTTGTTCACCATTTTTAAGGTCAATAGGGCGTACATAAGGAGAGGCTACTTTCCAAGGGGTAAGAGTCAGGAGAGGAAAGCAAACAAAAATCACATTCCATTTGGAAGGGATTTGGTACTTTCTCCAGTATTCATGTGAAATATCGGTGGCGAGAATGGTATCTCACAGGACTGAACTGTTGAGTAGTCAGTAGCTTCATGACAGATAAACTGGTTCATTAACATACTCTCAACTCACTAACATTATAACCCAGAAAGACTTGCCTCCAGAGTCAGTGACAAAGTATGGCTTTAAAAAGGCTACATTGGTAACTAGCAAACTACACAGTGCGGGGGCATACAAAGGTCCATACTGTGTAGCTGTTAACATGCTCCATCACACAATTTGGCTTTTTCAGTGTAAAACTCTCTCTAGCAATGCTCAGCTGAGATAATAATGGCATCTTGCTGTGGAGGAAAGGCAGGTTACCCATGAAGATGCAGGCCATGCTGTACTACTTCCCCTGAGCTACCCCTGTTAACTAAAACACATAGCTGACAGGATTAAAAGGAGCTGCAGAGTCACCGAAGTCATACATCAGCTTCCTGATGCTCAGTAGTGACATTTTGGTATCTTCCCATTGAAAGGCACCTAGAAGATGGCACTCCGTTCTGTCACCAGAAGTGATTTACAGGTTTAAAACATGAAGAGTTCATACTCAGTAACAGTAAACTTTGGTCTAACCGGGTTGAGGTATTTAATTAGGAGAGACCGTGATTTAGATATGGAAGAGGACTAAAACTGAAAAGCAGAAGCTTATCTTTAGCACTAGTAATTTAGTTATAATTTCTTCTGCTGTGACCTTCCTGTGAAATGTTTCCAGTGGATATTGTACCTTCATTATGAGCATGACAATCACCTGATAGAAACACTTTTCTCTAGCAGAATTGAAACAGGATCTAATTAGCATCAAAATCAATACACGAATCCTGCTTAATTATCATAAATGACTCAGGGAAGCCATGGATAGCAAAGGATTCTTTTTTTTTTTTTTGGCACAGGCGAATCTTTCTTGGTTTAGTATAGGTAAAAATCACTTTGGGGATTCCTTTTCACATTTGTGTCACCTTCCATTTGGCATAAACTCAGAAATTTCACTTTAATAGTCACTAAAAAATAGCAACATTTTAAAAACATCTCTTCTAAAATGGAAAGAAAAATTTCAGGGAAAAATTCAGAGAAAAGGGAGCAGAATGAACAAGAGAGAAAGAAAATTGCAGGAATAAACAGCAGAATTTTAGGAATGAGGGCAGCTGAACGTAAATTCATGTAAATTGACAGTTCTACATAAATCTTGCGGCTGTTCCCTCAACTCCTGCTCAGGTTTTGCCCTAGCACACCATTCATGCTAAGGCCCAATGTTTGCTGGGAGCAGCGACAGATGAGGTTTGATTCGCTGATTGTGTTGTCCTGTAAATTGGAGAGATCCAAATGAACAAATATTCAGTCAAAGTGAGCAAGAAATGCCTATGAGCATGGTAGTTAGGAATATATTGACAAATGTGAACAAACATTAATATTTCCAAGATGTAATTATATCAGATCTTCATAATCCTCTAAAGCAGACATTAACCGTGTTACAAGTGAATACCTTTTATACTCCTGGGAATCATACCTATGCATTTGTTCTGTTTGAGATTTAAAACATTCTGTGTTTGTGCTACATGTACTAAAGGTAACTGAAGTCTGCCTGCAAGAGCAAGCAAAAATTGTGAAAAATAACAAAAAGTGTAATTTATTGTATCTACATAAGTATTTAATCTTATACATTTATTTATTTAACCAAGAGAAAGATGTTGTGCATTTAACTATATCCCATTTATGCACACTGAAAATTTCTGGCAATGTAATCTGCTTTATTTTGCCAGTTGTGAATTAGAAAGTCCTCTCTCAATTTTTAGAATTGAACAGATTTACTGACTATTTTTTCCTTTTATGCAGCTCTAAACATGGTTAAAAGAAATGTTCGCATCAAAAAAGAAATTCCAGATCCTTCAAACATATATTAAACAAGTTAGTAATGCAAATAATAACAGCCCATTAGACAAATTATGTTATGTATAAACCATGCATAAGTCCCAGTAATTTTTTTTTTTATCCCGAAATCATTATTTTTGTTTAGAAGAGCACTTCAGTCTGCTAACATGAAGGAAGAGGAACATGACTAGCACTCCTTATAGAAAGTCAACAGGAGTTTGCTGAGATATTAGAAATGTTTCTTGTCCAGTATTGCACCTTCTCTTTTAACAGGAATTTGTATTAAACCATTTCATACCATAGCAATAACCTACTCTATTAGGAAAGAAAAAAAAAAAATTGGCAGTACAAGTAGAAGATTACAGATAAATAGACAGTCCCAGGAAGGCTTTGAATCATATAATGTAAACAAATATACTTCATTTTTGTAAAGAATAGTAAAAGCATTATAATTATCACCATTTTCTTTCTCCCAGTTGTCTACTAACACAAGTTTAGGGTGAAACATCTCAATCTCAGCCCTGTGAACTGAAGAAATGGGATTGCCATGTTCAGAAGCTTGAGTGATAGCTTGCAGACGACTGTAAGCATGGCAAATAACATAGTTTTCATTAATGAACCTTGCTAAGTTTGCAGTTTTATGTCTGAGATTTGAACCTGATCCTGCCCCAGACTGTACATATGCAAGTGGAGCTAGTGTACAAGTGAAAGCAGAATCTGGCCTTCCAACATCTGAGTATCGTAACTCAATGGCTTCACAGTAATTTTCACAGGACATTACAGTATTATCAAAATTAATGGTAAACTCTGTAGAGCAGTACTGAATCTCACGCTTCGGGGCTTATGCTATTATAAACCCAACATGGAAGGACAATTAGCTTTGTGTACCAAGTCCTAATGCTTTCCTCTGCAGCCTCGGTGCTGGCCCAGACAATCAGTTGATTGTCTAATTCCAATTTAGTTATTTATTTTTTCAAAAGTACACTTCCCAAATTAAGGTGCTTGATAGAATTTCAACTAGAGTCCACTGGTCAGTATAACCGTGATTTAAAACTGGATTTAATCCAAAACCATGTCATGCCACTTCTGTAGCAGCCAGCCTTTAAATGATGCACTATAATAAGAAAAGCACTTACTGTATAGTTAGGTAATTAACTATATGAATAACTGAACAATTTTCCTGCTGTAGTTTAATTTGTGAAAACATTGTAATCACCTTAAACTTGGTAGCCCCCATGCAAATACTGTTCGTACACCGTGAATTTTCAATTTCCTTTTCTTAATTTGCATCCTTTTTAATTGTCTCATCTAAATGCACATTTTTTCATTAAAAATGGCTTGAGTAATGCTGTAGGAATTATATTCTTCAGGGCATTTTTATTTTCAATTCTAGTCACCTGTGAATTAAATCTTCTTTAATACTTGAGCAAAGATCTGCCATTAAGAAGATCACAATAAATATGACTCATTATCAGAATACACACAGAAAATAAACCTATATTTCAAAAAAATAACTACTCCTCTGGGAGGAGTTAGACCTTGATTTATATTAGGTCCCTGAAGACTATAAGGCTGTGATTAACAGTTTTTCTTACCTATGCTCAGTCTACATTTTACCTATTGCAGACTTCAGGGCAGACAGTTATACATTTACAATATGCTTACTACAAAACAAGAAAAATAGATAAAATTCCAATAAATATTTACACAGACTTATCCATATTCAAACAAGAGCGTGAGTGGTCAGACTTCATGAGGGCTATCATAAGTTCATTTACAAAATTGCAGATATTTTGGTTGGAAGAGTATCACTGCAGACATCATTCACGGCAAACAGGCTTTCTCACAGCACCTCCAATTTGGGGTGAAGCTGAGTGAAACGACTGGGTCTAAGAATTTTTTCACCTGAAAATCTAAATTCAGCACAACTAGGGCTGCTTGCTATATTTTGTCACAATCCCTAATTATTTTATTACTTTCTAGAAGCAAACGTTTCAAAAGCCAGGGAACTCGCTGTCTCTTACTGCTGGCAGCTAGGGCTTCCCTGGCTGGAGTACACAAGCGCAGTTGGAAATCTCAGGTGCATGCCTGTCCTCCTCGCTGGAAAAGCCCAGCGCCTACCAGTGACCGTGGCCAGCACAGAGCCTCCCTTCGAGTGGGTAAGTCACCTGAAATATAGTCCTTCTAGATTGAATATTAGGAAAAATTTCTTCATGGAAAGGGTCATCAAGCTCTGGAACAGGCTGCCCAGGGAAGTGGTTGAGTCACCATCCCCGGAGGTGTTTAAAAGACGTGCAGATGAGGTTCTTAGGGACGTGGTTTAGTGCCAGAGTTAGGTTATGGTTAGACTCGATGATCTTGAGGGTCTCTTCCAACTAAAATGATTCTATGGTTCTATGAATGAGAACAGGAACCTGGATTAATAAGACAAGATCTAAACTGTGGACTCATAGGGACATTTATTCATTGCCTGAGACACCTCATATATTTTCCGCGTGTGGAAGGAACTTCAGAGCAGGTTGTCATTTACCCCCAAAGGTCACCCTTTTCTGAGGCACTTTCCCAGACCGTGAGGAGGCAGAGTGGTTTGAAAAGGCTAGAATGCATTATGCTGTTATAGGCAGACAGTATTTTTCTCTGTCTCTGCATCAAAAGACATTGTGTCTTAGGGGAGTTTTCCTGAGCTGTATAATAAATTCTCCCTGTGTTTCTCTTTTTTTTTTTTACTCCCTGCTATGTTTTCTAATATTTTGCTATCCAATATAGGATAAGGATAGCAGAAAGGTAAAAATAGAAAGAAATCCTGCCAATTCTAAATCTAATAAGGTGCTGAGAAAAGTTAACACAGCTGAGCATGTGACTTGTAAGCTGCTCCTTAATTCAACAAGGTGACAGTTGTTAATCTGAAATACCTCACAGAAAGAAATGCTGAAACTCTGCATAACATCTGAGTTATGAGAATTTCCATGAGTCCTGCATGCAGATTGTAGAAAAAGTATTTGCACTGAAAGAACAAGAAATTAAGAGTATTATCTTTTTTTTTTTCTGCATAAATGAGTGATGTGCATTTTTATTTCTAAAGAAAAAATACACCCAAGCATTTTTTTATAACTCTCCCTTCTCTCTTTATTAGAATTCTGCATCACAACCTGTCCAGAAAACACTTCCTAGCCTCAAAATCAGTTTTTCCCACTTGCTTTTCAATAGAAATTCATTCTCATGGGACCATTTTGCTCTCACTGAGCTACATCTCAATCAGCAGACAATTCACTGAGAAGACTCGGTTTGAATTCTTGCTTCGGTGTAGTCATACTCAATTGAACATAGATGCTGATGATCATTAAAAGCCATGACTTTCTTCTGACGGTTTTGTGGAAAATGTCCAAAATCCACACAGTGTCTGAATTTCATATTCCTCTGAAATTAGAGGTGTGCACTGCGTGGTGAGATGACCTTCTTCTGTTGCTCTCCCCATAATACACTCACACTTTGACATTCTCATACTTACAGCAGGAATACCCATGAAAATATAACCAGCATAATAAATGTAACAACAAAGGTTATAGCAAAAACTGGATGTTCATATCTTGCCAGGCTTCAAATATTGAAATGATGTAGAGATCTGAGAACTTCAGAATTCTCTTTCCAGAAATATAAATTACTGAATCCACTAAATAAGAAAAAGAGCCAGCTGTTATACGGCACCTATTTAGGAACTCCTAGTTGCTATATACATTGGGGAAAATGTTTTGTGCCTGGAGGAAAGCAGAGAAGCTGCCTTTTGCTACAGTTCTTTGGCATAGCTAGGAGATCTGACAAAGGCCATAAACCAGCTTTTCTTGCAACTTTTATTAAAAGGACCAAGCAATCCTTAAGGAAAACAAAACAAAAAAACCCACCAAAAACCAAACCAAAACAACAACCAACCAACAACAACAACAAAACCCAAAACCCACAAAAAAAACCCCCAAAACAACCAAACCAAAACAAAAAACAACAGAAAAAGGGCAAAACAACAACACAACAACAAAACCACCACCCACCCACCCACCCACACAAACCCCCTCCCTATGGAGCTCTTCAGAAAAGTCTACAGCCTGTTTTATAACTTCCCATTGTCTGCAACTGGGAGAGGAAAAACCAAGGTCAACATAGGGATTCCGTCTCCTGCTGGAAGCTTTTTCCTGCACGTACCATGCCTATGGTTCATGAAGCAGCTGGTGGCTGTGCCTACGCACTTGCATAAACCTGTTGGCTGCACAGGAGCCTTGTAAACAGGATTTTTGTTTTTACCATGTTTTATGACCTGAGCCCTACAGACTAGGTTGAGTGACCATAAGAGAGGTACCTGTTATCTCAGCTTCCTGGTAGCATAAAAGACACGGCTGAAACACAGAGACCCATTGGGTCAGAAGCTGCAATCTCTGAAATGGATTTAGGTAAAGTTCATGAGTTTTCACTCATGAGTTTTAAAGATGATCCAATCCAGCATGAAATTTATGTATGTTTGTATACTTGGGACTTAGTAATATAAATGCCTTATTTGTGTATTGTTACATTCTCAAAAGGCCTCAACCATTTCTCTCATCCGTAACTTTAAATCAGCTTTAGAACATTTTCATCAATGCAAAGAAAAGTATTGCTTTGCATTTATCAAAGGCATTATAGAAAGCTCCAGGATATTGCACAATCTCATCTTCAAAATGGATACTAAAATAAGCTGGGGGGCTCAAAACTATCACATGTAAGAAATATTCAGACACTGACTGCTGATCTCGCTTGAGCAAAAATAATATTAACTGAATCACAGTACAGCAGAATTAAAGTCCAAATGCACTAGAAATTAATGAAAATAAATTCTGTAAGTGAATGACAGAAGTGTATTGGAGCTTGTTTGTTGTTATGTTGACCCCAGAGAAGAAGTTGGGCATGCTTTATCCAGAAGAATGGAAGGGGAATAACAAAGTAATTTCTGTTCTTCCTGGTGATTCCAACAGAAGTAGTTCATAGACATTAAAAATAGAAACTACACACTAGGTCATGTGTTCCATCTCCTTACCAGGCCAAGATATTTTGACTTACCTGCAAGTCACTTGGAAAAAAAAAAAAATCACATTTTTCATGGTCAATACTATAACTTGTGTAAATATCTTTGAAGTAAAAGCAGTATTGAAGCATAAGGTAATAAAGCTCATACCTTCATTATTCTGTTGTTTGGCTGACAAAGATTTTCTGCAAAGGCAGTTTATCGAGAAAGCAGTACATCAACTCTGTTATGAATACTGTTGTTGCAATGCAGGCAGCCTGTTTATTTATTTATAAGTGACAGCTTAGATTCTATCAGCTGCAGTACTGTCAGGCAGCGACAACCAGCTGACTCACAGATACTGGGGCCAGAGCATGTCCTGGCAGAAAATCCTGCCCACACGACCTGTGGCCAAGACCGAATCAGGTTGAATCCAACCCTTACAGTGTCAGATCAGGTTGTAAAATGCACCTTTTTGGTAAAGCCTTCTTCCAGAATCACCGCTCTTAAAACACATCCATACACACTCACAGTTTTCTTCCTTTTGGCGTTACAAGGACAGAGAAGGGTAAACATAGCATTTTGCTCCAGGTTTTTCTAATCTCTAAGGCTTGTACTGAGGATTTTACCCTCAGGCACTGGTTACCCATCTTTAATGCAAACAGCCAAGCCCACTAATATGACCTACCCTGTTGTACAGTGAGATAATAAGATGCCAGTTCATAGTGCGTTACCCAGGATCAGAGCCTGCCCACACAACGCTTGCCCTGCTGCCTGTTCACTAGTGGCTGTTAAGGGACGTAACATCTCAACATCACAAACAATTTGTACACAAAACTGAAGTCATTAGGTAAAAAATTCTGTGTGCTTTCAGACCGCGTACACAACCATTATAGCAGACAGCGTATTTTCGTACTTGTGGATGTTGAGCAGATATTTTAAGTAATAAGAAATAGAATTAATTAGCAGGAACTTAAGGAATTAAACAAGTAGGTTATTAAATTTGCTTACGACACTAGCTAATAATCCTCATATAGGTAATGCATCCAAATAGCATCACTGCAATTGCTTATAATTTGCTCTCCTATTTTTTCTGTGTACACTTAATAACATTTACTCCCATCAGTGCAAACATACCTTCCATATCCCATATCAACAACTATCATTCTGTGACCTAGGCAAAATAAGAAAATGCATGATGAAGCCCTAAAATCACCGAATGAATGCTGATAAAAAAATGTCAGTTTTGTTATGAGATTACAGGACATGGGAAAAATATTTATTATCCTTCATACAGCATCCAAATGGGGCAATCTGTATAGACTGAAGACTGTGAAATTGTACAGAATATGCCATTTGTATCTGTAGCTATTCACAGGACAGTGTAATTTTTCCACACATTATTTATACAGTACACAGAGAAGAATTTGAAGTGATTGAAGAGGCTGCCAAACACCATACTCTGCCTTCAGGATATAGATGATACCTTTAAAATGGGTGAAAGACTAATTAATCTTGAACAGTTCATGGATGATGTATAAGATAATATGCCTTAGCCTGACAGCACTTTGGGAAGGCAGACAATTAAGAACTGAGCCACGATTTTCTTGGCAAGACAGCACACACAGAAACAAGACAAGAGAGTGTAATATACAGATGCATGAGAATTTAAATGCCACTTGAAATACAACTTGAAATTCTATCTTCACTGCAAACATTATAGGTAGCTACAGGGCAGCAAGGTTGAGTTTGACAGAACCCACAGCTTCAGGCCCTTGAACAAATATTTTACTGCAGGGAAAGGCTACTATATGTGTTTTATTGTAGTACCACTTTCTAGCAATAAATAATCTGCTGCTTCCTAACAGATGCAGCTTTCATGGGAAATTACTATTATATTCTTCAATTTTCTCAAAGAGAAGCATCAAGATGCATGCAGTCCATAGTGGAATGACAGTCTTATTTACTGTTCTATTTCGTACTTGTTTGATATATGCACACACCTATCATTGTCTGCTCCTTATCATGTCTAAAATTAGATCGCAAACTTCCTAAAACAAAGACTATATCAACATATAGCAGTCATGACCTTATCCTGAGTGAAACAGAGAATTTAAAGAAGTGATATCAAAGTAGTCCAAAGTCAGAACTAGCAGCATCCAGCCAGTGAGGTCCAGCATGGAGCACAGCAAAACCTACATTACCCTGCTTCCCAGATGAATTCTGCAGCTTGCACTGTACTTAGTGGCTAGATTGCTTCCTGTACCTGAGCTAAAAGATTTCAAGTCATTGACAATAATCAAGCTCTTTCATTCTACAAAAGTACCTGGCAACTTTTAGAGTTATGTGAGTAACAGATAGCAATAACAACGGGTAAGGGTTTGGGGTTTTTTTGTACATACTGCCAGCTCTTCAATCCCCTTATAGATACCGAACTCTAAGATACATACGGGACATAACAAATTAATTATATAAGCCTCTGACTTTCTCCAATTGCCTTGATGTAACAACATCACATCTGAGTATATCAAAATGTATCTGCCAGAAATTCTGTTATAACATCCATTATGGAATGTGGGGGAGGCCAAGGTAAAAACAACATGGTTTAATCACCCAAAAGAGCACGCTTGTTGGACCTGCCAATACAAAGAATTTACGTCTTCCACTTATTTTGTGTCACATTCCCCTGGCTGTACATGACACAACTTCAAGCATGATCAAAAGCAAGGTTGTATTCCCATTGACATTTGGAAGAAACATTCTCTCTTTTGCACATGATCTCAAGAATGGTGCCTGCCTCCAAGTTAACTCACTAGAAATCTGTTACTTGGAACTATCCAGATGGGTGCTTGCAGGTAGATGTCTAAATGGCCCACACATTTTTAGCATGAGTCTGTAATGGAAGTCTTCACCTTTGCTTACATTACCAAATATACCATTTTCAATGGTTTGTTGGCTTATGGCTTCACTTCAGATGAAACCATAAAACTAGTATAATACTTATTTGCACCTAGAAAAAAAAATCTACTCCCACAAGTCGTCTTTGATCTCAAATTTGTCTTTTTTTTAAAAATCCAGACTTATACCAGTATGACATCATGTCCTCACTATCTCATTTTCAGCTGCTCAGCATGATGGTAAGTAGCAAGGACACATGCTGCTAAACTGGGCAAAAATCTTTTATTTATAATTCACAAATCTCCAGAGTTTCAGTACCATTCAGGTTAACATGCTTCTCATACAAATTATTTAACACTTAGCTGTTTGAAGGATTTACACTGAAAACAGACACCAGATTCTTCTCAAGGCAATTCACCTCTGTTGAATAAATCACTTATTTCTGCAGTTCTCACTTGTACCATTTTTTATACCTATTTATCTAGATACTGGGATCCATATGAGATGTTTTTGTCACCAATATTTCTGGGACATTAAACCAGAATTAAGCAAGTGTTAAATTCTGGAAATGTCAGCCCAGGACAAATTAACACAGCTCACTCAATGATGCAAAGAGACAACAGATGCGACATCACTCTTCCATTATTACCAGCCTTTAAAAAGCTCCAGTTTTAATTTCCTAACTTTTTCAGCCATGTAGCTTATTCTCAGGATCATAAGTAACTCTAAAACTGAGACAAAAATATCAAGAGTGAACTCTTTACAAATTAAGCCCATGGAAACCTCCCTTTCTTGTATAATCACATACTATTTCTCCAGTATTTTGAAGCAAAATTGTACTAATATTTTCTTCACAAAGCCTTACTATATATAATAGCATAAAATACAGTAGAACATACTAAAAATATCCCTATGGTACCTTCTAGTGAGTGGAAACAGAGTTCTTGCAGTTCTGTCATTGATTTGATAGGCGTCTTTGTACAAGTTCAATAAGTCACTGAATTGTTGTGAGTTTAATTACTGCTGGAAAATACCTAGCAGTTTCTGAACAGAAAAGACTACATAATGTTCTAAGTGCTTGGAATTAATTTACCCTGGGATTGATACACAAATAGCACGTAAAACCCAATTTAATGAAGGTGACCAGGCTTCTTCTTTAGTAGACCTATCTGGTACTTTATAAACTCAGAAGAATGTCTGTGTCAGTTTTAAGACTTGAGGAATGTTGCTTGTGGAAACTGAAATTTGGAAAAGGTAAAAAAAATTAAAAATCTGAGGTCTGGCAAAGAAGAAGAAGGGATCTTGTTCACCAGACATTTTGTTATCAGAAAGACGAAAAAGCTGAGAACTGGAAACTATGTCAAGAGTCATCAAGCCCTGCTAGCTGCTACCACAAACAAGGTAGATAACTAATCCCGTTTGTTAACGAATCAAAAGAGAACAATTGGCTTTGGGGGCTTGCTTCTCCACTGCTCCAGAATATAACTCCTATGGTATCTATACTTTTCCCCCCCTTAGAATTGCCATCTAAGTTTACTCAGGCCCATTATTATCTTTTCAAAGTGGGCGTTAAACTTTTCTCTTAAGTAGTAACTTTATATGTCAAACTACTTACCCTACTGAAGACATCAACAGGACTTCTACATAAAGCAACCCTACCCTCCTGTGGGCTCGAGTTTTCTAAGCTAAGCAGAGTTCTTTCAGTCTCCCACCATATGCCCTCTGCTGTCCCGCTTGTCCCATACACTATTTGTAAAACTGTTTCACTTTCAAAGTTCACCTTTTTTTTTTTTTTTTTTCCAGTCTACAACCTGTACTTATTTTCAAGCACAAGCACATTTAAAATAGCAAATGACATAAAACCAGAGATGGGACTGGATCAGGAGTAGTAGTCTGTAGCTGTAAAGGGCTGTGGCTGTAAAACGGTTATGAGAGAGAGATACCTGCAGTAAAGAAAGAAGAATCTGAAGTCGCCAGGCTATGATTTAATGTCCTCTTTTAAGAAAAAACATATAATCTGTCATGCTTGTGAATTACGAGGAAAGGGTTTATTCCTGCTGGTTTTTTGTTTTTTATGTTTTTTTTAACCAAATGATTCTCAAGTTATATGCATGAAAGTATGCTAGTAGTTTTGAAATATGATCAGCCATTATTTCACCAAGACCTTTTACAATAGCAAAACTACTTTCCTGACCTCTGAACATACACGTTCTAGGAAGGCTTTTGTCTTTTTCAGAGCTGCAACACATAATTATTCTATGATTAACTATGTCTCCGTCTTTATCATTCATTTGCAATTTACAGTAGACTCTTTAGTAGTAGTTCTTAAGTACCTGACCCTGTACTAGAACATTTAATTCCATTTCTATTAATGCTGCTTTAAGGTCACCCTGGTCTTCCTACATATTATTCTCATCTTCCTGTGAATTCTCAGTGTGTCTCAACTTTGACTGATTATCAGGTTTTCCATCTGGCCCATGACATTTCAGTAGTACTTTATTATTTCACATTGTTTAGGATGATATGGACTACTGGGAAAAAGTGGAAAGAACAGGTGGATGCAATATATGAGGCTCGTGAGCAACACTGCTTTCACTGACCACTGTAAACTCAGGCACAAAGAGAAACACCTGGAATGCCACTGCTGTAGATGGGCTCCAAATTCATATCACCTCACTTTCAGCATTTAAATGAAATATATTATTACTTCTTTTACTATCCATTATTTTCAAATGAAGTAACTTTCAAATGTGATTCAGCCTACTGAAGATCTAAAATACTACCCGAACACGACTTTCTAATTTAGAATCCTAATTTAACTATGACAGGCAGGTGCCTACACTTCAGTGGAATTATTCTGAACTTTCACGACTAGTTTCTAAATAATACAAATTGACTTCATCCAAACTTTGCTCCACACAGTGGCATTTTAAAACAATAAAGTGAAAATGCAGTTTTGATATACTCAGTAACATTTTGGAATTTACTCCATGGATTTCTTTCTAGTGGATTTGGTCCTTTTCATTTGAAAGTGAACATCTGTGAAAGTGATAATAAAAAAGTACCACGTGTGTGTGTGTGTGTGACACTACATCAAACAAAACATACGAATCCCATAAGTGTATTGTGTATACACAATACTAACAATGGAGTTGTTATCAAGGTATATTATATACAAATCCCATCCTGGGATGGTTTGGATTTGGTTTGGATTAAGAAATAGTCAGTCTTAACCAGTATCATTTTATCTACAATAGCATATTTTCTCTCTTAAAAGGATAATTTTGGGTCTAACTTTATTTATCACTTCTTCTGTTAAAAACGTTTTTCCTTAAAAATATTGTCAGGTTGCTTTGGGTCCAAATGCACGTGTGATATTTGCATAAATGAATGCGAGTGAGTAAAATTTTTTTTTTTGAGCTTTCTAAATGAATTATCTTAAAAAAGCCCCAAACAACCTGCATCAGTCAATATGGGGTTTTATAACCAACACAAATCCAAATGTACTTGAAAGAAAAGTGCTGTGGATCTGGTCCCATGCACCTGCATGGACATCCCTGGCTGCTGGTCTCAGCTCTTCAGTGGCAGAAAGGATCATTTCATCTCATCTCAGGATCACAGGCCTTTCTGTTTCTCTAGCAGATCCTGGAGTGAAGCATCACCTGTCTGTAAGTCACAACACTGCCTCCACATTGTGATTATGAGATTGTAAAGGGGACATTCGGACCCCAAACAGGTACCAACAGGTACAATGTGGAATATTGCAACTCAAATTCTATTTCTATTCTACATTCTACTTTAGCACCATAAATGCATTTATAAGCTTTCTAATACTGAGTAAGCTATTAAGGAATGTGATGTAAGGCTTAAGCACCTGAGCAAGAGCTAAGGGAAGAGATGCACTCTTAAAATTTGTAGGCGTACAAGACAGGTACACAGCACCTCACAGCAAAGCGCAAGACAGCCAGGGAGAAGAGCAGTATGAGCTGGACTCTCTTCATATCAAGGAAGTCAGACACAGACTGGTGGAGCCTTCAGGGTGAGAAATACAGCAGGGGGCTTTTCTGTGCAACCATAGAAAGGAGAGTCTTGCCTTTCTGAGAAGCAGCCTCATTCTCCTTTAAACAGACCAGCAGCCTGGAAGGTTGGAGGCACTTCCTATTGAAGCAGGCTCTCGGTTTCTCCATCTGCATTTGTCAGATACTATTTCTGCAGTGCATCCATTTTTTCAAGGCAAATCCAGCATTGTTCAATGCACATATATTTCTGCGTTATGCATCTCTCTGTGTAAAGGAGATGAACAACATCCTTCAAGAAAAAGCTTGAAGCAGAATCTCGTAGGCAATAGATTTGAATAAAAAATATTGTATTTTCCTTTCACGAGAAAATGAAAGCAACTGCTCTTCCATAGAACACCCACAGAACCAGCTGAAACATTAATGAGCAAAAGGGAACACATACCAGATTCCTTTGCTTGCTTTATTGGCTCTGCTTTTCCATGAATGGCAGAAGATATAAATATTATCGTTAGCCTTAGGGGTCTCTTCAAAAATGCTTGTCTGTATCAACTCATATTGTGAAAAAGTGTCGGTAGCTGTGTTAAACCACTGCAGGCAGAAACTGAAAAATGGCACAATAATTTTTCCAACCAGTGCATGCAAGATCAAAGCTGTTAAGAGGGGATGACAGGTGGCATAAACGTCCCAAGGCCCTGACTTACTAGAGGAATAACAGCATTCACTATAACTCTAATAAAAATAGTCCCAGTAAAAACACTGTGAAAAGCAACAAGTAGCCTGTTAAGTCTTTGACCTCAGGGTCAATCCACCAACAGATCATCTGGCAGCCCAGTGAGAAAAGTGTAATTGTATTTTATTCCCACACACAAGGCTGAAAAAGTCGGATATTAAAATGTCAGAAGAAGGTTTTAAAAGACATATTTATATTGATTGCAACAATAAAATCAATGCCAAAGGACAATCTCTTTATGGATATCCATCTTCAAAGAAATTGCATAGTTTTACATGACTCCAGTTGTGTTCTGTAAACTAGCAATTTTGTTAACATTCTGGTGTTCAGGCTTGTAGCTCTTACTTAAGTTAAAATAATTAATTCACTTTAGTTATACTTAGTAACTAATCAAGATGCATAATCTATTTGTGATGACTAATAATATTTTGTAGCAGACAGTACAACATGTCAAAGCTAGACTTCTTGTAGATCATATTAACAGCTGTAATTTAAAAATTGAGAAGGACTATACCTCATCTTTGAAGAAATTTATGAAAATAAAAGGAATACAGGGGTTTTTTCCTATGTTCTGTTATGTGGGGTTTTTTTCCCACTTTTTTTGTTACATACCTATAATCGTATTAGAAAGAAACCTGTCTAACCTAACAGTTTTTATTCAATTTGAACTACTTGCAGCATCTTGAAGTACATATTAAAGTAGATAGACCAGTGGTAGTTAGGTGTCTATTTTGGAAAAATATAGAATCATGATAGAAACTAACAGAAAAATAGATGTCAAGCATCAGCACTACACAGACTAGATTTAGGTGGTAGTTCTTCAGGTTGGAGGAAAACAACTTATCTTTTCCAACACAGTACATAAAATGTAGCAGTATTCACTGTGATAATAATTCAAAGGCCTTAGGAAGCAGACAAAAAATGCAAAGTTCACAAAGGAAAAAATAAGGCTAAAGCATTATTTATAGGGATGTGCTTGGGCCCTTAACCTGTAAATAAATCATAGTGAGGTTTTTCATGTGAATGAAGCCTCAGATTTATTCCTCCAGAGAAAGACATGAAAGCCTGCACTGCTTTGTGAAGCAGACCTGGTACAACAGTAGCTTAGAGGCTGAAGAGAGTTCATTTGAATGTTATTTAAGCACCAGCTCTGCAGAGTTTAAAGTGATCTTACATCAGCCTGTAGAGAGCTTCGACCGCAGCCCAGCTGAGCTTCGAGCAAAAGATGTACGCAGAGCTGCAGAGGAAAGGGCTGTGCTCTGCAGGGAACAAGGGCATATACTCCCAGAGCAGCCCGTGAAATCCTGCTGGCTCATAACAGGAAGGTAAAGTGGCTGCTGATTAATGGGCATCTTCAGACACACACAGTATATAGTAAATGACCTGTTGGGTTTAGATAACTCACTGATACTACACAACTTCACAGAATCATACAATAGTTTGGATTGGAAGAGACCTTCAGAGATCACCCAGTCCAAGCCCCCTGCAATGAGCAGGGACATTTGCAACTAGATCAGGTTGCTCAGAGCCCCATCCAGCCTGGCCTGGAAGGTCTACAGGGATGGGGCATCTACCACCTCTCTGGGTAACTTGTGCCAGTTTTTCACCACCCCCATCGTAAAAAATTTCTTCCTCATGTCTAGTCTGAATCTCTCCTCATTTAGTTTGAAACCATGACCCCTTGTCTTATCGCAACAGGCCCTGCTATAAAGTCTGTCCCCATCTTTCTTATAGGCTCCTTTTAAGTACTGCTGGTTGAGCATGACCAGCTGGGCACCCTGACTTGGGTGAAGTTTTCCACCACACTACAGCTCAGGTTTGCCACTATGCTTTGGTTCTCCCAATCAAGGGAACCCAAGTCACAGCAAAGAACTCATACAGAACACCATGCAGCTCCAGACATGTTCCCAGCCACCAGCCCAGCCTTGTGCAAGCTGCTGGGGGACACCTCACTGCTGGGTGGGCAAACCAGTGGCTCTCAGTCTGCACAGAGCAGTCTGGGCATGCAAGTTCCCCAGGCATCTTTCTTGCATAAAGTTCAGCATCAGTGTGCTCAGTGTCGGAACTGGACCCACTTACATGCTCTTTACACTGTGGCTAAATAAGCAAATTGGTTATATTACTTAAAAACACAACTGTTTTATAAACTCAAAATCCTTCAACTATTGCACATACTAATTTTGAATGGGCACATAAAACTTTCTGACTCCTAAGTGAGAAAGGTGAAGATAATGTATGCATGAGGCACTATCGAAAGAAACAAAGAAAGAAAGAAAGAAAGAAAGAAAGAAAGAAAGAAAGAAAGAAAGAAAGAAAATACAGTTCCCAGACATTCCCCAGCCTAATCATAAAACATGTTTTGAAAATCCTGCTCTTGGCTAAATACTCAACTACTGCACATACACTAAACCAGCTATAAGCCTCCACATAAGAACAATTACTGCACTCAAGCTGAATTGACAAACACTGCCAGTGCCCTAAAATAGATGTCTCCGTCTTGCATTGATGACTGCTTCATAATCCCAAGCAGCAAAAGAAAGGATGAGAAACTACAAATCAAAGCCAAAAATGGAGATATTACTCTGCCAATTTCAATTTATGGTCTTTATTTAACTGTCAGATATACCAATCGTTTTTCTAGCAAGAAACCACCAGTATGAATATTTCCATGGAAGAGACATTGCTCTTCTTTTTCCTTTCCTTTTACAGTTAAGCAATTATAAAGTTAAAAGAACAGACAAGGAGAAGCAGCAAGTCTACTTCACTTAAATGAACAATTGTTAGGGACTGCCAACACGATTGTTCATGTAAGGCAAGTCGTACTTGCCTCCAAAATAGTTTGTTCGTAGAAAGATAGGGTGTCTCTACAGAAGCAGATAGTTCCTAACCTTTGAAGAAAACCAAATAATAACTTTTTAAAATAAATCGGGCATACAGTGTGTTTTAGTGGCATAAGGATTATGACTGTAATCTCAATAAGTGGTGTGAGAACATGCCCTTCCCGCTGTGTATGATATGTGCTGATCAGGTTTCCCAAAAGCAGATGCAACTTCAGTATTTGATTTCTAAGAATTCTTTCTTTATCACAGAGATCACTATAATTTTCTGTCTTTTGAGAGATGTGATTATTTTTCTACTTTCTACTCTTTTATGTAATACTGCTACTTGACCCACATTAAAAGCCTGCTTAAAAAGGTGAATGCTAATGTCAAAGAATTTACATAAAGGAAAAACAAAGCAATTTCTTTCTAATTGTTAGCATAGAGAAATTACCTTTTGAAGCAGTAAAATTCATCGGTGACTATAGTGTTACAATATATTTAAATTAGTAAAGCATTGACCCTACACGGCAGCATAATTAGCCCTGCAAAAATATATGCAGTGGGTATTTGAAAAAAATTGTTGTAAAGTGACTTGAATTATAAGTAAGTTGTATTGCTATTTTTACATATGTTATGTGTAGAGTTACCCAAATATCAAGGCACTCGGTTAGATGGAATAAAAGAGAAGGGTATGAGCTCCAATGATTTTTTTCCTTAATAAATATTTTGTTTCATAGGTATTTCTGTTATTATCCTTCCTGGAGGGACTTTAAAGAGAGTGCTGAGAGGTGCAGCCTTGCACACTAGTTACATGCTGTGCGGCTTGGGAATCCCCCCCACTGCATGTCCCTGAGTCTCCGGCTGGCCAGACCTGAAGGTGGCAAAAGAGAGGACAGGATAGCACAGGGGTGAAGCACCGAGCTGGACCAGGGAGCACCAGCCGTGATGCTGACCGAGGGAGGATGATAGAGGAGGGGGCTAACAGATTGCAGGCCGCTGCAGTCCCACAGGCGAAGGGGCAGGTGGGGCAACCCTGCACCCTGGGGGGACACGGACACAGAGAGGGGCCCACAGAGCTCACATATATCGGGAATGGCCTCATGCACCCATGAAGGGGACGCAATGGGGCACCCGCGCCCTGGGGATCTGCCAGGAGCAGCCTGGCTGCAAGAGAACCTGCTGTTCAGCCCCAGGGCTGGGAGCTGCTCCCCAGACCCAATGTTCCTCACATCTCAGAGGTGACCAGAAGCTACTTCATCACCTAGAAAGGTGATGGGTTCCCCCACCTGTGAGTTAGAATGGAAAACGATGATACAAAGTCAAGCTGTTTTGACATCAAGCGTTTAAAGAAAACTAATGCTAGCACAGCAAGGTTAACACTTCAATTATTAACGATGCCGCCAACCCAGAACTGACATAAATGTAAATGAGTGACTTGTGTAGGTTTGGACACCTTCACATGAAGGGCAGCATCTCATCCTCTGATTTTCACACTAAAGGAATGCTTCCTCGTGTCTGAGTTCCTGCTGAAGTAAAACTGTGGCTCTTTCCATTGCAAGTACCCATGAGCAAACCAAAATAACGTGTGTTGGGTGGGTCCTGCCCAGTCTCACTCTACTCTGATAACTGACACAGCTTTCCTGTGATGTATTAATGATTAATAATTTATAATTCATTCATAATTAATTGTTCTTTTACTTTTCTTAATTTTAAGTAATCACTGTGACAAAACTGCCTGATTGAAATCAGCAACAGAACAGGATTCAAGATTCTTTGTCAGAATGCTTGGATTAATATGAAAAATACATTCTGAGTTACCGTACTTGAACATTAGGGAAAGCTGTTTAATTACCATAAATCATTATGACACAGGCTGAAGTATAAACTGAAGTGGATTGAATCCTGTGATCATTGGTATGCCCAGGAAGCCTGGTAACTAGGCTTGTCTTCTATATAAATTATACTCTTTGAGATCTCTAACCAAAGCTGGCAGCACATCAGAGAGGAGAAGCAGGACTGAATGAAAAAAAAAAAAATAGAAATATCTCATAGCTGTCATGTCTGTTTCCCCAGACAGACATCTTTATCCCCACATCTACCTGCAAATCCTGAGAAGAGAAAAGCATCAGAGTCACCAGAATCTCACTGAAGTCAGGGAAGGGAGTTATGACCCACCAGATCACACCAGTGCTTGGTTTGCTACTACAAACATTGGGACTACTGTAGCTATTTTTGTTCTCAATTATTCATCTGCTAAATTTCAAAACTTAGCCTTGCACTACACAAAAAATAGAGAAGGAACTGCGGTCTATCATGTGAACTTACAATGACAACAGCAGCAAATAACCCAAGATAATAAAAGAAAGCAAGTTTGAATAAAGGAGCTTGTCTCCTCACTTACTGTTTGCCTAAGAGCACTAGTACCAGTGAAGTGGTAGGGAAAGTGGACAGAGACACTTTTCAGAAGAAATCTGGGCACAAAGTGGGTGATCATTGTTCTCAATTGGATCTCAATAACTGTGAGGTATTTAAAGCACTATAGGAAGAAAGGGAAGAAAATATTTAGCCTTGAGATAAAAATTTGGAGAATATTTCTAAAGCAAAATTGCCCACTAAATGGGCTTTGAGACTTGGAAGAAAATTACTCTTACATTTGAGAAATAAAACACTATTTGGAATGAATCAAAACTACCTCCCTCTGTCCTGACCTTTATTATTTCAGTGTTCAACAAGGAACTCTTGCTTTTTTTCTGCAGACATCATTGAACAAAACTCAGGCATGTGAGCTGCCTTAACATCAATGAAACTAACCACATCTCACGCGCTTAGAGCAAAACGTGAGCTTAAACATAGCTGTACACTGAACTGCTTTGATGGATTTGATTTTGTACAAAGGGGGTGAGCTTATGCTAATGCAACATATTCCTGCAGCACGTACTTACAGAAAGCTCTTACTGAAATCTATGTGACAAGTCAGATAAGTGCAGATCCTTTAAAGGAGGAGCAGAGTATCTCTAGGTCTGCAATTTTTTAATTATCTTCTTAAAAAGTAATCTTAAAGACACATTACAATACATAATTAAATGAGCACACACTGCACAGACGAGAGCAATTTCTGTTCACACAAAGCTTTCTGCTCTCATTTATTTATTTATTACGTACCACACATCAAACTTCAAAGCTATCATGTAGTCTCAGGCCAAAGAGGTGCTTTCCCAGACTAATTTTTCTGATTATTTATTCTTTATTAACCATCTGGATAGCTGATTACTTCAGGGTAATACTGCTCCTTACAGCTCACAGTCACTACTGCCACGGTTACTACAGTATCATATGGAGATGAAAGAAAGTACTTTCAGAGATCTTGAGCAATTCTCCTTCCTGCAAGCATTCAAATTTTATCTCAGAGAGCAGCAGCACCCTTAAATCAGGCCAAGTTGCTCGTACCAAATATGAGACTCCCTCACATCCCTTTGCTAGAGAAGTGCCCTGTCAGCCTGGTGTGGGGTGCTCCCTCCCTCCTCAGCCTGATTAAGATTTCATTGAGATTGATATACTCCTCCACGTCACCCTTTTCTGAAACCAAAAAAAAAAAAAAAAAAAGCCACAACACTGGAAAAATCTGTGCTCTGTTGCCATTTAAGATGCGGACAAACCAGCTTGCCTGAAGTGAGAGGCTTTCACAGTTCCCCACGAGCTACCAGTGTGAAAATGCAGCGCTGCTGGCACATTTCTTGAGTGGTTTAAACCTAGTTCTGCCTCTATATTAAAGCTGCAGATAAACATAATGTTTCACATGTTGCTTGAGAGAGTAGTGTGGGAATTAGAGACTTAATGTCATTACCACACTGAGTGCCTTTCTTTGCCCCACTTGCAAATACAGATATATAGATGCTTTTGTCAGTTTAGGAGGAGACACTGCAAAATTGATTCTGAGGAACTTCATCATGCACTGAATGCTATTGCCTCTGGAGCCTTTTTGATGTCAGCATCAGATGCTCTTCAAAACTTAGCGGATTTAATATGGTCTCTCCTTCCCTGTCTAATTTGCATCTTTGAAATTGTGTGCAAGTAAATTTCACCTAACTTCTTACGCTTCAATGATGATGAGTTATGAACTGCAGAATCTAGAGGCATGGATTAAAAAAAATAATAATAATAAATGCCTTGAGACCAGCATCAGTATGTGAATGAGTATATATCTTAGGTAGTTCCATCATTTTTTTTCCTGGTGGCAAGCGGAATTTTCAGAGAAAAATTAGTAGTGGATAATAAATGTGATGCCTGGTGGTCCTACAACAACACTACATTATAATACCAAGCTCAGTTAAGGTCACCTTGATATAAAATTGATATTACAGGGATGGAGAAAGGAAAGTAAAAGGAACACTGAATGATGCATAGATTTGGGGAATACAGTTATACAGAAAGGCCAATGGAACTAGGCCTCTTCTCTTTAAAAATGGAGGGACAAGAAATGAGATAAAGAAAACTACGAAAACAATAGAAAATATAAGCATGATTTCAGGTACCCAGTTCACACAATATGACCAAGAGAGATGTCCATTTAATGAATCCCTGTCTTGAAGTTACTCAGTAATAAGATACACAAGCTACTGAAGTAATGGAAAAAATGCAGCACTATACCATTACAGATAAACTGTAGTTTAATACCCGAACACACACTCTAAATCTTTGCTTTGAGAATATCAATAAGAAACAGCAAAACAAAAAACCAATGCCTATAAGGATTTCCTTGACAACCGTGAACATGGTTAATTTTTGGGTTTATGTGAAAGAAACTCTCTGCTAATCATGCAGCTAATGAACAATGATGAAGCTGAGTTTGGAAAAAAAAATGTTGTTGCAGAAGTTGATAACTGTAAACAAATACAATGAAGCAAATTAAATGATACCAGTCATTTAATTTAACCACTACTTTCATATCAACACACAGCCCAGTGCAGTGAGCAGCATTAGGACAGTATGAAATTCAAAACCCACTGCTGCTCCATCCAAAACTCTCAGCCTTGCTAAGGCAGCAGGCGCTGGGGCCGGCCAGATCTGGAGCAGGAGGGAAGCTCAGGTTTGGAGAGCTGCTGGTCAGACGCTGTGGCCATGCAGGTTTAAGCAGCACCTGAGTAATTCAGGCTGCTTCAACAAAGCGGAAGAGAAGAAAGAAGGGAGGATGAAGCTGCCTGGAAAAGGAGAAGCTACGGGAGAAGCTGAGAATGCAGAGCGCTCCCTGGAAAACCTCTGCCACCTTTTCCTCCTCTCCGAAATGAGTCTCATATCCTTTTTGCATCCTCTCATCTCATCTCCTGTGCTAACTCAGAGCTATTTACCATCTAGAGGAATAGAACATAAAATCAGAACTTTTACTTTAGATTCACTCTCTATTAAGTAATGACTGTAAAGTTACAACAAGGCAGAACAGAAACACATACATAAAAGCTTCACATCTGGAATTTTCTGTCACCTTTAAAATTTACGATTATGCGGTAATTCCAGGATTTAGTTGATCTGGATGCCGTGGGATAAGAGCAGCTGCAATATGATACAATGTCATAATCTAAATGAATGAAAAGCATACATCTCCATCTGAATGCATCATACAATTAGGCAAACACTTTCACTTAGAAATAACATGGTACATATGCTCATCTATAGTTTCGGTTATTATTGTCTTATATACTCTGTAGAACTTCAAGGAGATTTCTCATTTCTTTACTTTTTTTTTTTTTCTTCTTCTTTTTTGGGGGCCAGGGCAAGTTTAAAGATCTTCCAGATCATGCATGGTAAGCAAAGTAAATGTTCAGCGAAGGCATTCCAGAGTGTTTGTTCACTGTGCTGCAAGAGTGACTAGCCGCTCCTAGGCTTGGATTATTTCTGCAGTCCACGTAAGCACTGAAATAAAAACAGGATGTAAAAGAACAAAGAAAAAGTTTCATGCTTTGTTATTATATCAAATGGCCAACAGAGTACTGTTAATCTGGAAAAGAGTTAATGAAGCATTTTACACCAGGATGGCTCCTTTGAGATAACAGTTTTCACAGCAGGTTCAGTGTTCAATGTTAAAAAACATCACCTTATTACAAATAAGAAAATGGGATAAGAATACCCTGATGGGTGCATGTGTATAAAACTGATTATATATAGTAGCAAACAATGAACAGTGCAGAATGGATTATATTCTGCTTTATTGGCCAAACAGATCAGACAATCTTCATCTTAGAAGTTCTGGCATGATGAACGAAAAACCCAAGGATGATTGTTTTTCTAGTTTTGCTGCAAGTTTTCAATGCAAGGGTCTAACACAATGTCATTCTTTTTACTCAAATTTAATTCTGAAGAAGGAATTATTCCTTGCCTCAGCCTAGGCTAATCTGGGAGGGGAGTTTTTTCCCTACCCCTGTCTCAGCAGCCTGGTGAGTGAGCAGCTGAGCACAGCTGCAGGAGATGCCCAAGTCCAGTCCACATACATACCTACGCACCATGAAACCCAGTGGCATCTAGGCAAGATGCCAAGTTTAAACACCTGTGTAAGAGCTTCACCCATCAGTGATTTACTGATGATTTATTACCTTGCCCTAAAATCCCTTCTTCTGCTGTTTCAAGATGAATTTTTTTTCAACTGGCTCTTCCCTTTTTCAGTACTGTCATGAAAAGGTTGCCTTCCTCTCTCTATAATCCACTCCCACCCGCAACTAGTAGACTGTGAATAAGTTTGAGGCGTAATTGAGAAGAGAATGTATTTAATGTGTTTTACACTGTGTTAATATAATTCTGTTTAAACTGCTGTCAGGCGATGTCCCATAGCCTTAGCGATTCGTCCTTTAGAGCCTTTGTCAGATTTTTCACCTCCCTGAACCTGTGAGTTCCCCAAAGCAGAAGGATGTGCTGTTTCAATTCTGTGACACTTGCAAAGTATCTCCTTGATTTCATGCATGACACAAACTCTGACAGAGGAGTTACACTGTGCTGTTGCTTGTAAATTTTACTACTTTACCTTTCTGTTACTTCCTGCGATTAAAAGAAAGAGCTGTTTATATGGCAAGCGCGTGGTTTCACTTTCTGTAGGGCAGACAACAGTAATAACACTAATATTTTATGCTTCTACTTCTCTGTCATTTGAAAATTTCAAGCTGTTCATCACCTAGAATCTCGTAGTGATTTAGTATATCCATCCATGCAACCCCTTGTGAGATAAAAAAGCATCACAATTATTTTTATAAATGTGGAAATTGCATCAGAGAGAGATTTTGGTCTCAAACTATGCAAATGCCTAGGTATCCTACACAGTGCATGGGAAAAGACAGGCTTTCTGAGCGGGATACACAAAATGGCAAGCCATCATATTACATTTCCAGCTAATTAAGCAGGAGAAAATATTGAGGACATTTGCCCCCACAGGCAGATCATCTAGTATGCACCTTCTATAAAACTATTGCCTTCAAATTTTCACAGTAATACTGTAGAGATACTCTTGTCATTTAAAAATAGCAAGGTTGTGCTATCTGGTGAAATACAGCTTCTGTTGTTATGTCCTCCCATCTAAAAACTGTGGAGGAAGGAGATGAAATACAGTTCTGAGATAAGACACCAACAAGAAGGCTATTGCATATAAAAATGAAGGCAGACTGGGAATGGAAGAATGGCATTGCCGCAATGATGCCATTGCAAGTCTGTCTGGCTTGAAGTCGTGGGAATGCTACTGCATAGAGCCCTCCAGGGAAAGTAGGTTCAGGATGATCTACTTTCTAGACCCCAGCTGGAATCAAAGCTGGACTAGTTCAGCTCAACATGTGTATGACTTTCAGAAAAGAAACACACAAACCAGTCACTTTACCTTTGATCTCTCAGTCCCAAACCTTAAGGGAGACATACGAAACATCTTCAAAAGGTATTTCTTTGCAGTGCTATTTATAACTCTCTTTGATACCAAATACCAGCACCTGTATTGGATCTCTGGTTTTGTGATATCATGATTTCTCTCTGAATAAACTCTTGATGTTTCACAGTCTGTAAATGAAATCACCTACCATGCAACAAAAAGATCATCATCTTAACACGTTTCTCCCTGGTAATGTTCCATATATTCCACAGATACCATACCTGTTCTCTCGGTCAAGCTAACTGATAGGTATCTAACGATTTGTACTATCTCAGTCTGTGTATAGCTTTGAAGTTTGCTGCTTCTATTTCTTACTGGAAGAAAGACACATGTCCACAGAAGCTTTTTGATGTTTCATTTTGCAGCTATGCTCACTGGTCTAACAAAAAAATACTTCTACAAACTTGATCTTGCCAAGTCTATCAAGATTGACACAACACTCTTGCAGAGACCTTGTTTCTAGCCTCGCCAAATATGGGTCATATTAAATTAGCATCTAACAAGTAAAGAGTTGGAGAGACAACCACTGACATAACCAGGGAGGGCTTCTTTACTTTTTACTATAGACCCAGAACTTATCATTTTGGGGATGAGTTTGAGGTTTGCAGTGAGTGGAGGCACATAAAAAGGATGTTCTAGGGACCCTACTACCTAAGATGTCTACCACATGGTTCTTCTTGTGAGAAGCTGACTGAATGATTCAGGTGTTCTCTGCCAATTCTATGTTGGCAGGCCTGTATAAAGTCACAAAGAAACCTGATAAAGTTAAGAATTCAATTTAAGTCCCTTCGATTACTGCTTCAACTACTGCACTTTTCCTTCTCTTTAATGATATAATTAAATATTTAAAGTTATTAACTCAGCCACATCTTTTTAATTAAGAGATTACTGTTATTTTGGAGGGACGTTTACTGTGAAGATCATGGGCTAATTAAATTTGCTTACTTTATGTGTAAACTTGACAAAAATGGCTTATTTGAATTTCTTGTTACAGCTATTTTAAAAGTCCACAGGTTTTACACCATTTTAAAGTATGAGTTCTAAAAACTGTCAGAAAAAGATGAATTTGAAAAGACCATGCCAGTGATTCTTGCAACTGCTGTAAGACAGGTCAGATATACTAAAAGAGCTGATAAGCCTGTCAACCCCACATTTCAGCTCTTGCTGCAGTGATATGTTTCAGAAGCTGCACTGGAAAAATGCATTACTTTTCCAAATATCAAATACTGGTTTGCTCATTTCATTTCTGTAGGATACAAATCAGACAGGGTACTCCAGATGGTTGTGTTGCCAATCAGAGAGACCCAGATAGGCTGGAGTAACGGGATGACAGGAACCTCATGCAGTTCAACAAAGAGAAATGCAGTCTTACACCTGAGGGATAACCTCAAGCACCAGTACACGCAGGGGGCTGACCAGCTGGAAATCACTTAGGCAGAAAAGGCCCTGAGGACAGTTCCATTCAAACATAAGAAAAAACTTTTTACTTTGTGGGTGATAAAACACAGGAAAAGGTTGCTCAGAGAGGTTGTGGAGTCTTCATCCTTGCATGGTCCTGTGCAACATGCTCTAGGTAACCCTGCTCTGAGCAAGGGGGTTGGACCAGACAATCTCCAGAAGTTGCTTCCAGGCTCATCTATTCTGTGGCACACAGTTTGGAAGCTCAACAAGAACTGTGTTTGAGGCTTTACTGAAGTTCTAAATTCTGTCAAAATGAACTATAGATTTTCGTTCTCCTGAATATGATGTGCAAGCACAGGTGACTAAAGACCCAAATTAAAATATAATCATTCAGCCATTTTAGGATTACAGGAAAATTAATTACTCAGACAAAAGACAAAGTAAGTTGTAGTTAAATATAAAATCTTAAAACTCAGAGAATTTACCCAGAGACATGTTTTTCATCATACAACTGTATAATAGCAACAGATAGCATATGATGTATATTTGCAAATTATTTGCTCTTTTTGTCCATTTCTCCTTCCAAAAATTTTGATATGTTCCCTATATTTTCATTGCTGTAAGTGTACACCTCCTTTATCCATAACTGGTCAAGGTCCACATCTGACACACTCGAACATTGATGTGATGCTTCAGTCCACAAACATTGAGCCATTTTATAAAATCACATTCTTATTATAATCATCCAGATCTTTCAAAAGATCAGCCTTCAGAAATGATCCAGAAGTTAAACCAACACTGACTACTCAGCTACCTTTCCACACTTTCTGGACAGAGCAATTCTTTGCTGAGCCTGCTGCTTCTGAAGCTGGAGGTGAAAGTCAAAAAGGAGTCAATCGCTTTGAACTTCTCTGTTTTGTTTCTATTGATCATTAGGTCCTTGTAAGATGAAGAAGAGGAAATCCATATTCTTGATGCTGGGAGGAGAATGGAGGTTTTCTTTGTCTGAACTGGGAAATTAAATCCGCATTTGTTCAGTGGAATATACTAAACCTCATCAGACACAGAACAGCAGAAACGTTTCAGGCAGCTCAGCATACTTCAAGTAAGAAATAAAAGTTTAGTTGTTAACAGTACTTACTACACATTTCTAGAAGTGTAACAAGCGTAACACTTGTTATGCTAAGATGTGACCTCATAACTTTTGAGCTTCACCCCTTTTTTAAATTTTGATTAACAAAGTGCTGCAGGGAAACTTTCCAAAAGCTACCTCAGCTGTCTGCCATGTGCCTCGACCCTTGTGTTTGACAGGGCACAACAGGAAGGAGAAGCACCTGTCTGTGGCAGCAACAAATGTCACCGACTCTCAGAAAAGCACAATTCCTTTGGTTCATGGATCCAGAGAAGCTACTCTCAGCTGGCCGCAGGCTAACCTAGGAGAAGTAGCTTCATACACGCAGAGCATCTTTCATTAGAAACAGGCTGTATCACTATACAGAATAGGCTCAAAAGTATATGTCCATGCAGGGGAACGTTTGGAGAGAGACTCCTATTATTTTTCAACTCAGAGCACTGCTTTGTATGAATTTTTCCCTGGCAACCCATTTGAGAAGTGAGGAAAGTGACTATAGTAATGATACTTGGCACGGGGTTGGGTGTATAGCAACACAGTTGATACAACTCAAGGCATTTCTCTCCAAGTTACAGTAACTATGAGTTAGGAGAGAAACATATTTGCTTGTGGAGTAAATCTGGATAGAGTCAACTGGAATAAAAATAACATAAGTCTCAATCTCCTGGCCAAATTAACTCCCACTTGTTGTATTGTTTTTGAGCTGAAAATGTATTTAGTTGAGAAAATGAGAATGGAACTGGAGAGCAGGTTCACCTTAATGGGACAGCTTCTGCAACAACCACAAACACATGAAGCAAGGTGCCTTCTAAAGTGTCCTTAAATCAAATGCATTTAATTCCCTACTTGTCCCTACATAATTAAACTTTTTTTTTCATATAATTCCCAGAGCTCCTTTCATTTCTAAACACAGAAATATTTATGCTGTCTCCAGGCAACTGGCCTTGATGCTATTAATTTGCACACAAACAGCAGACCATGTCACTGAGCAGTAGGAATGTTAATAAAGCACTTCAGCACTGAATTTTATTTTTTGAGCTTCCATCAACACAGGCAAAAAAATAACTGTATTCTAAGTAACTTTTGTGAAAAGATATTGTATCCTACTTTACATATCACTGTGGAGGAAAGTGAGTCAAAACCCTCTGTGAATATTATTGACTTGCAACCGATATACCTGAAAGGCTTTATTTACTGTTGGGTTTCTGTCCATTATACAAAAATTTGCAGTTTGCAGGACAGGTATAGAGCTATCATTTACTCACCACTCTTTTAGTTGGTAGTAAGTATGCTATTTAGCTGAGGTAATTTCGAAAATAATATTTGATAACTACTTGGAGATAGAATAAGATAGCAATTTAGCATATACAAGTGTACATAAGCTGCTATACAAGCAGTTTAAATCTGTTTAGTTTCTGTTAGGTGACTAGGATGTTAGACAACAGGGGAAAATCAGAGATCTTAGGGACAAGTGGGTCTGTGAGACAGACACCTTTCCACAGGCCAAAATCAGACAAATGAGATTGCTCACAAAGCAGCCTATACTTCCAAGTCTTAAGATAATTTGGATTAAATTAAATGGTATTGTATCTGATTACCTCATATAGATTAAAATCATTTTATCATTATAGAAGACAGTAAAATCATGGCTCAGCACCAGGATGCTGTCCACAAGTGCTGAGTATGTCTGTGCAGAGGTTTCTAACTGCAGACTCTCCAAAAGCTCTTTTAAACACAGACTAGATACAGATTTTCTCCCCTAATAAATTAACAACTTATTAATAGTCTTCAAAATAATCTTAATTATTGTATTTTTAAAATATTATTATTTGTTTTCATTATTATTTATATGTTGAACTGCATATATTACTTATTCATGCACCATATGGATTTTCTGTGTCATTATCAGAATTGCTTTTCTTCAATTCTATAGCCTGTTTAGCTTTTCAAGAAAAATTATTTCTTGTTTATTGTTTTGAGAATCTGGTCTGTTTGGGTTCATTTATACTCCCCTATTTTCTATCTAATGTCCAGTAATCTACAGAGAACTAAAGATTTGTGACCCTATATTCATAAACCTTATTTATGCTTAAGTTCTATTCACAGCATCTACTCTAAATCACTCAAAACTAGACCTAAGAATGGAATGTGCCTTGACCTATTCCCTTCACCAATAGTCCAGTCTCCAAGAATCTTTAAGTCTTTAGTGTTTCGAGGCCAGAATCAAATGGATTGATTTATTTAATTAATTAATTTTTTAGGTGACCAGAGAAAGGCATCTCTCACACCTAAACCGTCTTATGGAATCCCTACCCTCCCAGCATGATCATTTATCTTCCTTTCAAATATCAACTCCCTCTCATGCTGACACACGGAGCACTGAAGCTTCCAAAAGGAAAAAAAAGAAAAGGCTATTAGAAATATTGCTACTGGGCGGCAGGGAAATACTATGGCAGATTTTAGCAGAAAAGGTTAAAATTTGATAACGTTATTAGGTGCTGAAAACATTCCAAGATACAATGAAACAATAAATTCAATTGTGGGAAAGAATATCGGCTCTCCCTTTAACCATGCTTTTTTCCCCCGCCTCAGCTAACGAGTGCCCTTGCCAGTCTCTTTGGAAAAAATCCCAAGCAGTATGTTTGATTAATTAAGGTTACATTACAGCACTACATGTCAAAAGAGAATTGTGCTCTTTTGTTTGGAGAACATCTTATCTTCATGAATGCACTGGCTGGGACAAGTGCCTCGAGAGTGCTCGGGACAGAGAGATACTAATTCCAGAAATAAGAGTGTGTTAGCAACTTGACAGCACAGGCCTCAGGCAACTTGTGGTTATAAAGTAGCTCAAAATGGGGTTTCAGTTGTGTTAGAGGTTGACATATGTAAGTTTGATAACAAAGATTCATAGATTTTAAAGCGAGAAAGGACTATTCGTGTGACATTATTTAGTTCAGCCTGCTCTGTATCAGAGTTCCCCCTGCAGCAGGACCTATAATTTGTGCTTAGCTAGAGTACATCTTCCAGGAAGGCATTCTAGTCTTGATCTGAGGATATCAAGAGATGGAAAACTCATCTCTTCCAAAGAAAGCTTAATGCAAAGATTAATAATACCCACTATTAAAAAAGAGTGATACATATCACCAATTTAAATTTGTGAAACTATCTTCCAGCCACAAGTTCACATCATATCTTTTCCCAAGTATGTTAAAAAGCTTCTCAGTCCATAATAATCTTGAAACTAATTATTCACAAGAATCAAAACTTAAAAAACAAACAAACCAACCAACCCAAAACCCCCCAAATCTCACCACTTTACAGATCCAGAATCCCTATGTCTCTTGCTCTAAGCTGTCTTTTTGAATCAGCTTCATGGTTTATGACTGCATAGTCTATATTTATAATCCTTTGAAACTGTGAATACAAGGACTGTATACCATATCCTGGCTACATAACCTGAAATAAATCAATGACTATTTGCAAAAATGATCTCTTAGCCCTACAGACTGCGTTTACACATCAAGAATCCCATCAACCCTTTTTGCTATCATGTCACACAGGGAACTCTCATACAACCATAACATGTGCCCACACTGCACACATTTCTAGCAGATATTACTTTGGACTATATCCAGCCTCATCTCTCAGACTGGATGCTCCACAAAACAAACCAAAGGAAAACCAGATGGTTGAGAAACTGAATTCAAAAGCACTCTCCACACCTGAACTAAGGTACAAACATAGGCACTCTATAAATCCTAAGCGGTTTCAAAGTCACTGCTTTTATGGACAGAGTCCTTAAACTTGCAGATACTGGCTGAATTCCTTGTCCTTAAATAAATAAATTACGTTTGCTTCCAGTAAAACACTCAGTCAAATTCACATTAACAACCTACTTCTTTTAATCATTGTTTCTGTCATTTTTGTGTCTTTCATGAGTTCTATCAATAATCACTTCATAATTACTATTTTATTATTGATGCGAATCATGCATAGCATTAAGCTGAGTACTAATTCTGTCAAGACCATACTTTAAATATTCCCAAGAAAGGAGAACATGTTACATCTTGTCCTTCAACTGCAACAGCTTTTGGTGAGTGACTGCTCATGAGAAGGGTGCTGCAGCCTGTACAGTCTGGCTGGCTCTGTCCAGCAGACTGCTGGAACAGCCTTGAAAGATTTCACGTAAGACCAACCTGGTGTGACAGAGAAGAAGGGGTGACAGGATCATCAGGGAGTTAATGATAAACATCTCAACGTAAGGAAATGCTGAGTTGCCTCGAGACAGAACCATTCTATTTCAGCTGGCAATGGACTCTGAGGGATTTGTCACTGCAGAGAAATGGCAAACCTCCACTTTGGCCTTTTTACCTTGGGCTGCCCACACGAAAGGGCAGGGGGAGTGACAGAAGCAGCCACATAGCTGAGCAACGGATGTTGTAAAAAATGTCTTTGCTGTGGAATAAAACTCAGTAAGGCAAAGAAGTTATCATCCTTGCTTCATGTTTGCATTATGGAGAAGCTTTAAAGGAATAGATAATTTATTCGGATAAACAAACACATTTATTCTTTCAAAGAATGAAAGAATGGCTAATTTGCCTTAGCACCTTACAAAATACCGGATTTCTACCAGTGACTCCAAGCCCTTTGAAAAAATCAAAGTAGGAGTGAGTGCCATGTTCAAATTAATTCTACAGATATTTACAGGTTTTACCTTAACCTACGAATATCAGGTGCAGGGTGTATTTCCCATGAGCTGTGTAATTAGTTCAGTACTCCATCCCTCCTGTAAGACTCAAGCCATGCACCTTTCCCCTCAGAATCAAAGGCTTTTCTGCCATACAGCCCATCTGCCAGGCTCTGTCAGCAGGAACAAAGGGCTGTGAACTGCGGTGTGATGAGGACAACTGACAGGGACACCAGGCAGGAGGAGATGTGTCCAAACTGCTGCTCAGCAAAACGGTTTGTGAGAAGGCAACAGCAGCAGGGTGAAACAGCAGCAGCCAAAATTGGAGTTCAAAGGAAGCAGTTGCATCAGTACCAGCGGTACCAGAATGCTTTCCTACATCACACACAGTCAGGCATCTTTCTTAAAAAGTATAAGACGCAGCATAGACTCAAACTCCACCAAAAACTCCTGGGATCACTGTGTTCCTTCTTGTACTTTTCCAACGTACAGAAGACATAAATTTATTTTAGATATCATTCTCCATTTTCTCACAAAAATACTTCTGTGTTTCATGGGGCCACCTTTTTAAGATATACGCCTCATCAAAGAGGAATTTTTTTAGGGAATTGGCACTTAGAAAAGACAGAAAATAATTTATGATGACAAACTGCAGTGGGAGTTTAAAAGCTCTGAAAAAGGCAATACCATCTAAAACTGCTTCTTACCTTATCAGCAGGCAAGGAGACAATCTGAAGCTCTGATCAGTTCCTCCCACCACCTCTGCTGGGGAGGAAAAGTAAGGACTCCAAATATTTTGCACTTGGTAAAATAGCATGCGTTATGGCTCAGGACTAAGATTGTGATGTAAAATAGCAATTCTTAACTTCTCTTATTATTTATTTGTTGGCTGTTATCTGACCATTGTGACAATCGATTATCAAAATACATTAGTCAAATTCTCTGTCAGATGTGGGCTTTAAAAATCATCTATCCTGGTAAGCACTCTTATTGAGAATTGATCCCTAAACAAGACATATTTGGTATGGCCAGATTTGACCCTAATTCCATTTGACTTAAAATTAAACTTAGTTCAATTGTTTACAAAGGTACTTGGAAAGCAGGCAGGAGTACTTTCAATAAACCATTTAGAAAGATGGCACATATAGTTCTTATTTGCATGCCCTCCTGTTTAACAGGAGTTGTGGATCTAAAACATTGTCCTTCTTTCCTCCCTCCTCTTTGATAGCTTTGTTTCACATCTTCATGATGCCTGTAGCTTGTGAATTATTGCTCTTCCTTTATTTAAAATAATAAAGTTGGTTTATCGGGTAAAAGCAGATGCTAAAGCTAGATTCTCTAATTATCACATAAAATGGATCCATACATATGTATGGCTTTATCAGGTAATAACAGGTACTGAATATTTATCCCTCCAGACACAATGGCTACACATTACAAATTTATGACTGCATGGTATCTACTTTGCAGCCTCCTTACAGCAGTCTCAAATGGACAAATCTCACTTATCTCTCCTGAGGCTGTGATGTTTTTTGGATTTGTTTTGTTTCTACTACCTTCAGGTTGTGTAACCACAACTGATCATGCTATTGTGGTGCCTCCAAAAAATACGTATGTATTAATAGTCACCAAATTTCAGGTTTTGCTGCCAAGGACCTGTGTATGTCAGGAGGTAAATAAAGAAAAAAAATTAAAGATATTAAACAGACAAGTAATGCCTCCAAACCAAATGGAGACATTTTCCAGGTCACCTTGAGATATAGCACTTCAAGCATCACATTAATTTTCCATGATGCTGGGCTGAGATGAAAACCCAACGGAACACTCCAAAATCCAAAGCTTTCCATCCCTGGACAAGTATAGGGCTATTTATGTTTCAGCAAATATAAAAATAGCTTTGTCCCTCCTTAAAGAAAGAAAAGACTTCTCAATATGAAACTATGTAAACGTGTAAGCCAACCCGGTCCCTACACAAAGAACTGAAAGTATGGTATGTACATACTTTCTCACAGAGTACAGCACACTTATAATACAGAACAGTTCAAGTTTCTACTACCATGTTCTTACAGAGCACGCTGCCCTGGCTAGTGCACACCATGCATGACTTTGCTGAAAATCTTATGACAAAACTCCAAGTCAGAAATTGCTTAAGTAGGAGACTGATGGGGCAAAGGAGACAGAAAATATTTAGGTAAAGTATCTGATATTGGCATCCTGCCCTCAACATCTCCACAGTCTGACTGCCTCTCAATCCAAACCAAGACCAGGAGTCTTCTGACTGTTTCAGCCCTGTATCACAACTAGATAAGTTGTTCTTAGCATAGTGACTCTAACAAAACATAGTATCCTACAGTTTGTACCTTTTGATCCTTTATTTCTTGCCTGCCTTCTTCCCCTCCCTCCACCTCCTTGTGTTGCTTCAATGAGGAAGAAACAGCACATTCTGCAGCTGAGGGTTGTAAACCTACTAACTGAGGAGTTGACACAGCTGTGCTATTAGCCAGCTGGCTACCACCAAACAACACACAACAGCTGAATTTTGTGTGCCTTCCTTTTGTGCTTCTGTTTCCATTTGTTATCAGTAGCTTCAGTTTTGCCAAACCAGCATTCAGGCTGGAATTCTTTTGAAAGTCAAATTATCTGTGTTTCTGCTCTGATATTTCATCTGCACAGCTCCACCTGAAGGTACAGGAGCTGGGCTTTGGGCTTCCCCAAAACATTTAATACGAGACAAAAGAAGATGAGCCCTACATTTGGTAAACTGTTCAGCCACAATTTTAGTGTATACTCTTGATTGAATAGTTTTACACCTGTAAAATTAGGAAATATCATATACTTTGCCTCACAAAATGTATTATAAATAAATTCATTTTTTATGAAAAGGACAGACCAGTGAAAGAAAAACTAAGAAATGCCTGCTTCTGTCTTCAAAGCATAATTTGAACAATGTTTAATAAATCAGGAAAGGGTCATTCACAGAACTATGAGACAAGAAGGTGATCACTAAATGAGTGCTACATATTTGTGTTCTTGTAAGCCAGGAGGCTTTGGAAAAAAAAAAAAAGGAGCAAATAATTAAAGAATAAATTATGTTAGCACAGAGTATTTGTTTCCTGTTCCTAATGGAAACATTTTCCACATCATTTCATTGAAGGCTGGCAATACCTGAAAACGGGCAAGCAAAACTGGCAAGCAATAAATAGCCTCAGCCACCAGAGAGAAACAGAGGGAAATCATTAACACTTGCAGCCACCTTCAGAATTTTTTTAATGCATTCATTCTCACTTGCCACTCTGGACCATGAGCTGTCTTTCCTATTGCAAAGAAAAGGTGAGTCATACTGAGAGTGAAAAACTCAGTCAGAATCAAAGATGAATGACGGCTTTCTATCCCTACACTCTGACTGCAAAAATAAAGCCCTCAATTAATCAAATATAAATAAAAGCTTTCACAAAGAGTCCTCTTTGCACAGTATCTGTTCCTCTAAAGCACCACATCTTTTTTTCTCTAGAACTGCATACAAGCGAGGAAAAAAAAAAGTTAGCTCTGCCATAAAGTTCTTAGGAATATCTAGGAATGTGCCCGAAATACAAGCATATAGCCAGTCATTTCACTGTCTCAAAGCTTTGAGTTATTCTCCTTTAGTCTAGAGGACAGTAATCCAGATTTTCTTAATCAGTATTTTTCAGTAGTGGATCAGGATTTTCCCTTCAGAAAATTAAAGGGGCATTCTGCTCCAAAGAGTGTTTGTTGATTCTCACCTGTTATCCTAATGTCTGTCTGTTCAAATTCCATTCTCTTGGCTTTCCTTCAAGAACGTAACATCTCAGCTTTTGGAAGATTCTCAAAGTGATTACGCATGCATAATTAACTGTGAAGAGTGAGATCATCTGTTCCACAGAGCTCATCCGTCCTATAGTATTCCTGGATCCTCACTGGGATGAACAAGGCATCTTTTTGAATTGAACAAGGCAACTCTGTGAATGAACTCAGCATCCTTCTGCAGTCTACCTTCTTCAAAATGTCAAGCCATCTGCTTCTCCTAGATTTTTTAATTGTATTTAGCAAAGTGAAATGTGACATTTTTGCAGTGCATTAGATATCATGAAAAGGAGATTACAATAGACTTTTTAATTATTCAGGGCACAAGTGCTCTTGAATGTAGGTATAGAAAAAGAGGTACTCCAGCTGAGAACTCTTCTGCGAAATGGCAGTATTGAAAAACTGGAGAAAAAAATGGCAAGCCCAGTTGTTTTCAGACTTACGCAATGGGTATTGATGCATTTTCCTCTTTATTAAATCTGATTGAAACGTCTCATCTCCCTTTTTTGTTTTAAAGGAGAATGGACAAATGATGGAAAATATATGGTTGTCCCACCACCACATGCAGTTCTTTTTGATTTCACATGGCTATTCCCATCCTGCAGTAGAAAACAGGGTGCAGGTAAAGAGAAGAAAGTTTGTTCATATTCGAGTAATGGAATTTTAAACTTCAAAGTAAAATTGAGAGATTGACCTTTTGTTGCTGAATGTCAAAGTCATTTGCTCAAATCAAAGCTGATATATAAATGTCATCTTCATAATATGACAGTAATAAACAAGCAGATAAAATAAATTAAACTAGTATTGTCTTATTATCAGTCAGTAACAATAGTCATTTTAGTCAAGCTAGTACAGCACTGCTCTAAAAGTGTATTCAATGTAAAAGGAGATGAGACTTGTCTCAGTCAATGGGTGCTCAATCTTTTCTCAGAAAGACAGCTTGGCGAGCTTACTGGTTTCATTTTAGGCATAATATCTTGCCATTAGAGCACACACAAAGTCCCAGACCTGCATCCAACCCTCAGCCTTAAGCCTACAGAAGCAGGAGAAATCTCTTATAACTCCAAGAGGAATCCTCCCCAAAGCTAAACACTAATTTTCAGAAAGTGACATCTTCAGGGCCAGAGAAGATAAGACAGACTTGACCCTCTACCCAACAGGACATGTTCTGAGAAGTATATTCTGTTCCACAGACTGCATAGTTTTCAATAAGGAGTCACTTCATAAAATACATAACGACATGACGGTCAGGGTAACAGTTATGAAGAGCTTTATGATCTGCACGCCCTGTCCTGATGCTGATATTTGCAACACATAAAAATGCACCATCATGCCAGGCACCTTTTAAAATTCTGCAGTAATAATTTTCTTGTTCATGTACATAACCCAGTGTTTTTATTATTAATGGCCACGTTAAAATGCTAATAACTAAAGCTTAGTAATGAAATATGCATGTTGGTACATGAAGGTATCATTAAAACCAATCCACTTATGATATGTCATATAATTTGTGGCTTCGTATTTTATACTAGCTCTTGGCAGAGTAATTAAAGAACAATCAAGCCTTTCTCATTAATTAACATTGTCAGGATGTCTGTATGATATGTAAAATGTGATAATGAGTTGAGAACTTTCAGCATTTGGGATAACTTGTTTTTTCTCTCCTGAAAGGAATTTAATAAAGAAACATCGGGAAGTGGGGCATCATTATATTTAGTGGAAATCAAAGAGGATAATGAATGCAACAAGAGGTTAGAAATCAGGAGGCATTAATTTATCTTCTTCATTATGCTCCATTAAGTGAATCCATGCTATCAAATAAAAATGATGATTTTGAGCATCGATGTAAATTTTTTCATTACAGTTCGAAATTACAAACTCTGAACATCTGTATTTACTTCTCAGCTCAAATATGTTTATAGCAATAGCCTGGCTTTTCACGTCTTTTTAACTCAATTTGGGCTGAAGCCCAGAAAATTGTTAATATAGGTTAAGAATCTTTAATCGAGACATTTAAGAACTTTCCAGTAAAAGATCATTTTTCTGTACAATTAGGATATATCAGCAATGACCTTTTCATGGGAACATGAAGTTTTGGCAAACTTTTGCTAAGTCACAAGCAGGCTTCCATCAGAGACTATGTTAAGTTTTTATCATCTTTTCATGCACTATACAAGTTCCCAGATTGGGTCTGTTATTTCAAAATAACTTCGGGAGGCAGACTAATCCATTCTTGGATCTTTCAAGTTGCTTCCTTCCATGGGGGGCAGATCAAGGGAAGAGAATAGCATTTGGGATCCCAAGACTACCAGCACCTTGAAGACTTCCTTTGCAGTCTGCCTTTGCAGCTAAACTGCAGCAGATTGTCATTATAAATGTTATATCATACTGATATCTTCATTTCCTTCACTGGCAAGTAGTTTAAGTACTTTATTTTTTCATCCAGACCTCTCCTGTATGCAGCCCATACTGAAGATACCCTATTCCAACATCTACATGTCATGTTCCAGACCTTATGCTTGGACATAGGAACCATAACTAGACTGCCTAAAGTATGTAGTTATGCAGGGCTGGCTCCAAGAAAAACGATAACTGAGGGCACCTTTGTGGCAATATAGAAGTTTGTATTAAACTATGTCAGATAGATGAAAAATAATAAAAAACCCCCAATGTTCAAGAAACAAGCCCAGAAATATAAGCTTGAAAAAACATAGATCGAGCACGAAGGAATAGTAGTTTTTTAAAAGCCCACTTGTTGGCAAAATGTCTTCCCTTCAGGAATGGATGAATGTGAAAAATGCCCCTAGCAGCTTCTTATGTTCTGACATCTTTTTTTTTTTTCAGTTTCCAGTGCAAAAAGAAACATAAACATTGTTCTTTCCTGACATCCTCATAGGATGAATGCTGCCATGTGGTAAAAGAGAAATCAGAAACACATGATCCCTCCTCCCTACAGTGTCTGAAGACTAAAATGACACTGAACATATGCATCTCATCGAGAGGAGCAAACAGTATCTCCACTTCACTGTCAACAGATACTTTTGGGAGCTATTGCATTGCAAGACTTTGGGCTTGAGCATACCACAGAGATAACACAAGTCCATAATTTTAATGGCAATGCACTGTGACAGCACAAATAACACGAGTCTCAAAACAATTGGCAATTTGCCATTATGAAGGCATCTTTATGCTTCAAATTCTCTCCTTTTATTATATTTAGGTATGAGAAAAGGTTTCACGTTTTTCCTCACACGTTCCTTCCTGTGGTTTGCATTATTATTTTCTAAATGTATAATGTTTTATTTATGCTATTTTATAGCCCAGAGGCCTTTTTGCAGTTTCTTCTTTCAATGTACTTTGCAGATAAGTTACTAGGATATACCTATTTTTTTTCCCCCTGACAATTAACACTCATTATACTACCTTTGAAGACAAACAACCTTTTTTTTCAAGTTCAAAACATATCCTTTACCACAGACACAAACAGCTGTAAAAACAGTTAATCAAACATTCCTCCACCAACAATTTGCTTTGCTCGGGAGGGTATGCTCTACCATATTTTTTTTATATTTGGATTGCACATGCAACCTGATTTGGGTAACTGAGTTGTAATAATATCATTCTAACAACTAGTAGGCTCTGAAACCATGTTACAGAAGCATTGATATATAAAATGTAGTGTATTTCCTGAAGTGACATTCTAGAATTTGTAGTATCTAAAGTAAACCTATGGGACATTTTAGGGTTTTAGTGCATGGGATTTTTGTTCACCCTTTTTCCAAAGGAAAACATCTAGTATTCCTCTCTCAACAAGATGAACAGCTATTCAACAGGCTAAATGACAAACGGATGTTACAGTAATATCAGAACAAGTCCTGCTGAAATTACTGTGTGACAGTAGTCACAAATTACCTCTCAAAGTAGCATGTAAGTCTCAGAGTAAGACCTACTGCCAATTCACTAAACTCAGAAGTCTTTCTTAAGGGAGCAGTGCTGAGAAGAACTGCACTGCACTTCCAGCTTCCGAAAGCCTTTTTTGCAAGCTTAAACCACTAAATATCTACAAGGAAAACAAACAAACAAAAAGACCATATGGCAAGTGAAGTTGGTGTAGCTTGGAAACTCTTAAATATCTTCAGTCCAGCATGTCTTGACTGCTGGGCACTTTCATATATACTTCACAACAAATAGCTCTTGTCATGCTGCAGTCTCTTATATCATAATGTCAAGTATTTGAAACTCTGTCATAAAAATCAATATAGATCTTTCTATTCCCTGTTAAAAGCAGAAGAAATCCTGACAATTGGACATATTACAGTACTGAATAATAGGTAAAAGTGAGTCATACTTTTCCTTGGAGAACTAGAGGACTGTAAGAGGGATGCATGGTTTACTGCACTGCTACTTTGCACATTTGCTGAGGGCCTTGAGGAAGTCCTGGAAATTGCAGCTGAGGAAGGGCAAGGTTTTGTTTTTGTAGGATTAGTTCTTCCACCAAGGATTTAGGCAAATAGGACCAAATATGCATGTCTGTCAAAACTTGGAATATATCAAAAATACGGAAAGTCATTTTTGAAATTCCTGAATTTTAAATTTTGAAATAAACTGAGAATGCAAGAAAGCAGTAGGATGCAATGTGGAAAGCTATTGACATGTTTTTGGAGAAGAAGGATAGTATCTAGTGAATGAAACAAGCATCCAAGGAAGCCGAGGCTGCATAATGTACAGGCAATGAGAAATGAAGCTTCACAGAGAACAGATTACATGTGAAGAACTGAGCTGATGTCTTCAAAAATGCATATGATTTAACCTTCAGTCTAAGCAAGGCAAGTAGCTAAGCCTTTACAGGTAAACATCAGTGTCAATTCAGCTTAGATCACTGATGGCACATCTAATCTATAGCATTGCTCCACTGTGTATCACAGGGAGGAAATGCAGCTTGCAGAGGCATGTTCACTTTGGGAATTATTTTCATACTGCTAATCAGCTTTAAAAATTAATTTGGACTTAAACTGTTTGTATCCTATGTCCCATTTGCAGAAAAATCTTATGAGACCCTATTTGATACTATATTCATTGTCCTTAGAATTCTACATTCATTTCCATTCGGGATTCTGAAGAACCGTTATCTTCTAGATGGGCAGTATCCCCATTGTCCCAAGGTGCAAATGCTGTAATAGCCACCAAAAAGGCAGCATCTCTTACCTGCCAGTCCAAAACCCAGCCTCAGGATCAGTAGTTACTAATTTGCAAGATCTAAATTTGATTTCTGAGAACACCTAGAAGCCTTTACTATATGTCCAGAACACATATTAAAGCCTTGAAAAAAATCCTTATTTGTCTTTCAAAAACTGATACTTGACAACTTTGAAATTTGAACATACTACTTCTTTCTATAGCTAGATGACAAGATAAACTGAACTTTTCCTTTTCACTGTAATTAGTATATACAAATGCAAGCACTAAAAAGGAACATTTAAAACAGAAAAATAACAAATCTGTATGAAATCTGACACTCTAAAAAGCTATGGCACTGATTTTATTCTACCCACATTTCCCAAGAAGAGTAAATGCCTGAATAGGTTCTGCTGAATTCTTTGCTTTAAATGAACATAGCAAATCATCTAAACACTCTAGGGTTTTCTTTTTCATTATTAAAAAGTCAGATACACAGGCAATTTAATTATGTCAGTAAAAGCAGTGTGCATTTTCATGCATAAAGAGAATAATTCAGATTATATATTTTTGTCAAATCACTTTCTCATTGTTTCAGGAATGTTTCTGAATACCCAATATAAGCCTGTATTATGCTACTCAAGTTGCTTTAAGCTGATTAGATGGTCAAATATTACCTACTTAAATGAGATAATGACTATGAGATTAATCTAAGGTGAGGCAATATACCATAGATCAGAAAGCAAAGGGCTGTGAGATGATTGCATGTTACCAGGGCAATAAAATCAAGAGGAAAAAAGTATGTACCACTAGAGATTTGCCAATGGGAGTGAAAGTTAAATTAGAGATAATTTAATGAAATATTTATTACCAACTGCAAGATATGGCTTTTGCATTTTCCCAAATGAGCCTCCTTTGAAATGCGTATTGATTAAACCATGTGCATTATTGTACTTATGTTTATAGCAAACTCGAATGGCTTATCAAAGTTTTTATATAATTATAAAGCCCCTACATATTTTTATAGTTATGATACACTCTTGAATGTGCTTTATTCATAAATGTGAAGCTTTAGTACCTTACATTCAAAAAATGTCACCAAGGAAAGGAAAATACACTAATGCATATTAACAACATTTACAATAGAGTTTAGTTTAGTACCAATAAAACATTTGGTAAGTAGTATTTTACGTGTATCTTGCATATAATGAGAGTTACAATGACTCAGTTGCTGGCATAATTGAGTATTACTTTAGCAAAGCTCGTGTTCACTTTCCTAGGATCCCCACAGACTCTTTTCCACCAAAGACAGAGCCAGCTTCTGTCACTTTTGCTATTTATGTGCTTATGTGAAGAGGAATATATTTGCCAAGGACTTGAGAAGGCCATGATTGTATTAAGACCTTCATCGCTGCAGTAGCTGAGCATCATGCCAGGTGAATGTATCTATGCTCATAGGACCTTCATGCTGCTCTTCAGCATTTAAACGTGACCTGAGACACAGTAAGCCAAATAGATGCCTCTTTCAGATTTGCATTGCTGCTATGCATTTATGCTTTTAGGAATAATATCATAGAGTTAGGTTAAGTTATGGTTGGACTTGATGATCCTGAGGGTCTCTTCCAACTGAAATGATTCTATGATCCTATAAGGGATTTAGTGAAATCCATACAATTTTTGATACCTGATGCAAAAAACCCCTCAGTGTTAAACACGAAGAATGTAAAAAAAAAAAAAAAGTGATACAAGCTGAGCTGTGTTCAGAATAGGTTCTCAGTAAACTAAATAAAATAGTGAGTTTTATCAACAAGAGTTTGTCTAAAACTTTGCCTCACTTCAACACTTGGATGCCCGACTTTGGTATGCAGGACATTCCTCTTCTTATGATTGCAGCTCCCTCTTCTGTACAAACAGGTCATTTTTTTTCCCAGCCCAGAGCATGATGATGACTATCAGCACACTGGTCATTGAGAGACATTGCTTCACATGACTCTGCAACCTAGCTGTTACATATTTTGAGGGAGAGGGGAGCCCTGGGACTGCTCATTTATTTATATCAAACATAAATCAGAGTCTAAACCCTCCTTCTGTAGGCAGACAGTCTATAAATGTACATTTACTTCTGTTTGTTTTTTCTGGTAAGTTTTTCTGCACTCCGATTAGGCAGGTCAATGTGCAGGAGTTTCTGGAATTCAGTTTTGGATCAGGTATTGAAGTCTAAAGAAGTCCTACTTAAAAGCTCTTCAGCTGATCTGGGTGCCTAAATATCTTACTTTTTTTTGTCCTCGGTGACTTAACAAAGAACACAGTGAAAATTTGGAGTGAACTTTGAGATACAGGTAGTGCTTCCTGCATCTTAGCCTTGTCTTCAACACATGGCCATTTTCCCATTTCTACATTGAACTCTGACAATCTCACTGCCTTGAATAGGGGATTTTTTTTTTTTTGTGATGAACTGTAGTACATCACAATTAAGGTTAGCATAATCAAGTACTTGCTGGCAAAATGAAGAACAATTTGTGGCCTGGTTTTATAAACAGCCGCAAAGGGACAGCTCAGGTTAGAACACTCTTGTTGATCTAAAATAAAAGTATTCCATTAACAAAGCATTAAATAAAATGAACTCATGTTTAAACAACTAATATTCCTGGATAAATCAGCAATAACTGACAATAACGTTGGCCTAGGAATCTTTCAGCGTAAATCCCTCAGGAAATATCACCTAGAACAGTTATTTTTACTCACGAATAGCAACAAAAAGTTAGGACATCTCATGGGCCAGTGAAGATGCAGTGTTTTAATCACTTTCACCTATGACACAGCACTACGAATTCCGTTGTGTTTCTTGCATTTGAAGTGATACATAATCTGTCGATGGGTATGAGTCCATACTCTCACCATATCAGAATTATTCGTATGGTCATGTTAGTTACCCTAAAATCTGATTACGCTGGGCACTGAACAAACACAGAATCTGTGTGTAAGACAGTACATAGAGAAAGACAGATCTGGAAACAACAGGCTTGTACTGGGCTCAGCCTAACATGTAGTGGAGAGATTGGGGGAAGGTGGAGACAAACATGCAGATGTTTATGCAAAATCTTCAAGGAGCTTCTCCAAACTGGGAAAGCAGTGCAGAAAAAATGCAACAGAGCTTGTTTGAAAACTTGGCACATGGATGATGGACAAGTGATAAAAAGAAAACTTGCCCTACACAGAACAAGAGAAAAGAAGTAGAACTAGGACAATAAGTGCTGCAGCACTTAAAATAACCAACTTGTGTTTGAGGTGACAAAGAACCAGACAAGGGTACTGGAAGAGAGGTCAGAGGTTTGGAGGAGAGCAAACACAATCTAGCTGAAGGCTGGAGTCCAGGCTTGTAGCAGAATTCTTCATGAATACTGCTGTGGCAAAACCACATTTGACAACATTCAAGAAGAGCCATAAGTGATGAGGTCCATAGATACCTCTACACTTGAGAAATGTCATTTGACAGCATAATAAAGTAAAATAAATACTTTTTTTTTAAACAAAAGGCACGTTTTTCCGAATTTGTTTTTTGTCTTTTTCTAGCATATGTGAAAGTGTGTTCTTTGAAAAGATTACCAAAATCAAACTGAATTCCTTACATTCTGACAGAGTGTATAAGACAATATAAAGATTAAATGCAGCCTCAGTACTAATTATCTCCTGAATGCATTCTGCTACATACCTTGTTTCATCCACTTTGAAAGGCTTTAGTCTAGAACACTGAATGTCATTTGTAAAGGTGAAATTTTAATTTTATTCATTTATAAGTTCGTTTATCTAGCCTACACTCACAATTGTGCTAATTAATACACCAAGGCAAAAAAATGTTTTTTTGTGTCCCACACAAATGTCTGAGCTAATGAAAAAGTTTCTCCATGCCAACAAGAACCAAAAAATCTATTAATTTTCTTCTACAGTATTTAAAATCCTTTAAAAAATACTCAGCTCCAACAAAAAGTATATATTTTAATTACTTTTGCTGAAATTGTACAGTATTTCTAAACAGCCCAAAAGTTCCAACAAATTATAATAATTACATGTGTACTTGCATCTTAAATTTTGCCCACATTTCTGCTACTTTCTTGGCATTTAAGGGCATTAATCAACAAATTTTCTCTTTGAAAATGTCTCTCATGCTTTGTTGTTTGTTCCTTGCATGATGTTGTCCCATTCTTTGCATAATGTTGAATGACTTCAGATGAGCTCCAATACAATCTGCATTCATTTATAGAATGTAATTTTATTATATATCTAATGCACAGTGACTGCAGAGCAATGAGACCAGATTAGAGATTAAACTCTACTTGGGTTTGTAAAACAGTCATTGGCTTCTGGTTCTTTGTTCAGAGAGGGATATAAATCCCAGATTCTTTACAAAGATGGGAATAAGAGAACACTATCTAAATCTGTGAAGTATCATTGTATGACGGAAGGGAACCATATGTTTAAAATGTAATTGTGTTAACAGCTGGAGTTCAGCGATCTGGATCTGTGTGTTGCTGATCCTCAAACTGACAGCCTCTCTGCTATTTCTTAGGTGCACACTGTCTTCCAAAAGCTGTGTTTCATAGGTGTCATTGTTTCTATGCTATCTCACGTGCCACAGGATTAAACTTTACTGTAAAACCTCCACTTAGTTGTAAAGGGCTAACAGATGTTTAATAGATGTTATATGGCACAGAGCCCAGCAAGTGAACAGCAGTGGTTCTGAGTGCTGATATCCTCTAGTGCTGGATTCATAACAATTTACAATGTAACCTATTCATGTCCATAACACATTCATAGTAATTCTTTTACTAAGGTTCATTACCTACTGACCAGCATATTTTTTTTTTCCTCCAGACTCAGGATGTGGTAATTTAGGTATAACCATCTGTTTTCTCTCCTCTGCAATATGCTCCCACCTGGATACTCCTTACTTCTTGTGCTGGAGATGTTTCATTCAATTTCTTAGGTATTATTTCCCTTTCCTCTGGTGTTTCTCATTGCATAAGGCTGGCATTGCTGACAGAAGAGTGTTGAGCAGCTTTCGGCTTGGAATATTTGTCAGATTCTTACAAGCTGGTTCCTGGGTTTAAGTCAGTGCAGCAGTATCAGTCAGTACAGACTAAACAGGTCAGACAACAAAAACAATTCATCTTGCTGACATTTACAGGATAATTGGCAGCCAATGTGGCAAAACAGAAGCATCTACCTATTCACACTTAGCTAGTGGGAACAAGCAAGAGCAAAAGGCTCAGAAAAAGCCAGAACACTGGTTCCACCACCATATTCTTACTGGTACAATATGCAGAAGCATATATAAGGAGATTACAAGATTCAGGGGAAAAGTTACAATTCAGAGTTATTACCCCTCAGACGTGGTGTCTCCTGGAATTACTCATAGATTTTCTTCGTTAAATGTGACCTCTTATTCATGTCCATGTTTAAAATTTGAATCTACTACAAAATAGCCTGTATTTATCCTTGTATGCCTGACATTTTAACCTTTGATTGAACTCCAGATGTGGTTTGATGTGTATGAACAAATGGGATCTCTGATCACAGCCCAATCTGTCACCTTGCATTTGTAAATCCCTTTGCCTCCCAATTATCGACAGAAGAACTACATTAGGATCAAGAGTTTGATCCATCATCATCAAGGCGACTACTGGGAGATTGTTCTCTTTTCATCCCATAGCACCCTCAGGCTGGAAGGATGACATACCATCACAGCTCGCTTTTAAGTGGTGACAGTGTGTCCCATAGCAAGACAATACTCCATCACTCAGACTTTCAGAACAGTATCAGTGGAACTCCTGCCTTCCCACAGCCAGGAGTTCTGGGGCAATCCCTCTAAAACACCTAGTCTGGTCCTCTCAAGACTGCTTTAGTTCTTGGTTTTTATCCTCTTCCAAGAAAGTTGTATAACATCAAGACCAGCAGCTAAGACAGAGGCATTATTACTATCCATTCCCAAAGTGAATAGTTGAGAGTTTCTGATGATCCGACAACAGGCATTTGAGAAAAGCACCAAGGAGGTGGCCCTGTGTAATGTCCAGTATGTAGCTAAGTAGCCTGCCTAAGGCAAAGTCCTCGGACGTTTCAGAGCCACCAGTCAATGCCATTTCAGCCAGCCCAGGCCTTTAGTCTTACTGCCCTCCCCCTCGGTCAGTGCCTGCATCGACAGTACTTGCTGCTGCCAGGCAAGCAGCACTGACACATGGCTATTAGGCCATAGGCACGTATGAGTATTCCTGTTGTAATTCTCAGACAATGGCACAGCTGTGCTTGAGAAAGCTGAGCTGACCTTCCGTAACCTTCAGCACAGAAGCGACAAGTTATCACACTTTGGGCTAATGTAGCCGTGTGACGGGATAACCTTCCCTAGTCAGGGCCATCATGTCCCAGACCTGCTGTTCTTGACACATCCAGGTTCTACTCAGCTTATGAGGCCTTCTTTGCAATTAACAGCTTTGAGAGAGGTTGTGGTTTTTTCCCTCTGTGAATCTGCATGTGACTTCCTTAGGAACGCAATCTACTCACATATTAATATTCCTTAAGAAGATGACCAAAAGTTTCAAATCTGCCCTTAGGCCACACTGCTTTCTATTACTCCAGATCCTTGTGTGTTAATACTCTCCAGGGAAAGGGTCCATACTGAGAATTACTAGATAAACGCCTCCTTCTTTATCTACACTGAAATGGTTCACCTTTGTTTCATATTGTTGATTTTTTTTGCATTGGTTCTTTTGATAGTTACCCTGCATTCCTGAGCTGCTTTCTGATCTCCCTTAACATTTATTCACTAAAGATCCTGCGCAATTCCCTAAATAATACATTCTGTTTTCCTTATTTCTTGTCCTCCTTTCCTTGTGAAGACTGAGGTGTTTTTAAGAGATGTTTTTGGATAAAGAGAAAATTAAGAAACTTTCATTCCAGCTTATATGTTGGATACCCAGTACTAAAGCACAATGTTGCATCCTTCAGACACTTACAGCACTTGGAATTTTAGAGGAAAAAAAAAAAAAAAGCACAGTCATGCAGTAAATGTTTGTTGTAGAGACCTGTGTAGCAGTATAAGTATTCTAATGATATCTTCAAGCTGTTGGAGACCAACTTCTAACAAAAAGGAACTTTCTGCTTTTCTAGAGGCTTCTTCAAGCAGTCTTACCCATCTATCCATTACTGTCTTTGAAGACTATTACGCCTTTGGGATGTAATAAAAAAGACCAAAATTAAATATTTTAATTAAAGAAATTGTGAAATTATATATTGTAAAGTGCTGATTATATTCTTATTTACATTGATATACGTTGTCTGGTTTAAAATGTTCTTTTCGTTTCCTTCTCATGTTATAAATACCTAAAACCTCCTTCACCATAGTTTCAGATTATGCTGCAGGATGGCTGAACATTGAAACTCACATGGTTTTAACGAGATTTGTCTGCATTGGGATTTTTTCCCTTCCTTGCCTCACAGCTTTTTATTACTTAAATCGCTGAAAAATTTAACAAAATAATAATTTATTTTTACCTTTTACTCTATGAAATAGCTTGAAACAGTTGTTTGTGGTGTTTTGGTGGGGTTTTTTTTGTTTGGTTTTTGTCTTTTTTGTTAGTGAAATCTACAACTTCCACAGGCATCACAGATTTTTGGTTCTTGTTTACTAGGAAGTTTTAGTAGATGGTATTTTTTTAAGAAAAGTTTGAAATTTGTTTGCAGTTATAGGATCAAGTGGTGTTCCTTAATAGAAATAGACCTCTATGATCAACAGATGTATCTGGGGTGGTCTTAACATAGTAAAAGAAATCTTGTGAGAACTATTTGCTTTCCTGTACATCTATTTAAAACAATTCCATCACTGTAGCAGTTGAAAACTTCAATAATTAGAAGCACAAGCACATCTTGTTTTGGCACAGCATCAATGAATGCCTTTTGTTGGCTACAGAACAATCTCATCATCTTTGGCAGTGGAAGTTGTTGCATTTCCTTGATTAGTACTACTGAAGGTACCTTTGAGGGAAACAAGTAATTTGGCACTGATTGGATTTTGAGTGGAACTATAGATGGAATTTTTTTTTAGCAGAAATACCACTCCTTTTTAACTTTCTATCCTTTGTTGTCACATAAAACTTAGCCACAGTTGGGGTAAGCAAAGAACTTAGGACTGGTTTGTTAAGACTTCAGGGCATTTTCTGTTGGAACTATTTAAATGATGAAAATTTCAGAGAAGACAGTAGTGTAATCGTCTGCTTGAGACTGCCTAGAAAAATAATTCTCTGGGGTTTTATCCATATTTTTTTGTGGCAAGACCTTGTACTCTGTTCAACAGCTTCAGCATCAAATCTTCAGAATCACACTTCGTAGGTACTTTAGGTACTAAAATTGCTATGTTAACTGGCCTCTTCACTAGCAATACCATTGAGAACATCTGAAGTAAGCTTTGTTAATATTATTTCCAGCAGAGACACAGATGAAAGAAAACATGAACATTCCCTCCTTAGTTTAAAAGATGTTCCAAACTCATGATGGTGTGCAGCCTACAGGTACCTTTTTTATTTATGTGGCAAATATAGTATAGTGAGCCCCAGAAAATAGACTTCTCTTTGGGATGTTTTCAAAAAATCCTCAGGACAGATCTACTTTTAGCTTTCACTCACCTGAACTGAAAAAGTGAAACAGGTTTATCAATCCTCTCCAGCTAGACTATGCTAGTCTACAAAAAAAGGGAAGAATGAGAAAGTAGAGAAAAAGAAGCAAACAGAAATGTACTAAAATGGTAAATCCATAAATATTTAAGAAATATATCTCTTTTCTATCTTTTTGTAAAATTATTTGTTTCTGTAAAAAAAGGTCTCCACTTTTTTGCACCTTCTCAAGCAGGAAGAATCCCAGCACACCTCAGTATTTAAACTATGTAGCTTTGCTGTGTGTACTAAGCTGTATCTTCTCTTATGAACCCATCAGGCTGGCAGAGAAGGATGTGAGGATAGTGGGTTTGCTATTATTCCGGATGAACTAACATATTACATGACTCATAAAATGCTTCTGAAGCAAGAATAAAAAGAATCATAAATGTGTTGTCAATATCATAGCATATATCTGAATTTATCCATGTGCAGAAACATTTTCTGCTCTGAGAATTTGGTCCTATAATGTGTATGATACTGTAGTCATAATCCACCGATAGGTTGGTGCTGGACGCTCCAGCTGGTTTCAACATCAGTTCACCTCTATTAAAGTTCAGGCCTTTGATTGTTACAGAGCCTTAGTAGGTCGAGACCTTTGGTTTAAGGAAGAAAACATGGAGAAATAACAATATAGTGGCCATGTACACTGTCTCTTAGAAGTCTCATTCCTGACTCTCCTGACCCAGACCTTGTGAGGCCATCAGGCAGCTTGCTTGTGATGAACTCACCACTGCGACGGGCACAAACCAGGCTCTTGGCTGTCCCTGCGTGGCTGTGGAGAGCCGGCTGCGAGGTGCTGGGAGCGCAGACTGGAGCAGCTGGGGCTGTGGGGCTGATGCCCCCGCACAGCGCACCCCGCGGGGTTCCCCCAGCTTCCCACTCATCCCCACAGGCCTCCCAAAAGCTGTTGGGTGGTATGTCGGACAGGTGCTGGTTTTATAAGATGTAGGCAGACCGCAGGATTTGTCCTGACTATAACTTAAACTGAAATATTTCCACACTTACAAATATATATATATATATATAAAAATGCCTTTTTTTGACAGCTTTATAAAGCCCTATGCATTGTAGCACTAAGCTCCAATCACAGGATATTGGTTTTCAAACACATTTTGCGCATCCTGAAGAATCCAATAATAATATGCTATGCTAGTGACACCAGATATATATCATTCATTATTTCTCTTTCAATCTTACTTCATAAAAACACTTTTATGAAACCCATCCTTCTAACCCTACAAGTCTCATTTAATGTCTTTACTGTTGTGAAATAGAAAAAAAATGGTTTATGATCTGAAGAACTATCAGTTTTATAAAAGTTACACAAGGATATTTCTTAACAAATTTGCTTCTAAAGGTCCACTCAAATGAATCAAGTACCCAGATTCTTGGCAATGCCTTCAATGAGTATATTTATAACTGTTCAGTATAAAGAAGATAGAGTAGCTCCTTAACTTCAGCCTACAAAAGTTACATCTTTATCTAGCACTTATCACTGTAAAAAAGCACTAATTTAATTTAATTGGCAGTGCTGGCAGGATGATTTCATAGTGTGATTCTTCAAGACACAAAACATTCTTAGAAGGGTTTTTTTTATTTTTTTGTTAAAAAAAGTATAGCCCTTCAGACAAATGCATACACAGTTTTGAGATCAAAAGGAGTAGTAAACTTAAGTCTTTATGTTTTAATTCCAGTCTAATCAGTCTCCCCAAACTCTATGACAGACAGTTTCCTATATGATAACTATAAAACAGATAATAGAATAATTTTTTTGCAAGGAAATGCACCAGGGAAGAATCAACAGCTCTATACATTACATGCACTGTGAATAAATAACTTCTATGTTCTTTAAGCCCATAGAGAAACATGGGCTAATTCATTAACTAAGTTAATAAACATAGTGCCTCCACTGGTTGTGAAGACAAGGAACACACCATTCACAGACCATTTTTTGTGTATATCCAAAACTAAGATCAGCTCAAATACTGCATGAAAGAGGTTTTTGGTTTTTTTGCAGGAAAATAAAATTAGCTTATCGTTCCATGTATGATAACTAGTGATCATACATAGAGATTACCATATTTTACATAAAACAAAGTCTTAATTTCAGTACTATTGTAAATAATGTCCTAGAAAAAACAAATCTACGTATCAAAACTGCATAACACTTTTTCTCGAAAGGGTCATTCATATTTTTTAAAGAGGAAACATTTCCACTGTGTCTTTTTGGGAAACATAATATATTGTTTAGCGTGTTTGCAAAGCCACTTCTGTATTTTTCATTCTAATTTATTTTTACAAAGACCACCATAGTTTTCTTTGTAAATAGCATAATACAAAATGCATAAAAACCTAAAAGTAAAAAAGTCAGAATAGCTTTTTGTGTTGTTGTTTTTCTTAAAGAGCATGTTTTCTAGTTAAATGGTACGTTTCTAAGTGAGTGAACATTTAGCTATCTTAATCCATTTGCATTCTGTTGAGATAAGTTATCAGTAGCTCAGTAATTGAATTTCTTTCTAATTCATACAGAGTCTGCCTGCAGGGGACACATTAACTGCTAGGCCCAAAATTACATAAACTTTACAACATTCTGCTAGAAATCAAATAATAACCAAAACAAACACACACGCACCAGAGCTTTGAGACAACTGAATTTTAAAGCATTTTCATGGTGGGAAGGGGTGTGAGTGGCAAGTTTAATCTTGAGATTCAGCTTACCCAGTTTGCCAAACAGTGCTAAAAGCTGTTCAAAATCTGTATCAGTATAAACATGATGCTGACTGCATTCTAAATCAGAGGCAATTACTCTGTAGACCAGCACAACACAGCTACAATGGAGTGATGGGTCTGGAACACCATCCTTTCCCCTGTAGTTAGCTTAGTTAATGGCCAATAAAAGCGAGACATTGAACATCTTGCATGGGAATGGATCTATAAAAGGATAGGTACCCACACAGACACAGTTCCACAGAAAATGCAGATTTCTACAGTGCTATAGCCTAAGGCCACTGTTTCTTAAGTGTAGCTATGTAAAACACTTTAGATAGATACCATAAATTATAGACAAACCACATCAGACTGTCAGCTGTATTGAAGTGTGTACATGTCTCTCACCAGTAAGACTGGATCAGTTAATGCTATTTGTGGATCTTGCCTTTTGAGCAAACCATCAGTGCAACTGTAAAAGAAATATAAATACGGCTCCTCCTCCTCCCCTCCATACCTGGGACTCGGTCAGCAGCAGCACGCTGCACCAAGCAGAAGCAGTAAAAACGTGTACATCCAAAAGCTACTCCTTCCAGCTCCGTTGTGTGATCATCTCTTGTCCTTTCACTACAAGGGTTTCAACTCGCTTTATTCCTCCAGCAATGGCAATTCAACGTGTTCGACACTGGGCACAAGATGTTACTGCTGCTGATTTCGAACCCACGATAATGTATATGAAAGGCTGCTGCCTGTGAAGATGTTCATATGCAGATGGCATCCAACAGTTCACAAAGCTGACTTGGACCCACACTGTAATTGGGTGGGTAACTCCCAATGGCTTATTGTTGGTATTTCCATTTGTTTCTAAGATTTAGTGACAAAATACCACATTTAGGTACATCAACCTAGAACTGGGAGTGACTACTGGGAAAATTCAGAAGCTATAGTACACTAATGAAAGTGTTCTCCAATTTGAAGAGTCAGAAGGGAAAGTGGGGGGGGGGGATTTCCTGGCTTTGATAGCTCCTTCAAACCCACTCAGCACCAGGAAGAAGGGGTGGAGAGACTGTGACCTTAACACACCTCCCAAAAGACATTTAACTGGCCTGGTCAGTACTTTCACAGCAATAAGCTTCATTGCTTCCAGTAGAACAAAGCAGCTATGCTTAAATATGTGGTATTGTCAGCATTTAAATGCTATGGATCAGATATGTGATATGTCACCCTAGGACCACATCATGACCATCTGTCAGCTTCAGTTTTCCCCATTAATGCTTGTCTGTTGAGAAATACCAGACTCCCACTCCCACTACTCTCTGAAAATCCCTGGCTGAGGTCTCTGGAAGTCATTCACAGCCTGTGCTGCTGAGGAGCAGCGCTGTGTTGCAGACGGTGTACACATCCAGGCATCGGCTGCAAAAGAGCTTAGGGACTTACAGCCACAGATCTTTCAATAAAAGCTGCTTTCTCCTTGCTTCCTCTGCCATACCAAATACTCTTGTCATATATAACAAAAGCAAGTTTCTTTATCTCCTGTAACAAAACTATCAAAAAGTTATGGCTTTGCTAGAGCCCTGGTGCATGACACCTGTTTTTCTTTTTTTATCCTAGTAAATATTTGCAAGTAGGAATGTGATCTGATTCTTTATTTTTTTTCTAAAAAATCAGGTGATAAGCACAGATACTTTAGATTTCAAATGCTGGCTTTCCTAAAGGGTTGATAGTGCTCATCCTTGCAATATCTCCAACAAATATTATTCAATGGACAAGTCACAGATTCAGTGAGAATAAACTGCAAAGGAAAGCACAGGGGATGCGAAAAGCTCCAACAGTAATGAAAATAATGCATTAAAGAAAAATGCTTTTGAAACTTTAAGTATCTGACTCCTGTGAGCATCTTTCCTGGAATGGAAATCTCTGTTGTTTTCTCACTGCTGTTGAAAAACAGAGCTGGAGCACACTGAACCTCAAGTTTCTAAGACAGTGTTATCCATCCCTTAACCTAGACTGAAACCGAATACTTTTCTAGAATGATATTTCTATAGCCTCTACAGAGTAAGCAGGATGATTCATTGACTCTTCTGCAATAATTTAACTACATATTTGATGTTTATAGTTTAATTTCTCCAGCTCACTGTAACCCAAACTAAACAGTACATTACGATATAAAAGATGAAAGGTACCTTTTAGAGTAGCAAAGGATGTATAAGAGCCTTATTATAGCAGCAGAAATGTGAGATAAATGTGAGTTGGTGTAAGAAATAGAGAAGCCTACAGAGATATAACAAATCAGTAAACCAAATTAAAGCTGTTAACTAGATATTGATGAGCTGGTTTGTCAGTTATTATTGAAGGACTGTGTGTGAAGAATTACTTAATAAGTTGCTATATCTGAGAATGGGAAAAAGAAGGTTGTGGGGTTTTATTGCCACTGATACAAATGTAGCTGTTTACAATTGATAAATTATGTTGTTTTTTTCTTTATATTTTCCTTAATGGCAAAGTCCATAACTCAGACTGATTCATTTTAATGAATGGATTCTATATGACTACAAAGGACTCTAATTTTTTTTAGACTGATGCCCTGTGCATTACTCATTATACTTGTTTGTTCAGTGTGGCTTTGTTTTTCACATAACTTGAATTACCATTCACTTAGATTGCTGCTAGATTTAATCTACCACATCTAGCAGGTTGCAGATCCATTTGAAATAATTACTCATCTCTTTCTAGCCTTGCTATTTTCCTCCAAATTCCTTTTTAAAAAGAGATTGGGGCAGGGGTAGAGAAAGAGGTCATAATTTCAGGTCAGTTGTTTAGTCTGAATAAAGTTGAAGACTAAGTGATCTGGATCAAGATGACAGTGATGGAATATCAGTAGTGATTCTCTTCTTGTTTACATTGACAAAAACAATAAAGACTGTGCAAAGCTGGCAAGAGAAAAGCCTGAAAATATTAATTCTATAGAGAATTTGAGAACATTTCTAGGGAAGTTAAAGTACAAGGATTGACCTAAGGAGCAATGGGAACCAGGCATAACATTGTCTATAAGAAAGTGTAACTGGTAAAGATTTTTCAAATCATGCTGGGTGAGAAAGTATTAATATGACATTTGGCTATGCACTATACTTACACCCTTTGTAGTCTGAAGCTTACCAAAGCCAGAGATTCTCAGTAGTGGGGTGGGTCACCCAAAACAGAGCTACATGTACACCACAGCTGTGCAAGAAGGTATGAAGAAAGGTCTCTCCAGTTTAAAATATCTGTGTAATTCTATGGTTGACATTAAACAGCACAACACAAATTGGAAAAATTATGCAACTGGCAGGCTTTGGCTTGGAAGGCATGAATGAATTATTGGAAAAGGATACAAGGAAAAGCAAAGCACTGATCTCATCAGGACATAAAGTCTCAGTGAGGAAAAGTAAGACAATATAGTAGATTTTGTGCAGAGCTTGAATTTTAACTCTCAAAAACATGCCATAGAAGTTGCTTGTATGGACTTTAATAATGACGGAGGAATGGAAGATGTATGGCAATGAACAATAGGCAGTGAATACTTTCATAGTGTAACTACCAACAGTAAAATTAGATTAATTAATTTCATCATCTATGAAGACTCTGCAAAGAGCACTATGTATTTTCATAACAACATAAACAGACATAATTAGATACTTACATGCAATTTTACCAGTCAGCTTAGCCAAACTCTCATTAGCTCAAGACACATGAGTAATGTCCAAAATTATCATACTGCCAGAATCTAAGGAGACTTTATTATGATTAGGATTAATATCCTGTAAAAGCGACAGTATGTGTACGTTTCTCTAAGTCCCGTTATACTATACAGCAGAGTGAAATAGGCAAACCAAAGATGGAATATAGAGTTTCTGAGAAATAATAACAGTAATTAGAAATAGAGTTTAAAGCATAGAAGACTGTCCTTCAGTGCTTAGGGAGAAAGTTAATACCAAATGGAGATGATCAGAGGCATGCCAAAGATAAGATAATCTCAATAACTCAGAGTAAAAACAACTAGAGACTTCTTGATTGTAGGAAAACAATTAAGAGTCAACTTGCAAAAGGACAGCATGCTGTCCACACCAAGCATTTTGATGGAGAACAAAATTGTGAAGAAATCCAAAACCCCATCTCAATACTTAGCATCCAAAAAGCAGGACAATTTTTTCCACAGAATTATTGAAAGAGAGAGAAACAAAAAGAATCAAAATATTTTTAAAAATTACTTTTATTAATTTAGAGCTTCAGAAAAAATCCCGAAGTCATCACAGGAGAAAGTCCTACAGCTGGTTTTGAGAAAAGTGAAATGTAACCACAGTGAAGTGTCCCATCTCATTCAACCTTTCACTTTTTAAAGAACTTACTCCTTGGTCAGCTAGTTTGGGAGAATATCAGTTGGATTCCACACAGAAAGCCTACCTGGGATCAAATGTTTTCAGTTCCACAACTATTAATACTTGGTGTAAGATGGGAAGATATGTAAAGCATATTTTCTTAAGACTTTTTTAAAAAGCTTATGATAGCAGGTTGTAAGACAGTCTCTAGGTTGAAGTGACATAATTTTAAATCATAGTAAAATTACTAGGAGCATCTGTATGTCAGTATAGAATGAAATCTCTTCCACTTCCTCTTTAAATGATTTTGAATTAAGCAGAGTGCCTCTGCTTTTCTTATAATAGTATATCCTCACACAGATATGGAAAACTATAGCTATCTGCTTGTTAAGCAGTTTAAATACTAAAAAGTCTTCATTTCTATTAACTATTTGATAAGAGAAGAAAGCAACTAGTGGAAGTAAATCCATTTTTACTTACTTTGTAAGTGAAAGTTACATTCTCCGAAGAATATTTTTTATCTGCAATAGCTGAGAAAATCTATCTTCAGTTACAAAATATCATTCTGTTTTATGCTGGCGTGAGAATGGGGAAGTAATTAAAAGGGATGAAAAGCACCTGAAATGGCTATGAAAATGAAATATTGAGGAGAATTTTGTAGTAAAGAAAGAATTACACGTGGACAAGAAAAGCATATTATAAATACAAGTGAGAATTTCAGTAGGACAGCTATGTACTTAAGAAACTAGACAGATAAGGGAAAAATAGATCTTATACAAAACATGACCTGAATATGAACTGATGTAAACAACACTGAAAGTCATATTAAAATACATTAAGGCAATTGCCGGAGTATTTTCTGTGAAGATTACGAACCCGCACCTGTTACAAAATGACAGACGTTCCTTTAGGTAGCAGGGTCACACCTTCATTAAGATGTCTCTCCGATCATTAAAATAAAATAATTTCACAGAAAAATAATAAAAGTAAACTAAAAGAAATATATTCCAGCAGGTGAAAACAAAAAAAAACCCAAACCAAACCAAAACCAAACCAACATATTGTAACCAAGGGAAGAACCTTTGTAAGTAACATTACCATTATTCAACAGACATTTACAGCATGTAGTCAAGGTAGCAATTTATGCATACTCACCTGAGAAATAATTTCTGTGTCAAGTGAACTACCAGTGACCCTAAAATAACCTAGTGTGTAGCGTGAATGATTGTAGAAACCTTGGAAGTAGAAAGCACAAGCACAGGTTGAAACCAGAGGAGCCAGGACGATGAATACAGATGGCCACGCTTTGCAACCTGGGAAAGCTCTGGGTTTAGAGCACAACAGAAACAATGTCCATGACTTAATTGTGCTGATGAAGTCCTTAGCAGGCTCTCAGAAAGGTGTGTATCCTGAACAGTGGTGAGAGAAAACAGGAATCTCCGACTCAAGAGGACTTTCTGGTTTGAAGAATGGTGGGGGAAGTTGGGAACATTTTCTTATATTCTTTCTCAGCAACTGTCCAGGGATCACATAACTTAATCACATCTAGAACTGTGTATTAGTTTAGGAAAATTTCACATAACTGATCATCTGCACAAGTCTGCAACAAAACCCGCTGCTTGTGCTGGCTCCATACGTCAGAATCAGTTACCCAGAGCAGATCGCTCTGCTAATCTGTATTGTACTACTACATATGCAACTGTTGTCTTATTATAATCAAATGGAATTGCATTTTCACATTTCCTCTAAGGTCCTGCTGATTGTGTTTGACTCGTCTGGTCATCCACTTTGAGGACTGGCTGTTAAAGGTGGATAAAGTAGTCAGGCTGTAATTTTTCTTTCAGTTTTTCAGATGGAATTGCAAGATTGAAAAGTCCAACCTGCTCTTTCGCTGGAAATAAGAAATTACTGTATAAAAGTGTTTGGTAACAATTGTATTAAGATGATATAGGAGTAGCTTCCAACACTAATGTTGAAGTGTATATTGTATTATAAGCTCAACTGTACTTCTTAAAACTCTCATTAAAAAGGTTATTTCTTCAGATATTGCCTCCTTGAACTGTGACAGCAAAATTTATTTTATCCTCATTAAAGTGATTTGGAAAAGCTATTTTTGATACAGACACCTCAAGAAAAGGTGCTGCTCATCTTGTTTAAAATTTCCTCTAAAACTTTTCTAACCTGGTCTATCTCAAAAGCAGCTCATCTTAGTAACTGGAAATGAAGGTTATTTGAAAAATGTTTTGAGGTTTAGCGTACAGGGCCATTCTTCAGAAGAAGGGTTGTTTATATAAGAAGTTGTTTACTAGTAAACCAGAAATGTAAGAATAGACTATCAGATGACAATGTAGCACATCAGTATTTGAACTTCCAGATTCAAGGAAAAAGGCAATGTGTGCAGAGCAACGCCTCAGCTCTCACCGTATGTCTAATCCCTCTGGCACTTCAGAAAGCTGTTTTATTTGATTACCTAGATTATACATATTTTGCTGCTTCATTATGATCCCATTAAGAAAGGCACTCAGACCCTGTAACAAAGTATCCCTTAAAATGCTATCTATTGGAGCTAAAACTATCAAGAAAAAGAGGATAGTATAGATAAATCTATGTCCCTTCAGATGCTGGAAACTCTAAACTGGGCAGCACTGAACAGCATTCCAACCAGGGCAGAGCATGCCATGCAGATCCCACCCATCAAAATGCAACCTCATTTTGGTCTTTTGAGCTCTTATGGGATTTTCTTAAGTGAAAAATATTCTAGCTGTCACTTCTACTGTCAAACAAAAAAGAATTTTCACATGATAACTTGTTGCTGAACTTTTAGATACAGGCAAAAACATGCAGGTGGCATAATCACCGGTACCAGGCAGGAGCTGCCTGCAGGCTGAGCTTATCCTGCAGCCAAAGGCTGTGCACAGCATGATGCCAGCTTGGCGACCGGGCTGTGTGTGCAGCACCTACACAGAATCACTGTCATGGGGATCACGAACTCCTCAATGCACAATGGTCTCCCGGTCAGGCACCAACATGAACTCGTTTTGAATGAAAATAGAAAGGAGGAACAACCTTTTTGAACATTTGGTCTTCGCTGACTTGACCAAAGTTGAAGAACTAGTCCTTGAAAAGTCCGAGTCTAGAAAACCAGTTCCTTGATTGCCATTTTGCAAGACTATAGCAGAACTAAAACCTTTTGCGGTTATTGGAGCAACAGAGTTGTTAAACATTTTAGTTCAGTCAAAACAAAGGTTCACAAGTGTGTAAAAAACTACAAAAATCTTTGTTCTAGAATGCAAGCCCTGGAGTGCTTAGATTACAATTTTTTATCACGCTACCTTACTCAAGTTGATTCACACTTAGTGAACTGGAGTTAAATAGGAACACAGACTATAGTCTGAGCAGATACCAGCAGAATGTTCTTCTTTCCATTTATTTCAATACTATCTGGTGATTGGAAAAAAAAAAAAAAAAAGAAGACTCACAAAAGCGGTTTTACTGCAACGTTGTACTTAGCTCACATGAAAATTCATCTTCAGGCTTGTTTTTTGTGCTATGTTATCTACTTGGGAAAGTGGAGGTTTTGTGGCTCTGGCTTGGTTTTCTCAGTTTTTAAAGTCACAAAATACTGAATAATCGTCTGTACCCTAACATGGTTCAAATAATTGACTGTAGAGAGGCACTCTTTAGCTGCATGACACTGACATGAAAAGTGTCTTTTCCTTGCTGAAACATATTTGTGGTAGAAAGACTTCATACAGCTCTACAGTTTATGAATTACTGCACTGTTTCCATGGATACTTCTCTTCTCAATGCAGGTACATCATTAAAGTTGAAATTCCCCAACTATATCACAACTAGACATTTTCATACTCCAACATTCCCATGATTAAATTTGAATAAGCTACTGGAAATGGAAAGGAAGTTTCCAGAATGTTAAATTAAAGCAGATGAAAAACCCTACCCTTCTCCCCACCTCCAAAATATAATTTGCTTTAGCTTGTGATCTGTAGCAATCTTTAAATTGTGGTCCTAACTGGGAAAGGTGGTTCACTAAGGTAGCGTTGTGTTATTGTGCCTCTCTTGGTTTTTTTAATCTACCTGCTAAATGTACTTTGTATTATTTAGCATTAGCTATGTAATTGCATACACAATGAGCAGTGGAGCTGAACACTTTTCCAGTTCAGAATAATTCTTTGCTGCTATAAAATTTCCTTCATCACTTCTCTCTAAAGCTGTCGGTGCCGGGAAGGAACGCAGCCAGCAACCTCTTAAGAAGAACGTGACGTGATCTGCTGGTCTCCCATGTGGCAGAGCAGCTCTGACTGACACCGATCAGGGTGGCCCTTCAAAGCAGCTAAGGGTATAAATATCTCCAACTCATCTCTTTTCCTACTTCCCAACAGAAGCTATTCTCAAACGAGAATGACGTCCCATGTGTGTAAGCACGTGTGGGAAAGGGGTTGGTTTTCTCTTCCAGCTGCCAGTCCTGCACACCCACCCCACCCTCTGAGAGTCATCTCATTTTTGCCTCTTTCAGTGCCTACATTTTGAAGCCCACCACATGTACACAAACCCTATATTGTCGTGATACCCGCTTACTTTTGTTGTCACCAGTGAGCTTTCATGGAGGAAAGAGGCTGGAGCGCAATAAAGAATTGTGACTGCCCATTAATGCAACACGGATCTGACTGAAAAATGTGAAGCGTAACTGTTGCAACTGAAGTGATGGGTGCTTAAGAGGATGATTGATAAAGCGCTAGATAATAGACTAATGAGTAACATGTGTATTATCTGGCAGTGAATTAGCCAGGATCCACATAAAGACACCAGTCATATTGTACAATGAGGATGTGCGTGATGGAAAATATCATTTATATAGAATTTGAAGATGTCTGACATGAACTGAATGCCAAAGTGCTGCTAGCACCAAGAGGCTGAATATCAGCTCATCTTTTGGCTAAATAAATTAATAAGTCAATAAAAGCATAAAAGTTTCACGTCAGAAGACAACCTTTAGGAAATAAATGGTACGACATACAAAGGCCTGTTAAGCTTAACTGATTAGAGATATAGAGGCACAAGGAACCCATGGGCTGATTTGTTTGACCTTGATCTGCTGCAGAGCTGGACCTTATCAAATGTTCTCTTACCACTGGTATGTAGTGCCATTATTGCCTGAATAAAGATGCCTACATATTCTTGAGTTATAGTCTCAACAATACCCAGGTATAATTATGAATTCAGAGAGAGACAAGATCTGTTTAGAATAATGCAACATATTCCAGAGGAAATTAAAGAATACTTTTCAAAGGAAAGCTGTACAGGAAAACTTACTTTTGTTTTGGTTATGGATTTGGTTTTGGTTTTGGTTATGGATTTGGTTTTGGTTTTGGTTTCATTTAATTGGGATTTCATCTTTGGTTTTGTTTCTTATTGTTCTCTTCCTTATCAACCAAACTGATAATGACTCCAAATCTCTGATTAGACTAACAACAACGCAAATATTTCTCTTCCCTGCTGACTTGCAACATCAGCCTTTCTTTCTGTTTTTTCAAGTCTCTTTAAACAGAAAGGAGACTGGCTCCCTTTCCTCTGAGCATGACATAATGTTTTAGGAGGAATCTTCAGACACTTAACCCTGCATATGCTTGGTCAGATATCCATCGAACTGCCTAGCTATATTTACTTCCATAGCACCAGACTGACCTACCTTAACCACATGCATGGTCTCACTGCATCGTTGGAGATAAGTATATAAACTTTGTTCTCCAAGGGGTCCACTGAAGATGTGACAATAAAAAAATTGATTTGTGCTCTTCCAGCAAGTACGTGACTAATGTTCTCCCTGATGCTGCTGGGACCATAATCTTTAATTCCTCCTGGTTCATCACCTCCCTAAAACTAACAGAACTGGCTAACTTGGCAAGACAAGGCACAGTCAGAGACGTGGCCCTGGCACCCTCGAATAAATGAGACTCATACTCAGAATTTCAGAGAGGCAAGTGTCTTTTCCTTGAGAAAGGTATCAGTGAAAAGAATTTAAGAGGGGAAAACAAAACAACACAACACAAAACCAAAACATGAGAACATGCTGTCTAACACTATTCTTTCTCTTCTCAATAACAGATTAAAATCTTAATTATCTCCTTAAGAATACTCCCAGTTCAACCTCCACAGTATTTCCTGTAATCTCTAATGCAATTTTAAATAGATTTCTTTCTCTTCTAGGCTTTTTTTTTTCCCTTGCACTGTTACTTTGTCACTCGGCAAAAGTCTGAACAAGTACCTGTTGAACATCTTCTCCCTCCCACAAACGAGACTTGCAAGTGTTCTGTTTTCAGGTGTTTTCAATAGTCCACAATTTATCAGTTATAAATACAAAGCAAAGCTATTCTAAAATGAGTTAGTACAAAAAAAAGGACTTGATACACAGCCAGAAGCTCTGAGAATGTGTGTTTCTCTCTCATTTAGAATTCTCTTATTTTCTGAGAGAAAACTAAAGCGTTGAAAAATCAAATTTGAAAATAAATAGCATAAGAAGGAGTTATAGATAAATTTCATATAAAATGTCATTGGCATTTATCTGCTTTGTTAATTTGTTATATAATACTTATGTCACTGATATCATGACTTAGTATCATAAGTTGAAGATAATTTCACCTGAAGAACCAGATTGATTCATTGACTTTTACCCAAAGATGTTACATTTTTAGATACTCTGTATCTTTTTGTGGATGTGTACATGACATCTGTTGAAGGTTTCATTTTGTTGAGATTTACGAATACAGAGAACTAGATCTGCTCCTGCACTACTAGTTGTTTTTCTGCTGGCTTTAACAGACTGTCAGGCACAAGGAATAAGCCTTACGGTCAGATGACTGTAAAAAGCTAAGTTTACCTATTCCTCCTTTTAACAAAGTGCAAACACTATGTGATATAGCATAAAATCAAATCTCTCAGTAAATGAAACTGTAAAATAGAGATTGTATTACCTCCTGAAATGGAGGTAAATGAATAAACACAACTCAGCAGGCTCACAGGTGGTAGGATTATTCTGCTTCTTACCAAGTATCTTCCAATCACTGCTAGGATGGCAGCAGATCATACAATCTTGTCTTCAGGTCAGTCCCATCTGGAGAATCCCCATTTCAACAGAAACAACCCATATGCAGCTCTCATGAACATACAGGCAGATCTCAAAGCACAAAAATGTTGTTGTCCACGTAGATCTGAAGTACAATGCAGATTCAAGTGCCTTTTTAGAGTTTAAGAAAATCCTATTGTGCACACTCATAGGAGACTTCTAAGAAGCCTTTCAACAGCTTCACGTGTCTGTGATACCACTCTTTCCATCAGGGTTCATGCAAAATGATTAAGTGCCAATGTCACCTCTCAGAAATTTCAAGGAAATGTAATTAATAGCAATAATGCTTCCCTGATTTTAATAATTCAGAAAGGCTGAATTGGCATTATTTACTCCATCTTCGTTATAATCATGACATCTGTTAATAATAATTAGGCACTGAGTTTAGACGTGAATAATACATCATCTTTCTTTGCAACTTAACCATGTAATTATATTCTAATATATGTATTATATCCAAATTGTGCTCTAATTTAGAGGAACATTATACATTGATAAACCGATGATGATACATGAATACAATACTCTTCACTAAGCCACCAGTTGGTCTTACAAAGGAGAGGTTTGAAAGCATGAAACCTCCTCAACTACAGACATTCTAAACCCAGATTTCTCTCCTTTTTCCAGACTTCATCTTAGAGGTCAGGCTTCTGCTTCAGCTAAATTGAATGTTTTTCCAGTGCTATCAGTGGCATCATTTTTCCAGACATTAACAGTGGGTGCAAGAATGTGCTCCATATATTCTTATTCCTTTAGAATACGATGTTTCCAAGGTAACTGTACCCAGGAGATATACTAATAGAAAAAAAGTGGAAAATAACGTAACTCCTATTTTAAAATTACTTCTCTAAAGGGAAGAGGAATTGCATTCCCACAAACTTTATCCTTCATAACTCTGTCAGTCTCTTTAACAATATCAAAGAATTCAAAATTTAATGCTGAGGCTTTATATATAGTCATGTTGGCAACAGATAGAGAGGATGTATTGGGTTGTATTGTATTATAGTATTAAGTGTTAGCTCAAAAGAAAGAAATTGGGTAAAACTTAGTAATGTTTTATGGATGGTCAAAATGTTTCAGATAAAATAAGATCCAGCACAAACTTCAACTGTCAAACCAAACTTGCACGTTCAGTTTTTTGTAAAGTTTCATTTTTAATTTTTGTTAGAAATGGTTTTAAAAGTCCTAGAGAATATTTCAGTAAAACATTGAAAACCAAACTGGAAAATAAAAGATGATTTAGAACTCTATCACTCGATCTTATGAAAGTTTGTGTTAGATTGCCTCACGAGAGCTTAAGACCATCGCGTAAGCCAAGATTTCTAGCAGGGTTAATTCTCCCATGATACATAAAGGCGTATACAAACTAAACAACTGCAAATGCAATTACTTATGCAAACATTTACTCAATTGCTTTAGGGAAACATGACTTTTTATGCATAAAACCACAGTGCTCACCTTATGTTACAAGTCTTTAAATACAGCCTACTGCAAAGTCTTAGGTTTTGGTAAAATGACAAAAGTCCTCAGGTTAGAGGTTTTGGGGGAAACCATGCTAATAAGCAGCTTACCTTAATGGTACGTAACATGATTGCATTTTTTAGTGAAATACTAACAGAGAATTAAAATAGGCAAAGCATGCACTGCAAAATATTTTTTTAATAGTTTCCACAACGATTGACCACTTTAACAAAAAAAGAGAAGAAAAAAATTATTACCATCTGCAAAAGGAAGGCAGTACAAGTCCATCAGCTGCATCATTAGAAGTCCATTAGACTAAACTTTTTGCACATATTATAATAAGGACTATGGGGACTAAATTAACTTGGGCAGAAGGAGGAAAATGATCTGCTGGTCATTTATTCACCTGGATTGTCTGATTCTCTGATACACAATATTTAGGTATATTAAAAACATGAAATTTTAGATGCTTGATATTCACGTATTTGCTGTTTGAAATATCCATCTGAAACTGGTAACAGAATAAGTTGGATTCAGCTTTTAATTTCAGACAGAAACATGCAAACATAGCCTTAGATCTATCAGAGCTCCATGTATCTATCATGTCATAAGAAGACAGGTTGTTAAAGGAAATATTTAACAGCTAAGAAGATACTAGGTTTTCATTTTCCTCATTACCTCTTCAGTCTGATCCACTGCTACTTAAAATGTTTGCCTCAAATACAACTATGCAGCAGAGATCTTTACAGCAAGTGAACACGAGCTAAGAACCAGTGTCAGGCAGTTTGACAATAAGCAGCGGCTCACACTTCACTGCAACACAGAGGAGCAAAACAAGCCACATCTTGGTGTCAGCCCTTATCATATATCTGCCCTGTGACATGATGCTATGCTGACTCACTCAGCACTGTTGAATTAAGTGCAGTGCAGTAGGTCTGTCATTTAAATACAGGAACAAACTGCTGAGTCTAAGCCACTGTGCAAGCAGAATTAATTTTTTCAACTGAGATATTACACTTAACAGCGTAAACAGAAACTACAGTCAAGCTAGACAGAAAATGATGCATTCCAAAGCATTGTCTACAAAAGGAGTTGAAATACGTACTGGTTTTGGCTCAGAAAGATCCTTCTTGGGAAACTAGATTTTACTACTTTTTCCCTGACTTCCTGCAGTCTGACAAACATTTACGATCCAGGCCTTTCCAAGAATATGTGATAAAAGTAATGCAACAAATGTTCAAGAAAATGATGTAGTATTACATTTTTGAACCATGGAGAATTTCAGTGTAAAAATTCAAATCCTAAGAAAATAATATATCCAGTCAGATATGATATATAGAGGAAGAAATTATACATAAGCTAGGGGGCTAAATGTTTGCATCCCAGATTCTTACAAAAACATAGGTATTGCAAAAGCATTGTACGAGTGCTCTCCAAGGCAACCAGAGCAGCAGCAAGTGGGAGGGTTGCAGTGTTAGCTGTTCTTTCTTGTGGTCTACAGAGACAATCATACGATTCACATGACCATTATAGGCTAGCAGGAGAATGCAACTCTTTTAAATAACAAAAAAGGCATAAATAGCAAAAGACAGTAACAAAAAGGTATGACTTAATTGGTAACCTGAGGTTTTAGGGATAAGGCAAAAATAACGACAGAAAGCAGAAGGGAAAAAGGAAGTGGGAGAGAAAGGAAGGCAGGAAGGAGGACTGACTGACTTCAGGCTTGAACTGGAACTTTACATATCCATCCACCAGACTGGGACACTCATGCATAGGCAGTGAAGTGTCCTGTGCCAAATAAAGACTATGGACCAGTGCATAGGAGATCCTCAGGGTATGTCTCATCAGGGATGCCAAGTCTCCCTAATCAGGATGTCCCCACTGCAGCTGCAATCACCTCCACAGGCAACTAAGGCATCATAAATGCTCCTTTGCCACTTTCAAGTGTGCAGCCATTCTTCTTTTTCTCAGATTAGGGAAACCTAGAGCTCTTGCTGTACATCTATTAGCCATATGTCATTTTACCCACTCTGTCATGTTCCCTGCTTTCTCTGTCCTTCCTTCAAATCCCAACCCCAAAACAGAACAGTGCCTCAATGAGTCGCCTCAGGATTTCTTTGCCAAGGGTAAGAACTGAACCAATGATTCATGAGGCTATAATAGCGTATTATTGTATTACTTAAACATGATATCTAGCTTCCCATCTCACTGTAACTCAAAGGAATAAAAGCGTACAATCCTTTAACCATACTGACTCTTATCATTTTTTTCTTTGAGTTGTTACACTTAATCTTGATCCCAGCTGAGTTTCTAAGTAATTCCTACCACTTCGTACAATGCACTTCATCATAAAAATCCATCTACCACTTGTTAATTTTTCTACCTCTGTCCCACTGGAAATCCTTCATCATCTTCCGTTATCCTAACAATTAGCAGCTATCCATTACCAACTCTGTCATCACTCCAGTTAATGTACTTTCCAGATAATTAATACACACCCATAACTCCTTAAACCTCATCAAGCTCTAACAACAGGGTTGTATGCAAATAGCTTAACTTAGTGCAGCCATCAGACTGCTTTGACACATGCTAGAAATAGGATCATAATTGCTTGAAGATATATCTATATTCTATATCAATCTTTGAGATGAAAATTCAAGGAAAATAATACAATGTTAATCACTGAAACATAATGATCTACTTAAAACTACTTTATACCAAATTCCCACAGCTTTTTCAGCTCTTTCACCTAGCACCTTACTTGAACTCACCCTACTGCCACTTGTACTCAGACCCTCAACGAAATCATTGACGTTGGCAGCAGCAGCAGTGACATGGAGCAAGACATAGCCATGAGTCTCCTTCCTCAGAGAACCACTCAGAAAAAAAGTCCTTTTTACAAGTCCTGTGGACACTGTAGGTGATGGAAAAAAACCCTGGCCATTATTGAAATCTGAAGTGGTATAATTCTATACGCAGAAGATCCTCTTATACTATTTAAAGTCTATTTTCACCAGTTGTTACAGGTCTTTATCAGAGACTTGACATAAAGTCTTTCTAAATGTTTGTAAAAGATGGGGTTGCAGTAACATTATATTAGAAAGTAGATATAAATTGATTAGTTTCCCCGTTGCAATGGAATTGTCAAGTAACCGGAGCATCCATATTGTATCAGACCTGGCACTGAACTTGTTATTGCCCATATGAAGATGTATAAATGGTTGGCTTTAATCAGATAGGGACTCTTGTTTTCTAATTACTTGGTATCAAGTATCGATGAAATCACTAACATAGATCCTCAGCTTGTAGCTGAAAGGTTGGGCAGGTCTCCAGAGACATTATTCTCAGACCAAAAAAGAAATTCAGTGGATCTACCACAAGAGGGAACATTTATTTATTTAAATTACAGATTTTTGGAGATGTTTCTCTCACTATGTGTCATCAGCAACCTGCCAGCTAGCCTTTCTATGTTTCACCAACCAACCAGTGAAAGAAAAAAAAGTCAAAAGCTTTCACATTGAGAAAGCTAAACATTCTTTGAAACCAGCTATTTTGTAAAACAGAAGCACTGTAACATATAAATAATATTAATGTGTAAAATAATTTATTCACTTCATAGCAGAACATGATTCAATAGCTCTGCAATGGGTCTTCATTAAGAACAGAAAATAAATAGTGATGTATTTAACTCTTCTTCAAGCACTTTAAAATGAAGCTTTTTCCACACTATCAGGTTAATGGGAGATCAGCTGGAAATATCACTTACTCATTGATGAAATTAGCAGCATTTTGCAAACCGGTCTTTAACCCAAAAATTAACTCTCAAAACCTTTAAAGAGTCACCCAGAAAACATACAGATGAGCATACGCACATGCTATTAAAACCGAAAATATATAATTCTACTTGTACTCAAAAACTGCAAAGAGCAAAGGTCTCCTGAAGAGATGCTTGTCCAAAATCATGACAAATAGAACTAATAGGGCCCTCAAGAGGACACCTAGTTCATTCTGTTGCTCGTTGTGTTTTCAGCTGTCTTTTGGATACTCAAAACTCTCCTCTGGTGTTTCCTCTTTTTTTTTTTTGTTTTTTTCTTGGTTAAATTCCTCCAGCTCTTTCACTCTCTGCACACATGCCCACTGTTCATTCTCTCTGCTCTCCCCCACAAATTCTGCCCTGTGCTGCCTCAAACTGGATGTTCTGCTCCTACCGATATCTCTCCAAACTGGGTAGAGAAGAAAACAACTTTTTGCATCACAGGCATCCCTTTTGTTATGTCTGTTGCTTATTGCAATGGCATGATGCTGTTCACTTTGTCAGACTAGCTAGAAACTAGATGGTCCAGGACCATAACATTTTTTTCATATATTTTTCCAAGAATATTTCAAATTCAAGTCCTGTCCTCTAATGTGTTTATACTCTTAAAAAGCATAGTCTTTATTTCATTACTTACGCCTTTCTTATAGTCCTAAAAATGACCCTCCCAGAACATAGTGGATTTTTTTTTGGCAGTAAATCACTGATAAAATCCCTTTGAGTACACTTAATCAGTGAGTTTTTACATTTACCTTCTAATAGTTTCATCTAGACTGTTTCCCTAGCTCATTTATGAAGATGTCAAAAGAGAGATATCTCTTACTACATTTGAAGTGAATGACTTCTATGGCTTTGTAGATCACAACAAGGCCTGTTTATCTGACAAAAGGAAATTAGCTGTTTTTTGACAAATCCAGGTTGCCTGCTACTGATCTTTTTGTAACCCTCCAGTGCTTACAAATAATCTGATTATTTTTAGAGATTTAAGTTGAGTGGTTTGATCTAAAATTTCTTACCTTGGCTTTCCCTTCCATCCCTATATTTCCCTCCTCACTGTATTCCAGTACTTCCACTTCATTTTGGAAGATAAAAATCCTCAAACATAACAGCTGACTGTTGTGATATGACACCAGTAATTTATTTCAGTTGATTGTACCCAATGTATGACATGTCATCAGCCTCTCCATTGTGTGGGATTTTTCATGCCTTGTAGTTTGTTAACAGCCAGTGACATAAGAATATTTTTGAAGTCACGCACATTTTTGAACTCTGAATCCATCCATATCAGTTCATAGTGAATTCTTCATTTCACAAAATAAAACAAAGTAATGTCATACTTTGAAACGAATCCTTCTCTTTCTATTTACAATTAATTAATTCCCCTGATGTCTTCATGTGTATGTAATAAAACAGATACTCAGAGATACTCAAAATAAGATACAGGAGGCTGAATTTTCTAATCTTTAGGTCAATTTAGAGTTGCACAAGATATAATAGCTTACTTCAGTAGTTTCTTGTTTTGCTAGGGTAAAAAGCTGGAATAAAAAAGAGGTCAATAGCCCCCAGTGGTGGAGCAGAGACAGAAAGGCAGAAGAACTATCCAAACAGAGTAGTTACACCAGATATACTGAGACATAATTTCGGGGGTGACGGGGACCTTATAGTTCTTCCCATCTTCCTCGTTCCCCAACCAGAGAGAGACCAGCCCATGTATCTCCCACCTCCATGACCATCACCACCACAACCTCTCTATCTTTGTTTTTCACAGTAAGGAGTCCTATATCCATGGCAAGGAAGCAACTGCTGGAATGATTGGATGCTCGGTAGGGTAGAACTGTGGGAGGATGCACCATGGAGATCCCTGTGCCATAGCTAAAAGCCTGACTCTTGGCCCTTGGAGTTAAGGTTATGTGGCCTATGACACATCAGTGACAGACAGATCTACTCAAAGGGAAAAACATCAGTTCTAGAAAATTCACAAACAGGGACAAAGCTGTTACTGCACTGTAGTATCAGAAATTCTTTTTAAAGCACTTGGTGTACATGGGAGTTTCAAAGGGCAAGTTTATAATTTAGGTTTCATTTTCAGGGAACATAGAATTTGAGGTGGTGCACAAAGCAATCATGGAGACTATGGAAATGATTATGCAAAAAACTACAACACCCATTTTTTCTTTTATATTTATGACATCTCTGAATGCATTCATTATAGGCAAATGTTCACTTTCTAGTTTACTCAGGGAGTTAGTTATGCTGTCTGTGTTTACTGTTCATTCTTGATATTTGATGCTTGTTGACTGTGGTTCACAAGTGGCCCTATAAGCTGTACAGATTTTCATCCCTGACTGGATGGCTGAAACTTGTAAACACAATATTCTAACAGAATATTTTACAATTAAAAAAAAAAAAAAAAGGACAAAAAACCACTAGAGAAGTCACACAAATGCAGATTGTTCTTGGGTTTTTTTGCTGGTTTTGTGATTCAAAAACAAAACAGAGCTCATCTGCATACACATGAATAAGTAGAAACCAGAGAAAACCCTGTTTTCTGGAATGTTTATGAGTTAAAAAATGACAACAACAAAAACAACAACTACAAAACCCCACAAAAGCAAAACAAACAAAAACAAAAAACAAAACAAACAAAAACAAAACAAAAAAACAAACCACCAAACAACTATGTCATTTGAAGAGTTACCTGTCTCACCCTAGTAGCACACTCATACTCCCAACACATAGAAGAGATGAAGGAATATTTTGGCATTACATTTATGCAGAATTTATTAATATAATTTGGGACTTCAGAGAGTTAATTTAAAAAGCAGAAGCATAAATAATCACATAAACAGTACAGTGCCTGCTTCTTGCACATTAGGTTGAATCTTGATTTCTATTAAGTCCGAGAATCTCATTAACAGGAGAACTTAACCCCACCAGAAGTCCTCATCTATTTCATTATTCTTCAGAACTCTACAGAAGTATGGATAATATCTTCTAACTGTCTCACATTTAAAATGAAATACAAACCACATTTTTGGAAGAGTATTTTTAATAAAACAGGAGGGGAAAAACCTATTTTCTACACTACTGTTACACCTACCTTCCCTTTATCACTTCTTTAGATACCATATAAAGTAAGGAGTCCTGTAATTTCACCATTTCCATCGGTAGATAGTGGGAAGTAACTTCAACTTTTACGCACATTCTGGTTCAGATATTCAGCACCAGTGAAGTTAGAATGACTTATTCCTGCTAAGATTCTGGTTTAATATATCATTATATACATAACACAAAATCAAACCCACACAATATGATTGCTGGAGGGAGTGGATTGAAGGCAGCATCCTGTCAGGAGTTATAAAAAAGGCTGAATGTGACAATAAAGTAGGAGAGCAATAGAGAAAAAAGACTGAAAAACACAAAGGAACATTATTATTACTGCAAGACCTGTACTGTTCAGAGTAGTATAAGGTTTAGAAGGTGCTTTCTAGGACTTGTGAAATCTTTTCATACAAAAAGAAAGTGAGCAGGGCATACTTGTTAACCTGTTAGCTAAGCACGTTATTTAAGATGTGTGAAGCAACAATAGATGAAATTTGTCTGAATTATTCTTTCAGATGCCACCAAGGAACAAACAGCCACAGAGGTAATACAGAGTATGGTAAAGATGGTTTACAGCAGTGTATTGCAGTTACAGATCATGCCACTGTCATTTAAAATGAAAGCCTTAAAAGTCTTTAAAATGCCTTTAAAATGCTACACTGCCTGTAAAATACATGAGTTGCCTCTTCTACAAACAGCACGGATACTTTTCACTCTTTCTAATACATAGCTCTGGCCTCACACAGGTTAATTACAACTTTTGAGGGCAGACAGAAAACATTTCTTTAAAAATATTACAGTAATCTTTTCTGCTTTCCAGAGAGCTTATCCATCAGCTGCAAAGCTGATTTATTTTGTAAGGAACTCATTCAACCCATATTGAAGTCAAAAGTCAATGGACAATGGCAACTAGCTTGGGATCTTAACTTTTTGACCCTTGGCTCCATCACAGTTGTTGATGGGCTTCAAGGTTCTAGGCTTCTTAACACTGATTTCATTTTCCCTTCCTTTGAAAGAAGTGGGCAGTTAAAAGGTATTTTTTGACATGTTTGTCAAAGCATCAGGACTATGGCTGACAGCTCCATTCCTGAAGCATAATGGCACCTCTTAACTACATGAAAAAAGTCTACCTGTGCATGACTTATTTTAAGCCAGCCTGGGGCCAAGGAGTGAATTTCTACGAGCACCAAGAACTGCCTCTAATCTTGCCAGCCTCCATCTTTCAAAAGAAATACATTCTTCTAGAGGCTTGCCTCTGGGAATATGTGCTTTCAGAAATGCATACATTAAAAACCCAGGCCCCTGTCAAAACAAAGCATTATTCCAAAAACCAAGCTGCCTCACCTACCCTCTGCCATCTGGGTGAAGATTAGTAGTAATTAGTAGAAAACATCAGATTCATCACTCATGAAGCCTAAATTACATTTACTTTCTTGAAAGGTGGAGGTTTGGAAGTGGGAGGAAGAAGCAGAACATGCAGCTGAGGAACAGAGGACAATGGGAAAGAGGGGCAGAAGGGCTGTGTCGTGTTTAGGAGAGATGGGGTGAACAGGTTGGGAGGGTTGCAGGAAAGTGTAGCGCTGAGGAAGAGTGGGATGCATGGTAAAGGACACAGGAATGAAAAATTATTTCTAGCATAAATTAGAGGCACACTGGTAAGCCCAAGACGACCCTTGCCCATCTACCCTGCGTCCCCCTGTATGTCTTGATCTGGAACCAGGAGAGCCATAGTGAATAAGTGCAGTAACTGTACAGGAGGCTTTGTTTCAAGAAGTGAAAAGTACCCATGAGTTCACCATCCCAATGCACTACTGAATTTAGAAGTCGTTTACTTAGATGTTTCCTTTATGTTAAGTGGCTAATAAATTCAAAAGCCTCTAATGACCAAAAAAAAAAAAAAATTAACAGTGGATAAATAAACAATGCAAAAAAAAGCTGCTTCTAGAGCTCCAAGGCTATGGGGTTGTACAGCAGCATTACAGGTTTCTTTGGGTGAGGAATATAAGTCTGGAATAGGGTGGCTGCAAAAATATTAAAAGGCAAATGATCGGTCTCAAGGATTTAGTGATTCTGGTTACAGAAAAAATGACATTGTGTGTACAACATGCAGGCTATTGCTAACCCGTCTAAAACAATACACAAATTGATAAAGTAACTCAAAAGACCTGAAAATAACAAGATCGTTGAACTTCAAGTAGCAACTTAAAAGATGCAAAATCTGCAAGATCCCAAACACCCTTAACTCTTTAGCTAGGTGATACCATAACCAAATGCTTTGTCCATCTGCAGGTGTTGTATTTATCTGAATGAACAGGCTAGAGCACTTGCATGGTACGTAAAATGTCTGGCAGACTTCTTTCTACATCAAACCACAGGAGAAGAAAGGTGCGAATTCTAGGACCTCGTAAGAGATAATGAAAAGACTCAGAGATGATGAAATCAAGTGCAACATTTTTTTAAGAAATTCTTTGAGAGGTATTCAAAACATACCACATAACAGCCAATACCAATTAAGTAGTCCTCAGACTAGAAATTCCAACAGCTTCTGAAGAGTAAGAATGCAAAGCTGAAAAATCCCTGTCAAAATCACTGTTAACAAAAACCACCCTTTTCTCTTTGCCATTAGTTTGGTACAGTCACCATAAAGAATCAGAGTAAATGCAGGCTGCATAGAGGAATGTCTTCTGGTACAAATTTGGAAAGATATTTAACGTTCATTCACAAAAATGCCCTTTCCACTAAACGGAGAGAGAGAGATTTGTTTCACGAGTAGAGGAACATTTCTTCAAACATGGACATTGCTTTAATATCATTTACCTAGTTTCTTCCACCAAAATATGGGATGAGTAACTGTTGTATATACTAAGTGTGTAAACATGAAATAGTTGAAATGCTAATTCACAAATAGCCCTATCAGCCTGAAATAATATGTTTGTCTTTCTGCTTCTTTCTGCAAACAGAGAAAAAGTAAAACCGTTCTTTTTTCTCTCATTTCTAAGGTCTCTGGGAGTAATGAAATGTCTTGGGAATAGTAGAACGGTGGAGTTATTTATTATTTTATATAGCATTAAATAAAGCAAATTATCTTTACTGACCTCTGCTCAAAGATACAGAATAATCCTTCACAAATTATTAGCACTTCCATCTAACTCTCAAGTGTCATTTCCACATCCTAAAGAAAATATTCCATGCAATCCAGTAGGAAGTATTCACAGAATCAAAGAAATTCCCTCTGACTGCAAGTGGATGAGCCCAGTAGTGAGATTTGTAAGCTTAATTTAATAAAGGAATATATTTGGATACTTGTCAAAAGACTACCCAAATTTATTGAAAAAGACACTGGACTTCAGATGAGTGCAAGGAGTTACAACAAGGATATACATTCAGACACTAGAAAAGAATACGTGCACACAGTATACTAATAGCAGAATGATTGAATTCTGTATGTCAGTAACTATGAGTAGAGTTTTGCCTCCAAAAATGCAAAGTATATACATATGACATTCTCTGTTGCGGCCATGCCAGGAAAGGCTTTTTTAAAATTGGCTTCGTTTGAGTAGAATATACAGGCGCTGCAAAATGTTCTACTTCCAATCATAATTTCCAGATTTCATGTGTAAGTAAATTCAGAGGGTCATTAACCAAAAGAACCCTAAAACAAAACTTCAAACAGTAGAAATGAGACTTTGTTTACTGCTCATTTCCAGCTCAGCCAAGTTAAGAACTGCAGAAACACCACGAAATCTTGGAAATACACAGCCTGCATACAGCTCAGGCACATACTCAAATTCCTCAGTGTTTACTTCAACTCCTAAAGCAACCCAAAGTGCTGGGAAAGCCAGAAACCGGCATTCCCTGAAACAAAACTTGTACCACATCAGGGCTGCTTTTTGATGACAGCCACCATGCCTTCACTGCACAGTTGCTTGGGATAAAACTCAGATAAAAGCCCTAATTAGCTGGACAGTTTAGAGCACCTAAAATCTCTGCCTTCTCCCCCATTTCTGAGCAGCATCACTGATGACACCTGGCACGTGAAACTATCACAGGTTTCCATTTCCATACCAGCAACACAGAACTGGCCAGAAGTACAAATGAGCTGCCAAAATTATATATTCTGAATGTCTGAGAAAACAAAAAATGTGAATAAAGAAAGCTAAGATAAACATGGGCAGATGCAAAAGAAGAGTTGTACAAGCAGAGGAAATCAGAGCCAAAAAGAATATTTTTAAATGCAGCATTGAATTGTTCAGTGCAATAATCCCAAACTACATTATTAATGAGAATTAATTTTTCTTTCATATCCCTTCTTTTGTAGACAACTACTAGTATTCCCAATTTCTAAATAAGAACTGAATAATAATGAGCCTGACCCAAAGCCTACCAAAGTCAGTAAAGCTCTCTGTCAAGGTGAAGATTATCTGTGTGATTTGCCCTGCAACAGAGATGGAGGATACTGACACTCGTGTCTATGACTCCAGACTTAGAAAAAAAAGTTTTCTCTTTAAGTATCATGGATGTAAATTTTGTGCCTACAACAGAGAAATGCCACAGGCCCTACTTCTGAGAAAATAGTGTCTCTGCAACAGATTATGGTCAGGCCATGAGGCATCACTTCTATTTATAAGTCACATGAAGAACTAACAGACTTTGCCTATCTCTGAATGTAAAACTTGGAAATGTAAAAAAAAAACCAAAACAAAAAAGCAAACAACAAAAAAACCCAAAAAACCATTATGTGATTGTTTTTACACCTAATTGTAACTCTACCTACTGTGTAGATACTGTCAGTTTAAGCAGAAAAATGATGAAAGTAGCTATTCAAACTACTTGATCTATTAATAGCTGATCTATTCTATTAAATCCTAGCCAATACACTTTCATCATTAATCCACAAAAGGTTTATCCCTGAAATTGCTTCAGGAAATCATTCAGAGAGCTATCTGATGTAACACAGTCAGTTAAAATTATATTCTTAAATGCTGATATGACTTGGGGAGCTTACCAGAGACCTATATAAGTAATCTTAAATGCAGGGCATAACAAGAAATAACCCACAGAGTGTAGTCACAGAATAAAAACACGATCATCAGTAGCAGTGAGCTCCTGTCAGTCACGCTTGTCTACGATTTCCTGCAGGAGAGAGAATATTTGCTCAGATTTCCGTATTTATCTGCCTGCCATGCTTGTTTTGATATCCACCTGACAATCTGCACAGAACGAGTGACACAGGCAAATGCTGAGGAGTGTCAGCGCTGAGGTGAGATGAGGGCTGACTGTATTACCATTTTAAATGGTGGGCCTGCCGAGCGCGGTGATTTCGTTCCTCCCTTACCTGTCACACTTCATTAACCAGCTCTCACCGCAGCCCTGTCCTGCTGAGCGTCCTGCTCAGCCCCTTGTTCTGTCTGACAGCTGTGGTCACCTCCTCCTACAGCAGCAGATTCCCCATTTTCCTGCTCTCCCTGTATCCCACGCTGGCGGCACTTGCATCCACATGTGTGCAAAAGCACATCCACCGCTACAGCATCTTGCATGACTGACCGTGCCTGGGCTGGGGGAGGTTGTTTGCTGTTTTCAGCCTGTTAAAAGAAAGCCTCGAGCTCTTTGAGGACACTCCTAGGCTAGGGCACAGGAGAGAGACTGTTCCTTTGACAATGCCTCTGAGGAGAGAGAGACAGGTTGTAATACATTGAGCCTGCAATTCACGTCAGGGTTTAGACAGCAGGCTTGCAATAGCAAAACACTGCCTGAAGCAAAAGTAAGGGAGTTCTCTCTCTTTACATTTATAATTTAGATAACAACAGAAAAATTAAACGGTGCCATCAAACAGGTAATAGAAAACCTGATAGTTCAGATATGCAGTGCTATAACAACTCTTTTTTTTTTTTTTTTCCCAGTTTAACACTCAGTAGTTGGCTTAGCTGCTCCAAAACACAAGCAATTGTCTGAAAGCAAAGGCCTGTTTTTGAAGGATGCCACTTAGGAGAACAGTGATGTTCCATTTCTCTCATAGAGGAACATTCACAAATTCTTCATCTGACTCCTTGCATAGAGTAAGCCAGATTCTACACTATACTGAGCAAATATTCAGTTTTCCTGGTCTTGTGTGCCATAATCTTAGTCTTTTGAACTATAAACACTCAGTGAGTTCAAATGAGCTGGCCATTTGGGAAAGAGTGGGCAGGAGAAGTGAGGCAGTGATTTCTGAGTCACCTTCTCTCCCCAAGCATAATGTCAATAATTTGGAATAAATTCAGTGGTCATATGTGGCCTTATTTGTTTGCAATCCATTTCACTGCAAAGTACAGAGTATTACAGTGCATTTTGGAGAGTGGATTTATCATTCCTTTAAATTATTTAAGGCTGTTTTTTTCCCCAATATTGAGTACTAGAGGTTTAAGTCCTTCCTTCCTTCTCTTTCTGTCTCTTTTTGAAACAATATGTAGACACTAAAAGTGACACGTACTAACATTCAGAACAGCCAACTACAGCTCCAGTCCTGTAGCAGAAACTGTTTACATCTCTGTGAAAGTCCCTATTTGGCAAATATTTAAAATGTGCTTAAATATATTTTAGCTACTGTTACTGTCACCTTCTTCTGAGCTTCAGATGTTTGAATTTGTTTTTGTTAGTTCATAAACCCTTACATAACAAAACTGTTATACCACTGAGTGCAAGCAAACACATCTGAGGAAAATGAAGATTTTAACTTATATTTTTTTTGCCATGAAAGAACCAACAACTTTTATTTAGAAAATCTCCAGTATTTTAATAATATAATTAAAATGTAAGCAACATATAATTGACTAGAACAAATAAAATATATGGTCCAAGATGGGAGGACAAAACATCTATACTTTCTTTGACATTTTTATTTTCTTGCTACAAAGACAACAGAAAGTTGAAAAATTAGATGTATTAGCATTTCAGAAATCCGACCAACTCTAAAACTGCAAGCCAGACCAACATAACATCAGCTAGCTTGCTTTGAACTATGGTCAAGACCAGAAGAATTAATATATTGGACAATCATGGAATACTTAATCACTAAAGAAAGCTGCCTCAATTTTCTCTCTGTTATTAACCATTTCTTTATACCGCAAAAAACTCATGCACAGTGTTATGTACTGTGTAAATGTGGATTTACATGTAATAGTTTAGGCTTTGTTATATCTTTTGTTCAATTAATATTATTTTTCTTGTATGCAGAAAATTTATATCAGAAAGAGTTCCTAATGAATCAGGCAATCAGATAAAATGCATGGCTTAATAAAATTAATTTTAGAATGAGATACTGGTTTTTTGTAACTGCTTCAAACTAACAATCAGTAGAAAAAGCAACACTGGGAAAATCCTTTTGAATAAGCAGGAAACTTTCATATGTACTTTCCTAATAAGAAGATAAAAAGTACCCACAGCACTAGAACAATGCTTAAATCTGACTCAAACCTATAAACAGAGGATGGAATACAATGTGCTACAAAAAAAAATTACAAAAAACCCAATATGTACACTTTACAAATAAACCAACCAGACTCTACAGTCTTATCTCTACGCTTATGGTCTTCATTAATTCCTTTGCTGCAGCTGTATATATTTATGCAACAACACAGGCTTCCACAGGGAGTTGATTTAAATAGGAGGAAAAGTGGAATATAATGAAAAGATACAGGCACTTCATTCAGGCTCATAGAGGTGATATAAAATTCAGAGATACTGCTTGATACAGTGCCATGAATATCCAGTGTAATCGCTCTGCATAATGATGGCCCCTTCAATAAATATGAGATGCACTGTAACATTTACACCATAAAGAATGCTTTACCCCTTGCCTTTTTGTAGTTTATGAGTGCCATCCTTTAAGATCAAATAGCAGTTACTGACTGTGAGTGGATTAAGGCTTAAGCTTTTTTTTCCAATATGAATGATAAAAGGCTCATTTTTTTCTTCCACAGTGAAATGTTAAAATGCTGGTAAAAGCACAAATTGTATTAAAATGGAACATTCTGTGAATAACTTAACAGCATCACAAAAAGGCAAGAAAATAATGCGTTCATTTTCTCATTCACTTATAAAATCTATAAACTATAGACCTCTTCAGAGAGTATTAGATATCATTTACTGTATGAAAAGGAATGGCTTTCAGATAAGGAAAGTAATCAGCATGAGTTCTGTGGATCTGTTAACTACAGATAATAGTTACTGAATGTTTTTTAGGCCCCAAAATCAATAACCTGCAGCCACTCTCTCTTTGTGACCTCTCCAAACACTATAAGATATAGCTGGGCTCTCTTTAGTTAGAAGTCAGGTCATTGTAAAAAGTGATACTCCAAAGAGCTTGTCAAAAAGAAAAGTTTGAATTTAAATTTTACTACCAAATTTTAAAAAAAAAAAAAAAAGATTTATATATATTTTAAAGGCCCTAAGCCCCCACTAAAACAACTACAACAAAGTCCTCTGCAAGCTTCCAGCTGCTGTGAATATTCAATAAAATATATATTCCTATCATTGTTAGCCCTAAAAACAGAATATCAATTTTACTGGCCAGCTTTCAGGCACTAACACGATTGCCAGGTGCACACAGACCTTCCTTGCACACCTAAGCTGGGGCTGGGCATCCCGTAGCCAGCAGGGCCTCTGAGTGGGCTGACTGCAGAGATCCTCCCAACCTCTGCACCAGGTCTTACACGTCCATGACCTGCCCTTAGACCCTATAACTCCTAGGTCTCTGGCTCTGGAAGACACCAGTGACAGCCCAGAAGGGGAAAGCAGGATGTCAGAGTTTCTACCACCTCTGCTTCAGAGCCAGACCCAGTTTCAGAGCTTGAGATCACATTTTCTAGCACCTCTGACTGTAGGACTAGCACAAAGGAAGCTTTTGCACTCTTCCATCTGAATATCGAACCAATAACTCAGACTGTGTGGGCTCATGCACTTAATTCAAAGTGATCTTCTCATTTTTATTCCCTAAATGATTCACTTTTCACACAGATGTACTGTCCTGTCACTTCAGTGGCTTAAAATTATTTATTATCCCTAGAACTGGAATTATAAAATATAGTCATTCACCCTAAAGGAATGAAATTCATAGCATTTTAAGCAAGAAAGAGATCCATTTCCCTCATTTTAAGTCTCTCTCACACATTATGTTCTACATGGGCCTTGGCAGGATGAGAGATGTCTGTGCTGCTGGAGATGCTGTCTTTCAGATAATGAGACATAAGTCTAAAACTGTCACTTACGTCACTAAAATACATCATAGCACTCCTTTAGATGCTTTTCCAGAACATAAAAAGATATAATAAAAAACGATACCATGCAGAGAAAGAGAAACCAAACAAATAGCCCTTAAACTGTAAAATTATTCTTAGTAGCCTGTGATAGTGGAAAACAACTAAGGTCATATAAACACTAACTTAAATATCTCAAAGAAAATATAAGGCTCTGGACTAAAATAAGTGAAGAAAGGAGCTTTGATTTTCAGAGGTTTCCACAGTAGAAAGAGTGAACAGAATTTAGCGTAACTTTTTATCAGTTTCTCAAAGGGAAAGCAATCTCTCTTGGGTTAGCCAAATGGATCTTTGAGTAGGCTCTGTTTTAAAAACTAACTAGAGACCCAGAATGAGCACTAGTGACAGGTCTGACAAAGTTAGTTGTTGAGATAACTTGTTAAGGTTAAGTAGATGAAATATTAATTTGTAAGTAGGTTGTCTGTTTGTTTGTGTTTGGTTTGGTTTTGGTTGGTTGGTTTTTTTTCCCCAAAAGTAACCGGTCACAAATCAGAGAGGTGTCAAGTAAAAGGCACAGCTATGGAAAAAGACAGAGAACAATTACTGCACATAATTTTTGTCCCTCACAGATCTGGATATACATTAAGAGTTTTATTGACATGAGACAGCTTTGCCCACAACTGCGAGAAAGTTGTCATCAGCCCACAAAATCTGGAATTAAATGTTCCAGTTGCATAATCTTTCTCAACACTATATAGTCACCCATCACAGAGTTTGTCTACTGTGACTGTCCGTGGGTACAGTGCTCTTCTGGAAGGAGGAGGTCTCTTTTTCTCAACTTAAGAAGTCCCCAGCACAGGGCAATAGTGGGATGTCATTCCAAGTAGCAACGAGGTCACCTTGCAGCAATGGCAGTGGAATACAGACAAAAATAAGCATTAACAGCAGGATTTCCACAAAAGGACAGTAACCTATATATCATCAGAAAAGGCAATGAAAATACTATACTGCCTCTGCTGTGAAAAAATCCTCATGCTCCAATTCTCTGTAGCTATTCTGTGTTTGTTAACAACTGCAGATTATAGTGATGCATTAATATTGTCTCTACTATTTATTCACGTTGCCTTCTAATAGCAGCAATCCTCTTCTTGAGTCAGAAAAGTGTATACTGAGCACTTGATTCTGTGACAGTATAGAGTCTTAACAACAGCTAACGACTCAAACAAGTCAAGCACTGTGTGTCTGAATTAATACAAAATGATGAACATGAATATTTCTGAATATTTTTTCAGATGCAGTGAGAGCCTGGCAGGTTTCTCAGAACAATTTGTGATGCTACTAGAAATGCTTTCTTGACAAGACTATAAAATGACACTATCATGTAACTGCATATTGCTGTGACTACCACCATAAAATCATCAGTTGCTGTAAACCAGTAAGATTTCACAGAGCTCCTACAGGGTTACATCAAAATATAACAGCTGGACTACCTGATCTATGAGCTACAATTTGCTTTCTGTTACAATTATGGTAGTAAATCCTGATAGAAATATTTCCTGTGGTAAACTGTGCAAGTTAAAGGAAGCAGGGATGCAGACTTCAGTTAGATCATCTGAACCTCTGCTGATTTAACAGAGAAAAGACACATCGTAGCATTCTCTCCATTTTCTAGAATATCCACACTTGAAAATGGTAATTCACAGGCGGCTTGCTGAGCTCCTACATCAGGCAGGGAGCTAGCAGAGCGCAGATGAGCTTCTTTAGAAAGAGACGTAGATGTAAATTCCTAGATACACATGAGAAAACCTAGAACATTTTCCCCAAGTGGAAAAAGATTCTTATTCCTAGTGGTTAGTGATTTTCTGTGAAACCATGATATCCCTTGCTGTCTCTGAATATTCAATGCATTTCTCTCAGCTGGAAGAACTGCATAGTCACAAGGAATAACAGTAACTTCATATAAGATAATTCTGACAGAAGGCCCCATCTTAGAAAATAGATCTCCTGACAGCTTGTTTCACTAGCATATGCTAAAAGCAACTGTACAGTAAGGTCAAGCACAATATTGACAACCTCACCTATGTGGAAAGTACAGACACACATGTACAGTTTATAAATGTCATCAGCAAGGCTTCTGAAAACATATACTACTGAAACTAACGTGGAAAGCCTGCAGGTTTCATATATTTGCTTTAGGTTTGCAGATATTTCACAGATCATTAACAGAGGCTCCAGCGAGCAAGGCTTGGGGCCATATTTTCAAATCACCAGGGAATTTATTTTTCATACCACACCAAACCAGTTCCTCAGCTAGCATAATTTATTACAATGCATTTAAAGTCACGCATGCACAACAGTTTGGGTACGTGCAGTATACCCACTGCACTATGGATATGCTGTAATTACCACAGATACAAAGCACGCTTCCCTGCTTTAACAGGCCTTCTTTGAATGCACTATAATGTTTTTACTTAGATGTCCTACCTCGGAGCATGGCAGCTAAACAGTCATCTGCTGTATTAGGATGCTTCTTACCTTGATGTTCACAGGGTTAATGAATCAATATCTGAGAGCAAGCCCTCTTAGTTTGCTGTTAATTTGGGACATTCATACAGTGAAGAATCCTCAACCACAAAAAAGGCCAAGGCACCTGAAATATCTGGCTGACAGGAGTAGTAGAGACATCAGCAGATATCAGTAGTGGAATGAATTGGGGTCATGAAGATCCAGATTATGCACAGATGCACTGGCATCATTTTTGGCACATGTAAGTCTCTTCTATCGATGGTGTTCACTGAAGATGTACTGCAGCTGGTGCACATGGAAATGGAGATCATCCATGTGTTGCTGATGCGTGCTGAGAGACTTAGCTATTTTAGCTCTCAAATGAAAACACTCTAGTGATCTGGGAAATGAGATGAAGACTGAACATAAAATTAGCATCACAGTGACAAAGGAACATGTCAAAAATATTTCAGAAGTCACTGAAGTTGCTAATTTGTGCTAACATCTCCTTTTGCTATTCTACTGGAAAAAATACAGGATTAATACTTGTAAGTTCATATTTGATTTAGAAAAGAGAAGTATAAGCTGTCAGCTTTGTATTTATGTGTCATAGCTGATAGATCCGAGTGAAATATGTAGATAACAAAGTTGTAATTTCCGTGTTCCTCATGAAAGCGTATTTTGTCCACATACTCTACATCCCTGCTATTTATTATCTTTGCAGACAGTTCTTAATTTCTTGCCCTCTCAATCACTCTTCCTCCATCATCATTGCTACATATTTCTCAAAATTTATACAAACAGTGTCCAATTAATATGAATGGTTTTCTGCTGAAGACAAAGGACTCTACTGGAAGTTCGACAGAAGATCAGAAGTTCAAAGCAAAGCCTTTCTACACTGTTACCTAATGACAAGGTTCAGGCACAACCTTTTCTGTGCATCAATCTTCACCCTTTAGAAGTCCCACCAAAGTCACTTAGGACTACATATGAAAGCACAATGTGATCAGTCCGAGCGAAGAAGCGGGAAAAGGAACACATTTCTTCTGAAGCTTATTCCATCACCAATCTCAATGGAAGTAACTGTCAAATCTGAAAAAACTGGGGGAGCCATTTGCACCGTGGGAACAGACAGCACATGACAGATGGCAAGGTATAAGAGCATCTTTCAGTGAGAGACAGTGTCTGAGTATGGACAGATTCTGCGACTGAATGTGTTGTGAGGAACAGCCGGCTTGAGCAGTAAGCTTGGGGGAAGTGTGCTGTGTTTTGCTTGCTGAAAGGTTCTAATTGCCTTTTTTATTATTATTTTCTTCTTTTTTTGGTAGGTATCTCAGCCAAGTCAGAGATCCAAAGTGCTATATGGGATGAACAGGAATATTCTGAATAGCTGATCCACCATGGAGGATTCTGGGTCTGCAAATCAGGCCAGTCCTTTAGGTGATAAAACATATTTATCAGCACCAATGGAGCTGTATTAATCTAACACAAGTGAACACATGGATTTTTTAAGTTGGGAATCAATGACTGGATCTTGATTTCTTACCTGTTAACAGCACAGAACCCCCAACAACGAGTGATTAAAACTGCGAAGCGTACATCGTATTCATAACCAAGTGTCATTAATCCTTTAAAACTTCAAAAGGTGAAAAGGTCAGTATTTTTGCTTAACACTTTTTAGCTGTATGAATAGTGATTTCCAGGTAACACATTCCCTTTCAGAGAATGGATGGAGACTACGACCTTCACTCCTCGGCACAGCTTCATTTTATTCAGATGGTCAGCATTTTCCAAAGAAAGCAGCTTCTGCCAACTATGATTACACTTCTATTTACATTGCTGCAGGGAAAGAATCTTGTCCCCATACTATGCAGATTCCAAGGCCTCATGAAAGGAATTAGTGACAGATTCACAGAAATATGTAACATTTGTCCTCACAGCCCTCACCAAGCTATGCCAAGTCTTGCTACCCTGTGAGTAAATCAGAACTTAGACGAAACTCACGGCAGCAGGAAATGTATTTCCAGTGGAAGGATGGACACTAAGCATAACTCATGAAATAGAAAGCTATGGTTAATTACAGTCTTTGCTTAACCTGTTCTTTCAAAGCATCATCTGTGGGGGTGCTCGATAGAAAGGTGAAGGACCAACTGCAAACTTAAATGCTTTGACAAGCAGCGCAAATACAGTCAGAACTGAAACTGTTCATGAGAGTGGCAACAGTTTTGTCATGTCCTCTGAGATGTGTATGTAAAATATCCCTCAATTTATGTAAAATTTGAGCAATCCGGTTAACTCACATCTTTTTCTTATCATTGGTTTGTATTCTGTGATTAAATGTTGCTGCCGTTCTAGCAAATATGCCTCTTCTATTAAGTTCAAAATTGCCAGAATTTCTCCCCAGAGTCCTGGTTTGTCAGAATTCCCAATAATATCAGAATAATTTTGACTAAACAAGGAATACAGGTCATGTAGAAATTCACAGAAATTTGGCCTCTCTCCAGTTCTTGCAGCATTTACAAAGCGTTTTGTTAAATGATGTGTCTTATGATTCTTAATTAAATTATTTGCTATTTTTTCACCTTTAAACATTCAGCCTCAATTAATACATATAAATGTTTTTATATGTGATGTGCAAATATATTTTATGTGAAATTCAGACAATAAATACACTTTGCACGCACATCTCCCTCTCAAAATCTTATATACTGAAAAAGTCAGATTAATTCACACCAAGTGGATTGCTAGTAAAAGAAAATACACCACCATCAGAGGAACAGAAATGCTTATTCTTATTTTCTTTTAGATGATTTATAAAAGTTGTCCATATGCATATACTTGGAATTGACAACACTAGTTCATAATGACATAGTTACATACTAGTGTCAGAATAGTCCAATTGGTGCATATCATCATAGGCCTCACCATTTTTCTCTACCATTACTTTTCTTTTGCCTTTCAAGAGTCTAGTACTAATGGAGGAAATCATAGCAGCTCCAATTTTTCATGTTATTCAAATAGATTTCCTTCTCCCACGGTTGTCCTTGTTAATGGTTCTTTAGCTATACTATTAACAGTGCAACAGACTGCTTTAATTTGCTCATCCTTACTGTCTTGCATAAGATGCCTCCAGGGTACCATAAGACCTGTCTTCCAGAAGGTGTTTGAAGCCAACCCAGCAGGTTGATATTCTAATACCTGCACTGCAGCATTACAGTAGATGATCTACAGACAGTATTAGGATATAAATCAACACTGGATCTTATAGAAGTGTTGGGTTTAATATGAAGATGTAATGTGTAGATGTCACAAGTCTGTTTAAAGCATAACACCATCTTCATTATACATTTTCACCTATTAAGAGCGCAAAGGTCTTTCACTAAGATCTACTCAATTGAACTTATAGTTGAAATCTACCCTTAAAATATAAATAATTTTAAAGCTGAAAGGAATCAAGACTGCAGTCATCAAATACAGCACAGGAAAAACAAAAGACTATATCATCAAAGGTAAATCAGTTAAGTCATATAAATATACACATTCTCAAAAAGTCAGTCACTTAGTGGTATCCAAGAAAAAAGCCTGAAGTTACCCTTCCTCGTCAGCAGTAAAGTGATTCCAGCATCACACTTGATATAAAGACAAAATACGATCTTTTCATTTTCTTTAATTAAAAGAAAGAAAAAAACCCCAAACTTTTATTTTGTTCTGGCAGACATTATTTCCTGACCACATTCCTCAAATCCATAGTGACCCCAACTGCAAGTTAAGGCTTTAAAAAAGTAGCACTCCTGTTACTAAACATCATTAAGCAGTTCCCTGCACTGTACAGCTCCCATATCAGTACAGTCCCAACATCTGTTCCTTCCCATTATCTCCATATAGCAATTTCATCTTCTCAGTTGTAACCAGATTCTTCATCTCCTCTCACCCTACAAGGCTGAGTGGGAAGAAGTTATCTCGGGCTCTTAACCCACCTGCCCTGTTTTCTTTCACCGCCATAAAGAAGAGAAGAAATGAGCAGGGGAGGTACTCTTCATCTCAAATGGAAAGACAGACAGAAGGACTGCAGGAAAAGAGAGAGAACTACCTGGATTCTTCCACTAACGACAGGATGTAAGGAAAAAACCTTTTGCTCCCATAGCAGCAGTTATGAGCTGTTTGCTGGGTGCATCTGATGGGTCAGTCAGCCTCTCAGGAAGGGTTTTCATCATGGAAGCGCATGTTACTTTGCTCACCCTCATGCTTTTAGATGCGTTACTTGAAACCTGGCACATACCTCAGCACTGGTAATGCCTTGCTTGTCAGCCTCGACCTTCTCACAGCAAAAGGAAGGAAGAAAAAAACCATCAAAATCAAAGATGTCAGCTAGAGTTTAGCAAATGTGCTGAAGTTATTTAAGCCATGAGGCATGAATAGAGAAGCAGTATCTCAAGTCATTAAAATCAATACGTTATTTGGTTTTATTTTCAAAGTAAACTGAGGTGAAACCTGCATAATAGACGGCTAATTGACAGAGGTGTAGATGTACAAAGCAGCTAAGCTCAGAGAAGAGCTTGCAGAAGAGGCTAGATGTTATTGATGCTGTAAGACGCAACATACTCACTGTCAGTTCTCTCCCAAGGAAATCCACACAGGCATTTCAGAGGAGACCAGATAGCTAAGCAGGAGAAGACCTGAACTTGGCAGGCATCTCAGCCATGGCAGCGTTCTGTGCTGAAGTGGGTCCAAAGGCAATGGCAGACACAAGTGGGAAGGGTGGGTCAGCTGAATGCTGCCTGGGACTTCTGCACTCCAAGTTAATGATTGTCCTGCACCTTTCTACAGCCCTGCTTTGTGCATGCATGTTCCCAAAACCTGAGGACTACTGCCATGTACCCCAGGTGTAAAGAATACAGAGTGGCAAAGAAGGCTGAAACTTGAGCTTCCCAAAAAAAAGAACAGTTTTCTAGGCATAAATGAACCTATACAGACAGACAGAGCCTATGTATTGAAGGCATGCAGACTTTGTGTTTTCTGAGAGACAGGAGACAGTTCTGCCTGGCTTAAGGAACAGGCCCCACCATCTCTTTCATTAAGTCTGCCTTGCAGAACTGACAGGCTTAGTGGTGAAGAGCAAGCTGACAGTGGACACCAACGGATCCGCCTGAACCCAAGCTGCTAAATCCTATGTAAACAGAACACCGCAAGAGCAGAGAGAGCACTGAAGACCATTTGAGTTCTGAGAGAATAAATGAGGAGGCAGGCACACTTCAAATATCCCTTCCACCTGCCTCACAGGAGTCCTTTCTTGCTACCCAGGGGGCTTGCTCAGTGGAAGCCAGGGCACTGGCCTACAGTCTGAAGATGCGTGTTTCAGCTTTTGCATCCAGGTCATGTCCCAAAACTATCAGCAGTGGGGAGAGGAACTGTTGCTCTCAGCAAGGCTGAGGGTCTGCACAGAGAGGAGGGCAAAGCTGGATCCCTGCCCATAACTGGCAAGCAGCTGAATGGATCTGTCAAGAACTGCCCTCTGGCAGCCCTCTGGTGAGTTACAGAACAATATATATTAAATTATGTACTACTTCTCTTTCAAACGACAGTAAAATTCTACTTCTGAATATAAAAAGAATTCATTATGGCATGTCACTTACTACAGACCTTTTTTGGTAGCAGACATGAAAATTATACAAAAATGCTAATTTAATGCACTTTTCACAATACTTCATAATTAAAAAATGAATTGAAAATGTGATATAATTGAATATAATTGTCACTAATTGCACTGTAAATGCTTTAAAATTAAATAATCACTGCTAAATGTCATATGATTACATACGTTTCTCATCTACTAAATTTATACCGCATTTCTTAAGCTTCTATCATCTTATACTAACATAGAAGTCCATATATTTACCCAAATCTCTTTTCAATTTTATTCACCTTCTGGTTTGAAATTATTAATTCAAGTAAAAACAAATATTGGACACTGCAGTAATGATTTCAAAGGGCATGATTCAGAAGCCAAACCGATACTGTCAGAGTTTAAACTCAGAACTTCAGTTCCCTTCCTAAATGAAATATCTTTGTAAAATAGGCATAAAGATAAGGGAAGCAATATTCCCTTTGTAAAATGCCTGGAAATCCATATTTAAACGGGAGAGTACTACTACATTTAATAAAATTCAAATTCTACTGGGTACAAAGCAGATGTTGAGGTAACCACAAAATAGACCTTGCAAACTTAAAAAGAATGTAGACAATCATAGCAAAAGGAATCACAGCCATTACACATGCTGCTGTATAAATCATGGCACAATACATCCCCCACATCTTAAATGAGTTGCTGAAAATATACACTCTTATTTTATGAGTAATCTATTGCATTTTAATAGCTGTACACAGCAGACAATTTTGTGCATTATATGCAACTCTGTGAGAAAACTAACCTAGGTTTTTTTCTGTGTTTATGAATCAGATTGCCACTTCTGTCAAAACCCACTGAAAATTATGGAAAAGATCTTACAAATTTTTGAGTTTCATTCAAAACTCATCTTCACTGGAATATACATATAAAAATAACGGTAGAAAAATAGAAGAAGAAAAGTTCATCAGATACAGTCCCTCCCTTGCCAACAACAAGATTATTCAAAATGGACCATTCTGCCTGCTTTTATGCTGCAATATAAAACGACCAGCTATAAAGACAACCCCCATACAGAGCAGACATGTCTATCCCTCCTGACACCAGACAGGCCGTCAGGAGGGACAGGGCAGAGGGGGTTTCTTTTGCTCATGCAGGACTTCGCCTATGAATGAGCAAACCATCTAAATGCATGTACAACAGTAAGCACATGCATACGTATGGTCTATGAGGCAGCACAAACACATACTGAATCTAGATCGCCTCCTAGTTTAGTTGTGTCCATAACTCAAACTGCATTTGCATGTGCAAATGGCTAATTTGAGCAGTTTGGCTTCGAATTTGGTGGTAGAATTTTTCTAAGTTTGGTTGGATACTCCACGTAGAGAGGAGGAGCCGGACAATTCAGTACAATAGTAAACACCTAATTTTTAATACTTGAATAGTACTGTTGGTACTCCTCGCTGATTAGACTTAGCAGATTGATACTTCAGCATTTTGGATCCTGATCTTTCACAGAGGCTTTACAGAGATGCCAAGAATGCTGAGGTAAATTCAACACTTTTATGCTTTGTACCTTCAGAAAAATGTTTTATTTTATACTCCCTTGGAAAAAGATAAGTGCACAGACTACTGTTTAGTGCATCTACCTTACAAATAGATTTACTAAGGCAGCAAAAATAAGCTTACTAATATTCTGATTTTACAACTTCTATCAGAACATTATTGCGTAAATAACAAACTGTAATGCTAAAGTCTGCCAGAATCAAAAGGAAAACAAATCGATAGCAAGTAAAATAATTACCTCCTTATGCATGTATATACATGTAAATAAATGCATGCTGTTTATACTTCTCTAGAGATCAATAATAAATTTAGCATACATGAATTGTGGAATACGTATGTAATAATAGCACGGTCAAAGGGAAATAATTGATCACATCTATAGACACTGAAATCCAAGGACAATGTTTTGAAACACCACAGAAACATCCTGAGGTCTAGTCTGGTCTGCATACAAGTCCAATAAAATATCAAAAGTAATACACTCAGTGTACTAAATATATCACTGTGAGTCCAGAAAAGTTGGAGCAATTTAAATACATACACTATTAAAGCTACTCTTTAAAAAAAAAAAAAAAAAGAGATTCAAAATTTCTGTAAATCATGGATGACTATAGAGGTTAAATGCTAACCCTGTCAACCCCTAATAATCATTATAGGTGGATTTAGACCAACTCTTTAGACCAGGTTTCAAAGTTATCCTGGCACCCTTCCTTCTACCGCTTCCCTCCCTATTTTGCCATGTCATTTGATTATCGAGGGCTGAGGATGCCAGCACACCCTGCTACTCTCCTTCCAAGGAGCTGTGGCATTTAACCCTTCCAACCTCGTCGCTCCCTGTTATGTCATTAAATTGCATATTTATTTTGTTACAAATCTAGCATGCTTTCTACCTTCTCATTTTTTCCTCTGACTTTGTTGCAGAAATTCAAGGACAATGATCTCCTTAGAGCTTTGCAGAAACTCAAGCACAGTCTAGGAACAAAGGAGTACACATCCCACGCTACTGCAAGCAGTGACATCTCTATATCAAACCCCATCCTGGATGCAGTGAGCTCGCTGTCCAAAGAGGGGGAACATCCAGGGCAGAAAGGCAAAGCCCAACAGACTCTGCTCAGGCTCCCCCACTTCCCTGCCTGAGCGAGAGAGGAGAATCTGGCCTGTCTGGCTCCTGTCCTAGAGGATTTCCCCAGCCCAGATAACCTGCTGCACGCTACAGCTCCTGCCCAATTTCAGCATTGCTGTCCCTGATGCCAGGAATGAAGAATCTTTTTTTATTCACATCCTCGTGCTGGTAGCTTTGTCGACCCATCTCGCCCATCAGCCTAAGTGAACCTGTGACTTTTCTAAGCTGTTGGGTGATCCCCCAGATGCCCATCTTCATCTAAATCCTACCAGCAAGTGTAGATAAAGGAAAAAAGCAATTATCCACAGAGGTTTGCTCTAACTCTGCTAATACCCATCTCTTCACTTTCAGCAATAATGCATGCATTCTGCTGCATATTTCCAGAGTTTTGACTTACTCACTGAATGCTTTTATGAAGGACGTGTAAAAGCACAAGTATGAAGCAGGAGAAGTTTCATAAATAGAGTTTCAAATACAATCTCACTTCCTTATCAAGGACTTTTAAAAAAATCTGACATCATCTCCATCTGACATCAATCTCCATGTCAAGAGAGGTTCTCCTTCCCCCCTACTCTGCCCTGGTGAGACCGCGTCTGGATTATTGTGTCCAGTTCTGGGCCCCTCAGTTCAAGAAGGACAGGGAACTGCTGGCGAGAGTCCAGCGCAGAGCCACAAAAATGATTAAGGGAGTGGAGCATCTCCCTTATGAGGAAAGGCTGAGGGAGCTGGGGCTCTTTAGTTTGGAGGAGACTGAGGGGAGACCTCATTAATGTTTATAAATATATAAAGGGTGAGTGTCAGGAGGATGGAGCCAGGCTCTTCTCGGTGACAACCAATGATAGGACAAGGGGCAATGGGTTCAAACTGGAACACAAGAGGTTCCACTTAAATATGAGAAAAAACCTTCTTCTCAGTGAGGGTAACAGAGCACTGGAACAGGCTGCCCAGGGAGGCTGTGGAGTCTCCTTCTCTGGAGACATTCAAAACCCACCTGGATGCCTTCCTGTGTAGTCTCATCTAGGTGTTCCTGCTCTGGCAGGGGGATTGGACTAGATGATCTTTTGAGGTCCCTTCCAATCCCTAACATTCTGTGATTCTGTGATCATATAACCAATTTCATTATAAAGAAGTATCGCAGCAAACGGAGCAAGCATACATGGTCACAACAGTTCTGAGCCAGAAGCTGAGACACTGCTGCATTTTGCATTTGCTATAATGGACAAAAAGATCTACAGGAATCTGTCTTCATGATCAAAAGGAAATATACTGCTGCTTGCAAGGTCACAACTGGAAAAATAAGGCCATAATCAGTGCAAACTGTAACATAGATTATCTGAGGAAGACCACAGAAAACTAAGTTTCTTAACTTTTTTCACAGTATCTCTGTAGACCATCATCTTTGACAAGAACCCTTAACCAAGCAATGTATTATATAAAGTCAAAGCAGTGTAATAACAGGCAATCTGTATCCATCCCTCCAGATTTATAAACTGACAACATAAGCAAATCATCTATCCACACTGATGCCTTGGGACGTGTTGGCACACAGATAATTAGGAAGCTATTTTCCAAAAGAAGGTCACTGTGTTTTATATAGTCCGAGTATGCCAGAGATTAGGACTGCTAGTGATTTAGCTAAAGACATAAACCAATGATCTGCTGACTGAGAGGGTTCATTACTGTTATGAATTCAACAATAAATTTGATGAGATGTTAGGACAATTAGGGTGATGATATGCTCCTTCACAAATGTGCAGAGGAATCATTATGGAAAGCGAAAATGGTGAAATCATTAAAGTGAATGTAAACTTGAACTGGATTTGTAAATCAAAGTGGAATTTTTCATGCAGAATTGCTGGATGAGACTATTATGTTATACATCACTCATAAATGCTTAGTTGAATCACTCTTTGATCATGAATACATTAACCCAGCTGTTGTTACGTATTGTTTAAGTATACCTGATTATTTACTTTGCTTACTTGACTTTTTACCTCAAATTACTTAATGTGGATCTGAGGAAAACATCGTGAGGGTTTGAAGGCACAGCAGGCTTTCATTAGGGTGAAGATGGTTTTACGGTAGTTTCCTACACAGCTGTTTTTTTATTTTAGAGGCTACATTGTAAGAAAGAATGAAAGACAAGCAAACAAAAATTAGTAGAAATAGCTCTAATATACTAAATAAATAAAAAGTCAATTTATATTGGAATCTTCCAAACATAATTTCTTCATGGAATGTTTACATTTTTTTTTGAGATTAATTCTGGGCTTGTTTTATAGTACCATTGAAATATTCTGGGTTTTATTTCCATCTAAAGAAAAATTTACTTGGAATATCAATGCAAAATTTTGCAGCATATCCAAACAATGAGAAAATAAAATGTAGTAAAACTGTAACAATAAGTTTCCTTCTTAGTTACAGAGTGAAACAAAAAGGGAGTATTTAGGAATCGGTCATTTGCAGTGATTTGATGCACTTATGCAAAAAGTCTTTTTGTTAGCCAAATTGCTCATGGACACTCATATTGAATGCGTTTGTGGAAGGTTAAGTTTTTATTTGAATAAAGTGAGGGACTATAGGGGCTATACTGATCTGCTGGCTAGTTCAAGGTATAGTGATGATGTATGGGTGGTTTATGCATGGTGCTGGTCTATTTACTGTCTTGTTGTATTATATATCTTGGCTTCTGAAAGGCAAATTCTGTAATATGAGGCTAAAATTAAAAATTTCACCCAAGAGGGGTTGAATAACTCTTGAGATGTGGTGGTGGTGGTGGTGTTCTTTCTGCTATGAAAAACAATATGTGTCATTGAAATTATCTGTTAGAAAGTGCTGGGGTTTTTTTAGAGAAGTTTGGTAAGAAACTTTTCTACTCAAGGGGCAACTGAAATAACAAAGTGTCCTGTATCTGAGGTGCAGGAAAAAATAGCCCTCCTGTAATTAGCTCAGACATTTCAGGAAATGTCTGCTGTAATGTTTAGGGCAGGGGTGGTCTGTCTTTGATTTGTAGAGTACAAAGTACTGTCCTAGCCTATGACACTAAGGGCTACATTAAAGTTCAGGAGATAATCATTATGGAATGTATGAGAATTCAAAATGTATCCTATGCATTTGAAAACTTCTGTCAAAGACATCTGCCTTGGTCCAGACATATACCTGCTTTTGAAACTCGACCTGTCTTTCAAACACTACATAGAGTATCACCATTAAACTCATGAATGAAAACTTATTCTCGTAGACGTGAGATCACTAACTTTTCTTAAACCTTAGGCTTTTTTAACAGCATTTATAAATTTTCACAGTTTCCTAGTTTTCACCTCTTAACACATGGATGTATTATATTTTGAACATTGGTTTTGGATTATTAGTCCAACAACATCTTTAAAGAAAGAGAAATATCTCTTCTATGTCAGAATAAGAATCACATTTAACCAAATAATCTGTTGACATAGTTTAAATATAGTGGAGAAGGAAAACAAATTAGTGGAGTAAGAAGAAAAACAAAACAAACCCCAAAACCAACCAACCAACAAGAACTAGGGTGCAGATAAGCGTACTACAAGTAGGTAGTTTGGGTTGGGCTTTGGAGTGGGGTTGGGAAGGGTGGTGTTCAGTTTTTTGTTTGGGGTTAAGGGGAGTGCTTTTTATTAACTTAAAAATACTTGATATATTAATAGTCTATCTTACATTTTGCAAGACATCTTTGTAAGGGTATAATGGAGTAGTTAGACTGTAAGTATAAAAGAGGAAATTGGGAACAGGCTGGAAGAACCATAAAAGGGACAAAAGAATGGTAAAAATCCCATACAGAACATGGATATTAAGAAAATGTAGGAAGGATTCAGGATGAAAAACTAGCATTCACTGACAAAAGGATAATAGCTAAATTTCCAAATATTCAGTCAGGTTAAATTCCCACTTAGTACTACAAATGCAGAGTTATTATAAGTGCCTGAAGAACACAGAAAAAGGATAGTAACTGTCATAGAAGCAAGATGTGTCCTGAGCTGCTCTCTAATTGATTAAGAACACTCCAAAGGGGAGTGCAAGAAGGGGAGCCTTTTCGTTCTGGTCTGCACAGATGATGAGGAGTGCAAAACTTCAGAGCAGCAAGTTCTCAGTCAGATCTGCTGACAGCAGGTAGTCTTGCTCTCCATGAGAATACAGGGTTTTGCACATGAGAAAAGCTGGGAAGAGGGAAACCTGATAGTGACTCCACGCCCTCCCTCCTCCTTTAAATGCCCTGAATGCAGAAGCGAGCCGCATTAGTTGCAAGCAGCTCCCAGCAAAAATAAGAAAGTCTGCAATAGCACTTGCAGCATGTTCTGTCTGCAGCATAAAACCTACCTTCAGGGAGGATTTTGAGAGGCTCTGGAAGCCTTGCAAGAGCTTAGGCTTTTGTTCAGGAAAGCACTTGAGCACATACTAACTCTGACTGACTGCAGCAGTCTCTAAGCTTGCGCTGAGCCTTTAATGAGTTGGGTGTGGTTCAGAACCTGCTCAAATGTAAGACTGCGGCTTAAGTACATTATTGAAACTAGTCCTTAGTCGTGAAAAGTTTTTGTTTAGTTTGAGGCCTCTCTGCACACAAGTAGCTTTCAAACTATGGAAACAGACACTGTGATGAACAATCCTACATACATTCAATAAATGCCAACAATCCCCAAAATATGTTTACTCTGAATATTAAAGGATTTCATAGTGACAGATTTTAAAAGAAATGTGCACAAATTATTTATTCTTATTATTAAAGTATTTGTAAGCTACTAGAGTCACCCACCTAAGCAATAAGCATTCTCTAGGTAAATAATTTACATTTTAGAAATTGTTACAAAATGTGTGATGACTTGTTTATGTAAAACCTGATGGGGGACCATTGTTATGATGGCAAAACTGAAAGCCATTATCTACACAGGGAAAACAGCTATTTAACAAGTTCCATACTTACAAGCTAGAAAAAAATTGAATATTAATGTTCCCACAACAAAAAATAACACAGGTTTTGTTTATATGCCTTTCTTCAAACATATAAAAATGCACACATATATCTATAAATAAACACATACCTATATATAAATGTGCAGGGAGGCCAATTTGCCTATTAGCACATTTTGACATGACAGATATTCTGAATCACTTTTAATATCATTCTCCTTGATACAAGACTCATTTGGATTTGGAATCTCTTGCCTGTTCTTTCCTTTAATTTTCAAAACATATCTCTCCAGAATCCCTTCAGGATATACTTTTGAACCCCCTCTTTAATGTGGAAAGAACTTCAAAGTTCTCTTAGTAATTTATGTATAGCATGATGAACTGGGGTCAGTTCACAACTGAATTCCCAAGGCAAGAAGATTAGATGATGGAAAAGACAATTTAATATAAAACGCCTCCTTGCTCTGAAGTTTACACAGAAGCAAGTCTGGCATGCCCTGTTCGTGCAGGCAGTCCCCTTTGAAGCCAGAGTCCTCACTGCTGTGTGATTTTTATAGTAGTTCACACCAAGTTGGAGAAACGTTAAAGATGCCAGACCTCTAACCTAGCAGCAATTTATCACACTGCGTTCACTGGACCTCCAATCAGACACGGTTCAACGGAGACAGTTCCCAGTTATAATTATCATAGACAGCAGTGTAAGAGCAGCCCCAGAGCTGGGCTGGCCAGCTGCCTGTGCAGCAGTAGCACACCTCCCGCAGCATCCCTCACGGGTTGGGTCCGGGGTAAAGCAACAGCTGATGCACCACTGGGAGCACCCCGCATGCCAGAGCCTAATTATCCACCCTGCATGTCTGGCTTAACCACTCAACCCCGTCCGCCTGTGCAGCTGAACCACATGACAGACCACTGAGAGAACAAGACTGAACTGTAGCCTTTGCAAGTGATCCCGGTGTTGTCCAGGACTGGTGCAGAAGAGGCTCACAGGCATGGTGAACTCAGGCTGCACATAAAGACAATGCAGTTTGGTCTCCCTAATGGTCGCAGCTGCCGGTCACTGCTGGAACCAGCCATCTCAGGCAACTGTAGGTTGTGCCCATGCATAAGTAATGGCACCAGAATTTTCTTTTGTTAAATCTTTCACTTTTGCACTTCAAAACCTAAATCCAGCTTTTTGGTATAGCACATTCGTGGATTAAACTTGCTCCAGGATGTCATGGTTAATTCATCTGGCTCAAAGTCCTATAGTGATCAAAAGGTAATAATCAGATGTACTTGCTCCTGCAACTACCTTTGTCTTCCCCCAGAAGATTTTTTGGAGCTATACAAAAACTTTAATGAAACTTTTAATCTCATTTTAAACCTATACTAAGATATCTAAATTGGTTTGACAGAACTGAAAACCAGGCCACCTGTCTAAAGCGTTAAATAAATTATTCAGAGATAACATGTTCAAATTTGTAACCCATTTCTTTTTTCCTGTCTTCTGTTTTTAAGTATTCCTCCCACCAGCTTTTTCTGTGTTCATGTTTTTTAAACACCTAATCAGTATTAACACCAAAGAATAACACTATACATCTATTGTATAAAAAAATTTTGTATCAATTATATATAAAGATGTGTGCTCTGTGGTAAGAAATATCTATGCATAGATATGCTGGCCACACAAGCTGGTGAACTGGCTAAGCAAAATGAAAGATACTGAAGCTAGTAGATACACAAGCTAGTAGATACACAAGCTAGTAGATACACAAGCTAGTGAACTGGCTAAGCAAAATGAAAGATACTGAAAATGTAGGCAAAGAAGCATACATGTGTACTGGCCTATACACAGCAGCTGTTGTACATTTGAAAATTTGGCACAAAGGGCCTGATTCTGTCTAGAAGAAAAGCCTGTTACCAGTCCTTTTCTTGAATTATCAAAGTGATCATCAATGATGAATCACTAATGATAATCAGATTTTTTAAATGTAAGTTATGCTTAGATCCAAATAGTAATTTAGTGACATAAAAGCCAGTGTTAGTTCTGTAATTACTTCTTTCTCTGTGTACTGGTAAGCAGATATTCATCACGAGATTCTTACAACAGCATGTCAATCTCTCATGCCATAAAACAAATCATGGAAATACCAACATGCAAAAGACCCTAAAGAGGTCAGTTTCCTCTGATCTGCACTGCTTTTAACTAGAAGTGTTTCCAGCTTATTGTTCCAAGATGATATTTGCGAGGAGTATAGAATGGGCAGCACCATTAGAAAACAGCTGCTGTTTAGCATTTGCCATAAAACTTCAAGATTCCTAGTAGGTGTTCTTTAGAAAAAAGTCAATTAGTAATTTAGAGCAGAACAAAGCTCATCACAATTTCTGTCCTCCTTAGCACCAGGGGAGCTCTCCTTTGATTAGAATACTTGCAGTGGGGGCTTCCTTTGTATCCTTCATAATGGAGTTTACATTATAAAGGCATTTTTTTAAAAACACTACAAAACTCAAAACACCAATAGACAGCCCTGTGTCTCTCACCTTTATCTCAAAGGACACAGATAAAGTCTGTTGTCAAATTAATCAGTGAGGAGGGAGGTTAAACCTTAGCAGAGAGGCTCTTAGGCAGATCAAGGATGAAAGGATATCTAAACACAGGGCTCACCTATGTAATTAATTGTGCTCATGAAGAAGTGCTGAACCACTAGTGCAGTCCCTCCAGCCTCAGATATTGATCTCCAGGAAACAAACTATAGCCTACCTGGCAATTGCCCAGAGACTACTTCTTAATATCTCAGCTGGGTGTCCAGGAAAGCAGAAAAGCACAGTGAGCATATACTGACTATATCCACAGTCCCTGCAAAGATCAGCCCCCAATGGTTCCACCTGTGCTGAACTTGATCAGATTGCAAGCGCAAGGATCAGGTGCAAAAGGGCTGCCACCTGCTGCCAGGTGAGATGTATTTGAAGACATTCGCCATCCCCCCTGCACTGTTCCTGCTTTGCCAGGAAAAATCGAAGGGTAAAACTCTCTGATCACACACCACTGCTTAAGCAGCAGAGTATAGCAATGCAACAACATGAAATCTGACCTGTACAGGCTCTGTATGAACAGAGCAAACAAGAGAATCAGGCTTGTAGGCAAAAGATACTAGGTACCCTGCACTCTGCATTAGAGGCTGCTAGAAAACAATATTGATTACAAATATTAATAAATCAATCATATTATACTAATCAATTAAAAGGCTGCTTCAGTATGTTTCACAGACTAGAGACTGTCTCACTTGTACTGATATGGGTACAGTCCGAGATACTGTTCTAATTTCTGTCTGCTTTAAACAAATGTTTTTAAGTATGTAACAGGACATGACATCTAACATGCCCTAAAGCAGTGACGGCATGCACTCCTATTCAGGATATTTGTAATATCACACAAGACAAGCCATGCCAGTTTTTAAGATGGGTGAATTGAAAAAAGTTGGTCTCACTGAACTACTCTTGACTGCAAGCTGTGATCTCCACCTTCCATGGTTTCCTGCTGCAGCTTTGCACTCAAGCTGATGCACAGCGATGGAAAATAGAACTGAGAGGCGCTCTGCAAACTCCAGAGGTTACTCTACATTTAAGCACAAAAGTTTTAGAGGAGACTCACCACCACTCTGGCTGCCTTTCCCAGGTGCCGGACACAGCAAGGATGGCTCTGCTGGTGCCCACAGAAGAGATGGTCACACTCAGCCCTATGGGCAGAGACAAGGTTCCTCTATGAGTGCTTTACACCCCCTCTTTGCTCTTCCACAATGTTGACTTGATACCTCCTGTATGGCTTCTGGGAGAGATGAGAGGAATAATTTTAAGCTAGCTCCTTCTCTTTGTCTTAGCAAAGACTTCAGATGTTTGCTTTTGGTGCTTGATCATCTTTTTTGAGACACACAGTGTCCCACTGAGCTTATTTTGATGTTTTTGCATTTCCTGTTCAACGTATATGTGAGGCCGCAAGAGAAGATCATGAACTGACTTGGTGTGCCATTAAATAACAGTTTCAATGCAATATAGAAAGTGTTTCTTTCCCAGAAGTTGTGTTAGTCTGACACGAATTTCTATTTGAGGGTTGTTTCTTTTTATAGAGATTATGCTGAATCTATCATTTGCTGCTGAATGTTTGGAGTGTGCCAGCAGAACTGCTTCACTTTCAAATGAATTAATTTCTTATCATATTTAAAAGATGTATAGAACAAGGAATATCCTACAGATCTCTCATTTATTAGCTGAGAAAAACACGCATGCAAGTAAGAATGCAACTGAAAAATAGACAGCTAAATAGTAATGTTCTTTTATTTATTTACTCAGCACTTACTATTGGTGCCTGTGATTTAATTTGCAAGGATATAATGGGGAATATATAAACACTGACAAGCAGCTCTTCAGGAAATTGTCTAATATGAATTGATAATGTAAGGAGTTAATAATACCTGTGCACAGGATGATTAAGACACACTGAACCATGGATGTTTTCCTTCACTTGTAGCCTGAAGCTCCAACCTATGTCAAACTTTTAAAATGCTTAATTAGTAGTAATCAGGCATCAATACAGCTCCAATCTAATTGAGGGGATGGAATAGCTCTGCAGCTTGGCAGCTACTGCTGGAGGCAGAAGAATGTGCTTCTCTAATACTCAGTAATTCATCTTTATTTTCTCATTTCAGATTTTTCTGTTATCTTTCTATAAGCTTTCCTAAATAAAATTGAACAAATCAAGTGTTATCAGCTGAATAAAGTAACAGGTTGATACTCTGAGAAACTGGGTATGAAGAGCTGGTATGGTATATTTATAAAATAATGCCACAGAAAGCACTTTATGTATTGCTGCATAACAATATAACACTTTGAAAGTGTTTCTATGTCACAGCATAATGTTGTTTTGCGAGATTTAACTCTTGCAGATTAAAAAGAACCATGGTAGTATATTTCAGAAATGTGAAAATGTGGATTTTAGGAAAACAAGCTTGCCATGTTATTTGATCTTCTAAAATTTAGGTAGCTTTCCAACATTTCCACTGTTTTTCCACAGTCAAGACATAATTTTGCTTGTGAAGGAAATCAAAAGCCAAATTAGCAGTATGAACAGGAGGGACTGTGTTTTCAGCTGCTTAAGTATCTTCTGCTCTTTTTATACACATTGCCTTATTTCCACAGTTGGAGAAAGAGAACACAGTAGCAGGAAGCCTGGCTTTTAATGAAAAGCATCTGCATTTTGACGAAAACTCATCAGCACTTCATCCTGATGAGGTATAATTTCTTCCTTTGCCATAGCTACTGGACCTGCTTAAGATGCAAAACCTGAACCTGGTAGAACAAGCTGGAAAAATAAATGCATCTGCAGGTAGAAATAGCCGCCACAGAAGCAAGCCGGTGAGATCTACAGCGATAAAAAACCAGCATGAGTCTGAATGAAACCCTTGGAGTGTAACACGCTATAAATTTGTCTCCAGTCACACAGCGTATTCAAAAAATACTGGATACATTATGCCAAAAAATGTGTTTTCTTTCTCTCCTAAAACAAATTTAAGATTTTTCGATCATGGTTCTTGCATTTAGAAGCCCTGTAACAATTTACCAGTTGAAAAATATTTTAGTAAACTACAGCTGGGGGCTACAGAGATTGCAGATTTCTTACAAAACATAAAATGGGAGGTTTAAAGGTAATTACAAAGAAATTTTTACAAAGCTTTAATTAATAATTTAATTAAAATTATTACAAATCTTTTAATAATTTAGAAACTTCACATACTCTGCCCAAAAAATAAAATACTGCTGCTCAGTTTTTTGTACTAATCAACAATTCTAGACAACATTTTATGATATTTTATAAATTATTCTTATCCTTATTGAAAAACATTTAAGACACGCTAGAAATGCTTACAGAGAAAGGCTTCATTCAACAGACCATTTCAAAAACTTATTTTAGCAGTTTCACATGTGAAATGTCCACTGATTAAAAAAGTCTTATGGAGGTATAACTAGATAAAAATGGAACTGTGTGAGCTCTATTTATAAATATTGCCAGGTTTGACAATCGTTTCAAGACTGCTAGTTAAGTAAAATACCACATTTCAAACAGCCTACTATATTGTAGTCAAGGCTTTATGGCTCTCACTCAACACCCTTTCACACATAAAATTGTGAAATTGTTGAATTTCTGTTCTGCTTTCTGCCTAAAATCTTTCTCTCCTTTCTCTGTTCTGAATATTGTTTCTTTGCCTGTTTCCTCTCTAGTTTTTTGGGGGAGTGGGGGATTTGCAGAAGTTTTCGTTGCAATGATGGCAGAATCTTAATAAACTTTTCCCTATCTAAAAAGGAAAAGAAAATAAGAAAATCTGAAAGAACCTTGGCTAATCCACATTGTAATACTTTCAAGTGGTTAATAACAGGGTTTTCTCTCCTTTTGTGTTTAAAATCAATCACACAAAGGAAAATCTTCCAAGAAACTGTCCAGAAGTACTAGAAGGTCTCTGCTTTGGAAAACATGTTATATAGTATAATTTATACTATGAAGTATCTGGGTTGTGAATAATCAGTGCAGAGAAAGTATTTCTCGTAAACATCTCTAGCAAATTGGGTAGTTATATTCTAAAATATTATTTGTTTCACATCATTTTGTGTCATGTTTATGATGCATGTCACAGTCGTTTGTATTTTACCATTTCGGTTTCAGATTTTGCTGCTGTATATTGATATGCAATTTTAAGTACCATAAAATAGTAGGCTGTAAAGTAAATTACGTCAATATCAAAAAACAAATAAGACATTACAAAATACATTCATTGCCTCATCATGTGCTATGATATGCCAGGGAAGTACACTCAGCATTGATGATTGTCCTGCTTACTTTTGGATATGCCTCTAAGCAAACTTCTATTAACATGAGGTTTTTCAGTAGCCAAATGTTAATTACTTCTCAACCACCTGTGGAACTGTTTTTCTTAATGCGTCAAATTAAAATTACATTAAAGCAGATGTACCCCCTCTTTAAGGTAAAATGCCCATGTCGAAGGCATGGGTTTTCAACCAGGATCTACAGCCCATAGTTCCACGAAAACAGGCTCTCAGAAATAAGGTCACATTTCACTTTACCTAAGTTGAAAATGTAGAAAGATATTTAGGCCATTTTTTTCAGCTTCTCTTGGCCCAACACAGATGAATTCTCTGAAGCAAGAAAGCCTTCTGGTTTTGCTGTTCAACTTGCTGCACAAGCTCAGCAGGGTTTGAATTCAGGTCTGTCACCACGAGCTGCCTCGGCACCTCGTTCTGAAAGATCACCACAGACAGGCAGTCTTAACTAAGGAGCTTAGGTGAGCGGACCAGCACCCATCCCATATTCACATGGGGTTACACTAGCACCTCTTGTCATACAAAGAGTAGGATCAGAGGCCTCCTGGCTTCTGAGACCTCCTGCCTCAGGCACGATATCCTCAGGAACACACACCAAGTTGTGTGGCTACAGATCACCTGCTGTATGGCTAGCACAAAAAGGATCAACTGGCTTGCAAGTTGATCTAAAAAACTGGAAGTTATGTACAATAACCGGTTCTTTGAAGGGCTTGAATTTATATGAAAAATGTATGAAGAACAAACTGAGAGTGAACACCTGTAAAGAAACTGCTTGTTGAGCTAAAACATGATCTTTGAATTAGCTCAAGATGGCTATGACCTTAATTTGTTCTGTAACCTCTTTCTTTAGTTTCCATAGCTCTGGAAGTGTGATAGTGTAATTTTCCCAAAATTTGGTTATTTAGGGCCAGCTTCTGACTTACATCAGTGTCCAGGTAAGAAGCTAAGTAGCAATAAAAACTCGGGTTTACATCTTAAATGCAAAAATTATTGGGACAGGGTTGCAAATATGCACAATTTTGGAAGAACGGTGGCTCCATCAGCAAGAAGGCCAAAAAGTTTCACTGTTCTTGTAGATATGTGTTTAGTCATTATTACCTTGAACCTACATGGAAACAAGGAGAGCTATGCCATTCTGCAGAAGAGCACCATCCTCTAGATATTTCTACAATCATCTAGGCTTTGGCTTAAGCTTTTATAAAAATATGAAGATGACAAAGTGCTGTAACAGTCCTAGAGGTAACCAGATGAATAAAAACAAGCATTTTCAGAAAGGTCAAGCCTTTACTATAATCGTTTATATTTTTATATTAGAATGCTGCATCTAACTTTCTTGGTAAAGTTTTATAAGATCCGTCAGACTCTTCTTCTCTGTCATGCCCATATTTCAGAATGAAAGAGTGATGTGTTTGTTGCTGGGCTAGTTTTTGACCCTTTGCTTATTTTTTTTTAAGTGAAAGAGGAGAGGAAAACCGTTAATAGGCAAGGCGTGGGAAGCAGAATGTAAGTACCTAACAAGTACATCCCCAGGTGTGGGCTATTCATGCTTGAAGGCAATGTAACTATTTTAGTCCTTTCTGGGAGGCTCCATCTCGCAAATGCTTTCAGAATACAAAGACCAAGTAGTCAAAAGGATACAATGCGCCTCTGCCTTTGTCTGTTTAGAGGCAACAAATGCTACAAGAGTGAACTTCAGAAGCCAAGTACTTATCTAAAACAATGAATAATGTTGTAAACAATGCAGTCCTTGAAGAGACAGAAGAGATTTGTGTCCAGATTTTGAAAGAAAACACATAAATATAGCACTGGATTTTTCTCTCCAAGAGCTGAGTCTCTAGTGTTTTGCTGGAGTTCATATAAAGAATAAATAAATCCAAGTTTTGTTACACTTGAGCAAGTAAAGTTGTAAAAATGAGATGGGAAAGTAAGGGATTAAAGAAGGAGCAGATTATTCAAAAGCTGAAATCTCTGTTCAGCTTGCCTTTCCCACATATATTATTTCCTTCTTATTCCTCAGCACAGATATAATGAAAAGTTGCTCAGATGAGCAGGAAAGAATTGCTTAAACACACCACATAGATTGAAATGGCAAACTGCCACATTCTTCTAGCACAGAGGCACAGTACTATAATCCTACCAGGCCTAAATTGAATCTAAGGCAGGTTTATTGGATAACCCAGCTAAGGAGAAGGGGTGAAATCAAAATCTTTTTGTCCATTCAGCTTATGTGTTGTGCCAAGTGCTAGGAGTTGTCTCCCCTATGACCAAAGTTCTGTCCTTCACACAAAGCTCACCCACCCAGAAACCTGTTGAGATGCCTCCTGGCACAGAGGTGACAGGCTTGCTGTTCTTGATTTTACTTCTGCTGCCTGCCTCTGCACTGGACCTCTCCTCCTCACCCTTTCTTCAGGTAAGGAGCAATAGATATGAAAGAGCAACCTTTTTATCCTGATGCTATTAAAAGAGCAAACATAGCTAGCCCTGGCCAGTCTAGCCTGTATTGTTACTACAGAGGATCAAATCACTATCTTGTAGAGCAACTTATATGAGGACTAATAAAGGAATCCCTAATCAATCTCTAAGAATAGGGCTAGGTCCACTTCTCCTACCTAAAAGGAGGGCAGCAATGAGTCTCGATAAACCAATACCTCTGAGGTCAAATTCATTAGTTTTAGTGACAACTCAAACGCCAATATACAATCATAGAATAGTTTGGGTTGGGAGAGACCTTCAAAGGTCACCTAGTCCAACCTCTCTGCAATGAGCAGGGACATCTGCAACTAGATCAGGTTGCTCAGAGCCCCGTCCAGCCTGGCCTGGAATGTGTCCAGGGATGGGGCATCTACCATCTCTCTGGGCAACCTGTGCCAGTGTTTCACCACCTTCATTGTAAATAGTTTCTTCCTCATGTCTAGCCTGAATCTCTCCTCCTTTGGTTTGAAACCATGACCCCTTGTTCTATTGTAACACGCCCTGCTAAAAAGTCTGTCCTCATCCTTCTTCTAGGCCCCTTTTAAGTACTGGAAGGCTACTATAAGGTCTCCAGAGAGCCTTCTCTTCTCTAGGCTGAACAACCCCAGCCTGTTCTCATAGGAGAGGCGTTCCAGACCTCTGATCATTTTTGTGGCCTCCGCTGGACCCTCTCCAATGGGTCCATGTCTTTCCCATACTGAGGGCTCCAGAGCTGGATGCAGGACTCCTTAAAGCTCCACTGCTTACTCATGACTGCAATAAAAGAAGGTCTGCACTACCCTTTTCCAAGAATTTCTCTGATACAAATAAAGGACTACTGGAAAAGGTATACAGGAGAAGCATATGTGAGGCTATAATGTCTGATAAAGAACAGGTTGGTGAAACTGGTGTTGTTTTCTAGAAGACCTAGCTCTTAAAAAGTTTAAGAAACAGTGTGAAATTCTTTGAGTGAGGAGAATGAACTGATTTAGAAGGTATGTATTGGTAGAGAGTATTGGTAGATAAATCAATGTTAAAGATTGTTTGTCACGTTTTAGACGCTATTAAGAATAGAAAATTGTTTACAAGTGTTTGCAAGAAATGCTTATTGTTTCCACACTAAATGTTATCTCCTGGTAGAACAAAGTATCTGATGCTTCACGGAAAACATTTCAGTGGAATAATTCTGCCCACTGCCTTGTTAGTATTTCCTCCCTCTGTTTGTAGAAATGACATTTATATGAAAACAGGATCTTCGTGTCATGACAATTACTCTGCTTCAACTGCTTACTCCCCACTTGAGGATGCAATTATTTCTATACATATCAAATACATTCTCACCCAGGAACTGGTCCAAAGATCAACAAGGTCATAATATACTTCCCATTCATTCTGTGAGTATCAGGTTATGCTAAGCATTCCAACACTGCTCAGAAAATGTCTCAGAATTAGATTTTTTTTTTTAATGTCTTTTAGTCACTAATAAATTTAGGAATGAGAAAGAAAGGAAAATATTTCTTAAATGAGAGGTCACATAAATTTTTTTGAAGAATTTTGTCAGAAATCTGACCTGTTCTTGCACATTAGTGAAGTTTCCAATAAAGTACTGTGGTGCAAGCCCTACAGTTTCTAATGCTGATGTAGAACTGAAGGATTTTTTTGAAAAATAAGGAAGAGAGAAAGAGAAATAAGACACTGTGACTGTTATCTTGTCCTGCAGCCCTTCTTAGGTGTATTTGCTGCCTCTACCATTGAGGGTCTTAAGATGAGTTGAGATTTTTTTCCAGACACCTCTTCTGTTTTTCCTTTCTGCCATACAACTGCTTAGCTGCCTCTTTTTCCATGCTATGCTTTCCTGCTTCACAAAATTTCATAATGTTCTGACATTGTCTACAACATGATGCATCTTCTTGTAGGGACAAATTTAAAGGGATAGATCTGAAAGACAGAGATGTAGATGCATATTAAATGGTAGAAATAGCCTTTAAAAGCAAAGCTGTGGCAAAATCCTTGGATGCAGGTAAAGCAGAACACCAATTAAAAAAAAATTTGTTCTGTGTCTTCTGCTAGAATATCTCCTCTTTTTCTGGCTTCAAAAGTTACAGGAAAGCATGGAAATAGCTGAAAGATTTCAAAAGAGGGGAATAAAAGATCCGTACATTGCAAAACCAGATTTAAGGCTCATCTTTAAGGCTTACTTTAAGACAAATTGGAGAGATTACATAATGATGTGCTGTAAAAACTCTGGCATCAAAATGAAGCCTGATAAGTGGGACACCAGGCAACTAGGAACAGGTTCATTGGATACAAGTTACTGCTAGACAAATTCAGTTCCGAAATACATGTAATTTCCTCTTAGGCAGGATAATCAAAGGAATGACTTAGCAGTGACTTATGATTGATGAGCATCTTAAAGAAGAAATTCATTGTCTTACTAAAACCCATCTTTGATCTATTTTGGGGTGTAAATTCTTTGCCCTGCAGTGAGTGAAAGAAGGGTTGGGAAGGATCTGTAATCTTTCTCTCAGCCTCAGAATTCATAAATTGAGGTCCTTCCATTCCTTCTCCTTCATGGATCCTTGCAAGAAAATAATTGCTTGGATGGCCTTCGGCATAATCATAATGTTTGTAGTTCTGAATTAAAACAATGGTTAAACTCCAATTTCAGGCCTCAGGTTTTCTGCTAGTCAACCTTTTTATTAGGAAATTTATCTTCCCTCTCATTGCTTCTTTGACTACTTTCACTGTACTCTAATATATCAGCAATATATTTAACACTATGGCTAGAAGTAGCACACTGAGAAATGGATCATTCTCTACAAAAATGCTGCCTGGTATGCACAGCTCAGATACATGGTATCACACTGTTTATGAGAGTTTTGGTTGGGAAGAAAATTTTCTCTAACTGAAACCAGGAGAGATTTGCGGCATTCTATTTGCATGCAGGAGGAGGAATTGTTGGATATATATTGCCTGAGCAATCCTCTGACATCGTAGGGTTCTCAGGCAATGACAAACTGATGTCTCTATTGATGGCATAAATTTCAGAGTTAGCTTGAATGCTGAATTATCTGGCCTAAAGTCTTCGGTATGAGTGTGAAATAGCCTGTAACATAGAGAAGTCTGGTTAAAAGATCAGATGTAACTTCATGATCATGATTTCTATAAAACACTTGTCTTAGTTGATTTCCTCTCTCCTATTTTCTCCAGTTCTTTGCTCCCTCTTCATTTAGCATCTAAAAATTGCAACCCCTAATATCTATGTGCCAACCCCAGTGGTGAATAGAACTGTGCCAGTGAGTCTCCAATTCCACACTGAAGTCAAATGGAAATAAGCACACATATTTTTCCATATTCTTGGAGGATATCACTTTTCAGAGACAACTACCTGGCACTGTAGCTTAGGAACTGCTACTTTTAACAAACCTGAGCCCCAAGACTGTCACCTTTCTTTACCCTGAGTAGCGAAACTATGTGTTAACACATTTCACAGTCTGCAAATTATGGAAATGAACTATGAGACTGCATTGATGAAGAAAACGAGTACAGCTTTCCTTTTAAGAGCATCTTAATATTGCTTTAACAAATTGTAACTGTTTTGCAACTGTCTTGTTTCCCTCCAACGTGAATCACATAATAATACAGTTATTAATGCAGCAGTATCACTTTCTTCTCTGAATGATGGAGGGAGAAAGAAAAGCAAAAACTGATTCTTTTATTTTACATATTTTTTTAAAAGCAAAGCAGACTAAGCTGCGGCATTTTTTTGCAAACCTTGCCTTATATGAGCTGGAAAGAAACCTACCTGTGCAGATTTCCCTGCCAACAAATAACACTGCAATACCAACATAGTTCTCCTGAGCATTGGAACGTGTCTGTTCTGTATATTGTTTAAGGATAAATTTCATTTATTTATTGAATTATTAGTCAAAGAAATGAAGCTATTCTAGATTCTCCAGGCTTTGTGTGCAAAACCAGTGGTTCTGGTTTTGTGGGATCATTTCTTTATAGTCCAAGACTGCAACAATAATACAAACCCATTCTATATGATATTATGAGGTACCATATGTAGTAAGAATTTACTTCTTTTAAACAGAAATCAGAGGGTATCTATACCATCCCTGTTCATATTGTTTAAGTCAAAGGAGAAGTCCTCAAAAAGGCAAATGCTGCATCTGTTGTTGTCAACCATATGATTCCCTTGTCTCTTTTCATTACTTTGCTGAGGATGAAAAACTACTTTGAATGGCAAGATGAATGTGGTGATACAGTGCTCGTGGATGCACATACTCAAGAAATTGAATCTGACATTTTATTTTGCACTATGCTAACCATAAAACATTATTGTTTGTCCTCACTCCAGTCCAATGTCAGACAGTGACATCTGATGCTGCTGGGTAACAACCTTGAACATTTATGCAGAGCTAGGAAAAAAGTGATGGGGTTTGGGAACTGATTTGACAGCATAAAATTGAGAGGCATTCTGGGAAAGGAGCAGGTAGATGAAGTGACATCTTTGATGTGGTCAGCTCATGCATACCAGTGTCTCAACCTAAATTCAGTCATTTCGGTACTAGCGTATCTGAAGCTTTTCAGTGAGGTACAATGAGGTTTTTGTTATGCAAAAAAAGCAAGCAATACCTCAGACAAAACCCTGAATGCAAAAAGATAAATCAACAGTCAATGACTCAGTAATCACCTAATACCCAATCACCTCATTAATGCCTCCTTTCTTATATTATGAGAAACAGTAAGCAGATATTTTTCCCCTTTTCCATGAAAGTAATAATTTTATAGACTTAAAATATCCTTCCTTAATTATATTTTTTCCAGACTGATAAGACTTGTGCAATTTATCCTCTACACATACGGAATATATCCCAGACACCAATAATCTGCTGCTTGGCAATAGTACTACATGTGGGAAATCTGGATTTGAGGTTTTAATTTTATAAGACAAAGCCAGTGGTGGAATGATATGACTTCTGTTTCTTAAGTGAATACATAATTAACAGGTTTCTGAATAAAATTATATATGCTTGTTCACTACAAGTCTGATCTAGTCCAAACCAGGTCTCAACCAAGTTTGAGTGCTAACTGGCACTTAGGCATGAGCTGTGGCATTTCAATGAGTTCAGATTTGGTTTATGATGCGTATTAGCAGCAGGACTCTCATGTTAGATAGCACATGATGGGGCAACTGGAGATTTCAATACAGGTTAAATCTGGCTTTTCTAACGTTTGCTGTTCCTTGGCTAATGGGTCACTCATTCACTAAACAGAGCATCTCAGGGGTTCTAACTCTGGAATAAAACTGCATATGTCTAAAGGCGGCAAAATATAGCCTATAATTAATAGCTAGCAAATAATTTTCAAATATTTTTAATTTTAAACAGATATAATATCTACCTGTCTCATTTAGTTATATTGTGGAACTAAAAATTTCCTGAAATTACAATCTTTCTAAAAGACACTTTATTTAAATTTCTTTTTATTCATCATCTCATCCTGTATCTTAGCACAGGAAGGAAGAATATTCTTTTCTTTTTCCTTCTAGAGAGAACCTTCATCATTTGGGATGGACTTTATGCCTCTGTCCTGTCTCCAGGGAACACCTTCCCCTCCAAGGCTGTGCAGACAATGGATTAGGGTTATTATTTCCTTTTTTTCTTTTGGCCAGAACCAAACTAATGACAAATGTTTCTCCATCCTATTCCTGTATCTCCACCGTAGTGTCTGAAGTTGAATTTTCCTTGCCTGCCATAGTAACCAAATTAGCTGGTTGTAACATAGCACACAAAATTTTATATTCTCTCAGGGCAACCTGTTTCAGGGCTTAGGGTCTCATGGTTCCCAGCACTTGTGTGAAATGACATTCATCACTACAAAGATTCAGAAATAAATATATGTGAAAAATAGTTGGGTACTTCAAGTGTGCCTACAACTATTTTTACCTCAGCCACAATATGGCTGCAACATTATATATTATACATAGTTAACAAAATGGCATAAAAAATAGGAAGACAGTTTTGAAAAATCATTTTTGGCACATCTTTTAATCTCTGCATGACATTTCAAAGATCAAATTTCTTGGAGAAGAAGATGCTCACTCTCCGCTGTCCCTTTCTGATCTCTTGACTAGACCCCTGTATATTCAGTAGTAGAATGATTCTTAAGGCTCCAGATAAAAAATTGCTTTCCTGATATTTTTCTGAAATATACTATGAAGTTTGTTTGCAGAAGCAGGTATTAGCCATAGAGGCTTTTGAGCCTTTTTTCCCAAATTAATATTCTGAAGGCAATCACCATTATGAATAAAATAATAATGCATGTTTATCCCTAGATGCAAGGGTTTTTGCCAAAACACTGTCCTTTTTGCATGGCAGCTTTTAATTGCAGAAAGCAGTTCACTGGATTGATTGGCATTATTTAGGGAGTGTGCTGTTCTCCGTGCTAAAGATACCAGGATTGGTCCTTATGTGTTTGTTTATTTTTACACTTTTTCAAAATTGGACAATAAAATTCCTTTTGGCATTTCACTTTTCATTAACCATTTTTTAAACATTTGTGCATTCTAGCATAATAGCAAATTTCTATAATGACAGAGCTAGAAATACCAGAGAATAAAAATGCCCTTTGCTATCAGGACCTACCATTTGTTTATTATTTGTAATATAAGAAGACTTAATAGTTTTAATACAGGTTTGCAAATGCATTATGTTGGCATTACAGGCTTCATATTCAGAAAATTATACTGGTTCCAAAGAACAAGTCTAATAATATGTTTAATATGTCTTAAGTGTAAAACATATGAGAGCAAAACCTAAAATTTAAGGCCAAATTTAGCAGATTTTGCTTTTTTAAGACTCAATTCATATAGCCATTCCAAAACCTTAACAATAAATATTTTTGTTCTGTTAGAAATTACTGTGTTTTTTTATCATGCCCTACTATTGCAACACTGTAATTATTGTCTTATTATTACTGCATATTCTCTGAGCCTGCTTTGTAGCAATATTGAGTAGATAGTCACAAATGCATTCATTACTATCAATCAATTCCCATCACAAGACTTCACAAGAAGTCCATCCCTTATCCATTATCTTCAAAGCTCTCCTTATTATGTCCTTAGGAGGCATACTGAAGATGCAGATTTGGACTGGGGAGTCCCAAAGTTTCTCATAGGTTCAGAGACTTTTTCAGATGTTAACCAAAAGCAATTACAACCCTTTTCCCTCTGTATCTATTTTCACATCATGGTTCAGTCCCACAGTTGTCCTCACTCCAGCCTACATGTTTAGAGGTAGGAGGACAAAGGATGTAACACTCAATTACTCTTTTTCCTCTTAATCTTAGTACTAAGGACAATCCAGCTTGCAGACCAGACCAAAATTTGGACTTCACATCCCATTATTATGAAGATAAACGTGTTCACAAGAGTTTCCCCACATTTCAGTGAATGATAACCGTGATTTCACAAAGTGACCTATACATTTCATAAGAGCTTTTCCCCTTTTTGGCTGGAGGACTCCTCCAAATATCACACCTCTTCCACTTTCGACTTTGGTGGAAGCACTGAAACTCCCCAAAAAAACCAAAGGAGCACAGCTGAACACCATCACACATCAAAAAGCAATGAAAATAAAATAGAGAAAAAACAGAAAATAGAATGGTACAATACTCTGGACTGAGTATTTTTGGTACCTAAGTACTATATAGTAGAGTTTACCCTTTACAACTTCATAGAAAACTGAGAACCACTGAATTCTTTAGATTTTCTGAACATGTTTTTGGAGACTTGGTATGTTGCTTTAGAGACTTAACTTTTCCCAATTACTTGAAAGTTTGCAGAATTTCCAATAAATTTTAGAGGTTCTGATTTATTTTTGTGGTGGAGAAAGCTAATGATTTCAGGTTGCACAATCATATAGAGAACGTTCAAGTACCGGTTCAATAACTGGGAGGAAGGTTTTGTTATTTGTGGTGTTGTTTACGTTACCATGAATACTTATATCAATACTTAAAAGGATATTTATTTCATACTGAATTCCTATCTTATATTGAGATGAACAGGAAAAAGATGTGCCTTGGTGAAAAGGAGGGTGGACTGATGTGCAAATGGTGGCCCTTCAGTTGTTACTGTGGAAGGATGTTAATTGCACTCATTAAAATGAGATACTGTTAAGGACACACTATACATCTGAAAATGGGTTGCCCCTGAGATTCATAGAGGAGTTGCAAAGGGATTTTGCATGTAAAGCAAAGAACTACCAATAAAAACAGTGACAGTATTGCTTTTCACAGTGTACAGGAGGAGGAGTAGTTTCTTTAGAAAGCTAAAGACAAAGGCCTTCTTCTTTACAGCATATACATGCCTAGATTTAGAAATACCTGCATTTCAAACATTATCAAAGAAAGGAAGTATAACTAAACAGATAATATTGTTTGATTACAGCATGAATATGGCAAGAAAGAAAAGGACAGAAATGATGGCTGAGAATATCAAAGATTAAAACAGGTAACTTTCATAAATAGTGCTTGTTATATTTGAGAATTGAGTTGTTTGAGCTCAAGTTGCATGAAACAAAGGCTTATTGCAGATCCACTCATTAGGCATTCTTTTCTTGATCCAGCATTTGTGGCGCTGTTAGGAGAGCTGTAAAGCTAAGCCTCTTTCAAAAGGGTCTTCCTGAAGGTGAGAGGGAAGTGATGATCCTCAACCAGACAAGCTCTCATTTTGGTCTAGACTGAGGGACAACCTAGTGTTATATCAGAAGTCATCACAGGTGTAACCAAGATGGAGAAGAGGACAAGCCTCTCTGCCTGTACGCAGCAGAGCGCTGTACAGCTGGTACTGCAGGTAGACAAGTGCATGGATTCAGAGCAGGTTTTGCTGGGAAAAACAAAGCTGCAGAAACTCTTTAATGTAGAGGGGGGAAGAACTGGAGGCAGGCACAAAATTAAGAAGAAAGAAAAAGGGAATAACTGAAAATAGAGCAAAGGAGACCATAACACAAAGGAATGCAGTATCCAGATGAACAATTTTGCTGTCAGCAGCAGAAAAGAGAGGCAAGCAATGAGGAGGAGAGGGAGGGAGAATCCGATTAGCCTGCTGGTTTTGACAAAACATTCCAGTGTCCTAAAAAATATATTGCTCACTGAGAAGTCTTTTATTTTGCACAGCCTCACAACTGAAGAAGAAAGTGAGGAGGAAAATAAAATACACTTCAGTAAAAGAAAAAAAGAGTAACAGGAAATGCCAGATAAAACAAAACTGCAATTACATGTGCAGCACTCAGGTTTAAATCTTTTCAAAGTAATCAATAGAATCAATAGTTATTTTAATAGCATCCATAACTACTAATCACCTAACTTAAAGAACTCCAGTAATGATGCTGATAGTAATTGCAGTAGCATTACAGACAGACATAATGGGAGATGTCTTTCCTGATTCTACTGTAATGCGAAGTAACACTTGCCATTTCTATTCAGCAAAATCAATTCCATCAGAGATTATTTGTTCCCCTGAGCAAGATATTATATAGTCATAATCATTTCACAAATGCTAAATATCAAAGGATATTATTAAAAAAACCCCACCAGCTTCTGCAAAACTGTTGAAGATGTAGCCCAGAAAGGATAATATATTACTATCTATTTGCCACCATACTATTAGATCAAGTTGTTCCATCTTGGATCATTTTAGTGTTTTGATTATTTAAATACATTGTCTTTTTTGATGCAAAACCACACTTTCTTTTCCTCCAAATTTGCTAGTAACATTACTATGTCTTTTAAAAATTATCCCAAAGAGTTATTTGGGTAATTGCTGCTTTGAAATACATGCAAACCCCAGAGCTGTATAGTAGAAGAATGACCCATTTATTGCTCTTGAGAACATGCAAGCAAAGCTGTACAATCATTACTTTTTCAGGTTTTTACACTCACCCCTGCTGACAACATGGCCTATGTAAATATTTCTGCTGAACCGTTACTCGGTTTTTCCCCTTCTATCTAAAAGACTTTGGAAATGTATTATTGGTTCATGGCAAATGAAGAATGAGAATTTCTTGTTGTTTTGGTTATATGAATCAAGGTGACCCAAAGTTCATGACTAAGCTTCATAGTCTAATTTTAACCTATGGAGAATACCATAAAAGTAGCTAGAGAAAAAGAGAAGAGCCCTTCAAACAAATTCCATGCAGCTAGATACAAAAATTCACCCAATCATTTCAATTTTCATATTTATTTTGCAACTTTTTTTTTTTTTTTTGGTACGAGTTACCATATCTGGCAATAAATAAATGGAATGGTACTGACATATACTGGAGCAGAAAAGCTACATGAGAAACAAAGATTTCTCTGTGATCAAATGACATACAATGCTACCAGAACATGTTAACCATACCTTCCTCCTGACCACTAGCCTGCTAATCTCAGGGCAGGTTTACCTATGGCAGGAAGAGGTGATGCAAATATCCTGACAAAAAGACAAAGATCAAAGACCTACTCAGGCTCAGTAACTTCTGGTCAGGAGCTGTGATGCACTCCAGGTAAAGTCGACCTTCTTCTTGTTCTGCAAATACCTTTCTCATCCAACAATATGTCTGAATATTGTATTACTTTCCACAGAGGTATTTGGAAAACAATAATAAAATTCATTAAATTATTTTCTGGTAAAGTCAGCAATAGCTGACGATGAGCTATGTAGGTCAGCAGAAATTCACTTTTTCCCTGGAATAAATGTGACCTACACGTAAAGGTGTTGAGCAATACTTCCATTTATCCCAGCTGAACCCATGTGTTCTTTCAGAAAATCTGTGCAAACTTGCAGATTCTTGGAAAGGAAAGGACACAACATCTGAAATTATTCAGAGTAAAACTGAACTCCTACAACCATAGAGTTAACCAGTATATTTAAATATAGTAGCTTTTCCCAATCTAGAACATTTTTTCCTGAACAGCATACATTCAAACCACAATAAAATATAAAAATCATACTTGAAAGTGCATTAAATAGCAGCCATTTTTTAATTTCTTCTAAGAGAAACTTTTAATAATGAAAGCATAGCTCAGTGCAGAGAATCCAAGTAGGCTGCAAACATAGGTAATTACTGTCACACCCAACCTTGACATTTCACATCTCCAGAAGCCGCTCATAGGCCAAGCTTTTGGCAATGGCTTGTCAAAGTTGTGGGCTGCCCCATTCAGACCACAGCTTTGTCTGTCTTTCCAGCCTCCCCTCCACATAATCACGACCATGGGTTGTCCACTCCAGCTCCTTTACTCAGCACTACTACTGAAGAGCAAATTATTCTTTTCATTTTCTTAAGAAACCATCCACATCCATGTTCTGCTGTTTGCCTACCTCTCCTACATCTCTTGCAAGTGGGGAGGCAACCCCAGCAGCCACAGTGATGCACAGGAGCTGCCATTTGTCTGCTCAGGCTTGTTCACAAACTTCTCAGTAACTTGAGTATTATGAGGTATATAGATAGCACATTTATCATAAACTCTTTGTGTGCCTGCCTCTCACCAGGATTTAGGATTGTATTGCTGTTCTCCTACTATAGAAGTCTTTATAATTTTCTCAAAGCAATATGTTTTTAAGCTCTACAGATGTATTTCATGTTTCCTAAAGAAATATATGGTTTAAATTTAGCTAATTAAAGAGACAAATATAAAACACTCTCAGTGCATAAAAGATTCTCAGTCTGCTCAATAGCACAGAGACTGTAACATCAATTGTAAAATGTGAGATTCTAAAACCCACCATTTAATCAAACAACTTAAACTTATTGCTGCTCCATTTTCATTTGCGTGTTTCCTTGTGGAAAACACTACTAATTTTTCCAGTGCCTCAAATTTCTGTGTGCTTAAAAATGTATCCCACCTTGTCAACATTCAAATTAATTCAACCAGATTTTCCCAAGTGTAGTTGAATGCAAAGCCCACCTTTCCCCACAGTGCTGAGCTGGGCAAAAAGTACATCCATTAATTTGGTAACTAAGAATATTTGCAATTTCTTTGTTTTCTGTTGACAGCTTCTTATCATTTTTTTTGTCAGAGATTCTTTGCAAAGTACTGTTTGTTCTGCTCAGTTTTGATTCCTCCTTTAAAGTCTAGTACTATTACTTTCCTGACAGCGAATCTCCATTTCCCTTTAAGTGCAAGGATCCATCCATTTGCTATCAGAGAAATCTCCTCCACATCTTGTTACACCTTCCCATTTAGCATCGTCTAATATACACACCAAAATCTGAATTATATTCTTTTAACTATTGCCTTTATCTACACTTTGGATTACTTGTTTTACAGACTGGTGATCAAAAGCCAGCGTGGATGTCTGGCTAACTTCCTGATCCAGCAGTTCAGCACTGACTTTGTACCAAATGCATAGCCTGGCAGACCAAAAAGAGAAAGAAACATCCTTATATACGGGAGGCCACATGCCAAACAGTTCAGCAAGTAAATGCAGTCAGACAGAACCAGACTTCCACACTGCAGATGTATTCTTTACCCTGCACATGCCACAGGTGATGCAATCTGAAAAAAATTATAAAATAAGACAAAAGCAGAACTCAGAATAACAACCAAATTCCTTGAACTCAAGTTCACTTTTCTAGCTACCAGCAAACATTTCTCCATTCCTTTTCCCTCTACTAAAGTATTCAAGTACTGCTGCACAGAGTCCCAAGAAATGACTCAGAAACAGTAACTGTTATTGTTTTGTTGCTCTGATAGAATAATGGGCACCAACAGACAAAGAAGTTATTCTTGAAGGGGTGAGACTGTAACAATTGTAATTTGCATTTGCTGGGTAACAATACAATGTTCTGAATGTTCTTTCAGTAGCACATCAGGCTATTTGCTGACTTCTGATTGTCTGTGAGTCTCTCTGTGCTTGTAAAAATCACAGCACTGAGCTAAGTATACTGTGGTTTTACCATCTGGCACTATAGCAGGAAGGTTACATTAGCATAACCTGTCCTGCCATTAATTTTAGGTGGCACGCTGATTTCTTTATAACAAATAACATCTGTCGTCAAACATTTTATATTCCTATACTTCTAACAGAACAGAAAAAAAAAGCTGCTACCAACCCTTTGTTGATAATTAATATCTATCTTTGTAGATATTTTCATCTATGGTAAACTCATGTTGTCTTATCTTATTAGCCTAACTAATAAACGACTGATAACAGATTTTGAGTTAATTTTTTTGGCCAATAATACCATATGGTTTCCTCATTGTTATTATTATCATTTAACAGTAACTTCCGGGTTTTAAAGAGACTTCTGTTACCTTGTATTTCAAATAATTATTTCGTTGCACACATGTTAATGCAAGAATAAGTGTGAATATTAACACTAACAAATACTTCAAGTTGAAAACTCCATAGTAACTTCAATCCATCACCTCCTGCTCTTATGTGCTCTAATTTATGCATTCTTAACATCCTATCTGCTATTTTATCTACCAACAGAAAGTAAATAAAAACAGAAAAATTATCATTATTTCTATATTCAGGCACTCAAAAATATGGTAGGAAAGCTGAACACACATTTTAACGTATCTTGAGATAAACAGACTCGTTATAATCATACATACTCAGTATGCAATATTAAAATAAACTATTTTGCTGAAAGCCAGATTAAGGCAATGGTTTCTGTTATTGCTGGTATGGTGTCTTATTGCAACTTGGGGTTATTAAGAGTAGAGCATATTTAATCTTATCAGCCTTCAGCAGAACTGAAGTGTTACCCTGCATGGAAAATTCCACACTTTCTCTTTTTTTTCTCTCTAAGAAATAGGAGGGTAAAAAGACAAGACGACATGGTTCAGTGTGCATGAAGCAGCACGGGCAAGGCTTCTGGGGGCTTTCAGAACACTTTTGGTACCCAAGGAAGGGCCAGCAAGGTTCTATCCCGCATGAGCATCTAAGACTTCAGACACACAAACAGCTTCTTAGGTCCTGGTCAAAAGAAAACTCACGCAAATGGTTAACTTCAATGGGATTAATCTAAAGCTGAGAAGATGCATAAAACACTGAAATAGCAAAACTTCTAGTGTGAAGGAAGAACAATTTCAGCATTCGCTTATACAGCGCTAGTACAGTGGGACTCTGATCTTAATTTTCTGGGTGTTGCCACCATTAAAATTGCCATAATATTTCTATTACCTAATCAGCTAACACCCAGTTGAATTATACAGTCATTTAAGGAATGACAAAGATTCACTTGTTTGCTAAAAGAAAGCATAGATCTACACATCTTGGGATACAGAAAAACTTGAAGGGATTTTTAGGTGACTGTTCCTCCAATAATATAACATTTGCTAAATAGTGTATCTACTCTATTAGCCTTATGTGTTCATTAACAAGAAAGAAAGGAAAAGACAAAACATGTAAGAAAAAGAGGAAAATATTCCCCAAGAGAAAAAAACCACAAACAGGTGTTTAAAAATTAAGATAATCATTAGCAACAATATTTCTTTGATCATATATAGAAAGGAACCAAAGAAAAAAGGATTGAGTAACCTGTAGGAGTAGTTATTCTGTATCCAACAGCAGATACATGCTGAAGAGAAAATCTAGTGGTAAAATCATCACTTATTTTAGTAAGAACAGCACTTAAAATTCAAAGTTGATTTCTTAAATCTACATTTTCTCACTTCAATAAGAGTAACTGAATTTTCAAAACATTTTAGGCATCCAAAATTCATGCATCTGAACTACCTCAAAGGAATTAATTATTACTTTAAAGTGAATTAGCTCAAAAGTAAAGCACTGTATTTCAGTTACAGGTTACTGGCTGCAGCTTGGGAAAACTAATGCAGAACTCACAGAAGTTGTAAGAAATTCACACTAGTGACTACATGGCCTGATCTGCACTGGTAGAAAACCTGATGATGTTGACAGCACTCATTTTCTCATACTGTTTCGTAACAGATAACCAGAGGTGGAGAAGATTATGAAACAGGAGGGCTATCACTAAAACCCCCACCCTAGTTATGTTCCCAAATGATATGCTGCAACAACAGTGCATTGAACAGAGAGCACCAAAATACAAGTTTCTGAAAATGCATGATAATCTAGTACCAGGTCCACAAGCAGTTTAAGAAAAATAAATGTTTCCTTAGCCCTTATCTCACTGTATTCAATCTGTCCTAGGAAATGTCTGGGAGTTCCTGTAGATTCTGTAAGAAAAAAAAAAAAAAGAAAAAAAAAGTCAAATACCATTTAGATCCTCTCTCATTCTCATTTGGGAGTTGTTTCATACTTGAATCAGAGGAAGAGTTGTTGTGATGCCATATTACATTACTGTGAATTTAATAATCGTAGACTAGAGTAATAGAAGTCCTACCAACTTTCAGGTATGCTCGAAACTACTTACTCATACTTCATTATCACAGCTACTAAAAGATACGCTCAAACTGTCTTTACTTGGCAGACTTCCATGAAGATATTACACTTGAAGTTCTTATCCTGCAAACTTTTACGTCAGCTGTAAAGCTTTTATCTATTTCAATGGCATGCTTTGTGAACATCTCCATGCTGACCAGAGCATAGGAGATGTATTTTCCAGGGTACTTAAGTGAATTTGCACCTCAGTGAAAATTTCATTTTCAAATAACTTTAAAGAATGTGAAAAAGTAGAGTCTTGAACAATTTCAAGCATATGGACCTCATTTCTTAAATCAGAATTGTTCTCTTAAGCAAACATCTGGAAAAGCAAAAAAAGTTGAATTTTCAGAAAAATATAATAATGGTCATCACCACTGATTTGTCGTACTTTAGGCTACCACCCATTTCTAGTGACCATACTGAAAACTAAATTCTGCTTTTCATAGTACAATAATTATAGGAGCACATTTTATGATTGCTCAATACAAAAGGTTCTTCTTCAAGTGTACCAGTGAACTAAATTTAATTGACATTCTAATACGTTGTTTTTAATGTGTTTTTAATGACAATGTTCCATAAATGCAGTTACAGCATTAAAGCATAGATGGAAAAAAATACAAGTTAGTTACAATATGATGTATGTGCCTGTGTTTGTGAATCTAACCTTTATTTCCAAAGTACACTAGAACAGCCTGTTCTTTATTGTAATAAATGGTCTGAATTTACAAGACTGGATCTACTGGATCTGAATTGTTACTTACACTTCTTTCTAGAAAAATGACAAAGGGAACAGCAATACATGCATTTTAATGGTATAATCAAGATCTGCAACAAAAAAAAAGCATATTCCTTCATACTATTTTGAATTGCATAGTTGGTATACAGCCAAATTTTCTTCAATCAAAAGGATTTTGATTTTGTAGAGGGGCACACAGATGAGTTCATGAGTGAAGAGTTATCAGACATCATTTTCAATCAAGTGATGATGAGGGCAATCCAGCCTGCAAACTTTCTGTTACAAACTTGCTATAACTTTTTGGACCATTTTCTGAAAAATGAATATCTCATCATTAAGGATGTGCTTCATAGCAGGTGCATTATTAGAAGGGAAATACGTTTCCAATTCACAGAATGATGTGCATGATGACACACACAGCTGTGTGTCATTGATGAAGGAAGGCAAAAGTAACAATGCTCAGATAAAGAACACTCCTCAGGTGGAGCAAAAGTGCAAAAGTTGACATTAATCTTATAATTACTTCCATCAGGAAGTTTGTTTCAGAAAAACCACCTTAAAAGATAGTTTGGTTTATACCTGCTTTCAATAAATTGATACAAAATGAATTTGAAAAGACTATAGTACAGGAGAACTTTCAGTTGAAAAGGCTCTCTCTAAGTTTTCACATTTTACAATTCAATGCTAATGAATTAAAATAATATTTTCTTAACAGAAATAGAGTGTTCGTTTTATGGTGTGACACAGAAATTCAGTCCTTAACCTGATATACTTTTTCAAAGTATTTCTTTAACAAAGGTTTTTGAAAGGGCTTGTCTGGAGAAGCACCTTCTGGCCCAAACGGCTGCAGCAAGAGAGTTTGTTCAAAACAGAAAAGATGGGCATTTCCAAAAAGATCCATACATTTGGTAAATAAGCAAATGCTGAATTTCCACATAAAGCTGTTGATACTAATTTGGCTATTATTTAGTTCCAAGATGTCATAACTGGCATAAAAAGGAAGCACAGAGAAAAAATGTTACCACATTTTCATTTTCCTCTCCAGAAACTGCGGGGGGGGGAAATAAAGAAACTATTTTCCCTGCCACTGTCACAACTTGTGTACATTTTTGCATAATACCAAGTGTTTTTATCATTCAAGAACTGTCACCAGGTTCTGTGCTCCACCCAAAGCATTCAGCAATTATTTTCTGAACTTCCTCACAACTTTGTTTCTTCACGGATCATGCAACAACAATTTTCTTCCAAGAATCCTATGGATGCAGTCATCATAAAGTTCCTAAATAAATATCATCATATTGAACAAATTCCAGTCTTTTCCACTGAGTAATGCTACATTTTGCATACTGAGTATTCACAGCTAAGTACCACAGATAACAAAACAAGCCCTGCCAATGTACGTGAGCTGCTTTGTTTTAAGCATAAATCCCTTTTTAAAATATTTAATAAAATTCTTACGAAGATTTATTGCATGCAAATATTTACTGACAAAATGCAAAACATTTAGTTGGAGACCTATTATCTATCTATTCCTGGAAGAGTACTTGTGAACATATTTTCATCTTTTTACCTAATTAAAAGTGCATAAAGAAATATGAACTATGATGTAATCATAAATCAGCATGTTTTAACCTTAAATACATAGCCTTATACATGTGCCCTCCTTTTACATAATGTAAAAAAATAATAATAATAGAATTACAAACTAATACAGACACTGAATGCAAACAGTAGGAAATATCTGATTACGCATGGTTTTTATGGTTCCAGAGTCAGCTGTCCTGTAGGGTACAATGATGATGACAATAACAATGATAATAATGACAACACACATATGAATGACAGGCAATCTCAGAAAAGAGGAAAATCAGGCTATACAGTTTTTCACAGGTGTTATTATTTCTCTGTCATCATTGGTATTCAACACTGATGCAACTCAGACATGAAACTAGGTATATGCTTAAGTCACCTGCTGAATAGTCTTCATACGATGTATTTGTTTGAATTCACTTGTACTTTTCTTTATCTCACAGCAAACAGAAAGTGGACAGAACAACTTGTCATGTTTGCTCACACCTTGTTTTGAAGAAGCATTTGTAAAGAGCTTATAGAAGTTTAATGAAGCTTTTAATCTGTAAAAGTTCAAACACTATGAATTATTGCATAATCTGTCATGTCAATACGTTGCTTGTAACCAGATGTATTTTTGTAAAAGGACAATCAGAATGTTATTACCGAACACGAAATAAATTTGATATGCATCAGATGCTCTTTCAGTATAGAATTAGTCCTGCTTGTTTCTTGTCTGACTCCTCTGTGCAGCTATGGTAAAGCCAGTCATGAAATAATTTAATCTGTAAGGAGATTTCAACATAGCACAAAGTATAATCCTGCAGAAAGAGCCAAATTTCGGAAGATCTGCATAGCTACATTAGCTTGGCTTTCTGCCTGGGTTTCTGGGCAATGTGAGCAGTCCAGGGGAAATGCTGCTACACTATTACTATCACTCAAATTACTCATTTTTAATTAATAACCATTAACCCTCTTAGAACTTTATAAACATACTCCCAACAAAAAGCAGCAATGAACACACCAGGTAACTGTTTAATACCACCACATTTTCGAATGACTAGTGCAGGGATGGATAGAAAACCAATATGCCATACAATGCCATTTGCTCTTTTACTGCATGTGGGTTTTCATCTGACAGCACCAGCTTCCTAAAAAATACTGAGACATTGATGCTTTCAGTCTGTGGAAGTTCACGGGCCTATCAATGCACCATCTTTCACAGATGCAACATATGGTATACGACATAAAGAAACCCCAGCTGCAGCTGGGCCAGACAGCACCCATTAGGACAAGCAAGACAGACAGACTTTTCCAATTTAGCCTTAATAGTCACCAGGGGGAGGGGGGAGGTTGGTTGGGGTTTTTTTACATTGTTGTGGTTTGTGGCTTTTTTTGTGGATTTTTGTTTGTAGGTTTGGTTTGGGTTTTTTTAAGTAATATCTTTTATAGGTTACCTACTGCAGACATGGGGGGTAAGTTCAGCCTGAACTACATGAAGAACAGTTTTGAGGCATTCCTCACCTAGAGCATGTGTTAAATCTGTAAACCGCAATGCTGGAATTTCAAGAAATGCAGGTACAGACCAGATTCCCCAGTAAGTGCTGAGGACAACACATAGGTGGAAAGCTTTTATCACAGCAGTCAGGGGATGCAGACATGTTTTCAGACAGAGGAAAAAAATTTCTAACCTACATCAAAAAAAAATCGTGGTTCATTCTTGAAACGAGAGCCCTCAGGGAACTTATCACAATGCTTCCAATCTTTTATCCTTTTTCACAGCACAAAAACAAAAGAAGAACAAATTATGTTCATAAGCTAGTGAACCAATGGGATGAGAAATACAAGGAAAAAGTGTGTTAGAAAATTATTTTGGCAGCAAGCTGACTCCTTCAGAGCTCTCTTTTGTGTTGCACTGAGTCTAAAGAGAAAACTCATTGATTTATTGTGAAATTTTATTCTGTGTACACTAGCATTTTATGCATAATTTTAGAGGTCCCCAAGGATCTTTTCCAATTCCAAAAGCATTTCTAATTAATTAAAAAGCTTTTTGTGTCTATGTTCTTGTTGCATTTTCTGTAGCATTTTCATTCTAAGGCTTCTTGAATTATACTTGAAAGCTATTAATCATAAGAAACTTTGAGAATTTTCAACAGAAGACTTCCAAGTTTAGGCACCATTGTCTCCATTTAGACAGCCAAACAGCTAGCTTAATTTTTAAAAAAAAAGAGCATCAAGAATTTTCAAATTACTTCCTAAGGATGGCCTTATACTAAAGGGTCAGTTTAACCCTGCAACCTGTTGTTCACAGCAATAGCACATTGCAGATGCTGAGGAAAGCACGAGTGCAGCACAGCAGTGGCACACAGGAACCCTTCTGAATGTCTTCAAGGTGTCCAGCAGCTGCAGGTCAAGGCACTTCAGGAAGCAAATTCCCCCAGAGGACTGAAAGAGTGAAGATCCTGTTTTACTGTGTCTCAAAGGGATGAGAGAAAGGGATGTTTTTTTTCTGAGAATACTCTATCAATCACTCCCACATACGCATCTTCTCTAACATCACATGCACATCCTCTTTTTTTTTTTTTCTTTTCAGCTTTCTTGAAGATTTTTGTGTCCACTTACAAGCATTGTACCAAATCTTTTCACTGACTAAACAGATTGAAGAACACGTTTTTTTAACAACCTCTATAACATTTCAGCCCTGGCTAACCTATGAAAGCCCCATCAAATTATGACGGTGAAAGTTACATAAAATAACACAGAAGATGTATGGTCCAGAGCCCTAGGTGTAAGCACATTTTGACATGAACAATGAACCCACCCAAGCAATAACTAATTCTAATAACAAAAAAAATTCTTAAAGAAAAGAATGAAATTGTTTTCTATTACAGACATAAGGGAGTACAGCCGTGCCTGAGATAAAATGGCAACCTGTACTGTTTGGCAACAGAAATACTATTATCTTAGTGGAAAGAACATTTCAAGCCAAGAGAATTATGAGACAGAAGTGACAGACAGGGAGAGAGGATTCATACTTTGTGTTTCTACTCACGTAACTTCCCAAACAGTATATGTTGCAGGAAAAAATATAATAAAAAGGGAAAGCAGCAGGTTGTTTTTCAGGCTATAATTTCTCTAGTACCTTATTTCTATTTCACTCTTCTTCACTGCCTCCTCCAAAATGGTCTGGTGTTTTCAATGGCAAAGAGGAGCTAAAATGCTGAAACTAAGAATACTTGCAGCTTTCTGGAGCTATTCCCTGACCACATACACTTTCCTTCACTGCAATTAAAAGACAATATGCAAAATATAATAGGAATTATTTTATTATGTGGGTCAAGAAGCAAGAACAAATCTTTGTAGTTCCACTTAATGACTCAGATTCATTGTGGCTTGAAACACATTCACAAATCTCATGGGTATTTTTGTCATGTTGTAAAGATCAAAATACAGTTTAGAATTAAGGCTGATGAGTACTGAATCTGTATTAGTGAATGTAAGGGGGGATTACATAGCATGTTCCACTGTGGCATGCATATAAGGCCTAGCTCAGGAAAAGCCTCCCAGATTAATTTCAAAAAATTCTCTTCCATCCTAACAAATTTGTTTTCTAAAAGAACAGACCTAAATTAATGCTGTAGAGGATTTTTCAGCCATTGAAAAAGAAGTCCAGCTTCACAAGTGCAGTATAACAGAGTCATATCAAGACAGTAGTAAGAAGTTCAAACAAGCAAAGCTTGTTTTGCTTCTCACACCAGCATCCATCCAGTAGCACTGTTTGCTGGTTTCCATCCTGAAGCTGTGAGGTCTCAAGATACCCTTTTGTATCCTAGCCCAGATTAGTAATCACAGGAAATCTTTTGACTTTTGTTAAAAAAGTTTTGTCAGTAGCCTGAAGATAGCTATGCTTGCCACTTGATTAAAACGATAAAGACAGATACCCAGATTTTTTTAAACACTTGAATTGGTCTTGTTAGTTTAATTATGTGTTCACAAATGTGTACTACAACAAAGATGCTGGAAGAGCCAAGTTCATGTCCATAGTAAATATTTCCCTTTAATCTATTAAATAAAATTTAATTATTTTACCTAAATACTGAAACAGCTCTTTCAAAATCTAAATAGTTCAGTTCTGGAAGTGATGTCATATTGCCTCATTATAATGGCAGCAATGGTTTGTGCTTCTTGATGTTACTGTCATGAAACACCCTGTGTCCAAACATCATAATGCCGCCTTCTTGAAGGGTCATACAGTAACATGCATGCAAGTTCATGGTTGTTGAGTTTCATATGATAGGAAATCCACTGAGGGGCGCTTGTTCCAGTGAAGACAGCAAGAATATTCACAACTAATACCATTTTTATAAGACACCTGAATGATACATCACAATAAAATATATTTCAGCTAGAAAGCTTGTGTTTATCTGGGAAACTGAACTACCAACATGTGCAATGGAAACTTTAAAAAGTTACTTTTTCTGCAGAAACAGACCACTCACACTGTATCTAACCTAGAGTTACTTTTGACAATAGAAAACATCTTAGCACAGTAACAGAGTAACAGTGCTGAAACAAACTTCTTTCGCTCCAGTTACAACAATTTAAATACCCAGCCTTCATCAAATAAAGTGACCAAAATTCCACACATTCATTTTGAATTAAAATCAAGACATGTCACTATGAAACATTTCACAAAAATGTCTTAGAATTTATTTGAAAGTTAGTTAGGTTTGTTGAAATCAAGCTTTTCCCATGAACAGTTTTTGAGAAGCTATATTCCTTAACTAAAAAAAAACCTTAAAAAAGTAAACATTTGTAAAAGTTGCACCACATAGAAGTTCTCTGCTTTCTCTGTAGCTAAGAACACACATGCAAGATACTTTTGTGACTTTTAAGCTAACACAAAACTGGCAACATAACACAAATAAGTGGTCTGTGCTTATAGTTCTGTATTATTTTATTCTATTTCAGCTTTATCTAAAGTCCAGAGGATTTCAGCCAGGATGGAAGACAGAAGAGGTTAGTTGTTTTTCTTTTCAGTTGAACTTATTCAGCCAGAAGTCTTAAAATACACCGCAAAGGAAGATGCAACTTATATGTAATGTAAGGCAGGCAGGTATCAGTATCTCTACAAAAAATTAAGGACACAGAGAGCAGTTACCTTAAGAGACTCTCTCAAGGTCACACAAGTGAAAAACAGCCTGCCAGTAGATTGCCTACCAAGACCAGAAAGACAGACATACATACCCATACATCTATGTAAGCTTGCAAAAGATCTTACTTATAGATTTCTTTTAATTCCAGAACAATCCAGTATTTGCAGCCCTAACGCTAAAGATAAATGACCAGTTTGCAGGCTGATGATCAAACTGGCTTTGAATGCTGAACTCATTAAGGGCTTGGAAGAACTCTGCAGAGGTGGTCCGTCAATAAAATTGCAGTCTAGTGTATTGCATAGCATGATCCATAGGTATTGACACTGCTACAGGAAGAACATTTTGCCTCAAAGCAGTCTCCCACACAGCTAAATAATCAGAGGTCATATCTTTAACATACTATAATCTCCTTCTGACATTCAACAGCTTTGGAAGAAGGTACTATGAAAAGTTCATAAGTATTTTATTTACATTTGACAAATAACAAGCAAGTAACAAGGATAACTTGTTATCTTCACCATGAGTGTGGTGAGGCACTGGAACAGGCTGCCCAGAGAAACTGTGGATGCCCCATGCCTGTATATTTTCAAGGCCAGGTTGGACGGACCTTTGAGCAACCTAATCTAGTTGAAAGTGTCCCAGCCCATGGCAGGGGGGTTGGAACTGGATGATCCTTCCAACAAACCATTCTATGATTCTGTAACTTCTTAAATGTAGTACAAAGTGCAAGGTAATGTTAATTAATTATTGATTAATATAAAAGCATCTTTTTAAGACACAAGGTATGATTGAGGTCATACATTATGATTAATAACTGCTTTCCAGAAAGCATCCGCTGTGCATGTAAAATTATGTTCATCTAAGAATTAATTAAAGTAAAAAGCTTTGTGAAAACATAAAAGGACAATACTCAGGAAATCGGGTTAACAGTTTGCTCTAATTTGTACAAAGAGAATTTGTATAATTGATTAGTCTGAGAGCAATTACAGAGCTGGCAAAGCCTTCAAACAAGAACTAAGTTAAGAATGGCGTATTTATAATTGGTTTGTATTCATCTTTCCAGCACACTTATTTGCAAAATAATAGCCAAAATTGCTGTTCCATTTTCTGGTATACGAATAAAACCATATCATGCACGAGCAAAAATGTGTGCTCTGAACACACTCCACTACCAGTCCAGGCTGTCTGCAGATAATGTTAAGAGACTGTTTCAACCATATTGGTTAAGCAGGTTTGCATTCCAGCCTCGTTTATCAGCAGTCTGAAAAAGACGTCAGACAATATTGTGCATCAAACCCTTTTTCAAGTTTTAGAAATCATCTTCCTCTTTATTCTGTGATCTTCAGAGGTGTCATGCAAGGGATTTTGGTGGTGTATTTTTTCCTCCAAAAGTTGCAGTGATGGCCAAATGTCAGAGAGAATGCTCGTGAGGAGCACGCCCACTACATCATCTGCAATTGAATTTGCATTAGTAATACCTTCTATATGTGGGATGCTGGAAAGAAAATTTACCTGTAGTCCATAAAAACCTCAATGGGCCACATCTGACCTGCAGCATCTCAGACACTAATTTACCCAGCAATACAGGAGTTGAACCAGTATGTGTGAAAAAAACATTAAACCAACTTTTGCCACACTTAGCATTATTTCTGGCCACAGAAGTGTAATATTCCCATTTTGTGCAACTTGGCCACAGATGCACATCATGCTCTCTATCGTACTGAAGTGGAAAAATGGAGTTCTGACCTGCTAAACACTCTTGAAACAGTGGTGTCTTAAGCACACAACAAATTAAATCTTGGTAATTAGCACCATCCAGCAACTAATCCAACTCACTCTCCATACAACAGAGTGTCTTCCGTCCAGACTTTGTGATCATCTTATCTCAGTCTCTCCACCTCACATAATCCCTTGCATTTCTGAAACTAAATATGGAACACCATTTCCCACATGCACATATGAGGTTAGTGTGCTGTGAATCACTAAAATAGAAATCAAAGCAATGATAGACAGCTGAATTTACATCTGAGACAACACTATGGAAGCCAACAGGATCCTCAACAGGATTTTCTTTTGCAACATCAGCAGAGCTGTTGTCATATGTTACTCTGTACACAGGCAATTTATAATCGAGGGTGTTTTGTAATAGTGACTGCTGCCTAATGGTAAGTGCTTATTTAACTTTTTTGTACCATAAAAAGAGCTACAGATGATCAAAACTGGAGTGAGATTTTTGATGAAGATACAGTGACTAACTGAGAAAAGAAAATAATGTCATTCAAGATGTGTTACTTATTTGAAGTTACTGCTACAGAACACCAAATACACTATAGCAGAAAATCAAGAACACGAAAAGTATGGAAGGCAGAGTTGTTCATATACAGTCTATGAATATTTCATCCTTTTGTGCTGGCAAACTTCAACTGAAAATGACAGAGGACTTAAAAGTGATGTAACCTCTGACTAGCAATGAGTCTATTAGTATTTAAGAACTTGCTGAATCAGGTAAGTTCCAAGTTAGCTCTAAACACATTCTTCAATATCTTTTGGCTTTCAGTACATGCTTAAATTTAAGCTTGTATATGCAGAGTTTGTTCTCAAATCAGGAGTTATGATGTATCAATAGTAAGCAGATGTAGGTGAAGAAAGGAAGAGTTAATTTACTGGAGATAGGGGAGGGAGGGAGGAAAACAGGACACAGATGTTATGAGCAACTGGAGTAAGAGTGTTTTCCCTCCAGATAAATGAAGGACCAATAGAAAATCAGGGTAAAATTTTAAAATATAGAGAGAGCAATGCAGTATAATATACCATCGCTAAACCACCTGTGGACTTCCATCAACCCAAAGAAGAATTGCAGAAGGCCCATTAGCAGAAACTTTAATAGGCTATTGTGTATGTAGAGCAAGCTTATAAGTATAAAGAAAAGTCTGCAGAAGGAGACGCTTTCAAACGTAAAGCTGAAGTCTTTTGCTACATTGTTTTGTTCTGTATAGGTGCCGTAAAACATTATCAGAAATGAAGATACTTAAAGATGAGGAAATACAAATTCATAATACTTCGACAATTCTTTCAGCTGCTGCTTCACTAAATCTGGGATTGTAACTCTCTGGGCTCTGTAAACAAGTACCAGTATTGGCAAATTCCCATACAGAGTCAGTGTGAATAAATACACTGAGGACTTCCCCATGTCCTGGACATACTTCTCCCACATTCTTGTACAGAAGTCCATATCTCATATCAATTCCTAGCTTCCTAGGGCAGTGCTGCAGCATTGCTCTTCCATCCTCATCCCAGACAACACCAAGTTAGAGTCAGCCTGGCAGAGAGGCAGCCAGGGTCCTGCTTCCTCAATACAACACCCAGACTCCCATGACAGCAGCCCAGCACGGAAAACAGGTCATAGCTGCAAACAGATTTTCACATCATCATTCCACCAGTTCTACATAGGACAATTACGTTTACAAAATGCAGGTAAAGACTTTCTAGGAAACACCATTCTCAGTGCAAAACTACCTTAATTTGGATACATGCTTATAAGAACATAACATACAGGTGCTCTTGGTCCCACTAGTTGCATAACGACACAGTACAATAGAATCCACAGAAGACAATTACAGTACTAGTCTACCACAGTAGACTTCCCTGAAGAGATCCTAATTAGTTCACTAATTATTTTCTAAATAGGGTGAATATTTTCACATTTAACAAAGTTGCTTCATTTCTTTTCATATCATTTATGCATCCACATTCTACTAATAGTTTGAGTTCAACATGAAAACATAGACAAGAAAAAGGCAGGAGACTAAATGACAAACACAACGTAATGCATAATAAACAAAGTAATATGAACTAAGTCATACTGCTTGAACTTAAATGTAGTACATCAAACTCAGGAACAAACAAACAAACAAAAAACTAAAAAACACACAAGGCTTTGGGTAGACAACTGAGTAACAACAGCATCAAGTTCAATTTCAATGAAGACAGCAAAGATTGGAAGCATGCACAGTTAATGAAAACACCATAAGTATGTAGAGGGATTTTTATATGTATTCAGATGGAACATTATTCTGGTCAGTCTGAGAATGACTTTTGCAAGCAACAAAATCATCCAGAGATAAAGACAACATCCAAATCACATTTGTGAATAGGAATACTATTCAGAGGAAATAATTAATGAGGAAATGCTGCTAAGAGGAAATCATCATTATACATATCCATGATGGATAAGAATAGAAGAAAGCTGCACTAAGTCTGGCTGGGATGGTAACACCAACGTTTTGCCATTGCCAAGCAGTGCTTGCACAGCTTAAGGCTTTCTGAGTTCCTTACTCTGCCCCTGCAAGCAAGCAGCCTGGGGCGGGCAAGAAGTTGGGAGAGGACACGGTCAGGACAGCTGCCCCAAATTGGCCAAAGGGATATTACATGCTACATAATATCATGCTCAAACATAAAAACTGCAGATTTGTCTTCCAAAGTAGCCATTTTTCAGAGAGTGGTTGGGCATCAGTTTGTTTGTGGGAGGCAGTGAGTGATTGCCCTTGCATCACCTGGGTGTTTTCCCCCTGAGCTTTAAAAGAAAAAAAAAAAAAACAACACACACCACACACACACAAACACACACCCAAAACCACACTTCTTGCTTACCCTTTTTCAGTTTCATAAATAAAACTCTACAACATTCAAATTTCTCAACCTGATGAATAGTTTCCTTATATTACCTTTCTCATACAGTATGTCAGACTCTGATTTACACTCTCCCATGATCTTACAACTTCTCAGTCATTTATCTTAAAGCCTAATTCTTATTAATTACTTCTCTACGTAGCCTCATAAGCACTTAAAAGTTAAAGTTGCTGCTTTCCTTGATGATTTCCTATATCGATTTCCTATCAAATAGTTTACTCAGAACAGTCTCCCGAAGCCTTGGTTGTACTTCCACATTAGAAAAAACACATGAATAATAAAAAAATACATTCAGGATTTTTAAGAAGAGTTTTCTCCACTGAAATTACAATTAGCCTTTATTAGGGCTGGTGGAAAATGGAAAGACTTGGCATTCAGGAAAACTACCTTTTCTTCCTCTTTTTTCAGTTCGCTTGGATGCAGGAATTTCTCTCATAGGACTGATATCACAGGTATGGTGAATAAACAGATCTTGTTCCATACCCATTACTACAAGTATGAATACATAATTTGTATTTTTAAATTCTTGTTCCATGTGCTCATTCATTTTGAAAACAAATCATCAATGCTAAACAAACAAACAAAACTATAGTGCCTCTAAACCATAAAGGAACCCCTAGAATTTTAACTTTTCCATGGCAATCTTCGTAGGAAACAATTTCTATGGAAGGCAACCTTAAATTAAGAATCTTGTCAATCAACCTAAATTAGCAGTGGGCAAGATGGTGAGAAGAGAGGTAGCCTTATTTGCCAAGAGAACTGGTAGTAGAATAACTGTGCAACACCATGGCCAGTAAAGGGCAACAAGCTTTCAAATAAACTTAGGCTGAAATCTCAGGATAAAGAAAAAAAAAAAAAAAGAGAAGAGTGATGATTTATTCATTGTTTTACAAACACATGACAGGTATTTTAACTCACAGACAATCACACTCAACATATTTGTACTCAGTAACAGAAGATATGGCAAAGCATGAAGATGCTGAATAATATTCTGGATGATTCATTCATTGACATCTCATTTGTTATTAGTAATAGAAAAAGAAATTCTGTAGCAGCAACCACCTATAAATCTTTAAGTCTTCCACAATTCAATCCAATGAGGTTGAGGAGAGATCCTGTGATCTGGTCAAGCTTTGATTATTACTATTCTACTGGTTCTGAACTGGTTTTCAGAATCCCAAAATGCAAGGAAAAGCAATACTTAATTTTACCTGTCAACTCAAAGCTATTTTGCTCACAACTTCCAGAAATTCCAAGATCAGTTCTGCACCATGTACTCTTCCCACTTTGCTGCAGATCACTTGCTGACAGTTTGTGGTAACATCTATGATATATACATTGGTTCTTATTAAAATCTCTATAAGTCTTTTCAAAAGAAAATGATGAAGTTACACTTGTTCAATACCTCATTTACTGTACTAGGAAATTTAAGTAACACAACTACTACAATTTGTTCCATATTTTGTCAGGACTTTTTTTTCTAAGAAAAACAGTTTATTTGTTCATTTGAACTAGTATCTCTTTGGATGTATTTAGTCAAGTTGAATTTTAGATGCTGAGAGAAACTCCTGAAAAATAAAAAATTATTCCATTTGAGATCAGGTGTTATATAATTCTATGTAATTCTGAGCAACACATTAAGACAAAAGACATGAAACAAATTTTTATATTAAACACACCAGATATCATAATATATATGGCTTTCATGCTCCATCTTATTTACTATCACTCTTTTGAAATACTCCATAAATATTAAAGCACGCATTTTCAGATATTCTTCAGGAAAGAAAGATACAGGTCCCTTATTGTACAGATAAGAAAACCAAGTCAGATACGGTTTACATACAAGACTTTCTCATCAGAAGTTTTGTAACAGAACCTGAAGAACTTAAAGCTATTGAATCATAGCTGCTTAACTGTAAAACTATTCATCTGTCTGGTTTTGTTCTGAAGAGTCATTCTAAATACTGAATTTGACTACACATTTTTGTATGCCAGAATCCACTAAACAAATTCTATCAGGTTTCTGTAGATGAAAGAGGTTGAGATGAAACAGCTTCTCACAATTTGGTTTCTTTGATTACATCTACAGGCCCTTCAGTCACTCCAAAACCCCATCAGTCTTTCAAGCTGCAACAATTTCGATAAGTGAAATGTTAAATAGCTCATTATAAGTCCACTTCTGCACCACAGGAATCAATGGCAGCATTGCCATTAACTTCAATGGGAGCTGGATTAGAGTTTGAAACACATCATGTATACATTAATCAGAAAAAATTAAAACTCAGAGACTTTCAAAAAATCTTCAAATCCGTTTATACTGAACCAGCCTTACTATAAATCAGGAAGAGGTGGCAGGCCAGTTTTGGACAATACTACAAAAAGCTATTGAAATGCAGCTTTTCTTATTCTGCCATGTTAATATAAACCTCTTGTTATGACTTATGTGACAAACAATCATAAGGGAGTGAAAAGCCATTTCCAATAAACTAAACAATAGGATATAAAGAGCAGGAGCCAAATAACTTTCAAACGTGTCTTCTGAGACAGACAAAATATTTATCTGTTAGAAACTGATCATACTATGAAGCAGTAACCAGAACGCACATAATTTAAGGTTTCAGCTTGTAAGAAATCACACAGGCAAAGAGTTTGAGTAATTTAGTGTCCAAGATAATAGTCCTGTGTAGTTGGAATAATGCATATTCAAGTGGATATGCATTTCATTCTCCCTTACATGAAACCAGAGGCAAAGTGTAACCAGCCTCCCAGATTCCGTACTCTATAGACTCTTCCTTTTGTCCCAGCAACAAGAAACTGCTAATAATTTTCCCTGTGATAAAGAATTAAATATCAGTAATACTGAATATCTATAAAAATATTCAGAGATGAAATTATCTTCTATCTCAATTCACTGTCTATGACAAATATAAACATTTTAATCTACCCACTCAGCATGGCATCTCTTAAGCAGAGGGGAAAGTCCAAAGCTTTAGCAACATTCCCACAAGTCTTGCTGACATCACTTTCAGGATTCATTACATTGAAAGCCCCTTCAGAAAGGCGAGAATAAAATATCACACCAGCTAAATGGGAACATAGCTTCTTTTCTCAGCATTCCTGTAGGGTATGGAGCTGTGTGGACATGGTACAAGACAACAGATAATTTGGTACAAGACAACAGATAATTCCTCAGCAACCCAGGTACAGAGGAAAGTTGACAGCTCCATTCCTTGAAAATCCTGTCTCAAACAGAAAAGAGAAAGGTATTCAGGAAATTCCCTGCAAAGAATTACATGAGCAAGGCTTAGAGATCTTACTTCTAACTTTTTTTGCCAAAAATGCAGCAGTGAAGTCACAGACATTATAAATGCATGCATTTGTTCCATACAGTGAAGTCTGCATTTTAAACTTCTTCCTTCTATTGCCACAGAATTCTGTTGGTTTGACAGAGGTGTCAGGGTAGAAAAAGCTACCATTTTCTAGATGACAATCTCTTACCCCTTATTACTGTAACTTAAGTAATCTTTTCTTCAAAACTACTTTTTGCACATGACATGAGGTATTTGGAAGGTCATGAATTAGTGTTTTCAGACTATATATTTCTTTCCTTTTTGATTGTTCACTTTTTTGTATCCACCAAGTTTTTTCACTTTTCTGCATAAGACATTCAGGTGGGTAGTTTACTATATTGCGCAGATTGTCTCCATTTAACACTCCCCTGCTGATACCTAGAGCTCCAGTACCGTATCATCTTAGAAGCACAACTCTTTCTAGATGACAAAAAGAAGCTACCTCAAAATAACAGGCCCAGAGTGCTGAAAATTGCAGCCACATGCCTTAACATCAGTTTGACGCATGGTACAAGTTTTTTTAAGAAACTGCATGTCAGCTAACTGAGGTCTTAATACCTTCTTCTGCTCTACTGGAATATTCTCATTTAGAGGTCATTTGTTCAAACACACATAATGAAGGGCTCTTTTAATGATATATGACAGTGATTAAGTGGTCACTTTAAATATTGGCTTTCTTTTAAAATGTATAGCCTTAATGAATCAAACATCAGCTATTTCTTTACAATTATGTATTTGCAAGCACCATATGAATAATACATCACTCTGCTCACTATATAGAGTAGAACTTATGTAGATCATATTAAATAGTGTAGCAAATTTATGTACATTGTTGGCATCAACAGCCATTGAATCAGCATGAAGTCTTCATATAGGCTTCTGAACCTAACATTGCAGTTGTACAGGAAGAGTACCAAACATACCACAGATGTCTGCAAATTACATCCAGAATATAGGATCATAGAATAGTTAGGGTTGTAATGGACCTTCAAAGGTCATCTAGTCCAAGCTCTCTGCAATGAGCAGAGACATCTGCAGCTAGATCAAGTTTCTCAGAGCCCCATCCAGCCTGGCCTGGAATGTCTCCAGGGGTGGGGCATCTACCATCTCTCTGGGCAACCTGTGCCAGTGTTTTACCACTCTCATTGTGGGGGGGGGAAAAAAAAAAAAAAAAAAAAAAAATTCTTTCTTGTGTCTAACCTGAATCTCCCCTCTTCTAGTTTAAAACCATGACCCCTTGTCCTGTTGTAACATAACCTTCTAAAAAGTCTCTCCCCATCTTTCTTCTAGGCCTCTTTTAGGTACTGGAAGGCAGGTATAAGGTGTCCCCAGAGCCTTCTTTTCTCCAGGCTGAACAACCCCAACTCTCTCAGCCTGTCCTCACAGGAGAGGTGTTCCATCCCTCTAAACATCTTGCTGTCCCCCCTCTGGACCCTCTTCAGCAGGTCCATGTCTTTCCTGTACTGAGAGTCCCAGAGCTGGACACAGGACTCCAGGTGGGGTCTCACCTGAGCAGAGGGGCAGAATCACCTCCCTCGATCTGCTGGCCACACTCCTTTTGATGCAGCCCAAGATAACGATAAGCCTTCCGGGCTGCAGCTGTAATGTACTGGCCCATGTCACCTTGATTAACTAAAAACAAATTAAGGCTGAGCAATCATGACTATAAATACAGAGAAAAGATGTGGAGTTAAGCATTACATTAGTATTTAGTTCAACACTTTTTATTAAACTGTGTTTTAGCCTGGGAAAGGCAGCAGATGCTAAAAATAAAAGTGCACTGTGGACTTAAAATCCTGATCAGTAGCCTGCAAAACATTTCATTTCTTGAATTACACATGGCCAAGGAGCTCAGGTTAAGAACACCTCCTCTGTGACCTGCCTTTATGAGTAGTCAAGGTTTGGTTCCTGGTTTCCAGCTACTGTTTCCATCCTGCTCATGATCTTGAGCTGTGGTGTTGATAAGAGCCACTCTTATGGCATTCTAGACACCAGATATAAATGTTTGGATAGACAGAATTAATCTTCAAAGATTATTTCAAAGGCAATTTGATGTTCAGGAAACTGAAAAATAAATAAATAAATTAAATCGGGTATCCTTGCAATTAAGTTATTTAAGTTGATCATATTTTAAATATAGCTGACCTCCTCCACTATATTGCTCTCTGGTTTGTTTCAAATTTTCATTTAACTATTCATGGTATCATTTTATACTAGGTTTGTACATGAAAGCTTTGCACATAAGACTTTCAGAGGTTTAATCCCAGAGGTGGAAGGGAGTTAAACCCACTTGCAGTTGTCTGCACTTATAGGAAACATAAGGGTTTACTTTATACAAATGAGTATATTATATCTATTTTATGCAAACATTTGATCTCCAATATGATTTTTTTTCAGAATATTATTAAGCACACATTGCGCATCTTATCTGAGATCTAAGCAGTTACTGTTCTCAGTGACAGAAAAGCTAATTTTTTTCTAAGGCCAAAAAGCAAATTTATGGTTTCCAAAATAAAAACAAACAAGATTTTACCTTAGCCAAAATAGCCCTAACAAAAAAAGACATTGTATTTCTTCTAAATACTAATACATATTATCTTCAGAATACACTTCTTCATTTAGAGACAGCTCCTTAAAAAATAACAATCATTGATTAAGTGTGAAATGCTGACGTTTGCTTCTCAGCTCTTGCTTCACATGGCTAAAAGCTAAGTTTACGAGTCAGGCAGCATTTGATTAGACTAGTTGTGGTTACTCTACGATGTTGGTGAAAGACACAGCAATAATCAGGATTTGGAATTATTATTCCTTTTCAGTTTCATATCTTGAAAGTTATGGAAGGGATTCCTTGGAAATATAACAACTTTAAGAAAGTAACTAAATAGCCATCAAATGAAAATACACAGGAAAACTGACTTCCAGTGTTCAATGGAAGATACCACCATCCTCAACAGTAACCTAACGTCAGGTACAATTTATCTTTCATTCACAGGTTTAGAATTGAAATTAAACCCTCAAACGCAACACTTTCTAGTAATAGCATAGAGTCATGCTTCATGTTCCTGTGACGTTCCAGGATGCCAGGGCACCAAAATGCTCAGAGCGCAGTGTAACCTTTCATCAAAAAAGCTCATCGCCCTCTAGTGACCAGCCACTAAGTCAAGACTACAGGGTTTCATGCTGCAATCAAGCCAATGGCCAAATCTAGACTCAGGCATAGTGGAAGATGAGCTAAATGTGCAAAAGATTATGGAATGACTTAAAAGCAGTGACACAAAGATCATGCATTTATACTGCACAAAAGAAAAAAATACTTTAAAAAGTACAAACTCGACCGACAGGCACTTTGTGCTAGTAAATGAGAGACTTGTAACAACGCTGGCCTCTCTACTTACAGATGCCCTCAAAAAAGTCCATGGAGCAAATCCTACTCTAAAACCACTTATGGGGGTCAACCCATATGCTAAGTTCACCCTAGAATCTTATTAATATTGAAGTCATCATGCAGAGGCATGCAGCCTTTACCTCTAGTCACACAGAATCACAGAATGTTATGGATTGGAAGGGACCTCAAAAGATCATGTAGTTCAATCCCCCTGCCAGAGCAGGAACACCTAGATTACACCTAGGTTACACAAGAATATGTTTAGGTGGGTTTTGAATGTCTCCAGAGAAGGAGAATCCACAACCTCCCTGGGCAGCCTGTTCCAGTGTTCTGTTACCCTCACTGAGAAGAAGTTTCTTCTCAAATTTAAATGGAACCTCTCGTGTTCCAGTTTGTACCCATTGCCCCTTGTCCTATCATTGGTTGTCACCGAGAAGAGCCTGGCTCCATCCTCCTGACACTCACCCTTTATATATTTATAAGCATTAATGAGGTCACTCCTCAGTCTCCTCTTCTCCAAGCTAAAGAGCCCAGCTCTCTCGCCCTTTCCTCATAAGGGAGATGCTCCACTCCATCATCTTTGTGGCTCTGCGCTGGACTCTCTCCAGCAGTTCCCTATCCTTCTTGAACTGAGGGGCCCAGAACTGGACACAATATTCCAGATGAGGTCTCACCAGGGCAGAGTAGAGGGGAAGGAGAACCTCTCTCAACCTACTAATCACCCCCCTTCTAATACACCCCAGGATGCCATTGGCCTTCTTGGCCACAAGGGCACAGTGCTGGCTCATGGTCATCCTGCTGTCCACCAGGACCCCCAGGTCCCTTTCCCCTACACTGCTCTCTAACAGGTCATTCCCCAACTTATACTGGCACTTGGGGTTGTTCCTGACGAAATGCCAGACTCCGCACTTGACCTTGTTATATTTCATTAAATTTTTCCCCACCCAACTCTCCAGCCCGTCTAAGTCTCACTGGATGGCAGCACAGCCTTCTGGCATGTCAGCCACTCCTCCCAGTTTGGTGTCATCACCAAACTTGCTGACAGTGCACTCTAGTCCCTCATCCAAGTCATCAATGAATATATCAAATAGTACTGGTCCCAGTACTCCACTAGATACAGGCATCTAGCTAGACTCTGCCCCACTGACCACAACTGTCTGGCTTCTTTCCTTCAGCCAGTTCGCAGTCCACCTCACTACCCGATTGTCCAGACCACAGTTCCTCAGTTTAGCTGTGAGGATGCTGTGGGAGACTGCGTCAGATGCTTTACTGAAATCAAGGTAGATCACATCCACTGCTTTATCATCATCTAGCCACCTGATTATGTCCTCATAAAAGGCTATGAGGTTGGTGAAGCATGACTTCCCCTTGGTGAAGCCACGGTGACTGCCCCTAATGATCCTCTTCTCCTTGATACGCCTTGAGATGGCACCAAGGACAAGGTGTTCCATCACCTTCCCAGGGATGGAGGTGAGGCTGACCAGTCTATAGTTACCTGGGTCCTCCTTCTTGCCCTTTTTGAAGACCAGAGTGATATTTGCTTTCCTCCAGTCCTCAGGCACCTCTCCTGTTTCCCATGACTTAGCAAAGATGATAGAGAGTGGTCCAGCAATGACTTCAGGCAGTTCCCTCAGTACCTGCAGGTGCATCCTATCTGGACCCATGGATTTATGGATATCCAGATTGCTTAATTGGTCCCTAACCCAGTCCTCACCAACCAAGGCAAACTCCTCCATTGCCCTGCCTTCCTCTGGGGCCTCAGGGGTACGGGGCTCCTCAGGACAGCCTCCAGCAGTGTAGACAGCGACAAAGAAGGCATTCAGTAACTCTGCCTTCTCTGTATCTTCTGTTACAGGGCACTCACCTCATTCATCAGTAGGGCTACGTTGCCTGTAGCGTTAGTATTATCTGTCATGTATCTGAAGAAGCTTTTTCTGTTGTCCTTGACCCCTCTTGCCAGGTTTAATTCTAAGAAGGCCTTAGCTTTCCTAGTTGCCTCCCTACATCCTTTGACAACAGCCTTACATTCTTCTCAAGTGTCCAGCCCCTCCTTCCATGATCTGTAAACTCTCCTCTTCCACTTGAGCTTACACAGCAGTTCCTTGTTTAAACAAGCAGGTCTCCTGGCTCCCTTCCTTGACTTCCTATGTGTCGGGATGCTCTGATCTTGAGCTTGGTAGAAGCAGTCCCTGAATGTTAACCAACTATCTTGGGACCCTTTACCTTCAAGTATCCTTGCCCATGGGATTTCCCCAGCAATTTCTTGAAAAGGCCAAAGTTGGCCCTGCTGAAGTCCAGGGTTGCAATTATGCTTGCTATTCCGTTCCTGCCACAAGAGATCCTGAACTCCACCATTTCATGGACGCTGCAGCCGAGGCAGCCCTCCACCTTTACCGCTTCAACCAGACCCTCCCTGCTAGTGAGGATGAGATCCAGCAGTGCTCCTCTCCTAGTTGGCTCCTCCACCATTTGCATCAGAAAGTTGTCATCAGTGCACTGGAGGAATCTCCTAGACTGAGGCTGGCTGGCTGAGTAGTCCTTCCAGCAAACATCAGGGTAGTTAAAATCCCCCACAACAACCAGGGTCTGTGACTGTGAGGCCGTTCTCAGCTGCCTGTAGAAGGCCTCATCAACTTCCTCACCCTGATCTGGTGGCCTGTCATAGACACCCACAACAGTATCACCCCTGACAGCCTGCTCCTTAATTCTCACCACAGACTCTCAACTCGCTCCTCACCCACCCCTGGACAGTACTTAATACAGTGTAGTTGCTCTCTCATGTAAAGAGCAACTCCACCACCTCACCTGGCTGGCCTGTCTTTCCTGAGAAGGACATAGCCATCCATGACCACATTCCAGTCATGTGAGCTGTCCCACCATGTCTCTGTAATTGCCACCAGATCATAATCTCCTGAGCAAACACAGGTTTCTAACTCCTCCTGCTTATTCCCTATGCTGTGCACATTGGTGTGCAGGCACTTCAGGGAGTGAGCAGAGTACACCGATTTCACCTTAGGGGGATGGGAGGCCTCCCAGTCTTCATCAACTCTAGAGTGCTGCCCCACTTGTGCAAGCCCAGCTACAACTCCCTACCCCTTCAAATCCAGTCTAAAGCTCTCCAAATGAGCCCTGCTAATTTCTGTCCCAGCATCCTTTTGCCCTTGTGAGATAAACCTTTCCCACATATCACTGTCTGGACTGGTATCTTATAAAACCAGCCATTATCAAAGAATCCAAAGCCCTGCCTGTAGCACCAGTCTTGTAGCCAATCATTTATGGACTGAATTATTCTATTCCATCCCACGTCATCACCCGAAAATGGGAGGAGGGAAGAGAAAATTACTTGTGCCCTAGACTTTCACCATCTGTCCCAATGCCTTGAAATCTTTCTTCATTCCCCTCAGACTACAGGATGCAGCTTCCTCTCCATCTGTCTGGAAGATCAGTAGTGGGTAGTAGGCCATTGAGTGCACCAGGTTGGGGAGTGCCTGGTGAAACAACATAAAAGATTAACTTGCAAGATACAGGCTAAATCCATGAATAACCCAATTTCCACAACAATATTTAAATTGCTAAAGGTGATGTTGCGGGCAGCATAAGCCTCACTGTAGCTCTAAAATCTGGAATCTTGTGTGAGTTTAAAAGTTGCAGCAGAATGTCCTCAGCTGATTTCAGGCAGAATAAGCAGTCCTGGGACAACCTAGGGAATTGATGACTATGAACTTTACTCTTCCAAGACTGGTAGCCCTCCTTAGTATTAATATTTCCCAGGAAAAATTCAGAAAACAAATAGGAAAAGCTTGTGAAAAATGAAGTGTAATCACTTTGCATAGTTTATTCTCACCAGTGCTTAAGACAAGTAAACTGACCTGAATTCCTTGAGAAATCTGGGAAAGAGAAGCTTTATGGAAGTTCCTCCCACATCTGCCAATTTTTACATGAGCTTTTATATTAAGTGAGGTGGAATCAATTATTTAAAACAACAATTTAACAGCCCAGACAAGAGCAATAGGAAAGCAAGCAGTGGACAAAGTACAGTTTCAAGAGAAAGAACACGGCTTATGTACTTTATTTCATCTATCCTGAAACTGTAAGGAAATGGCCAACATTACAGTCTATCATGAGACAGAGTGGTTTTACTGTTTAAATAAAACAGAACATTACAGTTTTCTTTTTAATCTTTTCTGAAATATCTACTATATATTCAAAGACTTGATTTGTGTGTGTGTGTGTGACAAATATTCAGACATAAGCCTCACACATTATTTTTAATGCCTGCCAAACAATTTGCTAAGAGAAATATGCACTATTTTGGAGATCAGACTTTTACCAGCTACATCTCAGTCCCAGTGCTGGAGCACATGCCCTGACTACAGGCCAACTGCATGCCGGAGTAAGACATGAATGTGTACCTTAGTTTCCTACAGCAGAAAAATCCAGAGATGTGGAAAAGCAGAAAGTCTCTGTACACCTCCCTGTAGTACCCCCTTTCCAGGTTCACAAGGGAATGAGGACTGAGCAGTACTGTGCCAAGTGTACCTGTCATTAAGTGTAGAAACAGCCATTTTTCTCAAACTGCCTAAAGCAAAGTCAGAGAAACCAGCATCCTGATACCAACTATGTTTAGAACAGTTCAAAACCAAATCAGCAACCAATGCAATGTAAGTTGATTGATGATACATACATACCACAGGTTTAAGTTTCTGCCTCAATTATAGGCAAAAGTTCCAAAATCAGTTACATTAGAGAATGGACATTTTGAAAAAAAATGCAGAAGACATCTGGCCTTGAAATGTTGAATATGTTTTACTTCTGGTTTAAAGTCTCATTTTGAAATTAATTTAGTTCAACCAACACTTTTGGTAAAGTAACTGACACAGCGTCTTATTTCTTATAGATGCTCAGGCAACATACTTCACTGGAATGCTGGAAGTATATTACTAAGTATTATACCTTAAAAAAAAAAAAATCCCATTTTGAGTAGTACAAATGCCAATTTATAACACCAGACAAAAATAAATGAAGTTGAGGTTTACATATTCATGTGCGTATACGCGTAGACACACATTTATAAAAAAAGACTGAATCAGTTCAGAGGCAAGTGTTAAGGCACTTTGTTACATTCAAATGTCAGTCTACCACTTTCAAGGTTAAAGACTTTTCACATATCATTTTCAAGTAATCTGTAGGGACTTCAGAATTTTGCACAGCCTTGGTTGTATTTAAAGTAGTCTATGTATTAAAGCTGCAGTTAACTCTAAAGTGCGCCAATGCCAGGAAAATACATTTAGTTTAAGGTTCAATTTGGATCATCAAATGTTCAAAAAAGCAAACCTCTGAGGCCAATTAAGCTGTTACAATCATTTTAAGGGGAGATAATGCAAGTTCACTATTTTACTCTGATGTCAATGGAAGCTGATACAGGCACCTTGCGGTGGACGAGATGAGGCACCGTTGCAGAAATGCCATATTGCTGCTCTAGGATTGGCCCCCTACAACAAGCACGTGAGGTCAAAAAAATGAATAAAAAGAGTGGTGTGTCCCCCCGGCCCCCAAATATGATAATGAATCTTCTTTGACTGTGTCTAATAGAGTACACGCCATTTGGCATATTGTTATACATGGCAATGAACCGTGTCTAGAGAGATTCATTCTTTCCAAAGTCCCCAAAATACATTCAAAGCTTGACAGAGAAGATGATGACGATAATAAACAATTTATCAAATTGAAATGTAGTCACCTCTAGGGGGAACTGCAATATTAATATTTTCTCCTGTGAATACATCATTGTACTCCTTAGAGATCAGCATTATCTGATAGGAGCTCAGCTATAAAAATTGCTTCATGATCTCTTTCAACAGCTAGAAGTGTTTCTCCTGATTTATGGTGGCTAAAAACGAAGGTATAAATGTTGCTTTGAGTCTGAGTGTCTGCACTGGAAATATAGATTTTCAGCAGAGCATGATACAGCACTAAGGATGTAGCTTGGTTTCTGGAAGACAAGGTCCTATCAGTCAATTAGAATGCAAACACTGAGAAAGCTGCTGACCAATGCCACCATCTCTCATGAAAGCTTTTTTTAACCTGGTTAGACAAACTTTAAATTACATTCTCTCCTCTCAAATAGAGAGGATGACCTCTCGCCTTTTTTTTTAAAAAAAAAAAAAAAAAAGTTATGCCCATTGCATGCTGGTTTTTACCTTCTTGTGAGGTTTAAAGTTCTGCAGGGATCTGGGAACAGAAGTTTAATTGTTCAATTTCTTACTATTAAAAAAAAACACCAACACAAACCACACCAATTTCTCCTAGGAGTACGTCACAGCATAAAGCATTACTTCAAGCATATTATTTTACAAAAACAGAGACATACCTCACCACACACAAGGCCTGACAGCCAAAGAGACTTTACCTGATATATAAAAAAGTAAATCTGGATAAAAAATTTCCTTCGCAAAAAAACCTTAGCTTTTTTAAGCACTGATTTTAGGGGAGAAATGTGATTCTCTGCTTATTTTAAGTACTCTATTTAGTAAGAAATTGGGATGTTGATTACCCAATATTGTACTTTTAAAGAAATGTTCAATTGTAAGAACAATAAATGGTTCATTAATTCCTGAAAATCCATAATCAACTGTTTCCTCTTAAAACAAGGAAAGTAATAAGACAACAAGTCACTGTTTCTTCTGAAGACTATTTCAGCAGGAAGATATGTTTTTAATTGTATTGGCATTCCTTTTGTTTAGAAAAAGAAATTGGAAATATCAAGTAATATTTAAGCCTAGATTATTCTCTGATGTAAGACCTAAATGCAGTAGAACAAAAATAGCAACATTTCACTGAAACGCTTGTGCACATTGCTCATGGTAATTTATGACCACTCACCCCTCTACTGACACACAAATATGGAAGAACAGATTATGCAGAGGAGAATGTCACCACTTTCTCCCAGCAGACATCACTTGCCACCATCCCTTTTGCCCCAGGAGCCCCATTAATAACCCAAGTTTTAAAATAATTCAAATACAATATTGAGAATTAGATGGACCTTTTTTATCACCCTATGACTACGAGCTTCAGTCTGTTGAAAAGCAAAATCACTAACATAATGCAATGAAAATATTTAACAGATGTGCCTCCAAGGCACAATCAGGGTTAGTGCTCAATGCTGTACAGAATGACTAAAGTGACATGCTCCTTTCCATAAAGAACACGTCTTCACTTCCTTTTTCTCCATTTAACAGTATTTTGCTATGAGTTACTAATAACCATATGCAATTAATTTTGCTCTTGCTATGCCCAACACACTAATCTTTTGCATATTTTGATGCTTCCTACATATTGCAATTTCCCAGCAACTAATATGTGAATACAAGCAGAATATACTGCACATCCTGACACATTCCTACACATCGCATAAAAAATAAAAGTAAAAAACGCAACTCGTCTCTCTCCTCAGATGTGCTATTTGTTGCTCAAAACCAGGTAATTGCCAAGTTCAGGTCTAGATTTTATCTGGGTCAGATTCATTTGGTCTAAAGGTAAAACCTGGCTTCATGAAAGCATTCCAACTAGTTCAGGCATTCCCTCAAGCCCATAAAATCACAATAATATCAGCAGAGATATTAAAATATGAACACAGAAATGGAACATTGAAAAGATTCAGGTTGTTTGGGTTCAGGTTATAAATTCTACAAATGTAACTCCAACTGCTTACTTTACAGCAATGTTACTGTAGTGGATATCCCTCCTTAGAAAGAGAGTCAGTTTTCATCCAGCTTTAGTGGGAACCTAAATGCTGTAATTTCTTACAACTTTGCAGTTTTGAAGAAGGACAGAAATGAAATACAGAGGCAATTATTTTACTTTCTATTGGAATACCAGTTTTCTTCTATGTGCGTTTTCAAAATTCTAGTCTCATCTACCCAGAAGTTTATTCTCAACTCTTTATATTGTCAAGGCTAACCACAAACTTCTCGGTGATGGCTTTTTTTGTGCAATTGATATGGTCTACCTACTCTGCTGGAGAAGTTACCTTCTGAAGTTTCAGCTTACCTCTCCTCCATGTAAGTTCTAAATTTCCCATTTCATTCCCATTCTCTTCTTGTCCATTCTAACATGAAGAGTCACCCAGGGAGAGGGAAGAAGAGCTGTTTGGTGGTGAGATCCTGAACATCAGACACTTCAGGTGTGGGTTCCCTTCCTCTCCAGCAGCTTCCTCTGTTCCCTGGGGTGAATTCCATCCTACTTCTTCATCTGTAAAAAGGTAATACAGATGGGAAATGCTAGAAAGGAGACTGTAACATGTAGATTTAAGATACTGGGAAGTACTCAGATAACCTAGCCAAACAAAGCTCTCCAAGCAGAAGTCAGCTTTACCCTGCTGGAGGGACTGTATGGTCCCACCTCTTCCAGAAATGCTTCTGCAAAGGTCCAGGTATCTACTGCAGTCTTCTCTCACAATATTTTTCAGGTTTTATACAACGTAATTTGCACAGGTGATAGGTGCTAAAATGCCAGTTGTGTAGGATTGCAGCCTGGCAACAAGCTCTATTTTATGAAATAAATAAACATGAAGGGCTCCCAACGTTTTAGTCTTCAAAAGTTATCTGAACCAACATTTGAAAGGAGAAGAATAGCTGGATTTGTGCTGATGGGAACAAAAAAAATTACGGAGTCCACTGCTGCTGTTATCATAGGAAAAATATTTGACAGTCACGGTTATTCATGCTTTAGGCTTCTTCTGGCAAGCCACAATAGTAACAGCTGCTCAAACCAGAAGGAGGAAATAGGAGAAGGAAAGAAAAAACAAAAACCAAACAAAAAAAACACCAACCAAAAAACCCACCACCACACACATCTCCATATATTATTAGCACGATGGCCCATTTCACTGTAATGGATCCAGGATTACACATGGAAGAGTTTATGCCATTTATTTGATCCAAATCTAAAACCACTCAGTCAAAAAAAAATATTGGTTTTTTGTTTTGTTGGTTTTGGTTAGGGTAGGGGGAGGTTTGTTTGTTTTGGGGGTTTGGGTTGTTTGGGGTTTTGTGTGTGTGTGTGGTTTTTGTTGGTTTGGGGAGGGTTTGCTTGTTTTGTTAATTGCAACACTGTTTAGCAGCCCAGCCTTCTGGAAGTTGCTTTGTACAGCAGCTGAACAGAGCCTACACTTGGAAAGGCGTAAGAGAAATTCCTTCCATCTCCTGCAAGGCAACAATAACTTTGAAGTGACAGTATCTTCCTTTGATATAAAGAGGAAAGAAGTATGCATAGGTTCTTTACCATAGGAGACAAGAGAAGTCAGCTCCAGAACTTAACACAATCTTTTTCACACCTATCTCCTATTTCTCTGGGTAAGATGCTATTTTTTCCCTACTGGTAAGTAGCTGCACTTCATGTGATAAAAAACCCACATCCTTGATAAAGGTCATTCTCTGTATATTGTCTATAATTTCCTTTCTAAACTTCCCCACTGTTTTAATCTCACCACACTTGGTAGGAAATGATTCAGTGACACACACCCCATGTAGAAAGATAATCATTTGAGGGTCTGCTATGTCAGGATTTTTTACATCAAAAAATGACCAGTTTTCCTGTTCCATTTCCACACATTTTGCTGCTTTCCATCATTTACTTCTCAGGTTATTCATTATCAGATTTATTTGGTATTCTTTTATGTCTCACCACAGTTTGTTCTTTGGCTTCTCATTAGCTACTTTTTAAAATGCAGGTGATAGCCACTAGAAACCATCACCATCCCAATTGCTTTCTCCTTCTTCTTGCTAGAGTTATCACTTTCTAAAGATGCTATTAAAATGGGAATAAGTACTAGCTGAAGTGTAGATGTGTTTATATATAAGCAATGCAATTTCAAGGTGGGGAGGAGGGGAAATAAGAGAAGAACATCTGCTCAGTCACCAAGGATCTGCATAAAATCAGTCTGTCAGAAATCCATGCCTCTCTTCCTGAAGGAACTGTACTGAACCAAAAATCAACTATGAACATGCCAAACGCAGAATCTATAATATTTGTGTCTCCTCTGGAAGGGTATGAAAAGCTTTTGGTGCAAGAATTCCAACAAGTCAAGGGAGTAAACCAGTAGAGCACAGGATCTAGAGGTTGCTTTTCTGAACAGATACTCTCACTCTTGCTTTGAGTGTCAAAGCCGACCAAAGAGAAATGCCAAGTAGGAAGAAGGCAGCACAAACCTCCCCACCCTGTACTGCGGTGGATACAGAGATATCAATGCCCACATTTCGCTTTAGCAAGATAGAAGAGATGGAATAGGCACTGCCCTCTTCACTGCTTCTCAAGTTACCAGTGTCCAGCCTGAAAAGCTGGGAATAGCTCCTCCAATACCCATTGTGTCATTTTCATGTAATTTATTTACCAAGGTATTGCTGTGCTGCCTTCCAAAAGACAACAAATTAGCAGTGAAGGGGAGGAGGAAGGAAAAAAAAAAACCCACAACAACCACACACACCCCACACACAAAAAAAACCCAAAACAAAACCAAAAAAAAGACAACACAAAAAAACCCCACCACACAACAAAAACCAAACAACAAAAAAACACACACACACACAACCACCAGGGGGCTGGTTTTTTGTTTGTTTGTTTCAATGGAGTAATGACATTTTCTCCAGCAATAGAAAGATAACATGGTCACATTAACATTATCTTTGTAACCTCCTGGTTCAGCTGCTGTGAGATAGCCCTTCTTGTTTAACAGGGAGGAGGACAACGGTGGCAGCTCATTTGTGAATTTTGTACAGGGCTGCTGAATGTGCTTATGTCCTCTGCTGAGTGTCACACAGGACCTCCATCAATACAGTTTCTACAGTTTCATTCTGTTTCTCTTGTCCTCTTACTGCTGAATAGAATCATGCTGTTATCTTAATTCTGATTTTTTAATTCACTAACTCGTTTTCTTTTACCCTCTACTGCCTTTCTCCATTTTATTTCAAAGCTATCAAGATTAGATTTAATTTCAGTTGATTTCCTGGTTTTGATTGATCTGTGGAGTTTATAAGGTCCAATCTTTTTCAAAGTATTTCTGCAATCACATGTTATAGATTACCATCAATTTGCCTATCTTCTCCCTAAACAATTTCTGATAATGCTAATTTTTTTTTTTTTTTTTTTTTTTTTTTTTTTTTTTACAGGCTTGTTATATGTCTGTCTCATTCATTTGAACAGTTGACTAGTGGTTGCTTCTCCTTCGATTTCCACTCTTTTGGCTTAAGACACCTGAACAGCAGGGCAAGTCTGAGTATTTTAAGCAAGTTTTCAGCAGTTCCCAATTTTGTCTCAGTAAGTGTATTTATTATCTGAGAAGAGCCTGAGTTGTTCTGAAGTATTTAATTACTGTATGTTTTAACATCTTCATACACTTAAATAGAATAAGCATCTAGGAAGTAGGATTTCCATTCTTTACCACCTGAATCAACTGATTTAAGATATAAGAGCTTCCTAGTCTTACTATATCTGAAGATGCAAAGTATGTTTAAATCATGCATTACAGAAGCATTATTTGTTTCTTAGGACAACTCCAGAGGACTTACTCAAGCAGAAGCTCCAATTATTCTTTTTTCCTAGTCTTCAGATTGCATATGCTCTCCCCTTTGTGGTCAGAAAACATCATAGCTGCTCAGGCTTGAAAGTCATAACCTACTCATTTGCTCTTGAATACTTTGGGAAGTTCAGGAAGAATGAACATCCTTCACACTTGCTGGTTTTCTTAGGGACCACATAACAGCTAAAGGAAGCAACGTGAAGGTGGTTTTGGGGTTTTTTTTTTCTAATTAATAATAAAATAGTCTCACTCTCATTGCAGAGATCAATGAAAAAAATAAAACTAAGCAATAAAACAAAAAGCTACCTGAGAATTCCTGCCAACATTTCATCATCATTTAGATTTCTTTAGATTTCTGCACAAAGTCCTTTTCTTGTCTTTTCTCTCACTTCTAAAATCATTGATAAAAAAAAAATCCTCACTTCTTTCACTAAGCATCTTGACCCCATGAGTGAAAGAAAACATTCCTTACAAAGACATTGCAGCAGACATCATGTTGTCTTCTGTTCGATTCACTGATACTGTTCGATACTGATGCTGTATCACCTGTCAAGTTACACCACAGTATCATTTCTAGGGAATAATTTTAAGAAATAGTAATACTACTATAAAACTATCAAAAGTAGCATTATGTCCCTTTTCCTTGCCTGCTAAATGAACTATAGATTGTTATTTAAGCTACTGAAAACTTATATGCATCAAAGAAATGCTGAGTGTCATGAAGCATTAGTCATGAAGCATTATCCTGTAGAAATAGTCTATTTTGTGGATTTTAGCCAAAGCAAGCTACCAGTCAGTTGCCCGTGTGAGACAGTCTCTCTGAGTTGGGGGAATGACTACACACCACACCTCTCAAGCACAGAGCATTCAGGAACAACTGCCAGCCTAGAATGTACAAACGGAAATCGATGGAGCAGCACTGAGTGCTGTCTGATCCGATTGTACAGATATTTTCTAAAACTCTAAAAGCTGACATGTGAAGAACAGTAATTAAAAAAAAAAAAATCAAGTCATAAAATCCCATAGATAGTCATATTCCACACTGCTTTCATCTCTTATCCTCAGCTAGATTTTGAGGCATCACCCTTTCTGCTTTGAAAGAAAGATCAGACTATAACTTTTGTACCTAGACAGGTTTATTGGAAGATTAGTGTAAGATCTGTGCATCTAACACCATCATTACACTAATGATTGCCCTAATGGTGATCAGGTTTTTAAGTCAGATGGTCAGTCTGCCCTTGGGGAAACTGGATTCACAGTTCCTTTCTTCTGTGCTGCTTCTAGATGCCATGCAGATCAGTCCTCACAATAGAGAAACATGTTCTGCACCTGTCAATAAGTGCATTTCAAAGTGAGGCACGTTTCCATTTTAAATACTCTCTTGTGTTGTCCAAGCACAGACTCATATCTATCCAAGCATGATACTCTATACCGCCTTCCAAATAATCACCCCTTTGGGGGAAAAGAAAGGTAGGAACAGTTCTTGAAACATCTTTCAGGGTGTACTACAGGGAAGCCATTTGCAGTGTCTTTCAAATTACATCCACACAAGGACTCAAGCAGAGCAAGGAGTCTGTACAAATAACCTACTTGATGGAAAACACTTAAAAAACCCATCCTACTTAAGGCAGGCCATAAGTGGGGAACTACTAATTATTTGTGTCAAGAGCTCCTGGCATACTATCAAGGAAGAGCTTAGGAGCAGTTCAGGATGCCCTTGTCTGTGTAGAAGACACCAGCATTATATGTAAGTGACTGGAAAAACTTAAAACAGTCCAGATACCCCACTTCAGGATCTAAACCTATTCTCTACTCACCAGTGACATCTAAAGAGGTGTTCGGAGTCCACTAGTGCCCACCATAAATGAAACCTGGAAACAATGTCTGAACTCCTCTGACATCCAGCTGACCTGGAAACACTCAAGCCCAATGTTGGGATCCACTCACAGCCAAGTATTAACTGGTCTCTGGTACTGAGTCAATTTACATTTATAACTTCTTTAAGATCACCAACAACAGGTCATTTCTTTGGGCTCCTGCTTACTTTATATGAATAGCCCGTGACTGTGCTAGCAACCCTCTCCTATGTCCAGGGATGACTGAAGAAAAGCCACACAGCACAGATGTATCTCACAGCTTCCTTTCCAAGGGACCTTTCACTCAGCTCATTGCACAGGTCTCAAGACTAGAACATAGGCTGGAATATTATACTTCCCAGCATACTTGTACTTAAATGCTGTCTACTTGCAGACTTTGGTCTTTTTACTTACGTCCAACTTTGTTGATTTGGCTTCTTTGCACAACTCCTTGGAGTTCAATTAAGATCAATAGTAAATGATACAGCATGTTGCAGTTATTTTACACAACCCAAGTTGAAAAAGTTTGAGAAAAATCCATAGAAATTAAAAAGCAGCTTGTTTCTTGTTTCGGTTGTCTTGTTTTGACAGTCCCTCCAGCATTTGCAGGTTTAATTTCTCTTTCAAGCTAGAGGCATAAAGAAAAGTGCCAAAGAAAAACATTTTGTCCAGCCTCGGCTAGTCATTTTAAGGTAATTATAGTGCTGAATGTTCAGCCTGAAGTTTTCCAGATAATTAGAGGTTTAGGTTAGCTGCCTTTCTTTGGTAAGTATTTCAGTTCCAACTCATCTCTGTTGAAACAACCCCCAAACCACACAGAGAACGACATCCTCTGGGTTAGAGTAAACAGATTTTGTCATATAGTTTAGTACACCTATAGCTTTCCTAGAAACCTAGGTAAATAAACTAAACTAATTATTCTGGGCTAGAAGATGGCTCTATATGATAAAGCACTGTGTTAAAATATTTCTGAGGCCTTATAAACCAGTTATTCTATTTGTTTTAAAATATGACACCAGCACCAGAGAGGCAGTCACAGTTTGTTTTATCAGGTGCTTCTACATCAACAGCTGCTGTGGTACACAAAGAGAACAGGCAAGGTTAATTTTCTCATGATATGTTAGAGCCCTGGGCTCCATCACATCACTGATAACCAGTGGTCAGGTTTGCAACTCCTGATAGCCTTCGATCGCAAACACCAGTGCACAGAGAGAGCAGCCACTGGAGAACCTGATGGGCCCTTCCGCACAGGTGCATGGAATGGGATCCCAATGCACGATTTCAGACTTGGTTTCAAACGGAGAACCCCACTGATGCGCCTGAGTGCATGCTGTACCAATCCAGGTACAAAGACCAGGCAACTCTGCTCCTAAAAAGACCCTTTCCAAAGCACTAAACTATTCAAGTATGTCCTCAATGTGCTTGTTAACATTACAAAATTAATATCATTCCAGAGTGAAATCAATGACATGAGCAGAACTTCAGGTCTTCATCCTGACACTTTCATTTTCCATGACCCACATATAGCAAGGATCCTACACATCTGTTATGCATACAGATATAAGTAACATTCCCCATACTCAAACTTTATCAAGGTTTCAAAGCAGAGCAAGAGGAAGAACACGCACAGATCAGGGCAGAACTGAAAATCACTTTGTTGTTGTTTCATACAATATCATTCATTCAGCCAAAGTCCCTTGCTCAACCAAAATGAAGTACTGTTAAGTTTCGAGTCTTTCAAATCAATGCTTTAAATAACACTGAAATAACCATTTACAACTGCAAACATTTTGTGTGTTTTAAAAAATAATGACAAAACATTTCAAATATTTCAGTTATTTGGGACTTAAAAGAAAGTAATCCAGCTAAACCCACTTGCAGACTGCTTCAGATGACTTAAATGTACTCTTCACTCCCCCCTTTAAAATATCTACTAAAAATTTCACCTAGACCTAAATGACAATAATGTCAAAAAGTGTATGGCTCACATACAGAAACTATGTATACCCTCGAATAGATGGAATCAAGTCAGTAATTTTAGAAATCCAATTATATATTGTAAATACAAATATTAGCAAACTTTAGCAAGTTCCTTTTTAATATCTCTCTTGAATACCAAGACAACCAAAAAAATTCTTAACCATAAACAATGGTAAAACTTATACTTTAGTCATGGATTAATTCTGGAGTGCTATTTATTACTTTCATACAGCACTTAGAGCAAGGAATATGGGTTAAAGAATTAAATTTTGCATTTTGTCAAAATACTGTGAACCCACTATCAATGTATCACCAATGTGACCAGTGGAGGAGGCTAAAAAAAGCCAGCAGCGCAGCAGCCACCTAGTTCTAAGTCTCTTTTTATCAAATTAAGAGACAAGTGCTGCACCACCCATTTAATGAATACTTTAATCTTTTACATTAGTGGCATCATTTCAACTCTCTGAAGAAACAACATCTTATGGATTCACAATCCAGAAAAGCATTATGACACCAAATTCTATTTCATATATCCATCTATATACAATTAAGAATCAAATTCCTTGCACTATATTTGAGCTATAAACAACCCTCTGGGGGTTTTTAAATGAGCTTTAATGATTGAACCACAGGAGGATTTTGAATACTAACATTACAATAAAAATGGCTCACTAAAATACGCCAGCTCTACAGATCTGTTTCTCATAAAGTTATTGGTGTCATTGTGAAAAGCTACATCATCCTATGGGCAGAAGTAGGTAGGATGGTATCCATTATAAAGAGCAAACATCATATTGTAAACAAATTTGCAAGGTTCATTAGTATTTTCTGCTGATATGCTACTAAGGCTGGAGTCCAGCAGCCCTTTCCTTGTCTACTCTTTCTTAAAAACATTCACCCCAAGAGATGTATATCAAATACCACTGGACATCCAAGTAGCACTTTCATAGTACTGTACTCAGCTTATGCTTTCCACCTACTTGCATATCCCCCACAAGAATTGTTCCCTATAGCAGTAACACCCTATACTGGTTAGGCATCAGCATCCAAAACAAAAACACACATACCAAAACACAAACAAATAGCCATTTTGAAAGGGTTTAGGGTTTAACCACCAGCTATCTAAATACTCTTGATTCTTCACTGTGCTAGTTTTTATAACAGTTTATTACTTTCAGTCTACTCTTCAGAAAACACAAATTCTTTTAAGTGAAATCTTGTGAAAATAGAAACAGATGCACAATAGAATATTTCATTTAATTCACAAGGATATTTATACCAATTTATCTCCAGCCTTGGTCCCACACCACTTCTCCTCCAACAGGCAGCCAATGCAGTCCTGGGCAGTGCTGCCACCCAGAGGGACACAGACAGGCTGGGGGTCAAACCAACAGGAACCTTATGAAGTTCAGCATGAGTAAATTCAAAGCCCTGCACCTGGGAAGGCAGAGCAAGACAAGCTGGGCACCATTGGCATGGGGAGTAGCTCTGTGGAGAAGTCCCTGGGGGCTGCCAAGCTTCCCAAATCTCCTGAGCATACCCAGGCAGAGGGGTTTACCGACCACTTTGGGCTTACCCACTCACTCCAGCTTCCACACACACCCACTCTCAGGCTTTGGGGCTCGCTAGACCAGGCACCCTGGCCTCAAAGGCTGCCACGTGCACCCCTCCTGCTGCATTGGCCCTTCCTCAGAGCAGGGCTCTGCAGCCACCACAGCCCCTGAGGGCCTTGTGGCTGTCCTCATCATGTTACAGATACCAGTGAGATCTGTAAATCTGCTAAAGACCAAAAAATCAGATTTCCAAATGAAATTAACGCTGGGGAGACAGACATCAGAGACCTCTAAAATCCCAGTTTCATTTTCAATATAGGGTTTACGTAAACATGTTTTCAACCTCTTCCTACCTCATGGTGTAAGTCAATGTGGCACCCATAGAGGTTAATAATTCTGAGTGCTGAAGTTGACTTAAGCTCCATACAGTTTCATAATCAGCTTTAACATCTCCCTTCTTTCCCTCATAAGAATTTACAACAGAATAGAGTAATACAAGTAAGATTTTCAATAGCCTGGTGCCTTGGATTTCATCATCAAGAACACAACTGATACAATTAATCTGTTTGATATAAAACAACACCCAAAGGCATGCAGTTCTCTAAAGCTATTTTCATAAAACATAAGGAAAACAGAAGTGTGTTATTTTGAATTAAAGCATATTCTCATGTATTTAAGGTATTGCAGAACTTGCCTACTAAAGAATAATTTACACAAAATATATTGCAGTCTTGATTTAAAAACAATGTGCCCATTAAAATAGGCAAGGATATGACGACTGCTTTTCTTCACTAGAAAAGGAAATTGTTCACTGAAAGCAAATTGGAGGCAAAGATTTCATCACATCAATTTGAATTTTGTTCCTTACAAGTTTTGCACTTCTAAAAGATAATTTTGTTTTGTTGCAACACTTTCCTCGTTAGTTTTTATACACTGGCTAACACATTAAAAAAATAGAAAAAAATATGTGGTGTCTTGAGCGGAGTTTAAAAATGAATGAAGGCCTTTGAAGACAATGAAGATGAATACCCCCAGAAAGACCAAGCCCTTTGCCCTCAATTTTGCAAACAAAACTCCTAACCAAGTTTACTCTCAGTCTCTGCTGGCACGTCGGGCACTGAGTGACAGGTTGGACAGCAAGGCAGCATTACCTGAAGAACCACTGTTGCCACGGAGTCAGGACTGGGACACAGCACAGCAACAGCCAATTTTTGGGACTTGGTTATACTGAAAACCACAAAACACATCAACATCCAAGACTCTCTCTAAAATGATACAATCTTCCTCTGATTTTATAGCTCTCTATACCATTTATTTTCTTTATTAAAAAAAAAAGTTTTCTTCTGAGGGTACTTCTGTCCAAACAGGAGTCCAATTTTCATATAATCCAAATTGAAATGTAGCAAAAGCAGCACTCTTGCAAAAATCAATATTGAGTCACCAGGATGTTTAGCTTTACATTGGGATTAATGCAATATGAGCTGGGCAAAAGTGCACATCTTAAAAGTTTGCAGGAATATCTGTACAGGTCAGAGATCAGTTCAGAACAGACTTAATAAACTCAAGCATATTTAATAAAACAATACTGCTTTGAGTAAATCAGTACTTCTACGTTTTTTAGAAAGTATTAGAAAGCATTCTTTATTTAGAAGGTGATACATTTTTAATATTTGTCTTCACACTTCATATTTTACTAAAATTAATGTATACATCCTCAAACTATTTTTCCTGAGTAGCAAGTACATAGCAGCACTCTTCTGTTTCAGCTTACTCCTGAAAAGTTCTGGAATATGCAAACTGATATATGTAGCATTTGTTACACAAGAATTTACAAATATTCCCTTAAAGAGTATGATGTTCTTCTCCTGTAAAGCTAGAGCCAAGTAGATCATGTAACTGCAACATAGTTCCTATTAATACTAATGAAGAGAAGACTAGAAGAGGCCTCCTGGATCACAATTTCCCTGCTGCAGAATTTGATTATAATGTTATTTCTAGATTTATGAAAGCTCCTAACTGGTTTCCAGATAGGATTTTTTTCTCTCACTCCTGTCAAGGTGTGTACAACAATCACTTTCCTCTTACAACTAGACTCTCTCCTAATTTGAAGCCCAAGTCCATTGTCTGCTTATACAAATTTGTCCTTACTGTCTACTTGCCTCTCTTGTTTCCTTTTATTTAACCCTGCTGTGTATTAGCAAGGAGCAATAGCATGCCTAGACAGGCTCAATTTTGCTAGGTTAAGCAAAATCCAAAAGGTCTGGATCCTAAGATGGCTTCAGAAACGGGGGATGAAAAACAGCTTTGACTTTATCATTTCAACGGTGTACACATTGCTGCAAAGACTTCACCTTGTGTGCTGGCATTAATATTTCAACTTCTCCTGCCAGATTTCTCACATCTTAGAATCAGTTGGCTCTTCTGCAATGTCTATAGCATTAGTAGCACATATTTTCCATAAGATTTACCAGTGCAACAAGTTGACAAGCCACATGTCAGAGCAAAAAGTCTCCTTTATTCTTAAAGGAACAACCTTTAGCTCTATACTGTTAAATCTCAACTAGCTATATTCCTTTTTCTAAACACCAGTGCTCTGTAAAACCAACAGCTGTTCTGAGGACTGACAACTTTACATTAGCAGTAAATGCCCTGCAACCTGCCTAATTTTTCAGCCCAGGTCATCTATAATAGCAGGTGAGACTCAAAACCACTACAATAATGTGGCAGAACAAAAACCATTTTAGATCTCCCTGGACTTCTTGAACATCTCTCCATATTAGCTTATCTAGAGGATCTATCATATTCATCAAAAATTAGACTGAAGCATTAAACATTTCCCAATGCTACTAATTTTTAACTAGCAATCCAAGACTAAAGGGTTGTTTGTTTGTTTTGGGGTTTTTTTTTGTTGGGGGGGGGGGGGGTGGGTGTTTCTTTGTTGTTGTTTGTCTGTTTTTTAGTTTCTGGTGACTGTTCTAAATCCCTGTGGCAAAGTCTGTTATCCCAAATGGATTTTTCACAGTAAGGCTAAATCGAGCATCCCAAATTTGCAGTACACTAATTTGATAAGCATTTTTGATCAGCAAGCCTTAAAGTGTTTGAGCAGGAGAAACACGGGGATACTCAGCATGAGTTTACCTCTGTAGGTTTCATATTTGAGAACAATACATGAACTAGATTTCTCCTGTAAGGATCATTACTTCCATGAAAGAAAGGACATCACTAACAGGACTGAAGGGAATCTGAAAGCTAATCCAGACCAAACTGCAAATACGCCTACTGTGGAACACTAGGACTGAGGGGATCACCAGCACAAAGCCCAAAGTCAATCTCTCACACCTCTAACTTCTTCATTTGTCATCTGGTAGCACTGAAAGTTGAAAGCAAACATGAAATCTAGGTATTGTTAATGCATGAGTCACACTACTTAACTAGGCCTATCTAGAGCAAAGTACATTTTATCTGAAATATTTTCAACCAGAATCAAAATGCTACATACTGTTTCCCCCTATACAATAAAAATAGGTTTATCAGGGGCTAGACCAGAAAAGCCCAGAGGCTCCTCCCAACCCAAAGCAAGCATGATTTATCATCAATGATTACATAATAATCTGTCAGCAGCTTACCCTCAAAATGTGGATTCAACAGCATTTAGAGCTCCGATTTCAGCTGTAGCCTTTTACAGTAACTACTAAAACAAAACAAAAACAAACCCACACACCAAACAACACACACCACTCCCAACACTACAAGACTCTGAAATCATTGCCATCCAAAGCAACTGCTGTCCCAAGTTACAGAGGAAGTTTGTGCATTCAGTCTATGTCTCTTGTAATAAATAGCTTTAACTCCAAAACATTATTGCCCTCTACTGCTTTTTAAGGTGACCCAGTGTTCCAGAAGTGTATTTTGAATGCAAGGAGGTGCTACCCTTGTGAGCGCCTTAGTTGTCTGACCTGCCAATGCAGCTGTTTCAGAATTAGATCCACCTGTTAGGAGCTACATTTTACTATTCACTTGCTGTGGCAGAGTTAGTCAAACTAAAAGCATAAAGTTAAATCATATATTTTGCTTCAAATTATTTCTAAAATTTGCAGCCTGAACTGTTGTCAGTCTTCAAGAGGCTTTCAGTCTGTGCTGTGGAAATAATAGGTGTACAGGATGCTATGGAAGGCTTGAATGAGGGAAGAATCATGCTGCCAGCCATTAGAACTGGTTTCCATAAGTAAATCACTACCCAAGATGCCTCTGAGAGCTTTTTTTTCCACAGTGACTGTCAGGTTTGGTACACAACATGGTATTTCGCGATGAACAGGGGATTTTGAGGGAGTTGTTTTAAATACACAAAAAAAGCACACAGTTCTGTGTCTCACATCTAGACATCCACAGGCTTACATGTTGTACCTTCCCCAACTAGGATAAAATTTGTAATTTTTCCTCTATGTTTTACTGTAGTTGCTACTTTTCTCCATTCCATTCATCTTTGTGGAATGACAAGTTTTTCCCTGATGTCTCATACGCGTCTCAGAAGAGCAAGTATTGACTACGTAAAGGTATAGCAAAAGAGTATCATATTTCATCTGATAGCTATCCTGGTTCTTTCCATTTGTACACATTTAAAACAGTCCAACTTACCTTCATTATAAGGACTGTTGTGACAAACAGCAGTGTTGTGCCAGAGGGTTAAACAACCCTCCTGGTTCCTTTCACTAGTATTAGAAGTTATGCTCAGTAAAATAAGTTTATTCTACAACTGTTGAGAGATGGTAGCTTTCTGAACTTGCATCCACTCTCCTCCACAAATATGTACGTTCAGAACAGTGAATAACAAAGATCAACATTTATGCATAGCACACTGAAACACAGGAGGTCTTTTTGTTTTAAGATGACGCTATTCTTTATCAGTTCCAGAAGTGGTGAGAAAGCAGTTCTCCAAATCTTTTACTTGCTTTCATTGTCAGGAAGAATACTGAGGCTGAAGGTTACTCAAAAAACAGAGAAGAGCTCAGGGATGGGCAACTATTAAAGCCCTTGAATCTCGAGGACAGCTGTGTCAGCCAACCTGCAACCCAGGCTTGTCAGCATTCATTATGCAGAAAAGGGCTTAAATGCTCTTTAAACCTGGAACTCTTCCAGATATTAAAGTAGTATACTGACTTGTCCAGCCCTTCAGATATACCAGCATCATACCACCCTCTGTTTTTTATGATTATATCACCTCCTACACTGAAAAACCCCACATCTAGGCCACTTCTTTTAATTTTTCAAAAATAAATAACATCTGCTGTGCTGTTACTACTTACGGTTAGTCACACGTAAATATATGGGGCATATTATAAGAATCAAGCAATCTTTATGATAGCACTGCTTGATCATTTAAACACAGATGTTCTCCAGTGACAGTTCTTCATACTGACTGATCTTATGATACTAGCTTGTGATAATTTCCAGCAGCTAAATTGCAGGGGAAGACAGCTAAAATTCATTCAGTACTTTCTCAATATTCCTTAGTCATATAAGCAATTGCTGTTTTACTCTAGCCACCCAGCACGATAGTAAACGAAAGGAGATTGCAGTCAGATTCTCCAATCTGCTCCTGTCGCTCTGTATCAATATACTGTGACTTACCCTGGGCAGAATGCCAAGGCAAGCTCCTGTTCTAACTAACATCGCTCCCCTTCGGTTTAGAGGTTACTTTTTCCTGAATGAATCACTGCACTCTATAAAGAAAAACAATGCCTTGTATTTCAGCTTATTCAGAGTTCATTTTCTTAGAATGGCACAACCAAATCCAACAACTGTAACTTGCCTTCCTGTGTTTTATGTCATTTTTTGATAGGCATTGTTTACAAGTGAACAGATATGCAACTAAAACCAAAGGGCAGACACAGGAGAAAGTTTCTCGAATCAATATTTGGTTGCTGAAATGGAACAACTTACAAAACTTGTAGGACTCATAAGAGCAGCTCTCAGCAACTTACTCCGAGTTATTAGTTCACAGACACGGAAGGGTGCTACAAAGCTCAAAGCAAAGCTTATAGTAAGAGAGAAATTCATAGCAGGGGGAAATTTCTGCAACAAAATGCAGACCATGAAATAAAATTAAAATCCTTACCTACACAGATCCTTTGAACCACTGCCACCATCATATCAGCTAAAATAGCCGTGAAAAAAATCACCAAAAAAAAAAAACACCACACCAAAACAACCAAACAAACAAAAAAAACACCAAACACATTAAAAAAAAAAAAAAATCTGTCCCTCTTTTATCCTAAATTAGACATAAAACTGTGAGGGACTCCTTCTTCTTCACTCAGTTAAACATAAAATAACTCACACCCATACCACACCTGTTTTTGTCCCCACCCCCTATACACATTTCAGAAAACATAACCACCTGGTAGTCAGCTGAAATAATTATTCCTACTGCCACCTCCTTATGCACTGCATTAGCTTCACCTGTTCCTTTTCACCTTCCCTGGAAGACCTGATCTAGCCTGAACCTGTCCCAGAGATTGACCCTTTCCAAGCTTTTGATCTGTGTTACACGTGATCTTGAATTAGCACAATATCATTTTGAGTCTGTAAAAGAAAATACAGCTGTTTGCAAGTGACAATTCCAAGTTCAGTCTCGATAAGGACAACATCCTTATCTTGGGTAACGATGTCGGACAAAATACAGTATAACCATGTAATAAAGCACAGGAATAACATTCAGAGGCCTTTGGTTTGTGTCATTGTTGTTGGTTTCATTGCATTCACAATCAACCATGACATTTAGAAAGCATGCAGGATAATGTCACAAAACAGTATTTTGATGTCAAGGAATAACACTGATCACTGTGCCGCAGCATGTTCTGGCCACATTCTCAGCCTGGAGTGTGTCTGCCAGGCAGGAGGCTGAGCTAGAAACAGCAGCTTCATTAAGTCAGGTTAATACATTATACAAAACTGAAGACCCCCTAGGCCCCCAAAATTAAGCTTGAACTCACAGAAATACCCGTATGTATGTGCCAATACACCTTCAAAGTAATCTTCATAACTTTTTTTAAAAAACAGATGCCTATTTTTTTTAATGAAGGTAGTGGAGAACATCATTGTAACTGGTCTGGCAGCAAACAATTAGCTGTGGAAGACTAAAGACTGAAAACTGAAAGATGTAGAGTTGTTAAATAAAATAGATTTTTTTTCTGTTATAAAACACTGAAAACAGTACAATACATTTAACACAGTCCTTAAAAAAGTCTCCATACATCTTAGAGGAACCATAATAAAAACAAAATATGAAATAGCAGCCAACAGAACTGACAGGCAAATGAAACAAAATAAACTGCCAATATTTATATATCGCAACTACAGTAGCCTGTGGAAGTTTGCCGCTGGTGTTTGTTGTTTTTTCCCTTACATTTGCCTACTAATTTCTTTACCTTTTACATCTCTTCTATAACTGATTAACAAATTTTACTTGTCCTGATTGCTCTGTTCTTAAAAATGAGATTCACTTCTGCAAACAAACCACAGCTTAAACAGACATCACTAAACATCCATTCACGTGGGTTAGTGAAATTAAAGCACGTGCCATTGAGCTGCATTACATGCCTTTACAGAAATGATTCCTCATCACAAACTCATAGACAAAGGACTTGGAGCTGAGGGGGAGCCAGAGCCATGGGGCTCCATTCCCCTACGTGAGGTGGGAATGGATCCATGCCAAGCTGCTCTGTGGCATGCCACAAATTTTCCTGTAAGAATCAGAGAGACACAATACGTGCCTGTTTGAGAGTTGGTGTCATAAAATTTTCCTGGGCCACAGGCATTCGGAAAGCATATGAACTCCAGCGATTGTGTATCAGACAATTCTCTTCCCAGATATCTCCCACTATTCTCCTCCATTCTCAGTATTTTATGTTGTATAGTAGCTTTCACATGTCACTCATCGTATTTATTAAAGTGTGTTTATGTAGCGCATGAGGTCATCTCCTTGTAAGCTCTTTTACCAGCTGACATACTGCATTTTTCATTTGATGACCAGCAAGACATTTGTCAGCATTGTCTTAATTAAGACCACTGCTTACCCTGATGTATTTCTAGAGTAAAAAATAAGCCTAGAGAATACCATACCTGAGAACTGGATCCTCTGCAAGCTACTAAATGAACACTGTGCCTTCTCCATGCCACTGCAGAGGAGGGGCTGACCAGCTGGGCATGTAGAGATCAAAAGTTGCATCAGCAGATGCAGTCTCCTGGCTGCCCAAGAGTCAGAGTAAAGGCAGAAAAATAGCCTTTCTCAGAGACATGGTTTCTCTTCATACAACAACAGTTTTGCTAGTGGCAAAATAACTTCCTACAACTATGCCTACATTGTTCGCAGACAACCCCTTTCATTAGAGCAATTCACACAGAGGGAATGGGCAATTTTTTGGAAGAGGAAAATTGCAACCAATTTCTATGATGTTTTGGGGACTATTCCTCAGAAATAATAGGTCACAGGTTGCGGCTAGAGACAGCGATGAGTTTCAGATATCTCTATAGCAACTACATTTATTAAAAAAAGAAGTAAAACCTTTTTGCATCATATAAATAGTGGTGTCTGTCTCGGGGAGTTTAGAAGGGATTTTTGTGTTGACTGCTGCACACACATCACTGCTGCTTCTTTAAAACCAGCGCGTGCATCTTCTGCCTACTAAGAAAAATGGCGCTTGGTGACAGGGGCAATTTAAGCTTTTGCGTTGGTCTCTACACATCAGCAATGTTTCTGCCAGATGCAAATGTAAAGTGTCATTTCAGTATAATTTAGAAAACACGATTGTTTTCTAAAAAATCTTCACTGGTGAATAGCAGACATCTGCATAAATACAATAGCACCCGTGTGAATCAAACTCTGATTCTCTTCTCTCTAACTGACTGAATAGTGGAATATTTCTTTTCTCACCTGAAACTTTATTTTTTACAACCAAACCTTTACTTTAATAGTGCTGGGTATTTCCTGATTCACACAAGCTTACATTTGTAGACACTTTCATGGAGGTAACTGGCAGGAAATTGTATTTATGCTAATGTAAATAATATGAATAATATGCAGCTTTCATAGCTACATACTGATGTAGACATGATGTTTCCAGAGCTCAAACCTCGCTTAAAGACCACCTTGTCAAGCAGCAACTCTAGAAACTGCAAATGTGGAAATTATAAAATGTAAACCGAGCTGTGGGCTGAATTGCCCAGGAAGAGTCGCACCCATGTTAAGTAGGAACCAACATACTACGCTGAGCAACACTCATGGCAGATCAATATACAATACAATACGCAGATCAAAATCTCTTTTGTCTCCGTGTCAGCCCCTAGTAGGATTCTTTGATCGGAAGCAGAAAAAGAAACAACTGCTTTTAAAGCCATGAGAGAGAAACAAAGAGATTTCAGTCATAGCAGATTTAGGGCCAGCTGTTCCCAGCCAGGCTGTATATATGAGCACGGGTGGTTCACAGAAGGAAAGGGCACATTTCAGGAAAAAGCACGTATTTTTTAGGTCTGTATTGTACAGCTATGTCTGCTGCAGACTGCTGAGGAGACTCAGCTCTTCTGCAGGGACTTGCTGAGCCCTGAAGCTGAACTGACTGGAACTGGAGATCACTGCCAGTGGCTGCCAGTAACTGCTGTCCTCTGATTCAGTGTCGTTCTGATATGCAGTGCAGAAGTGTTTTCAAAACTATCCCTGGTGAGGGAATTCACAAACATACACACACCAATGCCCTGTGTTTTTGTTGTGGGATTTTTGGGTTTAGTTTGGTTTGGTTTTGATGGGTTATTGTTTTGTCTTGTGGTTTTTTGTTTGGTTTTGGTTTGGTTTGGTTGTTTTTGCACACCAATTTTAAAAGATATATCCACCTCAAAGCTTTGTTTTCAGCTATTTTAATCGTCCCTGAGTTTTGTGCCATTTCACTGCAACAATCAAGGAGGAATGTGACCCAGGACAGATGATGTTCTATTTCAAGGAGTATTCATTAACAACCACCTTTCAGAAATTTTAGAATTGCTAAAAAAAAAAAAAAAAAAATTAAAAAAAAAAAGTAATTTCCAGCATATATAATTACTTTGTCATAACGAAATAAAAATAAATTTGTTTAGAGTTTTTCAATACAGAAACATAAAGTAACTTAAGCACAAATTTCAAATAGATATATCCAGAGCACTAAACTAGTTCGGGTACAGCTTGCAAAGTATCTGCATTGGCTGAGAGCTCATCAGTCTCATAACTCAAATATTTTTTTCAGTTTCTGTGAGTTTTGAAGTCTACATTGAATTCTTTTCTTCTGAAATAACACTCCAGTGTTATTAGCTGGTTAAAACAGGTCCATAGGAGCCCAGTCTAGAAAGAATTTTTGCCTTTAACAGCCACTCTGCCCTGTAAAGAGCTGGAATAAAAAGCATTAGTAGATTTGTTGTGGTTGACTTGTATTGCTCTACAAGATTTTGGGAACAGAAATGCATTTGAATGAACTACCATGTAATGAAACTAGATGACTTTTCAATTCATTGATCAAAGTGCTTGTAGTTCGCATTTTGAATCCAGCAAAGGAGTGAAATGGTAACTATTGAACAAATAAATTTCATCTGTCAGATTCTCAGGAATAACTTAAGTTCTTGACAAAAATGGTATTTTTAAATGAAAAGAAATTTTAAATATGTCGTGACCTGCCAATCTAATTCTAACAGCAGCATATTTTTGATATGTTCTCAGAGCTGTAATGAATACGGAAGGAATGCAGGCAGCATCTTCACAGACCAAACAGAATGAGATAAAAAGAAACTGAGGACTAATAATCTGCATTCAGCCAAGTATTTTTTACCTCATCAATAAAAAGAACAGTCCCAGGAATCCTTGTTTGAAGGACAATGATTCTCCGTACTTTTAGGAGGCTGAGCAACCCTCAAGAGTTTTTTTTAATTTGGTGTGGGGTTTTTTTCTGCTTTTGTCATTGCTGTTGGTTTTATTTGTTTGTTTCTACACCCTTTCATACATAACATGTTGCTTCTCAGCATAAGAGATTTCTGTTTAGCAAGACTGAGCATTTGTGTGGGGCAATCTATAGTACTGTCTTAAACCATCCCAAATGCTGTTTTCAGAACTCAGGTCGACATTTCCACAGCTAACATCAATCCAGCAAATAACATTGAAATTCCTTTTTAGCATCATTCCTTATGTGGCCCTGAAAGCAGTAAAGATCATAAACCTGCAAAAGGCAAAAACTATCAGCACCAAAAATTAATTTAAAAAATTAAATATTGGAAGCTGTAAGCCAATGAATGCTGCTATTAAGAAGGAATTCTGGGGTTTTCTCAGGAGCATGATAATAGAAGAACAGGAAATAACCAATTAGGCTGCTAAAGGCACTCCAGTTTTCCTTCTGTGGGTTTGTGGAGGAAAGCTGGTTACAGCACTTATTCTCTTTCACAGCTGGTATTCCTATTCCACGCATTCTCTTCAGATTGCTTCCCTCAATGACTCCAGGCGTAAAAATATTGCAAAGCAACAGAAGTCCATTTCCCAAGAAAAATTATAGGCAGGAAACCTATAATAATTTATCTTCTCCTCACATAATAACTTGTACAACCATCTAGTTATTTTTAGCCAAAGTCGCTAGGAATCTGTGGCTGCCACGCTTGATATTTTGAAAAAACTGTTGTATTTGTTAAAAGAAATCTATTCACAATTCTTTAAGAAAACTTTTTACAGCTGTTTGTTGAACTTACAGCATGTACTACCCCAGCAATGAGTTGTAAGTTTAATTATCATCTTTATCACATTCATTTACCTACTGTCTCTAGTTTATTTAGTTTTTTTATACCTTGCAGTTCAAGCTCAGGAGTCAATATTAAGTAGAACAAAGGAAAAAACATTGGGTTTGTTTTTTTGGTTTTGGCTTAGATTTTAGTCAGTCACCAGCTATTAAGCCTATGATAGCTATCAGAAAGGCCATATAAGATAAAGTCATCAGTATATTTTTGCAATGAACTGGAGTAGCTGAAAAAGAACAAAACAAACTCATTACCTAAATTTAATCATTGCCTTTGCCTCACCTCTCAAACTTTCTCACTCTCAAATGGCAGGGGAAAAAACCAAAATCCTCCTTTAAATATTGGTGGTTTCCCAACAAGTGCAACATTGGCCATACCTGAGCCATGTGGTTTGTCAAACACAGGTTGTCCAGGCTACACCTAACCTTAAGTTACTCCTAAAGCTCCTGGGAACCACATCCTTGTATGGAGCCACCGGCCAGGACCTGGCTTTCAGCTCCTTCTTCTCCAGGGCATCCTTCCACATCCACAGCTCTACCTGCTGCTCATGAATCAGAGTTTCTTTTCTATTTCTCCACCACCTAGAAAAACATTCAGTCATACATCATAGCCACTCCTCTGCTCATCTGAGCTCCATGGTATCAACTGAAGCCTCCATTGATTTACCAATTACAGAACAGAAGAGCATTGAACTACTCTCTCCTTTAGCCTGGAGGGAAGGACAGCTGTTCCAAGGAGTTTAGACCCAAATCATACCTGTAGTCAGCTTAGAAGTGACTCAGCTTTGTGAGTTTAGAAATCAAGATGTTAGGAAGCCATAAAATACAGGGGTAAACTTACTTGCAAGACTATTTCAGCACTCCGCTCTCTTTCCCTTCTTCCTACACATACACACATTTGAAGTGAACTGAAAACATGATGTATCGTAGACTTTTTTCAAAATTGAAATGTGACTGCCTGTGCACAACCCGCATGCACACTGGCAAAATATTCAAAGATGGAAGGATCACATTCATCTCTCACAGGAACTAAAATATATGATGTGATTTACGTAGCTCATCTGAGCTGATTCAGTTTAAAATATTCATACTAGCTCCCCACATGCAGTTAAAAATCTGGAAACATTTACAGAAAAAATCAGCTAAGAACTTGAACTACTAAAAATATGAAGAAGAGGGAAAAATCCTAAAATAATATATTGCTTATTGGCTATTTTATCACACATCATTGCAACCACGATGGTCATGCAAGATCTGACCATTGTTTCTATCCCTTACTTGCCTCAGTATAATTAGCCCTCTCTCCCTCAGTGTTTCAGTGTTCCTCAATGCAATACTTGATCTCCACAAGGAAGATCTTAATGGTGCTTCTACCAGGTTGGATTTTTGTACAGATTGTTCAGCTTAATCCTGCCTTTCTGCCACTTAGGAAATGGCAAGCAGTATAACGGAAATATTTAGAATCACAGATCCTACTTCCTGACAGCTCTTTTCAAATACTCAGCTCTTTATGCAACATAGGTGCACAATTTATTAACCTATTTTTCAGTAAATATTGATCACATGATATTTGTTTATGAAACTTCTTTTACTTGCAGGAATATTTCATTTCAAATAAGTGCTGAAAATACCATACAAATTTGTACAGCATGGAGGAAAATGCCAATAAAAAAGTCTTACCATCGCCCAGAATGACAATAATCATTTTTGTGAATGTTTATGTTGCACATAAAACTATGTGCTGCAGTTTTATTTATTTAGGTCAAGAATCTGTGTTCTAAGCTGACTATAATATTGCGTATGGTGAGACTATTAAAATTCCTCATATTACATCCAATGTTTTCTATGACAATTTGCACATTCATTTTACATAGCTATATGTGAGAAAATAGTAGACAGTGCAATATTATGAGGTAATTTCTTATTTTTAAGAACTCTGAGTTAGGTAATATTTCTGGTCAAGTTTTACCTGTCAACAGCCCATTTTGAAAGAAAATAATAATGTATGCTCTTCCTTTGTTATTTTTTTTTTCTTGCTTAATGCTAAGATCCTTCCAGAGAGTAAATGTCAAGAGAACAGTGACAACTCATTTTATACCCTATTCCTTGCCTGATGTGTAATTTCATTAATATTTCATTCAAATTTTCATTTTTTGTATAGCAACAGCCTCCTCCAAAAGACAATCTCCATATTTTCACTACCAGAAATTTAAGACATTATTTATTCTGTGTCCCTTTTTTAAGCAGAAATACCTGACGTCAATGGGGGTTTTTTTTAACTGGAGGATGTTTGACTATTATTCACAAATTCAATTACCCTTCCTTGATATGGAACAGTCTTTTACATTATTTTATTTTGCAGTTTAGAGTTTTCTTCCTGCTGATTTTTGCTTTGCTTGGTTGCTTAAGTCTGCCTGCCATCTTTTGATGATATGTCAGCACATCTCATCATGTTGGAAACAAACAACAGTCAATAAGTAAAAAGCAACTTCAATCCACACTTTGAATCAAGTTAAGGTGCAGATTTCTTATTTTCCTACCAAGATTAAATTTTTCTAGTAGCAGATGAAACAAAAGCAACTTGTTCCTCACTTTATGTTCCACCTGTAGCTGACTCTGGATCTTCCCTCACCCCTTTCAGCTGATCTGGGAGAAAACATGTCATAAAGACAAGATGCATTTGCTCCATAGCTTTACAAAACATGCCATCCTGGAACCACATGAATGAAGGTTTGCATCATGAAATGTACCTACATCCTGGATTCTGGCCTGGCTGGTGCTTGTCACCTGCAGCTCTTGCTGGTTGAAGCAAGAGCTGTCAGGACTTCACGTCCTTCCCAGCTGCATCACGCTTGGCAGATCTCATCCCGTCTTTAGCTGTGCACCCTTTGGGAAGTGCCATTTCCAGCACCCACCCACCCTCCCCAGCTCATACTCCTCACAGCCACGTCCCTTCATGCCTTCAGTTTTAGTTCTGGCCCCCTCCAACTGCTGCCCCACTCTTCAGCAGCACTGGCGGTTGTGCACATTTAGTGTTTGGGGCATTTTTGCAGATTATTTTGGCATCACTAGAACAGCTGAAACTTCATCATTCCTGCATAACGTCAGCTGCAAAGACAGCTAAGAAGAGGCAGCTAAACAGAGTTTGTGAATAAATACCAGGTGACAGGCAGACACTGATGCACTCGGCTAGGTTTTATTAATTATATCCCAAAATAAGATTAAGAATGCAAACATGCCTATGCATACATAGGTACCAGAGGTCATTAATTCAGCTAATATCTATGTTTGAATAAAAGATTCCACTCAGGAAACTGAAACACTCATAAGCCACAAATTACTATTATCCTAAGATAATATGAAATGACCAAGGTGAACAATCACTCATATTTGATATGGGTGTTTTTCATACTGTCTAAAAATAAGGCAACACTGACTTCATGTTTACAGCAGGCCTAAGCATTTCAGCACCCAAGCAATTCACACTGCTTGCAGTTATATTCAGACCTCAAAAACCCAAAGTGTACTCTTGCTCTCCATCACCACCTCAGATGCCAGGCTCCCCCATCTCTCTCAGCAGAGACTCTACTGATAAAAGACGGACTTCCACTGGGGTGCAAATCCTGCACGACAGTTGCCATTTCTGCTGCACACATTTTGTCACAGCACAAGCTGCATTTCTCTCCTGTTTCTGATTTCTCAGGCTGGCCTCTTTGTACTCTCAGGTCTCACCTCGCTTGGTAACAAGGACTTAGGAGTACAGGTTAGACAGACCGCCCTGTGCAAGAGTTCAGCTGAGCTGGAAGCACCAACTCGCACCAGGTTTTCTCATCAATGACCTGTTGTTCAGTGACACCAGTCCCTTCTTCAGAAGAAACTGTTCTGCTCTGAAGAAAACCTGTGATGTCATGTATTTACCCAAATTCCTCTGAGACACCACGTGCTGCCCATTCTTTGCCATACTGGTGGAAATAAGGACTTGCGCTTTTGAAAACTGTTTGAAAAACAGAAAGGGAGGCACTGTAATTCTGTATCTTGCTAAGAGAAAACAGCATTTTCACAGATGCCATGGTTCGCTAAGCATATGTCTTCCTCGACCAGTGCTTTGGGACAATTTAACAAAGGGTGAATTTCTTCTTTCCAAAGATTGATAGAGGACAAAAACCCAATAATTTATTAAAAAATAGATCAAGAAACAAAATAACATGATGCTAAAAGACCATCACAAAGGATGTAGAAGCTATATATTAATAGCAGAATTGTTCCTGGGTAAATAAGAAGAATGGAAAGCTGCAGTTGCTGTATTTGTGTAACTAAATCCAGAGTTTGGATCACAGCTTAAATTCTAAGAAGTAGAGGAACTGTATGAGCTTCGCAATTCTATAGTAAAATGGAAAAAACAGGGCATATGTTGAGGCCCAGTGAGACAAAACCTTTGGAAGAGTCGTCAGTCAATCTGTTTCTGCAAAACTGTAGATCTTAGGTGCTTAGTTTTCTGTTACTTCTTATCGCTGTTGTAAATCTAGGCTTAAGTGGGTTTCTCCAACCCAAAAAGTTGATTTTAGGAGAAGGCTGCATAGAGAAACCAACCAGCGGAAGAAAGCCACTCAAACCCCAGGCATTCAGCTAGTCAGAGAAATTTCTCCATGGAGGCAGCCACATCTGCAGCCTTGCTTTGCTCGTTCCAGGTTTCTTCTACTGAAGCTTCACTCCTTCTATTACCTCTTCCCCTTATTTCATTTCCCTTATTTCCAACCTCCCCTCTAAACTTTTAACATTAGAAAACTATATGCCACTCCTCAGGTGTTGATATTTCTGGCACAATGCATCTTTCGCTCATTGTTCACTCTGCTTTGTCTAGTTTGATTGTAGCACTCCTCCAGACCTGCTTTTACTACCATACAATAACATCACCGAAGCCACAGAAAACAGCAAGATTTATGTGCTGGTACCCAAGTGACTAGTGATACAGCAATTAGCAACTAAATCAGATCCTGTGACTTTTAATAGAAAATTTATAAGGGCAATTAGGAATCGTGTCTCCAGGAGTCTTATCATTCATGATAGGTGGCTCAAACCTTTTTTACTTTCAACTTTTCTTTTCTTTTTTTATTTAATATATACACAACTATGACAAGGGCTACACAGCAATGACTTGGATCAGAATACAGTGACTCCTCACACAGAAAAACTAACCAATTTAAATAAAATATTACAGCCCAAAGAAGTTCCCTAACACCTCTCCTCTTAAAGGTTTGGCACAGAAGAAAGGAAATATGTAAGCAAGTATTTCATAAAAGGCCTCTGTAAATTTTTCACAGAATGTAGAAATATCATACTCTGAATTTAACAGTTGCAATAGCCAGTTAAAAAATCTTTATGAGTATGAAGATGAAGTTAGTATGATGGACTGTGATTGTTCAGGTTATATTAATCTGACCACTAGCATTCTGGCGAAGATTTTCCTACATTTCTGAAGGAGTTTGCCATACTGGAGAGATGAACTTGCCAGCCATGACTGTTTCAGTATGCCACTATATGTCTGTATCCGCTGATCAGGCCACTAAATCTCTGTTACACATTTTTGGCTAATGCTTACGAAGCATATTCAAAAGCACTAGCAAGGTACTAGGAAATTAAAATGGATCATGAAGTGTCAAAAGGTTTGGAAAGATTTCTACTGCATTTCTAATATAAGGTTTCACGTTCTTTTTGATTATTCCTTTGCTAAATCCAAATTAACACAGAAGAATAATGCCATGTGTTTAGAGTCAGTTAACATATTCTGAGTTATTGCATTAGATGTCGCTATCATTTAGAGGAACTGTACAATTTAGGTCTAGGTAGACTTAGCAATAAATAGCTTATGGGTGACTAAGTACCTTCAAGCTCATCACATGTAGACGCAGTTCCATTTTTCTGATGGTTGTTAAGGATGACAAGTAAAATGACTTTTGGCAGTTGCACTCAGTTCCCTAGGGAACAAGCGTCAAATTCAAAATACAAGCAATAAAAGAATGTTGTATAAATGTGCTACTGAGTTCGACAGGTCAAAACAGTCTCAGCAGGATAGCAAGGACAGACTGAAACAAATCAGGCCCCATAAAGGTGTCTACAGTGTTTGGAAATTACATTATTCAAGTGGCAAGAGTGATGGAAAAGCAGTGTATTGCTTCCTTATAGCAAAAAAAAAGTTCCATTAATTTATTTGCTTTTGGTCATCATGCCTTCCCCCTGCTCCCCCACCAGGTTCTAAGCTAATAACAGCTTGTGTAGAGACCTTGTAGTAACATTAATTCATATGTGCACGGTAAAGACAATGTAACTCTGTTGCCCTATAATGATGGGCTGTGCACTGTGTACTGAATTTGCAAGGCCTCAGGACTGAGGCTTGTCCAGCTTGGTGTGTCCGACCTTTTCTTGACCTGCCTGCAACCTCCTGTTACTTTGGTCAGCTCCAATAGCAAATTTTCCTAATTGACCAGATTCTAGCAGTGATTTGTTTTACCTGTTTTTATCTTTTAGAGTACAATCATAGTTCCATACAGATAGCAATAACAAGGAGTTATTCCGTGTCGAATGAGATATTTACAGATAACATAATACAGAGAAATACAGGCCAAGTGCAATGGCAGAGGCTTGAGAAGTGGAGAATCAGGGTGGAGCAGAGAAGAGTGAGGGCCTGAGAAAATAAAAGATGGGGCACAGGCCGGGTACTGGAAACCCCACAACTATAAACAAGTCACCAGCACTCACTAAAAGAAAAGTGGATCGGGAACTGGTCAAAAGTGGGTTTATGTACAACAAAGAAGTAGTAAACCAACACACGTGAAAGACGTGAAATTTGGACGTGAAGTGGAGCTGCAGACCAGTGAAGAATGACGACCAATGAAGAAAAAGCAAAGGCGTGAAAGCATCTCAGCTGGCGTACAAAAACAGCCTCACACAGATCCTTGGGTGATGGAGAAGAAGCCATCAAGATGAACATAATGTGCTTCCCAGCAAAGGAGTCCACATGCTGACAAACCACTGTAACACCCTTACCACCACCAAAACAAAACCTCTGACCTTACATCCCAGAAAAGTAGGGGAAGGGGAAGCAGAACATTTCCTGACCCTTTTCCTCATAAACAGTGTGTGAATAACAATTTTAACTGTTTTCATTATTATTAAACTTTTTCTGTATAGACATATTCTTTCTCTTTCTGTAATAATTACAATTGGACCAGCAATGGTTCTTGGATTAGACTATTAAGACTTCAATTATATTAGCAATAAATTCTTTGCTTTATGTAAGGTGTATTTCGGTTTTGCCCATAAACATGATTTTGAGTGCAACAATGGTTGACAGTTCTAACTCAACACTCAACAACACTTTGGATTTTCTAAGGAAAGCTCATCTTCTGCAGAGTAGTGATATTTCTGTACATAACTTAATTATTCAGTAATAATTAATTTTTAAAAGGGAAAGCTACTATTCGAATGTTTTGCTTACTCTCCCAAATACTTCTGAAACATTGTTGTGTACAAATGGGACTGCATCTCTGTATCTCTAATTTTGAGAACATTGTATTCTACTCTTCATGGCATACTGTTTTATTGTCAAGCAAGTTAATAAGACCATAAGATTAGAAGGACCCTAGGAGGCCAAAATGTTAGTCACTAGTATGTCAGAAAACTTATTACTATCACTATTCCAATTAGCTGCATTTTGCCTAAAGATATTTATGCACCATTTGTACTTAGTTGTTCCTGTGCCAACACTATTCATTACACAAAAATGATCTTAACTGCCCATGATGTTTATCATTCTAAAATATTCAGTTACTGTCATCATACTTCTCAGTCTTTATTTTGCCAAGCTTGGAAGCTTTGTTTAATTATCCCATTGAGACAAACTCTTATTTTCCCTTAATACCTTTAACCCTTCTCTTTGCTCATTCCAGTTAAACTCCATCTCTCCTGAACATGAATAAGCAGAACTGATAGTCTTACTACTAATCCTTACTATTAACCATTAAGTGCTGGCCTTGTCCTTTGTACTATCAGATTTATTGTTAAATTACATCATGCTTTGTTTCCTTTTGTTCTCACTGCTGTCCATCTTCTTCTGTTCTTGCTCTCTGCATTTTCTTGAGGGCCTGTCAGCACATTGCAAATGTACATTGAGCATTATACTTTCAGAGTGCACCTTTTGTGCCTCAATCACTTCTGAAATTATTTAAATATGATCAAGCTCGGAGGAACACCACTTGAAATCTCCTTTTATTTTAGTAATTCCCCTATCAGTATAATTCACTTTTTGCTTAATCCATTCCATATACAAGTCCCACATTTTATCTCAGTCCCCATCTTATTCTAGCTACTGCTTTCCCGTGTGGCACTATGTCAAATGCTTTATTGAAATCTATACAGATAAGATATTTCTATTTTCTGGCCAATCATCCCTCTAGTCAAAAAAAAAATTCAGGTCAGCTAGCACTATAAAAAAAGTCAGGCTTGGACTTTTATGGTAGCCTGTTTTCCATCTTCTTCTATTAATTCAAAAGAATTAACTTCCCACAGATGAAGATCTTGCATCCCACTGGCCTCAAAGCAAACAATTTCTAAGAACAATATTTGACTTGTAATTGAAAATCTACACAGTTCTCTAGCAAGTCTCTAACCTGTTCAATTCTATACATAGCTCTTCAACATCAGGGATCTTTAACCAACACTTAAAAGACATGAAGATATAAGCTAAGCAGTTATTTAATGGGTATTCCCTATTAACAACCTCTGCACTGGAGGAGGGTCTGTCTCGTGCATGACCTGCAAAAGTTGAAAGGTACCAAATGCCTGTATGTAGCTGTAAAATAAAAGCAACCCAAACCATTTATATTCTAAACTGTTAAATACGGTCTTGGCATCAATTAGAAATCTTCAATATTATTCCTGGCCTGGACACAGTTCAGATGCTAGTACAGGATGGGGGATCATTATGAAATCTGCAGTTGACTGGCTTCCAAGCTGGACCTGGGACCTGCTCATCACGACAAACCCACCGAGCAGTCTCCACTGTTGCATGACCTTGGCCATGAGCTCTGGGTCTGCCCTGCTTGGCTCATTCAGGTGGCAGGAGGCTGGTTGGCCATACTGTCACACTTGACTTCTCAGCCCTTAGGGAGCGTCCAGACCCTGCTGCTCCCTGACAGCGTGTGTCCATAGTGAATCTCCTGATAAAGAGCAGATTCCACTTTTTTTTTCAATATTTCTTTAGAAGTTCTGTGACACATGTACTAGCCCTATTCACTGCACAAGGTCAGGGTGGCTACATCAGCCACATCAATCAGCTGAGCTGAAATGCAAATTGTCAACCTAGAAAAATGTTGCTACTGGAGTTCCTAGTGGTCTGGTTTAGGGAACAGTCTTATTTAATATTCTCACTCATGGCCTTGGCTCAAGGAGTACAAAGTTACTAAAGAAGTTGGCTAGTGGCACAAAGTTGACAGGAATATAAATGAATGCAGGAATACACTGGGGAAAAATAAAAAAGACAACCTGGAGCACCGGAGTAGTACAAACTGAACGAGATCTAACACTACCAAATGCAAGCAAAGGAAGCAAGCAGCTTCCTGCACGACCTTCCACTATAAGCACAAATATCGTCAGTTGAGCATGACAAAGAAGAGACCTTAGCGGACTAGTTCAGTGTCCTGTGACTGGTGACTGTACACCAACTCTGTGAAATGACTTTACAGAAGAAAAATGTGAAATGAGGTAGAACAGATGAAATACTATCAGCAAAGAGGAGAAGAAACTCAAGTTCTGTCATGGAAGGAGTTTGTGAGGCTGTATCCAATACACTGAGTTCTTCTTGTTTCTCCATGCTGAAGAACGTAATGGGAGACAGAGAAGGGACAAGAGGAATGCAAAACCCATTCTATTAAGGGGTGTTACATTAACTTAGCTTATTTAGCCCAGTATGATGGCTGAAGCTGAAACACAGAAGGCACATATAAAGACCAAAAAAGGAGTTTTTTGTACACAGGTTTGATCCAACACAGGCTGTGTGTAAACAGAAAGAAGGTTTCCAAAAAGTAAATTTCTGGAATCATACTGCACTAGAATCACGGGAGGAAAACCAGCCTGTTCCAGAAAGACCAAGCTTAATTCATGGAAAAGGACAACAGTTGTGTAACTTCTGTCAGGATGCAGAAAGCATAGAGATACACCACAGTTAGAACTGTGTAACTTTACAGGGATATACCTGCCCAGGTTAGTCCACACACCAGCCCCTTAGTCAATATTGGTTAATAGTGATAAAGCAGAGTTAACTTTCAACCTCAACTGATCTGGAGATGCATGCAGGGCAGCCACTGACACCACGTGTTGTGTGAACATCCCTATTGTTAGAGGGAACAACAAGCTGGGTTCACGTTAGCGAGCAGAGCAGCCCAACAGGAGATCAGACAAAATAGTTGGTGCGGAGGACCTGACATCCACATTGAAAATATCTCGGAAGTTTTTCCCTTTGTGCTAACTGTAGTCTGACTCTGTTGCAACCAGAGTGCATTAGATGCATTTCTGGAACACATTTTCCTGTTAAGTTTTGTCTGAAATCAGTCCAGTTCACACTCTGGGAAACTGCTCTGCAATGTAAACCAAAGCCCACCAAGAGGGCATAACCAGGGGATTTGCTTCAAAAGTTCATTCTCCATCTGAATTAAAATATGAGACTGTTGTCAGCACTGCCAGCCTTAAACTACACACAGTTTGATATGGACAAAACCTTACCTTTTCATAGACCCAGGTACCCTCCCTAAAGTTAATCAACAGCAGCAATGATTTCAGCAGATGTTCCCAGCCCTGATTTTGCCATGAGGAAACATTTGGCTCATTTCCCCACCACCGATGGTATAAGAGCACTATTCAGTATAATCAAAACCACAGGTGAAACACATCCTCTATTTACAGGCATCGTGGCGTCTCATTTGAGAAGTGGGAAGCTAGTCACTTTTCTATCCTGCTCTGTACTCATTAAATATAAGCTTAAGAAAGGAAGTTTCAAGGCCACACTGAACTCATTTGTGTTTTCTGGGCTGGGATTTTTTTTTCCTGCTTTCCTTTAAACCATCAATAAAACATTAGTTGTGAATGGATGATTTGTTCCAGTTCCAGCAGGTACACTCCAGGCTCACTGCAAGGCTTTTCATTTTGAAAACGTTTTTGACATAACATTGCTATGTTACCATCTGCCTGAGTGACAAGTCCCAGATAAACAGCTTTATTGGGACACTCACTGTCTCTTAACACACAATCTATGCTAAACTTCCAGGGGCAGTTTTCAATATCTTAAGACCAAACCCAAACACTACAACTTGCACTGTATGGAATATATTGAAAAGTTATACCAGCATAATAACAGTATGAGAGGCCAATACAGAGAAAGGCAAGAGAAAAATATATACTGTATTTATTATTTATTAAGAATGAGAAAAAAACCAAAAAACCCAAAAAACCAAGAAACAACAGCCTACAATCCAAGCCATACTGTTTTTCCCTCTCACGATGGATGTCATAACAAGCTGCAGGGAAGGAGCAGGAACGGAAGAAGGGAGTTCTTTACCCTGGAGGTAAGGTAGGAATCTGAAAGCTTTCTGTACTTCATAGCACACACTGAAAGAGCAAAGGTCCTTTACTGCCATCACCTGGAATAAATTCAGTCAGAAAGAGAAACATCCTCTTCAAGCAATACAGTCAAAACTCATTAAGCCGTGTGCTGTTTTGCACATACAATGACAACATAGGCTTAGTTCCTCATGAGAGTAGTCAGAGAAGCAGTGAAATTAGAAAATGGTATCTCTCAAGAGAAATGGACATATCTTCATTCAACATCTCCACAATGAAACTAAGCATGATCTCTGCAAAACACAGATACCATTCTAAATCCCAGCAGGGCCAGGGCTTCCACAGCTGGTGTGCTCATGAAAGGACCCGCAGAATTAAACTAAGAAAACAAAATAAGACTCCAGGATATTTAGGAGAAAATCTAAGAGTGTAAATCAGAATCATTAGGTGTATCAGACAGAAAGGCAGTGAGGCTCTCAAGTCTCTATTTGTTGATTATGAGAAAATTTAGCCAAATATTATCAATTTCCTTTGTGTTCCACACTGACGCCAAAATACTTGCAGGCGATGTCTGGAGAGAAACAGACACAAAACAATGCTCTAATCCACATATCTATGTAATTTGTCTGCTTTTCAGTAGATCCCATATGGAAAAACATCTTGCAGCTTGACATGACAGGCATTACTACAGCTGAAACAAACTAAGGAACACAAGAGACAACAATCACCAAATGCCCCTCATCCTCCACTGCATAATCATTCAGAAGTAGACTGATGTGCTAAATATTGAAGAAATCTGACACTGAAGAACTAGTAAGAGCTTCCCTATGTAAACAGGCACCTTAAAGCATTATTTGGGTCAAAATAAAGATTAATCCAGTAGCTTTGAATCACTTATCAGAGATTTTTGTATCCACTTTTTAAATTCACTAGAGTGATTTAGCTCTAAGAAATACTCAGTGTACATGGAGCAGCTCTATGTTGTCTGCTGTTCATGTACATCATTAAGGAGTTTTAAGACTCTCAAAATACTATAGGAAAAAGTATTCATAATTCTTTGAATGAAGTCTGTGCTGTCAGGAAGAAAAGCCTTCTATAAGCTTGATGTTCAATAAAATTTCTTATTCAATAAGAAAAGTGTCACTGTAAGTGCGGATGCTGCATTTCAAAGTCTGAAAAAAATGAGATTTCAGAAATACTGCAAATTCAAAAAGTAGAAAACTCAAAATATTGGTGTAATGCCTTTCTTCATTTCCCTAAGTGTGCGTTAACTTTAACAAGGGGGAAAAGATGCACAATAATTGGCACTTTGCTGGTTCTTGAACACCGAGCAAAAGTTGTCAGCTGCAGCTTTGGTTTGGATAAGCAGCAGACAGGTTAGAGGTCTGTATTTGCCCAAGTTTTGTGGATGAAACACTAGTTAAAAACCTAGGCATAAAATTCCTCAGCAAGTATTGATATTCATGGCTCTTTCATATGAGATATCTATTCTCACTGTTTCATTATGTCCTTTTTCGAATCAAGTCAGAAAGAAGAGTGAAGGCCAAGAATGAAAATCAAATCAAAATGTATGCATGCTCCATTCAAGTTTTAATTAAATCCTTGTGTCCATCTTTCGAAAACATTTCTTTGCTGTAATACTTACCGCAGGTCAAAAGTAACAGGCATCACAGACAGAAAACCTAGCATATTAAATATGATCAGGAGATCTACATACACACATAAGCAATGTCTTTAATTCCCAGGCACTTGAATATCTCTCTGCTAATACTTAAGGATTTGGGAACGTAATTGCAAAAGGTTTTGGGTATCAAATACTTTCAGAAGGCAACTCTGATTTAAAGATCCATTTTGGAATACTTTTGATTAATGCAATATTCAAAACTGTAAGAAACTGGAATCACCAGCTTTATGAAGATCTACAATACATTATTGTATTTTTTTAAAGATAATAAAAGTTTATCGAGAGGAACTGTCCACTACCTTGTTTTTGCACAGCACACTGTAGAATACACCTTTCCATTTTCCTGCCTTATCCCCATTTTAATTCAGGCTTTTTACAGATGCTATAAAACAAAATTGTAATAGTGCCTTTTAATAAACCAGTTCAGACTTTATAGGTAATTGCTTTTCCCACAGTGACCCTCCCTCAATTCAGGCACAGCTGCAGTGTGCCAAGCAACAACAACTTCAGTCTAAAACATTTCCTGAGAAATTTTCTTTGGATGAAGTTAATGGCCATGAGTCTTGCCTCAGGCTATCAACCCTCTCAATCAGTCATTAATCCCCAGAAATTGCCCAGGGCCTCAATTGCCATTGCTTAAACACACTAAATGAGGTTTTATACAAACAGAGCAAATGAAAGTCAATATCAGGAAACAGAATTCAGTGAAAATGAAAGAAAATTCTGAGAAGTTTAAAATAGGTCAGTGTCAGTTCAAGGCATACACGGACTTGATCACAAGGTCTTCTGTAGTTACTCAGGACGAGGCCAGAAGAGCAGGGAGTTTACTTCTAATTCCAGTGGTCTTTAGGTCAGATGCTTAATGCTCTAAACTCTCACTTCTGGCACAAGGTGAGGTCATAAAAGGTGCCTATAATGTCAAAACACTGAAAACAAATTATAGTTGCACAATATTTTTAGTTATCTTGGGGCAGATGATGCATTTCAAATACGCTCTGTCACAGGACTCTGCAGACACTGGAAATACTTCCTTTCAGACATTACAAAGAGAAAAAGCTACCTTTATGATGGATTTTGTTTGCCCCCCTCCTCCCCAATCTCCCTCCCAAAAGCATAGTGCTCTTCAACATTACAAATTATATGCATGCTTCCTTGTAAAGTTTGGTTTTTTTCCTTTCCCCTCTTCATTCCCCTAGCCCCATTACTTTAGTTATTACTATTGCAAGTAAGCAGTTATAATCAACTCTCCTAACCAAGAAACAGGAACTTTACTTGCCAGCTTCCTTTAGGTTAGTTTGAGGACTTCTGCAAAGGTGAATCTTCCACTTCTACAAAACCAGTTGAGGTTGCACCATTAACACCGTCTACCCCCTCAGCTCCTGGAGAATTTATACATGGGCACACACAGCAGCAGAGTATTGGCTAACAAGGCTTTAATCAGCTCAACTGCAGTGCAAGTATCTAGCCACAAGAAAGCAAAGGCTGTGCACAACATTCATAAGCCTAAGCTCAATAACAATTTTCTAGTTACGGATTTTATTTATTGTATACCTATGTAGCTCTTAGAGACAGTAACAGGGTAGAACTACAGCAATCAGAAGCTGTAAACATAGATAATAAACTGATGTTGTAGGAGTACAAAACACATTGTGTGACATCTAAAGAAAATGTTGATGTCATAATTTTATAGACCATTAAGTAACCAGTGAAACGTGCAAGTTAGTTAGTGCCAAATAATTAGGTTAGCAGGACTTAATGGTGCCTTACGTTTGTCGCTTCAGTCCATATAGGGTAACTAACAGGACAAGGAGGACTGATTTTCACACACATTCAGTATTTTCCATGTATTTTGAAGATGCTGTACAGGTAAACCTCTCGGTTTTTTATGGCTCCTGCTAGAGCTCCTATATGTTACTGCAGTACCAATAAGTCACTACATTTACACGAGTAGATCCGTAGGCTATCACTACAACATAAGTAAAGATTATGCCAAAAGGTTTGTCATTTTCTCGTAATGAATATATCCTTTTTATCAGTGATAACTGGCTTTTACATCTTTCCAATGCGGCATAAGAGCACAGGAATTGTGTGTGTATCAGCTGCACTTGATCTATATTGCAAAAAACAGCTCTTGCTACCTTTTATGAGCATTACAGACCGTGCCTGCCATGGAACTTGGCAGACAGGCTATTTTTATCCTCATTCCCACTTTTGTCTCGGCCACATAATGCAGTAAACAGATAGCGACCCTTTTATCCTTAACAGTAAACCCATTCTACTAAGAAAACCCAACATTTTTACATCTTGCTCAGATATTTAGCTCTTGGGGACATCATGTAGGGGACATCATATACTTTTTAAAAATCTATCTGTGTCTACTGAGTCTCTTATTAAGCTAATATTATGCACTGACACACGGCAACAGAAAACTATGTAAAAAACTATAGATACCAACATTATTTTAACCTTTTTTTTTTACTACTGCCTTATTCTGGACAATATGCTCACAACCAAAATCTGTCACGGTTTACAATTTTTTTTTCTTTCCTGCAGTAGGTAAAGACTTGTGAAAGTAGTTGTATTTCCTGTGCTATTACTGCTCGCTAATACAGATCAGATCAAGCAAAAGAGATCTGTGTTTCCAGAGAAAACTCAGGCCACCCTGAGCAAAAGCCAGGCAAACTCAGCTGTCTAGCTGCTCCCCTGCACCAAAGAAAATAGGGATCGGCTGTTGGAGTAGCACACGCGTCCGTACAGCCACACCGGCCTCCCTCCTTCTGCAGTCTGTGAGCGAGCGTTGGGAAGTTGTATCCAGACTCAGCTACTGTTTTGGGAGGCAGCCTCCTGTTGATGAGTTTTTACAGGACTTTGGTCATCCGAATGTGAACAGCCCAGTGTTTCAAAGATAGTCATTGTGTATTGTAAGTCAGGCATGTAGAAACAGCAGGAGGAGAGAAACTCGCTAATGCAGGTGCAGGGAGGAAAGCGCCCAGTTCTGTATAACCGCAACTATGTAACTGCAAGTCGCATCCTGAACCATTTGCTTCTGCCAAATGGATAAGACCGTTACCGCCTGCTTTTGCCAAAAAGATAAGATTCTGCTTTCTCGTCATAGATAATAATAATTGAGCAATGCTCTTCATTGTTCAAATAGAAACATAGATGTAATATGTAATCCTGTAAATTGTAACATAGATATAGTGCATAATTGTGTTGAAGAGGTATAAATACTTCTGTGTAACTAACAATAAATGGGCTCATGATGATCATATTGGTCGTGTCATGAAGTCTGCTGGTACCCTCGTGTCAGCCTCCCACAGCAGCAAGAGCCACTACCCCAGCCCCATCCTGGCAGCATCAGAACACCTGCCTAGGGCTCCCTTCCTTACGGAAGGCTGCTCCCTCCCTGAGCAGCCACCCCAGAGACACAAGGGCTGCTGCAGGGAGGCGCGAGCAATGGAGAAGGTCGCTGCAAGTGCAGGTATAGTGGTCTCTTATCACAGGGAACTGGGAGAGGAACAGACTGGCCTAAGAGCAAAAGAAGGAAACCCTTCCTCAGTCTTTGAAGATACTCTGAGCACTCCCAGTTAACCTTCCTTACCAAGAATCCCCCTTCGCCAGCAAACTCCAGCAGTCCACCGTGACCCGCTGGCCAGTTCTTGCATCACTTCTGAGCTTCGTTGATTCCCTCATGTTCTTCCCACAGACCCTCAGAACTCCTAAAGTCTCTTCATAGTCCTCCATGCCAGACTCCCAAAGCTTCCTCTCATCCCCAGCCCCACATTTATCTTTCTCTGACCCCTGCCAGACCTAACTTCACCAAAGCCTCCCAACACATCTAAAGAAACATTGCAGGTTTCTACAGAGAACTAGAGGTACAAAATACCTAAATACACATATATGTATTTTTTTTTCTTTAAGTGACCCATAATGGTTGAATTTGAAAAATACAGCAGAAAAAATATATGGAAAAAATCCATAAAGAATTTGCCAAGATAAAAGCTGCTATATTCTTGGCTTACTTTTACACTCTTTTCCAAGCACCTATTATTGGTCGTTCTCAGAGTCAGGAAACTGTCTTAGATCCACAATTGGTCTGACACGCTTCTACAGTCAAGGTCAAAAACAACCAGTTGTTTATGAAAATCTTTAAAGCCACTCATCTTTCACAAACAATTTTTTTTTCTCTGTTCTTCCATCGTTTGACATTGTAACAATTACTGATCCTGTACATTTGACTTCCAAAGCAGTTGTCATGGAAATTAAGATGATCTTGCAAACTATAAAAATGATTTCCCTCTAAGACCGTATAGGGAGAGAAACAAGAGGTCTTTTTGGAAAGTGAAACAACAAATTCTGGTTTGAGCATTTCACCAAATGGTAGACAGTAAGAGTTATAAGCCAGCAGAAACTATCAACTCTATACTTTTTTTACTAAATTTATTTTTTCTACTAAGTATATCTAAATTTACCTGGCTCACTACATCCCCGCTTCCTCCCTGAAGATTTTATAGTAATCTTAAAATCAGTTTGGAGTTGCAACCATAATTATTAAAAGACATTAATTTCTGCTTATATTATAAGTTTTGTGGTAAATAAAAATAGAGGTAAACTCATCTGTCACATATTCCAAAACTGCACTGAGAAACAAGTAATTTCAGTATTACTCAAGTTAGAAGTAGGCAAGTGACAACATAACTTTTTTTAAAGTTATTTATAATTCCAATGCAGACAGTTTCTGACACAAGCCTTTTTTTAAAACAATGCTGCCCTCAGTAACATATTTGAGTAAAATAGACTGAAGTAGTTAGAGCAGTTTTCTCTCATTTCTTTCTATGTGGCAACCCTTTCTTCAATGTTTGCATAGAGCTGGATTTTAGGAAGTTATAACTAATTTGCCACCTAGTATTAATCACAGCACTTAAAATACTGACATTTTTTTTAAAAAAAACTAGTCTCCTGCTCATTCTCTGGAAATTTCAAGGAGAAAAATGTGCCCTTAACTCATGTTCCCCTTGCCAAGAGAAAGTCAAGGCCTCTCAGCATCACCTCTTCAGAGGCAGGTTCTCTACATGTTCCTAGTAACACCAAACAATGAGGACACAGAATAGGTGCAGCTGCATGGTTGATCTGTGCTGGGGATTAACAGTATTTCTGTATTGAACCCTGGATAAATTCGATAATAACCAACATTTCAGAGGAAAAAGACAAGGAGCAAAAACCCATAAAGGCTTATGTATGCATTTAAACCATTATCAGAACTACATATTGAAGATTTTAAATATTAACAATTTTTAGCAGGAGCCTTGAATGCCCAAAGGTGCCCAACACGAAAGAAAGAAGTGTCTAGTCTAAAGTATGGGGCAGACAGTGTGTCATATAAAAATGAGAAATTCATATAAGTAATTTATTCAGGTATTGTAGATGTATATACTATATATGCAAATCAAAACGGAGAGAATTCTGTGAAACTGAATACCTCAATTTATCACTGAAGTAGAAGCGGTATGTACAGTTCTGCTTATGCTTACTGGAAGCAAATGGCTTCAAGGTTTGTCTTTTGTTTAGGCCCAGATAAAAAGAATAGCTGTTGATTTAATAACTAGTGACAGGATCTCAATTCTCTTGATTACGTTCCCTTGCAAAACTTTCTACCAGTTTGAAAGCTCCCATTATTTTATTGTTATTCCATTTCACATGCAGAAAATTCCTCAAACCAACAACTTCTGAATTAAAACACTGCAGGGGCAGCCACTGTATCTATTTGCCCATTGGGATTTATACCTCATTACTCAATACAGTTTTGCATGCAGCTTATGAATAGGTAAGTATCCCCCTATATCTACTTGGTTCTGTATTTCTTGACGACTCTTTCTTCAAACTCCTGATTAGCTTGAGGCATCAGAAGATTGTGTCACCTCTTCATTGCTGCTCAGAAGAGAGGCTAATCACAATTCTACCTACTATATTATAGCAGCTCCACTTAACATTTTTGCTAATTAAGAGTATTTCTTGTTAGATTCTCAGCTCAATGGAATCTCATCACACTTGTAAGATATTTCCATCTTAAAAAAGTTCAACTCGAACTTTGTACCTGTGACAGAAAACAAAAGCTTTTGCTTCCAAAATTACTATTTGATATTTGCTTCTGTATTTTAAGCTTCAAAACCTGCTACCTACAGACTCAAAACTACAGTTATTTGCAGCTTTAAGTGTTTTGATTGTGTTTTGTTTTGAAACAAGTAATTAATCGCTAGTAGCCAAATTTCAAAAAGAAGAGTGTTTCATCTCCACTTTTTATAGATGCCACTGCCAATATTTGAAGGCAGATGCTAAAAGTGGAGCAACTTTGAAAAACAGGTCACCTAATTGGGCGTGAACATGAGATTTGGGAACTACATTTCATGCATTTTAGTTCTGAAATATTGGAAACAAAATTCACTAGTATATCATCAAATGAACTTGACATCGAGGTTCTGCTGTCATGATAATATGGTTCTTCCAAGATTTCCAGAATTATTCACTTGGGAACCATAAATGAGAACAGCGAGAAAAAGAGCACAGGATTTAAAATTTTCAATTAGATCCACATGTTGAACTTCAAAACACTTCAGAATTCTAGGACATACACCTAGAACTCTAGCTTAGCTTGTCAGACAAGGTTTCAAGTGACACATCTATATATGGAAAGTGAGTATATATGCAGTGGATGCTGAAATATATCGCTATTTCTTCAACTACACACACCATTTGAAATCCTTATGAATACAAGACAGTATTTTGGTCCCTTGGATTTTTCTCTGCAGCCTAACCAGGCAGTGCAAAAGCATAAGAAAAACACAGCAAAGAGAGGAAACCAGTCAGTATAGTGTGTTTGGCTCCACTTGCATGCTGGTTGATGATCAGACTCTGGAAGTTTTCCCAAAAAATTTCATGGAAGCTCTACCTTACCCTCAAGCAAAATATCATTTGTTCTGCTGGACTTTTCACTTCTTTCCCTTCCAACTATACCTATACAACTAAAGAAATAATAGTTGGAAATACACCAAATTTGGAAAGGGAAAAAAAAACTTGCCAGCCTCCTAAGAGCAATTTTCTTCCTTTCTTTCCTTTCTGTTCCTTTCAGTACTGGAAATACTACAAGTACAGCCTATAGCTGTAGTCAAGAGTTCAGTCATGGGAGTTTAACTACAAGTCTCTAGTGTAATTTCCCCTAAAGATAAATAATAAAACATTTGGTTCAGTTGCCTACCCTTTTCTCTTTTGCTATACTAAAAAGAAGTGGGATGTTAATAGAGTAGTGAAGTAGCTTTATCCTCCTTTCCAATAAACAGTGTTCATAATTACATACCTGTGGGAGGACTGAGACAATACTTGTCACACTTTGTCCTTTAAGGATTCAGCAGCTTCTACTTACCCTTTTTGAATGCAGAAGCATTGCCAGAACTACTCCACTGCACTACCACACATTAGCTACCAAAATGTGTGTAATTATCTAATAAACAGGCTGATGGATCATTTTGGATAATTTTCTTCTAAACCACTGCCCAGATCATCACAAAGTGCAAACTATTATAAAAGCAGTTTAACTTCATATACAGTATATATCACTTTAAAAATTCAGGCAGATTTTCACAGCATTATAAACAGAGATTAACAGCATTAACAGGAAGTTCAGACATTGTGTTTTTAGCAATCTGCTGACCTTCACACAATTCAGAATGTGTTTCTACACAGCTGCATAGCTACACTGGTTTGGAAGCAGCTACTCTGCAAGTACATGCTGTTCAGGCGTGTATTTTTCCAAACAGTTCTGCTTCAAAGTCAGTAAAGTTATACCCTTCCTGCAGCTATACAAAGTCAAGCTAACCTATATTCATCAGAACTAGGTTGGCATAAGTTGAAAATATTTTTTTTAAAGGAAGTAAAACTGTAAGATGGCTATGCGAAACATTATTTTCCTAACTATTGTACCTTGTAAAACTTAAAAGGAAACACTTTTACCAGGAAAGCTCCATTTCATGAAAAATGTTTAGGCATATTAAAGTATTATACTTTCCTAAGGTCTGACAATGTATCAAATTCCCCTGAACTGTAGCACATTAATTATTGTTTTTAAATGATCAAGGTGTCAGTACCTGCACAAGTGAGAGTCTTCTACTGAAGATCAAACCGTAATTTCTCCAGGCCTTTTCCTCACAAACTTTAAGAATCCTTCCATCACAGAAGAAGCCAGATATCAAAAAGTAATTACAAAATTCAGAGGAAAATTCAGTTTCCCTCAGTTCTTCATTTACTATTCTAAACTCTGGTCAGCTGTTTCAAGATGTTTCTAGACAGAATAATTGACATAATGACATAATGCTCAGTGGTAATATTAATATTGTAAATATGTAGCTATGATTTCAAAACTGCTTTTCTAAGTCAGTTGTTGAGTACTAGGCCCCATAAGGAGCTCTCATAGTAAGTCTGTCAGCAGCACAGACCCTGACACTACCTACAGCATCACTAGGCAAGGAAGACGAGAAGGCCAGTCCTTCATGAAAGAAACTTAATTTCACTATGTGCCATGCTCCTTCTACACCTGTGAAACGATGCTGATGGGAAGCTGGGTTTGCACTGCACTCCTGGGACAACTGGTAGCAGCTGAAAATTTTGGGGATGAGAGGGGAGACCTGCGTGAAGCTCACAGTGCACCAGCTGAGCCATTCTGTGTCGGAAAGCACGAGCTATCAACACTGCCGTCTGCTAAGCGGTCAGCAGCTACATACTGTGCTGGGGATGGGGGCTGTCCTCAGCTGCAAAAGGCACTGAGCAACTTGCTTTAACTGGAACTGGTCTCATCTCCTTCCAAATAGTTTCAGGGCTCTTGATTCTTTATCGATTCTCTAAGAGTAAAAAGATCCTGGCTCCGAGTGATCTGCACGAGGCACTCAGACCATTGCTAGATTTCCAGTAATGGACATTTGTTACCACGACAGCATCCGCAGAAGGGACCCCAGTGAAGTTAATTGTACATGGGTGTCAACATTGTCTTTCCCCATTTAATTATCCGTGGTAGCATATTTGTCTTTTTAAGAAGCTTATAGTCTGTACGTGAGTCAAGTGAGGTGATTATGAAGTTTTACCATTGTATCTTCAGAGAGTTGTGACAGAAGCAGTCAGGCAAGCTGAAAGATGCATACTAATTGAGACACAACAGAAGAGGTAATTAAGAAGATTTTGCCATGAGGGGAAGAACTAACAACTGAACAGTAAACTTCTTATCCTGTGATTTCCCATTGCCTAATCATTGCTGGGAGAAAAAGAATAAAAATCCTTTACAGGGCTGGAAAGGAAGCTCATGTTTTCCAGACTGACCAAGAACTAGCAGAATTCACAAAGCTGTTTTTTCTCTGCATCTCACACTCTGCCAGGCAAAGGGAGCAGAGGATCATCAGAAAATGTTTTGGCAACAGAAGCAGGGAGGATGAGGAGAATTTCACTGGCAATGTCAGCCTTGGGGTACAACAGCACATCCTCCTGAAGAGGCAAACACTGAAGCAAGTAAAGAACAACTAAAAAAAAACCAAACTAAAGCAAACAAATATGTTTGAAAAATACATTCTGAAATGTTATTGTGTATGCTTCCCTTCCATACCCATTTCTATCACAGAAATATTTTTGTCCTTACACAAATAGGATAAAATAAAGCCATTCTTCCATGGTTAAACCTTGTCTAATAATATCATTTACTCTCGGTGATCTCATTAATAGACTATATGCTACTTCTCAAGCAGCATTAGACACACTGCATTGCTGTTGGAGCATCCCACATCCAGACTAGGCTGAGGGCCTATGAGGGTCTATGCCATAAGCCCTCCCCTGCAATCCCTGCCGCCAGCTCCCCATCACCTCCCGACCTGGTGGCTAGCTGCCTAACAAATTCAAGGTTCAATTCTGACGCAACACAGCTCCATCACCTTGACTCAGACTGCTTGACACTTTTGAGCTCTATATATGCTGCTCACAGAGCTTTTCTGCACCAGCTAAAGACACCCAAATGCACCAGCTCGAGCGGGTAGCCACAGTGGTGGCTAACACCTCGCTGAAGGCGGGTAATGCTTCGAATTTCTGAAAAAATTGTCTCCTGAGGAGAGAGGAGGAGAGCAAGAGAAGCTCGCACCAGCACCAGTCAATGCTACGTTACTGCATTTACGAGCAGAAGCATTATCAAACACAGATATTTCTCCCACCAAGGCAAGTTAAGAGCTGTGTCAGGCAGACATGTGCTGCTCCAAGGGTGCCGGGCAAGCTGGGCGCAAATCGCACCCCTGCCTATAGACCACTCGCAGTGGTGTTGGTTTAAGCTTATTTTTCTTCTTCTGAAGTTCTGATACAATAAATGCCCATCAACATCATTTCTTGAAAACTCCATGAATCATTATTGAAAGATTGCTCAGATACTGCCTCTTTTTTCTTAATGAACTGGCTTCATTCGTTCTATGAAACAGGATTGCCATCTCTACCTCCTGTCTGTAGCCTTCCTCACAAGGAAACAGAACTGACTCTGCTGAGCAGTTTAGAAAGGTGAATGTGCTGAAAAGAAATACCTACTCAGAAGCCAGAATCAAGAGAACAGATGTTGGCCTGAAAAATTCAGAAGAGGCAGCAATTTTTAAATCTGACTTAGAGGAAAGATAGTGGATCCTCTATGACAGAAGGATTTCAGCAACCCTGACTTTCCACCAGCAGCTTGTTTCATAGAATTCCTAACACCTTCAGTTACTTTTTCTTACATCAGGAGAAGTAATAATGTGCCATGGTGCCTAATACAAGCTTTACGAAGATCAAATCCATTGTGCTAATAGGTAAAGATCAACTGTAAATCATCAATTAAGATCTAATTAATTAATTCTAATGGTTTACTCATAGGATTATTAACAATTGTGATGTTCTCAAATCCTTCTTTGCCAGAATTAACAATTTACAGGGTCCGCCAGGCAGTATCTAAAAATATTCAGAAATATCATTACATAAAATGATGATGAAAGTGCTGGTTCAGCAAGAGAAAAAGTAATTCATTTTTTACAATATACTGCCCTACATCTACCAAATAGGTTTTTTTCAGTTACCGTGTAAGTATGAAGTAAATTTTAATTGCCCACATCCTACTTTCTGCTCAGTGTCTTCTTCCCAAATGACTTTCAAACCATTTTACCTGTTCTGCTTTGTTTCTGTCACCATCATAGGCTAAAGCAGGTACCCCAATAGCAATGTTATTTATTTAAAGCCCTCACATAGCTCAAAATTTCATTCTTAGTCCTCATGTGTTAGAGGAAGAGCCAAACCCAAGATTAGTATTATTAATAGCTTGTTTTTGTTTTTTTAAAGTCTAACAAACTTATTCCAGCTGAATATTTCTGAATGCTCCTGCTTGGTATTACTGCAGCAGATTCATTCAGCCAGTAACACTCCTGTGTCCACACTCATTACTATCACCTCCAACCATACATTTAGCCACTGGCACGAGGGCGTAGAGGCTCACAGCCTTCTCACATCTTGTTTCATCATCGACTGGAATGACTAATCCCACTATATGGTGAAAAGCAGGGGTGTTCTTGAAGACACTCCTTTGTGTCCTGCTGAGCATTTGTACTTTGCCAGGGGAAGTTAACGTGCGACTCTTACATATGTTAGGGCCACAGAAACATGGAAACATCTGTAATCAAAGTTTGGGGTTGCTGACATTCAAAGATAAACAGCTCTCATGAGTGTAAACACAAGGCTCTATTCAAATTATAGCCTCTTCTGTGAAATCTTCAATCAGTCAGTGATGAGGAAAATGTCAAAGCATGGATATTGAATCAAAAACATAGACTATAGTATTCAAGGCAAACAGCCACAATGTTTACATGAGTCATCTGTACAACATTATGAAGCAGTAAGCAACAGAATAAAGAACAAAGCAGAATGGAGAAAAAATATTCACTAACTACAGTTTTGATGACAGATTTTGTAGAACTTGGACTGACTGGTACTGAGATTACTGATGGGAACATTAATTAGAGATTTTACACATCAACAAAAGGAAAAGGCAGTGTTGCTGAGTAGGTCTCATTGACAGATAAACAAAAGAATTTGTGGTGTGGTGGTTTTGTTTTGTTGTTTTTTTTTTTCTTTAAATCCTAAAAAGAGAGAAACTGTAAAGGAATAACTATAAAACATGGATTAAATAGATCTGACAAATGGGTTTCCCAGCATTATGCAGTATTAGCTCCTCTATGTGGAGAGATCTTCACCTGAATACCTAAATATTGCAGAAACACGAGCCATTTTGGTAAATATGATGAGCTTGGAAAGAAGAAGAAGGAATTGTAATCCAAGTTGTGCAAGTTTCCGATGAAAAATCTGTATAGTTGTATACATCCTCGGGCTTAAAAATAAAACTCTACACACAGAGGACAATAAAAATTTTGTTTGGATGTACACAAATTCTGTAGACTGGAAGCTACGCTGTGTTTTAATGTGCATGCAATTAATGGTCATCTTTCAGTATGGCGATCAGATTGATCATAAACAGAGTTTTAATTTGCCTCTCAACAATAAAAGAAGCAGGACTCACATCTTCCTTGCCACGGAGGTATTGGAAATCAAGCTCATACTGTTTATTTTCAGCCTGATGTAGTCTTTCCTGCTTCCTGCTTTGTAAGTTATTTATATTGCATACAAGATAAGGCCATATGTCCATTTCAGTTCTTACTTAATGGTTTTCATGAACAGCATCTCCATAACTTTATAAAAGATATGGTTATATCCACTTACAGAGGGAAGATGGAGGCACAGACAGGTGAGTTAACTTTCCCATGGGGCCTCAGCCCATTAATTGCACACAGAAGAGCAAAAACCAGGCATCCCAAAGCACATTTTGGGGTTTTAACAATTCTTTCTCACAATGCTGAAAAAGATAAACAGAAGATAGAAATCATAATCTCAAATTACTGCAGAAAAGAGCCGTGTACTCAACACTGGGGAAGGGTTTAAGATGATTCTTACTTTTTATCGCCAACTTGGAAAAGTTAGGCTTATGTTATTGGCTATGTCTCTAAGCTTCCTTCCTTAGGCATAGTAGTTATAAATTATATTATTTTTTCAGATGAAAGCACATATGCTAGTGCCAATTTTAGTCCAGTTACTAGGGCAACAAGGAGAACACAAACACACACGAAATGCACAAGCCTGATAAAATCAACTCCTGTTTATGCATGAGTTGTGACTATCAGCACTGGCAAAGAATTTAAAAAAGAGATGACTGGCGCTAGGTTATCAAAGAGGCAGCATTAATTTTACTCTTTCTTCTGCTGCATGCACCAATTTTAATCACATTTCACTTATGTCCTTTTGACTTCACTCTCAAGCAGAAAATTGTCCTACCTTAAGTATGGAAGTTATTATCATTCCTTCCTTCAGATTCAGGCATCCAAATAAATGAAATTTCAACAATGTTTAGCATCAAGCAGCTTCTAGGCTCTAAGGCTAGTGTAACCACTCAGGATTAAAAGTGGTAAGTACAAGCTTAACTGTCTGGAATAATGTAGGCAAAATTTCATGTCACTTTTATGTGAAGTAATTTGATAGTGAAGCAATAATACTGAGTCTTACATTATACCTAATCAAGGCTAAGTTACAGCATCATATCAAACCTTTATTAAACTCATCTTCAGAAAACAATTCTCACGGAAGTTGATTCACTCTATCAATAACACTTTAGTCACAGCAGTTGTAGCTCTGCTGTAAACAACTTGCTAATTGCATTTCTCAGTCCTTATGGTGGGAGACATGCTAACAGATTTAAGCATGCCATTACAGCAGAAAAGTTCCTTGGGAGAAACAAAAGTGCACAAATAAGCTATGCTCTCCAGATAAATTCTGGTTGCCCCACATACATATACACAGCTTCTTTGCTTCTTTCTGCAAGCTTGCATGGGAGATGACCAACATCCATTATCAGCACAAGTGTGCAATAGAGAGATATTCCATCCTCTGCAAGATCAAGTGCTTGCATAATGGAAACAGCGCTGTAATTTGACAGCTTAGCATACAAGAAATCATACATTCATTATGCTTTCTACAAGTGTCTGTGTAAACCAGTGGTCTATAACCACCAACTCATTGTATATGCTGGTTTTGGTATAACTTACAACACATGACAAGACTTACAATATTTAAACCAGGCATCAATGTAGAAAGTTAGAGCTGCATCTTCCAAACACAGTTGGGTTTAACAAATTGTCTAAATCCACATGATTTCATATTTTATTTATATATACTTCATTTAAAAAGTAATGTGCTGTCTGTGGGAGCACAGTGAGCATTTCATTGTATAAATAATCTTTAAATGTTCTTCATAAAACGTATCAAATCCTTGAAGCGCTTGCAGTAATTTCTATGTGTATCGTTATCTGATTTATTTTGAAATTGTTATCAGATAAATTGCATGCCTATATGATTTATCTGCCTTGAAACTAATAAAGTTAGCAATAAAATACTGTGTTAATCAGAACCAAGAGTTCATCCTTATATAGCTGTATTTCCAGAGAACTGTGTTAATTTTAAACTGGAACACCATTGTGCCAAGAATGCTATGAAACATTGCTGCCATCTACACAAATTAATAGTCAAGAAATTTGGTGACTATTTCCTTTTCATTTTGCAATAATATTTTAGGCAGCAGCTTTAGGAATCTTACTGCTGGGATAATTATGTGGTTTATGGCACCTTCCTAATTCTTTTTTTCCTTTCTGTGTGTATTTTCTCAAAGAAATACCTTTTTCCTGTTATGGCTCTCTAGTGAAAGTGGATTTTGTTGAAATTAATAAAGTAAAGCATTTTCGAACACTATGCAAAATATCCAGGAGAATGTTTTAAATAGTATTCAGAATAATCCTGCTTAAGCATAAGAAAAAAATTCCTCGGAGGACTCATTTCCCCTCATATTTCCACTACCTCGCCACATAACTTCCTGAATATATCACAGATCCACTATATTCTGTAAGTTTACATTTGCCCCAGGCATAAATTAATTCTCTTCATAAAACATCCTAATTCTCCCACCCAACTACCCTTTGAACAGCCTATCATTCATTTAAAATGTCAAAATAAAGAAATAACTCATACAGTGCTGGACTACAGACAGTTTTTCTAGGTCAGAGAACTCTGTCTTAGTTGATAGAAATATTTCCTTCCTATGGTGAACATATCTAAAGCTTAGGGTTTTTTTATTATAAATGCTAATTACTTTAGCATTCGGAGCTATCAAAGAGAAATGACTAGAGGAAAATTGCTAAGAGAAGAACTCCTACGGCAAAGTTAAAATCAAGCATTTTCATACATTTTAAGGGGGAAAGAAGCACACATGATGCCTTTTTAATATGGACCCTTGCAAGGGATCCTTGTGCCTCAAAGTACAGCTGTGTTTACTAAACTTCTCTTTAAATTCTTATGCGAGATCTTTCAACTGGTTTTTCACACTATAGTTCTTTTCAATTTCCACAGCAATAATATTTTTGACAACTTTCCATGTATTCTGCTGTTTACATTAGTATACACAAAGCGTAATTCAGAGAGGTGCCACCATAGGACTTAAGTGTAGACATGTGCACACCTATTCAAATGGACAGTAGACAGTTATTTGAACCACGGCCAGACAAAAAAAAAGCAAGGAAGCTGGGCACATCACGCCACAGAGTGTGGCACAGAGATCCCCAACGCCGCACATCCCCAAATGGGGTATGTATAATGGCACGTCCCAAAAGCAGTACAGAGCTCTTGGCACTGTGTTCAATCTGAGTTAATAAGCTCTCCCACGCAGAAGCAAATCAAAGCTTTACACCAGCTAGACTATGTGGTATTTATGGTTGGTTGTTAGTCTTACTCCCCCGAGATAGCCTTAATGGGATCTACTTCAGTCAGCCCATCACCGTACAAGATGGTTTTCACTAGATCAGCATTTCTGAGAGTCTTCCTGTAAATGGGAATCTGCGCAAACCATGGGAGAGGGGTTTTACTAAAAGGTCTGAAAGCTTTGACACTCGCTGCCAGTTCTGCTACCGCCTTCCTAGGTGACATTACACAAACCACTTGACAACTATTTCCTTCATTTGGAAAACAATTGACTAATATTAGTTTTCTGAGGACAGCAGACAGTAAATCAAAATGTTAATCATTGAGTATAAGGTGCTACAGACGTGAATGGTTAGTAGATACTTCTCTGAAGCAAGACATTGATAGGAAAAAGGAATTATGAATTTAATCACACAGTTTTTACTCAAGCAAATGCTCCTTTGAGCTTTATATTCAACAAAGCCTGAAGCTGATAAAAACTTTCCCAAATTTCAGGATAATCTACTGAGCAGTGGTAAAAAATGCAGAATACAACTCAGCGTGAGATACAACCTGTAAATAACTATGGCTGTGAAAAGACTTTGCCTTTAATTTGCTCATTTGAATGTCTAACTTTTCACTCTTTAATCTTTTGCTCAGTTTTACTGTAATCTTGGGAAATACCACAGATAAGAGATAAACAAAGGAAATAGGATTAGACATCAACTACCAAACAAACAAAAAAAAAGGCAGCTTACAAATAAAAGAATAATAAATTAGACAAAGCAGAATGGTTTTATTGTATATTGAACCTATTGAGGTAAGAGAAGTGCTGTGCATTTTTTTGACAAATATGTATTGTATTTAAAGTCATAAAAACAATTACAATGACATTTCCGTCCATCTGTATTGCACATCTTATCATGCTATCCATGACTAAACATTTTTAACTAATTTCTGTAAACCAAATATGTTCTGTGAACAAGGATAAAAATCAGTTCAGTTTATCAGTTAAATAATTCTTAATACCAATTACCGGTTGCTATGGTAATAACTGAGACTCTAGAAATATGTATTTTGCTTGTTTGGCATAGAGAAGCTGCTTCCCAGAAAGGTGCACATAGCGAAAGTTAGATGTCTGTAGGAAGATAATACCAAGGTCAGATATTCATCCTACTGGCATTTATACATTGCCATTAAAGTTATATTTTGGCACTATTAATTATGCTTGGCTGCCTCCTTTTCTTTTTTCTTTTTTTTTTTTTTTAAGCACATAATTGGGAAGTTTCATTATAGTGAAAAATTCTTTCCATGGTAGTTAAGAGAAAAATATTTTGAAATAATGCGATTTTCCTTGTAGTATTATGTTAGCCACTGCCACTGTTACTTTTTTTATTGCCTTCATTCCAATTTTATATTTAAACTGTGAAACTTTTTAAAGTGCATCCATGGCAATTCAAATACAACCATTTCAAATGTGTCAGAAGTTTTGCTGAAATACTTTTTAACAGCTTTAACAGGTTTTTAATGAAAAGAGTTTTTTGACAGGAAATGTACAGTTATTTTTCATTTAACTACCGAGCTTTGAGAATGTAAATGTTGAGTCCTTCATTAACACAGGTGTTTAAAAATATCACATGCACACAGATGTTTGCTTTAATACTTTCTCAAGGTTCAGGAAAAAATTATAGGAATTTTAAAACACACATAAACTTGTCAGCAGAAGTGAGGTCCAAAGAACAAGAAATCTTCTTTAGAATGAATGCACATCAACTGCTTGTATTCCTAAATACAAATTTGTAGAAACAGTTTTCAAACCCTTAAAACACATGAGTTACCCACCAACACTAGCACTGTGCAATAAAAGAAGAATAACTTTTTAGGGGAACATGGCATCAAATCAGGTAAAAAATAACTAAGTGTTACATCTAAATAATACATAAAAATTATATATTTTCCACGTGAAGAATCACAGACTGATTCTTGAGTAGTGCATGCTCCAAGCAGTTCCCCAAACCAAGTGATCAGGACCCTAGGAACACCGGGACACACATCTGCCATAGTTTTAAATGTAACCTAAACAGGTTAAACATGAAAGAGCTACAAAAAGGCTGTAAATTAATGTAATTACAGTGGTAAAATGTCCAGAAAACAGTCTAAAATCTCAAATCACACTCAGCCTTTAATTGTTTTTTATGGAAACAAACGAGTGTGTGTGTGTGAAATTTCTTTAAATTTTATTTTCTGCAATAATTTTAATATTTTCTCTTAAATCAGAGATCTGTGCTTTTGATAACCGAAAGATTTATCTTTTTCAGTCAAACTATGCTTGTCCCAAGAGAAGTCACCTAGATCTCTCTAGGTTTACAGGTCATAACTATCTGGAGCCTCTTTTCAGTTCTTTAATTTTCCCTCAGTTCCTTTCCCTTCCCAGCTTTGCATGACTAGTCCTGTAATACGACACAAAATCTTCTGTAGATGAAAATGTGTTTCAACTAAAAAACACAGAACTTTCCAAAGTTTAACTTATGAATTACTCAATAAACTTCAGAGCCCCAGGCTACAAAAAGGCTTAGCTACCTCGTTAACACATTGACATCTCTCAAATTCTTGTGGCCGTGCTCAACTCCCAGATAGAGGCAATCAGCCTTAACACACCCCAGCTTCACAATGGAACAAATATGAAGCATGTTTTGCTCCTTCAGCCCTTATGCCTAGTTTAAATGGGCACTCACCCAGAATGCATAATCAAGGGACCAGGATGACCAGGGGTCCTAGAGAGCACATCTGCCCCAGAAAATAAATATTGCCTAAGAAGCTGATGGTGCAATCCCTAACTCCTGCCAAAAGAATCTTCCCTGTTGCACATCACCTGTGACTGAAAGAAGAACTGAACACACTTGTTGGCCTTAGCTCTGTATTGGCATGGCAGGTTGAGAAGAAGGAAAAGGGAAGAGGAAAGAGAGAAGATCCACTGGATCTCTCAGCATCTCCCTCTGGGGCACCGAAACCACAAACAGTGGCCTGAGATGGGGTCAGCTCTGCCCTCCAGCCTAGGAGACTTGTGGCCACCTCACGGCTTGTGGTGGCATGAAAGGATGTCACGAAATGTGCACTGTGGGGCTTTATGGTTCGTATTGTGAAAAAGCCTGGGAAATAGTAAGCGCTTGGAAAAACTAAAGGAAGGGGTTCTTCATCTCCTCTACCCTTAAATAATCTATAAACTGATACTTGAAAATGAAGGCTCCTCTGATAGTGGTGAAGTTGGTAATTTGGAGGACTAGAGCTTCGCCACAAATGTGGAAAAAAAAAAAAAAAAAAGGCAGAACTTGGCCCTGGTAACCCTAAGGGGAGCTGACAGGTGGATAATTGCTCACATTTCTTTTGTAATATAGAGTTGGGAGTTGCGAATGTTAAATTTGACTCATAGATCCTATGGTGATTCATTGTGTTAAAGTATTTACCACCATATACTTTATTGGATCATGGTGAGTAAGATTCTACACACAACTGTAAGGTCATACAGTGAGTATAATCCCCATTGCCACATTTTTCAAATGCCCAAGACTTATTACAGCAGAGCTAGAGATTACCTTTTCACCACTTGATCTCTGTCATGTGCTCTCACATTCTCTACTCTGGTCAAGGCTAGCAATTCCACCAGTCCGGTTATTTTCAGATTTTTAGCATGTTTAGCAGCAGAGAGTAAAAAGTCCCATGCTTTTAACACATTATTGCTTACCACTGCAGTAATATTGGACAAAACCAGCAGTACAAATATGTTTATTAGTGTCCACATTTCGGTTATGTAAAGAGACTCCAGAGCAATACCTGAAGCTTATTATACCAACAGTATGAATTTTAGTTTTCATCTTTATGTAACTGATATGCTAGAACATAATTTTTCGGCAAAATAAACAGAACAAGTTCATATTATTAATTTCATATTCAATCATTTTTGCTTCTCACTTTATTTAAATTATTCCTTTTTTTAGAAGTATATGTATTTCTAATTAGAAATTAATTATGTCTCATTATTTTTACTCAAGGTTGCCATTAGAACGACACGGAAATGATCAGCTGCAATGTCTAAGCATAAGCACATCAATGAGCAGGACAGGGGAATTTTGAGGAAGAACCTTTAGCACAGGTGAGAAATTCCATTGTCTGGGAGGACCCAAAGAAGAGGAACTGACTCCTCCTCACTTCTACAGAAAAGAACTGAGTATCCCCAAAAAGGAAGAACAGGTAACAAAGTGAGAGAGAAGAAAATTAAGAAGGAACAGAAACGGGAAAATTTTAGCAAGAAAAATAAGAAGGAAAGCGACCAGGTGCCCAGAAGAGTAACAAAAATCTCACCCTATAACTGGGTGAGAGTCGCAAAGATTAAATAGAGGGAGAAACAGAAAAAGAACCTTTCACTGGTCCAATCCACTGTGAACAGGAGGGCAAATTATTCTTTTGCACTTCCTCTTTCAACAGCTTTTATTTTCTTGAACTGTTAAGGTCTCCTTCACTTCAGTCTAAACAAACTCAGTGTTTCCTGTCTTTCTATCTAAGTAATTATTTCTGCTCTCTTCTGCAGTCTCTCCAAGTAGTCCATATTTTTTTTAAATGTGAGATTGCCAAAACCACTTGCAACACATCTTTAGCTCTCCTCCAAAAGCAAGGATAGGCTCCTCCCCTAGAAATGACTCACACCTCCAACCTACTGAGTCTTGAAGAAAACGTAAAGGTGAGATTAGGTTCACCTTGTTCACTCTGGTACACAAACACTGGATCCATTTTGCTGAGCATTACACAGACAAATATATTTTGCATTTCCTTGTAAGCCCTGCCTCTTGCCTTGGAGGGGAGATGTCAGGGAAGGACAGCCAAAGGACATTCGCAAGGAAAAGCAGGTTGAAACCTCCTCTTCTCTTGAACACCTTCTCTCCAGTTTTCTCTAGACTCTCTCACAGCTTTTCTCAGAAAGATTTGTTAAAACCAGAATCAAATTCAGTAATCACTTATGTGTTCTCACATTATGTGTCAAGTACTAGTATTTCACAGTACAACAATTTTAGCCTACTTATTTAGACTCTATGGTTCCTGACCACTGAAGGTTTTGACACAAGCGGCTTGAAACATTGTCGTAATCCTGTAAAATTAATCCATTCTGTCTTATACTGAATATTAACTGTATAACATTTTAATAACAGCAAGGAAATGGATGTAAAATTAGAGTCTGAAAAGGAGAGGCTTAAAATGTTCTCATATTCTTATCACTGCTTTAAACACGAATCGTCAGTAGACTGGATCCTGCCCTGGGTACCACCCTCAGCACCTCGTGTGTGCCATCTGCCAACCAGCCAGACCAGATTCTTTATGGATCATTTTGCTCAGCCGTACAGTGGGACTATATTCCCCAGCCATTCTCAAAGAGAACTTGAGATACAGACATTAAAGTAAGTTCTTGGTATGATTATAATGAAGACAAATATCTACCTAAGCTCTAATGAAAAAAGAGAAAGCAGAGACATGCTGGTCTGAAGCCCACGTTTCACACGCTTATGCTTCTCTGTGAAAATCTCTCAACTATTTCTAAGGACACGCATGTAGTCCTTATGCATAAAACAGGCTGACATGCAAAAGATGGTACTCAAATAATTGCTGCTGAGTTCATACAAGCCCAGAGATAGTATTTAATGATTAGAAGATTTGCTAATGCACTAAGGCTACAAAATAAAGTATATTTTTCATTCTTTCCAAAGTCTTCCTGAATTGTGAGAAAAAAAATCAAGCTTTTAGTAAGTGCTACAAAGCACGTGATGGATACATTAGGAAAACCAAGCAAAATCTGAAGTAATTTAATTCAGATTTTGAGCTATTATTCCTCTCCAACTGTTGCAGAAAAATGATCTGTGTATACTGGTACCCAATCAGGATGACAGTAGCCTATGCTTTCCATCAAAGTTGCGCTAGAGGATATACAGACTGATTCTGCACCTCTATTTTATATTCCTAGAATTTTTTTGAGAAAACTTTGTATTTTCTCAATGGTTTATCACAATTATAGTTTTCATTAAGAGAAGAAATGCATGGTATTAACTATGAAAAATGTGGGTTTGGTGTCAGTTGGACAGTTTGGATTCTGTAAAAGTCTTCTAATAGAGCAATGTTGCAGGATTTTTGATCATCTCTTTGCAGGATTTTGCAAATTGTAATGTGTGAAAACACCAAGGGAGACCCTCATTTACATGGTTCCACTGAGGCCCAAGAGTCAGCCCTCATCACCCCTGGTAACACATAAGGGCTATAAAGCATCTTCCTATGCATGCCAGGTACAAATAGTTATTAGAACAAGTGATGAGCTGATTGATTTCAGCACAAGGAAAAAGGAACTGGACCAGCCTCAATTTGAAAAGTAAATCATTAACCCAAGCACTTTCTGTAGGTGAACATTTCATTCTGTGACTAGCTGAATTCTGATTCTTAAAATCAACACAGCAGAACCGAGGGTGTTGCAGTAATGACTCTGTTTACTTATGTTATAATCATATTTATTCATATATGATTAATGACTAAGTATACAGTGAATCTATAAAACCTGAGGACATACGGTACCAAGCAGCGTTCCTGCTTCATTGTTACCTTGGAGCCTCATGTACTTGGTATCGGTTTGATTGGATGGTTTCTCTCAGTCCTCCAAAACAGGAAAGAACTGAACTGTTAGTTTTATTCTAGGAAAGCTACTATTTTCACCACAACAGAACCTGAAGACTTGAATCAAAATGTATTGTGGAGATTATGTGAGTATAATGAGCTGTTCTCTGAAATCTATCAAAATTTTTCACTGCTCTTGAGTTGTCATCACACATGTTGGGACCCATTTCCCTCCATTGGTAGAAATTAATCTCAGGTGAAGTTCATTTATTTGTGATTTTGGTTTAATTCTGGGGTTACTTACAGTATATCTGAAGTATCTCAAATGAAGATTTAAATATAAAGAATTATCAGTTCTTGTCTCATAATTTTAGGCCTTTCAAGACAAAATAATTTGGTTTTTATCTCTTTGTGATACTCTGTGGGTTTTCTATACTTGCACTTAACTTAACACATGACACAAAATTGCATACTATCACCTAATTCCTAACTGTATTAAAAATAAATATGTGAGTTGTTCAGAAGATACCAGTTCATTGCACTATTTTGTTGGGTTTATATTTTCACAAGACAGTCTGTAACTGCATAAATTAACTGAATACCTTTTTCATCTATAAACATTTTGTTTTGTTCACAATGTGAAATATATTTTAAAGTAAAGAAATGCTACCTCTACAAGGGCCGTAACACAGGAAGAGCTATTAATTATTGTTCCACATCAATAAATTATAGCAATATATTAAATGATTTCATTAGCGGTCTTCAAGAAACTAAAAGTTCATAGTGCAATTTTAAATCTCCATTCTGAAAGTGACTATAGTTATTATTTCATGACAGCAAAATATGAAATTGCTTTCTGCACCTGGCATACTGATAATTATGTTCACTAAGGACTTTCATATTCTTTTAATTATTATTAGTAGGAATAGTGATTCATTCTTCTCAAATGCTTTTTGTATGTGCATTCCCAATAAATTTACAGATCAATGCAGAATTTTCTAAAGGATGAATTTTTTATTCTTATTTTATTTGAAAGTATAATTGCACTAATTATTCCAACCTCACCAATAAAGTATTTCTTTATATTCTTTATATTTCTGTATACTGCATACATTTGGGCTTTTTTTTCTAAAGAAATAGGTATTGAGTGGGTTTTACTAATGTGTTTCGTTTTCTGCAGTTTGGGATCTTGCATTTTTACTAGGCCAGTTAAGAACAGAGAAGGGATTTTCTTATTTGTTTCTTATTTTCTCTTTTAATTGCTATGTTATTAATCTATTCTTGATAATTAAAGGAAGACAGAAAAAATAACTCCATGTGACAAAGCTAGTAGATCCATTTCAGCTGGAAAAGTCAGGAAGTTCAGTTTCTTTTCTGCTACTTGTTTATTGAGACCAATTGTATTTAAATAATTGACACTGCAGCTGCATACAGTGTGTTACCTAATATTAATGGTAATACATTATAAAATAACTCATAGAAGAAATTATTTTGCTCTTTAAGTCATTAAAATTGGTAATTATGATATTTGTAATAATACTGCAATAGTTTGATAGCACTGTCAAAAAATCAAATAGATTCCACATTAATTCTTAACCGTGGGAGATGTTTACAGAATCTATTTTAGGCTTAATTTAATGAAATCATTCTGCATTAGGCAGTGTTTAGGACTGCAAAGAAGGAACTTAAATTCCTAATTCTGATACTCTGAACTGTACCAAAATACTCCAAAATGAATGATGTGAATACCATCTCTCTATTCTCTCTGCTTCTAAATACATTAAGACACATCAAGTACTACCCTCTCCCCCACTTTTTTTTTTTTACTTATCACAGAATTAAGAGAGCAGAGAAGCACCTGTAGACAATGGAGTGTACGTTGGTCTCAGGAAAGACATCAAAACTTGATTACAGGCTTTCTTTGAAAAGCAGTGCGATGGATTATATTTTTTTTCCCCATTTCCACATGCTGTGGGATGGGAAGGGAGGGAGAGAAATCAGGGTTATGTATGAACTATCTGACTGGATCCGAACCAGCGGAGCAGACTTCTTTGCTGAGGCGCCTCGACAGAACGGGGACACGCAGTGCGGAGCCCAGGCAAATGTTCTCCCCTGGATGTCGGCTGGTTCCTCAAGATAAAGTCGGTCATGGAGCAGTGGCAGGTTTCTCAGATTTGTTCTCTCTAGCAAATCACAAGCAAGAAAACAGGGCTTACATAGGCCTGAGTGGTGAGGCTGTCACATTAATTTCTTGTCTGCTCTTCTTAAACAAAACCTTAGATTGATAACATCTTAAAAGCACACTTTAGACTTACAGATATTTTTCAAGGAATCCCAGAACATTAATACACCATTAATTCAGAGCATAAGGAACATGAAAACGATTTGGAAGTATTACTTTCAAAATTTACTTGGTTCTTTAAGATTATCTCCTTTATATGTTATGTTACATAAATCAGTAATTACACTTGTTCTATATGAACAACTGGATAGGATAGAGTCCCCCAAGATCAAGAATGAGATATACAAAATGTTGACAGCAGCAGTTCTGCCATATTCAGCAATGCAGTGCGACATCATTATCAGAGATTACATACAGAAAATGGCTCCCCACAGTACCATAGAGATAAAACTACAAGAAATTAGACAAGATGACATCTGCGAACTCTCTAAAATATATATACAGGAAAAGATGGGAGCCTTTGGAGAAAGAATTTTCTATGTCTAAAACTACCCCTTCCATTACTGTATCATATATTATTGAAATGAAGTGTAACACATACAGTAAACTCACAGTACATCAAAATACTCATGAAATTTTTATTTAATAAAGTTGCACAAAAAAGGATATCTTTGCAAGTGTATAGCTAGCTCACAGCATGTAGTTAGCTAATAAAGCAAGAATTTTATTTTAGTAGATATTCCCTATGGGAAACATTCAGACTGAGGAGTCTGACTTTGTTTGTTATCAGCAGAATGACTTACTGAACAAATATTATTAGAAGGTTGTTCATACTTTAGATTGCTTTTTCCATCACAAGACGGAATTGCCTCAACTTTACACTTCACAATTTGATAAAAGCAGCCTCAGCTTTTACTGATACTTTTGTTGAACTCCTTATGGCTTTGGAAAAGCTGTAACTTCCTTGCTCCCATACAGAAGGATGGTAGAGTGCAAGTACCATTATCAGAGTTGCTATGAATTTTACCGTCCCTTTCCAATCTCTTTTGTTGTTTTGATTCATTCCACTAACACCATGCAAAATCGTTCTGTCTGCACAACTGTTTTGGAATGAGTTCCTTTCAAAAGAGTTAAATGCACGTGTGCAAGCACACAGATATATGTATAAAGTGCCCACCCGGACCACCCTGTGGAAACAGATCTGTCTTTTTGTAGTTGAGGGTATCTTGATGCCAGAAAGAGGACTAAAATTCTTAAAGTCAAAAATCACTGAATGACCTCTGGAGATTTGTTTGCCTTACCTTTAGGTGCTTAGACATTTCAGGGGGATAAAGCAAAATATTGTTGATTTTCTTCCTTCTGAATAATAGGTATCCTTTTCGTTAGGGTTCTGCAAAAGAAAGATATAGTATGAAAACCTAGTCCTACTACTAAGAACATTAAGTGATCCAAATATGTCCCTGCTTTTCTCAACTTTCCAAAATATTTCTGTTACTTCTGAATCACAGTTTTATTTCACTTCTGTGGGTGGGTTGGAGAGCATTGTACTTAGAGAAATTATATTTAGTGAATGTACCCTAGCTCTTCCTCTGACATCACCAAGACAATCTTAATGCAACTTTCACTGCTGTGGATTTAGCTTTGCCATGATGTGTAATTTCTGCTTGCAGCAAACAGCAACATAATGTTCATTTTAAGTGTGAAATTCCAGGTCTCAAAGTTGATGTGAGCACGAATCTTAGATCTTTTATTCCCCCTCCCATGTCTCACCAGCTTCTTGACTTTAGCAGTTTCGTACTTCAGCACCTATATCAATTAGTTATTTTGTATTCCAGCGAACATCTGAATCACTTTTATTTGAAAAAGGCAGACACAGAGCATACTTGGTTTTAGTCTGGAGAGAGAACACTGCTTTGAATTTTAGTATTAAGTATACAGTAGCTGGTTGCAGATAAATAATTAACATGGGACTTTCCTACAGAGGGAAACTCAGATGCATTAAACCCAGGGTCAGAGAAAGCAAAAGGGACTGGTCTGCCTTCCTTCTAGACAATGGAAGTGGTCCCTGATTCTTTAGGACAAGCTTGGTGTGGATCGTAAAAGAGCTTAATGATTAAGGACATACAGGAGAATTTGGGTATTTTAGTATATTTTCCTCTTTTATAAAATATCACTGATAAAGCTGACTTCAGCAGATTAAAGCTGAAGTAACATTTAGAGTACTGATCAGAAAAGTTTAACTTTAAAACAGCTTGCTTTTTCCGAATCAAAGACACTTATTTAGTCTGCAGATGAAAGGCTGGAATTTAATTTTTAACATTATAAATTATAACCTAGAAGTGCTGAATTACAATTAAACAATACCAACTTTAATTGTCAAACTATTTCTTAAGAAAGGGACAGATGATGTCGGTGCAATCCTAGCCTTCCCCCCACCTCTTAAGCCACTGTTCTGCTGATGCTCTTCTCCTGAATTCTTTTGTCTTTATTCTACAGCAGTCTAGTGCTCAAGGTGCACAACATACTCTGTACTGATTATTGTCACAGCTTACTATCGCTGTTGTTGGGCACATGAGTAATTTTTTTTATATCACTTCTGTGTAGAGTGACTTCTGACAAAAGCATAGATTGAGTTCCTCCCCCTCCTTTTTTTTTTTTTTTTAAGTTATCATCACAGTAGTTCTTGATGTTCTGTCTCACGGCAGTTGCCACCTCATGTTTTCTATTTTGCAGAAGAAGCTGTAGTGATTCTGCAGGTTTTTATTCACTTTGATTTATGATGTGCTCTCTCGTCCTGTAAAATATTTTCAACTAATCTTCAGAAGGAGTTATTGTAATGTGATTGCTGCCTCAAAGCTGTTGGAATCTGATGATGGTACCTGTGCTATGGCCTACCTAATAATTCATTCTGATCGATGGGGAGCTGTTGCTTGAATTACTCAGCACTCTGTTGGACATTTCATTCACTGGAGGGTGTTTAAAGGTTTATTTCTTCTCTATGTAGGTAGCTTTTTTCTTTCACATAAAATTTCACTTCATGTTCAGGATCTTCTGGTGGATATTTGGAAGAATTAAATGTATTTTTAAAAATAAACAATAAGTAAGCAAAACCTCAACAGGGGAATGACTTAGCATCCATATAGTGACTATCTTAAGGCTTGTGGAAGAAAAGTCATGAGATTATACCACTAATTTCCTTATGCTTTTCAGACCTTAGGGGAGAAAAAGATGTTGTGTAAGCAAAACAGAAATGGCCATAGACTCAAAACTGGCCATCTTGGTGTTAGAGTCCAATAGTTTATCAGGTTCTTTTAAATATTCACCCATACAGAGTGTAATGTTTAATATCAAATTTAGTTATTTGAAGATAAGTGATTTTACACAGGATTTTCAATCTAGCAGAGTAGTACAAAATGTACTGAAAACACTAGATAAACATAATACTGATGAGATCCCCATTGCTCCATGATGTGCTCACTGTTACGGTGCTGGCCACCCCCAGTCACCAGGAAGGAATACGTGGGTTGAAGCCAGCTTAAGCCCATTGCTCTCTTCCAAATTATTTTGCTAGTTGCTAATTTTTTATATTCTACATTGGGCTAAGTCACTCCCCTTATGCTCCTCTGGTTAACTCAGGGAGACATTCACACCCTTTTAATGAACTCAGGTATAAACATTTACACCACCAGTTCGTCCACACAACCGTTGATAGCTGTGTACCTAAAACAAAGACCACCCTCAGCCCCCTTTGAGTTGAGATAAAAGCAGCTTTCTTTGCAACGGCCGTGGCCAGTCACATCCTGCATTGTTCCCTGAATTTCATGGTCACATCGCCCTGCCCCTTCTCCTCTGAGCCCTCTTCCATTACAGGGGTTTATTGGTCAGGCACAGCTGACTTCAGTGAAAATGAATGAAGTGTAACAGCAGTACGTGTAACTACACTCAGCTATTCAATCAACCCTAAAAATGCCTTGCTTCAAACCAGGGCAGTAGAAATTCTCTAACCGAAGATAATGGAAAGGAACAACCTATTCCCATGTAGTTGTCTGCTCCCTGATGAAAATTCAATCTGTTCTAATTTCATTCAGTTACCAAATGCCTCTGCTGCTCTGCTCCCTCAGTTTGTGCAGTGATGAACACCGCTGCTAGATATACATTTCCTAGGCACCTTTAGACATTCAAACCCTGTGTAATTTTGAGGGGTAACAGGATTTTGCACCCTAGGCCCCAGGTTCTGGAAGCAGAGCCCCAGCCTTCCCACGCTGAGTTGTTTTGACCTATTTCCTTATTTTCGTCAGGATTGTCAAGCAAAAGAATGTTGCAACCACAGACACTTCTAAAATATGGCAAGATTGCAACAAATCTTTGCAAAACAAAATGCCTGCCACAACCTCCAGGTTTATCTCTCCGTATAGGAGATTATTGTCAGCATTCAATCTTATTCAACAACTTTAAACTACACTAGCTCTTTCATGCTTTCACTCTCCCCATAAAACTACACCAAAGGACATTAGAGCAGTCATTTGTTCAGAAAAGCACCTCTTGGATTTCTGCATTGCTTTTGAAGCGAGATTTTTCCTTCTCACCTGCCATGTAGTATCTTGTCACCACAGGACAGTTGTGTCACCTGCCAGCACAGCACTAAGTCCCCATCCTCTGTGACAAGTTTATGGGTTGTCCGTGCAGGATTTACCTCAGAGAGGCACAGACAGCACTGCAGCATCCAAAAATCAATCGCTGTCTCTGGTCAACCAAGAAATTTCCTTGGCTTTGCCTTCCATGGTAAATACCACACAGCTCTCTCAAATTACTTGATACTGGACAGAAACCAAAGGGCCGTAACACACAGCAAGTGGTAGGCTATCACTCCATAATCATACTGATCTTGGACACGAAATTACCAAAGTTCATCTCTAAAAGTTTAGCCCAGACCTGCTTGTGCCCATATTTCAAAAACTCAATGAAAACAGGTGGGAAAAGTTTAATAAGTAATAAACACCCGAAGATTGTGAAATTAAGTGCATAAAGCGAACCAGGCGTGCTTCTGCAGGCTTGTGGCAGACAGGAATTATGAAAGTGGTCACAGGATAAAACTGGCATAGGTTGTGATGGGATAAATCTTCCTAAAGGTTACACTGTACAAGCACCGCAAAGTAGCAAAGCGCTTTCTTCAAGGTATGCAACGTTGCAACAATAATTCTGTGAGCTGTGCCAGCAGTAAGGCATCATTAACTACTTGGAAATTCCTTCTTAGGATGCTGATAGTGTGTATGCTGGAAGTACCAGACATCAGTTCAGAGAAATGTTATATATTGGTAGAATGCTGAATTTGCTGAGAAACCCCTCTGAAAATCCAAATACACTGAAAATCCTCACAAAAATAACACTCTGGGACAAATATCTTTGTGGGATGGAAGATGAAGCCAAGTACAATGCGTACACTATAAGAAAATTGTAATGAAATTTTAATGAGTTTAAAAACAAGCAGAAGGATGAGAGTTATTTCCCACAAAGGACTTGTATTAAAATGAAAAAAAAAAATCCTGAACCTTCATATTTAATTTGCTTCTACTTAAAAGCATTATGTTTTTAATTAGATCCTGGCTAGGAAACAGGTGTTTACTAGATCAGGTTTAATCTACTGATGGTGAGCCTCAAATAATGAGATGGTGAATACTTTTTAAAAGAAGTGTTCAACAACTCTGCTGAACCAAGAGAGAATTGAGCACATTCAAAAAATCCATTATTTTTCCTGAAAGATACAAGGGCTGTATTGAGGTTTTTCGTCAAAAATGTACAAACCTGCAAATCTGTGTGTTCAACTCTTTTTTCTATGATCAGTCCTTCCATTATATTCTTGCAAATATGCATTCTGCAAGGCCCTATTTTTGTTTTGACTGTTTCATGAATAAAAATCTATATTCCAAAATCATTAATGCTCACCACTATTCTGGCTGAGAGGTGACATCAACTTCGAAAACCACTTTTACTCATTTTTTATTCGAAGGAGTATGCAGGAATCCACCCTTAAAATACTCATTAAGTTGGTCACTTATTTCTTACTTTAGTACAAGTATCCTAAATGCTGAAAAGATCAGTGACTTAGCAGTTTGTTTTGTGACACCACAAACCTGAATGTGTGAAAGGAAATGCTTTGAGATAACTAATCTTTGTGGGAATTTAACCTGTTCACAGATGTTACACAGATGAGGAGCCAGCACTGGTATTTTAAATTAGACTTGAATAAATGCACACATGTCCTACAATTTCTCTCCCTCCCCCCGCCACCCTTCTCACCAGCAAGGGCTGACAGGTTCAGACAGCACTTAAACTGAATGCCAGATATGTTTATGCTTTCTACCTTTGGTTCAAAATGCAGCTTCAAAGTCTTTGAATCTCATATCTGTTACTTAAATTCCTTTTGCTTCCTACCATTCTTTGTTATTATTCCCATCAAAATATTTTTATGTTTTGGCAACTTTAACATAATATTTGACGATGTTTTGGGTTTGGACTTGTTTGGTTTTTCCTCCCAAGATGGATGAGCTATTTTATTGTCTCAGATATTTTGAGAGGCATGAATTAGAGCCAGAATGTTAGATTTCATTTTTTTTTCCCAGCTCAGAGCATATATTAACAAACATTTTTGATTCTGGATTCTAACAAAGTCATCTAGCATTTCTTTCCATAGTGACTTTGTTGATTAGTAAGCTTTGGTGTGGTTGGTTCAGCTATAGTGTTCAAGCATTTCTGTCTCCCAAGCTGCACAGAACGATGACTGAACCCAGGTCAGCGTTATTTGACATGCTAGCAAGGGGTGTGGGGGAAACGGAGCCCCAGGTACCATCTGGCCAAAGAGTCCTCACACCCCACACTGCTGCAAATGGCACGTGACTAGAAAACTGCTGGGGAATGACATTTGGAGAAGTATGTGTACTGTTAGTAACTAGGATGTCATGAGGATAGAAACTCTCACTTCATTTTTCAGGGTACTGTCTCTAGAGTCCTACCCTGGAGTTGTGTTAAGTGACAAGTGAGGCCCAGGGTACACAGACCATTCCCACTCTGACAGAGGAAGACGGGATGGAGCGTGTCTTAAGCATGAGCTTGCAATTCATTTTAGATACAACAACACGTATCACACTACAAAAATCGGCATGGTCACTTTTGTCTTCTGTGTGGCTGGTGTGTCTCTCTGTACTCCCAAAAGATTTTTTTTCTCATTATTTTCCTGACTGTTTTAGTAAGTAAAAAGACACTATATAATTTATGTTAGGTTGTAAGAGCAGGACCTTGTATTTAAATTATGAACAAACTGCAGAAGGATATTTGCCTACTGGCAAGTACTTTTTTGTGTAAAGGCATGTTTCCCTATCAGTAGCTTTTAAAGTACCTCCTTTTAAAATCTTACATTTCTGACCATACATTCTTTTCTTCACCTAGGCACTGACAATTTTTTACCTGTACTTTTGCTTGGTGGGTATAAAGTAATGATGAAACATCAGGAAATTATATCTTCCTTCTCATCAAAAACGTTCATTTCTTGCTTGATGCTTTTTAATTCCTTTGCTAAAATTGAGAGCCAAGGAGGTCTGATTAGTGGTCATGCAAAACATTATCATTACTGTCATTAGTATATCATTACTATATGATTACTATTGATGGCATGATATATAAAAGGCTTTCAAGTGTATGTAAAGTGAGCAAACAAAAAAAAAAATTAATTAGTGTAATCAGTGTACCTCCTGATTCTAGGAGGTCTTCATAAAAATACCCCATTTATATCTGTAAAATATATCTCCTTTTTCCTTGAAATGTAAATTTCAAGCTAACAGTGTGATTTTAATCAAATGTATTTACTGAAACTAGGAATCATCACAAAAGATGACCTTAATACTTGGGACATCTGGAAAAGCAGGTAGAATCCTCAGAGGAATGAAAGAGGTTAACTAGGGGATAGAGCTGAGCAGATTTCAACCTGTTATTTTCTTCTGTATACCTATGGGTTTGTGATTCTGTTAAAATGAGTACATCAGTTCTGTTTATTATTCACAGATATCTTAAAAAGAAAAAGAAGAAATAATACATGAAATAAAGTATCACCGAAAATGAACTGACAATAATTTAATCCGTTACAAAGCAACTAGAAAAATGATGTTGCCTTCTACATGGCACATCCGAAAACTATCTCTGCACTTAGGGGTAACATCATTCCTTTAAAATACCACTAGGTTTGTAAGCAACCTATATATCTCATTCATCATTTTCTCATTAGGCCTTTCAAATTAGAAATACCATGATAAATAGATATTGAAGACTGCCAGGGATATCATGGATTAACTTTGAAGGATAAAATAAGATTTTCGGAAAAAGGTTGGGAAAGATTCACACAAAACTAATTCATGCTAGGAGCAACTTTCTCAAATATGGTTCCTCTTCCTAGGGCTTTCTGCAAGTTTAAGTTCTATTTCATAAATTTAAAAATTTGCATCCTGTTCCCCATGAAGCAAAGACAATTTAATGTTATGATGGCTGGTTTTCAACAGAATTATATATGCAGTGTTATAGATGCAAAACACCTCAATTAAAGGCTGCTTTCTCCTTTAGCAGGTACAAGGAACAATTTTTCCCGCTCCGAATTTTAATCCTGTTATGGATGCCCAGTCGCTGGGAGGAGCCCTACAGGGAATCAGTGAGTACCTTGACAGATTCTAACACACCTTTTTTCTTCAGAAAGATCTCATTAAATGGCATGCACTAGGCAAAATAACAACTCATAAAATTAAAAGTGTCACCGATTCTTCAAGGTATCACAGTAAGACACACTGGCAATGTCCAAATAAATCATGTATTTGCATTTACAGGAACTAAGAGGTGATTAAGATAAATCTAAAATCTACACCAAAACTTAGGGTAATAAATGCTTTCCTCAAGAAAATAAGAAAAACAAAACAGAATTCTGTGTAATGTCACTACACTGAAGGCCAACAAAGTAAAGGGTTTTACTTGTAACTTCAATCGTTAAATATTACCAGGGACTGTTAAGTCTCTTAAAATATCAGTCATCAAGAAATAAAAATAAACAGAGTAGAAAGTTTAAAGAATGTATGATCTTTCACGCAGGAGTAATTTTTGCTTTCGGTCTATGTAGAAAAAAAAAAAAACAAACCAAAACCACACACACACACAAAGCACAAACAAACTAACAAACTAACAAACCTGTTCACCAAAGGATTCTTCTCTGTTCAGATTTTTGTGTTTTCCTGTTAAACATTGTTGGTACTGCTGAGAGTCAGAATATAGATTTTTTTTTTTTTTTACTATCTCAGACATTTGCCTCACATTAAAATTGTATCAGAATTTTTATACCCCTTGAGCTTTTCACAAGGCTGCACAGCACCAAATCTTGCATTCTGTTTTCAGTTTGTATAACAGAAATGTGAGGACTAAGACTTAATGTCAAATGAACCACAATGAGTATTATTGATCAAGGGGAATCTCAGGTATCGTTTTGATTAACGTGGCTACAGATGAAAGGTTTTAAACATTTTGCTAAACTTCAAACAATACTTTAAATGCGATGTTTCTAATATGGCAAGATTGTGATGATTCTCTTCATTTAACATTGCAAATACAAGCATATTAACTTTACTTTTAATTTCCCTATCAAACTATACGGAACAAAGTTCTAATTTTCAAGGACAACTGGCAAAATAAAAATTTCAGCCTCAGAGGACTTTAAGTCTCCATAGCCTTTACAGACACTGACTCCCTGACCCTGAATATTGCACACAGCATTACTTTTTGTGAGGAGGTTCAGTCACAAATGTTGTCCCACTGATACCAGTGGTATTACACAAATGAATGAAGTTATTCAAGGTTTAAAATATTTCCTGAATCCTTCTTAGTTTTTACTGTAGAGACTATATAAGCTGTACAGATTTCTAGTGATATTTTCTGAAAAGAAAGAAGAAATCCTTATGCACAGAGTTTCAGTAATACTTCCATTTTGTTTGATGGAAAGGACTCAGACTGATGTTAAATTAGTGTCTTGCTAAAAAGCTGGTGTGATTGTGGCAAGATGATTCAGAAGAAAGAGAACTAAAGCTGGTGTATAATGAGCAAATGCAGGCTTCTTCTGCCAACATAAGAAAAAAAAAGTATTAAATGTCCAATTACATTTATGTCAAAATGGAACCTGTCAGTTTTAGATTATATGATAAAATCTGCATAACAAAGCTGCAATAGGTACAGAATGTGTACCTGTAACATATATATATGCATGCCTATATTACAATGACAGGTAGAAACTTGGGAGACCACCCTCCTCCATTCAGATGTGAACGGTTTCCCATGCTTTCCAGCCTAATTCATCTCTGCTGCAAGTGTGATAATGTCAATTGATTTACACTTGGAGATACAGTTATGCTGGAATGCCATTCAAATGCTCAGCCATCAGAAATTACCACGAGCCAACTTTTGGGATGGAAAAAAATTTTAAACGATAAAATAATTTTCAGACTATGTTAATTGTCTTTTTCATAAGCAGTAAATACTTATGCATTATAGAAGTTTAGCAGTATGCTCTAGCCATCGAGCACAAGATCACAGGTAACCTTCAACAAAATGCCCTTGGAGATTGGTTAAAATGTTATATTTCTAAAACTTCATAATTTACTTTATATGGTTCCTCTGAAAATATGTATCTTTCAGTTTTTCAACAATGGTCTGACCATAGTTTGTCATTTCTATAAAAGAGATCCCTAATCCTAAAATGGCAATTTAATCCATATCAACAGGGCATAGAAGTATGACTTCCCAGGCTTAGCCACAAATTCTGCTAGTGTGCCTAGTTCTGAATAGATGAAAGCCTCTATCTGTTTTATTGATGCTTTCAAATCCATTGAGCTTGAGAGAGGTGGTGATGCATGTGATAATAACAGACCACTTCACTTTTTACTGGTATTACACCAGCAAGTGAAAGGTACATAAGCACAGTAAATATAACTCATGTTGGTAAATACCAGCAGGATATTAATCTGTTGACCTATTTTTTTCAAGAAATTAGGTTAGCGTTCTGGAACAAAACACAACCAACCACAAATGTAACTGAATTACAACACTTTGTTAATTTAGAGTCTGTGTTGTGTTTCCTTTACAGGTTGTGAAAAAGATGTGTTGATTGATATCCTAACGCAGCGTTGCAACGCACAGCGGCTGATGATCGCCGAGGCGTACAGGAACATGTATGGCCGGGTACGACAGCGCCTGTCTGTCCTTTTGTCACTTCTGTCCCTCCCGTCCCCAGTGCGGTCGGTCAGCTCTTCTCTCAGGTCAGCCACTGGAACCAAAAGCCTGGCAGACAGCTGCCTGGCACCCACGGACTGGCACACAATTTCGCACACGTAACTATCGAAACCTCTGATGGTTTAAAACTGCCATTTTTACAGCAGTAGAAGTACCTCTGCCACACACAAAGTTTAAAAAAAAACAGAGACATGGAAAGTTTCTTCTTCTATAATTCTTTCCCTTCCTCTATTGACCAAACCACAATTTCTAGACAGACTTACTTCTTCCTCCATGTGCTTTTGGAGGTTTCTGCAGTACTTTTTTCAAGTTTTTGGAATACAAAACAAAATATTGTACTTGGGTTGAAATACCAAAGAAAAACACCATACCAACAGTTACAGGTAGTTGTACCTTACTCACTAATTAATATTCTCATCTCAAGCACTGACATTCTCAGACCACACACCATGTAATCCCATCTATACAGCACATTAATCATCTCAGCTGCTTAATGTTAAATTTATGAATCTTTGAAAGGTGTTTCAAAAAATTTAAAACATAAAAAATTACCTTTTTTTTTTCAAATGCATTTTTTATCCATATTTACTGTATATGACAAGGCAGTTTTTGTTCTTAAACATACACGGAGACAGATATTCTCATTCAATGTCCAGATCTACTATTGCTAAGCAAATGACTTTGGGAAAGTCACAATGCCTGCATTTTCCTCACTTATCCCAGCTATGTAGGGCAAAAATAATAGCAACATCTTCTGTAAAATCCCTGTGAAATCTAGTGATGAAAAGGGCTGTATGAAACTAGATACTATTGGAAAGCCAAAGAAAAATGCTGTGATGAAACTGACCAGACGTGGCCTTCCCCTAAGAGAAGCCAGCCAAACATTTTAAACAAAATCCAGTTTTCTTCTTTTCCCAAAGCCTGAAAAACTACTGTCTCACTGGAAAATGCCTTGAAGGTCAGCGTATGCTTGCTGTTGAATCAATCATAGTGAAGGAGAGTGAGTTTGCAGAAATCCTACCACACAGCCATCAGCCTTAATTAGAGTTAACTAGAAATGGTTCATTCAAAAACTCCACATTAACCGCAGATGTGGTAGCGGGTTACACCACCAGTCTGCTAACCAGCAGCACAGTGTATTTTCATCTTTGGATAGCCGAGCAGTATTCCAGAGGAAGCCTTGTGCCACCTGTACACCAAAATACCACAACCGTTGGCCTCTAATATGCTGAAACACCTCCTTACTCTCCTAGAATTGGGGAAAAGAGAAGAGCTGGACTTAATCAGTGCAGTGGGTTGATTTGGTGTTGTTACTCACCTATAGGACATCACTGACTTTATTTGGACTACTATAAAAATTCAAACACATAATATTTGTGATATTATAGATGCAGCCTTGAATGGATTAGTATGTTTTAAATAGACCATAAAAGAACAATAACTGAATCACAGACTGAACTCGGTGGATCTGAATGATTAAAAGTTGTTTTCTGTTACGAGGTGTTTATTAGGTTACCATTACCATCATACATGCAAACCACACAAGTTCAGTGTTTATCCATGCAACATTGCTCACTGAGCTTTAGTTTTACTTACAGAAAACCAAAGCATGTCAAGCTACCCAAAGGTGCCTGTGGCAGTGGAGCACCCAGGCCCATTCTTTTCAGGTCTGCGTTTATCTCCTTAATCACTGGACAGTGCTCCTTCTCTACACGCCATCTATAGCAGCTAGCTGGGGTTTTTTCACCTTTTCTCTATAGTGTTTCAACTGGACTTCTCATTTGAACAACAGAAAACATTTAAAAGCTCCATGTAATTTTTTATCTTTAATTTCTGCACTCTGACACATGACAATGACCTACAGATAACCACTAACAATATCTCAATAAGGAATTGCCACATGTCCTTCAAGAATGGAGTTATGATTTGCCATATTTAGTATTAATGGAGAACAATTATTGAATTGATCACTACGGATCTATTTGGATTTTCTTTACAAATCCTAAATAAAAAATAAACAAATAAATAAATCCCTATGAAAACACACCACCTTTAAATTTATAACTCTGCCCGCCATATTCAGTCAACCTGAAGTACTATAAAACCAGTAATCACAGACCTGAAGATGTAGAAGAACTGAAAAAGCCAAAGAAAACCTCAGATATCATTTTTAAGAATTTTGATCTCTAAAACTATGAATAATAATAAAAGTGAAAGGCAAACAAACTGGTTTTATATTCCAGCAACAGGCTACAGAAAATTCTGAAACTCATGGAACCTCTTGCATATACACCCACAATTTTAATTTAAATGGATCCATTAAGCACTGGGAATACTTTATAGCGCAAGATATACCAAGATACTCTTGACATCCTTCCAAAAGTTCTACCTTTTGCCATGTGGAGACGGGGGCAGTGCAAGTTAGCTCTAATCTAATTCAGAGATGAAACAGGAATGACGGTTTGGGGTTTTTTTCGTGTTGTGGGGTTTTTTTTCTTTTTTTCTTTTTTTTTGTCTCACCTGTGACAGCAGATATATTGACATGGGTCATCTGGTTAGTGCTCCATGTGGTTTATTTGACTGACCCCTCAAAAGTTTGTTATCTTGGACAGGAACTGCGGAACAGGATGGGATGTGTCTTGCCCTGAATTGCTGCAGTTTACACTTCAGAAGATACTTTAGCACACATCAGTGAGAGCTTTTAACTGGCTGTAATCGGTATTAATGGATATATTGCATCAAGTGAATGTGCTGCTCAGCAGTTCCATCTTATGAGTGGTAAATTCTGCAGCACAGAGAAGACAGACAGGCAGGCAATAACAATTTTAGCCTTCTCAGTTTAATCTATGGCAAACCTGTCAGTCCAATCCTCCACCCTCTTAATTTCAATTCAGTCTGTTCAATATGGTAGCGACTGCCTATTCATTTGACAAATGGAAAGTGTGACACATTAGAAGGAGAAATATATTTAAAAAAACCCCAAAAACCAAAAAAACCCACCCTGAACTGGCTGCATGATTCAGACACACGGACATGCTTTAAGATTCATTTTTACAACTAGCCTTCAAGGATTTCTTATAGCAGAGATGATTAGGAAATGTTAATAATGACAACTTAGAGTTGTCTTTTCTTATTTTTCAATACTTCCCTTGGTTCTGATTGCAGGAGTAATTTTTAATTAGTATCCATTTGTATTATTAATCCATTTTCCCACAGGCATGTTGTCAGAAGTGAAATGTCTTAATGAATTAATTTCTATTACATGTGTGCTTTAGTGGTTGTAAAATGCAGCTAATGTGCATTTACTGAAAACTGCGTATGTTTCTTCATAATAAATTTAATTTTTAATGTGTGTATGTCCTCCATTGCTACTCTAGCTATTAATTTAATTATATTCAGATACGTATCAGCTCTGAAAAAAAGAAGAGCTTATATGATGGGGACCATTTCTGGTACTCCTTTAAATTCAGACTTAGGTCAGAACATATCTGACAGGTGCCTAGTGCCATACGCAAAACATAAAAAAAAAAAATTAGTGCACAAGTATCCTTTTACTCAGGAACAGCAATAGTATAACCAACAAGCTTTTGATATTTCCAATGTTTTGAAGGATGTTACTGGGAAAGGGGAGACTGGGGAGGAAACTCTTATCCATTACTTGGCTACCTGGCAAGTGAGTCCTGAGACACATGCGGGGGAAGAGAGGTCTTTCTTTTTATTAATCCAGCATCTGTCAAAAATAGTTAATTCAGTTTGAATGTAATATATACATAAATTAAAGCACATAACTTTCCAGTAATCCAAAGCAGATATTTTTATGTACTAGGAGCAATATGGATGATTTTAAAAATTATTCACATAGTAATACTGAAAAAAGCACCAGAAATTGCCTGTGTTCTATGAAATCTGACTTCCAAAGAAGCTTAGCTCCCACAGATTCACATATGGAATATGCCAAGCAAAGCTGCAGATGCTCTGCTGTGGTATTCAGGTATTCAGCCTCTAAGTAGTAGATGCACTTAAACCCCTGAATTTTCTTCTGTATTCTAATGAACCGAAAATCAACAAACCCATGTGGTCTATTGGCCTATGTGTCTATTGTCATCTCACCCACCTTCAACAGTTCATCTTTATTAATCATTTACAGGGAAAACCACTAATTTTTTTCAAGCTGTCTTCATAAAGTATGACTAGAGAAATAATCCTGTCTATGCTTTTTCTTTTTCTTTTCAAGGATCTGATAATAGATCTAAAAGAGAATCTCTCTCATCACTTCAAAGAAGTCATGGTCGGCTTGATGTATCCACCCGCCTCCTATGATGCCCATGAGCTCTGGCACGCCTTGAAGGTACTTCTCAAATTGAGAATTCCTTAGAGTTGCAGTTACTAATTACAGTACCGAACGTATCTTAAATTCTTTTTTTTGACATATAAATGGTTGATAAACTGCTGGAATTTAGTACACTGGAGTAGTGTAATACTGTGTAGTCATCAGAAAGATAGTGCTATGCGAAGTTTATTCATTGGTGTGCAAAAACCAGCATAAACAATCTACTTGTCGTGTAGCAAATACAATCCATTTCACACCTATGGTAAATTCAGTAAATGAAGAAATATTTATACAGGGAAATGAAAGGCCCTGATCCTGCAAGCATTTATGTATATTACAAACGAAATTCACGCGAATAGCCAGTGTCACACACTAAGCTTGCACCTCTGAAAAGACCAATACTTCTTTAGCAGAACATGTCTTTACATAAACACAAGTAACTCTGTGACAAAGCAATGATCACTCCACTCAGATTGAACTGATTGCACATTTTGAAGAAAATATTTCCTTTTGTTCCCAGGATCTGAGCCTGTGCTCCTTAAACAACTGAAGTTTTGAAAAAAACATTTTTTTTTTTCCAAATAATCATGTAATTAGATGATGAAATTCATTTCTGCAGGGAATTGTGGAAGTCAAAAGCACAAATTAGTTCATAAAGACCTTCAACAATTTATCAGAAAACAAGCCCACTGTTGGCTATTGAAACTAATAAACCTTTGAAAAATTCCTTCTCAGGAAATTCCTAAATTGCCAGTTCCTGGAAGATGAGAAGGCATATCAAAACTCAATGCTGTTTTCTTTCCATGAATATTTGCCACTGTCCACTGTCACAAATAAGACATAGATTATACGACTCTGAGTGAGGTGATCTACTTATATATTTTGAGAATCTCCTCAAAAAAAGAAAAATTAACACTGTTTTTTCCTGTCCTTCAGAGACTTAAACCAATGCACTTTTTAGAACTGCTGATATATTTCTAATTACAGTTGGTATTAAAAGGATTGTGAAATATTGGTAGCACTGGAAGCATGAATTTTATTAAAATTATTGACAAGATTGCTGAAGTTATATTTTTTTCTACATGTGGCTCAAAGCTAAACTTTCTTATCATATTCTATCTTGATCTGGATTCATATGGCCAAAGTACAAAACAGGCCATATGTGTGTCCAGGCTCAGGCTCAATGTCATGTTTTGCCACTATCCCAAATGCAGAATACTCACTAACACTATACATGTGCATATCAAAAGCAGCATATGCAGCATATCTTATGTGAATTCAAGTTTATAAAATTAATTCAAATCCTATGGGAAAATACAGTGATTTGCAGCACTGCATGCATGGCCATGATGCTTCCCTTATATACCAAGTTTTACAGTAGACATTACAGACCGTAACATTACTAAAAAATAACAGCAATAATAAATAACTAAACAATATAATAATTGGGTTCATATCTACTTCAGATTGTCTGAACACTTGTTGGAGATGTACACTAAATCTTTGCATCTCATTTCTTTCAGCAAATTCTAAATTCTTACTAAAGCTCTAAAATTCTTCCCATTCCTCTCTGTCAGCAGTAGTCTTGCCTCATTCCCAACTTGTTAACGTACATGTGGAATTTCAGATTAAGTAGAATACATTTTAAATACAGGGTTCTACTATTAATATAAAGCCATTTTCTATTTAAATAGGTAGGCTATGCAAAAATACATTCTGCATTGCTCTGGCAGAGATTGCTATTATTTTGTTACTTCTGAAAAGCACAATGTTGCTTTCCTCTAAAAGCTGTGGTTTCTACTAACATCCTCTTTTCCTATTTATTTCTATCCACACAGGGAGTAGACACAGAAGAAAAATGTCTAATTGACATATTAGCCTCAAGATCAAATATGGAGATCTTCCAGATGAAAGAAGCCTACTTAATGCGTAATGTTTTTTACAAGTGCACAGTAGCAGTTGTACCATGTGTGCTCTGGATGTATTAGCACGCATGAAGGAACTGAACTACAAAAATAACTTCTCAGTACTAACTGCCTCCCTTCCCCCTCCTCTCCCACAACTTCATACAAAAGGCTGAAGCAAAACGTTTAAAGTTGAAAATAGGTCATAATATTTTTGAGATGCAATGCTGCCTAAGACGTTTGAAATACCTGGCAGTCACATTTGGGGATTTTCAGAAACTTTCGCACACTTTCACCAAAAAAAGTATATAAGCTGTTTTCCTTCAAAAAGTCCTGACTCAGGCTGGACACTCCACTCACCTGCCTTGACAGGGCATTTCCGAGTACCTGCAGCAGCAGTGGTGGGTGGGCAGACAAACTAGGGCTGCAGCCCCCCAAGTAGGGCAGAGCTCCCCGGCTGGCCCAGGGGTAGCTCCCTGCAGAACTTGGGCTTGAGGAACAATCACTGTAGAAAATGGACAAGTATTTGCACCCTATTTATTTATCCTTTGTTTACTAATCTTCATGAGTACTATTGAGAGCATGTTCATTTGTGATTATATGTTTTTGTTTTGACCTAGAATACAATAATGATCTTCAACAAGATATTGATTCTGAGACTTCAGGTCACTTCAGAGATACGCTCATGAACCTTGCTCAGGTACTGTAAAAACAAGTAGTGTGATTTACATTTCTAAAAAATTCATAACAACTTTTGATACTATTTGATAAATCTTAAATTCTGAGGTGACTGTGGTTAAAGCTAGTTCAACAGGGCTACACTTTTGGAAAGGAGAGGAGAAAGAGCAGAAGAGGAAGAGAACTTGAGTTCCTCCATCTACTTTGACTTTGGTTTTCAGATGGAGGCCAAGGTCAACAGACCATCTTATTGAGTAAGTCCCTAGATATTCAACTGCTGACCCTCTGCTCAATCTGCCTCATCTCAAAAGGAGTCTACTTGCATGTACAAATGAGATTTTCATTGTTAAAGTTCTGTGTTCTCCGTTGTGAGAATATCTGGTTCATAATCCAGTCTAGGCATTATGTAAAAATGGAGGCATATCCACATTTGACTATGCAGGAAAGTATTAAATAGTTTTCTGTTTTAAACATTATGTTCTTTGCCCTACTGCATATGCTAAATCACAGTATGTTTGCATGCAAGCAAATGAACTGTCACTATCACACACCAACTTTTGCAGTTTTACCAATTTGTAGTTTTATGCAACAAAGCTGGTCATCCTTGTCAAATCATGAGTTCCCATTTGCATTGTAGTCACTGTGCTCATTATCTTAAAAATTGTTTGTAAGCCAGAGTAACAAATGACAAAAGGACTGCCAGGAGATAACAGCATACATAAGGTACATCTGTATTTTTATGTATGTGTGTCTGGGGAAAAAGTGTTTCTTACTAAGATTTGAAAGAGCAGCAGGCTTCACTGTGGTACAGAGATAAAGAGCAGATGTTTCAAATGTAGAAGCTATAAACAAGAAATATTTGTCTAATGGATGTTTTTTCTTCTTAATGATGAAAATTCTTCCTTGCTTAAAAACGAGGAGCTACAAGTTAAGCAACTTCACTTCTCATCTTAATTAAAACTGTGGGACCCATCTTAGACATCAAAAGAACAAGTTTAAATTATCTGAGACTGCATTATTAGCCCTTGTTTTCTAAACCACAGACATTGATGAAGAGGCCTGAAATCAGCAGCTTCTTAGCTAACAAGATCTAACTGCTACTCTTCTCAAGACGAAGAATAGTTGCAGAAAATTCCAGCTTTACTCACTTATACTGTACACTTCTGAATACTGTTAGTTGAATCATTAATGTTTGGATATGATCTTATATTAAAACTTGGTGATATTTTATTAAAATATATCCTTTCTAGTTCTAGTACCAGGCAACTTATAGAATACTCTATAGCAACATTTCCAATGCATCCTTTAATGTTTTTTCAGACACCTTTAGCTTAGTTTTCTATTAAATCTTTGGATTGATGACACACACATCTGACTACAGATAGAAGTGAATGTGCTTCACATACAGGGGGCAAACTATTCAATTGCTGTAGTGTGGTATTTACTGTTTTCATGTCCATAGTGAGGCAGATTAGAAGTTACAGGTTATAGTCCTTTCCAGATAAATTAACGGAGTTAAAAATTCAGGCTAACTAATATTGTAGTACAAGACAAACAGATTTTTATTCTAATTCTCATTTTTGGGGTATCAACTGAAATATGGTAGTTGTCTACAATTTAAAAAATAATTACACATATTGTGGGATTCTCCAGCAAAACTATGCCAAGAGTAGTCACTGTTAAATGTTACTGGCAAAAGTGGGCATTTGACTCAAGTAGGGTATTATTTAACTTATTTTATTGTCTGCTTGTCTGTCTTTTTTCCTGTGTTTTCTCATGTATGTAAGTCTATACCATCATTCCATGATAATTTTCCTCAAGTAGTTTATCTTGTTACTAGGAATTCCACTGTGTGAAATTCTGGCAATTTAATTAAAATATAAATTAACATTTTTAACAGGAAAGAGCTACAAATCAGTCTTTCTACAAGTTGACAGCCAATACATAATTTTAATCCTCCTTTTCACACGTAGGGCAAAATGACTGTAAATTTTAAACTAAAGTAAATTGCTTCAAACACGTATCATTAAGGCAGTGATTACATTCAGCTTGAGATTGTTAAGGGTTCTGCAACCAGGGCTGATTTGTATCCTTGCAAGATGATTATGGTTGATAAAGCAATTCCAAAAGTTGTGTGCTTTTCTCTTTTTCTAACAATTATATAATTCAGATCATAGTGTGTTTACTAAAGCATATCAGCTTGATTTGTGTAACTGAAAAGTGATTAAATGTATGGGGAAATGAGAAGTATCCTTTTGTGGTTTATGTATCAAAGTTGCCAAACAATTTCCCAATCTTGGATCTTAATTGTAGACAATGATTGATAATGTTTGCTCCTACAGTTTGTGCAGGGAGAAAAAAAATGAGAAAAGATTCTTCTGGTAATATGCATATTGGTAAGAAATAATCAGTGAATGGCAGATTACTTATTCTTCTCCAGGTTGTCCCCTCATAGTTAAATATTATAGCAAGCAATATAACATCCATAATACTGGAAATGGTGGTGGGATGGTAGTGGCAAGGTAAAAGCTTATTTAAAATGGGATTAAAAATGGGACAGGTTTATCCACTTCCCCTATTTTTTCCTCTCACGAGACCACTTGTCATTTCAGAGTCCCTCTACCTAGAGGAAATGAAGACATGGCAACTTGAAGATATTTTCTACAGTTGCAGATTCAACCATTGAATACAGTGATTCAATCTAAAAGCCCGTGTGTTATCTCAAGAAATGAAACATAGCTTCATACAGAGACAACTTTATACTCCTACAGTGTTTTAGGATTTAACTTTTGAAGAAAATGTATCTTTTTTTTTTTTTTTTTTCCCACAGGGAACAAGGATGGAAGGATACGCAGATCCTTCTACAGCTTCTCAGGATGCAATGGTAAATATAGTCAGATGTGAGCTTCTCAAAAATTAAAAGAAGAACAAATACAAATTTTGAAAGGAGATCCAGGACTAACTCAAAACCTTTTGCATTTTTTTTCCTTTTTCTGGTATATTAGATTCTATGGGAAGCATGTCAGCAGAAAACAGGCGAACACAAAAACATGCTGCAAATGATTCTCTGCAACAAGAGTTACCAGCAGTTGTGGATGGGTAATCCAGTGGCTCGGCTGTTTGAACATAGAATGCAAAGGCCAATTCTGACTTGCTCATAAAACCATGGGTTACATATTCAGAAGTTCAGCGCGCAGCAGGGTATTAGCCTGAAACCAAAGAGTGAGCTGTTGGAGCTCTCAGACTCCCACTGATGTTAATGGGATTTTGGAAGTAATGCAAAACTGAACTTTGCCTGATGACTACAAACAGCTGCAGATAGAACAGACAGACGTCAGGATGCCTAATAGCAGAGAAAAGAACACACAGCCGAAGAAAGGCATAGGCTATTGCTGCACTGCCTTTATTCACAGCACAACAGGATGGGGCAGATCTTTCTTAACTATTTCCTTCATTTTTCCTAAGTAACTCTTTGCTATGAGTGGGAACACCTTGGGAGAGTCAGGTGGAGTATTTTCAACAAATGTTTGTGTGTGAAAACACATCACAGATTCACAGAATCACAGAATCACAGAATGTTAGGGATTGGAAGGGACCTCGAAAGATCATCTAGTCCAATCTCCCTGGTGGAGCAGGAACACCCAGGTGAGGTTACACAGGAAGGCATCCAGGCGGGTTTTGAACGTCTCCAGAGAAGGAGAATCCACAACCTCCCTGGGCAGCCTGTTCCAGTGTTAAGTCACCCTCACTGAGAAGAAGTTTCTTCTCAAATTTAAGTGGAACCTCTTGTGTTCCAGCTTGAACCCATTACCCCTTGTCTTACTGTTGGTTGTCACCAAGAAGAGCCTGGCTCCATCCTCGTGACACTCACCTTTTACATATTTATAAACATTAATGAGGTCACCCCTCAGTCTCCTCTTCTCCAAGCTAAAGAGCCCCAGCTCCCTCAGCCTTTCTTCATAAGGGAGATGCTCCACTCCCTTAATCATCTTTGTGGCCTCAACATTGCTGTGTTGAAGCGTTTCTGTGGAAGTTACAAAGAAGCTTTTGATGGGAGCACTTCAACGCCCACAACCTCTCTCTCCTAATGAACATACACAGAGAAACATAATGGAACATTTTTATTTAAAATAGATAATCAGACATAATTACATATTGCAAGAAAATTATATGAGAACATCCAGATCTTCCACTGCAGAAAAGAAACCTGTTGTATCTGTTTGGTGACAAGTTTGAGATGTCTTTTGCTCTGCAGTGGAAAAACAGTGTGTTTGGTGACAATTTATCACTGTGCAGCCAGCTGTATTTCTTATGCCAACTTCTAACAGCAGCTTAGAACTACTTTGCTGTCACGGATCAACAAGTTAATTCTTCTATCATAACTGCTGTAGGGCTGGTGATGATAGGATTAACATAATGTAACAAATCTGCTTATCCTCTACTCTCTTTCTGTAGCAGAGATTTGAGGGCTCTGCCTGTACACCAGCCCTCTGGCAGGTTAGTAGTAGGCAGTGAGTTGAAAATGTCCCTCTTTTCCTAAAGCAGTAAAGCATGCTCTGTGCATTATCCAGAGCGTCCCTGTCTGGATCCCAACGTGGTGTGCACGTCACGCCGTGGCTCCTTCTCTGGCCGGCTTTAGCCAAGCAGAGCAAGGAATTTGTCTTCACGGCATGACATTCTTACAAGTTTTGTAAACAGATGTTGCTAACCAGAGAATTTATTAAAGCTCCCAGTGAAACAGAGGCCTTGGAGGGCATTCATTGCATACTGTATGCTGGAGAACCCAGAGGGAGAACATCGTGGAAGCCAGGTTTCAGGCTGCTCATTCAGATTGCCTTACCTGGAGGATATAAACATAGTGAAACACTGAGAATAAACAGGGAAAAAATTAAACTCAATAGCTATAGTACTGCGGAAAGCAGGAAAAAGAAAAGTCAAGCTGATCATTATTAATGAACTGGAATAAAGTGAGATTTTTTTCCCCCCAAGTTTTCCAGGAGTTTCAAAATATCTCTGGGCAAGACATAGTAGATGCCATTAATGACTGTTATGATGGATACTTTCAAGAATTACTGGTTGCAATAGGTAATGTAAAAATATTATTTTATGCTAGTAGTGATCCCTTAATTAATATCTAGTATCATATCTCTAATGCATCAAGAATATTGTTTTTCTGATATTTTTATCCACTTTACTCTCCTATATAGTGTAATTAAATTTTCAGAGATAATTAGAAAATAATATTCGAACTACTTTTCCATGTTTGTGTAAATCTAAACAAGTATATATGCAGCATTAGATTCTGACTGAGCACAACAAATATCTGTTCTTTATTTGATAATAAATGTTGTGTGATCAATGATAACTGCATTATCAACTGATTCTACACATACTAAATAATTGGCAAAGTTTTCAGGACTTGAATGGCACATAAACAAGTTCCAAGCTTTACGTGCCTTTGGTTTCCATTTATAGAGTAAGGATAATAATATTTTTACAAAAACGTAATGTAAGCATATTCACTAATATTGAATAAGCCCTTTGATACAACAGTAATGAGAACCCACTCAGAATAAATGCCAGACTTTTAAAACTATAAATATAGTAATGTTTGTGAAAACTGGTAGCTTAATTTTAAGCATGGACAGCACTACCCAGCTTTATATTTCAAGGAGTCCAAAGCCAATAGAATTGATTTTATAGTAATCTTATGTTTACTTGTTGCAACTTTTCTCTCCTAGTGCTCTGTGTTCGTGACAAGCCCTCCTACTTTGCATACAGGCTTTATAATGCAATTCATGTAAGTAGTCTTTTGTCTTCACATATTATAAAAAGTAGCTTCCCCATTTTTTGTTTGCTCGATTATATTTAAGTACTTAAAAATCAATCTGTTCAATCTTTAAGGTTTGATTGCGTGTTTTAAAACTGTTGGTACCTACATAAATTTCAAAGCAGTAGTGCCTAAGCAGCAGTTAGGATTTAACAGTAACAGTAAAAGGTTAAATATTTTTATTACTTTAAAAAGTATCTGTCTGGTAACTGTTCATTTTTTTCAGTTGAAAATCTTTCTTTTCCATGGATTGTATCTCCCCCTGCTGTGCAGAACTCAATGTACACTTTTCTTATCATGCATTTTTTATACCTAGAGATTGAATAAGTTTCACTAAAAATTAAATCATAAATTAGTGTTACATAAAAACAAATGGCCATATTTAATTGTGGAGCTCAATGTACATATACAGGTTTTTATCTTGGTGTGTGTGTGCTAACATATAATAATAAAACAAAAAGAAAGGCGGGTAAATGCAATGAAACACATAAAAATTCTTCCTACTAGAGGTCACTGAAGACATTTTCTTTTGGTTTTCATTCATTATTGAAAATAATGAGACATTATGTTATATAAAAAATAAAGTATAATCTTTTAAGTTAAATCTTTTAAGTGCAATCTTCAGAAGATGGTCATAAAAACCAGCCATGGATAAAATCTGAAGTATCATCTTAGAGCAGGAATGGCAAAGAAAGGGTTCAAGCCCGAACCGTCCAAGAAAGGCTGAGAGGAAAAGGCAATATTTTGTCTGAGTGGTCAAAAGACGATTCTGGCACATGACATGAATAAGATTTGCCAAAAGTACCAGGAAACACCAGCTATCAGCAAGAGTGATGTTTCTCAAAGGTCTGGTATCAAGACCGCTTTTCAAGTTAAAACCGTATTTTTACTTTTAAGAAATATCCCATAGGTAGTTTCATTCTATAATATATTCAGATGATGCATGTGATGCAGGAAAAGTTTTTTAACTATGATTCTAATAAAAATTTGCATTTTGTTTTAGTTAGTATTTTACTCTGTTTTCACAAAGTGTTTTAATTAACACAAATAATTCTCAAAAGAAATGTGAGAATTTAAGTGTGTCTTGTTTTGCAGCCAATTTATGTCCAGATTATACCAAATGCTTTTTATATGTCCATTTACAATACAATATAATAAAACCCACCTAGGATTCTAATGCTTGAAATCATAGTCCATAATGGTTTATAAGAAAGATTTTAACCTAGCCATCAAACACGTATCAAATTCTCTACATGTAGCTTTTTAACATCTCATGACTTGTTTTCTGAGAACAAGATTTCAATATCAATGGCTGCTCTATAAAATTATGATTTAGCTTTAAACAACCTAAATTGGTCATCAGCCTTCCCAACTCTAAATCTCTTTTGATTACTTTTACTGCCACTAGATGTCTTCTTCCTCCACAGGATTACAATTGAAAATATAGTTAGTCTAACACAGTTGAAGATCAGCTATGTCAATTCTAAATCAGCAGTTAAAAATCTCACTGAATTCACATTTGCCAGCAGTTGTTGTGAAACAGATTATTGGCTTCAGTATAGTCTGAATGGCCTTCACAACAACAGTCACAACAGCTACCTATAAACTGAATACCTAAGACAAAAGTTCATCAGGTTTTTCTTTTTAAAAGTTTCACTGCATGGTTAAAACACTGATATGTGGGAAATCTCAGCTATTAAGAAACATGAATTTACTATCTGAGCATGTGAAAACTCTGTAGGATAAAACCTTTGAATGCATAGACTTCTTTAAAATCTAGGATATCTTTACGAGTAGCCTGATTAATTGGTTTATCAAACATTAATATGAGCATATACAGATAGGCAAACACATATTGTCTGACTGTCAAGTTTCCTCTCATTTTATTTTCTTTTTAGGACTTCGGGTTTCACAATAAAACGGTTATAAGGATTCTCATTGCCAGAAGTGAGATTGACTTGATGAATATTCGACAGCGATACAAAGAGAGATATGGGAAATCACTCTTTCATGACATTAAAGTAAGTTTTTACACATTTTGCATATATTCAGCACTGGCACCACACAGACTGTGCCAAGTCCTACCAGAAAAAGAAATAGTTTCCGTTCAACCACTTGGCTTAAAAAAAAAAAGGCACTGTATAAAAACGATAGCGTGTCTTTTCAGTGCCTCAGGCTGACTTCAGTTATTGAGCAGTGAATTCTCAGCTCTCATTCTACATGATTTTGCCCCTCCCGAATAGCAAGAGGAGACTACAAACAGGGCAGGACAGTGTATGCTGAGGAACAGTCGGCACGAGTATTTTCTACACTGGTTGATACCATCTTCTTTCCCACTGTCCTGCAAGATCAGGTTGATACCGCTTTCAAGCAAAACTGAGATTAAAATCTGGTTTTATCCTTGCACTTATGTAGTATCAACCTTCAGAATAAAAGATTCTTCTTGTACTCTTACTCCATATCCTAAAACAAAACTCTGACACTCTTTAGTTGTACTAAAATTAGTCTTGCTAAATTACATTACCTTTTTTATGTTGCTATAATCCAAAAGTAAGACACGCAGTAACTGTAAGAAATTGCTCACAATTTTTTGGTGTTGAACTTGAGAAGTATTACATAGGTTTGTTCCAACCTTTCAGAGGTAGATTGCTTCTAGGTGCCCAAGCAATCAAAGCCCAATGTATGTGAAATTCAAAAAATCTTGGTCTAGAATCCTTGTGAAAACACTGTAATATTCTACAGAACCTTACAATATCAGTCTCATCCCTGTCACACAGTCAAAAGAAGAAAAAATGAGAAAACATAGTCACAGAAATGTTGATTTTTTTTCTTGCAGCATTTTGCTTCAGGGCATTATGAAAGTGCTTTACTTGCTATCTGTGCTGGTGATGCTGAAGATTATTAAGGACAAAGAAGATGAGCTTTGAAGGATATGTAAATGTATTTCAAATAGAAATTGAAGGGATACACAATACACTAACTGTAAGAGATCCCTGTTCTACATAAAAGAACAGAAAAATCAATGCTATACATTTGCTATTATTAAATCTTTCTTGAGACGGGGAAAAAATGTTGGCAGGAGTATGGCTTTATCCCTGGTTCTAATTAATATTTCTGTTTCTATGATTAATGTAAATTAATGGAACAAGTAGTAAAACAACTCCATGGAAGCATATGTTTATCATTTAGTCTTGCAACACCCCAAACACTAGACAATAGGTTCTGGAAGAACCTATTCACTTCCACACTGGAGAGAAAAAATATTTTGATTTATTTACTTTTAGCAGCATGATTTCTTCCTCTAAGTATTTTTTCTTTTCTTTCCCACTTGTAATACATCATTTTTTATGCTCTTGAACATTATTGTTGTAGTTACTATCAAACTAAGCATCTTCCTCGGTCTATTATCAGTCACTCACCAAAGAGTGCTTTTGTATCCTCTTTCACTTAGCCCACATACTTAACGGCATTTCTCTTTTTCTGTTTGAAACAAATGAGAAAAGTAGAATCAAGCCTCCCAAACCATCCTTGATTTAGTGCCACGCACTGGAAACCCCTGGAAGACAAAGCATTGTGTAGCTTCGAGCAGCCCGTGTATCTGTACCTCCTGTCAGTCTCATATAAACAGACATAAGCAAGGGAAAACGTGCTCATATTCATCAAAATAAGCATGCTTTGTTTTGCTCCTGCAGCTACAAAGTTCCCAACTTGACACAGACACTTCAGACTTTTTTTAATAGGTACATTCTGCAAGTGTAGCTCAGCATGACTGAATAAAGCACAGCTATAGAAACATACAAACACATGGCTGCTTTTATGCTGTTTGCACTCATCCTTTCCCTCAGCCTGTGAAAATAACGCTATTTTCAGTGTGTATTGCTTTTTTTGCAAATACTGGCTTTATGTTACACATCTATTGATTTACAATAAACTTAAAATTTCGGTTGAGTCCCTCTTGAGTTTGGCACAAAATATTTCAGGTGGATCGCGTAATTGTTAAGCCAGAACTTTGGAAGGAACAGCTCCCGGAGGGAAAACAAACCAAGAACACAAATGAGAACGAGATGAGGACTATCCCAATTCATCAGCATCAACAAAATCCGTAGGCTAAATTACGTTATGATTCTACAACTGTAGTTAGAGGTAGCTAATCACAGCCGTACCTCAGCACGGGGGAGTTACTTCGCTTTAACTCCGTACACCTGCACACCGAAATACGGACACCTCTCCCAGCGGCAAACGCCCCGTTCGCGGGCCGTCCCTCGCACCGCGCAGAGCGGGAACTCTGCGGAGCGCCTGTCACACGGCGGCGGCGGCGCTAGGACCCGGCAGGCGGCCCCCGGCACCGCCGCCCTCGCACGCCGAGCGGGGGGCGGGTCCCGGTGCCCTCCGCCCCGCCCCGCGCCGCCCGGGGGGCTCTGCCGGGCCGGCGGTCACGCGGAGGCAGCGCCGCGCCCCGCCCCCTGTCTGCCCTGACTGGAAAGCGGCGCTGTCAATCTCGCGCCTTCCCCAATCGCCGCCGCGTGTCTCCGTGACGCTCGCTCCGCTGCCGGGTTCCACTTCCTGGGAAGTTGGCGGTTGGGGTTCGCAGTTTGTGGCGAGTTCGGCTCCCTCCCCGCGGCCGCAGTCCCTCCGCGGCGGGGCCCGCTGCCGCCGAGCTGGAGCCTGCGGCGCCGCAGGACGAGCCGGGGGCATCCTGCGAGCCGGGCCCGGGGCAGCGGGACGAGCCCGGGGCGGCCGGCCCAGCCGCCGGCGAGCCGGGCCCGGGGCAGCAAGAGCGGCGGCCTCGGCTGCCCGCCTGCCTGTCGCAGATGGAGGCCAGCCTGACGTGCGCCGTGTGCCTGTCGCTCTTCGAGGAGCCGGTGACGCTGCCCCTCTGCTCGCACAACTTCTGCCGGGACTGCGTGCTGGAGTGCCTGGCCTCGGCCGAGGCCGCCCGCCTGCAGCAGCAGCGGGGCCAGGGGCAGGCCCGCCTCTCCCGGGGGGGCCCGGGGCTGGGCGCTGGCGGCGGTGCGGCCGGCGCCCGGGTGTCGTGCCCGCTGTGCAGGAAGCTGTGCCCGCTGCCCCGCGGCGGCGCCGCCGCGCTGCCTGTCAACACCACCCTGGCGGAGGTGGTCAAGCTGTACCGGTCTGGCGCGGCTGGAGCCGCCAGGGCGGGGGACGCGCAGCCGGGGCCTGGCCTGTTCTCCCCGCTGGCGCTCGGGGGAACCTGCCAGAAGCATCCGAGCCGGCTGGTGCAGCTCTACTGCCGGATGTGCCGCCAGGCGGGCTGCGGGCAGTGCATCTCTGAGGAGCACCAGGGCATCTTCCACTCCGTGAACCTCATCGACACCGTGTACCAGGAAGAAAAAGTAAGCGCGGCGCTTCCCTTCCGCGCCAGGGGTCCGGTTGGAAGGTGGGGCTGTCCCGTGGAGGATCCCAGCGGGTCCGGGGTGCTTTCACTCGGAGTGGCGGGCGGGCGAGAGGCGGCGAGGGAGAATGCTGCGGTGGACCAGGAGTCAGGGTTGGTTGTGGACTGCCGGGGTGTGCCTTCCCCTCCTGCGGCAGACTTCATCCACCGCGCACAGGGGACCTGGAGATATTACAGTATCAACAGCTCTGAACCCAGCTTGCCAAAGCACCTGGAGACTTGGGCTTCTTTTATTTTAGTTTTTTTTTTTTATATAGAGACTTGCAGGCTTTGCTGAAAAACACCACACTGATTATAAGAGTTTATTACATATCTGGATCCAGTTTTTCCAGGTTCAGGAAGATGCTAGTCCTACTACCAAAAAAAGCCCAAACTCACAGATATTTTGTTTATAAGCTCTCTGAGCTGGCATAGGTAATTTGGGTCACAGGCAATTAAATGTTTAAAAATAGATGGTTCAGGTAAGTAATAATTTCGTAAATGTAAAACCAAAATGCATTCCTGTTTGCATGAAGAAAGCAACTACCTGGCCTCATGGTTGGCAGGCTGGTTGTAGTGGTGGTAGTTGTGTTTTTTGGCAAAAGAGCTACTGTTTGGGTAAAATGAGCTTTTCATGCCCTATGCGAATTGGGTTCAGGGTGGCATGTCATACAGCAGTTCTGCTGTGCAGCAATTGAAACAACTGCAGGTCAGTGGTGAAAAGTAGGGCTATAAAAGTTTGGGTACAGCACTGACTATTCTTTAAGCCAAAAGTTGCTTTTGCACTTATTTTCCTCTGGCTTTTCCCATCACCAATTGCATGTCACTCAGGGAATCCAGGAGAAAACAGTCTTTGCACTAGACTGAAACTTAGAGATCATGTAGTGAGGTAAAGGCAGAAAAAACCAGTGATTATTGTAGTTTTAAATCAAACAGAAATAGCTCAGTTAGGGACAGCTTTCTATTTTATCAGTATGAGGCATTAAAAAAAAAAAGTGAACATCGCACAGTTGCTTGTCAAACTGGAATAACATGATTAAAGTTTACTTTGCGATAGATGTGTGTGTGAGGTGAGGTTAAAAACAAGGCTGAGGAAAACAAGTGTTTTAACTGTAAGGAAACTCTGTAGCTGTTCTAGCATTGTAGGTGAGCCTAAAGACATTACTTTGAGAGAGAGAAATAGCAAAATAAAGTTTGTGTACTGATGCAGGGAAGTATTAAATGTTACTCAGTGGTGTGTTGAATCACGACCTTTGTTTAATATGTTGTACAGAACATCTCATGGTGTGATTCTAGATAACCACTGAAATGTATTTATTGTATGGAGTGGATAAAGTTGTAATGAGTGTTTCAATTGTCTTGCAGTTAACCTTCTTCAGCAGTCTGAAAAAAATGAGAAAACTAAATGAGAAGCTGATGAATGAAATCTCAAGTCAACCGAATGATATGGACGTGAGTTAGAGATGCTGGATATTACATATATATGTCTTTGTTTCTCTTTTTATGTTAGGTTAATCACATGTTTTTATGTTCTTGTGCTTCTAGATGGTGCTGAACAATGATGCGGAGATAATTGCACTGGAATTTGGAGAAATTTTCAAAACTCTGGAAATGAAGAAACGGCAATTGTTAGAAGATGTTGAAAATCAAAGAAGTAAAAAAGAGAAAGAATTTCAGATTTGGAAGAAAATGAAGGAAACTCACAAGAAGACCATTGAGAATTTTTTGAAGGATTGTGAAAAGCTTGTCCATGAGTGTGATCCTCAGCGTTTCCTGGAGGTGATGGCTTTTTTGTTACTATTTGACAGCAGTTGTATAATGAACCTCAAATGTCATATAGAGCTTGCTGTGTTGTAGGTTATGATAATGGCTGGATCAGGAAAAACAGATGCAATAAATAAAAAATACAGACTAAAATTATTATACACTTCATACTTTTTTATAACGGTGCTTTTCACTTTAGAAAAGTTTGAAAACCTTTGCAGCTTATCAGTGATATTTAGTGAATTCAGTACACATGCTTTCTGCACTGAAAACTAATGAAATTATTATTGACTGTATATCTGTAGCTGTTGCTGCAACACTTGCTATATTATGCTACCAGCTGTGAAAGTAAGCTGCCTTGGTGCTGGGTAGGGAGCTATTTACTAGGACGGCTTCCAAAATTGTGTCACATTTATTTACTTTTTTCTATATTTGTTTTCAAATGCTTTGCGTATTAAGAACTTCCACTGCATTTTTAAATTTCTAAGACGTTAAAAATGCTTTTTGGGGAAAGATTGGAGCCAGAACTGATAACTTGTCTGTGCTGCACAGTGGAGTACTGTGTTGGGATATGTGAGCTAAGGTGATTATACTGATTTTAAAACCTGCTGTAAACTTTGCACTGAGGTGTGCAATGAAGATAAACCAGCCTGTTCAAAGCTAGTTGGGGTACTTCTGACACACACTGTACTGTGTAGTGTATATGCACTTCTGTATACGAGACACTGAAAATCTTCCACGTGGCGTTTATTTGAACTGCAGAGAAAAACAGTTTCTGATTTAGAGATAAATGCTAGAGGAACCCAAGACACTGTCACCAAAGCCAGTGTAGAGCTTTTCATCTCATTTATGTCAAACACTGTGGCTGCAGTTCTATGATATTTAGGCAGATGATAGATATGGGGCAAAGTGTTTAATTAACTACTGAATTTTGTCTTTTCTTTAACTTCAAGACTTATGCTTTTCTGAGAAAAAACAGCATGCTTTTTTTCTGCGATGGGTCTTTTTGATGCCTTCAGATAAATGAAAAGCAAAGAAAGTCCTTAGGCTTTCACTAAGTTTCTGGTAACAACTTGTTACAGAAGACCTCACTTTTACTCCAAGTAAAAGCAACTCCCACTTTTGGAAGAAATATTCTGACTATAGTGATTAATATGCTTTAAACTTAGCACCTTCCTTCCTGCCGCCCATGACAGTACACAATTCATTTCAGTGAGGTGAGGGAGTGGTGGTGGTGGTTGTTTTAAGATTCCGTATAGTGAGATCACCAGGTTTTTATAGGGAAGAAGCTAGTCTATAATCCAGTCAGTTTTGTTACTTTTTGTTACCCATTCTGTGGGACGTGTCACTTCACTACAGCTCGGTGCATTTCGTACTGCCATGGTCTGGATGATTTAAAACTAAAAGACAGCTTTTTAAAAAATTTCAGTGTAACAACATCTTCAGAGCAGGTAGCAGAGGCTTCCCTCACTGAGATACACAAAATAATCCTTCATTTGAATGGTTACAAATATCTGAACATCCAAAATGGATTAGGTAACCATACGGGTCCTTATTCATTATTTGAATGCCTTCATTTGGCTCAAAGGAGTTCTTTTTGTCTTTAACACAAAATATTACAAGATAAATTATTGTCCCAGACATACTTTTTTTTTTTCTTTTTTTACATTAGGATGCTCTTTGGTTTTTTTGGTTTTGTTTTTTCGTTCATATTTTGAATGTTAACAGGTTTATTTTCTATAGTTCTATGAAAGTAAGACAGGGAGTTCAGTCTCTGAAGTATTTTGTTAAAGCAATTATCTCCTTTTGAGAGTTGGAGGAAAGCTCATTCATATCTTATAAATTCTTGTTTTATTTATAGGTGGCCTGTGGCTTGAATACAAGGTATATATATTTTTTCATGCTTTGTTAGTTCTCTAGTATAATTTTAAGATTAAAAACTAAGAAAATAGTTTCTTTGGATATAGTCAGATATAGCAACTTAAAATGAAAATAGTATTTGATGACAAAGACATTATAATGTTTTCACATCTTTGGATACTCCATATTCCAACTTTTAGGAAAAGTGTCAAGAATTTTAGTGATGTACTAGCTGGGATTAAGATAATCAGTCTTCTGAATTGGGTCTCCAACAAAAAACTGAGCATACATGGTGATTGGATATTTTTAGGTATTTTATTTAAACTCAGGAACACTGAAGCATGCCTGGAGCTTTTACAGAAATCTTTAAGTCTAAGAGTGTGTATGGAGGTGCTGCAGTGTCTACATTTTTGTGTTTGCAGTGCACATAGCCTGTAGATTTCTTTCTAAAGATTATAAATTACATTTCTTATTACTTTTCAAGCAGAATCTAAGAAAGAATATTGGAAATTGAGTTCTTTAAAATGTGTTGTGGTTCAGACTAACATTAGGTATGCTCTCTGAGTAAAGAGTGTAATTTACATTCCAGTATAGTACACTAAGAAAAGTGGGGGGTTTAAGCTTTTTGCTGAAGTACTTCTTGCAGTTTTCATTGCGTATGAAACCTAATTCAAGTGAATCATCAAGTAGTAAGGTTTAAGGAGAAAAAAAATCTAGGAAACTTCACATTTTATTGAAGGCTTACTTTTACTGATTTCTTCTTCCTCTTAATGATTTCTTTTTAAAAGACTTTTTTTGTATTGGGCAGGTGTAATTTAGTTGTTGACATATGAGCCTTAAGAAGAGTGTTTTAAGTTTAGTTAGTTTGGTTTTTTTTCTTTCCCAGAATGAAAACTCAGCTTGACCTGATGAATATAGCATCCAGCTATGAAAAACCATCAGAGTATACACAAAAGAAGATGGATATCAAACCTGTGATTAATGAAATCTTGGCTTTGAAGTTAATGCCCGTTAATGTAGGCATTGCCAAAGGTAGGGAAGAAGGTCTTAGTATAGGACAAGATACAGGAAGTCACTCTAGGAACATGCAACTTGTGGAAGTAATTGCTAATAAACAATATGCATGGCAAAAGTATGGCAGCAGTCAGAAAGCATCTGAGCAAATTAATGGATGATAAATTCATCAAGGGCTTTTAAATATGTTTTATGAATGTGCTTTCTCTGTAAAGTCCCTAGGCTGTATTTTTTTTAAGCTATAATTTTCCTATACAGCCAGTATTGCCACTGTTGGAAGTGTGTTGCTGAACTAGATGGGTATTTGTTGTAGTATAATATGAATGTTAACTATGCTCTGATTAAATGCTTTTGCCTCATAGGAGAAAATGTTAGGATTTGTATCAGGGCAAGTATTTCCATGCATTTAGAAAACTTGTTACACAGACCTCTTGCTTTATATCACGGAAGTTTTGACAAGTAAAAGGGTCTCACTTAGAGCAGTATACTTCTGTTCTTAATTGGGATCTATGTTTAGATGCACTGGAGCCTTTCAGTATTTTCCATACTTAATACACTCTCCATCAGCATTCCTGTGTTCTTTCTAATAGATCTACCTTCTGGAGGAAATGGGAACTCAACGAAAAATACTCTATTTAAAAATAACATAAAGCAATGGCAGGACCAGAAGAGTACACCCAACACATTTCTTGTAAGTTATTTCCTAGGAGGCTACAACACTGTACTATTTTGTTTATTCTGTCTTATTGAAATGATCTGTAATCTCTGCTGCAAAATATTTTTCAGCCTGTACTAAGACAGGAGGAAGCACTAGCGGACGGTAGCAGGATCTGTACTCGCTTAATGTCAATATCGGAAATGGCGGCGTTTCAAAACATGAGTCATGAGGTATGATTGAACATCTGTTGTAAGTATGGCTAAGTTACTATTTGTTGTGACACAATTTTTTCAGAATTTTTTCAGAGAAACTTTTATGATCTTTTTCAGTTTTCTTAGTGGAAAGGTACCCTTGCAATTCCAGAACGTAAATCTGACTAGGTTATTAAAACTGTCAGGATTACTCTCCTTTTTCTTTTTTCTTCAGAAAGATGGAACTTAATCTTACTTTTAGTGTGGCTTTTTGAGTCACATCTGTAGCTTTCTAATCCAAATAAGCTTCTCTATTGCCTATTTGAAGAGGAAGTCATCTGCCTGTGTTCTGGTTTCTGAAGATAATAGAATTCACTCTTCTAAGACTACCTATGTGCCTGATAATTTGACATGAAACTGAATGTGGTCTCTTTTTGTATCATTTCCAATCATCTAGTTATACAACTAGATTTTTTTATTTTTCTCACTTACTAGCAGTTCCATGTGGGTGGCTGAGTATTGTTCTGTACAGAATGATTCTGGTTACAGTTAGTGAAGCCTGGCTGGCAGTGAATCACATAATGTATGTTCTGAGAATACCAATGGCAGAGGATTAAATCAAAAAGTGGCTTAGGACCTTTAAATATAGAATTATTATTCTTTTGCTGTATTATTTTGGAGAACATCTGTTTTCTATTCCTATTGAGAATACAGTTTATGTGGTTATTGTATCTAATAAAAAACCAACCAAACAACCAAACAAAAAAAACCCAAAAAAACCCCACCAAAACTACATTGGCTTCAAATGGTTATTTTTCATGACAATTTGAGAATTTTGTCACATAATGTCTAAGGTAGTATTTTTAGCTATTTCTGGTTTTGGCAGTGACTTTTATCAGTTTTCTATAGTTTCCTATTTCAAAACCTACTTTGTCGTGAGGGTCCCATATGTGTCTTGTTCAGTTGTTTTTAAAGAACTTTTTTTCTGTAATGACTTGTGTTCTCTTGCTTTCTAGCAGCAATGGAAAATACCTCATAAATGCTATAGATTATACAAAAAGCTTTTCTTCAGTCTTAGGATTATATTTGAGTTTTATAGACTCTAAATCCACAAATGCCATTGTACGTAACGGGATTCTTTGCTCTAATTGTAGGAGATACGTTACAAATACTATATGGAACATCAGAAGCTCACTAATGAGTTCAAGACACAAACTTTACCTGCAACTAAAAAGTATAAATTTGTAACTGCTGCAGCTTTGAAGGGTAGGTCCTCAAGAAGTCCTTCTTTATCTTCACCTACCAAAGCCAATAACACAGATAATGTAAATATGGAAACCCTGCAAAGAGCAGATGGCTTTGGCATGAGAAGCTTTTCTGGCACCAGTAATTACAGCATCCCATCCACAAATACAAACTTTTCTGAAACAAATGGTGACTTAAAATTATTTCACGAGATAAGTTCCCAGGAAGTAACCACTCCAGCCTTATCAGAAAACTCTGAAGACTTTGTAATCAAAGAAAAATTACCAACACAGCCATCGGCAGTTATTGTTTCCAATGATATTGACACAAATTCTAGCACTTCATCCGGCTTAAAACCAGCAACTGTTTCAAATTCAGAATTTCTAGATGTTTCTGCAGAGAGACTTTCTGCTTCACCTTTTGCCTTCAGCGCATGTAACAACTCATTACCCAGATTTATTAAAGATGCAGGTACATTTTCCTTTAAAAATGGGAAATATATTTTCCCTCAATTTTATCTGGGAAAATGTGATAGTGCAGGTAAAACGGATAACCAGGATGAAATCAAATTTAGAAAACATGGTCCTGTAACCAAGACCACAGTTTCTGATGCTTCAACCAGTCCTAATTTAGACTCAGCAGAAAGTGAGAAGTCAGATTTTTCGTTTCCTTTTGGCAATTCAGAAAGATTGTTTTGCAATTCATTTAAGGTTTTACCATTATCCTCATTTTTTAGCCAATCTGAGAAGCCATCTGACAAAAATACATCATCTCACATGAGAGAAAAAACACTTTCTGCAAAGGAAACTGCAGATTATGGTACACAGAAACCATCTGTCTCATGGGAACAAAAAGCCGGTGCCTCAGAATCCATCACAAACATAGCTTGCAGTACTTCAGAAACCAACACTGCAGCTGGGGTGAACGATGTCTCAGAGCCCCCTCTTCTTCCCAGTAATTGTGGATTTTCCTTTCAAAATAACTGTGTTCAGTTGTCTTCACCAGTATTTTCATTTGGAAGTATTGTCAGAAATACTTCTGATTCTCTGAATTCCTCCATGTTTTTTTGTGGAAATGGCACTGAAAAAGTGATATCTCCTGACAAAACACTTCTCAGTCTAGGGAAGCCTGTATCTTCCGAGTGTGCAGAGCCTGCTTCTAGACATAGTTATCCAAAGTGTGAAGGTTCATTCTTCCCCGTGAACTCGTCTAAGAAACCTGAAAGTGCAGAAGTGCTTGCTGACAGTAATGCTTCCTATAGCCAGCCTTTAGGTTCAGGTGGCCTTCCTGGTAAATATGAGAATGCATGTTCCACTCAACTTACTGTTACAGCAACAAACCAAGAAACAAAGGTAAAAGATGAAGAAAGTGAAACTGTTGTTGAAAGCAGCTCTTCCTGTCCTAGGAGGGAAGATGAATGTGAGTCTGTACAGTTTCAGAATGCAGCTTGTTCTGTTCCTGGCATGTGCAAGGATCCATCTTTGGGAGGTTCTGTGCCAACGGTAAAGGAGGCAGGAAGAATGCCAAGTGACTGCGATTCTGACACCGAAGAGCTAAGTCAAACATCTGTCTCTACTGATGCCAGCAGCGCATCAGAATATTTTTCTGTTGCTGAAGACAAGTTATCTACTAGAAGAAAATCAGAGACATGAAGAGAGTGAAATGGAGAAGATAACTATACCTAAATAAGCTGGAATTAAATAAATGCTACTTAACATGTTAAAAAGTGGGGATACCTGTGATTTTTACAGCTGTTATTATCCCTGATTCTTGGCTATCTCTGTGTTAGAAACACAACTGCTTACCAGCAAGTACAGTGTACTTGAAGTGATTTTTATAGTACAAACCCAAACTGAAGAAGCAACCAAAAATGGCATATCTTGTTAAAGACCGAAGTATGACCACATCTGCTGTACCTTTAAGAATGCAGAGCTTCCGAGAAGTGCCACGGGGGTATGTGTGGGTGGCGGGGGACTGGGGTGTCCCAGCAATGGGGTTCAGTGAAGCCTCAGCAGCAGGAGGCGGAGAATTGCTGGGGCAGTGCAGCAGCACTTGCACTAGGGTCACATCACAGGTAATAGAATCACCTCATAGGCAGGGAGTGGGGAGAGCGTGGGGGGAATAAAGGATGTTAAAGGGCATTAATGGAAACTTTTGTCTGTCTCCCTTTGGCTGTGTTCATTTTTCCATGATATATTTGTAGTTGCAACTTCTAGTGTAATTTCAATAATTTCTCTTATGCTATTGAAATCAAAACGCCACACCAATGTTCTTATTATATGTTGCAGAAGGGTATTGGCTACACTTCTGAAATGCTGCCTTGATGAGAAGTAACTGTCTCAATTAATTTTCAGTTCCTTTTAGCATTAGTTTGGGAATCTGTGACAGATACTAACTTGCTGTTTTGATGAAAGCTTTGGGAAAATTTAGCTTTTAAAACAGAAAAATCTTCTAAAATTTGTGTAACAACAGGAAAAAAGGAAAACAGCACTTCTCACTGTAAGTATTAATGATCTAGAACTCATTGAATTTTTAGTCTGTGGAATATGATACAAAGGATAAAAATACCATCTTTTCTAATTTATTAACTATTTTGTTGCATCCAAGAAATATTTGTGCTTTAGCTATTAGAATACACAGACAGTAGTACTATTTCAGATTAAAGTTCTATTTCATTTAGTGTTCACTCTCTAGCAAGAGCAAGTGCCAGATTTTGAATGAATTAATCCTGCTTTAGGTAGATATGTCAGCTGGCAAGTATTAGATCAGAATGTTTAGTATTCCTTCAGAATCTTTCACTGCCAACTGCTAGATGGTCTTCTCTTGTTTTGTTTTGTTTGGTTGGTTTTTTAATTTCCAAATTGTCTTTCTAACTTCATAGGAGAAATATTACATCTCTGCAAGGCTTACCAATATACTCACTGTGACAGAATATTTAGAAATAATATTCTTGGTTTAGGAAATGTTGACCTAATTTTTGTTTTGATTTGCGTTCAATTCTTGGCCTCAGTTTTTCTGTGGCAGTTACTCCTCTATTACATGCGCGGAAAAATAACTTTCTAGAATTCATAAAACTTACTAATCTTCCCTTTGCATCTTGATTATAGTAAGGAAGGTGGTGAAAATTCTCTTTATTAGTTTTATAGTTCTTTATGTTCGTCTCTTAAGTCTTCCCATATTTCAGTTTTCTCCTAAGAATTGTTCTGCTTGTCTCTCTAGACATTCTTGACATGTTCCTCTGCATGTGTAGGAGAGAAGTGTTGAAAAGGTATTAAGTTACTGGAAGACAAAGAGTGCACATGATAATAATAGCAGAAAGTGTCATGGATGGAGGTTGATCTCACTATAATGAAAACAAGAGAAATGGAATTTTTAGAGAGACAGATGAGGCATCTATAAAACTTGTTGTCAGAAGACTGTAGAAAATGTTTCTGCTATAGTGACAAAAAAAATTTCCAATGAGTTAGGGTTATTGAGAAACCCTACTGAGTTTCTTAAAATTGCTTAATTTCAACATATCTTCTGTTCACTTCTGTTAGCATTTCATGAGAGTTTGATAGAGTTAAACTTTAAAACTTTAATGAAAGATAACTTTTAGCGAGAAGACACCACTATAAAATCATAAAACAAATAGGCTATTATGCACCATTTATAAAAGCAGAAATTGTTGAGGCGTGGGCTCATTGCAGTCCTAGGACTGCTTTTCAAGCATGGCACGTTGTTGTCTAAGTGCATTCTAGCTCAGCATTAAGGTTTTACAGGGTAGATAAATGGTATACAGGATATTTTGTTTAAAATAGGTCACAGTAAAACTACGGTCCACCCTGATATTAAATCAGAACAACTCTTCATTTTTTAAATTTTTTTTTCTGATATTTTCACAAGTTAATTCCTTGGTCATTTTGATTTAATCACTTGGCCATCTGTCACTATTGACTCCTTACTAAAAGCTGTAACAGGAGTGAGGTGCTTTTTATATACATTATTAAAAATGAAGTGTTCACTGCTGTTACTGATGCTTTGAATTACTCTTTGTATAAAATTAGCACCCTGTGACAGTTTGGTTTTTACCCAGGGTTTCATGCATACTCATCAAATAACTGAGAACACAACAGGACCAATTTCTGACTTTATTCCTTGGTCAATTAATTGTGTCTTAGCTAAAAAGATTATCCAATGAAATCGGGAAGCGTGAACATGTAGAGGTCTAAATATGGCTAGTACTACCCTAGTCGAGGAACAGTTGTGCAAGATCTATCTCCATATGGCATGACTTGCTAGACAGTAAAGAATAATTTGAGTAAATTTTATTGCCTAAGCAGAGTTAAATCAGTCTTTTCTACCCATGTGTTCCATTTCTGTCATTTTGTTTCACACATTAAAAAAGAAATTTAAAGAAAAGAGAGTTTTAAGTCAGTTGATGGTAGCTCAGCAGCAATACCTGACTACATACAGGTTTCAAGCCCCCCCAATATCTCTGAGCAAAGTCTGCATGTAGTTTAATGCTGCCTGAAGAGATTTCAAGTCAAAGACCTCATCACTGATTTTTTTGATGAACACTAGAGCTAATTAGAGGAAATGGGATCCTGAATCATCCTTAATGCATGTTTTGCTTATTACCAACAGAGAATAACTTCCATCACTGCCTTGGTCATCATTATAAAACTGTGTGTTGCGATGACTTTTGTCAAAGCCTGATTTTCCTAGATTATTTAAACATTAGTATGTGTGTATACATATTTTTTCAGACTATGAGTAGACTAAAATCTAGAGTTAAACTGAGGAATTTTCAGAAATAGTATGAAAATACTATTGAAAACTTTGCTCTTTCCAGCAAAACCCAAGAAAATAGTTAGGAAACTTATTTAACAAAACTAAGCAATTTGTGTTGCAAGGGACTTTTTGACGAGTGTGCTCAAGGTGTCCTGGATCTTTCTGACTCTTAAGGGTACAAGAAGTGAAAAACTAAGCAATTCTACATATGGATGGAACATTTTATTAATCAAACTTCATTACACAAATATAAAACCCTCTTTATACATAGAAGTTAATACATTAAAATTGCAGACCAGTTTAAGCTTTTGTAATGGTTCATTAAGGTACTATCTCATAACCTAATAGAAACTTCGAAAAAAAAAAAATTAGAACGATTTATTTGACTGTAATTGTTAAAGTAATTGCTGAACGTCCTCCACAAATGGTGTGAAAGTTTCCAGTGCTGTCCTGCTGAGAGGGTGATCTCACCAGCTGTCACAACTGTGACATTTGTTCAGTATATTTCTGAGCTGTCTTAACATATATATCACTATCTGAAAAAAAAAAAAAGTGCAATTGAAAGACAAGTGCAATTACCTAGTTTGTAATCTATTAGAAACAATTATTTAGTTGGCATTGGAGCTGCTAAAATGTCAGTGTGTGAAGGTTGATTTTCTAAAGTAAACTCTGTATTCCTGATATTGGATATTACTACAGCTTTATTATGAAACATATTTGATAACTTGGGCCTAGTCACTTCCCCACTTAAAAGGCAGCTGATATGTGTGGTAAGTGTATTATGTACTGCTGCCTTTTCGTTTGTTTTTTCTTCAGGTAGCAGAGTTCAATTTCTCTTCATAGATTTTACCCAGTTGTTGAAATGCCAGTAGAACATTATCATCTGGATCATCACACAGTTCACTCAGTGACGTTCTGTTGTTTTGTTGTTGAAAAAAAAAAAAGAAAAAAATTAAAGCAGCGTTGTTTCATTTTAAGTTGCTTTAAGTAAGAAATATGTATTATATATTAAAAAGGACAGCATATCATACCCAATAGACTTAATGAGGAGTGAAAAATCCTTGAGTAGGTAGTAAGCATCTCCTTCGTTTAACCTAAGGAAAGAAAAAAAATTGAAATGGGTATGCACTGTAACATACGGCTTCACCTTCAATAAACCCTGTCATGTAGGCTGGGTAAGGATGCAGAGAGCATATTCCATGGCCTCAAACACTGACATACTAATTCATTAGGATTCCTGTAGAATAACTATGAGCTTAAAGTAACTAATAATGCTATAAAGACACATGTTTCTATAATTATACTGAACATTTTGTAAAAGACTCATGAGTAATATTTGTAAAGATAATTTAATTTATTAATATTATATTAGAACATAGTTTGAACTGTTCGAATAACCTATCACAAGCTGAACTGGAATGCTGTTCTTCAGATGAATCTGCTGGCTAAATTGAGCAGGAGATAGTGTAAGCTTTGTGCAGATGATGAAGACCCTATATTTTTCAAAAAGGACCACTGATTACTGAAAAGCAACTTAATAAACTCAGTTCCTAGTAATTAAGAATACCACATTTAAAAAAAAAAAAAATTACCATCAGTATTGTGTTGAAAACAATAGAATTATAGAATGGTTTGGGTTGGAAGGGACTTTTAGAGATGATCTAGTCCAACCCCCCTGCCGTGAGCAGGGTCATCTGCAACTAGATCAGCTTGACAGAATCAAAGAATGTGATTCTATGATCAGAATTACTATTTCTGCATCTCTTGGTAATGTGACATTAGTGCCAAACTGCTGTTTTAACTACAATAGTGCATGGAATGTGTATTCTAATTGTTCTTTGAAGAGCTTACAAAAAAGCAGATAATATTACATGCTCCTAACAGTACCCTCATGGAGCAGAGTGAGGTGGTACTTTCTTATAAATAAAAGTTACTGGCAAAATAAAGATACTTGATATAGAGTAGCTGGGACAGGGAGCTTGTGGTTGAGCTTTCTTTGGCTGAGGCTGGGAATAACAGAGATATGTGAATGGCTTCATTAAGGACTGCAAGCTGGAAGTTTTATGAAGAGATGGATTTAATGAACAAGGTTACAGAAGGCTGGTGAGATTCAAAGGCGAAAGTGATAATGGTGAAAATGACATCACATTTAGCAGGTGCATCTCTAAAAGATTGAAGAGGACAACAGGGCCGTAAATGGTAAGAGAAAAATCAAATCTCAGATTTAGCTTCTGAGATGGAGAAGGCTGGTATAGTTTGTAAGTTGCTTAATTAGGAAGGTGGAAGTGTCTCAAAGATTATTTGTTCGGAGCTCTATCAAGTGTAAGAGCTGGATAGGCTCTTCAGAAGGTTTGGGAGACTTTTGTTTGTTTGTTTTTAATTTAATCAAGGTTTTTCCACAATGAAAAAGACCAGGGAAGTCCCCAAAATGAGGAAGTCCAATGCAGAAGTCTAGAAGATAGCAACATAGTAAGGGAGAGAGGTCAAAAACTTGGTCAAATAATAAAGAATAGAACAGATTAAAGGAGGAATTCATAATCATAGAATGTCCTGAGTTGGAAGGGACCCACAAGGATCATCGAGTCCGACTCCTGTCCCTGCATGTGACAACCCCACAGTTCACACCATGTGTCTGAGGGCGTTGTCCAGTCTCTTCTTGAACACCGTCAGGCTTGGGGCTGTGACTGCCTCCCTGGGGAGCCTGTTCCAGTGCTCCACCACCCTCTGGGGGAAGAACCTTCTCCTAATGTACAATCTAAACCTCCCCTGGCATAGGCCCTGAGGCCTATAAAAGATGAAAGCTCCAGTTTTGGAAAAGCTAGAGCATAAGTGATGCACGAGGAAAGAGGAGAGGAAGGCCACATGTACCACAGGCTTAAACATGAAAATATGAGATATGGCAGTGTTCAACTAGCTTGGGCACAGAGCTTTTGTTGGGTTGCTGTTTTTTCTTTCCTTTAAAGAGAGATGACGGCACCATTGAATTATCAGGACAAGTTGCTAAATGCTTAGAAAAGATTAGGAAAAGGGATGTATTGAAGCAATGCTGATACAAATACTGAATTACTGACAAATTTTGCTTCGCTACTGTGAAAGTCAGGTTTCTATGATGACAATCTTCCTGTTCCAGGAAAGAGTTTACATTTTGAATGCAGCAAGCAATGAGAGGTAGTTTGAGATCATGCCACTGTTGGGTCAAAATAACCTATGTCACTGAAGTCCCATTTACGGTACTGTTTTGAATACCCAGCTACTGCTTTACAGCCATTGCCATTGGACATTAATGTAGTATATGTTTTATTCTCATTAAAACATTCAACTAAACTAATATTTAACAGCTATTTCATCCCTAAGTTCTGGAGGGTGAAGGCTTTAAGAACAAAAAGATGTACTTATGTACCATATTGTAAACAGTGTTGCTGTTTAACCATATTTAAGATGGTAGTACATACCAGTTGTCAGTTGTCAGTGCAACCAAGGAACCATGCTTAAAAAAGTCCAGTGCATAAGCATTGAGTGGCATCCTTCTTCCGTGTTTATCGTACTTTTTCAAATAAAACAGCGGGCAGTTTGTGACATTAATTCCAAGGGAATGTAAGACAGCCTAAGGAAAAAAGAAAAAATGAATCTGCTGAATAGCTAGTGTGGTTATGTTTCTATTCATTGTTTTGTCAAACCTATACCTGTAGACCCACAGCTGGTAAATTACACACTTCTAATTCTGGGCCACTCCAAAAATCTGCACAAGTACGTGTAGGCCCTTGGCACAGGAAACAGTTTGTTAGTAGTGACTTACGTGAACGGTGAAGCTCTGGGACGTTCTGAGTAAAGTTTGACTAGGCCACTGGGTTTCTCTTGTGTTTTAGATGAGGATTTTTTCCACATGCAGAGATCATGTATTCAGACTCACTCATGCTTTGATTAATCAACCTCGAGCACGGAACATTTTAAGGGTGAAGGTAAATTTCAAATCCCTAGTTGTAGGAATTTAGCATTTTCTATTACAGAGCTATGAGTCATGCAATAATTCCCTCATGCTCCAAAGCTCAAAGCATGTAGAAGACCACAGGAAAATGCAAGCTGACAGTAAACATGTCGATGTATATTACAATTAAGCTATTAATAATTCATATACTATCTAACATGATACACTGAAATCCTAGTTGAGAAGCAAATGATCAATGCAATAATGCATCATTTCACTAGGATTCTTGAGAATACTGTGTGTTTGACTTTAATAAACTCCTGATGTGGAGAAAAATTGGGGATACAGTTTGAATCTGAAATTTTAGAGTATTTTACTTGTCTCAGAGTTGAAATGGACAGAGGCATTTCAAGAAAGCAAACTATTTACAGATTTCTTTTTTCCTACATCCATCTGTTCTGTGTTTCTTGCACCGTGCTAATGTGGTACTACTCAGTGCTGGGGTTTTTTTTTGAGGCCTTTCAAATTGTTTCTCCTAAGGAGTCACACTTGAGCCTAGTGCCATCATATTACAGAGAGGCAAGAAGATTGTGATAAAAATAAATTTTATTGAACTGTAATATTTGCTTGAACGGTAATAAAATTTTGCCCCCAATGAAAAAATAACTTACTTTATTAATGATCTCCCCATGAAATAGATTGTTATCAACCACTCTGGATAAGCATGCAAAAGGTGAGATGGCAGATATGCTTTTGGTGGTGTCCATCAAATAAGATGCTAGTTCAGAGCCGTGCCAATTCTTAGATTTAAAATCTGGGCAAGAAGTTTCAAACACAACATAAGCTATGCAGACACAAGCTCCCTTTCAGCAATCTATTTTAAAAGTAAGAAATTTTCAGTTCACTAGATAATGATAGGGAATGGAGTTAATCTTCTAAACTTAAATCCTTCTTGATACGTTTATTTTGTTCATAAGAACACCTATGCAATTGATTATAGTACATAAGAAAGAACTTTCTAGTGGTGAGAATAATGACATCTTAATCCCCCCATCACAACTTCAGCCTTTCTGCTTGACTCATCTGAAGCCAGAATTGTAACAGTATTAAGTTTTCCCAAAAAAAGAATGGGAACATTACCATCAGAAGACTTACTTTACCTTCGTCTTTTATTCTGTCCTATATTGAAGAAAAACAGGTTTTTTCAACCTATATTCACAGGTCTTAATAGCTAGACATCTAGTAATTTTTATTGAGATCCTCTGGGCTCTGAGCCAACATTTTTCTTGAAATATGGAACTCCAAAGAATTAATATTCTACCTGAGGCCCTGTTAGGGCTTAAGTATGTGAAGGTTGTCGCACACAAGTGCTCTGCTTTATGCAACCCAGTATGAATTGCTGGTTTTACACCAGCACGGCATTTCAGTTGGTGTATGGTCTGCCCGTAACTTCAATCACTGTCTGTAGAACAACTGTCTAGTTATTTCTAAATATATTTGTATTTGATTTTCCTTTTCTAAATAGAAACTTATTATTTCTTTCCAAATTATCAACGATATTGTCAATTCTTACACTGCAACCTTTTCTGCTTTATGTTATGGTAAGTATGCTGTACTTACACTAATGGCATTAAAAAATTTCAGCAGTTTGACGCATTATTTTTTTGCAGCTTCACTGCAAGTTATGTAAGTACAAAAGTGTCTACCACCTCTTGAACTGGACATGGTTTGATCTTTAATCTCTTTTTGTGTAAATCTAATGGACAATGTTTCTTTCAAAGTGAAACAGCTTCAGCAAAATGAGGAGAATGAAACCATATTGCACCTCCCATTTAAACAAGAAACTTTACCATTCAAATAGAATAGGAAATTCAATTTCCACAGTTCATATCCTGGGTAAAAAAGTAGCATTAGTAACACTAATATATATATAAAAGAATATATATCCTGAAAATGGAAGGCAGCCCGTGCTTTGCTCTTCCAATTTGGAATTCCTTCATTCTGTGATCTACAGTTCTTCATTTCCTAAGTTTTTCAGGTAACATATCAAGGTGTGGGGTCCCTCCATTGCTAAAATAAGCAATGTTATACTGAATATGAAAAATAGGATTTCACTATGGTGTTGCTACTGGAAACATAAAACTGCTATTTACTATCTCAAGCCATACATAGTATTCGATCTTGTTTTGCATTCACCTTATCTGTTTATCACAGAATCACAGAATGGTTGGGGTTGGAAGGGACCTCTGGAGATCCTCTAGTCCAACCCGCCTGCTAAAGCAGGTTCACCCAGAGCAAATCGCACAGGAATGTGTCCAGGTGGGTCTTTAATGTCTCCAGAGAAGGAGACCCCACAACCTCTCTGGGCAGCCTGTTCCAGGGCTCTGGCACCTTCAAAGTAAAGAAGTTTCTCCTCATGTTTAGATGGAACCTCCTGTGCTTCAGTCTGTGCCCGTTGCCCCTCATCCTATCGTTGGGCATCACTGAAAGGAGTCTGGTCCCATCCTCTTGACATCCACCCTTGAGATATTTATAAATATTGATGAGATCCTTTCTTAGCCTTCCCTTCTTCAGGCTGAATAGACCCAGCTCTCTCAGTCTCCCCGAGTTCCTCACTTTTGTATTAAATTGACATCCACTTTATACAAAATTTTCTAAGATCCGGGTATCCCCACACTTGAAACTCAAAGCAGATGGTAAGATATAGTAGCTTGTGAGGTGATTTGGGCTTTTTTTTTTTTCCATTTGTACACAGCAGAGACCAAAAAAAAAATAAAAAACACTGTACCAGTGTAGGAAATAAGGATGAATAAATACAGTTATCTGCTATAATTAAAGTTCTTCCTTACTGCAAAAATAGTACTTTTGAAGGCATGTTATTTTTAGAGGAGCAAGGCCATGCATCAGTGGTATATTACATTGCTTTTATATCTCTCCAGGAAGTAACATGAGATTTTGTTAAATATTTTTCATGCAAGGGCAATCCATATTGCTTAGTAATTTTATAGTCATGCCTTTTCATATTGTGTTGGTTATTGGACATCATTTAGTGGCATAAGTAACTTAGTTGATTTAATGAATGGTACAATGTTGTTCTTTAACTTTTACTTCAATCTTAAGGCTGTTCAGATGTTGAAAATCTAATCTTTGTAAGACTCCGAAAGCAATTCAAGTACCATAGGCATTTGAGGATCTGCAAATGCATCGAAGATTAGATAGAAAGGCTTTTATTCAATAATTACATTTAATATATTTTTCCTTTTATAAAAAAATCCATTTATTTTTATTTCCTCTACAAAACATGAATAATAACTAAAATTATCTTTTTCCTGTACAAAACTTCTACCATATACAATATAAACTATAATGCTTGCAAAACAGAAGTGAAATAGAAATCGTATTGATTATGTCTGAACTCACCATTTTTTTCTTTAGACATAAGAATTAACCTAACTTTCTTAACAAAATCAATTTCACAAATTATGACTATGCATTAATTTTTCACTTCCTACCTGTCTTTGACAGTGGAAGTCTGTATTCTTGTTCCATATGTGCCAGCCTGGCAGTTGTCAGAAGAAAATGAGCAAAATTTTCCTCCACTTTGGTGTTGTACTCATTTACAGCATCTGCAAACTCTTCTGGCAGATCTTCTAAAAAGACCTGAAATAACATGCAGTTTATTACTTAATTCGGGTAATTTTTCCAAAGGTATCCGTTCTTCATTGGTGCGTAAGTAAAGTATTAGTACACACAAAATGTATTAGTACACATATAATGTATTAGTAGAAAGAAGGAGAGAGTACAGCTCCAAACTTTACTCAACTTGTCAGGCTGCCTGACCATCTAGACTTAATGGATGTTGAAGGTGAACATGAATTTGGTGCAGAAAAGGGTTTGAAAGATAATAAGAATGAAATTCCTAGATTTTTACTCACAGAGTACCTGGCAAACAGCTCTATTGAAGATGTTTCAGCTAGCTAAAGAGGGACTTCTGAAGGGCCGCTTTTCCCAGATCTTGTTTTGTATATCTTGGTGCTCAACAGGTTTCCTACCTACATGACAGACTGATGCTTTGCTGCCATCAGCGACAGCAGTCCTGTAATCCCTCCTACATGACTAGACACTTTTCAGAAATAAGTAAAATTTTTTCCTCTTGGAATGCTTGCTGGAAACTGGCCACATCAGCATCTTCATCTAGAAGTTTCCTTTGCTGTTCCAGCCATAGCTATGTCCTCCAAAATTTTAAGACTTTGCACGGAAGAGCCAACAGGGGCATGTTACAAATGTTTCAGTTCCTGCACCCATGGTGGGTTAACTTTGTGCCTAACTAATGTAAATTTGAGTTGTATTGTATAAAGAAATGCTGTGTCATTTATACTTTTACATTTTGCGTACTGTCTAATCATGTCATCACTAAAACACACTTGAATAATCTGACACTTTTCATTTAACCAGACAGTCAACAGCTGCTTCTGTTGTTAAATCACGGCTTCCTGATTTTAATCCAGTAACTACTATTCTAGCTACTTGTGTGTAGGTGGCAAGGCGCTGGCGGAGGACAGGGAGGGAGGAGGGTGTGTGGCTCAGGGCTGGCTGCTGGGAGAAGAGGCCATGGGCTGCTCTGTGACAGACACAGCCAGCTCCAGTGGCCCCACCACAGGCCAGAGCTGAGCCCATCACACACTGGTGCAGCACCTCTGTGAAAACTGATTTAAGAAAGGGCAAAAATGTCACACACGCAGAGTGAGACGCAGCAGCGCTAACACCAAGATCAGAGGACGAGGGGGAGGAGGTGCTCCAGGTGATGAAGAGATTTCCCTGCAGCCTGTAAAGGAGACCACAGTGAGAGATCTCGCTGTAGCCCCGAGTGAAAACGGCCATGCCGGAGCAGATGTCCACGCTGCAGCCTGTGAAGGACTCCACACCGAGGCAGCTGGATGTTTCCTGAGGGAGCTGCAGCCCACGAAGAGCCCACACTGGAGCAGGTTTATCCTGAAGGACTGCAGCCCATGGAGAGAACTCACACTGGAGCAGGGCTGATGTGTGAGGAGGAAAGAGCAGCAGGTGAGCTGTTACGAATCGACCACAACAGATAATTTCTCCTCAGCCCTGCACTGCCTGCAGTGGAGGGGAAGTAAAGGAGTCAGGAATGAAGGAATATAAAGTTGAGGCTGGGGAAGGCAGAGGAGGGAAGGTCGTGTTGAAATTTTAATTTTTTTTGTTTCTCATCACCAAAATCTATTTTAATTAGCAACAAACGAATTTATTTTTCTGCAAGTTGGGGCTGTTTTGCCCATGATCATAACTGGTTAGCAATCTCCCTGTTTTTGTCTTGGCCCACAAGCATTTCCATCCTATTTTCTCCCCCATCCTGTTGAGATGGAGGAGTAAGAGAGTGGCTGGGTGGGCAGGTACCTGCTGGCCCACCGGACTACTGTACAAACATAATGACACCAGTCTAACTGACAAAAGGAAACAAGTTCACAGAAGGGATACACAACCTAAGTTACAGTAAAGACCAAAGTTTTCTCTACCTTTGACTGGAAAAATTCGCATTTATATTTCATTGAGCAGGCTGGAAGATATCTTCTCCCAAATAGGTTTGCTAGAATGAGCACTAGCTTTTCCAGGACATCTTCTGAAAAAACAGCTGAGCCTATTTCAAAACAGAAATTACTTGGGTTAAATATGAAAGTGCAAAAAAAAAAAAAAATTTTTTTCTTAAAATGAACAACTATTCAAGAGTTTCCTTCCCAGCTGCCCTTGTCATGACAGGGGTTATGCAAAACTGTGTTGGATAAAGATCAACTGATTACATACAAAAAACTCTGGTGGATAATCAAGCATACAAATTAATACTATATTCTTATATGTTCACGTACTGCGGCACATCTCAGTGTACACAATGGATTTTATTTATGTCATAAGACATACTTCAATTTTTTAATTTGTTGTTGTTCAGAGTGATCATCCATCTTATTTGCTACCTGGCATTCAAATCTTGCTCTGGAGTCAGAATTATTAATTTTTCTGTGTATACCTTTCTTTTCTACCTCATCAGAATATTTCACAAACACTAAATTTACGTTCATGATAGCAGCATAAGTGTGCCTTGGCTTTCTCAGACAGAAGTATAAGCATGTGCAGAGTGTGCAAAGGCAGAAGCCAAGGATATGAGGATGAAGACCAGCCAAGCAAAAGGGGACAGCAGCAAGAAGGCACTCAAAAGATTTCAGAACACCTGGGATTACAGAGCCCACCACAGACCGCAATTAAGATGCAGGGAGGATTATTTACCTTTAATTGGCCGGCACAATTTGTGGAATAAACCTTTCACAAGAAAGCTCACTAAAACAAAATTTGAGGGTTCGTGATAGTGCAAGTGCGTCACAAGTCCAGCAAATCCTATGGGGTTACCTTTTTGATCCAAGTAGCCCTATTTAATTCAAAAAGCAAAAAAAGCTTAGTTGTGAAAGATGAACTTGAATATAATGGAAATATAAAATGGTGGCATTCAGAATAGTCATTCAACCTAATGTATAGGTACCTATTGAGGCCATTCAGTTTCCACTGAAAGGCAAAACTTTGTCCTTACTGAAAAACAAGTCACCAACTATTTGAGTATTTCTATGGGAGATAGTCGTCTCCCTGTACAAAGCATAGATCTTGACTTCATAGTTTTAGCACCAATTTAGATCATGTTGAAAATGAAAAGTGCATACAGTCACCAAAGTACAATTTGATGCAATTTTCATTTTAAAAAAAAAAAAAAAAAAAAGTTTGATGGGATAAAAGCACAGCAAGCATTGATCTGTCAAATATGTTGCTGCAAGATATTTGGGTGCTAGAAGCTTATATAGTTTCAAAAAAACAATAAGACAAACTCATTGAATGAAACTCCATCAAAGGCTACAAATTCGAGGACATCTCTTCTGTCAGAGATCACTCTGCATCATGCCCTGTATGAAAGTAGGGAATATCCAGATGATAATCATCATTATATGGTTGCTCCCCCACTTTTTTTTTTTTTTTAATATGATTTCCTGGAAAAATTGTTGGAAACAGGATGCTAAGTATGTGGGCCAGGTTTTGTCCCATTCTTATGCTAACTGTAACTTTTTGGAAACGTTACTGAGCTCTGTTGTACACTGACAAGGTTCTTCTCTTCAATGGGGGTATCAGACTTCTGGTCTCGCATAGTAGGGACACCCAGCACAGGAGACAGAAACATTTGTTACGGCTCCTACTGGGAGCAGGACTGGGAAACCTGAGCACAGATGATTTGTCAATGTAATCACATTATTGCTGCCTCTAACTGCCTGTAGTTCTGGACTGTAAGCCAAAATGGAGTACTGCATAAAAATTTGCCGAAATGGTATCCATCAAATTGAAACTGTTACTATGGAGAGATACACCACTAATTTTCAGTCTTCTCCAAGACCTACTTCCCAAATTTTTGTTAGAGAGAAAACTTCTCCCAGCATTTTGGAAATCACGTCATCCTTAGTATGTTTTAAACCCTATCATTTCATATGCATGCATCTTCAGATACAATATAAATGCACAATTTTTACTCCTAATCAATTTGTACTCATAAAGACCATATAATATAGACCATTCCCTATTGAATTTATTCTATAAGTAGCTCAGAATTAACCTGAAACTTAAAGCACTCTAATTTTACCTGTTTCCTTAAATTTATTTCTAACAGAAAGAAATAGCCTGTTGTTATGAAATATAAAATTGATGGTTCTTTAAATGAACACATACTAACACAAACAAGTGAGAACCTGTAGATTTAAGAACTACCCTTTATGAGAACCAGTTAAAACTTACCTCTTTGATAAGAAATTGCAAGGAAAACATAAAATAAATTTTTAATATTTCAGCATATCTTTCTTTTCTGAATGACATCAGCGAGTGCTTCAACACTGACAATGCCTGGTCAAACAAACAGGAAAAAAAAATAAAAATAAGAAGAAATTAGAAATCCAAGGAAATGTTGATATTGTAACAAGGAAAGAAATTCAATATCCAGATTTTCTGCTTTGTTTCATCAATTGGTTTTCAGGGTAAAAGTGCTTGGTGGGGGTTATGTTTTATTTTTATTTAAATTAAATGCCTAACTCCTTTAAGTGCTTGTGAAGAAGTCCATCCTCTGTCAGATGTGTGTGCATTTTCTAAATTTATGCTGAGGTTTGTAAAGTTAATTAAATGAAATTCATATAGAGATCCAAAAGGCAAGGATTTAAATAGCATTAAACAAAAAACAGTAAGCTTTGAAAGTACTCCTTACAGTTTAGTACCATGTTAATAATTAACACAGAAGTTTAACAATTCACTTTGTTATCCTAAGAAGATTTATGTCTGAATTCATTCAGTGAGTCCTTGAAAATAAACGTCCATATGCTGAAGTGGATACAAAAACCAGATCATCTGGAGGTAAGAGTTCCTTAATAATTGCAAGAATATCTCTCTGACCAATTTGTAATCATCATCATGGGTTCTTTACTTAAATCACTGTAATAAATGGCAAGAATAAGAATTCTTTGATTCCATAGAGTTAGTATGCAGATTTAAATATGTGAGTAATACATAGAATTTTCTCATTGTTTCAGTTGAGATAGTATTTCCTAGCTCCTGCCTTCCCTATGGAAACATATGTTCACATCTTTTCTGAAATAAAAAATATTATCATCAGAAAGAATTATACTGTCAGGAAGACTTTCTGATTCTCTAAGTTAATGCAAATATTGCATACAACAAGAGTCAGTAAAAATACCTTCCTGACAGTATAATTCTTTCTGATGATAATATTTATTGCAAAGAATAAATGCATGAAAATGGACAGTGCAATATTTAGGAGAAGATGGCAGAGGTAATAGAAGCAGTATAGCAAAGTATGCAATTTCATTTGCAGACAGATTGCTTACTTCAGAATTGCATAACTTTCTGCTCATGCTAAGGAAACATTATAATTTAATTAAATTGCTATTAATAAAAAATATTAGACCTTTGCTTTGGCATCTGCTTTGTCATCAGCCTTTGCAGTCAACAGCATGAGTCTCAATATTAAGGAAACAGTCAGGGGAAACTGCCCTTTCAACTGAGGCACGTTGGATTTAATAAGTCTTTCAACTTTGGGCAGTGGGATATCGTAGAAGAACACATTTCCAATCATATCTTGTCCTCGTCTTCCAGCACGTCCTGTCATCTAAGAATAAAATATTTAATATCTATATTATTAAAATAATAAATTATTAATTTTAAAATAAAATATACATAAATCATATTTACTGATACTATCTATACAGTTTTAATAAAGCATTTATGCACAATTATTAAAATAATGTGTGCAAAACATGTTATACCTCAAATACAGCTCGTTTATAATTGTGGTCGTTTTATTTACTTTTTTAAGTGTGAACTTCCAAATTTGATAGAAGACCTAAACACTGGCCAGGATACCTATGTTCTCTCACATGTCTTTTTAACATTTCTAGTTCTCCAAGTTAAGTTTTAACTTAATTTATACCTGTACACCAGCTTTGTTTTCAAATTACATTTAGGTCAGAATTATTTCTGGGTAGATTTGGGGCAGAGGTAGTCTCAGTATGAATAAAGAGCAGAGAATACGGAGCAGAAAGAAACTGCCAAAGGTTGTATTCCCTTGCTTGGATCACCTGTTCTTGGTCAGGTCCCTTGTAGCAGATGATGTGACACAGCCGGAGTCATATCATTTACGTGCAGCAGAAGGGAAATGCACGTAGGTCTGGCTACTGCACAGATCCACTCACACCCTGGCTCCGAGACCTACCTGCCAGGTGATGCCATCAGCTCGATCTGGGCTATATGGCCTCCTAAACCAGAGGCAAACTGGCAGTACTTCATGAAAATACAGTTTTGAAAAGCAGCACAAAAGCAGGAAATGGGGACTAATGAAGAGGTTAGAGTCTCTCAGCCCACCCAGTAATTTGTGCCATGACTGGAGACATTCTGCTTTATTGCATTGGCGACCTCATCTACACATTGCTGTGTTGCATTGTGTGCCACTTCCAAGATGGAAAGAATTCAAATAACCCTTTTAATCCAGTCAGCAATCTTTCTTTTCCTCGTTACATCCCCACTGTATGTTCTTACAGCACATTTTTTCACATATTTGTAAAACCATGGCTAGAACAAAACAGCTTTTGTCTTTCCAGCTCCTGTAACTGAAAGCCGAATCTATACCTTTAATTCACTGAGCAAATGTAATATTTTCATTGCTGAAATAGGTCTTTTGACAGCAAACATTATTTGTGGGTTGGCAGTTCCAAAAAATTAGTAAAATCACCTTAGCTAAAACTACTATTGTCACCAAAAAGAACAGCCAGAAGCCAGAACATACCCAGAAGTATGTGAAAATGAAAAGACATTTTTCTGAATTTGTGTGTCATGACAGCTACATGTGTACTGTTCTTGTAATAAAAAGTAGGTGTTCTATTTCCATACCTGTCTGTAATTTAGGGCATCTAAAAAGACTGAATCTTCAGCAAAGATGACAGATCTACATGGCATGTTGATTCCCAGAGCAAGTGTTGAAGTAGCTGTGACTACCTGTAAAATATCAAACATGAGTATAACTATTAGAAATGGCAATATCCAATTTAAAAAGAACACCTGTAATACCCAACTTAAATCAACAGAAATTTTACTATCATTCTTCCTAAAGCTAAACTTTAATCTGATGAATTTAACAGAGCTGTGAACTTACAGGAATTTCACTGTTTAGTGTTGCTCATATAGCTATTACATATGTATATTGAACTTTTGTATCCTGCAAGTTTATAGTGCATCTTTTATGGAACACAAATTCAAATAATATTGAAACTGAAGACAAATCGAAATATTCTATGAAGACGGTACAAAATATCATAATCCTCTAGGGTTTGTTTAACTATAAAACATGTTTAGCTGGCTCCTGCAGTAAAAAACAATTTAAAAAATGTTTCTATAAATACATGAGCAACAAAATGAGAGCTAAGGAGAATCTCCATCCTTTATCAGATGTGGGTGGAAAACATAGTGACAGAGGATGAGGAAAAGGCTGAGGTACTAAATGCCACCTTTGCCTCAGTCTTAAATAGCAAGACCAGTTGTTCTTGGAGTACCCAGCCCCCTGAGCTGGAAGACAGGGGCAGGGAGCAGAATGAAGCCCAAATAATCCAAGGGGAAATGGTTAATGACCTGCTACGCCACTTAGCCACACACAGGTCTATGTGGCCAGATGGGATCCACCCAAGGGTACTGAGGGAGCTGACAGAGGTGTTCACCAAGCCACTTTCCATCATTTATCAGCAGTCCTGGCTAACCGGGGAGGTCTCAGTTGACTGCAAGTTTGCAAATGGGACATCCATCTACAGGAAGGGTCAGAAGGATTTGGTGAGCTACAGGCCTGTCAGTCTGACCTCAGTGCCAGGGAATGTCATGGAACAGATCATCCTGAGCGCCATCACACGGCACATACAGAACAACCAAGCATCCAGGCCCAGTCAGCACGGGTTTATGAAGGGCAGGTCCTGCTTGACTAACCTAATGTGTTTCTACGACAAGATAACCTGCTTAGTGGATGAGGTAAATGCTGTGGATGTTCTCTACCTAGAATTTAGTAAAGCCCTTGACACCGTTTCCCACAGCATTCTCCTGGAGAATGCGGCTACTCATGCCTTGGATGGGCGCACTCTACGTTGGCTAAAAAACTGTCTGGATGGCGAGGCCCAAAGAGTTGTGGTGAATGGAGCCAAATCCAGTTGGTGGCCAGTCACGAGTGGTGTTCCCCAGGAGTCAGTATTGGGGCCAGTTCTCTTTAATCACTTTATCAATGATCTGGATGAGGAGATTGAGTAAACTTGCAGATGACACCAACTTGGGTGGGAGTGTTGATCTGCTGGAGGGTAGGAAAGCCATACAGAGGGATCTGGACCAGCTGGATCGATGGGCTGAGGCCAATTTTATGAAGTTTAACAAGGCCAAGTGCCGGGTCTTGCACTTGGGTCACAACAACCCCAGGCAGCGCGACAGGCTCGGGGAAGAGTGGCTGGAAAGCTGCCTGGCAGAAAGGCATCTGGGGGTGTTGGTTGACAGTTGGCTGAACACGAGCCAGCAGCGTACCCAGGTGGCCAAAAAGGCCAACAGCATCCTGGCTTGTATCAGGAATAGGGAAGTGATCATCTCCCTGTACTCGGCTCTGGTGAAGCTGCACCTCAAATCCTGTGTTCAGTTTTGGGCCTCTCACTACAAGAAATACATTGACGTGCTGGAGGGAGTTCAGAGAAGGGCGAGGAAGCTGGTGAGGTGTCTGGAGCACAAGTCTTGTGAGGAGTGGCTGAGGGAACTGGGGCTGTTTAGCCTGGAGAAAAGGAGGCTGAGGGGAAACCTTATCACTGTCTACAACTACCTGAAAGGAGGTTGTAGCATGAAGAGATGTTGGTCTCTTCTCCCAAGTAACAAGTGATAGGATGAGAGGAAACAGCCCAAAGTTGCACCAGGGGAGGTTTAGATGGGACATTAGGAAAAATTTCTCCACTTAAAGAACTGTCAAGCATTGGAAGAGGCTGCCCAGGAAAGTGGCTGAGTCACAAACCCTGAAGGTGTTTAATAGACATGTAGACGTAGTGCTTAGGAACATGGTCTAGTCGTGGACTTGGTAGTGTTAGGTTTATGGTTGGAGTTGGTGATCTTAAGGGTCTTTTCCAACCTAAATGATTCTATGATACTAGGATTTGCTAATCTGAAAGACAAAAAATCTTTGTTAGAAATAAAGTTCTACAGCTATCAGTTCACTTAGTTTATTTGTTTGCAAACCTTCCTGTCAACATTTTAAAATGAACATGACAAAGTCTGCAATATATTTTACTATTGGTGAAAGGTACACTATATTTTTAATTAAATACATGGAAAAACTAACATTAAAAAAAAAAAAAAAGGAAAAGGATGCAAATTTACCAACCTTGATATATCCCAGCCTGAAAAGCATCTCCACTACTTGTCTTCCTTTGGCAGTCATAGATCCATGATGATACCCAATGCCCCTCAGTGCCATCATTTGCTGCAAATAACCTCTTCTCTCAAACCTAAGTCGATAAAAAATCTTCCTTAAAGTCTACAAATAAAAAGAAATGTTAAGTATTAACCATAACCAGGTGTTGTTAATGGAAAAAAAAAAAGTCTTATGTGACAAAATTCCAAGCACTACAAAGAAATACAGCTGTTTATGATCTTCAGTGAACCTGAAGCCTCAAGTATATAAGTGGATGTGTACCATCAGTACACAGTACAGTAGCTTCATTATGATGACAAATCCAGGCTCTTTGGTACACTTCTATATACTATCGGGTTTTTTCACCTTTGCAACAAATGCCATTGCAATAGTCCCAACTGTCATATCATGCAGCTAGATGCAACCAGACATAAGAAGCCTGCATGTTCATGACTTTTGTAATCAAAGCATGGCCTTGTGACCATGGACTGCGTGCCGCCATCACAGAACAAATTCCCAAGTAGCTACATGAAGCTGATACACTTCTACTCTTGTTTGTCATCCCTGCTTGGTACCACCATTTCATCTCACTACACGGTTAGAAACTTCCCTTCCCAAACTCAGAAATAGCACTCAATTAAGCTTTTTCAGTACTTTCTGAACCTCACTCTACATCTAAGTGCCACCTGTTCCAAATTTTAAGCTACTTTTTCACTGCCTTTACCTATGTACAACTGTGGGAAGCAATGTTTCTTCCATGCTGGCTGACAGCAGTCCAAAAATGCCATCAGGATTCCAAGTTCCCAGCATAAGGAATCATGAGATTTTTCAAGTTTGGTCCCAATACCGAGAATTGTCCTCTCTTTCAAGATGTATCACAATAAGCAGAAAGCATTATCAAGACACTTCATCAAAATTTTGAGCACTTTTTTTTTTCTGAATTAAGACCTATATATCACAATTACTTTTTTTAATTTAAAAAAAACCCCAACCATAAAGAGACAGCTATATGAACCACAGTCATGTTTCAGGAAGTTCAGACAACAGGGGATCTCCTGGATCAAAGCCCAGTCACACACTACTGCTGGAAACCACATCATATAAATCTCTTTCATAAGTTATTCCTTAATTATTTGTATACAAATATATACATCAATATTTCTGATGGACATCTGCAGATTTCCAGTGCTTTTCTCACCTTTTCTTTCCTCAAGGGGACATAAACATATTGAAGAGCATGGAAAATTTTGCTTTGTGGGAACTAGAAATTTTAGAGCCTAAAATGATTTCTTATTTAGTATTTTTACAAGATACGAAGGGCTCAAAAATGTTTTGACAAGTGCACAAAGGTGCCATATAGCCTATGCTGATGACTCTGTCAGAAAAATAGGAGTCTGAGATATGAATTAACAAGTCACAGAACTGTGTAGTTGATAGTTCATAGAAACGAACTGACTGTAGTATACATCTCAGGACTCCTATCACGGGACAAGTCAACATCTTTTTATCCGGTAGAGTGAAAGTTGTCCATGCATCTTAAAAATAAAGTTATCTAAGACTGATACCTGGAATCAGATTTAAATGTTCCATGATATCTATGCATACTGTTAGAAAGTACAACTGCATCACACATTATATGTGGTTTATGTATTTATGCACAAATTCATGCATTTTAGACATACAAAACCAAAACCATGTTATAATTATCAGTGAACTACTTACATCTTCATCCACTGCTTTCGGATCAGCATAAGTACACCCAGAAGGGAGAGCAGTTAGCCTTTTAAGTCTTTTTTCTAGCTCTTTTTTTGTTGTCAAAAGAAGTCGTATGTTTTCGATTTTACTGGAGCTCAACTTTTTGATATTTCTGTATACAATATACAATTAAAAATATTATTCTGTAATTAACACAAATATCTCAATTTTGAAATATTCTTTGAGTACTGAAAGATGCAGATTCATTCCCTTTTAAACTGTAGGCTTGAACGTGTAGGTAGATCTGTAAATGTAAAATTACTGGCAATGTTAAGAGCTTCCTTTTATCATGGCTTGTATGCAAAATAGTAATTCTGGGTGAAGTAGAGAGGAGGAATTATGGTGATATACAAAAGTGAAGATTAAGACAGCAACCCTAAAGTACTTCATTTAGCAAATTGGTAAGCTAACAAGATTGAACAGTAGAAGTATTAAACATGAAAGAGAAATGTGATGGATTTACTGCCGATAATGACATGGGCTGTAAGGATTTAGGACAGGATTTGAAGAAAAGAGGAGAGGGAAAACTAGTTAGAGGCATATTTTCAAGCTACTTCTATGTCTAAATATCTATCTAAATTCCTACTGGATTTTCAAGTTCTCACTACTATGAAAGTCAGCTAAATCTGATAATCCCTGTGGGTCCCTTCCAACTGAGGACATTCTATGATTCTATGATTCATTCTTTCATGATATTATGTCCAAAGAATGCACTGTAAATTGTCATGATTAGGAGGGCAAAACCATGACGCTTTATGTTCCTGACAATCCTGATAACTATAGCCACATTTCAATGCCGAATATCTTACAAAAATCTGTACTCTATGATCACAAAAATCAAGAAAATTCAAGGTTAAGGGAGAAACAAATATAGTACAATCCAAGCGAAAGGCTGATAAATATTCAGAGAATATCTCACCAGTCAGGTGAACCCATATTTCTGAGATCCACCACTGCAACCAGCCATAGTGAGGCTAAACTACGAAAATACTCTCCCGCAGTCGCTGACCCAGCACCAGGGTCAGATGCTACACTGTTTTTAACAGACGCACGACGAAAGTTATTGTCTGGAGAATGAGCCATTCTGATATCTTGGTATCTCAGAGATGAATTATTCCAAATTGACCAATCTCATATACTTCGGTTTCTCTCCTTGATTCTTGTGTTGTAGTGCCAGCACCTCACACAATATCAGCAACACTGGCACCTTCCTGCTGCGTGACTATGCACTAGGTACATCTGATTGACACCTGCCATACAGCTGCTCCTACAGTGTGGGTTGCTAGAGCACAGAGGAGCAGGGACTACTACACTTCAAACTGCAAGAATGTGCTGCTGCAAGGTACATTCCCCAGAAATAAGTTATCACAAAATTATGCTCTGTCTTACTATGTAAGCTTTTTAGTAATATATGGTTATAATACTTACTGAGGGTTGAATTTTCTTAGCGTTTTATTCACTTTTTTTAGTTCATCCCTTAAACGCTCTTTTTTGCTCTCGGTATCAGGGTCTTGTTCACTTTTTTGTCTTCTCAGCAAATTGAAGAATACATTCTTGGCTGCATTTTCCACTGAATCCACATTAAATCTTAAAGTACATAATATGTAACATACCTCATTTAGGTGAACTCTAATAGAGTTTTTATTTATATGTAGTGCTGTTACAATAATATTAATTAAACCTTATCATCTGACAATAGTCAGAATCTAATCATTAGAAGCATATCCCTATTCCTTCGTTAAATCATAGTCTGCATTCACTTTCAAACTGAATGGCAACATGTTAAATGGTTCTGCCAATAAATCATCTATAGAAAGTATGCTCAACTCTACCTTTCCTTAAGCTGGACACTTGGACAATCAGATAAAGCAAATTGTAGTTTAAGTAATTTTGATTCTTCTCCACCACCCCGTTGAGAATCACTGCCTGTCTTTCTTGTTCTTCTACATAGCTGCTTTCATAGCCTTTTTTTTTAAGTTTAACTGGGATGAAGACTTTTCCAGCCTCACTCTCAAAAAATATCTTTTTTATTCTTGTTGCAGAAGGCACATCCTGTTAACTAACACCATACAAGGTGTTGGCAACACATGGGATGAGGTTGCATCCTAGTCCGTTAGAATATTCACTAGTCATTCAAATATAGTAGTCACAAGAACAGGAGCAAAAATTGAAGGACTTTATCTTTTTATCCAGAAAGACCAAAAATAGATTTTAAGGCTAGGAGGTAGCTTCTCCCTGACTTAAGCTTTTCACATCTCCACAGAAGACAAAGCTCAATAACAGTCACTTGCCATTTACTTTCTTCTCCCCCTCTGAAGCTAGACTGAATGACCTAATTTCTCTCTATCATTGAGTTTATGCATCCATAAGGAGTACTAAAGAGATGCTAGCCCATGCTTTTCCTTCTTAGCTCTAAGAAAAGAAAGGTAAACTCTAAGAACAGTTTTTTCCCTACCACCAAGGGCTGCAATAGCAATTTGGCTTCTACAGCTCCAATACCTGCTCTCTTAGCAGTCTCCATTAACTCCATGCTAACATAAAACTATATGGAATGACTGCTTTTCAACCCCACTCATCATTAATGGCTTAGGGAGAGAAAGCCTACGAGCACCAATGAAGCATAAATGTCAATCTGTTACTCCAAGTCACTGTCTACTATTTGTGAGGGCTACTCATTCCCTCCATCTTCAACAGAATTTCTCAGGTCTGGGCTATTTAACTAGAGAGATGTTTTAATTATTATTATTTGGGTTTTTTCAGTTCTGGCTGACTCTTGTCCTTTGCCTAACTAGAAAGACACTAGGGAGGTCTACCAAGTGCCGTTACACTACACCTGTGCCTTAAAAAACCCTTAGATAACAGATTTCTGTACCTCATCCCCCAGCTTGGTAACATTAGGTTCTGCCTCCATATTCACCAGTCTGGGATGTGTTCTTGTCTCACCATGATCATTTACTGATTGTCTAGGATATTCATACTCTACTCGCAGTTCCTTGCAAGAGCCATAAGTCACTAAGAATTTCTAAGGACTTGTCATTCCAGAGTAGATGAGAGGAAGGCATTATCCATCTGCTCTAAGGAGAAGCACCTTGCAACTTCCTATTGAGTGCCCCAAAATGATGTTGCAGTTCATACAGTAGCCCTGAAATTATTCCTTATTTGAGGGAATTACAAACATCTAAGAGTCCTTTTGAAAACTGCCAGTTTCAGCTTGAAATCAGCCATAACATTAATTTACAACTAGGCCATCACTGAAAAATAGAAAAAGAAATAATTTACCAGCAACTAGAATAATTTGAGATGTACTATCAATATGTATATTCACTTCTTGATTCTTCCTTTCTAGAGTTCTTTCAGAAATGTCTTTTTATCAGCATCAAGCATGTGAGAACTGAAATGGCAGTGAGCATTCTACCTCTAACTATGAAAGGAAGTGAAAGGCTTCATACTAAGAAAACTTTCCATTTTTACATGTTTGTTTCTAAGCATTATTACAGTGAGAATGTGCACTAGACAACTATTTACTGATAAGCAGCTTCTTTTTATTATTAAGTCCAGCATTGAGGTACATGCCTGCTTCACTGATATTAGCACTATCACCAACTATAGCAGTACTGTCAGTAGGCTCAAAGTTATGCATGCCTGATGTTATGTAATTGCATCTCACATATTTGCAAAACAGGTTGTTTGATGCATGTCACTAGATGTAAGGTGAGATTGTTAGAGGCTGTGCAGTGGAGCCATCACCATATGACAAACACATACATTAACAGAACCTCATTCCACCCTTTTGCCTAGCAAATCTGCCCCCACATACACTATTTGCATCTCTAAATAAACAGCATACGCTTCCTACAAGTTTTACTGACTAACTTGGGGCAAAGCAACTGAAAATCTGACCCTCATTTTAATGTGATTCAGTTTCTTGTAATTTTCTCAGACATCATGCATGGATTCTACCCTTTCCACACAGTAATTACATGCTCTCAGTTTTATTACAGCTAAAACTTTAGCGCCATAAAGATGCATGAGTTGCCAGAGCTTGCAGGCCTTTACTTTGTATGTTTTAAAGCAAATGTAACAAATACCATGTAAATGGCATTTGCCAAGCCATATCAATGCTTATCTCTGAACACCATTTTTGTGAATATAGGCAATAAACATATAATATGTGGAATGTAAATACTTACATGAAAAATATGGCAGGCAACTTATCCATCTCCCATAACTTATCAACAAAGCTCGCAAAACGCCTCCACTTCTCATGTTCTGAGCAATCCGCAGGTTTTGGCTTAAGGTGCTTCAGTAACTCATTCACCTAACCAAAGCAGTATTATTGTGGATATTTTAATGGTAGAAACTTCTAGTCAGAGGCTAATAAATATGAAGACTCTGTTTTCCTGTGTCAACTTCTATCAGCAAAATTTTTTAAAAACATTCAGAGCTGCAATAGCCATGTATAGTTTACAGACTGAAAGTCATCAACTGACTTTGGTAAGAGCTCAAAATGCAAGTCATCACTACACAAATAATGAAGTATCACTAATAGGCTGGTTATGATTTATTTTCACCTTTAACTATCATATTTCAATAAATTTGTGGGAGTTTGTTTTGTTTTGTTTTGTTTTCCCCAGATATTCTTTAACTTGCTGACTCGCCACTTCCTCATTTTCCTTTTTATAATGTAGGAATAGGTGGCCTCCAAGCAAGATTTTTTTTTTTTTATTTTCTGCTCATTGCTTTAATTCCTCTCTTTTACATGGAAACATACATACTGTCCGTCTGTAGTTCCACAAGACGCTTTCAAATGAACAGCAAAAAAGAGGTAGACTGAAAAAGCAGAGCAAAGGTACAATATTCTCACTAACTGTAGGAAGTACCTAAAGGAATCAGGAACTGAAATCTCACAGCAGTATCAGAAGTCTGATTCCCAGAGAAGCTTGTGAAAACATCCCCTTGAAAATGCTCATGAGGAAATGCCACAAATATTAATGCTTATCTTTCAAGTACAGCAGCAGTTAAACCTAATAAATAATAATAATGGGAGGAGAAACTGCCATAATTATATTATTACATATTATTATTTTAAAGATGTGCACAATCTTAAGAAAGTGCCCTGTAACAAGTGTTACCTTCTGCCTTTGGCCAAGCACAATCCATTCACTTAGTTCTTTCTTCAGTTCCTGTTCATATTTCCTCACATCTGGCTTTTTTATCACTACTTTATTCTTGAAAGAGACAAATTTCTCAGGATCTAGCTCCTGGAAAAACAACATTAGTATCAAACATTGTAGTACTTTATTATCTATTTATTTTTCTATATTTTGTCCACAGCTGTGTATACACACCTGTGCCCTTGGCCACTCTTGCCAGACTTTCACCATTGTGTCATAAAGCTGGATGCTCTCTCGTGGAGACAGAGAAAGATCTGAAGGAATACCATAGTTCTCGATCTGCAAGGAGTTTAAATTTTAAAAAAACAATTTTTAAAAAGGAATAATTTTGATGGAATTCATGTTGCCTAAATGTAACAGTTACTAAACAATGTTGATACCAGTATTATGCTTACATGATTGACTGTTAATGCAGCACATGGATGATAATGTTCAATGATAAAATCGCTGCCCTTTAAAGAACACACATACTTTTCCAAATCATTGTATCTTTCTTCATACAAGACTGTGAAGAGACAAAAATGCTGTCATGATGCCTTTTGTTGTTTCAAAATGCAAGTACTTAATCCTGCAAAATTTGTTTTTATTTAAAAGAAAACCCAAACCAAAATAGGCTTCAGTTCACACACCATGCTTAAAGTTTTTGCAGAAACAACACTAAAATTTATTTCTTAGTTATAAAATATTCTGATACACACCTAGTCTAACACGATATGATTTCTTCTGTCCTTGCACTTTAGATTTCCCTTTAAATTTTCTTGTAAAGTTCTCTTCAGAGTTTGTAGAGCTTCCTTCTATTATATTCTCGGCATGTTGCCAATACCTTTTCACAGATTTTAACCACCTACAATGCAAGAATAAAACAAAAATAAGAGTTGTAGAAAATATTTTAAGAAAATTGCTACTGATGATTAATAAATTAATTATTACCATCTGCTCAATTTCTCCTATTGAATTTCCAGTCTCCTTCTCACCATCTTCAGTGCAATTTTCTCCAGCTTATCCCAGGGTGCAAATAAAAAATATGCAATAGCACCATTTTATATATATAAATATGGTGCGTCTTCTCTGATTGATGATGGACAAGTGTTCTTATCAGGTTTTGGCAATTCAAATAGATGTAAAAGCCTCCAAAATTCCTCTGCACAGCTCAATTATAGTGTCTGAAGGCAGAATAGTGCCTATTCTCATTACAGATTTAAGAGTTACAGCATTGTTCTGTCTCAACTGGGGAGTAAAAGTGGCATAATACATATAACAATATAACTCCAAATCAGTTGCCTCCCAATAGTAATTGATCTGTCTATCTAAAACCAGCTCATATCCAATTTAAATACACTCTTGTGAGCAAGAAAATTCCACACGTACTCAGTTAGGTGTTCGGGGTTACTGACAGTAGCAGAGAGCGCCAAAAACGGACACCGAATTGTTACCAGAAGATGCTCCCAAACCTCTGCTCCAATTTCACTGCCAAGACAATGGACCTATGTTTTTGGGAAAAGGGATTAAAAGAAAAGAAGAAGTGTTCCTTATGAAATTTAATCCAAAACAGTTATTGTTTTGCATTTTGCAAAAATCAAAAGTTTGGCGAGACCAATACTGAGTAATTCTTATGTTGTAGCAAATCACCATGAGATCCAAATCAAGGATCAAGTAAACCTCTCTCCACACTTCACTGGATAGCACATTAGTCTAAATTTCAATACTACGTCCACTGTTTGTACCCTAGATGCTGGCATCATTAGCAATTAATTCTATATACAAGAAAGGATACAGTAGGAATTTTAAATTTAGCAAGATTAATTATCATCCTTTTCCCTGGAAAGAATGACTAATACTGTAGGATGTGAAATGTGGATGATCCCACTCTGAAATGTTCTACTTGTGCCACTGAGACTACAGTGGTGGCTTTTAGTTTTTCAGATGACTGGCCTGAGAGAAATTAAGGAATTTCCTGGTAGCTTCCTCTTGAGGACTAACACAGTTTTAAGTTCTTTCACTGGAGTACATAAACACTATCAGCAAGCAGGGAAAAGGTAGTAAGCCTGAAGTAATATTTCTGAAAGTTGTTATTTTACCAGCGATAATATATGTAATGCACCACAATTTTTCCTCAAGCTTTTTTTGTATATTTGTTAAATTGGTTACTATTAAAAGATGCCTACCTCATCAAATATGACATATTGTATCCGTTTGGTCCATTTCTGGCAACGAGGAGACAGCATCAAGATTTCTAAACATTGAGGCACAGTCACTAGTATCTAAGAATAAAGGTTTGTAAAGCATTACTTCGAAGTAAACTGACTGATCAACTACAAGTAGATTCTTTATTAAAAATACTTTAAAAATACATTTGATCTCAAGTTAAACAAGAATGAACGAATGATTTGTCACTGCTATCTTATCATAGAATCACAGAATGATAGAACAGTCTGGGTTGGAAGGGACCATAAATATCATCTAGTTCCAGCTCCCCTGCCATGGGCAGGGACACTTTCCCCTAGACCAGGTTGCTCTAGGCTCCATCCAACCCGGCCTTGAACACTTCCAGGGACGGGGCATCCACAGGTTCTCTGTGCAGCCTGTTCCAGTGCCTCACCATCCTCATGGTGAAGAAAGGCACTTCAAGAAGGGCAAGACAGAGGACCCAGGAAACTACAGGTTGGTCAGCCTCACCTCAATCACTGGAAAGCTGATGGAGCAACTAATCCTGGAAACCATTTCCAAGGATATTGAGAACAAGAAAATCATTGAGGTATTAGGCATGAATTCACCAGTGGAAGTCATGCTTGACCAACTTTTATGATGAAATGACTGGCTTGGTAGATGAGGGGAGAGCAGTGGATATTGTCTTCAGTAAGTCTTTCAACAATTTCTCTCATAAGATCCTCACAGACAAGCTGTTGAAGTATGGCTCAGATGAGCAGATAGTGAGGTGCATGCCAGAGGGTCATACCACCATCCAGAGGGACTCTACACAGGCTGGAGAAATGGCCTGACAGGAACCTCGTGAAGTTCAACAGGCAGATGTAAAAAGTACTGCACCCGGGGAGGAACAACCCCATGCACCAGTGTATGCTGGGCGCCATCCAGCTGGGAAGCAGCTCTGCAGAATAGGACCTGAGGATCCTGGTGCACTCCAAGCTGAACAAGAGGCAGCAATGTGCCCTTGTGGCAAGGAAGGCTAGTGGTATCCTGGACTACATTAGGTGGAGCATTGCCAGCAAGTCAAGGCAGGGTATCATTCCCCTCTGCTCAGCACTGATGAGTCCACACCTAGAGTCCTGTGTCCAGTTCTAGGCTCCCCAGTACAAGACAGACCAACCTAGTGGCCTTCTATGATGGAGTGACTGCAAGAGAAGAGCTATCTGGAATTCTGCAAGGCATCTGCTGTATGCTGGCAACCAAATAATTTTAATGTTTTTGCTTTTAACCAGAGCAAGTAATCAATTGCATGTCCCCTAAGGATGGGTAGGTAAGGTTGTATGCCATAGACTGCAAGTTTCTGGTAAGAAGTACAGGTATGCTTAGATTTTCCTGAACTTTGCAATTAATAATGGCACAATTTTTATAATTCAAATTAACATTTTCAGAAGCCAGATGGAATACAGAAGTCATTATTATTGTGTTAAAATGCACATAAAAATATACCTGAGAATTCATGACATCATTGCGATAATCTCGCGTGAAGACTCCACACATTGCCAATCCATCCGGAAGTTTCTTGGTGAATCGACTGTATACATTTCCCACCACTTGGTTTACAAGGGCCTTAAATAAAGCAGGTCATTAACAAAACTAGATAGTGTATGTCTAAAGGCATATGATATTCTGAGACATATAAAAGAATTCAATTTTGGTACTGATATTGATGTACTAGACAATAATGTACTATATAACATACTATAAAGTCTTGACTGTCAACAATGTTAACTTTAAAAAGATTTGGCACTTGATTTTCAATTATACTGAAATGCTTTCAAGGAAATTCAGTGTTTTGTAAAGGGAGTTATACACTATTAAGTCTGTATTTTAATTATTTTCAAAGCAGTTAAAAATAGAGCACACGCTACTGCATCTACAAGCACTTTAATGAACTCAAAGTCCTGGGGCTGCAGGTATAAAATACATTTCTGCACCCAGACTGATATTCAAATTAAAACATTATTTTGATGCCCAGTCTGAGTACAACCATGAAAAAAATGATTTTACTTACAGAAAACAATCCATAGAGATTGTTATTGAATAACAGCACATGTAATTTATTATCCAAAAATTATATTACTGACATTAAAGTAAGTTTTGGAAGAAATCAAAATATTGTGGCTCAGCACTTAAGTCAGTTTTTAACTATTAGGCCAGGAGTCTCATTAAAAAATATCCCACTGCCTAGAGTTTCATAAATTTTCTCTTGAAGCATCTAATAGCGAGCTCAATTAGAAAAAGACAACTTGCCTGGTCGTTGTTCTGTTCCAACATTACTTTCAGCATGTTGGTAGGCTTTTGGTATTCTCACCATTTACTTCACATGATACTTATAGCACTTTTGTATCTACTAGTGTTTCTGACCTTAAATTAGCTATACAGATATTAATAGACAAAAAATCTACATGAGCTTAGATATTTTGAAGATTTTCTTGTAAACATGCTGTTTCTAATGAATGTAAAACACAATATAAATATTCCATTTCTAATGAAACAATATATATCAACTAAAATTGTGTAACAGGTTACCCCAAGTAGTTTCAGAATTATACTGAGAAATACATAGTCAAATATACAGAATATGTAGCAGGATGCAGCCTTACCTTTGTAGGAGCAACATACACAACTACTCCATCATTGCTCGTTTTCAGAACTTTTTCCATGCAATAGTATGATGCATATGTTTTTCCTGATGAAGTGGGAGCGACAATCACTGCAGACTCATTATTATCCACAGCATCAAGAAGTTCTCGCTAAGAGAAAAGCAGCTATGTCAAAATGTCTTGTTATAAAATTCTTATTGAGTAAACGTGCTCTTTCTGTGAAGACATCTCTTCTTTTTGCATGTAGACTTTATATACAGATTTTAGACTACAGAAAGTTAGAGTTAACCTCGTCATTTTATGACTGTATTCTTTTCTCTTAGACCGTTGGTGGAAAAAAATGGAACTACAAATTATAAATTGTCCATTTCAATTATTTGGTCTGAGATACTGATATCAGAACATTGAGTCCAAACTTGGACATCTTCAAATTAAAAAATAAAACCAGTTAACTCAGCAGTGTATAATTTAGTTCCAAAAACTTCATTGTTTTATACAAGGCAGACTTTTTTTCTTGCATTATAATAGTTACATCAATACTGTCCACATCTCTCTTCTACTCCTAGGATACAGTGTTTATTAAAGTGTTTTCTTCCCTATTATTGTCTCCCTCCATGCTCTCTGACAGGACCTTCCGTAGGCCTGTGAAAGGATGGGGTAAGGGGTACAGAAGAGGAAAGAGAAATAGCACTAACACTGTCTTTCTCTATCAGCACATATGCCAAGTTCCAAATTGCTTTTCAATTAAGTGACTGTTTTGCAGATATAGACATTCAAAGCAGCAAATTCAGCTGGCATAATAATAATAATAACAATAACAATAATAATATCTGAGTTAGACTTCCTCTGCTTTAGATGGAAAAGTTAGTTCTCAGCTCATACTATGAGTAATTCTTTAGGGACAAATAAGCAGAGGATGAATAGTTAGAGATGATGCAAATGGGGCATTACCACCATCAAATATGCTAACAAGCAGTGAAATCCCACAGATTTGGCATTTCTTATGTTGAATTCATTGGGCCAAAGTCTCTGTAGAAAAGCTCTCAGTGTAGAAAAAACATAGACTACAGTCCAAAATTATCTACTGAATTGGTTAAATTTGTTAAAAAATTAAATGTTATAAACAACACTATTTGTGATGAGTAGTATAATAATGCGTACTTTTAAATGCAAAAAAAAAAAAAATTCAAATATAATTTCCATTAACTTTATGCAAAAAGTTTGTGTGTCATTACCTGCCATGTGTCTGGTATGAAATGTTGCACTCGGGGATCTGGATCATTCCTCTCTTCTCTGAGCAAGTAATAATCCATGTATTGTAGCTGAAAGCGAGCTGGACCCACTTTGATAGCATATTTGCTTATATTCTGATCACTACTTTCTCCTGTCTGTAGGGTCAAAAGAAAATTCAAGTTGGTCTGAAAGCTAGCAAGAGATTAAGAAAGTGACACATCTTTTGCTTTGTGGAACTCTGCAAGCTTTGAAAAACATAGGAAAGTGCAGGTGACTTTTAAATCTTCTTGCAGAAATCTATACCATGTAGCCTTATGTGACGGTTATACTTGTGTCTCTTCAAAGGAGACTATATTCTAAAGATAATAGGTCTTCCACAGCTGGTGGTGGTGTTGGTGTTGTTTTTGTTGCCAGAAGAGCTAACTAATCTGGCTAGCAGGCAAACCTCAGCCTCTTCAAGCTACTGCCTGCCAGAGTCTTCTCATTGTATTTTTGTGCCTCTTTTCTTCAGCCTGCCCTGAAGCCTTGTGCAATGAATCACAGTTGCAAAATCTAAAGAGAGTGTAATCCCAAATTTTATAAAGCATTGTATTTTTAAACAATGCCTGTATACCCTAAAGCATACCAAAATAAATATTCATGGACAGGCCTGGTTACAACATCTGGTCCTGAAAGCTGTATAGAAAAGCATTACATCTTACAACATACACCAGAAGAGAAAAGTCACATAATAATTTAGTTTGTCAGAGATGTCTGGACATCAGTTAATCCAACTCACTGCTAGAAGCAGGTGCAATAGATCAGGTCACTCAGGGCTGTGTTCAGAAGGAAATCTCTTACAAAACAATAATTTCCTTCCCCACCTCTCAGTCCTGATCCTCAAGGAAGGATAATAAACACTTTCCAGATATAAGCTTCCAGAAATTCCTAACTCTACTGTGCCTGAAAAATGAGACACTGAAGTGAATGATACTAGTTTTACAGTTCAGGGTGATCTTCCTTTTGCTATTGACTCCATATTCTGCAGGCTATGAGTTACAACCTCCCTCTTCAGCCTGAGAGCCGCTTTAGCACCCTCTCTCCCTAATAACACCCCACCTACACACAAAGGTATCAAACTGCTATTAACATTAAATCACCCAGCAGGCAGGTTGCTAATATGCAGAAAAGTGCAGTCCTTAGAGAAATTACTTCAGAGCCAAATTGAGTGTAGCTACTGGTGATCCCAGCTGTGCTAGCGAGGACACGCAACTCAGTATCTGAAGCTGTTTCCTTCAGAGGGGATCAGTAATACCACAACAACAAGCCAAATAGTTTTCATCCACTTCTGCAGTCTCAAAGATTTTCTTTTCTAACATAGCACATCTGGGCCTGTTAAAGTGCAGGTGCTCATTACTCAGGCTTTTAACAGTTATTTTTAACAGAGTTCAGCTGATGTGATGTATTGAACAGCAGGTACCTCTAAGAGATATCTAAGGCCTCAGGCAGACATAACTAGAGTAAATTAATCTTGATGCCTGTTTCAAAAGGTATCTTTGAAGCCATATAACTTTCTATTTACTAAACGGGAAGTGGCCTATTGTGCCAGCAAGCCCTGACGTCAAGCAGAGAAATGTATCCATGGAATAAAGATTACTATCTGAAGCAAGAATAGACAGTTCCAAATCTTATGGCACAACACAAAATAAAATAAGGTCAATATAGATCTTCTGCACACTAGTCAATGCTTAAGAAAACACTGATGATATTCAGCTACAGATCCATTTACAGTAGTATCACTAAAGTCTGTAAAGTTACCTGGCCAGATAGAGTGCATGCCAAATTCTCAAATCCAAGAAGTCTTAGATATCTGGTCAGCTTTTGTAGATGTTGTTTCTCCAAGAGATCATGATATTTTTCAAGGAGGATATGAATTCTCCTCATGACTTGAACAGCTGTACTTAAATCATTTGACTGGCTACCTTTAAAAAGAAGTCTACAGTTATTTGAGAGCTGATTGTATCATTGGGAGTCTTCTGATACTAGGTATTTTTAGAAGAGACCGTACTTGTCCAACTACAGTTATGACAATTTAAAAACTAATTTCACTTAAAGGCAACTAGACAAAGACAATCCACATGCCTGTGACCTCCCAGATAATCCTATCTGCTTCTGCATACTCAGCCATAAAAGCGAGTTGTATCTCTGACATCTACATAATAACTGAGCTCCCACATTTCACTTTCCTGACCCACACATTTGTTAGTCAGTGTTATTAGCAACGTATTTCACTCTAATGTTTACAACTCTCAACAGGTTTAGAGCAATGTGTATTTGGACCTCTCTGACTGAGCGTATGGGCTGAACAAGTTAATTCTGGTGAAACAGGAGGCCACTAACCATGGTAGCACAGATTTCTGTGCAAATTGTCATCATTCAAACTGTGAGCTAACCACTTCTGCTAATTAAACAATCCACTACAATACAGATACAGTTTACTGTGCACGATACGTAATCATTCAAGGTCTATACATTAAAGATATATACAATAAAAAATGTTAGGTATGCAACGTTTAGAAAGCAAACCAGGAAAACAGCTACAATCTAATTTCATTGGGATACTGCACAGCTGACTCAAAGGATCTTGAAATTGCAAACGTGGACCAGAGCCTGATTATACTTACAAAACTCTGTTCATGCTTCTGAAACAGGGCTGGATTTACACACCTTTACCCCAGCTGAGAATGTCCAAAGTCACTCACTCTTGGTTAAAGGGAGTGGATATTGAATACTGAACATTAATTTGGCTATCATACCTTCTTTTCTGCAGTGTTCCTTCCACACTTCTAAGCAGGCAGACAGTCCTGTCATTTCTACACTGAACTTCACAGATTTACTTTTAAGGGTCTTGAGAAACTTCTCCAATTTATTTATTCCAACAGTCAGATTTGCTTTTATTTCCTTTTCAGTTGGTATACACAAGGCTTCCCACTGCTCTTGCTCTTTCTTTTCTTCTTTAGCTTGTAGTCGCCTGTGGTTTTCCTCTGCAATCATTTCCGCTTTACTTTTCTATCCAATAAAATGAAGATATTCAGAACTAACAATCACCGTGGGAAAGTATTATCTAAAAAAAGTTAATCCATAAACTTAATCACAGCAGGTACATTATAGTTTTTAATTAATCTGTGTGATGCATTGTGTTCTGGGAATTGATTAAAATAGTACTTCATTTTAAAGGGGATATAATTTCTGATTCCAAATACATGTTACTCAAAAGAGCTTCCCTAAGCTTCATTTTAAGTCAGTATAAAGCTTCACAAGTAGCATAAAAAGGCACAAATGTGTAAAAATAAAAGAGTATATGTCTGAAAGTTAAATTTCAAGCTTTCGTTTTATACATAGGTAATAGTAATTCTGATCACATTGAGATGCTTTTCAATAACTTAACTAAAATTAAGAGTTCAACCTTACCTGAAGTTAACAAAGTTATTTTACATACGGACTTTTACAGGTAGCTCAACAAGCCATAATCTGTAATCCATAGTACAGATTATTATGAAATATTACTCAAATTATTATTGGTCAGTATTCTTCATGAGTATGCAATTACATGCTACTTACCCTGTGATGTCTGACAATGTTCACATAATTAGGATTAATTGCAATATCTACAGGATCTTTCACAGATAACATTTCCAAATAGTGCAAGGAAATATAATAAACAACTGAATAATGTTTTTTGAAGAATTTATCAATAGTTTCTTAAAGTAAAATTAAATTAATGAATGCCAGTTTCCTTCACTCCAGATTACTGGCCGTGAGCCAAAACCTATCAGCCTTTACAGAGTATATATGTACTAATTTTTTTTATTTGTGCCTGTTAAAATATAATCACTCACCAGTATTCCTAGCTAGAAACAAAAATACTTTCAACTAGTCGCTAATTAAATTCGAAGTACAAAGGTGATTTAAATTTCTTCCACTGACAACTACTACTGCATTCAGAATACAAAACTTCAGCTGTGAGACTCATATACAGCAGAAATTCTTTCTTGGATAATAGAAAAAAGATTTGGAAGGAGTAACTTGAATATACTCACATGCTTTTTTTGTGTCTTTTTGACAGCAGCATTAGCATTCCTTGACACATCCTCTTGATGTACAATAAGTTTTGAATTGCTATCTTCCAAAGTGCTTCCATAAAAATGACGAAAAGTCTGTAACTTTTGTATTTGTCTTCTTTCTTCTGGATCTTTGGATTTTGTTGCAAGCAAATATAATTGATTAAAAAACACTCTGATAGAATTCCAGCCTAATCTATTCCAAATAAAAGATACCTGGGTAATGGATTAATTTCCTAAAAAATCCTCATTGACCTAGAGGCCAAAATCACATTTTGAAAGAAGCTGGCTACTAAGACTCACTGAAATCCAACAGTACTTTGGAACATCTGAGAAAAAGGCCATAGACTACTTTAGGCACACATTAAAAATATTGGAAAACTTAACACGCAGGATGCCTGGAAGGAAATAATAACTGCTTGAGGACAATGCCTATGCTTACAGTACATGAAAATAGGAAGGTGTCTTCCAAAGGCAATTCAGATGATCATAAAGTGACCTCTTGCCCCTGAAAACAAAACTCTGTCATCAGAACATAAATAAATAAAGCTGCCAGAAAAACACTTATGCTAGCCAATGGAAGATACTGAACTAAGCACATGAATACTTCCACACTCAAACCTAGGTATTTCTCTCTGCCCTAAAATCAAAACGATCAGTCAGTTTCTGAGTGTGAAGACCCACCTTGGAAGATCTTTCTGTTTTTCACAAGAAAGACTGAGATGACACATGCCAGCATTCAGAGTATTCATGCAAGGCATGGGAGAGAGAGGGCCCTCTCTTCAGCTGGAGCAAAGATAAACCTTCAACTCCAGCATTATGGAAGGTGCTTTAGCTACTATTCTGCAGGTTATGCTCTCCAAACTTCACGTTGAAATCATAGTGAACCGAAGAATGCAAAAATCACCCAGTCAGAAAGGTGAGCAGATGAAACCATTGTTTCATAGCTCAAGTGGCACAAAATCCCACTCAGGAGACAACATTTCTTAAGTCACCAAATGAAATCCATAAGCAACACTGGAAGGGCCAAGAGTAATCCATGACTTCTCAACTCTCGGTAGGTTTTTCAGTTTAAATCACTATATGATTCAATAGATGAAAGTTTTGTGTACTTGCTGGTGCATACAGTTTCATTTACTTCATTTCACTTAAACATGCAAATCTAAGATCAAAATTAAGTCCATGGTTTGTTTTCCCAAGTATCTCAAATGGGAAAAAACTTACAGGAAACTGTAACACGTAACGTCAATAATTATGATACAAACAACTTTTGTTTTCTTCTGTGCTGGTTTTAGTGGGATAGAGTTAAATTTCTTCACAGAAGCTTGTATGGGGCTTTGTTTTGAACTTGTGATGGAAATGGTTTTAATAGCACAGGGGTGTTTAGCTATCGCTGAGCGGCACTTACACAGCATCAAGGCCTTTTCTACTGCTCACACCCTCCAACCAGTGAGTAGGCTGGGGGTGCACAAGAAGCTGGGAGGGGACACAGCTGGGAGAGCTGATCCCAACTGACCAAAGGGATATTCCACACTGTATGACATCATGCTCAGCAATAAAAGTAGAAGGAAGGAGGAGGAAGCAGGGGGATGTTTGGAGTGATTGTGTTTGTTTTCCCAAGGGACTGTTAGGTATGCTGGAGCCCTGCTTACCTAGAGATGGCTCTAAACACCTGCCTGACAATGAGAAGTAGTGAATGAATTCCTCATTTTGCTTTGTTTGCATGTGCAGCTTTTGGTTTACCTATTAAACTGTCTTTATCTCAACCGAGTTTTTCCACTTTCACCCTTCTGATTCTCTCCCCCATCCCACCTGGGTAGGTGAGTGGCTGTGTGGTGCTTAGTTGCAGGCTGGGGTTAAATCACAACAATTTCTTTTATTTCTTATTTTAATTCTGGTCTCAAAAGATAAGATTGGTTATGCATGCAGTGTGCAAATGTCTGAGCAGATTTTGCACATGCCTGGATGTGCTTACCAGGCATTATCCAAACTATATATTTAAATGTTAAATTGCACATGTGCATACATTCTGATTATATAAATCTGTGAAGCATTTTGCAAGCTAAAGGGAATGTATCATGAACATCTGACCACAAGCACTCATTCTGTTATACTCGTATAGAGCTATTTAAGATAATACACAATGCATACACATAATGCACAACCACATCAGTTTAAGTATCATTTCGCTACTACCGTAGCTCTAGTTTGTCAAGTATTCATACAGTTGCAAAGATTTTCTGAAATGAAAATAAACATTTACAATAACCTTTACAATACTGTTCTAGCCAACACAGACACGCGGGCTTTGTGTTAGTTCTCACCAACAGCATTGCACTGTGTTCGCTCATACTCCTCAGTCAAAGGTCGGCCAGAATGCCAGTGACGGAGCTCATGAAATTCCTTGTATTTCATGAGCGAAGTAACTGCAGGATCATTGCTGAAATATACAAACATTAAACAGATCAGAAATTAAAAGTGTTTTCTGGCATCTCTAATGAAACATTCAAACCATTCAAAAAACTGGGTATTTATCAAAACACAATTTTACTGTGGCAGAAAACCAGCACAGGATTTAATTCTACTCCAAACATAGTATGTCGACATAGCCTCAGTTTTTCAGAAAGAATTAATAACAAACAAAGTAAAACCCCATTTTTTCACCTATTTTCATACACAATAATCACAGAATGCAATGTAACTGCATAACTCACACACTGGCTAAAAAATACTCATTGTGCAGCACAGAACCCACTTCCGTAAGTAGCAAGACAAACATAAAGGATAATATCTTCTAAATGTCTTTTCAATATTTTTATTTAATGTATTTCTTTTCCTGAAATAAATCTGAGCTTTGCAATTTAAAATAAGGCCTTTCAAATACAAATTGTACAGTTAGAAAAACAGTTCCAGAATGCAGAATAAGGATTAAAGACTACAATGCAAACAAGTAACAGTATATGGAAATACGGATATATTGGCTCTTATTCATTCATGTTCTGAACTTTCTGTTAGTATTTACACTAGTACATGTAAATGTGAAATTTTACTTAGTCATAGCAAAAGCAATTCTACATGTGTACAAATTGAGCATAACTTGGATGGAAAGTGCATAATACCATATAATGTTATTTCACTAGAATAAAACTTAAACCTGTACCTTTCTAAAACAGGTAGGTATTTCAAAACATCTCCAGCATACTCTTCAACAAGATCAGATTTCACTGAGATTAGTCCAATGTTAGGAATTTCTTCTTCATTGACTTTACAATGTAAAAAATAATTAATATTATTTAATTAAGAATACATATAACTGCACATCATGCTTGAAAATTCTGTCAAGTTACATTATAAATGAAACTCTATAAAGTAAAATTTGCTAAAAGTAAGCAGCAGTTCACTAGTTCCCCTTTTCCTCTTTCTTCTCAAGCATGGGAAGAAGAATGAAGCAGACATCACTACTGCCTCCAAGTAGATATTCTCATAATCTATTTCAGACACCTACGCTAATTCTTTGGATGCTACAGCCCATCTCATCTCACGGGCATCTACTTTCCTGCACTGATTCCATAAAGACCCCAGTCTCCTAAACAGGGATGTTCAATGGCGCTTACGTTAGATGACTAGAGACGACATGTTAAAATGGTGCATCCTTCCCACATTTGAAGTCTAGCCACAACTTCAGTCTTCAGGGTCTCCAAAGGAGATACAGAAATACGCAGCTCAAATGCTGTGCCAGAAGATGCCTTAATTTCCCACAGATAACAAAGAAACTGTCTTTTTTTTGCCCATTAGAGTCTACTTTGCCTACTTGATGTCTTTGAAACTAGACGAAAAGCACTCACAAACTTAAGTAGAATTATATTCCAGCCTTTACTGAACTTATCAACTGTCTCTTCTAAAGATTTATACAATTTGATAGGTTTAAAACAAACATTTGAAAGTTGTAACAAAACTGGTTCTCAAGAAACGTCAGATATCAGGCAAAAACCTCTACCTACTCCTTTCAGATATTCAGAACAGGTCTTGTAAGTAAGGGAAGGAAACAAACCAACCCTGAGACAACTCTGCACTTCCACAATTACGGGCTAGTAAACAGGATGATGGTGTAATTTAAGACAGTTATGGGTAAGTCACATTTCTACAACCTTCAGGGATTGCAATATGAGCTACAGTGACAGCTGGACTCTCTACCACTAGGGCAACAATTCTGTATTTCACTTAGTTTGCTGCTCACATGCCCAATACCTGCATAACCCTATATCCAAATTTACAAATATGTTCTTCAGAGACAGACTTCCTGCAGCATAATTGTTATTTAATTATGAGTAATAATTATGCTTTTTACTGTTATTTGTATTACACTAATTGTAATTTTTTTGCAACATGTACAGTAGGTTTGGGCTAGCAATCATGGACCTAAACCTAATTTCTACCGAACTTAATAACAATACTCGTGCTGTTTACAGTGGAGTCAGAATTTCACCCAAAAGGCCTGGTCAGATTTATTTTGGCATCAACTTCAAGTTTTGCTATTGGGTTGAAAGGAAGGAATAGAGAATCCACGAAGCATGGAGTAGATTTTTTATCGGGATAAAATCAGATCACTACTCCTAGAACTTGTAGTTATAGTAATGAAGAACATGCTTCTAACTCTCCAATTTGTGGAGTTGTCAGTACCTCTAAATAATGTCTGTTTCTCATCAAGAAATAGCCGGGAAGTCTTTCGTATTGGGAAAGCATCTCCAAAATTGTATTTCACTGCCAGTTTTGTTACAGTGTTCCATAAGCATTGGTATTCATTCTCTATTTCCTTCCCCAGTTCCTTTCTGAACTCTAATCCTGCAAAGCGAAGAAAAACAAAACAAAACTTTAAAATTAAAAGTTTCCTCAAACAGAACCTACCTATTCACCTATACAGCATCATGGACAGACTTTAGTTCCATCCAAGGTCTTTGGTCATTAGAACAAATTAGAACAGAATGTTGTACATTCACAGTTTTTAATAGCCCAAGGTATAAATAACTAAATGTACTTAAAAGATGTATTTTGGAAAAAAACACCAGATTTAGACTGACTGTGGAATCATAGAATCTGCAAGCTGCACAGCTAAAGAAGTTTCTCTCACCTTCATTTCCTGCAGGGTAGGATCTTGAATTAATATTTTTCTTTTTAGTGCCCAATAAAAGGTATCTTTATAAAAATAAATGCTTCATATTCCTAATTTATATTTCCTTAAAAATTCCTCTACTCTTGCTTTACTGAGGTACATACAGGACATCTTGTGACTAGATTCAAAAAGAAAGGGTTCTGATTTACTATCAGACGGATGGACTCATGACAGAGGACTTCAGGCAAACAGAATTACTCTCAAAGAACATTTGCTACAAATCTTTTTCCATACTTTTTCACTCGGTCAGCTTTTATAACTCTTTTTTTGTGGATTTTAACACAACTGATGGTGTTCTTAAAGCTCAAGCTCTCAATTTCATGTATTTATAAGACAGGATATAATTTTGTCTGAATCAATCTCATCTGAAATTAAAAATGTTATCCAATGTCACAGTGACAGTAGGGATAGAATCTAGCTTCCATTTTGACTGTGTTGCACCAAGACAAAACGAAATGGGTAGAAAACTGTCCAAAAACCAAACAGTTGAGAACATCCTATAACAGTGATGCAGAGTTCTTATTACCTAAGCCATATCACTCTTCCTTTGCATAAGTACAGGTAGCATATCAAAGATATGACATGGTAAAATATTCTGAATGAGTACTAGTAAAAGATGCTTTCACATATGATTTTCTACACTTGGCTATAGAAAAATGTTTCTTTATTATTCCATAAAGTGTATCCATTATTTTATGGGTAATTAGAAAATTGTGCTCATTTCTGCTTGTACAAGCAGTTTCATTCTCATTTTGCAGCTTAATAAGGTTAGAAATGTAAGAAAGAAAACTGTTCAACAAAGATAAGTACCTTCAGTGTATTCGACCTCATAGTAATGAGCAAGATTCATGAGCAGTGAATCATCATTTAAGTCAGGCAGGTAAGTTAAATCCAATTTCCAATCATTTGTATCACTTAGCTGTATCAGAGCAAAATGCATACACAATTGTTGCTGTTAAAAGAAAGCAAACAATTAACTCCTATGGAGCACCTTTTCATGTGGCAGGATCAAAGCATCTCCAAAGCAAGGTTAACTACCACATATTATATTGACAGGAAAAACAACACACTGTTACTTGACTTCTCCATGATCAGGAAACTGCTTTCACTGTTTTCCTTCACTGTAATAACCAACTTCAAACAGTAAGAAGGCCTGCCATCAAACTTTCCATATTGGATAAGACCAAAAGGTCCATCTAGCTCAGCACCCTAATACTAATGCTGGCTAACTGGAGATGTCTAAGAAGAGGTCAGGTAAAGAGAGGTTGCTCCAAACAGTCTCCTAGCCCCACTGATCTATGGCTCACAAGATTCTTGAACCAGGTAAGGTTTGTTTCCAGCAGGTATGTAACGTTCTTTGGTCTCATCAGATGACTGAAGTAGCATGTAAAGGAAAAATGGAAACAGAAATGTCATTTGCACCTGATGACAGGGGAAGTAAGACAGTGCTACACATACCATTTTTATTAATGGTAAAACTTGATCAGTCCAGCAGGATTTCAGGATCCTTATCTGAGCTCTCTGTGAAAGAGGCATGTGAAGAAGTAATGCCACTGTAAGACATTGCATTCTACAGAGGTCAGCTGCTTCTTCTGGAGATAGGGGTTTACTTCTTCCCTGCTGAGAGATAACCAATAAAAAGTTGACCATGTCCTTCAGTAAAATAATTATGTGTTTACCTCTACTTAATTCAGTGGTTTGCACTTTGTTAAAGCAGCTAATAATTTTGATCTATTTAACCAATTTATGCATTGTAAATACTTGTGGATACACTTATTCAAAATGAACATTCTTGTAGTACGGTTAGATGCAGTTCCTTTATAAAGAAAAAAAAAATCTTTTCCAAAAAGAATATGACTAAGAAAATCAAGGCAAAACTTAAAAGTAATTGTCTGTGTGCCTGGCTAGAAATGCTTTTATTTCAAGAGGAAAAGTTAATATCTAGGTATAGGCCTACACTCTTTTCTCAACTGCACAGCAAAAAGTCTGTACAGAAATCCAGCTGTGCTAACCATTCATAATTATCCTGTAATCCACTGAATACCTGTCTCATAAAATATTACTGATACATTGCATCTGTGTTAACTTGATGAAAACATAAGGTTCGTAGTATGGTCACAAAAATGATGTCATGATCACATCTAGAAAGACACCTTTCTTCTGACATGTCTTGCTAACTTGAGGAAAAGTCTATTCTCCTGTAAAAGAAATTTAGGAAAACAAAAATAATGAGCCGCAACCACCTTCTTATGTAAAACCTCCTATGGCAGTAATTGCTCCTAAGGGAAAACTTTCCCCAGGAATAGCCACTGTGGCAGGGGGGACAGTGCCACCCACAGACAGATCACGCACCTTTGGAGAAGCTGTGGCCACAGTAATCATCTGAACCAGATCACTTACTGAGTGCAGCCACAAAAGAAGCAGCTAGGCCTCTCTTCAGCTTGGGATCTAGAAAGACAGCCGTCTCTCTCCTGTTACCAAAATGCTTATGGTCACTGAGCCGAAAAAATATTTTAAAAATTCTTACTCTTGCTGATTGCTTTGTCTTTGCTCCCACGGAAGTATCTGCATTTTCCAACATGTCGCTGTATATTGTTAATCCCACAGCACAAGAAAGAACACAGACCACACGCTGAATGTCAGATCCTTCAGGCCACAGTTGTTTCAACAGAAGGACAGCCTGGTGAACCTGTAGTCATAACATTATGAATAGCACAACCAACCACTATAATAAAAATTTTAAAAACCCCACAAGTCTTTACAGAGTTCCATCAGAGGAGAGAAAAAAATGATATGAAAACTACAAAAGGAAAACTGGGCACAATCATTTGTAAAAATAGCTCTTTTTTTGTCACGTCCTTGAGGGCATCAACAGACCTGACTATCCCTGCCCAACCACTGGGGCCTGTCCCCAGTGCCCAGGGCCCCATTTCAGCCCCTCGAGGCCATCAGTCCCTGCCCCAGCGATGCTGCAGCATTGCCAGTCTCCAGCTCCCCATAGCCCAGCAGGCCAACAACCTGGTCTGGCCTCAGCCCGTTCTCAGGGGTGTGCCCAGTGCTGGGGGTTACAACTGCCCCCCAGCTGCCCTGCTCCTGGCCGGGGCAGCGGGACAGGCCCTGGCTACCAGCCCCTGCCCGGCTGCCTCCAGGGGAGATCCCGCCGGCTGGGTCCCGAGGGAGCAGCCACCTGCCCTCGCCGTGTCCAGATGTTTGTCTGCTCCTGGGGTATCTAATTATTGAACTTGCCTCAGGAAAGATAAGGTAGCCAGGCAGATGAGTTTCTGCTGACTTTAAAATGCTTTCTAAGTAACACCATTTTTTTCTGGACTGAAAATAGTCAGCTTGCTGGGCCAGTATCATTCCCACTGAAGTCCAAGGAAGCCTTGCTGCTGTTCTCTGCAGGAGCACAAGTACAGTCACAACACTGCAGTGTAACCTAACACTCAGGAAAATGGTAGGGGTATATTAGGCACTAAAGGCAAAATATTTACCTAAAATTACCGAATTTTTAAGGTTAAAATTTTGTAAAATGAGATTAACGAATCCATCACTTTATTCATGCAAGCACAAACCCTGCAGTTGCAATCAAGCTCTTAATAAAAATAAAAATCCCAGATTGTGCATAATTTTATAGTTCACAGTGTGCAAGCCTTGGCAGCTGCAACAGTGAGGTTTAGGTTTGGAGATGTCTCTACAGACAAGGTTACTGCTGGCAGCAGCACCAACTCTTGCCCTCTGCTGCTGAAGGCATCCTCCCACCCCCTGCCCCCAGGAGCTCCCCGCTGCCGTGGGGGTGAGGCCACAGCCCCCCAGGCAGCTAAGAGTGGATTTATGCCACAGATGGTGTTTTCTGCTGAAAGGGCTGGTTCCCATCTTCTACAACATAAAGGCAGTTGCCAAGATGGAAACATCCTTTAAGGGCCATCCCACCAACTAGCTTTCAGTTGAATCATCCTACTTTAGTGAACGGTAAAGAAAGCAGATTCAAGCTGCTGTGAGGAAGAGTTGGCCCAGTGAAGACCTTCTCAGATTCAGAGCGACACTTCAGAATAAGGAAGAGAACCCCCAGTTCTGGCTAGGAAAGAATTTCAGGTAAAGGAATGGAGAAAGACAGTCAGCCAGAGGACCAAAAAAACCAAAAGAGATCAAAAAGGTCCAATTACCTCTTTTTGTATGCTTTTTGGGCTCAGCTTGAGATGTTCATATAGACACATGGATGGTTCTTGATACCTGACTAGGTTTGCACAGGCATATCGCAGATCTCGTTCATGCTAAGAAGTGCAGAAGTCAAAGTTATATGCAAAAGTCGATAGATGCAATGCATCAGGGACTATCAGCCACAGCCAGGAACCATTCAGATATACAACAATCCTCAGCCTCCAACAAGCATCTGTTCTCAATAAAACTGATTTAAAAATCACATTCCTGGCCTAAATGCTGGTCTTGTCTGGCAATTACAAGTCAACTAAGATACTGAAGATATGGGAAAGGGTGTATTTGAGACTACAAATACAAGGATGTGGAATGAGACTACAGAGAACAGTGCAGGAAATTACCACCAATTCTGTTAAGGATTTCAAGACTAGTAGATTAAAGATACATAAAATGAGCACAGTATCAGTTCTTTATAATTTCAATGTAAAATATAATACTCATATTGAGATATTTTAATTAAAACTGCTAAGTAGAACTAACACCATTATTGTAAACCAAGACTGAAGTTGTGTAACTTACCTTTTGAAAAAATTCTCTGTGTTTATACACACTCTGAACATGATATCCATAAACTCTAAGAATATCATACTCCTGTCCTGAAGTAAGCACAACGTTGATTTTCTTTGACAATGAATGAGCAATTAAAATACATAAATAGTCTGTTTGGAGAGAGGTCAATCCTGTGTCAGATACAATGATGAAGTAAGGATAGCTTTTCTTCAGGAAAATCTCCCATTCAGATGATAAACAATTGGAAAATTCTGTATGAACGGTGGTGCCTGTGTTATTCCTCAAGTGTTCTATTAATGCAGTGCGTAAGAAAAGAAAATGAGGATACGGAAAGTACATCTGTTCTGCATCCTGTGGGAAATAAAACCAATGAAATTATTCAGTGAAATTTGTTGACCAAACAGAATCAAGCAGTTGGTTTTTGAAGGAATGCAGTGGTTTAAACACCAAACGAATATTAGTTGTTCATTACCTTGAAGAAAACAATGATGTATTTTGCTCCTTTTTCAGTGAAATCCTGCAGGAAGCATTCAATTTGATAGAAGAAGTTTAGATATTGTGTTTCCTCATCTGAAAACATAACTAGTAAGGAATCCCCATCTATCACAAAGAATTCAGACTCAACAAAGTCTTTTAACAGACTGACATACCTGAAAGAAAAAGAAATAGTATATATATAACACTACTCCAAGAAAAGCTGAGGACATGCAACAGAAGTTTGCTTACTAATAGACCTTAAAATAGATGTTTTTGTTAATTAAATCAACTAAACATTACAGGTATAAATTAAATCAATTAAGTCAATAGCAAATGATCTTTCTTGGATCTAAGGTTACTCCTAAATATCTTGCAACCCTTTCAGTTATTGAATGCATTGGCAATTGTCGTCTTTACACCTCCAGATACTTTTGTAGCATCGGAGGCTTCTGTGGAAACTGTTCTCTATGTCCACTTATGCAGAAAGTGTTATCTGTTCTATAAGAAATGCCCCACAGAAGATAAACACAAAATATATTTTGAGGGCCTTCCTGCCTGAGTTTCCAACTAAAAATAGCAAGTGGGTTACCAACAATTATCATGACAGTGACAACTACGTCCCTCATCCAAGGAATGTCTATGGCAAGAAAAATACCTTAGCAGCAAGAGGAATCAAATCATCACAATACGTTCCTTTAAGAGACCTAAGAAACAAAATACTTCTTCCCCTTCCCATTTCAGAAAACTATGAAAGTTGATTTCCATTAATAAGTCTTACGTCAAACTTGAAACAAATCCTCTTCACTGAAGATGGCAAGTATAAACAGAAAGCACCTCGGTAGTTTTTAATACATCATAGGACTTGACTGCGTTCTGCAGCTCTTTAAGAATCAATGGAAATCCAGGGACATGCCATTTTACCCATGACTGACCAAGGAATCTATTACATATTCCAATACTAATGCATAGCATGAGATCATCATTATTCTAGTGGTAAGAACGTGCTTGTTTTCTTCAAGGCTGTCAAGAATGCCTTACACACATCAACTTAGATCCACACCTGGGAAGACCCAGCTTTCCTTTCTAGTTGGAATCAACAGCCTCTGGTTTACAGGAGCAGTTTGTTAACTGACGCAATGAGCAGACTTCCAATAACAAAACCTCTGTAAACAACTGTCATACACATTTAAATTGTCTGCCTTTAATTAATACTAATCTCTTTAGCATGTCAGCTCCAGACTGCAGAGAAGACACTTCGCTGTCAATGTGAACAGCACTATTGCTAATCCTTTTCCATATCAAGCAGGGAAAGGAATTGGAATCTGAAGATGCAGAAGATCATGTTTGAAAACTGACAACCAAATACACAGAAGGTATATATGACAAGGAAAATTTCATAGGAAAACTGTTTTAAATGCTGTAAAACACATGAGGAAATGTGCTCCAAATAAGCACTACAGAGAATTTGAAAAAGAATAAATAGCAATAATTAAAATTGTAGATCAGTTCCTAAAATGTACAGATGATCTCTACTCTCAGGCAGACTTGCTATTGTATTAGGAATCTTCCTTCACATGGCTGGAGGAAGTATGAAATCATAAGCATGCCTTATGTCTCCTGATTTTCCACAAACCTAGGTGACGAGCACATAGCTTTTTTCTCCAAGGGATACTACACTGTGATGTCTACTTAGTTCAAAGAAACTATTTTTATTACATTTCTTTCCACAAACCCCACTGTACTTACTGAGCTCTTGATAGGCATGACCAAGTGTGTAGCCTCAAGTTCTCCAGAAATTCATCATGGTTTTTTTTTTCTAAAACAACCACACACACGGTTATTGTTGGAACCATATAACCATAACTCATCAATTAATAACAAAAGAGCCAAAAGGTAAGACACTGCAATAAAAGCTACCGACACAAACATAAGCTAATAATAGCTCCTCACCGCATCTTTGGGAACCACGTTTGTGCTGGAGAACTCTCAAATCCTTGCCTTCAGTTTGTGATGCCTGTGGTGTCACTTCTTCAGTGGTCGAGCTACTATAAGTGTTTCTGTAATGTGGATCTTTGACTTCTTTTTCTCTATCTTCCCCTTCTTTAAGCATCTGCATAACAGCTCCTTCTGCTTCGTCACTGGTGTCATCCTCCTCATCACTGTCACTTGTACTCCCACTCTCTTCATCTTCCTTTGTTGGAATGAAACCTATTTTCTCACTGTTGCTATACTCACTAACCATATCATAATTACCGACATTCTCATTTGCATTATTATGAATTACTTTCTTGAAATGATCTTCCGCAGAATCCATCACAGATCTTGATTCTGGCATTAAAAAAAAAAAAAAAAAGAAAACTCGAAGTAATCAAGAGATATTTTTCAGGAAACATGGTATGCTCTGAGGCTTCAACCATTAAATTATCTACTTCATAATCACACTGGAATAAAGCTTTAAGAAAAATCAGAAAGCATTTTGTGAACATTCTTGCAAGACACATTCATTTCATAAAATCAATAAATATTTTTATGAACTATAAGTAAAACATCAGCTTTTGTCTTTCTTAAAGTTTGCTAAAGAGGAGCATTAGATCTCTGTTTTGTGCTTTGCACGAAGGGACTCTTGGGGAGGTAGTAATAATTTGCTATATTAGCTATATTTACATGCTCCAAGGAATGATTCATGTTTCCTGGGTCAATTGACCTGCACCCACACCATTCATGCTAGTCCAGTCACAAGTAGGAACAGGCACACCACAACGTCATTACATAATGGGCTTAATCATGGTTTGGTATCAATCCCAATTTTTAATTCAGTTTTAGGTTTTGGTGGTTTTTTTTAAAGATAGAATTCTAGAATCTTAAGTGAGCATACAGCTGTAATGTTTAGGGTAACTCCTCACTTTACGAGGTCACGATGTTCAGTTCCTTTCAGCTGAAGAACAAACAAGCAGCTTGGGATAACTCTGCACAGTCCCTACCACATCAGTTCTTCTGAACTTCAGTTTTCTCCAGTCTCCATTCAGGTAACTGCCTCATGCAGTATTTGCCATTGCAATACTCATATGCCTTAGATATGGTTATTCTTCATTTTCCTGAGACAACAAAAAGACTATTTCTTCTTCAGACATCATTTTTAGTCTTACAGCCGTTCTTAAAACCTTTCTTACAAAACTAACAAAAGAAACTAAAGCACAACCTCAGTTTTTCAGATTTCACAAACTCAAAACTAAGCTGCAAATTTATTTTTTATTCGCACCTTGCATTAAACTCCTGGCATACGAAGTTGCAGAAAAGAAACAAAAATAGATTTTTATTATCTACTTGTAAAATATTGTACACATAGTGTGCTACATTAGACTGGTGTGCTCAACATAAGTTTACAGCTGAATTTTAATACCTATTTTCACAAAATTTAAGCTATTTATATACATACAGCTACATAAAGTCACCTTTTGTGTACCTGCGTCCATACTTTTTGTCAAGGCAGCAATAAACATGAGACTTTTCTCCATTTTCTTATTTAAATTGAAAAAGCTGTACGAAAGGCTTGAGAACATCATTCTGGGACGAGTAATGTATCTTCGCATCCTGAAATTGTCACTTACCTAGAAAATGGCCATCACTACTTCAGTAATCTCCTAAGGAAGTGTGATTTTCCACGCCTGAAAATGTCAAGTGAGCCATTTTCAAAGGAAGCAAAACTGCATCTGTACATACTCATGTACAGACTGCTACACTTCATTTAAAAAAAAAAAAAAAGGCTTAAATACTTTGCCACATCAGTGCTTTTCTGCAGTGCACACACTGAGATATGAGGTACCTGGGGCTACAGTGTGGGCAGAGGCAACCAGCTGGCCCCTGTTGCCCCTCCACCCTGGAGGGTGCTCCCTTGCCGCCTGCAAAGCCCCAGATGTTCCCCTGCACGCTGCCCAGCCCTTTTGTCCAGCCTTAAACCAACTGCAACCCTAATGCAAACCCCAACCCCAGCACCATCACTAAACCCAAACGCAGCCCCTCCAGACGTAAACCCCACCACAGCCCTAACCCCAATCCCAGTCTCAGCCCCGAACCGCAGCCTAAAGGCAAGCCTAACGGCAACTTCAGCAAAGCCCCGGCCCGGGCAGTACCTGCCGCCGCTGCCCGCTCCGCCGCCCGGCGCGGCCCGGCCGCTACCCCGCCTTTAAGGCGCTGCCGGCGGGCGGCCCCGGGGTCGGAGCCCGCGGCCGCCGCCGCCCGTCACACCAGCTTTCGGTTTCCGTTCCCGGCTGCTAAATTCAGGTTTCTTTTCCGAGTTGCCGGCAGAAATGTGTGCTGAACGCGGCACTGCCCAGTTATCACCGGTATTTCCTTGCTTCCATTCAATTACGCAGCTTCAGGTAATAGTCCAAGAGCCATTACACCTACATTGCTTAAGAATATTGTTAATGCAGATTGAATATACAGCGCAGAAAATATTAATTCCTATTTTTGTCCCTTTATTGACCACAATCTGTTCTTCTACCAGCCTGCTTTCTTAAAGTAGAAACTAAGTCATATACTTTACACAACTTCTAGCATCTCCAGCAAATCCTTTAGCAGGAACAGTACTGCATCCCTATCAGTTGAAAATAGTGAAGCCTCAATTCACTAGGGAACCTGGATACCCAAGTACTGTTGAAACAGCATTTAGGAAGCCAGAGTTTATGTATCAGATTGTCTTGGTGGGAAGTGAAAAGCCCAGCTCCTCTTTAGACCAGATATTTGTGCAGGAAATGACAGAGGAAACCACTGGGGTTACATGTGTAAATAGTCTCCTCGTGGATCCAGGTAACGTTTTGGCAGCCTCTCTGGTGGACAGCTGACATGTAACACTTGCCAGGCAAGCAGACCAGAGGTCTTTTCCACATCCTGCATTTCCTTTGAGACTTGTACAAAGAATGCTACAGTACAGTAACACACCCACAGTACTCCAGCATATCAGAATTGTTTTGTTTTGCCAGCCAAGATAAGCCCCTACTCCCTCCTCTCAGCACACTTTCTTTTTCTTTTGTTGGTAACAATCCGGGAAACAACTGGAACTCCTAGTTTCCTTTCCTCAAATTAAATGGGAGATGATCTTTAGCCCAATGCTTCAACAGATTTTAATATAAGCTTCGATTAGGTTTGATTAGATTCAATTCTCCATCCCTTTGGATGATCCATTTCTGTTTAGAAGTGCATTTTAGGTCTGTTATTCACCAGACTGAAAGCAAGACCAAACACTTTACTTTCCTGAGAAACCTGGTGCCACCTCCATCAAAACATATTTAAGAAAGAGAAGAAAAAACAAACAAGCAAACCAAAACCAACAACAGCAAAAAACTCAGGTGGGGGTGGACAGGAAAAAAAAAAAAAAAAAAGGAGTGAGAAAAACACAAAGGCCAGGTCCCCCCATGGAGAACTCTATGCTGAAGCGGGTGGATATGCCCTGAAAGAACCGCAGCCCATGGAAAGCCCACACTGGAGCAGGTTTATCCTGAAGGACTGCAGCCCATGGAGAGAACTCACACTGGAGCAAGGGTAATGTGTCAATAAAAAATGTTCTGTCTTGACTAACCCCCCAACCCTCATCCCCCTGTACTGCTCAGGGAATGGGGATAGACAGAGAAGTTAAGAATGAAGGAGCAAAGTTGATGTGAGAAAGGCGAGAGTATGAGGAAAGTGGTTAAAATTTTATTTTTTGTTTCTCACTACCAAAATCTATTTTAATTGGTAATAAATTAAATTCCTTTTCCCCAAGTTGAGTCTGTTTTGCCTGTGACAGTAAATGGTTAGAAATCTCCCTGTCTTTGTGTTGACTCACAAGCTTTTCCATCCTATTTTCTCCCTCCTCCTGTTGAGGGAGAGGAGTGAGAGTAGAGCTTGGTGAGCATCTGGTAGTTGGCCAAGGTCAAGCTACCACACACTTTTAGATCTCTCTACATAATGCATGAGGCAAAGAAGGACAGGGTAGAGATAGATGCTTGAGATGAGGATCCAAGACAGCTATTCTTTCAAGCATGAATCACAGTGCCTCAAATCATTGAGCAGGTGGCAGCAACCATCTAGTATAGAGAGACTGCTGCAGAAATTTTAACTTGAGACATCTTACAAAGGGGAAATTCAAACTGTGAGTGCTCAGCAATGGTAATTGGAGACTGGAGAATGACCTAGTCCTGGCAATGGGAAAGCCTAACTCCAGAACCAGGTTAAACAATAGAAAGAGGAATGCCAGAGATGGAATGACTCTATATAAGGGAGAATAAATTCCCTTGTTGATAAAATAACAAATGCTACAGTATTGATTTGTAATGATACTACTGGTGCTGGAGCAACGTGTAGAAGGAATTGGCTCATGCCACATGTTTGCAGAGTCCCTGTAGAACTGCTTGTGGCAGTAGGACTTCGTCCAATGCGTTGTCCATTAAATCACTTTATGCTTAAGCACAAACGGGTATTTAATTCACCTCAAGGGGTACAATAAAAATTCCCCAACACTTACTTGAAGCTGTCATGAGCCACCTATCTTAAGCTAAGCTAAGCTCTCTCCTTTAAATAAACGTATAAATCCAAATTTTGCGTAAGTTGTGTCTCAACTGGTTTTGGAATCTAGCCCTAAATTCAATACAGATGGTGGAAAGAATAGTACATGTCTGAATGGGAGAAATTTTTGACCCAATGATGAAATTAAATATATAAATATTTTAATTTCTTTCATTCACCTTACTGTACCAACACAAAGTACAGAAAGTAGTGATAAGAAACCTGGTAATGCTTTGATTACTTTTCAAATGGTAGTAAGTGTAAAGGCCATACCCCAAGGAACCTTCTGCTTGTCTGGTCTAACACCAACCATAGAACTTTAACCACATTTCTCAGAGGTCATTTAAAGAAACACTAGAAAATGAAAGGAAATTATTAAATGTGCACATGCTTTTATGTAGAAGAAAAATGCTTAGTTTTCAGAGAGAGTTATTAGGAACACACTTTTTTTTAAATTAGGACCTATTAAGAATTATCAAATTTTTTAATTAGTATTTTTACTGTGCATTTTCTCATTGAGCTTTTTAAATGATGAAACTCTGGTCATGTTCATCTTGCAGTTTTTCCTGAACCTCATCATGAAGGGCTCTCCAATATCCAAGTATTTCTGTTCCAATTTTTAAGATCAGCTAGATTTTGATACACTTCTATTCAATTTATAGGAATAAGAAACGAGCCTCTCCTGAACTCTAGGGATCTGCATCTGCTTATACTGATTTACCCATTCATGTGAGATTTCTGAAGTGGGTTTTCAGCCCATTCTGCGTAGAAAAATTACTCTGCTTTCTAGCACAATGGTAAGCAAGAGACTAGAATAGGATTCCAACAGTGGTTTTGCTCTGGAGGAGGGAGGTATCAAGGTGGTTTAGGGGAGGGAACAGGCATGAGAAAACAGAGTGATATGGCCAAGAGGCTGATTGCATGTAAACAGGTTGCTGGGCAGAATGCTTGCCTAGCCATGCACCCGTACCTCACCAGCACAGGCTGTCCTCTCTGCTCATTAAACCTTCCTGGGTGGGGGGATACCTGTTCTGTGTCCATGTGTCTGTTCGTATACCTGATGGGAACACACACTATTCAAGTTAAGGGCATGAAATAAACTTTTCTGGGGATAAAATCTGTCGATCATCACTAAATTGCATGTGGCTGTAAAAGGAGAGACAAGTAATTTGACATTAAACAGAAAAGTATTCTTCATAAAATAAGAATGCCTTTCTCACGTGACTGATTTGAAATTAGATTCCCTACATGTTTGTCAAGCACATTGGCATCCTCAAAACCATTAATAAAATACAATCGATAGAATTTCATGTGCAGAACGGATGTATTTCAGAATATGGATATGAAATGTGTCCTTATAAGCCTACTAATTACATACTTGCAACATTGACACTTTCTGCATGAGCTTATACTTGCCATATAAGCAATTAGCGTTATTTCCAGACAAGAATGCAAAAGGTGAAATAGCTGTTTGTCCACTATTAAAAGCCATTAAGATGCCAGTTTTGAATCAGTGCTTTCATTACCAGAGAAGTCCAAACAGAAATGACATAAAATATAAATGTAGCCATATTTACACTCACAATTCTTCTCCAAACCATACAAAAAGCTTCTTGATACTTATTTAAGCACTATATCAATTTGAAGTTATAGAAAAACATCTAAAATCTTGAAGACTTTTTATTAAAGAAAAAAATAAATCATCTTCATCTAATTTTTTAATAATTGAGATTCTTTTTACACCATGGTAAATCTTTCTTCACTCTGTATATACAGAGTCGCTGTTCTCACCCACTTGTAATTTCAGTAAAAATGAAAATGATCTGAGATTTCACAAGTATGCTTTTTACCTCAGGATGAATAGTTGTTTCTTAAAAATTCAAATCTTTCAGGAATTATTGAGAATAATTTTAGGGGAAAATGGGACTATTTTTAGCTAGTATTATTTTTCTGTTTCTTTAGAAACCTCTGTTTTAAAAGGCTGTACACACAACTGTTATAATAGTTACCAAAGGAGATTTTCATATCAATCAGTCTTTATAGTGTGAAAGCATATTCACTTTGCCAACATAAACTAGTTTATTTTCTACACTGCAATCTAGTGGGGCAATGGAACTTTACTGGAGGCTTTGGCATTGTTCACATCTAAGAAAAGCAAACACCATAAAGACAGCCCAGCCCTAGAAATAAGGACTTGGGTTTTCAGAGCTGTCCATGAAGGATAAAAGATACCCCTGGACAACCAAGGTAATGCCAGTATCCTAGTCTCCCCAACACATCTTTGAAGGCCTCCCAGCATCTGGTATTACAGGTAGGTCCTACAGCAAGGCTGACTCCAAGGACATCTGGATCAGTGGACAAGCAGCAAGAACACTGATGGATGATGATGCTGCAGAAATATAGTTACTTTGCAAAGCTTTACTATGATTAATAGTAGGTAGTGTATGTGTTAATTAATGATTAGTCAAATTGTGTTGTAGCCAAACACTTGAAGGGTATAAGAAGCCTGTGTAAAACCTCATTCGGTGTTCCCCAGTTTGGCTGGGACACCCCATGCACATTAATACTTACCCTTGTAATTCTATACTTTGCTTCCCAGCCTCTTTCCTCAGCTGGCATGGACCAGCTGCAAAATTCATGTAACACAATATATAGGGCAGAAAAATTTTAATTAGTTTTGGTGTTAGACGTGTGTTTCAAGTCCTAGTGAAAGCTCACCAAGGTTTGGACTAAACTCTACCTATAAGTAGAATATAATTGTACTGATTCACTACAAATTATTTGTAACAGCCTACTGAAGTCTCTGATTACTCCCACACTACATATGCATCAAGCACATAGAATAACCATACTGAACATGCCTTACTCTTTCCATCTCATGATTGCAACAGAGGAAAACTGCCTTGGTGCACTGGGTGGGGACACAATAAGCAAACAGGTTTTGATTAGAGAAAGAACAACCATGGTAAGAGAATGTGGGCACTGTAAGCCTGATATTACATGAGATTATGTTTTCCCACACACAAACACACAAATAGTCCTCCAAGTCTTCCTGCCATCCATACAGCATTTTGTTGAAGTTACACCCTATGTCTGCTTATAAAAACAGAATATTTACCTACTGATTTCTAAAAGAGAAAGTCACTTCTCTTGTTTTCTCTTGTTTCATATCAGCTATTCTAGACACAATCAATAGGAACTGGCCAAAGTTCTCCACTGTTCCACTGTTGCACTCATTTAATGCAGCAGCAAAAACTTCAGGTAATTCATTTTGAACTCCCAGAAGAAAACTACATTTTGCATTTATGTTTCTGAGCAGCTAGAAGAAAACATGAAATACTATAATCAAATCAAACACTATAATCGAAGTTCATTATGATACAGCCACAACAACAGATCAGTGCAGCTGCTGGGGAGCAGAGCCATTCCCAGCTGGTGGCCGAACTGGCAGCACAGGTCAGGCGGCCACACTGCAGGGCAGGCAGCAACCGCACAGTCCTGATGCACCGGAGTGGTGACAGCAAAGGGTCCCACCAACAGCCCAGTCATCACTGGGCAAAGTAATAGGCCAAGGTCAACCCAGGAACCCCATGCAGTAACTTGGGAACAGGGCTAAGAGAAGCCAGCTGCAACACAACAGAGCTTAAATGGAGCCCCAGGACTGGCTCCAGGTGAGGGTGGTCAGGGCTGTTAATGCCAGTTACTACACTCAGGTCCCTGACAGTACCTGAACTTAGGCTGAATTACTTTCTAAGCAAGTTTTAGTATCTGTGTATTAACTTCCAAGAATCAAAGCTGACGTAAAGATAAGACCCATGTATTTTGCAAGTTTTGAAGCACAGAATTTCAAAGCAAATCTACTCATTATCTTCAAGATAAATTGCAGACGATTTATCTTTTATTTTGTACTGTTTCTGGAGCTTACACTTGAAGACACGATTTGGTACCTTCCTGAGTTTGCAAATGTAGCGAAAGAGTATTTTACAAAATGTGAATATGTCTTCTATGCTGCATGTTTTTTTATACGCTTACCATATGCTCAATGAAAACAATGTTAGAACAGGATATCTTGGACTATGCTCCCTTTGTCACTGGTGATGAAGTGCTGGGAGCTGTCTTGTTTTTCAGACACTGTCTTCGAGAAAGCAGAAAGACAAAGCAATGAACGCATTCCTAATATTACTTTTCTGTGTAAATAACTATTATCTTTCCAGATAAGTATTTTTAAAAGAAAAATCTTTTAGTACATGTCTTTCTGCTGGAGTATGCTGGGTTTTACAAGTTTTCTTATTTTGGGCAGTGGAATAGTATAGAATATTATTTTTCCCAGTACACTTAGTCCATGTTGGCCAGCTCATTCAGATGTCTGAAAAGAAGGGTTAAAAAATGCAATTTCGTTTTCTATCCTAGCAAAATGTAAATTCAGTAATATCCAGGACTATGCCTTAAAGTGAAGTGTGTTGTCAGAAGAGTCTTGAGTAAATAAAAGTATATTGAATTGACACCATAGTGTAACTTGTGGATGTTAATACTTCCAGGAGAGTATATAGGATCTCAGAGGTCAATGAAGTAGAGAAAATGTTGGCATTTAATTTTGCATGTGAATCCTGTCAGATGGAAAAATGTTTATGAAATGGATTAGGGATGAAAATAAGAATATTTAGCATTCTGAAATGGTGTCAATTTGACAAATTATGCAGACATACCATTTCAGTAAGGATTTATATTGGCATAGTTCTGTATTTAATGTTATTTTTTAAGGGACTGTTAACATTCCTAAGTTTATCTAAGGGGAATATGCATTTTACAACGTAGTCAGGTGAGCTGTAACGTCAAGGGTATTCAGGGTCAAGCCAGTTCTGAGATAACAGGAACAAGTTAGTTGACTGAAGTAATAACGTAACACTGGAAAAAACAGACTGCTAAGCAATATATTCTAATATCCACCTGTTCTTTGTACTGCCCTTTCCAATAGCACAATCAGCTTTATTAACTGCCTTGACAGAATAAAAATGTGTACATGTTTTGTTTGAGGGCAACAAAGCATTCACTCTCTAGCTTTGAGTGAGAAAGTTGGCAGTGTCCCTTTTGAAGCATTAGTTAGATTTTTTTTATAAACTGGGGTTTATTTGTTCCGCATTAGTAACAGCTGCAGGAATACCACCTCCATCAATAATAACCTCTTTAATTGCAGCTAACAAACCTTTTCCAATTAGCTGTCTTACTGAGGAGAAGCACATAGCAAAGGTTATGCATTGTACAAAAAAACTACTTACGAAACTCAGATGATGCCAAACCGATGACTTACTGTAATGCCTAGAAAGCTCCTCAAATACAGAATATGCCTCCCTCACAAACTGATTTCCTGGAGTGACCTGAGCTGCACACAAAACTCTATTGTTAGTATGAAAGCACTATGCCATTACAACAGGCAGTTTATTAAGATGTTCTTGCACTGTCTTCATACAGTTAATTCCTGCCATCCCCTCCAAAGAAACCACAAAAATATGTACGCTTTTATCAAGGGATTGTTCATTCCACAGTTGAAAACAGACATTCAAACCAGCCATTTCTGCTGTACATTTCACAGAATCATTTTGATGTGTTTCCAGGAAATCTTTTATCTTATTTACTCCAGACCTAAAATTCTGTTTCATTTGGTTGTCAATGCAAAGAGTTTTCCATAGTTTCTGATCTTTTTTTTTTCCTCTTCATCTTTCATCCTTTTCTGGTTTTCTTCTATTTTTTTTTCTGGTTTTGAATTCTACCGATAAATGCAATTACATAAAAAGTATTTGCAAAATTTTAGTTAAGAAATGCTAAATGTCTTCCAGAAATTCCATTGCTTTATAAATTTGATGCACATTTTGCATTTTCTCTCATATAAAATATTTTCAAAACAAAATCACAGTCAGTGCATATAACACTAGTAGTAACCTAGTAGTCAGGAAACATACCCACATACAGTGAAGAAAACCTGTCCAAGGACAAAATTATATTAAGGCTTTGGGTACTCTTTAAACTTTGCTCTGAGTAAAGGATGCCTATGTATGTCATCTTACATGCAAATTAGTTAATAAACAAACACAAAAACCAGCAGTGATATTCAACTGACTACCTCACATATTCAGACTAAACGAAACCTTTTTTCTCTTGTATTATTCAAACTTTTTGAAACATATTTATTTATTTTCAACATCAGCTACTATCCAAAATTATGATATTTTGAATAAACAACCTTTGTAAAAGAATGTTCACCACTCATTTGCTAATTAAGCTGTCTAAGAATAATACCACCTAGAACATTGGTTCTCTCACATGCCTTTGCCATTTCTCTGCCCTGTCCCATTTTCTTTGTATTAGCCAAGAAACAAAATAATTGTTATACAAGCATAAGTAGTGTGAACGACCCTTCTTTTAGGCCACTTTCCCTATAAGAAATCTATGTTATATTTAGATTTTATGTTCTGGATATCTCTAAGAAAAAAATATTCCTATAAACTTTATTAGTTAAATAATTGTATAAATGAAGCCAATGGAACTTTGACAGATGAAATTTTACTATTGTTATAAGTTTTGGTAAATCATATTTACTTTATCGGGGTTCAAAGTCAATGGACACCAACAACCGTAAGCATAGTCTCTGCCATCGTTTTGTGTAACTCCTCAAACTGCAAACACACTCTTAACTCCCACCAGTACAAGTTCCCATGAAAATGAAGAGCATCAAAATTGGCTACACAGGAAACTCTCTAACTTTCACTGCTTGCTGGCATATTACACCATCCATTCAACTTGCAGAAGAAAGGTAAGAAAAGGGTTCTTGATCAAACATACCTTGATGTCTGCAAAGGAGAGATGGAAACTTTTATGGGCTTCTGAGGCAGTTTACTCTGTGATTAAATACTCGTAGACAGCATGTCCCACGATGAAGCTTTAAATTTCTGTTCCTGAGACTCACTCGAAAGATTGTTTTCAGTTTAGGACTTAAAATGTATCATCCAGAAAAATCCTGTTAAAAATAGAAATAAGAATGTGATAATGGCTTGTTTACATAGAAATTCTACAACCACTCATCACAAAACTGTACGATATAATCTCAATACCATAAGTACAGTTACCTCAAAATAATAAAAGTTTTGTGTTAACTAATTCCTCAACATTATGTATTTACATATTGTAGTTGTCCATGTGTATGTATCTTTTCAAAAGTATATTATACATAATTATTACACCAATTCAATATAAAAGATATCTAATGCCTCCTCTAAAACTGTTTATATCAACATAAACTTCCTAACTCTCCAGGCTCTTTGGATTATTTTAGGATTTGAGTGTGACAACAAAGTTAATTAAGCTGCTCATTGTTTCTTTTGTTTTGTGCATCACCCTTCCTCCTTCTTGTTATGTAAAGTAAGATCGAGATTGAGTGGTCCTGTTAGATCCTGATTTTGCACACCAGATCTGCCTTTATTTCTGTCTGTACCACCTGTGCAACAACACAGTTAATGTTATTGCAAAAATTTTCTCAAAGACAGATTTATTACCTAACTTCCGTGGGTCATAGGCAACTTTCACTCTTGCAGAAATTTCAAAGCAAGTAATATATGTGTTAGAATGCTTACATGGCATCTTCAAATTTCAGAGCCTTTTGTGAAAGCATTACAAAAAAACTCCTGTCTTTCATCTGCAGATTCTTTGGATCCAGTCAAGTTTTGGCAACAAAGCCAGAAATTGTATTCCAAACAGTCTGAAGTTGTTGTTTCTAGTAATCCACTTGGATGAATAATTGTTTCAGCAGCTCCCTCAGTTGTCTCGCTGACAGCTTTTAACTTTTATATGCATGCTTGCATCATATTAAAGGCTGGTTGTTTTGGCTCTTCACACCTGCTTCCTCCCAGGTCCACATTCTTCTGCTGAATGGCTGAATATTTTGCATGATTATTTGTAACATTTCACCTGTTAAAGAGAGTTCAATAGTTCACTGATGAGTCAGTTTGACTCCCTTCTCTAAACTAATACCACCAGCTTCACATAAAAACCAGAAAATTTCTTTGTAAAGCATCACTGAAAATCAAATGACATCTCATTCAATAGTTACAAAAAACCATGAATTTAGAATTAACCATCCCTTCTTTGGTAGGGAGCATCCAATACAAGGTGCACATCTGATGCTGTAGAATTTAAAGCATGAGGAAGCATACCTGCAGGTAACTGCATGCTTTGCCTGTTTGTCTTGATTCTAACCAAGGTATCAAAGAGGACCAGAAGGGAGGTGTGCATATCTTATCACACTTTTTTGTGTTTGATAGTGAGTAGAACTTCTTATATCTGGAATATATTTTTATGCAGCTTTTCATCACTACCTTCTAAAGGTACTCAATTCATCCCTATATTTTTTTAAATTTTTTTATTTTACCTAGAAATAATCCCTGTTAAGGAAAAGGAAAAAGCTTGATCCTGTCAAAATGGAGAACATGTTTAACAGCTTGTTTTACTTAAAGATCTTGGACCTCCTTTTTTCCAGTTCATCAGTGCTAAAGCATCAAGACTGCACACCTACAATGTTCAGTCATTAGCTCTGAAGCTGCAATGCCTAGAGGGAGATGTACTTTTAAGTATAAAATCAATTCTCTGACAAAATTTCTCTTGCTTTTGGCAGAACCAGTGGATTGAATTTGGGGGTCCAAGCTCTATAAATTGACTCCAAAATGAAGAAATACAAGAATTCCTAGTACTGCCACGCAAGTTTTCACTGCCACTGAAAGGGTCCTGCTTTCTCCTTGTTGTAGTTTAGACCCAGCTGGCAACTAAATACCACCTAGCTGCTCACCCACTCCTCCCATCTCCCCTTTGGAATGGGGAGGAGAATCAGGTAAAAAAAAAAAAAGAAGAAAAAAAAAAGGTAAAACTTGTGGGCTGGGGTAAAAACTGTTCAACAGGACAGCAAAGGGAAGAGATAAACAATAACAACAATAAAAGAACACACAAAGCAAGAGATACATAATGCAATCGCTCACCACCTAGAAAACTATGCCCAAACTGCTCACAAGCAGCAATCCCTCCCTCAGCCAGCTTCCCCAGTTTATATACTGAGCATGATGTCATATGGTATGGAACTACCCTTTGGCTAGTTTGGGTCAACTGTCCCAGCTGTGTCCCCCCCCAGCTTCCTGTGAAAATAAGCTATATCCCAGACAAACACAGGACACTCCCAAGTTCTGAGGCTTACTTTATGTCATCTCTAAAAGCACCTATTTTTAAAAATAGTTTGCTACGTTATTTATGTCTAAAAGTAAATTGTAAATTTACAATGGAATGTAACAATGGACACAGGGACTTCAAACATAAAACATGTATTTGCAAATCAGAAGTATGTAGAACACTTCACCCTGGAAGAAAAAATATATGGTTTAGGTTATAAGCCATTAAACATGTGCTATGGTAGAATACAGCACTCCCTAATTGTAAACACAGGTGGTTGTATTTTCAACCAACATTATTTGGTGCTTTGTCTGACCTCTTTTCATTTTACATCAGAGAGAAAAGAAAATTTATGTTACATTTTTACATGATACAGCCTACCATAAAACAAAAAGTAAGTTTCTGTTGCTTGTCCATATGATATTCACCACGTCTGGAATATTTCTGCCACCACCTTTTTCAGCACCTGTCTATTGGCCAATCAGAAAAAAGCAAAAGGCCTGAAGTGTCTCCAGCTTCATGGAAACTCTTTCCAAAAATACTCTCAAGTTAAGTGTCTCCCTAATAGAAGCTAGTGACTGACAAATCTCTCTGCAGCTCATTCTAAATAACCAGTTGTGTTTTAACTTTTTTTTTTTTTTTTTTAAATTTAGTCCTACTGAGGTTAGCAGCGGAAGTGATCAGCTGTTCAGTGTTCCTCCTTCAGCACTCATTCCTCTTCCCAGAAGCATGGATGTCACATTCTTGCACATTTGTCTTTGTTTAGCACTATGACTGCTGGCAGCAACATACAGCTGTCTACCCTTATCTTGCACCAGACATGTTTTCAGGTGGCAGGCTGAGCCTTCCTACAGAGCACAGGAATATATTTGACATAACCAAAAGGCAGCTTGCAATAGCTGTTAAAAAGTTAAAGTAAGGGTGTATTATGATAAAAGGAAAAAGAGAAGTAAATATTTATTTTCCTGGAGAACAGCATTTCAGTTTGTTAAAAGAGGCACATTCCTTTTTCAAAGTTAATCCCTTTGTAATGAAAGGCTTTAATCTGGTATTGAACTTCGGCGCTGTCTGTGCCTGCTCGGATCAAACACATTTCACATGCTAAGAAGGAATCCAAGTACATGACTGGCTGTGAATATAAACATATAAAATATGGGCTATAGGCTTGCAGTTAAAATTAATCTAATGGAGGCCATTTTCCTTATGAAAAGGAAAGTCTAACTGAGCTGCATTGACAAAGGCTTAGTATTACATCATAAAAACATGGCATGTGATGCTACAAAGCATTTTTCTCGTTGACCAGCTATGAAATTTTTATGATATGCATAAGTGCAAACAGTTTTAATTTTTTTAAAAAAAGAGATTCGTTTGAAATGTGTTTTTCATAGAGCCATCCAGGTAGCAGCTAATGTGAGTGGGACTGAAGCACATACTTGAGGTTAAGTGGGAGTTCCATACTACGCAGGGCATAGCGAGATGGATAACTTTTCAGTTATGGTACTGGGAGGGATAACAAATGTAATTAATTTACAAAACAAAAGAAATGGTAAAGCCACATGAATATGATTAACATTTGGAGGCTATGGGACAAAATCAACTTAGAGAAGAGTAACAGTTGATGCAGTTAAGTAAAATGAAACTAGACAAAAACACAGCTAAAGTCTTGAATGTGGACTCCTTAAAAGAAAATTCTTTAAGAACTAGGCTAGGGTTAATTCTGCTTTGCACGATCAGGACACTTAAATTAACTACCTAACACTTATAGTTTGCTTTTGTTCTTTCAGTGTATGAGATACCAGCCTAAGTTAGAATGTCACTTTCGTGACGCAGATTTTCCAGTAGACTGTTTTAGTTATAATTTATTTCACTTCTCTCCTTAGAAAATTATGTAGGACTAAACTGTGCTAATACATTATGTAATACATATATAATATAATATATAATACATTATATAATACAAGAGTGCTTAAATTTCTTAAATTTATCACATAATCTGAAATCTCTACATGCTAGACTACCCAGCCTCAATTACATTGCCACGTGCTACACTGCTGATTTTTATCCTTGCTTTCTCTACCCTTGTGAAACTGCATCAGTCCTGTCTTCTGTAACTTTCACTCCTTTCCCCACATGTTTCTTAATTCAACATGAGATAGATTTCTTGGGTTTTGTTTGTTTGTTCTTGTGTGTGTTTGCTTTAACAGCATCAGCTGTATTATAGGCTTGCTTAAATTCTTACTTGTATAGATTCCCAAAAGTTAAAACCAGGAGTGGCCTTCTTACTTAAACCACAGAAGACCGTCAGTTCCAGTTTGTTGACACCTCATTTCTTGTCTTTTGATACTATTATATAATATGGCTTAAATATGTTAATGGCATCAGGCAGTGACAAGGCCTTCTCTAGGCCCCCTGCACAGATGCAAGCTGCGCCTATATGCATTTTTAAGGACTTTTATTACAAAAAATATCAGTACCGATATATCAGATTGTCTATGCATGTTCTCTGTTCTGAAGAGGGATTTCAACGAGAAGGGTGTAAACACCGCAGGGCCTAATGCACACACAGGCCCCTGCCTGAAAAGTTTGATGCCACATTCCTCAGCAACACCTCCTGGCAGCCGCGATTGTACCGCAGCCTCCACCACGACACGACATGAATCGAGTGCGTGTGACAGTGTTGTGAGCCTGGAGGGAGTTTAATGAATGCCGGGGTCTGGCAAAAAGCAAAGAGGCTGTTGGTGTCACTGGCTCAGGTGGCTGGCTGAGGCCACCACCCAGGCCAGGCCACTGCCCACGCTCAGGTAACTTGGGCAGGGACATCTTCACCCCAGCACAGTGTTTCTTGGCAAGGATGGAATAGCTTTGCTCTACACGTCTGCGTCTTCATGCTGAATTCTGTGAGGGCATGGTGTGCTTCACAGCCCCAGATGCCAAAAGTGTATTAATCACTATACACAGGGGCTCAAATTCCAAATAAAATTCCTCTGAGATTTTAAGGGATCTTGAAGACACCCACTGTGGCAATTTGTCCATTAGTTTAGTTTTTACCTGTCTGGCTAGTGATAGATTGGAAAACACGGCATCTTGAGAGAGAGTAGTATTACAAGTGTTCTAATAGTCTTCAGATAAGGGACACTGAATTACAGGTTTCTTAGTGTGAGGTAGGTTAACTCAGCAAGACCTTAGATACCATAGATCTTGGACTGAGAAGCCTTCATCTCTTCCCTAGTTTAAGTAACAGTATCAGGTCTTTGTGAGTTGCCTTCTTTTCTGTTCTATGGTTTCCTTTCCTACTCACAGCTGTGATAATTCCAGAAAGCTGTGATATTTTTAAGTTTATCGAACTGTTGTTACTTGTAGCCCTTCAGTCATGTTGTTGATTAAGTATTCTGTAAAAGAAAAGTGTGAGTTATTATTACTGTTCTTTTAGCCACTTAATTTTAACAATTGTTGTATTCCTTCTAGACCAAGTACCGGTACCACTGCTAGCAAAACTGAAGGTGTATGAGCTTTTCCATCACAATTCTGTGGATTCCTCCTAGGAAATTCCTCAGAGAAACTCTTCCAGAAACTTGGAAAAATTGTATTTGTGTACCACTGACACTGCTTGACTACTTCACTATGTTTGACACTTTCATATATGTACAACAGGTAAGTACTTCCAATGCACTTTAAAAAAAACCCCACAGAGTAGCTTTAGCTATGTAACAGATTTATTTACAAATATATTTACAAGCAAAATTAAACTTTTGCATACTGAGGGAAATCAAAAAGAAAACAAAGCTATGCATGGCATCAAACTACAGCAAGGCAGTGTTTAAACACAGGTGACCAGATTTAAAAAAAAAAACAAACAAAAACAAAAAACTTTTAGAGATGGAAAAAAATGTTAGTGGCTCAAAATAACTGGAGGATTCTGTGTCAACTAGTGAAGGGAGTTGTATCTGATTCTGCTGCTTAAAGTAGAAGCAGCTCTTAAAGATCCAGTTTACAGACTGGTGTTTGACTTTAGGTCTTGTGAAAGGAGATTGCCTACCTACTTGTATTTTATCCTGCTGGTATTTAGAGGAAGATAAAAACAGCAGGGACCACAACAGCGGTATTCTTTTTCTCAGGCAAGTACACGAATTACTATGGTAAAGACCCATGCTTGTTAGTGTATTTTGGTTTTAGGCCAATCAACAATGAAAATCTCTTGCATCATGTAACATCTTCATCAGAATGGAGAGCTTGTATAACCAGGACAGAGTTATATTATAGTTTATGATATGAGGCTCGGAATGACTCAGGCTGACTAGTATTAGAAACTATTATTAAGGTTTCAGGAGACCAATCTAGCAATGCTCCATCAAATCCACCAATAGAAAAAAAATACTATCTCTCCGGAGTTCTGTTCATCAGTTGAATTTGCCACAATACTGCAATAGGGAGTGAGCATGTCAGGCATAATATCCTTTATCCTGTTTGTAAGTTATTATTAATCTTCACATTTTACATGTAAATGCTAATTATTATATCATTATTGCATCATTGCATATTATTGTTCACATTCATCTTTCAAAACGTGTAGTTGTTCCAAAGTTTGAGTCCCTCCAGCATTTGCTTATAGCGATTTACCACAGTCCACCATCTTTGTAAAGGGGTGTACATGTTATTTTTCCAATAAAAATGGAAGATCTTGATCAAAAGTTAAGTTTCCTAAAGATTCAGCATAGGCCAAAGGATATAAGCACCTAAATGACATTGGGAAAATTTGTTCATGGCTTAATACAACTGTATAAAATCTTACTCTAATGAGTTTGCAAGTTATGATGAGTATTTCATTAACTTTTGAAGCCACTAGGAATAAACTGAACACAAATCTTTCACTTCCTGGACAAAGGTTTCTACCATGCTGTACAAAAAGTAATAGGCATACCTGATTTACAAAAATCATCAGTGCAACTATATTTGTAAAAGCTTAGTTCCTTTAAAAATTATCTCTGCAGGTGTCTCCAGGCAGATATATTTTCTTCCCAGAAGTGACAATTTAAACATGTAATTCCAAGAACCAGGATTTCATCCACCCCCTCCCTGTAGAAAATGCTGAAGACAGCCCAAGGCGGTTTTGTTGCTGTTTATATGCAGGCTATTTTTGGCTCCCATTCCAAGGTCCCTAACTCTTATGCATTTAGTGGAGAGGCCAGTGCCTGACACAGGGCCTGGATTCCACTCTGTGGGGTGACTGCTTAAAAATTAGGCATAGAGTGGTTAACTCTTACATGACCTGCTCCTTTTTTGTGTACAGTTTTTATCCTGGAATTTTTTAGAATGACAATTCTGTTCTGATTCGACACAGTGAAATTGCTGTAAAATAACATGAAATAAAATCCTTTTTATTAATTTCATTACAACACAGGAACGATCTCAAGTCATAAGAATGAGGTTTGTGCACATTATGAAATAAGTATTCCTAATCCAACAGTGAATCTGTTGAAATTCTCATTAGGAGACAGTAATTGCCTCTATGAAGATGCAAAGGAAGACACTATATTAACCACTGAAATAAAATATGTGATACCAACACTTAATAACACATAGAGGTGATCTGGGACCGATAGGGAGCTATGAGTCTCTTGTGCGCTTCTGTCACAGCAGTGGGTCCACTGCGCTTCCATTGTTACCAAGGAATAAACTTCATTAAAAGTGTACAGCAATGTTTAGAAGACCTTGAGATAAGAACAAAATGAATTCAGATCAGAAAGCAGATATAATGGATGCTGACAGAAGGGATGGAAGTCTGTAACATCCATTTGGAGCTACAATTTCTCCTATCTAGTCTAGAGAATTTAACTCCCAATAGGCTGTGATCTGGCAGAAACAATCCTACCTACACTTTGCTTTTGTTTCTGGAAATTATGTGATAAAGTCTGTAGATTAAACAAGCAGTCTTCAAGTTTAGTCCTCCCTTTCACTGAGTATTCAAAGGAAATGATGTGCCTGAAAAGGCACGAGCGTGCTCTTGGACGGAAGGTTTTTCTTCCCTTAGACAAAACTCTCACGGGGTTCTTAATGAGGTGAAAGGATTTCCTTGGAAAAGACAGTAAGGGAAAGTTGACTGTGCTATTCTTTACAATCTACAAGGCTATAGAAACCAGAAATGCATTTTGATTGTTTTAGTGTTAGTACATCTGTCGGTTGTACAGTTTTTTAGAGCATAGGTGTTTTTCCAGGGTTGGTATGTGTGTGTGTCATTTCTGAGGGAGATACTTCTTTTCTGATGATAGGATTGCTTCATTTGAAATGTGGAAATTCAAGAGGTAAATTTATTTATACAGTGTAGTATATGACTACAGATTAATAATTATCTATTATTACAAGAAGAGGTACCATTTCTGCTGATAACTCTAAAAATGTTAAGGGTCTTTTCCAACCTAAATGATTCTATGCTTTTTTCTTGTCCTGGAAGGAATTTTAAGGTACACAAGAAAGCTATTAGTTTTAAACTACTTTTAGTAGAAAAAGCCTATTATTTTACTTATTGTAACAAAAATAGTTTAAAAGTTAGAAACCTGTTAAGACAAAATGCTGTAGAAATAAATTATTTTTCAAAAATTAACTTTCACACATTGTGTTTTCTATGACCTGTGGAGGTAGGCCCTTTGACAATGAGTGAGATTCACATCCTAAAATTCCAGAATAATATTTTTAAACCACCAAAAATACTGTGTTAAATACGATAAAAATTGCTCATTTAAATGATTAAGTTCTCTGAATCTCTGAGTAGTAAGTACACAGAACTTTGTGCCACTTCCAGGCCCAACGTTGCTTCTGCTGGAATTCCAGATAGCGGCAGTCTGCTGAAACATGAGTTCAGTTACCAAATATAGATGAGTGGGGTAAGAATTACATAGTCACACAGGACAGATGTAACACACAGGCCACAGTCTTCTCGATGCTTACCCAGGACCAAGCAATCTTTAGTGAATAGCTGGAGCAACTTTAAGCCTACTTAGATAAAGAAGGAAAAAAGCAACTTTACCTGCTATTAATTATACTTGAGATTCTTCATATTGGCCCATTCATTCTAAGGTCTGTTTTATATTTTCTGCTAAATTTAGTTATTTTACTTTGGGGAGTAATTTTGCAGGATTTCAAAATTCAGAGGAAAAATATGTGACTTTTTAGTTTAAAAAAAAGATCTTACTAGATACTCTTCTTCCTTCATATTATTCCTTTGAACAGATTTGCTTTGGGTCATACTTTTTTAAGCAACAATTTTTCATCGGACAGGTTCCACAAATTCAAGATGCTTATGTTTGAAATGAGTCTTTTGATTTTCTGTGGTTTTCTATTTTTCATTATTTATCTTTTCAATACATTAATTTGATTAATTATTCAAATGTTTTCTTTTTGTAAATTGTAATGTAGTAAATTTTGAATTTACTATTTATCGTATTATTCCTTAGAGCATCTATATTATCTTCTGGATAAATATTTAACCAGTGTGATATTAAAATGTGTATTTACTTGTGAGTAATTTTTAAATATATAGCAAATAGTACCCCATAAATAATTTACACGTAATAATGCTGGAAGCATAGCTGAATGCTGATCTGCATGCAACACTGTATTTTATGTTTATGTCTTTAAATGATATAGTATATGGCTTTGCAGGTTACCTAATGAGTAATGATGATGAAAACTGTTATAAATACATTGTAGTCTAACTTGGAGAAGCTAGAAATAGCATTTGAAATTTCTAATTATGATCTTATATGCTACTTGATAGGGTTAGTGATACTTCACCTCCAGTTCACTATGGTTGCAAGTTGCCCTAAAAGAATAGTGGTTTTATGTATTACAGTGTGGCTGAAATAAGTCTTTATACTGGAAGCTTCCTTTTTCAGCTGTCCGAAGCTAGACATATAAATCTGTTTTTAGTCATCAGACCTTTCTCACCAAGAAGGCTTATCAGCATTAGACATTTCCAATAACCAGTACATATTTCATTTCATCAACTTTATCTAAATACCCAGCTTTGGATTGATTTACCTAAATTTAGGCATTGCACTTTGAAAATTATGACATATGTAGCCATAATATTTTGCTGATGAGTAACAACAGCATAAAACTGAGTAGTAGGTGGAGATACGCTAATTCATAATACATTTATTTTAATCATCATGTTGGGTGGCTAGCAATAGGTGAAATTGTTCTGCGACCCATAACCCATTGAAACAACAGAGCAGCTTGGTCTTGGAAGTCAGAGGAGTTTATCTGAGTATGTAATGTGTCACTTTGAGATGTGAGCAAGCTAGGAACCAGTATGAATCAGATTTAAATAAAGATATCATTTGAATCACAGATATTTACAAGTTATCTAAATAGTAAACCACCACATTTGTTTATTTGAACACAAAGTGTTAAAAAGTAACTAAGATTAAGGAGACAGAAACTCTCCAGGTTTAACACGTGGTTCTCTGGCAGTTGTCCAGTTTATGCCTTAACAGCTGAGCCTCTAGACCAACTGTTTGCTTGGCTTCTCAAATTCATTCTTTAAAGCTGCTATGTGGTAGTCAGTTATACTGTATATACCTTTTTAGATTCTGTTGACGAGAGATTGCCATGGTTGCTAGATTTGTTGCCCTGTAAACAAAGATAAAAGGAAAGAAAAATGTAATCCTAAAGAATAAGCCTACCACTGTATTCTGTAAAAACATACATCAAGTCCTAACATGTTTCTGTTCCGTTATACTTCTCTTTTATGTGTTGAGTTGTGATCTGTTGGCAAGACAAGCAGGCATATCAAGAGATGCATATGCCAGGCCAACTATTCCAGTAATCTCTCAGTCAGTTAATGACTACATGCTGGGTAAGCCCTGGTGAAGTGACTAAAGGTAATTGGAGCTTTCACAAGCTGATGTAAAATACATCCGAGTGCCTCTCCTGACTGTCAAGCCATCTACCTATCAGTGGAGAAATGTTTTAGACCATGAAGAGAACATACATTTTTAAAAACCTTGTGCACAAGAAATCTCATAGAAATTATTATAAGTGAATTTTCAAGGGTTATTCTAAAAGCCGATGTTCAACTTAATTCAATGGTTCACAGAAGTAACAATTACTTCTAAAATGAGATCACTCTCAATCTAGTGACCAGCAGGACAAATAAATTTCTATAAGGAGAGTTTCAGGCAGATCTTTCGCTTGGGAAAAGTGTGGTTACTTGTTTCTTGCTGGCTTTATGGAGACAGAGAACACTCATTCTAAAATCATGTGGAAAAACTGGAGATGTATGGATGCTTCTGAACTTTGTGAAACTGGTACAGAATATGCATAATATGCTTTATACACTTAAACGGTGCAGGGTGATACATAGGTTGTGAAACCTGTTTCTTTCGTGTTTTACTTTTAGTATGTGGTAGTTTGATGTTCCACTTACTAGTGTTGAGAAAAGTCCGAGTAAGTTGTATTGAAAGGTAACAAGTTTAAATCATTAATAAAATAAGTCAATTAGTATTAAAAACATTATCAACTTTAAACAGGAAAGATAACTTGGAATTTCTAATCCAGACATACTTGTGTAGATTCTCATAATGGTTTCAACTAGATCAATGTTTTCCTCTTGGAATTTGATGGTTTAGTGACTGGAAGACAGTGTTAAAGGTATGAGAAAAGTAAATATATTCTCCAAATCATCAAAAGCCTAAAACCAGGAAAAGCGAAGTATAATAACATTGATGTGAAATAATCAATCAGATGTGAAATTACAAATCACTCAGATTGGTCCAGTGGAATTCAGCTTTGTGCTTGGCAATATACAAAGGATGTCTTCATAGTTCTGAAGGAATATGCATGGGAAAAATTACTCTTAAGTACTCTCATTTCCACCTAGACAATTTGCAGCCCTGGCCCATTCTAATAGAAATGAAGATTTATGGTATTTCATGCACCATTGGGTTCTGCACTTCTCCAGGTTTTGTGTCTAGCTTATGGGAACCAGGCCATAACAGGGATTTATATTAACAAGTTCTCTTTCTTATTGAAAAATTGTATTTGTGTCTTCCAGGATGCAAGAGAGAAGCTGTAGCCAGGCATTGCCTCTTTCTTTGATGCTGAAGGAAGTTTACTGTGCAGAGAAAGGCACCAATAAGGGATACCCTGAAAATATGTCAGAAGCTTCATCCTACCATGAGTACTGTGATTCCCTACCAGACACACAGAATGGGGAATTTTCAAATGAGCTTTCTGCTTTCCTTACCCAAGAGGAAATATGCAAGAGCCTTGACATAGCTTGGGAAGCCATTGCCAATTCCATGAAAGAGGATCAGAAAGCAGCACCAGAGTTTACTCATTTCAACACCTCTCTTTCTAGCAATTCAGAAAATTTCTCTTTCAGGGATACCAAACTTCAGGAGCAAGATGCTGTGCAGAGGCCTCAAGCAAGCAGTCTGACTTCATCTGCTGTAAGTGACACTCTCCCAAGGAACTGGCAAGAGCAATCCACCGTACCTCAAACAGCAAGTAGTGTTGTCACAGTTCCCAGGAGGCAAACGAGCACCTCACCTTTGCCAACTGCTAGTCCCAGCTTCATTAGAAGCCTGAAACATCCAGAGAAAGATGGTCCAGGTGTGCCTAAGACAAGTCCAACACCTGAACTGGCATCCCAGGGAGAAGTTCCTTTCAGGAACAAGCTATGTGACAAAGCTGCCACATTCATAGAAGAATTATCATCTATATTTAGACAGGCAGGAATGACAAGAGGTCGAAGTCCTGATGGGGACTCTTCTTCTCCAGACAGTGGATACCTGTCTCCTAAAAAGAAACAACTACCCGTAAGTACCTCAGTGAACCAGGAGTTTGACAAGCCACATCAAGATACTGAGCCTGAGGCAAAATTACTTGGGGTTCATCTGAATGGAGAGCACTTTTCTGAAAGGGAGAACATCACTCAGAGTGAAGTGGTCCTTTGCCATCCTATCATCAACATGGAAGAGAATCGGTCTTCACCACCTCAATTCACTCAGAAGCTCCGGAGCCAGGAAGTTGCTGAAGGAAATAAAGTATTACTGGAGTGCAGAGTTTCTGGCAACCCAGTCCCTGATGTCAGGTAAGTGTGTGCTTTTGATTAAGGCACCAGATATCATCTTCTGATTGTCGAAGATACTCAATGCCAAGCATCACAGTGAACTTTCTTAGAGGTAGTCACATAACAACAGTGGATCACACAGGGGTTAGTAAACACATGGAATGACAGATTCTGACCTCTTCAGTTCTCTAGAGTGTTTCATTATTTTCTGCTTGGGAAATGAAGTTCTACTTGATTGAAGAGCCACATGGCAAAATTAGAAACAGAATTAGCTCTAACAAAATTCTGTGTGACAGTCACCTCATTAATCTAGGTGAAAGAATTCACAATTTGCCCCTGAAGAGCAGGTATCAGGCAGTTGATACAATTTTTACTCTCAATTAGTTAGAATGTCTCCAAGCCCCATACCGATGGGATTTGGGGTCTATACTACGAGGTAACCTAAAATTTTCTAAATCTAGTCAAATACCCTCTTGTGTGAGACATTTCCAGAAGATATAAAGATGTTCCCCATTTCAAAACTTACTTTGATATTTTGTAGTGACATTTATGTGCATTTGCTTTTTTCAATGACAAAACATAAAGTAACTGCTGTGTAAGTTTGTTTTTACATGTTTACATATTTTTATTATGAATAACTCATAATACCTTCCACTGTCTTCCTTTCCCTGCAAAGCTAATAGAAATTAAGGTCACCCAGCACTGCATAAATAGTGTTTGCCACTCCACAGGTCTGATCCGTAATGCTAATATGATTGCTTAACACACACGGGTAGATTATACCTCTAGTTTAATAGTTCCACACAACCTACTTTCATTTTAAGTCAACTGAGCATATTTGACATTCTCAAAGGAAAATTTTGTCCAAAAAGACCAGTTTCAACAGGAGAGAATTTTAGTTCCCCATTCAGAACTTCCTCTAAGGTTTAGTTACATCTGAAGACTATATAATTCTTTTAAAGTTCTCAACATTTCCTTAGAGAAATAGAGCAATCACTCTCCTGTAACACTTGTGCTTTAAATTTCTTTGTATCTTTTTCTGTGAAGTCTTTCAACACTTTGAAATTACTAATATTTTGCATTGAGTTACCTCTGATTACTTGCAGACAGTCACATGTATAGGCCTTGCGGCTATGCAAGCTTAGGAATTCATATCCATCACTAAACAGTGTCTTCGTACATACCATAACTGTACTTCTCCTTTGAAATTAGTCTTTATCATATTTTTAGAATTTGTACCTTTTGGTACAGGAATAAACAGAGCTGTCAGTTTGAAAATTTTAGATGTTTGTCAACAAAATTTAAAAATGTACAAACTTTCTTACAAAGTTTCTTGCTAAGAAAGCAAGAGACACAAAGTCATGGTTTGGTTTTGGTGGGTTTTGGTGGGTTTTTTTGTTTGTTTTTTGGTTGGTTGGTTGGTTTTTTTTAGGATACTACTTATCAAGTCATTAATAAGACTATTAAGGTACTGAGAGTCAGTTTGTAGACAATATTGTTTTACTACAATGAAACACTGCTTTCACCACCATCAATCTATTAGTTACAAAATTTATTTTGTGGGGTGAAAATGATCTTAGAAGGTGTGCAGAGGCATGGACGATCTCTAAAACCAGAATTACTAAAGGTTCATTACATAGAGCCTAGGGTCAAAAGGCATTTATTTTCATATCAAAACAGGAAAAAAAAAACCCACTGGTGACACCAGACTGACATATTCTGTATTTCCTGCCATTGAACTACATAGAACTACAGTTCTATTCCGAACCAATTAGAAGTTATTTATTTATTTTATGGAACACAGCACAGGTCGTTTACCTGAGCTTGACAGCAGCAATGAGGTTACAGTGTTTTAAGAGCAAAGATACACTATTGTAATACTTCAGTATCTCATTGCTCTTATTTTATCTGATGGACCATCAGTCTTCAGTGATATTACTCCAGGACCACACATAAATATCATCTGAACTAGGAAGTTGTGTACAAGCTGTGCAGCTTTTTTCCTTAGGTCTCTTACATCATTATATTCATTACAGTGGCTGCCAATATCAAGACATTTACAAGAAATGTATGAAAAAGCTTTATTTTTTTCAAATTTTAATGCGAACTCTGCTTTTCTGAATCTTAACTCTTGCAGAATCATTAAAGGAGAAGGCAAATCTTAATCACTGAGCAGAATGAGTCATGACATAATAGATGATTTTAAAGTTCACTATACTTTTAAGTAATCTCAGGAGTATCAATTAATTTGTAACTTTTGGCTTATTTTGCTTTTTGAAACCTATAATTGTGCTATGTTATTAGGCTGCAGATACAACCATTGTTGAATCATAGCAAATTTGCTTCATGTCAGCTTCTCAGTGTCTTGCAAAGCTCCTTGACAGTCAGTTTATACACTTGCATGGTCCACTCTCAAGTTGGTTTTATTTAGTAATTATTAATAATTCTCCATATGGCAACTGCACATAAAATTATGAATATACCTGAAGACCTATTACTTACTAACAAAAAATTACTTTTAAAAATTTCCCACTAAAAATACTTTTCCCCTTCAGCCTCTGTTTCGTTGTAGATCTTCAAGAGAAGAAAAATACGGCAGCCGTTAGCTCAAAAAACTATTTATTTTGGAAGTTCGCACAGTTCTCCACCGGGACCTTGCTGTAATGACTCTGCCGTGGCTGCAGAGGTCACTCGCACACAGCACAGGCTGGGCTCTCCCAGGCCGGGCCGCGCAAGGGGGCAGCGCACAGCCCGCCGCTGCTGGGGAGCCCACGGAACAAAAGCCAAGGCTCGTTCAGTGGTTGAAGAGGCTGGGCTCACCGCGTAAGGATGCGGCAAATACTTGCGCGCTGTTTGGGTTAGACTGCAAAGTCCTGTCTCTGAATCCCGGGGAAAGAAAGGGGTTCTTTCCTTTAGAAGATAAGGAAGGATGCACGAAAATTAGTAGTGGACTCTAGACTATAACAACATTACTAGGAACTTCTGAACAGTTACGTAATATCACCTGTGCACATCACTCCCCCTCTTTCTGGAGCTGAAAGAGGTTTATGGTAGATCCTGAATATCCAGTAAACAGCTAATATGCTGCAGTGGAAAAACACAAGCCTGTTTAAAACCATTGATGTATTACAGAGCAAGTGAAGAATGCTTGCCGTTTGTGCCACTTTTAGGAACATTTCTGTAAATTTGGTTTTTATATGGTTAAACAAAAGAACTCAAACATCAATGATACGATACTAGTTGACGATTCTCATGTAGTTTGGTAATAAAAAGAATCTAGTTTTCTAAAGCACTGTACTTAGAAAACTGTTCCATTAGTCTGAATTTCTGATTTGTAATGCCTTTGAAAAAATCTTTGGAGCATTACCATATGAATTGGATTTAATTACCTACTGTTTTCTGAGGAAACTGGCCAGAGGGAAACAGGTATTAAACATTTTGTGAAAAGTGCTGAATAGGTAGAAGACAGAAATGGATATTAACATTATTGCCAAAAGAAGGGCTATAGAACAAGCTGAACAGTTACCTGGTCTGTGAGGCGTAATATCCAGCCACTTTGCACATGCAAAACTTACTGAACAGGAGATGCATAGAGAGGCATAAGCGAAGATTACTATGGTCTGTACATTTGCACATAGCAGTAAAATCTGCAGAACTCAGGCTTCAGTTGTTCTGATTTTTCCCAGAAAAGCCAGTTTCAATAACCTAGCCACTGCAAACAATACCTTTGGTACTCTGTGTGGTATGATAAAAGTAGAGAGCAATTGATGTGGGAGGTTTTTTGTTTATTTTGGTTTTTTGTTCATTTGTGGGGGTTTTTGTTTTGGTTTGTTTGTTGTGGGGTTTTGTTGTTGTTGTTGGGGTTATTTTTTGTCTCAGCTGGCAAGAAAATAACCAGAAGCCATAGTTCCTAAAGTCATGATAAAATAACATAAGTTTTATGATGACAAGAAAAGCACTAACTAAATTGTTGTTTTTCCCCGCACCCAAGAAGTTGTCCAGCCTAATAATGAGCACAGCTGATATTTAGGCAGAATCAAGCACTGGTGGCCATGAGTTCATCCAAGTGGTCTACTAGCAGAGCAAAAGGCATTCAAAAGAAGCTACTTAGATATTTCAGGCTGTTTAGCATGTTATTGTTTTTCTGTGCATCACATTTTAATCTGGAACCCAATAATTGTTATAACTGGCTTTCTTTTCATAGCTTTCTTGGTGTTAAACTTTCCAAAGTCCCCAACCTATCCAAATTCAAGGTAGACTCCTGCTTTAATCTGCTACCCTTCTTATGAGGCTAAAGATAACAAGGTTACAGAATCTTATTGTAAGCAAAGAAACCATCAAATGTAGTGTAAGAACAAGGTTTATACTTGAAGGTTTTGTGACTAAGAAGGCCTCTTAAATTTTAAGTTCCTTAGATGTTCATAACTGTATCATATGGAAAGTAAAAACTGTATTATGGTTTGAGTGACAAAACTTCACTAAAGTAGCTTTGTTCTACAAGAGTAAAAATAAGTAAACTTTGACATAAGGACTTTAACTAGAATCTTAGGGTTGAATCAGTCAAGAAAACAGTCAGTTAAATTTCAAGAACCACTACATTTCCTCAGAATTAAATCTCTAACTTACTAGTTCTACTAGCAGAAAATTAAATATCTAACAACAAAGATTTTGTTACCGGTCAGAACAATTTTAACATTGCTGAACAACCCAGATTCTAATCTTAAGACCTAGCAAAGTAGAGTAGTTTGAGAAGTTCTTCTAAAGAAGGTCTAAAGCACATAAAATATAAGTTGAAATAGAAATTTTCTATACTACTCTCAACACCATTGTATCAATCAGAAGCTCTCCTTCAAAGTGCATCAACAGTGCAATACTTAAAATACCCAAGTAAGCACTGAGCCAGCTAACACACATCCCTCCTGGGACCTCTTCAGCATTTGCCTCACTGCCTGAATATTTAATTACTTTTGAGGTCTGCTTTGAGCTGTAAGCCAGGTACTGTAGCACAATGGATACTGAAACATTTTGTGCAAAGTATATTCTCTTCCATCTTCAACAGCAAAGTGAACAAACCCCCCACTCCCAAAGGAAAACAAACAAAACAAAACACAACACTTCCTACATACTACATGGCAAGGATAGAGAAGGCTTTCTTTGCTTTAAGGAATCTATTCTCATTATAACCCTTTTCTTCTCATAAGTGTTGTTTATTTAAATTTCACTGTAACAAGGACCTAAAATCCCCACCTAGAAACATTCCTAGCACATAATCCAGAACTGGTTTTAGAAAATATAGAAACAAATACAGAGTACAACACTCTTATAATAAAACCCAGTGACCTTGACGTCTACAACTTCACAAATCTTACCCAGTTTTACAGCCTTTAAAAGCCTTTAAAAGCTTTGAAGTCTAAAAACATGCAATGAACTGTCTCCACCATAGTCTTCCTATGATAAAGGGTGTGATCCCCCAGTACTCTAATCAGGCACAGCTGCACAGAATATTGATCGTCAGGTTAAGTAATGCTTAACACAGATGCACACAGCTGGGAGGAAATCCAGGTGTACAAGACAATAGTGACTGAACTACCTACAGTTGGTAAATTTTTAAGTCTTGGGAATGTGAAGGATGTTACAGATGCAGTTTCTGCTTCTTTACTAGGCTTGATTTCAGGTAGGAGAATTGTGGTTTAAAGGGACTGTTTAGTTTTGTTTCTTGAAGTCTCTCGTTGTGTCTATTTTGTAGTTGTAATGAAACACTAGTGACTTGGGGGGAGGTGCAAGTGTTTTGTAATGGCAAGGCTTTGCTACTACTTTGTTTTCCAATAAGCTATGAATAGGTATTTATGTATGTGTCTTAATGGAACACATTTAACTACATGTTTCATAATTCTAGGTATCCTTAGTTCAAAAAAATCTGTTTCTTGGGTGTGTTCCTCATTTTTTTGTATAAGCTCTTTAATAGTTCTCTTCAGAACTGTTCCTCTTAGCTATTCAGGTTAGAGTTTAGAGCCAGGTGGTTCAGGTCCTGTTTTTCAAATATTTTCAGAAGCTTAAATACATACTTGTGTTATTCCAGATGGAAACTTTATTGAAACCATTTTATGATGAACTTGTTTAAAGTATTTGTTAATTACATTCTTATTTGCTAGCCCAAGAACTAAACTTTCTTCTGAACAAATAGATGTTTAATGTGTCTTAACAACAGATTTTATACTAGACTACAAGCATTTTGGTAGCTATAGTGATTGGAGAAATACTTTATAAAAGATTGAAAGGATTAGTATGTGCTCTAAGTAGCAGGAGAGAACTTTTGTGACTTGGAAGTCATTAACATCTCCCTTATGAGGAAAGGCTGAGGGAGCTGGGTCTCTTTAGCTTGGAGAAGAGGAGACTGAGGGGTGACCTCATTAATGTTTATAAATATATAAAGGGTGAGTGTCATGAGGATGGAGCCAGGCTCTTCTCAGTGACAACTAATGGTAAGACAAGGGGTAATGAGTTCAAGCTGGAACACAAGAGGTTCAGCTTAGATTTGAAAAGAAACTTCTTCTCAGTGAGGGTGACGGAACACTGGAACAGGCTGCCCAGGGGGGTTGTGAAGTCTCCTTCTCTGGAAACATTCAAAACCCGCCTGGACGCCTTCCTGTGTAACCTCATCTGGGTGTTCCTGCTCCTGCAGGGGGATTGGACTAGATGATCTTTTGAGGTCCCTTCCAATCCCTAACACTCTGTGATTCTGTGAACAGCCAAATCTATTATTCTTATATGGTAAAAATATTTCATTGAAGTTTAATGTGATTCTCACATTATTTCCTATTCGTGTGTTTTAAAATAAAGCTTACTGTTTTTTGAGAGAGGACAGAAATAGATAACAGTTCTGTTGCAAATACTCAAGTGCTACTTTGTGCCAGAGATAGTATTGACTACACAAATGGTTTATTTCGGAATTTTTGCAGTTTTTATTATTGAGAATTCTCATTTAAACTTGTCCAAAATCATTACTAATACTGTAATTATAGCAAAGTTTCTCTCATTTTTTTTTCCTTGTTTTAACAGACCCATTTCCTCATGTGTTATTTTAGATGCTCTAGCAACCTTACAGCTTTATCAGAGACCTGCTTGTTTTAGTGAATCTCTAATAGCTTTTATTCAGGTATTCATAGTTTTAGGATGATGTGACATGTTTCATTTTAACTGAAATTAATATACAAAGTATTTTAGCAACATTTAAGTACAGCAATTCTATTATGTTTCACTTTTTCCTTTGATCTGTTGGTTTACTGGATTTCTGTTCATCGTGTGTATTTGAGGTGATTTTACTTTAGTTTATTACCAAATGCAATACTTTACAGTAAGAATCCATCTATTATAAAAAACCCTAATTTACACAATAGTTTCTATTCCATTCATTCACAGGGTTGTTATAATTGTTTATTAATGTTTAGAACAGGGTGACAAGAAATAGTGGTTCTTTGTTACTATGCAACCTTTTGTAAACAAGAAGTGTTCCCAGAATATTTTGCATTTACTTCCAAGAGAGACAGTTTATGGAGGTAGATGCTAAACTTCTTCCAAATATAAACATTTTTCTTGTATTTTCCCCATAGTCTGGCTGGTTTTCTTTATGAAACCATTTTGTCCAATAAATGTACTTTTATACAGGAATCTACAATGCTCTTTTACTAATGATTTCAGAGTAGAATTCCACTGATCTATCTTCTTACTAATCTGCAAAGAGAAAGTAGTTGTTAAAAATGGAGAAAGATTCTTCCACCGATGGAGTTCCTTGGGTCAAAAAATGTTATATTTGTAGATTTGGAGATTTTTATGTGTATGGAACATTGAAGACCATCTGAAAGTATGAACAGTGTGTGTAGTATTGAGTGTAGATAAAAAAGCCGTTTTAATCTGGTAGTACCTTCGTTTCAGAAATCTGCTCAGCAGTAACGTGTCATTTAGTATTTTATTTGCATTCAAATTAAAATATAATATATATCGATATGAAAACAATATGTCAACGTCCTCCATATTTTTCTGTCACTAATATTTTTTTCTTAACCCTCATATGTCAATAATCTTTTGCCTTTTTTTTTCCTTCATTTATGAGTCAAACTAATAGCTATTTGCAGTCTTGATGTTATTCTGTTAGCCTTTCTTCCCTTCTCATTTATTTCCTTCTATGCTCTTGGTTTATTGGACCATGCTATGCCATTCTTATGTCTTGAATTTTGTTTGTCTGCTTTTGTTGATTTGGGATAAGGCCTGTCCATCTCCAGGCATTCCTGGGGTTTCAGTTTCCTTTGGAGCCGATCTGGAATGTGATGTTGAAAGTCACCTCAGTGACTTCTGAAACTGCTTCTTAATTCTGTTTGTCTTAGAACAGAGCTCTGGACTAGTGGGCCTTATTGGGGAAGTGAGGGTTTATACCCTAGTGCAAATGGTTAAATTATTGCGGTGGCTGCCTGTAGTAATTTGTGGCCGGCAGGTTTTAAGTAGATAACACGTATCTTTCAAATGTTTCCTTTTCCATTCTCCATTTTGTGGCAGCAAAAGTCCACACTGTCCAAATTTTCTGCATCTTGGTGAAAACATGCAGTGGAGATAAGGCCTGTTTAGATCAGGCACTTACCTTCTTTAAAAATAGCATGGCATATCTGAGAAATGCTCATAGTGCAGCAGTTTTCTTAACTCATAAGTAATACTCCATTTACCTTAGAACCACAAGGGTGTTGGAAAGAGGATTCTTTATTATTTCTCATCACACTAATATAGAACTGCATTTAGGAGACTCTTGTAGTATATGATAACCAAGTATTCTATTTCGATGGGGATTTTTTTTGTCATTGCTGCCTAAAACCATAGAGTATAGTATTTAAAATGGGTATCTGGAGAGCCAGGCTATTTCATAGGTGAAATGATCTTTATAAAGTCCAGATTGTCATAATGGGATAATTTATGAAAGTCTTATGCTTGAATTAACAATCTGTTTATTTTATAACTTAGGCTGAGAAGTTCATGGGTGTTACAGAATGAAAATTCAAAGATCTAAAATTGAGAATGTGTGGGTGTGGTTGGAGGGGTGGTGTGGCTGGGGAACACACAGACTGTTTGTTCGCTTCTTATATTAATAAAAGCCCCAAGGAGGAGCTACAGATCCCAGACTTAGATCCTGGGTTATTCTTACATTTCACTGATTTCTTGTCTCTGTAGAACAGCTTTGACTATGTGACATACGCATTTCCTCATCTTTGTTATACAGGCTCTGTGCGTCACCAGGCTCTCTTTCTTCAGAGCTGTATGCTTAGTATTTTTCATGAACGCTGAAGTCTCTTTTGTAGTTTACGTTTTAGGAAATAGCAGGGTTTATTTTTTGTTTTCCATCCTGAAAACAGGAATAATAAAGCCTGTTAAGTGTATGAAGACGGGTCTTATAAAAAGCAACTGCACAAAATTTAAAAAAAAAAAAAAAAATAGTTGTTGAAACTTAACTAGGTCTGTACTTTCAGACTGGATTTAGGAAGAGAATTCCAGCTCAGTTACTTTATTTTTCTCTGTCTATTTATGAATACCAGTGTCACTGTCTTGGTGTATTTCTGATTACATTACTGAAAGTTTAAAAGAATCTTGGTTCACTTCATTGTTCTTTTGTTCTGCTTTGTCTGCCCCTCAGTAAAAGTATGCGGATCTAAAGTTCCCTGCTAATGCTCCATAAATAAATAACACATTAGCTAGTATTTATAAAAAGACTCAAAGATAGATGTTATCAAAGTACATTTTAAACTTTTTCTATGCTTGACAGCCAATGTGAAAACCTTAAAAGTAAATTCATTAAAATTATGCTTCTAAAATGAGAAAAATTGTGCTATTATCTGCATAATGAAAAAACATATAAGGAATTTTTGCCTTTTATTTACATAGGAATTGAATGAGATTTGGATGAACTCTAAAATAACAAGGCACCACATGTCTTCAGAAAGCTCTTCCACTATACTAGCTGTGTCCATGGTAAAGAGTTTTAGTTTAAAAACTAAGCTTAATTGAATTTGTTTTAAAACACAGATTTCCAATGAAAGTGGTGCTGAAACAAGGCCAGAGGCAATATTCTAAGATGCTGCTCTTACTTCATGTTTCAGCATTTATTTGTATAAGTCTTACATATGGTCTCTGAACCTTTCCAGTATTGTGCAAAGCATCAATAGCCAAGAAGTCTGACAGTGAGGAAATATATCAGCAATCTGCTTGTCACAGACTGATTGAAAGTAGCGATCTATGAAAACTGAAACTTAATCTAGAAGCTAAGTAGAACAGAGGTGGGAATGAACTCACGTGTTTTAGGAGTGGACTGCTTTATTTCTACTGAAATGTGAAGAGAAATGAAGTAGTGAGGCTTTTCATGGAGAGAAACATTTGAAGTCGGTAATTCTGATATCGCAGAATGTTAGGGATTGGAAGGGACCTTGAAAGATCATCTAGTCCAATCCCCCCCATTGGAGCAGGAACACCTGGATGAGGTTACACAGGAAGGCATCCAGGCAGGTTTTGAATGTCTCCAGAGAAGGAGACTCCACAACCTCCCTGGGCAGCCTGTTCCAGTGTTCTGTTACCCTCACTGTGAAGAAGTTTCTTCTCATATTTAAATGGAACCTCCTGTGTTCCAGTTTGCACCCGTTGTCTCTTGTCTTACCATTGGTTGTCACTGAGAAGAGCCTGGCTCCATCCTTGTGACACTCACCCTTTACATATTTATAAGCATTAATGAGGTCACCCCTCAGTCTCCTCTTCTCCAAGCTAAAGAGACCCAGCTCCCTCAGCCTTTCCTCATAAGGGAGATGCTCCACTCCCTTAATCATCTTTGTTGTTCTGTGCTGGACTCTCTCCAGCAGTTCCCTGTCCTTGTTGAACTGAGGGGCCCAGAACTGGGCACAATATTCCAGATGAGGTCTCACCAGGGCAGAGTAGAGGGGAAGGAGAACCTCTCTCGACCTACTAACCACCCCCCTTCTAATACACCCCAGGATGCCATTGGCCTTCTTGGCCACAAGGGCACAGTGCTGGCTCATGGTCATCCTGCTGTCCACCAGGACCCCCAGGTCCCTTTCTCCTATGCTGCTCTCCAACAGGTCATTCCCCCGCTTATCATTACTTATCAATGTTCAACAAGTATGCAGTGCTACGCCAAATCCTATTTAAAATATTATGCTTAATATTCTTTGACATATTTGCTCATTTGCCTAGAGGCAATACCACATCTTGGATTGTTTAAGTTTCTTAAGGATAATTACAGCAGTTTAATAACATTACTTAAACAGGACATAGCTTTATAAGATACAATATGTTGCTTTTTAAATAAAAATTAAGTAAATACGATTATCACTTTGAAACTTGACAATTTAAAAATTCTTTCCTAATAAAAAAAACTTCATCATGTCTGAAATATGCTCTGTAAATGCATTCTTGACAAAGTGAAAGCTAACTTTAGAGATCTCGATGATGAAGTTGAACAAATAGGACTTTTCTGCAAACATTCACAGCTGATGACTTAAAATGTTAAACTTCAGTTCATGCAATTGGAGCTGACAGAGCTTAGAGGGAGGTAGAGAAGGCTATGGACTAAAAGCTTATAATAGACCAAACATAGAAGAAACACAGTTAAACAGCAGTGAAAATTGAGCTTATTTCATTAGTAGTAGAACCCCTCTGGAAAGTGTGTTCTTTTAACAAGTGTTGCAGTTTGATAGGGCTCTGTTAAGTGGACTGTAAATGTGGATCATTTAATAGGCCCTGGGCTTGCCCTTTCAGCCCATGCAAAGTGAAAGAAAGGACTAAAAGAAATTCCGTTGTCTACCTGCTCCCTGTCACTTATGAAAATGAGAGAGTAAGTCCTTCCTTAAAATCTGTATTTCTTTCCCTGAGCACAAAGATGTAAAGTAAGTAGGAAAGTTAAGGCATTAACAGTGCTTTGTTTTCATACCTTGTACAAGTGTGCTCACATTTTTAAGTGAGTGGTGCAAGAATAGCAGTAAATAGACCTGTTATGTCTGTAAACCCACTGAAAATCTTCCTTTCAGTGGAACCCATCACTCTGATCAATAGTGGGGTTGGTAGAAATAAATAGAAGTCTTGGGTGGCTTTTTAGGGTATGTGGGAGTGATGTTCAAGGAATATAATGATGAAAGAAACTTCCTGTTCTTGCTTTAGACAGAACTTTACAAAACCTCTGAACATGCACTATATGCAGAACAGGTCTTTTATTTATGTCTGAGGCATTGTAATGGTTTCTCACCAAGTTACTTATTCATAAGACATTTTATGTTGTCACGAGTTCTCACATTCCATATGCTTTAGGAAAGAAGCTAAGATAAAAGGAATTTTTTTTTTTTATTTTTGGATGTTGAAAAATAGCATTTCTTTTAAGGTAGCAAATGAATAGAATTTGCAAGTTTAACTTTGCACAGAATACATCCTCACTGAGGTGTTTTCCCCTTAGACGCATAACTGTTTTTTAGCTTTTATCCTCTAGAAAACTTTTACATGAATTAATATAATAAATGGACTTAATTGCTACTTTGTGCCCCTGTCAGTTGCCTGGTCTGAGGCAATTCACAAAATGAGAATTGATCAGTAGGAATAGTCGAAAAATTGCAAACACCTGAAATAGTAAGGGGCTTGCTTAAGTAATGAAAACTTGAATCAGTATCTATGTGACATGTTTCTGTAAATCAGGAAATGAGCAGGCTACTTAAATATACACTAAGGTAATCTGGGTAGAGAAGAGAGGCTATCGTATGAAATAAACCAGGAGGAATAATTCAACTATATAATTTCACTCGTATATATGAAGATACCTTTAAGTTGCAGAAGGGGCAAATGCCTGTATAGAAGTATCTTGTCTGATGTGCTGAAGTACTTCATGTCAAAATGCTTGTTATAGACCAGACACTAAGAACCTTAGTTTCCTTAAGCAAACTCTGCTACAGTTAGTGTGATGCTATTCAGTGTAGATGAGTACACAACTTGAGTAGTGTGAACTCAAATAGGTCAGACTTCCTGTGGGAAATGGTAATAAGTTAAAATGCTTGGGAGTTGGAGTTAATTAGCAGGTAGAATCACTCCTAAACCACTGGGTATTTTCAGCTACCTGCAGGTCAAAGCAAGTAGAGGACTTAAATTTTTGTGCAACAAGTCTATTATGAAGACAGGTTTCTTTTAGTCTAACACTAACATGCTGCTTCATATCAAAGTGGCTAATTGTTCCATCTTGTTAATAATGTATACTTGCAGTGTATATATGCATTAACGTTAAAAAATAATTAATACTTTGCAGTAGTGCCTTTCATCTGAGCATTTCAGTGCTTTATAAAAAGCTTGTATAATATGTGAACAGCTTCTGTTTATCTCCTCTTATTTGATAAGGTGGTGCTTTTCAGATGGCCAAGGCAAAAAGATTAGACAAATAGAATCTATCTCTCATTTATGGTACAACTGACAGGTACCCATTGCTAACTATGGATTCTTTTAATATCACAGAAGATGTTGCCACTAAGATAACACAAGGCCCAATCATTGCTTGTGGGAAGACTACTTAAATATTTGCACTGTGAGTAGCTGAGGCCTGTATTAATTGAACTAACATGAATGGAGTGTTTCCTACTCCTATAGACTAGCCTTGACAAGTGCAAGTTGATAACAAGCTTCATAGAAGACCGTTTACCATTTAGCCACAATCCAGCATTCTTAGCATTTTACTCTTCCACTTTTTTTTTTTTTCCCTGTGACATATTAGTAAAATGGCTAAAGCATTAATACACTGATAATTAGGTGCCAGGTATAGCATCAAATGCTGTCAGAACCAGTTACCTTTGTATATGCTTTCCATATAGCCCATTCTGAAGGGGAAGGTGAGTCTCTTTGGTCAAGAGTGTCCCTTTGTGTTATGACAGCTTTGCTTTTAAGAGGCAATGGGGGGAAAAAAACCAAAACAAACAAAAAAGAAAAAAAAAAAAGCAACCAAACAAACCTAAAACCAGTTAGACATTCTACATGCCTATGTTTGACCATAAGTGGGCACAGAGATATTCTTTGTAGTATCATACTTAAACCCAGAGATCAAGCAGAAACCTGGATCTCATATTGACAATTATCCATAGTTAAAGCTTGAATGTGAACTGCCTTAGCTTCTACCTTATTCCCTAAAAAAAAAAAAACAGTTACTTGAAAGAAGATAATGTTTAAGTCAATTGACATGTGTATTTTCAGCTAAAGCAAAGACAAAATGAAGTAATGCAATATGCATAGTTTGAATTATGTAAGTTAAAGTTAATTTTTAATACATTTTAAAGTGTTCGAAGAGTGAATTTCTGTTATTGTCCAGTGTAGGCAGATTAAAATGTGTGCTGGCTTAGAATTCTTAATCCAGTATTAGGCGTTTCACTTATCAGAATGTGAAGCTCATCAAAACTTTTACTGATTTGCACCATTCTTGCTAGAAATCTGTTTCTCTGCTACTTCTGAATGTAAACACCTGCTGAACCAATTAGTTCACAAAGTAACAGGAATTAATTTATGTAGATAATTAACAAATACAATCTAAAGTATAAAAGTGACTTCTCCTTTTTCCTATTCTTAAGTATTTAATAGAAGCTGGTTTTATATATTATTGGCAAAATTCATTCTTAGTTCCAGTTAGATCCCTTCACTCAGAATTTTCTACTTTTTAAACAGTGAAACCTTACATTTAGGTAACTAACATAACTATTCATCAAGTAGCCTGTTTACAAGCAGTGTAAACCAAACCCTTTTAAAATCTGCAGTGATCAACTGATACGTGCCTCAAGCAGATAAATGGAAGCTACTGAGTTTATCAGTGTTTTAGAAAAAGGCAAAAAAACCTGCGGGGAAGTTCTTATGCAGAATTGAAGATCTTAATAAAAAGTGGGGAAATATAACTTTTATTTTAAGGTTCTGCCTTAATTCTGAATGACTAATCTGTAGAAAATTTAATTCTCACAGTTGCTGCATGGAGAGTCCTCGGAAAGTGTGTTCCATTATAATCAACAAATGGGATTTATGTTCCTAAAGTCTTTGAGTTCTGTCATGCACAAAGCTGAGAAGTCTAATTTCAACACTATGTGTTGGTATAATATTCTATAGATTTCAAAAAAATGAGGGAATGCTCTCAGTTTCTGTTTCTGCACTTTAACAGCTTTCTTAATTAAATCTGGATTTTTATGTCTCCTAAACTGTGATTATACTTAAGCAGTCATCAGTGAAGCACATTTGGAAAGGCAAAAACTCGGAGAGGTAAATGCTTATTCTCTCTGTATTGGATAGTTGCTTGTTAATCACTTCTGCTAGAAGGTATTCTTCTTACAGATGTTAATTTAGGGAGAACTTGAATTGTAGTTAAGAAGCAGTATAAAATAATCCAAACTAGAATGCTGAACTTATTTTTTTTAATGTGTCGTTCCCATATACTGCAGAGAGCATTTGTATGTTGCAGTCTTTATTATCAATTAATATCTATATTGACTGGATCTAAATATTTCAATCCTTTGTCACTTAGGATAATAGAGATGGACAACTTAATTCTCAATTCATGATTTGCTGGAGATGTTGGTACAGTGAGTCTCTTGTATGGTGAAGAGTAAGGGAAAATACTTGTGTCCTTACAGAGGTAAATGTTGCTGTATATTTTCTGCCTTTTTTTCCAAAACAGCATTGCTGCTGGTGAGGGCTTTCAAGTTTAATTAGAGAGGGCTGGGACAGAAGGAGACTTGATTCTATGTGAGCTTCCTCAGGCTTGCCAGATGGCTAGAAGGAATCTATAAAACCCTGATTTCCACAAAACCCATGAGAGGTAATTTTAAGGGACTTTACCTATAAAGGAAGTAGGTGGAGATTGTGATTTGCAGTTCGCTGGGGAATTATTACAGATGCCGAGCATTGTAATTCTAGAACGTGCTACTGACTGCAGATTCAGAGGCTGGTGATTCAGAATTTCAGCCTCTTTATTCTCAGACAATTTCTAAATCACTGATCAAAGCATTCCCCTCTTAAAAAATAAACAAACAAACAAAAACTAAAAAACAACCTAAATGAGATTAACTTTATCTCTGTTGGATAGAGGAAACACATCTGTTGCTGAAATCCAGGTAAGTGCCAACCTGGAAACTGGATCCATGTGACTTTGTGTAGTGCGATTATTATAGCCAAAGTCACTCCAGAACCCAGGACTGGCATAAGACCCACGGTGAATTCCTATATAAACTGATGCAGAAACTGTCTTTCAATGAAGGCGTTCTCTAGTTTAATAGTTACAGCAGGCCTACTATATTATGTTCCTTCACAGCTTTGTCCTCAGAAGGACTGCTCTTGAGGTGTATGACATGAGGATAGAAATGAAATACTTTGGATTGAGAAGGAAGATGCAATATTGAAGTTTTCCTAGCTGGATGGTGTTGAATAGGAAACCTTTAACTGAGTGTAGTCATCATGATTCAAAGCAGACTTTCTTACTCTCCCTTCTGCCTGTTTGAAAGACAGCTCTACTACATCAACATTCAGCACAAGGTTGGATTGTACTTCAATACTTTGCATTTTAAACATAGATTGAATTCATTAATTATTGCTTCTATTAACTATATACTCTACTCTGCTGATTTGAGTGTAGTGCAGTTTGTATAAAAGACATTACAGGTTTTGGTATGCAGCTTCTTTTATAGGTGTGGATATTTAGCTTCATAGTATGTATTTTAAGGCTGCTACATTACGCAATGTCTAGACAGTTCAAACTGCAACAAAAATGTTGGTCCCAAAGATGATCCCAATTTGATGCACTATAATTTATTCATAGTATGACAACTGCTCATTTTTCTCTTGTTCTAGCATTCTCAATTATTAACTTGCTCACCTATAACTTAAATACTGCATTCTAAACAGGGAACAGGAAAGGATTTAAATATTGACATGAAAGTGGACATTCCTGTCCCAATGTGCATCTCTAGATTGAATGTATGTAATGCTATCCATAACTTTTCTGCTTCTGGAAAGAGCATTGTAGCGTATTATATACAAATTTAAACCTCAAACCCTTTGGCAAATGAACCAGTACATGCTGTACTAACCTCTCAGTTTAGAAAGAATTTGCATGGGGTTCTTCATGCTTAATATCAGAGCACTTCTGTGGGGGTTAGGGTGCAAATCAAAATTTTGACTTTAGCAAATGAGTTCTTCAGAGGCTTGGAAATTTGCTACTTAAATCCAGTTCTCTGTTTTTGTTGTACAAATATGTGATTAAGACAACTCAATGTTCTGCGTTTGATAGAGCAAAGAGAATAGCCAGGAGAATATTGGTTTGCTGTCCTTTGTTTCCTCCCCCTCCTTTACTTAATTCTATAAAAAGCTCTAACTTGGTATTTCAGGTAACCATTGGAAAAGTATCTATTCCACAAATTTTGTGGAGAAGTCAATGTGAAAGTTGGGTCATAGGGGGATGTTATCTCTAGTCATGTATTTTTATCTTGCTGATAATTTAATATTTAAGTTATAGAATTAATATCCAAAATCACAGGGGATCGCACACAAAATAAATGGGAAACAATCTACAAAAAGTACACTTGCTGAAAAGCTTGTTCATATTCTTTGATTGCCTTCTTTGTCTTGAATATCTTAATAGAAGAACTGAAGTTCCTTTAATCTAAAAGGTTAATTTTTTTCCTGGACCAAGTTATTCAATCTAGACTACTGGTTCTCCATTTTCAAGGGAGAGGAAGATATTTTTTACTTATCTTTGTGAAGACAAAATTCAACTCCTTTTTTCAGGAAAGGCCCATGCTCAGATAATTTTTGTAGTACGTGGTATGAATCTCCCATGAGCTTCAGCAAAGTCTGTTTTTGAACTGAAACACGTTGCCTGGCAAATCTCCTCTTCACTCCAGTCTTTACAATATATTGCCAATACCCCTTATTTTGCACCAGCAATGAGACTAGCAGTTACAGTGATCTCAGTTGACCTAAAAATTTTCTTTTTCTTTTAGAAAAGATATAATCTGAAAACTTGGAGGACGAATTATTACAACTTGAAATCTGACTCAGTGTTGTAATAGGGTTTATATATCTAAAAGAAGCATGAGGCAAACTAAAGCACGGTAGTTAGATAAAGAAGACCTCACTAAATTAAAGTTCTATTTACACCCAGTTTACATGACATTAACATTGCTTATGCAGCCAGGAAGAGTTTTTGAGAGACAAGCTGGAAGCAAAAAACACTATTCTGGAAACAGCCTGATTTCTCTTTGCTGCCTTAAGAAGTGCAGGGCTATTTCTAAGATACATAGATGAGAATAATGAACCTAACTTACCGCAGTTCAAAGTGAAATATCCCTTTTTAATATTTACTGAAATTTGAACAGTGGTAGCTGGCAACACTGTAGGTGCACTTTTGGCAGCTTATCTGTGTTTTCCCATGAAGAGTACTGCAGTAGCTTCCTTAGATAAGGAGTGTCAGGGGTGAAATAAGCAACTTTTGATGCCTTAGAAAGGTTCTCTTGACACACCTAATAAAGATTCTTGGAATGTGAATGTCTGGCAGTGGGAGACATGAGGAACCACCGACCCTGTGCATGGATCTTCCCATATATGCCTAAGGCATTCTGTGAATTGGCAGCGCAAGAAGACTTCAGTACATGCAAACACGCTATTTATGGGTGAAATGGAAGAACTGAAGAAACAGCCACTACTTAGGAATGTAAGAGAGAGGCCTAAGGCGCTGCCCTTACTGGAAGTTGTTTGGGGTTTTTTTTGCCAGTTCAATCAGGTTTTGACATCTTTAAGGACTCCTGCTGTTCTAGAGAAAAATATAATTCTTATCTCGTGTGCTCATAAGTGGTGAAACTGAGGTGCAGAGCTTCCCAAGAGCAAGTTTAGAAGGAATACCACAATCTGACTGCCTTTTCTGCCAACCACACACTTATGTATTTTCTTTCAACAGAAATGTCCTTTATTTCTACTAATTAAACTACAGGTAGAACATTGTAGGGAAAGTGTGATGACCATCACATACAGCAGAAGAGATAAAGTTCCTAGTGTTTTGTCATGTACTTTTATCTATATTACTAATGAGGAATTTAGAAATTGACTTTAGTAATTTACCTAAAATTACTAAATAATAATAAATTAACTTTAATTTATCTATAAAAATCAAGTTATAATTATTTTTTGTGTGTAAGAACATGTAACACTACTATCTGTGCCTGTCCACTTTTGCCACTTGTGTTCCAAGAAACAGCAATTTCTTTTCATTGAAGGGCAAGTATCTCTTTGAGAAATCAAGTGACTTCATAACCCTCTACATCTGGCTACCAAGGGTCTTCATCTCTACCTACTTTCTCTGCTTTAGGTATTCAGCAAGTTTTATCTTTCACAGTATATGGTAGTCCTACTCATGCATATCATCCTGATTCTAGTTCTAGGGATTTTTTTTTTCACCTCAGATTTGGTCTGGTTTTGAAATACGATTTGGAGATCAAAGCAGGCTGTGGAAACTCAGTTAGACCAGAGAAGTTCCTCAATGTGTTGCCAGGTATTTTACCAAGATGCTGCTGCTTCTTCCACTAGAAAACAATTATGAGTTTTGACTAGTTGTACCTCTTCTTTAGCCTCTGTGTTTTTTTTTTTTTTTTTAACTGCCTCAGCTGAGCTAGTATGTTTAGTTGCATCTAAATTAGGCTGTACTCCATTTCCACGGTGTGATGCTGATTTTTCTTGTCTTCCCACCAGCAGAACAAGTCTGGCCTCAATTTGATGTTCTTAATATATGAAACTTGTTAAGTCTTTCATCAAATTGCTTTTCCTTGGTCCTTTAGAACAACTCTTGTTTCTTTTTATTTCTAATTAGGTTTCAACCTTTGAATTCTTTCTTGTGTACTGTTTGGTGGACAGTGTGCAGGGAATAGCTTCATACTTACATTTTGGTTTTGACTTCCATATTGTATTGTATCTATTGTTTGCTCATTTATACTTATTGAACAGTACAAAAACTATTTCTTAGTACTTGTACTCAAAATTGAAACCATCTAGTTAGTTATGTAATCTCCCTCAAAATTGTCGATTCTATAATATAAGAGGTATCTAAAATAAGATTCTTTACACAGAAAGGCTTTTTTCCCTCATTGTTCATCAAAAAAGTGACCAAATCTATGACTTAATTAAAAATTAGTAAAGATGAAAAAATTCAAGTGGACATTAAGGATGGAAGTATCAAAAACTTTGTACATTTGAAATTAAATCTCAAAGATACTGTAGTGTAGGGGATGTTATGTTTTGGTTTTAACACTATTCCATTACCCATACTATGTGTATTAGGTGCATCTCTAAGATGGAAATATGGTATTGAACATTTCATTCAAGACTTAAAAAGCATTATGGTAATTCTTGATACTTGTTATCTGAACTAGAAGGTCTTTCAGTGGCGAAATAACACAGATATAATATTTGATGTTATTTGTACCTTTGTTTAGGAGTGACAGTAGGCTATTTAAAATCTTCTCAGGAGGAAGGTACATGACTGTCAGTCTGAGGGAATTTCACTCGTGGTACCATAAAGAACTGTTATTTGCTTTACTTTAATTATTAAAAAAAAAGAGGGAAAATTGTGTGACATCAAAGATTAATGAAACGTACATGCTGGAAGTTAAAATATAGGAACAGTGCTTGACCTACTTGGGCATATTTCTGCTAATTTTTAGATGATCTTATTTTTTTCAGTAGTAAGACCAGATGTTTTTGTGAAGTCTTTAATTAGCCATTCTTCACGTTTATTGCAGTGAATATAGGTTTCATATGGTGCTTAGTATATCACCAATATTATTTGAGGTGTTATGCCTGCCAAACAGAATTTATCAATAACTGTGCATTAGATTGTCATCTATTTGAAGTCCTATGAAACTGTTTAAAGAGCTACTGTGATTAAAAAAAAAAAGGTCAAAATGAACAAAACTGTCTAAACACACAGCATCAAATGTTCGATGTGACATATTTCATCTTGACTCCCAAAAAGATCTTGTACTGTGAGCCAAAGGGAAAGGGAGGATGAGAACTGCTAAGACTTCTAAAATATTGCAGGTATCTGGTATTCTTCTAAGATTAAACTCTCTTGCATAAGCTGAAGCAGGATAGCTTCAGCTATAAAATCGATTTAAATCAGTTGCTCTGTTAGGTTTATTTAGTGAATCCTGTAGAATAAAACTGAACCTTTTCTGGGCTCACTGAAGAATGGAATGCCAAAATCTTTCAGTTTACCATTTAGGCTTGAGGGAGATTCATTTCTGACAGATGCAGTCTTTCTACATAATAGCTCTGGGAAAGTTTTAAATTATTCTTAATGTTACTAGTTTTTTGGGAGCAGGGGAGGTCTGTGGGGGAAGATCACAGTTTTAGTACTGCCTATAATGCAAGCTCTTGTACTAAAGAGTTCACTTAAACCCAAGGTCCTTAATAAATAGAAAGGCACAGTATGTACAAAAGGACTCCATTCCAAAGGAACTTGTTTAAAGCTGATGATAACTCTGTAGTCTTATTTTGAAATTGCTTGCAAGAGTACAGTTCTCATTTGTTAATTAACTGAAGCAAGAGGAGGTTGCATGCTTGATTTTTGTAGAACATCAGTGTTTAATGAGAGCAAGCTACAGACAGGAAGGCTCCTGAGTGTTATTTCAGTATTCTAAAAATTTGTTTATACTTCTAAGCTTCAAGAAAGCAGACATATTGAACATCCAGTTCCACTTTCAAAATACCCTGTATCATACATATGCACTAAACAGGAAACTAGGAGACTGATTTCAAGAATCTGACAAGATTAATGTACTTTCCACTTATTTCTCAAGTCTTAAACATTGTAGTACACAAGCATCAGTAAGAGATAACTGAGACACAGAACAAGTTAGTAGACAGAAAAGAGCTTGGCCTTCTATCTGATGGAACCAGGTTACAGGACTGAAAAAATCTGTAGTTATAACAGATCTCATAAGATCCTTTGGTGACTCACTGTCCTCATAGAGCACAAAGACATCCCAAGATGCAACCAAGACAGGTGTCAGTCAGGGATGTAAGCACAAGGCACAGCTGAATGGATGGATCTTGGTGCATGCTACAAACATCATTATCACTATTTCCCCTAATCTTGTGGGAGTTGTGCAGTTTTCACTGGACTTGACTTTTACTGTGCTTTTGTAGCTCCACTGCATCCCAACTATAGCCATCTCTCATCTGTGGTACAGAATTTCATGAAGCCACTCAGTCACAGAATGACTGTGACAAGTCTGTACTTAGCTGTGGTGGTTGTAACCAGAGGATTGTGTCCCATTCCAGAGCTACCATTAAAGTCCAGAACTTCCGACACCTTTATTCTGCTCCTTGTTAGCAAGTATGCATGTACCTGCTGATATCTGTTCCATACATGGAAACAGATATTATTTCTGAAAATATGATAGTCTGCTGTAGTTTCACAACACACCATAGCCCTCATGCAAACCCCTCTATTGACTATGGGATGATTAAAAAACCCGTTTCTTCTGAGAAGACAAATCATACATGCACTGTGTAATTTCAGTAAGGCAAATGAGTCCGGCAGAGAGTTTTTTACCTTGTTTTGAAAACAGAACTGTGCCTTTTTGTTGCTTTTTTTGTTGCTTTTCCACAGAAATCAGGAGAGGAATTTTAAGTGAGAGAAACAAATGGCAAATATTGTTGCAGGTTTTTAAAACGTATCTGAGTGGTTTTTTCTTATATTTTATGTAATTATATTATTTCTATAAATGGTTATTCTGGTATGTCTATTTTGGGCTGAGAAAAATAAAACTATCCTTTCAGCTAATATTTGAATCCCTTTCACTTTTCTGATGTTATGCTTCACGAAACCTTATAGCCTGAGAACCCTTTGAGGGTAGTTGTCATAGATCTAACAGAATATTTTTGATTTTCATCACAGCATGAAGGCAAAACGAAGAACTGCTGAGATTCAGTGACGTTTTTCTTCAAAGTAGCTACTTAAAAATACCAATGGAAAAAATGTTGATCTGTGTTAGGGCCAAATATGGGCTAGAAAGGAAGTATTTTGATTACATTGTAATAGTATGAAATATAGCCTGGATAATGAAAGGCAAAAGGATATGGCCTCTTACTATACAATCTCTTTGGCCATCAGCCAGAGCAGGAAATTTTCTCTGGAAGAGCAAAGGTATTGAGTAACTTGAAAAGTAATATATTTTTAGAGACACTAACTTCATTTCACACTGCTTTCTAGAATTAGATTGTCACTTTAGAGAACAGACTGCTTGTTTGAAAAGCAGTCTGCAGTCTAAATCTTTTTCCATTATTTATTTAAAATATGCTTTAATCACATGGGGAGAGAGGGGGAAAACTACAGAATACCATTGTTTTAGGAAGGACCTTTGGTACTAGTGAACAATACTGGAATGCATACTAGAGCACAGCATATGCTATTCAAGACTCTATAGTACAAGTGTGTCACCATAAAAGCAAACACTAACATAACATTTGCAATATTTCACTTAACAAAACTGACTCTTGGTGCAGTCAATGTCAGTAATAAATCCTGAAAAGTGCAGTGACAGGTCCTGCAATTATCTTCTGCTTCTCCTGTTTGTTGTACTAAGGGAGCTTGTTCATTTTTTTAAAAGTCTTTGTGGAGAGCCCATTGTATGCATCTACATAGCATGAGGAGGAGAGAGGGAGGCAAAGGGTCTAGATAGTTGGAGGGATTTCAAATCCCTTCAGCCTTTAAAAGGATTTTGGTCACTTGCAGACCTCTAAAAGAATCATTATTTATTGTACAGAAAAATGTATGCAGCTCAAATTTGAACAGTGAAATGCATTTCTGCTCAAGATGATTGCAAATTGTTGACCACCATTCTACTTATGGGGGCAAAGCTATCACAATATGTTGTTATGTACTGAATAACTTCTATTTCAGAAAGTGTGCTTCACTTTATAATGCTTTTGAAATGTCACTACCTTTATTACATTTACTATATGAATTGTGATACTTCTTGTCTAAGTGAATGATCGCAATCATCAAGAATTGCAATAGCCATGTCACTTAAAAAGGCACCAGTAGGGTCCATTGGGCTGGAGAGAATAAAGACTCAGACCCACAACCTTTGTCTTGCATCAAGGTGGTCTGATCCCGTCTCTTGCTGGAGTAGGATGGATGTTGCAACAGAAGGTGTCATTGGAGGGAATGTGGGATTCCTTCTGTCTGCCAGTCCCATGCAGGAATTCTACCCTGGACAGCATGGGAGAATCAGCATCGGTCATGTTAGTTCTGCATGCATTCTGATTCATGCCAGATACTGTAATGACATCATACCTTAAATTATTCTTAGGGGGCATCCACACCTCCTGTAATTGCTTCTCTCCTTTGAAGACCTGCCGACTACAGTTGCATTATTCTTTAACTTCAAAAGTCCCAACCAATTAAAAGGTTCTGGGAAGGATTTTGTGACAGCTAAGAGTGTGGGATTTTATTTTTTTTTCTTTTTAAGAGAGGAATGAGCAGAAAATTAGATGTTTCGTTTGCCTGAATTAAAAGAAAAGGCTGCCCAGTAATATATGTATTATTCTGCCAGTTCTTTAGGGCATATTTTGAAATTTGATCCAGGGCAACCTTTGTGCTAGAGATGTGCCTTTTGCCACTCCTATGAAAATCCACCCAGAGCTGCCCAAGTTGCAACCTGCAGTTCTTCCTGAGTTTATATGTGGTTCCATGATTGAGGAATTTTGCCCGAAAGCAAAGATTATGTTTGCACTGGCTATGTTCAACTCTGAAACAGAGTCCAAGCAGCCTATACCCTTTGCAGGCTGGCCGACTTCTATGCTCTGCAATAGGTTTAAGAGACTGAGACAGCATGAAGAGAAGCTTTGGTCAGGAGTGTAGGGTGCACTTAGGATCCGCACGTACTGGTCGAAGAGGCCACTACTGGGAGCTGTGAACAAACCAGGAGCTGATCAGATGAAAGCCCTTGAGAACTGAGGGAAGAGGGAAGGACACAGTACCTGAATAAGGAGGCTGGAACTGCAATCCAGTAAGAATAGATAGAAGGAAGTGGAATACAAAGAAAACAAAATGAGAAGACAGGGTGACACTGGCCCTGTGGTAAGGAACCTGAAGAACATGTATTAAGGCTGCCTGGACAAAAAGCTGTAGGTGTAGAAGGGATGGGACCAGGATGGGTGAGGACAACAGCATTCAGTGGTCCTGCTGGATAGTTAGTAAGTCAAGTTCTTGCAATAGACCTAAAAGGTTCTGATGCGATTACTTAACTTTTTGTAATGCTGTATGATAGAACTTACCTTGTTGGCTTGTTCTGAGAAATGTAAAAATACTTTCAAGTATAAAGAATTATTGAAGTTATAAAGTCAAGGACTCGAAATGTAGAAAACAAAGTTACACTTAAACAACACACAACAATATGTAATTACGTAATCACATTTTCCTCCCACCACCTCTTCTTATTCATGAGGTAAGGGATACAATCAAAAAAAAAAATTTTGTAGGATTCTTATCTTTTGTCAAAGGTGGAAAACATGATATTGAATGAATAAATACTGAAAATTAAGAATGTTATTCAAGCCAGTGTTTTCAGCTACAACTGAAAGTAATAGAAATCCTGCTTTAAATGCCTACAGCATTATGTATTCTCTGAAAAAAACAACTCCTAAATATTTCAAAGTGTATTTTGCAATCCCATTTGCAAAGTAATGATAACACCTTTTATCTCACAGTATTGATTCTGCAAAGAAGTTACTTATGAACTATTCATGTAGAAGGAAATAAAAAAGTAAGATTATTAATATGTCTTAAAAGTAGGTAGGCATTATGTAGTAAAGAAGTCCGAATGTTGTTTGATGAAGCCAAGGTTATGGAAGAGATGGAACAGGAATGTGCATGGATATAGCAAGTTGAGGACAAATGGAGGAAGAAGGGTCCCTTTCAGGCTCTCAGATCTTTATTCTTGCCTTTCCTGTGACATTAGAAAATGTTGGTGAAACCTGGTAACAAACAGTCCCATACTTTCTTCTCCCAAACACCATTATCCACCCAGTGAGTTCTCTCAGAAGTTAGGTGTTTGCTATTTGGCATTTCCTCACATCTGAGTACTTAACTTCTTAGCAATGCTTTTTAACGTACTATGCTTCTATGTAATGTCTTTTCTTTCCAAATGTAATACTGAAAGCTCAGACCCCTTAATCATTATTCATGAGATGCATAATGTCAGCTTCTCAGACATACAGCTGCTCCAGCTGATTTTAAAAAAGAATCATAAATTGTAAAACTATTTGAGAATGATTATTTAACCTGTGGGTTGAAATGATTAAAATACACAACAAATTTGTTGCACCCTTTGAAAAACATGAGGAATCATTCTAAATCTGCCGAAAAGCAAGGCTAACAAAGATGATATGCAAATAATAATTTCTGTTAAATGAATAGTTGCAAGGCACGAATTTGACATTCTTCAACCACATGAAAACTACCAGTTTTACCTGTGGGGAGTATTTTATCAGCACATTGTATTCAAACAATACCATTCTTATCAACCAGAACCAGGTTCAGTCTTGTTAATGGGGTGAATTGGCAATGACTTCTGTCTACATAGCAACCAACAAATATTGTTCCAGTGGTCTGGAGTGGCCAAGGAGAGGCAGGGGCACATTGGGGCAGCTTTGCTCATGCCAATAGCACTGTACTGCAATTCTTCCTCCTGACAACCCCCTCCCCATTTCACTGACATGAACATTTTTAGAGTATGATGTCATCTGCAAATTGTAAATACTTGGCACTTTTATGACAGGAAAGTATTACGGAGTGCTGAGGCTTGCTCCATGAAGAATTTAGGTAGGAAGCGCTTTTAATTTTCTGTTATTAATTACTTACACATATTTATAAAAAATATATACTCTTAATTACGTTAACTTATTCGTAATTTCAGTAAGAATTTGTGTGTGTGGTATTTAGCATTTTATTTGAAGTCCTCACTGTCTTTAGGGCCTCTTAGTGGAACAACACTCAGCTGCCTTTTATCATTTATAACCAAGCAGTTATGGGGAGGGAGAGGGAAACAACCTTGTTTATAAACTTTTAACACCTGGGTAGAAGAATAAACTAAAATATTATATTGCCTCCTTTTCCTTTTACATTTTCTTAATATGGAATATACTTAGAGCATCCAAAGAGATAAGTCATAAAAATATAAGTCTGAAAGTGTTTGGAATGTTAAACGTGTATTTTTTTTTTTTTTTTTAATGCATATCTTTATTATTTGATTGTGTTTTCTATGTAAATACAATTTCTACTATGGAGACTTCCCTCTTCATTTCAGTTTAAAGCCAGTATAATACATTTTGAGTAAATGTTGTAGTATGTGTATATTCGACTAGTGAATAAGATAAAGAGTAATATAATTTTTGCATATATATTAAGGAATCTAGGTTTTAAGTGCTCATTACTCATAAATATTACATCGAAATGCTTTTATAGCAATGCAAACAAAAAAGGGAGAGGGCTTTGATGACAATAGGGAAAATACTACCTTTTCTTTTAATGTAACTTTGGTTTTAGGAATAGGATCATCTTATGTTTTAAAGACACTGTTTCTGACTTACAGAGAAAGGTGAGATGACAGTATATATGTCAATAGTGGTAACAAACATCCAAAATTATCAAATGTCCAAAAGTAGTGTTTCTTCCTACATCTAAACTCAAATTTTAAGCAGAGCTATTTTGAATCTAAAGAGTTACTTAGAGTTTAAAATGTTTAGCATTCAGTGTAGCTGTCTGACGTTAAATTTATGAAAAAAAAGGTGCCAACCAAACCATGGGCAGGGATACCTTCCACTAGGCCAGGTTGCTCAAAGCCCCATCCAACCTGGCCTTGAACACTTCAAGGGATGGGGCATCCATAGCTTCTCTGGGCAGCCTGTTCCAGTGCCTCACCACCCTCGTGGTGAAGAATTTCATTCTTATATCTAACTAAATTTACCCTCTTTCAGTTTAACATCATTACCCCTTGTTGCATTACTATATGCCTTTGTCAAAAGTCCCTCCCCAGCTTTCTTGTAGACTGGAAGGCTGCTGTAAGGTCTCCCCAGAGCCTTCTCTTCTCCAGGCTGAAAAATCCCAAATCTTTCAGCCTGTCCTCTAATCATCTTCATGGTCCTCCTCTGGACTTGTCCTCCTTATGTTGGGGGCCCCAGAGCTGGATGCAGTACTGCAGGCGAAATCTCACAAGAGACTTGCATGCTGTCCTGCTGACAAAGAAAATTAAACAGACTTTTCAGTAGAACTTAAATGTTTGTGAGCATGGGAATATACACATGCATTTTACTTGAATCTCTTCTTATCTCAAATATTTCCCTTAAGTTTTATCTTTGTTTGCGTTGGTGTTTTTGCCTTTGTTGGTTCTATTCCTGAATTTAAGGTGAATTTATATTTACCCTATACAGAAGCCCTTTTGTTTCAGGACTTGCCAACATTATTACATGTCCTATGTAACAGGAATTATATAGATTGAAGCAATTTTTGGATGCTTTTAGGGAACAAAACAATGGCATAAAATTTAGGGTGTTGAAGTTCTAACATGTATGCCTGCTATTTATCACAATTCAGTCATTAGACATTAATTCTCTTTCATAAGTTTCCCCATAATGATCTTGGCTATGTGGAGACAAATGAGTGGAAAGGAGTGTTTAAAGACAAGAATATGTAGAAAAAGAGTCAGTAAGCTTCCTTGCAGGTAAAGTAAAAGCATTGGTCACAAAGAACTTTGTTCTTTCATATTCTTTCGTGGAATACCCCTGTGAGTATTATCATTCTGCATGTTATTTGTACCAGAATTGCACAAATATTGTCCCTGTAAGGCAGATGTTTGAAATAGCTCAAATTAAGTGACAAAACAGTTCTAGTCTATGTAGCGGCAAGTTCTTCTTTTCATATGAAATATGTGTGCTCTTACAGTGGTAATTTTCTACCACTTCACTATGGCTACACAAAAATGATATCACTGTATATTGCATTTATACATGTTTGATCTTGACCTTTCCATAGAGCACTTACAGAAATTCAAGCCCTGAACTTCATGGCTTCCTTTGGATCCAAACTGAATTGTGTCATTTTAATTAACTTTTATAGTCTCCGATTTCCACATCTTGATGACAGATTAGCATACCAACAGAGTAATAAAATGAGATTAAAAGGTAGACAAACTTCTGTTTTTATTAAGCCTTGATGTTAGAAGAAAAAAGGAATTTGATCATGGAATGTTCCTAGATCAAGGATCTATGGTATTTCTTTTAAGTTATACATTGCTTACCTCTGTATTTGAATGTAATAGGAACTTAGATTGTTGACTTGTTTATGAACTATTGTAGTTTCATTTCTACAGAAAGCTCCAGTGCCATTGAAAGAAAGAAAAAAAAAAAGCAAGTGTCATTGGACACCTGAATATATTTTTTTGGGGGGGAAACATTCTCATTTCCTTTTTTTTTCAGCTCCAAAGGCACAAATAAGTCTTGGAGGACTGCATCATTAAAATTGAGAATGGATTCAGATTATAAATGGGTAGTTATCTATTATAAACTAACATCTCCCCCAGGCTCAGTAGAAACTACTAACGAATTCAGTCTTGGAAAAGTTGTACAGAAGGAAAATTCCATTATGATTTGTTAGGTCTTTGTTCTTTAATGTAGTGTTTTACTTTCTGATTAAAACTATTTGTATTAAATGCAATGGTATATCAGATTAAATGTTTATAGCCTTATAAACTAATTCAGCCAAACTAATTGCAGTAGATAAACTCAGCATACTTGAAGTAAACTTGTCTATTGGAGCTGTAGACATTTTGATGATTTGAGCATATGTCATACTGTTATATTTGAAAATACAGGGGAAGCGGTGTTTGAGCTTGGCAGAGAACTGACAGATAGTTCTTATTATTTCTGGATACCCTCTCTAAGTAACACGTGCTTTCTGGATAGCGGCAGGTGCTAGTGAGCTCCAATAATCTTATTCCTAGAAGGGCCTACGTTCATTGGGAAGAACTGAAATATAGTCTCTGTGCTTTTATGGGCCAGAAGCAGCCAAATACCACTGTTTAATATTGTGATGTAGGTATTTCTTGCCTCAAATTTAGAAACAAGCAAACAAAAGCCTTCCTATGGAGAGAGATGCAAGTAACTTTTAAAATAAACAGAAATCCAGCTGAATATTGGACATTATATGGAATAGGCATTGTATGTTTTGAAAATTTGTACTGGTTTAAATTCATTTTTATTCTCAATTGGAATTAGGAACTGATTCTTTTTTTTTTTCTTCTCCTGTTGAAGGAAGAGCAACAGAGATTCTAGCATCCTGATAAGTCCACTTTATAGGATGAAGTCCATGACCCAAGAAGGCCCTCAGGCCTCAACCAGGAGGCGGCTACTGTGCCTTTTGTGTGTGTGTGATATTTTTAAGACCAGCATCTGTGATCTATACTGAATATGTGAGAACTAGCTATTTCCTACTTAGCTTTTCCAAAGTAGTAATGTGCACTACATAAATACATCCCGCTCTTTTCCAGAGGGAATTGGAAGTCCCACTGCATAGCTGGGCCTGAGGGACTGTTTAAAGCTCTGCCTTCAGAGAACCATCAAGGAGGAAAGGCTTTGTGGGAATCTGGGAAGTAAGGGATGGTGTTGACTTGGTAAGCGGGTATTGACCAGGAGGTACTTACTTTGGCACTATGTATTAGTAGTAAATGGGATGGTCCTTTGTATGGTTATATGTGTAGTTTTGTCTGGTGGTTACTTTTATAGTACAGTAAATTGTTTTCAGATTGAATGGCTGTTATATTCCTGGTCTTGCTCTGGTAATGCAGGCTGGATGTGTTTTCAAAACAAACTGCATAGACTGGTTGGGAAACTCTCTCTTCTGTAGAGACTCATAACAATCACAGAATGTTAGGGCTTGAAAGGGACCTCATAAGATCATCTAGTCCAATCCCCCTGCCAGAGCAGAAACACCTAGATGAGGCTACACAGGAAGGCATCCAGGCGGGTTTTGAATGTCTCCAGAGAAGGAGACTTCACAACCCCCTGGGCAGCCTATTCGAGTGTTCTGTTACCCTCACTGTGAAGAAGTTTCTTCTCAAATTTAAGTGGAACCTCTTGTGTTCCAGCTTGAACACATTGTCCCTTGTCTTACCATTAGTTGTCACTGAGAAGAACCTGGCTCCATCCTTGTGACACTCACCCTTTATATATTTATAAGCATTAATGAGGTCAGCCCTCGGTCTCCTCTCCTCCAAACTAAAGAGAACCAGCTCCCTCAGCCTTTCCTCATAAGGGAGATGCTCCACTCCCTTCATCATCTTCGTGGCCCTGCGCTGGACTCTCTCCAGCAGTTCCCTGTCCTTCTTGAACTGAGGGGCCCAGAACTGGGCACAATATTCCAGATGAGGTCTCACCAGAACAGAGTGGGAGGAGAACCTCTCTCGAGGATATTTTTGTCAATTAGTGAAGAACGTCTTACACTGATAAATGTGAATACTGGCAAAGAATAAGGAAGAAAATCAATTGACAAGAATGTAAAATAAAGTTCTGCTGGGCAGACTGTAGAAAAAAAGCTATATTTCTACATCGATGTAGCTGACTGGTCTAGGCTAGGCAACATGCATTTGAAATACTGGTTTGCGTTTTATTTGACTGCTTTCTTGTCACTTCTGACACTTCTCACATGAGTATTTGAAAGTATTTCTAAATCCCTCACAAATGTTCAAGATAAATTTCCTTTTACCTGACAATATTTTAAGTTTAGTAATTTAAGGTGGCATTTTACTCTAGTAAATTTAGAAGGATTCTCTCAAGGGAAGAGAAAGATTCAGGAAAGTATGTTTTGAATATTTGCAGTTAAACGTTGAAATAATTTAAAGGTCAAAACTTATCAATCACATACACGTTTGTGAATAATTTTTGTTGTCAAACTCTCAAATTAGTTTGCTGACATTTGTTTTAACATCTGCTGTTAAATAATTGCGGTTAAATATAGGGTGTTCATTGCATCTTTGTGCAAAGCTTATTTTGTTCTCAGGGTAAACAAGAGCATCTGTCTGAAGTGGTTCCAGCAGAAATGCAATGCAATTTGATTATATTATAATAACTGCTTCATGTCTGTGGAGTTGCTTATTGGGGGTACCAGAGAGTCAAGCTCAACTGCTGATGTTACAATCTTGTAAGCACTTCTTAGGTAGAACTGTCATGTGCAAACGTCATTCAGCCAAATGAGCCTGTGTGGATGGTTCCTTTGTGGGAGCTGAAGATGTGGCTCCCATTTCTCCTGTGGAAGTAGCTTGCAGCTGGATGAGGTGCCGTTAGTTCTTCATCCTTCATTTATTTCCCATGGGTTTTGATCTGTTGTTTTGTTTTCTTTCAGGTATCTTTTGTACTTGAAAGTGGTATCTTATAGCCTCATTTTACAAAGACAGTTTACATAGGGACAAATCAACTTGCTGTAGAGTTAGCATTTGTGGTGTAAGAACAGCAGATAACTTATATAGCATTCTGATTTAGTGCCAAATAATTTTCATCTATGACTGTCTCAACAGCGACATCTTTGCTTGATTGTATATTAACATTAGGAAGCCTCAAATTGCTACTCATTCCTAATACATGAGAGCACCCATTTCAACGAGTACTTCAAGGATGCTGAAGGAAACTGTTGGTGTTTAGTCCACACGTTAAAATGAAACTTGTACAATAAACTAAGTAATACATGTAGGTTCCACTACCTTGTATTAGAAAAAAAAGTCATAATGTATAGTCACATTTCATGTGGTTATCCTTCTACCTGATGAGTTATCAACTTGTTTCCTCCCTGGTGATGACTGGAAAATGATAGTCTGGAATTGTCATTGCCATTAGCTTATGAGAAATACACATACTAGCAGACATCTCTTAGAATGGAGAGCTGCAAGCAGGTGTACTGAGTTTAGTTCAATTTATACTTCCATCCACCTGTGTGTGTTAGTTTGTATTCATGACTGAATTTGTGGGGAGGTTTTTTTGGTGGTTTTGGTTGGTTTTGTTGTTGTTGTTTGGGTTTTTTTAAGAAAAGCAAAATGGAAAATGTCAGACTAGATTTTTTTTTTGTTTTGGTCAGTTGTAAGAAGTGGATGGAACCATGATGGCACAGACAGACTTACCTCAGCTTATGCGCTCTTTTGGCTACTTCACAAAGTAGGTAAATTGGCTATAGAAAATGGAGCACTGTCACCTAACAAGCTTTAATTTCTTTGTAAGGCTGTATAATTCTGCCTCCACTAAGTCAAGGACCCCAGTGTTTGAAATTGTATAAATATATAAGGAAGTAAGTGTAAATTTCTATTCCACACATGCATTGATCTCTGCAACAAGTAGTAAGAAATCATTATTTATCATACCTATTATGGAGTATGCAGGGGTGAAGGGAAGGAAAAAGGAGCATAAGTTTTGCATCAGTTTACTGCATACTTAAAATAAAATGTCTTCCATTTTAAATAGGGAGTTGGCATTTTCAGCAGTCTCCAACGGGGAGGCTGTGAAGGAACTTTGGCAAACACAGATGCTCTGCCTGTGTCCCAAGAACTCTGACTGGCATGTGGCAAAGGGATGTTACATCTGGCACTGTGTGGGCTTGATGATCTGCTGAGTCCCTGGCATACTGATTGGTGTAGCAAAGATCTGTGAAGACATCAAGGACTTGGCAGCATTGTGTGTGTATTAGCAATACAACAAGCCTCAATTTGCCAACAGGTATGGCTGCATGAGTTCATTCATTGAATGCAGAAACAAAAGCCAGCTTTTCAGGGAGTGAGAGGGGAAAGAACTTCTTGCCAGCTGCATTACTCATTAGTCCTCTTAACATAGGTTAACCCTTTTGTGCACAGTGAAGCTATGAGAGAGCAAGGAGTGTTCGAATGCTTTGTGAATGCTTTCTGCATTTGTTCATCAGCTGCTATAGAGCAGCTGGCCATGCTGCAAGAGTAAAACTTTAAGAATGTGCTTCCAGATCTGCTTGGGCAGTTTGCCCTCCAGTTTGTGAGGCTGCTGTTGAAGGCATGCAAAGATCGAACACAGATACTGCTCTGGAGAGCAGCAGGATATCTGCTTAAGATATTTGGGGTAGTGTATGCATGGAGTATCCATTTTTCACCATAAATTCTGTTTGCCATGCAGTTAGCTCAGAGTTTGCATTGCAGAATGACGTGAAATGTGATCAGGTTCTACCATGAAACACACACGCAGTCTCTCTGCTTTTCTTTCCAGTTGAGATATTTTTGCCATACTGAGATATTTTTGCATGTGAACATGGTACAACTACCCTATTAAATAATATTGGAGTGAAGGAAGACAGAACATTGATAGCACTTTATCTCCAAATGCAAGCCAAAGGGATATTAAGTATGTAGGATAAACAGTTAAAGAGCAGACTGTGACCTCCAAGAGGGTACCTCCATTCCTTCAGAATGCTTCTCAGGCTACCTGCCCCAGATGCCGTAGTGCAGTAACTCACTTCCTGGCTATCTGCCCGGGCTGAGGAGCAATCTTTAGGTAGACTGCATTACCTACGCTTCACTTAAGCCCACCCAAGTGAGGAAGCACCTCACTGGGGTGGATGTGAGCAGGCAAGAAGGGCTCTGGGTTTCATTTTAAAGGGCCACAACCTCTCTTAGGAAGAGGGCACAGGTCGAGCGGTGGGGGTAAGATGTGCTTCAGGCATGGCACCCTAGAGGTAAGGTATCTCTGCTTCTCCTGTCTAATGATCAACTTAGCCCTTGCTATGGATATGACTGATCTATAAGAAGTGGCCTTCTGTAGAGAAGAGTGTCCTCGTTTAAAAACTTCAGTTCAAAAAAACTCCTCTGATGTACTGTGTATATTAATTGTCCAGACACATTTACATTACAATTTCACCTAACCTTTTCCAGGTATCCTGAAACTTCCTTCTGTGTAAAACTTTGCAAATTCATATTTGTCATAGAGATACTTTACATGGAATGAAGTTAGGAAAGCTTATCTCTTAAAACTGTAAAACCTGTAACAAAGACATGACACTGTTCCTCTTTTACTGATTTCAGTTGTTCATCTTGCCACCACCAGATATAACCAGAAAACTCAAGTGAAAATCTTAAGTTAAAAGAGCATGGGATTTCAAAGGACTGGTAGAAAAAAACAGCCCCATGTATGCTAGCTCACTGCAAGAAAAGCACTGGAACTGTGTCAGCAGCAGAGGGTTAGAAATCCTTTTTCTGTAGAAGCCATGATTTCAAAGAATCCTGGCTGTTCGTGAAAGCTTCTCTTCTGGATGTAGCTCCACAGCACTTCAAAGTGATCTCCTTGGTGTGGCCACGCATCACAGTCCTGCTTGATCTTCAGCTGAATGTTTCTGCCTCTATCTGGCATAATGATAAATTCTGTTTGAAATTGGCCTCCAGCTCAACAATTTTAAGTAGAGATTTCAGAGTTTATTAATTGGAGATTCTGTTAAAATAAGAAACTGAACTTAATATATCTACTGAGCTTACCGCTCCTTTGTTGGTGCAAATCGTTATGCAAAATTATTGTTTGCCTGTTGAGTCAGCTTGGATATACCAGAGCAGAAGTATCGATGCCAACACAGTGTATAATGTTTGGTAGCTAGGGGGCATAGAAGGGATTGCAAGGTGCAGATTTGAGGATAAGGCGAAGAAAACAAATCCTACATATCTGTAAGAAATCATTCCAGAAGAATAGCCTGAGTTTTATTGCTTGTAAAATTAAAAAGTTGTATGTATTAGGTTGATTGGATAGAGGTAAGAAATGACTCCTTGAGTTGGCCCAAACTAACTGGTAATGTTTAGGGAACATTTATAAAATAGTCCTCTGTGCCACTGCAAGCAAAGTGAGCCTGAGGGAAAACCATACCCAGAATTTGGGATCATTTACCTTTGCAAAGGGGCACAAACTTTGTATGTGGGAGGTCTGGAAAGAAAAAAAATCTCCAACCATTAGTACCTCAGGGTTAGAGATAATACTTTACAAGCATAAACATGGTTACAATTACTGCTGACTGTATGCTGATGTTCCTTGGGAATGGCAATATGCTCTTGAAGAAGGGACAGTTCAGATACATGTGTCAAACTGCGAATCAGTGGTTCTTTGAGATAGTGGATCGGAGATGAGGTATAACTTTTAAATATCAAAAATTATCTGAGATATATATATGTTTTTAAAAGCTGTTTTGGAAGTTAAACGCAAGAAACAGGTTCCCTAATACTCTCAGTCAAAGCCAGGAAGATGAGTAATTAAAGGAAAAAAGTTGGGGCATTGGGTAACAACAGCCTGTATGTTGCAATATATATTTAAAAAAAAAAAAGGAGGAATACTGCATGTTGCTTCTCAAATCATTATGTGTTTTAATAAATAGCATGATATTTAATAAATAACCTGATTTTCTAAAATGGATGAATATTTTAAATATTTCAAAAATACTGTTTTCATGAGCAGAACCTGCTAGGTTCATGGTAACATAAAACATCTGAGGATCTACAGAAAAAGCTTAATTTTAGAATCCCATTAAAGACAGCAAAAAAACCACCTGGTTACAGCTTTGGTTACTATTGGCTAGAAACACTACCAAATCCATACATCAACATTCACATACACTCCCCCTTCTTCAAGGTTTCGGCAATGCATTAGAAGGGAAAAAGCATTGTGTGTTAAGCATTACTATTTCTGTGGGGTTTTTGGTTTGGTTTTTGTTTGGTGGGGTTTTTTAATTTTTTTCCTAATTTTTATTTATTTTTTTAAAAAATATATTTTTAAATTTCCCTATGAGCTCATTTCCTGAACTGATTTTCCTCCATACTCAGGAATAGAAATACGTGGTTTACCTCAAGTTACTTTTGAAGAATTACTGCTGCACAGTTAATCCGCCTGAATAGCATTTTTAAGATTTTTTCAAATCATGAAAGGCCATTTGTCCCAGACGTAGGTGAAGCAGGCAGCCTGGGAAAACTCAGCCTTCACTCCACAGCTATCCAAACAGCCAAGGCAGGCTTGATTCTATATAAAAAGCTTTGATTGATGTTCAGGAGAGGCCTATTCCAGGCAATGCGTGAACTGGGACCCCCTTATGGTCCAGCCTCTGCTAGGTGATCTATTGGGAAGTTTTCCCCCATCTGACCTAATCCTCAGTGTTTTGTGCCAAAATATCTTTTCTGGAAATCATTCTTAGAGACATGGCATAGTTTATTTAAAAAAAAAAAAATCTCCGTGTTGTCTCCAAAGTGAAAGAATATGTAAAGAATAGGTAAATGAATGAGATTTCATTTTTAAAAATTTCAAGAATTAGATGTACTTTTGATAAATTTTTTAAATGTACTTTTAATTATCTGCTGATAACAATACTTCCTTTGTGATAAATGTTAATTCCTAATTTATTTCTAGTCCTTACTCTCTGTATCCAAATGTATTCATTTTTATTTATGTTGCATTGATAAGGAAAACATTTTAACCTTACAGAAAAATATATTTTTTAACATATGATATGTCTCAAAATCTAATGTTGCAAAAGTTTGAGAAGGAAAAATTATGGTCACCTTTATAACTTGCTTATAAAACAGAGGTGTCAAACTCATTTTCACCGGGGGCCACATCAGCCTCGCGGTTGCCTTTCAAAGGGCCGAATGTAATTTTAGGACTGTGTAAATATAGGAGTAGTTACATTCGGCCCTTTGAAAGGCAACCGCGAGGCTGATGTGGCCCCCGGTGAAAATGAGTTTGACACTCCTGTTATAAAAGAAAACTGCAATAGTGATAGAAAGGGAAGATCTCTTGTTATGCAAGTAGACATACATATTGTTTATATCATCACAGATAGATGTGGATTTTTGGCTCATTTGAATACTACCCATGTCTAACAAAAAGCATTTGTGCAAACAATTTACATTTTCTGTTAGAAGTAAACCAAAGAATCATATGGATATTTTTGAAAACATCCTCAATATAGTAACTGTAAGACCTTCTCAAGTACTGATTCATTTAACATCAGAACTCAATACATATTTTATTCTGGTTTTTGTTTTGTTTTTTTTTCAAATGCTTGTTGCTTCAGTCTTAAAATATACTTTTATTTAAATGGAAATGCAGTAGTAGCTGGATTGTTCCATTTAGTACTCCTTTCACTAACAGAGACTGCAGAAATATATTCTTTAAAAGCTCAACTAGAATGGGACAAGGTGATGACTATACTTTTAAAACCCAACCAACAAACTAAAACCCCTGCCTTCAGAATATCTGCATGAGATATGTGGTGGGCAGAGGGTTTGGGCCTCACAAACATCTTGTTGCATTGCTACATTTTATTATTAAGCTCCTGATAGTTATTAGATCATAACATAATGCCTTTGGCATTGCTCATATTAAAAACTTACATAAACTAAGCTAAGAAATAATAGAAATAGTTCTCCTTCACAGACTGTGTTTTTCACAGATTCTTAGAATTCCAATCAAAATAGGAAAAAAAGGAGTCTATTGCACAGGATTTAGTGATTATTTTGTTACTTTATGGAAAACATTTCCTCAAAGTTTAAACTGAAATAAATTTTTTAATGAGCTTTTTCTGTCATTACTCTTCAAGTTCTTGTTCCTAGCTAAAATGGATTTTGTGGTCAGGTGGTAGCAGCATCATCTACTGACATCCTGGACACTGGTTTGCATAGAGAAGGATGTACTGGTAATGCTGGAAGCTTTGTTTTAAGAACTAATAGCAGGTGTCTGCTTTTTCAGAACACTGGAGTTGTGTTGGTGATGGAGTCAGGTCACTTGTCCCAATCTTTTGCCTCATTTGCTCGGAAAGAAAGACTGCTAAATGCCTGTGGTTCCAGCTTCTTTAGTAATGTGACCATGGAAATTTTATGCTGTGTTCAAGCTACTTGTTTCTCACATTCCTCATGGATTTTCTGTAGGAAATATTAGCAGATGATGGCATGAAATAAAATTAAGAAAAGAAACCCCCTCGAGAGACTAAGGGCAGAACTAGGGAGCATTCACACTGAGAATTATATTACAAGAGCTGGAACAATTGTGGGGTGTAGTTTGTTATTCTTTACAACCAAAACTGACACCTTTCTCTAGCCCTATACTGGATTTATAATTTCTTATGAAAGGGGAGTAATTTTCTTTAATAACTTGCAAAGCATTCACTTGAGAAAATCTTCAATTCTGACTGAGAATATATGCACTATCCAGAAAGAAGTACTCGGGTTTTTACTTTCTGACAGAATGTAATGGAGAATAATTACCTGTTTCCACACTCTAGGTTTCTACGCTCTCTCAACATGAGCATGAAGGTGAACTAAACCTGCAGATAAATAGATCAGAGAAGGCATGAAATTCTCCGACTCACTAGCAATTAAGAAGAACAGTTCCCATGAGCTATAGCCTCAAGCAGAATATCCCCAGTGTATGAATCATAGGAACAATGCATGAATTAAATAAGTGGATGAACTCAGTTTTAGAAATGTTTGATTCTCCTCACCTCCACCCTACCATTATCCCAGTTCATGCATCCTTTTAAGGTGCGTTTACATTTGATCACTCAGACATTTAAATGGAGATTATTTCAGGGCTGATTGTTACATACTTATTCTGAGATCACAATGGATTCAATAAATAAACAAAATAAGTAGATGATTCTTTAACTCTGTGTCTGAATACTTCAGCCATTTGACTTGTTTGGGTTTGTGATGCGTGCATGTATCCCCCCTAAAAGTAAACAAATTTTCATTGAAATCAGATGTAGCAACTGATTTGGAAAGTACTAGTTATTAAAATGTTCTTGGGCTTTCTGGTCTTTGGGGACTTCCTGTTGGCAGCTAAATGAAATGCATATTCTACAAGATTCCTGCATTCTTCCAGTGCTCTGGAATATCACTCATGATTTGAGTGACTTTCAGGCTTAAGTGCAGATGACGAGGATTTTTATTTGTGTAATTGTAAAAAATGTTGCTATCAATTTATGTTATGATGCAGCTATAAAAGATTTGTTAAACTCGACTTGTCTGAACACGTACCGTCAATATGATGCAGGTACTAATCTTGACGGCATTCTGCTTTAGGTTGTAGCTTGTAGGTACTGTTCATTTTAATAGACACTGGGTTCACAAAGCTTGTGATTTCTTTGAAACATCAGTTTAGTGAAGATATTAATTCTGATCTTGGGTTGTGTGGAAGAGAACTCATTAATTAACTTATTCTGAGATATTTTAACACACTCCTTTACATACACAGCCTATATGGCTGTTTCTAACACCCTATTCTTCTACGTCTCTGCTGCTTATGTACAAGTGAATTACAGTGTTGCCAACTAGAAGCACTACAGGCACAAAAGACAGAATAATGTATAGTCCTTTTTTTCTTTCAAATAAGGACGTTTTCATGCCAAGAAAGCATTCTGAAAATTTGAATTTCCTCTGATTTTGATTATATTTTCTATAAAAGTTTGTTGTTGTTGTTTTGTTGTTGGTTTTTTTTGGAGGGGGGGAGTAGTATTTCTCTTAAATATTAACTTAGCTTATTCCTCTAAAAGACAGAGAAGATTTTAGAATATATAGTCAGTCTCACATTCAAAAATGTCTAAATGCTCTTTAGGCCCTCTTGAGAATAAAATTTTGGCATTAAATAATTTCAGAACATCCAAATGCTTCACATATCTTCACAGAGAGAAAGCTCCTCTCTAAATCTATGCCACGAAAACTCCACTTTTTAAAAGAACACAAGTCTTTGGGATCAGTGGTGAGTGCAAAGATCAGGAAAGAGCATGCTTTGGGTTAGTAGTCACAGAAATGATGGAGAGGCTGTATGGATAGAAAAAAAGAAAACCTTTAAATGTTTTCCTAATCAAAAATAAACTCAGCATGGGTCATCATTTGAACAATTAAGGTCTGTAGATACTAAAGGAAAAATGTTTGAATTAGGAAAATACAGACTGTCTGACATCAGTGTTCTACCTTTTTGCATTTTTCGCCAGTCTTGTTACGTTTATTAGATTATAGCACTTGTCTTGCAAGTGCTCCCTACATCCAAACACTGTGTGACCTTTGCTGCTGAATGTCAAATTTACATAGGCTATATTTAGAATACATTTGTGTGTACAGAGTACAAGACACTGAAGTTGTTAAATCGCCCATTTTACCAGAGCTTGTGCCTAGTAAGTGCTCAAAAGAAGCAATTGAAATTTAATTTTACCTCTAACTTCATGGCTATTATTATATTATATGTTTATTTTGGAGAGAAAAAAATGGAATATAATGGCTTCTTCATGCAAAAAGTTCAGGAGGGTGTGCCATGACCTCTGTGAATGGACCTTACCATATAGTAATGTGAGGAAAATCTGGCTTTTTAGAAGCTACTACTGGTAGTCAGCGGTGGCATTACTTAAAACAGTTTGATTACCCTTAAGGAATCTTTTAAATCTATTCTTTATTGCTAATTATAATTTCTGATGCATTTATCTCATGCTTCAGAAATTACTGTAGCCATCTGGTCTGAACAGCGAACAATTTATGATGGCTACATCTTACCAGTCAGAGCATTACTCCTATAAAGCATCTTATTTCTGTGTGAAATGAGAATGAATTATCAATGCAAGAAACTATAATATATACCTTTTGTTTTCCTTCCTTACTTAAAATGAGGTCAGTTGGAAAACACACTGAATTCTGATAAATGTTCATCAGATTTTGAAACTTCCAGCTGAAATGTTAGCAGGCGGAAAATAACACATTACTTGAAACAGGTTGGTGGCAAATTAGCAAACATACAGTTATCATAATTTTTCAAAATGAGCTAGGGTTACATTATATTTGAGTTAAATAACAACAATATTAGTGTAGTAATGATTTATGCAATTGAGACCCCTGAAAAATTCGAACATTTTAGTTCCCTAATTGCACAATAACAAATAATTCCAGATATTTTTGGTTTTGCTGTGCATCTTTGTCATCTGTGTAGGCAGCAGAGAATAACAAAAATGTAATAACTACGCTAGTAATGATTCATTTGATGGATAAGTGTGTACTACTGAAGTTCTCAATGTTACTTTATCATGTCTTATTTGAATTTCTGGTCTTATGGTTGTCAAATTCTCCTGAAAGCAGCGTCATCATTTTGAGTCTGGTTATGACAGCAGTGCTCAAACAGAGGAAAGCACATGACTGTTCCCCATTACTTTTTTGTCTGCTTGCTTTTTTGTGTGTGTTAATGTTGTAGTTTTATATTTTCGCCAAACTTGTATTATTTCAGGGCTGTGCTTTTCCATAATAGCAAAACAAATTCAAATGTCTGTACCAAGACTGGGTTTTGGACTAACCTCTATCTTCTGGAGACACAATTGCAAACAAAATGTAACGTGGGCTTATTGTTGTCCACTCGAAGCGTATGTTTTTCAAGTTAGAACTCTAACTAGCCAGTTCAGCAAATTCAGTGCAGTTGACATTCAAGATGGGATGAAATGTGGACTAAAAGCCTTCAAGTAATCTTATCTGTTCTTGATCTTTTCTTGCATGTGAAATTTGTCAGGTTAAATTTGGGTTGGCAAACCTCAAGACAGCAAAGAAAGCCAAGCTCTCTGATGTGACCAAGGAGTAAAGTACCAGCAGAAACGTACATCACAGGAGGGCTCAGTGAACTTCTTGACACGCAACTTGGATTTACTATAACTTTTTATGACCTTACAATATATTGCAATTCAGTCTCTAGTGAATATGCAGGAAGGCAAACTTAAATCATCATAACTTCCTTTCATTCCATATGGTTTCTATAGGCTTCTGAGATTTACCTTCAGCATAGTGTATTTGTAGCTTTAAAATCTATCATAATAATTCTTTTTGCTACTAGGTTTGGAAAAGCACTGTAATTTCTTTAACGTAATGAGAATGTCAGGAAGTGTATTGTATTGGTTCTGTAAAACTTAAGCTTCTATCCTAAGCTACATTAGATTTAGCAAAGGACAAAAAAAAAAACCAACCACCAACACCAAAAAACTAGGTCCAGACAAAGTATTGACCCTGAGTATGGAAATGGGTCGGTCTGATCTACTCTGTCTCCCGTACTGAGGAAAAAAGTCTTGTGCAAACAGGTGGCTGGTTTATGCTATTGCCCAGTAGCAGGTAAGATACCTCAGAATCTTGGGCTAAACTATTCTGTGTGAGATCAAATCCAAAATGCTTTGACAATTCTTCATATTGCTGTGTTTTAATGAAACCTTTTAAAAACTAATACTATTCTCTGTGAAGTACTACTCTTTGCCAAGAGTAGTATGATAAAAATATAAATTATATTTTGTTAGCTCGTAATATTTTGAGGGTATTTGCTTGAGCTTGAAGCCCTACTGGATACAATTAAAATTTCCCAGAAATTTTAACTAATCACAGAGACTGCTTCTGCGTAGTTTTAGTGGTCCTCAAATTTATGTGATAGAGTCCAGATTAAATACAAGTAATTAAAATTAAAAAAGAGGCTATCACTAATGATTTATTATTTTTCCTTAAATTTGCTATTCACTTATTCTATAACTTTTTACAAGTGACAATAGTTACATCATAGCTTTCTTGGTTATCCAGGAAAGAAGCCTTAGTTGTTCTTGTTCTGTGTGGTTTTCTTCTTTGTGTTGTGATTGTGATTGATTTTTCTTTTTGAGAGAGAGTACTCTTCTAAATGTGCAATTTCTTTATGAAAATTTCTGAAAAACTTGGGTGAAATTAAACTATATAGAGATTTTTATATCCCAATTTCTGCATTATGTTGTAAACTTCCAACATTCGCTTTTTCAAAATGCATTAAGCAATAACTGGAAATGCTGAGGACTGGAATTTAGGGAATTCTGGAAAGGCAAATGTGATGCTATTTTTTCTGACACATAGTAAACTTCAATAGTAGCTTCTGTTTTTTCTCTCCAGTTTGCGAACAAATGCACGCAGTGTGAAATGCATTCTGGCTTCGGTATTAGCAAGCAGATTGCTACTAAATCATGCGTTCCGTGACGTGCCTTTGTAAGTGTAGAGCTCCTCAGTTACAGTTTAATAGCGCAATCAAATGAGCTGCAAGTCACATTGGAATTTTTGCTCTACCTACTCTCAAGATCAGAATCTTAGGATAGAGACACTCTCAGTACATGCGATAAGAGCAGAGAATGAGGGGAGACGGATCACTACATTACTTCCTTCATGTTATTTTTGGATATGACTAGCATTCCTCCCCTTACACACACCCTCTTTTCTCCCCAGCCCCCACCTCTTACATGCATTACAAGCTCATACAAACACTCTCACGTACTCTGAAGCAAAAGCAAGAGCAACAGTTGGACTGAAGCCAGAGGACTTAAACTCTGCTTCCTCATTGCCAGCAGGCTTTGTTCTTTGGAATCAGAACTAGGGAGAACGTCTTCGTTGCCGATCGTGAGTGGCTGGAATTTGGCAACTCGACTGTCTGTTAATTTTTTCTGTGCTCTTCTGCAAACAGCTGAATTCAGAGCAGCAAAGTGAAGAGCTGGGAATAGGCAAGAAATAAAGGATCCAGAGACCTTCAGCTTCTTTGTGGGGGGTGGGGGCTCATCTGTTCCACAATGGTAAGTGCCAGCGTTAAATGTGTATAAAGATACAAGAAACAATAAGGTGTTTTTGCTGTTTTACTACAATAGGGGAGGGGAAAAAAGTATGTGAGTGAGTCATACAGTATGTGCTCAGTTACAGTGGTCTCAGAACAGTGCCTAGCAGTAAATGTTTCTCATTTCTCCCTTTTCAAAAAGCACTATAAGAATGTGTGTATTTTTGCAGGATTCCCAAGTACCTGTACAATTCCGGAAGGATTTCCAAATGGCTTCATTATTGGGTTTTCTGCAAATCTGTTTTGTTTAGAACTGTGTGTAGCATAGAGTAATTTTAACTAGCAGAGTAACTCATTTAAGTGCAAGAGTTGAACCTGAGAAGTAAAGATCTTTCATCACAGAGGATATGAACAGAACTAAAGTTCGGGAGAATGGGGGACTGAAAAGGGACGAGATGCTTCCTTAAATTGTTTAGGTTAGAGGAACCCGAAATAAACTTGTCTTAAATTATTCACATTCATTCAGAGCACACCTCCCTACTCCTCGCTCTGGCATTAGAAGCCAAGTGAATCTTTTTAGAAACAAAAAGCTTTGAGAGTCTACTGTTCTAGGACATGCAAGTGAAAGCTAATGTAAACTGGAAAAGATTTTATGTTTGGATAAATGACTCTGAGAGGACAGGAATTGCAAAAGGAAACCGTTTTCTTCCAATAAGCAAAATTATTTAGCTGTTCTTGCTTTATAGAAGTGTTAACGTTGCTGCCTTTTAAGTTTACTAACAGAATGGATTGCTTTGTTACAATGACACTTTTTTATCATCTCCCTGTCCTGTCTCTAGGAAAAGTTTTATAATGATCAGCACAGCGGCAGGTTAATCCAAACGCCTTGGTTTCAAAAATGCTATCTAGCTGTCAAGGGAAATTCACTGTAGGGACCCATTTGTTTTAAAGCTACTGATAAGCCCTGCTATCAGCATGCTGTTATGTCTTGCTACATGGGTTATCTTAATAAAGTGATGAATATGAAACCCTTGAAATCCAGAAGTTCAACTGTGTAATAGATTTGACAAAGAGGGAAGGACCAGGTGATTGAATGTACTTAAAAATAAATGAAATTAATGGGACAATAGACCTGAAAAGAGTAAAGCTTTTTTTTTTCCCCTTAACTGCGGCTCCATCAGCTACTTCGAGTAGTTATTGCAATATTTTCTGTTGACAAGGTGAGCGGTCCCTTCCCCCTACTCTCTTACTAACTGCTGGTTACCAGGGATTTGTGAAGGTGAATCTGGTCACGTGAAAAATATGCTGAATGAGCAAATGAGTGATTGTGCAAAGTATAGCAGACACAGTCAATTAACAATTTGTTTGAGTTCTGTAAGTTTGTTTTTTCTAATTCAGTAACTTGTAACGAAAGCTCTCCATTCTGACTTTCACCCTTCATTTGGAAGAATACTCTGTTTGGTGTGGTAATAGGTAAAAATGAACCACTAAATTCTGTTACTGTGGCGTGACTGCAAAATGGTGCTCAGCAGAATAGTGCGCAGTAGGTTAGGTTGTTGGGGAGGTTTAGTACACGTTTTGTTTGCCATGTACTAAGGCACTTCTTTCTGTGGCACTTACTAGCTTTATTTATGGCAAGTTATTCACTGAACTGGAATCACACACTAGAACTAGCAAAGAGTCTTTTTCAGAGCTAAAAATGGAATACTGTTTTCCTGAGTGGGGCTCCCCCCTGCCGATGGCACCATGTCAGGCTGCCTCAGCAGCTGCTTTCAGTTTCACAATTTACATGGGTGCTATAATGACATTTTTTCTCATTGATGCGGTGGAAAAATCTGACATCTTTATACTGTTTTTACTGCTTTGATGTGTTAAAGCATATTTTCTACTGACTCTGAGGTTTGGCAATGAGTGTTGAGTTCAGAGATGGGCCTGTACTAAAACTCCTGGATTCCAACATCCATGAAGTATGAGAAGGTTAATAACTAGGTCCAAACGTCTTGGCTCTGACCTGTTCTTCTTTTAAATGCACATCACTTCGACCACATGTTTAAATGGTTTTTTGAGGTGATTAAGACTGAAAGAAATCTTTCAGGCTGCAGACAGACTTTTAGAAAGGAAGTGGCACTTAAGAATCTTATAGTTAGTTAAGCTAAACTTGCTCATTTGCTGCTTAAACTTGACTTTTAGGAGCCCCCAAGGAATTACGTTCCCCTCTGTTAGAACTTTAGATTTAAGTAATATTTTGGAGCTCCTTCTGACATGTGCTGAGAAAGCTAAGGTGCTCTGTGCCTATTGTTCCTACTTGCTCGAGTGGAGCAGTGAAGGCCAACAGCATTCGTCCAGGTAATGTAGGTACCGCCAAGGGTTTGTTTGATCCTTAGTGAGCTGCTTGTAAGCTTTTAATGAAGCTTTTAAATTTTTTTTTTTTTTTTTTTACTCATCTGTGCAAAAACTTGTGGCAGACCATAATAAAAATACTGTAGTCCGATGTAAAGGGATACACAGTTTGTTACTGAAATAATGGATATTCTGCTTTTTTAATTGATCAACTTCTCTGAGTCTGGCTGGTTTAATGGATTCAATGGCTCTCTGTGAATACAGTTACACAAGCATCTGCCAGCTGCTTATTGTATCTCTGTTTGCTTCAGCAAGAAAAGCTGTTCTTTGGCTGTGTTGGCTCACTGTGGTTTGTGGCACACAGCATTGATTTATTAGGCAGTAGTTACATTTTTTTTTTCTTTCTTCCTTGAATGATTGAACTGTGATGTCACTTTGTGTCTTGGCTTTAACCTCTTAAATAATTTTTTTCTTTTTTTTGTGCAGACTATTCTCTTAACACTAGGGAAGTGGGAAATGTCCCAATGTTCATTGCAGAGCAACTCTGTCTACCCCAGCACATTCCAGGGCCACCAAATCATTTGTGGTGAGAGTGATTCAGACCTGGTTAAGATGATTTAAAAGAGAGGTTATGGGCATACTGCAGTTGTGCATTTAAGAAAATACAGAGAGTTTTTTACTGCCTGATTGAGACCACATGGCTCCAACTTAGACTTTTTTTAACGTGGAAATTGTTGGCTGGATGTACTGAAACGATTTATATTTTTTTTTAATTGCCTAGAGGCCAAGACTTGGGATCATAGCATTTAATGATAAGGTCAGAGTTAAAACAAATAGCTTTTAATGTTTCTTTGAATAAAGGAAGAAATAGTTTCTTTGAATATTTTGTATAGAGTACAAACTTGCCTCTCTTAAGTGAGAGCAAATATATTTCAGAAATTCTTTTGGACATTACGGGCTAATTGGTGACCTGATTTGAGACAGAGGGAGAAGGACAGAGGTAAGGGAAGATCTCCCTGTTATAAATCACAGTAAATATGTTCTATTCCAAATACATTATAGAAAGAAAGTAGGAAAAGTAAAGAGGACAATGACCTTCTTGATTGTATACAGTTTAATTGCTTACTCTCAAAGTTAGTATTTTGGCTGCTCTTAAGAGGACTGGAAAGTTTGTTATTAAACAATTTATTAAACTGTTGTTAAGTATCTAGAGCAAAGTATATTCCTGATATGAAGAATGAAATGTAATAATCTATATTTTAGGCACTTTGTGCTATTATGTTCTTTTTATGTATATTGTTTATTCTGAGATACTTTCAATCACATCTTGTTCTTTGCTTAGTACTCTCATAATCCTTTCTTCTCAATTATTTCCTTTTTTCCATAAATTGATGCATAGGACTTGACATAAGATTTTCGTCCAAATCTCCTTCAGGTGTGAGTATTACATGGTGAATGTTTTTTATACAGATACTTTTTAAGTGGGAAATCAAGTTCCTGGATTTTCAAATTTAGAAAACAGATCAAAAGCCACAGCATTGAAAAACACTGGGTTTGTTTGCTTCTGGCTGGAAGATGAAGTAAATATGAACAACAGTTTATGTGATAGTTCTGTATACACAGTAATTTATCTAGAAATTATATGTAAGTATTATTCTATAACAGCAAGTCCAATAAACAGCAATTAAAAGCTTTTTGCTGTCTTTAAGTATTGGGGTAGTAAAGTTAGCTGGCTGAAACAGAAAAAAACAAGTCAGGTATATCAGTCACATACCTGTGTACATCCTTTTGAACTAGTTTCTTGCTTAACAGTACTTTTCTATCTAATTTCCAGGACAGATGTGAACTTTGTTCTTAACTTTAAAAAAATAAAGGATAAAAGCTTAAAACAACAACAACAAAAACTTTAACCAGGCTTCATGAATCACTGTTAGTTAATTTCTGCCTGATATAAACTACAATGCAAATGTTTAGAACTTATTTGCAGTTTTTTGTAACTTTGAAGTGCACAATGCAGATGGGAAAGCTATTAATATTTCTGAGAATTAATCAGAGGTCCAAATGTATACTGCAGCACCTTGACATTCCTGCCTCTGAGATGTTAATGTGTTGTGGCAATGTTCAGTTTTACTGTATTAATGCATCCGAAATATGTAGAACCAACTTGAATTGGTTTTATACGAGGCAACCCTAGTTGTAGTGTGGATAAAACAGTACAGTTTTTCTACTAAAACACCCCAAGGCATGGCCTTTATAGTACCCAGTCTTAAAAGGTACATCTTGTGCTTGAGTCCCTCAGTGCTTTACAGATCGTGTGAAGCAGAGGTGGTAAAATTCTGCTGCACACTATAGGTGGGAGTATCCCGCTGTTTTCATAAAAAGAGCAGAACGTTTTGGTTTTTGAGACATCTCTGGGACAGCATTCATAGTGCTGCTGATGGTATGCAGTTATTAATCTGCAAGTAGGTTGACATTTGCCATTCTTCCCAAACTTACTGGCTACTTACATGTTTTTCCTGACTGTAATGCTGGTGCAATCTGTGGTGCAGTGCTCATTTGTAAAATAGATCCCCTCTCTTCAGTCAGTTTTTCAAACAGTGGAGAGAGGCATGTTGGAAAAGGGTTGGAAATAAGGATCATGGAATGCCAGGATTTACGTGGGCCAGAGCAAGCATATATAAATTCTAGTCATGGCATAAAGGAGTAATTGCTTAAAGCAGTCTTGAGCATTGATCCTCAACCTGTTGGATTCCTATGGAATTTTTGATTTTCCAGTAAAACCCGCTTTTGGTACTGTTTCATATTTTAGTTTTCACGATAGTTGTGAAAAATACACAGGGGATGTTTTGAGGCAAGCGGGAAGAGTCTTGGAAGTGATGAATGTTCGGAGCAAGCAGGCACTGGCCAGTGCTACACAGATAGTGTCCAAAGCACATAGCAGGAGTACGTGCAAGCTTTGGGATCATACCGCATTGATGGCTGGCAACCATGGATATAAGCTTGTCTGACAGGGCTGAAACCGAAGTCTCAAGTGAGATCCAGGCTTTGTCTTGCAGCTAGTGAGGGTGTGTAAAGGTGCTGTAACTGATAGATAAACAGATACTATTAGTTAATTGCTATTAATTAGGCAGAGGTCCTCAAGTCTGGCATAGGTGGTGAATGTAGTCCTCCTCTAAAGAGAGTCCTTGTGGGTTTTGAAATGCACAGTAATGTAGCAGTTAACCCTAATGACAGGTATCTATTTGCATAAACCTAGTAAGTCAGCCAGATTTTGCCTGTGCTTTGTAATTTCTGTAAAAGGATGCTGTGTATAAGAATGCTGAGGAAATGGTGGCATAAGTTTTGCTGCCTTGAGAGACCTGAGGCTCCAAAGACAGACAACTTTCCTTTCCCACCCTTTCCTTCCTCTTATCTGCTGCTTCAACTAGACCCTTTCAAATAGCACACTCTAAGTCTGTCCTAGGACACCACAGATATTATCTGGGAGTCCAAAGTCTTGAATCTTATTTTCGTTCTTCTAATGAGTAGCTTTTTGTTATGTCTGTTGTTGTACTTACCTTTGAGGTAGGACATAATGAAATAGCATGCCAAAGAAAAGTACGGTTACTTGTAAAGATGACAGCTCTTACATAGTGATCAAGCCTTTTTTTTTTTTTTTCCCCACCAGCAACCATGAAACACATCTGTGATAATGTTACATTATGAATCAGAACAGGTATAGTCAGTATTGCTGATGTATTGTTTTACTAGTTAATGTTGGAAATTAATTCAGAAGCTTCCAGTTTCGGTCCAGACCGGTAGGCTTAGAAGCTATTTAACATGTTACAAATGCAGGTTTGTAAAGTGTCTGAAGCTCTCTGGCTCTGCTGGATATCAAACTACTAGTGAAAGAACATTAATTTTTAGATTATTTGCTGTATTTCAATGATTATACAGCTGACTCCAGATCTAGCTTTAATAATTTCCTTTTCTGAATTTCTCTTTATGTAGTTTTCTTGAAAGTTTCCAATTGTCCTTACATAAAGTAGTCAATATCGCTGAGTCTGAACTACAAATTAAAGAATGCATGCAAGATAGCAAGAATTAGCTGTATGGACGAAGGAGACTTCAGCATATTTGGTGAAGACTGCGTCTATGAATTAAGAACAAAATTCGACAAGTTTGACCATTTAGAAATAGTGTAAATTAGGTGCATTATTGCTGGGCCTTGATTATTAACTCCCATTGGATTCTGGGAAATTTTTTCTGAGATTTTTGTTTGTATACATTGTTGGGTACCTCACACAAACACAAACCCCACATTTTCCTGATAGTCCTGAGGGCATTTACGTGAGGACTTTGCTTCAAGCTTAACAGCTTGAACTAAGCTTAACAAGCTTAACTAACAAAAAATATTACAGAGCGCTTTAAGCACTGCACTGCCAACTTCAGCCAAGCCACCTGTTTAACTGATAGGATTGCTGCTTTTATTATTTCTAAATACATGAAACAGACTTAACTGTTGTGACTGACTGCGAATACAGGTCATCCTAATCCTGAATAGTTCAGTGATGGGAGTTTCCTCCATTGGCATCTCAGCCATTCAAGACCTGATGCTACTATTGAAACTCAGTGGAGCACTGAGATGCTTGTTCTGTACAACCTGTGACACTCTTAGATGCCAATCTCTGCAGGCTGAACCTCACAAAGTAAATTTGACTGCTTTCATATGTAGTGCAAGGCACTGACAAAACTGCTGAAAACTTTCTTCCTTTGCTCTCAGCTACTAAGTTGCTGACTTGACCTGTATGAATCGAGTATTTTATCTCTGGTCAACAAAGTTATATTTACTGACTCTGGCTTGGAAGCAACTGGGAAGTAAGAAAAAGGGAGATGATAGTAAGAACAGTATCCATGTAAGAATGAAACAGTTTTATACTGGGTATGTAGGGTCTCATTTTGTATTTAATCTAGTGTAGTCTAGCTAATGTTGCAGCTACAAATAAAACAGTTTATCTATTCAGCTACAATAATGTAGATAACTGTCTTCTGTAGGCATCATTTAATTGTGCCTATAAAAAGCGTGGTGATTGCAATATATATGATAGTTGATTTAATAACTTTCTACCTTTCATAATTCCAGCAAGATGTCTGACAGTTCTGAGGGTAAACCTGCAAGTTCCACAGTTGCCACTTCCATGTTTTCAGTATGAACCCTACACACCCTGCATGGAGGTTTCTTTTTACTTATTGTTGATACCTTATTATTATTAATTACTTATTGGTGATTTGTAAGTTATTAAGGTTTCATGATTGAATGTTGTTTGTATTTTTCTGTGAACTAGTGATTGGGCTAAAATACTTCTCAGCTTTTTCTCCTTCTTAAATATTATGGTTTTGAGAAGAAGTATTACTGCTTCATCTGAAATGTTTGTTGCTAGCCACAAACTTGCCACTAGCTCACCAAAATCATACAATATGCAGTCTACCTTAATGTGTAAAATTTGAACTGCATAAATGCAATTTTATCCTTATCACTTTCCACCTTTTTCTTTACTCCGAACTCTTTACTGTCCTTCCCTCAAATTTCAAAATGTTATTCCACTGGACTATTTTGCCTGGCAGTTCTGCAATAGGTTCCCCTCCCCATGTAGGCAAAACATCATCAGCATGCTAGTTCAAGATGCGTTTCTGGTGAAAGGAGTGTGTGTAATGGACAGCTGAGAACGGCACCTCTGTTGTAGGCAATATGCATTCCATTTCAGCTAGACAAGCCATTATGTTAATCCTGCAAGCCTCAACAGTTCTTTGGGTCTGAAAAATGTTCAGCATTTTACACGTGATTATTAAATACTTAATTTTTTAACCTGTTGTAACTGTCTTCACTGCTTTTAATTTTCTTTCTTTTCTTTCCGTCTGTGATCACGTTAATTTCCTATCAAGAACCAGCAGTGGTAACTTGATGTAAGCCTAGTTCTGCATAAGCCAAGAGATGGTATCTGCAATTTAAGGGAACGTAGTTAGAGTCATTTAGTGCACACATTGGATACTTCAGTGCATAACTGCCCTCAGAGTCAATAGAAGGTGGCCACATAAAATCCTTCTGTAACAGGCGAACAGATCCCTAAGAGTGAGACTTCAGTACTTCACTGCCATGCAGTGCTGTATAATATCTTCCATTAGTCTCCTTATTCCGATCTGCTAGGTTTTTAAAAGATTGAATAATAGTTTTAAGGCTAACAGTACATCTGATAACGCAAAGTCAGAATCTGCTCTTATGCTAGAGACCTGGGCGGTGCATGGAAGGTGGTCTTAGAGGTGAGGCAGTGGAAGCCGAGTTCTGACCCAACTCTTAACTTTCTTGGGTGACAATGGACAAAGTGCTTAAGAGCTGTTCCTCAGTAATAAAACATATCTCATTATCTTATGTTCAGTTACTGTTTCAGTGCTCAAAGTCCTATTTGCTGAGCCTGTCTTTCAAGACACTTTAAGTCAGCTACCTCAGGCGCAACATTGATGGTGCAATTGCCGAGGTGCAGAGTAGATGGGAGGAAACTGTTGTTGGGAACCATTAGATCCTGTCTAGACTGTTGTTATCAGGCGGTCCAATGTTTATATTCGGTGAGATGGGTGCTGCATGCTAGAGACTCTGGGAAACTATGGTGAGTGTTCTTACCAAATATACACCTGAGGGTATGCCTAACATAACAGAGTGGGAAAAATGGATGAGGGGAGGGAATGGTGGAATAAAATTAAGGAGGCATAGGATGCTGCTGTACTTGGCTCTTCCAGCACACTCTTGAGGCTGAGAACAAACTGTATGAAAGCGGGAATATTACCTCTAATACCATATGTGTGTTTCTTCTGAAGCACTAAGCTGTGACTCTGTTCTCTCATGCTTCCCCTACTACTGACTCTCAGTACAGGGCTGGTTGCATTTCAAGACTGCTTCTAGAATGTATGGAGTGTCTTTCTCTAACTTCCTTTAAACAAATATTTGAGGATGCTTAATAGAAAATAAAACAGGCAGAGCTTCCTGGATTATCTTTGGAATATATTTTGGAGAGAAAATTTTCATGTATATATTTCCATGTGTGGCAAAGGGTTCCTTTAGCCGCAGAGTGAAAAATACAGAGTGGCACCTCTAGTTTGGAAATCTAATATTCTGATTTTTTTAAAAGATATTATAATATTTTCATGAAATAAAACAGCAAATTAATCAATTTCTGCTGGCACAACTACAGACACAAGCAGAAGGGGTCTGCTTGACTTACTGACAAACGAATTAGTGGAACAATCTGAAATGCAGATAATGTCTACCACACTTTGACTTCAGGGTAAGATGTTCCAGGCCCAAGAAGGAAGCTGTACAAAACCAGTGAATTTAATTACCTGTCAGAAAGAAAGACATTATTGCTCACTGTCTGGCATTTCATGCCCTAAAACAATCCTATGTAGTAATTAGTCAAATGCAAAAAGTGCATGTTTCAGGTGCTGAATTTTGTGTAGTATGTTTCACAGTTCCACAATAATCCTCTGAGAGTATAAAACTCTAAAATTTTGGAAAATGAAGGGTTGTATCTGGTAATCATTTAAACCTGAATTACATTTAAAAAAATAATGAAGCATCTACAATAATATTAGGGACAAAACTGCAGAGTAAGCTACTGTCAAGATTTTTATGACTGCAGTTCCTCATTCTTCACATTTATAAACTGTTCTGTCTTTGTGCTTTGATACTTGGAAGCAGCTTCAGTTTTTCTTTGCATTGGGGGCAAGCTATTGCCTATATTGCAGTGGAGATTGAAATGTATAAGATATTTCCAAAGAAAAAGAAAAAAAAGCTTCCACTGAAATATGAAACCTAAGAAGACAAAACAAGAAAATTGCATGGAATGGTAAGGAATGAAATGAATGTACGTTAGCTGTATGTACTCTGCCCATTTTAATTTGAACTTGTACTTTGCTTCATTCTTCATCTCACTTACTGGTCACTTATTGAATTTAGCACAAAGTCTTCTAAAATACGGGTAAATGTACCACAAACCTACTGTACGAACATTCTTTTTCAGTATGTACTGTCCTACTTCTTGGCTTTTGTTTTGTTTTTACCAACTCTTTATGGAGAATTGCATTTGTAGATATACCAGAAAGCCAAATAATTTTCCTTTTTAATGGATTTTAAATAATTTTGCAAATTGCAGACCAGATTCCGATCCATTAGAATTCACAGGTTTTGGGTTGTGGGGTTTTTTTCCCCTTCCTTTTTCTTTTTTTTTGTTTAAACTCTGAAACCCAGAGAGGTTATGGGTGATTTTACTACTGTATTTATGAAACAAGTAAGCATTTTTCCACACCTAAGTAGTGTAATTTTGGGGCTAAGAGCAAGTGGGAATTATTTTCCTGTGTCTCATATTTCATGATATTGAGAAAACATGTATGTATATTATGTATATTAAAAATATAAAAATAGTTGTTGGGTTATTGCAGCTTGCTGCTATTTCCAATCCAATCTTTCTTTTTTCCTCTGATATTTGCAGGCTTTTATAATTAAATTTTGGGGTCTTATACTTGAGGAAAACAATTTTACGTGAAGGGAAGAGATTTTTCAGTCTTGACTTTTAACAGCTTAGCCTCCTGAAGTTGAAGATACTTTGTTGTGAGGCAGTATTGGCTTTGTTCTGATGGAAATTTATTTCCGTTTCAACACGTATCGAGAGCTTGAAAAAATGGCATATTGTCAAGCACAGCCATCCAAGCTGTTGAGCAATTGCTTTCATTACTGAAATACACAACTGTAGTTGTAGAGGAGCAAAGCGTTCTTTTGACTCTTCAGTTGTGCCAGGAAGTGCCTACTCTGACTTTTGAGGAGAGTAGTTGTTTCCCCTTTGATTATTCTAATTTATCCTTTCTCAGTCTGGCTAACCTGTGAGGCAGCAGGGTTGTTTCTTAGGCACCTGCAAAGAAGCTCTAGCTGTCTTTGCACCGACAGCACTCCATCTCAAAAGCCATTTTAGGAGCTATATCTCGGATATATGGCTGAGTTGTAAGCGGTGGTAGTACCCATATACATGCCAGGAACTCAAGCTTAGTCAAATAGAACATTGTATAAAATATCCTCCTATAGACTTGCAAATATTTTCTACAGAAAAGGACTGCTATAAAGAATCTCATTAAATTAACCTGCAGTACAGCACCGCTTATCTAATGAGTCCAACAGCCCTCAAAAATGTCTTACAGATAAAAGTATGGAAACCTTAGTACCTTAAATTGCATATAAATTATTCTTGGGGCTTTTATTTGCATATGTGACTGTGGACACATAATTTGTAAATTTATATATGCCCGACTCCACTAGTTATAAAACTTACTGAATGAAATGAGAAGGCATTGTTATTTTATATAACTAGCTGTGCATGTGGCAAATAATCAACACGCTTCTTGTAAAAGGTGGTTTGCAGTTTGCACTACGTAATTGGTCCTTAAATTGCACAGTATTTTCTCTCTTTCTTGGTCTGATGATTACACAAATCTCAAATGAACTGAATTATCTATCCACATCTGTTTGTCGGTTAAATTGCTGCTTCTGAAAGTGACACATTTATAGCTCAGGCTTGTGCCCAAATACAGAGAAGAAAGTCTCTGTAAGGTTTCTGAAACCGGTTGTGAAATCTGTGGGTTACACCTACACCGGGTCAATGTTTTTGTCTTCAGAAACAGGCAATTAAGATCAAGCTTAATAAGGTACTTCATGTTTTGGTGATGGAAAAAGATAAGGAAAAAAGATAAATCTTTTGGGGCAAAGATAAATCAAAATAAGAGATGAGAAGCTTTGGACTTCAGAAGTAGAAAACAAGTTGTCCAGCATTCTTTTATTTCATACACAAAGGTTGACTGTAACATAAGCAATGGTTTGGTTTTGGGTTTTTTTTAATAAATTGCTTTACAGGTAAAAGATATTTATTCATTCTGGTTAGAGAAGAAAACCTACAGATCTTTTCCTTTTATATTGACTGCAATTTTGGCCAGTTAAAGAAATATTTAATATCTCCTTGTCATTCTTACTGAATAAATACAGCTGCACAGATGTCTTTGTTCTGCATGATGAAACAGGATTACCTGAAATGTGGTATCTCATTTGGATACTATTGGATGTGTTTGTGAAATATCACGTGCCCCAGCATGACAGAACTGCTGTCAACAAGAGTCACTTCCCTGGTTTCTTTGCTGTATGTCATATATACACCAATAAGGCTTTGAAGTTAGTTCAACGAGAAAGTTGCTAGATGCTTGTCATTGTTCTTCTATTCAATACTTAAACTTTATTCTTATAATCACAGAGTTCTAAAAAAATTAGTGCACATATCCATTTTTTTTAAAAGTTACTCCTTCAAGAAGTGAGTAGCCAGTAACGAACAGTACCCTAAACTCCTGCTCAGCTTGTCATGACAAAGATGTTTAGTGATGACAAATAAATAGCTTTGGATTACATAGCCAAATAAATCATACAGCAGGCACCTCTTTTCTGTATTATATATTATCCCTGATTTCTATGAAGAAAAAAATAGCATTAAACTTCTTCATTGTAGGCATGGAATGAAATTTGTTTTTTTTCTTTCAGCCTCACAATTTTTTCCTTTACATCCAGATCATCACATCATTCCTATCTTCTAGGCTTTTATAATAATGCAGAATCAACACAGAGATGTGGAATTTACAACAATGAAATTTACTAAATTAGAATGGTTCTCCTCCTCATTCTTCTCTATAAATTTCCACAGTACATAGTCGAATGATGATAAATTTAAAAAAAAAAATATTTCAGGACAAATTTATCCTGAATCTTTAATTCAGTGGAGAATTACCAAGAAATGTATTCACTATTGCAGACATCTTTACTCATACAGCTCATAATATGCACACTTGTTTTGTAACAAAAAGCTGAGGTAAAGCAGAAGTGCCTTAGGAAATAGGAAGTAGTTGCCACAGGAGTAAATTTGTAGTAGGAGTAAATTTCAGTAAGTTCAGTAACTTCAGAAAAATACATTTCATGGCAAAAATTCTTATTATGCCAAAGAATAATTTAGCAATAACAGAGTTGAAATCAGTAGCATGCATTATACCACTGGCAGAGAAATGCAAAATAAGCAAAGGTAGCTGTCAAGCAAGTGATTTTAAATTCTCTTAATCGAAAAGATGTTTTCTAAAAGATTTGACATACGGCAAGTTAGACTGTTACAAAGCTTTACTTAGTGTTATGTTCAATTTTCATACTTTCTAGCATCAATTTTGTATTTTCTTGCATGAATATCTCTATTGTTCAGGTAATTAAAAGCCTCAGTCATAAATACATTTTTTAAAAGCTTCTATACTTAAAAGCTATGAAGTGAGAGCAAAAATTGCAAAGACAGAGACAAGATAGAATCTTAAAAAAAAAAAAAAAAGAAGAACTTTTAAGCTAATCCTGTGATTTTAAGAAAGAACAATTAGTTTTAATCAAGTCCGGCAATACTGTTTTTCTTTTGTAATGAACTGTACACTGCTATGTGAGGCTGGGGAGTGCTGCAGCACTCAGGGAGAATGCTGTGAGCAACAGGCAGGATCTCTGCTGTACCTCCGAATGTCTTGTCTGGAGCTGTCAAAAGCTCAAGCTTTCAGTTCATTTCCCCAGCCAACATGCTGAAGCAGAGCAGAATCCTTGTCCCACAGGTAAAGTGAACAGAAAGAGACTTGGAAAACCGACCCAAGAATGTAAGGAAGGAATTTTCCAAATGACAAGAATAAACTAAAAAATGATCTTTGGAGTCTCTGCAGCCTGTGAACAGTGACAGAGGCCATTGCTCATTGCTCTTGGATGCTTTGTAGCCCATGGCTCAGCTGGTCGCATCTGTTACCTTCCGTACTCCCTCCTCTTTGCATCCTTGCACAGAGCATAAAGCAAAGCTGGACTTCAGAGGCCACAGAATTAACTTGTAGGAAATGGCGAGCTGAAATGTTGACGTGGGTCCTGAAAATAGAACCATTTTGGTATTCTTTTGCCTTTGTTGTACACTTCGAGAAGGCAGATTTGGTCCCCAGATACCTAACTGTGCAATTTACTCAGCTGGATGTGAAGTCCTCATTGAAATTTGTGACAGACTGGAGAACACTGTGTGACACCTGAAGAATCATCTAAATTCTGGATAAGTATATAATGTGTACTGTTCATAATGTAACACTTCTTATTATAAAATTAGCTTTTGTGGTTTCATCTTTTAGAGCTGTTTTTTAATTGCTTAACTGGGGGCTCAGGCAAAACACCAGCATCTATGTTCAGATCTTCATTTTCTTTTAAGATTACAAAATATGAATATTTAAAGTGTGTATGTTATTGATAACTCTTTCATGAATGCCTATACAAATGACAAAATTGTACATAAGGCATAAAAATGTTGTATTGCAAGTTCAGCGTGCAAAGAACTTAAGCATCTGAATAATCTGATTATTGCACTGTATTCTAAATTTTATATGGCCAAGTTGATTTCTTTTAAAAATCAAGTTAAATTCTTTAAGTAGCAATGCTTTACCATCTGGAAGTGTTGGATTGCATAACTTGAATGGAGAAAAAAAAAAAAATGGAAGTTAAATACAGTATTGTGATGGAAATGTTGACTCTGCCAGTGCAGGAACGTCAGAGTATTTCATTTTAACTTTTCTTGCTGGACATACTTAACACCACTAAGGATAGAATTACTTTTTAATTTACAACTTATCTCTCTGCACTTTTTGTAGTGGTCAGAGTTCCCCATTATAATTCTTCCCTAAGGCTATATCTTAATGTTTCGCTTCAGCTGCCGTTTTAAATTAACTTTTAAGAGTGTGCAGAAAGGAAAACCTCTCTGTTCCTCAGTGACTCTCAAAAAACACAAGTTCCATCAGGATTATGCATTAGAGAGAACCTTGAACTGTTTTTCTTAAGGCCCTGGTGCTTACTCAGTCAGTGTACTGTTCAACTCTGTTTATATTTTGTTCACAGTCATTAAAATCCCAGGCACACGTGCTTGTATGTATTTCCATGCTTGGAGGGTTGTGAGGGCATGAAGAAAAGAAGAGTGAAAAAAAAAAAAGACATATTTTGTGAATTGCTACTTGATATCAGTGTGCATGAACTGCTGCTCACCTGGCATCTGACTGTTCTTTTTTGTTTGCTGTTCTAGTTTTGCAGTCTTACAACAATGTAGCCAGTGAAAAAGCAAAGTAGGCTTTGAAGCGTGAAAAGCAAGTATCTCAACCATTGTTCTCCTGCTACCAAAACACCACTGGTTTGCTTCCTTGGAGCATTGACTTTCCAGTCTAGTGACTGTGTTTCAGTGTCTCCATTAAATACTTTATTGCTATTGTTTTAACGTACAGTAGATACAATGTAGGTGAAATCTATGCACAGTTGGAGAAAAGGCAAGGCAAAGAGTAGTACAGTGGAAATGCAGACAGGAAGAGAAATGGAGGAAAGAGAATGAAGAAGAAAGTAGGAAAGAACAGAGAAATTCAGTGTAATTTGAAATTTGGCAAGTACTTATTGACTAATAATTCCAGTTACATAAAATGTATATTCCTTTGGTTTGACTTTTTTTTTTTTTTTTGCCAGCCTTTATATGACATCATTACAGCAGTTTCCGTTCTCTTTTAAGGGGACAGTTGTCTACAAATTTGCAGGAACACTTGCATGGCCTGCAGGAATGCACCTAGGATGCAAGCTTGAGTTCATATTCTGCAGACTGATAAATACACACTTATGCAAAATCTTTTGTTGGTCTCTCTGCTTACAACAAAGGGATAGGGAAATGCATAGATCGTTTTTGTACTTTTAGCATCCAGAGCCTGTGAAATAAGTGTATTTTTCAATGAAAGTTCTCTACAGAGGGAATTATCTTTTTTTGCAAATCATCTGCAGTGCATTTGTTCCTCTGTGTTACTGTCAGTGTCCTTTGGGTTGGGTTTGGTTTGAGGTTTTTTGGCTTTCCAGAAGCATTATTGCCTTCTCACAGCTAGATAGTAATCCTCTTATCCCCAAGAAGATCAGTAGACTGGAACAGGCTGGATGTGAGTTAATGCTGCCCTAGTTAGCATAAAGCTGGAATTTTCTTGTAAGACTTGCTTTGTGGCTGTTTTTCTGTACCTAGCCATGAGTCCTGGTTTCTTTGGCTCGATCTCCCTTTCCTAGTGATTTGTTGCTTGCTTTGGTGATCCCTCTGCAGAAAGAGAGAATGCTTCAAAGATTTGTCTTTGAAGCTTTTTCAGTCCTTAGGAGCAGAAAATCCTCTTACTGTGATTATTCCAAGCGTAATGGCAGTAATGTTGATGGGGCCAGTAGACAGCAGCTTTGTGCTCTATAACAGTCCATCTTGTATAAATGATGGAAAACTAGAATTCAGCCTGTTTGGGAAAAAATACTTAATTTAGTTTTATTAGCTGACCTTTTTTTTTTTTTTTTTTTTTTGCATCATAAACTCTCTTGAACTGAACTGGTGACTACCAAGTTATTGCAGGATAAGTATTTCAGTTGAGTATTTTCTCGATCACTTAATTTTTATGTGATCTCCAAAAAAACCTCACATTAACTAATCGTCTCCTATCAACATGTAGATAGACAAGAAAAAAAATACAATTAAAAAAGGAAAGAGAATATAGCTAAGTCTATTGTAGTACTCTTCATCTCAAATAACTCTGCTCTTGCCCATTGTGAAGGTGAATTCTTCTTTTCACAATAAAGAGTGCAGGTCAACATCAGGCCCATTTCCCATTCATCAAACATCACCTTAATGATGGCTGAGGTAATTTTGTATTGAACTGCTTACTTACGTGTTTTTGTCTGTGGCAGATGGTTTCTGTGGCAGGTCAGGACTGGTTTCCAGTGGTGTGTCACCAATGTGGTGCAATGAGTCTCAGTCCCAGTCGGTGTTGAGGAATAGCTCCCACTGCTTGGGGCTGACCGTATCTACACATGAATCAAGGGACGGTGACAACTTGTCTTCCTAAGAAAACAGTTTGTTTCTTAAATGTCATCTGACAAAAAAAAATACATAGGTTTATATGTTTATCACAGTTCTTAAACATTTTGTGAGCATGGAGTTTAGGAGACCGTAGAAAGCCATACAACTTCCATGAATGTAAAATGGGATCTAGCTAAGAAAATAATTAGGCTTAGAGGAGAGGTTTTCCTTTGCACAATGTTTCTGGAAAGGAAAGAAAAATAGAAGTATATGGTTAAGTACAGCCTCATGTTATAGACTCTTGTCTGTGACTGTCTATAAATTGAATTAACCTCTCTCTTGTGCATATTGTTTAAAGTGTAACTTAGGAAAGGCTGCACAAAGGTTAGGACTCTGAAGACCTAATAAGTAGGAGTAGCAGTGGAGGTCCTCACACGGGGAGAAGGGAGGATGTGTGACAAGAGGGGAAGAGGGGGAAAGAAATGTTAATTTTGGCAGTCGAGCTGGCAGAATAGATTTGTCTCCAAGCCTAATAGTTGTAAAAGTAGGCCAAAAGGGTCTACAGAGTAAACAAATGGAAGTTTGTTAGTTCATTCCAAAAATGATACTTTCTGTGTGTACTGTCTGGCACAACGGAAGACAGAAAATGAACTTGTTAGTCTTTTAATTACAGAAGACAATTACATATGCTTTTAATACCACTATCAACATTTTTTTGCCTTCAGGAATAAAAGGTCTATTGTTCACAAACTCAGAGGGCTTGTGCGTGGTTCTGGGTGTTATTAAAGGGAATTGTCTTGTGTAAATCTCTTAGGTTTCTTAACTCTGCATTCTGAAACAAGCATGAAATCTCAAATTCTACAATTTTACAAGAAAGTTTTGTAACATATTTATTATTTCTGTTAATTACATGTAGTTTACTAATAAGGAAAAAAAGCATAAAAGTGAGGCAGTCCATTTCTAAAGAATCCTCACCGATTGTTATTGTGTGGTATCTGCCATCCTGTCATGTTGCATGTTTTTCCTAAATAGGTACAAGGGATTCTGTAACTCTTGGGGTTACTTTGGTTTTGAGGGGCAAGGGAAAGTCATCTGATGGAGGAGGCGGGAGAGGGAGAAGGGGAAGCTTAGTTCTAAGTATTACTGTAATGTAACTGCAAAAATTCTCTCGTGAACATGTGCAAACTAAAGAAAGAATATCAAATTTTTTAAGGACAGATTTTAAGTATTTTTAAATTATTTTTGAAAATATTGTTATCTTTTAACTTGATTTTCTGTGTTTATGCTTATTTATTTGAAAAAAATGATCCTTTACTAGAGTAGGAAACTAAAACTGTATAGGAAGAAGGATGAAAGGTCACTTTTGAAGCTTGCTGTCAGGAATTACTCATTTTGTCTTTATCCTCACCACAGCAAGATTTTAATTTTGGAGTAGCAGAAGAAGAAAAGGGAAAGCAGGACCGGGAGAGAACATGGGAAAGCACAGATTAGGATTATTTGTGGGATGTTTATTATATAAACTTCCTGGGCTAGAAAACCAGGTTTTGTTTCTGATCTGAGGCAGCAATTTAACCTATTTAAAGTTCAGCAATATGGAATCTATACCATGGGATTATATGAGATTGACTGGGCATGACAGACAAAAATCAAACATCCCATCCCATTCAGTGACTGTTAGGAAGAAGGGAGTAGCAAGTTAAACTGAAATAGGTCAGACTGTGATCAAAGCAAGCCAGTACCTAAGATATGCAGAAAGCATTAATTCTACCAAAACAGGATAGGAAATAGCTTTAAATTGTAGGTGTGCACAATTTTTTTAGCATTCAGAAATCTCTTACTGCCTTTTAAACAAAGTTTATTCCAGCAAGTTATTTCTTTGCAAATGCCGTTAAACACTTCAAAGTACCACGTACTGATTTCGGTAGCAATTTAGATTTTTGCAGTGGAGTGTAATGTCTTCCTGTGTGTGATGAGCCTGAACCAGTCTTTTATGTTCTTTTTTTCTTTGTGTTTCTAAATGTGTGTGGGCTGCAGATGGTTCTGTGAAGGAAAAGAACTCCAGAATACCCCTGACATTCAGATCCGTTCTGGAAGTGGAGGACTTCATTCACTAATTATAGCAGAAGCCTTTGAAGACGATACTGGACGCTATACTTGTTTGGCTTCAAATTCCATTGGTTCAGATAGTACCTCAGCTGAAATATTCATTGAAGGTAAGAGGTGAAATTGTAAGATACGTGACAGGTACAGGAAAAGATAGCAAAGCCGAAGTTTGCTTTTGCTTCTGTATGTTAAAATTACATTTGCTTTGGTGGTATTTTTATGGTGTTCTGCTTCTCTTCAATACAACATGTTTTGAACATCACATCTTATTAATTCAGGTATTTCAAGGAATGGCCAAAGAATCATGGGGTAGACTGCTATTTATGTAGGGTATAAGTAAGATAAAGAATGGAAAAAGAGGAACAAGCAAAACTTTTGGTGTATGGTTAGCTTTTAAATAGTACCCTCTGTAAATCAGAGATTTGACTGGTGATATCAACAGCAATTTTCACAATAGCAGTAATCCCCATCTCAGTTCTGAACTTCCTCCTAGTGTAATTAATTGTGGCTGCTCTAAATGAGTCTTCTTCAATCTTAGATAAATGTATTCTAGTTCTTCATATTTAGTACACTGAATTTATGTCAGGGTAAAAGTCAGTCATATTGGTTTTATCCAGAATTAACTGCTAGTAATTGTCAAAATATTTCTTCACTTCGGAGTTAGTCATAATTCCAGTATTATTTTCTCTGAGGAAGGTTAATTACTTGACCATGAGTAAAATTATTAAATTATTTTTTTAGTGGAGGACTGTATTTTAAGCATGGTTATATTAATTGAATACTGAATTTATTTTTTTTTTTTTTTTTAATTTCATGCATCTTCCAAACATTTTGGTAGTATGTATCCTTTTACCAGTTTTGTAATTCATTAAAATGAATTTTAATGCTTAATTGAAAGCATGAAACAAATTAGTATAAGAAATACTCATAATAAATCTGAATAATACCATAGCAAAATCATTAAATAGCTTTTGATTAGCAAAGCAATAACGTTTTTCACTATAATTAGCAAAATCATGACAGATGTGCATTTATAGGGTTTCTTTCATTATGTTTTTTATTCTTGGAAGCTTGTTATTCCACATTGGGATATAATAGCAAAATCCCCAAGACTTTTCTGAATCTTACAGAATCTAGTAAGACTCTTATTTACAGAGGTAAGCATGATTTCAGAAAAACTCGGGTATAGTACAAATATATAACACTATGTGAAGTTATAGTAATAGAAGTAACACTAAAAAAGCTAGGTGGAGAAATACAGTAAATAGAACGATTCCTTTTTTGAGATCTGTCAAATCTTACTATGTAGAAGTGCTATCTTGAAGTTTACAACATGTAAGTTTGAAAGAGAGAGAATGGATCAAGTCATTAGGCACCTCCCTGATGATCTTTAAGGGAAACCAGGTTGTCACACAAGTGCCGCTTTGTAGATTAAGAACCTTGATGACACTGATGCCTCATCCTTTCTTCCATGCAGCAGGCCCAGCCACACAAGACCAGGAGAAATACTTTCATCTGGACCCACTCTACTTGCTTGACATTGCTTGTCTGTTTTTACCACTTCTGTGATACTTGTTGCTTTGATTTTTGTAGTCTAAACTTTGTAAATAAATAGGGCACTCGGGTGCCTTGGTCCGAGCTTTGTTTCATTTGAATCAGTCTACACTATACTATGCGTATTGATTATGAATTGCTTATGTTTTGTATTACAAATACAGCTATGCATATGTATTCACAAATCCTCTGAGGAACCGTAAGTACTGCATAAATGTCTAAAATGAATGTTCTATGTAGTACCAGCTGAGGGGAATAAATTCTTCCATATTTTTTTCTTTAAGTGAATTCAGAGTATTGCCAAACACACACATTATATCAAGAATTCCACTGGCAAGAAATACCAGTACATAAATGTTATGTATAGGCTAATATAAATAGTCTGAACTGTGGAGATCATGGGTAGCAAGTTTAGTCTGAAAATGTCGTCTTCTACTGAGTTGCTCTTACTTAAGGTTGGAGATTTGTTATCTCTGTATAAGCCATGTGTTTGCCTAAGCTTTCAGTTTTAACATTGCAGTAAATAAAATTGTACTTTTCCAGTAGAGTAGTAGTAGTCAGCATTTTTTTTTTTTTATTTTTTGGCCATATTTGCTTCTATATGAAGGAAGACAGCTAAGAGCCTAGGGAAAACAGTTTGCAATTAATTTGACAAGGTTATGATTTCTGTAACTGTCTAAAGTACAGAGTTACAGTCTTTTATCAGATAAGAAAAACTGCAGTAGTTTATTCCAGAGAGTTCTCAACCCTTGAAGTGAAATGCAAAAGTAGCAGAGTTTTTTCTTCGAAATGTAAACACTAAAAAATCAGTAGAAGGATATGAGATTATTGAAAATACTTTCTTTTCCAGGTGCCAGTTCCACGGATTCAGAGAGTGAAAGTTTAATTTTCAAATCAAAATCTGGAGCTATGCCACAGTAAGTGTGCCAAATAGAACCAATGCTGTGCAAATTTTCTTAATAGGGGGCACTGGAAAATCTTTGGTAGTTTCAGATCTGAATAAGCATCTGGGGTATATTTGTGTATGTCTTGTCTTTTCTCCTCTTGCATTATGTAAATGCATAGTGTTATGACTGTAGATTGTATTAACGTGCTTTTTGTGTCAGAAGTCTGGCCCTACCCTGGCAACTCTTTTGTTGATATCGACTTTTCATATTCAGAAGTAACTTCAAGTTAACCAAGTCTTCATCACCCAGCCCTGTGCCTCCAAAAACACATGCAGAGGCCTGCAATTAAAGAAACAAAATACATTTTAGTTTGTATCTTATATCAGTGCTTTTTATTGGGTGTGAAAGTGTAAATTAGCCAAAGATTGTATTCTGCTCAAGCTTCCTCCAATATTGATCTTTTCAGCTGATAATGACATATATAAAGATGTATAAAATCCAAGGTGGCTTACTGGTTACAAACTGACGTATTCTGATTTCCGATCTTATAAAGTGCTTGCTGTTTTCTTTTCAGAGCACAGAAGAAAACCACCTCTGTTTCCTTGACAATAGGATCTTCTACACCAAAGTCTGGAGTCACCACAGCTGTAATTCAACCTATCTCTGTGCCCAGTCAGCAGGTATTTTTAAGCACCGTTTTAAAATTTTATTTCCAAATTTGTAAGTCCTGAAAACCTGTCATTTTGAGGAATTATATTATTGAACTATAAACTTAGGTTATTATATTAAGAATGACAGCTTTAAAAAATTAAGTATATATCTAGTGAATGGGGCATAAAAGTAAACACACATATGGATTCTTACACAGTGTATATCAACGCAGCATGTGAACAGCTGATAGATCTGTTGATGATGAAAATTAAAGAGTATATCGCTTAATAGTGACTTGGTCCAACTCCAGAAGAATGTAATGCAAATGAATGCCTACAATGTATTTTTTTTAAGTTTTAAATTTTGTTATTAAATTAGACATTGCTGTAATTTCTCTGGGCCTTTTAGAGAAAATTAATTTTTACTGTCTAGAAATAAAAAGTAAAAAATCAATGTTTATCAGTTTATACTAAGTTTTAATGCCACTGCGGATGACTCAGAGTTTGCATGTAAATCATAAAATACAAATAAAATCTTTCTTAGACTGTACCTGGTAAATACTTTTCCCTTCCTTTGGCTGGCCTTGACAAGCTGTTAGGTACCTGGATTTATTTATTACTATATCAATCAGGGATGTAATAACAAAACGCTTCAGAGCAAAGGCCTTACTTGAACAATATTAACAGGAGGCAAACTCTCAAAATACTTAAAGGCAGAGACAATTGGGTACGAAATTCTCCTGGGAAGCACAGAAGCTTTAGAGCTTGCATTTTCATTTCAGAAAGAGAACAGATGTGAAGTAGTGATGTCACTCAAGCGTGCTGGAACAAGAGCACCATAATAAGACTCTGCATTTGAAATTTTGCAATATCGCGTAGATAAATGCCGGCCATGTTATCGAAACCAACATTCTTTCCATTTTGTAACATTGTTGCACTGCTTTGCAGGCTCAAAGCCCTACTTCATGCCTGCACCGTGTAGATGGACCTAAACCTATCTATTCTGCACCCATTTTTACAAAGGTATGTTTTATCTATCATTATTTTTATGTCATAGTCCTATAGCCCAGAAGAAAATATCTAAATGATATATCCTAATACAGGAATGCTTGATCATGTTAAAGCTTTTAGAGTTTTCATTATCCTTTTCAGTATTAATGACTACCTAAGAAAATACTTCTCCACTGCAACATTTATGTTCTTATCCCTTCTACCCTATTAAAATCACTGATGGAATTACATTAATATTCTGTAGGTGTTAGTCTTATGCCCATGACTGTCCTCCATTGAGAATTCTTTGTAAAATAAAACTAGTTAGGCACCAATTACACATCATAGTCACGATAAATCCTCACAATAATTCATCTACTGGCAAGAATAAATAACACAGAGTTTTTTACTTTGTTTTAGAAAAAAAATCCATGCATGTATGTTAGTTAAAAAAGCAGTTCGATATTCTTCATTGGGATGTCTTGTAAAAAGTAAGGCATGGAGTTGCTAGAAGGGAAACTTCTATTCAGTGATTCTTAAGAAATTATTTAAGTCAATATTTATTTTCATATTCATTCCAAATGAAACTTTAGAACTAGGAATTAGGTAACAGCAGCAAGAAGGACAGCATATTTCCCTAGTCTCCAAAATGCAACTCTAATTGAAAATGTTATTTTCATTTTGCCTTCAAACCATCATTTCCATAGCAGTAACTATTATTTAATGACCATATGTTGAAGTCAAAAGGAAGAAAATAAGGTATTTCTGGCTGTTACTTCAAAAAAAAGTTGACTAAAAGCTAGTATGACATAGGAAGTAGTTTTGCCTTGAGATAAGTAAGAGCAAGCCCTGTTCTCCACAATTATCTAGCCTGGCTCCATCATATCCCTTTCTCATGTCAGGAAAGGTCTGATTCTGTCTCTCACAATTCTGTACTGATACTGCAGGTATCACAGGAGAATGAGCAGTGGATGTACAAGAGATTAATGTCATCACAGCAAGGTAGGGAGGCAGGCAACTTCCTAGCACGAGTGGGAAATATTATAGGAGAAATCCAGCCCTTGTTCAGAAACTACCAAAGCAATCAAGACTCCACTGCTCCTTCCCGATCCTCCTATCTCTTGTCCCTGAAATCCAATATTAACTGGCTTAAGCCAGTTGGAACATACCAAGCAACTTTATTTGCAGAAGAAATGAACCAGATATGAACAACAAAAAATATACTTATCCAGCTTCCCGATGCAAATTTCTTTCTATACAAACTTCAGGAAACAACCCAAAGCTTTTTAGGTTTCCATGTAACAGAATTCATATGTATTTGATTAACTAGAGATCTATGAATAGTAACTGGGGCTAACTCTGATCTTAGACCTAACTTCAAGTGCTTTGCTGCAACAAGCCCTAAAACTTTCTTAATAAACTGAGAAAGGAATGAGACAGCCAGTACGGTAAAAAAGAATCTTTGATTCATAATCTTAAGATGGATAACAATGGCAAAAATAGTGGCTGTCTCCTGCTGATTCTGTTACTTAAAGTTCTATACTTCTCCTGTCTCATTGTAGTTCTTCATCAAAGGTTTAGACTCTTTCTGAATTTTTTCAGATGTATATATAATTTATTACAGCCATAATACTGTCTCAGAAGCTATCCATACACAAGCTAATGTATTGTAATCATGTTTCTGTCATCTAATTTTGCCTGGTTGGTTATAAACTGCTCAGAGGAAAAGCAACTCCACGTTCTAGATGTTGACCTGAAGGCGGCCCAGCTACTCTCTCAGGACCAAGTCAACCAATGTGTAGCTAGTTGCAGAATTTTCATTTCACTTTGTGGAAGAAGGATGGAAAATGACATGTCAGACTGCAACTGTCAGATTGTGTCGGTTGGAGGAATTAAACACTTCTACACCTTTTCCATCTTTGGTCATATTAAGAATGTATTTGAAAATAACCTATTTAGTAATTTTTAACTACATACTGATATGTTGGATTTAATCAGAGTGAAAATACAGCTCACGGAAAATTTCTGTTGCAAAAATGTAATGACATAATAAAATAAAGCTGAAATACAAAGGGAAGAAAAGGCTATTTTTAAGAATGTAAAATGCTCCTGGTTCATTTGAATCATGATTGTTACATTTCAGGAGCTACAAAACTCCACAGCATCTGAGGGACAAGTTGTGGTATTGGAATGCAGGGTCAGAGGACGCCCTCCCATTCATGTTAAGTGGTTTCGACAGGGCGTTGAAATTCAAGATTCTCCAGACTTCAGAATTCTCCAAAAAAGTAAGGCAATAATCTGAAGTGGCTACTTTTGATACAGGATGGGGAAAGATCACTAAATTAGTCTGTCAGGATTGAGTTTTGGATAGATTCCTCTCTTCCTCACATTTCAGCAGTTATAAAGGCTAGAAGTAATAATTGAACTACTGCTACCAACAGACAGTTTAAATCTACCTTCTTCTGTAATGTGTTTGCACAGATTCTGTAGTTGTCTACAGTGTTTCAGTATAATATGTTCATTCAGTGTACTGTTGTTGATTAATATAATCTCTAATACTCTTTTTCTTGTTTGTTTCCCCTTCTTATGATGTGATATGCAGAGCCACGATCTGCGACTGAACCTGGTAAGAGTCATATGAAAAAATAATTTCTTGATTCACTAGCTCTTTGAATTTGTACAGAAGCCATAAATAGAAACGTCTTTCTGCTGAGCATTGGTAATATGAAACTCCCTTAAAGACAATGTTTCTTTATCACACCTTCCATACTCTACACTGTCCTTTACATCAATTCCTTTATTAGTTAAACAGTAAATTCCATTTAGACTAGCAAGGGGAGTCTCACAGCTTAAACTTGGAAGCAAACTTCATTCTCAGAAAATGAGCAATTTGCATGCTACTGAGGACAAAGAACAAATCCCACAAAATTCCGTTACCCAAATTGTACTCACAAGAGTTTCATAACACCCAACCACTAAACGTTAGTTTTGCCAGTCTAGCTTGGCAGATGTGAAGTGTTTTAAACACAGGAAAAGCTGATCCTCAAAAACAAGGGCACATTGAATTTTTCTAGCCTATTCGCAAGATAAAAGTCCAAGACTTCAGCAAGAAAAAAGTGTTCTTCCAAATGCAGTTTTTCTCTGGCTGTTTCATTTTCCCATTATACATCATTATATGCTGTGGCAGTTTCTTGAATAGTAAGAGGATGCTAAAGGACTGAGAATGTTTGTTCTTTTCTTTAATGTTTCTGAGTCAAACATGTAGAAGAGAAGACAGTGATATGGTCTGAGCCTTGCTTTTAGAAGGTGATTGGTTGTGCTTGAATATGCTTGAAATTAGAGAGAGTGTTAATTATGGACTAGAAAGATAAAATAGAAATATTTTCTGCCTAAGACTTGGGTATTCCCAAAGAGTGTCTGCCTTATTAATGGAGGGATATTTTAAACTTTTGAGGGTTGCACTGACCATCTTTGACCGCAGGGAGAACAGACTTAGCAGCTGAGGGATGTTGGTAAAGTAGCAGTGTATCTATAAGGATATGGACTAGGAAAAAGCAGTGAAGGGTTAATCCTAGGAGAAATGGAGCTTTCTCTTAGCTTTCATGGAGAAGAGAGGAGGTGAAGAAGGGAAAAGTTTCTGCTTTTCTTTGTCAGTTATTCACTGATTTTTCTTACTGCTTCACAAAATTGTTATACACCTATTTTACTTTATGACCATCATAGATATACATACACGTGTAAACACACGTGCGCATGCATACACATGCTTTGTCCTGACAGTTAACATCATTAATTGTGGTGTGCAGCATCATCACCTCCAGTAACAGCCGATGCCCAGAACATATGCGACTGAATGACTTGATTTATGGGGACTTGAAATATGAGCCATGTGAAGGAAAGAAGAGCACTGGAAAAACAAATCAATCTCTCATGAGGAATTAAAACGTGTCTAAGTGCTAACAAATGGGCTATTGATAGTTTGTAATCATAATCCAAACTTTAAGGTTTAAAAATAGTGAGTTACAGTACAAAACAGTTTGAGGCGAGTTTCAGTATTGTGTCAAGCCTTTGGATATTAAAAGAAATAAAGGAGAACAGATTTGTGTAATATATAACACAAAATAAATCTACCAACTTAGCTGTTTTCTTGGTATCTTTAAAAAACAAACAAAAACAGATCAATGGATTTACTTTTTTCCGCCTTCCTGGAGAAACTTATTTCCTGTCCAGGTAGTAAGATGTTTTCTAGATTTAATCTACAAACTCTGTGAGAATAGTACCTAGTATATCTGTCTTACTGTTACTAGGAGCTTGAACTGCATTCACACTCTCCTTTAACACAACAGAAAGGATTTGAAAGGACTGAAACTTTATGCAAAAGTTTCTATGAAGTCTAAATTTACTAGCATATCTTAGGGTTTTTCTTTTTAATATCTAATTTGGAACTGTTCTGTCAAAACTAACAATCATGAATAATGTTTGCTTATTTTTTGTTAACCTGTTTCTAACCCCTTCTCCCTCTTTAGGCAATAAAATGTGTATAATACTAGATGAACAAAATAGTTCAGAGTAGGAATGCAGTGTTATCTGGTAGAAAGGAGAAGGACTTTTTTGCTTGCGACAAAAGGTTCGAGTTCCACTGTATGAATAGTAGAGTACAAAGGAAATCTCTTGCTGGAAATTTTATTTTCTTGTCCAAGTCAGTAACTTTCCCTACTGCAAGGTTCATAGCCTATTTGACTGATACTACTGTGGAATAAGTAAGAATATTCATAGTTCACAAAGTCAACAGTTTACTTTCATAATTACTGCCTGAAATGGGAAATAGAAGGTGGGACTCTGAGTCCGAAAAGATCTTTACTTTGCCAGCCCTCTCACATGTCTGCACCATCATGCTGATGGTGCTGAATGCTCTCCTTCCCATGTCTGGTTAGCTTGCAGACCCTGGGAGAAGATACCTGAAGCCTTTTAAAAGGTGCTAGGGAATGGATCGTTACACGAAAGGTGCATTTCTTGAATTTTCACAGGTACAGAAAAGCTATTTAATATCAAGTTATCTCATAGCACTCTCAAGGTAGATGGCAAAGCAAGTGTAGGAAGGCATCTCAAGATACTATTTTGGTATCTGTATTGTTGTGGTTTAACAGACATAACCGTAGCAAATGCCTGACAGCAGTCTGTCCTTTTTTGTTTCTCATGTTTGTCATTCTGTTGTAATATTTATTTATACACACCTTCCTGCTACCCAAAACCTATGAAAGAGTTTGTTTGCTATTTTGTTCTCCCTGGATTCACTGAGTTAAGTACTATCCCTGTAAGATTTGTGCATGTATCAGTCCCTGCTAAGTCTTATTAAATAATGTGCAGTGTCTTACACTCCACTACAATCAATGACAGTACTCTAATTTGTGTAGGAATTGACTCTGTGCATGCAAAGGAAATGGAAAAGAAGTTTGGGCTAAATGCAAATATTTCCTTTTGGCATAAATGACAAGCAGTGTTTTGTGTATTAGTAGTAATATTGGTAATAAGTAAAACTATTTTTCAGAATGTAATGAAGGAACTTAAAATTTCTACAATAGAAAGCTGGGTTGGTAGCAGAGACATAATAGGTACAGCACTAGTTTTTGATGCAATTCATACTCTAAGAAGCCAGACAAAACTATACCTGCAGAGGAAATTGTTCATAAGCAGACAGATGCTGTTTAGTGCAGATGGTGAATATGTGTGCAAGATTGATAGGGAAACCAACATGCCTATGCTAGATAAGCATTCAGAATTGTGAAAGATGGAAAAATTTTTGAAGTCATGTCTGATTCTACAACTTCCATGGAATTTTACATAAATCATAACAAGCTGGTTGGCAGGCGAAGTCCCATTGTCAATAAACACTTCATAGTGCTCAAAAACAATGGTTATCCTCTTCTAGGTCTGTACTAATGATTTAAAAGAAAAATGCTCCATGAACTCACACAGGTAAGAAATTAAGAAGCAAGAGGAAGGTTTTGGTTACTTTTGTGGGGGACATTGTATCTACCCTAATGTGTTTTGCACTCCTTTTTCTGTCTAGACAGAAATCGGTTTGCATCACAAATCTCTCCAGACTGCTTTGTGAATTAATAGCTAGTCAGATTACTTAAAGCCAACATCACAGTTTGTCAAATTACCTGCTCTGTACTTCTTTCTTGGATGTTTTGACTTTATACTGATTGAATCCTTCAAAGAACAGGCTGCCTGAGAATGAAAAATCCTGTGGAGTCATTTGCCAGCTGTTGATATTTTGACCATTACTCAACTGTCTGGAGGCAGCCACAAGCTGTATTGAATTACGTTAAAACAATTGTCTAATGGCATGTAAGAAGAAAACTATATGAAGTAATTTTTCTTAAATTGCCAGGGAATTGCCACATATACATGCTTTTTTTTTCTTTTTTCCTAAGCACAGTACTGCGTATGTTCACCAAAAATATCTCAAAAGATAGTCATCACTTCTCTTGGAGTGTGCTTTCTCGTTCCCTCTTTGGCTGCTGTGTTCCAGAGTTTCGACTCTAGTAGGTAATTGCAAATATATGGCAAATGTTACAGAAATCCTTACTGCCTTCCCACACCAAGAAAATCAGCTTTCTGAGAGCTGATGAAAGTAAAACCACAGAAACTTCAGTAGGTCAGCATGTGTTGGATCCTTGCATTTTTTAGTGAAAACAAAAGAATTATGACTAAGAGTCTGGCTCCTTCTTTTACTGCTGGGAAGTAAAAAAGGTCATGAAGAGAGTGATCTCCAATGAGCTATAGCTCAAAATGCCAAATGAAGAGAAAAACTGAAAATTAGCTAAAATTATCCTTCGTTAAAGGGGGTCTGACCAACCAATGCACTGTTGCTTGTCAATTACATTTTCACTAGTACTGTGCACTCCCAAGGTACCTACAGAATTCTGGTCCTGTCAGTGACCCCATCTGAAGTCTGAATGCTACGACTGTCCTTGCTTGTTGATACTTCCAAATTCAAAGTAAACATCTGACATCTTTCGTGCTATGTGATTAAGAAAAAACAAAAAACAAACAACAATCAAAAAAAAAACCACCACACCCACAAAAAATATAAAAAAAAACCAAAACAAAAAAACCCCCTGCCACAGTTACTTCTATTCCTCTTCAGTTGTAAATATTTAAAGCTTATTGGGGTACATTAATCATCACAGTTACATTGCTGAATACATTGATTTCAGCTTCAATGCATACACCTGACAACTTGAAACTAGCTGGCTTAGGCATCTACAGCATCATAACTGCCTTAGTGCAAGCTTTAGCATAAACTTTTCCTTGACTGTCATAAATGGCTTAATTTCTTCTCAAACCTGAACACTGTTTTTAGGGACTGAAGTCCATGCTGCAATAGCAGTGTTCCTGTTTATTGTACCTGAACTGCCTAGATAGCAGCCTTCTCAGGTATTGATTACATATGCTGTAACCTAGGTTCTGTGCCCTAAAACTGCATTATATTGCCCAGAATCACATTTGCTATTGTTCAGTTTTCTTCTCGGTATTTTCTAAGTGCTGTTTGAGATATCTTCAAACACAATTCTGTATAACTTTTAAAAACTTGTCTCTTCATTTCTTGAGTGGCATAAAAGCCGCTAAATAAGCCAGAATTGCTGCCTGACTGGGTAAAGGTGAAACAGAAACAGGTAAATTAAATACTTTTTTCATGGTGTTCTTGCAAGTTATCTGTAAGTCTGCAACACTATCAACTATTATGCTGCTCTGCATACTCAGTTATTCTCTATTTTTACACTTCCTATTCTCTTTATATATAAGATGTACAGATACCTAAATGAGAAGTTGTTACCTGATGGGCATATTGCTTTGCTATTAAGCTGTAGTTGAACATCTGATGGCTGGGGGAACAAGAGGGAGAATAAGAGACAAGTTGTCTACAAGATGGCAAGGTTGTGTCTGTTGGGACTTGACCAGGAAATCACGACTGTGACTACTCACTCTCTTTGTGTAGCAGGAATCTTATGGCTTCAAACCTACGTCTATAGAAATATCTCTGTTCATTGCATCACAATGAACAACTGTTAAAATAGGCCATACTCATTTCCCAGGACTCTATGTGCATTACAGTGGAGGCAGCTAATGATCACATTCGGAGATGAAGGTGCAGACATAAAACTACTCTACTTTTAATGTAATATACAGAAACGTTCTGAAGTAAACATATTAGCAGTGATGAAATTTGTTAAAATGCAAGAGTTTCTGTCTTACCCAAAATCATTCTTCCTAATAGACTCAAGAACCACAAAGGGAAAGCATTACTCTGTAAAATGTAATCTTTCTTTCTAAATAACTGACAAAATAGTCAAGTACTTGCATGCCTAAGCATTTTACATGTTTCAGTGAACAGAATGCTTTTGTATTCATTTAGTCAAGTGTTAAATATGTTTTAAGGCCCTGAGAACAGCATTTCAGAGCTGCTTTCTGGAACACATTTTTGTGATGAAAATATTTGTCAGCTGATGATTGCCGGGAAGTAGAACAGACATCATTTACTTCAAATCATCAGATTCTACTTAGCACCGTAACAGAAAGAAAAATAATTACATAAGTCAAGATGTAAAGCTAGAAAAATACTCGGAGCACTATACATCCAGTTTGTGTTACGAAAATCTTAAAAGAACATTTCTTTTGTCAAGTTAGTATTTTATTTCTATGCTTTCCACAGTAGTAAGCCTTTTAGGAAGGACCTAGAGGTCGGTGGTTCTTGGTTTGAGGAGACCAAAAAAAATAAAGGCAATGGCAATGTGTTACACAAGCTTTTTGCCTGAGCTACCTTTTGATTAGTTCTTAGGAACTTTTATGTTTTCAGTTTAGCCAGTTTTTTTCATGATTGATCACAAATGTGTTGTAGTTTGCTCATCCAGCTGACAAGACTGAGTAATTTAAACTCTGATTATTTTCATTACTAATTTATTTTCAATTTCTTTTACAAGGATTACTGCAGTTTACCATGTATAATTTTCAAATGTACTGCTTCAGTAAACAAACCACATCATCATAGAATCCATTAGAATTCTTCTATCACTGAAGAGTGAAGATCAGCTCTTCTCATGTGACCGTTTTGTATACTTTAAAACCTGGAAGAATGTTATGCATTAATTTGCTCTGCTGTTTGGAAAATAGGACTTCCGCTAGTTGTTTTATTTTGTAGTACCTTCGCCCTGCTTCAAAAAGCAGTTCTCAGCATGGTGGAAGTGATTTTCTTTTGCAGTCCTGAAATAACCAGCTTTCAAGATTCTGCTGTTAAATGAGCAGGAAACTAGTGTGCTGCATGGATCAGGTTGCATCCCCAGAGTCAGTTCAATCCAGGAGTACACATGTGTGTTTAACAATATAGCTTCGACTGCTCATGACACACTAAGACTCCAAAAAAAAAGCTGATCTCAGTAGTTCAAAAACAAGCTTGTGTTACCTATTACTTTCCTGATAAGACCTTTCATGAGTCATTAATCTTCATCTGGGGCAGATAAGATCCAACATGCTACAGTATTACCAGACATGCCTCTTGCAGCTACACAGAATGACTGGTTTGTGTTGCCAAAAAAAAAAAAAAAAATCAAACATGTTCTGCTGTCTGAAAAGCAGCTCTGTGCCAAATCTTTAGTTAGTCATTCATTTTTAGCCCGTTTCCAGTACAGAAAGTTTTTTGATACATTGTTGTTTACAACTGGAAGAATTCCATAACTTTTTTTGTTAACTGTCTAAATGAGACAGTGGTCTGCCATTCCATAATGAAAATTAGGAAAGAAAAAAAAAAACAAACCGAACTGTTAGAAAATGTTTTTCTTCTTTGAACTAGAAGATGTGAAGCTTACGTTACTGAACCTCTTCTAAAGAATAATTTTCTTGTGAAAGTTGTTCGAGTCGGAAGTATTTTTCCTAACTTTTCTGTTTGTTTTTATTAGCAATAGTTTGTGTAAATGTCCAAAATGCAAAATTTTTTTTTTTTCACAAAACTGGATTCTATAAAACTTCCCTGATTTGTTTCTGAGACTAGACAGTGAGGATAATCAAAAGAAACTCCTAATTAATTAAGGAAACCTACAATGTAACCATGCACAGGTCTAAAATTATCTAGGTATGTTGCATAAATACTAAAATTATTTAGATTAGCTATATTGTGAACTTTTAAAAATATTAGAATACCGTTACAAGTGACTTCTTTGAAGAATCTGGAAAAATTGTGTGTAGATAATTGAACATGCCCATTATAAATGGATGGAATTAATTTAGAAAACATTACCCAATCTGAAATACCAACAGTCCAGCCTTCATACAACTTTTCTGACTGAGGCCCTGGAATGATCAAAGCATACACGACATATGAAAGTAGAATGAACAGATTTCAAACAGCCACAGAATATGTCTGTGTCACAGCATTCTGAAGAGTTTCTGGAGTTGTTGGTTTGTCCTATATTTTTAATTTATCCTTTCTCACTGTTGTGTAGACAGAGAAATTCTCTTCCCAAACTCTGCATAAGAGGAATATTTATGCATCCAGATTTTTTAATTCTGGTCGGTTTATATAGAAAAGTTAATTGGAAGAGATGGCAAAATACTTTCAGGTTTTACTGGGATTTTGATCTGAAATATTACATTAAACACAGAAAAAATCAGGGAAAGAAGGAATTATGTGATTTATTTAGAGACCCAAAAAGAGCTTGCAAGTATTAATTGTGTATGGAAATGAATATGTCCATTTGTTTGAATAAGTACTATCCTCCATAAAAATGAAGATATTGAGTGTGTAAAATGACTACATAGACTTGTGACTGCAAAAATCACTACTGAAGACAGGCCCCTTTTGAAAACTTAGCTTGGTGAATTTGCTTGTTTTAGATACAAAGTGATTTTCAGTAAAGTCTTTTATCTTGGAAGAAGCTTTTGTGCAGTTCTCTCAACATTTCTTTGCATGAGGAGCACTTCCGGTGTCAATGCAAAAGCATTACATGGTACTTTAATAGTCTGTGATGCAGTTTATTTTTCTGTTTATTTCCAGAAGAGATATGTACCCTTGTAATTGCAGAAACTTTTCCTGAAGATTCAGGACTTTTCACATGCACAGCAACAAATGAACACGGTTCAGTAACAAGCAGTGCACAACTAACTGTCTGCTCAGGTATGCGATGAAGGGAAAGAGGAAATTTTAATCATAGATCTTAGATAAATAATTTACCTGTGAAATTATCATCTGTTTCACTTGTAGAAAAGAGCTGCTGTAAGACAAGGGTTTTGTCAACCTCAGAACATTCATATATAGCAAACGGAATATTTTTATTGGCTCATTTCCTAGTATAGTATTTTTCTTCATGTAAAATACATTAAGTGTCTGCCACACGCCTGGCAGATTTTTAAGCACTGGGGTTCTGAGACTAGATGGCAGCAGAGGCAAAATGAAAACAGATTAAATTATGCTACCAAAGGTGGCATGTGCCTTTTGTAAAATAAATGTGACATGGTATGTTTAGATTTGTTATATGTTTACATATATATTGTTGTGGAATGTACTTAACCAGCTGCCATTGCCATGCATCCTTCAGCATTTTTAAATGATTTTTTCTAGTGATGCTGAGACTCCAGCAAGAGGAAATGCCGTTTCGGATGTTGTTGTCCTGTACTACTTACTAATTTCAGTTAGTGGCTGAATTCCTGAAAAAGAGTTAGCTGGATCCGTAAGGTTCCCTATTGTGTCTTTTGCATGGGGCAGAGTCAGAAAGTGAATAGCCAGTCGTGTGTCTAATTCAGCATAAATTATCAGCAGGAGGTCTGGAAAAATATCTGCACAGAACCGAAAAGATCTCACCTTTAACAAAGTGAAAATACAGCATGTATGTATCATGTACTTTCTCTATGACTTGTTGGAGAGATGTTCTTTTTGATTTCTTTTAGCCAACTCAGAAAGCTCTAGTCATGAATCACTGACAAGAGAATCCAACAGTGATGATTTCAATCATTTCCCACCACTTTCTCCAGTTGAAATTAGCTCTCTTGAGCTTCTTCCTAAGAAACATACAGAAACCCACCAAGCAAGCAATGAGTTGAGATCTGGTCCGACAGCCCTTCAACTACAGCTCAATTCATCTGAGGAAAAAACAAATGGCATCCATCCCATTCATGGAGTAAATGGAATGATTAAGCACAAGCCAAATGGTGATAAATCCATCCCACCTCCAGCTGCCTTGCTTTCACCCACAAAGGAGCCACCACCTGTGCTTGCCAAACCAAAGCTGTGAGTATTTTGGAGGGGGGGGGGTTGTTTGTTTCTTATAAACTTAGTATTTGTTGAAAGCAAAATTTTGCCTGGAGCAATTTAGTGCTAGACAAAAATGGACAATGACTGTGCCTGTTCCTTGAATAATCTTACTGCTGTAATTTATGCCTCAAAGAGCTGAATACAAGAAAGAACTGTGTTCTCTCTCATAATACTACATCAAAGAGAAGTACACTATATATACCTAATTCTATAGAAAGATTTACGATAAATTCACAAAAAAGAAATAAGTGGTAGTGGCTGTTGCTCTATTCTTTTTATTCTTAATCACTGTACCTAAATGTCATAGTGGCCTCAGATTCTTGCATGCTATTCCTGTTTTAACACTGGCTAGCTATCTTTTTTCTGAATGTTCTTGGTTTGTGTAATTAGTGGATATTCAGGTGTGTAATGTTTATATTATTTCTTACATTAAGTTTACGTAAAACATGTAACTCATTCTGCTGTCAGCCAAATTACAATGGCTCTTTTATAACTAAAAATCTGAAAATGAAAAACATAAGGAGAAATAAATAAGTGACAAAAATCATAGTAACACTTTTACCTTATGTTAGTGATGATACCTTACTTATGAAAGAGTGATCTTATGCTGACTGGTACCTTATAGTTTGATTTTAGCATTGCGCGGAGTTCTCTTTTCCATCTCCCTCAAGAATTTTAGGAGCATGATGAAGGAACTAAAACGGTATTTTATTTCATTTGCATCAATTATCAGAAGGTATTATTAATTATAAAAATATGTTTAAGAAGTAGCATGAAATATAGTCTTTAAGCTTAGCAAGGTCATTTGCCTAATTACATGTCTTCACAAGATAACTTGCAAAATATAAAAATGCTGTTCTTGTAGCAATCGTACTCATTTTAAACACACAAAAACACGTGCTTGAGGCAGCAAGCCAACAGGGTTCCCTTTCTGCATGCGCTACTTTTTCTTTCTGTTGCTCTTTGTCATTCTAAGCAGTCTCTGATAACTGTAGAAGAGGAGGAATTGAAGAAGTAGAATGACAGAGTGGTGGCAGAATAGCATATATGGTGGTGATTGCATGTATGGGAGGAAGGCTGCTGAGGATGGCAACTTGTAGATGATACATGGTGCAGCATGAGTCAGGTATCCAGCACATCTGTTGCAAGACCATTTGTGAAGAAAGGAGATAGTGGCTTCAGCAGAGCAGTAAAAAGCAAATTTCACCCCAGAGCTTTTTTTCCTGGAAGTGAGGTGTAATAAGTGTGTATTAGACTTCCCATTGTATAACGTTCACTGGTACTTGTGCAGAATTGGTTTCGTTTTTAAACATCTACATATAAATAGAGAATCTACATATAAACAGAGATTAACACTGTATACAATGATATGAGAGGGATGATATTACAAGAATCCTTTTGGTTGCTGATGTCCAAACTGATGACCTTGGAATCCCTAGTGCAATTGGACTTGAGTCCTTTATTTTGCCATTAACAACACTTGGTGCACAAGAGACTGATCTTGATTGCAGTCAAGATACAAGTTTTGTTCGGCCAAAGCCAGTGTAAGTCTATGCTGCTGTCAGAAATTGAAATCTTGCCTTCTCCTCATCCAAGTGTTTTGCTCCCAAGCATAGAGATGGCAAAAAAAGGGAAAGGGTGCTAACAGGAGGAAGAAAAGAATGTCTGGCTGCAGAGACTTTAAATCAGCTTTCAGCATTTCGAAACTGCATCTTGAGTCAAAGTTAACAAAATAATTGCATTAAAATTAGTTGAGTATTAAAGTAGCTATCTCAACTATGAGAATGATCCCTTTTGAAGAGATCTATGGAGTTGTATCTGTCCATAGAGTTATTAGTATTTGAGGACAGAAGCGGTATATATTAGCAATGACATAACAGTAAACATGTTTATTATAACCTCTTTTTAAAAATTATTTAAACATTTAAAGTAATGTTGGCTACGTCGAAAGCTTGAAGCTTCTGAATATCATTAGTGAGTTTTAGTTTTGATGAAGACTGACTCTGATTTTAAACTTCCCAAAGAACCTTTTCAAGTTATCTTAACAGGTTTATCTGTGAATTCTCTGAAAATATTTCTCTGAAAGCAATCGCAAGGAGTTTGGGAATGATAGACTGGTTTTGGTTTGGTGGTGGTTTATTATTATTATTATTTTTAGTTTAACAAGGAGAAACTGAATGCCTTCTTGGAGTATTAAATACATTTGCACCTTGGCAATGCAGCTGTAACCAACATCTAAAAATAATGATTTATCACAATTCTGTCCAATGCAAGAACTGGCATGATAGAGAGTTACTGTAGTTGTTTTCAGGCTTGAAAAGTGTTTTTAAAGTCCTATGAAAGGCTCGGTTTGTGGTTACAGAACTGTATATAACGTCCATGATTTCAAATTAAGAACTTCCATTCAAGTGGCTTAATATAACTATTATTTTCCCATGTGTCTCTTAAAACAGTACTAGAAAAGAAGATGGTGTTCATGTGGTTACTGGATGTACCTATCTATGTGATGTTAGTTGGCTTTGTATAACAACATCAGTTCAAGGCTCATAGACTCAATGTGACTACAGTGTGGTCCCAGAATTTCCTGACTAGAGAGCTTCTGTTGAAATGGCTGTGGTTTTATCCTCTTTGTGTTGGAGTGTTATTTCAGCCTGTTACATGCAACTATCAGAAAGAATATCAGCTCAGCAGGAGTCATTCTCTTCCATGCTTCTCCCTTGCAGATACAGAGAACAACTGTAGGTATTGATAACCACCTTTCTATAGCTAATCCATTAATTTAAACTCGAAAGAAGCCAGTAGGAAGTAACATGTTTGACATCTTTAAAGTTAGCACAGCAATACCTGCCCCTGGAGTATGATCCACCTGATTTTTTCATTACATTACTGTGAGAAGTAGTATTCTTCATGGGCATACACCACGCATGCTGTGAAGAAGATGAATGGGCAGAATTCCTGAATTCCATCCCACCCAGTTCTCTCTGACAATTTTTTCTTTTGCAGTGAAAATGAAAGGTGGGTATTTATTCTTCAAAAAAATACCCATTAAAAGTGAAAAGCAGCAAGATATAATTTCTTGCTATTTCTGAAGTTGTTGATAAATCAGTATTTGCTTCGACAGATGTGGTTATATTGTTTCCTGTTTTTTCTGAGATTTTTAGTTTTTCTAAAAGGTATTCAAAGTCTTAGTTTTTTAAATAATACACAGAGAAAATTAATCATAATTTAAAAGATATCAAGCAATTTTTTTGTAACATTAGTATGGAAAAGCTGATATTATAATTAAAATGATTCTTTAAAGATAAGTTAATCTGGTTAATATACATCAGTCACTGCTGTGTGAGTCAATAGAACTTCCTTAACTAAAAACACTTGTGTTCATACTGGTTGTGAAAGTGATACTATTTTTTGAACAGAATTATTTGTCACCTCAATCTCCATTCCTCAGCAGCTGAGTTCTCTTTCATGTTTTTTTCTATTTTGTAATCGATTTCTCAGACACTTTTGCAAAGGTGCTAGTTCAGTCATTTCTAGAATATCTTTTACACCCTTTATTAAAATGTTCGTTTCACAATTTTTCACTCATTACTGAAGTTATTCTTAATGTGATCTTTCTGCTAGCAATTTGCTTAGTATTGAACTTATTGTACTTCTAGTCATATACATGCTATGATGTTTGTAATGCCTGTGTCCTGCCAGGCATTGGGTTTTAAAGATACTGCAAGAAATTATTATATTCTTAATAATTGTATTTGATATATGCAAGCAGTAAGTCACTGTTTATATTAGGAAGAGCTGGATAGAAAAAGAACATGTGAGAATAGCCAACAATCCAATAATTAATGCCTTGGAATATATGAAAGTCAGATAAGTCTTTAGTCTGCCTACGAGAGCCCAGGCCACTGAAGCCCAGAGGACACTTGTGCTTGGAGTTTCAAATGCTCCACATTTGTTCTTACGCAGAACAACATTCTGGAAATGATGAGAAGATGTAAAGTAGGAAAACTGTTTTCCATCCAGTTCCACTAGTGCATATATGAATGTGATTTGCTTTAGCAGCCCAAATTAGGAAAGACTGACCACACAAATGCTCGACTTGGATGCAACACTGATTTATGTAAGTTTTGTTTGAAGTTATTGCATCTTCTGATAAAAACCTGAATAGAAAACCATTCTTGCATTGTTTGAATGACGCACAGAGCAGAGATCTGCTGCCATTATTTGTATGAAACGAAAAGTAACTGAGGCATTCCCAGCTATGGGAAAGATATTTCAACCTTCTTATATGTGATTCAACAATGAACTATGTCCTAATCAGTTTTCCATATGTCTCCAAAAGTTAAAAAAAACAAAAGGTGTTATTAATTTTGAATTAGAACTGTCAACCAGAACTATGTGCAGTATATATTCAAGTTTTACTACACTAAAAATGTGTGAAGTGTCAACTTTCTCATTACAGAAACACAAAGAGAAAAAGAAAACATGACTATTACCAAAAAAAGTGAACTTACATAAACAATAATTTAAATCGAAAAGCAATAATTTAAAATTCTATGGAGTCCGAAAATTGACATTACAAATATGTACTCTTATAGAGAAAAGGCACTGGTTAGCATCCCCTGTAATACATTCTAATAGAAAAAAAGGCTTAAAGTAATTGAGGGTCCCATATTCCATAAGGCTGAACAGAATTCAAAGTTTTAAACATCATCGCACTTTACTTGGAAATGAACAAGACAATCTTCATTTGTATAAGAAAATTGTGACATGCTTGTTTTGTCTAGGTTTTAGTGATCGCAGTAAACATGTAACTTTGCAGTCATGAACGAAGGTCCATCCAGGTCCTCCCCTTTAGTTTCATCTGCTGTGCTCCTTCAAGGTTGATAAGGACCTTTGGATCCTTATCTTGTTAATAAAGTCTACCCACAACAAAACTTTGATCTAAACATAATTACTACTGTAGCAGAAATAACTAATGTTAACAAAATTTGCTAAAATGTAAAGCAGAATAATTGCACATGAAGTTAATCACTTGATTATAGTATAAGTCCTGAGCATTTTCTACATCTGTTTTCACAATTAACATATGAATGGTTCATTTGTAGATCTTTTGTTTCTCTCTCTTATTTCATACCAGTATTTTTTAACAGTATTGGAGATAAGCCAAGGAAAACTTTGTGTAGAATTTCCATTTCAGTGAATCTACTGATCAACAGGCACTTGTTGTGCTAAGACTAGAGTTGTGCTAGGACTAGGGTTTATGATTTACTAATAATAAATAATGTATAAAAATAGAGTGGGCTTTATGAGAGAATATACTAAGAAACAGGAGTTTGTCTCCATTTTCTCAGGTTATTTTCTTAACGTAAATGTTGCAAATCCTGAGAAGGAACAAAAACTGTTATAATTCCTTGTGGCATTATATTCAGCTTGTGAACTGAATGCAGTAGCTTAGGTTAGCTTAAACCAAGGTATTAGTTGACTTCCTTAGTGAACTTAGATCACTTTGAAAAACTCGGAGACCACCGGGCCATGGAAGAGAGGAAATAGGAAGTGTTATGAAATAAATCACAGAATCACAGAATAAATATTGAAAATCGCATTTAGTTATCATGCTCTGTATCTCACTGTTTTAAAGAATGAAGGGAGTTGTTTAGTTTTTACCAAAAAAGATAGATCAGTGGAGCAAATTCTCTGAGCATTTTCTGGTATATTAGATTGATGTTTGCAGGTACGAGAGAGATGAAGTATGACACAGGCAATAGGATGTTGCAGGTGTAGAGGCCACTACGTATTAAAATATTGTTCAAGGAGACCCACTGAGAGTACTACAATCAAAAATATCATTCTCTTTTCTTCAAATTATAATGATGCTGAATCCTAAATCTTCCTACAAACCTTTAAGCTGTTCTATCTTTATATCTTTATGGCTAACAGAACACTTCTAAAAGCATGGCTTCTTCCTAGAGAACTACAAACAGTTTAGGCACCATTTTTCTTATGACAAAGACAACCCAATGTTGCTGAGAAAACTAAATAGTCTGTATGTTGTGCATTAAAAAGAATACTTGTGTGAAAACGCCCTAACTGAATCGTACCAAGTTATATCAGCTGTAATGGAACTGCATGAACTGGAAGAGATATAAAACTATTCCAGTCCCACCTCAAAACAAAGCTTTCCATTCTGTTAACTACTGATCAGATGGATCTGATGCTGCATATTAATGATATTATTGTTCATATTAACCTAAATTCAGTTTTGAGGCAGTTCTAGTTCTAGCAGCTTTCATGAATCCTCATTTAGTCACTTAAAGCCTTTGAAAATGTGTCAACAATTTCTTTCATATTCCTCACAATAGTCAAAATAACTTGAATGTTGCAATGATGTGTTGGTCAGACTGCTGTTAAAGGCAGTCTGCTCAGGCTATCACTTTTTTTCCAGTTCCTAAGGTGACTTTAATGAAAACCTAAGATCAGATAATAATTGAAATTGTAAATAAAAATAAGTAATCATTTTTTTTTATTATTATTCTGCTTTCAGTGACTTTAGTTGCCTATTTCAGGCCAAGGAATAGCATGATCCAAAACCAGTGGCAGTTATTGCTGAGAAATTTCCTTTTTACCGATGCCTTTGTAACATAGTGTTAAAGGGCATATGTAAATGAACTTTAAGCCTTTTAAAATCTGCAGTAATAGAGGTCTGAATCTCTTCATAACAATGGATATCCACAACATGAAAGGTTAAAGGTTGGCAAGAAATTTATTTTTTAGGGTTTTTCTTTCTTCTTTTGGCACTGATGTTATCTGACCTTTAGTAGGTGGAGAGAACTAACTGTACATCCTGCTTACATAAAAGCTAATCAGTATTTTAACAGGAAAAGTCAAATATCCTTGAATCAGTTATAAAACTTCTGTAGCGTATACCCTCCCAAATGCGTGCAGCAGCACGTGTGCCACCAGCATGATGTGCATGCAGGACTTACGTGTTTTCTTCAGGTTTTTATTTTTACAAAAGTAATCCAGGTAATAGGATAAGCAGACTAATGGAGGGAAAGGAACACAGGTTCAGCTACTGGTTTGGGTCTGTGCATTTTAATTTTTAGTGAAAAACTTGCTGTAAGCTTGCAAAAATCTTTAGTGCCTCCAACAGATTGCTCTCCTCTTTTCTGTTTGGCTGTTGATTCATAGTTTTGTTGCCTCTCTCATAACTTCATTGCCAATTGTTACCTCCAGTTCATCTCAAGGTACCAACAGTTGGCTTTTTTTCTATGAAACAAATGGAAACTAGAAGCTCGGTCTAAGTGCTAAGAACCTTCTTCCTTTCCAGTGGGTGCTGGAAGAATATGGAATTGCGCGGATGCACAAATAACCAGACAGTGTTACAGAATAAAGATAGCAAATGTTGTGGGAGTATTTTTTTTTCTGTAACAAGACTGAGTAGATCAGAATGCCAGCAGTTTATGATGCACCTTTGAACCAGAAAATACAGGACGAAATGTTATACCATCTGTGTGCAAAAACAGCTTCTGGTAGCCTTATGATATTTGTGAACTAAAAGCATTGAAATGAAACATTTTGACTTTTGAAATATTTCTGTTGGTTTTTGTTTCTTTCCTTCTCACTGAAATGACTGGATAGATATAACGCTTGGAAATGATTCAAGCAAATCAAATCCAAGAGTTCAGTTCTTCTAATATGCAGCATTTCCTGAGAGGTTCTCAGTGTGGTCTTGAATAGAGAGCTTCTGTAGAAGTGTTCAAGGACTCTCTGAATCACAGGATTGAGTTCTCAGACAAGTTGATTAAATGCTTCCCTGCATGCTAATCCTCGCAGAATAACCATCATCTGTATTTTCTCCATATTTACGTGATGCTGAAAATGGCATGCAACTGCATTTGCCTTGGTATTGTTTCAACCCTGACCTCCTAATTATTCAATTTACACATAACTTTGAGAATGGAAAAGTACCGTCTTTTTCTGGGAAGAAGGAGGAAGGGAGGTGAGAAGGGATTTAATTTTTGTTTCCCACTTTGTTTTTCTCTGCCTCAATGCAGACAAATCCCTCTTCCAGAACTGTTCACTTTGCTGTAGCAGGTAAATACTGAACCTTCAAAACTGAGACAGATGGTGTTCATCATTTTGTGTCAGTTTATAGGAAAGAAGAACAGAAAACCACAAAATTTTAAAGTGCAAGTAATAATATGTCTGTCATCTTTGCCTTCTGAGTGACTTCCTAGAGAAAGGTCCTTTCTGCTTCAGGCTAAAAGCTTTTGACTAATGGTACAGAAGATTGCACTGCTACTTCCTTTGGCACTCAGGTCTGTTGAGAAATGAAAAAAAAAACCTCTGCATAGAGCACTTAGTATTCTAATCCAAAATGGGAAACTGGAAATCCTTACTCAACCAAGACATCACGTGGAAGTTGATTAATATGAGAAAATACAACTTGCCTTTTGGGAAAATTTGCTTGCACATTTTATACAGATTTTGACAATACTTTGTATCATGTTCTTTGCTGAGTATAAAAATTCATCAAGAAATTGAAAGATCAACCAATACCAGTTTAGGAAACTGAGATAGGTACTGACGAAAGCTAGTTCTGCCAATACTCATTTTGTTTGGAAAACGCGTTTGGTAGAGTCAGGGTAGATAAATACAGAAGTATAAAGTTCCTTTTGATAATATAAACATTGAAGTATTATGGACACTTTAATAGTCTGTGATAGGCAAAACATAATTATTGTTTGAATTGTATTGAATTGTTGTTGGAGTAAACAGCAGGTATTTACATCATTCAAATAGTGAAAATAGACACAAATGGAAAGATTCTGTTCGAATGGAATTTGGAAGCTAAATGGCTTTGGCTTGAAATCTGCAGCAAAATGAGGACTGATTAGCAGTTGCTCTGTCATTCTTTCCTTCAAGAAATATCAAAAAATGTAATTTGAGGATTCATTTAACAAGGATAATTTCTGAACAGCTAATTTACTGCATACTTTTATTATATATGTAAAAAGCAGCTAAACTGATTACAAGTTCAAGGGCTAGCTACTCTCTTACTCCCAGTACCTACTGCTAGGCTGTCCTCTTGGTTTAATAAGCTCGTTGCTGGAACTTACCCTATTGCAGAAACATCTAACCACCTGCAAGTTGTCCTGCCCATCTACCTGCAGTTGGTCATGCCCATGATTTAAAAAATGCTCTGCAAAAGTAGGAACTCGTGCTTGGGTAAGGAGAATTGCTGGACAGGGTGCTACAGCTTACCAAGTTTAAGCATAAACTCACGTAGTTACAGAAGTACTTGTTTTTGTTAGTCTTCGATTTCATCCTGATACATGCCAGGGTTTTTAATCAAAGTGTTGTAACTGTCTAATGGTTTCTGTGCTTCTTCCAACTGCGATTATATTACCAAACTTTTCTTGTATGTAATTTCAAGTTTTGTTTCTTGTCCTCAGGTTTATTTTCCATTATTTTTTTTAATTTACTTATGTGAGCTGTTTTCACTTTCTGGCCCATGTTAAGAAATGTTTCCTGGTGACAAAAATGGCAGGTTAGACTTCAGTGACATTCATTTCTGTCTGGTTTAGTATGCTTGCTATAAAACTTTGGATCTACAGGTTTTCTGTTTCTCATGCAACTGTGGAAACACTAAACTCATAGGCATATTTTGGAGGTCACAGGTCTCAGAATATGTAGAATATCTGGCAGACGCAATGACATCTAAGAAAATAGTTTTACATAAATTTATTTGGGGTTTTCACTAGCTGTCAGGATTCATCAGAAATTTGACGACTGTCTACAAGATTACAACCTAGGAAATAATATGAAATGTAAAAGAAATGTAACAAAGGTCAAATGAGAAAGACATGTTTGCAAATGAAAGAACAATCAAAATAACCTGTGATTCATTGACTCTTTATTCCTGTTCTCTGTGGGACTAAGTGCCTGCATTTTTGCCTATTTTATAAGGTTCATAAAAATCAATCCATTATAAGTATGCTGATTTGACATCCAGAGCATGATGGCAGCAGCAGAAAAATGTATTTAGGAAAATGGGTTGAATGCCATTAAAATCTGTTTAACGTTTCCAATAACATTTGTCTTCTGCCTGTATAGAGGCTTTTGAAAATTAGTTTCCAGAAAGTAATTGAAGGATATAATCTATATTTTAAAAAACCAGAAATACTTAAGACTGAGTGAAGAAGCTTGCTTAGTTAAAATTGCTTGGTGAGGTTCACAACAATTTAAATGCTTAGTATTTTCAGTATAATACTACTGAAAATTTAGAAATATTTAGTCTTCTCTCTCTGTCATTCGTTCCATTAAAATCAATTCAGTAAAAGGGGTGGTAGTTTACTCAAATCCTGTTGCAGTTGTTGATATATTTTTGTAGGGAAAAATGGAGATGGGGAGAATAGTAATAACAACCCAGGGTAAAAATTTATTCTGTTTAGATTACTGCATGAAAAATCTTTGGCTTAAGAATTTTAAAAGTGCAATTAAAGGGAAGAGTTTCTTTACATTTCTCTTTTTTAAAGACTTCTGTTCAAATAACTGTAATAGGAAAAAAAAGAAGTTAAACTATAGCTTGAAGTAGCTTTTCCTGCATTCCTCATGCACTTGCTCATTCACACTTGCTCTTGCCTTCTCTTTTTCTCTCCCCTTCTTTCATTCTGATGGACAACCTTCACAATTTTGACAGATGAACCACTATTAGCATAAGATTCATCATATCAGGATAAGGAATGTTTTGCATTAATTCTGATGTCATGTTTTCACAGGGCTTCAAAGGCTTTTTAGCAGAGTTAGAGGAAAAACTCAAAGAATATTTTCCATTTCAAATACAATAATGTGAGGATTACTGTGGACATTCCTTTTCTTGTCTGTAAATTCTAGTTTATAATGTAGCTGTTGCATTTATTTTCCTGCTTGGACAAATTAAATATTTGGATGATCCTGACAGATGTATAAAATGCAGACAGATGTATAAAATGCAGATCAAATTACTAAAGTTCTCAGTGGGCGAAACAGGGTAGAAGTCTGAATTTTTAATTAAAAAATTCTTACTAAAGAGGTTTCATTAAAAACAGTACAGAAAATGTTTCTAGTGAACTGATAAGTTCTTGCTTGTAATGTTAAATGACTGGTCTGTTCTAATGGTACTGGCATTAAAAGGCCATGTATTCAGAGTTTTCTATAAATGATAGTGTTAACCATATACTTAGAGTTTGAATAGTTAAGTCATTTTCTTGCTGATTTGAGTGGGAAATGCAATATGTTTCTCTGTTAATCCCACCTAGAGTCTTCTTTCATAATCATGTTCTGTTTCGTTGTTCTGATGTTGTCAGTTTGTGAAATTGCTTAAAATTTCTGTATCTTAGCATTACATTTTTGACATATGTCTGTGAAACCGTTAATGCGTTGGCCTTTTTTAAAAAAGCAGTTTCAGAATTGCTCATATTCTGTTACAATTCCCTAATACAAAAACCATCTATAGCACCCGTAAAATCTACTGCCTTCTTGGAACTGCCATATAGTGATTAAGACTTTGGTAAATGCAGATCTTCCTCTACACTCCATGCAGAACTGGATATGATCTCAATGTATACACACAAAAGTATATCAGCAATTCTTCTTTCCTTGAATACCAAGTGAGACATTATCTTGTTGATAAACTAGCTTTTTCATCCAGGGACTTGCCATGCAAATGGTAAGCTGGTGATAATTTGTCGAGGTAGTAGGTGAGAGTTTAACATGCCAAACCTTGGTTCTAGCTTTAAATATATAGAGGTATAAAAATATCTGAAACATATCTGAACCTGCAAGTGGTCTATAGGATAATATTTAAAATTTCTCACTAATTGCAGAAGGAAACTTTATCATTATGTAATTTTCTGCTCATTCTGTGTGCTAAAGACTGGGCTGGAATGTGGAAGAAAATACTCTTTTTATAATCTCGTATGTGTGCAGTATACTTGCCAAACAACAGGTAGTGATCTTAGGGTAATTTATTTGAGTTTATCTCATGGACTTTCATTAAGTACCTTGCAGTGAATGCATTGTGCAAGTCCTTTGGTATTTTTTCCCCTTTCCTATCTGTACCTGTTTCCTTTTTATATTTACACCTGTAGCTGATTTCTCAAACTAAGGATTTATTTGGTTTTATTTGTGTTGGCAACTACAGTCCGATGTTATTACTTAATTTGGAAGAGAACGAGGGAAGTAAACAAACTTTACTAAGCTTAAAGGCTCTAGACTCCTAATGAGGATGTGTGTTCAGAGTGCTTGAATACCAGCTCTTTCTAGTTCAGCTTCTGTAATACAAATGGGGTAAGCAAATCTTGTATCTCTGCAGAATCTTCTCAGGTGCCCAAGAATAGCTGTAGGTATGTGAGCAGCGATCTGGTCAAAGAACCCAACTTTGTGGTTCAGTAGCAGTGTATTTCTCCTTGGTAGCTGAATAAACTAGAGCATCAACAGCACACGTAGTTCCAAAAGGCAAAGCAGAATGGCATGAATTGCTGCTGTTGTAGTTTAAGGAAAGTTTAATGAATGTCAGGTAGCACACTTACTTTGAGAAAGTGTCCTACTAAGTAAATACAGAGAGAAAGCTCAACCAGTCTCAAGTGACAACAGTTCTATTGAGCAGTTCGTTGCTGGTTTGCCCTAAAGGATGGAGGTATTTTTATTTTCCACATTTCTGAATTCACTAGTAACATTTTCTGTTGTGGCACTTTAAGAAAAAAAAAAAAAAAAAAGGCTTTTTATTTTATTATTATATTAAATATTCAAAACCTACAATACTGGAATGGCAAGTATTATTGGAAAATTCTGGTTTTATTTTCTGACAACTGATTGCTCCAACTATGCATATTAATTACATCTTTAAAATTCAATAAACTTTCATAGCTTCTTAAAAGATAAAATTGTCATTGGAGATTACACAGAAGGGAGAAGTCCTCTTAAGTGCTTCATTTTATCCTGTTTTAAAATTAATTTCTGGGGTATTTTAAATACTTAGGAAAATAGTTGTCATTGGCTTAGAGGTTATTGGCTTGCTGAAATTGCTTAGAATTTTGAGTTGGATACACTTCAATTTTTGTTTACTTTTATAATGCTCACTGGGAATAGAACTATTCCTCCCTTAAGTAATGTAGGATAAACACTGTTTTCTGTCAGAAACAGAAATTCACAACTACCCATTTGGCCTCCGTACTAATTATGTTTACTTAACTCTCAACACAGTCTACAACGGACTTTAGTGACATTTCCAGACTTTGTTATCTAGTAAAAGCCTGTCTGAGTGAAATTGCCAGGTCAGCCACTGAAGTCAGAACTGTGTGCCTTCAGCTTCCATGAAAACGCATAAACACAGTGCTGGTTACCAGCAAACACCATAGAAATGTGCAGCATAAAATACTCAATATGCATGAATATCCTATCAGCATCCATCAACATTGGGATCATGTAATAAGCATCATCTTGGATTGATCAAAGTCACAGAAGATTTTGATGATGTACCACAGCAGAGGACTGTATGTTCTGCATACAAAATACCTGGGCAAAGCAAGAAAACCTTACAAATGTCCATCCTGACCGTTGCTGTAGTATAGGATTTTTTTTTTTCCTGGTGCATGTGTTTTTATAGATGAGACTAAGAATTACTAACTTAATTAAGATAGTAGAGGTATTTAAGTCCCTAGGATAGGACTCTGGAGTTCTAATGCTGATGTGCGTACTTTTTGCCCTATCCAGTTTATTTTTCCTGTGTGAATTCTTGTTCCTGGCAGTAGAAAGATAAAAGACACAAGAGAACTTGACTTTTTCTGTCACTAAGTCACTGGATTTCATAACTGACTGTAGTTGCAGTAATGTGTTTTGCTGGAGAAAGCTACAGACGTGACTTTTTGAATTTTATATTGTCCAAACATAATTTATAATTTCATTACATCATGACGTTCTAAATACTATTCTCACAATATTCCCAAATTGAGGAAAATCGGAGGAAAAAAAGCCTCTGTTCTTGGTAAGTGTAGAAACAGATAAAATAAAGCTTGTTTGAGATACTGCTGAATTATCATCAGCTAATTAAGGTATTTGACAGTATTTTCATGGCTAAGGTAAATATTTGAATTCTAATGATTCTGTGTTTCTTTAAGGAAAAATGTAAAGCAATGGATAGTCCAAATTTTGCTTGCACTGGGACTTATTGCAGGGCTACCTACCACAGCTTTTACAAACAAGCATGTTACTTGTTCAGGTTCCCATGTTATTTACTATCACATTTGCAGTGCCAGGCAGCGGATTTCATTTTTTGTCAGCATCCTCTTGCAGTGGGGCTATTCACACCTCGTTTAAGGCTCTCCGCTGTAAGCTCTGCAGAGAAGATGTTAAGAAATGTAGGACCGTTATAGGAGAGTCCTGTTTTGTCCTCTGTATAGTTTGATTTCTAACAAGTTATTAGTGTACAAATGGATCTACAGCAGGATGATTCCATGACAAAAACTCGGCTTGGAGTTTCAGGAAAGCATTTCAGTTTAACCTGAGTCAGGGATAGAAATTACCCAACACAGTGTAATATTCTGTGTTGAACTTCTGCCAATTCTCTACTAGTATTAAAAAGACAACATTCAAGGAGGCTTTAAATAACCTTGCCATGTATTGTTTGACTGCCAGAATGAAAAGTGAGCTAATACTAGCAAGTTAATGACACAAATATGTGAAAGACAGAATTAAATCATCTTCATTTAGGCTATCTAGCTGTTTTTCATAAATTTATCAAGCTGGAACTCAGAAGGTTTGAAATTTTGGATTTAAGACATGCTTTTGAAAATGGGCATGGGAACTTAAAATATTAACACATAGGTGTTTTGTTTGGTTACTGCCTGTATAATCTGCAAGAAATGTTATGGGACATAAAGTAAAGTTCGTCACAAGTAGCCACAGAATGAGGAAAATGGGCTTTTTTCTTAAAAAAGTAAGCTAAGTATATGAGTGGATAAGCTTCCCAGGCTTTGAAGTCACAGGTTTCTTTCTATGAGGTTTGTTCTGCCAGTTCTGAGCAGGAGAGAGCATGCATGTCAAATCCTTTTCCAAATAAGCCTCTCTGATTTCTGCCAGAGAGCCAGTCTTACTAAAGCAAGGCAAAGTTAACCCTTATTTAAGAAAAAATAGCTTTATATAACTTGAAAGAAAGACATTGTAGTTCACTGGGATGATGCTTCTAACAATAGACATGGATTTAAGCCATTAAATCAATTATACCATTGTTTCCAAAATGAGATAAGGCAAATTAAGAACAAACTTTCAAGTCACTAAAACAAATAGTAATTTCACAAATCATCACCTAACTTTTCTGGGAAAAAAAAAAAGAAAACCTGAAAAAGTCAGCAATTAATGAAATTTTGTAGCTGAAAACCCCCCAAATTTACTGGTAAAGTGTGAGGTTGATAAATGTGTTTCTTTGTTATTTTGCTACTACCATATAATTAATACTGGTATAAGTAATGGCATAAGCAGTAAAACTTAAAAAACATTTACCTTTCTGTTATAAATATTGGTATAGTATGTTATGTCCTTTATTCGTGGCAAACAAAATTCAGAACAAAAGAACAGCTTTGAGAGATAAAATCTGATCCTCTTTAAAAAGGTATGCACACACTAAGAAGCCCTGCTAAAGCCACATCTAAATCCCAGTTTATACTCAAACAGTGAGGGAACAAACTCGGGACTGCCAAGCCTGATCAGGCCATATTTGGAATGAAATGTTTAGAATCAATGCTCTGGATAACTACATTCTGCAAAGCTTTTGCATGTAGTGGTTAAAATGTAATAACGGATGAGTAACTAGTACGATTTTAGTGTCTTGTGAAACCAGTGAGTGGGGATGCAGACAAAAGAAATGTAACTTATTAAAGGAGATATTAAGGCTAGGAAACGGCTGTATTCAAGTTGTTGCGTACCACTTGCACATTTCTTGTTTACGCACCCATGGAATGTTTCAGAAAAACACTGGGAAACTACATCAACTTTTCTGCCAATGGAAAATGCAGCACAGCATTATTTAAGGACAAAATAACACTTTAAAGAGTCCAGATTTCAGACAGTAACTTCATCAGCTTTCTATGTTGGTTGTTGACCTTGCTGAAAATATGTAGCAAATTCTTTGAGTTCTCTGTACTCATTTGCTCTTGCTTGTATGGGAACCCATGTGCTTTTAAACATTGTAACTGGTTCTAATTATTGCTTGGATATCACTTAGTATCCTCCATAAATCAGAATCAGCTTTAGCTTACAGCAAATCCTTTGACCATATCTATCAGAAAGCAGTAGGTTTACAGTCCACGTATTTTATTTCTTGAATTTGTGGTTAGAAGGAAGGTTATTTTCCTTTCTCAGTAGAAGGAGAAACACTTAAACATCAGGAAAAGTGAATGAGAGAGAAAGAGTCTCTCTAAAATGAGAAAGTATTGTAAACATAAAATATTGAGTATTCTAGCTCTGATATAAAGCAAAAATGATTTTGAGAAGACAAAGAATTTTTTCTAAGTTTTGTTTTCGTAATCAATGTCAAACTTTACAAATAGCCCAAATATAAACTTTTAGATCTCCCTTTTCACTCTCAGTGATGTGACACTGATTTTCTTTGGCTTCACTGGAATATCCACTTTATATCCTATGTGTATGTAGCTTCTTGGAAACAGATTTTAAACCGTAGTAATACTGTGGCTTATTTTAGCCAGAAATTCAAATGGATTTTGTTCTTGTTTGATACCACTAAATCCTCTTCTTTTTTTTCAGTTGGAAAGCGATAGACTTTTATATAGTAAGACCCTTTGAAATAAGACACACATGTTAACATGAAAGTAAGGAGAAGGGGTTTTTCAGATACTAATGGTTTCATCTCTTCTGAATATTTGCGGACCATAGTAATTATTTTTGTGTAAGTTCCTGAAAGATATTTTAGTCTTGTGCTGGTTGGAGTAGAACCAAGCTACATTCCTTACTAGTCCTCAGAGCAGTGTTATTACATGCATCTTCTAGAATGTGGAAATAATATGGTTATTAGATCCTTTCTTTTATGGACAGAAATTATCTAAAATGTAAGTTGGTTATGCCTATGGTTATGATAGTGGGTAAGAGTGTATGCTTATGTGTGTGTGGATTGCTACAATAATTCTTTTAAAAGACTCCTTCACTTGAAAATATTTTCTAGTACTGAGGAGGAAACCTCAATCTTACCAGTTTAGAAACAGTGTATGATAGCCATTGCACTAGGCATGTGATGTGCTGAATGTGAGTTAACTTTCCATTTTGTGGTGTTTACCTGGAAAATACTTTGTTAAGCGTCATTTGACAGTTGTTTTGAATATAGATCCCTGAAGCTGGTTCCACGTTATTTGTGGAATAGATATAGCAAACTGCTACTTCAAGAATATTAGGATGTTGTGTGTCTCTAATTCTTCGCAGATTTAAAATTATTAACATTTGACCTTTCTCCCTTGGCTTTGATTGCTAAGAACCGTGTTTACAACTAGCCCCTCAACATCACTGTCTTCCAGGAACAAATCTGAAGAACTCACTTATCTCTCTCCTGGGGTACACACAGTGTGGATTTGGCTATACAGTTGATGGATCAGGAGACCTACTAAGGCCCCAGCCAGACTTGTTCCATTAGACTATCAAAAATGACTATATTTTTTTCTCCTTTGCTTCAATATAGGAAAACAGTGGTTCTAGATTGAGAGAATGGTAGTTGCTAGATTAACTGCGTGGGTTAGTTCCACCATGTACATAGGAGGAAACTCGAGCATCATTCACAAGTCTCACACTTCTTCTGACACTTCACGTGAGGTTTTCACAGCTCCCTTCATTTGATCAGTTAAACCGTGTCATCTGTTTATCTTCAGTGCATCCTGAGTGTTAGTCTCACTGCTGAGGCTGGTTTCACACAGTTGTTCAGAGGTCAGTCTTCACACAATCCGTTAGAAGTCAGTTTGTAGTCATCTAACCTAAGCTTGCTGAAGTGGAGTCAACTTCTGGTTTTGTTTTGTTTTTTAAACGTTATTTACAACAAAATAAGGCTGCCAAAGCAGCACAGAAAATGTAAAACTGTGATAGTGCATTTGCAATTTCTGCAGTAGGCCTACATTATGTTGAGTTTTTTGTGGTTCATAGTTGCAAGGTCATTTTTATATGAGAATATTCTTAAACAAAACAAAATATCTGTAGCTCTCAATGTAAACTCCATTTGATACACTTGTACCAAACTTGCGAAAGGTGTTTCAGGAGAAATAAAGCTGTCCCTGTAAAACTGGTTTGTTAGCTCAATCAGTCTGAGACAGCCTGCCAAAAGAAGGCAGGTTACTCCAAATCACTGTAAACATGCTCTGGGAAGGAGAGAAGGTAGTAGTTTCTTGACCAATTAATTACACAGCTTCAGTTTTTATTTTTAGTGGGAGGACATAATAACCACATGACCCACAAATACCCCATGGAAAGCTTAGAAAACTATTCTATTTCAAGAATGTTTTTACTATATGCTGTATAGCTTGGTTCTTTCATAGAATTTTTAATGATAAGAATAATTTTGGGGCAAGAGATCCTGATCATAGCAAGTGAAGGAAGCGTTTTTAAACTAGCTGTAGCAAACCCTCTTTTCTTAGATGGTTGGGAGCCTGAAAGGTTTCCAGCTTTCTGTAGCTTGTACTGCTTTTTTCATAGGCTTTTAATGGATTCTCAGTAGCAGATAATATTAGTGATACTCCAGGAGGCCTCTTCTGCTTTGGCCTGCTTTCAACATGCCAGTACTGAAAGATGTGAGAGGATTAGTTGAGGCTATGGTCTTGTGTTTGCACTTCCAACAAGCATAAGTCGAAGCTGCTGTCACCCTGTTCTGGCCTCCCCTGAGCCAGCCCGGCCCCAGGAGCAGGGGAAGGCTCAGGCCAGGCTGCTGGCAGGTGACAGGCAGTACATGCAGCAGATACCTGCAGAAATGCTTGGGCTGGCACTAGGATGGGGCAGCAAGCAGAAGCTTCTGTGCATCAATAATGCCAGCTTAAAACATCAATATGTGAAGCTGTGGCTTCAGAACTCCTGCTGTTCCAGTGACGGTGGCCTCCTGCTCAATAACTCTACTGGGAGAAATGTTTTTGTTGGTTTTGGATTTTTTTTTTTTCCCTCATGACAGTGCAGTATAAATGGGTTTTAGTTTAAGAGAAAATGCTTTTGGTCCAGAATCGTTATCCATGTGTTCAATTGCTCCTTCAGTTGCTGGTTTTTATTTGTCATTGTGGATTTACAGTCCCTTGAAGTCTGGTAACTGAAAAGAGAAAGCTGCTGTCCTGAGTATCCTAGAAAATCAGACTCCAAAGAAACACCTGCAAGTGATTTATACCCTGTTAGTTTCACCCCATCCTTCAGGAAAATACGAGGGAATAGTCACTCATTTGGAAAGGGGAGTTCTAGAAACTTCCATAGGGACTGAGCAGTGCAATAGCACTGTTCCTTTCCACTTATTTTGTTGTCCCTTGTTACTTTTCCTGTCCATCTCCTGTCCTGTCCCCCTCCTCTCAGTTCTTGTCTCTTCAAACATAGTAGCCTCTCGCCAAATTCCTTCCATTTCTCCACTGTTTACTCAAACCCAGACAAACCCTGTAACTATGGACATTAGCAAATACAGGTCTCCTTCAAGGTGAGTTTATCTCTCCTTCTGTTGTACAGTGATAGTGCTATTGGGAATCTTGTATTTTGTACCTTTACTGCTTTCAAAATTTCTCTAATGCAACTGTGAATTTTGCTTCATGGGTCAAGTAGTAACCAGTTTGGGAGAGGAGAATAAAAAAATAAATTGTGTGTCTCTGAGGTGACAGAAATAAATAATTGTCATTTCACAGAAATACTGTTTCTGTCACCTGAGAGTCTAATTGCATGAACAGTTGTATTATCAGAGAGGTGTGAAACAGTAGCAATGGTGCATAGAGGAACGAAGGAGTGACTGAATAGGAGAAGAAAAGATAAATTCCTAAAATTACTAATGGAAAACGTTTCCATTCTCTGTCCCCAGCCGCATATTCATCTACATCAGGTTGTGCCAAGACCGATTGTGTGTGTCTGAGACACAGAAACCTCTTTAAAATGTAACATTTTTATGTTATCATCTATGACCATGATACACAATAATAATTTTTATAGAATTATGATGGTTTCAGAGCCATAGAGACTCTTCACAAAATTTATCACTGTTTTCAATTAAGGCAAATCAATCTTATATAAGGCATCCAATTGTAAGGCAAAAATTGCATTTAACAGTATACACTGAGGTAAAATAGTTAAAGTAGTAAAAAAATAGGGCAAATGTTACTTTGCCCACAAGTCGATAATTCTTATTTTACATATATTATTTACTCTTGACATTCCAGTTCTTTTTCCACAACTTGTTGAGTGTTTTTCTCAGGGGGGGAAAAAAAAGTAAACTAAATCAGATAAAATAAGAACATAGCCATCTCAACTCTTGATCAAAAGCCTGGTGCATGTGCAAAAATGTTTGGATTTTTTTTGTTAGCTCTCAAAATTCCATCACTAAAGGATTTTTTTATTGGAATGTCTGACACCAGTATGCAATATCCTGAGCTTTTGAGACTATTGTCACAAGTGGGTATGTATTTGTTTTTTCTGATCATAGCTCTGGTTTTGGAAACAAAGCACCAGATTTTTAAAAAATTGTATATGTACAATTGCATGTAGTGTTTATATTAGCACTTAGTCTAAACATCCTTAAAAAATAGTTATAGGGTATCTGTGTTTGGGTATTTGTGGCTGATGGCAGTATGGACCCATGTGCACTGATACAAACTGTATAATGCAGCTGGTTTTTCTCATTTTAAAGACATGACCCTAAAACTATTTGTTTACACAAAGCGAAGAAAGTACAAATCTAAATAAGCTTCCACAATGGCTTTCTTTTACTGAAGTGACAATGTAAAAAAGGATTTTCCTGGGCAGATGAAACCCACTGGGTGCTCCAGACAGAACAATCCAGTATTTCAGAATGAATTATACTAACTTGCTGAACCAGACTCTTCTCCCTGTGGGCATGTGTCTGTTTGCATATATTTATCAGTCTGCTTGGAAACAGACTGAGGAACACTCATTCATTGCCTTTTAAAGAATCTGAATGGACCTTTTTTTAATTGTTTTAGAGAAAAAAAAGCATCCTAGGGAAGATCGTAGCCACTTACTGTAAACTAGAAAGAGGCTTTAAAGGCTCCTCTTCTCACTGATTTTCACACAGCCTGTGCTGTTATTTCATCTTTCCTTTAGAAAATTCCAAGCTCCACTTTAGCAGTGAAGCATACTGTAATTCCCTGTCTCCTAGTTTAACCTCCCTAAGGGAGGTAATTCAGGAAGCCCATACTTGCTTGTAATTTCTTGATCGTCGGGCTATTTTACTTCTTTATTTTTACTCATGACCACCCACAAAGCCCTTTAAACTTTATCTGATTGCTAGGACTTTAACAACAAGTTCAAATGCTTCCAGAATTAAAACAGTTCTCAAGATAATGGGTCACTTACTACATTTAGTATTTTAGTAGCCAAGGTCTCATGAAAAAACTTACTGGTTTGTTAAAGTTACAACCTCACGTCCTCAAAATCAGGTTATTAAGAGTGGTACTTTGCAGAGAACAGGTCTAGCTAGCCAGCGCCACACAGAGCAATTACAGCTATTGACAAACTACTGGAATTCTTTTCCTTCGTGATGAGCTGTTTGTCCAGCAAAAACTATTCCAGCATTTGACATAAAGCAAATGCTTTTACCAGTCACTGTGAAAGAAGTTGGCTGCAAAGAATTAGGGGTTCTTCACATTGCTTAATGCACACAAAGAATGCTGTATTAGGAGGCTGGTTGTGTATCATCTCCTATGTGATTAGAAAGGGCAGGGAGCTCTTGTAGGGGTCGTTTCAGATTATCAGTCTGCAGAACCCAGAAGCACTTCAATGTCCAGGTGCTCCATCAAACCATGTTATGATTTTCTCTCACGAGAAGACCCATGCCCTCTTCTCAAATTTTATTTCCATATCCAGGAAGCCTGATTTTTCCTTTCCTTTTTCTTTTGATGTCCTCAAACATCAATGCTATTGGTCATTTGCTAATGTCAAAGCTAGGTTGCTTATAGGTCCTGCTCTTTGAACTGAAAAACAAGATACCAATACAAATAATTTTAGCATATCTTATATCTCTCCATCAAATAGTAACCATGTCAAAAGCCAAAAACATTGCTGAAAATAATGAATTTGTTATCCACATTTTCCATAATGAGGAAAATGTCACACTGTATGTTCGTTCAAGAGTATATTAAGGATCTAGGAATATACCCTCTTCATTTAAAGCTCCCTTTCTTTTTGTAAAAAATGTAGTAAGCAACTAGAATGGCACTTCCACTGTTTTTGCTTATTTATGCTTATTTTCTAGTTAATCTGACATAATCTACATATTCAAAATGATGCTGGTGCCCATCTTGATTTACTGTGAATGTCTGCTTATATCTTCAAAGCATAAATATGTAAAGCAAGCTGCCTGCTTTCTATGGCAGGAGTTTGAAAGTCTTGGGAAGAAACTGACCAGTCTGTACCAACATCTTTTCAGTGAAAGCAGTCATTCACTTCCACCCACTGTCTAGTAGATTATAAAAGCTGGTAGAAGTTTTAAATAAGAAACAATGCCAATTGTTTGCTAATTGGTGGGATCGGGTAACTAGGGAATAACATAGTTATAGTTATAACATAGTCCAGCTGCTAACTGGAGGATTAAAAACCTCCACATTTTGATTTTACAAACCAATCTGCAAATGTGCGTTACACAGCAATTGAAGATTTTTATTACAAATGGCAGCTGTAACCATAACATGCCATAACAATTTTCTTCTCTAAGCTTTGGCTGTTTGTTTTCAGGGCCACAGCAGTCTCAGTGCCATCACTTGTGTAGCAGCACTTGATTTATTTTCGTGTACTTCCTTTTTTACTTTTTCCCCAGATTTGTTCTCCATACTAGGGATCAAGCAATGTTCAGACTGAAAATTATAAATCAGAGCTCTGGAGGATTTCAGAGATGGGTTTTGTTTCAAGCCCACCTTCAGCCATGTATAATAATGACTAAAATCTCCTTCAGTTCTTTTTCACTGTTTAAAAAAAACCAACCAAACAAACAAACACACAAAACAGAAAGAAAAAAAAAAAAGAGAGTGAGGAAATAAAAGAAAGAAATGAAAAAATGTAGCTCAACTGTGAGGTGGGAGGAGAAGAGGGCTTCAGCTTACATCAGACAGATAACTGAAAGTTAAAAGAGTTGAAGCTCTCAAAGGGAGAATCTAAACAAGTGTCTGACAGTGTCCTGCAGAATATCAAGACCAACATCACATCAGTCTATGTTCTGGACTGAGTATGAAGCAATATCCCAGAAATTTATTTGTGGTCAGAATTACTCTCATGAACTGGCCCATCATCACAGTTTAGTCTTAGTATATCCTGAAAGGTTCTTTGCCAAGTAGTTGGGAAGGCTTGGGGAAGCTCTTGAAAGCCTTTCAAGATAGCTCCCCTTCCCCCGCTTCCTTGCAGTGAGACATAACCTGTCTCGTGGAAATTTTGCCAGCCAGACTGCCTCACAGATCTTTTGGTGCAATGACTTGAAGCTGAGATAACTGTGGTTTAGATTTAAGGTGGTTGTACACAAATGAGCTTAGTCTCATGGCTATGATATTTTTGAGTCAAGATGACCACTTTCAAACACAATTACATGTTTCGATTCATTAAACACAAGAGACTCAATAGTGACTCTTCCCAGACGGAGCCTCCTGTTGCCTTATGCAGCTGACATTCCCAGACCTTGCAATGGGACTGCAGAATGACAGAGCTGGTGGTGCCGGGTGGGGAGAATGGCAAGTGTGTATGTTGGGAGGTTTCTCTCTGCCAGTAGAGTTAGCAATGCACTTCCAAAGGGAAGGTCATTGCCAGTGAGGAAAGTTTGTGCAAGAAGGTGGGGTAGTGCAAATTACCTCTCCCTCCAGCAACAGAAATGCAGAAACCAGGCTGTTTTGCCGAGTAGGAGTCTGCTTCTACTCCTTGGGCTTCTAACTGGAGGATTAAAGAGGGAATGGAACCTTTGTGCTGCCTACATTTCTAAAATCTCACCCATGTCTTGTAGAAATTAATTTAAAAAAAAAAAAAGTATTTGATATCATAATACCATAGTTCTTTTTTCGGTAGCCATGCAGAGAAGAATTTGAAAGGTATTGCTGTTGAAGAATGGCAGTCATCCGTATTAATTAATGCGAGAAACAGTTTCTAGAAAACGGTTTTGCTTAAATTCATATGTCTTCAAAGGCCATTCATATCTGTCTCCCAAGTGTTATACCTGTGCTGTTGTAATCTTGATGTGTTCTGTTGTTTTCACAAGTTCTTCTGAATTCTCACCAACATTAACATTCATGTAAGCACCTGAAAAAGATTATATTCCTCTCTTGTTTTGATTTCTGAATTCAATACATGGTGTTTATTAAGTAAACCATTCTACACCATTTCAGGTGGTACTGCAAGATCCAGTGAAGCGTGTGTGCCCTTGATGTCAGAAGGGCTTTTTTTAACTTTGCAAACTAGGAACAGAGGGAACATGTATCAATATAGGGAGGAAAAAAGGGCAAGAGAAGCATACTCTCAATTCAGAAATGAGCTGGCTTTCTTAGTGATGTGGAATTCTGTCTTCTCAGTGAAATACGTGTAACCTGCTACTCAGGCAACATGCTCTCCAACAAGTTTTATAGTTTCTTCTGAAGAGCATTTTAGATATTCTCATAATGTGTCATTTGTCCAGTCTAAGTTTAGAAGTTTATGATTAGTGCCACTCTTCACTTGCAGTCTGAGATACCACATATGCCCTAAGGAGATATGTGGTAGAATTTAGTATCTTCATGTTGTTTTCAGTGTGTAGTTTGTTGACTGGCTCATGCTGCACCAAGGGCCGATTTTACTGTGAAAAGCATGAACCTGTTTTTCCCAACCCCCATCTTACAACTTCTTCCCCTGTGAAAGTACCAGCAATCATACAGCCACATGACCAGCTGAATTAGGTAGCTGAAATGGTTGAAAAGAAATTTTAAAAAAAACCCACAACTTTAGTGTTTCAGCCAGATCACTGCCCTTTCAGTGTCAGGCCAAATTTAGATCAGCTTAAACTGACAGTGAAACTGCATCCTTAGTGTGGAAGTTGGCTTCAGTACACCTTTAATAAAAATCCTTTAAATGTTACTCTTGGTGCAGAGCATTTTGGAAAGGGTTGTTGAAATGTAAACTTGATTGAGATATGACTGACTGTCCTGCGCTGTGTTACAGAAGGAAACTTTCTTGTAAGAATGGCTCACTAGCAATACTTCATGGCAACATTTACTGTCTTGAGTCTGACGTGACTCTCTAGAGAATAAAAATCTTGGCATTGATTAATGTCTTGAAAGCTTTCCAGGAATTCTTTAAAACTTCTGCACAGTACGAGAAATTGTACCTGAGAATTTAACCAAAATATATATTACAAGAAAAGCAATGGGGAAAGAAACAGCTTAGAATCTCCCATTTTATTTTGGACGGTTGCTTTCTGCCCATTCATGGATGTTGTCACACGTTACATTATTACATGAGGGATTTACTGATCTTCGTTAGGAAGCCTGTGTGGACTTACTTCAAAGGTAACTTTATTAAACCGGTCAGAAACATTACACCAGACTTTCAGAGTAGCACAGTCTGTTTCCTGTAGTATGCCTATGTCTAACTTCACTTCTTAAAGTTGTTAGTTTTGTAAAGAACTTTCATACTTGGAGAATATTGTTCGAAGTTACACCGTTGGTATAGATCCACAGAATTCTTTCTTTGCATTTCCAGCTATAATAAATTCCATCTGTGTTTTATCTATATTTGTATTGATTTTTCAGCTATGCTAGCTTATGTCTGTCTTCTGCCTTACTGGCCCTGAAGTCAACTGGAGTGGTGGGCGTACAGCCAATTTCAGATGGCATTTGGTTAGTTTACTCCCTTTTAAAGTAGTTTAGGAAATGTAACTCAAACATTTCTGTTATTTGACAAGCCTGTTTAACTTTTCCAATTTCACTCCCTTTATTCTGAATTTCCTCTTCCTTAATATTTTCCAGCTCTAGCAAAAGGGATTAGAAATGTGCCTCACCTTTAGCTATTTTCATTGTACTTCTCTTTCTAAATTTCTAGCTTTGGATTTCTAAATTTCAGCTATGGATTTTTGTTTTCCTGATTCTGTGTTTATATCTATTTTTGCTTTGGGCTGCTGTGCATTTCTCTTTCAAGATGTAGTTATATAACCCTGGCACGTAGCCTAAACTCATAATTAATTTAAAGGGAATTAAGGTGTGCAAGGAATGCAAGATCAGGCGTTTGGGAAATGGTCCAGTGGAACAGTGGAGTTGCCTTTTTTTTCCCTGTACAATAAGTATTTATCTTATACAATTTCCATGACTCTTGGAGACTTATTTCACTTCTTCTTAGCTAATATGTATTCCATTAGCATTTTTTGGCCTGAAGCCAGTTGATTCCTTCAGGCTTCGGTGAAGTGCGAGTTGCCTCCTCCCTGCCCCCCACTCCCCCAGTTTTCTGTCTGAAATGATTCAGCTCTAGTTTAGTGGCTATTGTGATGTTGCGTTTTGGTGGCTTTTAGTCTCCCAGACCAGTGACTAGAATTGCAGCTCCTTGTTTTGAAGTCCAGACCTTTATTTATATGTTGGTTTACTGCAGAAACTATGGGATGCTGTCCAGGCAATAATCTGATTAAAGTAGGATAAGAAAGTACACTTAGTGATCAGACTGATCAAGCTTATTTTATTTTTTGAGAATCACATCCCAGATCCTGTATGAAACCATAATATCACTCATACTGTTCTGCTGGTGGTGTTATTTAGGGCATGTTTTTCTCATAGTTCACTGGGAAATTAAAAATAAATTTAAAAAAAACCCTAAAAAACCACAAACCAACACTGTCTTACCTTTAACATACTTTAACATATATGTGGGACTGTTTCTTCACTTCACTGCGTATTGTATTCTTTGGAATGTGTACTTAGGTAAAGGAAGCTATAGAATATTTCTTAGAAGAACAAGCCAGGAAATAGTGATGCAAATAAATCAAACAGACACAGTTTTTTGAAGGTGCTAATAAAACGTGAGCTACTGTAATTATGTAGCTGACTGTATTCAAAAAAGAATTGCATGTTTTTCCCTAAGGTGGGCTGAGGGATACAAAAGATCCTTAAAGTAAAAGACAGAAGATTCAAGGAAAAGAAAGTAACTTATGATAGTAATGAGATGCTGACTTACTTGTGTATGAGTGGAAAAGGCCTGTCAGCAACAAGGGGAGATCGTGTACTGCAAATAGTTCAGAGACAGGTAACCATGCTAGGCTTCCCTTCTTTATTCATTGAACAGGTAAGGCTCATTTTGGTGTGGTTTGTTTTCTGTTTCTGGAGTTGTTTAAACACATTTTTGCTTTTAAATACAATGTTCTTTAAGTACTATGACATAAATCACACTTTGTTTTGAAAAAGCAAACGTATATTGCAACAAACTTCTGAATTAGTCACAGGTGACACCTGTTGTAAACTGAGTAGCGGAGAATAATGAAACTGAGGAATTTCTCTCTCCAGTCCTACTACCCCTCTAAGAGTTAAAGGCTTGAGGAGTTCCTCCCTTTGGGATTTGCCTCATGGGATCCTGAGAAAAGACGTTGGTACAGATCGTCAAGTGGCCATGGTTTGTACATCTCTTGATAGAAAATTGTTCATGTTTGTGTGTGGCTGAGTCTAAATTGATTCCAGTCATCCCATTTTTAGAGATGCTGAACGGCTGCTTAAAGCTGGTTCTGCAAAAACTGAGGGAATCCAGCCTCACATGACATCGAACTTCTAGTTGTTACATCTGGGTTGCTATTCAGCTATTCTACTGCAGCATTCCCCATTAATTAAGATTACATGTACCCAGTGAAAATCTAAAATATGCTTCTTGCATTATAAAAAAAAATTAACTAAACATTTAAAAAAATATTCTTACAGAATTGTGTTTACCATAGTTTAATTCTACAATATTTTTCCAATCAAAAATAAATTTCCCACATTCTTCACATGAATGAAACCATGTTTATCTTTAGTACCTTAGGTAACCTATTTCTTCTGATTTTGTAATTCTTATGCATTAACCTTCTCCTTGCACATAGATTAGATTCTTAATGTGGCATTGCTGCTGCTTGAAATCTAGAAGCCTCTTGGGACCAACCTGAATATTGAGCCTTTCTCCCTAGAGCACCCTGAACAATTCCCAGGTTTGAAATATGAGCTTGTTCATATTCTTCTTCCCAGCAGCAGTTCCATGTGGTTCCTGGCTAGGCCAGGACTGCTGAAGTAAAACCTGCTGCCACCATATTTCTTTGAATCTCCCAGCATGTCCATCTTCTGTCGGGGTCTCAGGAAGCTGGCACGGCAACCACACATCAGCTGGGAGCTCTTCCCATGTGAGGCTGCAACAGCGCTGGGGGCCTGTCATGGGGAGATTGAGCCGTCCTCCAAAGTGTCTGCCCGGCTACCTATAAATGAATATGGCTAAACCTTTTTCCACGACCACTCTCTTTTTTCCCCCATGTTACTTATGTAAATGAATTCTGCAGAGGGTGGTTATTTAACAGTCATTAGATGACTGAGCAAGGGATCTTCATTATTTTATTTTTAAAGTACAAAACATTTGTAAAATATTTCTGTGATAAAAAATATTTAAATAATGTATAGGAATTGCAGTCAATTTAGCAGGAGAGGTCATGCAAAAAAAATCTCATTACAGCTATTGACAGCTGTTAGTTGGAATGCCCTTTTATTTTATAAGTCTATAAATATTGAGTGAGAGATACTTAAGTTTGTTATCTTGAACAGGTAATCGTAATGGGAGTTTGGTTTAGAAATTTCTATACAAGAAACATTGACTCGATTTAGAGACAGTGGTGTTTTCCTGGGCTCAGACACTCAGTGTTTGTACAGTATACCTTTTACGTTATAAAGTATTTTCTGTAAGTGCTGATTTCAGTATGTTAACTTATTTTTCCAGAGTCTTCTAGCATAAACATCCTATAGCAAAATTCTGTTAACATCCTACAGCAAAATCCTAAATGTTAAGCAATTTCAACTAACAGAGTGGAATATCTTGGAGAGAATTAGATACCCCCTCCTTTCCTCCTAATAAGCTGAAGGAAGGATAGGTTTTACAGAATGGCAGAGCGTAAAGTTGTAAAAGGAACACAGTAGTTCTTTCAGAACAGACTCTCCATAAACTGAGCAAACCCTGCAGCAAAATAAACAGTGTTCCATTATACAAGATACCTATAGGGAGTTCTCATTATCCCAAACCCAGAAAAAGATTTTGTTTGGATTTGGCAAAGAACTAATCCAAGAATATGTGTGGCAATGAATACATTGGGGAACTGTTTTATACTCTTGCCCTCCACCATCCTTATTGAATTCTTAGTGTTTTGAGGGGTTTTTTTCTAAAAAGAAGGTCCTGCTAGTTCTGTAAGCTCAAGATAACCATAACAAAATGTTGTAAGCCAGCATATGTTAGTGTATATTAATCATAAGGGCTGTGTTTTAACAAAGGTGTTATGTTTCTTCAAATATGAGCCATACATGTTATACAGTATTGTAGCAAAATCCTTGCTGCAAGTTTATTATGTTTTTAGTTTAACCAAAATAGTAGAATTTTGAGGAAAAATATACAATTGTCAGTCATTCATTATTGGCACTCGCCCCCTTGCTGGGGGAAAAAGTAGGGCCAACTTCTCAAAAGTCCAGTTTTGGTCAGTGAGTATCAAATTATTGATAGGAACTGTATGTAAGCAATGCAGTCCTCTTCCAGCCAGGAACACATTGTTGTGACACAGAAAAATCCTCATTTGCTATGGGTTTAGGAACTATTTTTTTGTTTGGTTGGCTGTTGGTTATGGGGTTCGGTTGGTTGGTTGGGTTTGTTGGTTGGTTGCTTGGGTTTTTTGGTTGTGTTTTTTTTTGAATGGAGCTGAACTGTTTTTAAAATAACTCCTCTGGCTAAGTGCATTTGTTGGGCTAGAAGATGTTGAACCTAATGAAAACCTATATGGATAAATGCTTTTAAGAAAGTCTGTGTATCTACTGCTTCATTGACTTTTCAGAACATTTTGTCACCAACCACTCCATGACACCTGTTCAGCTTTGTTTTTAAGAAGACTTTCAGTTTTGGTTTTACTTATTTTTCACTTTTAATATAAAAAATCATCTTTTAGAGAAGAAAAGGAACTGGAGAATACTTCAGAATTTGAGTATCTGTGGATTGGTATTTCTGTCTTACAACAGAAGGGTGGACATTTTATCGCATGTTTTAACTGAGTTTAAAGTGAAAACCACTATGTTTTTAATAGAATTGCACAGGCAGAGGGTAAAAGCTGTAACAAAAATGCAAGATGAAACAGCAGAAGTTTTGTTTTAATGTATGGTCCAGTCTTTTTACTTGTTCTCGTCCAGGTAATGAAAAAGCAAACAAACAAACAAAAAAACTTTTACTGTAAATTAGATAGCTGTGAAGTAATTGAGTAAGAGTTCATATACATCTTAGGAAGGCGTTAAAACATGCAGTCTCATATTACACTTTACAGATTTCACAAAACTTTTCCAATAATTGTAGTTGAATGAAATCTAGAATTGTAATGTTCAGGCTTACTTCAGTATAAACAAATTTGCCTTAACAGTCCTGTCTTTCTGGAAATGAAGTTTTATGATACCACAGTCCTTTGCAGTTTATTTTCATCTCAGCTGAGTAGCTGATGTATGCAAAACTTGATGCTTCCCTAAAATACTGGTAAGAAGCCCAGAAAGAGATGTATGGTGCAAACTCTCGTAGGATTTCTGTGGAAGTTGAGCATGTAAGACTGCGTGAAAACTAAAGTTAAATTTAACCTGGACAACTTTGTTCATCCATTTCTACCCATATTACAAAAAACTACATGAAAAGAAGTTTATAAAGTCAAATACAAGAAGTTAGTTTATAATCTCCTATGATTCCCTTTAATCTCTACTCTCTCACCTTGATACAGAATCTCATCCCATTGCCCTGTCATCATCTTGAGCAAATGTTGGGAATGCAGGCAACACAAGCTCCTTGCTCTCAGTTCTCATGCCTTGCATCTGTGATTTCAGAACAGGATTTCTAGGAAAGTCCTGTTAAACCAGTAACAGTCCGGAGATCTATTGTAGACCATCCTATGTGTATGATCCATTCTGACCTATTGGGGAAAAAAAAAAAAAAAAAAAAAAAACAAACAAAAGAACAAAACAAAAAAAAAAAACCCAAAAAACCAAAAAAACCACAACAACAAAAAACTAAACAAAAAAAACCCCAACAAACCCACAACTGGCTGGAAATTCTGATGTCATAATGAGCATGTGCAAAGCTGAACTTCTGGTAGGAAGAGGGTTTGTTTGTTTACATTTATGTGAAAGAGCTCTTGGTCTAGCCAAATATAGGCATAGTTTAGTCTAGAGAAAAAAGACTTATTTCTGGCATTAGTAAGATCCTTTGCCAAACAAATTAATTCTCTACAGAAGTATTCACATGCTAGAACATCCTTAAGCTGTGAGAGGCACATTCCCCTTTCATTCATTTCAGCTTCAAAACTTTATTGCAAAGGCACCTGGAACTTCTTTTTATAAAGTTTAAAAAATGAGACAATAAAAATATTTTGGTCAGATGTCTGCCATGGATTATTTCAGCACAAATGGAAATTTTGCAAAGCTGTAAGCAGCTGAATGCAGGTGGTTTTAGCAATGTGCTATGGACATCTTTTAAAAAAAGATGATGCTAAACTTTGAAGAGCATATTACTGCTTGCCAACAAACTGTCTGAATGCCCTCTCCTGTAACTGTGGAGAATGCCCTGGTGGGTTTCACACCAACACCTTTGGCATAGGTGAGGCTTGTGCTGGTTGCCATAAAGAGAGAGGACTTGCTGATGCAAGTGGTTTTGGTCTGTTAGCAAAGTACCACACAATGGTGAATGAGACTTTAAAAAGCATTTTGATACAGTATACACTGCTGAAGTGGTTCATGATCCACTAAGTAAGGACAAGCACCAGTCAACAGCTTTTCTGTGTATTTTAGAACAATTGCATTCCTTTTCCTAAGCAAAAACATAGCCATCACCACTACGTAATTGTAAATCTTTCTTGAGAAGTCTGGTTCTCTTCCTTCATTTCCTGTAGCATGTCAGGTACAGCTTATTTCAAACTGTTTTCTCTTAAGCTTCCAGAAATGTAAACAGAGCATAAAAATCTTGTCCACAAATCTTCACGCTAAGTCATTCTGAACTCCCACTAGGACAACATTACCCATAAGATCAGTTACTGCAAATTACTATTCAAGTTTGTTTTTTTTTTCTTTAAATATGTTGTAATGCCTAGGAAGAAGAAATCTGGTTTCTAAAGGACAAAATTATGTCTGTAACATGTTGTGCTTTGACAATCCCAGACTCCATGACATGTGTGTCTTTGTTATACATTATAGTGAGTTGCTCAAAAGTTCACTTCTTCTCTTGAGTGTCCAATAAACATGACCCCTACAAGAGGAGATGATCTCACTAGTACAGTGCACCGAGAGAGCTAATATAAAATTATTTTCTATTGCTGAGTTAATTTTATTACAGTGCCACTTTATTCTCTGTTTAGCACTGTCTGATTGGTGGATCTTCTACGTTGCCCAACAGACTGAAATGAGTTAAACTATGGAATAATGCTATCAAGTCTTCCATTATAGTCAGCTTCAGTTTGTCATTTCTTAGTTTCATTCTGCAGCTCCTCACTGTAGTCAGTGTTTATTTACTATTTACCGCTTGCAGGTATTACTGATTTTCATTTATAATAGCAAAGTCATGCAGCATATATTTCTCTCTAAAACCAGACCGGGAAGTGGTCATCTGCTTGCAATTGACAGTGATTTCTGCTGCCATTCTGTGTATTTCCTCCATTTTGATGATAACATGTTGGCAAATGCTTTTCCAGTTCTAAATACAACACAGTGGGGCATGTCAACTATACATATTGAGAAGACTGTTCCCTATTCCCATGAATTTGTGCCCCACTCTCTCCTACATGAGCATTGTCCTTGGCCGCTGCTGTAAATATAAGTCAAATGTAGAACTTTTTACCACTTGTAACTGCATTATATTTCAGCATAGCTTTCATCCAGGTTTCCCCCAGGATATGTTTTAGTACTTCTGCACTGAAAGTTCTGGCAATATTATTTTGATATGAATGCACATGGTTTTCATTCAGAGATATATATATATCGTTAATGTTGCTCACATGGGTTTGTAATCAGAAAAGCATGTATTAAGATTAAATGAGAATTCAGGTCAAGCACTAAATTGATGTGTAGTAATGAAATATTCTTGACCAAACTCTTGATATTAAGCAAATGTTTTCTGTTTCAGTAAAAGATGGCATTTCTTTTAAAGTCCCACTTATATTTGGTTGACAACAATTTGTGATACTCAAAAGAAAAATATTTTTTAGATACGATAGTTACAGCATCATGAAAAGCTTTTTTGCACAGTTACGTTTAAATATATAATGCCGTGCTGTAAATTCAGGCACGTAGTGCATGATGCAGAGTTCTTTTTTTGTATCAACTGTCTGGGTTTTTTATCATGGTGGAAATGCCGAGATAGAAATGTCTTCTGTGTATCTTTCTTGTGATTCTATGCAAACGTATTTTAATGGTCAGCTAAACTGTGCAGGTTAATTTTAAACTGGGAAATAACCATTCTTTGCCTGTGTCTGTGTGGCTACCTGTGGGTACCTATACACTTGCATGTGTGCATTCCATGTCTTTCCATGAAAGTTCTGGAGAAATTTGTAGCAAGTAGTCCTTGATTATGCCACCTGGGTTTCAATGTGCATGGGTTTCTTTCATGGGTATCTAAAATGTCTAGAAAAAGGAAAATGTATTAAGCCTACCGATTATGTATTGGCCAGTACAATTAGGGATGGTACTTTGATAGGAACAAAGTAGTATATTTAGCTAATAAACTGAAGGCAGCAAATACAGCTCTGATTTTTTAAAAACAATTTTCAGGGAGTTTCAGGGAACTCTTGACTGAGCCTGGTATTTGAAAAATTAGTAGATAATGTAGAAATAATTGTATGATCTACAATAAAGAAATTAGAACAATAAGATATTGAACATAATGCGACATTTTGGGGAAACAAAATAAATTTTGTAAGCAGAGGCAGCACCTCACAAATCTATTAAAATGATTTGAAAGAATCGGCAAGAACCATGTGGATGAGTTGAAGTCTAGTTGATACAGTCCACTGGATTTCCAAAAGTCTTCAACACAGTCCATTTTGAAAGGCTTCTGAAGAAGCTAAGCAGCCCAGGGATAGAGGCTTGATAAAATACATCTTCTTGCCCAAATAAAAATAAATGTTTAAAAGAAAGTAACTAAAAACAGAAATAAACTTTCAATTCTCAAGAGAACAGGAGATAACCAGTTGAAATCCACACAGAACTGTGTTGGATCTGGCATTGTTAATTATCTGTGCCTCTTTTTCCACATAATCTGGTTTTTTTTAAAAAAAGCAACAAACAAACAAACAACAACACAAAAAACCACACAAAACCAAACCAACAAATAAAACAAAAAAACAAACAAAATAACCACACAAACCAATTCTTCCTACAAACAAACAAACAAAAAAATTGGTGTTCACGTTTCAGGTGTGTAGGTACAACAGATCTGTAAAGACTTATTTTTATTAGTTAAATCAATAGTATATTCTCACACTTTGGCAGGAGATTTGTTCAAGTTCTGTATTAAAATATATTATTATCAGTATGTTTATCTATACATCCAGAATATGTTAAGATGTTAAGCCTGAGAAATATGCTTATGTGGTGTTGATTATGCTTTACAATATTATAAAACTAAATGTTTAGCACTTTTATTATAATGCCGGTATTCTTTATTTTTGTTACAAGGCTGAACACTAGTACAGAAATTCAGTTTTGTTTTAACGATAAAAATGCTAACGTTTTTTGTTTGTTTTCATAATTCCTTTAATAGTAGTAAAGGATTTTGTAGTTTATGTATTCAGCGTTCACCAGCAGCAAGTTGAAACGGTTGCTGCCAGTACTCTAAACTTGATAAATTCTTGTGCACAAGTTCCTAACATCTTTTATATTCAGATGATAAAACTACTCAGGTCCATTGGGTTAATAATGTGATCTTTCCTGGCACATTTCTATTCCACTGTTCCCGCAGACCCTTCTTTTTTTGACTATGTAAAACTGCCGTTAACACGGATGTGGAGCTGGAGAGCCCGAGTACCCTCCGGCAGAAGCGCAGGTGGGAGAGCATACAGTGGGGGTCTCTGCGGGCAGCATTTCAAGCCTGTGATAAAGAAGCTGCCACAGCTCAGTCTAGTTTCTCACGTTGTTTTACTGTGCGTTGTGGAGTAGCTGCCATCAGTAGGTTCACTGAGGGAGGAGGACAGATTCAATTGTGCAAGCACAAATTGGCAGCTACCACAATGAGAAGGTGGCATGGGGAACCCCTATGTTCTACGTGCTGAAAAATTGTCACTGGGGTCAATGGCAGCGATTTAGCGATGTGGAGTATTTAGAGAGAGCAGTCCTGTAGTTTGAAACCTGTTTGAACAGACCGAGAGAGGTCTGGAATTGAAGTTGAAAGTCAGTGGAGCAGTGACTTCCAGATCTCTGGGAGATCATCCTTTCTGTAAGGCTGGAGGCCTATGCTTTCATAGGTGTTTATCTAAGATTTTAGACAGCTTTCTTGAGCTGTTCCAGCTGCCTCATTCAGCAGAGACGTACTCTTATTTGCAGAAGGGAAATATGGCACAACAGCAAAAGAGCAAACATAGAACAGCACCTCAAAGGTCAAAGGATGTGTCCTTCTACCCTGACCATATCTGTTATGGTGTCGTTTGTTCCATTCAGAAGAACTGATGCCAGATGACAGGGCCTGGACAGTAAATTGTTTGCAGAATCAGCAGTGAGATATTTGTCAGTAGCCTGAACACCTGCTGGAGATGATGGAGCTGTTCTGAAATAAACCAGTACTGCTGCAGCCTTAGCAGTGGAGAGGATGGGCTCCATGCGATAGCTCATTTTGTTTCAACGATTATTTGTCAATCCTATGTCCTTAGAACTTCTGTTTCTTTTATTCTTAAAGCATTTCTGTATTTTGGGTTTTATCAGCTTCACTGTCAGTTATGAATATTGTAACTACATTCATCTCGAAGCAGATAACTTGAAACCAGGAGATTTTTCTGGGCATAAATTCCACTAAATAGTTCCTATAGGTTTCTTATTTCGCCGTAAGGTTTGGTTGTGGTTTGGGTTTTTTGTTTGTTTGGGGTTTTTTTGTGGGCTTGGGGTTTTTTTTTAGGTGAATTTTAGCATGGTAGTTTATGTACATAATGTAAATACGATGTGGTAAATATATTTCTTATTCTGCTAGTCTTATTAAGCTGCTTCCTTAAGTTTTTCTAGTTTGAGAGTTCCTCACAAGTAAACAAACTTGTTCAGGCCTCTGCTGAGGGCAAGAATGCAATATAAAAACACCAGAGTCAGTTTTCTGTTGAGCTGAAAGTACAGCTGGCCTAATGTGTTGGGTGCAGCTGAAGGAGTGTTATAGGAAGGTGGTTATAAATGCACCTTTGTACTCTCCCTAATTATTTTTTTTCATGCACTTGTGCCCAGGAGCTGTCACTATTGCCCTGTGCATCGTTGACTTAACGCAGTGCTCTCTTTGTTCCAGTCTGCTACTTGTTTTCTGCTTCATCCAGAGATCCACAGGAGCTTGCAATAATGGAAGAACTTTTAATGTTATTTAAGGAACTTCTTTTCACAACTTTAATGCTAAGGAACTGTATTGAGAAATATAGGAATGTTTCCAGACTCCTAAACAGAATTAGAAAGTTAGAAGTTTAGCTACAACTTCTTCTCGAGTTTGTTGCAAAATACTGTTTTTTGTCATGCTGCCTTAGGGAGGACTGTCTCACAAGACTTTTACTAATTTTGAATCATTACTTCGTGAAGGGTATTCCTTTTAAGGAGTCACAGCTCAATAATTTCCTTAGTCAGAGAGAGCTCTGCATATTGACTTTGTTTCAGTTGTCACTGTGGATATAGTCAGTATATGTTCTCCTGAACTGTCATCATTTTCACATTTAAATTTAAAGAAAGACAGACATTCCTGCAGGATTCCTTGGTATTTATTTAAAACATTACTATCCCATAAATGCCTCCAATGCTCCACTTCAAAAAGGCTAGATCTAGAAGATGTGAACAAAAAATGCAGTGACCAGTAGGGCTAATTCTTTTAAGTATTCTTCCTTGCCGTTGATTTTACATATGCATGTACATTTAGACTGTAAATTCTTTCTTATGAGGTAGCTGACATGCTACTAAAACCAAGTATCAAGCAACAGTAGTAACAGTAGGGAGCGTTCAGCTAGCAAATTTACACCAACTTCCAGCAGGTAAGCTGCCCTTCATAATACTACTTGAAAGAGTTTAGAGGTATTTTGGGAGTAAAATAAGTCCCGCTTGCTTTCTTCAGGTAGCATAGCACAATAGCCACTTTTTTATAAAGTAGGTAGCACTGCTGAGTGACTCCTTTCCCCCTGCAGAAAGCACCAGTTAAATCCCCCAAAGGACACGCTGTAACCTGTTCGAAAGAACAATGAAAAACACGACAAGAATCTGCGAGTTTTTACGCCGGAACCTTATAAACCTCACTTCGCTTTGTCTCGCTGCCAGAGGTTCGCACGGCAGCTCTCAGAAGCGGTGCCGCTCAGGAAACCCACCCCGGCTCGGCCCGTTCGAAGGCTGTGAAGGGGGGACGGAGGAGGAAGGCGAGGCAGTTTGGCGGCCGACCCCGGGAGGATCCCCGCGGCCCAGCCCGCAGAGAGCCCGGCGGCCCCGGCGCGGCCCTGGGCGGGCTCCGGCCCGCAGAGCGCCCGGCGGCCCCGGCGCGGCCCTGGGCGGGCTCCGCCCCGCCGGCGCCCGGGGAAGCTGCTCCTTACATGGGCATGGCCGCCGCTCGCCCGGGGCCCGGGCGGGGTGGCCCGCTGGAGCCAGGCCGCGGCCCAGCCGGCGGTGGGGCGGGGGGGGTTCAGCCAGACAAAGAACAGTCCCGGCAACCAAATAAGGAAGTTGGAGCTGGAGGATTTCAGAATAGGAGCAGGGGGAAGGCGGGGAGGCAGTCCCTTCTGCTGGAAGCGGCTTTCTGGTGTTAACAGAGAAGTGGTAAATACAGGGGATCGAGGCTCACGAACTTGTCGTTAGCCCTCTGTAGTCTGCTGCCAGCAAAGCTGAAGAACTCAAGCTGCGTTTGTCATATTTTCTCATGTTTCTGAAGGCTCTTTATGGATCTTTGTTTATAAAGGAGGGGTCTTTGGCAGCCCCCTTTGGTTAGCAGCCTGAAGACAAATGACTCTTTCTCTGCCAGGGGAGGAAATCCCGTTGTAGATGATTTCGAGCATTATGAAAACACTTTATGAATTTTTGTCTACTAAGTTTTCATCAGGACACCGCAGAAGTTCATCTAGAAAGGGTACATATGCACCCCTGAGGGACTGAGGTGTCTCTGCAGTTGAAAACTCTGGCAGGGAGAGAAAAGAAAGAAAATGAGTACTGAAAAGCATCCTGACAATTCTGATAGAAAAGCATTTCATATAACAAAATGGCTCAGTGGAAAATTTTTCTGGGATATCAAAAATGCAAGTAAAGTACCGGTTTAAACATAGGTATGGAATTCATACCCTGCAGTCCTAATCCCCAGTGTCTTGGGGCTTCTTTTTTTTCCCCCTTACTTGTATGGGCTGAATTTTAAAGGTCTTATTCCTGGTGGGAAAAGACACACACCACCATTCCCTTTTTCAGTCCAGGCTTACTCAGAGGAGGAAGAATCAACACAACAGAAACATTCAGTAGATGCAGGAGCAGCTGTGATCTCTGCTGACTGTGTGAAAGTTAGAAGAGAGACAACTAAATAGCTGTGGGCACAAACTTCAGCAGTAACGTTTAACATACTGGCCTGGTTTGCTCTGGTTTCAAAATGTTAGCAACAGAATGTCTTCTAAATTCACAGCCTTTATAGCAAACAATTACATGCACTATGAGCTTGACATCCTGATGAAAGGAAGTAAATTATGCCTTGATCTTGAAATCGTGACCAGATCAGCTCATAAACAGCTACTGAAAAACATTTTAAATATTGTGGGGAAGCCTGACTCAGAAGAAACAGCTTCTTTATCTTTCCTGACAGGCCTTCCAATTACAGCAGCTGTAAGTTACTAAAGTGTAACTAATTGAAAGATACAGCACACTCGTTATTACCGTATCAGGAGTATTAAAGAAGAGAATGTAGTGTTGAGATTTGAGTCCAGAACTGGGAAGGACTTACGGGTGACATTCGAATTGCTGTAACTACCTGTGACTTTATATAAGCCTCCTAACAATTCAAGCATCTGAAATGTGGGTACACCTGTTGTAGATCCATGGTGATGCTTGCAAATGTGATTTCAATATCACAGCTGAAGAGTGTTATGCCAATTTTACTATAAAGTAGAAACCATAGATACAATACTAATGGAACCACAGAGGAGAAACCTTAGGCAAGGTTATTTTGCTCTTGATCCCAACATCTTGATTCAAACAGAATATTACAGATGTCTCTGTAATTTATTTCAGGAATAAAACATAGATAATCTGACAACAGTGGTAGAGTGAGGGAGAACAAAAGTGCAAGGAAAAGCTGCAAGAGTTGGGAAAAGAATACAAGGCAGAACCAGCTGCACAACTTGAGAGAGAAAAGGAGTTGGACAAAAATTTACAAAATAGTTCTCCTTTGTGGTGTTGGTGAAACTAGGAGTTTAACATGGGTCAAGATCCTTTTGAGTCTGAGGAGTGAATTGTCTTCCAGGTTAAATTTTGCTATATTGAATGTAGATATTTCCAGAGCTCATACGCTTTGCTCTACCAGTAGTTGTTCAGGCCAGGAAATTCTGGATTACTCATGGTCAAAACAAAGAATGTTGGTACCAAAGTATCCAGGTACTTTAAGGAAACCATTGGGGTATATGACTTCTCTGTGTGCTGCTTGTTCAACCAGCACTGTTCCGGTTCCTTGTTAGAAAGTGCCTATATAGTAGAGCCATGGTTTTTCTCCATGCTGTCATAGGAGTTACACAGTAGGCTTAATCAATATGATTTAAACAACTTTGTACACTGAAGACTTTTGCTGGTTTAGTCCAAAAGGTGAAGTAATTAGTATTATAACAAAGACTTAAGCATGAGTCACTTCATCACCTTTTATATACACACACGTGTGTGTGTGTATACATACATGTCCATTAAAATGCTAATTACCTTCTTATGAAAATTGTCTCAGCAACAGAAACTTCTGATTTTTGTTTTCCTCTATGTATAATTAGAAGTTTGATAACAGGTCCTCTTCATTTATTTTTGTTGAATCATGTTTTAATAGATCATAGACTTTACAGTATGATTTGCTTTCAAATGTTGGCTTTAGCCATGGTTCCCTCTGTGTAAAACACATCATTTTGACGGTGCGTATTGGCAGAATTGAAAGTGATGGGAAATGTTTGCTTAAGTAACCTTTCTGGTAACAAACACATGATCCTTCATTTTCCAGAAGTGCTAAGAAAAACAAAAGTCGCAAACAACTTGGTACTCCTAGCTCAAACACTGGGAATTTCACCGACAGGAAATAATACCAAACAAAGCAATTTGCAGTTAGGACCTCAGTGTCTGCCAGCAGCAGCAAAGTTGGATAGTGTGGGATGCTTGTAATATGGGATTCAAGATACTTTGGAAATAGTGCTGATGCTTTGGACTGGTAGATGTTTGGCAATTGCGATTTTAGAGGTACAGTTAGTCCTTTTATTTATAGGAAAACATAACTTTGAATGCTGACCTTCTAAAGAAATCTCAAACTCTGATGCATTCCAAGAAAATCCGTGTCCTGTTCCTGGCTTAGTAATCCCCATTCAAAGCTTTTATGTGCTGTCAAGGGGCCTGGAGCACAAGTCTTATGAGGAGCAGTTGAGGGAGCTGGGGCTGTTTAGCCTGGAGAAAAGGAGGCTGAGGGGAGACCTTATCACCATCTACAACTACCTGAAAGGAGATCGTAGCGAGGTGGGTGTTGGTCTCTTCTCCCAAGTAGCAAGCAATAGGACAAGGGGAAATGGCCTCAAGTTGCACCAGGGGAGGTTTAGATTAGATATTAGGAAAAAATTCTTCACAGAAAGGGTTGTCAGGCATTGGAACAGGCTGCCCAGGGACGTGGTGGAGTCACCATCCCTGGAGGTGTTTAAAAGGCGTTTAGACGAGGTTCTTAGGGACATGGTTTAGTGCTAGAGTTAGGTTAGGTTATGGTTGGACTCAATGATCCTGAGGGTCTCTTCCAACTGAAATGATTCTATGATTCTAAGTACAGTATGGAAAGGGATGTAATTTTATGGAGGGTTTTTTTTGTTTTAAATAAAATTTGAAATTCCACAATATTTGGCATGCCAAAGCTTATTATGTGTAGCTAGTGTAAATGGGATGCATTTCCTTTGTGTAAGAAAAGTAGGGAGATTGCTGTATTTGGATTCATAAATCATTTAATTCAGTCAGCTGCATATGAATTGATTTGAAACCTTGTAAACTCTTCCAGTTCCTTCTTCTAGTCCTTCAGTGTCTATGTCACCGCCATTTCTATCTGAGCTTAATGTTGTTTGAACTGTAATATGATGCAAAGCTCCATTGTGGCTAGCTGAATACTACTTGTGTTTATTTACAGGCATGCCTATATTCTTGAATTAATTTTCAGTTTTTAAGACCAAAAGGATCTTGTGTCATGTGTCTCCCCAATGTAGAAAATATAATTTGAATTTCAATCACAACTTCTTCCTAGATCTTGGAATTTTGTTTTTGTTTTCTTTTTGAAAAATACCCTGGTTTGATTTAAGGAATTTGAGAGGACTGGTCTAAACTAGCATGATCAGAATTGTACGCTCCAGTGTAGCTTTTAATGTCTTTGTTATTCACCAGCTAGAATGCTAAAATGTTGCATATCATAATGAAGAAAAACCAACTAGGCAAATAAAAGAAATGAAATAGAAGTTTGTAGCTATTTGTAATATAGTAGCACTTGGAAGCTAGCTGTTGTGGATCATAATGCATGTACACCCTATTAAAATACAATTTCTTTACTGAAGATACATTGCAAGCCAGACAATTGCATTTAAATACTACAAATTATTCCGTCGTAGTTTAAGAACTTGACAGGCTCTCTCTAGAAGTCCATTGAGTTGTTTTATCTTAATTTGTTCTCTCTCAGATTGCTGAGGATGTAATTATTTTTTGTAAGGTTTTCTCCCTGCATTTTCAACTTTATTTTCCTGAAGTAATAACTTCTTAGTTTTCACACTTCAATCAATACTGATTTCATTTTATTTAGAGGGTAGTATAAAAATGAAGATTCTCAAAGTTTGAATAAATGTTAGCAAAAAACCTCTTCATATGACTTCGGGTAGTTTGGTGTTTGTCTGTTTTGCTAGTGGCATTTACCATTACCTCCATTAGTTCACAGAAATTAATTGTTGGGGTTTTTATTGCATTTTTCCAAAAACTGTTGTTATAATTGTAATTACACTCTAAATGTTTCATTTAAATATTAGGACTTCATGGGACTTTTATACAATTCTCTTTCTACATGTAAATTAGTTTCCCTCATTTTTGTTTGCCAGTCATGCTGTCCATACAGTTGGAAACCCTTTAAACTAGAAACGTATGTTCCTGGAGCTGGAATGATAAGCAAAGTTGTTTACAAGAAAGAATCACAGATCATATTAAGTTTTAAGTAAAGCATATGGTTTTGTTTCCTTTGTCTTTGGATCTTTATTTCACATTGTGCCTCATGTTTGGTTCCCAGTAAGTTGAGCTTCATTTTCACTTTCTATGCCCAGTTACTGTGGAGTCACAGTGAAACAAGTGTCTTGAACTAAGCTGATGTGCACAAGCTGTCTTTCTGCTTTCATCTTCCATCCCCATGAAGTGAACACGAGCATACATGCATAGACATAAAATTCTTGGAACATATGTGCAAAATATGTGCAATGTACGAGCTGCAACAGAAGAAAATGTCAGAGAACTCAGTTGTCTTTACTGCAATATTAACTCTGTTATAATCAAATACAAAGGAGAAGGTGTGGTTAAGAGAAGTGAAGTCCAGGTACTGTTTTTCTGTAACTGGCTTTTCCTACCATACATCAGTCCGTTCTTTGTTGTGTGTGTTAGATTATCTGCAGATATTACTGGCTGAACTGTGGATAAAATACTATCCTCGACAAGCATGCTTATCCAAAATCATATAGAGGCCTGATTAGTGATGAGTGATACTGTTTTTATCTTTGTACTATCTTAATAGTATGTGTATGAGCTACCATGCTTCTTCCCCATAGTCATGTTCCAGAACTGGAAACAGAGCTAGTGCAGTGCCAGTCTTCTTGCTGCCAGGGTCCGGCATGTCACTCTCTGTTCTAGCAATGGGGAGATGCTTTAGTGCACTCTCTCTTTTCCCTAGTTGGCAGCATTCCTCTCTTCTCCCTGTTACATTCTGGAGTGACTGAGTGATGTGGAGTTCTGAGTCCTAAAGAGGACTGTGTGGTGAAAAAGGGTGAAGGGGGTTGAGGAAGCAGAAGTTTCAGTGCCACCTTGTTCTGCATTGTCCACTGTAGAATCAAATTTCTCAGGTACAGGTGTTGCTCATCTTGGGGGTTTATAAAAGTTGGAGGAAAATAGTCATGATGATGTTCTCATGTAAACCAAATGGATTCCATGCATCCAGAGCTGGACTCTAATACACACTGATTGAAAAGTGGAGCTGGAAGAAGAAAGAGGAGTACCCTTTCAGCTGCCCTAAAATATCTTAAGCATTGTCCAGGATGTTTAGTAGCAGTGAGATAAAAGCCAGCATGTTTGTACACTTCTTTTTGCTGTCCATGTTGTAGAAAATTCAAGTGATACCACTGCTCACTTCTGTGGACTAAGCATGGATTTGAGAATAGAGGTTGTGTAGATGTACCTTTTGAGATTGTCCATCTCATTTTGAGCAGATGTTTAAGTAGATGTTACTAATGAGTAGTTGTTTTCTATGATTACTTATAAAACTGATACTGGAACGTAATCTGTAAGAAAGCCCTGGATCCAGACCAAGGGGGTTGTAGTAGGAAGAGTAAGAACTAACAACAAAAATCTGTTCTTCAGTCTTCCTCTCCTTATGGAAAAGGGAAGAAAAGGAAAAGAAAAACCTACCTTCAAATGATGCCCTTAGTAGAATGTACAGTAGTAATTATTGTATTTACAGTAAGTGTTTGAGAGACTGGTTTTGTGTAATTAGACAGCAAAATAGCATGCTTTTTGTAACATACAGTAAATGTTCTCTGAACTCTGATGCTGTTCTTTGACAGGTGAAGAAGATGCAGGAGATTGTTTATAAAACAGGTGACTGAAGTGTGCGATATAGTGATATGGTTTTTCCGGAAGAAGTTTTAAATTCAGCTTAACCTGAAAACTCAGGGATTTGGTAGTGATGACTAGCGGCATAAGTATTATTTTAAAAGACAAGTATTTAAAAGCTTAGCAGAATAATTTGAGATGTCACTTCCACCGTTCTCCATTAAAACGTGTAGCCATCCCACCTGTCTGTCATGCAGACAAAAACGATGTGGAAATAATACAAACTTTTCCTGCGCAGAAAAGCTAATGAAAACTCTTGTGGCAACCCTTTGTGGCAGCTGTATGACAATATGGAAGAGCCTGGGATGTTTCCTCCACTCTCCAGGCAGCTGCAGCGTCTGCTTCTGCTTTAGCAGACATTTCTCAAGCTTTTCTACTGGCTATGGATGCCGAGTTCCCGGAGGGAAGAAAGTGAACTTTCAGCATGGGACACGAACCATTGTTTGGCAAAAAGTGTGTCAAAAAGTCCCAGTTCTTGAGAGTAATTAGGACTTAAGAGAAAGACCATCCCAATGGCGATTCGCTGCGGGAAACCCCCGCTTCCCCGCCGTTCCAGCAGCCTGGTACCGCCTCTCGCAGGCACCGGGGGGCCCGGGGTGACGGCGGGACTCTTAACGTGAAGCCGCCGGAGCGGCCGCGCCGGCGGGGGCTGAGGCAGAGCCCGGGCCCGCCCCGCCCCATATAGCGCCGGTACCTGCGGCCGCCGCGCCGCTCCGCCCCGCTCCGCCGCCGGACTCCCGCGTCCCCTCGACACTTGCGCTCGGGTATGTGATAACTGCCCGCCTGAAGCTTGCCGAGGTAAGATGGCAGGATGCTTGTATGAGTTCCGACGTGACATGTCTTCTTCTGAGGAGGCGAACGCACGGCAGAAGGGGCGATGGAAGGCGAGAGGTCAGGGCAGATGAGACCTCGCTGTAATCGGATCGGGCTGACGGCGTTTCTGTCGGGTATTTGTTTTTTGCGCGACTCTTTCTTGCCCTTTCAGTGTGCCACATCGCCTGTAGTTGCGTTCGAGTTTGGCCGATGCACTTTGTTTGCCAAACCCTTGGTGTTTCCAGAGACACGGAGGATGCTGCTGTGGCGCGAGCGACTGTGTGCATCTCTGTAGCTCAAGACTTCCTACATCAGTTGTTAGTTGTTAGTTGTGTTAGTTGCTTCTTTACAGAGCAGTAAAATATGAGTGCTTTTGCAGCCTTCTTTGTAGGAGACTTCTGTAGGAGCCTGGCGATACTCCTGGATGAAAAGGGAGTTGGTAATAGGCAGGAGACTTGATGTTTTAGAAAACTTACTATGGCTTCTTACCAAAATCAAATATTAGGTGGGGTTTTTTTTTGTCCTGTGGAATTCATTAGTCTGTAAGGAAGACATATTTGGTGACCTAGCGATGATGTACTTGCTGCAGCTAACTTTTTTTGTCGAATGTTTATCATTGAGTGTTGAAAGGAATTTGGTGTTACTTAGTAACTTTGTAACTTACAACAGTAACGGCTTTGGAGATTTTTTTTTTTCTTTTCCGAGTCTGTAGTAGACATTTGTTTAAATTTTAGTAGAGAAGACCAAAAAAAAAAAAGGTGAAAGTTTCCTGGCAGCAGGCGCATAATTAGAAAGAAGGCTGGGAAAAGTAAGACTGACCTTCCTTATAATGATGTGTTTACAGAAACTTGGAAAGCAGAGATATGCATTGGCTATCAAAGAGAAACCAACGTCTGCTGCTGGAACATTTGGGTCAGCCTTATATTAAGGAATATGGCACTGCAGAGCATATGTCTAAAAATAGGAGTGGATACATTTGATGTTTCATTAGGCTTTGAGGTCAAGAAACTGTTTTTCCATGGTATTTTGTGGCTGTATTGAACTGAGGCCATGATTCCTGGGGCCAAACCTTATATTTCTGAAATTAACTCCATCAGATGTGTTACATATTGTATGGAAAGTTTTATGTCCACTCACAAGTCTGTGTGCACTGAAATCCACTGGAGTTCTGGGATGGCAAAAGTTATGATGATGTTCTTAAGGAAGCTCAACGGTTTCCAGGCATCCAGAGCTCGTCTGTGATTCACAATGCATACCAGACATAGAAGGGATTAAGATACAGAACCGATAACAAGAGGATGGAAAAAATAATAAATATAAAAAGTTAAAAGGCTCACAGCCCATGTCTGGTAATTGTATCTAAACCACTTTGCTATGAAAAAGAGGGCAAATACTTGTGAGAACAGGATTCTAAGAGAGATTCTGTTGCATCCTACTTTCAGATCAGGGACAAAACCTGAAAGAACCATCCGTCTGTGAAATAATATTCTGGTACTAATTTTCCTGGCCAGGAGGAGAAACCCTGTGGGAAAAGCTGGGGGCGAAGGGACAAGAGTTTGAATAAAATAGACTGGAGGACTGGGTAGGAGGTATACAGATGTTCTTAGAACTTTTGAAGCTCTTAGGAATATGCAGGTAGGATTTTTTTTTTTTTTAATTAAGTGTGTCATTTGGATAAAAACATTTCTGTCACCTTTGAAACAGGAGAAACCTCATAATCACGAAGTTAGAATTTACCATGTTACCATACACTGCAATCTAACATAGAAGTTTTCTTAAAATCAGAATGTTGGATGCATGGTAAGAGTTTGTTAGCAGCTGGGAGTTATATGTCCCATAGTTTTTCTTGTAGCTTTGTGAGAGCCAAGCTAGTTTGCTTTTTTTTTTTTTTGGTGAAAAACTGTTCTAAAAATTTAGAGTGTTTTGAGTAACAATAAGTGGCCTGGTGTATCAGGATTCTATTAAAAAGCACTGCTGTAATATACATATTTTTACTATCTCTATTATCTTCAAACTGTTTTTCAAGTTGGTTGGTTGGCTGGCTTGTTTTTTTTGTAGGAGCAGAACAGTTACATAAATTGTCCTGGCCAAGCTCATCTTGCTGGATGCTCATGCACCTATTATTGTGGGCCTATTATTTTGAACTAGCCTGAGTCTACTGCTTTCTCTTTGCATAGGCTGTGTGAGGATTGCAACATATAAAAATTTGCAATGTGTTTATTCTACAGTAATTATTGTTTTTGTACAATTGCAATTATCGTAAATTAGTTATGGAGATCTGCGGTTCCAGGCAACAGAAAGCAACTCACTATTCTCTGCACTGAAGAGTTTTTTGAGCTTATACGACAGTAGTGGAGGGCACAATAGTCTCGCCTCTCTGCAAACAGGAGGGGAGTTGCAGTTTTGTCATCCACTTTGTGGTCTGTATGACTGCAGCAGCCATTTCTAATAGCTATGTTAGCTATGTTAGCACAGCATGCCTCCGGTTCTGTAAGGACACAGTGGTAAATGTGATGAGTAATGTTCAGCTGTTGGGCTTTGGGCATTGGAAGACAAAGGGAGTTGTCTGGCTGGATGTGACCTGTGGGACGCTGGGCAGCCCACTTACGTGGAGAATTCCTTCTTTCTCTGCTGTATGGAGTTTTTTTCTATTACTCTGCCTCAAAATGATCCATGAGAGACGCACCTTATTTAAACTTACGTGGTTCTTGATTGGGCAAAGTAAACCGATCTGACTTGTAAAATCATGTATTTGATGGGAAATTATTGTATTCTTCAAACAGCAAATTAATTTCTCAACTAGCTCTACTTACAGTAGCTGTTTTGTGATGTTACTCATGCCAACATAAATGTGGACCCATATGCCTGGGAGCAGAGCAGAGCATCAATCAGCGTGATGTGTATATAGGATCATTTCCTTTAGATTATGAATAGTGGTAGGCACTGAACTTGAAAGATATTAGGACAAAGACCTTTGGTTTTAAAAAGCTGAGTTTCTAAGATGAAAATGTATAAATAAGGGAAGTGCATGGGGTGTAGTGAGAAGAAACTGTCTGAAAGATGAAGTGTATACACTATTAGTTACATAATTTCCCTGTGAAATGTTTTATGTTACTGTCATATGTCTTTTCATTTGCTGTTTATTCTTTAAGAAAGGCGTCTTCACGTATTTGGGGTTCTACTGGACCTTTACTGACCTGAGAAGAGTTGGTGGCCCTAAGATTTCATTTTCCCAATAAAAAATTCAGGGTTATGTAGAGCATATTCTTTACCTGATAGTCCTATATATGCTTAAGAACATAATCATGGGCTAGAAATCTTTCATCCTGGGAATATTCTTTAATCAAAATATGCTTATGGAATTTTGTATTCATGAATTGCCTTCCATCTTGGAAACATTCCTGTTTTCTTAACAGATAGCCTTTCACCACTAGATTAAGTAATAAAGTTCCCTTTGGAGTGAAGCTCCCACTCAGTAATAGCAATACCGAGCAAAGATTTCGTAGTGATAATGCATCAATTTGGGAGAATTAGGAAGAATAAATGCATATAGAATAATTACTAACCAAGTTATAGTATGCCCAGAAGACTCATTTTAACCTCTAATTCTGCAGAAAGTGAAGAGAAGAGTCTTTTGTGACCACAAGTGTCAGAACTTCCTGGAGCTTTACAGAACATTTAGCATGTTGGTATACATATAATTTAAAAATTATACTTACTATGCTATCGTAACTATCATAGAAGGAGAACCAATAATTAAGGCAGTTCTTTTTTACATGTGTGAAGTATAATTTCTGCATTAGCACACAAATAGAAAACTATAAAAATATTTTCCTCCACATTGCTGTCTAGACACTTAATGGGGTCCTTCTCCCACCTGCTTGAGACATTCTAGACTTTGCCAAGGCAGGAAATTTGTATTTCCTTTATTGAAGCAGAAAGTGATTGTAATTAGTGTATTGTGTACGGCACTCCCCAGCGCTTTCCCTTTCCACAAAGGGAAGGCGTTTAAGATAAACGACATTTATTTTTATATAAATAAATAAATGCGGGGGGCTCAATTTATTGCTGGGCCTTTTTCTGCCTGGTGCACGCTCATTACATGAATCCGCTTTCCCTAGTTTGCGTAGTGCACATATCTCTCTAGGGATGATGTAAGAAATCTTTGTTTAACTTAGATTATTTTAAACCATCCTTTGGTAGCAATTACTCAGAATTCATTCCTGTCCTTCCCAGGACATTCTTCTGAGACTGGCGAATTTTATTCCTTCATGTCACCAAAAAATGTTCCTCTTGGAATTTCTCCTTGAAATGGACTCGGGATTTTGTTTGTTACCACTTTCAGAAGATGGTCTATATTACATGTGCTGGTCTAAAACATGGAAGAAGAAAAAAACAATTATTCTAATTCTTCTTTTTGAATAAACCAATCTTATACCATGTTTCACTATAGAATAGTTCAAACAGAAAGTGGCAATGTGGGCTTGAGTTCATACTTCAGCCTTAAAAATGTGGAACAGTTATTTTGCTGAAGGGTTGAGTCTGCGTGTCAGGAGCTGCTATACTGCATTGTCAAAGTGTCCAGGTTTCGGTAAATATTCATAAAATGACACATCGCATTTGTCCTTTTGGATTTGTGTAAAGGGAAGGCTTTCTAGAGAAGGACAATTACTTGCAGATATGATGTGTCAGCCAGCAGAAATGTACAGGAAAAATTTTTTTTTATTTCATTGGCAGCATCGTTACATTTATTTTTGAGGCCTAAAATGTAAAAAATAGATTGACACATAAAAATCTGTTTTAGTAATGTTAATGTTTATACCAACCAACTAATGCCATCAAATTCAGAGTGAAGAATGATGTTCTTTTCTTGTATGCTACTGTACCCATTGAGGCAACACGGTACCTGAGGTGTGCATGTAAATAATAGGAAAACACAGGGAAATAAATTTACAACATCAGTATTTAACTCCTGGCTTTTACAATCTTGCTTTTACAATTTAAAAAAGATTCCTCACCTATGGTGAAGAAAAATCCACTTCAGAGAGCAAGAAATGCATGGAAGCAGTATCTGGTGGGCTGGAGAAACTTCATTAGGAGTTCCTTCCTGGCTTGTAGTGAATAGAAAAGGAGTATAGAATATTGTGATTTTTGTGTGTGTGTGTGTTTCTTCTGCTACAGAATCATTTAAAAAGTATGACTCCAGTTCTCTGGCCTCCCTGAATACAGAAATCTGGTTTAAATCAAGACCTGCATGCATTACAGCAACTTTTCTCAGGAGAGCCAACCTGCTGGTTTTAGGCCAAGCTTTAAGCTGGGCTTGCTTTCTACCCATTTTTGCACCTTACTCACAACTTGGAATACTTATCCTTAAAAAAAGGATATTTTTTTTCTGTAGTTGGATTTTTGTCATCTTTTTAAATGTTTACTCTGCGGCTGAATTCATTCTTCTGAATAGACTGAATCACAGTATGAAAGTAGTCACTAGAAGCAGAATTGTTTCTTTCCACTCTGTTTCAAAGACCATGTGCATTTGTACATGCAGATATGTGTGAAATGTATGTTTCTGACTTTAAAGAACAGATAATGCAGATTGTTATGAAAGGAGATTATGCAAGCCTGTGTTCATATATATCTAATGGTGTGTGAGTATATATACGTTTGTGTGTGGCCATTCAGAGCGTAAGTAAAAATCTGTATCTGACTCGTGGGGATGATTTGTTTAAAGCAGCTATTAAAGTGCAAAACAATTTTAATAGCCAGCTTTGGCTAGTGGAGCAGGTTCACCAAGGCAACATAGAAGGTTTTGCATAAATGAGAGTTTCCTTGTGCAGAATCCCAGTAATGCTGTATTTCTTCCAGCGCACCTCACTGTACTTACTTTGGCTCTAAAATACAAGACCTTTGTTTTCAGTATTTGAAGGTTTCAGGAGGACACCCTGATTTCTGGCTGTATTTTGCGATGCCCAAAGACTCAGGGAATTTTTTAGAACAAATGAGGCTCTGAAAACCCCAGAGGTGGTCGTAATATTTTGCGGATGGGATATTTTGATGGACTGCGTGTGATGTGTTTCCTGTCAAAACTTTCAGGGAATTAAATGAAAGCATGAGTTACTTGGTGTTGTGTTATTGATGGTGACTCTGTTGCAAGATGATGCCATTTACTTCTGTGCAAACCTTGGGTGCCTAAAACCAGAATTACATAAAGAAAAAGTAAAGGGAATGTTGATATCCACACTGACAGAAGTACTGGTGCATGGCTACAAATGTCTTTCAGACATTTTCATGAAGAGAGTGCCTGGGCTTCAGAGGTGTTTATCAGTATCATTCAACTGACAATCCACCAGACTGTGTATTTTGCTCCATAAGCTATGGATTCTTTTCAGTCAGGAGTCAGAGACTCTTGAGTTTTCTTTTCCACAACAGACATGTTTCCTCACCTGACACAGTGAAATTCTATTGCTTTTCTGTTTCTAAAGCAACCTGGTAATTTTCATATATCTATGATAATTCTCATGCACTTGGGTTCAATGTCTTCACCAAATCACATTTATTCTTTCACATATAACCTTTGTAGCCTGTTTTTAAACACAGTAAATATTTTGCCATACTGATCGTCTATGTTCTAGGGAGGAAGTCTTGATTTCCTATAAATCTTCAGTTTTTTCTATCTTTATAAAAATCCAGAGATCTGTATGCAATGTAAAAAAGGGAGATGCTTCTTCTATCACTTTCTGCAGACATATGAAATCCAATTTATAAAGTGAGACTACAGAAGTTCAAACTATATTGAAAGTACATTATGCTGTCTTATGAGCCTCTAGGATGTTACATGTGGTTTCTATTCTTTTATCTTTAGTGACTTTTGGAGTTTCTACTAGAGATTTTGAGGTTATTAACTGTTTAACATTTTCTTAAGTTGTTAATCAGGAACTTCTGGAAAATTATTGCTTCCATTTTCTACATTGTATTAAAATTCCCTCTGAACCTCTTCTTTTTTTTTTTTTTTTGAAAAAGAAGAAAAGTATTCTAATATCAGTTGTATTTCAGGAGCATTTGCGCTCATAGGATACAGAGCTTTCAGGGAAAAGAGCCAAGGTTGGAAGCTGCTTTCATATATATGCAACTGAATTAGATGGATGTTGCATGTGTATTTGTCCGCATAAATGGAGGGGAAAAAGAGGAGTGCCTATTAACATAAAACCAAAATTATATGTTAGCATTTTCTCAAACAAAGAATGAACTTTCAGCCACTGACTCTGAGGTTAGTTCTCTGGTTGTCTCTGGTCCATAAAACTCAGAAATCTGGATCTCTTGCCATGTTTCCTTTGCTCTCCCACCAACTGTATGGCTGCCGGCAGCGACCAGCTGCAAGCAACACATGAGCCTCCCTTGCAGCCCTGGCTGGAACACATTACAGTCATCATGTCTTGATGTCAAAGATGCGTCATGTGCTACGTGGACCAGTGTGTGGTGGCACCATTCCCAGGATGGTGAAGCTCAGCGCTGATCACATGCATCACAGTCCGCCCAGGATCGAGGACCCGATTTTGATGAGTTATTCATATTAGTCTTTTGGTTTGTGGTTGAGATTCTCAAATGCTTCCTCTCTTTAATTACCTCAAATTCCTCAAGAGTTTTGTTATAGATTGCACACTGTTTTGCATGAATTTGAAAATGTCTTTGACAAGAGTCACTTAAAAAGGGAGGAAGCTACCAATGTGATTTATTTCTCAATTGCCCTTCATCTTGGAAAATTTAGGGTTTGCTAAAACCACTGACAGAATAATTTAAGGTTTCATATGTGTTCCATAGCTAGTAGAGGTAACTGCAGCATGCTTCATGGACAGGAAATTGGTGGTAGAGGGGCTTTTCAGAATATGCGGGACATAGGAAAACGTATTTCCTTAATTGATCTGAGCAGCAGTTCAATGTTTCAGAATTTTCTTTGGATGCTCTTGGCTGTAAACATTCAGGTCTATATTAATTGTTTGTGCTGTAAATTGCTGATGGTGCCTAATGTTCTTGTTATCTGTTATCGGGTCTTGCATTGTACAGATTCCAGTCACATGAATATTGCACATTGATGTGCAGATTAGCATGTTGTGGGGACAAGGACATATGTTTAAACTGAGTTGTCATGCTTTTGGTTTAATGAAACCATTTCAGTGCCCTTTTCCAGACGATATTAGTAGTTCTTCTGCTATAATGGTATATATTGTCCTGTGTTTTTGAATAATTGCCTTTCTAATCAAACTCTAATTGAGGTGCTAACTCTTGAGATTTATCTGTTGCATGTTTAGATTTTTCATTCCCCAGTAAAATTAGGATTATAGTTACTGTTGCTGATGAATTTTACACACTGACCTGAAAACTGAAGGATATGCAATGAGAAATGATAGTGTTGCACATAATGTTCACGCTCTGTCAAGTCAGGCTATGGCTGGGAACACAATGTTATAAAAGGTGTCTCTAGAGAGTGTCAAGCTTAATTAGTTGTACCTCATTAGCTCTAAACTTGAATGTTTCTGTTCTTGAATAACTGTATACACGTAAGCAGTTTGGAGTATCTGTTGTGGTAGAAGTATCTATTCTGGTATAATCCTGCCTATAGACAAGTCCAACTGATTCTTTCATCTCCAGTTCCCTAGTCCAAAGGAAAAAGCAACATTTCTAAACTGTAATACTGTAGGATAACTTACTGCAGAAAATTAATCCAAGTGTTTGTTAAGCCATGGTTACTAAGTGATACTTAGCTGGTGTTGAAAGAGATACTTTCTGTTTTGTGTAATATTTCTAGAAATTTTAAATTGTTATTCCCCTGATGGTGGTACAGTTTCTTCTGAGAGTTTGCTGTGTGAGCTTTCTCAAGATTGCAATCTTATGATAGTTTTGTAACCCAGATATCATATTTTAATTTAAAATTAAGAGTGTTTCTACAGTTCTCTGTACCGGGAAGAGCTGGTATCTGTGTATCTTTTCTGCAGCTCAGGCAGTCAAATTATTAAGTAGCAGTAACAAAGCAAGTTTAGACCGTGTGAACCATAAAAGATGCTAAAACATGTCAATAGTACCTGAAATTTGAACTATTGTAAACATGCATGGATCTCTGCAAATTGTATGTTATTGCCTTTTCCATGGTCATTTAGCAAAAGAAGTTCTCTTGAGCTCCTGAGACATTTCTGCCATACCCCTTAATAGGAAGATTTTTCTATTCCAATTTTTGAAGCAGACAATGTCATTCATAGCTGTTATTTAAATTACCTGGATTAGTATGGCATGATAAGTGGTCTCTGTGCTCTGAACATTTAGTTAAGATTTGGAAAAGACCACCGTGGCACCAGGCACACTGGGTTAACATCGACAAAAAAATTTACATGCTCCTCTATGTATAGAGACATCTTCTGTGCGTGAAAGAGAAATTTCTGTGTTTTCACTGCTTCAGTCTGCTAATAAAGGCCGAGATGAAAGATAGTCTATTTAGACTTTGTGACAGCTTTTCTGAGAAGAGAGCAGAGATTGACTCACTGCAATCATCCTACCAAATGCTAATCAGATGTTTTCCATTTCTGTCACTACTGATTGGACTTAACTGGGGACCTGAGTGTGAAACCTTTGCATCTCCAAGTATTTCTGTGCTGTTTAAGTAAAGGCAAATTAATGAGATACTTGATTCACCTCTAAAAAATTATTCCTAAAGCACAAACTAAACTTTGAAACAGATTATTATAATACATGGATGAACTTTTAAATGTAGATTTTAAAATTTGTTTGAATGAAGTAAAATTTGTGCAAAAGTTGCCTGATTTTCACAGCTACTAATTACTGTTGTTTCCGTTAGTTTCAATGGAATGTCTGCCTGAACAAATTGGCTACTGATTTGAATTCCTGAATTCACTTACACAAGTTTGGAAAGTTGTTGCAGCTGTTTTTTTCTGTGATAAAACAAAAAGATGATAGATTTGACATGTACATGCCCAGCTAGCATGTCAGTTCCTCTTGCGGCCACTATATATAGTAGGCTAACTTGCATAATAATAGTGCTGGGATGGATGGATGAGCGAGAGAGACTCACAGTTGAATTTTTTCCATTACAGCTCATTTTATCAGATGTTTTCTTTGTTTCCAAATGACAGTGCAACACAGTACAATAGTTGAAACTTAACAGAGAACTAGAGTAACTTATTTAGCAGGAACTATGTCATCCAGTCAGCAGATTTTGAAGTTTTATTCTAACTTAGGTTTAATTCATGTTAGGTAAATATAGCTGCCATATTATTTTAAATTGTGTTTTGACTCTAACTTAATTCCTCTGCTTTCTCTGAGTTTTTCTGAAAACTGGGCATTAATAATGATATTTTAGAAAACGGTCATTGGCTGATGCTAATGATTCTGCATATCCTTTTAGAATAAAGAAAATCACATTATTTAGTAATGAGTCAATTCTCTGATCAACAAAAGTACAAAAAGATGAAACTGGTTAGATGAATATTGTTATTTATACCTTTGTCATTCAGGCAATCAAGTCTCAAGTTACACGTCTTCATTTTCGGTGAAATGAAGGCCTGTACTGTGTTCTTAGTGAGAGTGTGTTAATGTTGCACAAATACCCTTCATTTGAAATCTGTAGATAGTCCCAGCAATGCAGGTGAAATTTACTTCAGTTTTTCACTGTGCACGTTAACCAGTTTAAAATCACTTTTCTCTCTTGTAACCTAGATTTTGACTTTACTTCCATTAAAGACTTCATTAATTTTAGGGCAGTTGAATTAAAATGTGTCTGTGAATTGTTGTTTGGATGGTGCCATTCAGAGGTAAAGTGGACATAGAAGTTCTTTCCTATCTTTTGTTATTACAAACTAAAGGTATAGCTTCACAAACCCCACCTCGGAAGGGACGTCCTTACCGGCAGCGCGGGCTGTGGGGGGTCCAGCTTTCAGGTGCTTCTTCTTGGACAAGCACCACCCTTCTGTTGCACCTGCAGAACCCTTGGGTGGCTGCTCTTTCATCTGAAGCAGGGAACAGATCCAAGTTTAAAAACCAAACAAACCAACCACAAAAAAACCCCACCCCAAAACCCCAATACAAAACTACAAAACACCCAACCAACAAACAAAACCACCGATCCACTCAAATTCTAGGGCTACATTCAACATCTAACTCTCTTGCCCCTTCTGATGTAAGAGTCCTAAACTGTTGTGCCGTCACAACTGGATGTGAAAGAACAGGGAAGGGCACATAGAAGTATTTGGGAATGTCTTACTGAGTAAGTGGGACAGAGAATCCATGGTATTGTAAGACCACGCAATTCCCACATGAGAGCATTCACAGTGGTTTTCAGTGTAGTCCATCTTACATTTATTTGCTGCATACCTTTACTTGATTAGTATTTTCTTTCCTAAGAGTCACTGATGTAGAGATGGCAACGTTTACTGTAAATTTACAAAGATTGTATGTTGCACAGCTGCAACTAGAAGCAGCAGGAGCTACTCAGTGAACTCCTCTCAAGCTCTTTTGGAAAAAGCAGAGGACAAAATGACCTACCTTGACTTTCTGTACTGTAGTAAATACATTTGTGTTTGTGTGTGACGGTGCCTAAATAAATTATGCTCTTAAAAAAAAATGCATGCCAGCAAATACTGCATGCAGACTTGAAGTAGGAGCTGGATTCTTGCTCAGCAATTCTGCACTAGAAATACAATAACTGGAATTTATGTTTGCATTAATTACAGCACAAACATAAATTTCTCTGGGTGTTTTTATTCTTCATGTACTATGTTGATCGCTAGACTTTATTGCTTGTGTCATATACTAAGCAATGAAAAGCAATGTCAGTAATGGATGCAAAAATGTGAATGCAAGGACTATTTTTTTCCTCAGAAAACTGTTGTAGGTCCACTGGGTTTTGCTCCACATTTAACTTATTTTTATAGCATACAGTCAAGGAGTCCTGTTATTTGTGGTGTAAAGCTCAACACATGTATCTGGATGGCTACACCTGCCTCTTAAATGAATATCAGATAATATTTTACAATAATTAACCTATTTCTTGAAAATAATGTCATACTAGAGATGAAGGATAGTACCTATGGTACCATAAAATAGAGGGTTTGTCTTTTTCAGGATCACAAAGAATAAGCAGCAAATAAAAACATGGTAGATACTTGTCTCTGTCCTGCATGGGCCCAGGGGATTAGGCCTCTCTTTTTAAATTGTTGCTTTCTAAGGTTTCCAGACGAAGTCCTGAGTCTACTGAGTGAAGTCATAAGAATTAGAACTTCGTCCCTTGCTTTTTTACTGGAATTATGTATAACTTACATGTATTTTTCTGTTAGAAATGATGCAACTCTCTTGCTGTGCAGTTGGTGACAATTTGAAGGTGGTTTTCATTACAGGTTCTTTCTTCGATGTTGTACTGAGGGCTCCAGCTCTATGTTCTAGTCCTTTGCCGCGAACTACTGGCCTTATATGATGATCCTCACTGAAGACTTTGTGGACACTTCTGAGTGTTTAAAGCAAGATGTTAAGTCGCAGAGAGGTTTCCTATTAAGGAAAAGTGATGTAATGTCGGTGGAATACTGCCAATTTCTCTCTGCTCATTTTATTTATATTAGCTGCATACCAAAGAAAATGCCCCATAAAACATGAGTGCTCCTTGCTATATTTAGCCAAGCTAATTTACTAATACCAGGAGATTGTGTTTATATGCAATGGAAATAATTATAAAAAGATTTGGGAGCCTCTTCTTGAAATAAAACAGGTTGAGCCTGGGAAAAGTAAATACCAGATTTGCTCCTGATGCATCAAAAGACTCTGGGGTGTCTATTAGCATTTACGCTTGCAACATAGGTATTTCTGTGCTGAAAAGCATTGTTTAACATTTTAATCGAACTCTTTTGCTGATTGTTTAAAGAACAGAAAGTACGAGGAAGTTATTTACATTGATCTGAGTCTTTTTAGTCTTAGCAATGCAAATGTCCTTGCATTTAACCTATGTGACTAAAACTAATCCTGCCACACACATTTCAATCTGATCTTCTGGTCTGAAATATTTGCATTCATCTTCTTATGGAATACAGTGTGATACTGTGTGCTGCTTTTTTTTTGTGATGTTTAAAACCGGTCTGGCATATCTTTTGTTAATTACCCTCTCTGACTTTCCTTTAGGAGTACTTTTTAAATGAGTAAATGGGTCCCCCTTTTAATGAGCAAAGTTTTTTTGCCTGGTTTATGTTCAACTCTTTGTTCAGCTGATGGTGTTGATAAATAATCACAAAATTTCTTCCTGTCTCTAACAATGTTACTTCATAATGCTGTTAAACAATTTGACCTTTTCTGTTAATTTTATTCCTACATGGTGACCCTAGCTGGGTGTGGTAGTGTTGGAACTATGGATCCTCCCTGATACTACGTCCGCCTAAAAGAATATTCCCCATCAAGAGTAGCTAAATACATTTGTCGGCTGCTGATAAATAAGAGCTGTTGTACCAGTGAACTATATAATGCATATAGAAAAAAAAAAAGTGGTACTTTAAAATTAATAAATTAAATGTTAAGTCCAGTGTGACTGTGAAACTGTGATGTATTATAAGATTTGCAGTTGATTCATGAGATACAAAGCTGTGGGTAGGGGAAAGAACTTTGAGTAATGTTATTTTTATCTCCAGTACTGAGGATGTGTTGGACATTTTATGTGTTTTTTTCTCAAATCTGAGCCTCCTGTCTTCATTTTGAAGTGTGTGCTTTATCAGGATGACTTCTAAAGATGCTTCTTTAAGAGGGTCTTTATACGTTCTGACATTTAGCATCTAATTTGCACACTCTGAACTGCACTCTGGAGGTTTCACTAGTTTTAGGAGGCTGGACTACTACTTATGTAAGTGAGATGCCAAAGATGAAATTATGAGAACATTTCCCTATGTGTCTCCTTTTGACTAGAAGCATTAGAACGACGTGACAGAAAACTAAAGTGCTGCAAGGCCAGAAGAAAAAGGCAGATGATCTTTTAGGCCTATCACAAATCAAGTGTCATTGTTTTACACATCTGGAGCTTGTTTTGAAAATATAAAGCTGTTTAATATATAGAGGATTTCAAAATGATTGCGAGACTCCGTTGCTATTTCCAAGTATGCAGATCTTTCCTCATTCATTCTGAATGATTCATTAGGGAAGTAGATCATGCTGCTAAAAAATCATGAGAAAAAATTTTGAGTCAACTAAGGGTCGAAAAACATTTCCTGCAATTATGAAGTATGTTAATCAAGCCGGGCCTTTTGCCTTACAGATTCCTCTTAATTTCAAATATCAGATTTTAAACATAAGACAAATTTAAACAGAACAAAAAGCCTTGGATCATGAGATGCCATTTCTAGTATTAGGCTCTTGAGGACAAAAGTTCTCCCTAGTGTAGACGATCAGACATAACTAATCCGTGAAGTATTGCCTGGACAGTATACAGCAAGAATTATGTGCTATCAATTCTTGCTTAGCAACGTTTATTTCCCCATTTTCAAAACTAAGGCCTGGTGGATTAGTTATTATTTAAGTAACTTTAATACTGAAGTCTTGAAATCCATTTGGAAAACTACAGTCTCTGAAGGTTTATGAAATGACCGAAAATTGGGCAGCTTCAGACAACATTGCCTTTAGGGCATGAGAATGTCATTGATGTGGCGAGTCTAAGTGCATGGGCTCGTTAGAGTCTTGGCATACCAAAGAGGAGGACTGTTGGGGAACAAACTCGTTTTCCTCCAAACAAAAATAGAGCAGCTCAGCCTTTCTGCAAGTCTAGGTGCCAACTTTACCTGATAGACAGTACAACCAGTCAGAGAACTTAAATGTCTTTGCCTTATTTTGTCCTCTACAACAAAAAAAACCCCTACAATATTTTAAAACACTCTCATGTGCCTCTAGCTTTTTGGTTTCTCATTTAATCATTCCTTATTCTGCAAAAATTACCATTGTATTTTATATGAATTAGAAATTAGCTGACCTCAAAGTGTCCAAACCCTTTTGTTACTGAGTAACTCTTGTGCTTAGTGCTGTGTTTGAGGTTTCTCCCTGAAACGGAAAAGGAATAGAGTAATCCTTCAAATGAGAAACAGGATCAAGGTACTGCGTAAGTTTTATTTGTGACTTCAGAGTAGCTTTACTAAACTGGCTCAGAGACACAGGAGTCATGCAGGTTCTGACAGCTGGAATAATCTTTTAGTTCACGGTAGAAAAATGTAGAAGACAAGGGTATTTTAGGCCGTATTTTCTGAAGAGCAAAGCACGCTTTTCTAGAGGAGCTAGCACGTGGAGTGAGGTAGAAGCTGAAGTCACTTGTCTTGCTGTTGTACACTGTAGGTAGTGCCGGAGCTCCCAAGGAGTGGTGAGGAGGTGGTGATAGCCCAAGGAAAGAGGCAGGGAGACAGACAAGAAAGAAGCGATTTTATTATTGTCAAAATTTCTCTATTTTTGAAGTTACCTACAAGTCCAAAACTACATTTTTCAATATGGAGCTACAGGTTGTTTATCAAATCTCAGCCAGATAAGATTTTTCTTCTCTCTATCTCAGCTGTTTGTGAGGTAAAGGGTAGCTTGGAGTCCAAGCTGTCGAGATACAGAAGGTTGGACACACATTTAGCTTCAACTCCAGTGTGAAACTTGTACTGATACTTTTATGTTTCATTAACACTTAAACAAAAACAATCATGGAAAAAAGGCATGGATTTTTTTTTTTCATTTCAATTTAACTAACAGTGATTTACCAGTAGTTTTCAAATGTAATCTGAGTATTCTACTTATGTTAAGGAAATGTATTGTGCAGACTTAAAATGTTACACTACACTTTTTTCAATAAGGATAAAACACAAAATGCTATTGCTCAAGAAAAACTAAATTGCCTTTCACTGTAGGAATAGGTAAACCATTTTTCTCATCATCCCTTCTGGAATGTTCATTTTAACATCAGTCTAATCTCAATAATTAAATATGGGAAAATATAACTTGAGATCCTCAAATCGTACGTGTTCTGTTTCTAGGCCAATATTATTTCTCAAAGAGTGATCAGTTCCGGTCTAAGAAGGTGCACGAGTCATCAAAATAATGAGTCCATAAAGAGAGAATCTTTAATCATAATTATCAGAAAAATGGGTTTAAATCTTGAGGAATATACTTTTATTTGTAACTAGCTTTTGCAAACTACCCTGTGATCAAACTGAAGACAAATAAAACATGTTTGTTTTATCTGGGCAGTTTTTACTGGAGGCAGGAGGAAGGAACAGAATTAATTGTATTCTGGAGGTCAGCAGCAGACAAATAGTATAATCTGTACTACAGCACATAAAATAGTAAAACTTCTGTCTAGGCCAAGTCCATACAATGTCTCTGAATGTGTAAACATTAAATAATATGCAGGGTACTCTATTTTTAATATGTTATACATAAATGTGAGATATATATATATACACACATATAAAAATATTTTAAGAAACCCTAAAAATTAAAGGAAGACTTTAATTTTCAGCATATTTGTTTAGCAAGATATGTGCTTAACTTCCCGGAAATGGCAACTTACATAAAATAGGAAGCCAGAGTCTCTTGTGGCGTACACACTCTTTTTTAAATGCCTTCTACATTGCATGGTTTAGCTAGACACCTCATGCTAGTTTATACGTCTACTCTGTATGTATTGCCTACATTAGCAACTAGTACACAGAAACAAAAGTGGCTCTGTAGAGTGCAAAAGCATGCTGAAGGCATGGTATCTACACTACACATTTCAGAGTCAGTTTGGGATTTTGCTTTTTCACTTTGGACTAGCTCTAGTCTGGTCTCATGGATCAAAGCCCATCAGTGGCTGGAGTTTGTTACTCTCACTTCACCGGACAGGATGTCTCTCTCTATAGCTGCCTGAAAGAGGCTGGAGTGACGTGGGTGTCAGTGTCTTTTCCCAAGTAGCAAGTGATAGGATGAGAGGAGATGGCCTCAAGTTGCACCAGGGGAGGTTTAGATTGGATATTAGGAAAAATCTCTTTAGGGAAAAGGTTGTCAGGCATTGGAACAGGCTGCCCAGGGAAGCGGAGGTGTTTAAAAGACACGTAGACGTGGCGCTTAGGGACATGGTTTAGTGGTGGACTTGGCAACGCTAGGTTAACAGTTGGACCTGGTGGTCTTAAAGGTCTTTTCCAACCAAAACAATTCTATGATTCTTTGAAATCAGCTCATGTTCTTGAGAGGCTTCTTCAGGGTGCAAACTGGAGAACAAGCAAGTGGAGGCAGTTGGAGATTTGCTTCAAAAGTACATTTCTCACACAAGCTAAAGCACAAATGCAGATGTGTCCTTACTGTCCTCTTAGGAGAAGTGCCAGTCTACGTGCTTCCTTGTTTTTGGCCAGTCACCAGGTTGGTTACTATTTTATTTAGCAAAAATGAAACTTGGTCCTCTCTGTTGCTTTCTCTGGGTAAGAAGGGTGACTCCTTTCACTGAGAGCTAAGCAAGATTCAGAACAGTTTTAGAGAAAGGACCAGCCATTCGGAATCACTGACAAGTGCTTATCATTACAAAATTTACCTGTACAAGCCCTTTTTTATGTCATTATACATCACTTAAGGCACAGTTTAACTCAGGTAAGTCCTTACTGCACAAGGCTCCCATATTTAAGGTTACTTGATCTATTAAGAAATAAATAGCACTTAAAGTGAATCATCTTTATGGAATGTATTTTCACTCAAAGGTACAAAAGTAATTACTTGCTCCATCATGTATACGTAAGGTATTCCATTTAAGCTTTTCAGAACAATGCACTGTACAGTTAGCTAGCAGTTAAAAAAATGTTAAATTCTAACTGTAAAGCCTCTTCATCTGTTTACCAGGGAAATAATATTTCGGAATTGTGTGTTGCCAGTGCAAGTAACTAATTCAAGTTGAGCGGCTGTGTCCAAAAGTGTGTAACTTCAGGTTACCTTGTTTCTCTTTGTGATGATAAGGAATGTGATTAGTTCTGGTCAGGTCTATTCAAGGTGTTCAGGAGCAGAATATATTCTGAATATTTAAAAGTATATTTTGACTGCAGTGACATCTGTGTATTATGGGTGGATTTTGCCTTTGCTCAGTAATTCTACTGGTAGGTATTAAATTTGGGGTTTATAACAAGCAATGGAGACATTCCAGTGAGGTGTAGAATTCAGTCACAGAGTAAGGTTGCAAGTGTACTTAGTCCTTAGGATTTGCCTAAGACATCTTCACTATAATTATGTTTATCATGAAGTTGTAATAAGCAGTAGCTCTGCATATCTAAGGGTGCTTTAGCAACATTTTGAGTATCCTAGCTTTTCTTGTCTCTTTTATACTTTGAGAAAATGCCTTCTAAAAAGAAAAACCCAAACTCATGTCTGGTTAGATAAGAAGTGACAGTGCCTTGTAAACTCTATTTTTGAAATTAGTCCAGGAAGGTGAATGGAGAACCACATCTTAAAAGATTGTTCCTCATACAAATAGGTGACAGAAGTATTCATCAGGCAGGTATCACTGAATACAATAAAAGTTACTGATAGAAAAAAATGTGATAAACCAAAAAGATGATGTCAGTCTACATGAGCAGTTAAAGTTATGTCTACTGTTACAGCCAAGTCTACAAAGAGTTCTTTTTAGTTTATTAAGTGCAATAGCTGACAGAAGATACATCTGCCACACTGTCAAGTATTTCCATTTTGCTAAGATGTTCTGTTGCTGCTGTCTTGCCGGCTCATGTTGGAGTTTTCATTCTGCTCTGTGACAAGTGAGCCCGCAAAGAGTCTGCTGGCCACGAAGAGATTGAGCATTTGCCAGCTCTGCGCAGTAATATTTATGTGCAATGCTGCAACACGTGCGAACACTGAGGACACTTCAGCTATTTTTTATATTCAGTTTCTTTGCCACAAAGTGAATATTTAACTTAACCAGAGCGTTGTCTATCAGCTAGCCTGTTCGGGGAAGAAAGCTGAAGCCGTTTGTCCGTATCTGAATAAACTGGTAACTGCAGCTGGAGCCAAGCAGCTGTGTAACATGGAGGGGGTAGCTATTTGTTCCCTGTTTTCAGGTGCCACAGAACAACAGAAGAGCAGCAGTGAAAGGCTGTTATTTCTTCAATTAATGCATGAGATGCTTCACCAGTGCTTTTAAAAGGCTGTCTAAGAGGGCATGTGGGAGGAAAATTTCTCCCAATGGATCTACAAATGTCTCCGGGTGACACCAATCCCTAATACGGCAGTAACTTCAGATACGCTGGGAAGTTTGCAGCATGCAGAGTGACTACACAGTTATTTGTCCTTTTAAGTATCTTTCTTTTCACTGCCATAACTTTCATTGAGATTACCCACCTAGATTGCCTGACAGGGGTATAGCATCCTGCACTGGATCGAGCACAAGATATAATTTTGTTAGGATTATGTTGGTTGAATACTCACAACTTTTGTGATATTTAATATTTCACTTTCCAATGCTCTTGAGAAACAGGCTGAAAGATTATTACTGTCTTTAGCAGTTGCTGCTACTTCCTTGTGCTTCTCTTCCTTCCATAAAAGACAGTGTACATTGATGATGGGGTTATTTTTGTGTGTATAGAAGGACTTCAGCAAGAATGGTATAGTACTAAAACTTCAAGATACTAAAATGGTGCTGGCACCTAAAGTGTGTAAGTCATATTGTCGTAGCGGGAGAATCTCGGATGTATTTGTTTATTTCATATAAACACCAGGTTTTATGCATTGGTTTCCTTTCCAGTGGTTCCTTTTCATATGGTATCTTAAGAATAGGATACCTTCAGTGAGTTTCAGTGCTATTGATGTGTCAACTGGTAATATCCATGAGGCAACAACCTGCTCAAATGTCAGAACTGTTTGTGAATACAGAATGGCTGGTAAAAGGGCCTAGAATTAAAGTTTTAAAACTAACTTAATTTTGTCAAGTAGTTTTAAAACATAGTTAAAATTTTAATTTTCATAAAAACACACAGCAACTGTGTGTTACCTTTAATGTCAGGGCAACCAGTAGCTACACTATATTTTTTTTCTTTTTAATATGATGTTCATTCTTCCTCCTGAAAGTATCTACTTCAGTAATATGAAGCACTCATCTTTATGTGCAACCTAGAGAACAGACACTTGACAGATATTAGAATATTAATATCGAAAACATGGTGGTCCAGTTTTAAACCCTCTGTAACTAGGTGTTCATGAGTAGGCATAAATTAAGCAAATCTCTTAACTTTGGTGGCTAGTGGTAGATGAAATGTGATGATTGATAGAACATCTTGTTAATCAAATGTATTAAATTTAAAATTTATATAAAAAAGGAAACAACTGCTCATGTGCTGTTCCAGTGCCAGCAGTGGGAAAATGTATCGTACTACATCTAGAAGAAAAGGAGTGGCAATCCCTATTTTTGCTGTTCAGTTTTGGTTTTAGGCTAGTACATTTTTTTCAAACTTTGATATATATATATTTTTCCTCATAATTTCTTTGAATATCCCAGTCAGCACAGAATACAACATTCCACATGCTATAGCACAATCAGAGGCAGAATACCTATTTGTCCTTTTTCAGGCTAGTTCATTCCTGCATGCCAAGTCATAATTTCCTACACATCGAGCCAATTCAGCTGTAAATTGGAACCTGTATTGCTATTAACAGCTTGTTACAATTTACCTCTTAATAACAACATAACAGTGTTTTGCTTCCTTTATCTGTAAAACTTGTTACCTGTGTGTGCACTGGTTAAGTAACGCTACTAAATTACCAAACCAGACAGATTTTAGACTACCACACTAGTTCTTATGATCTAACCCTACCAGAGAAATGGTGTTTAGCCTTTTTACTAGAGCTGTATTGTGTCTTTATGACTTTTGGGAACAATGGTGTGCACAAGAGCACAATTTCCTCTCTTTCTGTACTCAGGCTAAACGTGTTATCTCACTGGTGCATGTTTTGAAAAATATCCCTGCAATGGTATAGAGAGACGAAAAATGGTTCCTGTCTCCAAAAGAATTTCTTGCGTTTGCTGAATGCTGGCACTTTCACTACTGTTGGTTTCCTTAGTACAGAAATTACCTTGATGCCTTTGACAGATAATCAAGCCATAATGGAAAATGGGCACAGGTGCAACTGCCACTATTTAGGATAGACAGAAAAGTTTTAACAGCCAAATTGCAGCAGGATTTCCTTACAAGAGAGTTCACAAACAGCGCAGGTACAATGCAGATGGTTTACATTTATCTTCTGTGCGTATGAAGTTTCTCAGATGCAAGGTCAAGCTTAGTTTCAGTGTGCTCATAATACAGTACCTGTGTTCACTGTTGCACCGTGCCAATTTTCCTGAAAGTGTGTTACGTTACAGTGAAATTAATTACAAACACTTCTGTATATTAACCCGAAACATGGAAAATATTATTTCTCACAAATCTGCATTTTTCAAATTGTTAAGCTTTGAAGGGCAAGTAATAAACATGTTAAAATGTTGCAGCTGGCTGAGATGGTTCCTAGTTGTAGCTCTCCAGTTATTCAACTTAAGGATTAAATTGTAATGACAGCCCTGCATCCTCCCTGAAATCTGTTAGTAAAGACAAAAATATCTCTGAATATTTGCGAGGTAGAACCCAGGCTGGTGATGATTTTTGTTTTTCCTTCCCACCCGGGTTTGTATTTGACCTGATAATTCCAGTCTTGCATAAACGTGAACCCTTGCAGGATTTAGAACAGTCCACATTTCTTTTTTCACAATATAGGAGATTGATTGTTCAGCATCAGGAAGTTTAATGCTTGGGTAAATATATTTGTATTAATACAGCCTGAATCCTTCGCAGTTTTTATAAAAAGAGGCATCCCTTCTCCCTTTACTTCACCTTCTTGCCTTGTCATATATGTACTTTTTAACATTTCTAAAAATGAGTAAATATTCCTTCACTGGATACAATTTAGTTGGAACTGCCTTTGTATTCTGAGTATTTTTAGTACAGCTGTTAATTCATCTGCTGCTAGCTTAGGTTGTTTCCATTTTTAACAACTCTCAACTGTTGATAAATCTGGTGGGAAACCTTAAATTATGTTAGGAATTTTGTCAGAGGACAATTCCAGATATCAGTGACTACTGTAAAATTTTGCATGAGTTGGTATGTGCATTTTGGTCTCTGAAATATTAACTGTCAGAAGGAGGTTAGAAAACGGTACCATCTATACCAGTAAAATACAGATGTTGTGGCTGTAGAAAGCCAATTAAGCAGCGTGTCTCAGAGGTAACTTAACAGCTACCTGGCAAGTCTGCCACGCCAGCTGCTGAAGAGCCACAGATGCAGAAGCGCTGTGAATCTTGTTTACTGAGGGAAGCACAGCAGCCCCCAGCACTTCCAGTTCTCCATTCCTTCTCTGCATACCTGTCACCCAGTTGGGCTGCAAAGGAGCTAGAGAGGTATAACAAATTTTTATGCCAACTTTAATATATTACTAAATTATAATGAAAAAATATTCCGTCCATGGTATACATATATAAATATAAACATAAAAAAATATATCTAAACATAGATATTTACTGACGTGGAAGTCAGTGTTACCTGAGAAGAGCCCTTGCCTTTTAATACAGCATGATGGTGGCTATTTCCCTTTTTGTAGAGCTCTGGCATGATTATGAAGCATTAGGATTGAGTTAGAAGCTAGATCTTCATTGGAAGGTAGATTTAGTGTAGATGGGTAGTTGTTACACCAAGATACAAATACAGAGTTTTTGGGGCATTGGTTTCAAATCTTAATTCAGAAAACTAGCTCAAGCTTAAGCGTGGTTAATTCTGGCTCAAGGGACAGATGGCTGGAAGGACTGCGAAGAGGCCAGTCCGTTTTTGCTCAGGAATGACTGGAGGCAGAAGCGAGCCTGTTCTTCTTCCATATGTAAGATAAATAGAAACACAGAGTACTAGGTTGGAAGGGACCACAAGGATCGTGTCAATTGGTCCAAACTTTCTTGGCAAAAGCACAGTCTAGACGAGGTGGCCCAGCACCATGTCCAGATGAATCTTGAAAGTGTCCGATGTTGGGGAATCCACCACTTCCCTGGGTAGATTATTCTAATGGCTGATTGTATTCTTTATTTTAAACAAAAATTGCTTTTTTTATCTGCTTTCCGTTTGCTCTTTTTCTTTTGTTAAGATAAAGAAGGAGGACAAAGGAGAGCCAAAAGCAGAAAAATTAAAAAGTTATAACATAGAAAAATGTATTTAATCTTAGTTCTTTGTCTGCGGTGGTTTGTGTTGTAATAAACTGAGTAAACTTAAATGCCCTTACCACACTTTGTGGTAGACACCACCTGGATATGTTTTCTGTATGACTGATTGCTCTCAAGGCTTGGACAGCATCCCCCTGCCTTTGGAGAAACCCCTCTCCCAAGACAGAATGGATATAAAGGCTTCCATGTGAACTTTTGTGCTTAAAAATATTTTTTTATGCTCTTTATAAACCCGGAGATGTAAGATAAAAATGAAGTTGGTACATATCCGAATATTGGAAGCCTGTGAGTGAGCCTGGCAGAGAACTTTCAGTATGAAGTATTTATTGCACCACCTGAAAATGCCATCTGCTGTAATCTACTCTGCAGTCCAGTAGCCAGGTCCTTTTGAGACTTGGAGATGTACAACCATCTACCTGTCTCCTGGCCTGGACTTGGAGTTGCGGTTCCTGATGATAGCTGTTACCAGTTTAGTTCACAAAGTTGAGGACTGCTCTATTAGTTCTCAAAACAATGTGATTCAAAGAAAGTAGCAGAAAGAAAAAACATTATGAAAATGGGATAAAAAGATAAACCAGCCTATTATAATCTAAACAAACTGCGTACCTCAGGACATGAATTCTTGAATAATTTAAAATATGCTGTATGTACTGGCATCCTTAGAGAATATTCTGATCATCTCTGTCCACTGTTTTCTCATACAATCACAGCGTTTTGCTTTTTAAAAGACAGTGTTCTGCAGTTGCCCACCAAGGAACCTAATGTGTCTAGTCTTCCCTTTGAACATCTGCTTTTGAATGTTTCTCACTGTCATTTAGCTCTCTAAGTCGTCACCTTGCTGAGTGTGTTCCAAGTGCCCAGAACTGAACCTGTGCGTGCCAGTGTTCTCCCAGGCAGTGCAGGCCAGGAACCTCATCTCTGTTGCAACCAACGTCTGCTTCCATTGAAATATTACTGCTTTACTCTTTGCGTTTCTTCAACTGTTTTAGCATACCTATTAGAACATCTGAAAATGCATAGAAAAACTTTCGTGAAGAATATCTGGAGTTGAAAAAAGTTACAAATACTGAAGCAAAAGTTTTGAAAATATTTAGGTACTACTGGCCCTGCTTTTCATCAGGTTGCTGAAGTTTCTCAATATTCACTTTACCCTAGTTATGATTTTTTAAATTACTTACTTTTGCCATTCACTAAAAATTTGCTTTTAAGTGTTCATTCTTACATTGTTATAATTAATTATTTGGCAAAACCAAAAACTCCACATGGAAAATAAGTTTTATTCTCTGTTGTTTAAACAAACTTGATGTGTTCCCTGAAAGCATGTGTGCCCTTTAAAACACTGGGATTGCAAAACATATTTCAGATAATTGGAAAGAGGATGTAATTACAATTAAACTAATTTTTTCCTGTAACCTCATCCAAAACCTGATTTATTTGTATACATTTTTTAACTGCCGCCTTTGTTTCTCTACTAATGAGGGCAACATAACAGACCAAATCCTTTGGATCATTTTTACTGCTGGGCTTTCTGTATCTGTGGCACAGCAGCATTAACTTTCAGTGACCATCCTATGCAGAGCTTCCACCGCTGCTGTTGTCATTACAAAGGAAAATAGAATATATAAAGAAATTAATGAGGATAGGGCAGCATCTGCTGCTAAAAAATAGCTCTGAGGTGGAGATCATTCCTTTGCAGACAAGAATCGTGCATTTCTACCACCAGAATGAAAATTTGCTCTAGGAAGGTCTTCATGCGTTTTGCTACATGGATTGTTGTGATAATGATTATGTCTGCATGTCATTTTTCAATCAGACATGCAATTGCTTTGTCTGGGCCCTAAGCTGAACAAAAGCTTTGCAAATGGCATTAGTGTTGTCCTGAACTAATAAACCCTGACTTACAACCATGTATATTCCTGCGTCCTCAAGCCAAGCTTAGTGTGAGAGCAGAGCAACCTCACGTTTGCCTGACAACCTTTTGCAGACGTACCCAGAATCTGGTCTTGTCTTCTGCCCGGGCTGGTCCAGCAGCAGCTCAGTGGCAGGCGCTGTAGTAGTATATGTACCATTGGCAGGGCCATAGATGGTCATTTGTTTTATGCTGGTGGCTGGGCACATCGCCATGTGACTTGGCAATGAAAATTAAAAAAGTCTTAAGACAAGACACTCTGACTTGCTTTCAGCACATTCTGGGTAAACGTAGGAATGTTGGAGACACATAAACTTATTCTATATTCAGTACAACATTTACAATACTGAATTTCCCCCCATTTTTTTTAACCTTAGTCTCTCTGTAATAAATAAAAAATCATTGGGGGGTGATTATGATGGAAAATAAAATAAGTATTATTTGTAAAGAATTTTAGGAGTGTTGGTCAGTAGGTCTGCAAATAATCAGCCTAAAGATAGAGAATAAGCTGAAAGTAGTAATCTTACAGGACTTTCTCTTTCCAATCAGAGGTGACCTGAAGCATTGCTGTCGTCAGCCAAGAAATTCAAATGATTATGGGAACTAAAATTGTGTTGCTTTAGCCCATTTAGGGAAAGGAGGCTTTTACATAGTTTAGCAAAAATCCAACAAAAAGTTTCAGCCTGTGTCCTACTGAGTGAAAAGTTGAACTGATAGGGATTTAGAGTCTCTATTGTCATCATTAAAAAATTAATTATAAAACTTACAAGTAAACGTCACCATTTCAATATTCCTGTTGCTGATTTAATTAAAAAGGACAGTGCAATATATTTTTAAGTACTGAAATATGTGTTGTTGGTGGGATGATTGATGTTCCTAGAATTGAACCAACTTTATGACAAAAAAGAAAAAAGCTATTAAACGTAAATAACTGATTTTCACTTTTTTGTCCTAAACAAGCTTGTTTCCATTTTTCTTATCTAAACAATCTCCTTTGGCCTGCGACCATAAGCAGAATTACTGTCAGAAAACATTTTCTGGGAAATGTGGATGGTTGGAATATCAAAATTAATCTTAGAGTGGAAAATATGATGATATTACCATTTCTAATGTTGTTGCTACCAACAAAAGTGTATTGTGCCAGAATCATACATTCATATGACATGCATTAAGCAGACAGCTTCTAAAATTTCTGCTTAAATGACCTAAATTATATATAAACAATGACACACTTGTGTATAAGAAAGTATTTATATATTAAATATACAGAAAAGGTATATGTGCATATGCTGAAACTTTGTGGACATCTGGAGTGTTGAGATAAAGTTATGATTTCCAGCTGGAACATGACAATTTTAAGCAAGTCAGTCTGATGTATTTTAAGATGACAGACCACACAGTTAATTTTGATCTCAATGTCAATCAAACGCCTGTGTTGTGGACAAAAAAACCAAAAGAAAACACAAACAACCCAGTGCATAGTCTGGTTTGCTTCACCGCTGAACATTTTGCCTTTTTTTTTTTTTTTTACTTAATTAACAGTTTTGAGTACCCCTGCATGTTAGTTTTTTTAGTATTTATTGTTCTGCTAGTGACCGTCAGCATTTTTAAAAGAAATTCTCATTTCCATTTGAATTGACGGTACTGCAACTAGCAATTCCGCAGATCTGTATTCAGTATCTACTAAGATATGTCTCAGAACCTACAGTTAAGAATAAAGCCTGGAAAAAAAAAAAGTGGGACTAAAGACATGGGAAACCTCAGTTCACCATTTCCTTAGGTTACGAATGCTTCTTTGAAATCTTCTTTCCTCATCTACAGATGCGTGGATGGTTCCAATACAGAAGCTGGTCCCTTGTCTCCCAGTACCTCATTAAAAGCATGGCAGTAATTAGGTCTGTCTGATTGGCCCGCAGAGGCTACAGCAGAAATCAAGGCTGAAGTTGTCACTGAGTAAATAGCTGAGGCTTATTAGCGAAACAGGGCCATTGAATGAAAGAGGCAAGAAATGAAAAGAAACCTTCTTAAGAACTTCAGCACTTTTACCATTACCTACATTGTCTGGGTTGCTCCTTTAAGATATCCTAAGCATCTTCAAATTGTCTTAGAGTTTACCTTTTTTTAAGAACTGAAGGTTCTGTTAACTTCTATTCTGCATATACTTTTTTCCCCCCTTCTTGAGCTCCAAAAATTGACTTTTTTAGTAATGTTTTATCTGTGAAGAGATAGGTTTATGCAAGATTTGCAAATGCTTTGAACTTTCCCTGCCTTCTGACTTCCCTAGACCATAGCTCAGTGGAACTTTTACCTCCTCCCCGACCAGCACTGCATGTCTGATCATCTTTTTGTCTATTTTTCCTTCCTACAGGGACCCTATAAAAATACAGCAGCTGCAGAACCAAATTCGTCTGGAGCAAGAAAGCGTCCAGCGGCATCGTCACCAGCAGCACCCTGATCACCATCAGCACCCTCCCTCTTCTCCTTCCTTTCCTCCTCCCCCCTCCTTCCAGGAGCTTGAGGCCAGCCAGTCTGTCACCTCTTCTGTGCCAATGAGTATTCTTAACTCTCATACTTCCCCAACCATGCAGTCTTCCGGCTCCTTCAACTATGCTCGGCCTAAGCAGTTCATTGCTGCGCAGAACATCAGCCCTGCCTCGGGTTATGTGACTCCGTCTTCAGGATCATCTACTTCCAGTCTTCCTTCTCCTATGTCTCCAACTGCCTCTCAGAAACAGTTTGGGAGAGTGCCTGTTCCCCCTTTCTCTCAACAGTTTGCTCCAGAAGGGGAGTACGCCTGGTCTCCTTCTTCTCCATCCCCTCCGCCCCCACCTCCACCTGTCTTTAGCCCAGCCGCAACATATCCAGCGTGTGATTCCTTTCCACTTCCCCCTCCTCCACCCCCTCCTCTTCCTTCACTTTCGTCACCTTCCCACAGTCTGTCTCCAACTCCCAGATTTCCTAATTCCGGCCAGTCTCCAGCAGCTTTTCTCAGCTCCATGCTGCCATCCCAGCCACCGCCCGTTTCTGTCAACGCATTAGGCCTCCCAAAAGGAGTGACGCCTCCGTAAGTATCAGCTAATGAGCTCCTTGAGTTTGACTGTACTGAAGATTTATTGCACTTGCTTCATTTTATACTTTTCTAGGGTCCTTTGTGTTACCTGCTGCGTGAGAGGGAGAGGTGGATGAATTATTTGCAAATGCCTCTGTGCTAGAGATGGGATAGGGTTTTGTAACCCTTACAGAAGTGAGATTCTGAAAGACTCCTACGGTAGTTACACAAAAGAGGAGAAGCTAAAGCTTTAAATCGTAGTTGATGAAAACATGAAAGCAGCAGCAAAAGGCTTTGCATGCCCAGGGCAATGGAAGAACATCCAAGAAAACCCTTCTCATGACTGTGTTCTTTTAAAGTCACATATTCAGTGATATGCAGTCTAGGTTCCTATTACTTCTGCAAGCAGAGAAATATCAAGTAAAGAGAGCATTGTTCAGAAGTCCCTATAGCTTTGTGATACTTAAAGCATAAGGTATTAAAGTATATATCTGACAACAAAGTGGTCATAATGATATATTGACTTTTGGCTAGAGTTTTTGTTCTGAGGAAGTTTGGAAAAGGGTTTAGGAGGGGATTTAGAAAAGCAGTGCACAAAACCAAACAGAATCCCTCCCCCTAACGACTCCACGTACTTGTTTTCCCCTTTTGTCTTTTCTAAAGGCCAAAATAGTATTTTGGAGCATGTCAGCTCCTGTCATAGATCAGTTTGTCTTTCCACTGGCACTACACTCTCATTCCATCCTTAGAGAACAAAGATACATGATGAAGAACAAAAATGAGAATAGCCGTATCCAAGGCTTATTTATAACTTTGTCTAGAAGTTTGTCTAAACATATCTACAGTATCTAGGTGACTTGCTCAGCTACATACTGTTGCGGTGGGAACTTCTGTTATTTCAGTCCAAGATATTAAAAGGAAGAGAAGGAAGAAAGCAGACAGATACAAAAGTAATAAATCATGTCTCTGCTTTCAAAAGCATTTCTTTATCTTGATTTCTGTCATATGGCTCATTATGGTGTCTGGCCATAGAACAGATTTAGGACAAAAATGAATAAATAGTACAGTTTGCCCTTGCACTCGTAATAGTTGTGATTTTCTGTCTTACTGTGTCCTTTGCACTGGCTGAGTTTCTCTGCTGATACTGACAGCTGAAAGTTGCATGATTAATTTATTGATGGCTTGACAGGTAAACCACAGCTCACAGAAGCCTGTAGTTAGCCCAGATTTTCCAGGAAAGGCTCTGGTACATCTATATAGTTCTGTGTAAGAACTGGATTCCTTTCTGTGTGCCGTGTGGTTGACAGCAGCAGCTCAAGCCTCTGCCGTGTCCCACAAATGTTGGGAGCAACCTCTTTCCCTTTTATGCTGCATTCATGTACACGCGTTCTTGCTTGGGGCATTAGCTGTGTTCTTCCTCATTCCCTTCGATCTTTGGACAGAGAGAGGGAACTCTTGCATGGATGCTCCCCACTTCGCCATACCCCTCACCTCCCCGTGGCCAGCAGCCAGTCTGGGTGTGCACTGATGGTGGGTCTGTCCCCCCTGGGACAAGGCGGCAGCCCCAGGCTCCGAGCTGAGGCTGAGGTGGTGGGCTGTTTGGCCTGCATTCCCTCAGGAAATGCACTCCAGATGGGAGCTGGATCGTGTTAACGATACTGAATGGATGTGTGTATAATTTATGTATATATACATATGTGCATTTATATATCTACACACAATGAGCGTTTGTCGTCTGAATTATAGCATTAAAACATGGTAAAAGATGTACTAAATAATGAAAAGGAAAAAAACGAAAAACAAAAAGCCCACACTATTTCTTATGTATCTTTGATACCAATTTTTCCCTGGCCTCTCCTTCTCTCCTTTTTCATTTTCTGTGTAGGTTACTAATGTCTGATGTGTCTTGCTCAGTAAATCGTTCTTTTTCCCATCATTCTCATACCATTCCTGAGTAATTCTTCCCCTTGCCTCCCGTCCACCTACTGCTTTTGATCTCTTCTGCTTTGTGCTACAGTTTCAGTTCTTTATTCCCCTCACCTTCACTTTCTGCATATTTTCCATCACCTTTTGCTCCATCATTGCAAATCTTCTTTTCTTGAACCATTTGTCTTTCTGAGATGTTGTAGTTTGTGATCACTCACTGTATTTTACAACCTCAGCCTATAGTTTCCATCTCGGTACATCTCCAAGAGCCATTGATAGAAAAGGATGATACTGTTTCCTGACAGTGTGCTGTAGGGGCTGGGTGCAAGAATGAATGGGAGCTTTCCAAGTTTTGCTTCAGTTCAGCATCTAAAACACTAGTCAAACCATTTAGCTTTTTTCTGCGCTTCTTGATCAGTCATATAGTGGTGATATTGAGAATATGGTAGTGGGTTGCTGAAAATGAACTAAGCAGAGTTTGAAATGCCCTTCATGGGAACCGCAAATATAGTGTATGAAGTGGTAGGATTTCCCCTTTAGAAGATAACTTTATGATTTATTATTAGATTTTTAACCTCAGTAGAAGTAGACTTGGACCTGTCATTGCATTTAGATACTTTAACACTTTCTTATCAACTGCCTCTAGTAGATGAAATGCTCTTAAGAGTTTTCCTGTCTGCTTTCAGTGTTTTCATAGCTCTTTTCTCTTCTCTTGTCTTTTTTTTTTTTTTTTTTGGTGTGTGTATTTCAGGATTGGCAATTCGCTATTTAGATTTTGTTTATATTGTCTTTTTACTATAGTGATTTACTCTTTTCTCTCCCAGGCATGGGTACTGTGACACTAATAGCCAAATATCTGAAAGAAAACATAGTCATAGTCTCTTGTAATTACCAGAAAACATTGCTTGGCAGAGTAAGAAATTCTGCAGACTATTTTTAGAAGTTAGGCATCTTGATATACTGAGAAGTTTATTGAATAATTGTTCATTTTTGTGTACATTTCAATGGCTTTTCATGACCAACAGAATCAGCACTTAATAGGCAGTATTCTCATTTTCTTCTGATTGTTTTTGTGATAGGAGCAGAATATAGATAAAGCAATAAACATTGCAAGTGGAGACAGTCTGGGTTTGGAGATGATCAAAAGCAGCACAAGTGAAGATTTCTGTAAAAGGGAAGACACCGTGGAACTTAACCGATTATATACAAATAACCAGCAAAGTCTTCCTTGCTCCTCATGGAGCCAAACATTCCCTCCATCAGCTTTCTTCAGGGATTTCCTTTGCAGTGTATGTGTCACATCTTTTTTTTATTGAAAAGAGAAATATATATATAAGATGGCCAATAAAACAAGTAAATATCTCTTCCATGCCTGTACTCTGTGAGCCCATGAGCAGTAAATACCATGGTGATGTTCCAGCTAAGGGTTGACATTTTCCTTAGTTCTGGACCCTGAGAATCTGTGGAGGTGACAGCATTATCTAAACCAGTTCGATGAAATGAATGTTCTTTCCAGTTGACAGATTTGGAGGCACTGCACTGAGGGTTTATTTGGTTTGGTTTTTTTAGAACATATAGTCTTACAGCCTCACCTGAATCATGGAAACAGCTGCTTATGATTTTACTACACTTTATTTGGACATCTGAAACATGGAAAGCAGCTTTTTGTAGTTAATACCTACTAATTTACTTTGAAATATTTTAAGCATCTATTTGCAACAATTATATGGGAAATGTTTCAGTTGAATAAAATATCTCATCTTTCCAGTAAGCTCTAGCCATTTTGTAGCTGCCAACACTTTCAAGCTGCAACTGTGGTGGTATTAGTTGAACAAGCTTTGGGAATAATCTTTTCTTGTTGTTGTTAATGGGGTAGATTTGATAAATTCATGTCTTGCCAGAGCATAGTGTTGTCAAACAGGAAGAGAAGTGCTGGTGGAACTGCATAGCTAATTAAGTACTTAAGGGAATGATGAGCGCTCGTCAGTTATTTCTGAGCTAAAACTTGGCTGCAGTAACATTGTTGGATACTGTTCTTAAAAATCTCATGTCTTTCTTTACCTCAAAAAAACTCTACGGTGGGTGGTGTATTGGACTCAGATTAGCTTCCGGTTACAAAAGACTTGCAGGGAACGGAGTTAATGTGACAGAAACCTGGAACTGAGGAGGTTTTGTCCACAGTTAAATCTGGAGCTAGAATCTGGTCTTCACTGTTCATAAAATTAAAAAAATATATATATCTATATGAAGAGAAATAAGTATATTTATAAATTCTAGGTAAGCACATACGTTGGTAAGTTTACCTGAGCATTTGAGAAAACAAAATTAATCCCTATTTAGAGAAGATTTAAATAACAAGAGTATAAATCTTGCTACAAAAAGGTGTGGAGTTATCCGAAGTAGAGAAATAGAATCTCTTTCTAAGTATAAAAACACGTATTGTCAGCTATACATATAACCTTTGGAAAGGAACTTAAAAAAATACAGTATTTTCTTAAAGTAGACACTTTTCCTTAAAGCTGACTTTTTTCTTAAAGTAGATATCTTCAGTAATATTACCTTAGTCAAAAAAAAAAAAAAAAAAAGAAAAAAACCACCTGACTTCACAGAGTTGTTGAAAGAGCAAAACTGTAGATTTACTACTTTCTGGAAAAGAATGGAAATAGAAAACATTGCTTTGAACACAAGATTATCTAAAGTATCTTGTAAAATGTAATTAACTAAGCTGCTTTTATCACTGTAGGTAATAAATTTAATTGCTGTTTCAGTGATCTCTAGAACCTTAAATCCAAATCTTAAAGGGGATTCTGTGGGAATCATGAGAATAGCAACATCAGAGCTGCTGGTCTGTTCTTGCAGCTGTGTACTGCAACTTGTCCATTGAGTTCTCTCTCAAGGAGCACAGAGGCAGATATTTTAGTAAGCCTTATGTCCCTTGAGTTAGTTGGCAATGATGGTGACCACTGAGGAAAGGTACACTTCTCCATCTTTTTATCTGACAGCTTTCAGCAGTCTCCCCGTACAGATGCCAGCTTTCATTTTAGAGTCAACTGTAATGCTGTACTGCGCAGACTGGACATTTACTTTTCCTATTTCTGTGAGTTATGTCTGTCACAACTGTATAAAACGGAGGTTACTTACAGTATGATTGATGTGAAAATAGTGATACATAGGAGGGAGTACCTTGGTTAAGAATTCCAACATCAAACTGACAAGTAAGGTCAGGGTGTTTTCTTGCTTCTGAGGGAGCTCAACTCATCTTCATATGCTGCCTATTCAGTCATAACCTGGAGTTATCCCTGGATCTCAGGAAAATATATCTGAAGATAAGCGTTTCTGTAACTGGAAAAATTCCAGCAAATATTAGGTTTTGCATTAATTCCCAACTCCAATTTTTCTTCAGTTATTGCTTCTGCCCACTAGACCATTTTTGTGTGAAGTTTCTTCATTGATTGTGTTTAACCTCCTTTTCCCATGGCTTGGATACTACTTGTGCCTATTAGACCAACACCTGAATGTTTTATTTGTGATGTCAGATCAATTCTTATTGATTTTGCTCAGAAACAGCTCACATTGGGGGCTTTGTTTTTGCATGATGTAACACCTTTTTATTATGTACATGCATGTGACTATCATAAAATACATATCCATAACAGTGTTTTTGAAATATGATTAATGTATGTTTGTTCTTCTTGAACTTTGAAATCCAGGTTTTGCCCCAGATCTAATCAATTACAGTTGCTCAAAAGTAGAGGTCAAGAATTTAACATGGAGACACACAGACAGGAGCGAAAATAACCGACCTACTGTATCCTGACAATCGTGGCATCTGGAAGTATAACTTTCAAGATGTTTTTATCCAGTTCCTTTTCTAAATGATATTTACAGATACTTTAAAATGTTGTAAGATGACAAGTGAACTTAACTAAGAGAATTAGTGCACACATCTCTCTGCTGGAAAGGGAGAGAGGCTATTTGTACCAATTCATTTATTTCAACACAAATTGCACCATCGCTTTGCACCCTTTCTTGGTCTGCAGATTTTTTTATTTCTGAGGACTTAATTTTGTAACTTCCTTATTTTAAGCAGATCTGAATGCCCCGGAAATGTCTGTGAATATAAAAGCCAGGTACAGTGCTTGATAGTCATGGAGACCTTAATCAGTAGCATTTCATCAACTGGAGTAATGGTTAATATTTTGGATGTGGTAACTTTTCTCAGTCCAGTGTAGGTTTTTCTCGTGATTCTGGCAATTACCTGTACCTTCTCAAGATTTCGGGACTGTGAGGTCTGTGCCAGCCTTTTCTACATTCAGGAGCAGCCAATGCTTTAGTGTTTTCTTCTTGATCATCAGTTCTAGCATAATGCTGGTAACAATCGGATAAGACAACCAGTTACAAAATAGGTAGTATTTTTTCAATTAGTATCCAAATATGTGGACATCTTTTGAGAAGCAAACGGGACTTATATATCTGTGGTAACCAGTGCAGCATGAGGCAGAGGGATAACTTGGTCTGGTGGGGAAGCAACTGAAACGGAGAATGAAAAAGCTGACTTGTTCTGTGTTGTCTAATAATGAAGAAGGTTAAAACTTGCTCAGAAATATATATTATTTATGTCAGTCTTGATCCTATCCAATGGTGAGGCATGATATATTTATTTTTTTCAACTACAGTTTCATAATTTTTTCTTGGGTGGTAGAAATAATTGAACTTTTGTTATTTTTGTTTCATTCAGTGCAAGTCAGCCTTAGTCAGGTCTGTGCCTCAGGCATTCCCTGAATTCAGATGCATGTAAGGTCACATTGCTGAACAGAGCTGATTCCTGGTCTCCACAGTGTGTATGACAAGATCAGACTAAAACAATTTTAATATGCATCTGCAGCTTCAAAGTTTGACCTGTTACAGTGCTTGTAGTAACTTTGTTCTTACAGTAAGTGAAACGTGGTAAATGGGCAGGAATTAGCTGTATTTTTGGAAGGCTGTCAGTTTAAAGGAAAAATCAAGTTACTGTTCATTACCTCAGTACCAGAGAATTGATTTGGATTTCTGTGAAACTGAGCCATATTGGCTGCAAACAGGAATTTGTTCTTGGAAGGATAACAACGGCCAGCCTATTGCCCTTGTTTACACTGTAAAAGGTACATAGGAAAAGAGGGAATTGCATCCAGCGTGTGCTCTGTGTAATTAAAACATGAAAAGTACTGCTGGTTTGGCCTTCTTTCTAAACAAATGTTAGGGCAAAGATTCCAAACTAAGGAGACCCAAGCCAAGGTTGCAAAAACCTTTGCTGTCAAAAATCTCTGTGTGTGAATTAAGACGCCTGAGTTTTGGCAATTCCGTTGCACCCTCTCTGACCAAAAGAATTCAGACTTGTGTGCTTTTGTCTCTGTATTCAGGCCATCAGTGGCTTAAGTGCATGTTTCAGAGATACTTAAAAATCCATGTGAATTTGAGCCTGATTCTCAAAGGCTGGTAGTTTCTTTGCACATTTGTGGTAGTGGTTGTGTGCTTGAGATTAATGGTGTCAGTATCTTGAAATATGCCTTCTCCAGCTATCTCCTGCTACCTTAATACTCACAATATACTCTGAAAATTGTACCAGGCAAAGAATGAACATACAAATACACACATGTATTGGCAGAATGTTTTGTTTGATATTATTCCTGAGAAGAGATGAAAAGAAAGCTGATGAGTCACTAAGGAGGACACAAATCTTAGGAACTTAATGCATCCAGATAAGGGGACATAAGGATGGTGAAAAATATTTGCAGAAGCAGCTGAAGAACGCTTGCTGTCAGGCTGTCTTGACATGAAAACCATCTCTCAAGCTAAATGGATCTGTGCTTCAGAGGATAGATTTACTAAGGGCCTTTTATTTGTTGCCATTGCCTTGTAGCTGTTTTGAAATTCATCTCAAGATTGGATGTCTTAAGAGCTAATTTGGTGTGGGTGTATGTATGTATATATGTATTTATGTACATATTTTAAAGTGTATATATGTAGAGAAAGAAAGAGATTCTAACTAGTGGGTGGAAACAGAGAATCTGTAGGAAGAATTACTTTTCTTGTGCACCTCTTCTTTTTTTTTGTCCCAATTTAAAATAGTCCTGAAAGAGAAAGAGGTTTTCTAAAGGCATTTGAAGAAATTTTGATTGATACTCCTTTTTATAGTTATATTTTTAAACTGACTGCCTCCTTGCTTAAATACTTCTTTGTAAATGTAAATAGAGAAGAATCTGTTTTTCACGCAAGTTGTCTTGACCAGGTCTTGGATGACATTTCCACACCCCCTGTGCAAAGCTCAGGATGTTCTGGCACATCACCAGAGATCTGGAAGGTTGTTAGGGAGCCTGCTGCTCCTGTTAAAAGCTACCAGGGATCCCCAGGTCATTGCTGAGATATTTGCATGCCTCGTTCTTAAATAAAGTTCCCTACATGACTTGTTCCAGTGTTTACCTGTCACTGGTGGAGGGTGGAGAAAGAAGAGTTCTACATTGTTTTTGTCTAAGCTAGGCCTGTTGTTCTTCAAGTTGTTGTCTCCTCAAAGGACATGGAGAATCATTGAATGCCAGCTATTTTCTGATGTTTTGTGTTTGATTCGCCTCTATCTTCATTCGTCTCATTTCCTGACTAAATAAGCAAGACTTTTTGTGTGTGTGTGTGACATAGCTTGTCACAAAAGCTATGCTTTCAAAACCATCTGACAGTTTTCTTGTTCTAAAACTTTACAGTTTGGTGTATTTTTCTCTAAGTGCAGTGATAAAACTGTATTCAGTGTCCAACAGCAAGGAATAAAGGAAAACAATGAAGTTTCATGTCTGATGCTAATGTGTCTGAATTATATTTCTTTTCCTTTTAAAATGATGGTGTTACTGTCCAAGTTGTAATTTCACAGATTATTGAGACGTGCTTAATATGTTAGTGCTAATTTTTCATTTTTATTGCTGTCATGCTTTGAACATTTTTGCTGAGTTTCATCATCATTAGACCACCTCTAGACTTACTATGAAGATTATTGTAAATGGCAATTGTTACCTGCAAACGAGTTGCAACCTCTGCAAGTTCAGTGTCATCAGCCAATTTGAGATTTTTTTTTTTTTTTTAAATTTCATTATTCTAGTTTTTAAGGTTGAAGTACTAAGTACTGAACTTAATATACATAAACCTTTGAAAGACCTCATTGGTCAATATTCTCCCAGTTTCACAGGAAAAAAAAATGGTTCCTATTCTCTGAATAACTTTTTGAGGCAGTTATCCAGCTGTATAAGAGAAATTTCAGCCAGATTCTAGTTCCCTGATTTACTGGGGAACTTACTGCAGCTCCTGATGGCTCACTCAGAAGCCACAAACTGGAGTGTATCAAAGCTACTCCTTTTTGCCTATCTGCTGCCCTTCAGCCTAACAGAGAGAGGAGTGCGAGATGGATATGATTCCATTTTCATTTCCTTATTATCCTGCACTGTTTCGAAATGGACTGCAATATTGTTTTCTTCCATGTAGTGTGGACGTTGAACTTACTGACCTGTAATTCTCTTGTTACTCCTTCCCTTTTTGGATTTGTTTGCTTATGGGATTTTTGTTTTCAGAGATAACATAATGCTTCAGAAAATGCTTTCACTTGTTATTTGAAATCCACTCCAGAGCACTTAGCCCATCCCCACCTTTTTATGCACTTTTGTGACTTTCTTGAGTAAATTGTACATTTTACCCCTACAGCCTATTGAGTGCCAGGCATTGAGAGGTCTTTTTCTGCTGAGACTCATTCTGTTCATTCAAGTCTGAAGTTTGTAAGAATGTGAAAAGAAAACTGTATTTCTTAATGTATCACTCGGAATTTTGAGGTAGGATGCATGTCTCCATTAGGAGCTGGCACAGGGCTGCTTCAAGGTGAAGCCAAATTTGAAATTTGCTGCCTTGAAGTTGGCTCTGTGTGTGTGCGTGTGTGTGTGTGTGTCCTTATCCAAAAAGTGACAAAACTTGGTTCCACGGCAGTGCTGGGCTGGATGAGGTAAGAGGCTGGAAGTTGAAGGGTAAGACTGTGAGGAGAGAGAGAGATGCCACCTCTGCACCAGCAGTTGGTCCAGCCTTCCTGAAGGACATTTCCTTCCGATCCTCTTCTAATCTCTTTGTTGAAGAGACCTTACCTCTTCTTCTCAGCATTTGCTTGCCTCCCTGTAGATGGGATAGTTTTGCTGACTTCTTCCTCAAAACAGAGTGGAGAAGAATTTGTTTGTTACTTGTTGACTGAGAATATCCTCAGGCAAATGCTGAGGGGATTATTCTGCTTGGTGACTGAGAAGGTCTCCAACTAATGGCTGAATATTTCTAGGGTGAGAGATGTTCTCTGGCTCTTTGTGATATTAGGCAAATGTCTGCTCTTCTTCTGTTGTGATTTAATCTGAAAATGCAGTTCTTCTTACAAGAATGTCACCATTTTCCCATTTTACATTTACTTTCAGTAAGAGAATATGAACTGTTTTAGGAATTTAGACAGAAATGTTTCCAATTGTTGTCTTTTCCATCTATTCACTTAATTCCTTTTTGGCTTTTGACAGCACATGGGTATTGTTTCATTTTAACTAATGCTAAAAATTATCATTGAAAATACTTGCTGAACAATGAATTCTCTCTAAGCATGTTATAGAAACATAGTATCAAACAATATCCAAGAAAAATTGTTATGTCCATATGATTCTTGTCTAACATTTTGGTGCTAGTAATTAAATTATTAGTTCGTGTATTGGAAAGAAGTTTATCCCTTACATGTTAGTTTGATGTTTTCTCCATCCCTGTTAACTGTGAATTTATCAATTTGTCTGATTTGATTCTATGTTTTGAAAAAGTCATGGGCTGAGCCCTATTGAGTCAACCAAGTTTAAAAAAAAAAAAAAAAAAGAAAAAAAAAGAAAAGGAAACTAGTATTGAATTGGTATCAGTGTTTTAAACAATAACGTGTGACTTCACTGGAGAAATGGGATGTGTTAAAAGTTTAAAATACTGCTAGCAATGTTGATTTCTTCACAACTGTGTAAGAACAGCTGATCTCCAGTAGAAACCACCATTGTTGGGCATTTCCAGCAATAGAGCTGTCATGACATTACTGAGAAGTGCTAAATATCAGCGCAGACTGGAGCAGAAGATTTCCTGTGCCATTTCAGAAAACGGGAGCGAGACAACCCAAAAGTGCAGTCGTAACTTGTAGACTAGGAATAGCTTGGCCCTGTGATTGCAAACTGCGAAAGGGTTGCCATTCCCCCATGAAATCCTGCTGCTGAAAACTGCTTTGCAGGGATGATTTTTCTTTTTGCCAGTGTAACGTGGACTCTGTGAATGGCTCTTCTTTCAGAAGCAACATTTACGTGTTGCCTTCCGGGTATGTGTTCACAGAGATATGAAGAATAAACATGAAGTTGTGTGTTGTTTATTGAAAAGCTGTAACAAGGAATTAGTTAATAAATACTATAGGAGATTAATAATTAACTGCCTTGTTTTACATCTTTCTGGTCTTTATCCATCTGGTACTTCATAGAAGCCTTGTTTATCTTCCATCCCCACTTATCTAGTCACCTTTCTCTTTCATGTTTCCTCTCACTTTGCTTTATTGCCATTGCTCATCAGTTTCCTCTTTGAGTGTATGTTGTTCACAGCCACCGCTACACAATCCTGAGCCCTATTTTAACTAATACACAAATGTAGCATAGTTTCGACTTTGTCCTTAAACCAACCATTCAATCAGTGATGTGAGTTAGAGGGGGCAGCATAGTAAGTAAGATGCCAGGCCTTTAATTTCGAAGACACAGTGTCATTTTCTTCACCATATAGCAGTGATTCCAGATAAATTCCTAAATACCGATGTTTTCAGGAAAGCTTATGAATTTTCCTGTACTGTTTTGCAGGGGATTTCCTAAGAAAACAGGCAGAACTGCTAGGATAGCATCAGACGAAGAGATTCAAGGGTCAAAAGACGCTGTAATTCAGGATCTGGAAAGAAAACTTCGCTTCAAGGAAGACCTTTTGAACAACGGGCAACCGGTAAAAGAACATAAAATACCCCAGGGAACAGGAGTGGGCATCAGGGGTAGTTTCTCAGATATGCTGCAAGTAAAAGAATTGTTATATATTATTTTTATATTTTATGTATTTATCGTTTTTAATTGCATTTCCATAAGGAATGATAGTGTACATTTTGGCCTATCATTCATTCTTCTGTTGGACAACTTTACTTGGACTTAACAAAGCAATGGAGGTCTCCAAGATGATGAATTTGTGTAAGAAACTTGTACAGTCTGTACCTCAAGGGCTTTTTCAGCCTCAGAGACCATTTAGTGTTGATCGTTCATCACTGGTGGGCTGGCCAGTAAGCATATGCATAGCTCTTGATCAGTCCAGTCTTATTCTACCTTTTGCCAGCCATTGGACAATGAGGGGAAACAGTAGGTGGTAAGTGGACGTCAGAGTGGGACAAGGCAGTTTATGATGAGAAACAACCCATTAGAATCAGACGTCGTTAGATCCTGCAGTTGTGGGAGTTTTTTGACCAATAGAATATAATAAACCTTAGTAATAACTTACAGACTTTATCAGGACTTAACGACCTGCTTGAGAAGTCGAGATATGAGGTAAAATGGGTATATCAAACAATTGAAATGCACAGCTGCAAAGTTCTCCATTAATTTTTGTGCATTTTAATATATACATAAAAGATAAAATACCAAATTCTTCCTGTTCAGAGTTGATGAGAAGCAACTCTCCTAAGACTTGATTACAGTTATTAAGGCATTGATTTAAATGCCTTTGAAGCAGGAATCTCTTTTAAGAGGAAAGTAATTTTTAAAATGTAGACTGATTTGTCAATGAAATGTTTTCAAAAGCATCTGAATGCCTTGGGATACTTTTGTGTCACTGAAAGCTGGTGCACTTCAGATTTCTCAGGACCCTGCTCAGAGGTTTGCTATGTTTTCTGCCTCTCTCGGACGAGAGGTGGACTATGGTGTTGTAGTTCAAGGCAGCCTCTTGAGTCAGATGATCTAGTTCACAGCTGCTGGGTTCTGGTTCTTAATGAGGTCAATGGAGGGAAGTAGGGAAAACGTTCAGAGTGACTCGTGCTTCTGTACTTACCTTTCTCCATTGCCTACGTGGGGTTCGGCAGTTAAGGAGAATCACTCTCATAGTGTATAAGTTTCTGTTTTTTCAAGGGAGGTGGGCTGAGCATGATTGTCAATGCCTATTTTGGAAAGTGAGAGAGATGTTTGGCCTGGACAAATGAATGGAATGTCCTGAGAAAGCCCACATGGCCTGAGGAAAAAAAAGACGACCTGTGATCAGATGATGTGGGAGCTTGAACCAAGTTAAACTCCGGTTTTGCGTTTGCCTCGAGGCTTTTGTATTGCAGATTCCTGTCTTGAGTGATTCTGTTTGTGTAATCATGGCTGTGGGCACTTGGAGTGATCACAGAAGAAATTAAAGTGAAGAAAAGTTCATGACTTTCTTAGACATTTGTAACCAAGCCAACATTGGTACCTAGTTCTCGCGAGTCTCAGCCTGCTGGTTTAGCTACAATATGACATCTTTTAAAAATTCATTTGAATGAGCTTTTTTTAAAGATGGAAGCATTAAGTAGATGTAATGTTTTACAATTTCCATTCTTTTTCCATTTTTCTGTTTAAATGAGACATTTCAGCATGTAATGAGTTTGCTTTTCATTCACTGGCATTTTTTTGCAATGCTGATTTGTAAGAAAGTGTCTTAAGTGTCTGAAATGTGTTATTGAATGTAGAAGGAAAAATAATGAGATAATTGAATTGTACACCTAGGGTTTTATTTTAACTGGTGTCACCTTCTGAGTGTAAATTGTCTTTTATAAGCTGTCTTCATAATTTCTGAAAGAGTTAGAAGGAATAGAAATAAAAAACCTTAAGGAATATATTTTTCTATAAAGCTGTCATATTTTTGACAAAATAATCAAGTAGCATTTTTGGCAGAGTTTTCTCCTGTGTGGTTCTAATGTAAAAATCAAGCAGAACGACTGGGATGATTTGACATGCACTTTTTTAATGGATATGCTGATTTAAGCAGTTCCTATTGCTCATTCCTGCCCGAGTTCCTGGCAAGAGAATGGAGACAAATGGCAGAGTCAGGGAGAGGGTCGCTTAAGCCAGAAGAACCACTTGTAATGCAAAAAAAATGCATCACAAACTGCGGCAGAAAATTTCTGTTAGAAACATATTGCTGCTCTCTTTTATTAACTTTACTTAAAGCATTGCTTACTGCCCTAACTGCCTCGTAGTTCTTAAAGAGAAATAAGCACTTTTCTTTCTTCTTTTCCCTCCCCATCATCCCCCTTTTGATTTTTTGTTCAGAAATTAACGTACGAGGAAAAAATGGCTCGTCGATTGCTGGGAGCAGACAGTGCTGCAACTGTCTTCAACATCCAGGAACCAGAAGAGGAGCCTGCTATACAGGTGCCACAGAACTCTACAGTTTCATAGGAGAATAAAAAATTCCTTTCAATTTTTCTTTTTTTACAGGCTGTGATTGCCTTAAAAAAAAAAAAAAAAAAAAAGTCCGACATAAGACAATAAATATACACGAGATAGGACGGTTTTGATTACAGAAGTCATATGTTATATATCAGTGAAGTAAACTGGAGAATCACATGCCCATTGCTCAGTTTTTCCATAAGGTTGAGAGTTCTCAAATGTCTGCTCTCGGCTTTAAACTCTTCCGTTTATCCTATTCTGTCCTGACCTTTAAGTCTCTCAAGGCAAAAACACATCTACTATCTTGAAACCATCTTTTCTTTATGTGTGTAATGTGCACGTTTTGGCTGCAGACCAAAAACACAACAGAAAGTCTGCTTGAAGGGCCAGGTACACATTCTGTGTTGTTCAGATGCCAGAGTTGCTATTTGGAAATGTGTAGCATTCGTTTGCTTATGTTACCACATAAAGTACTTTCTCCTGCTAAAAACTCTGCAAAACTGTCATGGGTTACTCTTGGTCTTCTTTCTGCCTCTTGATCTTTTTTCTACCCTTGCAGGAAGTTCGCTCTGTTGGTGCTTCTGTAGTGAGTCCTGTGGACATTCAAAAGGTTAACGTTTTCACCTTTTTCTGTCATGCTTTTTTGTCCGTTGATTTTTTTTTTTTTTTCTTTTCCTCTGTCGTCTTTGCCCTTTCCCTTCTGCTGCTCTTGGTCGATAACAAGAGGTCACATAGCATTAATAACTGGGGAGATACGGGCTGCCCTCCCTTCAGGGTGCTAAAGTCGTTCTATAAGCCTGATTGTCTGAGCGCAGGCAGCTAAACTGCAGTAACAGCGTGTTCCAGTGTCTGTCTGCCATTGTGTTAACGTACACTGATACTAACTGCCTTGCATCCAAATCAGCTGCTCTTTATATATACCACACGTACTTCATAATTTTATGATAAGCTTTGAGAGAACAAAGAAATTAAAAAGATGTTTGCAGTTTACAGAGGTATTTCACTTTTCTTCCACGTTTTACCTTTATTGAAGGTTGTGATTAGTTCTTTAACCAGTCAGCAGGAAGACTAGGTGACATTCTCAGATGAGAGGTGATGATGGAGGATGGGTATGTGAAAAGAGGCTATGTATGAGATATGTGTTCTACTGTCAATAAATGGCCAAAGGTCATTTGAAAGAGTGCACAGATTTCTGTTGACTGAGGAGACCATTGGCTAAAAAAGATTCCCCCCCCCCCCCCCTCCCCCCCACTTCTGAGCTTTCTTACATTCTGGCATTATCTTTGTTATCACTAAGATTCAAAGCAGGACTTTTGTACTGCAAAGTAGATAGAGTGAACAGTTCAAGAAAGTAAATACCTGTCTGTGTCACAGTAATGTTTCCCAGTATCAGAACAGCAAATTTAAACTAGCCATAGTGTTTTACACTGGATGAAACTTTCCTCTCTTTTTTCTATATGTTGGATGCTTTTATGACAAATTTTGGTTTTAAGGAAGAAGTGATACTTTTGGCCAGACAAAGGAGACCATGGCAACAGGAGTAAAGGGAGGCAACTACCATGGACTGCCAATGTTGCCATTTTCTCTTTTTTTTTTTTTTCATTCTCATTTTTACAGGCAACTATAAACAAAATCATTTTAGCCTTCTGGTGCAGCCTCTGATACAGTTCTATGCAAACAGCAGATGTGAACCATATGGTCTTCTGGCCATCTGGAAACAAAACCTACCCTAAATCTGCCTGTACCCTCAAGGAAATATTAGTGTGTTTCTTTTGTCTTTATGAACTGCTTCAGTATACTTTTATTACTATAGGCTTTTTAAAAAAATGGAAAGAAAGCAACCAATGACTTTCTTTCCCCTTATAAGTTAGACCTTAAGATAACATGAAATGCAATTTTTGCCTCATACCAGATGTCTCCATTGTTTCATAGGGAAGTTATTGGAGACAAAGATTATAGTGTTTTTCTTCAACAAGATACAGTTTCCTTTTATATGTAAAACCTTAATGGATTGTCAAAGATCAGTAGAATAAAAAAAAAACCACAATACATTAGGAACACATCTTGCTAAGCAACGTGTTGAAGCGGGGCATTAATATGTACCTTTCTTGTTTGACAGGAGTATAAAGTCTCCAGCTTTGAGCAAAGATTGATCAGTGAAATTGAATACAGGCTGGAGAGATCTCCTGTGGAAGAATCAGATGATGAGGTGCAACATGGAGATGAACCTCTCGATAACAGTATATCGCCGTATTTTGAGATAAAGCTAAAGCATTATAAAATCTTCGAGGGAATGCCAGTCACATTTACATGCAGAGTGATAGGAAATCCAAAGCCAAAGGTAAGAAAAAAAGGTAAACATTGCTAGAAATGCTCTGAAGAGTTTGGAGTTGGTATGTTAGTCAGCTGTATCTTAGAGGAACGGCAGATATTCTCTCTTGACAAGGACTTCTAGCTGGTGTAAACTGTCAAATCTCTTTTGACATTGCTGGAATTATTTAGATTTATACTAGGCAAAAAATCCTACTGTGAGGCATCGCCTCTTATTACTCCCTCCTGAGACTTCACCTCAATTATTTTACCTAGAAGTAATACTTTGTCATTTTCAGAGTTACCCGCAGGGTCCACCTGTACCCTAGAATGCAGCACAGTGCTACAAGCCCCCTTGTGAGCTGGCACGGTAGTCCCCAAAGCAACCTCCTCGGGTTAACATGGGCAATTAGCTCAGGCACAGCAACGTGCTTACGCAAAAATATGCTGCTTCTGGTTCAGGAGCCAGTGTGGTATCTCTGCATTCTTCAGTGTTGCAGAGTTTATATCTACACACCCTAACAAGACTAAATTTTATTGGAAGTTAGAGGAAGGCCTAATAAAATACCATAAGCTCCCATATATCCCAACAGCAAGATGAGACATGCTGGTGAGGTTTTAATGAGTGAGCTTCTGGGCGAGGGTTGGGTTTGGGAAGCATTTCCTTTTAGCAAATGTAAATGTACCTGTTGCATGATGTCAGTAGCCTGGAAGAATGCCTGCCTTTGGTAGGTTGTGCTTAACCATTTCAAAAATTGCTTGGCAAATTGCTTGACTCATTATGCAGCAGGCAGAAGCAGGAGCTTCTTCAGCTTCCTTGCCAAAGCCAGTTTCTTCCCCGTGAGGGCCTTGCAGCTCTTACAGTGACCTCTTGTGGACAGGGGCTCTTTTCCTCTTAGACAAGATCAAAAACGCCGTATCTCTTGGATGGGATCTTCACAGCAGCAGCTGCATCCAAATCTCTCATCTAGTGTAAGTTTTACAGGTATTTTGAACAGAGATAGATGCAAATGACTGACTTTAAATGTCCTATGATATAGGTGTACAATACTGCACAAACTGTAAAAAGAAAAATGGTCCTTGGCAGGTAGCACAGAAAGAACAACAGAGAACTAGAGCTGTGTCTACATCAGCAAGTAGTGCAGAGCAGAAGAAGCAAATCTGTGGAATGAGAAATCCATCCCTGCATGCATTTCAGGAGGTTTTACTTCAGGCTAGCTCTAATCTCGTCCCACAGTCTGAAGCAGATGCAGCACATTAGATGTGTTCTTGGAGCACATTTTCTGGCTCAGTTTCATCTGAAGAGAATCCAATTCTGTGCTCCAAGACCACAACGCGATGTGAACCACTGCAAAGTAAGTGGGGCTGATTGGTATAGTCATATCAAAAAAGCACTCCTGCTTCAGACTGAAGGCACACACTGAGAAGACTAGCCCAGTCTGACTGAAACCAAACCCTGATGTCCGGCATTGCTTTTGAGATAACCGTCCAGGAGAGCCTGTCGTGCCGAAGAAGGGTGGAAGACAAATGGGTTCATTGGTGCTAGAGGTGCAGTGTGCTGGAGAGGGACTCTTTTTGCCTGAGGCTTATGACTAAATTGCTGGATCATCTCTTATGAGTCAGTCTTAGCCAACATAGCCATTCCCTACTTTTCACAGTTTCCAATTAAGGTTTAGTTTCACAGTCATCTTAATCTGATGTAAGACAGATGAAAGAGGATGTCTCCTTTCCCTCACTCTCCTTGTTTTGGCATTAGGGATTGCACAGCCAAGAAACCACGCTGCTAGTACTTCCCCTGAAGCACAGTGTTGTACAGGAGTATCTGATGTGAATGCACTCTGATTCAGATACGATGTTCTGTTTTTCTGCAATGTCAAAGCACGCACATTAAGAAGCGATTTGCCTCTTGCACCTGGGACTGTGACCCTTTATTCCATTCACTTGCAGATGCTCTGTGCGATTTGTTAAGTTGCTTGGGATGGAACCAATTTCAGTCCTGCTGGATGGCTACTTGTTAGCTGGGCTTTGCAAATGTCAAATCTTCCCCTCATCCTCCGGACCATGCCAAGATAGCAGTTTCAAAATGCTCGATGGCTGAGGGCTGCCCTTCTGCTGTCATTTGTTGAAGCTGGAAGTGTTGCCCCTGAATCAGTTCTTTACTTTGGCAAATGAAAAGCTGGAAATAATTTACTAACTTGAAGCTCCTCCCTTCTAAGTATTCTGGCAGCTCTGCCAAGGAATGGTTTTGGGAAGGACTGTAGTGTTTCTAAAATCTGGCATTCATTACAAGGGATTTTTCTAAGCGGGGTTATTGGCTTGATTATTTTTTCCCCTGAACATGCCATGTAAATTGAATACTGATGTGCAAATTCTGTCTTCATAAATATGACTTTTAAAATCTGAGTCTACTTTTGTTATAACCTTCAGTGTAACATAAAACTGTTTTCTCATTAAAATGAGAACCTGTGGTGATACAGGAGGGACTGTGGAGTACTTCTTTTTAAGGGATATTTCCCTTCAGAATTAGGACAATGCCATACAAAAGGTTGAGACATGAATGTTGCGTAAAGCTTGTACTGCTCACTCTTCACATGGCTGAATATAATTCTTAGTGATTAAAAATGCCTGTGCTGCCCAAGATCAAAACCCCTTTTGTACTGTGTATTCCATTGTATTCCCAGTCATTACACATTGGTTTCTGAAAATCTGGTGCAAATAAAAGCAATCCAGATGCAGCATTTGGTGCTTACGTAGCTTAATGGTACATTTATTAAAAGGTATCCTAGAAAGAAAATACTTCACTGCGAGGGCCATTTTCTCCAGCAGTAGTAGTTTCACTTATTAACTCTATGTCAGATAAAGGTAATATTAAGGATTTACTACTCATAAGTAAAAACCAGTGATGCCAATGCTTTTAAACGTAGTGGAAGTAAGTATTGGACAACACATGCATGATGTTTGGATAGCTGGTTCAGTTGATATTTGCATGTATTTCCATGTAATAATTCCTGGCACGTCTCCTGATATTTCTGATAAGTGCACTGTTATTAAATAATTACTACTTAATGCAGTAGATTTCCAAGCAACATTACGACACATGTAAAGCATACAAGTTAAAACTCATTTTTTGCAGGTATGTCATTACCAGCATCCATTAGCATGTGTATATAAGTGATCAAATATCTTTTGCATCTTCAGTAAGTGCCCTGTCAGCAGATGAGAAGACATGACTAAATCTTTTGTTAGCACCAGAGTCTCCGCGAGGCTGCTGACAGACAAAATGGGAAACAAGTATAACCAGCTATGAGGAAATGAAATCATTTCTAGCTACACATAATGCTTGTTAATATAAAAACCATACACGGTAATTAATTTTTAAGGGAAATTTCCACTCATTCCCTCCAAAACATTCTCCATTGTGTTTTTGTGAAATTTAAAAGTATATCCTTAACTTTTCCCCCAAGGGAGTGAATTTAGAGCTTTGAAATGTTGGCACGTATGAAGAACCTGGCAGATTAAACTCTATCAGGAATGGTGCTTTGCTTTGTCGCTTCATTTTTACTGGAAAGCCAGCACCCTTTCCTCACTGTAAGACCTAAAGTCCCACCTCAAGAATTAGACTGAGGAGAATCTGTGTTTTCCTCATGCGAAATAGTCGCAGCTGTCACGCGACCAGGACACAGACAGTTGTTGTACTTTGTGCAGGTTAACCTCATAAAAACTCCGCAGGTTTCTGCACGGGTGATTTAAGGAACGCTGACCACCGCTGAGGTTGTGGAGTAATACACGCTTCAGAAATGACAAGTAAATAATGTTCTACTTAAATTTGGGTTTGGGGAGCTGACTACAGCCTTCCTAGAATAAAATTGTTCCCATATTCCTGTGTGTGTTTTCATGCTTACACTACATTTTTCTTTTGATTCCAGCAGATTTCACTTTGGGGTTTTATACTATTTTTAAAATATAGCAAAAAAAACCCCAAGACTTGGTCAAAATATTTGATTTTTTTTTTTCCCTCAAGTTTGAGGCATTAAAAGCACATACTTTTTTGTGTAATTTATGGATTATTATAAGATATTATTCTGCATACATCATTTTTTTGGCTCACCGAAAGCAGATCTTAGGTCAGCCAGAGAATAAAATTATGTATCAAAAGTAATGGAAAAGACCTCTGTTTGATAGATCATGTAACTGTTCTGTGCAGCTTGGAACTGTACTGGTGCTGGCGTGCAATTATCCAAGGCTACATACCTACGTGCTGACTGGTTTTGAAGTATTTCCCGTGGCTTGGTGAAGCTGTCCTTCTGCAGCCGTCTGTCACATCGGGGTGACACTGCTGGATTCGGTCAGGCGATTATGCTGAGCACACGGACCTGCTCCTGGCCAGCGCCAGCAGCTGAATCCCCTTCTGGCTTTTTGGTCCAGTCAGCACAATGGATGTGAGACAAAGCTGGTGTTTCAACAATGAGGTCATTACTTCTGTTTCATTCACCATTGAATTAGCTATTTCTATAGTCACCTCGTTTTGTGTTTTTATTTTCAGAAAAGAGAGCAATAGCATCCTTAGGTTCTTTCTGCAACTTCTTCAGATTTAAGTGAAATAAAAAATTGAAATTAGTCATCTTCTCTGGAACAGAACTTTTCTTTATAGTAACGTCTATTTTCAGTTCTCAATGTTCACCTCCGGTTCTGTCCTTGGGATGTGTACAGCCCTAATGCCCCTGTAATTTTCTTCGGTAAATGTTCATGCTGCCATCTTTCTCTTTGAGTGATTGCGAACCTGTAACTTGTCTTTTAGTGAAAGTGCTTCACCGAGTGTGGTTCTGCACTTTTACTAGGTGATCGAACTGGTTTCCTTTTCATGCTCTCCAGAGAGGTTTTCAGCAGTTAAGATTCGTTAATGCTGGTAATTGAGAAATTATGACAATGAGCACCCGCCTCTTATCAGCCATGCCTTGTTTTTTTCCGGCAGATTTATTGGTTTAAAGATGGGAAGCAAATTTCCAAACGAAGTGATCACTACCGAATTCAAAGAGAACCTGATGGAACTTGCTTACTGCATACTGCAGCCTCCACCCTGGATGATGATGGGAATTACACTATTATGGCTGCTAACCCACAGGTAAATGAAGGTTTGGCTCCAGAGCAAACATGCTTCTGGACATAAATCCTCAGAAAACTATCTCATCTTACGTATGCATGATTTAATTAAATGATGAAGTCACCGTAGAGTACGTAAGTTAGATTTCTGTTTTCATCTTGCATCAGTAGGGTGGGACCTTTCTATCTCCAAGAGATTAGCAACTCAACAGCAGGTTTTTTCCTATGGTTTGAGGTTTCAGAGGGGAGGGGTGTTGGTTTTTAATCAGTGTTCAACCATTTGTTTCAGCTGATAACATCTCAGTATCCTAACTGAGCATGGAGAGCACACACACTGGAAAGGGGGGCTGAATCCAGTTTACCAGCAGAAGTAACCAAATCCAGCAATTTAATTTTTCTTCTGTTGACACTAGTCATTGACTGAGGCCAGCTTTTTGAAATGAGTGGGAGCATATCACACCTCAACATGTCCGCATTAGGCAGTGATGGCAATTCTGTAAGGCAAAAAATTCTAGAGCTTATTATGTAGGGGAGAAGTCTACTGTGTTGATCCCAAAGTCTTAAACACTGTTTTTCTGAAACACAGTGTGTTACTGGTTTTGCAATATTACTTGCTCTTTGCAGACCCAGTACAAGAGCTGAGGTGCACAACAGAAACCCAACAGCACGTTGGACACAGCTGAACTTGCAGCACATGGATCCTATCGAAGTAACTTTCAATCCACTCTCCCTACAGCACAGCACAGCAAATTGAGGGGAAAGATTTGCACATGAGAAACTAAGGCAGTAACATAACTTAAGGGATGTAACAAATTATTTTCTTCTGTAGCAACAAATATCTTGCCAAGACCTGGCCTGCAAGTAGAATCACACTGTAAAATAGCGAGCTGTATCACTGAGACAGAGTTTAATGTACGCAGGAGTGTTGTGCTCTGTTATGGAGGTTGCTTGGTTACTGAGCGTGACACGGCCCTTTCTGCCTTGCTCTTTAACTGGCAGTCCCGCTCATATTGCAGCGCGCTTGGGAACATATGGGATTGTACATGCAGACGACACACAAATAGCAGCTTTAGGCTAGATCGTATGAATTGCTGTGCTTAAACCTAGATAGTTTAAACACTTTTTCTACACAAACTTTTTCTATACAAATAACAGAAGTGAAGAAATAATGAAGAAATAGCATAAGGCCAAGGGAATTCTTCAGGCTGGGAACTTTTACACATAGACGACCATTGCGTTAAAGCATTTGGTACTATTTAAATTGTGGAAATTCACAGCAGGTTTAAATATGATAAATAAATACATCCGTGTTCAAGGTAGGAAGTGAATCCTGTTCATCTTCCTCTAAGTGTTGCGTTAGTGCACCTACAGAGTTTCCCTATGTAGTGTTACTGCATGATCCAAAATCTTAGAGACCTTGGCGAATAAACTGCCTTTGCGTTTGGGCGCTCCGATCTGTCCCCAAATAGCTCATATGAGGATACTTAGGGCCCTCCTTTTAGTATTTGTCAGTCCGGGTAAAGCCCATTTGATGACACAACAGGGAACTAGGTTATCAGCTCTGGTCATTGGTGACACTCATTTGTGGACTTTTAGATGTACTAAAATGAGACGGTTTTGTATTGTTCTTAGTTTTGGGATTGAAAAAGCCATTTTGTTAAATAATAAAATTCTGCATCTGTGCTTTTTTCCCTCTTTGGAGAAAAACCAGAAGCATCTTCCTCTAGCTCCCCTAAACAAACCATCTGTCTGTTTCACCAAGCCCGTTCTGTTCTTTCTTCACAGTGGATTTCCCAAGCAAACATACTTATCTCTTCCACTATTTGCTTGCTTTTACTATGCGTTTAGCAGTATAATGGAGGCAAAGAAGGGCTGTGAGTTTACGTACTGGCCTTTCACATTCAAAAGATCTGGATTCCAATTCTTTTAAGTCATACGGAGCAGAAATAATTTTGGCATAGCCTCCTCAATTCTAATGGAAAGTTGTCCACATCTCAAAGCTATCACAAACTTAGGCGAATTTGGCAACCTTTCCTCAAGCAAAGCGAAACACGTAAATATGAGGGAGCCTCCATCAGGATTCTGATGGACTGGTAGATATTTGCTCAGCTGTTGCTGTGTTTTGGTCATTGCTATTGGAACCACCGAACTACAAAGCAAAAAGGCTGATAAAAATTCATTTTTATTAAAGCAAAAGGATCCAGTTCATTAAAGCTCTGCCAGTTTATGCCATCTCACGATCTGGATTAATATAATACAACAGGATTTACGTATGTAAAGTGACATGTATGCATGTATGTACATACATTTATGTATGTAAAGTGACAGCCGTGGCTGTCATCCACGGTAGCTCATACAGCAGGAACCATTGCCTGCGGTGTGAAGTGCAGCGTTCTGGAATCCAGGTCCTAACGCACATCTGGAGGTTGCCATAAAATTTGCCGTATAATTTAATCTAGAGCAAACTGACCCTGGGCCTAGAAAAACACAACCCTGTGCCTGTTGTAGACCTTTACTTACAAGTTATGTCCCTTAACTGATCTCTTTCCATGAGCTATATGGGCTCGAGTCAAGCCCTTATTTTCCATTCTCTCCACATCTTCGCACTGTGCACCCAGGACCCAGGCTGGATTTCCCTTATTTTCTAGGCCACCTCCTCATGAATTACTTCCCACTCATCGCTTCCGTCCCATTCATCCCATGACTTTTCCAAATCTTTGGCTTCCTGCTTGTTCTTCCCTATCCAAATCCTTTACTGTCCTTTGTGTTGCCATTTGTGATGCCTTCATGTATTGAGATACACTGGAGTTATCCCAAAATGTGTTAATTCATCACCTGCCAGAAAAATATTAATATGCACTTGTGCCTAAAATAAAAATGTATTTGTTCCAGATGTCTTTAATGGTCTTGCAACACACACATAAAAAAATCTTTCGCTTAAGAAATTGCTGCAGATCATGCACAATGGCTTATTTTAACACAGTATTTTTCTCGAGGACTAAATGGGTCATGGGAATAAAAGCAGGACACACAGACTTTAGTAGTAGTAACTAGCAAAGTTACTATCCAGCAGTAACGCAAAGGTCACAGCCATTCGAAGGCTGCTTGTGACCCCAATGAAACTGATTTTCCATGGGCTTTGGCCAGTTGTCAATGAACAGGTATTTGCAAACCCCGAATTACAGTGACAAAAATATTTGTCACTTTTACGATGACATGCTTGAGTGTGGAGCTCACAGCTTAGACCCGAAGTTCATGCAAATTTAATGTGGATGTTCCAGATGGAACATTCTAACCGTGAGTGTGTTATAGGCACAATTATTCCACTGGTCCTGGGTTAGATGGGAAGCTAACAGTTTAATATCAGAAGGTATCTCGACAAATCATTTTCAACGGCTTTGTGAAAGAAGAGGTTGTATTACAGACTCTCTAACAGGTGGGCAAAAAATAAGAGATTGGGTTGAACGTTTAGTACTGTTACGTGCTTTAATGTCTGGTAATGTTCTTCCTCTCCTTCACCATAACAGGGCAGAGTAAGTTGCACGGGCCGGCTGATGGTTCAAGCTGTAAATCAGAGAGGCCGCAGTCCTTGGTCACCTTCTGGTCAGCCTCATATAAGAAGGTACTTGATGCCTTTTGCTTTTGGTTCGTTATTGGGTTTGGGTGTTTATTTGTTTGTTTTTCTTTTAATAATACATGTGTTGCAAAATTATTGTGGTAAGATAAATAATGTGAAGAAGGTAAGTTAAAAGGATGGAATTCAGACAGAAATGTGACCTCTGCTATCTAAAACTTTCTGCCAAGTTTGCATACTTAGAAGTATAAGCAGCCTCTGCGATTACATTAGTTTTAAGTATCTTTAATTTTGCTTGTCTCCTCCTCCTTTCTTTGTGATGGTCACTAATTACTCATCTCCAATTACACTGTCAGTTGTTGGGAAGGACTTTGTCACTAATGTTTTTTAAAACCTCTCACCTGACTAGGGTTCTATCAGGAATCTGTACTTTCTGCAGCTTTTAATAATTATTAATTTAAAGAAATAGAAGAAATAACTACATGCCAAAGAAGTTTATTAGATTTACATTATAAATATTTTAGGATTTCAGTGATTTCAGTTCAGATTCTTATAAGGAATTGTGAGTCAGAAATAAAGTATTAAACTTATCTTTCGTAAGTTTACAATTATTCACATATGAAACTTTGGTTTATGTTTTTGGACCATATAAGGGAATTTTCCCTTCAAATACTTCTTTTTTTCATTCCCCGAAGCATTTATGAGGCTACTTAGCACAGCTTAGACATCTTTAGACAATACAAAAAAATTCTGTTTGGTTACCCAAACAGAACTGCTTTCAGGGGAGTATGAAAGCTCCGGTTTTGGTTTCTGCTGTGATGAGGCACATGTTTTACTCCATGGTCACAATGGCCACAGAATCTCAATATTGCCCAATCGTAATACACAGATGTAATTACATAGTCAATGTGCAATAAAGAAATGATTCCTGTAACAATTAGCAGTGGTAGTAGTACGATCTGTAGGACTGCTGTGCATCAAACAGGTTCTCTTCCCTGCTCTGATTGCTAGAAAGTATTAGGAAGTCAGGTTGGTTGCTTAAAAGATCTTATCAGTCTTATTCCTGCCCAGAACAAACTGGGCTTCCCGCAGTCCTGAAAGCATTTCCCAGCGTCTCTCACCGAGGTGTCCCGCCAACTCCCCTTCTCAGCCTTCCCGTTTAGGCCTGTTAAGCCCAAAGCTCAGGCTGCTTATGGCGGGGAATGTCCTGCCACCAAAAAAGCTGTGTCCCTCTGCCATAGCCTGTCCAGTAAATGAGACACTTGACACCTGCAAATAATAGGTAAAGTGAAAAGTCTCTGTTAGTCCCTGTAGGGAAAAGCTGCCATGAAGAGTCAGGTTTCGATGGGATTAGTCTGTGCACACAGGGTGAGAAAGGGGAAACACCTTCATAAACGGGGAGGGGGACGGGCTGAGGGGTGGGTGAGAGCAGCGAGCAGCTGACGCTGCTGCATCTTTCTATGGAATGAAATGTGGGTGTTTCTGCAATGGGCAGAACGCCGGGGTGGTAATGGAGGAGGCTCGTTTTTCAGTTTCTCCAAATGCAATCAAAGTCCAAGGCCACTTACAGCCTACTTTCTAATTGAGACAAACACTCAGGCAGCCACTATTGTTTTGCTTGGGTGTCCGGTAGAGTAATGAATTATAAAGATTTCCATATAGCAGTTTGTTTAAGATTAGGGCAATTGTTGCGGATTCTTATTTCCTGTAAAATGACCACACGTGAAGGGCTCCTTCTGGCATGTTCACTCAGGGAAGGTCTGTTTCTGCCAAGCGCCCAGCACAGCGCTGCTGCTGTCCACCGACATTCCCCACTGCTCCCACCATCCGGTTCTCCCCAAGACTGATGAGATGGGAGCACGTAAAACCGACCTCAGACAGACAGACTCCCACCGTCGGCTTTTCTACCGTAACACACCGCAATACTGTGCTCCCCCATACGCTATAATATGTGCCACATATATTGCCATATACTTTTGATAAGTAGTAGTCCTGTGGCATTACAGTATTATTTCTATAAACTTTTCTGCCTGAGAGCAACAAAACCTTTTTAATACCTTTTTTTTTTTTTAACAAGTGTAATTATTAGCTTAATGAACTTTATGACTTGTTACATTGTTGACAGGCTTTTTTCCTGAAGTATTTTTAATCTCTCACAGAATATGTTCTGGCAGAACTCTGGGTTTTGGCATCTTTGCTACATCACAGCCATTTTTCTGCAATGTGCTTAGCTTGCAAACGTTACCTTCTTAGCATTATTTTGGGGAGGGTGGAACTTTTGAATTGTCTGACATGTACAAAGCTTGGGCTCAGCTGCTCAGACAACGTGGTGCTCAACACTGTAGCCCCTGAGCTGTCTGGTGCTGCGCTGCAGCCACAGCTCCAAATAAATCATCTTAAAATGCATGAGATTTAAGTGAGATTTCAAAAATAAACATTCCTATTTTCCCTGTGCTCAATTAGAGGATTAATTTGAACTTAATCTCCTTTATCCCAAATTAGTGATCGTTATCATATGGTTGGTCACGAATTCTTCCGCAGCTTCTTGTTCGCTGAAGTTCCTAGTGCATTGCCCACGCTGACCCACAGAGTCTCCCCTGGACACATTTAGTACATGATGTCAGTATTGCTGAAACTCACCTTTGCAATTTGACACCCACATCACAGCTCTAAAGAACCCACAGCTAATCCCAGGGTATTCCAGTCTGTTGCAATTTGTCACTCCTACACATCTGAAGTACCTGGCTCTACTCATTACGTTATTTCTTAAAAACCACAAAACGGGTTTAGAATTAAAATAACCCCAGTTTCACACCTCAAGGTAAAGGCTTGAAAAGTGGTCTGCAATTTTAGAGGTACATTTACAAAGAGATAAAAAGAAATGCATTTTTAATTTCCAACTCTAGATTAACAGCATCCTTTCAAATCTGCAATTTGAAAACTTAGTTTCCACGATTCAAGAACATAGTATCAGAAAAAACAAAACATCTTTGGTCACAACTCCGGAAACTCTTAACCTTTTTGTTCTCCATTTTGTTTGGTGTTATCATTTGGTATTTTTTTCACCCAGTTTTGACCAGTGCTGCCTTTTTATGCAGCTGCAGCTGTGAGACAGTGGCTCTCTGAAGAGCTGCCACACTTTGGTGCTACTTCACCTGTTTGGCTCAGCCTTGCAAGGAATTGAGCAGCACTTACCTAGAATCATACTTGTACTTCATTGGCATTCTATCAACAGTATGGAGGCAGGATGCATGTAAATATTACAAAGGCAGATGCTGCATGGTTTGCTTGCACTGCGTAGCTCTCAAGTCACTAGATACCATCCTTCCCAGGTGAGACTGCAGAACTAATTTAAAAAGATAGGAGGAGAGTTTTTCTCTGTTCCCATCCATCTTCCGTCCCTGTTACATGCACATGAGGCATCTAAGCCATCAAAACTGGCCAGGAACTCGCCAGTGAAGCACAGCCTTGCTTTGGAGCTCTAGTGCAGGAGCTGCTGAAGTAGCTTGAGGTGTGTTCAAGCGGCAAAAAATATTAGGGGCTTAAGTCCTGGATTTAGGCACTCAAAGAGCCTTTAGTGTGCGTGAAGAACTCCAGTCTGTGTTCCCCTGTTCAGTATCTGCTCCTACTTTAATAGCAGTAGGCGCAGGATTTCCCCCCTCCACATTTGCCTTTAGTTACATCTGCGGGAAGCCTGTGAGGATCATTAAAAAGTAAAATGTTATCTAATTATGACAGATAAGGTGATGACTGGTCAGAGTTCAAACAGAGCAATAATCGAGAGAAGGGTGACAACAGAGAAGGATGAAAGGAACCAAATTTTCAAGCAACTCTAATTAAATTTAACCTCAGTGAAACAGAGTGTGCAGCTGGAGTGTTTATCTTCTATACAGTAGTACAGCATCTTGGTTTTCACTTGTAACTGCTGGGGACTTTAAGCCTTTTTGTGTCATGAATTATTTCAACCTAAAGAAACACCCAGTAGAAAACACAGTATAGCCACATATACTGAAGCAAGCACATACTGCAGCCAATGGCCAAACCAGAAACACTGGAGAAAGTTAACAGAAAATGGAATTCAGGAAAGAATTTCACTGTGAAGTCTTGTGGAAAAAAGCCCTCTCTGAGGATATTTGATTAGCTCTTCAGTGCAGCAGGGTGCCAGGGTGGGCAGCAGTTGGCTCTAGAATGGAATCCACCGGAGCTGATCAGGCACTGACAAAAACTGATCTAAAATTTTGTTTCAATTACAAGTTTCTTTGATCACTAAATCACGCAAATGCAATAATTCTAATTTCAACTGGGAAAAACAAACAAACAAAACATTTCAACAAGGAACCAATTAGAAAAAAGTTTCAATAGAGTAAATTAACATGCAAGAATAGCTGATGCTGAAAATGGATTGATATCATGGAAGCTTAAGGTGATTGACACTGTTTCTGGGAACAGGAGATATTTTTCCTTCTCTTTTTATTAAACTTTTTACAGTACCTTTATGAAGAACAATTTAACAACCGAAGTTTTTCTTCCTACTGCTCACAAATGAAATTCTTATTGTTTTGACACCACAACTTGGTGGCTTTGAAAATGTTCAAGAATATCTCAAACAAAAAACCTGTTAAATAAGGAGTAAATATCCACAGCACTTCAATCTACATAATTTTCTGTGAGGTCTTCAGTAGCGCAGAACAAGAGTAGATGAAAAATAAGTGTGATGTGAAAAGTCTCTTTTCAACGGAGAGGAGTGAGATTTTAGCTGCTGTTATTTTCTGAAAGGTGAACATAATTAACAAACAGTACCTGTGCCTTCTGGTGTCAGCAGCAGCAGTGAAGGGATTAAATACACAGGACACTAGAAATGAGGAACTGAATCTGTCTGCTAAGGCCTACTGACTTATTTTCCTTGTATTTCAGTGATGTAAAGACTAACTCTAAAAAAATACTATCAGATATGAACACATGATTATTACAAGCAATTATTCTGTAGCAAGATTGTTTTCTAGATCATATTTTGCCACAAGACGTGAATTAAATGAAAGTTGTTAATAAGCACAGTGTCATAATTAACTCAGTGTGAGGCAAATGCTACCAGTGTATGTGTGTAAATATGGAGTGATTATGGTATAGGTGAAAGAAGTGATTTAAAATTCAAAGCACTCTTATAAGTGATTTTGGTTCTTCTGATTTAGCAGAGAACAAAAAATAATTTACCTTTATTTCATGTTATTTTAAGACCACGATCTCGATCAAGGGACAGTGGTGATGAAAATGAACCAATTCAGGAACGATTCTTCCGGCCTCATTTTCTGCAGGCTCCTGGAGACATGACTGTTCAAGAAGGAAAACTGTGCAGAATGGACTGCAAGGCAAGTATGACGCCAGGGACAGCAGCCACCTTTCCATAACATGAGCTGACTCAAAAACCCAGTTAGTTTCTTTTTAAGGCTATTTTACCTATTGGCAGTTTCAGCAACTGTCAACAGGTTAATTAACCTCACTGCTTATAAGGAAGCTGACAACCAGTTTGCCTCCCCTCCAATGAAGGTGTGTCAAGCAAACCTTACAGCCCACAGTACACTGATTTTTAGAATTCAGCTTTGCTGGGGTGCGGAGGGAAGCAGCGCACACTATACAGCCAGTGTGCTTCTCCCTTTTAAGTCCTTTTACCACTTGAGTTTCAATCCCCCGTTAAAGTTTCGAACATTATAATCTTGATTTATGATTTTGCCTGACAGAATAAATTAAAGCTGGGATGAGTTCTGTTTCCTTTATGCTGACATATTTGGGAGAAGCTGTTTGTTTTCCAGCAGTACCCACAGTGAATGGCAGGGCTTTCAAAAGTACAAGACTTGTTCACACAGCCCAGGCATTAACTAGCGCAGGCGGTGCTCTCACTAGGTTACACCTGAGCAGAATGGAACTTAAAAGTTCAATAATTAGTCAGGTAACATCTTTTCGTCTGCAAGTTTTCTACAAGAAGTTAATCTAAAAAGGAGTATCTTCTCATTCCACTTGAAGAGCAAACAATAAAAAAAGACAAAAGGTGTCACCTTGCCTTTTGTTTGGCAATGTATTACTATTTAACTTGTAGCATATCTAAACACTGATCTTCCTTCAGTCACACCCATAAGACATCATGAAATTCAGGGAGTTGGCTAGAAAGTAAGTAAATATATACACCTGAGTCAATGTGTAATTCAGGGCAGAATTAGATCTTTAAATATTATTGTACACCTGCAGCAGCAAACAAAACCAATCTTCTCTGCAGTAACAAGTCAGGACTCCTCCAGTGTTTTGTATGTCTAAGACCATTTCCCATTATTCTGTTTACACTTAAGGTTAGTGGATTACCCACTCCAGATTTAAGCTGGCAACTTAATGGAAGACCAATTCGTCCTGATGGTTCTCACAAAATGTTGGTGCGTGAGAACGGGGTGCACTCCTTGATCATAGAACCAGTGACAGGCAGAGATGCTGGAATCTACACGTGTGTTGCCAGCAATCGAGCTGGTGAAAACACCTTCAGCCTGGAGCTCATTGTTGCAGGTAACATCTCCATGCTACGCTTCCCCACTGAGCACTGTAAGGGTAACACGAAAAAGGAAAATATAAGTGCTATCAGATGACGTGGTTGAGGGGTGGGGGGCAAGAAAAGGAAACCTGGTAGTTACAGAACTATAGTTTTACATTATATGGTGGCATAAGTTGACTGGCAAGTAACCTCTGTGCACACAGTTATGAAAAGAAGGATGTTGCCACAGGTGAGGCCACAAACCAGACTTTTTACTTGAATGGGGTTGTAAATGGCAATTTGTGCAGACCCGCATCTACCCGTGGGCAGCCAGCATGGTGTGATGTGTCTGTCTCACAGCATATTAGATTAATGCTGTTCCAACCTGCTGGTAGAGCAGTTCCTTCTGTAATTAAACGCTCTTCCTTGTATGGGATATGAAGGAGCACTGTTCAGCAAGCATTATGCAGCCAGTTTGTCAAGTCTTCATGTTCCACACTTCAATTCTTTAGGGGAAGCGGAGGAAACCACTCAGCTCTGTTTAGGGCTCACTTTTTCCCTATTAAAATACTGATGTGACTGTTTTCTTCAGATAAACCAGGATTGGACTTTGTGATTAATGAAGACAACACTCCAGTTTCCTGGGGTTTATATTTTTCGTTATCAGTTTTTAGCCTGTTGCTGAAAGAAAGGCTACATCTTCATAGACTAGTGTCAACATGAGTGCCATCTTTATTTTCACAGCTAAGGAAATACAGAAGGCACCTGTGTTCATAGAGAAGCTACAAAACACGGGCGTGACTGAGGGATTCCCAGTGCGACTGGAGTGTCGAATCTCAGGGGAGCCATCTCCTCAGATATTCTGGAAGAAAGAGAACGAGTCACTCACATACAACACTGACCGAGTGAGGTTAGACTGACTGGGAATAATCTCCCCATGTATAACTTCAATGATGATTTATCCTGTAACACAAGTAAAAACCTAGAAGGTTTTAAGAATGCTTTGTGTGAACACCAGCTCATAAATATTAACTAGTTATTGCAATAATTTATGACATTTACTCAAATTGCAGCCAGCCTGGTGGCAGAGCCAGAATTAAAATGCTACCTCTGTTTTCCAGCCTTGGACTTAACTATCTTTGCACTTCAAGCATGTGGCGAAGTAGTTTTTCTCTTCAAGACTTACAGAAATTTGCTGGTGAAAAGCAAGGCTCCTAAGTTAAGCTATCTGCTTCTCAGCAGAGACCTTGATGGATAGATTCAATTTATTTTCTATTCTAAGATCTATAAACCTTTCCTTGATATTTGATAACATTTTGTACGAATGCTTAAAAGCAAACTCATGATACATTGCAAGAAAAGGAACTCGTTGCTGTTATGACACAAATTATTGCTGTCCTTTTAAATAACTAAGAGTATTTCAGTACCTCGTTCCCCAGGGTTTTTTATCCCTTCCCTAAAAAGTCTGGGTAAGTTCTGGCATCCCTGCTACTCACATCAGATTTCCAGATGTCTTCATCTGAAATTGTGAAACGAGTTCCTGTATGCATTTTTGCTGCTTAGTTTTCAATACAGGATAATAAACTACCAAATTGTCAAATGTACTCAAGCTTTCATTTTCCTCTTGTTAATTTCAGAGGAAGTTCCACATTAATTAAAAATAGAGTCTAATTAATCTATGACTAGGATTGGGTCTGCTTATAATGATATTTTAAAATAGCCTATACTGTTTTGCAATTTAAACAGTAATTTTCTACTTTTCTTTTGTGCAGCATGCACCAGGATAACTATGGCTACATTTGCCTGCTTATTCAGGGCGCCACAAAGGAGGATGCCGGCTGGTACACCGTTTCAGCTAAGAATGATGCTGGGATTGTGTCTTGCACAGCCAGGTTGGATGTTTATAGTAAGTGACTTCAAGTTTTGTGGTCACATTAATCCTCTCAAACGCAACAGTTCCCTCAGTTTCAGTTTATCGACAGAATGGTTTACACTGGTCTCTCTTTCTTTTGTTTATAGTTTCTCCTCAATAATAACGATCCACATCAAGACAACAAATGCTCTGTCAAAGTACATTTCACCATCTTTCAGATACCTAAAGCAAAACAAGCATGCATGCTCTCTGTTTTTGCTTAGTGTATTAAATATAGCTAATTAACAACAGATAATGGCATGATTACGTTATTTTTGTGGATCATTATTACTCTTACTCTGCTAGCACTTCCCTAACCTTTTGTATTCTTTTGTACATCAGTCTGTAATACACCTCTGACAGCTACCAGAAGCGTAGTAGATGTTTTTATGGCTTTCTGCTTATTTATTCAGTTTGTTCCAAAGCAGCTTCTTAGAGAGTGAATGTTTTCTTAAACAAAAATCTCAATGGCAAGAATTAAGGGGGAGCAGGGGAGGTTGGAATTATACAGTCTGGTTTCTGGGGTGGTGGTGGTAGTGGGACTTGGGAATTAAAGACTTCCCGGCATTCTTGAGCATACAAGGGGTGGCAATGGCAGCCAAGTGATTTCCTTTCATACACAACAAATAACCCTTGAACAGGCCTCTCGCTGTAATATTAGAGCACGGAAACAAACCCCTTGCTGTCACCCTTCTCAGTGACACAAGGAAGGGTAGAAAGCAATGCCAAAAAGGCAAAGGAACACACACAGGCACTACTGTTTGTACCCAAGCTTGAAGGTGAAACTAGATGCTGACAATAAAAAACCACCACCACCAAGAAATGAAACAAACCTTTGATATAATGGTTTTCCGCTGCTTAGAAATTAGTATCGCCTTTACAAAGGGTTGATCATACATCTGGTACATGTGGTTGCACTGCCCAAGATGGCTAACAAACATGTTTTTCTTTCCTTTTTCACCTACAGCTCAGTGGCAACAGCCAGCTCAGACAACCAAGCCAAAGAAGGTGCGGCCCTCAACCAGCCGATACGCTGCACTGTGTGACCAAGGACTAGATATCAAAGCAGCTTTCCAGCCTGAAGCAAATCCCGTCCACCTGACAATGCAATCTGGCTTGGTAGAGAGCGATGATCTGTAGATCAAACTGCCGCTGCCATGATTTTCTTTCAAAGCAGAAACACTGAAAGCCATTGCCTTGACCAATGATACTCCTATGTCACTTTATGCAAAGGCAGACACCTTCAAGTACAAAAGATAAAAACAAACACAATAACCATATATTCCTTATTCATTATACCAAATTAGGATAATAGATAGATTATTAATAGAAATGTACACATTGCACAACAAATCACATTCACCAGTTCCTTATACCTAAGTTGCTTCAGCTCTTACAAATAACCCTTTTCATTAAGGCCAAAATACATGAGAGACAGATTTTTTTTCAGAAGAGAACACTATTTATCACTACGTGCCTTCATAAGCAGGAAGTAGATGCTATACAATCTTAATGGTGCAAGATGTTTTGTTTGAGATCATTAGATCACAAAGTAAATTAGAATGTATGGTTATCTATAGTTCTGAAATGGCAATGCATTCTGATAGCTACAATGAACAAGTGCAATATTGTAAGAATAAAACAGGAAGGGACAAGGAAGAGAAATGTAAGCAAGTGCTGTATCTCTGCCAACTGCTTTCTACTCTGCAATGGAAAAAATATCTTGCCTTAAATGCTGTTGGTACGGACAATTCTATAATACAACATTAACACTGTAATTTCAAATTCTTTTGTATTTTCCTTTTTGCCATCTAGGAGGAGGCTTACTTAAAACCATACAGCAAAGACAGTTTAAGCATAAGTAACTTAACCTCTTCAAGATAATGACAAAAAAGAGCTGACATGCAGTAACAGTCTACTCCAGACTATAAATATTGGTAACCAGACGGGGAAAAACCGCCGACAGTACGAACCACTGCAGGAGGTTCCTGCGAGGGTTGGGAGGGAGACAGGGCAAGAGGTTGAAACTCTCTATGGATTTCCTGAAGACAGTCTGTAACCTCATGATACTGCCATTCAAGAATCTGAAATTCTAAGGTGAGCTGAAAACTAGAGAGCGTATGTATGGGACGTTCGTCTGTTTAAAGCTTGTGTAATGTGTATGAGGATTTTAGAAATGTACAGTAAGTGAAAAATAGGTTGGGACTGCAATATGAATTTAAATGACAAGTATACACCACAGGTGATGAGCTTGCAGATCTGAGGAAGTAGAAAACGAAGATGGACAAAAACAACATCCAATTTGCGCTTTCTCTTTTTTTCTTCTTCTTAACATAGCATATGTGTCTGGTAGTTTTTATTTTTTTCTTCTGTCGACTGTAGGCAAATGACAGCTCTTTTAATGGGTTGAGTCTGTGCGATGCAGATCAAAAGCCTGAAGGCTAATTTCAGAATGCCAGGCAAATCCACATCCAACTGGAGCCCCACCTAAGTCAGCCCTGACTGGGTAGTTTTAAATTAGAACCAACTGAATTTCAGATGAAGGGGAGGGAGGGGGGGAGGGAGGGAGGGATGGAAGAATTACCAGGCCTGACAAGAAAAATGAGCATTTGATGGTACGAGCTATGATACTTTGCTATGAAAGGAAAACACTGTATTCCTTATATGAAGCACATATATGGTATCTTTCATTATTTATAATAAAAGTGTTGAAATCTTTTATCTCAGTTCAGTTATTCAGAAGTCCTGTTCTTAGGGTTTGGTTTTTTTTAAATTTTGTAATTGTGTACACCATATATTGCATTACTGCTATACGTGTATTGCTTTGTAAGTACACAAAGTTTGTTTTGTTTTTTTTAGTGACTAATAAACTTTAGCACATAAGGTAGTACTATTCTGGTGCAGGATATGACCAGTATGGGGATTGTTAATCTACATTAACGTCATAGTCTGTCATCTGGGAATAATCCGATTCTATTCTAGAAAAAAGTATGTCATATCATTTGCCAAATTTTTCTTGACTGTGACATGCTAATTTACTTTTTTTGTTTAGCTTCACTAGCATTATTTTGCCACCTTTTATTTGTATTTATAAAAAAATGTATTATCATTACTTTGGATTGTTGTGCTGATACGTGGGTTTAACATCAATAAATATTACACAAATAGAAAGTTTTCCTTCTGGTAAAGACTATTAACTGTTTCAGTAGAAGCATGCAAGTGTAAGATTTAGAAATTTTGAATGTTACGAATACAGATGAAATGAGGGCTAGATGCAGCATGTAAAAATGAGTAGAATTTATCAGCATATCCTGTTTGTGACTGGGAACCTTTAAACAAAACAGAGGAACATGACCCATAAATTCTGAGAAACATTTGGCAGATAAAAGTACTTGAAGCTGCTTTTTTTTTTTAATACATTAGAAAACATGCAGGTCTATTTTGTGTGTCTAGTAATTGTAATATGACATCACTTACAACTGATTCTAAGTAAAGGGCATGGTCCAAGTGCTGTTGAATTCATTTAAGAACAGCCATCTAACAAAGCAATATCAAAATTTTTTAAATTAAATGTTAATATTTACTCGTAAAATCCTGAATATTAACTATCGTCTCCTTCCTTCCTTTCTGTGCAAACTTACCAGGAAAGATGCGTGATGATTTTTTATTTTAGGTTTACATTTCAAGCATCGATTACTACAAACAGACTTATCTAGGCAATTAAGTGAGTACTGACATTAATGGCAATGCTGCAGCTGCAGTCAATGGAGTTCTGTCTGCTTACAGTCAATCTGTCTTTGGCTTAGAGACTGAAAAACCGAGACTGTTCTTGTGAGCTGGTTTTAGATGAGGTCATCATCACTTTTTGCCTCTGTATATATGTACAGACACACACTTAAGTTGTAAATCACATCTCTAAGCAGCGAAGTTGTTTTCATGAAAACATTCAGCTGTGCTGTTACTTAGTTACAGGGACTGTTTGGGTTTACAAATTCAGAGATAGAAGCATGGCACAAGAAAATGACATACTTTTCAAGCCAAAAATGTGAAATTCTTGGAAGCATCAAACTAACTTCCAGAAGTTTAATCTCTCTCCACAAACCCCAAAGATAGATGGTATGACTTGAAGTGTACTTCTATAATTTCATACGACTTAAAAACGAAGTCCTAACTTTTTGCAAGCATTCAGGTTTAGCTATGGGAAGACTTCAAACTATTTAGGAAGCTGGTCAGTCCAACTGTATTCAAAGCAATCAAAGAGTCAATGCAGCTACATTCAGGATGATGACAGAAACCTCTGCCAGGAGCACCAACACTGAGGTGCAAAATTCCGCATGCATGAGTTTTTTTCCAGCTGGTGGTGCATCTTACCACACAATGTCTTTATCCTGCAGCTTCATGACAACAGCAACAATTAGTTAACATACACAATTTTTTTTTCCATCACAGCCACCTGGCGCCTGGGAATCAAAACCAAACCATAGTCCAGTTTGAAAGTGGCCCTATAGAAAGAAACAATGACATAAGCTAGGGTTTCAAAGACCACTGTAATTCACTTAGTTTGTATGCTAATAAACGCCTTGATTCCCCACATATGGACCACTACATCCTTATCTCTGCAAGCAGCCCAAACGGCTTTAACATGTAAGAACTTCATGAGATTATATTATCCATCATGATGCTGAGAGGATCAGCTGCATGCTCTGGCTGTATGACCCAGCTGCCAAATCCACACTGCATAGTATAGATACATTAAAGCATGGACTGGAAACGCCTGCTCAGATGATGCACATTGACGACAGCCCTGATTCACTGCCTCACAACCCAGCTGTACATGGAAGGGGTAGAATTTGCTGACATTCAGCTTGTTCTTCTGAACCGGCTAATGAAGAAGCCCTCCCCCTGCACGGCTTATGGGTTTGAACAGAACTGGGCACACACATCGGGCAGATGAAAACACAGCTCCTGCTCCAAGAACTTTACAAACTACTGTAGACAGCACACCGTATTCTTTGTGTCTTAAAGCCTGTGACTCTCATTCAGAATTAAGCCACAATTTGCATTATGTTAGAGAAGTGATTAATACATAACATAAGCTCATACTGCACCGGATTTCCAATAAAAATGTCAGCATTTGGAACATAACGCTCGAGTCCTGCTTAGAGCAAAAAAAGCCAGACTATACGCAACAGTACCTGCACAGCGATGATTTCAGCAGCTATACCGAAGAGGGAGACGAATGAACTTCTGTCCAACAACACCAGGAAGGAGGAATTTTTTGCTCTATAGAACAACTGCAGTGCAACAGGTAACCCCCAGGGAAGGGCCAAGTCTTGCAACCGCTGTCACTTTCCAGTTCTGTAGTAACATAAATGCTCCAGAAACAGCTGAAGAATGAGAAGAAAAAAATAACAGCACATGGCCACTACTCAGACTGATTACATCATTTACAGCAGGACCTTGACAACTCTCATCACACTGAATGGATTAGTTTTGTGTTGTGTGGTTTGGTTTGTTTGGTTTTTTTTTTTTCCTGAAACTGTTCTGTTAAACACACAACTAAACACATTGTCAAGTTTGGTTTTTTTTTCGGCAGACTCTTGGCCCAGACATCACAGAGCATTTCTACAACGAACTGAGGTTACAAAAATACATTGCCAAGGAGAGGACCTTTCCAACTTACTGCAACAGGTGTGGAAAACACCTAGTAGGGCAAGATTTCCCAAACAACATGCAACACACCTCTCTATTTTACTGTAGAGTAAGAACTAGCAGATTCAGGAGATGGCTTTTACCTGCAGTTTGTCTGCGCAACTGTTAGTCATTTGTAGGGAAGAACTTGTCTAAAAGAAAACCTGTTTTACCACACAATCCTATAGTATAATGCACGATTCTGTTTCTTATATATACGTACGTATATATTTCTTATAAACATATTAAGTCACTTTCTCCTACAACACTTCAGAATCAGATTCACTGAGCATTTTCATAATACACGGTTCATCTACAATAGAAGTTTTACCTTTCTTAAATTCTGTATTAACTTCAGCTGTACAGTCTCTGATCATTCACTAATTCATGTTAGTGTATAATAAATGAAAACCTAAGATCAAATATAATTCTTTTATCAGCACAACTCTTAGTAAATCCAAAGATCTTGAACTGTACATGAAAGATGTCATTTCAGGTATTGAACAGCAGCACCTTTCAAGAATTTCAGTTTGTAAAGTTCAAGATCCACTTTCTCTTGCCGGGGGGGGAAGTATAATTACATAATGTAGATTTCCAAATCTAAACTAGACTGTTGTTTTCCTCTAAGTCTTGTATATGAAAAGCAACACAGTTAAAAATCCTAAGAGAAGAATGATGTAATTTTTAAGTTACTATTTTTAAGCTTTTTCTGAGCAGCAAATCCATTAAGCAACCAACTTCATAAAAGCAGAACAAAGTTTTCATTTGTAATTATTAGTGTTTTCTTGCAACAAATAAAAATGGTTATAAGAAAAGGCACAACTACTGCTCATAACTGTCATTCTAAAATAATGAATTTCAAGTCAGTCTACACATCCTAAAAGCAGAGATGGAGTGTTACAGTGTTTCCAAGCATTAATTCCGAGGACTAAGATGTCAGTGATCTGTCTTTGTTTGCCCGGGTTAAGTGGGATCCAAGCCTAAGGTGAGGCAAAAAAGAACACAGCACCTTAAGTGAGGAAAAAAACGTTGATGATCAGTGCACCTCCACTGCCCTCACTTCAGAGGTCAGGTTTGTCCTGGCTGCTTTTGGCAGATGTCAAGTCAGGATTCAGGACTGAACTCCCAGTAAGTGTGGTTGAGCGAAGTCAGAGGAAGCTGACACAGCAGAGCATGAATCAGCAGTTAATACAGCAGAAATATAGTTCCAATTTACAAAGCATAATACAGTAACGGGAGCCCAAACGAGATGTCCTTTTTAGAGGCAAAACTAGGTTTTTTACTTTGGCAATGCAAATGGGTAGCTCTTCAGAGACAGCTTCAGCTGAATATGCCTGAATAAACCATTTCTTAGGAACAAACTCACCTCACATATTAATAATCTAGTATATTTGGTTCTTGCCTAAATGGAAAGACACCACCTTAATTAACCAATGAGAGATACAGGCACATGACAAGCATTACTGTAAGATCATTCAGCATTAGGAAGAAAGTCACAATGGTGCAAATAGAACCAAAGATTTTCCAGAAAACTTAGTAAACAGCTTTGTGAAACCATATAGTAAATTAACCTTGCTAATCTAATATTTACAGATCAACTGAATACAGCTTCACTGCACAGCAGAAAGCTTAGCCTGACCTCCACTCTTGTGCCCTGAAAATTATGTTGAACCACAGAACTACAGGTGCTCTCTGTTCTGTATGCCATCCAACGAGAGTGCTACAAGAATCTGCAGAGAATGGATGCAGTTCCAGTCTACCGCTGGCAGAGCCATCTCACCATCAAAAATCATTTATACACAGTCAATGACATCCACACAAAACACATGCAATGACGATATGCAGGAAGCTTTCAGTAGAAGTCTACCAGCTACCTGAAACAATAGGATAAAAGTTCACAGCAACAGCAGCAGGTAGTAAAACACCATAACCTAGAGCTTTTAACAGGTCTTCAACATAATGGTGGGGATCTGTTTACAATACAGCCTCCAACATATGTGCAACATGTACTTTTAGTGCACTTAGCGTTAGAAGTACAGGGCTGGGTGATCTGCAAATTAGAATTCACAAAACATCAAACTGCTTCACTCACATGCTTCAGCAAAATCACATAATCAGCTTGCATTTATTCCTAAACAAATTGTTCAAAATAACACACCAATTTCAAACCCATTAACACACTACGCACACAAGGCCACCTCAGCAGTGTCAGCCAGCAAGTGTGGGAAAGGGGAAGTGACACCCACGCGGCTCTATCGGCTCAGACAGCACTGGCTTAGTGGCATCTCCCCTCCGCTCTGCTCCCATGGCATGATCCTGATTTGGGTATTGTGACACCAAGTAAGATTTGCTGGCTTTTATTCGTGTGTTGTCTCAACACGTTTGACATCATCATACTCCAACCGGCAATTTGTTACTAGATCTCCAAGGAGCCAAAGCAATTTCAGTTTTAACAACTATGACAGAAAGATGCATTTTTATTTCAGAATGAGACTAAAATGGTGAAGCACACCAAGAAAAAAAAGGAAGAAACAGTAGAATTGGATCTGATGTATTTTTAAAAGAGTGAAAAAACCCACAATTTTATGTTTCAGTGTTGTACTTCATTCTATGAAATAAACAAAAAAATATCCCAGATCTTAACAGATATGAGATGTTAATATGAAAAATAAAAGCATAAAATACTAGAACTGTTGTGCTCATAGTCACACTGATGTCTGGCAAGGTACAAGTAGTATTTGTTACTAACTCAGCAGACATATCTACAGCAAAAAGGAGCACATGGTCTGACACTGAACATTAGGTGTGGGTGAAAATTAAACATAATCTGGGGCTCCAGTAGAGTTCTTAAAGAACCAATGCTCTTTAAAGACTTCTCTCCACCACTACATTTGCCCTGTCTTTTCAAACACTGATTGATTACCTGAATTAAGTGGGTGTACCTGCTCTTGGAAAGTTGTTTTCATTAGCTTTACTTAAACGAACTATACTACGCTTTTTTTTTTTTTTTAAAGTCACATAATTGCAACAGGCAATACACATTTCAGTTTCATGCAATACAACCTCTCACACTATGCAACACATCAAAGGAGGAAAATTTGTCTAACAGCAATAGATAATCATTACGATGTACATTTAAACTGTAGATAATAATGTAATAAAGAGAAGGCTGGCATATAGATATCCACTTTCTACCCAAATTTCACTGAACTCAATATTGAAACCCTTTCCATCATGTCTTACATCCCCAAACAGCTCAGGATATATGGATTTGGATTTTACAAAACCGGTAACAGCAATGTGAGCTATCAGCTTTTTATCTACACAGGCAACTTCACTTCCCTAAAACTACATAGATACACTAACCAAACAGTACCAATATAATAATGCCTTAGGATAGACTGCCCTCAGGAGGCCAAAATGAAAGCTCTTCATGGGATATCACACACTAGCGCACTAACACAGCACACTTTACGTACACCTGTTACCATAAAAGAAAGCCTGCAAAAGCTGTTCCTTGTGATAGCTTCTACTTATAGCTGCAATATTAAAACAAAACAAAACCCACACACACAAACTCACAAACATTTTGTGTGTCCCGCTAGAAACTTCTACTGATAATTGCAATTTGTGCCTCAAAAGTACAACACTAACATAGTGAGTTCACTACAGCAAGTTCCAAGTCACAAACGCATTTCTTAAGAGATAAGAAGGAAAAGTAAGGCTCTAATGGTATTTAATAAAACATGATAGGAGAGTTTTAAGCAATATAACAGATGAGGAAGCATCAGATGAACAAAAAGCGCATGCTCTATCCTCCACTAGGAACGGAATCACAGAAACTTCGTATTTCTAGTAAAAGAGTGAACTGAAGTTTTCAAAATTCAATCGAGAAATCATAAGTCAAGCACATGGTCCTACGCAAGAACATGCACACGCAAAAAAAACCCAAAACATAAATGCCAGCAGCACAAGATGTAAAACCCCAGTGTCCGTTTTCCATCAAGGACAGTGACATAACAGGCACACCAGAAATATGATGGAAGCAAGAGAAATAAGCAAGACATTGACACAAAATACATCAGAAAGTCATCAGACTAGATATCAATATATTAACTCATCAAGTCAAATATGGGTTGAATTTCCAGGCCTAATAAGGTAAACTTTATTGTTAGACAATATAATTACCAACAAAATTAAGATGACGGCAGTAGCTATGACATCCAAAGACTATAAGGCCAGCAATGTCAACATGAAATGAAAGACAAATTATAGGCAGGTTGGATAAAAGTCACACTGAAGATGGTAAGATCGCATTTTTTTTAATATATTGTTTTCATGCAGCCAGTCAGGGACACTCAGCTCTGTTTGCGGTCCCCATGAGGCAAAATACTATTTTCAAAGACTGGCTTTGTGATGGTAACTTTTATTTCTATGACAATATTGACCAAGTTTATTAATAAAGACAACAGTCCACTACCACAGACTTCCATAAAAAAAGAAGCAACATAAAATGAGGAGGTCTACAAATTCAAGAGCAACACAGCAACCAGAGGGTTGTTAGAATGTCTCTTCGAATGTAAGAACCTGCAGGCCTCAACCAGAGCTATCAAATGGCAGATTCAAACATACCAATCACAAGTCACTGGAGATACAGGAGTCTTCTAAGGAAACACCACCACACACTTGATCTGCTACCTCCCCTGCGCACTCACTGTTTCCACTGTCTGAGAGATCACACCAGGACAGACAGAACCCTGACAGGCACTACTTCTTAAAGAGTAGATGTATACAGTAAAAGCTGAAACAGATTACCACTTTTTACTAGTTTTCAGTTCGAATATACCAGTTTTAAGAAAAGCAGAAAACAGGTCTTTTAAAAAGATTACTTTAAGGCTACCAACACTTCAGTCTAGTCCTATTGCAACAGCAGAAATAAAAACATAGTATGCATTGCAATATTTTTAAAAAACTAATTAGCAGCATATTGAGATTCTTCTGAGGGTGTTATTCCAGGTTTTAATCATAAATATAAACTAAAAATGCCATTGCTAATAACTTATTTGACAGTTCCCTTACCCAACAAAACAAGGGATAATAATCAGGGTCAGAACCCACTACAAGGAAATTATTTCTAGTCTCTTATGTTTGGCTTCTGGTCAAGATATGTCACACAGGCTTTGCCTGTAAAATACTAAGGACAGGTATGGGCAGAGCCAAGTTACTGGCATATTATTACTTGACTATTAAAAATGGGAGTACCAGCTGTCCTTCCTCACATTCAGTGCCCTCAGAAAAAACATCATCTATTCTCTGGTCAATTCTTCCTATCAAAGAGAAACATAATCAGCAATTATATTTTTGGTACAAAGACACATATGACACATAACTTTCCACCTCTCTACAAAGACATAACAGTAAGATAAGGTCTCCCGAAAGGACTACTTTTAGTGGTATTTGTATTCCAGAGTAACACAGCCAACTGTAAAACCTCCTGAATATACAACCATTCCTGGTATTATTTCTCAATATGTACCTGTGAGAAGCTTGAACATGCACCATTTTCTGGCAGAAATACAAAATTTCTCAGCTGCACAAATGAAGAAAATCTCCAGCTTTAAAGACTCGAAGTTATCATCGAGATCTCTTCTTTCTGTACTTCGGTTCGTGCCAAGACGGGAGTAATTTCAAAAGCTGAATCAACATCTGGATCATGATGCAATAAGCACTGAAGCTAAGAAGTGAAGGTCCTAAACCACATTAATAGTTTTCTTCAGAGATGATAGAAACATCAATTACCAAAGTTACTTGATCTCAATAGAAAAGCCTGAGGTCAATTTTTTTTAATTTTTCAGCAAGAGAAGAACACTTAGGATCATTTACAGTTGAATAATTACTGTGCTTCAAAAGCTGCTTTGAATAAAACAAATGGCTATTTTATTGACTATACATATATATTAAAGAACATCAACATAACACAGTTGAACTGAGCATTCAAGAAGATATAGAGCAATACACATTGATTTCACACTCTGGAAATGAGACATGTTTCTTAAACATCTGCTGAACCAATGAAAAGTCTTTTATGTGGCAAGGCCTGTGACTGTGCTGTTCACCAGAATATTATAAAATTAGCAACCCTGATGAGCAACAGTCCTTCAATATATATGAGCAAGTGCTACTGGATTAAATGAGTGCTGTAAATAGATTCAAGAATGGAACTGAGCAAGTTTTGTCTTTATAAAAACACATGGCATATAATTAAATCTCCTAAAGGCAATTCATGTACACAGAAGATACAAAAGCCCCCAGCTTTGTAGTGTTAGCTACAAACAAAAACCAAAGGAAACTCCTTGCCACTTCATTGGGACTAATTGATAAGAATAAAAAAATTACAGAGTTTGCAATCTTCACCCTACATGAAAAAACTTGATGCAGTCATACCTGCCAAGCCATAAACATGCCTCTGCAATTTATTAACCTTTGTGTAACATGATAATTCAAATAAAATCTCCGCTCTATCCCAAATTAGAAAACACGACTTCATAAAAATATAGTGCTCTAAAAATGCATCAGCATGTTTGAAACTATCACTATAGCAAAACCAGATCTTTTTCAAATTGTTACATGCACAGACTTCATAATACCAAACAGACTCTTTCACGTAGCTAAACATACGTCCTGGAACCCACTGCTGCTGAATTTCTCCTCCGTCTAAGGAACATCAAGTCAATGACATACATCAATTGTCAATTCATTTCCACATACCCTCCCTTGAATTATGATATATTTATACATTACCATCATGACATTTGAGTAGGTACTTATTCAAGGTAGTGTTTAACTCAGAAGCTGCAAGCCTCCATCTACAATTAGAGTACTCCCTGTAACATAAGGAGACTCTAGAAGAAAAACAACAGCATGTGCAACTTCACGAGGCTCTCCAAACCTTCCAAGAAGAATTGCTTTCTTCAACTGATCTTCTTCCAAATGAGCAGTCATCTCTGTATGAATAAAGCCTAAGAGAGGAGAGATATTTGAAGAGTTACCCAACATTCAGCTGAATTTCTCTAGTGGCTTTTCCCTGGAATTCTCCAAAGTGAAATTTACTACAGGATTCAGCACCAGCTACCATTCTTCGAAGTCTCAGAAATCAGTCCACATCATTTTCTAGCCAAGAACAAACTTTTACCTAACCAATAAAATGTCTCCCATTTTGGAAGCACTGATGTAATCATAAAAAATGTAGACAGCTGTAGAGGTGTAGGAAGAAAAAAGAAAAAAAAAAAAGAAAAAAAGTTAACTAGTTAACTCTAAAATTGGGCCCCAAAACCATATTTAGTATCACTTTTCTGAAAGACAAAATACAGTCATTTCACCAAAACATTCTCAATAAAAATGTGGGTATAAAATCTCTGGCAAGAAACCCCTACAGTGTTTCCATTATAGTTTAGTACTTATGACAGCACTTACACCACTTCTATTAGAGCACTCATTTGAAGAATATTTCTTGACAATTTTGAAGGATGTTCCTTTACAATTTTCAGTCAGCTCATATTCAGTTTTCCCACTGCCGCACTTCTCTTCACATAAGCTGTAGCTTCATAAAGAGCTGATCTTTTCTGTTTTCTATCTGCCACCAAGAAGGGAAAGTCTCAGTTTTGCTTTCTACGGTACAGCTGTGCCCCTTTATGATGGTACTGGACCCTTCAGAGAACTGCTCAACTCACAAACAATAAAAGTATTTTTCCTGCTGAACTGGTTCATGTAGAGGTCTGACAAGCATCAGAGCTAACACACGGTGAGCAGCAGAGTACACAGCTATGAGCAGAAAAATCAGAAAAGGACAGAAGGATTTTTCTTAAGGGTGGCAGTTTGCTTAGACTAGATCATCTTGTGAAACCACAGCCTTGTCCTCACAGAACTTTCTTTCCAGATTCTCCCTTCTATCTACAGGGACAGACAGGGAGAGACAGACACACTTTCACGCCAACTTCTTGTGGTCTTTCATGTTTCTCTAATAAAAAATAAGCATTCTGTAGCAGGAGACAAGGGTAGCTGTCTGTATATAATTAGTTCTAATCCTTCCAGCTGCAAGGACAGCAGGTTTTGAAGGAGGAACAAAGAAAAAAATATTATTATGTAATAATGGATAGAGGAACAGGTAGACACACCCTTCCAAATTTCTCAGCATTTCCTTAAAAAGACTGAAGGTTTTGTAAATTAATGCACTATATTTTAAAATGGGGGGGGAAAGGGAGGAAGGAAAACAAACAAACAAACCGTTAACTTACAAAAGTTGATGAAAATAATAGTAATTTATCTTAAGTTACTTTCAGAGTATAGCAAATATCCCGCAGTCTTGATGGTCATGTATTGCAACAGTCAAGGATGTAGGAGCTTTCCATAAACTAACCTGGAGCAACCACGTTGACTCGAATTTGCTTTTTTGCAACTTCTTTAGCAAGAGAGCATGAAAATCCAACTAATCCTGCTTTGGTAGCACTGTAGACACTTTGACCAGAGTTGCCTTTAAGTCCTACAATACTACCTAAAATAAACATCAAAGAGAATACAAGATTAAATTACTAATTTGAAACCTTGTACTAGCTTTATCATTTTAGCTTTAATTTGGAATGGAAAATGAGATTACAAGAAAAGGAATTAAAAGTACATCACTAAATGTACTTTGTAGCCTACTGCTGGTGTAAGCAAATTCCTCAATTATCTGTGATTTTTGTGGAATCCATATATCTATGTTGATCAACAGGCACCAGGAAGGTAAAATTGAGAGCTTTCTAATAAAATATCCTCACACACACAAAAAAACCCCCCAAAACAAAACAAAAAACCCAAACCAAAACAAAACAAAAAAACAAACAAAACCCAACTGTACCTATTTGATTCTTAGTTAACAACCAGCAGCTGGTAGATTTAGCTATTGGAAGAGCCGACGTAGAATGGTAAAATTCTTTTTTCAATAAAATATAACATCTAGGGTGTTTATTACTGAAACAAGCTGGATTTACCTTTAGAAGTTGCTGAAATTACACGAAAGAATAACAGTTCATAAAGAAATGCTAGGTATAGAATATCTAAATACAAAGAAAATAGTCGATTTTAACATGTAACATTTCAACATGTTACACCTGCTAAACCTTTCTGGAAAAGTAGTACATAGAATTCCACTGGATTAGACAAGCAACTTACCTATATTGACAATAGCACCTCCCTGCTGTTGAATCATGCTTTTTACAGCAGCTTTGCATGTCAACATCGTTCCCAAAAGGTTAGTGTGAATCTGGGCTACCATATCTTCAGTTTTTGTTCTCAGTAACAAACCATCCCTGACGAACAAACAAAAAAACTCCAAAAGAACTCACTGAACAACCCCAACGATCACATTTACTCATAATAAAACATGACTGATGAACGGAATATTAATGGCGATTTATACAGTTCTATACATTCCAGTGTCAAAAATGATGACATTGCAAGGACGACACACAGCAAGAAAAGAGTCAGCTATGATTTTGGCAACAAAGCCAGCTTTGCAGAGAGGTATCAAACATTGGTTTGGACCATTTCATAGGGAAAAAGTAGAAGAAATAGGAGTAGAGGGGGAACTCATAAACTCAGAATACAGAAATCACAGTGAAACTGTATCATATGTTAGAATTTTGCTGTCATCAGGAACAAAATATTGGTGAGTGCTTAATACTGTTTTCAGATGTACTCATTAGCAATACTCTTACTAAATGCAAAGGCCCTTAGCACCTTACAATAAGATGCTGTCATCTAGAATTACACATAATCTTGTAACAAATAACTAACCTGTTGATTCCAGCTGCATTAACCAAGTAGTTAATAGGACCTAAATTCTTCTGCATCTCCGCAAAAGTATTTTGGACTTCTTGTTCGTTGGATACATCGCAACTAAGTGCCAGGTGTCCTGCTGTATTGAAATAAAGGCACATCATAATAACAGTAAAAGATGGTATACCATTCATAAACATTCTTTAGAATTTATTGATTCAATTGCAAAAGCAGATGCTTAACTAGTTATAACTTGAAGAACCCATTTAATTCCCAGATAATTAAATAAGGACAATTTTCAAGCATTGTATTGATTACTTATGTGACAATTTCTTCATTTAGTCTTCTGGCCTTTTGAGATCAGAAGTTCAGCATGAGCAGACTGGCCTCAGTTCTGGCTTGCTCAGGAGCCAAGGATGACTCAATTCACACTGTCTCCCTGTTGTGACCTTGAACAATTCCTTTCACAATTTGTATCTTGCAGATAGAATTGGTAACATACTTAACTCTCTCAAAGAATATTGCAAAACCAAAAGTGTACTGATATAGCTTTTCTTTCAAATTCCTCACCCTTTATTTTCATTTTCATCTAGTTAAACAATGAGGTTTATTTAAGCATTTACTACTTCCATAAGTTACCTAAGCACTGGACAGCGAAGAAATAACTGCAAAGCAGCATACGTACCACCAAGATTCCGTGCAGTAGTCTGGGCTGCTTCCAGATTTCTAGCAATAATTGCCACGTGGCAGCCTTTCTCTGCCAGTAATTCTGCAACAGCTTTTCCTATTCCTCGTGATCCTCCAAAAATGGCGCAAACCTTGCCCATCTTCAAAAATAATTCACAAATTGCAAATGAACAATGAATGTCAGGTCCACCATAGCAAGAGAATAACAACTGTTCTTGTCAACATCACGGCCCTTACTAGTTTGTAGCATTTTGTAATATGAGATTATAAAACTAGTGATTTGTTAATTTTTTATTCACTAAGAAATAAATACCTGAATTAGACACCACTTGTACAAACATAAGTTATTTCTTAACTGTTTCTGAACCAGCAAAAAACTTATGCATGTAATCTACCATTTCAATACTAGTATTCTGATAACTTCTACTCAGCTGATGAAATGAGTTTTATATCTCTAAAGGCTACAATGTATTGTTTGGCTGCTTATTCAAAGACAAAGTAGTAGTTATATTGTTCTTGCCACCACTATTCTTGTACTAAAGTTACATAAACTCAAGGTCTCATTCCATACTAACCATCTGTGTTGGACATCCATGTTGCAAACATCACTGAGCATGATTTGATACTATTGTATTTACACTTAATACTAAGTTACACTACATAATACTATGTTTTACCAGGGGTTTTTTGTTTCTGCTTTGGGGGGAAAAAAAAGGCATTTGAGATGCGAAATGATTCTGAAGTAGCTAGCGAAGACATTTAGTAAGGAGTGTAAGAAGAAAGTACTTCCACAGAACGATCTTTTATTCTGCAACCTCGAGAAACCAATCAGCTGTTTCGGGATTTCCTGAGGAGCCAGAGGCAGAATCCAAGCAATAGTAATGAACCTCTTTTCCATATATTTTAATAAATCCTTTTTTAATTCAATTATACTTTGTCTTTATAACATCCTGAGGCAACAAGTTTTATCATTTGTGGAAAAGTACTTCCTTTTGTTCTTGATTTGCCTTCTAATTAGATAATACTATGCGTTTCTCCTCATATCTTCCCCTGACTGGTCGTAACTTCAGAGACTATCCTTCTGGATTTTACCCTCCTCCTATATCCTCCTTGAGGTCTACTTAGTTCCTCTTCTATGTATAGAAACCATGCTGTATCTCACTAAAGACTGTCCAAACAATCCTGTCACCCTACCCTTTGCCTTACCTAGGTCTATTATACCCTTTTTGATGTGGGATAACCAGAAGAGCACAGTGTTAAGTACACAATGGAAAAATGATTTTGTTCTTCCATGACAGGGCCTGAAAGAGTAGAGGGTCCTTTTCTGTCCCAAAGTAGGCACAAGTGCTTGAAATCAACCCATGTGTCTGCTTCTACTGGCAAGTTGAAATCAGCTTCCTAGGAGCAGGAAGAGGATTAAATACTTGCATCCCAGGTGGCAGCCCTTTCAGCAGAACATGTGCAAAAAGACACCTTGCATGAAGGTAATTCCTTAACGATAAAAATGGGCACCACTGCCTCACCAGAACAACTAATCTTTTGGGTAGTCTTCATTAGGGCAGCAAGACTGCAAGAGTTGAATCAAGAGGTCTTGCACCCCAGCAACTACAGCTCTTACTGCCTTAGCAGACTAAAGACACAACCAAACAATCCACCCATATTTTGTTGACAGATTTTTTTGTTAGAAACAAAGTCTCAGTCTGCCTTCTCCATCATGACTTTCTTTTACAGAATTACTACAATGACTCTTTGAAGCTTTTGCCTATTTGTTGCAGCAATGTTGTGCTAGGATTTCCTCCTTCGTAGTTTGGTCTGACCAGCACGGAGCATACCTACTCTCTTATTTTTATTTGAAACATGGAATAATACAGATTAGGAGGGCTCTCTGGAAGTCATCTCATCTAACTCCTCCACTCCTGGGCAATGCCAAGTGAACCATGTTATACTGTTTATAAATACTGTCAGACCTACACAAGTTTTCCAAATAATTCTGAACATGTTTAGCTACACTGGACCCAAAAAACTGCCTGTGGGGAATTTCCTTAAAATGTATCATACCGCCCTTCCTGGTCTCTTTGAGAAGGGAAAAAAATCTTGCTGATTTTCACAGGATCACAGAACGGTTGGAGTTTGAGGGGACCTCTGGAGATAATCTAGTCGAGGGGCGTCAAACTCCTTTTATGACTGTATAAATGTAGGAGTAGTTAGAGTAGTTACAGTGCTAAAATTACAATGGGCCTTTTGAAGGCAACCACGAGGCTGGTGTGGCCCCCTGGTGAAAATGAGTTTGACACCCCTGAGTCTAACTCCCCTGCTAAAGCAGGTTCACCCCGAGCAAATTGCACAGGAATGTGTCCAGGAGGGTTTTCAGTGTTTCCAGAGGAGACTTCACAAGCTCTCCGGGCAGTCATTTTACCATACTCTGGAAGAACAGCAAAAGCTCCTTGTGCATTAACCAAGTGTTTACAGGAAGAGCGTAAGGCCTGCTTCCAACCCTGTGTGGTTTAGCACAAAAGAGCCATACAGGTTCTTTAAAGTTGTGACTTGAGAGAAAAATACTGCGGTGGGACAATAACCTCATATTCTCTGGTCAAATAAATGGAGGGAAGAACAAGTATCCTTTGAGCAACAGGTTCCTCTAGGCTCCCGCACCGGCGCCTGTACCACCTTTGTCCTCTACCGCCCTTCTCTTCTTTCGGGAGAGCTATTTAACCCGTGACCCCAGCCCCTCCGGAGGACACCTCTCAACAAACGGCCAGCCGGGCCGCCCCCCCGCCCCTCAGCCCGCGCTGCCCCCTCAGGACACCGCCCCCGGCCCGCCCTCGCGGGCAACCCCTCCTCTCCTCTCGGCAAACCTATTTTTCCTGCCCGCCACCCCCCGCTTTTTTGGGTTCCCACCAACCTCCTCCGACCCGGGGCGGCACCTCTGTCCCTCCCGGCCCCGTTCCCGCCCGCAGCCGCCGCGCGCCCCGCCAGGGCCAACCGTCCCCAACCGCCCCGGCCCACACACCCTCCCCCCCGCCCGCCGCCAGGGGGCGGCCGCGCCCAGCGAGGCCCCGCGCCGCCCGGGCCCGGGGGCAGGAGCCGCCGGCCGCCCGCTGGCCACGGGGACGCCGCGGGGCCCCCCGCTCACCCTGCGTCTCCTCCTCGGGGGCGGGGCGGAGCGGCGCGGAGGGAGGGAAGGGGAGAGGCAGGGCCTGGCGGCGGGGCGGCCCGGCGCAAGGTGGAGCCCTCAGCACGGGCGGCGGGGCGCGGGGTCGGCTGGGAGCCCGTGCGCCCTCCCCCCGCGGGGCACGCCGGGACGCGCAGGCCCCGCGCGGCGCCCGTGCCACGGTGGCAGGGACGGCGCTTCACCCCCCACCCGCCCCGGCCCTGAGCCCAGCGCGGGCCGCGCTTCCCGCCGTCCCCTGCACGGAGAGGGTGATAAAAAACCGGCTTTTATGTGTATTTCAATTTACCTTCTGGTTTCTGAGCAGCTTCGTTTGCTTTCCTCACACAGAACCACAGAATGTCGGGGATTGGAAGGGACCTCAAAAGATCATCTAGTCCAATTCCCCTGCCAGAGCAGGAACACCTAGGTGAGGTTACACAGGAAGGCGTCCAGGTGGGTTTTGAATGTCTCCAGAGAAGGAGACTCCACAAGCCCCCTGGGCAGCCTGTTCCAGTGCCCTGTCACCCTCACTGAGAAGAAGTTTCTTCTCATATTTAAGTGGAACCTCCTGTGTTCCAGTTTGTATCCATTGCCCCTTGTCCATAACATCACAGAGGCTTTTTTTCCTCCCCAAGACGATGGCAGTGCAGCGCTGAACACAGGTGTCACAGGTGACACAAGGGTGCCAACCACCTGTTGCCAGGAGCCGTTATTAACGGCCAGAAAGGGAGCGGAGAGCTGCAGGTCCCTGTGCTGCACCCGCTGAGCCAGCACCGGAGCTTGGGAGACACGAAGCTCCCACGGTATTTTGGGTCAGTTGTTCTGCGCTAAGTCAGGGCCACCGCTACAGCCCCCACCTGCAAAATGGGTTTCGGCCTCGCACACAGAATCACAGAACATTAGGGGTTGGAAGGGACCTCGAAAGATCATCTAGTCCAATCCCCCTGCCAGAGCAGGAACACCCAGATGAGGCTACACAGGAAGGCGTCCAGGTGGGTTTTGAATGTCTCCAGAGAAGGAGACTCCACAACCTCCCTGGGCAGCCTGTTCCAGTGTTCCGTCACCCTCACTGTGAAGAAGTTTCTTCTCAAATTTAAATGGAACCTCCATTACCCCTTGTCTTACCATTGGTTGTCACCGAGAAGAGCCTGGCTCCATCCTCGTGACACTCACCCTTTATATATTTATAAACATTAATGAGGTCACTCCTCCGTATCCTCTTCTCCACCCCTCCCTTCTCCTCAGAGCCCACATGTGGGGAAGCCTGTCTGCTTGCTTTTTACACTTTACGGTTTTGAACTCCATTTTACACCCAGCCATCCAGACAACACCCGTCTAAGCCGCTTGTACTACACTTCATGCCTGGCCCCAGTACTCGCTGCCAGAATTTATCTGGGGCTGGAAGCAGCTGCCTCACTCTGAACTGGGGCTCTCTGTCCTGTCCTTGCTTCCCCCTTCCTGTACAAACAGGTGTTTCACATGTAGATGCATACAGGCAGATGAAAAAGAATTTTGGTTTTTTCACATTTCCTTGCCCGCAAATCCCTAGGATCTCCTGTGAGGCACTGCTATATCAGCAGAGTTAAGTCGGATACACTTAAAGGTAAATAAACCCAAAATACAGAAACACCTGTGAAAGTTTCTGTTTAGTAACCAAAACTACCTTAATAATATGCCATTAAACTAATATAAAAATCTGCTATGTTTTAACAGCAATGCTGTTAACATTTATGTCTGATGATGTGCTGGAGGGGTTTCTGTGGACTCTGAAGGCACACATACTGAGTAAATTTTTTTGCCTGAGAAATAATAATAAAACTTATCACAATTGTGTACATGAGTACTTTTTTTTTTTGAGAAAAATTATTATTAAAGGGTTCCACAAAGTAACAGGTGTCAAAATCATACTGGAGTTTCTATGAGCTCAGTGGGAATATAACTTGGTACAGTTCTTGCTTTTGACTTGAAGGCTGTTATTCAGGATTTCAAGTTATAAATGTTTCCAGGGGAGCTGTAGAGAGTTTAATAACATTAGCAGTATTCGTGTTGGATTCTTTTTCCATGGATCATTCTTTAAATATAGAAGAAAAAGCAGATTTAGGTATTGCTAAACAGATGAACATCTGTAAGAAAAAAAATCTTTAAGAAAAGTTGTTATACAAAATTAGTTTCTTTTAGCAAGTACATTTATATGGCAAGCTGGTCCTGTTTTCAAAAGAGTAAATGAGATTTTGTGATCCAATGACATTTCAGAATATGCTATATTCTGAAAAGCCAGAGGTCTCAGTGATGAATAGGAAAAGCTGAGACTGTGACTCAGAATAGTCTCTGACCAAGACTTTTGGTCTCTAGCATAACTAAGGATCAGGATTCACGGGGGGAAATTACAGCTTTTTCTTCAAGTGATACATATAAGCAAAATAACAGAGGGGAAAAAATTGTCCTTCTTGATATGACATGTTTTCAGAAGATGTGTATACTACAGAGAGAATAACTATGACCACCATATTGTACAAGGACAGCAGCAGGCAGATTTTATGTGAAAATTATATTAGTAATTGCAATTTTAACCTATTTGTGACCTGTGTCCTCATCCAGAGAGCTTATCCATCCTTGTAAGAAAGCTAAAGAAAAGCTGATCTTTGCTGTACTGTGTGGAATTTGCTGACACAGAGTAAGTGCAAGTTTCACTGTATTTAAAATTTAAAAAGTGTTACTGTTGACAAAGCAAAATATCCTTTTCCAACATTCAGATGAGTTTCTGTTCAATTCTTGTTCCTAAACTGAGTGTTTAAAACAAGATGTGTGTTCATCTGTTGGCCAAAGTGACATTAGCCTGTTTCTTCTAGATGCCTAGTTAAATTGTGAGCTCAGATAATCTAAGCAGAGCTCACCTGAGACAGTTTATTCACACTGATTTCCCATTAAAGCAAGACAAGCTAGTGGAGTCCAAGAGAGAAATCATTGTCATATCGAGTACCTCCCCTTTCTGGAGGACAGTAGCTGATACATGAACTTGATCTGATGGACCTGCTCCATCTGTCGTGTCCAGATCTGTAACAGCTTGTTCAATACTGCCCACTATTATGCCTGGTTTACTATTAATGTGGAATTATAAGCTGAAAATTCTTGTATGGCTCTCTTTGTGACCATGTATACACACATTTGGAACGCATTCACAATATACAAAATGATGCAGCTGTCTTTCCTGAAGCCTAATGCAATCAGGCATTAAAAACACTCTTCCTAAGAGAGTTTTTTACCCTTTTCTTAAAACATTTCAATCATTCTTCACACAACTGAGATACTTCATTCAAGTAAGCATTCCTCTTTTAACAGGAGAAAACCACAATATCCTCAAACAAGAAAGGATATTTCACGTATCTAAAATTTGCCTAAAATGCAAATTGAAGCATAACATCACAAAATGAGCCACTAGCTGTTTCTGTAGCCAAGGTCCTGTGTATCAGCTGTTTCAAAGTCCTCTTGGTTTTGGATTTGAGGCTAGATTTACCAAGGAACTTGAGCGCTAACCTTTAACCACACCGGTGCCCAAATCCATGGTCTCTTAAATTTCTGCCATGAGCCACACAGGAAAGAGTCATGCTGCTCAAAGGTCTGGCAGCATTTTCCTGCTGTTCCTATACTGCCAGTGAAAGCACATGTACCACATTACATGGGTTTTGTGTAAGGCCTCAGACAAAGCAATTGGAGAACTGGCTCCACAGATGGGTCATTCCCATTTTAAACAAAAGCCTGACGGTTGGAGCACTCGGCTCAAAGAAAACCTTCTGTCTTAAAGGAAACATGATCACTAGCTACAGTTTCTCGCAATCGAACAGGAGTGTCATAACCATAAATATGAAGCGGTTTCAATTTATATCAAAAACGACAAAAAATTCAAGTGAGCCATCAAGATCTGAACCTACTGCCAGAAAATTGCTGTCCAGAGATGTAAGAGCCTAGGGATTAAGGATCTATTGACATCAGTGTTCATTCCAGCAACTATTTTGCTTTCCAACTGTGTATTAAAAATGACCTCTCTAGGTTAAGCAAGTCTGATGATGACAGAATGCTTCTGGGATACAGGAGTCACAGGCTTAGAATAGAATTAAACCAGTGAAGTGTTTAAAAAAAACCACAACAACAACAAAAGCAAAAAAAACCCGAACAACCACCAAACAGGCTTCCTGCTCTCTAGGCCAAATGATAACGGGGTGGCAGGTCGCACAGTCAATACACTGCTATGCATTTCTTCCTGTAAAAACCGGGCGTAACTGGACTAGGTGCCTCATTCTAGGTGAGGTCTCCTCTAGAGCATAGTCAGGGCTCCTCATCATCATCTACTCTGCCTGGGCAGCTCAGCACTGAGGTTGCTCACCCTTTCTGCTCCTGTGAAGCCTAAAGCACCCCTTTCCTCAGATGTGCACGTGTCATTCGCATTTGGGGAAATCAGGCCTACTTACTGATTATATATATATATATATACACACACATACATAATATATAAATTATATAACTAACAAGTTATACGTTGCAGTTCCCAAATCTTTTTGATATGGCCTCAGCTTTCTAGGCAAGTGATACAAAGCCTGAGATGAACCGCTGAGGAAAAAAAGCAACCATGTAGTTTGTATGAAAGAAAAACACTCCCCTCCTCCCCGTATTTTGCAATTGGCAACCTTTTCCCAACCACACCAGTTCAGATATTTAAGTGGCCAAATTACCATACTTTTGTTGTTATTTTTTTTATTATTACACTGCAGTTTGTTTTGTTTTTCTAGACTATCCAAAATCTCTGCAGTATTTGTTATTGTGTTCTAAGGTTGAACTTTTATCGTGCCAACATGAAGTGGTTTTGTACAATTTAGATGTACTTTTTCAACAAATATGTGGGCAACCTTTTTCCTCTTAAGAAACTTCTTCCTGGTACCCCTGTGAAAAGTCTTTCCTCTTAAAAACATCTAAACCAGAACAAAACAAAGCCATCAGAAGCTTTGGCAAATTACCTAATGTTTTCATATCTTCCTGGCTAAACAGGTTTCCCTACTACAAGTACTATTATTTCACACTTCAGCGTGAGGCCCGTGTTTAAAGTTAACACACACAGTTGCTGAACTGCTGCTGTTTCCAGTGAGAAGTCGGGCGCACCACAGAGGCAACAGAGAGAAACTTGTATTATTGCTCTTAATCTAGTGCTAAAATCGAACACTTCACTTCCAGTGCTGTTATGCAGTACCTCACACATTAAAAGAAAACAACCCCACCATTGCCCACCCCCCATAAAAATACCTTCAAGAAAGAGAAGCTTTGTCACACATTCAGCCTCTCTCCACGAGTTCACTCTGATCACAGGCACTGGCCACTCTTACCCTGTATCAGTGGACTTTGGACCAAAGAGATGGAAACCAGGATCTCAGCGTCTCTCAAAATCTCTTGTTTCCCCTTCATATGTCCCACTCTTCATTTAAGGAGTGCACTGCCATGGAGTGTATCAGTGCTCAGCTCAGGAGTCCCAAGCCAGCAAGGACTGGGAACAAGGAGGAAATAAACAGCTCAGCCGTCCAGGGAGTAAATTCATCGCTTTCTGTACAGCTTTTTTTTTTTTTTTTTTTTAAGACAGACTGCTTTCCAAAACTGCAGAGAGCATCACACGGAGCACTCAGCATCTCCCAGGAAGGTAATCTGGAAAACAAGCAAAACTGACACCACCACAGAAGGACATGTCTCACTCCCAGCAGTCACCACTAACCATTTTGTATAGAAAGGATATTTTTTGTGTAGCGCATATTTTGTAAGTGCTAAGAGTATCCACTAGAATTCTGGTGCAATGACATCCCAGAGTTTTACGGAAGTGTTTGAATACTCATGACTCAATAACTCTTCTCCTGTTCCCTTAGAGACCATTTGTTTGTAATTGTATATAATATACTTGAGAGAGAAAATAACTAGTCTCAGGAACAGCACTTAAAAATAGCTAAATGCCATTCATAAAAGACCTTGCATGATTTATTTGATGTATCAGTGCAGTCTTAATTCCCATTCTGTCTTTCATAGTCTAACTCCTACCCACATTCACAACATATCTATATAAGCTGCAAAGCAAGATCCATGGCCAATCATTTCAAGAATTTATTTATCCTTTAAATATCTGTTTAGCTATTATTGCATTTTCTGGTGAAAAAAAGAATAATTTTCAGAAGCTCCTAGATATACAGAAAACTCTTCTCAGCATTAAGACAAACAGCAAAAAAATTCTGAACAGCCAAAATTTCCTTCATGTTATGATGGAGCAAGTGTCAAGGTTTTCCTGCCCTAATACATCACTAATCACAGTCTCAGGTTTTGAATCTCCACAAATGGTATGGACAAGTCCAAACTGTTGCCTACTTCAGTCCGGTGATGCAGCCTTCTGAAAATTTACTGTATCTACTCATACTTACATTTAGCACACTGTATTTACTGTGTCTTAAAGTTTGTTTTGTTGGGGAAATGCAATAAAGTGATATCTTGGGAGAAGGTGACAGGGAGAAGGAGGCAAAGTCAGAAATAGGGGTGGGGGAAGAATAAAGATGGAAAGATTCCACCTGAACTCATCAGGGTAAGAAGATTCAGCTAAAGGTCTATACTGCAGGAGTAGTAAAACACAGTTAATAAGCAACACGAGTTGGTCCTTCAGCTCCATTCTCATGAGAAGCTTTAAGAAATTATACAAGCAGTGTCTCTGTTTTATAAACACCATAATAAGCCCCCAGGAAGTAGCAGACCTGGGACACATGGAAGTGAAATACTTCCATGATTCCTCTTATTACGTAGCTTGAAATTTGTAACATTTACGAAAAGGAAGAGACCAAAAGCTGTTTGAAGCAGGAAACTGAAGTCATATCCACAAGCATCGAACTGTTTTTATACCCTCACCCATTTTAGCATATGTTCATTACGTGACCATGAATATGTTTTCAAGGTTAGCCCTAATGAGGCACAGATTTTCTGAGTACAGGAATACCAATTTAATGTAGCACATCTACTTGCTGACAGAAAGCAGCAAGTCAAGGGACTGTGTCATCGTTCCCCCATAATCGCAAATAGCCGTGATCCTAAACATAAGGACTTACACTGGCAAAACTTCAGCTGACGACTTGCCAGCAATGAGTGTTGAACACAGTCCATAATAAATGGCAACTATGATAGCGGCAGTGACAATCACTCCTATCTCATAGACTGCTCGCCTCCTTTATCTTTACCAGTATTACAGGAAATGTCAAAAACAATATTCTTTACAGCTGTTGCCCATTTTGCAGCCTGAAACACATACAGTAATACTTGGAGAGCTTTCAAGGAACTCAATTCCCAACATTCAATTTTCTGTATCAGATTGTCCTAAATAAATCTAGTTTCATATCACATCTCCTCGCAGAAATAATTTGCTGTCATTTCATCCTGCTCGTGTACTTAACTGAGCAGCTGAAGACTTCATCTCCTTGTGACACACAGAAGCCCTTACTGTTGTGTGTCCTTCCAATAAAGTAGTAAATCATAATACTACCCAATCAGCTGGCTTAATGAAGTAGGAAGTAGGTTATTACAAATGAGAAGAGGTATTTTTAGATGATTGCTTACACCATTTTTTTAATTTATCTGTCACAGTGAATAATTTCCTTCAAAAATTGTTAGAATTGATTAGCATCCTTGGAAAGAATTAACTATTGCTCACGCCAGGCTATGTCAGATCAAGTAATGGCTAATCATATAAAACACATACCATATTTCAGCAGTTTTATTTTTTAATCGTTCCTCATAGGTTTTGATTTTCAAGACCGCAGTTTATGATGAGATTCTACTAGAAGTCAAACATTTTTCTAGCTTCCCGTAAGAGGTCTGGTAACCGCTCCTGCCCAACCACACAGTTAATAGTGTGGCTTACAGAAACCCAGGATGGCACAAGCTACTGTCCCTGAACTCCAGAAGGTAATTTTCTTGTGAATCATTTGTATTTCCAGTTATTCACTGTATAGAAAAGACTATTAAATATTTACAGTAAAGAGAAAAAAAAAAGAGCAATTTAGAGTATCAGTCTAGAAAGTGTGTGTTTTACCACACTATGACTATATTGGCTATGAAAATGCAAAAGTGATCAACAGCTCTCTGGATTCAAAGCCATGTGATGCAGGTTGATACAGCTGCAGGGTGCTACATGAGCCTGTTTTGAGATTTTTTTTCCAGAACAGGAAAAATTCACATGTATATATTTTACGTGTACTTATTTTCTAATCTAAATAGATCCTAAATCTTCTCTATAAGGTTTTGTATTGTTTCTATATCAAACATACAGAATATATTGTATTCTGCACATTGCAATGGCAGATTGTCCCCGGCCTGTTGTGGACAAGCTCCCCTTTCTGTCAGACTTCAGCCTCCCTTCATTCAGTTCCTACACATCATATACTTTTTTCTTGACAAAAGGGAACACTCTCTCCGTCTCCCCATCCAAGTTCTTTCAACAGACACAAAACTCATATAGCATTACTTGAGAAGAGTCTTTTTTTTTTTTTTTTTTTTTTTTTTTTAGGGAATTTGCTAGAAAAATCAGTTCTAAAGAGCACTGAAAATTACACAGAAAAAAAAAAAGAATAAAATTTAGGAAGTATATTTGTCAATGTTTGAGATTTTTTTTAATGAAAAGCTAGAGATAACTTTTCAGAGAGTTATTTAACTGAAACATGGAATATTCTGAGAAGATTCAAGCTTGTATTTCCCTCCTAATTTTCTCAGTTCAGCTACTGAACTGGAGAAGATGTGTAAGTGCAGACCAAGGATTTATCAAAGACCCTGCTACTGTCCTCAAAGGTCATTGACGGCTTCTCCTCCCAGCTGAGTCTCTGCAGCAAGAGGCTCATTAGACGAGACTTTTTAAGCTGTACCAGCAGCTCCAACCAATCTTAACTAGTAGAGTCCATTGCTTTTATGTCTTTTCCTTCTTCTATTCCTTTCATATTTCCTTTTATTCCTTTCATATTTTTCCCCTTCCTAGCAGACAAAAGGAGAAAGAATGCTTTTCTCTTTCCATCTTACGGGAAAAAAGAGTCATCTTTATTGTCTTCAGCCACAGACTTTCCCATAATATTGCCCATAGACTGAAGATTTAAGCAAAAATCGCCTGAATCTGGACTTCAGTGACTATCACAGCATAATACCACAATGCATCATGCATTTCCACTCAGATCATAATTATTTTAGGCAACCTATACAAGTGGGTAACATTTCTGCAGAGTATGCAGTGTTTACACAGCAGAATTCACTTCTGTTTACTTCATCAAATCAGTGTTGAATTTGAAGATGCCTTTCATAAACAATTATTCTGCTCCAATAGTAACAAGTAACACATTTGCTTTGTAGACACCTCACTGAAGCACTCCTGTCAACATGAGTTGTCTGTCGTGTGCTTTAAAATGTTTTGAAAAAAATATGGTATGCCATCTGGCTCCCAAATGCTCATTAAATCCATTGGAATATGAGTGTTTAAGGAAGCTAACATCGCATGATGCCCACCGCTTAAAAAAAAAAAAAGAAAAAAGAAAGAATCTATTAATAGAAGATATATTAAAAAAAAAGGAAATTGTTACATTTTGTTTATAATTTAATTTCCTGCAATTAAGAACGTGCCAGCCATTTCAGAAAATAAAGACAGATGACAGCTCCCATTCCCAGGAGTTTATGATTTAAGTTTATTTCCTGAGTGACATGAAGAAGGGAAAAAAAGTCTAGCAGGGGAATGGGATGTGAAAGCCACGGACTATTTAGCTTTCTCAGGGGAAGGACGTCCCTACGAACTAAGATTCAGAGGGCAGGCTCCAAGTTTCTTTCAAGACTTGCCAAGTCACTTAGTTTTTCCCCTCTAAATGTCAGTTCTCCCATCTTTAATTGAGGCTAATGGCTGTCAGCTTCCCATACTGACACAGCCCTAGGGAAAGACCTGCTCTACAGTCACTGTCCTTTTCTGTGGGAGCACTTCCAGGCCTTAATGTAGAAAGAGGACTGCATCTGCAAAAAGTGAATGACCAGACAGAGGACTTAAACCCCATTTGGAAAGGCATCATCTTTTATTAGGGAAGTTGCCCAATTAATTTTTCATGGGAAACTTAAAAACAAATAGATTAGGGATGGCTGGGAGAGCTTCCAAAAAAATCCAAGTGTTTAATTTTTAAAAAAAACCCAACAACCAAAAACCAAAAAAAAAAAAAGCAACAGAACCAAACAGGTCTGACATCAGCTCTGTATTTCCTGTAATTTTTCAAATAAGATTTATCCTATTTACTAAAAACTGCTCGACTTTCATTTCCTGGAATAAGGAAGTGCTTTACAAAAACAGAGGTTTTTGTGGTAATGTGCATTTAGATTCAAGAGCTGTTAAACATATGTAAATAAACAATCTGCTAAATACACATTAAGCAATTCTACATATGACATATTGGTCCATTGCCTGATGACAATGATGCAAGAGAACAGAACAAGCTGTAATCCTGCAGAAAACAGCCTAGGGAGTAAAGGGAAGGAGAACAACAGATAAGCAAATGGGATAAGAAGGAATAAAACAGTAAAGCTTCATGCAGTAGACAGCAGGACACCATCTCCTGAATAACATGTGGACTAACAGTGGGTATATTTTCCCCATTGTAAGAACTGGGCACTGTTGTGCCAGCTGACCTTATCCTGCCTCTCTGAATTTTCTCAACTCAATGCATAGCTATTTTTGGCAGCAGAACTCTGCAAAACGTTTTATAATCCATTTTGGCTGTAATGCTGCATCCAGTTGCAACATGCTTCATAGCTTTAACTCATCTAGGGCTGCTGCTTTTTTAAGCAGTTGAAGAAAAAGGATACACTGGGAAATAAATAAGGCACTGACCTCCACTATTTGCCTGTAAAAGAAAGCCTTTTGCTCTAAGATTTCTGTACCTGCCACATGCAGAAATTATGATGGCAAAGACAAGTCCATCAATGAAAGGTGAAGGGAGGAGGCTGTAAACAAACACACTTGCTGCCACACTCCTGTGTTTTGCCATCTGGAACTTTACAACACAGCAGGAGGTTTCAAAACAAGATTCTTGTAAGTTAATACATCTGTTATGCTGACAAGAGCATCATTTTGGTTTTGATAAGACGGACTGCTCTCTAAGGGATGAGAAAACGGTGGAATATATGGAATTAGTGTGCGCTGTCTGTGCTGGCAAATTTATGTGAATGCGAGACAAGCCAGTGCTGAGCAGCAGCTCCTAACGAGCCTCCCTTGGCATGTGCAGGGCAGCCACGTGGAGATGCGTTTGCTGATAAAATGGATATGCTATAAAGGGCAGGATACAGTAGGTATTCCACTCATGGTAACTTAAAAAGCAGCAAACATTTGCAGATCTTTATAACAGCTGAGAAAGCGCAGCTGCCACTAATAGGAACCATTTCTGTGTATTTTATCAGCCTAGAAAGTAAATGAGTAGTTAACTTCTTCTGTCAAAAGTAAAAAAACATGCATGGCAGTATGCTACCTAGTGGTATCGGCATTCCAAATATTTCCAAACTTGGGAGAATTACACTCGTGTAAAGGACAAATGCAAAACAAAGCCCTGTTCTAGCCTCTGACTAAAGCTCTCTCACAGTAATGTTACTGTTTGCATCTCTCACTCCTCTAAATAGAATTGTTTCTAAGTAAGAATTTTCAGGGTTTATTTGTAACGTATATATGCATTATGCAAAGCACACACAAGTTGATAGACGAGTTTTTAGGTACAACAAAGATATTATCAGCCTGGATCACAGCTCCATCTATAGCTCTGTTTTCTATAATAAAATCAGCTCTGTTTTGTATAATAAAATCCATTTATTCCGGTACAGCATGTTTCAGTTCTTTCAGAAGAACACCCACATTAACACATAAATGGCAACTGCAGCCATACAAATACTAATAGCATAGTATTCATCCACGTATCTTCCTTTGGAGGACAAGGAGTTGTCATGCTGCAGGTCTTAATCTTTCTTACACACCTTAACAAGCACAGGTTACACGTTTGCCTTAATTTTCATACCTTTACGACATCCTGTCACCATAAATATTTTAGTCAAATAGTGTGCAGCCATTCAATTTCTAGACACAGTAATTTTGTCAAATGATTGCAAATATTCCTGCAGCTGGTATCTGGCACTGGTACCAGTACCAATCCCAGAATTAGTGCTCCCCCTCACTGATACACTTCCAGTTCTAGTTGGCCTGTAGGGTGAGGAATCAGCGCTACCTTATTCTTCCCCCAAAGCAAGTGCTCTGCTTTTTAAAAAGAGCAAAGAAAGGAAGAAAGAAAAGCGTATCCACTAGTGTCACAGCCTCCAGCCCTTTGGATGTACCATCCTGAAGTAAAGAGCTTCCCAAATCTGTTTTAGAAAAAGACGTCCCTCTCCCACCTCCCACTTTTGAACATTCATTGTTCAAATTGTCAGCACAGATAATATTCAACTTACTTTTCCTTCACAACTTGGGTAAATAGTTCTCCCAGATACCACAGATGTTGCCTTCCGGCCACCAAAACCAAACCTATGCACCTATACTACAGATCCCTCGTCCAAGGTGTACCTTACACCTACCATTTTATTTCCTTTTCTCAAAGACAAAGCATTCGCTCTCTTAATTTCTAACTCTCCATCTAGAAATTTCTCATCCCAGACCTCAACATTTTTCTGGCAGTAGTGCGAGGAGACTCCACATGACAAACATTGGACGTGCATAAGCAGATCACATCTTTTGTCAGCATTGCCAGGATTTCTTGGAGTAAGTCTCGATCCACGTGCTGAGCTGCCCAATTACAGCAACTGAAGGCCTTGGCTCTGTACTTGCTTTCAGTGGGGACGTGCATGGCTCTCAGTGTGTGTGTCAGCAGACTTGTTTTAAAATACCAGCTGGTGAAGTCTCTGTGATTATTTGCTTAAGCATGGTTCAAGGCATAAACTAAGTCACTGGTTCTGCAAAACTCACAAGCACCTGAAACTCCCGCTGAGGTCAGTGTAGCTGTAGTACATGCTCCTAAGGACTAAACCAAATCACAGCCATGGTGACTAATGCACAATGTGGGAGGAAGGGAAAGAGAGTATTCTAGGCCAATTCAGTGAACCATGACCATTAAATCTCAAACTAGAAAATAGAAAACATCACCCAATCTCTCCAAAGTGCTGTACTTTCCCCTCATATCTAAGTGTTACAGCACCCAAGAAATCAATTTCAGGTTTGAAACATCAATTTAATTTATTTTTGCTGGATTAGAAAAGTATGAATAACTTCTGTTTGTAAGTCACATCGCTTTTTTTTCCCTAGAACCACACCACTTTATTTCCAGGATGGTCCAGAGGGAAAAAAAACCCCTATGACTCAGCAAAACACCTCATCACACATTTAAATCTTAATATCATGTTTCAATACATTCCTGTTCTGTAAAGTGCTTAACAACATTTTTTATTCATTTTTTTGTTTAATAAGAGTCCAATGCACTTAATCCTTTATGAAATGAAGGTCTAGGAGGTGAAGTGGTGCATGTTGAAGAGACAGAGGAGGTGGTGGTTGGGCATAACATCAGGCTACATTATAATTAGCTGCTAGACGTGCTAGTTCTAGCTATAAAAAAGTAATTTAAAGTTATAAGCAAGACATAACATTCACGCCTTAGGGACCTCTTTTATATTTGGAATTGCTATTTCAGCATCTAATATCTTTTCCAAAAGCATTATATTCTGTTACTAAATATAGCAGGAACATAAGCGAGCTAGAAGCTATTGTAGATTTGTCAATAGTGTTTTTAGTTATAAGAAGATGGGCTTTCCATTTGTGTTTTTTCCAATGTCAGACACACTGACGGCTTGAAGAAAAAAAAACAACCAGAAGTTGTCCAGAAGCTAGTATTTGCCCTTGAAAAAAAATACTGTTTCGCTAAAAAAATGTTGCTTTTGGCAGCATTGTAGAGGAGAAATCATGCAGACAGAACTTCAGACACAAACAACTAGAAAGAGTTCCAGCCTCTGCTAGCATTATCTGATGATAAAGTCCAAAAAGCTCAAAAGTACACATTTGCTATTTTTCCTCCAAACTAGGTCTTGTACTTGACAGAATATATTATACTTCCTGTAGTGGTGGGTTTAGCCATTACTCAATAAACACACGGCTGTAGGCTAATTAAATCGCAGCTGAGTGAGTCTGCTCTGTTACTGTCAGCTACGAGAGTGCCATACTTCACAGTCAAAACCAAACCTGTTACACAGATCGGCAAAAGTACGAAGAGAGCAGATGGAAAAATCCCCACATCATCTCATTCACCGGTAACACGCTGACGCTGAGTCTGCGCAACAAAGGTTTGTCAACGTAAATATACTACAGCACAAAGACAGATGCATCCTACTGATTGATCTTTTTCCACCAGCATTACATCTGAAGAGACGGAGCTGCTCTGGGAGCAGAGAGCTTTCACAGCTTGGTTTGGCTGTCCAAGGCTGTTGTGCAGCTCTGACAGCAGCTTCTGCCATCAGCCCGGACTGCACCTGCGCTTGGGGGCTCTGGCAACACAGCAGAGGGCCCACAGACACCTCACCAGCTGAGTTCTGTTGTGGTCCTTGTCTCCAAGACATCCAAACACTTGGTCACATCCAATAACAAACTTCACCAGCCTACTGTGGGAGAGAAGCATTAGCATAATTTACTAAGGGATAGCTTAGTGTCAAAAAAAAAAAAAAAAAGCTGTGGTTGGACCAATGTTTCACTGATCTCTAATTACAGAGCTGTTTCTCCTCCCACCGGCACATTCACTGCTGACACGTCAGTCTTTACAAAGAGAACTGCAGCGGCTTTCCCAGACTCAGAAATTGATGTTCAAACCTGGCTGATCCTGTGCTATGGAGAACAGTTGAAAAATGTTACCCACAGCATTTTATATTTTAGTATTTAATTTTTCTTGGATCATCTAAGTGTTCACTAACACTACCAAATCAGAGAAAACAAATTACAAGAGCACTATTGTATTTTGCAGTTCTGGACAAATTTTATCTGTGTTTGACACCAGGTTAACCTGGATTTCCCTATCAAGGAGTATTCTAGGTAAGAAAAAGAACAAATGAGAAATATTTTCTGCAGTTTTCTTGAGCACAGCTGTAGCAGACCTCCAAATAGCAACATGGTTTTGGCATGCACAACTGGACCACTGAAAGTTGGTCCTGAACCAATTTCTGGTTCTTCAGACAGAATTCAAAGGCCCTCTCATTTTTGGTCTCCTTCTCCAATTTACTGAAGACATTCTCAACAGAAACACTCCAGCTTTCTGAGAATTATGTCTAGCAGTCTGCGGCAGAAATCACTAATTCAGTATTAGGGAATGTGCATTAGGTGCAAGTGATTAAGAATACTGAACACCTAGGCAGGATGAGTACCCATTTTGTTAAGAGCTTTAAAGCATTTATCTCTTTGCATGTGTTGTTACCCCCATTAAAAGGCTGCTCTTTGCAAAGCCCAGTATTATTTTAAAATGCTATTAAATTTCATCCTCGTAAAAAGGCTACATTGTGTATGAGAGGTCTTAAATTACTGAATGCAAATAATTTCAGTGATATGTAGGGGAAAATAGTTATTTGTGTACTATAAACTTAGAAGTTGGAGGCATAAAACTTTGATAACAAGCAAAAAATAAGCAGATTTTCCCGATCTGTGTGTATTCAAAAGACACACCGAGATTGCCTTCCACAAGAATGGAGAAAAATCCTTTGAACTGTAAACTTTTTAGAGCTAGCATTCTTCAGCTTATTGAGAAGTTCACCCAGCTGAAATAAGAAATTTGACCTAGGGCATTGTCCCTTGTTGTGGAGAACAAAGTCAATGACCACTTTAAAGTCATCTGCTGCTGACTCATCCTTTCTCCCAAGCATCCGCAGATACACCATGAGAAAATACGGCAGCAACTAACCACAAAAGATTTTGGGGCTAGCAGCTGTCAGCAAACCAAAGCCTACTCTGCAATTGTGGATCTGAAAATTTATAGGTTTGACTGAAAAGTGAACAAGTCTCCCATGCTTTACAGTGCTGCTAAACAGCATCATCTTTCATCTAGTGCCTTGGCCGTACCAGTGGGACAAACATTTTCTGAGAAAAGGATAACACAACCCAAATAGTTCTGTTTTTTCAAAGTATGAAAACCATCCAGCTCAGTTTCTTTCAGACATATTCATTCCTCTAGGGCAGATGAGATATTTTCTTTCACTACTTAACAGTAGGGGGCATATTCAGTGTATGCCAGCAAAGTTTAATGAAATCAATGAAGTAGCACTGATTTGCAGTAATTGAGAGGCCAACCATGTGTTCTAATGCCAAAGAATCTGGATATTTTAAAGGCTTATATTGCCTTCCTTTTGGGGAAGCAGGGGGAGGAGAAAATCAAAGTCCATCTGCTCTGTGGAATAGGGTTCTGTCTAAGATAGCAGGGACAAGAGAACATCTGTACACATAGTTATGAATCATGACATTTTTCTTTCTGCCTTTTGTAATTGAAGTGGTTTTCTTTCTCACTGTGCTAGCCAATTTCCCACTCTCTACACTCCTGTACAGGCTGTGCCCACCACTCTGAAATTAGAATGTAGCTAGTGAATTGGTTTGATCTAAATGACTACTAGATGCAAACATCAGAAGGCCTTTGAGTTCTGCATGCCACGTAAACAGAACCATAATATGGGCACTAGAGTTGGCTGCAGCCAAGTGCTATTCATTTACACGGGCTAAGAGGAATTTTTACAAGCTAGTTATAACTGTGAGTAATTGAAATCTGGAGCTAACATTACTGTGTTTAAATTGTCTTTACTCCACTGAGTAGGAATGGCAGAGGAGTCAAGAAATGATTTTGCCACTTCTCTTTTCAGCAAAATAATAGTGCTGACAGAAATAAGTATGGTAGAAGGAACAGATAAATAGCAATTTCTGACATCTACTAATACTATATTCAGTGTAACTGCTATGATTTGATAAGCATGCATGAAATGCTCATTATGTTACATTTTGAATGGCTTTTGCACATTGCAGATTGGATATAGCAAATGCATTTTTTTGTTGTTCCTTTTATCAGGCTGATTCTGATCAAAGTACGCTTCAGCTGTTCATATGGATCAGCTAAGTCTCTCACCCACAGAAATCAGTCTCCAGGAGATTTCTCTAGGGCAAGGGTTTAGATGTTCCAGCTGTTGACCGTATTTGGATGCAGGTCTAATCCATCAGAATCTATCCATGAATTCAGGAAAACCATTCAGCCTTCACTTGCAAACCAAGTTTTACAACACATACCTCACAAGAACAGGAATCATCAGTTTGGCAAATGAGGAAACTGATGCTCAAAAAGGTGAGACCTCAGGTTTCCAAGAGCAGCCGCTAACTTCAAGGCTCTCAACAAGTTTGTCTCCTAGAAAGTAAGAGCAATTTGGATAACACTGTGGAAAGAGAATGTGTTGCATCCACTCCATTTCCCAACACAGCCCTCTAATGTTAGTGTTACTGCACAGACTACACAGAAAGTGGACATTACCCCTCTTTATCAATGCAAACCTGCAACTCCCGTTGTATTTTTTTATTTAACTCAGTGCTTCTCAAAGCACACCCATCATGTCAAACCCTTCAGGTAATTCAGGAATATAGATGCCTAGTTTCGGATTTCAGATGTGTTTAGACATGAGCACAATGATGCAGCTCAGGTCTACTGCAACAGCAGTTCTTCTATTAATAGACACAAGCAGCAAACAAATAAAAGCTTAAGAGGCTGAGTAAAGACTGAGGGCTGCATTTTCAGCCTTAGACATCCAAGTTCCTTTTAGGTCCTTTCATAGAGCCGGACTCTGGCAACTGAGGTAAGATCATAAACAAGTTACCTAAGACTCAGGTCCCATATACAGGTATTCCAAATCCTTTTCTCTTTCCCAGTTTTTCCCCACATTCAATGTCCATGTCCTCACCATCCACCATTGCCCTTCTAAACTCTTTTGTTTCTATATCCAAATATTTTGAATAGGCCACTTACGAATGATTAAGTCATTTTGAAGTATTATGACACTGTTTTTGTTCAAGACAAACTTCAAATCTGCGGGAAGATTTGCCATTAACCATTTATCAAAATGCAGCACCTGAGAGCGATCTGAGAAGTAAAAACATTGCAGATTAGTGATAAAAATCCAAAGATGATGTGTGCATTGACACCTCCTACAGAAACCAGTGACATCACTATTTATTGTGCATATATATGAAAGACTATACCGTAGGAGTTTTAGTAATGCCAGACACAAATCTTTTTAACTAGACAAGTGGATTCTTGTGTTTCATTAAAGTAACTATAGACCTTTAAACACATTTACTTAAAGCTACTGGAAAGAACAGGCCAGTTAAAACATTTTGCCAGCCCTGTGAAAAAAGTCAGAATGCTCAGAAGCCATGTTTTTCAGCCTATGCAAAACTATCCTAAGTGTCATTACTGCTATAAGGCAGAGGTAATGAAGTGAGGGTGAACAGCACTGCACGCACCTTCGGCAAGCCAAATGTTAGACACATATTAGAATTACTCAACAATTACAATACCAAAAAAACTCCAACACAAAGAAATAGTCTTACTTCTGCTGCACAGCCATGATGTTTGTGCATACTTTCCTCCTACGGACACATGGATGTCAGATCACAATTCTGAAAAACAAATAAAGCTGCTTTTCTATATTCTCTATTCTGCATTTCTACCAATCATGTTGCCTCCCTCTCCCTCCTCCCCCCTTAATGAAGGGAAGTTAGACTAGATGTTCCTTCTTTACAGAGAGGACCTAATGCTGCAGCACTCAGTGTTAGCAGAATCTAGGTCCTGGTCAGTCTTAACTAACAAGGAGCCTATTAACAGTAGCTGAAACATTTACAGACCCTAAACATTTTTGCAAACACTTTTAGGATTAACTTTCTACCATTTTCCCAGCAGCCACACGTATATAGTACATACGTAACCACATTCAAATCAAGAAGATCTCCCAGTCAGGCAGTTACTGCCGAAGTTACAGGCAGCAAACTTCTTCAGGGCAAACGAGTTTCTTACCACCAAACAGTTTTGCCCTCAGAGAAAGACTGGGTAGATGCTTCAGCCGCAAGGCTGGGGACTATCTCTCTCAATATATACGCAGCAGATCCACTATGCCAGACGCTTCTTGCTCTAGGGAAAGCACTTTACAACTCTGCTGCACCTGATATGCTGTTGACAAGACCAAGCTAGTCAGTCATGATCCGGTTGAGATGGAAGTTACCTACCTCTTCCGAAGCTACTTGCAGAAGGAAGGAGATGAGATCCTCAGTTCTCTCTACAATTTTTGCATTATATTCATCTTTCCAAACTTCTAATGCTATGGAATCTGAAGACTTTTTTCTCTATGAGCAGAAATATCCTCCTATGAATTCTGAAATTAAGTTCAGGTAATTTTATTGTCAAATTCTTTACAAGTAATTTATGCTTAATGTTTGCATACACATTTTGATGTAGCTGTTTGCTAAGAAAATATTTATTAGGATTGGAAGTTTAACATAGTAAATCAAACACTTAACATTCACTGGACTTCAAACATAGATATAAAATACCTTACAAAATTTTTCATGGAATTACACAAAGCAAATGCACAGGGTTTGTCTGTTTGTACACTGAATTAATCCCAGCCAAAACCAAAAAATAACTGATAAAAGATCACAAAAAAGGCATGATAAACTGCTTTTTTGTCATTGTACTGCTATGTAAAAAGCCCTTTGTACAAACATTTACTTAATGTTAAAAAAAATTAATTAAAAATGTATGCCATCTAACAGAACTATTGGATTAACAGCTGATTTTTAACTGACTTTACACCATTAAATTCTATTAATAGAGGTACCTTAGTCACTTAGTTTAAAATATGGAGAGTAGAGATAGAAAAAAATTAACCTTTAGTAGTCTTTAATATAAAATGCACTAAATTTTCCAAAATAAGGATATTATGACACACTAGTGCCAATTTATGCTGACAAAAGCTGATATCAGCTTCTTTCTAACTAAAATTCATTTCACAAAACTTTTATATATTACATGAATATTCAAGTAAACTATTTAAACATATTTAAAAATGCAAAAACTGAATTATACAGTGTTTCAGAGAGATGGTTAATTTGGGAATGCTGTCATATCCAACTATATATATTTATAGATATATTTTTTCTTATTTTTAAGACCATCATGATACTACCTGATATTGCAAGAAATCCTTGTCATTAACATTTTATATTTTCAATGTATAACTTCAAAAAAATTATAAGGATTTAACACATCGCTGTGTACTTTTTCATCACTTTCTGTGTACTGTGCGACACTGAATCACACTACTGGCTTCCCTTTGTAAAGTGCTGAATAACAGCCAAATTACATCAGATTTAACTGGAGATGACGGTGTTCAGTGTCTTGCAAAAATTAGCACTAAACTACTATAATCACATAATAAAATAATAATAAAAACCAAGTTCAGCTGAGTAGTGTGTGTGTTCACCAGTGTCAAATTTTTAACAAAACCCTGAAAGACTAAAAAACACTTCTCTTGCAGGCTGCATTCTTTATATCCACCAGCTGCAAGGACATTAAAATATTTTATTAATGATTTAAACACTGGACACCTCCTCTGGTTGAAGGTGAGTTGCTCACTAGTTTTGGTCAAGTGGCTTTTGGGAAACTTTCAGAACAAAATAATCCAGCAACAGGAAACTGGAATGGAAAATGCCAACCATGCACAGTCATATTACTGCAAGAATTGAGTAACACATGCAAGACAAATAAATGGTCAGAACATAGCAAAGTAGCAATGGTTAAGAAGTTAGTAAAGTTTTCACAGTGTTTCATACAGCCTTTTACTTTAACACAAGTGCATCACTTACCACCACTATTGCTCAGACATTTTAAAACATCTCTTGGCCATGCAGATCAGTTTGAGAAGAAAACACAGCAAAATTACACTTTTTAGGCATTTTTAGACATTTAGTACAACTTATAACTTTATTTTTATATTCAGTCTTATCAAACAGATATTTGCAAGATATCATCATTCTAAGTGTTGGGCTTTAACATTCCTTTCCATTTTGTTGGATCCTGAGCGCTAAATGCCCAAAGAACTGGCCCAATATACAAAGCTAGGCTTTGTTCAAATAGCCAAGTTCTTACATAAACAGAAGGCATAGGGAATTTCTTACGGGCACTCCTAAATTTCCTCCTTCCTAACCTTGAGATGATCCTAACCTTGAGATGGTTGAATTTTATTCATTTGTTCACATACATCTTTGCCTCCTGGAAACATTACTCTACTTGGGTGATTTATGAAGAAGCAGAACTAGACTCAAGAAGACCACTGACTTTTTTTCTTTTTTTTTTTTTTTTCTCTGTCCAAGGAACAACATACACATTTTTTCCCCACTTGGCAAATTCTATTTGACGCCACATCACCAGCACTCAACAGTAACTCATAAAAAACAGACTTACTCCACTGTCAGACACAGCAGGGGAAAAATGTCCAGAGGATAAATGGGAGGCTCTTTATCAGATATAATTGCTTGCTCATAAGGAGAGAATCCAGCTTCCCCTTAGTTATTCTTTCATAAATTAATAATTTGTTAAAATCATAGTCACAAGAATTTTAGCTATTACACAAAATTCAAGTTTTAAAAAAAACAAGAATAAATTAGTTACAGCCTTGTAAACAATTGTTCATTTATGTAACGTACTTGGGGGAAAAAAAGTTCCTCTATATAATAAATCAGACAGTACAAGGCACACATCACACTTAAGAATCCAAAGTGATAAAACCAGCAGATGCCTTCATCTTCCTTGTTCGCTGGTGTAATTGTGCTATAGACACTGTAAAAATACGTAGATTTTTGTTTACATTACAGTCATTTGAAAATATTTTATGACTGTGCTTTTTCTGGTAAAATATTTGTGCTATTTTACAGTACAGTAGGATTTGAAGCTCTTGGAATGAATCTTCTCAAATGTTCTCTACAAAGCTGCCAGGGAAAAGGCCCGTTTTTCCATTTCGCTGCAGAGTGCCTTTGAACCAGCCATCCTCACGTTTTTTGTGTACAAAAACAATGTCACCTTCCTTCAGTTCAAGTTCTGCTTCACTCTGAGGAGGATAGGATACCACAACCCTGTACCTGTGTAATTAGGAAAAGACACCTTAATTTAGGTAACTTAGGTTTTTTTTTTTTTTAAAGCAACGCTTTTAAAAATATTTCTGTGCATGTTAAAATTTATCAAAACAGGAAACTGCCTAAAACTGTTTGCTGAGTACATAACAACTTAAAAGTTAAGTACATCTTAAACAGAAAATAACAACAGCAACATAATGAATATAAGTCAATTGAATGCATCTCCTATCAAGTTGGGGTTTTTTTCACCCAGATTCCTGTAAAAATACACAAAATGGTTAAATAACAGGAGAAAATTGTAAAGATATTTATGGATATAAATTTGCAGACTCTTCCAGCCAGCATGACTCAACAATAATCACAGCATTCAGAGCAGTAACTTGGCAAAATTTTACAACTGTATGTTATGCTTAGTATGATGCTATCCCAGGGAAGGATCTTAAGAAAAGGCACAGAACAAAAATAAGCAACTAACAAAATCTATTAACTTGCACTGTTGTTTTAAATTGCTTTTGTTTATCTTATAAGCTTTTCAGGATAGAATGCATGCCATCTTATTTGAACACAGTTGCACAATTTGTGTTCTACCATATTAAAAATAAACATTTTAAAAAGTGTTCAACTCGACAATTTTCTTAAGCACCTGATTAAAAAAAAAAAATCAGTTTTTTCACACTTTTCAAACATGAGCACATTAAAAAGAGCCTACACTCTTCTACCTCTATTTTTAGACACATGTAACACCACTCAATTTCTTCTGTCATAGTTTGAGTTCACATAAACCTAAAATGTAGGTGTTACAGCTCTATAGGTAATTGTGTCAACCTCAGTGTCTAGTTATGCAACCAATAACGTCTGCATGTTGAAATCAAATAGAATCCATGTCTGACTGTAGAATTCAAAAGCTTTTAAGGTTAAGAGCCTTAAATGCAGTGCTAGGAGATCTGTTGGACGAAATCTAATTTCCAGTTAAAATCCACTCATTTCACTTTGCATTGATGCAGATTACATACTACTTAATAGATTTGGGTTATTATTTTAATAATCTTAAAATATTTTCTTATTTTAATAGATTGAGATAATAAATTAACAATCTGATGAAAACACAAAATAACAGTATACTTCTAGCAAAGCATGGAACACCAACTGTAGCTCAATACACATAATAATACAAGTTAATTCTGTAATACCGAAACAGAGAAAGATACTATATTATAGTAGTACATTTTGCTTAAGAACATAAAACCCAAAAATGAAGTCTGTCCATACAGTTAAAAGTATTCAGAAAAGAGTAGCAGCACTGTGTAAATAATTAACGTCTCTTAGGAAATCCATGTATACCAAATCATATTAGGACTTAATCGGTTGTCAAATATTATTTATTAGTGACTTACAAGCTACGACTTTATTTCAGTTATGACAATTCTCAGATTTCAGAGCACTAGAATTATGAGATTCACGCTTCATAGAAGTTACCAAGCCAATTACAAGATTTATTAGTGTACAGCTTCAGAATGCTCCTCATCCAAACTAGGCAGCATGGCAGATGCCACACTAACTTCTGCTGTGGGCAGCTTGGGTTTTAATGCTGACTTAGGGCATAAGAAGCCAACATTTTTAATAGACTGTAAGTTTAATTAAGACTGTAAACTACTTGAGATAAAACAATAGCCTCTACTCAGGCAGGACAAGATAGTAAAGGATAAAGAACTGCAATAAAGCTATGAAGAATTCTACTATCGTAATAAACAGGTTGCTTTCAGGCTGAAAATTAACCAGCACACTAAATAACACACACATAGCACTAGTTTTATGCAAAAGAAAGCCTGTTACAAAAGGAGTTTCAAGAAAGAACCCCTGACTGACTTACCTTGCGTTCTGTCAAATGCTGCCCTGTAAACAACTGACTTGAAACAGGCTCGGCTTTGGTTTCGCATGCTGCCTGTCAGTAACCTCTGCCTTCTCCTGAATGCACAGACCAGTCTGTTCTTGCCCTACCTACTTCTGCTGCTGCCTCCTCAGAGTTCAAACCAACAGCTTTGCAAAAACCCATATTTTCTTTGCCCTCCCTAGGGGATCACCAACTTGTGCAGAAATACTCTTCTCCCGAGCTTCCCATACAGTTTTGAACTCATCAACACTGCAGTAATTCAGCCCTTCTTGTTAACTTTTAAGCTTTCCAAGTATTTCAATACCCATCTTGTAATCTAATGTCTAAAACAAAGCACAAAACTCCTGGTGTTAAAATGCTATTTTACTATATTTTTCCATGCTTAGTGAGAAGAAGCCCATCAGGCGTTGCACGTTTAAATGACACCTCCTTATTTTGTAAAGACAAACCACCAAATTTTATGCCACATTTTACGAATTCTATTTGCCCAAATAGAGCTGACCAGATCCAGACTCATCACACATTCACATAGCTTTCTATTCAGATCAGCTTCGGAACAAAAACTAATTTTCCATTACCCGTTTCATCATGTACAACATATTGCCAAAACTACCGATTCGATGCAGAGTAAAAAGCTTATGCTTCAGCTCCGAAGTTCATTGCCAGGTCCCTGGAGTAAAATAATCACATTTACTAAGCATGACCTATGTTTTGGAAAACAATGTTCATTCCCACATGTTCCAGTCTTCCAAGACACTTCCTTGTTTATCTTTCTATTTAATATTTGCAATGCTTCCAATGTCTGAAGGTCAAATTTGCACATCTTTTGTGGTCACTTAACCTATAATATTTTACATATGCTTCAGCTTCACAGTGTGAATTTTCTTCTTTCTGTTTTCTTTGACTGTCTTACAGTATTTTTGTTAATTTTCAAAATATTAGCCTAATACTTTGTAATCGGCTAGTGATAAAATATTCGTATTATCAAAATAAAGGTACTTCGGCTTCCCAGAAGCAGCCACTATATTTGCCAGTCGTTTCCTGATATTCCTAATGTGTCTGTCTTCACATTTCTCCATTCTGCTTTTCATTTTTAATATTGGCATTTCTCACACTTTTCAGCAGCATGAAAAATTTTATCTTTCATGTGTTTCTCCCTTTCTTCATTGCTGTGTTTCACTAGACACAAAATACCTCCCACCTATTTGCAGTTGATTTTTGGACAATTATCTGTGGTTTTCCTGATCACCAAGTGGATAAAAACATTTTCTCACATGCAGAAAATTTTAGCTGAGGAAAACACGGAAAGTTGGAATTACTATTATCACACAATTTAAATTCAGACTTATTATTCAACTTCTTGCTTTAGTTTCTTTTTCTTACATTCTGACTTTTTACTTTTCAGGTCGCCCATACCCCGCTGCTGTGCAGCTCTCCCGCCTGTGGAGCAGGTGCCTTGACTCCCACAGATAATCAACACCCATGTAACAACTGATTCCCAGCATTTAATTAACAGCACTAAATGCTGCCAGATGCAATAAAACCTGCTGCACTCTAACGCCACTGGCCTGCTCACTGGAAGCAGATGTTACACCAGCCAGTTTGTGGGGAATAAAATGACTTCAGGTCTCTTTACTCACAGAACTGAACTACTGCTGTGCTTCACTGTGACTGGATGAAGGATTCATATGATAGTTTGGGATATGTAGTGATGTGGATTTAGGTTCAACTTCAGGTCTTTAATACCACTGTGGGGTGCTGGCAAGTTTCTTATTACGGTGTTGTATATTTACTGTAAAACTTAAGGCTGTTTGATCAATGTTTCCCTCTAAAAGAGAAAGTTCATGAAAAAAGCTTGAAATATTCTTTTATCTCTTGACATGGAAAAAACTAAAACCCTTAGATAAACAAATTACTCTGATTTAATAGCATAACATAGCTCCCTCTAGGAGCTGCAGGGATTTGGGTCTATCTTTTTAATGAAAAGACGGTGACCCTTGGCCCTGTCAGTGCTGCATCAATACAAGAAATCACAACACCCCAAGACAACTTGTGTCTTGGCTGAAGAATCGGAAGAAACAACTGAACACCACTGAAAAGTCTCAGGTGACAGGAATTCTCCAAACTGGAAGCAAGGCTTGGCTGAAATTTCTTTTTAACTTCTCTGTTCCTTCTGTACAAGGAAGATATGAAGGACCATGGAATACAGTGAGCAAACAGCCTAGTTCACAGGGGAGGAGTGAATATAGGAATGGAAGTAAATTACTGGTCTGCTACAGAGGAGATCTGCAATAGTAAGATAGAAGGGAATGTCATCATCTTCCCTTCCTTTAGAGAAATGACCACCGGTATTAAGTATATATCTGCAAATCCATGCCACAAAGAGCTCATTTGCTATCAAATGAATCAAACGTCCATCCATTTATTCTGTATGACTGGAAACAAGTTCATAATTTTTACTTCCAATTTCCTGTAGAACACACGGGAAAGAAGCGCTCTAAGACAACCTGCAATTCTCGTGAATGAAGAAACAGTGAGACTGGAATAAGAATTTGCTATTGTGTCTTGAAGGAAGCAAGGATTTTGGGGAAAACTCTGTATCCAAAACCGGGAACATTTTCAAGTGCTATCCAGAGTTGAGCCAGCTACTTTGCTCCTAATTCATGCAGAATACTCAGAAGAACCTGACTCCTAAATCCTCTAGTCACCTTTGAAGATAAAACTTGGACACTTATAATTGTACTACAAAGCCAGAGTAAGAACAGAAAGCACACTGCGTCTTTTTCCAAACAGGCTGTAGCCTATGTGACACCTGAGAGCAGAATAATCTTAGCAGGAGATTCCTCTGTTCTTCAGCTTTTTTTTGAGCTTATCCTCATGAACGTTTTCCTCCTCAACCCCAAATTTTCACTGCAGACACTATTGCATCATCAGTGTGTTTCTTACCCACCTCTTCTTACAGACTGATGAAGATTAATTGATGCTTGTAAGTTACTTTGAAGATACTGACTACAATGTAAGTGGTAAGTATCGTTAAGCAACACATTTTAAGCAGTTCGGCCTAAAGAAATGGAAACATCACAAGAGCACATCAGCAGGAAAAGCATTAGCCCTGCCCTGAAAAGGAAAAGAGAACCCAGATGAAATTCTATTTAAATACACTGACCAAAATATAATAATTCTGCATGAATACCACAGAGAGTGATCTTATGGTAGCACTTCTCTGGTAGCAATTACTTAAATAACAGTAAGGATACAGAGATATAGTAAAAAGAATGTTTGAGTATATGTTATTACTAGATCAATAAAAACATACAGCATCGTTTTCTGTAAGTTGTTCTGAGGAAAAAAAAAAATCTCCATCACAGAAGTGAAAAAATTACTTTTTTTGAAGCTACAAATGGCTTTGCACAAATATCTGCTGGTCATGCCAGAATGAATTTGACACTATTTCCACATTCTAAGCATAAAAACATACTACCATGCCAAACAGACTTATAATAATGTGAAAATAAATTATGTTATTCTTAAAGAAGTCTGTCAGTTTTTATTTTCCATCTGCAAGTGTAGACCTACTTCAGAAATTCAGTAGGAAATAGACATTTTCTGCAAGGAAATTGCACAGAAACAGTAATAATCTTTTAAAAACATTGAAGGTAAGTAAAATAAAAGACAAAGTAGAAACATACACTGTCTGGCTCTTAATACATAGACGTAGCTTAAGATCAATGGGCTTCTGGAAATCTAACAGTATGCTGACACGCCATGTGTTAATAGTATCAGAACAAAGCCTACAACAGTCAGCATGAATCAGTTCAGTACTAGAGCTGTTAACATTGCAACTCCACTATTTTTCTGCTGTACACCACAGAATCCTGTAGCTACTGCAGAAATCCTGTAACACTCTTCATGTTGCTTGTCTACTACCAGGAATAATAGAGAGACAGTAGTTAGAAAACTGCCACTTCCTTCACAGTCTGTGCAATCTGCCGAGGACTTGGAAATTTGAAAATAATAGGTGAATGCAAAAGAAAAATGACAGAATTTTAAAGCAACTGCCTGGCCATTTCAGAGTCCAGGTGACTGTGTGTTTTTCAGGCTCACTTGCCATGACACAGAGGCTGCCCTACAGCTGGCTACATGGAGTGCACAGTCACAGGGCATTCAGGTAATAAAAGTATCTTTGCAACATCTCAAGAAATCACATATCATGTCTACCAACAGATAACGATCTCATTCACCGTGTATATAAGTTCGCAATTATGTACTGCTAATAATCTTAAACCTGATATTCATGAATGCAATATTATAATGTGTTTATGTTTTGCAAAATAGGAAGCCTATTTTATCTACCTCCGTTCTCATACCAGGCCTGTGATCACCGTATTAGAGTGTTTATTCATTTCAAAGCCTCAGAGTAACACAAAGAGTAAACAAACATAAACATGAGTGTTGGTTGAAAAGCATATAGAGCATTGTTAAAAAAGAAGTTTTGTTTTGCTATAAAATCTCAGCATTTTTAAGCAGTTCTAATAGACACTGCAAACATCAGAGAGTAGATTTTTTTAATTTTGGTTTTCCTGAGTCTAGCAATGTTGCATAATTTACCTTTCACAGACAAGAGGCCTGGATTCGTTCAGGACTGGACCCAGGGATGAGCACGGCTGCCGAGGCGGCGGCGCGATTGGAATAGAGGAATCCAGGGAACTTGTTTTCCGATGCAGCGCGTCCTGTGCCGGCCCTGAGACCTCGCTGTCGGTGGGACAGGATCCAGCTTTGCTGTGCCCTCCTGCTGACGGAACCTCTGGCCCGACTGCACCTTGCAGGGCTAACTCTGCGGCTGCTTGCTCGGCTTCCAGCGTTGGTGATGCTGGAGGTGACAATCGGGGCTTGCGCTTAGTGGATGCTCCAGAAAGCAGTTTCAGCAAACCTTTTTTTTCTTTCTGTAAACCAAACGTAGTGACTCATTTTAGAACAGAAGTCTCCAGTGAAGAGTCAAACACCTCCTTCTGACAGACGTCATCGCAATCAGACAGGACGCAGTAAATTACGAGGAGATATTAGAGATTGTACACATTACAAAAGATAATTATGAAAACGATAAAAGAGAAAGATAATTATTAAAACTCTGAAGAGAAAAACAGGAAGCCATGTAGACCATAAACTAGCTAAGTCCTTTCTCTTAGTTAAGGCTTACCTTAAAAGCCAAGGCACTGGCCCAAAAGGTTGTCTAGAAAAAGGAGTGAGGAGTTAAGATTCCCACAACAGGAATCTATGAAGTAAAACATTTTGTTAACATGGAAGTTTCTAGGAAGGCATAAAGAGTAATTTCGAACCAAGCAGGGAAAAAAGTCTGCCCTGGAGGCTGCTGTTTAGGTAAGTGTCTTTTATTTATCCTCCCTCAGTAAGGAAGACCTTCATGATTTAACAGAAATTTGCCATAAGGGGAATGTATTGTGTTTTGCTGCTTTGCTAGAGGGAAGAATTGTAAACATACTTTTTGCTTGTCCAGGCAGGAATCCCTGAAGACTATCACTTACCCTGAAGAGAATTATTTAAGTAGCTTTTGTGTTTCTTGTACTTTTTTTAAGGGGTGTGGCAGTGATCTTCTTACCAACCCTTTGACTGAGTGAATTTACTGCTTATGAGAGGTGCCAGATTGTAAGCCCTGGAGACAAAAATAAGCTATTTAACTAAAGAAAGAGAAAAGCATGAGCAATGTGAGATTTTTATTGTAGTTCGAGAATCAGTGGAATTGGTGAACTGTGAATGAAAAATCCTCTGTCCTTCTTCCAAGTCTCCAGTAACTTAAAGCTATTTCAGCAAAGAACTGCTGTCTAGCAAATGTGAAAGAAAAAGAGAAACTCAAATTAACATAGTTCACCTATGTTAGCATCTTTAACCTTAAACTATAAATAAATTTTCTAAAAGCCCTGCCAAAGGGCAGCTCAGTCTGATTTCAGTGGCTATGGCTAAAGTAATTTAAAAACGAAGTTCTGGGTACCTCCATTCAACAATAATCAACAAAAATAATTTAAAAGTGGGTGAGATTCCTGTACAGCCTATGATTCAAACCTTCACAAACTTAATTAAGGAGTGCATGTGGGTAAAAAGTAGTAAGGTAAAGTATAAAACATTTGAGATGTAAAGAAAATTGTCAAAAGGACAAGCAAATCTAACTGCACCACAATTGTAAAATAAAACGAGTTAGAAAGTTGGAGGAATGTTTCTGCCTACAATATAACAGTCACATGGCTTGCTGGGCAGTGAGAGTGAGTTTAGACACAGAGGAAAATACTTCAAATAGAAGGAAGGAAAGCAGAATCACTACAGACTCTACTGATCTACATTTAGAAAAGACAGTTACATGCTGCTTCTCTTTGGCCAATAAACATTGCTGGTAATGTGTTTTTCATAATCTCTCAGTGTGTCTGCTTAATAAGACAAGCAACCTAAAAGAATACTGATTTTCACTAAACATTAGGTTTATTTTACTACACTGAACTTTTTATGTTTCTGCAAGTTCGTAGTGGTTTTTTGGTTGGTTGGTTTGGGGTTTTGGTGGTTGTTGTTGTTGTTTTTGCATTACAGGTTTATTAGTGTACTTAGGGATACTTTACTTACTGGTAACATTTGCTAACCATACAACTTTCTAAAACACTCAGGAAATTGAATGCAGGTAAAGAAAAACAAAATACTTGAAATTCCAACAGTCTAATAGTTCTTCTGAACTTTATTCATTCACCTTTTTTTATTTCTGCTCAAGGCACGAATCTGGTACTCTATTTTAACCCTTCTCCAAGGTCTGCTCTGGATTTTATCCCAAATTATTCTTGTATGGCCAAGAATAAATTTTCCCATAGCTGAAGTCACAAAATGGCTGCCTGAGTTTCAGGTTCAGTCTTAAAAACCTTACCATGCTGCTATTCAGCAAATGTAAGAAAAAAACATATGGCTCTCTTAAAAGTTTGCACAATTAAAATGTGATAATTTGAAGGAGCGATTTTATTCTCTACTCACTTTGCCATCCTTGTCTGCTTTACTGACAGCAGCGTTTCCACTAGCTGCTAAAGCACTCTCTGGAGATGCAGGAGCTCCAGGGTGAGTGTTTACAGTTCTCCCACTAATATCCCCCTCCAAAGATGAAGCAGCAACATTGGGAGAATTCAAAGAAGCTGCTGCACATGCCAGTGGGATGGCTGAGCGGTTCACATTCACAGACGTGACATAAGCAGCAGTATTTGGAAGCTGGGGCTGGAGCTGCTGGGAGGCAACAGAGTGGTGGGGAATGATCACAGCTGCAGGAATAAGGCATGTTGGACTCTGTGCTTGTATGGGTGTGACTGCTGCCGTAGGTCTTTCTTGGCTGTGCGCGGCAACTAGAACAAAAGAATAAAATGTAAGAGAGTTCATTTTTTCACAAGACACACAAAATGAGGCACAGCGACTGCGTTATAGCTAATCAGTCATAAGAAGCTTCCTTTCTACCTTCATCACTTCAATTTATAATACTATAACAACATCTTACACAGCATCAAATTTATCTCACCAGATTAAAGTAGTGGTGTATGCCACACTACTTGCATCAGTATACAACAGAAGAATAACAGCACTGCAACTGTTGTGAAGAAATCCAAGCTGCTAAGTAAAATGCTTCACATACAGATAGAGATGCAAAGTGAAGATTACATTTTAGTTCGTAAGAGCTAAATCCTGGCTGGACCTTGTTTGTTCCTTTTAATTTGCTCTGTAGTTGTCAGAGCACATAAAACAAAGTAGGAACAAACACTCTTTACAGAAGCTGCTAAAAATATAATTGGATTGTTTTCCCTAAACTGTTCACAAAATCCACAACAGATTTAGTTGGTCTTTCAAACAATAAGTACAGTGGCAATTACTGCTATGAGCGGTTTCTCTGAAAACGTAAGCTATTGTCTCTTGGGATGTTTAAATACAGAAGCGGATTTACTCATACCCCTGTGAAATAAAAGCAACATCTACCGTGGAAGTTGGGGAAGACCAGAGAGCTGAATACACTCACCTGGGCTGCAGCCCAGCTGCAAAGTGCAGAGCTCTGCATAAACTAACTTATCCTTCCCATGAAACAACATTGTTATTAACTCTATAGTTATATGGTCAACCATACTCGCTTTTGGGTCATTTCAACAGCTTGGGTATCTCTGCAATACTGGGTGGTATCAAGTGCAGACATCTGACCTGAATAATATGAAGCAAAAGGCAGCATCCCTGTGCTGCACAGCCTCTTTCCTTCAAATACTCTGAAACTTAGTAGCTAAGGAGGGGCAAACCCTATAGCTTGGTGCAAGCACATCTCAAACGTATCAATTCACCCTGATTTTTCACATACTAATTAGACTTTCGGGCTTGTTACAAGTGATATCCTGGAATCAAGCCTCCAGCGCATGTTCTCTTTATTCTGCTCTCAACAAATTCCCCTGGTAATTTGGTTAGATTGCATCAACAGTATATTAGAGAAGACTGACAAAGTTCACTAATTTGATATAACAATCCTACAGTATTACACCCAATTACAATCTCTATGATAAGAAACACAAATTCTTTCTTAAAAAGAAAGCATCATTTAATCCTATGTCTATTCTTTGATATGTAACCTCTTCCCCTGTAGCAGACATTTCCTGAGTACCATGAAGATTTCAAAAAGGAAGACAAAGAGAGCGCAGCGATATTTTTTGGTAAAAAACCAACTATTAACACTGCCTTTTGTTCATGAGACAAAACAGGTTTTCTTACAAGCAGCTGCTATTCTTCAAGATATGTCTACACTTCCATGCAATCGGTGGAGTACAAGCATGGTATAGCTTTCTGGTTTTGTTTTCTTACCCCGATGGAATCCGTAGGAAAAATGCTTCAAGTCACCCCATTTTCATACAGTTCATCCTTTAATGAAATAGGCGGAATATACATTTTCTTCCCAGTTTCTTTCAGTCAAACACTACATAATCCCTCAGTGAGGATCATGTCAAGCGATGTCCTCACTAAGATCATTTGAAGAAGCGCCCTTGAAGTCCTGAGCTAAACTGAAACTGAAGAACAGCCCTGCAAAATGCAGCATTGATCTGTGAAGGCCGATCAAGAGACTAACACTCAGCAAAGGTCCTAGGGAAAACTCCAGATGATCACATTTCAGATGTTGGCTACAAACTTCTCTGTAACATTTGAACATAAAGCAGCCACTATTGCTTCAGGTCTCAGGCCCTTAAAAGGAACAGATCTGTATTTGTGACTGAACAGTACACCTTTACACCACAACCCAGTGCTAAGCTCCCCATGAAGAGAGTGCAGCCCCTTTGATTTTTCCATTTTGGACCTGAAAATTTGGTGGGAAGTATGTTGTTATGTTTTCCAGCTGAATGGAACTGTAAGAGCTTATTCATCTTGACAGCAGTGCAGAGATGCAGGGGCAGAGAGGCCTCTGGAGCCCACAGGAGCTTTCTCCTTTCTGCTGTCACTTGCAAGCTTCCAGGCAGCTCAAAAGAAGAATTTAGAGTGAAACCTCCTGTGCCTGAAAGGCAGAAAAGTACAGATGCTTTGCTTAGTTTCTCTTACCAGCTGCCAATAGCACCTGGTTATCTTCAAAGGTAAAGAATAAAGTTGTTACAAAGGACTATCGCATCTGTTCCAGCCTAAGATCAGGCTGGAGGAAGATGGGGCCAATTAAGGAAATAAAATATTTTAAGATATATGTACATATCCCACCTATCTCCAAAAGGAACCTGGTGCTGACATCTGAACACGCACAGGGTGTTTTAGGAGATGCATGGCTCTGAAGAGGGAGTGGGCTAATTCAGGGATCTTGAGACCATAAGAAACAATCATCCTTAAGGGGATATCAGATAATAACATTTGCATATTTTGCTTTCTCTTCTGCTCTGCCAGTAAGAATCTCATGATAAAAATCTCATGACCCTCTCAGCCAAGGTATCTTAGGCCCCAAACTTAAGGCTGTCAATGGCAACCCTGGGATGGTTTGAAATGGGCTATTTTTTTCTTTTCTTTTGAGGCCCTGGAAGCAATTGGAACAGATTAGGCTCCAGTTGTGTGGTATTTTCCTAGGCTGGCAAATCCACAGAGGAGTGCATGGATTTGGTAAACAAAAACTCTTGAAACGCCACTATCAATATTTTCAGATCTAGGTTTAAATAACAAGAAGGCATGTTTCACTATGATGTGGCCTGCCCCAGACAGTAAAGGCAGAGTTATAACTGTCAGAAATACAGATTTTTATGACAGAGATGGCACAGATCTTGAAGCCAGCATAGTTTTAGTGCTTCAGAGTCAAAGCTGAAAGAAGTTGCAGCCAGGTTTAGAGAACAAACTGGAATGAATGCCTAAGAACCAACCTTGAGCCAGAGCCCCCAAAATGAAGAAGGAATGAATGCTAAAGATCTTCAAAGATGTTAGGAGAGAATTTAAAAGTGAATGCTAAATTAGAGCAATCTGTAGCTGTTATGCAGTTAACACGAAAAAATAAGCTATGACTCAGATGTTCTTATCACTTTTATTACTATATGAATTGCCTATGAGTGGGGAAGCTCAAAGAATGCCCCTATCCCAGATACTGCTGGAATAAAAAAAATTCCACCTAAAGTAATTGCATATAAATTCCCAACAGTAGGAGTATGTACGTACACACAGTTGCTTAGAGGAGAATTATAAAAGATTCAACAATTTAGAGAGATATATGGTCATTTCAGAAAGCATTCAACTCTAAAAAATGACATAAAAACTGCCTTTAAAAAACCCGACACATATTTACATATTCCCTGACTCCAGCCACTTGCCCAGACAGACGCTACAGTTTGTCTACCACCCAGAAAAAGCTTATATATATATATATATATATATATTCTTTTTTTTTTTACCTGTTCTAACTGCATTGCGAGCCTGGTTGACGGTCATTTGTCCTGTCACGTGCATAAGGACCTTGGTTTGTGGACTAGTTTGGATATGCGCTGCAGAAACCACAGCTGTGGGTACTGTGCTGGAGTTCACGGCCACGCCATTCCCCTGGAGCTTCTGAGATGTCCCACTAGCAGTGGAAGGGCTGACCATAGTTACCACTCGTCCTGTTTGGCCAGCAGTAGACACTGGAACTTTTGTTTGTGATGCACTTGTCACCGTCCTGCCAAAATTAAAAGCAAAAACACTAAAACACAACTGAAAAATGAGCTAGCTGCTAAAACCCACAGCTCTTCTATTATGCAATTTTAGCATTAAATATAAGAATAGAATCATTTTAGACTTGAAACTAGGTAAACTGTTTAGACACTTGTATAAACATATACCTTGTAACTGGAGCCACATAATTTCCAGGAAAAACACCAATCTTGCTTGTATGCATGGAAGTTCCCTTGAACCAGCCATCTTGACAGCGTTCAAACACTAAGAACATTTCTCCCTTCCGCAGTTCCAGTTCATCTTCTTTTCGAGGAGTGTAAGGGTATATGGCAACATACCTAAAAGACAAGAAAGTAGATGCAATTGATAAACCTAAGCCATTGAAAACACCACTTGTGTTTTCTGGCAAAAAGTTCAGCCAGAGATGAGAAGGCGTGGCAGAAAAGGCTATGTGTTAGTCGATCCATCGTACTCTTACAATATTAAAACCAAAGTTAAGGCGATATTAAGGGAAACAATGACCATTAAGAATAACCTCCTAACTGCACTTTAATGTAATGTACAATGCTTCTGATAAGATTAAGTTAGTGAACTTAATTAAACAGGTGTTTATCAGCTACAGATCCCAGCATATCCCACTTCTCTCTCCCTACACCTGCTTCTGGTATCTCTTATGCTTTGTAACACGTCAACTTCTTTGTTTTTTTGGAGAGGTGGGGAGCACAGAGAAGTCTTGTTAGTTGGGAGTGGAAGATCAATATCAGAATTACTCTTCAAAGTGCGAAACCGGAATCTCTCTGTGCAACTGCAGTGCCAAAAAAGATACATTACTAGAACTTGAAGTCTATGGGTAAAGTAGCTAGCAGTTATTCACTTGTAAAGGTTATTTCCTTTTTTCCTTCTAAGCGACATTAATGCATAACATAGTGCATCTGAAATCATAGTGAGAGTTCAGAAACATTTTACATTTTTTCTTTTTAAAAAGATATTCTTAGGGGGAAAAAAAAAAGTAAAAATAAACCCAAAGCTCCTGCAGTTGCATGCTGGAATATTCCTAGGGAAGTCTTCAAACAAGATTGCACAATTTCCTATTATCACATTAAAAAGTGATACTATTTTAACCACCACAGCGTTCTATTTTCTGTCACAGTTTGAACATAAGAAAACTGTTTAAACCATTTATATTAAAATGTTTACATAATTATAGATGCAGACCTATGGGAAATAGCATTCTTATAAATCACATTTGCTCAAAAAGAACATACTTTTCACAAGAAGTAATCAATTAGGGCAGATAGGTAGAATACCTTATTTTTTTAAAAAGCAAGCACAATTACTTAAAATGCCAGTCTTTCCCACTCCTCTTTTTATGCCAAAGGTAAAAATGCGGCTTTACAAAACCTGCTCTCGTCAAAATCGTCTCTTGTGCTGCACAGTAATGACAGCATTAACTGTATGCTTCTCCTTTTTGCATTATATTTTTGTTCCTTGTCCACCCAGGAAACTTTGCATTACCTGCAAAAATGCTTTAAAGGCAATATGGGTGCCTGGTAAAGCAAGTCCAAAATATGCTTTAAAGGCAACATATGACACACTAGCAACAAAAGGCTTCACAGGTATATGCTTCAGGGGAGAGCTACAAAGCCACATATTGAAGCTCTATGGGAAAGCAACTGATGTGCTTTAATTGGTGTTCATTAACTTCCCTTTTAGTTAAATCATTCCAAATTTCACTAGTATCCTCATACAGAGCAACCCTTTGAAGATGGAGGATGGGAATAGATGAGATGGGAACTGGCTTAACTGCACTAAGCACAATAATCCATAAGAAGCAGTGTTAAAATGCGTGACACCAAAGGAACAGCCTAAATCCAGATGCACCTGCTACACAAGACGACCGCTCTTTTGGAGTGGGAGGAAACCTGGTGGGAAGATAAAAATAGAGACACAGAACAAAAGCAGTCCTTGCATTATTCAAATGTGTCCTATTAGATGGTTCAGCCACTCCTGAATTTTATTTTTTCTTTTATCATTCTCATTCTCCAAGCTGCACACAAAGAAGTTTCCAAGAAGAAAGATGTTGTCAGCAGCACATGTTAATATACAAAATATTTTTATCCAGAAGAATGATGCACATTTGCTTGTATTACAAGTGTGAAGACAAAATCCTAACTAGCAGCTTTCTGCCTTCATTTCAAATTGCCACCCACTAATTAACTGAACTGTAGAATCTTCAGTCAAATTTCAAATGCAACTTACACAAGCAGTCTGACAATGACATGCTAATATAACAGTCTAAATGAAATACAGCGCTTTCTGTGTTTTGGCATAAGTTATTCCATATGAGAATAGCCTTTTCATTCCATACATAACAGAAAATATTGAATAAATTCACTCCAGAGTTTGCCACTTGTGAGTTATACAGTCTCCACCACTAACTTGAGGATTCTCTCATCTTCTGCATGATAAATACTTTATATTTTTGAAGTGAGTCCTTTCCATACACAGCAATGGCTGATTATATTTACCTAAGACATAAATATCCTTTAGTATGAATGCTGTTAGTGGACATCACCTTTATGTATCTTTTGTTGCTTTTGTTCTGGGTGGTATGCTTGGCTTTCTGGGCATTCTAGCAGAACACAGCCAGCTGGCATGATATAAGCACATGTGAAGTTACTGATCTTATTCCATTTTTCTGACTGGCAAAAAGTGTCAATTTTACTTACACACTTGGACGAGTTTGTGGTCGTAAATGTGCCATTTGGTCAGCTGATCCTGATGGAGGCCTTTGCATTACACCTGCAGACTGCGGTCCAGCAGAAGCCGATGCAATGATCGCAGCAGACAAGAGAGGTGGTGGCGGAAGTGGGGGATTCATATTCTGATTTTATGGGAACAGAAAAAATAGCAACAGACGACCAATATTGTTTGATGAGTTGAATCAGCCGGAAAAAAAAAAAAAAATGTATGATATTCTAAGGAAATGGGAAAAAAACCAGCGGAGTTCAGTATTCTTTTGCCTACTGGTACTATAGAACTGGAGAGTTAGGTTTGTCTGTAACTCTCTTTTTGCAGTTTAAAATCTTGAAGACTTGGCAGCTAATTAAGCAAATGACAAGCAATTTCTCAGCACAGGAAAAACAGAAAGCATTGTTTCTAATTATAACATATTTAGGATAGGACTTGACAAAAATTCAGAAGCCTTCCAGGAGGTAGATTTTGCAACCTACTGCTGACTGTACTTCATTTCAAAACGTGATAGTTTTTGTAACCTGAAGGTGAAACATAATATACAATTCAGCAGCAGTGCACCCAAAACCACCCTTTCTGGGGGAAATTTTCTTTTGATGTATGGGTTAGAAAAGCGAGTGCAATACCAGACTATAGTCACTGAGCTATTGTTACCACTTTCTCCTATTCTTCTAGTTTAAAGAGTTAGCTTTTGAAATTCAGTATTCTAGAGATTGGTAATCTTTAACAAACACCCCAGTAAAAAAAAAAAAAAAAAAAAAAAAAAAAAATCACAGTTCCTTTACAGGCAGATCGTAATGGGGGTCCTGCCTACAGGCTTCTATGCCTTTTGAGAATCAATGGAGCAATTGTTACCTTCTGCTCTGTAAAGCCTCAGACAATTCTTTAGAACCTTGTGTACTGACACTCCTGGGAAAAGTCTCTCACAAAAGGAGAACTTTCCTTCCCCCTTTCCAAAAATAATTATTTGTGTTACGATGCACACCAAAAGAGTAATAAAAAACCTCCAACATTTTTGAATTATTTCAGTTTTACATTTACAACATGATCCTTGACTTAACGCAATCCTTTGATACTGAAACAAAACTCTAAACCATGCCTCTTCAGGTTTAAAAACCACATAACAAAAATATAAATTAATAAAATGTCTTGAAGTACTGCCTGGCTCTTCATCAGCATATAAATGCACAACATTACGTTATCGGTTTGGAAAATATATCATTGAAAGACATTTTAATACCCCTCAAATACCCTACTTCTAAAGGTGGTTGTGGTTTTCCGTTGTTCTTGTTGGGGTTTTTTTGTTTGGTTTTCTAAACAAAATCCTTATAGGAAAATAAGTTTTAGTTCTACACTGTGTGACTATTCCTTCATTGCACTTGGTGACAGTGTTAATAAAAAGGCAGCTCTCAGAACTAGTCTTACGCTGCCAAGACACAGTAAAAAACTGCATAATTAAAAGCTTTCCAATCTAGAAAAAACTGATTAACTCTTACAATTTTTCAGTCAGAATTCATGTTTACTTATCACAGAAATTGCACAGTATATTGTGAAATATTCCTGCTTTGTTTGAAGTTTTTTTCTGATTGTACTTTAACAATTTCATAAGACCAAATAGGCCTCCTGTATCCAACACAAAGCAGAGATGACCTGCTGGAGAAATATCATTGTAAGCTTTGAAACTAATAGTTTAGTTATTTATAAGAATAGCAGTTGCATTTACTTCACATTCCAGATCACTATCCATCTAGCAAACTTTAAAATATATTGATAATTCACACCAAAATACCAACATTTCTCTTTCAGTTGCTTTACAGCAGAAGTTATTTCCCCTTCCCAGTCAGCTTCAACAAATGTCTTAGCTGAATGCAAGCTGAACGTGAGCATCTACCTTTTAGGCAACCTGTCTACAGAATATAAATTCAAATTTTTTTTAGGCATCTAGATTCCTTTATACATGATGGAACCAGTAAATCTCCATTAGGAGACAATTAGCTGGAAACTTTAAAATTAAACCTATCCATGCACAATATCAAGCTTGTCACAATTCCACACTTTGTGCAACTCCAAAGATATAAATGCTGGGCGTTGTATTTTATTCATTTGAACAAAGAATAGACATTGAATTTTTAGCTGCAATAAAGGCATCTTCCCAGCTCTATTTTCTTCTGCTTTATTCAGCTTCTGCTCCCCTCCTTGTGTCTATTACTATGGTAATGAAACCTGCAGTGATCTACAGCCCAATTAAACTCCTGAAGACTTGGCAAGTACTTAGAAATCTAAATAAACTACCTGATAGGCTTTAGAGGACTAATGCTCCTCAGCTTGCACTGCTATAACTTGATAAAATAGATCCAAATGCTCTAGACAAGTTTTCAAGAAGTTTTCTGGCATGCAACCGTTTTTCCAGCTATTGAGAAATACACCTACCTTCAGCACACAAGCTAGTTTTGAGGGTTCCCATATTCGACGTTCTGTGAAAGAATATCTGCAAACCCCATGTGATTTAATAAAATATAATTATCAAAATAAGTAAGAGTATTTTTATTTTAGGTAGTTGATGGGGAAAAACTGAAAGTTTCTATGGCTACTTTTCAGACAAGTGTACTTTCAAGCATATAAACCAGCAAATAAATAATACTTTTTTATTGAAAGATGAAATAGTACATAATTTGATACTCTATTTATGTAAAAACTTCAAATAGTACCTACACTCATGCTCTACAAACTCATACATATTACTAAGTTTAAATATGAGGCTGCATTCCTGTATTAGTCAACTGAAGATCACCCAAAGAATAACAAAAGGTACAGCAGTGGAAAAAAAATTCATTAACTGTCTTCACTCCCACAAGGTCTAGGAAAAAATATAAGACTTGCAAAAACCCCTGAGGGCTAGCAAATTAAGGCTCATGTTTAACAAAATTCCTAAACCATAAATATATGTTATCAAGAATGAGCCTCTCATACAAAACCTTATCTTTTCTTTCAGCTGCTTCCTCTTCGCAACAAAAGTTGATTCGAATTTTTGTTGGTTAAAACTCAGATAGTTCTTATTTAAACCTCCTCCTGACTTACACTAGTTAATCAGCTGGAACTACATGAAAGAGAGCTAAATGTCGTCAGTATACTATAACCCTCACAGCTTGTGCCTCATTAATAATAAATCAAACTACCTTATATACTTTAACATAGAGGGGCAATTTTTTTTTTTTTTGGTGTGTGGGCAAGAGAATAGGACCAGAAAAAAACAGGGATTATTTTTTTTTTTAAATTTTTGAAACCTTCAGCACACAAGTGAACATAAACCATCCAAATATAGACCACCTATTTCTGGTGGTTAAGTGCACATAAGACACTATTTAAAAGTCAACATATTCAACGTGCAGAAGTAGAAATATGGATATCTAGGTCGACTGCAGTCGAAAAAGCTTTTAACTTATCAAGAGACTGTAAAGGCAGATTGAAGGAAGGTAAGTTATCTGTTGTTGGTACATTCTGTTTTTCTTCTGCTGCTTTTGAATGTAACTCTAACTTTGATGTGGTATATTTTGTCTCTGTTTTTCCCATATCATGGTTCAAATCACATAATTCCTTTAAGAGTTTTTTCAGCAAAATCTATGGCAACTAGATCTCCTCCATTAGATAACTACCTTGTAAATTACATCCAAGAATTTCCTCCAGGTAAATGAGCTTTACAAAGTTGCATGTGCATATTTTCGCCCAACAACTATTGAACTAGACATCTGCTATTTATATTTGATGAAGAACAAATATACTAAGGACCTACAAGGTTCAAAAATGCCAGTGGCCAAGAAGAGCAGATCAATTAATGCCCCCATTAAGGGCAAAGTTGCGATTTGAAGTCCCAGAGAACAATGTAAGTGATAATATCACAGTCAAAAGCCTCAGCTGTGAGAAGTGTCTTGGTTCATAGCTTCTTCAATTTCAAAGAATCAAACCTCAAAACATAAAAAGAGAAAGAATACTGCTGGCTAAAGAACTAGGCTAAAGAACTGCTGCTGTAAAATAAAACTTTTAAATAAATTGTCACAGGTTTTCTGAACGTAAATTAAAATTTGCTTAAGTGCTACAAGCAGCATATAGTGTATTTGGTCACTTGACAAAAGCACTCTCATTCCCAAGTGTTATTTGTGTGATTTTGACTGCAAATTACTTACTTCATACAACATCTGGTACCAAATAGCATCTCAAAAAGATTATTATGGACAAAATAAAATTAATACAATTGTCATTTTTTGAACCACCACCATATTTCCGAATATAATGTAACACACTAAAAATGTGATCCTATACATGAACACAGACAAAAGAATAACAGGCTCCTTTGGGATAGGAATTGATCTCCACTGTCTTGGAGAAACTTGCTACCCACCAAAACAGCTCAAAATATCTCCTCTTAACAAAAAAAAAAAAAAAAAAAAAGTAAGTTGTTATCTATCTTACAAAAAATAAGAGAAGACACTAGCTTTTCTTGCTTCTAGATTCAGGACACAAAAATGTAGCAAAGATGTATAATTTCAGGATTACTGTAAAGGCATATATTCTTCTCTTCTTCACTGATGGGGAATCATGCTCATCCTCTCTGATTACTTCTTTCTCCCTTAATCTGAGTTTGGCATGAAGTGAAAGTTGTATAAATGGCTTGCTCTCAAAGAACAATCCGTTACTTTAAATAGTGTTATAAACACCAAAATGACTGACAGGAACAAGATCCAATTAAACCATCTTCATACTCAAGAGAAACTCTGTTCCAATCCAGCTCCCTCGTCATTTGCTTAGTATTCAGAAATTAAGAAAAATATAAAGGGAGAAGCTCAGGGAAATGCAGGAGTTTATGCTTACAAAAGCACTTGTATTTGTATATTTTATTTTTATTGCATTTGTATTTTTATACAAAATACATTCGTATTTTTATACAAAAGCAGGACCGAAGCCAACCACTTCTGATGGATTAAATCATACCACCACAATTATTCCATCGCTTAAAATTAATGCTCAAAATGTCAGAGATGGTATTTCCAGAAGGGAAACATCTAGAGAGACAAGAACATTCCATTCTCCCTTGACCTGTCAGAACCATTTTGCACTTTTCTAAAATTAAAACAAGAGTTTACGAAGCAAGAGGAAAGTGTATGTAAAAGATGCACTTCAGAGTCTGTGACTATAAACTGCATAATCATCTAATATCATCCATAGCAGACAAACACAGGAACGACCTGATTGTAGCCTGAGCAAGCAGCTTGTATTTTAGTCATGCCGAAAATAAGTCAAGAAGAAAGAGAACATTATGTACAGAAGGTTATTGACTTTTCAAGAGGGTAGCAGAGAATAATTCACATTCTCGATGGGAATTATAAGCCTAATTGGAAACATAACCAGGAACATGGTTATCACAAAGAGAAAGTAGCACTCCAGGATACAGGATGATCAGGTGGCAGGAGTTGCACTCCATGCTGCATTTAGCACTGTAATTTAATTCCTGTGGGTGCCAATGGTGAGATCGCTTTTGAACAAGCTTATACAACTAAAGCACCCGAGGTGGTTTAATGACTCTGCATCAACACCAAAATGAAGTATTTTTCTATGTTGGCATCAAAGAACTACTGATTCTTAATAACAAACAAAACTGTTACTGAGAGGAAAAAAAAAGGCAACTTCTGACAGAACTTTTGAAATTGTGCTTTGAATGCTGCCTACCCCATCCTCTCCAAAACTTATCTTGGCCACAAATCAAACCAACTACTCAATGATTGCAGTATACATGTTAGCTAGACTTGTATTCTGCCTGACAGCACAAATGATACCAAAACTGATTTTGTTGTTCTGTTCTCATAGGAATTTTCTGAAGGATGGGATGAAAGAAGTATAAAAGATTACATGGATTAGTATATAAGCAGCTAATTGTTTCTAGTATTAGATGTACACTTCGCATGCAGAAAAAGGACCTGGGGTCCTTCCTGGTGGATGCTGAGTTGAACATGAGCCAACAATGTGTCCTTGTGGCAAAGAAGGGCAAAGGTATCCCGAGCTTCATCAGGAAGAGTCTTGCCAGCAGGTAAAGGGAGAGACTCTTCCCCTGTCCTCAGCACTGATGAGGCCAAATCTGGAGGTCTGGTGTCTGGTTCTGGCCTCCCCAGTACAAGAGAGACATGGACACACTGGAGAGTCCAGCGAAGGGCCATTAATATAATTAAGGGACTGGAGCATCTCTCCCATGAGGAAAGGCTGAGAGAGCTGCGACTGTTCAGCCTAGAGTAGGCTCAGGGGGATCTCATCAGTGTATAAGTACATGAAGGGAAGGTGGGAAGATGATGGAGCCATGCTCTTTTCAGTGGTGCCCAGTGAAACACACACTGAAACGCAGGAGGTTCAGTCTGAATATCAGGAAACAGTTTTTCACTGTGATGGTGACTGCACACTGGCACAGGTTGCCCAGAGAGGTTGTGGAGTCCATCCTTGGAGAAATCCAAAAGCCACCTTTACACCATCCTGGGCAACTGGCTCTAGGCGGCCCTACTTGAGCAGAGAGGTTAGACTAGATGACCTCCAGAGGTCCCTTCCAACCTCAAACACTCCATGACATAAAAATATTAATGTAAATATCAGGGGATTATTAATTGGTTCCAGATTAACATAAATTCAACAGTAGGACTGACCAAATAATCCACAGATTGCAGGAGTCATTAAAAATAAAAGGATAAAGCATTGCTGCAGTGCAATGTGCATTACTCCATAAGGCAGGGCAAAAGCACACTGTCTGTATAATTGTCAATAACAAGGTCATCTGTCCGAAGAACAAAGAACGTGAAATATATTTACTTGGATTAGAGCAATTATCACCTCACTACTGATGATGAAAATTTATTTAGCTGAACATAAACTTTGTGCTACACTGAGGCCAAATGAATGGATTCAAATTCTCAAGATAGAAACATCAGACTGACAGGATAATAGTGAAAGGCTACTACTATCAATATTTTCATCACTGAAAATGACCGTGCATTACTGTACCCAGTTCTGGAACACGCTTACCATGTGCTTACCATGCCAGAAGTACTAGAGATAATTCAGAAAATAACAGCATCATAATTTTAAGGACTGAAAGAATATAACTTGGAGACCCAAAGAAAGCTGTCAAAATGCAACCTCTCAACTGTGACTGAGCCACACCTAAGCATTTACTGGAACAACAAAAAGTTGATAATAGAAGACAGACAATTCTGCCTTTGATTTTGCAGACAAATGTGTAAAATGATGCCAGCACGAGAGCTGAAAACAAAACCAGACATATCTAGCAGCAAGACTATTTATCATGTTTTACTTGCTTTAGAAGACTGCAAGGATAATTAGACACGTAAAGAAGATCAAGCCTTGGGGTTTTTTGTTTGGGTTTGGGTTGTTTGTTTTGTTTAAACTAAGTGGAGATTTATTATTCAACTGTCTCCCCATCCCCCAAAGGTTAGGGGCACAACTTTTGCACTTGAAACAAGAATGAAATTTCAAGAATTCCTATGCTCAAAATAAAGGCTCATTAAGTTATCTTGAAGATCTGTGAAAACTGGTATCCACAATCTTTACTGCAGTTAAAGTCAGGTTCTGCTAAGTGTGGTATGATATAGGACATTCCAGAGCTTCTCCACCACAAGCACAGCAAAATGAAGAATTTCAGTTGGTTTTTGGAATGAAATCCTGCCCGGTTTTGAAGACAATGTCATTTTCTTTGTCCAAAGGAAATAGCATTGCCATGTACTCCTCCTTTCAAAAGATGGCCATTTGCAACAGTTTTTCATATTTATCTCCAAGAACCTAACTTATACCTTAGGCCACAGGTATACACACAGCTAAAATAATCTTATTTAATTATAAGAAAGCAGAGTTTTGAAACTTACTTTGTAGAATCTTGATAATATTAAGTAAGACAAAAATATCAGGCAGTTGTGGTTTCAAGTTGATATTTTTTTGTAAGATCTTGCTTGTTCCCCCTAACCTCCCCTCTCAAACCCCCAGCATAATCTATCTCCTATTCATGCTGAAAAGAAATACTATTCTGGAAGGAAGTGTGCATCTTGTGTTTACTACAGAAAAGCGACAGAGGAAAGTTGGAGATTTGGATATGTATCACAGGATGCAAATGTTAGTGTGTCAGTAATGCTTTCACTACAGTTCAATTTATACCATTGCGTATCACACAGACAAACATCATAAAATCATAATTTCAAATAAGTGTTATCCGAGCTCAAGAAAAAAAAGGACCATACAGATGAAAGATAAATGGGAAAGCTGAGTTTTCTTAAACAGTACGTACACCAAGAGCAGCTTGGTAGGTAACTTCTGATGGGAAGGTAAATGAAGGCCCTGTTGTGACTGGGCTGCTCGGGGGTGGAGTCACAATTAGCCCCGTAGTACCAATATGAACCTGTCAAAGAAATAAAAAGAGCAGGGTCAGTTCTGTGTAGTTTAATAAGAGCTGGTTTTGACACAGCTGTAAGCTTCATAGTCAAAATCATCAGTACTCTACTATCTGTAACTTTAGACTGCAAATAATTTTTTGTTAGTTACTTATGAAAACAGTATTGGATCACACTGCTCACTTTTTTTTTCCTGGCATTTCAGAAACTTTGGAGATATATTGAACTAGCAATGTCAAATGCACTTTTACCAATGCCTTTTTTTTTTTTTTTCCACAAAAGGCTGTCAGATCCCAAATAAAGCATATTTATTAGCTCACATAAAATAATGCCAACACTTCTTAGTTTCCATTTCTCTCTCTTCTCCCCAAATGTAATGTCTACGTGAAACAGACAATTGTTCACCAACTCCTGTAGCTTGTAACTAAAAGCTTTGAAGATTAACAAATAAATAAAGCCAGATAAATATTTGTACTTATCACACGGAGATTAATATGGTACATTTCTCGAAATCATGTAATTTTTAAGTAAAATTTACCTTTTACTTGCATGCACTTTATTAATATCCGCTATTATATTCAATTTAGAAGAAACAAAACAAAAAACAACAATAAATTATATCATTCCAGTTTCCAGTTTCCACATTTTAAAAATCTTTGTGGCACTTAAGAGGTCAACAACTGTGAAAAAAAATTAGCTTACAAGACCAAAAATATTTGCTGTCATTACATAAGAGGTGTTGTAAGATGCTTTCCTTACACGTTCTCATGTTGGAAGATAAACTTCGTGAAAGAGTGTGTTAGTATTAATTACATAAAATTAATAATTTGAAGTAATCTGACAAGATAAGAAGCCTTTATAGTTATTTTTTAAGAAGTGCACACATTATTTCTTTTTTATTTCATGTAAATTACCTGAGAAGGGGCACTACAGGAAAGTCCCGTCAGCTCACTTATGCGGGCTGCTGCGGTTGGGTTGCTGGAGCTGATGAGGACAGGAGGACTGATTTCCATTGAGTGGCGATTCTGAGAGGACTGCGAAGACTTGTTGGACATAGTGAGGGAGGTAAAAGAGTGCCGTTTTTTGGTGTTTTTCTTAGTATCGGTGTGCTTTTGGGTTGAACTGTTGTGGGCTGTCCCAGAGGTACCTTCTCCAGAGTCAACAGCAGAACCTGAGGGCTTATCCAATTCTATCAGCTGCTTGGCTGCTGTGTTAAACTACAAAAGACAGTCACATGTTAAGATTTTTTTTATTTATAAAAATCACCTGAATATAACCAAAATAAAAAAATCTGTTTTACTTTTATTCATAATAGAATTTAAACCCTGCAACTTAAAACTGTGACATACTAACCTACTCTACAAATTAATCATTACAGAGTGACAAGTCTTTCACTACAAACTCAACACACTGTTGGGCTGGCATGGGCTACCCATCAGAAGCAAAATTTCCATCAAGAAAGGACATCATGCTCTAGCCCAGACATGGATTAATTCAACAACATCCACTGCCTGTGTTATCTAGAAGTCAGACTGAATCGCAGTGGTCCCCTTTGACTTTTATATTATAAAAAGTCTGTATTACAAAACTTCTTGAATGTTCATTTCATTTAAAGCCTTTTCTGTTTTGATTTTAAGTATGACATAAGCCCACACCTTTGCATGTGGGCTCTTGAAGACATTCCTAGTATCCCTTGGTATGTGTGCACGTCTTTATCACTACCAGTAATAAAAAACAGGCTTCCTAAACACAGATTGAAGAACATAGTAGGACAAACTAAAGATCCAGCTATACCAATATACTGCCTGACAAGCAGCAATACAAGCATATGACATTATAAAGAGAAAAGAAACATATTGGCAATTCTGTGGAAATACCTCCTCAGCTTCTGAATTTTCTAACGCAGAGGTAGCATCTCTGTGCCTAAGAACACTCAAGTGTTTTTTTTTCTTTTTTTTAAGCTTACACAATTAATTTTTCGTTCACAACGAAATTTTCTATTTATTAATTTGTTACAACAATATTATATTAAATGCAAACAAATCCTTCCTCTCCAATGGAGGAATATAGAATCACACACGATTTCTTCTTACAATGAAATGTAAACTATGTAAGGGGGGGAGAGTGGGAAACAAGCAAAAAACCCCACATTTTTCACAAACCCTTTATTTCCAGAAAATCTTACTCATATTTTAGAGCAGGTGGAAAAAATAATGTCAGAACTCTCATTTATGCATGAGCTGAAGTAAAATCAGCACCAGTTTTCTGAACAAGTTAACTAATGTTAATATATACCACTGAATATGAATACTGTTACTTGGATAAGTGTAGCCAATTATGAAAAAGGGAAATATCTTTTCTGAAGAACATCAGGATGAATAAAATCAGTTACTGTTGAAGTACTGTTTCTGTTCTTCGCCATATTATTTCTTCTATTTATTTTATCCATTTTTCCACAAGTAGTAAGATACCTACTATGCTCATGACGAGTTTTAAAGCAGTATTTTACCCCAAAACTTTACCAGACAAATAATAAACCATTTATCATGATAGCATCAATACTGATTTAAATGCAGCTCCCACAGACAAGAACATCTTATACTCTGAATACTTTCCTATCTCTGAGGACAAGTAGATATATAAAGTGGTATAAAATAATATTTTTTTTAATATAGAAAAGGTTGTTGAGTAGTATTCGAAAGATGAGATCTTGGAAGGAAATTCCATGCATATACAGAAGAAATATAAGAAGTTCAAAACTAGAACTACTGGAACAATGAGGAATTGATGTAAAAAAACCTACTAGGATGTAACAGCAGGAAAATTAAAATTATGAAACGCTTGAAGAGGAAGCACTACCTAGAACATACTGCAGTGGAAGAGGGGCACAACAGGGGATTTGAAAAAGGACACTAAGATGAGGACATAGCATTTTTTCCTCAGTATTCTTATTGTTGGTCCTTTAGAAGGCAGCTGAAGATAAAAGGAAGGATAGGAGAAGACGTCACAGTAGCAAACATTCCTAAGAAAAAGGTGGACATTAGATTTTCTTTTCTGCTAACACTGGACATAGATCATACAGACAAAACACTTTTGTACCAGAAGACAAAACCAACCAGATTTCTCCAATTAACTTGCAAGCCTGTTATTTGGGTTTTATTATTAGATTTTAGATTTAGAGCAAACATTTTTAACCGACTAGAAAAAACAATGTTATTTTATCACAGAACACTAATATGAGGCTGAAGGATACGGTATTTTAGTGTTAGGTTAGGGTTAGTTTATGGTTGGACGCAATGATCCTGAGGGTCTCTTCCAACCAAAATCATTCTATGATTCTGTGGATTTATGAGTCAAGTAGAAAATAAGACCAAAACAAGCCTACTTTGCTACTTATCCTGTCAGGGTCTTATCCTTCATGATGGAAAAACACGCAGGCTTTTCAAAGACAAATCATTTCATGTATTTTGCATATTTTTTTTTCCAACTCCAACTGAAATTCTTCACGTCCTTTCTGAGAATCTGTGTCCTCCATATTGTTCTATATGATGGCTGCAGCCACTTCTTATCTAATACACCTCTTTATTTAGCAAACATTCTTCACAAATCATACAGATCAGAGGAAAAAAAGCAGTACTCATTTCTGAAACAAGAACTACCTAATCAGAAAAGTTAAGCGATCTCCCAGGAGTAAAAACCAAACCCCAAAGCCACTCTGCTAAAAGCCCGAGGTACCTGTTACACCTAATTGGGTTTCTTTACCTCCTGAAGCTATTAATGCCTGCAGAATCTGGTTAATTCTGTACAGTGAACAACCTATTACAGAAAAGTGAAGACTTGCCCATGGGGTTGATTCCAGACCGATTCAAATATTAGCAACACACTGAGCTTTCTTATGTAGAGGAGCAAGCATAAGACAGGAGCATGAACCTAAACATGGAAATGAACTGATTATTGGCCTTTTCTTAGAAGCAACCTGAGGGCAGCAATAGTTGCAGAGTATTTTGCAGAGTGCAGTTTACATCTTCCTTGAGAGCAGAAATTAAGAACTTGCATGCATTCTCCAACGAAATGGCGAGCAACTACTCAAGGTCGCTGTGGGAATGCAGCCCACTCCTGCTATGAAGTGTTTCAATACAGCACTCCTTGCTGCAACAAATACCCCTGTATCTGTTCCCACATTCTGCGTCAGTTGTTTTCCTGAAGAGACGTATGTGAACCAAAGCTTCTTTACTTAACTTTTACATTCACTTTTTTTTTTTTCCCCCATTGGACAAAATCTTTGCTGCAACAGGTAGCCTGGAAGTTCCCCTTCCCACCAAACCCCAGGAAACAGAACAGCTTTCCAAAGAGGGGGGGGGCAGAGGCAGCAGCTGCGCCCATCCCAGAACCAAGCAGGGGTCGAGGGCGGCACACGGGATCCCATCTGCTTGTGTCCATGTGGAGAAATTATCCAGCAGACTCCTGGGCAAGATCTGCTCTAAGGTCTCTTATAGCTGTGCTTTACTGTACTTACTCCACATATGAATTCAGGCATTCTTCACTCAGAAGTCAAATGTAATCACTTTCTGAAATTAAGAGAAAACCCTACATTTCCCTCAAGTGATCTTTCTATTCATGTTCATTCAAAATTTTTATTTATGCAATTTTATTCCAATGACACATGTCAAGCAGTTATTTTTCCACATTACCAACACTGTTATTTATCAAATTCCAGTTTCTAGACAACAGTTTACTTTCACATATATTTGGAAGCAAAGGAGTAAAGTGCAAGTGGAACTAATGCAAACGTTGTCTTTATTTGATGTTATTATTTTTGCTATGCATCATCCTGGAGGATGGACAATAGCTTAGAAACCTAAACTTAGCTTTGTAATTAAAGTTTTGGAGCAAACATGCTTTGTTTAACCAGCAGAAGAATCATCTCGCAAATCTTGAACAGATCACAATCATGAGCAAAGCTGCATTTATATCCATTTTTGAAACAAATGAAATAGTTCTGTATTACAGTTTTTGTCAGGAAAATAAACCAAAACTACGACACTCATAAGTTGTTGTTGGAATGTTAACACCGAGATTCTCTCATTCAAATATAGTGGGGATGAGACTATGATTTTCAACTCAAAATTAACATTCTCTATTTTCGGATGTAATATACAACATTCACTTTTTGCATAAATTTTCTGTTTTAAGTTCTGGGCAGGCAAAACAGTCAAAAAGTAGATGAAAATTTCCATTAAAGGTTTTACCTTATTGTTCTGAGTTAGTATTATTACAGAAGTCTGATTTTTTTTTTTTCCTAAGCACTTTAAATCAGATCACATCACCTAACAGTGATAGAAAAAGTTTAGCCTCATAAGTACAATGATAAAAAGACCATGATAGAAATCCAGCCTAAAATCCAATCTAAAAAGTATAGACACAATAAAAGGTAAATATATTTTGAAACACTACTGTTTGGTACAGGAGGAGATGCTAATAAAAGAAAACAACCAACACATAAGGTACATAAAATCTTACATAGTCATTGATTAAAACATCGCATTAACTGATGGATACAGTAGTATCAAATGACAATGAACTTAAAATTCTCCTCCAGTGAACATTTTAGATCATTTGGGTATTTTTCCCCTACATTTCTATAAGATTGTTTATAAGTAAAGCTAGAGGAGCTGGATTACTACAAAGATGTTTCCCAGTTGTTCATGTTAACTTGGGAAAACAAAAGCTGTCATTAGTTTCTACTGACATTTTGATTGAAAAGTGATTCCTTTCCCCTGATTTTTCTTTTCCTACTCTGGGTATTTGCATTTTTCTAGTTGTTCTGCACAAGTACTGAATTAACTTGTAAAAATTTAAATACTTTTTAGATTTGGAATATGTTTACTAAGTGTTAAACCACATCAAAATGTCAAATTAGAGGTCTTCCTAAGAAATGTATATTGTACCCAGAAAAGTATTTTACATCAAAAAATTCTAATACTATCTGTTTAGTTCTGATTAATCTTTCTTTTTGGCACAGAGACAAACATTAGTGTCATAAATTTAATCATACAGTTTCTAGACACACTACATTTTATTTTGTCACTGTGTAAGAACCTGGCTGACCTGGTTTTGATGCAAGTACATTGTAATTCCATCAGTCAAAAGTCTAGTAATTTAGATATGTTAATCAGGTCTCACTCAAGTAGAACTAGAGGGTTTGTTTGGTATTAGCACTTCTTAGAAAATAGAATTTCATTCCTTGCAATGTTTTGCATTATTTATTTTTCATTTGCAGAAAGAAGTAATTATTTCACAGTGTTATATGTCTACAGATAAAAACAATGTTTTGTGAGTCAGTTAACAAACCATACTTTTAATGGAATCACTATTAAAATTCCTCTCAAAGTGTTTTGAGTCTTACCTTTTATTATTACCACAGATTTAATAAATGAAAGCAATATAAAAGAACAGAGTGGACTAGCAATCATAGAAAAATAAAATGTTCCTCCAGGTATAAAGTTATCCTCAAATATAACCAGAGTTTTTCATGGACTTCGACATGGCTAGAATTTTCTCCCATGATCTCATTGTACAAGAACCATTGCAAGTATCAGACCTGTACTACAGAATAAACACCACAGACTATGCTCATTTCAAAGATAACAACTTCAGAAAATCTCCAGTAAATGCAGCTACTGATTCACATATTCAAGGAAAAGAAAAAAAAAAGTGGACTAACATGCACAAGGCAAAGATATGTCTGTCATTATGACAAAAACAAGCAATGATTGCAAGATTGGGAAATATAACTAAAAATATCATATTAAAAATACCTCAAAAATATGAATTATTTCTCAACTTTGGTGTCGTTAATATACAGGTAAGAATAGTTTGATATACTTATGTATATCAACTGTATGTGTATTTTCCAGAACAACATCAGTTATATAAATCTCAGAAAACAGCTATTTCAAAATACAAATTGGTATTTTCTGAATATCTCACTGCTTTTCACCACGGCATGTGTTTCAGTTTAGTACATACTGAAAAAAACCACCTATCTGACCTGAAGTACCTCTTTGGGTATTATTTATCATTCTAGATTTTGCATATCATTTCAGTGGGGATTTACAAGCGTGTACCTAAGTTCTTGTGCCTGTTCCAAAAGGGTTAATTGAAGATACATTTCCTTAGTTGATGGAATTTGTCTGAAAACACCAATGGCGAAATACATTTTGTGACTGAGTATAATTTTTTTCAACAGTATACCTCCATTTTGCAAAATTTTGTAGAGATGGAAACAGAGTTGTTACCTAAATAGTTAGCCCAAGTGGCAGGCCTAGGAAAGTGGTTTTTCTAAGCTGGCTAAGTTAAGTGATCAAGCTTCAAAAAGCACCACAAAAATGTTTACTGGCTGAACTGAAAGGGCAGTTAATTGGAAGGAGCTAGGAATGAATAGCCAAGGGCAATAACTTCTCAAATTGGCTTTTAAAAACTTCTTAAACTGAAGCCAGAATTGCACTAAGCAGGTTGAAACTCTTGGTTTTGTTGTTGTTTTTTCAGTTATGTGAAAATTTTTATCCCCAGATATACAGACCCTTACATCAACCTATAAAGATGAATATACATATTTTCTCTTTTTAAAGAAACCACCTCGTATGTTGGTTGAACAGAGTCATTTTTTAAAAAGTTCCCATCTCATCAGGGCATTCAGAAATTGAACTAATAAAACCTGACTTGATTCTTCGTATGGTTACAGATACCTTCTGTGACCTGAGCTACATATTTCTCATCACACAGGTAATGGAAAATATTTTTTTTCTTTTATTGTTCTGCCTCATTTAAATAAAATCTCTTCAGCAGGAGAAGTGTATCTTACCAAGTATCCATAGCATACCTATCAGAAAAAGACAAACACTATCCCAAACCTCTATATTCTTATGTATCGCAAATTTTAATAATCATTGTTGCAGCTGTACACACTGTTCTTAATCACCTATATCTTTCTGTATAGAAGATACAGCTCTCAACTCTTAAACCTTAAAACCTTAAAAGGTTGGAAAAACCTTCTCAACTGCTACCTCTCACTGTAAGTTGTCATATCAGATATGAGATATGCAGGAAAATGTATGTAAAAGTCAATGCTCTACCTGTTTAAGAACAACCTATGTTCTCTGACTTTCAAGTTGTGCTAATTTAGTTTTGAGAGGCAGGTATTAAGGACAGTGCAAAGCTCACTATTTCTCTGACCTGCTGATTGGTTTCATTTTGCAGTTAAGTGTAGTTTGCGATTGACTGCGTGACTCCAGTATTAACAAGAAACCACAGTGACTGCCTCCAAGTACTTTCATTCCAACTCCATTCAATGAAAACAGGTACCAAATGGCTAAGTAAAAATCACTTCAACTGCTGAGGTAATTAACTTTCCCAAACTAGGCACACAGATCTCAGATTATTTTAGGTCTAAGACTATTTATGGCTCAGGTTATTTTAGAATCATCACCAGTACTGATCATTTTTCCTTTTGGAAAACAAAATACACAATGGGCACAACCTTACCGAGGGCCCAACTTTACTCACCTCAACATACGAAATTGGAAATATTCCTATCTTGTCAGCCAGCATTCCTTCTGCCCAGTTTTCATCCACGCGGCGAATTACAGTCAGAACATCATCCTGTGTGAACATGCAGTGATTATGTCTCCCAGCTCTAATTAAACTTGTAATTTAATTTCCCTCCATAATGCACAGGTAATCAGAGAAGGCAGCTCATTGACAACAACCACAGAGAAGGCACTCCGTAACAGGAACACGGCGCTTTTGGGGCTGAAGTTGGCTCCAGCCGTTCCTTTTCCTGTTTTATCAGAGTCCAGCTAACTGTCCACAGCCAATTCCAGCCACCTGACTTGGTTCTTAGTGCCAGGTTTCCTGCCGAGTTCAGCCCAGGGCATCCATCAGTCCCCCTTTAAGTGCTTGGCGTTAATCAAGAGAACTGCAGTCTTTTTCCTTCACAACTGACTCATTACCTAACCTTCCCTACATGTTGCTTTTCTACTTAAGTACTTAAAAATGCTGGTAAGTGATACCATTTCTTTCACGTATACATGGAGCATTTGGTTTAGATATGGTTTCGAGAATGTTACATGAAAAAGGATTCCATGCACATTAAACATTGCTCTTGCTTATACCAAGATACGTAATTGTTTTATATGCAAGTTTAAAGTATTTGGAAACATATGTTTACTCAAGTGAGATTGCAGACTGAAAAAAAATCCCCAACAGTTTGCCAACAAGTTAATCAAAATACACAATCTAATGCAAAACTTCCTCCATTAGTATTGCTGTTCAGTGTTGTAATAACCACTGTCCGTCCATATGTTAATATCCTTTCTTTTCAGAATTTTACCATCCTTTTCATTTTTCATAGGCAAGGTAGAAAAGAGATTCACTCACATTTGATCTTGCAACATTTCAGTGCAATTTGATAAACTAAAGAATCAGAAATTGAACAAAGAGGACCGGCTCTGATTCCTGTTAAAACTCTATATCATTATGTGCCTTGCAAGACAGGAAACTAAGAATATAAGAAGAAAGTAATATTTTCCAAAAGGCAACTAGTATTATTATAGAATGACAAAGTTTAGTAGTACTTTGTGTCTAGTACCTAAATCCTAAAAATGTCGCTTACTAAATGCAAAGCCAACTTCTACCAACTTCAACAATTTAAAATAAGTGTTTCTTTAGAAGATGGAACACTTTTCATTCATCACATAGGTTATTTCTCATAAATTAAGAACAGTACTACTGCAATTAAGAAAAATTGCATTATCAGAAATAAAACCTCAGAGAAATTATATGTAATTTGAGCAGAGATGGAAGGCAAAATTAAGCAACACAGGAGAAATATCTGCAGAATAACTTGCCCTTTTCATATTTGTACAGCTCCATTAAAAAAAAAAACAGACAAGACTACAGAACAGTCTTATTATTTCTTATCCAAGTGAATGAAATTGTTAAAAGACAATAATAATTTTATTCTGTTTTTACCTTTGCAAATGGTAAACAGTCTTTATCAGCTTCCTTGTCTTTTACTTCAAAGTCATAAAGTGCTTTGCACTGTGGCGGAGGTTGAGGTAAAGGTTTAATAATCTGAACAAAACTGGTAGGAAAAAAGCCATGGATGCCATTGACTTCTCCATGATACCAATTTTCATCCACTTGTCGACGCAGAATGATGATGTCTCCTTTACTGAATTTAAGATCTCCAGGTTCTTTTCCCTCGTAGTTGTACAATGCTTTGGCACATGGTAACTGAGGTACACCCTAAAGAATTAAAAAAACCCAAAAAAACAAAAACCCGCAAGAATTAGATCAGTATTACTAAATAGAATTCATATTACATTCTTTTAAAGACTATGAATGAAACTCTATAAAATTGCAAAGTAAAATTATACACAATAAATTATTTTATTGCAACGATTCTACTAATTTTACTCAAACATGTAGGAAGAGCTTTGGTTCTATACAGCCATGAGGATTTTCAGTAATGCTACAATGTTGCTAGACACGAGAGGCAAAAAAAAAAACCAAACCAACCCAACACTTTAATCTTAATATACTAATTCACTAAGCTTAAACATTGAAAGAAACCCAAACAAACTGAAAAGTATCCTGACCACTTGAGAGATCTGACAGAAAAATGCTGCAAGAAAGTACAGCACTAGAATAACAAATATGCTATAAGTCCTTGAAGGCATGTTTTCTGCCCAACTTATTATTTTCCTCACCTTATTTATTTCACAGGTATAGAATACTAAGGATAAGGACATAAGGGAGGTGTTTTCCAGTTTGAAAAACAAATCTCATTTTATTAAAGGTGAGATATTTCATCCTGGAACAAGCTTTTTAATTAATTTATTTATTTAAAAACAAAGCTAAAAAGAATTACTGGAGAGAAAAATAAAAAATCTGTGGAAGGTGTGTATCCTTGGATTTCTTCACGTGATTCCTCCATAATATCTGAATACTACAGGTCAATGGCGCTGCTCTGGAGTGCATGTCAGAAGGATTACAACATCATACTGTGTCATCCTCCCTGCAGGTATAAATTTTTAATTGCTCAGTTTGTGCCTCCACATTTCACAAGAGCCAGCCATAAAACTCTACAACTCTAGTGTTAGGGTTCCTGCCTTCCAAACTCTTTTCCCTCCAACTTTAAATACCTAGAGGGGAGCTGATGCCATTATTGATGCAATCAGCAGTAACCTGCATTGCTAAGGCAGTCTTTCCATAGCAAAGACAGCATTTATACTCAACTAGACACAGTATTTCACATCTTTAATGCTATCCCTTATGGAAAAGGTGAATTTAAATGAAATTCAATGTTGGTGATATTATTCACCACATCCACCCCCTGATATGTCTCTAAAGTCTTCTACCAGCTCAGACTGTAAAATGGAGTTGCACTTGCAATATCTCAAGAGGTAGCCACACAAATTTCCCACAGGGAAACTCTCAGAAAGATTAGCACTTCAAGTCTGTCTCATTGGTCAGAAGACAGAGTGCTTGACAATTTATTTCACATTTAACACTTAAAATTTTGTCTTTCAATATAATCCAATTTGTTCGGACTTCTTTAATTTTGTGTATGATTCTATAAACAGATTAATATTTTCAAGAATGGGTAAATAACATCTTAAAGATTAGCTTATTTAATAATTTTCTTTCCATACCAGTCAAAGGATAACCACATGTATATGTATAGGTACAAATGAGTATGATTTACATATGGATGCAGGAGGAACACAGTTCATTCTGTTGCATCTGGGATGAGTACTAAAACTATTATATTAGCAGGATCCATGCAACTGTTCACAAAAACTGGTAATCTTCAGACTGATGTAAACAATACTACAATATTTTTCTCCATGATCACACTTCATCAGTGCAGAATGCAAACACCTCTGGCATACTCTAACCAAACCTGGATAGGGAAAAAGACTAAGACATCAATTAGAGAATTTCTGGGCCCCAGCTGACTGAGGGTGGAATTCGCAGCCACAACATAAGAATGAAAATATATTGTATGTATCTGGCTTTAGTCCTATGTGCTCTCTGCAGAGTAAACAGAACGAAGGAAACAGTCAGTGTAGAAGGACAAGTGCAGAGAGAGAACTGGGGAGAAAGCGGCAGGTTGGAAGCAAAGGGAAACACGTCTACACAAGAGAGGAAACGCTGCTTGCTTATCCATTTCCATCCCAATAAAAAACAAACAAACTAAAAAATTTACAGCCCTTCAGTGATTACCAGTCAAAGAATTACTTGGCAGAAAAAGAGCTCCAAGCTATTACGGCTACTACAAGTCAGACGCATCTCTCTGGCACAGGAGGGAAAAGCTGGAGTTCTCCCAGGAATCACTCTGTTTCTACATCCCCAGACTGAGGAAGAATTTCCATTAACTGTGTGTACAAAATACAGTTGGAAAACAAATATCTTTTAAAAACCAAACAAACCCAAAAGAAACCAGGAGTGCCAGCATAGCAGATCATGTCAAAGTGATCAAACTCATCAATTGGCCATCATTTAATTGTTAGAACTCGATATTGCATTTACACAGTTTATCACAAAGCCTCCCATGAACAAACCACTCAAATGTACAAACATCTGTTTATATTTTACAGGATGTTCCTTTCCCAGTGTATAGGTTGAGTTCCTGCAAAGCTTGTTTCCCACGTTAAATAGAAATGGTTCCAGTCCGTAATTTCAAACAGAACGAACTTCAACAAAACACAGACTTAGTTCTCAGCCAGATGCCAGGGATTAAAGAGAAACGGTCAAACGATTCGGCAGAGGAGCAAAGCCGCTGCCTTTTCCTTCTGTCCCGGGGGGTGGATGAAGCGAGAAGGCTGTGGTGCAATGAGGAACGCCGTTCTCAGGAGTACGGTATCAAGGGCCCTTGAGCACCATCCCCACATTCCTCCTCCTCTGAGCAACCCGGGATCCGTGGCTCGGGGCCGGTGCCTTTCAGGCCATCAGAGTCAGCAGCCTTGGGCGGCTTGAGCCCCCCTTCTGCCCCGAGCTGTTCACCGGCAGAGAGGGCCATGAGGAAATGCTGAGCCGGAGTTCACATTTCACTCCATGTCTCTCACTTGGCTAAACATGAAAGGAAGGCTTTGGGAGAAAAACTTCACAGCCTACCCTTAGGTTTACAGCTGCCATTTACCCTGCCAGCTCACGGAGAAAGCAACCAAAAAAACCACCACCGCACAGACAAAAAAAAACATTTTAGGAAATTAAAATATAAAACCCAGGAAGACTCCACACAATTCTTAGAATTATTTCTTAGGTCCCTATGCAAAATCCTTTTGCAAAAATAATTGAACTTCTAATGCTACTGCTGATGCACAAACTGTTAAAATTCATTTTTACCTAAGGCGTGGATACACATACATCTCACATGCTAGATTTCTTAAAAGAAAATAAAATCAATAACGTATGATGATATCAAAACAAACAGCTTAAGAAGAATATGAAAAAATGCATATTCATTCATATACATGAGGCTCAAGTCCCTCATATTTCTTCTCTCAACCCAGATATTTTGTCTTAGAAACCTACAGAATTCACTTACAATTTTCCTCTTTAGGTTTATACTTTGCCTTCAGTCACCTTATTTTGAACTTTACTCTTCTTTTTCTAACGGACAATATACAACTGTATGTATTTTTTTATGAGCTTTAGCCAAGAGAAACTTACGCCTGCACAGAAACACGAGATCCAACTTCATTTTTAAAAGGAGTTTCTGTGGCCGAAGCCCAAATGTAAATATGCTCACACTGGCATTAAACAGTGCTCATTGTGTAACTTACTGCAGTTGGAGAACCAGCAGAAGCTAAAATAGCAAAAATAGTAAATCCCCTCCCAAGGAAATGAATGGAACAGATACTGGGTCATCTGCATCCCTGTCCTTCCGAGCCTCCCTGGCTGCCGTGCTCCTAGTTGTCACCCTCCCAAGCAAGCCAGGCGTCCCTATGCTCCAGCTGGGACACCGGGCTGTGGCACGAGTTCCCCTGTGAACCAGCTGAATTTACCCAAATATTGATGCAGTTTTCACCTGTTGGAGGTTCCCAGACACTGAGTATCTTCTAGAGGCCAGGAAATCATCTTCTTACCCAAGTACTGTTTATGTTAGTAGGACAGACAAAAAATACTTCTGAAACTGTGTTATGTGCACAACCAAAGCATTATCAGCCTCCAAGAAAGCTGGCCTGCTCAGACACCTCATCAACAGTTTTCATGCCTGGCTTTCCTAAATAACTTCTGCCTTTCCTTACAGAAAATCTAAAACTGGAAGTTACTATGATGTTTATCCATGTCATAAGAGCTTCTTTAATAAATATCATTATTTGCAATTTCCTTACAAGTAAAGACGGAAATATTTTTTAATCTTTTTATTCTCCTTCCATGTAGTTCCTAAATCAAACTAACAGTCACATTAATAATCAAGACGATACCATGAGAAAGCTCCAACTACACAGCAGTTGTAAGTACAGCAAGTCTAGTGCTACAGAGGTGCCATTATCAGTCTCTTTCTACCCCACCCCCCGCCAAAGAACCAGTACTGGAAGACGTACTTGGTTGCTAATAAAAGCTGCCTTTACATAAGCAAAGGAGTTTGTTAATATGCTGCAGCCAACTTGTTTGCAAGGCAGATTTGGGTCAAGCGAGTTCTTCACCTGTACATTCTTCAGTAGGCACAGGTATCCCTGAGATTTCCTCTTCAGACTCCAAGTCACTCAACCTCTTGAATGACAACACTGCTGCTTTTAATCTTCTAGTCCACTCTCATATTGTTGCCTTCTTGACTCAAAACTTTCAATTGCGTAGTTTTTACAGCTTTTTTTTTTTAATTTGGTTTCTTGCCTTCTTTGGCCTTTACCAAGCTGTTCAGTGTTCTGTGCAAGAAGATCCCATTTTGTACCTACAGTTTTTTTATGTCTCTCCTCTTGCTGGCTCCAATACCTGTTTTTAAGTCTGACTTTAAAGCCATCTGATCTGTGTAGTTCAATTTTCTTTGTTTCAGCCTCCTTTGTCCTTTCTGCACTCGCATTTAAATTTTCAGATATTTTGAGACACAGAGCCTATAAAAACACTTCAAGGAAGACATTCTTAAACTGCTTACATTAATACTTGTGTCTCCTTGAGTAGGATTTTCTTCTAAAGGAAGGAAACATGCTCCCTATGTTAAGCTATAGGTATACTGCTGGCACATGAACAAATTAAACACTCTGTTTTGCAGAACACACCAACCTAAAGATGTTAACATTTGGAACTGTCTCCCCATTTCTTTCCAAGTTCTAGAACACAAAGTGTCTCCATAATCCAAGAAGAATGTTAAAAAGCTGGCTCCCTGCATTTGTTTTTCTCATGTAAGGAACAATACAAATGAGGTCAGATTTGCTGAAAGAAAGGCTAACTCAAGCGTTATTAATTTGCATCTGACACTAAACTGTTAGTGGAATCGATTTTACATACTTCTGCCATCAGAACTATCTTGGAAGACTGCAGAGGTCAACAGCACAAACGAAACGATTTCTAGTTACAGCACCTCTGAGGTTCCTGATATCCAAATGATAAAAATGTAAGATATTTTTACGTCAGGAGGCTGTATCAGGTTCCAGTATGCCATAATAACCATAAAACCAAACCTTTGGTATCATCTGATATGAATTACTATCGCTCTACTGAATACAGTGAAACAGTATTTTTTTGTTTGACAGCTCACTAGACTACGGAAGTGAGCAATGTCAATGTTGGTAAGTATATTCATTTATATTAGGTTCTAATGATACAATTGTACCAGATCTCATTGTTCTCAGAACACATAAAATAAATAACTACATATTTGACTTAACACAGAAAAAAACTGTAGTTGTTTTGAAATGCCATATTCAAATATGGTTAGTCACAGCTTGGTATAATTTTGGATTTTAATGAAGTAGGAGAAGCTGTGCATCGAGAAGAAACTAGGTAGCCAGGCTACCCTGATTAAAGAGACCAGGTTTGAAATCCATCCGTGTGTAACTTAACAGTGACCTACATAATAACAATAATCATTTTGAAGAAAGATGACCGTAGGAAAAAAATAGGATGCAAGATCAAAAACACAATCAAGCCAACGTATTTGTTATACAACAACTGCAACCAGTAAAAATTTTAGGTTCTTGATAAATGAGGAAATGGGATTATATTTTTACAACTATTTAATTTGACCATCAAGTTAAAATTTATTTAGTGCACCTACAAAGCTTCTGTGCTACTAGCTAAATATTACAGAAAATGGTAAAAATTCTCTAATGCCTACACATGATAACTAACACCACTATTAGCTCTAAATGTAATAGCGTGAGACATATTGGAATACTCTTATATTTCCAGGTTTCAGCCATCTAACACAGGTTGAAATGCCAAGAACTCCTAGAGCCCTTTGCCTAACTCTTTTGAGGACTTTATCACTTAACTTTGGTTGTGGTAACTTGCAGAAGAACTTCACAGCACAGGCTCAGAGAAACCTTTGGTTTTGTAATAGAAGGGCAGCACCTCTTCTCACATAAACAATTTTTGTGTGTTCTTTTGAGGTAAACCATCAATGACATACTTAAAGTAGCCAGTTTATAAAAGTTCTTTTTTATTTCCTCTGTCATAACAGCTTCTAGAAGAAAAAAAATCTGGCATTCTTTCCTGTCTGATTTCAAGAAATAAATCTAAGGTTGTTTAATGTAAGTATGAGCAACTATCTCTCATAAAGTTGTTTTGAAATTAAAAGCTGGAATGCAGCAGAATGAAAGGAATTTTAAAATGTTGCCTGAAGGCCTAAGCAATCAGACTAATAATATGGAGGGTTAGAAAAGGACATTTACAAAGCTCTCCAAAGGCACTTAGTTCAGTCTCTTTCTGTGCAATACCTGTGCTTTTGAAAGCTTTTTTCCAAATGAAAAAAATAGTGTCTTCAGAATGCCACCTTCATTCCTTTGCCTATCTGAAATGCAAAGCTCTCACCTACTTACTTTACCAAGATTTGTTTAGTAAAGAAAATCTTGAACACTTTCCACTAAACTAAGTTCTCAAAATAACCAAACAAGTAAGTAAAAAAATAGAAAAAAAGTAGAGAGAGAACACAGTTGTATCCTGCACATGCATGTCCCCAAATATTTTAGCTGTGTGCACTTGACAGGTTTAGGATTGCTTCTTTCCACAGGCAAAAAAAAAGTGTGAGGAAACTGCTCTGCACAGGAAAAACTGAAAAGGTAACTTTCAAGATATTCCCATTGATTTTGAAAAGGAAAGCCAAAGCATATCAAACAAATTCATTCCAAGTTTTTGAAAACCTTTTGATTAACTGTTTACTACCAAACCATTCTGCTTTGAAAAAACACCAGATCCTTGTAAGAATATAAACAAAACTTTAAAGTGTGCACTATGTAGAGCTAAGATAAAACAGTTATTTCCAAAAGCAATGCTATGCTTTAAAGATCTGTTCTTATAAGGTGTTATACCAACCCCACCAGTCAATTTGAAAACCTACTATCCTCATCGATTTTCTCTTGGTATGTTGCAGCTCACTGGCATTTGATGTCTCCATAAACCTGTTAATTTTTCTTGTCCCAGTGCCACTGTACAGCAGTGAGGATCTCCTGATCTCTAAACACGTCAAGTTGTTATACAGCCTAAGTTCATTCCTTTTCCCTTAAACTCTTCTACCAGTAAATTTTCCAATGCATTCTGCTTTCATTAAACACTATCTATGGCTTTTAAGACCAGAATACTGCACACCCCAAGAAGAAAGCAAAAGAAAGCCACTCACCCCTCTCGGCAAGCATACACATCTAGAGGAGCAGTACAACTGTGAGATTAGGCAATGGGGCTTTTTAGTCCTCTTCCAAAGTGCCACTAACTACTTGTATATCCCTCAAGAAATCTCAGTGTGGGGTGAGACTTTAAAATTTCTCTAGTGTTCCCCAACCATATCCAGTTTGTCAATAATACAATCCCTATGGACATCTAAAGTTACAACGGGAGGTCAAAAATAAGTGGTCTGGAAAGAGTTGCTGATTCCACTTTCTTTATATACACCAATAAAAGTGCAAGAAACTTACCCCACAGGTATTATTAATCTTATCTTTTTAAAGAGCACTTTGAAAAATGGAAAATAGATGCAGTACATTACTGATCCACTGGTGTATTTTGATTTTTCTAGCCAGCTTGAGAAAGGTGACTTATCTTTATAATCATAAGACTTTTTTTCTTTTTCCCCTCCAGGGAGAAGGGACAGGAGGAAACGAAGAAAGTGAACCAGGCAAATGTAGAGAAAAGAAGCAGCAAACAAATGAAAAAAAAAAATTACATACTATAAAGTATAAGCCTGTCAGAGACCTGGTAGAAGACTTAGAAATAATGCATCTCAGGTAGTTTTCAATGATAGATATCGCTCAAGCTCAGAATACAGAACTATTCAACTGTTCAAAACACCAATTTTGTAGATAGTACTTCTGAGTTTAGCAAGAAGGCTCATTTTGCCTAGTCACCCAGTAAACACCTTTCGTAACTATTTGTTCCGCATCCAAAATCTGTTATGGGAAGTGTGACAGCTTTCCTGTGCCAGTACAGATTCTTAAGTATCGCTTGGTTTTTTTTGCTTTTTATATGAACATAAAATCACAAACCAGTAACTACAGGAGGGGCCAAAAAAAAACCCTCTGAAAACTACCAAAATACAGACCATACTTGAGTGTTAAATTCCTTCCCTAAATGCATTCTTATCTGGCTATTGCATGTTCACTCTTCATTTTAGTTTCCACATAAACTGGAAATTACACATCTTTTGCATCCTTTTGCTGCTCCTGAAAGTCATATTCTCATTCTAATACAGTTATCTGGAAGTCACTCTCCCTGTCAAAAGCCATGTGTAATTGCTTAAAGAGCCAAAAAAATTAACTCCCAAGCAAGATGTGTGCCATTCTAAGCTTGAAGTCCAGATAAAACAGAGATTGTTATGTAAACTCAGAATACTCTTCTTTCCCATTGGCTTAATGGTTGACAGCTAGAGATGCCACAGGCCTTTGCATACCCTTCCTCAAACAAAAAAAGCATCAATACTGCAACTGTTATGATTTGAAATCTGCAACAACTTTTATCGGTCACCAGGAAGAAAAAAAATACCCAACAAAATATTCAAAAAACATCTTGCTGTAATTTTCAGAGCCAGTCTGACTGACATATTTTACATGACAGCTCGTGAGAACTTCTGCAGCATATGCAGTAATTGATGAAGATATAGGGACGCAGTAAACGGCAAGCTCAGAGAAAGGAGACACCTTGCAATGCTAAGAAACATCTCCCTTCTTTTATTCAATAAAGTCTCTTATTTTTTTTTTTCCCTAAATACATTAACACAACATCTCAGTGCATTAAAAAGGAGTAAAAGGGAGTCCATATAAACCCAGAGGGTATTGCTAAGAGCTGGAGAAGATCCCATTACCAGCGTGGTACACATCGTTGTGCTATGCTGGAGAAACAAAGGTAAGAAACAAGGAGAAATATCTGTGTCATCTACCAGTCTTAATACGGCTAATCAGAATACATACATTCTCTTTCATTTTTGTGTTAAACATAAGCCATCAATACTGGAAAAGCAGATCTATTCTACCGTCCACGTTAAAAATTCTCTCACAAATCTGCACTTTATAACACCGCTTTACATAACACATTCTGTTTGCTCCTTTAAAAAGGTTAATCTACTTAGTGCAGAAGATTGGAACATTTGGTTTATCAACAAAACACTGGAACACAGGAGGCCCTGTCCCTACTTCAGGGAGCTGATATTTTAACACAGGTATCAAAAGCTCCCCAGGGTTTATCAACAACGTAAAAGTTTGAGTAATACTCTGTATTGTTCTAAAGGTTTTTACACTTTGAAAATGAAGGTAAACAAGCTTCTCTCACTGTGATGTGAAAATGAATACGTTACTTGTTGTACCAAGAAAAGGAGAGGGAATTCCAGGTGAGCAGACAGATTGAAAAAAAATGGAAAAGAATAAATGAGAAATGAGATTGCCAAGAGCGAACTCCTACTGCACTTTGAAGGTGAGGAGTTTGAACATGATACAGAAGGAGCAAAGCCAGAAAATGACTGAACGAGGGAGGGACTTGGTAAGATTACTCTTCATGAGATCAGCATGAAGAAACGTTCCTTTAATCTCTCAAATACTTTCCTGCCAAAAATTGGGCAATGGCAAAACACAGAGTTGCAAATGAAGAGGTTGCTGCATTTTTTGATGAAAAACTATCAAGGTTGACAGGCAGGACTTTTTATCTGAGCATGCTTCGTTTTCAATTATCATTGAGTTCTAATGTATTCCCAGCCAAAACAGTGCAAGGTCCAGAAATTAAAATTACCCTGACGATGATATTTTAAAAAGAGTGTAACCACACACAGCTCTCCTATCTGAAGGTGATTCTAAAAACCTGAGACAGCATCTGACATTCCAATACCTGCTGAAAAAGTGGGTTTAGGTTTATTTTCTGTCACTTCTGCTATTTTGGAAATGTTCAGGTGCTTGTCCAACCTTCTGGATGAACACAACACCCCTGTCACACACATTTCTCAGGTATTCACTGCAAACTCCTGCTGCCAGGATCTGCAGAGACTTTCGCTGAGCTTGATTTGGGCCTGGTACCATGTCCTCCTCCTCCTGAAACTCCCTCAATCCCTTGAAATTCTTTTGGAATCAGTTTAATTCCTTTAATATCCTGACTTCAAACAGCCCCTTGCCTATTGTGGAAAAGAAAAGACGCCGATTTTGGCTGTCACTATAGCATACACAACCGTATGTCCACTGCATACACAGAGTAAATGACAAAGTACATTTGCTATTTACTTTTACTTATCCTTTAAATTTTTCATGCCGCACAACTTCCTAGAGTATCTATTTTCTTTCCAAAACATTTTTATGGTACTCTACTTGAAGCAGCTGGTCGGCCTTTTGAAAAGGCAACTAATCCTAGCTGAAATGATGCAATTTTTTGTAAGATAAATGTTCCTGTATGGTCTTTATTATAACAAAAGAGCTGAGTGATCCAGAAGAATGCAATGTTAACATTTATCTCTTGTGCAGTGACAAGTAGACAACCAGCCTGATGCAAACGAGCCTTCTGCTCAGTGTCGTACTCCTGGAACAGGCTTGAACCCATGATGCCTACAGAGAGTACTACACTTAGCATTTCGTATTTCTCAAATGAATACATTTTAGCATAAACATATTAGCGTAGAAAACAAAACTGATCCATGTGTCTTGAGTTTATTTAGCCTGAATTGGTATGTAGACATTTCCTAGCCATATCTTGCATCACCACGCTCCCCGCACTGCCTTTACAAGCCTTTCCCATTGGTCTCCATGACTTCCCCAGCCTCCGTTCTGCCCGAGCTTTCCCTTTCTTAATCGCATGCCTACATGCTCAGTGTTTCTAAATTCCTCCCATGCCATCCGTCCCTACTTCCACCTTCCCTGCTTCTCCCTCTGCTCCCCACCTGTCCGGCCCGAGCCCCCTGCAAGGCCACCCCACCGCCCCCCACCTCCGGCTGTCCCTGAAGATGAATTGGCTCTCCTGGGATCCACCATTACTCTGCTCCTTAACCGGCAAACAGATTTCCAGCAATATGTGACTACCTCTCTGTAAAGTAGTGCAGAAAACTATATTTTACCTGTTCACGGTAATTAGCCCCTTATTCCATTAAGAATTGCCACTGGTTTTAGGTGGGAGCTATTACTTAAGCAAGGTGTCAAACTGCAGCAAGGTGTCAAACTGCAGCAGATCTTCGCCAAGTTTTCTCCCAAGCTAAACAGCTCTACACTGTCCTTCATTGTACCAAAGTGCTTAATTTTTACAAACCTATTAGCTCAAACAGAGCAAAATCTCTTACTGTTGTAATTCCACTGTTAGAAGCAGGGAGAGTTGCACAAGGAGTACGCAAAGTAGAACTAGATTGGATAAAAAGGAAAGGATTTTCCATTTTGCTTTCAAACGCAGTTGTTTAATCCAAGAGGCTTGTTTTGTTTTGTTTTGTTTTTAAGCATGACAGATGAACAAGGGTTAGAAATGCTAGGCAATAAGGGGCTTAGATTGAAAGGATAACCTGTTTACCTCTCAGTATTTTACCACAGGAAAGCTACCAGAGTTTAGGTCCAGGGAGGTCTAGTTGGCCTGTGTTGCTTATAGCAGTTGTGCTCCTCTAGTCCACTTGCACTGTTGACATTGTTATTAGTTGGTTACAACAAACCAAACAAATTTCACTGTGCCTCAGAAAACAGATGCATTTAAACTACTTAAACGAATGGTCTTTCAATAACTGCATTTGCTTTCACAGCAGAAAGAAGAGGAAATTTGAAAGTAACAAGTCGATCATTACTGTGCTGTCATAACACAGATTAAATCTCTCTGTTTACAGGTGATTTCATTTGGAACTCTTCCCACATCTTTTTTTGTATTTGGTAGACGCTGCCTCAAAATGGTAAGCTTTGAGTATTATATGCAGAAAGCTGCTTCTTCAAAGTAGTCTTTTATTTCAAAATACACATCCTTTGTACTTCAAACAACAATTTAATAGCAATCCTATCCTGATGGCATATGAGTTTTCCTGAAAGCCCTTCGCCCCCCCAAATGTTATGAAAACTTCACAGTAATTTTGTAAAACAACATCTGAAATATCTCTTGGGACTTGTACCACAATTTACCAGTCTCTGTACTCTCAAGTATTTGGAAACGTTCTTCCATTTGTCTTGGATATAAACACAAAAGAAACAATCCATTATTCTATGCAGTTCAAGGAAAATGACCATCTTCCTTCCCCAACAAAGGGGAATTGTTTATATCTTATACTATTAACTGTCCCAGATCTGCTCATAGTTTTCATTTATGTGTTCATGCCATAAATGAAATTATATACTTCTATATAATGATTTTAATCAAATAGCTATATGTATGACGAAGTTTAATAAGTAGTATATTCTTGTTGGCTTTTTTTCATTTAGGAGCAGGCTTAAAGTATATGAACTCCACGACTTCTTGATGAAACCAGCATGGAAGACATGCTCCAAAAGTGATTTACTGTTCCAGAATTTCCTGGAATTAGAGTCCACTCAAAGTACAAGCTCTGAAAAAAATATAGGCTGTGGCCACCAAGTCCTCAGCACCCACCGTTTTTCTTCTATGGATCCATTCCCACTGCAGATATCTTGCTAATGCAGATATAGCCAAAGTTTTCCCAAACTAACCTTTTTCCCAACCTTTTTAGTCCTCTGGTTGTAAAATGTGATACATGCCATGATCTCAATGTTTTCTTTGAAATAATTAAAACAGTTACCACTCCAGCCAGGTTAATCCCACTAAAGGTTTATTCCATGAAAGTTAATTCCATGATATCCAGACAGATTTTTTTTTTTTCCAAAACCTGCCTCCTAACTGCTCAGATAAAAATCACGAACAACAAGGGACTAGATATCAGAAACTCTGATGTAGGAGATAGTAAGCTCTTCCAGGGGGCTGAGACCGTGCATTTCTTGAGCAATTTTAACTTCTCAAACTTGAAGGAGCCTGTAAGCTCCTACTGCATAAGGACCTCCTGCCCTTGAGACTCCACAGCAAGCCAATTAATAACCGCCTACTTACATGAACAGGGAATGCACAGAATAATTATGTTCCACAAATAAACTCTCAAGAAGAACTTATAAGAAGTACAACTTTCTCATTTAGATAAAAAGTATTTTAATTATGTGGTTCAATCGTAATGCATTATTATAGGAAAGCACTGCTCTGGAGCCAAGAGTTAAGAATCAGATAGGATAATTAAAAGCTGACGGCTCTTTAATTCTCTCTCTTAACTATTCATGCTACTAAACTGGTTGAGATATATTTCAAAAGCAGAATTCATTCATCCTGCCTCAGAGTTCTCTGATTCAGACTCTAGCAAAGCCTGATGGAAGACAACTCATCGAGCAGGATAATCAAATAAATTGCAACTCCTCTACTTTTTGTCACCTTGGTAGGAGGGCTTGTACCTTAAAGCCCACCACTAAGGGAGTTGGTTTTTCTCAGCTCTTGTATGAGACTGTGCTTTATTTATATAGAACCAAACTAATCAACTACTTTTAAAAGAAATAGAAATGTATAGTAAAACCCTTGCAAATCACAACCGCATTGACATGGCCCTTGGCTTTGTAATTATTCTACTCAGCACATTTCTGTGAATTGGTGCTGACACGGAAATACTGTCCTGAATAAAAAGCCCTGAATATAAGGTCATGTAGGTACAAAACTTGCACATGGTACGACAACACTGATATTAGGCCATTGTACATACTCTCGTCACACACATACAACTTTCCTGCAACTCTCCTGCAACTCTTCAACCCACTGATTTGAACTCAAAGGGAAATAAATTATCTTGTAAGCAACAAGCCCCCCATGGTTCTCCTGACTGTCCTCCCTGTCAAGTTTTGTTGATGTTCCAGTTTTTCCTCTTTATTCACTGAACTCTGTCTTCTCTTTGTAGGATGGCTGAGGTTTAGGGTCTGATGTGACCCCAGACACAATTTTGGAAAGTATACTATGGAAATACTGAGGTATACCATAACACATTCTGTCCAACATCTGCTGTTTTCAACAGAGGTGGCTTGTGAGTCTGTCCCTGTGCTGCCTGAATGCCAGCATTTAAGGTTGTTTCTAAAGAGGCCATGAAGCCTGCAATGCAGAAAATCACTTACTCCAGAAAGGCACAAAGCTTTAAACTGAAATTATCAACAGTTGAACGATTTAACCCTCCCATTAGGAGGTTTCCACTGGCTTATCACACTACAAAGATTTAGAGGGTTCTCAAAGTACTTGTGTAACTCCGTGTAACTTTAGCCCATTATTTACCATCACTCTTCTGATTATGTAAAGCTGTAATTTGTGTTAATTTGTATGCCTTTTTTCCACCACTTGTTATATGAGACTATTTTTGCTAAACTTGTTATTTTTTTCAGCTTTGGGAAAGTAGCCCTTTTGAATCACGGAACATATAAATCAGGGGTTACTTATACCAAACATAATTTACTGTTTTTCTAATACTTTGTCTTGAACTTCATTATGACAGCCAAAAATGCCTAAATTCCTGCAATAGGAAATCATACTTCAAATATATTTATATATTTCAATATATTCTGCAAAGGAAAAGAATTACCTGTATTTTTAGAAACTAATATTACGTTAATACAAGCTGGATAAGATCTTCAGAATAAGACTATTGTACAGAAGAATTTCAGTTTGAGAGGCTTCTTCCTTTATATTACATTAAGTGTTTGAGGAATAAATAATTCTTTTCTTTTTTAAGCTTTTTTAAAAAAAATTTACTTAAAGAGTTGACAGTGAATTGCATATAATCTCTCTTTGCTCTCTTCTTCCTTCCAATACCATTTAAGGTCTTCTCACATTTCCCAATAGATTAACTTTTCTCAAGTAGAAAGTCCCACTGATCCTACTTCATCACCTATATCAGTTACGAATTCTGGAGGATACAAGTCAGACTGTAAGAATACATATAGAGAGCCTGTGAAGGTCTATTCCTAAATGCACTAAAAATCCTTCCAATACAACAAGCTGTTGTTTACTGCTGTCTGCAAGTAAGTCCAGTTAAGGAAATATATTTCCAGTATTCTCTATATCGGAAGCAAACTCTGAGAAGGTATTTTGAAATTTGTGACTTGCCAAACCAGAATGGTTACGTTAATGTTACCATTAATGTCACTGGACTGGAACAAAGAAAGATCTCAATATCAAAGAAATTGTGTCACATGAGTCCAAGTTCTGCAGCTCTGCAATATTTACACAGAACTGGCATATGAATTATTAGACTTGTGCCAGTTTTCATGTGCTTCCAGAATTTGGTCACATTTTTCCAGTTTCTGTGACTTTCAGTCTTCTGATTTTAGTATTTGTTTCAAAACTCTAAGCTTTACAGTTACTTAAATATACACTTCGATAATCCACAAATAAATTTAAAACTCTTCTAGCTACAAAAAAAAAGGCCAAAAAGGTAATGCTGCAGTTTCAAAATCTGAAAGTTAAATTAAAGTTACCTCCAAACTTGACTTCTTTCTTTTCTTTAAACATTAGTTTGGAAGTCATCAACCTCCTCTGCTGCATCATCCTGAGTGCTTTGAGTCGCTGGTAACGAAGACTAAGTAGTCTTTAACATTATTTATGAGACCTGGAGTAAACGAAAGAAACAAGCGAACCACATACTGCCACGTACCTTTCAAAGCATGCTTTGTCTCCTCTACAAGCAACTCAAATCTTCCCTATTAGTGGTCTTGATAGAAGTTTTTTCTGGATCCTTCGACAGTCTTTATGTAATTTAGAAAGGAAAGGCCAAAGGAATAACTTTCTGTGATAATGATCGTAACACAGGAATCCTTTTTCACTAAAATTCTAAGACTTTCCATGTGAAACTACTTTTTTTTCAGTTCCTTGGATTCAGCTTGCGAATTTTGCAGACTGAGGAAATCTCGATTAAAAAAAAAAAAATCATGGATTTTCTATTTAAACGCAGCTTAAGATTGAAGAGCAAGGTTACTGCAGCTCTTTTTCTAAAGTATCACATTGAATACAAGGAAGCATCAGATTTTTTTAATTGTATCTTGATTACTCATCAGAAATTTTTAACAATATTTAAAAAATTAAGAATGTACAAAGTTTGCACAGAATAAATCTAAAATAATTTCTAAAGCAATCCCCAAGAAAAGTCTCTCCTGGTACACAGCAAGGCACTTGCCTTGTAATCTGCCTCCATGTTGGTTAGGCATTAGCATGATCATCCTGCAGTACAAACAAAATTTTAGCCTTCAGAAAAAATGTGTATGGCACCACACTTCGAAGCACTCTGCTGTGTTGCGTGGACACACTTCTGCAAACCTCATTATCATCCATTCATTCACCAGACAAAATACATTGCAAATTTATTACGTTGCCTACAGGAAATCAAACCTATTATCCCATTATTCAAGTGTTCAAATTAAGTTTCCTTGCAGTTTTAAAATCTTCATTAGCAGCTTGTATTTAGTTTAAACTTCCAGATGAACAGTAAATAATTAGCTGTACATAAAAATGGTCAACCTTGGCAAGATGGAGTCTCCAGTCTTCCTTGCATCACACTATTTTTGTTTTTCCCAAACTTCCAGTTGGGAGTGTTAAATACATGCTTCTATTTATTTCTGCACAGCTATATTGCTCAATAGTTTAGTAACATAAGGTTTGACAGCTGGCTTTTCCAATTATATTATTTAGATGTTATTATGGGTCAGGCATTGTCTCTCCTCTGCTTAAAAAAAATGCACTTAAATCGTTTTGTGAGGGTAAACACAGCACTGGCCTAAACGGCTTCTGCAAATACACCACTAACTAGGTACAAGTAAAAGCTTCCCCAGATGTTTAAAATGTAGTACAGTTTGGTTTCCTAAATTGTCTTTGCAAGCTTCTGTATGAAATGCTATTTAAATACAAGAAACTATTAAAACACATCTGTAACATTGCCCCTAAAATTAACTATGCACACAAGTCTTCTACTTAAATTCAACATGAGTCTTTGAACAGTGTACAGAGGAGCTTAACATCAAAACATATCAGAAGGAATTGTATTTTACAAATCAGCATTGTCATCATTACAAATTAGCACATATTTCAAAATCACGTCATTGATTTTCTTTTAAAATATTAAAGACAACAATAACAAAAGCCTCACATACTTTGGAAACTTGTTCTAAACCATTATTGTTATTGTTAACATCTGCTTTAAACATGAGCTAGAAGGTTTATAACCTTAATAACGTGGATGAAAACGCCAAGATCCGATCACATCTTTACAGAAAAAATTCAATTTGTATGAAATGTTCCACGTCTGCTACAGAGCCAAAGGCAATTTTTAGCTTGGTTACATTCAAAAAGGAATCCCTGCAGTCCTGGCCAGCTCCACTTCCCTCTCTATCAAGCTGCATTAAAACAAGCTGGCACATAAAAAGGCAGAGTGCCACGTTAGTGCCATCCTCCGCTTGGTTCTCCGTGGCTACTGGCTGCTCACCGAGGACACTTATAATTTGACACCAGCTACAAGCATCCCTTTTCCAGCTGGCTGAGAGGGGACATGAGAGCGACAAGGGATACAAGCAAACCCCAAATGCTGTGGGACCAGTTAACACAGAGGACACGAAGAGGCATCACAGATCACAGCAGTGTTGGTACAGGCCTAAATCTTAGTCTAATGAAAATAAGCAGCCTTCCTAACCAGAGGGGACTTCCACATTTAAATACCTGTCAAAGTTACATGTGCACAAAGTGGAGAAATAACGTAGAAGGTCTTCTACTCTCTCCTAGCTAAAGAAGCAAATGAACAAAACCAGTACTTTCTTTCACCTGAGTACATGGTTTGACTGTTGCAGCTTATCATTAGCTAATATTCAATATATGGAACAAAGACCAATCAGCCAGTAAATGGAAAAATGCTAGAATGCAAACATTCTGGCAAGATACCAGACTAACAGCTACAGCATAACCACAGCTTCAGCAAAGCAAACTGGGGCAATGGGATTTACCTGGTCTCTACAGGGAAAGAACAGATCTGTGCTTCCAGATTACCCCAGCACGTACTGACCGCTTCCCTTCATTCGCTGATAATGTCCATATCTTATACCTGCTTTGTTAAATAAAATTGTCTACCTTGATAGGGAGTTAAAAATCCAGCCTCTATAAAAAAAGCTCCTAGCCAGGAGGACTGTTAGTTTAACCCTCTACATTTTAAGGGTGTGAATTAACCCCCCCAATTCTTTTTTCTGTAGCATTTGCAAAACAATTTCTTAAAGTGATATTTTGAGGTTTGTTTAACTATATCCAGCAATTATTTTATTCTAGCAAAGACAACTATTCCACATCATTAGCTCTCCAAACATTAGCTGATCCCTACCACCTTGCATTTATTACTCCCTACAACTATTGTTTCTTTAAATCCATTGAAACCTCATTTGTTTCCATGTATGTAGGTACGTCAAACTAAGTAGAGCGGGAAAAGGCTTTGGACAAGCAGTCTGAGATGAGAACAAAAGGCCTCTGAAAAGGCTTCCGTAGCACAAGTACTCCATACCCAGACCTACACCTCCCACATCAGCTGAGCAACAAGCCATCTCCTCAGCGAGTTCAGCAATTCCTCTGATAAAGTAAGTGACAGATATTAGTCTGCTTAACCGGTCCCTTCCAGAAGCACCAAAAGCTCCATTTTGTTGTGTTTTGTCCAAAGGTGAGGGAGCAGTGATGTCACAGGGCCACAGAAACCTGCACTATGAACAGAGAAAGTGTTACGCCAAACAGCATTTTAATTTATTTTATTAAAATATTTGCCACAAAGGAACTTAATCCAGCACTTGAGTAAAGAAATGAAGGATGGGAAAGGAAGTATGGAAGAATAAGAGGGTAAAGGCAGGAAAGGCATGCCCTGTGCAAGTTAGGAGATCCTGCCACAAATACAGCATTTTCAGATTCAAGTGGAAGGCTGTTGATAAGACATATTGCAACACAATTAGGATTCAATCTAAAGACAACTTTCCTCATTAGCTTCACAAGGTGTTAGTCTTTTGCCTTGGTTACAAATTGAAACACAAATTACGCAAAAGGTTTAATAATTTTCATAAACTGGACTAATAATATCCCAGATTTCTCACAGCCACATAACTGGCTCAACAAGTGTCATCCCATGGACTATCTCAGCAGCTCTCCTCGCCCATTCCCTTTTTACCAAAAAGATTAAAAAAAAAAAATCCATAAGATATCATGTTTAACTTTATTCATCCAGGCAACAGCGGAAAACTAATAATCAAAAAAAGCTTTCTCTCTGGAGACAGAGAAAAAGCAGACAGTGCGGAGATCATACTTTACCTACTGGTGTCATACTGGGATTTGAAGATGAAAGGCATTTTAGTCAAATAACAAAGCAGCTCCTCCAACAATACAGAAAAGCTAGTCTCATGGTTTGTTAGTGGAACCAGCTGATATTTAGACAGAAGGTAGCTCTTCTACTGTTTCTCCCTTTCAAATACAACTTAGGTTAAAAGCCAGTAACATTACACACTCAAGTCCTCCAAGTTAGTAAATGCTGAGCTGAAATTGCCTGAAGAACTTTACATTATTCCCCTAAATATGCAACATGATGCAATCTCTAATTACATGATTGCTGTTTCAACTTTCTAGAGATGAGACCGTGTTACATTGTTTTCTTGTCATTAATCAGTGATAAGTCTCCATGTCCTACTCATTTGACCAACTCAGAATACTAATTTTTCAGTTTCCCTTATTAAGGTTTTAATTATGTTACGCACGACAAAGTTATTCATAAACATTCGAAATCACTTCAGTGAGATGAGGCAGTGGCAAAAGAAGCAAAAAGTTAACAATGAAAAGTCCTCATTCCCTGTAGCCGACTTGGTTTGTTCCTTTCTCTCTAGCAATCCTTTCCAGAGCACAGGACATGTAGTTTTGTACTTGGGAAATTCATACTATAGGTACCAGTGATGGCAAACAACACACTAAAACACACACACACACTTTTCCATACAGAAAACTACTGCATGGTTACGAATGGATACCATGTTATGAGTTAATATTGAAATTTGATTACAAAGTCCAGGGAAAAGAAAGACATAATGCAACCACTACTTTGGATAGAATACCTGAAGTACTCATGTAGCCACCAAGAGACCAAACGATGCTATATCCATAGGTGAACTGGAGGAACACTTTTCCTTGCTAAACATTCAAAAGCAAAAAAGGTGAGGAGAACAGTTTTTATCTAGAACTCTTGAGACAGTATTTCGACTGGGCCCACACTAACAAGTACTGCCATACCAGCCTTCGTGTTGTGGTTGTCCAAGGTGAAGCAGCTATTAAGCTTAATCTTCTTCGACAATAGAGAGAAGAGAAAGTATTGGCCTTTCCAGGATAAAAACGAAAAACAAAAAACAACAACAAAAAAATGGTCCCTTCCTTGCATTTCTGGTTTGCAGCATTTTCCTGGCCCTGCCTGCCTGAGTGGACCAGCTAAGTTACCACTTCAATACCTTGGAGAAGAGGAAAGAAAGCTTACAAGCCCCTGCATGACTAAAGTAACACAAACACAAGTTTTTAGAACAAGGCAACATTTACATCCCAGAGGCACACATCAGATTATATAATAGAATTTGTCCCTTGCTGTAAGACTTATAATATCTATTCTCTCCTGACTTCAAGACTTTATTTTTACTTAGCTCTAAATAACCTCATATAAATACAGCTGGCCCAGGAGCAACCAGCTGCAATATGCAATTTTTACTGACTTAAGTTTTTTATGTTCTTATTCTCTACCTTCCCCTTCCCAGCCAAGATACTTCATTTTCTCTTATGGGCAATCTCATTCTTTCCTTCCTCAAAGCGGACTGAGCTCCACTCCCTCATGTGGGCAACTGAGACTTGATTCAAATATCGTGACTGGGCTTACACACCATCAGTATCTGTACTTTCATCAGTACAAACTTGGGTGTAATCTAAACTTCAAAGTCTAAGCACAAAAAGTTAAAAACTTTGTAACTGTGGTACACTACCTAGTTGTAGAAAATAATAGTAAAAAAAGTGAATGTACACACTCCTCCCCTCATCCTCCACACCCTACTTGGCAGCAAATGTCATTGAAAAACTATGCTCTGCAAATGTATCTTCCAGTGTTGAATAATCCACAAAACCCAGAAAACTACTAGTTGACATTTTATATATATACACATATATATATATATATGACATATATATATATACACACACACACATATATATATGTGTAGATAGATAGATAAAACGTCCTCTTAAATGGACTATCTAAATTCATTGTGTTAAATACTTTCCCATTCTGACAGAGTATTTTGAAGTCTGACTAATAGTTACGATTACAGTATTCGAGACAGGCAACTGAAAATGGAAAAGCTAATGCCCATCAGCCTAGCTATTTTCTATATACTGTTTGTATATTAGCATTTCAAAGGATCTATGAATTAGAAATCATCTCCAGATGTACAGTGGGACTCGGGTTACTCCAAAAAAAAAAGACAAATTATGTCAGGAAATCCAAGAAAAACTAATCAGTGTTTCAAAAAAAATATTTAATGCAACAGTTAATGACTATGTTACTCTAGCTTGCAAAATGCTCTTTAAAATCACAAGTGATGATTTAAAAATGCTCACACACACATTTATACTTATGGCAATGCGCACAGACTCATCTTAGAAATTGCTTGTTATTACAGGGGTAGCCAGCGTCCCTACCACAGCAGATTTTGTGTATTTTATTCCTTCCTTCTACTCACACATACAGAACAATTAATTTAACTCTTATTCTTCTGTTTCTCAAAACAAATAAGCAATGTAAGGTTACAGTTTAGAAGTCAGCTGGTGTTACCAGAAGTCAGACAGAACATTGATTTCTAGGTGAACAAGTGTTAATATTCAATCATATTTTGGCACAAGATAGGTCATTAGCAGCTTGATAGTAAAAGCAGAACAGCAGCTTTCTGCAATAAAGACCTACTGTGCTATTTGAATACAAAGTGTGTTTTGGACACAGCAGAAAAAGGGTGTATTTTAACATGAGCTAGAAAATGCACAATTTTCCATTCTGATCCCTCAAAACACGTAGTTGAGGATACATTACAGAAAAAAAAAAATTACACAAGTTAAAATGTAACTAACTTTCTTGGGAATAGGTTTCTGTTTCGCAAACACATTAAGAACTTTGAATCTTAGAAGGAAGTACTTGGAGAATGCTGAAGGTTAGACTTTGTTTTGTTTTCTCCGAATATTTGTTGCAGGGAATATAGGCTCTTTAGAAGAAATATGCTTTTTTGTTGGTCTTCATTTTTCCCAGCAGACAATTGCTGCTACTGTCCAGCGTTTAAATGACCTTTGCCCTGCCCTCCTACTTTGTTTCCCTTAGGAATGTCATTCATCCTTTTGTAACACACTGCAACTCATTATGGCCTTATTTTTTCCTGTCACTTTTATTCTGGTCTTTAAAAGAGAACATATACACTCTTTCAGCCTAAGAAAAAAAAAAATGAAGAGGAAATCATTAGGACTTGGGAGAATGCTTAGAGACAAATATTCATGTTATACTCCAGTGTAATCTGAACGAGCTTTTACTCATGAACTTACCAAAGGCAGTTCATGAACTAACCATAGACATAACGAAATACCACATTAAAATACAAAATTTAAGCATATCTCTATTTTCTCTATTTCTTCTTTATCATCGTTCCCATATTTTCATCAACATTTCATCATACGTTCGTAAGGGCTAAAAAGAGTTGCTCCTCCACCAATCCCAGACCGACCTGTATGCGATCTTCCAACACTCACATCTTTCCTTAGGAACTCCGAATCCATTTAGTAGAGACATAACCCTTACCTATGCTAACAGAGTTTTCACAGCATATCTGCACTGTTGCTACTTTTGATACACTGGCGCTGAAGAACAAAGGCAGAGCTCTCGCTTTCACATCACACTGATGCAGCTGAGCCAGTATTAGCAAAAACTGAAGTTTTTTTAACAACCACTCCTCATGTACAGAGAGGTACAGCACGTTTCTTTGAAAATGTCTTTGAAAAAGTCCCTGAAAGGAATAATTTTAACTTAAGAGTTCAAAATACAAATGACCTCCAATTTCCTCGACTCCTATACAATAATGCCATTTTCACAGCCAGCAATACAGACTAATAGAACTCTCCTTGAACACAGTCCTTTGCCTAAGAGTAGCAAAGATATTAGTAATAAAATACAAAAACATCCAAAGATTAGAGAAAAATGGCAGCTGCAGAAGCTTAAAATGTTAAACTAACCTAGAACTCCTACATATTGAAATATCCTCCAGTAATCAAATCTAACTCTCAGAAATATATCGCGTAGGGATATAAAGATTACTGGAAGTTTCTTGAATAAACCTTTTTAAAAATAGACATTACATACAAAGCCACGAAAAATTACTGTTACAAAAATGATACAAAACATTATTAACAACACTGTTCACACAGACATTTTAGTCAACCCAGTGAGAAAGACATGACTGAAATCTGAGCCAAAAAAAAAAAAAAAAAAAGTGGATGAGGAGACACTGGAAAGAATCAAGATTACAACCATCTACTGTGAACCAGCAACCCCGGAGGGAAAAATGTTTCTTCTCCTTTTCTTTCAGTTCTCCAGATATTTTTCCCCACGTCTATGCTACACACTAGCAAGAAAAATGAAGTCTTTGTTTCCCGTTTTCCTTTTATTTATAGTTCTGGGGCTCCAAAAGCTCGCAGCCTCATGCAATGAGAACTGCCACTGGAAACATTAAAACATCATGTCAAATCACACAACAAGGTACTTCCATATCACGTCAAAACGCTTGCTGTGGAAAACCAGAGTCCTCTCTTATGAAAGGATAACTGATATGTTGAACAGGGTATTTCATTCTTTATCCTTTTTCTGTTCTGCTTTTTTCAATCTCACTTAATAACGCAGCTGCCAGTCAGTGTACCAGAGTCCCCAGTGAGAAGGTTCCACACAACTGCGTTAGCTGGTTCCTGCCGCTGAAGCTCACATTGAGATTTAAAATGGGCCCCCTGCAATCCATCCAGAATCCATTCAGAACATCTCAGCTTTTGCAAACAAATCGGTGAAAAGATCAGCCCAAATAATTGACAGCTTTGCCAACTGGCTCCTCATTCCTCAGCCTGAAACCCCTCGCAGTTTCGCAGAGCTGCTCCTCTTGTCTGCCTTCCAGCTGCCCGCCGGGGTGAGCGGTATTTACCGTCCTACTCTTCAATCACAGGGCAACGAATACCAGCGCGAGTTGAAAGGGAACCAATTCCCATTCCAACAGGAGTATTTGAACTACTGTCTTCAGGGGAAAAATTCAAATAGCCTCCTACATATTCACCAAAAGTCGACGTAAGCGTAGCTTTAATCTTTTAGACGCAACAGTGGAAAGCTCCAGCCACTTCAGAGGAGCAGCAGCCAACAGCCTGACAGCGGCGTGCAGCTTCTCTCCAGCACACAAACCTGCTCTTCTGCAAGTTTTCTCTCTGGAAAACTGCTCAGTGCTTTAATGCTGTAGCACAACAACGTGAGTCACGCTCTTCGAGGGCATTGTTTCATTTCAGATTAGTAGGAACCAAGGAGAAATCACATTTTACAGTTGCAGTCTTAAAAGTTATGTTCATACATGAAAATTTGGGGTTAGATGTGCACAGACCTCAATGCTTGCAAAACAGTGCAAAGGATGCATAGGAGGGAGGTTCAGGGGCTGGTTATACCCACTCCTGCAATTAAAGACAACTCTGCCTAGCTAGTAAAAATTAAAGTTTTAGTCCTTCTGGCATGGAGATGAGGAAGACTAAACTCCCTTTAAATAATACTGCTTTTACAAATGTATATGGCTTACATGTTGAGATTGCTTTAAATCAAAAATTAGGGTTTTTTTAAAAAAATAATTATAATTTTTTTCAGCACAACCCTACACATAAGGTAACATACACACAGTACATCAGATAAGCACTAATTCTAATCATATTTAGTGTGATTTGAACTACACTCAATTTTTAGATTGCAAAAGCTATAACCAATTAATATAGTTTTCTCCTTAAAGCACCACATTTACTTTAACTACCTCTAATAACGAAAGACTTTTGCCTACTACCGGATGACAAATAATGTAAACTAAAACCACAAGAATGTCCAATTAAGAAGAACTGGGAAATGAAGGAACTCCCATCAATTTGCTTTATTCCCTTACTAGAACAGGTACTTTTGTTAAGCGAAACACTGGGCAGAAGTAAAAATAAACTGTATTGTGTCAGGACGTTTTACAACAATTAACAAATTTAAACTCAAAAAGCCCCTAAAAAGTCAATCTACTTTAGCCTTGCCTGCTGGAAGTCCCCGGTACTTAGGAAAGAAGGGCAGATGATAGTATGGGCCATACAGCCAAAAGACTTTTCCAATTTTTCAATGAAAAATGAAGACGACATTTGAAGAAAACCCCTTAATTTTTTTTAGTTTTTTACTTCAAAAGTGAAATCTACCTAAAAAAAGTAGAGGATCATTTAAAAGGTTCTCACAGAATACAGAGATTTCTGACTTTGGGGATTTAGGGGCTTTACTTCAAGTAGCAAATGAGCTTAAAGAAGAAACACCCTCCGTTCAAACAAAAATACTGGACACCACAGCTCATGCTAAACATTCGCCGTATCAAAATTTGCCTAGAGGTACCCAAAACATTCACTCTTCTTCCTATTTTAGATATTTGTAGTTATTCATAATAGCATGAGATCCTAGTAGTTAGACTTCAAATAAGGAAAGCAAAACCTTTGAATTTTATCAGTCTGATGATCATCAGTAGTGACCGGGCATCATGTTTCTTGTGCTTTCTCTGGTCACTTGAGCAAAATTTGATATCATCTTCAACACCATACTCTGAAACAATGCATACACACCGACTTTTATGAAAGATTATACTATAGAATTTTTAAAACTAAGATGATAACATACACAACGGTTATTTCAACTCTCTCTTCCATAGGATAAATCTTTCTATATTTATCCTCCAGATTGCATTAACTAGCCACAAATAAAGCACCAAGCTCTATGGGTAAATCATGCTTATTACTGATTAATTTAACAATATCTGGCCTTCAAAAAAGCACAATGCCAAGGGAAGAAAAAAAAATAAACAATATTTTTGCAAATGGTAGCAAACCAATTAGAATAAACCTATTTATCTACCACATATCTTAGGAAACAATCAATACAAAGTTAAATTTGTACAGCTAAACTCTAAAAAAAGAAAAAAAAAGAAATTACTCAGGCAGAGAAACTCGATTCTTTGCTATTATGTATTATAACATACAGAAAACTTTATGTCAAAACTTGCTAGTCTTGTTTTCAGATTTTTACTACTACTGTGAGGTACTGTACTTAACCCACCGCATGCTCTGCAGTGATTTTCTACCTGTCATGTGACTGATTAAGGTTTTACTGATCTAAGCAGAGTAAATCAAAACACACATGCATCCAAGGTTTTAAAAACTGTACTGCAAGATGACATAATGCAAGGAACTAAGAATTACAGAGGAAAAAGGCTAAAGACAAGACCGTATGCAAGTTTAATTAAAACTTTGAGGTGAATACTCAACCACATATTAGTAAAGCTGTACACATACAGCTAGAATGAGACCATTTTTCTGTTTACTGAATGTATAATAGAAATACTTGAACACTAATTAAAAAGCCATTCACAAACACAGCACCCTATACAGTTAATCTAATTTATGCTAAAAAAATCTGATTTATATTGCTATAATCTACAAGGGGTTTGTAACCAATTTTGTCAAGACTTGCCTATGTTCTTTTGAAACTCCGCTTGCCATTGGGAAATTTCTATTCATTCCATTTCATCAGTATGAGGGTTTCTGTTTCAGCAAGCGTGTAGATACAATCTTTAAGAACTCATTTATGAGTAAGCAACCTTAATTTCTTGTGTTACAGAGTTCAAGAGCAAGATATATCATCTGAAAAATACCACACAATATTCTAGCATAAACACCATCAATATGCAATACTTCCATGTTTGAGATTTCTTATCTATTGTACCCACAAAGGAGATCTAAATGTGTTAGAAACAAAACGTTTTGTAAGTATACAAATTATATGTGCTCGTTTCATTAAAAAAGAGAAAGAGAGATGCAGGGGTTTTTGAATGACAAGTTTCCAACAGAAAACAGATCTGCTCCACTTGCTACTTGGAAAAAGATTTTTTTAAAAAAATCAAGTTAGGCCTCAAAATACAATTAGAAAAATCACGTTCAAACAAACCAGCTCTACTTCTGTTTGCTCCTACTAGTAATCAAATTAATTGCTTTAGCAATGCAAGTCCACCATTGCCATCAGTAAATTACAATTTCAGTAACAAATACCTTCTTATGTAAAACTGTACTACTTTTAAGACTTGCTTTGGGTATAATAATTTTTTGGGTAGAAGTTTAGCATAAAATAAAGCACATTTCATGTATTTAATAAATGAAAAATAATTGACTTCAGCAAGCCTTCTGCAAATTACAACAACCGATAGATTTAATTGCAAAAGATAAAGAAATGCATTATTTATCTTTTAGGGCACTTGGATGTACCTTCACTTCAATAGCTAAATGCAGCACAAGAAGATTTCTGACCCCCGTCGATCTTGGGTACAAATTAAATAAGAAGTGGACAAAGTTTAAAAAAAAAAAAAAAAAGGTGCTATACCAATTTCTCAGATCAAGCACTAATGACTAATTCATCCTCTCTGGAAGACATAACTCCAGCATCTAAAATGTTATTGCCTCTATTTTCTACTCCACTTCCCTGCCGAAGATAGTTGTACATTTGGCAAGGACAGGAGGAAAAAAGCCCCTGTGGTAGCTCATCAGCAGAAATAGTTCAGAACCTGCCAATGGGCCTGAACTGCCTTTGTCAGTAACCTTCAGCAGAAGGCAGGAGTGATAACAGTTTAAATTGCCACAGATAAACCTGTCAAAGATCATGATTCAGCTCACAGAGGGACTCAGTGATTTGCCCAACGTCACATTTCAGCTTAAGAGCTGGGACTTAACAGCATCTCAAAGTCTTAACTACAACGTAACATTCATTATTGCATTTTATTATTGAGGGCAAAAAAAAAAAAAAAATCAATGTTTCTGAATTCATCCCATAATTTTCAGATTTTTTAAGTGCTTCCATTTTTTTTGTCTTTTCCATGATGCAAAACTCCACGCGAGCCTTCGAAAAGCCACAAAACCTCCACAGCTTACCCAGAACACTCTCTCTTGCAAGATACAAATTTTATTGAATTCAAGCACTGCCATACTTCAATATGGCTGAGCAACCTTGACCACATGAACCTGAACTGAAAGAATACTGTTAGATTCACTCTAAAGCTGCGATACAAGACCATCTCATTCAGCAAATTCAGCTGGAGTTGACTCCTTTTCCCCAAAGTAGTACATTTAATTCGCTTTTCCTTTCAAAAGTACGAGTCCATGAGCAAATGAAAACAAAACCAAACTGATAAATAGAAACCAAAAAAAGAAGTAATAACCTTAGCTGGGAATAAACAGAATAAAGTTATACAACCACCATGAAAGAGTTTATTGGAAATAGCACTGGACAGAGATTAACCTTGCCCAGTATTTCTCTTTTCATCTGCCCATGAAATAAAAAGCGCATTTTTTTTTTGATAAACAGATCACACTATCTAATTTCACAATATAACATTTCATTATTTGTTCCCAAAACAAACCACATTTATTCAATATGTGTATTTGAGCTTACCGCAGCAAAAAGTATACTGGAGATGGTGATCCACCTCTAATGGTTTCTCAAACATAAGGATCCCAGCCACACTGTGTAGCACTAGAAAGATCTGTGCATGTATGTAAAACCAAAGAGAACTCCCAATATGGTAGGGAATACACGAGTGTTGGACAGATAGTGTATTAAGAGGTATCTTGAATATGTAACATTGGCTGAAAACAAAAATATGCCAATATTTATGAATGTATGAATGCACTGACTACTGAGTATAGGAGTAAGCTGACAGTGTCAATGTGCCTCCACCTGCACTCACATACTGAAGTGAAATCAACTTTCTAGTACAATCTGTTATTTGTTTGAAAGGAAATAATGGGCTTCAATCATACCTCTGAAACATGTTCTTTTCACAGCTTGCTATACTTACCACAATGGACAGTAAGATAAACTACTCTGATAAGAAGGTTTAACAGAGAAGGAAAGTTAAAAAACAAACGACTGATATTTAAAATACATCTTGATTATGAGCACAGTCTTGTGAATCACATTCAATCTAACTCTCCTTGGAGGTACTTGTTGAGAATTACAGCTCTTATCTCCCCGTCTGCTGGAAACACAATCTAAATGGCAATCCAAATCATTAAATAATATATTTTATAAAGTATTTTGGTATCATAATATGATCTTTCTATCAAGGGCTCAGACTAGAATGGAAAATCCAATGGCAAGAAAAAAAAAAACAAAATAAACAATCAAAAAACCCACACAAACCAAAACAAAAACCCCAAACCAAACAAACACGCACACCAGGAAAAAAAGGTCATTCTTTAGATGCAGATATATTTTTAGGTGAAACTAGTAAAATACTATTTCTTATCCCTCAATTCAAAAAACCCTGGGAATGTTTGCATCACCTCTTCTATAAAGAAATATAATTTACCATAGGTTTATCTACCAAGTGAATTGCTAATAAGAAAACTGCAATTCTTACTAATAGCTTATTGTGCCTTTTCAACAGTTGTGTGCAGTGCTAGCACAGTGAAAGCTATTTTCAGTATCTTCACTTATACACTTTTAGAAAACAAGAAATATTTATTTTGTCACTGCAGAAATTAGTTGTTAATAATTTTGTAATCTTACTACTCAAGTCATATTTTTAAGAGCTGGATTTTTAAGATACGTAGTAAGATGTGGACACAGACCTGAAATTTTGATAGATCCAGTGGCTCTTTCCTTATTTATACCACTTAAGACTATAATTTAACCTACTGTTCCAAGCTCCTTCATCCACATATTAATTTATAAATGAGACCATGCCAATCAAGATGAAGAAAGCAACGTGCATAGTTCAATCACTGCCACACCTTAGAATAATTTAGGGGCAGGAACTACAGAATAGCTCATCACTTTTGACCCAGTAATTCGCCAAATAATTCCTGAGTCAGAAACGCTACTAAAAGCAGCAATTTCTACAGTAGCTTGGAACCCTAAGCTCTCTAAGCTTCTGACACATTAGGTTTTCTTTCATCAGGGATTTCTCTCTCACACAATTTGAAAGGAAACTGAGTACCACTAGCAGCATAGAACATCATCTATGCCAAAAAATATTTAATCTCACATTATTTTATATTAGCCGGTATTGACTTTTAAAAGGCGCATAGTAAAATATGTTTTCAGTCAAAATTTTGAGTATTGAAACAAAAAGTTATTGTTGAATACAAACACAGTATCTGAAAGAAAATACAAGTTATCTTAAAAAACTAAGATGGTAAAGTCACTAGAGGCAACTCTCATTAGCACGCTGGCACCTCTTTCCCTTCCACCTTCTATTTGAGTTAATCAAATAAACTGATTTTCATTTGCGAAATCCAGGTTACTCTAAGTACTGTCAGGCATTAATTTAAAATTTGTTTTTAAAACTCTGACCTCTAAAAGTAACTGAGATGTTTATTAAGAAGCAAAAAAAGATAAAACAACAACAACAAAAACAACCTGTAAAAACTCAAGGAAAATACTTTTCTCACTGTAAGTGGAGAACCACTTAACATTCAAGTGATTTGATAACATTTGACCTACCATACAGTACTCAGTCTACACACTATCTTTAGCTATGGCTGTTTCATGCTCTTGTGTCTGATTTAAAAATTCACTTTTTACTACCTTATACCTATTTCAACTGTATTGTATCAGAATTTTATCATCTTGCCACCAGTAGCACTTACGACACTCACCACACTGAACATGAAAGCAAACTTCGATTTTGCCTTTGAGAAATCAAGGCCAGAATACCATCCCTTGTGCTGATTTGAAGGTGTTTGTTCTCAAGCAATATTAAATATATAAGATCTTGGAGCAGAGACGCGTATCAACCCTGGGAGCTGCCTTACTGCCTGTTCATTATTTACTGACCTTTAATAATTGAGTCAAACAACATTTTTTTCTGGCATGACCCAAACAAGACACTTTACAGCTCTTCAGCCTGTAGGCGGGTGGACAGTGCCCACTCTCCAAAAGCAGAAGCAGAAGAGTCTACAGCTCCACAAACTGAGAAAAGATCAATTTATTTTGGGAAGTGCTCACGTCACTGAAATGCCGGGTGGGTTTTTTTTGCTGTCGCTGAGTGCCCTATTTTGGGGGGAGTTTTTGTTCTTAAAGAAAAAAATAACTTTTGAAGGAATCATCAACATAACCATTCAACTCTAGAAGACTTCAAACTGTCAATAGCAGTGAAATAGCCCTCTACATCCCAGAATCAGCTCACTCAGTTATGAAGAGGCAGAATTTCAGACATGCTGCTTTTCAGTGCTACCTATGGGCTACCCGCAGTGGGTCCCTTTTGGAATACCAGTCACTGGGAAATGTAAATCAAAGCTCAGCTATTCAAGCAAAGCTGCAGTATCTAGCACCTTAACAGCCAATTTTTTGTCAGTCTAGCAAAAGAACGTAAGAATATAAACACAATTGGGTGAGAGCCAAATTTGATGTCGTCCACCTCACTGCAACAACAGGTTTCTGCAGAACAGTATGTGGGATAAACATATGTCTGCTGAAAAAGAAAAGTGCCTAAAATTAGTTTCAGAAAATAACATTTAAATTAAGATCTCTCTCACCAATAATTATCATGGAAAGCACACTGAATTTTAACAAGACCAAGTGTGGGGCAAGACTTCCATTAATAAGCTTTACCGTTAAATCTACTAGTATTAAGTCTATACCCACAAAGACTCCACTGCTTATTAACAGTTCTTTCTCATCTCAGCAACATATTAGATTAAGAGATAAATGAATAGCTTAGTTTTACTGTTGAAGTGCTAAAGGCTACACTTAGTTTTTGACAGCCACAGCAGTTTTGATATGCCTTGGTGGCACATTTCATCGCAGTGTTATTGTTACAAACTGAAAAATCCAAACACTAAAAACAGACACGAGAAAACGCTGGTGGATTGAACTGGCATTTAATGGTCTTGTCCATTCAAGAGATGATTCACTTCAGAGAAGCTTCCAGCACAACTTCATTTACAGTAAGAATTTCTCCTAATTCTGCCCTTGGTCCAAGGAATATCTAAAGCAGACTGCTGATGTAAGCTCAACTCCAGTGTTTTGGGTTCCCCCCAGCCAAGAACGGCCTGGGTCAGCCCCGGGTAGCACCCTTGGCAGCTCACTCCTCTGCTCCCAGCGCTGCCAACACTAATGAAACACAACCAGACGCGAGAGGTTTCTTAGAAACTTGGTGTTAATGCTGCCTGGCTGGAACGATCCGTAATGCTTGTACTAATTATTCGTGAATAGATTAGACCAGGGGGTGCCAAGCCAGCCCAGCAGACCTTTCTGTGCATGGTCTGCTGGGTGAGCACATTTCTAAATTCAAAATTATATTAAATGGTTGACACAAATTGCAACAAGCTATGAGTTTAAGAATCATTACAGCTGCAATAAGACAATCATCACGGAAGCACCTTGAATACAAAAGAGATTAAAAAAATAAACTCGAGCAATACATAAAAGTAATTTGCATTAAAAATAATCAACTGATACATAAAAAGCAGTTTTATTTAAAAAAGCAAACAGTAAAATACACCCATAAACATCCTAGTCTTGCTTTCTATTTGAAATATTGTACAAAGTAAATGAAGAATACGGAAAGAACAAAGGGATGATTTCTACACACCAGCAGTTCAGCTTTCTAGTGCCAACATTTTATATAGCACATTACAGTCACTTCTATGCCCTCATCTGCATGCGTCAAGTAGAACAGTTAGTCTTCATCTAGAGCCGTAATATGAGCACGTCCTTGTACTTCCTAGTAATACTACATTTGGACAGCCTCAGTTGTTCTTTCTCCTTGGAGGTAGAAGTCTGTGGTTCTATTTTGCTTTTTTAAAAAAGGAAGCAAAGGAATATTACATTGCTTAGTGATTCTTTTTAGATGCAGATTCTCTACTCGGGCTTCCAAACACTTTGTGCTATAACATAAAGCACATAATATTTAATCAGGTTTTTTACCACCTAGAAAGAACATACCTGACACTCATTTCTTATTGTAGAGAAGAACACTGAATTGGAAAAAAGTGAAAGGCTAGATACGATGTGTTAGGTCATATGAAAAACTGAAGGGCACATACATCTCAATGCAATCTGCTTGTTATTATTATTTTTCAGGGAATACTATTACACTGAAATTACTATTTTTGTTATTTTTCCTTCAAATTCCATAGCAGACATATAATCCCCACAAGATCCGAGAGATGTAGCTAACCTGAAATGTAATATTCAAAGTCATGTATGCTGTTAAAGCTGTCTTTTTAAAAGCAATTTAACTTGTGAAAAAGCCTTAATTTATGCTTTGATAAATATTAGTTTCTTTCAAAACAGTAATGCTCCGACATCTGAAAGTGTATCCCAAGAGATACAACTTTCTCATTGAAAACAGAAGTCAGAAACAAACTACTTTCTCCTAAATTAATCTCATCTTTAAATTACAGAGGAAAATGTGAAGAGAAATATCACAGCTAAGCCAACACAAACAATTGTTACATTCCCTGTATGATAGTCAAAAAACAGTGGAAAACCACACTTCAAGCCATACTTAATTTTGTGCTTTCTAGACAAAATATACAATCCGAATTATTTTATTTCACAAAATAATTCACTGAGGACACGAACAAAGAGATTAAAAAAAAAAAAATAAAAAGGTGCTATTTCCATCAGAAGTGTCATTAGGACCTGCAATACATGATCCAACATGACATGAGATCCAAACACCAAAGCACAGATGTCTCGGCATGAATTTCCCTTGACCTCTGTTACAGCACAGAAAGGGACAGCAAAACAATTCGCCAGACGCAATGACCCAAGCACTCACTTGGGATGTGGGTAGCTGGGTTTTCATTCTTTTTCCAGTGAATATTTCATTTTCACAGAGCAGAACAAGTTCCATTTTAGAAAGAGGAGCCAAAACCTACATGATTAAGCCACTATGATCACCAGCACCAATCTTCACAGTATGCTAAATACTGAACCAAAGGCTGAATTACCTTAATTAAGGTGATTTAATAAGGCGTACTGACAAAATGACAAAACAGAAAAAAACCACGGGACTTCGGCATCCCATTATATTTCTTCCGGCGTCTTTTGAAAACCTTATGTGCAAAGACAAACAAAAAGCAAAAAAGGTAAGATACAAAGTATTTGTTAGCCCTTGATCTGAACAGCTAGCCAACATTCATAGGTCCCTGCTGGCTTACCTTCATGAGAAAGGCAAAATGAGAATTCAAAATAGTATTTACCGATGGCATTCATAAAATCATGATTCTTTGATGGTAACATGACCAAGAACCAGCACCCACATACTCTGCAATTGTTGGTGCTACCAGCAAGTCCTGTGCTCTCTGCACTGTTGTCTGTTGCCTTGCTGGGTCATGCACAGTATTTTTTTCCTTCTTTTTAACCCTCTCTCAGAAAAGCCACCATTCTTCAGGCACTAAACCATGACCCAGCTCCGGTATTTATGGTCTGTTTTATCAGTCCTCATGTGGTCATCTCCCCTGTTCCACATGTATTCTGCTGATCAGTGCCATTAGCAGCAGCTTCTATTGCTTCAGCTACCCCAGGAACACTAAGACCAGTGTCCCTCTATGAAGGACAGCTACTGTACTTGTTGATTTTTACCAGATCTGTTTTCATGGGAGGCATTAACACTCTTCTGTATTCCAACAGAATATTTTTCAATGTATATTTTAATAGCAAAGTTCAAAACTGCAATTTTATTTCTATAGCCACAAGACCCTGAAAATTATAAGCACAGTGAATATTTACGTAAGACCACTTTGGACAGATTTCTTCTATTAAATTTAATATGCTGAATAGAAAGAAGAACACAGCAAAAGGTATTATTTTTTCAAAATATAGCACAAATCAAATGTTATTTCATCCACTGATTACCACCACCAAGACACTCAGATTCGTTTACCGTAATAATAATCAACAGCCTTCTCCAAAACCAAAGCACAGTGTGGCATCTCACAGTATATTCAGGGTAGACTTCAGTAACTGGAGTCTGCACCCAAAACCAGAGCTCTGCGGCACTGACAAAACTGTTCCCAGTTTGGTCTGCCCTGGTACTAAGCAAAGGTTTTCCCCAAGTCAGAAAGCCACACTCCACCAAAAGCTCCATTGGCTCTAGCTCCTTCGCCAAAAGGAAACACGTGGAAAGATGGTGAATCCGAGTTTTTAAACACATACAGCTTATCTGAAATCTTTCTGATTCTTACTAATGTTCTAGCTTTGAGAACCAGAGGTATTTGACTTCCCAAGAATGAAATGCTGTTTCTAGGAAGTTGTGAGGTCCTAACCTTACGTTGTATATAGCAGTTAGTGGAGAGAGAGGCATGATTTCCTAAATGAGACTGCAGCCAACATCCAGATCTGAGGGTGAGGTTCTCTATTTAAGCACGAAGAGGATTTCTCCAACATCATAAGGTATCTTAGGCAAACAAAACTAAAGAATTCCTGGAGGTAACTATTTAACATTTGCTTGAAACGAATGATTTGGAATACTTCGTTTTCAATTTACTATAGGCAAGACTAACCAAACCCAGCCATCGCATTTGCTGTGACTACTGCATAACAGACTAAAAGAATTTTTGAGCCACAAGACATGTCTAATCACAACGACCAAGTTAGTGCTTCTGTTTGACTCAGATAAACTACCTTGGATTTCAATCTGGCTACATGAGACTGGGCTTGAACCTGACTATTATCTAAGTGCAGCTGCACCGAAATCTTCTTGTAAGCAGAGGAAAAATTGCACACGCATGGGTTCTTCTGAGGATTGTACCTCTGCATATTATAAATCCAAACCCTTCTATTACTCTAAAATAATTATATTTCTTCTTTTTTAACCGTTTCTAATCTGATCTCTTTACTTGGGAACTGAGCATTATACTCCAGACAAAAATATACAACCACTCAAACACAGCCTACAAAAAACAAACAACGAAGGCATACATTTCATCAACCAATCGCTCTCATGAACTGTCGTAATTCCCATCAACATTAAAAAACTGAGAAATTGTGTGGTATAGCCTAACGGCATGTGCACTGCAGACATTTCAAAAGCTCTTAAAGGACTAAGGATGCCATGTTACATAAAATTTTACTCGGAGAGTATTTTTGAAATGGCATCTGAGTTTGCACGTAAAATTGTGTGATTGCTGCTGGAAAAAAAGGGCACAAACACTTCTCGATAATTGTGCTGGTTTAACACACATCTCCTTCCTTTGATTCCTCTAGTGGAAACTCAAAATTTGAAACAATAGTATTGTAAGTGTTTTGGTGGTGGGTTTTGTTTGTTTGTTTTTTGTATAATACTCTAGTAGAATAACCCTTATTGCTGTCTACAGCTACCTGAAAGGAGGTTGTAGTGAGGTGGGCGTCAGTCTCTTTTCCCAAATAACAAGTGACAGGCCAAGAAGAAATGGCCTCAGGTTGCACCAGGGAAGGTTTAGATTGGATATTGGGAAAAACTTCTTCCCAGAAAGGGTTGTCAGGCACTGGAACAGGCTGCCCAGGGAAGTGGTGGAGACACCATCCCTGGAGGTGTTTAAAAGACATGTAGATGAGGTTCTTAGGGACATGGTTTAGAGGTGGACTTGGCAACATTAGGTTAACAGTTTGACTTTATGATCTTAAAGATCTTTTCCAACCAAAAGAATTCTACGGTTCTGTGCCATTTAAAATCCATTTCAACTTTTTATGCTGTTCCTTTTAAAGGTAGGGAGCTGGTAAAATAACAAACACAGAACTATAAACTATATCAGTTCCCTGTCACAAGCAACATAATTCTGACTTGAGTATATGAAAAAGTATGATTTCTTGAGTGAAGAGCATACACCCACAACAGGAGCTGAAGTTGGAAATCAGCTTTCATTGACTCCTATGTTTCTTCCTGGGTTCAGAGGTTTCAGTATGAGAAGAGAAACATTTCCTGAAATCATAAACTGCTTTGGGAATCTGCTTCCAGAAACAGCCCACTAGCTATTCTATTTCTCCACTAAAAAACCAATTTCACTTATTAGTAAAAGTAAAGATAAACAAAAATCTCCCTTACTGAACAAAAATCATGTATTTTGAAAAAGTAATTCTAGAAAGATAGTTCTCCTTTTAAGCATATTACAGAAAGGTGAGCTGCTCAAAGGGTCTGAAAACATACTGAAAATATTATATTATTTTGCTTGGAGAACCTGCCCCACAAAATTCATTTTTCTTCTCTGTCACGACTGAAGACCGGTGTGTAAGACTGTAGCCATATTCTCTCTGTAATGCTGGTAGGATGTTTACATCCTTATTTTCAGCTATTACTAACCGAAGGACTACACAAAAGACTGAGGAAACATGGAAGCAAGGTGAAAGAAAATGCCACCAAATCAGAATAATCACAAATGTTCTTTTTCTTTTTTCCCCTCCTTGTTTGAGAATCTTTTCTGATTTCAAAGCAATTCCAAGGAGACTAGTCTGCCTTTTCCTATAATATTCTTTATTTTATTGAATGGAAGATTAAAATTTATAGCCTTATTGGTTCTATAAAAACTGTGAGAATAGTTTATTGGCAGTAAAATTTGTACTTTTAGAATCCAGTGAAGAATCTCAAAATGCTTGAGAAATATGCCAGAAAAAATCCTCACAGTCCTGAACAGGAAGTTCTTCAACCATTTTGGAACTGAAATACTCTACGTGTCACATAATACATCACACACTATTTCAAAATAAACAATGAAAAATAAAATACACTGTGTTTTGAAATTAAAATACACACATACTGGAGGAATATAGACGGCATGTGAGTCAACACAGTTAATTTTTGTTGTTCTCACCTCTTGTCTAGCTAGCTCCTCCATATCAACATTTTTATTTTGATGCTCTCTACAACCTTCCTCAAACATCAAGCTACCTTTTCAAGTTGTTCTTTCAGGACCTCCACCTCACCAGGTCTCTAGTTCAATTCCAGTGAGCAGAGACTAATTTGCTCAATCCACTTTGCTTCTCTATAATTTTTTATCCAATCTGTCATTGCTATGTTCCAAATCTCCTACCACAGTTTTCTTTCAACATAATTCACTATCCTCTGTTCCCTTAGTACTTGACCTTTCACGTCTTTATCACCCACCAGTACTAAAGTTTCTCTGCTGTTCAGTCATCTCCTCCCAGAGGCCTTCTCCCATTCTTTCCACAAGATATGAGGCACGAAAGCAGTCATCTGCTTGCTCTGTGCTCAGTTCTTCTGCCTCCCTCTCCAGCCAAAGGTCACCCTTGGCATCTCCCAGACCTGGCTTGCACCCCACATCCACCTCCTCTGCTCCTGTGCTTGTGTTGAACCCATTCGGCAAGGATCCTGCAGTTAGTCTTCTTCCACCATAAACTGTTTTTCCCTTCCTTCAGCTCTGCCACCTCAGCAGCTTTGCTCAGGAGACTGACACAGCTTAAGTTCAAAAAGACTGGAAGAGCCAAAACTGAGCTGCAGTAGTATGCAGCCTGTAGAGGTGGCCAATACCACATTATCTGCATGACAGAATCACACACAGAATCACAGAAACACACAACATTAGGGATTGGAAGGGACCTCAAAAGATCATCTAGTCCAATCCTCCTGCCGGAGCAGGAACACCTAGGTGAGGTTACACAGGAAGGTGTCCAGGCGGGTTTTGAATGTCTCCAGAGAAGGAGAATCCACAACCCCCCTGGGCAGCCTGTTCCAGTGTTCCGTCACCCTCACTGTGAAGAAGTTTCTTCTCAAATTTAAGTGGAACCTCCTGTGTTCCAGTTTGAACCCATTACCTCTTGTCCTATCATTGGTTGTCACCGCGAAGAGCCTGGCTCCATCCTCGTGACACCCACCCTTTATATATTTATAAACATTAATGAGGTCACCCCTCAGTCTCCTCTTCTCCAAGCTAAAGAGACCCAGCTCCCTCAGCCTTTCCTCATAAGAGAGATGCTCCACTCCCTTAGTCATCTTTGTGGCCCTGCGCTGGACTCTCTCCAGGAGTTCCCTGTCCTTCTTGAACTGAGGGGCCCAGAACTGGACACAATATTCCAGATGAGGTCTCACCAGGGCAGAGTAGAGGGGAAGGAGAACCTCTCTCTCGACCTACTAACCACCCCTCTTCTAATACACCCCAGGATGCCATTGGCCTTCTTGGCCACAAGGGCACAGTGCTGGCTCATGGTCATCCTGCTGTCCACCAGGACCCCCAGGTCCCTTTCCCCTATACTGCTCTCCAACAGGTCATTCCCCAACCTACACTGGAAACAATGTCTTTTAATTCTGGTTCCACAGACTACTGATTGCCTGAAAGATTCTCAAAGACAGCTTGTAAAACAACTACAAAGAAGCTTTTAATCTTCATATGCATAATGGCAAGGAAACAAACCATTATTTTTATTTACCCCACTCTAAAATTCAAACTTAATTTTATTGGGCTGTAAACCAGGAATTAATGCATTAAAAGAAAACTCCTTCATTCCCTCCTCAACGCAACAAAGTGATAGTCCTTCCAAATTTTTTCTCTAGCTGTAGGTACTGTGGTAGTATGTCTTGTACACAATGAAAGTTCAGATCAGCACTTCTCAACCTATCAAAAAACTCAGTGTAGATATCAACACATATTTCTGGAAGAGCTATATGTTTTCTGAAAGATTATCTATTCATCTACTTATTGACTGTCCCTACCCTGCTTAGACCAAAGATCTAAGAAGATTACAGAACCTGGCAGCAAGGCTGAAGGCTTGTTAACTTAATAAGGCTGTGGATTTAAAACTGTGTTAAATTAAACAGGTTTTCAAAATGGCTTACCTCTGCTAGTGTGGGTAAGATTTAAGAGTCTCCTCTCAGATCTTTATCTAGCTCATGAAAAAGAAGACCATGTGAGATAGCAGGGCACTGACCTCCACGAACATGTAGAGGTCCATGAGATGTTTTCTTTTAGCAAGCTCTCAGCTTCGCAATAAAAGCTTAATCTTTACTCAGAGGCACATTACCATAGTGCACTGAACTCACCTTTACCGGATTTGTTTAAAATAAGATTCTAGAACAGCTATGCCCTATATATGCCAACTCAGATCGTCATCTGATTATCTCTGAATACGTTTCATCTTAACACTTTTTAATCAGTCACAAGTGCCTCATTCTTCCCCAATTTTTTAATAGAAACAAAATGCAGACTATAGCCTAAAGATCTAAAATAGCATGCTAATAAAGAATAATCAAAGAGACTTGTTTCAAATTGTTCAGTATTGATCTTCTTGCTCCTCTGTGTAAGTAAGACTACATTCCTTCTGTTCAGCGGCTTGAAAGTCTGGTAGGAGTGAATATTTTTTCTTTAACCAGAGCTTTTCAAAAGCTCATCTTATAAAACTGTGATTCACACAAGATATAACAGGGCTTCAGTTCTTTAAAAAGCTTTTAATGTACATCTATATTTTGAAAGCGTAGATGCCGAGAAGAGGAAGAGAGGTAATATGCACATCTTTCCTTCATAAAAAGAAGAGTAGAGTTGCCTCACCTTAACGCAACACTAATGTCACGAAACAAACTCAGTGTTATTAACCAAGGAACACTAAAGACTGAGGAGTGAGCACTTCAGGTGTCAAGAAGTCCAACAGGACACTCTCTGATGCCTGGTTTATCTTCTGTGCAACACTAGGAGCACCCCTTCACTTCAGAGAGGAGGAGAATGAGATCTGTATGAATTTTTAAGCAGCACTGAAATGCTTACCTTTGATCAAAATGCATTTATGATTAATAGCATACTTCCCAGCTAGGAACTGTAAAAATATACTTTGCACATTTACAGAAAATAAAACCAGACAATCCATATTCCACTCTGAAGAATCATGGCAACTTGGAAGATGGAAAGAACAGTTAAGCATCAGACCAGAATTTTTAGTTCAATTAAAAAGTGAACACCAATTTACATCATAATTTTAAAATTATATGCAGAAGGCTGAGCATATCAGCAATGTTTCAAAGTTACTATGCAAGAGAGAACGAGCAACCACATGTGGACAAGAGCATCTTGTTCTCATTTTTAGGACAACAGACACTTTCTTGCAGGTTCTGTTTTTTTATACTTGAGAGTTTAAGTGCATATACTATAGTTGTTGGTGGCAAGGAATTAATCAAGGGCCAAATTAGATAGGAATGAGGACCAAGACAAGATATCACATTACTTAAAATTCTGAAGTGTTCATACTCTTATGCTACAATAACTGAACTCTGGATAATAAATCACATGCTTGAGTGACACAACGAGTGCCAAATGAGCGTCACAGTCCTAAGCTTCTAAGGGTACAAAGATAAATTATTTCCATAGTGGATTGCTCATATGCGCCACAGTCGATTTTCACGTACCTAGCAGGCTGAGATTCTGAGACAATTTGGCAACAGTCTCTGTAAATGAAACATGAACAGTTGACTTTGACTTCTGTGTTTCATCTTCCTCTCAACTGTAGAATCCAAATACACATGTTTCCAGGAAACACTGAATGACATTTTAATGATATGCATATAAGCATCATATATCAAAGAATTCCAAATACTGGACTCAGTTTCTCTCTTTGGAGTGATTGGCCTTTTCTCCAGAGCATCTTCCCAAGTCCTGACAATTTCCTGGCATTTAAGAGCAGGCAGAAGAGAAAACAGGCTTAACTGTTTGCCCCTGTGCTGACCAAGACCAGCTAGGGGCTTCATGTCCAAACTGCATGGCAGTCCTAGCAACATCTATGGGACGAGAATAAATGAAAGCAGTTATTCAGGCACTCTCAGTGCAGCAAGGCACTAAGCAGTGGGGCTAGTCCTGGTTAGAGTGACAATCAAACAGAGGATGGTGCTGCCATCTCCCCCTCTACATGCAGGATTCTGGTTGCACAGACAGTGCTGTGTCTAGGAGATGTCTGCCAAGATGATAACTTCAACTGTCAGCACTGCTGGGCCAGAATTTGATACAGGTGGAAACCAGAGCAGAACAAATGACTTCTAGGGTAGTGGAGCTATTGCTTCCTCGTCCTAACGCTTCAGGCTTGGACTGCAGACACTGAAGTATAACTGAAGTCTACTAGTGGCACAAAATTGTAACATGGTGCTCGTAACGGAGCACACATCTTCTCTCAGAAGCTGGCTTTGAAGCAGCTTTTTTCCCCCTGTCCCTCTTAGATCTATAGGAAGGTGGAAATCTGTAAGTAACACACAGGACATCACCATGCCAGAGTCAAGGTATCCGTTTGCTTGTTCAAACAGATCAGAAAGGCTGAAGCAATCTTCATGAGTTTGGAAGGTGAAGAAAGATAAGATGAGCAGAAAGGAGTACTACTTCCCTGGGATGTGTGATCGTCCCACCTCGAGGCCACTCGCTTCCTAAAATTATCCAGCTCACCTCAAAGCAGTCATTCTCGGTCCAAAAAACCCTGACCTCCAAAAAGATCCTGATTCAGTAATATGACAAGAGAAGCAAAGAAACTGATCTAATACAACAGACTCAAGAATTCATGCTGATTTTCTGAGGTGATGCTTTTTTGCCTATTAACAAAGAGGCATCTAGCAGGAACTGAGATGTATACTGAGATGTATACTTTTCTTTCCTGCAACCAGTAACAAGGTGTATGTATGAACAAGGCTGACCAGATGACTTCTCAGCTTTAATTACAGAGATGCATTCTTACCCACAGTAGAACGTGCATATAGGCAATGATTTAAAGAAGAAAAAAAATTAAACTTTTGAACCAAAGGAAGCTAAGCAATACAGTAATATTAACGTACACTTTATGCTCCTCATTCGTTTGGCAGATTTAATCATAAATATCACAAGAGTGTCTGTAGTCCAGATACTTCAGACCATTTTCTTTCTTATTGCATATTTTATTTTCCCTATGTTTGACACAGTCAATGACAAATTGGACACAAGTGGGAAGAAAGATATATGTTTTCTTTTTCTTGGAAGTAGTACACTAAGATCAGAGGCGAGAGAATGTTTGAATACAGGACAACAATGGAGCCAAAGACAAGACCAAGGAAGGTGTTAAGCATATCATAAGGAGAAGGCCAAATGTGCTACAAGGGCAAGTCCACCAAAAGGAAGACAAACAATTGAACATAACGAGTTTCCAGTTTTATTATCACAGCTGCAGTTTCAGGCTTGCTGTTTTCCACAGTTCCTATCCATACACTAAACACGGGTAAGAAAAGGAAGTACCATGTGGAAATCATTTCACTCAGGTAAAGGAGAGGGGAGGAGAAGGATTTCCAGCTGACCCCAGCCCAACCAGCCCCTTCAGCTCCTCCTGCCACACAGGATGGCTGTGAAGCTGCTGAGCAAGAGGTACCCACCATTGCAGAAAGCCAGGCACTATGCTACAGAAACACAGCAACAGCACTGCTGACTGACTTTGCTAACCACCTATGTAAGGTAATTTTATTGGTACTTTATTTCTGTGGCAATATGAGAAAAAATATTTTTATTCTCGTCAAAAAACCTGCTCCCCTTCACAGGCCTGTTAAAAAGTAAGGGCTTTAGACTTCCTTTTTGCGCAGAACTTGGAATTTTCTGAATGATCAAAGCTTTTTGAGCAATAACCTGTAACTGATCAGCCAAATTACAGCGGAGGAAAAAAAAGACACCATTTTATTTCAGGTTGGCTGTTTTAAATAAATCTACAGAAATGAAGGAGTATTAAACTGGAAAACAAAGGGAAATAAAAACAGCCCCCCTTCCCTTTCCACCTGAAAACAAAGTAATCATACAACAGTATCTTCCACTAATAAACCAGAAAAAAAGTTATTGGAAACAAACTTGAAGAAAATATTTAAGTATCACAAATACTGTGGATTTGAGTTTTGGTTTATAAATCAACTTACTTCAAAACCTATTTATTTTCTAAATAAAGGGATTATACTAGTTTCACAACTAATTTACCAAGCAGATTAATGTTAGCTGGCAGGTAAAGATTGCTATCAAGGTTCAAAGTATGGAATTAAATATTTCTGTACTACCAACACCATTCACATCAGATATTCTTTTTTTATTCTTTTCAAAACCCACCCAAATCCAAATCTACACACCAGTGTGCCAGTTGGATGCAGACTTCTCTAGCTGTAGAATGGAACACCAGCTTCCACAGATTTTTTAAGTGTCTGGCTTTTCCTCACTGAGGTATTTGTGTGATTTCCTATTAAACATCCAAACACAAAATGAACTCATTTTAACAGTGTAACACTAAGCACATCTTTGGTACAGGAAATGGATTATGAACAGCTCTCCAGTAATGTGGAAGTCAACAATTTAAAGAGTGAGCAGCAGTATCTACTGACCTCAACTGAGACTGTGGACCCATTGTAAAATACCCTACAGATCCATCCAAAATAAAGAAGTCAATCTCTGCCCTTAAGAGTATACAGTTTAAATAGAGAATCAAACAAAGGAAGTACTATCACTCATATCTGCAGATGGGAAACAGAGGCACAAAGAGCTTTGAATGCCTCTGTGCAAGGTTATAAAGGATGTCTGTGGCAGAGCCAGTAATCGAGCCCGGAAGCTCTCAATCCCAGTCCAATGCCTTTGGATACTGACACAATTCCTCCTTTTGCTTATCCTCCCTCTCTTTACTTAATTACTTATCTCAGAGAGGAAACACATTAACACCATGAGAGACAGTCTGTTTTCTTTTTATATTTATAATCTCCATTAAATTTTATCTAGCTTAACATAGGATACAAAAGTGTTACAGAGAAGTAATTAAAATTGTACAAGCAATTGTAAATGTAAAAGCAGAATCTGCTATTTCAGAAAGTATGAGAGGAAACAAAAGCGTGCATATGCAATTTAGAAAGACTTCCCAAAATGTTTTCTGATGATCACCCCAGATTATGAATAGGCACCTATCTCTGCATTCTCAAATTAAGATATTTCACATGTTTAAGTTGCACCTTGACACTCCTCACTTTGATAGTATGGAATACATGCAGGAATACATAATTAAAATTCCACATAGAAAAATAAGATACACTTCTGTGTCTTTTTTTTTTAAATATGGAGGAAAGTAGATTTTGTACAAATTTGTACAAATACAATCCTCAAAATCAGGTATCATCAGGTAATGATTTTCCAGTCTACCATCACAAATACCAACCAAGAAATTAGCTGCATCAGCGACTGTTTCTTGCATATTTCTACAACCACATTTTCCCCAAAGCAGCATACCTTATCACAATGCGAGCCTCTTGTAAGGGTACCTGACTAGCAGATGTTTATTGATATGACATTTCTATGTACTGCTTTATTGTGCTAACCCTTGTTCAGAGATTATTTAAACATCTGTTCTAATCTACACATGCTGTTATGCTTGGCAATCTCCATATTTATTTTCAATCCTTTAATAAAGCTATTGGTCTATGAATGCACATCTTCAGTCCCATTGATGTCTTCTAATCATTAAGAAGTTTCTTTGATAACTAGGTTTTGCTAGGATCTCAGTAGGGCAGCAAGTGCCGTGGCTATAACAGCAGCACTTGTTTAGCTCCTACCAGGTTTTTGAATCCTGCTAGACAGTCAAACTCTGTGTGAGCTGATTTCTCCAGGTTGGTTCGGATAAAAGAAAACCAATTGCTAACATCATGCATTGAGTCCAACAGACAGAGAAGACTGACCTGCTCAAGCTTTCACAGACCAGAAGGTGGCCCATCATCCCTACTGCCTCAAGTTGTGTGCTAAGCTCAAACACCACAGCTGGGGCAGGAGAACGTGGCTGCGCTTCGGCAGTATCCAGGCAAGCCTACTGGATCACAAATGACCCCTGCTGCTGCAGCAGTATGGATGTGGGAATTTAAAATTTTACTGTTGCTTTCCTGTGTTACACAAGCATGAACGCGGACATGTGGGTTTATGCTACAATGCAACACAGCTGAGCATTAGCAGAAAACTCACGGAACAACCTTCTGTTTGTGGGGTTTTCTTCCCTCTTCAGTTTAAAATAATTCATTGCAAACATCTCAGATGTCAGTGGTTCTTGACAGAAAAACAGAGTTTTAGGAATGCACAGAGCAAGAATTTATTGAAGCAGTCAGAAAGCCCTCTTTAACACCTAGATTAGCATCTTCTAATAGCCTTTAGTGTTCCTTTGCCCTCTCATTTCAAGAAGACTTCATCACAACTCATATTACCAGGGGTTTCTATTAGCTTTCCAGAATAAAAACAAGAAAAAAGGGAAAAGATTTAGGACTTTTCCATTGTCTGCACTGTATCATTTCTCAATAAGATTTTCCACTGACATACTGTATAATATACTCAAATTACACCATCAATACTTATTCAGCATAAGCATCAACTCCATTAGGCACAGCCAAGTTTTGAGCTATTCATGCTTTTCTTTTGAAAAGGGAAACCACTTGAACCCTTCACTTATCTTTTCCTGCCTACACTCGGTCCAGTGAACAGCTGAAAACATTAATAAAAAATATTTTCAACAGTGATAAGATCTCAGACTATCTAGACAACTCTGCTCTAAGTTCTGCTGAGAAGACAACCCTAACTTCAGAAACTTCGACTATAAAGAAACTAGCAGAACTGGTAAGTCTTAGGCACATAAAAATTCAAGGGAAAAGCTAAATGTTTATCACCTTAAATCTATCCTACAGCAGAGAAATTAGAACAGCCCTTCAACATCTATCAACTTATGCACAAAGCTATGTTTAAGACTCCTGCAATAAGCACACCCTTATTAAACTGCCATAGGGAACTTAAGATAATACCTGTTTGACATACTTTGTGAAAATGACAAGATGAATAATATGAGCATAAATTTCAAAGTGAGTACCCGAAATTTTTCATAGGCTCTTTGGAAGGAAACAAGACTCATGTGGTCACAGTCCCTCAACAGCCCTCAATAACTTGCTCCTGATGACCAGTCCCAAGCAGATTTGGCTGCTGTTCTTACAGCTCTTCCAAGCTGTCAACCTAGCTGAGGGTTTTCACTTACACCAAAAAAAAAAAAAAAAAAGAAGAGAAAAGCATTAAATCAGCATCCATAACAGAGAGAAAAAGCTGCAGCATGACCGTAACTATTATTTCTTCTCCCAGGCAAACTGGCTGCTCAGAACAGAAGAGCTGGGCAGTCAGCAATCAGAGTTTTTCATCAGGTATAGCAGAAGGCTTTATGCATCAAAATAGCAGGGAATTGAAAGAGGTTAAGAACTTGCAGGGAGAAATTGCTGCTGTTACAGCAGTGAAAGATTATAGAGGTTACAGGAAGAAACAGGGTTATTGCAGTGGGGGAGATACAAGGCACATTTTTTAATCCCCACCACCCACCCAGCTTCATTAGTTTTAAGACTCAAGGAATCATTTGTTTGTTTATTGCCATGTGTCACCACATACATATAGAGAATGCAATGTACATAGCACCATGCAATAACAGGGCTGGCAGCTCCATAGTCACTGATACAGTTCAGGAAGTCACGCTGCAGTATATGCTATATTAACCTTTCCTGAAAATTATGGCATCCTCTGAAAGGGCATTTATGAGCTTAGTATTACTTCAGGGTATAAGCAGAATGTTTATGACTTGACAGCCTTCATCCACATTCACTTCATTTAACATAACAGCAACTTTCATTTACTAGTTCCCCTTCAGCAAAATTAGTTTAGGAAATCTGACTCTGCCGCTCATCTAGAAACAGATTTTCCTCTCCAATTCCCAGAAAGAAACCATATTTGCAACCATCTTGATGTTATAGTTAGCAAAACACATAGGGCGTTCACTCCAACACTGTCCATTAAATTAGTATTTTGCTTTCTGGACTTTTTTTTTTTTAATAAGACGACTTTTCATAGAGAAAAATAAAAGTTCATGTTATCTCTGTCTTCTAATCCCTCAGAGTCTGCTCGTGTTCTTAAAAATACTGCCTTCCTAGTACAAAAGGCTCTGGACAAAGTGGACAAAAGATGGGAAGATCGTCTTTCCCTGTCTCCCAAAGGAAAGAAAACAGAAATGGCTGTGAAACCCCAGGAACAAAGATATATTCAGACTTATTGTAAAATGTTGAAGTCTATCACTAATATACACTGCGTATCAGTTAATTGCATGAGGAATGCACATGGTCACAATTTTAGTGGCACATGGTACAGCATAACTAATGAACTGAAGTAACATTCCATATGTTATCACTTTCCACTCTCTACAACATCTGGAAATGCAAATGTTGCACAAGAGGATATTATAGAACATTTGGGGAAAAAAAAAAAAAGAGACAGAATATTCCATATTCGGTTTTATTTTTTCTAATAAGGCTTGGAGAAACTCTGAAGTGCAGTCATTCACATATGCAGTACATTGCTGCACTGGAAGCCTTTTTGGGCAAGTCGCCTCTGAAAATATACAGTTATTTACAACAGTTGACACAAAAATATATAAACAAGTCATATGGGTACTTTGCTTTGTTTTCAGCTGAAGAGCTTTTGCAAATGCAAGGTTTCACGGTAAACATCTTAAGGTTCTGGAGAAGACAAGACTGGTTTTGATGCTGCTGAAGCTTCTTTGTAGTATTTTTTAAGGTTTACCTTTTGAAAGAAGAGAACCAAACACATCATGTTCTCTCCTCCCTTACCAATTAATCTATATACAGAACTAAACTCACTGAACAGGAATTGGCATGATAATTATTATTTTTATATTCTAAAGTAAAGAACCAAATGAGAGTCTCTACCAAGTAGCGAAAACAATACAATCTAATGTAAGAACACCTGTATTTTAAGTCCTCATGCAAACTGAAGAGGTGTATCTAAGATGTTTTGGAGAGATTCCTACTATGTAAGTACAACCGAGGACAAATCAGTGTAAGGCTTCCTTCTTTGGGTAAGTAAACTAAATCACTCAGCTATACTTTAGCATAAAGATGAGTCCTGTCAAATACACATTCTGTTTAAGCCCTCCCCTTGGAATTCCTTAGAACATTTCTTAAAAATACAATAAACTTCACAATAAGAAAACCACCTAAACCATTCAGAAACTTCACATCAAGCACAGGAACCTTGAATACACAAGCATCACAAAGTGGGCAGCAAGGCTTTTTGGAGAAGCTGATCTGCTTTGTCATTAGATAAAATAGAGCAAAGTCAGTCATCTCATAAAATTATACTTCCCGATACAGGCTCTAGAATGGATAACCATAAATGAGACTACTGAGTCTTGATTATTAGCTATGAGAGAGTCTACAGGTTGCATAGGTCCTAGGAAGGACAGACAGAAGCAATGTCTTCCCATCACAGCACACAGATTTTTTTAAATCACTTAGAAAAAAACATTTTGAGGAAAAACTAATTAAGGAGGAGTGAAGACTGAGAGTACAAATAACTTACCAGACTGCAGTCATTCAAAGATTTTCAAGGAAGAGAAGTAAAAGTGTAGTCCTTAGAAGCCAATTGCAAAACCTTCATCGACTTCAACAAGGACATAACTCCCCTGCTCATGTTTAACATATATTAAATCTAATTCAAAGGAAATTTACTGATAGACAAAACCATTACAGAAAGCGCAAGAGCCAAAAAAATCTCTCATCTTGCAGTTGACAAACCAAAAACAATTTCAAGTGTTCTTTACAAGATGTTTATCCTTAACAATTACTTAAGCTTACCAAATAAGTTATCTTCTTGTATTTGACTTCCTTCTAATAAGACAATGAGGTATTAAGATGCTTTTCTTCTCCTTCTTGATAAGAATATTGATGTGTTTGTTAGAAATCTAAACCAATTCTACCCTGTGTTGCCATATTTACTATCGGACTGCCCTCAGCCTGAAGCAGAGGCCATTAACTATTCTGAAACAGCGCAGGGAAACGTATGATTGCAACAAAACACCATCATCACACTGTACTTACCCTAACAGGAGGGCTCCGTGCTTGCACCCTTTGCTGCTGTCCAACTTGAGAGCTCTGCAGGTCCTTTGATCCGCTATTAGCTACAGTGTTGATGGGGACTCTTAAAGCATTTGTGCTACCAGTCCCACCACCAGCCACGGGTTTGCGTGGCCTCTGTTTGATTCCATCCAGTAGTCTAACAAGCAAAATATTACTGGGAAGTTCGTCAACGCTGCAGTCCACTAAAGTCCTGCACTCTGGGCATCGAAGCTCATTTCGAGAGCTCACAATGCCCAGCAGACAGCGTTTACAAAACGTGTGTTGGCAAGGCAAGACTTTTGCAGAAGCATCAAGGCGTTCTAAGCAAACAGGACACTCCAACAGATCCAGCAAAGCTGATTCATCCATTTTCTTTGTATTACTTAACCAAAAAACAAATCTTTGAAGAATTTGTGTGTTTTGAGCACTCCAAGGATATCATGTTACATCCATTCCTCTTCTGCCCATGCTCTGAAATTTTTTGAGGGGAAAAAAAGCATTAATCAAAAGGAAAAAGAATCAATAAGATTATCTTATATAAAGATGTTCACACAAAGAGCAAAATAAAAGGTCTTTAGACTAATTCAGTAGATATTTTCAATAAATGAGAGGCATAAAAATAGCAATAATAATAGCAATCTACATTATCTACTTAAGTAAATCATAACAAATGCTAACAGCTAAGGTTTTAAAATTCAAGTCCCCATAAATTTTAATCTTGAGTAATTCTATTTTCTTAAATTACTCGAGAATGAAGAGCTATCCCCAGTACAACTTTATAACAAATCTTACTTTTCATAGTTCTTGCTTAATAGACCGGTATTGCTGAACATTTATTTGAAATCAGCTTTTTCCACAACGAGACAGCAAAGGTAACTACAACCTGGTCCAAAACAGAGCGTACACCAACAGGGCATAGCAAGGGGAATTACATTTATGCCAAAAGTAAGCCAAGAAGAGCAGACTACATTTATACCATTTCTGTGAAAAGTAATAGCGCGTTACACACATCAGCCTTTAGCTCACAGGGCTTTAAGCTTACCACAGACACTTAACGAGAGGGTTCATCCCAGTGCCGCCTTTAGGAAGCGCTTCAAAAACTATCGCGAAGTGATTTACAGCAGGAAGCGCCGCTGCCCCATCGCCAGGACAACGCGAGCGCTGCGTGTGCGGCCACAGCGGCCGGGACGAGCCCCCGGCCAGCCCGTGTGCAGCGAGGGGCTGGGAAAAGGGAGGGAAAATAAATCCCGCCACCAAAAAGCCCTCTAGAAGACAACATTCTGCGGGAAGTCACGCCAGGCTGCTCCGCAGGGAAGAGAACGGCTCGTCGAGCTCGGCAGTCGCCACCGCTACGCGCCCGCGGACTCGGCGCGGCCGGGCAGCCCCCGCCCGGGCCCGGCCGCTGCCACAGCGCTTCCCGCGGCGGCACGGCCACGGTCAGCCGCGCAGCCCCGTCCGACCCCCCGGGGGCTGCCGGAGCCAGGCTCCGGGAGAAGTTGAGCGCCTCCGCCCAGCCCCCGCCGCCGGCCTGCGGAAGCGGCTCGCTCGGCTCCCCGGGGGCCGGACGCGTGTCGGGGCGCCGGCCCCTGCACCCACCTGCGCTCGGGCTCCGCGTCCACAGCGGCTGCCTTAATTATTTCTGCTTCCCCACTCGCTCCCTTAACAGCGATTCGCAGGCAGGCAGACCCCGCGGCGGGCTGTCCGCTCCGCTCCGCGGGCCCGCCGGGGACAGCGGCGAGCGGGGCCGGCACCCCCGTGAGGTGCATCCCGCGGCGGCGGAGCGGGGGCAGGCCCAGGGCGGAGGGCTGTCACCCCGCCCCGCGGCGCTGAGGGGAACGGGGGGTCGGGCCTGCGGCCCCTCCGCCGCGCCGAGCCGCCCCTCAGGGGGCGCGGGAGGGTCCCTGGGGAGGCCGAGCACCGCCCCCCTCCCCGTCCCTCTCCCGGGTCTCACCGTGCGGCGCCGCAGGGGGCCGGAGGGGCTGCGCCGCCCCCGCTTTGTTCCCGTGAGAAGCCGCCGCCGGCTCCACCGGTGCCTCTCCCGCCGCGGCAGCGCGGACGCTCCCGTCCCCTCCCCGGCCCGCCGCGCAGGGCTGACGCGAGGGGCGGCACCGCCCCGCCCGGCACCGCCCCGCCGAGGGGGCCGCGGGGAGGGCGGCCCCCGGCCCGGGCCGCCTCCCCTCAGCGGCGGCGCCTCCCCTCACGGGAGGGGGCGGGGCCGGGCCGTGGCGGCCGCACCTTCCCGCACATCGCCCCCTCGCCAGGTGCCGTGGGGCGACGGCTGGCGGGGGATCCGCCCGGTTCCTGAGGGCTGAGGCCCGGCCGGGCACCTGGGCCCGCTGCCGAAAGCCTGGGGGGGGTCGGGGTGGTAAATGCGGCCCGGGGTGCGGGCCCTGCGGCTGCCAGGCCCCGCGGAAGGAGGAGCCGGGGCGCCCGGAGCCTGCGGCGGCCCGGCCAAGGAAACGCTCCTCAGGCGGAGCGGGCGTGCGCGGGGCGAGGGAGCCTCTCCCGGCGGGTCACCCGGGCCTGTCCCCCGGCTGCGCGCCCTCTGCTCCCGGTGCGAAGGGCGCAGCGGGTCGGTGCGAAGGGCCGGGGCCGGGGCGGTCAGGCGGCCGTGGGGCAGGGGAGGCAAACAGGTGGGTGCCCCGGCGCAGCCCTTGGGCCCGCGGGTGCGGCCCGGGCCCTTGCAGACCGCTCTGTGATAAGGTTTAATGCGGAATGAAGCGTTAATCTCGGGGGGGATGTGCCTCTCTCAGGGCGACACAGAGCTAATTTGTTAGTGTTGCTCAATTAAATAATCAACTGAGGTTAGAAACTGCCCCAAAATACACACACACACACACACAAGAAGTGCTTGCTCTGGAGGCGTTTTTTTAATGACATACTTCTCTACAAGACTGTGGGAATTTACGGGGAAGTAAACCCGAAGGTACAGACAAATCGTCGCAAAAGCGCAGAAGAAAACAGCAAAAATGTATTTTTAAAAATCCACTTTTAAAGTCAGATGAGGCACCTTGTCTGTGGATGGTGAAAAAAAGATCTGGAGAAGTGTGTAAGTTCCAGTTAAAGATCTTATCAGCTGCAACTCAAAAAGGAAGCAATCCGAAAGCTTCCTTCTTGTGTGCGCTTTTGAGCTGTTCAAGTTTTGTGTCATTCTTCACAAATTTTGTGTGCATATAAAAAGCTGTCTTTTTTTCTTTTTTTTACCTGTTGTGTAGGTTTGCCTAAGTTGATTGCGTGACAGGCTTTTCTGTCTTGCTTTCTGGATTTGTTAGTTTGGTTGTTTCCTATGGTAATAGTATTCTGTGATTATTAGAACTTCTGATTATGTGCTCACACTGAATAAATGAATGTTGGGTTTTTTTCTTTGTAGTGGAAATATTGAAAGTGCTAAATATCTACAGTTCATTAAGAAATAAGGTTTCCTCCCCCGTGAATTCTGGAGTTTAGGAAAACTGATACAGATGGGGTTCTGGTCTGTGTCTGTGCTTTCCAGGGAGTATTGTAACATAAATAGAAGAGAAGGGTATAAACGTCTGATGCCTAAGAATATTCCCATGTCTCATAGTATTCCTCTGTCTTGCCATGTGAGCACTGCTGCTACAGAAAGAAGGATAATCAGTACATTTAAAATAGGGACTCGTTGAATCTAAACAAAAGTTTGTCTTGCAACTGGATTTCGCTTTTGGCCACAGCTTTTCCAAAAGATCTCTTTGAGGTTGCATGGTGGTAATTTGCCAGTCTTTCCAGCATAGTTTCGTAAGCAACACAATAATTGTTGTCTAAACTTAGTTTGCTGCCTAAGGAATGTAAAATATTTATTAAAATGGTAGAGGAATTTCTAATACAGGTAGTGTACCAGGGAAGCAAGATGAAAGTTCAGGGAAGCAGGATAAAAAGATTAGCTCTTTATCAGGGCTGGTCTTTGATAGTGTTTTATGTAAAGTCTGTAAAATACTAAATATATTTTGGGATACTAGCCAAAGCAGTAAACATTCTGACGAGTATCAGATAAATATGTTACTTCCTGAGCAGCAGCAGTAGTTAATTTTCAAACAAATATAATGTATGTAAAAAAAAAAAAAGGTGTACGTGCTGATGTACGGCACTGCCCTCTTACGGATAAGTGTTTGACACGGAGTGGCTGGAATAGGCTGGCGCCAGGCCTGAAATGAACACATTTGCTGTTACATCGAAGCATTTACACATTCTCACTTCCAGCCACAAGCAGGGAACTGTACACTTTGCACGTTTTTACGCAAGAAGACCCCCCTTCTTGAAGCCATTGCATTCTTATGTACAGCTCATTAGTTCCTTGTACAACTTTTACTAAGGAATTGATGCAAGAAATTGCACAGGGAAAAGAACCATCAAAAACACAGATTTGACCAAAGATGCCCTCCAATTACTGAATTCCCTGGATTTCTATGATTATAATGTCTGTTAATATTTGTTCATATTTGTGAAAAAATACTTTGCACATTTTTGATGTAATACAATTGTAAGTACAATTACTTCTGAAGTTGATTTTCAGCAAGCTTTATTTTTTTTTCTTTCCAGCGCATGCTGTTTCTCTTCATCTGGAAGCTGTTGGGTAAAGGAAGAAGCGAAAGATGACAGGCAGAAGAGCAAAAGACAAAATGTCAGTAGCAGAACTGGTAACACCTGCTTTCTTTTTCTTGTGTTCTGCATCCAACATCCTTGGTACAGCAAACCCACTATGTCCTCTGGGCTCCTCTGTCCATTTTGCCGATACCCTCTTTGTCTTCTGTGGGCCAGCCAACCTGCAGGCCTCCCCATGTCTTCAGCCCACTCTGCCAGGACAATCATACTTCTTCATCCTCCTTAAATGTTGCTGCAATAATTCATGTTTCTATCACATTTCCAAGCATCTTTAGTTTTTCCTCTGTCTTTAAGATGTGAGGCAGCGTATACGGTGCCTGGCTTTGAACAACACTGACTAATTGGTAAGTTGGCAGGCGAGATAACGTGACCTTCACTACACCCTTTTCTGTAGGGGGGACATTAAATTTTAGATCTTTTCTGTAAATGGCCACTGTTTTTCATAAAACCTGTGGAATCTTAATATCTTCACAAATATTCTGTGAGATTTTGCCCATGAATTATAAATAATTGGGAAGAGAGGCTGACAGATGTGCTCCATAATCATTTACATCTAGTTCCTTAGGAAATTTTACTAATCACTATGTCTTTGAAATTGGGTCCATCTTTTTGAAACACCCTGTAGTATGAGACATTTCAGAATAGGATTCCACTTGTTAGTGTGCAAATCTTTTGAAACATACAGACATTTGTAAACTAATGCACTAAAGAGCAGAAGCATTAAATGTACTAAAATACAATAATGCACTGAAAAGTGAAACCAGGTCCAGTCTCCATTCTGTTACCACAAAATGTCCCTGAAGACTCTGCCCCTGACAGCAGGATAACAGGCGAGCCTAAAAAAGTCATGTTAGCAGTCTGTGTATTTAGATTCATAAACCAAAACTGAGTAACTGAATGCTGAGTAGGGAAAGCCTGGCCTGTGAGAATAAGCATATGAATGCCTATTTAATTTATTTGTGAATTCCATCCTTAACATCTTGAGATGACTGCTAAAGACTCAAAGATAATAAGAATCATGGAACAAAAGGTGTTATGTCCTGTCAGAAAGAAAATGTAACAGAAGATAGTGTCTTGTGGCAGTCATAGTCTTTTTTTTCTTTTATTTATATGTTCAGGAATGAATTGTAACATTATTTCTACTGAGAAGAATAAGCATGGGTTTTTTTTTTGAGGTATTCTTTTTACCAAACTATTTTTATAGCTATTTTTTTTGTCAGAAAGGATGATGGTTCCCCATTCGTAATGTCTACATTAGCCTGTCTTTCCCATGCAATATAGATCTGGAGCACAGACCAACAAGGTTATTCATATTTCCTTGTAAAATGACCCCTGGAGATACAGTGGTGATTTCTTTTCAAAGGCCATGCAAAACTCCCACTGACAGCAATTTAGTAAGAGTTTACCAGGGATGGCCATGCTGGTGTTGGTGGCTTTATGTTGCCAAGTAAAGCCCGTAGTGAAGCGTGGCGGACTTTATGCAGTCTCTGCTGGAAATGAGCAAGGACGTTCTTCAATGACTTTGTTCCCTTTTCATTAAAGAGTTGCGGTTTTATTTTGGGGGGGTTGAGTGGGTTGTGGTTTGGTCTTGGGTTTGGTGTTTTGTTTTGTTTTCTTTTACAACGAGGTGTCTGTGCCACAGTTAGTACTAGCCTTAGGTTGCCTACCACGGTTACTGTTAGTGGAGTTCTGGTGGCTCAGAGCTCAGCATGATTGATATCGATCCAGTCAGTTTGCTGGCAAAGTGGGTTTTGTCCTGCCCCTGCTGCACTTTCTCCATTGTAGACTAGTCATAACTAAATCAATGACTGTAACACAAATGTACTTCTAAGTCTTCTGCCTCCTGCCAGAAGGATCTATGCTGTTCTTGCATTTGTGAGGAGGCAGGAAAAATGGGTTGTTGTGCTCTCAGTACATTTTGGCTTCTAGCTTTCCATCTTTATTTTGTATTCTAGGCATCTAGCTTGGGTTACAGACAAAAGTTGCCTGGCTGAATCTCAAACCTGACGAGACAGAGATGCCATTTGAGGTTTGATTACTTTTTAGTTTCCTGTTTTCTTGAGGAGAGTACCATTTGTGTATTAACATTGTGAACTAGCTTGCTAATCATATAATTGTTTAAGGAGAATTATTGTGTTACCGACTGAGATCAGGCAGAACTGTAATCAACCTCTTCGAGTGATAGTGGGCTGGAGTGACTAAACTCTAATTTTATCCTTCAAGAATATTGTGACAAATGTTCGGAGCTTTCAAAAACCAAACAGATTAGATGAGTTGTGAGGCCCAAATATTTTTTTTTTCTTTTTAAGTAAGCAAAACCATAATATCGTAAAGGATATTCAACAGTCATAAAAGTTTACTTAGTCTTCATTACCACACCTCATTACCAAAGTATCTGAAAGAAGCTGAACGTCTGGACACTGGATACTTGGCGTGTATGCTATTTGAGCAAAAAAATACAATGTTAGATAGGAGGAGGTGGAACTGCTGAGGAGAGTCAGAGGCACTTCTGCATGGGGACTGTGCAGAGGGAGAGAGGTTGCAGGCACTGGGAGAAGTCTGTGTCCATCATGTCAGGTCTACCATTCCTAGATCCTGTCTTTTGTGTTTCTAGAAATGCACTACAGCTTCACTCTCTCAAGTCCTGTGAGACAGACAAAGCTAGTTCGTAAGTTTCATGAATAGAGAAGAATTCACAGCACTGTGCTAATTTATCTAGAGGGGTCCTGCATTCAAATTAGCCTTCCTTGAGCAAACATCCTTGGCCGAAGCTTCAGAGTCCTATCCTCAGAAAAGCATCCTCCAAAAAGTAGCAGGCCAGAGCCTCAGACCTCTTTGCATTCTCACACCAAATATATCTTCAGAACATATTAAGCACCCCTTTTCGTCTTTCTAGATGAGCAATTTTCAAGTCCATGCAGAGCATATGCTCTACGACAGGTGATTTAAGGGAGGTTTTTTTCTCTTTTGGCAACTGCACGACAATGTAATGAAAACCCAGAAATTTCTGCAGGTTTTAACAAGCACCTTATTCTCAGTGTCTTATTCTAAGAGCAGTTACTGAAAGTAACTCTTAAAAACCACTCATGCTTTTGTGGTCATTAAAGCATAAGAAATGTATAGTGATGGCAGTGCTATGTCTGTACTGTGGTTTGTGTGTGTTTTATGGTGAGTCCTGCAGTTCCTCCTACTGTCCAAATCGGGAAATCTGTTGAAAAGCACCAAACTCCCTTCACTTAGATCGATCACCTCTGCAGCCAGAGTTGGTTTGGATTTTGTCCCAGAGCAGAATCTGAATGTAGCTGTGCCACACTGCCAGGCTTAGGAGCAGGGGCGGGTAAGATGCTCCAGGATAAATATGTGACATCTTTCCATATGAAACTCATGTGTTTTTAAGAGCAAATTCTACAAGAATTTGCTAGCTAGTTGAAATTCAAAACTAAGCCATTTTAGAATTTTGAGTGCTGCAACAATTTGATAGTTGGGGGGAAAAAAAACCAAACCACCCACCAAAAAAAGAGTTGTCATGTTAGTTCTTAAAAGCATGCTCAGCTACTTTTTTTCAAAGAGATTTATTTCCTTAAAATAGCATTTTCCTACTAAAACTGCCTACTGGGCAGAGCTATCTGACAGGCAAGTAGAATTATCAGCATGTTTACTTTTCAAACATCTCTGTCACACTTACACAGTTCTGCTGTGGTATCAAACATACATGAATGATGAGAGAGCGAATGATGAGAGAGGTGTTGTAAGAGTTTGTGTACAAGGGTATAAACAATCAAAATGTTACAGCATTTAAAGAGCACTAATATTTCCATCCCAAACTAGTCAAAGCAATGTCCTTATACCAAGGTAAAGCATTTTCTGTGACTGAAGCACCCCTTATTGAAACGTGTCCCCAGCTACAAGAAAATTTGCATTCCCATTAGCACAAATTATATTTCTTGTGTTGTCTGAAAGATGCAGAAGCTCCTTTACAGCTTCAGTTATCCGCAATTTCTAGTAAACTTATGAAAGGATGTAGGCAGAGGTTTGGATGTGAGCAATGCACTATCTACTGTTGTTTGTGTCTGTGATATCCTAGAAGCAAAAAGCAAGGATTTCCAATGTAGCTTGACTCTGAAGGAAAGTTTTGAACTACACTGAGGTGAAAATAAGGGAATAAAGGGACAAGTTCTGTGGTGATTTTTTGCAGAATCACTATTGTTCTGCTACCACAGTTCTTTACAAACAAAGGAATGTAGAAAAAAAACTTCAAAACTTTACTTGTTCAAATAAGATTAAGGAAGTGAGATAAATTTATGAAGTATTCAGGGCACTACTTTGAATTTCTTTTATAAAGCTTGGGACTTGGCTTTTAAGTTGAAGACATTGAGATGCGAAATGAATTCTCTGAGGCTGCTAGTGCTACAAGGCTATATAATCACTCTGGGATTGCCAAAGATTTTTTTTTTTTTTTTTTTTTTTGGTAGATTAGTGTCACTTTCACTCCCACACATCTGGCAAGAGACCTCTCTGCACTGGCTTAGTTGAAAATCTTATCTCATAGATCATTACTAGCAATAAATTCCAGCCTTTGTGCTTACTTATATTGTCCCACAGCCTGGAGTCACTGATTTTGTGGAACTAGGAATTTGGGCTGTAAAATATTTACTCACTAACACACACACACACACACACACACACACACAAAAAGCCTCAAAACCAACCCTCTAGCTCCTTCTTTGTGAAGCCAGCTCTCAAAATGTAAATCACATCAAACTGACTCTCAGGGCCAAAGAAAACAGGCAGCTGGATTCCATCCCTTTAGCTAAGAATCAGCCCTTAAATACCTCTTAAATATACTTTATACGAGCTATAGTTAAACTCATTTTCAAGTAGTGTTTTCCCACGTGTCCCAGCAAATGCGAACAGCAACTCTCTGCATGTGGATGTGACTTGGGTACTGACAATGGATAAGCATGCCAAAAACCTGTTCGCACGCATCACTGCAAACCGCTAGTGCAGTTCTACCACCGTTCTTCTCCAAGGTCACACCTACACTAAAAAAAGGATATATTTCTAATTCATGTCACAGTCTTTAAATATAGCTAAGGCAGCTGTGCTCAAAACAGTTGTCAGGAAATGGTCTGTGTTAGGTGTTTTCCTGTCTGCTAGTTCACATTAGTCAGTGAGCATTCTCCTGGTATTGCATTCTGGAAGTGTTCTTATTTATGGTATTTTTTGTGCTATTCCTTTTCTGTATGACGGGGATGGGGAACACAAAGATAGAGGTACCTCATACATGGAAGACTTTGCAACTAATAACGAAAAAGACTGGAAAGGTAAGAGAAGGCAAGACAAATGAGGGGAGATAATGACTGGCATAGATGCAGTTATCTCTGCAGCATAAATTAAATAATTTGCTGGGGTGGAAGCAAAAGGACAATTCCCAGAACTAAACCACAAATCTCCCGTTTAGTGATCTCTTCTCCTGCAATACCCTTAAGGAGCAGGATCAGAGTTAGTGACAACCATTGGTTGTTGCTGGGTAGCAGAGGCATTCTCTATGTATGGGGAGAACTGGTATAGCGACGCTTGAGGTGCAATGTAGTCTTATATCCCTCTGTTCTTGATTGTCAGATTTCAGAAGAAAAATTAGCAACTGGCAGATAATAAAGCCAGAGTATTTTTCCCAGTGTCCTGATAATGATTCTTGAGTAACTTTCCCCAGCAAAAACATGGCAGAATAAACAGTCAGGGTATAACAAACTTGCAATGCCTTCCCCTTTTGTTTTCATAGGACAAATTAACAATATTTTGACTCTAGGTAGTGTTGTATAACATGAAACATAGTAGTTTTAACTAAAATACCAGGATAATCCAGGAACGAACTGTAACTTAATTTTTGGCATTTTTATTTTCAGTTTCCCAAGTGAATACCGGTGAGTGCATGGAAGTGTTTTTTAATCAGCCCTGGTCCGTATCCACATTCACCGCCATCTAGAATGAGGTTAGTGCATTATAGCTGATGCAGGAATCTTAACTCGCTTTCATTGACTTTAGGAGGATTAAGTCAGAAACAATACTATTTTAATGCAATTTTTTGCATTTACTTGGCAAATACTCTTGTCAATTTAACGTTTCCCATGGGAGGTGTCAAGAGGTCACTGAAATTTTCCTGGGCAAGGAAGGGAGAGCAGCTGAAACCTTGGCCTCCCTGCTGCTTCCTTCAGTATTTTTCTTCATGTCATTAGTGCTGTGCTCGGCACTTCCCCCCAGGTTCCATTAGAAGAGGGAATGAGTGAATGTAAAAATGTTAGTAAGAAAAGGAAGCAAGAAACACAGAGAAGGCTTCCCTGCTGTTTTATTTGGCTAATTCCAGGCCTCAGTAACAGTAAACTTGGTCACAGGAAGTGAGTATAGAGTGTATTGTCTTGTATGCACAAAAAACCTCCCAGATGCTTTCAGCATATTTTTTTTCCCAGTTCATTCTATTATTCTACACAGTTTTCTGTCCAAGGATCACAAAGCCTTCTGACCCCTCTGTTATCCTATGGCAAGGAAATACAGTTCCCTAAGGCTGGAAAAGCATCAGGGTTTGATTTCCAGAAATGAGGTACCTGCACTTTCCATGAACATCAGTGTAACTGTGAGCAGCGTATTTTTCAGATACTACTAAGACAGAAATGCAGAATGGAGGGCAGGAGAGACACCCCACGTCTTGCAGACCTTGTATGCAAGGTTTCTGAATTTTAGCTGAAAATACCGGAGTTGAGGTATCAAAACCAGCTTTGTTAAAGCTAGCGACTGTAGGAAGGCATCTGACCCATCTCGTACTGTGGATTAGTAGCATCCCTCTTACAAGCCCTTGTGGTTTATCATATGACAAAGCAGGCAATTTCACAATTACTAGATATTTTAAACTATTTCAGTTATACATTTCTCACATTTTTAACTGCTGTAAGGCAGAATAAAACATCTGTGGGGAGTTTTGCCAGCAAGTGAAAACAAAAACAGTGTTAAGTAAGCACATTATGATTTGATTAATTTAAGATAAGCATTATACATTGCACAGCTTTTGCTCCTCAGCAGGCCTGTTTCACATTGTATATTCATAGATAAATTTATCTTACTAACACTGCACAAGCAGTCTTGCAACATCCTTGGCAGATGAGTTTTAGGAAGTATTACAAAGTGGTTTAAGTTATAGCTCCATCTGTTACACCCCATCCTTCTGATGGAGGTTGCTTCCACTGTGGCAGAATAAGCAGAATGGAAGATGTGCAGATATCCTCACCAACTGCAGCTCAGAGCCTGGTGACTTGGCTCAACCCCCTCTTTGTGCTTTAATCAACAACACTGTGCTTTGTGCCGAAGTGTGAGGGTGGGCACACATTTCATTCTCCTCGTCCTGATAATCATCAGCAGAGGGAAAGAAGAGACAGCTGAGAACGGGAGCACCTTAACAGATCACAGTGGGATTTGACTCAAGTTTTCTTGAAGTTTTACTGGGAAGAGGGGGGCCTTATGACTGTGCTCATCCGTGCTCTGCTATTGTATGTACAGTTAGGTACTGGTAGTTATGGAAAATCTGTCTGTGACTGATCTGAGCAGACTAGTTATTGCAGTGTCACTGCATGGTTAACGAAGGTCACAGGCCAGGACGGAACTGAGCTCCCTGTTCCAGCTGGCAATGCTTAACCCCACTGTCTGCTTGAGTCAGAATTTGCCGAGTCTCTTCCTGGACAAATGAGATTGCCCAATGGAGAGAAAGCAACAGTGGTCACCCGAGGAAAGGAGGCCCTGCAGTGAATGAGGTGAATACAGGGAGTGAAGTTATTCAGGGCACTGTGATCATTAACTGATGTATTAAAGTCCATGGTGGAACAGGATATACATCTCAGTGCAATCAGGCTTTTCAACAGCTGAAAAAAATGCTGTATTATTATTAATAGCTAAAAATCACGTGAGATGTTTTACTGCTGTGAAAGAATTCTCCATATGTGTTTACTAACAGATCATCTAAATAAGGCTTTTAAACTATTAAACATGAAACACTAAAAAATGCTAACATTTCTTACAATTAAAAAGGCATAAAAGTATGTCCAGCCTAAGCCCAAGCTTAGTCTACTGAGAAGCCCAACTGCCATGATAATCTTTACCTTTTGATTTTGTCCTACAAAGTTTGAAGAACAAGACTAAAATACTCCAAACCGCTATGTAAGTTATCAAGACTTTTATCAGTGGGAATGGATCAACTAAGTGCACTACAATAATGGTAAATTAGGTGCATTTTGTTACTTCTAGATGTCTTCGTTGAGAGTCGTTACAGCTTTAATACAGAGGAAGAAACAGAGGGGTTTTTTAGTACAACAGCTACACCAGTTTATAAAAAGGAGACTGACCAACCCTTTAAGCAATGGTCATGTTGGTGTAGGTCCACAATAGACAGAGCTCTAGCTCATCATTAATGGCATCTCAAGTTTTCTGTCATTTCTATAGCCCCATCAATTCAATCACTACTTCAGAAAAAGGCAGCATACCTTACTTTTGCAAAACTAGTCTGATAACTTTTAAATAATTCTAGCAGCAATAAAACAAACAGCAATGAGAACTCTTGCCAGCTGATGGGGAAGGCAATAGAAGGGAAAAATAACATCCCTGAAGTATTGGTTGAGATTTAGAATTTTATTAAGAGAGCTAGAGCCACAGAGGTTTTGCCTAAAATTTGAATCAGGGGAAGTTTTTTCTTGTACTGAGGATACAGCGAAAATGCATACTTCATGCCTTCCCCTCGAGAAGAGATTACTGTCAGGACTGTCTGCAAGACACAGCAAAAACGAGGCTATGTCAAGGACCTGATTATGGTTCCATTATCCTCAGAGTGTGTCTGCATCAGCCTGAGCCACAGTGCTGTTTAAAACGAACTGTGTTTTCTCCTGGCTGGCTGTAGTCCCTGAGGGAACATCCATCAGCCAGGCAGAAGTGACTCACGCAACGCCCCAGCCTCACACTTGATACAGTCAAGCTCAGGGATGACTTGTGAAAGAACTGTCACAGCCATCCTGAAACTGAGCCAATGCTGCCTCCCTGGAATGTTCCTCCTGTGCCTCCTGCCTGGGTTTGTCTTTCGTTGTGCAGCTCATGTGAAAAAAAAACCTCTCCAAGTCTTTGGCTCTGCGAGTTTTTAAACTGCATCATTACAAAGAGAGTTAATGGAATTAGCTAAATCACATCTTGGTTTAAGAATGTCTTGGAAATAAAATCTGGAAGAGTGCACTGGATCAGAGGTGCTCAATGCAAGCAATTTAGCAGGAGCAGCTGAACTCCTATGTTCACAAGTAACTACAAATTAATTGAGCTGCTTCCGTAAAGATACATTAAGGGTTTAGTTGCTGAAGAAGTGTTTTTAAGACTGTTGCACAAGCCAGCCATTCAAAGTGCTACTGTTTGAACTGATGAACACATCAGCTCAGCTGGAAAACATATCAACTTGGAAATGTGTTTGAAGTGTGTATTGCATTAACACACAAACTTAATTTCAATGAAGAAGCTCTTAATGGATTTTAAAACTGGTATTTAAACTCTGCAAATTGCTCCGTCTAAACTGCTATGATAAAAATGGCCAAAATAAATGTTCTAGGAATGGTAACCATTGGTTTCTGTTCTATGCTAAATTTTAGACTACATGGCTCATGAATGAACAAGTGTTAAAATAAGATCTGAGAAAGCACTTTATTATATTTGGGAAGAAAAACATTTAAAAGGATTTAAAAGTCTCATTTCTATATTTGTCTTTGGTTTATCAGTTAATAAAGTCGCGTAGAGTCTTAGCTTCCTTTGAGCCTTGATGAGGTGCTCTTAGTAGAGAGATACAAGTCGAATCAGTAATTTAGTCAGGGGTACTTCTACCCCCTTCTCCCTCCTCCAGTTGAAGGGAAGATTGATATAGTCTGACCATATACAACATCATAACTGTTCTAAAAGTGCCAGATTTTATTTTATTAAAATTTGCATCTAGTGAAAACTGGACATATCCAGACGCCCCTCTACCCCCCCAGGATAAGGAGCGTAAGGATTGCACGACTGATACAAGCTGAGAAACTCTGCTCTATCTCAAGCCTGCTTACCCAGTTGAGTAGGTTCTATATATTTCCCTATATTTTGATCTGTAAATTTTTTGTAACAATGTGTTGTAAACATATGGAAATCTTATGTTTATGTGCAGGGTTTTCAGAACATGACCTGGTACGAGGAAATCTTCATACATCAGAGGAACTGAAGAATTCCCAGGCTGATTCGGGCTCAGTTGTGCTGCCACCTGGCGGCTGCACGGCGGCACCGCCGCCCCGTGTCAAACACGGAGACTTGCGCCGCGTTTTCTAAATCCTGGCTTAAGAATTCCCGGTTCAACTCTTGAGTCGAGGACAGTCGGATGTTTGAAAGGGTGTGATTTCCTCTTCAAATAAATTTTTTTAAAAATTACAAAAATATTTTGTAAGTTTTCAGCAGATTTATACACGGTTGTAAAGCTTTAGGACAGAAGGGTTAGCGGAGAATGCATGTTTGAATAGACATACAGCATTTATGCACAATTCAGAGCAAGAGGGAGACAGGAGCACTAAAAGCTGAATAAGAATTATTGATAAATGTTATAAATGTCTACAAGAGCACAGAGGACCTTGTCAGGAAAAGGTACACTGGAACTTTGTTTCAGTCAGCCCTTTGCTTACCAGACCACAGAAACATTAGTGATCTGCTTTGGTTCACGTTGCCCAAACAGGTAATGCCTTTTTTTTTTTTTTTTAAAGTACCTTCTAGCAGTAACTTCAAATACTCAGAGTTCAGCAAACTGAAAAGCAAAAGCCTCTTCAGGCTCTCCTCTTCAAAAAAGATTGTAGGCACCAGTGCTTGTGGTAGCACTACTGTGCGTGTTCAGCTCAAAACCAAGCCAGTTAGCAGCCAAGGCCATGAGGACACGTTCGCTCTGGCTCTGTCTCGCTGCTGGGGTTTCACTCCTTCCTGCTGGGGTCAGAAAACTCCCTGTGTACACACAGCAGTAAATGGCACAGCTGGCCAGGGGGTGCCACAGACATGGACTACAAGCACATCTGCAGGGCAGCACAATACAGGGCTAGGGTGGTTTTGTTGTTGTTTTTTTTGGTTTTATGGGGGTTTTTTTTAATAAGGATTTCTCATCTGAAATACAGTGGGCTTCAGAGGACAAGATGAAAGACTGAGGATGGGGACATAATGTGAAATAGTTCAGAGTTGTGCCAGAAATACCATTCTGTATCTCAATTTGCTACTAGAATTACAACAGAAAATTCTTTATAGTCAATGTAATATGAATACAAGCCAAATACTGAACTAATTTCAATAAGTTGTTACATACAGACCAATAAATTGTCCTGAAGTCACACTGTCTTTGATGTCATTATAATGTACGTTAAATAGGGATTTTAAATTTCAGATAGAAGTATTTCTTTAGCAAACTTATCTGCTGTGTCAATTTTAAATTAGCTCTTGAGGGATTTCAAGGATATCCAGTATTGGTTGGCAGGTTTGAAGATTATTCTTGAAAGGCTGTGCACAATCCATGCATATTTTTCGAATCATTAATTGATAAAAAGCTATATGTCTGTAAAGCTTGGCATCTGGAGATTAGGTTCATTTTTCTTACCAGAAGCAAGCCAGCACACTGCACAAGAAGTGAAGAATGTCGATAATGATATTATTTCAATTTTAAAATAATTAAACCCTCCCCAACCCTTAACTTCAGTATTACCTTGAGAAAATTCAAAACCAGAGCACGGAATATAGCAGTTAGTATATTGTTTTCTTTCTACACAGTTAATCTACATCCTTTTAAATCTATAGGTTTTGGGTCCTCCCCCCAAAAGGTGGGGAAGGTATCACCTGAAAAAGGAAAATAATGCGGACTCATTCTTCATGAAACTCTTTAGGGTATGTTTGCTAAATGTCATGGATTTTGTAGCTCATGAGGATCATTTCACTGTTGATTAACCTATTCAGAGAAAAGTGGAACAGAAGCCTTAGAAAATGCTGCAAAATTCACTGTGGAAAGTTTAAACACCACCACTACCACAAACAACCCTAAACCGAAAACAAACAAGCCCCCCACTCCCCCCCAAAAAAAACCCCAAACAAAACCAAAAGAAAAACAAAACCACCCAGACACACACAAAAAACAGAAGGGGAAAAGCAGTAGCATAAGACAGAACCAGCACTGTTTCCAACAGCGATAATACTTTTGTATAAGATGAAGCAAGATGTGTTTGTCACATGAAAAAGGATATCAAAATTTTAATATATTAAAGGCAGTTATGATTATTAATTTTATTTTCATAGCAGGTTCCCAGGATCTAGCTGAAATAGAATAAATTTGGTCCACCTTCAAAAGTTGGATGTCTTTAAAAATAATTAACACTTTTCAGTGGGCAAAACTTTAATAACAACACCATAAAACAGTTATACAAAAATCATGTACATATTTTGACAGTTCTAAATAATACATATATATATATACTTTATTTTACTTTATGGAAAAGTAACTTTTGACAGTTTTAGGTTGTGACTGGCTGTAGCTAACCAAAAAAAAAAAAAATTTTTTTCTCCAAGTGGGCAGTCAGAAGTTGGACAGTTCATCAGATTTGTACCAAGGAACGTATTGTATGGCTAAGCTAGTAAAGCTGTTCCAGAGGTGGTGATTGGAAAATACACCTGATGTACTGCCCTGTATGGTGCTGCTTTGACCAGGAGGAACAAGGAAGTATGGGGCAGAAGAAACCTGTTTTTTTCTTTCAGGGCGGTGGAAATCAAGCTACAAAACATGAGCCAAAAGCTGCAAAGTACTTGTGCCTGGAATATTTCATTGCCTGTTGTGGCTGCTGGAACCATGAGTTTAACAGGAAGAATTTAAAAAACAACTGGAAAAAAACACCCCTTTCAATTCAACAGCATATGATATTATCATTGACCAGATTACAAAATTCAAAAGAGCTAAATACTTGGGAGTTTGGAAAGGGGCTGGGGAAGGGGACAAGGAAGATGAAGGGGAAGAAAAATATATTTAAAAAAAAAAAAAAAAAAAGTAGTATTCTAGCTCCAAATGAATCTTACAATCTCAAAAAAACCAGACATTTCAATGACGATTGAAGTACCTGTTTGCCTTGGCTTAGAAACACCATTGAGATATTTCAGATGACACTGGTTAAAAAGTGACAGAAGCCTTAAGCTTCAAATTACAATAATTTTTTTATTAAGAAAAAAGTGAAATACTCCATCTGGACCACTAGGATTAAGATGCTATTAAAATACAACCACAAGGGTCAATAAAATCAAGTAATTTCTTTATGTAGGTGTGAGGAGAGGCTCTTAAGTATGTAAGTGAATAGGTAAATGTACTTCCACAACACAGGAGTCCTTCCAATTGCTTAACTGTACCAGCCAACTGCTGATATGGCAGAAATCCTGTTTTACAGGATAGATCTCAGTTTTGTATCAGAATATCTACAGGTATTCCTCTCTACAGTTCTTCTGGAGTTTGAGAGATAACAAGTTTGAGGGGTTTTTTTGTTTTTTTTTTTTTGCTTTGTTTTTAATTTTTGGGCATATGATAGTTAATGAACACACATGAGAGTACACACAAGAGAAGTGTATAGATATTTCAGTTTTAAAAAGGCATGTTTTTCCTGGTTTTCATACAATCAACATTCTTTTCTGAAGTCTTGCTTCTCTTGCCCTATGTTACATTCTCCACTGCGATTTGCTATTCAGCCATGCAGACTTCAAACACCGATCCATAGTTCAGCATTAATGAATTTCCTGAGTCAGGTTTATTCATCATTATCTGTAAAAAGCAGAAGAGAGAGAGAGACAGGGTGAAAAGGAAAGACATGCACGCAAATGAAGCTGGGGTTACAAAACAAACTAGAAGCCACAATTTCGTAAGCAATAATACAAGAATTAGCACTAAGTCACCAGTGAGGTGACTGTTACCAAAACTGCCTTGAAAGCGCTATGCGTACAAATACTGAACAACACGTCATCTTCACTGGATGAGTGAATTTCAGAGAGTTTCATCCCAAGTGGCCTGCTTCGGTTAGAACAATCCTCTTAGGAAACAGCTTACCATTTGTATGCCAATAGCAAATTGTCATTTAAGCCTTTCGGTACTAGTTTTAAAATATCTTTAAGACAAAGTGGTAAGGAAAAGAAACTGGTAACGCTATCGTTACCATTTTCTTCTTGCTCTACATTGCCAGTCCTTTGGACACTTGAAAAATGCACTACTACAATGTATCTTTCTAATTCTGTCATTAAATCAACACACTGTGGTTGAAAATGTATTTTTCAGGCACTTTTCTGTCATACTTCTATAATACAGCATGAAAACAACCTGGTACTGGTTATTCTTACTGAGTGGTTCTATATCAGTAGCAAAGAAAAATTGGAAAAATTTGTATTAGAATTTTGTTGGTAAATTATGATGTTTTTAAAACTACTTTTAAGACTTTTTTCCCCCCAAGCATTTATATATAAAAACCATAGAAAGCCATAATGTTATTTGACCCTTTATTCACTTCTATTGCAATGTATTTGTAAAAGAATTCAAAAGATGCAGAAAGTAGACATTGGTTAACGTTCATGAGAATATTTTTAAAAATCAAAATACATTAAATAGTGATTCACTGCACACAGTTCTAAAGCCAATATGTAATGCTTCTGATTTCTGTAAAAGTAATTGAGATTTTAGATTTTTTTTTTCCTCTCCAGTAAAGACTTTCATAATAAGAAATCTAGAATTACACAACTGCAGTTATATTTTTGACATGAGATAAGAAAAAAACAAAGCCATTTCTCCTCAACAGTGGTCTGTGTGCTATTTCACAGAGTGACTCAGAGATCTAAGGACTATCCGTCTGCCTAGTAACCTGTGCTAAGCTCGGCAGGGCTCCAAAACAAGGTAAATTCTCTTCATGTATTACTGAGCCACCTGAAAACTAAGATGGATTGTGCCTCCATATCAAGTTCTTCTGAAAAACGACAATTATGAAGAGCCACATGAAATTTTTTTCAGAAAAGTAGTGATGCTGCAATCCATTAGAGTTTTGTTAAGAACAGTATTAATTTAGATTAAAAAATCATTAATTCTTAAGACAAAATTACTTTTAATTCTGAAAGTTTTATTCTAGATTTCCATCTTCCCAATCTGCGTAACTGTTTGACAGAATCTATATAATTATACTACATCTTTCATACGGCATCTATTGTACAGTTGACTGCATATGTACATATTGTTAAATCCGAGTGGTCAGCATCCCTAATCAAAGTTTGTCACTTTCTTTGCAGGAATAAACACACCCTTTGTGAAAATATTATTTTTATCAATGTAGCCAATCAATATAACAAAGCACAGATATGTTTTAGCAGTATATTAGAACCTATTGTATATAACTAAGAAAAAACTAAGACAAGCCCTAATTGCCCAGGACACAGTGAGATCACCTTCTTGGTAGGCTCCATCTGCCATCACCAGGTGAAGTATTTTGGCATACAGGTGTTTGTGCTCGTTTCCAAGAATAGTTTGAACTATGGTGGAACAAATATCAATATTTTCATCTTCATCTTCATGTATAGCCTGGGAGAAAGGACAATCCATGTAGCCAAAATTAAAACTGGTATAGAATTAAATAGTTCAAATTTATTAAATGCAACTCATGGTTAAACCTGAAGATTTCCTCTTTAAATCCACTGGTATGGCATTTTCTGTGTATTTTAGTGTGTTTAAAAAGACTAAAGAAATAAGCATTGATTCTAGTCACACAATGCAATTAGTTACTGGCACAGTAAACAGCCCTAGGTACATTTATCTTGTTTCTTAAAATATTTTCCACTTGAGGTTATTCCACAAACCTTTATTTTCTCATAAACTTCAATGAATTTATCAAAGCCTATTTCCTGCTCCAGGTTATATCTCAACTCTTCCAAATGGCTGAAGATGCTATCACATTCTTCACATTCACTGGCAATCTCACCATCACTATTATCTATAAAGAAAGAAAACAACAGTGAAACCCCCTCAGTTTTCCTACATTCTTAATGTTGTTTCTATGTCTCTGAACTTCATATTCACACAGACCTCTAAATGTAATGAAAGCAGGTAAGCTCAGGAGCAGTAGATTATGTTGGCAGATGTTCTGAACAACCTGCAAGGAAACAGGAACAGTCTCTTTCTTAACAGCAAATAAATTCTGAATCCCAAATGGGAAGCATCTAGCTATCTCCTCTAAAAGCCCACTCTGATAGCTAGCCATAAGGGTATTCATACTGAAAGAAAACCCTGTATAGTCTTAAAGCAGACTTTGATTTATCAAAGCAATGTTAGTAGCTCAAGTTCCATATAACCATTTCACATATTCCTGAGGTGGAACTAATGCAGGGTTCAGTGGCTGTCCCACTCCAGGGAAAAGAGCTTTACCTTTATGAAGCAGCTGTCTTCTATCTGAAAATAAGGGCACGTCTATTAAGGATCAGTTATCTAACTTCTGCACTGAGATGCATCTTGTTCCATGGAGCGAGTCTAGAAAACTCAGTGCTAATTTAGCTACAAAGTTCTTCATTCTTCTATGAGTGCACCTCCTTTGTGCAGCAAATTTACTATGCCAATTGGTGCAATAAGATACGACAGAAATCAAGATGATTTTGCCTATAGTCTACAGAAACCTTACAAATAGGTTTGTAACAGTCAAATATTATGTAAGTTTAACAAAAAAAGGTTCTATTTAAAAATACAGGATAGAATCCCTATGTGAAATCCTATTATAAAATGCAAACTGCTTTTGCCCAAGAAAAACACTTCCTTAAAAGTAAGCATTCAAATTATGAAAGGATTTATCTACCCAGGGAAAATACACACAACTTTTTAGATTTCAGAGCTTATATTATCAAAGCTGTAAGAAAATACATAGTATTGCCTGGTAGGTGACAGACTTTGTGAGTTAGTATAAAAACTCTACAGCTTTCAATTCCTATATGTGACTAGTGTCAGGTATAATCCTGACCAAATCATATTATGGAAATAAGAAGAAAAGTTGTATATAGGTTAAAGACACACTAGATGACTTCTAATCCTGTATTTAACTTCTGGATCTTGAACAGATTTGGTTTCAAGTTCTGTCTGTTTCCCGGAGTTTTGAAGGCCTTCCTCCCACCCCCAAAAATGAAATCTGCAGTTCTTATGAAATATCATGAATCTAGAAGGTGGGACACTGACACCAAATACAACAAAAATTGCACAAACAACAGAGTCACAGGACCAGAGAGTATTATATGTTTTCAGTGTATAACATCAGCACTATCAAATATGAAAGAAGATGGTATTACCTAAGTTTATTTTACCGTAACACACTTATTGGAATGTATTATATAAATAATATTTTACAGGAATATCCACCGATTTTCAACTTGTTTAAAATTTTCTTCAATAAAGCAAAATTACACAAAAGCTATGGTTTAGATTAGTTATTGATTGTATACATTTTTTCCTACCTTTCTAAAAGCACTTCATTTTACTGCAGTAGTCAAATACTTAGGTTTCAACCAGAATTTAAAAAGCAGGACTGAGGCTTCAGGACACCATTGTGTGTAGCTAATGCAAAATGCTAAAAGCAATAATAAATTTTTCTGTCTCATTTTTAGTTTGACTGCATTAATAGCTATTTTGGATGAAGGACAAGGTTGATGATTTCATGTTCATTTTGACGGCTTGTTAAATTACTAAATTGTAATTTAAGCTGGATCCCAGATATTCCAGTCACGTCAATTGCTATTTCTTTTTCACTCTTACATTGCAGTCATGAATTATTCAAAACATATGACGTGCAAAGAGTCTTTCATCTTCCTTGCAAACAAATTTTAAGCAACTAGAGAAAAAGTGACTTATAATCACTGCTGAAGAAATATCAACATGGAATGTTGCAAATTAAATGTTGGCTTAGATGTTGACCTTAACATTCAGGAAGTCTACATATTATATGACTTTTTTAAACTTCGGTAGAAAAACTATTAATTAGAGCTTTATTTCATTGTAAGTATACAATGAAAAAAAACTTTCTTCTGTGTTCAAATTGTTAACATGAATAAATAACTTGTAAAACATATAACAGAAATTATACCTGACTGCCATTCTTCATTAAGTGCACTTTCACTGCTGGGGTTATTTTCATCTCCTTCATCCGGCTCTGTACCATTTGTGATGCATTCGATGACATTGGCCTTTAAAGTAGACTCCTCCTCTTCACTGAATTCCTCACTAGGCTGCTCCCTAAGCAGTTGTTCCATTGAGGCCTGGAGTTCCTGCAGATCCGTATCTGCCTCCCCAAACATACTAAAAGAAAGTGATATAGAGGTTACATAATTAATGCCTTACAAAACAAACCCTGTCAGAAGAGCTGATGTCTTTTGTTAAGCCAACAAACTGGAAAGTCAATGTAAGTGGAGGAAAAAAAAAAAAAGAGACAAATATTTGTGCCCTCAGTCCAATGTGATTACAGCACTAATACCACTATATTGTGTAAGACACAGGGAACAAAGGTGAGCTAAATGGATATCGGACTGTTTTGCAGAAAGATGATGACAGGTCCTCTATTCAACTTTATTAGTAAGACAATTTCAAAATCTTCCTATTAGTGCAGTATTATAGAACCCCAGAATCCCATGAAATGAATAGTTACTGAAACTCAAGGAGTCAATGGTAAGCTTCTCCTTTTCTATCTCACCCTTCTAAGAGATCATAGACTGAGAGAGATCTGGGAAGAGTTCTCTTTTACACAGCTCAAATAAGTGATGCCCAGAGATGAAGAAAGGTAAAGACCAGGTAGTGATCAACCTGAACTGGCGTGGCACAACTGATGGGTAAGGAAGGGGAAGGCAATCTGCACAGATTTATTTTTTCAAGAATAGAACAGGAAGAATTTTATTTCATTCCACAGGGGAGCACTTGCTTGTCCAAAATAGAACACAACCAATAAGGCAAAAGCATCAAGAGGGCTGTGTAGAAGTAATAGAGTAGGATCTGAGTCATTTTTCAGGGCACTTTCTACATAATGTGGGATGACCATTTAAAAACAAAACCAAAAATGTCCATTAGGAAGACAGATTATTTTAGTAAATGGCAACAGAAATTGGTAGTAGGGGCCAACAGTACAAATACCTATCTTGAAAATTAAGGTGAGGGAAGAAAGGATGATTCTAAGTAATGGAGCAGAGAAAAATTTTATGTGATCTTTTTTAAAACAAGGAGAGGAGCTGGCATAGGAATACAAAAGAGGATTATATAGTCAAACCAGGAAAGAAGTGATTTTTGTAGTAACATTCTAGATACAGAGGTGTGAGTTAAGCTCATTTTTAATCAAGGCCAGGGGAAAATACATTTAAGTATTTAGTCCTAAAACAGCATGAAACCAGTTGACTTTCTTAAGCCCATGAACAGAAAAAGCTGAATATAATGTTATTTAAGACGCAATCTGATAAAAAAAATAAGCATGGTTTGGATATAAAGACATAAAAAGCTCCAGTTATAGCATCAGGAAATATAATGGTATTGTTCAACGGGACTTAAAACAAATGAAAAAAAAAAAAAATCAGGATGAGAAAAAAAAAGGACAATTAATGGCTTGGTTTTCAAGTCCCTCGATTTGAACCAACGTATTTATACATCACAAGGAAATGCTGGAAATAAATGAAAAGTCAAATCCAGATAAAAATGTGTCTGAAGCAAAACCAGATCACAATCTCATCAGAATACATACATCAGATAATTTTATCCCTGCAGACTATCCAGGCTGCAGGGAACATTCAAGAGCCAGGGTTAGATTTTTAACCCCCTGGAAGAATTTGAGTGACTTGAAGGACATCCCAGTACAACAGCAGAGGAGAGAGATGAGCGAGATTCCCAGAAAACACAAAGAAAAGAAATAGTCAAGAAATGTATATTTCTAGAAGAGAGGTAGCCACCAACTTTGACCTGCTTCAGTGGAATGCAAGGTGCAGAAGCCAGACAGAATAGCATCTTGGATGGGACTTGGAAAGGAATTTTAGACAGCTGCTGTAAGCAGTACATCCCATTAGCTTCTCTGGAAGAAGACTCAAAGTAAATGGAGATTCAATACAGTATTTTTAAAATTTGGGTAAAAACCTCATGCTGGTATACCATGTATAATTGTTAGCGTCTAACCAGAAATATTATTGATCTAAGATGCCTGTTGAAATACTCAAACTTGATATACTCACGTATCCTCAGAATCAGAGGGTCCTTCTTTGGCTTGCTCATCTTCCGTATCATCTATTTCAAGATTATGCTGATGCTGCACATCTGCTACACTGGGAACATCGACTAAAGTTCTGCAGAGTTTGTAAAGATCCGGAAGAGAACATGTTCTCAACATCTACAAAGATAAGAGAAAGTCTGTTTGCTAACACTGCTAAAGGCAGTCTGAGGTTATAAAATACTTCAAAATGAGATTTTTTTTTTTTTGTCCTTTCTCATTTGGGGGTCAGTTTCAAAATAATGATGTGTCCAGCACAGATATGCTAATTGTTGAAAATTTGACATCTTGAATTTTGCCTCTTAGCTAAAAGGAAAGCATTCCTTCTGCCTTTACAGTTACAGTGATTGAAAAGCTTTAAGAGCATCAACTGACATACAGATCTCCGTTTCTGCAGATTTGTTCGTAACCTTAATGGCTATCTAAAGAAAAGGAACATTGCAGTAGATAAATAATATATATATATATGCAATTGTTTACAATGTATGTCTGTCAATCACTTTTAAGATGACACTTTATTATTTCTCTAGGTTGGTCACTGAAAACAGTAACTTTTGTTTATGGTATACTTCAAGGCAGTTCCATAGTATTAGAAAGAAGTTAATTACAAGAAGTATTAGAAAGAAGTTCAAATTACAACTGTAATTTGTGGCAATGGAAATAAAGCAACATGGAAACAAAATAACTATTTGCTCAGTGATCTACCAGATTGCTTAAGAAGTCTAAGAACCCCCAAAATTTACTAAATATTCATCATAGTGTTAATAAAACAAGATCTAATATGCACTAAGAAGTTTTACCAATAAGCCTCACCTTCCTTCAGCATAGCTCTGAACACATGCATATTCAGTGTTTGCTCCTAAAGAAACCCCCTCAATTTTAATGAAAAAATACTTTGTACCAGCACAGTGTATTCATATACATGTTCAAGTATCAAACCTCTGTGAGCACATGGCCAGAATATTACTGCCATCAAAGGAGTAACCACTCTTTTTGACTACTACTACCAAAGTAAAGGAACAATTAGAAGACTGACTTTACCCTGTCATTTGAAAGATTCGAGGTATTTCAAAAAAATGCTTCTTTTCCTATTAGCCTACTTCTGCTAGCATATAGAGCTGCCTATAGACTGGACACTATGTCTGCCCTGCTCCCTGCTAAAGGTTTTCTTAGTTTCTGAGGAAGAGCTGCAGCAGAGGTATATTTGAAAAAATCCAGAAAATTACATTTGCAGGTACTGCAAAGTAGCACTGAACTTACTCTTGCTGCAATCAAATGAGGAAAAGGAATTTGTTGTTCTCTTTCATCAAGTCTACTGCAGCAGTAAGAACAACACATCTGTTGCTTTTCTTCAAGTTCTCTGCTATTATGTAGAGCTCATCTGGTACTGCATTAACAATTCTGTGACAAACACAGCCAAAATACATGCCAAATAGGCAGTAACAAGGGACATACTGAAGTGGTTCACAATAGTACACTGAAGAACTTAATTATAAAATATTAATTAATCTGCAAATCTGATAAAGGTACAAAGAATGTTCATCTGTCATCCAACTGCCAGACAACTTCCCTACTTTAGGAAGCTGTTTAACAATGGACTAACTCTTGAGGAATCAAAATTAGAGTCATGAATCCATTATGATGATCAGAGGACTGGAGCACTTCTATGAAGCCAGGCTGAAAGATCTGGGGTTTTTCAGCCTGGAGAAGAGAAGGCTCCAGGGAGACCTTACAGCAGCCTTCCAGAGCCTAAGGGGAGCCTAGAAAAGAGCTGGAGAGACTTCTTAGAAGGTCATGTAGTGATAAGACAAGAGGTAATGACTTTAAACTGAAAAAGGGTAGATTTAGGTTGGATATAAGGAAGAAATTCTTCACCATGAGGATGGTGAGGCACTGGAACAGGCTGCCCAGAGAAGCTGTGGATGCCCCATCCCTGGAAGTGTTCAAGGCCAGGTTGGATGGGGCTTTGAGCAACCTGGTCTAGCGGAAACTGACTGCTCACAGCAGAGGGGTTGGAACTAGATGATCTTGAAGGTCTCTTCCAGCCCAAACCATTCTATGATTTTATGATTTATGTGAATATATGGATCTGTGAAAACAGATGCAAGCTTGTCAAAAAGCCTTATTTTTCCAAAGATGCAAATAGCACTATTCCTGATATTATGCTTCCTAGCAATGCAAAAACCAGTAGATATTATTCAATATTCAATTATTCATCAAGTAATGCAACTCCATTTATGCACTCTCAAAAACGGGCTGGGAGTCAAAAAAAGAAATATTCTTCCTTATCTGGCATTTCACCACCTAGGAAATCTTTCACTACATATTGACTGAATGCAACACAGGTGTGCAAGTTTCCAGAGACCCCTTGTCACCACTGTTTCTTGAAAAACAGTTCTTCTTTTATGTACTTTGCACTTGAAAATCCAGGGAAGTATTTCACATCATTTTAAAAAGTCTGTTTCACCTATTAGTTCCATAACTATTCTTGAAGTATTTTAAATTCATATCAAAACCACATTCCACCACGCTATGCTCATTTCACAGACTGTAAGCTGCCGCTCGACCTTATGTAGCTGATGAGGAAACATCTTCAAGAAAGCAGTTAGTTCCATTGACCCTTTTTCAGTTTTCTGCTTCACAGCCTTTGCTAATCTGTTCAGTGTTTATGATGGCAAGGTAGCAACAAGTCTGAAAAACTGTACGCAAGGGCAAAAGCAGATATCGGAAGTCAGGAATTTCCTCTTGAACTCCCTAAGTTGTATCTCAGAAGTTGCGGCATTCCTGCACAAACACTTGGACATAGAATGCTGAATGGTGAAACCAAAGACTCTCAATGCTGCATGAGTCCTGCTGATAGAATGAACACAGGACAGTCCTACTGCAGGGCAGACATGGCAAGACAAATACAAACACCTGATGAAACAGTTATGCCATCTGTTCTGGCCTCATTCAGCCTCAATAAGAAAATAAGAATAATATTACTATAGAAAAACAAGTATTCTTTTTCAGTTTTTTAAACTTGCCTTTGGGTCATTCGCATCAAAAAGCCCTGTAGAAAGTCCAATCAACAATGAACTTTTGCCTTTATTTTTTGCTGGTGATATGGAACGTGAACGAGGTACAAAAGGCTCCTCCTGTGAAGACTGAGTTGACAGAACTGGTGAGGCTGTTGGTACAGCTGTGGGCTGTATTACCCTCTGGAATAAGGGTTCAGGTTGCAGAGAGTCACTGGAACAAGTTTCTGACGTGGTAAAAGAAAGTCTGTTACAAATCTAAATAGATTAAAAACCCCAAGCTCTTAAGCAAAAGGCAACTAAAGTGAATAAAACTAACTCATTTCTGTTGTACAATTAAAAATAGAAATAATACAGAAAATAGATAGCACTGTAAAAATATTAAATTTATTTGGATTATTTTAGGAAATACATTATAATGTGAAATTAGCACATTTTAACTTTCTGAGAATATACAGCCCTCAGCTATAGCCTGTTCTGTTCTCATGCCTTCTAGTTTCTCGTTAACCAGTCCATGCCTGAAATTACGGTGTCATCCCTTTTCATCTGTTGCTTTTCACCTTATACTAGATTTCTGCAAAGCTATCTCAATTCACCCAAACACAGGAAAAAAAAAAAGCCACAACAGTTTGCTTAAGCCACCCATAGATAGATGCAAGAGTTTCACCAATGATACTTGACAGCATTGCCAATGTATTTTCTATTCTATTGTAAAATATGCAGATCTTTTGAAGTTATTTCAAAGACCTCCAAGAGCAAGCAATTTTTCTAAGCAATAAAACCAAAAGATTATAATTAGCAGCTGCCTAAAATATTTAAGCAAAGCTGCAGCTTAATATTAATTTGAGATGTCTATAAACAAAGCAAGAGTTTTATTAAGTAAAATCATCAGATTTCATAACATTCAAAACAGTAATTTTAAAAGGTCGTAACACTCAGAAACTTCACGTTCACTTTCAAGTATCAATGTGGGCTACTGCCCTGGTTATCTACACATACTCTCTGTTGTTACATGTTTTCTTCCCAAGTGGCAAAAATAACATCCACAATTTCTCTTCCTAATCCACCAAAAATTTGCTTTTTAGAAGTATGAACTAAAAAAAGAAACCGAAACCAGAAAACCTGCTCTTCTGGGATTGGTGAAGAAGTGAGAAGGGATACTCCATACAAATACTCCATACTGCCAGCTACAATAAACAAAACAAGAGACTTCAACGGACCTTCTGGAGCTTCCTTTTGTGGCTGCACCTTGTCAGGCACTAGTTTCTGAGAAGCTGCCTCATTTCTTCTGTCATGTTGTGCCCTATTATAAAATACCATATCCAGGGGAAACACCATGTAAAAAGAGTCATTAGTCTACTGAAAAAAGTCACCAAGTGCAGTAAAACTAACATGGCAGACAAGCCATAAAGCTTTAGCTAAGCTTAACATATTAGCTGATGTATCTAAACCCTGCTCAGTTAAAGGCAGTTGTTTGAACAAGAAAGAGAAAGCTAAGAGGAAGAGAGTACTTACTTATCTTCTTTCTCTTTTACCCATACTTCATTAACAGTGATGGGAAATTCCTTACTCTGGTGCTTTTTATCATCTTCTGTTTCTTCCAACATCTCTGTTTCCAAATCATCAAGCTCTAAAATTAATCAAGTCGTACACCCCATTTAAAATTAATCCCAACCAAACAAAAAGACAGGAGAGACTACACATTTTAAGATTACGCTTAAATCCTTCAGCTTTAATAACTTTCTGCATTTTGTAGAAACAATTTAAATTCTGTAACTTCAGAGCTGAAGGTTTGTTTCTGATACAAGAAAAGTATCTTCAAGCTCCAAACAACTATGTGTTCTAAAAACCTCTGTAGCACTCATTCCTCTGGACATCAGCAGAGTGCTGGTATCACATAGAGGAAAAGATTCCATTACAATTGATGGGGAGAAACAAACAGAAAACCCAACAACAACAAAATTGAAGCACTTCACAATTCCACTTGTATTCTAGAGAGTTTTCTATAAGCACACAAAAAAGGTTTCCAGAAATGTCCAAAATAGGCTAGTGAATCAAATTACAGCAGGGGGATACCTAACGTGGGCCTACCTAAAAGGCATTAATAAAAAACTGCACGTTACTTACGGGAAGATATAAAAGCATAAAGGATCAGTACTTCCCTCATCAAATCAGAAAACAGATTGTAGTTACAATTACTAATGAAATTACCTACCATTCAGCATAATAGATTTGCTCTGCACCTGGGTAGGTCCAGCTCTTTGAGATTCTTCTGGTATAGTCACGTCAGACTCCGTGACACCAACTGGTACTGAAGACTGAGCTCCAACAGGAGGAAAAGCTTTCTCTTCCTTCTCCTCTTTTACAATTAAGGACTGGTGACCTCCTTCAAGTTCTGCAGCACCTGATACAAAAATTATTTTACTGTTTAAACAGTGCTTTGACACAGTTTGAAAATAAACTACAATGTGACTATAAAGAAAGTTGAGAATTTTTGTTTCTTTAAAAGAAAACAGAATAGAAAAGTTTGCATGCTTTCATTACAACAATTATGAAGAGAAAAGCTAGAAATATTAAAACTTGAATTTTACTTGCTACATTATCATGAGTACAAGTTTATACTTTGAATAAATATAAGTCCTTTTGTCCTCAGAAAGGATAAAAAGCGGGAGTTGACCAGAAAATAATATCCACTAATACAGTAAGTCACATGCTAACAAGAATGTTATAGGACTTATCTAATACAGAAGTCAATTGATGACATCCTTTTAAAAAAGACTTGTTTGTATCAGTAAGCAAAGTCCATTACTTCAACAAAATGAAGATACTTCCCTTTCAGCACATCCTTCTTAATTTCTTACCACTTCAGTGAGTTTGAAATATTTTGGTGTCTTCCAGTATCAGCCTGTGCTGACATTTAGAACTAAGGCAACACCCAGAAACGGAAAACAAGAGCGAGGGTAAAATATTCTTTTATGACTTCAAAATTGTTCTCGATAGACAAACTGGTAGTCTGACACTTCCTACACCGGCAGTGCAGATAATTACCAGCTGTGCTTACCATTTATTACATCTAGTTCCTCGAGTAAGTCAGTTTGCAGCTGCAACTCTGCTTCTCCTAGGATCTTCAGGACTGAATCAGTAGGGCTTTTGCCCCAGACTTTCCTGTGGGGTTCACCAATATCTAACTTAATTACTTCTCCCAGAGTTTGACCTGTTGAGACACAAACACAGTATAGAAACATTCAGAAATTAGAAACTTTAATTCACATTCTATATAATAAACAAAGAAACAACCTCCACAAAACTAAAAACTACAAAGCCAGAACTCATGTCACCTCTCCCCAAGTCAGAAAGCCTGAAGACTGTGCTCAAAAGTCTAGAGTTTTTCTTCAGCCAATTAAATTGAATAACAAGAGTTATCCAATGTCAGTTAATATCTGCAACTTAATAGCAGCAGCAGATCTTTCAGTAATTCAGGCACTCCAAAAGAAAACAGTATGAGAAATGTTTAAAACTGGCATGAGATGGTCTTAACTTTACCTGAAATGGGAAACTATAGTCTCATGTCCTGCTACCTTTTCACATTTGTTTCTGTTATTTCTCTCTCCAAGGAAAACAGAGGATACAAAGCAACAAACAGAGCAAAAGAAGTTTCTTGATCTAACGTTTCAGCTATGTAAAACTACTATGCTATGAAGGAAGTCTGTCACATTCTCAATGATTATTTATTTCTACAGTGAAACAGACCCTTAATAATGCACACTGAAACCAGGAAAAAGGTCTGCCACCTGAAAGACCAGAGAAGGCAGATTGAAAATTTGAAGAGATAGGCTTGATGTAAAAAGAAAAAAAAAGGGAAAACCAAACAAACCAAAAAAACAAAGAAGGGCACAACAAAAGTAACAGATATAAATTGAGAAAACCCTCAGTTTTTAATGTCCTAATGATAACATAAAAGGATATCGAAGTTAAATAAGAAACTTTCATCTATCTTAAGTGCTTTTATTCTTTCTGTTAAATAAGTGCCTATTTAAAAGACACTTACAAAGAAAGCTCAAAGAAAGTAGCCATGCATTTATTTAGGTAACCATTTGTTGAAATTAGGAAATTATTTGTTCAATCTTCTGCAGGCCATTTAATTACTCAGCCTGTGCCTTATTCCTTATCCAAAGGAATACACAATCACCTGTTTTTCAGAAGCAGATGACACACAACTGACAACAAAATGGTAATAATAAAAGAGAACTGGCTTTATAAAACCAGACACTACACATGGTAAACTGATTTAGTCATGTCATGGTGACAAAAGAAAAAAAGTACTTACGATCTGTTCCAGAGAGAGAATCTTCCATTGATAGCTGAGCTAAAGGAACTACCAACTCCGATGGCTCAGGTTCCCATTTTTTGCGATCTCCTAGAAGTGCATGGTCACTTTCTTGCTGTTCCTTACCATCTTCAGACCCAGCTGATTCAGAGGTATTTTTACACTCCTTTTTTCCTTTCTCATCTTCTTGAGCTTTAAGATTTTGATTTAATCTTCTCAGTATTTCTCGTTTATTCTGAAATAAGGGCCAACATATATCACTTAAATAGTACCTTTCTTAAAAGGAAAACTAAATCAAACGGAATATGATTTGACATACTTGAATTGCAAGATCTGCCTTTTTTATTTCCTCCTCAGCTTCCTGGAGAGCCATTACATTTTCATCCTTTAAGTCCAAGAAGCATGAAATAAAACATAAAAGAATGTCAGAAAAAGATAATATTGAGAGTATTAATAGACATAATAGTGAAAAATCACATCTAAAACCTTTTAATTGACAACTGCAGATAGACTGAGACAGAATGTATATTTCTGTTTTTATGGGACTTCTCAAAGACAGAATTTCAAGGGCAGCTTCAGTCTTTGGGCCATTCACTATCTGAAAGTGGTGAGCAAATGAATCAAATTCAGTTTAAGCAGACATGTGAAAGTTCAGCGCATGAAACATGTAGAGATAAAGATACATATGACCTCTACAGCAAAATGTCATCAAATTCCAATGCTAGCAATAAGTAATTCTATAAGAGAACAGAAAAGTGGCGGGGACAGAGTCAAGGAACACTTGTAAAGGAAAGCAGAAGCGAGAAGAGACAATTTAGTGATATGTAAAATAGTCTAACTAAAAATTGAAGGCAAAAATGTAGAACTTATAATCCTTGTGTACAAGGCTTGCCTTCTGCAGTTGCTCTGGTGCGCTAATTTGTAGTCAGGTATAGTCACCATCTTGCACTACTGTTAAAACAAACTATCCACATGGAAAAAATATTCTAATGATTTAAGTATTTTCCAAAACATGATTTGTTTATTTCTCCATCTATCAACTGACATCTTTCAGTGTATTTCATTTTACATACACTGTTTAGCACTAAATATTCCTATAGTCATAGCCTTCAGTTTTGCATAGAGCACACTACAGTGAAATCTAGAAGTAGCTTAGGTAAAACCACAAAAGTTAGCATTCAAATTAACACACACTGTGTTAAAAACTCAAATTATACAAACATGCACGAGTATGCTCAGTTTCACAATTGTTACTTAAATGAAATGGTGGTACTTGAGGCAAATGTGTAAGCATTTACAATATCAGGACCCAATATAACAGAAAATAGAAATTAGGAAGCCTCTTATAATGTTTTGGACAACAAGAAGAGACAACATTATCAGATTCAAGTCTCTTAAACTTTATATTCTTTGTTATATTCAGCACATACTTACAAACTCACTGAAAACAAGAATTAATATAAAATAGTCTTATCATTCAAAATTTATGCACCAGGTTACAAATTCCCTAATTCTCCTCTTCACAAGGCTGATGAAAACGCTGATATCTTCTTCCACTAATCATGACTGCCTTGATCAAAATTGAAATTGCAGCCTAAGGTTCATCATAAGCCATTTTGTTAAAAACTGACTGATTTTGAGTTTCAGTGTACAGATGTATTTCAACAGCTTCCAAGTTTTTGTTTCCTTATACATTTTTTTCCTTTCCCTAGTCAGAAACAAGTATCCTTAGCAATTTTTTCCCTACCTAATCTACATGTTTTTCTAAAAATTATTTTTCAAATCAGTATTTTTTTTTCCATTAATTTTACCCTCTTAGCAGAAGTACCTACCACACCCACTTCCTTCAAAGCAGAAGTCATTGAGATGACTGGTGTACTGGGCTTCACTGGAAGTTGTGGCTTAGGAAGAGCTGCTCCAAGCTCTTGTAGTCCATGTGCAGGACTGGGTTCTGTAGCTCCCACATGAAAAGGCACATTAGGACTCTTCACCCCTTTTGCTATCAGCTGTAGAGATTGAATTAAAAAAAAAAAAACTAAATCGACAAATTAACTTCAAGACTTTGCACATGAAACACAGCATTATCAAATAGGCTCATGTGAACCTTAGAAAAGGACAATAATGCCACACATTTTTATACAAAAGACAACTGCCAACTGTACATGTGAACTATTTCCAGTTTATCAGCTTCACAGCATCCTGCTTTTTGTAGTGATATATATTACTAGTTCGACTTGTCACTCCATGGCATGCAGAAGCAAAAGAAGATTAAGTACACTTTGGTAAGCTACAGATCATTAATAAAATACTTAAGGTAATCCTAGTGATTCTTAGGTTTGATGTTCTTAAATTCTTGAACCAAATTCTTCATTTAAGTATACCTAAGATTAGGTTTCTAATGAGGGAATTCTGACTGACAGATGCTCTCCTCAGTTTCAGAAGATAAACTAATTATCTAAGCTTGAAAAAAGTCACACAATGAGATTTTAGCTGTACAAAGACACGGCACTACATACTTTGACTGTATGTAACAGATTTATTTTCTTACATGTTCTTCCCAGGCTCTTTTCTCTCTTTCATATGCTTCCTTCCTCTTTCGCTCTAACTGTTCTTTCAGAACTGCAGCTCGAGCATTTGCTTGGGCCTATAGTAAACAAACAAGCAATAGAAGGCTAACTTAAAATCATGTAAAGCATTAGTACCTCATTCCACGGAACATTTTAAAAAGAAACATTCTTGGATTACCTTATCTTCCTTCCTCTCACTTACTACTGTATAGAATATGAAGGGAGGACTCCATTGACAATCAAGATCACCACACAAATATAACAACGGATCTTCTATGTTGAAAATAACGGCAACTCCTCAAAACTTAATTACAGCTCTTGATTTGCACAGTTATATTTTTACTGTACATAGTAATCTTAAACAGAGTAATGTAAAATTAGAATATCTACTTCAATTTAGTTTTGAAGCCAAAATGCATTAATCATAAAACATTACACGTTCAGTTCAAGCTTTGCATACTCACTCAACATAAACACAAATAGCTTCAGTTGCTGTTTCACCCCTAGTTTGAAAGTTAGGCACAAAGTTAGCTTGGTTTTACATTGGCTCTTTGAATATGATGGGGGAAAAAAAAAGCAGAGAACTGAGTAATACTTGCTATATATCACATGGTAGAGACAGTTACTGACAAAAGAACACCACAGGGAATAAAGTTCCAATCAAATGCTGGATTTCTACAATCACATTTGCTTTAAATGTACTTTACCACAGGGATATCTCGCCCACTTTCCAATCTATACACAGCCCACATCAGCACATGTAAGGAGTCTTGCCTTCTTTTATTCTTTTAACTAAAACAAAGTTGTTGCTATTTAAGGTCCATCTTCCTTTCCCCTTCAGTTTTTAAGGGCTATCTTAGTTATACCAAATTGCCTAAAGAACTAAAGCTAACCTAGAGGAAAAATCTCAGAGATAGTATAAATCCTTGATTTGCTATGCTATGTCACAACACATTTGAAAATTACTGAGATAAATCAGTTGAACAGAGTTGCTACCTCAGTACAGTTAAAGTAAAAAACTCTTGTGGTGGATGTATGAACAAATTCTTGATAGCCAAATGAAATGTAAGAAACTTCGTGAGATATAAAGCAAGTCTGAAAACAGGAAGTTCCATCTCCTCCCTCCCTACAATTACCTTCTGCGCTTCTATCTTTTTGCGTTTCAGTTCTGCTTCCTCACTTGATTCTTGTCCATCAGAACTGGCAGCATCATTCTGCAAAGCAAGAGTCCTCAAAGAATTATTATATAATTAATTCATGCATTGAAAAGCTGAGCAATCTAAGTGACTACTCAGACAATTTAGACCAACTATGACTAACACGAGTCATAATTTCACTAGGTAACTCCTTACTAAAAAGTAATGTCTACTTGTCAGAACTTGGAGATTTCTGTGTGGTTTTTGTTTATTTGTTTAGGGTTTTTTGTTTTGTTTTAAAAGATATTAAGTTTTTGCAACCGAGGAAAAAAAGTTATGTGCCTACTGTTGCAAGGGAAGTGAGCTAATGATGCTGGGCTCTCACCTGCCACCCCTCATCACTGTTGCATGCTCTGCGGGTAAGGTATAGGGAAAAAAGTTTGATCCTCTGGAATTCCAGTTTCTTCCACTGCATGTGCTCCAAAGAACATGGAATAGGTGAGGGGAGAAATGGTAACAAGTAAGAACATATGTCTACCTCCAAAATCTCCGTTTTCCATCTCTCTTCTTTCCATGGCCTCTGCATATTCCAATTTACAGAACAGACTGACAGAGTTACATGAAGAATTTCTGTCAGGAGCCTTTTATTATTCATGACCAACTTGTGCAGGCCTTTTATTTAAAACAAAATGTTTAGAAGGCCTATAGTAGGCTTCTTGCAGTGTAAGAGTATTACTAGAAATAATGTGGCAAAACAAAAGCTAGAATTTTAGGTAAATCTTTAAAAGAAATTTAAAAAATAAGGTCATGCCCAACTTGGCTTCAGTGAGCTAACAGTAAAAAAAGATGACTGGAAAGAACACTGAAGACAGAAAAACTTCAGGAAAATAATTTGGTACTTTTCATAGGCAAAGGAACGAATACATATATTCATCTATTGCATATAAAATAGGATACTATGCAGTGGTGACAGAAAATTAACTCCATCTCAGCTGAAACCAGGACAATAAAAAATTGTTAATCAACGTAAGGAAATAAATGTATCTACGACAAGATTTGGTCTGAGATGGTGTTCCTCTAGAAGTGAACTTCCATGCTAAAGTTTGCATCCACAGGTCATAAAGAAAAAAAACCTCTTAAACTTGGTCTCTGAATTCTGAATTAGTTTAGGCCTACTTCCTGGAAATATACTGATCTATTCTCTGTTCCTTTGTAGGTGACATACCTTCTGGGACATCCAACGCTACCCCAGGTAAGGTACAGTCACTGGGAAAGGAAGTGAGGTTCCTGACATGCCTCATAACCCATCCAAAGAATTACTGTCACAGTCACAGCAACAGTACTTTCGTTTGATTTCACTAGCACAAGCAGCCGTGGCTTCCAGAGAAAAGGTTTCTGGTGAGTACCTTTACTTCTGCAGTTAACCACGCTGCAGGTGGAATGTTGGTGCTCCTAACTTTGAGAGGAAGTTTGGCAGTTTCTCAGTGAAAGAACTGAAAGAAACAGTGCAGTACAGCAATGGCTCTTTACTGGTAACATTTTAGCGTTGTCCTCAGTATTACTAGGGTACTCAGGACACGCAGTAAGATTTTGTAGGGCTGTGCACGAAGAGGATTAGTCCCACTGCAGCAGCTTTGAAGCTTGTCCAAAACAGCAAAGACGACAGTTAGGAGTGAAATTAGCACCAACTGCAATTAAGACAGCATGGGCTTATGGTGCATCAGCTTAACATTTTATGTGAGTCAGTTCTAGTGATCAACTCCACTGACCAGGCTCTACAGTAACTTCATAGACTCACAAGACCTCGACTTTCCTGATGTTCCCTACGACAAACTTAGGAGAATCCCCGTGTTAGTCCCATGCCAGACTCAGCCATTAGCACATCTCATAAAGTTTGCACAGTCTTCTCAAGTAGAAACGTACATAACTTTTGCTCTGGATCATTCATTTTAGATTTAAAAGAGAATCCTCTTCAATGTACTAAAGAAATTTTGCACCTCAAGCAAGAGATGGAATTTGGCTCTCTTGTGTCTCACCTGTGAGATGCAATCAAGGCTAAAGAAAATAAAGAAAACTATTCAAAAGAAGTAACTAATACAGAAAAAATATAGAATATTTTATCATTTAAAAAAAACCCCAAAACAAAAAAAAACCCAAACCAAAAAAAACCACTACAGCAATGCAGAACTCTGTTTAGGTGGGATGGTGGTCCAAAGCACATGAGTGGTACTGGGCATGCTCTTGCCTTACATATCCGCTCATTATACACAAGATGCACAAAAGCACTTAGCATGGGTGCTTAAAGAGGGGCAGGGGTGGGACAGGAACATTTCTCTGGTTTTAAATCACAACGTACAATGTGAACATATAAGCAGGTAATCACTTGTGGAATCCTGAACACTCTCTTAAGACAAATGGACAGGAAGAGGAAGAACACACAGGAGTACAAGATCACACAATAGGTTAATAAAAAGATAGAAACAAACTCTGGACCATATTTACTACACAGACTGCCTCTCAAATGAAACTTGTTTAAACAAGTAAATAGGTTGCTTCCAAGAGTGCCTTGGATTATTCGATAATAAGAAGTGCTTGTTCTTAATCTACTTTATGAACATATTATTTTGGTTTTGTTGTATTATGAAAAAATTTTGAAAAGTGATGTTTAAAAAAATGTATTGATTAAATTGAGCTCATGCCAGGAATTTTTAACTTTAATACACACCTACAGAATGTATGAAAATACTTGCTTCATACGTATTCTGTGTGAGCATTGTTGAAAAGTGAATTCAGGAGAAGTTCCTAACTAAAAGCAAATAAATGCAGACATACTAGTGCTTGATGAGAAATTTATATGTCAAATTCAGATGTAACCTTATGTTGTCTTGTTTTTAAAATACTGTTAGTTCACAGGTACTGAAGCTGCACCTCCAGCACTGAAACAAACACACACATTTTGCATATTCTGGAAAAAGAGATGGAAGTACACAAAGTGTGGAACAGAATTAAATGTCAAAAGTATATGTCTCTATATACAACTGCCTGTGAGAAAAGTCTTCCTATAAGGATAAAAGAATACATCCCACAGCCAACTTCCATAAGTATTTAAGATTTTTCAAACCAACCTTCTCTCCACGAAGTTTTGCTCTAATCTGTTGACGTTCATTAAAGTTTTGTAGTCGGATCTGTCTTAATCTAGCCAAATATTCCTAAGGCAAAGAAATGAAATAAGCTTCAGTTATAATGAAACCATCTCCAGTATTGTTAACTTAAAATACATAAGATTCCACAAAAAAATAAGATGAGTGAGCCCCTTCGCCCCCACTATTGCTGTCACCATATTTGCATTTACTAATCTGCAGGAAAATCCTCACCTAATGAAAATAAACTGCGATGTATGTTTCCCAGTATTAAGCTTTCATTACATTTTACATCACTGAAGGCTAGGAATCGTTACCTTTATTACAACAGGCTTAAGATATAGAGAGTCATATCTATATGTATGCACATTCAAGAACCTCTCTGAAGAAGACTGATATAGACAATAATTTTGATGATTTAAAAACAAACAACAACAACAAACCAAAACAACAACAACAAAAACCCAACATAGACCAAAAAAAACCAAACACACCCAAACTCTTTATACAATAAATTATTTCCTAGGAATTTATAAAGTCCTTTTATTTTGTTACACGGATGGACCATGCAGGGAACTAGGCACAGTCAAGGTCAGTGCTATTTGTGCGATGAGCAAAGTGGTAAACATGCGGCAAGCATACCTCTTCCTCCTTGTTTCTGGATTTCCTTCCTCTTGCAGAAATGGACCTGCCTCCATAGATATCTGCCACGCTTTGCAGTGTACCCTGTTTGCCATTTAATGGTATCAAATTTAAGGTGGCTGGGGCAGTAAAATTATCTGCTTTATCTAATAACTGTTCACTTACAAGAAACCAAATCCATCAGTAATCTGCAGTTGTTCTGAAGTTAATATGACAGTAGTAACTAAAAATCCAGAGCAGCTAAAGAGAGAGACTAGAGCTTTAAGAATATAGTTGCCGACTCCCTGTAATTCTGATCTTCTCGTGCCATGTGAGAAAGCCTAAATTCTGATGGGCACGAGTTTTTCTACACCTGGTTTATATACAAATTGTGGCACAGAGTTGGCATTTCTGCCATTGTTGAGCCAAGCCTAAAGTAAAAGCGGAACCTTAGTATGTTCTTAGTTTAAGCTTTTCCACAATTATGACTTTTAAAAAATATATGACAAGTTGCGAACTCAAAAACCTAATAAAATACTTAGATATACATATTACATCTAACAAGCTATGTTAAATGCCTAGTATGTGTGCATTTATAGGGTATAGTCTTGGTTAGTGTGATTTACTCTGTGTGCCGTCACCAAAAGGATTCAACATTTAAGGCGGTCCGATACAAAACAATACAGAGATCATTTAACTCTAGGTTTCCTGCTTAGACGAAAATCTAAATTATTTCAATTATTTTGTTCATGATATACCATAAGCCTCTGCTGAATAGGTTAAAAATATCTTGCTTTGTTAACTCAACATACGATATAGACAGTAAGCATACATGTGATAGTTACATGGACCTTCTGCCTTATAAAATACCAAGGCTTTAGATTTCTCAAGTGTGAGTGTAGAGAATCTTCGGTAAGTAAATACCTCAGTTAAGTTCTTGATAGGGATGACTGAATCCAAATATTCTGGCTAAATACTCTCTCAGATTGAGGAAAAAAAAAAAACCATCAAGAACTCAAGGAAAACAACAAACTTCTGCACTTCCGTAGTTTAGTGACTGGGGATCAGAAAACAAATTAAAGGAACAATCCTGGGGATGAGAAGTAGCATACATTCATAGAGACTCCAAAAAATACTGGTTTCAGCTTAAGCATTAAGCCCTACAAAATGGAAAGGAATATTTTCATATTTACCTTTTCAGAAAACACTTGGGTTTATTTTTACCTTTTTTATGCCTGCTCCTGAGCTTTGCAACAGCTAACTGACACTATTCAAGTCATGTCATTGTTCTTCATTCTAGCATTCAAGTTTGTTTAGGTATTTTCAAACTGATGGAGATTTATACCTCTGTTCTTAAACAAGAAAGAAACTGGAAGCAAGATTTTTGAGAACTGATTTTCTTTCTGTAGATCGTTAACTTTTACTCATCTGCCTGCATGAAAGTTATCAAAGACCAGGACTCAAAATTTTGCAAAGCCACACAACTGTAGTGAAGTAGCAAATTAGGTCAGCAGCTGTCTCAAAGAAGAGATGACTGAAAGGATCAACTGAACTACTGAGTCAAACTTCAGACTGTCACTTGAAAATTAAAATTGACAGCAACTACATTTAACAGAAATTAGTGTGAGTCATTTGACTTACAAATATTCATATGACAAAGAGCTGCATATTAGTTGACGATTCCTACTGATTTTCATCACGGTTTGGACAATAGTCCTGTCCCTATAAAAGAACTACAGCCGGCTAGTCAAATTATTTTCCTGCACAAGTAGAAGGATGCTGCTGAGAACTTCTGCTGTCAATGGTAAAGGATAGTACACGAATTTGGAACCTTGGCTTCAAGTTACAAGTCTTAAACACCTGGAAGTTACTTTTACAACTGTTCAGTAACCTCCCTATTTTATTACAGCAGCCAATTAAAACATTCGGGCTCAGTTGAATACATTAGATAAACCTGAGAAACATTAACCTGAATAGTTGGGTATCTTGCGTTAATTGATCTCACACGTTTATATTAATGACGACAAAGTCAAGAACAAAATAGAAGCAGGTACTACTAAGGACTTGTCTAAGAAGAGGCAGTCTTAACTAGAATTCTCACTTTTTTCAAAACTATTTACTAGTCTTGGATGTTTTAAAAAACAGAAACATATTTTTAAAGTGGAAGATTTATGGCTTAAAACATATATACTAATGTAAGGATACTTTGCCATCAAAGCAGTGAGTCAAAGTCTCTAATAATTGCTGACTGTGAACTGTCAGTGAAATAATCCCTGAAACAAAGACCTGGCTGTACATCATGATCTGATATTCAGCTATAACTCAGGTGACGCTTCTGTAAATCTGCAGTTGGTCTTGTCTTATTGCAATGCCAGCACGGTCAGTTTAATTTCAGCACCTGATAGTGATTTTGTGACTTGGTTGTATACGAATAGCGTGGAGAAGCACTCAAAAAGCAAAACCCTCCACATCATGAATACACATAGTTCAACACACAAAGTCCCATTGCAAATGAGTCATTTCAAAGATACCTTTACTGCAAAACAAACTTCCTAAAGGAATACTGAATTTAGAACTGCAACACAAAGAACATATTGCGATACTGTCCACTAGTTAATCTCTAAAGAGTAAAGGGTTTTGAAACATCAACCTTGACAGAGATAGATGTCTTTATAATACCTTCTCAATAAGCAGAACCTGTTTTTGTAAAACACACTACTGTATCTGATCATTAGCTCTATCAGTTTAACTAAACTTCATTTTAGTTGCAAGCTACTGAATAATACATACAGTTCAATTTTAACCAAACCTTTAAAGCTATGAACAGGAAAAAAATGTAAATGAATGTTCCAAAATTCACAGTATCAAGTTAGACACATGCAAAAAAAATATACTTTCCTTCGTTAAGAAATTTATAGTCATAAGAAATGTATTGCAAAATTCTGTTAGATTTTAATAAAACCAAGAACAGAATGCAAAAAACTTACCTCCCCCTTTTTTTTAATACTTAAGGAAAATATTTAGCCAGTATTTCATGGTAATGATGCTACTTCAAAGATTCATAAAGCATGATGAAACAGCAATATACATAGGAAGACCAGATTCCATACCATGTGTCCCTCAGCTCGAGCTTTGTTTTCCATGGCTTCCCTCTTTCGTTGCCAGAATTCTTCCACTTGCTTTGCTCTATCTGCAGCTATCCATCCTTTCTGCCTGAGTAATTGCAACACATCACAAGATGAAAGTCTCCAAAATATGACACTCAAAAAACCCCCACTGCATTTATTCTATTATAACTAGGACACATACAAAAAAAGTAACTTCAAAGGAATAAAACATCTTCAAAATATGCCTTACATCAACCAAAATACAAGTGAGACTTCCATAAAATGGAGGAAAATAGGCTCGACTAAGTTAAAAGAACAATTTAAAAAAAACCCAGACCAAACCACCATGTTGTCCTTCCAGATCCTGGTCATCGAAACAAAAATGAATGTCAAAACAATTTTAGTGCATTTATTTCTGAAAATGTCTCAGCTGGTTAAAGGAGTCCTCTTTTTCACAAATGATAACAATAATGAAACATTTGCCTTCAGAGATGAGCAAGAACTCATCACGTGAGCCACTCTGGAAGGTCAATACTGCAGCAGTCTTTCAAGACTGACCTACGTTTAGAGTAATAGCTTCTACCACTTAGATAATTAGTATTCTCAGTGTTCTGGCAACAACTTTTGGGGGGATTTTTTTTCATTTTTAAAGGGATTGTGAAGGAATTTTCCTGCCTTAGAATTAGCCAGAGCAAGATGTTTTTTCCACGTTGTCCACCCCAGATCAGTGACCTGCTTAGATAGACAAGGCAGCTGTGCTCAAGTTACCCCAACTGAGCATCTGGCAAGTCTCCTAGCACATACACATGATCGTTGGCCTCAAGTTGCACCACGGAAGGTTCAGATTGGATATTAGGAAAACTTTCTTCACAGAAAGGGTTTTGAAGCACTGGAACAGGCTGCCCAGGGAAGTGCCTTAGTCACCATCCCTGGAGGTGTTTAAAAGACGTGTAGATGAGGCTCTTAGGGACATGGTTTAGTGCCAGATTTAGGTTATGGTTGGACTCTATGATCTAGAGGGTCTCTTCCAACCTAAAAATTCTTCGATTCTACAGTTTAGTAGAGGAACCAGTTTCTGTCAAATTGGTTAAAGTGGAGTCAGAGGAAGCTATTAAAAAAAAACCCCACACACCACAAACCACCACAAACAAAAACCAAAAAACACACAACACCCAACTGAGAAATAGTGTAAGATAGTCTAACAAATGGCAGAATGATGAGGTAATCCCCTTGCCAAGGTTCCCCTACCCTCATTTGACTGAGGAGTATTGGGGGTCCAGCAACAGAAATTGGAATAAGCTGATAGCAATAACTCATCAGGCTGAGACAGTTAAAGAAAGAACCATTTTGCAATACAGGAACTATTGCTAGTAATTAATAAATGAATTAGCACACTTAATTAAACATCCTTGCAACTTGTTTTTTCTCTCCCCTCACCTCCACCCCAAGCAATAAGAAAATGAAATATTTCTATGCGCTACAATTCGTTAAGAGGACAACAGAGATAAAACTACTTTGATACAATAAAACAAACACTGTAGCTGACACCAAACAACTGATAATCTTTGTATACGCATATTTGACTCACTACGAGATTTTTACTGCAATAGTTCATTACATATGAACTTAATTGGCGGATAGTGAAATCTGTCCAGACCTGTGTCATACAGCTGAAGTTTAGTTTACAGTGTTGGAGGAGAGGTGCTTCCCAAGAAAAAAACAAACAAACAAAACCAAAAAAAACCCCAAACCAAAACAAACCTATTTGTCTGAAACCAATTAACAGGAAAAACTTATTTCAATTAAAGTTTATGAAAATAATTATCCCTGCACTAAAGCTGAGTGACTCATTTTGCTAAAACATTTCTTCTGGGCTGTATTTCTGGTCAAGAGACAATTTTTAAAGATTGTTGATGTTGAATATACTTAGCTTTACGTTAGTTGTGGTAGTCTAATCCAAAACATTGTAACTTGAGGATTTCTCAGCAGCTTTAATTTATGCTCTGAATTACCTATCTTTAAGAAAGTTGTGACTATTTAAATGCTTCATTTGAGCTAAACATCCTGAACACTTACCTTATATTTCACTTCCAGCTGAAAGAATACAGTGTAGGAGAGAAACACTGCTAGGCTAGCTATGATAATAAAACTGCTTCTAGATTATTAATAAAGTACAAATACTTACCACATTTTAAATGCTAAGAAACAGAACCTCAATTTAAGGCTAAAGGTACTCCCGTTTATAAATAGAAGAAAGATCTCTAAATATTTTGAAACTACTGCATAGTATTTTCATTGAGTTCTTCCAAGGTCATGTATTTAAGAAATACTGAATCAGTTTCTCTTCATGATCTCCATGTTATTCATAATTTACAGCCCTCTACTACAGTTCTTCTCAATTTTAACACATCTAAAACACTTTACCCAGATGTGGCCAAGTATCATTTAATATTGTCAATGTGTGAGGCAGTGTTTCCTAATTTAGGCAAGACCTGGGCATTGTGGCACTTAATGCAAAGCACTGAGAATAAATAGCGGAGGATAGAAATATGCATCTACATCAGCTGGGAAAATACACCTTCCAGTACTGGGTTCTACCAGGAGGAATTTTATTTAGCTCATAACAGCCCAAATTACTGTAAGTAAAATAAAATATATCTTGTAGCTTGCAAAATTGTAACAGTGTTAAATACATTATGTTATTGCTGCAAATTTTAAAATAGAAAAAAAAAAATCTACAGAGGCAAAATATATTATTAATACATTGAAACATAAAACCGAATAAAATTCGTTTAGAAGAACAAATGTTTTCTTTGGCCTCTTTCTTTTCCTGACATTAACTCCATTTATTTCTTCCTCCATAGGATACATCGTAGGATCTGCAGAAGTTTAAATAATGCATGAGAAAATTCGTCCCTCTAGGAAAGTTACTTAGTGATGCTCATGTACTATACTTCTAGAAAGATATTTTCCCATTTACTGCTCAAAAGTGTGGACATAAATCTTTGGGCAATACTAACAGGTCTGAAGGAGTGCAAAGAAGTTTTGAAGAAGCGACCTGAAAGAGTGAAATAATTTAAAAAAAAAAAAAAAATCAGTACTTGTTTACAATCCTTTTTATATATAAAACACTCAGTTTACAATAATTGAAAAGAATAAGTGTCACCAAATCAGGAATTGCACACCATCATAACATCTTGATGAGGAAAACTTCTGGAAGTTTTCCACTGATCAATAAACAGGAGCTAACAATTCTGGAAGCATTCTAGACACTCTCCTATGCTAGAGAGCCAAACACTTAGATGTAGGGAAGGCAGTCAGAATGAGATGACAGGAGAAGGAAGCATCTAAACACGTAACACAAAAAGTGGAACTATGAAAATAGCAAAGGAGGAGGCTCATAATTATAATATTATCTGCAAGTGCATTAAGCCAATAATTTTGGCTGAAATGTAGTTTACTAAACAGTTGTTAGTAATCTACTTTTTTCCACTATTGGGGAAGCCAAGGTTTCCATTGGTTCTAAGGAATTGTGGTCTGTGAGGGACTAACGCATGAACAGACAGAACAGTACCAATGGATAAAAGCGATTTTGAAACATGTCCAACTACTAAATGAAACAAGACACAGAACAGAATCTAACATGTAAGGACAGATTTATGGATTATTGTAGCCCAACCTGTTTGCACTGCCTTGTTTAGACACTTCCTTCAATCTTTTCACTTTTTTCCTAATTGCACCAGCATCAGGTAAATGGTGATGACCTGCAGGTCTCTTAGGAACTCCTGGACGTACTCCAGGTGGAATTCCTCTGTAGGTAAATATGTACAGTAACTTTCATTACTTTCATCTAAAGCAGAGCACACACAACGTCTAGTGCAAGGTAGCCATACCTTTCAGAAACTTCTCGGCCTTGTACTTTCGCCCTCAATCTGGCTTCCCTCTCTTCAGCTACTCTAATGTTTTCCTTCTGCTGTTGCATCTGGTCGAAAATAGCATGATAGTGTTCATATGGTCCTCTGGAAGACACAGGAAAAGGACCAACACCACCTCCACCGCCATAATATGGTGCCTGAAAATCAGAAAGGAGAGGGTGGAAATCTCAAATACTGGTTTTAACAAACCCTTCCAATTTTCACCTCTTCAGCAGAATAAGAGCATTAATATATCCTGCAACAACTCTGAATTGCTCCTAGTTTTATTCCTGGCATGCCCCAATTTTAAGGAACTACAAGATAAATATATTTAAAACTTATTTTTCTGTTAGCGCTCCAGAATAATACAGCATTTTACCTCCTTCTGATAATAGTCTAGTTATACACAAGATACCTATCACAGATTTTGGAAGTTATTGGTAACACATCCATTGAAGTGTAATTAGAGATGGATGTTCCACATGGCAAAAAATCAAAGTTTTAGCACAAAAGCTAGAAGTGACAAAGTACTAACCAAAGTACTAACAAGTGATTTGTAGCCAAAACCCCTTTTTTTTCATGAAGCTAGAAATGGTTAAGCACACTTCTAAGGTTGCTGAGTGACATTAAGTGCAGATTTATCTAAGAATCCCTCTTGCTACCAACCTATAATTCTGTTTCATCACTAGAACTGAGATGCTTCACTATTAAAGCTCAGATCAGGGGAACATCTACCACAAGTGACTACTTTATGCAAATTATCTCTGTCATTCTCAAAGAATTAGAATTCCTACAGAACCTTCATGTGAAAATAATAATAAAGAAATATGTCGCAAGCAGCTGTGCACAGTAGTAGGCAAGGATGGAAGCAGAAGATGTGAAACTGGCAAAACAAGGTTAAGGTTGTCAGCACATGCATAAAAATGTTCCCTTTACACCTGGGGAAGCAGTTAAGTAGCCCATGGTAGTGAATCTACGGGATTTGTTTTAACAATAGTGTAAATGTTCCTTCCAGAGTGGTCTTAAGTATTTTTAATAAATTCAAATAGGTGAGTGCATATGTGACAGGTTCAAGATTGCCTGCTTAGCAGCTCTTGAACAGATTACATTTGGCAATGGAATTCTGCTCACATTCTGAGTTTTGGTTGCTCAGCATCCATCAATAGCTCCCCATAACCCATATGACAGAACACTGAAAGATTTATCCAGGCACTCAAATACATATGCTGGTATGCTGTTCATCTGAATAGAAGTAATTCACTATACAAGACTCCAGTTTCTACAAACAGAAGGCAAAGTCTTGCATTAGACACTATTCAAGGTTTCACCTATCACTATTATAGCTCAGTTTTTAAAAGTATTATCTAAAGGAATAGTATGATCCATCTCTAGGCAAATGCTGTGAAGCAGGTGCTCATCAATAGTCTGCAGAACAGTTACAGCCCCTGCTAGAACCATGAACCCAAAAGCCAGATCCTTGTCACCTCTTTCCCCACTTTCCCTCAGAAACAGGTACCAGCAACCAACCCAAAAAGACAACAGGAGGAGAAAATCATGCAGTGCATGAGCCTCCTGTGCTTTCATGAGAGAGTGCTGTTCGACAGCATCGTCAGGGAGTTGCTGGACACACTGTTTTCATTTTGGAGAAAGGAAAATGATAATGAAGTCAAGAATACTACAATAGCATATGGAAAGCTGGAGTGATGATAACCTAGCAGTATGCAGTAAGATTTGTACTAAACCATCCAATCTGGAGAAGACATTTCAATGAATTTTAAAGCATGTTTGCCATGACATTTTGCACCAGTGATGCTTAGTGAAAAATACACACGGTCACTGAACCTGTTTCCCTAGATGACTGAGGATACTGATAACGATGCAGCTGTAGCTACAACAGAATACTTCATACATTTGCAGTGCCTGAGGACCTTGCAATAAAATTCTCAAAGCTAACCAGAAACATGACTGTTTTCAGGAATATATATAGCTCTGATCCAAAAATGACAATGCTGATATATTGTGTTGGGTGGAAGCTTACATTGGTGCCTGCCAATTTCATCTTAGGGGAGAGAGAGAGAGAGAGAGAGAGAGAGAGAGAGAGAAGCACGGCATAGGAAGCAAATTATGTTTTTCGATTTTTCCATTAAATGCAGTTTTTAAAGTCTGGTATGCTTAAGTATGCTTTTATATTTAAGCTTCACTTATATGATGTGTGACACACATCCAAAGATGATGTCTATTTTGAAATAATATACTTAACAAGTAGCCACTGAAACCTTGTCAAGTGCTTGTTTATTCCCCATATTCTTGTACAAGGAACAGAAAACAAAACCTTATTCATTTTGACTCTACTGCTCAGTCAGACCTTGTTTACAAAAACCCTACTGAACATGTTCAGGCCAAATATTTTTTAAAGACTCACTAACACCGCAACAAATAGCTGTGTTTAATCCATTTTCTATTGTGAAATAGATCTACACCACAGCAATACTTAAATTCCTGCACTGGCTCTGTCTGATGAGAGTACCCAGACCTCCATATTCAAATAACTTCACAAGACTACTTCCCAGCACAGTTGTTTCCATGAAACTATAACACACAAACAGGCAAAAAGAAACTGTCATAGAATCAGATTAAATTATGTAACTAAATTATGCAAGAAGTGAATGGCTAAAGAGTTTACTGCTTTCAGACAAAAATAATTAGATTTACTCAGGATTCTTACCCGCCTCCTGAACAACTTATCGGTATATATAAACATTGTCATTTACGTTACTAAATAACAAAGAATGCTTAGAAGTAGGTGTTTAATACTGGGGAAGAGGTCCATTATCATAGTATGAGAATCTGGAAAAAGATTTCAACAAAGGAATTCAAGAACAAACTTGAATGTGAAAGCAGCTGTTCATGCATAGATTGAGCATAAGAAAAGTAGCAAGAGCAGGAGTGGAAAAAAGAAAGTAGTGCATGAAAACCATTACTGGCAGAAAGAGAAGAGATTCAGAAATTTAGGAAGTATTAAAAATGAAAATTGCACATGTTCTCCAAAAAGCCAGGGAAGAGAGTCTGTTATAGAGTTTCACTTAAATTATCCATAGATTAATAGTGGGCAGCCCCAAGAGCCGATCTCCAAGAACAGATCTTTCTGAAAAGAGAAGACCATGCCAGAAAACCAAAGTCAGAGGGAACAGACTACAGCACATTTCTGCATCTGCTGCCAACCTTAACATCACCACTTCCACCTGAACCAAGCACATTCCTCCATCCTTGTTCCCTGGCTCTGTTTATTCGTTCCATCTGAAGGAGAAAACAATACAGGAAAACATAATTCAAGGAATCACTAAGTAAAAATTGAACTTCACTATTAACACATTTTAAACATATTTTACCCTTTCTTTTTCCAATCTTCTCATTTCATCCGCCTTCAGTAAACTGATCTGCAATGTGTAAGGTTTAAGCATGTTTAGTAACCGAGGAATTGAACTACTCTGTATTTTTATGCAACATACAACACACCACAAGATATTTCATTAAAATTAATATGGGTAGGAAAAAAGTCTGAAGAATCTTGTCTACCTGATCTCTCTGGCGTTTTTCTTTTTCAGGCAATTCTAATCTTTTCTTTTTTGGAAGTTCCTGAAAAATAAGCATATAATTTGGTATTTATTACCGAGCCATTATTCTGTCAAGTCTCTGTCAAGATAGGCCAGTGCTCCAATTGCTGGTGTATGTCCAAGAAGATTAAAAAAAAAAAAATATATATATATATTCTTTTTTTTTAAAATCACTGTTACATAATGTTTGGAAAAAAAGGAGGAAAGGTTTGAAGGTTTTATTTTGTCATTCTTGCTCTGTACTTCACTTTTGCTTAGTTTGAAAAAGTAACATTATTTCATGATACCTCAAACATTTTCCTCCTTTCTTCTTCTGGATTAATTTTCTTCATTGGAGTTGGAAAGCCTAAATAAAAGGTGAAACTTCAAATTAGATAGTATGATGCCAGAATGACAGAAAAATTCTAATCAGAAAAAAAAAATCTTAAACCCACAACTTAGTACGTGCACAATGAAGTTTAAAGTAATTACTCAAGAGGTTTTAAATGAAAAGCAGTGCTAGGATCTAGGGGTAAATGCTATTGTACTTGTTCATCTTCTACTGTAAGCTCTGTCTTGAAAGCTGAAGGCAGTAACTTTTACATCTGTTTGTCTTATTTTTTCTTCTCTGGTAGTATCATTCTGCATCACAATCTGTTCCTATTAGAACTCTTTGAGGGTCCCTGGATATTAAGATTCTCGTTTATTCAGAGAAGAGATTTATTAAGTTATCCTTAGGCTCTTGAGCCTGGGTAACTCTAACAAAGGCTCTTGCTACCTATGGAAAAGAACACAGCCACTATTGAATACAGGGTAAAGAAACACCCATACGTAATAAACCATGCTGCTTACTCTAGTCTTCTCAAAGAAGTGGTTACTTCTAAAGCATGTTTTTCTGATCATGCTAGAACACAGAGCACTTCACAGTATTTTCTTTTGTTGACCTAAAGTCCTATCAAATGAGTACTTTAAAATCAAGTATTTCAGAAGACAGAAGCCTTTAGAGACTTAAGTCAATGTAGTTCAACTACAGTGAGTTAATGTAATATCACTAAACAAAGCAGATGATTGCTACATGCTCCTCTGAAAAAACAGTTGAGAGATGCAAGCTCAGACTACCCTGGAACAACAAATAGAAGAACACGTATATTACACTGTAGCCATTGTTTCTATTTTACATCTTATCCCTTGTCACCAGGTACAATCCACACAAAGAATACATCTTAAAATTGCAGCGTTACTGACTCCTTACATGTAGAGCAAAAGGTATTTCCTCAGTCTCTACTCTGCCACTTTGAGTCTCTATGCAAGCTGGATCGGTGTTGACTGGTGACACCAATTACAAAGAGCAGCAGCCTTAAACCATAAAAACCTTGTGGTCTCATAAGGCCACACAAGAAGTCTGTGCTTTCCCTTCTTCTTGCTGTCTTTGAAAAAGTGTGTATCCCAAGCCATCAAGGCTTGTGTGATAAATGAGTTTTTCCCTAAACCCCCGAAAATTTTGAACTTCAAGAATAAGTTACATCTCAGGGGTAATTTTCTATCCACCTATCAAATTTGACAGGTGGGTAGAGATATCAGTATCATGTTCCCCAAAGTGCCACGGGGAGAAGGAAAAAAAACCAAACCCAACTCCAAAATCCCCAACAACATTAAAAATATTACTCGTTCAGAAAAAATGTGAATTACTTCTCTTGCTGAAGTGGGAGCTTCTTGGTTGCTAGTTGTTTGGTGTGTGCACATAGCTCAAAACTAGCTGTATCATAAACATCTCCTGGCCATGCAGTAATTAAAGGAATAAAGAGAGAGAAGAGAAAAAGGAAAAAAAAAAAAAAAAAAGGAGGAGTTTTACATAATAAGGAGTACAGAGAAGATGACTGGCAGAAAGATCAAAAGTACAGTATGAAGGTATACAGAAGGCTATTTCTCATTAGCTCATGGAATTAAGTCTGGGAAACTCCTCTTCCAATCGCACAGTTTCCTCTGGCTGACAACACTTCAGAAAATGACTAAGAAATTTTTCTATGTTTTGAAAATTTCAGATTATTTTTGAAACAAGGAAGAAAGATGTACAGATTTTTATTATGTCAATTATCCTGACAGACTTCCAATATTTCTAAGAGTGGTCAACATTAACAAAAGAACTGAAAACATGCAAAGCACATCTAATTCAGCAGTGGAATTAAACTCCAAACTTAAGGCAGCAGTCTCCAAAAATCATTATATTAAAACCAACTAAACAAACAAAAATCAATAACAAAGCAAGCCAAGCAGTTATACTACTACTACTTTCTCTGTAGATGCATGTGCCCACATAAGAGACATTTTGAAAACGAATGCATAGTATTTTCATAGCATTTAAATATGAGCAAATCAGTTCAATTTAAGTAACTTAGCTTCTTACCTGTCTAGATTTAGCCAATGGCTTCTTTTCATTAGGCTTTTTAGGTGCATCATAAGACTTCCTGATTGCTAAAGGCACTCCATATTTTGCAGCAGGTTTGGTAATTTTCTGAGCTGGTGCAACTGAAGTCAGTAATTGTTCTTGAGCCAGTCTTTTAGCTAAAAAGAAAAAAAACCCACAAAACTGTTTCACAGCTATCCGAGCCAGCCAGTTTACTATATTTCCCTTTAACAAGGTGGTAGAACAGCAAAACCGGAGGAACACAGGTGAACTGCTAACATTTCATTCACATGGGGTGATGCATAAGTGCAGTATACCCAGTTGTCTAAAACAGCTCATCTAAATTTCATGCTTGGTAAGAAACAGCAGAACACAATCCCTGAGCTTTTCACTCTCAACACTTCACTCTAAACTGCAGAACTGAAGCTTATTTCAGCTGCCATGCTTTATTATCCAGTGGATATCCCATGGACACAGGTAAAAGTTTTCCTAATGGAATGCAGAGACAGGCCTCTGTCCACTAAGACACTGGACTGCAACCTGCAACACTCATGTCAGAAGAAGATGAGCCCTGGAAGAGCTTCAGGGTCCTTGAAGGATATCATTTTCCCCATAGAGTTCTCAAAAATATGCCAATATTGTGGATTTTATTCTGTGCTAGCAGGGTTCTCTTACTACAGAATAGCAGGATAGCAGTGAAACCCACAACATTCTGAGAAAACAACAAAGCATGTGCCATAGCCTCAAGTAATTAGGAGGAAATAAAATAAAGAAGGGGAAGAAAATGTAGGAAAAAAGGGTAAAATAATGCAGGAAAAAGTAGTAAGATATGACCATCTGAACAAAGTGAACCACAATCTAATTTCATAGAACATAGAATAGTTTGGGTTGGAAGGGACCTTCAAAGGTCATCTAGTCCAAGCCCCCTGCAATGAGCAGGGACATCTGCAACTAGATCAGGTTGCTCAGACCTCCGTCCAGCCTGGCCTGGAATGTCTCCAGGAATGGGGCATCTTCCATCTCTCTGGGCAACGTGTTTCACCATCCCCATTGTAAAAAATTTCTTCCTCATGTCTAGCCTAAATCTCTCCCCATTTAGATTAAAACCGTTACCCCTTGTCCTGTCGCAACTGGCCCTGCTAAAAAGTCTGTCTCCATCTTTCTTATATGCCCCTTTAAGTACTGAATGGCTGCAATAAGGTCTCCCTGGAGCCTAATTTGCTGCCAGTAGTAGAAATTCTACTGCTTTGGGCTAAAGTCAGGGCTAAATCCTGGAATTTTTACCAAAATCTCCCATGTTTTTACAAGAAATGGTATTTCTCGTTACCCATTTGTCATTAGTAAGGGAAAAAATAAACAGACAATAACATATAAATTATTTCCAGTATTTGCAGTCTTCACTGTCTCCTTTAATTTTGGAAGCATAGCATACTTCAGGAGGAAAAAGTACACCTAAAATCTTACAGGACCATAGTTCATATTTGCATCATTTGTACCCTACATACATTCAAGCTCTCTGGGGGAGACAGGAAAATTGCTTCCCTCTCTTTTTTTTTTCCCTGAAACTTTACAATCAGGTATAAGAACACACCAAAACTAATAAAAGAACAAAGCTCTATACGCTGTCTTGCCAGAACTGAAAGCAAAAGCACTTGCCATACTTACTTACCTGGTGCAGCATGTGGTCCAAACTTCTGGAAGATTTTGTGATTGAATTCTTCTGCAATAAGCTAAACAAAAAGTCGAACAGTTAACCAACAGTATTATGTCTGAGGCTTGAAAGAACTCTTTTTCAGACAAACTTACCTGTAAAGACTTTCATCTAACTATTATGAGTTGAAAGTATATTTCATATACAAAATGAATAGCCTTCTCCTGAAATTTCTTTAGTTGCCAGTTAGAATCCACTAGAATTCTTTACACTTGGTGAGGTTTCCGTTTGCATTCATTTCCTGTATGTCCTTTCTCTGTCTATATTTATTTACCTTGTATGAGTACTACTATTCAATTGTTAAACTTGATCTCTTTAGATTAGTAAAAGGACATGAATAGATGTCAAATGATATCAACAGATTCTAAACTGAATAGTGAGCAACTTCTAGGTCATATATATGTGACATTTAAATATCAATAAATTTAAAGATTACTTCGCAATATTTCACAGAACACACTTTCAGGACATTCCAAATTCCAATCAAAAATGGCTTGAAGAAATTGTGATAAAGAAGCGATGCTGAAGTCATTGGCAGCACCGTTTTATGAAAAAATACATATGTAAACAAATCAACATCTCCCTCATAATTCCTCACTATGCAGAAAACCACACAAAACAATGCACTTAAAATGTCAATTTAAATTTGTTTGTGGAAACTACCAAATACTTAAGTAATTTGAGATTTTTCTTTACAATTTGTAGTAAAACCTTTTCTTCCGCACTGAAAGCATCTCTATAAAAGCTCTAGGAAATACCATTACTCCGATTTCTCATGTTGTACATTGACATTGCAGTAGGGAAAAGGAAAAGTTCTATGATGTTTTTTAGCAAAGTTAGAATTAAAACTAACTCCATACCTGTGGTGTGAGAAATTTTTCAACCCGTTTGGCTATAAAATTTTTCTCCAATATGGAGTTTACTGATGGTCTATTCCTAGGATTCCTTTTAAATAATTGTGACAACAGATTACGTAGATCATAGGAGTAATGCATAGAAACAGGCGGAAAAGGTCCAGAGATTATCTTCAGTACCAAGTTCTTCATGTTACCAGCTTCAAACTACGTCACAAAAGAAAGAAAAGTTATTATTACTTACTCTCTGTCCATATGTAAGGCTGCATATAAACATAAAGAGGAAAACAAAAACCAACACACCTTCCCTTGCCTCAATGTACCAAAACAAATTTTCAAGGCCATCAACAGTTCACATCAGTGGTTTAAAATAACCTGCTGCCTCATAATAGAGATATTTAATACTACAGAGATATAAACCTTGCTAACAAGTAACTATTTCACTCCAGATCCAGACTGACAATGATATATAATTAAGGAAAAAATAATGACGTAATTATCTGCTTCATCTCTTCTCCCACACACTTTTTCAAATGAAACATTGTAAAGTGTTCACACTTGCACAGAGTGAAATCCAAAGGAATGCTTAGACTTCAGCTTAAGCTCAGGAAGCCCAGCACACTGTTTCAATTCCTTTGTACTATAAAAAGAAAATAGTAAGTATCACCCAGCTCACAGAAAGCAACCTATTGCTGTCAATTCTTAGAAAGGCAACATTGTCAGCATTGCTGCCACAGAAGAGACCAAGCAATAAGAAACTATAAAAGCTTGAAATGAAATCCTTATTCCTTGGTTGTTTTTTTTCTGATATGAATATTTTAGCTATTTTTATTTAAAGAAAAAAATATTATTTTAAAAAACAAACATAAACAAACAAAACCATATGAAAAAATACAACCAAAACAAGACAGAAAAAAAGGTTTTTTCTTCCCCTCCTAACTGGAAAAATGCATGATGCAGATGTGTTCTTCAAAACAACACACACACACAGGCAACTCTTTCACCTCAGGAGTTTTCTCTAAGAACTATTTCTGTTCTAAACAGAAATGCATTAATCCATCTGCACAAAAGCCAACGGTCCAAATTCAGACTTGCAATGAACAAGTCAAGTTTTTGGAAAGAAGGAGACACTATTCACAGTATCGTTTGCTACAGCACCTGACATTTTTTTTCAGCTAGCATAGTTCATTAGAAACTGACATTGAAACAAAATATACAGTACGAAGATTTCTGGAGAGGCTGGCATGAACAAAAAACAGATGGAAAATGTTGGTCAGTATAGGAAGAGGAGATGAAAATGTTGAAGGTAATTTTAAACAATCACCATTAAAGCCTTTCATCATGTAAGGCACATTTGCATAACATCAGGAAAAATCCCTGTTTGAAATCACTATGATTTTAAAGAAACAAGACGTTTCTACTCACCGCATGTTTAAGTGTGCACATTTCATAGAGAACACAACCAAGAGCCCAGATGTCACTAAAGCAAAGAGAACATGCTTAAGAATTGGTGCTAGGTGTAACATGGCCATGTAACTTACATCTGTGAAGTCCATCTTTGAAAAGGCAAAGGTTGTATTTTGAGTATGTACAAGCTCTCTTGTATCTTCCACCTTCTCAAAGCACAACAGCCCAAACAAAAAAAGAATTCAACAACCAAAAATCAGGCCAACCTGAAAACTAGCTGGGGTTATTTTGGCTCCAGATTTTATTTAGACCTTTTCATCTAAACCACTCCAATCAGAGAAATTAGACGATACATGGACAGAGGCTTTCTTTCTTTAAATGTATACATTTACCTGAGGTCTTTGTATTAAACAAACAAAAACCCAAACAAAAACCTCCACCCAGTTCAGCAAATAAAATTCTTAAAGTCAATTTACTCTGTTTACCCTTGACTTATCTTACCCTTACTGATGACAAAATTACACGATTTGGTTAGAATACCATTTGATAATAAATGCCATATAGGAGAAATTAAGGGACAAGGAACTGTAATAATTTTTATCTTTTAAGATACCAATTGGAATTAGTACAAGGCACCCACAGCAATGGATGCAGCAGCTTAGTGAGGCCTAAGACTAACTTGAGAGTGAGCATGTTAATGACATGACGGATGCTGTTACCAGATACAGCCTACTGCCTGGACAGCAAATATATAAGCAAAGTATCTGTATGACTTCGTTATCTGAAGCAAGCTGAGCCACTTATCTATGCATCAGCTTAGAGAAACCAATTACTGTGTTTGTGATTTCATTCTCATCATGCTTTCACATTCATAGTGCATAAATTAAGGCAGTACAACTAGTGTGGAGATAGGCAAAAGCAGAACCATCATGAAGAACACAGCTAGATCAAGAACTCGGAGCATTAAGCTACATCATCTCTGCATCACATTGCTTTGTACTGCACAGACCTGCTAACATCCCACTTGTACAGATTCAGTACTTTCTTGGGTAAGAGATGGAACTAGTAGCTCTTCACCATTATCCGAATAGAATAGCTTCAGATTTCTAAAGAGCTCGCTTTTTTTTCCTTACCAAAAACGTTTAATAAAATGTTTATTAGTACCTTTTATTGTTGTAAGGTTTGTTCTGACATATTTCAGGTGATAAATAGTATGGTGTTCCTATGCAAGTGCGAGCCAACTCAGCAGTACTAAGAAAAAAATAAGAATGAATGTTAACTAGTTAACTCACATGAAGTGCACACATTGTGTTTTCCTAGATCAAAGCGATTTAGATTAAGTCAGAGAAAACAGCATCAAAAAGGAGTTACCTGTTAAGAACTCTGGCGATCCCAAAATCTCCCAGCTGTATTGTTCCATCTTTGGTTAAAAATATATTCTTGATACAGAAATTTTAAGAAGTCTGTTAATTAAAACATTCATGCAATTGCAAACTTCTTGTTCTCAACATGTTTTGGGAAGAATAAAGTTTTCTACTATTCAATCACTCTGAAGTCACTAGCAGTAGCGTTATTGACTCCTCTGAAACACCAGGCTTACTCTAGTCCTCCATAATCAAAATTAAACACTATTACACATTCTAGAATATAACCTTTTCTGTCCCCACTCATAAATATGAGTAATAATCAAGTAGCTTCATCAAATAGCCTCATCTGTTTGTACAAATATCACATAAATCTCTTCCAGACAATTCTGAAGAAGAAAAGTGTTTCCAGTATTCAAAGTGTTTAGGTAAAAAGACTATTTTCTATAATTTTCCAACTTACGCTAGCAAGATATGAATGTAACCATTTTGGAAGTAAATTCAGTTAAAAAATAGTTACCTACATACCTGTGACTTTATGTCCCGATGCAAGATTTTTCTATCATGTATGTGTTTTAGTGCTAAACAGATTTGTACAAACCAATCCAGAATCTATGCGCAAAAGAAAATGCAACATTAGTATTGTCATTTATCTGAAAGCTGCCCCAGTTACATAACTAAAGATACTATCAGATCAGTTTTCTAACTCAAGATTTTACCCTCTTCCCACAAACTTGTCATTTATATACCACAGAATAATAAAAAATGTAACAGTATTGTCACTACAGTGCAAACTTTTTAATGAAAGATGCATATTACCCAAATTGGAAATTAAGTCAGAGACCCTTACATATTATAAAGCTAACAAAAGTATGCATTATGAATTTGATTGACGAAAATGTTTAAGACACAGAATTTGCATCTTAAAGATTGTACTTTTGCGGTAATGAATACAAGTCTTCTTGCAGTCAACCAACCAAGAGTCCTACAAAACCATACTGATGTTTACAGAAACACTTATTTTATCATACAGTAACTTTATGTATTTTACCGTAAATAGAAAAATAGTACAAAGCACATTTCAATGAGAAAAGCAATGAACTACATTTACCTAGAAGATTAAAAACAAGCCAACAAAACCCATGTTTTTGTAAATTTGTAAAAAACATAATATAAAGTGACTACCTGCAAGAACTTTTCCATGTGAACACTGGTTTTACACTCGCAATTTAGCACATACATGTCAAGATTACGGTATAATCCAAGGTGTAATTTTCACTTGTCTATGTTAAGTTCTTCTTGTAAAAGTGAGCCCAAATTAGAAAAAAAGTTTTACAAATCATATCCAAAATGTTTGATGATTACCCTATTCTAAACACCATCAACAGACCTAATACAATAGGAGGCCCTTCCAACCACAGGTAAATTGAGATCCTACTGGCAGCAGACACAAAAGCATAGAAAAAGTTTTGTAAACAAGGAAACATATGTTAGTTGGAAACAAAAAAAACCTGAACCCTGCATAATTATTTTCACTTAATTGAATCAGATCTATATAAAATGCTCTCTTTTATTCCAAACTCTCACACGGTACAAATGACTTTATAATGAGTATCATGGGAAAAGAAAATCTGCTGGTATACATGAATACAATATTAAATTTTTTCTAATGGAAAAATGAACTTTCAACTATGTCAACTTCATATTGCCATATTATTGTACTTACAAAGTATGTTATTCTATACTTCTCATAAGTGCAAATCAGTGTTAAAAAAATCCTGTGCCATTATATATTTACAAAAATGATTTCAAAGGTTTAAAAATATTAATGTTGTCTTTCAGTATTTTTCATTTCTCAGACTTGGTTTACTTACTTCATAAGAGATCCAACTTTTTTTAAACCATCTTACACATACAGACAAAACCCCAATTAACATAGCCAAAAATTCCAGCTACATTTTTAAGAGACTACTGTGACTGATGGCAATGAGAATCACAATTTGAGAACCTCCTTTAGATTAGTCAACTATATCTATCACACTGAACCAAAATAATTTAAAACTCATGAAAAAGTATCATGCAAGAAAACACTATAGCAGCAGTTTCCTGTTACCTGATCTTCAGAGAACAGGATTCCTTTCTGGGCATTAATTTTTTTAAAGAGGTCTCCTCCTTCACAGTAATCCATCACTATGTAGAGACAGCCATTTTCTGTAAAATAAAACACAATGTATTTCAAAAAGAAAAAGGCAGACCCACCTTTAATGTCGCTTTCCAAGTATCTTCACTGCAGTCAGAGAAAAAGCAACAAAAAAGTTAACCTTTTCACATGCAGATTCAGATATCACTTATTAAGTACTTTTTTTTAAACTTCAAGCAAAATTACTTTTATTATTTTGAGTTTCCCAACATGAGTTTCCCATTTCTGGTAACATCGGACTATTTCGATAAGGAGAGGGAAAAAAAAGCCACATCTGCTGAACCAAAGGCACAAAACGAGGTTCAAAACCACTATGAAATTAAAGGTGTCGCTTTACGAATGTAATATAAACCACTCTTCAACCTGCTTTCAGACATCTTATAGATCCCCTACTCTAAAAACAGAGTTCTAATTCAGGTAGTTGCCTCTATTTACCTAATTCTTTCTTGGAGTTTTATCTGGACAAGGTATTACTCACACTAAGTGCAAGACTGTGACAACCACCAGCTCTCATACCAGACATACAGTTCATTTCAGGGACTGAGTAAAACTTCCAGCAGACAATGACAGACGGAAACAATTATTTTTCTGATTTTTTAAATGAAATTCGGGGAGGCTTCCAAAAATCCTATGCAAGTTTCCACTAGGACGTAAGAACATATATAATACATTTCATACAACATTACAGTTTTGCTCCCCAATGCAATCTTATCCCATTACTGATGAAAAAAAGACTGGGCAGAAGCAGGTTACTAAAAACTACAAAGAACTACACTAGCCACATATTAGGCATGATTTTGAGAAGAGCTGAATAAATGCATTTTATCAGTCACATGTCACTCAAAAGAAAAACTCTTATTTTATGAAAGAGATTGTCATAGCACTTAAAAACTCTAAATAGAGTCAAAATTAATTAAATCATCTAAGCTGCTTAAATTTTACTCCTTCAGAATGCTTCTGGAATTTGCCTTTCAAAACATCACATTCAAGACTTTTCGTTTGTGCTTACAGCTGTTTGTATCTTGATTAAGCTTTATAATGGTGTAATTTTAAAAGATGATCCTAGGATTCTGAGTTTCTGGTAGACCTGTTGCTGAAATAGTTCTCTCTTATAAACCAAATCAGTACACTCAAAGTCAATGTGCTTTAGTAATAGAGATGCAACATGAAGTCTCTTGAACTACAGATTAGAGGATCTACCCTTGAAAGAAGAAAAAAGAAAAAACCAGTCTTAAAGAACAGGCTTCTGTTACAAAGACAAAAGTGTAGATTTATAAATTAGAAGACTATGGCTGTGCAATGACTCCAGCACAAAATTCTAATTTAATGAATAGACAAAAATAAAAGCCCTAAGAAGACATAAGAAAGCAGAAAAGAAGGAAAACAGAAAAGAGCAGTATTCCTAGAGAGTATCTCAAATAAAATTTACATTTTAATAGTATTTTAACCATAGAATAGGCTCTTTGAATCTTTTATCTGTTCTGCTCATTTCCAAAAACATTCACTGTGAAAACTAATGTAGGATTATATTTCTCTTTCCTTCATAGCTTGATGAAGCAAACAGTCCCACCTATTTTTCCACCTCTGAAAGCAATTATATGATTATAATTACTGAAGACTGTATTCTAAGACAACAGGCTTTGACATCCAAATTGCTCTTGGTAGGTTATCAATACCCAAATTTAGACCATACTCAGATTTAACATGCACAAGCAGTCAAGTCATTAGAGTATACACAAGTATTCAAGGAAACTTACACTCTGGAGAAATAAAGGGAACATAACCCTTTCATTTAAGCATCAACTAAAACTGACACATGTAAGGAAGAGACATGAATATTTCTATTTAATTGTTGCATATTAACTATTATTTTTAACATGCAGGAAATTGTGAAAAAATACAACCAGAAAGAAATGAAAAGAGTAACAGAAGTGTGAAAAAACCTGATTAAAGAGAGAAAACACACTGACTTTTAAAACTATGTGCAATAAATAATGCATAGACAGTCACTATCATTACTTCAGGTTCTACTGTGTTAATTAATCTTACCTTCAAATGACTCCCTATACAGGACAATATTTGGATGTTTCATGTTGGCCAATACAGCAACTTCTCTCCTTGATTCTTCTCTCTCCTTATTTGACATCTTCAGAAGGAAAATAATGATTTTTTGAGAAAAGGAATGCAAAAAGAATGAATTAGTAATTAGTAATAAACACTCACCTTAGAGATGTTGATTTCTTTAATAACATACTGTTGGCCATTTTCTTTAGCTTTAACAAGAATTGCTTTCCCAAAGGATCCTTCTCCAATCTTTCGCACTTTAATATATTTATCCATAGCTATCTTCTTAAGGCATCCTTACTCGAGTACTAGGGAAAAACAAACAAACACACAAAAAAAGAACAAACAAACCAGATCTAGTTTGCTGTACTTAGTAATCTAATCTGCCAGGTCATGTTACTTTTTTTTTCCCCCCGCCCTCTCTTTTTCTTACTCAAAATGTTAACGTATTCATCTCCTCGGTTGCATCACACGCTTTGTAGCTTTTCCATAAATCACCTACTCTTAGCCTCAATTCTATTTGGGTACAGTTGGCTCACTTGGTGTAAAAACAAAAAGGCTGCATTGATAAAATCAGTTTAATCTTTCTTCTTTACAGACAGTATTTAGAAAATTGTGTGTTTTCTCATTAAATACAGCAAGTAGTCAGTGCCATAACTTCTGATTCAGCTAGCATACAATCATCATATAGGGCTATAGCACCTGGTTAACAATCCTCCATTGAACTTTACCTGGAAGAACTATGATAGTGGCGAGGCAGAAATTCCTACATGCTGTTTCTTAAGAAGCACTAAATCCAATATTTTGGAAGTTAGTCAGTACAATGAAGAAAAAAAGGGACTGAATTCAAGAGAGCCACATCAAGTTTAGAATTATTATAAAATATAGAAAGGTGTGACCTTAACTCTGACTGAAAACTTAGATGATTTATTCTTCTATGTTGCATAGAAAATAAATTAATTGCAAAATGGTGCAAATCAGTATTTTTAAAGTACTGTCTGACCACTCAGACTACCTTTCAAGATTAAACAGATTACTCAACTGAATATTGAGGGTGTTTAAGGTCCTATATTAAAAACTACATTGGTAAAAAAAAGACACTAGTGAGTTGCATGTGCAAAGTATGGCAACATAGAGATGTGTCAAAACCAAGACCAAAGTGATAAACATCAAAATAAATTCATGGTGGACTAAAACGTATTTCCTACTGCAGAAGGAACCTACATACCCTGAGCAAGTTTCTGTAAGCTTGAAAAGACAAAAGGTTCCTAAGCTTTTCTGCATCCAAGCCTCACTTGAGAGCACTAACAGCATTGTGCCCTATTACACAGATCCATACTTCACACACATCGCAGGTGTGGCTTTTCTTTCTGATCGGGGATTTTTTTTGTCACAGAATTACCATGCACCACAGATGCTGCTAAAGAGTGTCAGGACGATGAAGGACCCATACCACAGAAGCAGACTAAGATGAGTAAACTGGATTAATATAGCAAGACAAAACACAAGAGAACTGCAGTAATCTGTTCTGCAAAATAGGAGATGGGGAAACAAGCAGGACTAGGGATAACTACCAGGAAAGAAAAGAGTAACAATAACAGGCCTGCAACATCTTGGTGGGTTTTTCTTTCTTTACCTTGGAGTATAGAAAGATAGTTTAGTGCAAAGTTGCACCTCTGATTACAAAAAAAAAAAACACACAACAAAAACCCCCTCATTATTAACATCAACATTCTCTTTTGGGCAATAGTAAAAATAGCAGGTGAGACATAATTCTAATTTCACGTGGCTTTACTAAGCTCTCTTCCTACCCCTGCTTTGTTTGTGAAACAAGCTATGCTGTACTACTGCTAAACCAGATGCATTAGGCGCAGCTTAGGGCTCTTACTGTTCACTGTTCTATGCGAATACAAGCGATCAAGAAGCAGCCTGTGGGTGAGAAGGTACAGTTCAGTCAAAGAGGGTATACAATTTTGTACGAGTTAGACGGCTTATTTTTACCCGTGGCATGGGAAATACAAGTCTTGAGAAAGGACCGTCAGCGCTGACAGGGCGTTGGCTTTTCAAGCCCTGGGCAAGAAGTCATTTTATCCATCACAGACGCGCACGAAAGCGGCTTGTGCGCCAGGGCACAAGTTACATCCCGAGACAAACAGACAGACCGACCGACCGACCGACCGACCGCTGGGTGCGGAGGCGAGGCGACAAACCCGAACCGCACAGCCAGGCCACAACCAGGCGGACGCCAAGCGGCACCGCGCCGTGCCCGCCAACCCCAGCCCAGCGGCGGCTCCCAGGCCAGTGGGCCGCGCTCCTCCGCCGGGCCCCACCAGGCCACCGCCCCCGCAAAGCTGGGACAAGGCCGGCGGCAGGTGAGAAGCGCGGCCAGAGACCCCCATCCCAGACCGAAAGAGACAGGAAACCAGCCACCAACCTGGCCCCACCAGCAGCTCCTGCCGCCGCCCGCCCCATCCCCACCCCGGCATACCTCCCCGCTGCGCCCGCCGCTGCCACGGCTGCTCAACCCAGCCTCACGCCGGCCGCGGGCCCGCCCCCTCAGCCTCTATTGGCTGAGCCTCCCCAGCGGCTCAGCTCCTATTGGGTAACGTGTGCCAAGGCGGGGCAGCAGGTTCGCTTGACCGCCCTTCCCGCCTTAGCAGCGCTTCACCGTGGCAACGCACGGGCGGCAGTCACGTGACGGGCCGGGAGCCGGGCGCTCAGGGTGATTATTTGCGTTTCGAGGTGAAAATAAATGAAACCGCTATAAATCTTCCCCGAACCAACCACGATCCGCAAGACCGCGCAGCCGGGCACCGGCGGTACGTGTCTGGCCAGGGGCCTCCCCGGGAGGGATGTGCTGGGGAAGCGCGTTCCAGCGGTGCGGCGGAGCTGTGGAGGGCCGGGCCCAGTGCGAGTCACAACGCGCTTTTCCGGCCTTACTCGAATTGTCTCGATGCATCATCCAGCGTGCACACTGCAAAGCACTTTTATACAAACGAACCTGCGGGTTTTTAGTAATTTTTCCTTGTGGAAAAAAAAACCCCAACACTTAACCGGGCACAATATTTTGCTGGAACCTCCGTTCTGTGGATGTAAGCTCGCTGTTTGCTGGCCTCCGTACCTCGGCAGGCTCTGAAATGCCCTGCCCTGCCTCAGGCTGGGGCTGCACAGCAGTGACGCGCTCTGCCCGCCATCTGCACGTCACCTGCAGGTAAAATTTGGAAGCTCTTTGGACCTGCTAGCCAGAGCGCACGGCGCCCGTGAAGCTTGGCCGCGTCTTGCTTCAGCCAGAAGCCACGCGGTGCTGCGATGTACGGAGCCACCTCCTTTACCTGGGAAGCAGCCTCCTCCCCGTTCTGAAGCATGGGGCTTTCCTGCTCCCCCGTCACCGCCCGCTCTGCGCAGCGGCGAGCTGTAACCCCGGCCCGTAACCCGCCCTCACAGAACGGGCCGCCGCCCGCGTTACGATCCGCCTGCGGCGCGGCCGGGCGGACACCCGGGCACGGCGGTGCCGCGGAGAGGCGGCGGCAGCGCCCCCCGCCAAGGCTCCGCATCGGGCGCGCGCCTAACGGCCGCCCTCCTCAACGGCCGCCGGGAAGCCACGCCCCTCCGCGCGCTCGGGCAACAGGGAGGACCCGTATCGGTGGCGGACCGCGGAAACCGGAAGCAGCGGCGGTGACGCGGACTCGGGCCGCCCAGCAGGTGCCGAGCGGGGGCGGTACCGCGCGTGCGCGGCAGGAAGCCCCGCCCCCAGGCCGAGGGGGCGGGGTTGGCTGCTGGAGCGACCGTTGGGCCGGGGGGCCGAGCCGGTGTCCGCGGCGTCTCCGCGACCCCGCCCCGCCGCCGCAGGAGGATGAGCCAGCGCCTCCCCGGGGAGCAGCAGGCGGCGCCACCCGGACAGGTACGGGCGAGGCTGGGCCCGGCTCGCCTCGCCTCCCCTCGGCGGAGGGCCGCGGCACGGGACGGTCGCTCCGGCATTGCGACGTGACAGGAGGGGCCGCGGGTGGGCCCCTCGGTCCTGCCCGCTGGCGTGGGAGCGAGCGAGGCCCAGGTGGCGGCTCCGGCCCGACGGCGGCGGGACGCGGGCGGAGAGGAGAGGAGAGAAGGCAGACCCCGCCGCGCGGCCCGCCTGCCCGGCGGCTGCTGCGCCCGCGTCAGCGGGACCGCTTCGTTCTGCGGCCGGGAGGCGGGAAGGAGCAGAAATGGCGGTTTCTCATGCACCCCTCAACTTATCCGACCTCCTCCCCCGAGACGGGAAAGGCCGGGGTGAGGGGAAGTACCCTGCGTGTTTACTCAGCGTGTGACCTCCTCACCTGATTTCGCTGTTCTGTGGCAGCTGTTCTGAGGGGCTCTGCCGCTTGGAAGATCCAGAGTCTCCTCGTCACGTAAACAGAGTTAGAAGTATTATTCTGCTTGAGTTGCTCACTTTATGTTGGCTCACGGGTTTGGCTGGTAAAGCTGCTGTTGCACAAGAGAGGGAAATAATGGGCTCCTCTGGGAGCCTCTTAATTAAATGAGAAAGGTGCAGGCCAGTGAGGTTAAAACTGAAGATGACTACATTCTTTCATATTATCTTCCCCACTTATCCAAAATTCTTCCCTTCCCTATCAAAAAACGGGGAGCTGATTGTAAAACAAGTATGTATTGATTCTCATCTAAAATGAGCAGGAGCAAGCGCAATAGTGGAAAATTGTGTGCTAATAGTGAAATATGTTCAGTGTTGAATAGCAGATTTGCTGTGTCACACTTTAAAGTACTCAGCTGAGTTAAAACAAGGCCTTGAAAGCAAATTAAAAATGTTTTTGGTGCTAAATTGTCTTAGAGTAGCTACTTAAAAATAATTTTTGAAAGATGTCCCAAAATGGTAATCATTTGTGTTTCAGGACTTGAATGTTCTTTTTGAGGCTGTTGGACCTCTGAAGTTTAAGGTGCAGAGTTTGTGAAAGAAATTAAGTTAATGATTATTTATGTGTCAGATATATTGGTACTTCTTGCTTTTTGACACCTCTCTTCTTGGTGGACCTGTGAAGGGTTTTATAGCCTGTATCCCTTGGCAACATAGATGCTTCTTTGCAAAAACAGCTATTTGAATGAAGGGTATGTGTGCATGTCTCTTTGGTTGGCAAGCAGATGAAAACTTAGTGCTCAGTACTCTGACTTGTCAAAATGGGAAGCAGTTCTGCTGTGGGAAAACTGCAGCTAGCGTGAAACTCACAGCTTGAAACAAAATGACTTTGCATCTGTCTTCAAAACTTGTGAAAATGAAAGGTATATAGTTTCCAGAAAAAAATGAGCTTGTTTCTTGTTTGCTTCTGTTTGTTATTGGTATACCAGTCAAAAAAAATCTTTGCCTGACAATAGTAGATGTCGTGCACAATGTGTGTTGCAATATTTCTAGAAAGATATTTTTCTTGTTCTATGATTTCCAAGGCTGTCTTTGCCCAAATCTTTATGGCATCGTATCTTTAAGTGGTTTACAATACTACCGTTCTCCTTGTGCACACTTGCAAGTTAAAGTAATCTTGGGGTGTATGTCATCTCTCTCTTGTGCTTAATATTGGGTTGTAATAAAAACAAGGCTATCCAAATCCTCAACCGGAAAGACACTTGAAGCTGTTGGTCTCTGCTCTTCTACCTGGACTTGTGCAAAGCATTTGGCACTGTCCCACATTACATCCCTGTCTCCAAATTGGAGAGACATATATTTGACAGATGGACCACTCAGAGGGTAAGGACTTGGCTGGATAGTTGCACTCAAAGAGTTGCGGCCAACAGCTCAGTGTCCAAGTGGAGACCAGTGACAAGTGGTGTTCCTCAGAGGTCAGTATTGGGACTGGCTTTGTTTAATATATTTGTCAATGATATGGACAGTGGGATTGAGTGCACCGTCAGCAAGTTTCCTGACAAAACCAAGCTTTGTGGTGCGGTTGACACACTGGAGGGAAGGGATGCCATCCAGGGGGATCTTGACAGGCTGGAGAGGGCTTGTGCGAACCTCCTGAAGTTCAACAAGGCCAATTGCAAGGTCCTGCACATGGGTTGGGGCAATGCCAAGCACAAATACAGGCTGGATGGAGAATGGATTGAGAGCAGCTCTGGGGAGAAGGACTTGGTGTTGGTTGATGGGAAGCTCAACATGAGCTGGGAATGTGTGCTTTTAGCCCAGAAAGCCAACTGTATCCTGGGCTCCATCAAAAGAAGCATGGCCAGCAAGTTGTGGGAGGTGATTCTGCCTCTCTACTCCGTTCTTATGAGACCCCACCTGGAGTACTGCGTCCAGCTCTGGACCCCCCAGTGTTAGAAGGACATGGACATCTTGGACAAGAGTCCAGTGGAGGGCCACGAAAATGATCAGAGGGATGGAGCACCTCTCCAATGAGGAAGGACTTCAAGAGTTGGGGTTGTTCAGCCTGGAGAAGAAAAGGCTCTGGGAAGACCTTATTCTGGCTTTTAAATACCTGAAGATGGCCTACAAGAAAGCTGGAGAGGGGCTTTTTACAAGGGCGTGTAGTGATAGGACAAGGGGTAATGGCTTTAAACTGAAAAAGGATAGGTTTATATTATAATAGATATAAGGAAGAAATTCTTCACCATAAGAGTGCTGAGGCACTGGAAGAGGCTGCCCAGAGAAGCTGTGGATGCCCCATCCCTGGAAGTGTTCAAGGTCAGGTTGGATGGAGCTTTGAGCAACCTGGTCTAGTGGAAGGTGTCCCTGTCCATGGCAGGGGCGTTGGAACTAGATGATCTTGAAGGTCCCTTCCAACCCAGACTGTTCTATGATTCTATGACTGCATTGCCCTGAGCCACTTTATTTTTTGAGTTTGCGTGTGCTCGCTTCCACAGCTAATGTTTTGTCACAAACAGATGTTTCAGTAACCTGCAAGTGAGAACCCACTGTGTGCTGGTTATTCTAGGAACAGCTTGGTCTAACTGTTTAATATGTGTTCTCCGGTTCACTAAATATACACTTAGTTTTGTTTTTTCTTCCACCAGTTTGTTTTGGGGACTGTGTCTTGGTATTTGAACAGCAGAGTTGTATTCTTTGAATGTAAACACTAAAGCTGAGACAACTGTTCCAAGTTTGCACCATTCCTGAAAGGCATTCTAGAAACATTTAGAATTTTTTTCCTCCCCTTATTTAAGTGACTTCATATGCATGTGGAATAGGTGTTACTGTGCAGACCAAGTTTTCAGGGTGAAGCCTTGTAATAATTTGGTAGTAGGGATATTTTTACCTTCATCATAAGGAAAAAGTGGCGTAGAAGCTCTGCTTTTGAAGAGGTTTGTGCCAGAAATTATAATGCCAGTTTGAGTTGTTTGAAGGGTTAATTTCCTAATTCTCAGCCTCTAGGTTGCGTGTTCCTAAACTTCTTGCTTTGGCACCTCCTTGGCGCAGCAGTAACCCAGTAATCTATGAAGGCGGTCAACAGTGACAGTTACGATGTGCATGAAACCGCTTGTACACCCTTCCTGCTCATTTTCCCCAAACTAAGATTTCAACTTAATACCTGCATGCTTGGAGAGCAGCTTCCCAATTCTCTGCTCCCTGGTCAGTCTTGCCCTTGTGTCATAACCTGAAAATGCAGGTTCTGTGTTGGCTGATATCCTAAAGCTGTGCAGGTGTCAGGTCTTCTCTTTCCCTGTGCTCATGAATGAGGTATGCAGTTCTAGGCTCTGCTACACAGTATGTTGTGCTTGTTTACGTGACAGGCTTTGGAAACCGAAGGTGCTCAGAATATTAGAAAGTTGTCAATTATAAATTTTCATAGCCGTTCAACTTGAAACTTGTTTTTTTAATTTTGGAAGCCTTTATAAAATCACCTGAGAGAATAATGTTTAGACAAAACAATGTTCATTTAAATCGATAAGAGGGTTGTAAACCAACTGTAAAAATAACGTTTGTTGGGACGCGTGCTCTGCTTTAAAAAGATTAAGTGGAAAAATCTACATAAAACGTTGAGATGGTGGTTAAACTTAATGAGCTGATAATACCTGTCACTAGCAGAGAGCAGAGAATTGACAAAGTAATTCCTGGGCTTCATGCATAATAGAAAGGATTTTAGACAAAGCTATTAAAATAGGTGTAAATCTTTTTACATCTGGAGTATCCTTATTTGTTTGTATTGTGTAGTTGAATGTGTACTCCTGGAAATGAATGGAAAGAAAGGAATTTATAATTTCTCAGTGGGTACCAGTGGTTATTTTTAATGACTTGAAGGGAGTCTAGTCAGTTATTTCCCCTTGAGCTTTCTAGACATTCAGCTTTTTTGTTTGTTAAGCATTTTACTTAGGCTTTCTCATTAGAGGAGTAGACTCTGTGCTTACTTTGGGAAGGTAAGGAGGAACAGTAAATGAAAAAGTGAATTAAGTTCCCTTCTAAAGCACAGACGCTTTGATAAAGATAACCTTTGCTGTTGCTTTTTTTCTTGTTTTTGGTATATTTTGATAAATTTATCTAAAAAGTTCATGAAAGAGGAAGTACTTAAATGTCCACTTTGCATGTTCATACTGCAATACAGTATAGTGGTGAAACATTTCCTAATTGAAATAGTAAACATGAAATTTTACTTCAGTAATATGTTTAAATTACAGACAGAGGTATTGAGATGACAATATTTTGGCGTCCTTCCAGTTAAAATTCAAGTACTCATTTTCCTGGAAGATAAGTTGGTGTTTGAATTCCTTCCACTCTTATCCCCAGATTAGTGTCCTTTGCCAGATTTGTTGGGGTTTGATGTGTTATCTGCAGTTCTTGATCTACTGCAGCTTTTCCCCTGAGGTTCCTGTTATTAATGTCTTTTGTGTATGTGTTGGAAGGAACCCCATGCAGTTCTCCCTATGCTTCCAAACACGCTTATTTTATGATTCTGAGAAGTGAATCTACAGATTTCCAAAGGAGGTACCTCTAGGAAAGAAAACTGAAGATTTTTTAAAACTATTATTTTGCTTTTTGCTGCTTGTCTTACAGAAAACTTTTATTCTTATGTGGAACCCTACAAGAATGAGTAAATACAATTACTATTGGTCTTACAGACTTACCAGTTTTGTTCTGGTTTGTGCTGAGACATGAATATTCTTTTAACTTGTGCAACAAAGCTTATAAGACCGCAGAAACCTAACAGTCACAAAATTCTGAATGCTTATTCCTCTAAGAAATTTTTAAAAACCTTTTGGTTCTTTGTATAGGTAGAGGATGGGTTATTTTTAGTAAATTTGATCTATGAACCCAGTGAACTCATCTCATCTCTGTGGTTATGTAACATGTTTAAGACAACTGACCTTCTTGTATTAATTCTGTTAACTAGAAGCCTTTTAGTGAAGTATTACTGAATCTTTTTTTTCTGTAATTTTCAAAACGAAAAATCTCCCATAAAGCCACTTTATTTTTTTCCTCATAAAATATCCACCTTGATTCATGTTTTCAAATTGATACCACTATTTAACAATAATAATTGCCAGCAACTTGTCTACCGTTTGTAGACCCCGACAAGGTATACATAATCTTACAAGTTGTATTTGCCAAACAGCCAACTGAGTTTTACAGCTCGAGAGGAGAATATTCAAGTGAGAGGAACTTGCTATGCATTCAGAACTGCTGACACACTTGATTTAGTGACTATTACACTTCTGGTGGTGTTTGTGCATCCAGGGCTACGCTGCCTTTTGGTTTGTTTTGGGGGTTTTGTTGTGTTAGTGTTTGTAGTTGTGTTTTTGTTTGGGGATTTTTTTGTTAAGGTATATGTTTTTATTAAAAAGCAGAAACAAGCTGTTAACAATGTTATGTACTAACGTCAGAGGTTCACAGGTCTTTCCTAAAAAATTTATTTCTTTCGTCCTTCGGAGAAGACCAGAATGGCAATCAGTAATAGTTGGATATGCTATATTTACGAAAATGAGGCAGCTTCTCTCTAGTACATACAAGAAGCTCAGCTGTGAGCCAGATCCAGGTGTTGCTTGTGGATTGCTTCAGTCCTTCCGCACCTTGCTGCCTTCACCCTGCTGCTTAAGAGGATCCAGAGCAAGAAAAAGAGCAAGCCTATTGGCAAGGCTCCTAGCCTTGAAGCCTGAATAGCTGCATCTGTCAGTTTATCTGTGTGTTACACATACTAAGAAGAACCTCCAGCCTTTTGTACTTCTTGGTGACCAAAGACTTGTCATTTCTGACCAGAGTACAGTGAATGGGTTCCTCAGTAGCTGGTATTTGCTTCTTTGAAGTTCAAAAATCAGTAGTAGGGAGAGTAAGTAAACCGGACCCACCAGGGGTTCCCACAAGATTTCATAAGCAGTGGTTGTCTGCCTGTGCTGGGTATTGGAGGGCTCCATAGGATTTTTTGTTTCTTGATTTCAAGGGCTTTAGTGTGTTTATAAAGAAATTGGAGTTCAGTACAAGGATCTTAAAAATCTGTGGTAGCTGCTGTTATTGAGATGATGCTTAGAGTTAAAATGGGCATAGTGGTGCTTCTTCAGATTACAGTTTGACTATCCTGAATTATAATTTTGTCTATCAAGAATGAATACTTTTCATGTGCTTCTCTTTCTGCTGGAGTCTGTCTTGGCTTGCAGAGCCTCTTTTCTGTGATGCTCTGTATTTCCTTTAATATAAAGTTTCTCTTTCATTCCTTGAGTACTTTTATTAATAGATCATTCAGATATAAATGTATTGAACTGGAAAAAAATTATCTGAAAGATATCCAGCACAACCGTGACCCTGAACTTACAAATCTGTGCCCATAGCTGAGGACTGTTCAGTGCATTTCTCTGAGAAGATAAAGTAGTATGAATGGCAAGACTTCTGGTCGTTCCTGTGGTGTATTAAAGCTCTGTTCCATTGTTTGTGTAACCCTCAGATAACTGCAACACAAGTCCACCTTAAAAAGGAGCAAAATCCTTTAAAAACAGCAAAGAGAAGGTTGCATGCTGTTCCTGTGTCTTTTCATCGAACAGAAAATGAGAATCATGGCGACAGACAGTCATAGTTCCTGTCCTTCAAAAGAGGAGTATGGGTTTTACCTTTCAGTTGTCTTAATGAATTTCCGTGTCATTCTCATCTGAATATGATCAGAGAAGAAACACCAAAGATTATTTTGCTAAGAATATTCTCCATATTTTCTGAACAGAATATTTACAGCTATAGGTACCAACCCATTAGTTTAGAAACTATTACTAATATATTGCATGTAGTTTAGTCTTGCTCCGAAGTGGCAGCAACAGACACGATTGTTTACCATGACTTAGCTAAGCATCAGTACTTGTCTGTGAAGCTTAAGCTTTTGAGTTGTGTTTGGTTTTATATTTAGTTCAGGTTCATGCTAAAGGATTATGTTCTTAGCTTGTGTGGTGGGGTGTTTTTGTTTGTTTTTTGTTTTTTGTTAATAATTAACTAAAGCCTGTACCACTCGCGTAGCTGCTTATTGCTGTGCCTGCGTGGGAGACTACTCTTCAGCTCAGATAGCAGAGTTTTTTTCTATCAATAAATGAGGTTAGTTTGGTAAGTTTAAATCAGAGTTTTCAGCTAATCCAACCAGTTTTGATTGAAAGCAATTAAAAAGTGATTATATTCGTAACTTGGTGAATGTGAAAGAAGCAATTCCATCATATAGGCAAATATCTTTATGCCCGGTGGTACAGATCTTCAGCTGTCACAGCTATGGCTACTCATAGCCTTAGTGGTTAAGACATTATACAGAGTGGAGATGAAGTACTTTTGAATACTTTATACAAACTAAAGTCAATACCCTTAATGTTTGGAGTCATATGACTAGAAGCATGAGTTCAGTATTCATCCTGTAATTAGGCTGGCAGTTTTTAGTTTTTTTGGTTTTGTGTGGGGTTTTTTTAAGCTGAGAAGGTAAAAAGTCCTATAAAAACGAGTATTTCTTATTGATTCTGCTTCTGTGAAGATCAGATATAGTGCTGATATTCTGTGTTGGTATGTATCATAAAAGTGAAAAAACTTTTCAGGCTGTTGTTATGTTATATTAAGCTTTTATAACTAAGAGTGGTAAGATTCAGTAGAATCTAGAAAGTAGATGTGAATACTGTGGGGGATTTTTTTGTTACCATTTTAATGCTAAAATTGTCGTCTTGCTTTACAAGTATAATCTTTTCATGTAGTTTTGTCTGTGTGTTTCTGTTCTTGCCCTTGCTTTTTTTCTTGTTTAAAGAATATTGGAGTATGTGTGTCTTTCCTCCACAAACATTGATGTTATTTTGGAAGCAGCTGTGAATGAAACGACTAAAATTTGCCTAGGTATATTTTTGGAAGTTGACTTTCAATCTTCTGTTCCAAGAGAACATACTATGTAAACCTGAAGAGGTTGCTTTTTTTGTTTGTTTGTTTGTTTGTTTTTTTAACTCAAATAGCTTTAGTTACCTGGAAGTCCTCCTTTGTGACTTTATTTTTCTAAATATGACCTAAAAATTGACCAAGATCCTTTCTCACTAAATGACTGCAATGGGAACAGTCTTATCCCTGGAATGAGTTCAAATTAGTTTCAGATGGGTTTTTTTGAATGCCATAGAGAATGATCTTCTGTGTATTTATTTTTGCAAGGTTAGAATATGCATTCCCTAAATTGTTAAGAGTTTGGGTTCTTGAGTATCCTTAAGATATCCTTTTATGGTCCAAGCTGACTTGAGAAAGTTGAGGAAAGCTGTTATTGCGCTCATCTTCCCCTCTGTATTTGAATTCAAGTGTAAAATTTTTTGGAGCATTTTTATGAAGAAAAAGCCTGCTAGTGATCTAAAAACCTGAAGTTTGGAAGATTAGTGATGTTCTCATCTTGCTTAACTATCTTCACATGATAGGCAAAATAAATAAATGGAGGTTAGATATGCTGGGTCTGCGACAAAAGTGAGAATGTAATTCTGATGCTGCTGAGACTAAGGATGAAAGAATGGCCACAACATAGTCTTTTAAAAAACTGTTATAAAAGTATTTTTTCTGAGCTCAAAATTTCTTTATGAAGGGTAGGTTTATTTAAAAAAAAATAAGAGATGACATTGTGTAATTTTATATTAACATAATATGGGAGATTTGGAAGTAAGTGTTTAAAGCTGTTCTTGACCTCTTTTATTTTTTGGGCGGTTTTTCTGACACATATCGCCATATATGGGGTATATGATAACATTTTAATTTAAGTGTGGGTGTGGGGAATGTTTCTGTCATATTATTTACCTGTTCTTAAGGTATATAGTAGTTGGATATTTTTTAAATAAGATGATGTATTTAGAATTTCTGTTCATAACAAATAATGGCCTTTGAAGGTTCTTGCCAGTTAAAACCTTTAAAATCCTATTTTTTTTTTTAAATTTACAGCAAATAACTTTTCTATTGCCATCACTGCATTTCCTCTACTGTAGGACATATGTAGAGATTGTATTCTTAATTTTCATTTAATCTGCTTTTGTTACATGTCTGCATAGCATTTCTCACTAGGTGCTGTCCTTTTGTAGGATTTGCATGAAGGTATGTGTGAGTTAGGGGACAGGTGACTGCCTTGTAGCTCTTGTTGTTAGTATTGAATAGAAAAATAGAAAAACGGAATATTACCCTGAGTTTGGGGTTTATCGAGATTCTTAGTTTAGGAAAGAGCTTTTCTGTTAGCAAGATCAATCGTTGTTTTGTTTGTGGTCTGGTGTTTTTTGTGTTTTTGTTCGTTTCTTCCGCGCGCCCCCCCGCCGCCCCCCTGCTCCACTAAATCAGGCTTGGAATCTGGAAGAGTACTTTTAAGAAACAGCAAACTTAAGATGCCTTTGTTTCCTGCCACCCCTTTGAGATAAAGAAAAGTGTTTTCATGGGACAGCAGAGCACATAGCAGAGATTTACAGATTACTCAGATCGCCTGACAACAAATGTCCTGTAAATCAGACTTCTAACTGTCCTACTCTGTCTTCTCCAGGGACGCTTCTCTGAGTTGAAAGTGGTTCCCTCAGCTGACTCTGACTTCTCTGCTTGACCTTTTATTTGTAGAGCTTGGAAGATAAGCAGGACATCTGATGTTTGAGTAGAAAAGTGCCTGAGGTACTAGACTGTGCAGAAAACTGCAATACCCTTACATCCTTTTTCTACTACTAATGTAACTGTTTCTGTGCTGTTCTCCTATACTAGTGTAGTCCTGCCTGCACTGTATTTACTTAGATCTTTCACAATTTGATATACCTGCTTTTTACTTTCTTCTTCTCATAACAGGTAAGACATCCTGCTTTAACTGCCTGTTCTTTGGTTTTGTTAAGGCTTTTTGTTGGTGTTTTTGTTTTGCTGAGGTTTTTTGGCGGTTGTTTAATTTTTTTTAGCATCAGAGGCTTCTATGTTAACCTGCTTTGTAGAATTTTGATGGGTCAGGTCACCCTGGAAATACCTTAGTAATGGAAACGTGACAGGTTAGTTGCACCTTTATTGCTTTACAGTATTTCATAGAAGACTTGGGTGTGTGTGTTGAGTCAAATTCCTTACCTGTTCCAAAAGCTCCATGAATATTGCTTAGAATTTTGTTTCTACTTTATTTTATTCTTACAGTGCATTACTTCACTTTCTTTTTTCCGAAGGTGATCTGAAGCATTTTCGAGTCTGCTTTCTGAGGTATCTGGACTGGCCTCTGGATCAAAACTGTGATGCTTTATAGAAATAAGTTAAATGAAATATCTGTAATGTTCTCAGTCCTTTGTAATAGCTCTTGGATTTTTACAGTAGTCTAGGTTGGAAAAAAGTTTATTACTTAAATATTTACTGTAACTAGTGGTTTTGGGAACTCTGGTGTAGGATTGTTTGTTTGCTTTTTCAGATTGTTTGTTTTGGCTAGCATTCAGCCAGTACCTTTCTTCCCTGTTTGCAGTTTCTCTTGAGTAATATCCGTCTTTCCCCACTTGCCTTCTAGTGCCCATTTGGATAGGGCAGGGAATCTGTGGAATGAATCTGACATTATAAAATGGCAAGGTGGCTGGTTCGTTCTCTCTTCACAACTCCGTAAGCATTTGTGCAGGCTCTCTTGTTTGAGTGCACTCTTCCAGTATCCACAAAGGATAATCAGCACCAGGCTGGGTTAGGCATGGTGCTTGTTCTGTCTGTTGTAGAGTGAGAGAGAGGAAAACAACAACAACAACAACAAACCAAACCAAAACCAAAAACCCACAACGTTTTTCTGGCTATTCCTTGCTATTCCCAGCGATCTGTTTCCAAGGAGGAGTCTGCTCACGGTGTCCAGATCACTCAGTTTCCTTCACTCAAGCGAGTCAGATCTCTTACTTGCTAACACTATTTTAAAGTTACATAAGCATACACTCTTAACTTGTATTGAAAGTTTAATGCAGCTCAAGATAGCTCATCCCTAACTTTGTATCCTACTTTGTTAAACAAACCCTTTCCTTAAAGATTCACAAAGAGATTTGTTGTTATGTTGACCTAAGCTGTCCTTCCCCCCCATGAATTGTGGATAGTGGTAGACAAATTAGTGACTGATGTGCTCCCAAGAAGTAAAATTTTAGTCCCATGTGAAGCTTATTGCACAGTTAGCATTCTCATGCTCTTATTCCCTGCATAAGGCAGGATCTGTAACACAGTGTCAGATACAAAGCAGTTGGTGTAGTTGACTCTCTTTGAATGCAGAGAACTAATGTACAGTTCTTAAGAATCTTGATTAGGGTCCTTGTAATGAATGGTTTTGGTCTTACTACTTTTGCTTGATTGTTGGAGAGGTCTGTCAAAAGTGGTACTTCTAAGGCAGGGGACATACAGTGTTTCAAAACAAGAAGGGGCGGCCAGTAGAATCATGACTATGGTGTAACCGTGGGTGTGTATGTGCCAAAGGAGTTGGCATGAGGCGTTTGTGCAGAGATGGTGCGGGGTTTCTTTGCAGTATACTTGGTCTGGCTCTGGTGAGTCTGTTGGGGTTGTTTGTCAGTTACTAGTTGATTAAACTTTCCCTTGCATTGTAGACCAGGCTGAAAGCTTTTTATCAGTTATTGGAAGATTTAATTCTGTAATCCACTGTTCTGACATTTCTCTACAGTGATTAAAAAGATATCCAAAGGGAGAGTTATTTATCTTATTCTGAATAGCAGGTGTGTAGTAAGATTAACTGAAGCTGTGGAATTTAATATAAAGAAAATTATATATATTTTTTAAAGAGACATTTACAGTTTTTCAGCTTCGTACTGTAATAAATATTTCTGCTGAGGCCATTGCAGGAAAATGTCTTTATTAGATCAAAAATCTTTATGTGGCTTTCAAACTTGGTACAATAATTAAAAGATTAAGCAGGTTTTAGCCATGCCTTCAGTATGCATCAAACATAACAAAAAAAATGTTAATAACAGAATTCACTACTCCTGTCTCCTTAATTTGTGTGTGTTAACACTATCAGATCAATTCCCTACGAGCTCAAGTAATTGCCTTTACTAGTTGTGTTTCTGCCTGTGGTTTACAAAATATGTATTCTCACTTTTGCACACTGAGGATCTTCAGGAGTCCTTGGTGCAGTTTGAATTTTGAGCTTGGAGGCCTGGGCTTTACATAGAACTAGTAGTACTTTTGGGGTCTAGATTTGCTGCCTCGTTTGTTTTGGTGTATTGACAAGCAACTCTTGGTGACTGCTAACTAAAAGGTGGTCTTTCTCTTGCTTCTTAATTGTTTTCTCCTTTGTAATAAAGATTACTACATAACTGAAAAAAATTAACTATTAAAAAAGTCGGATATACAACAGGAAGAGAACACAATAGACTAAAATTTACAACGTGCTGCAGGGAGGGGTTTGTGTCCTGTGCTTTTTGTCTTCTAGGGCTACTTTTATGGACAAGGCAGGAGAGTTTTCTGTTTACTTGCAAACCTCGTCTGAATGTAGGAAAACTCAGATGAATGTAAAAGTAGTAACAAAGATTTCACTCAAACAGGAGGCCAATTGACAGATGAGAACCTAGAATATAATTTTTGGTGCATGTGGCAGGTGGAAGATGATGATGAATGATGCAATGAGTGGAAACACTTCTAGGAAGTCCCAGTGTCTCATTTCAGCTGTGCTGTGCGGCTTCCGTTTATGATGGTACCCAGCTGGCACTGGCAGAGAGGTATTAACAGGACTTTCTGTGAGCATAATAATGAAATAGTCAGGCTGTTTGTGATCAGACTTTTTTTTTGGTGCATTTTCTTTGTAGGTACCATTTTATTGGGAATGCCAAAAATTACTGTGTTTGAAAACTTAGTATCACTTGAACAGTTTCAAGTATAGCTTCTGAATAAATTGTAAATTGTGATCTGATTTATTTGGGGAAAAAATGGAGATGCTTTTATTGTTTCCAGATATAAGCAACTGTATTTTCTAAGAGGATACGTTTAATGATATGGCACTATAAAATTTTTTTGGCTGTCCATTAGGAAACTTTTTTCTGTGGCTGTAAAATGGTAGAAGATCAAGCAAAATTATCACATGAAGATGAATGGAAGAAATTTCTTTGAAGAGAGAGTATGTTTCAAATTGTAAATATTCTAAATAATTTTTTAAGGAAATGAGAATGAGTAAAGCCAAAGGGATCTGTCTTGCCTGATAACATATCTCTAGGGAGGAGTGTAAGAACAGAATAGGCATATGCACATCTTCAGAATGCTTTCCTAGCCTCTAGCATTTCCACCAGAGGTGTCATCTTTAATAGCTTTTGATGTTCTTTTTTTCTTCTGTGAATTTGTGAGGCTACTTTATGAACCATTGCCTACTTCTGCAAAGTAGCAAAGAATTCCACCACTTCCCTACATGCAGTGTGAAGAATCAGCTCTTTATTCTCTGATTGTCACCTGACCTCTTTCATTATGACATGCAGGGACTATTGAAAAACAGTGGATACCCTTCACTTTCTTCATGCCCTTGTGATTCTGCTGACATAGGTTGCGTTGGCTTCTACATGACATCTTTTCCAGACTGAAGAGTCCCGATCCATTTTGTTGCCCTGTAGAAGGAAAGCTGTTTTGTAGTCCATCATCACTGTGCTCTTAATGAAGTTCTCTCTCTTAACTGATAATTCTTGTATCAGATTAATTTGGGGATTGTTATTGCATGCTGAGCTCACTCTTGTAACTTTATTTGTGAATGATAGTAGTTGGGTGAGAGCCCACTGCTTTGTAAAGTAAGTTGGGTTGGTTCTGGTGCCCCCTTACCACGTGATGCAATTCACATTTATCTGTATAGAGCCTTATCTCGTGTTATCACTTGGCCGCACAGTGCTGAGAGTTCCACCTGCAGCTACCCAGCAAACCTTGTTGATTTGTTTTTCACCCCTTCCTCTAGGTAACTTATTTAGAAGATTGAGTCTGCCAATATGGGAAGGATGTCTGTCTGACCTCTGCTAGTAACTCTTGATACTGGCCAGCCACTTTGGCGGTACCTCACAAGGCTCGACAGCTGGCTAGAGGAGAGGGATCCGAATTGGAAGTCCTGTTATCTGTTTTTATTGCTGCCAGCTGGCTGATGTTTACAGTGCATATAGCCTTGTAGCAGTTACAGTGAATGGTTACAGAATTTGGAGATTAGCAGAGGAAAAAGGGTGTAAGGAGAAGATTTGGAGGTGGTTTGGGGGGACAACTCCTTTGCTTGGAGGGAATGAGAGGTTTCTTATTACTGAAAAAATGTATATTGAACTGTTGTATGTTAATAAGGAATTATGATCTTTGAGAAATGACAAACACAAGATTTTCTTTGGACAAAGAAGAGCGTGGAACCAAGGTCTGCTCACGTCCTCCCTCACACCCCAGTCACAAAGTTATTTCTGTGGATTTAACTCTACAAGGCAAAGGAGGACTTGGCCTGAGTCTGTGAAAACCTAATGTGTTAGTGCACAAAAGCAGGTGTTGCTGACACCTCATTGCGTTTAAAAGTAAAATAAGAACCAAATAAAAGGCAAGTAGGTACGGGTTTTGAAAGCTTTATGTGGACGTGAAGATTTTGGGCTGTTTTCTACTTTTATATTTTTGCTCTTCTGTGCAAAAGAATATGAATAGTTATGTTCAAGGGGCTACAACTTTAGCCTGCCATCTGTTTCACTCCAAGCAGACATAGTACAAAGACACCATGACTAAAGAAATTCATTTTTTTAACCTTAACGTTGGCTGGATTTTGCACCAGCTCCATGGTGCAATGCACATGCTTACGCATGGGGCATGCACATTCCAACCACCTGTACTGAAAGTGAAATACTTTCATGACGATAACATGGAACTAAGGAGAGGCCAAGGAAGGGGATGAGGAAGCATCATCCAGTTAAAAATCACTACAGATGTGTGTAAAATGTTCTATATATAAAATTATATGTATATATGCTGCATGTTTTGTAATTTATAGTATTGTGACCTTAGTATTTTTTCCCCAGAGCATGAAATATAGTTATTTTGTTTTATTTGATGTAAACTTCTCAGTCTTTCGTGCATATTCAAATAGAAAATAATTCATTATCTTTGTATAGGTTATAAAGCAGCTAAATGGAGTCTGAGCAGCTGTTTCATAGAGGCTACTATCGAAACAGCTACAACAGTATAACTAGCGCAAGCAGCGATGAGGAGCTTTTAGATGGAGCAGGTGTAATTATGGACTTTCAGACCTCTGAAGATGACAATCTCTTGGATGGTGATGCATCAATTGGTAAGTTAATGTTAATTTCCACTTAAAAGTTTCTCGGTGTTGTATTTTTCTGGTTTTGTGGGGTTTTTTTGTTTTGGGGTTTTCTGTGGGGGTTTGTTTAATAAACAAAACCAACCTTTTTTCATAACTAATGAATGTTTCTCTTTAGTTAATCTGCCCTTCAGAGGGGTCCTTTGAACCTGAAAGTGGCTGGATGTTTTTCTGTGTGCTTGCCCAACAGTTACATTGTATGGGATGACTTCTCATACCAGGCAGATATTAACTTATTTCTGGCAAATGACAAGTTTGCTGTCAAGTAGCGGAAGGATGGCTATTGTGCAGCTACCTGGTCTTTGCTGCAGCAGGATTTTGGAAGTCCTACTGTCTTCGATATTTCTTTGGGGCAGAAATTAACAGTCTCTTTTAAATCATTACTGCTAGAGATAAATCTGTTTCTGCTTGATTCATAGAGGTAGAAACCTTATAAGTAGAGGTGTTAGAAGCAACAGAAAACACCATATGATTTTAACTTTTGACTAGGTGAAATGTTGCAAAGAAAGTTTGTTATTGTGAGCACTGAGAAAAGCACTGAAGTAATACAAAGAAGAAAGAACTAGAAAGCTCTTCCTCCCTCTTTTTTTTTTTTAATTTTAAAAGCAGTTAATGGAGTGAAAGTGTTAACATTCTCTTAGCAATGGTCAAAGAGGGAACAGAAGAAGGGAAAGAAAGTAATTTCTTCTTAAGATGGTTAACTTGATTAAATATATACTCTTGTCACTTCCTCTTAGTTTAAAATCAAACTCAGTCTCATGGATTTTTTTTTTTACCATCCTTTCCTCCCCCGTTAACATTTAGTTGTCTTCTGTCCCTGCAGAGTCTCTTCCTTCATGCATTTTTCCTTTGCCACACTTAGCAATTGGATGCTGGCATTTTACTAGATAGTTGTGTTATATCGTTGTAAGCATCCTTCTCATCTGTATTCCTTCTATTTAATTACATCTGTCTTGAATATGCAGTTATTTAACTTTTATACCAATACAGGTATCAAGAGCCAGGACACCTTCAATCTACATGAAGATTCCTTCTGCAAAATTACTTAGAGAACACCAACTTGATGAAGTGAAGCACTTGATAGTTAGGAAATTATTAAGTGAACAGCTGGCTTCCATGTGTAATATTTTTTTCTGAATATCTGGCACTTTTAATAAAATGAGTGCCTCGCTTGTCCAACATAATATTTGCAACCTGCACTGAAAGTCTGAAGCTACTCTGGTTATTGTTTGTATAAATCCTCACCATCACTTCAAGCTTTATAGAGAAATAAGTTTGCAGTAAAAGAAGTGGTTTACAGAGCCAGTATTCTGCATCTTACTTGTTGTGAAATTAGATCCATAAATTGAGTTTAAACAGATGAGGTGGTGGTTTTGTTTGCGCTGTCAAAGGCAATGCTAATTGCTGCACATGCCCACAGCCCCTCTCTCGTAATGCTGAAGTATTAGAATGTGCATTAGAACATAAATACTAATGTATTTTCTTTCCTGGAGTTGAATTTTTTGCTAATGGTGTGTCTGCTTGCCACAATTCTGGTCACTTGGTAAGAAGCAGCAATGATAATAACCACTATTATTTAAGTGAATAGTGATTTATGTGCCTCAATGCATGCAAAGTATTTTCTTGCACAGTAAATCATAGCAAATAGCAGTAGATCAGCATCTGGTGTAAATTTTCATTTCCAGGTGGTAAGAACATACTTCCAAAGAAGTTATAAATAAACACACATGCAGGAGGTGAACATTTGCGTTTCTTGTTCCTTAGGTCTCCAAATGTGTAAGGTGTTTTTTCTTGTGTGTTTTTAATTCAGCAAATCTCATTGACAAGACCAAACAAGCACTCTTTTGCTGGACTGCATGTGCCCTTTTTTGTAGTCCTCTGTTACTTAGCATCAACTGTTTGGTTTGTTTGTTTTGTGTTGTTGTTATTTAAAAACTGTTATCCTTACATTTTTTCTTTTTCACTGAGTCTAAGTACAGCTGAATTCACCACACAGAATCTATCCCACCTCCTGAGGAAGGGCTGGACCATTCCAGGAGCTGGAAGATCCCTTGCTTCTCCACACTGCAGGCCCTCCAGAGCATGATGTGAATGCAGAGGCCTTAGATCTAGCTCTGTACTTTAGCTGGTGAACCCTGCCAAAATTGGGAGCCTTATTTAAACATATAGTTTCTGTTGTAGGTCTGTAGGGCTGGAAGAATTTATGAGCTTGGTGTCTTAGCAACATGAACAAAATGCCAATAATGTATCTTTACTCAAAGTGATTGTGGAAATAAAGTAGTTAAAATTGAAAGCTGCGTGGCTGCAGAATGTAAGCTTGGACTACAAATGAGCACAGACATGAACTTATCCAATCTGGATAAGTTGCCACGGACAATAGAGTGTTCATCATAATTGTGCAGTTTATTTAATGAAATATAAAATTACAAAGTTTTAAAAATCAAGACCATGCAGTGAGGAGAAGATGAACGATCAAGAAATTTTTTTTTTTCTCCTTTTTTTGGCTAATGAAAATTGAACCATAAACTACACAAGTATTATGCAGATAAAAAGCTAACAATATGGAATTTCTAAAGTAATTGTAGTCTTTCCCCCTCATTCAGAGGGCAGTAAGTTAATGGAAGAAGTCTGCTCATTTCAGTAGGCTTGATAAATCCCTTGGCTGTCGAGAATAGCAATTCTATAAAGCCTGCACAGTACTGCCATTCACATTACCACTCATACTTAAGCACTTAACTGGGATGTACAAAGCCATTGAGGCTATTATTCAATGGTGAATATGCCTTCTGTTGAAAGCATGTGGAAATTGGATGATATTGGGAAAGAATACTAGTGATACATAGTACTTATGTGGGAAAATCTTTTATATTATATGGCACTAAATAAGTGTATGTTAACTGGAACCTGTCTTCAGAAAGTCTTATCAGCTAGAATGTTAGGTGTCTTTAATATATGGTTGATAGACATTTGCCTTTTTAGTGTCACCTCTGATTTGCAATTTGGGTGGTTTTGTATATTTCCACATGGAGGATTAACCATTATGTTAAAAACAATGCAGTACAATGATCTTGTTTCTCTTTAACACCATCTGAGAGCATGTATATTACCTAATCCTTCACTGTGTCATCTGAGAAGAATACAGAAACTGTGAATATGTAGTATTATATAAATATATATGTATAGTAATTATAGCATATATGTAGTATATCATATGTCTGTTATGCTCCCCAGTAGGCTGTTTTCTTTGCATAAATTTCAGACTTTTAGTGATAGCATTATGGAAAACAAGTAGGTGTCGTGAAATTGTAAATTCTTTTAGCGTAGTATGTTTTAACATGCTAAATAATTAAATTGCTATGCATGTGGAGGCTTGGATGGCTTGCACCAAAACCCTGCCTAAAAGGTATACTGCCTGTCAGCTTGGGTCAAAACTTGTTTTTGTTGCTTATCAAAACTAATCTCTTTGTAGTTCTGAAGTTAATGTTTTTCCTTGATGAACTGCTGTGTAATGAGAATTACGGTGACATTATACTGATAACAGAAGTATCTGCCTCTTTGTAGGGAGGATGTCTTAACTAACACTTGTACATGTAATGTACTTCCATGGATGCGATCTGTGGAGATCATTTTCATGATGACTTATCTGTATTTATTTTTAGACTGTATGCTCTGTTTCTTGCGAGGTCCGTTTAAACACATTATACTTACCATTGAGAAGCTATACATTCTTTAATAATGAAGTCATACAAGCTAATATATACTGGTTTAAATATTATAGGAGGAGATCTATACTGTTCAGTTTAAAAAAAGTTACACAGAATAGTTCATAGTTTTCCATCACTTTAATAGGGGAAAAAAATAATTATTTCTGAACAGAAGTGAAATCTCCTGAATTGAAATGTATTATCAGATTCATATTTTAACTGGGGAATGTGAATGAGCAGATGAAATGTCTGATCCATTCTTTTTCTGTCAACATTGGCTTGCCTTGCCTTGCCTGTCTCTGAAGTTTGAGAGAGAGATAATTCCTGGCTACTGGCTGGGTTTGAAGGGTATAACAAGTCTCTTCCAAAGTTCAAACTTTCACCTTTTATGACCCGGGGTTAGCCAGCTAGCAAGGTGAAACTGAGAGGTCTCCATAATTTTACTCAGAATTGAGGGTTGTTTATATGATGTAAGAGGGGACTGCATCAGTTTTCACTTTTTTTTTTTTTATTTAAGTGCAGGGCAAGCTCAGCAGGAGGTAGATTTGTGTAATGTTGTCAGACTGCAAATTTTTCAAGGCACTGACTGAAATCAGATGATTAAACCTTATTTGCAGGAAAAATGGTTTGCAAACAAATGATCTCACTGGTGTTTATGTCTCAAGGTACTTTGATCTGTCTGTGGGAGTCTGAGTCCTGAATGAGCTTCGTGTTCTTTTTAATAGCTATAGTGTTTCCTGCTGCAGTTGAAGGAGCTTGGTTGCTTATATTGTGACTTCAGTGTGGAGACAGTTTACAGTCTGGCATATGGTGTTAACAGAAAATTGGCAAAAGTTAACCTTAATATGACAACCTGTAAACTGGTAATTCAAAAGCTGCTGCTACAGCCGCTACTATCTCCCCACAGTGATAGCAGCACCACCGAAAAAAAGAATATGCCAGCGGGTCATGGTGTAAAACACTGCAGCTCTCCTAGACCGTCCTTACCCATGAGTTGGAGTCGTTCGCCTAAAGTGAGACTAAAATGATTAATTTTCAGCACCCTAAAGACCAACATCAAAAATATGACATAGTGATCTAATATTATGGCATATTTGAGGAAGAGAATGTAATTTTCAGCAAGTGCAGGTTCTTCTATACAATCCAGAAATTCATACCACATCAGAGGTTAATTGTTCAAGCAAGATCTAGACATAATTATGTTTTCCAACAACTCGTGAACGTCCTTTCACATGTTTGCTTGTTTGTATTTAAATATCGCAGTTCATAGAGAAAAGAAAGAATGCAAAGAAAAGAATAAAATAACTTATTTCCTGCGTGAAGAACTTCAGTTCCTGTTATATTCTTTATGCGGGGAAATTGCATTAACAGGTACTTCCTCTTGTCCATGGCTGATATAAAGAAGGCTCTTCAAAGTCATTTTGCACTGTTGGCATTGTTTGTGTTTTCCATGAATGTGGTATAAAACTGACATGACTGAACAGTCCCTATGACAGTTTGACATATCTCTTTCCTAAGTTACATACAAACTATTTTCCAAGTTAGCAATATTTGCCTTAAAGGGCTCATTGTTCTTCTTAAGGAGGGAATATATTTGCTTTCAAATGATGCCATACAAATTGAAGCATGAGATGACTTGCTGTGATCACAACAGCAAGCATGAGGCACAGCTAGTTTATTTTGAGTAGTTAAATTGTCAGTAACTGCTTATCATTCACTTTTTTCTCTTGGATTGTAGTTAGAGCTGCAGACATCTTGCCTGTGCTCCATGCTACTAATGCAGGTGAACACAAGATATCTGACAGTACAGAACAATGTTTCTTTTTTTTTTATTAGTAATGCATGAAGGTAATTTTGTCCATCTATCTGGAACACAGGTTGTTATACATTATGTTTACATGGATAACTGGGGTAATTAACAAAGCTCTTCCTTCAAGGATTTCAAACTTCTGGCAGAAAATGAAAAAATTGACTGGATGATTCTTAGGTTAAGGTGAAAAAATGTTTTCTCTTTAGTTATTGGATGTCATTATTGAATGAGTTGCAGGTGTTTGAAATTTCTTTTGCATCTTACCTGTTTATTGTGAGAGTGATTTTCCTGAACTCTGATCCATTTTTTGTTTTGTTTTTAACGTAATTATTGTCCAAAATGAAAATTCACTTGATGTTATTTTAGTTGAACAGCCTGTAACAGTGTTTACAGTATTAGTTTGTGCCTTTAGAATTGGATTGGTGTGGCGTGAGACTTCCTAAGGGATGGAAATTATGGCAGTGTGTATGTAAAGTTCTAGTAATTAATTTTTCACAGATGCCAAGGTCAGTTCTTTGAAGACTTGTTTATAGGATATGAGAATTGTGTTGGTTTTAGAACTTAACCCTCCCTACAGTCCTTGAATAATCTTGCCAGTCTTTCTTGCCAAAGTTGTATTTACAAAATTAGGTTTCATCATCTTCCAAAACACACAAGCATATGCGTTTCTAGCCTGTTACGCTGGAAGAAGATGAATCATAATACTAGTAATTCATTCTTTCCGTCTTTCAGATATTATATAATCTTGTTTTCCTTCTGCAGCTCTGCCGAAGTGCTCACAGCACACTGGCTTTGTTAACAGATGCTGCTGAGGCAGTTATTTCTGACTTGACAGCCTGGTATAGTGCTATCAGATGTGTGTCCTCCTCCCAGGCATGCTTTATGGATAGTGTAAGGAGAAGGAATGAAAGCTGAGGAAATGTGATGGCAGATATGTAGGTATGTAGAAACAAGAGTCTGAAGTGTGCAATAGTCTAATATGGCCATAAAGTCTTCAAGTACTAAATAAATAATTGTCATCACAACATTAATAATAATATTTCATTTATTCATTTAGCCTTTGATTTATTCTCTCAAGTCAGCCAAAGGAGGCAGATAGGATTTTAACCAAATTGATGTCAGGCTGCACTCTTGCTTTCTACCTTTGAGGATATTCTTGCTTACCAGCGAAGAAATACATTTTAAAGTAAAAGCTTTTCATCTACTCAGACTGAACAGAAATGTTCTTCTGGAAGAGGATGTTGTGATGTTCCTGAAATGCAATAACAGCTTTGCTGGGTGAAACCACAAATCCACCAAGCTCAGCATCCTGTCTCTGACAGGGGTCAAAAGTTAGTGCCTATGGAAGTTCATCTGAGTACTTGTAGAGCGGTTTTCAATGGCTGAAGGCCTCTCTCAGCTGAGTGGTGGTTTTTAGAGTTTTAGTCCTCATCAGTGGATTCCTTTTCCATGGTCTTTAGCACCCACACCATCCTTTGGCAAGCTCTAACAGCTTAGCTACGCTTTATGTGAAGGACCACTTTCTTTATTTTGAACCTAAATCCAGATATAAATATTGCTGAGAACAGCTATAACTGCCAGTCTTGCCTAGGCTAACACTGGCCTATGCAGTAGCATGGACTGACACATGGACTGACACATGGACTTCCTTGTCACTCACCCTTCTACAGCATAAATGTTCAAGCTCTTTTTTTTGTTGTTGTTGATATTTGCAGCTGTGAAAACTCTTCCTGCTGATACATAGGGCTTTAGGGGTTATTATGAGCTTATTGAAATGAAACTGCTGTTGGTACAAAAAGGTTTGCTATGAAACTAGGACAGGGTGACTTGAAACCAGGGTGACTTGGTTGTCTTGCCCAATACACGTACTCTGATAAGGCCTGTCATGCATTGGCCATATGCAGGTAGAAACTAATGATGGTTAGCACATGGATAGCATGGTGCTGTGGCTGTGGAAGGCTTCTCAGAGGAGAAAGGAAAGAATCATGGTTTAAAAAGCCAAGTTTTCCATCAAAAAAAACTGCATCAAAGCAGTAGTTTAATTACAGCAAATCAGTGAGTAGGTAAATTTGTTAATCACTAGTAGGAGGTATCAAACTGTTTATGTTTTGCTATACTTGCATACAACATATACTCATTAACAAAAATTTCTTCTTGTCCTTGCCCTTGTCATTTGTTGTTGTCTTGATCCTGCAAACCAATAACTATCTTAAGAGCTCTTTCATTAGAAGAGATGGTGAGAATTTTATTTCCATTGCTGCTTATTTCTTTCCCTCAGTTGTCTCTTTTCCAGGTTAAGGACTTCTGGTTTGCTCAGTTGGACCTTGCAGCTACCCCATGCTTTGAATCCTTTTTAGTGCCCCTTTCTGAACCTTTTCTGATATCTGTAACTTATGGGAGGGATCAGAACTTCACACAGCATTTGGCATGTCATGGAAATAGCATGTCATGAAGTAGCAAGTCTTATTTTGACCACTACTAAGTTTTGAGCTCATAGTTTCATGGAATTCAAATATGCCTGGCATAGAAGAGCATTATATATTAATAACATGCAAAATTGCTGTTGGCACTATGTTCACACAGTTTGTGTATGTATGGAGAAGATGTAATATCCTTGAAGACAAGAAGTAAGCTTAATATATATGGCATATCTAGGGAGGAATACATACTGGTGCTGTAATTTCATCCCCAGCACATACTTTGAAGTGTAAGTTGGAAATAGTGTCCAAAAATAACCCTAAAACCGAATAACGGCAATCTAGCAGATAAAGCCTGTTTCCTTAAATGCATTTATGTAAGAGGAAAACCAAATGATCTTGGTAGCAGAACTTGGGCTAATCCTGGAAAAGGGAGAAGTAAAGTTTAGGAAAGCTGCTAAGTAAGCCAGGATTGCTTCCTACTAAGAATGCAAAATCTTTTTGTTGATGAGTTATAATTACGGTTTTAGCATATTGGAGTGTGAGGAAAGGACACATATGCAAAGGTGAAAATGCAGTAGGACTTTTTCTTAGGAAAAGCCTACCCTGTAAAAGAACAGAAAAATGATAGAAAGTAGTTAAGAGGTACTTAAAGAATCAGAGAAAGCAACTTGTTTGCAGAAAATAGTCTGCTTTTCTTTCAAAGTCCTTCTTGCATTATTAGTACAGTAAAATTAGATATTTTTAATGTCAGTATAAAGCTGACCAATTAAAAAAAAAAAAACAACCCCACTTCTCACAGCTGATAGCTATATGTAGTTTTTTGATGTAAAGGATTTTCTTCCAGTGTTGTTTGGTTATAGATGAAGAAGTATGATGGACAGAAAGAAGGGAAAAGATAATTAAAGAGAATAGTCTTGCCTTAAGTGTTTTGGGCCAAGATGTCAAAGCAGTCTTTAGGGACCAAACACGTGGGTTTTTTCCAGTTTATTTTGGTAATGTTGCATCATGATTTCATTATTTCCCCTTTTTTCTGTCTCTCTTTTTCTTTTCCTGTCATAAGGTTTTACATGGCAGTCGGGAACCTTTACTCATATTTCACTGATTCGCAGTGAAGGTTCAGCTACCCTGGGGGGAAGCCAGTCTCAAAATTGATTACACAATGTGCTTGTAGCTATATGACCTGTTCTACGGCATTCTGTTTGCTGGCTGGGTTTGTCTTAAATTACTGTCTTCCGTGTCTGGACAGTGAATAAAAGCACCATTGGAAGTTACACAATACTGTAGAAGCATAATTGAGGAACCTGTGGTTGGCCAGTGAAGACACAAGCTTATTAGGCTAGATCCTGGAATCAAGTGATGGGTGAAATGATTGCAAGCAAAATTAAGTAACTAATTTGTGGGAAACAAATGATTTTGAAAAAAAATAACACCAAACCCTGTGATTAAGAAGCTGGGGGTTTTTTTGTATAATAAAACACAAGTAGAGGAAATCTTACTGTGTATCACTGCTAAGCACATTCCTCTGGGCTTTTTGACTCCTGTTTTGTTTAAACCCCATCTGCCTTGGACTACTCAACAGCATGTTATAAATTTTTCTTCTGCTTTTACATTTGATCTAAAATTTTTCATATTGTTGTCTATCTGGCTCAGTGAGGTTTTTGATGAGGTGGCAGTGGAAACACCTTAATGGAGTCTTCTGCATATAGCTTGATACAGAGCTGGGAGCCTTTTGCTGCCAGCGCTGTGATCAAGCACAGAGTTCCATATAATGCTGATAAATGAATGAATGAAGTTTGGGACTCTATAATTTAAGATTATTATAATATATTTTTACTGTGTATTAATTTGAAGCTATGAATAACTGAACTAACTGAAATTTATTTTTTCTTATTTTTCTTTTTTTTAATCACATCTTTGAGTTATTTCATTCTGGACTATGTCTGGGTACCAGAACTGAGAGAAGGGTGTTTGTCCTTCTTTCATTGTCTTATTTTCTTTAGTATCCTCACTGCTGGCTCTGTGTGACCCAGATGAGAAAGCTGTATGATTCTATGCAGAATGAACAAAAGTTAGACTGAAGGGGCTGCAAGATCAGTAAACCGAAGCATATTAAGTATAAGAAGTCAAGCTGGTAGAGGGATTAGACCTGGCAGCTGGAAAGAAAAGGAATGGAAGGAAGAGAAACGAGACACAGTAGGTTTTGAGACATTTTGTGTATTTTTGGGGGGCACCCTGTTGTAAATGGATGCTTTCATGCCCAACTTTCAGTTTAGGATGTGTATGAGTTAAATGGTTGGAGATGGCAGCAGTTTTGAGGAGTGCTCTGTTATGTAGCATTTTCAAGAGAAAATTACCTTCTAGCGCTGCTGAAGGAGAAGCTTTAGTTTTGAATAATAATAGGAAAGAAAATGACAGTGAAGAGTCACCAAAATGTACTGCATCAATCACACTAACTTTTGTCATTATCAGACATATTTTTGGCATCTCTTTTTACTTTAATGAAATCATTCAGCTTCCTCAGTCTTACATTTGGAGTTTTATAAAAGACACGATTTTTAATTTTCATTATCTGGTGCAGTGAAATTACATATTTTATCACTAAAATAAACCAATTATTTGAGGGAATGGAGAGATTATGTTTGGTTTATATATAACAAGATGTTTGGTTGTCTCCCTTTAGCCTAGTTTACCTTTTAATATGAAATGGTGGAGTAGTGCTTTGGAATTAAGGTCCTCCATCCAACCTCTGGTAAGCAGGCTGTCATGCCTCTGTGGTACTGCTCTTCTTTTCACTGGCCTTATTTTGTCACCACAAAACACCTTTACCTGGGTGCATCTGATTTGTCTAACCTCTCACTGGTTCTTGTATTTTCAGCTACTTTATCTTTAACGTGTTTCTTCTCTCTCCCTAAAAGGGAAAAGGTGTGGAGGGAGGATTAAAGTATCTTTCTTCATTCTCAGTATTCATTAAATGTGTGTCACCCATATACATTGTGATATATCTAGAACAATGGACTTGGAACCCTTTTCTGCAAAGATAAATGCATCTAAGGGAGGGTTAACCACAGCATGTGCCAGCTGAGAACAATGGGAGCACTCAGATGTGTGAAGTTACTTGGGATGGAGGATTTCTGGGATTGAGGCCTTAGTCTGTAATTACTGTGATGAAATCTTGAAAGGAAGCTGCTGTACTAACCTGCTGTTTACATATAAACTGTTCTGTGTGCCCATTTTAAAGGGTTCTCAGTCATTGAAAAATAAGGCTATTGTAAAACTAAGTTTAGGCCTTGCAACAAGTGTTTATAATATTGTGTACTCCCTAATGCCCCAAGTACGTACTTAGCTAGAGACACTATTTCACTAACTACAATGTTGGAATTTGTTGAACTTCACAACAGAAATAACTGACATTCAGTTCTGAATATAAAATCACCAGTCAGACACTATTTCAAACCAGGTAGAAAAAGAGTAATTTGGAAAGATGAGATTGTAGGCTTTTAGATATTAAAAAAGACTGGCTTAACTTGGTCAGGTTAGCATGCATAGTATCTTTCTCTTGCTTAAAAAACTCACACTTTTCATTGTATTATAGGAAAGGGAGTACACACAGTGGTAGTGGTTATGAACAATGAGAACACAAGCTGTTGGTAATTGAGAAGGGAAAATGACTGTTCTGCTTTTTAAGAGTAGACAAAGAAAGGACTGTATTTGGCAGCCAGTCTACAAGTGACCTTGGTAGAGCTGATGCAATTAAAATTAGGTAGACTTGAAATACTATGTAGCAAGTAAGAAGTTGTATCTGATTTATGCTGCAAACTTGGTGCTATCTATTTTCAGTCATTATCTAAAGTTTATGAGAAATGCTCTCCAACTAGTTATACCCTTTATCTTTTTGAGCTTGGACTAAATATTAGAAATGTGTAGAAATTTTTGCATGTGCCCTAGTACAGTGAACAAGTTTAGGCCAACAAATTAGCCATTTATTTGCTATGACTGATTTTTATTACCTGTTCTGAGACATTCCAGGCCTTTGGTAACCACATTAAACTCTTAAACTAGCGATGATATTCCAGACTGTGTTAAGTCCTTTATATCCTTTATTTCATATTCTATCAAATATGGAGTCTTCTATTATCAACATAAAATAAATGTACTAACAGTTAATTCTGTAATAATTCTTTCTTCAGGTTACAAAAATTGTTGTTGTATTTCTTCCTGCTGTGAATAACTTTTTATTTAGAGCCTTGCAATAAGATTACAGACTCTTTCCAGGTGCTGTTGAGGTAAAGAGTTGAGAATGCTCGGGGATTTCTGGTTTACTTTTACTTAACGGAGAAGTAATGTGAATAATTTGAAGGTCAGAGGTGCTTCAGTTTATTTTTCAACAGTCAAAAATAAATGGTGAGAATGCATAACAGCTCTGAAAGTCACACCACTTTTGGATATTCAAGATCGTAAAGATTCAGTTGCTCTTGTTGAAAAGGTGATTGTAGGAGGCCACTCTTCAGAAAGCATTTCATTGTATAGATGACAGCAAATGCAGATGTCTGTTTTAACTCGGTAGAAGACACCAGTATTTTAAAACTGACTATCTGTGGCTCAAGGGTTCCCTTTGTCTTAGAGATAAGATATCAAAATATATTTTAAAACCTTAAAGACTATATTATCTTTTTTTCCCCCTTCATTCTCATTTGTTTTTCCATCTACAGAGAGAGCAGCATTTTCTCAACATTTGTATTGGGGCCATATTTTAAAGATTTAATATTTGGACAGGTCTGTAAAGTTAATTTAATATTTCCTTGTCCTACGCTGTGCTCAAAAAGATCATTTACAGTACACAGGTTGTAACACTGACATTGGCTTATAAAAGAAATAACTTCCTTAAGAACATACTTGGAAAATTATCTAAGAAACCAATGCATTTGAAAACTAAAATAGTTGTATGTCTGTCACACTTTCAGAGGTGAAAAAGCATACATAATAAAATTAATTTTGTTCCTTATGTCCTGTGTGAATGAAACTGAAGCCGGGCCGTGGTGCTGCAGGCATGCATTGTTCTCAACTTCACTAAGCATTCAAAGTCTTGGTAATTTCACTGGGACCCCTCAGTTACATCATGTGTTTGTGTGTATACACACACGTACGAGATATAGTACAGTGTTATACTGAGGCAGTATGTCTAACTAGCATATCCATTTTCAGCTCTTGGGAGCATTTTTTACTGTTATGTAGTTTGACAAAAATGAATCTCTGCAACTTTAGTGTAGTTAATGTATGACACATTTTACTGAAGCAGAACACTTAAAATGACTGAGAATAATATATCATGGAACAATAATTTTATATTACGTGCTAGAGAGAAAAAAGTAAAAAATATGTACATCTTCATCTTTCATTACAAGTGAACTAACTATGGAAATCTCATGTCAAAAAAAAAATTCTTATCAGTAATTGCAAGATAGGACCAGTACAAGATCATACAGTAAACATAAATTAATATATGGATACAATATATAATAATATCTGTTTCAAAAGCAAGCAATTATGTAGTCAGTTCAAGATTTCCTGTCTTTAGATACCAGTTATTTGAAGTGCTTGGGCTTTGACAAAGCTGTAACAGTCACTGTTTGATGTATCACATGAATGCCTTGCATAGCATTCATGTGGGTTGTTGCTTATTTTGTGTCTGTGACTTATAAGAGACTTAGAGCATTTTATCAATGTGTAGAGTAATGCAAAGTATGGACTTGTGTTTATTACATTTGCTCCCCCCAAAACTTTTTAATATGAATATGGATATTATGTGGTTATAATACCAGAACAATTACCACCAAAAAAAATGGAGATACCAGACCATTCTAGTTAGAGATGTAATTAATTCTTGTGTAAATGTTTTGGAGTGCATATGTTCATATCGGACATTCACGTCTGTAGAATTGAAAGTTCTACAATGTGAATGGGATGGTGGCGGTGAAAGTGAGGCAAGCTCACGCTGTGGAGCAGTGCTTGGCTTCTAGCATGTGTTGTGGTTTAACCCCAGCTGGCAACTAAGTACCATGCAGCCATTCGCTCACTCCCCCTAGGTGGGATGGGGGAGAGAGTCAGAAAAGTAAAAGTGAGAAAACTTGTGGGTTGAGATCAAGGCAGTTCAATAAGTAAAGCAGAAGCTGTACATGCAAGCAAAGCGAAACAAGGGATTCATTCACTACTTCCCATGGGCAGGCAGGTGTTCAGCTGTCTCCAGGACAGCTGGGCTCTGTCACATGTTAAGGTTACCTGTGAAGACAAAGGCCATCACTCTGGATGTCCCCTCCATTCTCTTCCCCCCAAATATACACTGAGCATGACACCATACGGTGTGGAATATCCCTTTGGGCAGTTGGGATCAGCTGTCCTGGCTGTGCCCCCTCCTAGCTCCTTGTGCATCTGGCAGGGTCTGAGAAGCTGAAAAGTCCTTGACTACCATGCAACTACTTAGCAATAACTGAAACACCAGTGTATTATCAACATTCTTTTCATACTAAATCTAAACCACAGTCCTATAGCAGCTACTGGGAAGAAAATTAACTTTGTCCCAGCTGAAAACAGGACAGCAGCTTCTCTTGTTCTTCCTCAGTGGTAGTAATTTTGATGTTTGAAAAGAGTAAATAAAATTACTGGGAGACAGGCTTTCCCCCCACCAGGGGTAATACATGAACTTTGATCTTTCATGTCCCTTCCAAATAAAATGTGATGGTAGCTGTTTAAAAAGTCCATGCCGGTGTGGCTCCAGTTGGGAAATAAAATTAGTTCGAGTATCTTTCTTCAGTTTCATTCGCCGAAATGCACGTTTGCCTTTTTAACTGAGCGCGTAACCCCTTGTTGAAAAGGCTGGCAGTTTTGGCAGCAAATGAACTTCTGCCCTCGTTTGTCTGTCTGTCGCCACGACGCTGGAGCCGCAGGACGGGGCGGTGCTGGCGGAGCGGGCCGCAGCCCTGCGCGCCCGCTCGGGGGCACCTCTGCCCTAAGTTGCAAACGGGCCTTTTTCCTCTTCTTCCTGTCAGCGGCTAAATACGTGGCTTCGTTTTCCTGCGCAGATGAAACAGCCCGCAACCGCGAGCGCTGCGGTGCGTGGCGGCAGCGTCCCCCGCGGCGGGAGGCGCAGGTAGCGGGGCCGCCCCGCCGAGCCGCGCCCGCCGCCCGCCCAGCCCCCGGCAGCGGCTGCGGCCGCCCCGCGCTGACATCAGCGGCGGGCAGAGCCCGGCTCCTGCGCCGAGGCGGCAGCGGCAGCCGCGGTGCGCAGGCCGGATCCTGGTCAAACATGGCAGCGTCCCCCGCGGCCGCCCTTGTGTGAGAAATGCCGCGGCCCTTCTGAGCCGGCACACGGGCCTCGGGTTCGTCACATCCATGGATGCCCCTTCTGATCCGTATCTGCCCTACGATGGGGGGGGAGAAGACGGCATTCCGCTCAGGGAGCTGCATAAGCGAGGTATGCCGGCTTCACGTTTGAGTTACTTGTTTGCATATCTGGATGTGTGAGACTGCTGTTCGGCTTTGAAGCAGAGGGCTAAAGACTTGTTAATCATCGCATTGCTTTGTTTTGCCAGCCTCATGCCTTTTGTAGGAGGAGAATTCAGTTCTGGCTGGTTCCTGTGCTGTCAGTGACTGTTTTCTCTGTGGGCAGATTAGTCCTGCTGCACATCTCATCGGCTTGGGACTCCATCTTCGATATGTGGCAGTCTTGGCTTTCTCTCTTTTTTAAATCAATATAATAATCGCGCGTGCAAAAAGAAAAAAAACACCAAAAAATGTGTTTGTGACTGACCATGACTAAATTGGCAAGAGGCTGTTTTCATGCCTTTCACTAACTTGGATAGGAACAGTGTCTAGCTTTGAAGTTTCCCTACATGCTTTTAGTCTTGATTCTTTGTTGATGTCTTTGATATATGGAGGGAAAGCTATGCAATTGTAATATGTCAGTTAAGCCAGTATTGATGAGCTGTTAAGAAACTGGAGATTTGTGGTAGGTTATTTACACTGTTGCTTGCTAGGAAGCAGATTTAAAAAGAAGTGTGTTGTCAGTGTTGGGGGGAAAAATCCTGTTTGGAGCTTGCCTTTTGTTTCTTACTGCAAATTTAAAGCAGAATATGTTCTACAAAGATTTGGGTTTGTACGGAAAGAAGTTGTAGTGGGATTAAGTTAAAGTTACGCATTCAAGTTATGAGGATATGTTGTTTTTTCTTGGTTGGGTTTGATGGTTGCACTTTGGTGTTTAAAAATAGTAAACGTGGTAAATTCTTACTGTAGTTTTGTTTAAATTGGCTAATCTAAAATTAGGAAGTTATCAATATTTATGGCTGATGGTGATGGCATTAGAGGGGAGGTAGGCTGAGAATAAATGTATGATTTACATAAGATGATTTTTTTTCCTCTCCATGTTAATTTGTTGTTTCACCTTTCCTTGTAAACTCATTTCTATAAATAAATAAATTAGGTCACACTTTTTAATGTTCTTCTAGCATTTTTATCTGTGTTTTAGTAGTTTACATAAAAGGTTATTGGTTGTCTTTAGACACTTTAGAGTGTTTTTCAGCGTATGTTAAGAATATCAACAGGTTCTAATATGGTTTAGAGTGTTTTAAGACAAGCAAATTTTTCTCTGCCCAGATTATTATTACATAGCAGGTGCTGGATAGCTCTCTAAGTCAGATTTTAGAATCACTTCCTAGAAATCAAGGATGGTATTTTCTTAGAATATTTGTGAGGTGTGAATTGGCGATCTTATCAATGTATATAAATACCCGAAGGGAAGATGGAAAGGAGACTGAGCCAGGTGGCACTCAGTGACAGCACCAGAGGAAATGGGCACGAACTGAAATGCAGGAGGCTCCTTCTGAACATCAGGAACATCAGGGAACAGTTTTTTATTGTGAGGGTGACTGAGCACTAGAACAGGTTGCCCAGAAAGGTTGTGAAATCACCTTCCTTGGAGATAGGAGAAAGCTGTCTGGACGTGGTCCTGGGAAACTGGTTGTAGGTGGCCCTGCTTGAGCAAGCAGGCTTGGACCAGATGACCTCTGGAGGTCCTTCCCAACCTCCACCATTATGTGAGTGTAGATTTGTAGATAGTTTTAAAGTTGAAAACTGTAAAACAGACCTATTGTTACACTTTCAATCTCTCCAAATTATAGTTAGATATTGAAAAGTGATCAGCTGCACATTCCTGGAAATTACCAGATTTTAATTGATTTTACAGTACAAAAAGTAGATCTATTCACAGTGCAAAATGGTATCCGGCTTACTGGTATTAAATATACAGTTTACAAATACTGTAATGGAAACAGTGGAGGTTTGACTGGGTGTTCCCATTGGGCTGACAGTACTAGGAGCCAGAAAAAGAATTCCCAGTTGTGACGTGTCCCTTAGGGCTTGTAAATCCTGTATTCTGATACTGTATTTCAAAACCAGTGTTACTGTTGTTGCTTTGGTTTGCTATAGTGAGTTTTTGTTATTTTAAAAGAAACACAACAAACAACAACAAAAAACCCCAAACGGTGTTACCATAATCTCTTGCAAATCTTAATTTGTCAAGTGCATATGACTCAGAAGAATCTCCAGACCAGTTTGTTCTATAGATTTCATCAAAATTTGTGTGTATTTCCTGCTGATTTACAATACCACGGTAACCTGTTACTGTCATCTTGCTATCAAAAATGAGACTTAAAATGCTAACAAACAAAACCAGAAATTTAAAGTAAATTCTGGACATTTCTTTATTATCTCTGAGTCTAGAAAAGGATACTGCCAAGATTTTTTTTCATGTCCCGTAGATTTCAGAGCATTTTAATAACAAGCCAAGAGAAAATGGATGAAGATATTTTAAGAAAATAGGCTTAATTTTTAAAGCCTGCAGATTTTTTCCCTTATTCACACACCGACAGCAGTTCTGTCCTTCAGAATACCGTTCATGTCATGAAAATCTGCTTTGTAACATCAAAGCATTTGTTGCACTAATTGACTGCAGTGGCTCACCCAAAGTGGCTGTACCTCAGCAATGATGAAATCACTGTAGGGGTCTTTGAGATTTAATTACCAGCCTTCACTAACGTTCAATGAGATAAGATACAAAATATTGTAATATATTATTATTAAAAGCCTGACCTGTTGGTTTGCATTAAGAAGATTTTTTTTTTCAATGCAGATAAGCTGTGAAACATCAAATGGAAAGATTTTAAAATACGTATTTATTAGTTGTGTTTACTTTTTTATGTTGATTACTCATCATTATCTCTTTGAAAAAAAAAAAAAAAAAGACGGATATTATTGAACACTTTTTATTAGGACTTCCTTATGTTGCTCTGTCCTGAGACTTCTCTTTCTGTGCTAGTAAATGCATAGTTCCAGACCTCCTTATCCTCCCTCATACACTGAAATAAAATTGCAGGAATACAGTTCATTTCTATTCTTCTCTGGTAACTAAAAGAGTTAAAAGTAGTGCTTCTCTCCTCAGAAAGGGTCTTTAAGTCCTGGTTTAGGATTGCATATATGGTAGGAATTATTTATAGAATAAACCATATGCTGGAATATATGTTGTGTAAATAAATTATTAGTGTTGTTCACTTCTTTGCCCTGGATTTATTTTTGCATCATTTTTGCTAGCTGGACCCTTTCGAAAGTTTGAAATTATCAGTATCTTGCTTGTCTTCTAGCCATTCACAAACATGCTCACACTCTGATTCCCTTCTTGCCTTTTTTTTCCTAAATAAGCACTCATTTTACCATTCTTTAATCATTTGAAATCTGAGCAATGGCAGTACATGTATAGTGGCCAGGCTACCGGTAGCAAAACTTGAGCTTCAGCAAGCATGAGGGTTGTCAACTCCCTTTTATTTGTTACATATAATAACTACATCTTAGATTTTAGGGTTTGGAAGTCCTCAAGCAAAATTAATGAAATGGTGTTCTGCTAATAATCTGCAGTTAGTGACCACGAGATGTGAAAATTGTCTATATGACGAGCACACCAAATTTACTGATGACTTCATTTTAGTAAATTTTTTTTTGAGAGAGACAAAATAACTCACAATTTCATTTGTTGTGCACAGATTACCACTCCATGTAGGTGCAACTCCTGTTGCTTAGATTACACTATTAATAGCGACACTGGGGAAACCTCCCTCCCCAGCTTCCCTTGTTATCCTCAGCTATGGGGCAGAGGATGTTTAATCATGTCTTAGGAAGATTTTGAGTCAGATGCCTCCTGAGCCAGTTCAGATCCTCTAGTTGGTAAAAGTTGTACTTTTGTATTTTAGGCTACATTTTTGCTTATGGGCTTCTCATGTTTAAGAATTAGTAGATAAATCAAAAGCAATTAGAGACTGGAATTCTCAGTGTGACCTTTGAAGAAAATGGGTGTGAAAGTTGTGTACACATGCTCAGAGCTAGAGTTTGACCCTGAAATTTTATTGGTAGTAGAGGAAGAGTAATAAAATTAATTTTTAGACTAATTACAGGCTTATGACAGAAAATGTGCTCAAGGTGCTTATAGCTGCCTGACATTGAGTGCTTTGAGAGAAAGTATCGCTTGGAGGAACTCAACATGGTTACAGCACTGAATTTCTGCTGAACTTTAAGGTTACTAGTATAAAAAGGGGATAAGGGTTTTCAATTATGAGTTTAACATATTTGACTTTGGTGATTAATAGAAAATACCATTAGATATAACTGCAGTTCTTTGAAGGTAGTTACAGGTTATCTGTCTGCATCTGCTGTAAATCTGATAAGGTTCTCTATTAGGTTCGTATGTCTCAATTTTTGTAAGTCATCTTGAGATGTACTATTATCTGAGATATTAGAAAGCTAATGAACAAACTGAGTTTATGCCCTCCTTGGGTCTGAATATGGCCTGACTGGGATAATCATATTAGCAGAATTATTATTTCTGTTGCATGCTGCCTTTACCTTCCAGAATAGCAAGTAAGTAGCTCTTACGTACATGCAGCAGCAGCACTTAAAAATCTGATTACCTAAATTTCTGTTGTTCTGACTCTTGTCGCCTTGGCCATTGCTAGATGATAATTTCCCTTTTGTAGTGTTTACTTTATCTAACTTCATATATCTTTATACCTTTTTTTTTTTTTTTTTGCTCATCTCCTTCCTGCACTGTTGATGTTATATTTAAGTTGCAGTTCAGAAGAGGCAACTGAAGAGACAGGCTGAAAATTCATAATTAGACACAAAGGGGAACATACTACTTGATTACAAAGACTTTAAAATCATCAACAGTAGCACATGATAGCACTCTGGCATGGCGTGCTGTGCTTCTGATTCTGAAATTTAGAAATTACTTCTAGCCAGGAAAAGACAATAGAGTGTAATGACTCTTCTTGAGTGGTTACAGACAAATTTAAATAAATTGACAATTGTTTTGTTTCCTTTTTTTTTTTTTTTAACAGAAAGCCTCATATTTTGAGGTCTGAATATGGAGACAGAAACTGAGGCTCTAACACATATCCGTGTATACAAATCTTCTCCGTTACAAGTGTAAACGATCCTTATGGTGCGTGTTGCATTCAGGGTGCTTCCTGCCTCTGTTCCCCTTGCCACCTAATACCCAAGGACACATGGGTGAAGCAAAGCCTTGGATTAGTATCTGGCCTCTGGAAAGCTACAGCTCCTGCTGATTTTAGCACTCAGCAGGTCCGAGTGCTCATGTCAGGGAGAGCTTATTCCAGCCTTTGGTGTAAACTGATTAGCTTCATTTTACTTACAGATGTGTATTTATTTTTTCCTGTCCTTTCACACTGCTCAGAGTAGCACAGATGAAATACTTTGCATTGCCGCCAGCCAGAGGGACAGCTGCTGTGGGGAATACCATGTAGTTGTGCACCGTCTAGAAAATGGGATGTGTGAGCAGCAGCAAACTAGTGTATTCTTGCTGAAAAGTTAGCAGTTACGTAGCTTGTAGAGAAATACCTTCAAGAAATTGGCTCCTGTTATTGCTCTGCCATTGACTCCAATATTGGCATTGCTTATCTGTTGTTGTGTTCACAACTCTGAAATGTTTCTAAACATAGCCACCTTTGGGAATTTTGGAATGGGTATTACTGTGAAACAGATATTACTGTATGGTGTCTGGATATTAATATTTATGTAAAAGTTTTAAATTGTTTCCAACAGAAAGACATAATTAAAATCTAACAAGACCCCAAGGGTGCATTTATATATTTCAATGTAAGTAGCCTGACAGCTTGTTGCTGTGGAAGGGGGTGAATTTGCTTATTGTGCCCAATCTCTGCTCTCAGTTTCTTGCTCTTTCACTGGCTCTGTTTCTTGTTTGACAGCACAGAAGCTTGATTCCAGTTCCGTATAAGAGCAGAATTTTTTGTTGTTGTTTGTTTTGTCTGCTTAGTTGGATTAGCATGTTAAATTGGTTTACTGTGCAGTTGGATCCAAGGGTGACAGAGCTGGTCCAAGGGTGAGAGTGGGAGTGTGTGACCAAGAATGGGAAGAAGAAATAGAGGGAGCAAGATCTCCTGTTTGGGTGGCAGCAGTCTGTCAGGTCAGCTCAGCCCTTTGTGTGATTATGTCCCGAGAGATGTCTCATTTCATAAAATGGAGTAAGCTGATATATGCTGGGTTTAAGAGCCATGTATGTTGTGTTGTGCATTCACAAGGTGCGTGTCATATGCTGTACAGCATACAGAAGGGGTCTTAAATTTTATCATAAAATTATGGTCCATTGTTAACTCTGCTAGCTGCTCTCTTGAGCCTGTTCACGTCTCAGTTCTGTACCTTATGCTCTGCAGGGGCCGTAGCATTGTGGATTTGTTCTTTTGGTCATATTGGGTAATTGTTAAGATGATCACATGGTGGAGAACCACATAAGAAGCTATCATGCACCATTTGATTACCCAGGTTGCAGCATTTGTCTTAAAAATAATGAGAAGCATCAAGATTTATGAGAAAAGAAGGACCACTGTACACAAGGAAAGAGTCGGGAAGGATTGTTGAACAGTTATGCAGGAATCAGGAGCATCAAGTATGTTGCAAAACTCCTTTCTTGTGTGAAACTGTATTTAGGTAACTGTGAAGCACCTGCTCCCTCATTTCTTTAACTCAAGATGTTCTAAGTTTACTTTCACTGGGAGTTTTAAATGGTAGAGTGTGGAAACTGTAACCCACTGCCTCCCCAGAAGAGAGAACACCAAGAAGTGAGAACCCAGGTCCAGTGGCTCTTTGTTTTTTCATACCAGGGCCTGGGTAGCAGGACCCTGGAGATCTTTATGATGTACTGGGTTCTATCACTGGGGATTTGTTCTGTGAAGTGAAAAATGCAGCAGCCTATCAACTCACGTTTTGATTAGTTAGTGTTTTAAATGTTTCATCTTGATAATTTTTGAACGGTACCATAGTGAATAGTCAGTAGCGGTCTACTCATGTTTTATATGTATTAGTTAGTCCTTAGTGATGTGATATTTTTAAATGAATTAAGTAAAAACTTAGCAGGTATTTTTCTTTAAAAAAAACCCCATGACTTTCATCAGCTGTGTGTTTCTCAGAGTTGCTTTTATATCTGAAAGAAATCTACTGAGTTGCAAAAGGACAAGGGAATATGGGATCACTACTAGAGAAGGTGAGACAGTCTTTGAAAATGCTGTGCATGGCACCTGAAAAATGCTGCATGTAATCTACATAAATCAGCTTTTTGTCATGTTTATCATAGTTCCAACATCAATCAAGATTGATTGTATGAAGGCACATATATAGAATATGATAGAAGAGATATTCCTTGCCTCGAGGAGGACATAAGGCAAGGAGGAACCTGTAATGTATAAACCCACTTGTGTATGTATAGCAAAATATTAGTTCTGTAACTTCTTTGTTCCTGCTTTACATCAGGGGGGACTACATAAGCAAAGCAGGAGATTGGATCGGTGTTGGGAGCTGACAGCTATTCAGTATAAGTTCATGTTCAGAGGGAGTTGGAAGAGCAGTATGGTAAGGGCTGATTTCTCTGACAGGCAGAGTATCTTCTCAAGCGATTTTGGATTGCATTTTTTTATTCTTATTGAAACAAGCAAAAAAAACCACACAAAACCAACCAACCAAAAAAAACCCAGCAAACCCCCAACTTCTTCAGAGATAAGAGCTTTTTTATGGTCTTGGAATCTACTTCTCTTATTCCAGTTTTGTCCATGTAGCTTTTTTGTTTGTTTTTGCTTTACCTCGTTCTGGTCAGGTGTCCCAAAGTACCAGTGTTCTACTGTTAACCTTAATGCTTATTACATTGTGGGTTTTTGTTGTGTTTTTTTTTTTTTCTTTCTATTCTTTATTAGTTTTTCATTGGTTGGTGTTTTGGTTCGGTTTGGGTTTTTTTTTGAAGAAACTTCACTTGAAGCAGTTCTTCAGCAATACCAGAGCTGATTGCTGAGAAGGGGTTGTGCTGAAGGCTTGGAATTACATGCATGGAAAGATAATAAGTCAGCTGCCTTCCTACAAGGTAGTTCAAGCAAGACCTACAGTGGCTGAATCATCTAAAAAAGTCAGTCTCCTGTCTCTGAAGAAACATGTTACTTTTTATTGTCTAGAAGCTTACTGTTTGCAAGCTTGCACTCTCTGCAGCATCTCGTTGGTTACATGTTGAGGAACAGGATTGTTACAGATGCTGTTGGAGAAGAGTGTGCTAATAAAGGGATGCCACCTACCTTAGTTTTGCTAAGTATGGAAGGATTGTGTTAAATTTGCTTTGTAACGATTCCTGTGAGTTGCATTGAGCCTCTAGAGAGGATGAATGTATTACAGTTTGCCTCCCCATAGTGACATGGGTTAATTTGGAATAACAGTAATAATAAAAGTTCTGCCTGCCACTTTTACTATCTGCTTTCCAGTCTAATAAAGCCTTAAGCAAACTCATATGCAACAAAGAGAAGGCTTTGTTTTCTTTACAGCTGCAGAATGGCTTAGGTGTATACATACAGAAATTTGAGGTGTTCTCTTTCCATAGCTAGAGGCTGTGCCTATATACCTTGTGTGGTAAATGCTGCTCGTGGTCTTTAACACTAAGGCTGCTTGTATTTTGATGAAAAGTGCTTGCATTGAGTTGTAGCCTGAGAAAGTCTTGAAACTTGAGGACTGGGGAGCTGGAGGAAGATGGAAGGGGAAATACTCTCTGAACATTGTGAATGTCCAGAAGGATACATTTGCTAAATGCTACGATTTATCAGGGTAATGGTGCTTTCCTGCTTGGAGGTTAGAATGTTGTGATGAAAAATACATATTACGGTAAGGATTTTAACAAAGTCTATTGAGTTGAAAATACATTCAATAACACTTTGATTAAACTGACAATAAACGATGAGAATTTGCATGTGTTTATGTTGATGAGAATCATTATCATCATAGCTGGAAAGAGCATCTTATGTGAAGTGCTAGAGAAGGAAGAGAAGAAAGGGGAGCGGAAGTTTGGAAAAGTGTTGCGTATTGGTAAAGGCATATTTCTCTAAATTCTCCTTTAGAACAGTTATACCCTATGTAGATCATAACACTAGCTGGGGATTGTCCTCTTCCACTGCTGTCAGACTTATGTATCTCACATACAGAGCATCAGATTTTATACAGTTGTCCTTTTGGTGGTCCTCTATAGGGCAGCCTTTCTGCCACACACTGCTGCAGGCATCACCGCTGCCTGTTCCTCCCTTGGTAGAAGATTATAGTGATTCAGCTGCGTCAGGCGTTCATGACAGCTCTGTATTCAACCAAACCACCTCTTCAGCTTCAAATCTTGTTCTGTGTCTCCTCCCCATCATACAAGGATCATTTATATGCCAATATTTGGTGTGACAGCAAATGCTGGCAAAGGAGCATGACACAGTTTCAGTGGGGTTTTAATGTATTCAGGCAATGACCATTCTTTATACCCTGTTTCAAGTTCTGCTTGGGGTCTAGTGCAGCGAATATGGTGCCGTCCACGATGATTTCCCTGGACAGGATTCCAATTCAGCACTTTGTGATATGCATAAAATCATGTGTTACTTTTTGTAATACATTTATAACTCTCAACACTCCTTTGCCTTGTGTGGCATAGGATTACATGCTCCTTATAGCTTGATATTGCTTCATATGTAGCAGGACGTAAAACCAGCTCTCCTGGGGCAAAGGCAAACTTTCGTCCTACTGTGATCACTCAGATTCAGGAAACTGCTTGTGACTTTGTAGGAGATTAATAATTAAACTGTGGCTGAATTTAGTTTATGCCCCCTTGCTTTGTGAAGGAGGTTAATTTCATGTAAAAATAAGATTTTTCATAAAGTATTCTGTTATTCTTTTAATTTTGAGAGCTAAACTAATCATTATGGTGTGAATTTTTTTACTACTTCTTCCACAAGATTGGCCTGCCCTTTCAGCTAGCCAGATGTATATCTTAGACTTCCTTTCTAATTATGAGAATTGGAAATTGTAAGAGAATCATATCCTTTATCCTAAAACAAGGTTTTCACAATCACCTCTATGAGCAAATCTGATTTAATTTGTTGTTGTAAGCCCTTTATTAATGGAAGCGTAGGTAATGCTTCTTTACATCTGCCTTAAGAAGGAATAGCAGCAGCTTTGGAAAGAGTTTTACAGGGCTTAGCTATGGTGAATAGATGAAGGAGAATTTAATGTGGCGTAGACTGGGGAGAAAAACAATATTAAGAAAGAGGCAGCCAGGCTGGCATGAGAGAATGGTATTGGCATGTTGAGGAATTGTCACCTGCATTTCAATTCTCTTACTTTAAGATTTTTTTTAAAAAAATAATCTTTTTAGAGAATTTCATAAATTTTAAGGTTTTCTATATGTAGTGTTTATGTGTAATAAATAATATTTTTTGTGTCTTCAAAATTTTAGATTGCATTTTCTTAATAGGATTTTTACATTATTTTCTTATGTGTTGTCTTTCACTACTAAGAAAATGTCCAAATAAACACTGTGTTATTCAGCAGGCATAAACTAGACCTCTCAAGCAATGGGTGGCTGAGGCACACCTTTGGGTCTGAGTATAATGCCAGATGTCACACTGCTTCTGCTAGAGCTCAAACTCTAAAAATTTAAAGGGAAAGAACACATTTTACCTATGTATAGATCTAATTGTCAGTTAGTGGTGAGAGCTGGGGCTGGTGAACTCTTGGCATTTATAGCATTTGGAAGGAGGTTACAGGTAGGCCCTTAGAAGACTCTTTTGTTTGTTTGTTTGTTTTTTGATAAGTTGGAAACTTCTGCTGACAACACCAAGAAGCTGAGTCTGCAGTTAAAAAAGCATGAACAAACCCCCACCTGTCTAATCATGCCAGTGTCAGTCTAGTGAAATGGCTTCTAGTGCCTGTCTGAACTGATAGAAGTCTTGGCCAACTTGGGCCTGCATCTTAAGAATAGAGGTTACTGTGGAATGTCATATGCTGTTGGCCAAGTTATTTTGTTCTTAGTCAAACATTCATTGTCTATATTAACCTAACTACAAATGTTCCCTTTATAGCCATTACTGTTACAGAAGCAGTTTGTATTGGGTGGACAAATGGTGGCCACGCTATACTGAGGCAGGAACTCATAAAAGTCAAGATATTACAGAACTGGTGATGTTTGAAAGCTTAAAACAGACAAACAAACAACTTTCTTGATCACTTGTGAAGAGGGAAAATGTCTCAGTATTCCTCTCGCTCTTCTGATGACTGAAATAAATACTGTTGGGGATGTTGCTATGCAAGCTGTCTGTGAAGGGACTAGTTAGTAATGACAAATTAGTAGAAGACATTTTCTTTATACAGTATTTCCAGCTTTTCATGACTGAGGGCTGTTCTGTGAATTGCCTGAAATAAATAAAAAAAATATTTGCTTGGCTTTCTTTTACCTTTTAGTCGCTTTGATAATCTGTTGGGGTTTTTTTTAGGTTTAGTGTAGGCATGTAGGAGAGATTGGTAATCGATAGTATGGATATTTAAAAATAACTGGCAACTTATGGAAGTGCTATGAACTTTAATTATCTGGCTTTGTTTTCTTACAGTCAGATTTTCCTCTGGTAGATCATAAACTGAAATAAATTTCAAGTTAAATGTGTGTTGAAGCTGCTCATTTTTCCCACTTCTTTAGAAGTTTCTCTGGAGTCTGCACACAAAATGGAACAGTTTGACTAGTACATTCATATTTAACCAATGGAAATACAAAGTTACCAATGTGCAAATTTAACCTACAGTTGAGCGACAGAAAAAAGTTATATGCAACTTTGAGAGACCTAAATGAAGTAAAATATGCATATTATGGGAAGTGTCTTAATTACTTGTTCAGAAATTTTGTATGCCATAGTGTTATGAACATTCGGATACTTTGTTTATTGCAGAATTAGTTCATTCCTGTCTTTCTTCTGCCACAGGAACTCATTATACAATGACAAATGGAGGAAGTGTCAACAGTTCAACACATTTACTGGATCTTCTGGATGAACCGATTCCTGGAGTAGGAACGTATGATGACTTCCATACCATTGACTGGGTTCGAGAGAAGTGCAAAGACAGAGAACGGCATAGACGGGTACTTGAGATAAATAACAATGCTTGAAAAATATTTTTTGTTATATGTTGGCATTAAGGTCTGATGTAGCGACAAATGAAAATATGTGCATACTTTAAATATGTAAGTAGCTACATCAGCTAGAACTACTTGAATGCTATTAAAAAAGCACCATTTCATTGGTACCTGTAGTCCTGCAGCAATATTAGAACTTGGAAAGGAAACAGTGATTTAATAGAGTGGGAATAGTTCCCCATCACCTAAATGACATTTTTACAGTACTTGGTTTTTTGCATGCTAGTATATTAAAGGCTGTTTTCCAGTTTAGGTATATTTGTAGTAGTACAGTAGTGCTTATGGTGGTAGTTGTACAGAAATTGGGCACTAATGTATATTGCTTTTATGCTGACTCAAGTGTATCTGTGCTACTGCTATGTAGTGCTGTGGATATTTGGGTTATGGAAAGTGAACGTTTTTATGTCTAAAACATATCAGTGTATATAGGCTTAACAAAAAAGTAGTCTCAATATGCATGGTAGTTGTCCTTTCTACTCTTCCCTCACTCTTCAGAGGATCATCAAAGTTCGGGCCATTCATCTTTATCAGTGTGTGCTGCCATGAGTTCTTTAATGAAATGGACTTGAGTTTTATTAGTCAGTAAGATGCTAGATACTGTTGTTCATGTAATAGACTTGTGTAATAGCATTTTAGGAGGAAATATGCTCTTTAGAGCCTTATTGCCAGACTTCTGGGATGCTTATGTTAGTTAACCTTAAAGACGGAACAGACAGAACAGATTCTGAGATGTGATTTCTCCTAAAACATTTGTAACTGATCAAAAGTAGTAGTTAAAAATGAATCGTAATTGTATGAAGGCGTCAGAGGAGAGGTTCTTCACGTCCAACACTGTAGCATTATTCTGCTCTCTTTGGAAACATCATTTGTAACTTTCTGGAAGCAAATGTAGGGTGTATATGCTGATTTACTTTGACATGGTTAAAAAAAAGGAATCTTACCCTAGTTTTCAAGCTAGAGTTTTCACAGTTGTGCTATGTAGTGCTTTTTTGAGGGAAAGAGATCCTTGGGCAGTAGACCTGAGAACAGGCACCTCGATTGATGTCAGGTCCCACCCAGAGGTATGAGTGGAGGGAAAAGGTGACTCAGGTTCATGAGTCCTCTCGGTTGGAAAACAGTATACACGATACTTAAGGTCCGTAAACAAAAGGCTTGTATTTTGCAGCTTGGCCTAATTGGCAAATGATTTGATGGCAGAAGGATTTATGTGATTTAAGTTCAATTGGTAAACGTAAAAAGTTTGCGGGACATGTGGGACTGTAAATCTATATATGTATATGTTACTATATTAATTAGGAAAGCAAAATAATAGAAATATAGGAAGGAAAGAAAAGAGATTCCACCATCTTTATGGCTCCGCGTTGTGTATGATGGGGTTCGTAGTCTCAGATCCAGCGATGTGCCGTGTCCTCCAGTGGATTGTTCAGTTCCTGCGGTGAGACTGCTGGACAGAGTGGTCCTCAGGGTGGTGGGTGGGCGCCAGCAGTGTTTGTGCAGGTGGGCTTTTATAGTCCTCTGGATCGCTTGCTTGCACAATCTTTGCCCTTTTGTGCTGCCATCAGTGGGGGGTGATTGCAAGAGATGGAAAAGTCCTGGAGGGAGCAGTCAGGGGTCTTCTCCCTTAATGCCATGCTGCCTATCAGAATACAGGGCTACGTGCCCTTCAACACATCCCACAGCCGGCCTTTATCTGTGGCTTGTTAGCTTGTTGATATGTAAATTGCAATTCCAATTGTCCCATCTCCTGCTACTAGGGATGTGACATCTCCTGCGGCTGGAAGTTGTAGAACTGGTTTTGCCACAATGTTTTGAGACATTCTGCTTTTCAGTCTCTGACAATTGAATGCATTTCATGAAAAGTAAGGTGTTTTCCATGTAATGCTTTTTCATAATTTGATGTCTAAGCAGTAGTTAACACAATGCCAGCTTTCCCCTGCAGATGTGTAGGTCAGTGTCCAGTGGACATGCCATTGGATAGAATGCTGGGCCTGACCAAATCCTGGCAAGGCAGATCACACCTGGAAATAGTTTGTCTGGGGTAAATTCTCCCAACTGTTACTCATTTTAATGTCTGAAACCAGAAAAGTCAGACAAGACAGTTCGCAGTTTGTGGTCACAGAACTACTGTGAAATTTATAAAGATGCTGTTGTGGTTTAACCCGACAAGCAGCTAAACACCACAGCCAGCCGTTTGCTCACTCCCCTCCCCAGAGGGATGGGGGAGAAGGTCGGAAAAAACTTAAAACTCATGAGTTAAGATAAAGACAGCTTAATAGGACAGGAAGGGAGACTAATAATGATGATGATAATAATAAAAGAATATATAAAACAAGTGATGCACAATGCAATTGCTCACCACCTGCTGACTGATTCTCAGCCAGTTCCTGAGCAGTGGTTGTCACCCTCCAGCCAAGTCCCCCAGTTTGTACACTGAGCATGACATACAGTGTGGAATATCTCTTTGGCCAGTTCGGGTCAGCTGTCCTGGCCGTGCCCCTTCCCACCTTCTTATTGTGCATCTCCAGCCTCCTTGCTGAAAAGTCCTTGACTTGGTATAAATATTGCTTAACAACAACCAAAATTTAAGTGTATAATCAAGATTCTCCTCATACTAAATCCAAGACGCAGCACTATACCAACTATTAGGAAGAAAACTAACCATCCCAGCCAGAACCAGGACATGTGCCCCGAACGATAGGAGATTGTCCACGTAATGAAAGATGTGAAAAGAAGGAATGAATACTCGCTCACTGTGGTTTTGAAAGACATGCTACTGTAGAAACAACTTTTTTATTTAAAAAAAAGTTTGGGAATCTCACAAATGACAAGGAAACTATAAAATATATTTATTTGCTTGAGGGATGGTATATTTTTCTAGATTTCCTTGTTTAGTATTGTGCTTTCTTGGTTTGGTGGATTTTCTTTGGGGTTTGGTTTGGTTTGGTTTGGTTTGGTTTTTCTCCTGTTTGTTGCAAATACTTCCACCCTCCGTTTACAGTATGAAAAATATCATTAAAATAGGATCCAGTTACATAATGAAGATTTAATCATAATACAAGCTATGCACAAATTTGAGCTGACGGTAGAAAGTAGATAAGAATTATTATTTTTTTGGTACAGTAACTTTAGATGTCATTAGTAATAGTTGTATAAAAGTGTTACAGGGTAGTTGTCCAGTTTTTGTTTTATTTTCATGTAGTGTTTAGTCTAAAGATGAAATACATTTATATTTAAAATAGAAGTTTAGGAATTTGAATTTTATGGAATAGCTTATTAGTAGTACACCAGGAGTTTGTTTGAGGTTCAACAAAAAATAATTTAAGATTTGGGACAGAAATAATTTTTCCAATTACAGTTTTAGATGTGTATCATAGAAAGTATTCATTTATCCTAGTAATGCTTTCTTCGATTTTGGTTCTTTAAATTAAGCAAATTTTACCTTCCTCTGTCAGTTGTTTGATGTCTCAATAATCAAGGTAATTTATTGATGTAAAGCACTGATACGAGGAGAATGCTCGTAGTTTAAAGAGAAGGTATATTTGCCTGCAGCTTGTGTCATGCAGTTTGTACATCATACTTACTTTTTTCCTCCTATTCATATTATAGAAACACGTACAAGTATACATGATGATTTCTCTTTGCAGATTAACAGCAAGAAGAAAGAGTCAGCATGGGAGATGACAAAAAGTTTGTACGATGCGTGGTCAGGATGGCTAGTAGTCACGCTAACTGGTTTGGCATCAGGTAAATTAAAAAACAGAGGATTTCTTTCTTAATGTTTGTCAGCAAGTATAGTTACTATACTTTTCGTTTGTGTGTTATCCACCAACCTGGATGAGAGCTGGTTCAGACCATGGCCAGAGTTCCATGAGGGAAGGAAAGGGTTGACTCTGACTCTTTTGATTTACAGGCTTTAGCATTTTGAGGGAAGGGTTTACTATTCAAATGGAAAACAAAGTCCTGACTGAATTTAGTGAGAGTTTCTCAGTTATTGGACTTCCACCTACTAAATTATCGATGTTCTTTAATCCTGTGATTTAAATTGCTGTTTTCTCTTTCTGTTAAATTTGCCTTGTTTTCCTGTAGAATTTTTTGTGAAAGTGTGTTAATTGATTCTGCTAGGTGTTTTTTCTGCTGTCAATTGTTTGTTTGTTTCCTAGGAATTTTACTGAACCCATTAGTTTATTCCACATGAACCAGAAGTTAGGTCTGGTGTATGTATAGTTCTGGTAAACACACTTCCTTGTAAAGGATGTGTTTATACATGAGCAAAGTCTAGCTATATGTTTGTGTCATACCTTTCTAGAGGTTGTTACACAGAAAATATTAGCTTTAACAGGTGGAGTTTGTTGGCCTCTACTTCAACTCTATCTTTTCTTTTCGATATATTTTAGGATGAGTTTTACAGCTAAAATTGGCTGATAGTTTGTGGCCCCACTGTCAAGCAGTGTTGCTTTCTAACAGCATAGTTTGGAGTGGCCGAAAGGTGCAGGAGTGAGAAGTAACAAACTTAGTGCCCAGTTTTTCCAAAACAGTATTTCAAATAGAGATCTTAGATTAAATGCAAGGAAAATTGGATTAGTTGCAGAGTATGGCTATGCCTGCTAAAAAGGCATGGTAACTGTATAATTACTACTTATATACATAATCACTTTCACAAATCACATATAAATTAATCTATATGCAAAGTCTGTAGCATGTTTATATACCTCTGAATGTACAAACTGGGAGTGTATAATTACCAGAAATTGCTTGTGATAATTTGGGTGGGAACGTGCAGTGTTGTGTTTCCACCCCCACAAGCTGCTATGTATATTGTAATTGCTTTACTGTGTTTCTGAGAAAAAAAGCAAGCACGTTCTGGTCGTGGACATTCCTGGCTTTTTCAGTTTCGGTTGCTTTCTGTTGTATGTGTCTAGTGAATCTTAAATAGTGCAACATGGATTTCAGTCACAGGGAGATCTTTTGTGTCCATATTTTAATTAGTTTGGTTGAAATTTTGTTCTGGTGAAATACTGCCTTTGACTTTGGCCCAGGATCCCAAACTGAGGGTCTGTCAAGATTAGTGAATATAAATTAGAAAATCAGAGGTAATTCTCTACCAGCAACTTAGACAAGTAAACTGTGTCTGTCTCTAGACAGCTATTTCTAGTGGTGATTAATACTTAAAAAATAATAAATTATAACTAACAGTTGTACATATTCACAAAAATACTTACTTTAGAAGTATTAATAGTTTTTCGGTATACTGCTACTGTGAAAAGCTATTTTGCTTTAGTCAAAAAAAGGATTTTTTAAAAAATCCTATGAAGCAATTCCCCATGTAAGGCCTGTTTTTTGAGGACTCTTCAGCAAGTTTTCTGCATGCATTTACAACACAGAATCCTTCTTAAGGTTTGAGTTTGTGAACTGTTCTGTATCTCTACTGTTTGTTACCTGCAACAGGAGTTTTAAGTACTTGCCATGTTACACAATTAAGTTATTTTGTACATGGATTATGGGAATGTCATCAGCATTTATTTGGTGTTTTATTTATGTTGTTTGAAAACTGCTGTTGGCAAGGTAAGAATGAGTTTTTACTGTACTGTTCTGTACAAAACATAGTAGAATAGCTCATGAGCTCTCTGAAGCATGGCAAGGTAGTTTTGTCAGAAGGTCTATTGTCTTTTCTGTCACAAAAATGTATCAGTCGTCTTTTGACTCTTAACTCCTTAGTTTTCAGTGGACTGCTAAAGAACTATGGCATAGGAAAAAAAAAAAGATACATTTAACTTGGGAACTATACATGGTACTAGATTCTTCAGCAAATACTGATCTTACCATATTGCAAATAGGATATATTCCTGGAAATCAATAATATTTTAAATGTATATTTCTTTAAGTTTTCCATAATTTCAATTGATATCAATTAATACCAGCACATTTAATCATTTTAGCTGTGTGCGTTATTTCTATTTACCAGAATATTAATACAAACCTGTTTCTCCAACAGGGGCACTGGCGGGCTTAATTGACATCGCTGCTGACTGGATGACTGACTTAAAGGAAGGCATTTGCCTTAGTGCTTTGTGGTTTAACCATGAACAGTGTTGTTGGGGTTCAAATGAGACCACATTTGAAGAGAGAGATAAATGTCCGCAGTGGAAAACATGGGCAGAACTAATAATTGGGCAAGCAGAAGTAAGTATGTGCCCATTCTGTGGTGATCTTGCTCAACGGCTCGACTGAACATGGAAAGAAAATAATGGTCTTAAGTTTAGGTTACTAAACATGGATTTGGGTTGTACTGTCAATTCCATTTTTCAGCATTTTAATTGATTAATAGGTAATACTGTAATAAATATGCATTTAATGCACTGCAAGAGGGTTTGGAATGTTGCAGGTGTGAGGAAGTTATGAGAGTACAGAATGGTTAATAACATGAGAATTTCTGTTCATCATCATACTTCTACATAACAAAATAAAAATGTAAATGGTGGTGTTCTCCGATAACTAAGCATAGATTTGGTTTATTTTTCCACCACAAAATTTTTGAAGAAGATTTACTCAGTATTCAGTAGATTTTAGGAGGTAATAGCTATTAAAAAATACCTATGCTATGTTTATTTTTTCTTTATAAGATAAAGTGTTAGAACACTTTATACCTTGTATAACCTAGTCTTTGCTGATTTGTGGGTGTCATGACTTTATGCTTTTCAAACAAAACTCTCTTTTGGCTTGGTAGTAATTACCATCCCGCAAAATGTGTGCATACTTGCAGCAAGAGTACTCCTGGGTTATTTTAAGTAGTGATTTTGCTCCTATATCAAATTTATATTCTGACTTTTTGCTTGCTTGTTTTTGCTTTTAGGGTCCAGGTTCATACATAATGAACTACATAATGTACATTTTCTGGGCTTTGAGCTTTGCCTTCTTAGCAGTTTCTCTGGTGAAGGTATTTGCTCCCTACGCCTGTGGCTCAGGGATACCTGAGGTGAGGTCTAGCTAATACGTACATTACAGATGTTTCATATTAATGTGAAAATTCCTGCTGCCTTTCATGATCAGGTGAATCCAAGAGGGAGCGCCCTGTGACTTTGGTGAAATCCATTAATACAAGTATTCAAATACAAATAATGTAATTGTGCTAATTCATTGCTGAGAATTTCAGAGAATCCCCTGAGTTTGTAGATTTTGCTGCCCGCTTCTGGTTGAACTACTTTTTGAGGAAGCGCTCAGCTTAGGAGAGTAAACTTCTGTAGAGTGATTGCCAAACCTCCCCTCAATCCCCCCCTCCCTGCAGTGATGAGAAATCAGTGGTTCATTGACAGAGGTCCTTTGATACAGCAATTGGTCTTTTGTTGCACTGGCTTTAATTGCCTTAACAAGCACAAACCATCAGACAGTCACAAAGTAAAATGTGTAGTAGCCTCAAAACCTCATTGGTTTTACAATTGCTGTCTGCTGCTGTACACAGAATGGGAGGGAAAAACCGAAAGTCAAAGACTGGCGAGTCTCACTTCTCCAGTCATTCTGTAAATACTTCTTTATGTATGTGTGTTGTAGAAGTTGAAGGAGAAATCCTGCCTCTGAATTCCAAGTCCGGAGTAGTTCTGTGCCATTATTCCAGACAAGATTTCATCTTGAATAGCTTTCCAAATTTAGCTGACCTTTATTTTCCAGACACAACTGCCCAGTGTTTTGTGTACATCCTATTTATAGACATGTTGTCCTTTTCTATGATAACTATATTATTTCCTATATATGAGCATATTTTCTAGGCTAATATGGTGCTGGTAGGCAAAGTAATACCTTAGGTGAGTGACACATCTTTTCTAGTGGAAAAGGCTGATCTTTTCCATCTTTATGCCAAGGAATCTACTGTTAAAGTTTTATGTAGAGATGGTAAAACAAGGAGAAAACCAAGAGGGGTGAAATTGGTGCAAATGTGATTTTGCTACAGTAGATGACCTTGAGTATAGTTTTTGCAGGTTTATTTTTCGTTTGGGAGTTTTCTGACTTTCACTTGACAATTTACATCATAAACCAATGAATGCAGTCTCAGAAGCTGCTGCAGATTAATTTTCTACTAAATATAGTTGATAATGTTGTTGTATGTTATTGTCCAGTGTTTCAGAGTAAGTTCCAAGTGAAAGCCTCTGGCAACCAAATGGACTTAGTGTAGCAATCTGAACAATTTAAAGTGTGATAAAGTTAGTCATTTGCAAAGGCTGTTTTTGAACTTATGCAGCTAAAATGATAACATGAACTGTTTTCTGAAGAAAGCAGAATACAGTAACAGGTATTGTTTCTTTTCCTTCCAGATAAAAACCATTTTGAGTGGCTTCATCATCAGAGGTTACCTGGGGAAGTGGACTTTGATGATAAAAACAATTACTTTAGTCTTGGCTGTCGCATCAGGTTTGAGTTTAGGAAAAGAGGGTCCCTTGGTACATGTTGCCTGCTGCTGTGGGAATATTTTTTCCTACCTCTTTCCAAAATACAGCACGAATGAAGCTAAAAAAAGAGAGGTAAGCTCTTGTAAAAGCATTTCTAGGATGTATTCAATATCCAAACATTTAAAAGACAATATTTGTTCTCTCAGACAGTGTTGAGGCTTCGATTATCAACAGTTATTTATTGTGTTAAAAACAATGTATTAATTATCCTTAGCATTCTCCAAGGTAAATTGTTTCTGTGTCAGAGTAAGTTTGCACTTCTCCCACCTCAGAAACTGTTTGATTTTACTTAAATGCTTTCTGGGCTTTGCTCTACGTTTTGGTAATGATGGGTGTCTTCAGTTGTGAGGACAACAGCAGACTTTTGAATCCGTGAACAAAATATTCCTGGAAAAGGGTTGGTGACAACAGGGTTTCTGCTCTATTTCAGTTAGTTGTTGTTAGTGAGTGTGGTGGATTAGCTGTGGTGCCCACCAAGCTGCTCTCTCACCCCTCCTCCTCAGTAAGATACCAGGAGAAAGTAAGATGAAAAGCTCATATGTCAAGATAAAGACAGAGAGATCACTCACCGATTACTGTCGCAGGCAAAACAGACTAGACTTGAGGAAGATTACTTTATTGCCAATTAATAACAGAGTAGGATAGTGAGAAATAAAAACAAAACTAAAACCACCGTGCCTCTGCTCCCCCTTCTTCCCAGGCTCAACTTCACTCCTGACTCTTCTATGGGATGGGGAATGGGGCTGCGGTCACTTTGTAACACTATGTCTCTGCTGCTCCTTCCTCCTCACACTCTTCCCCCCTCCAGCAAGGGGTCCCTCCCATGGGAGACAAGTCTTTCACAAGCTCCTTCAGCGTGGGTCCATTTCCACAGGGTGCAGTCCTTCAGGAACAGACTGCCTCAGCCTGGATCCCCTACAGACTGCAGTTCGTGCCAGAAAACGGGCTCCTGCCTGGGCCCCTTTCCACAGACCGTGGCTCCTGCCAGGAGCCTGCTCTGTCATGGGCTCTCCACGGGCTGCAGCTTCCTTTAGGGCACATCCACCTGCTCCGACTTGGGGTCTTCCCCGGGCTGCAGGTGGATCTCTGCTCCACCATGGACCTCCATGGGCTGCAGGGGGACAGGTGGCATCACCATGGTCTGCACCACGGGCTGCAGGGGAATCTGCTCTGGCACCTGAAGCACCTCCTGCCCTCCTTCTTCACTGACCTTGGTGTCTGCAGGGCTGTTTCGCTCATGTTTTTCTCTTTCCCAGCTGCTGTGCAGTGTTTTTGCCTTTCTTAAGTATCTTATCACAGAGGCACCACCAGCATCCCTGACTGGCTCAGCTAGGGGCAGCAGCGGGTCCATTTTGGAGCCGTTTGGATCTGGCTCTGCTGGATATGGGGCAGCCTCTGGTGTCTTCTCACAGAAGCCACCCCTGCACCCCCCCGCTAACAAAACCTTGTCACGTAAACCCAGTAGAGAGAGCTATGCTAACGAAGGCAGTTACTGTCAGAGAGAGTAGCAAGTTTTAACACTCTTATTAATTCAATAAAATTTTCGTATTGTAAAATAAAAAAGGGTATCGTCCCAGCTGGGCTTCGGTTCTGTGGCTCAACTTCTGTACTTCTAGGAGACTGCAGAACATGGGAAATTCGGGTTCACTTCCTATTTCAAAGCTGTGTATTCTTAAATCATTTAACTCCTGTGGTTCAGCTGCTCATCTCAGAATAATGTAATAATTCTTTGAGTTTCTCTGTGTATTTTCTTCCATAGGTATGTAAGGGCTACTACCTGAGGTCAGTGTTCCTGCAAGGAATTCATCCAATATTGTTATAACAACACACACTTTAATCATCCTCATATATTGAACATAATTCATCCATGATGCTGTAGGACCAGCTGTTGCATCAGTTCCTCTTAATCTCTCCTTCAATCTCAGTTCACCTCAGATCTTTTGCGGGTTTTTGCTTGAAGACTACTGGGGTGAGTCCCATCAGGCCCCGTGGACTTGCGAACATTCAGCTGATTCAGCTACTCCCTTACAATTTCAGTGTCCACAAACGGAAAGTCACTGTTTCCACGCTTGTGGTCCTCTGACTCAGAGGACTGGGCAGCCCAAGGTCTGTCAGTATTATTAAAGACCGAGGCAAAAACTGCATTGAATGCCTCTGCTTCTTCCTCATCCTTATTAGTCAGATGACCATCTTCAACAAATATAGGTCCAGTGTTTTCGTTAGACTACTTCTTGCTGTTAACATACTTAGAAAAGCCTTTCTTGTTATCCAGCACAACACTGGCCAGTTTCAACTGTAATTGAGCTTTTTTGTCGTCTCCTTGCATATATGAACCACAGCCGTGTGATCTTCTTGCGAAGCCTGACCTTGCTTCCAGAGATCGTACAATTTCTTTTTCCTCTTGAGCTCCACGAGCTGTTCCCTGTTCAGCAAAGCTGGTCTTCTGCCTCTCTTGCTTGACTCACGACACAGCGGAATTGCCTGCTCAAGCACAGAAAAAGCTTACTACAGTTCATTGGAAATGAGATACCAGCAGTTTCATACTGCACCACAGTCTCCTTCGGGTGCTTTGCTGGAGGGGCTTTCAGCAGCGTCCTTGGCTTCATCATGGCTAGTACCTGTTCAGTGGTTGCTGCCACCACTGGCCACATCTTACGAGCATCCTGATACACTTCACTTGACACTTTTCTCTTAGCAAGTCTGTGTGTCCTTGATAGCAACATAGAAGAAACTGATAACTGTAATGAGATTTTGTTGTTCATGTTTAAAGCATATCACAGACTGCAAATAAACCCCTCACCATTGTTCTTTTCCAGGTGTTGTCAGCTGCCTCAGCAGCAGGAGTATCTGTAGCCTTTGGTGCGCCAATTGGTGGAGTCCTTTTCAGTCTGGAGGAGGTATGTCAAGAGATGGCACTGAAGGATAGATATTAAAAAGAATCTCTTAGCATGAATAATCTCAGACTCCTTTAAGCTGTGGAGTCTTTTCTAAGAAGGAAATTATTTTTGGACCTACATTTCAAAGTCTAGAGTCCTGTTATCAGCAAACTGCCACAGATATTTTTTTCTTTTCTTTGGATGAATGTCAGCCTTGCTTTATTCTGTTACATTTTTCTGGAGAAGAGCTGAGTCAGTTAATAATTACAGTTTACATACAGATAGAGATATAGTTTTTCACTCTAGGAGTGTATTCTGAAAAAACAAACCAAAACCAAACCTAAACAACAACCAAACAAATAAAACCCCCAAAATGAACAGGGAGCTTTCTTTTTCATTTTGCAAGAGGCTGTAGAAACCTATTTGACAGTTTTGTGAAGCAAGTTTTTAGACATTTCTTAAAGATTCGAACACTAAACACAATTGAATACGTTAATTGTTAAAAAGACATATATACTGTAAAACTGGTCTCCAAGGCAACCAAACTCTGTTCTCCAGTAAATGTCTCATATTAAATCAGTTTTCATTAGTCGTTTTCAAAATACATAAGAATGTTATTTAGGTCATTAGCGTTTTTAAAGAATCTAAAAATCTAACCATCTGAGTTGAAAAAAGGAAGCAAAATATTCTTTTGTGTATAATTTCGCTGTATCATTAGGGGATTTTGAGGAATTCTTTTGTTGCCCCAAAAAGCCTCAGAAGACGACTATTGAAATTGAAATTCAAATCAGGCAATGTGGGGCTTAAGCATGAAATGGCATGTTCTGTTTTGAGGATTTTTTTTTTTTTTTACCTTTTAGCAATACTTCATAAAAATAACACTTCTGCCTGAAACATTTAAATGTTGGCTGAAGGGAGGTGAAACAGTATTAGCAGGAAACCCGAGAGAGCAGCTAGTACACTGTCTGGTTCTTATGAATGCTAGAAAGAGATACTTACAGAGAAGCTTTTAAACATAAATTACCATGCATTATTTATGAGCAGTTTTAAAACAGCAGTAGTTTCAATACTGCTTTAATGTTGACTTTAAAACTGATCTAAGTATGACTTGTAGAGCTTTTTAAAAATGTAGCATGTGCTGGAGAGCCATTGCTCCAAGTGATACAAGTAACACTGATACCCTAGGAGTGCGTTTTTTTAGCATGTACCATGTGAGCAGCAGTACTGTAACGTGCATAAAACAGTCTTCCCAGCATGTTTAATTGAATCACTAATAATTCTCATGTTTTGCCTTTTGCAGGTCAGTTACTATTTCCCCCTGAAAACTTTATGGAGATCATTTTTTGCTGCTTTAGTAGCTGCATTTGTTTTAAGGTCCATCAATCCTTTTGGTAATAGCCGCCTAGTTCTTTTTTACGTGGAATATCACACTCCTTGGTACCTTTTTGAACTGCTTCCTTTTATTCTTCTGGGAGTATTTGGTGGGCTCTGGGGAGCGTTTTTCATCCGAGCAAACATCGCGTGGTGTCGTCGCCGCAAATCTACGAAATTTGGGAAGTATCCTGTCCTGGAGGTTATTATTGTCGCAGCAATAACAGCTGTCATTGCATTTCCTAATCCATATACAAGGCTAAACACCAGTGAGCTTATTAAAGAGCTCTTCACAGACTGTGGGCCGTTAGAATCCTCCTCTCTCTGTGACTACAGAAATGATATGAATGCAAGCAAAATAGTAGATGATATTCCTGACCGTCCAGCAGGCACTGGAGTCTATTCAGCTATATGGCAGTTGTGTTTAGCACTCATATTTAAAATAATCATGACAGTCTTCACCTTTGGTATCAAGGTAAGTGTGAATGCAGTGGTGGCATCATCTGTTGTGATGATTTAATTATTGCCTTTCTCATTTCCCATCTCTCAAAGCTAGCAGCTTTGTTTATAGATTTTTTTTTAATGTGGAGTTCTTTTATAAAAAGATCTTTTTACTGTTGATTATCAAGCAAGTCTTGTAGAAAACAATATTAAGTTTAATTAAATTCAAACTAGCCCTTTGTTCAGCTGAATAGGAACATGTGCTAAATTCAATAGGGAACAGTAACTGTGTGGGTGGATGGCTGTTTGTATGGCCTGATTCAGCAACAAGGATGATTCCAAAATTTCCAAGAGCTGAGTTCAAACAAAACTACTCAGGTTCCCTAGTCATGTTACACGGAAGAAGAAAAGACACTATTTCTTGAGCAACTTGTAGGTTTGGTTTTTTTCAATCCCCTCTCTCATTTATCACATAAATGTAATTACTGCAGACTGTCAAAAGGAGCAGATGATGATTTCTTTCCTGAAATTTCCAGTATTGCATGTCAAGACTAGAAAGCGGGCTTTGTTCATGTGAGTGTAGTGGGAATTTCTTCTCCATTACCAAGCAGTGTAATTTTTGTTTTTCCTGGTCATTTTGTACATCTGTTTTGGAGCTCTCTTCAGCTTCTCTCCAAGCTGTGGCCATTTTGTGAATGGCATATACCTGTCATGCCTTCATCATTTTCTGTCTTGTCAGGCTCCCTTCATAGTTTTTTGCAACTACATCATTATCAAACATGTCTTAACACAAACATATTGTAGAAAGTTCCCTAAGCAGGATTTGTGTTTAAACTGACTTTAACTTTTCAGTCTACATGGCTGTTCCATGTAACTGCATGCGTAAGAAAACACTTCTTTACTGTGAGGGTGGCTGGACACTGGAATAGGTTGTCCAGAGAACTTGTGAAGTCTCCATGCTTGGAAATACTCAAAACCTGACTGGATGCAATCCCGGGTAACCTGCTGTAGTTGACCCTGCTTGCGCAGAGATGTTGCTTCAGACAGTCTGGAGTGGTCACGTCCAACCTCAGCCATTCTGTCGTTCTGTAATTGATAGAACAATATCGTGTTGTGTTCCTCACTTGTTGATATTTTAGAAGATGTTGCAGTCTGTTATTTGAAGTTATTTTCCATATATTGATGGGTAAGAGAAATCCATTCCTTATATTTTAAATGCTAGTCTTCCGTAGGTCAAAATTTCAGACATTATTCTATAACATGACCACTCCAGTCTATTATATTCACTTACTGTGTTTCGCTTATATCAAGGGCTCTGCCCTTCTAAGCATCACAACATTTCTTACCATTCATCGGTTCGTGTGCATCTGACTGTTTCTCATGGGATTGTCACCACAGGATCACACTTTGATTACAGAAGAGTAGAGCTTACACTTCATTTGGGTTTGGTTCATTTTCTCCTAACTTCAGCATCTGCAATTTTGTGGAAGTATTTTTGTGACGTTGTAAGAATATATTTTATCACTTTGGAAACAGGCAAGGAGTCCTGGTGCTGTCTTTGGTGGGACTCTGTTACATACACATTTCTCTGAAACTTTAAAGCATATGGCTGGTTAGAATGTCAGCCAGTATTTGGAGAAGGGGGGATGTCACTTCAATGTTACATTTGCTTGCATTTTATGCTTTATTTCTATGAAAGGAGGAGAAAATTCAAAATTAAAAAAAAAAACCAACCTACTTTGTAATTGAAATCGTTATTAAGGATCCTCTGGGCTCTCCAGGTGTGTTCCTGTGGAGACACATGCAGCCCCACAGGAACTGTTTCCCTGGGAGGTGAGCAAGGGCCCTTGGCTGGGGCCAGTGGGACGTGCAGATTGCTGCTGCTCCTGCTGCCGCAGACGAGGACCACCAGGAAGCTGATAGGGCACTGTGTGGTTGGTTTGTTTTGGTTTTTCTTTCAGGTTTTTGTACATATACTGTACTGCTTCTTGTCAGTAGACTCGTTACTGTGCCTAAATGCTGATGATCAACATCTGGAGTGGGATTACAGGTTTGCCTCAGAACCTGACTGGTGTGCAGCTGCACTACCAAAGAAGTGGAAAGTTGCACCCATATCCTGATTCCTTGCTCATTTCAAAGATGATAGATGTGCCACAGAACAAATAATTTCCTCTGTAGTATAACTTGGGTTAGGCTGGCATGCACTGGAGAAGAAAGCTTAGATGAGGTACAGCATAACTTTCTTTCCTTGCTCCTTCTCAGTGAAGGTTCCTCTTCACTTTGTGACTTGTGATTCAGAGGCTTATGCAGACAAATGCAGCTGTAAAATCATAATTATGGTTAGACTTGTAATCATGGAAAGAAGAGAAGGAGCCATATGCATTAAAAAGTTATGTTAACAAAGGACCAGAAACAGTTTGGATGTAATTTCCATGTGGACACTGAATTTCTGTGGCACACCACTGTAGCAGACTATAATCTCAGGCAGTTTCTGAGAATTTTATTTAATTGCTTTAGTATCTAAAATGTTATTTTTTCAGAATGCTACTGAGCTGATTGCCAATAAATAATTTTACTCAGGAAAAAGAAAAATTAACAGTTAGAAAAGGGTTTAGATGTATGATTAATTGTGGGAAATAACAGTAGTGGTATAAACACACAATTTGGATAATATGCTAAAATGATAGCATTGAATAGTTGCCTCTTATCGACATTGAAATGATAGGTAATTTGAGATGGGAATAAAGGATTAGTGAACTTTTTTCCCCAAAACTGTTGCTGGCTTTCAAACACAAAGTTTGCTATGTTTGTGTGTCCTTGGTTTGTCTGTTAGAAATCATCTCTGCAACCATAAATATTGGCAATATAATAATAATTGAAATAGATTCTGAAATACAGTTCTGCACCAGCTGTTGGATTCCATGGCAAAATCTATAGTTTGGAATTGCACAATACTTAAATTTCACAGCTGTGCAGTGGAAAAAAATGTATGTGTCCTGTTACACCAGGAGTGCAGTTTTTTAATGAAGTTATTTTGACAAGATGGGTTTAGGTGCATTTAGACAAAAAGTAAAAATTCCACCACTTATTTGTAGTCAGGTCTGTACCTCAGTCACAGTAGAAAATATTTAGATACTAACAGCTGCTGTAAGGAGAAGCAATGGGCATTTCCAGTTTAATGAGACATTTAGACACCAGTGTGTTTTTTTGGAAAGAAGATGAGCTTCCTAAGGAGGAGAAAAGATACACAACAGCAGTTTCTCAGGTGCACCCTCACTCCTTATGAAGCTGCTGATGAAATCAAGACTTGCAATAATATTCTGTTAAGCCATGTTGGTATTGCAAGGCTGTGTGGCCTTTTCAGGTTTTAGTTAATAACAGAAAAAGTTTAAATAACTAAAACTACATTTTGTTTGTTTGTGTGTATTTCTTTTTTAAGTAATGTGGGGGTTTTTTAAGTAATGTGTTATCTACTTTTTGCAATGAGAGTTGTCCTGCCTTTTTCTCTCAATGTATTTATCATTCTGTGTAGACTTCTTTGTATGGGAAACTGCAATATAATAAGCAAAGCCTCTTTTAAAAGTCACCTGTTTAGTTGGCTGTCTAATGTATAGCAGTGTTAGGAAGCAGTTTGGGAAGGCAGTCCTTTGTGCAAAGCTTGTTTAGTAAGCAAATGTTGACTCATAAGAACATGAAGTAATAAGGGAGATGGGAAATAGGAAGACCTTTTGGTACTAGTAGCACAGCTCAGATTGGGCACACATATGGTAAGAATTGCGCTGTTGGCACTGAGTCTAGTTTGTGGTCCTATGATGGTGATAGATTTGCTCTTGAATACAGTAAAATACAACCACACTCCTAAAAGGGATCCAGCTAACTGGGTTGATCAGAGGTATCCATAGCATTGTGCTAAGTTTTACTAACCTCGCGATGTCAATTTACATATTTTTAACATGACAATTTGAGCATTTGCATCTCTTTTGGAGGAAAAAAAAATGTAAAACTATACATCAGGTATGTTCCCATCAGTGTGACAGCAGTTCTTCTGTTTCTGCTGCAGGTTCCATCTGGGCTGTTCATCCCTAGTATGGCAATTGGAGCAATAGCAGGAAGGATTGTAGGAATTGCAGTGGAGCAGCTGGCTTACTACCATCATGACTGGTTCATTTTCAAGGAGTGGTGTGAAGTTGGAGCTGACTGTATTACACCTGGTCTTTATGCCATGGTTGGTGCTGCTGCATGCTTAGGTAACTAAAGATAACAAAGTAAATACGTATCTGATTTCTTTTATGTTGCCAAAACATCAATTAAAAACGGAGATAAAAACATGTGCAGTTTTGGAATACCTTTTTATGTGGATTTCTCTCTCTTCGGAATAACAGATTCGTATCTCTACACAAGACTGTCAGATTATTATGATCTGAGAAATAACATGTGAAATTTAAATCGACTATATGATGAGAAAAAGAAGAATTTAAGTAGGAGCGTTTGCTTTCTCTTTTTGTTATCAAGAGGTGTCATTACTACATCAGTTAGAAAAATCAGTTTCTTGAAATGTATAAAGGAGAGGATTTGCAGAGTCAAGTACTGTTGAAATTATCACAAGAAGGTGACGTGATCAGCTGCCACGTCTACATGAACTGCAAAAACTGTTCTTGAAATTAATAATCCAAACAAAACTTTCAGAAGTGTCTAATTATTTGAGGGGTCCAGCTTGAGGTATTTTTAACAAGCCTGATTTACAAACTGTTGAAAATCAGCTTCATGGAAAGAGGCTTAAGTTGGGCACCTGAACTAGGAGAGGGTTTTTGAAGGTCTTGTCTTGCCCTAGCTTATAACTTCATTGCCTTAGAAATTAAAAGTTATTAGTACAGATTCTGAAAAAAAAAAAGTAGACCTCTTCCTTAAGGAAAAGTACATTTGAGTGACCAAATAAACTAGTAGTATGAATTTATTTTCTGGAGAGATTGTTTCCTCTTTTACTAGATCAACTTGAATACCTTTTGAAAGCATTGAAAGAAAGATCGTACTCTTTTATTGAGTGAAGATACAGCATCAGAAACCTTGGCAGAAAAAAACATCTTGAATACTAACGAAAGAGAAATATAATTCCAGTCTTCTCCCATTGTACAAGACAGAGATTCCTTTTCACCAGCTCAGAATTCTCTTTAGCTTTTATGATTTCAGCTACAGGAATTCATTAAATTCCTTATCCTTTGGACAGCACAGCAGTTGAATTGCTACCTGTGACTTCCCTGCATTAATTCCATTCTTTTTTCCAAATTCTTATCTTAGCGGTTTTCCTTGCATTTCTCAGTATTTTTAACCTAGGTGTGGTAAGGAGAAATACATACTTGTATTCTTAGCTTACATGAATGAACTTCACGTATTTTTAAAATCCCTTTATTGTCTTTCCAAGAATTTTCCCTAAAGCTCACTTTTAATTCTAAAAGTTTTGTGTTTTGTGGTTTGTTTTTTTGGTTTTGTTTTGGTTGGTTGATGTGGGTTTTGTTTTGGTTGGGTTTTTTTGTGTCTACTTCTCTTTGTATTATACAGAATGTTTGTTAGATGACCTCCAATGGCAAAGTTGTGTTTGTAGTTCGCAACAGGAAGGCAGGAAATTCTAAATCCATTATTATTTGTTATTATCGAAATTCATTCTTATCTACCATTTTTCTCGCCAGGTGGTGTGACAAGGATGACTGTGTCTCTGGTAGTTATTGTCTTTGAGCTAACAGGAGGGCTGGAATATATTGTGCCCCTCATGGCCGCAGTCATGACCAGTAAGTGGGTAGGAGACGCCTTTGGTAGGGAAGGCATCTACGAGGCCCACATCCGACTGAATGGGTATCCTTTCTTGGATGCAAAGGAAGAATTTACTCACACAACACTGGCTGCTGATGTTATGAGACCTCGAAGAAGCGATCCACCTTTAGCAGTTCTGACGCAGGATAATATGACAGTTGAAGACATAGAAAACTTGATCAACGAAACCAGCTATAATGGTTTTCCTGTTATTATGTCGAAAGAATCGCAGAGACTAGTGGGCTTTGCTCTACGAAGAGATTTAACTATTGCAATAGGTAATTATCTGCAAGTATTGCATGATTATATATGCCAAGTTAAATTGATTTTATAACTTAAACCAGAGTTTACTCTTTGTATTTCAAGACTTATTTCAGGTTCCTCGCACAGGCTGTCTGTTCCTTTATTGAAGTATATAATTATCTTCAGTACGAGGCTCTGAAGTGGAGAAAATTTTTGTCTCTTTGTCATAAAAATGAGAGTTGTCGTACTGAAGTAGACCAAAACATCATCTAGTCCAGTATTTTTGTTTGGTTTAAGGCTTTTGCTGGTGTCTCTTTTCTTCAAGTCATGCTACACTAACATTCTTCTTCAAAATTGAGTAATTCTCATTTTAGAATAGAAGGATTCTGTGAGAATTACTATCCAAGGCATTTTTAAACATATATTGTACTTCTCTCTGACAGTATGTTATTTACGGTTGTTTTAACAAGATTGTATTGTGGAGAGATAAGTAAAATATTAATTATTTTAGTTTTCTGTTTTTCGATTTGTTTCTGTAATGGGGCATTTGGCCCTGGGTGCAGGAGCACACAGGCCCCGTTTGGGCCCTTTTTCTCCAGGCGAGTCTTAGGACTTATGTGATACTTGTGACAATGCTTTGGGCACTGGCAAGAAAAATTCTGTGTTTTTTGAGGATACTATCATAACCAAAGGAAAAAATCAGTATTGTGTAAGTCAGTGTTACAAAACTGTAACATTTGGTGCATGAAATCAGTGAAGTTGCATCTTAAACTACTTTTTTTTTGTAATTCATACATTTGTACATTGACAAGTATCTCTACCAAAGACACTTGAGAAAGAGACACAAATGTCTCTTGAAACTTTTTAAAAAAATGTTTTGTGACACAAACACAACACTGTTTACTTCAGTAAAACTTTTGCCTGTGGTCTTAATACTGTGTATACTATGGTATTACATTATGTAGGATGTATAGAAATGTCCAAAACTTGGAAATTATTATAGACATGAAACTGTTTTAAGTTTGCATTTACTTTAAGAGTAAGCAGGGGAATAGCACAACGTTCTTCTGACAATACACATTCACTGGTAAGACTCATTTCAGCTGCTGAGAGTGCACAGTGCGAGTTGCTTAGTCGTGGATTTTGGCCAGCTTAGTAGAGTCATTGTGTGAAAGAGTTCAGGGCACAGGGAGGGATGCTGATGTCACCAAGGTGATAAAGACATGAAGAGGATCTAGTTAGAAAAACTTAAATAAATTCATATAGCAAGAAGACAGGATTTTCAGAGTGATCAGAAATCAGTTCTTTAGTTTCAAACCAACAATAATTGCAGCCATTGGAATCGTGACCGGGGAGCTGGCAACTGAGATTGGCTTTCCCTTTCACAGTTTCTTCAGCAGCCATCTATGTGCTTCCTGCCTGGTAGTTTTTAAGCCTTGCCACCTCTTTTTAGTAAATAAAAGTCATGTATTGGAGTGGGAAAGGCAGTAGCCAAAGAATGACTAAAGCTGTATGGTAGATGGCTTTTGTGATTTCTGCACAAACACTTCTTAGGGATAAAGCAGTGGCTATGGAAACAGATCCAAATAGCATCTGTCAGAATAGCAGCATTTAGAGGATAACATCAGGGTCTGGTAGTGTCAATTGATCTGTCTGTTTGCACTAAATCATCTTACACCATGAATGTAAATTCTTCCTCCTCTGCTGTTTCCCCCTGCTTCCCTCTTTTTCTTGAAGAAAGTGCTAGAAAGAAGCAGGAAGGGATCGTTGGCAGTTCCAGGGTCTGTTTTGCCCAGCACACCCCATCGCTTCCAGCAGAAAGCCCTCGACCTCTGAAGCTCAGAAGCATACTTGATATGAGCCCTTTCACCGTGACAGACCACACACCAATGGAAATAGTGGTGGATATTTTCCGGAAGCTGGGTTTGAGGCAGTGCCTTGTAACACACAATGGGTGAGTAAAGTGGCAGCAATGCTGTTCGTTTCAGTAGATACAGTAACTTTCATTTCCAGGGTCAGAGTGTTTGAACCAGGATATATTCCAGGATCGTGGTATTTGAACCCAGAATTTTGGTACTGCAACTGAGGACTCTAACTGTTTACTAAGGAGGTGCTGTGCTGTGGCACCTCTCAAGTTCTTACTCCTCCTTTGTAGTCCAAGTAAGCAGGCAGGAGATTTCCGTCACTTCAGGACGTTCTTTTAAAAATCAGCTCTTGTTCAGCAGCAGTTTTACATGTGACACTTGCATGTGGAGAAGACACGGCTTGTCTCACAGAAATTTAGTCTTGTGCACAGCCTGAGGCCTGTGTTTCCTCATTCTTATATATGTTCTGACAATGTGCAATGTATCAACTATTGGACATCTACAAATATCTGGGTTCATAAAAAGTGAGGGAGAAAATGACCCAGTTGATATCTCCTCTTCTGTAGTTCAGTGATGGTGTTTACCACCAAGCTCTTGGGTTTGGAAGACTAAGAATTAAGTAACTGCTACTAATTCTGGAACTTCGATCTGCAGCTGGTTTTGCACTTCAAAATATTTCAAGAAAGTAATTTTAAGATTTAGAATGTTTGTAAATGAGATTATAGGGAATTATCAGCCCTAGGCATGGAAACATAAATGCCCATTAAAGTTGCCTCTTAGCTAAATTCCTCCTTTTTTTACATATCTTTTTCTGTCTAGCTGTTCCTTTGACATTCTGCTTTCCTGTATCTCCTGCTTTAAACACTTGACACACAACATTGCAGCTCCTACCATAGTATCTTGCTTTCTCTTTAGCTTGTCTTTTAAGGCACCTGGGAAGTGAAACATGGTCTGCTAATCTACATCATTTAGGATCAGTGTCCGTGGGACAAAACGCAAGAAACCTAAAATATGAGCGGGACTTACTTTGTTTTGCTGTGGGCAAAAGGACTGCTGTTATAAGTGGCAAATATTTACATATCACACCGGTTTCCAAGTTTATTTTTTCAGATGTGTTTTAAAACGAATGTATTTTATGTGTTCTCCTGCCTTTTGGGTTTTTTTGCTTCAGTTCATCCCTGTATTGAATGGCGAGCAGATGTTTTCAGAAGTATAAATGACTCTTTAAAAACCTTTCCCCGATGGGGAAAGGACATCATGATCTAACAGTGCAGGCATGCAATTATTCTTGTTTTGGGGAAGGAAATTTGAATTGATAAAACTTCAATGAAGAATAGTTACTATGATTTTTCTTACTTTCTGTTGTGGTTGACTCCCCAAACATTGCCATTGATGTCAAAATAGACTCTAAAGAAAGCTTAATTGTGCAAGGCTACGTCGAACTGTTCTATAAATTTTTAACTTTTATGGTAAAGTAGGAGCAAGTATGGATGGCTTTAATAATTTGCTGTCTTCAGACATTTGTATTGGTTGTCCTACTTCAGTGTACAAACTTGTGATATTCCATGAATACACTGTCCATTACACCAAAATCAGACAGTAAATACTACTACTAGTGGTATTTAGCCACAGCATATTGCCATGTGGACATCAAGGACTAATCTATATTTTGGCAAATTTCCTGCAAATTGAATATACCCACAGAAAGACACACACCACCTTATTGGTTCCAGTTCAGATTGGAGTAGGAACTGTGCAGTAATTGATGCTGATAACAAACATAGAGATATATAAAGACTGAGCCCAACTCTTCCAAATTTGTATGACAATATCCATTCCAGGGAATTACTCTTGATTTACACTGTCATGAACGACAAATTTGTCTGTTTCTAGGGCCACCAGATGACCCTGCTCTATAGTGCAGCTTCAAAGCTCGACTGCTGTGACTTTACACAAGTACTACTTTGTTCATCTGCTGAGGCTTGTTAAAATGTGAATGATGATTTGTATGTGTGAGGAGAAATAACCATTGAAGAAAGGAAATAAAGTAGATTTTAGTTTCAGTGCCTCTAAAACCTGAAGAGATGTGAGTCTGTGGAGAAGGGATGCAGTGCGCTTCCCTGACCTGTACTTGACATGAGAAACCTACTGCTCTGGGGTGGTTAAAGACCCAATTCTGTTCAGCATTTTGGGAGAAAGAAAAGAGGCAATGTCTGGGAAAGGGTACTGACTTTCAAATCATTTTTCATTTAATTATCTCATTAGCTTTCTTGCAACCTTTTTTTTAAATTATTATTAGTTTTGCTCTAATCCTTTTTCATTATGATTAGAACTACTTTTTATTTGATTTCACACCCAGTTATTAGCATAACATGATCTGTTTCAGGATTGTCTTGGGGATCATCACAAAGAAGAACATATTAGAGCATCTCGAGCAACTAAAGCAGCACGTCGAACCCTTGGTGATTAGATATATCAGATCTCATAATTAGACACATTAGAAGTCAGGAAGCATGAAACTTGTGAACTGTTCAGGGCTTTGATGACATCGGCTGAGCAATGAAATCATCTTATGCTAAAAATTTGTATTAAACCCTAAAATAATAAGTGCAAAGTCTTTTTGTAGAAATTAAGCTGTTAATATGGACATACTGTTAGTCACAACATTAAAGGAAAGTAAACAATAGACTTTCTGATATTTTTTGTTCTTGAGATCACAACTCGGTCAGAGTTGATCTGCTGATTTCCGCAGGTGGGAAAGCACGCAGCTAGGAATACTTTTTCCCCTCCTAATGCAAATTAAGATTTTCCTATCTGCCTTTTTTTTCTGATCTTGACAGCTGTAAGTAGCTGTTAAATAGCAAAGTATCATGTCTTTTGAGAAGCAAAGCCAAGCATAATTTTAATGTATCACAGCATTAGATCTTCCTTTTATTCTCCCTTTATCAATGTGATTTTTTAAAAGTACTCTTGTTTTTAGTAAAGTCCTGTGACTTCATGTAAAGTCCTGTGATTCTGTGGCTGTTACTTACAGCAATTAATGTACTCCTTTATAAAATATTCAGTGATATCCTAAGCCACTGAGTGGCACACTACTGTGTTGACTATTGACTTCAGAATCTAGATATTGTTTTAACCATGATGTTGTGAACTAACCTTAGACAGAAAGTAGACTTTGTCTTAATTTGAACATGGGTTACTAGTTACATCTCTACTAAACACACCCACCAAGTTTAGCTGCTTATGTGCAAAACATGCTAATTATGTTCTCATTTTATGCTAATATTTCACAAGTATTTCATGCGTCCTTTAATATGACCAAATAAAATGTACTAACCAGAATAACAAGAGCAGCAGCTCATTCATTCTGCTCTTCGCTTCGCCTGTGATATTAGCCTTTTGGACAGTCTCACCCTTTTTGATATTTTACAGAGTTATAATTTTAAAAGCCATGAAGACCCTGTCATAAGAGCACAGTATCTAAATTGGAAAATGGAAATTTTTACTATTCATGATTTTATTTTTTAAAGCTGTGAACTCCAAAAACTAGTTAACTCTTGTTTATTCTACAAAAGTTTCATGGCCGCTACTGTGTGCTCCTGTGAGCACATCCAGCCTGAGCCCGTGCACCAGACTGGCAGGATCCTTATGATTTAAAAATGGAGGGAAGGAGAGCTTGATTTGCTGTTAGGATTTGGGGCCATCAGGTGGTACGTCACTTCTGATGGCCAGGTTGGAACATGCCTCCCTTATGAAATGGGATCAAAATCACTTCTTTTTCATACCTCTTTTTTTCTTTGTCCCTCTTTGTTACTTTTTTGTTGGCATATGCTAATAGAAATTTCATTTTTGTGGAAACAAAAAATGAAATAAAAATTGTCATGGGCTCTGCTTGTATTACTTGTATTTTATTAAAATGGACTACAGCTGTCAGAGACCACATGATATAGTGTCTCCACATTGCTGTCTTTAACAAACCGGTGGTTCCGCAATATTTTGATTAATAAAATGGTTTTGCTTAAATAAGAAAATCAGGCTGTTTACTTTTGCTCTATTCCTGTCAACAAAAAGGACTTGGCTACAGATTTCTTCTGCTTTATTGTTTTCCTGCTTGGATTAATGCCCATCTTCCGTTTATCCTTTCCAGGCGCCTCCTTGGCATTATAACAAAAAAAGATATCCTCCGTCATATGGCCCAGACGGCAAACCAAGACCCCGCCTCAATAATGTTCAACTGAAACCCATAGCTGAGGAGAGAGAGGAAACCGAAGAGGAGGTTCATTTGTTGAATAGCACAACACTTTAGTCTGCGGGACGCTTCTAAAATCAGAGACGAGAGCCGGGTTTTTGCGTAACGGTGCTGCTGGCAATGGGGAGTTGGTCTGGGGGAACGCGTGGCGAGGAGGAGGAAGGCGAGGGAGCGAGGGAAGGGAGCGCTGCCGGCCTGCACTGGATGCGTCCCGAGACGTCAGGTCTGCCATGATAGTGCAGTGGGCGAGCTCTGCGAGGTGGCGCCGTTCTCCAGCCCCAGCCTGGTACTTCAGCGTTGAAGAGACATGTTTAGTCCCTGTTTCTGGAGGGATCATTCCGAATTGAGCCATCTTACAGAGACTGAAAGGTCTTGCCCTTTTTACCATTGAAAACTGTTGTGTTAACTCACGAAGCATATAATGATTACACGTCACCTTTCTACATTCCAGAAGAGCTTTATTTCTCTCTCTCCTGAGCCGTAACAAAGCCTCTTTAAAATTGGTGTGCCCTTTTGAAGCCGTTGTTTCTCATATTGAGATGTACTGTGAGTTACTGAGGTTTGATCACAAGAAGGGAGTTTTTTCTTGTGCCATTAAATGTGTAAGTTTGTATATCATGAAATGCTTGGAGCAGTACAGATCCAGTGCGACAAAAACAGATGGAACAGGTAATACCTTGCAAGAACCACACCAGACTTATTTCAGCCCATGCGCTGTCATGATGTGAGAAAAATTTAAAGCAGATGAAACTAGCATTTCAAAGAAAAATACTGGTTTTGCTGCAGAAAATATCAATAATGTGACCTGGTCTTATGCAATTTTTGTATTATTGAGAACACTATGATATATACCAATGTCGTGCAGTACAAGGAAAAATACTGCTGTTCTACTAGTTAAGAGCTGGAACAATTCTGTATACGTGTACCTGGTAAAAATTGCATGCTACAACACTGGAGATCTTTCCCCCCCTGTAAAATTTGAGAACGGTCATTTTTATTTTTTCTTCTCCACAAAAGACGTTCCACTGCTGACATGGTAAGAAGAAATGTAACTCATAACTTGCACTAAATGTATATTATTTTTCTTGAAGTTTTACCATTCTTTATTTATATTTCTATGGATTAAAAAAATCTATTAAATATGAGTCAGTTAATATCTCACATAACTAATTACCTTTTTAATGTGATTTTATAGAATAATTTGTAATCCTCTGCAAGTAATAGAGGATTAGCAAATGTTTACAACTAGATGAAGGGTTTAAGCAAACTGGTTTCTTTATGATCCAACATGCATGTAAGGTAATTTTCAAATGTAACTTCACTGCCGTTACCTTGAGATTTCCTTTTTTCTTTACTAGCATATAACTGGAACAGTAACATTAACATTTTATTTAAGAAAACTGCAGGGTTTTAATAATGGGAAGAAAGCAATTATAATTATTAGATTGCTTTTGACTTTTTTTTTTTTTTCCCCAGCTATATAGAGGTGTAAATGATACGCAGCCATAGAAGATGAGCAGCAGGGCAGAAACAAATCCAGTACTTGAAACTTTGGCAGGACTTTAAAATTCAGCAGCAACACACACGCTAGCAGGTGAACTGACAGATCCTTAACTTCTTTTTTCTTTCCAGGCACTAGATGAATTTGTTTCATATTCACTTTATCAAACCACCACAGACACACGCAGAGGAAAAAGGCAACGTGCCATAAGCCTGAAGTAGGGAGGTATATAAAAAAAAGACATCTAGCTCACATAAATCATGCTTTATAATATAGGGCTAGATAAACTTTCTTTCTTTTATAAAATTATGCCCATAAGACTGCAAAAATATAAATGGTAAATGTGTAAAATAGTCATCCTAGGTATGTCTAAGGCAATCATCAGTTACCTTAAGTACTGTAACATTGAAACAAAACTGGTACTTCGGGCAAGCTCCAAAATTATGCCTGCGCTGAAGCGCTCTGCTGAATTTTTAGCAATCTGAGTATAAAACTGCCATCTCATCATCTCATCTCTTACAGCAACTGGAACCAGTAGAAAATGAAATGTGCCTGTGGGCTCATGGTGACCAGCCGCTGTATTTAAAAGGGGGTTGGAGCTGAAACAGGGCAGCAGGCTGTGTGGAAATGGGCACCTTGCAGCAACCAGCTGCATTCTTCACCTGAGGTCAGTGCTAGTGGTTCAAAATGTGTTCTGTTACATTGTGTAAGCCTGAAGAAACTTTACAGAAGAAGCTTCACAAAGAGCAGGATTTGACCCATTTCTAGAAGGCAGCTCTGGCAGTTGGCTCTGATGCTGATTTCTGCATCTAATTTTTTTCTACAGTGAAAGAATGTACTACGTATATGAAAATTGCTTTAAATCAGTTTGAAACCTCTGCCCTTTTGGATGTTCTCCTATTAACTTGTACCTAATCCTACGGTTTACACCCCTGCTGTGTTTTATAATTTCAGTATGGCTCTCAAATTCTGCATAAGTTGTGACTCTCTATTGTCTCTTCTTACCTGCTAAGCTTTCTCCATTGACATTTGAAATGTCTTCTGGTAAACACACATTAGAGGTTCTGATAAGGAAGTATGTGTGCCTGTGCTGTGCAACAACAATTTCCTAACATAAAACTTCCAGCGCCTTACTCAAGTTACTAATTTGAAACAAAATGTGATGGATGGGAGGGGGAAAGTGTCAGCTTTTGTTTTGTTTTTTCTTTTTTTAAAACCATTCAGTTACTGGTTCATGAAGAATACATTCTTTGTTAATCTGTGATATTGCCTAGAGCTGTATTTAATATTGATCTTAATGTTTTTATTTATAATAGTGTGGTAGAGCTGCATATCATTACAGTAAAAATTCTGATTACTGTAATGATTTAATCAAACATTAAAAACTTCTGTATGACCATTTATTGTTCTGTCACGTCTTCTTGTTTTCACAAACAATATCTGTGTTGAGTTTTGTATTTATTTTCCCTGAGAGAAAATTAACAGCTAGGAATTTTAAAAACAAAACTATAAGAGATAGAGAAGAAAGAAAAGAATGAATTTTAGGAGATGCAGTCTTTGTATTGCATAGGATATGGCTACAAAGCAGTAGCCAAATCAACCCAATCAAACAGACCACTGTTAGGTATTTTTTTTTTCTGAAGTAGACATTTAAAAAATTATTTTAATTATGGAATAGTTGGCTTCTTTATTTAAAAGAGTTAAAAGTGGATGATGCCTTTACTGTCTAAAAGCCAGGATTATGTATTTTCTACACAGTATATTTTTTAGTACCTCTGGTTTAAAAAGAATTAAGTTAGAGAGCTGCTGCTGATGTAGATTAATTATGTAGAACACTTCAGTATTCTTCCAGTTTTAACAGTTTTCCTCCTCAATTAGAGGTTAAGAGACAAGACTGGAAAAATCCATACTAAGGTCCCCATTTTTGCAGATTTAAGCTCAAATAATACAAAAAGTGAATGCTTTTTTGTTACCTATATGAGTTACAGGGCATTAATATAAAGGTATCTTCTGCTTAGAACCTAAGATGTAAGGGGGAATGAAACTGAATTTTCAATGAAGTGCTGCTCATATATAAGACATAACATTTTGGGCCTGTGAAGAGGTCTCTGGGTGCTTGTGCTTATGCTTGAATAAATGGAACATTTATACACTAAGTGAAAGTGGTGGGGCTGTCAAATTTACAAAAGTAAATGTGGCATCTGATCCTCAGAACTGAAACTACCTTTTTGACTTAAAACTCAAGACCCACTTTTACAGCACTCTAACCTGCATTATGTTAGTTTATGCCAGAAGGGGACTTAGGAAGTGTAACAGTTTGCTAAAAAGTAGGGACAACTTCAAAGTTTGAGTATGTTACTAGTGGCCTGTAATCTTTGTCAGTAGTACATTGTCATTACTAATGACATGAACTGCTCCAACAGAAGCAGGCCTAGTGATTTTCCATTGCTTGCTGGACTCCTATTCCAAGCAGTTGCCTGAGAATAAAACTCTTAAACACCAAGGAAATAGAGCAGTAGACCAATGAACTTGAAAACCATTCACATCTTGTACAAAATCAGTTTGATTCTATTCTTAAAGGTCCAGATTGCTGAAAACAGGGTGACTCCATCTGACTAGTGAAGTAGCAACTGCAGTAGAACTTCTAATTTATCTTGTAATGTCAGTTAGCTGTTTTTCCAGCCTATTTGTTTCCTGTCAATTCAGCCAGATCCAGAAGACTGGGACCTTTGTTAGAATCCAACAGAGAACACTGCTGTGAGTTTGTTACCTGTGTGGTGGGACAGAACTGAGGAAACACACTATGCCAGTCACAGGCCCCAGGAGCAGGGATGTGAAGCTCAGTAGGTGTAAAAGAGCAGCTGGTTGTGACCAAGCTGCACTGAACCAGCTCAGAATTGATTCCCTTCCCAGCACCCACTGGTTTCTTTTCAGGCAGGGCCCAGCCCCTCCCATCAGCACACACACTAGCAGCAAGTACAACCCTTCAAGCCCTGGACAGTTTGGTGCAAGAAACCAACACGAAGAGGCACCCCCTCATTAGAAAAGCTTTACTGAGCAGGGGGCATAAACCCACAGACACACAGCACAGAAAACGCAAACCCCACGCCCAAGAACACGAAGATGCCCCCTCGCCTGCACCCCCCAGCCCCGGGCTCAGGGAGCGAGCTGGTCCACCTTGTCCTCTCGCCGGCTGGCCAAGTGCAACTGGATGATCTCGGCAAAGAGGTTCCTCTTGAGCAAGGTGTAGGCCAGGGGCAGCAGCTGGCCCACCGTCTTGTGGAAGTACTGCAAGGAGAGGGAAAACACAGTCCTGGGGATCAGCAGCTTTGGGTACAGAGCTCCAGGCTTTGCCACAATCAAACTGGTTTCTGCAGCCAGCCCTGAAAGGAGTGAGCCCACACCTGTGCTACACCCCAACAGCCACAGGAAGGCCAGGGGGACCTGAACTGCTGCAGGCAGTGATGGAGATAGAGTTTAGCAAGGCAAGAGGTGACAGCTGTTCTTAAAGCATGCAGACATCCAGCCTGGGACTGAAGTCCCTTGGCCTGTCACACTCTACAGCTCAAGGGGATGACAATGGTACTTAGAGTAACCATTTAAGTGCTTTGAATGTATAAAAGTCAGAGTATATTTAGCATCTGTGATACACATGTAAGCCCATTATACCCCTCCTGTGAAGTGGAAGAGGTTTAAGTCATTTTCTGTGTCTTCAGCTACAGAGAAAGTATCAGTGTTTCTTCTGGCTCTGTACACAGAGCTCCACTCGGAATGAAAAGCAGCTCTAAGCATCTAGAGGCAGGCAAAAAACACTGGGACCAAACCATGGTGCTATTTATGTGCGAAGTCATTGTTTTTCCTTTCTGTTTACTAAACTAGAAATTAAAGTAAGGTTTCTATTTTCAGAAAACAGCTGCAAAGTTATAGCTGTTTCAAACTGCTGCATCAGGTATCAGGCCATGTCACAATGCTGTAAAGATATCATTAATCATTGCATGAGTTTATCAGTGGTTAATCTCATGTGCTGAGAAGCACAGAGTGTGAAAGACAGGGTTTGCCTCTACCTACTCAGCCAAATGGAACTAACTATTTCCTCCACTGCCCTTCCAGATGTAGGAAGGAATTAAGCAGCTGAAACAGTATAATCACTGAAGGAAGGGTCCCCAATAAGCAAGATACCAGAGCAAGATACATTATCAGATGCTGTAGGGAACTTACAAGAGTAGAGTGGGGAATCTTAAGAAACACATTAGTAATTTAACAGTGTATGGAAAAAACAACAAGTTTTCCTTCATTTCAGTGCCTAAATATTTTAACTAGTGTTTAGCACAATGTTTCTGAGTCTACATTTAATATTGCAAGATTTATCTTTCTACATGATGCTTTGGAGCAGCCCTTAGCCAATACTGCTTTGACTAAAAAGCAGCTATTTTGCATGGGTATTTCTATGACTATCCATTCCTACTACATTTATGTTCAAGCTTCTTTGTTATTTCATAGACACAGATTTATCACAGACATGACCCTTTTCATCAACAGGGCAGTAGCTAATACAGAACAAAGTGTTAAGTAGAATCTTGATGTGTGATTAAGTGCTAGTAACTCAATGAGCTTATTTATGATATTTGTTATTAACAAAGAACCAGAGACACCTGGTGGGAGATCTTTGATGCAGCCATACAAGCAGCATCAGCAGGCAACTGACCTAGGCTCAAGTTTTCTCAGCTGGAGTTGCTACAAACATCAGTGTTTCTTGATCCAGTTGACCATGAGTGCTTGTGCCCATACAAGTAGCTGAGGATAGGGGGCTCTAGCTATTCAGTATATCCCAAATAAACATTCTGCGTTTTTAGGAGTCTTGATGACAACTCGTTGTCTTACATCAAATCACAACAGTTAAAGGCTGCTTAAATGCTTCTGGATTGCAGGATTGCGCTTTCATACAAGCAATTTGAAATTCAACATGGAATGGTATAGTGAGACTTTTTAAGCAACCTTCACAAATTAAGACTATCCTTGTAGACTTTCACGATTCCTAGGTATAATTATACAATAGAGTTGGGAATAAAGATCTATGACACATAACTCCTGGTCCTCACAAAAAATAATGCACAATTTTGTGACATATGGTTGTTGTATTACTCACATGTGATCCATAGCAGAACAGGTCCATGCCCAGTTCATACCCCATTCCATAGTCACATTCATCATTCGCAAACTGAACAAAGGTGAGCATTTCTTGAATGGGTGCAAAGGCCTTCAGTCTCTCATCATCAGTAGGAGCATCAACAATGGCCTTACAAATTTTTTTAAGATTGGCTGCAAAAAAAAAAAGGCAGAAATATTTAGATCTTTAAATAAAGAAATCTAATGTTGCACAGAAGTAGTTTGTGGCAAAAGCTTACTGTGTGTCACGCTTACATGAAGACAAAGCAAGCACATCCTGAGCTGCTAGTGAAAAAGCCTCCCCCTTTGCTGCTCATTCTTGACCCATGCCCACCCACCTCGGTTCCCCATATAGAGACAAGCATTTGTGTGGTGAACTTGCATCAGGGAGCCGATTCTTATTAGAACACCACTGGGAGAAGACTGGGAGAAGACAGGGAATAAGAAACAAACGCACAAATCCCTGCATGTAGGTCGTCTCAACTACTACTTCAGGAAATTATTTCAGATTTAGCACGTTTCATTGACTTTCTTCTGGTTCATTTAAAGAAAATACTTTGAGCTCAGATGTGATGGTTAAGACTTCTGCCTTTTACTCCCATTGCTCATATTCTTCAAGCCAGAAATATCAGTGCAGTTTTGTTTCTGCAGAGTAGTTGTGTGACTAAAGTTTGTTTACTTAAAACAGGGAAATGTAGCCAACAAGATATTCACCATTTGTTTCAGGAAGTTCTCTGTATCCGACATCATTTTTGTCTACAGGAACAACTAAGCCTGCTCCATGAAATGCTTTGGTCACTACCTAAATAAAGAGACATTAAATTGAATATAGCACTGTAAGTCAATACTGTGACATAAAACCACTGACCTCACTAAACAACATTAACACCTGACTGCTGGTGGTCAAACCTAATATAATGTCCAGGCTCCAGGACATCAACATACTTTCAAATTAAATAGCAGTCACTTTTAAGTACTGAGGTTTAAAATAACTGGAAATATCTATTTGAGTCAAATTCTGAAATCTACAAATCCTTGTAGTCACTTGTGTAGCACTGTACTACACCTGTTTAGTCACCTCCTACTATAATTATTTCTGATAGGTATGCAAAAAAACCTCTGTTACTAATCCATATCATCCCTTAACGGCCCTGTTTCCAATAGATCAAACCCAAATGTTCACATTAATCTTTACTTTGAAGCAGTTTTCTCCATGGTCCCCATTTGTTTTAGTTTTTAGACTATTCCCCCTATTGGTTTTTTTTTTATTGTTTTGTTTCTCTGTAATTGAATGACAAGCTATGGTTTACAAGAATAAAGTGTTTTGATTTAATCCTATTATTATTTGGAACACGCTTCTATTAATCTTCCCTTTCCTGAAGTTTTAGAGAGCTGATTAGCTCTGGAAATTCCTAAATGAAACATCCTTACTGACTAGAAGGAGAAAAAAAAATTAAAAAGGCAGGCAAGTAAATGAAAGAAGTTTAACAGAACTTGGTGCTCTCCAGTTGACCAGGAAAGTCATACTTTCTTATCTCTCTGTTTCATCTTCATGGTTTTTTGTTCCAGAGAATAACCCAGTTCTTTTGCTGTTCTTGTTAGTTTTTCATCTATGTCTTTCAAAATAGCATTTTTCTTTTTATCAGTCACTTCCTTAAGGTTTTTTGACAAAAATAATCTGCAAAGAAGAAACAGGTCTTAAGAGAGCTTAACAGAAGACAAACAAATGAATAGCCTTCTAATCACTAAACTTCCAAATCTTATAATGAAGATTAGCAGTCATGGGTTTATTTATACACATAGACTTGGGATTGCAAGCCTCTTGACAACGAGAAAGATAAAGAGTTCAGCACAGACAGTACTTTCGCATTTCCTATCTGTATTTGCATTACAATCCAGCTTACACAATCTGCAAGTGAAGATTCTCTTGGACTCAGTAGCTGTTCATCTTTCTATCTTAAGAATTCAGTTTGCTGCTTCAGTGCCATTACACTTTATCATTCAAGTCATGCACATAAATACATATTTATGAGTTTCATCATGGTGCTCTCAAAACAAATGTCCTCGTTTAACTCTGCACTACACAAGGGTTCTTTTGCAGAAGCTGTTCTTCAGTATGCTTTCACTTACTGACATGCATCTGTCCTTAGAGAGCTCTCAATTTTTAATGGACAGGTGATAAAATCTGTTGTTTACATTCATGATGCAGGACCATGTAAAGCTTCATGAATCACATTGAACTACATATCCATATAAATGTTATCCTGCCCCAAGTCAGAAGTGATACTTCTTGCAGTTATTCATTATATACAAAAATAATGTATTTTTATGTAAGCAAGAACAAGAGATAGATGCTACTTATTTAGTAAAATATTCAGATTTCCTTCACCATTGTTTGAGATGCCCTTTACTTATGAAGTACTTTAACACACCCAGCGGTCATTTTTTTTTTCCCTCAATAGAGCCTATCCCTGCCAACATATTTAAAGAATGAGATAATCAACACTTATCTATTTCATTTTTAAAAGGAAAACATTGTCAAGAAGGCTATTAAGGCTTTTGAGATGACCTTAAAATTTGCTAACAGGAGCACAAAATAGTCAATGAGCATTTCTTGATAGATACATGATAAATTTGCTACATTACTCTACATCACATCTCCCAATTAATCTCTTTACTCTTTATAAAGAAAAGTAAATATGAACCTTACTTGACTGCAGCAAAGACATTATCACCCACTTGAGTAATCATGCAGCCCTTCTTAGCTTCATTTGCACCAACCCACACTGGAAGTTCATCTGGCACATCCCTATTTATGAAAAAATACACACAAACAGTCAAGCTGTGTCCATTTCTTCTATTTCAAAGTTAAATTAATTTGCCTCCTCACCACACTGCCAACTCCTTCAGAAACCTAACAAGAAACTCCCTTAGATCTAAAGCTCTGAAGTCTTACAGCATGGCTTTGAAAGATACTTGTATCAATACAAGTAGAGAGAAGACACATTTGCTTTATTTAATAAGGCTTGACTTTTTCTTCTAAGTGACATGGCAAACATTTAAGATTAGTAAGTGAACATGCTCTAGAGGGTTGAGGAAGGTAATTTAATAAATATTTAAATCTAGTCTTCAACCCTAATATCTGTGATCTTTTTAAATAAAAGATAAATCCACTGGTTAATATCCTACTACAGAAGAGAAAGATTGTTTGGTAGTAGCACACAATTCTAAACTCCTGTCTTCTGGAAAAAAAAGAGGAGAAAAAGCTACATACAACTGCAGTCCAGCAAGAGCATATATTAAATAAAATACCTGAAATATCCCATGTGATACTGTGTTTTGCTATCCCCAACAAGTATAGTCTGGAATTCTGGGGGATCATAGAAGAATCTCCAGTGAAGATTGAAGTCCAGATCTGTTGATTTTGCTTTTTTGTGTTTTCCAGCAAGAATATCATACGGTCCAACCAGCTTAAGTCCAACACTTGACATAAGCGCATCTGAAAAGCAAAGCATGAATTAGCTTTACTTTCTGGTGGGTGCGTATGTAAAAACCAAGAAGTCCCTGTGTCACTCACGTATCAAAAGCTTCCATAAATCCAAACAGTCAACCACGCTGCTTACCAGAAAGGGAAAGCAGAGACATTCTGTTATTCAGCTTTCATTCAAGAGTAAGGTTATTACACTTCTCATGTAAGTAGTGGTCAATGGTTCAACATCCAGATGGAGACTGGTGACAAGTGGTATCCCTCAGGGGTTTATACTGGGACCAGTACTGTTTAATGTCTTCATCAATGGCACAGACAGTGGGATCAAGTGTGTCCTCAACAAGTTTGCAGATGACACCAAGCTGAGTGGTGCAGCTGACACGCCTGAGGGATGGGATGCCATCCAGAGGAATCTGGACAAGCTCAAGAAGCAGGCCCATGCGAACTTCATGAGGTTCAACAAGGCCAAGTGCAAGGTCCTGCGCATAGGTCGAGGCAACCCCGGTATCAATACAGGCTGGGGAATGAACAGACTGAGAGCAACTCTGCCAAGAACTTGGGGCTACTGCTGGATGAAAGATTGGACGTGAGCCAGCAATGTGCACTTGCAGCCCAGAAGGCCAGTTGTATCTTGGGCTGCATCAAAAGGAGTGTGGCCAGCAGGTCGAGGGAGGTGATTCTGCCCCTCTGCTCAGGTGAGACCCCACCTGGAGTCCTGCATCCAGCTCTGGAGCCCTCAGTACAGGAAAGACATGGACCTGTTGGAAAGGGGCCAGAGGAAGCCACAACAATGATCAGAGGGATGGATTATGCCTCCTGTGAGGACAGGTTGAGAGATTTGGGGCTGTTTGGCCTGGAGAAGTGAAGACTCTGAGGAGACCTAATTGTGGTCTTTCAGTGCTTAAAAGGGGCCTAGAACAAAGATGGGACAGACTTTTTAGAAGGGCTTGTTGTGACAGGACAAGGGATAATAGTTTTAAAATAAAAGAGGGGAGATTGAGACTAGCTATGAGAAATAATTTTTTATTTTTTCAATGACAGTGGTAAAACACTGGAACAGGCTGCACAGAGATGTGACAGATGCCCCATCCCTGGAAACATCTGAAGTAAGGCTGGACAGGGCTCTGACCAACCTGATCTAGTTGAAGATGTCCCTGCTCATTGCAGGAGGTTGGACTGGATGACCTTTGAAGGTCCTTTCCAACTCAAACCCTTCTATGATCCTAAAAGAAGCTGTCATTTCTAGAGCACCCAGGGATGCCACATTCTGTTATATAATAAATTCGGGGAAGCTGAAGTGTGGATTGATATGAGGAAACTTCGGTTCCACACTAAACATTTTCAATGGACTTGTAACAAAGGCAAACTTAAACAACATTTAGTCCCTTTGTATTACACCATTTAAGTAATTATATTTTAGAAAGCCTGAAGTGTACCAACATCTTTGTAATTGTCTCCAGTATTCTTGTTTACACTCATTTAAATGTCCTTCATCCTAATTGAACACTGAAGCAGCGTTAAAAATGCATCTGACCCTCTCCAGTTTGCCTGCCTTCAGGCTGTTTTTGAGAGTGAAAATTAGAAAAGGAAAAAAATATTTTAAAACCCACCACTTGGTTTCTCAGGATCTAGTTCCTTGCAAAACTTCCAAAACTGATAGAAGTCTTCAGGCAGTCTAAGCCGATAGCATGCTTCTGCTTCTTGACGAAGATTATCAGGGATATCTGCCTGATTTGACCTTCTCTTCTTGACATCTCCATTTTTTTCACACTGCAGATAAAAACCAAACCAAAACACAAATTTCATTTAGTTGCTTCCTGTCAGTTCTATTGAAGGATTTTACAAAGCTTCTGTATTCACAGAGGAACAATGATTAAAACCATCAAGTCATGCTTGTTACTTAAAGCAGCATATATACTGATTAGAACATCTATTTTGGACAGAATCCCTTAAAAGTGCATTATCCCAGACATGTGGTAAACATGCATGTAATATCAAAATAGCACTTTGCCATTTATGGGTCACTATAACCAACAGAAGCATTTTTATTAGTTAATCAAGCAAGAGACTAAGCAATCCCAAAGTTTAATCCAAGTTCTACATTATTTTCAAATGACCACTTCCAAACACACAGCAGCTTGCATCCAAGAAACTCATGTGTTTTACAAATACTTGGGAGTAGGCATATTATTTTGTCACATCTGGTTAAACAACACAACAAAAATCCTCCGAGCCTCAACTATCAGAACTACTCTGCTATTCAGCACCCAAACTAGTGCAGTTTACACCACAGCATTTTTAAGGTAAAGTTGTTTTAAAAATGATGTAACATGAACCATTATGTTTGTGAAACGATCCATTCGGGCACAGACAGCGCTAGAGCGGTAACCTCGACCACCTCATTCCCACATAAGGCTCCGAGAATTTCTAGGAATTATTACTCTGCTATTTTAAAAGAAAGAAAAAAAAAAGGCAAGGTTTCTTTTATCTTGTCAGGGCAGCCGATGAGGCAGACATCCCACCTCCCGAGCAGGCCGCCGCCAGGTACCTCAGCACAGCGGGAGTTCCCAGCCGCAGGCACCCCGGGCAGGTGTGTTTACAGCACACCCCAGGGGCGGCGGTGGCCCGGGAGATGCCCGGGTGGCGGGGAGAGGCTCCCGTGGCGGAGACCGAGGGGCCGAGAGGCCCAGGGGCTTTTATCAAAGCTGCGGCGCGAACCAGAACGGGGGGCAAGGAGGCCGAGGCCCGGCACTACAAGGCGCCCGCGCCGACTCAGGCCTGCGGCCCCGCAACCGCGGCCCTCAGAGCTCGCTCCGCAGCCGGGGTACCTCAGGGGGCGGCTGCCGCTGCCCGCGATCCCCGCAGGGCCGGTGCCGCGGGCGGGCTCGGCCCCGCAGGCACCACGACCTGCCCCCCCCGCCCCACCTCCCGCTAACAGCCACCTGCTCGCCGTCCGGGCCCGCCGCCCCGCGCGGCCTCCGCTTCCCGCCACCTGTCATGCTCCCGCCGGCCGCATCGCACCCGCCCCTCGCCGCCGCTTCCGAGGCCGCGCACTGCGCCTGCGCAGTCAAGCGGCGCGCTCCTGGCCGGCCGCGCCCGCCCCCTCGCGCACCGGGGCGTTAAACGGGCGTTTAACGGCCGCGGCGGGGCAGGGGGAGCTGCCAGCAGCCGCCCCTACGAAGGCCGGGAGGGAGCCGATTACGGGGGTCTCGGGGAGGAAGGAGGCGCTTGGCAGGGGCCGGCTCGGCCGCCGCCCGCCGCCCCATCCCGAGGAGACGGCGGCGGAGGGCACAGCGCCTTTCCTTCCCGCCCGGCCACCTTGCTGCAAGGTGAATAAGCGCTTTTAGCAGAGCAACGCACAGCTTTACATCTCCGGCTGGGCTGCGGCGCCAGCCTGTCCCGCTGCTGGCTGGCAGGGGAAGGCGGAGTGGAGAGGCGGGAAAGGGGCGGCGGGGCGGCACCCGGCGAGGCCGCGTTAGCCCCGGGCTGGAGCGAGCACCGCAGCGGCCGAGCCGGGAGCCAGCGAACGCAGTTAACCCTTGATGGTGAGCACGCCTGTGGCTGGAGCCAGAGATCAAGTAGGGCAGCTTACCGACATGTTTCCTCAGCCTAGGCTAACTCACCTAAGGGCTGCCTGTATCAGGCCTGTCAAACTCATTTTCATCAGGGGCCACATCAGCCTCGCGGTTGTGGAAACGAGTTTGACATCCCTGGCCTATATACGCTTTTGAGGCTTTTTTTTTTTAACCGTAATTACACATACGTGCAAATTATATAATAGAATCATAGATTAATTTAGGTTGGAAAAAACCTTTAAGATCATCACATCCAACCATAATTCCTGTAAATTCCTGTAACACAAGTTAGGGTAGTATATTTGGATGAGACTGAGGGGGAAAAAAAATATTACCTGAACCAAATGTAATCTTTCCCTTCAGAGCCAAAAGTATAAGAGACAAAGTGAGGCTAGTTTTTAGTACACAGAAAAAGGAGAGAGGGGGAAAGCCAAAAAAACCTCACAACAAAACAATCACTTCAGCCTCTGCTTGAGCATTTGACAGCTGCCAGAAATATAAGTGTCATCAGATGATTTCTCTTCTAATGAGAGAATCAAGGCAGCAGCAAGTGGGACACATTCCTCAATTTAGAAAAGCACATAATCATATTTATGCAACGTCCACTCATTTGAGTATATGGCTAAAATGCTTTGCAAAAAAAAGGCCTAGAGAACTAATAGCACAGAAGGAGGCTAGGAAGCTGGTTACGTATAAACCTTTGCTTTTCTGTTTCAGTAAGTCAGATTGTGGTGGTTTTATTTAAAGCAGCATAAAGTAGTTTAGCTACAGGAATTTTTTTTTTCTGATGTGCAGTGTATGTACAGCAAAGGTGCAGATGTGCTATAAATGCAGCAGGGTTTTTAATCTTATCAACCCATTAAACTTGTAAGTATTTTCTGTGGTACAGATTATTAGTTTAGGTCTAGAAATAAGATGCAGTGCCTTTCAACCACATATGACATTGACAGTTATGCATCTAACACAAAAGCTTGGTAATTTTAAGTCTGTCTACAGCATTCACTATTAGAAGTTATGCGCAACATCCCAGGAAACTTGATCTTGACTGATGTTATTATATGTATATAAAACAGCTCAGCACTTCATAGAAACTATGTGTTGACATTATATAGATGCAGGACAATCAATGACAAAGACTCCTCCTTCAGCTGGAAAAATTGTTGTTTAAAATCAACATATATATTAAATAGTTTGCTCATAAAATCCTGCACACATAAGCAAGGAATATTAAGTTTCCAATCCAGACCTCATTTAAGGGATTAATTGTGTTTCGTAACCTGAGGTTATGCAGAAACAGGGTACAAAAGCCCACTAATGAACCACAAGCCTAATTTTCTTGCTGAAAAGTGTGAAGAGTACTGCCCTGGGACTTCCTTGGGAAATGCTTTTTAGTATTAATCTCACTCCATAATTTCTAGTATACCACACCTTAACCATAGTGGATGCTAGACAAAATGGCACCCAAAGGAATGATATTTTCCTCAGTAGCTCAGTGGAAAGCGTTCTAGGTGACTTCAGAATAAAGGCATACATCCCCCACCCCCATCACAAGTATTGATTTTATACCCTAGCTAAGCTTCCCCAAATTCCGACCTCATGCAGTAAACTCATTAAGCGATACCGAAGGCACCAGTATTCCCTATGTCAGTGTTGAAGCTAACAAATGCCAGGTTCTGAAACCGTTACTGTTTCAGGATAAGCTTTGTCCCTGTTGCAAGGTGAGGTTAATTAAGGAATTAACCTTCACCTCCAAACCTATAGTTTTGCAGATGCTTATCATGCCTTTCTCTTCTCCCAGTTTTTACTGAAAAAAACCCTTCACATAAACATTTTCAGTTCCACATTTACAGTTTTACTAAGGTGAATGCAAAAGTGACAATGGAAGGATAGCCCAAGCATCTTTAATGATTTAGCCTAGAGTTTCAAGTGTGTATTCTTGCCACATTAGTCTTCTGCTACAAAACAAGTAAATGAAGTCAGCATGAAAGCTTCTACCTTTATGTTGGGTCAAGAAGAGAACAGAATCTTTTTACACATGAAAAACTTAGAAAACTTAAGAGATTGATATTTGCTTCTTACAATATTTTGCATTATAGCATTGAGAATAGTGGCAAGACAAACTTGTGGTGGCCCCACTTTGGGTATGCCAATATCTTACAAAGCAAAACTATGCTGGAAAAAAATGCAAGTTAACTAGAAAAATACCTCTGTGTTGGCTTATTGTTAATCTAAGTGCCATGTCTCAAAAGCCTGACTTGGAGGGCCTTCACCACTGAAGATACAGCTTTTTTGAGCTTTATCAGTCAGGTTTCAGGTGTTTTTTGATTTTTATTGTTGTTCTCTTCTCCACACAAGCTATTAAGGTCTCTGAGAACACCTCTCCTCCACGCTAGCCTGCAGTCTGGTGATACCCCAGGAGAGAAGATACTGAATCCACTCCACCTGAGGAACTCAGTCTCTCACCCTTTACAGGCACATACCCCAGCCACTAGATTATTGGCTAGGAGTAGCGGTGTTTGGCCATATTTTTTTAAAGCCCATGCTATGTTAAATATTTGTGAATATATGTGTTTGTATTTATAGTGCAACTCAATCCTTTTACAGAAATCTTCCAAACAATTTTGGAATGAGTACCTTGTGAGAAATAGGTAATAAAATGCCCAGTTGCCTCATCCTATCCCATCAGGCCTGAAATATAAGGCAGCTAGCTTGGTTCCATTAAGATTATAACGATGGTTACATTCAGAAAACTAAATTTGCATGGCTGCATAGATAAACAGGGTATTTCTGAGGTTAGATGTGTCTAGTCCCAGTTGGCAGCCAATAAGAACAGCAGTTTTGAGCTTAAGTACACACTTTAGGTTTGATAAATGCTTTCAGTTATTCTTCATTTGATTCTGTCCTCATCAGTTCTTCTCTGAAGTGTGGAAATAGACTGTGGGGTGCCACCATGCAAGCCCTCAAAAGAGAAACTAAGATACTGAATGATTATTCAGTGTATCATAGTAATTTTTTTCCTCCTCTGTGAACAAGTGGTAACTCTATTTGCATGTATATACCCCAAAATGATTTGCTCTCAATTCAAGTCCTAGATTTGAAAAGCATATATAATTTTATATTGGTAGTCATATTGTCATTCATTCTGTTAACAACCTGTAATGCTGCAACATGGAAGGCTTTTTACAAAGAAGGATGAACAACTAAAGCAGAGAGTTTACAATATAGTATTTTAACCCCCCCATCAAACTAGTAAACATAGCCTCCTGTGTCTGTACCAGACTTCTGAATCAGCATGAACAGAGATTATGTCAAGAGAATAATCTGCAAAGTAGCTTTATCAAGCTGTAAAACCATCTATATGATTAATCCTGCGCTGCAGTGAGCCTAGCTTTTCTTAAATAAAAAAATTCATAACTATACAGTAACAGATTTTGTGAGAAGCCACAGAACTGGGGTCTGTTGTCTTGAAACAAAAGTTTTTAGACCTGCTTTTTCAAACGCCATGGTAGATACTTCCTGTGTATACACTTAATTTGCCCTTTGAAGTCATCAAGACCTTAGTGTCTCTTATGAGGAATTTTCCTCTCCTATGTCCATTTCCAATATTATTGCTTGACATGCAAAGTATGCCCCATGCTATGATAAAATCTCAATTATTAGTTTCAGAGTTTTATTGCTATTAATTATTCTGAAGAAAGCCTTCATGAGTTAAAAGCCCAAGTGAAAGCTTTATCAACTGTTAATAGTAGGTAGTAAAAAGAAGGAAAGAAGACTTTCAGGGTTGTCAAAATCCAATTTATGCTTCCTCACTGCCATTCCCTGGCTCATTTATGCTCATAGCTTTCCTCCAGAGTTGATTGCTTTCCTCCCACCCCTTACAAGATTCAGATTTGCTCACCTGTAAAAACATTAGAAATAGATTAAGATGTGCTATGCAGATACTCTGTGCTAAGATGTTACAGAGATTTATATTCAAGGACAGCATTCTCTTCAAGACACAGTCTAGTCTGCATTAGCAAGTTAAATGGGGTGCAATATATATGGTTCACAGTCTGTTTTCCGCTACCCTTCACTATATACAACTGAAAGGTGGCGGTTTAAGGCATGCTTATATACTTTTCTTAGATAGCTTCAAAAGTACCTAAGCAGCAAGAGACGGGTGTGTGCAGTCTCCTCATCACCAGAGCATACTGATGACCAGACTATGCAGTAAAAATATATATAAATTCTAATTTCTGTTCAAGGACTAAGTTTTGCCAAAGAACAATACTGAATTTTTCTCACCACCAGAGGGAGCCGTTTAAATACTTGTCATTAAAAACACAGTTTGAAGAACAAAAACAAAGCCATCGGTATCTTAATACATTATTGGCCTCCTTGATGTCCTTTTGTACCATTCGGTATAACTCCTTTCAAAGTAGACAGCTTGTTTCTGAACACCAGGTAAAATAATCCCATCGTATGTTGTACATGTTGGATTTTTGTGCATGTCAGCTGTTATGTTGGGGTTGTACAGAATGCAGTGTGGCATCAATACAGTGAAATTATGCTATTTTTAAATAGTTTTAACACAGCAGCTTAGGTGAAGATCTTAATGAGTTGCTTTACAAAACTGCCAGCCTTCTTCTCTGGTTAAGCCTCAAATAATCCTCAGATCACACAGAGCCTCTGTTCCTTGGGTTATTAGCTTCTGTAGGGCAGCCCCACATTCTCAAGTTCAAAGGAGGACGTGTCCTACCTTCCATCCAAATAAGGATGAGCAGGAACTGTGGACACATTCAATGTCAAAGACAAGGTCTGCCTCCAGGAAGGTTGGGACTGAGCAGTGCTGCAGCAGATTGCAAAGACAAACAGAGCCTCTGCTGAGTCACAACCTCACTGCTGCCTGTGCTGACAGGTTGTCCTGGATCCCTGCCAGCTCCCCTTGCAATTCTGTGAGGTAGGCTACGTACATCGGGATGAATGAAAGAAGAAAATGCAGTGGGAGGAGGGGAAAGACAAATAAAAGTAACATCACTGGAAGAAAAACCATCAGGATGCTGCAAGACATGTATTTCCTGAGAAATCCTGGAGGCTTCAAGTTATATTCTTTTTTAAACATTCACAATACAAAGTGAGTGAAGATACACAGCAGTCTTGCTGTGAAGGACTTGAAGTTAGATATACATTTTAGCATAGTGATTAATACTATTTTGGCATCAATTCAGTGAGCCTTGCAATAACCGCCCTTGACAAGAATATAAACTCAGAGCTTGCTACAGCATTTTGAACCATTATTTGTTTAGATCTGGCAGCTAGCAGGAGACTATGTTTTTAAGGCAGCAATGGTACTTTACTGCAAGCCAGAGTCTCTTTTTCTGTTTTGAGTATAAGGAAACCATTCTGATCACATAAATTAGTGCTTGGAGCACAGACTCCTACATCTACACTATTCTGCACTTAAATTACTTTTTAGTCCTGTGATTGTACAGAACTGCTATTTATGTAGGACCATTTGCCATACCTACCAGTTATGTTTTACAGATAGCCATAGACATAATATTACAAATTGCCTGGTTTACTTGGAAGCACAGCTATGTGTGCTCAAAGCAGCAGTGAGGCACAGTTCAGCTGAATGTATTATCCCAGGAATTTAAGAGTCTTCCTGTAAGAATCTACTCCTATAGGGGGCTACTGATGTGAATGTGAATTTCCCCCAACAGAAGCAGAACTACTGAGTTAACAGGTCTAATCTAATTTTATTTCTAATAGGATAGTTTCCTGAGCCAGGCAATCTAAGTACAAGATTTTTTCAGCTATGTTCTTTTGTCATTTATGGATATCGTGCTTCTCTTCTGTAACTTTTCACCTTAAATCTTTCTCTGCGTATGTACAAAATACAGCATACAGGTAAGGAAGATAAAATGTATACATTCAAATAGGTCCCGTTGGAGGCAATAGGTGAAAAAAATATATCTTTGGTCCAATACATAAAAATAGTCTAACAGCAAGTTATTTTAATTAATGGCTTCTTAGTTAGAAAACCCCCTTGTGATGCTTTACATTTTTAATATGAGAGAAGAATCACTTAATAGACATGCTTACCACCAAGACAAACCTTGCACACGGTGTTTTGCTGTTAGTAACTTCTGTCACGTCTTTCATATTTACTTACAGTCATACACACTAACTTCCAATCTTCCATTTCGGAATCCTGTTTTCATGGGGCTGTTTCCTAACATACAGAGCAATTCACATGCTGCTGTCACCAGATGTTAGGGTGACAATCAATACAAATGATGAAACTATATGTATTCACTAAGTGTTGACTGATGATGTTAACATTTCATCTAGTACATGTGGCTTGGTTTCCTCCCCCAACAGATAATGGGGTGAGGGAGGTGGAAAATAGTGGCTCTGAGTCATTTTGTCTTAGGCTAGAATGAGTCAGGAGGCAAGCAACTCAGTGTAATTCCTTCTCTCCTTTTTCTTCAGGGTACGAAGGTGGACAAATTTATCATATTTGTATTATCTGGTCTTTAGAGATAGAGAATTGCTTGGCTACAATTGACTGGCAAGACTCCTTTAGGAACAGGGTAATCCATTTTTGTATTTTAACATCTTGAGAGGCAGTAGTTCACATTTATCAAATAAACTACTCAAATAATAACTTTTTAGTCATTACTGTTGTGAGAGTCCCTAAAGCTAGGGATTTAGTGTATGGTTTAGGGTGAAAAATCCAATTATATTTAACAGCTTCTGTAAGAAACATTTCTTCTTGTGTTTTTCTGGGCACCCTAGCAACCACAAAACATTAAAAGGAACACAAGCTGGGTTTAGCATAAATCTTAGAAGCAGCCCTAAAGTATAACATTGACTTTGAACTTGTGTTCATATTTAAGGCTCTTCCCTCAGACCTGCTGGGATGTTTCCACTCCATACGGCTTCTAGTGCAGCAGCACAGTAGACTTCTGCTGTGGACTTCTAGCTAGTAACACAGAACCCAGCATATTCTCACTGTACCATTCCTAGCTAACAGCTTCAGTGTCTACAGCGGTGTAGCATTAGCAGAGTCTGTTCCCAAAGAAGTTAGCTCCCTGTCTATAAGCATGACTAATCCAGCTGCAGCACTGTGCTGACACAGCTCTACTGTTTCATTTCTGGAACCAGTCAAGTGTGATGCTCATCTGGCGTTGCTACACTGTGACATTGCACAACATAGGTAGCACTGACAATATATCTAACTCTGATTTAGGTGATCCCATTTCACATTCATCTTGATATTATGAGCTACCATAAACATGTGCCACTGCAGGGAAACACATCTAAAGCCTTCCTCCATGATTATAGCATATTTAAAGACAATCACCCTAAGGCAGGCTTACGCCCAGTATTAGGAAATAATCCTCTTTTCATCAGGATGGTGATGGGAGAAGGTGGAGCCTGGTGTCCCCACTCAATACACACCTGCTGATGTCTTAAGCTTGCCACCCCTTTCTCATCAGGGTTGAATCTGCCCTTAGTCCAGTAGCCCAGTTACTACAGACTCTTTGGGAAGCCACAAATACAGTATGTCTAAAAGGCCAGGCCTTCACACCACAAGAGATTGACAGCTTCAAGGAGCCAACAGATTTCTTACATAACCTTAATTACAACATTTTGTACAGATAAATAAAATATATAAGCAATTTAGACAGCTGGAGTATCGACACTGAAATATAAAAATAGGTTAATAGACCCAAAAGATAGTGAATGCTTCTTTCACAGTAGGATTTTGTCTTTAGCATTATCACTGTCTGCTGTTAAAATCTTGTGAAGTTAAGCTTTGTCTTCATTCAGATATACTACTTTTCACAAATGACAAACACCCATAGATCTTAGGTATATTCACGAGTATACTGAAGTTGTATTTCATCACCTACCCATAGTAGTACACCAGCTTTGTAAGCCACCAACTTAATCACCAGCACATTACAAGCTTCAAGCATTTTTCTCATAACTTACTGGCAAAAAATACACAGGCTTTGACTTTGTTTTAAAAGTTGATGTGGGACCCTTCCTAGGGACACCTGAGTTCACAGTTATTAGTACCAGCTAGACAAGATAGCTTTAAAAAACAAATACCTCCCTTCAAACCCCCTCCCTGCCCCAACATCCAAAACCAAGAAAACACACAAGAGTCCCCAACCAACCTAAATAAATGCTACTACTACACAAAAAGCCAAGATCATAAAGAGTCTTTTCCAGCTGTTACACAGATACACGTCTCCACATCCAAAAAGATAGGTTCTCCAGTTTAGAAGCCAACTACTGAATCAAGTTTATCATCAACTCCACCCCTTGTAATAAACATCAAAAGAATTAGAATCCCCAAGTTGGACTGGTGAAGAGTTACAAGGCAGCCTCTCTCTTTACTTCTTTTTCTGTATTTACACTGATATAACTATTTCACAATTAGCCTTTTCTATTTTCTAAGTATTTTCTAAGCTTAATAATACAATATAAAAAATAGCCCCAGTGCACAAGACCTCTGTGTTAAATTGGGAACAAAATTGCTACAGTTTAGCCAAGTAACCCAGTTGTTACTGCTCAGCTCCCTCACAGTTCAAGTATTGTTTTTCACATAATTCATAGACAAGTTAGACCAGCAGTTTATCTCAACACAACCTAGCTAGTACTTCTCTTTACCAATCAGCACTTATTGCTTTCTCAGGAGAAAGATAAATACACCAACTATTGTTAGACAAGCTCTCCATTCTTCTACTGCTCTCAAAGCAAAAGGAAATAAAACCTCTTAAGTTACACATCCCAACAGTTTAAAAGAACAAACTCCAAAAGTAAATTCTTACCATTGCAGGACAAAACAAACAAAAATATCCAAAGCACTTCTAAAAATCTGTAACTCTGTGGAAAAAGCTATATGACTTCTTAACAGGCCAGAATAAAGCTGCTATGCTTTGTTCTCTTGTGTAGGTGTGCTCTTAACAAGGTATCAGCATTGGCTGATGGGTTGCAGGGTCTCAGCTGTACCTGCTCCCTGGCCATTTAACCCCTGCATTTCTGGTTCCAGTTTGCAGCAGATATGAGTGGAAAAAGAAGGTTTACAATTTTGGATTTTTTTAGTAGGATATAGCTTAAGAAATTTGTAGTGTGTCCCAAAACACAGTATAACTCACCGTAGCTGCTTTTTTTCCTGCGTGATTTCCATATTTTTCCATTTTTTTTACTCCCTCTCCTTTATGTTGCTTATCAGAAGTGGTAACAGGTGTAAAATTTCCCCTGAAAAAGAAAAGGAGAAAGCTAGGCAGGGACCTCATCACAGAAAAAATGCTCGTTAATATGGCAGTTGCAAGTCTTTTCTTTGTTTTTGTGACAGCGTCAAGACTCGCTTAATATAATAGCAATACTTCTTATATTGATTTTATAATTCAAATAATTCTGTGTAACTAGAGGGAACTTATTAAGCAAAAGAAAAGTACTGAAAAGCAGCAAACGGGATGGATGTTGCAAGTAGGGCTTGTGGAAACTCTTGTTGAACTACCACTAGTTGTGCTTTCACTATAATCGGACCATGGTCCATTAATAGTAAAGAAATAATTCTTGGATATTACAAATAAATTCTAAAACCCAGTTCTTTTTAATGCGAACTGTTTAAAGTCTCAGTGTCTTCAAAGTGTCCATCTACATACTTAAGCGCCTAAATAGACCATTTAAGCATTACTGATTTTTTCAAATTGGTATCTGTTAGGGGCTCGGTTTCTATCATTGTTTGTGTATAAAGCCTTCATGGTGTTAAGGCAGCCTGCAGAATGGAATTTAAGCTAAAATGTCAAACATCCTAAAATCCCTTTTTTCTAGAGAAGTTTGGATTTCTGATACCTTCTGCAAGGTTCTGGGAACTCTGAATTGTAGGTTCAACACACCTTTCAAGATTGGACCTCATTGCATTATGGGTTTTGCAGCACAGTTCATAATTCCAGCAACATAATATGCAAGGAAGGGGTGTCCTCTGGAATGGTAAACTGTATAGCATGATTCATGACCAGTGACTTCAAAAGTTCATGGCAAAATGTGAACTGCAAAAGTATGCATAAATCTGTTGCGGACATTGGACAGAAAGTTATTAAAGGCTTCGAGCAATTGAAGAAGTTAAGTAGAGAGGCTTAAGTACACATAAACAAGACATGATTCCAAGAGTATTACTGCCACATCCAGAAATATTCAGTTATGTGGATATTCCAGGGCCAATGTTCAAGTCCATGCAATGTCATAAGAAAACCCAGACAGATGTATTGAACAATATTTACTGTTATGGGCCAAATTCTGATGAAAACATTCATTAGGATGATAACCAGGAATCCAAAGGAAAGTAATGGGGCTGAGAATACTGGAGTGTTATTTCCTAAGTCAAACCAATGAGAACATAGAAATTTAGACTTGCAGTTCAGACGGGAGTTGGAAGTAGAGCAAAGTCCTTCTCATCTTCCTCATTAAAGCTTTCAGAAGATTCCCATCCTCTAGTCCTTGCCCTTGCCCTGAGATTGTCCTGATGGCTGAGAGCTTGGTGGTAGCTGGTGCAGCCCAGCACTGCTGTCTGCAGAGTGATTCTTGAACAGCAAGAAAATTCAGGGTCTGTGGAATGGACACTCCATGGAAAGCTTGCCATCTGCATGAAGTTTCTTCACAATATTTCTTTGAATTGAGCTCCACAGAGCAGGCAGGGACTCCTGTGCAAAGCAGGCTTCATACTCAGTTATGTGAGCGCTGAGCATCGCTAGAGATGTAACAAAATGACGTAAAATTTCATCTATATGTTGTAACAACCCATTGTTTAACTTTGCCATTGTCTTGTCTCCTATTTACCATTAATATGTTAATTTTGCTTTGTGATATAACGTATCTTTTCCCTTCTGTCCACTCCGCCCCCTCAAATGTATGTTTTCACAACACTTATCTTGGCAATCTATGTAAGATAGTTTTTGAATTTGCTTCTTCTTTGGGGCAGAAAAAAATACACAGGTATTGTGGTGTGTACATATACTTGAAAACAGCTATAAAGCACAACAATGGACGGTCACTGTCTTCACCCTGCAGTTGACCACACACTCATCGTATTAGCAGCTATGTGTATGGTATGATATTGATAATCAAGTGGGTTTTGTAGTAGGAGACAAAATCCAAAATGTCCACAAAATTGAGAGTTTCATTGTGAGAGAAATTAAGTATTGAAATCATTAAAGAATTTTTTTTTTTCTTTAACCACATGGCTGCTAAGGGTAATAGCAGGCAAGCAGTTACATTTCTATAAATCAGAAAGAGCATTAACCTATTACAGTTTCATCTTCTTTAAAGCAAATGGAATACTGTATGATTTGGCAGCATTTCTGACTAATAATAGTACTTAGCAGCAATTCTTAAATCAATCTATTATCACAAGATTAATTAGCATCATCATTTTATTCTTCATTAATTAAATAAGGAATTTGTAGCTAATTGCTAACTCATTGCATTTCTCAGAAATCCTTCCCCAAGATGATTTGTTCCTCTCAGCCTGTATGATATCACCTCTAATGGGATGCAGCACAGCTGTTGAATGACTCCACATGCTTTTTGGAAAATGCAGGTAAATGGCATGGTATCTCGCCCTTCTTACATGCATGTAGTCAATGTGTGTAATCTTATTTCCATGTCATTCATTGATTTCCTCTCTCCTATTCAGTCCTGACAGTAGCTTTGGATTTCGCTGAACTGTTCCACCAGTTAAAAGTGGATCACACTTTGCGGGAGCCTTAATCCAGCGGAGAATACAACATGTGGCTAAAGAAGCTGGTAATGCCTTGTGAGTATCCTGTCACAATAGACAGAATGAGATGTAAAGTGAAAGTTCATTGCATCTAGCTTTGAACTGAAATGTATCCTATCACTTTAAATGAATGGCTTTACTTGGGGTCCATCATGAGCAAAGAAAGTTGTCATGGAAACCTTGATGGGATAATTACTATCCCGGCAGAGCAATAAGGCCCTGGAGACTGTGTAATCAGGTGCCCATTTATTCTGGAAGGCTTGGGCTTCTGTCTAGTAAAGGAGTATGGAATTGGTTGATTAAAGGAAAGCTGCTCTGGTAGGATCCAGTAATGAGATATAAACATTTTTCCATGTCTATCAAAGATAGTTACTGCGTGGCACTTTCATTTATTCACTGGTTAAAATATTCTAAAGCTATTTAGAGGAGTCCAAATGTGGAAGCTAAAGAAGAGTTTGTTCTGGAAGATAGTTTTGCTCCAAGTTCTCCTCCCTTCCGCATTGTCTACACTCTTGCTGTAATTATCACAATCGTGTTCTTTCCTGTTAGCTTGGGTGTCTTTGTATTACACTGCGTTGCACAGTGTACACATAACCAAAGTGCCAGTTACACCACTTGAGATAAATATCATCCTGTACAAAAAGAATATGCGTCATTAGTCTTGTTTAATTTGAGTATTTCACAGTGTAAGTGCAAAGGCCTAAAATAGTCACGCAATTGTAGTTGGAATGTTTAAAAAGTACTCTAAGTACTTTTGTGAAATAGATGATTGGAAAGCTTATCGAGTCCTCTGAGTCATACTATTCTGATTATCCAGGAATCTGAAATTCAAGCTGCACATGTGTCGTTGGTGTAGCTTTTGGAGCAGTTTCCTAAATTGATCATGTTTTTATGTAGTTATCACAACAGAAAGGAGAAGGGAACTGAAAAGAAATGTCAAGATTGTTTGCTAACTCGATACTAGGATTCTGAATCTCTCCAGTGTCATGGTTTGCCCTTTAAAGGTGTATAAGGTAACCATTCAGAACTGTCCACTTATTTACACTGGCACCATGTTGGAGACAGTTGTGTCTTAGATTGTAGACATCACTTGTAGGACGGTAAAAAATAAAATTGCGATTGAAACTGTCTCCTTCTGAGTTTCAAAACTGTCATGAAAGCAATCTGTTCACACAGTACTGCTATACATCAGGGCTGGATGCAGGCAGGATGTGAATAAGGGTGCTATTGAACAGCACAATGCAACCTCTGTCATATGACATGGAGAGCACATCAATCTGTACAGAGCAAATGGGGTCGAGCAGGAGCTGTAGCTTTTCTATGTGCCCCTGGGTAAATCTGTCCTTCTTCTGGAAGGTATATAGAGGCTTTCAAAGGGATGGATTCCCCTTTTTGGTTTGCAGAGCTAATTCTTGTTATGCAATTTTGGTCAAATATCTGCATGCATTAGGTGCATCAGTGGATCCGATCAAGTGCTTTGTGGTCTGTGAGACTCCCTAAATATAATTTGTTTAAGCAGATATTAACTTAGTGAAAAAATTACGTGCGAACAGAAAATACTAAAGTGGAGGATCAGTTTTGCACAGGTGCTGGGGAAACGTGAGGAGAGGGTCTGTGTTTACTTCCCTAAATAATTTTTCTGCAGAAGGAAACCAGTCCACGAAACAACCTGTGTGAAGGTTGGATGTAAGGTACCCTTACAACCACAAACTCAATCAGATCGTCTCTCTTTTGAGAATGGAGGTCGGTGTACGGATGTGTTTGTCTCCCTGAAGGGCACAGGTAGTCTAACCAGGTGTCTAAAGTATTTGTTAGACCTCTATGTATTTACAGAATCAAATGGAAATTTAAGACCACCTACAGATGGACTGGATTCCTGCTGTTTGGCCTTCAACTCAGGATCAATTTAGAGCCTGTTTTGTGCTATCCATGTTCAAATACATGCCCCTTGGATGACAAAACTGTTAGAGTTTGTGAGGTGATACCTTATTGCTCTCATCAGAGCCTTAAAAATAGCAGTTCAATACAGTATTTAGTCCTGAATATGAAAGGGTTGGGTGTTAGAATGGATGGTTGTATCAAGTTAAAAACCTGTTTAAAGACTGCATTGTTATCTGAGTGAGCTACAAGTGGGTATGTATCCTATATAACTTGTGGTAACAGCCCAGCAGTGAGATAAATGTCTCCCAAGACAGATCCAGCTAGTGAATGATTTTAACTGCAGCATAATTCACTAATGTGAGCAGGATAGCAGTTCACAATAATATAATGACTGAAACACTACCGTGGAATCCCATACTGCTGTTTCTACTACAAATTCTGTGCAACCTTGCACGTCTAAAGAAGAGTCTGTCCTTTTGGAATGTTGTTCATCTATCTGTATTCACCTTTGTGATTTCACCTTCAAAAATTATTTTTAAAAATATTAGGGATATTCTTACTCTTTGTTTTCCAGAAAGGCACCATGTGCAAAGGTGACCTGAGACAATATCTATTTGCAAACTGAGCAAGAATTATTTTTTCTAAGCGTTCGGACAGACTGAAGAAAATACGTAATTCGAGTATATGTCTTAAACATTTCAGTTGTGACACTTCTGGATAAACCGGGTCAAGACAATTTGGATGATAAGAAGGAACTGCTTAAAATGTTTTTCACACTGTTAAATCCTAGACTGTAGCCTGTCAGTTTATTGCAAGAAGCCAGTTGCTGCCTGATGGAGATGAGGATTTTCTTTTACTTACATTATCTTTACAGTGTTTTCAACAAAAAAATACGATGGTCAGGGAATGCAAAAATGATTCTCATAAGAGGTTGTCCATTTGTCCAAAAGGTTCATGTACTTGTGTTTTCTATCAGTATTTGTGTAGAGGGAAGCCTTTTTGTTTATTTGTGTCTGGCAAGACTTGATTGGATTTGTATTAATAAAAAAATCACATGGGTCTCTGCTGGAATATCATAACTAAATAGCATTTGGATAAATCCTTATTTTATTTGGGGTTAGCCAACACTTCTTAACTCACAGTTGTGGTTTCTGGTGAACATTACTCTAGAAAGAGATGTCCTGTTGGCTCATGGAATTAGATACAGGAATGACAAAGCTCTGCAGGAGTATTGTGACACGGAGGAACATGTCTTAAGGAGAGAAATGGTGTACTTCATATTTGTTAAACTCCCTATCAGTAGCAAAGGTAACTACAGAAAGCTGTGACTTCGTTCAGTTTTGAAATATGATATGCTGTCATATTTGAAATATTATATTCATCTCATATAGGCTAGCTCTTACTAAACTACACGCATACTATTAGAACAGCTCTGAATTATAATGTACAGGTGAAAGATTCTGCCATTATCCATATCCACAAAATGCATTGCTGACATTTTATTCTTTCTGCACTAGTAACATAAGGGTGGCCCCTGAATTAGATATTTTCAATGGAATTTGCTAGCAATGTAGCTAAAGGGTTTAACATTTTGATATCTGAGGCATTAATATTCTGAGATTTAGTCAAGATCTAGGGCATTGACGAATATTCATAAATTATTAACCTAAATACTTCCCCAAAAGTAGGATAGTGGAAGGAAAGAGATGCTTCTATTGCAGCTTGTACTATTCTGTGCTAGTTCTTACTGCTTTCAAATTGTAGAAATAAATGATGCCTCTAGTCCCAGTAAAAATCAACTTGCTTGGCTGTCTCGTATGCTGGCAGTCAGATCCTCTGTTGATGGATGGAAGTTGATGGACTGTTGCAACACACCTGGTGCATGCCAGTCGAGAAATAAATGTTATGCAAGGTTAAAAGTATGATGAAAATAATGTGTTATTATAATATCAGAAGGTGAAATTACACTTTTAAAATTAACTTTGTATGATCTAGAGCTTCTTGTCTTCCTCTTTTCCTTTTAGTCCCTTTTGTACTTGATTACCTTCACAGTGTCAAGATCTGTATGCCAATGTCCCTTTTGGTCTGCAAACCAAATTCTGTGGCTACCAGCATACGAAATAAATTATTTGATGAGTCTGAATGCCTTTGGATCCCTGATCTGAATGACCTTTACCCATTAATATTTGATCATCTGAAAACAGCCTGTAAAACTGTCTCGCTGAATCAGTTGATAACATTCTGTTGCCACTCTATCACCATTCCCTTCTGCTGCTATGGCTCACAGTATAATTGGCATTTCATAGATCGTTGGAATTCTCAAACCTGAATCACAGGTCTCGGCAACTCTGTCTATACTAATTGGTTGCTCTTTTTAGAGTCTCATAGTATTAGTAGCTTTTACAGATCCACCAGTTCTAGATGTTTGGTTTATTGGTATATTTTGGGGAGTGATAATTTTTGGTTTTCTGTGTTGATAATCTTTTTACTGTGACAAAAATATTCATGTTCCTTTTATATAGCAACACTAAGACACTCATGAGAAAGTGCTCCGGATTCACTTCGGCAACATATAAATAAATTTTTTTAGCATTACTTATCACTGCGCATTTGCTCCAGCCAGAGAAAGAATATGTATTTCCTACATACATGCAATAATACATAGAAAAGAAATTTTACATTTCTGAGTGAGAAGCGCCAATATAGTAATCCAAAATATTGCAATAGCACCTGTCATAAACACTGGTTCTCCTTAATCTCCTGTGATTAGGAAATGCTTCCTAAGCCAGAAGTCCAGGTTAAACACATTTAGGTTTCTGGTACTGAGGGAGAGGAGTATGCTGTGATTCCCCTCCAGATCATGTGCTTAAGTTTCTTCCTCTTTGAAAAAAATACACACATAAGGAATATTGGATATGCTGATGTGGAACCAGGCATATGTGCCTGTACCCAAGAGATAACAGATGCTCTCAGATCCCACAATACAGACAGAACCACAAAGGCCAGATCAGATTTAGATTAATAAAAAATGTATTCTGCATCTGGAGAAGGTTATCTGTAAGAATGCATTTTGCTCAAATAACTGATTTTTAAAAATTTTCATAAATAAAGGTTAAACTGAAATAATTTTATTTGTAAAAAATATTCTGGCAATACATGGAAATTAGACTAACTCCATTTGCCTTTTCATTCCCTCTTTCCTTCTGTTGAAAAGGAGAGATTATTTTCATCAGTAAAGATTGTAAAAGATGCTGGTGAAGCCTTGCAAATTAATTACCTTTGAATTTACAAAGACAATGTTTTAATTCTGTTGTCATGCTAGACTGTTACTGTAGGATTTTTGAAGTAATCTAACTTTCTGTGCAGTGAACCAAGCATGTGCTGTTTTTCTTGAACTTTTCCCACTTTCATGCTACTAAGTGGCAAAAAGGAAAGCTAATGCTTATGAACATTTCCAAATGCCTATTTTGGAGTGTTCACTTCATGGATTCTGTTTTCCAGTTCAGTTCAAATTGCAGGGCTAGAAAGATTCTGCCGTAGCACCAAATTTAATTATTAATTTCAAAGTAAGAGTTGCTATACTTTGTGTCTTCAGGGACTGACTAGGGAGGAGGGAAAGAGAAAGAAAAGTTTGTTAAGAAATTTAAGTTCTTGCCATAAAACCAGAAATGTCAACCCCAATCTTCTTACTAGAATTGCAACACAACTTCTCCACTCTGTAGAAGGACGTTATTCAAGCAGCTTCAGTGTGTGACTCTCTCTCATGTCTTCAAAAGCCTCTGCTCATGTGAATCTGTAGGCCTTGATAACCAGTCTTCTTAAAGAGTTACTTCACTGCATTAAATACCCTCAGGCTTACATATGCACTGTATCCTGTCCAGGGGGAGCAAGGGGCAAATTATTAAATTCCATTAAAGAGCTGAAGTTGGTTTTCAGTTTTTCTTGAATGGAAAATCTGACTTGTTCAATTAACATTTTGAAGATATTTATGATTTAGGAAAGAGCCTTTTTAATAACAATGCAATGAAAAGCATTTTAAACTGTTCTGTGAAAGACCGATGTGCTTAAGCAGCTGTAAAATTCTTCATGCAGTACTGCAATAATAGGTGACCTGGTTTGTGTCTACTTTTTTTCATTTATTTTTCTTGAAATTTATTTTCTTCAAAACTCTGCCACCAGTTTTCCAACCCCTTTTTGCTAAGATCTCTTAGGAAGCCACACTTTCTGTCTTTCCCTACTCTCGTAGTCTGATATTTTTCCCTCTGTTAATAAAGCTTCAGTATGTCTTTCTTATCCATTAGCAAGATGACAGTTTTTAAATAAAGAAATTATTTTGCTGATGTTGAATATACACAGATATAATTCTAACTCTAATCGATCTGCCAGATTGTTACAATAGTCAGGATAGTATTTCTGATTTAATTTCACTTCAAATAAGACCAGTGCTGAGATGGGCTATACTAACATAGACTCTCAAGGACTCTTAAATAGTGTTCCAGAGAATTTGAACACAAATACATTTGATCTAAAATAACCACTTTCCCTCCTCCAATAAGGTGCTGAGTTTGAAAGTAGATGAATGTGATTTATCTTGTTTATAATACACAAAGTAATGTGCTAATAGAACAACATTTTGTTTTGTGATAGACATTTGCATGTAATTTGTCTGTTTTTCCTTCTCATAACTATTTATTTGCAGCATTATAGGACTTCTTTGGACATTTGGAATGGCATTTTCTTTTAGGCAATGATTGACTTTCCAGATGAGCAAGTGCCTTACATTTAAACAATTTAAACTTTGTCGTGGATATTTTGTTTGTTTTTCCTGACTTTCAATATTAAATGTTTTTAATTTTTCTGTGTTGTTTTGTTATGCTTATAAACATATAACCTTCTTCATAAAGTCACTTATATAAAAGTAGAAGACTCCTGCTTATTACAAACTTCTGAAGGCTTTCCAGTTAACATAGAACAAGGTGTATATTGGGAAAGGAACAATAAAATAACAAGCTTTTTTACAGAAAATAGTTTCAAAAATCCTTTGTTAAATTTCTTCCAATTTGTTTAAACTTTTACAAGTTATATAACAAATAATTATGACATAAATTAACTATTGTTTTATACACATATGTATGTCTCACACAGCAGCTTTCCTGTGTGGTAGGGTGTGTATATATATATATATATATATATATATGTCCATGTTACCTGTGGACATAGATATTTGTTATAGGTATATTCTTCATCGTAATCTTTCTGTGTTTATGCTTTGTGACATTTGTATTACATATGCATAGGTACTGTTTTCTAAATTACTGAAATGTTGCAAAACTTTTAAAGCTTCAAAGAGCTGATCTCCCATAGAATCTTTGCTTCTCCCAGTTACTGTTCAGGTAAATCAGTTATTTGTCTGAAGACAAATAGGAGACTGGTAGAGTTTGAAAGCAGTGCTGCAGATTTGCTGCTGTGTTATTTTGTTTTATATCAGCTATTTTGAAGCCTTTGACATAGTTAGTCACAGTCTATATTACCAAAGAGAGAACATACAAAGTGATTTAGATGATAGCAGATGCTATTTTACTTTTTCCAAACAAGTAAGGATTCCTAAGCAATGCCTGTATCTTCCACTCCTGCCACAAATGGGAGCTGTTCCTGTATTTTTGTTTTGTGTGACTTACCTATAGAAAACAGTAATTGATTAAATTTAAGTGTGTTTATCAAACAAAGTGATTTGAAATAGTCTCAGACTTCTGGGAAGGGGAAAAACCAAGGGTTAAATGTTAACTAGTGAGAAGCTGAGCGAAGGGTTTTTTACTCCTTATCCTCCCTTAGTTGTCCAGTGAAGTGAAGTTGTAGGAGCAACACATCTCTTAATGGCTACACCTACTATGATACCAATCATAGTCTATAATTTCTTCTATAAGGTGTAAGCATACACATATGTGGGTTTAAATGTTGGATAGTAACAGATGAATATAGAAAAGAGGACTGAAAAGACCTGTGGGTCACTAAGTGTAACCTCCAGCTGTTTTCAGAAATCATATCATAGAACATATTAGCGTCCCATTCATGAACAGCTTAAGATGCATTTGGAAGTGAGTCATATTTCTGGCATGTACTACTCTTGTTAGAAGGCTCTTCCACAAACTCATTTCACGATTAAACTAGAAGCCTCTTCCTAATTCTGGCCTAAGTTTATTCGTGACCAATATGAATCCATTTGTTCTTGTGCCAGTATTATTTAGCCTAGATTAATCTTCTCCTTGTTTGTGTTTTGGCTTCTAATGTGCTGTCATAATTGACTTAATTTTCTTTTTCCCAGGATAAGCAGGCCAGCTTCTTTAGATCGTCCCTTAGAAGACAGGGAATCTCTCTGTTCCTTTGATTATTTTGGAAGACTTATCTGCATCTGAGCCACTTTGAATGTATGTTTTTTTCAACATAGATGATTGGAAGCGTAGACTGCATTTGTGCTCCAACATCAAAAATGCTTTATACAATGGCATTTATACTTCCTTTTCTTTGCTAAAAATAGTTTTCCTGATACATCAGAGGATTTCAGTTGCCTTTTCCACAGTTGTATCAAATGAGTGTCTTGGGTATCCTGAGGTGGCCATCCTTTTCCTATCTTGCTTCCAGTTGTCTGTGTTTCATAGCACCCCTCAAGTGCGTAACGCTAATTTGCTGTGTTAAAATTTAATCCAGTTTCTATTATTTCATTCCTCAAGGTCATACAGCTCTTTGTGTATGATATTCTGGTCCTCACCCAGACTTGTGCTGCTTCTCCGTTTTAAACATTAGCAAACATTAATTAGTACATGTATTTTTTGTGTCCAGGTCACCAATGAAAATATTAAGACAAGACTCATCCTAAAATGGATCCTTGAAGACCTTGCCCCCCATTCAAGTAGTTCCACTTTTGGTACACAATCATAGTGTTTGATCTAGCCTGTTTCTTACCTTCTTTGCATTTCTTGTTCTCATTTCCTCCATCATGTCTAACTAATACTCCATGTAGAGTGAGTCAATGTCTGAAAGTCATTGTGTTCCTTTGGGGGTGGATGCTTATCTTTTCAATACCTTTCTGAAGTCCAGGTGTAATCTTTTCCATTTCCATTGGTTTTATGTAAAATAATATAAGATTTTTATGGAGGAAAAAAAAGTCAAAATAATCTTTCAATAGAGACTAGAGAGGCAGATAATAGGTCCTTTTCTCTCTGTGTGTATTTATCAGCGTGAACGTATGGGTACAGAGAAGGATGAAGGCAGACTTCACTGATAGAATTGTTGGGATGTTACCTGGGCTCCAAGCTTCTAGCAGCCCCAGTCACATGTCTGTGCAGCTGCCTTCATCACTGTTGGATTTATATAGCATCTACACCTTGTTTTCTCAACATCATTTTTTAGGAAAATCATTCTGCTTGCATGGCTTTGAGTTATTGAAAATAGGGTAATTTCTCTCTTGGAATCTGTCTTCTTTCCAAATATTTATGTGGGATCACCTAGAGCCTTAAAAATAGTTTATTTTAATGGGGATGTAGTGTAAGAAATGTTTTAATATTACTTCATTTCTCAATCTGTGATAAACTGCCTTAGCTCCTTGATACTCAAGCTCAGTCATGCATGAAGGTTTCTTAGTTTCCCTCTATATAATATGGGACTGTCAACAAGCAAAGGTACCAACTGTGGTTGGCCTGATCTCAGGAGAATGTTCACAATTAGATAGTAGCATTGTTTTGTGTTTTTGTCCTCGTTTGACAGAACATCTCTTCTAGTGTAAGGCAGTACCCTGATATCATGGTAAGCAGCAATCCAGTGGTGTCTCTGTTCTTACTGTATGCATCAGTCTTTCACTTGACTTACTTTTGTGTGACTTACATGAATTACTCTGTTTGCATTCTGTGTGTGGACCAATTTTTTCTTTAATCAGATGGCGCTTCCTTAGTCTGATCACCATGTCTCTCCTTCAAAAGGTGAATCACTTACATGTAACCCAATAGTGTAGAGGAAAGATCTTTTCTGTCTCATCTTTATACAATAGCAAATCTCTACTTTTCAAATGGAGATTGAGAGAGGATCCTATTAACTACTGCAAACCTACAAATGCGCATAGTAGCGGTTAGAGCTGGCACCATTGAGTAACTCACTTGAATTCTAAAAGCTGAGATTAATGGGAAGCTTGTGCTAGTGAGAAATTTTATTGACCAGCTCTGGGAGCCAGCCAGACCACCAGCATGGATCCTGTGAGAACCTTTTCCCCCACAGGACAAAACCCCCTATCCTAAAATGAAGGCACTGTGATATCCATTCACTTCCAGCATTTTTCTTTTTCTGTCTCGTGTAATCAATCTTATTCAAGAGCTTTCTTTTACTTTCTAATTATACAATGCCAAAGGGACCCTCGTCTCAGATGGGGTCTTTAAGGGCTACTGATAATGAATATAACCTTTTCCAGCACCAAGATTTGAACTCAAAATTAGTGGGAAAAGGCAGAAACTGAAATTAAAGTAGAAATAAAATTAATGTTTTTACCAGAGAGTGTAATTAGCCAATAGAGCAGCTTCTGGTAGGAGTAGCTGATCTGCAGTCATTAAAATGTCAAAGACTTACTGTGTTTTTGTTTGTTTCCTTGTATTTAATATGAGCCATGTGGCAATGAACAGTTCTTCATTTTGAGTATCCAAGAAGGGGAATTCTGGTTAACAAAGGCTTTATAGTAGCATGTGTGAAAGAGGGTTTTCATTATATTTGTAGGGTTAATATATGTGGGGTAATGTTTGGTCTCAGTTAATCCATCTGTCTAATATTTTAACAATATTTTAATGAAACCTTGAGCCAGATATCAATGTAGTAAGAGTTGCCTGTTTTATCCATTAATTTTCAGTAAAGTATTGAAGAATGAAAAACTGAAAACCTGACTCTAACAAAGAGGTATTACAGTGATCATCATTGATTTCAACAGGGTCAAAATTTTATGGAGCATTTACATGTTCAGCTGCTGAAGTAGTGAAATATTAATATACAGATTTAAGATTACCTTTGTGTATGTAACAGAGGGAGTTATGGTAAAACCTGCAACTCTGTCATATGTAGTGTCATAATGTTTTATAATACATAGGCAAAAAACCAAACACAACACGACAAAACAACAACAAAAAACCCACAAACACAAAACACCCCACCTTTGTAAAACATGAATTGCGTGTCAGCTTCCTTCCTAGTTAATGATAATCACAAAGCTGGTCCCAAATCTGTCGTTGCTAAGTGAACACTAAATTGATACTGGTCATTCTGTTTATTGTTCCCTAGTGTGGTCATCACTATTCTTAGCCCTTTGACTGGAAGTGTCCAGCAGACATTGGTCTATCCTCATTACATGCATATTTTAACTGTGCCTTGAATCTTTGAATTAGTTGCTGCTGGTGAAGAAACACAGACTTATCAGGGTACTACTAGATCTTAATGGTCCTGAGCAGCCTTAGCTTAGGTTCAGCCCCCCTGTTCAGCTGACAAAGGGATGTTGCTTTTGGATGTTAGGATTCTGGATTGAGTCAATCCCTGAAAGATTAAAAAGAAAACTGAGACAAAGTCAGCCTTAGTTGGATTCTGGTCACTAAAAAGGTTATATTTAATGGTTACATGCATGAGTCTGTGATTGAGGAGTTGTTACAGAGCGGTAGTTGGTCATGTGCATTAGAATATTGAACCTGTTTGGGACTGTATTTAGGAAACTTATGGGTAGTATTCCAACCTATTGCAAAACAAGAGGTTTTTGTCAGGCCGTCATTTCTTCACTTCAGAATGGTTAGATATTGCATAACATAACTACCCCAGATGGCTGGCAAGTCCTGCGTCCCTGATTTATTGAGTCTTTAAAATTTCACTGCTGTCAGACCCTTGAATGCATTTGTGGCTGGATATCATTTTGGTTTCTGTGGCTTTTGGTGAAATCTAACTTTTAGTTATTCTGCACAACATTCATATCCCTCCTCCCCCTCCTTATTACGTGTATAACATTTTTTGTCTTCAGACTATTACACCTAGCAGTATATGACTCATGGCCCATTGCAGCTCAGTAAAATGTCACTGTCATGAATATATTGCACAATGAGCCTGCCTTGCACAGCTTTCGTGCAATATTTATTATTCAGCTCTTGCTGGAATCAATTGAAAGATTCCCATTAGGCTGCAAAGATATTTAGAGCATGTCTGATTTTGCCTTTAGTGTGCCTGACTACTAAGTGAAAAAAAAAAGTGTATTTGTAGACAGGGTAGCCATCTCTTTTATGACTTTAATGCAGTCGCTACTGGTGACTAAACAGAATTTGCAGCATACTCTGGTCGCAAGACTACATACCCAGGGCCTCTGAATGCTCATAGGTTTTCACATGGGCTAACAACACATGTGAACATGTGAGCATTAAGAACACGATGTGAGCATTAAGAACACCTCACCTACTTCTTCTTGCACAAGAAGTCTTTAGCAGGTGCCCACTGAGATGTCGCCCATGATGCTCTGCCCACTACTCCTAACCTGGAAATTCTCAACTGGCTCCTGTTTGTCCCTAGGCAGAGCTCCATGCATTCCCACTATGCTGTCATGTATAGGGCAAATCCCCCCTCCTTGGCTTCTCAGTCTCTCCTTCCCAAAGAGTCTCCTTTCTTTCCGAATTTTTCTTTAACCCTCATTAACTGCATTTCATTCCTGTTGTCTATAATTTTGCCTGCCTTGAGCTCTTTTGCCTGTTTATGCATTCCTCCCTGGGCCCACTATTACTTTTCCCCATATTCCCTTGTCCCCATTCTTACGTGTTTCCTTATCTTCCTAGGTCCCCTCTTCCTCTTTCACCACTTTGACTTTTGTTCTTCACCTCAGTAGTTATCTGGGCAGTGGAAGACCCACACCTCAACAGATATGCTGTGATGCCATTCCCTCAGAAGTTGTACTTTTTCCTCTATTGTCTTCCATGGCTCTCAAGGCTTACCTTTTTGTAAAGTAATCCTCTGGAAGCAAAACCTGTCTGTTTTCTTATAGTCTCAGAGCATTGTTATTACTTAAGTTGCTAAATGAAATTGTGAAGACACCGCTGCTTTCTTAAGAAAAATTAGGAAGTATTATACCAGCCAGGATAATCTGCGTTGTGCTGGTTATAGGATGTAAAATAAAGGTATGCTCTGGGCTTGGTTTTAATGGAGTTCTGTTGCTTCTGTATGTATTTATGCACCCAGCCTGAACACCATATATACAGTCAAAGTAACCACATGCAATTTGTCTTTTGTGATGTGATAAAAATATACCTTTTTTAAAGCCACCAAGATAATTTCATCTGATGGCACTGACCCACGCCATTCTGTGTGGGCTCGCTCATTTGGCAGAGCCTCACAATAGCTGTGATATCCCAGCAGGATTTTTGCTGGATATCACAGCAAAACAGGAAATCATTGGCTGAATTTCAAAGCAGGAGAAAGAAAACAACATGGAATCCTAGCTTAAAATGATTTACAAGACAAATACGCAAATGGTTGGAGTAGTCACCATACACATTTAACCCATTCTTAAAAGTTTGCTTCTACTTTTCAAATAGTAAAACTGAGTAATTTTGCTCTTTATGTTATCTCTTTGATCTGAGGTTTACTAATCTCTGCTGCAGCAGGTACATTTGCTGACAATACACCATTACTACAACACAAATAAGTAGTTTGAATCCATTGCTCCTAGCTAACTGGTGTTCTTCTCTAAGCCTTGAAATTATGGAATTGATTCTTCATTGAAGCTGATGGGAATTGAGACTACCTCTGCAGAAATAAATGGAATAATAGGAAAACAAGAGGGTGCGGAATAAGGCTCAATATCTCTGACAGGAGGTGACATTTTTGGCTTAAAAGATTGTCAGTTTTTATAGTCGTTTATGACTGATTCCCAAAAGACAAATAGAGTCTAAAATTAAATGCTTCAGATTTGCAAGCAACAATGAGTCATGGCTAGATGTAGAGAAAAGTAGTAAAACCAGAAATGATAGGAAGTGGGTGTTAATAATACAAAATAAATCTGAGGTCTGATAGCTGAATATTCATAATTAACCTCATTCTATTTCAGTTTTCTAGAAGGATCTTATTTGACTTTCATTAGCTAGTTTTTCAACATTAGCAATCCCAAATAAGAGGAATTATATGTTATCCAAAATAGCAAAATATTCAAATTCGAATAAGAGAATCTATGTGACATGTGAAAATCAATAATTAAAAAACAAAATCTCACTGTTTTTTGAAAGAGTTCTTCCGTGTTTCTCAATTATAATGGAGTCTAATTTTAAATTTCTTTACAGCTATTTTTGCAAAAGTATTAAAAATAGTTTCATGTAGTGCATCTGTTCATTATTTCTCCCAAAGCTTTTAGTCTGATCTTCATAGTACTCTGAATAAGATCTACTCGTCCAGATAGCTTGTTGCTCAGCCTGGTACAGGCACATCAGGTGAATGATAACGATCAAACTTAGCACGTGGAACTGTGGGATCATATCCCAATGCATATTTTCTCTCCTGGAAAGGCTGTGAGTAGCTGGCAGTCATGTCTCTAGAGGATCAAAGCAGGATGCAGATGAGATTTTGATGGCAGCCATTTTTGCAAAGATTTCATTCCCTGAGGTGGGAAGATGAAGCACATGAACAAAGCAATTTCTACATGAGTGCATCTTACTGCTTTGCAATCAGGTCCTCTTTTCCTTTCACTCCTGAAAGATATGCTTAATAAAATAACAGATAATAATATCTATGCATTTAGTGTCTGGTATACTGAGAACATATTTCACAAAATCAGAATACATTTTAAAGGTATTAAATTTTAAAACTGGACTTCATACCAGAATGGGAAAAATCACACCCCAAGTGTTGATGAAAAAGGAGAAAATAGACTCTGTTGTTAAACTTTAGTTCTTGATTACAGACAAAATGTCTTTGTTTATGTGGTTTCATGGATGCTCTGTTAATGATGCATCACTGAATATTCTGACCCAGTTTGTATACTGGAGTATGCAATTCCTAATCTTCATGTGTTAAACACTTTCTAGGAAAAAACTTTACCTTCTGTCCTAGGTAACAATAAGAAAACTTGATTTTCTGGGAGTAACATGGGATGGACGGAAAAGACACTACCTCCGAAGAGGAGAACTTACTGTGTCCGGTAAATCTATGCCTGGCCTTCTGTTGTGACTGCACTGCACTGAGCAGCCCTAAAACGAACACACAGACCAACCTGGGTCAGGAGGATTCCTCCTGAATAGAGCTAACACCAAGCACTTTCCCATCTCCTTCTCCTGTTTCTTCTGATCTTTTCTCTTACTGATCAGTGATTGCAGCTCAGCTTTGTGGGGAACAGTGAGGGTAGCTTTCAAGCTCTCATCCGCATGCGTCCATTAAATTGAATTGCGATCATTTGAGTGGAGAATATGAGATGATGCATCATCCTTTAATCAGCAGAGAAGCTGTCCCTCTCTTCCACTAAAATTAAGATAGGAACTAGGGTTAGAACTTAAATGTGGGTCTTCCCGCTTTTTTTAGTTTAATATATTTACACTGGAGCTAGAAATGACTTTTACATACTTGACATTTAAACAATGAAATAATAATTGGTAAAAGGCTGCTCTATTTATTATTACATCTAAATGAAGCGATCCTTAGCAGCTCCCCAAAGGACTGAAAAAAGTAAATAGTAATGCCTCCCACTGCCCTGGCGATAAGAACAGGCAATTATATTTTATCTAGAAGCAAATAATCAGAAGCACAATGGAAAAGACATATGAGGGACCTTACAGTGAGGGCTACTTTTATCCAAACTCGAGGCTTTTGGCATTTAGGACACCTTTTGGGCCTCACAATGTGCAGTGCAATAGGCAGCTGGACTGCACATACCTAATAACCTGTACGTATACAGAACAATGACTCTAGCAGGGTATGTGATGACAATCAAGAATCTTAACACTTAGAAAGGTCTTTATTAAAAAGAAAGACTAAAATGTGACACATGAAATAAAGAATGAAAGAACATCAACTGATTAAGTAGAAAAGTGTGGTTAATTTTCCAAGTCCAGTGTAACAGATACTTGAAGATCTACTCATGGTACGTGTCCCTCTTGCTTGCATCACTGAAATTCAAGACTGACTCCAATACAGCCATAAAAAAGCTGCAGGTCTTGATGACTCAGTGACTTGCACTGTCTTTGTTTAACAGTGGTATGAGAGCTCGGTATCTGTAGATGAGTCAGCTCCTTTTCTCCCTGCCTCATTTTTCTGCTTTTTCTGCTGCCACTTCTTTGATGGGTCTACTCTGAGTTTGTTTTTCTTGTTTTCCCCTTTCTGAGGCTGCTGTAGAAGCTATGTTTCATGCTCTTATCAGGCTGCACTGGGTAAAGGTGCCATTGTTTTGAAAGATATTATCAAGAAGTTAGGTTTTAATACTTAAAATCCTTGGAGAATTTGAAACTGAAATAGTTTTCCTCACTAATACAGACTGCTCTTCCATTGTGTGAGTGTAGGCTTACACATGCATCCAGTTTACAGCTGCCAGTTCCAGCCTGCTGATTTGTTGTTGTTGTTGTTGTGTGTGGGTTTGTTTTGTTTTGTTGGTTTTTGTTTGTTTGTTTGAGCACTGAAGGTCTTTGGTTTACTATCTCTACCTCATTTTGAAAGAGAGGCAGTTCTGGCTGATGGAAGATCTGGGAAGAAACCGAATTAATTCACGGGCCACAGAACTTCACGGTGCTTTGTTAATTAATACTAAAACCACTGGGAAAACAAGCTAAATAAGCAGACAGCTGGAAGAAGGTGCACAAGCACATTACGATAGATGTAACTGTAAACTGATGGCTACAATCACTTTCATCAGGGAATTAAAAGAATGTGCTACATTTCAGTGCTTCTGAAGTATTTTCTATGGGGCTTCTTTCTAATCCTTTAGGTAATCCCAAACCAAAACACAAATTATTTATAGAACAGAGGGCGATAATTCTTCAAACAATGTTGCTGGAAGAATGAACAAGTCTGGGAGGAAAGGACACAAATCTTTTCAGTTTGACCCTGCTGCTCCTTTATAATCTTCCAGTGTGCCAGCTGCAATGTAAAAAAATACCCTACACTTCATAGTCCCTTCTGTGAATGGAGATGCTCTCACAATCATAGTTGTGCTTAATTGTTCAGGACATGATCCTTCAGTCTTTGCAGGAATAAAACTGTGCGGAATATTGACACAAAAGGTATGGTCAGCCTTCTCACCAGACAGCTGTCTTTGTTTGTAGTAAAGAATTTTCATGCTGATTAAGTTCACCCTGTATGAACAACTGATGGAACAACTTATCCTTGGTGCCATCTCAAGGCATATCAAGGATAAGAGGGTCACCAGAGGCAGTCAACATGGCTTCACCAAGGGGAAGTCATGCTTGACCAACCTCATAGCCTTTTATGAGGACATAACGAGGTGGATAGATGATGGCAAAGCAGTGAATGTGGTCTACCTTGACTTCAGTAAAGCATTTGACACAGTCTCCCACAGCATCCTCACAGCTAAACTGAGGAACTGTGGTCTGGACAATTGGGTAGTGAGGTGGACTGGGAACTGGCTGAAGGAAAGAAGTCAGAGAGTTGTGGTCAGTGGGGCAGAGTCTAGTTGGAGGCCTGTATGTAGTGGAGTGCCTCAAGGGTCAGTACTGGGACCAGTATTATTCAATATATTCATCAATTACTTGGACGAGGGAATAGAGGGTACTGTCAGCAAGTTTGCTGATGACACCAAACTGGGAGGAGTGGCTGACATGTCAGAAGGCTGTGCTGCCATCCAGCAAGACCTGGACAGGCTGGAGAGTTGGGCGGGGAAAAATTTAATGAAATATAACAAGGGAAAATGTAGAGTCTTACATCTGGGCAGGAACAACCCCAGGTTCCAGTATGGGTTGGGGAATGACCTATTAGAGAGCAGTGTAGGGGAAAGGGACCTGGGGGTCCTGTTGGACAGCAGGATGACCATGAGCCAGCACTGTGCCCTTGTGGCCAGGAGGGCCAATGGCATCCTGGTGTGTATTAGAAGGGGGGTGTGGTTAGTAGGTCGAGGGAGGTTCTCCTTCCCCTCTACTCTGCCCTGGTGAGACCTCATCTGGAATATTGTGTCCAGTTCTGGGCCCCTCAGTTCAACAAGGACAGGAAACTGCTGGAGAGAGTCCAGCGCAGAGCCACAAAGATGATTAAGGGAGTGGAGCATCTCCCTTATGAGGAAAGGCTGAGGGAACTGGGTCTGTTTAGCTTGGAGAAGAGGAGACCGAGGGGTGACCTCATTAATGTTTATAAATATATAAAGGATGAGTGTCACGAGGACGGAGCCAGGCTCTTCTTGGTGACAACCAATGATAGGACAAGGGGCAATGGATACAAACTGGAGCACAGGATGTTCCACTTAAATATGAGAAGAAACTTCTTCACAGTGAGGGTGACAGAACACTGGAACAGGCTGCCCAGGGAGGCTGTGGAGTCTCCTTCCCTGGAGACATTCAAAACCCGCCTGGATGCCTTCCTGTGTAACCTCACCTAGGTGTTCCTGCTCTGGCAGGGGAATTGGACTAGATGATCTTTCGAGGTCCCTTCCAATCCCTAACATTCTGTGGTTCTGTGATTCTGTGATTCTGTGTAACTTTTTTGTTTGGTGGTACATATAAACCAGGCTTTTGTTCAGATCAAAACTTCTAAACTCCAATATGCTTTGCCTGGAGACTATTTCTTGCCCTGCCACTTTTTTTATCCTCCTGCGCCTGGGTTAAACTGCAAGTCCATAGATGTACCCTATGGACAGAATTAGGAATTTCAACTCAAGTTGAGTTTTGCACTAATGAGTACAAGAATTGTCATTTAGATTTAGGCCAAATGCCAGTTAGCTCTTTATCAAAGGAGTGCATAGTGCCTGGTCCTTCAAGGAACGGTGTAAGAGCTTGGCAGACTCCACCTGTGTCGAGGCTTCTGATCTCTATTTAGATATTGGCCAAGTCTGTAAAGTAGCCAGTCTAATGTCCTTTTAAGATCTTTATGAGTCTTGTGCTATCACTTGATAACTTCAGTGGAATGCAAATTTTCAGTCTAACTTCTGCACATTGGCAGATATCTGACAGCCGCTGGCAATAAGTTCCTTAGTTTTATTTCCATTTCTGTGAAAATATAGTTCATCAGCTGGGAATCTATGTTCTTTTTGTTTGACTGTGTATAGCCTTATTCTTCTGTCACAAGTCAGAGGCAATAGTTGCTCAATGTTCCGCTTGTTATATACATTATATACTTGATGTCACTTAGTATTCTTCTTCCTGATGTAAAGTACAAATCCTTACAGCATCCTTTCGTCTTTTTTTGTCAATAACCAAACATTTCTGATTCTGATGTATATTTTCACAGGGTAGGTGTCCAGTGCTGCACAGAGTAGACTGGACAAGTCTGTACTGTTTATTCTTATAAAGGTATTATCTGTAGTAGTGGAGGATTTGGGGATTCGTTTTTTTTTTTTAGTGCAGTTTTTCTGACTTTCTGTAATAACATGCAGATCTCTTTGGATACAGTTAAACTGTATGGGTGGTTTGTATATTTCTCTTAAATGTGTATGCTCTTCAGTGTGCATATTAAATAATTATGCTATTATAAGGCTCTTGTTTAGGTCTCTTTGCACTTTCTTACAGCCTTCACTAGACATTGCAAACTTTAGTAACTTGGTATGTGATATTTTGCCACCTTGCAAATTTATTTTATTGCAGCATTGCATATTCCCTTTAGTAAGTCAGCCATTTTACATGCAAACTGCATGCGAACTCTCAGAGACACTATTTAGACTGGATGATTTACTGGTTTTGAACTACTAATTTGCATTTTCTTCTATACTCCTTTTTCTGAGTCTACCTCTCCTTGTTCACTCTATCTCAGTTCAGTGGTTTTCTAGTGGATATTTCTTATGATTTGGATACATTCGAATACTTTGATGAATGCCAGACTCATGCTTGAGTGCGAAGAGACAAAACCCAAATTGTTAGCTTCTAGCAGTGCTCTAGTCTTTGTTTAGAGAGGTGTGTTTCCTTGGTTTTGAATTTGTAAAAGGAAGCTCATAAAAGCTGTCAGACAGGTTTCTCACTGCAGATTTTATATGAGAAAGCCTCTTAAAACTTAGCTGATCTAGATAGAAATTAATCCTCTGGAAAAATAAATAACAGATAACATAGTTTAAAATGCCAATAAATATTCTCTTTTAGTGTGTCAAGTATTTGTACAGCCAGTTATCACAAAAAGCAGAGATGATTATCAATACATTGCCTTAAAATGTACCCACTCATGGTAAGGTTCAGTGCCTAAACTCTCATCTAATAGTCTAAAGGAATATTAAAACTAACTCCAGGATTACCTTGAAGGATGGACAGTATGCACTGAAGGGAAAATATGACTGGAGTTTGGGAATACTTCAATTTGGCCAAGGAAATGAAGCAAAATTTTATGATAATCACAAACCTCTTTAGTAGGGCTAGGTACACTCTCTACTATTAATCTCTACTATTTTCCAGTAGACTAGTGGGTCTAAAGGGAACAAAAAGTAGCCTCAATTTATAGCTTGGACACTATATATGCAACAAAAAATAATAAGCAACAGTGATGGTTTTATACAAGCATATGGAATGAGTCATAACATAGTTGTATTTTTTATTGGATTTAGGTTTGTCTTTGGCTGTTGGGAGAAAGAATGGAATCTGACTGTAAAACTTGCTTTTTGGAGTAGCAGGATGTGGAGTACATTGCCATAAGCTGTCACTTTCTGGTTCTTCTAACTCTTATAGTTATGAGTCAATGTAACATAGGCAACTGATTCATTCTTCATAAAATAGAAGAAAACCATTTTCTACACACTTATAAACAGGAATAATGCTAAAAATAGCAAATAGACAGTATTTGCCATAAATAATCTTAGTAATAATGGATTGTTCTAAGTGCAGTTCCTGAACAAAAACTTTTAAACATGTAATCTAAGAAGTATCTAAACTGAACAACAAAGCAGAGTAATGGCTTGCTGCTTCAGCTCTCCTACTAGAGTATTTTATTATGTATTTATTTCAGCCATAGATAGAATATTTGTTTACTGAATACAGATTAAAGATGAGAAATACTCTTTATTTTCCAAAGCAATTTGCTACATTTCGAATATTATATATTCATTTTTTATTCCAAAAACAACCAGAGACTTTACTTGAAAAAAAACCCAACAAACCACAACCCAAACTGGGTAGATTTTTATACTGTATGAATAAGTCTAGCACATAATTAATTTTCTTTTTCAAATTCTGCCTTTAAACATTGTAATACATATCTGTACTGTGTATATCCCATAGAGATGCGTATAATCTGTTCTGAGTGATTTATTTTTGTGCATTTAAGTTCTATTTTTGTTAAGGTCACAACTTAGAAAGCTCTTGACAAGAAAATTTAATGATTACTGTAAGACAAAATGTATTTTTGGAGAAAAATTTTATTGCGTACCAAGGCTCTTCCCAGAAATAACCTTTCATTTTATTTACCCCATGTTGCCATTGCTGTGTATGCATTAATTTGTGTTTGAAATAGCAAATACTGGTCAGCAATGAGAAGAAGCAGAAGTGCATAAAGAAAAGATGATGAAAAGACGATGATGGGATATCATGAAAAAAGAACAGATGTTGCTTAATAAATCAGTTAATCTTTAACATTTGATCTATTGCTGCTGAAATTCTGGGTATTCTATAAATCCCTGCCATTGTCTCTTATTACCTAAAAAGCCCAAACGCTGTTTGGAGGGGGTTGTTATTTTAAATGCATTGCAATTTAAAAGATGTACTAATCTGCTTGCAGCTCTTTGCTGGACAATGCTGTGTGCAGATATTCTTCAGAGAAAGGATTAAGACGAACTAAAACCCCACAATCGTCAACCTCGCCAAACTGTGAAGAAGTTTTACTCTTTATTTGAATTAGAATAAAAAAACCTTTCTTGCTGGCAGCCATCTCTGCACTGCCTTGGAGACAGAACACCTGAAAGGCATTCTTCAAGATAAAATTGAAGGGGTTTTTTTGTTTGTTTCTTATGTGTCAGTGCTGAAATCAGGTATTCAAAAGAGCTGGACTAAGCAAATCTTGAACACAGTAAGTGAAGCAATTCTTCATGTTTGGCATGTCTCTGACAGAACGCAAAGTGATGTTCGACTGCAGAGGTGTTTCTCCATTTTAGATTAGTTATGTTTGCTACCCAGGCAGCGCATTTCTGATTTCAAAACCAAGCAAGAGTCTGATTGCTCAAGTGTCTGTCAAGAGTGTACCACAGCTACCATAGCTAACAAAGCTTCTGTGGATTCCATCAGAAATTAAAACTTGGGCTCATTGATGAAAAACAGTGGAAGAGGAAAGGGAAGTGCAATAACCAAGCTTTCATAAAGCAGTTACAGAAACATAGCTAAAAGAAATATTCAGACAGTATCACATTTATTTAATGGGAAGAAGAAAAACTCGTTAACACGGAAGTGGGAGGCTTCTTGGGCCCAGCTGAGGCCTTGAAGCTGTGAAGTGACACTGTGGACTAAGTTGAATAAAAAAGTGCAGGGAAGATCAATAAGATACAAAAGGAGAGAAAATCTTTCAAATTGCCTGGAAATTTCAGATTGCATATTGTTTTAGAGGACAACACAGGAGAATGGGGATCTAGGGAAAATTATAGATGTTATATGAAAACTTTCATACATGATGAGCAGTCCAAATAATAGGAAAAAGAAAAGAAAAAAAAAAAAAAGAGGGTTTGGAGGTTTTGCTTGTGTAGGTGGAGTTTTATTTCTCCCTGGGGTTAGCTGAATTATAAAATAGAAAGCAGGATGTAAATAATTCACTATAGTCTCAGCTAACTGAAGTTTTCTGCAGGAGGATAGTGCTCAGTGCCTGTGTCTGTACACAGTAATATCAGCACCCCTGATCAGCTGTTCCCTGATGGGCTTCAGAGCCTTTTGAGACTACTTTCCAGGGCAAGGACAAATAATGTGTTGTGTATTATTGGATGCAGAAATAGAATAACCTGGGGAAAAAGTATCTCTAAACCAACCAACTAACCAAATAAATAAAATTCCCTGAAATAGTTACATCGAGAAATCAGATTAAGCGATGAGTAGAACTAGCAATTTCTGGGCCAGTGATATAAGGCAACCTGTTTTATTTGTATCCAGCAATGGGCAGCAGTACAGCCACGCATTAGTCACATCCTTCCAGTGGGTCATGAGCCATTTGTACAACTTGATTTCAGTTACGTGTTTTATTTGGAAGAGCTAGGATTCTCCATTCACTCTATAAATTGTTTAGATTGTGCTAGTGCTGCAATTCTAATAGCAGAGTAAAAGAGGCTGGTAAATAAATAGTGCTACTGCCATGCTTGTGAATTCAACCTTCAGGCAGATTTTCAATAAATGATGAGAATATGAGAGGCAACAGCATGGAGTCCTGAAGAACCTGTTTTCCAGAAAAGTAGAAAATAAAAAAGCCGTAAAGGTAACCTGCTTAGAATAGATTTTTTTTTTTTTCCACTAAAACGTTTTTATAGAAGCACTGTGCTGAAGTAAAGATGTTTAAGAATGTATTTATACATCAGTTCTAAGTACGACAGTGGTTGACAAAATATGATGAAAGCAGTATCAGCTATTCAATGTGTATGGATAGAGTTTAATGTTGTCTGAACTGATTTCATACAGGATTTTTAATTTTCATATAGTGTTTTATTCTCTTTCAATAAGGATCAAAGTCAGAAAGAGGGCTGTGCCTTAAAAGTAGCTTTACTGAGATTGTACCCTGTTTCATAACATTGAGTTACGAGAATTTTCCTGTTGACTTCAGAGATAGTTGGGCTGGACTCTTAATGTTTGGTACATGGAACATTTCATTCACATTGTTGTCTTCCTAAATATCAGGAGTTTTGGTTGTGGGGTTTTTTCGTGGTTTTGGTTTGGTTTGGTTTGGTTGTTGGTTTTTTTATGTTTGGGTTTTTTTTTTGGGGGGGGGTGGTGGTGGTGGTGGTGTTTTGCTTGGTTTTGGGTTTTTTTTTTTTCCTACACTAATGTTCAGGCTTTGTAGAATTTGTTCCATAGCACAGCTGATGTGTTACTGGCACACCAATACAAAAGTGAAGCATATTGTTCCTACTTCAGTATGCATCTGTTGCTGTTTTATTAGCAGGAGGGTTAAAATATTATTCCCTTTATGTGTCTTTTTGCAACTGGCGGGGAAAGGATTAATACAATTTAGGTCTGAACAATTGTAGTGAATAGAGATATTGTGATGCCTAGCATAGCACTGTTTACAGATGCATGTTCACCCATGTTTACATATAAAGTGGAACTTCATTCTGATCTCATTTGCATTAATGGGAGCTATGAATAACTTATTTTAAGTAAGTGGATTTACATGAATGCAGGACTTGGAACAGAGGCAAAGGTGTTACACTGCCAAACTGCATACATTCTAGGGTACTCATTAAAGTTAAATAGTTGGATTATATTTTTTGTACAACAGTTTTTTTTCAGCAAACTAGGAGTTTGTCCCCATCTGCAAGTGAATATTTTCAGTGAGTAGTTAAAAGACCTTATTCACACCTTTATTATTTCTCAGTTGGGTTGCAACAATGGTAATGAAGTCTGCCATGCTTAGGCACCATCCAGTACAAAATGTTACTAAGAAATGTCTTCTGCCTCATAGAACATCAGGACCACACTCAATCTTCCCTTTCTCTGCTAAAATTCCCCCTGAATTTTGAATTATACCACTACTTTTACCCTGATAGTCAACATCTTCCATAGTATATCTAAACAGCCAACTAAAAGCCTCAAATAAAAGCCATCATCAGTAACCTTCTTTGCTTGACACAGCACAGATCTCTATAGGTAAAAATGGTGTGTTCAGATGCCGGATGTTTTTGAGAGCAGTCAGACGTAGGACTGAATGACCACAGAAATTAGACTGACACAAACCTCCCTGCCCTGCACTTAAAGCAAAACATGCCATTCATAATACTTACCTTCTCTAACTTTAATACTTGGTAGCATATATAGTTAAAAAGAGCTATATGAAAAATATTCGGTCAATACATTTTTCCCCTGTAGAGTAAGATGAGAGCAGAAATCTAAGTTCAAAGGCAGAGGTAGGTAGTCAAATTGCCTTTAGTCAGAATGATAAAAGAAAATGCTGTGGTGTTGAGCCACAATCATATGATATGTGGTGCTGTTGCTGATCCAAACTAGACCAGAGCTGCAGCACATGCTGCAGTGATGCAGTTTCACATAAAGGAAGTGTGAGAGATCAGCAGTGATTTTAGTAGCAGTGCTTACAACAAAATTGAGAAAAACATTTCTTTCTTCAATTTTCCTTTCTTATGTTTCTTTTTTATTTATCTTGTGGTTTTGTTTTGTTTTTCATTGCAGTTGTGTTGAGTTCAGATAAGGATTATTTGATGCAGCTCTTTTTGGACATTTGCAAATTGTTCTCAACAGTAAAGGCGTATTGTGGCAGCCCTTTGCTAAATTTTTGTGATACCAGATACGTCATTCATAGCTTTAGGACGAGAAGCTGGAGTTTTAGAATATTTCAAGAAGAGCAGTAACAAATAGGCATATTTCCTTTTCGTCAAAATAATTTCCATATTTTCATTAGATTTTGATTTATCTTTGAAAGCAAAAAAATATCAGCACTGAATATCAGCTTGTATTAGGAACTCAGATTTTACGTGTTGGTGATTCAGGAGGCTGAGTAGTATTTGCAAATATAATTGTCCACTCTGTTTCAAAGGTGACATGAGCATAACCTGTAACATTTGAATTGGCCATTTTATTCAGGTGTTGCAGAAGCTGGACACATAAAAGCAACGCTTCAGTTACCAATAGCTGAAATTTTGATTGAATAAAATTTCCATGTCTTTCAAATGACTGTCCCTCTCTACCAAAACAGAAAGCTGTATGATAACATTTTCATAAACAGCTTTCTTAATGATGCGCAAAACTTAACAACAACAGATATGAAGGATAAAAGCATATAATTATAACCTAAGGAAAAAGAATCAGAGATGCCTTTTTTTTTTAAACAGCTTGTTTTTCACTGCAATACTACAAAAAGTGACAGTTAGAAAGATAATTTCAATAAAAGTTTTGACATAGATGAATTGTCAGACACCTTCATTGTAGCTCCTAACACTTACAACATAGTCCAGCTCTTCTGTTCTTCACTGGAGTAGACTGGAGTTTTGCCCAAGTACAGAACAGAATGTGGGACTTCAATTGATACAGCCTAATGATCTACTCATTCCCTTTTTGTTCACCCTTGTTTTGCAGTTCTGTTAGAGGTGTTGAGTCAACTGGTCAAATTCTGTTGTTTATAATAGGTGGTAGATTTTGATTTACTTGCCCTAATTTTGTGGAAGGCTGTAACTTTCCCAGAACGTGGCTCGACATTACAGATACATAGTGCAGCCAATACTTCATGAACATGTTGTACAAAAATAATACTTTTGAGTGTGGCCAGCTTGTATCTTATTTGCTGTGTTTTCCTTAAATTACCAACTTTGTGATTGAGATTAGAATTTATTTGTTATCAGAAGCAGTAGTTCTTCTATTAAGAACTATTGAGAGGAGCACTGCCTAATTCTGGGACCTGTGCAGGAGCCCTGCACCTGCCCTAGCTCCATGCTGGGGTGAGACCTTCTTGCACACTCTTTCTCCACTTTGCTTCAGTTTTCAGTGGAAGTGAACCCAGCTGTGTGGCTTAGGCAGGCACCCCCAGGGTCACTGCTGAGGTTCTTGTCTATAAAATCCTCTTGGTTTACATACAGCCTAGGATTCTTATTTTTCAGTTGAAGAAAGCCATAGTAGTTGTGAAGAAAAGCTTGAAAATGTGAACATAGATGCCCTGATATCAGAGGACAATTAAACCTATCTGAAATCTGCAAGGTTTGAGATTTCATGGCTTTTTTTTTTGAGGGACTGATAATATTTTCATTAGTACAGTTCTGTTTGGAAGTAGATTTTTACTTTTGTTGAGAGTGTCTTTCTGTTTGCTCTGTTAAACCTTGCAGGGATGATGCTTGTGAAACAGATGAATCCCTTGTGTAATTTCGTTGGTTTCCCTGGAGCTTTTCCCAGTGCTATTTCAGGACAATCTCAAATGGCGCATAAATGGTTTCTCTGGTTGGAGCTCTCCATGTTCTGCATTCATGAAAATGATGACTGTAACTTGGCCTTTAAGCTTTGGTGGTTTGAAGAGCTGTGCTGCCCATTGAACTTCATGGTGTGTGTTACTGGTGTTCAGTCAGATAGTGATGGAGACTGGTGTCACATTATGTGTCTCACAGTACTCAGCTTGAAGCAACAGGTCTAGGGTCCACCCTTCATCCTCTTCTGAGGCTAGTTAAGATGCTGAGCTCACAACTAGAAACATACACCTTTTAAAAAGCAGAATGCACTCGAATGATAAAAAATACTTGACTGATTTAAATAAGACAGTTTCATAAGTAAAAGGGATAAGTTTATTCTATGGACCTCTGTTTTCATGAAGGGAAAAAGGCAGTTTTCCCTTTCTTCCTTTCCCTATAGGAATCTTTTACACATTTTCTCTTAAAACTAAACAACATCCCACTTCAACATACTGTGGTCTCCTGGACTTCTCACCACCACCCCTTGTCTCTGAAGTGGTATATCCATCACAGATGAAGCATTTCCCCTCCTATTTCCCCCCCACCACCACTTTAATAGCACCAGTTTAAAGATCAGTTCACCAGCGGATCAACTACATAGACATGAAGAGGTATTAACTTCTGGAGAGTGAGTATGGCAATCGACTAGTCTGGACAGGGTGTGGAAAACCTGACTTTGTCTGCCACCAAAGTAATTGTGAGCCTGGGAGGGAGGAAAGGAGACAGAGAGATTGACCCAATCTATGTCACAAAAAGAAATGCATGAACTCCTCCTTTCCGCTCCCTAGTCATCTTCTGGGTTGGACTTAACAAGTACAAGAGAGTTTGTTCCAGGAGAAAGAATGAGAGTGTGTAAACAAGGAGAGTTAGCATTGGGGTAAACAGCATGTTGTCTGAAAGAAATGTGATGGGCCAGCTGGTTTTTAGCATGTTCAGCTTAAATTATTGGCTCATGGTAAAATATGTCAATTGAATATTTTATTCACTTAAAAATAATGCTGATTTAGATTAAGCACATCTTTGTGTGAATTCAACAATTTGGTCAATAAACCCTTTCAGAAATTCAAATGTTCTCATCAAAAGTGAAAGTATTTTGAGTTGATTTTTTCTTTTGTTAAATGTTTCAGATTTCGATTTCAGAATGTTTATATCTAAGCATATTTACAAGTAGCTGTAAGGAAGAATAGCCTTTTCAAGGTGGCAGCACTGTTTTATAGGCTTCCTTGTTTGTTTCTCTAGAAAGAAATTGAATAAACACTTCAGGCTGAGGTGTTTTAGTTTTCTTCTCAGCTTCCAAGTCAGTAGCTGATTTAGTACACTTAGTTTCACAGATTTAGCTAAAAGTATCCCCTATGTCCATTATTTAATACGTAGAAAGATGGGGACAGAGCAGATCAAGAATCTCCCAGAATTCAAGAGGTACAATCGATATTCATATACTGCATCAAAGCTGAGGTTTTTGGCTTTTTAATCATTCATTTGCATGGGATCATCTTGATGAATTCATTTGTGTGCCTGTCCCCAGTTCAGTTAAATATGATTTGAATACTGATCTACTTAAAGCTAATACTCAGATTCCCGGAAATACGTCCTTTGTTTTTATCTTGGTTTTAGTTGTTCTGTATCTCATTTTCACAGAATCACAGAATCACAGAATGTTAGGGATTGGAAGGGACCTCGAAAGATCATCTAGTCCAATCCCCCTGCCAGGGCAGGAACACCTAGATGAGGCTACACAGGGAGGCGTCCAGGCTTTTGAATGTCTTCAGAGAAGGAGACTCCACAACCTCCCTGGGCAGCCTGTTCCAGTGTTCCGTCACCCTCACTGAGAAGAAGTTTCTTCTCAAATTTAAGTGGAACCTTTCAACAGAAGTTAAAAATTAACCTCTGAAGGTGTTGGAAAGATTTTCTGATTCAATGCAGATTTCATCCTTCTGTGACGAGTTCCATTTTCTGGTTGTTCAAAGAGTGACAAATGTAGAGTTTCTGGAAAAGCAGGACTGAAAATTAAGTGCTAATCTTCTGTCATTATGTTACATTATCAGAATGACAGAGTGTCTGCAGAGAAGATCTGCTTTAGAAAACCGTGTACTTCTGTAGTGGTGTGAGGAACAGAAGGCTGATAAAGAGCATGCAGATACTTTCCGGAACTTCTAATATTAGTTGTAAATGATTACTGGCAATGGCTCTATCTCTAATTCAAATCGTGCATTATTTAAAGAAAAATGCCGCTACATAAATGTTCATAAATATGGGTGTGTGGGCATCTTACACAAATTTTTCAGAATTTCAGTAATCTCATTGATAAAAGTTGTTGATAGCAATCAGTCAAAAAACACAGTATCTTACTAAATCAAATCAAATCAAAGAACTTATACTCAGCTAAAGGAAGGACTTTTTTTCTTCTTACACTGATGCAAAATATAAATCGTTTCATTCCTGTAAATAGAGCAAATCAGTGCAGATGAGAAAATATCATGGTATCATGGAATAGTTTGGGTTGGAATGGACCTTTAAAGGTCATCTAGTCCAAGCCCCCTGCAATGAGCAGGGACATCTGCAACTAGATGAGGTTGCTCAGAGCCCCGTCCAGCCTGGCCTTGAATGATATGTATGGATACCAAATAAAATCAAGACAATTTATGTGCTGCATAATAGCTTAGGAAAAAAAATATGCTGAAATTATCTTTGTCCAGTTTTTCTAAATTAATTATTTTCTTTGTCATGATGACATCATCTTGTTCTTATCAGCTAGAACGGCAATTTTTTTTCCACAGTAATAGAATTGAAACATAATCTTTAACTATTATCACTATGCCCATATTCCCTGTGCCTTTTTGTTTCCTGTGATGTAAAGTAAAAAGTTGTAAAATGGTTGGACTTGATGATCTTAAGGGTCTTATCCAACCTAAATGGTGCTATTATTCTATGACAGTAAATCAAATAACCAACCATCTATAAAACCGGAAGACTAATGTGGATTCACACACTTTTAAGTTAATGCTCTTCATGATTCTTTTCTCAATATTGGCAATTAGAAGGGAAAAAGATGACCAGAGTTTGGCAGTAGGTTAAACAATTCATATGGGTTATTAGAAAATCACACTGGAGAGCAATAAAAACATGGAATTTGCTGTGATTTCTTGTGTGGCAGCAATGCAGAATGGCTGTGGTTTACCCATTAGTTTCAGAAGACTGAGAAAACAAGAAAATCACCAAGAAGATACCAGTTCAAAGAGAGGTCCTTCTCCAAGTATCTGCTCAATACCGAATCAATTCAAGTTGCACTACTTTTCCAAGTGCACCTGGTTTACTGACAGCTATATTTCCTATGTTTAAAACTTATCACCCCTGTGAATTTGTTTGTCTACCAAGTCTGATTTTGGCTCAGGCTAGGGCTTGTTGATTGTTTTGGTTGTTGAGTATTGGAGGACTTCTTATGCAATGTCTGCACAGTTCTTTGCATGGGAGATGGGCTGATGCTTTTTAGGGTTCCTAGTTATTATGGCGATAAAAATGAGAAATAAATACTAATCACAACAGTGTCCACTAGAAATGTCTGGCTCATTGTTGAAAACTTCCTAGACATAACACCAAAATCACAACATTTTAAACCATCTCCTGAAAAATACTGCTTTCTGCTAAATCTCATCGGTACTTATATGTAAAACAACTGTTAAGAGCTTGCACTGAGTGAGAATGAGTTGATGTAATGTGTAGCTTAATCCAGGTGTCACGTCGGCATTCATTGATATATTTACCCACATTTTAATGGTGATACATATGCGTGGATTGTAAAGCCACATGTATTTCTGGGGAACAAATTAAAAAAAAAAAAAAAATTTGATTTGTAGTTCTGTAGTTGGCTCACAGTTTCTACTCAAGTGTTTGTGGACACATAACATGAATTTTAATTGCAACTTAAAGAAGCCTCACAAGTGACCTCTGAACAAAGTGATGTCCAAACAAGGGGAGAAATGCTGGATTAACCAGTCTAAAAGGTGAAAAATATTTTTCATTTAAGACCTCTGCTCTCCTCAGGCACTGTCTGCGTGAACCTCTTTAGTGAAGTATTGAGACTCAGCAAATCTCTGTCATTAATTTCACACAGAGGAGGCAGTCCCCTGCAGAGGCACTCAGTGTTCTCATTCCTCCCTTTTTAATCAGTTAGGATGCTGTTAAACCACAGGAAATTCAAGTAGTATGCTTAATGCCAATAATGAAATAAATTTCCTATCAACTGTGTAAGCAAAATATAAAAAAATTTTGACTGCTTCAGGAAAAATAAAACCACAAAAAACACAGACCACCCCAAATAAATATATTTTATTTTTTTAAATTTGTATTATAAATATATATAAAAAACCCAGTGCATTGAAAAGCCAGTGCTGGGTTTTAGCTAGGGCTGAGTGGCAGCTTGAAATGTGCTGTATTTCTCAAGATGGCAAGGATCATATTAAATTAAATTGGATTTCATTGCAGAACATGATTTCAGGGGCCTGTGGAAGCTGCTCACTAATATTCTGCCACTAAATTGAATGACAAGGTTGCTTTGATTCCCTTTTATACAATGGAAGAACTAATTTCACTTCTGGTTACTGTCAGATCATTCCTGTCAAGAAGAAGCATAGTCCCACAGGTAGAGTCCCTGGAAAGAAATACTGGGGGGAAGTATTTGAAATGAATGTAATTGCACCAAGACTAAACTATTTTTTAAAAAAAGATGATGAGGAAAGCTCCATGTCCCATTGTAAGATGCTCATTTACTCTGTGCTATTTCAGATAAAACAAATTAAATCCAACAGCTGCTTATTTATGGGCTAAGAATAGGATGGAAACCTTATAAAAAGTGTGAAAAACAATTCTTGGTATAAGTAGTGAAGGGTATGCACTCTTTGTTCCTGGTGACTGGTTAAATCCACTTGGGATGGCGATGGTCATGTTTGCCCTGGGAAGTTATCCTGGGAAGGAGTGAGACTTTTTCCTCTGCTGTGGTAGGCAGCCCCTGTGCTGAGTGAGTGACAGCTGTGGCACCTCAGAGACAGCTTGGCTCTGTTCAACACCGTTCTCAGCCAAGGACCCACCTGGGCGTCAGTCCCTCCAGCAAGCTCCCCACCCAACAGTGCCAAGAGCTCCTTCTTGAGCAGATGGTTTTGGGTATTCCTTTTACAGAGATCCACTCCTTCCTTATGTCTGAGTGCTTTGATAAGCACTATGAAGGGCTCTTGTCCCGGAGTGTGTCTCTGGAAAGATATGTCACAGCTCCAAGCTGAATTAGCTTTTGCATATAATCTCTACCAAGCTGGGGACAGAAATGTAGGACCAGCTTTGGCCATCTATGATGGCAGCACAGTGAGGCAGGTTCTGGCCTTTCCAAGAAAAGGGGATCACACACAGAATATAACATTGATAATTGCAAATAGTGGCCGCATATAAACTCTGTTCTCTCTGAGTTAGACCATCTCTAAGACCATCAAGTAATTGCTAATTTTGTCAGTGAACTTTGCCCTTCATTTTATCTGTATTTTCTTTCCTTGTATTTCAATAACTGCTGTCTTCCTCTGTAAATACTTGCTTTCTCAGTGAGATCGGAATTCCTCATCTTACAATTCCACATATGAAGAAAAGGTTATCAACTAAGGCAGATGATAAGGGGTGAGGAAAGAGTGGTCCCACTGGGGCAAATGTTTCTTCGTCTGACCACCTCCCTGTCTCCCCCAGCGTTGTTCCATATTATACGGAACACAGAAATGGGGATTTCAGTCTAAGCAGATTCTGGTGAGTCATTTTTCTCTCTGAGGAGTCTGCCTTGCCCAGTTCCCATCTCTGACTCACTGTACCTGTAAATGCTGGGGCATATAAATTTCAAAGGGCATATATTAAAACCCTCTTCAGAACAAGTTCATCTGCTTTTACCACTGATTTCCTACGATGTACATTTTGTCCTCTTCTATAATAAATCCCAATTCCTGGCATTGGCAAGTTCTTCAGGACTGGACTGCAGTTACAGAAATGTTGAAAGTGGACAAGTATTCCTTAAATAACATGTGTTTATGTAATTCTTTTATGTATATAAAATAGATTTTTCTGACTCAGTGAAAACTGTAAAACTTGGATATAGTGGAAAATTACATTTTTTTCCTGTGGTTGAAACAGATGTCTACTGTTATTGCTATTGTACTGTCTGGATTTAATGAAAACCCTTGTATTTGATGTATTGGTCTTTTTTCAAATTTTGCCCGTTCTATTTCTAGTTATATCAGCATGCGAAATTGGGAGAAACTTTTGCTGTCTTAATGCAGGCTGAACCTGTATTAAAATCTGAGCTGCCTTCTGTGTGACAAGATGACACTTGTTGGTCCCTGGATACTATGTGCCTCACCTGTAGGAGAAAATCTAGAAGATAGAAGCACTGAATTACGTACATAATCTCAGATCACAGAGTGATATACCTTCTGTGTTTTGCTATGGATATTTGACTAGCAAAGAAAAAACAAACAAACAAGCAAAAAACCCCAAAACAGAGAGTCTTTTGATACTTCTATTTTAGGAACTCAGAACTTCTCAGAAATTATTCCTTTGGGCTGGAGTTCCATACCTTTGTTCTGAACTCAAGGGTGATTTCTAAAGAGCAAATCCAACAAAAATGCTAAAACTGTAGCTCATGTTTTAATCCTAAAAGAAAATGTTATCAGCCTTGAAAGAAAAGGAATGGTATGTTTGTTACCTTGCACACATAAAGCCTGTGCTCAGGATATTTTAATATACGACATTAGGTGGGCAGAATTTGACCTGCAAATTGAGCATTAAGATCCAAACTTTGCTTCTTGGACCTAACTCCAGTTAGCAAAAGAACCGCAAAATCATGTCAGTAGTAGCTATGATTAAAAGACTATATATATGCTTTTACATGAAATTTTTCACTGATAGATCATTTTTTTCTGTTTTACAAATGATGGCTTCAAATGTGGGAAAGTTTAGTCTATTTGCTGGACTAGTTACAAAGCTCAGGTTTTCGGAATCCCAGTTCAGAGCTCTGTACTTCACTCTGATAGAGCTGTGACATTCAAGCTGAGTGCTTTTGTGTTCAGATAGCATTGGAAATGCCCGAATTGGTCATAAGGATGTAGAAATTTATACTTTATCCGCTAGTAAAGTATTGCCTTTCTTCCTGAGCAAGTTTGCCATGTATCTGTAGTTATAGCTGCTACAGGAGGCAAGAACTGTGAAGTGTGAAGCACTATAAGCCACAGAGCTTGAGCGCATAGGCAAATCAGTCAAAGCCCTTTTCTGCTGGGCACAGAACAAGAAACCAGCTGGCTTTCTTGGATGTTGCATGGCCAGCATAGTTGATAAAGTTTGCAGCAGAGAATCACTAAGTGGCCTCATTTGTTTGCCCTCAGCAGAATTACGCATACTGCAGCAAAACTGAGCTCAGGCTGTGCCTAATATGACCAAGTTTGCAATAAGGAAGCAGCTCTTCTCATTTTAAGCACAGTTTCCATCACAATAGGTGAGTAAAAGATAGAATATTAATGAAGAAAAAGACAGTATGACCATCAAGACTGAGTTTCTGTGTGTTACAGCTAAAGATCCTCTTCAAATAATTTCTGTACTGACTACCACATTTCCCTTTGAGAATTTGTATATCTTTTTAGAAATATATCTACTTTTGATCTGGGATTTCTTGGAATGTAAGCATATATAAGTTATTCCAAAATACTAGTTGAAGCTTCAGCATATATCCTTTAAAATTATTGCTGCGATGTATACATTGAAGCTAACAGCAAATGAATGGTTTCCACAGAAATGTTCAGTAGGATTCACAGGGAGAACTCAAGAAAACATGTCATGGAAGATCTTGATTCAGACTAGCAGGACTTAGTGTCATGCTTAGTGTAACCAGCTCATTCTGTCAATCATGTCACACAAGAGAGACTGGCCTAGTTTTGCTGGAGTTCTTTTTTTATAGCTATGAGCTTAGCTCAAAAAATTATAAAATCTATTATCTCCAGTATTAATTATTATTATTTGCTATGCGTGTATATCACCTCATATTTGTGATTCTCAAAGAATTACACAACAGTAGGTATTTTATTAGAGCTGGTTGGCAAGACATCAAGGATGATACTGACTTTGAAGGGCTTTGAAAGATAAATTTTGCCCATGTTAATTAAAAAAAAAAAGTGAACAAGCAAAAAATCATTTGACTAAGTTTTGGCATACTTAGAATAGTGAGGGGTTTTGTTGTTGTTGTTGTTTGAAATTATGTCTATTTCAATTGCTTTCTTAGCTTTTATTTAAAAAACCAAAACCAACTAACCAAGCAAACAAAAACTAAAATGGAATCAAAAGATTCTACTGGAGCAGAAAATAATTTTGTTTGGTTTTTATTCCTGTTTAAAAAATTGTCTTTGTGTAGAATTTTGAAAATGTCGAAGAGCTTCTTTCCAACTTTATATATCACCATCTTTCATCAGGCAAAGTTCTATTTTCCATTTAGGTCTAGTCTTTATTATACACTTGTAATAGTTGTCTTTTTCCAATAGCTACCAAATGGGGGAACTAGTGAAAGGACCTGCCCAGTATGACAATGGCTGCTGGTAAAGCAGGGCACCCCAAAGCCACTTCTCCAACTACCAGGTTTGAGGATAGAGGTCAGGTCAGCTTAGTCCACATTCTCTGTTAGTGTACACACTTCCTATTTCTCCAAAGGTGAAATCACAGATCTGGAGGGCTGGCTGCCCACCCGCCAACCTACAAGCATCTGTCACAAACCAGCAACAGCAAATTGTCTCTTTCTCAAAAGTCAACTAGCAGGTATTGACACTTGCAAATTACTAAGCAGAGCTACATTCTGTTGTTCTAATAAATACCAAGCAGGCATCAAAAGCACTGGCTCTGAGGTTGTTAGACTTTTTTTTTGACATAAATATCATGTATATTTTACAGTATAAACAATATATATTCTATGCTATAAATAATATGTTAGATTCCCTACTGTGTACAGAATGTATATGTAATGTGTGTGTTTATGCTGTACAAAAGTATTTTGTGCTGGTAAACAAAGCGTGTCAGCATCTCTGAATGGCGTGCAGCAGACTGGGACTCCATCCTCCCTTCTGACACGGATGTCCCATGTCCCTCTGGGTACACTATGTAAAATGCAACCCTATCCCTATGTATCTCAGTGACAAAACATTGCTGCCGTTTACCAGTGTAAGACTGTAGTCTTGTGCGTCAATTCACCACCTGTGAAATGAGTGTTCTGAGTCTGCTTTTTCCCTGCCAATCTTCTTGCCTTGTCTATTTAGCCCTCAAGTTCTTTTCTTTCTGGAACAGAGCTGATCTTTTACTATGTACACGTTTGTACTGCACAGCAGGGACATGTATCTGAGTTCTGCAGAATACAGTAATAGAAATAAAATTCAGTATCAGCTGATGTATCAAAGACAGATAAATAAAATGACCAAAAGACAAATATCTATGCTTGGAAAAAGTACCTTAGAAGAACCCTTTGCTTCAAAATTAGGGTGGGTTTTTTTTACAATACAGCAGCATGTTCTTTATTACCTCTTGGAGCCAGCAATGAGCTTTTGGGGTTTTTTTTTGTTTCGCTCAGAGATTAATGTGGGATTCCACCCTTGCATCAATAATTTTACTTTGTTGGCTTAAACTTTCATTGCCAGATCAGTTCAACTGGCCGAACTAAATTAGCTGCTCTGAGAATACACTCAAAGCAAAGTATTTTTATATGGTTTCTCTCATAAAAGTTTAATGCAGTGTATAATTAGAAAAGGTTGAGTGCTTCCATTAATTCTGCAAAGTTTTCTCTCCAATTTATTCTGATAAACCCAATATTTTGCTGACAGAATGAAGCTAGGCTCAATTAAAGGTGTACATCCCACAGGAAGGGAAACAAAGCAGGAGTTTTCAGGAGGCTCAGCTGACATTTGCTGTCCTCTCAGAGCTTTAGGGAAGATGGAGCACTCCGTGGGAATGTTGAAGTCTGGAAATCCCAGATATGTGGTTAATGGAGTCGAACGATGTGCAGATCAGTAAGATGTCTCCAAGGAATTGATGCCTCCCTGTTTCTGTTGCAGATCCCTTTCCCTAATAGCCCAGGCTGGGCAGAAGCCGCAATGTTGCCATAGCTGGGTAGCAGCAGAAGTAGGAAGAAATTTGTGAGAGTTAATACTACTTGAGGCATCATTAATTCCTAATGAGGCTTGAAGATAACAGTATTGTGGAGATCTTCTCCTGCTTGAAATCTCATGCAGTCTAATCCCTCTGTGTACTTACAGTAGTGGTGTAAAACTATTCATGATTCTGTTATTACATCTCCTACTTTGCTCTCTGTTTATCTGCTTTTATTGGAAGCTGGCTAAAATTAGGCCTTCTCAGGAATTTGCAGAAAGATTTATCCTTAGGATTATGAGTTTGGGACTCTGAATATTATGTATATTTCTGCTGTACTTTGTGGTTATAGAAGCTTCCAATAAATCTTGCAGAGTACTATATGATTTCTTACTTAAATCATTTTAATACTGTTTCCAGACAGTATCGCTCACTTCAGAACAAAACTAACGTGGAACAAATCAGACTATAAATGTGTCTTACAAGAAACCTCCCCCTGCTTTTTTATTGTCAAGTTTCAATGCAAGATTTCGCCAGAATGTATGCATTTCCATATTTTAGTACACTAAGCTACAAAGTGTCTTTAATACAGACACCTCTGATCATCTCAGGGAGATAATTTCATAATCTCTGATGTGTGGCCTCATAATGTGCGTGTGTGAATTCTTGACTCCTCTGAACCCAAGAGAACAGCAGCATTTTACATCTCCTTAAAACACTTCAGACACCTTGGCAAAAGAAGAGTTCAGTGATTCCTGAGCTGGTAAGTTGGCTGCTGCATCGGTTCCCAGCCAAGGTCAGTGCTGCAGGGTGTTGCAGGTAATGGGAAGCAGTTCTTCCAGCAGGTGTGTATCATCCTCCCTCAGAACTATTCCTCTCTTCTGTGCTTGTATATATGGGGAGAGAGGGGCTGCATGAGGTTGCATGTGTAGCTTTTCCTTTTTAGGTTTAGTTAGTTCATCGCTGGAGTATGAATGTATGGAAGTTAGAAGACTGTGTCGCTTTGATAGAAATTTCTAATAAGCAGACACTAAACGTATGCTCAAACTGTTTCTGTGCTCCTTACTGCTTTCTAAGGTGCCTGTCCTGCTCTCTCCCTAATCCCAGTATCCGTGCACATACAGGGGTACAAAGGATACACAAATTAAGTCTTCGAACATCTTTCCCATTTTCCCAGAACCAGTAATTATATTGTTGCAACAATATAATTCTGTTCCTTAGATATGCACCCAGATTTTCTCAATGGCCAGGGAAAGAGGGAGCAAGGCTCAAAAGCCAGCTGTCTTCCTAAGAAAAAAGTTAGCAACATTTTCCTAGAAGAAGTGGAACATTAACACACACAGCCAGCTGTCCTAACTGCTAGCTGTTTCTGTGAACCAGGTCCGCAAAGTTACTCTAATGCTTTTAATTTGTAGCAGAGCATCTAGCACGTAGGCTATAATAATCTCTGCCGTAGTGCCACTGAAATTCGCCAGGGATGTCAGGAATGGATTTGGCTCCACTGTTTGTTGGCCTTTTGTACTTTGTCAAAAAGATTTTCCACTGTCTGTTTCCCAAAACAGTTGTGTCTTTCCATAGAGGACTGTACTGAGTCCAAAAGAGAGGGAACAGATGCCTCATCATCCACTCCAACTAAAGAATTTTTAGAGGGAAGGAAATCTGCTGTGATGCCTGAGTCACTGAGCTAATGTCAGGGACCAGCATCTTGTTCCCATTGGGTGCTGAATAGATACTTCGTGATATAATTAAAATTATATCACTTCTTCTGCTCTTAGGAATGTGGAAAATTATTCTGGGTTCCCAGTTGCATTGTGATGGGTAACGTTCACTGAAATTTAGGATAGAATTCGGATATACAAATACTCATGCACTTTCCGAACAATTTATCTGAAGCAAGTTTTGTGCCACAGAATTTTTGTTTAAATTTTAAGAAATTAGAAAGCTAAGCAAAGAAAAAAAAAAATCCAAAGCCCTACTTGTCATGATTGTAAAGAAAGCCTTAAAAATATGTCCTGGGCATGGTTATATGGTGTTATGCAAGAACAGCTATTCCTAAGCAACTCCATATGTGGGTATTCTTATTCTATAATTAGCATGAGTCTCACTTTTAGCTTAAGTCCTTTTCAAATTGCATTAAGTTGAGCAAGAGCATAGCAGTTTGTGAAAGGAAGTGAAGTTTCAAACCAGCCTCCTGAAGAATGCCTTCCTGTCTTAGTTGTGGAGTCACTTTACAGGATGCTTTGAAGAAGGAATATGGGGAAGATCGTACCAAACCAACTGTCAGCCCAAAGTGGTGACATTATTATCACAGTTGTGATATAGAACTAGTAATAAGCCACATATTTATTTTTTTAATACAAGTCTATAAATAAGTGATATGGACCATAAAGTTCAGGCAGCAAACGCTTTAAAATGAAACGTGCAGTGAGTCATCAAGAGGGGCAAGGGAAGAATTTTACCCCTTGTTGAAAGAAGGAGCTGTGTGGTGGGTCGACCGTGGCTGGATTCCAGGTGTCCAGGAGGCTGCTCTATCACTCTCCTCCACAGCTGAACACGGTCGAGAAAATATAATGAAAGGCTCATGGGTCAAGACGAGGACAGGCAGAGATCACTCACCAATTGCTACCATGGGCAAAACAGACCTGACTTGGGGAAAATAGTTTAATTTGTTACCAATCAAATCAGACTAGGATAATGCAGCAGGTTTTTTTCCCTTCTTAAATATGTTATCACAGAGGTACTACCACCATTGTTGATCGGCTCAGCCTTGGCCAGCAGTGCATCCAACTTGGATGGAACTGGCTCTGTTGGACACAGGGGAAGCTTCCAGCAGCTTCTCACAGAACCCGCCCCTGTAGGCCCCTGCTGTTTGTCACACAAACCCAATACGAGCTTTTTAATTAGCCAGTCAAGCATGAGACCTGATACCTCATCTAGAAAAGAGATATTTTTCAACTCAAATGAGTGAAACAGTGCTTATTTTAACAAAGTGGAAATGGCCAGCTGACATTGTGGAGGAGGAAAAAAATGGTTTATGACTCCTGGAAGGATTTTAAATGGGAGTTGGCTTATAGAGGGTAGCATTCTCCAGCATGAAAAGACACTCTTTAATGATTCTTACCTGAGATTTGTGTATCACTGAAAGAAGGAACCTTTTGTCAGGAAAATCTGTAACTATTCAACTGTACCATGTAAGAGAGGTGTAGGTGTTGAAGGATGCTTGTATGTGTGTCTTTAACTTGATTTCTGGTAAGAGTGATTTTGAAGTAGCTGGGTAATAAGAATAAGCCACACCCACAACTGTGGTGGCTCTAATGCCTTCACACCTATAACCTGTGGCATTGGGGGCATTGGAGCATTCTGCAGTGTATCCAAAGGGTAGCAGTTGCCCATTCCAGGTGAAGAGCATGTATTACTGGGGTCTAGAGAGGAAGAAGGGTTTTCTGGTGATGGGTTAGAGCTGATGGCAGAGCTCACTGACAATCAGAAAAATACTGGAGAGCACTCTTGGAGTTTGGCTGGCCAAGGGGAGTTTGCTACAGTCAGAAACTGCTCTTGGCTGGCACAAAATGCAATTTCAGCACCTCTGGTTTGCTGAAGCAGTAAAAAAAAATAAGTATCACAAGGCACAAAATACAGACTCCGTGGGCAATTGTGCAGGCCACGCAGGAGTGGTTATAGGGAAATGCTTAACCCCCAATACATGTGGCAGAGGTGTGTGTAGCACAGCGAGACTTTCCGAGTCTGCCTCAGTGACTTTATGAAGTCTTTGTAGACTGTGGTCATTTTCATGGGTTGACTAAAATTGGAAGCAATGGTCTGCTGTAGTGTTGAAAAAAACCAAATGATCCTTTGTGAAAATAACGCAGCCAAAAAACTCTGAAAAACACTGCACCTTGTTTTGTGAGACTCTCTACTTCCTCTTTATGCATGAACCATAAAAGGAGTTAACATTGCTTAGAAGTAAGGAGCTCCATACAGGAGCAGGTTTTATTTTTGTATCGGTTTGTTCTTCTTTAGCATATTTGAATTGACTGCTTTTTGCTATTTTATTTCTGTTGCCTGGAAACATTTAGTAAGTTGTCAGCACCAAAACGTGGGCTGATTTAAGATTCAACTGGAATGAGCCTTAATGCAAAAGCTTATAGTCTGTTTTTTAAAATCACCCCAAGAATATTGAATTAAAGGGGTTTTTGCTTTGTCAGGTTTTTAGCAACTAGGAATTAACTTTACTAGGACAACAGCATTGAATGTACTTTTACAGTAAGATTAACTTCTCGTCTGTGACCCTGTATACACAGCTGAGGCAAAGTTTCTCACCAGAACTATCATCCCTTTCTCTGAGAACCAGAATGATGACATTGCATGCATTACATGTCACTAATTCAATACAGATTTTTTTTTTAAATTGCTCTTTCAACTTTCAACTTTCTTTTCTGATTTTAATCTCAGAAAGCTGGGGTATCTGCTACATGCTGGGCCTGTCAGGACTTTGACTCTGCAAGATTTTGAACACCTTCCTGAGACACGCTGTTAACTCCCATTAGTTTATGAAAGTTAATGGTGAAGAATGTTTGATCGGCATTGGTATTTCTGCAATACTGACCACTGGACACTAGTAATTCAGTGTGTAGTTGCACCATGTTGAACTCATCTGCAAAGAGTTCATGTCTAGCATTTTAGAGTAAATATCCCATCAGCACTTTTAAATGTCTGGAATCTCCAACAGGAATTCCTAAGCCTAAAGTAGGATAATTGAAATTATTTGATTATGGGAAATTGCTTCCAGGAGAATTCTTGTTAATGATCAGCCTCAGTTAATACCTATCTCCAAATGTTTATTTTTCTTATGGGACTGTTTGAAACACGTTGATATCTCTCCTCTAAATATACAGCACTGCTAACAGGTGAAAGAATATTAATAGGTTTACACTATCATAGAATCCACACTTTATTTTTAAGTAGTTTAGTTTTAGAGTATTTAGCGCTTAACGTCCCAGCCATATTGTAACTCATAAACCTTCACTACTACTTCTGCAGTGATACTTCCCTAACTAAATGAACTACCAGGCTGATTTTCCTAAAAGTTCAAGCTGAACGAGCAAGCTAGCTGGCAGTTGCTCTGACACATGCTAATTGGTTGAGATGAGAAGCAGTGCTAAGAACTTTCTGACATCTCATTTTAAACACAGTTGTTTGTGTGTTTCATGTCTCAGTTCTTCTGAGACCCCTCTCCTCTCAGTCCTGGGGATGATCATATACATGGCCTGCACCCCATTTTGAATTTACAGGAAATTTTGGAATAAACAGGCTACATGCAGTAATGGGGAACAAAGAAGCAATAGCAGAGAAAAGACTGATGGTAAATATTGGGAAAGAGCCTGCACCCTTCACAATGATGCTATTCATATATATAAATCACGTGCTTATGTGTTTTTCTGGATCTGGGCCTAACTGCACAACTGGATTTCTTTCAAGTGGCAAGCAAGAGCAAGAAAAAGCAGAAGACAAACTGATTCCTCTGGTAGAGAGCATAGTTCAGGCCCACAAATCAGAAAGTCAAGTACTGTAAAGGAAAGCTGCAAAAGACCTGGAAAAGCGAAAAGAGTAGAATGTGACTTCGCACAGTAGTGGTTTAGTATTACTATTTAAAATTGAAGATGCTTATTTGGTGAGCTTGAAGGTTCATTTTCCACCTTCTATTAATCTTCGTGTGTATTTTAAGAGAATGGGACTGGCTGAGGACTAAAACCCTTCTGAGGTAAAGAACAAAGCTCTATTTTGCTCTCTGAGGAGGCTAACTCCTGTTTCAGTACAGAATAAGGTTTTGAAAGCTTTCGTAAGAGTGCAGTATGAAACACTGAATTGGTAATCGTGGTGACTGTGAAAGATATTGAGGATATGGGGTGTGGTAACAGATTGTTGAATATCCTGAGTGCTGTGCAGTGTAGAACTAAAGTGCGTGTGGGTCACAGCAGATTCCCTTCAGGTCTGAGCAGTGTTAGTATGCAGAAGGCAGAATACAGCTTGTTCATCTGCTGGATCAGAGATCCTGCTACCTTGCTTAATCTGCTCTTTTGTCAGGTAGCCAGTTGGCAGCCTAAGCTCTGTGCCATATATTTTCTTAATGTTTGCGTATTGCATAATAAAAACGTGAGAAGTGTGGAAATAAAACTTCAGCTTGATTATTTTCATTTTGAAGCAGATAATTCATTTGAATGGAAAATTAATAGCTATTCTAAACTGTATTTTCATCTACACAGATATACATTTATTAATTGATGATATATTAATGTCATCTAAAGATGTAGTGAAACAGGAAGATAATTGGATTAATGTGTAAAATACAATGTTTGAGCCCAACACATCTAACAAATGCGACACTGTGCTTTATCTAATGAGTGTAAATGAAATCCCACATGAGATTAGAGAATGCTGTGCTTTGTACTGCAGAATCTTCCATTCCCATTCCAACCACGTAACCATAATCATAAGTCATTCATGACAAAAATCAATGATCCTAGTTTTCTGACAGCTTTTGTTCACTGTTCTTAGGAACTGTTTTCTATCTTTTCTCAAGAGGGTATTTAGAATTTAAGCTCCCTCTCTCTGCTTGTTTATTATGTACAGCGCCATTCATCTACCGAGTGACCATGGTGCCAAGTTCCAGCTTGGCATTTGTGGAACACTTTCCTTTCAGTCCCTTGAGAATACATGCTTTGGCCTCTCCAAAGCCAGCAAATTCTCAGCACTCTAACAGAGTGGTGTGGTCTAGGCTGAAGTGGGCAGAAACGTTACAAGCATCTGCCTCAGTGTTTGTGGCTACGACACAGCACAAATGGTAGAGCTATCAATTATAACTTTTGAAAGACAAGATATGAAGGAAGACATTTTGTTTTCTGATTCTGTATTTGAATAAAATATTTGTAGTTGCATGGGTAGTACATTAAAGTTTTCTAGTACATATTAGATCCCATAGCAGACTCTTAAGAGAAAAGATAAAATGTGCAGCAGTAGGCCAGACTTGTGAAATATTGTGTAGTAAAACTGGCCTTTTACAATCCAAGTCAATATAAAGGCAACAGACCTAATTTACGAACTGGGAATTCCCAGTGTAGTTGCTTTCCAAACAGGATACCTGACCAAAAGCATTTGCTAGCAATTCTAATTGACAGTGCCTTAAAACCTTTAATTCTGTTACCTGAAGGCAAGCTGAGGACAACTGCCATAATGGAGAAAATATTGATTTTTCTAGGATATCCTTTGTTTGTTCTGCAATTACAAATAGACACAGAGTATAATTTATACCACTGTGAGAAAAAAAGTGTTGTGATTAAGTCTGCAATCTGTGTTCCCTTAACCCTTTATTGCTCAATTTTCATGGGTTAAAAAAAAAATCATATAAAACTTTCATTTGAAACACAGCAGTAGGTCAAGCTCTGTTAAATCTGGCCAGCATCCTGACATTACAGAAAGAGAAGACAAATAAGCATACAGGGCTTAACCAGGCAGAAGGTTTAAATCTGTTAATTCATCTTGATGTGTGTAGCTTCTGCACATCCTGCTTTAGAACAGAGTAGTCAGTCTGTTAGGTCTCTGAGGACTAGCTTTTCAGCGGTGTGCTGGCAAGTGAATCCCATGCCTTCTTGTAAGTTAGTAATGGAGAGAGACAGGGCAAGAAGAGCCAGAACAAATCTCCATTAAGATTAGACAACCTCGTAGATGCTCGTTAAGAAGCAAAAACTGGCTGGTCAGAGCCTGTATAAGCAGAAGGACAAGGAGCTGTTGCTGAGCTGATGACGGGTGACATAGCTCTTTGGAGAAGCGGCAGGGGCAGGGAGCTGATTTTGCTGAAGGTGTTTTTCAGTAGTAAGTGTGGGACTGACATCTTAATTCTGTTTCTACTGCACTGGACCAGTCTGACTCCAGCTCACTCCCACCTGCCTATTCTTGTCTGCTCCCAGCCTGTCCGGATTCCCAGCATCACAGCCCTTTTCCGCTGGAATGCTGCCAGGCCTCTGGGGGAGTCTTAAGCTGCTATGAGCTGCCCATTCCTCTGTGCATTTGCATGGTTGCCTCAGTGAAGAGGCCATGTTTAGTCTCCCTTGAAGAACTATGAGGTGGTACTAGAGCGAATGAAGAAGAAGAGTACTTTGGTCACACTATCCAGCCAACAGGAAGGCATTAGGTTCTCGTGAAGGGGTCTGACTCCACCATCCCAGCACAGAGCCTTTGGTGATGCTCCCAGTGCCATTCTCTAGTCAGGAAACAGGCTTGAGTTTCAGATGCAGTGCCATCACCTGAACAGTTTGGGGACTGCATCTTGCAACACCATCCCTAGTCTCCTGGTCACGGCCAATTTATATGATGTTGAATAATGTTTCTCTCCTTATAGTATCAAGGATTACCCTGAGAAAGTGTCTTTAGCTGCTGTCTGACAACTGACAGCTATCTACAGGGAATGATGAGCTTCCATGCTGTGGTGGGCTCTGTCTTTGGTGGTATTTTAGCTCCTGCATCAACTTCACAAGCAAGATCTCCAATAATTACGTAGGTGTTTGGTTTTTGTTTTATTTTGTTTTCTGAAAAACTCGTAAAATGTTAAGTACTTCAGAGGTTTGTAGTCGCTGCTTCCCTGCCAAGAAGTGATGGGTTTTCTCTGGAGTTTTTTTCTGGAATTGGTGCAGAGTAGGAACACAGTTCTCAGTGGTGCTATATCATATGACACATGGCTAATGCTCTGGGACTATTTCTGGTAACTTCAACGGGAGTTACAGTGTCAGGATAGGTCTATTATATATTCTAATAAAATAACTGGTAGTCTGATGCAGGCTACATTAACAACACAGATTTGGAGGCTTTCATCTAATTAGTGGTTTATATATTAAAGAATGAGCTCTGTGTTTAACAGAGATTACACGGAGATTACAAAATGTAGAAACTGTAGTTGAAAAAAGCAGTTTTATTCAGCAGCAGATTACTGTCATTTTACTGCACACTTATGAAAAACTGGAGTTTCTTTTTAAAAGAATACAGAAAACCAGACTCCATTAACATGTACATATCAGCCTATGTAGAAATACAGCATTTCAGTTAAAATGTGAAAAAGCATTTATCAGTGCATTTGAAATGTCATTTACATAGCGTCACCAAGCTGTCTGCAGTCTCATCAAAAATATCTGAATTAGAGAGGCCCCTGCACTTAGCAAGCTATCCAATGAATAAGATAAACCAATCCAGATAATGGATAGCTGATGTGCAAGTGTAGGGACTGTGCAAATGTGCTTGTCGATCCACGATGGGAGGCTAAGCAAAAAGAAACACATTATTTAAGGCAGAGATGTATCATATGTGCCTTTTTTTGAAGTGAACAAACAAAAAACCATAACATATTCATAGACCCATATATGACTGAGGACACTTATTTCACTTGTATCTTGGGAATTATGTCTTTTCCTGTTCTGTTGATGCTGTTCTGCAAAAGAAATCTGCTTCAACCTATTGATTATTTCATCCTGCACCAGCCTGGGAATAGTTAATTGTATATCTGCATAATTAAAATTGAATTATACAGATTGGTGCAGTGATCCTGCCCCAAAACAGGCATCTGAAAAAACATTAGGATCCTCTGCATTATTTTAAAACATGAGGAATTTTAGGGCAAACAAAACAAAATCCAAACAGTAAACCAAAACACACACAAAGAAAGTATCAAAATGGGAGGTTAGCATGGCAAAAGGAAGCAGGAAGATAAATCTTCAGTGGAATATTGATTTTTATACACAAAGAAGAGATCACACAGGGTAGAGAATATTTAACCAAGAAGACCACAGAAAAGAAATGCACTTCCAGCAATCCCCTAAGGAAGCTGCAGTCACCTAAGCAGAACCATAGAAAGGACTAGAAATATCTTCCCAGATAAAAGGCATCCTGAAAGAAAGGTTGAGCAATATTTGTTGTATTTTTGTGATGATTTACTTTGGGGTTAGGGGTGGAAATGTCATTGTTTTTAGGAATCTCCTCTTTCGCCACTTGAGTATGTCTAAAAACAAATGAACACGTGATTAAATGAGTTAGAATTTAATATACTTTGAGGATACATAATCTCTAGATGTTTTAAGTGAGGAGAAAAAATTTCCATTTAAATCTTAAATGTCTTTCTATTTTTTACTGTCTTTTCCTGAGGTTGTTTACTCTGCATGTATTAGGAGGATAATGGAGCATTTTAAACAGGCAGGATCCATGCTTGTCTCCTTAGAACGGAGTTTCTTTTTCTGGCTGATTTTTTTTTTTTTAATCCTGCTTTCTGACTAAGGGAGTGTTCACCAGCAGGAGGGAGTTAAAGGATAACCAGAGAACTCAGGAGCTATTTGTCTGTCAGGGCTGATCTTGAGGTAGAAGCAATAAGAGGCTTCAGGAAAATGGAAGTGGTGGCGGCATTTATTTTGCTTCTCTGTAATTATCAACTGAGAATGCCTGGGCCTCAGCAATTAATAAATCTGGGTGGTTTATTGGGTGGTATAATCAAAACTCATGCAAGAGAAGACAGAGGTATTTCAGAAAGATCAGCTTGTGCATCTCAGATGGGAGCTCCCAAACTCTGTGGCTCCAGGACAGGACAGGGTGGCAGTCTGCGGTTGGCCTTTGATGCACAGCTAAATAGGCCTGAAAATCATTTAAAAAATGGTAGATGAAGGAGGCAAGGCTCCTTCTGATAACTGTTGTAGTATTTCCATGCCTACAATGCTTGCCCATATAGAAAAGGTCTAGTTAGAGTTAAAAGAACCTGTTCTCAAAACAGAAAGTGGCTATAGAATGGTAAATTTATTTGATACTGATGCTACATTTCTACTCAGTCATAAGCAAAGTTTTAGATGTATTCTCCATGCTATACAAGGCTGGCTGTTAATTTGTCTCATTCTTTCCTCATCTTGTGGTATGAAATAGCTTCTTATTACATAACTGGAGTGTCCTAAGTCTGTCACATTTGTTTACTGCCACACATTTTGTTTTTGGAAAGAAACTGGTAACTTAGCTTCATTTTATATTACTGTCTTTGACCAATTTGCAGACTTATACATGCTACCACGGATTCACTAGTCAGCCCTTACTGTAAGAGTACAATGACTCACTTCAGGCCTAGAAGCCAGAGAGCTAAATATAGTACATAGCATTAGAGCCTGGTACAGCTGGGAAAAAAAATCCATTTTGGGACTTATGAAAGGTCAGTTTGGAACAGAAGTGCCTGGAGTGCACAAACACTGGCCTCGACCACTAACTTCACTCTGTTCTTATTTGAGAAGCAGCACTGCAGAGCTGGTGGGGACAAAGAAAAGTGCAGGGAGGTAAGACAGGGAGAGGGAGAGATGGAAGAAATGGAGACTGAAAAGTAACTGATTCTCAAGTCTCTTAGCTGGTTATTCCAGGCACTGGTGCAGGATGTGGGCTAGAAAATGTCCAGTCCTGTGGCAAAGCGGTAGTGTAAATATCTGGGGTACCAGCCCTGAGCTATGCACTGGCTTTCCCCAGCCCCAGTCTCAGTAGGAAAGCAGAGAGCCCCCCACTGCCCCCATCTTTGTCTCTGTGGAGATACTAGCCACTAGCAGCTTTTAGTTTTGGAGTGCCTCTGTAGTACTGCTGTAAGGCAGTCTCCTCTACATGATAAATATCTTCTCTTTGTAAGAAGCACTGGGGCTGGGGAGAGCCTTTTTTACAGCGTTCAGGAGCACAGATAACTGGAAGAACTGCTTGGTGGTACCCTGCCTTCCTGAAAAATGACCTAACAATGCCATTGGAGAAGTTCAGCATACTGGAGGGGAGCATCTTGAAGTGCTGCTGTTCTATATATAAAAAAAGTCACAGCATATCAAAAACTACTCCAGTTACAAGACGGTCCCAAGCTGAGACGATAAAATAGCATATGGCTCTAGTCATACGTATTTCACTTTTATGGTCCGTTTGTAACCCCTTCACTATTTTTCATAGATATTTTTAGATAAATCATGGATATCTCTCAGCTCCATTAGCTCAAGCGAAACTGTTGAACAAAAATGCTTCTGAAAATATTTTTCAAATCGGAGCATTCTTTCAAACGGCAAAGTTAAAACATGAAATAAATAGTTATTGTGTTCCTACTGTTGGCTATGTTTTTCAGCCTAGAACAGACAGCTGGCAAGAGCAAATCCTTCATGTGTGAAAGGGCCAGTCCTTCCACCTCTGTCAGTGATTGCCCCTGGCTGCTACTTGTCTCACACCAGTGGAGCCAGGACAAGGTATCACAGTGTCTGCTTCAACTAACTCCTGCTGAAGACTGTTAGGGGAGTGATATAGTCCAGCTGCTGTGGGACAGGAAAAGCAATTTCACTTCACCATTTTAGAGTGGATGAAAGAATGGGGGCGGGTATGGCAACCACCACTTCTATTTTGCGTTGGTACTAGGGTGCCTCTGGTACAAGAGCCGCTTACTTTGTTGGCCTCAACTTTGAAATGGCAGCAAGACTTTTTGCAAGGCCCCATAACAGGGCTCAGAGAGGAAACAGCTGACAAAAAAGTCCTTTGGATTACATGCAGAAGTGCTGACATGCTTCCAAAGAGAAGATGCTACATACATGAGCAATCCAGGCTATTAAAAACAAAACCAATTAACAATTGGGTCTATATTCTGAATAACAACAACAGCTCCCTTTCAGAGCTTTATTAAAACTTACTTTCTAGGTAAATAACTGTTTCTTCTGATCAAAGTTTCTGGAATGTTAGCAGATGTACAATGAAAGACGTAGTTTATTTCCACCTGAATTGGAGCAATGGCATACTTCTACTAGAAAACCATCATCTTGTTGATTGTGTACAAACTCAGCATACTTTGTGCAAATTCTTTATTGAAACAATGATCAATGTACAAGCTGGATCACATTTCATTTTGCCACTTCAGCATGAACTGGTCTCTTTGTGGTTTACGGCTGTGAACTATAAAATCATGACAGTTATTTAAATCAAAATACAGTAACTGCTTCTCAAAAAAACACATTCATATTTGTCTTACATTTCTTGTAAAATCAAAAAGGATTTCATAATAAAATATAACTTAAGATACTTTAGTGCAAGCATTTCCTTTGCATCTAAGAAGCTTTCAGTTGTCTCACTAAGTATGGCATACTTAGGAGCCCAACTCCTAAAATAGCATGCTGCCAAGATATTCCATGAGAACTTTTAAAATTCTACACTGTTAACACTTTCCAGAATTAGTTGATCTGAACCAAATTGAACATCAGAAAGCCCTGGTTATATGTTACAGTACTTTTGTCAAAAGGTAACTGCAAGTAGAGGAACCGACATAGTATGTACACTAAAATAAAACAGGCACTGATTTAAAAAAACCCCAACATCTGCCCACATAGGTAATTCTGCAAGTCTTATGATTATACAGAGATTTTAAGCACAGGCCTGAGCTGCTACACTTCACCTAATACCAATAAACCTGAACTAAAATGCTGATCTATGGGTTCTTTTACATTTTTAAAATGACAACCTCAAAAAATGACTGAAGGGTAGGTTTCATCACAAGCATACGCAAATCAGAGAACAAAAAAGGATCAGCAGTAAACATATGCTGCTCAAAAAGAAAATGTTGAATAATGTAAATAACGAGTTCTATATTCAAGTGGTCTGATTCATATGGTCTTACCTATAGTGCAAAAATAATAGTACGTGTAAAATTCAAATCCAACACTGATTTCTTGTGCTGCAGAAATCTAGTCACATTTCATGAAGTTCTGGCAAAAATATTTTAAAATGGTGTAAATATATCCTGCAAATCTCTTTTCCTTTCTAAGCCTGGCTTGGTGTTCCTTACACTTTTAGAAGGCAAATTCAGTTGGACTGGATTTTCCAGATTCTGAGTGTTTTAAGAACCATTAGTGTTTGGTGATACAATAAATAGAACAATTTAATAAAAGGTGTGCATAGTCCACATATGGGAACAGATCACTCTGATGTCCCTGAAGTGCTTAAGGTGCATGAAAATACATAACAATGCAAATGTTACTGTTTTCTTACAGCCATCATTAATTTTATATTTTTCAATTGTGTTCTTGCACCATAAAACAGCCATTTCATAAGAAATACACTAAGACAGAATTGTTTACTTTAAAATAACACAGCCAGAAAGTTTGGAACAGGAAAGATGGGTTTGGATCTTGCTTCCCATCTATCTTCCACAAAAGAAGTGCCTGAGAGTGTGTAAAAAGCTTTAAGCTTACGAGTGTTATATAATGGATGCATAAAGCTACTGAGCAGCATACATGAAAACAGAAAAAATACATAAACCAGAACCATTATAATCTGTGTTTTCTTCCAGTGCTGTTCTCTTGTCATTCCGATAATACCACAAAGCTACACGTTCAAAGACTTCGTAGCAGACTGGCTGGACCAGTCCTACCTGTGAACTCTCAGCTCCAAGTGAGTCCAGCTCCAGCAAAGTCAAGGTTCCCTTTGACCTTGTGACAGCAGGAATTCAGCACTTACCGCTATTATATGCATCTAATCCAAGTAACTGTTGGTCATACATGGTTTGCAATGTATCCTTGTGTGTACTTCAAATACATGCTCTTTGTGGGCAACCTTTGATAAAAAACATAGTCTGTATCTTCAAGGAAGTTTACACAGAGATACTGAAGAAAACCAGGGGGATTGTTTGCTCTCAGATATTTCTCAATAAACAAATAATAAACAGGCCAGAGAACAGCCTGAGGGTAGTAGTCAGGATCAGAATTGCGTGGCACCCATCACCATACGAATACATGAAGGAATCTGGTCTCTATTGTAAAAAGTTCATAATTAAAAAGCAATTAAAATTAAAATGCTGTAGTTTAATAAATAATTATCAAATATATATTTAAAAAATTAAAGTGTAATTTTAAAGCTATTTTTATGCTTTCAAGGAGAACATCCTTGCTTATCTGTGCAATCTTAGTTGGGCACCAGGCAGGTAACTTTATAATGCATAAGCAGTTCGTAAATGCTGGACAGGCAGAAAAATCAAGATGCCTCTTTTCAGGAGGTTAAGGTGAATTAAAATAATTCAGTGCAAGTTCCTGCTTTTGTTTCTGGTGTCCTTCTTTTTCATACCAGAAGCAAATTAAATTACTTGAAAAACTGACGTGAATGCTAAACAGAAATGTACGCTGGACTCAGAGAAGAAGTTAACAATCAGTAGTATTTGCAATCACACTGGTCAGAAGTGAGGTTCTGTTTGGTATTCTCTTAATCTACCCTGTCTTCTAGATTTATATTGCTTCACTGGAACTAAAGTATTTCCAGCCACATTCCGAAAGGGACTTTGCCCATGCATGTTTCCTTTTGGGCATGTGCAAATGTATTTTATATAGGTGCTTGCCACTGTGGTGAGCACAAACGTACATTACGCAACTAAATGTTGTCATTTTCACAAGGTGGTCAGAAAATCTGAAGTCCATTATTAAACATATACTTTTTTTTTAAAATAACCATAGGACGGTAAATATGGAGCCTTCTCTGCATCACCTACGTAAGTCACAGGGTGTTCCTGTATTACACCGCTAGTGAAGCTCTGCACTTTAAGACAAAGAAGTTCACATAAAACCTCAGTTCATTATCAAGGTTTTTTTTTAGATAGCTGCAACATTGACTTTCTTTGGTCTCAGTTACCTGTGCAGTTAATATAGCTGATTGCCTCCAAAGGACACCTTATGTAGATGTAGGTACTTCAATAAGACGTCCAGAGAGCCATTCACGCATCACCTCCCCACAGACCCAAGTGACTTCTTTTTCTGCAATATACTAGATTCCAGATTTATTTTGAGTAGACATACTTACACTACAGTCCTTAAAACCTATCAGGTGATAGTTTGTTCATTAGTTCTAAATTAAATGTATATCAGATAATTAAGAAATATGCTATTAATCCTACACAAACTCTTCCTTTTAAGTGCTTTCTTTCCAGACTCACTCTAGAGAAGGTCCTTTTTATTGTCTGTCTGCAATAAAAATTAGCATTTCCTGTCCACTCCTGGCATTTCCTGGCATAACTGTTGATCCTTTTTAATGCCACAATCACTGTGATCATTAAAGCTTTACTGGGGTAGAGTCACATGTACTCAAGCAATGAACATCTTACGTAGGTAGGAGGTTCTTAAAATACCAAAGCAATTATAACATGATAAACTGTTTGTATGATGGTCATCGTAATTTCGCTTGATTTTTTTAATAGTTTGGATAAAACACGTCAAACTTATGCTTATAGATGAATTGAGGCTTGATCTTCGGACTATGAATCTGCACAAAATTGAGAATCCCAATAAAAGGGGCTTCTGCCATTTCGGCCTTGTCATCAGCTTATTATTGGCGTTTGCAGGACTGTTAAGGAACCTGTGTATCTTCTGGTAAAGTAGTACATAACTTACTCCTGCCAAATTACTACAAAACAAGACATCTTGCATATTTGTAGCTGTTTTCTGCATAAACTTCTCGCAAAGTAAAAAATGGTCAAATATATACAAAAAAAGGTGCAGAGCTGTTGTGACTGCAACTTTCTTTAAGATGTTTATGGGCTTTTCCACCTGTAAAATACACCTCAGTGTTGTTTCCGGATGTGAAAAAAAAGTTGGCATCTTCAGTCCATGGAAAAGGGAAAACTATTTCCCTTGTGCCTAAGCAGTGTGGTCTCAAATGAAATTGAAACATTTTAACTTTCTTTAATAGCCCTCTAAATCACAATGCAGCTGAGCAAACAGGCTTTGTAAATGGGATCTATTAGGATTTTATTTGGCTACTGGAGTGCTGCCTCTTGGGCAGTATTTCAAATTCACAAGATAATATTTGCAAAAATGCAACAGATGGAGATAATGAGAGTGGAGGAAAATGAAAACCAGTTTTATAAGTTCAAGTGTCCTACATCAAAGACTACAAATGACTTCCAGGAGGCCACTACAGGTGACTCCAAACTAGAAAATGCTGAGGTAAATGTTTCTTGGAAATACTCCTAATCGAAAAGAGCAATTAATATTAATGTAATAGCAATTACTCTGCCATGTATCATGGCAAACTAAAGTCAAACTGAGAAGAAAGTGCCGAATAATCCACATACATGCTTTTGCTTTGATAGTCTCCAGGTAAGGCTTAGCGGCAAGTACAATATGTATTTTTAAAAGAGCTCCACCTGATTTTCCTGCTATGCATAGATTCAGGAGTAACTATCATACATGGCTTTCATATATAACGCATGTATTTTTGTCATTTGCCAACGCTGTGTCATCAGAACTGGGTTCGGCAGAAGGCTCAGGTGGGTGGTCTGCAGGAAGTGCTGGTGTCTGAGGAGTGTCTTCTTCCTTGGTGTCCAACTGCAAGCTTTCTTGTGACTGACCATCCACGCAGTCCCTTTTGGACAATGGGTGAATTGACACTTTTATTGCAATCTGTTGAGGTGGTTCATGCAGTGACGATGCGTCAGAGTCTGCTGTGGGAGAGTCACTGCGCTTCAAAGCATTCGGGATCATATACAGCTCATCTGTCTCAGTGGTTTCCTGGCCTTCTGCTGTCTGCCGTACAAAATTCTGTCCTTGCTCCTCCAAACCAACAACCTCCATAATTTCTTCCATTATAGTCCTGCAGTTCATGATGAGAGGTGGCAAAGGTACACTCCGAGCAAGCTCTTCAATATAGCGAGCAAATTCCATGGTCTTGAACTGGGTTACTTTGGCAAGCTCGAGTGTTTTGGCTGAAGTGATAATTGGGATACGCTTTGCGATCTCAAAGGCTTTCTGGAGTTTCTCTGCCCCTTCTGTTCTGAAGAATTCATTGATGGCTTTCTCTGTTTTCTTCAGATGGCTGCTCATCATACATAACCGAGTTATGTTCAGTATCATAACAATGGTAAAAGCTACAAGGCAGACAATCATGTAATAGATTCCCATATCTCCGGAGGTAAAAACAACCCTCAGTGTCACAGTATTGTTAACACTGCCATACGGATTAGATGCGACACACGTGTATTTACCTCTGTCTTCAAAAGACACGCTGGTAATGTTTAGTAGCCCGTTGTCAAGAAACCACCACTTTCCTGCTGGAGAGGAGACAGAGTAACTTAGTTAGAAATATTTTGTTCACATGATCAGCATAGCCTTAAACCTCAGCTTTGTAAAACTGGCTTCAGATTTTGGAAGAAGGAAATAATGTTCACAGGAAGACAAAGAATTGACTATCACAAAGGCACGTCTGTCTTTGAGAGCCTAGCTGTGTTACTATCAAATCCCTGGCATCAGCTGTGAATAATTGGATCATGCCCTAAAAGAGTCTCAAAAAAATCAGTTAATATGCATGACATATATCACAATCTTATGGCCAGTTAAGTTACAAAGAAATTACTACGTACCCCAGAGAGTCTCCCAAACACATGCCACACTTCCTCAAACAACAGTAACAAAGGGATTGCGAGGCAGAAAACCCCACTAAACTCTCTTTATTCCCTGCCAATGCATCTTCTTACAATTGGATTATTTTTGGTGTTTTGTTACAGTATCTCATACAATTCTGTTACTGTAAACTTGAAAAACCCTAAAATTTCAGACATCATATACTACACTGCCTGTCCTCTGAGGTGTTCAGAATCTAAATCTGAAGTATGATTTTAAAAATGGGAAATAGTACAAAAGGAGTAAGGTGGATGGGAAAGAGAAGAGCCAGGGCCAACTAAGAGAACATCCTGTTTGCCAGTATGAACTTCTGCGCAACACAACAGAACTTCTTTTACTTCTAAAAGTAATTTCTATCTGTGTAATATAATTGATATCTTTGGTCGCTACATGCAATTGTACATTTCATATCCTTTGAACCTGGCACAGCAGAACAATTTAGCTACTAAACTGAGTTTGAAACAACATGTTAAAACCCAGCGCTCCTATCACTGCTAAAGTGATTCAAAATTCAGCTTGCTATTGTGTTTGTTATTATATATTAATAAGGAAATAGATTTTTAGTTCCCCAAGTGAGCTTCATTTATATTCAAATATCACTACCATTTAAGAGCTAAGCATGTATATTTTTACTTTCTTCAGTGTGATACCACTTATTAAATTGCAACTTTGCTATAAAACACATGATTCAACTGCAACAGAACAGCCTGATGTCAATTCTTTCCTTCATGTAAACCCAGGCCTGGAAGTGTTCAAAGAGTGGAGAGCACAGCCAGGAAGTGTAGGAGTGCCCCTGTACCTTCTGAACACTCCATGCAGGGAGACGTCATACACAAGATTTCCTTGTAAAACAATGACATCAATACACACTGCTGCTCAGTGGCAGACTCAACTGTTTCCGATCTCTGTAACACAATCTCAAGCCATTCCTGACAGGTATCTGTTGGAGGCAGTAATGGAATTTCAATAACCTTCCACAGCAAGGAATTTCATTTGTTTACCTGTCTTTGCTATCGTAAAATTGTTTCCCTTAAACCTAACCAGCTGCAATTTAAGTCTATTAAGGCAGCTGAACAAAGACACAAGTCTGTCATTAGAGGACTGAAACAGCACAAAACCCCCATGCAATGCATGTAAATCGCAAGGCAAGGATTGCAGTCCTGCCACAGGTTGGTGTATACTTCGCTTCTACATATATTTTGTTCTTTTCATGGAAGTTCTTTCATTGTTAAAAAGATTATTATTTTTTAAAAAATTTATTTCTTTCAAGGAAGAATCTGTGAGCAATTCTGAAGCTCATTAGTCAAAAAAAGCCTTTAATTCAGAGTAGTTATGGGCTTTTACCATTTTTAAAGTTTTTCTAATTAAACATGGCTTTATACAAATTGGTTTTTTACATTATCTCTAGTAGAGCTTATGTAGAAAGTATTCCCACAAGATCCCTGCCTCAGTTCCTGTATGGACAGTTCTTAATTACATCTTTTTATCGTCTTACTTACAATTTTTAACTTAGCTGAAACAGTATTTTTTGCCACAGCTTAATTCCTGAAAAGAACTGAATCACTTTGTTTGAAATTTAAAAATATAGAATAAATAAAAAGCTCAGTCTAAAGCAGACATTCACATAAAAAAATCACCCCAATCTGCTAAAGTTAGGCAAATTGAGAGGAAAACTCTCTTACAGAGGAAATGTCAGCATCTATAACAGATAACTCCATCTCTAGAATAAGAAAAAATACAGAGTAGTGGCTGCTCAGTATTTCTTTGAATGGCAATGTTGGCCTACTAGGTCTTTATTAATTGTAAAATGACAAGACGCCTTGCTGCTGTACCCTGGCTCCAGCTGATATAAATGACGTCATGGCATTGAAGTGTGACTCAATGACTGAGTCTGTGTCAATGGATCCTGGCAGATAGTAGGAGCCTAATGAGAAAACGATGATGAGAAAAAGTTTCATTGCTAGGTTTTGATAACAGTTCCATGCCATACTCAACACGGCTATATACATCGTAAAGAAAGGCCTTGTGCTAGGAAGCATTTCTTACAGGAAGACAGTCAGTTTCTTAAAGGAGCAAGTGCACTGCTGAAAGTCAAAGTGATGTTGTCTTAATACTACATCTACAATTTTTACTGATTTGGTTAAAGTTTTTGCTCACCTACCTGAATGTGTATGTTAGTAGCTACCTTTCTCAGTTGACTATACAAAGACCTAAAGTTAGATGCCTAACTAAAGGGGAAAATTTCTGTTAGTGAGCCTTAGTGAAACACTCTAGTGCAGTAATCACAGTATGTTGCTATGACCGCACAAATTATATCTGAAAGTCTGCTTACTAGCTCAAGTAGTTCCTTTCTCTAGCTTTACCCAGAAAATGATAAAGTACTATAAAGTACTTGTCTATCCAGTAAGCTTTTGCAAATACACGAGGCCGTTGCACATCCAGCTGGGTCAATCATTACTCCCATCATAGCAAAGTTCTCCCTCAGGTCAGCTATTAGTTAGGCAAGCTATCTTGCATCTAGCATGAATAAGAGTTTATTTCATCATGCTGTGAACAAAGAAATCAGTATGGAAGGATTACATGAGCTAAGCACCTTCCACCCTCCTTGAAATGTTCTCTAGAAATGTAGCTAGGATTATCACCCAAACCTTCCATTTAAGGAAAACAAGCTTATGTGTAATTAAGGTCTCTGGCAAATGCAACTGAAGAGTCTTAACTAAAGCCAGGAAGGCTCAAACTTGGCTTGTCTTTCTCACTGCTGCCCTGTGTAGGTTTTTCTGTTGGTCATTCAGGGCATCTCCTGTTTCTCATGCTCCCGTGGCACTATGCATAAAGACAGGAGGCATATCAGAGAGTTAGCTATGTTGAATTGATGTTAACAAACTATTCCCATATGTCAAGAGAATCCTTCCTTGAGCTGGAAAATAGCTTTATAGTTTTGTTTTAGTTTTTTGTGACAGAGAAGAATAAAAGAGGACAGAATGGGAAATAGGATCAAGCCCAAAGTCTTCCAATGAAAAGAAAGCTGTCTACAGCTTCTGTTAAGTGCTTCAGTTTCTTGTTATGTGTTGCTATAAATAACGCATTACAGAAATGTTACTGTTTTCCTCCAAGGTGTGCACAACAAATTTATGGCTGTCTCTGGGCTTTCATATATTTTCACACAGGAAAACACCACAGTCAGGCCATTAAATTCAAGTTATTAGTCAACCTGTTGAAATCGGAAGTGTCTCTGGACAGGCTACATCAGTGAGAATACTAAGATCTTACCTTTATTCTCTTCCTCTTGGAGCAGGCGGCCGTTGGAATTGTACCACCTGTAATGTGGACTAGGACTACCTTGGACATTGCAGTCGATCAAGGCACTACTCCCCTCTTTGACTATAATATGGTCAATGCGGGAGATCACCACAGGCACAGATCCCGTGTTCATGCCAGTGCGGTTCAAAGTGCTGTTAGTCACATCCTCAGCAGTTGTCAAAGCTGCTAATAAGATGACAAGGCGTGTGGTAGGCAGAAAGTACAAAAAGTGGTGGCTGTTCAGTATGTTCATTTTCCCTCAGTGGTATACACAACTGGCTGGAAACTGGGATCGGTTCTGTTGAACGCAGGCCCTTGAGGTGAGGAATTCACAGGAGAGTTCTACTTTGATCCGTGCAATTTTGTGTTTAAAATATCCTATAAAATAAAAAAGTACAATGAGATGGCATAAATAAACAATCTATTAGATGTGCTCTTTTAAAATAGTGACACATCCATTAATGCATTTCATGATCATCAGCCCAGTGTCTTGTCTAAATGGTAATGTTATCACAGTCCTTATTCTTACTGGAAAAAGATGCATACATTTTCCTGACAATAGTGTTGTTCAGAATGGCAGGCGTGGGAGAAGGCTTGTATCACCTAGACACTTAGCAGCAATTTAGCTACAGCAGCAGCTACAGTTTTATGCCTGATCTACAGATTATTCCTTCTTTTTCTTTATTTTTTTTTTAACATTTGCAAAATCAACAGGAAAACCAAAGGTACAGCACATAAAAGCTGTCACTACCAGTTCAGTGCTGCAACTCTGTCACGTGCATTGTCTTAGGTGAATTGTGGAACGTGGTATAAGAAAGAACTGCTCCAGGAAAGGATTTTGGATCTTATGCTGGAATCCTTAATATACACAGTTTTGTCCAAATACACACATTTGTCCAAATGCACATACAGCAGACCATTCACTGTTCTTAAGCTATTGCATTTTTTTAAGTTTTCTGAGTTAAAACATAGCACTGAAGAATATTCTTAAAAGGGGATATTTAGTAGTTGATAAAGCCATTTCAGTGTCATTTTTAAAGCAGATTTATAAAGAAGAATACTCGCTAGTGATATAATTATGAGTATGGTTTCTTTAAGACACGAATGAAGTCAGGACTTTTCCATTCCTTCTGTGGCATTAAGCATTTTGCCTGTATACCTTTTGCACACTCTCACTACAATATTTTCCCTCAACTAATCATCTACACTGAGCCCTTTCTTAAACAGTAATTTCAGTTTGTAGACAGAGGAGGAGGGTTACAAATGTGCTCTCTATTGGCCTCATTATGCTCCCAGTGAACACAACTGGCATTCAGTACTGTCTGAAGGCACAACGTTGGCATCAAAACGGGCACCTACAAAAATTTCACTCATTTAACTACATTGGTTTTACTCATGTTTTTGTAAGGCAAATAACTGAAAATTAGTGAAACTTATTAGGTAGAGGAATCTAACTGGAATCCAAATATAGGTAACAGTAAGTATCTATTAATAACAAACCTTCCCTAAATGCACGTGTTACTTGTGACTGTTCACATTTTCTTGAAGATTTGGTTGACACCGTGATAACTCATCTATCAGCATGCAAAATGACTGCTGACAAGGTTAGGTCAGTTCCACATATAAAGGAAACACTAAAATAAAACCAACCAACCAATCCTCTTCCCTCTTCTTTATTCAAAAATGGAAAGAAAACAACATTGCTGTCTGTCACTGGTAGCATTTTACTTGGGTTGTTTTCTTCTCCACTTCCTGTTCTCTGTAAGGTAATGAACTTCATTTTATACAAATAGATACAGCTGTTGTTAAAAGAGCAAAATGGTTTCCTCCATTTTGTAGGACGAATCATTACTAGAAATGACAAACTATGTTTTTCTAGATAATCTGCATGCATGGCGTGGATGCCTGCCACAGCTCCAAGCCTGCCCTCATTTTTTTCTCTGTTTTTGTGAATGTGGAAATATTTGTCTTGAAGAGCCAGAATAATTTTTAACTTTAAATTAATATGCAAATCTCATTTGTCATTTAAAGCTGTATAAACAATGACTTCATAAATCCATTTCCAATTATGCAAAGCGTGTAGAGCCTGCGCTTTTGAAGTTCTGTATACATACAGCCTGTCTGAATCCGCAATTTGGAAAAAATCCTTCAATTCTGCCTATTCAGTAGCTATTTACATCTCATTTCTACTACTCCATGAAGCTTGGAGACAACCATTCTTTATGGTTACACACATTCACTCTATAAAATGTTTCTGTACGGTGTTATAGATCTGCATTGCACCATATAGAAAAGCCAAAAGACACGTCACACTTCCTGGCAAGGGAGTAGGAACAAAGAGTGGCTGGATTAAAACAATGGGAAGGGCAAAAGAACAAGATAAATTGATTAAGTTTTGTGTTGCTAATTACTGGCTGTGGCTTGTTATTATTGTATTTGAGCCTACCATTTTTTTGATGGCAGAAAAATCAGTAGCAATCAAAAAAGGCGTTTAGCATGGAGGGCAATTTGCATTCCAGAAGAAAATGAAACGTCATCGCCTCAATGGGTGAATAGAAAACCTGTAAGGAAGGACTCGCAGTGTATTGGGAAGCTCAAGGCATTGATGGGCCACTGAATCCCTGCAGCACAAGGATGCTGTGGATGGATCTTTGGGAAGTGTGGGATGGTAGTAACAATGTAAGGTGTGCCCATTCTGTATATTTACCTGTGTTTAACACAGAGCATGTGAAAGTCAAAACTGTACCTTTGTGTAGTGATAACAAATGTTATTAACAGGGTCAAAGGGCCAATTACTCCCTCATTCTGGCACAGAATTGAATCACAAATAGCTGCAAGTTTAGAAATGGTCCTAGGGCAACTAGGAAGTGATAGAGAATATTTTATTTGGCGTCCATCCTATATTAGTGGAGAACAAAAAACCAGAAGAAACCAAAGAAGATTTTCTCAGCCTCACCTAAGAAAGTCAAAGGGTGGCCACACAGAGAACTACACATCCAGGACCCTCCGCTAACCTGTTGGGCAGGACCAAAGTGCTAGATTCAGGTTAGGAAAGCAGGAAGAAGCAGAGAGAGTGAGCTGAAAGAGTAGAAAATGTGCTCACACCAGACTCTGGTGCAAAGGGAAGTTTCCTGAGAGTTTCTATCCTACTGCTTTGCCATAGGCACAATAGCAGCCTGAGGATATCAGGGAAAACAAATCTGGGAGCCAGCTGCTTTGTTAAACATAAGTGATGTAATGGGTTATGATTCAATCACACAACTAAACGGGGAGAAGGCTAAGGAGACCAAAATAGGACTGCTAGTGATGTCAGCCCACTTCTGGCAAAGAAGAATCCAGAATATCAGCAAAGTGGGCACACTACTGTCACCCCGGATCTTGGCCACTAGAGGCGGTAGCGGTCCACGATAAACCTGATGAAGGCAGCCAGAATGGTAACCTTTTAACGTGACCTGAAGTCAAACAGCTGCTTTGACTGGACTAAAACAAAGATTCTTTTAATAACTCCTCAAGACTGAGAGTAACACAGGACACTACTGAAGGACATCTGCAATACTGAGTATTGCTCTGTAGGAACAGACTGAGTGTCTGGGAGCATTTTTGCCACAAAAGGAAGTCACTATAAACAAAAAGTTAAATTTCTGGTCATGGAAAGAATGGAAGAATTCCTTTCTCCCATCTTCAAAGCACATGAGCCGTGAACAGACCTATAAAAAGTAAAAGTTTGTAATAGATTTAATGTGGCTAGGTACACTTTTTTCCTTTTTTAAAACTGTGGTGCATGAAAAGGAAAAAGAACACCCCTAGCTATCCTCATCTACCTTTTCCAACAGAAGTTGTAGTCGGGGACAGTCTTACCTCCCAAGATGGAATCGGAGGAATCCCCAAACTCTCCTTCAGCACCTAGAACATATATATAGATAACTTACCCTGCCGTATGGTATCTCTAGCAACATTTACCACTGAAAGATGGCTGCCAGTGGTCCTTACATTAAATAGTTTGGGGTTTTTATAACCCAAATGGTATAGACTGAAAATATGAAAGCAGCAGATTTACTGCTCCTGGGATTAACTTCCAAGGAAAATTGCACGAGACTTGAGCCACATGAGGCAATTATGACAGGCTTTTCTTCTAAGTGACATAATAGCCATCTTTAGCCTATTCTCTATGCATTTCTATCCAGAGAAGTTCTCTAGAATGTGCTCCAGAACAAGCACAGCTGCCAGGTGATGGTATTACTCCTGACTATATGAAACAGGGATGAAAACTGAAGTTAAAATTTCTCTGTCCAAAATCAAGCATAAGTCTAAACAGACACAGCTTGGACTGGCTAGGAACATTAATCACTCAGAGAATTGTTCTGACTGCCCATTTATTTTTTCACGTCACATATGAGTTTGCTTCCCAGTATTACTGCCACCTAAGAAAATGACTGTGGGTCAGGGGCCACATTTGTAAGTACTGCATTTGTGCAGAGCAACATGATGACAGAGCACAAAAGAACAGAAAAGGAGGGCAGTGATGCATACCTTTCCTGGCTCGCTCACTTCTGTAAGACTGGCCTGTTCTTGTTCTTGGAATAATGTGTAATCCTATTAACTGTGAGGTTATTCAATTCAGAAGTGAAAAACAAGAAGCCAGCTTATTGTGTAATGCATAAATTATGTTCCTATAGCTTTAACATCCCAATGCTATCTTGCTTGGCTCGTAAGTGATCAAGAAAATGAAATGATTTTCATTCTAGTTCTCATTTGTCTATAAATACCTATCAAAAATGATGCTACATAACAAAATTAAAGCTGATTCTTTATTATTTAAAAACTACGTACCACGTTTCCTCAGTTCCATGGGCAATGCCTTTACAGAGCAGGCAAAAGTAAAAGTTAACAGGTTTTACTGGAACAGAATTGCAAATGAAGGAACTTACACCACATGGAAGGAGAGCAGCTCACTGCCAGTTCACAGGCTTAAGAGTGAGAACCATCTACTGAAAAGGTTATGCTATTAGGGTCCAGACAGGCAGATGAAGAGAAATGTCATTCATTTGCAACTAGCAAAAACTTTATGACTTATTTTTCTAGTCATTTGCTAGTCAATAAAATGTTAAGGATTGGTTCTGAAAGAGCTGCTCTTTTTATTTTCTTTGGGGAGATTTCAGTCCTTCATAACTTCATGGTTTTCTGCTTTCCTGGCTATGCTGAATAGGTGGCACGCTGGTGATATTTGTAAGATGAACAGTTTCCTTCTGCTCAGCTAGACTGGGGCTTCTCAACTGGGCAGCAGCTCCCAGCTATGTGCATGTTTCAGTCTCTTCAGCTGCTTTCAGCTGCCTGGGAGTCTTTCAGAAACTCTTTGTCAGCCACCTGATGGAAGGGTATAAAGAAGACAGACTTGGGCTCCTCTCAGAGGTGTGCAGTGAAAGGACAACAGACAAGGGACAACAAGCTGCAACAACACAAATTATGATTATTCATGAAGAAATTTTTAAGCAGGAAGTCAGTCAAGCCCTGCAACAGGTTGCCCAGAGGGGCTGTGGCATCTCCATCCTTCGAGGTGTTCAAAACTTGACTAGACACAGTCTGAGCAAAGTAGTCCACACTGGCCTCCAGAGGCCACTCCCAACCTAAAGAAACTCTAGTACTCAAGAAACACAAATAAAATAATTGCCTTGGAGAAGTCAACGTGAAAAAATATGGCAAGTCTTAAAAATTTCTATATGGGATGCTGGGAAATGGCCTTCATGTTCCCCTTCATGATTCTTTTATTTTTGAGTAGCAGTATTTCAGAATGACAGGACCAGCTGAGAGCCTTGACTAGAGCCTGAAAATGTGTTTGGCCTTCTCCATTGTACTTACACGATAAGTAAGTAAAATGATAAGTCCTCTTTACCATATAGAGAAGACTTATTTCCAGCCTAGGTAACTAATGAAATATCACTAACTTAGGGTGTCTGCAATGGTGAATGTTGGGGTTTTCCCCACACATAGATAGTCAGGCTCTGAAGTTCATAGGTTATTATTTGCTGATAGATCTGGCTTCTTGATGCTAGAGAATTGTCAGTTGTGGTGAATCTAATCTTGAAAAAATAAGGCAGAAATAAGTCAGACTCAAAGACAGGCTAAGATAACCTTTTCAGACTACTAACTTGAGACAGTAGATGAGTAAGAAGAGACGTTATTAAAAATATACACAATACTGAAGAAGACAGCTGAGGCATATGTATTTATTGCTTCTCAGAATACTAAACCAAGATGAATTTCAGTGAAACTGAGGTGGAAGATGGGGCAGTAGGAGGAAAGAGAAGAAAGTTTTTTGATTAATGATGCATAGACTGTAATTTCTTGACATAAGATAAAACAAGGGCTGGGAATTTAGGAAGATTCAAGAGACTGTATGTAATTTACCTGCACATGTTCATAGATTATAATGGTTAATGCAGAATGTGGGGACTTAACTGTCTTATGTGTATTCACTGTCCCCTCAGTGTATGGCCCTGGGCAGTGAAAAAGAACGGCTGTCAGTATGGCAACCTGGAACCCTTTCCTAGAGCTCCTGTCTAAAAGAAATGATAATAAAGAAGGCTACAAATTAATTTTATGTTTTGTAGGTATAGTAAACTATTACAGGCAAACATTTGTTAATTTGTTTTGTAAGGTGACAAATGATAAATAAAAAAAGAAAGAAAATGGAAAAATCAAAGGCCATCTCTTATTCTACCACTAATGGCCGAAACAGAATGAAATTTTTAATGAGTATCTTCTACAGTTCTTTTGTTCTGAACACATCCAATGGTGTAGGGGGTAACAGAGTAAACTTAATGACTGTAAAGATTCAGTTATCTTCATTTCAAGGTTCCATAGTGTATCAATAAACTGCAGCAAGAAAGCATCAATAAGGTGATTCCACATTTTCTATGTGTGATTGAAAATGAATGCTATATCCAAACTTTTGGTGTAGGGAAAGAAGCACATGCCATTCTATTCAGCCATGGTACAATGAAGGAGTTACTCATGTTGCCTTTGAGTGTGTAAATACTTTAGAATATTTTTACTATAAATTTATCCTCGTTTTTTCTTAATCTTTTTTCATGGCTTGATATTGATCAACTAGCAAGCATATGGTGTCCTAGAGACTTTAAGACCCCCTTCATTTCAACTATTTGAATGCTTCCGTTGGTTTAACCGTGTGTTTGAATGGTCTGGTGTGTACTCCACTCATGCCAATGCACACTCAGAGAACCTAATCCACTAACCCAAAAATGAACAGATGAAGGCTGTTGGCAGATAAATATTGGAGAGATTATTTTAAAGTACCTCAAGAATGTCAGACCTCTGAACAATTCCCTTTTGATGTCACAGCTTCTGTAATCCCAGCATCTCTGCTGTATCAAATCAACTTTTTTGCAAAATACACTGAAGTAATGAAAACACTCAGACAACCTGGATGCTTAACTTTTCATTAAATAACTTGTAGTTCATATGTGCATTTTGATATGGACTGAGCAATTAAAATGTTCTTTCTTGGAGGTATTTTAATGAACACAGCAAAAACAAAGCAAAGTTTCATATTCAGTGAAGAATCTTGCTGGTTTTAATGAAGACAGGCACTGTACTGGAAATGTCCTACTGAGTTGTGGGCTGTCCAGATCATAAAGCAGATTCAACACTATCAGTAGTGGAGACTTCTTAAGGCCCAGATTATGTTTGATTAGGTACACATTCTTTACAGGATTTTTAATCTTACAAATAAATACTTATGTGGATTATCTAGATTTATTTAGCATTTGTATTTATTTGGAGGCTGGACAATTGCCACTCAATTTAGTTTTGTATACAAAGCTATTATTCCAGAAACATCTGCATAGCTTTAAGAGACACTTGCTTAACTCGCTGTGAGCTTTCAGCAGAGCTGCTGTTTTGCTGTTGCAGTAAACGCAAATGGATCAATGCTTAAAAGTCCCCTTTGTTGAGAAAGGAGGAACAAAGAAGATGCACAGAGATTCTCTTCCACACTTGCACACACATCTGTGCGCTGCCTGGCCTCACCAAGTTCTACGTATCTTTCATTTTCTTTACTCACCTCTTGTCTTTCATTTATACTGGCACTCTGTAAGCATTATTCTGCCAACAGTTTAAACAACCGATCGGCAAATAGAACAGATCTCATATGCATTGGGCATGGCTTACATGACCCTGCTAAGAACACAGCAATGCAGAATGCTGCCCGATTCACTTCCCTCTGCTTCCTCTTTTGAGCTGTGTTGGTCAAAGCAAACCATCCTTTAAGTACATCTAATTGTTTTCTTTTTCCAAATGAATAAGAAAAAATCCAGATGCACGACGTTCAAACAAGACTTAAAATTAAAAATTACGTTTTGTTTAAACAAAGATACGAAGGGCTTTGCAGGGCTAAAGACCTCTACTATCAAACTCTACATTTTGTATGTGCCTTGAATAAGTGAATGTTTTCCATGCACTGCTACTGTTTTCACTATACTATTTTAGAAAAAGGCTCCCATTTTAGCTGGAATATAAAGAGAAAAAAATAGGAGAAAGCAGATGTGAGTATGACTAATTCTTTTCTATTCCTATAGAATTGCAAGATGGATATAATTTTTAACAACTAGCTTTCACGTTTTGGGTTTCCGGGATACAGGGCAAAGAGGTTACATGTGGATGCTGTGACTAGGACAGGATTAACCTTGTCAGAGAGGGAATTTAAAGGAATCTAACCATTCATGACTGATTGCAGTAGAAAAGGATCATTTCAGGTTAAAGGTGCCTGTGCCTATTTCCTCCAGGGAGGCAGTCAGAGCCCCAAGCCTGACAGTGTTAAGAAGAGACTGGACAACACCCTCAGCTACATGGTGTGAACTGTGGGGTTGTCATATGCAGGGACAGGAGCTGGACTCGATGTGGGTCCCTTCTAACTCAGGACATTCTATGATTCCACAAGTAACAAAGGGGACAGCAGACGGGATTCAAAGGAGTTTGCCCTGCACCACACAATAACTTAAGTCTTGCTTGTACACAAATGGGATCAATTCAGCCCTTTCCAAGCATGCCTGTATCAGGCCATGTATATGCTATAATTTAGCTGGAAGCCTTCAAGAGTTTACTGAAGAACCTCTATAATTTCAGACTTCTGTGCCAGTTATTTCTACTTCAGATGGAAAAATATAACATTAAAGTAACATAACTTCCTCAGCATGCAGTACTGCTATCAGCATCCAGTATTGTTGGTAGGACTGTGTACCACACAGTCACGCACATATGACTGGGGACCGCACACGCAGCAGTGCAGTATACATGCCCTGGCCCTGCATGACTTAAAAATATGAGCAGAAATCTCTTCTTGGTATAAAACTCTCAGAGTGGCAGAATCATGTCAATTAAATGTTAAGCTTGGGGTAGGTAGGTTATTCTTAATGTAATTCCTCTGCATGTGGTGGCCCTCTTCAAAAACAAGACATTTACACATGTCTGTACAGAGTTCCTTATTTCTGAAAAACGGGCGCTACTCATGGTAATTACTTTTACTCTGAAATAAGAGAGTACGCTACCAATACTTTTTAGCAAAATCAAAATCACTAAATGTTTTAATTCCTCTGTCCTGACACAAAAAGGTAGAAATTTTGTCTGCCCTTCGCAGCCTTCCTGGCACATAAAAGATACAATACTCTAAAGTGCTGCTACAAATGATTTTAAACACAGTAACTGGTGAAAACTAATAGCATCTCCATTGTCTTGGAAAGGATGTTTCTAAGATGGGTCTGTATGTGGACAGAAAATGCCACTGTTAACAGAACTAAATAACAAAATTAAGACTACGAAGGGAGGTTTGCAAAGGCTTACAAGTCTGCATGGATGGACAGCTGCTCGGAATTGCATGAATGAAAAAATTCCAGGAAGTATCCAGGAGCTTTGTCTTACACCAGAGTCATCTGGTGACACATTAATACGGTCCAGGATATCCCAAAGTAGGATCATAGGCATTTGTGCCTGCAAAAACTTCTGCTAAAGGTGCAGCTTGGTGACAGAGAAACAAGACCTTGCTAGCAAAACTCAATCCTGGTTCCTTTAGTTCCTTGGAAGCTCACTCTCCTTGTTACAAGTTGCATCCATATCTCAGTGGTGCCTTACACTGGCAATGAGTTAAAACCATAATAAAAAATGCCAGTTCCCGGATTCCAAACTTTCTAGGTGAGAACTGAGACAGAGATTGGTTTTGTTCCATTTAAATCATTCTCCAGCACCCATGTCATTGTGTCACAACTCTTTTAAACTGTATGGGGTGGCTTTGCATAGTTCTGGTGGGTTTTCTGCTTGGTTGGGTGTGTTTCATTTTTTTTGTTTTCCCCCCTGGTTAAATTGATGAATACACTTTCAACAGGTTCCTAGGCCGACTCCATCCTCCTCTGTATTAGAGCAAGATCTGTCTAACTGCAGGTAGGCAAGGAGGATGGGGCAGGGAGACAACTGGAGTTGTACAATACAGATCACTTCAGAATTCACTGCCGTGCTCCCACCATGTGTTAAATATTTTAAGAGTGACTGATTTTATCTTTAAGCTTTCAGGATGAGAAACATGCCTTGGAGAAATACCACATATTACTGTATTAAAGTAGGAAGAAAGCCTTTTTTGGTGGATGTTCTGCTGTCTGTCTAGGTCTCTGAAAACTTCAAATTCCTCAGGAAAAAAAGGGTGTACAACATACACTCCCGCTGTGTAAGTTGCACTCAACATCAACCGATGTTGATATGCTGCAGTCTAAATGAGAAGGCTTTCTAATAAAAAAGGATCCCTACTACACCAACCACAAGGATATCAATGGTACTGTTGCTAACTGTACATGCTAAGCCAGACAAAAGATTCCTGCCATGCAAACATCCTCACCACTGAAAAGAGATCTGCCATATTTTGTCATACTGCAGTGAAGAGAAACTCTTCCACAATGTAAAAGCTCTGAACAACTAAATGCTAAGTATTTTCCCTTTTAACTCCTTTGTGTTTTCCCCTGTGAACCGACTTTACAGTCTTTCAGGCAAATACGTACCAAATGAGGTTGCATGGAGTATTTAGCATTGCTTACACAGTTGGTACGTTTATTTCCAGAGCAGGGTTATCCAGGATCTCCATTTGAGATGCTTCAATTTAATGACTGGAAGAGGACTATTAGGAAGTGTAGTCTCTTACTCTCTCCAGACTCTCTAGATAAGTGCAGTAGAAAAGTGCCTGCTCAGTAGTGCTCTCTGTTCGCTGAAGCTCGTTCCTCCTATGCTGTTCGAATTTGCCCGTTAAGAAACAGTATTTGACAGTTATTGCAAGACCGCTCTGAAGTTTTAGATTGTTCCCTCAGGGCGCTTTTGAAATTGAGTTTTATCTCGTGAGACTATCCTGTGAAGTAAAAGGGTAATTAAACCAAATATCAGGAGGCGGCCTTTATTTTAAATTTAAAGTAGCACAATTTAAGCTCTCTTAAGAAGCCAGCTCAGTTGAAGAGGTCTCTGCACTGAATCACTCCCTCCCTTTCTCCTTCCCAGCGCGGGACAGCAGCGAGCGCCCCGGCCGCGGGCTCCGGCGGCAGCGCAGGAGATGAAGGTCCCCGGTAAAAGCTTTGGGCTCATTAGCTTTTCTGCCTAAAGGAGCACATTTTCTTGCAAGCCCCGGTGCTCCTTTGAATTAATGTCTTCAACTTTCATGCCTAACACAGCATTACTCCACTCCCGTTGCGCGGGTAGCTACCGCTCTCCACCGCGGACTCCCCGGGAACTGCCGGGCGACTGCCGCCGCGGGAAAGGGACGATGTCGGGCTTGCCAGGCTCGCCGTGCTCCCCCAGGCACAGCCACCGTCCCTGTGCTCCGGCCCTCTAGGCTCCCCTGGGGCCGCCGCCGGCGGGGCAGCTCCGGGGCTCACCGCGGGGGCTCCGCGCCGGGGGCCGGGGAGCCCCGCAGCCACCGCGGCGCAGGGGCCGGTACGCGGGTGCCCGGCGGCCGCGGCAGGTGCCGCCGGCGAAGCCGGTCGAGGCGACGGCGGGCAGCGCCTCCCCGGGACCGCCGGCTGCTTGCCCGCCCGCCGCAGGGGGAACCGCGGCCCGCGCCCTCCGCCGCACCCGCTCACCTGCCGCCGGCTGCTCCCGCTGGCACGCTGCTGCTGCTGCCACCGCCGCCCCGCGGCAGCGCCCGCCGCCGCCGCCGTGCCCCTCAGCGCGCCCCGCGCAGCACCATGCTGGGGCCGGGGCGGGCGGAGCGCGGCGCTGCCGCAGTGCCGTGCCGTGCCGTGCCGTGCCGTGCCGTGCCGTGCCGCAGCGCTGCCCGCCGCTCCGCCGCTGCCGGCTCCGATAGGGGAAAGTAGGTCAGGGCGGCACTGAGCATGCTCGGGGCCGGGCCGGGGGGCGGCCCCGGGGCCCGGGTGGGGGGCGTGGGGGGCGGCAGCGCCCGGGAGCGCCGGGGCGCGACAGGGGCCGGGGCACCGCCGCTTCTGCGGGGCCGGCGGCGGCCGTGCGGCGGCTGGAGGCGAGGCGGCGGAGTGTGAAACGAGCGAGCGGCTGCGAGGCCGCTGCGGGGGCGGCGGGAGTAACGGGGGGTGTCATCCCGGCGGTCCCGGAGTCGCCTCTGCCCGTGCGGAGCCTGTGGTCCGGCGGGAGCGCTCCCCCGCGTCTGCCGGCGCAGCCCCGGCGGCGGGATGCGCACGCCTGTCATCGCATCTCTTCTCAGAGATGTCTGCGGGAGCAAGGGCTGGGGGAAAAACCCAACCTGTTTGGATAATCTTGAAAATCCAAATGCTCTGCTTCAGGGGAATGCTACGCGTGGTTTCCCCGCAGGGGGATTACAGCACCCAACTACAGTTTAAGCCCAGTCTGAGGAGGTCCCCGCCTTTGGGAAACTGACGCGGACCCTGACCCCGGAGGTGTTCACGTGCTCTGTCACAAGAGGGTAAAGCTGTCTTTTAGCTTGAGCAAAAGTGCTTGAATGTGATTGGTGCTACCTGTGCAGCCGCTACGAATGGATTGGGATGTATGCAGGCAGGAGTCTGGCAGGGACCTCGTGTGTGCCAGTGCTGTCCTGCACCACTCACATACTTCCTCTCTGAACTTGTGGCTTCAGAAGAGGAAGATGAAGGGCCACCTTCAGCTGAGCATCAAGGCCAGTGAAACCAACAATGGAGGTCTGTGTGTCCAGATGTTTGTAATCCTCCTATAGCCAGGCTTGGACCTTACTCTTGATATCCTCTTCTGATGGCTTCCAGGGCAGTAGTAACTGAAGCTCCTCTGCTCCTGGGAGGAGTAATCAGATAAGAGAGCATTTGGTGAAACTGTCAGAAAAACTTGGGTTAGGACTGCATCTCATTGCAGGGGTAGAGGTATGATAGGCACACTGTGGTGCACATCTCCAGCCTGCATAAGGAAAACTGAAGTGGAACAGCAACAGAGGGTTCAGAAATGGAGAGGAAGACCCACTCCAGGGAGCTGGACTAGTTGTGCCAAGGGCCTGGGCATCTTGACCTTGCATGCAAGAAGAGCAGAGGTGGATGCAGCCCTTGAACAAGGATGTGGCCAGAGCCAGGTGCCAACTGAGTGAATAGGTCAGGGGGTGTGTTTCTTACTCATCCACTCACACAGCAAAACATTTTCTTGATGGAAGGAGCTGTTTTGGTCATAGGACCTTGTTTCCACTGACTTATGACTTGTACTAGCTTGGCCCCACTTGCTATGCATTTGGTTTTCCTTCTTCCCATGTTTAATTATGGGTTTTGAGCCAATCAAGTGGGTTTTGTTTCTTGGTTAGTGGTGGAGCAGTTAGATAACTGAGTCCCCAATCTCACAAACTCCTTTAAGTTGGGTAGAACTCCGCTGCTTTCTGAATGCACGCCAGATCTGTGTGAAATGAGGTTGAATTTTTGTATTTGGAATAGTCATATGTTTTTCCTAAGTCCCTCTGAAAGTGGATACCCTTTCAGTTGCCTTAGGTTTCAGTGAACATAAGCCTGTGTTGCTGGAGACAGCCATAGGAATTTGGATGTCCACACACCTGCTGAAGAGGCAGTTTTGCTGGAACTTTTGTCTCCTTCCAGCACTTCCACATCTTGATAGGACCCCAGCTCTGACAAGAAGGCCACCACATTATTTGCTCTATGCCCTTTCCTGAAGATCATTATCTCCCATGCTTTGTGTGGCCCATGCTTGTCCTCCTATTCACGGTAGCTGTTCTAGGGGTAACACAGCAGGGAGGTGTAGCCATGTAGACAACCATGGGAAGTTTCCTATTCCTCTTCATGGTCTGCAGCAGGTAGGATGCAAGGACTTAAACCACCACAGCGTTAAAAGCAGTGCACACTTCCCTTCGTTTCAATGCTTCCTTGATGTCCCTTCCCATCTCCCACTCTTGCAACCAGTGTGTAGTAGCCCTGAGGAAGACAGCTGAGCTGTGAAGGGGAACTGCCACAGTCACAATCTGATGATAAACTCCTGATGGCCAGTGGGGAACTGCCCTCCAGCAGGTCAGGCTGCCTTGCCCAGGTCCTGAAATGGCAGATCCTGGCCCTTGCTTCCAGTATTAGGTATACCCACCTGGTATATCATTTGTGCCTCAAACGCTGCAAGTTTGGCAAGCTTTCTGAACTGATTCTGCACCCTGGTGGGCTACGCTTGATGTCTTTGGTGAAGGTCTCTGGGAGAGAGAGGCAGAGCTGGCTTCAAATTTGTGCTTTATCCAGCCTGGAGCAAGGTCTGAAATCCTAGTCTGTCAAGTTAGTGTGTGGACTTCTGGAGGCATTTTTCCACGCCAACTTTCCAACAGTGCTTGCACCAGCTGCATGCAGAGGACTGGCACACTGAGTGCGGCAAGGACTGTAACACAGGTCTTCTAGCACTTGATTAGCTATAAAATCTCTCTAATTCACCCAAGATTAAGTTATTATATTCAGATGAAAGTGCATAAAGAATAAATTTGAGAATGTTGTTCTTTTATTTGATAATGCTTGCTGTAGATAAACACTGGCATTTTAGACTTTGTGCTACAGTGAGCACATTTAGCTCCTATAAAACCATAGCATTGTTTAGTAAGAGGCAACCTCTTACCTTAGAGCAAACAGAAGTTTGTTATTGCTGATAGTTGTATCTGGACAGCATAATCAGGGAAACCTTGTAATCATGCTGTTGGAAATCTAAGATAAGATTAAATTGTACGTTTTGTGTAATTACAGTCCTTCCTTCCACTAGGCAGAGCAGGATACAGGCATGTCTGAAACAAGCTTGTGTGCCACACAATGTAAGGTAACAGAAGAGAAACAAAAGAAAAAAGGGAAATTTTCAAATAGTATTGAGCAAAATAGTCGTATTAGCATGCCAGTCAACATAGATACATGAGGGGATATTCCATTTAGAAATTAGATTGGCATATTTCACATAAAGTACAAAGGAAAATTTTGATTATAAGAAACGCCTTTTTTCAGTATGGTGATACTACTCCTTTTTAAAAATTTCTAGACCCAGGTAAAATTAGATCTTGCATGAATACTAATGAGAAAATACTAACTATCATGATCTATGTCTTTAGCACGCTATATTAACTCAATTGAATTATTTTCTGAAATGTGACCTGCACTTTAGTTTTATTTGTATTAATATCTGTTACCTGAGATTGTTACATTAGTCACTGTAATCACATTATTCTGATCTGAAAGACTGCAATTCTTGCAGCAAGTGAAAAAGGACTCACTTCTTTTGGTACCTGATCAGGGAGAGAGCTTGTTTTGTATCAGTCCTTTCAGAAATATCTTATTATGAATTGTATCCTAGAATATCATAGCTTCTATCATGGCTTGTGTTTTGTTCTTGTTTCTCCTCCCTACCTTTTGAAAAAACTCAACTAAATTTAAAAAAATTAAGCATGAAGCTTGTGATCTTATGGTGTTTTTTATTTATACCTCATAATATCACATAGTGGTAACTATTTCTCTTTTGCCCTTCTGGATTTGTTACTCTTTTGTTGGTGATTCCTTTTTGTCCTCTACAAGTGTATGGATGGGAATGACCAATTAAATTTTATTCCTCCCTCTGCCTTATCTTTTAAGACATGGGGTTACAAAAGTAACTAGGTTGGGTTTTTTTTTTTTTTTTACTTTTACTGTGACCCCTCTTTGCTTCTCTTGGAGGAGAAAAAATTCTTGTCTTGTTGAGGAAGACTTTCTCTGCAGTGAGCCACTTTCAGCACTCACTTCCGAGGGAAATTCCTTCCTGAACTATGTCGTAGACACACTCCATAAATAAAACAAAATAATGGATTATGGAGACGCTATAATATTTTACACAAATGGAAATATGATTCTTCTTGAAATTAACAGCATATCTTCTGTGGTTTAATTTCCTCTTTGAGGTTCTCTTGGCTTTGCAGTATATTCTCTTGTCGTAAAGGTCTCTCCCTGTCCTACAGCATGTATGTGAATAGTTTCTACATGTGCTTGTAGTTGAGTTGGAAGTGTTGTTGCTCAGGCTCTTCAGTGATGTGTGCTACCAAATCCTAGCTGCATGGATGTGCCAAGCCAAGGGCAGATATGTCTGCATAAATTATTGGCAGCTGTGGAGAGGGTTAAATCAACACCTCTTGTGATCTGAAGGGAAAATCCCACAGATTCCACAGAAAACTGGGTTTAGAGGGTTTGGCACCATTGCTTAGAAGTTGCCAAGCTCCTTAGGACATGAATAAATAAAAGAAGGGCTGGCGAAAGCCCCTCTATCTCCATCCTTCCCTCCAGCAACTTGCAGAAAAAACTTCCCATGTGTGGCCAACTGAGAGCACTTCTTAGTAATAAAAGAGTTTTGGTTCCTTTCTTTTTCTGCACCCCCCACCACCTCCCTGCCCCATGGTTTCCTATACATTTCCTTCTAGCTACTGAAAACTGGAGACAGGGCATTTCTTCAGATGATACTGATGAGATGGAACTCTAGGCTGAAAATGAAGAGTTGCTAAGCCAGGAATAGAAGGATCTGAGTGCTCTGTCAAAGCTTAAGAGGGCCTTTTGTTCAGACAAAAATACTGGATGACAGATGGATCAGTGGGGACCCTGGGTGAGCCAAAGGCCTAAGGGTCAAAACAATTGGTTTACAGTTACCTTAATAATGTCAGTTGCCTCAGACTCTTTAATTCTCTTCCTTTCTACTTCAAATAATCTTATTTATTTCAACTTTCTATTATATGAAACAGTGATCATTTCTCTAATCGCCTTTGCTGACCTCGCCTGGCCCATAGCTCTCCAGCTGAATAAACTGAGATAAGGCAATAAAAACCAAATCTACACCACTAATTAGCTTTTGAAACATTGGTGTTTACCATTCACTGCATGAACTGACTATCAGGCATTATACCACCATGGAAACAATCTACAACTGCATGTAATGAATGTAAAATAATATGAGGCACAGAATACAGTGCTGAATTGCACATGAATGAGAAGATACCAGGAATGCTGCGCGACCTTCAGCAAACTTCAGTGTTTATGTCATTGAGAAAGATGAGCCACATTATTCATGAGGCTGAAAGGGGGAGAAAAGACATGTGATCTTGGAGCAGTTAGAATGATGTTTTTCTTGTGGGAAAAAAAATCAAGATCATCACATTAATTTTACTATTTCTGTTACGCTGGCACCAGATTCAGAATTTTAGGATTGTGTCAAGCTTTGTGAGTATTATCCAACTGCAAAAAGATGGTAGGACTTTAAAGAATCAATCAATGCAGATTTTATTCCTTTTTGGGGTTGTATTTTTAACAAAGCAAAGGCTTCCAGAAACAAGGCAAATCAATAGATAGAGGTAAACTTTTTAAGAATGTAATGTAATCATGCATCAATATGTAAAAAACAACAACAAATAAATGACAACAAACTATTAAGTATTTTGTAGAATAAAAACAAAACCCCAGACTGGTTTGAGTGCCATAGTCCAAAGCTACATTCTTTAATGACCTGCTATGTTTATCAGAGGAAGTTGAGTATATTATTGCAGGAAATAATAGGAAATGTGACTTTGAAGATATCGTTTCTCATTAGGAATGATAATTCTGTTTTTCTGCATGGTCCACAGTCAGATAGCATTGCTGAGTGGCACTGGTGCAATAAATGCAGAATTTGTCCTAACACTGAGGGTGTGCCAGGCTGGGCCTTGTTAATTTTCAGAAGCCCTGTGTGTTGTAATCCATGCATTTTCTTATTAGAACTTAACAAAAGAAAGCAGATATCCTCTTTTTATGAATAAATATAGTATTTCCACAAATCCTCTAGTTCCACAGTATAATAGTGAAATTAAATATGTGAGTGGTTCCAGTGAGGTAAGCCAAATCTGGCACAGACCAAATGAGAAGCAAAAGTATTGGGTGTCTGATATCTGAATCTTTTCTGCTAAATAAAACTCTATCAAATGTGGACTGGCATTTTCTTTCCTGCAGCCATTTCAGTTAACCTGCAATGTACAGAGGTTTGACATTAGTGGTTGTCCTCAAATGTTTTTAGACAGTATTGACACAGCCAGAACAACTGCATTTATAGCCACCTCATCAATATCCAGCTGTTCTTCAGGGAGATGCCCATACAACCTCAGAACACTTACAATGGAATTAACTTATTAGATTCATTTTAAGTGTTTGAAATACAGTGGTGCACTTCTTACTGCTTTCACTAGAAAAGCAGATTCAGAGAACAGTATTTTTAAGCTGAAGTGTCGCCCATTTTCAGCCAGTAATTATTGTCATACTAGGCAGAACGTTTTGGTTCCTGGCATGTAAAAACCATTTCTGAGATCCTCAGGGTGCGTCAAGCTTTCCTCCTGGCTTCTTCTGAGGGGGGTCCCAACTTCTGACAGTGTTCTCCACCAGCTGAGGCTAGGATTTCTCATATTGACAAAAACGATACAGAATTCCCTTTTTGGAGTGCTCTTCATTTGCTCAGTCCCTAGAAAGAGGTGAACACTGAAGTGGACGGCTGAACTGATTTTGGTCTCAAAAGCCGCTTTCGCCGATCACTTTCGTTAATATTTGCGAGGGCTTTTTTCCATGACTTTATTCTATGGTCAGCAGTTCCAGTGGATTCTCACATTGAATACTGTGTTTTCTGTCTTGTCAGTTTTGTGCTATAAACAGTCGCTTAAATGAAGCTCATTTTTAATAAAGCTAATTTTTAATTGTATTGAGGTTAAAGATATTTCGCTACCTTAAAATATAACTTCAATATTTCTTAGCTTGCATTAGATCAGTTAAACCAGCATGTGTTTGTGCCTTTTCTGATATTAATTCATTCTGCTAATTAAATATACTTAATCAGTACTTGAACCTTTATCCAGCAGCCCTTGCAACTTGAGACTTCCAGCTTTGTCACAAGGTAACCCTGCCATCTGCTGGGAGGTCTTTAGTAATAGGCTTTGGTCTGTAAAACGGGTGGGGATGCGAGCAGTTTGTAATGACAAAAAGGCCACGTCTAGTCTGAAAAGCACAGGCTGATTTCCTATTGCTCGGGGAAACCTACATCTGAAATGCACAGATAATAAGTTACCTGGGAAGGGATCAACTATGTAATGATCGAGGGCTTTTTCTTTCCCTCTTGAGCTGTCAACATTTGCACCATCTCTCATCCTCCCTTGCAGCAACTTTTTTGGGTGGTTTCCCAGGACCAGGGCAGATGGCTGAGGAGTCCCCTGTCCTCCCAGTTCTCTGCATGGTAGGACAGGCTGAGAGCTTGTTGGGCAGTCAGGGATGCCCAGCTCCTTTGACGGCTCAGAGATTTTGCACGTGTGGGGCTGATTTCCAGTAGAGCATGCATCTGAACCCTGGGGGTGGCGAGGAGGGAGAGGGAGGAGGCAAGCATCTGGGTAGAGCAGCTCTGAGAGATGAGCTAGCCTGGGGCAGCTATGCAGGTTTCTATGTTACCCATCCCCACTTGCAGGTGATGCCGTGGAAGAGGCTCTGGGGCTACCTGGTCCAATTTGAGGTTAGTTTGTCCTCTTCTCTGTAAGTTACTTTGCAGCTGGTAGATTGCTGGCATCTGGCGATACTGGGTCTAATAAAAGGTGAAGGCTCTTTTGGGTTTCTGAGCTCACGTTTTCTTTCCCTTTGTATCTGTGTGGCCGAGAGGTGCAAAGAAGTTTTTGTAACACAGTCAGACATACACTGTTATGTCTGTGCTTCTGGGAGCATCTTGCCTTGAAGGCATCAGAGGCGATACCTCTACTGACCACAGGCTCACTCCATGTTGTGTTCTTCCTACACCCACTCTTTGTAGGTGAGTTTTGCTTTAGTTATTGCACAAGACTGGTTATCTGCCTAGAATTAAGCCTATAACTTTGTATAAAAGTAAATCTAAGGCGCAAGAGGAATTATCTCCTCTGAAAGAGAGGGAAACAAAACCCAATCCCAAAAAAGTAGAGCAAAGTTTGTCTCATGAAAGTGTTGGAAGAATTCAGCAATCATCTGGTATTGGTTTGCAAGGACTGGGAGCTATGTCCCTGTTTAGTCACCTGCCATACTGAGGTTCCCAGCTCAGTTTGTCTGTAGGGGTTCTGTACCCCTTAGCACAACACAGGCAACTTCAGCAGCTCAGGTACACCTGTATGTGTTACATCATGTCGAGTCCCAGCAAATAAACTCAATGGCAGCTTTAGCTGTGCTTAGCAGGACATAGCACTTGATCAGACTCGCATCCAAACATCTTGGGTGCTGTCTCCATGTGGGGCCCCTCCTGCAGGGCTCACAGCTAGGTTAGCTGTGCCAGCACCTGGCAATGCAGCTATGCCTAACTAGGACCGGCTTAGCAACCATGACAGCTTCCCATTAGCAAGCAGGAATTTCTCTAGAACTATTTTTAAGTGTAAACAGCTTTGCAAATGAAGTGTATTAAGCATTAGTTTCAGTTTTATTTTTAAGTCTAGATTAAAATCAAGATACAAGAGGTGAGTAATTTTAAGGCTTTTCAGGTAATGGCAGAGCTGTAATCAAAATCTCATTAGAGCTGTCCTTCCTCCACATACTATTTTTTCAAAAGAAATTATACTTCTTGATAGGAAACACTTGTATTATTGGGGAAATGATGTAACTTTCTCTTTGATAGCATAAAAGGCCAAAATTGTTATCTACTTTCCATTAAAACTGTCATTTTACAGATCACCTCCTCATGGTAAGACCTTGAATAGGGTTGGTATTACTTTCAGATATCAAAAGAAAAAAGTAATTGGTACCAGCATATGGTCTGGATGTTAATAATACTTCAGTTTTACCTTGCTAATAAAATAACTTATTCCCACCATATATTGGAAGGGAGGAGGCTTGGCACAATTATAGGCTTACTTAAATTTAAGCTCAAAACCATTTTAGGTTATTTAGTCTTACAGAGATTTGTCTCTTACAACATAATAGAGGGTGGGTTTGGATAGCAAGGTTTTAAAGCCCCAGATATGGGATAGAATTTATCTAGGACTGAAATGGGATGAACTGCAGAAGGTTCTGTGTCAGAGATGGAACTGTTGGACTCAGCCTCTGGGCTTTGCAGAAGCATCTTGGCATTAGTCATAAAGAGGGGTAGTTTTGCAGGGAGAGGACACAGGAACTCCTCGAGCTGCTCACAATCAGAAGACAAAAAAGAAGGATAGTTTGGGTGATCGTCACTGAAACAGTTTCAAATTATCTGCTTCAGGACTGAAGTTGTGCTGCTTGTACTTAGGCTGAGAAAAGGGTGGTATGGGATGGGACAAAGTACTGGGAGAATGTCACGTCTCCTTCGTGCAGTCAGCCAACTGATGTGAGTTGGATTATTTTTCTTCCTCCAGCTGCAATACATCTCTGCATATTACATTGAAGTACTTCTTGAACAAAAGTGGGAAAATTTCAGTCATGTCTAGATCCTAAAGGGAACAAACAACATTCTGGTTTAACTGCTCCTGTCAGATCATGATACAGTGTGTGGGGCAGTAGTAGGAAAAATCTTTTCCATCTCCCCTACATTTCACCTCCTTAAAAGACCAGCTACTGTCTACCTTGTGCAGAACAAGTTATTTTTTGCCCACATACCTCCTTTTTTTAATTCTCATAGTTTTTAAAAGCTAATTAAACCCAATTCTTCCTTTTCACAATCTATTTCACAGAGCTTTGATATTTATGCATTATAAAACTTCCCTTTTGTCTACAACACAGGTTGATTTTACTGCCTACTCGTACTGTTCCCAAGCCTGCATTAATGAGCCACTTTAGGAGAAATCCTAACAGATAGTGGCAGATTGCCTGAGAGGAAGAAAGTCTACTAGAATAAATAAAATTCCAAGAAATTCCAAGACTCATAGACTGTTGCAGGGTTAAATAGGGTAATTCTGGCTTGCAGAAAGCTACCTGTGTGCTTTTCAGAACAGACAGATGTACTAAACTTCTTTGAAAACCAGGAAGAACAGAGCAGAATATCCATCTGCCCAGCCTCCCATCAGTAACCCTGCTCCGAAGATAGGAATGGCTGCTGCGAAGAAATTGATCATGGTCTGGAAAGGGTAACCACAATAACTCCAACTGGCAGAACAAAAAGGGTATATTTGGTGTTTCTTCTTCTGTGTTCTGCAGAACTTTATTCTTTTATTTTCTTTTGTCCCAAATACCCGTCACCTTTAGCACTCGCACCGAGTAACAGTGAGTTGTTCCTCCACTCTGAAGAGGAGAATGGTGTCTGTTCTCATTTACAGTGGAAATGCACTGGAGGGAAGCAGGACCAATGCACCTCGAGGTGCTCTTTCCCACCTCCCTTATGGACTTAGAAGCCAGGAGTCATCTTACACAAACCCAGTCGGTGTGAGCCATGTCCAGCCACCTCACAAGTGCGGTGGGACAAACATATTCAAGCTATCCACATCAGGTGTTTGGTGGGAGATGTAGCTGAGCATTTCAAGCAAAGAGATAATTCAGGATAGTTGATTCCTCACAGCAACAGGAGCACACGGCTTTCTCTTCACTGCACATGCACTGATATATGGGTAATTGGTTTCTCTTTGCATGATATATATAGCACATGTATTGATGACAAGTAGTTGCTGAAAGAATTTGCAGCTCTGGAAAAATAAAGCACTTCCACTCTTGGTGTTTATTATTTGATGAAAGATACACAATTTTGCTTGAGGAGCTTATTTCTGGAGTACAGAGAACAGCTTAATCACTTTAGAAGGCTGATTTATGAAACTGCTGGAAAATATCACAGTCCATAGAGTAACTTCACATGTGTAGAGTGTGGCTCATAAAATAAAACCATATTTAAGCATAAAAAGTGAGAAAATTATTTGATTGTATATCTATTATTTAAAAAAAATCAGATAGGAGATCAAGATGTATTAGAAAAAAATAGTACCCTATTCTTTCTTATTTTATTTGGAAAATATATATTGGTGGTAAAATGAATTAGCTGTAATATCTATCGATTTTAAATTCAACTGAGACTTTTAAAATATAAAAATTAAATAGTTATTCACTCAAATGTCATTCATTCTCATAAAGATAATGCAAACTGTCAGTTCATCTGAGTGGGGATTTCCTATTATTTATTTGTTTGGAAATAGTTTATGAAGACATTTTCAAAACCAAACATTGTCTTTTAAAACATTCTTATTAAAAATCACCAAGATGTTAAGGAAAAGGGGCTCTGCACTGCAAAAGAGATTTAACTTTGGTGACATTTCTTTATGGAATGAAAGGCCAAGCACATCAGACTTGCTTAGGTCCTACTGAAGTACACAGAGAACTAGATTTGAAGGGAGATGGGGTTGTAGCTGGGCTTGCATCAGTGGGGCAGCATGCTGGAATCGATAAAGACCGGGAGGCCCCCCATACCCCTAGGGTGAAATTGGTGTACTCGGCTCACCCCCTGAAGTGCCTGCACACCAATGCGCGCAGCATGGGGAATAAGCAGGAGGAGTTAGAAACCTGCATTCGGTCAGGAGATTATGATCTGGTGGCATTAACAGAGACATGGTGGGACAGCTCACATGACTGGAATGTGGTCATGGATGGCTATGTCCTTTTCAGGAAAGACAGGCCGGCCAAGCGTGGTGGTGGAGTTGCTCTTTACGTGAGAGAGCAACTACAATGTACTGGTCCAGGTGCAGTTGAGGAGCGAGTTGAGAGTCTGTGGGTGAGAATTAAGGGGCAGGCTGGCAGGGGTGACACTGTTGTGGGAGTCTATTACAGGCCACCAGATCAGGGTGAGGAAGTTGATGAGGCCTCCTACGGGCAGCTGAGCGTGGCCTCACAGTCACAGGCCCTGGTTGTTGTGGGGGATTTTAACTACCCTGATGTTTGCTGGAAGGACTACTCAGCCAGCCAGCCTCAGTCTAGGAGGTTCCTCCAGTGCACTGATGACAACTTTCTGATGCAAATGGTGGAGGAGCCGACTAGGAGAGGTGCGCTGCTGGATCTCATCCTCACTAGCAGGGAGGGTCTGGTTGAAGCAGTAAAGGTGGGGGGCTGCCTTGGTTGCAGCGACCATGAAATGGTGGAGTTCAGGATCTCGTGTGGCGGGAGCAGAATAGCAAGCAGAATTGCAACCCTGGACTTCAGCAGGGCCAACTTTGGCCTTTTCAAACAGTTGCTGGGGGAAATGCCGTGGGCAAGGCTGCTTGAAGGTAAAGGGGCCCAAGATAGTCAGTTAACATTCAGGGACTGCTTCTACCAAGCTCAAGAGCAGAGCATCCCAACATGTAGGAAGTGAAGGAAGGGAGCCAGGAGACCTGCTTGTTTAAACAAGGAACTGCTGGGCAAGCTCAAGTGGAAGAGGAGAGTTTACAGATCATGGAAGGAGGGGCTGGCCACTTGCGAAGAATATAAGGCTGTTGTCAGAGGATGTAGGGAGGCAGCTAGGAAAGCTAAGGCCTCCTTAGAGTTAAACCTGGCGAGAGGGGTCAAGGACAACAGAAAGAGCTTCTTCAAATACATGGCAGATAAAACTAACACCAGAGGCAATGTAGGCCCACTGATGAATGGGGTGGGTGCCCTGGTGACAGAAGACACAGAGAAGGCAGAGTTACTGAATGCCTTCTTTGTCTCTGTCTACTCTGCTGGAGGCTGTCCTGAGGAGCCCCGTACCCCTGAGGCCCCAGAGGAAGGCAGGGCAATGGAGGAGTTTGCCTTGGTTGGTGAGGACTGGGTTAGGGACCAGTTAAGCAATCTGGACATCCATAAATCCATGGGTCCAGATGGGATGCACCCATGGGTGCTGAGGGAGCTGGCTGAAGTCATTGCTGGACCACTCTCCATCAGCTTTGCCAAGTCTTGGGAAACGGGAGAGGTGCCTGAGGACTGGAGGAGAGCAAACATCACTCTGGTCTTCAGAAAGGGCAAGATGGAGGACCCGGGCAACTATAGACTGGTCAGCCTCACCTCCATCCCTGGGAAAGTGATGGAACACCTTATCCTTGGTGCCATCTCAAGATATATCAAGGATAAGAGGGTCATCAGAGACAGTCAGCATGGCTTCACCAAGGGGAAGTCATGCTTGACCAACCTCATAGCCTTTTATGAAGACATAACAAGGTGGATTGACGATGGCAGAACGGTGGATGTGGTCTACCTTGACTTCAGTAAAGCATTTGACACCGTCTCCCACAGCATCCTCACGGCAAAACTGAGGAAGCGTGGACTGGACGATCGGGTAGTGAGGTGGACCGCAAACTGGCTGAAGGAAAGAAGCCAGAGAGTCATGGTCAATGGGGCGGAGTCTAGTTGGAGGCCTGTATCTAGTGGAGTGCCTCAAGGGTCAGTACTGGGACCAGTATTATTCAATATATTCATCAACGACTTGGATGAGGGAATTGAGTGCACTATCAGCAAGTTTACTGATGACACCAAGCTGGGAGGAGTGGCTGACACGCCAGAAGGCTGTGCTGCCATCCAGCGAGATCTGGACAGGCTGGAGAGTTGGGCGGGGAAAAATTTAATGAAATATAACAAGGGCAAGTGTAGAGTCTTACATCTGGGCAGGAACAACCCCAAATTCCAGTATAGGTGGGGAATGACCTATTAGAGAGCAGTGTAGGGGAAAGGGAGTCCTGGTGGACAGCAGGATGACCATGAGCCAGCACTGTGCCCTTGTGGCCAAGAAGGCCAATGGCATCCTGGGGTGTATTAGAAGGGGGGTGGTTAGTAGGTTGAGAGAGGTTCTCCTTCCCCTCTACTCTGCCCTGGTGAGACCTCATCTGGAATATTGTGTCCAGTTCTGGGCCCCTCAGTTCAAGAAGGACAGGGAACTGCTGGAGAGAGTCCAGCGCAGGGCAATGAAGATGATTAAGGGAGTGGAGCATCTCCCTTATGAGGAAAGGGCGAGAGAGCTGGGTCTCTTTAGCTTGGAGAAGAGGAGACTGAGGGGTGACCTCATTAATGTTTATAAATATATAAAGGGTGGGTGTCATGAGGATGGAGCCAGGCTCTTCTTGGTGGCGACCAACAGTAAGACAAGGGGTAATGGGTGCAAACTGAAACACAGGAGGTTCCACTTAAATTTGAGAAGAAACTTCTTCTCAGTCAGGGTGACAGAGCACTGGAACAGGCTGCCCAGGGAGGCTGTGGATTCTCCTTCTCTGGAGACATTCAAAACCCGCCTGGACGCCTTCCTGTGTAACCTCATCTAGGTGTTCCTGCTCTGGCAGGGGGATTGGACTAGATGATCTTTTGAGATCCCTTCCAATCCCTAACATTCTGTGATTCTGTGATTCTGAGGTGCTGCTGGGTGGCTGCAGACTCATCTTGTGGTTCTCCTCTCCCTCACATGCCATGCAAGGAGGATGGCAAATGCTCATATTTTATGCGGGGAATGTAGAATTCATCCTTTTGGCTCTGCTTTTTCATGTTTTAGGATCTCAGAGTGCTAGAAAAAGTATATGAAGCCACTGAGTGTACACAGCCACTTTCTTTAGTGTTACAAACCTTATGGCTGGCATGATAGTGACAGCACTGAGCAGCCAGTATTTCTTTCTCATTGGGGTTCCTGGGCTGCTTGTTGATGAGCATAAACACACTTATTAAAAAGGAAAGAAAATCATTGTGCACTTTGGTCACACAGGGAGGCAACAGCAGTCTTAAATCACACATCCAGGCGGCTGGACGATCTGAACTCCTGAGCTCTCAGTAAGGTGGGGTGTATCCTTGAGCAAACTGCTTAAACCCTTTGCCATGAGCTACAGTTTATACATCAGTAAAATGGGGGTAGTAGATTCATAATTTTGTCACAGAGGTACTTTTAGGAGGTCATTGCTGGATGTTCTGTTGTTTACATATACTATGTAAATAATTGTTATTCAGAATTATTGTGCAATTCTTGATAGTTACTGAAGGTAAGATGGTTAATTTTTTTCAATGTCTCAGTGAAATTAAAGCCACAATTTCTATACATTAAAAAAATGCAGGTTTCACCAGTTCACAAGAGAATGTTGTTTTGATCTCCTCATACAATTTATCTTACAGTTTTGATAGTGTCCTGAAATTCTGCCATTGAAAATATATGAAAAAGCAGATAAAACAAGTGTGGTAAAGAAGAGAAACTGGAGTTGACTTAATCCAAATACTAGCAACTAACGTGCTGACTGCTAATATCAAACTCTAATACTGTGCTTGTGAGAAACTTCAGGCAGTAGCATCATTTCACCTCTTAAAAACTCCAGGCAGACTTTCCGTCTTGCTCCCCTCTGTGCCATTCCACTTGATGGCAGTTGGAGCCTCCATCCTCCCAAGTCACAATTGTCTTCACTTGTTCGTTTAGGATGGCATATAGGCTGATGTCTTATGTTTCAGAATTTATACTTCAATACAGCAATTTGTCAGTGTCTGAAATGACCCGGCTCTGAAATGAACTGAATAATCAGTCTGAGGGACCTGGAGAGAAATGGGCGGCACTTCTACTTGCCTGGGACAGTCACCGATATCTGCAATCAGCAAACACAACAACACTGTCTCCGAAGGCTGTATGGTGAGATGCACAAATTGTATGCGAGCTAGAGATAGATGGTTCAGCTCTGGAGAAAAGCATATGGAAGCAGTGAAGTATATCAGGAAAAGTGCACTATTTGTCATGCTGCATTTGCTGCCTTCCCTTGGGCAGGTGGGTGATCTTGCTCTGCACCTTCTGAGCAATGGGGCTTGGCACTGCAGACACCTGGTGCTGACTCTGTCCTGCTTGTCTCACCTGTATGCTTTGCATCAAAATAGCTCAGAGGGCTTTGCGATAATTATCTGTACAGCTCAAAGTCGCCAGGCATTAACAATTATGAATTCGCCAGTATTGTAAAAATTAATTTGACTGTTTGCAACTAATGAAGATAACCACACATTAGTGAGGGGTTAAAGATGGGTGGGTTTTTGGATGGGCCCATTAGGTAAAGAGAAAGCTAGCCATGTGCCATCATCTTGCTTTTTGGTACTCAGGCTGGTGTTGGTCGGTGTAGACAAATCCGTTGTCTGCCTGGGCCAACTGACTGTGTGAATGGCTACGAGTCCATCGCTACCACATTGGGAACTGCTGAGATCTCCAATGCCTTGGCTCAGCTACTACTGACTGCTTTGATTCTCACACCCAAACATCCCCTGGACTTGCTGATCCACAGGGTGAGCGCCAGTATTTCCAGAGTATTCCTGTGACAGAGGAAAGAAGGATATGTGTTCATGTCTGCTATGTCAGCTGCCTGAACAGTCTTGAGAGTTCAAACCTACCAAGCAGAGCTCCTGGCTTAGTCCTCAGAAATAGCCAGACTTACTAGTATGGCACCACCCCTGAGCTAACAACCCTTCTCTTTTCGTTTATGCACGTCACCACTCTAATGTAGCTTCACTGCTGCCAGTTTCAAGGCAAACCACCTCCGCTAATTTGGTGATATGGTCCACCTCCTGTGGCCACCATCTGCTTGATGGGGTTGTAGGGTTCACAGTGTGAGGCTGCAGATCTCTTTGTGCAGCAAACAGGGAATGCTCCTAGGAGTGAGTAATAATTATGATCCACTCTGGATTTTACTCCTTAAGCTCCCAATGGTAAAATGAAGCTTTTATCTACATAGTAGGCATGTTGTGAAAAGCCCCACATTGTATATTATCCATCATTCCAATACTATGGTAGTCTTTGATAAGCAGAAGCAATGCTGCTTCTGATTTTCTTCAGGATGCAACTTCTTAGGTCTTTGTGACTTCAAGTAATTACTGACATGCAGGATCACATACCAACGTTAAGCTTTTAAGAGAGTTTTTAATAGCTGATCTCACAACTACCTGGCATCTCCTTCCTCTCTCCTGGTATTACACTGATTCAGGCTCAAAGTGAACAGAATTGGCTCTCATGTTGTCACAATGTCAAATGTGATTATAAGCTATAAATTACTTAATGAAAAGTTATCACAGACCCTCTAGGCTGATGGATGGAAGAGATCATGCTTAACAGGATCTTGCAAGGAATATAATTTCTTCATTTAAGTGAGTAAAATCCAAAGAAAAAATTTAGACTAAATGAATGCATTTTTGATGGATGTACAAGCCAGTTCCAGTGGGGACATAAACCAAAAGTCGTTAATTGCATTTTGGTTGCCAAATGACTGGAAAATGGATGTAAATATTTGATAGTGCTACAGAGTAACCACTGTTAAGTGTCAGTTTATATGACCTGGGCATTCATCAATGGTTTCAAACAAATTATTTGCATGTGAAGGCAAATAAAGTGAGGAGGATTTAACAGGATTCAGCAGAATGAAAAATAGGCATCTTAGTCATCAGCTTTAGTTTTTCTCAGAACAGCCTCCTATTTTTTGAAACAAGCTTAGGTGTAAGGGCTATCCCTTCTCTGCCACCTGTGGAGATTTTGCCTTCTTGAGTCTGAAGCTTAATCTGAGCCTCACAGAACTTCAGATAAGTAACCACAAGTGTTTTGGGCTAGATTCTGACAAATAACCCACACAACTATTTACAGAAATAACGGAGGTTTTTCCTATTATGTGGAAGTATCGTTCCTGTTCAGTAGTGGTGGAAGAGTTAGGTGCTGCTTTCCTGATTGTATGAATGTCTCTTGCCAATACAATTGTGAAGGAGGAGGTATAGAGGATATAGAAAACTGTAGAGTCCTTTCTGCTAATTGAAAAGTGATCCACAGTGACTGCAGGATGAGGAATGTGTGTCTGGTTTTGTCCTGGCAGAGAGTAAGTCAATGGCTTCTTTACAAATGCAATTGATATTAGAACAAAAATTGAAGATGGAAAGAAAGCTAAGACTGTTGCAAGGGTATTTCTTAGACTGTAGAACAGCTGGGGTTTTTTTCTCCGCTCTGAGGGTTTTCTTTTCTAGTTTCCTTTTGGTTTTGGCATAATGTTTGTAAATTGCATGATGTTCCCAAGTATTTATAAAGAAAAAGCAATCAATAAATTAATTTTTGGCATTCCAAGAACCAATGAGCTCATGATATTTAAAATTCTCTGTATTCTGTGTAAATACATTTTTCATACTTATATCTAAGGTGCAGGGCAGGTTTCGCTGGGGCTGACAGAAGCCAGTGGAAATGCTGTTATTTGGGACAGCATCTTTGAATATGTGAGTCGGGTCACTCAGAAGACCTTCCAGGCTGCTGGTGTCCTTATAATAGTATATTCATACTTCTTCCAGTGTTTTACATTTCTGGTGTAAAACCTGGAAAACTACTAAAAGTTCAGACCCTAGTCTTGCTAATCTTTTTATCTCTGCAGTGATACTTCTTGCTACTTGCTAATAACCTTACATCTGTAAAGAGTCAGGTAACATAATTGGTAGAACATTTTTTGTCAGTAGATGAGAAAGATTAGTACAAATATTCACTCATTCTGGCTTTTATACATGCCTGGGGAGACAAGCATTTTTCTTTGTGGACATTTTCTGTGTCCATCTCATTTGACGGAATTTTATTATATTACATTCCCAAAGGTAACAAGATACAAATAATGGATCAGATCCAAATAATTATAATAACCATGTGATTCCCCTTTCCCACCCCTTGAAATGTTATTGTCTTCTGAAAGAAAAATATCACTTGACTCACAGCATATTCAGAGAAACAAACATCCTAATACAGGCAAACCTACTTTCAGAACTAATGTGTGTGTGGGGGGGGTGTTGTTACTTTTTTGTTGTTTGTTTTGTTTTTTCTTTGAGTGGATAGATTTTACTTACCACCCTCTCCATGGCTTCTTCCATGATCAGCTGTTGTGCTTTGGAGGTGTCCTTAACTATAATCCACAAAACCATTCCAGTGGAAGGACAGTTCTACTCCGCCAAGCCTGGCAAAAGAAAAGATATAAAATTAATGTTTTATTGATCCCACAACTCTCCAACATTGTCATACTGACAGTAGCTTCAAGATGGGCAAGATTTCATCTACGATACTGTGGGTAATTTATTACACAGTTTTTTTAAACAGCTGTGTTTTATGTGATGAGCAAGCACTTCTCTCTTTTTTCTAGACTTGGGCTAGGTTTTCCGTTGCCAGTCAATGAGTGTTCCAAATCACTGATGTACGCAGTTCAGCATAATTTAATAAATGCCTGTTTTAAATTAAAAGTTTTAAAAAATAATTTTAAAAGCATGATTATCCTCTATTACTACCGATGTATACTGGCACAAAAGGTAAAGAAATGCAGGAATGCTGTCTTCATTTGCACTGGTAGTGGTCATGCTAATTCGATCCCTTTCTGTGCAGCATGTGTGTGTGTGTGTGTATGCAAGGGTGCACATGTAGACCCTCTGGACACATATTCAGAGCCTGGCAGCTTGGTACATCACCTCTTTTCGTCATTTCATTATGTGATTTATTCCTGCTGCTAGGTCATTATGTTTGCAGCAAATCATGGTACCAGTTTGCCTTGTATTCCACTGTGAAACCTGTAACTTTAAAATTATGCATCTTCTTGAATAAATACTCCTTCCAGTCAGCCTGTTTGCAGCTAGCACCTTTCAGTGAGAGGCCTGCTAACTTCATTTTCTCCTATCTGCTTTCACACAAGTGCTGGGCTGTAGGCTCATTGACAGAGTCAATTTTAAGGAGAATTTTAGGTCTCTAGTTTTTTTTCCTAGCAAGTTTATATAGGCAATACCTTCTGATTATCAGCATGTGCAGCTATTTGGATAATATCCTCAGATGATTTATTTCATTCTTGTCAATTTTCTGCTCATTGTCAAAGAAGCTAAACAGTGTTTTGTGGAAGGTCCAGCTCATCAGGTCAATTTTACATGGCACTTATTTTTTAAATAAAACAGCATTACAAAACAACTTCCTGGGAACATACACATCTCATATAATTACCTCTGAGTAAACTTATGCTGAGAACATAAATCTGAACTGCAGGGTTGTTTGATGCATTTAGAAAACTTTCTAGATAGTTTTAATATTTAAAGCCGTTCTTAAAAATGAAAGTTCAGCAGTTTTAGCGAGACATGCCTTGCATAGCTTATTTACCCCACAGACAGCAACTACCTCTACAGTTTATCAGGTGAAAACATATTTCCCTAAAGGAAATGAACCCACTATAGTCTATGCTGTGCAGCTTGTATACAAGCTCACAGCCTGCAAAACACCATTCATTTGCCTTAGCTGTGCATTTCAGACCCCTGCCCATCACACGGACCCATGCTCCTGCCCTCAGAGCAGTAGGACAGGCACCAAACTTTCCTGTTCTGAGCACAGGCTGGTGGGGTTTGTGAGTTACTGACCATTTCTTCTGCCAAAAGCAGTAATTTAGATTTTTTTTTTTTTTTTAAAATCTAATTAGCATATGTTTTATATATTGTCTGGAAGTCATGACTTAACTAGGTAGCAGAGTGCTGTCACTTCCCGCCACCAGAGTGACTCCAAAATTAGGTCCCTCCAGGTGCCTCCTTCTCTGTGAATCTTGGGCTGTCAGCTGAGCTCAGAATATCTTTTATATCCTCACTAGGCAAAAGATTTCACTGGAACCGCCTGCAGTTGCTGTCCTTTGACAGACAGCAGGACAACCCAGAGCTGAGGGTGATTTGTGTTTGGATTCCCGTGACTTTCCTGCAGCAGCTGAGTCGCCTGCTTTGTGAGTGCTGCAGTCGATGGGCTTACAGCCCTGGCTCCTGCCTGAGTGTTGCTCTCTGATAGCTTCTGCTAAAACTATGGTATCAGTTGTAATCTATGATAACCTGGGTGATTCAGGCTTTCTGATCTTTGCTTCTGTCTATACCACTTCTTGTGTGCAAGGAGCTCACTGAAGATGCATGGCAGGGTGTCCCTTTCAGGACGGGCTCCCAGCTGAAATCTCCCTGGCTCTCATGTTCAGAAATCTGTGAAAATTGTCCTGGAATTCATCCATGTGTAGTCCTTAGCGTCTGCCTGTTCCTTAGTGTCTGTCTGCCCTTCTGTGTGGAAGTGACTTTGTTCTCCAGGTGAAGAGGGGCTTCTCCGCCAGGCTGATTTCTGGTAGCCTGGTGAGGTGTTACAGCCCGTGTGACCTGTATGTTTAAAGCCAGAGACCATTATGCTAATTTAAACATTTCTACGCAGTTTGGCTGTATGTGTACATAAGTGTAAATACGCAGACCCTCAGTTCTGAAGACAAGCAGAGGCTGCATCACCTCTTTCCCTCATTTGATTATGTGGCTCACTGCTGCTGCTAACAGATTACATTTGCAGCTATCATGAGTGGCTCTTAGTTATAATTTAGTGTTGTTAGATGCTTGCTGTGATGTAGGCAGAAAACAAAACAGAAAAGAACAATTAGTTATCAGATCATAATACTCTTTTCTCATAAAACCTTTTCAATTATTACCTTTAAGTTAGTCAATAATGTGTTCTGATGCTATAATGTAAGTGGAAATGTGGTATCCAGAGTAATATGAGGCAGTACACATGCACAGCAGACATTGTCTCATCTCTAAAACATCACTGTATCTGTACTGCAAGAAAAATAAGTTAATTTTCATACAAGCTCAAAGAAACACTCTTATTCTTGTCAAGCTTCGAGCATTTTAATGTGTTTGAAGTTCTCTTGGCACTACTTCTGCCTTAATAAAAGATACAGTTTACTGGAAGATAGGCAGATCTGAAAGGCTGGTATTCCTGACTGTATATTACCTTCCAAATTAAGGTTTGTGTCTTGGTGGAAGTAAACAGGTTTTGCATAGAATTAGATGTTGTTTATGTAAATTTATGAAGTCATGACTTCAGCAAGGCTTTTGACACTGTCTCTGCCAACACTCTCATAGGCAAGCTCAGGAAGTGCGGGCTGGATGAAGGCACGGTGAGATGGGTTGTGAACTGGCTGGATGGCAGAGCTCAGAGGGGTGTGATCAATGGTGCAGAGTTTGGCTGAAGGCCTGTAGTTAGTGGGGTTCCACAAGGGTCAGTGTTAGGTCCAGTCCTGTTCAACCTGTTCAGCAATGACCTGGATGAAGAGACTGAGTGCACCCTCAGCAAGTTGGCTGATGATACCAAACTGGGAGGAAGGGTTGATGCACCAGAAGGCTGTGCTGCCATCCAGCGAGACCTGGCCAGGCTGGAGGACTGGGCAGAGAAGAACCTGATGAAATTCAACAAAGGCAAGCGTAGGGTCCAGCACCTGGAGAGGAATAACCCCAGGCACCAGTACAGGTTAGGAGCAGACCTGCTGGAAAGCAGCACTGCAGAGAAGGACCTGGGAGTCCTAGTGGACAACAGGTTGACCATGAGCCAACAAAGTGCCCTTGTGGCCAAGAAGGCCAACGGTATCCTGGGGTGCATTAGGAAGAGTGTGAGCAGCAGGTCGAGGGAGGTTCTCCCCCTCTACTCTGCCCTGGTGAGGCCACATCTGGAGTACTGTGTCCAGTTCTGGGCTCCCCAGTTTAAGAAGGACAAGCAATTACTGGAGGGAGTCCAGCGGTGAGCTATGAAGATGATTAGGGGTCTGGAGCATCTTTCTTATGAGGGGAGACTGAGAGAGATGGGTCTGTTCAGCCTGGAGAAGAGAAGGCTGAGAGGCAATCTCATCAATGCTTATAAATATCTCAGGGGTGGATGTCAAGAAAATGGGAGCAGACTCCTTTCAGTGGTGCTCTACAGCTTAAATGCAAGGTTGGGGAAAAGATTAATATCAGGGTTATGGTACAAGTTTGGATTTGCTTCTGCTAATACCAGTAAGTGTTGCTGACAAGTTGGTTACACCAAGGTGGCCATACTATGTTGAGTGTCAGTGCCAGTTTGTGTCACCATGATGTTTGTACATGTGGGACTGGATGGTGTCACTAGGTTGGGGGAAACACTAGGCTTGTACTTAGAATTAGAGGGAGTCTGCAAAAGAAAGAGTGGAAAAACTCAGATGCAAGCCTGTTTAAACTGAAGTGGACTGTCCCACAGAAATGTATAAATAAAAGTTGGCAATGAAGGGTATTTTTCAGGAGACTGAAATATCTTCAAATATCATTTGCTTCTTTGAATTTGCTTGGATCTTGGCAAATATAACAGCAGCACAGATGCTGCCAGTGCGCACTGAGCACACTGACCTTTCAGCAATCTGCCTGTGCATCAACCATTGTATCCTTCTGGGCCCTGGGGAATCCCAGGACGCTGGAAACAAACCCAAGCAAAAGTATAAAAAAATCAATGCTCTTGATTTCAAAGAACAACAAAGACATGAGTCAGTCACAGAGATGTCATTCCTTACTACCCTCCCTGTCATGTTCAGCCAGAATTTCATTGGAAATCAATTTTAAGTGCCATCTTAGATGGAGCTGCTTCTGACTAAATTTTTCCCAAGTCCTTTGATAGTTTTTTTCATGCAAGCTTTAAAAAACACCAGCAAAGTTGGTGGCTGACTAGTGGCAGCTGATGGGTTACACTGAATGCCTGGCTCTGGGAGGAAGCAACCAGGCAAAAATACGCAGCCGAGATAACAATTGCCTGATCAGTGGGTAAACTGTCCAGCCTGCTGGCTTCTGGCAATGGAGCAGTGCAACCCTTGGGGATAAGCTGCTTCTCATACTATTATCTAAAACTAAAATAAAAGGCAACGTCAAATTCTGTTGTCCATAACATGTGTTCTGTAAATGTAAGTTATGGTAGACTTTGGTCTATAACGCACCACTGATTACATGGAGAGGAAGGTCTTGTTGCTGAATAAAGTCAAAAGGTCTACGTTGCCATCTCTATCACAAACTTCCTCAGGAACCTTGAACAAGTTGTTATTTTTGTGTCTCAGAATTCCAAACTACAGAATAAAAATATTTAAACTATGAGGTAAATGTACCATTTTTTAGTAAAGAGCCAACATGTTGCATACCTACACCCATCTGGGCTTGTGAGCCCAGGCATGATATAGTTCACTTTCTTACCTGAAAACAGGTACTTTTCCTTACTTTTGCTCTGAAATTGTGCCTAGAGAAAAAGAAAAAGCATCAAAACAAATGTGTATAATCTGCAGCAGTTTATATTTGACTGAGGTTTTGCTTTGTTAGAATCTGTCAGGTAGATTTCATCATATTTTGGGAAGCTGATGAGTCACTGCACTTGTGATAAGTTGTTCTTTGTGGGTTAAATTATTGTCTCCTTTTATCTTATACACACACTGCACATTATGTGAAGTAGCTCTGCCTTAATTTACTTTACCATCAATCACTACAAGTAAAAATTAAATATAGAAGGAGTTATCGTGCACATGGAGTGTAAGGTTTTATTGATAGACTGAGGAGCGATGCCTGTTTGGTGTTTGCCTTTGCTAAGCAATATGAAGGCTGCTTGACAAGGATGAGCCCCAAAGGAATCGCAAATCTACAGATTTGTGTTTTTAAAGTGTAGTTAGTAAGAGACCACTCTGTGGTCCCTTATGGGTGAGTCAAGAAAGAACAGTACTTGATTCCTCAAGGACTTGGCAGGGCAAAGGACTGACACAATCGGCCATGCTGTCTGAAGCACCGCAAAGGGCATACTGCCTGGGAGTGTGGCGTCAGGGAGAGAAGGAAGATGTTCTTAGACCTGTGCAACGAAGTACTGCTCCTCCACTGGCCTCGACTACGTAACTAGAGGTTTGCTTCATATAGGACGTTATATCCCAGCTTTAAAACATTTTTTCAGCAAAGACTTTTGAAGACTTGAGGTTCTCTGTTCATGTGAATAGTACAGAAATCATGAACACATTCTGGAAGCTGGTAATATGAGAAAACATTTTGAAGTTGGCTTGCCCAGCAAAGACGATTTTGGGAAAAAACCTAAACCCGACCAGTTTGCCATCAGTGTTCATGGAAAGAAAAGATAGTGTCTTAGGCTTTTAATATTATATTAAAAAAGCCTGGATGGCACAAAAATAGCCTGGATGGCTTTTCTGGGATAGAATAAGGAGGCAACCTCTTTGACTTTGTATCTCTGTGGAGGGTCGGGTGAAGCTTAGCTGAGTTAGTGTCTGTGGAAGCAGAGGTTTGGGGAAGCTGACTTCTAAGGCAAGTTCAGTAACGAATCTATGGAAATTCTCCTTCTACAGCTAACATGGCCAACCTCACCTGCTGGGATCTTTGAGGAAGGGAGTGGTGCGTTCAGCATCCCTTACAGTGTGTGTTACCAACCGCCCTACTGTCAAGTGCACTACTGGGGCCACAGGAGGCCCTCAAGGTGAGTATTGTGGTAACCAGCACAACTGTAAAAGCAGCCTTATAGGATCAACGCCCACCGCCTACTTTTCTCTGCACAGGTCCATGCAGTGGTTCTCCTTCTCAAGTCTAAGTATTGGTGAGTATAAGTGGCTCTTGAGTTTCCATATATAGAATTGTATACATTTCACTCTTGCCATAGTCTAAGTGGGTTTCATGGCTCAAATTTGACCACGGGTGAATGACAGCTTGTGTGGCCTCCAACTGCCAAAATATGTTTAAAACAAAGGATTCTTTCAATATGTTTTACTCTTTGCATGGTTTAACTAGGGCAGATGAAAATACATTGCTCCTTGTGAAAGAAAAGTTGTTCATGACAGGAATACTAAAACCCACAAGCAAGTACTCACCTCTTCCTACTGAAGAATATAATATGGTTCACCCTCTGTCATAAGGAAATCAAAGGCTTGCAAGCAAAAAGGAAACTGTATTTTAAAATGAGCTATACTCTACATTTTCTTCCTATCACCGAAGCATACTGACAGAGAAGAGGTAGTGTGATCCGTGACAGTGCAACAAGAACCAGGCGAATTAAATTATATTGCTCCTGGAGTTGTTTTATTCCTCTCACCACATAGGCACTAGGGAAACTGAGGAAAGGTTACAAGCTGGGCGAACTGGAGGGTTTTCTAACACCCGCATGTGAAGAATCAATGTTTTTTTCTCCCTGAGTTATATTCTGGTTATATTCCCCCATAGGAAGGACAGAAAAGAAACTGAAGTCTGGTCAAAGTTACATTGCAAATTTTGTCATTGACAAAAGGTGCCTTTCGTTTACACAGGCTTATCACTGCGAGTTTTCTGTAACTCAGCAACTGACAGGTTTGGCTGTCAGAATAAAATAGTCTCTCGTGGCACAATGCCAGAGTTCAGTGTGCTTTCACTTAGTGTTATCAGATACTGAAAGTCAATCAAATTTATAGCAGCAAAATTTTCCAGCACATCCACGACCTTGCTGGAGAAAGTTGTGCATTCAGCAGTGCCAGCAACCGTCTCTTGTTCAGAGGTTGAGTCCTTGCCGTAGTATGTATCTAGAATAGCTTTTGTAGGGGAGGAAAAAGATGGAGTTTCAGGACATTTTAAATTCTAGTCTTATGATGTGGTGCAATTTAAACTAGATTGAACATTATAAAAACATTGCGTGTGGAATTGGTCTCTCTACCTTGCTTTATCAAGAGGTGCAAGGCAGAACTTCCCCAGAAGAACTTTGAAAAGGGATGATTTTCCTTTCTGCTGGGGGAAGTAAGAAAAAGCTTCATGGGGCAGAAATCTGGCTTATTTTTCTGGACATCCTGTGTGTTGCTTTCTAGCTAGAATAAGTTCCATTACTTTATTATGAGCCCAGTCCCTCGGTTCATGAAGGTGTTTGATAAATTTTCTGAAATTATTCTGGAGAATTAAAACCAAAATGTGAATTCAAGAAATCCTATTCACAGGTTACACAGTCTAGAGAGTGCATTCCTTTTCATTTCAACAGGCTGATGAAAAAGACCCTGTGTGGCCTTGCTTCGGCTTCATGACATTGGCTTTGGCCATGGTGGGGTTTCTAAAGCTTCCCATCATCTGGATGCTCTGTGCTCTCAGTGTTCTGTTCTTTTTCAATCTCTTCTCAATAGGATGATTCCTCTCTCTTGTTAATAGGATGATGATGACTCCTTTGTTTTCAATAAATCTAATACATTGCTCACAAATCAAGTAGTGATTTCTACAGTATTTCTGCTGTAGAAATACTGCAATGATGCTGGTGTTCTGCTCTATGTTTTTGGAACATTTCCCGTAAAGCATTTAATTATGTTTTCTCTTTCCCCGATTATCTTCACCTTTATTTCGATCATTTTTTTGGCTGCTTCATCTGGCTGTATAAACCAGATAGCAAAGCAGCATAATCCTTGGGCTGGCAACAGTGTTATATGTTGTTAAGGGACCACTTGTTTTGTAAATGTTGGACCTGGGTCCTGAAATGCACTCTGATTAAAAACTGTGTGGTTGGATATTAACAGATGATACTTGCCAGAGCTTGGCATCAATAGGCAGACAAAGGTAATAATTAAAAAAGCGCTACCTGCTTGTAAATTCACTTGAAAAGCCTCCAAAATGAGGTGGCCCCTCAAGTAGATGAGCACATAAGTTCAGTGAATAATAAAGGCAATTAATATACAAAGGCAAAACGGCCTTCCTTCAGCTATAGCTGTTGCAGCAATTGACTTATTTACCACCTCAAACTAAAGCAAACCAGACTTGGTTTGATGCTGTCTGTGGAGAAAATAAAATCTTATTTTGCAGATAAGATTGAGTGAAAAAATAGGGCCCCAGAACACAGTGTAGATATAAACACCTTCTCCTGAATGACATTATCTGACGCATCTGTTCACCCAGGGCTATTCCTATTCAGCAACACTATGCCCGCTTGGTCCATCTGGTCTAGAGATGCACTCTGAAAGAAGATTATACAGAATAAATGGGATCTGTGCTACCACTAAATGCATGACCAGAGAACAACAGTACTTCGGAGTTAAGATACTGCAATACTTTTCCTAAGATGTACCTTAATTTGAGATAATTTGCCCTATAAAATGAGTTGTGAAAACAACTTGTGAGCTATAAAAATAAATTTAAAGGTATTAAAGTATATTTTTCGTTGACAGCATAAATACAAGGAGTTATTTTTTCTTATTTGCTGCTCTTTCCAACACTTCTTCCAAGCAGATGCTTTCTGAAAACTTGAGTTGTCTTCTTATGCAGCCAGGAATGAACTATATGAGAACAGAATTCTTTATCTGTGATTGCAGTGGGATTGCGCCAATTCAAGACAAGGGAAATTTTAAGCATGTGATTAAAACATGTGAGACAAAAAATAAAACAGTTTCTTAGAAATACTGTCCAGTAATTCCTGATGTAATTTTCATTTTTAAATGACAGGCAATGTTCCAAGCAGCAGATGTTTAGAGACCTCCCCACTGGGAAGTTTACATCTAAATCCGTATTCATTGTTACTTCATCTTTTATGCCAGTTTCAGCAATGGAAAAGGAAAATGCTATATAGTGTTATAATACAAACACATCACATACCTACATACTTCAGGAAGCTTCATTTTCCTGTCTAAAGAAGTTGGGATAATGGTACCCAAGAAAGAAGTATCATTATTACTGCTTAATAATTTAAGTGCTGCTTTGTCAGACAGTGATCTTGACTACATATTGAGTGGTAGGACAGCAGTTCTGTGCGCTGAGGTCTATCTAAATATTGTCACCTGGAGACTTACTAAACTGTCTTATCTTTCTGTTTCTCTGCTGGTGTGGTGAATGATACTTCAGTTTAAAACCACTCATTGCTTTCCAGCCCATTTTACCTTTTAATGTGAACACTCCAAAGCTCTACATATTCATGCTATTCTAACACAGGTGTTGTAGACCATATGCTTAAGTCTTAAAGACTTAACAGAAAAAGCTTTGCTCCTTTAAAATTTTCCTTTACTAGCACAATATTGTTTCCACATGTCCTGCCCTTTTGACTGCTCTGTAACACTGCTCCTGTTTAACCTCATGCAAGAAAGCAGAGCTGGCATGCATAAAAAGGAAAGGCATTTCTTTTTCATTCGCACATTGGTACTCATCTATGTGAAAGTGCCAAGACGTGCTCTGAGATCTGCATTCGTAGAACTGTGCTGACAATAAGAGCGTGGGATCAGTTAAAAGGCTTTTCTTTTTAATAAAGCTTAACTAAGTAGAAAAGTGAACTCTTTAGGCCTGCTATGAAAAGATACCTTTAATTGCAAAGATGACTGGTTGAGTGTACGGACTGAACAATATGACCAGAATAGAGTTTTATCTGTGAGAAGAAAAATACAGAGTGCTGGGAACCACAGCTGTCTGCACATTGGAGAGTTATTTCCCGGTCACCGTTCTGGAGCAGCGCTACTCGGGAGGAAAAACAGCAGATGTACCAGGCCGTCAGCTCCCACTAACAAGAATACTGGTGGCTAAGACATGCTTTCATGAACTGAGAAAAGAAACAATATTGCAATAATTACTAAAAGCTTCCATTAGGCTGTCACTTACACACATCTCTAACAGGAGATCCGGTGTGACATGGAACAGCAAAAACATAATGTCATGAAAAGAACTCTGGAAGATGATATTCTTCTCATAGAGCTTTTGATGGCTAAAATATAGTCCTCTATAATGAAGCAAGTCACTGTCTACAGAAGGAAAAAAGAACCTTAGAAATATATTCATCTGACTGATTTTACACCTCAGCTATACAAAAGATGAATTGATGATGTAAATAATTCAGATGCAGATATGTACATTGTGGTGTTCATAAATTGACATTTGTGTAGACAGGTTCTCAGAGCAGCATCTAGTAAATAAGCCATTTTTAAAAAGTGTTGTAATTATTAATAGCTTAATTTTCCCTCATAATTACTATTAATGTATTGATGCTTTTCCCCCCATTTCCTGCCCTATGCTTCAAATTGAATTGAAATGAAAACACTATAGCACCAGTTCTTGCCACAGCTCTGATCACTGAGATGTTTTCAGGAGGTGCTTATGAGGGGATCTACAAATGGCAGGCACTGTGGTTCAGCAACACCACTGATGCTCTGCCACGGTGAGACTTCTTGAGCAAATGCTGCTTCAAAATCAATCTGCTTAAGAATGTGAGAACCACTATGGCAAGTTAAGAGTCATGTGTACGACCCTGTAGTGCCCAACTGTCTCATTTAACACAGGATTACCTCAAATGCGTGTCACTTTCTGCATTCAGAACTGCAAGTTATGGGAAGACTGGGTTAAGAGACCATCTTCAGGGACCCCTGTGTACGTGGTGGAGAGGCATGGGCTAATGACCTTCAGTGCAGCAGGAGTGACTCGGAGCACCGAAGCCTCTGCATCTGGACATGCCTTTCTTTCCTCTGCTGCCTTCAGAGTTACCCGAGCGTTGACCCTCCTGGCATGGAAGTGATACAAGAGCTACTAGTTTAGATTCTTGAAGACAGGGTGTATGCTCTTATCTTTCTGCTGTCTTCTTCCCCTCCCCTGTACACTAATAAATTCAGAAAAGGACTTTTACCTCTTTGAATTGCAAAATGTGATATGGATCATCCTCTTCTATAAGCAAATCATAATACTTTGCAGCTGCGAATAAAAAGAATCTCAAATAAATCTGCATTCTTTGTCAGGTTCTTCTAACTAATTAGATGATGTAAGCACCCAAGAATGTCAATAGCATCACTGTATATCAAAGTTCTTCACAAAGGATGGTAGCTATTGTTATCCCCATGGGGATACAGAGAATGAAGGTACTTGTTCAAAGTTACTCAGAAAGGAGCAGGAAATCCAGGTCAAACCCATTTACAATGCTTTGCCCACTTGGCAGCACCATTAGGATTTTTTTTCCCTTTTCTTCCCATAACCAACGTGTTATTCCAATGCAGCTATTCATTTCATCCATATTCAACTGCAGTTAGAAACTGGAAATAAGATATTATATATAGACTCTACATTATAATGTAGCCACTGGCTTAAGTTGAGCACACAGAGGCGAAGCCAAGGCTGGAAAAAAATGTGACCTAAAGAAAAGCTTGAACTTGTTTAGCAGCAAACTGACTTGGTGCGCATGTGTGAATTGATGATTACTTCTAAACCTTGTTCCTAGACTTTAATTCTCACTGTCACTAACTTCATACACAATAATCTGTCTTGCCTGAATAATCCTTGCTAAAAACAGAGACACAAGCTAACACTAATACCTGTATTGCCATTCCAGTTTAGACAAGGTTTTTTAGTCCAAAATAATGTCTCTGACAATGGCCAAAGCAAGAGCATAAGAAATGAGGAAATCTTTAATGATCCTTTGAGCTCTTCCTTCATTTTGGGCAATCATTGGATTAGGAACTCCTGATCTGGACCATGTAGGTCATTGTGTTTAATAATCTTTTATGGACCTGTTCCCAGTTGTTGTGTTTAATCCCTTTTCCAAACCCATTTGTATATTTGGCCTGTGCAAAGTCCTGTGTAAAGTTATGGTGCATGTAACACTTTCTCCCCCTGGCCTCCCCACCTGCTGATTAAATCCCCCCCCTCCTTCTTTTGTGATGAGAACAGTGCACACGACTCCCGATGTGTTTCGCTTATGCCGTTGCTGGTCTTACAAAGCTGTCTTGCACACCTTCAAGCTCTTTCCAAACTGCAGAGCCTGGCTCATTTTGTGCATCCTTTAGGGAAGCTGCGTTATACCCCTGTATACTATGATGCTGGCTGCATGCATAAAACAATTCTGATTTTTTGAATGAAGAGTGCTGCGTAAAAGTGAGAGAACAGGTTTTGTTGCAGGTTTTGGTTTTTGGCAGGGACAAAACATTTGTGTAGTTTATTCATCACAGGATATTGTACTCTCTGTGCTCTGTGAATCTGTTACTGGCAGCAAGCTGTGGCAGCTATCAAATTTCTAGTTTGGTGGTAAATATGTTAGCAAAGTTATTAGAAAAATTCTGTTATAGCCTGGGAAAAAACAGAGTAAGCAATATTTTCCGTGAGATTCCTCAGTGTCAGATAGTCATATATGATTGTTTGGGCCTGATGCTCGTTATCCTTAATAGAAAAATAAATTTTAGAGAAACAAAATATTAATATTTTTGTCCCTTGAGAAAGAAGGTCATTTCACAATCAGCACTGTGAATGAGTATTAGAAACATCCCTAAGAGTAAGTCTCTCTCAACAATGTGCATGTGGCCTTGGGGAAGATTTCTTCTCTGTTATGACTGAACTTTTCTCATATGCTTTGTCCTACTCTCCTCCTCTGCTGTTGGACTTCTCTCCGGTGTCATCCTTCTCACTTCATTTGTCCTGAGCATCACCAATACTTTATTTTGAACAGTGAGATAAAGGTCAGGGCATGCCACTAAGCTGTTTGCAAAGATCTTTCCCCCTTTCATTAGACCTCAGAGGCAACGGGTGGGTATGTGTGGTCGTGGTGTTGCAGCGTTTCATTCAGGAAGCTCACAAGAACGTGCTTAAGATTTCCTCTTGCCCTTATAGTTCTGAGTCATGAAACTTTTCTATGGGATTTTATTAAAGAGGACATCAAAACCACATAATTGCCTTAGAAATTTTAGTTCCATTTTAAAAACTAACTTGGTCATTCAGGAGTCTAATGTACAGAAATAAGCAGTAGGACTTCACCTTCCTAAATACTTTACTTACTCTGAAAATCAGTTTTAATTTAAAAACACTTAGGCAACTGTAGGAACTTTTTACCCCAGCCCACCTTCATTGCTTTGGTACCACAGCTAAGCAATTCCAAATATTTTTTCTGAATATCACTTACAAAATAGAGCAAGGCCTAAACTACCAGGATGCAAAACAGTCACATCCAATGGCCTTTTAAAATAAAATGTTACTGACATCAGATGTCTATGTTTTTTGTAATATGATTATCATAAAAGGCTCCAATTTGATTTCCTTATTTCTGACACTAGACAGGAAAGGGCAATTTGCCAGTACAGAAACTATTTCCAGTGGTGTTTTTCCCACCGTCTCTCTTTTCTACTTTACAAAACCTTCCTGTCTAAAAGGGAAATTTCGTATTTCCCTGCTTACGATAGGTTTTGAGAAGACTATGGAGACTCTTTGGAAAACTAATTAATTAGGGGAGCAGCTCCAGACTTCTGAAATATACCTTTTTTATCCCTTACTTTTGGCTTTAGGGAGTTAGCTGAATTCATACAAGTGACATGACTGGAGAGAACCCCATGGAATAAAGGGCTCTTTAATCCGATAGATTATTCTGGTGGGTTTTCCATCATTTTAAGATGTAAAACCAAGATAGGATATCTTGCTCAGGGACAATGAAAATGTGTGGCCTTCATTATAAAGCTGCTGATGATTTCCTCTGGCTTTGAAACTCATGAGTCACTGGGATACTTGTTCACAACAAACACCACATGCAAACATGACTGATACCCACAGAGTTCAGTCCCTGAATCATCTGTGCATGTTGCTTTCTGAAAGCCCTCTCTCTGTGGTGATATGTTTTGTGGGAACTAATTTAATGTCTAAGAGTCATTGCAGAATTGCTAGAGAGAGAACTAAACCTGGACACAGAATTTCTATTTCTATTGTAATAGGCTTCATGAAAATACTATTGTTGAGTAACCTAATTCATCTTGAGAGTAAAAATAAGGAGTTCCTAAAAGTATCAAAAAGTTTAAACAGAGCAACACAAAGCAGTCAGTTTCTTGATAAATATATCTAGTTCCTAATTTACGTGACTGATAATAAATAACAGTAATGAAACAGCAAGGAATAAGAAAGACAAAAAATGGGAAAAATTTTATTATGCCAATTAAGAATAATATTCTTACTCATTTGGTATAACTGCTGTTACTTGAAGATATAGGCAATATTGTGTTCCTGATAGTTACCTTTCAGAGATCCATATCCCCAAAGTCAATGGTGGTCTCCTATAGTGATACTGGTTGCTTTAAATGAAAAACTTTATACCACACAGAGATTAATTACAGGTGGGATTACATATGATGTGACCTACAAGAAGTGCAGAAGGTCATAGCATACTAGGTCATCAAATCAATAAAAGAAGAAAATAAATAGGCCAGAATCACTGGCTTTGATTATTGAAAAAAAAAAAGTTACCTGGGGGGTTCATGGAGGGAATGATTAGAGAGATCCTTAAAAAGAGATGGAACAACAGATGAAAAAAAAAAGATGCACTGAGATGCAAAAGTGTGGGTTAAATACTTAGAGTGGAAAAGGTATGAAAAATTTGGATACTGAATAACACATCTGTAAGTATGATGGCTATTCTCTTTTGGTTTAGGTTTGTGATAAATCATTTCTTTTCTTAGGTGTTTCTGAAGGGCCTTTGCTATTTTCTTTCATGTTTGTGGGATGCCTAAAATGTTTCCAGTTTCACTGGCTATGCCCGTATTAAGACAGCAACAGTCTTTCTCAGAGATGCAGGAACTTGTTTATTCACTTATTAAATAATGTCTTCCAAGTTCTTGGCACTGTGCTGAAAATGGTACTTTACATCATCTACTAGGAGGGTTTTAAGGGTGGCATTACAAGCTGGATTTAGTTAGAAATTCGAGCAAACAACATTCAGGAGTCAAAATTTTGGGCCAGGCCAACAGTGTTCTACCTGTTTTAATGCTCAAGTTTTTTTAGGAAAATGCAGGAAAATATTTTTAATCTTTTGAACCTTTTAGGTCCAAAGTTCATCATTAGCCAAACACAGAGAAAGGTACAATTCAAAGTTCTATACAACTCAAGAAACCAAAATACCTTCGCGTTGATTTTTTCCAGGTCACATCCTGGCAAATTCACTTGCTATATCAATCCAGATCTGATTTCATGTAAGTTGAAAATAAAAAGAAAATATAATTTTGAGGTATTCTCCAAATTCTGTACAGCTATAGGGGAATCTTCCAGCAGCAGTCAGATTAGTTAACACATTTCTGGGATATTTGTTCTTGAAAAGAATCAGCAAGACCCTTATCCTTCTCCCATAATAATATCCTAGCTTTGCAGGGCTACACAATGGCTTCCACAGTCATTAAGAGAAAAATAAGGTACCAGTATTCCTGGCAGCAATGTCGGAAAAACGAAAATGTATGTTGCTTTGTATTCACAGAGAACCTTCCATTCAGAATGACTACAGTTCAAACACTGCAATCGTTCTGTTCCCATCTAAGACATAGCCTACAGTGGGCTGCTCAAAAACTGTTGTTAAATAATAAAGAAAGCAAGACAGATTAGGGCATACACCAGCACAGCTCAATGCAGTTCTTTTAAATATTTACCCCAGTGCATCACAATCGATTGTAAATGCAGAACTGTAGGTACTGCAGATCTGTAGGCCACAAGGTTTTAAAATACAGAGTTCCACACAAAGGAAATTATTTTTAAAGAATGAAGTTTAAAATGAAACTTCCATTTAGAATTTAGGGGAAACCCCCTCAAAACTGAATGAAGTATTTTCCTCAAAAACACTATACGTTCTTGGACACCACCACTGGTGCTTGGAGACTGACATTCAATTAGACAAAATAATTCTTTGCATGCTCACCGTTTAATGTAATAACTGTCATATTGTATACACATATACATTCTCTCTTCTAATGAATTCCCCATATATATTTTTTTCTCAATAATTCATTAATCACAGCTGTGCTGAGGGGCTCTTGTTTGGAAGTAAGAGGGGATATTTTCTTTCAGATCAATAACCTGCATGGACCTAAAATTTCTAAATGTATTTTATGTGGAAGTCCAAGTTAATATTTCCATTTTTTTCAGGAAAAAACTGCTCCCCCTTGCTACATTTGTACCATTCCCAAAGGAAAAGTGGGATGCGTTGCACAGTGAGTCTTAATGTGTGCGACGACACAGGCACACGTGATGTACGTAGGACGTGTTGTGAGTTATATCCCTTGTATGCCAGAATTCTTTGGGTCATGTACAGTGGCGATTTGTCCAGAATTTCTAGGTGGTTTTTGTCAGCCAAAAGCCTGAAAATCCAGTGGAACTGAAGTGTAGGTACACCAGAAAGGACAGTTAATTGCCACTCAGAAGCAAGTCTGGAGACCCAGCCTGCCCAGAGCTGCCCACATGTGGGGCAGCTCTGCAGTGCTGCTGTCAGCCCTCCCACAGCTGCCCATACCTTGGTACCATCAGAGGATGTGTCTACCACACCAAGTCCTTTCCTTCCTGTGTCCTCTCATCCCCAAGGATAGATGGTGTCACTTGCACTAGCTGGCTTAAATCCAGCTATGAATGAGAGAAGTTATTTGGTCTTACGTGGATGAAACAGAAAGGGAAAACTAGACTTTAATTTGCCAGATCATTTCTTCCTACGTGAACCTGTCGCCCAGCCTTTTCCTTTTGTCTTGAAGTGGGTTCCTCCAGGAACATTTAATCACAGCAAAAACTCTGTCCCTGGAGACCAGACACTGTGCTTCATGAGGTTCAGGGAACCAGTATGTGCATATAAGATTTCACTGCCATTGTTCAATTTGCATTGTTCAGGATGTTAATTTAATTTCAGATGCTTCACCACAGTCAGGGAAAAAACCAAAACCTCTCTAAATTAAATTAGCTGATAGCGAAAGCATCTAATGTGCAGCAGATGGAATTGCATTTTACTTACATTGAACTAAATTAACATTTAGAACTCTGGAAGTTAAGAGATGTATTATTCAACACATCAGCAATATAAAGCTTGCTTAATAATTATATTTTGAACATGTTTTTCTAATTCAGGTCTGGCTGAATGGCAATATGACAATAGCATTTGACAATGACAATAGTATTTGCCTGAGAACTAAAATCAGTCTTAAATGACGTTTACATTTATTCCTGTGTAAAACTGTATTATTTTAATTAGACATATCAATTCATTCCGTTGGATAAAATGATCTTCTAAATTGAGCCCAAGATAAAAATTGCCTTACTGATGATAGTGAAGAGCTTCCAAAACTTCTATACATGGTTAAGAAACTGAGTTGAAACATGAAAACTTGCTGTTAAGCAGCACTGCACAGAGGACACTGCTAGTTTAGACCTCTCCTTAACACCATCAAACAGTGTAAAAAGGGACCGGTTTGTCTTCAAAGAAAGTGTTGGTGCCCTGAAAGCAACATGGGGACTGCGGGCTCTTCCCACACCACGTCACCCTGTGGGTCCTGGCTGCCCAGGCCCAGCCCAGCTCCACGGTGGGGCTGGTCTTGTCCACAGCACGAGCTCGGCCGCCAGCGGCAGCCCCAGCCCTGCTGCCAACAGGGCACCTTGGAGAGGAACGTGGAGCTGCAGGCTGGGTTGCAGATGGGGTGTGGTGGGACAACAGGCCCAGCCCCATGTTTGCAGAAGGAGGGCAGGAGTGACAAACAAGTTGGGACCATACCAAGTAGTTTGAATGGGTCTGAGAGGAAAGGCAAGTTGGAGAAAATTAATCTGAAAATTATGTGGACTTGGCTAAAAGTAGCAGTAATCTGGGAAGAGAGGAAACGACTGAGCTTGGATATGCTGCGAAGAGCAGAGATGGCTCACATGTGTGACTAAATTAAAAGGCTTGAGATAAATAGCAATACTGGGCTGAAGGCACTGGAATGATCCCGAGGATACATGCTGGGAAGGCACGCATCTGTGCTAGTTTGTTCTAACACATGCTATTTATAACTAAGGGGGAAAGAGGGAATTAAAATTACTGTTACTACTAAAACCATGACTCTTGTGAAACTTCCAATTAAGCAAGGTTTTACCTGGCCCATGTTTGGTTGGGTCACCTGAGCAGCTGAAGGTTTGGCTGGATCCTTGAACACGTATTTTCACTTCAAAATTCTGAACACTTGCATATAAAGAAACAGCTATCTACTATTGGTGGAAAACTACAGCACTTTCATGAAACAGTACATAAAACTTAAGTCACTAAACAAAATGGGAAGTCTTGGAGAATCTGTACAGTTAAAACTTACTGAAAGTTTTTTACATGTTGCCAAGTATCAAATGTTTGTGATCATAAGGACCAGGGGTTAGAGATCAAAACATTTCTTAATTTTTTTCATTTTGCTTGCTTTGTACATCTGGCAGTGTCAGGTTATTGTCCATCTGCTACATCCCCTGTTCAGTTACTTATGCTCACGGTTCAAAATCACATCTGATGAACTAAGAGCAGAGAGCAGTTCTATTAGGACATCTACCTACATGCGTTTGCACACCAGGGATTTTCTAACACAGGTACTGACGTGGAAGCCAGCAATCAGAAAACCTTTTACAAATTAGAGAATGAGCTGCAAAACCCATGCAAACTGCAAGGGACCTTAGGCCAAAGAGTTTTATTTGTAATCATAACCTAATTTTGCTGGATCAGTTTCCATTTCTTTAACATCCTTACATCAGTTTTATCTAAAAAAAAGCTTCAGTAAAACTAAATACTGATCTTCAGATATTCCTGACGCCATACAGCAGGTCAAGAAGAAAAGTGGCACACAAAAGCAATTCCAACATAATGTGTTGGAGGAATGTATCAGTTGGGATCAAGTAATAATTGCTAAGACCACCTCAGGTGCAACTTCCTAGGTAACCGATTTCCCGGTTTCCCAACTCAAATGGAAAACAAAAACCAGAACACAAATAAAGTCAAATCTAACAAAACCATGAATTTGATGTGAAGCAGAAAATTCTGATTTTGAGTGTTTTAAATGTTTCTGAATTAGAATAAAATTTTCTGCCAAAAAATAAGCAAATTGTTTTTCAGTCTTTCATTTTTTTTGTCTTTTTAGCTGAAATGATCAAAAGAAACATCCACTGTATTGTGCTTGCTTTTAAAGTGTTCTGATGAAATCCAAATGTTAACAAATATTTTCTGGACACAATTTTGATTGTTGTAAGAGCTCTGTTTAGCTTTTTACAAAGCTTCTCTTATAAGGCCAGCCAGTCTCTTGAAGGCCTGCAAAGACACAAATATAGTTCACATTTATATTCAAGCATCACTTAAATAGGCAACACACTAAACCTGTAAAGCTACAAAAACTACCCTAACCATATACAAACTCGGCATTTTATACTGCAAAATTCTACTGATATTCTTTGTTTTCCTTTTATAACAACAGGTATGGGCTTTGACTGGACAAAGCTTCCACTTTTCTGATACAAAATAAAAGTTTTCTGAAACAGAAAAATACATATATTAATGGTCAAAGGTTATTTGGGGTTCAGATGCAACTAAACAGCTGTTACTTTTAATACAACTAGTGACCTCTGCAAGAGTATCTCTTTTAACTTAATATAAGGGCTTAGAGGCTCCCAAGGTGAAAGAAAAGGAAGAACAGTTGAGTGGGGAAGCATAGAAAAGATACAATTTGACTGTCAACAGTGTGGTTATGAGTTTCTTTTACAAAGAAGAAGGAAGAAATGAGAGAGAAAATAGAAGTGCTTATCTGTTACAATCCTTCACAACTGAATGATAGTACAACTACAAATTCTGAACTGTTTCAAGCACCTGAGTCAAATTAGTATTAAATCTGCACAAATAAATGTGCCCTATCTTTCTTCCCAGTGATTTTACAGATGCAGCAAAATAACAACCAAAATGTTCCCAAGATACATAAAATATTTGTTCCTGAGAAAATAAATACAACGTATATGTCAATTGTATGACAGAAAACCAACATTCTTTCTCATAAAGGACTGACAACACACACACACAAAAGAAGGAGATAATTCAGTCTCAGGAATGGAAAGTCTGGAAAATAAAAGATACATGATGCCTGCTAATGCTAAAACAAATAGCAAAACTTACTCTGACTTCAGTAAAGCCTTTATGAATAAAGTCTGTCAGGATTAAGCGTTAGACTCCACTTGTATGAGATTCACAGAAAAATTTTAAGTGGTCCTAAAAATTTGGTACCTTTCACATCATTTGGATATACGTATCTTCTTTAAGAAATAGATAATACTGCTTCAAAAGTACTGCTTAATCACCTACGTACTAGAAAAAAACATTAACATTCAAGAAAACACATAAGGAGAAATAAGTAAAAATAAGGGAGCATTATTATGTGAGAAACTGTCTTCGTAAGAATGTAAGAAAAAAAATCTCACTTACGAGATCCATTTGGGCTGGAGAAGACAGAGAGAAGGAGGCTCTGACATACGAACTAGGTTCTGAGCTATCGATGTTGAATGCTCCTCCAGGAACCAGTAACACCTAAGAAAAATTGATGAGCCACCCAGTTAGCACAACTTCTACAGTTTTAAAACACTATGTTAAATTAAATTTGAGAAGGCTCACTGCTGAAACACTGGTATCAGAATATGGCTTTATATATTTCTTCTCTTCAAAACGAGAAGCCAGAAATATGCAACCTGGAATCGGACTTTTCATAACAAAATCAAAGGGCTCGTAGGTTTTGGTTATGGATTCTGGTGGGTTACCAGGTCTGGCTTATCATCACAATGTTTAGAAGCACCAGTGAGGTGGGATGTAGTTTACTCAGTACACAATACTGGCTCTTATAAATTGTAGAAATAAAATCACACTTAATTTCTCTCATCGAAAAGATATAGTGGACAGCCATCATTCATATAGTTACATATATTAAAATTATATATATACACCTGTTGTATACATGACATTGTTCTATAGATTATAATGGCTTAAATCTAACTAAGCTGATTACATATCAACATCTGAATACAGACATGAAAATATTTTGAGTCACTATGCAACAATGCCTGACTTGCAGACTCAATGATGGTGCACAGCAAGTTCCTCTGTTTTTTTATGTGTGCGTATGTGTAGATAGATATGGTAAATTAACTTTATCCTTCCCTCATTTCATTTTAACATTGTAAGCCATTAAACCATAGTTCATACTTCTTTCTGCAAAGCTTTTTCCATGATCAGCTGCTGTGTATCAGAAACACCCTTAATTTTGATCCATAAGAACATGCCAGCAGCAGGAGGGTACCATTCTGCCAAGTCTGGAGAAAGAGAGAGAGAGAAAAAAAGGGAGTAAAGAAAAAAACTTCTGCCTGACCTTTAACTGATACATCATAGATTCAGTGATGTTGTAGAGTCGTTGCTCCAATGCTCCAAAGGGAATGTGGGCCACAGAGCCAGGATGCCACTTGCCAAATTTAATGTACGCCTAATCAAATCTGTGTGGGCTCACTGTACTTGTGCTGGTATCCTCAGTTCTTTTACTGAAGTGATTGCTCTGGATTACATAAATCCCAGACATTAACAAACTATATTTGTTGATTAGTTTCAGCTCAAGTAAAAAATCTAAAATAATTTTTCTGATGCAGTTTCTCCAAATGTCACATTGACTACCAATATGATTTAAAGTGTAGCAAAGAGCAAAAGTGTTTTCCTTTAAATTACGATTATAGATTTTTCCCCAAAGAAAAGGAGAGCCTGGGAGTTATGAGGAGGATGGAAAGCCTTGGAGAAGATTTGTCTTAAATTATATATGCAGACTTACTGCATACCTTTTGTTTACCCAGATTTCTTTATCTGGTTTTGGACATATTTTAGAAGAAACTATTTATTTGACTTGACATCTTCTCCAGCTCTTCCTTGAAGAATTTAACCATTGCATAGCTACAAAATAAAGGTTTATCTTCCATAATATTATGGCTCCTATTACTAGAGAACATGAAGGCCCTATAGTCTTTTACGTAAGAGTATATTCTCTGAATACACTTTAAGGTTGCCCACTGCTATCACACTGTTTTGATAGTTGGGGAATTCGGACAAAGAGGGCCTACCTAGGTCAACAACCCATGGTTATTCAGAGCCATGTAGAAAAAGAAGAAATACTTCATATCTAAAAACCTGGAATAAGCAGGAGTAAGCACCTTAATGACTGTGTGGTGCCCACATACCCATGTCCCATGGAAGTATCATCTGAGGTAGGTGGGCAGTTCTTAAGCAGTTATTGCTGATTCCACTTAGACTGACAAAAGGAGTGAAGTCACCAACTGTAACTGCATTATTGTTAATCGAATTATTTCTATGCTCCATGATTAACACAAAAGAGGACATTTAAAGTTGATTTCTGACAAAAATATTATCACTACTTCTATATTAATTGTTTCTATCTTCTTTTAAATTAAGGCCACTAAACTGCTATTTCAGACAGAGATTTTAGAGACAGAGATCTTAATGACAGAGATCTTAAAGATAAAAAGTATAAGAAAATAGTGGAGTGAAATACATGCTCTTTGTAAAACTGCTTTATACAGTAATGTGGTGAGCTTTTTTCTCATCACCATCCCATCAAAATGGGACGAATCATCCCATCAGAAAAGCATTAAACCAGCAGCACTAGATAATTTGTCCTAAGCTTAATATTTAATGTCATTGATTTGCTTATAGTGCGTATCTGTCACTTCAGTCAAGAGATGAAGAGAGATTTAGTGATTTTTCTTGAACACAAAGATGACAAATAGCTAGAAAAAAACTTGAGTTATTAGCTGTGTTGCACTTACTGACCTTTTAACCACTTGTCAGCAGCAATGAGCATTGCATTCCGCTGGGTCCTGTAGAACTCCACCACTCTGAAAGTAAATTATCAATTCAAAGTCGTGATCCTGTAGCATTTCAGAGTCCGTTTGTTTCCAAAGGCTGAAACGAAGCTTTTCTACTTGAACAACCTAAGTGCATACTTAATGGAAATATGAGCATATCCTAGATGGGCACAATACAGTGTGTATAAAACTTCGTGTATGTATCAGAGAATCTTGAATGCTTCAGCGTGTCTCTAACAAAGTGCTGATCAACTAGACAGAGGAAATGCCTGTGTAGCTGCTTATTAAGCTTTACATATGTCATGGAAACTCTATATTTTATCCATTCTGTCTATTATATCAGTGGATACAAGCCCTGCTAGCAATATTTACCACGCAAAACAGACATACTGAAGGAAATGAAGGACTTATGCAAAAGCACAGACTCAATATTTGTGCATTTGGGTTGAATTTGTGTAATAGGTACACAAGGAAATGGTATTTCACATGGTAAAAAGCAAATCATATGATAAACACGTCAGGACTATTTGACAGCTTCCCCTTTTCTAAACTTTTGAACCTATCTCCTTCACACTTTCAGTAAAACATCCAAACAATTCAATGTCAGTGGGGAAAATGATCCTAACCCAATTTTGAACATGGACAAGTCTTGTGCAGTGACTTTTGGTGACATGAAATGAGACACCTGTGATTCTGCAGAGGGAGACACAAGAGAAATGCCCGATACAGAGTTCATCAATCAGGTGCAAATGTGTTCCCTTCTCTGTAGATAAACCATCGTCAGTAATTTAGATTTTTTTTATAGTCTCTGAACCAATAGCTTTGATTTCTGGATGTATTTTATTACATCTGATAGACAAACACTAACACCACCAAAGTTTCATATAGTTTTGGGACTCAGCCTATACCAATTGCTACATTCTGCATGAAGTGGTAAATCTCACTTATGCAGTTTTCACCATTTCACAGATTCTGTTGCCAGTTTTTTGCCTTTCTGTTATCATTCTACTTCCACGTTGGAACAAAATTTTAAGTGTTAGTGAAAAATGTAGCTGCTCCAAACAACAGGCTATTTCCTACTCAAAAGAATGACCTAACAAGTCAACTTTGTCCAAATGAAATCACCTGGAAGAGACTGCAGTCAGCTGTTGGGCCTCATCAGTAAGTCACCTGAGAAGGGTCTAAAAGGTTATAAAGGGTTGTGGCTACCCTACCACAGCACTATTTTCATTAACTCAAGAGGAAGAATGGTCTCTGGTTTGAGCAAGGATGCCTTCTGGCCTACAAGACAGTAAGTCAACAGATGCGTTTAGGATATGTTTTTTTAACTGCTGAAAGTTAAGCTGAAGTGTGGTCTGAGTTTCCCTGTAAAACTGATTTTTCTGTTTCTTAGAACAAGGCAAAGCCAGGGCTGGTGTGTCTGCTGTTTTCTGGTGCGGTGCTTTTTTTGTTGTTGGGCGGGGTTTTTGTGAAGTGCTGGTTTTTTGTTTGTATTTGTTTTGTTTTAATACGCTGGTCTTTACAGTATGGACAACAGGCGAGTGCTCAGGGGACAGAAGTGGCTGTTACAGTCAGGTGTAAGAATTTTTTTCTGTACTTTGCTCACATTCCAGTTACAGGGCTAGGCAGTGTCACATGCTACCCACTGAAGCAGGAAGCTTGGGGTTCTAATGGGATCCTAGTATGGCATCTGAAATGAAGCATAAATACTCTAGAGAAACTATGCTCCTCCAGCATAATAAATGAAAACCAAATGTGTGTCAGTCAGTATGCAAAAATGCTTGCTGAGTTAGACCTTAGCCCAGGGCTTTGTCTCCAAGTGTGGTAACAGAGGTAATGTTCAGCAGGTGTAGGTGAACCTCCCTCCCCTCCTCTGTAGATCCTTCTATCAGCACCCACAATCATTAGATTAAGATGTTAGAGGGTGAATCCCAGATGAGTTAGTGAGGCAAGAACTCCCTTTGTAGAAGGTATGCTGACTTTGTCAATAGATCATGTGCTCAATGATCTTAGTCTTTGCTGTAGACCCCACCACTTTAGCAGAGATGAAAACTTTATTCACTGACTTGGGGTTCCCGGGCTCCTCTTGAGCTCCCTTCAGCTGGGAGCCGCATGATGACTGTGCCAGTGGTCTGGCAGGTTTCAGTAGTGGTAGGTTACATGCCCTGACCTGCCTGTCTGCAACTTCCCACTGAGCTCCTGTGGGACCCTTGTGTGAATACTGTCAGTCTGGGTGACCTGGCTTATATGTTTGGACTAATACTGATGCACCTGCTCTGACCTGTTTATTGAAAAGAATGTTCTATGTAAGTAACAAGAAGCAGAATGGCAGGCGATGGGATTCAGCATTTGACATGACCGTACCTGTCTATATGCTCCAAGAAACCCTTTTCTCCCCATTGCTGAAGCAGTTGTGATATTATGATCTAAAGAAATAAAACACATCATCAATACCATATTTTAAACAAGACTATTCTGCAACCATCCAAAGATACATAGTGTGATGCGTTATTCAAGATTCCATACAGGCAAGAAACTGCATGCAGGGTCTCTTGGAGCTCTTTATAAAGAGAGGTGGCAACAGCAACAGGCCATTGTAGTCCATGTTCCTGCTGTCTCCAAGGATCATGGCAGTGTTTGGGAGCTGGGGTGAGGGGAGGGAAGAGTGAATGGAGAGCTAAATATGGTAATCAAGGAGAAAAAGGCAATGTATACTGGTTTACCTTCCTGCCCATTATCAGCATCTCTGCTTTAATACTGCCTCTATGATGAACTAATGGAGCTGGAAGATGTGCTCAATGTCTGCTTTCCTAACTATAAAGGGGCTGTATTTGGCAGCCTGCTTTGTAATGTCTCTGTGGGCTGTCAGTATTGTTGTAACTACATGGTAGAATGAAAATTATAAAAAACCCTAAGTGCTTCCAATGTCTACTTTACACTGAGGTTTTTCAAGTGAATCTACTAGCAGGAGATAAAAAGTATTTTAAATCTTGATTCTTGAAACCTGAGGGTTAAGTGCATACTAGCTGTGCTTTCTGTGTACTGAGACACCCTCCAGCTCTGGCTGTAATTTCTATGGTGGTGTCTTTTTTGGCAGAATTGACACTTTTTGTGCTTATCATAAACGAAAGTGCAGAGCAACTACAAAAGTGCAAAGCTGTCCACTTGTGGTTTCTTACGAGTTGGAACATGTTATCTTTTCTAAATACAATTGAGCTGGCAGTTTGGTACTTGCCTGTGTGAAAGTGCTGGTGTGCAGTGTCGAAACCTGAATGTGTAGAACAACTCTGTCAATAAGAGGTTTGGGACCTGTCAGAAAACCTATTCTTAACCTAGAGAAGAAAAAAAAGTTACTAGAGAAATGCAATGTGTTAATACTTTGTGTGAGTCATGGTTTAACTTAAAACTGGGGAAATGTGTAACCATTGCATTAATATTGTAAGGATCTTTTATGCATTTATCTATGTCTTAATACTGCCCTAAGCCCTAGGCTTATGCAACTTATGAGCTGAGTATCAAAGTCATGAAATAAAAACACTTAAGGATCTCTAATGCTTATAGAAGCTTCTTAGTTCTGAGACTTCAGGCCATAACCCACACTTGTAAGCTTTCCTTTGCAACCATAAAGATTATATGAACCAAAGGCAAGAAAGATAGGTTTTCACATAATGAAAAATCACAAATGCTCAGGCTTTATGAAAAACAGATGGCAAGTGGCAAACAGCTTTACTTTTTCACTCCCTTTCATTACTGCAGAATAAACAGTATTTAGACTGATAAATCAGATTCTTATTCATGCTTCAATTCTTATGACCGATCCTTAGATTGGCTGAAGTTTTTCTTTGAAGAAAAATAGAATCAGTAAGCTCACTTGCATCTCTGACATCATGCATTTTTGCAGTGTCACTTCTGAAAGCGCAATTGCACTTAGCATCATGTTGTCTCCTCACTTTCTCAGAGATGCAGATATAATCCACTAGCTGACAGTGCAGAATTCACATTACTTTCTTATGTCTATCAGGATAATAAACAAAAGCAAGTTAAAAATCAAATATGTTTACTTGTGTGAAATGGAAAGCAGACAGCTTAGTTTTTCAGGCAGGTGAAAACAACCTGAAAGAACTGTAAGGCAAGAAGATGAGATCACTATAACCCTATGAATAGTTTGTGGAGAATTATGTCATCTTTTATCTTCTGTCTAACAAATTCAGGGAGTCTGCAGGAATAGTAAGAGATAGGAGAAATGGAAGAAGAAGAGAGAAAAGCTCCTGAGTTCCAGGAACTGAGCTGGAATCCAGCATCTGTCTTTCTGCCTATGCAGTGTCTGCAACAATAGGCTGCCTGGGGAGAGTGGCTTAACTACCAGTATCAAAAGAGAAACAGAATCTGGAGTTAAATGACTGCCAAGAGATGACATGAAAAGTTAGCAGACAGAAAAGCTGCGGATCCAAAAGTACAGAAATTGATAGGTACTAGATGAAGAAACACTATGACATGCCTGATCATTTTGTATGAAGGATTAGTCTTGTGCCTTAGCTGAACAGGCAATGCTGAGCAGTCTGATGCTGGCCTTACCCAGATGAGAGGATTTTAGAAAAAGAGTCAGCTCTGATAACTCGGCCGTCCACATCCATTGAGAGGAAAGTTGGAGCCCATGGCTTGGAAGAAAAGAAAAAAAAAATTTCAAGGTGCTAGTAAGGGTTACGATGGAATTATTTTATTCATGATGAAAACATAATTAATTCCTTAAAGAAAGACTTTGATGGTAAATATTTTACAGATGCACGTTCCAAGGAAAAATGCAGTAACTTGCTGACAAGTAATTGCTTAGGCTACCTGTCTGAGATGTGATTACAATTCTATGAAAGTCATGAAGAAATCAGCCTTGTTATTTTTTTGATGCTTAGCCCACTGTTCAGCATACAAGTCTTCTGTTCCAGTTTTGGTATGATGCCATAAGTAGGAGACAGAAATAATTATTTCCTGCCAAGATTTTTTTTTAATGGAATAAACAGAAAGTGTAATTTCTAAGATAAGGCCCTGTAACTTTTAGGTTTATCTTAAAGGAAATCAGAAGATTAAGATAGATAAGTTTTGATGATCTGAGTTCAGCACACTTTTTCCTTATCAGAAATTCTACTTTTATACCTTCTCTCCTTATACTCCCTAACAAAGCTACACAATACTATTCAATGTGAAGCAGTTTTATTGCTTCCACAAAAACATATTTCAAACCAGAAAATACTGAACTTCAGCTTCTACTGGTCTTTTACTGCTTTATAACATCAGCTTTTATTCCTGAAGATAGGTACTTCTGCAGACTGTGCAACTGTAGACCCCTGTGTGAAGACAGGTCAACACTCTCTTGTCACACATTTTGGGGAAAATTTACATGAAGGAGGGAAGCCACCCATCCAATACTTCTTCCTGTGGTATCTGAGAGAACTCTCTTCTCCAAAAGGCAAAGGGGTAAAAATGGGAGATACAGTGGATTGGGAGTAGGCAGTCTTCCACTGCCTGTAAGACTGGGCTGAAAGGAACATTAAGAGGCGGCTATTTTCATGTGCTGCTTCAGTGGCAGACTTGTTTTGCCCTGGGAGGCAAAGTCTTTGCCATTTTCTGACTACTGAAGGAAATTCTGTCCTGTATAAGGCTTGAGGAACTTGAACTACTGCTTACCAGGACTGATGCAATAAAGTGTCATAAAGGGGACAACAACTGAAAACAGCATAGACTTGAGGCCTGTAACTACCTTGGCAGGACATGAAGAAGCTGCCATGCAGGAAGACCCAAACCTTAGTTCTCTCCTGGACAAGAAAAGGTGATACTAAGGAGTATGGAAGACAAATTACCTTTTCAAACTGAAGAAAATAGTAAGGATCATCTTCTATTATGAGGAAATCATATTTTCTTGCAAGCTAAATAAATGAATAAAAAGGAAAGATTTCTTAAAATGTAAAGAAACTGTAAATTCAGTCCTTCCTATACCCTGGACCTATTACCAGGACCTATGGATTGCTCATTGACTGTATACAAGGCCCTATCAAAAGAAGCTTTCAAATGCCCAATTTAGATATCAATTAGAAGAGTAAAGAAGGTACCCGCAGTACAAGGACACGTGTACAACTGAAGGTCTGTTCCATGTAGTGTTCGAACTGTGCAGAAAACTTGCAGTAAGTCCAGTTTGAAGCCCATGGCAAAGATATCAGCCAGTAATGGGCTACTAATGCTTAATCCACCCCGAGGAGTTGTCATGAAACAGGTTCTGCTAGAAACAAGTTCTAGGAGGAATGCCTACTGGACCAATAAGGGATCCAAACACTGCACATGGGATATCCTCAACTGAAATGGGATTGACATTTATCCATTTCCACCTACAAGATTCACAAGGCCCCAGCTACATACCTGGTAAATCTCCTTTTTGCGCTCTGTGGTCAGAGAGTTTCCAGTTGGGTTGCAGCCATTCGGAATAGTATACAGGAATTTGGGGAGGCGGTGGCTACGAGTTTTTACATCTACTGAGCTCCAAGTAGACAGAATTTCTTTTAGAGCTTTTGGAATAATGCCGTGTTGGTCATTAGGAACACTAATTATGTTACAACCCAAAGGTCTCAGCTGTTAACAGAAGGAACAAAACTGTCATAATCCTGTAAGTCAAAGGTCTACCTTTTGTCATTGTATCAATGACATTTTACAATGCCCAAGCATTTCTAACTTTATAGCTATCTAAAACTCCATTTGCTCCCGATTCAAAAGAAAGTTTGCCTGAATTTGCTGTGAAGCTTGTCAAACGTACCACATCACTCCGTCTGCCCTGTGAAGCCAACTGAGAGCAATGGGTAGCTCCTATGTCCAATTGCTGCTCTTCTCTAGGAAATCATACATGGTTTTGCAAGCGGGAAGGGATTTTGTGAATTTGAGCTGTAGTCCCTCAGGACTCCTCATGCTCTCACCACAGATAGTAAGTTCATAGCACCTTCATTTCCTACTGACAACTTACACTCTACTTCAGTGGAAGTGCCAGAACTGTAAGCTACTCTTCACTGACAAAGGGCAAAGAATCTGTTCTCAATAGATTTATTCAGCAATACAAGGGAGAATGAAATGATGCTATTGCAATGACATATTGACAGCAGTATGAAAAAATACAGGTAAAATACTAATGAAAAACCATGCTGTCTCCCCTCTGTGGAATTTCAATTGGTACCATGTGGTGCTCTGCATTTTTAAGTAAAAATGCAAGTTGCTGCACTGTCAAAATATATGCCTAACAAAGTATATTTGATTAGACGGATATACTCAAACTTAGCCAACAAAACCAAAAACCAAAATTCCTTTTGATGCAGAGGGAGACTAGACTGACATTTTGGTATATTATCTATCCTAACCTTACTTACAGTTCTTACACATTTTGAGCTGACATTTAATTACATACTGATTAAATTACTTTTCAGAAGTGAACCTTGCTATTTTTGTGCAGTTCTTACTAATTCACATCTTTATACTCATATATGGAAGTTTCAGACCTATTCTAATTCCACACTATTGCAAAAAGTATATAAGTACATATGTTTCTATACTTAGAAGTATATATAAGAATAATCAGACCTCAAAATCCTTCAGTTGAATGTGTTGACATGTTGAAATACCCACTTATAAATTTACTTCAACCCAACTAGGTTGTGATGGCTTTCTTTCCAATGCCAAATGTGTCCTTAGCCCTTGAATGAAGTAGGATTTGGAAGAGGAACTTCTGTCCTGGGAACAGCTTTTATAGAACGTCTAGCAGAAAAGCTTATGTGACTAATATTTATGAACTTAATTGGACTAACATTAAAAACCCAATTCTTAGATATGTTTTTACAGTATATATATATTGCAGTATATATTATATAATGTATCTAATACAGTATATATTATACAGACAGTGTATATAAGCCTGCAGATCGGGTACTAAATTGCTGTTTAGGTCAAATGTAACATCCACATTTTGTAGCTAAAAAATACTTACAGCTGCTAGTGTCCCAGAGTATGTAGGTGCATCCAAAAGGATGTTGTCCCCAGGATTAATGAGCATTTCGAACACCTGTGAAAGAAAATAGTCCATATTAGAAAGATTGTGCCATTCTTGTACATGTGCTTCATACTTCTGACTCCTTAGTGGGATTAAAATCCTTGATTAGACATTGGTAATCCTCTAACTATTATGCTGTCTGTGAGAAGAGCAATTAAGAGATTAAAAAAAATCTGCTTTCAAGCCAAATGAAGCTAGGTAATCAGCTAGAGAATATCAATTTGAAATGGAAGGACAGCTCTTGTAGGAGAGAAGTGGTGCTTCAGTTACAGAAAGGATAAAATGAGCAGTGGTGAGAGTGGATTACAAAGGGTAATTATTTAAGAAGTCTAACATAATTAGAATTGAGTTATGGTAAAGCAAATAATGCTATGTACTTATTACTGCACTACTTGAGTAACATGAAAGGTTACATTATAGCATATTTTCTGACAGGCTCTTTGGTTTACCCAACCACTCATGGAGTCCTGACAGATTAGACTGCTGCACCAGTTTTACTTCAGTTCTATTATCTTGTACTGATAATATCCTGAGACATGTATTTAACAAACTACACCGGCACTTAATGTTGAGTATAACTGAACTGATGGAAGAAAAATATCTCTCTGAAAGCAGCGCTTTTAACATATGAAGTTGATCTTACTTTACACAAGCCTTCCTGGCTGCCAGTTGTGACACACACTTCCATTTGTCCTTGTTCAGGTCTGTAGTTGGCTGTGGGGGGATTATGTAGATTCCGCTGGAAATTCTTCAGCCAAGACAACAATTCTGGAATCCTGAAACATGAATAAAATAAGGTGTCTCTAACATCTTCTACAGACCAAAGCTAGGCTGTTCCTCTAACTCTCTGCCAAATCTAGCACACAGTCTTGAGTCTCATTTCAATTGTCATACAGATACATTTAGATGATGATTTTATGACTGCTTTATCAAATGATGAAAATGAGAGAAATGCTTCTTGTGGAAAAGCAGGAGATGGGCATCTGTGGTCCATACACCAAACGATCATACTGAAATCTGGGTGGAAATGGTTCACCAAGGATGGAATAGGGGCTGAACGCTGAACAGCATCTACTCCTAGGAGTGATATTTCCATACTCAAATGTGTTGCAATGTGACAAAGCTTGCAATACTGTCAGTAACAGGCTGCAGATAAGGACTTCTGAAACAATTTTTTCAAAAAGTATGTCTTAAGATTTTGTAGCATGTTCACAAATGGCTAGGCTCATTTAAATATTAGAAGTCTTAACTTCACTGATTAATGAATGTCCTGTATGCCTTTGTAGGTACCTAAATATTTTTGCAAACCTGTCACAAGCCTGACTCAGTGCTGTCTGCTGGAGAGTTCACATAAGTGCTAAAGTAACTTAACGATATGCAATTTTTGTACTAAAAATAACAAAACTATAAATACCTCCATTCAACTACCACAAGTAGTACAAACTGACTTTAATTTATGGAACCTCATGAGAGCAAAACATCCTCTGGCATGTGGAAATTATGTATTGCAATGCAGCATATTTCAATGAATATCTTATTGCAAAACACAAAATGATGCCTCCTAGTGACTTGGGAGTCTGGATTCTCAAATACTAACAGCCAGAAAATGTTCTGGCTTGAGAATTACTAGTATTAGAGGAATTCTTAATTACTCATCTGCTCAAAACTTTCCACTTAAACTGAAATGTAAATAGTGAGGAAAACTGAAAGAAGTTTAACCTGGTTTTGTAAAACAGGTTTTACAAATACTTTTTAAAAGCATAGGTGAATTAATGCAATATGATCCTTTGATTCTGGTGTCTTGAAGTGCAAGCAGCTGTGACAGATACCCTGCTGAGGCTGAGTACTGGAGAGCTCTCTTCATCAGATCTTCCCCAATCTCAACAGGAGTTCCGTGTCCAATGGCAATAGTAGCCCTCTTAAATGGGAAAAGGTTAGGGTTTGGTGCCCCTCCAGCCAGAGAGATGAGAGATGGTGGAGACTTCTGCATCAGTTCAGCTAGAGGAAAAGGAAAAGACCTTGGTTACAATTTGATTATTTTAACACCGAGCGCATCCTTTAATCAGTATATAATAATTGTCCAGAGAAGTTTGTTCCATTTTTCATTTTATTTTTTACCTGTCATGAATTCAAAAGGATAATTATATTTAAACTTGCCTTTCTACTTGGATTAAATGGGGGGGGTGTGGGGTGGGGAGGGAGACATGGATGGGGCAGACCAAAACATAAAATCATCTTTGTTTTAAAATAAATGACAAATAGCTTTTAAAATCTTACCTAGACTGTTCTACTATTGTAAATACATTTTGTGTCTGTCCTTTAAACTTCAAGAATTTAAAATCTTAATGAACTTCTGATTTGACTGACTTGGACTGATAGGCTTTGTTTTTTTTGTTCAGCCTCACTTTAGCTGATGTGGTGGCAGTAGTAGAGCTACACTCAGTGGGAATGTTTCTGGCAGCCTGGCTCTAGTGGCAGAGGCACTGTGTAAATAATTCAGTATGAAGGAAATGTTAACAACTCTTGCTTTGAAGTCAGTTTCGCAATCCTCCAGATCCAATCTACGCAGTGCAGACTGGACTTGAATCCAGCAAGAGCACTTGCACTGCATTAAATCTAAGAGCTCACAATATGGCATCCAGGCTGGCTCGATGGTTTTACATCAGATATGAAAGGAGAGGTGACATCAGATCTGGCTTAGAGCCTCCTGTTATTGAGTTAATTCTCTACTACCTATTAGTAAACATGAGCATGGAGAGTTAATTCTTATCAGCTCAGCACTATGGGTCATGTCTGTGACTTTTGGTCTGGTAAAGAGATTTACTTTGTCATCAAAACTGCAGCCTCAATGTGTCTTTTTGCGCAAGGTGTGCTACTTAATATTTGTATTATAATGCATATCAATGTATCACTTGAAAAAGTATGAAGACTGACTAGAGTGAATTAGTTGACTTAGCTGTACCTGTATGAAGCATTTTAAGCAAAACAGCAAATACCAACCCCATACCCAGACAGGAAATTGACCCCTGGAGGCTTAACGAGTGATGGATGGTCTTATGCTCTGATTCTGTCAGGCCTCTGTAGGTTTCAACTGAGTAATCAAGTAGGCAGTTAGTCTTCTGTGTGACAGATAGAAAAGGTTATGTAACACGGTAGCCTAAAGATAGTGTAATATAGAAGAGGAAAGTGTAGTAACACTGAGGGGGTGGGTGTGGTGAGGAATTGATGGATGTTAATAGGATACAGGAAAGCTAAGGGGAAAGAAACATGCTGTGGCTGAATCTCAAGCCATTAGCAGTTGCTTGTTCCTGGTCAACCAGTGTAAATTCAGTAGCAAACTGTGCCAAAAGCCCTACTGCAGCAGCAGAGATTTTTTCAGATGCATTTTGAAGTGACAATACTATTTCTTCTGTCTGGATGGGTTTCTGAAATGGTTCGAGGCTATTCACTTTATTCTTCTTTATACCTGTTTGACATCTCAACTTGACAAAAGTCAAACAAGTTAACTGACTTTGCTTGTCAGCTTACAGCATGGCTGTCTTTCAAGCACTTCTAAGTCTTCAGCCATGATACCCCAACAAAGTCCAGAACATGGAATGATACCCCTCTAAAGAACCTGGGAAGAACAGGTGTGTACTCACTCAGAAGTCTTATTGGAGATGCTTTTCTTGCTGCACTCACAGTGGTGATGAACTGAGAGTAATTCATATCTATGGAGAAGAAGCAATTTGTTGGACATAAAGCTCAAAAAGTGAATAGGAACCCCAGTGCTTTTGGTATATGCACCTCCTACAAGTAATGCTTCCAGTCTGTCATTTCCATAGATGTGTTCACTCATAAATTAAACGTCAACTTATTCATGTAGAAATCAGTGCTGGGATTTAGTTTCCGTTTTGAATTCACGAAAATGCTTCCCCTTCATACAGGTTCTGTCATGGCCTCCCAATGACACTGGCACAGTGTGCTTATGCCAGATGCTGCTGCTCTGATAAACACAAACAGCAGTACAGCTTTGATGTGGGGCATTTGTTGGTCTGCCAGTGACCAGGAGAAAGCCTTTTCCCCTTGTTTGCTGCCAGCTGTGGAGTTTTAAATGCAGATTACAAATTTGGAGGTCTGACAGAACTTAAAACACCCATCGGCTCTTTTCTAATGAGATTCTGGCTTTATTTAACTGTATTAAGTATTGTATTGAAAGTACTACAACGATTGCAAGCCATCATTACGAGTCACAACACTTGTCAAGTTAGGCTTTTTTTTAGTAAGGATAATTAATAATGTCTTTCAAAATGCTTCAGATAAGTCCATTCCCCCCTTTTCCTTGGAGCCCACTGAGATCCAGTGGATGGTGAAATGCACTCCTGCGGGAAGCCTGGAGGCCCGTTGCCACAGGAAAGCTGTCTGCTCCTCCTGAAGGAAGGGACGCGCAGGAATCCAACGACAGGCAAAGAGACCCCGACATTTTGACTGCCATTTACAAGTGTGCTTCTACTGAATTTACAAATACAATCCTGCAGCAACCACAGCAATGTGCATGTGCTGTTATTGAAAACTATTTGTTGAGCAAGGCTGCTTAAAAAAATCACTTACACAATCTAAAAATACCCTTCTTAGCTCTCCTCACCCTCAAGCGCGTTTCCGTAGCCCGTACACCCAAGCTTGCTCCAGCGTTTCAGACACGTCTCCTGCTCCTCCTACCGCCACCTCCAGCCCGGGGCCACCAGGCTGGCTCCGCTTCTCTTTCAGGGAATACCCGAGCCACCCCACCGCTTCCCCGGTCCCCACACCGCCCCCTCCCGCTGCCCCTCAGGGGACGGTGGCGGCCGTGGGCCGGGCCGCCCGCGCACCTACCGGCGGGACGGCGCGGGGCCGCTCCGTGTGCGCGCAGGCGGCAGCCGGGGCGGTGAGCGCCCCCCGGGGGTGCCGGGGTCGGGGAGCGGGGCAGGCAGCCGGTCCGGTACCCGCGGGCCGTGACGGCAGCTCGGCTGCGTTTTGCTGGGCGGGTGTGGACGCCGATGTTACGTAAATTGGTGCAAGAGTTGTAAAGCGCACGGCTCCCCCATCGGTTCCTTCTGTGTAGTGCCCTGAAAACAAGGGTTGAAGCCTGAGGTGGTGGGCAGTCCGGGGTGAATCAAAGCTCGGTGGTGGGGGAAAACAGGAGAAAGTGAAACCTCTTGTTACTTTCTTTTCTTCTGGAAGGTTAGGACCAGTGGAGCTGGCATGTTTGGTCAACGCAGCAGGTTTTTAATAAAATTATTTATAAACAGCTGAAAAGAGGCAGCTCTGTGCAGCAGAATTGAACCGGTGATCCTTGCAGATCTTGCTAGGGTGGAAGTAATGGAGTAACCGGGGATGTGGTTTTCCTTGTGCTTTAGGTTTTATAAAGCAGCAGTGCAGACAGTGCGTGCTCCCACCACTTGTTGGGGCTTGCTCTTTGGAGCCACATGGGGTGAAGGAACTCGCTTCTGTTAAAGCACAGCAAAAATATTGTCATTTTTCGACTGAATCATGCCTAGTCCACTTTCTCATTGTGTGGCAGTTGCGTGCCCTCCGATGAGATCCAGAGCTTCTGATAGGCCAGCTAATGGCTCTTTAGCACCTTTTGTGCCCTCTGTGCCTTTCCCCACGGTGCCACAGTCACATCCCCCCTGCCCTGGGGCTCGGTGACTCCTCATGTTCAGCTCCTCCAGCTGGGGGAGCAGGAGGGGCAGGACCCCCGGTTAACAGACAGGGTCCTCAGCCAAGGAGGTGCCCAGGCCCAGAGAAGGTTCTGGGCTGTGCTCGTGATGACCACAGCCAGATCTGACCATGCTATGAAACGGAGACGGTGGCAAAGACTGTCTTGGAATTGGTCTTCTTGGAGCAGTGGGTCTGTGAACAGAGCCCTCCTATGTCAGGGACTCCATCTAAGGAGACTTCCTGGGACCGAGAGCTCTCACCTTCTCCTTGGTGAGTGATTTTCTTCTGGATCTATCCTTGAGTGAGCCCTCGTTCTCCCTGGGCAAGTGATTGGGTACTCTTGAGTGAAAGAGGCCTCTTCTTTTTGTGAGTATGTTCAGTTGTGGGTTATCATTCATTTGGAGCGGGACATTTGACAGTAAATTTTGTTCACAGATGAACAGGATCAGTGCAAGGAAAAGCAAGATCAAGTGTGTTGTGACATGTCCCCTCCTCTCTGAGTGTCACATGCTGTTGCTTGGGCCACACATGTGACTGTAGCTGCTGCTACTTAGGTCCAGAGACACAGTGTCATTTTCTAGTCATGGCTTTGGACTTCGGCACTTCAGGGCTACCATGGTCCTTGCTCCTGAGTGCAAAATGGAAGACACACAGATCTGGGTATAAAAAAGTGGTCTGAAAAACAATGCAAGGACATCTAAAATCAGGCATGCTTTGCAACCTGTAGGTTTTCCTGGTTAGTTTGGAGGCAGGAAAGTAGTAATGCTGGAAGGGTTGAGCACTGGAGCATTTCTGGGCTTTAAATCAGGATATCACTAGGCTTGAAGGTATCCAGTGCTTAAAGCACTTTTTAACTGGTACTTTCCAAAACCTGTTCAAGGCAAAGCGGAGATATGAGAGCGAAATGGTTCTAGAAAAAAGAGGAGTTGCCATAGCAAGATAGGAAAGAAAGACTGGAGGAAAGCAGATGTCACTCCAGTCTTCAAAAAGGGCAAGAAGGAGGACCCGGGTAACTATAGACCGGTCAGCCTCACCTCCATCCCTGGGAAAGTGATGGAACAACTTATCCTTGGTGCCATCTCAAGGCATATCAAGGAGAAGAGGGTCATTAGGGGCAGTCAACATGGCTTCACCAAGGGGAAGCCATGCTTCACCAACCTCATAGCCTTTTATGAGGATATAACCAGGTGAAGAGATGATGGCAAAGTAGTGGATGTGGTCTGTCTTCATTTCAGTAAAGTATTTGGCATGGGCTCCCACAGCATCCTCGCTGCTAAACGGAGGAAGTGTGGACTGGACCATCGGGTAGTGAGGTGGACCGCAAACTGGCTGAAGGAAAGAAGCCAGAGAGTCGTGGTCAATGGGACAGAGTCTGGTTGGAGGCCTGTATCTAGTGGAGTGCCTCAAGGGTCAGTACTGGGACCAGTACTATTCAATATGTGTCCTCAAGCAAACACAAATGGAAAGGTGCTAAACTTGAGTGGGGAGTTTGCTGTGAAAACATGGAATCAATCCGAACTGCTTTTTATTTAATCTTGTGGTTTTTGGTTTTTGATTTGGTGTGGTGTTTGGTTTTTTTTATTTCCAGGCTGTCAGTGTTGCAGTTCATGGCACAGACCAAAGCCCAGAGAAATGAAAAGAATGATTTCTATTGATTTCTGTGGGCTTCGTCTGGTCTCCTAGGTAATTATGGTGTCATCCTACTGAAACAAATTTAGAAGAAAATTACAAAATATACAGATGTTTGGATGCTTACCCCTGCCTGATTCAAATGGCAGATCTCTGCATTGCTGTTTATATTCCCTAGCAACCAGAGGTTGAGTGCTCTATTTTCCTACTGTGTAAGAGTAGTTATTTCTCTGCTGTCTTTGTGTATTATGTGCACACTTAGAGCAATGGCTGTTTGGTGCAAGTCTTAGGTAATTCATGAAGCACTGGTAAGGCACACATGTGGTTGTTTCTAGTGAAATATATCTCCTGTTGTCTCAAAATGTATATACCTCTCTCCAAAACCTCTACATGCTGAGGGTCAGCTTGGTCCAGTTATGTGTTAAAAAAGAACCAATAAACAAACAACCCCTAAACCAATTTGATTTAAGAGAACAAGAAGATTAGGCAAATAATGTACCTGCACTATTTCCTTCTCCCCTAAGGACCTCAGGAACAGTATTCCTTTTGAGAGGACCAAGAGGAAAGCAAAAAATTGAGACAGTAAATGCCAAAATTCAACCGAGATGCTGTTTTTGCAACTATATCAATTTTAGTGTAAAGTGCAAACAACCTCAAGCTGCAGTGTAGCCCGGGGTACTATAATTTTTATAGTTCTAAACCACGTTTATTTTGTGAGATTTGTTGAGCGCCCTATTTGAAGTGATAATTTCACATCTGTTAAACGTGAGTCTACGAAAAATGTGATACTGTCCATAGGGGACCTAGTCAGGAGTAAAACTACTGGAAATGTTCAAACCTCGGTGTCTGAAAAACGTGGTTTGTGGGCTCGCACCGGCTGTCGTTGGCCATAAGATGGCGCGTTCGCCCTTCGTTTCCAGGTGGTGAGCTCGAACTAAATAGAAGTTTCAGGTAAAATCATATCGGCATATTTCGTTTGACTGTAATTGCTTCACTGCAGGCAGTTTCTGAAACTCGAAATTAAGAGTCCCACCTGAACAGCTTGGCTATCTGCATTTCAATTAATGGGTTAAATGTTGGCCAATAATGTTTATCGCTAGTTGGAGACAAAAGAATTTAAAAGTGGCACTGTTGAAATAGCGTTACGATGTGAAGGTAGTAATTTAAACGTGACAAATTGGAATGGCTGCCCGTGAGAAAATCACATAAGAGCAGAAAACGGGTTAGGTGTGAGATCAGTCATTTTAAACATCAGAAGCAAATTTTTACTGCCAAGGGCTGCCTTCCACAGGAAAAATGCTGACTCGGGCGGTACCTTTGTGTTTGCAGAACACCCTATCTGCAGCAAACCATCAGACGTGTGCATGGGCCACAAAGATCAGGAAGATCTTAGCAGTGCAGAACAGTTTGAATCTGGGATGTGAACATCTGCTGACACAGTTACTGTAAAGATCAGAGGTACCTCTTTTTCCTGTGGGAAGCCAAAAGTGCTAGGAGAGTGCTGGCTCTGTGTTCAGAGAGAATTAGTAGAAAAGATGTGATGCTCATTGTCTTTTGGCTCGCAGATTACTTGAGTAATTTCCTGACTCCTTGTCTGTCTTCACTTCAAGCTCTTGGGAAAGCAACTCTTATATTTATTCTTCGTGTCGTTCCTTATTCAGTGGGACCCTGATCTTGCTGCCCCCTAATCAGAGCTACTGCAAAACAAGTAGAATGCTGTTACTTGCCCCTCTCCCTCTCTTTTGAGGCAATTTCATAGTAAAACCTGTTTGTAGTGTCTTTATCCATGGTTTTAGAACTTGCTGCATCCCCAAAATAGGGGAGGGCTTAGGGAACAGTGAAGAAGGATTCTCAAATGGTTACAAATCCTGGTGCTTATCCAAATAAAATTTAACAGTGGCCTAGGCTCACTTATATGCTGGTACTGCTTGTTGACCACCTCAGAGTTAGGACTTGTTATATCAGTGTGTTTTCTTCTGGTGCTTGTTTTATTACTTTTTTTTCTTTTTAAAAAATATATATTTTTTTAAACTGCTGGGTCCTTATTATGCTTTAGAGACTGTCAGATGAAAGTAATGAGACCTCTGTGGTATTCAGTATAATTTGACAGCTGTTATGAATATTATGTCTTCAAGCAAAAGACTTATGATTCTGCAGAGTGACAGCTGTGGCTTGTATGTGTTTGAAGCAGCCCTCTGCTTGAAAGATGGTTGCACCCAGATATGTGGCAGTATTATCTGATTGGCAACCTTTTTTTCTGTACCAGGGCTGTCATTATTGCTTCCATCTTTGCCCTTTTCCAGTCAAGCAGAGTGTAAAGAACTGTCTCTAGAAAACTATGATTTTCTAGAAATTCTAGTATAGATTCTAGAAAATCTGGCTTTCACAGTAACTTATTCCTCCAGAGAGGTTGCTTGTTCCAGAATGTATGCCTCTGATAGGATGTCTAATATGACGAAATGTTTTCCTTAGACATGTCAGACACTCCTGTGCTTAAAAAAAAAAAAATAGGCTGGGAGTGGTATTTTTCAGATCACTTTGTCCATGCTGTAGAAACTGAAATTGGATGGAGCAGAGATCAATAATGTATCCAGTTAATACACTAACCTACAAATGAAATGAATCATAAGAAATGAAATTACTTTCCTGACAATCTTGAGATAAATGCTGTTCCCTAATACCTCAGTCTTGTCAATTTGAATTTATATTATAGGGAAACAGTTGCTGACATGTGAACTCTATTGTGTAAATCTCTCAGGAAGTGGGTACTCACTATTGTTTGCAACATACATTATTCCCTGGGCTCAGCCTTTATTGCCTGTTTTCATTTAGTAGGTGTGAGAGTTTTTCTCCCTTGGCCTTGTATGTTCTTCTGTTCCTAGCAAGGTCATACGCTTTAGTCTGAAGCAAGTGCAGCATGGAATAAGGAATGATCCAAAAGGCAGAATGAGATCATGCAAAAGTGAAATCGTTGCTTCATTCATGTCGTTGCCTGGAGAAATTTAACAGGTCAGGTGACAACTGGTACTAGAGATGTTTCTTTGTGTATTTTGAAGTTCTATCTATTCTATTCATCATAGAATATATTGCTGCTTTTACATCTAGTCATCTACTGTTCTTCAAACTGCTGAAGATAACCTTTTGCTTTTGTTAATTTTTGATTAGAATCTGTCATCTTGTCATGAGAGTCAGTTTATCTTGAATCGGGCATTTATCTTGACTTGGACACTTATTCTATTTTAATGTCTGGGGTTTGCTTCTGTAAACATCAAAAATAGTTCAGACTATTCCTCTGTGTCCTACTGCAAGCCAAACTTTACATTCTGCAGTTGCGATAGAATTGTGCTTCTATTCCATTAGGTTTTGTTCCTAAGTTGTTTCAGTTCATGTTCAAATTACATCTGTAGTAAAAAGAAAATCATGTCACTTCTGAGAACAGACGTCCATATGTGTTATCAGAGCGGGGTGTGGATAAGCAAGATCCTCATATCAGTCAGTCTTATGGTTATCTGCCTGCGGTCATTACATGACTCCAGAGATGATACAGAATTCCTAAAGCAGCCTGAAGGTGCTTCTGTCACTCTGAATATGCAGGGAACCCAGGGAGGTTGCCTGATGCAGCTATTGCCTTTGAAGCATGCAAATTCTCTGCTGTGTTATGTACCCCATAATATCCAGTCTTAGCTTGATATGCTTCACAATTATTGCATGTAACTAGGACTCTAAAGATCCTGGACAACCATGTCGTATATTAAAACTATATTAAATGGACCAGCTCCATCTCCTGCTTTGCTGCACCAGTGGCTATTGTTCTAGTATGTTTATTTTGACTTATTATTTTACCACGTTTGACTTTATACTTACCTTGCTGTTGGCCGATTCCTTTGAGATTCAAACCTAAAATAGATGAGAAGCTTCAGAAGCTGTAGAGTCTGTCCTTTGACGTAAAAAGTTTCTGTAATGTTAACAAGTAAACCTCTAATGAAGGCTAAATGTTCTTCAACATACTGGAAGAAAGGACAAAAAAAAATTAGACAGGAATGGGGACAACTGAGATGGTGAGTGTGAGCTATTTATAGGTTTGCTTTAGGGGTAATCTGTAATCTAACTTTTTTTTTTCCTTAGGCCATGTCTTGTTTTGTCCTCCTTATCTCTCTCATATTTGGGGAACATCATCTCTGTCAGAACATGCTCAAAGCACTGGTTTTCTCTTCTGTAGACAATTGCTACATGTGGCTGCTCCTTTCCTAATGGAATTTCTAAATGCACCGTTGTTCTGATAATGCTAATATGTTAATTCAGGTTGAAGCAAGGTCTATTTTAATTATGGCATCTTTTTCTACTCGGTAATCCTTACTCAGACAAAATGCTGAGCCCTGCAATTCCAAGAGTGAAAAAAATGCATTGTTGCTCAGATTCTCAGGCTTCTATCCTTGTAGGTGGTCAAGGTGAACCTTTTTCATGAAGTATATTCATGTCTGCCTGAATTCTGCAATGCTGCAGGATCTTTAAGCATCTTCTAAATTTTTTCTGCCGTTTAGACTCTTCATTCCTCAGTCCCTTGTTTGTCTGTCCTGCTCTTCTCTTGTACCTATAGCTCTGTCCCTGGTTCCTTGAGCTTCCTTCTTGTTTTGCTGTCTTTTGTATCATGTTCTTTCAAATTACATGAAACAGCTCTCTAGTTAAAGCAAATCCAATTTCTTCGCTCATTTCAGAAGAGATCCTTAACCAACCTGTTTGGGTTATAACCAGAGTCCATTTTGTTGTCCGCATGCTATTTTGTACCAAATGGGGTGTTATGTCTTTGTTTAACTTAACGTTTCCTTAGACAAACTGTGTTGCTGCTGCTGCGTCTGATGCTGTGATGCACAATGTAACTTCTGTGGGACAATCAGAATGATGTACTGTCTGTTAGAATAACAGGACAGATGGAAGCAGAATTGTGAGTTCTACAGGACTGGTAGATCTTGGAAATACTACTTTAGTGGTAATGGGTGCAGATTGAATAAGGTTATGTTAATTCATCATCAAATAATAGAAAGTTCTAGGTGGGATAGTTTTATTCCATTTTTAAATAGTACAGTTAGTTTCTTCTGATGTTGAACTCCTCGCTCTCACTTCGTAGAACAGCTTTATTCATGTGTCAAGTGAGTCTTGATTGTGCTCTCATTGTTTAATGCATTTTGTACTTCAGTGTGTGTCCCTGAGTTTCTCATCCTTTTTCCTTCTGGCTTATCTGGGGCATGATTCAAAATCCTTGAAGAGACAGGCTCAGCCAAGTTCATTTTTATGATCTTGATTTGTAAAGCACACTAGCTTTGTGGGTTTTTTTTCATACACCACTAAATTTAAAAAATGATAAGCAGTTCTGCAAGCATCAACAATCTGTGGACTTGTACCTCTCTGTCAGTGTATTGAGAGGAAGCACTTGCATTCACAGAAAGAATGATAAAATTGACTGTATCATATAGACTATGAACAGCATTTTAATGACATTTTAGCATTCATCAAAAGCTCTTGGCTCTGCAGTTGCTTTTGTTTTGCTCCCTGTTTGCATTCATGTTATAAATCACTGCTTTTAAAATGGATTTAGAAAGTGCTTTTCTAACACAGTCAGCAATTAAACTGTGGAAGTTAAATCCCCAGGAATTAAGTTATAAATTAGTCCAATTAATTCATAAAAATAAAACAGATTGGTATAAGTAAGATGAACTGTAGAATGATGGAAGTAAACACAGAAAACGAGAATATTCACACGCCAAATTCAATAGATGGCATAATGAAACAGGTTATCTTCAAGTGTAGAATATATATGAATTTACTTCATTTTTCTGAAGCACTGAGTGTAAGTACCTTTTTATGCAACCAGGCCGTGTTTTTAGGGTAGGTCTGGCTAATACCATGTCAGTAGTGTCATGGAGCTGAGGGTAAAGACAGAGGGAATAGGAATAAGCAGATGCTTATAGGTAGATGATGATGTGCCTCTATATTGCCTATATGTAGCTGTGCTTGTGAGAATGTCCTTGGGATCCTGGGAATTATGAATCAAAATTCTAAGCTGTGTATGAGTTTAGAGAAGTTCCTTGTTCCTGTGGTGTGCAGGAATTCTTAGAAGGGATTATCTCATGGATGTGAGACTGGTAGTTTTTTGGAAAGATTGATGCATCTTCTGGGATTCCCTGAAGTAGCTGGGGTCAGGATCTGACTGAATACACTTTCACTTAAATGATGGCTGCATATTGCCCATGGAGGTAGTTCAGGCTGAAACTTGCAGTAACTTCTTAGAAAACTGTCTTCCTGTTAGCACTCTCACCTTGTGCCTAATGTAAGGAGGTGCCAGCTTTGCTCTGACTACATCTGCCATAGGCAGATGTAGGGGTGATAAAAATATTTAAAAATATTTAGAAAACTAATCACTTATTGAGTGTTCTTGGAATTTGCCCACTTTCTGTGGTACAGTGTATTACCCATGAGTCTTAAGCATTGATTTTTATTTAAAAATCAGTAGAAAACTAAATTGTCAGACTGAAGAAGCTTTGAAGTTTTCTCTACCTTATGCTGCAAGAAAAACATGATTCCAGAAGGGAAGTATGTGTCTGATTCCTGGCTTACCTGTTTATGAAAGACTGAGGTGCTGTGCTGGGTATTTGCTGTTGGACCTTAGACTTGTCCAGCTTGGTAAAGTATCAGGATTTTTATTCTTTTTGCTGTCTTGATAGGCATGGTTGTAGGTTCTGAGGCTGCCAGGGCTGAGGTGTGTTACATACATTTTGAGGTTTTCCTCTCAGATGGCATGCTCAAACCTCCAGCTGTCAGTCACCTTGACTGTTCTGACTTCTGTGACAGGAGTCTCACGACACTAAAGCATCTAGAGGTGGCAAAAGACTCTAGAAGATTCTGTAGCTAAGCTTTGCTTTGGGGGAAGAAGAACATTATATATACGAAGCTGTGGGCCTGTAAGAGTTGAAGGAGTGAGACTCAAATGCCAGAGTCGTAGAAGAGGAGCCATAAACATCTCCTTTTAGATGGCTGGGTTGAGGCCAACAGTGAGTGGAAATAAATGTCAATGTGGCAGGTGAGAGGAATAAGATGTATGAGATGTTTTTATATTTGTTTCTTAAATGAGTTCTGCTGTCAAATACTTTCAAATATTTTTCTCTCTCAAAAGGAAAATTAACATGTTTCAAGCTAGAAATATTACTATACATTGATTTATTTGAGAAGACATTGTGTACCCTGTCTTCAAACTTATTTATTTATTTAATTTTCTAAAGGTTTTTTGAATTACCTGCTTGAAGAATTATTTTTACTAAACTTCTTCTGTAATCTAGCAGTAGCACGTCAAAAGTCTTTAATTTAGATAAAGCTGCATCAGCTTCAGAAATTCAAAATTTTTGACTTAGTTTTGTACCATATGGAACAGAAAATTTTAGTATCACCCACCGCACCCCCAAACCCCACTTCTTGGTTTAAAGCAGACTCTGTATCTTATTTAGTTTAATATTAAGTGATCACAGATGTTGATATATTTATGGTTTTGTTTGCTCTTATTAGACAAATGAAAGTGAAAGATTTTGTCACATTATATTTTCAGCATGATTCTAGACATTTACAGATATGCTTGGATATCATCGAGACAACCTGGAAGCTTGACCAGTTCTCCTAATTATTCTTTGTGTCTTTCAGGACTGATGAGCATACTCTAATTCTGGGACTTCATATAAAGCAAATCTTGCAGAAAGTAGCAGGAAGGCCTTGAAATCCATGGAGTATCAAAGTATATATGGGCTTAATGAGAGAGTTTAAGGCCTGAAACTGAGCTGTGGAGTGCTGGGCAGTTTGGAAAGAAGCTGCTTGCTTAGCAAAAGCTATTGTATTGAAGCAGAAGTGGGGAAAGTCTTAACTAACTGGCATATTCCTCAGATCCCCACACATCTTTGGTTATTTCCCAATTTACAGAATAGCTGGAAGAATGCAGTATTTATAATAACATATTCTTTAAAAGACTTTTTGCATAACTGGTCGATTCAAAGGTCTTTTTTCAGCTTTAAAGGATACCTTTTGAAGCTGTGGAAGGCGTAAGCCAACTAACAGGATTTCCACCTCTGCTCTAAGGACTGATATGACTAGCCTTGGTGGCAGCAGTTCTTTTAGTGTTCCAGTCACCCTTAAGGGAATCTTCTTGTACTTTAAGGCAGAAGTTTATTTGCCCAGCCTGCAAATAACAGTTTGAAGGCAGAGAACATTATGGTGCTAAATATTCAGAGAGCTGAGGTCTAATCTACTCATTTTCTCCCTGTAATTTCTATCCACAGCATTTCATCCTATCAGAAAAAAAAGTTGTGGAAAATGCAAACTCAAGCCTCTTGAAATGCTGAGATTTGCATTGGAAACTAAATTGCAGGTTAAAAATCAGTTGTCATTGAAAGAAGTTGCTTTGAAAATTTGATCTGATAACTCGAAGATTTTTGATTGCTAAATAGTATGCATACAGACTGTGGGAATAATATATTCTTCTAGGTTTGAGAATCACTTGTAAACTGATTACAGATCTATGAAGACACTTGTGTCAGGGTGAGGGAATTTAGAAACTGATTGTACTTCCAGCATTTTAGACAAGACTTGCTCTGGATATTTCAGACTCTTCTGCTCAAAAAAAACACCATTGACAAAGCTAATATTAGTTTTGTGACTCTTTAATATAATTGCCTCTCCTGATGAAGACCTTCCCGAAGTTTTGCCATTTATCTCTATTGCATTTGTCTGCTTTATGGGCTGACTTTCCTAACGATGTCCTGGTTTAGGAAAAGTCTCTTAAAGCTGTTGTTCTGATGAAGTTTTGGAATAGTGTGAACGGGTTTTTTTCTTCCTCCTTTTATGCTGATACTGACTTTACTGTATCTCGTAATTTAAATTTAACATAACTTGAGGAATGTTTCTTTTCATCCCTTGGGACAGTTTACATTGCTGTCATTTACCAGGTAATTTTTGGCTGTACAGTGCTCATAGACAGGATATTTGTCAACTCCCGGACTAGACTGAGCTGGAAGTGCTGAGTTTTCAGGTTTGAAGTTCTCTCACTATTTTATAAATTGTACTGCTGTCCATGCAAGAATAACTTTGAAAGATCCTGTAAGCCGCTTCAATCTTCAGAACTTGTCAAAAATCTGAGTTATGGCCTTATGTCACTTTTCTGTCTAGGAAGGAAAGGTGTCTGCAGTAGCTAGAACAACAGAGAGGAGACAAGAGTACAAAATATTTGTTGGAATGCATATACTAACTACTTGTTTTGCATTCGTTGTGGTATCTGAAGTACCAAATGCTGATGACTGTTGATGACAGCATGCCAGAGGCTGGATATCAGTTCTTATGTTCAAGCCATGCTTTGTAATTCATTTTCTGTCTAAATTATCGAGACCTCCTACTGTATTTCTGGTCTGTCTTATAAGACCTGAGTAATAATCTGACAAGAATAATTAAAATATGCCGAAGCTGCAAAGGCTGTATTTCATAGTTGTTTGGACCCCAGTGTTTGCTTCCAATTATAAAGCATAGAATGAGAAGGCTTGGTTTTTAAACTCATGAAATCAGAGTTGTTTAACATTGAGTTCTTTCATCCCTAACTTATGTGAAGCAGTGTGGTTCAGTGAACAGAAAACAATTTTTAGGGTAATCTTTGAAACAGATTAACAAAGGCTTTAGATGCACATAAAAGCTTCCTCCTTGCCACCTGATTTTCTTTTCTAGCTTTTTTGTGCACACTTAAAATTAAATTTCTGAGGTAGAGCTTGCACAAAAATACTAAATGGAGGAGAAAATATTTTTATTGTACTTTACATCCAGATCACACTTCATGTCATCTGAAGATGCAGCTGTTCTTTCAGATAGTTGATTCATGTCACCCACAATTAAAATGTCCTTGCTATTTAAAAAATGTTTCTCAGCATGTCAAAAAAGATTGTTGAAACAATGGCTCATTCAGTTAGAGAAAGGCTCATAATGCTTTATAGAAGACTGATGCAATGAATTGATTAGAAAAATCTGTTTTTGTCTGATTTTGGATGAAGTCATGTATCTTCTTGTATCTTGGCAGTTAGTTTAAAACCAGATCTTTCTGATTTGGAACCGGAGATGATAAATTACATTGTGATTCCTGGGTTATACAGCATATTTACAAGTACATTCATACTGATCTCATTCAACATTGCTGTTTCTGTCAATCACTGTATTTCTTGCACCAAATGTGTTACTTCACTTGTTATAGGTACTCAGGAATATGCAGTCCAAACTTTCTAAACTCCGGAACTTTGATTATTGATAAAGGAAGTTGCATTCTTTCTGAAATTAATGGGTCCTTTGAGGAAAGCAACATCATGAGGCTTGTTCTTGCTTAGTAATTGTTGGGCATTTCTAAAACATTGGGGGGAAAAAAAAACCACACACCAAGCCAAAACAAACCACAAAAAATTTGTTAATTGAAACTGATGAGACGATTGAGTTGTCACAATTGTTAACATCATAATAAAATATTAACATGATTTTAAACTTCTTGCTGCCTTGTAGAATTCACCATTGCAAATTAGAAACTTAGGTATCCCATATGTTGTGTGGGGAGTGTTGCCTTGCTTGTGAGTATGGGATCCTGGTGTACAAACATTTGACCTAATGGCTAATGGCCATATTTCTGCCCTTGGTATTTGCTTGGATTGTTACCTTGTAGGCTTGCCTAGCTCCAGATTGTGGCAGCCTTTTTTGGCTGGGGAGTGTTTGGCAAGTAGTGGGTAGGCCACTTGCCGGAATACTGGAGAATAGAATCCTATTCTCGTTCTCTGTGAAAGGTCCTGACTGCAAAGTTAGAGATGTTTGTGAGGTCTTTTCAGTCTGAAGCTGTTCCTCTCTTGTTAGTATAATTTGGTGTTCACAGACTGGGTGTCTGTTATTTTTGTGGATGGAGGGTTATGTAGGTCCTTGTTCAGTGAAACAGAAGCATGCAGTGGTGCAGGAACTGGAACCCAGCTTGCTGCCCTAATTGGCAGGACTGTGATGTGCACTTCTAGGTTTAGGCTCGCAGAAGCTGTTATTCCCTTTTGAACTGCAACAGCTTCAAATGAAGTGTTTCAAATTTTGTAGCCAACTGGTAGGTAAGAAAGATCCCTGCAGGCTGGACTATTGTAGCAGTTGAGTAGGTAGAGCACCTGCCAGCCATACATCAAATGAAGAGACTTGCATAGTTTGTTTTTTGGACTGTTTCAAAGCATAATTCACAATTAAAGGTTGTGAATTTAAAGTAGGGGAGGCCACCTTTTTCTTCGATGCAAAAGCAACACATCTGAATTGCACTGCTAGGTGAGTTTAGAGTAAAGGTGTCTTTTGCTTTTTTTTGTGGTCTGGTCAGTGTGAAGAGGTTTGTTAATCCTTCCTATATATTTGTAATTATGACCCGTGTTACTAAGGGAGAAACAGAAAAAGCCTGCAGGGCTTGTGTGATTCGTTGCAGTTTCAAGATGCTTAGAAAGTGAGTGCCATGGTTCTAATCATTGCTGTGTCTTGGTCCTGTGAAAAGACCAGAGTACCTAAATCCAATTAACATTTGATCTGGTGCACCTGTGCCACTTAAGCCTGAAGATTTTTTTTTTTCCTGCTTAGAAAGGGCTAAGCCATTTTATCCCTTTCCCATTATCTGTTCTGTGCACAGATGTGCTCAGTGTGATTGTCATTGTATTCCTTGGAGATGGCTGCAAGTTGGCTGCAAAGGGATTATGACATTGATGTGAGTTTTACAGGAGGACTTCTAACAGTTGAATGCTTTTGCTACTCTCTGAATCCCAGTAACTCTTCCACTTTCATGTCGCATGTGGAAGGAAGTTTATTCCTACAAACACTACTAAATAGTCACTATTTATCTTTTCCCTTTCCATCTCAATCTCCTCCTTTTGATAAATACATGATATGCCTGTAGTTTGGCCACTTTTTGCAGCTGGCATCATGGTGATAGAATCCCCACCCCAATGAAACAGATAGGAATTGGTTTAGGATTTCATGTTAACGCAGCGTATGTTTTTAATAATATCTGTTACCTTTGGAAAAATATGCATCTCATCTAGGAAGATCTATTTACATGCCAATCTTTATGCACATTTTCCACAGCTATTTTTTCGCCTCATTCAAAACCAAGATGTTCATAGCCTCATTATATTAAATGTCTAAATCGATCACTTACCTGTCTAACTTGTAATGTGCAATAGCAACAAAAAGTATCCCCGTTCATGCAAGCAGTACTTTGAAGCATAATACAGGCTGCTGCAGGCAAAAGGTATTTGCATTGTAGAGGAGTAAATGTGGTATGGTCATGAAAACAATGGAAGTGTTTCTCCTCCTTCGGAGAGTACTTTCTGTAAAATATATGAAATAAATCAGCATGAATTTAGTCAGGCTTGTCTTGCCATATCCTAGGATGCCAGTTTCTTGGTCTCCTGTGCTTCATTTCTGTCACAAGATTAAGGAAGGAAGGAAGGATCACAGGAGAAACACAAGATCAACATCTAGTAGGGCAATTAACAATCTATTCAGAGCTCATCACTGTACAAATTAAGATCCATTACATTTTGCTACTATCTTTAATTTAGTGAGAGTAGCAGCTGCTTGGCTACTTCTTATAGGAGTCACAATATTGCAATACTATGCAGAGGGGCTTTGTTTATTTTTATCAGCACAGAAGGTGGCAGTATATTCAGCAAGTAGTATTTCAGGGGAAAAAACTGTCTGTATTAAGAGACTCCTAAAATATTCCCTCAGCTCCATATGACTTCCTCTCTCAGCCTCTACTAGGCTTCATTATTCAAAAACTCATTTTACCATTAAGTGATAAGAAAATATTTTCCACAAATAACAGAACTAAAGTGAAATCAGGGACAAGTCAGTAAAGTGTTACGATAATCATAAACAAAATAGTTTCACAAAAATGACACATGGTTTGCTCAGAGCTACAGTTGTGTCACTGTGGTTTATGAGGAGGCTAATGATTTAGCAATTATCTGATTTTTCATTTTAGAGAACAGTAACTTAACATGTCCAGTTAATTTTGAAGCTCTCCACAAGAGAGGTTCAGGCTGATCAGACTGAGTCTGAGCTGACTAGGCTTTGTTAATTCTCAATTGCTAAGGAAGAGGCAGGTTCCTTCCAGTAATAATTGTAAGGGCCTAAACACAACTTCTGTTCTGAACTGACTCCTAGGGAAGGATGTTCTGTCTCTTTGGAAGTGGAACCATTTGAGCATTTGTAAACACAAGTGAATTTTGAAACTTTAAGTTTGAGGCTCCTGTAGTTTAGTACTGAGATTCCTGACTTGGATGTCAAATGCATCACTGTTATCAGGGGAATAACACCAATAACAGTGTAACTGAAGGAATAATTGGGTTTTGGAGTTTTGGTAGTGTTGGAATTTGACAGGGAATATTTGGATCAAATGGAAAATTTCCTCCAAGTTTGAGCAAGTCAGAATGAAAACCAAATTGTGTGAAGTTGACTTCAGTATTTAATTAACATAATGTTTAAGGATTTTGTGTTGTTGCCAGATGTTTCTCAAAGTGTATTTTATATATATTATAAATAATACATGTATATGTATATTTTAAATACTAAAGGTTAGGGGGAATTATAGCACTTTCAAAATGCTGGAATGTTCTTATAAAGGTTTTTATAGTATGAAAAAAGTCAATGTAACTGACAAATTTGCAAAGCATTTTATATTCCAGTAGAGATACATGTTTTGCTAAAAGCTTGGGCGATTTATTTCTTACGTTGTCTAATAGTTTATTAGGTCTGTATGTCTCAGTCTTAGTCTTTAGTCTATATGTAGTGCCAAGATAGTGTAGATATATTTCTATACTGTGGGAGAAAGGCATATTCTTCTGATATCAGCTTATTTTATTTGTATACATAGTTATAAAACGTACCAAGTGAAGGTTGTATAGGACATGACTGAGGAGCAACTACTTCAAAAAGAGCTGGCTCTGCAAGCTGAGAATAATAAAAAGAGAAAGTCCATTTGGCTGGCTGCTGTCTCAGAAAGATGCACTCTGAAATGGGCAGAAATTGTAAAGATAGGAGTTATAATATTGCATTTCTGTGCATTAAGACTTCCAGCCTGACCTTCCTGCCCTGTTGCAGGTATTGTTTCTGCTTGGAAAGGTTATAATGAATTATTTGAATTCCCTCATACGAGTAGTTTCTTGTATCGAAAGAAGCCAGTGGTGGGGCTGGGGTCCAGGCCATGGCTTGCACAGTCCAGAAAAGCCCAGATGCAGCCTGGGCAGACGGTTTGAGGCTGGGAGTTTTGTTGCTTTCCCCTGTTGTTTGTGCTTCTGTTGTAGTAAAAACCCACAAAAGGAGGTGAGTTATCAGCTCAGCATGAGGTTGTTAAAAATGCAGCTTCCTCTGACACCTAAAATCTGTTTCTTTACCTCACAGACTATAGGCAAAGTCCAGCCTGGAGGGGTGGATTTGTTGGCCGATATGCTTTTCAGTGCTGATTCCCCCAGTCTCTCACTTTAGGGATGTGGCTGATTAATACTGTTTCTTTTCTGCATGCTCATGTTTCTTTCCTGTGAAAGCATGAGGATAGGGGCAGTGTGCCAGGTCGGGTCTGAGTGCGGAGAAACACTCCAAGGACCAACCCTCGGATTGTAGTCGGAAGTGAATGGTGGGCCTGAAGATCCCAGTATGCGTGAAAATTTGTTATTTGGTATGTAGGAGCTCTACCATTGTGCATGAGTCTATGTTTTGGATGAAATTAAGATAGCTAATTGAGCATAGACACAGGTAAAATACTCTGGTATCCATCATTGAGGAAAGAAACTGCTTCAATATTAGATGAAAAAATGCATGCTTAAGTAGAACAAAATAGGAATTAAATGTTTCTCACTTGATCAAAACTCAAGTATGGGATACATTTCCACTTGCTTCTCTTTTGTTAAGCAAGTAGCTGTTATGATCATTTGTTTCACTGTAGCTTTTTAAGTTTGGGATGGACCATAATACAGACCGCTGACCCCTGGAGTAGCTTCAGTCTCTTCTTGAAAATAAGTCTCCTGTATTTTACACTGTTGCCTTGACCATAATAGCACTTGTATTCAGATCATAGTCCTTGTAGCTAGTCACACTGTCAAGTGAGTCTCTTCTGTCCCTGGAATTAAAATGTCAGCATACTCCAAGTGCTCTTTTCCTACTTGAATTACAAATGGTAGTTTGCTTCTTGAATGTTTTCTTTTTCTTTGGAAATCTTTGGGTTTTTAAATGTAACTTTATGTTGTGGGATTGCACCTCCTGAAAATCGTCATCAGGCTTCAGGCGTGTCCTGAAATTTCTCCAGGCAATTAGTTTTTCAAAATGGGATGTAACTAGGACAGAGCAATCTTCCTTTGTAACAGGGGAAAAAACAAAACAACCAACCAATCTCTCCCCCTCCCCCCCCCCCCAAAAAAAAAAACCCAAATAAAAAACCCCAACCAAACATGTAATGAGTTTCGAATTGGTATGATGGTATTTGCATGTATAATACATACAGTTCTGTTTACATATTTTGTTTTATGATCATACTTGCTTGACCAGGAAGGGATTTCATGCATGGATTTTGCAAGTCTTATGGGTTCCTTCTTAATTTTTTTTAACTCTCCAAAAATAAGAATGTCATGCATAAAATTTGTTTGATGTGACTTAAATACTTACCTTAAACATGTTTTTCTGTTAAATACTTTTGAAATCGTGCAGGGATCTGCATGTTATCCCTTGTTAATATTGGTTTCAAGGGAATTAAATCATTAAGAATGGTGAGCCTTGTGCTGCGCTGTTGAAGTTAATGGGAGGTTTGTAGTTTATAGCAATGGACTTGCAGGATCAGTAGTCACCCAAGTACTTTTAAATAAGGTCCTAATTACAAATAGAAACATATTGACTATGTGTAGAAACGTTCATCTCTGCAGTAGAACATCAGTGCCTATTCATTTTGCTAGATAACCATCCTCCCACCCTATTGTATTATATCAGTGTAATAATAGCATTGCAGAGAAGGATTCCATTTCTGGCCAGTGAAATTCATCAGGGAGTTCATATCTTTTTAAAATAATGAAATTAAGGACAAATTTTACTGAAGAAGCAGCTGTTAAAACACTTCTTCTCCAGTGGTGGGAGGGAGAAGGCTAGCTTTGGGCATTCTTTGTGCCATTTGCTGGAGGCCACTTGTCCGTACAATGCTGTGTCTGTTTTCCAGGAGCTGTGAAGAAAATAGCTTTTTCAAAGAGTTTGCAACCTAATGCCTTAAACCTGCATTGGAATTCAATGAGCAGAAGACTGCAGACTTAAAATCATAGAATCTTTTCAATTGGAAGAGACCCTCAGGTTCATCAAGTCCAACCATAACTGAACCGAGCTCTAGCACTAAACCATGTCCCTAAGAACCTCGTCTAAATGCTTTTTAAACACCTCCAGGGATGGTGACTCCACCACTTCCCTGGGCAGCCTGTTCCAATGCCTGACAACCCTTTCTGTGAAGAATTTTTTCCTAATGTCCGATCTAAACCTCCCCTGGTGCAACTTGAGGCCATTTCCCCTTGTCCTATCACTTGCTGCTTGGGAGAAGAGACCAACACCCACCTTGCTACAACCTCCTTTCAGGTAGTTGTAGACAGTGATAAGGTCTCTCCTCAGCCTCCTTTTCTCCAGGCTAAACAGGCCCAGCTCCTTCAGCTGCTCCTCATAAGACTTGTGCTCCAGGCCCCTCACCAGCCTCATCTCCTTCCTCTGCACTCTCTCCAGCACCTCAATGTTCTTCTTATGATGAGGGGCCCAAAACTGAACACAGGATTCAAGGTGGGGCCTCACCAGTGCTGAGTATAGTGGCACAATCACTTCTCTAGTCCTGCTGGCCACACTATTCCTGATACAAGCCAGGATGCTGTTGGCCTTTTTGGCCACCTGAGCACACTGCTGGCTCATATTCAGCTGGCTGTCAATCAACACCCCCAGGTCCTTTTCCACCAGGCAGCTTTCCAGCCACTCTTCCCTGAGCCTGTAGTGCTGCCTGCAAAAACATTTGGTCATGACCCAAATGCAGGAACCAGCACTTGGCCTTGTTAAACTTCATACAATTGGCCTCAGCCCAATGATCCAGCCAGTCCAGATCCCTCTGTATGGCCTTCCTACCCTCCAGCAGATCAACACTCCTACACAATTTGTTTCTTATTATTTTGGTACATGTCTGTGTAGATGTCTGTATAGGTCAGGCTTTCTACACTGATCACAGTATAAGGTGGGGGGTGGGAAACAGAGGAAATATTAGTGCTTTTAAAGGTTATGCTTTTTTTTTTAACACTGCAAGTAGCATGGTGACTCCTTCCTTCACAGTTTCTTCCAGTAGACAATAGGTTGGTGATCCAGCTTTGTGGTTCCCTCTGAAGGTGGGATGGTTCAAAATTCAGTAAATTGGTAGAAAATTTGTAACAAATTTCACATCATTGTATGAAGCCATGGGACCTGAGCCTATACTTAATGGTATATAGTTATACAGTGGCTATGTTCTTAGAAATACTGATTCTCCAAGAAGGACCTACCTGGTTTAGGTGACCATGTGAAGGTTCCATGGTTTTGATCAGCTTTACCAAGCAGCTGACATCTGGTAAGTCCTCAGAGTAACTCTGTAGGAAAGGCTGCATTGTGTGCTTTAAACCAGAAATCCATATGTGACTTCTTGTCAAGGACTTGCAGCAAAAATGGCTAGTCATTTAATTTTATTTTTTGGTATCAAGTAGTTCCAGAAGTTAAGTTAGTCAAATCTGCAGTTTATTTCCAATCACAAGAAATAAGAGCTGTCGTCACAGTAGAAAGAAATAGTGAAACAGGTTAAGTGAAATTCTTAAAAGAATCAAAATTGGCTGACAAACCAGTAGATGTATTTGGTTCTTCACCTTGGACTTGTTAGTACTTTCCTGACTTGCAGGTGAATGAGAATAACAGATACGGAAAAAACAAAACCAACTAACCAAACAACCCAAACCCACAACATTATATGCCGCTTGTATGTTTGATTCAGCTGGTTGGAAAGAAATTTTAACTGAAAGAGAAGTCAGTGAAAGATCTGCTGACATAATGTAATTCTGTTACTGTTCAATAACATTACTAATTCATGCAAGTAAGTCCCACTCAGCTGAAGCAACTTAGTTGCAGTGAATCTGGGTAACAGAGCTGTGCTTTTTAAACAAGGAGTTCATTTGGTGACATTGAAAATACTGTTTCTGTTATGACTAAGGATTTTGGTGATGACACTGTGACACTGGGTATTTTTGAGTAATGCTGTTAACACAAATGTTGACTGAATCTTTGAATATGATGTGAAAGGTACTGTAACATACATGGTGAGATTGTGTATACCCATTATTTGTTTTATACCTTATATCCAATGTATTGGTAGCTTCAGCCCTGGGAGGAAAAGTCTGTTTGGCAAAGAGTGGGAAAAGTGCTCAGTTTGCCCACATAACCTTGGAAAACTGCATTTAGCCTCTTGTGACACAGCACGACTATTTAAGCTGAATGTAAAATTATATGTGAATGTTACTTAATTTTCAGATACCTGACATTCAAGGTAGATTTTAAAGCTTGTCTGTTATGTTTCAGTAAATCTTCTGACCTGCTGCTCTCTAACCTTTTGATTTACCCAACGGCATACTTGCTACTGCTTTTCTTCTGTTTTTCCTATGTGAACAAATTGCCCTATGTATGAATAACCCCAGCCATGCAGAAATCAAGATAGAGACCTGCTTTTTTTTCTTCGCTCTCTGTCCCCCTGGGCAAATCAGATACTGAAAGGCTCACTGTCATTTTATATACCTGTAGGGAAAATGCATGAAGAAATCGTGCTGGGAGGATAACAATTCAAGCACAATAAACTGCTGAAAAATAAAAGATTCTTTTCCAGTGACATCTGCTTTCCCTTCCCCCTTTTCATTTCTGGAGAAGTTAAATGGTGAAAGGACTATGTTTTCCCCTCTTCCCATGTCCCTTTAACATTGGGCAAGGTGGTTTCTGTGTTTTACCTTTCAGTGTTCTTTATAAAACAACTATGGAGAGTAAGCCCATCAGAAAAGAGAGTAATAGACCTTCTCTGGTGGACAGTGCTTAACAACTGCTTATTATAGGAGTTCATAAAGAAAGTGTCTTTACCTGTAATCATTTAGTTGTATACTTATAATGAAGCTCATAAGGAAAAAGGTGTGGATTTCATTATGTTTTTGATCTGAGACTTAAACCATCTGACTTAATAGTTCTCATAACATTATTCTGCCAACTATGAGTAGAGACTGTTATTCTTGGACGAAATATGTTATCCTTGCATGAATTTTATAGATGGTCTCTGAAGACATTTAATCACATTCATATAATTTTTTCTTGGAATCTTACTAAATTATTCACTGAACTGCTGTGGCATTAAGTCTCATGAATTTGTTTTACAGGACATAAAAAACCAGCCCTTTTTATTTCTCTAATATATATTGTAATTTTGTTTCACTAGTTGAGATTGTACAATACCCTAGCTGGCCACCACTTACCCAGTGAGTGGCAATAAGTTTTCCAGTGTTTTCTATCTGTCTGTGTGTGTGGAGCCATTGTTTGGCATCACTATGGAGCTTAACAAGTTTGAAGTAGACACATGTTTTCAGGACAAAATGTGGTGGGTTTTTTTGGTGGGTGTTGTGTGTGGTGGCTTTTTTTGTTGTGTTTTTTTTTCCTTTAAGCTGAAATTTTACATTATTATGCTCTGTAGTTTTTGTTGGGGGTTTTGTTTTTGTTTTGTTATAGCTTTTAATTACATATATTTATATACATTTTTACATACGTTTATTTATATTCCATAAATCTTCATAGGTAATCTGTGCGTGTTACTGAAATCTATTCTAAGATAATGCACATTCAGTAAAAATTCTGTCCTAACACAATTTTGGTGTGTATTTTATGAGTAGATAGGGTTGGAAACCCCATGATATCTACTTGATATTTGTGTGAAGAGTGCACAGACTAAAGTAGAAAACCCTGTAACAGAGTTGGGGAATTGTCTTAGTTTCAGCGGCTTAAATCTCAGCAAGTGAAATGTGGATGGAATCCAATATTTCTGTAGATTTATCAAGGTCTGTTTGTCAGTGTACATGAAAGTAGATATATTCCAAAATTGTGGGGTCATTTTGGTTGGAAGAGACCCTTAAGATCATAGAACAAAAACATGTTTTTGAGGAAATGGCTGTCAACCAGAGTTGAGTTGAACAGCAGTGTCAAGTCTCTAATTGTTTTGCCTTTTAAATCGCTTAGTTTTTACCTGTCTGCTCACTTAAGATAACATCTGTTGCAAATGAAAGAAAAAAAACCCCACCAAAACCAACCAAACAAAACCACCAAACCCTAACTAACAAACAAAACCAACAAACCAAACTCAACATTTTATACATAGATTAGGGAAGGAAGGGGCCCAACAGATTAAATTATATTCCAGTGAAGTGAATTTAGATATTTAAGAGGACCACTTTGGGTAAGTCATTTTAGAACCTTTAACTCTTGAATAAAGTGGTTATTTTGGGAAATAAACAGACATATTTCAGAATTGATTACAGGTTATCCCTTATTTATCTGTTCGTTAGTAACAGTCACTTTGAGTGACACAGGACACAAACTGAAAGACAGTTCTCTTAAGAGTCTCTATCCAACCAGGCTGTTCTTGGGAGCTTCACTACATATCATTGCTCTGACATTGTACATACCAGAAAGGACAAGTCCAGCAATATTGTTTGGACAGATAATGTTATTTGACAGTAAACTTCTGTCTTCCTCAAGAACATCTGTTTCCTAACAAAGCTTTCAGTGTTCACTTGGCTAAGAATTATAAGGGTTCCTTTGGTCACAATTAACGTAAAACCCCTATGATATTAGAAGGATGTATCTATAAACACCCAGCGTAGTATCTGCTACTTACTTACTTTTGCCTTGTGACATTCCCAGTGCTACCAATGACGTCCATCATTAGGGATACAAATATCAAGTGATGCATGTGCTGCTCTACATTTGGAGTCCAACTCAGGTAGAAATGCACATGGAAGCATCAAAAGTGTGGCAGAACTGCATTAATTTGGCACCGGTTGTCAGTGAGTTCTGTTGATGGGCTCCTTGTAGTTGGTGCTTATGGCTCACAGTCAGTGTGTGTCGGGCATTTTTGTTTGTTTGTGTGTGGGTTTTTTGTGTGGTGTGTGTTTTTGTGTATGTTTGTTTTTTGTTGTGTGTGTTTTTTTTTCTCCCTGCTTGTTCCTTGTTTACAAACTCGGTCACTGCTACTGATTTTACACCTGCGCCTCAATTTGTTCTGCAGGTAGACACATACATGTGCTTTTGTTCTATATATCTGTACCAATTCATGTCTGTGGCCATTGCTTATAGATCTGTGTTCTGGGGTAGAAGCAGCAGCTGTGTGTGCTTGTAAGGGGAGTAGGCAAGAAAAGCAACTGAGGTAGCTGGATACATATGTGGGGAGTGGATCACTAAGAAAGGAAAGGTAAGAAGACAGCAGAATTGATCATGGCACACTTGCCCTTGACCCATCAGCTGTTTCTTGTCTCCTCAAACTTAAGCAGATTTATCCAGGAGCAGTGGCTGGTTTAGCCAGTCTGTATCCCTGCCAAAAGTGAAAATGCTCACTGCAGCATGCTTTAAAAACTTTTATCTGTGATAGCCTGAAACATGAAGTGGTTTCACAGTATAATTACTTCACTGATGGAACATCTGAATAAAGAAGTTCTTATCAAAATTTCTCTTTTCTGGTCGTCATCGTTTTGCTTCTAATCCTTGTGTGTCATACTAGATAGATGTCTTCCTCTTTGGAAGTTACATCTATACAATATTAATGGATTGTCATGCTCATTCTTCACTGTTACTTAGCAGAAATCCATGTGTTTAACTCTTAATCTTTACCTATAAATCAGTTTCTCAGTCCTATAATTCCTGTTACCCTTCACAACCTGGTGGTGAATATTGCCAGATCTTTCACACAGTGTTTCAAGTGGGATCACAGCTAACAGAAGCAATGATTATTGCTTCTTGCAGTGTGGTTTCCTCTCCTGTGGTCACTAGGAAGGCCTTATTAACCTCTAGTAGCACATTCTTTATTTCAGGTGTTTCTTCCTCCTTTGTCTAGTTGTATTCTTTGGTTTTCTTTCTATTTAGCTTAACAACTTATATCTTAGCAAGAAACAAAATTTTTGTCTTTGAACTCCATCTGTGCATAAGTGATTTTGCTAATAGTGAACCCCAGTCTACAGCTCTGAGGTGACACATTGACTGCAAGACCCTAAGGTGTTCCTTACAGCAACAAAGAACTAGCACTTTTATTGTGCAAAATGGCATTAAATACCCCCAAATCAAAGTATTCTGTATCAAGTTTCAAGAGAGAATCTATTGTTATAAGCTGGGAAGGTTTTCCTGTAGATTTTGCAGCTTATGAATGAAAAATACTATATTAAATTTTGTCAGTTTTATTATAGTTGTGTATTGGTGCGATTTATAGTTGGAAGAAACTCACTTAGGCTTTCAGTGCACTACCTTTAACTCTGTGTTCCTTTGTTTATAATGGGTTGTTTTCCTCTTTAAAAGCTTACTATTAAAACATTTGTAAACTTAGATTCTGTAATGGCTCTAGTTTTATCAATGCATTTCTGAAAATGTGAAGAAATAGCAGTCTGGGGTTTTTTTGCTATTTCTCAGTTAGTTGTATCCCAAAGATGACAGCCACTTCATTAATGTTAATGTGTTCCAGGTGTTCAGAGCTGTTGTGACTCTGATAATTTTACATGGCATTATGCTCATACAACTGTCCTTCCATTATTCCCACTGTTGGATTGGTACAAATACTGGTATTTGCAGATATGCATCTTAGAAGCAGTGATTCCTGCTTGTGTAACATTTGCAGGCAAGTAAAGAATGACTTAAATTGAAATGCATTGTCAATTTGCTTAGTACGTATTTTGTAGCTGATAGTTTGTGCTTTTAACCTTGACATGGCAATGGATAGAAGAACTCGAGGCCATATTCACAGCAGCTCCATCAGTCATGAAATAAGTCAGTAAGATACATCCTCCTCTTTGCACGCTCCTTTTCACTGTTAACGCTCAACAAATATCGTATAATTTTAAATATTTAACAGTTTGAATAACACTTTGCAGTGCACAAAAACTTGGTAGTAATTTTTACCTTTCTGTAGATGTTTTGGTACATTTGTCACTAAACTCCAGTTTTTGACAAGGAATAAAATTGTAAAACACTGAGGGCAAAGAGTGAATCTTTGAGAGAACTTGTTTCTGGCTTGAACAGGTCAAAATCTCTACTGAAAAGTAGGGAGCTGATTTGGTCAAGGAAGAGGTGTATAATCTGACTGTTGGACTAAAATCCGTGTCTTTTCTGCAGACCTTTCAGAATGGAAAACAATTCCTTTTCAGGAATCTCATAAATCATGTGTGTAGTAGCAGAAGTAGCATACCACTAAGAAAAGATAAAATACTCAAAGAAAAGCCATAGTACTGCAGCATGCAGAGTGCTGCTGTATTATTTATAGTGCTCTAGAAGTTGAAGTATCACAGTACAATTTTTTAGTGTTGGGAAGAACTCTTTGTAGCATGTGTTGAGAGAATTATTTGATGGAACAAGGAGGCTCTGGTTTTGCTTGCTTCTCAAGCCTTACATGTACCATGTAGTAAGAAATGTAATGAGAAAGTACTTTTTAGAGTAAACTGCTTGTTAACTACCAGAATGGTGTATAGAAATATGCCAGTTTCAGTATCCAGAGCACATCAAATAGACATGGTGCCTTTGGGAACTTTTTTTCTCATGCAGTATGCAGTCTTTTTCTGAGCTCCATGCTGCTGATTCTCAAAGGTGGAGTTTGCAGCTCTGTCTTCAGTAGTTTAAACAGAAGAGCTTGGGCCTGACCTCTGAGAGTCATTGCCTTTCTCTTGGTACCTTCTGAGCAGGATTGTTGAAGATAGATTCCTTTCAATAAAAAAAGGAAAGATATGACAGGCGGGGAATTCTCAGTGTTACAGGATTCTGTGCCTGCCTTCCTTGGTGTAAAACTTAGACTTTTCAGACATGCTGTGAAAGCATGGGGACTGTTTTGTTATTGTTTTCCAGATAGCTGGCCCTTTGCTCCCATGTTTATTCCGCAGCAGGTGTGTGCACAAAGGTGTTTCTGTAAGTGCTGGTTCAGTCAGTTCCTTTGAATGTGATGTTAAAGTTCTCAGTTCTGGTTCTTTGCTTTGCTACAGCTCACAGCTACAATTGTAAAGAAATTCCTGATCAGCTCTAAGCCAAATTAGGTCAGTGCAAGTGGCATCTATCAAAGTTTTGGCGCTGAACATCTTGCAAATCTTTATCTTCAAAGTGCACAAATGATGGAGACAAGCTGTGTATTTGTCTTAAAGTCTGTTGCTGTGTTATAGCAAGTCTTGGCTGCAGATCATGTGCATGCTTGAGATTGAGTATTGATGTCGATTTTTTTAACATGGGGAAGGTGTCTTCAGAATGTGATTGCATTGTTTTAGATTATTTTTTTTTAAAAAAAGGAAAAAAAACTTATGATGAAAGGGAGATGCTAAATATTGCCTTCATAAGTCTGTTTGTGAAAACAAACTTCAAGCAATAATCAAGGGCACTGTTACCTTGGAAGCTGGCAGATCTTTACCAGAAGCTCATGGCTTGGCAACATGAATGTGTATTGCTGGCACCTTCCTCTTGGGAGATGCTCACACAAATGCTGCTAAGCAATGCTGGTTAGGAGACAGAACGGAGGAAGTCTTGTGCATTGGTGACTGGGATCTAAACTTTGTTTCTGTTTATTTATTTAAAAAAGTGTGAAAAGAACAGATTACTGTGTAAATAGCCAAGGAGCTGGGAAAATCCACTTGCTGACAATTGCTGAATTTGGAAGTTACCCCTGGTTAACAGTACAACAATGCCTAAATATTGTTTCTGTTTTTTCTTGTAGGACATTGAGTCTCTGTAGGAAAATCTTGAATCTTCAGTGGCGTGTGGTAAAGATGAGTAGGAGTTCATCTGGCTGTCTAAATGTGGAAAAACATGCTGGCCTGCTCATTCTTCTTGATCTAGCCCTAGTATTATAAGAAATTTGCTTTGCGTTATGAAGCTTGCTGATGTCAGAAAAAGAAAAAAATTAGGCCCAGATGGCATGATGCTAAATAGAGCTGAGTACGAAGTGTACATGTAAAAAGAGGCCAATCAGTTTTTGCTGATCCTTTATAAGTGTGAGGAGAGGAGGAAGAAAAATATTTGCTTTCCAATTCATCTTCCTTAAAGAGAACCAAACTCTGTACATGTTATAGCTGAGCAGAAACCTGCATGACAAAAGTCTCTCATTGCTTTTAGCTGGACAGTTCTGTTGTCAGTTCTCAGATTTCCCATCTCCATCATGTTTTAAAACTGGCTGTTATCTGGAAGCTTAATTTCACAGGTAAACAAAGATCAACCCTCTGAAAATGGGAGAAATAACTAGTTGATAACAAGTATAGTAATTGCTGTTGATTTGTTAAAATTTTCAGGTGAGGAACATTATTTTATGTTCATTTGAGTAGGTTGGCTACTAATTCAGCTATAAAGGAACAAATATGTCCAAATTTGTAGTCACATGTATTTCTAGTCAGGTTACTACTGGAATATTTTTTTGAATAAGAACTGCAGTGCTCATGAAATGAAACTTGTAGAAGATTCAAGGAAGAAAAGGTTAATTGTTCTTTTTTTCTCACCCTTAAAGCAGGAATACCAGGTACTTTTTCTGTTATCATCAGTAATAGTTTCCTTCAGACAAACTAGAAACAAAAACCCAGGCAAGCTAAGAAGTCTTACAGGGAGCTAAGCTTAATTTCTTTTATATCATTTCCACTTATTCCAAGATACCTCTAGGTTAGATTCAAGCTTCTATACTTATTAAGGATACAAAATAAAAATCAAGCCTACATTCTCGTTCAGTTACAGGCTGGTAATGTAGCTCTTATTTTGAAGACTTCTACATGCAATAGTGCTGTGCATCAGTGCTCTCGCTCCTTGGCATGAGTTTGATGTTACGTGTCCATAGCAAGAGCTACAGTTGTTTTTGTAATTTGGATTAAAAAGGTGAAAATTCAGACATATGCTTTGATTCTTCTGCCGTGAAATTACGTCCTTGACTAACAGGCTTTTTGCTGTATAAACTTTCAGTTATCCTGCTGATTAAAATTGCCCTGAAATATTTTGTCTATAAGGTCACTGTTTGTAAAGATCATTGCTTCTGAATAAGAGGTGTTTTATCTTTATCAGACATGGAGAAGGAAATTAAAAAAAAATTTAAAAAAACCACACAAACAAACAACAACGAAAAACCAAGAAACCACCAAAACAAAAAAAACCCCACCAACCAAAACAAAATAAAAACCCCACAACCAACCAAAACCTCAAAACAACAAAACAACCCACAACAAAAAAACCCCTTTGCGCTACTTTATCATCATCTTTTAGTGTGCTTTTTTTAATCACTCATGTGATATGGATCTTTCTGGTAATACTTATGTGCATATACTTGTGTTAGATATGTTCTATTTTTTTCATAGAGTACTGGGTATCAAGCTGGTTGTGGGCTGAGAATTCCTCTGGCTCCACCCCAAAGAAGATACTGAATCACAATCCGTGTCAAATGTGTGTTAAAGGATGAGGGGAGGAGGAAGCTTCTACAAAAAATGAAGATGACAAAAGATCTTTCATACATCCTGTACAGCAGCTTTTTGGCTTTATTTAGTGTTTTATAATGTATCTGAAACTTGGGGAAGTAAACAGAAGCAAAAAGGTAAACTTCACAAGAGGTCTGTGAACTGGAAGGATTCAAAGAGCTTCTCCATCCATTTTCTTGTCTAAAACCTAACTGCACCCCTAATATTCACTAAGTTGCATTGATACAGTATTTTGTAGGTGACAACCTTATCAAAAGCACTAGGGAAAAAATGTGGGAAAAGGATTTATCCTATATCTTCCTCTTCAGTAGCCACAGATGGTATCATTACTCTCTGCAATAAAGGTTTATACTTTCTTACTCAGTAGAAAACCTTTAAAATACCGCTGTTCTAATAATTCTCTTCTTGACTTTGTTACTAAGAATTGACTCCAAAGGAACAAAAACAGAATAAAGGAATAGGCTGCACCTGACACTCAAGTGCTCTTTTAAATGAGAAACTGAAAAAGTCTGGTTTTTGTCTGATATAGTGTTTGCATTTGCATCTGGAAATTCATTTAGGCCTGGAAACAGATGATGCAATAAGACCTTTTATTAGCATTGTTTTTTATTAAGAATAGTCCAAGCAGGGATATAAGAATTGCTTACTAAAGCTTTTAAAGTCATGACAGCAGACTTTCACAGGTATTAATTCAGTTTGCTGTAGCATTTAGCATCCTTAAGTCTTCTGGTACTTTTCCATCCAAATTTTGAGTTAAGTTTTGCCTCCTCCTTGCCCTCACTCTCTCCCCCTCCCTTCTGTCCCCCTGAAATGTCCTCCCTGAAATGACAGTGTTTAGAAAATGGCATGTACAATGTGTTACCTAGGTTCATGTTGAAAGCTACTCAGTCTGTTGTAGGATGGAATATGACTCTAAGGAAATATTCTGTATAATATAGTGGAGAAAAATAGCTTTTGTTGTGACCTTTAAGTTGAGCCTTTCTGTTCTGAACCACATTATTTTGCTAAATACAAGGGAACTGGAGCCAGCCTGTGACCTTTTGTTATTGTACAGCTTTGAGAAATGGCAAAAGTCATTTGGTGCTCAGAAGTTCTATGGCAGAGATACTGTTCTTTTTTTTTTTTGTTTAAGGAAAAAAAACACACCCTTAAAAATATTCAGAATTGTAGTTCTACACCAGAACAATGTAACCATTTTTAATATTGGCATAAATTAAAGCTGCTTCTACAGAAACAGTAAGGTCTAAAGTTAATTGCAATACATGTTGTCCTCAGCCTTTTTTTGATCCCAGAGGTGCTCAATACCTCTGAGGGGAGTGGATTTTCACCTCATCAGTCCTTTTAAGTAAGGAAGCTGCAGCAGAGAAGTGATTAAATGATTTATCCTGAATTTTCTAGGACTTCTGTGAATTTGCATTCATAGGCCTGTATCTTTGCTGTCATAGGATAGTTCACTTTCAACTGGTGTCTCATTTATTGCTTGCTAATTAAGAGATATAGTGTCCAGAGGAAGCAGAGGTGTGCTTTATTTTAAATATTGATGTTGCAATTTAATCTTCTTCCTTTAATCCCTTTTCCTGCTTTGCTGCTCAGTGCTAAAGGAGACTGATTTGTTCCTGTTGCTGAAAAATGTCTTTCTTTGATCTTTACAGTGCAGGGTTACCACTGGATGGTGAGGACCTCAGCTAGCCCTGTATCTCATTGGTGTAAAACCACAATGTAATCACCCTGTGCCAGACCCTCCTCTTCTGGTAAGAAAGGCTTTCTGGATATCACTGAGTTTAAATATATTTTTCTGGGTCATGTACAGATTTAGAATTAGTTGTACACACCTGTTAAGAAAACAGCATCTTTTCCAAACTACACCCAAGGAAAACTAGGTGTTTTTGATGATAGTGTTAGAAGTAGAGCTGTGGAGCTATATTAGTGATTGATGGTTCTGAGTGGTATGTTTCAAGTGCATTTGCACCATGAGAGACTGATTGCTTTATTTTGATTGATGTGGGTGTGCTTCATAGAAGGAAAGGACTTCAGAAACACTTATCTTTTTAAAGCACAATCTAAAGACCGAAGCCTTCTGGATAGGCAAATGGTACTGGGTAGTTTGGATCTGGATCCAGTTTCCTATTTGAGCCCACTGCAATGTTTCCAGCAGATGGGCTCTGAGAGTTTGTAGATGATGAAGATAAATAATGGGCATCCACTGTGTCACTGACAACTGATGCTGTTCTGTTTTTAAGCCTCGGTTCCCTCCATTACCACTGCAGTTCTCTCATATCTCTGTGCCTTCCTCTTCTGCCCTGGGCTCTCAGGAGGAGTGATGCCCTGCAAATCACTAGGCACATACGAGAAGCCCAGCTGAGTTGTTAATCTAGGATCAGGTAGATCAAGGGACTGGGGAAGAAAAGCAGTCCTAGGCTATCAAGTCTCCTCACACAGTACTGACTGGGAAAAATCTGAAACAGCTTGACTCGCCAGCTAGTTCTCCCAGTTAGGGTAGACACAACACCCAATTAATGCTAGCTTCATAAAGCCGTATCCTGAAAATGCCCGAGAGATGATGAGGCAAGGTAGCCTCATAGCAATTGTAAAAGGATTATGTTTTCAGTTAAAGTGGCTTTACAGTGCTTTTGTTCACTTTTAGGGAAGTGAAGTGGACAGGAATGGAGCAGCACTAGGAAGGCTGGGAGACTCTTTCCTGTATGGGACAGTGTACTGCTAAAGGAGGGGAGTAATCTCTAATGATTGACACTGCATCTGTATTGAGGCAGTAGCAATATGAATAAAGGGAGAATAGTAGTGAAGTGGCAATGGTGCATGGTGACTAGGCAATAAAGTAAACTGTACGGGCAGGGTTACAAAGGTAGGTCCATTAGTTGTAGCCCTCTGGTTTGCTGGATTAAGGGAGCAATATATTAGAGAATGCATCTGAAACTTGTGGATGTGGGAATACTTTCTAAGCAAGAAAACTGAGACACCTTTCTGGCAAATCCACCATCTGTATGATGAAGGAAGCAGGACATTTGGTGTGTGGTGGAGCCCTGCTCCCTATTTTTATCGAGTTAGAGTTGGCTAGTAGCAATAGTGATGTGTTACACTTCTACAAAACCTACCAGGCCTCAAACTGTCTGAGCTTTTAGTTCATCAGTTATCAGAGCTGCTTCAGTCTGGTCTCATTTACCAGTTCATTCAGTTGAAACATTTTGAGGACATGAGGTACCTGTCTATTGATCTGCTTGAATCTGTATGATGTGGAGAGGAGACCTAATTTTTATTAGTTGCTATTGTCAACTCTAAATGTGGCATTAAAAATTACATGAGATGTGTAGTCCTGAAACACATGTGAAAGGCCAGAAAGCTGTTTTCCACTCATACCTTTTTGTCTTGCTTGCTTTCTTGATGACCTTTCCTGTGATGACAGGAAAAAAAACAAAACTGTTTACATTGTCACAATGTTTTGCTTTGGGATTGTGTAAAATGTATAGGATGAAGGGAGTTAAGTGAGAGCCTGAATGACACCCTGAATAATGAAGACCCTTTTGCTTAACCGGATTCTTGTCCATAATTTGGAATTTTCATGCTTTTTTGTGAGACCACTGGAGGTGCCATGCGGTCCTGTTTCAACACAAGGTGATACAAAAATTCCTATCAAGTGGCAGAAGAGTACTTACTACAATAACTACAGCAATTTGTTTTTATTGCTGAAGTATAAATCCAGGAGCTGCAGCTCATATTTCACATAACTAATAATGCCTTGCTCTGTTTTGCTTTTGTTTTAATTTTGTTTAACATCCAACAGCAAATTGAACTCTGAATTGTTTGTTCAATTTGTGTGAAAGAAGTGAGACAAGGATAAGTCTTGCGTTCAGCTGAAGGTTAGCTAAAGTTCTGGAAAAACACAGATAATACAGGTTCCACTGCATGTAAAAACAAAGCTGATCTTTGGAACATTTTTAGAAAGGATGTTTCATGTCTTAGTTCTAAGATTTCCAGCCCTGTTTGAAGAACTTGGATAAAATTTTTTCCACTTACCATGATTAGGTGAAAGTGCATGTAATCTAACCACTAAAAGTGGATATTGGATAAACAATGATGTTGCTTTTCAGCTTGCTGCCAAAGTTCTCTGTAAATCTAAGTTGTCTGCCTTCTGTATGTACAGACTTGCTCGGTACCAGAGCTGCTGTTTTTCTTTCAACCCTAAATATAACCTGTGTTCACTGGTATTTTTGCCTTTATTCCTTGTTTCATCCCCTGTTGACACCCTTTGGTTCCTTCAAGACCTTTCTTCTTGTTTGTGATCTGGCAGGAGGATTATTATGTTTGTCCCAGTATCTACTGATGATAGTTAAGTCTACATCATGAAAAGATAGAAGGAAACAAATGCCTTTTCCAGCTTCTCTAAACTTAGGTATTCTAAGGAGAAATCTACCTATTTGCTGCTGTTAGCTTGATCCAGCTGGCAGCATTGGAAATCACACTGAAATCTTTCACGTACTTTTTTCCTTGTATGATCATGCTGCAGCTTCCCCATTTATCTTGCGTTGTGCTTTGCAGACATACCTGTTCTCGCAGACTGCAGTCATGAAGATAAGGCAGACTCTGTTCAAGAGTATTAAGTTTTGGATTTCGTTTCTAAAGTCAATAACTGCCTGGCACTGAAAGGGTTTCCCCATTTTATCAGAGCAGGCAGTTAATCACTCATGGACAACAGGGGCTGCTTTTGCTGTTTGTTTGCTCTGTTGCCACTTCCCCTTGTTTGGATTGTTTCAGCATATTGCATCATCCTGTCCAGAGCTCATGCAGAAATGTTAGCAATTCATCTTAGCATTTTCCCTATGTCAGCTGAGGTTGCAAACCAAACTAACATCATTTTTCAAAATGCCACTTTAGGTGGCAAAGAACTGAATTCTCTAGTCCTTAGCCAGCCGGGGGAAAAAAAAATCATGTTTGCTGATTTAGCATAACAATCACTCAACTGTCTATAGAATTAAAGTGTTCTGAAGTTTACCACTGATATTAGTTATTATTTTTTACCAATATTAAGAACGGACTGCCTTACACTGTAAATTGTTTTGTACATGCTTGTAATATCTGATGGTAATTTGAGATGTGAAATCTTACATGCTTAGGTACAGATTCTAATTCCATAGTTGACTTGGAAATGTTACAAGCAGTAACAATTTTGACTTATGTCAGTGGTAATAAATGTAGTCTTGAGTACTTTTTCATGTCTCTCTGGGGATTGTATGGGATTTTTTTGACCTATAGTCCTAAGGTAGCTAGAGTTGACTGAATTATTTGACAGAGTGAGGAACTAGAAGATAATGATTGCCTTCAAATTTCATGAAAGAAAGTAGCTAAGCAAAGCCAGCATTGTTTTATGTTCCAGTTAACTGAGAGTTTGCAGTGTCAACTCAGCCCTGTAATTTACCACAGAATTCTCAAAAGAGAATTATTAATAATGATGTAAACCTTTTAGATAATGTGCTGTATTAGAAATTAAAGATTGCAATCCCCAGTAAAGCGTGTTTTTATCATTGGATTCTTTAGTTGTCTAATAAGGGGCGAACTTCTGTTCATAGAAGAGCTTATAACTATTAGAGTTGCTATTAAAATTGTAACTGACATGACTGAAACAGTCATACTTATTGAAAAGTACTGCAACTTCATAGTTTTCTTAATGAAAGGAAAAGCTATGAGAATGCAGGAATTGCCCTCAGATCTGTGGATAAAAGAAATGTCTTTTTAGATTTGTTTCCCACTTCCATAGTTTCACAAGCATTAATTAATATTTCCTCGTAGGCTGGTAGAATGCCTGTCCTTGTTTTATAGATTGGTAAAAATTGAAAGGTCAGAAAATGTAGGAGCTAATTTTGGCAGGCTGTACTACAATAGCACTCTTATTTGGAGAGAGAGAGTGGTTTTGAGTGAATCCCCTCACTGTGTCCTCACTTTTTGTTATGGGCTTAGTTTGAAGGGTGCACAACTAGATACCTTCCAGTATAGCCTCTGCTGAAAAAGGAGTCTTTTGGCTATCTCAGTGAAATCATGGCTTACTATATGATTGAATATCTCATTGAAATGGGTTGAAACAGCCAGATCCCTAGGTATTTTTGGTCAGAGTCCATCAGTCAGGTGCTATTGCTTGGCTGCTATCTCACCTTGTAGGTTACTGTGTTTCTGCTGTCAGTCATGGCTAGAGGGCTGATTGATCATCTCAGGCTTTTGCACTGCTGTAGCTCAGACCGAAGCCTGAGGTTTCCTGAGGAAGGGTTCTTGGACTCTGGGTGTATTTTGGCCAAATCCGCTATGATAGGGTAGTTTAAAGATTGTAACAATCACAACTGATACGTGACCCTGTGGTTTGATGGGGGGGTCAAAACCAGCCATGTAAGATATGAAGCAGAAACTTGTAGTGGATTTTCTGCATTCCAGAATTAATTGGTGCATTAAACACCAATGAAAGCTGCGTTATGGAATATACTTTCTCATTATCTATCAGCTTTCCTTTGTTTTAAATATTTAAGGCTGGGTCTTGAGAATATTTTTATGCCTTTTGGGACTTGCTGTCTATAAAACTAGTGTGACAGAGTCCCCTTGGTTACCGTATATGGGTCAGAGGCCATACTTTGCACCCAGTTTTGTGACAGATGTTTCTTTTGCTTGGTCTCTGTTTAGCTGTGGGGAAAGTTGGTTACTTACAATATCCACAAGGTGATATAATTGTTCTCCTTATCAGTTGCAACAGACAAAAAACCTTTTCTGATTTTGATTGTTTTTCAAGCAAAGTTGAATGGGCTGTGGTGTGTGTGGTGTGGGTTGTTTTTTTGTTTTGTGTGTGGTTTTTTTTAAGTGCAAAATGAAAGGGAAGATCTTCTGCATTTGAACCGAAAGCAGAATGTTAGATGAAACCAGGCCAGGTTTGTGAAGGTTTGTGTGGGTGACAGTAGATTTTGAGTTTTCCTGAAGTGTGCAGTAGGCAGAGCTTTGCTGCACTAAAATAAACATTCAAAGGGCTCAGTAGTCTGAAAGTCCCTGTACTCAGTGGATGTTCCCTTCCATTTTAGGGACAAGGGGTGGTTAGCCATCCTTAAGTTTTACTGTTGTGTATGCTGTAGTTCTTTCTATAGTACATCTGGGAAAAACACTCATTTGAGGATCATAAGTGATTGACTCCAGTTATCTATCGATGACATTATGAAATTGTGATGGCTAGAATAATTGAATATCTGTTGCTGACATTTTCCGAAGATATTTAATGTGTATGACTTCAGCTATTGGAATAATTCATTGATTAATACCATGCAGATATTGAAATTGTTTGGTGTGAATCAGGGCCTAAGGAAGATGTTTTATGGACTGATCAGGAAGTGTGCATCAGCCTCAAGTTCCATTTGGAAGTTCAGTTTAGATCATTATTTGTTATCAGAAAAATGGAGAATTAGCTAGAAGCAGGACATGTCTCCACATGTGGAGTGCTGTTCTTGCTTGCTTGTGCCCACTTCCCTCTATTGCCATTCTTGTTCTTCAGAGCTTCTGTCTCATTCTGCCACTTCTCCAAAGCAGAGACGTTACCCCAGTAATATGAATAGTATTTAATAAAACTTGATGTTCTATGACAAATAGTGAAAATTTATAAAAATTACCCAGGGTGGTTCACTGATGTTGTTAGGCATGGGTGTCTCACTGTGTTCACCTGTGTTTTGTTTCCTTAGCCTAGGGTTTCATAAATGGGGTAAACTGAAAGATAAGGATTACTTAAATCTGGTGATTCTGAAACCAGGTCAGGTTTGTGTGGGTGACAGTAAATTTTGAGTTTTCCTGAAGTGTGTGGTAGGCAGAGCTTTTCTGCTGCACTAAAATAAACATTCAAAGGGCTCAGTAGTCTGAAAGTCCCTGTACTCAGCGGATGTTATAGACAAAACTATTACTTTCTGCCTTCAGAATAGAGAAGTTTTCTGGTTTCCTGCTTATTCCCTCCACAGGGTGGACAAATTATCTGTGCTGGTTTTATATGAACCCAAGAAATGTCTCTCCCAGCTACTGCAATTGAAATTGATCTTGCGGGTCTGTTGGGATTTAATTTCATAGTGAAGAGAAGAATAGAACAAAGAGTAATGATAATCTGTCATGCTGTAGGATGGCTGCTGCTTCTAGGTATGCTCAGAAAAGTTTCAACTATTTGAATTGCAGGAGCTGTTTCCTTTGCCACATAGTGGTGTGAGTGCTTCACCTGAAGATGTTGTCCTAGGTATCCCTCTGACTTGAGGTCATATTCAAGGTTCTGTTTCTTTTTTCAAAAGCGCCTAGCAGCAATGTGTCCATGGAGGCACTACTTTGATGTGGTAGCCAACTGACATAAAATTCTGCAATAGATCATGACAAAACCATCAAATCTCTTAAGAGAACAGTTGATGTCTTTTAGTACTGATGTGGTTTTGGGTAGCTGCAGATTCACTGCCTTAGGAACCTAGTTTAAAACTTGCTTCTTTTTAAAATTTTTTTTTCAGTGTATAATAAAAAATTTCTTAATGTGAGCTCCTGTCTTATCTCTAAGAAAAAAGGAATAGCAACAGTAGTACTAAGGTGTGGAGGTGCCCTAATGATGAATCTGGTGTCATACCTGAATAGATGAACTAAAATGTACAGAAATCATCCAGGATGTAAAGCAAGCCAAGACCTATTTCAGATCTTCCAAAAGAAGGTGCAGAAAAATAGTTCTCTATCTTCTGTAGATGTTGCAAGACTGAGTACTCCAGGAGCTTGTTCTAAAAAAAAGTAAACTCAAAAAATTGCGAAGCTTTGAGACTAAACCCATAATCCTTCACCAGATGATTTACTGCTGTTCACTGATTCCGTGCTCTGTACAGCCAAAAGTGTTGTGTGTTGCAACTTGTTCTGTTCTTCCAGTCCTGTTTTGGTGCTTTCGGGCACACAACTTGGCACTCTCTCCGGGTGCAGACTGTGATAAGCTGGGAAACACTGGGCAGCTTTGTGCTCCTCTTGCATAGCATTGGGATTGGGAGAGCACTCATGGAGATCAAGCCCTGATGTTCAAATGTAAGCTCAGTCAAAGTGGAACTGTTAAATATTCTTACAGTGCAAAAAATGGTAAACAGAACTTTCCCCAAACATTAGAAGTGTCCTTCCCATGTGTTGGCCAGCAGTGAAGTCAAACTAACAAGCAAGTGATTCTGTTTAAAAAAAAAAAAAAGGTATGTTGTGGTCTTTACAAAGGAGTTAAAATGTGTAATGTAGGGTCATATAATATTAAAAGTAGCCATGGAACAGATTCCGCTTGAACATGCGAGGGAGAAGTAAACATTTGGAGAAGGTTGAGGTCATTCTATAATGAATATGTGACTTTCCTCAGTCCTAACTATAATATCTGAAAGCTTAGAAATCCTTATATTGGTTCTTGGGGTTGTGGTTTTTTTTTTCCCTTTCTGGTGCATTATGGGTAGCTTTTTCCTAGGCATCATCTGCATTCCCTTCTCTAAATACTATTTTTTTCTGTATATCTGACACCAAATGACTATAGCACCTTTTACGTTACATAGCCTCCTTAATTTTAATTTAATTGTCTAAGATACAAAGCGCTACAAATGACAAATACGTGAAATACAGGTAGACAACAAAAAAGGACAGTCGACTTAAAAAAAGGAATGTTATCAGCAAATAGCAAGTCCCAACACATCTCTGACTCTTATAAAATCTGTATGTTTTGCACTTTGCTCAATATTTATCAGTTTCATCAGCCTTGAAATGGGAACTACAATTGCTTTGAAAAATGGATTCAGGTTATTTAGTTTCACTCTGCTCTCTTTAAGCAGCACTTTGTCTTCTGCTGAGATGCTATTTTGTAACTTCAAGGCAGATTCTAAAATGTAATAATGTCAAGCCTTCATTAGAGGAGCACGGAGTCCAAGTTGTAAGTGCTTTGGTCTTGCAGTACTAAGGTTAGTACAGTCTAGACCTTATTTGGTAGAAATTAAAATTCGGATGAAAACTATCAGCTCAGGTGTAAATAGTCTATTTTCCCTTGCTCATAGTGAGCCAGTTATCTTACATTCTTCCTGTGTGTGAGAAGATTTGTTGAGGGGTTTGTGACATGGGTATGGCATGTGAATGCGATGTGTTCTGAGCAGTATGGATGAGCGCTTAAAAAAAAAAAAAGCTGGTATGAGAACTGATACAGGCTATGATATATCTAGTGAAATGCTCATTGAGAACCTCCTTCCACAGACATGTAGTCACGCCTGCTAAGAATTTGTCAGTTGTTCAGCTTACTCTGAACTGTCTCATCCATCGGTTCAGAACCTGTAATGTTAAGACTGAATGAGCTTACATTGAAAGCCTGTTGTTGAAGGAATACTAGAAAGCCCAATGTTTTAGTCTCTTAAAATTACCAGTTTTCAATTAAACACAACTAACAGCCTTGACTAGGCTTGAGGGACAGGCTTTGTGTGAGAAACTTCATGTTGAGGAGATAACTTGGGGCCATGCTGCAAATACAGTTCCACGCTCACCCAAATATCCTCCTGTGCTCACTCTACATTGGCAAATCTCAGCTTTTTCCCTTACCTGCTTTGCATATCCTCTCTGTGCTGGTTTCTTTAGAGCTAATGCTGAGCCTGTGTCTTATGTGAAGTACTCTTTGTATAGTATTTTTTTTTCATTTGCCCTCTTGCTGGTTGTTTTTGTAGGTCTTCCATTGCTGTAAGTTTCATGGTTTTGTCACAGTCATAGAATTGTAGAGTTGTTTTGGTTGGAAAAACACATTAAGATCATCAAGTCCAACTGTTAACCTATCACTGCCAAGTCCACCACTACACCAGGTCCCTAGGAACCTCATCTGCACATCTTTTAAACAGCTCCAGGGATGGTGACTCCACCACTTCCCTGGGCAGCCTGTTCCAATGCCTGACAACCCTTTTGGTGATGTTTTTCCCAATATCCAATCTAAACCTCCCCTGGCTCAACTTGAGGCTGTTTCCTCTTGTCCTATCACTTGTTACCTGGGAAAAGAGACTGACACCCTCCTCACTGCAACCTCCTGTGACTGTGTGGTAATTATGCATGTGTGCATGATTGCACTGACCTCAGTGCAGCCCTGCATTTGCAATTAAGTGCATTATTTAATCTTTCAGTTCTTCTAGGAAATAAGATTTTGCATTATAGAGGGGCACACCATCATGTGAACAATGCTGTAATAAAAAATACTGCTAGTAAAGAGAGAACTATTATTAAATAGGGACCTGGGCCTTGATGAAGTTTTTGACAGTTATCAGAAACACTTTTGCAAACTTGCAATGTGTAGGATTGCGTCTGAAGTTAGCAGACAGAGGGTACATTTTTAAGTCTGCATTCTTGTTAGGATCCCAACTTTAAAAAAGTAAATGATCTGGAAAGTTAAAAAGTAAAAAGGGTAACTGCAATGGAGTTAATGCAACATTGAATGTATTCTGTATGTATGTGATATTGTCTGTAAATACAACCAATCCCATTTATCATGCAAATTAAACATGTCTAAATCTGCAGGTTTCATTTCTTTTTTTGACAGGAAACTGCTCAGACTTCTTTTAATTTGTACCATCTTTACTATTATTTCTTTCTCTAAGTGGTTCTGTACTGACAACATAAACCCTACTGTTCTGATGAAGCACCTGTAATCTAAATATTTAAAGTTGTTTGTCTTTGGTCTGGGAATCTACCTACCCTTTCAATCAATTTTTATATTACAAAATATTGAATTTTTGCATGATGTTTATCATCTTCCAGCTGAAGGAAGAAAATTCATTACTGGCAATAAATGGATACAGCCATACTACTATCACTGAAATAACATCTGTTTATGTTGGGAGAGCTTTGGTCCTATATATATATTTATTTTTTTACATCAGTAGGATTAAATTAGGAACCATTTTTTTTTCTGCATGATAATGCTAAATATTCTCAGTGACTGAAAATCAGTAACATTTTATAAATGAGCATATCATATAAACTCAAATGTATTCCTTTGGACCTTTAAATCCTGCTTTCAGCATAAAGACAGGTTGTCGGTGTAGTAAATTAAAGCTGCCTTACTGCAGCTATTTTGTCCAGTGTTCTATCACCCATATTAATATTTTATCCCATTTAATATTATTACATGATGCAGGCTTTATTTAAATGGATTTGACGGGCCTCTTGGTTGGCTTGACAACCAGAGGAAAAAATTAATGTTCTGCATTTAATCTCAGCTCAAGGTGCTAAATTATTTTGGAGGTCGAAGCTGTCATGCATATCATGCTAAATTATTGAATGTAATAACTATTAGTCTGTCTATTTATAGATTTTGGTTTTTTATGGTTGTTTACTTCATGCATCTTCAGCTAATTTTGAAGGGAACATCTCAAGTTTTCTTTCTCTCATACAGTAGTACTGTATCTTTTACAGATACAGCACTGGAGGTTACTTAATCAGCAACAGAAAAGGAGGCGATGGAGTCAGCAATCTTCAAAACTGTGAAATAAAACAGCATTCATGCTGATGAACCGTATTGTGTACACAGCCTGTGTAACATATGCAGTCTTAACTACTTCAGTTCAAATACATTTAACTTTAAAAGTTCATAAAGCAAAGAATTTCCTTGTATTTTTAATATTGAAGAGATGCAGATCCCAAGGAGGAATGGAGCCACTGAGCTTGTAATAGAAACCCAGATTTAAAGCTTAAAAACAGTGACTTCTTACCTTAAGAATCCCATGTGCTTTAGGAAAAATGTAACGTGGGATAGACTGAACTATAAAATGTAATTAACAGTTGTTAAAAGAATGCTACAATAGGAATTGTCACATTAAAGCTTGAGATAATCTAATTATACTCACTGATGGTACATGTTTTCATAGCTTTGCATCTCTCCTGCTGTCTTAATTTGCCATGCTAAATAATGTCAAGAAGTGTGATAATACTTATACTCTAGAACACTGTTAGGCTTACAGCACTGTTTGTATAGTGAAGGCTCTGAGGAAAACTAGTTTGAAGAAGTGGGCATATATGACATATCACTGTCTTCTGAATTACGACTTCTTTCTCCTGGCACAAGAATCAGTTTCTCACCTCTGTGTCTTATTCTCACCTTCTGAGTATGAAAATAAGAGGTTCTTTGTCTTTATCACTTAATAACAATTGCTACATGATTCTGTAACTATTCCCCTTGAAGCAGCATCAATTGTGACCAATGGATTGTGAGGAAGCACTAACATTCGGAAGACTGTTTGTCTTCCTTTCAGTGAGTAGTGATGGACCAAAAATATTTCTGTGATAAGCATGCACTATTTGATGGCACAAATAAAGATGGAGACAATTGTACTGGTTGTATATGAATTGTCACATTTTCTATTTAGATGTACAACAGAGCAAAGTCACCCTGTGGTATGTCTTGTAGGATCCATTGATTCAATATTGGAACAGTTATTGTAATAAACTGACTTCCTTTAGGTATTGCTATGACCAGAGTAACTGCAGTATAGCTTTGTCATTCTGACAAAACAAAATTAAAAGCATCCTTGTGCAAAAGCCCACTTTTTTTTTTAACATTTGTGTTGCTTTGAACCAGGGTAGGATGAACAAATACCTTTTATACACTACTCTAACTTAAATAATTCTGCTGTTCACTGTTTTGGCTCAATAGAATGATATGAGTTTTCTTAGTGAGTTAAATTTATCTTTCTATGTTTTTGGTTTTTGTTTTTGTGTATGTTTGCTGTTTTTTACTTTATTTTTTTTCTGTGTACCCTTTAAGCCCCGGTCTACATCCATCTTGTCAATTCTTTTTCTCTTGACACCCTTTTTTAAAAATTTTTTTAAACCTGATAGTTATCAGTGGATAAAATGACCCTAATGGTGACTATGGACTGTTTCCCACTTATCTCAAAAAAGATGTTGGAAAAGAAGAGGAAAGATAGAGGGCAGGATTTTCTGATACAGGGTTAAATCTATAGTCCATTTAGTGTCTTGAGGACTCATGTCTCTGATGGTAACAATTGCTGGGTACTTCAGAGGGAGTTTTTGTAAAAACAAAACCAAACAAAAACTTTCCCCCACCTCCCAGTAAAGGTTGGTTTTTTTTTTTAATTACAGTAGGTCTCCATAATGGACGGGTGAACAGACAAAATTCTCAACAGAATCCTGCTTTGGCATCCATATGTATGTGGACTTGATACTGTGGTCTAGGTACATTCCAGCATTATCTCAGTATTGACCTTGACACTCACCCTCCATGTTCTCTGCTCCCTAGATCAGCAGGGAGATGGAGCATCATACCCAGTTGCTCAGGCTTCTAGGACCAGTGCTGGTCCTTTCCTTACAATGTCCCAGTAATAGGAGCTTGCTGTTTGCCAGATCTTTCGCTTGCTAGTTTGTGCACTTCTCAGTGGACTAGAGAAAATGCAAGAGTAAGTATTTCTGTATTTTTGCAAAAATATATTCCAAACAAGTATAGCTGGTAGAGGATGCATGCAGATCCAGACATACCATAGGAGCCTGTGTATGCTTTGTTTGCCTGTTCACCATTTTTTATTTTTATTTGATCTGGATTACCTATAATATTTATTCCCTTGAAGATTTTTTTTTCTCCTCCAAGTCAGGTAGCCATTCCTGCTAAAATTGCTGGGTATTTAACTGTAAATAGAAGAGTCTTAGCTACCTGCTAGTGTGTATTACTAATAATAATTTTGCTGAATTACTACTTATTTGTATCTTATTGTATTACATTTTGTCATATCGCTACTCTTTAAATTGCTGATCCAAAATGGAGACATAAAGGCAGTCTGCTAACTCTGACCGAAGTAAGATTTGTAGTTTTAAAAGTGCAGGAAGTTCAGTCTTGAACCAGAATTATAAATAGTCCATAGACTCTCTTACTCATCACAGCTTGCACTTTGCTGTGCACTGTGAAATGCTGATAAAAAAAATGTATGGCTGTATAGCAGACTAGAATAATTTTCTGGGTAGAGTATATAAGTCATAGCTTTCTTTGCTGTGTTTCTGTCACTTTTTCTTCCAGTGAATTTACACGACCTGCCACTGTTAAACAGTTAGGGTATGTCTTCATAAGCAAATAAGAGTCAGTCTTTCAATCTTGAGCTCAATTAGATGAATGTAATATGATTAAACAGTCTCTTCTTTAGTTTGGTCAGGTAATGTGGCTTTAGATTTTCTAACCTCTTCCTAAATAGAGCTCTTCAATCATATCGCATCATATTATGCCCATTCATTTGAGTAAACATGACTAAAAAACACATTCAGTTTGTTTTCATTGAGATCCAGCCTTAGAGAAATTAGTTGGGAAGGGGCCCAAGGATGACAAGTTCAACCCTATTTGCTTTAAAGTCAATGGTAGCTTTGCTATTAACTTCCACGGGATCACAAACACAGTATAAGAACATGATTTCTCAAGCTATTTCACTAATTAAAAATTGATTTTTGGCTTTGTATGGATTAAAGCTGCTAGGTATAAAGTTGTAGGTGGTTTGTTTCCACCCTGTAAGCCCAGTTGACACACAGCTCGTACAAGAACTGAGTTGGAAATAGTGGTAAATCTGATTCTGCTTTAAAAACAACAAAATACTGCTGACAACCATGTACAACAGTTATGTACACAAATGCCTGGTACCTGAAGAGTTTCACTGACTTTATATTAAAGGACTTAATAAAACTGCCAGAATCAATGTCAGCTACAATTTTTTCTAGGCAAAATCCAAGTTCTGATTGTATATATGTTTTCCTCCTAAAATTCTGTAGCTTAAGTTCTCTTTGGACTGCCAGTTCTTACTATACATGATGATTTAAATTAGTTATTCCTGAAGGGAAGCAGCAAATGCCTTCTGGATTTAATTGGTTGTTTCTCCTCACATGGAAAAACCTTCCAGTTGACAAGTCTACTTTCCAGGAACACTGGTGCAGGATGTCTCTACCTGCATCTGTCCAGCAGTGTTTGGAGTCTGAGTAGATTCATTCTGATTCTGAGCTGCTCCAGTAAAAATTTCTAAATGAAGAACTTTTCTTCATGACTGATTTTTCACTTGGAACAATGCATTGAATGAGTTCGTAGCTGAACTCAGAGGTCTCTCTGGACCATTAACTTATATTACCATTTTACTATTGAACAATTCTAGTTATTTCCTTAGTAGCTTCCAGGAATGAATTAGCTTTATGATGCTTTTTTTATTTTGGGATTTCTTTCAGCCAGGCAAGTGTACAAGAAGCCTACAATGGAGTGAAGCATGTTGAGTGTATGACTTGCACGCAGTGACTACGGACCCTAAGACTGCTTAAGTGACATTAAAGGAAGTTTTCCTATTGAGTGAAGTGGGAAATTTACAGCTAAGCACTCACACTTAGAGCTTCATTCAATGTATCTACTACTAAACATCCCACTGTTTTTCATAATCGTGACTTGCACTGTAGTGAGAATTGAATTGAAACAACAGGATGAGATGTCTGGTTGTAAGGTCTGAAGCAAAGGAGCAGACTCTCTGGGGAAGCTCTGGACCCTTAGGGGATGTAAGAGGTTTGACATACCTCTCGGAATGCTTCAGGTATTCTTGATCCTGGTTTAGGTCAAGGATGTGGCTTGGACATCCCCTTTAAAGCCCTGCCAGTGCTATTTTCTGATGGTTCTGGCTTAACCGTATCATACTTTATAGTGAGCACATCAGTGTGGGTGGGTGCAATATAACAAGGAAGAGAATTTGAACTTAACAGAATGTACTTAAACCAGTACATGTATTTTTTTTGTCATTCAGAGGTAGAAAATTAATGTGGTTTTTAACTTTCTACTATCGTAGATATATAATAAGAGGTTGTACTTGCTTAGATTATAGCATTCAACTGGAAAAACAAAACAATTTGGTAAAAGGCTACTGTTGTCTCCTTACAATGCACAGAAATCTGATGCATAGTGATATTTGGAGATATTCAGTGAGCCTGAAGTCCAGGATGTGAACCAGCATCTTTAAGTCAGTGACCATAAGCACTGTTTGCTTAGCTGCACATCCCTTATCTAGCAGTAAAATGTGTGAGGGGCCAGAAATGTCAGTTGTTTTCCTGTTGTGGGGATGTTAACGCATGCTGTCCCTTTAAGTATCTAGCTTTTAATGCTGCTTTTAATGTTTCTGTTCATAAGTTAGGAAACACGGGATTTCTTAGTTTAATAATTAAATAGAAGTAGAATATGCAGGTTAACTTTTATCACTTGTTCATAGGAGGAAGCTGATAAGAATCCTTCTAATTTTGTGTTTTTTTCCTATAAAAAGGCACAATATTTTTCATATTTCCTAGAGTAGACTGCATCTCTTCTATGCTGCTGTTCAATAGGATAAACTAAGCTCTCTGAGATCAGCAAAAAAGGTATTTGAATGACGGCAGGCTATTAAAAAGGATTAAAAAAAGTAGCTAGCTACATATTTTAATAGAATAGATATTTTAATGGTGAAACCTTCCTATGTAAGTAATTCTATTGCTGAAAGTCCACAACCTTTTAATTTCATTATTTTCTATAATTTCACATCATATTTAGAGATACCTAGAATTCAGAAATCCTGATGAATAATATCTAGTCTCTTATTTCTTAGCAGCGATCCTCCTATGCAGTCTTACCTCCTGTTGACCTACATTTGAAGTGCAGCTCAGTGCTGAAAAGCTGCAACTGTCTGTTGAAAAGCGTTGTGTAAAACGGACTTACTCCTTGACAATCCCATCTTAAAGTGAAAAGTCAGCAAAAAATAGCATTCCTGCCTTTTCCTGTGAGCAACTTGGAGGTGATAGTCTTAAAAAGAAATACAGGAAATTTGCATTGTGGATCATTCAAGGAGTTGGTGGTTGAGTTTCAGTTAGAAAATTGAATTGTATAATTGCAGAAGGTGTGATGGTGGCAGCTGCACAGGCCTCAGCAAAGTGGGCTGGGTGAGTTTGTGCCAGCAGAAAGCAGTTTATGATCTACTCAAGAGACAAATCAGCTGTATTCATTCCTTCATGCTGCATGAGCATTTCTGGTGAGTAGCATTGGAACAGGACCAGAAGAGGTACCAGATTTTTTAGCTTTCCTGGCTGGGGCTGGCTTCTTCTTGAAGGAAGTTTATTTGCAAGTGGTATTTATGTATGTGTTGACTGGCTAAGAACATTCTGGATTTAAACACCAGCAGTTGCAGGGCTAGACACATTAATTTCTCATCTGATTTTCTTTCTGAATGTTAGCTTTCCTGTAGATAAAGGCTCCTCTTTCATATCAGTTCCGACTGAGTTTTCTTGAACAGTTACCAGAGTTTGAAGTAGAAGTAGAGTGGTAGGTGGAAAAGAGGATGGAATAACAAACTTTAGAGTATCTTAATCACTCAAGATTGCAAACAATTGGAGAAGGAACAAGGATAGAAGTAATCTCTTAAGTCGGTGAAGTTATGGAAATTGATTTATTTAACAGTAGAGTGATATGCAATCCAGCCATCAAACTGTAGTAAAGAAAGAGAAATGATGCTGTGCTTTGTGGAAATAATTTTCTGAGAGGGATTTCAAAGAGAATGAAGTTGGATACACTTTGGAAACATTTTTAAAGGTTTGAGACTTACTCATGTATGTAGTATTTGGGGCTGGCAGAACCTCTAATTGAGGTCATGTTATAATAGCACACCACGGTAAAAAACGATTGCTGGAATATCCTGATAGAATGTGGGAAAAGCAGTGAGTATTTTCCTGCTGCAGAGTGAGATCGGGCTGTTAACTTGGGAGAAAAATAGAACACTGTCATCCTTGAACCTAAGAAGGAGCTTATAATTTAATCAAAAGAAGTGTGTAAGAAATAATGCAGAAGATTTGACAAATCATGAAAGAAAACCCTGTCTTCATCTATGCTTGGTTTTTGGATGGATAACTGAGAAGTGAGAGAGATGTGCCAGAGCCTGAAAGTAAGAATAGAAAATACATGAGGAGAAGCAAAATATATTTTGTGCAGCAGAGGGAAGTAATTGTTAGAAGTTTTCCATAGACCTTTCTATCTAGTGACTAAATTATCACCTTGAACACAGATGAAACTTATATGCTTATAAAATTGCCCAGTCATGCAGAAACCCCAATACCCTGTAACTAAAGTTACAATACAAGATATATGACCCAGCCATGTTGAACATAGACTGGTGTTTGTGTCTCAGCTTACAAAGCGGAGGAACATGCTCACCAAATATGTCTGTGAGCTGGATGCGATTGCATCGGGAAATGGAATTACATATACTAGTACTAAAAATATGAAGAAAAAACAAAAACCAAACACAAACAAGCCATGCCCCCTCTCCCCCAAAAAAACCCACCAAAAAAACCCCAACCAAACAAAAACACACACAAAAAACCTCCAAACCCAAGATATGGTATCATAGAATAAAAGGAACTGCTGTAGAGAAAGAGTAGAGAAAAAAGGCAAACTGAGTGGGGTGTTTTTTATTGCCTTCACCTAAAATACCGCAGGATGTTATTTGTAAGGCTGATATGTAATATTACAGTGCTAAGTGGATATGTTCTTTTCTCAGCTGTATTTTCTCTACATATCAATGAAGTGCCTTTAAAATGTAAGTTGTCAAATTTTACAACATTTCTTCCATATTTTGTTTTTCTGTGTGGTGGGTTTATTTATTTATTTTTAAAAAATATTTTGCGTTGCCCACTAGTTCTAAATCAGCTAACCGCTGCTCCTATAAACAAGATAGATATAAGCAAATTATCAAGAGACAGATGTGAAACCTCTTTCCTGCTTGTGGCTAGTCCTCTCTTCATTACTGTTAATTATCATGGCAGTTCCATCGACAGGACCAGAAGGCTGTTTTTGGACTCAGATTAATTTGGCCTGTGAGTTGTTCCACTTAAGGATAAACAGCAAGCTAATTTGTAAGAGAGAAGTTTGAAGCTGTCTAGTTTGGGACATGTTTTTAGCTGCTTACTTCAAACATTTCAGTCTCCAGTTTAGATTCAGGTTTGTCCTGGCACATGAGGAGAAGCCAAGGGATCTTGAATTTTACCCCACTGTTTCCTTGATCCTCTGGCATGATAATGTAATAATGCGGTTCTGAATCTGGCTCATCAGATGCTATTTGTACAGTACTATTATATGTAAATGCAGAATCTTGCAATTGCAGATTTATGTAACTCAGCAGAAGTTTAACCTTCTATTTCATGCCTTTTCTGTGCCGAAATTTGGATTCTGTTGAGGAATCAGTTCATTATCAACTTTTTGTTTTACATCATCTAAATTGAGACACATTAAAAATCTACATAGAGCTTTTTGTATCTCGACCATTATAATGTATGGATTTTTTCCTTTTTAAATAATCCTAACTTTTAAAAAGGAAACCTGATGCTTTCCGTCTTGTTGTGGCACAGCAGGAAAAACGGAATTTCCTGCAAATTCTGAACTGTGGTAAGTTAATTTTGTAGAGGAAGCATCTCTAGGTTGCTAAATTGCTTACTATGTTTTTACATGTTAGAAGCTGTTCTTTAAGCACACATCAATGCAGTTTAGGCAGTTGGAAAAAACTGTGGATGAGTTTTGTTGTTCTGAGAAAATGTTGTATTCAGTGAGAAGTCCTATGAAATAACGTCCATGGCACATTCCACCGTTCAGTGGAGCGAAAGTATTAGAAGGTGATTTTAAAGAGCAGAAATCTCAAGGGCTGTGTTTATATTTGAGCCTCTGGGCACATGATTTTGTGCAGCCACAGATGTAGCAGAATGTGTCTCTCCAGGGAAGAGGAATGCAGGGTGATGGTTCACTCACTTTGCAACAATGGATATGACAGATAATGGCCTGTGTCATTACCTGCTCATTGACATCAGCCAGTAACTTATTTTCATTAGCGATGGTCCAGTTAGATCCTTTAACCATGCTTTTAATTCAGTGACCTGTAAAATCAGAAATGTCCAAGTCATTGTCATAAAAGTGTGTATCTTATAACTGCACATTACAGTTAATAGTATTCAGTTCAAGCTGAAAATAAAAGGTGAATTTCATCTTGTAAGAAGTGTTTGAAAGTATGTTTTAAGAAAAGTGATATGCAAATATGATTGAGGCTGGTAATTAGCTATAAATGCTTGTCTTCTGGGAAACCGAACTAGAGTAGCAACCAGAATGCCAAAGGCTGTCCCACTCTGACCTCCCTGAAAAGGTTATAAAACATCAGTGTTCTGAGATCCCAAGTGCTGGTATTTTTGGCTTTTATGGAGATAAGTTGCCTTAATTATATTTAATTTATTGATTGAGATCAATTTAGTTGATTTAATTATATTTAATTATACTACTCAGATTCTTCTTCAGACTACTTTTGATTTATTACAATTGTTGAAAATATTTGTCAATCTCAAGATGAAATTCTGTCCATAGAGATGAGTGGCAGCATTGCCATGGACTTTAAGCAAATTGATCTCTTAACTACTAGACCCTCCTGTAAGCAGTAATTATATTGTATTAAAACAAGAAGTCAATGAGGCAGATTTTCAGTGAAAGTGTGAATTATTTCTTAAAACCGATCTTTGCTTATTAATATGTTAACAGCGTGGCTGGCTTTAAAATAATGTGAAATTTGCTCAGTTAAGGATTCAGAAGCCAGGAAATGGCAAATCTTGGTCTTGCAGGTGTGACATCACAGTTCCTAATTAGATTAATGTGGACCGTTTCTTGGATCATGCACTGTGATGTTTAACTGGCTAATTTACTCATTAGATTGTGTTTCAAGCCCTTGTTCTTTGTATAATATGAAATCTGTAGTTACATACAAAATATACACAACATATAGAATTTAAATTGTGAGAAGGCAAATCTGTCTTACATGGAAAAACATAATTTATCTCTAGAGAGATCTTTCATAAACTCCCTGCAAATGAATCTTTTTCTTTCCCAAATACTTTATGTAATGATGGTACATGTGCTATGCCTTTCAGTCTCCATATCTTGTTTAGAAAATACCCATGTGATTAAAGAACATGATTGAGATTAAATGATGATGATTCACACTCGATGTATGTAAAGTGAATTTCCTTTGACAATTCTTTTTTTTTTCTGCAGTCCTGCCCTAACATTTTCCTTTCTGATCTCTGGCATCTTAAGGGGGATAGGGGATAAAGGTGGGAATAGTTACTTTGCTAAGAAATTGTAATTTTATGGTACCAGCCTTCTATCAATTGATATCTAATATTCCTGAAGTGTCTCCTCTCTCTACGACCCCCTTCAAAGCAGAGTTCAGTAGTAGAGATGGGTGCTAATGGTCATATTACAGTAAATTGTATCAGACTTGGGTAAGGAGGAGTGGTAAGAAGTGAAAAAGACATTAATTCTATTACATTTTATCCATATTCTACAGTAATTTTGACCCCACAGTAATAATGGCAAAGGGTAAATATGCTTTCTATATAATAGATGACTGCTTTTCCCAGTTCTGTTCCTGCATCAGTGCAGGAATTCTAGTTTATTTGAGCGTTTTCCAGGGGTCTGGACCAAAGCCAGGTCTTGGATTTTCTCACTCAGTAGTTTAGAAAACTTAAGAATCTGTCACAGACAGAAGCCACAGACACCTTATTCAGAAGAAGAATCACACTGCTGCTTTAGGTATGTTCGTGCCTGTGATTAAAAGCTTTTTACATATCCATCCATCTCCTTTAGCTGTTCTGCTGCTTCTGTTTGAGAATAACTGCTATCAAAGTGACAAAAGGCTAGGTTGTACTCCTAAGGGAAGTAATTATAGCAGCACAGAGCAGAAGGTAAAATTATCATTTGTTTGCTGTTTTATAATGCAGTACCAAATATTTATCACAGTTTTAGTAAAAAAGCCATAAAGTTTATTTAGATTTTAGAATATAAGAATAAATGAACTCATACTGCAATGAAAAGCTAGCTTTTCATGAGACCCAGAAGAACTCTGTTCTAACAATGGTTTAGTCCCAGTAAAAGATATTCAGGATGCAGTATTCTGTTGTCTTGTTTTATACAAAAACATTGGTAGTTTTATCCATCCATGGGTATTCTTACATGTTTGAATAGACTGTTCTCAGGCTAAGCTCTGTCAGGGCTTACTGTATCAGAAGGCAGAAGTCACATGCATGTCAAAGGAGAGCGATGTTTTTCATATTTTGATAGAAGATACCTGAAGGATGGCCTCAATCTGTATATTTACCTGAGGTATGAGTATAAAGGAATATTTTTCTCACATGCAGTTATTTGGGCTAGTCTGGCTTGTGTCAGCAACAAGCTTGATCTTTCATGCAAGCAAGAGCAGCACACCATACGCGCTTCACAAGAGAGCCGTGGTTTTGTACTTCCTGTTCCTTCCTTTCTGTACTGCCCCTCATGTGGCATACACCCCCACAGCAATTAATCCGGTCCTTGAGTGTGCCAGCTGCAGGTAGTTAAACATTCAGCTCATAAATGACTTATTTCAAATAGTGCACTGGTGAGTTCTTTCCACCTTGCAACTTAATGCATACAGTGATTATATTTCTTTGAACAGGTATAGCCACAGGAAAGACACAGACATTGGTCAAATCATGTGTGCTGTTCATACATGTGAAACTACATATTTGTTCATCCCAGGGCGGGCAGTGGGGCAAGCTGTGCAGTGTGGGATCTGACACCTTTGCATTGCACAGTCTTTGTGCCCCAGTGGTGAGAGAGCTACAAAGGGCTAGGAAGATGATTAGTGGCCTAGAGCATCTTTCTTATGAGGAGAGGACTGAGAGAGCTGAGTCTGTTCAGCCTGGAGAAGAGAAGGCTGAGAGGGGGTCTCATCAATATTTATAAATATCTCAAGGGTGGATGTCAAGAGGATGAGACCAGACTCCTTTCAGTGATGCCCAACGATAGGATGAGGGGCAATGGGCACAGACTGAAGCGCAGGAGGTTCCATCTGAATATGAGGAGAAACTTCTTTACTTTGAAGGTGCCAGAGCACTGGAATAGGCTGCCCAGAGAGGTTGTGGAGTCTCTTCTGGAGACATTCAAGACCCACCTGGACACATTCCTGTGCAATCTACTCTGGGTGAACCTGTTTTAGCAGGTGGGTTGGACTAGATGATCTCCAGAGGTCCCTTCTAACCCCAACCATTCTGTGATTCTGTGTGACAGCGCAGCCCAAGATTTGCCTGTCCGTGTGGTGTGGCAGCACCCATCCCCCTGTGGAACAGGGTTGGTGCAATCAGCGCTCTGACAGCCTCCCTGTGTCCCGTAATGCCTTCAGTAGCACCTTGGTGAGGGGAATAGTTTGTATCTCTAGATCCAGTAAGAGGAAGGTTAATGTAGAAGATAGTGCTTCACATGGCCAGGTTTCCTCTAGCAGTGTGAATGGTTGTTCTGGTGAATGCAGATCAAACACAAACTCTTTTTCTGTGGAAAAGTCAGGGAGATGAGTTTTCTGCAATACAGTCGTGTGTGTGAAGCGTTTGAGTTAACATGACTTGGTGAAGGCTGCATTGGATTTGTTCTCCTGGTCTACATTCCTCTGAAATCTTAGCTGCTGGCTGGTGAAATTTGGAGGTGTAACATGACAGACTTTCAGTGTGATTTCAGTATGGAGGCAGTTTGAAAACTCCAATCTGAGATTCTCCTACCACATTCTACAGATACTCATTGTGGCTCTGATAACATACATGGCCTTTGAGGTGATGCAAGGTGTAGGGGGGGAAAGGCGTAAATAGTAAGCAATGTTATGATTCATATATTGAAGTATGTTATGAATTGATAAATCTATGTTTGAAATGTTTAGTAAACATTCATACCAGCTATTCAGGAGTCCTGCTCATACGCTGAAGCTAAAAGAAGAAAAGGATTTAATTTCACTTTACCTGCACAGGAGAATAATGCTCAGCTCTGTACACCATTAATGACTTGATTGATACATTGATTAAATTTGGTGTATTATGCTAATACAGATCACAAAAGAATCAAAGGTATGTTTTGTATCGATTATACAACAAAATTCTATATATTTTATCAAATGTAATTACTTTTTATGTCTTTTACCTGCTTCTGATATTATAGAAGAATTCTGTTGAAAGAATCTTCTTTCAATAAAATTTGGAGTTAAAAATATTTAGCATCGCATATCAGTAACATACTCCAAAGTAAATTTACCAATGAATGTGCATGTATCTGGTAAGAAAAATCTTGATTTTTCAGATCACTGTGTTTAAGCACTTCTCTCTAAATTTTGAATGAAAATCTTCTTGAGCCACAAAGCATTTTTCAAGTATGTTATATTGGAAGATATATTCCTACTAACTTTATCAATACAATTAATACATGTCAGGTAGGAGAGAGTAAGTGCTAGAAGCAGTAGTAGATTCCAGGTTATACCCCCAGGTGGGGGCAGCATTGCTTTAAAAAGAACAAAAATCAGGCAGTCCTGGGCTGGTAATTAAACTGCTCTGAGGAAGTAGATAGACTCCCAAATCAGACTAATCTGTGGGTTATTAACATGTTAGTCAGATCAGCATGCCCCATAATCACTGCTGTTGATCCATTTGTCTGTCTTTGCACAGAAAATTGATTTTAACCAATGATTCATCAAGGAGGAAACTTTCATAAGAAAAAAGAATTCAGAAAAACTAAGAAAACCAACCATGCTTGCTTCTTCAGACCCAGTGGATAATTTCTCCTTAAAAAACCTATGCTGCTATCATGAATCCTGTTGGGAAATTACTTCTTGGTGTTGTAACTTAAAATAATGTTCAATTGTTGCCCTGTGTTTCTCCAGTATTATTGCCAGTAGTTGATTATATAAAGAATTGCAAGAAACAAGACTAGTGCTGTAGAGATTGAAGGTGACTGAGTTTCCTGCCAAGAGCCTGCAAAAGCATCAGCTTCTGGGCTTTGTCCCTGGTGGTACATTTTCGGGTTTTCCATAGCAGGAGAAGAATTCCTCCTTCAGTCAGACAGGTGTTTGTGCACACTCACTTAGCTCCCCTGTCTCAGAGGACCACAGCAGCAGATGGAAAATCATCTTTATTAATCTTGGAAAATGGGGAATATGGTGAGCAAATGGCAGGTTGCTCAATAAAGGAAAATAAATAAATGAGCAATTAAATTATATTTAGAGTGTGTTACAGGTACAACTTAGACCGATTTCAGATTCTGGCACTTACTTGCTTACTAGATCATCACCTTTTTTTCAGTTCATAAAGTGTAGTTCCATTGTCAGTCTTTCAATACTGTAAAGATAAAAGCTGCACAAAAAGTTAATGAATTTCTCAGAGCAATCTGAGCTAATTTTTTTGTGGCTTGTTTTTCTGTGGCTAGAGCAAGGGATGGAGTGAGAGGAGACATCCCATTGCTGCCCCTGCAGAACTGCTACATTAGTCTTGAAACCTGCTGCAAATTGCTTGTTCGTTTGTTAACTAGGATGATCCTTTCCTCATTCTGTCTGGAAATGGAGGCGTGGCAATCAGAAGATTTGCATCTTTGTTTTTATTACCAAGAATGGTGATCAAAGCCTTGTAAGAATAAATTGGTGACACTTGCTACAGAAAATTTCTTCTTTCAAGTGAGTAAGACGTCAGCTATAAAGCCCTTCTGGGATGATAGCAAGCTGTAGAGATATACCCGTAAAACTTCATACCTGTGTGTATAAAGTTTTGGTGGAAGTGTATATAACCCAGGGTATTCTGGCATAGATATATTTAACAATGAAAATAAGTCGTGTTTGGATGTATAAAAGCCTGCAGAAGTGTTATAACACAGATGGAGTTGTGATTAGGACCAGCAGGAAAATTACACCTTCCTCCTCAGAGATGCCTGTATTCCTGATTTGTGTTACCACAGTTGTATGTGAAGAATCCCATCAAAGTGGCGTGGTAACAGCTTTCAGGTTTGTTATGAGCAGATACAAGGTCAACAGAGCAAACACCCTTCTCCTTCCACCAAAACTTTAATAAATCATAAAGGTGTGTTCTCGTGTTGAATGCTGAGAAAACTCGGATGCTGAATGTTATTTGCGCCACATATACATTGGCTGACCCTGAATTCAGAAATGACACCATGTTCTCTGGGCCAGCTCATGTGACAAAAGCATGTGTGCTTCTGGTATGGTGAAGGGGACTGAGGTCTAGATACAACTGAATAATGCTGAAATCTTCTTGGATGACCGAACAAATTAACTGTTGGATATACAGGATTGCCTGTAGCAGGTGTAAAGTTACATTCAACCTTTGCGTGAGAGTTGCAAGAAGAGTAGTTTTGAGTTGCAATTAGGAAAAGAATGCATCAAAATACTTCCTTGGGAGAGAAAAGCTAGAGGCAAGCTGTGTCGGAAGCATGTTCAGTTTGCTTATTTCATATCGGTGTCTACATTGCAATGAGAGGTATAATTACAGCATGCAAAGCATACCTGAGTGGCCTTTATCCAGCTCAGCTGAACATTGGTGCCCTAAGGCTGTGGTAATGTTGACTTCAGATGGGGATGGAATGTCCAAAGAGAAAAGTGACTGACTTTTTAGTGAAACCAAGACTAAAACTGCAAGAATGTGGTATTAAAAATGCAAATTAATGGTTTTTTTAAATAATACAACTGACATGAAACTTGAGAGCCATCTCTCTAGGTGGCTATCTCATATGCACATATTATCCCTAATATGGCTTAATAATTGCACTGTTCATGTGGTTGTTGTTAGAAATGTTCTCAAATTTTCAGAAATTAATCATATAGTACAAGATGAGTCTGAAGTGATAGCATTTCTTTTTTTTGCCTACTTATGGTAGACAGGTTGAGGTTGTAGTACCAGTTTAAGAACCTAATACTTCCAAAACCCCAGAACAACAACGAACCAAACAAATGCAACAAAATCAAAGAACCTCCAACCCCCCCTAAAAAGACCCCAGCCAACCAAACAAAAAAACCCCCACCCTGGAACCAAACTACTTTATTTTGCATTGGCTTCAGAAATATGCTTATGAAACAAAAAACTGCTGCATACATTTCAAGGGATTGTGTGGCTATGCAGATCTGTAACAAATGGAAGACCTAGCAGAGCACTAAATATTACTGTATAAAAGAAGAACATTTTCTTGCTCTCTTCCCTTTTCATGGTAGATTCTTTTAATTGGAAAAAGTAAACTATTAAACAGACATGGTTGATTTGATTACTCAAAATATTCCCAATGTTTTATGCATGCAGGTTGATTGCAAATGTATCATGACTAATTTATTTCTCAATTAATTTTAGTCCATTAACTAAAATATTTGCTTGGACATATTTTTTTTAGATAGCAAGCTAACTCTGGATCTGTGCAGCTGTATTTCGATTTCCGCATTGAAATACTGTTTGCAGAATAAAGATGCTCCATCAGATTGATCCTGGTAAAACTCCATTGACATTGGCCATATCTGACTGCTAAAGTCAACCAAGTTTTACTGCAGGTGATTTGCTCTATGATTAATGATCTATGATTAAAACTAATGGTCTTCATAACTTTAAGGATGTGAATAACTTTCACTGAGTATAGCAAATAGATGAAAAAAAGGATCTTATTTTCAAAAAGGAAATTTGTGCAGAGTGTAATTTTTAAACCATCTTTGCTGTATTTCATACTTGAGGAAGCTTCCCTTTTATTATTTTCAGAAAAATCAGTAGTACCAAAGCATAACAAATTGTTCAGTTAAGACAAAGACAGGTTATGAGGAAATCTGTGTGCAAGGAAGGTATGAATACCTTCATATCTTTAATTCATGATATGTTTAGAGGTGGTAGTGTGTATAACTCCCGGTTGGAGAACAGCAGAAGAGGCTTAACTTCTATCATGAAGGCTTTTGTACTCGATTAGTTTGAGCCAGACATATGGGAGTGGGAGCAGTATGTTGCATTTAGACCTTTAATCTTTAAGAAAGAAGTAGAGTTTGTCTTTACGATATTTTTTTAAGCTACCAACTGGATTTCTCTTTCCATGGTGTGTACAAGACACAGGATAGTGGTCCTTTCAAATGATCTCATTTTTGGTAACAAGGTGAAACTAAATGTATCAGAAACACAACATAATGATCCTGTGGCATTGTGAAAGCTTTCAGAAAGTGAATTCAAAACAGAAAATACTAGGGAATTTCTGGTGGAACTTTTTTCATCACTATGGGCTTAATAATGTTGGTATTAATCAGGGATACCACTGACTTTGATCTGTGTTCTTGCTACCAGTCAGGGAGCAAGAAGTTTTAAGATGTGGGAAATCTCGATCCAGATGAGAGACCAAACACTGATTGTGCTTCTTAGCTAGATGTCTCCTTAACTTCATGTGAAACTTTTGGAAAAACGTCTGTTTTGTCCTCATATGGAACAAACTAAACTAAACCCAGTCATTTGAGCCATGTGATTACTTTCAAACTCTCTACAGGACAGCATCTCCTCTTTTAAGGGCACTCGAGCTAGACCATATTTTATTGTTTCTTATATCTTTCTCCTTCAGCAATGCAGACCTGTATCCTAAATTGTTTCTACAGCACCTTGCAGCCTTTTCCCACTCATTTACTGATATGGAGAACTGCTCAGTAAACCGGACTTAACAGTCAGCTTACTTCTGTGAGGGGGAAAAAAAAAGTAGAAATGCCTACCCCTTTTACCATTAGTCCCAGTTACAGGCTATATTAAATGCTTAGTTTGACAAGCTCTTTTTATATCTTCTAGGTGGCAGGCAGTAAAAGCCAAAAATGAGACTCTTTGTTATCAGAATTTTGGGCAAGTAAATGAATTTAAATGAAAAAAGTACTTAATAGTAGTTGGCTTTATCATATTAATGCAAATATCCTGGTTCACTGTGCGTGAATTGTAATGTCTGAACAGCAAAAGCTATGTGAAAATCCTAACTTGAACAAACTCTGTTTCAATGAGGGTTTTCTTCTCAAGGCAAAACTCAGCCAGGTGTTTTCAGGAAGATTTGCTCAGGTCCAAAGCTCTTTCCCTCTGCCTTGGTAGCACACACAGTAACGTTGATGCTACCTACCTACCTGTGCTCTGTATTTTTCACTGGTCAGTGTCCATTAAGTCTACAAACTGGAAAGAAGAGTAATAGCCAGTTATCAACTTTGCACTGTGGGACAATCTCAAAATTAGGTTCTGGGAGATTTGTTGGCTTCAGAAGCCATGAATTTGAACCAAACTTATTAATTCTTCCTAAAGATGTGTTTCAGTTAAGCTCTGGAGTGTTTTGAACTGTTTCTGTTTGTAAGAAAAGATATGTCTTTGATATGTACATTTTTATATTAGGCAAATTTCTAGGATGACAATTCTTTTTTTTAACTGAAATTTTTCTATTCTGATCTTACCCTTCCACCTTTCTCAAATTATTGCAGATGCTTTCAAGACCGGAAAAGAATGAAGTGAATGTTAGATTAGGAGTATATATTTTTTCCTTTTCTCTGTGTGTGTGTCCCTCCCCACCGCCCCGCCTGCCCCTTGGAAACTTCTAGCAACATTGCTGTTTTGTGGCCTGACTTGATTTAAGAGTGAGGTAGAGAGCACATTTCATAAGCATGTTTTCAAATAGTCTGAACCATGCCCATAGAAACTGCTCCATTAAACTACCCAGTTTCTTCCCAAAAGTGAGTGTTTCCATACCATGAAGAAGAGAACTTGAAAGACAATCTGGAGCATTACTAGCTAATATTTTTTTTATTGGGATAAATACCAGATGTGAAGTAGGCAATTTCTCTTACCTTCGATCGTCCTTACTATATAGATATTTAACTCTGTGGCAGTCTGTGTAATGCATCATTAGATAGTTCTGGGGTCTCACTGGATTTTTATGGTTTCATAAAGTATCTAAGTCTGGTGGTAGTGTGGTTGTTTTTTTGTTGTTTGTTTGTGTTTTGTTTTTAAATGTAAATCTGCATCTCTCTATACAGATAAAAAAAATGGAAGACAAAAAGGTGTAGAGTTCAGAAATAACATGATTTGCTAAGCAAAAAAAGTAGCTATTTAAAACTACAAGATAATAGTTTCATAAATGAATGTCACAGTAGGAACATCATTATCTGAAGACCTTCAAAATTTTATTTTCTTATTTCATTTTTATTGGTGAAGATAAAAATGAGATGAATGTCTTCTACATAAAAAATTGTACTGCTCTGAGTGCATTTCTTTATATAAGGAGATTAACTAAAATTTGTGTGTTCGGTTTTTGAAGGAGGCTCAGTGGTAAAGCACGGCCTATTATAGGCTTACTGTGGAGCATGGGCTACTGTGTAGAACATGAAGACATTACTTTTCCCCCTACATTTTCAAGGTGCCATATAAAGTTATATTAAAAGTTTCATTAATGTTTGTCAGGGTAAATTCGTGCGATGATGGTGACTCTGTGAAACTGGAGCCATCGATGGAGCTGCTCTAAGTCTGAACAGAAGTACAGCTGCATTTCATGTAGTGTTGAGTACACCCAGACTTGGACCACCCAGGAAAAGCAAAGGATCAAACAGATGCTGTGTTCATCCTTTCCCTTCCACTCTGATCCTTAGGGTGGTTGTTACAGCTACGAGGCCACCTGTTTGGTGAGCTTGATGTGGGCACTCCTCTACTTTATGCCTCAGATGCCGTACTCTCATCCTACTGGTTATCTGCTAGATGAAAACAAATATTTATTTTCCATAAGTGACAAACTTGATCTGTTTTAAGGAGCACTTAAAAGCTTTATGCTGTGTTCTGTTGTATTTCCTGGCTCATCACATTTCATGTGTTCTTTCTTTTACCCTCTGAAGTGCAGGAATGAGCCCCAGTGAGTCTGGAAGGTTAAGGGTGTTGTCAGTGCAGATCAGATTTGTCCTGATAATGGTGTGTATGACTGAGCAGAGAATACATGGTGTATAAGAATAAAAGTGTCAAAGATTTCATAGATGTTACTTTACAAAATGTTTGTTTGCATCTCATGTACTTTGGTTGTCTTTTCTGACCCTCCACCTGAGTCTTATTTGATGTCTCTTGTAATCATTAGTGAAAAGTCACAAATCACTTAGCTTACTGGATGAATGATTTAGAAAAAGAAAACCCCATATTTCCATGCTTACAGTGTTTAAAATTACTGTGACTTAATTTTGCCACTAAAAAAAAAAAACCAACCAAATAATACCAAAACCTGACAGTTTTTAAGAATTTGTGAACTCTTGTGTGTCAGGTTTTACACAAACTCTTTGGGATTTGTATGTATGTGAGATGTACATACCGGTGCACTGGGAAGGTGAAGGCAGCCCAGGTTCCTGACTACGAGTCCCTTTCAATTCTGAATCGTATTTAGAACAAACATGATTTTAATTTTTCCTGTCAATATGGGAATGTTCTTACAGCTGTTTGGAGACCTAGGTGAAAGTTTGAAGCTGTGGGCTCCAGCAAGCACACATAACACAGAATGCCTCCTCTGCCATAGCAATGGGCCCTAAACAAAATAAAGAAGGCATTCCACAGTAGTTTTTCCCATAAACTGAAGTAATTGATTGTGACTTGTCTGATAGTTCTTAAGGGCTCCAAAGCCCTATTACAATATGTTGGTTAAAAAGAAATACGCTTTATAGAATTCCACTAAGAATGGTCTACTGGTGTAAAAATGTAAACCCGTGTTGTTTTATGTATTATGCTGTACTGGAAATTTTGTATGTGATTGATCATATGCAACTGATGTAATATCGTGCTGCTATTCCATGCAGCTAGGGGCAGCTAGTGTGCCTTTGATAAGCTTTGTGTGAGTAAAGATGATGATTTTAACAGTCAGCTGGCTGAGTCATTTTAAAGAGATTAAGAGCCCCCAAAAATTGGAGGAAGAAGCATCTAGGAAAACAATTGCCAGTTGTTAGATAAAAGAATTATAGTAACAGTGTTATCCATAAAGTTGGTGTCTGCCTAATTATTCGTAATCTTGCACCCAAAAAGGAAAATGGAAAGGGAGGTAAAGCAGGCTATTTACAGGAAATGTTGGGAGTTAATGAAGGAATTGTTCTGTTTCCATCTTTGCTGTAGGCTTTCCATGTATTGTTTTGCTACTGCTCCACAGAGCCAGAGTCCAGCTCTACAAATGTGGCTGCCAGTGTTTTGCCTGAAAATGAATGTACAAGGCCTTCATGGATGTTCGTTAAAAAATAAAATCAGCTCTTAAAGTAGGAGAGTCATATGTGTTTATTGCTTTATGCCACCACAAAATAAATGGGTTAATAATGTAAACAATAAAAAGACTGGATAGGAAGTCTTGTTCTGGAGAAATGTTAGAAATAACAAGAGAATTCCATCTTTCTTCAACAATCAGCTGTGAAAGCAGCCTGTTGCGCCTGAGTTTTACAAGGTGCTGAGAACCTGATGTGTAAATTGTTTGTTGGATGTACTATGATATTCTCAGCCTCAGGGCTGAGTTGAAGAATGAATGTCAACTGTGACTACAGTTTTCTTGCTTTTCACAATTTGTACCGGGTTCAACCTCTCCTGAAGTTTACTTTTGTATTTGTTTTGTAGGTTAATAGATGCAAAATGGATGTAGTGTATGTTTACAGTTGACTTTTATGAATGTTAGTTATATCTTTCATACTATTGCAATCATAGCCCAATTTATTTTTGTAAGAAAACATAGATAAATGGTCATCCAGGAACAGGGAAATCACATTTAGAACTGAATAAGCTGCCATCCCACTTAAGTGTTAAATTTAACTTATCTGTGCAAAAACTTAGTCCTAGAATTTGACCATGGTTCTAAATTGGTTAAACTTTTTAACCTATTACATTTCCTATGTAGTTATCTTTGCTAAGAGGCAGTTACTAAAGATGGTGTTAAAATGCTAATGTCAATGACATAAGATTTTTTTTCTTTTTAAACTTCTCACTATTCTGCTCATGTGTTTTACAGTCAATATTACTGCAGCTGCCTCTTCTTATTGCGTGCAGGTGTCTTAAAGGAAAACACAGTTCTGAGGGAATTTACCCTTGGGATGCAGTCTACTAAATCAGAGCCTGGAGAAATTAGAAATGGAGAGTGAAACTGGAAAAAAAAAAAAACCAAACCCAAAACCATTGTAGGTGAAGACTGGATAATTGCAGTCTACATGAGGAAGCATGCACTTGTAGACTCAGTTACTGACTATGTCACAAAAAGACAAAATGCAACTTAATGGCCCGATTTCCAGAAATAGGAGGTCTTTACTGAGTACACAGAGTTGCACAGGCTAAAGCAGCTATACAGCCAGACATTTCCCTGCTCATAGCCATTGAGTTACTTACCCCAGTACCTAAAAGGCATTCATCACCATGGCAGAAGTCTACAGTGTGATTTCAGGGAAATGAAGTGGAAAAATTGCTTGGTCAGAACACATTAAATTTCAAATTTTTTTTAAAAAAAATTGCCTTGAACCAGCAAATTATGATAATAGTAGTTTTGCCTTTTTTTGGTGTATTTTGTTTGTAGAAATGTGGTATCTGCCTACATACAATTCTGTCCCAGCTGTTTTAAATTCCCTTTTTGCTTCTTTTTCTACCTTCTGTGTGTAGGCTGTATATAAGGAAAATTGCATTGCAATGAGTGTGTCTATTGAAATAAAGACAGTCTTTAGTGATGGGGTTGAGAAGAAAATGTTTGTCTTTCCATCTGAATGAACTTCTCTTGCGGTTTTTAAAATTGTAATTTTATATAGGTGTTTTTTTTAATCTTATGGGAGCTATTGATGTGAATGGAAGATAAAGCTGTTAAAACTACTGCAGTATATGACTCTAGAAATCAGGGGAGTAACTAGCTTTAACACTATAAAATGACTACAATTAATTCTACTTGTTAACTCCTTTTAAACTTTGTGCTTACTGTTGGATGTGGGTAAGAGCAACCTAAAGTCTGAGTTACAGTCCACTTACTGAATCTAGAATGTGATAAACGAACATTATGCTACTGCGAATATTTGGGCTAAACTGCACACTTGCATTTAGAGTTCCTGCCAGCAGAACTGACTTGAGCATGTTTTAGGCAAGTTACTTCTCCTCCACTGCAGCCTTCCCTGTGCATTGAAATAAAGCTGGCTATGGCAATGCCCTGCTGATGGTTTGCACAAGTGGGCTTGGGGACAGGGGGGATATTGGGCAGTCAAAAGTCAGTATTGTGGAAGAGACTGTTCTCAGGAGGGAGCAATGTGCAGCAGCCAACATCAGTAGATTACTCAAAGCGGGTCGATGTGTTCGCTCGTGGGGTCCTGGGAGCTTTAGATTTTCTATCAACCCTAATCCTCACCGTTGCTGAGCCATGCACAAGTAACCCAACAGCCATCACCCAGGTGCCAAATTTTCCCCACAGTGGAGTTATCTTGATAAATTTTTCATTTTGGCAATATTTGGGGCTTCTCTAATGCTGAGATTAAGGTGAGGGCAATCAAAGGAAAGTGGGGGCTGCAGCGAGAGCTTGTCTGTGTTTGGGCAGTGGCTGTGGGATTTATTGAGTCAGGCTCAGATGGTGCTTGTGGTGGAGAGAAAGCTTTGAGTCTCGGCAGTAGTGATGCTGACCAGAGACTGTCAAATAATTAATGTAATGTCATTCTTTTTAAAGTAGTCAGTTTTTGAGAGAAAATAATAAAGAGAAACCAGGGGAGTCAAACACAGTTTCTGTTCTAGAGAAACAGAGTTGGTTTTATCTCCTGTTCTATCATAACCCTATTGAGTTTTGCTGGTTTTGTCCTGAGTCGGGTTTATAAAATATTTATTCTAGATACTCTATGGAAAACAGGGATAGGAATGGCTTTTGGTAGAGAAGTGTGTATGGTTCAGAAGTCGGTTTCTAATGTGTACTTTCCCATTCTTGGGTTTTCTATACGTGTGATTTTGTAAGGTTCTGAATATAATGTTCTTGATTCAGATGGGATTTTTTTTCCTCTTTTTGTGTTATGGCCATGTGATCTCAGCTGGAGCCTGAGATGTGGATGTGACTGACAGCATCACTTAAGCAAGGGACAGAGAGTGAGGAAGACATAATGACCTTCACATTATTTTCTGATAAAGATGTAATCTAATTAACCCTCATTGCCATCACATGGTTCTTCTGAAAAAAAAATAAAAAAATCAAACAAAACTCCACAAACACTTAGTGGAGTTCCCTTGTTTAATCAAAATGGCAAGGAAGTGGATAATTCTGGACTAGAATTTAACTGAATGCTTTTAAAACTCCTTCTCTGTAGTATCGCTATATGACATCATCTTAATTACCTCTAGTGTTACTATTTTTATGTACTTGTTATCCTAATTTTACACTGGAATCACATATTCACTTTGGAAATGCAAAACCATTTTACTCTTCTGAAATTTGCTTTGTTTAGGAAGAGGGGTTTTTAATGCCTAAGATAAGATGGAGGCAGGGAGAATTTAGGGGACACACACTGAAGAAATTTGCTTAGAACAACTGTTCTTACTGAGGAGATTGTAGTGAATCTTTTCTTGCTTTACCTCTGCTCTTACAGCTGACAGGATTCAAAATGATGCTTTCTTTACTGATTTCACTCTTCCTTATTTTCCGTGTTTTCTCAAGGATTTAAAGAGGCGGAGAAGAGATTAATCTTTAATGACACCCTTTATTCAGAAGGCAGTACTCTGTTTTCTAACTTAGGATGCTTTGCCAGAATTCTTCTTAGCTAAATTCTGAAGTGCCAGCTTTAGATTTAGTGTGAGTATTCATGAAGATGACTTGGAGTAAATCAACACCAAGGATACTCAGCTTGGAAGAATTCAACACTATGGATTCCAAAGCAGGAGGAGCAGCATTTCAGGGTATCTAGTGTTTAGAGGGGGGGTGGACTGAAAGACAGAAGAGGAAAGGGAGTAAAATGATGTGAAAATGACAGTTGCACATATTCAAGGGATAGAAATAGCATTTCTTTATTGTAAGAAAGCAAACAGGAGAGCATGAAAAGCATGACGTCTTCCCGTGACTAAGCTATTCCTAAGCATATTCTTTCCTGTATAACAATTTACTCTCAGCCAAGCAAAGGCTGTGCCCTATTTTGATTTTATAAATCACTACATTTGATTATTCAAAAGCAGAAACTTCCCCCAAGAGTGCTGCTGTTGTTACTTTTAGTACTTTTAAATCTAAAGAGATGTTCATTGCATTTTGTTCTGTATATGGTATTTAAATAGAGAAGTGTATGTAACGATTATCATCACTTGATGGTACCTTTCTACCTGCCTGCTAAAGATAAGAGTTTACGCAGCTGTGTCAGAGCTGTATAAAGTAAAATAGCTCTTTAAAATTAAGATTATAGTGATGCATTTGAACTCTGAAGTAGGTTGATCCTACAGCCTTTCTTCAGTCCAGTAATACCAGAAGGCACCTGAAAGATACTAATCATTATGACTTTCATTGAGCAAACCTTTTAAACACATGCTTTGTTTTAATCCTGAGCTTTTATTTCCATAGTGTTTTAGGGACTGCTGTTAGTACAGAAAATAAATCTGCAAGCACAAAGTACAGCCTGAATCTGTCCCCTATGGCTCAGGTGGAGCTGAAGAAGCTCAGCTGATGTTGTGATACTACCTGACTAGATTGGCTGTCTCCAGGTAAGTGTGGCAGCCCAGGCTAAATAGTGTTGTATTAGTCATCTTGATGGTCTCTTGAAGACCAATGATAATACACTGATAGAAGAGGTTTAGTGTTAACATCTCAGCTAACAGGCTCTGCACAACTGGATCTTCCCTTGGACTAAACCTTGTGGGACTGAGTTTCTGATGATGAAGCTTCAAAAGAATAGAAAAAAAAAAAAGAGTTGCAAGCAAAAATATAGTGTATAAGAACAATGCAATGCCAACCACTTAGAGTTCCAGATATTCCAGTATCTACATCCTGACTTGCAAGAATGAAGTTCTCCTCTGTTTATTCTACTGAGGAAAAAAAGTAAACTTCCCTATGAGGTACACTGATTGAATCCAGTATCTGATGCATTAAATTTGACCATCTCCAAGTTTTTCATAAGATGAAGCAATTTTAAATTTGTGGGACATTCTCATACATTCAGATGCTTGTGATGTGTCCTTAGTGACTTATGGTGTACAACTACTAAAACTTTAAATTAGGTTTTAAAAGGAAGCATTTAATAATTGTTTACATATCTTTAGAACTAGATGGAGTGTTTGGTATCTGCCACAATGGGAAATTTTACAATATGTTGGTTATCCAATGTATTTCTGCCTTTGAAATTTTTCTCTAAATAAATTTTAGTTCTTTCAGCTGCAGCACATGACTAATCTTCTTTTTTTTTTACAGATCTCCTCAACAGAGGCAAGTAGTAATAAAACAAAACAAAAACAAAAAAACCCAACCAGCCAACACCCCACAACAACCAAAAAACCCCCAAACAACAATGAAAAAACAACATCAAAACCCTCTTAACAGATGTTGTAAATCTGAACACATGGGAGGAACATGCTGTTTAACTTCTATGGTTAACAAAGGTTTAGCTTGTTAAGAAAACTTTTGCTTTAGATGCTTACTTTTATATCTGTATTCTAGAAAACAAGTGTGATTGTCTTGACTTCCATCTCTCCTTAGCAGTACTAAGACAATTTTAAAGGATCACATTAGCCTGTTGAGTCCATTCAACACCTGCTGTTTTGCTGTGGACACTGAAGTAATTCTTATAGGACTGGGAGTATAATGCCTCTTACAGCTGCTACTGCAGTAGTAACTTACACAAGGAGAACAGGACAAATCTGAATAGTGCCAGGAACTATGTTTAAATCTCTGCTGTAGCCTTTTCCTATGAAATGGTGAGGCCTGCCTGGCAGCAGCAGATAATTGATAATTCATCAACATTCATTGCTAGAGGCAACAACATGCTCTTGCTTTCCTGATCTTAGCATTCTGATTTTCATTGCAACCTCAGTGTCTCTAAGAACAAAGAATGATTTGCATGAATGTAGTGTTGCACATGAGCTGATGTTGCCACATCATCTGCTGCACATAGGGTTCCTTTTTTAGCGGTCATATTTTCTTAGGAGGCTGACAATAAAAAGTCAAATTGCTGTTAATCATGCCAGAAGTTTTAATAAATAAGTTATTTATAGTTTCTTACTCAGAGTCAGCTTTCTTAGTGATATAAACCAGCATGTTGTTTTTTAGCTGAGAATGTGTGTCCTCATGTGAAAAAATCATTGACTCGAATCCACCCTTAAAAGAATTGTGTTCCCATGGCAGCCAAGTGGGGCGGAAGGCCCATGTGTTGATGTGTACTTTGACACTGGATTTGAAACATTGCTCTACTCTGTTGTACAGCTATCAAACAAACTTCTCTGACATTTAGTGGTTGTAGGAATGCTTTTCAAAACAAACCAAGCTATTATCAGCAAATCTGGGAAAGATGGTGAGGGAAAGGGAAGAAATATTTCAAGGCTGAACATCTAAAATTTGGTGCCAAATTTACCAAAAGTGAAAATGTGTAGTGTAATTGACTTCATTTCTAGAGTTACTGAGTACCCATCCGAGTGTACTCTGCAAGCCCATTCGGGTGCTGGAATTGACTCTCTGCCTAGCCTCAGAAATACAGATGTCTTTACCTTGGTTTGTTGGAGGAATAATCCCATGTTTGCCAAGAACATTTCAGCTAACAGACAAGAACTGCTCACTTCATGTCAAACCTGGCTGAAATAAGCTAAAAAACCCCTATACTACTTTGGATCTAGTAGTGACAATCCGTAATGAGATGATGGGATGTTGTTAGTGATGCTAATAAGTTATTGAGACTTGAGATCTGAGGAGACCAAGGAGCGGTGAAGGTACCTCTTTTTCAAAGCACTGCTACTCTGGTATAGTAGAAGAGAGGCAAGTGAGAAGGGAAAAATTCCTTCCTGTCGTCTTATACATTAATACATGAGCAGAAACACTATGCAGTTATAGGAAAGATATTTCAGACAGCCAATTGCTTCAGTATCCTTGACCTAGCTGTAGTCAATTTCTTAATCTTGTGGGGAAAAGGCTATCCTCACAACAGTCTTTTAGTAGAAGTTATTTACTGGAGAGGAGAGAGGTCAGAAAATAACCTCATTCTTCTATAGGAACTTTATAAAGTATTATAATTATTGTCTTAACAACCTAGAAGGTCATGACCGTTTTGGGTAAAATGAACAACCTGTTATCCAGTATTAGCACAGAGACTGGAATAGAGATTTCCTGCCCAAGCAGGCCAAAGGCTACTCCAGGAAAGCTGGATCCAAACATATCTCTTGGGGAGGCAAGGAGGACTAATTATTCTTTAAAAATTCTAAATCCACAATCTGAGGTAAGCTGTTTCAGTACTTATTCATTTTCACTGTTCATTTGGAAAGTTTCCACCTTTTACAGTCTCAGTTTAATGCCAGCTTGCAATAAATAGCTTTTGTATCCTTGTGTCCTGGTTTCAGCTGAGAGAGAGTAATTTTTCTTCCTAATAGCTGGACCAGTGCTGTGTTTTGGATTTAGTATGAGATGAATGCTGATAACACACTGATATTTTGTTTGTTGCTAAGCGGTGCTTATACAAAGCCAAGGACTTTTCAGCTTCCCATGCTCTGCTAGTGGGGAGGTGCACAAGGAGCTGGAAGAAGGTGCAGCCAGGACAGCTGACCCAAGCTGGTCAAAGAGACATTCCATACCATATGATGTTATGCTCAGTATATAAACTGGGAGGAGCTGGCTGGGGGGCTGGGGTCACTGCTTGGGGATGGGCTGGGCATTGGTCAATAGGTGGTGAGCAATTGCACTGTACCTCACTTGTTTTGTGTATTCTATTATTATTTTCCTTTGCTGTCCTATCAAACTGTCTTTATTTCAACCCATGAGTTTTTTTGTTTGTTTGTTTGTTTCTCTTCCCCAACTCACTGGGGTGAGGGGAAGGAACAAGAGAGCGGCTGTGTGGTGCTTAGTTGCCAACTGGGAATAAACCATGACATTTGGTCAGCAAATGCTAAATGCATCACGCACAGTAACAGACCTTTGTCTCCACATAATTCTGTATAAAGTGATCACCACCTTACAGCCTTTTCTTGGACAGTGGAAAATAGGCCTGAGTTAAAAAAGCTTTTATTGGGAAGCTTTCTGCCGTATGCTAAAAACTATGACTTATGAGCCAACCTTTCTGTTATCTCAAACATTTATTTGCCTAACATTTAGTTATCCAACTTTGTAAACGCTGATATAAAACTTGTCCTCTTTTGTGCATTTTGTGTAATTTCTACAAAGGATTTTCCCCTTACTTGACCATGATATGGTTTAGGGTATTTTACATTTATGAAGAGCAAACCAAATTCTCCACGTTGTTATCTGTATTAGTGAGAATGATCTGCTATGCTTTAAAAATACTTAATCTCTCAAAAAAAATCTTGAAAAAAATTCAAGACTTTAACATGGAGTCCTTGTTGCTTAGTTATTTTTCATGATCTTGTCAGTGTGGTAGTTGTACTCTGTCTATATGGATATGAGGAAAATTTGAGAGGCTTGGTTAAAAGTGGAGCTGAAAAATATTTCAGTTATTCAATGAAAACACATAGAAGAGATGTTAACAATCTGGCAATTTACTGTGTGGCATGAGCTTCTAGTTGGGAGTATCTGGTAACAGGGGAATCTGTATTACTGCAACTGCAACTTGCAGTCTTTATTTGGAAATTACAGTTAATGTTCTAAAAGTATGACAATAAAATACTTTCAAAAATGACGATTGAGACAAACTCAGCGCTGGAAGCATGCAGTCAACGTAAAAGGTACTCAACTTAAAAACAACGTAGAGCCATGTCAGAGATGGTATCTGCTCCTGTTTTGACTATGTACTATAGCACATTTTCTCTTTCCTCTGTTCTTGTGAGGAAAAAAAGACAGTGACTAATATCCAGCTTCTGTAAGGAACAAGACATCTAGTTAAAATCTAAGCAGATGAATAGTCTCACTGAAATCAGTGGGACTACTTGATAACTGGAAATAAATTGAGTTTAGTTCTAAGTGATTTACTTTTTTTCTATTAAATATATTGTCTATTTCTTGATATTTCTTGTGCTTAAATTGGAGTAATTTTTCTTAGATAACTTAATAAAATTTGGGATTAAATTGTATAACAGTGGCTTATTATGGGATACTTCACATGTTCCTACTGAGATTTTGGAACTTCATTTGCTTGATCTTTGAAGTTATTAGAGCTGTAATTGCTTTACAGGTCTAGATTTATATGCCTAGTACATCAAGATGCTTTTGATAATGTGTCTTAACTGTTGGAAAAAAGCTTCAGATGGTGAGCTGTGTGTATCACTTTACTATTTCTAGAATCTTTTCTTGGAAGGAAAAGTATGAGCCCTTTGACAACAGGAGGTGTTTTGGTCTCCTTACTAAGCCTTATATTCAAGAGAGCATGTCAAATACAGAGGTATACTTGCAGACATAATTGGCAATAGTGTCTGCTAATAACTCCGAAGATTTTATTCTTGCTGCTGTGGATGTGCCCACTGTGCTGCTGTGAATACAGTTCAGTGTTTTTCCTAATATATTTACTTTTTTTTCTGTCTAACATCTAATTCTAAATAACAATGCAGGAGTCTACCTTAGTAATATCCTTATATTTGTTTCTTACCTCGGCAGGAGATTTAGCACTTCACTGAGTATAACAGTGCCTATGGAGTCTAGCACTGATGTTCTTGTCATCTTGTACCTCCAAATAGCCATTAGTTTACAACAGTTTCTGTATTATCTGTTAGAGTCCTTGAAGAATGGCTTTAGCCGCCAGACTGCCACTTTAAAAAGTGAACTCGAAGTTTTTCTTAGAATGGTTGAATTATATGAGGGCATGTTTATTTTCATAATGTTTGTTTCTGGCTTGTGATTGGGAGATATCCTTGTGTAACCAGACACTCTCTGGCTGCCTTTCTTTTTATCGAGGTAGTAGAACAAAGCATGGATGCCTAAGAAAGAAACCAAGCGGTGTCAAGGGCCTTAATGAAATAGATATGTGCTAGCCAAAAGGAAAAAAAAAAAGTCCTTTTGCCTCTCTAGGTTATTAAATTCAGGAAAACAGTGCATAAATAATGTTCTGCCACTATTGGCTGCACTTTGACAGGTTAACTGTGGTGGATATGAAGTTATCAGCAAGGCCTTTTAAGCAAGGAGGGAGCCCAAGGCCTGCTTGGCAGTGAGGGCTGGGCCTGGCTGTACACATGGCAGCTTTTAGGTATCTGTGCGCTGTTGCTTGATATATTGGGAGAAAATTCTCTTTGGATTCTAGTTCACTTTTACTTAGACTTCCAAGGATTAAATGAAATGTAGTAATTTGTACAACACGGTGTACAAGGATAGATACAGGAGTAACTTGCCATTTGTAGCAGATTAAATAAGGCTTTAAGTTCAGTAAAAACAGCTTTCAGCTGAATGTTAATAATTGAATTACCTGACATTGGGAGAAAAATTGAAGCTCACCAAAACGCCTCCTCAAGTTATCTTCATGAAATAGAATTTTAAGTTTCTCCCAGTTGCTGAATGGTTTCATATTTACAAAAAACCCCTCTCCTCTGCCACAACTACCTCAAAGTTGCATGTTGGATCTTAAGGAAACCATTAATCTAAGGCAATAGAATGATGGTGCTGCTATTCCATTAAAATCAGTAACGCGTTTAGTCAACATGCACTTGAAGAGCAGGACAAGATACTTTTGTCGATTATATCTTGAAAACTCAATAAAATGTTCTTGTAAAGCTGAAAGTGTCTGTCAGCGCAGTAATTTATTTTAAAATGCTATATTTAATTTTTGCCTTTTAAAAACAAAACAACAAAAACACTTCTGTCTGCTCATACTTGCAGATTTCTTATTTTACAATATCGACTTTGGCTTTGAGTGTATGCTTCCTTGCTTTTTCTAGGTTTCATGACATTGTGGTTTCTTAATTAATCTGAGTCCTATTTCTTCTGCTGCCACATTTCCATGGTCCATTCATGCCAACTGGCTTGCAAAGTTATCAAAAGTCTTTTATTGGATGTCTTTCATAGCAGCAATCATGCCTGTCTGTTACCTGTGGGACTACGTAATTTTATAAAAATAAATTAATTCTGAACTATTGCTCTGTGCACAGCAAGCTGTCAAGTTTGCAAGTGGCAGATCTGCTGAATGGCTTTGCAAATAGAAAAGAAATTTCAGGTAACTGAATAATTGCTTCAGAACACCTTTTGTGTCAATAGGAGTCCTTTCATACAGTGCCGTAATCTTTAGATCCAGCCTATATAGCCCATTAAATGCATTTAAAACATTGTAAGTGCATAATTGTCTTGCAGTATTCCTGTATTCTTTGACAATATTTCCCTTTAAAGTCATAACACCCTATTATCTGAGGTAGATTCAAGTACTAGATGATCTTGATGTGCTATTCAAAATGGTTTTTGTCCTATGGGAACAGTGGGCCAATCATATCAAAACCTTTTATCATGAGCATTCGCAAGTGCTTCCTGAAACTATCTTAGATCCAGTGATCTAAAAGATTAATCCGTCATCTTAAAAAGAGTCTCCACGTTGACTGACCTTTTCTCGTTCTCCCAACCAAGAATGCCTGGGTTTATAAAAGCAGTGAGTATTCAGAAAGAAATCATTACAGTTTTTTCTCTTTTTACTTTGATGTCAAATATATGATGTAGTCAATGTCACTTCTTATGCTATGGCTGCAGTTCCAGAGGTGACAAAACTGGGGATACTGGTGTGAGACTAGCTAGGACTGAGTCTGGCCATAGCGAGCAGGACGGGGTAGGGTGAGATGCTGTGATAGCTGACTTGGGCGATTGCATTGCTTTGGCTGAAAATTATGAACTTTTCTCTTGAGGATTTTGTGCTGCAACAGGGAAAAGAAACCTCTTTAGGATTAGAAAATGTAAATATTTGCACAAAGACTGAAAGTTGTTTGAGCCTAATGTGGTTAGATCACTTTTTAAATAAGACTGAAGTCTGGTGTTTGTTATTTTTTATACAGCTGAGTAGGCTCTTTTACAGTATACCAAGCAACTGTTTGGAGGTTGTCTTTTATTTATGGGAACTTTTCTGTAGTCCTACAAAATATTTTCTTAGGGCCACAGAAGAATCCTTTTCTTTCTTTCTTAGGTAATCCATGTAATTTCTGCTAGGCTCTTTGGAGTTCCTTTGATTTTTTTTCAAGAATGCAGAGGAAAACAAAACCCAAGTTAGTCAAAGTGAGTTAAATTTAAAACAAAATTTCAAAACTGGTGTTGCTGACTAGGTTTTTAAAGTTAGTACCAGTGCAAGTGGCTGTTTAGAGAATTGTAGAAAGGATGTTATGAAAGAGTTTATTTAAACATAGTATTTTAAAATAAGCATCTATGCAGGTGTCAGTTTCTTGATGTGGCTAATGATTTGAAGTTTGAAGGTAAAACTGTGGTGGTTGAAATGAATAGAAACAGTTATTTACAAAAATGAAAAATACACACACACACACACAACCCAAACCAGACCAAAACCCAACAAAACAACAGAATGCCCAAGAACAGCAACAGTCAAAAAACCTCAAACAACAAACAAAACCCAAACCCTTGCAAGTTGGCAGTTACAAGTCTCACCCAGCATCAGTTTCAAGGAGTGGCTAATGAATTATTAAACTGAACTATGGCCCTGAAAATAGATTTTTTTTTTTAAAAAAAAGAGAGTGGGGAAAATGACACCTCCTGAATGTTCTGAAATAAATGTGACAGTCATTGACTTTGAAAACATTATGAGGATATTAGGAAGATACTATCTGATTCGTACATTTCTACATCAATTACATGATTTAAAGTAAATGTAAAGATGTTCGTAATTAGTTCTTTGTGCAGCTGTCAGGCTACTTTTATCTTTATTTAGTATTATGCTTTCAGTCTGTGATAGAATACCTGCGATTACAGATAGACTTAGAGTGAAGGAAATAATTTGAAATGCACTGAATGACTTGAAAACAAATATGTGCTAAATGGCTTTTTTTTTATAAAATACTTGGAAAATTTTTATTAATCTGGAGAATTAAATAATAAGGTTGAATATCACTTTTAGGAAACTTGGTAAGACATTTAGGGCATGCATATATCTGAAAATCAAAGCATGCACACTCTCTCACTGTTTATGCCCTCTCTTTTGCCTGTATTTGCACTGATTAAGATACCAGTGTCTGAAATTATATTTCTGTACACAAATATGTCCCTTTCTATCCATGTAGGTTTAATCTGAATTTTTCTGTAACCTTGAAATAAGATGATAAAACATACCCCAGTGCAAGTTTTGAGTAAAAAAAAAAAAAAAAAAAAAGTTTCTTGAGGAGACTGTAGTTGTACCATCAATGGGAACAAAATTACCAGGATGGTTCCATAGAGAAGAGAATGTCTTATTCCCCCAAGGGGAGAGCTGGAGATCAAAGAGGTTCCTTATCTTCACATAAAAGTCTCTGAGTGAGCGAAGGCAGGCAAGCAAGTGAAGACCACCTGAGGGAGAGAGAATAATTACATGGGTATCAAGTTATGCTGCTTCTCCTTTAAAATGATGGAAGTTACTTGAATTCATGGGGATAGAAAGTGTAAGAAAACTCTGCAAGCAGTCCTGATAACTGTTTGCTTAATGGGTAAATAAAAACATTATGTTTTGGGAGGGGTTTGTCGCTTGCATTGTAATTCTTACCTGTATATGCACCTATTCCAACACTTAGGGGAGTTGCCTTACCTGTGGAATATAATAAAAGAAAGAACCATAATCCCATGGCTCCTCTGCCAGGAGAAGCACTATATAGTTCTTAAAAAAAAAACCCAACCAACCAAACAAAAAAAACCCCCAAAAAACCCACCACAGGAAAAAACCAAAAAAACCCAAACCAAAACAAAAAAACCCCACAACAACAAAAAAACCCAAAAAACCCAAACCCACAGAATCTCAGGCTTGTTACAGATGGAAGTACAAATACATAGCTTTCTCTGTAACTATGACATGCTTTAAACTCAGGTAATAGATTATTTGGTTATTCCAAATCTTTCAGAGGAGCCACAGAGAATATCAGTACCCCAGTATTTAGGTCTAAAATGAATGGAACAAATTAATTTCTGGCTGATACTTAACTAGCTAAGGGTTGAAATTCTTTCACAGAACATCTTAGTGATGAACATTTCAGCTAAGGTGATAGCATTTTACTTTCTCTGAGTTTTCCAGTTCCAAAAATTGTTTTATCCTTTTGGGGAAAAAAGGTCCACTGTCAGTTAAAAAGCCTTACCTCCTCCTAACAGGGATAAAATCCTGCACTGAGAGCAAGAAAGGCCAGGTCCTGTCCTGGACATTCTCTTTCTAGCATTTACTTTTCCATTCATTCTCAGTAAATCTTTCATTTGTGGAGGGGATTTTTTGTTTGTTTGTTTGGCTCTTGTTTGGTTTTTTAGAAGAACAGTTGTATTTGATAGGAAAATATGAAATTTTAAATAATGTTGAAACTATTTTATTTTTAAGTTTGTAAAAGAAAATGTCAGACCAACTGATGAGCTTACAAAGCCTTTGACTCCATTTGGATTTCTCAGTAGCACAGCTCACAACAGCATATTATGCAATAAGCTGCTTGTGCTGCAAATTAATCAGTGGGATGCAGGTATCCAACTGTGTGGAAGTCTATAGGATTGAGGGCTAATGATGCTGTATTTTCTACATACCAGTTCTGTATTCCCAGATATCCAGGTTACAGATGTACCTAGTGCTTGAAATAGTGTGTGGTACTCATAACATTTGCTTTATGTACCCTTATCACCATATAAATCTATATTACAACCCTTCAGTTTTCTATAAATAGCTATGTTCCATGGTTAAAACAGCAGATATAATGCCTTGACTGGGATTGTTGTTCTGCTTAAAGAGTGAAAGATGAGTAACTGATTTCAGGTTCCATCTAGTTGCTTATATTTGCTTCCCTTAAAATACTCTTTCCTCAGCTGTGATCTTTGCAGCCAAGTGATGCATTTTTTCATTTTTTTTTCCATACAGGGCAAGCTTTAATTTCCTGGCAAATACATTTCTGTATTTGTTGCAGGGCAGACTTGACTTGGTCTGTCTTCTACAAACTTCAGCTGAGAAATCAGAATCTCAGCCAGTGCAAAGCAGAGTGCTTTCCTCCCTAACACCAGTATCATCTACCTCCTGTCCCAGGTGTTGCAACCAAAGTATTTTTTTTTTAAAAAAAAGCATCTGAACATTTTTTTCTTCCTCCTCCCAAGCTCCTATACTTTCTGCAGCAGAAATAAATCTAAACCCCTTTTTAAACAAGATGATCTAAGTTCCTCAATACAAGGTAATAAAGCCCTTCCCAGGCGTATTCTAATAAAAGTAGTTTGAGAATTCTTCGTCAATAATCTAGCTCTATTCTGTTTCTGTAGAGATGGGAATATAGCCTGGTAACTGTGGAGATTCAAAAGAAGAATTTTGCTTTTAGTAGGTGAAGCAGCTAGCTGAAACACTGCAAAAAATGTTCCATTGTTTTGATTCTCTTTGTGGTTTGCTGGTAGATGATGCCAAAAGTCCAGGAGAAACTCTGCAGTAGGCAATTTTCTTCATGTCAAACAATATATTGTAATTTTTTCTTCTTTTTTTTAATTATTTTTAACCGGTATCTGTGAGTTGTCTTGGAGGAATGAAAATAGGTTTATTCAAGTTTTCATCTCAGTAGGTCTACAATGTGCTGATTACTTACGTCTGCTCTCGGAGTGCTGATTCTGCTAGTCATTGCATGCAAAACTTCCCCTGTTCTAACATTCCTTTCTTCCTGACAGCGTGGATTAACAAGTAAAGAAAGTGTAGATTAACAGGTAGGAAAGAGCAAGCACATCTTTCTTGTTCAGGCAGATAATCGGTCCTAATGTGAACTAGCTGGACAGTGTAGATGTTACTCCATAGGATGCAGTGTGAATCTCAATACTTTTGAGAGAACAAAAGTAGCAATTCTTACATCCGCTGTTGACAATATATGCCAGTGCAGCTTCTTTTGCCCTTTTCCATGTAAGTTATGTTTGGTTTTTTTTTCTTTCACTGCACTAGGATGAACATAGATATGAAATTTCAGATGAGATGCCTGGATGCTGAATTCTACACATCTAAATACACAGCTAAATTGCTCAGTGGATGGATGGACATTTTCATTAGAAAAGAAATTTTCTATAGGTCCTTCTGAAACAAGTTAGAAGTATATTTTGAAGTCAAATATTGTGATCTGGAGTGCAGCTATGGCATGAAGAATTGTATTTTGTATGATGATTTTTGAGAGAAAATTGTGCTGAAGGCTCTAAGTTTGGGCTATGCAGTAGAAATGTTCCTCTCAGCGCTGCTGTTTTCCCTGGTTCTCAAGGCTATTGAAAGGCAGAAGGAACTATGTAGTGTTTTAATGACTATTCAGAGGTTCCTGTATGTTGTGTACATATACACACCTATACACACTTTTTCTCAACAAATTCTTGCGTGGATTTTCAATACTATTGTACCAGAGTACATGTTACCAGTAATATGTGCATGTCCTTACCTGCGTGTCTTTCCTACCTTTGACACTTTCCATCATTGCAGAATGCAGTTAGGAGTGGTAGACCAGTGAGGCCAAATGTCTTCTGTGCTCTGTTTTAGCTTTCCTTTGCTTCCAGTTGCAATTCAATGCATAGTATGTTTTCTTACATCAGCTGTAATCTAAGACTCCTTTTTGAGGGGGGATGTGTAATCAACTATAACTGCAGTACCGAGGGACTACCAACTAAGAGAAATTCTTGAGGCAGTTCTTGGATTGTAATTACTGCAAGTGAAAAGGGTCTTTGTGTTTGTAACTTTTCACTTTGGGTTTTGATGTACCTAGGATCATTCTTCCTGGATGGGTTATAGAAAAAGAATGATTAGTCTGACTTTATAACAGGATACATGGGAGTTGCATTCCCCTGGTGTGTCTTAAGTAATGTTACTTACAAAAATGTTCAATATTAATTTTGGAATTGCCAATGACAGAAAATCAACTGGTGTGTGTGGGTTTTTTTAGGAAACCATCCTAAAAGTCTTTGCTTTCAAATGCCTGAATCTCTGGGTCTAGTGATACTTTTTGTGTTGTTGTGTTTTGTGTTTTGTTTTTTTTTTTTTCCTATTGTGTTGTAGAGTTCACTGTCAAAGTTTCCTTCCACCTTTATTTTGTTTTTCCTTAACTAACTTATTGATTGTTCCCCTGGCATCTTCTGTAATGTATGGTACTGGAACTGTTGTGGATAATCTCTGAACCCTTTCTAATTTAAGAACGTAAACAGTGTAAAATACGTTATTCCAGGACTGGTCACATCCTAAAAGGTGCCTCACTGTTCTGAGTTGATTACTTTCCTTGTACGTGCACAGACTGGAGTAATCTTATGGTGCAAAGGCTGGTCAGACTTTTTCTTGCTATCTAACTGAAGGTATTGGTGTCTGCTTAGGCTATATTTTTAAGGAGTTAAGTATTTAGCTATAACCACATGATGATTACCATTAACACAGTCATTTGTATGCTTAAACATCTGTAGGATCTGGATATTAGCTCTCCTCTCCTCTGAAGAATATGGATGACTTCCTATTTGAAATACCATACTTTTTTACCTTTAAGAGCTGTTTTTGTTTCTAGCTTAATTCTCTTCCACCTTTAATCATAAATCCCTTTTCCCAGATTCTCCTTGACCCTCAGCATTTTTCATTTATGGGCTTTCTAGTTTCTCCTTGACTAATCATCTTGTATTTTTTAATAGCCTGAAGAACTTTAGCCAAAATGCCATTTTTAATCTCATTTTCTGTTTCCAACATGCATTTTAGTAATCCTTTCTTATACTACTTGCAATTAATGTATCCCATTAGTGTCCCAGACTATCAATGTTTCATTTGCTCAAAGGATTAATGCTGGAAAAAATGTATTAGCACTAATACATAGTAAATGAGAGGGATTCCACTTATGCCTTTGACTTCAGCATACTTGGTGGAAGCAAGGATGCTGGTTTTACCTGGAGTCCTAATTAGAATGAGTATAAAATATAAACTAGGACTGTTTCTTAATAGATGGATTCTCTCAAACATTTGTTGAAACTGATTTCCAGCAGTAGGCAATGTTCTCCTGCAGTCTGAGAATCCTCTTGTGGTTGTGTACTGCATGCTTTATGGTGTGGTAGTCTTTGCCAAATCAGCCTGCAGCAGTAAAAGTTAACTGTAATTGTTGAAATATTGAGTCGAATTAGCTTTATAGCTATTGTTTTGAGAGAAAAGCGGAGTACAAAAATAGCTTTCTGGTGTCTTCGGACCTCTTCAGTTCTGGCCAGTCTCTGATAGGGACAAACCAAACCTTTAGAAGGATTATGCTGTATTGTCTAGGAAGAACGCTTTGCTGTGGAGAGGCCAGGTACCCATGTCCATCCTAGTTTAGGCAGGTTTGAGTCAGTTCTGCATCTTTTGGGGAACAATATTACAAGATGTCAGAGTAATTTCTGTTTCCTGCCTAGATTGAATGTATATACGCTAGTTGCCATGTCTTCCATTGACCTAACAGATATTTTGGAAAACTGTAATTTGGCTTAATCTATGTTTGGGAGTGTTTCGTTGCTATGCCTAAGATTTTTTAAAAGTAACTGCATTGAGGGAGGAAGGAAGAATTCAGAGGAAGACTGAAATGTACTTATTTTCCCAAAGCTTATATACTACTTATGTTTACATGTTTTCAAAGATGTTTGTTAGTTTCAGTGATTAACTGTCAGAGCATGAAAGCATGAGCGTCTTTCATTCTGTGAGACTGAAAACTGAAGTGTAGCCTCCATTCAAGCAGTAGCTAAACTGATAAGGCATCTGATGGGACTATTCTTCATTTTCAGTCAGTTACCAGTACTTGATGCTTTGCCCTGTTCACAAATATTTACTGCAGACTTGTTTCTTAAATAAACTTGAGATGGGCAAGATCTTTACTTGTCAGTGAATGCCATGATATGTAGTTTTGGCGAGCAGATTATCAGCAAGTTTTAGTTATTGTGCCTGGCTGGATTTCATGGACAAGTACCACTTTCTATATGTTGGGAATTTGGACTTTTCTATAGTATTCTGCACACTGTTTGAATGATTCCAAGCCCTTCCATGCACAGATCTCAGAGGTGGCTTGTGTGGGAAAATGTGACATCTGGATTCTCTTCAGAATGAGGACATCACGTTGTAGAAATACAGAATATTCTAGGTACTGTTGAATATTCTTGTAGATGAGCCCTTTGTTTTGTCAGTCTTTTAACTAGTTATATTAAATAAAAATGTCTAGTGAGTTAATCTCTTATCTTGCAAAATTACTTGCTGTATGAATGTATCCCCATTACTTAATAAGAAATAATTTTAAGCCAGCCTTAATGTGCAGCTTGTTACAGATATTACAGTTGCCACTAATTATCTGATACAAGATAGTGCAAAATTTATAGTTGTTGATGCAAACTCTTAACTGGGTGGTAAGGCAATGTCATTTCTTAGTTCAGTTAGTGCTTTGTTGACACTAAGAAATAATTGAAACAATTTGTAGGTCACTCTTAATGCTCAGTTTTTGTCTTATCTTATTCCTTGAATATAATTTGACATTTTCTGAAGCAATACAATATCCTTGAGTCACTGTGATTGTTCTTGTTATCACTATTGTCCAATTAGCATTTGATTTTTTTTGTTAGATACATTAAATGCCCCAGTTATCATTTAAGACTTCTGTTCCTTTTCTCATTTGCTTTACTTTTTCTCTCCCTCTGTTCAACTTTCTTTTGTAAAATCTGTTGAATATAGCCCTTTATGACTTGCATATAGGCTGCATCCAACGCAATCCCGTTGGTATTCAAAAGATCCTACTTTTGATTTTTGGCCTGTTGCATTCTTCCTATGAAGCCCTGAGACTGCTGTATGTACATTACTGCTCCATACTTGCTTACAGGACCCTGCCATCACATTTTGACTTTTCCCAAACACTAATTTTAGATCTCTTTTCTTAGAGAATCCTGCAGAAGCAGCCAAGACTTGGGGCTCCCAGTGGAAGTTCTTGCTGTTGTTTTGTGGAAATTGAAAGCCAGAACATCTTACCACATTCGCTAAACTGCAAAGCTATTTGAAAGGCCTTGCAGGACTTAAAGGTGCCTGTGATCATTATGCTTCAGTGGCAAATTGGAGTTCTTACGGACATCTTTTCAAATGTCTCTGGCAGTACAACCCTCGGGAGACTTCAGTCAGTTGCTTCCCTTTGAACAAGGTTCCCTCATGATTGATTTGAAGATGTCAGGGAAAAGAGAAAGAATAGGGAATCATGTCTACTTTTTTTCTGAGTGCCAGGTAAAGGAAAAAAAGAGGAATTATTTAGGAAGAAATGGTGAACTGTAGGTACTGAACTCCAAAAGTGTAATTCTGGAAACCCTAAACTGAGTTACTTACTAATTCTGGTAGCATAAAATCTGAATAGGAGCTTCAGTGATAATTTATTTATGAGAACATTCTAGCATGCATATTTTCTTTCTCAGAAAATCTCACAAAGTCTGGAAACTTTTAATGCAAATCCAAGCTTATATTACTTACAATCCTCATTAAGTAGTGGCTGCTTGTTTCTGATCGCTTGTAATTATTACTTGCTCATCGTGTGATTGCGCTTTTAGGTTTATTAAATCCGTGAATAGGCCTAAATTGTGACAATATAGCTGCAAAATTAAGGCAAAAGGAAGATGAGTTATTGGAAAATGAATTAACACCCCATCATTCAGTAACTCATTTTATGTTTTGGCAGACAAAAGCAATCCCACTCCCATATGTTGCATCTATATATAGTTTCTGCAGGCTTTTTCACCTCAAAGATTTAGTGAGACTTCACAATTCCAGAATAGCTCCCAGCCTGGGGGTTAGTGCGCTCTGCCGGGGAAGGGTTCTATGGAGTTTGACCAAAACAAAGTTTTGATATCAGTTCAGAAACAGAAGGAGCTTCTCCTTATTTCTAAAATGACATGTCATGTATCCCTTTACTTAATTCCTGAATGGCCAAGCATATGAGATGGACGCCAGGAAACAAGTATTAGGTTGTGGACTGTAAGTGAAGGAAGGAATGGGCTGCTAGACAAGGAGCGATGCACCAAACCATAAGAAGTAAGGGACTGAAGACATTCTTTCTTTTTTTTAGTTCATACTTTTTGTACTGGCTGTTAGGATCCCATTTTAAGATGACCGTTTCTGTACAATGTATAGGAAGCCTTGAATGCCTGATGTGGAGTTCCAGAGTGCTTAATGCTTACACAGAAATGCTGCAATAGTTTAGCTTCATGGTCCTTAGACTGTTTTCTGGACCTTGCTGCAAAGAGGTCTATAGTATAAAACACTCCTTTCCCTGACATGCTGCCTTTTCTTGATTGAGATTAGGAAATCAAGTGCTTCCAGGAAGTGGGATGATGCAAGCCTAAATTGAATTTGTCATTTATGTCTGGTGTTGTGTTAAAAGCTTATATTGACCTTCTCTACAAGAACCGATATTTAAAGGGAAAAGAAAACAGCTAATGGAATTAGTAAATTATCTAATATAGAAAGATAATGGTTTGTATAATCTGCAATCTTGATTACAGGAAAGGAGAAATAGTTCTATCATTTTGTATCTATTTATGATAAGAAGCCAAATCCATTTTCTCCTCTCCATTTTTTCCACTAAAGGAGAGGTGATTTTTTTGTTGTTGTTGTTCTGAAACTTTTCGTAGTCCTTTTTCTACCTGTCAACATTGATTGGAGTTATTTTATGTTAACCCTTGTATCAGGAGTTTCAAGTGAGGTCAGTATCCTTCTGTGTTTCTTCCTTACACATACAGTGGCAAAGTATCTGAGAATTTAGATTTCCAGGAAAAGCGATAATGGCGCATAGCAAAATTTTATTTGTAGGTATTAATGTAAACCAGAGAATTTGTTCAGTATTGGCCTAGCACTTTTGTGCCAGAATCAGTCTTGCACCTGGATCTCCTCAGTCTGAATATATTACTTTTGGTGCAGTATTTTTTCCTTTCTTATGTAAAATACATGTGTGTATGCATGCACATGTACTCACATGTGGGCACAGACACGCTTGGATTTGAAAGTCAATGCAGTTCCCAAGACATTTGATCATAAAAGCAAAAAAAAGTATTCCTACTGGTATATAGTTTTTGGACAACAGAGTGACATGGAGTAAACAAACAGAACATCTGTGCTCACCTTCTGTAGTGTGTAGCTCTTTCACCTCTCTTGTGAGAAATTGCATGCCTACTGAGTTATTCTAGCTGTACAAAAGCATGGCCACTAGTTTGTGTAGCACAGAAGCATTTCTGAATTGTGGAAGGGATGCAAATTAGAAGACACATCAGTGTTTGAGTTCACATTTCAAATGTTATAACTTGTTGAGACTGGCTGGTTTTTGTCTTAAATTTTGGCACAAGCATTATGGTCTTTGATTTGTAACAATTTATTGTCCAGGTGCTGGTGATTTACCCTGAAAGCCTGTCTTTCCCACCTGTCTTAGCCAATGTTCCACTATAAATAGTTGATATTTTGTTAGGTGGGCATAAATAGACAAAACTATTAATGAAGTCTTTTTATACCAAAATAATCTATTTTAAAAAGCTACATTTACTAACTGTGTGCTTTTAACCTATTGCTTATGTCATGACAGTTTCATGTCAGAGAAATCAACCAAGAACACATTAAAATAATTATAGGATTATATGTAATGCTTATGGAATGTAATAATGTGCTATTTACATTTCTGTAAAAGTTAAATATTATAAACAAGATTTTAAGTTCTTGATACCCTTCTGATACATATAAATTCTGTCTGGTTTTGGCAAATGTGGTTTGATCTTTTTGATGATTGTGGTGTAAATAGTTGTTGAGAGGGGACGTCAAGAAGTTCCTGTGTCCTGCTGTATCATCACTGTAGCCAGAATCTTTTCTATTGTCATTTATTTAACATTGTGGGAAACTCTCGTGTACATGTTAATACCTTTCCAAACTCACGATTAACAAATCAGATTCTTTTCTCCAGCCCGTTTATTAATGATCTCACCAAGCTGCAGCATTGTGTCTTCTCCGTGAATATTTTCAATTATATCTGTCCGAAGGTCAGATCAGAAATTGACTGTGTGCCTAAAGGGTTTAAAGATCTGGATGAACAATCCCAGACATTCTATGAGTTGAACCAAATATAAACCTTTCCTCTTTCTTTTCCCTGTTGATAGAATGGTGTGATATATACCTTCTGAGACCTACATGGATTTTGCACTCGTAACTCTGGCAACCACAGCCATAGTCTAAAGAGGCTGATGTGAGCAGGATGCAGGGAAAGTGGCAGAGATACTGGGAACTTGCAGGTGTTCTCCTCTTTACAGAAAAGAGAGACCCGCACTCTCCTAGTGTTCCAAAATAAGCATGCCCTCCATTTACAATAGTTCCCTGAGTCCTTAGAAGTCTGAATTTTGGACCGTGTCCTACATTATTACAGATGTAATCAGGAGTTGGCATTAATACTTGAGATGTCTGTGAACAGTAATTTGGGCACAATTAAAGGAAACAAACATCCTCGATTACACAATATGAATAAATTTGGATAAAGATAGTCTAACCTTGCAGTCTAGTCATAGCACAAAAATCTGTACAGCACTAAATATGCTATTTTTCAAATATCAAAGTAAAGCTTGAGGCTAAAAGACCTTTTACTTATTTTCAATTTATGTCCATATGCCTTCCTGACTCTTACAATAAGAAACAGTATATTCTTCCATCCCTGTGGCTCTCTTGTAATTTATTTACCTGGGGAAGATCTGCTTTTTAGATGCAGCATCTGTTTTTCAATGATTTCCTGCTCTTAGCCAGCTGAACTGACTGAACCAGAAGGAGGTCAAGTCTGTTGCCTGAAGTCAGACATGGAATGAATGCCTGAGCTTGGATTTAAAGTTAGATCTGGAGTATTCCCTCTTGGTTCTTTGCTGCTTGATAGAAATGCTTATTTTAAAATGTCAGGTGTATTTGAGAATAATCAATCCATACTATATGCAAGCAGAAAATTATAATGCTTAACCTGCTATTTACCAAGTACATACATAGTTCTTGCAAATGTTATCTGTCAAAGCAGCTAGTAAGCAGGAAAAGGGTAGAGTATTTTAGAGTTAAGGAAGTAAACAAATCTAAAACAATTAAAAAAATACTGCAGATTAGTAAATGAGACCCCTTTTTTAAAAAAAATAGGATAATTATTTGTGTTAATGGCAAATTTAGCACAATACTATTTCCTTAATGGTAATCAGGTGCAAGAAAATGTGTGTTTTATTCCTGTTCTCAGTAATGAATTACACTGTGTGCATCTTTATAGGACTCCTAATTACAGGACCTTGGACCTCTGTGTAGCATTTTGCTGATATTCTACTTGCGTAAGTCTTTTTTAAGTGAGTTTTTTTATGTAAGAAATTGTATATCAGGAATTGGAGAAATTCAGTCTTTCCATGTTTGTATTTCAAAATGTTAGTCATGTGATTAAGGGCATGGAAAAATGAGTTTATATCTATAGTTCATGAATATGAAAATGCCACAGCAGAAATATAATTTATGAAGATGTTTTTTTCCTGTTTCTTCTGTGAGCAGAAGAAAAAAATGTGTGTCTACAGAGATGTGTTATTCAATTTGGAAGAAGTCATTGAAATTGTCAGTGGGACTCCTTATGTCTCAACTCAAGCAAATTCTGAAATACTATTTCAAACTAAAAACTGAAATATCTGTGTGTTGAATTTTTCCAGTTGAAAAAGTAGCGTCATAATTTTGTGCAATTATAACTGCAGTTTCTAGATGGAAACAGTTCATCTGAAAAGAGACTCCCTTTTCTGGCTGCTGTGAAGTTGGATGGTCATAAAGCACCTAGGAGAGTAGTTGAAATGACAATCCAGTCTAAACGGAGTAGGAATAATTATGCTCCCAAGTCTTCTTGAAATGAACCTCACAGTCGGTCAGAGATGACAGCTGATCCATGATAGGAGTTTAAACAGCTCCTGGGAACAGTAACAACTCCTCTCCCATCACGCAGAGGCTGAAAGAGGACAAAAGCTGCGTCACTCGGGAAGAGAGATGCTCTTCAATGAAAATAGCAGAAAACCTTGACAGGAATTATTGTGACCCATGACACTTTATTTCCTTTTACTTTCTGACCTTATTTCTGGAGATAATGAAAAGGGACCCTTAGAGGACATGTACAAAAGGTTTTATCTCCTTTTTTCTTGGTTGTGGAAATGGTGTCATGTTAAGAGTCCTATAAAAACAGAAACAGAGGTTGGAACAATCTGGGAAAGACTGTGTTTGTGAAATCAGGAGGGGTTTTGGTTTTAGTGTTTTGTGTTATGTGGTGGTTTTTTTGTTGTTGTTGTTTGTTTTGTTGTTGTGTTTTGTTTGTTTGTTTCATGGAGGTTTGGCAGGAAAACAGAATTGTTCCTGTTTTGGAGTTCCCTGTTTTCTCCACACAATGTCCCCAGGAAGTATAAGAGCACTCTCCTTTACTGCAGTGTCCCAAGGAATGTGTCAGTAGAGAGCAGGGAGTGAGAATCCCGATGGGAGGACACCGTGTGGCAGGGAAAGGGCAGGACGAGCAGAGGCAGAGGTCTGGAGCTGATGGACAGGGGATCTGTGCAGCGCTGGGGCAGATACAAGCTATTTCTCTGAACTAGCATTTGGAAGAAATGGATGTTGAATTTGGAGACTATTCAGGCCCTCTTTTATCATATGAAGTACACGGAGGAAAGCTGTAAGTTTTTTCCTGCTGTACTTCATCTGACAGTGGGCTGACGGTGGATTATTTTACTGTGGTTCTGCTGAAGGGACTGTAGCATTAAACAAGGCGTTGCAGTCTGTAGTTTTTTTACTTATATGGATTTATAATGCAAAAAAAGAATGAGTTTGAAAAAATTACGACCAGGTTATTGATGGAATAGTTATACGAGTTAGGAGAAGACTTTTAAAAATTTGTATATAACAGGAGGAAAAGCTTTTTTCTTGGCCTCAGTATTGTTTAGAAGATATGTTTTTTTGACACATCATTAACTTATAGAATCTTCCCAATTAATTTCAGATAGACCCTTATCAGTTTATTGAAAATACTTGCATGTATAGGAGTGCATTTAATTACCAAAAGAGAGCTAGTACTTAAGGTAGAAAGTAGTCAGCTTGGCAAAGTTAAAGAACTACTATATTAGGTCATTCAGAAGAGAAGTACAAGTTTTCCCTGTATCTTCATTTGGACACAACTTAGGAATATTTGCATCCTCTTTACATCGTCACATTTCAGCTCTGCTGTCCAGCAAAGACAGGAGATAACTTAGTTACACTTCTATGGCTAAAGCTGGAAGTGAGACAGGCATAATAAAAAGCAAAGAGCAGAACAAATAAATGATTGCTGTTAGTTAAAAATAGCAGTCAAGTTACAAAACCCCACATTATTCAGATACTTCAAACTTATTTCAGTTTAAAGTGTATAAGAATGTTGCACTGTTTTGAAGTTACAATCAATAGCCTGTTGCAAAACATTCACTGTCCATATGCTGCCGCAAACAATGTAAAACCTGTAAAATGGTATTGACTTCAAGCATGAGTGGACTTGCATCCTTTTAAAAATTAAACTTTCAGTAAATACAGTATAAAGATTCAAATACTGTATTTTTCCTTATACAAAATAATCTTTATTGGCATTCTTTGCAAAGCTTCTTTTGAGGGTGTATTTTGCGGTTGCTGCTTTTTTTTAAGGTCGCTGCAAGTTTCAGACTTCATACGCTAAACTTTCTATACAAAGCGTACTTAAAAAGGAGTCTCTCGCTTTGCTGCTTCAAATGCACAAAAATCGTATGTGGTGTATATGCTTTGAGGAGTGCCAGGAATGTTTGGATGTGCCTACTTATATTCAACACATGCTGTATGAGTGAAGTGTACACGGGAGTACCGAGCTCTTGCTGGGCAGCAATGTGCTGCTTAAATGAAGTACAGCGGAGATGAGTTCAGGCTGCAAAATCTACCTGAAAAATGGAAAAATACTAGCTTTCTGTCATGGCAACTACAATGACAGGAGGTGTCAATTACCTCTTGGGTACATTGGTGAAAACTGGTTCCCTAACTTAAAGCGTAACACAGCCCCAATGACCACTCTCAGACACCTCTAAGAAAAGAGCAGATGACCTGTCTTGAGGTAGTCATAGCTCAGCTGAAAATCTATTGTGATGCTTTTGCGAAGTGTAAGTGGGTCCTAGAAGTGTCTAATGCTGCTGCCTGTGAGGCTGAGCGAGTCACAAAGCCTCTGGATCTTTTCATGCGGAGCGATGTCGCGCTGGTGCATTTCCATCTGTTTGTTCATCAGCAGATCGCACCAGCTGAAATGTGCCTGTCCTCATAAAGTGCACGGTTCTGAGTGCAAGCTCTCGCCTGGAGGAGTACAAGCGTTTCACTGTCCTGCATAATAGTAAGTAGAAGGATCATATCTTTCCATCGTCTGCTTTTTGAAATGTTATTCTCACCCCTCTATTTCTCGTTTTGGTGTGTGGTTAAACTTCTGAGGCCTTATGAAAAAGTGCGTACTAGTACTTTTTTTCCTTTAAAATTTTTCACTCTCAATGAAGAGGGTGCGCTTTTGAGAGCTGCTTTTGTTGGCATTTTTTGCAGCAAACTCAGTATTGAAATGCCGTGTTTTAAATAGTCAAAATTTATTGTTTCCTTAAGGTGTTACAGGGCTAAACTTGTTCTCAAGCATTCTATGCATAGCTGGCTTGAAGGAAGCAAGTTGATTTATGGAATAATTTATTTCTCCATCAATTATTAATTATGTGGCTCAAGCAGGTGCATTTAGGGACTTATTGTTTGATGTATATAGAAAGAACTAAAGCAAAGATAGTTTCTGATTCGTAGAGCTTAACATTTAGGATCCCTGTTACATCTATCTGCAAGGTGTGTATTCTTAGCCTAGCTTCTAATTCTGTTATATTTTTCCATTTGTTTTCTCTTTCATAAAGCATTGTTTTGGAAATAAGTCCCTTATACACAGACTTAACAGTATGAGAGATTCTACATTGTGTGTGGTGGGGTTTTTTTTGTCATTACTTGAAATCACTTCATTTAAACGTCCATCAATTCAAAATTTCGTCTCTCCCTTGAGCACACTTTTTCCATATTTTTTCTTTCAAAGTGCTATTAATACTTTCTGAGTATTCAGCAGAAAACTAAAAGTGTCTCTTGAGCCACTCAACCTGATTTAATTGGTTTCGGTGTGTGGCAAGCTAAATTCAGATCTCCATTTATCAAACCCCAAGTCTCTCCTCCCCTCTAAAACTGAGGGGTGCTCACGTGAAAAAAAATCATGAGGCAAAGAGTCTGTTTGGGACTGTGCATAAAAGAGTTTGTAACATTCACAAGGTCATTGCAGTGCATGAATTAATGGAACGCTGGTTGGTTGCCCCCATCCCCCCAACTTCAGTGCTTCTCCGAGCCCCTATCCTGTCACTCCTGACAGCTTTCCAGGTTTCTCCAAGTTGGTTTGAAGTAATATTTTTACTTTGTTCTTTGCTTCTCAGTTTTTTACTTTGGCACAACAGAAAAAGGGTGTGTGAGTGCATAAGAATACAAAATATTCTTTTCTTGTGTATCAAAGACAAGCAGTGTCTTCGGAAGGTCAAAGTTCCTTTTTTTCCTGAAGAATTTCAATTTCTAGGCCCCTTGAGCTACATAAGTATCACCTTAAAAACTTTGTTTTCTATTGAAATTTTACACGCTTTCCCACAGTTTCCCTCCAACACCTGCCCTTCCAACCTCTCTAAATTCTACCTGCTAGGCTGTGCTTACTGTAGACTTGTTGAACTTCAGGACGGTGTATAAAACTTGAAAATAAATGACAAGACACCTGGAAAAAAAGAATTAATTTAGTTTCAAGTTATTTGCATGTCTAAATAAAAGATCTGACATGAACGTTTGCCCTGGTCTTGGCTAAATGTCAATTGCACAATGATTCACAGTTTCAGGACTGGACATTTTATTTCAGTTCCATGCTTTCAGCACCCCATATCCTACTGGGTCTCCTGGTTTATTCTTCTTAAAAGTGGATGCAAGAGGAAAAAGGCCCTCAGCTCAATTCCTGCGTCTTCATTTTTTCCTAACTTGGTGACTAATGTAAGCACCCTGCGGCAGAATTAGGAATAACAGACTACTTTTCCTTCATCTGGTGTTAAAAAAAAAAAAAAAAAAAATTACAGCTAACCTTGCAATATGTGATAATTCTTGGCTGTGATGCCTGCGTACATGTGTAAGCGCAAAGAGGAGACAGGAATGCAGAATGGGGGTAAGCTTCTTCCTCCTAGTCTTACTGGAAATCTCAAATTCTCCTGTGCACAGTTGGCTGAGAGTAGATAGAAGAGTTAACCACCAAGTACAGTTACAGCCCGGTAAGCCACTCTTCAAGACAGCAAAGCACTCCTTGGTACAGGGGAGGGAGGTTGCTCTGTGAGTGTGCAGACCATCTTTCCCCGTAGGTCTTTGCTCTGCAAGCAAAATGTGCCTGGCTCACCTGTTCTTACGTGAAGCCTCAGTGTCTATCGAATTTACTGATAATTTGCCCTCCAGAAGCTCAAGGGTATAACAGTGTACCAGAAGCTACACAGGACGGGTGTAAAAGCTCCTGAACTGGCACAGTTTTGATGAAGCATGAGAGAGGTTGGCCTTGCCGCTCTATGAGTCTACTGCACTGGAAATGCCTGTCTAGTCTAACATGTAATTATGAACTCTGGCAAACTGTTTTCTGACAAGATCTGAGCAAATATTCAAGCCACTAGGGTTGATAATGTAACTCCTCTGTAGTCTACTCAGTAATGTTACTCTGTAGGTCAGTAGTGTAGGAGAGAAGTAAATTTTGGGTAAGCCTTTTAGGTGTATGTGGTCATATGAAGTCTAAAGTCATCTTTTAAGGATGCTAATAATTGTCAACATGGCTTCATAAAAAAGAAACATTTTCAGTTTTTAATAAAATGATATTTTTTGGGTGGAGTGACTAAGTTAGTAGTTGGAAAGTATGCAATTTTTGGGGGGGTGCAGGGATATTATTTGTAAGATATTGGCTAAAGTGCTTAATTGGAAGCTTGTAAGGCCAAAAATGCTGACATGAATAATAGAGAAGTCAAACCAACTGCTAACAGGCTGAGTCCAGAAGGAAGAAATAGATGGGAAACGATCTTTCTAGCAAAAACTCATGAGCAGAACCCCTGGAGGGGGTGGGGGAATATTTGTATTTTCCACTTATATTGTTTGTTTATAGATGAGACTGTGGTAAATACTCCCATCTGAAAATTTCAGGACTGGCTCCTGTATACGCAGTGCAAAGTTTGAGGGAAGGAAGAGAGACACATGAAGAACCCTCCTGCACATTCAAACCATCTAATTTTGAACAACATTTAGTTGTAGCAAAACCACAGCAGAATAAAAAACACCTTTGCAGCACCTGTATGTACAATAGGTGGACAATAGAAAACCTTTGTATGGCAATTGCTAGAAGGGAGTGAGGAGCATGTGGAGTCAACCAAATGGTTGGTGATAAATCAAGACTGTTAATGGCTCAGCTAAGCATCTTTAAGACTAGTGAGTAAACATGGACTGAAATGCTCCCTAGCGTAATTTGAGAGGCTGCACTGAAAAAGAACAGAAGTTGAATCAGGCCCTGAGCTTGGAGGTTGGCACGCTGTTCAGATTTGTAGGAGATGGTGGAAAATAACTGAAATAATTACTGGAGCAATATATGGATCTGTAAATGTAAATCTTAAGAGCTTCAGTTGGTTAAGACCATTTTTCGTAACACTATGGTATTGGAAGCACTGTCTTAAATTGAGTTACACAAAACACAGATTTGTCTCAGTAACTGGTGTTTTGGCTAAGTCAGTGGATTAAGGTAAGCAAACTTATTTGACTGGAATGCAGGCCCAGTCACTTGCTGTGCTTGGTCCATAGGCCCAAGTTGGGTCTGCCTTAAGGATGCCATAAGGAAAGCTGCACTGTCAGGCTCTTGTGAGGGGGATGGGTGCATCCCCATACAGTAAAATGCCACTGGGGTGCTCAGGGACCAAACAGGCTGCTGGGGACAAAGAGAGGAGGTGGTTTGACTAAAGGTTATAATTTCTGGTTACAATCCTTGTGCGTGGTACAAGCAGTATTCAGGATAATTTGTGAATGCTGATAGGAAGGAATAGCTGTACCAAGGGTATGTTGGGTCAGCACTTTGAAGATGCTGGCAACACCAACACTGCATGTATGTGCCTTTTTAGACACTTAAGCATGGTGTAGAAAACCATCAAATCACAGACATGTGCTGTGTAAAGGCAATTCTGAGTATTCCTGCATAGGTTAGAGGCTTTCTCTAACACTGTATCTTGTTGAGAAAGCCCTTATACATCCTTGGAAGATCAATTTGAGGATCCGTGGCAATATTGCGGGCGGGGTGGGGGAAGGTTCAGTAAAATTTGGCTTTCAGTCATCAAGTTAGAGTTTGTAATTCCTAAGACAGTAAAAAACCAAAAAGGCGAAAAACATTTAGGTCAATGAATAGACTTCCTCTCATTCACATTACAGTAGCAAGCTTAATTAACTGGGTGTTTCATATCATTTGCAAACATCATATAGACTCTGCTCAATTGTGCATCTGCTTTGCCCGTACCAAGGGAATACCAGGGTTCAGCTGATCTCCAATTCTGGAGTGCTCCTGTGCAGTAATCTTCTGTATTATTTTAAATTAACAATAAATACAATCATTGCATATTTTTTTTCATCTTAAATTATTTGATTTGTGTGCTAAGACCCTCTTCCTATCTGCTCGCTTTTGGGGCAGTGGGGAGGAAAGGCACTTGGCAGCACCTGGGGCAGAACAGAGGGGAGAGGCTGAATTCGCAGGGTCTGTGTGTGCTCTACTCTGCTGCTGATTCCCACTTTGGGACACTTGATCTCCAAAGGAGTCCCAGTCCATGGCCCCATTTGACTCTATAAGCAATATCGTAAAACACCTGATATGCTGTTAAGAAAGTATGTTTATGTGGGCAAAGCCAGTCCTTGCTGCTTAGAGGCTAGATACTGACTTTAAATACAGCCCCGAGCAAGTGAAAACTATCTGCTCCTCGTAAGCACCCTCAGGAAGCACCGACCCCAACACACACCCCCACAAAACAATCCTTCCTCCATTTACTTTTGTCCTGGAGGCCGGGACCTCACTGTTGGCTTATATTAGCAATATGTTACTGCTTTCTATTGCTTTTATTTCAGCTACTCTGCGCCTTTCGAAGGTGACATCTGCTCCATGCCCCTCACTTTTACTTTACAAAACAAAGAAGTACATGCAATATTGTCTTGGTCCCAGGCTATTTTGTTATTGCTTATGTGCAGAAGCTGTGCACAGCTGCAGTGCTGGAGTTAGGAGTTTACAGTAAAATTCTTCATAAAATGAGCAAAGACAATAAGAGCAGAAGGAGCCTGCTCTCTTAGTAGTAACACTGCCTTGGCTTTGTCTAACCTAATGCTTGCACTGATGCTGAACTATCAGCATTAATTTTCCTGCCACAGACAAGGTCGCAGTGATCAAGAGACTTAAATAGGTTTATAATCCTGGGTACACTGACTCATGCTTAATTTTTATTCTAGGCAATTTCTTTATGACAGGAAGTACTCATGAAAAATCAATAGTCAAGCTCTCACTGTAGATGACTTGAGATGTTTAGGAATATAGATTAATCTGTTAAGTGTATTTTTAAGAAATTGGCCAAAATCCAAGTTACTTGGGGCATCATTCACCCCCCAGTTTACCATTTCTCACACCAACTGTTGATACAGATGTGGTCGAGGCCCACATTTTAGTTTCAGGGCCAGTACAAAATGTGGGAGATACTCACAACTGTTTGGCCCATCAGTTGTTGAGAATGCCTAGTAAAAGCACCTGCAGCACAAACAGCTTGCACGTCTGGCTCCTTTCACAAACTTTTTCCTTAGAGGAAGACTGATTAGGGACCTTATTCTACTGATTAAATAAGTCTTAAATATTTAAATCCCTCTTCTCTTGCAAATAATCCAGACAATCCAGATATTTCATTTAATGTGTGTTTTCACCTATAATTTAATTACAAGCAGAAATTTATGTACTGAAAAGTTGTAAGAGGGTTCAATCCTTCCTGAAATGTCCACTTAATTTCTATGTCCTATTTACAAAAGTTGTTATTGAGGGGATGGGTACGTATACAGTCTATCACAGGCCAAACTGAGAGTGGCGTAAATTTGTTTCTTATAATATATGCACATAGGTAGTTCTGTTTTGTCAATGCTGTATGGTAAAATTATATCCGAATTTAACTTCTTGTAGCTGGTTTGTCTGCTCATACTTAGAGTATTCTGTAAGACTAAAAGTCTCCTTTCTAGGCATCTAAGAAGTTTAAGATAGTTGTATAACAAGCTTGTCTAAATAAACAGTGAGAATGTTAGAGCAACACAAGGAACAAAGGGCACGAAAATCGGTTTGAGTGACTAGCAGAGGAGAATGTTCCAGTGCATTCAATTTGATTCGTCACTGCATTCCTCTCTATTCAGCAGCAACAAATAAGGCAGAAGGCAATGCTGCAGGAAAGAGTTAAAACAATGCTTTTGCTGTGCTGCAATTGATTTTACTGTATCATTTTATATAGCTAACCTGTTAGCGCCATGGTAAAAGTGTGAAGGTGGGCTGCAAAGAAGAAATTGTTGTTTCTGCATGGAAAAGGGATAAGAGTTGTGGGTCATATGGGCAAGTAAGGAACAGAGCATATTAAGTATTTTGGTACTGTGAGCAGTGCAATAGGAGACAGCAAATATGCAGAATTAGAGAACAAGTTTTGAACTTCATGTACCTGTAAAAGGGTAGCAATGGTGTGAATGCAGATGGAGTCGCACTTAAAACAGTGTGGACTGGGGAAAACTTCATTCTGGAAACTGCAGTTAGTTTGAACCCTAAGGAGTTAAAAGAGAGTCAGACTTATCTATAGCAAGTTTTGGCAGTAAAAATGTGAGTTTTAGATGCATACCAAATACTTGGATGTTCTTCTGGATTTATGAGCAGAGTGGGTCAAGGATGTCAAAGATGGGTGCACTCAGGTGGCAGGAAGGTCAAAGATGTTATCAGAAAATGAGAGAATATATACAGTAGGAGGAGTGGAAGAGGAAAGTTAAGTGTTTCAAATGAGGCCAGACTGGTTATCTTTACAGTGAGGCCCCTACAAGATTGTGTTTGAGAGACAGCTGAAATGCAGAACAGTTGGATTAGAAAAGTAATTCTTCAAGTGATCATCTATAAAGAATGCAGGGAGATAAGTATGAGGTGCCTTAGAATAACACTCCATGGTACTGTTTGAAGTCACGCCTTCAGTCTTTGGGTCTTTCACCTCCATCCGAGACTCACAATCTTTTCACTATTTGTGTTTGCTATGATGTCATCATGGTTAGAGCTAGTCACTGGGCTAAATATCCATGACGATCAAAGACTGCAGCTACTGTACACTTGGTAGTGTTTAAACCATAACTCTAACAATAAAAGATATATATTGGGACTGTTTTCTCCATTTATATCGCAAGCCCCGAAGAACTTGGACTGTCCAGAAAGCCACAGGGCACAGCATTGCTGTGGTGCTAAGACTGGACCTAGCCACACCTAGGCTCCACAAGGAGTTTAGAAAGCCGGGGGCTCCATTCTGAAACTTGTGACTAAACGAGAGGGTCTTCCTTACTCTTCGCGTCCCTCATCTCTGTGTAAATCATTCTAATTGTGGCCAACTCAGTTTTCCTCTGTGTATTTCCTCTATGCAGTATTTAATAAGTTGAACCTTGCCATCAAACTTGTTGAACCTTGTCAAACCACTGTTAACTTTGTTGAATTCCACCAAATTCATTGAACCTTGTCAAATTATTATTTTACCTCAACAAAACATGTTGTTGCTTCTCTCTTTTGAGTGAGGTGCATTCTACTCATCTGTGACAAAGTCGGGGCTTGGCTTTTTGCGTGTTAAAAGTCAGAAAGGATAAATGTCATTTAGGATTTTCACTTGTCTTAAACCCTATGTTCATTGTTATCTTCTTCCAAAAGATTTCTATCAACTTTACTGTATTTTAAACATCTTCACAATATGTTTTAATTGGAAAAATTCGGTATAAAGGAATGAATTAACGTAGTATAATAAATCTAGTTTTGTAAGTCAAGCTTAGATGGCTGCTGCTCTGATTTATACCTGCAAGTTACCTTTAAAAATAATTGTTATTTTAATTATCTCTAAGTTACCCTAGAGACAAAGTAATTTCACTATCATGGAGGAAAAAAAAAATCTCACCAGTGGTATTTAATATTTTTACATTTACATGAGGTCTCTTCAGAATTTATCAGAGAGATGAGTGCATAAGAAAGAAGAAAGAGAACTTTTCATTAAAAGCACCCTCATCATCTGTGATATTGACTGATCAAGCTTGGTCTCTGAAAATTGGGGAAAAGCTGAAGATTTTTTGTAAATGTTCCCAATGATTTATAAGTTTTCTTAAAGACGTTATGGTGGTCCAAAAAATGCCATAGCTAAGTAGCACTGAATGTTTGCTTTGAAGCTGGAATGGAATAATTTATAAAGCCAGACTTCTTAAGAATGAAAGAAAAGATGAGGCAATTCTATTCTATAGACCACATACTAAACCCAAACTTTGTCTCAGACAAGGCTTAGATCTGTCTATGTGTCATAAAATGTTATCTTGCTTATTGTTGTTAATTGTTTCTGTAGCGTGTGAATCCAGAGTGTAATTAGATACCAGTCACATAATTTTTTCATTGTTATTAAAAGGATATGTATGAATGTGTTTGGTAATTCTGTAGTGTTTAATATCCAGATTTCTTACTGTCATGGGAAGCATCGTGCTTTTGCTTCATAACCAGACAGTGTATGTTTTCAATGAAATCTTATTTAGGAAAGTACAACACATTCATCCTTGATACTTAAGCAAATTCGCATTGCAGAATGATTAATTGCATTCAGCCTTTTCATCCTCTTCTGATTTTTCAAGGGACATAATTGGATGCAAATTGGCCAGTGTTAATCATTAGATACCACTAATTAAAAACAGAAGCTGTAGGTAATGGTATGATTATTGGTAGAAATAAATGAAGCAGATCAGGTAACACTTTTCTTCAGGGACTCATGACTTGTGCCCGAGCCTCATTAAATTCCAACATGTGAAGGTGCCCTGCTGGTAGAGGCTGCAGGAGAGATGTATTTATAAATAACTTAAAAGTAACATAAGAAGGTACTGTCTGAAAAAGGAGTGGGTAACATCCTGTGGCTCAAGGACTAAGCAGTTTAATACATTAGGAACTTTTAAAAAGCAATTTAATTAGGTGGAAACCAGTTTTGCATAACGAAAAGCCAGTTGAAAGAGAAATTAAGGGCATTTCTGGCGATGTTTGTGAAGCATACTGAAATGCCATGTTCTGAAAATTCATTGAGTATTTTTTGAACCTAAACAATTCATTTCATACTTCATCTTTTAAAACTGACTGTGATGTTAGATGACCTGCATACTGAATAAGGTCAAGGTTCACTGGAAAAACTGGGACCACGCAATCAATTAGATCACAGTGTTTTGTGCACACATTCAGAGCAGGTAATTTCCTCATGCAGAATCTTCTGATTTAGCTTTTAAGTTACTTTTAAAATATACTGATAACTGATGAAACCTTTCAGTCCAGTGATGTTTTTGCATCATAATCATCAAAGTGTATCAGGATTAAATGTTGGTAATAACTACCTTTAAGGGATTCATACGGTGATGGAAAACACCATTTAAATGACTCAAAATACTGATACCAAATAAAAGATGATTAATAGCAGGTACTGCACGCTGTTCAGTCTTTTGGACAGAATTAGTGAAGTAGGTTTTTTGGGGGTGAAGAGAGCCATGAATGAGAGCCTCTTAATTTTCACTAGCCTCCTATTCTCCACCGATGCGATGTTACCTGTGGTGAGGCAGCAACTGGCAGCTGGGATCCCTGTTTTGTGCCCCACAGCTTTGCTGCCTTTCCAGAGGAGGGAAGGGACAAGTGTGACCTGACCACGGTCTTGCCCATCCAGCAGCTGGAGTGAAGGACCTGCACAGAGGGCAGTCCCTCAGCTCTTCGGAGGCAGAGGCTGAGGAAGGAGCTCTAGCAACCAGAACCGGGACCTAAGCTTGCTGCTGTGCATGCTGCGGTTTTACACACATATGTATCACATTTGAATTGTTTTGATAATGGCTGCTATTATATATGCTCAGAATTGCAACTACTACAGCGGTATCAATATATTACCGCTACTCATCCGTAAACATAAATGATGGTTTCAGCATAAAAATTTATACTGAAAATAGAGATTTTAAATTTGATTGTTACAGTTTTAATGGCATAAAGTTTATCGTATCCAGTCAGTTTATTATCTACACAAATAGCTTTCTTTTTCAGTGCCACATTCTTATGTCTGAAAGAAGTATTTTATATTGTAGGATTCTCATCAGATCTGAACAAATACTGGGTTAGTGCCAGCAGTACCAGAAAATATATGCAAAAGAATATAAATGTAAGTACAGTTTCTAGGACTAGTGTCAAATTACAAAAGGATATTTTTACACTGCATTGCTGCTGGATTCACAAAATAGAGACCATCAGAAATACAACTCTCTGCATACTATTACATCAGTGGGAGAGTTTAATAAGCAAAGTCCAAGCCAATAAAGCTTGAGTAATCTTGCTTCTAACACATGAAGTTCATCTGAAGTGAATTAAATTTTACTGAACTGTATGGCTACATGACTTTTTTTTTTAATATGGTTTTCTATAAATGAATGTAAAACCTAGCAAATACACCATCAAGATATTTTTAAGAGACAATACTGTCCTCTGAAATAGTTGTTATTGGCATCAGTTAGTCATCAGTTATTTCTAATTTGATTGTTAGCAGTCTGTTTAACACTTTAACTTCTCCCTCTCTATATATATTTTTCTCTCTATATATACATATTTAATTAAACATACAGATGATATAATTTTACAAAAGCATGCTAAAGTTCCAAGCTGTGCACAGGGGACAAACCAGCGCCATAGTGAAAAATATGGCCCTGCTTTACTTGTCTGTTGTGTGTTAGTTTAACCATTTATTAATAATTCCTGTTCATTCTGTCTATATAAATGCAAATAAGTGTACTAGTATTATGAAATTATTGATAATACCAGAGGATACTTAATATTACAAATACATGAGCTACAAGGAAATGTTAATTGTTTCACACTACTGTGGTATTTATCTCATACCTCTTTATCCTAAATACATTACAAATTCAGAGCCTCGTGCTGTCGAGGTAGCTGGGGTGTCCACCCTGTTCCTGGGGGCAGAATGGGATGCGAGAGCGGGGTGGTTGCAGCAGGGGTTTGTGTGAGATGATGCTCTGCCACCTCAGCAAAAGCTGGTTCTGCTGCTGCCAGGAGTGTGTGGGAGGGAGAAGTGGCACCTCGGTGGTGGGCACTCTGTCGCGGGGAGAAGCTGGTCAGGCTGCATGAGCATATGGAGCCATGAAAGGACACGTGCCAGTTACCCTTTTAGAAACATGTGCATGCTGTGCTTGATAGGTTTGTGCCAACCTGTGGGAGGCAACTTGCTGGCAGATACCTCTGTCTTTTCTCCAGAACTACCCTGGGCAGCTTCTGCTTTGTGTACCGCAGTTGCCATTAGATACTGGGAGTTGAAGAGCTGACAAATACTCCTTCTGCCCAGACTGTGTATGCTGCCTTGTGTCAAAAAACATCTGACTGAGGCACAACCGTGATTTTCTTTCCCTGACTGCACAAGTAGAAAGAAAATTGACTTGAGTTTCAGCCACCAGGAGTGTGGTGGTCGGCCCTCTTGCTGCCTTAGCTCCTTCCAGTGGCATTGTGGCAGACCTCAATGAGGAAGAGGGTGCTGGGCCCTATGTTCGATCATTCAGTGCAGCTTAACATTAAGGACAGCTATGCCAAGTAGCACTGGTGTGGCAGTGTCTGTTCTGGGCAATAGTGGACACACCTTTCAATTTCTTCACCTTCTCCCAGCGCAGAGTGAGTACTGGTGCAGGCGCTGTGCAAACGGCAACTCTGATTTCATTTTCTTCTTTGCAGTATGTTCCACCCAAGTGTCCTTCATCCATACTGCTCTGGGTTCTACTTTGCTGTGCAAATGAGCAAATTAGGTATCTGTTAGCCTGCCCTAGTGAAAGGGCACATTATAGCAATGCAAAAATGTGTATAGCATAGTCTGACCATGAGACCTGGGATTGAGACCTGACCATGAGATTGTGCCACGGAGAGAGCACCAAAGTAGCAAGGAACCATTAAGACACAAAAAAACCAGAAAACTATCCTCTTTGTTCTTCCCAGCAAGCCTCTCAGTTAAGCCCTGTCCATAGGCAGCTTTCTCTGCCTATGAAGAAAATAAATTTTTGCTTTAATTTTCATTCAAAGTTAAAGACAATAAGTAAACACACACTGTTGAAATGATATTGATCAGTTGTTCATCGTGCCAACCCATTGCTGTCAACGTGATATAATATTTCAGGTTTAAACAAAACTGTTAGTGTGTTTTCTATCTACGTCTTCAGTGTAACAGCTGTCACTTTGCAGGTGATTGTCTAAAGCTTAAACAGGCTAATGAGTTAATCCATCATCATTAGAAATCAATGGAAAGGCTTCTGTTGGGTTAGTGAATAACCTCATCAACTGTCATCATAGCAGACTTTCTTGACCTGTGCATTCAGAGAGGCAAAATAATGAGCACTGATTGAACTTCTTCAAACACATCTGGACTGAGCGGAAGGGGTCTCATGGTACCAAACACTTACCAGGTGGAGAACGAGGACTCTGGATGCCTTCTTTGAAACTCTGCATGTCCCCATGTATCAAGCTGGCAAATGCTTTTTTTACATTTTTTCCCTTGTGAAAAGTACTTCCTTAGACAACTTTTTTCTTTTAAGTACAGTGCTTAGTGTTCAGATTTACAGTAGTCTAAAAAATAAGTAAAAGAAACGAGTAGTTGCTTCACGTATGAGATATTGTTAAGGAGCAGTTTAAGCTCCTTATGTTGAGAGATAATCAGAAAGGCGGACAAAGTTGTGTGTTTGGTTTTCCAAGCAGTAATATGGGTAAGTTCTATGTGGACTGTATGAGGAGTTCTATCCATGCTTGGTCCGTATTACAGCACCGCTTAATGCAAGCACTACCGAGTCCTTGTGACTGTCACCCAGTCTGTGCTTCAGGTCTCTTTTGCTTATATGACACGTCTCTCTCTAACAGAAAATTAATATTAATTAAAACTTATTTTTGTGATAGTAATTTTACATTGTTTTTCTTTAACTGTAAACAACACCGTTCTGGGGTTTATGGATGATAAACTAAAGTTTATTTGCTGGTGATTTTCTAGAATGGACTGCCAATTTCATGTCAGCTGTGCCTTTACACTGAGTAAGGCAGAATTCTCTCTCTCTCTTGAAGAACAGCAGCTTTTATCATCTTGCATGCTCAACATCTTTGAGTTTTTCCGTAGAAAACTGCAGTGGCAGTGTGGTAGCACGAAACATTTAACCCCACTTAGATGTGATACATGCATTTACACCTTATAATTCTTGCACAGTGTGCATGAAGATGTTACATATGGCAGTATCATAAAGAGCCTACCTTACTTGTCTTATTATGACTTGAAAGTGGATGCATGTTATGTTATTCAGTGGCAGGTCTGACTGAATCCTTCGTGCACTTGGCAGAGGCTTAATTTTCATTTTGTGAATTGTTAGAAAAATAATCCAGTTTCTTGAGTTCTTATGACTGCTTCAATCACAGAATTGATTCAGACTTGCTCAACCACAAGAGATGAGGGAAGAGAAAGACTGTGCCAGTGTCTTACACCAAACATAATTTTTTCCTTCATCTCCTTCCTCCTACTACTTCCATCAATACTCATCTTTATCACAAACTGCACTGAAAGACTTTTCTGGTGTTGCGAGGGCTGAGGTCAATAGAAACTGCAGGAGCAAAAGAGCTGTGGAAAATCACCAAAGCCCTGAAGTGACCAGAAGCTGGGATCCTGGTGTGTGAATCCTGCAGGTCCTGCTTTTGGTGACTCTCTATGATATTTCTCTCCACCTAAACCAAGGAGAGTGAGAAAGAACAGCTTATGGCTCTTTTCCCCCAAATTCTTGGTTTTACACATTTGTAATAGTGTATCATGACTGGTACAAATGTAAGCATTGATGTAGTTAAATCTGAAAGAATATATTAAAAGAGGAAAAAAAAAATGTGGGGGAACAGAATGGAAGCATTAAAATGTCAGGAAAACACACCTAGCATGTCAATGTTCAGAGTCTACCACTGACTCAAAATGAGAATTTACTGATGACTAAGCTAAAATCATATTAAGTGTAGAGGCTTGGATCTTTTGATATATTTCTTTTTCTGCAAATGATAATCTGAATATTACACAATCTATAGCCCTCCCAATTTTGTGAAAATATCATGCTTTTGAAGTGCAAATAGTGGTGATTGCTTTGCTTTATCCACAGTAATTAAAAGAGGGATTCTTTGCCTTGCTGTATGTACATCCTCTGTTTTATCTTGCAGCAAATCTATTTTACTGGAATAGCCTTGTAATTGGGAATCTGTGCTTATCTACCCCATGCCCTTCTTTCTTCTTTATTTGAAGATTGATATATTTAATGTTAGAGGTTGTCTCAGTGCGTTGAAGTTTGTATCTCTGGATAAACATCAGCCTGAATCTTCCAGCTTTAAAAAAGTAGGTTTTTGAACTACACTAAACACTTATAACATTAAATTTACATCATTATTAAATACTGAATATACGCAGTCTTGATCAGCAGAAAGTGGGCACCCCAGGTGTCCTGCTCTGATTTCCAGTAAATTGCTGTTTAAGCTCCTGTAGATTTCATACTTTAGACAAGTATGATACCAAGTGAAATATTTTATGAGTGTTTAAGTTATTTTAAAAAATATATATGTAAAGCTTCCTTTCTTTTAGATGTCAGCAAAATTAAGTTAGCTGCATCTAATTTCAGACATAAGCCAGCATGGCCTATTTTCCATACAAATTTAATCCAGTGTAGTGTGCATTATCCATGATTCAGAACAGCATAACAAAAAAAGCAATCAGAGGTTTCCATTATGATTAAAATAACTGCTAGATAAGATAAATATTCAAGACAGATGATAGTGGAAATTAAAATTTTATAATTGGCCTTCTACAATTAAATTCTAAAGTGAAAAGGAGTTTCTTCCAGTTACATCTATTCTTCATGAACAGCATTTGTTACATCTTTGTGTAAATTGAAGAGGGGTAAATGCATTAAATGGATTTTTTTTGTTAAGGATTATTATGGTGCAATATGCAGCCTGTAATGTGTGGTGCACAATACTACTAAGAAAGAAATTCATTAGAGGCAGAGTGGGCAGCTCAGTGGACTGCAGCTGGGAGAAAAAGCCTTTAACTTGTGTTTCATTTTTGGGATGGGATCTGATACTAGTGCAAGGCTATTTGTAAACTGATTTTGTGTTGATGATCTCATTTATTTTCAAATGAGGAGAAAAATCACCATCACTGCTATAGTGATCCTTTTCTCACTGGTAAAAATGATCAGCACTGAGGATCTGGAGTGATCTCTCCTGTCCATTCATTCAACCTGTTAGTGACAGCAAACTCTTCTGATTCCTTTCTTGTAGAGAGCATAGATTAAGTGGCAATGCCAAATAAACATTATATGGCATGTCCTGCCTAGTCAGAAAGTCCCTTTGCTCTTTGAATGTTTAAAAAGGAAACAAATAGGGGAACAAGATCTTCCCAACTCAGCTCAGGTTCAAAGACAGACACCAGTTATTACATGAATCCTGAAGTGATGATGTTTTGGTTATCAGGCTGTTTGCTTTTGCATTTTTTAGTGCTCAAACTCTTTCCTTCTTGTGTCCTGCATGTGCACAAATTTTGGTTTCTAATGACCTTCTGTTGTTTAGCTCTTGGCAATAGCAATTTTAGGGCTGAGTAAATCATGGACATGAAACAACCCTTGGGGAAAATGTGAGTGGAAAAATAATTGGTACTGAAAGCAGTATATGGAGAGGCATTTCTCACATTTGGAATGGAGGCAGCCTTTAGAGAAGGGGTGACATGATGAGCAGGAGAGATGCACATCAGAAAGGAATACAAGGAATCGGGGCCAGGGGTTCATGTTAGGAGATAGGTGAAGTTTCTCCAGTTGGATCTAGTAGAACAGGGGTGTCAAACTCATTTTCACTGGAGGGGGTACATCAGACTACTCCTCCTCAGTAGGAGTAGCTACATTTATACAGTCCTAAAATTATATTCAGCCATTTGAAGGCAACCGTGAGGCTGATGTGGTGCCCAGTGAAAATGAGTTTGACACCTCTGTGCTAGAATATGATACTAGAAGACTGAATTACTAGGCAACTCTATACTGTGGACAAGAAATGCAAAATACTTGCTCCAGTGCCAGACCCATGAAGCCCTCTTGCTTTGCAATTTTCTAGAAAGCCTTACATTTTCAGTTTTGCATAAAAGCTTTTCTATCTCTATCTCATCTGTTACCCTCATCTCTCTCAGATATGGACAAACAGGAAATATGGAGCATGTATCAGATAGCACCGATCATAGAAAAAAATTAGAACTGTTGTTTGATGGAGCGAAATAAGATAGTAAATACTGAATAAGTAAATCAAAAAGCATGGTCATGGTAACAGAGAGAGACACAGTATAAGAGCTGTCTGAATTGTGATGTGCTCTTTGCGTACTGTTTTGGCTTCATTTGCCTGAAAATGTCGGTGCTTTAATGCAAAGATAAATGAAAACAGAGGTTCTTAAGTTCTTCTAGCAGGCAGGGGGAGCTTGTTATGTAACTTACTCTGATTGCAGTCATGATATGCTTTTTCTCAGCAGCAACTCTTGCATAATTTATTGTTCCTAATTGCACATATTTACTTGGAGATAGAGGACACTAAAATAATGAAAATAGTTTCCCTGTGGCAAATTTTTCCTATTTCAGAAAGAAGCTGCACTTTTTAGTGATACGAAAAAAAATTGTGTGCTGTTCTCGTATTAGACATATTTTCTTACTGAAAATCTGTACATCAATACTAATAAGGGTCACCTTCACTCACAGGCTAAATGGGAAGACACCAAATTTCATTTTCATCATGATGTTCCTGTTGTTTTAAAGGAAAGGTCTGTTAATGAGTTGAGATGAGATCACTAAAGAGGGCTGGTCTAGATTGTCTCTGAGCAATGGCCAGATCTTCACTGTGTGATGCTCCACAGAGTGGAACTGACTCTGCAGCTGGGGATGCTGCCAGCCCTGCTGTCCCCCCTGCCTCTTGGGTGTCTGCCTCTCCTGCAGCAGTTACACTCCTGGAAGCAGTCGAGATGTGGTCTTACTATGTATGAGTCTACACTATACATATTACGTGGTCTTGCTATATATGTGCTTCACTAGAAGGCCTTTTGCAAGGACATTAACGAGCAGAAGGTAGAATTTTGTTGCGTTGCTTTTACAGCCCTTTTGCTTGATCTGGATTTTAATTTACGTTAGATAGAGCTTCCTTGGGATCATTTTTAAACTAGTGTAAATGTAGGATTAGCTGAGAATCAGAGATATTTCCTCCTCATCAAGGAATATTTTTAGTAGTGATACCTCTGATATGAAAATGCGAGTGGTTTTTTTTTAGTGTAGCAAAGTGTACTCTTGTAGTTGAATACCCCTTATGAAAAGTTCTGTTTTGAAAGTACATGGAAAATTCATGCATTTAAAGGAATTTGAAGTATACCAGTTTACCCATTTAAAAAAATGTTTTCGGTCTATTTATCAGTCAGGTCTCTTAAAGATAGCTGAACAGTTTTATTGACACTTATGGAAAGAAATCTTCAGTATTAGAACCATCATCATGGAAACTGCGTAATGATGATTGTTCTCGAAATATGTTGGAGGTATTGAAGAATAGAAGTTTATGTTGGAAACCATTTTGTACCAGCAACTATAGCAGCATACTTTGAGCATGCAGAGCTACTTCATCTGTGATTACCAACGTACTTGATTTTGTTCTTTTTAATATATATCCTACTCTGTCTCTTTGGTGCTCATGCAGTCTTACTGCTTACATGAGAGAAGGTAAAGATGTCATGAAAAATACCTTAGATATTACTCTGAAAAAAAATAAACTGATTATACTATGACATGGAGAAAGTAAGTTGTTCATTAAAAGGTTTTTTTCTTTTCTCATTGCAAAGTTGACTTGAAAGAGTAATAAAATACAAGAGCTTAACTGTGTATTATCTTGAGTACAGCCATCTTAGGTGTATTGTCAAAAAACAAGAAGTACTAGCCAGGGGATGCCTTGGCTGGAATAATGTGCAAATCCATGCTCGACTGAACCCAGGAGCCCAAGGAATTAAAACAGTGAACCAGGTGCATTAACAGTGACAGGCCATTAAAGAGCAACACATTATTATGTGTCAGTTTTAGGCTATCAAAATATGATGCTGAAAGTTAAGAGTGCATTGAGGTTTAGGCTCATGCTGTGAATACATAAGTCATAAATAGGTATCTCCTGGCGGTGGTTGTCTGGTGTGTCACAAAAGTGAACAACTGCCCCCGAGGAGCCAAGCGGGAGCCTGCAGAGCTGCGGGAGATCCTGCCCTTCCAGCTGGGCAGTGCTCCATTAGTAGCTCCCCTTGCGGTGGTGAATAGTCCGTGGATGTCATAGCTCGCTGGGTTGATGCTATTTGGCCATCAGAAAGCAGAGGCAGGGAAACTTGTAAATTGTTTGGGGATTTGTATATTATTTCACCTAATCTATGACAAAACGTGGCTGAGTTAGGACAATAGGAAGTGAGGCTAGTGGACAGTGTCTAAAGCATGGCTGAAATCACGACTTGCCATTACTTCCGTTAGGTGACGACAGTTGGTTCTTCATCCCTGCTCATTTCTAAAATTAATTAGTAAAAATTACTCTGCATTCTTCTTCTTTGAATGATGACTGAGTTCAAGCCATCATTCCAAGGCTTCTAAGTGAGTAAAAGAGAAAATTCTGAATGGGTTTGAGGTGACTCAATAGTATTATGTGTGCAACTTACAAACGACCTTCAAAATGCAAGTGAGAATAACTGCATTATACTGCTTTTTTAGCTAATGACTCTTTTCTTCTTCCCCAATATAACCTTTTGCAATTAGGTCGGTCCCCAGTTAGAATTCTGACAAAACACTTTCATATGCTTAAAGCTTAGAATGGCTAATATGTATAACAGCATTCATTTAATCATTTAACTAAATAATTATATCCCCAAGAAACAGTCTGATGGGATGACATGTCAAAGAAGCCAGAAAGAACTTCTAAAACCTGCAGTGATTTAATTAAATAAACACATTTAATATTTGCATATAGAGATTATATTATTTATAATTAACTTCCCAAATAATTTATTTTGCAACATTTTAATTTCCTCTGTATCCTTCTGCCTCATTGATAAATCCAGTCACATTTGACAGCCTCAATCCGACATTTAAATGTGACGAAAGTAGACAGAGCAATCATTCTTTAAACAACTTATCCTGAATGACATATTAAAAAAAATCTAAAAATCGGTGCCAACAGCCACTTTTGCCTATAGCAGTCATAAATCAGGCCATTCAAAGCCAAACACGCTTTTTTATTATGTAGATAGAGCTTACTGTATTCTGATTAATTTTATCCACAGTTATCCTGTTTTCAGCTGGGATAGAGTTAATTTTCTTCCTAGTAGCTGCTATAGTGATGTGGTTTGGATTTAGTATGAGAAGAATGTTGATAATACACTGATGTTTCAGTTGTTGCCAAGCCCGTTTATACCAAGTCAAGGACTTTTCAGCAAGGAGGCTGCAGGTGCAGAAGAAACTGGGAGGGGCTGCAGCCAGGACAGCTGACCCAAGTTGGCCATAGGGATGTTCCATGCCATATGATATCATGCTCAGTATGTATTTTGGGGGAAGAAAGATGAGGGGCATGTTTGGGGTGATGGCGTTTGGCTTTCCAGGTAACCATTACACGTGATGGAACCTGGCCACCCTGGAGATGGCTGAACACCTGCCTGCCTATGGGAAGTAGTGAATGAGTCCCTTGTTTTGCTTTGCTTGCACGTGCAGCTTCTGCTTTACCTATTGAACTGCCTTGATCTCAACCCACAAGTTTTCTCACTTTTACTCTACTGATTCTCTCCCCCATCCAACCTAGGGGGAATGAGCGAGTGGCTGCGTGGTGCTTAGTTGCCAGTGGGGGTTAAACCATGACAACAGTGTATGAAGTATGAAACTCTCTGGGTGCTTTCTCATGAGAATTAGTAACCAGGAAACACTACAGACAATGGGAACTTTATTTGTCTTTTTAATGGTAACAGAGACAATCAGTGAAGAATTAAATTCTTTTAAAATTTGAAACACAGAACATACATACTTTTTTTTTTTTATCATCAGTCATCATCATTTATCGTCACTACCCAAATTCTTCTCTGTCTCCATTTAATCTGCTACTCTTTTATTCTGGCTTTCCCAAGAAATATAGAGGATTTTTGCTGTGTGAATCTTCTACTTTTTTCAGTTCACTGAGCCTCTCTTTGAGCATGGAAAGTGATACATGCTTCTTCCTCAGGTCCAGATTCCAGAGCAACCCCTCTAAAAGTTACTAGAAAGATTATGTTACAGTGAGAATTGAATCACTTCTTATCAGATTGCCTTTCTCCTGCTTCATCCAAGTGTGCCCATCATAATTATTCCTACTGTTTGATTTCATGATATGACCTAGTTTTCTGCTGTCAATCCACTTCCAGTAAGCAAGGACAGGGGAAAGAGAACTGCATGTGAAAAAAAGAGGAGATGGCCATACAGCAAAGTGGAATGTGTGCTGGAATCAGCTAGTTTCTCCCTTTCACGCTCATTATTCCCAAGCTTGCTACCCAAATTACTTAAATAAAGAATTTTTTTTTTGTTAGTGATGTTTCTTTTCACCTGAGTGCCATTACAGCCACATAAGTTTCATACTTATTGTTCATAAAATGTTGATGTTAAATGTTGAGAATTACCTGCTTCCTGAAGTAAATGTAGAATGCAGAGGAGAACTAGTTAAACATTGTCTTTATTATCTGAACCGAAGGCACATGCTGTACATCAGAAGTAATGATTTCAACCAGACATACATTTCCGTGACTGTGACTAAATCAAAGAATAACCAAGTGTATGTCTAGTATTGACACCTGGATATTTAGCTTTTGCCAGTAACTGTTGTCTGAAGGAGTCTCTCTGCTTTTCATTGTGATCATTACTCTCCAGATAAGGAGAATATAGGGCCCTGGTAGACTGCTGTGTTTGGTACATCCCATATTACTTTGCTGGTTTTGCTTACTTGTGGTTCTAGGTGCAACACTGCTGTTGTCATCTTGGTTACCTTTTTATGTGTGGGACTGAACCACAGGGTGGTTAGAATACATCATTATATTAAAGAAAGTACTTACAGAGTTCCATTTGATTGGAAATCTAACACTTTTTTCTGAACTGAAAATACTTTTAGCTTGAGACCAGGGTATTTTTCTATTCTGCATCTCTGTTCATATGTATATTAATTTTCTCTAGGTGAAGAAGTGTCTGATAGCAATACTAGTCAAACATTATTGGTTGTGATGTGATGCTGTTGGTCCACTGAGTCTACTAACATTAAAAAGAAGATGAAAAAGTTACGCTGTTGGCAATGACTAATGAAAAAAAATATTCACTTAATGGCTGCAGAATAGCCTCTATAAACAAACAAATAAATAAATAGCTTAACTGAAACCAGAAAAATACTTAGTCATTATTTAAAAGTTCTTTAGCTTCACCAATGTACCATAAGTCTTTTCGAAGTGATGGAGCAATCCCATGAGAGTTAAATCTAATCTTTGATGGCCTTTATTCAGATATTTAGTTTGTGAAACACGAATCTTGGAAAAATCTTGATGGATTCTATAATATTTTTTGTAGAATGTTGCTTTAAGGAGCTGTATTTTTTGACTGTTGGGTGAAAGTGTAGTATATGTACAAAATATGTTTCTAAGAAAACAGTGGAGATAGAAGTGCTTAGTGGACAACTCTTTGGAGCTTTTGTCTTCATCAAGAGTCATCTTGTGAACTATTTCCATATTCAGTTCATGCCTGCAGATACACTGAACAACAATTCATTTATCAGTCACTGTAATTCTCACTACTCTGTCAGACTATGAAGGAAATTTTATGTATTTAAATGAATGCAAAGAATTAAGATTATGATCCAGATCCCAGTAAAGTCAATGGTATTTTTTTATTTAGGGAGGCAATCTTCAATTAACTGAGGTCATGCGTGAAAAACGGATGTAAAAGTTAAATGAGAATTAGCAATTTCAGATATTCGTATCTTGCTCTCACTGCATCCAGTGTCAATGGGCTTTTTAGCACAGTTCTCAAGTACTTGCATGATTAGCTATTTTACCCTTGTTTATCACTCTGATGTTACTGTTCCACATGTTTTCCTTGTGATTATGAGATCATGAAAAATAACCCCTTATTTGTGGGCCATATGTGAATAACCATAACATACAGTCATACTAAAACAGTCCTGTTAACTTAAATCAAAATTACGGTTACATTATCATACATCAGCTATTATGCTTTTGTAGCAAATGGGAAACCAGCTCCGTTATTGAATATACTCTACTTTTTGTTGATGATAGTAGTAAAATGCATATCAACTTCTGGCTTCAAGCCTGCAAGCATATGATCAGTATACCAACTGGCTGCTTTCTAGAAATTTAAGAGTATGGTAAATCCCTGAAGTGTTTCACCTCCACCAATTCATTTGACAGTCTTTCACAGAACTTCCACTGATGAATTGTTAGGTTGAGTATGCTTGAACTAAGTCATTAATTTTGTCTGAAAAGGCATAATTCTAAAGCACTTTCTCTAGTAAGACGATATTGCCTGTGTTATTAAATACTTTCTCTAGTGCCTGTCATCTATAAACCCTCTGCTCCCCAAGGCAGATCCCTTCTATTTACCTGCAGGTCACGGATAGAGACAAAAAACTAAGATGAGATTTTGTACTTCAGGTGTCCTTTGATGAAATAGTTGTTTTTCTGAATCTAAAGTAGAAGTAAATGATGAACCTTGAGCATGTTGAAGCTTTTTGTTGTGTTAGAAGCAAAATTGCTCATACTTTTTGTATACAAATTTTTGCATAATTTAACTAGAGTTCCCTCTTTCCCCTGAAGAAGCTCACAGGCCTGTTAATTGTGGCCTGACAATGATGAATTGAGTTGGAAGAATGGAGAGATAGTGAAGAGAAAGGTAGTTAAAATGTAATTATTTTTGTTATAAAAAGTCATAGCATATTAGACACTCTTGGCAAATAGTTTATTTTAATTCTAATTTTAAATGTAACATAAATATATGTTTTATTCTATTGGCATACAGAACGACTTCAATTTATCTGGTGTGATTTTACAGTAATGTAATAAATTGCTGCAGCGTTTTTTATGGACATTTAAGTCAAACAAATATAAATTCTTACCATCAATAAAAGAAATAAGGATCCTGAGCCTTATTCATTTAGGCAGTGTTCCCAGCACACTTGTTTGCCTGAAAGAATCCCTATTATTTATTGGACAATGTAAACCAGTATAAGATATACTCCTGGCCTGTTTAACACTTTATAAGTGCAGTGTGTATGATTTTAACCTCCTAGATGTGAAGTGTGGTCACACAGAGCTTACACCACTATAAACTTATAGTGAAAATTAGCACAAGTTTGCATACAATTTCTTCTGACCACAGTCACTGAAATTCATTGGGATGTAAGCACTCAACTGCTGCATCTTCAAAGAAACCCTTCCAAGCCTGATTCAGTAGGGAGTTTAAGAATTTGCTCAGTTTTGACCATGACAGTATTTATATTTTTATCCTCTTTTCCAGAGAAGCAGTTGTATCTATCCTTGCAATCCATTCAAAGCAAAAAAAAGGATGGAGCAGATGATACTATTTGATACTGAAAATTGAGCATATTGTGTTTTCTCAATTTGTGTTCCATAAACACTAGTAAATTTGTAGGATAATTTAAAATTGGTCTGATAATCCATGCTGGGGAATAATAATAACAACTTGCATCTAAGTGAGGGAGTGGAGGTCAGGGTGGCAAGTGCGTATCACAGAACCACAGAATGTTAGGGATTGGAAGGGACCTCGAAAGATCATCTAGTCCAATCCGCCTGCCAGGGCAGGAACACCTAGGTGAGGTTACACAGGAAGGCGTCCAGGCGGGTTTTGAATGTCTCCAGAGAAGGAGAATCCACAACCTCCCTGGGCAGCCTGTTCCAGTGTTCCGTCACCCTCACTGAGAAGAAGTTTCTTCTCAAATTTAAGCGGAACCTCTTGCGTTCCAGCTTGAACCCATTACCCCTTGTCTTACTGTTGATTGTCACCGAGAAGAGCCTGGCTCCATCCTCGTGACACCCACCCTTTATATATTTATAAACATTGATGAGGTCACCCCTCAGTCTCCTCTTCTCCAAGCTAAAGAGACCCAGCTCCCTCAGCCTTTCCTCATAAGGGAGATGCTCCACTCCCTTCATCATCTTTGTGGCCCTGCGCTGGACTCTCTCCAGCAGTTCCCTGTCCTTCTTGAACTGAGGGGCCCAGAACTGGACACAATATTCCAGATGAGGTCTCACCAGGGCAGAGTAGAGGGGAAGGAGAACCTCTCTCGACCTACTAACCACCCCCCTTCTAATACACCCCAGGATGCCATTGGCCTTCTTGGCCACAAGGGCACAGTGCTGGCTTATGGTCATCCTGCTGTCTACCAGCAAGGTATAGCAAGGTGATGGGGTGAGGGAGCCCTCCGGAAAGATGAGGTTGAAATGGGGCTCACTCAGGTGCTTCTAGATGAAAGCACGTAGCTGTGGAAACAAGCAGAAGGAGTTACAACTCCCTGTGCAGACACTAAAGTATGGCACGACTGGAGTAACTGAGGTACAGTGGGATGGCTTGAATGATTTGCCTTCTGTGAAGCGTAGGACAGGCTCTCCAGGAAAGACGGGCTGGGAAGATGAGAAGGGAGGCATACCCTTTACATAAAGCAGCAGCTCGAACATATGAAGCTCTTCCGTGGCATGACAAAAAAGGGCCTCGTGGAGCAGGATCAGGGGAGAGGCAACTAAAGGGGACGTGTTCCTGGGTGTTTTTTACAGACTACCCAACTGACGTGAGCAACTGAGTGTAGCCACCTTGGATCTCTTGAGTCTGCTATTCACCAACAAATAGGTCAAGGAGGTGATCATCAATGGCAGCCTTGTCTGTAGTGGCCTTCAAGATCTTGAGTGAAGTGGGAAAGGCAAGTAGAAGGCTGCCTTTATTTGCGAGATAATATACTTTTCAAAGGTAACTGTCTCTTTAATAACAAAAGTTAATGGAAAACATATCTGAATTAAGATCTCTCCTTCACTTTTCTCAAGGGGAAACTTCTTTTCAGTTACAAGGAATCCTATGGAAATCAGGCATAAATTTATTGAATGTCTGTGAGGTAACCCTACTCCATCAGGGTTTTAAATTATTTTGTACAATCTTTACATTGTTGTCAGTAAGACTTGAAAAATATTACTTCTTTGGCATTCTTTAAAGCAGGCATGGATTGCCCGGATTTGAAAGTACAAATTGGCCAGCAAAACCAGGCAGTGTGATGGCTGAGAAGGCAGGAATCCAGCTTGGCTTTTAAATCCTAGATTGTTTGCAGTGTCGGCTTTTGGACACGTCCCCTTCTCTGTTTTGTTATGTGTGTAAATGGCAGGCATTGAAACCGGGTGCTGCTGGCAAGGCAAGGAACATGAATGCTCATGACAACAACTGTGAGCTGTGGGCTTTCTTCAGAGCAGAAGCAGACCTTAAAAACATCCTAAACTGGTGCCATGAATATAATAATAATTTCAGTGTGTTGATGAATAATGCAAAAAAACCCCAGCAACATATTCATCAAGACTACTTGGGAAATAATGAGGAACATCTTCTAAGAGTCTCCATTTTTATGAAAAATAAGGGAAGACAGCAGAAGGTGTGCTCAAAATAACAGGAGTGGGCTGAGGAGGGGACTATAGTCAAGCAGTAGAGATCTTTGCCACAAGATATGGATAGGCGAAGAGCCACATGGAGTTAAAATGAGCCCAGTTATCCTTCGAGATTGCTAAATACAAATTAACCATGTTTGTCTTAGTAAGTCCATGACATGGGCAATTAGAAGACACAGCTGACAGTGGTAGAGCATGCTTTAAAAGCTTACCAGTTTTCCTCTTGCGACACATGTTGATTTACAAGCATAGGCACAAAAAAGTGGGGTAATTAAGGCATTTATTTTCATTCATTGAACCCTGCAGGCAAACGTCGTTAATATTTAACCAAGAGATCAATGAAAGCAAATTGTTCACTGACAACCAGCTAGTTACTTCCCTTCAGGTGAATTACTGCTCTAAGTACTCTACTGTTATGAGGACAGTTCTCTTCCTTTATTTTCCTTTCTTTCCTGTGTTCATTTTCCTCCCAATTTTTATTACCTCTCTTCCAAGGGCCTCCTTACAAGATAAAACTGGAATTACTTAGAGCTGCAAAACAGCTAGTTGCTACTCGTGTCAGTCAAGCTCCAGTAAGGAGCTGCATGTTCAGTTTCATGTATGTTGATAACTGTAATTTCAAGATGAAGTATAGAGCCCTGAGTATAGAAAGGTATTTCAGCAGGATCTGCATGCAGTCTCCTCAGCTGGGAAGCACCATTTCACTTGTGACACCATTTTGTCCTGGACTAAGAATTTACCAAGTATCAGTACTAGCCACAACCGGAGGGGGCACAGCCCCTGTAAAAATAATGTCAGTGTTTCCAAGGAGGTAATAGTTCTTTTTCAGTACCGTAAGGTCAAGTCTAACATTCTGTATGATTTTTTTCATAGGATGTAGGTAGCAATGAGAGAAACGCCTCTCTTGTCATACCCTCTCCTTGTTACGGTAAGTGTGACAGTAGTTGTGAAATTCTTTATATAGGTAGCAAGCTGGGACACAGTACATTTCAAAAGTCACTTTACGCCTTAGAAACTAACCATCTTTTCATCTTTTGTGTCCTTGTGGTTAGGAAAGTGACAACACAATGTCAACTTACTGAATTCTCCATGAGAATAATTTGGGTGGTTATTTTTTCTGTAGGGTTATAGGAAATAAGCTTTTGATCACTCTTAGCCAAATTTATTAAACCCTGAATTGTACACCTGTAAACCTGAAGAAGCTGATCCACGCGGTATATGACCAGCTTACAGTATCGTGCCAGTGTTTAGAACAGCTGCACTCTCTTATCTCTGTAGCAGCCCACATATTGCTTCTGTCAAGAGATGGCCTCATTTCCACAGCTCTCATATGCCACTCGCTGTTAGTAGGTCTTGACAAATCATTCTTCTCAAGGAGTAAACTGGTATTTTCCACACCTGTTTTCAGCAGCTACTCCTCCAGGTGCAAACAAGAAATCAGCAGAGAAACAGTTTCAAATTGAGAAGAAATCAGAAAGACATTTTAAAAAGATCTAATGAAAAAATATATAATTATAAACTGCATCGAATTGCTCTTTATACACGTTCTGTCATGTCCTAGAAGCTCTTACCTGTTGTCTAGGATCCTATTGTGCTTTGTGCTTTACAAACACAAAACAAAAAGGTGTTTCCTATAACATGTTCTCTGTTATCCTATGCCATTGCATGTTCTGAAAATCACTTTACAAAAGACTTAAAAAAAAAAAAAGAAATCCGTAAGCATCTTTTGTCCTAGTATGCTTCTTGCTTAGTTAAGAGACCTATAGAGATTATATTGAAAATTTATTTCTCAAAATTTCCATAGAGAATGTTTTTGGGAAGTTCTTTATTTACAGACAATGTTTTTTGCTTTTAAGAAATATGATTTCAAAGAAAATTTTCTTACCAGAACTGGTATCATTAATGCAGAACCAAGAAGTAGTAGTGGAAGAAAAAATAATACCATGTAGCTAAAAGAACTTACTAAATAGGCTCTGAAGACATGCCTATAAATATACCAAGACACTGGAAAAGCAGGTTTTAAAATTAGAAATTTATTTTCAGACTCCATTATGCATTGCAGACATTTTTCCCCCTAAAATTAAAGGTTACACTTCCATTGATTTTAACAGGTCGGTGCTCCACCCTGTTGATTATTTATTAAATGCTGTCATGATAGCATGGTAAAATAGACTTGGTCAAACACATCTATAGGGCAAGATATAAATCAACATAGCAATTTTGACAGCAAGAAAATTACATTATTTCAAATACACTGGGGATTTGTGGCTGTGTCCTCGGCATGTTTGTTAATTCTCAGTGTCTTTGATGGACATTTGTAATCAGTGGCACTGTCTGGAATGGCTATACCTACTAATAAGAACCTGAGAATGGTGGTCTTGGGTCAGATAAGGTGTTCATCTAGCTTGACATCCCATGTGGCAAATTCTTAGGGAAAGAAAGCAACAACAGTGATCCCTTGGCATGTTCATCCAATTTCTGGTTTTAGTAGCTTAAGTACATCCTGAGCTAAAGTCTATTTTATGATTCTGGATACGCCGTACTGTTCATTTATCTATATTCTTTCTTCCTTCACTAGGATATTTACCTGCAATTTTATGAATTCTCATGTGGAGACATGATGTAAAATAGAAAGGTTAAAGTCTACATGGAGATGAGAACATGTGGCCCAACTACTTGAATAGGGTCAGCATAAATATCCCAAAAGGATATGACCAGCCTTTGCTCATGACGTCAGTGGGAATATGGATTATATGCTTCTGCACATAAAGCCCTACTTCTGTATGATTTCTCGTAGAAACCTCCTCTTAATCGTTCTGCGTGTCAGTCCAGGAGAGTACAGGTGTACAATTTGTGCAGTTTTAACTGATTTCTAAAATAATCTCTGCACATGCAACCTCTTATGGATTTCTGTAACTCCAAAACTGACAGAAAAACAAAACAAAACAAAGAAATAATTTAAATACTAAATGTAGCATAAAGCTTTTCCCAGATTATAGTAAGAAATATAGAGAAATATGTAACAGAAAAAGTTCAACTCTTAAGACACCTTGAAATACAGATTTTTTTTTTTTTTTTCTTTATTATGTAAGTTACTATCAGAAGTTGTTATTGTCATGACATCAGGGTATTTTTTGTTCCTGTGATTGTGTCACTACATTGATTAGTCAAAATTCCACAAATATTATTTTCCTGCTTCAAGTAGCTGCAACTCCTGCTTCAAGTTCAGCAGAAGCTGCTAAACAATAGAGTGAACAAGACATTTGCAAAATAAAGTGAAAAGAAGTTGCAGTTATCTCCTGGACCAAAGAACATTCTATGTGCCATCTCTATTTGCTATAAAAGAGTAGGTTAAGCATTACTCGCCTTCCAGATTCTCTGGTCTTGATTCAAATATACGTAACTTTGTTACACAAGATGAAAAAAATGCTGAGATCATCTATGCGTACCTTTCATTTTTATTCCTGTAGGTGTTGTATTGACATGACATAATTCCAGTCATAATTCCAGACATAATTTGTGGGCTATTAGTTTGAACACTAGACAGACAATATCTATTTCACAACAACCGACTGGGTTGGTAATCCATAATTTGTTGATAGCAATAGACACAGGGCATTATGGCATTGTAAATGAAGTGCTGGTGTAGCAGTAATTATAGTTGAACTCAGCAGCATTGCTGGCGTTAAGAACTGAAGTTTGCTTTAAATTCTATTTCAGTGGTTTGTCTAATTCAGCTGGGGTAACTTTCAGTTGAATGAAACCTGACATGGAAATTGTCAGCTCAAGTGCAGATTTCCTTCTGAAAAGGGTTCAAACAAGAATCTAGAACACAGCAGTCATTAGAGAGGAAGTTCATTTCGGCAGATATGGTTAAGTAACAAATCAAGCATAAGGATTTGCAGCTTCCAAGAGCTTATTTTTGAATTATTTGCAGCTTCGTTTTTGAAATACATTATCAATGAAAAGGTACTTTTTGTTACTGCTTTATGAAGCTAGCTGTCAAACAGCGGTCACTCCACATAAATAGATGAAATCACAGTAGTAGAGAGTGATGTGAGACCACAACCAGAAGAGCAGTTTCACTTTGAAATTAGTTCTTGGTCCTCATATGAGTAGCTCTAAATGGCTACTGTGAATAACATTAGTCACTCTTTTAGGTGACACTGAAGCTTGGTCTTCCAAAGGGTCACAATACGTGAAAACAGAAGAGGGAATTGGAAGAGCTGCTAAAAATTCAGATGGGTATTAAATGAAGTATTTAGCAGTGATGTGTCTGCATTTATTAGGATGTGAGATCACTTTCTGGGCCTTCACTCACATCTTTCAGAGCTTTCTCTGTCTTGCAAATTAAGAAGTTGTAGAAGAGGTCAGTAGCCAATCAACACAGCAAATTGATTGTAATTACTCCAGTCCCCAAGGGTAATAGTATTTTGCTTCAAATGACAGGTCTGCATAGCCTTGCGGTAACCAAGGTCACCTGAACAACTTCAATCCTATGTAAATATTGCATCATGGGAAAGGAAACCCCACTCTCGGGAGACCTTGGTGTTGGTTAAAACCTCTGGAGTTCAACATTAAGTCCTTCCTCAGTTCAGATTCCACTTTGGTGTATTTATCTTCTAGTACTGTATGCCTGTGCTTCCTGTTATGTATTTAATTTCTCAGAAAAGAAGTAAAAGAACACATTAGGTATTTGATATTGAAGGTTAATGTTACTTTTATAAGATGTGATGCAGTGTCATCTTTTGGATTACACTTTTTGTCTTCAAGATCCCTTGGCTGCTCTTTGTGCCATTAATTTTTACAGACACGCTGTTGCATTTGTAGGGACAAATATAATGTTCTACTTCAGCCAAACAGAACAAACTTGCAATCATTTCTGTGGGCTTAGACCTCTTTAGCTGCGATCTCAAGGTTCCTGTGTTGCTGGCATTCACTGTGATGGGTTTTGCTTCTCAGAGGTTGTAATGTGAAATAGAAAGTATTACGGGCAGTATTACTATTATCAGTTGTTGACCCAAGCAGCACGACACTCAGGCTTGTTTCAATTATAAGGAGAAATTGGATGTATTTTGTTGATGTCACTTTATTTATAGAATCAGGTTTCCTGAATATGGGATGAATTAAATAGGGGCATTTTGTGCTCATAATCTGAAGGCTTCTTCCACTAGCTCTTGACACAGAAACCTCTTGCTATTAGTTCTGAGGTTGCATTGATCATATTAAGCACTTTATGGGAATGTAGGGTGCATTGGTCTTGGAATGCTCAGCCCTGCTTTATTACTACATGAAAGGAGTTTTAATTAGAAGGCCAAACTTGACTTCTGCGAATGAAACAACTGCCTTTGTGGCATATTGTATTAATAATTTTTCTTGGTGAGCTATACCAAGCTAAGTACTCAGCTGTGAACTTTGGTTCTCTCCATACACTAAATTGACAAAGCCCAAGTAACCCTTCGTGCTAGAAGTCTACAAAATAATATAGCATGTTTGACACTCCTTTCCCTGTCTGATTTTTCACTCCCTCTCTCCTAGTCTGTGTGCTTTTCTCTCTTTCACATAAGTGTGTTATGCTTAAATGGAAAATGTATGAAGTCGAGGGTAGTTTGAATTCTTGATGGAAATTGTATATGATTTTTGTGTGTGTTTTCAACCTGAAAGAAATGAGAGGGAGTGCTGGTGAGAAATTGTTATTTGTACTCAGTACTTTTTTCTTGAAATCAAGTAAAGAATAGGTGGATAGGTTTTATTGCTGCCGGTTTTAAGTGAGATATTCAAACTACAATTATCATCTCTGCTTGAATGGATAGGGGAAAAAAAAGAGGGGTGGAAATTCCAAAACACTCTCAAGGATGCTGTTTCTCAGAATCTGTTTCAGAAATGGAAACGTCATGAGATCTGTTTTGTGGGTTAACCCCTGATCATGACATCTGTGCTCAGGTGGATTTGGTTCTCCTCTGGACTAGAACTGTAGAATCAGAGGCCTTGGAATCATCAGTGCACTTCAGAAACAAGGGTTGCTTTGCATCGGTGAATTTCAGTGGAGTTTTAGATAAAACATGATAGTGCTAGAATTCCATATCCTGGGCACTTTTCAACACTTAGGTCCATGTTCCGCTATGACTGTCCTTGTGAAGACTGCATAAACATCTTCCAAAGTATATTCATGATGCAGCTAAGGGAACTTGCCAGTTTTCCTTTCCACAGCATGTAAATAAACTGCAACCAGTCTGACTGTAGAAACATGTTAGCTCTGAAGAAATGCATCTTATTGCTAAAAGTTCTGAGACACTTTAGTTGTCTTACTGTTCAGATAAAAAAGAATGAATGAGCAGATTTTCTTAAATAAAATGCAAATCCTTGAATTTGATCTTGGTTTCTTCTCAAGTTCTCTCTTACCTTTTAAAGATCTTAGCTGATATTGTTGTTTACTTTGCTTCAATCTGTTGCATAAGTTCCAAGAAATTTAACAGATTTCTCTTGGCTGTGTTGCTGTGAGAATTCATTCTCATTACTGTGTCCTTATGTGTTGCATGAAGTACTTAGTAAATGACAATTTATGTTCTTTCTACCATGTGGACAGCTTCTAAGCTATGTCTCATGACTTATAATTGTGCTCAAATGATAAAGTTGGAGAAAATGTAGAATTATCAATAAGTCGTTGTTAACTCACTGTCTCCACTTGGGATTATGACTCCTCAAGATACATGAACCAGACTTAGATGGCAAAGGAACCTACAGTTAAAAGCTGCTAGTCTGTTACTGTGTGTAACTTGTTTTATTTGGGCAGAGAAGGCAACAACCCTCCCAACTCCTCCACAGCTTGAAAAATGCTAAAATCTCTCATTTTTTTGTCCATACTACATTATTCTTTGTTAGCGATATAAGATGCTCAGATTCCTGTACTCAGTTTCGTGGCTGTTTAATCCAAATCAGGATTTAACCATACCCTGTAGAATAACAGGACTTGCCTAAAAAGTGAAATTGCTACAAGTAAACTGTATATTCATCTATGTAATTTGTTCCAAGTGCTCTCTTTATACTAACTCCTTGCATAGACAATTTTAGAGCATTTGTCCACAACACGTAGTGCAGAAAGTGCCCATGCTAGCTTCAGAAATTGAAGCAGTTTGGTTATGTCACAGCTGCATCGCAATGAAGTTGATGTGGCTCCACATGTCCTTTGAGATTGATGTGGTTAATAGCTCTTCATAATGTCAAGTGGATATACCAGCTTTGTGGGAGGCAGCTGCAGGCTGTCGGTGCTGTATGCTGCTAAATGGTGTATTCACGCTCTTTCCATGTTTTTCAATAAAAGAGTATGTAATCTTGCTTAGATTAAACTGGGATTGTTGGCAGTGTGGAATTCTCACAAAGTATCTAGTGTGCTGTGTATTTCCTACAGGTGAGTGTGCGCTGTAGCTCCTCTGTGCAGGCAAACCTGCAGTCTTCAGGACAGTGCTGTGTCCCTCATCACCTCACCAGATTACATGAAGGCACTTCTGTGACCAGGGATTAGCAAATTGCTAGATTTCAAATTCCTACCATCTCCCACTAAAGTACTGCAGCTGTTGAAATGAACAGTTAAGACATATTTGTATGGTGGCAGGAGAGTATTTTATTTCTCTGTTTAGGATCTGTGCAAAGAATCGTTTCTTGTGTTTGTTATACATTAATGACACTGCACAAACTATACTTCATGATGTGCTTGGGTACAATAATTTAGCTAGATGGTTGAATGCAATTTAAGTATGGAAAGAGAATGGACTAATGGAGAATCCACAAGGACTAGCTGATCTTATTTATAGTTGCACCATACTATCTAAATTTGTGAAGCTTTGTGTTCATCACACATTTGTGTTGTTGAAATGTAGTATTTTAGACTTAAGTATAAAAGGACCTCAGTATTTTCTCTGTGGAAATATGTTACTTTGATTTGTATGGTGTTTTGTGTTTGTTTTGTCGTTGGTGGTTTGGTTGGTGTGTGTGGTGTTTGGGGTTTTTTTCCATCTGTAACCCATCACCAATTCAAACGCTGCCTGAGAGTGGGCTCTGAGACTGCTTTTAGTAGATACGGCTTCCCCACTTAAAAGAACCCGACTTCAAAAATAAACACAAAACCCTAAGCACATTTAGAGTGGAAAGGAGCGATGGAGGAAAAATATTTTATAACCAAGGGGAAAAAAAAATGGTTAGCCTGGGAACTTGGAATATTTTGTGAATTTGGTTTGAGCCGAAGGGGTGACTGTCTAGCAAAACCTGCTCCATGTCATTTTTCCTGCCCTCATCTGCCTAACTCCACCTGTGCGGAGTGCTGGAACATGCTCTGTTGGCTGGTCTTGTGAAGAAGTGGAGGTACGTCCTCTTCTGGGGCTCCATCACCTTATTCAAGAAGGGTAGAGGTTCAGGTAATTCCTTCAGGCCCGCTACTGCCAGTAGTATTACACCTTTTCAGCAACAGCTAACTTCTGCCATTTCTCCTTGTGAAATTCTCCCCTGCAGGACCCCAGTTTATGAAGTTCTGAGCCTTGCCTATTGACAGAAAGCTTAATCTGAGGAACATGGTTTTCAGTGGAAGAAAACCAGTACTGCGTAAGAGCATTAAGTGTCAGCACCTGTATGGTGGACACTCTTTTCTCTTCTGACCAGTATAACTGGCCAGTTTTCTGTTTTAATGATTTTGGAGACTCAGAGTCATGCAAATAATTTGCAGACTAATATCCTTCTAACCTCCATAAGGTGTTTACCCAGAATACCAGCTGGACAGAAGCACTAGAGACTCTGGAAAGCTCCTTATTTCCTATAGATGAATTGCTATGTTGTAGGTAAAGCTTGTCCATGTATTTCTGAAAAATGTATGGCCTGGAACATCCACTTTCTGTCAAATAGCAACATAACCAGTCCAAGGGATATCTGCCACCATCAAGGAATTTTTGTTCCTTCCCAATTTTATTTAATTACAGTTTGTATTGAACTCTCCTTAGGTACTTTCAGAGACAGTCCTATTCATATGCAAAAGGAGATATTAGTTTTCTGATATTCTCAATCACTTCAATAAATATGAATGTCAGCTGCTAGTTAAAAAATGGACTTGGACATAATTACATTTTTTTCATTTACAATCTGCTGGGCTTGTTTCTAATTCATTTTACTGCTCTCCCGTCTGCTTTTATTCATTACAGGAAATTTAAATACCCTATTTAGTCAGAGTATAATGTTCATTTCCTTTGTATTTTTAAAAGCAGTCATCTTGAAGAAGTCATTAGGTTTAATGTTAACCTTTAATGTGATCTGTGAATAAGATGAACTATTCTATGAGTTGTCGGAAGTTTGTATATGACATTTCTGCGTTGCCAAACCTGTCATTGATTAGCAATGTAGCAGTGCATTTACAGTTTCAGGGCAACATCTCAATTTTCTGAGGTTTTGCGGATGTTTTTGTGAAGGGGTTTTGGTCTTGCAGTGCTGATTTTCTTGCTCTAGATTCTTTTTGAACTAATATCAAACGTGGCAGGACTCCAGCTTGGAGTTTCCATCCCGCTGTTTACTAATACTGTGAAACTTAATACTTTAAGTTTACACTGTAATACCTTTTTTTTTTTTTTTTTCCCTTCTCCTTGAGGAGCTGGAAGCCTTAGTCATTTATCACTTACTTTACAGTACTTTATCCTCCCAGCACTTGCTGGGTACTCTGGAACAAGAGACAGTGTAATGAACTGCAGCAAAAGCATCTGTGACTCAATAGACAACCTGCTTAATAAATGTTTATTGATTTAAATTACAGATTATACACATGCATGAGATATTGAAATAAATTAAATCAGAGCTGGTTATGCATCTGTCTGCACTTGACTATATGTCTAAAATAATTATGGCGATATTTGAAGCAAGGCAATAGGGTTACCAGGTTGAGGGAGCAGCTGGTGGGTTGCTGGGTTTCTTTATGAAGGTGCTAATCAGCTGCAGCACCCCTAGAAGGAGGTTTCTGAATATACCCCTGAAGACAGCTTTTCAAATGTTTACTTTCTGTGCATTTTCAAAGACCTTTACCTTGTGGGAAAGTACTACAGACCACAGCTGTTGCAAGTAAAAGTAAATGCACTTACTGTATGACCCAGCAGTAAGTTTGGCTTTATGCCTCTTTGCTTTGTGACCTATTTCCATGGCTATATTGTATGAAAAATTAATTTTTCTCTTCCTCAATAAGCTGTTGACTCTAATAAACTGCTAGAGGTACAGTGCATGTAGCTATCGTAACAATTTTCTTATACATTTTGTGTACAATTCCAATTTTCCTTATTATTTTTCCTGACCTTTATAATTTCTCTCTGCCCAAGCCTCCAGTTTAGAGGTATGTCACATATAGAGGACATTATTATGTTCATAACAAAAGGATATCTGAAAGGTCCACTTTTTAATTCAGATGCACCTTTTGTGCCCGCCCCGTGCCTGTCCTCCAGGTGCCACAGTCACATCCCCCCGCCCCAGGGCTCGGTGACTCCTCACGTTCACCTCCCTCGGCTGGGGGAGCAGGAGGGGCAGGACGCCCGGTCAATGTACAGGGTCCTCAGCCAAGAAGGTACCCAGGCCCAGAGAAGCTTCTGTGCTGTGCTCGTGATGACCACAGCCAGATGCGACCAGGCTATGAAACGGAGATGGTGCCAAAGACCGCCTTGGAATTGGTCTTCTCGGAGCAGCAGGTCTGTGAACAGAGCCCTCGCAGGACTGAGCGCCCTCAGCTTCTCCTTGGTGAGTGATTCTCTTCTGGATACCCTTGTGAGCCCTTGTTCCCCCCCAGGCAAGTGATTATTTCTTCTGGGTCCCTTTGAATGAAAGAGGCCTCTGGTTTTGTGAGTGAGTGCAGCTGTGGGTCATCATTCTGGTGTGATCATGTAGTAATAATATCCCCAACTGATGTATCCAACCTGCTGTTTATTAAATGTTGATGGAGTGATGAATAATTTTGGATAAACCCCATTTCTAGCTGGTTCTCTGCTAAACATTTCTGTCTAGAATAAAGTCTGCTTGGAGCTTGTCTCCTGCCTAAATTGATTTCTGGGTTGCCTCCATGACACACATGTGAACTCCTCATAATTATTTTACATTTGGGTTGACTTAAATTTGTTTTGTCTTAGTCTTGAACTGACTCCAATGTAAAGAGGTTCCTCCTGAATCCTCATAAATATTTTGCTCACTTGGTATGTTGGTTCTAAATCTCTTGCTAGTAGCTACATTGACTTAACTTACTGAATGGTTTTATTCCATTTAGTGTATCAAGATGGATATTATGTTAGCAAAAAGAGAAGTTTAATGCACCCTATTTAAATAGAGAACTATGATCTCTTTTCGTAATTATGCTGGCTGACTGCTGAGTTTGGAAATATCAGCTGCCTTCCCTGAGTCTTTGGTACCATTCATAGAAGTAAATACTAACAGCTCTTCAGAAGGATGTTGCGTGGCTAAGTTAATGTTTGTAAATTATTCTGAAAATCTAAGATGCCAAATAATCTGGTGCAACAATTAATGTTGCTAGTGTTAAGTATCATTTAATTTCCATATTACATATTCATGTCCTTTAACAAGGCAAAGGAAGCAGAATGTAATGCTCATTGACGTTTTTAAGTCCTTTATTAGAGCTAATGTCTTATTAATAGTCTGGGAAAGCTGCTTTGCAAATATGAGGTTTAGTTCTTTTTCTGCTACTTTTGAAGTCTAAAGACTGTATAGAGGAGCTATTGCTGCTTCATAAACAGTTTCTGGAATTAATTTGCAGATTTACTGCTTTCTCATCTTGGGGTAGTCCTAGAGGTACTATTTCATGAATATGTAGAGTATGTTTGCTATCATTTTTTATGCTGGAGATTCATGGAAAATTCTCATTTATTCAGAAAGTGGCCTGCTGTGGAATACTCTCTATGTAGCATATGCTTGTTTCTTTGGCAACTCAGACTTTGTTATTGATATAAAATGAATCTGTAGTGCAGTATTACCATGCTTTGAAAGCATTAAATGGCATTTGTAGTTCTTCTGTTCTTTACAATGTCTACTGGATTTTTTAAATGTTGTTTGTTTGTTGTTTTCTTTTTTTTTTCTGCAACCAGATTTGTCTCTACCGTTCATGATTTTGCTTGCCACATCACAAATAATTTTCTGTTGAGTCAGCTCTCGCCCTCTTTCTGTATAGATACCTATGCTAAATCATTTTTACTCAGAGATCTTTAGAACTATGCCCAGTTTTGTCAATTTACCATCTTTCTTGTGCTGTTGCAGTTCCCATGGTCACACTATACTGATCTATATTTTAGTTTCCTTCTTGGTAAAATTTTCTCACTGAAGATTCCCTAATGTGGTTGGAAATGGAATTATCAGGAAAAAGTGTTTTTAGTTTGAAATTACCTGTAGTCTAGGAAAAGAATGAGACAATCTTGTAGCTGAGATGAGGCAGGATTTTGAAGAACCTGCATATTACTGCAGGAAATTTGGTAGTAGTTTGAGTGGCAGAAATGTCTACATGAAACAATACTTCAAAATAAGTTTAACTATGTTGAGTGGGCAGGTGTATCATTACTAAACTTGGAAGGGAAAATGAACAGAAATTTGCACAGAGTTCAAAGCATTAATGCAACCGAAATGAGAATGTAAACCTTGTACAGTAGTTATTGATGAAAATACCAGTGGTCATGAAAATAAAACTGATCTCTAAAATTTATTCAATAAACTGCTGTATAGAAGACCCAATATGCTACAAAATAATAAAAAAAGAGAGGACAATACGCAAATTGCATTTTAAATAAGCTTAGAAAGTGTTATGTAGATTTACCATGAGGAAAACAATGATATAAGAGTCTGGAGTTCTGCTGCAATAGTTATGTGCCTCCATGCTTATTTGGCATGCTTATTATTAGGTAGATTACTAAAAATGAATTCAATGAAAAATGCTGAAAATAAAGTGCTGAAATATTGAGAAAGTAACAAAATGCAATTGTAGCTTGAGTATCTGGGAAAATTAAAGATGGTACTGTCTACAAAGGCATCAAGAAGAGAGCAATACTTAAAGAATCTTATGGATTGAATGCAAAAGTCTTCTAACATTATTAAAATATAATGTAACGTGGTTTCCAATACAAAAGACTGTAGGCTGAAAGTTGTTATACATTTTTGTAACAGAAATTGCTCTGTAAAACAGACTACCTGGGATAGCAATCTTCTGGAAGTAAGAGTGGAATGAAAATTTCTCCAGGCACTGTACTTTAATACGCAAATGAAGAATAGCATAGAAGTGGAAAAATATATGTTAGCTGTTGGATATAGACAGTAAAAACCAACCAACCAAAACCAAAACAAACCAACCAACCAAAAAAAAGACAACAACATTGATTTTGATTGCAGAATTGGTATGTCTGATATGATGCTGCACACATTAAGAAAACTCAAGCTATGGGGAACCAGCCTCCATTTCCCTTCCATGGGAAACTGTAATTCTGCTGGGTGATTTTCTGTAATTTCACCACCATTATTTGTGGTTGTGATTATGGTGGGATATTTGAAAGCAGATGCTTCTTGCCAGCCATGAATCTTATGGTATCCCTTCTCACTGTAAAAAAGACAGGTTGAGATCATAACCTCAGACAGGGAAGTGGGCTTCCACATAGCAAACTGAATCACTCCTGAATGCCCCAGTGATTCCAGAAATGAAATTTCTGATTTCTGTAGCCTGCTTGTCTGCGTTTTCAGCAGTCCGCTGGAGTGAGGATGAAGGACTAGAAATTTCTGTTGAATTAAGTCCTCCTCTGTCACCGGTAAATGTAACATTTAATTCCTTTCATTAACTTTTTTAACCTTTCTATTGCTGTTGCACTGTTTCACTCCTGTTGTAACATTGTTCCTTCAAGAATGGGAATGTCTAAACTATCTGTTCTCTTGGATGCCGCGGTAGGAGGTGATATTTGGGGTGCAGCATGTGTGCACTGTGTGCTGTTCACAACTCGGAAGGGAAGTCTGGCTCATGCACTTATGCACTGGGACTTCAAATGCAAGACAAAATCAGTTAAGAGGTCTAAGCTGCCATAAATAATGTAAATGCCCAATGTAGCTACATTAATACCTTTTTTTTCAGTTACAAAGATTCACTCCTTCATTTTGAGGTAACCTTTTTTCATTTCACCATTAAGGCCTCTCTTCTGTATTCCATTTCTCATTTCCCCTGTATTAGTTATTCATAACCTTTATATTATTATGATTAGCACAGGCTACAACATTGTCTTTCTTTTTATCTTGCTCATTTTTACTCTAACAGTGATATTCACAGTGATTAGACTGAAGCAAATTCTTCATCCTGTAGTACCTTATATATAGCCCTTAATGTTACCTTTTTATGATTCACTTGTTCAGTCTTCTCCTGTTTAGTGCATATAGATGCAGATCATTTAGACCCCACGCATCCGTGTGATTTATAGACATCTTCTGAAACTGGACATACTTTTCAAATAATTCAAATTCTTTATAGTAAGGTTAGGCTTTTTTCCTTTTCTATTAGAGTAACTTATCTTAATTTCTTTCTGTTCTTATTATCCTCTCAGTTTTTTCTTCAGTATTTCAGTTTCACTTTTTCCCATCCATTAGCTGTTAGTAGAATTCATGAGTTTGTCTGTTTAAACAAAATGGTCTTTACCACTTTCTCCTCCTCTTTCACATTCATCACCACTCACATCTTGTAGAGCAAAATTAACTTCAAGATTCAAGTGTAAATATTTATTGTATCAAAAGCAAAACCACTGGTTGGCATTAAAATTTCAAGGTAGCTTCTGTGAGATGATAGGGTAAAATATAAAATCTGCATATATAGGAATGTCACAGTTAAAGTTCTGAGGACTGTTGTGACATCAAACAAGATTAAAGTGGTGCAAATCATTAAAGCCAAGATAAAGAACTTTAGGACTAGTTAAAAAGATTTAGTTTCTTTAGCACAAATAGATTTGCTGCTGTGCCTGCCATGAGGACCGATTGGTTCAACCTTTTCCTGGAGCAGAAATTGCTTATCGCCAGGTCTGGCAGCCTCTGGTGAGAGTATCTGGCTCACCAGAAGGTTGTGTTACAAACTGAGCTAAATCGATGTCCACAATAAAGTGTGTGAATGTGTTTACCAAAATCGCTTTCTCCCAAGTTCATGGGTGTTTTACAAATATTCTCCTCCCATCCCCACATAGTCAGGAAAGAGAAATCTAGATTTGTCTTTTCCTCAAAGATAGACTTGCGCTATTTGTAGGAACTTTTCACATTATTGTTCTTGGAACCTGATATCAAGGCAGTATGTCAAAAAATAAACCATTTTCATGCACATTATCCACCCTTTTAGAACAGAACTGTTCCTTAGAACAGTAAAAGTATTTAAAGATGGTTTTCAACCCATTGAAAACCACTGTGTGGATGTCTCTTCCAAATACAGCAGTGTACTCTTGCAAATTCCCAGCTTCTGGTGAAAGCGATGGTGAAAGGCAGAAATTGTGGAAAATAGATAAAGAAAACAAGGTGGAATGGGTCAAAGGTGGAGGGGTGCTCTGGCTCCTGCTGTGTTGCTGGCACTTGCTTTGATGAGCACTGCTGCTGAATCGGTTTGCTTTTGGAGGGTGTTTTCTTATTTCTGGAACAGATGATGGCATGTAGGTGACCATAAACTGTTGATGAGCGCCTGCCTTGCTTAATCATTCCTTTGGCTTGCTAAATCTTTGTTATCTGCCCCAAAATGGGGAGTCTACTGAGTCTGAGCTGGAGGAGAGGGAAGTGCCATAGAGAGCTGAACAGCTTCAGTGAGAAGAGAGTGAGTTATAATAAGTACCTTCTTCTTGCTTGGAGGGGATTTACTTGCAACTAATTTATCTGCAAATCTTCTGAGGCAAAACTTACAGAAAGATTTGATACTGATATCCTGGATAGTGATGTGGGCCTGGCAGGATGCCTGAATTATTTTATTTAAGGCTTGGAAAAAGCTTGTTGTTTTTTGTTTGGTTTGGTTTGTTCTTTGTTTTGCTTTTCTTTTTTTTTAGATGAGGTATTGTTTGAGGATGATTAGTAGTATACTTGAAAACCATTGTATTTATTTACCTTTTCTTTCAGTGTGAAATGACCAGCTAAGACCATTGTTAGTTCAGATGCCTGTTCCTGCATAATATTTGAATTCTAAATGCCAGATACGAGTGTATTTTCTATAAAGAGAAAAATATTCTCCTTTCTGTGAGGAATCCTTTGGAAATCATTCTGATTTTCAGTTTCTCTTGCATTTTACTAACCTCTGTGTCTGCCTTGCACTGTTTTATGGAAAACAGTGTGAAGAAATGCACACATATGGCTGAGACACTTCCATTCTGCTTTTCACAGACCACCCCTGATGTCAATAATTTACTGAAAAATGATTTTTAAAGAAAGGAGATGAGGCTCTAAGTACAGAATTATACTACAGAGAAACTGGAGCTTTGTATAGTTTGTTGATGAGTGCTTTTACTGGGGGAGGATGTTTTCCAGGTATGTGAATCAGTTTTCAGTGTAGAAAAAGGATTTTCATATTTTTTCTGGTAAATGAAAATAGAAACTACGTTGCACAAATTTGAAGCAGTAACTTCTTCAAATATCAGCATACTCTGTTTCCCTGAACAGCAGTTTACCATAATATTACTGTCTCCCAACTAAATGGACGACATTTCCTGAAATTAAAGAGACAACTATTTCAAGAAGCTAATGTTTATAGTTAACTTACAAAATAAACTTGGTGAGATGTTTTTGTGATCTGTTGCTTTAAGATTCTTTAGGAAAGTACCAAACTCAATAAAAACAGAAGTTTAACTAATATATTTATACTATACTGATACTGAATTTACCCCAAATAAAAATATTTTCTTCATCCAGTCAGCCAAACCACATTATCTTTGCTGAAATAAAAGTCTCATAGCAATTTTATATAAAAACGGTCTAGAAATAAATCACCTAGATTCCTATTCATCATCACACTGATTTTTATGGCCCAAAGAGAATGATGATGAGAGTGATGCTGTAGCTTGGTAGAGTGCATATTCATCTGAGAGATGAAGGTCTCAAGCTTTGCTTTAATGAATACTGAAGTGTTTTGCACAAAATGGATCAGGTTTGACAGCACAGACTGAGAAAGACTCTAAAGCTTTAAATAGTTTTTCATACATTCTTCTCATCCTAAAGTATATGCTCACTCATGGATTGCAAGGAAAAAAATGTCCTTTTAGTATTCTTGGTATTGCCATATCAGCTAGCACTGCTAGTAATGAGCCAGTTATCTACTATGTTAAGCTCTGAAAAAGGTAACTCCTGCCTTAGAAAGCTAACCTAGGCTTTTGTATGCTATGGTAGGTTAAAAAAACCCCAGTTTTATAAAACCAAACAATACAGTATTCTAGACAGTATCACTCAATTTTGGGAATAGCTATAGAGTCTTAAAGATGAGAGAATAGATGAGAAATATGCATATATTTATCTATATCTGTAACAGTTTGACTTCAGCTTGAAGTACTCCATCATGTGCCTGTTGATTGCTGCAGGTAGTCTTGAACATGTCAAACTTCTCTCAATTTGACTTTTCTAAGAAGGGTTTGATAAACTAATTCATTCAGCCTTAACTTAATGGCTTTGCTCTTAGCACTTACTCCTTCTTCCAAAGTTGGTGTCACTTCTTTTTGTCTATCAATACTTCTTATTATAACACTGCTTAAAAAGCTACTGCAACTTCTCGAAAGTCACAACTGTTCTATTCTTTTTGTTGTTGTTGTTTTGTCCATGTCTGATTATCTGATTGAACCTCAAAATCATTGACAGGAAGACTTTGTTAAGGTATTTCTTCTTCTTTTTTTTTTTTTTTTTTTTCCCTATTGGAAATGTCATACACTTATATTGGAATAGAATGTAAGTGCCCAAACATCTGTTTTCATTCTTGGCTTTCTTCCACTGAATATTTGAAGTTATTCTGGAACCTGCCCTAATAGTTAAATGACATTTAAGTAGTACCTAGGCTTTGACCTTTTCTGTTGGACAAGGAGAATTTTCAGTGAGTGGTCTTCTGAATAACTGAGAAAATATATGAGCAGATGAAAAGATAAATGTAGTGCAATTTTCCTGCTTTGTGCATAGTCTTCAGAAGATAATACCTTATATGAGTGGCTAGACTAATTCAGTCGGGTTTTTTTTCTGGGAAATATATGTGACTTTGTGAGGATGACGACTACTTAATTTAGAGGGGCATATTCTCTACTAAAATGTAGGACACTCAAGTTTGAAGGATGTTCCTGTAGAATTAGTGAGAAAAATCTTCCTTTTTCCTTTTGCTGTTCCTGAATAATAAATTATGGACATCATGTCTATGGTTTTGAACAGATGCTTTTCAGACATCAGTCCTCTGCTGCTGAAGCACTGTGAATTTTTTCTTCAACAGAAGTAGTCTCGAAGACTTTTCAGTTATATGTCAAGGTGCCATCCACATAAACAGGCAGCCCAAATTTGGCTTTACCTGCATATAATATTCCTGTAATTCTGTGCCATTTAATTTTTGAAACATAAACAAGATGCACATATATGTCTAGGTCAACACAGAACTTTACAAGATGTATCAAGTTATGAAAATAATTTCATTCATTAAAATGAAGTGGATTTTAAGTGTCAAGCGAAGCTCCCATTATAAGTCAGTCATTCTAAAGAAACTGTATTAGTCTGAGATAATTCAAAACCAAACAAACTGAAAACGTGTCTGGGTTTTGCATAATAATTTGCAGCATATCGTGAACATTTGAATTCTTTTCATTTTTCTATACTGATGAGTTTTTGACTGTTTAAAGGGAATTCAGTTGTATGGCTGCAAGCTATATAACAGCTGTTAACAATTGCCTGGTCTATATAGCTGCTGCAGCAGGGGATCTTGCTGCAGTTTTTGAGAGGTATCTGCCAGGAATTTACCAGAACGAATGCTTCATTGTCAGGCCCAAGCTACCATAGCAAATGAAAGTCTGAGGTGCTATCTCCCTCCTTCTTTTTAGTGCCCAGAAACAAAATAAATGAGAAATATGTACCACAGGAGCGTTACCACTGGAATATGAACAAGCATTGACAAATTATAAGCAGACCCAAAGAAATTTTACGATTTATTAAATATGCCAGTTCTAAAAGGCATTGTAAACTGGTGCTTAAGAAGCACACTTTATATTGCAGAAAACTTGTGTGATGTATTTATATTTGTCTTGTGATTGAAGTCATGTGGTTAGTAGATATTTGCAGTTCACAAAGATCTTTCCATTAGTGTATAACTTTTTACCTACATACAAAGTCTGTTTATTTTTACTTCATTGTGGTAGCAATGCCAATGTATCTAAATAAAAATGTTGGTTACTGGTGTATTCACAGATGAAAAAAGAATATTTTTTTTGTGAATTGACACCTTAACACCCATCTGATGCATGATAATACTCTCTCACAAAATAGAGCAATAAAACTTCGCTCTTTTTTTTTTTTTTTGTCTTTTCCCTAAACACACTCATCTTTTTGACTGGTGCATGGAAAGTAGAGAAAAAAAGTAATTCAGGAGGTTATAAGACCTGTTAAAGCACTAGGTATGAAATGGCTGTCACACTTCACTTTCACAACTTCAGACATAATTATTGCTGCTTAATGGTTGACAGGCTGGAGTCAATTTTTACAGTCTAAATGTTAAGAGTGGATGATGGCAGCAATAAATACCTGTCAGCAACAGCTTTCAAACACTAAAAAAAAAAATCCACTTGTATCTGGTCAGAGTGATAAAAGCACATGAAAGTTCATGAATTAACTGACTTCAAAAGGATTTGTCAGGTCAGAACTGCTGGATTTCACAATTTATTTATCTTTTTTGAATAATATTTGTAGCTACAGATTAGCAACTATTATTACAGAAAATCAAGTCAGAGCTGAGGAGCAGGGCAAGTATGAGTTTTTTATCTGCATTTTATCAGGCTGCCTGTATTTTTGAGTAGTCTATGGAGAACCTGGTAGTAAAGTACCTCATCCCGTGCTGACAAGGCAAGAAAAAGTGTTCAGCCTAGCTCCCACATTATCAGCAAACGTGTCTAGGATACTAACATTTAAATTTATTTAAACTTAAATAGTGTTGCTTTAGGTTATATTTCTTTTGGCTTCTATTGTCTTTTGGCTTTAGTACTAGAGACATAAAAGAGGTAGTATCTGACTTCTTGATTAACACTCAGGTAATGCACAATAAAGCCCTCCAAGCCCCTAAACAGACGGTAAGTCTAACAGCTGCTTCGTTTATTTTGCCATTTCTCTTTAGTTCAGGGTGAAGAGTGGGGAGGGATTGGGTTCACTCACCACAGATGGGTGAGGGCCCATCTGCTGGCCCTGTGTTCCAGGCTGTCGGCTCCTTCTCTGCCAGCCCCCGTGCCCAGGTTTTGCTGGGCTGCTGCTGGGCCTCTTGACCTCTGCCCAGACCCACGGGGCCAGAGCTCAGCCCCACTCGAACGCACCTGCTACCAAGGGGAGCCTCATTGCCAGTCTCCTGTGCCACTTTTACAGGAATAAAAAAAATACAAGCAGTGGGAAGTTTCACAAGGCCTTTACCAGAACTTTCCTACAGGTTACCAGCTCAGCATTTGGCTCACATAAACCACAAATTATACCTTCTCACCAGAAGGCAATAAAAGCATTTTATCTCCCTGTTTACATAAATTCTTTTCTATTAAAAGCCACTTCAAATTTAGACAGTAGGTTTTATTCCTATCAAACCGTGCAAGGTGTCTATGCCAGACCATTGTTCCCAGCTCAGTGCTACCATCCTCTTTAATAACTCTTCTGCATCCTCAAAGGATGCAACCTTATTTGTTTCTCCAAAACCAAAACCACCTCGGACCCATAACCAAAGAGCTGCTGAGAGACCAGTCACTCAGAAATGGGACCCAGCGTTTCATCAGTGCAGCTCGGTGAACTGTACATCTCCCACACCCGGGGAGCTTTGAATCTGCCCTGTGCCTCAAACACATGCTGAGCTGTTTCAAACCTTTCTTTTAAAAATGAAACAGCTTTTCTTTCTGCTAGAATTTTTTCCCAACAAACATCTCCAAACTTGTTTCCATAGCACTTTCTTGCCTTAAAAAGAAACTGCTTGCCCCTGCTGTTATCAAAGTAACTGTACATTTCATGAGAAGGGTTCAGAGGCTCTGCCACTATAGCGTGGATCTGAGCTCTTCTCCAAAGACTTCAGTAAAGATCCCTTTTTGCGCTTTGCACATTACAAGAATCCAGCCTGGGCATCTTTGGAAAACTGCTTTCAAAAGCCGTGTTCCTCATAATACAGATCAAGCCCTTGTAGACAAATGGGCAGGGACTGCAAACCTTGTGTTGCAAATATTCAACTGCTTGGTGTACATCAACTGCCTATTCCCAGCGGCACGCACCTACACAGACATATACTGGTGGCAGCCCAGTCCAAGTGGAAACGTCTGCTATTACAAATCCTGTGTGTTTTGCTTTCCTATCTTTCATCAGATTTTAAAATAGCTTTTCTTCTACTGTTGTGCTTTGTACTGTTTATGGGTACAATGTATATTGTTTATGTTGCTTTTATGTTGTTTTTACCATATTTTATACTGGTTATTAGAGAGCTCTTAGTCTATGTGTACTGCCTTACAGCTCAGCAGACTTTGTGGTTATGGCAATAAAAAGACTACAAAGGTATTTTAGATTCACACTGGAGTTGAAAAGGCTGACACCTGCATGAGCTGCGTTTGAGTTAAACACAAAGAGATTGTCACATCCCCTATAATCAGAACGACATTGAGGACCTTCCCAAGACATAAATTTATCTAAAATAAACCCTCAATGTTGTCCCCTCCAGACTGTACAGTCTTGAACTGATCTTGATGAAGTCCCAAATTTTAAGGGATCCACTTCTGACTGAAGGTGCTTTTTTGACACCCTTATCTATTCTCAAACCTCTTCCCAGACAAAGCTTAGGAGTGGAAGGCGGTGAAGGTTAAACAGCAGCTCCCCAGCAGTGTCCCAGTTCTGCAGTTTCACGCACAGTTCATGTTCCCCTTGGGATCAGGGTCTGTGCACCAGCACCCTCCCCACCTCCCTGCAAAAAGCTGCTCCTTCTCTACAGCCTGCCATCCCCAATGGCTTGGGGACAGCTCGAGCCCTGTCTTTGGCGACCAAGCTGGAGTGATTCTTGTTATCAGGATATACTCAAAAGCAGTGCCAAGAGGAAACCACCTACCACAGTGAGCTCCCTAAAAAAGCCTTTTTTGATTGTTGTTGTTGTTAATCAGGAAAACCATTTTGTTTAAACAAAAGCAATGCAACTTTGGAATGACAGCTCCATGTTTCTGGACTTAACATGTTAAATAGGGAAGATATAAACAGAGAAGTAAAATGGTAGTGAAGAGGCTCGTACCCACATGAATATTCAGTTTGAACAATGATAACAGCATCACAGGAAGCAGACAGGGAAGCAATGAAGGGGATGTGAAGGCACTGGTTCCTTCTGTATGATCAGTCTAAAATGCAGAAAACCAGATGTGTTTGTGTGCCAAAAAAATACTGGCTTTTACTAGTTACGCATAGTGCTACTGCTTTCCACTGCAGTAAATGAGTCCTTGGTGTCTTGAAGTTCATGCATTGGTGCACAGGTTGAGAGAAGATCTGTGCCCACTTGCTTGTTGGGTGGGAGACCTTGGGGCTTCTGCACAGCGTAACTGAAGCGAAAGATTTGCACTTAGACCCCTAAGGGCAGAGGAAGCAACTGAAAAGCAGGCATTGCTTGCCTACGTGTTTCCATCAATTAATATGGTGGTTAAGATAGCCTGAAGGGAAAAAGTAAGGTTGAAATCATAACTTCCTTGGTTAATGCTCTAACAACTAAAATATTACAGAAGAGTGCGCATTTCCCTTCTTAAGCTGTGGTACTGTTTACTGCAGTATTCCTTCACGTGTATCTTCTAAGTTTTCTGGGATTTTTCCAGTTACTCATAAACTGGATTTGATACTCCTCGGTTTTGTCTCAGTTTTGCTTCTGTCCTGTACTCAAGACTGGGTTGCTTGGAGAGTGATTAGCTACTGTGACGTTCATTCTGCTTTTCTCACTCAGTGATCTCCAGATTTGTTACTGTTCTGTTCTGTGCATATTTGGAGTACTTCAGCTACTTAAAGCTTGTTTTCTCTTGATGGATAACTTGGATTTAAGTTACAAAAGGATTTGAATAATTATCCTAGAATAACTGTGTTTATGAGGTACCGAATTGCCACAATGGTTTGTCTCGAACTGTTTTCAAAATGGACCTTGTTAAAACAGATGTGGCACTTCTGTCCTGGAACAAGAGTATTTGCAGATGAATTATTCAGGGACTGTTGTTCTGGAAAAAAATGTTCTTGAGTAAGTATCTCTGAGAAGCTCACATACAGAAAGGCTTTTCTGCTGATCATCACTTACAATGTCTAGAGTAACAGGAGTCTGGAAGCAGAGGTGAAAAGAACCACAAATCTTACTTGATGTACCATGTGGGTTGTTTTTCCTGCAAGCAGCTTAGTTGTTCCTTTATAGCCATTAAGAGTTTATTAAAATGCATGAGAGACATCCTTTATAAACCAGAAAAAAAGTCCATTAATATTACACATCAAATGAGAGTTATATCCACACATTCCTCCCCTCAAGGCCCCCAAACACCAAGAACAAGCACATTTGAATGCAGAAATTTAGAAAGGGCAGGAGAATATTTTTATACTGTGCTGAGTAATCGATTAAACTATTAAAAAGTGGATCAAAATTAGTCCTTCTGTTTAGAAATCTAGCCAGTTCCAAACAACGCTGTCATAGCTCCATGACACTGTGGTGCAGCTGACATTTTCTGACCTTGCATACTTTGAAGGCAAATTGTGTGGCCTTCCCACAATGGTTCTGAGAAGAATGAAAATAACCCATTAATATTTGAAAGGTAGTGACAATAAGGAAGAAGAATCCTTTAGGATAGATGCTGTGTCACAGCTAGAGTTAATAGGAAGAAATTAAGGAGAAGGTGAAATGCAGGTGGACTATCAAGAGAAAATTCCTGTTGGTAAGTTACTGATCTATGCTTGGATACAATTAATTTCACAAGAGAAGTGCGGATAACACTCTTACTGGGATATTTTCATGCTGGTCTATGTGCAGCTATATTCACATGTGACACTAATATAGGATTAACAGAGAGTAGATTATTTTTTCAGTACTTGAATATTTGTCTGGTTTACCCATGAGGACTTCTTGGTTCAGTTACATACTGGGAAGCTGATACAGAATGAGTTTCACAGATGTCTAGGATATGAAGAACTGAGCAAGCATAAACTGATGTCCTAAACCAATATTTGTTCCTGACTGCAGCTTTAAAGATGTTACTCTTTTCTTTGTAGTCAGCTCTAGCTGTGTTTTAGCTTTTTAGCCCCCTAGGAGACTTCTTACTGCAGGATCCTCTAAAAATTAGGTCTTTCTTTTCCAAGATATGTGCAAGGTTAGTACATCTGTGTGATTCTTGCAGTGCAGCTCATCAGGCTTTTGCCAAGTAGTAGCTTTCAAGATAACTCCCCATTGGTCTTCTCTGGAAGGAATTGATTATTAGCTTGGCTTTAAGAAAAATATTATTAAAAAAAAAATTCTCCTTAAATAAGCTTTTTGTAGCTTGTAACCATTTTCATTCTCCTGTAAATTATAGGACATATATTTTTGGAGGAAAATCATTCTCTTTGCAAAACTAGGAAGTTAATATGTGCTGATCTCAGCCAGCAGAGCCAAATGTGTCCATGAAACATGCCAGGTGGATAAGCTGCTTTGCAATTAAAGATGAATCATCACTTGTTTGCGTTTATTTAACTCATCTCTTAAAATTGCAACCCTGAAAGATTAAGAAGAAAAAAATTAAGTTTTTAAAAAATATTCTCCTCTTTATGTCTGCTTCTGAAATTGTACTGCCCAACTTAATCCTTCCTCGAAGAAGGAGCTCAATTTTCAGAGTACCCTCAGTGTTGCAGCATGTTATTTTAGGTGGTCTTTTCCAGGTAGCAGCTGTGAATGAAATTCTCACTATAGATATTAATCTGTTTCTGCAGAGTTTACTTGCAAGGTCAGGAAATGTTATCAACTTTGTCTATTGAAACAGCACAAAACTTTAACAGAGCAACATGAATCATAATATGAATCACCAAAAGTCCCCTGTATCTTTGAAAATGCTGTGGTTTCTTCTACATATGAGGTTAGATAGGTGGATACTGCAGACAACTGCAGAATAACTTCATATTCCATTTAAAATGAATTGGAAATCTTTGGGATACATCTCGTCAACTCTGCTTACAAATTGGGCCCAAATCACTTTTTTCCTAATTTTTTAAAATACATTTCAGTATGTATCAGCCAGGAGGAAAAGAAGTAGTAGCTGATGTACAAAACTCCTGACGTTTTTTCTTTTTACTGGTACATATGTGAGAGTTGACATATTGCAGTAGCCAATTTATTGAACACTGTTGTTTGGTTTTTGAATCAAGAAGAAAAAAGTCATATTGCTTATAAAGAATCATATCATTTCTATATTCAAGTTTAAGAAATGTGCTGAATAGGATGTAGCAGATTTATGATGTGCAGCAATTTCTGTGGCATAGTATTATTGCAGAAAGTGGAAGGAACCAAATATGATCATCTCTGAAAACTGTTGAACATTTAGATTGCGAACTATTTTTGTTATCATTGTAACATCTGTATTAATTAAACTAAGGGTTAGACATATTTTTATAAAGGTGAAAGTCCTTCAGCTGCAACTTTAAAATGCTCAGTTTCAACCTGTCATAGGTTAGATGGAAAGGGAACACACAATTTGGGGCACACAGCTGGGGAATACTCATGACAAAAATTGCCTGCTCTGGAAATCTAGTACAGGTATATTGCACATCTGTCCTCATTCTTTCACAATCCGAGATGTGATACACAAGGCAAAAGAGCCTGAAAACGGCCTTCACATAGTGTTTCTGTGCACATGATCTATAGCCGCTTGTCTGTATAAACCTGCTTAGTATTAATGTGTCTGAATTGTTGAATTATACAAGTGGAAAACTTGCTTTTTACTCAGATTTAAATCAAAGAAACTAGTTATTTCTAGAATGATACATAAACTTTAATGTTCTCACAGGTTTTCATCGGCTTTAGTAAAGATTAGCGTGCAACTGGTCATCTGCTCCAAATTTATATGTGTTTAATCAGAGCAGCTCTGTACTGCTAAACACAAAGAAATTCTTTCTTAACTCTGCCCTTAGTCCATTTCTGTAGATATTGCCAAAATAAGCCTACTGAAAATAAATGCTTATCTGCAGAGACTTTTGGAAATTTCCATAACATTTTTTTGTAGTTTTAGGTTTGTTTGTATTACAATTTCTGAATTTTAAATTGCCCTGCCCTCTGGCTGGTCAATTATCTGTAAAAACATGTATTAGTAAATTGTTGTATTTTCCCTCTAGATAAATAAAACTGTTTCAAGCTTGCTCACTCTAAAAGCCCAGAATATTTCTAATTAAATTGTAAATCCTGTATTTCATCCATTGCTATATTTACATTGCATTTTTTAATTCCAATCTCAGGCACCATTTATCCTAACAAAATAATTGAAATTTATTTTAAAGTGGGACCATGAATGTTAAAGAGCATTAAACATTGGTTCAATTGTAGCCAAAGTTTAAATTTCTGTGGCTGTGAATGTGAACAGACTTAGTCTGGCAATAAGTAGTTTTTAAAATCTGTGCCATGTACCTAATTTCCAGTGATTTTCAACGGGAGTTGGTTTCTTGTGCTCTGCAGATGTTACAAAATAATTTAAAGAATGTGTCTAAATCTGTATTGGAGTATCATTGATTCACAAGAATGTTGCAGCAAACTCTAGATATTAGTAAATCACTCAGTGAGAGTCTGTGGCATGGATTTAACATTTAGATAGTAGAAGCATCTTATGTTTTTAGACTTTAGCATTACTAGATAGAATAAATCACTATGATATAGTGAAATTTGGTGTAACCAGGAGAACGATAACCTGTAACACTTTCCCCTTTTGACTGTTTTTATGTCATGGTTTTACTAGCCCCGTAATTTGAATAGACAAAACAACATACTTTAGCATCCTTCGAAAATCTGAATTCAAACTTTTCTATGGAATTCTGGTTTGATGATAACTAATATTTTTCTAGTGTCATTACTTGTATTAAGTCTTCTGCCAATTCCTAGTAAGAAATAACACTTTTATTTTTCTACAAATTAATACTTTAATAAAACTGGAGAAATGTAAAGGCACTTTTTTTTTTGGTCAAAAAGGCAAACACTTTTTTATTCAAAACTGCTGTAAAAATGGGCAGTTTCCAAACTAGGTTATATTTATGTAGCTCTTGTGTATTGGTGAAAGGGGACAATGGAATAATCAGAAATGCCTCCGGGATATGAACACTCCAGGAATTGCCAGAGCAAGTGTGACTTAGTAGAATTGTCAATTATGTGTTGGGAAGGATCTGTTCCTGGGTTTATTCTGGAATGAGGAAATGAAAACAAAGTCTTTGGCAGCCCTTTTCTGACACACTCATCTGGTGCTGAGTTGATTCTGCACCAAATATTTTCCCTAGAATATCTTTAAGGAGGAAGAACTGGAAATGACAGTGACCTTTTTTTAAAAATTTTTTTTTTAGCCTTTGAAAAGTCTATTTTATCATCAGAAATAGTCGTCCTTCACTAGCTGAATAAAGGCAACTCATCAGTTTGGATAATTCTTAGAACAGAGATGAGACAGTTATAATAGTATAGGGAATGGAAATCTTTCACTGTTTTTTATTTTTCATGAGTAATGTGGCCTTCCCAACTCAGTACATAATGTGATACTGTGAAACTAATCTCCAATGAAACCATTGGTTTCAAGGCTTTCTTTTAGCCTATTCTGGTTTTGTTTGTCCTGACTCATTAGTAGTCAGCTATGAAATGAGATTTGATTATGATTTTTAAAATGAGATTTTCATCAGCATAGTACAGGTTTACTCTTTAGGACTCCTCCAGGGTGGAACAAAGCTAAATCTTATCCTAGATCTTGCAGAGTTATGAGAACATACGTGGTAAGTGAAGCCCATCAGCGTTCATCAGCAGTTGCCATCAGAAGATTATTTTACACTGGAAGCTGTGTAAAGTACAATACCATATTTATAAAAAATAACTTCTAACCCAAAGAGAAGGAAATTAGGGAGAAAACTTGTCTGTATGAATTCTTCGACGTGTCTGTTCGGGGTCCACAAAACAAAACAATCCCCCAAACTGGTTCCATCCCACAGTATTTATAAATTGTTGAAGTTTGTTCTTTGCAAATAAGCAATTAAGTGTCAACAATCTTTTTTAGTTTGACAGGCAGCTGATGTCAAACTTTTGATACCTGTAGTGTTATTTGTTGTTCAAAATCTAAAAATGAATGCAAACAAAAAAATATGCTATCATTCTGCTTGACTATTTCCTGTTGGTTTTCTGTTACCAGAATGACTGTTTAAAGTTGATTTTACTGGTTGTTGACTGAGACCGTGTAACAAACAAACAAAAAAGAAATCTCAGCTTCTAGTTGTCAGTCTTGCATTGCTCTCAGAGCTCCAGCTGCTGCAACTGGCAGTTTCCACTGGAATTTCTACTTTTGTTAAATAATGCAGATTTCTCGCTTTTCAGGTAAAAATACAACCTGATTGCAAGGATGGAAAACTGATACTCAAACTGGTTACCCCCATGTTAACTTTTTATGTTACCATTTTGGTAAAGAAGAAGGAATTAAGAGAGTTCTGATTCACAGCCTTGAACAGATAGTTGGCAGTGTTTAGTAACAGAGCATGGTAAATGAACGATTTTCCATATTTCTGTACATATTTTGAAAACAAGTTTTTGCAATGAAATGTTTTTCCAGCAGAAATTGCCGCTTAGGCAAAACCAAATTTTCGAGTGGGATTGTGTTTACTTGGGCTAATTGGTGGTTTGCCTGATATCCTTATTTGATTTGGGTGTATCAGCAAATGATCAATATTAGGTAATTTCCTATTTTAGAGATAGGTCCTAACCAGGTTGATGACCACAATTCACTGTTCGTGTTGGACATACATAAGCAGAGACTGTCTCTGACCACACCAACATATAAAAAGGTATTGCTCCATTTGTACTTTGTACACATGGAGTAACTTTTGATTCTTTGAGCTTTTGAGAATACGAAACACTTTTAAGCTGTATCTGTGATGTATAAGGCAGTCACTTTAATTTCTTATTTCACCCAGTCAATAAAAAAGTATATATTAAAGGGGAGATAAGCAATGTTTATCCCAGTTAAAGTGAAGCTTTATGTCTCACATGTTTCAATGGGAAATGACCAGATGCATTAATTAATCATGGACTGGATCCACTAGGATGCATATAAAAACCCATAGTTTTCTGGCCACTTGGTGATCTAAACACCATTGAAATAGTCTTACTAAATGAACAGTAATTTTTGGGGACCCCTCTGAACAGTACGCAGTGCTCCATGTATGTAACTCCAACTATGCAGTAGTGATCTGAGAGACTTTATTGAAGTATTTCACTGGAAATAGGGCAAGAAATGCAGAAAAGCAACTGGACTAGACTGGAAAGGGAAGCAAAGATGGGGAGCCATGGTACCGAATAATTATTTGTGGATGTGTCTCAATCTGGGCTTAACACATTTTTGCAAATTGCAGCTCACATTCAGACGTTTTCGCATTCTTCTTGTGTATGTACTACTTTAAACTTTGACAGAACTTTTGCAGTTCACATTTTTCCATTGAAAAAGCAGAAAACACAGTAGATATACTATTGATATCTTCCCCAAATATTTGCAGAGCTTTTGGGTCCTCTTACGGATCCTGTTATGGATCTGCTGTTCCAATTACACTGTCCCTCTGCCTTTTCACTGCACAAAATGCCCTTTTCCTCATTGAGAGTCTTCATACTGATTTTAACAGCCCCATCTGAAACCTGTTGGTGCCCAGTAGATCTGACAGCTCCCTGGCCATAGAGTTTGATGGTGCAGTCACAGAGGTGACTCAAGCAACAGAAGACTGAGACTAGCATTTAGTACAAAAGATTAATGTCACTTTTCTCCCATTTAAAAGGACCATGAATCCCTACAATGTTCTCGTCGTCTTTCCCTAAGAGGCCAGGAGATAAATTCATTGTATACTGCTTCTGATATTTGTTTATGTTGAAGTATATTCACAGAACTGTCTTAGTATGTTTTAGCTTTTATTTCTACTAAACAGATTTTCTGGAATAAATACCTATTACTGAATTACCTTGTATTTAAAAATAACGCAGCAAAAATGAGGGTGTCTGTGTTGTCCTCTGCTGCAGAATTACATCATCAGAATCTGATCATCCTCTGAGCTGGCCAGTGACGTAATAAAATTAATTTTTACTAATATTTTACTAACATTTAAGCTCTGCTATTAACAAGAAGATCAAGAGTTTTATTACAACTGCCAAAGGTCTGACCATGCATTTCTTGTAAATAATGCAGAATGGCCAGTTTCCACCAAACCCTGAAACTGAAAGATGCTGCTTTCCCATTTCTGGAACATATTTGACCTCAGGGGAACTGTGATATGTTCTCATGCTGTCATCTAATGAGAGAAGCAAAACTGAAAATAATGTAAGCAAACCAAGTCAACTCTCACCCCTATCCTTTCCCCCTCCCTTCCCAGTTTTTGATCTCTTTACTACAACTGCTAGTTTTTCTTAAATATATTGGACAAAATGCAAAAAGCAATTAAGGTATTTGAGGAGGAAAGAGAATATCTATCACTGATTTACAGTTCTAACAAACTGGATAAAAAACTTGCATAGGTTTTGAAATATTAAGTTTCAGTTTGGAAATTTTAAGCTGGGAAAATTCTGTCCAAGGTTGTTGAAAAAACATGCTCTCCTGGGCTCTGATATTAGTTTTGCATGTAATTAGCTATGTTAATGGGCTGTGATGGTCAGTGAGCTATCTGAAATAATTTCCAGATGCCAGAAAGAAAAATTGCACTGTAGTCTCTCTTTAGATGCAGACAACGAGATAGTGTTGTGTCCCCCCTACTGAGTGTGTGTGTGTGTAGATAGGAAGAGGGAGAGGAGAAAGTTTGGCCAGATTGATATTTTTGTTGGTTTTGTTGTGCTTTGCTTTCTCTGCTTTTAAAGCAGGCTTATTAATGTCTGTGCCCCTAACAGCGCTTTCAGCATCCCCACAGGCAGCTGCCTGCTGCTGCCTGTTTGTGTAGCAGGTCTCCTTCGCCTCACTCGCTGTCTGTGGATCTGCCCACCCTCAGTGCAGTGGCTCACCTACTGTTAATCGAAACCTCGTAGTTTTCTTACATCAGCAGAGAGTTAGAAGTCTAACCTCAGCTATTAATGACAGATCATTCATCAAAAGTGTTACTTGAAACAAGGGCAATGAAAATATTAAAAAAATGCTTGATTGAGATATTCTTGGTAGTTTAATCACTCTCTTACTATCAAATACTGGTTTGGCTTGGGTTTAGTATACTACTTTTATCACATAAATGGTTGAGTGGCTTAAATAGTGAAATACATCCAATATATTCTATATATACTCAATATATATATGTATCTATAAGCAGGTATACCTGATGTAAAACTGTATATGTTTAAAATTAGTAAAGTACAAATATGTGAGACAATGTTATAATTATTAATAATTCATTTAAATTATTAAGATATAAGACCAATACCCTTACTATACTAATAGATATTTGACATAGGAACCATTTGCTTATCCAATAGTTGTGTTTTAGTCTTTGAGCCTTTTACTTTCACATTTCAGGTTGAAAATAGTTTTCCTCACAATGTATAATTGCAATTTTTTCTGGCTTTGCTCCATAACTGCTTTGTAAACCATAAGCAACAAATGAGCAGGAGCTTTTTTCATGGTCTCTGCAGAGGATTGATCTTGCCAGTGCTGAGCACTCAGAATTATGATTAATTTTTACACTTCCAGTGACTGGTTGGCGAGTTTTGTGTTGATATTTATGTCATACTGTGCTTTACCTACCCTGTACGAATGTTCTGATGCTATATGCCGGAAGCCATGGTGAAATTCTAGTATATCAAAACTGCTGCATAGAAGTCTACGTGTTTTAATGAGAAAGTTTCTGTGAACAAAAGCATAGATAGTTAGCCATTACAGAATAACTAGTAAACTGGGAAATGAAAGAGAGAGTCAAGTCCTTATTCTGCCTAAATGAAAGTGAAGACATAAACCTGAATCTCTCCTTGAGGAGAGCTTCTTGTCCCAGCTAATGCCGAGAGCATTCGGAGGTGAGCTAATTCAGCTCTTCTTTCATCTTACTCCACAGAATAGGCTGAGGTTATAACCTTCTAGTACTCCAGTAAATCCCAGTTCCAACCAGACTGAGCTAAGCAGAGTGGAATAGTGTGAGCAAAGGGGCTGCTGTCAGACTCACTTGGTGCTTCACCGCACTGATGGCCCTGAGCAATTGCCAGGTGAGACACCAGTGTGGACATCTATGCAGCCTGATGTCCTGGGCAGGATGAACACGTTCTGTTTCTGGCCTTGAACTGGCTGAAGCAGGTCAGGTGCCTGAGCTTGGATTTCCCACTGTATTATTGCAACCTTTTCTGGGTAATGAACTGTTTTGGTAGGGATTAAAAGAGAGAAGGAGGGTTCTTGATCAAGATGTAGTGTGTGTGCCTTACTGATTTTGTTCTTCGTGGTGTTAAAATACTGCAGGATGTTTTAAGCCAATAAGATTTCGTCACTGCACACTGGGAAACTTCAGAATAGAAGACTTGTAAAGCTGATAAATAATTCAGTTAAATAAAGGAAACACCTTTTTCCCCCTGGTAATATTCTCCAAAGTCGTACTGGAAGAATGTTGCAGCCAAACTTCCTCTCAGTTCAACGATGTTCAGGACTAGGATTTGGTTTCTCATGGAATCTGCATAGATAAGAATTTGCTGCCAAATAAATCACCAAAGTGTCTGCTTTGTCAGTTTTGTCTTTGAAGTTGCTGGAGCAGTAAAGCAAAGCATTTGGGGATGTACAGAATATGAATAAAGATTAAAAAAATCTTTGGGGAAGGAGGGAAGACTGAAGCAGGAAGCAAGAAAAACCTGCTTATTTAGCATATATGGACTTCTCCAGTGTTTCACTAGAATGTGACAAAACCAGATGATCTTTCAACTGAATTTATTTTTTAAAGCATAAATTTACAGTTAGAGGAATTAAGTTAATGTACAAAGAAACTAAATGCTCATTATGTTATACTGAACTGTCTGTATGGATTAAAGCTGAATTTTGTGAAGCACTTTTTTTGCCAAATGTGTATATACTCACATGCAATGATTCATACTCTTGGAAAGTTACAGTAACTATTTTCTTTACTGTTTAATTAATGCTATTAGCTGAGCATTCCTGTTTTCCATTGCGTTTTTATTGTCCTTAAACCAAGATCTCAAGTCCTTAGAATTACATTTTAAAAGGACCTTGGGACATGTATGTTGACTGTCTGAGCTTTAATTGTTGTAACTGAAACAGTAACTCAGCCAAAATTCCTGTTGATTTCACTAGGAAGAAGGATCCAGCCATTAAAATCTAAGTAAAGGATTCAATGAAAAATACATAAGTAAACCCAGAATAATTTATACTCACAGCAATGATGAATTGTATGTCAAATTACTTGATTCACATCAGGTATTTTATTTACAGTACAGTTCTCATAAATACTTTTCCTTCAGAAAGCAGAGTGGATTTTTCAGCTGTTTGCATGGAGTTAAACCCACAGCTATTAAAAGCAATATGAAATTTGCTGTTAACTTTGGTAACAAGTAAGTAAAGATGAAGAGGGTTTGGAAATCCTTGTAATTTCAGGCTGAAATTCAGATATACATAAGTGTGTGAATTGTGGCAGATGTAGATGGAATAGTTTAAGATACTAAGCTCCATTTCCCTGTTCTGTAGTTCTCGCCCGATTCATGAACACTGAGTTTCTAATAAGACTGTCAGAGCACTAAATCTTTTGCAGACAGACTTTTCAAAACCATATGTCTGATGGCAAACTGGAGATAGATTTAAGTGGATTTTTTTGTGTGTGGGTTTTGTTGTTGTTTTTCCTAATTGTTATTGTCTTTTTGCAGAGAGCTAGTAACAAAAATATTAATATTTATCTTTTCAAGCATCACAAACAGTGAAAATCTGCATATTTATCAAGTATCTTTTTCAACACTTTTCTTTCCATCTGGACCTACCTTGTGCCTCCCTGCTGTCTTGAATCAGTGTTTTTTAGAGTAGTGGCTCCTGTCAGTCACTCCGGTGCTTTGTGTCTGGGCGTGCTGCTATGTGACAGTGGGCAGCTGACATGAAATGGCCAAAGCAGGGAGGAGGTCTGAGCTGCATTTTTAAAGATAACATCAGTAGAGAAAAGTTAAGATTCTCTTAAAAGCAAGGCTCATTTCTGGCTAGCCCTTATCTGTACTTGCCCCGAGTCCTATAAATAGTAATCGGTAGAAAAATGTAGTAAGTAACCATTATGACTATGAAAATAAGATGCATTTAGATGAAGAATTTTTAGAGGAGTAAACGGTATTGCTTTATGTATTGAAATTGATAATATATTATTGTCAAATTACCATGAAGAGTTTGTTTACATTTGGCTTATTTCCTGGGCAACGTTGCTGCCTTTCTAGTGCAGATAAAGCTTATTGAAAACTTTGTCACGGGCTTTTCATGTTGTACAATTGCACAATTGAAAACAATATTAATTATATTTTCAGCAACTGGTTGTTCATTTTACATTGGGGGAAAAAAAGAAACAGTAGCAAACCAAAATAACAATATAAATTCCATTAAAAGTTCAAAGAAAGAACTTGTGTTTATTTATTTACATAAGCGAGCATTGCTCACTACTTTTCAGGGCAGAATGTGAGAAAAAAAATGAGTAAACCCACTAAAATTACCTGAATTTTGTTTGAAGGATGTAAAAGCTTGGGACCCTCTTTCCTAATTCTGCTTTTTCCTAATTCTGAATATTTCTATTATACATTTAGACTTTTTAAAATCAGGGAAAGTATATATTTTTATTGCAAAATGAATGTTCAGTTACTGGCTTGAATGTTCAGTTACTGGCTTGATTATGACTTATTTTGGAAAACCAGCTTAACGCAAGTAATTATCTACCCAGTGATCTTAACTTGTTGGCTATTTTCTTGCATGAAGAAGCTTATGTGATGTCAGGGTTTTTATCAGAGGACTCCCTTATGAATGATACCATCAGGTAGCAGTGAAAAGGCATACAGTCAATAAAAAGGGAGAATGTGGATTTTACAGGCATACTGTCAGGCATTATGCTTTTCTGCCTTTATCTCCCTTGACCTCTTTGGGAGGATCAGGAAAGAAACTGAGAGTGAATTTGTAAAACTGGATCAGCAGTGGAAATTGGTCAGAATAGGTTTTGTTAAGTAAATTAGACACTGGTGAAAATCTTGACTTCAGTACACTCAGTCTTCTACATGAGAATAACTGGCTGAAACACAGGAAACCAGTTTAGGCTGGGATAGTTGGACTTTTTCTGCTGGGTTATTTTTGCAGTATAATCTTTATCTCATTTTACAGTCCATAGTCTGGAAAATTGTTAACTGCTCATAGTTGAGCAACCGGCAAGAGCAGGTAGCTTTTGGGCAGAAATTTTGCAGACTTGAGAAGAAGGAAAAGCTTGAGGCAAAGCAAGAATATAAAGTTATTATAAATCTTCAACTTTAATTTGCAGCAAATTGAAATAAAATTTAACCACATTTGCTGTTACACAAGGGTGTTTAACAAATATCAGTGAGATTCTAGATCATGGTAGATATTTATGCTGTGAATGATGACTAGGTAGTAAGCCACAGACACACTAAATCACGTGCTTAAATAGTTTTTATTGATCCATTTGATCAATAGGATGTGATTTATATAAATATAGGAATACATGCAACTTGCCTATGCTGATTTTACTTGTAATTAAACAAATACAACAAGAGGACAAGTAATTTCCCGCAAACAAGGGGATTCTCATTTGCTACATTATTTAATGAAGTTGTGGCCTGTGGCACATTAGGCAGTAGCTAGTGTTGATTTCTTCTTTGCCCTGTTATGTCATTTTCTCCTTGATATAGTATTTTTTAGACACCAGCATTTTTTTTTTCAAAGGTTTCTATGGAAGTCAGCTGTTCAACACAATAGGAAGAAATGGATCTTCTTATCTGATGTAAGTCTGAAATTATTTTAAAATGTTAGGAAAATGTATTAAAAACTGGAAGCAAGTTACGTATTAAAAACTCTGTCAGACATCTCTGTAGGAGCACCTTGAATATCTTTTCCAAGAAAGAATTGCATTCTTGAAGCAAGGACAATTTTTTTTTTTTTTTTTAGAAGGGTATGTGTGGTGAGTTGACCCCTTCATAACCTACACAGCTGCCTGCTCACTTACCCCAGCCCTGCCCCAGCAGGACACCGGAGAGACTAGGAAGAACAAAACTCAGAATACTCATGAAATGAGATAAAGGCGGTTTAATAAGTGAAGGAGAGAGGGGAAAAAACCCAACTAAGTGATGCAAAGGCAGTCATTTACCACCTCCCTCAAGCAAAGTGATGCCCAGCCAGTCACTGAGCAATGGCCACCTTTGAAAGCCACCCTGCCTGTCCCTTTCTTCTCCCACAACCCCGGTTTTACTGCTGAGCATGACATTATATTGTATGGAATGTACTTTTCACCAGTTTGGGTCATCTGTCCCCGCTGTGTTCCCTCACAACCTTTTGCCTACTTCCAGCCTTCTTGCTACTGGTGGAAACTGCCACTGGTTCTAGTACAATAAATGACGTCTTTGTGTTTTTCTCCATCTAATACTGTGAGTTTGGAGACTAGTCACAGCTAATTCTATGTCTGAAAACTTATAACACAGAGACAAGAAAGCTAGAGAGTGTGGCAGTTCAGTTATTTTCCTCTCTGTGGTCTTCCATATCACTATCCTCAGGGCCAAGTGCAAAAGAAAGCTTGGGCAAGGTTGCTTTCATTTCTTGTCCATGTCAAGATCGACGTCCTCCTTCCCACTGAAAGGGGGGGTTTCCATCTTGTTTTGTGTTCCTCTCACTCCTCTTGCATGATGTGGCAAAGTAAGTGTCGCTCCACAGTTTTCAAAGAAAAAGAAAAGTTTGTTTCATATTACAACCTCTCTTCTCTTCCAGTAATGTGCTTTTTTTATATTACAATAAAACATTATCTGCCTAAGGCTTTGAGTCAGGGGAGATGGACTGTCAAAAGCCTTTGACTCTTTTATATTTAAAGCCATTGCATGTGCAAATGTGCCAGGAATTAATGTGTTCCATTTCTGGAGTCCCAGCTGGTTTCTTAAAACCTTACCAAGTACCGTCACAGTCAAAATGCCTTCAGGCTTGCAAACGAAGAGGGGTTGCATATCAAATTGGAGAGCAGGCTGATGGCAGATGGGAGGGACTCATCTGTGGAGGGTCTTTGAAACTCCATCAGTTTCACCTTGAAAAGTTTGGCTTGATCAGAAGATTCAGGATTAACTTGTGGGCTGGAAAGTAGAGTCTGATAAATAAAGTGCGTTAAATCTGCTTACCATTCTGCTTAACAAGATCCTGACTTCTGTTTTACTCGTTTAAACAAACTGATTGAATGGAAACTATTAAAATAGATTTTACTCCTAATTGAAAGGTAAGCAGTGCATCATTTTGAAAAAAACTCTGGAAAGCTGACAGCAACTGAACAAAGATGGAAAACTTTGGAAATTGCTCTGTTCATCTTTATTGGATGTACAAAGAGCCTTATTCTAGGACGATGTAAATTGATAGAGTTTCACTAAATTTAGTTATGCCTCTCTTGCACTAGCTACAAATTTGATTTGAGGTTATCTTTTATACAGTTTTGTTGTGGTTTAACCCCAGCTGGCAACCAAGCACCACACAGCCACTTGCTCACTCCTCCCTCCTGCTCCCAACGAGATGGGAGAGGTCATAAAAAAACCAAAACAACTTAGGGTTTGAGATAAAGACATTGTAATAGGATAGCAAAGGAAGATAGAATAATAATAATAAAAGAATATACAGAATAAGTGGTGTACAATGCAATTGCTCACCATCCGCTGACCAATGCCCTGCCTGTCCCCGAGCAGTGACTGCCCTCTCCCCAGCCAACCCTCCAGGTTTATACACTGAGCAGAACATAATATGGTATGGAATAATCCTTTGGCCAGTTTGGATCAGCTGTCCGGGCTGTGTCCTCTGCCAGCTTCCTGTGCATGGCCAACTTCCTGGCTGAAAAGTCCTTTACTTGGTATAAACATTGCTTATCAACAACTTAAACACCTGTATATTGTCAACATTCTTCTCATATTGATTCCAAAACACAGCACTATACCAGCTACTAGGAAGAAAATTAACTTTATCCCAGCGAAACCAGGACAAGTTTAGATACTCTGTTCCCCTTCCTAACAGTCAGCTTCAACAGTCCCTTTATCTGTCTCTAACTAGCAGAGGTCAGAAATCAGCTGCTTGGAAGATATCCCCCTGCTTGGAGATGGCTCTAGGCAAGTCCACCACACAGGAAACACCAAATATCTCTCCCAGAGGTGAAGGATGGGAGCTTTGGGATGCTCCTTCCATGGGAAGGGCTGAGACCAGGCTTCCCTACTGCTGTTTTTCTCCTGGAAGAAAGATGGGAAGGAAAGTTTCTGCTTCTGTGAGGAACAGTGCTGCCCAGCTCGCAACACTGGACCATCCAGCAATGGCAGCAGAATGCAGCCGTTCGCACTTCCAGAACTCTGTCATTAGAGGTATTTGCCTTCCCCTGCCTACATCTTGAAACAGGACAGCCATCACATATAGTGGTACTGAACGGTAACAAGTACTAGTTTTCAGAAGGCACATAACATAATGTTTTTCTGTTTCCTCCCTCGGTTACTTTGTTGTAGCATTTCATATCTAATGAGTAAATGAGAGTTGATCAAAGTATCTAGAACCTTAATATATTTAAGAGAGAAAAACGTTTTCCAGCTCTAGCTATGTTAAAGAGCAACTTCTGTTTTACCAGTTTGAAAGTTCAGGGACATATTTTGAGTTTTTCCCATGTTTTTGAGCATTCAGCTTAGTGGCAGTTATTATTCTGTCCCCTGAAATGAACTTAAAGGTTTTCTCTCTTGCTTCCTTTTATTTATATAACGCAAACATCTGTGTCAGTTCATCTGTACTCAAGAAAACACTTAGGTACATGCTAGAAATTGCTCTTCAGAACAGCACTGTCATCTACAGAAAAATGAATTCATAATGCAAAAGGTTTGAAAACAACTTTGTGACAGTACAGCACTAGCTATTGATGTGGACATAATGACATAACTGGGTAGCTTGTTTGTTTGTTTTTTAAATTAGAATCTTAAAGTCACTGAGATAATGTCAAATCCCCAAAAGTGGTTAATAATTTTTATTTAAACTTTTTGCCATTTCTAATGACAGAGATTATTTGATGATTAGGGTATCCTTGGAAAACTTACCTTCTTTGACTACCAGTACTATTTTGATTGTTTTGTAACAGTCTGATAGTTAATAACAAGCAGGGGTGAATAATGCTACTGACTCCTTCATGTTTAGAGGTAAAATTACTACAAATTATTTTTTCTTTTTTTTAAAGTGAGAAAGCTAGGAAAGCAATTGCTCTTTGTCACATAATATTGCTCTTTTAGGTCCTATTTCTACTTATATTTAATTAATTAACATAGATTAGACATGCATTGTGAATGTATACTGTATTACACATCTTTGCAAACCAAGACCTACACAATATATCAAAAAGTTTGCGAGTTGAAAACTTAGTTTTATTTTTTATAGGAAGTAAAAGTTTGTAGAAGATATTAATTCTAAAACATCTGCTTCCTCTTATAGATACATTAGTGCCAACTGATTTCTGTAATTATATATTATGATTCATAATTAATGCTGCCAAAGATGATGATATAATTTAAAATATATTAATTATGAATGTCTTCTGTTTGATATAGAACTTTTTTTTTTCCCTATGCATATTGAGATAGGTTTTACCTATGAGTAAGTCTATTCCACGTTTTCCCAGCACTTTTTGTCTGTATCGGACACTTCTCAGAAAATCTGCAGCAATTGAAGCAGCTGCACAGAACGCATTTTGCAGTGCTACAGTTCTGATTTTTTTGCACATGTATGAGATGCTGGGAGTCTAAACATTTGCAGTGGTGCTGAGAATGGACTAATGTGAAATTTAAGCCCAGGTGTTCTTTTCTTTCACTATATTAACCCAGATATTTTAGCACATGAAAACTGCTTGGAAGTGCCAGCTCTGTCAGACACAGTGGTGTGATGATGGTAGTTTGTCAATACTAGATATTTATATGTGGCCAGTTTTACATCTGTTGCTCACAATGTATATTACTTAGGCATGTAAACAGTTCTCTCAGATAAAGCATTTGCTTTTAGCTCTCTGAATAAAGATAAATACATTCGTGCCATCCTGTCACCAGAGGAAAAAAGTGTGGTTTCTGAATCCATATTTTATGTATAATTTATGTATAATCTAGAGAGATTGTACAAAAGTTTTTGTGAGTCTTATTTCCCTTCGTATTCAGCAGATTCATTTCAGAACATTATCTGTTGGAAAAATTGTGTGCTCATTGTGGGTTTATTCAAGTGACATAGATTAGACAAAGGCCTAAGCACCAAAAAGGCAGACAAATTGTTTAGTACTTCATATGAGTCACAACTGGAATAAAGTAGATGACAAAAAGAGCTTCAAAGTGGTGTGGATGGGGGAAGACCATCTCATCTACCCTTACAGACCACAGATTGTCCTGAAGCTGGACCACCCAGGCATCTCAGATTGTACTTTTCAACCATCAGCTGCAAACCAGGGGAGGACTAGACACTTCAGCTGCGATAAATGAGCTTGTTGGATTTCCTGCACAATTTATGACCTTAGAGCAAAATGTGATGCTCTTCTGTCAAGATTCTGGTATCCAGGTGATAGTGTGGAATTCAGTCCCGTGCAGTTAGCCAGCTAAGCATGCACAAGATTCTAAGCAAGTTTCTGCGCCCATGCAGAATCTCAGGGCCTGCTTGCAAAGTCAGTGAAGGCTGGAGGCCAGCAATGGCTGGAGTGGACACATTACCTGTGATGTAGATTCTCAACTGGTCAGGCTGAAAATAGGGAGGCCAGTAAGTGTGAAGATGTTGACATGAGGGCAGTGACACTGAAAGTTTGAATAGAAGCTGTCAGCGGGCAGCGGATTGCAAGGTGGACACCACCTTTTGGCAGCCAGCTGGGGAGTGACCAGCATCATCTTTGTGATAAATGTGTGGGGATGGAAGATGTGCTGGATGATGATGCCTATTTCTGTGACATGGTGATGCATTTTTCCACACCAGTCTGAGAGAAATAGCCAGAATCCAGGGAGTGAAGGCTGCCCTCTTGGAAGCTAGAGTAGGATTTTAAACATTATGTGCCATTGTTGCAGATTTCATAGGTGATATTGCACAGAAGGCAAGAAGGTAGTTCTTACTTTTCTCTTGTCTCTCATGAAATGTACTAAAGGATAGACATCCCCTCAGCTGAAATGCATGCAGTGCCTTCCTGTGCCAGGAAGTTATAAGAGACTTTGGTTGCACTTGGGCTCAGCACAGAGAAAGAAATAGGCTCGAGGTTTTCTCTGATGAAGGGCTTCTGATCACTTGCTATCAGACCAGCAGGTGGTAGAAAGCTCGTGCAAACAAATTGCAGCACAGACACTGTAACGATGCAGTGGAGCCTCCTCTAAGAGGATCTGTTTGGAGAGTCTGGTGGTGGGAATGGGACAGAGGAGTTAGTCAGGGAGAGCCCTTTATACCGTGTGTTCTGGCATCTTGAGCCTGGGGGCAAAGGCAGCTTACAGGATGGATATGTCTGATGTAGATCACTTGTCTTGATAAATTTAAGCCTGAATTTAGGCATGTCAATGGCAATTTAGACATTACCACTGAAGCTGATTGCAAAACTTCCACTCAGTACTATGCAGGCCACTCTTTGAGTTTGATTGCAAGTGTGTTATTTTTTTTTCTAATATGAAAAGCCTATTTCTTCTTACACATTCACATGTCGAGCTTATGTTCATGTAAGTTTTGCAGGCAAAACTTGCTATATATGGATTCTATATGGAATGTATACTAGCACAATGACTCCAGGAGACTGCATATTTCATAATAATCACTTCGGTGTGGATTTAAGGGCTCCTGGCAGTATGTTGTTTATGAAAATGCCTTCAGACAGAATAGGCTTGTGGTACTGCAACCATAATTCACTTATTTTTCCCCTAATTCTAAGGAGCTGCCTTTTTTTTAAAAAAAAAAAAAAAAAAAAAAAAAGCATTTGTAAACCTCTTTCTCTGATTCACTTTGGCAACTTTTACTCCTTTTGCTCTCTTTAGTGTCAGGGCAAAGCACAGAATTTACACAGCTGAAGTGTACAGAGCAATTATTTATGGGTAAGCACACTGTGGATAGCTAGGACTAGTGAGTTAGTAGGTAAGAGTGAATATTACCAGACTGAGCCTTATCTGCTAACCAGTCTGATGAGACATCTGACAAGTGCTTGCTACTCAGGTGGTTTTAAGTCAGGTGAGGAGGGGTCAACCATTTTACTCCTTAGTTTGAGCTGGTGCTTGATGTTGCTGAGTTGCCATCTTCTGTTTCCCCATTTTTTCAGCATTTTGAAGCTCTTCATGTCAGTATATTTCCCCTTGAATCCTCCTGCTGCAAAATGTCCCCATATCCACACTTACCTTATTTCTGTGTTTTTATGCTTCTTACCTCAGGTGGCTTTTGGTTCACCTCCTTTCGGTCATTTCAGCAGACAGGCCAATGGTCACACAGCTGTGCTGCCCCAAACTGGGCTTTGAATCACAGACAGTGGTAGCCCTTGTCTGGGGCTTGCATGTGAATGGTGTCCACAGATACTTTCCTTTTCTGATTTGCTTTTTGTCTGAAGTTTTTGGGAAAATATTAATATTTGCACTCATGGATTTAGCTACATCCCACTAAGCACAGATGGTATATAGAAACAGCCAAGACCAAGTTTAGTGTCTTGGCAGTGTGCAAGTCTTTACAGAATTTAGAACAATAACATAAAATGTTATGATAAAAGACTATGAATAATACTTAAGATTTGCATTGTATTTTGCTGTTCAAGGATGTATACAGATGTTAAATAACTAATTTCTGAATAAAGTATATTTAAAATAAAATATAAAACATAGTATAGTGTTCAGAAGCTAAAGAGCATTGGGCTACTAAGAACTATATGGAAAAAATTACTTGATAGAAAGCTCCACTGTAAATCAGATAGTATTACTTTCATTATTTGTAATTTCCTGGCATACAGAAGAACCTATCACAGAATAGAATTCCACTCTTCTACACACTAAACAAGGAAAACCAAATAATGATCTCCCGTCAAATAATGTAGAATCTAACCATAAAATGAGGGATGAAAGGCAACAAAACTCCAGGATTTGGTGAGATACGTTAGACTATAGTGTACAGTGTCCTGCTACATGAACTGCCTAACTTCAATCGGGCTTTTCTTGGACACTAAACAAAAGAGGTTATAAAGAGGGAATATATGTGAATTTAATAAGAGAGTCCTGCAGCTCTCTTTTTTTATAGGCTTTATGAATCTTAAGCAAAGATCCCATGGGAAGCCTGTCTTCTGTTTAACAATGAAACCCAAGTGTCTGAGACTGCTGCCTTTACTGCAAGGCTGGCATTCTTCTTTCCGTGCTGGAAGAAATGTCAAGTTAATTATCAGCAAAATAAATTGTATTTTGCTGATATTTAGTTGCCTTTTTATAATTTTAAGCTGTGATTCTGCAGGCATTTAAACAGGTGTGTACCTTGGCTCATGTGAGCACTCATCATCTGACATGATGAAGTGAGTCACAAGCACCTTGGCAGCTTTGCACTCTGAAAATACATTGGTCTTTATCAGGCTCTGAATCTACTTCTACGAGGTCTTCAGGAGTATTTTGAAATAGCCTTCCAAGGGGTCTTGTGTGGTTCCCGCTGTGCTCTTTCTCTTTAAGACTGAAACTTTAGAAGAAAGCAAAATCCCTCTTAGATGATTGCTGTTCAAATGTCTCAGAATCCCTCTGGAAGGCTTCCTATTTCTTTCGTGACAGCCTTTGTGTGCTTCATATGTTAAAGTACCAGAGGCAGCTGGTGGAATATCTTCTGCTCCCTTGAGCACCTCACCTGCTACAATAAACACACAGCAGTGTCTTCCAGGTTGGTTGTCTAAGATTTACAGAGATACAGACAACAGGTTTAAAGTTCGGATTTCATTTGGTGTTGGTGAATCTGAAGACTTCGAGCTTTTGGCTTTCTTTATGCTTCTGTGTACAGTTTGCAATCGATGTTCAATGCAGCACGTAGACGCTTTACCCAAGAGTAGAGTGGAACCATATGGACAGATAATATCGCTGTCTTCTCTCCTGAAGGATGAAGAGGTATGTGATTAATGATCTCTGGCCTGCAAAGCTAGGACGTGTCATGTGCCATGATGTAGGATGTTTTCCACCTAGAAGCCTTAATTATGGAGATGAGTATATAATTGATGAGAAAGAGGAAAAGAACCCAAAACATCAAGGAAATAAATTACATGACTAAGATGGTTTGTGTGTTTCTGATTCCATCTTGGGATGCAGAAATGGACTGGATAATCTCTCAGGACTTCTTTAATTTCTGCTTTTTATTATTCTGTTTCTCTAGGAGAAGAAATGTAGGATGGCAGGCTTAATATGTGTCTGCATGCAATGCTGTTTCTAAATAACATGTAACACTGAAATAACATCTTTTCCACAGCCAGTGGTTTCCTCCATGAAGCTTTTTATCCAAGTTCATAAGGAGGCTTTTACAAGAGGAAAGAGAAAGAGACCAAACAAGGGCTTAGGCAGAATTAAGACAGGGGCTGAAAAGGGAACTGACATCCAACCGGCTTTGCAGTGAAGGAAAACCAAACAGTCTAAGAGCAACGCACAGCGCTACCTCGAACCCTTTCAGCAGCTACAGCCCCCCCAAAAGCCATAATGAGTCTCATATAAGAGAGTTTTGTGAAAATTATGCACGTTCTGCATGACAGTATTTCATAACAGAAAAACAAGTCTGAAAGGGCCCTCAAAAAGTTATGGAGTCAGTCTTGCTCCAGTACAAGTCCTGTTTTCAGCCGTGTCCAGCACATATTTTACAATCTGTGAATACTACAGCTTGGGTATTTATTTGTCAGTGCAATTCTTACCCTCTTAACTATGGAGCTTTGAAATGTGTGGCTGAGTTTCAGCCACTGCTTTAAAAATGGTGGGAAATAAAGGAGTAGAGAGAACCTTGAGAGGAGAACTTCCTTGTGCTTATATAAGAAGGAACAATTCAGGTTTAAGTTAGTAATACAGTTTTCAACGCAATTCCAACGTTATGTGAATGTTTGAAATCTTTACTTTTTCCTATTTTTCAACAGCACTTTAAAAAAAACCTTTCTTTTTTCAAGTTCCATTTTTTTTTGGATCTTTATGGAAGTCCAAAAGCCATGTTTGCATGCAAGTTGCCTGCTGTCGTTTCCCTCATTGGTTTCTAAACCTGTCCAGGATGACTCAAAAAGCTCGGTTTGTTCCGCTAAGTTTGAAAAAGGCATTTATGGATTGGATTGAAGAAGAAGCTGCTGGTGTCTCAACAGAGAATTCTGTTTCTTTGGGACATGGAGAGGGCATTCAGAGAGACTAGAGAAGAGATACTTAGAAGAAATTAAGGTGGTTCTACCTTCAAACAATAAAAGCTGAGCTACAGTGAAGTGTGACACTTGGGTCTTGCACAACTCACCTCACTCTGGCTTTTGTTCCCAAAATGGTTTGTCATGAGGAAGGGTAGGCACTGAACTCTTCTGTTCAGCGACCAATGACAGAACCCGAGGGAATGGCAGGTAGATGTGCCAGGGGAGGTTTAGGTTGGACATTAGGAAAAGGTTCTTCACCCAGAGGGTGGTGGAGCACTGGAACAGGCTCCCCAGGGAGTTGTTGCGGCCCCAAGCCTGACAGTGTTCAAGAAGAGACTGGACAATGCCCTGAGCCACATGGTGTGAACTGTGGGGTTGTCATATGCAGGGACAGGAGTTGGACTCGATGGTCCTTGTGGGTCCCTTCCAACTCAGGACACTCAATGATTTTATGTTAGTTGACCTTCCTCAAATTGTTTGACATTTCCGCTCTATTTCTTTTCTTCTCACTCTCTTCACGAGAGACTGCTTGAATTCTGTCCTAACATAATTTCTTTAGCTGAGAAATTTTGCAAAGGCTGGAAGACATTGAAATTTGGTTTGGTTTGTTTTTTCCTCCCAATGAACAAGCCCTAGCATTTTAAAATTTGTTACTAGGAAAATCTAGATTTTTTTAAGATCAAAATGCATCTTCTTTACAAAATCAAACTGTTATTTGTTAAAATTTACACTTCTTATGACACTATTACACAAATTGGAGACTTTGAACAAAGAATGATTTGAAAATAAAAATTTTGAGCATTTTTTTCTGTTTGCATCTTGTCAGGGCTTTATTTTCTAGTTTTCTTTTGAAATTAAATTACAACATAATCCAGTTTTGTTAAATGCTCTGATTTCAGCTAAGCAGCCTATTTTTCAGAATTTCTTCACCAGTTCTTCTTCCAGTAGCTAGTGTTGAACAGGCATAGAGAGAGCAAATTCCTTGGCAGGAGAGGAAATAATGTTAAGTAAAGACTTGTGCTGAATAGCCATCACTGAATGTACAAAATTAACTTCAGTGTGTAGGTTTTGATATTAACAAAAAATGTGTTGCAGTGTATTTCCTGCAAGAATAATTGCACTATAACTCTAAGAATGAATTTTGAAATTTCAAATTAAATAGAAGTTGTGGAGAAGATAACAAGCATTCAGGATAAGCACTGCCAAACCAGTAAACCACAACATGAATTTTTCCTATCAGTTCTGCTCACTAGATAGTAAAAATTACATACTTTGTCAAAAAAAGACAAAGATACATCATAATAATAATGCACTGTGTATGGTATTTTGAAGAAAATGGGTTTTGCAGTCCTGGCACTGGCTGGCGTGTCAAGTTCTATGTTGAAAGGACTTCGAATTTTGATGCCACTTCAGTTAGTTGCTGGTGTGGGAAACATACTAGATGAGATATTTGACATTATGTCACATATATTTTGATATCAAATGTTCTGTGCTAGTTTGGGTGGTTTTTAATTTTGCCTACTGCCACTATTAGTGCTTTGGGACATGGCAAGAGATTTATAGATGTTTGAGTTTCACATGATTTAAGATGATAAATAACCTTTAGTGCTCTCTGGAAGACTAAATACTTTAATCCCTTCCTAAAATCCCTTTTTATACCTTTTGCTTTCAGAGGTAAAATGAAGGGTACTAAGAAACTCACTCAAATCATGCAGTTGAATTAAAAAGTAAAATATTGACAACAATGCCCAACTCTACAGCTGAAAATAATAGAGGATAGGAACATGATATAACACATAATCTATTTAGTAGCTGTTAGAAAGGAGAAAGGTGAATTGGGATAGGTTTTAGATAGACATGAACTAGATGTTGTTTTAATCCAGTAGTCTAAAGTGTTTTGCAAATTAAGAGAATCATTTACCTTTGAAGTAAATAATTGGTAGGCCCTGAGTAGGATTTTAAGTACTGCAGAAAATCTTACAATTGTAATGTGCTTAGTGTGTGAATGCACTCTGATTGAAGCCCATAAATAGCTTTGAATAACAGAATAATTTGAAGTGAGAATATGTTGCTGCCTGCATTCAGTATCATTGAAAGAAGCCGTGCCTCTTTTATTTCTTAAAATAAAGCATAGTCCCACAGTATACATTTACTCATAAGCTTTGTTGCCTTCAAAATGTTTTTCAACAAATGATTAAGTGCTTGGAAATATACTTTTCTGCAAGAAAAATAATAAATTTGCTGATTTTATGCTGTTAGAAATTGAAGTAATAAGATTTTGTGTTCTGTGACTTACTAAGAAACTGGCACTTTTTGTCGTTCTGAGCTTAGCTGTGCTTAAAGAGCATCCATGATACCTCGTGTTATCATGGAGAACACCACTTTCTTCTCTAATGGTAACATGTCTCGCAGAATTCCTTCCACATTTCACTACAGTCTGCTGTTTGGTACCTGTGGGATACATCAGGAGAACCAGCACATTGTGGGTTTGTCCTGTAGAAGAGGCTTATGTGATGAACAGCATTATACAGATCCTACACGATTTTGTGGAAAAGTAGAAGTGTGCCAAAAAACTGTTGAACTGAGGCAAAGTGAAAACTTTCCATTACTCTGGTGTTTCAGTGTCTCTCCTGACTTTCAGAAGAGCTGTAAAAAATCTTGAGTAAATTACTTATTAACAGTTATTCTGAGTTTGACCAATTCTAGTGCTTATGTAAAACATTCTTCCTTGGTTGCACAGTGACTAACACAGTAAGAACCTTGTTGATGATTGCAGTCTCTGCATCTCACCAAAATATAGATGATAATGGTGATAAGCTGTAGTTGTGTGGCACATATCTGAGAGGAAGCGACAAAAGAGAGAGGATGCTTGATCTGCACATTGCAAAGTAAATGTGAAAGACTACAGACCACTAAGAGAGAAGCAATGGCTCAGAATAAAACTTCCTATCACAGAAATTGGATTTCCGTGTTCACTAAATGAAAACTTCAAGCATGCTGCAACTAGCCTTAAAAGATTGAAATATGCTGTCTCTATTTATTTCTTAATATTTAAAATTATCAGAATTATTTATCACCGAAAAGGAGTTCCTTAGCATCCTCAGCCCCTTGTAGCATTGTGAGCCATTTAAAGCCTCACAGAAGCACAGAGCCAGGAACCCTGACAGATATCCAAAGGCACTTTGGAGTTTCAGTCCTGGAACCTTTGATCTAAATGTTCTTTGATCATTTTAAAGTCAGGACAGGTAAAATTGTGAAAATTGCTGGAGAAATATTTTTTTATTTTTGCTAATATTCTACAAAAGGGAGCACATTTTTCTTTGTTTTTGTTTTGAAAAAGAGATCTTTTTGAGATCAGCACACTGATACATCGTGGAACTGCATGGTTGTGATGCCCAGTGATCCTAATGATCTCTTTCATCTTTATTGCAGGAGTTTGTAGACTGCAAATCATAAAGCAATGCAATGTAAGTGCATCAAAAATTGATGTAAAATTTTGTATGAAGTACTTTGAGAATCAGAGTGATTTGCCAGTAGAAATGGTCTCTGTATAGAGCTTGGTAGCTTAGAAGAGGATTTTAGTGTTATTAGTAGTTACAAATAGTGAAGCTTTTCTTTTAATTATTAATCAGAAATCATTAAAAAGTCAATATCAGCAGAACGAGTGCATTCAGTAGAATAAGCCCTATTATGTTTTTCTAGATCAATATTGAGGATGAACTTATATGTTATAGTTGGCAGACAGTTTCACTGTGTAAAAGAATGACTTCGACATGTAGACTATATTGCCTATACCGTCCATTTGCAACTTATAAATCATACCTGGACAACATGAGACTTTGGAAAATCAAAGGTCTTTGTACCTGCCTTTTGTTTTGTTTTTTTTTTTTTAAGTTCTTGGCTAAGTCTGGTTGATTCTTGCAGACTTTTTTCTGTGAGAAAGTTATATATAATTTTACATCAAGGATTTTGGTAGACTATGCCAAGCCTGCTGCTGCAAAAACCAGAATGCTCCTTGCAAATTGCAGAACATAAAATGATGTTAAAATGCTTGGCATTAATACTGAATGCAAAAATCACTAAGATGAATGAATACATATATCTCTGGAACTCTCTGGAAGTTGTGATTGAAGGTTTTTTTCCTGACCCCCCATATGCAAGCCTACCCATGTGGGCAAATGCTTGGCCCACAATGACCAGAATTCAAAAAGATGGGTGTGGGGATGGGGCCAGAAGCAGACTGGAATTAACAAGGAAATAATGTGGTAGGACTGGAGTCACTTAATAAACAGGATCTCAAAATAAGTGGTTGTACAGAAAGTTTCTGCTTTTGTCAATAGGATCCCCAGTACTTATGTCTGCCCTCAGGGCCTTTTAAAATGCAATTGAGTATGTTCTCCTCATAGATGCCTTAGAAGGGGAAAAAACTGGTGGCTGGCAAAACATAATTGCATATTAAAATGTTAATGAATCTCTCATTTTGCACTGTTAATGCATTTATTGAAAGATAGTTATTGATTTTAATTATACTAACAAAACAAATCACATTAAAAATGGAGTCTAACTCAGTTTTGAACCTTGGAAATGGAAATAAGTTTTCCACCTTCAGAAAAGATGAAAATCCTATTTCAAAGAGAGAAAATCAGTTGGATTACGTCTAGAAATTTATTATGGATGTTTTTGAAATGCTATTGGCATTGAAATTGCAGAGAGCTATTATTCTCCAAGGTAATTATAATGGGTTTGATTGTATAATCTTACACATCCTAGTAATAACATGTGCAGAAGTAGATATAGTCAAACTGAAATCCAGGCAGACTTAAATTTTCTGATAACACTGTTAAAGCCCTACAGTCAATTGCAAAGGAAGCACATTTGCAGTGCTGCTCCATAATATAAGCACAGTTTGATATGTCCAGGGAATGCGAAGGCTCAAGGTACATAACTTAAGGAATGATCAGACTGCATATCCGGTTATGAATGAACCTTTTTTTTGGTAATTTTTCTTACAGACTTTGGGAGACAGCCAGCCTCCTAATAATGATTTCTGTTCATACAAAAAAGGTAAACCGCAGCCATTCGACTTGCATGTATCTTGATAACTTAGGCTCATAAGTGACACTAGAGGAAGCAAAATTTCATTCCCAAACCAGGGGCCAGGCCAGGATTTTGTTCCTTGACTCTTCAGTTTCCATTGCTGGTAGGCAATAAATAAATGGGCCTTCACTGATTTATGTGAGTGTGCTGGCAGGCAGGCTGGCTCCTGCCCTTTGCCTGCCGCTCAGCACAATACCCTGTGTCTTATTTCCTCAGAAGCCAAGGCCAGATAGCTTCATGTGGCCATGGAGCCATGTGTTGTGCAGAGCTGTTGTAGGAACCTACCCCCAAATGCCTTTTTTTTTTTTTTTTTCCTCCAAATATGGCTGAAATTTGCTGATAGATCTAAACCATACTGTGCAGGAGAGATCAGTAGAGAAACACACAGTATGACATTAAAAGCTGTTCTCTTAGGAAGCTGAATTAGAAATGGAAAACGTTAAAAATTAGAACTTTTTGAAAACCAATTATATGCAGATGAAAAATTCTTTAGAAACATTTATCTTTTTTGTTGTGGTTTATTCTTTCTTCTTCTTCTTTGATTTTCTTTTCCCTGTAACTGTTTTTGTTAGACTGATTGTTACTATTTTCATTTTAAAAAGCCCAATAAGTTATAAAGAGGTAGAGGTGGACAAAAAAAAGTGCAAAAAGAGAGAAAAGGAAAGTGAAACAAGTGTATCTGTAGGGACACAGTGCTCCTTCTATTGTGCTAATGGCAAATGCAGAAAGAAATAAGAAATTCTGAAAATGAGTATGTAAAATATTTTGAAACATCAGAGTTCTAAAATGTCTTATTTGGCCCAATATTGAAAAATATGAGTCATTGTATGGAAAAACAGAATTTTAAAGGAAAGATGCTAATGAAAATAAAATACATTTTTAGCAGTAAAAAGTCAGAACTTGTAGCATTGCTTGGTCACAGGATAGTTATAAACAATAAGCCGTATTTCAGTAACACTCCAGAAGTATAATAGCAGGGACTTCTGCATACGGAGCAGAAGGGACATTACAAAACTCTAAAAAGGCTCTGACAAAAGGCAGTTTTGAAGTATGTTTTTCTGCTGACATTAGCTATTTTATTTTCTCCCTATTGGCGACTAAACCAATGTTAACTACACCTCTATTCAATAAGTACTCTCTTTGAGCAGTTTGTTAATACCGTTCTTGTTTTGGTGGTAACTGCCATTCTTTCTCTTAGTTTCACATCACGTTGACTTGTCCAACATAATCTTTGATAATATGTCTATATTTTTTCATGTTCCAAATCAACCATCTTTCATTCTCTTAGATTTCCCTTTATGAGACAATGATTTGCTTCACCATTCTCATTGATGTGTCTTTATGTTTTTTGCTAGTACACTGCATAGCTCATAATTTAGATTGGAAAGAACCTCTGGAGGTCATCTAGTCCAACACAGTTCTCAAGAGATCATGCTTCTCAGGGTCATCTAGTTTTGACAGAGATAAGAGATTCCGTAAAATCTCTGAGAAACCTAATATGTGTTTCACCCTGTCACCATTGCCTGTTGTCCTACCACCATGTACCTTCAAGAAGAATCTGGCTCCATCTCCTCTGAGCAGAGGTTAAGAATGACTTACCCTGACTACCCTCTTGCTACCCCAGCCTGGTAGCTTAACACTCCATGCATCTCATACTTTCAGACTACTGATGCATCTAGAACTTGGATGTCTTTTTGAGAACTTGTGCTATTACTAGAGGCACATAAAGATTGAATTAAAGTTTTAGTCATCTTTTGGCTTTCACTTATTCTCTTTTGCCTCATTTGTGGCTTCTTATAGAGAAACCAGCTGCTGCTATTGCTGGTACTACACTGACACTGCAGTTATTGACTATGAGCAGGTGCTCAAGCATTACCCAACATCAGTTTTGTCCCCTTGAAGAAAAATGTATTTAAAGAAAACCTCTTAAGTGGCTCATGACATGCAAACCTGAGGCGTGTTACGTTGTTGCATTTTGCAGAACGGTTCAGTAAAGAGAAAAAACCCCAAACCTATAGTAATCTAGTAATCCACAAAGTCAATTTCAGACTGTAATTTTTTTTTTTTTTTGAGCAAAACCATTTCCAAATTAATCTTAGCTGTAGCTGTGGCTAAGACAATCCTGTTTCTTCCTTTCGGCCTATACATCTATACCTATGAGTGAGGCCTCTGCCTGGCAAGGTGAAACTTAATATATCTTGCTTATGTTGCATATTTCTTTGAACAATTTAATGGAATTGGAAAGAAGGAAAGGGCAATATATAGACATTTGCCGCTATCTATAATATACTCTGTAAAATGAAAATATGTGTTTTAAGGAAACAAATTCAGCCATTTAATTCCAAAAGGTAAAAATCATGAGTCAAAATCTTTCTTATTTACCTTTTTTTTAAAGTGTTTCGATGTCTCCATTAAATTAATATAATTTAGGTGACCTATTAATTCTCCAATTTTTCAAACAGTTTAATGGAAGAGAAGCTCACTATTTCAGAAGTCTTGGAGACAGAAGACCTTTGACCACAAAATATTCAAATACTGAAAAGGGAAATGCAAACTTCAACGTCAGTGGACTTCATCCCTGTTTGCTGTGCAAGAACTACTTCTCTTATATTCTGTTATCTCATTCTTGAGCTTTCCAGTGCCCAGGACTGAGGTCAGCCCAGATGATGAAGAGATTTGCTTCAGTCGGGCCACTGATAAACTAAATTTGTCATTCATTTGCCCATTGTTTTCATAAATGAGTGTTATCTAAATAGGTTGCAAGGCTTTTCAGAAAACCTTTCCTACCTTAAAGGAATGGGGGATTATTTAAATGTTTTAATAATCTAGGTGCATATCAGATTGCCTATATACTCCAACATTGTTCTTATCACTATATTGATCACATAGAGCAGCAGCAGGAGATCCTATAGACACCGGTTAGCACTGCAGCGGTCAAGGCAGAAAATTTTATCTGTAGCCTACCTGAACCTTGCCAGCAAATACTATTTTATGCTTTTATTTTGTTTAGCAACAGAAAGCATATGAAATTAATGGAATTTGCAGAAGCTGATATATCAGCCTGTTTAAGTTTGCTGTGTGTATAAAATGCAATGTATATTCTTGACTAAGCCTTTGCTTTTCTTGCTTGTCTCACCTCAGGGTGTTTATTTTCTTCATAAGTGTTCAGAAACTATATTAATTTTCTATTAAAGTATACTGAACTGTGACTTTTAATTTTTCTTTCACATACTTTCTCTGTTGCTTTGTTTTGGTTAGAATTATGATTAGGATTATAGGTTTGGTTCTTAAATTTGTAACCTGATATTGCAGAGAAATAAACTGTTTCCCAAATAATACTACAGTCAAAGCATCCAGTTGACTTTCAAGAATATTGATTTCTAAATTTACTAAGCATCCCCCAAAAGTGCTTTGAGTAAATGGGTAGTAAGGAAATTTAGCAGGAAAAGAGAGTTTGATCTGCTTTCCTCCCTGTCCATGCTCCTTAGCCTCTAAAAAACAGAAGTGGATAATTCCTCCCAAGCGCAGAACGGTATAGAGTCCATAACAGAACACTCTTAGCTTCTAAGTCAAGATGTGAGTTGGGGTATTGACAGCCCCATAGAATAGGGCATTATGTCTGTGAAAATTTAGCAATTACAACATCCGTAGTTTTTGTTTAAATGTACTCATCAAGCCTCATGACTTTGCCTTGAGCATAAGCTGCTAAGGAAGTATTTTTGAAATCTCGAGAACGGCTCCTCCCTTGAGAGATAAGCTGAATGAAGTAAGGATGATATTTTTGTGATGTATGTCTCACTGAGAAGTGCCGCTCAATTCAAATAAACCATTGACCATTTCTGCAGGGGTGTTATTTACAGTGTAATAAACTGAGGTGGCTATAAATCTGGAGCTGTGATCCTGACTTCCCCACCTACCACACTCGTTTGTGTTATTCAGCTCTGAAAAGCCTTGTGCACTCAAGCTAGCAAAATGTTTGTTTTCAGACTTCAGTAATTGTGTTAACAACTCTCCCTCAAGCCAACACCCTTCGCTGACAGGGATGGGGCTTCTGATTATACAGTAAAGTGCAAAACCATGACCTTACTCTTGGTACAAACCAACACTACGTGTTGCTGAAACATAGTGGCAGAACTGAGCCGCAGATAGGCTGGATATTTCTTCAAAATGTGGTTAGGAATAAGAGTGGATGGAAATTGTTTCCCTATGTTGAGAAAACAAGCTGAAAGCTCTTGAAAATTACATTTTCAGGTATGATGTTGTGACATGCAATTACTTTTATCATAGATGCTCAAAGTTTTAACATTTCTGTTTTGCAGGAATAGTATTCTAGCTGAAGGTAGTTTATTGATTAACAGTAAAAGGAAGGGAGAGGCCTAAGAGAGTGGAAAATGGACTAGCTGAGCTAGCAGGTATTCCTTATGCCTGTGTTCCTTGGAACTCTTTTGATGGCACATGCAAACTTTTATCTTGTTTTGGTTTTGCTTTGTATATAAGTAAAAACTGTTGAGGGTTTAACCAGAAATTTTCATTCAGACCAACTGAATACTGTTCAATGAGTAAATGTAGGCACCGGGAGGGATTTAACCTGAAGGGACTCGATGAGAACGTTCATGTATGTTAGAAAATAGAAAGTATTGAGTTTCTAATGAAAATACTGCTTCTGATCCTGGTAGGTGAAACCATCAGTAGGATCCGATATATAAATTAGAGTTTGTATCTAAGCCTGATATTTTGAATAACAAATTAATTTTGGATAGTAATCAGGTTTTGCATGTTTGGTGGGGTTTTTTTTTGGTATGTGAGGCCTGTGTGTAATGAATTCGTGATTACTTATAGTATCCTGTAAACTAATTACGCTCTTCAAACTGAAATGCTTGAGGTTTGGGTGTTCTCCTTCCCCCCCTTTCTTAGCTCAGAGTACTATTTCAGAATAATTCTGTGTAGAAAAACAAGTGATGTTGTATTATTTATAGGGTACGTTGTTTAAGTGAGCAATATAGGTCGATACTCTAAGTCCCTCCTGTCATTTCCCAGTTTTTCCAGGAGTAAATGAGTTATCCAACCTGCAGAAATAATTTGTTGATTCTGGGTCCTGTACATATTAGCAACCACAACTGAAAGGAATTTAAAATACACTGAGTATCAAGAAGTGTTATTATTATTTTTTTTAATTAGAATGTCTAAACTATAAAACTCGTTTACTATCCAGGCTTTTTGTCTGGACAGTAGCTTGATTAGAATAATAAATACAATGTTTGGCATATTCTGTGTTTTGTATCAGCATCTGATTCAACAATACTTAAAAATTAACTTTGCTTGGAGGCCTGTTTCAGGGATGTTGATGTCAAAAGCGCTTTCTTTTTACAATTTAGAGCTCCAAATTGAATTCCTACAGTGTTATCTGTCAGATCCTAATTGGCTAAAAATATGAGCCTTCTCTCTTTTCCATGATAATTCTCATTAACAACAGTGCAGAGGTATAAAATATGTGTCTAAAATCCCAGAATATCTTTTTAGTATGTACACTTCTTTTTTTTTTAAGTATTAAGCAGTTTTATTTATGCTTTCATGTGTCAAAGAGGGGAAGGAAATTTCTACTGAACTTCTTGAACTCTCTTGATAAGGCCAAACTTGCATGAAGAAACACTTCATGCAAGAGAAACAGAATTGCTTCAAGGCAGGAGAGAGGAAACACTTGAAAATAATGTGCAGGAGCATGTAACACTTGCAGACTGCGGATCAAAGAGGTGCAGTAACATGCTGGGGAAAAGTGTCTCTTTTATCCGAATAACTCGGAATGTGTTGGATGCCAGCTTTTTCTTCATGCGGACAGTGAGTTTTTGCAGCCTTTGGAAAGGTGAGCAGCCGGGTCAACAGGCTGCCCAGTGTATGGGAGAGAAGTGTCAGTAAACAAAATTCAGTGGTCACATGAAGTGGTGGCACGTGAGTGAAGTGAGGTTATTGTGGCTTCAAGGTGTTACGCAGGATAGCGAGGCCTCCGTCTTGCCTTTGAAAAGGAAGCAGGGATGTGAGCTATTGAATACCGCATATCGGAGCTATGAATATTAATGTGCTGTTTGAGGTCAGTTTTCAGAAGATACTTGAAGGAAAAGCCTGCTTCACAAGTCTGTCTGCTTATCAGCTTTCTAAAAAGGAGGAGGGGAGGAGTAAAAGAGCTGTAAACTCAATCAAACAAATATTTCTTTTGTTTGTTGGAACTTGGTTGTATTTCTGTCTGAGGCTGTTCTTTTTACCAGTATGTACTATAATCCCTGAAGGACAGATGCTTCGGGGCACAGGGAAGCCATTTCCCCTGTCAAATCTGAGTGGCAAAACCCAAACCCTGTAGTATAAATCAAACAGAACATACTAATTGATTGTTGTAAACATACTTGAATGTATTTATTCTGTATTGCATTTAATAAAAATTATCTACAAAATATTAGTTGTGCTTAAAATAATCTAATATGTATCCAAATATCATAATGGTACACACAGTAGGAAAAAAAATTGAATAGAACAATATTTCCAGTATACTTCTCTTTCGAGTATAACTTTTAAAGCATCTTGCTTAAAATAATGAGATTAAAATAATGCTTTTCATCAGACAGAAAATTTTCCATTTTGGAATAATTTCCCCTACAAGTATTATTACTGCAAATGACATTTCAAAGTTAAAATAAAAACTAAAAGAAAATTATTTTAACTTTTTTTTTAGTGCTAAATTCAATATTTGCTTTCCTTGTGTGTAAACATGTTCGAAAGATTTCCATTTGTCTTGAGTCATGAAGGAAACAAATGGTAATGTGCTGGTTTTATGCCAATACTAATCAAATAAAACATATTACTGGCATCTTTCTTGCTTGTATCATTCCTGGCATGTACACAAGACCTCTATAACATTAATTTATGCATTCTAGATATGTATATTTCAGTCCCTGAGAGTATTTCCTACTACTGCCCTTGCATACAAACACACACACGTGCACAAACACAGGAATGCCATTTGTTGTTTTTTAAGTGTTTAACTTTGGGGAAAAACTTCACTAGCATTTTTTAGTGCTGGATTGTAGCACCATTAGAGCAATCACATTTTTATTCTTTCTGATAAAACACTACCATTTAACAATCCCTTACATGAATGCAGAGCTCGTTAATGGGATCAGGCTAAACGTGCTGTTTATAATGGCTTTAGTGGAGATCTCAGATTTACACAGTGCCTGAATAAGCAACTGAAAACATCTTACAAAGACAACCGGAGAACTGCTAAGGCATCTATTTATTTTAGAGAGGCAAAATATTCTTAAGTGAATTCAGCGGCCTGTGTTACTGCAGAGTAACAGAGTGTCCTGCACAACTCCTGGGTACTCCTGGTTTGTGGACCTCACTGCAGCTCAAAGCTGCTCTTTGCTGAAGCAAATGTGCTCAGTTACTATTTAGTGAAGTGACTGAGCTGTGTTCAAACACAGGTAAGGAAAGGGTTGTCGTTGCTGCCCGGCATCCTTGACATGCACAGTCAGAGATTTCTGCCAGGGTTGGGGTGACAGCTGAGTTCTGTACCCATAGTCTGGGGCTTTTTTGGCTTATCCTATGACGGGCATCAGGGAGCAATTCAGTGAATGAGAATGTAGTCAGTTGTATGTAAAAGAGCAGCAGCTTTACGTAGCTCATACCCTTTATGGTGCTTAAACGTTACATCTATCTGTAGTCCATATATGTGTGTGTATTGCTACTTGTGATGAGAGGACATTCACATCAGAGCTTGGTCTAGTTAACTTATACCTGTCAAAGCCATCCCAGTATCCAGTGTCACTCCATCTGTGACAGCGCACGTGGTTCCCAGGAAGCACCGCTCACAGCCTGCACACAGAGGTGAAACCAAAAAAAACCCCAAAGCAATGAATTACTAATTAACCACATGTTTTCATGAAATATTAACACATTAATCCTCCTTCAGAGTGCTTAATGTTACTAAATGAGTTGCTGTTACTGAATGAGTGAGTTAAAGCTGATATAATCTATGCAGTGCAGCAAAATGCTGTTAGATGGCATAAGTACAAATTAGAGCAAAGGGTAATTTATATATTTTTGTGGCCTCCTCTTGGCGTGTACCCTGACCAATCGATGTGTAATTTACCATACTGACTGGCTGCATTCATGGACAGAAAATGGAGACATTGTTGTGCAAGCTTAGGTAACCCTTGGAGTAGACATATACTGTGGCATAGTATATCAAGAGAATAACAAATATGTTGTATGTGTGAGCTTTCCAACATGATCTAGACTTCCTCACACCCCTAAATGATTTTCCACATCTGTTGATGTATATGAAACAAGTGATGTGATGTGATTAAAAGGACTTAATTTCACTTTTTAAACCCTAAAAGGGCAGTAATCACCAACTGGAAGAAGGTATTTGTAGGTAGTGTTTTTTTGTTGGTTTTGGTTTTTTGTTTGTTTGTTTTCTGTTTTTGTTTTGTTTGTTTGTTTAAAATAAGATATGTTGTCTATTTTGAATTTTTCTGGCTTAAGTCGGTTGTCACAAAACATATATTAAAATGGCAGTTAACATAGCCAGAATCCTTAACTATGTAGCAATTTCTCCATTTCTTACAGATTTTTGATTCATTAGAAACTATACCTTAGCATTTACCCTGTGCCTGGAATGTGGACTACTTTTTCCTGTGCTATCACTTTCCTTTTCAACAAAACATTGGAAAGCATTCAGGAAACAATCTGCATTTTGTCCGCTACTTTCTGAGACTGTAAAATAAGGTTCTTCTGTGACCTTATTGATATTAGTAACTCCTCCAATATTTTGATCCTTGTTTTGTTCACAGAATGTGCTGTCCAGTTAGAGAGGTGGTTCTTGCATGAGAAGTTAAGTCCCATGCACTTTGTGTTGCTTGTGTAAGGATTAGGTCCATAAATAGCAGAACTGCTCTTTCTCTTCTTTTCAATATCTATGCTACAGAGAAAGTGACATGTTCCTTATTAAAAAGAAAAATTAATCTAGGAAGTCATGATGCAATGAAACCATCATTATGACCAGAGAACAGAAGGGATATTACATTTCTAATACATATACTTTTGATTTTAAATACCTCATAATTTATGAATGGTTGTTAACAACCTTTACTATATGCAGTATTATTGGAGATTCATAGACAGCATACGGAAAGCTGTACCAAATTAGAATACAGTCTTAATGTTTCTCCAACCCTCTATTTACCTTTCTGTAGACATAAACTTAGCTAGTGATCTTTTTGATTTTAAATTAGAGTAATTAATTTTACTCTTAAGTGGTTCTCCTTTTTTACAGCACGGATTTATCAACATGGTTTTCCATCATTTTAAATACTGATTAATTTTATGAAAGCTGCTACTTGGTCTGTCATACAGCAATGATGAAAACTCTTTACTGCTCAGAGGGAACGTGTGAATCTTCTTTGCATGCCGTGGTGCATTATTTAGGAGGTTCTTTATGGATTTTCATTGCCTTTGGAAATACAGCACATTTGTAGACTGAAAAAAAGATTGGAAGCTTTATAAACTGAACAGGGAGAACTCTAAATGTTGCTACTCCTAAAGCTGATATGGGGCTTATTTGGAACTAAGCTCTGCGCTGAATGTAGGCTGGCAAAAACCTCACTAAGTATGTACAAATCTCTTATATTAATGCTTTTGTAGAGGCAAATGGTCAGTCAGTGTCTTGGGAGCAGAGAGAACAAGGAGATGGTGAAGGTCTCAGGGGTTTATTACGCTTGGTGACGCTACCAACTGATGGTAAGGATGCTGAAGTTCACAGGTGGTATAAGTCAAGCCTGTGAAACATGCTTTGTAAACATCTGTGTTGACTCATGAAATCTTCAAAGATGTGAAGTCTCTTCCTCTCCTTACAGAGGAACAAAGGACGTGGCAGAGGAGGAGGGGATGTGAGACACGATGCGAGTGGCTGGAAACGCTTCAGTCAGGCTGGTGAGATGTCTGGTGGCACTTACATTTCCAAATGATGCAAACTCTTCCTTTGCAGGCATTCTGCTTCAACTTAAATAGACTAATGGGAAGAGGCGCTACCATCAGGCCTGAAGTACTTACTGGGTGCAGAGGGATGGTGGCCAGGTGTTATTGAATGGTAACTCTGAGGGGAAAACATGGGTTTGTCTTCTCCCCACACTAGCTCAAGATTTTGGGACTTGTGGTATCTAGAATAACAGGGAGATGGCCCCAAGCTGAAATAACAAATTCAGTGTAAAGGCTGGGAGCCAGTTATGGAAAGGCAGATTAGAGGTTCTTCAGAAATATGTGTAGTGAAAAAGCTTAGGATCGTGTTCTTAGGACGGTGAGACTGTGCACGAACACAACTTTATGAACTTACGTGCCAACTGAATATAGCACCAAGTCTCTGTTCCTGAAGGTTAAAAACAAATATGGAGTGAGAGGTATCTGAAATGTTCTCTCCTTATATGTTTCTTTTATTAGGTGAAAAGTACAATGTGTTAACCTATGCATAAGTATGAATACTTTCAGATACGGTTTTTCCTCCCATCGTATGGGATCAGCTGAGAAGGTGAACTGAGCCCAGATCTGAGGTTCTTCTGGAGAAACAAGTACCTTGCTTTCATTTTCTCCTTTACTGTTCTAATACCCACCCATTCATTGATTCTCCCTTTGAGTTTGACTCATCTATTAACAGCTGTTATTTTAGCATGCATCTGAAATTATACACCAGTTCCACATATCACAGAAGTAGCACAGTAACTTGAAAAATTGTCAGCCATGACTGAAAGAATGTCATGACAAAGAAAAGACATGAAATAAATTATTTTTGGAACACCGTGGCCTACTGAATATGGCCTTGAGCGCGACCCATGTCCTCAGGCTAGAAATTCCTGTTGTGTGTTACTCATCTGAATGATACTGATACTAGTTATTTCACAAAAAGCTGGTAAGAAGTGCTATTTCAAAACAAGGATTCATTATTATTCTCTTTCATGCTGCATGATTTTCAAAGACCTGCTGCAAACAAAGGAATTATTAAGGCCTCTTGAGAGATGATGTAAGTGTCTATTATTATTTTAGTTCCCCATAGCAGGCTAGACTTCTGCTACATTAAGAAAGGGAATTCTAACCATGGTTACTTGATTGTAAAATGAGACTCGCTTCATTCTGGAAATCTTGTTTCCTTAACTCAGCAGTTTTTTGAGGTAGTACTGTGATTTAAAAGATTCTGGACAGCAAACAAGCCATATTTATTATAGTATTGCCTGATTTATAATTGGAGAAGAAACATGGGAGGGCTATTTTTGAATGTTTTTTGGAAGGCTAGATGTTGTCAAACCAAGCAGTTTTGTTACAAAACTGGTGAGACAGGACCTCTAACATTTTCTTTTCTGAGCATTAGGAGCAGAAAATCATCAATTTTAGTGAAGCGATTTCCTGAAATGTACGGTTCACTGAACTCATGGCATTGAAGATCACCAGCCGGCCTTTCTGTTAGTGTCTTGAGGCAACTTGCAGGGGTTATGAGAGCTGGCTATTCCCCTTTACACTTAGAAGGTCATCTTGCGCTAAACTGTGGACTTACATCTGGGGAAGGAAAAAAGCCAGACTGACTCGAAAGGGCAGGCATACTTCTCTCTTTGGCCTGCTGGGCAGGGCTGGTGAAAACCTGTGGCTTGTTTGCATAGGCAATGCATTCCACAGAAGAACTGAGAAGCGTGTGAGGTTCCCCTTTAATCCAAGGTTGAGGGTAGTTATCAAAAACTAATTTTTGGTTTAAATCCAGAAAAGAGTTTGAATCTTGGCATTCCTCATACTTCATGAAAAATTATGTACACAGGTATACAGAATAATAGTATTAGGAGGATAGGATACGTTCCAATTCCACTACCTTTTTACCAAAATAATCTTATTTACTTGATATAGACACAGAACAGAGTTGCTGGGTGTGAGTCCTGAGAAGAGATGTGTCTGGAGAGGAAATAATTATTCCTGCAAATGTGTGCGTGATTTCATCATGCAGTTTTGTGACTTTTATTAATACTACCTAAACTCTTCTATGCAATAAGAAGATCATGTTCTTTACTTTGGCTTGTGAATCTCAATAAACAGTGGAGAATCTAAAAGTCAGGCCTTGTATTAGTCTGAGCTAATAACTAAGTTGACCTCTAAGTGCCTTTAGTTGTGAAACTAGTGACTGGATCATTCAGGGAAGCAGAACGTGAATATATTGAACTGGAAAGTAAAATGGTTAAGTGCAAGATCCTGAACTGCACCCTTTTTTTGCATTGGTAAAGTCAAAGATATTGCAATTACGGTTGCAGTGAAGGCAAAGGAACACATAGACCTCTCAAAATGACATGTAGTAGAAGAGACTGTCTATCTTGAGGGAGAGGTCAGGCTCAGCATTATACTGAGGGGTGTCATCAAACAATTGCTTCCTTTCTTTTATTCCCCCTGCTTCCCCGTAAAGGAAACTTAAACTTGCAGCTAATAAGGATGCCATTAAAGACATCAAGAATAATCTCTTTTGAAAACAAAACCTTTTATCCTACAGTATTGCTGTCCTCCCTCCTGGCCTTTTTTAAGACTTTAAATACTGTCTTTTTGACTGTGCTATGCTGTATTACAAGTAAGCATGCACTGCTTGTTAAGTGCATTGTTGTTGAAGAATTTGTTCTTGCCAAACTTTTTTGATTTTGCATTTGGCTTGAACACATATATCTATTTGAATTTGTATTAATTTTCTTTAATTGCACTTGAGAGACTAGTAAAGTCAAGCAATAATTAATAAGCTTTATTCATTAGGGGAAAGTTCAGGACTACAAAAAATAAAAGGAAGAAAAAAAAGTGGAAGGCATGTCATTTCGCAGTCAGTGGTCTCTAAAACTTTGCAGTGCAAGCAGAAGTGTTCCCAAAATAACTGTGCTCATGTCACTTCACAGTATGTCTTCTACACATACCAGCTTTAGATTGCTTTGATATTTGCCCAACAAGTCTTCCAATTTTTCTTCAATGATACCTGAATTATTTAAGGCTTCTTTTTTTTTTTTTTTTTTTTTTAGAGAGCAGGAACTTAGAAACGTGTTGGCAGTGTGGCCCTAACCATTAACATATAAATAATGTAAGCTGCTCTACAATGTGAGAGAGGTGATTGGTTCTGTAAAGATATCTGGACAAATGTGTTTGCTGTTTAATCCTCATCCACACAAAAACTAATCATACTAGAAACAGCCTATGAAAGATAATCTAATAAATCTTTGCAAGAACTATGGACGCCTACAATATTTGTGTTGAAAAAATAGTGAATAAAGGATATGTATTAGTAAGCAAAATATTGATTGATAAACCTGTCATTTCCAACTGCTGAAAAAGTATGGCTCTTAGACACTTATTGATGCAGAGATGATAGTCATTTTTATTTTAGTAACAAATCATAGTATAGCAGATACACAGGTATTAGGTGATAAATCATGAGATAGGAGGATTCAGGTAGCAACTCTGAGAAAACAGTCCATTTAGAGAATAACATTTCTATTGAATTTATATTTTAAATGGAAGAAACGTATCTGAAGCTGGATACTTATGTCTGAAAGGTGTTCCTCTTCTAAGTTAGGAGGGGAAAGAATGTCAGGGTCTTAAGCCACAGCATATTTCAGTGACCTAGTAGTGGGGAAAGAGTAGGGCATTTATGTGACATTTCTACTTAGGGAAAACGGATTTTATGTTCTGCTTCCTTAAATTAATTATTCAAAATGCTGAAACAACTAAAATTGGTTTATCTGTTCATTGACTTAGAAGTGGCATGACCTAGAATGTGTAAAGCCAGGCCATTTGGCCTCTATTTGCAGTTCTCCAGTCATCTGGTTTGTGACCTTGTCTTGCCTTGGCTTCCTTCCTCCTTCTGTGTTATTTAGGGGTTAACTCTCCCATGCAGATGCTTTCTTTTGTTCTCATCAGTAGATGAGAACATCAATACACCGTCCTTATAGGCAGCTAAATCCACCATTGAGGTGAAAAGCTTCTGTACATTAAAATAATCCAAAAGCCAAAATTTCAGGTTTGGTTGGAAGATGGATTCTTATGTATCTTTTGGGTTAGTTCTTTGCCAGATCTTCCAGGGTGGGCGCATTGGCAGTCTTGGGGTTGTATGTGAGAAACCGACTTGTGTGGACTCAAACAGAAAGTAAGGTAATTCAAAACTACATTAGCAAAAAAATCAGGGGTATGGTCACTTTGGAATTCACTATTACAAAATTATACATACCTAGCTGTAGTGCTTACTACAGTAGGGTCATCTTGTACCTATTATTATGAATAGTGAATAACAGTATTGAGGCAGTGTTATCTTGTAGATATCTCTAAAGTGATGCTCGCATTTCAAACAGATGTAATTCTATTGATTCTTCTGTCAAAATATAAAGAAGAACTTGCATATAGGTAAGAGTTGGGAGCAAGATCTTGTTAGTACCTGGCTGGTAGTGAAGCTTGGTAGCTAGCTCTTTATTGCAGGTTTTTTGAGAAACTATATATGAAATTTTCATTCTTCAAAATATTGGGACTGGAAAAACAAATTAGTCTGGGAAATTTCTGTGGCATATGATTAGATCCAGCCTCTTGAGGGAACCAAGGTTTTGCTCTTAAGGTTCAATACAGTTTTAAAAGTCTCTTCTGCTCTATCACAGAAGATCATATTTGTCTCCAAACCGATCAGAATCTGAGTTGTGAATATGGAATATTTTTAAACAGACTTTTAAATTGCTTTGTTCTGGGTGTAGTTCCTAGTATATCAGAGAACCGATGCAATACTTCACTGCTGTATAACAACTGTGAAGTGTTTGGAGAGATCAAAACATCTTAGGAGAGTGGACATAAGAATAGACAGTAATAGCTTGAGGTACTCTGTCTTTAGAGGATACTGGAGTAAAAACCATGTTCAGCCACTGTGGGAAATGCACATCAAGCTGCAGCAAGTAGTACAGCTTAAAACTGGGACCTTGATTTGACTGCAAACTCTGTGAACCATGCAGAGCATTGATGAGTTCTGTATTTGTCTGTTAATTTCTCTGTGATATTTCTCACTATATCCACTATGTAGTCTGAAGAAAGTTGAGCAGTCCCAGTTGCCTGGCCACATGCATATGATAAAGGGTGAAAAATGCATTTGGAGGAGAAGGGCCTTTGCTATGTACCCTGGATATACCCATTTACCTTGTCTGTGTTCCTGCTGGCCTTGGACGATGAATGAAAAAAAGAGTTTTCATCACTAAGGCTTACTGTTCACCTTTGAACATTCATACACAGCTGATAGTATGCTCAACTGTAATTCCTGCTGAGACATCATGGTCCTTCTTCCGTGCAGAGAACTCAAATTTAAAGTGTTGAATGTATTTGTGTCTGTGTGACAAACAGATTTAATACGAAGTTCACTGTATGCTCTCATCTAGCTTGTATTCACTCAATTTGAACTAAAATTTAATGACGAGATCAATACTTGTTGCATCTGGTAGTCTTAGTACGCAGTCCTAAGCTGCTTCACTGTCAGCGTGTGTTTCACAAACTGCCAATGGAGACAATTGACCTCTTGTCACAGAGGATGAGGATTAGCCCCACGTGTGTGGTAGTGTTGTGTATTGTTCCACACCCCCCCTGAAAAGAATATGAATAGGAATAAGAATATGAATAACTCTTGGACATTTTTACATTAAGTCCAGTTTCAGGTGATACCTAAATATTGGAGAAGCTGGGATTAATGGACAGAACTGTGGGGCTCATCTGAATTGGTGACTGTTTAAGGCAAAAAGGAGCAAGGCTTCCTCTGGGACCTTGGGCACTGCTCACTTCTTCCTAAGATGGCTGATACAGCATCTGGTAGCTTGCTCAGATAGTTTGACTCCTATGGTGGCTGACAAAAGAGGAGGGTGAGGAGACCACCCTATGCTCCTTAGTCTCTGCTGTGAGATTCACTTTCCCTCAGCTTCCATATCATTAGAGACCCTGTCTGTCACAGTTATTAAAAAGGTCATGGCAGCACTTGAGGTCAGTCTTACATTATTGCATGAATGTGAAATAGGAATTGAGGGGAAATGATGTGAATCATGATACCTGCTTATTCTCCAAGACCTGATCTTGGTCTGAGGAACTGAGAATACCCTCAGACATGCTCAGCAGTCTGCAGGCAGCATTTAAATCTGATATATTAGGGAGGGGGCCCAAGATAGTTGGTTAACATTCAGGGACTGCTTCTACCAAGCTCAAGAGCAGAGCATCCCGACACGTAGGAAGTCAAGGAAGGGAACCAGGAGACCTGCGTGGTTAAACAGGGAACTGCTGCGTAAGCTCAAGTGGAAGAGGAGAGTTTACAAATCATGGAAGGAGGGGCTGGCCACTTGAGAAGAATATAAGGCTGTTGTCAAAGGATGTAGGGAGGCAACTAGGAAAGCTAAGGCCTCCTTAGAGTTAAACCTGGCAAGAGGGGTCAAGGACAACAGAAAGAGCTTCTTCAAATACATGGTAGATAAAACTAACACCAGAGGCAATGTAGGTCCACTGATGAATGGGGTGGGTGCCCTGGTGACAGAAGACACAGAGAAGGCAGAGTTACTGAATGCCTTCTTTGTCTCTGTCTACTCTGCTGGAGGCTGTCCTGAGGAGCCCCGTACCCCTGAGGCCCCAGAGGAAGGCAGGGCAATGGAGGAGTTTGCCTTGGTTGGTGAGGACTGGGTTAGGGAGCAATTAAGCAATCTGGACATCCATAAATCCATGGGTCCAGATGGGATGCACCCATGGGTGCTGAGGGAGCTGGCTGAAGTCATTGCTGGACCGCTCTCCATCATCTTTGCCAAGTCTTGGGAAACGGGAGAGGTGCCTGAGGACTGGAGGAAAGCAAATGTCACTCTGGTCTTCAAAAAGGGCAAGAAGGAGGATCTGAGCAACCATAGACTGGTCAGCCTCACCTCCATCCCTGGGAAAGTGATGGAACACCTTATCCTTGGTGCCATCTTAAGACATATCAAGGATAAGAGGGTCATCAGAGGCAGTCAACATGGCTTCACCAAGGGGAAGTCATGCTCGACCAACCTCATAGCCTTTTATGAAGACATAACAAGGTGGATTGACGATGGCGGAGTGGTGGATGTGGTCTACCTTGACTTCAGTAAAGCATCTGACACCGTCTCCCACAGCATCCTCACGGCTAAACTGAGGAAGCGTGGACTGGACAATCGGGTAGTGAGGTGGACTGGGAACTGGCTGAAGGAAAGAAGCCAGAGAGTCGTGGTCAATGGGGTGGAGTCTGGTTGGAGGCCTGTATCTAGTGGAGTGCCTCAAGGGTCAGTACTGGGACCAGTATTATTCAATATATTCATCAACGACATGGATGAGGGAATTGAGTGCACTATCAGCAAGTTTGCTGATGACACCAAGCTGGGAGGAGTGGCTGACATGCCAGAGGGCTGTGCTGCCATCCAGCAAGACCTGGACAGGCTGGAGAGTTGGGCAGGGAAAAATTTAATGAAATATAACAAGGGAAAATGTAGAGTCTTACATTTGGGCAGGAACAACCCCAGGTTCCAGTATAAGTGGGAGAATGACCTATTAGAGAGCAGTGTAGGGGAAAGGGACCTGGGGGTCCTGGTGGACAGCAGGATGACCATGAGCCAGCACTGTGCCCTTGTGGCCAAGAAGGCCAATGGCATCCTGGGGTGTATTAGAAGGGGGTTGGTTAGTAGGTCAAGAGAGGTTCTCCTTTCCCTCTACTCTGCCCTGGTGAGACCACATCTGGAATATTGTGTCCAGTTCTGGGCCCCTCAGCTCAAGAAGGATAGGGAACTGCTGGAGAGAGTCCAGTGCAGGGCCACGAAGATGATTAAGGGAGTGGAGCATCTCCCTTATGAGGAAAGGCTGAGGGAGCTGGGTCTCTTTAGCTTGGAGAAGAGGAGACTGAGGGGCGACCTTATTAATGTTTATAAATATATAAAGGGTGGGTGTCACGAGGAAGGAGCCAGGCTCTTCTTGGTGACAACCAACAGTAAGACAAGGGGTAATGAGTTCAAGCTGGAACACAAGAGGTTCCACTTAAATTTGAGAAGAAACTTCTTCTCAGTGAGGGTGACGGAACACTGGAACAGACTGCCCAGGGAGGTTGTGGAGTCTCCTTCTCTGGAGATATCCAAAACCTGCCTGTACGCCTTCCTGTGTAACCTCATCTAGGTGTTTCTGCTCTGGCAGGGGGATTGGACTAGATGATCTTTCGAGATCTTTTCCAATCCCAACATCCTGTGATTCCGTGATATTAGCGGAGCAGGAGCGCGTCATGCTTCTTGTGTGGAAGAACTCACACTTTTGTTTTCTGGCTAGCACAGCTCTCTAGTGCCATCTGAGATGCTCTAGGACATCCAGACGTAGCTGGCAGATATAATGTAGGACCTACATTTTTAAGGTGCAGCTGGACAGGGTCCTGGGACATCTTGTCTAAACCATGGTTTTGCCAAGAAAGCTTGGACCAGATGATCCTTGAGGTCCCTTCCAACCTGGAATTCTATGGTTCTCTTAGGAGAGCTGTTGACATCAGAAGTTGACAGGGCAAGGTTGGCTATGGTGTCTTGGAGCACCTCAGATGACACTCTATGCCTGTGTATGCCAAATGACTCAAGGCTTAATTGTGTTGTGTATCACAGTGTTTCTGAGGTTTACGAAGCTTAAGGGAAGACCTGTGGTGGCCAGACATAATATCAAATAATTATCTAAAAGCATTGCGATCCTGCAAAGAATGTCTCTTGTGCTCATAGGAATGCTTTAATTAATTAAATTAGTATTATCTATACAAAAGAGGATTTGAGTGCATTTACTTAATCAGTCACGTACCTTTCCCTTGTCTATACTAATTGTGAAATAAAGATAGCGGGTATCAAGAATATGAATTGGTGATGTTGGCCTCTGACCTGAGTTTCTGCTATTCAGATATAATCAGTCTTGTATTGAATTTTACATTTATCTTGTGTCCATAGTCACAGATTTCTTTAACATGAAACTTTGCAGTTAATTATAGCAATGTCTGTCCCAATCTCAGTACTTTTTATTTCCAAGCCAATTGATATTTTAATTTTAATTTAGGTATTATATACTTCTAAGTGTTCTAGATGAATTTGTCAAGATAATAAACTGAACGTGTTTCACTTCGCAGTTTTTTGTGTTTGAAATTTGCAAATAGGCAAATCTTTCCAATCAGAATAAGATAGCCTTTGATTCTTAAACTGTTCTCTCTCTTTTTTCTTAAATGTAGAATTTTTATTTTCTCTAATTCTCATTATAATATCATCAACTGACATTTATTAAAAGTACTGTGGCAAATCTCTAAAACACTGAAGACTTCCAATTGGTAATAAAGCATGGATGTTTAAAAATCAATGACCCGAATTACTAGCAAGATGAAAATTCATTTAATGGTGATACTGGCTTTTAATCAGAGGAATATGCTGAGAGTGATCTGGCTTGAGGATTGTATTAAAAATAATAGTGAAACCTTGTGCAGTAACATTGACCAGTCACTAAACAGTGTCTAGTATTCCTCTAAGAATTTTTAGTTAACCTTCAAATTCGCTTAGCATTACAAACAACCAATGAACCAACCAAAGAAAAAAACCCCACACCAAGAGCACCACCACCACCACCACCACAAACTGTGCTACATATTCATTTATAAATACAGAAGTAAAATTATTTTACTATTGTATGCACAGTGACCACTGTGATGGCTAAGAAAGTCTGTTTTTCACTTCAGTCTCTTGTTAATAATGTAAAAAGCCCAAAAAGTTAGTTATTTGAGACCTATGTTCATGCTTCCTAAATATGAACTGACACAAACAAGTTTAATTTTGTTCTTTGTGTTGTTTTCCCTCCTCCCTCCTCTCTTTTTTAGGTGAAAAATAGAGACTAGTATTAGTTTACATTTGATAACTAATTGGGCAAAATTATTAAAGACTGCATCTTATTGTTTTGCACTGTATCATCACTTCTTTGGGATGACTGATAGGAAAAAAGACTGACATTGGCATCTGTATTTGTGAGATTATAAACATTTCATATGGTTCACAAAATTAGAATTTATTTCAATTTCCAAAAATACTATCCATTCCTAAAATGGTAAAGGTTTTTTTTTTTTGCCTTTGTGTCACAATATTGGGAATATAACTAGGTGAGTTATGCAGAAGAAAAAAATATTTAACTAGCATTTTGTACATGGAAGTTGGAGTTTTTACAAGAGAATGAGTATATTTTTGGAAGATATTTTGTTAGAATTGCAACATATTAAGACTGAGCTGTAGCTGAATAGCACTGATTTAGTATTCAAAATCTTAGAAAATGGTTTGTATTATCATAATAGCAAATGCTATACGTGTCGCCTCCCAAATTTTAGCAAAGATTAACATTTAAAGAATTCCAAATATATGCAACAAGGACATGTGGAACTAACATGCTAAAAAACAACCACAACATGACAACTACTTTAAGACATATTTTAGTTTAGTCAATGCTGTGAAAAGATTATTATGAAAAAGTATTATGAAGTCTTAAAAAGAGTAGTAGTAGATAATTCTTAAAAGTAGGGCTAGAATTGCTGTAAAAGTTTCTCCTTAAGTTCGAATGTTAAATCTCCTTCAAAAGGTTCAGAAAGAGCTGCTGTTCCTCCCAATTCTCTCAGAACCTGTTGCTCTGGTGTTTGAGGGCAGTAGGACAGCACCAGGAAAACCTCTTGTATCTTCCGTTAGTTCCAGGTAGGTGAATATTGGTTGTGCTCAGGAAAAATCTTGGTTTTTAGCTGTCAGTAATCAGAGGAGGAAGGAGAAAAGAGGAGGTTACGTGTTCTATTGTACTAAGAGCACAACGAGGCTATACAAACTATGGGCGTACATTCATGGCATCTGCATATATAAGATCTCATTTTGCTCTCACCACTATTTTGAGGAACAGGAGATTAAAGCCATTTAAGAACTATGCAGTTCTCCTGGAGTTTATGTAACTGAGAACGTTACTCTCTCGCCTCTACTTAATGAGAAATTTCTGAAGTACTAGGTATGATCTTTAAAAAGTTACCTGCCTCCCCCCACCCTATATTGCAAATGACATATAAAACTAAATCCACTCAGTGATCACTTTTCTCCTAATTTTTATGTACGCAGAAAATACTATTTTTATATCTAGTAAGTTTGTTTAAAAGGCTGGTTTAAGATTTCTTACACTTGAAAATTAACAAATAGGGTTTTTTTTGTCAGTTCATAAAAAGTAATTCTGTGCATTATAGTGCATTCTTTAGACATGAAGAAACTTCATGTTTGCTCTAAGTGCAGAATAAACTGAGAAATCTAAAATGCAGAGCCAGGATAAGTGTTTGTGCAACAAAACCAGCCTAAACACATTTTTCACCACAGTGGAAGCAGTGCTCTTCCTGTGGTAAGGCTTCAAGATGCCCATGTGATCCTGGAATAATCAGAAGTACATTGAAGCAGTTAAATGTTGGATCAAATCTTCACTTCATGTTCAGAGTATAGGCAGGCAAGATTCCATTGGAGATCAAGATACTCAAAGTATGTGTTTTGAAATTGAGACAGATTTACAAACTGGGCATAATGTCTTGTTCTTTGGCTTTGCTTATATATTTTTTAATTTTAGTTCCACTTAAGATAATAAATTTAATAAAATTAGAGCTTAAACAAAAGACAATGAGAAAGTGACCCAGCCAATAATTTCTTCATGTTCCAAACAAAACGAACCTTTGAGAAGTTAGAATAAAATCTAGAGGTCCCTGCAAACTTTTAAAACTTCCTTTATTAAATCAGCCATCCTTTGAATTCAGTGACTGGTTTTTGCACTGATCTTTGCAAAGCGTAGATGAAGACTGTAGGCTTTGAACTCCTGCATGTTTTAAGTCCATTTTGATGCATGCTAATGAGGCTTTACCAGCCTCAAAAGCCATGCTGATTTTACTGCAGGGAGGTCCAAGTCATTTTCACCGGGGGCCACGTCAGCCTTGCCATTGCCTTCAAAGGGCCAAATGTAATTTTAGGACTGTGTAAATGCAGGAGTAGTTGCGTTTATATAGTCCTAAAATTACATTTGGCCCTTTGAAGGCAACCGCAAGGCTGATGTGGCCCTCGGTGAAAATGAGTTTGTTACCCCTGGAGAGGGTTTATAACATCGCTGATCAGCACTCTATCTAGCCAGATTTTATTTTTAAACATATGTGCATATTATTATGCAACTGTATTATCTTCATTGGACTGGGGACGAGCTGATCCCCTTACGGTAATCTCAGTTGTCTGGTCAGATGAAGTTTTAAATCCTGAGTGGGTTTGCACAGCCTGTAGCTGCTGGTGCTGGTGTCCAGCAGGGTGGTGGGAGCTGGTGCTGGAGAACCAGCCCCAACAGCAGCAGCAGAGGTGGTTAGGGGGTCTGTGACCAGTCCCACAGAGACACACAACAGACCCACAGCACTTGTTCCTCAAGCAGTTGTTTGATTTTCCCCCACAGAAAAAGGCAGCAGTCTGGATTCAAGCATTCCATGGGCTGGGCAGGTTTAGAGGGTGCTACCAGAGATCACCCTGTGCACATCAGGATGAAGGAGCTGGTGTGACAGGAGGGAGATGCTGGGCTGCAGCTGTATTTCAGCCATAGCCATTGGTCTCTGACTAAACTTTGTTCCTGTATAAAATAAATGCTCTATTAATTTGTTAAAACAGATTAAGGAGTACTCTGAGACATCAGCAGCCTTGTATTAAATGTCCATGGAAGGCAAAAAATTTGATTTAAGCCTTTCTCCTTTTTCTACGAGTATTTTCCTTTCAATAGGCAGGTTGTCTCTTTCATATTATGCTTGTGGTACATCAGGTTAACACATGACTTCATTTAGTAATTCTAAAGATTATTTTAGGAGCAGCGGGTTGAAGAAATTCATTGGCAGATGGCTGAGAAATACCACTGAAGTTATTCCACTTACTGGTCTTTCCAGTACTATTTCCTATCTAAGGTGTGGATTTCAATACCACATCTGACATGTTAGCATGCAGAGTGCTGTCTCTAGCCACATGTTTTAGATAGCTACATTAGCAATAGATGTGTGTGAATAGTAAATTATTCTATTCATTTATTATTCCTGATGACTAGTAAATTATTTTAATAACATTGACTATCTTATTAATGCATTACTTGAAAGTGATTGGAAGCAAATTGATGTCAAAAAGGCTTTGCAGCTGCAAAAAATTGCACTTCTACTTTCATTGTATTCCCTTTACCCCCAAATAGAATATACTATTTTTGTCTTGCCACTTGATTCAGCCAGCTGTCACTCAGATCCACAGACAATTTCAATGCACTCACATCATATCCCAGCTGCCTGTGATAGACTATTGTTTTGTAGTGCAGTGCATACAGGATAATCTCTGAATATCCATCTCCCGCTGGAAACTCTTTTTTCATTGGCCACACTCTCAGCTGAATGATTGAAGATGTTCTGGTCAAGTTCCCAGTACATCTTAGTCTGAGTTTTACATGAACTATGTAACACAGGGCTGTCTAAAATGAACATATCAATAATATTTTCAATGACTTTGTTTCAAAAGTGAATTAGAAATAGTTTGATTTAATTTGTAGATCTTCTAGTATCTCATATCAATAATTTGACATAATATGCTTATTACAAAAGAGTCATATAATTACAGGTGGAAAACGAAATTCTTGCTTTTCATACCAAATTGTCTGTGATGAGTATCATGAGGAGTTCTTTCTAAAAAGCACTTATTCTCTAGGAATACATTATTTTCATTTAGGGTCAATTGAATTGCGATGTTATTTCCTGGTCTATTTTAATAATTGTGTCCGTGTGTTGAGTATTTTTGTGAGTATGAAGAACAAGTCCTTAAAGGCATATGCAGAAATAGGAAAAAGAATTATGGTCTGGGGACAGCAAAAGTTAGCTAATTTCCTCTGTCTTTCCTTCTTCTGATGTTTCCCCTTTCTTCTTTTAGTGAGCAGATACTAAATAGGGCAATTATAGATTTATTAATAATGTGTTCTGTTTTTAAAGCAACAAAAAAGATGACACTTAGCAGGTTCAGGTGTGTAGAAAGGAAAGCTTATATTTCTCTTACAGAAATCCACATAGCCAAAGGATTATTTCATTTTACTGTTTATTTCAGACATAGTAGATGTAGTAGACATGGGTTAAACTGTGATTCTCTAGGTAGACATGAGTTGGTACGTGCTTAACTGATGCAAAATTGTGTGTTCAATTTGTCAAAAAGAATGGTATCTTCCAGTGTGAATTTTCTTTGTGGTAACAGTGAGATTTACCAAAATAATGTATGATCCTTATTTGTGTTGACACTGAATTATGGCTTTAAAAATACTGAAGGTATTAATGTATGTTTTATACTTTCATTATTTTTTCCAGTTTTTAATTTAGAACAATTGTGTTTCTTTCATCCTTTTCCTTTCTAAGGGATAGTCCTCAACACCCTCATTTCAGCTTCAGACTATGAACTTCAGTGAAGTCAGTAAATAATGTCTTTAGAATCAGTTGCTCTTAAATCATATGGTCTTTATTGTCAACAAACATGTAAGTAGATTAGAAAAGGTGGCATCCAATTAACACAGCCTTTTGCAGATTTAATGAGCAATGATAGATTTCAGTCCTTTCTTTGGCACTTTTAAAGTAAGTGAAGTTACAAGTAGAATGAACAAAAGAGATTGTTCCATTGATTTATGATAAATTATTTGTAATTTATTGATACTGAGATAGGAAGCATCATCTTTGAAAAGAAACCCATAGGTTATTTGAATGTCTTTTCTAATGAAATCAAATAAAACATTAATTCCTATGGTGGTGGAGTTACTTAGTAAGATGAGCCATGCTGTTTCATTACTTGATTTTTTGTTATAAATATTCAGTTAGTATCACCTATACCACTGAAATGTGTGGCTTTTCTTGATTTTCATTGACATTACCTTATTAATAACTCTGAGAAAACGTGTTGCCTGTTTTATAGCAGCAATTTTATAGACTTTGCAAAACATTTAATTATGGTTTTAATTAGCATGTAGAGCCTCTGCATAACAAATAATTTATTCTCTTATTGAAGCTAAGAAAGAAACTGTGGTTTTTTGTTTTAGTGTTAGGGGTTTTTTTAATCGGAACAATTTTATAGTTATTCAGAAATAACTGTAGTTATGGAACATGATGCATTTGATTTTCTTTGTTCCCGGTTTGTGTAGATGAACTATTTGTGACTGGGGTTTGATAAGATGCTTTTTGGTCTTCCTGAACTTTTCTGATCAATTGCAGCAGAACTATTTTGTATTCTTCTGTAAGTTGTCTTCTTGGTAAGAGCCTCTTTGCTTTCTGGGTTTCTTGTCTATTCCTTGGGGTACTTCTATAAAGCAAATCATGTAGCGTATCTTGTCACATTAAGGTCCACCAAATGTAGGAGCAAATTGACTCATGTCACCATGGTAAATAAGAAAAAAAAAAAAAGAGACTTATAGGACACAATCAATGTTAATATAGTTCAAGTGAATTCTGTGGAGCTAATTATTCCTTTCCTTAGCATGGTTTTACTAGACGCTGTGTTGCAATGATATAAGTAATATCAGAGTTAAGGTCCTCAGAGTTTCTAGGAATACATCTGGGAAGCTGTGTTGAGGAATTTTTCGTTCGTTGAGCATTCTGCATCATACGAAAGATAAACTGATTCAGAGACTTTAATAAACCAGTGTAAAGCTTCAGTTGTGCCTGTATCACATTATCTTTTGATATAGGAGGAAGGAGGATTAATTTAAATGGTAGCTGTTCCTTTCTATGAATCTGTATTGATACAGACATTAAAACTTAAAATTGAAGTTAGTCTGAGTTTTGAAACAATAAGAGTTAGAAACCCAAATAAAAAATAGTTTATCTGAATGCAGTTCAGCTAAGTGTATGTGTTAGCAAATGAACAATTTATAAATTAGTTTAAATGTATCCTGCTGTGGGTATTTGAGGGCACTTCAGCATAGTATAATAGTTGAGGTGCTTAGGTATAGAAGCGTTGCCATCATGAAATGCGTAATAAGTAGTTACCAAAAGACTGAAGACGGGATTGAAAGCTCATTTTCTTAGAGATGCATACATTTTCAGATAGTGAAATAAAAAGACTTTCTTTAGCGGAGCTCATGCTTCTTACTGATTTCTGTTCAAATGGAAATACACAGTAACCTGAAATAGGCCATTATTTTACTTTAGGTGTATAAGCTTGCATAATTTCATCAAAATTATGAAGGTTCTGCTTACTAATTATTAGATTTAATTGAACATCTCTTTTTCTCCGTATTAATAACTGCCCCAGTTGTTCCCTTCACTTTCTCGCTTTCCTGCTGAATAGCTCCTCTAACCTTAAAATTCCAACACATCCCAGAATTCTCTCATCTCTTCAACTAAGTGTTCCCTCAATGTCTCTTGCTTGGCTTATTGCTGACTCTGCTTTCTGGACACTGGGATCTCTTGCCCTGTGTCCTTCTCAGTGTAGGTCGTTTGCCTGAAACACTGCTTCCATTTGCTTTGTCATCTTTAGAAACAATAGTTCATGTATAACTTGCTTATATTGAATATATTTTTGCTTTGATAATCTTTATTTTGTTACGAAGTGATAATACGCTTCACAATTCCTCGTGTCTCAAGGGGAAGATGTGAAATGCAGTTGATCAAAGCTTGACAAACCCTGAGGTTTTGTATGAAGGTTGTAGGTATGGAGAATATAATGAAGATTCAGGTAGTGACTATGTCCAGACTTGAATACTAATAACTTTAACCAAATACCCTCAAAAAACCTGTGTCTTAGCTTGAAGAATAAAAATGAAAAAGAATGGTGGTTTTAATAATTTTAAAAGCCCTCAGGAAGAAGCCTTCACAAAGGATGTATTTTCCACCTCTGGGAGAGGCTTGTGAGAACTTAATAGAACATCAAAGGTCTGCATGTTGAACAAAAGCTCATAAACAATGGCCTTTTGTTTCAAGGGGAGTGTTTAGAAGGCTGTCGTGAGAAAATGTGCTGGAAAAATAGTTGTTCTTCCACCCTGTATTTCTTAAGGGGTCATCATACTCTCACCAGTTATTTCCCACTCTAGTCTATGCTGCTGATGTTTCTGGAGGCACATGTCAGCACTCTGGAAAATGCAGAGAAGGATCCTTTCCTTCTAGAAAAATTACGGGGCTTGTTTTAGATGACTACTTATAGGTAAAATTCTTGACACTCATAGGCCCTCAATTTGCCGTGAATTTACAAATACAGCATTTTAAAATTTTGTATGAAACTGTGTAATGCCATTTGAGGGTCCACCTACAAACCATTTATCATGGTCTCAGTGATTTTTATATTTCAAGGATCAGGTTTTGAGATCTTCTGTTTTCCTCATTATTTTAGTGTGATATATAGAGATATTTAAACATTCATTGCACACACTAACAATTCCCTTATTTATTCTCTTAGTTATCTCATCTATACAGCTGAAGTAGAGACAAAAGAAAATAGGTGAGAATGAAATAATTCATTTTTTTTCACAATCATATCTGAGAAAATTATTTTATTTTTTCCCCTGAACTAGTTTTAGTCTTCTTATGAAATGGTTCAACGAATAACTGGTAGTCTTTGCTATTAAGTATTGTGAAGCTAGGCTTGAAGAAGAAAGTGTTCAGTTTTGTCTTATATTTTTGGTTCACTGAGACCTTTCTCAACTAGGGAAATGCTTGAACTTCTTTAAACACTGAAAATTTTTATGATTACATTCTTTTTAAAAAGCCTGTATGAAAGCCTTTTTTTTCATCTATTCTAACTCCCCCAAATTAGTAATAATATTTAATATTTCTTCTTCAAAACAGTTTGGGTTTGTTTTGTTCTCATCCTCTTTTAAATATATTCTTCAAAGATGTTTTGTTTACATTTTTTTCTGGGAATTTTGGCATTCTGTTACTGTTTTTCTTGTGATAATTCATACTTGACAGTTTACACAAATCCCTTCAGTTTTATAGCTCTCTGCTTTTGCCAAAATAGTTTCTTCTATGATATGATTTAGCCTAATTTCCTTAGGAAGAACCATAATGCTTCACATCCCCTTAAGGGAGAAGACCACTTTATTGTTGTTGCCTTTTATTATTAAGCCTAATCCAAAATTTCTAACTAAAAGTCATATTGTATCATCGACTGCAAAGCGAAAGGCTTCATTGAAATGGCTGTCACTGAGTAGCTGAAAACCTGATCTGTGGATCAATTGGAGAATTAAGACTTTGAATTGAGAACAGAAAAGCATTGAGAATTCATGGAAAGACTGGCACTCGGGGGAATACGCTCACAGTCGCTTGGCTCAGTGAGGCAATGGGCAGCTGGATGAGATGCAGATGGAGGATTCTACATATTATTTTCACAGTCTGCCGCTAAATAAAGTGAGCTATGGTAACGCTTTCTGAGTATGGTGATTGTGTGGCTCATTGTGGTCATTTATTTAGTAGGACAAAATACACGAAAGACATCAGGGATCGTCTGTAACAGGTTTATCTTATCAATACTTGAAGGGATCAGGCTGCTTTGGCTTAGTAATTAGTTTGAGAAAAACCTCATGCCTTCACAGACGGGTGATGAATGAAGATAGGGAGATGATACTCAGTTATCAGGTTTCTTTTCCCTTCCCATCGCACACTATGACCTCATTTTTTTTTCCTTTTTTTTTTCTCTGTGCTGTTTTTTTTTTGTTTGTGTTTTTTTTGTTTGTGTTTTTGTTGTTGTTGTTGGTTTTTTTGGTTTTTTTGTGGGGTTTTTTTGTTGTTGTTTTTTGGTTTTTGGGGTTTTTTTGTCTGTTCTGGACAGAGCTGAATGTATTTCATCTAGGAACAGAATGTTTTTCAACTTGATATACTTGCTTGGGAAGCTGGAATCTACTAATATGTAACTCAGAAATCCAGCCACAAAGAGCAACAACTTGACTGCTTTTTGGAACTTCCCCGTTTCTTAACTCTTCCTTTGTTTTTTAACTTAGAGTAAATAGACTGAGAAAAGGAAGTATTTTCAGGCATGTTTTATACTATGTGCTATTTAAAAATTAAGCTGTAATACTGAAAACTGAATTCTTTAAAATAAGATTGTATTTTAAAATTTTCAGCACTGACTGTTTTTATGTCAGCATTTTGACAATTCTGGCAGAAATGTGACAGCATTCAGTTTCATGACAGTGATATTTAATAAGATTGATATTGCCAGAGGAATTATAAATTGATCAAAAACTGCAAGTGTCTTCCTTTTTTGTGCCAGTGTTAATTCATGACCACACTGAGTAGCCCGATCTCTCCTCTTGTCCATCTTTAAATGACAGGGGTGGGCAGTCCTCCATTCTCTGCCCAAGCACAATTTTCATCATAGGAAGTAAGGCATGAGAGCTCTTGAGATTCGGGAAAGACAGTGCTTCAAACTGTATTCCTTTCATCTGATGAACTTCAGGAGGTTACTAGGTTTTCTGTTTTATGAGGACCTATTAGATAGATAATAAACCTTGGCCTGCAACTAACCAGCACTATTATAGACCAGTAATACTCTAACAACTCCAGTCAGGCAACTTTCAGACATTTATTAAATGAAGATTAAAGACTAACAGCAACCTAAGAGTCCAAATTAGAGGATGGGTTTGTAATAGTTGTTGATAGCCGAGTAACAATAGTTGTTGATAGCCAAGTAACAGCTATATATACGATATCTGATATATATTTTTTTTTACTTCTAATATCATTTTTTGTCTTCCCTCATATTTCTTCACATTTTTCATACCAGCTATAAGCTACACAAATGGCTCATCTTCTTAAGAACTTCCTTTAGATAAGCATTCGAAGCCAAACAATTGTAAAAAAAAAAAAAAAGGAGAGGGGGGGAGCAGGTGACTGGAGAAATGCAAGTCGTCCTTCTCATTTCCATTTAGTCCTTGTTACTTGAGGCAGGTCTTCTTAAAAATCCTTTCCCTATGGTACTTTTTTAATGGTAGTACTAGCAGAGGTAGCACATCTGTAAGTTTAGAACTTGTGTACATACCTGTTACTCTCAAAAATCAGCTCTTTCAGTGAGATGGTTGGAGATGCACAAGAATCTGGGAGGAGGCACAGCCAGGGCAGCTGATCCAAGCTGGCCAAAGGGTTATTCCTACTATATGACGTCATGCTCAGTATATAAACTGGGGAAAATCCAGCTGGGGAACTGCTGCTTGGGAACTGGTTGGGTATTGATGGGTGAGTGGCGAGCAATTGCATTGTGCCTTGACTGTTTTATATATTCTGTTATTGCTATTATTATTTTCCCTTTCTATCTTATTAAACTGTCTTTATCATAACCCATGACGTTTACCTTTATTTCTAATTTTCTCTCCCATCCCACTTGGCTGGGGGAGGGTGGTGACTGAACAACTGCCTGTGGTGTTTAGCTGCCTGTCAGGTTAAACCACAATGTGAACGGCTGAATTTATTTATTTTGTACCATACATTGCAATATCTTTTTTTTTTTTTTTTTTTTTTTTTTTTAATAATTCAAGCCTAACCCTCCCAAAACTCACCAAACCTCTCCTACAACCTTGCACAGCATGAGGCCTTTTTTTGATAAATATTTCAGGAGGGTTCTTTTTTCTTCCACGTGTAATTTTCCAAGGTTATTGCGTATACTTCAGAAGTATTATGACTTGTACATAATTAGGGCATATTTTTAGAGATGAAATATGGATACTCAACTTCACAGGCCTTTTTTTGCTTCCTGAAAAATAAGCTAGAAGGTACAAACTTATATTTGTATTTAAGTCAGAATCGTATATTAAAAAGGCACACATATGCTAAGAGTGGCTAGTATATATTGAGTATCCTTGGTACTTCTATTAAATATGACAGCTTAAATTCCTGACAAAATCACAAAATTGGTCTCTGATTTCATATGATGTAAATTATAAGCAATAGATTGTTTGAATTTAACCTTTCTTGTTGACTTTCATCTTATTTTGAACACTGGGAAATTTAACTAACACTAAATGCCTGGAGATCATAATATTTTTAGATCCCATCATCTTGCCAAGTGAAAGTTTTGAATGACCTTCTGAAGAACATATGAGAAAATTGCCTACTGTAGATAACACAGTAACTGTGACCAAGGACAGAAAGGACATATAATTCTTTATAGTGAACTTTTTACTGGCTAGTGGCAATCTATTACTGACAGTTTGAGGCTGTAATGAATATCAGACAGTTTCAGCAAAAACTCCATCTTTCACATCTTAAGGAAAGCTGTGCACCTTTTGATTAGTACTCCATCAAGCCGTTCACCAGAGATTCAAACACTTGCAAACAAGTCTCTTTAGATAAGGATGAGTGAACTGATCTTTTTGATGGTTCAGTTCAGCATGCAGTTCAAATGATTCATTTTATTTTTGGGGAGAACCAGTTTCCTGGAGACTTTTAGTGGAAACAACAATTCCACCTATACCCTTTTCATGTACTTTCTATATTCTTTCATCTCTACTAGCTCTTTCTGTTTGGACTAAAAAGCTTATAATTTACCTGAGTGCAAAGGCACTGCTATGTTTACTGGGCCACTTGTTCATATGTTCCTACTGACATTTATTAAAATATGTAGCTTAAAAAAAGGAGAATACAGGTGACATGACCCTCTGCAAAGCATTTGGTGCTGTCCCACTTGACATCCTTGTCTCTAAATTGGAGAAAAATGGATTTGGAAGATGGACCACTAGTGGATAAGGGATTGACTGGGTGGTCATACTGAAAGAGTTGTGGTCAATGGCTCGATGTCCAAGTGGAGACCAGTGACAAGTGGTGTTCCTCAGGGGTCGGTATAGGGGCAGGCACTGTTTAACATTCTTGTTGGCGACATGGACAATGGGGTCAAGTGCACCCTCAGCAATGGTGCCAACAACACCAAGGTGTGTGGTGTGATCAACATGCTGGAGGGAAAACATGCCTGCCAGGGGGACCTTGACAGGCTGGAAATGTGGGCCTGTGCGAATCTCATGAAGTTCAACAAGGCCAGGTGCAAGGTCCTGCACATGGGTTAGGGCAATCTCAAGCACAAATACAGCCTGGGTGGAGAATGGAATGAGAGCAGCTCTGGGGAGAAGGACTTGGAGGTGTTGGCTGATGGGAAACTCAGTGTGCGCTTGCAGCCCAGAAAGCCAACTGTATCCTTGGCTGCATCAAAAGAAGTGTGGCCAGCATGTTGAGGGAGGTGGTTCTCCCTCTCTACTCTGGTCTTATGAGAGCTCACCTGGAGTACTGTGTCCAGCTCTGGGATCCCCAACATAAGAAGGACATGGACCTGTTGGAGCGAATCCAGAAGAGGGCCGCGAAGATGATCAGAGGGCTGGAGCACCTCTTCTATGAAGACAGGCTGAGAGAGCTGGGGTTGTTCAGCCTGGAGGAGAGGAGGCTCTGGGGACACCTTACAGCAGCCTTCCAGTACCTAAAGGGACCCTATGTGAAAGCTGGAGAGGGACTATTTACAGGGGCACATAGTGACAGGACAAAGGGTAATGGCTTTAAACTGAAACATGATAGATTAATATTAGACATAAGGAAGAAGTTCTTCTCCATGAAGGTGGTGAGGCACTGGAACAGTCTGCCCAGAGAAGCTGTGGATGCCCCATCCCTGGAAGTGTTCAAGGCCAGGCTGGACAGGGCTTTGAGCAACCTGGTCTAGTGGAAGGTGTCCCTGCCCATGGCAAGAGGCTTGAGCTAGATTATTTTTGATGTCCTTTCCAACCCAAATCATTCTATGATTCTGTGAAAGCTTCATACATTATGTTAACTTCTCTGCATGCTGGCCCTTTAAGCAAGTGGAAGAAATTTACATTTTAGCACTGCTGTCATCTTTCAGCTGGCATTTCTACCAGTAACTCTAGGGCTTGGTAGGAAAAAAAGTATTTTGGAAGGAGTTCTCGGAAATCCACTAAACAATAACTCAAGTCCCCTTGACAAACCTTATAGCAGAGATAAGCTTTAAGAAGCCTGTCCAACCTGAATTATTCTAAAGAATAGATTGTAAAATATTTCATTACTATATACAAACAGATAAACCTTTGTGTACCATAATCCAGGATATAAAAATAAGTTATTAAGAAGCATTTCAATCAACTCACGTATTAAAATGATCAATATTTGTGTGATAAAATTCAAATGAGAAAAGTTAGACAGTCTATCTCAGCAAAGTCCACAGTATTATTATACCTATTCATCTCAGTTCGTATGTTAGAAAACAAAGTTATGATTCCTTGAAAATAGCCTTTTTGTATGAATAAAGTGGGCTTATAGAGTTTTCTGTAATTGATAATATTTCATCATCTTTTGTCTGCTATGCCTGCTCCTGGGGGACAGTCAGGAAATACATATAAATCTCTCTCCAGTCTTAGTCTTTCTCTATGGAATACATTATCTGAGCATGATCAACTATAGAATGGCATCTTAGTGCTGTTAAGTCTACTTTTGTTTTCATTGCACATGGATTTTACTGCTGGAAACAGGAAAATGTATATTTCAATCTAAAGACAGCACTGACTGGGAAGAAGTTTAGAGTCTCTCTTCCATATTTTGCCAGCAAATCTTTTAAAAGTGGTAAGTTTTTACAGGTAAGGGCTTAAGCAAACATAAACTCCTAAATTTGTCAAGTCTTTCTGTGCGGATGTGATTTTGCAAAGAACACCTTGCAGTTGCTTATAGCTTACAGCAACCTACAGATAGAGTCATGTGCCAGGAATCTTTGAGTCTTATTCTTGCCATAGCGTTACACACTTTTGACAAAAGTGGTTTTAAAAGACTTTAGTAGTGTAGGTCCCATCTTAGTAAAAAGATTGTCTCAAGTTCCAGCTGAGATCACTCCTTATGCAATTATAATCAAGTACTAAAATAAATAAAACAACATATAGCTTTTTAACAGTAGATGGAGATAAGGGGAAGAAGTCACCAATACAAAATGTATTGATCAGTTGGCTACAAAAATTACTCTGTGGACAACAGAACTGTGTGGAATATTCTACTCTGTTTTGTTCTTGTTATAATGTACTTGGTCCAGTGTACATCACTGTAGTACATTCATTCTAGTAATGCATAAAGCATAGCAACATGAGTGTGTATTTCTTTTTATAATCTGTGGTGTAGGTCACTGCAGCCTGTTCATTAAGGTCCACTTATATTTGAAAAAGTATTTTTAGAGTGTATCTGTGTCTTGGGTGAACAGTCAGGCAGGGAGATCCAGTGGCAGTTTTCAGATCATCAGCTTTAGAAAATGTGCCATCCTATTTTCATTCTTTTGACAAATACTAAAATTAACTGAACATATTGATGATGTCATGGATGGATAATTACCTCTTATTTCTTCTGTCTGATTATTTTTTTTCCTACCCCACATGCAGCAAAAGGAGAGGCATCACTTTTGGAATGTCTGTCTTTCCTGACGAGCTTCAAAGAGTACAAAATTAACACTATCTGTTCATCAGTCACAGTATTTTGTTTTTCTGATAGAAGCTTTTCTTTTTCGCAATTTTTTTAATTTGTGTGTGAATAAAGTTTGTTGCGATTTAAGAAATTATATCTCACGTTTTCATTCCTTTGCAATACTTCAAATTAATGAAACTAGTTTGCTGCTGTCAAAACAGATATTAAGATAAGCAAGAGCAGGGTGAACCTCTATGAGATGTCATTTGATTCCTCAATTTACTTATCTAGCAAAGTATGATGCACTATGAAGATTGCATCCAGAGAGTATGGTTCCTGAGTTATCCAAATCAAAGCTTCTAATGCTGCCTGTAGAAATGCAACCTAATTGATGGAAAATTATTTGCAATACAGAGTCCTCAGTTTTGTTGTCTCTCTCTGTATTGTGATGTTCCTCCTTCCCATTCTCCTGTTTCCTTTGGCAGATTTAACCTTCTTCTTGTCTCATGCACTTTCTTCCCCTCAATTGCATATTATTTTTCTTCACTGTAGATATGCTTTCCGCCTCCCACACCTCCAGTAGTTTCCTTTCCTGTTCCTTAGCTGTGATGCAAGAGCTCCCATGTGTCACACACCCTGCACACCTTTGTCAGCCCTGTCACACCTTGTGTCCAGCTGGACTGCTGGAGCACCTTGCTCTGTTGGTAGCTAGACAGCTTTCCTCCATTTATCTTGCTGAAGCACTGCCACAGCACAGCTAGAGAAAGCAATTTACACTTTTAACTATGCTTATGTTTGAAATGCTCAAGAAAATGCAGAGAGAAATACAATGAAATACAATACCAAAAAAAAAAAAATCAGCCTTGAGGGAAAATGTTTAAAATGTAATAGAAAATAATAACAGTTTGAGAAACCTGGGACCCTTGTGATGGTCTGTCTCTCCCACTTCTTTACTGTAGTAAATTGTAATTTTGTGTCTAAAATTTGATGCAGGATTTTGTTGTGAGTGAGAAACAGTCTGTGGACCTTTTGGGGCAGTACTTGATTGTGTGGGCTTGATGATCCACTCCCTGGTTTTAGTTCCTGGATCACTCTGTGTACTTTGATATTGGTTATGTTTTGGAATTCCCTAATGAGTTTCTTACAGATTTCAAAGGAAGAATATAACATCTCCTGGAGCTCATCTATGTAATTCCATAGGACTCTTCCATAAAGGATCCTAAAAACATACTGGATGCATGTCACATCTCTAACCTTGTTCACATTCTGTTTGCATGTTTTCGTATGTATCTGTTTGTGCATGTGAGAGAAGGAGAAACAATTTACTTTGGGAATTAACTACCAACTCCTTTTCAAATAACAAGGTACAGATAATTGGTTGTAACTCTGCTGGATAAAATAATGAAAGCTAGATGATGGAAAGATGATAATGGGAAAGTTGACTTCAAATTGGATAGGTTAACAAACTGTCCCCCAAGATAAATTTTAAAAAAAAGGAAAAAAAAAAAGAGTGTAATTTTTAGCAAGAGGTGACATTCATTAGATAGTGGAGTAAAATGCAGATATAAGATTATCAGACCTTTAGCATGAATTGAATCCTGATTAAAAAGAATGTAGCTTATATGTGTGGCTGGTAGAAATTAAGGTGACTGTCCATGCCTGATGGTGTGGAGTTACAGTGATTCTCTGCTTATTGCAGTGTTACATTGGTGGCCTGATGTAGCAGCTTTTTCTGCATTTCTGGCCAATGAGTCTTAGCTACTTTAACATGTCAATGTTAATTTACAGTTGAGTCTAGTTATGAGCAAGAAGGATGGGATAACTTCTGAATTGGAAAATTAGAGAAATATAAACATTCATTGCAAATCGGAAATGAAAAAGAACTAGGAAATGGATAAGGAATGGAAGACTGAAAAGTATGCACCTTTATTCTAATTGATCTAAATAAAAAGAAAAAATATTTTGAAGAAGGTCAGCTCAAATTTTAAGGGCTCAGTAGGATTTTATAATTAGAAAATAGGCAGAAACATTTACACTTTTTGTTTTAAATCTTGCATTTTAGAATCTCAAACTCCTGAGATATACACGTCCTATTTAATATCTTCAAAATGCCTTGCACATTGATAGAGTGATGCGAATATTAATCAAATTAAAATATCTAAAGGTAGGCTTTATTCAATGTCTATAGTCTTTATTCATCTTATCCTACTCATCCTGTCTAATCTATCCTCATGGATTTTTCAAAACAAGAAAAAATTTCCGTGCAAGAAAGTATGCAGTACAAAAGCTGACAATGTAATAGAAGTGTCAAATATATGTTATTCACTGAAAGGACTGAAAGCTCGGATTCAAGTTCTGAGTCAAGAGTGGATTATGCCTGCTGAGAATTGCATTTCGCCCCTCACGTCTGTCTGTTTGTCAGTGTCCTTACCAGCTTCACTAATCCTTTGATTCATAAAGACAGAAGTTTCCTCTAGGGTTAAAGTGACATGTGATTGACTAGAATATTCTGTGTTCTGCCTAGCAGGGTATGATGCAGAACAAGATAGGCCAGTAGACTATAATTGCTGTTTTACAAGAGAAGAAGCTTTCATCTTCCTTTAAAAGAGCAATAGTATAATCAGGGAGAAAAAAATCATGTTGGAGTTCTGACATTTAATATCATGTTGAGCTCTCCCAAGTTTCAAAATCATAATTGTAATATTCTCAAGACAGTTCTTTTTGCAAATTTTATAGTGATATCGCAGTATAAAAATCAGGAAAGGCATCTGATCAGACTACAGCCCCATTTGTCAAAATTCAAGCTCTTGGCTGCTATTTCTTTGATGCCATATGTTCCAACTTTATACTTTGCTTTTATTTTCCATTGTATTCATGGTTACACATCATTCTCTTCAGTCCATCTTCAGTCTCTCTCTTGTCTGGAGTTAATGTATTTTTTTTCTTTAATTCATTTCCTTAAAAAGATTGAATCAAATATATTGTTCATCTCCTCAGAATGTGAGGTTTTATCTCCAGGATCCTGAAGTATATAAATGAGTTTCCTAGTGAAAATGTCACATAGGTCATTTTTCAGTACCCTCATTTCCAGCAAAACTCTGGGCGTGCCAATATATAACTTCAGCTACAGGAAAAGAAGTAATTCATCTGCAAATCAAAAGACACTGCCACATAGTTAGAATAATTAGAGGCATTTTACTGTAACATATTCTGAAGGTTTCAGTTTAATTCCATAGGTGGGATTCTTATCTTGTTTTCAGCTAAGTTTCTGACAGACTTTTTGACCTTTTTTTAAGGTTTCTGTGAAGTGCTTTAAATTCTTCTCTTGCACTGAAGCAGTTATCACTATTACATCATCAGGGATAGTGACTGTGTGCTTTAGATCCAGGTCTATCTGGAAGCACTTAATAAGCCAACTGAGTTAAAACTAGGACTTTGCTATATATGCAAATGCTAACAGTGATAACTACAAGAGAAAAGTGCAGAAATACTGCCAGTCTGATTTTATAACCTATTTTTCCTTTGCTTTGTGCCACCTTTGCACTTATCTAAATGTCATATGAACTGCAGGATCATGCTGATGGGGACCATATGGGTGACTAAACTTTCTTTTCTTTGTATGATTGCCAGGTTAGAGTGGATACAACATTCAGCAGATTCCCATATCTGTGACAACAGCTGGTCATCTTCTTGACAAGGCAAGTCTAGTTTCTCTGTATTGACTTATCCTGCCTACTGGTATTGCAAAAGGTATTAATTAGAAGCATCTTCTCCCTAGAACTGTAGCAAGGGAAATCTTGAGCCTGAAGGTAATTCTTGCTTTAAGAAGTTGATTGAATCTTAACTTCCTTTATAATGGTTTGCATAAAGTACTCATGCTTTGAGATCCTTGGAATATTATATGGCTAATGAGGAAAAAGGTAAGAAAATTTTAGTAAGTATATTAACAACTAAACCTTTAAAAATCACAAGAGAACTTAAAGATAGCCCCATGCTGGCATTTTAGTGTATGAAATACATGCCTGGAATTCAGTGGAGTTGCAACGATTGCACTGACGGTTGATTTTGGCTTGGCATTTCATATTGAAAAAAGCTATGAGTGTGTTCACTTCCTTATACTCACAGTGAATTCTGAGCTCCATAAGATTATTGTTAGTCAGTTAAGCTTTGAAATACTTTATGATAAGAGATTATCTGAGCCAAAATAGAGTGCTCTGCAAGTGTGAATGCTACAGATTATAACTGTGCTTTAAACTCTGAGAATGTAGGAAACTGTCAGGAGACAGTTCTATATCTATTCTGTTCATTCCATCAAATACAGTACTTTTAAATTTTCAAGATTAGCAATCTCCACCTAGAAACTGCTGAAGGACAGCAAAATTTACAGATTTCATTTCCAGTGTGTGTCACAACATCAATGGATTTGTCACTCTCAGCAGTAGTTTCTTCCTGAAACATTTTGACAGAAGCAGGAAACATTAAACTAATTTCTACCTCAGCATTACAAAAGTCTAGCAACAACTTGATATTTTTCCATCATATTCAAAGTATGAGTGAAAATACAGTAAATTTCAAGGTCACTTGTGCATTGCGAGTCCGAAAGACAACATACGGATCTGAGCATTGTAAGCCAAACTCTGCATTTGGATCCTTGCCACTGAAGTAACTGGAGATTCCTGGAATAATGGTGTTTTACTCTGTACCTTGCTGAGATAAAATGAAAGGGGAATCCAACCCGATCCATTTATCATCTTCAGAATTATGTGCATGCAGCCTTTTTGAGTAAAACTGGATTATTAACGTTGTATCGTGTAGTTGTTACTGCAGGATTATTAATTTAATCACAATTATCTGTAAATCTTAAAATAAGTCGGTATTATTTGAATTTGCATGCGTCTTCCCCATCTTGTGCCTGTTTCTATTTTTTTTTTTTAACCCTTACAGTTTACCTAAGAAGAAGATTGCAGGGATCCATTACCCCCCACTTGTTTGCTCAGTAGTTTGCTGCTCTGTTTGGGCTGCAATAATAAGCTATACAGAAATAGCTCATGTAGTTATGCACATTTTAATATTTAATATATAGGTTGATTTAAAAAAAAAAAGAAAAAAAAAGAAACTTCAGTGAAAGAAACACCCTTCTTTGAGCAATAGCAAGTAGTTTTCAAAGGGAGAGGCAAGAATTTTATACCTTGTTGAAAGACTGGGTTAACTGAGAGAGGTGATTTTTAGTATAGCAGAGTAACATTTACATATTTATGTAAGGGAAAGAACCAACCCCCAAATGCACTTTTAATTTTAAGTAGGAGGGTGGCTATGGTCTCTTCTGTGCAGTAAGAGAACAGGTTTAAGGTAAAATATACTATATAAACCGTTTACTGATGCCCTGAGTACAGACAAGGGTGGATTACTCTGACTTAGAGACACTCTTGTAAATCTTGGCATATGAACGTGGAAAAGAAGATGCAGATTGAGTTGGTAGCTCCTGGCATCAGTGGGGCACAGATAATTACTTGGGAGGCTCTGATCAGTGCTTCTTTGAAGAACAGTGGCAATCTAACATCCACAGCCCCTTATAGCTGCTGAATACCCCATAATCTTATGCAAAGATGATGTAAAGTCTGTTTTACCTGCAAAAGAAAGACATTTAAATTACATTTTTTTAGCAGTTCTGCTGTAGGCTTCATTTTATTAACAATAAATGGCACCGGTGGCAACAAAGGGGACAATTTATAGCAAGTTAGTATGTTCCTAGTTTTGCACATAGTATCTGTTTTCAGAAAGGTGTTACTGTATATACCCATGAGGTTACATACAGAACCGATTTAGGATCACCTCTTTACTTTTAATTCATTAATCAGACTCAAAATGGCAGAACATTCTTTTCAACCAAGGAAATTGCAGATTGGGTATACTGGGATTATTTTTAATAAGCCAAAAAATGCAAATTTGACAATTTGGAGAACTAGGTAAATAGGAATGGAAAATATTGAGAAAAGTTTACTTCATAAAAGGAAAAAAAAGATTCAAATGAAATGCAGGTTTCTGGGATTACTTCTGCAGTTGCAGTTGAAAGAAATTTTGTAAAATAAAACTTCCATAACCAAATAAGTAATGAAGGTTTGATACAATAAAATTAAACTGAAAGGACAGTAATTTTGTTTAGGCTTATTGATCCTATTATTTGTAGTAGAGAATGGGAAAGGGAAATGAAGAATAAGTTAGTTTATGAACATAGATTTTTGTTGATGTGTGTAAAGTTCAAGATAAAGTGCTGGTTTTAATGTTTTGCAGTGCTAAAAGCTCCAGAAATACAATTCATTGGAATGTATGTTACTCCTTTTTTACTGTTTTCATTGTTTTAAATAGCAGTCTAAAAATTAAAATGCTCTAGTCCCTTATGCTCAATCTGTTATTTGTTTGTTCTTTCACATTCAAGCCAGGTTGTAAAGTTTTAGTGCCATATTCTTTAATTTGTTTGTAAAATCTTGGCTTTCAAAAATATTAAGTGATGCAAAGCAAATCTGGAAAGATGGTCGATGTTTGCAATATTCCATTAAGTCAATATATATTGCAAATTAGCAGCTGTGCTTTTCGTGATGTGGCCCCATAAGTCGGTAAAATCTAATATACACTACTGTATGGAACGAACCTTTGTGAAATTGGCAAGCAAGACACATAATTTCCTGTTTTTCCTAAAGGCATCACCATTTTTTACTTAGTTGCACTGTTACCCTTCTTTTCAGCAAAACATTTGAGGAGAAGGAAGCTGTGCCATGTAGCAGGCTGGGTACCAGAAGCACCATAGTTGTCCTAACCCGTTAGGTGATCCTGCACTGCATCACAGTGTCTCCTGGCTTCCACAACCACCTTCTTATAGATGAACAGCACACTCCAGAAGAAGGCACTTTGGTTTGTGGCTCCTTCTGGCGCTGTGTCGTGGTTTAACCTCATCCAGCAACTAGGACCACACAGCCACTCTCGCAACCCCAAAATAAGAACAGTTTAATAGGACCACCAAGGAAGAGAAAATAATAACAACAGTAGAATATACAAACAAGTGATGCACAATGCAGTTGCTCACTGCCTGTGACACCAGTAGCCTGTCAGTTTCAGAGCAGCAGTATTTGTCCTCTGGCCAACTCCACTTTACATACTGAGCATGACATCATATGGTAAGGAATAGCCCTTTGGGCAGCTTGGGTCAGCTGCCCTGGCTTTGCTGCCTCCTGGGTTTTTGTGAACCTGCAGCCTGTGAACCTGTGAACCCTGGAGAGTTCTTGACTTGGTATAACATGGCTTGGCAACAACCAAAACATCAGTGTATTATCAACATTCTTCTCTAACTAAATCCAAACCGCAGGACTATTCCAGCTACTAGGAAGAACATTAGCTCTATCCCAGCAGAAACCAGGACAGGCTGGCAGCATCGAAACCTGAGTAACAGCTATCTTAGAACCCATCCAGAAACTTGAGAAAGGGACTGATACTACATTCTCACAAAGAAACTGAATATTCTGACCTTACGTATTTTAGAAAATATCTGAGCATTCTAGTATGATTATGGAATTCACTGAGTAATTACTCAATAAAGTAGTGCGTGAAAAATGAAAGGACAGCTCATGTTCCACTTTCCTCCTTTCCCATTACCCTGCAAAGTAGCACTTGGCTTGACCATCCTGCTCCTCAGGCTTACAGGACTTGCTGGAAAAGGCGACCACTGCTCCCCTTGCTCTCCCCACTCTGTTCTTCAGTTGCACAATCCAAGAAGAGTACAGCTGACAGGCAGATTGCTATGAAGAGATTATTTAATTTCCCAGGTTTTTGCTCAGTGTGATATAGTTATTGCTCTGGAGGAAGAGACTTCACCAGAGTCATTACTGAACTTCAATATTCTTCTTTTCATTAATGAAGCTAGTTACACATAATTTCCGGTAGCTTGGGTCATCTGCAGCTTTATTGCTGGGTTTCATGCTTAGTTATCTTCATTCCCAATCTTTCATATGAGCTCTACTCCTTGTTTTTTCTCCCTTATTTACATTATTCTGTACTTTTGGATGATCGGCTCTTCCGTACCTGCTCTTAGCAATTCATTTCTCGCTGTCAGTAACTGGAATGCTTAGGGTGGTCAGGCATTCTGTTGGCATTCCTCATTATCAGTGAAGCCACTTTGGGTTTCTGAGTGGGAGGGCTGGTTCCATTATGCCTGGGTGTATGTTTGCCCTGAGTGTACGGAAACCTATAGTATTCTTTCCTTCTTTGTATTTGGTGGCCTTACTAAAAAAAGTAGGCTTTGAGTGTAGTGCCTCATAAGTACCCAAGTACCCAAGTAATTCCAGACCCAGTGGTTTTCAAGAGAAAACTTCTTGTGATAAAAATTCTTTGCTCAGAGTTATTTTTGAAATTATGTCTTTGCCTGCAGAACTAACACAACTGAAGGCTTTTGAGCAGGGCCATTCCCTTTTACAGGTGGGACAAACAGTGTACTTTTTTAAAAAGCAATATGTTTTAGGACCTGTACTGTGAAGGAATAATTTTGCTTTATAGAGTTATAAACTTTTAATGGATTGGTTTAACATATCATTGCCCTATCCCCTAAATAGAATACATTTTTATATTATTAAGAATTCATTATCATTAGGGTAAATGTAGCATATAAAATTACCTCCCACCAACTGTGGTGGGTGTCAGACGCAGGGCATGAAGCTTGTTACCTGAAAACTTGAAATCCTCCTAAGGGATCTAGGAGGAGACTAACATACCAATATCAAGCAGAGCAATAACAAACATACCTATTATGTATCTTTCACATAAATACACTTAGATAGAAGGGAAGTAATTGAAATACTGAAGTTTATTGTAGCAGGATTCAAACATTTTCTATTTTATTTTTTTATTAATCAGCATAACATTAATGATTGGAATATAAAGCAGAATTCTTTCCCTGTAGATTTCAGCAGCAGTTTTCCCCAGGGTGTAATTAGGAGTGTTGTGAGACATTTTTTGCTTCATTTCAAATATGTGAAGCCTGGTTCTACTTAATGAAAACCTTGCCATTGACTTAACTCTCTCCTTTGATAGCCCAGTTCAGCTCAGAATGAAGGAAGCACAGATCAGGGTGCTTTGTTAAAGCAGAAGCTTTAACTTGGATGAAAAAAAGGCTGAGATTAGCTATAAAACAAGTTAAGATTATTAATATGTTAGTAAGGTGCTTGATGATGAGAAGAAAAAGAAAATTATGGTACGCAATTTAAAAAACCAAACCAAACCTATAAAATAGTCTGTACAGATGTGTATAAATACTAGTGTATATGTAAAAAGATGTGTTTGGAAATAGAAATTTCCCCCTGGAATAACCGGAATATTTTAATATTTTTGAGTAACACAGAAGAAATAAATGGACTATACAGCATACCAGAAGACAAATGCCAGGGGAAAATTTATTGTCAACAGGAATTACTTGAAAGAAAATCTTTGGACTATTATTGTGATTGATTAGCATAGTACACCACTTAAAATATTTTTTTGTGTAAATACAGTTATTGGAGCAAAAGAAGCATTTTATTTATTAGTAAGCCTTGTCAACAGAACTCTAGGCCTCAAGCAGATTTATCTGTAATTTATTCAGATCTGGGCTTGAGTTTTACACTGTGTTCTAGAGAGAAATTGTAATCTTTCTATTAGAATTTAAGGATTATTTGAAGTATTTTTAACAGAGGTTTTTCTTCTACCAGAAGGAATTTAACCACAATTTACTAGACTCTGTTCAACACTGCCAATCCAGTCTCTTAAAATTTTATTTCTTCTCTAGCTCCTATTTTGAAATAGTCGTAAATATTGCTATTCTGACTACTCAGTCTTGGTCATACATTGAAAGATGCTCAGCTTCCATCAGAAAGTTTAATGTTGGGGGAGCTGAGTACTCTGAACAATTCTCAAGTGTCCTGTAAAACAGAAGCAGTTTCAAGGTATTTCTATAGCCAGATATAACAGCACTGGCCTATTACTACAGCACAAGCAAGGAAATGTCATTACAAATACAAATCACGTAAAGGCTGGCAAAGTAATTTCAGAAGTGTTTTTGTAGCTTGATATATAGATGAACAGCTCAAAGCATACCAGAACATTGGCAGATATTTAAAAAACAAAGCAAACAAAAAAACCAAAGACACTGAAAACTAAAACCAAACTTAAATCTCAAAATTTTAATTCTTTGCAAGTCCAGTCCATTTAACATGCCTGAAAGTAACTTAGAGTGACTAGTGTGTGTGTGTATTGCATGGCTGAGAGTATGTTATTTTAGAGTTCGTTGTCTGACTGCATACCCCACATAAAAATGAATGTCCTAGGATTTAGTTTGGAGAAGTTTGGACAGCCAATATTAAATTCTTATGTGTAAATCTCGAATTGAAAGAATGAATTAAGAATAGATGTATGTATTACTCATACCAAAATGGATAAAGACAATGTTTCAAACTAATTTTGTTTAGCATTACTCATACAATATGCCTTTAACTGTTTAAATAAGAGTGGCCTGATACCCAGAGCTGTTGATTTCTCATCATTACTGTTGGTAGGTGATCAGTACCTTTATTCCAGAGGCTACTTGTAGGCATAGTCTTGTTTGAAAAGGTTGTTCATGCTGTAAAGTGTGTGTCTTTGTCTGTCTAGAGCAGGGGTGTCCAACTTATTTTCACCGGGGGCCACATGTTAAGACCGTGTAAATGTAGGAGTAGTTACAGTTATAAAGTCTTAAAATTGTGTTCGGGCCTTTGACAGCAACAGCGAGGCTGATGTGGCCCCTGGTGAAAATGAGTTTGACACCCCTGGTCTAGAGCATCAGATGCTTAAGTGCAGTAGATTAACTTGTCTCATTGAAGTTCAGTACTGTGATTTACTTATGCTGCAAATCTGGTATGTAAAACTGGATTTTATTTTCTTTATTTTTTTTCTGATATGCAAAATCTCATTAAAAAGGTCAGTTATATAGGTCTTATATAATTTTCAGAATTTTTTTTAAAATTTAAATATGTAAATTATTTCACAATCATTAAATTATACAATGTGCTTTTTCAGATAAACAGCATCTTTATCCTCTGTCTCCCTTCGAAGCATTTTTTGATAAATCTCAGCATTATATACCAAAGAAAAATGCAATCTAAAAGCTGATGTAAAATGTTTTGACATATAAAAATCATATTATATTAAGTCCGTGGTCCTTAAAGTCAATAGACATCAGTTTTGATGTTGATAACCAAATGCATGATAAGCAAGTAAGTGTTGGCAACTTGTGAGAAGGCATCATTTTGCTAAATATTTTCAATGTGACAGATAATTGATATTTTTTAAAGGATGAAAATTAGATTAGATCTCATCTGAGATGGCTAAATGATTTTTTTGTAAACTGGGATTGCACATTTACCTATGGACTGCACTAAATAGATAAAAATCTTGATTTCCTATTATGTCACCACAAAATACTCTTTCACTGAAGCTGCTTTTTGACAAAAGTAGTTAACTTTTTTATTTTGAGAAAAACAATAAGATTTAACGTAATTTTGTTAGTAGGAGTTGAAATGCTGCAGTAAAAACGGTAACATTAGCAGTAATGAACATGTTAGAATGAATAGGCAACATCTACTTTGTGAAAGCTGCAGCTTAGATGGCTTCATCTTATTTGTAGTTGACCCACATAACAGAGTCCTTTTCCTGAATACACTAGATTATATAGTTTGAGGGAAGGGGGGGGGAGTTATTTCTATAACAGGATCTGCCATTCCATGCTAAAGGAAAGTGCCCTACATCTGTCTCTGCCAGCAAAATTCGGACTCAGCAGCTTGATATGACACTAATTTACTTGCAGAGAGATTTATAAAGCTTCATAAATAGCAGAACAATATGATTAGATAGTACTTCTGTTGATTCAGTTACAACTGCGGTTTAAAGATACTAAGAAAAAAAAATGGCCCAAGCTGGAATTAAGCTTTCTTAATGGAATGTGGAAAAAAAGTCAGCAGTGATAAAAAAGAAACAAAGAATTTCTGCTGTGATCAAGCAGAGAAACCATTTCTTAAGTTTTGATGGATGTATTGCATCAAAACATGGAATTCTGAGCTTGTTAGGGATCTAGATTTCATTTATAAATTTAGTGAAATATTTTAAAATTATTTATTTTGGTTTCCACTGAACTTGTGTCCTTTCATACAGAATGGCTTATGTACCCTCTTAAATGTACCCAGAATACTGTGGGGACTTTTTTAGTAGTGACATATTATGCTTTTATTCCTTTTAATGTGCAGTCTCAGCAGTTCTCTGATGATCTCCGTTTTTAAGCTGAGTAAGGCAGAAGTTACCAACTAGGGTCCAGCATCCAAATCTATTCGTACCATGGATAGTTCAGCCATTTGTTACAAATACGACCTGCCTCTTGCAGCCTCTCTGCACTGGGCAGTTTTCCGTAAGAGGTGAGGTTTCTCTAGTGAAATCAATGTGGCATACGGTTGTAAACTTTAGCATGTAGCTTAGCACTAGTACACCTTCCGTCAAAAATCACCATAGAACAAGGATTTATTTAGAAAAATGTTTTAACTCCTACTATGTAAAGCCTGGCTCAGCTTTATGGCACAGGTAGTTATTGGAAGAAATTTACATCTATGTACATGTGTGCACATAGAAAAATATTTTCCATATTTTTCTGGAAAAAGCAGCTTTTTAGATGCTATTTCAGGTTGAATGAAACATTTCATATCTGTAAAAATGCTGAAATACCCAGTAGATGAGAGAGATCATTAAGAAAATGAGTAGTGAGTGCCTATCAATGGGTAGGGAAGTTATTTAGGAAGTCGAATACCTGTATTTCAGCCCTAGCAGTAACAAATACTCAAACACCGTATAATATTTGGTCCTGTCATTCCTGTTTTGCTCAACCCCCCAAGATTGCTTATTCCTGTTCCTTACCAATAAAAAGTAGGTGTTTGACCAGTGATGCTGGATTACAATACAAGCCCAAGTATAATGTACTCTCACCCTACGCCTTCAGGTCTAAAGCAAAAGTGAAGAGAATTTTATGTGGCTGTTGCTTTTAAAAGGCTCATATTTGATACCCATCCTTAAGCTGTTGGCTTCCCACTGAATATGAAACTGAATGAAAAATGGTCTTGTGAATACCCAACACTTGCATTGTTTGTTTGTTTTTTGTTTTTGTTTGGTTTGTTTTTTTTTTTTGTTTTGTTTTGTTTTTTGGTTTTTTGTTTTGTTTTCTTTTTCTGGAGAGGGAGAACTGAAAGGAGAAAAGGACTAGCTGTTTACCTGTTTTTCAGTTCCATTGATGTATTCCTTATAATTTGAGCTGTTAATTAATTGTGGAGTGTCTTGGAAATGTATGAGTAGGACTTAAGGATAAAGAAAACTTTTTTGCTATCTGAGGTTATTTTATGCTTAGCAAAGTATGTCATTGATTTATTGAGACTCATGCATAAGTATATTTCCATGCTGTAATAACAAAGTAATAAAACCAGTATATTTATAAAAGGCTAAGAAGTTCTTTGTAGGATACTCTTGATGGCATCTGTAGGCAAGCAGAGAGAAGAAACTGGATCTGAAAGCCTTATTTGCAAACATGTTCTTACATGATTTGAAGTGATATGAAGTTGAATTGAATACAATATTTGCTGGAAATTGTATTGACAGAGACAGTTGTCTAGCAGTCCTGTTAAGAATTATTCTTATCAGCGTAAGGATTATTCTTTACAGTCCCTCCCTATACTATGATAGTATCAAAGAGCCTTGGACTGAGATGGTGGGGGGGAAGAAACTCCTCTTTTAGATGTGGATTTGGGATCTTGTGCGGCACTGTTTCCTCTGAGGGTGCAGTGCAAGTGGTAAGCAGTCAAATCATGATGGAGCAGCAGGGGCTGCTCTTCTTAAACTATTGAGGCTACGGCACTGTTGCATCCTTGTAGGGGAATAGTTAGCGACTGGCCTGTGCTTTTTTGTGCTGGAAGAGATCTCCAGAAGCCCCCAACACCTGGAGTCCTTCAGGCCTGCATAAAGAACTGACTGCTGTCTAACCATCTGATTAGCCTGGCATCTGCTCAAAGTGGTAGGATAGTGACCAGGATTTTTCTATTATGGATATACTCCGAGAGACCATCTGTAACATCATTATTGTTGATTGTGCTGATTTCCAACAGTGCTGTTTTATTGTCCTTTGCTTTTTGTTTCTGAAGTTTTGTGAATATTTAAACATGAACTGACTTAGCATTGGAAAATATGGAGGTATTTCTCATGAAGGGAACTCAAGCTGGTGTGGTTTATTTTTCCAGTTTTTCTGGTTGCATCCTTAGAGCAATGGTAGTATCTATGGTTAGGAGCATCTAAACATTGAACTTTCATTATATCTGGGCTCTGGAGAAGATTAGCACAGGGGGATTAATGCAGTTGGAGCTGTATGTAGGAAAAAGAGGTTGTTTTGGGGAAGGTAGGTGGGCTGAAGACCATTCCTCCTGGTTACGTCCTTACTCTGAGCCTGTATGTATTTCAATCAATCAAGTTTTTAATAACATTTAACTGTTGACTGCTGCTGCATCAGCAAACTCAGAAATGAAATATCCCATCAGAGCTGGGCAAAACACCAGCACAAAGTTACCTGTGGTTCTGTGAAGAAACGAATTAATGGAGGCCTGAACTTTCTTTAAAAGCTGAGCAGTTTCCTGTTTCGCAAGCCAATGGAGATACCACCAATCCTTATTCTACTTGAGTTGAAACAGTTACATTGCAGTAGGGTCACAGAAGCCATCAAATGAAGATTCAGTAGACCCAAGTGCTCCTTCTCAATAAGAGGATAAAAAACTTGGTCTTTCGTTATAACTGGTCTAATATAAACCAGTTCAGTTGCTTGCAGAGTAAATCCTATTTGTCTGATCAAGTTGTCTGCAAGAAATATGTTTACACACAACTTGTATAGCAACTAAGCTTACTGCTTGGTAGGACAACTGTATTCTGTAAGGCTTGTTATTAAAATGCTTGGTTCAATTCTCTTTATTACTTTTTGTTTTTTCTTTTTTTTTTCTTCCCCCCCACAACCTTGGAAGGACCACAACTTTCAATGAAAAATATATCCACAATATACCTGGAAATGTTTGCTCAGAATTTTGTCATGTTCTCTTCAGTCAGAATTATGGTCATTTGTTTTCAAATTAGAAAATTAAAATACAGACATGCAACTTAGAAATGTGAAGAGATTTTCTGAGATGCAAGCTGTCCTTTGAAGGAAAAGGAAAAGAAGGAAAAAGAAGAACGCCTGTTGAGATTTACCAGTTACTTTTTCTTTATATTATTCTGTGTTGTAAGTCCAGCTACTTGCAAATAAAATACACTGAGAGGTAACAACATCTAGAGGGAATAATACTGAAACAATGGTTATAGATTTCCAGAAGAAAGATTCCTGCTTCCAGCAAGGTCAGGATCCTGTTATTGGGTGACGAAAATATTCATAATTTGAAATTTATCTTTAGCAGTGCAGAAGGTTAAAAAAACCCCAACTGAACAAAAACAGACAACAACAAAAAACCCCCAGAAACCACCACTACCAAAAACCCAAACCCCCTTCCAACTGCATCTTTTATGCAAATAATAAGGTGTAGAAGTGTGACTGATAATGTATAAAATTATGCATTCATGAATTCAAAAGAGTAGTTTAAATATTCCAAGTGTATAGAAAGTGATCAGATAACTGTTAAAGTCTTTCAAACAAAAACATTTTCATGGCAAGGCAAGAGAGACTAACTTTACAGCTTTGCTCTGTTCGTGTCCTCTGATGTTCAACAGAAGAATATAAACAACTAATTATTCACTCAGTCATGTAAATATCATCAAATGATCTTTTGCAGAAAGTGACTGAATTACATATTGCTTGTTTGAATGCTTTTTTCCCTGCTATAAAGTGGTGTAGAAAAAAAATCCCGAAAAGTTGAAATATAGGATCAACCAAGAGCTCCAGGTTATCTTTCAGTAAATATTAACACATAAAACATTCAGAAACTGTTTGTTTTAAGCTAGACACTTCTCCACAAAACTTCCTTTGAACGTTCAGGGTTCAAACATTTAATGGTATGTCAGGAAACTTGTGTGATAGTGACTGACCCCACTTCTTTCCTGTTCCCTTTGATATGAAAACATCTTAGTCTTTTTGATATGCTGGACCTGTATGTCAGAAAGCTGTGGCACTGAGCTCCAGGACTGCTATTTTTAGTCTCTCAATATGTTTGGAAGAGGAACATCTTGAATTATCTGCAGGAGCCTGAGCTAAAGAAAGATGCTGTGAGAAGTATCCATTTACATTTCCCAGTGCAGCCAGTGTAGTTACAAATGTCTGTAAAAACACCATCAAGGAAAGAAAAGAAACCAAGTTTAAGCTAGCTATTCAGGATTAAATGATAGTAGTTTCTCCCATCACTTGGGGATCCTGGCCTAATTTTCTTATGAGAACCTGCTTACTCGCATCATATCCTGTATTTTGCGTTGTCCTCGTCAGACAGAGCATCTCTTGGCAAAGTATATATTAGTTTTTCTGTCCAGTCCTCTCGGATACAATTTTCTTGTGCTCCGCTTCTCTTTCTCCTTCCCCCCTCGCCCCCCCACTAATTCATTCAGGCAAAAAAGCAGTGTCAAAACTGACTAAATCAAAGATGGCATCTGTTGGCAGGTGGGTCTTTTTGGCCTGTTAATGATTTTCCAGTTTAGCAAAGGTAATCCTCAGATGTCCATCATCAAAGTCATGAAGTGCTCCATTCAGACAACTTTCTCACATGAGCTTGCTTACTAAAAAATACTATTGCTTAGCTTCCATTATTAGTATTTTAGCAGTGAACCTTTCAGAAAAATTACACCTAGAATTTTTGTCTGTATTTACAAATTGTAGAATTTAGCTCATTAATTAAACTAAATGTCTATGCTAGGTGACTTGCTTCTCATTTACTGCAAAATCTGGAATGCAATTTATTGAGTTACAGGACATTTCACTTGTGGCATGTTACTTTAGCAAGAGCACCTCTAAGTTTCTGTATGGATTCTGCATTATAAACAATGTTATTGTCTCTTTGTTGTACACCTGCATGCATTTAATTTACCTGTCCCTTTTCTCTTTTGCTTTGCATTGCAAACAAGATACAGCTGCTCACCTCATAAGCTGGTGTTGTAAAGAGACACTTAAGAAGCATTTGTGAATTCATAAGGTGATTAAATACTTTAATATAGCTGCCTCAATGTATCTAAAATCTCTAGTATGTATGGTTGTGCACTAAGGCATTAGCACAGTTTCTAGAGAATTAGTTGTCTAGTTTTCCTATTACCTTTGACAGAAGACTCATATATATGATTCACTAAGCTGGAAATCTCTATAACACACTACATGCCTTACAGCACATCACAGAAGGTGCAGCTCACATGAGAAAAAGCAGAGAGGAGTCTTAAGGTACTACCACGAAAATAATTATCCTATTCACATTCTATTATTGAAAAGCAGAATTATTTTGGTTGGATTTTGAAGATTTTCTACAATCTTCTCTAAAGACGATTCTATCCTGTTAGTCTTTCTACATTTCTACATGCCCTACTATGACTCACACTCAGGTTTTGGTGGCTTTTGTCATTTTATCATGTTTGTGGAGCATTTGAATGGAAAAGGTGTCTTGGGCTAGACTGCAGAAAATATTGCAGATATCAAAATTGCCATTTGAAGAGCATTTAAGCAGTTAAATGCAAAACTGTGGTCCTGCAAACCCTGCTGAGCTATTACCTAATCCCAAAGAGATCTAAACTGTGAATGGACCCTAATTTCAATCTCCAGGAAAAACCCTTTGCATCTTGACAGTGGTGTGTGTCTTCATGTCCAGCTCATGTTTAGGACCAGCTGGTCTTAAGAAAATTTTTTCTACTAAAGTCTCCTGATGACTCAGTAAGGAAAAACACCTGACTGTGCTCCTCAGACATACGTAGAACTGCGTTGCCTGTAAAACGCAGTAGTGGTCAACATTCGGTTTTGAAATCTCCTTCTTTCCTTTTGCTGTTATGAAATGCACTCAAGAGAAAGGAGGTTTCACATCTTCTTGGCTTGGATGGGCACACTCGTTGCTGGATAAAAAACTGGCTGTATGGACAAGCCCAAAGAGTTGTGGTGAATGGAGTTAAATCCAGTTGGCAGCAGGTTACAAGTGGTGTTCCCTAGGGCTCAGTATTGGGGCCAGTTCTGTTTAATCTCTTTGCCAATGATCTAGGTAAGGGGATCGAGTACACCTTTAGTAAGTTTGCAGATGACACCAAGATGGGTGGAGTGTTGATCTGCTAGAGGGTAGGAAGGCCATACAGAGGGATCTGGACTGGCTGGATTGTTGGGCTGAGGCCAATTGTATGAGGTTTAACAAGGCCAAGTGCTGGGTCCTGCGCTTGGGTCACAACAACCCCAGGCAGCGCTACAGGCTCGGGGAAGAGTGGCTGGAAAGCTGCCTGGTAGGAAAGGACCGGGGGGTGTTGGTTGACTGTTGGCTGAATATGAGCCAGCAGTGTGCCCAGGTGGCCAAAAAGGCCAACAGCATCCTGGCTTGTATCAGGAATAGTGTGGCCAGCAGGACTAGAGAAGTGATTTTGCCACTGTACTCGGCCCTGATGAGGCTGCACCTTGAATCCTGTGTTCAGTTTTGGGCCCCTCAATACAAGAAAGACATTGAGGTGCTGGAATGAGTTCAGAGAAGGGCAGCAAAGCTGCTGAGGGGCCTGGAGCACAAGCCTGATGAGGAGCGGCTGAGGGAACTGGGGCTGTTTAGCCTGGAGAAAAGGAGGCTGAGGGGAGACCTTATTGCAACCTCAATGGAGGTTGTAGTGAGGTGGATGTTGGTCTCTTCTCCCAAGTAGCAAGTGATAGGACAAGAGAAAATGGCCTCAGGTTGTGCCAGGGGAGGTTTATATTGGTTATTATAAAAATATATAATAATACAGAATGTATACCCGGAAAGGGTTGTCGGGCACTGGAACAGGCTGCCTGGGGAAGTGGTGGAGTCACCATTCCCAGTCATGTTTCCAAGACGTGTAGATGAGGCCCTTAGGGATATGGTTTAGTGGTGGTCATGGCAGTACTAGGTTAACAGTTGGACTTTATGATATTAAAGTTCTTTTCCAACCTAAATGATTCTCAGTTTCACTGCCATTGAGTTTCGTAGATTTTTTTTTCTTCATAAATGTGACTATTAAGTGCAAGAAAGAGAAGTTAAGTCAACAGTGCTGCAGATTTCAGCTTTGTACTATAATATTTCCTACTAATTTTAGTTTACTTTGGTGTTACCTTGGTTTTAAAAAACCTTCAGCATGTGCAAGAAGAATAAAAATTATCAAAGCAAGGCACCCCAAAAGTAGCACGTCATAATTACTTCAGCTTAATTGTGTTAAATGCAATATACATTTTATAGTTAATTATATAATAACTTTTTTTTTCTTCCAGAATCTTTATTTTACAATTCAGGATATCAGTTGAACAGGACTCTTTAAATCAAAAAAAAGGCAAAGGTCATTATTTTAGTTTGGTTTCATCTTGAAATGTGTGATTTGAGCTTTTGACTTATAAATCATACATATCTTGCTCTAAACACAAAATATTAATTTCTTCATAACCTTTTCTGGGCTTCTTTGCGGTGTAGCACCTGAGTGCTTCACGAGCAATATTCGATGAATTTATGTTGCTGAAGTCCTCTGAGTGATGTATTTGATTTACACCCTGCAAAAGGAGAAGAAAACTACAGCTGCCACTGACTTCAGCTGTAACTGTGAATTGTCTGTGCTTTAGTAGCTCAGACCTTTGGATTCTGGCTGCCTGTCAGGAGCTTTGAAACTACTGGATTGCTGGAGAGAAGCAGCCAGGTGAGAATCCAGTTTTTCAGCACAGCATCTGATCATCCTCACATTTAAAAGGTGATACCAAGCCTTCATTAATACTCTGTTATTACAGGGGTGTGTGCTGGTTTGACTGAAATCACATTAATTTCCTTCATGCAGTTAGAAACTTTTATTTTTTGTAGCTAGCATGGTCTTTGGATTTAGTTCGAGAACAATAAGGTGGCATCATGGGATAGAGTTAATGTTTTTGTCAAGTAACTTTCCAGTGGTTTGGAGTTGGAATGAAGAGAATGTGAAAACTTGCTCATATCATAACCATTGTCTGGGAGACTGAGGTCTTTCTGGGCTCTGCAGGTGTGAGGCAGTTAGGAAGGGGGGCATAGGTGGGACAGACCTTGACTGACATCCAGGCTGATCAGTGAGAATGTTCCATACCATTAGTGTCATGCTTTGTATTTAATTGGAGTCGGCTTTTCCATCTCGTTAGATTTGTTCTAGTTCAGCTCCGTTCTGGCTCAGTTCCATTTGGGAGTTCCGTTAGTTCAGCTGGTTTTGCTAGTTCAGCCTTTTGCTGTTCTGCCATTTTGCAGTTGCCTTTGGGCCTTGCTGTCTTTCTGACCTCTTCGCTCTCTCCCCAGAACGGCTGTTCAGGACCAAGGTGCTCTCTCTCTTCCCTGGGACTGGCTGCTCAGCACAGATGGAGTTCGTGAGAAATTGCACTGACTATCACTTATTTTATATTTTATTTTCACTTTATATATTATTAGTAGTATATTAGTATTATTTTGTTATCTTATTAAACTGTTTTTATCTCAACACATCTTTTTTTCCCTTCCCTTTCGATTCTCTTCCCTACTTGGGGAGTGGAGGGGTGTGAGCTGTCATGGTTTTGATTGCTGGCTGGGCTTAAACCGCAACAGGGTGTTACAGCCAAATGCATCTCCATGGACCTTGGAGATCATTCATCTTAGACTCTGATAGGAGGGGATTCCCATAGAGTGGAATGGGATCACATAGTTAATGCTTAAGCACAGCTGATGTAAAGTGTTAAAGTACAAAGATAACTCTCAATCTGACTTTTCTCATCTGTCAATCTCACAGCCTCGAAACATTTATGTCTTGCTGTCACCTGCTTATGATTTCCTAATCGCTTTGTGATTCACAATTTTTTACTTACAGAAAATAATTATTGCTGTTTGCTTCCATTCCAAACAGTTCTATTTCATCTTGTCCTGGTTTTGTTAAAAACAAGTTTCTCTTTTAGTGAATTTTTCCCTGTCAGCTAAAGTCCTCTTACTAACTGCAGTTTTCCTGAAAGTTAGGTACATGTTTTGGTAGACATAGCAATGGAATACAAGGTCATTGATAATGATGCATCTTGCGAGATGTGCAGGCAGGAGGTGAACTGAAAAACTGACCAACTAAAGTATTTCATCCCATTCACGTCATACTTCATATAAAAGTGGGGGATCACGAGGATCTCATCACTTTTTCCTTATGGCCGACATTCGGAGAGGACCTTGCGAGTTGTCCCTGCGAACTGAGCCTCCGTGACAGACTGAATGCAGCTCCGGTTGGCTGCGGAGTCCAGTCCAGGACTTCGGGTGCCGGCCCTACATCTGCCGGAGCCGTTGCCGCGACTTTCAAGATTGATTTTGTATATTTTGTATTATTTTCTCTATTTCTATTAGTAGCATTAGTAAAACATTTTTATTTTTTCCATCTCTCTTCTCTCTGTCCTCCTTTCCCTCCCAATCGCCTGTCCTTAGTGGGAAGGGGGGAGAGGGAGGGGCTAAAGGGGGAAGAGGGGAGGAGAAAGGGTTAACAATACATCTGCCACGGTTTTATTGTCACCCTGCAATCAAACCACGACACATCTCCATTTTTTCTAGTGCTTATAGACTGGTTTTAGTCAAGTAATTTATCTACTAAAAATACATTTCAGGACTGAATAAAAGTTCCCATAGAATTATGTTGAATTCAGAATATGTTTTGGTCCCACAGATAGAGGAGAAAATATTTTGGAAAGTTTTTTTCATTTTTTTCCATGTATTAAAGTAGATTAGGGGTTTTTTTCTTTTTAAAAATAAGATTAATTAATATTAAAACCCATAATGCTTAACATGGAGGCTTTAGTCCAAACTGATCTAAAATATCCTGTATTTAGTCAAACAAAATCCTTATTTGGACAAAGTGACATAGTTTCTATTTTTCTTGGTTGATGAAAAAACGAACAACCCCTCCACCCCCCAAAAAACCCTACAAAACACACCAACAAAAACCCCCAACTCCAAGTAATTTTCTCAGTTCTTTCTCCCAGCTTTTTTCACTTCCCCGCCGCCAAGCTGCCCCCTACTTCTTGACTCTACACTTGCTTTTTCCAGTCTGATTATCTGCTCTTGTCTTTGATCCTTCATACTCTGACTCCTGCCTCAGTTCTTCCTCTCTAGGAATGTTGTCGTCGTGGATAGTCATCAAATTATCTCTTACTCCTGCATGTAGATGGAGTCCAGAAGTGACTTGGAGAATCTAGGGGAGAAAAAACACCTTCCTTCCCTTAGCAGAAGTCATAACACAACTCAATCTTTAACTTCCTCATGGAGTTCAATGAATACAGTGAATCATTATGCAATGGTTGTGCAAGCCCTGCACAGAACAGGAATGTAGTCAGAGAAGGCAAGTCTTTGCAGAATTTAACTGCTAAATTCTGGCCCACATTACTTCAGCCTATCCAAACTTAATTTTCGTTATGTTGTAATATAGGATGATCTTTAGGAAATCTGGAAAAGGCAGATCTCTGACTTGTCAGTCTTCAAGTTTTATATTCTGCTGCAGACTTTGGGACTTCTGTGTGAAGTGGCTCTAAGAGTTTAACAGGACATAAAAACATATTTCTTTCTGGCTTTGTTATTAGAAATGATTGAGCCTTTTTTTTTCCTGAAAGTTGTCTAAAAAATTAATCTGGGACATACGGCTTGCAAAATTTTAATGCAGTTGGTTTAAGTTTTGCCAAAATTAGTTGTATCTACATGAAAAAGGATGAAAATGAGATAATTATAAACTTAGAGGTAGCAATCCTTGGCAGAGAAATTCTTTTCTGATTACCTTAAAAGCCAGGCATAGTTTCGCCCAAGACGATGACAGGACCGTGTTAGTGCTTCCCCTGAGAGAAAACTCCTGTAGTAGTTTACCTCTCTTGAGATCAAAAAGAAACTAAGACTCCAATTGCAGAGGAGCTCTGGATGCAGGAGAATCTAGCCAGCAGTTGTTCATTTACAAGTAACCAAGCTTCACTAGCTAATATAACAACTTCTAGTGTCTTTTTTCTTTTTCTCTTGTTTTCCTTTTCTTTTCTCCCCTTCCTCCACCCCACTGCACTAACCTCTTGTTTCAGTCATCTTGCAGTCTAGCCGCAGGTATACTAACAGTGTAAATTACATTTCCATGCTTCATGTGGCTGTTTTGCCTTTGGATAGTCACTATTCTGTTTTCTAAGCAGCTGATGAATTTAAGCAGCCTACTATATTCGAAGTCAATGAGGTTTCACTACTGTGGCTGTAAGCAGAATTTGACCGATAAAATTGTTTTTTTCTTCTCTGCAGTATTGCTTGCATCTGCGGGTGACAGGGTTGCTTGTTTTATCTCAGTGCTTTTATCTGTTCTACTCTCCAGTAAGACCCTTCTTCCAAATGGCTCCATGCTTCCAGGCGTATTTAAATAATTCATCACAAAAAGCTGGAGTAAGCAAAATAAATAACACAGTATGATCTATAGCCGAACCTCAAAGGCAGGAAGCACAAATCATGTTTAACCACCTAAACATCAACCTCTCGTCTCACTTTACAGACAGGGAGCAGTACACTTGGAAAAAAAAAACCAAAAAAACAACACACCAACAAAAACCACCTGGTGTATAAACACCCAACTTTTAATATAAAAAAGAAGAAATGGGTGGAAAAGTTAAAAAAACAGTTGGCAATTATTTCAAAGGAACATTGTTCAAAAATATGAAGGTGCGTTCATGTGCATAATAGTTTTTCAAAAAAGTATTCATATAAAACCAGCTATATACATCAGTGGTAAATGTGAGCTGTTTCTCTTATATTGTATTTTTTTGTTTTCTTTGAAGAAAAAAGCTCAATAGTTATTCAAGGTCTTTGTTAAAACTGAGGTCTTTGCATGTTATTCAGGGTTTTTTTAATTATTTTATTAGAACTGGCTGATAAAAATATACCTGACCATGTAACTACTTGAAAATTAACTTCTCTTTCTTCTTTGTCCTCCCTTCATCTCTATTTGCTTGAAAATCCCTATTCTTCTACCTACGCAATCTCTCCAAATCCTTAGCAAATTCCTACTTTTAACCTGCCCCACATCTCCTATCTCTTCCTCTAAATGTTCCTTGGCGATACAGGGAGTCTGTCCGCATATCAGCTTTCTAAATATTACTCAAAATGGTTGATAAACCTTTCATAGTGTTTGCTGTATGCTCCCTGGATTTTGTGATCCAAGGGACAGCAAAGAAGAGCTAAACATCCCCAAATACTGGGCAGTTGTGCAGTGACGCTACAAAATGCCAATGTGTAGAGAGAATGAGGCAGGTTTCTTGGATACCCAGTGGAAAAATGAGTAGAAGCTTATACTGTTCATAATAGCATTAGCTTCTCCTCTGTGCCTTCTGTTCCATTTTATGGATTAGAGAAGAGGATTAGGCAACCACAGGGGGAGCAGAGAGATAAGGTTCACCGTGCAGACACCAAGGACCAAGCTCTGGCTATGATATGGATGTTCCAGGAGATGTGCCGGCAATGTCCAATAGCCCCATGGATCTTTAAGCTCGCTGGGTTTTCTAGCACTTTTCTCCCTCCTTGGAGACGTGCAGAAACGATTTCATTCTCTACTGTTTGTCGCATATCTAATGCTATGTCTTAGAAAAACCCTCCAACTTAGATATTATATTTATGTACAGCAAGTTTGCATTCTGATAAACTTTCAGTCTTCAAATTATGCTTTTCCTTTGGCCCCAAGTACATTATTTGCACCTTTCTTTTAATATCCTATATTTTTTCCTAATCCTTTTAGTCTTAGGAAGTGTCCTACTCATTTATGTATCAGATCACAATCTGAACCATTGGCTCAAGATGCAGGGATGATCAAATGGCTGGTTTTATGTATTTTCAAATAAGAATGATAGTGTAGGTAGAAAAATCTCCTTTCATACACCAGGATTCTTGACCTCTTCACCAACTAATTCACCAACTGTAAGTCGTGCAGAAAAATCTGTGATAGCCATGGACTCTCACACACCAGCAATTAAGATGGTTTCATGTAATTGAAATAATCCTAGGCATAATAGTTAAACAGAATTAATTTGGACAGCACCCAGAGGGGTTAATGCAGTGTGAATGCTTCCAACACATTTTTTTACACTTTAGTGATCTTACTTGGGAGAGCCAAGTATTCTTATTAATCAGTAGCCATATAGTATAAAGCATTAATGTAACTACCAAATACAGTCATCGCTGAAGGAAGTACTTAAAAATGCACTGTATCTGACAGCAGTTTATGTGAGTGTGTCTCTCATCTGTCATTTTCCGTGCTCTTTTTAGGACAAAAAGTTGTTTATTGCCATGTTAGAGGTCCCATCCTCCTGTCTCTCCTTCTCCATCTGCAAAATGAAATGCAGAAACTCACTAAAGGACTTGTTACAGAGGAATAGAAGGGCACTGCATTTCTGGCAAATTGTGCTTGGTGCAGGAAGAAATCTTTGCTTTATATTTTATGCGGTAGCTAAATTATTTCCTTAATCTGTTTCAGATACTTTCGTGCTGCCTATAATGGATGCTGCTGGGACTAGACAGCAGGTGTTTGCTTCAGGTAGTCATAAAGTCTTTTAAAAGACTTTAAAATGTCAGTATCAGTTAAAATGTCTTAGTGGGAAGTTAGCTACTGTGGAGATTTTATGGAAATTTTCAATGCAGTGCTTTTCTTCAAAGAATTATATCAAATTTTCATTCATCTATGACAGAACTTAGTCAACTGGATGCCTCTGAAGCCCATGTGTACAGGATTTGTGCCATTTTTAGGCCACTACTAGTTTTGTCAGACTTATCATTTCCTGCATGCATTACATACCTGCCAAGAATTCTGCTTGAAGCAAAACCAGCCTGTATTTGGGTTTTTTTCTTCTCTTTCCCTGACAAGCCTTTCCTAAATTTCTTATGATTTCCATTGATCCTGTTCTGATGGTGTTAATTTATTATTGTCTCCCTTTTTTCTAAGGAAAGATCCTAGCTTTTCAACCACCTGAATAATCACTGAGAGAATGAATGTGTTATAATGTGTGTGTAAATATCTAGTTAAAAATAGAGTTAGAGACAGACATTGTCTCAGTGAAAGAGGGACTTGTGAACTACTTTAATTTAGAGATAATTTAATTAAAATATTAAAATTAATCATAGTTGACATAAACTGAATGCACCCAATATACCACCTTGGATTTTTTCCAGAATATAAGGTATATAACAGTTGTGACAGTGATTTTAAAGCCATATTTAACAAATTGCTATTCATCATCTGTATAAGGAATATACATATAGTAATATGAATATATAATATATTAATTTATTCCAACAGCTAAGAAGTATTTACAGTGTTTTACAGACAATCTGTTACATGAACAGCTGTTACCTTTTTATGTGTGGTGTTCTCAGAAAAAGTTAGATTTCACTCTGGTCTGTCTTACTGCTGACTTATCTGCAAGAAATTTATGGTAGAATAACTGATCAATACTAATGGACATTTTAGCAACCACATCATCAGTAGAAAGGAACTAGAGGTAGTCCCTGATGTTATAAAATAGTGTATTGAATATATTTAGGTGATGCTCCAAGTTTGTGATAGAGCATCTGAAGTTTCTTATGTGTTTTAGAAGCATATTGCTTTTTACAGTACTTGCTTTTTACCTCAAAGCTACATAAGAAAGAAGGTGCTTTAGACTAGTCTGTAAAATACGTAAAAGATACCTGTAGGAACTCTTGGAAATTTGAGAAGAGTTTTTCTTAGAGCACAGAAAAGGAGCAAACACTGTGGGAAATATTCCCAATAGGCACTTCTGTAAAGTCTGTTTCTTCTCGTTTTCATCACCTCACACCACATAGTAACAGAAGGCCTGTGTCTATATGGCTTCACATATTTACACACTATTTTTAGAAATCTAATAAAGAAGATAATGATGGGAAAAAAATAGATTTCTGTCCCCAGATGTTTACAGCTCCTTTCTGTGAAAGTCAGTCACTGGAGAGGCAGCAGAATACAGCACTGATGTTTTACATGTGAACTGCTACACACTGTGTGTTTCTGCAAGAAGTGGAGGTAAGATTATTTCACTCAGCAGTCTGGCGTTCCAGTGCAGAAACTGGTAAGGTTACAAAGAAAAATCAGTTTTGCTCTGCTCCAGACCCTCTACAGTTCTACCGATTAAATTCAGAGAAACAGTAACTCATTAATATAACTGTCAGGTGATTGTATTGAGTTGATACTGGATATCAATTTTGTTTAACAATTTTGTTGAACTATTTTGCAACATCAAACATTTTATTTGGGTTTTGCATTGCAATTTTTAGTTCATTTTAGAGGACTAGTATTTCCTTAAAACACACACACATGAAACAACGTTATGTTAGTTCCAACCATCCACATATATTACACTGTAAACACTCTTTTTGGTGATGTGGTTTTCATTTTGCCTTTAAGATTTCAGTGTTAAGGTGGCCTGTTCCTTGTTAATAGATTGATAAAAGTATGTCCTGCATATCATACAGTACGGTTGCCGTTTTGAACTCTGTATTCTTTAATTTATTTATCACTTGGAGGCAGAGAGGATATAAATATCAGGAATAAGACTTCAAGCTACTTTTGTGAATCAACATCATCATCAATATCATTGACTGTCCTTCACATGCATTCCTGTTTATTGACAGTTAGGATAGGATTTGATGTGAAGTGGCAAGTCACCTTTTCTAGGTGCTTGTGTCTTTCATTTGTTGTGGAACAGCCAAGATGAGCAGCCTGAACTGGACCTTTGACTTTCAGTCATCTAAAGTTCAATGAAATGGCTCCCAGGCACAGCATGTAACTTGCGTTCTCATGGCTTTTCAGACTTTTACTCTCAAAGTTGGTCCTTTCTGTGTGGCCCTTGAGAAGAGGAGATTTGTTTAAAAGTTTGAGTTCCCCAAAGCTTGAAGGTGTCACATCCAGGGGAAGTGAGTGTAAGGAGCGTGGGTGAAGGTGCAGAGACCACACAGCTGGTCTCCTGGTTGGGCTGCTTTAGAGTTTGTCTCACAGAGACATTATTTGGGTTCAGTAGCAATGCACACACAACTTAAGAATGACATGTAATTTTTTTTTCTTTTTCTTTCCAATTTCACGTTTTCTAAACATTCGTTTTGGATATGATATTGATGAGGTGACATTTATGAGTTTCAGATATTGTGCTGGCATAATTTTTTCAAGGAGTCTGATTTATGTACCGTATTTGATGAATTTTCTTTTCCTCCAAGGTCCTTACACCAGAAAGAAAATGGAAGTTTTTAAGCTGGCAGAAATCATGATATTTGCCTAAAAAATAGAGGACAATTTTTTAAAGATCATGAGATCAACACTACAGCTAAGCATTAACTTCTATGACAATGTGACAGGCAAAAATATTCATGACTATGGTTTTTTCTTCTTATTTCTGGTCAATTTTTCACATGATAGCTTACTTTGATTTTATGTAGATAGTGCCAGCATACAAGGCTATTACTAACATGGTGAAAAATATTCCTCGATTTAGTACCTTCCAAGGGATTGATTTGGATGTCTCTATGCATTTAAATTTTATAAAAGGGAATGGTAACAATGTTTCCGATGCTGAAATTACTTTTGAAACAATTTTCAAGCACTTTTAGAACATCTTATTATAATCTCTCTAATTGTGCCTCTCCATTGCTTGGATGAAATGTCGTGTAAGGTTTTATTATATGCGTTTATTCATGCTGTACATCGTTGATGATTTCACTTGTTTATTTGATGGTCAGACCATTGAACAAAGAAAAAAGGCATGAATTCTGGTCTAGTTTACCATATTTTTATTACTTTATCACACCAATTGCAAAACGGTAAATCTGTTTTATTGTTTTTTCAAAAGGTTAATGTGACCATTAATCTTTTTTGAATTTATGCTACGCACAATATCTGCTTTATTGCATATCCATTACAGAGTCAAAGCTTTGCAAATTTGATCAAAGCCAAACAAATTATTTTTCCTTTCATCTTCATGAAAACTCTTGTCTGCCTGGAAACTTTACTGTAACTCTATTTTGTTATAATTCCTTTAGCATTTTGAGCAAATTAGCTAGCAGACGTAGTAAGAGTATCCAGAAGACAGAGTAAATAGATATGCACGTTTCCTTATCAGCCATAGTGCAGTTTAAAACTGTGCCAGCAGTGAAGCTGCTTCAGTGGAACCAGTTTTTAATCTGTAGAATTGATTGTTGATACTTCTTTAAAGGCAGAAACAGGACTTAATAGTTTTCTTCGTTAATAATGGTGTCTTGAAGGAAAAAAAAAGACTTTGCTATGTGGAATGTTGACAGGTGCCAGGTCCCAGACACCAGAAACCCTCAGAGAAGGCTCTTTAGGATATATGGTCCATTTTAATCTCTGGACAACCAGCTCTGTTTCTGAGAGATGAAAAAAGTCTGAGTCATTTGAGATTGTCTGTTGCCCATATAAGAAAGCTAAAGCAGTAGGTGGTGAGAAGATCTGCAGCTGCCCCATAGCAATATAATGGGTGCTACCTGTAGAATGGCTCTTTAGTGTAGGAGTGTATTTAGTGTGGCTAAGATATTTTCATGGAAAATCCCTCAGTGAGTGCTTAAAATGTGGTAAGAGACAAGTCACAGGCAGCAAATGAAAGTCCCCTTGGAGCATCAAAGGAACTACAGTAGATTGAGAAGGGAGGACATCCTCCAAAGAGATGGGCGGTTGTTGCAGATATCTGCAAGATGTGTTGTACACTGCAGCGCCTCACGGGTGTGACAGCTTTGGGGCAGAGTACAGTTTGATCACGGCTGCATGCAGTAGCCCCATGTTTATGAACTCTGCTGGGAGGACTTTACCAGCATGTCTGCTTTTCCATCTGTGTACAGCTGTAATCCTTTGGACCCCAGCTGGCTCATTGTCAAACCAGCACAGACGCTTTCTTATCTTACTTTTCAGCGGTAGTGTTGTGCTTAAATCGTCTACTCTGTAGACATGTCTTGCAACACTGACAGGAAAAAAACCTTATCTAGTCTTGCATAGGTAACCACTGGGAATGGCAAGACAGATGTGTACATTTCTTGTTCTACAGTCTTTTTTTCCCCCTAAGTATTCTGTTTTTACTGAAGCATAAATAATACTTTGTTTTACTCTGGCCACTAGCTGTTGGAAAGAAAAAGCACAAATGCTTAAATCTGGTCAAATATGTTTTCATCTAGTTTGGGCTTGTTAAAGGAGGGGAGAACTGAAAAAATTGCAAAAATACTTAGCCCAGGAAGGAGACAGTAGAAAAATTAGTTCTATAACTGACAGATGGTACCAGCCAAAAAAAGTTTTCCTTTTAGAAAGCTCTGCTGGCATAGCATACTGAAGAACCAGAAACAAGGTTAAATACGATGTCTGCCACTCAGTTTTGGAAGGCACATGAGTACTTGTCTGTGTCGTTGGACTTGTTTGCCAGCTTACAAAAAAACAGCTTAGAAAGTGCAGTATGCTTTAATGTAGTAGTAGCTTAATTAAAGATAATGAAAAGATTCAGATATTGAAAGTTATCTTCTTAGCAAGAGCCATGTGTATGACACTGAGCAAAAGATTAAAAATTTCAGGTTCCTTTCCAAAGTAAGCTTGTTACAATATCTTCCTATGTTAAAAATAGGAGGGATCATTCCTGTACTTTTCTGCATTTTATTTCCTTTGTAAGCTTAGTAAGCATAATAAGTCTGCTTATCCATAAATACAAAAGGAAGGACATGCTGTCAGCATTTTCAGCCTTATTTATTCCCAAGTATGTCACAGGGATTAGAGAACTAAGTAAATGTATGCTATTATGAGCGAATGTTTCATAGCCTGCAAGGAAATACTCATTTTTCTTCACTTACTTTCTCTTCTTACTAGTCCTCCACAATGGACTCAGTTATGACTCATTCTTTGTCTCAGCTATCTTTCATTGCCCTCTGTTTTTCATTCAAAATCCCAGGGGTGCATTGGAAATGCTAGTTCACCCTGGAAAATTTAAAAAGAAACAAAAAAAGTATCTACCATCCAACACGTGTTGTTTTCTGAAGGAGTCACTTTCTGATCCATGAGTTGTTTTTTCTTTCTTTTTCAAACAGAGAAAGTCCTTAAGCCTGAAGTGTATTTTTAGGTTCATTGTGCAGTGCAACAGGTCTAGACAATTGAATGCCTCTACAAGTCTTCAGCCTATGCCCTAAGCTGCAAGACAAATTACAATAAGAAAACATGAGGAAACTGTGACCAGCTTGAGGCAAGATACTTGATCTTTCAATAATTTCTCATTTTTATACAGAAAAGAGGGAAGTGGGTATTTCTGGAAATATGAGATCCCAATACAAGATAATCCTAACAGTTTTCATCACTCTTACTAATTCTATTGGATTTAAATTAGGAAAAAAAAAAAAAGCCGCTAAGGGCATGTCCCCTCTGGAAGGAATGTAAGCCAGGATTTGATGATGCTTGATATCTTGGACTCTTATGGGTCTCCTTCACAGGAGGAAAACATTTGGATGAGTGGGCAAGTAAATTGCAGAATCTTCCAGTTAACTCAAGACACTTGAAAATGAACAACAAAAGGACAAGTTTTTTGCGGATTGGCTGTGAAATGTTAAACATCAGGAAAATTGACCCCCAAAATCCTCTCATTCTTAACTGTTAGTCTTTGTGGTGGTTTTCCTTACTTTAAATTTTCCCTCTAAATAAAAAGCCTTGGTGAAGGGACAGGCTTGAAGATACTTTGCCTGGTGGTATAGCAATCAAGTTATACCTTTACTAAAGCGACAGCCAGCAGGTTGCACTGAAGACCAGGTAACCACATGGGAAAAAAGACTTCACAGACATATTGTGCTGCACTGCAGAGAAAATGGTCAGGGACTGGCTGTTGTAGAAGGAAGAAGAACACTTCTGATCAACTTGCCAGCCAAAAAACCCAATAGTTTTCCTCTTTCACCTGAAAGCATTAGAGGAAATATATGTTTCTTTTTAAGACTAGGGGACTAATTCTGACACTGACTTTTTTCTTTTTCTAAATTCATTTTTTATTTTTACTCTACTGCAGACATTCTGACCACATACAAAATTTGAAACTGGTTTTACAATTCAATAATGGAGAATGTTCAATTTTTTTAATTGAACAAAAGAAGCTCTCAGTACAGGAAGAGTATCTCCAGCTCAGCTCTACTCAGTGCTTTTGGATTGCTCCTGGAGATGTTATTTGGATGAAAGCTCCTGTCAGACTCGATAAAATGACTGACAAGGCCAAATTGGCATGCATTAAGGGAAATGACAGGAGAAAAGCCTAATCATGCCTGTACCAATAGATTCAAGCTATTTCGGTGATCACACTGCCATCCTGTGTGCGTCAGTAAGGCTTCACTTTCATCTCTGTAGAAAAAGCTACCAGGCAAAAAGGCAATTGGCCTTGATTACATACCGAGGAGAGGCCAAAAAGAAAAGTCAAGCTCTCTTGGCACTGATAGGATAACAGATCGCTCTAATACACTCTTCTGTGTCCCACAAAACAAACAGGAACATGGTAGTTAAATGGGGGAATAAACACTTTCGCATAGAGAAAGCCTGGAAGCGCACACCTTGGCTCCATCAGTCCCTACCCCTGATCCAGTCTGGTGAGAAAAAAAGTTGGTGGAAAGTGGAATAGTGTTTGGTGAACAAAAACCATCTAAGTAACCATCAGGTGACTCTAATATGATGACTATACTATTACTATGACCGATATGAAATATAAGATGCTAATTAAGAAAAAGTTAGTCCAGCCCTTTTTCATAATTCCAGGTGATTCCGTTGAATGCCCACAATGAAGAATTTGGGTTTCTCCATAGCCAAAGGCTATGCTGGAGACTGAAGAAACTCACTACTAAGAATTTTTGAGCAGCACAGTTGGCAAGCCTTTATCTTTTTGGGGCAATATTGGAAATACTAGAGTCTGTCTTACAGATAAAACTCGCTGAGTGTCTCCCTCTGTGACACTGACTTGTTAAAATCCTAACGTGCAGGATAGCCATGACAGCAGCATTATCCTGAGAAGCTGAAGGCTGTCAACCACATTACAGCACAGCTTTGGAAGCAGATTTTGTTCCACTGACTACAACTGACCACCTTTTGAGTACAGGTGGTTGTGCTCGAGGGCTAAGTTATCTCCTTGAATGTTTCCCTGTTTTCCTTAAATATTGCTTAAGATTGTTATTAGGAGAAAAATCATCTCCACAGGACTCTGCTTTCCACCAGCCATTTGCTAAACACATAGCAGAGGTGAATAAACTAAAGACCTATTAATTCTCTGTGCTTGAAAGAGAAAAGAATGCTGCTGTGTCACACACAAGTTTATCTGAAGTTCCTAAGCTTAGTTTCAGTTCTCCAGATGGGACGTGCTCAGACATGCCAGTGAGAGACAGAATCATAGACAGGATTTCTTTGCTTTTCTCAGTTTTGTTTTTTATGTCTCATTACTTCAAAAAAAGGAGTGATTTGGTTAGGTGGGACCTTCTGGCAGGAGGGGAGCAGCTGAGCATGCCTGTGAAGGGAAGTTTAATAGCTGGAGTTTGGGGCGAGCAGGAGAGCAAGTGATCATAGGTGGGAGCCAGGAGATAGCGAGGCTGGGAGGCTGCGGGGAGCAGCGGGATGCAGATGGCCCTTTGGGCTCCACACTGACAGACACACTTCCTAGACACCAGGAGGGGTTTTGGCATTGAATATCCTGACACCAAGGCAGGGCCACATCTGCAAGAAGGTGGGCAAAAGGAAAATTGTTTTTTATATATATATTTTAAAATTATTATTATTATACTTAGAGTCTTTGTTTAAAAAAAACCTTTGCTGTCTACCAGGAAAATGGATAGGCAGATCTTCTTCAAAGCTCTGGAGTCCTTTTGCAAGCAGACACCTAAAAAGCTGGGAACACAAACCAGATATTACACTTGCACATCTTTACCAACACTGCACTTTTTTCTTTTATTTATACTGCTTTGTCTGCCTAGGTATACATTTAGCAAGAACAGCAGCATTTCTGCTGCTTCATTTCCATGTTGTGCAGATGTTCTTGTAGTGGTGTTTAGCTGGAGTGGCACTGAAAACTCCAATAGCCACAGATATACCCTTCTCTGTAAGAAATACCAGAGTTAAGATTATGGCCAGCAGACACAAATAGTGTATGTGTCCCTCTGTAATTCTCACTTTGTAATATCCTAATGCACAGCAACATGGCCACAATAGTAGGCAATTACAGAAACTGCATTTATTTTAAGATGTGAGTCAGGATATTACCACATGGTACCATAATCACATAGTCCACAAAAGGATTTGTCACTTTCTCTAAGTCATGGGGAGGAATATTAGTGGGTTCTGCCTCTCACTCCTTTCAGTCCATTCTTGTGTTTCCTACCAGGTTTTTTCTGTTTACACGTTTCTTCCCTTCTGGCCCTGATCTAAATGTGATTCTCATTCTTTTACTTCTTCATTCCTTAGTTTCTGCCTAAAGTAAAAGGCACTTCATGCATTCAGAGGTACGATCCTTCTTCTTTTTTTGTCATCACTGCTTTTTATTTGTCACCTCTTCAGCTTCTCTTCCCATTTTATCAACAAATTCCCCTCTTAGTAGCTACTGTGGGACTTCATCACAGTTTGTTTCCTCAGCATGTTGCTTTCATTTTATTTGGGCTTCTGCTTCTATATTTATTCCTTTCTGTTATTTTTGGCCTTGTGTCATTCTTTAAGGTGACTCCCCCTTGTTGCATGTCTTCACTTCTTACTGTAAAACTTCTGCTTGATTGTGGTTATTGCAGCCTTTCTCTCTCTGATACATATTTTTTGTTCTCTCCTACCCTAACTAATTCTCCTCATTTTCCATTCTCAGACAAGTCACCACGTCTATTTGCTGCTCATTCTTAACAGTATTAAGATTCTCAGGGGATTTCTTAAGCCTGTTTAGTGCCATGGAAGTGTCTGATGTGTTCGTGCTACCCTTCAAAGACTCCAGAGCTGCTATTAAAAGCATATTTGCCAGATATTATGAGAAAAGCTATATGGAATTATAAAAACTTACTTTATCAAAGATATAGCAAACCCCCTCTCCCCAAATTCTTTTCACATGACATAGAAATATGTGATGCTCTTCAATAATGCAAGCTCAAGCTTTATTAAGACAGAACCAGCTATTGGAGATGACAGTCCTTAAAATATCTATGTATTAAACAGAAGAATGCATGACTTGGTTATTGCTGACAACCTGAACTGAAGCAGGCATACACAAACACATGGATTTACCATTAATTCTCAGTAGCACTAGGCTATTAAAAGTCTTAGTTGATGTTTTCTTTACGATGAGGATCATCAAAAGAAATTGGGAAATTCAGACGTGTCCCACCAAAATTCAAGATCAAAGGGATTTGTCTGAGTTAGATTCTGCCACTTTGACATTTACCAAAATCTCTATCCCATAGAGTCAGTGTGAGTGTTAACAAGGACTTAAATGAAGTTCAGGTTTCACTCATGGGTCTTTTGCTTCCATTAACCTTAATGGGTTGTGAATTGGAGCTATTGAACAATGGCAATGAGAAATCAATTACTTGTTATAATTGTGTGTGAGAGAGACAGAGGCAGATCTTACCCTTTGATTTCATGCTTTCCTAAGTTTCTGAGTATAAAACCTCAGATGGACTAACTTTGTGGATTCACAAAAACACAAACCAGACTCAGATAAGAGTCCCTTTAAAGTGGTAGTGCAATCTACCTAACACATATCATGTTCAATGAATTAGCTAATAGTATAACTTCGTAGGTGGTAAATGAGCAAATAAAATATGTAATATAGTTCTATGTTGGAGTCCAAAAGAAGTGTTAAAATAACATTTACTGTTATGTTTGTAGTAATTTGTGTAACCTGCCTGGCAGGAGGTGAGCGTGCTGCACTATTACAAAAATTACAACAGGAAGAATCTCATTATTTGCATCTGGGATGAAATGGGGTCTCTGAATTTATCTCACAAAATGTGCTTTGTGAAGAACTGACTAAGCACAGAGGTCAGCACTGGGTATCAAAATTTAAAGTGCAAGAACTAAAGACAGCATTACCCAGTGAGTCAACAAAATAGGGTCTAGATTAATTAATCATATTAGCCAAAAAAATAAAATAAAATATAAGTGCACCATTGTATGCTCTGGAAAAGTCATAAAATTACTTACATAAGGTTGATTTGAGTAATTTTTGCTGACTCCACAGAAATATAAAGAAAATCAGAACTGAAAGCAAATACTGAGAAACGTAACACAGAGAGCTATATCACCTGACTGCAAATTCTACAGGAATTCCTTTTAAATATATATATGAAAAATGGTGTGGTGAAATGGTCATGCTGGGCTTCATTCTGCACCACTGCCTTTAATGGGGTTTTCCTGAGCAGCAAATGCAGGATTCGGCTCTGGTCAGTGGCAGGGCCGCTCGAGTCCCGTCACACAGCCAGTCAGACAGGCCTGGGAGAAGAAGCCATGTATTGAATTTTATCACCTTCCTAAATGAGGAAACGGTGTCCACAAAACTTTTTTCAAGTATAATAACTGGACGCTCAAGTCTTTTGAACAGAGGGTCAGTTAAGTTATTATTTAATTGAATCTGCCTTGACTGTTAATTTTTGGGGTTACCTGCTTCGGGAGGACATGTATACTAGTGTTTTAATCCAGTCCCACTCAAAGCAGCACTTCAGCATGCACTAACCTTTGAGCTTAGTTACTCCACCTGTGTAAGTGCTCTCTTCTGCTCCCTTTATTCTACAGGCTACTTCAGGCAGGGTTTTTGGTGGATGAAGGTATAAAATGTATAATAATGTCTCAAAAATGAGTCAGCAATGCTCCTTTGTGGTGGAGGAGTACTAAGCTCATCTGTGCTGTATTAGCAAGCCAGGGAATGTTTCAGATTGGATATTAGGAAAAAATTCTTCCTGGAAAGGGTTGTCAGGCATTGGAACAGGCTGCCCAGGGAGGTGGTGGAGTCACCATCCCTTGAGGTGTTTAAAAGGCATTTAGACAAGGTTCTTAGGGACATGGTTTAGTGCTAGAGTTAGGTTAGGTTATGGTTGGACTCGATGATCCTGAGGGTCTCTTCCAACTGAAATGATTCTGTGATTCTATAAGACAGTAGCCAGCAGCTGAAGTGCCATGAATATCCCCTTCTGCTTGGTTTCCTTTAGATTACACCCCACACATTCTGTTCATTTCTGGGCTACTTGGTTCTGGATGGGGGAAAAAAGGAGTCTAAAAGGACAGCTAATTTCTGTCTTCCACTACTTAGGAGCTAAGGAAGAACTGGGACCAGGCTTTCTAGGGGAGTACAATGAAACAAACAGAGACCACAGTCACAAGATGCAGCAAGAAAAAATTGTACTTTTACATACGAAAGATATTTTTCATTATGAGAGTGGTGAAATACTGAACAAGGTGACCCAGAAAGGTACTGGAATCTCAGTTTTTTGAAGATACTCAGAATTTCACAGCACAGAGCTATTTTGAAGTATGGAAATAGATTTTTAATAAAATGGCTAGTATTTATTGTGAAATTATGTCATTGCAACCTTCTCTGAGTCTTTTTAATATTTAAAAGAGACATAGACTTGTATACTCTTACTATCTGGAGGTTATATGCAGATACACTGTTGCAGATTTTTATGTTTTAGCTGTTCATGTTATCGCAATACATTACTGGTTTAGAGAATGCCAGTGGGTTCCTGGAGTCCTAGTATATGGCTAAAGCAATGTCAGAGAAGGTATAATTCAAGATCATAGAACACCAGACTGTGTTCAGATCCAAAATGCAGATTTACATAATTTACATGCCATTTTAATTCTCACTTTATTTTATGTTCTGTTGAAGAATAAATATTGATTACTAGGATTTTTCTGTAATTGCAAGTCATAAATACACAAAACCTCAGAAGCCATCTAATAAAGCGTGTCTTCTCAGAAACTGGACCACTCGGGAGTATTTGAATTATTGGAATTATTTTTAACCAAAAAAACTGACATCGAGATTGATTTTGAAATATCCTTAGTGCAGAACGATGTAAGGATATTCTACCGAGGAACGAACAAACATAATGGTATTGAGATCCCCATTAGTGTTATAGAACTTGCTTCTGTTCCTTTCATAAGTAAAGAACTCTGATTAATAGAGAAGTATTTTCAATTAAAAAAACATAGTAAAACCATTGGTTAGTTTTTATTTGACTCATATTTCCTTTCAGTGTAATATATCTTGGTTCTTCTTTATGGCTAAGATGACAAGAGCCTTTTAAGATGTGTTGTAAATGCTGTGTATCTTTATATAACCTTCATGTAATAATTTCTTAATACTCTCATAAATGAATAATTACATGATTCATGAAAAATATATTGAGGTCATTTGAAAATAGAACTGGTTATTAGTATAAGAATATTGATACCGACTGGAGAAAGTAATTACCTGGCAACACTTAAGCAAATTCCTTCCAAGCCCAGCAAACCCAGAGCACACTTTCCAGAGGATGGTAATACTGTTTCAGAAGTTGAGAGGATTTTTATAAGAATCCAGTGGTTTGTTTCTTGAAATAAAAGAAAAATAAGTACTTATTAAGGCAAAAAACATATAAAAGTTTATGCAGAAAATGAGTAAAAGAAAAAAAATTACAGGTACTGTTTAAAATGTACCTGGAATTTAGAGAAAAAAAGTTTAAATCACTCCAAAAGACTAATTTTAAAACATCTAGGTAAAGCTGATGCGGATTACTGAATTTGTGGTATAATACAGAAACTAATTCCTGTGAAACACCAAGTTGTTCAGTGCTCACGTGTTCTCAGAGGGGAGGCATAAGCTGAGGTTTGGTGGAAAGAAAGAAGGGCAATTTAATTCAGACTCAAGACTCTTGCTGTTCAATAAGTTGCTTATTTCAAAGCAACTTCTTATGTACCTTTTCTAGTTAACTGACTTAATTACTGCGTTTGTTTTTTTAGGAATTATTTATAGGTTACAGCCCTGAGTCCTGTTACAAGATATTCAGTGTATCTAGTCTGTGTAAGGCAGAGTTAACCAACATAAAGAATGTTTACCTATTTATTTCTTGCTTCGGATATCTTTAGTGATCATTTATATAGGAGGCAAGATAGTCAGGTCCCACCCCCTGCCCAGGGCAGGCATTTCTGTGTTTTTTAAAAGTGTTTTAATCCAATGTATGAAAGAGCTCTGCAGTTTTGTTTTCTGTTGTATATTTTGCTTAAATTTTCTCTTTTTAATATAATAATAGTAATATTACTAATGTTGATAGTTGTGATTATTTCACTTGTTTCAACCACGATAGCCCTAGGACTGGGCAAAGGTAATAAAAACAGTGGAGTTACCACTTGGTAATTGCTTCCACAGAGACAGCAAATCAGAGTTTAACCCCACCTTTTCTCAAAACCGTGAGTAGCTTGTTTTAAGATAAAATAATTTGACGTTTAGCAACAGCTATATAGTAAGCACAATTGCTATAATCGACGACATGAAAGCTCATGGAAAATAAAAAAGACCTTACTAGGGATTTACTCATTTAAAAAAAAACATTAGAACTCTTTGCCTTAGTTGGATGGACGGAACAGCTATTAAGTGAGGAGGAAGTCTATGCCAATAGAGTTGGAATGATGGAAGGTAATTTCTGACGGCAAGGAAAAAGGAATTGTTCTTTGTTGTTTTAGTCTATTAAAATCACACAGGAAAAGGCACTTTGGACTATTGTGTAGGTAATACTCCTGCACTAGCAGAGCATGAATGGCAGAAAGTAGGCAAAAGGATGTGAAAGGTCTTACGAATTTCTAATTAAATCAAATTAAAGTTGAAAGGAGATTTTTTTTTCAGCTACAGTAAAGATTTAGACTTGTGGTGAATGAAATAAAATTTAACCTTTAATGACAAGGAAAGATAGTGGTACAAAAAAATTGCCTTCTTCTTACTGAATAGCTAGATCAATGTTTGATGAGTTCACAGATGGTAATTGAATTAAAGCTTGGAAGTGCAACGTATAGAGTATTGATTTTTCCTGTTGACTAATCAAGAAGCAACAATTCAGATGCTGGGAGAGAAAAAAGAAAGCTTGCCAGGAAATATAATTGCTATTAAAACGCAGGTCGTAAGGCAATGACAAAATCAATAGTAGACTGATACCATGCAAATCTGGGTACTTCTAATTACTCAAAATTATACAGTCCTATTTCTGTATTGGCTTTATACTACATATAACCTCATTGATTTCCGTATGAAATTTGGTCCAGTACCTACAGAATGGTCTACTCCTTTTTGTTTTCCTTTCTCACCATGGGTCTTCCCCTGATGAAATCAATAGCAGAACTCACATTAAATCTCCATAATACATGATCATGGAATATTGCTATTCAAGGAGACATTTATATGAAAAATGGGAGAAATCATTTCTCCATTGATAATAATGGCAGCAATATTGATGAGGCTGTTGCTTTGCTACATTAGTTGCCTGTTTTAAATCTGATTTTTTTAAATGGCAGTTACACACAGAGGCCTATGTTAAGGAAGAGGACTGGAATAAAAAATCCAGGAAAGTATATCTGTGTATTCTTCATCTGTATGAGTAAAGTCAATTGATGGTTCATTCAAGCGTAAAGATAAGGACGTATATAAATAAGTTTGCTTGGCCAGTTAAAGTATACACAGTATGTAACTACACAAATATTTTCTGCAAATGTCCTTCTAAAGCTTTATCTTTTTCTCCAGGTGACTGTGGACTTGTAAAGATGTTTATATTTTGGAGGGGCAGCCTACCATTCATGCTTTTCTGAACTCATACCTGTTTGAACAAATACATTATATATATATATATTTTTTATATATATATATATATATATATATACACTTTTTTTTTTTTTTTTACTGTCCCACAGAGTTCTCTGGTTACTATGTGATGAGAGTCAGACAATAGTTGCAATGTGGTTTTGCGGTCCCTAGCTGCCTTTCAAAATCTGTTCAATATCAGGATTTTGTATTGCTCCCTACGTTGCTGTTTGGGCTAGCCTGTGGAATTGTCAAGCTTCGTAACTGAGTGACATTTAGAGATGAATACTTTTAATGTTTCCACATAGTGTACTTTACTTCCCTGTTGGAACTATAAAGACATTCCTTTATTACGCTTTAGCATATAATCATTACCAAAAAGGGCTGCATTTAAACAAAAGTATTTTCAAAATTCAAAGCTTCAGATGTAATTTGCTGAGGCCTCAGTGACTGAAAATATGCCTGCCTGTCTATTATGCCAGATGTCCCATTAGAGATATGATAGCTATTTTCCATCTCAGTGATTAATATACTGTGACATCTATAGATGGATTGGAACTGAAGCTGATTCTACGTTAGAGGATACTATCTGGTAATTTGGGATATGCATCTATCTGTATATATCTTCATATATATGCAGCTTTTACATTAACTATATGCAGATGTAAGTGGCATTCTATCAATTTGGCAAACGTTTATGATGACATAGAAATATTTAAAATCTATCTTGGTTTTTAACATAGTGGTTTCCCTCTAGACAATATCCTGCTTCCTCTCACTAGCCTTCTGAATAACATTCAAGTTACTTATACAACTCTTGCATTACCTTTAAATTGAACCATGGTGTGCTAGAAGCCTCCAGTTCCCAACTGAAGACTTACAAGTTGGAAGGCAAATATTTTTCTCCCATGTAAGGAGAAATTAATATTTCTATCATGGCCATACAGAATGAGAGATGTGGACTCTGGCTACTTGGAGAAAATGAGTTCTTTTGAGGGATTAAGCAAAATGTTAGTCAATTATATTAATCAAGACAGAAGATCAGTGAGCTCAGAAGTATCGTTTGGTTGAAAAAGCTGGAGATCTCCAAACAGATGATTTCACATATCCAACCTAGTGGAAGAAAGTGAGCTAGTTAACTGAGGACCATATCTTCTCAGCTATGGGATTCAAAGAGGATAAGTGAGGTGGCTGATGGAAGTATAACAGAATACAGAGTTCAAAAGTGAAAGGTAGAGGCAGCTTGGTGAAGGCGTCCCTCTCTCTTTGAAAAGAATCCTATGGAGGCAAGAAGGTAAGATGCATGTTGGACTTGGGAATTTAGGAGTCCGTCACTTTGGGGATAAAATTATGCATAGAGCAGGGATTGGTTCAGCTGGAGAAATTCCTCTTTGGACTGGTCTTGGGTAAAGCTACATTTGTGAGACTAACAGTTACTCATCAGGTGAGGTTCAGCAATTTTCTGGCGGAAAGTCCTTGTTGTCTTTCCTGTGAGTGCTCTGACCTCCAGGCTGGGAAGAAAGGTTTGGTTTTGTGAGGTGCTTAAGGAGGAAGGTACTCTTTACAGTAATTTGATTTATCTTTTTTACTACTGAAATTTATGGAAGTTCTGACAGGTTTGTAATGTGAGAGCTTATTGACTGAAATAAAGAAACGTTCACTTTTTAGTTGTTCATAACAATATCCTGGTATTTTCCTCATATGTTATCAATTTTGTTAAGAAATGTTATAATATTAAAACATTAGAGTAAAAATATAACAAAGGCCTGTTACATGTCAAAAGTAGTTAGTTTATGCACACAAACAGTTTTGTTATGAAAATGGTTTGCTGAAAATATTTGGCATATATAGGCATTGAAAAAAGGAACAGCTTTCAGCAAAATCATTATTCTAAACTCACAATTTTTTTAATACAGTATAATATATGTGTATATTTTTGTATGGTATAGTATGTACTCTATGTGTGCATATATATATATACACACACATATATATATATATACACACACAAATACCTATGTAAAACACCAAGCATAGCATAACCAATGGGCAGTTATGTTGAAGACCAATTTGAGGTGATATGCAGCAACCGTAAAGCAACATTGCGTAAGAACAGTAATATGTGAAGAGTTTCTCTTGCCCACTGTCACCTCTAGAAAATCTGCTGTATTTCATGCGAAGCATAGCCATGGTGATTATTCCAAATTTGCATTGAACTACTTCACCGTGAAATCTGGATCTCTACCTGGAAAGACTGGAGGACACAATGTGTTTGTGTGCGTTGTCTGTACAGAGTATAGGATTAGGCATCTGAGCTTACTTGAATGGAAGCCACGTGCTCATCACTCTTGATACCCGATCTCTTGCCCTTTGACCTAAATACAGAATCAGAAAACCAATTGTTGTGCCCCATATTTAAAGGTTGTCCTGTCCAAGGGTTGATTTGGGATCCTGTCTCATAGTGATAATTAGTGTGTTTAGTGTTGTGAATGAAGCTTCATTAGCTAAAATAAGTTTATTCTTTGATTTATATTGTGCACTTTTAGCTTCATCCCAGTATCTCATTTATATTTCTCTGTTTAGCCACCTAATGGGCTACAGAGTTTAAGGATTTGTCTGTAATAGTTCCCACATCTCTTTTTAGGTCAATGCCCTGATGTTAATTTCCCATTTAGCAGCTATATACTTTCTCTTTTTTTGAGGCAAAGTCACTAGTCTACATTTGTCTGCATTTTTCATTCACCAGCCAGGTGCATTCATTGTTTACGTCGTTACGTATTGCACTGCTTTTCTTCATTTACTGTTCTTCCCAAGCACAGCTGATAGAGTTGTAAGAAATAATCCACAAACTGACCAAATCACCATCTATCTTTTTAATGCTTTCAAGAAAAGAAGCACTGAGTTTGGGTCAGTAAAATTTATATGGTTATTTATGAGAATTTGGACAGATATTGGCAGATCACAAAATAATAATTGATTACTGTATGTTCGTGAATTACCAACCATAAACCATTGCTCACCAGAAATTTATAGAGAATACATTGTCCTGTCTGGCATATGCTGTTCTTTTCTTTTTTTCTTCATTCCTAAAAGGATTATCATCCCATCACAGAGAAGAAACTGGCACAATGTGACGAGGCAAGTAAGCAGACACCTCAAGTATCAATAACCCAACAACTCCTTCGGTGGTCTTGCCTATCTGATGGCAAATGAGTTTCTCTCATTAGAACAACTGTACCCCTGTGCATTTCCATATACTCTGCTTCTCTGACTCATGGACAGAAGTGTGTGAATACTCTCTAAATGGCCACACGTGGATGATTATTTCTTGTATCAGATGCTTGCTAATACATCACCTCATTATTAATTTTTTTCTCAGTTTCCAACTATATAATTCAATTGAATAATATTTTACTGCTTGACAGGGTATAGAACTCTGATGATAAATCAGATACCCCCTTCATATATCTCCTGGAAGCACAGTCTGCCCTATGTAATGCTTCTTGTGTTTGGGTTTTTATTCTTCTTTATCATTGCACTCCACTCAGTCTGATCAAAATACCGCCATAAAAATCAGCAATGATTTTTAAAAGTGCTTTCCTACTGTATCATACTGTTTAAACTGTGGCTCTTTGGCCACTCTATGTATTTATTTATCAGGTTATCAACTTATTTATTTTATTATTTATTGAATTTCTCTTTTCTCCTCCTTTCACAAGAGGGAAGGTCCTGACCTCCTTTGCCAGGTCCTGACCCTCAGTTGGCTGTACTCCCAACTCAATGCTTTAGGCACAACAAACAATTTAAAGTCGTGTTTCTGATACTGTAGTTATTCCATTCTTAGTGAAGTCTGGCATGTAAGATTTGCAACATTATCTGGAAATTCACAAACAAGGCACAGTAACTAAGTAAATCCTGGAGAGAACAAAATCCACCTCTCACTAGACAAAGATGGAGAGATACACTCAACAGTAAAAAGAGTGGATGAAAGTCATCTAAAACTTGAAACTTTTTTATTTACATGTTAAAGTACAATATTTTCTAAACCAGCCTTACAAAAACCACCCGTAGGTTTTGAGCCTGCTAAGCTATTCATGAGAAAAACAACTGTGTAGATGAATGAGCTGGGAAGAGGAATAGCACCAATTCTGAGCTATTTTAGGGACACTTTTCCTGCTGAATGAGAAAGGGTATAAACACAGTCATTCCAAAACTCATGCAAAGCAATAGAAAGACTCTTGGCAGATAGATCAGGTCTGCACAGACCAAAGATCCAAGAATAAATGAGACATGATTGTTGCAAAAAAAATGCAAACTACCTAAGTATTATAAAAACAGCTCTCAGAGAGTTATCCTGACCCTGGTCACTGTGTTATCCTTGTGCAAACCCTCCATTTCAAGCCAAACACTAGGTTCTCTTTCTCTGCTCATATATTGAAAGCACATTGATTGTTTCTTTAAAGAAGCCCTCTAGCAGCCCTGAATATTATGAGACATTTTCTATTTCTTTGTTCACATCAAATCCCTTCTGATTCCATAATATGCATTTTTACTTGCATACTGTAATCGCATATATAATTTCTTAGTGAAAAAGCTGAAGTATAATTTTAAGAGTCTATTTAAGCAAACATTTTAATATTTATAATACATTTAATTTAGAAGGCAGTTAGATCCAAGCATCTTTGATAAAGTGATATTGATTTTTTCAACTGCCCTAAGCAAAATGGATAGTATAATTTCTCTTGTTGTTGATTAGTAAATGCTCTTGCTCTGCTGGCTTTGTTTTTTAAATGGTTGACAGAATGTTTGGGGGAAATAGACAATGAATTATCTTTTGTGAATTGCAGCATTAATTTAAATTTGTTTTAATTTATTTTGATGTTATGTTTAGAACTATGATCATTGCAAAGATTTATACTTATACAGGATACAGTGATGAAGTTTTTCAAAAAATGCAATTGATAGTTGCCTTTACAGAATAAGAAAATTATTTTATAAAGAAGTAACAACTGCAAATTACACACAGTAACATCCATAACATTCATGTGAAAAACACAAAAACAAATGTGAAATTTATGAAAAAACCCAATCATTCATTGTTCCTCAAAACTGAATGAAATCATAAAATTGCTGCTGGAACATTCTCAGCAGGCTTCAAATGTACTTTTCAATTATATGAGTGTCATTCACCATCTGTCAGCCACCATATCTGGTCATTTATCTGTATGACGACTCACTGCAGGGTGCTATCAGTATCACCATTACTTTATTTAATGAGTACCCTGTCTATTTGCACCCCTTTTGACAGCTTGTGTCCATATCATTCATTCATTGTCAGCTCACCATCAACACAGCAAGAAAGGCACCTCTGGCTGCTGTCTCATGGCAGGCTGTTGCCTTGGACAACATCCATTCTGCATCTGTCCCGTCACCGCTGAGTCCACTCTCGGTGCTGCACCAGTAGCCACAAAGCTGCTTCAGCACTTGCTATCGCAATACTTCTCCCAAACGAGAAGTTGAAACTCGCCCAGGGAATCTGACATCACTTTTGACCTTGAGGAATGACGATTATCTGATATAAAGGAAAAGTGCAAAGGAGATACTGACTCACATAGGTCCTCTCCATGGAAAACATTAAGAAGGCTCCAGGGAAAGGTGTGACCAGCAGGTCGAGGGAGGTTCTCCTCCCCCTCTACTCTGTTCTGGTGAGGCCACATCTGGAGTACTGCATCCGGTTCTGGGCTCCCCAGTTTAAGAAAGACAAGAAATTACTGGAGGGAGTCCAGCGGTGAGCTATGAAGATGATTAGGGGCCTAGAGCTCCTTTCTTATGAGGAGAGACTGAGAGAGCTGGGTCTGTTCAGCCTGGAGAAGAGAAGGCTGAGAGGCGATCTCATCAACATTCGTAAATATCTCAAGGGTGGATGTCAAGAGGATGCGACCAGACTCTTTTCAGTGGTGCCCAGCCATAGGATGAGGGGCAATGGGCACAGAATGAAGTATAGGAGGTTCCTTCTGAATATGAGGAGAAACTTCTTTACCTTGAGGGTGCCAGAGCACTGGAACAGGCTGCCCAGAGAGGTTGTGGAGTTTCCTTCTCTGGAGACATTCAAGACCCACCTGGACACATTCCTGTGCAATCTGCTCTGGGTGGACCTGCTTTAGCAGGTGGGTTGGACTAGATGATCTCCAGAGGTCCCTTCCAACCTTAACCATTCTGTGATTCTGTGAAAGGGTAAAATTGCATGGAACTCCCTTATGCCTCCTGTAGTTCAATTCATTCCATGTGAGAAAAAGTTATTTTTCTCATTCCTCCCATGCAGGAGCAGAATTCCATGTAGTAGCTGAATTAATATCCAAGAATATTAATTAAAGGCTGTGTGTAATATTGAAATAGAAAGGGTAAATTACTATTATCAACATGGGTAGGGTCTGCAGAGGGATTAGAAAGAAAACCCCATGAAAGTAAGTGCAAGGGCTGCAAATTCAGCAACTTCTACTATTATTCCTCTTAATTTCAAATTTTATCGACTCATGCAATTAAAATTCTCACAGTGAAACAGCATCTATCGGTATAAAGTCATTAGACAGGCATCTAGTATATCTTTCCTTGTAATCTAGTAGTGGCATTCCACCTCTTTTCCCTAGTTATCCAAACCTAGGAAAGTTGAGAAAGGGTTTCCTTTGATGTCAGTTCTACTCTCTTTGTGTATCATATGTAAGTAACCAGTCTGGATCCACTTAAACAAGGGCTCTTTATTCTGTGAGATAGGAATCTGTTGGGAAAAAAAAAATTCCCCCATGGAATTATTAATTATGGGACAAGGTCTCTTAGCCCCAGTAGCCTCTGTTAAAGGATGTTTCTCCAATTTAATTGACTTTCACTAGGGACAGTAGAAGGAAAGCAGTGCGAAGTTTCTTTAAGCAAAGTAAAGACAGGAACACTCGCTTGAAACAAACTTCTGTTTGGTTGGTTAAATTTTACAGTGGCATAAAATAATGTTTCTAGATTTGTTATTCATTGACTGTATAGTTTAAAATGTATCAAAAGTGTGGGTCAGCTATATAAATGTTAATTTCCCTGGTAGAATGAAACAGAATTTAAAATTTAATGAGAAGTGCCTATCTGAAGTGAGAATAAGAGAAAAGTTATTATAAGTTGCAGTGGTATATGTGTATAGGTAGTAAGATTTAACCCTGCTGATGGGAGAGGTTAATATTATTCTCATTAATAATGAAGACGAAGAAGGATAATAGCAGGGCATTCATAGATCACCTTCTGTTTGCACTCAGATTATCATAAATTATGGCTCTCTGGCATTGGGTTAATCAATGTCCAGAGACCCCGGGAGAAGATTTTCTAGATCTTTTCCGCTCCTGGCTTGTTTTCTGCCTCCAAGAGTCACCTTGGAGTGTGAATGATCTTACTCTTTTGCCTCAGCTCAACACAGAGCATCCTCCTGTAAATGATGAAGCAGCAAAGAAAGAAAATCCCCTTCCTTCTTAGTTATTTTAAGTTACTCAAAAGCGTAAGTGCCTAAAATATAGGAAGCAACTAATATTCTAGGAGGGGATTCCACAAACACAATACTTCATCTTGTATAAATAAAGCAGGTAATAAAAATATATTAGGAGATACAGCTGCACCTAAGCTCTGCAGAAGAGATGCAAGAGATTAATGTATGTTAATAAATTTCCTTTGAAATAAGGAACCATAGCCAAGGAAGGACAAGTTGTCCCAATTATATTAGATAGAAAAATATGTATCACAATTGCTGGCAAAGATTCTAAACGTGGGAACTCCCGTCCATATTTAAGTGATTCTGTCTCCAGTATTTCGCTGATATTAATATCTGACACATGTAAGTTGTTGAAAACTGCCCCACCAAACTTTGAAAATGAACTTCAGAGCAACAAAATCCTCAGAGAAGACATGGCAAACAATCCGAGCCCTCTCACTGCAGGTTCCAGCCCAAAAATTGTTATCGGGAATCTTCTCCCTACTGTAACCAATGTAGCAATTAAAAGAAAAAAAAAATCATCCTAGTAGCCCAGATGTAACCTAGGCAACTTGAGAAATATATGAGGAAACACTCACAGAATATACCTCCTGTGTTTGTTCATTTTTGTAAATACATAAAATTAAAATATACTTATTTCCTTCAAATAAACAGAACAATCAGTTCTGGAGCATCTGTTACATGTTATTTTGCAAAACTGGCAAGTAAACCAACATTTTTAATGCTCACATAATTTAAACAAATATAAATGTAATTGCCTTGAATGAGCTGAGATTTCCTCAGAGTACACTAAGCAAATACATCCCTTTTTCTAACTAAGATGCAAATGAAAATGGCTTCTTGCTCAATAATAAATAAAGCAGACTGGTTAATCAATCTCTTTCTCATTTCTTAGGCTTTGTATTTGTTTTAGATTCCTAACAGAATAAACCAAATCAAAGCCTACAATACACCAAAATGTTATCTAATACTTAGTAGATTTGTTTTTTCATTATTGTTGTGAGGAGCAATAATTTAAGAAAAAAAAATTATGCAGTTGTTTCCTGATTTTGGAAAAAAAGAACTCTTGTGAACTCTTAAAAATGTTTACAACTATATGATATAACTGCATGAACTTCTGAACTCTACATACTAATGTTTGTTGTGGTCGCGCAGATAGTTGCAAGCCAAATCACCAATTTTACAGGCTTTCCCTGGTATGATCCACCAACCTAGAGCATCAGAAAGAGCTTCTTCAAAACTGTAAATACTAATAACCTTTCCGTGAGTACTCTGGCCCATCTCTGGTACTTCGGTATTCTACTAGGCAAGACCAAAACTTCCAGCTAATGAAAAGAAATGAAAACCAAATTCTATTCACTTAAACAGGGCATTCCAATAAAATTGCCTGTAATTAGCACTCAGTGGGTTGGGGGTTTTTTGTTGGTTTTGTTTGTTTGTTTTGTGGGATTTTTGTTTGTTGGTTTGGTTAGTTTGTTTGTTTGTTTGTGTGTGGTTTTGCAGGAACACACCTGAGTTCTCTTGCTGTATTTTTGTTCAAATAGTGAGACTACTAATGGATGAAGCTTAGTTCTTTAGGTCCTATATTTAACAGAGTCAGTGTTCGGTGTAGAAATTTGATTCAGATTTAAGTCCCATATTACTGAGAAGTTAGCCCTAACATTTTATAAGGGGTCCATCTTAGGAAAACTTGTCTTTAACTAGCCAGCTGATTTAGTCAAGAATTTAAGCTTTCTCAGTCAGTAGAAAAATTTTCAATACAGTAGTAACCTATTGCATAGTACTGGAGTGGTCTAGACACATCACTAATTTCTGACGTTTTACTACTATTCTCTTAATTTATTAAAAATACATGACATGTTGGTTAGACAAGGATAGAGTTACCACAGAGTAAGGGTTATGTGTTAAAGAGCCATTTCAAAGTCAGCCAGCAGCACACTTGACATCTGGTGAGATTTCCTGGCATTTATTAAATGTCAAATAATGACATTTAGGAAGGCAAAGGCATTTAACCCGCTACTAATAAGCTCTCAAGATAATATTGCCTATATGAGCAAAACTAAAATAGCAGCAAATATGTATATGTATACACATTCATAAACACACATACACCAGAAGCTACAAAATCACTAAGCCATATGCTGGCCCATGTATTATTTAGCATATTATTACTCATTTATAATTTTCTGTCTTCAAAAGGCTGTAACATATGTACAACCACTCATCAGTTTTGCCTATCCACACCACTTGGGTCTGGGCTTCCTGCTGGTACTGATATGCATACTGGACTTTGATTTTGTGTGTAAATTTAGTCATATGCCCTTTAAAAAAATTGTTAGTAGGTAATCTGAAATGAATCTGAAACACTTCAGAATCTGAAAAAAAACCCAACACTTTTTCCTGTTATTTTATGCCCAGTCTTGCTTTTTCAGGACTTACGTTGTCAGCTTTTTCTAAAACTCATTTATTGGTCTTACTGCTCTGTAGATGTGTAACACCCACATCAGAACATCAGCAATAGGTATGCAAGATTTTGACCCCATAGGTATTGAAAGTTCACTGAAGAGTTCACTGAGGAGAGATTTGGAGAGAGTGTTTTGTTTCTAACCATCAAGACAGGAAGGAATTGGTCTTAATGGACCTCGAGCAAGACAGATATGCTTGATTTTTTTTTTTCTTTTTGTTTTAAGTGTAATACTATTTGGGTTCTAAAATTGTTTCTAACTCGGAAGTCTTATATATCAACCAGCAGGTGTTATTACACACGAACAAAGTATGGTGCATTGCAAAGAAAATGGTTAACAAATAATGTGTTCCAGATATGTAATCTATTGTTCTTACCTTGGACTATTTTTCAACTGTAATGTTGCTTGGAGGTATTTGCTTGTAATTCCAAATGATATATATTCTTTGCTGATATGTATCTACTGTTTGGAATTATTAAGAAGACGCAACACAAAAACAACTGACTAGAAAAAAAAGAGATGCAAAATAAGGAAAGAGGAAGAGGCTGGTTTTTGATTTTTATTCTCAGGCGAAGTGAGCTTTCTTGAGAGCTCAGTCACGAGATGACCTGCCAATGCCAGCTTTTACAAACCTGCAACTTCTGCTTATGTGTCAGAACAACAAGCAAAACAAAACCAGGCTTGTCCTCATTATGCCTTTTTTTTCAATACCCTACAAGCAAATAAGAAACAAGGATTTTAACTAAAAAGTGGTACAATGCAGACTGAAAAAGACTGTGCCTAATTCTTCTCAAACTAGTAGCGGGAGCTGATAAATAGATCATGGCTGATAAACTGTTAATGGCTTTCTGTAGTCCATCAAAAACCAGTCAAAGTTTAAACAGATAAACAGACTTTCATGAAATTCTGAAAGTCTCTGAAGTGCCAGTGATACCTTTGAAAGTGGACGTAAGGATCAGGTTGTAGTACGCACATGCTGGAGAGGAGAGCCAGCAGAGTCTAGAAACTGTAAGAAAGTGCACACTTCAGTGAAAAAGGTCTTTGAGCACGTAACTTTGCCATGATGCCCTTTAACCAGCTGTAGACTGAAGTTACCATTGCTACTGGCTGCGAAGCCTCAGTGTTGATTTGAACTCCAGGAGGGGAAATGATTGTGTGAATCCAGTCCCTGAAAAAGACTAGAAACGTTACTCACGAGTAACACCATGGCCAGTGTGGATAATCAGCTCTCCCCGAATTGGTTGGTTACTATTCCTTGGATGACAGTAGTTCCTAGAGAGCAGTTGTAAATCAGCGTCCTGAAGTTTCAGAAATCTCTGCTATGCCTGCAGGTAGCTTTTGGGGTGAATCAGCCAGCAAGACATGCTGACTACATAAAGAGCAGGCAACAGAAATGAAACATAGTGAATTCACACATTGCTAATGACATTAAAAGCAATATGTAATTATACAGGATTTCTAGCTGTGCTGTGACATTACCTATTCGCTACTATCACCCCAAATTTAAAAGCTGATCATGAAAACCAAGTGAGATAGAACAGATGCAAAATGAAGCTGCAAGATTAATTTAGCCCAGTCTTAATTGCAATGATTTATCATTGTCCACTGGGCATTGCAAAAATATTAACAAATCTTGCAGAAAGATTAATAGATACCCAGTAATAAACTTAGTCTCCACATCATACATAAAATTAAACATGAAGTTTCCTCATGAGACTCAGATTATTATTTAAATACTTGAATTATTATCACTTCAGTGTTTCCATTTTGCAGAATTTCCATTCCTGCTTTAGCTTTAAATGCAATCGTATTTATCCAGAATTGTCTTGACAACCTCAAGAGTCATGAAGTACACAGTGCTCAGTGCTCCTTTACCACCCCTCAGTGGGTACATGAGCTTGGCCTCCACCATTCTCATACCTCACTGCTCACAGCACGAGAAACCAGGAGCCCTATGAGGTCCTCTATGGGTCCTTCTGCTTCATTCCACCAAGCTGTTTTCTGAGGAGCTCACCCTCCTGCCACTTCTGAGGGCAGTCCTGTTGTGATATACAACCATTAAATGCTCTCAGCATCAAATGATGAAACTTGCTGATAGCAACAGTATTAGGGGGGGAAGTGCTCAGGGCTTTGTCTCCCAGAACTCAACCCAGAACCCAGCCAAGTGTCCTACATCGTGTGCAAGCAGAGGAAAGTACCTCACGATGAGTCCAAAACCTTGACAGCTGAGGAGGAGCAGCCAGTATGAAGTGTTCCTGATCTGGCAGGGGGATTGGACTAGATGATCTTTTGAGGTCCCTTCCAATCCCTAACATTCTGTGATTCTGTGATTATCCAAAACTTACTCTTGAGCACCAGCATGTAACTCAGGACTTTAACTGAGGAACTCCCTGTGTTTAATATATATAGATCTGAAGTATTTTTTTGGAAGCAACTACTGAGTAGTTCTTTTCTTCTAAAATGTGATGGTAACAAACCCACCTTTTTACATACTGCCTTCTACTTGAAGCACTCGTGATAAGACAAGTCATGAATACCAAGTGGTTTAGTGCCTTCCTAAGTCAGAGGACCAAGTCTTCTTCTAGGCTCCTGGCACAGCGTGGCAGGCATATGCAGCAGGTAACTGCAGCACCTCATCACCAATAAGGGTTCTTCATCCTGTTTTTCTTTCTGGGGTAACAAGGAAGTCCAAGAGATTTCCTAGGAAGGCTGGGAGTAAGCCAAGAGGGGACTTTAGGGATACATAAAACCGTCCTCTCCTAGTCTAGAGGGGCTTCTGGTCATATGTCACAATAGATGCAGCAGCTTCCTAACTACGACTAATGGGGAAATATTTCTCCTTCTCATAGGCTGAAGTGGCAAATAATGAATGTTTGTATCATATGATGGATTCAACAGATATCCTTAATCTCTTTGGTAAAACACACTTCACAACTTCTGACAAGAAGCATCCGTTAACTTCTCTTCCTACCCTCCGGTCATTTCTTTCTGATGTCTTTAATTAGACTTTTAAAAATGGATTGATCTCATTGCATGACATTTTCTGCAAAATTCCTGTGTGAACAGAATTTTATCAAATGCTTAAAGGTAGTTCCTGTTTGAAATTTTATCAATAAAACAAACAAGTAGAGATATTAGGGAAATGCAAACAAAATTAGACAAAATTATATAGGCATTTCATAATCAACATATTTCCTCCAAGTAAGTAGGATGGTGTTTCCCAGAAGATCTTAAGTTTAGGTGTAGGCTTTGCAAAAGGTATCAGATGGCTGTACCAGTCATTAATTTCAGCATGTGGACTGAGCTCTGATGCATGACTAAGAAGTTCCTTATCTATTTGCTTAGGTGCTCCTTTTTAGGAATGTTGTTCTCAAGTATTATCTGTAGTAGAAATCCCCCAAAGTTATAGTGTTATAGCTGTTAGTAATGAAGTAACTGAGAACTTGGATATAAAGACAAGAAATTTGATGGGTATCTGCCTGTCAGCATACTGATTGTGTTTCATATTACTAATTTCCTCTCCTTTTTCTATGCGTGAGAGTTTTTTGATGTGATGTAATATTTGGTTGAAACGTTTCAATAAAAATAAAGTGGTACACAAAATAATCAGCAAAAGATAAAGAATAAGCCAGAAAATACTAAGCTACAAGATGACATACTACAATAAAATGATAGACTACAGTACTGGCTTTTCATTCAAAGTGTAACGAGTGTGCTGAGACTTTACACTGCCTACTGCTGTTAACAGCTCTTGGGCAGATGCTTAAAATCTCTAAAGGTTTGGCCCACAGTTACAAATAACTTACTATGTGTCCCAGACTGAAGAGAAGCTGTAAATATACTGTAAATATATGGTACGTGCCATGCACTTGTCAGAAATTTGTACTCATAAGAAGCAGCACTTGTGGTTTTCTGAAATACCGGTTTTTGACTGTCTTAGGGTGCTGGAGTTTTTTTTAAGAGTTTAAGATCTGCTCATATTGTCCTCTTTGATCTCTCACATTTCAACATCTGATGAAACTGAACGTTTTGATACAAGCCTTTAACTGAATAAAATCTTCAGGAGCAATGCTGGAGAGAAATGGAAGCAGCACCTGTGCTTATAAAGAGCAAAGTTGTTCGTTGCATTAAATAGTGTCCATGTAATGTTTACGTGCTGTTTGATACCAACACATGTAAATCTTACAGGAACGGCTAACCAGCCAAAAAAACCTCATTTATAATGGAAGCTTCAGAAAGTGAATTTCTTAGATGGTAGACAGATGCACTGTTTGGAAATGACTGGGTTTTTGTATGGCCACGTTTCTGCCTTATAAAAACTCCATCACGAATCGCTAACAACTGGCCCGTCTTTAGGAAAAAAATCTTTCTCAGCTACCTACATTTTAGAGGTGTTTCTGTGTACCTGCAAATGGGTACTTCTGTGTGAACATATATACAGTACAGGAGAAACACTGTCATAGTCTGAAGTTCCTGTTTTATTATTTTTTTCATCTGTTTAAACTAACAACTTCTTTGTGTAATGAACAGAAACAGGAACACCTATCTGCATTTAAGCTAGTTTTTCTTATACTGTTATTAAATAATCACAGCTCGTGAAATGCATTGATATATTTTATTTCCAGTGCTTTTTACAGAGTAGGTTATTCTTGTTAGACCAGCCTAGCATAACTACTGTTAAAAGTAGGCCCGTGTTGCTTAGAGCTCCATTAGTTGTGTTTATTAAAACACTTGTATCTCTCTATTCTTAGTCCAGTCCTATACCATCTAACATCTTAAGGCTTAAAAATCCCCTTAAGACTATAGGGTAGATCTGCATGCCAGAGGTTACTATTCCAAAGTTCTTTTGAAGGAGAGGATCATATCAGATCAGTTAAAAGCAAATTCATTAAATCTTGGTGAAAACATTTTTAACTTAAACTAATCAGATTTTCCTGAGAGAGATGTTGGACCTCTTACAGGATCACCTCTCTCAGAGTTCTGCATAGTAATAATACCCAAATGGTGGCTGGTGACCTCTTTTACCAACACAGAGGTAAAATCTGTTCCTGGACTAGGAGTCATCTTTTGTTTGGGATACTCTTAAGGCTTAATTTTAGGATTCAGACTATTGTTAAAAAAAAGGAGTGTCAGCCTTTGATGGTCATGTATTTTTTAGCAAGCATGGGAGTAAATGGTGGGGAAAGATACTTCGTTAGCCAGTAGCTGACTATTAAAATTTTCCTCAGACAGTAGAGATATGGACTAATGCGACACTTTTCACTTTAATGGTTGTCTTTGTATTTTTAACACCTACTCATCCTAATGAATCTTGAAGACGTTACAAATAGATGTCCCGATTTATTTCTTAATGAATTTTTATGGATGTCTTGCCAGTAAGCTGGAACCATTCCTGACTTAGTCTGATGTACTTAAAAACATACTAGGAATAATGAGTAAGCAGCACGTAAAATCACAAACCTTAACAAGAATGAGGTGGCATTCTGTAATGTATTGTAGGTCTGATTTTTATGGTGTCTCAACTTTTCTACTACATCTTGATGAAAAAGGTCATTGCTCCTACCCAGTGACATTGCTGCCTGTTGAGCTTCACTGCTGCATTGAAACAGACTAATTTTTGCCTGAGATTGAGGCTATGTTTTTCCATAGAAAGAAGCAGGCCATTCAAATGCACAGGAATGGATCCAAAACCTACAATAGTTACAGGGATCTTTCACTTGGAGGACAACATCTGGATTTTTGCCAGAAAAGAAGAGTGGAAGCTCATATGGCTTTAGTCATCATACTTCATTCACAGTTGTGTTCTTGTGAAAAAAACCAGTTTTATAAGAGAAAGAAAATATGAAAGAACATAACTTTCTTAATTTTTCATATATCTATTAATTTGTATCTTATTTATTGACATTCTGCTATGGGGTCTGCAAATACAACCATTTTCTGAGAACTCAAAAATGAGTACGAACTAGGTTGTTCAATATTGGTTTCAGTAGTATTAGTAGTACATGTGAGCATGGGTTTTATACAAGGAAAGTTCTAGTTTAAATTCTAAGAGATGTTAAAAACCTTATAATTTAGAAAGGAAAAGCAAAGAAAGTTCTGGGTCAGGAGAAGCTGTTGCTTGTCTTTGGAGGTGCTTCCTTGTTAGGTGGGTTTTTTAATGTATTTGGTATTTGTATTTGGGTTGCGCTTAAATTTTCAATATTTGCAAAATTTAAAGGTTATTTTGGCTTTTTGGGGTAGATGTTTAAGAAATTAAATGGCCATAAAGATGAAAACAATCACCAAAGTAGGTGTTTGAAATGAACAATGTAAATTTGCTATCAGTGTTTAGTCTTCTGCCTGCTCAGAATTTGCTTACATGGAAAACTTCAGCATTGAGCAGGCTAAATTATGGTAAAATAAACCTGTCATTCACTGTCATCCTGCTTTCTTGGTTTGTATTGTTGTTACTTGCATGGTGTCAGTCATCAGTGTGAAGTCTATGAAAATGCATGTGGATCAGAAATGTTTTATGAATGCCAGTTATTCAGGTACCAGGCAGGTCTCTTTCTGTTTTGTAATTTAAATGTGAAATTAGTTTGTGTGTAAACTGTTGCACAATTCAGTGCATTGATCAATGCATAATGAAGAATACTGGAAATGTGGACTGGGAAACAAGCAGTAGAAGAGACTAAAATTCTAACTAGTAAGTCAGCAAATATTTGAGTGTTCCTAGCTTACGATGTTTTGAAACAGGAATAAAATTTCTTTACTACTTACATATATATAAGCAAAGTCCTTGAGAAATGACAAACTTGAAACAGACACAAATGTTAGAAATCAAAGCAATGATGGAAATAGTGATATCCTCTTATAAAAAAAAAAACATGCTTTCCTGGAAACTCTCTACATTAAACTTTAAAATATTTTTTCTGTCCTTTGTCTATTCATGCTTTATCATTTAGTGCATTTCTTACTCTAACAAGTAGATGGCATCAAAACTCACATCACTATTTTTTTACAAATTTGTACAAGACATTACAAAAACCTTTAAATGGATTTAAAATCTAAGGGAAGGGAGGGCGAGGTGCAAAGTAGCAAGATTAATGGAAAAGCGAAGTGAGAAAATATATTCAAGGAAATATAAAGAGAGTAAAGAGGCATCATTGTTCATGAACATTTTGTGGTGAGATTTGAATTTTCTTTTGAATTTTTGTCACTTAAAGAAGGGACACTTCTCTAATTCTGATCTAGCTAAACTGGAATAGTGAATTGAAACTGAACAACAGAAAGATAAGGGTTTATTACATTGTCTTTCTTTTCAAGCTCACATACAGCTTCTCTCTCTCTCTATTTTTTTTTTCTTTTAAAAGGAAGTAACTATAAGCCTGACTTGCATAAAATGTCTCTCTCTCTGCCTGATATAAAAATGAGTAAACAGCTGTTACAGCCATAAGAGTCTGGCAATATTACTCCCAACAGGTGGCGTAAAGGTCTGACAATGATTATGAAAGCTGGAGCCTATCAGGGTATTGGTACCAGACTATAAAGTGGTAGCAAAATCAGACAAAGGCATGATAATCAGCATGCCTATGCTGCATATAGTGGTAAGTGATGTCTGCTTCCTACTCTGTTGAGTAGCATTAATTTTTTTTCACATCATGGATTTAACTTCGATGGTTTAAAAAAAAATCTGGCATGAAAAGAAATCCAAAGCTCTTTGTATTATTGGTGCATCAGATCAACTCAGCAGTTGTGAAATGTTATAGTTTCTGTTAACTGGAGATTTTTAGGCATGCTACATGATGCACAGACCACAGATGTTACAACAGTGACATCTGCAACTTGACAATTCTAGACAGCAACAGAAAACAAGACCCCTTCACCTCACCTCAGAAACTGACATTTCTGGTAAGTTGGTTCATCAGTAGATATTGTTTAATGCTATATAAAGTAGACCCTGTTAGGGAAAAGGGAATTGATTTTATTATATCTTGCTTTTAAAACAGCAGTCACTAGAGTACTGGAGAGTGTGTGCATGTATGGATGGATGGATGGACTCCAGCATGGATTGCTGCTTCAAAGGCAGGCTTGTGCCTTAGGGTAGGCTCAGCTTCTCCTGTTATCATAAGGAAACCAGAAACATATCAAAATTATTGTTATGGCAGCTAGCAGGTGGCAGGGGGCAGCTAAAAGAAGCCTCCTACTGCTTGGAAGTCACAACACATTGAAAATGTTTGAGATTATATTCAGCTTACATGCAGACAGGTACAGCAATGACATATTGCCATTATTACTGTCTTATTTCAGATTAGGATGATGGCTGATAAAAAACGCACGAAATAAAATGCACTGACTGAATAAAGACTGTAGTATCTATTTGTCAATATTACTGTTGCACAAAGGATATTGAGGCAGGTTCACATGAGAAAAAATTTCATAGTGGGATCTGTGGCTGATGGCATATGTTGGAACAGTGAAAGGTGGATTTGTGGTAGGATGAAAGCAAAGCAGAAAGACAAAGAAAAGCGAAAGGGAAAACTCTCCCTATTAGCCAGCCTCTGAGGCACCCTCCAGTACAGCAGGTGGAAATGATGAAGATGATGAGTGATGAAGATGATGATTTTTTTTTTTTAACAATGAACAGTTAGTGTACCTGGATACCTCTCACCCATATATATGTATTTATGTAGGTATACACGTATGTAAATACACAGAGTGTTTTTATTTACTTTTTGCTTTATTGAATGGTTAGTGCCAGTTATAATGACTTTTTCCACTTGAGAAAGATCTAAATGCTGAGTAAAAAATTTTTCTGGCCAATTTAAAGCACACTGCTTTACAGTCAGTGCTCTGCAGTGCTGTTTGGTGGCTACTGCTGTCTACTTGCGTAGAGCAATGGAAATACAAGCTCTAAATCTAGAAATTTCATTTTTTTTCTACTAAATAACCAAACATATAGAAATGCACTTTTGTTTTACTGGAAAATACTCCTACCGGTAGACAGGGTAGCATGTGAGAATGAAAAACTTCCAGATAATTCATAGTTTAAGCAGATTAGTAATAAATTAAACGTGAATGGAGGTGCTTACTCTAGGAAGCTTCTGGGCTAAATGAGAGGCAAAATTGCTTAGAAAGATGGAGGAGATGTCAGCGACTTTCTGTGTATACAGGTGAAACTTAGTGGCAAGTTACAGAGAAAATGTATTACTCTCCAGGAGAACAGCTATCTGGAACAACTTCTTCAAGAAAGAAGGTAGGAGCCTGTTTAACGGGGAGCAGGAGCTTGTGCCATTCTAAGAGCTGGAGAGAGGAACCGAGCGAAGGCAGGATGTGAAAGGGACCAAACCTGAGGGACGAAGCACGATGTGATGGAACCGAACATAGGCCTTTGCTTTACTTGCAGGCTGAGCTGGGGAATTTAAACATGATTTGTTAGGTGGCAACTGAATGCCATTCCTTTTTCCCTGACACTGATCTAATTTTTTTGAAGGAATCACAGAGTACAAAGAATTTGAAGGCAATCTGCAATTAGTGGCAAGAAGTTTAAGGGGATATGTTGGGAAATGGAAGAAGAGCAGAAAAGGAGAATAAGTAGGACTTTTACTTCTGATACATAACTACAAACATGTCAGTCAATGTCAAACCAGAAGCAGCCTTCATTCTTTTTGTGCAGTTGTGACAGGAAGAAAACAATATTTAGCTGGGGAAGGACACATTTTTCCCCTCAACTTGTTTTTCTCTGGTGCTCTGAAGTGGCAGCTTGCCAGTTAAGTTAAACCTGATTTTTTTGAGAAATGTAAGGATCTGTACTTAAAAAAGTTTGCTTGAGACTGTCTCGTTCGGATTCTTTATCAGTCAGATTTGTACTTGCACCCCTCTGTGCAAATTCTTAAATTGTGCCTGTCTTCTTGCATATGTGGTTTCCTACATAGTGTCTGTTCATTATGAGAGTCTCTTAAGATCTTCTCTCGGGAGCAAAATTTAATTAATTCCTCAAAATCAGGTCTGGAAGGTGGGGTGATCTTCAATATCATAACATTTATATTATTTCGGCATCAATAAGGGTCATTTCCCAAGTGGTATGTTCTGAATCCTTTGGTAATGAGTAATGCATTGCTATGCAAACAGTACTGTTAAATTTCCTGTGATGTGTCTTTTCTATCACTTTACTTTGGGTCTTAATGAAATTTGAACTTGGATTACTTCCATCTGAGTCTGGATCATTAATTCTGTTTATGTGATGGCTTGTGCTCTGGTTCATCTTTCCTATGTAATGTTGCTTCTTCTGCAGGAAAACATGGGTTTGGCGTAGAGCTTGCTCGTATTTGAACTCTGTCTTAAAACTGTGTCACAACTGCATGTGAATGCTCTTCCATAGTTGCCCCAGCATATTTGGTGCCTTATGTTACTCTTTCTGATGTATTCCAGTAGTATCTTAGCATTTTTGTTATTCTCCTCCTTTCCTTAGAGTCTCACCATGACCAAAAAAAAAAAAAACCCAGAACATCAAAGAACAATAACCACAATAACTGCAAGACAGTTATAATCCATTGCTGGATGGATAACTTGAATGTTAAAAAGACTACCAAGGAGCAATATGAAAACATCTTCTGGGATCTTGTTCTTACAGAACAGTCTTAAGATTCTGGAGTAAAAGTTAAAAAAAAAGGTGAAATAACTTTGCAGCAGAATAAGACTAGCTCTACAGGGCAGTGCCCTACATTTCCTTAAATTTGAAAAGTTAGTTTTAATAATTTCTGCAATGCCAAAGATGTTAAGGATGAAATTTTAAGAAGAATAAAAAGATTATTTATTATTAAATCAGAACATAATTTAATAGCAACATGAATTTGCCAGGCTTTGATTTCATATGTCTTTTTTGTCCCCCAACCTCCAGGCAAAGTTGGAAAATTCTATTTTACAAGAAGAATAGTTTCATTCTGGTATCTGAATCAAAATGATTTGCCAGAAGTTTTATGAGCATCTCAATGCTTAACAAAGCCTGTTAAGACTTAGTCATTACTAGATATTTATATACGGTGCTGTAGTTTATCTTATCATTTCAGTGAGAGTGATGTTTGTTAACACATCTTTGGCTAAAAATAGTAGTCATTATATTTTTCTACTGTCCAAGACAGTAATCATTGGTAAATATAAGAGATTTTATACTGGGCTTTCCTTTCCATCAAATAAATAACTATACATTTTATTTTTAGCTCCTGCTGTAGGTCCTCCATATCAAGATGTCAGTGAACTGAAAGTATGGAGAGTAACAGACAAGGGTGAAGTAGTATTTTTTTCAAAGGAAAAATAAACCCACCACCCTGGCTTGCAATACTTAGGGAAATGTTGCATTTTCTGTGGTTTCTTTCTCTTTTCCATGTTAGTAATTCTAAGAACAGACTACCAAAGCACCTGGAGCTGTTAAATTTCATCAGTGTTTCTGGTAGAATAAGTATGCAAAATTTTTACATGTATGCTGGAAGTAACAAACATATCAATATCTCTTTTTATGTTTGTGAGTTCTGGTCAAACATTTTTAGGTAAAAAGTAGGAATAAAGACCTGCTAGATCTAATAGATCATCTGAATTCACAGTAATTGTTGACACTGTGAAGGACCAGTTTAAAGGATAATACAGAATTCACTTTCTCTTTTGTTTGATTGGATTCTTATGTTATGTTACATTGCAATTTAAAATACAACAACAGAAAAACCCAGATGTCTTGTGTTGGACTGAAAAGCACTTTGTACATTAGTGTACAGGGCTGCATCATTTAAACCACTGTCTCATTTAGAGGGAGAAGAAAAGCACAGACTACATGGATATATCTTTCATTCTCCTCTTTCCTGAGGTTTGTGTACCTTATTCAAGATTAAACATACTCTTCATTTAATCTTCATTAGTTGGATTTCTTTCTTGGGTGATTTCTTTCAAAACTGTTTCTTTCAGCTTGTCCCTTCCCAAAGGTAGTCTTACTCTTTCACAATAACTTGGTAGTTAGCACATTTGCCTAGAATATGGGGGAGATGAATTTAATACCTCCTTTTCAGAGATGGGTCCAAATCCACAATCTCTGTCTTCTCGAAGAATACCCCACTTAAAGGGCTCACATATAGTGTCCGAGATATGATTTGTTTTGTGAAAGATCCCAGTTTGGACAAGAAAGTTCAAGATCCACTGATTGGAGAAAGCTTGAGGGAATATCCATTCTCTTATAACACTGACCTGGACAGGCAATGTAGAATCCTAGTTCGAGTGCGAGACAATGAAGGTTACATTAATTCTGTTAATGAGTTAGTGGTTACACATGCTAAATGTTGCTAGTAAAATGTCATACATTATCAGGGATCTGATGTACAATATGCTGGCCCATTTCAACTTGGTCTTGACTGAAGAGGGAAGTACCATGCAAAGATGGGTGGTTTGGGGTTTTTTTGCTGCATAAACAGTAATTTATCTGACCAGTTGGAAAAGCTAGATTCCATTATGGTTTTTCAATTTTCTTTTAAGCAGACTTCATTTCCTCCCCTAAGAAATATTGTCAGTATACATGAAGATAGCAGTACGATGTTGGGAATATTTCTCAGGCCTCATAACCTTAGTCTTTCTCTGAAATCCTGTAATCCGTCAGTCCTTTTTACCTAGACTAGCGTTGTATACGCTGCTAGCTTCCTTTCTATTCTTGTAATCAAAACCGTGCTTTTTTTCCAGCTTCTGTCTACTTTCAGTTTCTATTAGAGCTCTGAGATTCATTCTCCTTCCTCTGTCTCCTACAGATTGTCCTCAGGCCACCTCATCTGGTCCCATTTACAGATGGTGTCGCTAAATACCACCCCTGAACTGACACTTTCTAGACCTACTCATCACACTTGACCTTTCGCTGTCAGTCTGCTTTCTGTCGCTGCCGTGCTGCTGCCAACTCAAATTCAAACTGGCAAACTCATGTTTATGCTCCAGAGCCCTGCACAGCTCTAGTGAAATGTGATTTGAGTGGCAGATTACCTCTTCTGCATCCCTTTTGATGTTAAACATACAGTCAGTGCTGCCTGAGCAATGACAATTTTTCTCTTTGCTATGGAAGGAGCTGCAGATTACATAGTCAAAGCTCAGTTGAGCTACAGCTGGTGCCAGTTTGGTGACTGGAGGTTGAACAGAGTCAAGATGGAAAGACCTTTTGTCTGTGTGACTGTGGAAAACAGTGCTGATTTCAGGGTCCCTTTGTGGAAATAAAAGTCCTGTGCTAATAAGGAAATTATTTCAGTGCAGGCACAGCTTTTTTGAAGTCCACTGACACTTCCAGACATCTTACAGTTTTATTTCTATGTCATTATGTTAGGTTAGTCCTTGCAAGAGAATGATCGCAAGGCCTGCCAGTATCACTAGGTGCATAGCATCAGTTCTAATATCACAAACTAAACTATATTGCAGGTGGTGGTGAGGAAGATTGCTGTGTGCTACACTTTTATTACAGATACTGTGTCATTGTAATGTATACATAAGGGCTTCCTGTGCTCTTCAGTTGATCAAGTGATGACATATGGAACTGTTGAAATAATTATGAATTGAGGATACAAGTATGAAGATCCTCCAAAATTGACTACATTTCTGTAATGCATAATTAAAATGTTCGTGTCAGCAAATTGCATTTATTGCACTTGATAGTGTATTATGCTACTGTTCCACTGAACTGGCAGAGATACTTGCAAAAAATTGTTATGTTTTTAATGGAAAGGGACTGGAAATCTCTTTCATATTCTCACTTTGTCTCCTTACCTATAATGCAACTTCTTTAAGGGTAAGTATTGGCACCTGGGACAGTTCTGAAGAATGTACAATAAGTATAAATAAAACAATTGTTTAAAACTTCCTTGGCTTTCTAAATGTGATCAGTCAAAAGCAAAGTGAATCAGTTCACTGTAACTTGAGTGGTGAATAACATTCCTTGCAATAATGCTTACAACTGGATAGCTACCAGCCATCCCTGGCTACGTGATAAATAAAAACATAGATTTTTTTTTTTTCTTCTGTAGCCCTAGAAGTTATAATACTTAGGACATAGTTTAGCCTTAGACAAATTCAAAACAGTGTAGTATAACATTAACTTCATTAAAGCCATTCTTGATTCATGACATTCTGTGATCACAACCAGGTTTAAGTTCATTAATGGTACAATTAAAGTAAGTTGTCTAATAGTTTCTAGTTTCCTCACCTTCTTTATCTTCTCTGACATGGTTTATTCATTGCTTCTCTGATTCTCTTGATTTTAAATTTTAAGTATCATTTTCTCCCTTGCTCTATTGCAGCTCCTGCTGAAATCAGCAATGGCCTAGTATTCATACACTCAGTATACAGAAATCCATTAACTCCTTTCTCCTAGGTTGGTAGTGATATTAACATATTCTATATGCTGTAGGCAGATTTTCCTCCTGGGGCAGTGTAATTAAAGTCTAAGTTTAATTCCACATCTCTTTCCTCAAAATGAGTTTATTAGCTGTGGAAGGTATGGGGGCTTAACACTTAAAATAACTGAAGGTTATCCAAATTTGCACTTTGTTCAAATTAGGAGGAGAAACCAATGCTGAGTTTAGTTAAAACTTTTTCTCTTTATTTAAAAAAAAAAAAAAGTTTTAAATACTTTTAACCTAAACATGAAGAAATGCAGTGAGAGCCATTGCCTTTTCAGCACTCCATGCTGTTTTTCGATACAGACTGAGGTGAAAAGATCTGTCTTCAAGTTTTTTTGAAGTGAGGGAAGGCATGGGAAAAAAAAAGAGCAGGAAAGAGTGTTGCCAGTGGTTGCAGCAAAATCACCATGTTATTCCCTATTCCCCTTGTTATTGAGATAAACACCTGCTAATCCCAATAGTGAGTCTTCTGCCTTTGCTATTTGGCTCTGGGAAACTTCTTACTCACAAAGCACAGCATTGCCCTCCCCATCTGATGTTGATATAGTGGGAAATTAGCTGTTGACTCAGTCTTGAATGTCAAGCTGGGAATGACATGCCAATTTCAATATAGTTTAACTCAATGTTCAATGCTATTTAGTTCAACCCATGACTTTTCAAAACTTGTAAGACTTGCCTTGGAAAGAATAAAGGAATTATTTTTCTTAATTAGCTCTTCTTGACTGGTGAAATGAGTCCTCTCTTTGACCCTTGATCTTTCCTCCTTGGTTTAGGGACTATGTGTGATTTTCCATATACCACGTGAATACTGACTCTCAAAATAAGAGAGTTTGAAAGTATTCAGGCTTAACAAACCTGCGCATGAAAAAGATGTATAATAATTTTCAAGAAGATATTTCTACACCATCCTTTATTTATGCCGCAGTCTAGAAACAGCCCAGCTTCTAAAGGCACTTAAGCAAAATTTATGTCACTGAAAATATAGGCAAATACTTGGTGTAATCTTCAGAATCAGTTATAATTCAGATCAATTTTCCATTACCTTACTGATTCAGATCAAGTTTCTTTGTGCATGAGATTCGTATTTGCCAATTCCTTATGATTCTGAAAGGAAATTGAAATAGTTAGTGCAAGGACGTGAAACTCCACTCAATGATGTATTCCTGATATCTGCGACTGGGTGGTACTCTCAAACATTCCCTGCAAGAATTCCCTGCAATCTTTAAATGCTTTCAAACAGCATGGAACAAAAGTCTAGAGAAACATTACATACTAATTTACATACAATGAAAAAAAAAGAAAATGGGTGTTCTAAAACCAAACATTTAATGAGCTAATTCAAAATGTAACTTATACAAATACAGTGTTTTCACAAAAAAAAAAAAAAAAGAAGCCATGTAAAAACAATAAACTAACGGTTTAGAATAAAGTTGGTATGTGATTGAACTCAGTGTTTTGAGGGCTTTTTTAAAATTCCAGGATAATATATCAGAGCACCTCTTCAGAGAAAGTATAAGAATTTGAGCATCATTTTAGAATTTTTTTTCTTCTTTTCTGTTTTACAACAAGCTGGAGTTTAGATTAACAATGGACAGAGACCATCTAGGTGAAGTGCAAATCTGTAGGCAAAGATTCTTATAACATTTTGGGAAAATGTATTAATATACTATCCATTAATATTCTATCCAGATATCAAGATGGGATAGAAAAGACCTTAACAAAAACTGTTTTCATGAGAACTGTATCTGCCGTCAGCAAATTTGATGTGATTAAGTTCTATTCTTGAGTGAAAAATTACTGATTACAGAGTTGTTCCTCCATGTATTGTAAGAAGAGTATGCAAGGATGAAAGATATAATTCTATTATTAGCACAAAATAAAAAGGTAAGTGGTCCAATTACGGGAAATATGACACGGATGTTTTACATTCATGGTATAGTAGAAGTAGACCATTCGTGTTATGGACAGATCACACTGGATTTCCATCACTACTGTAGTTGCTATGTAAGAAGAATATATCAATGTCCATCAGAAATCCTAACAGCAGCAGCCAACAGTGTCAGGCTGGTGGGGTGAAAACATGGGAGCGATCTAAGTGTTTCAAGGGTATGAAGCTACTATACGTTTGGGATTAGTGTGGGTCAAGAAAAACAATAAGCAGTGGGTAGATATTCCCAAAAGGATCCTTTGCAGTGAAAAAATGTATTTTAGTGGGAGAAAGCACATCCAGAAAGAAGGCACCCATCACACTGTGTCTAAAATCTGTGGAAATACAGGAAAAACTTCCAGGGAATTTTCCAGTGCATTCTTGACCTAGTTTATAGAAATTCATAAACATCCCAGGATTACCTCTTATATGATTACATAAATGTATGCAAAGTAGTGTAAATCTGATAGCATAGATCTGGACATTTCTTATCCCTCTGGGTATGCTCACTGTGCTGTGATGAGAACAGGGTTAATAAATGTTTTGGTTTATCCTCCTCACAATTGCAAATGAATGCAAGATCAATGGTACCATTACTGGTCTTTTTCTGCATCAGTGTATTTCTGACAATGTGCACGGTGAGCATAAGAGAATGGTTTGACCTCTTTATTGTAGTGGGATGTGGCAATTAATTTTTTATTGAAATTTCAATTAGCTTTTCTGTTCCTATAATGTTTTACTTAAATCCTCTTTTTAAGTTGTTACTGAGGTTACCAGAAAAGATCATCTAAGCGTGACTGTGTTAAAAAGTAGAGGTAAAGAAAACAAATTATTTCTATTGTGTATAAAATTGAGGTCACTTTAGGCTAACAGAGTCAGATTCCTTGAAGAGATGAAGACTTTCCGCATCATGAAGAAACATTGAGAGAATTCTAATTGAAAAAAGACACCAGCCTCTTATAAAAAGATACCAGGATTAGTACAACTGAGCAAGAAAACCTGAAACAGATTTTACAGACTGTTACCTTTATGACCCTTAAAAAAGAAGAATTGCCAAATGAAAAACAATGGAGAAAACCCTGCAGATTACAACGTTATATTAAGCTGTCTAGCATCCTGGACCAACTAAAGAATGAAGGAATTAGGTCTTACATTTGGAACTCTTACGCGTCTGAAATACTTAAATACTAATAGAAATGTTAAAGAAAAACCTACTCTTGCACTTTGACATCAAATTAAAAAACGTTGTTAATGGAGACAATTTTGTATTTTATTTGGCAGTGACTACTATTGCTAAGGTTAAGATAATTTTTCCTTGGAGAACTGTTAACTTTTGTTACAAGTGGCTTCCTGAAAAACATAGTAGTTAACTGGAATGTTATATTATTAATGAAAACTTAAAACACTGTTTTTCCAGACTTTAGTCTGCATCATACAGAAGACATTTTCTACTGAGCAATGAAGCTACTTTGAGGAAATGTATAAATGTTAAATATAGGGAATCTGAAGTTCATTAGCTCTTGTATTGTATAAGTGCTAAACCAGCAGTTACACTTAAAATCAGCTTTACTTAATAACAAAAGCTGACTACGTTCAGAAATATGACTATATTGCAGGGTCCTCTGTTTTCTGTGAAAATTTATGTCATTTGCCAAGCTTGGTTTCTGGGCGCTGAATGCATTTAAGTGAGACAAGTTCATAAATCACATACTAGTAACTTCCATAATAAAGTAAGCTATTCTTACTGTTCTAGATAAGAAGCCAATAAGCCCATTTTCACAATGATAATGCCAGTATAACTCAGAGGGCATTTAGCTCTGTCCAAGAAAGGAAGAACAGCTAGATGGGTGCCTGCGTGTGTGTCTGTGTTGCAGGAAAGTGTTTATCAACCATAATATTTCAGTGGTATTGTGTCCCTTTCATGAAGTGTATGTGAGGGGGGAAAGGGGAGTTATGGCCTATTCCATACTGAAAGGAGGCTTTTAAAAGACGTGACAGGAGGAAATTAACGTAAGCTTAGAGATTCAGCGTATATCCTCTGATATGCAATAACACCAGAGACTGGCTGAAATTCACAGTCCATACGAAGGAATGTGAGTCCTCTAGGTCGGGTGGGATCCTGCCAGCTGCACAGGTGGACGTTGTGTAATTCCTGTGTTTCCAGTCAGAGATAACAATGCTGCATGAAGGATAAAATTCCTCCGTGTGTTTTGAAACAAAAATCTCTACCTCCAGAAATGATGTATTTTCCTGGGTTCTCATGTAGCCTGTAGGGAGATTACAGAGAGAAGAAAAATGTCAGCTACCTCCACCTGTAGTCAAAGGTGATTGCCATAGTAGTGAGACCTCATTTTTGTGTTAATGGGGGTCAGATTCCAGTGCAGTCCCCAGCTGTCTCTTTTTTTCTGTCTCATAGAGCTACTCTCTTAAACTTTGCAGATGTGCAGCTGGTAATGAGTCAATTTTTATTCTTTATTTTTAGTTTTCTAAAAGAAAACAGCTCAAAGTACATCAGTGTTACTGCTGCACATCCATACTTGAACAGCTCAGGAAAAGAACATCACATGCGTGCTTTTTTGCACGTATCTTTACGTACCCGAAAGTAGTTAAAAACCATGACTATCCCATGACAAAAGACTGATACAAACACGAGGACAGTTTTCCCTGTTCCTGTTGTTCTTTAAGCACGTGTCCTAAAAACTTTTCTGTTTAAAGCTTCTCTTTAAAAGTAAAGGAACATAGAGAAGAATTCCTCCTGGGACAGTGGAGGAATGGTTTGTAGGAGGGCCTACATTGCTAACTGTGCTCAAAATTGCTAAAATTATGCTTGTGCTCAGCGTACCTAAGGTTTTTACTCTAAAACTTTTAACCATTTAATTTCCTAACTTCTGACTGTTGCTGTTCTTAAAATCTTAGAGAAGTTGATATTTTTATTATTTTATGGTGGCAATTTTGTCTCCCTTTTTGAGAATAAAGGTGAGCACAGATTTTCTTAAAATGGCAAAAATGCGTTGCTCTGTCAAATTGACCTTGTAGTATTTCAACACAACAAAACAGGTTCTCACCCATCAGAGGATTAGATAACACGCAAACGGAAATATCAGTCAAGTTGCTGACAGATGTCTAGGTAAAGCAGTGATATTTAAAAAGCACTAGGTAACAAAAGTATATCTTGAAATATTTTCCCAGGTGTCTTCAAAATAGTTGAATGTAATAAAGTCCAGTACATAAAACAACAATAGTAAGATGTTAATGAAGCTTATTCTTCACATCTTTCATGTGCTTGGATTCTCCCTCAGAGTTCAGGGAAGTGTGTCTAGACCATAAACATTGAAAAAATAAGTTGCCTTTTAAGTAAATCTGAGGTTCACTGAGGAAGCTGTAGGTCCTGACTGTATATTCAGTAAAGCGATAAGAAAATATACCCAGGTTTTTTTGAGATTGATTTTTTAAAAAGTATTCACGGTTATTTTTGCATGAAGCACCTGATGCTTCAAGGTTAAATCTGAAGCTCATTCCCATTTACAAGGATCAATAAACTCTGTAACTGAATGCAGCAGATGTTTCAGCTTAATCTGTTTTTAGCTAAAAATACTCCTGCATCTTTTCTCATTTGTTGGTCTGATGAACGAAGAGTATTTGGGCCAGTGAACAGCCTGAAACAAAACTCACTGGAATGAACAGGAACCTCCCTGTTGACTTCAGTGATCTTTGAACTGATCTAAGGTTACTTGCAAATCACAGCTTAATTTCAGTGAAGAAAATCATCTAGTATGGATTGAAATGTATGGATGACAAATAAGACTATGACACTTCCACCTGGAGATGGCCCCCGTGTGTCAGCCAGGCTGGATGCTCAGTGTTCCACGCAGCAATGGCACAGCAGGACCACAGCCACCGCTCGAGGTGCGTATGCACTGACAACTTGCACTGAGTGTCCTCCTGTCCTGAGCTTTTGGGTCTCTCAGGTCAGGTGGACACAAAGTTATTGACAGAGGTGTGAAGGTGGCGCAAGGCACAACTGTTGGAGAAATGTGCCACAGTCCTTGTCTTGGTGGGAAGGTGTTGGCAGCGAGAGCTGCGTAATGTGGGACACTGCTTATTGCTACTGCAGCAACCAAGGGAAGATGGTGCTGCCATGTGTCACCTACCATGAAGGTGGACTGTAAGGGAGAGCATGCGCTGCTTTGCAGCTTCCGTAACAACCAGAAGTATCAACTTCAGTTCCTTCAGTATCTTTTAATTAACATCTGTGGCTTTCTGCACAGGTGCTGCTATTTTGCCATTGAGGGTAGTTTCTGTCTGCTGTGCTTTCTCCTTTTCCTGGTCTGCAGTGAATAGTGGATCTCATCAGTCCAGCGCAGTATGGAAGAGAGCAGAGTGCCAGCAATGTGGGCTTGGGCTCATCACCTCAAGCTACCTGCATAAAACAAATGCAATGAAGCTGGTGGCTCTGGTCCTGGACGTCTCCCTTGCCCATGTGGAGGCAGACTGCCTGAGTCTTGGTCAAATCTTCCCTTTCTGTAGTCATATACAATGATGGTTGCTTTTAAAAGCTTGTTCATGGTGCAAGTACTTTTTGTCCTCCTACCTCCCCGTCTTTCACAGCCCATTGCTGTCAGGAAAATCTGCTGATGAAATAAGATGTGCCAGCTGAAAATAAGTACCAAAAATAAACTCGTAAGCTCTGTTGACTGGATCGGGCCACTTTTGAGCAGGAATTTTGTAAGTGTAACATGGCTGTGGAGGGGAATCTTTACTGTCCAGGTTCCTAGAGCTGCCAGGGCTGGGGGATAAAAAGACAAGAAAGCATGGTAGCCTGCTTGCTTTAGTTGTTCTTCTTTATACTGCTGCCCTCTCACATGAGTGTTCCTGTCTTTTGTCCCCTAGCTCCTCAGAAACATTGACTCAGCACTGGATCAGGTTTTAGAAATTATTTTTTCCCCTCCTGCCAAACAAAGACTCGAGTGATTAAGACTTGGGTGTATTTTCCAGTTTGGTATTTATTCCAGTTGGTCTTTGGTAGTCAAACCAGTTGTGCTCCAGGTATGCAGCCCCCTGGTCTGGAAGACAGGGACAGGGAGCAAAAGAAAGCCCCAGTAATCCAAGGGGAAATGGTTAATGACACACAGGTCTTTGTGGCCAAATAGGATCCACCCAAGGGTGCTGAGGGAGCTAGCGGAAGGTGCTCACCAAGCCACCTTCCATTATGTATCCAAAATCCTTGCTAACTGGGGAGGTCCCAGTTGACTGGAAGCTGGCAAACATGACACCCATCTACAAGAAGGGCCAGAAGGAGGGTCCTGGGAATTACAGGCCTGTCAGTCTGAGCTCTGTGCCAGGGAAGGTCATGGACAGATCATCCTGAGTGCCATCACACAGCACATACAGGACAACTAAGCGACCAGGCCCAGTCAGCGTGGGTTTATGAAAGGCAGATCCTGCTTGACCAACCTGATCTCTTTCTATGACAAGACAACCTGCTTATTGGATGAGGGAAAGGCTGTGGTTGTTGTCTACCTTGTGTACTTAGACTTCAGTAAAGCCTTTGATACTGTTTCCCACGGCATTCTCCTGGATAAACTGGCTGCTCATGTCTTGGACAGGTGTACTCTTCACTGGGTAAAGAACTGGCTGGCTGGCTGGGCCCAAAGAGTTGTGGCGGATGAAGCCAAATCCAGTTGGCGACCGGTCACGAGTGGTGTTCTCCAGGGCTCAGTTTTGAGGCCAGTTCTCTTTAATCTCTTTATCAATGATCTGGATGAGGGGACCAAGTGCACCCTCAGTAAGTTTGCAGATGACACCAAGCTGGGTGGAAGTGTTGATCTGCTAGAGGGTAGGAAGGCCATATAGAGGGATCTGGACCAGCTGGATCATTGGGCTGAGGCCAATTGTATGAGGTTTAACAAGGCCAAGTGCCGGGTCCTGCTCTTGAGTCACAACAACCCCATGAATGCTACAGGCTCGGGGAAGAGTGGGTGGAAAGCTGCCTGGCAGAAAGCGATCTGGGAGTGTTGGTTGACAGCCAGCTGAACATGAGCCAGCAGTGTGCCCAGGTGGCCCAAAAGGCCAACAGCGTGCTGGCTTTTATCAGGAATAGTGTGGCCAGCAGGACTAGGGCAGTGATCTTCTCCCTGTACTTGGCACTGGTGAGGCCACACCTTGAATCCTGTGTTCAGTTTTGGGCTCCTCACTACAAGAAAGACTATTCTGGAGAAGAGAAGGCTTCAGGGAGATCTTGTTAGGGCCTTTCAATACTTTAAAGGGATGTAGAAGAAAGACAGGGACAGACTTTTTAGTAGGAGCTGTAGCCACAGGATGAGGGGTAATGGTTTTGAAGTAAAAGAGGGAAGATTTAAGAACTTTGTGCGGTGAGGGTGCTGAAACACTGGCACAGGTTGCCCAGAGAGGTGGTAGATGCCCCATCCCTGGAAACATTCAAGGCCAGACTGGATGGGACTCTGAGCAACCCCATCTAGTTGAAGATATCCCTGCTCATTGCAGGGGGGTCAGACAATGACCTTCTAACCCAAACTATTCTATGATCTATCGAGAACCCAAGATCTTACTCCCCATAGTAATGGAAGGTAAGCTCAGCTCATTTTATGAGTGAAGCTATGACTGTGAATTTTTTTCAGTCATATATTTCACTCCATATGTATCTACACGACATTTCATCTGTCTTTTTATTGCTCGGTCACTCAGTCTGGTGAGGTCTTCAGAAAAGACTCTTTACAGGTGATTCACCCTTTACTACCCTGAAACTTCATTTCTTTCGTAACTTAGCACTGAGTTTCTTCAGAATACTTTGCCAATCCATTGCTTTTATTTGTTCTCTACCCCCACCACATGTCTCTTTGCTCTACTCCTTTCCCAGATCATTTATGAATGTGTTGGACAGTATAGATCCCAGCCCAGCTCCCTGGAGAGTTCTCCTAGTGCAGGGGTGTCAAACTCATTTTCACCGGGGGCCACATCAGCCTCGTGCTTGCCTTCAAAGGGCTGAATTTACTTTTTTATGCCTACTTATATAGTCTTGCATTTTTGAATGCTAGATTTGGTTCTAATTAACAAAGCAAATATTTGTAATAATCTACTAGATGTGAAACTGGTTTTGAGAGCAACGGGAAAGTAAAAGGCTTTCAGAATAGAATCAGAAATGGTGTGTGGCTTCTTTCCACTCTGTGGCAACTCAGTGGCACTAGTTTCACCAGTTTCAATAACACTAGTGGAAACTCAATAGTTTCCACTCAATAACTGCAATTATATATTAACTAAAAAAGGATAAAACATTCAGTTACTCTTATGTAGCCTTTAGCTTTTTCGATACTTTTCTCTTCTCTGAACCTCATCATCCTCTAAACTGCTACACATGAACACATCTTCTAATCAGAAATACCATAGAAATTAAAGCATACTACTCCTCCACACATGCTTAGCACAGGTAAATGTGCTTACATAGCCAGCACATCTGACAAGTGATGCTGTGGAGTACCTCTCTGTAGTTTTAATGATCAGATTGCCCTCCAACAAATCTCAAGAATGCTATGAAAAGTACGTAGTGTCTTCTGAGGTTAGTTTTTGCATAGTGTATTCTAGGATGTGTGTGTGATTTTTAAATTTTTTTTTAGAATTTCTGGGTAACTTTCCATTAAAAGCAATCACTTATTCTTCTTCACAAAAAAATCACTTATTCTTTTTCACAAAAAGCTAATTCTTCCCAGTTAGATGGATGATTGGGGTTTTTTTACTTCATAAAGGTCTCTATCAGTCAATGAAAACTACTGTTCTTGTGATCGTTAGGAGTCATCGTTGTATGTTTCTCTCACTGTTTCTCTTATTTCTGGATGTTTCCAAATGCTCCTGCATTATGTAACCAGTTCTCCAAGGCTCCTGTCCTGCCCTCACAAAACTGTGCGTAAAGATCTGGAATGAAACTGGGTTTTGGGTCTGCTTTTCACTTCAGGTTGTCTTTTTATTACTTTATGATCATGTAATGAGACTTCTATGGAAGAACTCCCTCAAAGGCTGGAGTTTTATCAGAAATGTTCTCCTGGGTTTGAAATCCGGTTAGGTTTATGTGTGTATATAGTGAAAAGGAGACCGAGAGAGAGATGAAGTTTCTGACATGTATTGAGAAAGGCAATTCCTTCTCACCTGAATCAAACTCACCGCAAAAGGACAGGAGAGACAGTGGGTTGGTGACACTTTATATTAAAGACACTATGAGCTGTTAAAGTCACTAAACTCTTCAAATGCTTATGGATTAGACTCTGAGACTACATAGGAGCAGGCATATGTATACTGCCCACAATGAAAATAAAAAGCAGGAATTTCATAGGTGACACTATGGTTTTGAGGTATCAGAAGAAAAAAACATCATCAGAAAAGAACATTATCAGAGGTCAAAGTAAATATTAGCTGATTCAAGTTTTTCTTTTATCAGCAGAAGTTTTTCCTGTCCTTGATTATCAGCTACATTTAAAATGTTTCAAAGAGCCCTGTGCTGTTACTGCTGGACAAACTGCTCTTGTATTAATCTCCGTTCCCCAAGAAAGCAGTAAACAGAGGAGTAGGTCATAAATATGTGTCTGATTTCAAGGAGAGGCATATTGTCATTTCTAATTAATATATCTATATTAGAAAAAAGGATATGAGATTTTAAAGTAATCTAAATAGCTATATACCCCCAAAGCATGAAAAAAACTTCTTAGCTAGACCATTTTTCTTCTCCATTTCAAGCAGGGTGTTAGAAAGATTTCAAATCCAAGCAGCTGTACATCAGGCTGAAAAAAGATCTACTTCACTGCAGTTTGCATCCCTTTTTCTCAAAATCATATGCAAAAAAATATATTATTGTTGTGTTCTTTATGTACTGCTCTAGAAGCATGAGTTTCTGTGTCTGTATATTAATTTCTAAGTAGACCAACATAAACCTCCTGTTCTTAAAATATGCTGAGATTTTACTTGTTTAAAAAACAGATGGCAAGTAGCATTATCTATTTAGCTAGTTTTCATCTGATGGTTTTTAATGAATAAGCTGTGTGGTTGACATTTTCAACTATCACATTGGATTTTCAGGTACTTCTAGTCATATGAATTAAAATTAACTCTTTTTACAAAATTTGTTTTGTTTTGACTCACTCTCCTTTTCAAAGACTTTTTTTTGTTTGTTTGTTTGAGATGCTTAGATAGACTGATTTCTGCACTGTCTTTTCTTCTGCTCTTAATTACTCTATTAGGAACTTTGGCAGAAGCAGGGAAGAAAGAATGTGGTGGTTTTTTACAGAAGCTGTAATTAATTTATATCGGCATATGCATTTCTGTTCTCTTGTGCTTGTGATTTGATGGATACTTTCCTACAGGAAAGCCGTGAATATCATAGCTTATCATACTACAGAAAGTCCTTCTTTTGATAATGACATTTTTAGTAACAGCCCGTGGTTTACAGGGCAAAACTGTGACATGCCCAATGGAGAAATAAGTCCTTAAAACTTCACCCAGTAAGCTACATGGGAAATTCAGGACACTCTTATTTAGGCATTATCCATGTTACTTCTAGTTTTCCAGTGCTCAAAAACCACTATGCAAAGTGGATTCAAAAAATCCTAAGTAGATAATGCATCTGATTTGCTTGCTGTTGATCTAAAACACTTGAAGGGCACCTGAGGCCGTTTAGCAATCTCATTCATAGAGGTAAAGTATATTTGTTGCCTATCCTGTCTTACTGAATTTCACTTCAAGATCTCTGTTCCTTTTGGTATTAATAGAAAGACAGGGATGTAAAGGGAATTGGTGCAACTAGGAACAAATTCAGTTTTTACTGAAGCATCCTAAAATACCTAAGAAAAGTCAGTATAGGGCTGTTTCTGAATCCTTGTTAAAATTAAACAAACTTTCAGGACCTTTATCTGCCAGATTGGTGGTATAAAGCAATTGCTTAGGTCTCAAATGAGTGATTCATTGATCTGTGGATTATTAGCACCAGCCTCGTATCCTCCCTGCTGACCAGCTGTCCTGATAACTTCTGATAGCCCCAAATGGAGTCCAGCTGTAGGTTGTCCTCAGCACTGGTACAGCAGCCATAAAGCATTTGAGAATGTGCACAGCATTTTTCAGTTCCCCACTGCTTAAAGTGTCTTTTTTCTTACTGAAACTCTTTTGTGCTTCTTCAAGTGGTTGTATTTGAAGCTCACTAGATTCCTGTGCCTATGTAATTAAGAAAGGCTTCCTGTTTCCTTCAGCCTTTTTACTGGGGTAAGATCTAGAGAGGTGAGGGGCCAGACTTGTTGTGCCTGATGGGATACTAATAAGCTCCTTAAACTTTGTGTGTCCTATTTAAGGAGATATCTTGTGTATGCAGCATGAAATGTTAAGTCCTAGGGTGGTTTGTTTGTTTGTTTTTAAATATTTGAAATTCAAAGTTTTGATAACTTGAGAGGAGTTTTTAATCAGTTGTGAATCACTTAAAACACTTAGCGGTAAGACTTTATTTTGTTTTCAGGGAAGAAAAAATAAGTAAGGAACTACAGAGTGGTTTAAAACTACTGTGAGTGCGTTTGTGATTTGGAGAAGAAATCAGAGCACAAGGGTCAGGAGAACTGTGGACTGCATCCTCAAAATGATTAAGAAAGGTAGGAAATGGAAACAAAGGACATCTACTATTTTGTTTAGTATATGCTTGCATATTTGCTACCTTGTATAAAGACTGCCTCTTTTTTAAACTCTGCTTTTACTTGATTTTATGTTGACTTAGTGAGTGCTTGCATATTTATTTTTATATTCATTGCATAAAACCTAATTGTTTTTTGGAATGCTTTCATAGGGCCTTCCAGCCATTTATTTTTGTTACCGTAGGCATCTGAAGAAGTGGAGAAAGTGTGTACTTGAGTTAGCAGAGGGTTGGGGATTAGTCTTTCAGTCTGCATTAAAATAATCACATTTTTTGAGTTCAGCGTGTTCCTCCAAGGATGGGAATACAATTTAGTAGGCAAGCTTCTGGTGATGTTTGGTTAAATAATAACTGAAGCTTTTAAAAGTGCTTCTGTTAACTACAGAATTTAGCTTCTATTTTGAATGTATTTCTTTTACTTTTGATGGCTATAAGTTGTTCTTCAGAACTGGATTTTGTTTCCTCCCACCATGTGTTTTGCCCCTTACGTTGATCTGCCACCTGTGTGTTGACCTTAGATTGCTTTATTTTCTTGCTGGAGGTGTAACTTTAGGTAATGTGTCCTTCATGTAGTTTTCTTAGTGGCCATAATATCACCTTAGGCTGTCATGACAAGTACAATTGATCAATTTCAGATTGGGCATAGAAATATTTTTGTTCAGTTGTTGATTTTAGAATGAATTTCAGTATTTTTTTCTACATCTGAATCTGTGGGGAGAAGCAACATGCAATAGTGTAAGACAAGCATACTGTTAGAGTTAAATCAGAAAATGTTGCTGTTGGTATTGCTATGTGGTACAACTAATTGGTATTTTGGAGAAGTATCATCTTCAGATATATTCACTATATTAATTGGGAGAAGTTTCCCTTTTGTGAGTGACACTAACTAGCAAAATAGACTTAGGAGTACTTGCACTTCATTTGAGAAACGGGAAAACCAATTTCTGTTTTATTTTGAACAAACATAAAGCCAAACAGCTATAATACCAGGAGTTGTTTTGAGCAATGTATATTTTTAACGTCGACATTAGCATATACCTTTGTTTCTAATATGTGCGTATCATCTAGTTCTAAAATGATAAAGACACTGCTGTGCTTGGAGAAGAGCTTGCCTCATAGCAGGTGGTAGTTCTTGGTTTTCACTGAAATATGTTGAACATATAAAAGCAGATGTTGAGTAAAATTATTTGCAGCGGAGATTTTAAGAAAGTTTCTTTTTCTTGGGCTTTGAGTATCATGTAATGTTAAGAGTACAGAGGCCGTTTTGTGCTAATAAGGGGGCAGGTTTTCTATAGGGAAATAACAATTTAAGGAAGTAATAACAGTTTTGTATCAAGTTGCATCCCCCTTTTCTAACATTCCTTATTGCTCATTTAGGCTGTTGATGATTCGAACCAGCAGAGACCTGTTGAGAAACAGAAATGCTGGGAAAATAAATAAACCCACTGAATTTTATGTCCAAAATATAACTGAACTCTGAATGGCCAGGAACATGGAAATGCAATGCAAGATGCTTTTGTTAAAGTATATGAGAACCCAAAACTTCCATAAGGAAAGAGGTGAAATTACTCCACATTTTAATTGTGTTAAATTATCTACAACTTGAAATGCATATTCTGTAATTTAAGGCAAAAAGCAGGAACAGAAATTGCCTTTTTTTTTTTCCCCCAAATTCCCTCTGTCCCTAGGAGTGGTGTGTAGTTTTTGTTGTTAGTGGTGTTTTGTTTTCTCTCTCTCTAAGCAAGAATAGACTCAAAGCATTACATTTGACCAAAATCTGCTAACACGGATTTTCACCATTTTTGGACAAGGACATTTAATACTATCTTAATATAATATAAGGCCTGTTGAGAGCAAGGGAGTTTCCTTTATACACCTGACAGGAATGGTATGATAGGAGAACATCTGAAACTTGCATTTTCCCTAGTGTTGTATGACTGCAAAACAAACTATGGAAGTGTGCTGGGCATTACAAGATTTCAATTCAAGGATTTATTTTCTAACAGTAGTTCACCTAACAATTTTCTTGTGATGGTGACCTCTCTTTTAATATTAATAACATGAATCTGTTTTAGTGAGGGTGTGGTATCTGAGTTGCAACGTGAAATTGATGGACCTGCTTTTATTTTAGGAAATGTAGAATTTCATTAATGAACATGGATGCATGCCCGTCAATGGTCAAGTGATCTGTAAAGCTTCTTGGATCAGAGCTTTACTAGGGATATGAAAAGGATAACAGGTGTAGTAGACGTAAAGGCACTGAACCTGGGCTACAGCTGCTGCTTGGTCAGAACCCAGTAGTGTAATTCTAAGACTGCAGAACTTATTTTTTGCAGAAGCGTTTGGGTAGAAATAAAACACATTTCTCTCACGAAGCATGCCTTATACCCTGTACCTACGCTCTCACACCCCAGCAAGTTAATATTTTTATCCATCTGACAGTCTTATACTAGAAGTTCACACAACTTATGTGGTCAGTTTTTCAGGCTGCATAATAGAGTCTGAATGATGAAACAGTGGAATGAGAATTTGCCAGGGTTGGGGAGGAACAAACCCAGAGGAAGAACCAAAACATGAAAAAAAACTTGCTTGTAGTAACTGGCAAAAAATTCCAATATAAATAACCAGGGTGTTGAAAGAACACTAGTAATTCGAAATTTGTGTCTAGTGTGATTAAGGTACACAGCAATTGTCTACTGAAGGGTGGGAAGGAAAGAAACAATGACTCTTGGCCAACAGCCAGGTACTTCTTTGAACTAATACTAACTGCTGTTTGAGATGGGAGGAAATGATTAAATTTAGGCTGGTTCTGTTTTTGTGAAGTAATTTTTCAGTCTATGAAAGCAAAATTCTTACTTAGCCAAGAAACTGCAGTATGTATCATTTGCATTCAGAATTCCTTTTATTGGTATTTCTGGCAAGTACAAGCCACTCTGTAATGTTAGCGTAATTTGTTTATAACATTCATGACTCACTCTGGGATCATTCACCAGGAAAGTGCTCTATAAACATTAGAGATGACCTGTGACTAGAGCAATGTATTGTGTGCTGCCTGCAAACTTCCCTGCGGTGTGGGAAATGAGACTCAGATCTCATTTAGCTCTTACTTATCCACCTCACACAACTTGCAGCACTGTGAGAAAAACTAAAGTGATGTTTTCACCACTTCCTCTTATAAAGCTGCTTAGTAGATTTTCCACTCATATATATGGACATAGTCCTCCATAAAGCTAAGCTATAATACTTTTCTTCTACATTCTTGTTAGAAGGAAGATGAAAGAAACACCTCTAGATGATACAGGGACTGTAATAATTTGTGAAAGAAGGCTGAATGTAGCTTTGCTGTATTGGAGAAGGTGCTCAGAGGTACCTGATGCTTTAAATTCTTGATTTGATTGTCGTTATGGCTATGGCTTATTGTAAGAACGTGAAGAAGTAAAAAAAAGTGGGGGAGCGTAATCTCGAAACACTCCAAAAAGATTAATACTCTTTTTCAGAAGAAATTATGTCTTTTTCCATAAGATTATCCTGCTAAGGCTTTATTTGCTCTGCATATTTCCAGATAGCTGTAGGAATAACCTGATTTGAATATTCCAGTATCCTATTGATATAATTTTGTTCTGGGATTATGACTATGCCAAGGCACATCTTTAAGCAAATCCGTAGACTCCGAAATAAGCTTAGTTCCCAATTTTTGCCATACTTGCCAAATTGTTCACTTTACTACCTTCAAGATACATTTATTAACCTGTTGCTGTGGTGTACTAAGTTTAAAAGAACACGACTCGATTTCTAGGTTTGTTCATAAATGGAACTCTTATTTAGAACCTCGCAATGCTACTTTTCTGGAATAAAAGTACAGATTACAATTCAAACCTCAATGATTCCACAATGCCTTTTTAAATCCTGAAGTTTGCTTTCTTCTGCTGACATGACAAAAACTCTCGTGCTATGGAGGTTGTACGCATGGTCCTTTCAGCCTTCTCTGTTCTAAAAATATCTTATTGCAATCTTATTGGTGTAACAGTTTTCACCAGTTTCTCTCTCTTTTATCCAGTAGCTACTGCAACTGTTGTGTGCTGCTTTGGAGACTCTAAAAAAAACCCAAAAAACCAAACAAAAACCACACACAAAAAAAACCACAACAAAAAAAATCACGAAACCATCTGATTTTAAGCAAATTCCTACTGATTCTAATGGTCCTCTCAGAAACCTGGACTTACAAAATGAAATAGTTTTAAAGAAAAAGGATTTCAAAAGTCCAGCAATATGATTTTGTTTTCCTTGTCTCTCTGTGATTTACTTTTGTGCTATTTTTATTACTATTACTGTTTAGTCTCTGTCTTTGGAACTACAGAGGCTACAGAGAGGATGACACTGAAGGTAAGGCATGTATATGTAGCAAAGGAAAAACTTCTAACATTTCAGGGAGAACACTATGTGTTTTAGAAGGAAGACTTGTGACAGGGTCCTTAAGTTCAACCAGAACAATGCCCTGTGAAGTAGCGTGTTTCCTTGTGAAACCTCCACCCAGGAGGTTACATTAGTGTTGCTTCCTAGATGGTTGTTAAAATAGACTGAAACTGAAGGTGTTTTTATGGTCCCCCAAATTACTGGAAAGGAGAACTATGAGATTTGCCCATGAAACACACAGAGAAGGAAAATATGTTTAAGTTGGAAGAGGAGGATTTGGACCCCATTCCAAGCTGGTGGAGGTTTTTTGTTTGTTTTTTGGTTTTTTTTTTTTAAAGGCTGCTAATACATGAGAAACTCCATTCTGAACTGATCATTGGGATACCCACTGTCCTTCCTTATTAGAACAACTCCGTAAGCATCAAAAGTTTTTAAACAGAATATACTCTTTTGATTTGCCTAAGTGACATCATTGTAACTTTTCAGTGGAGATATTATGGCTCCAGACGAAGAATAAAGGCTCTAAGGAAAATAACGCGTTTCCATGTAAATATCCAACACAACAAAAATAAGAACTACAAAAATGCTTGTCATAGCAAATTTCATTAAAAATGGAGTAACTTCCTGGAGAGCCTCAGTAAGGCCTTTGACAACAGAATTCATATTTTTGATGAGCATATGGGCATGTACTTACAGCAAGTGATACAGAAATTCTTATGTTTGCACTTGCAACACTCATTTACTGTTCATTTCAGTGTTTTGAAGAGCCCTTCAAACAAAAAAAAAATCTAACAGGCCTTACCTTAAAGTTCAGTGTTTGTCAATAAAAATTACACACTTGAGAGTATACCAGGACCTGAAAACTTGTTCTATTTAGAGTATTTTAATTAGCCAGTGAATTCCTGAGCAAACTCAAGCTCTTAGTCTTGCTTTCATTATTACTTTCTGTTAATGTCTTTTTCTTCCCCCACTTCCTTCCTACTCTTATCCTTTAGAGGAAATAAAAATTGATTAAATTATGCCTATCCTTTTATGAAATTGGACCCAGAAGTAACCAGCATTAATTATTGCAGGAGTTAGAACCATTTCTAATACTAAAGCAAATGTGCTTCTGGAAGCCTTTCACCTACTTGCCAATTATCCAAATTATTCAACATGGTTCTGTCCTTTCTGTAACCATCTTGTGCACACAGAAATAATGAAAAAAAAATCATAACAGCAGCAGAGACAAAAAAAACCATTGGCAGATATTTTATTTCTAGGAAGAACAGATGTCAAACACTGAATACTTCAATTTCAAAATTCATGTTTGGGGAGGAGTGCCTAATCCAGAAAAAGTTCCAGATAATTTTTTTTCCCCCCCTAAATCTGTCTGCTTAGGGAAAAAATTACTTTAAAGCAAAAAAAAAAAAAAAAAAAGGAATATTTTGGCAAAACAGACTTAGAATCACAGGATCATTTAGGTTGGAAAAGACCTTTAAGATCATAGAGTCCAACATGTCAGCTGTAGCAGCAGAAGCAACCTAGAATTATCCTTAGCCAGAGGAGGTGATAAGGTTTAAGAACTCAAGATTTTTGCAAAATCTAAGTGGGATATGGTCTTAGGAGTTTGTGTGGTACACTCTTTTGGTCCCTGTATTTTTAAGCAAGATCCAGATGGCTTGCTGATGTATGAAGATACCTTTAGGTACTTGACTGCATTGAAGTTTATACATTAAGAGGACTGAGATATATCAACATAAGAGCAAACAGTGAAGCGCAGGAGGACTGCACACGTTCCTCAGATTGCATTATTTTTTCTTAGGAAAATTTGAGGTTGAAAGAAACCGCTGTCTTTAGAAAAACTTGTGAAATAACCACTCCATAATGAAGGAAGAAACCATGCGTGTGCCATTTCTTTAATTTTTGTTTTGTTTTCTCTAGATTTTTAACCCCATTTTTTTCCTGAAGAAAAGGAGATGTCCTTCACTGTGATTTCCATCTTAAGGTGTAGGCTCCTAACAACTGCTGTCCATGTCTGGTCACCAAATCTGCCACATCAGCAGGAGGCTACAAGTGTCTTAAGATATTACTAGTGTGTATCTCTCCACTACTGTGCTACAGAAACTGTTGTGACACCATATCATGAATATTTGCTCAAGCTGTCAGTATTTGGTTAATGTTCCCATTTAGCACTCCATATACTTGAGGACTGTGTGGTAATTTATTTTGTCATATTTCAGTTCACTTTTATTCAGTAAAGGGGGGGAGGGGGGAAAACAGCACACCCCAAACTAAAAAACTGTTGGGTGAAATTGCTACATGCTATATAGATTTTGCTCTTATCATAGTTACAGCAGTGAAAGCCAGTTTATTCTAGGAGGAAAAATAGATTTAAATCTGCATGTTAACAGATGTGCATCTAAAAGTACCCTGGTGTGCAGGGCAGAAAGACAACCCCAAGCAAACCTTTCTAACAAGAGGGATGTCTGCTTTTCAGTGCTGCATTTTAATCCACTTGTCTGTATGTTCAGCTCTGTGGTGCACTCAGAGTCCTTTAACTTGGGACTTGTTGAAACATATTCCCAGCCAAGATGAATGGGCTGACTACCAGTTTAGATGGAGTGTTAACTGTGTTTTCCATCCTTTATTTGTGAACATGTTTGTGTGTGGGAACTCATTGCTTGGAGGTTAAGTTTTACCAGCTCTGTTTGCAGGCTGGTTTTGAATCGGATCCTCTTCCCACCTCTTACAACACAGCAGTACAGAAATCAAGGGTCTCCGATGAGATAAAACACTTTGCTGTAACTGGTGCAGTCAGCTGAAACTCACTAAAAACCCCTTAGACATTTTGTACTCTTGGGAGAGACAGGGACTTTTAAGAATGGCTATTTCTGGAACCCAGCAGATTTCCACTCCTGTTAATGATACCGGAGGCAGAAATGAAAATAGCCCCTGTAATGAGCCCACTGTGTGTCTCCCACTTGGAAGTGCTGCGTTATCACTGAGACTGGTGACTTTTTACAGCGTCAGCCACCTAAATAAAGTAGAAGAGTGGAGGAGATGTAGATCTTATTTAGGTTAAGTATAAATGGAGCAAAAACATAGGGCAAACTTTCCTTTTCTGTCCTCTGCATTTGTGAGGGGAAAATATCATCTTGGCCATCATTTCAGCAATGATCCATTTGGATGCTAGGTCCATCGCAAAGCCACCAGTCCTCCTAACTGGGAGGATGGAGGGTGATGCCTGGTTGGAATATTCATCTTTCTGAACAGTGCAGCTTGGTTCTTGCCAAAGTTCTCATTGCAATACATAGGGACATATACATATGCTGGCTTTTAAATAATAAAGACTACAAAAATATATGGAGGTCAATTGTCATTAAAGGTGACTATAAAAGTACATGTCTGCATGGCAAATGGATGACTGATTTGTTTCTTCAACAGGCTACTAGGTATGCTGTTCTTGTTATTCAGAAGTAGCAACTCTACCTTTAGAAGGAATGCTGCTGCTTCTGCATTTTCTTAGTTCAGCTGTGGGTTTCTTGGAGGCTCTTAGCTGAGGGTGCTCAGGTGGGAAAAACTCCCAAAGCGTGGGGTTGAGCAAGCCGGGAGCTGCAGGAGCAGCGCAGGCACAGAAACCAGCTTCTGGCCAGACCTGAAGCTAAGCTGCTACAGGGCACAAGAAATGAAACTTTTATAAGGATTCAAGAGGACTTGGAATTCAACCAAGAAAGCCACTAAAAGTTTCCACACTAGAAAATAAAACTGGAGGAAAGTGTCCTATGCAACACTGGACAGAGAGGACATCTTTATCTGTTTCATCAATGAGTTCTCATGTTCTTTTTTTGTAGAGAACTTGTTCCAGGTCACTCTTTCTGTAACGTTATGAGTCATCTTGGAAATAGGAAAATATGACAAGGAATTAACACGTTGGCAAAAATTACTACTATTTATAAAATTATTCACAGATTTTATCCAATATGCTCAGGCTTTATAGTTACCATTAAATACTTAACCTTCCTAAGCTTTAAAAAACAACATCTAGCTTAAAGTCTGTTGCTAAATGTGATCTGCATAAATTAAGTAATATTCCTTGGGTTTATTCTCTTTCTCTCTTTCAGTATTTACATTTACCTTCAGAACACCTCTACTTGCCACTTTTAAATGTTTCTAGTTCATCATACTTCTCCACAGGATGACATGGTTTTGAAACAAATTATTTTGTAGCTCACAGTCAACCTAATAATATAAACAATTCAAATGCCAACTAAACAATAACTTTTTGTCCTTGCACTGTATGTTTTCAACACTTTAAACTTGTTTACTATGATGTTCCCAAACAAGACTTCTTTTTCTTTTCTGATGACATCTGAATTATTGAGAGATTGCATCTTGACTGCAAAACTCACAGAATGTCTGAAAGAATCTAAATGTATTCCAGACAGTATACATAATTCATACCTAATTCTTCTCTCAGCTATGGGAATGCTGCTGCTTATTTACAGCATACTTCAAGGAAAAAAAGAATCTCATTTTATTAACATTCCTCTGCTATTAGATAAAGCTGGTAATGCATCTTTGATTTTCTATGTTTATAGTTTCGTCTTCATTTATGAACTTAAATTAACAACTTTGGGCTTTTTTTTTTTTCTTAAACACACTCCAAATAAGATGATATTATTAGTGTTTTCCTACAAGGGATTCCCTCATTATTCTTTCAGAACCAGAGAAGGAGAAGGATGTGGGAGGCAAGGGTTCAAACTTCTCCAGGCTTTGGTTTTTGTGTGACTAGTTGAGGACAGTAAGTGTGGCGATTTCAGCATTCAAGGTCTTCACATTAGTTTTCATTCCATTGTAGAACGAAAACAATGCTTTTGATTGTTTCTGTCAATCAGAATTGCACAAACACTTTTCAGCTGAAAATCTTAAGAGTCTGTTTTTTTTTTTTCTGGGCAGGACTCCCTTTTTCAGGCCTGACCAGCAAGTGAGGCCTGTCCAGGCCAGTGCCATGCAATAACTTCACGCTGAGTACCTTCCATGAAGTGTTTTGATATTCCTGATAACAAGTATAACTTGTTGGATTCCCTTTAATAAAATAGGCTCCAACTATTGTGGTTGACTCCATCTAAACAAATAAAGGGAAAACTGAAAAATAAATGTCTAATATGCGCTTACCCATGTTTTATTTTCTCCATTATTGGTATAGGAAGACTTGAGAGAAAATGTTATATGCAAGCTTCTAACTTTTGGATCTTTGTTTCGTATTTCAGATCAGACATCTCTAAGTGTGGATGTAAACAGAAGTCTTAACTGCTACAGTTAACAAAGACCTCGCAGATTTTCTTTTGCACTAATGCATAATATGTTTGCATGATAACTTAGAACTGTTACTGGAAGAAAAGCTATCGCTCCTACAACTATTTTCTATTGACACTTATAAGCCTTTTTAATTGCATAAATTAGTAATTCCAGAGGTATATTTCTGTTCTCTGCGCTAGACAAACTATTACCTGTAAATCCAGATGAATCCTACCAATTAGGGGAATAAGCCACTGTGAATGTAGGACTATCCATCTTTGCTCAGCATAGCAGTAGTAACAGGGCAACAGTGTTTCAGTGAGAATGAATCCATTTGATACTGGAAATTATATAATTACCTGATCAAGGATGTACTTGCTCCTTTGTCCCCTACAGGTAATGTTTCCTTTCAAGAAGGCTTCTATTAATATTATGATTATAGGGCTTATATCTTAACTTGAAGCTCTAGATGTTTCATTATACATAAAAATCTCTGACCCTTTTTTGAGTGTTACTGCTTTTCAGGAACTTATCCCAATATGCATCCCATAGTATCGTCTTACAGGTTAACTGAGGTCTGCTGAGAAGTTCCTTGAGCATTCTGTATCTGCTTTTCAGTGGTATTGAGAGGGTGCTACTTCCAGTAGTGACCTCAGTCATTCATATTTCTATTCTTGCAGTTTCCAGTTTACTTAATTTAAATAAGCATTATTGTAATAAAATGTATCTTCCTTCTTTTAACCTCTAATTTACACCCTAAGAGCCTTATTTTTTCTACTGACAAAAAGCATTCTTTTACTGACTCATGAAGATTAATGCAACAAATAGAAAACTTTTAAAGTTTAAATTACGTGATTAAATAATTAAGACTTATAAGAGGCGTTAAATGTCACTTTTTCAAAATAACTAAAATGAAAACAAATTGGTACTAAGTTTTTCAAATTAGTTTACACACAATATTTTAGGATATTTTTCTCTGCTAAGGGGATAAGTTACATTCACAGAAACTAATCCATTTAGTCCATAAATATTATTCTTGTAATGTAAAGGATCATACAGTATAATATTTTTAATGAGGTCTTTGTTCAGAATCACGGGCTGGTTGAGGTTGGAAGGGGCTTCTGGAGATCATGTCTTCCAACCTCCCTGCCCAAGCAGGGTCAGCTATAGCAGGTTGCCCAGGACTCAGTCCTGTTGGGTTTTGAATGTCTCCACAGACGGAGACTACACAACCTTTTTTGGCGAATCTGTCCCTGTGTTTGAATTTCATATGTTTTAGTTTGTGCCCATTACTACTTGTCACTGTTAGTGTGCACTGCTGAGAAGTCTGGCTCCATCCTCTTCATTTCCTCGAATCAGGTATTTCCATTCATGGATCACATCCTCCCGAGCCTTCATTTTTCTGGGTTAAACAGTCCCAGATCTTTCAGCCTCTCCTCATGTGAATGATAATTCCTTAATCACCTCTGTGGTCCTGTGTTGGACCCACTCAGTAAATCCATGTGTCTCCTGAACTGGGGAGCCCAAAACTGGACTGAGCACTCCAGATATAGCTTCAGCAGTGAGAAGTAGAGAGAAAGGTTCACATGTCTTGCACTGTTGGCCAAGATCTTCTTAATGCATCCCATGATACTGTTTGCCTTCCTACCATGAGGGTGCATTCATTTTCATGTTCAGCTGCTTGTTCACCAGGGCCACAAGGTAACATGCAAAGCTGCTCTCCACATGGTCAGCCCCCACTATGTACTGATGTCTTTCCCCTTGTTGCACTGCATGAAGTTCCTTTCTGTCCAGTTCTCCGGTCTGAGACAGACTTCTCTGAATGGCAGTACAAACACCTTGTTTCAGTGACTCCTCCCAGTTTTGTGTCATCGGTGAACTTGCTGAGGGCGCACTCTGTCCCGTTGTCCAGATCACTAATGAAGAGGTTACACAGCACTGTTGACCCCAGGGTATATCACTAGTGACTTTCCTCCAGCTGGTCTTTGTGGCATTGATCACAACGCTTTAGGCCTGGTGATTCTGCCAATTTTCCATCCACTTCACTGTCTAGTTGCCTAATCTCTAATTTGCCAGCTTGTCTGTAGTTATGTTACAGGACATGATGTCAGAGTTTTTACTAAAGTCAAGGTAAACAACATGCACTGCTTTCCCCTCATCCATCAAGCTAGTCCCCTCATTGTAGAAGGCTATCAGGTTGGTCAAGCATCGTTTCCCCTTTGTAAGTCCATGCTGATTACTTCTGATCACTTTTGCATCATTCATGTATTTAGAAATGCTTTCCAGAAGGATTTGCTTCATCACCTTCCAAGGGATCAAGGTGAAGCTGATTGGTCTGTGGTTTCTCAGATCTTCCTCTTTACCCATCTTGAAGATAAGAGTGATACTTGCTTTCTTCTTCCTGTATCAGGAATTTCTCCCAGTCACCATGACTCTTCAAAGACAACTGAGAGTGGCCTCACAAAGACGTGAACCAGCTCCCTCAGCCCTTGTGGGTACAATCCATCATGTCCCATGCACGTACATACATACTGTTTAAGTGCTTCCTAACCTGGTCCTCTTCCACTGGGGGCAAGTCTCTCTTGTTCCAGACTTTTCCCTCTAGTCTTGGGAGCCTGGGATTCCTGAAGGCTGGTTTTACTAGTAGAGACAGGCAAATAAGGCATTGAGTACCTCAGCCTTTTCCATGCACTTTCTTTTGCCGTTTATGTGTTTATAGAATCTTTTCTTGCTGCCATTTGCACACCTTGCCAGATTTAACTCCAAATCAGTCTTGACTTTCCTAACTCTATCCCTGATCAATCAGACAATAACTCTATACTTCTCCTGGAGCATAACTATAATTTATTAATGTCAATAAAAAGGTATGAAAACTACCTGGGGGAATTTTAGAAGTGTATGTAAAAGTAATTTGTGAACATAGACATTGTTTATTTTGCTTACTTTTGCCAGTAGAAGATATTATTTGCAATATTATAAAAAATACAAACATGAATGCATTTTATTTGGCAAAAATCTACTATTAGCTATATGAATTCAAAGTTACCATGTGGTTTGTAGTGGAGTTCTTGATTTACTATGGTATAACAGTGCGGAGTATCTATCCTATTGTTTATTTATCTGAAAACAAATGTTAAAGAATTCTAATGGAGGTTCTTCTCTTACTCATGCTGTTAATACTTGTATTACTCTTCTCAAAGCTTTGACTACTTGGTGACTACCCATCTACTGTCTCTTAACAGTGATGGAAAGACCATATAGCAAAGGTAACAAGTCAGCCTATATTACTTAGAAGTACTGAAAGGTGACTCAGAATAAAAGTGCTAAAAGCTATTATGCAGAGAGTTGTGGGTTTTAAGGTACATTGTAGAAGAAAACATACTCAGAGCAGTGCAGTTACTATTTTCATATTTACTATTTGTTAGGTCCAAGAGCTACATGCTAAAAAGTGAATCCTGGGTTTTGTTTCAAAAACCACATTCAAGGTGAACTCTCACAGACTTCTCAAAGTAACTTTGAAATTCATACCATCCTAGTGACACTGAGAAAGTAGCAAAGATCTGATATACCTCAATGATGGAGTGCTTTTTCTTCAGCAATGATATTCTTCTTGAAAGCAATTGCAAGGAGAAGCTGTAAAAGTTCCATTCAAATGGAAATATGTCTGGATTTCTGCTGAACTTGATTTACCAGTGCTCTTTGCCTGCTTTAGGAATCTATACCTGTGCAGAGGGGGGAAGGCAGAAGAGGAGAAAGCCTCTATTCCATTTTATTGAAAATCCCTGATTATAAAAGATGCAAGTCAGTGGAGAACTGGTCTCAGCTGTGGTGGTTTTGTTAAAGCTGTGTCTGCTTTCTTCATGGGTCAGTCTTGTTTATGTTTCGCTAATACAAAGCTGTGAACTCTCTGGTTTTGTTCTTCTGAATATTACATTTTAAGAGGTACTTATTACTTTGTTATGAGATGTTTTCTCGTCTGCCATTAATGTTCTATGAATTGCCAACAAAATCAGCCTCATTAAGAATTGCATCGTCTGAGACTAAATCTGAACTGTCTGAGGAGAGATCAAAAGAGTCAGTTGGTCTTAATACTTTTGTTTGTGATGAAGTTGAGTTAATTGTTTAAGGAAAAGCAAAAACTGTTTACTCAGACCAGACCAGCTTTTTGGGGTGTTGTTGTTGTTTTTTTTTTTTTTTTTTTTACTTTACCCAGACCATCTGGAATAAAGAAAGATTTCCTTGTAGTAGACTTTCTTTCTTTCCCTCAAAGCTAAAATTATTTTTGTGTATATACTCAAAGCAATTAAAATGACTGATACTGTTCAGTGTTAGGAAAAAAACCCCTTTTATATGTTGTATTTTAAGATATTTTTTTTTTTTCACAAGAATAGCCTCCATGCATTTTGCTCTAAGTGCAGAGGAATGAAAAAGCTGGTGTGCCACCACCTTGATTTTTGTCTTCCAGGAGTTTTTGCTCCAGTGACTCCATTCCCCTGTGACTGCTTCATTTTCTTCTGGAAGAGATTTCTGCCCATCGTGGCATCTGTTGCATACATGCGTTCCTGCCATTGTACTCAGAAGGCAACTCTTCTGACTTTCCGCTCCATTTACCTAGATGTAGATCAGATCTGCTTCCTATTTTGCGAGTGCATAGAGGGGAATCTTGTGGATCTTCCTGTTAGTTCTGCTCAGCATCCTTCCCTGGTCAGCACATAGAGAACAAGAAGCCCTTGTTCTTTTGCTTGTCTTTTGCAGTCTCCTTCAAACATCATCTGAATTATCAACATATTTTTCCCTATATAGCTTTTACTAATAATTCTTAATATTTCCATATATATATATATATATATATATATATATATATATATATATATATATATATGTATCTCCTTCTGTCACCTTCCTCTGCACCCAGGGTATATTTCCATAGCTTTCTAAAGTAATAGGAAAAATAATTCTCTCTCAGTAGGACATAAGTGTCTTATGCTTGTGTAGCGTCTGTCACATTAGATTCTATCTACTTCAATTTGGTACAATGCAGATAACACTATTTAAGTGTTTTATTAGCCACCTGGTTATCTACTACAGAGAAGGAGCATGCTCAATTATAAATTAGAAAGGGGATGCACAGTGTAACCTACTCTAGGTGACCCTTCTTTGAGCAGGGGGTGTGACTAGGTGATCTCCAGAGATCCCTTCCTACCTCAACTATTCTGTGAATAGGTCTATGGGAGGAGGGGAAGACCAGATGTCCTGGTTGCCTATCTTGCTCTTCTAGATGAGCCATGTCCAAGCCTCTCAAAATAACCTTTTTCTCACAGCTGAGAACTAATCAAGAATGAATGGGATCTTAGCTCTTCCCCCAGTCCTGCTTCCTGGCCAGATTGTCTTGAGGTTGAATGGAGTGAATAGTAAATTACCAAGGGTCCTTCCTAAAACAAACAAGTATACCCTCAGAAAAAGGAAATAGGAGAGAACAACTGTGATTGACATGTCTTTCTGGACTATAGTGACTCCTGGTATTAATATCTCTTGGATGGTAATTGAAATAGTTGACATGCTATCTGTATCTCTCCACTGTGCCTAAGGTCACATTGTAGCCTACAGTGTGCCTGCTAGTGTCCTGGTTTGAGTTTTGTGTCAGCAAGAAAGCTCCCACTGAATTTACTGATGTGGAAATAGGTCTGTAGCCCTTTAGGGAATAGGGGAACATATACTGTCTAACCAATTGCATTTCAGAGCTTGATATGTGTTCCCACTCAGATAAGAGATGTGTTAGTTGAAGATGTGTAGAAGATGCTGGAGAGTTTATTTTGTATTCTTACATGGAAGGCTTTGTGAAAATTATAAATCTGCATCAAGTTCTTTTGATCACCTTTCCAAAAAACAGAATGGGAGAGATAAATGCCTATATGTTCAAGCTGCTGCTCAATGTATTTAGTTTATATATAGTATTTTAAAAACTTTGTGGGCTTTTATTTGAATCCTCAAGCAATTTAGTAGGCTTAAAAATAAATAAACAGGAAAATCTATTATGTGGTAAAGAACATATGCACAGGCTGACTGAAGGAGAACTTGCAGATCCTGCTTCTCATTTCACTGTCACCACTACAGAACTTGTTAGGGTAGAGGGGAGTGTTTGTTTTTGCAGGAGGGCAGGTGGCAAGAGAGAGAAATAGCAGAATTATGGTTTTTGTTAGTCTTTTGGAGACATAGATTCCTGGAATGGTCACGTTTTTCTATGACCATATGCAAATCTTTAAAGGTGAGTTCATTGTACTGATACATATTTATCTATGTACATTCAGTCAAATGTTCCCTTTATCTCATTATGTCTGAAATAATGAATCCGTCAATTTCTCTGTTCCCTTCCTATTTATCTTTTGCTCTCCTCTTCTCTATATAAACCTAGAAATGGGTGGGAAGGATATTTCAAATTCAGTATCATATTGCTAATCCTAAATACCATTAGAGTTTGAGATAGAAGTTATTCCCTGTATGAATTGCTCCTTGGTCAGATAACTTGGAAGAATTTGACTGTATCAGAAGTGAAGTTTCATTTCTGAGAGAACTGAAAATCTCTGAAAATATTTATGCTTAATTTTGTACTTGTAGAGTGAATGTGATCTTGCTTCACCTCTGGAAACATTCAGCTTTGTGTTAAAATGTACTATCAATGTATATAGTGATTTATAGCATAAGGAATACTTGCTGTTATGGTCTCTTAATTATTTTCATTCCAAGGTCCTGTATGAAATTTCTGTGGGAGTAAAGGTATTGTTTGTTTGTTTTGTTTTTTTTATTTGCTCCAAACTGTCCTTAAAAGGTTTGACTAATGTGGGTTCTGTCTTGCTTTAGTGTAGGCTTGCACTTGTTTAGCAATCAGAAACAATCCTGATATACTGCCTAATATATAAGAATACCAATGAAGCTTGGTCTGTAAAGTCTTAATAGTTTTTGTTCATCTTCAGTAGCTATCTTTTCAGGGTAGGCTCTCTCTGATACAAAGAGCTCAGTAATGAAGGAAGCTGCCTATTGTACAGAGATTCCTGACACTTTTCCCCAGCCAGATATGCTAATAGCTGTTAAATACAAATTCATCTCCCATTTAATTTCTGTGAGCCTACTTGTCCCAAGATTTAAGAGCATTCCTAGTTAATAACACTCTTGTAAAGAAAAAGACTAATTCCAGGAGAGATGGATACTTTCTTAGTTAAATCTTTTCTGCCATATATTTCCTTTGATATGCTAGGCAAATCCCTTAAATCAGTGCCCAGGGAAAAGAAAAAAATAAATAAATCCGTGTTCCTTCCCTCCTCGTGTTGTGCCATATGATGGGAATATTGGAAACCTTTTGCACATAATGGTTTACTAAAAACAAGCCTTCTCTTAACTCCTTATTTTCTAGCCTCCAGTCTTGCTCTTTCTTGTCCCAAATAGAAAATACAGGTAATACAGCCTCTTCTCTCCAAATATTATAATTCTGATAGTGAATTAATTAGTTAATAAGAAAACAAATAATTCTGGATCCTTAGATGACCTCGTTAGTGTTCTGAAAATAAGCTATGAGGTCAATATCAGATATATATGGGGGATTGTTATGGGGGATTTTAACTACCCTGATGTTTGCTGGAAGGACTACTCAGCCAGTCAGCCTCAGTCTAGGAGGTTCCTCCAGTGCATTGACGATAACTTTCTGATGCAAATGGTGGAGGAGCCGACTAGGAGAGGTGCGCTGCTGGATCTCGTCCTCGCTAACAAGGAGGGTCTGGTCGAAGCAGTAAAGGTGGGGGGCTGCCTTGGTTGCAGTGACCATGAGATGGTGGAGTTCAGAATCTCCTGTGGTGGGAGCAGAATACCGAGCAGAATTGCAACCCTGGACTTCAGCAGGGCCGACTTTGGCCTTTTCAAACAGTTGCTGGAGGGAATCCCGTGGGCAAGGCTGCTTGAAGGTAAAGGGGCCCAAGATAGTTGGTTAACTTTCAGGGACTGCTTCTACCAAGCTCAAGATCAGTGCATCCCGACGCGCAGGAAGTCAAGGAAGGGAGCCAGGAGACCTGCGTGGTTAAACAGGGAACTGCTGCGTAAGCTCAAGTGGAAGAGGAGGGTTTACAAATCATGGAAGGAGGGGCTGGCCACTTGGGAAGAATATAAGGCTGTTGTCAAAGGATACAGGGAGGCAACTAGGAAAGCTAAGGCCTCCTTAGAGTTAAACCTGGCGAGAGGGGTCAAGGACAACAGGAAGAGGTTCTTCAAATACATGGCAGATAAAACTAACACCAGAGGCAATGTAGGCCCACTGATGAACGGGGTGGGTGCCCTGGTGACAGAAGATACAGAGAAGGCAGAATTACTGAATGCCTTCTTTGTCTCTGTCTACTCTGCCGGAGGCTGTCCTGAGGAGCCCCGTACCCCTGAGGCCCCAGAGGAAGGCAGGGCAATGGAGAGTCTGCCTCAGTTGATGAGGACTGGGTTAGGGAGCAATTAAGCAATCTGGACATCCATAAATCCATGGGTCCAGATGGGATGCACCCACGGGTGCTGAGGGAGCTGGCTGAAGTCATTGCTGGACTGCTCTCCATCATCTTTGCCAAGTCTTGGGAAACGGGAGAGGTGCCTGAGGACTGGAGGGAAGCAAATGTCACTCTGGTCTTCAAAAAGGGCAAGAAGGAGGACCCGGGCAACTATAGACCGGTCAGCCTCACCTCCATCCCTGGGAAAGTGATGGAACACCTTATCCTTGGTGCCATCTTAAGACATATCAAGGAGAAGAGGGTCATCAGGGACAGTCAACATGGCTTCACCAAGGGGAAGTCGTGTTTGACCAACCTCATAGCCTTTTATGAAGACGTAACAAGGTGGATTGACGATGGCAGAGCAGTGGATGTGGTCTACCTTGACTTCAGTAAAGCATTTGACACCGTCTCCCACAGCATCCTCACGGCAAAACTGAGGAAGTGTGGACTGGATGATCGGGTAGTGAGGTGGACTGCAAACTGGCTGAAGGAAAGAAGCCAGAGAGTTGTGATCAATGGGGCGGAGTCTGGTTGGAGGCCTGTATCTAGTGGAGTGCCTCAAGGGTCAGTTCTGGGACCAATACTGTTCAATATATTCATCAATGACTTGGATGAGGGAATTGAGTGTACTATCAGCAAGTTTGCTGATGACACCAAGCTGGGAGGAGTGGCTGACACGCCAGAGGGCTGTGCTGCCATCCAGCGAGATCTGGACAGGCTGGAGAGTTGGGCGGGGAAAAATTTAATGAAATATAACAAGGGAAAATGTAGAGTCTTGCATCTGGGCAGGAACAACCCCAGGTTCCAGTACAGGTTGGGGAATGACCTATTAGAGAGCAGTGTAGGGGAAAGGGACCTGGGGGTCCTGGTGGACAGCAGGATGACCATGAGCCAGCACTGTGCCCTTGTGGCCAAGAAGGCCAATGGCATCCTGGGGTGTATTAGAAGGGGAGTGGTTAGTAGGTCCAGAGAGGTTCTCCTTCCCCTCTACTCTGCCCTGGTGAGACCTCATCTGGAATATTGTGTCCAGTTCTGGGCCCCTCAGTTCAAGAAGGACAGGGAACTGCTGGAGAGAGTCCAGCGCAGGGCCACAAAGATGATTAAGGGAGTGGAGCATCTCCCTTATGAGGAAAGGCTGAGGGAGCTGGGTCTCTTTAGCTTGCAGAAGAGGAGACTGAGGGGTGACCTCATCAATGTTTATAAATATATAAAGGGTGGGTGTCACGAGGATGGAGCCAGGCTCTTCTCGGTGACAACCAACAGTAAGACAAGGGGTAATGGGTTCAAGCTGGAACACAAGAGGTTCCACTTAAATGTGAGAAGAAACTTCTTCTCAGTGAGGGTGACGGAACACTGGAACAGGCTGCCCAGGGGGATTGTGGATTCTCCTTCTCTGGAGACATTCAAAACCCGCCTGGACGCCTTCCTGTGTAACCTCACCTAGGTGTTCCTGCTCTGGCAGGGGGATTAGACTAGATGATCTTTCGAGGTCCCTTCCAATCCCTAACATTCTGTGATTCTGTGATATATATATATCAATAAGCAGAAGAAATATTAACAAAAGTAGATTCGTTATGGAGAGAAACAATTGGTCATCACATAAGAACAATATAGAAACATGTCAAGTGCACATTTTGAGATGTCAGTATGTCTTGTTGTCCAAGAGCTTCACTTTTTAAAGTATTTCATATCTATAGTTTTTCCTCCATAATATATTTTAAACCATGTGTTCTGCTTTTATTGCAATTATAAGAAAAGAGATTTGTAATGAAGTCGATATCAGGTTGTTCTTTTCAACTGTCACAGTGTATACAAGATGTTCCAGAGAAGGAAGGAAATACATCTTAGTTGTGTGAGTTTGAGGGATAGTGCAGTAAGAATGTGGGGGGGGGATTAGACAATCCCTTTAATCTTAGACATCTCACGTAGTCCTGCCACAAACAGTTTCTAATCACTGTCTTCACAAAGTCAAATTTGTTTGACTCAGTTAAAATAGAAAGACTGAAAGTCGTAGAAAGGAACACAGCAGATATCGTTACTAATCAGTATTCAGAGGAGGGAAATGGACTCTGAAAACGAGAAAGAAAATCAACCTGAAGCCATATTGTTGATGAGAGGCCACCTTGACTCTCTGACAAGTACAAAGGAATCTTTGTGTCATGTGAAATCTCTTCAGAGTAATTCTTCTGAAGTAGTGAATTTGAGAAGAACCAGGGGACACCAGTCCAGAGATCACATTGAAAATGAATTATTCATTTCCCTGCTTGTTAAAAAACTTATTATCAATCAAAGGTGCATGTTCTCCAGTACTTGATTGGTTTGATGAACTGTGAGAGAGCAACCACTCTAATTCATAATTTGAACTGTTTTGGGTTGGGTTTTTTTTGACTGAACTTGATTATTGAGAGGAAGAAGTGGGGAGGGAACAAACATACTACAGGATTTCTGAATTTATTTGAAGATGAGTAAAACATTTTGCTCTCCAGCTGATGTGGTGTAAACCAATGCATTTCTCTGGAGTGTGAGGCAGGAGGGGATGTTGGGGGAAGGAGGAAAAGCTCCAACCACATAAACTGGTACCCTTTTACATAGTGTTATGTTGGGATCAAGTTCAGGCTTTATTAGATCTGAAATTGATCTCTGTGCTAAATGTCTCATTCCATTGAGATTATGGATACTACTTTTGGAACTTGTAACACTGAAGGTGTGGACTAGGAGATGTGCTCTCTCAAGATAGAAAATTGCAGAGTTTGCAAAGCTAACTAAATGTACAGCAGTGAATTCATAATCTACCAATATTTTTTCTCACTAACCTACTTTGACAGTCAGATTTAGTTTGGTTGCCTTCAAGTCCTCTGATGGAAGGTGACGGATATCTGTACAGATAGACCGTATATAGATATCTAATATAGATACATAGAAATACATGTATATCCTAAGTTAAAAGCCTACAAATAGTTTTGAAAGCAGACATTCGTATTTCAGACTACTACTGGATGGAAGTCAGGTGTTCCTATGCCCGGTAGTAGTTGGGGGATTCCTGCATTTAGCTTCATTGTAACATAGCCTGATAAGGCAAAGAGTGAATGCACAGACATGCATATGTCTTGCTGGTGCATCTTAACAACTGTTTTTGATATATCAGTTCTGTAAAAATTTGAACTCTGGTGATAAGTGTAATTCTCTCGAATTAAATATTATTGACCCTTTCTGTGGTTCTTTCATGTTTGTTTGTTTGTGGTGTGGGTTTGGTGGGGTTTTTTTGATATTTGATTATTTCTTATTTGAAGATGTGCTTAATACTACAAACTCCTAAAGAAGAGTAATGGAAGAGTAGAATATAATGGTCAAGTCTTGAAAAATCTGTGTAGCATGTTAATCTGAAAACTTTTGCACCTGACCAAGACACAAATGCGGCTTTACTTTCCTTTAGGTAAATGATACATAGCTTAGCTCTTGTAGACCACTATCATCTCAGAAAAAAAACCAAAAACAAAACCAAAAAACAACCACCACCAAAAAACACAGAAAAAGTACTAACTACCAGTTGTTTCATCTCATTCTGTTTTGAAACTATGAGATGGTTGTTTTCAGGTTTATTACACCTCCTATGAAACACCGTTGGTTTCACTAAATCATCCTTCTTACGTGTGTGTCTGAAAAGCAACAGTTTTTCCGTACACATTACTAGCTTTAAATATTTGTGTTTGAACATGTCTGTTATTAAAAAGTACCTCATGGAGCTTAACATTAGCGAAAGAAATGTGATAGTGTCTTGAGATCACTAAGAAATTGCAGAGTTCTTCAGATACGGGTGCGTGAGGCAAGGCAAGAAAAAGTGTGAAGTACAATGTATAACACATATTTGCACCCTGGTACTTTCTTAATGCTAGAAAGACTTGCTAGACTGGATCACCAAAAGAAGTGTGAGCTCTTACTACTGCATGAGTCAGGCATTAGGGCCAGTATTAGGGTTCATTAAATCACTGGCTCAGTATGATCATGAGCTCAGAGGCTTAAATTTCATACAGGACTTTGTACACTGAACTGGAAATAAGGAGTTAATTCCTGTACGCTGGTATGTTTACTAACTTCAGTGAGGACACAGAAAACTGTTTCTCCAGGATAATGGATTTTGGATTTCACAGGATGTTCTTGGAAATGGTACATTTTTCCACAAAATGGGTACAGAAATTAAGTATTTCCTTGATTTTATTTTCTTAGAGAAGAGGTCAACTCCTGTTTTAGATTCTACAGATTAATATTTACACTTGAACTTGCTGAACAATTAAAAGTTTGTTTGAAAATAATTTTTATAAAAAAAGAACAGTCAAAAGTACTATTAGGAGCAACTCAAATCCCAACTTATATTGCACAGATAACTCCATTAAAACAATTGTAGTTGTTGCATTGTCTACCAAAAGGTCTTTATTTTCCTTATCAGGTCCTGATCTAAAGTCTATGGAAGCCAATGGAAACAGTTTCTTTACATCCAGTGTATTTACTTTTCCATTCAACACTGGTCACCCCTTGTTGTATAGGAAAGGGATGGCTTATGCTCAGTTCTTGCTGACTGCTGTCCTTGTCCATGTTTGCTGTGTGTTATTTGGCCAATGTAAATCTTAAAATTTCAAGTCCTCTGGCTCCCCCATCACATGCACACAGCTTTGCTTGATAGCAGAACTTTCTGCTTTGTCTTTGGGGGCTTTTTTTTTCCCCCTGCATACCTAGCATGTATTTGTATTCAAGTTGTCATTCTTAGTTCTAAGCAGCAAACTATGAGGTTTTGTCAGTTCTGTGTTGCTCTGGCCAACTTCTGGAGGCAAGGGCAGAGAGACTATAGTACAGTTTGGTTTGCGTCTGTGCTTAAGCTGTAGGTGTCTGCCAGACAAAGTGTCCTTTCTTACTCATTGCCAGATGATTTCTGCAGCTTGCAGGCTGAAGGGTTGATTGATTTGACAAAGAATACTTAACTCCTCTGACTTAGAACCAGTGTTCACAATAGGTTTAACAACTTTTTAGCATAAGGAAGTACATTTACAATCAAAGACTTCTATACTAAGATCATGACTTTACTTTGCACCTTAATTAGTTTACAATGCCATCATATTGTTCTTCCTGTGTAATGATTTCTTCCTTGTAAATATTTTCAACATATTTATCAAACTGTGTACTTCTCACACTGTGACTGCTGGAGTTAAATGTTAGTGTCTCCGTACAATACAAGAAGGTTATGCAGAACACCCATGTCTTCTTTGAATGAAAGCTGGGAACTGGCCAACATGTTCCCCTTCTCTGCTCAAGGTCTAGCTCCAAGGTCTTTTACTTTAGTCTGGAGACTGGCCCACAAGAAACCTTTGCATATAATCGGTTTTGTTTGCTCATTTCTGTATTGCTTACATGTGTCTGTGTTACAAATTAATAATTGAATTTTCCCTCAGAATTTATTCCCTGGTACTTGATACTGTTGATTTCTTTCATGCTGTTCCTATTCAGCTTAGGTTTTTAGGCCTTACATAGACTTTCAAGAACGGTTGTCTATAAGTATTCTAATGTTAAAGAACTGCAACTTCATCTATTGATAAAATTGAGTGGTTAATCAATAGAAGAGGAATAGGTAACCTTGACAATTCACTAAGTCAACTCAGTTGAAATACAAACAGAAAGGAATTAGAAAACTTTTCTCAGCTAGTCAAGAAAGAGAAGGAAACAGGCCTATGTCTTGGAGCATGGAGAATTTATTAGAGAAATCGAAGATTTAATCAACACTGCAATGGTTTTGTCCAGTTGGTATCCAGACTTGGGAAGTTTAGGATGACATTTAACCTCATTGCTTGTGTGTTTCTGTTGTGAGATAATTAAATTGTTATGGAAGGTTTTAATTTCAGAACACTGACTGTATTTTCCCTTTCTATTTGGTATTTGCACTTTCATAATGTGCTTTAATATGTTTTTTTCAATCATCAGCTGTTTCACATAACTCATCCTGTTGGAATATTTTAATTGTGGAATGGAATTTGCCATTTTCGGCCTGAGATTAGTAGACTGATAATGCATTTGGAACAAAATTTAGGGATATGTAGCTGAATTAGTGCCTAGAGTAATCTATCTATCTATCTGATGTTTGACTAGTGCCAACTTGCCAGTATTTTTTTAAGAGTGTATTTATATAATTTATGTCTAAGCCAGTGTTTGAAAGATGCAGTGTTAAATCTAAAGTAACTTGCTAAAAACCAAACAACAAAACAACAAAATCACACACACACAAAAAAAACCCCAAACAAGCAACAAAACACGAGAGCCCCCCCCCAAACATTATGCTTACCTCATGTACAAGAACCAATGGAGGATGAAACAGATAGGTATAGGACAGTGTAATGTTTTAATCCTCTTTGATTTTTGAAGTATTTAGCAGAACCTTTCATTGACTCTAGTTTTCATTAGCGCTTATCCATGAGTTACATTAGCAATAGGCCTGCTACTGTGAATACAGCACCAAGTCTTCTACAGTACAGAAAATATATTACAGGAGGCTCTGCATATGAATAATGCAAAAGGTTTGAGTGGTTCAATGAGGGGAAAAAAAGGCAATCCAAATGGTTTCTTCCACTTACAGGTTTTAGGGGTCGTTTCTAAAGATTTCACCCTAACAAATTGGTTGCATTTAAAAGCTTAATAAAACTTAAAGCTGTGTTACTAGACTGCATCTGCTCCTAGTACAATGGTTTATTTTAAAGCATTTAAACTGTGCTTGTCAAGTAAATTACATACCCAAGAAATACAACTGACAAGTACATTGGATGGAATATAGGTCTGAACTGCTTTGAATTTTAACCACTGTGATAATGTGGTACATCAGAAACTTTCTAATGAAAAACATCCATTTCCTTTTTGTGAAATGTTCACAATCCTTGGAACTCTGATTCCAGTGTGTCCTCTCACCATGAAATCATTTGAGGGGAGACACTGATGTGTCTTCTTCTGTTTCTTTTAAATCTTTGTTTGTATTCTTTCTTGGTTTGTTAGTCTTCATATTGATTTTTTTTTTTCTTTTAAATCTGGAGAGAAAAGTGGAATCTCAGACTGATTAGTGAAAAATATTTATTGTTTTAAGAGATCATACTTGAAGTCTAAGTTTAGATAGGCCAGAAGCAGAGTGAATTTGAACCTCTTGTTCCTTGTTTTTCAGACTACACGTAAAGAAACTGATCTGCTTTAGCATGCTACATAGTATGATTCATAGAATATGGTACTTCACTTTTTCAGGGGTTGCCAGCAAGCTTACCTGCTGCTTCACAATAGTTATCAAATTACTTCAGAATTCCTTAAGATTACTGAAGTATCACAAATAAATATTTCATGTACAACATTAATTTCATTGTCAGTCTTACTGTGATGTGGGAAACTGGCATGCACAATGGGAAAACGAGGTTTTTCTTGACCAGTGGTAAAGCAGCAAGAAGACAACAAACAGCAAAGGGGTCATTTCAGCCGTATCAGGGACTTCTGGAGACCACTTCACACATTGATTGAACCCCTAACTTCCTTTTAATATCTCTGTATGGTTGCCAATGTAACAGAAAGCAAAATGTCACAAGGATAAAGATATAGCAGCATTACAAAATGACCTCTCTGGGGCCTGACTCTAAACTACTACAGTAAAAGTGTAAGCCTGAATAAAATAGACAACTTCCAAAGCTTAAAGGCTACAAGAGAATATGAATTCTCTTAGCTGTTAAAAGGTTATACAGGAACTGGTAGCAGAGTAGCTTGAATGTGTGCGATGAAGACATGCAACTAGGGCAACAGCGACTCGAGTTTAAGCCAAAATGCACATTACAAATTCCTATAGGTCGTGTGTAATATCCTGAGCCTGTTTCTACTAATTTCCTACCCTATTACAGAAAAGAATGCAGTGCTGAAGAACTTACTTCCTTATTCTTTTTCAGTAAAGGTTAATGATACATTTTAATGTTGATTTTCTTAAGCATACTGTCCTAAATTGGCTGAAGGGCAGGTGAGGGGTTGGACTAATTATCAAGCTTAATCCTCTGTGGCTAGACTAAAGATCACAAACAGTATTTGATACTGTTGTAAAATACAACGGCCAGGCTCCAGTTTGTAAAAAAAACGCATCTATGAAGATACCTGAAGATACTAAGATGCAAGGCTCTATTTGACCAGGCACTTTGGTTTTTTTAAAACAAATTATTGTAGAGGAAATATTTTAAATACTTGAAGCACTTTTATAGAAACAGAGAAGTACTTTGTGATTGATTTCTTTGAAACTGATACAAAAGGCGTGAGATGTGAGAAAGTCAGGAACTCCCTGCTTCAGCCATGGTTGGCATGAAGAGCACTGACTTCTCTCTTGTATCCTAGTCCGGTGCTAAAATCGCCAGTCTCCAGTAAGGCAAGCTGGGGTTCTCTTCCCCCAACCCTTTACTGGAAAACAATGAAAGGGAAGAACTTGGAGAAAATCTCAGTTTGGTGTAGTGTGTTTTTGTTGTTTGTTGGTTTTTTGGTTTGTTTTTTTTTTATCAACACATCACTGGAAATTACTTGCATCTTAAGAAGGCAGGGAAATCATGACCTCTGCACCATCTTCAGTTTCAAAAACCTTGGCGTTCTACAGAAAGAATTGTCTTTCTCTGGAGAGTTCTCAGAGACCATTGCTCTTCAGCTTCAGCTTGGTCATCAGCTGGGAGGTGGCTGCAGGGCTGGTCAAGTCTGAGGCCCAAGTCCTTCTCCCCCCTCCCCAGTGCCCATATAAGCATGTCTCTCAATGTCTGTGAGAGCTCCCATGCTGCAGAGTTAAGATTGCTTTGGGCTTCATAACTTCCAAAGTCTCCATTGAGTCAAAACCCTTTGTGCTCATTGCTAAATGGAGATACTTTACTCGCTTTCGGAATGGCAATATGTCTACTTCTGCCTTCATCTCTCACTTTGGGGTTAGTTCCAAAGCTTCTGTAATATCAACATGCCATTTTCTTTGTCCTTTGTCTGGATTTTCTTTGGCTATTTTGGGGGTGGTCTTTTGTTTTAGGTGTGGTGGTGGTGGTGTGTGTTTGTGGTGTGGGTTTTGGGTTTTTTTCCCCTCTAACTCATAGCTGAGTCTGAGAACTGTATGTCAAGGATCATATGGCTAATCAAATGTATAGTTGTCTCCTATTGCCTGTATCATTTAACAAAACAATTTTTTCTTCAAGTTAGAGAGCCTTGGTATTACTTTCAGGAGCCAGGATTTAGATTCAGATGAACATTAATTAAGATAAATAGTCTGTCCTTCCTCATAACTTCAACTGAATGAAAATATGGTGACTGTGTTTTTTTTTTTTTTCTTCCCCTCCTTTCCCTTGCTGTTCCATGTAATGAAAAATGTAATATTGTTAATGAAAGACAAAATGAATGGGAAAGTACTTACACCTGTGTTTGTGATAGTATTAAGAGCCTAATGAAGGTGGAAGCCTCATTATTGATAAAATTCAACTGATTCATATTTAATAAAATGCTTTTGTTCTGTAGCATAATTGCAGTTTTAATCATTTTTGGAGACATCAGGCTTATTGAATGTTATCTGTACTTACTGCTCTCAAGAAATGGCTAATTAAGAAGACAGTATGACCCTTTTATTCAAGGCTAAATTCTACTCAGTTAACAAGAATTCTTACCTGATGAGCTTTACCTGTATTAATCTAAGATCCAAGACTCTTTGATTCATTCAACTAGCAACAGAAGGTAGTAATTGCACCTCCTTGGGCCATAAGCTGACACAGCTAAACCAAAAATCAGTATTTAAGGGACAACTTTTAGCATTTTTATGAATTTTCTTTTTTTCTTATTAATACCTTGCTCCTGTTGCTTTCTGTGTTATGTAGCTTGGCTGATATTGTATGCTGAGAAAGCTAGCTATATCAACTTTTTAATATAGATGAAATTATTAGGTTTTAAAAGTTGTCAGAAATCTTGAATACATAATAAGCAAAAACATCCCAGAGAATATAAATGAGAACTTTTTGAAAGGATTTTTTTAAAATCTATTTTTATTTGAAAAGGTTAATTTACTGTCAGAGCCAACTGTGTTCTGCTTAAGAAATTTCAAGGGATCACTGCTTTGTATTGTAAGTGGACAGTATAAGAAGCTAGATCCTGACTTCTTGCTGTAATATTCTTCTGAAGGCTGTTATAAACTCTTCAAGACTACATGTTTTCCAAATAGAAAATAAAAGCTACAGTAAGTACATTGTACTAGGTTGTATTAGGACACACAGGAAGGAATTTGTGCTTCCATGGTGCGTTTTGCTTACACAATATATGGAAGAAAGTTTAAAATGCAATAGTTTTGGAAGGTCTTTACCCCTTGGATGAAATGAATTAGCAGTCAGAAACATCGAAATACTAGTGAATGCATAGCTGTCTTCACTGTCTTTTGCTATCCTCAGGCACTTACAAAACTGAAAATCTGAAGAAAACGTTCTTTTATGGTTTGTCTTCAGGAAGGCAATTACGAATTGTTCATAACTGCTCATTAGCCTGAGCTCTTGAACTCTGTCAAAATGCTTCCTTAACATTTCAAGAAAAATCAAAAAAGAAATGAGATATTAAGGGAAAAAAAATAACATGAATTTGAAGACGCTAATATCTGTTGAGCCCAAGGTTTAGATATCAGTAGAGAGGAAAGAGAAGATGGAATACACTCATAGTGCATCAAGGGACTGACAAAAAAGAAATAGGGGGAGCATAATAGAAAAAGAGGTTCAGAAAAACTAGTACATATGCAAAGGTATATAGCTTCAGGAAAAACAATGGCACAAGGGTAACAAAGTAGAACGAAGAGAGGAGTAATGAACTAAGCTTTTAGTAATTTCTACTTAAATTTCAGCCAAGTGTGTAAATGCTATTGCAAGCAGTTCTGCATAGACAAATATGTTTTGGTTTTGTGTTGTGTGTTTGTGTGGGGTTTTTATGTGTGTGGTGGAGGGTTTTTTTTGTTTTCAAATAAAGTTATATTTGGCCTTAGTCATTAAATGCTTCAATTTATAAGACCTTAAACTTTTATGTTTAGAAATCCTGTGTTTGTATGTATGTGTTTGCTTTTCACCTTTGTGAGATTTTTAATTTTTACTCTCTAGAAAAGCAAGATGTTTAAGGAAACAAATTATGGAATCTATTATGTGGAGGCTACCTGTTCTCACAGAATCACAGAATGTTAGGGATTGGAAGGGACCTCAAAAGATCATCTAGTCCAATCCCCCTGCCAGAGCAGGAACACCTGGATGAGGTTGCACAGAAAGGTGTTCAGGTGGGTTTTGAATGTCTCCAGAGAAGACGACTCCACAACCTCCCCGGGCAGCCTGTTCCAGTGTTCTGGCACCCTCACCATTAAGAAGTTTCTTCTCAAATTTAAGTGGAACCTCTTGTGTTCCAGTTTGTATCCATTGCCCTTTGTCTTATCATTGGTTGTCACCGAGAAGAGCCTGGCTCCATCCTCGTGACACTCACCCTTTATATATTTATAAACATTAATGAGGTCACCCCTCAGTCTCCCCTTCTCCAAGCTAAAGAGACCCAGCTCCCTCAGCCTTTCCTCATAAGGGAGATGCTCCACTCCCTTGATCATCTTTGTTGCCCTATGCTGGACTCTCTCCAGCAGTTCCCTGTCCTTCTTGAACTGAGGGGCCCAGAACTGGACACAATATTCCAGATGCGGTCTCACCAGGGCAGGGTAGAGGGGAAGGAGAACCTCTCTCAACCTGCTAAGCACATCTCTTCTAATATACCCCAGGATGCCATTGACCTTCTTGGCCACGAGGGCACAGTGCTGGCTCATGGTCACGCTGCTGTCCACCAGGACCCCCAGGTCCCTTTCCCCTACACTGCTCTCTAATAGGTCATTCCCCAACTTATACTGGGACCTGGAGTTGTTCCTGCCCAGATGTAAGACTCCACATTTTCCCTTGTTATATTTCTTTAAATTTTTCCCTGCCCAACTCTCCAGCCTGTCCAGATCTCGCTGGATGGCAGCATGGCCTTCTGGCGTGTCAGCCACTCCTCCCAGCTCTGTGTCATCAGCAAACTTGCTGATAGTACACTCAATTCCCTCATCCATGTCGTTGATGAATATATTGAATAATACTTGTCCCAGTACTGACCCTTGAGGCACTCCACTAGATACAGGCCTCCAACTAGACTCTTCCTGGTTGACCATGACTCTCTGGCTTCTTTCCTTCAGCCAGTTCCCAGTCCACCTCACTACCCGATCGTCCAGTCCACACTTCCTCAGTTTAGCCGTGAGGATGCTGTGGGAGACGGTGTCAAATGCTTTGCTGAAGTCAAGGTAGACCACATCCACTGCTTTGCCATCATCTATCCACCTTGTTATGTCCTCATAAAAGGCTATGAGATTGGTCAAGCATGACTTCCCCTTGGTGAATGACCCTCTTATCCTTGATATGCCTTGGGATGGCACCAAGGATAAGGTTCCATCACCTTCCCAGGGATGGAGGTGAGGCTGACCAGTCTATAGTTCTCCTTGCCCTTTTTGAAGACCGGAGTGACATCTGCTTTCCTCCAGTCCTCAGGCACCTCTCCCGTTTCCCAAGACTTGGCAAAGATGATGGAGAGTAGTCCAGCAATGACCTCAGCCAGCTCCCTCAGCACCTGCGGGTGCATCCCATCTGGATCCATGGATTTATGGATGTCCAGATTGCTTAATTGCTCCTTAACCCAGTCCTCATCAACTAAGGCAAACTCCTCCATTGCCCTGACTTCCTCTGGGGCCTCAGGGGTACGGCGCTCCTCAGGACAGCCTCCGGCAGAGTAGACAGAGGCAAAGAAGTCTTTCAGTAACTCTGTATCCCATGTCACCTTGGCACTCACCTCATTCATCAGTGGGCCTACATTGCCTCTAGTGTTAGTTTTATCTGCCACGTATTTGAAAAAGCTCTTTCTGTTGTCCTTGACCCCTCTCACCAGGTTTAATTCTAAGGAGGCCTTAGCTTTCCTAGTTGCCTCCCTGTATCCTTTGACAACAGCCTTATATTTTTCCCAAGTGGCCAGCCCCTCCTTCCAGCCCTCAACCTTTACTGCTTCAACCAGACCCTCCTTGTTAGTGAGAATGAGATCCAGCAGTGCTCCTCTCTTAGTTGTCTCCTCCACCATTTGCATCAGAAAGTTATCATCAATGCACTGGAGGAACCTCCTAGACTGAGGCTGGCTGGCTGAGTAGTCCTTCCAACAAACATCAGGGTAGTTAAAATCCCCCACGACAACCAGGGTCTGTGACTGTGAGGCCACTCTCAGCTGCCCATAGAAGGCCTCATCAATTTCCTCACCCTGATCTGGTGGCCTGTAATAGACACCCACAACAGTATCAGCCCTGCCAGCCTGCCCCTTAATTCTCACCCACAGACTCTCAACTCGCTCCTCATCCACCTCTGGACAGTACTCAATACATTGTAGTTGCTCTCTCATGTAAAGAGCAACTTCACCACCTTGCCTGGCTGGCTTGTCTTTCCTGAAAAGGACATAGCCATCCATGGCCACATTCCAGCCATGGGTAGGATGCTCAAGTAAGAGATATACTATGCTTAAATTTGGAATTAACATTTACAATGGCTACAAGAAGTAGCTTGACCTATCTGGACTTTCTGTATTTTTATACCTGCTTTAACTAAGGAGTTCCTTGAAAATGTATTTTAACCTCCAAAGCCTGTAAGACACATAGTGCTAAGGTCAAGTTCCATTTAATATTATTTTAAAGTGTTGATTGGTCTTCTGATCTGAGAATGGAAATTCAGGCTGCCTAGTTATGACTCCTCCTTACTGCCAAAAATCAACAGTCACCATTCACCGACTTCACAGGGTTCTAATGGACATACTAGTTCATAATCAGTGCATTTTACAAAATATGAGAAGGATGTGCTGAACTTATTATACTTAAAACCACAGTTTAGTAGAATTGCATCTGAAAGGTGAAAAAATGAACTATCAGACTGCAGGCACACTAAAAGGTACCAAGAAAATTTGTGTTTGTTTTAATGAAATCTATTAAAAAATAATCTTTTAAGTATGGTCTGTCTGTAAATTGACTTGACAAACTACTGATGAATACAATGTCATGATTACAAATAATTTGGAATAAGAGGGTTTTCTAAATGACATTTAGAGTGTCACTGCATTTTTCCTCATCTTTGTACAGTAATTAAGATACTACTGATGTATCCCTTTGCATGATACATAATATACTTTCTCTTGTCACTAATCTTCTCACTTCTAACACTTACATTAAAGAGCAAGTACATCTGACTGTATATCAAGATGCTTATATCATTTGAATGTTACAGTAAGAAAAAATGCAGACAGAAATGTTGCTTCTTCCAGTGTTATTCTCTGACTGTCCAGGGTAAAAGCATATTACCCTCCTGAGACATTGAGAATAAAGATGAGAAAGCTAGAGAAATAAATGCTAATGCACCAGAACACTGCATAAAAGACTAGAGGAAGGTGGGAAAGTGTGACATGGTTTTAAAAATGATTTTAGAAAGCATGATTCATGCCAGCATCATGATTACTGAGAAGTTTGCTGCTAAAAAATTAATTTGCTTTTCCGGGTTGGATTGAAGGAGGGTTATAGATTTGATATTTAGTACTTTGAATTCTCATATGGAAAGGTAAGGTAGGGAAGAGGCCAAAAATACAATGAAAGGCAAACACGCATGTATTTTTGCACTAGTTTACTGTCTTCTTTGCACTTCTTTTCATTGCCATCAGGACTATTGGCAGCAAGACTTATCTGAACATTCATCAGCTCCAGTTCTGAGATAAGGTATTTTTCCTATCATTATGTTTTGTATAAAACCAGGGATTTGAGCTGTACTCTCTGTCCTGGTAATCTTATTTTTACCTTGGTTCTCTCCAGTTACATATCTAGTCTACTCTGCAATTGATTGATGTTGTGGACGATGACTGTGTTTAATTGCTTGTATAAATAATTACGTGATGGATGCCTAGGTGCTGTGCTTTTAGAAACAGGAATGGCTGAGGAAAGCTTGATTTTGAGTGCACAGCGTGTCTTGTTTGTCTGATAACTGACAAACTTCCAACCGATATAATGAAATAGCTTCCTGGTTGTATTTGTCTAGCAGTAATTATTTCTTTGTCTCAATTTATGTGCTAGGTACTAAAAGCTGTGTATGTACAAATTAAATGTAGCTGTAATACTAAAAATATCACAAAAGTATTATTATCTTTTAAAATTGTGCTTAAGTAGATAAATGCAGAATTGATGGCAGTGTGACCACTCGCGAGAGTTTAGGTGTGAGCTGTTCTGAAGAGCTGTCCCATAGTTCCAGGGGAAACAGGAACTTGGACATTGAACCTTGAACTCCAGTGGCTGTGGTGGTTCTGGTCTGATGTGCTGAGTCTCCTGTCTGTGCTTGGCTGTGCAGCTGTGACATGAAGCAACAAAAGGCTTTGATTTAAGTTTTCCAGATCTCTGAGGAAAACCTAGAAATGAGGTTTCATTCAAATGCTTGAGCTGTTGATTACTTGATTGCCCATCAAGTCCTGGGAGAAGGGTTGCATCAACATGACCTGAAACTTCTAAATGTTCGGTTTTTAAAATAGTACCTCACATTCTTAGTTTACCATGCTATGAGTACTTTATATCCAACCTGCTGTACTTGCTGTTAATTCTTAAATTCCTTGCAATGTTGTTATTTCAGAACTTAATTTTCTTATTTGACCAATGTGAGAGTGTCTAGCTACAAAAATGTATGGTTATCAGTTAAAAAAAACCATCTCTACATAAAAATGATGGGACCACAAACTCAAAGTAAGTTACTTATAGATTACTCAGTTGTGAGATTGTATTTACAGATTTACTGCTTGTAAACTGAAAGCTCCAAATTTTTTCATGTTTGAAGATGCTTAGTTGTAAAAGATGCAGTATTATTCCATACTCTAAAGAACAGTTTTTGTCCTCCTTTTGACTTTGCATAACTTCAGTGGATATGGTAAAGCAGAATAACGTAAGTGAACCCTAGTCTGGAGTTTTTACTCAAAATCCAGCACGCAGCATCAAATTGATTAAATAATAACAGGTGGTGAGGCTGATCTACTTGCCTCGGTGTTTTTCTTCTGAAGAATAGCTTTATTTGATTTATTTTGAAAATTATGCTGGGTAAGTATATATGTTTCTTAATGCAATGAATTTACAGTTGCATTGGTGTTCTAGTAGATTTTCAGCTTTTCTGTCCAAGTCATTCTCTGCAGATGTAGTAAACAGCTAAACACTGTCTGAAGAATAAAATCTGCCCAGGACTCATGTTCTTGTTCTATCACTCGCTGTTTTAGGAAACCTGTTGAAAAACAGATTTTTTTTTTTTTTTTTTTAAAAAAAAAGGCATGATGCGTGGGAGGAAGAAGGAGACTGAATAAAGTGGATATACAATTAAAAATAATTGAGCAAAGAGGGGAGAACAAAAGGAGATTAATCTTAAACAAACAAACAAACCCCAACCAAAACACAAAGAAACAACAAAAACCAAAACAACAACAAAAAACCACAAACAACTCTTATATCTGCCTGTTTGTTTATGGTGGTTTAGAATATTAAAGGTCTTGTCCAGGAGGTGTCCTGGGGCCTTCTACACAGTCTGGATCTGTTTCAGTCTGAAGGTTCTCAGAACTGCAGCACACTCCAGGAAACCATGGACCTAGGGATGGAAATATCCTGTAAACATTTGTCAGCATTCCCTAAAGCATTTGTCATGCAGAATACAGAGCTCCTAGAAAGAACACAAATATTTTCATTATTAAAAAAATGATGCATTTTACTATAGCTGTCAAAGAATGTCTCTCTGTGCCACAAGAAAAGCCCAGACTAATGCTGTATGCTGCCTTGATCAGCAGGTCTAAGGAAATATCTATGGAAGAATGAGAGAAAAAAGCAATAATTTCCCAGCTTCCAGATATTTCAGCTTTGGGGACCCTCCCAAGACATACACATATTTGCACATTTGATAACCTTTCACACATTTGTTATCAAAATATTTGTCGATTGTCTCTTTGGGCCTGTGTAGACATCTATTAGCACAATATCCTCTGGCAGCAAGTCCTAAAAGTTTACTACCTGTGGCATGAAGAACAACTGGCTTTTGTCTGTTTGAAGATTGTCATCTCCTTTAACTTGGTGGCCTTCAGTTCTAGTATTGGGGGGAAAAAAACCCCAAAACAAAACAGTGAACAAATAATTTTTTTTTTTTTGAGTAAGAATTTACCAAGTATCTCCTCAGCTGTTTCTGGTCTAAGGAGACCTAGCTTTTAGTTGTCTGTCCTTGTAGTTACTGTTACAGTCCATATCTGAACCTTTTGCAATGCTGTTCCATACCTCGGTCAGGACATTTGAGGTGTGGTGAGCTCGTTGAATACCATAATATTGTCTTCTGTTTTCCTAGAACTAGAAAGATCATAAACCTGATTTCTGTCTGTACGTTTTCTCTTTCTGAGGAAATGTCTATGTAACAATAGAGGTTGTATGCTTTGATTTAAATATATATTTAAGAGAAATTAATAAACTCTTCTTTAAGAAAAATAATGATAAATGAGTGCAGGAAGAGACAGCCCTCAGGAATTTTTCTAGAATGCTTGCTGTAAGAATAAGGCAATATAAGCAAAACAGAAGAATATGGGCTTTTTTATATGAGACTACAGGTTCTGCCATCTACAGTTACTCACCTGAGAGATGTGGGGAGCTATACATAATGCTGTATCAGCTCAAGTCCTGAAGAACACCTATTGCTTCTGCTGTTATCAGTCTTTAGCTAAGGATAGATCTTGCAACATTGAACCAAATGTTGCTTTGACTTGCATAGGAATAAGTTAATGAATCTTCTTCTGTGACATTATTTGGCCTACCTCCTTTCTGTCTCTTTATTTGTTTCTGTCTTTTTAAAGACTTTGGCTTTTTCATCCATTATAAATTTTTTCTTGTCAGCCTATGTCCAGGAATGCATTTTAAAATAATTCCATGGTTTGATCTTGGTGAAAGTTTCGAAAGACCCAAGGCAGTTATGTGTCGTGAACTTGATGTGTGCTGTGCATTTAATTTACTTTTTAAATGGTAAATATGATTTTTTTCTTATGATTCACACTGTAGCTTTTCAAAAACAACCGATTTTCCATGACTGATTTATTTTGAATGCACTTTTAATATATGTAAACTGTCAAGTGTAAGATTCCCCTCTTCAGAGGAATCCTTAAGCCAGAAGTAAGAAATGACTTTAATATGCATTTTAACACTCTTTATGAATCTTAATTCTTAATACATAACTAAATATTTTTCTGTTTTGGTAGACTATAGTAAGTGCATTATCATAATTCTACATGATGTTATATAATTAATAAAACCAAAGTAACTGCTTCCAGTATTTAAAAATATCCTGAAACCAGCAGATGATGTTAATATTAGGTAACCTGATTTAAGCTGTCAGTCAAGCTAGAAGTCGTCATTGCTAGATTATTTGAAAGGAATGGTGGACTAATCCTATGGGTTTTGGCTCCATGTTTAAGATTTCTGTCTGCTTGTAAGCAAGTGCCAGGATAGGTGTTCACTTTTCAAAGATCCCATTTGTGCACCATGATGGCTTATGAAATACGAAGGAAATGCCAAATGGGTCAAGACAGAAAAAAGAGAGCTTTTAGAGGTATTGATGTAGAAAATCATAACGATACAGATCTTCATTTGTGCCAGATATAGAAATATGTGACTTTCACAGCATCATTTTGTTAAGACTGGCCTTCGTCTGATTTCTTCTCTACTAATGAATTCTGTAAAAGACATCTGGACCTAATTTGTATGTTGCCTTCTAAATCACTCTATTACTTTTTTTTTTTTTTTAATTATTAGTCTGATGGTAGAGCTTCTGGTTGATGGCTTTTTCTTTTTCAAAAGGAAAAGTAAAAGCAAGTCTTTCTACCTGGCTCATCCCTTTTATTCTCCTGAAAACTGTTGTTGTAATGATGGCTGAAAGATCAGTGGAATAACTTGGCTGTGTGGTAATTTTATTGCTCTATTATTAGCAATATTTTACCTGTTCAGGAAATATTTGCAATGTGGTTTTTATTTTTTTTTCTCACCTAATAGAATAGTTCATTTCAGAACTCAAAAGGAATCCACAGGCAAAAGGGAATTCTGACTTGGACAAAATATTTCTCTTTCTATAATAAAGACATACTTAGTCTGTATTATTAGTTTTCTTTCACTTCAGATTAAATGTGTGTGTGTGTACCTAAACATTTTTTTTGATAATAACTACATTTGACTGTGCTGTAGCAGGATGGCATCCATTTATATGTGTTAGCGTGACTGTGATTTCTTTTACGATTTCTCTCCGAATGGGAAGAAATGAAGGTTCATTAAAACTGCATTTCAGACTTCAAAGGGATGTTGAAAGAGGGAGGGAGCTTAAATACTGGAGCAGACCTTCCCTTTCTGAGCACCATAGTCTATCTTATAATGCTCTGGGACTTCCCATTTTAATCCTGGCTGAAGAGAGAAGTTGAAGGAAGAAACAATGGTGCTGTTAAAAACAAACAAACAAAACAAACCAAACAAACAAAAACCCCCCATATGTACAGTGTTTCAGTTCAGGATAATTTTTTGTCTTATTTACCTCAACTATTTTCTTGTTTTATTCATCCTATATTCTTTTTCTCGAAGATTAGAACAAGCACTTACAATGGAATATCTGAGGACTGTACTTATGCTTACTTAAAATGCTGCTAGTATATTTTGTGAAGTACATAAATTTCTACCAAAAAAGGCACTTTATACTGCCATGCCCTTTGATCAATTGTTTGTTTTTCCTAAATATCTGGTAGTTAGATATGCTGTGCTCAAAGTACAGGACAATTTCCTTTTGTTTTTCTTGAAGTGAATGTGCAGGTGGCTGCCCTGAGGAGTCTAATCTTTGTGGTTAACTAGTATAGTGGAAAAGAGAGGCAGGCAGCTGTGACCCCCCCCACCTAAAAGGAAAGAATTCTTTAGTGTAAAATATAAATCCTTATGAGACAGCATACATGTGGGGGGTTTTTTGTTTGTTTGTTTGGGGTTTTTTTTACACTTGATCTTAAAATTAGAAAGAAGTTAAATTACGAGTAGGGTCTGAACTACAAACAGCTAAGATAAATGAGAATGTAGTTAGGAGAGTGAAATGAAGAAATAAGAGTGAATAGTAGGGCTTGGGATTCTCAGCAAAAGTGAAAACTAAATCCTTGGAAATAAACTGTCTGTACTGCTTGCCTACTGGTGGAATTGCATAGTAGTTCTTTGCTATTGACCTGAGCTAAAACTCCTTGTAGTAAATTGGAGCTGGATGGAAGGAGGAGGATTGTAAAGAGGTAACTCTTAGAGCTCCCTGAATTGAATGCAACATGAGTGCAAACACCTACCTGATCACTCCCAGAAAGGAGTTTTAAAAAACTAAAAAAACTCAACTCGCTTCCTGCCTGCCCCTGCCCCTTGTCCATTTTGGTCTCTGATTAAAGACCCCATTATCTTGGTTTGTGTTAGATGTGAGAATAGCAGTGCACAGGTAACCTGGCAGAGGTTTTATTTGTTTCATGTAGACTATCAGATGGTAACCACTTTAAAGTGCTCTTATTTTAAATTTCTTTGTCACGCTGTAGAAATATTAATCTTGTGGGTTTGTTGGTTTTTTTTCTCCCAAGGATTTACTCATTAGTTCATCTAGCTTGTTGCCTCAGCTACATTAAATCTGCAGTTTATACATGTTCTGCAGCTGACTGATTCATAAAAGATTATTAAATTGAACACGCATGACAGAAGGCACTAACAAGTGTGCTATTAGCTTGTCATTTGCATGCTTGCTGTAAACTACCCTTAGACTGAATCAATAAGTTAAAAGGGAAATCAGTAATGCGAGCAGATATAAGATATGCTTGAGACGGGGAGTGGGGCGAACCTAGTGCTAATTAATGGCCATAAAAAAGAAATCTATTTGCAATTTTTTAATATGTGTGACTCAAAATAAACCCAAAACCAAAACAAAATAAAACAAAACCACAACAACAAAAATACAAAGAAAACCAACCAACAAAACCCCAAACACAAAACTGCAAATTCTAGCAAATACACAGTATTCCAAACAATCCTGTTCTAGCCTATGTAAAACAAAAAAGTTGATGCTTGAAGAGTGATTAAAAATGGCATTCTGAGTGTGACAAGGTTATGCAAAGAAATATCTTTATTCTGGTGAAAGAAATACAGGAAATAATTTGTTAAGTCCTGCCATATTTTTATGTCCATTCGGTAAAAATATGAATCAGACCTATTGATTATTTAACTGCTGTTCTTTCTAGGAGGATAAATTCAGTTTGGTTTCTGCTGCAAGACCCATACCATAGACTGTTGACATACTAGTATTGTCTAAATCTGGAGCTTGTCATTTGACTGGCAAAGATGTTTATCATGTGAGAAAATGCAGTATGAAAGTGACTAGATTATGTTATTACTAGATGTTATGTTTTTATTTGTATTTAGAGTAAAAGCTGAGAAAATGCATCTTTTAGTATAGGGGAGGGACGGGGGTGGGATTACTGTGTTATTAGCAGAAAACCTTTCCTACTATGATGCTTTCTTGCCTCTTGACAATGCTGCAACCTGCCAATAAAGTTACTGTTGTCCTCAAGGCAGCAAACAACAGAAGAAAGGAACAAGTACTGCTGCAGACGTACAGTACAAGTTTAGAACTTTTCCTGGTAATCCACAGTACAGTACAAATTTATAACTCTTTTGGTAATCTACAGTGCAGATCCTAATTGGACAGAGTCAGTGCTTTGTCCTCAGATGGAATTCTGTACAGAATACTGTGCCCACCCAGCATGCAGTGAAGGGACAAGCACTGGAATGCAAAGCCAAGGAATTTAGTATAAAATGTAGGTTGGCCATAAAATACTCTGTGTATTAATGGTATGTAGCTGAAGACTTCAAGGGCTTCTTGGTACATCTCTTAAGGGCACTAACGTGCACTGCTCTGTTAAAATTAGATACGCTCGTATTGGGCATGACTTTGCATTTTAATTCTGATGGGATGCTTTAATAATGTCCTTTCTCTAAGCATTATTTATGCAGGTGTTAACCATAGTAACAGGATATTCTGGCATGACTTGTCCTATATATTGCATTTAACCCTTTCCTATAAGGCCCATTTGGGACTGCAATAATTCTTCTTTAGAGGAACACCTGAGCACAACAATGATCAAAGGAAATCTCAGAGGCTGTCACTGAGAAGGTTTGCTGTGTGTCCACCAAATGGAAGATAAATTGTAGGGTGGCATTGCAGTGTCAGATGAGATGGCATGAAATGGATCTATATCTACATGGCTCAAATTCTTAAGAAGTGAACAATGAAAGGATACAGCTAGTATTTCCTTAAAATGTTTGTAATATTTTCTCCCAAAGTAATGCAATGTTTGTCTTTTGTATTCCTTGTAAGGCATGATCTAGAGAACAGTGTTTTCCAATTCATTAGAGTTGAAGAAAATTCTGTGTTTGCACATCGATGTATTTTGATGCTTTTTGGTTTTTACTAACTTCATTAAAAAATGATCTGAAAATGGTTCTATGCTCTTACAAAAGAATGCTATTGAGATCAAATGAGAAGAAAATAAACCCCAAACTAGAGTGAGAGCCAAAATAGCGTGTTCCATATTTATCTTAGGTGAAATTGTACAGAATTAGTCTTTTCCACTGTCAGGGTTCCTTAGCTCTTTCTGTGGAGCAACTTTGTAAAGTCCAGAGAGATGAGAGCTAAGAATAAGTGTATTAGCTTTGAAACTGAAGAGAGTCAACAAAAGTCTTTATTTTTAGATGTGGTAGATAGATAGATGCAAGCCTAACTATGCTGTCATAGTCATACCAGCATAAGTCAATACTACCAGCAGTGAGCAAAGTTGCTCATGTGGACTTGGGAACCTAACATTAAAGCCATTTGAACTTAAATAGGTAAAATAAATGTACAGGCAAATATATAAATGTGTAGAAATAGAAGACTTTTCTCCCAGATATTAATAAAATGTTCAACAGCCAGCCTTGAAGATTGCTTGGCTGTTTATCCACAGAAAGCTAACTTTGCTGTATGAGGAGGGTTTCTCCTCTTGTTTCTAGCATCTCAAATTCTTTGTAGGAAAACAGAAGTACTTTAAGTTCTTGCTTCTGTTTCAGAAATTGCTATCAAAGGATGGAATAATTAGTGAGTCGCATAGGAAGGTGCATGTATGCAAGACAGCACTAAAGCAAAGTTATTCCTAAGCATGAGTTCAGACATGGAAAAAGGGAGTGATTCTTAGAGCAATAACTCTTTGGGATAAAGGACGGCAGAAAGAAAGAGGAGGATGGATGACTTCTTTGAGTCTAGATGCCATTATCAGGAGATTTCTCCCATTCTTGGTTATACATTCATCAGTGTCAAGCTGGTGACTGGTGGTGCTTATTGCTAACAGTTATTGATCAGTGGAAGTGACAACAGATTTATAACTGAACATGATTGCATGGCTCCAGGCAAATGAAAATATCACACTTCTCCTTCTCCCTTGTCTTCCAGTCCACAAGTCATGTTTGCATTCTGTGTTAACCCTGGTAGAATGGTAAACCTGGTCCTGGTTCAGCACAACATAACAATTTTAAACAAAATTCTGTAAACTAAATTGCTCGTTGCCTGGCAGATTCATAGTTGCTTAATTCCTAATAATAAGATAATTTAATTTCACATGCAAATCATAAAAATAAAAGAGAAATAATTCCAGTGATTCTTTCAAAACCTTTTTTCCAGACAGGGCTACTCAGGTTGGCCAGTAGAAAAATCACATTGCCACAAACTACAGTATGGAGTAATGTTGCCTACTTTGATGCTATGCTTTCACACAAAAAAATGAGAAGAAAACAAAGAAAAATAGTCAAAAGAGACATGACACAGAATTATGATTTGGTTAGACTTAATCCTTTCCTTTCTGTCAGATGGACAGAGAACACGTTGCATCTACAGTGGTAAAAACTCTTCTCCAACATAGGGATAGAGGACTATGTAATTTCAAAGTTGAGCAAGTGCCAAACGTTACATGTGTGTCTTGCTTTTTTAGTTTATTTTTTGGTTATGGTCTCGCATACTGCTGTTCATCTCTCCTTCAATCTACCTTCAGTGACAGCGGCAGTCTTGTTCCAGCTACTGTTGAAATGCTTCACAGATCTTAAGGGTTCTCACATGAACTGCAAGAACGAGCTGTGTTTCTAAATCTGATACTTTCTTCTTGAACTTACAGATGATTGTTCTGGACTCAGATCGTGAACCTCTTTGTTAATTGATTTATCCAATACATCTGTTGGCTACCTATTTGGTGTTTGGGATTAAGACACCTAAAATTAGCTCTCTACATACAGGACCCCAGCATACTTCTATGTGTGCTAAGTATATTCGTTCCTATTATAGCTGTCTAGCTGTATGAGATCATGTCACCTCCTGCTACTACTTCAGGATGAGCTTTCCATAGACCCTGTATTTGATCTTCCAGGTGCATGCAGATGTTTCAGATATACTCCAGCATGTCAAATACTACCACTACATTTATGCAACTCACTATCTTGGTTCATCCAGAGCTGGATTTGGAGAATTTTAATAATCTTTGCCTGGATATGAGGGCTGGGAGAAACTCCATGAACCCCTGTGTTGGTTCTCACAATGTATTGGCTATTGTTCAATTTCTCAGCATTCACTAGAAGAGTCAAGGGAATTGTGTTAGTCAGTGCACAACAGAGGATAAAAAAAAGGTACAAAATTGTTATGACTGGCTCTCAGGAAAAAAAAAGTTCTCTGATATAGTAGACATGGAAGACTAGGTAGCCTTAGCATGGAAGTAGTTCAGTCTCAGGATCATCTTCATATCTCTTCGCTGTAAACAAACCAAAATTTTTTCCTACCATTCAAAATCATTTCATTTCTTAGGCTTAAATTTACTTATGAATAAATGGGAAAATAGTTTTTTAAAAAAATTTATAAATCAAATGGGATGATTCTTAAGAAAATATGATGTTTTCTTTCCGGAGAGTTAGGAAGAGGAATTTGAGTAATTCAAGAAACCTAAAGATTTAGAAAAACAGGGTTTTTTCAAGGACACACTTTTATGTCAGATACGTAAAATTAAACATTGAAAGTAGAAGATATTGTGATCAATTTTGAAATGACCAGATTCATTGAAAGGGTGACTTAAAGCTCTAAGGAATGTGTATGAAGCCAACCAGAGAACTTTACTATTTGAAGAATATCCTTCTTGATGCCAGACAGATGCTGTGTGAAATGCCTTCCATCTCCTACTTCTTTTTCTCATAGTCACCCAAATTTCTCCCTCCTCCTTCATACACCGTAATTCAGCTGTCTCATTAATTTCTTAATTATTGAATATGGAGAAAAGCCCTTTAGCTACAATGGGGCCTTTGTTCTAGTTTCTTTTTTTCTTTTTTTTTTTTTTTTTTGTGATTTAGAAATATAGATTTTATTTAAAACTTCCAAGTCTTGCAAAACTCTAATCTTGTGACATTTGCTTAACAGACAGCAGGTTGATGTATTGCTGTCAAATGTTGTTGCTTTCTTTTTGATGTCTTGGCATACATGTTGGATAATGAGTCATATGCCATCACCAAAATTGAAGGGAGCAAGCTGCCTGTGGATTCAGAGGGAAAGAGGAAGAGGGCCTTGAGCAAAGAATTGACAGTGCTGTGAATTCATGAGGAACAAATAATAACCAAGTATATGCCACTCCCTGTAGCCCAACTCCTTTTATGGAAAAAAAAAAAAAGTTACTTACAAAAATGAAATAAATTGGGAATGAACTAGGATAGGACTTGCCACTCCCCATTGATGATAATTAAGTCATGAGAACAAAGCCAGGAGTTCTTCAATGAGCTCTTTGAGAAGGCTGGAACTTGGGGTTTAGTCCATGCTCCTTTCTAGCATGAACATTTTAAGGCAATAAATTAAACTGCAACAAAATAATCATTGAAAAATAATAATTTTGGTCTTCTGGTGCCTATTTTCACATTTGCTTCGCATCTGCTATCAGACCTCAGTAAAAGAACATAAATATTGGGTGATGAATCTCTTGTTTGTAGATAAAATGGAAGCAATATACTTCCCTGTCTCACAGGCTTTCTCTTGTTTCAATACTTCCAGTTTCTTGTGGTAAACTAATACAAGCATTTGGACATCAGTATAGTTTTGTCTCTAAGTTGGAGAATGCAAACCCAAAAGTTGAGGTTGTGATATTTGTAACGGAGGATCAGAGAGAAAAGGTGGTTTTTGTTCTTTGCCATTCAGTGATCAGCTTTATGTTCTGCTTAAGGCAACATGAATTCAATGTGTAAGACAGGCAAGTACAATACAGCATAGTACCTTCTAGATAATCTTGCAATAGCAATACCTTTGGCAGATGTAGAAGTGAAGCTCTGTCGACTCAGAAGCAGAATCTAGTGAAATGGAAAAGAACATATGTGACCTGACAGTAGTAAAAATCACTCTGTGTTTTGTTTTCATCATCATTTTCTTTAAGAAGAAGTTTTTGGAATGTCTCTTTTTTTCTTTTTTCTTTTTTTTTTTTTTTAAATCTTGTTTCCAGAATGTTTGTAGTTTGTGAGAGCAAAACACCACAGCTCTTTTTGGGTGTAAAGGGTCAGAGTAACAGTCGTGACTTTGAACCTTCAATATAATAGAGAGTGACTTCTGAGTATATTTCATTCTGTACCAGATTATCACTGAACTAATGAAAAACTCAGTAGTAAGGGAATAGTGTGGGGGGACAATAAAGTCTGTACTTTGGGCATATTTTTCTCATTGCCTTCAGTATGTCTAGGATCTCCAGCAGAGCAAACAGCTAGGCTGCTCACAGCTCCCAGATCCGGGGTGGGTCTTGGACCTTGAATAATCTCATCCTGTGCTAATAACAAAATAAAATTCAAAATAAGGTTTGAACATCACCGGAAACTTCTCTGGGGATTTTCTTGTTTATGTTCCTCTTTCCAAAGAACTTCTGGATAACCCTTCAAAACCTACAGTAATTTTCTTATGTGCTTTAAGAATAGTGGCTTTCACAGAAACATTTGGCACAGGAGAAGGCTTAAGTCTCCAGCAGTCACTTGGTGTCCTTCAGACTGAGGTGCAACTAAACGTGAGCTATGTTCTGGACTTTGTTAGCTGAAGTTCCCATATACCAGCTCAATTATCTGCTCATGCCCCTGAGTGTGAAGACTATGAACAGAAGTGATTTCAGACTTCATGGAGAGTAACTATTCCTCAGTGTGTTCAGGGTCCACAGAGGAGCTGTGACTCTGCCCAGTCCTGTCTGCAGGGAGGGATGCAGTTAATGCTCCTGAAGCAGGCCTACCTATGACATCACTTTTTGATGCAGAAGTTGTGGGAGTCTTTCCTTCTAAACCCCAAAGTGATCCTTGACAGAAGACACCAGATGTCTACTTTAACTTTGTCTCTCATTTTACACAAGCATACTAGTCCTTAGATGCGCAGGGGGAATATTTACTTTTGAAACAAGACCAGTTTAACTTTCTGGACTTAGTTTTACCATAGAGCATTGCAGACTCTGGATTACAGCTATTTGGAGTTAGTTATTTGGGGTTAAGTTTAGGCCCCTACCTTAAGGGTTAAAAGGATTTAAAGCATTGCTTTATTTTCTTTGATGCGCACTTGCACAGACAGATGCACATTCAGATCCACAATAAACAGCAGCAGCTGTGTAAGTCTCACTGTGCCTCGACAAAACACAAGGGAAAACCGAAAAAGCTCTACTGATGTGGTTGACCTTGGAGATCAATCGTCTCTCCTTCACTCCTTTGATTCTTAAGGATCCCATCAATTCCTGAAGCAAACCAGTGTGTTGTGAAGCCCAGAGTCCCCCTCCTGCTGCTTGCCTTCCTCACTTCCACTGTCTTTTAAACTCTGCCCTCGCACAGTTGTGGCACCCAAGGCTGCCAGCCACTACTCATCCTCAAACAGTTTCTCCTTCTTCACAAACAGTGGGTGCAGCAGAGCGCCTCTCCTGTTGGCCCACCCAGTTAGCATGTGTCAAAACCAGTCTCCAAAGCACCTCAGAAATCTCCTGGATCACTAATAGCAATGAACTCATGTTTTGGTGAGCACAGTTGTCTTCTGAGTGCAGGTAGAAACCTGTGAGAAGGTGAAGCTCCACAAACTTAATAGTGTTAGAAATGCCTCAGCTTCTGTAATGGGAAAGTAGCCTAGGGACTTTAAAGGCAAAAATACAGACTATAACTGCTTCCAGAAAGTGGAAGGTTCCTTCTGTACCCTGGTGCACTAAATGAAAGGGCAGCCACTGAGTCAGATCCAAAGCTGGATCCTCAGTGTTAAAAAGTGTCTGGACTTCCATTAGTGATAGGCAGGTATGTACAAGGACTGAAAGATAATCTAACTGTTGATGTTACTTAAAAGATGTTGATGTACTTAATAGAGGCAATGTTTATGGTAGCTTCTTAGTGTTACTAATGTATTTCATTTACCACGCTGTTTTGTTCACTACAATAATATGTTTGATATTGGGTTAGTATTAGGTAATTTGGTTAGTGTGGGCATCTTATGTAAGAGACTGACTTCTGAATCTTTTCTTTGCTCGTTGCTGCCTTTTGCTATGGTAAATTGTACTCTGAATATTATCTGCCAGTGGTAATAAGTAAGCGATGCACTTATCACTTAGCTACCTGGCTTCTCGCTCTTCCTTTAAAATGGACAATTTTCAGCTCAGACTGTCTCTCTCTGCTCCTTTATGATACAAAATCCTAGAGGATCAAATAGTTGAAGAACTAAATAAATAGCACTTGTCTCTGGGCGGTAAGAAAATTAATGCCGATCGACTTGCCAGTCTAGTGACCTACTTGGCAGCATAAAAGGAAGAAGACAAAGCATGTGGTCATTTCCTTAAAACTCACTTTCAGTTATTCTGCTTCATAGAAATCTATGCCCAAATGTCTAGAAAGAGGCTTAGCTGAGAAATGAGGTTGGAGATGAACTTGGGTAACAGTCGTGATATGAAAAAATTCCCTTTGTAGGAATTCTTCTTGAAGCAATTGAAATACCAGTAGGAAGAAAATTATCTTCTCAAATCAAGTTGCGACAAAAAACATCTTTATAGTTTTTTAAGTCCTGAAGTACATGCAAAACATGTAGTGGATAAGTCTGTTCTAATTATACCAGGAGACGGTTATCCTTGTACTCTGCATTTGACTCAGCAATAGCTAACTTTATCCAACAGAACAGAAAGCTAGAACCTAGGCCCAGTTCACATCTAAGGTTAATGAAGTAATAGGCTTTTCTGGGATTTTTCAGGACATGAGTGAGAGAGAGGGAGAAGAGGAGAAAGAAAAGAGAGAAAGAGCTATTTTTAAAGACCTCTTTTTTCTGTACTGACCTTCCTAGTTACTTCTTCTCCTTTTTTTTTTTTTTTTTTTTTTAAAGAGTTGAAGTTTTGTAGTGCGATAGAAATTGACTTTCCTCTTTGAAGAACCTTGTCTTTTTTGGGTGCTCGCTATAAAGAAAATGTCTTATTTGATCCACCTTAAACCTCTGGCCAGTTTGGAGGGTCTTGTCCCTAAATATGTTAATAATTTAATTGATGATGTTTGACAGCTTTTCTGCAGCACAAAGAGTGAAATGGATTTTAGTCAGCCAAAGACTCTATTCCAGAGCCCTTTGCATATTCAGATGGAGTGGAGGCCATGTGATATGAACTTTCTATGCCAGGTTCAAGGACTGTCTTCTTTTAATGTTTTTTGTTAATGTATGGACAAAAGGAATTTGGAAACACTTTTGTCCCACAACCAAAGCTCTTCTTAAGTTTCTGAAATACAATCCTATCTGTTACTGTCAAATCAAACAGCTCATATGCATTTACAAGAGATTAAAGTGTGCAAGCATGTGCAATCATGTGCAAGTTGGAATTTTATATCAGCCAAAAACTTGATGATAATAGTTTGCAAGATTATTAAGAACACATCCCTTAAAATGAGGGGAGAATTATGCTGTTCAGAAAATACTGGTACTACAACACTAGTTGCCTTGTAATATGTTACAAATGGATGTCATGTGCTCTTTGGTTTAACATTGAACAGAAACTTTAGTCCTTACTTAGCAGTCGAAAGCTATATGCAACATACTGCATCATAACTGTTTATGATTGTCATTACATAGAATAGTCATGATTAAAAAAAAATCACAATTCTCACCAATAAGATGCTTGCCAGTGAAAATTACTTTTATATAGATATAATTTTTTAATATATTAATAGTTTTTATTTTGGCTATATGTTATTTGTGTATACATAAAAATATATATATATATATGCACCAAATCTACAGACAGCAATATCTTCAAAAAGAACAAATACAGTTTGTCACCTAAGTCATACCAACAGCTGACATTTCTGATTTCAGCTCATTGACTATAATGGCAGACAAACCTTGAGAGGCAATGTGCAGTATCTTCAAGACTGTAATGCCAAATATGCCTATAAAAGATTTCCCCTCCCCCCCTTTACTCTGTAAAACTCCTTCTAAAATGCTTTGCTGTAGTGTACATTATGGACACCACATGAAAACACAAGATACTTTATTGTCAGAAGATAAAAAATGACTCAAAAGTCTGTTCAGTGAATGAATTTTGCTGAGTAAGGCAAAGAGTAGGAACTGAAATATGAATGTATGGGATGTTTTCCATTTAATATATGTAAGCATGGAAAAAATACTTGATTTGACTCATTATTAACCTAAATAAATATATTAGCCACTCTCAAAACATTTCAAATAGACAGCTGACATTCTTTAAACATGGTAAGGTGTTAAAGTATCATAGATTAAATAGTTGAGGATTCAAGACTCCTGATCTACAACTACTCACTTTGGTGTGGAATCTCATGTAACTTCATACTTGTGTACTGAGAAAAGAATTGGACCCTACTTCTTAAACTAAGTAAAAAGGGCAATCTCTTCTTTTGACATCAAAATAACAACTGTGTATGCTATACACATCCATATTTTTCTATTGCTAATTTTCCCAGCGTCCTCATGGCTGTTTGTCAATAGGCAAAGTTTTACATTTATAGTGGAAATTCATTCTACTGTAAAAACAAAACATATTTTGGGAAAGTGTTTGGTTTACAACTCTTTTAGAGGGCAATAAATATAGACTTAGAGTTTAATGCTAAAATTTAAATACTCCAGTGGAAAGCATGCTCCTATAGGGAATTATTCTGAGAAGTATATAAGGATGGATCCTGAAGCCAGAACTGGAATGAGAATGCGAGTTTAAAGGATTTTGGAATGCAAGCCATGGCGTATCTGTACAGTATTAAGGGAACTACTTTTACTCAGCACAAACTATAAAGTGAGTAAAGTATTCTTAAAACAGACAGAAGGAAAAGTATACAAAGCCTTTAGGCAAACCTTTTCCTTGACTTTTCCAAGACATCATGACAGCAAGGGATGTACTGGTTGTAATGCAAAAGTTCTAGGATTTGTATATGTATGTGAATGGAGAATACATACTCCAGCTACTGAAGATAAAAACCAACTTTTAAAATGCCGTGAATCCATGGGAAAACAAGGACAGCTATACTATGCTTGTCCTGTGTTCATGCTGGGGCTCTTCAGTGCTTGGCAATTTGCCCAGTAAAAGACTTTTCTTTAAAACTGTGTTTAGAACTGAGTTTTCCTCAATATCAAGCACTGGGTTAAAGAGATATTAAGCTTTAAACAAGTGAAACAGGAAACAACCCAGGATACTTATGCCAAGAGAAAAAAAGACAAAAATTGCTTGTTACAAAGTCATGGGTAATTGTCTGCCCTTCCGTTTCTTTGAAAGTGATGAACTTCCTACATGGAGAGAGAAGTCTATGTGTTAATCAAGAGATTAAATTTGGCATAGATAGACAGTTACCTGGAAAAGAAGAGTTTGTGATATGAATGTTCATCTGTTCGTATGATTTAAAATCATTATTCTGCTGTATTTAATCTATTTTTACATTTTATCATAGCTTGAATCTGTACTTGATTATTATTCTGTCTGAAAAGTTCTTATTATTTGAAAAAAAAAAAACAAAAACCAAAAAACAAAATCATGTCTAAACCTATTTTTACACAGAACTCACAGCTAAATTAGTGACTTGGTGCATCTCTTCTAGCATAAAATATTTGTCCCTGGAAGTTTACTGAGAAGCTGGTATTCTGAGGTATAGCTGCTTAAGGAAGATCATTATTATTATCATCATTAACCTGCTCAACTTCATGAATCTGACTTGCTCATCTTGTCTCCTTAGGCTCCCTCTAGACTCATAAACAGTAAGGGTCTTAGAAGGTGATTTACAGAAGGATCACAACTTACATTTTCTGAACTACATTTTGCAGGAATCGCCCCCCCACCCCGTTACTTATGAAGGCTACTGGCTCAAGTGGTAGCAAAAATAGGCCTTTAGTTTCTGTGGTGAGAATATCTGTGTGAGTCACTCATGTGGTAGAAGAACTTGGACTTAAATGCAGAGAGAGTAAGAAGCAGGGGGAAGAGAAAAATGGAGAGGAAGGCAGTGATAGTGTAGTGGACAGATTGCTCTTTGTAGTTTTCAGATGGAAACAGCAGATTTTTTTTTAATTGTGATAATATTTGCAAAGTTAATATTTCAGAATTGATTTATAACAGAAATTGAAGTTCTTTTTTTCCCCAGAAAAATATTTGGCTTTCTGTAAGTGAAATAAAAATAAATTGTGCTGATTTCTGTTAGCCTAAATAATAAAAAAAATCATTAGACATATTTGAAAGGTCTGGGAAAATGCAGTTTCAAAACTTATTTGAACTGTCAGTCTCTGTAAGAGCTGGTGGAGAGTAGGATTTGCTATAAGATTTTCTGGTCTCCCTGAGTATTCTAGCTCCCTTAAAAGAAAATTGCTTTCCTCAACAACTTTCCTCATCCACATAATACCCACAAAAGGACCAACCCATTGGGTGATGCAGATGAAATTTATAACTTTCTCTATAATGCTTATGGTTATGGTGGAGACAGTAGTATTTGATGTTGAGGAAATTAAAACCAAAACATTTCTTATCTGTTAAAAGAATGAATGAAACATTTGAACATTGCCCCTTCTTTAAATCTGCAAAGTTAAAATAAAATATCCTAACTGGAATTATCCCTCTTGTGAAAATACACTCAAAATTAGTGCTTACCTACCTCACTCCAAATCAGAGGGTTAAAAAAAAAAAAAAGAATGTCAGAAATTACCATTGTGCTCTGAATATTTATTTTTCCCCATTTCTAATTTAAAACCAAGGCCTCCTGCATTGTATGCCTTTGGACTGAATGTCTCTGTAATTTCTCAGCTTCTGTTGTTTAAAGTACAATAGGAATATGTGTAGGCAGGAAAAATAAAGGTCCTTCCACTTTCTTGCATCGGTCCCTTGAAATAATTTTGCTTATCCTATTTTCTGAACAGCTGTTTTACACTGCAGGACTGGTTTTTAATTTGTTTTAATATTCACAGCTTCTCATTATATTGCTTCAAACCTTTCTCTCTACTTGGTGTTTTAAATATTATCAAAACCTGTGGGTCAAGATGACCACACAAATCTTATAATATCTAATTTCAGTAAGCCTTTAGTTGTGCTTTTCCTTACTGTGTGGTGTGGTTTTGGTTTTTTGTTGTGTGTGTGGTTTTGTTTGTTTTTGCTTCTCCCCCCCCCATTTTCCCTCCTTTGGCTGTATTGGCTTTTTAAGCTCCTCGTTTTATTGCTGTACGTTATGCATTCCATATCCTTTGGGCACACTTTAATCTCATTACACACGTTTCAGTTTCTCTCTGCTGTTTCCTCTCTGCTATTTTATTACAGTCGATTGCACTCAACTTGCTGATTTTTTCCCCCTAAACTCTGTTGTTCTGAAACCCAGTATCTTCATTTGCCTGCTATGGCTTTACTCTAGATGTAATTTTATACTTAACTAGATTAAAATTACACTGCAGAGCAGATTTGGTTACTTCACTTCTTCTATAAACTTTATCTCAAATACTGTCCAGAACTAAAGAATTCAGTATGGTAAGAAAAACCCAGAAAACAAAACTAAAATCTTTACAGGACAAATGCATTAACCATTCAAACAGAACTAGAAGTGAGGGTAAATTAAGAACTCCTTGGAATAGCCTAAAAGTGTGTTCAAGAGACTGGGAAATAAAATACAAGATGAGAGTGGCGATGTACAAGTAACACAAAAGATACCAAACAGAACACAGAAAAATAATATTAAACAGATGAACAAGAACAGATAAATAAGCCAGCTGCATCTGAATGATTACAATAGGAAAAGAAAGACATCTGTTGGCCTTGCTTACTGTCTGTATCACTAGCTGCTTCCTTCTCCTTCATCACTCAAATCATCACGTCTTATATAATTATCTGACTGAAGAGATGGCCAAGTGGGAATTAAAATTTCCAGAGAGCAGTTAAAGGTATTTTAAATTGAAATAAGTTTTTACTTCTATGCATTAGTCAGAGGTAGAGAAGATAGCTTCTTCATAGACCTCATAAATGTAACATTACACAGGTGGGACATACGCTCTTCTGTATAATCTGCACTTTACAATTGACTTTAATATGTTTGTTTGCTTTCACACTCAGTAACATTATTACTAATTACATTTATATCAGCTATGCTATGTCCTTGCTGTGTTTTTCTTGTTTTCTAAAAAAACACTCTTTGACTAGAGCAAAATTAAGATATGTTAGTGTAGAGTTTGACCATCACCAACCTCGACAGGAATGGAGCATTTGGGATCATTAGGATTTCCAGAGGAAATCATTGCTATTTTCTTCAAATACCAGTAACACTATGAAAGAAATTACAATTTGTTTTAATTGGCTTGAGTATTTTATGATTCTGTTTCTCTACTAGCATAAGAAATTAATAACAATAAAAAATTATTTCTTTGCAAAAAATATTGATTTGATTTTGATTCTTTTTAGAATATCGCTGCTTATTAGATTTGTCATGGATATACATCTGTGTACCCTTACATTTTTGGTTTTCACCTTGTCACTTTGATTCCTAATTTTTCATTCATTTAAAGATTCCTTCTAAGCAAACATCAGTTAGATGTTATGTTAAGTGTCTCTAATATATTGTTATCTTTTCATACTAAATCAAGAAATATGCCGACCTGCTTTTCCAATGGCTGTTTTTGAGAACTAGTGACACAAGCCTGGGAAGTTTTTTGTTCTCTTGTAACTGTCTGAGGAGTGGTGGGATGATTGTTCTGGTATTGCTTGATTTTTCTATTAGGAATCTGCAAATATATTTTATTTGGAGTCTTGACTTCTCCTAGTCGCTCTGGGGCTAAAATCCAGTCTGTTTATGTTTGGGAAGGAATATTAAATAGGTTTATAGAAAATTGATGGCTATATCAAGGTTTGAAAAAGGAGATCTGTGGTTACCCACTTTTCCTGTCCATTAAAAAGGTGAGCCTCCCTTGCTTATTTACCATGTTACCAACTTCTACTGTAACATGCAGCTACATTGTGGTTTTTCAGAAAAAAATTCCTCGAGCAATTAGACTTTAAGTTCATTCTGCAAGAATTTTGCTGTTTATTGTCTTCAAGCAACTTCCCAAAGCAAGCAGTATCATTTTTTGGTGGTCTGTCAATAGCAAAATAGAAAATCTGAAGTTATGCAAGAGAGACAGTTAATGCTCTTCTTTCTGAAAAGAGTTGTATTCCATATAAATAAAGACTTCCTTAAAAGTCTTAACTATCTGTCTACTGTTCCTATCTGTGCTTAGAGGAATTAGAGAAGTCTGAAGTCAGAAAACTGTGTAGCTAGAGTACCTTGTACTGCCCATATCTCCAGTTGGAATCAGGTTTTTCTGTTGTTTTTCTTCACAACAAGCTCTTCCAGGGAAATTAATTTTATATATTGATATTTTGGCAAGAATCAGAATTCGCATTCCAAGTCCTTTTTCAAATTGTTTATCTTCAGAAAAAAAACTTTTGCCAAAGTGACTGCAAACTAGAAGATCTTCAGAAGCAGGTGCTGTGTTTCACTATATGGGGTCTGGTTTTGGTGTGATACAGATTGCGTTTAGAGAGGAGTGAATAGAGGTCATCTTGAAGGAAAATGGTGAGGAGTAGGAAGGATTTCATTCCTGATTTTTTTTTTTTTTTTTTTAAATTGGCACTCAAATATGTCTACCTTAGAAAGTAATTGAGGCAAGTATAAGATGGAGCATGGTTTGGTTGGGGACTTTTAGCACCATAGTGCTCTTTCCTCTAAATCTGTGGAACTGGACAGATTATTCACAGTTTATTTTGAGTGATTTAGGAGGCACAGTGATTGGTCAGACACAGTATTCTAGCAGGCTACGATTCGGATAGGATGTCCTACTGAGAAAGTCTATTTAAGTTGGAGGGAAATGTTGGTGATAAATTGTAATTAATTTAAAAGCACCAAATCAAATGTGGTGTCCTTAATGAAAATGGATTTTGTTCAACTGCAATGGGACTATCATACGAAATGTAGAAAAATAACTTTCAAATTGTGACCTCTGTAGCAGCAGTCTAACACAGATCAATATTTAGACCTACTCTTAACTGTCAGATACCACAATTTCACCATTTGAGGGAATATCCCATTTTCAAAAATGTGTTTTGTTCTGTGAATCTTACTATTTTTCTTTCTTTTCACTCTTACTGCTGAATGTCTTTTTCCAGCTACAGCTTTTAAAAGACTGATGAATTTAAGGACATTTAGGAACTTAGGCATGAAATTAATAGCAGGAATGAAAAGAAATAGAAGTACAGAAATGGAATTGGTATGCTGTTAAGATGAAGGATTAAACCAGAGCAGTATGCTCATATATTGAATTAAATTGTAATATTGACTCGTTCTTATTTTTCTATCCCCTCTTTGCAGGAATCAAAATGTTCTTAAAGGAATAACATGATAGAAATGTTGATACTTACTAATTATTCATGGATCATTTCTCCTGTCAAGCTCTTAGTAATGTGAAATTACCATGAAAAAACTATAAAATTGGCACTTTTTCATTTCTGCTATGATTTGTTCAATTAGAAAATTCCTGTAAAACTGCTAGTCAGTAAAGAAAGCAAAGGTATTTGAAATATCATTTTAGAACAGTAATAATACTTAATTCCATGGTGGATTTGCCATACTTGTTACTATGAAGAAGTTATATCAGATTATATTTTCATACATGTACAAACTTAATTTAAAAAGGGAGTAACGGACTTTTTTAGTAGAGGAAGTATTCATGGTCATCAGCAATAAAGCACAAGGTGATTTAGTATTCCCTTGGTTTTTGTATTTGTTTATTGCAGAATTGCTACAAATAATTATTGGAATACATATTTTTTGTGGTCCTACTGTTACTGCATATTTCTCAGCTTCTCCCTCTCTCAGGCTGTACCATTCCTTTTTATGCACTGACATTACACTGAATTTTTTGGATTACCATCTTACATATAGAAAGGGGCTTTCACACTTTGACATTTGACACAAGTTGACCTAACAGCAGGAGCGTAAAGATGTGACAAGCGAAAAGCTCAGTAATAAGGTATTGTTCTGTGTATGAAATACTACCTAAAGGACAGCATAAATGGCTCTGAATGAATTGTGTATAATGATAAACGATATATTATAAACTTAATTAGACTGAGCATTTTTCCCATGGCTGTCTCTGTTTTCAGATATATTGTCATGTATTAGCACCATAAAATATTAGGAGATTAAAAACATCAGACCAGAAAATCAGATGATAAATGCAGTTTAGGGGATGGTCACATGTAGACCAGTACAGGTAATAACATGTGAAATGCCTGTGACCTTTTTTTAATACAGATTGGACTGGTTTACAGTAGAATATCCAGTCTGATTGGTGTAGTTTACCTTATACCTCCAAAGACTGATCTTCCCCTAATGATTGAAAGATGTGGCCCACTGATCTGATTTGTACAGTGTGCAAGAATATTCTTTCTAAACCTCTATTCTTTTCTCATACATTCTCCAAAGCAGTGAGGTGCGAGCTATTGCTAATCTAAAGGTTCTGTGTTTGAAGATGGCAAACCACACCAGGAGACCTCCATCAATGAAGAACGGTGCTGGCTTGGAGCAGGCCAAGGCACGTGTGTCCTAAAGATTACTTCTGCAGGGATGAAGGAGAATTTCCGAGTCACTAGGAAGCATGGTGGTGTGTTGCTTCATGTTTGACTTCCTTGTGAAATGTAACCCTCTGGAGCAGATGGACTCCCAACCAAATATTGGCTAGATTTGAAGGTGCAGCCCAGGAGTATGGGAAACGGGGACTACCAGAAGTTTTTCTCTCTCATAGAAGGAGCTGGGGATCTGCCTGGTCAGGGCCTGAGCAGATGATGGGATGGGGAATGGCAGGTCTCTAAGATGATATTATGCTGTATAGAGAAGAAGGTAGCAGCAAATCCATTAGATATTACTGGAACTACTTTTAAAATTTATTTTATTGACCTAAAGTATTTCCAGCACAGTTATGCTGTACATGATGTTCCTGGAGTTGCATTTTAAAAAGTGTCCCAAGTCAGTTATTTCTTATGGAGCTCAAGCAACAACGGACTGTAGATATCTGTATTATAATTTAAAGGGAGGAAATGTGTTGGAAGGAGGAGTGAGAATGGGATTTCCTCTTTAGGGAAGAGGATGCAGTAAGTAGTTGCCATGTTGGCTGGGAAAAAGGAAAAACCAGAATCCTTCCCTATACTCTTGGGAGGAATTGCCTGAACATAATACAGCTCCCTGAGTTCTTACGTGGTTCTGGTGAACTGTGATACAATAAGGATTGTGTTGCAACCGAACGGATGTGTTAAAATCTACCTGCATGTGGTGGTGGTCTAAACTGTATTCATTGTGCTGTATTGAATTCATATAGTGGTTTCCTCAAAACTTTTCACTCCTCATATATAGTGCTACCTAATTTATCTCTAATCAGATGAGTTTTGAAAAGAAGGGTCAAATGGATAAATAATTTCCATTTGATTTCTTTCAGAATTGGAGTTGAGCCTAATGTTGAGGGGAATGGCTCCCAGGTCTGTAGAAAGGTATAGACAATTCAGAGGACTTTATGCAGCAATGGCTGTCAAGTAGTTTTTATTAACTATTATAAACGAACATACTTGAAATCAGTGTAGATTATTAATGTTTTGGATAGCACTGTATTCACAATCGGAAACACTGAAGGAAACAGTTTTGGGATTGAAAAATTATGACCATCACTCCCTTATTTTTTTTTTTCCTGTTCAGAGTCTTTTTGCTGGTCAATTTCCATGCTGGAAAATTAGACAAAAACGTCTTTGAATTTTTCTTAATGCAGAATTTTTTCCAGTGGGATCAGAGTGCTTACATGCACATCTAGGGCTAGGAAAGGAAGGGAGAGCTTTTAATATTCTTACTCAGTTTTACAAAACCACAGGGCTTTTCAAGGTTAAAAGACAGTCAGCTTCTGATCTTCTAGGTGGATTGCATGCATGTAGGTGAACACTAGTTCAAGCTAAATAATGCTTATGAGAAGACCAAAGAACAACAAAAACCTTAATATCAGTTTAACAAAGAAATACATAATAATATATCTGCTGCTGGTTGGTTTGTTCCTAATCTGTAATCAGGTACTGTCACCTTTGATTTTTCTTTTGGTACATATCCAGTTAAAAAGTAGTAGAGGAATAGTTATCTCCAAGGAAGTTGTAGGTTATTGTATCAGACTGACCGTAATAACAGACCCATGGAATAGTTCACTTAGCAGTAATGAAAATGAAAGCTCGATTTAGTAGTTCTGGCAGCTGTCAACTTTCTGTGTGCTTTAACAAACTTAGAATATGCGAGTTACTCACACTTAGAGAATTTATGGGGTTAAAACAACAAAGAAAAAAAACACACGAAACTTTGTAAGTATATAAAAACGTACTTTGTTGTCAGGCAAAGACAGGAAATAAAAATGTAGAGCTCCAAGTGTAAGAAACACATAGGCTACAAAACTTGGGTAGGAGTATTTTAAGGTATTGTCTCCATAATCTCTAGTCAGCTAATGAAATGCAATCAGAGAACCAAAGCTCGAAGCCAAACTGAAACTGAAATTCTGTTTTGGTCTCTAGACCATAATTTACTTCTGGCTGTCCTCTTTTATCAAGACCCATGAGCCGGACAAACTGGAAGCTTCTGTGTCTGTACACTATAGATTGGTGATTTGCCAGATTTCTTTTGCATGTCTACCATTTATTATATTTAAGGACTCAGAAAGGAAAGGTAGAGCTCATTATGTGTTGGGATTTGGTCACAGTAAGTCAGTGACTGCAAGCCTTTCTGGGAGCTATAGAATCATAATTTAGGTCAGAAGAAACCTCCAGAGATCATCTAGTCCAACCACCTGCTCAAAACAACTCTTAATTAGATCAATTTGCTCAGGGGCATGTTGAGTCAAGTCTGGAACACCTCCAAGGACAGAGATTCTGCAGCCTCCTTGCGCTCCTGTTCCAGTAGTTACCCAACTCTCAAGTTAAAATGTTTCAACTCGCATCTGTTGTCTCTCCTCTTATCACCATACCCCTCTGAGAAGAGCCTAATTCCACCTTTTCTGTATTTTCCTGTCAGGTAGTTGTAGACAGCAATGAGGTTCCCTGTGAGCCTTCCCTTTTCCAAACTAAACAGACCCAGTTCTCTCAGTCTCTCCTTGAATGTCATATTCCCCTGACTGAGCTCCTCTGGTGAACTCACTCCAAAATGTCAATACCCTTTTTGTACTGGGAAGCAGCAAACTGGACACACCACCCCAGGTACTGTCTCACAAGTGACAAGCAGAGGGGAAGAATCACTTTCACAGGTCTCTGCTGACTAACTGTTACTGATACAGCCCCACATTCAACTTGTCCACCAGGAACCTCCCCACCCCATCTCAACTACTCTAGAAAAAGCTGCTTCCCACACGTCAGGTTATTCCAATCCAGATGCAGAACTTCACAATTGCTCTTGTCGAATTTTGTGAGGTTCTGGTCAGCTCATTTGTCTGACTTTCCTAGGCCTTTCTGAATAGCAATCCTACCCTTGGTGCTTTTGCTCTCCTGATTTGATGTTGTGTGTCAAGTCAGGAGCTTCACGGTCATCGATACTAGGCTTCTTCAACAGCCACTTAGCTTTCTGCAAGTCTAGATTTGCTCTTTTTAAGTCCAAGTTTGTAATTCTGTTGTTAACCTTTCTCACTACTCTTAGGATCTTAAACTTTGGAGTCTTCTCTGAAGACAAGGCTGCCCTTGACCTTTACATGGTCCAGAAGTTCTTGTTTGTGAGCAGTAGATCCAATAGAATCCCTTCTAGTCTGTTCATCAATCACCCGCATCACTCATCTCTTGCCTGTTGTGCCAATATAAGGTTTGGGCTAAGCTGGTCCTGATGAATCCTAATAGGTCTTGTTCTCACCACTGCCCAGGGCACTAAACACACCTGGAGCTGCAGCTCTGTGGGTGCAGCTGGAGTCTTTCTCCTCCTGCCAGAAGCCAGGCACTTCCCTGCATCTCAGCCCCAAGTGCACAGGTGGGCTGTGGCACACACTGGCAGCACTGCCCGCACCTCGTCTGTGCTCTAATTTACCTCCGTTGGAACTATTCTATTTCTGCTTTTACCATTTAGAGATAAGGTAATCAAGCTGAATGGAATTTTCAGAGACGTTCAGTTTTATTAATTTTTATAATGGCATTTTAATGTGTTTAGTATTATTCTCATATTTATACAACCTGACACCTTCTTTGTTTTCCGACTGTTGTGCACTGAAGTGATGTTTTCATGAACCACTCACAGTTACACTTCAGCTCACTTTGAAAGCTGTGAATACCTATAAATCTGCTCTTAATATCTTTCCTGGGTGAGACTGACTTCAGCAATTGTGCTGCGGATTTAGTCTTTTTCTGAGGTTACTCTAAATACACTATGTAAAATAGATGCTAAAATGACAAGGATGTATAAAAGTACAGATTATAGGCAGAAAATGGAACTTCGGACTCACATGTTTCTGATTGTGTTAATTAGTATGCTGATTGTTTAGAAGAGGAGACAAACAGAAAGAGAAAAGGCAGGCAGAAGGTAATCTTGATCAACAAGTATTAATTTCTTTGTACCCGAGCCAATTTTCAAAAGGCTTTTTGAAAATTCTGCTTTATGGCTGAGTGTCCTGCTCCTCATACATTTCCTCTGCAGTGTATGAAAGATATTTTTTTATTAATAGAAACAAAGGTACCCAAAGGACTACAAACAAACTTTTAAAATAAAACTGAAAAACATAAAAAAAAGGAAATAGCCTAAGGAACTAATACATGTGAAAAATATAAAATACACACTCTGCCCTCTGTTGGTGTGCTCCTCTCCCCCTTCCCCACACACAGACGATATCTGCAGAACCTGGCAATTTCACATCAAGTGTACTCGAATTTTTGTGCATTACTTCATACCTTCTATTATGTTTACTCCTTTGCTTCATCCTAGTCAGTTTTCTCTCATGGTGACTGCCTTTTTTGCTAGTACTTTTTAATTTAAGCAATACTTGCAAGTTTTCAAATGCTGCAGTGTTCCTCTTGTGGCAGGCACTGTTTCAAAACCAGTTTTTGAGATGCTTCCTGGCTGAAAATCTTTGCTTGCCAAAGAGGCAGGAGACAAGAGTCGTCTTAGTCACTTAGCTGACTTGCTGGTCGGAACTATGAGCCCAATACCCAGGTGTTGAGCAGGCTTTGGGCTGAATTTGTCAGGTTTCTGGTATTTCAAAAATACCAGCTCCTGCCATTCCTAAGTATTCTTATGTAGGATAGGAGTAGACAATAGAAATCCCACAGTTTTATATTGTTGACTTTAGAAAAAGTCTCAAAGAGTGCAATTTTTTTCTTTTCAGTATGTGTATGAAAAAATATAGTAATGTCTACTTCTCTTGTAGTCAGTTGTTTAAATGTGGACGTTTTCTGCTAGAAAGCTTGTTCTAAGCTACATATGCCTTAGTGGTCTCTCAAGCAAAGAGGTAACTGACCAGTATTCATGTGAATCATTTGAAGTCATAAAGGTATTTAAGATGTTGTTTTCCCTTCCTGAGACAAGAGAACACTGCCTTTAAAGCTCTTTAGTCAGTAGAAATTACAGGTTGTTAATGCTGTCTGAATACTTAAAATATGTGCCAGCATCTGTATTAGTATTCTACTGAAATGGTAAAAAAATATTCTTGTCAATATGTGCCTGTACCTCTTGAAGAACACAAATGAAATATATGAAAAGAAAAATATACAGAAAATGTTTATATGAACTCTTCCATATTATCATAATATCCTCTGTTATTGAAATATTAAAAGGAAATATTCACAATGGATGACTAGTCAAGCAACAGCAGGATAGAGCATCATGTCTGGGTAAAACTATTCAAACACTAGAAGACTGAAAAAACTATATGTACTGTCAGTGTGCAATAAATTGATAACCTTAGTGAAGAAGTGTGTGATTATCACACTGGTCTGATACATAAACTTGTTTCTATTTAATGACTAATAGTAAAAATGGTAAAAGCTTTATGGAAAATGAGTAAAAGAATTCTAAACATGAAGAGAAATCTCTGAAGCTTAGAAAAGAAACTGAGTAATTTTATGGGACATTATGGCCAAGTGGTTTAGAACATACAGTTTATGTGGAATGGTGTGTCCTTTCCCAGTGAGATAATCAGTTGTTACTAGTCTCGGACCTGTTTTAAAATGGGGGTTGCCTGGACTGAGATGTCAGTAATCAGCACTGATCACTGGAGAGTATGTTGGTAATTGTTAGACACTGATCTTGTTCTTCAGAGTTTGCAATAAAAAAAAAATTCTGACATTTGTAGAAGTTATTATGTACAAAAACATCATGGTTAGATACTCACAGAAAAGACTGAGATGAACTAAGTAGAAATGATGCATGTGGTAGACACTGTTTCCCTACACTGTGTACAGGCAGACATCTGGTATGGAATTCTCTGGAGATGTCATTCAGTTATTCAGAAACAATAACTGATTACTATGTATTGGTGTTGTTTTGGAAAAAAATTATATAAAACTCATGAATGAATACTAGTGAGAATTTAGAGTTGGTTGAGGTCAACTCTGGCTTCTCTGTGCAGCTGTTCAACTTCTGAGTTTTATGGACCATGGCTGTAATTTGTTGGTTTAAATTTTTTGTTCCATCAGACTGTGATCCTTGACTCTGTTAGAAATTAACTTTTTGCATCTCTCCCTCTTCTGCAAACATACACAAACATGGCTTCTGAGAAATAGTATGTGTTAGATTTCAGATAAAGGAGGTTAGGGTAGAATTTACACTTCTGGAAGGGAAATGCACAATATCATACATTTTGGTTAAATTCCTGTGAAGTCTCCTGAAATATTTCAGCCATGTAAAAATTGCACAGCCATTAAAAAAAATTTTGAGTGACATCTACCTTCCTTAGTTTTTAATTTATTTCCAGGTCAGTAACTGTATCTTCTTCTGTCTTAACAGTCAGGTGAAAATGAATAGCTGCTCAAAATATAGCTAAAATTAATCTCTGATATAACTCTGACTTTGAAGTACCTTCTTTACCTCCTATATGAGTGGAAGTAAGGTTAGTCTGGTGTAGAGTATGTGTATAGGCTCACATACTTTATAAAACACAAACTGACGTAGGTATATAATACTGGGGGAAAAAACCCCCATACATATAATGACTATATGAAAAATATGTACTATTATATCATCTCTCTATTACACTTTTTCTATTGCAGATGCTCTCTCCCTATAGTCTATTAAAGTCTGCAACTCATTTGCAACCATTTTCCTTATTGTCTTCAAGGTGATTTCCAGATGGTGTAATACTTACTGCAATACTTTAGTTTAAAAAAGTGAAACAAAATTTAAAAAAACCAAATTTCACTGGAGAGTGCAACATGAAATTTAACCAGTCTAAGTTAGAAATGGCAACAAGGACATCAGCACCAAAGGAGTAATTTTTTAATATATATATTCAGTTTTCTCTATAGTTTAAGTATTCTTCATTGGTATTCTAAGAAACAGGAATTCTGAGAAAAGGATTAATATTTTCTTAAGAAAAATAAGTAGAAAAAATAGAGAGCTTTATAAGGACAATAGCAGTGCTGAAAAGTATAATTTTTGTGTGACAAAATAATAGGGACCTGGTACTCTAAAGATTCTACTACAGCATAAATGCTAATCAGTATAGATTGCTATTCAAATACGGGAGGGAGGGGGAAGAGATTTTTACCTTCAGAAACACATTTTTAGAACACTCTTTTTTATGAGAGAAAAATAGGTCTTTCAAGTTGAAATCAAGTCATATGTTGAACACTAGGCAAAATTGTGATTGCATTACACACAAACCCAAATACAGATAACTGTAAAAAGTTATAATTTTATCTAATCCTTCTAGAATAATTAGTTCAAAAACAATAATAGTGCACATTAGTCTTTTTATTACAGTCTTATGCATACTAGTTTTGTGGGTAAAGGAAGATGAGTCTACCTATGGGAACAGACTGAAAGTACTGTATTGATGCCAGATTGAAAACCTTCTAGAAAATTGTTCCTTTACTTGCCATTAGTCAAGGAGGTAGGCTGCCTCCTTATATACGGAGCTATTAGCAGCAGTAGCGTTGTATACATTAAGTGGAATGTGTGAAAAACTCTTGAGACAAATTTGAGAACAGCTGTCTGTCTCAAAAGATAATAGTAAAATTTGTGCTAGTTAGCACACTATCTTGGAGAAGAGAACTCTTCAGGAATTCATTTCTGAACAGAGCTTGATAAGTAAATTGGCTCTGACACAGATACCTTGGACCTCCTCTCCACCCATGTATGTCTGATCAACCAGCAGAGGAGGTGGTCAGACTTTTGTAGCCTTCTGTACTTGCTCCGATTCAGATAATCCTCAGGTAATGCTCAGGTGTTCCATGGAGACTCAAACAATTTCAGTGGAAAGGACTGTGAATGTGTTACTGCAGGTTAACGGGTGGTGAAGTTAAGGAAGCGTCCAGGAGTGGGAAGCTGTGGCAGTCAGTAAGGAGGAAGAGGGAATTAAACCACTCTCCGTGTATTCTAACCGCTGAGCTATAGACCAAGAATGGGAAGGATTGGCAGCTTCTTCCCCACATTTTGAAAGAGATGTACATTTTTGAGTAGTGGCTTGACTTAAACAAGACAGATCAATCTATGGTTTCAGTAGTATTTAGCACAGACTGTTGCCTTGAAGGTATAAATGGTTACTGTTCTTCCATATGCTCAGAGCTGCTGGAAAATTGAACTGCTGTTGATCTTATGTAAATAAATAGCAACACAAATTTCTGTTTAGTTACAAGATTTCATTTATGTATTCTTCCTTTACATAACCAACTGATAGCAATCATATAAAATTTATAAATGCTAACTTTGTATCTGAGAATGCTGTTCGAAAGAGTTAATTTCCTTTCCTTTCCTCATAAAATACTCTCTATCTTTCTTGCTACTTTGAACCATTTCAGTCAAGAACCAAGACAGTCAAGAACACAAGTGATGAATTTCTGCTGATTGTTCTCAGATATAGAAAGTAATAAAACCAGAGGACAGTCACGTCATCTATAAACCTGAGAAGAGAAATTTTAAAAATTGTGCAGTATCTGAGCCATGAGTATATAAAAATTACATTACTGTGAGTGAAACATTTTTTAAAAGTACAGACCTTTTAAAGCTGACAGAATCACTGCTTAATTCTGTCTTCATGCTGACATTTTTTTGTTGACTAATTGTACGTGAATCAGAACTTCTCTACAGACTTGTCTGATCTAAATCAGGGGACACAGAGAGAACTCGTTATACTGCTGCCAACATTTCATTCCAGAATCTAATCATCCTTGTAGAAAAATACTTGTCTAATTTCATAGAATCATGAATATCTTGAGCTGGAAGGGAGCCATAAGGATTATTGAGTGCAACTTGTGCTTCTTGCAAGACTACCTAAAACTAAACCATATGGCTAAGAGCATCAACCAGATGCTCCTTAAACTTTGACAGATTTGGTGCTGTGACCACTTCCCTGGGGAGCATGTTCCAGTGGCTGACCACCCTCTCAGAGAAGAACCGTTTCCTAATGTCCAGTCTGAACTTCTCTGACACAGCTTCATACCATTTCCATTTAAACTTTGCAATTTTTAGCATCCAGCTATCGGTTCCTGTTTCCTATACTTTTTTTAAAAGAACCTTTGTTTCTCCACTGTTGTTTCCCTGTGAAGCTGTATAAATACTGTTACTAAAGTCATCTCTCAATTGTCTTACTGAGAGGTAAAGCAAATTTACTTAGATTACTACACAGAACAGTTTTGTAGCTATCTTTTGGATACTCAGCTTCTTTCATCTCCTCTTACATAAATGTTGACTGCAGTTTTTTATTGTCTGCTAGTATTCATCTCGCCACTCTAGTAGACACCTATAATATCCATACTCCTACTCACTAGTTAGTAATTTTCCCAGATTTCTGTATTAGTTGCTCATGTTGAACCCTCTTCTAGTGGTGCTTCACCAATGCCCCATTTTGGAAGAAGTGTGAGATTATATTTCTCTAGGCAAAATTTAGAATAAATTTGCAATTCCTTTGTGAAATCTATGTTTAGCATTTTCATCCCTGTATATATTATAATTTCTGTGCATCAATTATTTTAGTTTGCGTGACCTAGACTTGCAACAGGCAACGTAGTTCTGACAGTGCACTGGAGGCTGGATGAAAGTTATCAACACAGTTCCTTCTGCCCTTTGGTTTGGAAGTTAAGGTAATACAGTCTGGAGATTGTACCACTCCTGAGCTACTTTAGTCTCCTTTTCCACAGCACACTTAGGAATGGAAAGAGAGACAACATTAAACCCAAACTGGTGAAATATTTACAGTCTCCACTTCTGTCAAAATCCACCTGCGCAATCCATCTATCATATGAAACTTCCATCTTGGTAGACTGTAGCTTTTAAATTCTAGAACGTAATCATATTGCACAATAGACTCATCGATGTATCAGCTAAGTGGATGCATACCAGGCTTGGGATTAAAATAAAAAAATCTTTAAGTATAATACGGCAGTAGTTTGGTTATTAAAAGAACAAACAAAACCAGCAGCTGTGTAGTGCTGCTCTGATGTCTTTTGCAGGGTACATTTTTTGAGAAACGCTTATTTTTCATAGCTTGAGAGGACAGCTCAGGTAAATTTGTCTGAGCTCTCAGAAAATGGTTAGGTTTTCTTAAAAGAATATTGATAAAAACAGAATCAGTCATTCAAAATTTTAACTGTGGATAATACCTGTTTTGTGTCAAGCCTTACAATAAGAGTTTGGAAATTTGAGAGAAAAATTTATATGAGAGAAAAATATACTATGTCACAAAACTATTTTTGCATATTGCACCTGACTGCAGGCATGTTACTGTAGAGACATTGCTAAAACTGGGTCTTTGGCATTCATTGCTGCTTAGAAAAATAAATTTGAAGTCTTTGGATGTAATTTACAGAAAAACAAATGTTCCATATCATGTTCCCATATAATAATACTGAAACTGTTCCCAATGAGCAATCATACTGCACTATCAGGTCCGAAGACAACCTATTGCAAGTTGAGCTAGGGCTGCTAGGATGCCCACGATGGCATTTCTGGAAGCCAGATACAGCTACAGCTATGCTTGTATCTACTGTAAGTATATAAATGTATCTTACGGCAAGGCTAAAGGAATTATGTACCCATGGGATCCACCTTAACAGGCCATCCGTGGAATTTACTTATTTATTCTCATTTCTACTGTTTCTTTTATTTTATTGCTGTCATACAGCCATCAATTTCAGAAAATCAGATTTGATTCAGACAGCGATTAACTGGAACAATTTGGAACAACTCCAGTAAGTTGCTGAGAACATGCTGTTTGGGGCCCAGCCGCACTTTTGTCTCCAGGTCAAGCAAAAGTTTTAAGCAATGCAGATGTTTGTGGGTTGTTTATTGGTGTGTAGCATGCCAGGATTTAGCCCTTTGTCCAGGCAGTTTCTGACCAGGAGAGCTTGGTGCTCTTTTTTGTCTGCTTTCATTACAGTTGCTGTATCCAGGAATCCAATATCAGTGGTACAATGTTTCAGCAAAAAGACAGAGTTTGGCAATTATGGGATATGCTGAAGACTAGCAGGACAATGCTCTGTTGTTATAGGAGTCATAAGCAATTGTACAAATAAAGCTATATTAAATGTAGGACTTGCCTTGAGTCTGTCATTGTGACTGCCTCCTTAACTTATATTTGCTTTTTAAAATGTAAAATCTTAGGGCTGGAATAAAAGTTTTTAGGAGTTTCTGGTTTGTTTTTGTTTTTTGGGTTTTTTGGATAATTTTTAATAGCCGTATTTTCATTGAAACTTTTCTATGCCTTTTTTTTTTTAAAAAAAAAAAAAAAAAAAGTAGAACACATTCAGTAAGTACAATCCTTAAGTCTGTTCTTAAGCTTTATTCAGGTTAATTCAAGCGAGTTTCAAAACAACAGATAAAAGAGTAAATTTGTATTGCCTAACTAGTACAGACTTTGGATCATAGAATTTTGTGGAGTAATGAAGAATTAGTCCATAATCAGAAACACCAGTTCTAGCCAACTGTCAATGTTAGTAGTAACCTCTAGTGTAAGCAAACAGAGTTATGGATTGGATGTTCATGATTAGAAATAAAATTTTTTAAAAACGAAAAAAAAGAAAACATGCAGCTATATTTTTAAGTAACTGGAACTATTTCTTATTTTTCTTACCCTTTGGGACTCTCTCATGCTCTGATTTAAATCATGTGTAGCTTCATTGAGTTACATTTCCATTATGCCAGTTTAATATCAAAGAGATTTGATCTCTAGAGTAACCGGTGTACAACACAGTTGGCATATGTGTTTCCTTCCTTGATCCATGAATTTTCCTTATTACATTAGCCTTTGCCTAGAGGATTTCAGATGCATGTTGATGTCAAATGCCTTTCCAAAAGCAACTGTCAAGAGAAATAAATACTTTCAGAGTGATTGACTTGTGGGAGAAAATGTACAGATAATAAACAAGTCAGCAACATACAATTTTATTTTCAGATAAGTGTCCTGAAATTGGTGACTTGGCCTCCCTGGGAGATCAAAAGGGATCGTAAGATTTAGGGAGTGAGAAATATAGAGTGCTTTTTGCTTCAAGTAATGTTGGAACTTCTGGGGTCTTGGGGCAGTGCTGTAAGCAGGTGTAATGGTCTTTACATTTACTCCTCAGCAGGAACATTTGATAACGAATTACATGAGAATTGAAACACTTTATTGGAAGATTATTATCATAAATCCTGTCTCAGGGTTTCTAAAAGTTAAGATATTTTAAACACTGGTAAAAGCTGATGAGGTTAGTGTAAGATGAGGGCCTAGGAGAGATCTGGGTTGCCACAAGATTAAAGAGTTCAGCTTGCGATAAATTAAAATTTACAAAGTTTTCCTTTTCAGTTCACCTCTGAAGCACTAAGAGTAAAGCACTAAGAGTAAAGCAATGCTCCAAAGGAAATTTTCCTTGTGAACCTCTGCATGAGCAACCTATGCCTATGCATAATAGCCTTGAAAATGTACTGGTTGGCAACCACTTTGAAAGTCCTTTTTCATTTACATTATTGAATTTAATTTATAAAGAGTTGAAAGAACTAAAATGATGGCCATATCTCCAGCATTTATGAATTAGCCATGGAGCACCAGAATCTGGTGGCTCCTGTGAGTGTAGTGAAAACTGATCGTGTTTTTTAGTCACATATGTTAATGTGAATCAAATGGTAGTAGCTCTCCAGCAGTCTTTGTTCCTGCTTCTGTCTTCTAATGTGGATCCCAAAGGAGAATTAGTTCTGCTTTTTTCCTTTTTGTGAGAGCCTGGGATGTCTCCGTTAAGAATTCTCCTTGTAATATGAAAGATAAGCAGCCGGGTGTTTGCCACATTCTTAGGACGTTGTCAAACTATTTTTTGCAGTGGAGCAGCCTCAACTTGTAATGATGGCAGCCCTTAAGTGGGATCATCATATGCATTTGACTGCTGAATACTTGATGATATGTGTAATATTTGTTTGCAAATTGTTCTCATGTAAATTAGCTTGAGATAAAAATTGCACTTATCACTAAACCACAAGGGCCAGATTCTAGCATTTTTACTAAATCATCTTGCATAGCTGTTATAATGATGAATAATTGAGATCAGTAGCAGTACAGGCTTTTGGGAATTTGGTCTTTAGGAAAGTCTGGAAACAATGAGGTTTCATTAATGTTTTATGGAAAAATCTGAATGCCATCACGGTCCTCAAAATAGCACCCAGGAAAAAAAATCCCTGATTCAGATATATATTTTATACATGTTTTGCTTTTCAAGTTGATTTCTATATTTTTCCCATTTAATTGTCAAGTGCAATCAAATTTGGAAGTTCTTAGCTCCACTAAGGTGCATGAAGTTGCTTTGTATTTCCAAATGTTGCCTTCCAGTGTTCAGCTATTTTAAGCATTTGCATTTGAAAACTGATGGTGAATGAGAGTGAAACAAACTCCAGCTTAAGCAGGTATGTTGATTACTCCTGCTCTTCAAGTTGATTTTCATGTCTGTTACATGCAAGATAGACTGAAATTCCTCTTAGAGTGCTTGAGGTGCTTGGATTTAACTCTTGTTCCAGTTCTTTTTTGCATGGCTTTGATAGAAGCTGAAGATGGAGAATGCCCTAAGTATTCTTTTTGTTTTCTTCTTGGGAAAAAAAAGCCAAATGTTGATTAAAATACAAGGAAGAAAAGATGAGGTAAGCTTCAGATACAGACACTTGTAGGCAGAAAACATTCAACAGAATTTGAATAAAGTGGCATGAGTTTGCGAACTGTAATCAGAACTGCTGGAGATCTTTCCCCTCATCTGACTGTGCTGGCTGTGGTAAGTGATGACTGTATCAGAGAATGTGCTTTATGCTGATGATCTGTTCATTCTTTGTTGGCTAGTAGTGTCACTGCTTTACCATGTATTAAGGACAACTAATTGTGCTATAGTGAGTATGCCTGTAGTAGTATGTTACAAGACTTAGTTACAGCTGCCAGCGTGGTCTGGTGTTATAAAGTGGTATCTATTCCAAGTACCTTCCTTTGCATCCTCTTCTGTAACTTCGTATACTGTATTCTTTCCTTGTACATCCATGCATCTTATGGCAGTATTTAGCCTCATGTTCATTAATCTGCTGGGGACAGGGGGAAAGGCAAGAGTAATACAACAACAAGGAAGGAAGTGGATGGTGTCAGTGATGCTTCACTTCCCTGGTAAATTTGAGACTAACAAGCACATTTCCCTTGATCAGCACTGGGTTTCTCGTTTGTTGGCAGTTCTTTACAAATGGAGAAATGTTCGATGCTGCTATTTCCTCTCTGTTGCAAATTCTCAGGGGCACATGCTTGGTACTTGCCCAGTCCCAGAATAAATGCCTTCCCTGTCCTTGTGGCCATAACAATTTATATGCGATAACCTTCAGCAGCTTGAACAATGTAGCAGGGGTTTGTAACTCAAAATGATTAATTTACAGTTTTGTTTGATTTATTGGCTGTAATTTGTCTGTGAGCAGTTTTTCGTGTGTATCCATTTAATAAAATCTGACAAATGGATCCCATTGTGCATCTTTTTTCTGATTGGCTCAAAATGATATTTTAGAACTAGAAATGGCATTACGTATAAAAACATAAAATTGAAATTACTTTATATATCACCATTCAATAAAGATGGTGAATTTGCATGACAGGGTTTCTGCTAGAGCTCAGCACTCTCTTAAGCTGAGAGAATGTATGGCTTGTCCCACTAGGGCCTTGCCTGTGTGTGGCCACAGCTCAATGCTGAGGGAAGTGTTGGAGAAACCCCTTGTGAGAATATTCTTGGAAGGATATTTTATCTTGTACAATTTTCTTTAGCTTTCCCTGGAGTGAGTGAACTTTGCAGGGATAGCTTTTCCCCTCCATTTTCTTTTAATAGCCTATGTATATTAATACTGTTTTTAAAAAAGCTGGTGATGATATTCTATTAAAAATAATAATAAAAAGTCTTAGAATTTGAAACAGAAATAATTTCCTTTGACAAATGAGAGCTTTTTACTTAGGTGGATGCCATATATATTGAACTGGAAACAGTCCAGAGAGGAGACTGCTCAAAGTAATTATAGTCCAGTAGGATATGTTTAATTAAATTTTTCAACAAAATTTTGGACTGGGTGGAAGCTTTTGAGCTTTATCTGCCTCCTATTTTTCCATTTTCAAGACAGCGGTTGATTTTTTTCATGATGAAATTACTATAGTTAGAAGACTTGGTGCTGGTGCTCTGCCCTGCCCATGTAGCAGAGGATCCTGAATTAAGCAATCTATCTGCCCTCAGTCTGACCACCCTCATCTAGCATTTTTAAACCAGAGAACGTATCACTTCTGAAAACAGCTTGATCCTTCTTGTTCACTTGAAAACCCCTGTAATATCACTGTTCCCACAGAATATTGCTATGGTTTAAGAATTCTTGTCAAATGGAAGTATATCATGGTTAGACCATGGAATGCTAAGATTTCTTGGTACGTTTAAGATGCAATGGACTCTGCTACTTGAAAGAGAAAAAAAAAAAAACAGGTTGGTTTGGTTTTTTGTTTGTAAGACTTGCTTTTTTATGTGGCTTTTTGTTGTTGTTGGTTTTGTTGTTGGGTTTGGTTGGTTGGTTGGCTCTGGGATGTTTTTGTATTTTAATTTTTTTCCATTATAAATATTTGCTATAGCCTCAGTAGATGTAAATTACTATTGTTCCACTGACCTGGATGTTGTTCTGCGATTCACAAGAGCCAGGAAACTTCCTCAAGGTTTCAAGAATAGCAGAGGATACCTTCCATTGCATCTTAGAAACCGCAGTTGATCATGATGTGTTACAACCTGTGTATTAATAAATATCTTGCTCTTTATAAAAATGCTGAGGTATTATTTAAGCTGTCTTAATAAACACTTGTGGTAATTAATACACCAGGGTCTTGAAATGAGATGGAAAAGTGAGAGCACACAAAAAAAGCAGCTATCTGCTAATTCCTCATCATGGAATAAGATACTAATGTAATGGGCAGAGCAGTGTAGTCTAATCCATACAGTTTTGAATAAAATAGAACCACTTTGTGAAAAAGGACAGTGAATAAGGACATATTGTCATTTGAGGAAGATTGTAACTTGCATACACTCATACAAAATGAGATGTCTAATAGTTCTGTGCAGGATGTTTATCTTCTTTCATGTCTATAACTGAAATTTTGAATCCTGCTGTATTCTACTTTCTTGGCGTTGGTGCGGACACCTTTTGCCTAAATGGTAATCTCCACCTTCTTGATGTGGAGATGTCTGGAGTTTCCTTTCTTGCCTGTGTCACTCAGTGCATATGTGGTCTCTGCAGGATTTTTGTTTTCCTGATCTTTGCCCTTGAATCTCTTCATTAGTGCTCATAATGCTGATTCGTCATTTTAGGGTTCAGGCAAAGCTAGGTGGGAATATGAGAATTACGTTTTGCCTCTGTTTATTGTAAAGTTTGTTGCAGCTTGATAAAGAAGAGTGGGAACAAAGTGCTTCAGTACACAGGAGTACTGACTCATGACTATTTAGATGCCTAAGCAAAATTGCAGGTGCCTACAGCATTTCAGAATGACTTAGTTCATCAAGACTTTGGCAGCTAATTTAGCAAGTACTCTCCTGAAGTCGTCTTTGAAAAACAGCCAAGCAAAATTGAAAGACAGTGAAAAAATAGGAAGATTGTGGCCTTGTATATCTGTCCAAAGGCAATAAAAATCTTCCTGTCTCTTTAATTATGAGGATGGTGAAACACTAGAAGAGATTTCCCAGAGAGGTGGTAGATGCCTTATCCATAGAAAAAAACAAAGTCAGGTTGAATGGGGCTCTGAGCAAGGTGGGCTAGATGACTTTTGAAGGTCCCTTCTAACCCAAACTATTCTATGATTCTTTCCCTTCCCCATCCTAGCCAAAAACAACAAACTCTCCCAAGTTAGTTATCAGTAATTTACTGATGGATTCAAACTCTAGAAAGATCAAGCATGGTCTTTAAAAAACATACATGTATTTCTTCTGCTGGACTTGGTGTTCCATAACACTGTTGAATTGAACCTGCAAAGACTTACTTTTCACTTGAACATTGCATTCAGAATTTGAAGATCATTTTCCCTGCTAGTGAAAATGCAGCAGACAGCTTTATGCCAGTTACTTCTCTAGAAGGCAGTATCTTTATGCCTGAGGATTCTACATAGGTGAATAGAATAATTCCTGACTCATGGCAGGGTCACTTAGGTCAAGGTGGATGGTCTACTTCAGGAGTGTCAAACTCATTTTCACTGGGGGCCACATCAGCCTTGTGGTTGTCTTCAAAACGCTGAATGTAATTTTAGGACTTTATAAATGTAGGAGTAGTTACCTGGTCTAGTTTATGAAGAACTCAGTAGAGCTGTGTTCACTTGCTGGTGCTAGTGCTCTCCACCTTTCATTTTCCATTTCACAGAATCACAGAATGCATTTGTAAAATTATACTTCATCCTTCTTGTCTGTTTAGAGTCCAGTTGGAGATGACTATTGTTTGTTCTCAACATTTTTGCCAGCAGTCTTCCTTTGACTGGGATTTGGGCTTGGGGTCATTTTCATCTTTACCATGATCACCTGATTTTTTTGAATGATTTTTTGTTTCTACCTGCAATTATTTTTTCCTGTTACAATGGGTATATGATAAACTATGTTGTTTGGTTGAAAAATGTTTTTCTTTCATTTATTGCTTCAGATGACATGTGAGATCTAGCTAGTGCCAGTGATACAGTGAGCCAAGATTTATTAAGAACAATGACTGTTCTTAAACCTGTCCTGCTGATTATCAAAATTGCAAACCATTGTCAGGTCCAGAATAATTTTCTGCAAATGGTCTAGTGGACTGTGTTGTTCTATGTTGGAGGGAAGCAGCCATCTTCTGTACTATTTCTTCATAAGGAAGTGAAAATCAATGCAGAATGTGTAATTAATTTATGAACTATGTCTGCAGCACAGGTCGTATGTCTTGTGTTAAATTTTACCTTAATACTGCCTGCCCATTTAAGATATAGATCACTCGTGCTATGATTGCACTGAGTTTTCCAGAGCAGTGGACTCTATTTCATCAGGCACAATATTCCTTGCCCTTTTTCAGAGTATACACATGTTCAGGATAAAGATATTGGAAGAATATTTATTAGGACTGCAAAGAACAGAAGCTGTGAATTACAGCAAAGGCAGCCACTTTGTCTACAAAAACTCCAGTGAGGTGGCTATAGTTTAAACAGATCACCTAAAGCCAATGTGTGTTCCCTGTAGCCAGATGACAGCACTTGGCAGAGTGTTTATCTTGTACATTTGACTTCTTTCAAGGTCAGAGATAGCCCTGGTAATACTGAGAACATTTGGCCTGCAGTTCTTTTCCAGTTGCTGGGAGAGAATTGATGTGGTCTCGTGCACAAAAAAAAAGAATTACAATATAATACCTTGCCTTTCAGTAAAGGGCAAAAATTATATTTTATGCAGATTCTGATGTCGATAACATGTTTCATTTTTCCTTATTCCCTTTGGTACATGGTAGAAATTGCTCACAGAAACTTCTACTTTTAAAATTATTTAATTCCCCTGCCTATCTCCCATAGCACATGCATTCAACTTCACAAGAGTGGCCCCCTTTACTTTGTCAATCACAATGTGATTTTAACAAAGAAAATATTTGGATTGTTTTGATATTTGTTCTGGAGGGTGTTTTATTCACCTTTGGAAAGCGTGTAAATTATTAAAGCCACCTCTGAAACTCTTCAATTGAACGGGACTTCTAATCCTTGTTTGAAAATATAAATTATTCATTGTAGGATTTAATTTAAAAGTTGGCTTTGTGGTTCCTATGGTTGTTTACATTGCATTCTGGTGAAATTGAAAGCAAAATGAATTCCACTAGGTTTTGTTAGAGACTTTCTGACTCAATATATCGGAAGGTTGTCTTTCTATTTCTTTAAATATATAATCCCTTTGTTTTTGCTTCCTGTATCAAAATAAAATATAGATGAAAAGAGAAAGTTGCTAAGTGCCTTCAGCAGTAGCATTTCACTGAATTCTGCCATCTATTCACATTGGCCACAGTTGGCTCTTGGATGAGAAACATCCGAGGAAAATTGATGCCTGAAGTGGTAGTACTATTATTTCAGTATATTATGTTTCATTGTGAGAAAGAAATGAACTGGTGTGCTTAGACTCTGATAACTTAGAGATACTGAATAGTCTATACCATTTTTTGAAAGAGGAGTAATAGCGACATGACTTCTGTTTGGATAATTTTATCCAGTGTAAATGCCTTGCTCCCCCATCTCTATTCCACTCTAATGACTTAGGCACATTATTGTTATAGCTTAATGCTAAATTTACTGAAACAAGTGAGCAGTGTATCTTCTCTTTTATGCCAGCGTTGAGTGCTCTTGCGTTTAACGGATCAAACTGTAGAGATCAGTACCTAATGCCGCTCTCCAACATGCAGAGATGAACAAGAGCTATGTCACATGTAAAACAATTTCCTAGTGACTGTTATAGACAAGGAGAGAGGGGTTAGGGAACTGTCTGATCAAGCTTTCTCTTTCTTTCTGTCTTCTAAAAAAAAAAAAAAAGCATCAAGGAGAAATTAGCAGAAAAGTCAAGGACAGAGTCAAAATAAATACTATGAAAGCATGATGTCTGAAACCAAGAATATACCTTTATACTAACCTCATAGCAAGTGAATGTAAAGAGCAAATAAATTAAGGAGAATATGCTCTATGACTGGAGATTTTTTTCCCTGATTCCATTAAAATTTTTCAGAAATGGTCATACGTTATTCTTATTGCTATAGGACTATTTTAAGCATTATGCCACCTCAAGGTGTGGGATTTTTAAATATTTTTTTTATATTTTTATAAATAGTATTTATCATCCTTATTCCTATGAAAATTCTACACCTTAGAAACAACTGGTTTGGAGAATAGAACAGAGTGTACACCTTGGATGCGTAGGATCATGAAGCATATAGGGGCTCCATACATGTAGGGCCACACGTGAACATGACACAAGGATCACCTGTGTAAGTTAAATGCAGCGTGACTGAGATGTGATAGTTTTGTGGGAATCTAGAGAAAATTGGTCAAAGAAGTTGTGACTCTGTATGTAACTGGGTTTAGCGGAGATCAGAATAGGGCACACTGCTGCCTGAGTGTTTTCTCCAAGTTCGTTCCTGTTGTGTTTCTGACACAAGTTTCAATGTTTACTGCTTCTGTAGTGTAGTGTTATAGTATGTGTTTTGTCTATATGCTTAGTTTCAAATTGCTATTTCCTTTTGTTTATCCATACTCGTATACATTCGTGTTTGTCTAAAAAGTGTAATGTTGCAATTGGCTGTTACGTGACCAAGCAGATTTATGTGCTGCAGTCGTATGTAATGTCCCTGCTACAGGTCCAGCGCAGCCATATACAGCCAGTTTTTATATCTCTCTGTCATTTCACATCATGTCAACAAGTTTACCTTTCCTCCTTTTTAAAAGCAAGTACTTAAGAAGAAAGTTTATTCAAAATGTCAGCTGAAACAATTAAAAACCTGTGATTGAGGTGTTAGTACAGGGAACACTCTGAGATTATTATGTGTGTCACTGAGTCTGAGAGCTAACTGAGCTTGTGGAGTTTTTGTTTTAATGCTTTCGCGAAACAGGGCATAACAGATCAAACTTTCGGGAACTCAGTGCGTTTCTTGTCTCCTTTAAGAGATATCATTCTATTAATAAATGTGATATTCAGTTTTATTTTTCTGAAAGATACTTCCACTGCGTGCAGCATTTCCCTCCAAAGTCTCACTAATGATATTTACTTTTTGCAGCATTCAGGAACTGACAGAAAATGTCATTTTCTTCCCCACAGGATTTTTGTCAATTTCAGTGAAATGTGCTTAAGTAGCTTTGCATGGGGTGAAAAGAAGGAAGAGAGATTTCTGTGCTCAAAAAATATGTACTGAAAAGATGTGATGGAAAATTGTGAAATACAACTTTAGTGTTAGAAAGGCAGGTGAATGCATTTGGGGTTTTTGTTTGTTTTTCTTGAACCTTCTGGAGGTGAATTCTTGGTTCTGTCAAATATTATGGGTGAATTCTGCATAGGTAGGAAAATCATTCTTTTTCTCCATTGGTTGTTTAATACTTTTCCTGATTGCCTTTACCACAGTACCAATATTCCGTAATTCAAGGCGTTTGTCTTCTTTGACTGTAGAATACTTACTATAGTATTTTACAAATTTGATGGCAGAAATATACAGTAGTCTTTTACATTTGGTTTGTGTTTGGTCTTTATACATATACACCTCTGATTGCCAATGGTTTTCTGCCATGTCTGAAGGAACCCAAATGATTCCTTCAGTGTATTTTTAAGCTGTTCTTTATATCTGAGTATATCATTCCCTGTAGCTTCAAGCATCTAGCTGGAGCCTGTCAAATATGCAGCTTTGTAGTAATTTGAATTCTTAGGTTCCTCCTCTCAACATCATTTATGTAAAACAGAATAAGGAATGCTTTCCTTTCCTATAGTTATAACCAATGTTAGGTTCTCTAGGCAAAAGCTAGAGCAACATCGAAAAGCAACTCGCACACTGAATAGTTTCCCATCTTCCTAACATAGCCATGTCTATGTCCTGGGCATTATAGAGCATTTCCTATCTCACCATAAAACACTGTCTAAGGTTTGGTATTAATATATATGGAATCAAAAGAAGAGTTGAACAGTGAACGTGTGATCTGAATGCTTTAAGTTATGAAAACAAGGGAAGTTATGTGGATTTTCTGGCTTCCAGACTATACTTTCTGGCACAGTTTCTGTTCAAAGAATGTCATACATAGTCTCCAAGGACTTGGGTTATGGCTAAGCTTTCAGGAAGCAAACCTCAGAAAATAACACAAGATCAACAGTTCAAAGTCAGACGTATCATTATTTAGCCTGTATCTTTTGGCCAATACCAGATACCTGGGGAAACGTGGAAGATCAGAACAAGTATGTCGTGATACTGCCCTACATTACTCTCCCAACATCCAGAGATTTGTAGCTCAGCTATTATCGAACCAAAGGTAGTTTCTTTCTGTTGAAGAGACTGTGCTTCATGTGTCTGTCCAATATTATTTTTTCAACTACTGTAAGCTTCTAGCCTCAGTAGTACCGTATGGTTGAGGCTGCAAATATAAACAGTGAATGTTTAGTTAGCCTAAGCTTAGGCTGAAGCTTATGTGGAATCATATGACAAACTGCAAATTTCTTGCATAGTAGCATATCCATCTGTCAGCGAAACTTGTCAGTTATACATATGTTTTTTTCTGATTGACTTTAAACGTACATGACAATTATACTCCTCCTTGAATATTTAGTCTTGCATGCTTAACTGACATAAGAGTTTTTGAGCACAACTGCACAAACATTTTGGGTAACAGCTTTTGGGGAGTGAGGGAAGGAAGTATTTTATCTAAGCTGAAGTATTAGCATATCAGCTTTGGCACACGTTTCCATAAGAATGTTTCTGAGGCCCTCAATGAACTCCGAAGAGAGGAATAGGGGAGTTTACTGGAAAAGAGGTTGTTTGGTTTGGTTTTAGTTTGTTTTTTTTTATTATTTTTTTGTTATGTAAAGGTGGACAAATCAGTATAGTCTCAATCTACTAAGAAGGAAAAGCAAATTATGAATATTTCATAGTTGCTGCAGGACTGATTGTTTTTATTTAACCACAGGGTTGCAATGCTTTTGACTAAAAGATTGTCTCCTTCACTATACACTTCTAACAAGGCATATTTTGAAATGTTCATTTCATTGCCAGAATCATGCTCCTCCCTGTGCTTTGCAGAACAAGTACAGATGAGAAAGACCTTACACAATTCTGTAGCCATCCCTTTTGATCCTAAAATAGATGATACTAATAAGATGAAAGACTTACAGTACATGAAGAATTTTCATCCACCTTTGGTTAATATATACCTTATGCTCACTACTCATTTTCCTGATATACTGTTTCATATATCTCAGAGGGTTTCTCAGTGTGCTCAGGGATTCTTTCAGTAATTATGTTTACAGGAATGGAAGAATCTTTTTCTCTGAGTCCTTCTATCTGTGGGAAAGGAGCCACCCAATAATTAAGAAACAGTAGTTCTTGCCTTTGTGGAAGAGGTATAAAATAGTATAAAAGGGAAGCAAAAGCTTAATCTGGTCCTGAAAGCTGGGGTAAAAGGTCAATTTCAGGGTACATTTGGTAGATAGAGTGATTATGATTTGTTTATTACTGCAGAAAAGGACCATATTTCTATAAGGAACAGCCAAAAAAAAAAACCCATAACAAATGAACAAGGAGAACGCCTTGATTCACAATGCCAAGAAGCTACAGTTATGAGTCAAACACAAAGCAAGGACTCTACATGCTGATCCCCCAAAGACATAAACAAACATTAAAGCTACGCTTCTGGAATCCCTCTGAAAGTGATTAATATTTTTTTACTGGCAAGCTATTGTAAGCTAGAACAAGTAGAACAAGCATTACTTGTGCTATGTCTGATTCTGGGGCACTCTTGAAATCACGGTTCAAAAAGGTGGAGGAAAAATTTCAGAACCACTTCCATTTCATTTTGCACAGCGGCATAATCATTTGGGAACATAAGGCTAATTGAAAGTTCTTCTAGTCCATCGAGAATAAGCAATATTCTGCCTTGGACATAACGCAGAGACTGGGGTCTAGCATTCTGTTATGCACAGCACAGCGCAACAGGGAAATACCAGTCTGGGTCCTGAAAGTGATACAGTCATACTAGTGCATTTTTACACTTAAGTATATAATGTGTTTCAAGGGCACAGTCATAGAACAGTAATTCGGGATTCTCTCGACTATGCTGTTTCAGGAGAGTGGAATATGCTCATGACTTCAGTTGAAATAACTGTAATCGTTGGCTTTAAACTTATGTTACAGTACTTATGACATTCCCAGGTGATAAAAACCTCTTAAAATGGACTGTCTTGCTATCTTTCAACTGGTTTAATGGCATAATTCTTGTTGTAGAACTCTGACTTCTATAAATCTCATGTTAAACAAGAGAAGGTGGCACTGATATGACCATTTCTAAGTCAATGGAAACATGTCAGATTGTACTCAGTAGATGCAGTATATTCAGGCTTTCAGTATTCCTTCATCTTGATGTGAGAAGGAAATCTGAGCTGGTGCCAAAGAGGCTTGACTGCTGAAACAATAACACTTTCTAAAGGATTTGCATTAACTTACACTTATATACACCTTGTTCTACTTTGTTATTGTGCAAAAACTGCAGTCTAAACTTGTAACAGAAATCACATACAGAATGTGTAACTTAGTAAATAAAAGTTCTAAATTAATTCTATTCATTTTTTCATGTCAGCTTTGGAATTGTCTTCAAGTCTGTGCTGACTTGTGGTAGCATCACTTTATGATTTCTGTCTATGAAGAGTTTCTATTTCAGTAGTATGTGGGGGAAACTGGATACTGTACAATATTTTTTCTCAAATTTCAGATCTGCAGGGATTTTTTTTCTCACTTATCAAATTTAGCAAGGATCTGAGGCTAATGCTGCCTCACAGTTGTATCTGTCATCATTGCTGGTGATAAGGGATTCTGCAATCAGAACCTGGTTGATGATTCTGTTTATAGTATGATAGGTAGAGTCTCTGCATTGCTAGCTGTAGTTATAGCTAGTTTGTCAGTAATGAAATCAGTTACGTCTTCAAATCTCATGGAATACAGGTGTTGCATATAAAATGTTCATAGAATGGCATCTTATTTGAAAATTCCTAGAAACCACCTCAAACATATTTGATTAAATGTTTAACCATAAAGGTATAATTGTTGGTAAAGTGGAATTGTATTGCAGGCATAGAATTTTGACAGCTGTAGTCATTTAACCCTGGTGGGAAATAAGCACCACACAGCTTCTTGCTTATTCCACTTCCCCTGGTGGGATGAGGGAGAGAATTGGAAGAGTAAAATGAGAAAACTCCTGGATTGAGATAAGAACAGTTTAATAATTGAATTAAAATAAGTAATAATCATAAAAGAATTTACAAAACAAGTGATGCACAATGCAATTGCTCACCATCCCCCAGCTAATGTCCAGCCAGTTCCTGAGCAGCTTCCCCTTGATAACTTTTCCCTAGTTTGTATACTGAGCATAACATCGTATAGTATGGAATGTCCCTTTGGCCAGTTTGGGTCAGCTGTCCTGACTGTGCCCCCTCTCAGCTTCTTGTGCATCTCCAGCCTACTTGCTGGGAGGACATGAGAAGATGAAAAGTCCTTGACTTGCTATAAGCACTGCTTATCAACAACTGAAAAAAGCAGTGTGTTAACAAACCTCTTCTCAGGCTAAATCCAAACCACAGCACTATACCAGCCACTAGGAAGAAAATTAACAGTACCCCAGCTGAAACCAGGGTAACTGTTTTCTACAGGAATGTTTTTGAAATCCATTTTGGACTCCCTGGTGTTAACATCTGTAAAAAAGAAACAAAATAGTAAGTGTACGGTAAGCACGAATCTGAAGCTTTTGTGATACAGACTGGATACTTTTCCGTAGTTCCATTTTTCAAAGTAGTCTAGATTTTAGGTTTTGGTCTTGAAGTAAAATGAAAGCAGAGTACGAAACTGCCTACATGCGAAATATTTGCTTTAATACCTTAAGAGCTCAAAATTTGATGACCTTAATTGTGGGGTGGGTTTTGTTTTGTTGTTGTTGGTTTTGGTGGTGTTTTTTGTGTGTGTGTTTTTGTTTGTTTTGTTTTCTTTTCTTTTTAAGACCAAGAGACTGGTTCTGTAATGTATTCCCCATAGTTATAAGTGATATTTTAGCAGATCCGAATGCATTTTAAAATAATTTCATTTCTCATGCTTCTATATCTATGTAAATGAAATTAAGATGATATATTCTTTAATACTGCTCCTTTTACCTTCAGGTTTGATTTTCTTTTTCTTTTCTTCTTTTCCTCATTTATTAGATAACATAAAGTAGACACTAAATTTAACATGAGAAAAGGTCACCAAGTAGGAATTTATATGTAATGTTAAGCTGTGATCATGACTTTATTACCCAAAAGACTGCATTTACAGGTGTGAAGGCATAGGATTATTTGCAGTCTTAAACCTAACATTGATTTTGGGATATTAGTTTGGTTGGTTGGTTTGGTTTCGGGGTTTTTTTGTGGGTTGGTTGTTTGGTGGTGGCTTTTTGTTTGGTTAGGTGTTTTGGTTTGTTTGGTTTGGTTTTGTTTTTGTTTTGTTTTTTTGGGGGGCGGTGTTTTGGTAATGTAAATTGTTGCAACTTTTACCCTTATGTGGTATATTCTTCTATACCAAAGAAGGACATTATGTGATTTGCTCTAAAATAATACAGTGTTGCATGGTTAAGATTTGTGTGTTGGGAACACGAATTCACAAATATCAATTTAAACATATAAATAGTTGATAAAAGCCAAGCAGACCTCTGCATCTGCTGGATGTCTTGCACTGTACATAACAGAAAGGAAAATCTACATTTTTATTTCTAAAGTTAAGGAAACATAAGCAGATGCAAATGTAAGACACCCTGGAAAAATCTTATCTTAAATCAGTGGCAAGATTGGTTGAGACAAAAAGATTGATTTAGACTTTGCCAAAATCATGAAAAAAACAGATTGTTCCACTTTGCACCCTGAATGAATTTGATTGATTTCAGTTAAGAATTGTTCCACACCTTGAGTAAGAATGAATAGAATTTGCATTTAATGAGGTGAATGTCGATTACCTAGGAAAAAAGACTATAATGAATTTGTATAGAGGTAAGCCAATACCACTAGCAATAAAGATATAAAAAAATTGCACATTTGAGGAGTGTGATGAGACTAACTACTCTTAGAAGACTTCTGGTGGAATATACTGTTTGATAATTAGAATACTTTCCTACATTATTACCTAGAAAATTTGGGTAGTGTTGTGTGTATGACATCACTTTGGCATTAGAATATTAGTATTTATGGGAGATGTAAGTTGTATATTTGTGAGTACTACACACTTTTGCATATTTTATTCTTATGCAGCTTTGCAGTCATGGATGCAATCACATATTGTGTCTTTTTCTGCTATTCATTAGACTATGTAAAAACATAAAATATTTTCTTTGAATCTTTATATATCCATAAAATATATATTTTACTGCTCTATTGATACATAGTATCTGGTATATTAACAATATTGATGACTTAGAAGCTACGTTCTGACAATTTTTGATAAATTAGAGTTTCTTCACTGAAAAATATAAAATTAGTGAAATGGATTTTTCCTTTACAGTCTTAAACATTTTCCTGTTTTGGAAATCAACTTTTTTATTTCTTCCAGGATAAAATGACTTTGTTTGTTATATAATTATTTTAAATTTAAGCTTTCTGAGAGCCTCAAAATATTATTTTTAAATGGAATAGTGATTAATTAGGGGGTTTTTCAGTTTTTTTGTCTTTGTAATCACAGTGAGGAGAGCACCCAAATGATCAGTCTTCCATTTTTTCTGTTTTACAGGTAATCAGTTTCTTGATTATCAAATGGTCTAGTTTAACCCCTGCACAATTTTTAACCCTTGCCACCTCTTTGCTCCAACCTTCTAAAGCTAGTGGGCTATAGGAAAATTAGGGTTAATAAAGATGCTACTCATTACCTAAACTTTCTGTACTGAATTGTAAAAACTAAATTGGCACTTGTCAATACAGTATCTGGTCTTGAAATGATTTTGTAATTTCATTACAGCAGTACATTCAAGAGTGGCTATTTATATTGATAAGCTTCTACAATAAAGGTAATGTCTTACAGTCTCTTTTACCTGCAAATATTTTAAGAATTCATATTTGCAAAGACTACTACTTTTGCTACAAATGGTGCTGTATATTTTCCTGTATATTAAAAAAGCATGTTGTTCTTGCATATTATTACTGTGTAAAATAATGATGTATTTTTCATCCTTGGAACTGGCAGTATAGGTGTGCTACATGGTAGTTTTTCATTGTGAAACAGTGCAGTGAAGCATGAAACTGCTCTTGCCTCCCATACCGTGACACTTTGCTCTGTGGTGCTATGTGAAGAGCATTAAACAATACAATATCATGTGTAGGATGAGGCCTACAGAGGAGGGCCACAGTTAAAGAAATTTATTCTCATGAAATTATGGTGCATCAGTCTAAGGCAATCCAAGGAAACAAAAAGACAACATGAAAGATTTCTTCTTTGTATATTCATTTTTACTTAAAATGGATTCATGACATTTCTGCTATCATCAAGTTTATTTATTTAAGGAATTTCTCAAGGTATTTGTTTAACAGTTGAACATAACATCTTGGTAATTGAATGTGTCTTTGTAGAAGAATGTGGACATGAGCCAGGCTGTTTAAAATTTAGGCTGCATAAACAAGAGGAAATTAAACTTTGAAATGTTCCAGGCACTGGAACTTGATTGTCATGTTGATAAATTGTTGCAACAGTTTTGCCTCTTTTGACCCTCAAGCTTGCAATGGTTCTCAGGTGCCACTGGGGGGTGTTGCGTGTGTAGGGGCTGCTTTCAAAAAGCAGTTTGGACACAGTCACCTACTCCTAGAGCATAAAAGAATTTACAGAAAAAGCCATTTAATGCCCAGAAAGCTTTAGTGCCTGAGGATGATCCTGAGCACATTAAATATATTAGTGTAAAAGTATTATAGCTTTGCACTCTGTGTTATATACACAAGGGAAAAGAAAGGAATGCAAGATATATAAAGCTTCTTGTTTTCACAGAGTGTGTTGCAGTGAATTTTCTTGAACTCATATTGTATTAGGTGGTTGATGGTTATTGCTGGAGACCTTCAGATTCCTTTAATTTTTATCAAAAGATGCATTTGATTGTCAGTCTTGTCTGGTGGAAGCCAGCTCTATTAAACCTCTGTCCTTTAAATGTAAATCATAATGACTGCATTTTGTTCTGGATTTCAACCTGAATCCATTGTGGCACAAGTGGTAGGAAGTATCATGAAATGGCAGATGTGCCATTCTGGGGGTAGACAGAAGAGGCGAGCTTCACAGCAAAGCCCCTTTCTTGATACATGTATGAAAAGCTTAGTTCTAATCCTGTGTGACTGAGTGTGGATGAAGAATGTCAAGCCTAAATAAAATCAGAGATAGAGAACGACTATTTTGTAGGGTATGACTTTTTGAGAATCAGCAGAATTTATGGTAGATTATAAAGGAAACTAGTATTTCTCCTATTTTCTGTTGAAGATATAAATCCTTCTGAAGTAAGGTGAACTGAAACAATTCCAAAGTGAACTTGAAGTAGATACTCTACTGTTGCCATCGGTCTGTACAGTACTCTGTTTAAACCAGGTTTTTGATACTTTGTCCTTTGTCTCCATATACACCTACTGCAGCAAACTTAACTCCATCTTTCACAAATCTCTCCTTGTCTCATAAAGTTTCTTTTCCAGCTCATTTCATCTTCTTTAAATGCTGTTATTGTACCCTCACTTCTTTCTCTTGTTCCTTAAGTACTGTCATGGTAAGCGGCAGTGAGTGCTGTGGCTAGCTTTGAAAATACATGTTGTCTAATTAGCATTTTATGATTGGCTAACTAAAAGGTCAGGAGAATAGAAAACTATTGAACTTAGATCACACTGGGCAACACAAAATTAAGCCTTCTCTACCGCATTACAAAATATGGTGCTTGTGTCCTCCCATTGCCTCCTTTCAAAATTGATCAAAATGAACCAAATATCAAAATTTGAGATGGAGGCTACATAATTGATGGGCAGACAGAAATATTCCCATGAACAGTCTCAGATCAATTGAGTCTGAAAGTTAAGGATGGTGCTTATTTTCAGTAATAAATCAATCTGTAAATACCCAGTTGTCATTTTTATGTTCCCAGCACAGTACACTAGAGTCGTCAATATTGCTGAAGTGGGTCTGACCTGGAGTTACAAATGTTTTTTAAACTTAGGAGTCCTGTCCTCTCCTCACCTTTCTTCTTTCTCCTCACCTTTTTCGTCCTTATAATATTAACTTTCAGGTGGGTTAACTTAACAACTTTGGAACAGCTGTCTGCATCTTAATCTAAAATTTATGCTTTCCTTACCAAAAAAAAAAAAACCACAAAACAAACAAACAAACAAACCCAACCTTTCAATAAGACTTCGAAATTGTGAATAGAGCATGATGGCTTTATTTTATTGTTCATCCAGTTTACGATAGACTCAGCAGAGACGTGGGTATGTTAAGAAAGTGATTAGGGTTCTCTGAGTCTCTGGTTTCCCCTGGCCATAGGCCTATTGTAAACCATGTTTGTTCATTTTGCTGTAGCTGCTACGTGTGATCTGGATTGACATGGTGCTTTTGCTCTTTTTCCACTTCCAAAAGAGGAAAGTTTCCAGCAACTCCATCTTCTGCCAGTCTTGGCCTATTGGCAAAACGGTAACATTAAAGTAGAGCTGATGTGTGTAGAATGGATCAATATCTGCAACAACTGGAGCTTTTCACTACCTACCTGTTGGCTGTTTGATTTCATAGTCTAGTGATACCTTTGATTAGAACAGAGTTTCTCTGTGGTCTACACAATTTTATCTTGAGAGAACTAGACACTGTTACATGCTTTGATATACTCATTAAGCCATTTATTGTAAATGACTGAGATTGATAAGTATGCCCTAACATGTGCTTGGAGCACTGTTTTCTTACAATGTGAATACAATAGGAGTCTAAATCATGCAAGAAAACATACATGGATAATCAGTAAACTATAATCAGACTGAATTAAATAAAGTTTTCTCAATTTTCTTGATTTTTTTTTAAAATGGTCACATGCTTTAAATTAAGATGTCATCTTTTAACCTCTTCAAACTACTTTAAAATGGGCAGATTTTCCTGCTCTTTATTTCCAAAAGAAAATATTCTAAATAGTGTTTCAGGTATCAAGTGAACAATTGAAATGGAAGTTCAGCAGCTGTAAACCTAATCCATGCTGTCTTTCTTTGAGCTGTGCAGTTTGGCAGTCAGACTTTTAGCCCCGAATCTCCTCTTGGCTCTTCTATTGGGATGTACCTGCCGTTGCCTGGCAAGGCTTGATCCAAGTAATGGGGAAAACAAACCAAGCCCATCCTCATGTTCTTCCTGGAGGAAAGAGAGCATTCAATGAAGTCAATAGACAGAAACATAGAACGTAGTAGTTCAGTGTTAGCTTTCAGTGATCAAAGGTTTGTTACTCAATGCACAAAACACAGATTTTCCAAATTTGTATAACACTTCTTTTCTAATTCTTAGGTATGCCATCTGCTATGTATATAAAAATATGAAACCCTCAACATTGAAGTTATCTTAGATACATTTTAATAACTAGGATTAAATAGTTCACTGTACGTTTTGGCAGAAAAGACATTAAAGATTCCTGAAGTGTATTTTTTTTCTAAAGCTTAAAAATATTATCATGCCCTTTCATAACATTGAATAATCTTTCTTAAAAAGTTGGTCTGTAATTGCATTTTTATCATCTGCTTATGTCTTATTGCTTCTTTTTTAATGCATCGTGATTCACAATAACGTCTGTCACTTCAATTAAATGTTTCCAAGGTCTGTTATAATAATAGATTCATGCTCATTTTCTGCTGTATTTTCAAGGTAGAGTATTTTTTATAGAATTTTTTAACTTGGTTTCAGTTTTTGCACAGTTGCATGTCATATCTGTTCCCAGATGCATTCTCTTTGTTTTTCATCTACCTAAGCTCCCAGTTTTCTTTAATCAGTCATTGCTGCCTTTCTGTGTCTTGAGCATTAATATAAATTATGGAAAACACTCATGCAAGGTCCTAAGAAACTCCACCATGGTAAAAATTTGGCACAGGGTAGCTGGAATTCAGTCACAGCTGCCTCAATGCCGTTTTATGTTTCCTGATATTTGAGTCTAGATCTATAACCTGTAACTACAATTAAGTCTGCAATTGCCATGTGGTACCCAGGGTATTGTAGTGCTGCAGTCATGACTCCAATGGCTTTTGAAACACTTGAAAGTTTTCAGAACTGGCATAGATCCACTTCACCTAGCTAGGGTGCAAATTTCAGCAATATTAATGTTAAAAATTGTTGTGTTCCAGGTGCTGAAATGAAGCCGTACAAAAAGCCTTGGCATTCGATTTTGTATTAAAATAAAGCTCAGCCTTAATATATTGCATGGAAAAGTTTAAAGGCATTTTTTGAAGTTCATGAACAGGCTAAACTGTAACACAAAAAAGAGCTTTTAAAAGCCACAAAGGAGGTGATCTGAGTTTTAATTTGCTTTTTCTGTTTACTTGTTTGTTTTTGTAGAAACAAAGTCATGATTTTTAGTACTTGGGACTGACAATTTCAAGCCAGCTGCACATCACCAAGTATTTCACCTTTTTACAGAAAAATACCTGTGAAACCAAACCAGAACTTCTCTACAGCACTTGTATGCTGCTTGAACTGAAGCTTGGGCAAAGGCCTAAGTGCAGTTATTTTAAATTTTGATCACTGGTTGGTGTGCTATCTTTTTCTATACAATAAAAAAAATTGATTCTAGCACTTAGAGAGGATGTCTAATTAAAGCCTTTCTATGGTAAGCATTGTGAGCAATTCGAACACTGCTTTTGATACAAGGAAAGCGGGGGCAAGGATTAATGGCTTTGTTGAAGGCTGGTGAATGAAAGGCAGAGCTTAGAGACAAGGTTAGAATTTAATGTTCTGTATGGCTCGCTTCTGCTGCTGGAAAAGTTGGGAAAAAATACTGAGACAGAGTTAGACTCTTTACATGTTAAAAAACATCTGAGAAGGAAATGTAAGCACAAACCACAGTTTTATTCAGAAGAGAACTACCATGAAAGCCTGGTTGCTCTCTTTTTTAACAAGAGATAATAAATTTGGTAGACATAAAATATTTTGATGATTAAACTTTAAAGTTGAAGAAATTTAAGAAATATAGATTTAAGAAAACTGTATTTTTTTATCCCGGCTTCTGGGCACTATGGGATTTTTGTGTGCTTGCATGTTTGTATATTTGCACGGATGCGTAAACAAAACATACGTGTACTGAAGTGCATTAAAGATATCAGGCCACTTTTGTTCTCCAGTCAGCAAAGAGATTGATTGCAAAAAACAGTTGCTAGGAATTGCTGACTCCAGCACCCTTCCACTATCCTTTAATCCAGCAAGTCATTTTTACTTACAGCCAATGAGACTGATAGGGTGATATTTTATCACTTGCCTGGCTCTACCTTGCAAAGTGAAGCTTAGGTGCCATTGCCTTAGAACTGCTTTACATTAGCAGAACACCAGAGAGTGCCCAGAAACAGGAGAGAAATCCTATTCACTTGTCCAGATTATTGCCTCTGATCTAGGCTACTAAGGATGAAGGACCAGCCAGTAGTTTGATGGGTGCAAATTGTACTGCAAGGTAAAGTTAATCTAAAGGAGGTGAGGACTTGCCGAATATGCCTGTTAAACTCTCATTTTTAGATATAATGATTTGTATTGCTCTTGGCTGTTACTGTGTAGTGATGCCTTTGTTAAACATGAAAAAAATCCTTAGCTTCTAGCTCTTTAAGTTCTTCATGAGCCCCTACCCTGGCAACAGGCTACATATAAAAGTTCAATGGTAGTGATGAGGTAGTAAGGATCAGATTGAATACTAGAGTGGATGATCTCCTCTGTGGGGAAAGTCGTTGAAGTAATTGTATGGCTGGTTAGTCTGTAACAGATCCAACATGAAAAAAGCTGAAATCTGTCTCTATTTCAATATTTATGGGGACCTCAGAACAATTACAAGTCACGGAACTTGTAAGCTCTTTTATTTATATTTCCCCATAGCAGTAGCAGCACTTACCTACTGTAAAAATTAACCCTGTGTCACAGAGCTGAACACCAACCATGCCCTTCCCATGACAAATCCAGGTTCTGTCAACTTTCTGAAGCCTTGAGATTATTGAGTTATATCCATAGGCTCACATCCCACCCCAGTGTGATGAGATAAAGTTAAACTACTTGGCTAGCTTCAAGTAATTTTTTTTTAAGTTTAAAGAAGATAGTTAATTTTAAATTACTACTGCTACTACATTTAGTTAAATTCTGAATGAATATTTTCACTGGACAAAATAACCTTTAAGAATTCATGAGGGAAAGCTGATGATGTTGTCTTTTAATATGGGAATCAACTATGCTGAAAAAATGTGATTTATTTAAATACATAATGAAGGGCAGAAAAGTGTCTATGTAGTTTCACCCTCGGCACAGCTAATTCAGAAGGCTTGCTGAGACTTTTGCCACAATATGTTATTAATTTGCTGACATAACTTTCATGCTACAACTCATAATTCTGTGAATTTGGGGTTTGCTTCATAAATAAGTAAGAAAATATGACCTCTTTTCACCCCTTTCATTTGGCTAATTTGCTTGTAATTAGTAGCAATGTAACTTCTGTCAGTTTTGAGGATTCTTGTATATATTAAAAAAATACCTCTATTATGCAAACCTGTAGAATAAAGCTATGGTCACAGGTCAGTACTACACAGACATCTATCCTGATATATGCAGTCCTCTGAGTCTTTTTCTTTTCTTCTTGATATAAAAGCTGAGGGAATAGTAATCCCTGTATTAATTTTTCTAGTGCAATAAAATGAGCATTGATATCTCTCTTCTGGTCCTTAATTGGCGGTGGCTACTCTCCTCGCCTTCTTTTCTTTCCAACACTTTAAAACAGCAGCCAATTCAATAGGAGGCACTAGTTTCACTGCTGTGTCTGTGAAGTCTAAATGAGAGAAAGAAATAAAAGGAAAAAAAAAAAGTAGTACAGGAATGTGAGTGGTTTAGAAATAATCTTTAGCAGCTCTCAAATGAATACTGAGATGGTTTCATGTCTGCAGCAGTGTGTGCTGGAAGTAATGGGAAATAATAATGAGTGCTACGTCTTGTAATTGCTGAAGTGATCATCACTGTGTCTCAGCTGCTTTCTGGAAACCAGGGACCAAATCTGAGTAAATGCTAAGAAATTTAAATGTAGATCCAGACATGTGCATTGTTCAAAGAGGGAAAGTTTTAGAAAGAAAATAGGCTAACTTAGGTCTGATTTACGTGATTGTTCTTTGCTTGCTGTTGTAGCCCCATGCCAGGAATATAGTGAAAATTGCAGAGAAAATGGAGAGCACTACACTCTAGTACTGACAAGAGGTCACAGGCCAGTGTTCAAAACAAGCTTACACTCCTTGTTCCACATGTGTAGCTGAACAGGTTGATTTTAATCTGTCTTTGTACTCTCTATTTCTTTCAGCTTTAAATCTCCTTTCATTTTGGCATTTTGCATTTTCAGTAACATTTGTGGTACCAGAAAACTGTCTTTATAAGCTTTGCTTAGGCCTAGAGCTTCTTTTCAAGGAGAAAGTTCCTTTTCTGGTTAAACTATAATTATCCAGCATGATTGTACACACACCAGTAATCTGTTTGCCAGGTTTTTTTTTTTTCTTTTTTAATTCTATACTGTAACCACAATATGAGCTGCTATTAACCTTTCATGTTATGTTTCCGCAAGTGAAAGACTGCTGCTTCTCCAAATGCAGAACTGTTGCTTTTCTTTTGTTTGTTTATTTATGGAAAGTAGTGTCCACTTTTTTTATCAATTTCATTTCATACCTGTACCTTCACCTGCACAGAAAGTGTGATGCTGCTTATGTTTTGGTAATAGTTTTATGATTGATTTCCAATCCATAATTAATGGAAAATGTAAAACCCAGTGAGAACACTCAAACATTCTATTGGAGATGCAGGTGCTTCTTGCTGTTGACATCCACTGCTTACAGATACACAGTGTTGAACTTATTATCTTATTTTCTTTTTCTTTTTCTTTTAACCTTTTAACCTTTTAACCTTTGTGGATGTTGACTTGCTGTAGCCTCCTCCTCAGCTTATTTTATTTTTAACTCTGGGAATCAGTCAGGCTGTTTGGTGAGCTCTTCATTGGTGAATTACCAACTATTGATCTCCCTAGGAAAAATGGTCTCTGAAATCTCTTCTTTGTTTTTCCTGAGTTTGGAAAGATAAGCTGCTTAAAGGAGCAGTGCCGAAGAGTGTACATTATATACATGCTGTAGCCATTGCGTCCCTGAACTGACTTCAGTGATTACTCATGGAGCCAAGAAGGGCACTTCTCTATGGGCTGAGTTACCCACTTCATTGAAAAGGATGTATTTGTAGCTATACTGCAGTTTAAATAAGTTTCTGGAATGAAGGCCAAAATATAATTTAAAATTTAAAATAGAAAATAATAGTTTTCCCTTGCCTGTAACTACATTAATATGCAGCTGATATTCTGAAACATTTCTTGAATAAATAAAGCTGGTTTTCATCTTTCTGAAAAAGAATCAACTGAACATCTAAAAAACTTTTTCTCAATACAGGATTCATAAGTCCTGAAGTTAGAGACAGGAAATTTATAGATTCAAAATAGAGCAGATGAAAAATAGAGCTTTCTAAAAAGAAGTTAAATGTGGTCTCTTCCAGTATGATGTCTCTTCTACTTTGGACTCCCTGCCTACTTATCTGAATGTAGGGTGGTTTTTTTTTCAAGAGAGTGGGTCTACATGAATGTAGAAGAAACTTTAAAAAAATGTAAAAAATGCCAGGTTTACCATAATCTTTAGGATGGATCAAATTCTGATCTTTGTTTTGAAGAATACAGCAATAATTCTGTTTAAATTAGTAATACATATTTGGGAAGGCCACTTGCTTTTGAAGAAAATATACAGTATGGATAGTACTGATGACAAAATTGACTCTAAAACGTATTGTAGTTGGTCTTTGAATGATTTAAACATTATACATATTTGCTTTCATTAGTTATTGCTTTACTTGGTTTTTTTCTTTACCTTTTTAGCAGGACTAAGCTATAGTTATACATTCATTCTTGATAGATGTTCCCCCTGGGAACCATGCAACTATGTTAAGAATGTTAGTTTTAAGTAGCATATATCTCACTGTCAGTACCTTGATTAAGATGAACTTTAAGATAAATGATGACTGCTTAGTCTTCTGTTTGGCGTGGTGAGGTTTATATCTTCAGAATAATGCTAGAAGTAATGAAAATTTTTCTTAATGAAAGCACAAATTAGATTCTTGCAGAATTGTTGTGCACCTGTTCTAGTAAGTGTACACCTGTTAGAAAGCAATAGTAAGCAATTTCATTCTACAGATTTTTGTCTATAATGAACTTGTATTATCTTCCCAGTTATCCTATAAGAATGCAAGTCAGCAGTATCTATTCTGGGAATAATATTATTTAATCAAGATTAGGCTTAACAGCTACTGCTGCAAATAGTCTTTATTTCTTAATTCATAGAAGAGTTGGGGGGTGGTGGTTTTTTATTTCTTTGGGAAGATGATCCATTCAAAAATCAAGATGAATTGTTCAGTGAGGAAAACCACAGATGGTATACATTATTTAGGTTTGACATCTGACTTCATTAAAAGTATTGTATTGAGCACACCAGCTTGAACAACAGTGCATAAAGATACTGTTTTGTCTGTAGATCCATAGGTAGGTTTGGATCTTGTGCAATGAGAAACATTGGAAAATAGCCAGTTCTTTAACGCAGGGTTTAAACTGAATGGCCTGTTATCCTTCTGGGGCTAACTTAAAATAGTGTGGTGTTACTGATTTTTAAACTGACACATTCTCAAAGTTCCACTTAAAAACATAAAGATCATATATGTGACCCAAAACTGGCATAGCTGAGTTATGCATGCATTACAACTTTATTCAAAACATGAGCTCTTTGAGGTTCCATGCTCATAGGTTGTTCAGCTGTGTTCTATCTTTCCACCTGCTCAATGCCTCAGATTTTTTCAGGGATGTGTACATGAGCAATTTGACTCCAAATGAGTGATGGAAAATACAGTGCAACTCCCTAACAGACAGAATAACATGGAGATGTCAGTTGCCTTTATATACTTTTCTGGGAATGGTGTTTGGGCTACCTGTGTATTTTGGCTCATACCATGTATTTGTTCTTATCCATATGGATATGAGGATTTACATTGGAATACAGTCAGATCAATGAATATCTTTTCCCTTACTACTGACTTAAAATACCAGTCTTACAAAGGATGTTCATTTTTCCTCTTGTGGGCAATCTTACATTCCAAATGTATGATTAGAGAAACCATTTAATGTGTATGATAAAAATTGTATACAGGCTCTACAGGATGTAGCAAGCTTACTTTTTAAGAAATCACTGAAAGTGATAAATAACCTCTAAAACACAGATCAAACCAAATCTTGGGCCTAATTTAGAATAATATCTTTGTTTTGAAGTAGATTATGGCACTCTTAACTCGTATACATATGTTTCCTTAGTCAGAAAACCAAAGCAGACTACCAAATGTGGAAAATAAGACATTACTTCAGAAAGGCCTATTTTCTATTACTGTCAAGTATACAATTGCCTTTTTTTCATTGTGCTAGCATAATTCGAATCATTCAGTGAAACACACATGCAGTTTTTGCAAATCTAAAGGCTTGTTACCATGGTCATAGTATTAAATTTTGTTTTCCTGATATGAGTAGTCGCACAAACAAATTATTAGGAATAAAGAAACAATACAATTGTATTCTTACTGCAGATTTAGTTTAGAAATACCATATTTCTCTTAGCTTTTGTTAATGCATATTGAAAGGACAACAATCTTTTTGGTTTTAAATTTTATCATACATATAATCTTGGCTAGGTAGGATTTTTCAAATGATATTTTTGTGCTATAGGCTTGACTTAATTGAACAGTTGTCAATGGTGATACCTAACTCTTGTACAGTACTATCAATATAGTTTTTGAAGAGATGTAGAGAAAAAATAGTCAAACAATATTTCTTTACATAATAATGAGCCTACTTGATTATGAAAGCACCTTATATACATTTGTGGTTTCAACAAAAAAATGAATGGAGACCAGAATTTTATGAAAATGCATATTTTATGAAATTCTACAACTGTGTATTTTATGATTTGGCTTTAACTCTATACCATTATTACTAATCGCTGTTTTGTTCAATGCACTTATTGTATCCAAAGACAAATATAAAGGAAAGAAACCACATAACTCGAAAAATAAGGAGCATTGTTATTTTGAAAGTTGACCTCTTTTTTTCTTCGGAAATACAAGCAATATTTTCCCAGGCTGCTTTATTCATTTGGAATATTTGTTAAATATTTACACTCCATGATTCAGTTGTGAAATGAGATTGTACTGCAGGAGGCTCACAAAACCAAACAGCTTTCAAGTGTATATAAATATTTATTTGCTTTGGTTTATGATAAATTACAAATAGCATAGCTTTTTTTGTAGATCTTGGCATATTTTTCTCTTTTAAGTTAAAGACAGGAACACTACCTACAGTTTTATGCCCTGTGTAAAACAGGTATGGGTAATAGTGCAGTGTCCAGTTTTTATATGATTTCTGGACTCCCTGTTTAATGTCGTCTTCATCATCAGTGCAATGCAATAAAGGCAGAACATTTTGTGAAGGTGTATGGCTGAGTCAGACAGAATCAGACAGATCTTGGAGGCAAGATATCATGTACTTTAAAAAAATATATGAAAACTTCTTTCTGCTTCTTGACCTCTAGTAAATATCTGCAGCCTTCATCTATCTTGCAGGGGCTTTCTAATCTTTAGTGCAGAGTAGCATTTGGTATTTGATTGTATCCTTAACCACAAGTGTCACTATTTCAGTGAGGTAAAGCTTAATCTCTTCATCTTAAATAATCTATTTCTAGAAGAGATGTGGTTTAGGAATAAGGTTCAAACAGCTGCATTTTGTAGTTCTGTCAGGTACTTGGAAAAGCACACCCAAATAAAATGGCTTCCCACCCCATTTGTCTGACGCCAGGTATCCGGGCTGCATTAGACAATTTTTGTGGACGTTCTCTCTTTTTTCTACGTAGAGAGATTCTCTCCTGAAATACTTGAAAGATTTACATTCATCTGGGATTTTGAGGGAATAGAGCGCACTGTCAGCAAGTTTGCTGATGACACCAAACTGGGAGGAGTGGCTGACACGCCAGAAGGCTGTGCTGCCATCCAGCGAGATCTGGACAGGCTGGAGAGTTGGGTGGGGAAAAATTTAATGAAATATAATAAGGGGAAATGTAGAGTCTTACATCTGGGCAGGAACAACCCCAGGTTCCAGTATAAGTTGGGGAATGACCTATTAGAGAGCAGTGTAGGGGAAAGGGACCTGGGGGTCCTGGTGGACAGCAGGATGACCATGAGCCAGCACTGTGCCCTTGTGGCCAAGAAGGCCAGTGGCATCCTGGGGTGTATTAGAAGGGGGGTGGTTAGTAGGTCCAGAGAGGTTCTCCTTCCCCTCTACTCTGCCCTGGTGAGACCTCATCTGGAATATTGTGTCCAGTTCTGAGCCCCTCAGTTCAAGAAGGACAGGGAACTGCTGGAGAGAGTCCAGCGCAGGGCAATGAAGATGATTAAGGGAGTGGAGCATCTCCCGTATGAGGAAAGGCTGAGGGAGCTGGGTCTCTTTAGCTTGGAGAAGAGGAGACTGAGGGGTGACCTCATTAATGTTTATAAATATATAAAGGGTGGGTGTCACGAGGATGGAGCCAGGCTCTTCTCGGTGACAACCAATGATAAGACAAAGGGCAATGGATACAAACTGGAACACAAGAGGTTCCACTTAAATTTGAGAAGAAACTTCTTAATGGTGAGGGTGCCAGAACACTGGAACAGGCTGCCCAGGGAGGTTGTGGAGTCTTCTTCTCTGGAGACATTCAAAACCCACCTGAACACCTTTCTGTGCAACCTCATCCAGGTGTTCCTGCTCTGGCAGGGGGATTGGACTAGATGATCTTTTGAGGTCCCTTCCAATCCCTAACATTCTGTGGTTCTGTTATTCTGTGATACCTGGGTAGCCTTCATGGCATCAGTCAGGGTATGGTTTATCTGGAAATGCTGTATATTATGGCCATGTCTAGTAAAGCCATGTGTAATGAGGTGGATTATTTTAGAAAATATAAGATGAACTACCTGTGCATGTAGTTAGATGATGTATGCAAAGCTTGAAGCCATTAAATCTGCTCTATCCCAACAGTGCCAGGTATACTGCATTTGCAGAGCAACCACCCAGCACGTGCAAAGCAGACTAGGCCTTCTTGCCGGGTTGTGCACTCTCTGCAGACCATGTGGCCGTCATTTCCAGACAAAACATGGTGGGAGCCAGTCTTCATAGTTCCAGAAACATCTGCATGGGGCTGGAATGTGTGAGGCTTCCGTTATGGGTGACCCATGGCTTCATGGAAAAGGTGGTGAGAAAGTAGGCAGGATCCCCTTTAACACCTCAGATGACAGTAGGTTCATGCGTTGGCTTCTGAACTGAACTCTGGTGTAAGGAGATCTGATAAAGGCACAGCCTGATCTCAGATGTTCTGCTGGAACTGCCCATGCATCAGTTACAGAAAGATACACACAGTGTCATATCTCTATCTGGATATGTAATGTATATTTTCTACATACATTCACACTGATTTCCTGAAGTGTGTATTTTGGTTTTGGGTTTTTTTTGTAGTACAGTCCACTATCTTGCATTAGATGAACCATATGAGTAAAAGCAAGTATTAACTGAAAAAATGGCTTTGTACTTAAATCTTTCAACTTGGGAACATAATGAAAAATCACTTTATAAACTTCAAGTATTGTCATGAGATAATGAAAATTTATTGTTCTTACTAAGCCGAACAAAGGATTATACACCTTGTACTGAGAAAACAAACTGATTTATTGACTCAGTTTTACAAAAACAAAAGAAAGATAATGTAGTATTACAAGAAGTTTTAAGGTTTGAAGCAACATCTGCACATCTCATTTCCCAGGACCAGAGCTTGATTCTAGTTATGTTTCTTTGTTTATGGTTTTAATGTCAGTTTATTAGTCTTTCCCTCCATTTGTTGGTAGTGGGAGTACATGCTGTGCAGAGGATTGGCTGGAATGTTGTACTTCTGTTACCTTATGAAAAAAAAGATTTTTTTCTTTTGTATGGGGCATGTTTTTGCATATAGAAACAGCATTACAAAAAGTGCCATATTAAAGATCATGGCACATTCTTTTACAAGAAGGCTGAGCAAGGCGATTCTAGTTGTTCTTGTATGCCTGTGTGATAAAGTACTACATTAAAAAGCCAAGAGACCACAAACAGGTGCAAGCAAGAAGTATCAGGAGGTTTCTCCTGAAAGAAGTACTTCTGCTAAAGTGCAAGGTTTTAAAAATATTTTTCACTGCTCTGAGACTGTTGACCAAAAAGACAAAAAAACCTGAAAATCAAGTATTTTTCTCAAATTCCACCAACTCAGAGGTTTTGAAGGCTTTTGAAAGAAAAAGGAGAGAAGCTGAGGGGAGAGGAGGGGAAAAATGTTGTGATAGGCAAATTATTTGAAGAAAAAATTTCAATACTTTTAGACATCCTGGGGATTATTGATTTCTTTTTTATCCTTCACTCCTCTGGTATACATTTGATTTTCATTAAGTTTAGCAATCCAGTTGTTCTGAGCTCTGCATGGTGATCTCCTAATGCATCGGTTCACCTAAGTATTTGCAAGCTGCTTGTGCATAAGCTTTTTCCCACATCTCCAGAGTACACCAGTTTACAGATCATCATTTCAGTGACACACAGTATCTGAACTAAATAACATTTAGAGTTTGCTGTAGACTTAAAAAAAAAATACACTGCAATTTGGGTAACAGAAGTACACAGGTCTAGCAAAGCCATGCCCCCAGGATGTGCTATTTGGGATTTGGATCAATCGCCTTTCAAGATTAAAGTATTTTGCCAGGAATGTCTCCTCCTGTTTCCCTTCTGAAAAGGGGAGCTCACTAGCAGTCAGTTTCTTGCGGTGTTTTCTGGTTTGCAGTGAAGAAACAAATCTAGAGTGTTCTATGACCTTAGCATTTTAATTTCCACTTCTCCTTTTATGTTGGATTTCCCTGCCCTATACTTTTCCCCTCCTGTATAGAATTATCTTTGTTTGGGCCAATCCTTTTATCCTGCCTGTATCAGGCTAGAGCAGATAAGGATTTATAGTATTTTGATACCTGCATCGAACCATGTCATCCAGTATTTAGCTTACTGCATATAATTTTATAAAATACTTTAGAATATCGAATATCTCACAGGTGTTAAAACAATTTAGTCATAATATAGTTCATATATCTTTTTTTTTTTTTTTTTAAATCTACCTTTCCTAGGTCAAGTGCCTGTGTGAACACTGGCATGTTATTCTGCTCTTACAGCCCATCTCTCTTTTTTTTTGTTGTTTTTTTTTGTTTTCCAGTGCTCATGTTGGCCAGAATGGCATGTACTATTAATGTTACTATGATAAATTTTTACAAGGTCGTCATACTTTATGTGGTTATGATACTTGCAATACTATAACGTCAGTTGGTAGAGGATTAGTTATACAACTTAAAAAAAATAATAAAAAGCCGTACCTTTAGAAGTTGACATGGGCCTGAAAATTCTGTGTGGTTAAGGTGTAGAGGAAAGCATCAGAAATAATCTGATTGCTGTTGTTTTTCATTTCCATAAGGCACATGGCATTTGAGAGAAAACTCCATGAGAAATCATGTGTATCTTCATCAGTGCCTCTGCACAGTTAAGCGCTGGAAGGTATATGTCTGGCTAACACTTGTCAGCTCTTAAGAGCTCTGAATGGTGATCACTAAACCAAGGGCTACTTTCATTGACTTTCACAGTGTAACAATGTTAATGAGGTTGAGTTTTTGGTATAAACGGTCATTTAATTTAAAAATGCTGAAATGGTGCCAGACAGAATGACAACTGTCCATCTATCTGTTTGACAATGTGATTTTGGTTTTGTTGTGATGGAACCTTTTGCATTCACATCTAAAACAATAGTTTTGTACTATTTCTAACCTTATTCTAAAAGTATTCTTGGAGTAATTTCCCCAGTCTGTTCCAAATTTATCTGATTGTCTCAGTAAGTCTGATAGAACAGCAGCTGACATCTGTGGGTGCTTTGCCTCTCACAACCAATCAGCTAAAATCCACTCAAAAAAAGCACCTGTCACTGTCACAGCACAGATCTAATAGAGGAGTTGTGGGTCACAGAATCTGTTTAAACGAGCAAGGAAAGGATGGGAAGGAATAAGACAGAATATTAGGTGGAGGCAGGGGGGCAGAATAGACGTTTTTTAAACCTGATAACAAAATTACTTCACACTTGTATATGCAATCTGTATTTACAAACACTACAGCAATTGTTTCTCATTCCAAGTAACTCACAGTGTTTTGGATTTTTTTGCTTGGGTGCGGAGTTCAGGAGGGAAGGAGGTGACTGAATCAGCTCTTTTCAGGATGAGAACAATGTTTTGGGGATACTAATTGGACCCTTAACCAGACAAAAATATTAAAGGAATGCCATTGAATACGCTTAACAAGCAAACAACAAAAACCTGTTCCCTTTGCCCTCCTCCCTCCCTCCAAAAAGGCAAACACACATGCACCAAAAAAACCCAACCAACAAACAAACAAAACCCCACAAACAAAAAGCTTTGTTGCTTTCTAAATCTATTAATTTGTAACATTTAGAGTTCTGATCTTGAGTAGTCATTGTTCTGCTAGCCGGTTCTTCTTGCTCAAGCCAAAGAAACTGAAGAAAGAAAATAAAGAAATATACCCATAAGCAGTCTATGGACCGCCCCTGTCTGTCAAATGTCCACAAAAGGTCCATTGAGTGCATTTAGCCCATGACTTTGGGCTTCATCTGTTATGGTGGTCACTAAGGACAGGAGAGGTGGTGTGTTGAATGTAGTTATTGGTCACCAAAGCCAACTCAGATCAGGTCACGGCTGCCCTTGCACCGTTTCTTGTAATGCTTGTCCTCCATTGGTTTGAGTGGTTCCTGTTACAGTAATTCCTATCACATGCAACTCAAATAAATGGTTACAACAATTTAAAGGTATTTCCAGTACAATCCCCACTTTTGTTCCCTTTGGACCAAGTCACTGCAATGAACTCCTCCCCTTGCTCTTAGCCTGGCTAGCAACAAGGGGTTCCTGCTATAGTAATTCCTATAACATAGAACTCCTATCTTGGGTTTAACTTTACTCCTGATTTCTCTGCCTCCTTCTCCTCCCTCAAGCGACGCAGGGGAATGGGAGTTGCAGTCAGCTCATCACACATTGTTTCTGCCGCTTCTTCCTCCTCAGAGGGAGAACTCCTCACACTCTTCCCTTGCTCCAGCCCGGGGGAAAGAGTTCTCCACAAACTTCTACAAAATGGGTTCTTCCCGCAGGCTACAATTCTTCACAAACCGCTCAAATGTGGGTCCCTTGCACAGGGTGCAATCCTTCAGGAACAGACTTCTCCAGCGTGGGTCCCCATAGGGTCACAAGCCTCCTTTGGGCATCCACCTGCTCCCATGTGGAGACCTCCACAGGCTGCAGGTGGATCTCTGCCCAACTGTGGACCTCCATGGGCTGCAGGGGGACAGGTGCCCTCACTGTGAGCTGCACCACAGTCTGCAGGTGAAACACTGCTCAGGTGTCTGGAGAGCCTCCTCCTTCTCCTTTTTCACTGCCCTTGGTATCTGCAGGGCTGTTTTGACTCAAGTTCACATTGGAGTTGTAGCCTGTCCAATACAGCAGCACAGAAACGGCAGTGATGCCCTGGCCACCTGCCAGCCCAGGAGCATGACCATAGCTATTATCAAAATGTTCCCAGGCCCAGCAGAGTAAAATGATAAGCGGTACAGCAAGCAGCAAAAGCAAAAAGCAGCCACTAACAAGGACAAGACTCTAATTTACAGTAAGGCAGGGAAGCCCCACAGCATGCACAAAAGCCTGCTAATTAATAGATAAACAGCAATAACAGCTATAAATTTGATCTAGCACATTTCGATCAAATCTATCATTATATCAAACCCTTTAAGCCCCATGTTGGGCACCAAAAATGGTTTGTCACAGTTTGACACCAGCCGGCAGCTAAACACCATGCAGCTGCTGGCTCACTCCGTCCTGACCCCCCCGATGGGATGGGGGACAGAATGGGAAGAGTAAAAGTGAGAAAACTCCTGGGTTGAGATAAAAACATTTTAATAAGTGAAGAAAAAGCAATGTGCACAAGCAAAGCAAAATACGGGATTCATTCACTACTTCCTATGGCAGGCAGGTGTTCAGTCATTCCAGGACAGCCGGCCTCCATCACGTCTGACTTGGGAAGATAAACACCATTACTCTGAAGGTCCCCTCCTTCCTTCTTCTTCCCCCAGCTTTATATACTGAGTGTGACATCATATGGTATAGAATATCCCTTTGGCTGGTTTGGGTCAGCTGTCCTGGCTGTGTCTCCTCCCAACTTTTTGTGCACTCCTTACCCTCTTGTTGAAAGGCCAGTATGAGAAGCTGAAAAATCCTTGACTTGGTGTAAGCACTACTTAGCAACAACTAAAACATCAGTGTGTCATCAACATTCTTCTCATACTAAATCCAAAACACAGCACTATACCAGCTACTAGGAAGAAAAATAACTCTATTCCAGCTGAAACCGGGACACCAAGTTACCTAGATCCTGATCTGCTTATCCAAATAGCCCCGTTGGTGCAGTTGAACTATTCAGATGAGAAAGGACTGAATGACGGGGTCTCATTTCTTCTGTATTGTGTTCCTAACTTGAAGTTCCTCACAGTAGGAGAAAAAAGAACATGTGCAGAGACTAAATTGCCTTTAAGACAAATGCTTAAATTGAAGTGAAGCAGATGGAAGGTGTTATGGAAAATGTAGGTCTAATAGGTATTGTGCAGGTTCGGCCTAAAAGCTGAGAGCCTAAAGCAGTGGCAGCAGTCGGAGGTGTGTGATAGCACTCTGAGTCAGGTTTCAAAGCAATAAACACAGGTGAACAAATTCCTGACTCCTTCCACAAAGTCTCCTGCTTTTTTGGTAAAGTCTGTTCATAAAGATTTCAATGAATAAATCTCAGAAAGCATCAATACAATTTGGATTTTCAATGGTGAAAATGTACAACTTAGATATTACTCTCTGTTTGAAACATAACAGCTTTACAATATTGGTATCGCAGACACCTCAGCACTTTTTTTTTCTTCTTCTTTTAGAAACACACAAATGAAAATTCTCAGTCAGTATCACCATACATTCCTCTTCTCCATGATGAAAGGCCCAAGGAAAAGTCTAGTGAAGTTGTATTTATAACCTGAACATGCAGCTAATCTTTAAGGAACATGATTTATGTTGTTACATTCTGACTTACCAATTATGTCTTGAATTGATGAGTCACTTTCAAATTACTCTATATATATAGCCTCTCATACTAAAATCATTTGACCTCTATGAGATATCCTGTGAGAAGACTCAGCTGATGCATTGGAGGCTCAGTTATAAATTTTGGGGAATACAGCGGAACCAATTTCTTATTGCTGTGGTTGATAATATGAATATCATGTTCTTGAGAAAGAACACATGATACAACAGTGTGGTAACTGCTACACCATATTGATTTTTAATTAACTCTTTTAAATAAATGTGTAGTAATGCATGTAAACAATATTTGAAAATATGATTATACAAAAATTATGATGTGGCATTACATTTCCTTTTCATCAACTGGATATTTAAATTTGGGGGAAAAAATAGTAACAAACAACTCATGCACACTGTTTTCAAGATAAAAGGCATATAGGTAAAGAATGACATTTGTAGTATAGAAAGCTTTTAACCCTTTCAATTCAACAGTACCTATCTCTTTTTCTTGCAGCAATGGTGATAAATACTTTTATTTTTTCACTAAATTTAGACTGGCAGCAAACATTCATGTGAATTACTGAGTCTGACATCCAATTAACACAGTCTTTACAGATTTAATGAGCAGTGATAAATTTCTATCCTTTCTTTGGCACATTTTAATTAGTTGTAGTTATGAGTGGAGTGACCTGAAAAGCTTGTTGTCCCATGGATTCATTATAAATTCATGTAATTTATATATGTAGAGACAGAATAAGTTTTTATAGAATTGAAAACCCAAAGGTTATTTAAACTATTACATTAGTCATATAATATCCTTCCGTAATACTCAGGTAAGCAAAACATTGGACATAAATATTCAACTACACTGCAGGTGGTGCTTCATAAATTAGATTTATTGTCTTTATTTTGTCTGAAGAATAAGTAAGCATTGAAGTCTACTTCATCTGCTGCTCATGACTGAAATAATGACTGCTGACATTCATCTTTAGTGGCATTATAAGTTTTAAGAAGAAAAAGAGTGTATGTGTTTATAAAGATTTTTAGCACTGAGTAGCTGCGGAAGTAAAATGCGAACAAATGAAAATACAATGTTATTTAAGATGACAACATGAGTACAAAGTGTTTTATTTCCTAGAGCCGTCCTGTAAAAGTAAAGAGGAATAAAACTTTCTAGCAGCCAAGACTATTCTTCCTTCACAGGGAGTTTTGTGTACTCTCTAGGGAGGTACATGAAAGAGCTGTCAATGAGATTAATACAAATTTACAGCAGCTAACACAGCAAATGAAAATAACTGAAAGGTTCTGCCATTAAAATAAATGTATATTTCACAAAATTGTAAAAAGGAAACATGCTACTGTTTCATGAAGATCTCAGTCACAAAGTGTACTTTGAGTAAAAAGATACTGTTGCATAAAATGGAACTGTAGGTAGCATTTCTGTCCTGTAAATCTGATTTCTCACTTCTTGTACGAGTAGCAAGGGCTGTTGAAGGAGAATATGCTAGGTCAGAGTTAAAATCATTCGAGGCCCAAACTTGAAGCACTACATGTACCCTTTGGGAGCTGATGGCAATACGAGGCGTATGGCATCCTGCAGGAGTCGCTGTTCTCCACGCTTCTCACAAGGAGGTGGGTCTCCTGGTAGTGCCAACTTTTTGGCATCTTTCATTTTAACTCCCCAAGCCTGACAGCTACTGCACCACTATGCAGAATATCTGAAGATATGAGAGGTGAAAACACGTGGGTTTTTTTGACAGAATTGTGAAAAGGGGAGCAAAAGAATCTCAGTTGTTAATATAATGAGAAAAAACATGAATAGTCTGTATTAAGGGTGACTAAAATATTTATATTCAGAAGTCAGAGCAACATCTGAGTGTGTCTGTTTCCATGATTTGGGCTCAAACACTCATGCAATCACCAAAGCACTGAACAAATTCCCAGCTTCTGCGTTAGCAACAAATTGGTGATTCCTTTGCTGTCTGTTGTTATTTTCATTTGGGATAATGCAGCTTCTGCTGAAGAACATGTTTTGTGGTAAAATTACTGAATAAGGTCTTGTATTGAACTTGCATTTCCTATGTGGCAGTCTGTGAATGGTCGGGGTGGAGAAGGAGCAGTAGAAAATACCTTGGCCTTTTCTTCCTAATCTGTATCACTTGACTATATTTTTTTGTAGCATCAAACTGTTGTGTGATCTAAATGATAGTCTCAGTCAATCCAGAGATTATCACGAGACTAACCTGAGGTGAAATATATAAGAACAGAACTCAAAAAGGAAAAACAGCCACAGTAAAAAGCACAAGGGACTAGAAGTTCAAACAATATATGAGTTGGAAAGCTTAAAAATTCTGGAAAGATTTTTTTTTTTTTTTCAGAGAGTCTCTTGAAGATAGTGTTAAAGTTAGGTGTCACTGTTAAGATCAGGTCTCTGTTGTAGTGCCTTCTTTCAGTGAACGTCATTCTTTATTGAGTTATTTCATAGTGTTTACTGGCCTTGTTGCCTGCCTTTATTTGCACTGTATTTTTTATATTCCTTTTATGAAAGATAATTAAATTGCTCTCAATTACTTCGCATAATGATTGATGACAGTGTCTTGTTTAATCATTTTTTCATGCTTTTGTCTGTCTGTTGGGCTACACAAGGAAGTGCAGCATTTGTTAATACAGACAGTAATTGTGCATACAAACAACTCACTTTTTTATTTATGAAAAAGTTGCATCAAGTCACATCTGCAGCTACGGATTTGTTTTCTAGAGAACATTTACTGTTGTTTTGTTAGGCTAGTTTTAAATGGTAGAAAAAGACAGAGTTTCTGTCAGTGTTGCTGGGAACCTAGACCAGCCCTGATCAGGAGAATATTTGCTTTCTCACAATCATCCTGTATTTTCTTCTTTGGCCATGGTTTGTACATTCTTAGAAAACGAACTGAGAATTAACATTTCACTCAAAGTCACAGACACAATTTTGATTTATTAATAGCAGAGTACTTTTTTTGCCAGGGACAATTCAATAGTCCTTAGAAGGCAGGAAAAGTATGACTTCATATTTTACCAGTTTGGGGTTTTTTGGTCTCACAAGACATTTTCTGGATGTGGTCCATGTTAGCCATCAATATCATATCATTCCAAGGACCGTTTGCTCCCCTGGTAAATTTGATCTCTAGAGTTTGAGAGTTTGATCTGTAGTATTTCCTTCCACATCATTTATTTTGTTTGGCTAGAATAACTTCAGCTTTTACTTAATTTAAATTCAGTTTTACTTCTACGGCAGCATTATTCTACAAAAATAAGAAAATCAAGACTAAGTATTTTTGGGGTGATATTTTGAAATCAACTATGAAGATGTAAACGAGAGCCTCAGCAGATGAACATTAGACATGTGAACACTGTTCCTGAGATTGGACGTTACCTTCTCCCAGTGACACCTTTGAATGTAAAGGAATCAGACTTCAGTGTGTTGATTTGTGGAGCTGGCTTTATTTATCCCCTGCTGAACTCATCAGGAACCATAAGGCAAAATAAAATATCATGAGGATCAAAGCAAAAATTATCCAGCCTGTGAGTCTGAGACAGGTTTTGGAATAATTACCTTTCCTCAAGTACTGCTGCATGTATCTTTTTCCATTGCTCTTGTGACTTATACTGTCGTCAAGGAAAAAAATAGTTGAGTACTAAATCTTCTCCACTGTATATATGAACAGAGGTAGTGAAAATTCCTCGGACTGCATTTGGGGACATAATTTGACCTTTCTTGTAAATTCTGTCAAAACTACTCTGTAAATGGGGAAGGAACAATGACAGACGATATGCATCGTTGTCCTTACTAAATCTGCAGAGGCTACTTAGGAAAGATAATGATGACCCACATTAACTCTGACAGGTATAATTTCCAAATAGTGGAATTTCCTTTTGGGGAAGTTTCTAGTGCATTTCTAGCTCAATGCACTCTGTGAAGAGCCTGGCCATGTTGTTTTGGACTGGGTATGCGCATGTATTTACTGTGAAAGTAAATACTTTCCCATTTGTGATCATGCAAAGGGAAGGTGTGGTCTAAATTGTGAATTGACTGAATTAAACTGGCGTGTGTAATAATGAGATCAAATAAAGTAGTTTGCGGCATTGCAAAGAAATTAATAGAAACACAATTTGTCATGTGCGAGCTACCCTTCCACACGCTCTATTTTTCTGGTTTTGATTGCTTTAAAATAAAAGGTTCTCCTTCCCCTTTACTCTGCCCTGGTGAGACCGCATCTGGAATATTGTGTCCAGTTCTGGGCCCCTCAGTTCAAGAAGGACAGGGAACTGCTGGAGAGAGTCCAGCGCAGGGCCACAAAGATGATTAAGGGAGTGGAGCATCTCCCTTATGAGGAAAGGCTGGGGGAGCTGGGTCTCTTTAGCTTGAAGAAGAGGAGACTGAGGGGTGACCTCATCAATGTTTATAAATATATAAAGGGTGGGTGTCACGAGGATGGAGCCAGGCTCTTCGTGGTGACAACCAGTGATAGGACAAGAGGTAATGGGTTCAAACTGGAACACAGGAGGTTCCACTTAAATTTGAGAAGAAACTTCTTAATGGTGAGGGTGCCAGAACACTGGAACAGGCTGCCCAGGGAGGTTGTGGAGTCTCCTTCTCTGGAGACATTCAAAACCCACCTGGACGCCTTCCTGTGTAACCTTATCTAGGTGTTTCTGCTCTGGCAGGGGGATTGGACTAGATGATCTTTGAGGTCCCTTCCAATCCCTAACATTCTGTGATTCTGTGAAAACCCGTGTTGATAAAATGATGAATGAATGAGATTAAGATTTTCCACTTAAAAATGGTCAGACCCTGACAGAGCAGTGAGGTCAGTGAAATGGTGAAGAGGATGGCAATATATTTAATATTAGAAAAGAAGTGCCGTATATGTACTCTACTGCATATTTATTGCTTATTAAAAAGTTGCATAGGCCCTTATTCTTAAAGGTGTTTATTCAGCTCTTCAGAGTTTGACTACTTCATCTAAATTTCATCGGCAATGGGTGAGATTGAAAGCTAGAGCTAGTAAAGGATTTAGGTGCTTTAAAATCTGTTTGAGGCATTGAAGTCCAAAATTGTTATTCAAAAATCCTAAACTTATTGATGCCATGGCTCTGGGCAATTTTAATATATTTAGATGCTTTCTTGGTTAGTTTAAATCTCTCTCTTTGTCTGTATGGAAAGTAGTTCCAGCATTGCTTAATTGCTAGCAGACTCCAGTAACCAGATGACACTTCCTTTAAATTTTTCTGCAGACACAGTTATGACACCTCTTAAACACAGCCAAGGTCTTTCTCCTCAGGAAATACAGCTGTGGCCATTCTGTTTCTGGGGAAGGTCTGTGATGACATGTTTCATGAAACAAACTATTGTGTAGACTATTTGTGCAGAAAATAGGAAAGCCAGTGATCATTTGGAAGAGAAATAGACTGGATGCTTTAGCTGCTAGAAGAGTCATTCCCTTCTCTAATGTTTTTTGTGTGTTTTGTCTCGTTATTACTAGATTATCTTTTCCAAAAAGTAATTTACCAGTTATTTCAAATAAGACTTACGATATACTATACTTAAGGATGCTACCAAACCAAAGAAGAATTTCTGCCTTCTTGATCGTGTCTATTTCATTTAACCATGAAAAAGTGAAAATTAGCCAAGTGTAATGTGCACTTAGGTACAGATGTTTTTTTTTTTATTAATGTTTAGAATTAAAAGGAAAGTTCTTAAGAAATGGAAATTCTGGTTGGTATGTCCTTTCAGATAAGTGTTTTGAGAAAGATAGTAGTTCTTAATTTTTTCACAAGGTATTTTCTAAATGGAACAGACAAAATATTACTTATGCACTGTCTTAAATGAGCACTGTCCCATGATGCAGGAAAAACTTGTCTCAAGAATGCTAACTCACTGCTAAACTTTATTGATTTAAAAAAACAAAAACAAAACACTCACAACAAACAAACAAACAGAAAACCCCATACTGCTCTGTGCAGAAATCTAAAAAGGATCTATTGATTGTTTTCTACATGAAGGATTTTTTTTTATTCTGATAAATCTGTTCTTGCCATTGTTGTTGTCCTTGACTCCCAACAGAAGCAATGCTTGTGTAAATAACCGAGAGTATCTGTAATCTTTTCTGTTACAGTAAATGAGGGGAAAGAAAAGTTTTAAGAACCACGTGACAGAATATTTTATGTACTGTGGTTGGCCCCTTTATTAACAACAAATTTGAAGACCTTTCTGCTCTTTTCCCTCTGCATTGAAAGAAACAATACTGAGAACTAGGTGTTGGTCTGGAATATATGCATAAAGTCCTTATCTAGATGTTTTAATAGTATTTTTGTGTTTTCTTTTCCATTCATATGTGCCGAAAAAGAAATCGAGTATCCTTTAAAAAACTACCAATAGCCAAACTACAATCACTAAATATGTTTCTCCATCTAGGTTTTGTAATTCTTTCTCTCATATACTCAGCAGTCACAGCTATAATAATCCCAGACTGGACAGTTCTTTGTGATGCTACTGTGGCTGTAAGAAGCAGAATCAGTTCCAAGATTGACGTATTTTGTAGAAATTGTGGTCTGTGTATAAAGCTATGTGTGTGGTGGGTTTTTTCAAACCTAGAGTGTTGGGTTTTTTTCTTCTCTGGCTTCCACTTCCAAGTGGCTTCAATAGGTACCTTTGTTAACATGCATTCTAGCTGCTGTCAAACTGATGAAGATATGGTCAATTTGTGATGGGGACCGCACTTAAAGAAGTGGTGGCTTCTGTCTCTTTAAATCAAAACCAAAGAAGAACAGCTATCTTGGTCACAATTACCTGAATATCTTGGGCAGCTGAGTAGCTAATAATAAAATGATAAGAGTTTACTTAGTCTTTAGTGCAGACTAAATGAAATTCCACTCCAAATTAGATACTAGCGTGCAATTCTGATAAATAAAGGGAGCTGCTGACATGTAAAAACTACAGGGTAAATATTTGAGTTCTGGGCAGTTCTGTTCCTACAATAATATTTGAGATAATTTTTCTTTACTCCATTTTCAGGCACACTTTTGTGGGAAATGTTTAATTGTGTTGGATCTTGATCTATATAAAGTATCTATAGGTTTTTTTCCCCTCATTCTCCTTTATTGGCTTTGTGGACTTTCCAGTGTGAAGTAGTAGATTTATGATGAACATGGTTGTGAATGTTGCTGTGTTAGCCTTTCTACCTGGTTGTCTTGTATCATCTCCAGTGGTTGTGTCCTCTCTCACACTGGCTTTTCTACTGCTGCTCTCTCTGTCCTTGCAGTTTTGCACAGAAAATAAATACCTGTATTTAGAGATATGAAGTAATTTAGTGAGACATTTTAGTGTCATGGCAGGTGTAAGGTTGAATTCACTGTGCTAGCATTCCTTCTCTGCAGTAGATGAATAAGTAAAATGTCACTTGAAACGGATGGAGAGCGATTCACTGATCTGCATTAAGATGGCTGGAATATTAGCTGGGTCCAAAACAGCAAAAACTAAAGCAAGTCAGGACTACAGGGAAGGCTAAAAGAAGGTTGGAGTAGGGAATAGAATTGCTACTGAAGAAGAAAACTAGGTAGACTGAGGGGAGACAGCTTGAGCAATCTTTTTGGTGTGGGCAGAGCTGGGGTCACATACTGTGCAATACTATGTGAGTAGTACACAAATATTACTATAAGGAGGTGCATAAACCACTCTCATTGACCTGCTGGGAATGAGGTTAGAGGGATGACTTATGTATTCCCTTCAAACATTTTTGTCCTCCTCCTACATAAAGTAACTAAATACAAACCCAGAAATGAATCTTGGGGCTGTACGGTTTATTTATGGTACTGAACATTGCTTAGTGCTCTATAAATAAGCTCAAGGAAAGAATGCACTTTGGTAAATACAGTACAGTGAAAACAATAGTGAAAGTCTACCATGGTTTCTAGAATTACTAATGAAAAAGTAATTTAATAATTTCTGTAGGAAAATTTGACTATAGCATGCTGAATAATAAGTGTTCAGCTGGGTTTGGAACAGCCGGAGTGAATATTTTTCTTAAGTTTTTTGTTTGTTTTTGATTTTTTTCCTTCAAAAAACCCCAAGTTTTCTTTCTAGCATGTAAATATTTCCAGTCCTTAACGGTTCTGAAATTAGATTTTATTTATACTTAAATCAGTACATTGGAGAATTGTCTGAAAAGTACTCAGAAGTGTATTTCAATTGAATTAATTTTTCTAAGTTTTTTTATCATACTACATTAGGGGTAACAGAATGAACTACAGCAATTTAAATTTAATTTTTTAATCTCCCACTTTAACTATTGGTTAGGGCTCTCATCAAAATTTCTCAGATGATCAAAGTGGAAGTAGTAAATTTAGTGTGTTTAGTAACAAAATGCATTGTCATTCAGGAGGCTTGCCATCAAGGAGCTAGAGACCAGAGATGCATGTGCCTTCCAAGATACAGGAAAGTAAAAGATGCCTTCTCCAGAGAGAAGAAATGAACAGTTATTCTCAGAGGACAGTAGGTGAAGAGGGAATGCATATACATTATGTGTCAATAACATTAAAAAGAGATTCACTTACACTGGGACGCTGCTGAAAGATGAGAAGCAAACCCAAGCACAAGGCTTGAACTGATTTGTGTAGAGCAGCTGAATGCAGATAATGATCCATTCTTTAGGTGTTATATCTGAGCAGCTCTGTGCTGTTTACTGTATCAAGCACAACCAAAAAGGAGTGTAACAAAAGGAAGAGGAATGTTGTAGATATCGTGATGCTTAAACACAATCTGAAGAAAGGTAGCAGCCATTGGTTTTACAACGTTAATTATTTGGCTGACAGGATTATGCACTTCATAAGTATGTAAAAGAGTTGCCTGTTTAAAGGCTGGGTAGGGGAGAAACTGGGACAAATCTCTGATAGCAGTTATTCCAGACGTTTTATGTGACAGCTCTCACAGCCAGCTGTGGTATATGAAGCATGCTGCAGCAAGTGAGGGGTTGAATTAATGGTATTCAGCAGAGACAGGAGGAAAGAGTAGGAGGTGGAAAAGTGCCATAAGATTTGTAAAGACTTCTGTATGTGATGGGGAAATCATAGGAGTGGCATAGCCAGGTAAAAGAGATAGAACAGATTAAGATGGGACCCCAGATTCTGATGAACTGTGGTTCATTTACCCTTCAGGATTGTGTGGAGAAAATTATATCAGATAACACCACTAAGGTTTCTACTACCAATTGTATGCATGCAGAGGGCTACCTGGATTCTACCTTCTCCTAATTTCTGCTGTTTGACCATAAAAATCCCTGTAGTAAAATAAGAAGGTTGTTAGTATTGTTTTTTAATAAAGTGAAATTTGTGATGATGTAGAAACAAATCCACTTTTCTGTCAATATACAATAGATATCTAAGGACATAATCTGAACAACAAATACATTCTTTTAAAATCCTGACCACACTAATATAGAATCATAAAATCTTTCAAATGTCAGATTGATGTTGTATACCATACAGGAAGTAATAAAACATGAAGGCAAAATGACACACTACATTATATAAAGTTTCAACTCCTAAAATAGACAATTTATAGAACACTTCAGTAAGCTTTCCAAATTATGCTTAATAAGCATCTTTCAGTGATTGTTTTTGCAGACATGACAACTTTTTAGGCATCTCAGAATTGTAGCTGCCAAAGAAAAAGAAAATCAAATTAATAATGACAGTATATGCCTTTCTTGTCCAAATTAAAAAAAAAGAAATTCTGATTAGAAACACTCCTATGTGTATATGGAGGAAAGAAATCTTAATTTATGTGTGAGTGCAAAATGAAAAATGTCTTTTAAAAAAAATCTCTGCATGCCGAGACATGACATGCTATGAAATGATGTTCAATGACTAAATGCCATCCTCTGAAATCTTGTCAGTTGTTTTTTGGGGTTTTTTTTGCAAAAATCAGCATTTCTCTCAAATAATAATGAGATGTAGCTGGCAGATAAGACAACCTAAACATGTTATCAGAGAAAATGGCAATTAGAGATATGTATGTTAGATGGTATTTGATTGGAAGTCTCTTCATTTATCAGCAAGGGGAGTGGAGCACTACAAGCACAGCAAAACTGAGTTTCTTTCCAGCTTTGCAAAGATTTTCCACCATTTTTATTGTCATATAGTTGAGACTCTTCTCTCAGCAGAAATTGGGTGTAGCACATCATGTATGACCTAGTAATGAATGAGCTGCCTGACAAGCTGCCACAAGGGTGATCCTCCCTCCCGCACAGTTTTTCTGAGCTATTGAATTTGATTGGAATTCCTGTTAAGGTTGCTTAAATGCCAACACCATTAACTGCTTCATCCTGTTAACCACTTTAGTTGGATTTTGGATATGTGGACCTAAAATATGTATACATGATTAAAAGTTATTTTCCCAGGTACTCTGTAGATAATGTATACTTCAGGAAGTGAGCCAGCCAAAACCACTGGGTTTGTATTCAGTTTTTACTGATGGGAACAAAATCATCTTTCTGGTCTCTCTTTTTATCAATGCAGAACTTATCCCTGGTGTATACTTCCTTTTTGTCTGTGTTCTTCCCATCTGTCCCAAGTAATCTGAAGACTGTAGGATAGATTCTCAGTCTAACAAGTTTTACTAGCTGAAAGCTTTTGAGATACTACAGGTCATCACTTTTATTTAATTACAGGTGACATTTTCTTTTCCGGGTGTATAGTTGAGCTAAGTTCGCTCCTATGTTTTATACAGTATTTTTTTTTTCTTTACAGAAGACCCTTCTTATTCTATTACAACAGTTGTTTTCTACATATTCTCATTCATTTTCTGGTAAGAAGGAACTGAAATAGAGAAGCATGTTCATAGTGCAGTTTCACCAGTGTCATGTGGTCCAGGCTTGTTTGATGACGTGATAGATCTCTTTGTTTCCATGCCTGCCAATTTGCATCTGATTTTCTCTTCATTTCCAACAACTGAAGCCTGCTGTCCTAGTTTCTGCTCTTCTGTGAAAATTGTGTTCAGGATTCTTTCATATCTTTATCAGAATATATATTTTCTTAGCTTAATATTAATTTGCTTTACCTGTGTTTCTAACGCATCCTATAACCCTTTTGTAGATTACTATATTCTGACCTGCTAATATTAACCATGAATTTTATTAATACTTACGTACGTCATTAATAGGGAATTTGGCTACAACTGAAATTCATGCTGTTTGCTTGCAATAAATCTGGGAAATTTTGACAGATTTTATTGTGAGAATCAACATTAAAAAAAAGAAATTGACTATCTGAGTTTTAATTTGGAAACTCATGGGAGCATCAGTATGTCCGCATGTATTTTCCTCTCATTTTTCTTGTTATGAAATTTGATCTGTAGAAGGTTTACTTGGATTTGATAGTAGAGAAATCAGTAGTTAGAGTTTCACCCCTGAAAAACTACCAGTAGAAAGGAGTTATAAAGTTCTAGGTTGAATCTGCCCAAGTTCCACAGTAACAGTAATACAGACTCTCTAATAGTAGTTTAGAGGTCACTTCTGAAGTATATTCATAGTCGGTCTAAATACCTGGCTGACTTGTGTCAGCATCACAATGCCAGCAGCATATATTTACAGAATTGTAGAATGTCCTCAATTGGAAGGGACCCACAAGGATCATCAAGTCCAACTCCTGATTTGCATCAGATTTGCATCTTTGTGCCAGTCTCATTGTATAGAATAAAAATTTTGGGAATTAGAAAATGAATCATCCTGTCATGAATGCAGCTTCTGCTCAAATGCTGTGGAAGTGTTTATTCCAAATATAATAGTATTATTTCTTTTTTCTCATTCTTTTAAAAAAGAAAAGAAACAACAAAATAGAAACAAAGATCTATACAGCACAGAGTGGTTCAGTGTGCTTACATTAATCCAATAAATGCTTTTTCTTAATGTCAGTTACTGTTGTAGAACTGGTTTTTGAAATCTTTCAAGAAATTTGAGCTTCAGATGCTGTCCATCTTGAACCTGTTAGTTATTAAATTGTCTCATAGGATCATAAGACAATTCCCTTCGGAAGGGATCTCTGAAAGTCTTCAGTTTAGCCTGCCACTGAAAGCAAGGTCTGCATGGTTAGATGAGGTTGCTCAGGATTTTATCCAGTTGGGTCGTGAAACCTCCAAGGATGGAGACTGTACAGCTTCTGTGACCAACCCATTCCACCGCTTGGCTGTTCTCATGGTAGAAAGCAGTCCATTCCTCTCTTGTTTCAACTTATGCCCATTGATCCATGTCTTTTTGGTGTCGGGAGTCTCAAAACTGTATGCAGTATTCTACGTGTGATCTAGTGGGTACTGAGCATTTTTTTTAGAATTCTTTGCTATTTTTAGCCCCATTGTTAAAGGAACTCTTAATGTTGAAGGTACTGACTTTAGTCCTTTCTTAATTCTCAGCTATTTGCAGCTTTTCTTTCCTGGGGACAAATCTTGCTTCTAATTGCTCTCAGGAGATATCAGTGTGAGTCACTGGAGGAGAAGGGCAAGGAGCACCCTCTAGACTAAATTTGCTGCATTTAGCATCAGCGTGTTGTTTATGGGATTCTCCTCCTTTGATACAGCTCTTTTTCTTGGGAGTGTCACCCTGAATCATCTCAAATAAAAAGTGATCTTGTTCTTGATTGTGGTACAGCCATACTTCAGAGAACTCAAGTACTAATTTACATGTACCACCCTCACAGAGACAGAGCATAGCAGAAATCTTTATCTGGAAGCCGGCTGAACCTTGTAGCAGAATTGTTAGTGTAATTACTCAGGAAAAAGAGCTACTTTTTTTCAGGATGGCTTAAGCTCAGCAGGCATAGGAAGTAATTCAAGTTTTGGGTCCTGCAGCTTTAATACCAAACAGATGCTGTGCCTGGTAGGGATCTTTCCTGCCTAAAATACAAATCACAGCAGCTTCAGGGCTGATCAGAACTCTCCTGGCTGCTAATCTTGTACAGTGGAGAAGAGGCTGAGTTGACTCTGCTCAGTGGAAATTTCTCTTTCTATCTGAAGAGTATGCCAGCTTTTGTAGTTTCTTCAGCACTGAATGATTGGGTAAGGATGAGGAGGAAGAGACAGAGAGAAGAGAAAGAGATAGGGGCTAGTAACATGCTTGTAACCACAGATAATGGAAATAAATTAAAAATTGCGCTTTTTTTGGTAAAGTATTTTCTGTGTTAATTTATTTGCTTAGTCAGAAATTATTTCATATCACTCAAAAAAATAACAGTTCATAGATTTAATGAATTATATATTTGTAAAATATTTCATTCTTCCAGCTATTGTGCCTTTCTGGTTTTTGTTTAGGTTTATTTATTCAAAGTGGAGGATATATCACTAAAATATGTAATAAAAATGAACCAAATCTTACAACAGTTTGTGATATTAATACTTTTAATGAATGTAGTTTGAGGTATGTTTGGTTTTTCATCATGTAATCCATTGAATGAGTATAACTCAAAATAGATCCAGAAACCGAGATTCTTATCTATATCTAAACTTAGTCTGCAGCCTTTGATCAGAAGTCTCCTAGGAGAGGGTGCTGAAAGATTATTCAGTATTGTTAAAAACACATGTCTCTGCCCCTCTCATCCCTTTCACTTTCTCATCCAAACATTCTGGATTTGGTTTGACCTGGAGTATGATAACGCTGTGAATTTCTTAAGACTCAGACTCATGGTCGTTTCAGCAGGGGAAGTAAGTACAATCCTTCAGTGCTTCCATTAGATTCAGACCTGTGCTTTGGGGTGGCGTTCCATGCCCCATGTTGCATCTCTCTTCAGCAACATAAAAGTGCTTGCTTCAAGTCCCTGCTTCATGGCAGAATTTTGAAATAGAGGTTCCTTTTGTCCCTTTTGCTTTTTTCTACTTCTCCTTCAGAAGTGACCAGGGAACCCCAGGACTCTGTGGGAGGTAAGTGCTGCACTGTTGGCAAGTTAGCTCCAAATACCCAGTGCAGACACTATTAAACCACAGTAAGAACATGTGAAACTGCAGATTTATTTGACCTTGTTGAGTCTAGATATGATATATAAAAGATGAACAATACCATGTGTATCATGTATCCAGCCTGTCAGTCAGTGGCACATGTATAAAACAACTTAAACCACTTTCTCTAGTCTGTGGGTTCTTCTGTGTTAACATTTTACCTCAGATCAGAAATTTGCTTTTGAAGCAAATACTCTGATCGCCCTGATTTGCCAGCCTGGTATATTGCCTAGCAATCCTACAGTACACAAGGTGAATTTTCTTTATATGAAAATAAAAGAGAAGACATACTGTAGGAGCATGCCTGATGTGATCTGAACACTAGTGGTTATTCAGTCTGTTGAGACCAGACCAGAGCTATGCCATAATAAAACACACTGAAATACTTATAACGTAGATGTCAGGTCCTTGGCCTGAGGTGTTTTGTCCTCCAGATGCATTCCATGCTGCCTTCTAATGTCTGTACTACCTCCATGCTACCACAATGTCTCCTAATGTACTCATACACAGCCTCTTAGCTCATAGGTTGGCTTACATGGAAGTAACTTTTGCCTATTGACGTTGCAGAAATTTTCCAGAAATCTCATCAACATCAAAATTACATTTTTCTATACTTCATACCATTATAAAAGAGATAAACATCAATAACATGTAATGTTATTAGACATTATTATTGAGATGTCATTTAAAAAAAAATTTTGCTCATGATTTTATTCAGTCACTATTTGAGCTGCAAACCACTTTTTTTTTCTTTTTTTCTTTTTTCCCCCCTCCTTCTCCTGCCAGTTTACCCCAAACTCATTTACCATCCTTGCTATGAATAAGCTGGGGTATAATCAGCCTCTCAGAAACAGTTTAAGCGAAGTGCATTGTGGTGTGCGAGTTGGACTGGAACTACTAATAGATTATCTGTAAGTGTTTCTATTTTTTCTGAGGTGTCTTCCCATGTGAAAATAAATATTGATTAATTTGTTCAGATTATTGATTTTTTCAGAGGATCTTGTTTTTATCTCTGTGAGAAGGGAAGTTAGGTATTTCAAATTAAACTAGTATGAATCATCAGCTTTGATTTTACCAGGTGGGGTTAGCATGGCTTTTATAGCTCAGGTTTTGTCAATAATTTTTTTGCGGTCAAGGTTTCTACATTTTCAGTAATAACTGACTTCTTTAATAGTCATAAATCCCATAAGGTTTTTACACATATATGTAACATAGTGAAAGATCAAACAACATTTTTCTGTATTAATTGGCATGTGCCGCATATAGTGAAGCCTCAAATTCTACAAACAGCAAACAAAAAATAGAGAGGGTTGCAGTACACTAAAAGCTGACTGGAATGATAAAAGGCAAACATTTTCTGAAACAAAATGAGCAGAACACTGTATCCTAAATTCCAGTCAGGATAAGGCCATGCCAGAATCTGCTACGTGCCATTTAAATACATAAGATAATAATTACATTCAAAGAACAAATTACACTGTATTTATGCCATTTCCTTTTATGCAGAAACAGAGTGAAAAACACTAATTGTAGCTCTACAGCTCTGAAGAAAGTTGCCAATAAGTGTAGCTGTGTAATATAGTTGTTTTGAATGGTTTCAACTTCTGGAGGTTTTAGATTTGTATTCTAGGAAGTTCTCTGTTAAACCACAAATATTGTGATCTCATAGGGTTTTGTTTGAGGCACGAGACTGTCCCATCAGTGGATTGTCCTATTGGTTTTTTGTTTGTTTTGTTGCTCAGCTGCCCTAAGGTCCTCCTGCTGTCACATGCTGCTACTGTGAATTTCAGAAATCATATATGATTTATCAGTGACATCTCAAGCAAGAATGTTCAGGGCAGCTACAAGTGTGTCCAGTTCAGTGTTCTGTATGGTGTAAGGAGTCTCTTTACAATCGTGCTTTGGCTCACCTCAGCCTATTTTCAGAGTGCTCTCAGTTCTTTCCTATTGACTATGAATTGGTATGAGGTGCTGTCGTGTAAGAGCACAACTAATGAGCTCTAACCCCTAATGGGCATTAGCTCACAAGATCAAACTGGAGCTAGTCAGCTATAACAATTTCAAACATGTAACATGGACTACTGGTCCTCTGTAGCAAATGATTCGCTCTACAAATTTCATTCCTGTTGTGCCATGATACTTGCTAAATTAGATATAGTCTATATTAATTCTTCTTCTGTTGTACTTTCTGCTACTTCAGCAACAGTGGGAATGTTTCCTCTCTATATGACTTGGAGAGGATCTGTAAAGGGACACACAGCTTTTGAAGAAAAACAAGCATTTTTAGATCCAGTGATCTCAGCTCCATTGAGCTGCAGAATTATCAAGGACAACTTAAGACAGATAAAAATAGAGTGGATAGTTAAGATTTGATGCTGCTATTTTAATATCCAGTATCCAATATGCTATGTATGAACTGATTTCTTTGCTTGGTAGTAAATGCACATTTCACTGATTTCAGCAGAGATTATATGACAAGGTCGCAGTTCAGCCTTCATTCAGAAGTCACTTCTGCTGAGAGTGTGGGACATTCAGTTCAGACTTTCGACCCAAGTAAACAAGCATGTTTTAGAATTTTTTTCAACCTGCCAGTTTTATAAATTGGAATTTTAAACTAATACATATTTGTCAAGTATGCCAAGGTGTGAGAAATTCACTAGGGAAGAACAAAAGTATAATTTATTGACTGCGGTATTTTTCAAATTATTCAAGTGTTATTCATTTCCTGTCACCTTTCCCTGAACTTACTATGCTATACCTTACTCGGGACTGAAAATACAAGGCTGTGATGAACACCTCCATAAAAATAAATACATTTGTTGTATTATTTAGAAGAATGAAGGGCAGTAGGTGGTCTTGATATTCCCAGAAGTAAACCTGCATGTGGCTTGATGTGGTTTCCCCCGTCTGCGATTATGACAAAGACAGCATTAAACCTATTATGTTTGAAACTGATTTTAGTTTAAGTCTTGTAGAACTGTCAATCCATTCACTGACATAATGGCAACACACAATTAGTAGTGCTTCCTAAGCTGGTGACCTCTGCCTGCTATCCTTCTGCCCTTACAGAGATTTCTCTCAGTCTTTTCTCTGGAAGCTGACTTACTGTGGCATGCACAACAAAAGCCAGAAGTAGTAGTTCACAGTTTCCAACTCCTTGACTTGAAACTCTGTGGTCTTCCAGTGCTTTCTAGGCTTTGTCTCACCCCACTTGCAGTCCTCAGTAACCTGGACCCAGCATCTGTCATCTCGGTTTATTCTTTCATGTTCAGTTCTTATTGGGAGGCTGTTGTTTCTCAGCTGAGAACATTTTTCTACATTCCTCATCTTCTTGGTTTGTTGCCCAAATGCTCTAAATTTCCTGGAGTCCTTTCAGGCTTGTTCACTGGTTTTGGGCTACTTCAAGGTCTTTCTACACAAACTTTAGGCTTGCTGTCCTCTTAGTCAAAACTCTCAGAAGATCAAATACTTGTGTGATTAAAGACCTTGCTGGGACCACCACATATTCAAAGGAAGATGGAAGCAGAGGAAGGTGAAGAATCCAAACAGGATGTTGCAAGAAATATTTACCCATTCCATGTCTTATGCTAAATTTTGTATTAGTATATTCTAGCGAAAAATCTCCTTGAAAATACTCCTCAAGACGTTCACTTTAAACAATTTGTAGCAATTTTGCTGAATTCTTGAGAGAGGTAGATGGTATCCATTTGGGTCTTATTTAATACATCCTTTAGCCATAACTTTCAGAGCTGTTAGTGATGCAATCAAGAAATAAGCTTTGTTTAGAAATAGGAAAATGGCCAACCTTAAGGGATAAAAAACCCCTCTGCTCTTCTGCTGGAAAATTCTGCATGTAGTAACAGAAAACAATTGCTATTGCTTTTTTGGTATATTCATTTTCAATTCTGGGAACAGAGTAAAATGTCATCACCTTGTAAAGTACACATTTATACAAGCTTTTGGAGATAAAGCAAACAGCATGCTCATCTTCTGTGAAGCAAACTTTGGAGGAAACTGGATGACCACTCTGTTTACTATATGCTCTGCCAACTGTGTTGCAAATTAATGTACTGAAGACTGCTGGGCGAAACGGTTTGCAGATTTTTAGTATGAGTGTGAACTATTGCCATAGATACAGTTTTATAGATCAAACACTTGGCAGTGCTGAGAACATTGAGAATGATGGCAGCTCTCCACAGAAGGAAATGGTGTTTTGTGTGACCTTCCAGGCATCTTCCGTGTGGATTAGCACAGACACGCTCTCTGGATTGATGATACCAGGCACAAGCTCAGTAAGAAAAGTATTTGTTTTTATTACTGGAGGGTAAAGGGCATCTTTGCATCTTCACAGCAAGTTGTTAGCTCCCTCTAAAATACTGGTGTTTCCTGTTTTATAGCTCCAATTCTCAAAACTGCTCTGGGAGAACCAGACCTGACTTGCACAGCAGCCACTACGGCCTGTGTGAACAGGCTCAGACTCTGTGGTGTTGATAATGAAACGAGGTTTGAATTTGGTCCTGGCTCTTCAGTACTTTAAGGACTCTCTGTTCCGCTCATAAGCTCTGAGGACACTTGGCATTTTCTGCAAGGAATTCAACACCTTGCAGAATTAGTCTCTGGCTGAATTCAGATGTGATGCACAGAACAGGTAATTATGATGAACAGGTACGAAAGAAATATGACACTTCAAGATAAAACAAAAGAGATGCTGTTGTGGCTGGTCACTAACATCCAGAAGTTGTGAGTTGAACAAAAGATTAATTGCTCATAGAGTATGTAAATACTTTTATAATTTTTTAAAATTGACTTCTGATCATTTTTAAATACCCAGGATCATGATTTGGGCTTTTCTTTGCAATTAGTAATCTCTCTCAGTTTTAACATAGAGTGGCAGTGCTCGGTCCCTGTGTCATCCTTTAAATGCAAAAAAAATAAAAAAAATTCTTGTGTATTGATCTTGCTTTAGAAGCTGAAATGTTAGTAATAAATTATAATAAGTACCCAATCATTAATAATTGTTAACAATAATTTAATTATTTAATTTGTATGGGTTTGTGCTTTATATTTAACTTATATTTGGGTATATTTAATATTTATTTTTAATAATTTAACTGTAGTAAATATCAAATAATAAACATTGGCTAGATTTAAACAGTGTATTTTGTCCCAATACAGTCTACACAGAATTAACTTCCAACTCCCACCCCACCCTCTGCTTAATTTTCAATACATAGGCTCTAGTGAAATTACAGAAATACAAGCATTGATTTGTTTTCAGTGCTTGTTAATATGTCAGGTAATGATTTCTTAAGTCAATATTTATTTTTTAAAAAAACTATATGATAATGGAAAATGAAGTAATTTTGGTTTATTTCTTGCAACTCTAATTACTGGTGCTAAACGTAGCATATTGTTTTACTCTATAATTTACTATAAGATGGGAGGCAGATGCCATTTAAAATAAGTTGTTCTTGCTTTAGAAGATCCCTTTTTCTGTGGTTGGCAGTTATAGCATTAACAGCAAATGCTGTGTAAATTCATTCTTGCAGCTACTTTCCTTCACATTGAACGCAGGTAGAGAGCACTGAAGACACTGGAGCCTTCAGGTGGCCCTGGAATTTGCTGAAGAACAGACTGCTTTGATTCTCCTTCATATTTATTAATAAACCTGAGAACTGCAATAACTTGTTATGAATTTCAGAAGTATGCGGAGGGAACACTGTAACACTTGCATGAGAGAGAGGGTAAAATTTACAAATAATTGGTTAGAGTCAATGCAGTTCACCTTGTAGATGACTGAGGTGACAGTGTACCTAAAGGATAAATTATCATACGGTTGTTTTTCATTATTCTGGTTAAAAGTCCTTAGAATTACATACGTATTACCAAAGACTGTAAATCATTGAGGTATTTGATCCTGGGTGGAGACAATCATTGGAAGATTTTATTTTTTGAACAAATTGAATGAAATGGCTACCTGCCACCTAATGTTTGATGTTTGAAGGCATGCATGAAGAAATAGAGGAAAGAGCTTTTTGCGAAGAAATAGATTTTTTACTGGAAGTATAACTGAAATTAATCTATTATTAACATTGTTGTGAAAATGCTTATGAAGGTGTATTAATCTAGTAGTAAGTCTTGATGTATGGTAGTTCTTTCAGCATCACTTGCTGCTATTGGTCACCCCAAAGAGTACTCTGCATTTTTCTTGGGCTCTCTGGGCATGTTTGTGTAACAGTTTAAGCTTTAATCAGAACCTTAGGTTTCAATCTTTTTCTGCCTTTTTCAGTGTGTTGAAAGGTGCCATGTGTTGCACTAAGCAAGACCTATTCCAGTGGGCCTGTATGCGGTGTTGAATTGGGATGGCTCCAGCTTGTCTTATTTAAATATTCTCAACCCCAGGCCTTTACAAGTTCTTAGCTTTATTAGTAGCGGTGTGCCACTTAAAAAGTTGTCAGGTGTCTACTTGAGAACTAATAACATGCACAGCAACACAGTTAAGTTGAATTCAGTCCAAGCTGACACGTTCAATGACAGGATAACTGCTCATGGGGTTGTAAGTGGAAGGAGTTCCTAAAACTTGGTTCCTAATTCCTAAGAATTAAGTGATTTTTAAACAGGAAAGCTTCCAGAATGAATAGTTTACTTGTAGTTTTGTACTGAACTCTTCATGGATATGAGTGATAAAATATAAGAGAAAGTTTGAGAGGAAATTTTTTTTCTGCTTTGGACTGGACATCCTGCATCTGTACTTGCATGTGCATGAGCAGGAGAGAGGAGGAAACAATACAGTAACTTGATTTTTGAATTTATTTTGAGCAGTGGAATAGTTCTGTGACACATGGTAATTTCTTTATAAACATTGATCCTTAAAATGTGATATTGCTGTTGTGAACAACATTTCGACATGGAGTCTTGGTCACTCAGTAATGGCAAAATCTGTAAACTAGGATCAAAAGTGATTTCAAATATTCATACATACATATAAACAATAATGACTAGGAAAAGGACCTAAAAATTACTGTGGTTAAGGCTGATTTTAAGAAGGTCCTAAGAAGGACAAGTAGAACAGTAGTATGTTAATCCATCAAATATTTTAATTGTTTCTGCACTAATTTGAGAAGTAGCAGAAATAAGCAGGAAGAGCTGAAATCTTAATTAATGATCACACCAGTTACTCAATTGGCATATGAGACACTCAGTGGGATAATTCACCTGATTAGAATATTAGTGGGTATAATTTGCTCCACAAACATCTGCAAGGGAGGAAAATGAGAGAATGTATTGTTTTGCATGGCAAGTAGATCCATAAAGACATGACACACATTTTCTGGATAAGGATAAAATGGTAAAATTAGCTGTGAACCACCAGTTAAGATTTGACTCTTGGAGGAAACAAGACTTTTTCTAGAGAAAAAAAAAGGCAAAATTTTGAACTGTACAGACAATGGTAGTAAAAGCTTTTTTAGAAAATAAATATAACAAGGCACAGAATTGCCAGCATACTTTGGAGAATGGAGGGGGGAAAAAGGGAAACTAAAAAGAAAAATAGATATGCAGTTCTAAACATTGTGGAGAAATGGGAGAAAATGTGAAAGTAGCAAAAAGCCTGGGTGCAAATGACTGTGAAAAGAGAAGGTTTACAGTCCTTAGAAAATAAAATAAATCCTACAAAATAAACAAATTAAGTTCAAGAAAGTAGACTTAAACAAATTCACAGAACTGGTAGGAAAATGTGGTAGGACGCAAGTTAAGTAGAAAGGGAGTTCAGAGAACTTTCTTCTCCTTAAACAGACGAAGTTAGAGACATGCATCCATTTATCCTGGGACACAGAAGGACTAGAAACTATAAGCAGGGATGAATTTGATAATGCAATGAAATCTTCAATGATCTCAAACAAAAGGGCATGAACATAACGTGGAAAATACATCAAACTATTAAGGACATTGAAAACAGTATAAAAACACAGGCATAAAATCAGAAGTGTCAAGGTAGAAAATATGATACTTTTGGCAAAAGATTATGAAGGGAAAAAAGAAAATATTGCTATTATTCCCCCTAGTGTTAAGAGTATGATTAAGGAAGTGGTAGATTTACAAATGAATAGAATGGAAAACCTATCAAAAAATAATAACTGCAGTTCATTTAAAAGACTTTGTGATTGCTACTTCATTAAAATTATTCTTTGACTCTCAAAGGACTGGCTCAGGTAACCTCAGAATTTTGAATGGTTATTCTTGGGAATATAAAAAAATAGAGGAGTTTAGAAAAATGAAAAACTAGTGTCTGTCCATAAAAAGATAAACAAGGAATGCATGACAGCCAGTTTACCTTCCTAGATAAGTTCTGGAGCAATAATCAACTACTGAACTTTCCATATATCTGAAAGAAAAGGAAATAGGTCTAACATCAGTTCACTAAGAAATTCTTGTGCCACCAAACTAATTTTTTTTCTATATCAAAGTCAATGATCTTGTAAATAGGACAGATGCAGTAGAAGTTTTATCCCTTGACTCCATTAAGTATGCTTTCCTGTCTTATGAAATTTCTGTGAGAGAACTAAAGAAACATAAAATACATTAAACTGCCAGTATCACAGGAGAAAAAAATATACTCAAAACATCAGGTTTGTTTAGCCCCAAAAAGAAGAATCCTGACTTGGGAACTAGGATTTGAATGAGAAAATTGGTTAAGAAAAGTCATCAATGAGGAAAACATTTAAGTGCAGAAGTTAGATCTTTAACATTATAAAAGTAACCTTTCTGATGCTGTGGACAATGACACACTGGAATGATCTGGGTTAGAACAATTGGAAGTTCATAAGCTATACATCTGCTAGAAATGTTTTGGGTATTGCTGATCTTGCTTGGGGTGGGGAAATGGTGTAAATCATCTTCCAAGATCCCCTACAGCCACACTTTGTAGTTATTTCCATGACATCTAGCTACTTAAATTAGCCATGGTTGGTCACTAGCTTCCACTATGTCAAACTTACCAGAACTTACATGTAATTTTTCCGTTTCACTTCTCAGAGGAGCCTCATACAAGTTCTACTGAAAATTCTTACCACTTCAGATAGTGACCTATATTATTTTCTTCTACAGAGAGAAAACGGAAACATTTATATTGTTTACAGGATTAGGTAAGGTGCACGTCTGTGACTAAGAAGTTAAGAGTTGTTAAGCATACCAATAACAATAAAATAGTATTAGCACTTTTTTTTTTTTTTTTTCCCTAGTGGGTTGCAACACTTGGAGAATAAAAAATTGAAGGAATGTTTGTGCCCTCCTTTAAAAATAATCAGAAATCAAAACATACTTCTTGTTCTCTTTCCTGAGTATCATACTTTATTTATTTAACCGAGTTTTCAGTTTTCTTGTCTTGACACCCCTTTCCTTGGGGAAGGGGTGGGAATTTGGGAAACATTGGCTTCCTCAAATGAGGTGATGGTTCACACGGGCCTGAAGAGTTTGCTCTTGCTTGAGTTTGCTGAAAGTGCTAAGAGCTTACATGGGCTCAAGGAAAGACAGGACAAGATTTTGGAAGAGATAAGCACTAATGGTGGCTACATACTTTAAAAGATATATCTGGCTCAGGAAGACCCTGAACTGGTTGGAGCCTGGGAGGTAACTAAGAGGCAGTACCAGATGCACATGGCCCATTCTTCCCACTTCTCTCATGGGAGCTTATGGTCACTGCTGAAAATATGATCCTGGCCTGGAGGGATCAGTGGCATAATCTCATCTACTGTACCTCTAAACCTAGAGCTCCAGCCAGTGGATACTCTTCCCATTGCTTTATAGTATCTCTGCTGTTCCATGGCAGATGCAATGCATCTGGATGGTCACAGAGCTGGAAAGCTCAGTTTGGCTTCCATAGCAAGGCAAAAGAAATGTGGTGACACTGAATGTCACTACAGGAGGTGGTGAAAATGGTGAAGGAGGAAGGGCAGGCGCCAGTCTTTTCTCTTTAGTGACCAATGACAGAACCCAAGGGAACGGCAGGAAGATGTGGCAGGGGAGGTTTAGGTTGGACATTAAGAAAAGGTTCTTCTCCCAAAGGGTGGTGGAGCACTGGAACAGGCTCCCCAGGGAGGCAGTCATGGCCCCAAGCCTGACGGTGTTCAAGAAAATAAATTTGGTTTTAATGAGTTCTTACCCTCGAGTTCTTATTTTACTTTATAGTGTTACTATTCTTAGATTAGCCTTTGCTGTATTGTTTAATCTTGTGCATAGCTTCTAAATATGTAACATCTTTTAAAAATTACTTCAATCCCATGTTACAAATTGAAGAGTGGAGCCTCCATCTTCGTCAAATTACTATCAGTTTTCATGTTGTGTTCTAGTCTGCTCCTGCTCCAGCATTGCAAAGGTCCAATTGCCTGACTAACCATTGTCTTTCATATCATGGATAATTAGTTGCTAAGGCAGAAGAAAAGGAAATAGAGGGCACCATTTTTACTGGAAGAAAGTACAAAAATTGTAGTTCTAATACCACCTTTAAAATCTCGGGTCTGTTTTGTTTCTGTGTGCATATGGTACAACACACGATGTAACACTAACATGTGAAATGTGGTGTTCCTGTGACTCTGGTGTCAGTACAAACAGGAATAGTAAACCGCATCCTTTGAGGCTTTTGTCAGTCTGATATTTCCAGCTCTGGTAAACATCCAGATTTCATAGAACACTTCAGTTTGCCCTCTTATTCCCTCCCTTGTGGAGGACTTTGTTTTTTGATTAGTTGCTGAGATAATTGCACAGACTGTTCCTCTCAGTCTCACCATCTCTCAGTGTCTTAGCCTCTCCTCACCAGGGTGTGTTCTCCAATGGCCCAGAAGGACATCACAGAGGTGTTCTGAGGTGCTGTGGGGGAAGAGTGTCACTGCCTATTTGTCAGGAAAAGAAAGGAGAATTGGCCATTGTCAGTTCTTTGTAGCAGCTTCTGTTTGAAGGAAGCAGGCAGGCAAAGGTGGTGCAAGGAAAAGGGCATCAGATAAAAAGGGGTGCAGAGAAGCTTACATTTAGTTTACAGATAAGTTGGTAGAGATAACACTTAGAAATGTGCAGTAACTGTTTATTTGATCTGTATGCAGTTTATACGTTGCGGCTGATTCCTTGGGTGCATCTGCATTGCTGGCCCAGTGATGGTGACCAGGGTCAGACAAAGCCCAGTGGTCACCCACCACGGCTGTAGTGCTAGGGCAGGTCCAGGATCAAGCTCTGGATCAGAACGTTATGTGGCCAGGCACAGACAAGCCACAGAAGCAAGGACCACACGGGTGGCCTGAATTAGCTTCCAAACGAAGCAGAGGCAGGTGTCCTCCCACAAGTCTTTTAAGGCTCTTTCTTGAACAGCTCTTCCTCCATAGTGGTGTGAAATAAGATGGGTGCCACATCAGAGAGCTGTCCTTGAGCACAGGCAGCCACACTCCTGGGAGGCAGGGAGTGTGCAGTAAGTGTGACAGTAAGCAAAACCAGTGTCGGTGTGCAAGACGTTATTGAAAAGAAGAATGATACAGACATATTAACAGCTAAAATCAATTACTTAGAAAATCTGTAATTGCAGGAAACAATTTCTTTGTGACCCTTTATGATTCAAAATAACCTGACTTCTTGTGAAGTAGTGTTAATCCATGCAAGTCAACATATTGTAATCTATTTATGTAATTCTTCTGTGTGGAATTAAGTGATGGAAACAAAACGGTGGTCAAGGTTTTAACTACTGTCCTTTTAGAAGGGTTTAAACAATATGATATTTTTCAACCAGAAACAAGTATATTTCTTCTTGAATGTGGAAATTTAAGTTACACCCTTTGGTGTCACTGCATAGTAAACTATCATTATACTACTTTGCTTACATCAGTCATTATTATACTGCAAAGTTGACAGGTCTGAACAAAACTGGTTTGGTTTGGTTTTCTGGGCCACATGTCACTACTCTCTTTGTTTTGTATCAGTTATTTTGCAAAGAGTGCATTGACATAAAACATACAGTTTTCAATTTGAAATATCTGTCACAAATAGGAGACTCTGAATAGATTAATAACCCTTTTTGACTTTTAGAACCCTTCTATTTATTCTGCTCCTTGGTCTATTCTATGTATTTCCCCAATGATGGATGTCAAATGAAAATTCCTATCTGTTTAGCCTTCCTAAGAATACTTCTCCTACTCAGGATTCAGGCTAGTAGTTTTACATACAGTACAAAATACAGTATAGACAGCTAATTCTGTGAAATACCTTCACCTCTTACTGCATATGTTTAGGGTTCAGCTGAGGTTCATTCGCATTGAATGCTGAGAATAAATGTAGTTTGAGATTTCAGATAGGTGCAGGGAGGCTTACTATCATAATTATCTATAGAGAGAGTTTATAACTCTGTATTTACAGTACAGGTATTAATCCAGTACATTTATAGGCACATACAAAGATAAGGATAAGTTGTGCATACATTTTCAAGGCAATTCCCAGCATGTTTTGAAATACAATTTCCATTTAGTATGAGCATACAGTGCAAGGGGGATTATGTGCTTGTTGTTTTTTTTTTTCTGTTTTAGTCCTCTGTGCCCTCCCATCACTTAGCAGTTCTTCAGAGTCCATACAGCTTGTGAGAATTTTCTTTCATCACCCCTTTCAGTCCCTTTGCCAGTTCATTTTCTTTATTATACCAGCTTTGTAACGTTAATTCTCAACTTCAAAGTAATTAATTTAATTCTCTCCTTATATATAATTTCTTTGACTTTCCATCTCCCGCTCCCTATTGTGTTCCTTTATACTTGCAATCTCTCTGTTTTGCAACTGTTTTCTTGTTATTCCTTCATCATCTCTTCACCTTTTCCATGTCCACTGGGATATGATGGGAGCTGGGTAAAGGGAAGGGATTACATTCTTGAAATGATCTCTCCCCTTTGTTAAATCACAGTTAAGAAAGATTTCTGATATGATGGTTACAAATAATTAGTGACATAATTGCATAATTATCTGACATATCACATATATAACTTTCACTTGCAGAAAAAAATAATACTTTTTAAATATTATTGGTCTTATCATATATGAAATCAGCTTACAGTCAAGTAGTGACAACGCTTTGTGGGCAGGCTGTATTTTATTGCATACAATTCCTCATTATTCGGTACACGCCTTGCCATCTTATGTTTCAAATAATATCAGTCAGATAATATAATCTAATACAATTATAAAATAATAATTTTATAGTAACTTATTCATTAATTATTATAATTAGTTTAAGGAGAATTTTGTGTATACAGCTCCAGAGAATGAGGTCCCTCATTTATCTAGTAGCTTCACATCATGACAGATGAAATCATAGTTGCAAACATAACTTCTGTGTGATCTTTTGACACTTACTGATGAGTAGCAGCCAACATGACAGAAATTCACACATAAATATTTCCCAAGCCTTTAAAGTAAATTAGTAATTATTACAAGGAATAAAAGCCACCTCAGTGTTACTGGAAGGGTGGGCTCTGCATTCCACCATTAGCATTAGTTTCCTGTAATAAGACTGTGGGTTTTTTGTTTCTTGTAACTTTGCCAAATGTTGAACATTTGGGTTGATGTCTTCCATGTCATGTACCTGCCCTAAAGTTTAACTATTTTATAAATATTTAACCCCATGTGGCCCATCTAGGTATGAAAGCAAGGCCAGGTTGCAAATATCTTCTGTTGCAATAGTAAGGAAATAGTTCTAAAGCTGTGTTTATTATTTCATATTTTATAAAAATATATTTTATTAGTAGTACATTATTTCCTGTTGTTATATGCAGTGTAATTCTAGTGCCTGTGTTTTTGTAGTGAGAATTTCAAATTTGACAGGGAAATGATTTGTGTGAGGAAATGCCTTTTGGCTTGTGTGGAATCTACCCAAAAGCCAAAAAATTTTGAAAAATCCTATATGCTTTGTCTAGAAGCTAAAAGCTTTGAGGGACTCTGTTATTGGCAGGGAGCAGCTGCTTTAGTGCTCTTGCAGCTCCCACTGCAGACAAGGCAATGCTCTGTTAGCACAGAGAAACCAGACAGGAGTGCAGCTGGAAGTCTGCCTCTCTGCTAATAACTGAGGCAGCAGAAAATCATACATCTTGGATGGCTTTTAGTCAGAGAGAAAGGAGCAGGCTGTGGCTTTGGAAGCCCAGGGAGATAAAAGCTGGGTCAGAAGGGGATAGAAGTTGGAGGAGGAAAGGGGGAACAGAGAACGGGCAAATGGAGAAAAAGCAGAGCTAGCTGGACAGAGGAGTGGAAACTAGTGAGTTTGATGGAGGAGAGGCAATCCCCATTTTTTATTTGGATGCTCTGTTTATCATCTTTAACATAGGTTTGTACATGTAGGGGTGTAATTTTCAGTGTTCTGGTCTCTCCCAGACAGCCAGGAAGTGGACTAGGTGGATCTAAGATAGTTTTGTTTGCCAAAATTATATTTTGCTTCTCTAAGATCATGATAAAATTTGCACAAGATCTCACTGACATTGTAATCTATTAATTCCAGGAGCTCAGGGAGAAATTGCTCCTGAGATATGCTCCCATGAGATCAATGTTTAAACCCAGAAAACATAAACAATACATTGGGAATGAGAAAATGTATGCATTTACATGGAGGTGACTACTTTTCAAGTGTTGAAATAATAATATGGTACTCTAAGAATAAGTTAGAGTCTTATGTTGCTACATGATTTAAACTCTTACTGAATATTTAGCACCTTACTATTCTCTCACTGTATATTAGTTTTCTGCTAGCACATGTTTAGAATTAGACCCGTCTAGACCAACACTGGGAAATATCTTGTGTTGGAAATGTGAGCTGACAGAATCAGTTCTCCTTGCGAAGTGCAGTGTTACATTTAGTTCATGTGCATCTCGCATGTAAACTTGTAGGTGGTGGTAAGTGGGTGGATAGATGAAAATATTTAATCAGTATTGGGATCAGCACTTTTTAACACAGAAACACAGAATGGTTGCGGCTGGAAGGGACCTCTGCAGATCTAGCCCAACTCACCTGCTAAAGCAGGTTCACCTAGAGTAGATCACACAGGAATGTGTCCAGGCGGGTCTTGAATGTCTACAGAGAAATAGACTCCACAACCTCTCTGGATAGCCTGTTCCAGTGCTCTGGCACCCTCGAAGCAAGGAATTTTTTCCTCATATTCAGATGGAACCTCCTATGCTTCATGTACCACTGAAAGGAGTCTGATCCCATTTTCTTGACATCCACCCTTGACATATTTACAAACATTCATAAGATCCCCTCTCAGCATTCTCCAGGCTGAACAGACCCAGCTCTCTCAGTCTCTCCTCATAAGAAAGATGCTCCAGACCCCAAGTCATCTTTGTAGCCCACCGCTGGACTCCCTCCAGTAGTTCCTTGTCCTTCTTAAACTGGGGACCCCAGAACTGGATGCACTACTCCAGATGTGGCCTCACCAGGGCAGAGTAGAGGGTGAGGACAACCTCCCTCAACCTGCTGGTCACAGTCTTCTTAATGCACCCTGGGATACTGTTGGCCTTCTTGGCCACAAGGGCACATCACTGACTCATGGTCAACGTGTTGTCAACCAGAACTCCCAAATCCTTCTCTGCAGTGCTGCTTTTCAGCAGGTCCACCACATCTTTGTCAGTGAAATGGACAGTGGGATCGAGTGCACTCTCAGCAAGTTTGCCAATAACGCCAAGCTGTGTGGCGCGGTTGACACGCTGGAAGGAAGGGATGCCATCCAGAGGCACTTTGACATGCTGGAAAGGTGGGCCTATGCAAACCTCATGCAGTTCAACGAGGCCAAGTGCAAGGTCCTGCACGTGAGTCAGGGCAATCCCAAGCAAAATACAGGCTGGGTGGAGAATGGAATGAGAGCAGCCCTGAGGAGAAGGACTTGAGGGTGTTGGTTGATAAGAAGCTCAACATGAGCTGGTAATGTGCACTTGCAGCCCAGAAGACCAGCCGTGTCCTGGGCTGCATCAAAAGAATCGTGACCAGCAGATCAAGGGAGGTGATTCTGCCTCTCTACCCTGCTCTCATAAGACCCCACCTGGAGTGCTGCGTCCAGCTCTGAGGCCCCCAACATAAGAAGGACATGGACCTGTTGGAGAGGGTCCAGAGGACGGCCACAAAAGTGATCAGAAGGATGGAACAACCCTCCTATGAAGACAGGCTGACGGAGTTGGGGTTGTTCAGCCTAGAGAAGGGTCCAGGGAGACCTTATTGCAGACTTTCGGTACTTAAAAGGGGCCTGTAAGAAAAATGGACACAGACTTTTTAGCAGGGCCTGTCGCGTTTGGACAAGGAGTAATGGTTTTAAATGAAAAGAGAGGAGATTTGGGCTAGACATGAGGAAGAAATTTTTCATAATGAGGGTGGTAAAACACTGGAACAGGCTGCTCAGAAAGGTGAGAGATGCCCCATCCCTGGAAACATTCGGAGTCAGGCTAGACGAGGCTCTGAGCAACCTGCTTTAGTGGAAGATGTCCCTGCCCATGGCAGGAGTGTTGTAACTAGATAATCTTTAAGGTCCCTTCCAACCCAAACCATTCTATGATTTTATGATGATAATAGTCCAGCCGAGCTGAGCACTTTGGGAAGAAAGTGAAAATTCATGCGTCCCCTGCTGTTTGCCTGAGTGCTTAGGATGCATCATGCTGACCAAACTGGCATGTCTGAGCTGTCTGCACAGTAGTAAGCCTATTTTTATTCTGCAGGTACAAGTCCATTTTGTCAGACAGCAAAATCTCTTATTGCATTGTTTTCTCCTCTCTCTAGTCTGACCCTAGTAAAATTTAAGCCTTTATATATTTTGTTTGAGGTATCTTTTCTTGGAGAATGTCGCCTTCTAAAAAGTTCTGATGAAGAAAGGAACTTCACCTTCTGCTTTTACTGTGTTTATGCCTGAGTATAATTAGGCGGGAGTTTGTGAGGCAGAAGAAAAATAAATACATGTTCCTACTTGAAACAGAATGTACTACCTTCCATTTGGCCTCCCATACAACTCTCAGGGGATCCTGATGTGTATCCCATATGTTTAATGTGAACATCCATTTCCTTAATCAGCCAGAGGTGTTACCAGTGTTAAGCCAGGAAAGCAAGTAGCTGGAACCTGGGAGCTAGCAGAGCGGAACAATATATGTGTTTTTAATTGAAAGGGAGCCGAACAGAATATTTCACTTGGACGAATACTGCTCAACAACATCTGAAATAATTTGAAGGCAGTCTTAAAATCCACTGCCAAGGGCTCTTGCCTGCATCCTTAGTATGTGTGAGGGAAGGTAAAGGGGATTACAAAATCTCTGCCATTGAGGTCTCAGTCATCATTGCAAATATTATTTGAAATGGTAGTTTCAGCTACACAAAGATTGTCACTAATCTTTACCAGGAAATCAGGTAAAACTGCACATGGAAAATATCCCCTTCTTCACAGAAAGCTTTTAGCAGTTGGTTCCCTTCTGAGCCCAAGACAAGATGATCAGTTGACAGAATACCTTATTTTGATGTCAGCTGCCACTCAGGAACTTCAATCAAGATGAAACCTCCTGAAAACTGCCTTACTAGATCCTGTAATTGGTTAGCCTTGAGGTTTTCAGAGCTCCCATTTCCAAATCTTCTGTTGCTTTCCTCCACTTGAAAACAAATGCTTTATTAGACAAAGAATAAAAACCAAACCAAACAAAAACAACCAAAACATTCAGTGTCACTTTCAGCAGTCATTTTTTTTTAGAAATCTGCAAATGAATCATAAATGAATATGATTGACTAGATGACAAAACGTAGCTACTGGTTAGGTTCGAAAATGGAAAGTAAACAGTTGTAATAGACACCTAGAATTGTGTTAATTTCACCTGTTCCTAAGGCTTCAAATGAGAAATCCTGTTTCTGATGGTGCATAAAGTTGTATAAGCACATATAAATAATTGAAAATCTTTATGTAAAATGACAAGATGCAAGAAGCCTTACTTCTGGTAACCTAAGAATCACATGGGCAGCTGCACAAATATCTTTTAATATTAATATTTACTGTGCTCATATACTGTTCAAGTTCTCAGGCTGACATGGAAGATAGAATCCTACGCTAGAGTAGCTTAAATCTTAACAGACATTCGATGTCACCGGCATTAGTCTGACAAGATGCTACACACTAAGTCTATATTGCTGGGATAACCACCTCGCTGGAGGAACAGCATTAGAACTGTAGATGGAAAAATTCATAAAACCCTCTTTATATACACAATTTTAGAGATCCCCTACCATAAAAATAGAAGTCTCATCAAAGAAGGGCTCTTCACCATTTTTTTTTCCATATTATTGCTATTCACATAAATGTGGAATGAAGACACTTTTTCTTCCCTTAAAATCCATCTCAGACTTATTGCTATCATAAAAATTAATGTATGCAAACACAAATTAAGTCTCTCGATACTTTGGGCAATGGTATTGCCACAACGGAGTGTGGCACTGCCATACTTGATACTTGTCAGACAGGCCAGGTATGTTATGCCAGTGAGTGTATTAGAACTCTGTCTCCTTCCCAGCTTTCCTGATTATTCCATTTAAAAAAATATGATGTGAAATAATAAATTGCATTCTGTTGGTTCTCACAGTACATATGAAGTAGAGAGTCGTTGTATAAATAGTAAGCCTGATTTAAAGAAATAGGTGGACAATGCTGTCATCCTTGAAAAGCTGTTGGGAAGTTGAGCATCTTCATTCAGCCTTTCTGACTTTTCCATTTAGTCCTCACCAAAACAAAATTACACTGATATAAAAGGAAAACCACCCCAGATTATTACTGTTATAGATTGCTGGAGTATATTGCAGTACCACAACCATTGTATATGTTGTAGTGAAACTTACTGGCTTCTCTATTCCAAAAAAAAATCTCTGAATTAAACTCTCATGTCTTACCTATATTCAAAATAAAACATAAGTACTCAGAAAAAGAGCTGATGCCATATAGTAAAAAAATTCCATATATTAATATATGTTCTAGACCTTCTTATTCCCTGAAAGGAAAACTTTTGTCAAGGGAGGGAGATTTGGTGCTGCAGTTTGATAGAAAGAAAAAGGATTGTGCTATATACAGCAAAAGGAATGCATTTCCTGCTGCTTAAAAGCCTGAATTTTCCTTTTTTTTAAATGGAGAGGAACATACAGTTAAAACTAAGACCTCAAACCAAAACCTAATCTGGCAAAAATTATTGTGCTCAACTTTCATTCCTACTTAATTGGTTCAACATTGTTGATTTGTGTAAGGTATTCGTTGTGTAAAAGCTTTCTTTAATAAACAGAAGCCAAGTGTTCAGCAGAGTCTAAAGGTGACTCAAACTGGAATTTATTTTAAAACATGTTCAACTAATCTAAAGACATGTGAATGAAAACACAATAAAAACTTGTCAGGGAACTCTTTTAATCCAAAGCAAAGGAAATCAGATGATCAATACCATGATAGAGCCATAGGAATAAAAGAATATCTGATAGAATATCTGATAGAAATGAAGGATTATTGTTATATATGAGAGAAGACGCCCTACCTTGGAGAAAACAGGAAATGAAGGAGTGATAAAACAGGTATTTCACATCCTATCAATGAAACTCATTTAATGTAACTTAGAACTTTAAAAACAAATTTTATAAAAGGAAAAACAAACTACAGTTTAGTTTTGAGCTAATAAGTGTATCAAAGAGGCTTTTTATATTTTTAGTGTGCCAGACTCCTTCAGGTTCTCCATCTCTGTTGCTTCTTTGTGTTTGTGATGTCTTTCCATCAATTCTTTAAACTCTGGTACAGTTAGATGCCAGAGAACACAGGGAAAAGCTTTTGTCTTGTAGGGCTGCTTAGATTTTGCCATAGTCCGTTCTTTTGTCTGTAATAGAGGAGGAAACTCTTGAAATACAGAGACTATATATATATATATTTTTTTTTTTTTCTTCTTCTCTACATCAATTTTTGTCTCTGCAATTCCACTAGGTTTTTCACTTGCTCTGTGAAGGGTAGTGCCTTTGTGTGAAGGGTTCTATTGCTAGATGAGAAATCAAAGTACTCTTTCTTTTCAGGGAGAGATGACTATTTCAGATTAAAATTCAGAGGAAATAGATCTGCAAAGAAGAATGTGGGAGCAAGTTTTAAGCTTCCTTGGGGAGTCCTACTATGTGCAAATTTATTCTTCAAGAATCTGTGAAATTTTTAGATAATTTCATGCTTCAAAATGTCTTGCTAGACCTGTTTGAGACTGTGATGCATTCTGACATGTGGTAGATGTAGTTTTCTTACTCTTTAACATTTATTATTCTTGCCATATGCTTCAAAATTTTATAAAGCTTTATTGCTACCAAGTTTACTATGCAAATAGCAGTAATCAGGGTTAAGGGGAGAAGAGACAAAAGTTATTACTTCAGGGCAATGCCCTTTAATTGCTATATCAGAAATTCATCTTTCTCTGCTTACTGAAAATCATTTATGGCGTTTTCTCCCAAAATGATATTTTGAAATTTGAATGGCAGCTTTAGGTACTTACTGTATATCAGCAAATATTTTAGGTCTTACTTATGTATTCCTGATTTCATATTACTAAGAATATTTTTAAAAAGAAAGTGCTTTTACATATTTTATTTCACCTCTCTTTATTCAACAAGGTTGTATTGGATTTTCATCATGTGGAATGAAACCAAAAAAATATATACCATGTTTCTATGAAGGGCACATGATTGGAGACTTCTTGTAATGCAGTATCAGTTACAGATAAGGCTCGTAGAATTTCTAGGCAAAGCAAACCAAGTTATCCCAAGAGTATTGACTCTTGGAAAGTGGGAAATGAAAATAAATAAGTAATAAAAATTAAGTAGTTCTGCTCCCTTGGTCTACTACTGCTAGCCTCAGCTATTTATCTGTAATTAGAATTAATGTAGCTCAGTTCTACTACTTTTACTTGTGCTTAAATCAGTAAAGCTTTTTGTGTCTGGAGGAGTAGGTTTAGACTACGAACTATGCCTAAGTCATCTTCTATAGTAACAGTCAGCCTTGAAAAGAAGCAAAATGGCAGAATGGGGACTAAAAGAATTTTGTAAAATCATGATCTGGTATTTGGAATAATTTATAAAATTAGGCAGTATGCCATGTCACTGTGAGAAGAACTGAACCCAGACAGCAACTCAGTGAGGAATTATAACATTGCATTTACATATGGGACATAGCCAACCCTAACTTAAAAATATTCGGCGTACATACAGTTTACGTGCATAAGGGTCTCTGTGGCTGCAAAATTGTGCCAGGGCATTGAGAATAAATACTAAGCTCTAGGCTGCTATGGCAACAATGGTAGCGGTACAGGAGTCAGCTAATTTTAGACTAGCTTGGGTATGTCTACAAAGATTGCAGTTATGCTGTTGCCTATAGTAAAAACATAACATTAGATCACTTCAGCATTTTAAACTATGAAGTAAATCCTGAGCACCCAAAAGTCGTATTTAGATGCATATGGTGATATGAACTGGATGTCTGAGCAACTTCAGACTTTTTTTAAATTTTTGTTGCATATTTTAAGATGTATTGCAGTAATCAAATGCAAGGCATTAAAAAAAAATTTACCTCCATGACCAGAATACAAACTGAAGGCAAAACCAATCTGCTTGAGATATGTGTTCAGTGTTTAGATTTAAAATGCAATAATCTTGTTGACGAGAATGTTAGTGTCCATACTTCTCCCCTGGGAATCAATGGAATTTTTCAGATTGGTATAATATTCATAGGCAATACTTATGACATGAAGATGGGAATGAAACATCTAATTTTTACACCAGTGGGAAATAACATAGTGCAGTGATGGAGGTCACCTTGAATCACAACAGATACATGTTTCAGACTTCTCTGGTCTGGGGAGAATGACAAAAGACATTGTGCACGTAGGCCCAAAGACAACTTAGGGCCTTCAGCAGTCTGCTTTCACTTTCCCTGTATTGCTGATGGCAGGATGAAACTAGAATTTGGTTATAGACTAACATGAGTATTATCAGGATGCTTGAGGAAATTAATTACAGAATTGAGCTGAACACTGTCAGCTACTGTAGATTTTAAAATATGATACCTGCTGAGACATATACTCTGACACAGGTAAGAGAAATATTTTACTGATTTTTTTTTTTAATTATAGACTTATTTTTAAAAATGTGTTTGCAAATGAAAGTCGTCCTAAAGGTTTTGGTGAGCTTTATATGCTTCCCATTGTGGAAGGTGCTTGAGAAACTTTTAGATTAAGGGGCCCAAAACAAGTATGTTTAGTTTATTTGCCTGACACCGCTTCCATTGTCAAAGCATGGCTTATTTTAATTTAAACAGAAGTTTGCCTTTATCTCACAGCTGAGAATAGGAGCGATTCCCTTGCCAACGAAGTGGCTAAATATTCTCACTTTACACACCTTATTACCATTTCATCCTGGGTTGGCGAAGTAACATCGTTATTGCATAAACTACCTTCTTCACAAAGAATTGCCTTTGAAAAATGACTTATTTTAATGTTTTTTATTATAATGAAACACAAAACCAAAATCAGCACTAATGACTTTTACAAAGGCAAGAAAAAACCGGCTTGATTTATAAAAGGCTTATATTAAAGCATTACTTATGTATATGCATGCATTTCCATACGTGAGTTCCAAAGCTTGGAGAAGATGGTCCAGTGCGATGCATCCTAAGTGGTTTAAGTGACAACTGTTGATAAACAGCCCATTGTTATAGCAGACAGCGCAATAACGTCCACACTTACAGCATAAACACATGAAGATTTTGCTGAATATCGGAAGTGAGTTACTCTTCCCTATAGTAACAGCAGTGGGGTTGCCACATTATTATTTAGGGGAATTTTTTCCCCTTTCTGATCCTTTGTATAAGAGGATTGTTCCAATGTGTTGGAATGCACTTTATAGCCTTTGAGGTAGACCTTGACTAAACACTTTCAGAATTATAACATTAGTTCATTTCTGGGACACTGGATCTGGTAACACATATGCTGTCTTTCAGGATCATTTTTCCTACTTTAACCATGGTGGCAAGAGCAGAAACACAGAATGGTTGGGGTTGGAAGGGACCTCTGGAGATCATCTAGTCCAACCCATCCGCTAAAGCAGGTTCACCTAGGGTAGATCACACAGGAACGTGTCCAGGTGGGTTTTGAACGTCTCCAGAGAAGGAGACTCCACAACCTCTCTGAGGTGCTCTGGCACCCTCAAAGTAAAGAAGTTTCTCCTCGTGTTTAGATGGAACCTTCTATGCTTCAGCCTTTGCCCATTGCCCCTCATCCTATCATTAGGCACGACTGATAGGAGTCTGATCCCATCCTCTTGACGCCAACCCTTGAGATATTTATAAACATTGATGAGATCCCCTCTCAGCGTTCTCTTCTCCAGGTTGAAATAAGAAGAGTAGGTGGCAGGAGCAATGGGGAAGTGATTCTGTATGCAAGAAAGGAGGAAAATCTCATTGCTCAGAAAGAGCAACAAGTATTTGTTTCTCATTTTTTTTACAATTTGTTTGTTCTCTTCACCTGTCTTCACCAAGCAGTCTTCACCAAGCAGTCTTCTTGCAGATTTGAGGTTTGTCTTGATGTCTTTTGGATTATTATTTTGCTTAAAAATGTGAGTTAGTCATAGATATCTATCATGAAAAAAAAGGTTTTGAAAAAAGATCACTTGGCTCTGGGGCTGATAGAAGAATGGAGTTTCAAAAATTGGGTAACCGAATGGTCATGAATCCAGCTTTAGGACTAATGTAACTGAAATGTCTCTCAGAATGTGATGGAATTTGCATAGGAATAATATTTTCCCTACTTGTGCTATCAGCACATTTTTAAATCTCAGTTTTTCAGAAACAAGGTTCCATATGAAAACATGGGGGGAGACAGAAGGCAAGGTGAGTGTCACAACACAGAATGTAATTCTAAAGAGTGTACTGACTACTGAATCAGTAGTGGCCAAGAGACCATTACATTAGAAGGAGAAATGTATTCTTGTCTCAAAATTAGCTTAAAAGCTACTGACATGCCTATGAATCTTTCACTGCAGAATTAAGCAATCGAAGTTGATCTTGTGTCAGCAAGATAACGCATTAGGCGTATTGGAACAATTCCTGAAGTCAGTTGTTCAGAAGGCAATGTGCACCAACAGGTTGCATGGGTAAGCCCCAGCACAGCAAAATGGCTTCAGCAGTTAGCAGAAAGTACAATCTGATATTGTCCTTAACACAAATGCTCAGGGGATCTGTAGAAACAGCTAGGAAAATAAATATTTATCTCTTTGGAGGAATGAGGTGGAAATACAGGCTGATCACCTTTCACTGAGTATGGAATAGTAAGGTCCGCGTGTGCTTACCCAGAATTTGAAAGCAGTTTTGCAACTAGATTAGCATAAGCAGTTACTGAGTTTGGAGAACATAAGCAAGAAATGAAAATTTGAAGTATGGCCGGTAGACTATGAAAGAAATCTCTGAGATGTAAATCTGGCTTCCGTTTGATTTTCTTCTGCACAAACTTGTGCGAGGTCACTTCTCTGTATGCTGTCTCTGTCATTTGTAACTTAAGAATAATGCCTACCTGCCTTGGATTACTTATGCTGAAGATCAATTAAAATTCATTAAAGCACTTTCAGAATTTAGTGTTGCAAAAATGCAAGAAGATTTGTAATTTTGACAAAGAGGAGACCTGTGATGAATAGTAAGAGGAAACACCTCATACTAGACAGCTAATGTAGTAAAAGCACTGCCAAAGTTTTGGTCAGCCTTTGTGATGGACTATTTTTCTCAATCTTGTACCTTTTTTCTGAAGGATGGAAGTTTTAAGAATTATTCTTCCTTATTTTTTTCCTGAAACAAAGCTGTTAACTGTACAACAAAACACACATGCTATGGAGATTTTAATAAAAGGCTGTCTTGTTTTCGTGCTCTAAAAGTCTAGTTATGGCTGTAAATCATGGGTTGGCCCAAAGAATCACAGCAAATTATAATCCAGGAAACTGATAAATACAGTTGAAAAGGAGACCCCATTTTCCTTAACCACTCTAACTGGTTTTGAGCAGCATCAGTGCTTTATAGCTGCATTTCACCTTGCTTCCTTGCTGCATCTTTCCTTACATTTCAATATAATTGTATTGTAATGTAAATGCACTAATATACTGAAATTTAAAAAAGTTTAAAAATATAGTAGAAAATTTGGAAATATTTTTCAGCAGTAGACATATTCTCCATTAATTCATTTCAAACACCAAGTCATAGCACTTCTCTTTCACTTGGATGGTTAGTTGAAAGAATATTTGAGTTTATCTCATATCTGAAAGTCCTAACTGTACTATCATTTAAGTTAATTTTCCTAGCTATAGATTTTCAGATTAAATGTAATACTGGTAATATTTAAATTACATTAAGCATTTTGCTACTTGCTCTTCTTACAGAATCCTACTTAATAAAAATAAAAACATGCAAATATGGGTCTGGCAACCAAAAAAAAAAATACCCACAACATTTTGTTAAGGATTTTAATGAATAGTGAATAGTTATTGTCAGCCACAAATTTAATTTCCATCTTAATCTTATATCCTTTTCTTCCAGTGGAGAATACCCATAAAAGCGGGTGCTTCTTTTTTTTATCATTAATTCAGTGGTACAAGAAACATTCATTACCAAAGGCTCCTTTCTGTCCTCCTCAGCTTATTTCCTTATTCCTTTGGTTTAAATTCCTCTTGGCCTTAAAGTTCTTTGCAACCTTTTTTTTAGTGCTTAAAAGAGGTTCTACATTTTTTAATAAATGACTGCTTGCTTCATAAGCTTTTAAAATAACCCAGACATGCAGCTGATAATTTTTACCCTCTCCACATCTTACATATGTACCCATCAGTTGTTTCTAGACATGCTACTGCTTCGGAAGTAGCTGAAGTGAACGTTTACAAATGGTGGTCGAGTGAGTTTTGAGCAGCATTTTCGCCCTTTCCATAGCATTGGTGCTTTGTAAAGCACTTGCACATGAGAACTGCTAGTAGACAAATGCTTGTGTCACGGAAGGTTGAGGAAAATTGAGATTCTGTCAGATCCAAGTAATCCAGATATTATTGTGAAAAGTGACCTTGCTGATTTCACATAAATGAATATGCATCATACATACATGTATATGGAGTCCAACATAGACTTTAAGTGTGATAGCTAGAATTCAAAGTTGATAGGTTTTTTAGACGGAGTTGTTAATGTGAAGTTAGAACTTGGCTTGATCCTGGAAACTAAGATGGAAAACAGAGCAGTCCTGTGGATCACAGAGTTTTTGTACATAGAATGCCACATTTCTTGTTCCATAAATTATGTATAATTAATAAATTGCAATCATTGAATGTATATTTGCCTATGTAGTTTGGTGCCATTAAGTATTGTTGACTAGAACTGACCTCTGTATAGATGTAGAAGTTTCTATTTTCCCTTACACTGAAATAGAAACTCATTTTCCTTGTTTCATGTGGAAAAAATGCCTTCCCCTATTTTTCAAGTAAACAGTCTTTTATTAAAGCTTGATTTTTCTGTGAACTCTCATGCAAATCTGTTAATTAGTTTCTGAGTTACAGTCAATTAAGTACTGGCCTCATATAGTTTCTGTTTGGAGTCTCATGGTGTTTGTGCCTCTGCGGTGTGTTAGACTATGCAGAAAGTAAAAAACTACAGAGCAAACTCTAGTTAGTCTCTTTGGATTACATAATTATTTAGTAACGTACAAAAAGAGGAAAAATACTCACTAAAGGAGAAAGCTTTTCAACAGCTATGTTGTACAGCACGTCCTACTAGTTGAATCCACTGTAATAAAAAGAAAAAACAGATATATTGAAATGGCTCCAGGCTATTGTTTTGTTTTATATTGTTTTCTTAGATATAATTGTTAAAACTACATGGGTTTTATTTTTGAAAAAATAGTCTAAAGTATTTTTGAAACTTACTGTGTCTGCAATTTTTGCTTAGTACAAGGCATGGGACTCATTTTACTCAGCTCACATCAGTTTAACATTGGTGTAATCAATTGTATTGATTACAGTGAATTAACTGATGTATTTGTAGATGAAAGGAGGTATAGCTGAGCTTGTCTCAATAACAGAAGGTGCAGACCTTAGTCTGTTGTAGTACATTCAAGGAAAGAGGAAAATAGACCGAAGACAGACAAAAAGTTTTCTATGGTACTTTGTACTGGGAAACAATGATCTTATGACTTAAAAGTATGAATAGGATCATTGGAGGTTCTTACATTGCCCCAACTCCACAAATTGTAGTGGAAACCCACTGATGTGACCTTTTAAATTTTTGTTTCTGAGCTTGAAAGATGGTGGTATTATCTTCTACTATCACTGTGGTCTACTATAATTACTATTATTACTGTTACTATGTTTTCATTAAAAAAGTGAAATAGATGCACAGTACATTTTGCAAATACTGGTCCTCTTCTCTCTTATGTTAATGGAAACCAGGAATAACCGAACTCAAGAGCACGTAGTTATTTGCTGAATGTTACAGGACAAGAAATTCAACTTGTGAAAGTTTGCCCAATTTTTATTGAATATCGAACTTCTGCATCCATGTTAGAAAAAAAAAAAAAAGTTCTCTGCCCCAGTGAGAGCTGGGGTTTTTGTGATCATGGCAAGGAAGAAGTTTGGAATTAGTGGTTTTGCCATCTACTTTTTTTTGAGGCTTAAGCAAACTGGATTTACACATCGTGAATGCAGGCAAATTGAGTTGTTTAGGATTTAACATTACTAATGAATACCTTTTAAATTAAATGGATACTTCACTTCTCTATGCATTTGCATAGTGTCTGGCTTTATTTTGCTTTTCTTTTTCAAAAAAATCCTCCTCCTGCCTAGCTTATTGACAAGAACAGGATACCGGCTTAGGAACTTCAATGGCTGAAAAGCTGCTCCCTGAGCAGAGAAGCTAATGAGTTCTGGTTTCCTGTAGCTCTGTGTCCTTTCTCCTTCCATCACCACTGCAATATGTCTAGCTCCCCGTCACCTTGCACAGCATCATTCTCTTTCTTCTATTTCTCCCAGCTCCTGCTGATCTACAAACAGCATGTGCTGTAACTCATTCCAAGCTAAGTGCTGAGGGCCATCTGGTAGATGTAACAGACCAGGTAAGTCTTGAAGTGTTTAATTGAATGTGATTGGAATTGAATTCACTACAAGAAATTAACTTGCAAAACTCAAATAATGCTTTGGAAAAAGAGAATCTCATAAAAAATTGTGAGTTTGTTACAAGATATAGAGATGTTTCAACTCAGAAATGGAGTTTTAGATTCAGACCTTAAAAACAAGTTTAGATGTGTGAATGAAGTTTGGGAATCATCCAGATTGAGAAGTTTGATTCTACAAACTAAGTTAACACATTTCATTAATTCATTTGTTAGAAACTGCATATATGTTTACTGTAGTTACTAGTTGAATCTCAGCAATGTTACATCACTCTTTTATTCTTGTTGGTCAATCAATGTGTGCAAGTAATTGTTTTTCAATTTTCATATTCTCAGCTCATGCAAAACTGATAAAGCTCTTCAGCTGCCATTCTCTCTCTTTTTAACCTCTTACAAGATCTGAAAATTCAATGAGATTTATTTTGATGTTCTTGTATGTATTTTTTTACTTGCAAAACAAGTGCACTTTATTTCTGACAAGTCTTTTCATGAATGAATTAAAATTTTCTGATTAAATAGCTCGATACACTGCTATGGAAAATTACAAATCCAATATGATAAGTAGTTCAATTGTCTCTCACATGCATCCTTATTCTCAGCTTGTATCTTGCATTGCTTTCTTCTTGTTGCTATTATTTAAAATTGTTTGTCTTCTTTCATTTCACTTGCTGTGATACAGTGTTTAAATATTCCTATCAGTGTACTAACAATTATTTAGGAAAACATTTGTTCTAAATAAAAAGTTACTCATTTTCGTTCTTGATTTTATTACTGATGGTTTGAAATTTCATGCACTTCTGATAATAATATGGCAATAAATGTACTGGTCATATGGGCCAAATTCCATACATTCCTGCATTTAAGTTTAGAGTCAAGAATACGGAAACTCTACTGAAAGTGCCTCTTACAGTCTCACTTCATTATCTTTAAGTTGTCTTCTAAGTTTTACATACGGTAGGAAAGCCTCGCTGGTAGGACTGCATTATTATATTGAGCTTCATGGCCTTTGCAGTCACAGTCAGTGGAACCAAACTGGAAGAGATTTCCTTAGCTTGAATAGCCTACTGCTCTCCGAAGAGCTGATAAGTACACGTGCTTAATGTAAATGAGTTTACTTATCAGATGAACACTCATATCAGCATCAGTTTTTTTATGGAAGCTTGACATTGTCTTTTTTATAGTGTTTCTTGTGTTGTCCCTTGATGGTGTGTTGTTTAGGGAAACAAAGAAAACAACGTGTATGTTGCGGTCCTGCTAGTGCTTTTAATAAAAACCTTGGGAGGTGCTTTCATCTAACGAGGAGCTAGAGGACAACTGAATTCCAGGGCTTTGGTGTAGGAGCTGAGTGAACCTGAGTGACTAGCCCAGCAGGTTTTTTACAAGATTTGAACATGAGCCATTTATATTGATTTATTTTACCAACTTAAAGGCATAAGAGTATAGGGTGATAGAGAGGCTGATTAACCAGCTGCAGTATATAGTTAACAAGAAGTGAGTATTAGTAGATTCCAAAAATCTTAGCCACATATTTGAATATGCCAGGAGAAATGTTTCCCATTCTTTAAAATGGAATCTTAAAGCTGTTTTGGATTGTGCACATTACCATTGCATATACAATTCTTGGTATTTTATTGCTACTGTAGGGTAATTTAGCATTCAAATGTTGAGTTAACACACCATCTAAAGTCAGCTTAAGAGATGCAAGTATTCAGTTTAGTTCTATCCTTCCACTTACTTGGAAGCATCTCTTGAAATTGTCACTCATGATGTAATATCCCTACCTTTTGTTATCTCTTTAGATGCTAAAACTGGAAGCATTTTATTTAACTAATTCTTTTAAATGGATTACTGTAATTGAAGAGTGATTGCTTACATATTTCATAATAAGAGACACTCTGGGAAGAAATTGAGAGGCTGAAGGTTTAAAAACAAGCAAGCAAATGACAAAGACTGCAAAGGAACAGTATTGAACTCACTATACATGAGTTTAGATTACCTGCTTTCTGGGATGGGTAGGATTCAGAATCATACTTAAAAAAACCAAATGCTGCTTTCTGCTACATTTTTTCATTACTACCATTTTAATTAGGTTACTAACATGAAATAATTAATTAGTCTTTATTTTAGCTTTCGGCATTCTTCTCCAATGATTTAAATGAGATATTCTTAATAACTAGGTACGTGATTTAGTTCTCAGTACTTATTCAAGCTGATCTTTCATGTCAGGACCTGTGTCAGTGCTGAGTTATGTGTTGATACTATTTCCTGATAACTTGAATGTCTTTCAGAGTTAATGGAAGACCTTAATGAATTTGTTGGAGTCTAGATTTTTTTTTTTTTTTAAAAAGGGCAAACCATGGCTCTGTGCACTTTTACTGTAATTATGAACTTTAGCAAAATATTACTATAATTAGACTATAATAGTCCATATTTAGTTAATTTCTCATATCAATGGAAGTTAGTAACTTCAATCACTTTAGTTACTGAAACTAATTTACATAACACACTCATAACATTTTGTATATGCGTAAAAGTGTATTTTCAGGATTGCAAGCAGTCACATTATCTATAAAAATTTGAAAGAATTTACTGAAATTCAGAAAGCATATGGTAGCTTTCTAATCATAACCCATTGCAATGACAAATAAACATATAATAAAAATAAGACCAATTGGTCACCCAAGACAGATCAGTCGTGGCATAATTTATACAACTTCTTGTTCATTAAGTTAAAGTTTTATGGAGAACACAGACACCTTATGCTGGGTATGATAATGCTACTGGATTGTCTTGATTTTAGAAAGAAGATGCTGAGAGAACAAAAATACTAAAATTCTCTACTACTGCCCCAATTGTCTACCACATAGGACTTAATTCAAGAAAAAGAAGATAAAAAGGCACTCACATTTAGTTTTTTTCTGTGTCTTTCATGTTCTTTATTTAGTCTATGAGTTGATATGGAACTGAAGGAAGTGCTGCATACCATACTATTTCTTGATTTTAATAAGGATCTTCTTGACTGTTGTTCGGACATCTCGTTTTCTGTAGCGTTTTCAGGCTATCCAATTTCCCTTTTAGCAGTAATCTATAAAATTTGTGACAGGAACTTCAACAGAAGTGTAGAAACTAACCAAGCTTTTGTCTTTGTCACTTTAGCATTTCCTGTGAATACCAAGGACTTACGAATTCAAATCTAACTTTTAATTTAATGAGTGTTTTGTCATACTCCTTTCATTTACTGGTCTTAAGTCCTTTTCTTTTGGGAGAGGGTTGAATAGTCAATATCAAAGCTGTGAAAGATAACATTTTTTATTGTTTATTTTCAATAACTAAATAACCTTACCTTTTTACCCATTTCCTGTGCAGAAATTACTCTGATTATTTCAAATTCATACCTTAGTTACTGAACAAAACAAATAAGGCTGCCAACAGCATTTTTTATAGGATATGGATCTCAATTTATTTAAAATGCTTTCTAAAATAAATTGGAATGCACTGTACTATAATTTGTGTGCTTCTTTGTGGTTACTCAGGAAGCTGTTAGGGAAAAAAAAAAAAAGAAGATAATTTTAGTGATACCTGCAGGAAAATCTAGAATAGTGGTCATTCATATTAAATTTATATCAACTTTATGAGGTTTTTGTCATCTTGACACATTTATGGAGCTGTTACATTTTTGCTGCCTGGGGAATATAATGTACTTGATGTGACCCCACTTATTAAATCGGGACCACGCAAGTAGCATTGATGACATGTCATTCAAGAATCAAACAGAGCCAAGTCTTCTCTAGTTCTAGAGGAAGGACATATTTGACAGAGAAATAGGCAGGGAAATAGGTATTATGAACTATATCAAGAAGATACTTGAAAAGAGAACAAAGCAGAAATAGATGGGCATTTAATCAGGTATATCACAAAACTTCTCCTGGAATTGTTCATGGGTGATAAAACAGGGTATGATTCATGCTACAATAGCCTGAAAGACCTTCCATTGTCCTAACATTAAACCTCAGTGGACAAGCAGATATACAGGATTTGTTATACATTTCAAGTTTCCATATTAATGTACTTTATATAAGCTGTATTTTCTGTATGGGTATGCAACTGAGCATAGAGTGTATTGAGGCCTGTCACAGTACTCTGATCACTGCGTCAGTTGAATCAAATCCAATTTAAATACAAAGCTTTTTTTTTAAGCTTGTTTTAGTTATTTCGGAACTGGATCAAATAACCAAACCCGTCATTATCCACTGTAGTTCAGAGAGATCAAATTTAGAATTTCTGCCTAGAATCATTCTAAATTAGGATTTCATATCATTGATCAGGAAGATTTCAAGCTCATCAATGATCAATTAATCATGAAAAAAGTTGTGTTACTAAATCACTGAGCTTAGTATGTTATTCTTCACAGTCACTCATATCTACATGTTCTCTAGAACACATGGTATTTTAGCTAAAACTTTGGGTCAGAAGTCAACTTCTTTAAATATTTAAGAACTTGTGTAACAAAGACATTTTGCTTAGATCCAAATTAATAATAATACAAATAATTCTGTTGACAGCAATTTTTTGTTGTATTTTATCAAGATAGATGGCTTTATATTTGAAATTTTAGAGTTAATTTATGGGTTTATTTTCACTAGTTCATTTCTTTTTTCTTTGGTGGATCACACTCTTCTGGTAAAAACATGTATTCTGTGCTTCATAGCCAAAATATTTCTATTTTTACTAGGCACTAACTGCATGATCATGCACACATGGCTGAAACTCTCAGTAGGAGATATTGGCTATGTAGCTTTTAGCTTCACTCAGGGAAATCTCATGGTAAATGGTCCCATTTCTAAACATAGTGCTATAGAGTATTTACTAAACTGAATCATAGCCATGCAGATTTGTTACTTGTTACTTGTGCTTTGCAATGTCCTAAGTCCCTCCTTTTTACAATTTTTTTTATGTAAAACTACCAGCACCCTGGTGGTTCTCTGATACTAACATTGTGAACCTGTTTACCTTGCCAAACTAGTCAAGAAGTTTTACAAGAGTGGGTGTTCTGGTGACCAATAATTACTTATTCCACAAAGGCGTGCTGTATCACGCTCCTCTACAAGAAGGGCCAGAAGGAGGATCTGGGGAACTACCTCGGTGCTGGGCAAGGTCATGAAGCAGATGATCTTGAGTAACATCACATAGCACTTACAAGAGTGATGTTACAAGATACGATCAGGCCCAGTCAACATGGGTTTATGAAAGGCAGGTCCTATTTGACCAACCTGATCTCCTTCTACGACAAGGTGACCCACCTAGTAGATGAGGGAAAGGCTGTGGATGTTGTGTAATTAGGCTTCAGTAAGGCCTTTGACACCGTACCCCACAGCATTCTCCTGGAGAAGCTGGCAGCTCATGGCCTGGATGGGTGTACTCTGCAATGAATAAAGAACTGGCTGGAGGGCCAGGCCCAAAGGGTTGTGGTGAATGGAGCCAAATCCAGTTGGCGGTTGGTCACGAGTGGTGTTCCCCAGGGCTCAGTATTGAGGCCAGTTCTGTTTAATCTGTTTATCAATAATCTTGATGAGGGGCTTGAGTGCACCCTTAGTAAGTTTGCATATGACACCAAATTCGGTGGGAGTGTTGATCTACTGGAGGGTAAGATGGCCATACAGAGGGATCTGGACTGGCTGGATTGTTGGGCTGAGGCCAATTGTATGAAGTTTAACAAGGCCAAGTGCTGGGTCTTGCACTTGGGTCACAACAACCCCAGGCAGCGCTACAGGCTCGGGGAAGAGTGGCTGGAAAGCTGCCTGGCAGAGAGGGGCCTGGGGGTGTTGATTGACAGTGGCTGAACATGAGCCAGTAGTGTGCCCAGGTTGCCAAAAAGGCCAACAGCATCCTGACTTGTATCAGGAGTAGTGTGGCCAGCAGGACTAGAGAAGTGATTGTGCCACTGTACTTGGCCCTGGTGAGGCCGCACTTTGAATCCTGTGTTCAGTTTTGGACCCCTCATCATAAGAAGAACATTGAGGTGCTGGAGAGAGTGCAGAGGAAGGAGATGAGGCTGGTGAGGGGCCTGGAGCATAAGTCTGATGAAGAGCGGTTGAGGAAACTGGAGCTGTTTAGCCTGGAGAAAAGGAGGCTGAAGGGAGACCTTATCGCTGTCTACAACTACCTAAAAGGAGGTTGTAGCAAGGTGGGTGTTGGTCTCTTCTCCCAGGTAACAAGCAAGAGGACAAGATGAAATGGCCTCAAATTGCATCAGTGGAGGTTTAGATTGGTTATTAGGAAAAAAAATATTCACGGAAAGGGTTGTCAGGCACTGGAACAGGCTGCTCAGGGAATTGGTGGAGTCACTATCCCTGGAGGTGTTTAAAGTCATTTAGACAAGGTTCTTAGGGACATGGTTTAGTACTAGAGATAGGTTAGGTTATGGTTGGACTTGATGATCCTGAGGGTCTCTTCCAACAGAAATGACTCTATGGTTCTATGTCAGCAATAGATAACTCTCTTCTTCCTATGAATTCTGGAGTGTCCCTAAAGGTCATGGACTTCAAATCTTAAAGAGGTGAGTACATTCCAGATATTGAAAAATATAAATAAATAAATAAAACATCAGTAAATATTTCAGAGCCAAGTATGTATTTACTGTTCGCTACTAGTGACATTTAATAAAATTCTGAATGTAGTACAAAGTACATATAGCATCTTTTCTGTGTAGAAGATAACCAGCTATGACTAATTGTAAAGTAGCCACAAGGTTTTCTCATGAGAGTAATTTTTTTTATGCTGAACAGGAGACAGGCAATTTCCACAAATATTGTTTAACCCATGAATCTTCTTGACAGATTGTAAATTATAGCATCCAGAATTTTTCATCAGGGAGATGAATGAATGAAGCTGAAAACAAAGTTATTAAAATAACCGTATCAAAGACATATATCCCATCATATGCCATATCTTCTATATAGCACTGAATTTTAAGTTTCTTTCATTTATATAGCTATATTGAAAACTTAGAAAGTTACTTGAGAAGAGCAGTACATATAATTTTCGTATTAAAGCCATTTTTACTATGTCTTCAGTGCTTATTTGTTAATATAATGTCAGCAATTTCATTTAGCTACTTTTATTTTTTATCCTATTAGTGGGCTTTTTTAGTTCCTTCAAAAGATATGTTCCAAGTTCATTTACAACAGTTTCCCAGTATTACTTTGGCCTTAGTTTATGATAATATATGAATTTTTAAGGAAAATTGAACAACCTGTGTATTTTTACAACTAAAAATAGAATATGTATCAAAACTAATGTTTTCCACATATACACCCCTGTGTTTAGGAAAGTAAGAGCTTCACTAGAAAGATGTGTCTATTATTTTTTCAGACTAATCATAGAATTTCCAGAATTATTCCACTCTGAGCCATATCTATTTCATGTGGGTCGGTAATGAAGGTAGAGGTAGCACAGATCAGTGCAAAATTGTTTTGAAAACCCCACCAGAACCATGTTCATATTATGACATGTTAACATACTATGTAGTACTGCAGACAGAGCAGTTACTTCGTACTTACGACTTTAATTAAAAAGAAAAATTACTTTATTTAAAATTCCATTTCTGATAAGGTAAATAGATGTTAGTCTCATATATTTTAGAAAACAAGGCAAATTGTTTGTATTTTCCTTGCTTAGTCATATCTTTTTAGAAAATGAGCCCTCCATGTTTCCAGGTGTTGTGGAGACAGGCCAGTAAGGCTTGGAGAATGGCAGCACAAGTGCAAGTCCTTCATCTACAATAAGCGCCCCCAGTTGCTGTCCTCTATCAGCATGGCACAGAACCAGTTCACTCCACATGCAGATCAAGTGCAGAGCAGACCTTAATACTAGAAAGTGAACCTCAGTCAAAAAAAAAAAAAAAAAAAGTGAGTAGTCATGAAGCATGCTGGCTGTTTCATTATTTATCTTTTTGATTACCTGCTTTCTTGCATTCATCAACAGACACATTTTTTTACCATCAAATAGGTTTAGTTACAGTCTTATTGTCATAGTTTTAGTAACAGTTAAACAGCACATAAAATATGCTTAGTAGAAATAATATATTTATTACAAAAATGTAAACCACTGAAGAAAGCTAAGCAGAACGCATTTTAAGACATGCATATCACACACAGATGTGTGAGAGATGCTACCTCTAAAATGTATTACTATCTTACTAAGGATTACTATGTCAACAATATGCAAAAGTACTTTATTGACTGCAATAGGTATATCTGAAAGAGATTGTTATCCTACATGGCAAGAGGTGTCTTTTATAGCCAAATATTAGGAAGAAAATAAGTTTAGGTTCATCTAGGTGAGCAGTTTCTCTTCAGCTGTTGATTCTGTACCTGACTTAGAAAATATCATTGGAATTTCAGCTTGGAATTTGGGTGTATGGGATGACTATGTTAACATGCCAAAAATTTCTTAGGACATAATAAAAAATGAGTGTTCTGAGCATAGGAAAACTGGAGAAACTTTTTCTGTTACTGGATCTTTTGACAACTATATCAATAAGAGATTCTAGTTTGAAGATTGATACAAGGTTCTAGCTATAAGTAAGTTTATCTATTAGTCATTTAATTTTTTTCCAGTCTGTGATCTTACTATTTATCAAAAGCCAGTCAGACAAGATGATTCTTCTCACTAAGGTAGATAAAGTATTACATTACAGTTTCCATTATCATAGAGATAGAGAAAAATCATTCTGAACTGAAAACTGTGTCAAAATATTTAAATATAAATTGCAGGAGTTGAAACATTTAGCTCATTCATCCTGTTTGGGTCTATTTTTAAAGCCAATGCTTTGAAATGTGCTTGTGGTTTTTAAATAAGCTGTTCTGTCAGGATATTCTTCATCTGCAGGATGTTTTATTTCAGCTACTCACCTGTCTTCTCATTCATTTTGTTACTGAGGGGAAATAGGTATTGAGCTATTTGAGGGGGAAATCGCCTCTTCAGGAAAAAGAAGGAAAGCTGCAAATGCATCAGTTTTTACAATACTGTCTTAGTATCAGTGGCAAATACCACGATAAATGAGTTATTGTAGGTGACTTTTCAACTGCAAAGCAAAGGAGTGTCATGACCATTTTAGGTGAAATAGTGAAAGTTAATACAGGAAACAGAATTTTATCACTTGGGTATTGCAGAATCTGCAAATAGTTAGTAAAGATTAATGGAAAAGAAAAAAAACAGTCTCATGGTTTACTGTATAAATGTCACTGAGAATACATACTAGTTTAAGAAAGTTTAAAAAAATATGTTTCTAACTTTCTGCATTGTGTTAAACTATTTTTGGTGAGAAAACAATATTTTTAGTTGAATATGAAATGGTAATTTGTGTAGCATTGAGCCTATTGCTATCCTGTAGTAACTAACTTCTAGTGGAGGGCAAGAGACAACGGCTAATAGAATTATGTGAAATTCAGGAGGGAGAGTCCTGGGTTTGTGCGTTTGAGGGTGCATGTATGACAGCCATGCAAAAAAAAATATGTAGCACAAATAATTTTGTTTTCCAAATTTCTCTCAGCCACATAGCAAACCCATGTTTTTATCTGCAAAAGTGAAGCAGTTTTCTCCACAAAACTACTCAAAATATGCTTAAGGAGTTGTGTCCAACTAGAGTTAGTATTTTACTGCTTAAGCAGGAAAAGAGCTGTACTGAGTGTGAAATAGAAGAGCTTAAGAAGTACATGCAGTGATTTTCTTCCCTTTTTATTTGGTTTAAAACAAAAAAACCCCACATATTTTGGAATAGGATTGACCTCTTGGTAAATTAAGGATATAGCATAAGTACAATCACAGTGTTATCTCAAAATTGGTACAGTCCATTACAAGCCATTCATTCTAGTGAATGAACCACAAAACCAAAGTTACATAACTGGTATTTTTTCACTCCTGTTGAATTAATGCCAAGGAGTGTAACTTTACTGAATTCTTGTTGGAACAGGTAACTAGTGACAAGCCTTTGAGCATTTGGTGTCAGTTTTGGATGCTCAGCACCTTCCTGAGTGTCTTTGCAGATTCATTTTCTATCTAATTCTGGACTTTTTTAATATTGAGAAACATGATCTTGTCCTTAAATTGGAGTGATGTGATTCTGGAGCAGTTGGGTAAATCAGTGTACTCTGTGTACACCAGGTTTAGATCTTGATGTGGTTCCCAAGAAAGTAAAAGAACTTTTATGAACTTCATCCTCCAAGACCAGGCATAGTGTCTCAGTGGAGGATGAAGTTCAGCCCCAGAGGTGTTTATTTGTCATCTAGTCAGAATACTTTCATACTTGTAGTTGGAGAAACAAGTTAATCTATGTGTTTGTGAGTATGTAGATAGAAAAAAAAAATTACATATTTAATTTTGAAAAGAAAAGAGAACATTAATATGCACTTGTACTTTTCCTAAGCAACAGCACTTCTCAGAAACAAATGATAGTTCAGATTGATCTGTCACATTTACAATACTTCTAAATGTGTAAAATGTAATGAACTATAAGGTGTTTGCCGTGTAGCATTTGAAATTCAAAGAAAGACCACATTTACCATGCCACTCAAAGATTTGCACGTATGTAAAGGTCTATTAAATTATAACAGGCGTATTAAACTATAAATACAGAAACACACAAAAAAACCCCAACAAATATCACAAAGAGCTAAGAGGATACAGAAATAAGAGACTGGGAGAATGAATTTTTTTACCCTGCTCATTAATTCATGTTCTCACTTCATCATGCAAAAATATTTATTTTAATAGAACACTGGGGGGGAAAAAAAAAAAAAAGGAAGGAAGAACCAACACTTTTTTTTTTTTCCTCACAGAAAATACTAACTGCAATCCAAAGCAATTAAGGTTAATATCATGTATAAGTGGAAATTCCTTTTCCAAGGCATTTTCTAGGTTATACTTTGTTTCAGTGAGTTTCAAATGACAAGTCTGTCTGATACACTTCAGATATTAAATCAAAGGTTTCTAACTGTTATAAAACTTATTTTTCACGTTTTACTAAATGGTTAACCAATATGCTGTTCCTGACAGTGCCTTCATCGCTGAACAAAGGAGGACAAATCATAGACTAGATAAATGTAAACTTGGGGCTTAGTTCTGTCTCGCCTGCTGAACTATTCCTCTGCTTCCAATTTGTAAGGCAGAACTTGAAATTTAGATCTTGCATGCAAGACCCCGCTTTCCAGGCAACATGCTGCCTCAATGTACTCCCTCTTCAGCTGCAGTACAGGACACACAAAGTACAGTATTTATCCAGTTCTGTATTTGCTTGGCACTGTACCTTTGGCAATAGTGCAGGCTGGTGGCCAACAGCCCGTGTGCTTCCTGAATGCATGTGCTTGGCACAAGGAGCTCTAAGACTGTACAGGGGCAGATCCCTATTAAAAAAAAAAAGAGGCTCAGGACATATCATAGAATCATAGAATGCCCTGAGTTGCGAGGGACCCACAAGGATCATCGAGTCCAACTCCTGTCCCTGCATGTGACAACCCCACAGTTCACACCATGTGTCTGAGGGCGTTCTCCAGTCTCTTCTTGAACACTGTCAGGCTTGGGGCCGTGACACCTCCCTGGGGAGCCTGTTCTAGTGCTCCACCACCCCTTGGGGGAAGAACCTTTTCCTAATGTCCAACCTAAACCTCCCCTGGCACATCTTCTTGCCATTCCCTCAGGTTCTGTCATTGGTCACTAGAGAGAAGAGTTCGGTGCCTGCCCCTCCTCCCCTGGTGAGGCAGCCGTAGACCACTGCATTTAAAAGTTTCGTAGAAGCCTATAGAGACATCCAGTGTCATATAGGAAAATATATTAGATCCCTTTGGAAATGCCATCCACACTGACCACTGACAGTACATTGTATTATAAAAGCCATGACTCATTATAAGAGATTTCACTGTGGGTTTGGCCATTGGGTGTTGTGCTCCGTGAAACTATTCATCCAGTCCTCCCACAGAGTGCTCTCTGCTCCTACCCCTCTTTCATCTGAATTACTCGGTGTGGCTGGCTCAACAATGGTATGACTATTTAAATTAGGAAGAAACAATATAGAATTGAAAACAAGTGAGTGAAGAGGTGAGACCCTGATCTCAAAACATTCAATTACAAGTAACAGATGATCATCTCGTTCATGCTGTGCTAAGGCAAGAGGATAACCTACCCTGCCCAAGCCAGTAAGGTTGTACGGCCAGGTCAGGGGCTTCCTGTTCCCTCTGAACATGCTAAACTTCCAATCCTGCGGTGATGGAAGAGGAATGATACATTCTGGAGGGAAAGACAGACTGTAATAACCACAGAGTGGCTACATGAGGTCAGCCCAGAAGAGAATCTCTAGCCAAACATTCCACCTCTGGTAGAGATAAGGATGCCCTGGCAAAGGCAGGAGGCTGTCCTGAACTCCCAAGCATACTTCTTCCAGTCCACAACAAATCGTGCCTCAGGTAGTCATTAGGCCAAGCTATTTTCTCCGCTTTTTAAAAGTCTTGATGTGGTTCAAGTGTGGCTTCTTTTTTTTTTTTTAGCCCACATCAGATTTTTAGTATCCACATCTTACAGCAAGAAGTTGCATAGATTAATTAAACGTGTGACCATGCAGTTAAAAACAAACAAACAAACCACATGTGTTTTCTATTTGAATTCTTCTTTAATTTGATCTTCCATGCTTTTTGGAGAAGACTGTGAAATATTGTTTTCCTCTTGCCTCTCTATCGTTTTTTATAATACATAGATGCCCATCTCTTTTCCACTCAACTGTCTCTTTTCCAGACTGAAGAATCCCAGTCTTAAGTCGTACCAGTTGCTTTTCTCTGGACTTTTCCCAGTTCTTCCATCAACTTACTGAGTTGTAATCTGACTGCATACAATATTCAAGACACCAGTGCATCATGCTTTTCCATGACAGCGTGGCAATGTTTTTAATTTTGCTGTTTTCATTACTGTTTCTTACATTTGTTTCACTTTTTTCACTGCCGTTGAGCTTTGAGCTGATGTAGCAAAATCTGCAAGACACCACTCCTGAGTAAGCATAGAGTCTATTTTTTTGGTATGTGCAATTCAGATCCTTTTTTTCCATATGCATCACTGTATATCTTACTTTCTACACCTAATTATCTGCCATTTTATGGTACAATTGCTCATTCCTTTTTTTTTTATTCCCTGAAATTGTTCACTGTTGACTCCTATTCTCACCATCCTAAATAACTTTGTTCTTCACCTTCCCAGACATGGAACAAAGCAGGTACTAGTACAGATCCTGAAGTATTCTCTGCTGAGAGCTACTCATTCTTTTTTCTGTCTTTTTGACCTTGAATTCATCTTTGTGGAAGCTTCCCTTGTAATCTAGAGCTGGAAGAGGAGCCTTCTTGAATGCCTTAGAAATAGACAGTAGTTCTTCCTTTGCTACAGGCTACTTAATGTTCGAGAGATCTGGACATTCTTTTTCCTGATGAACCCCAAGGAAATCCTGTCTTGAAACCAACAGAGGAGAAGTATTTTCCTCTGTGATCATGACTGCTGCTGATGAAATGTGTACAGAGTAAAATTAAGGTAAATTTAGTTATTCTTAAAATACCGTCTTCTATTTCTGAGATATTCAGCCATGAATGACGCAGTACAGCCTGTATATGGTTGCTTGCATTATCCTCCTTTTACAATTTTATTTGGGCTTGCAGCCAGGAAGTAACAAGTGGAGCCTTAGTCATTATGTATCATGAGATATATAATGACCCTTAGTCATTATATATCATAAGATATGCCAGAATGCTGGCCAGAATGATATGTGTTCTACTTAATGTATTACATTTTCTGCTTAAAAGTAAAAAGATTTATTGATAAAATTATCTTTTCAAGTTGAATTCCTTGTCATCTATTCATTCTCTTTTTTGTGGATTCTTAATATTTGCAGCTCAAAGGATGGACCCAGATTTAGCCCTCATTTTACACTGCATTGAACACAATGTGTAATGGACTGAATCCAGCATGTGAAAAAACAACAACAAAAACCAAGTAATGTAAACTTTCTTAGAAATTGAATACCTGTGATGATATACTACCCTCTTCAAGGATGGCTGGGAAAATATATTCTAAACATCACTAATAAAACAAGTTCTTTATCCTTGGTCACACTTAAAGAGGGACAACTTTTTTACGAGACTGATTTACAGTCCTCTGAAAGCCATTTTCTATCTCCCACTGGCTATTACTTTTGAGTATCATGTATATGTGTGTTTTAATAAGAGCTGCCTTTTGAAATCAGCTCCTCCTTAGACCTAATCTAGGAATAAAGCCATAATGCCAAGTTTATGATATCTTAGTGTGTTGCTATGGAAGTGATATTAGCAATATTAGAAATCCAGCACTGTGGGCTGTGTAGCAGTAGAATGTGATAGAAACTGAAAGCATGGATGTGGTAGAAGGAGCTTTCATTTCCACAGAAATATCTTTGATTCTTTGGAAAAACACCAGAGAAAAAGAGGACGGTATATCAGAGGGAAGTAAGTATATTTAGGTATTTCAGTTTATCTGAATGAGGATGTCTATAATGCAAAACCATAAAGTTCTGAATTGTTGAACAATATGTTTTGAAAAAAATTAGAGGTTAAAATCATTGCACTTGAATTAACAGCCTTGTTAAGAAAAAAGAAAGGAATTGGTTTTTACTGTTTGCTGTTGTGGTCATGGGCTTATTTTTTCTTTCATGTTTTCTTAATTTTTTTTTCATTTCTTTCTTTTTGTTTTGATTCTGCAATGGGAGATAGTAGCAACCTAGTTCTGTTCCTTTTTAGCTGTCATTATTTCCAGTGACAGCTAAGGATGCCTGGCTCTTTCTTGGACCCTTGTATAGTAAGCCTGCTGATACTGAGTGATTATTGAATAGGTCTATAATATATATTTATGTGCAATTTAAGGTACAAAATGATCAGCTGAAGTTTGTTACAATGTGCTTAGATGCATGGAAAGATGAAAGACTGAAGAATGGATCAATAAAGTCATTACTAGATGGAAAATGCTATGAAAACATATCGGTGATGTATGATGAAACTAAAGAACAAAAATCATATACAATCACTGGTTCCAGCTTTTGACAGAAAACATGAGCCTTTAGGCATAAATGACTGTGAATGGCAAAATGCAGCTGCTGCCTTCATTTGAATAGCCTAAGGAAAACAGGAGAGCAATCAAAACATGCCCCAGCAATAGGCAATCATTTCAGAGCTTCAGCTGACTTAAAAAGCTATAGCAAGTTAGACCCTGAAGAGTACTAGACAGGATCCTGTGATGTGGCATTGCCAACCCCTTTGGAAGAGATACAGCGAATACAGGAATATTGATGAGAAAAGGGACGTTTGATGGGGAATTACGCAGCTGCAGAACCTGCAGTCTCTGTGTGAGGCATCACATACGTTCCAGTTTCTACAGCTGCCCTTCAGCCTCTCTTCAGCTGCTGAAACACCCACCTTTGCCTCCCTCATTCTGATTGTAATGAACTCCCCAACAGGGGCTCAGAACTGTTCGCATGTTCTGCAGCAATCGTGTGCAGTGCTAATGAAATCTGTTCTTAAGTGCACTGTCTTACGTTTACTGCTCCTTTTTTTCTTTTATTTTATTTTGCTAAGGACTTTAAAAGTGAGAACTTACCAGCTGCCCAAGGAATATGCTGGAGCTGTAGAGCTGTGCACAGTGACAATCACAAATAAATTTCTGTTGTGAGTGCAATTCAAGCACAACAGTGGTTTCTGAAAGAAAAGATATTCCAGAGGAAGTGCAAACCAGGGGTGGCCCATCCTCACAGCCTAGCACAGCGCTAATTTTTAAGAGCCCTGGAAGTAGTAATAGCACAGGTCTAGAAACAATAGGACCACATTAGCAATACGCTGTCCCAGCTAAAAGCCCTGTTCTTTTCCTTCTGTTTTTGAGGCAGACTTGATCGGCAAGAGGTTGAAGGTCTGTATCATGCTGCCAAGTGTATTTTGCAGACATGCCTGTAGCTATCTTTAATCTTACTGACATCAAATGAGGCGTTTAGGGGCAGGTAATAACAGGTAAAACAGTGTCAAATATAAAAATAAATTATCTACATTAGCAGAGGAACATATTTCGTTGACCGGCATATTTTATTGTCCAGTTTTTCCTGCTTTACGTAGCTCCATTTCTCTTCATTCACCATTCTCTTTTATTGCATTCCATAATTGCCAGAAACAAATGAAATCCAAATATTCTGTGGAGAAAAACAAGTTAAGCACCCCCAGCTGTTCGCAACAGCATGAGCTGCTGCTCCATTAATTCCAATATGTATGTGCACAGGCCCCAAGCACAGCCTTGCCCCAGCAACGACTACGAATGCTGAGTTATTGCTTCTAATAAATCAGTGGAAGCCAGTCGGAGCTCTGGATACCCTGGTGTTTTGACACATGCTGTATTTGTGAGAACAGCATTTCCGAACGTTAAAAAACTATGGGACAAGTTCCTTTTATTATTATCTTTGTTAAACTTACTTTTGACTTCCGTCATCTTAACATTATTCTTACAAGAAAAAAAAAAAAGAAAAAAAAACACAACAGAAAAACAAAAACAAAACACACCACTATTTGGTTGCCAGCATAAAGGAAAATAGTTTAAGTTGCTCATAGAAGTATAGTGCCATTGTATAGCTTTACTTACACAAGGAAAAAAATAATCCAGGAGCTGTATTAACTTGGGAAAGTTTAAACTGTGCCACCATTCGGATGTTTTTTGTTGCCTGCAAATGAGTGCTCTGTGAAGGTGAAACAAAAAATAACGCTGTGTAGCAGGTATTGCTAAACTCACACCAAAGATATCATACATATTTGTGTTGCCCAATGAGAATAAATAAATAACTATATCCAAGCCTTCTTGAAAGGTACAGTCATCAGTTATATGGCACCATTTTTTTTCCTTAATGGATCATTTCATAATGGCCAATGGAATGTTCTGCTGAAAATTTCTAGAAGCAATTTGGCCAATAGCTATATCAGGTGATAAGCCATACGCAGAGAGCATAAATAAGAAGCTTTTCAGATGCATTGAGATCCTTATATAAATATAGGAAATATACCAATTCAGATTGGTTTGGATTCTCTTAAGCTGAATTGGAATTTGGTTTACAAAATAAGCCTCATTTTTATTTAAGTAAATGTCCTCGTAATATTTTGCACTGTTTATCTATGTCAATTTAAATAACACCTTAATTAATATGTTGATTGGAAGACATGAAGGTATGAAAAGGCTGTATTGTTTGGTTTGGTTTTAAAAGAAAGCTAAAAACCTATTTTTGCTTGTTTACCTTACTCCACTCTGCTCTTTGTCAGCACCTAAGTTAAAACATCTCAGTGCAGTGAAAGGAACTGGAGAAAAATTCCGCTAGTGTTTGCAAGTGGCTTTCAAATTGCTACTGATATTTAGTAGCACGTTTTCACTGCACAATTAAATACACACTTTACATGAGCTATAACTCACTTCAACCTCATCATCCACACAAAGGAGCTAGGTCTTAGTTTGCTTGCCTATTTAAAAGGGCATACAAGCATCTAAGCACTGTCTTCCATCTGAAATCCACTGGTGAGGATCCAGATAATGTCAATAAGCCGTGGATAGTCATCCAGTGTTACGACAGGTGTCAGACTTGTCTGTCAATCACACTGTGTGGTGAGAAGCCAAGGTGTGTCATGCAAGTCAGCGTAATGAAATGTTGGAGCTTATGAGTCTGCAGGGCCCAGTAATAAAGTGAGGTTGAGAGACAGTGAACACAGCGTTGTTTTGGGACTAAATAAACCTGCCTGTGTGGGGTTATTACTAAAGAGCATTGCAAATTCCTTGCATTTTAAAACCTTACAAAGCTTTCCATACATGAAATATGAGTTTTGCTCAGTGTATGGACAATTTCTACACATTAGAGGAATTCACATTGTTAGCATTTACCTGAAGATACAAGCCTTAGTAAATGCACCCTGCTAAATAAACAGCCAACATATGCACTTTGGGGAGAAATACAAAATAATGCTGCAGAAATTCAATTGTTAGTATCTCTCATCAAAGCAAATTTTGAGTAAAATATCAAAAACGTTGAGCGAATTGTAGTCAGTGATAGAAATGTCTTTGGAATTTTAATGTATGTGAAAAACACGTATATGCATTCAGGTGAACATAAAGCACATACCTGCTTATATGACGTCCTGTTTTATGAATGGTGTAGCTTAGACTGTAAATTTAATGTGTTGAAGGAAAACTGTAAAAAATGGAACTATAGACTAATAGCACTAAGGTCAGGAAGTAGTAATTATGCAGTTTATTTGACAGTTCATTGCTTTGTAGAGAGAACCAGAGCAGGTATCTACTGATTAACCAGATGCTTTGGGGATAATTGATCTGAAAAACAAAGAAAGCTTGAAAGAATGTGGATATTATCTGTATGACTTCCATTAAGTGTATAGATGGTGCTAAACTTCCAGGAAAAGTAATGTGAGGTAGATAACCTATAGACACTTAACAAGAATCTTTTTCAGAAAACATGAATTAGAAAGCAAATTTTCGCTGTATGTCTCTCTAAATGTTCACGCAGGAAAAAACAAATGCACGCTTAGAATGCATGTTTTAAGTACAACTAAAAAGAAAAAGAAAAGGAAAAAAAAGAACAACAAAAAGCACAAACACAACTTGATCTTTATTTCTTTACTGGCTGTAGACTAGTAAAAGAGCAAAGGAGAGATTTGCAGAAATACCTTTGCACACCCACATGATGTGTTGCGTGCATAATAGAAGTGTGAAAATTAGTGTGTTTCTCCGTTGTGTGAAAAAGCTTTTAAAAATATATTATTTATTTGCTCAGAAATGTTTAAAATATTTGGTTCTGTAACACTAGTCCTTTGAACCTTGGATAGGAAAAAATCAGCCAAGTGACAGGTTTCTGCCTCATTTGCTCTTAATGTAAACTAGTTTACACTGGGGAAAAAAATCACAGAATAAATCTGGGGGTGATGCAGATGAAATGTAGTAAAATAAATCTCTGTGAAATGAGCACAATTGTCAGAGCAACCACGCTGTGCAATCTCTCTGATAAGAATAAGAGCAGTAACCCCTGTGTAACTAATTTTTTCTCTTAATTCCTTTACAATTACTGGTTTATTTCTCAAACTGAGCAGTGTTGGCAACCAACAAAGGGAGAAATAACAAGACGAAGCCGGTGTTAACTCAGAAACCTTGTAGCTAGAAGTTAGTGCCCTGCACTGCAAATCCGGAGACTGAAGTAAAATTTGTTTCTTCTCAATTTAATGTGAGCTTTGTTGTAGTTTGAGATTAATCTGGAATTCAGTGGCAGTTCTACAGCTGACTACATATGACCTTGATTTGACTTCGGAGAACTCATGAAGTTCCTGATCTGTAAACAGGATGTCATTTTTCTGCTTAAAATGGATGCTGTGAGACTTAATTAATTGGTATTTTTGCTTATAAGGACCATGGGGTTCTTGTAATAACAAAGCCTATAAACAACCAAAGTGGATAACGTATTTGTGAGTATTGCAAGGGAGAAATTACAGACCAAATTTAGTTTAGTTAAATTTTAGATATGCACTAAATTGCAAGTCATGCCATGCCAGAATTATTTTGATACTCTTAAAAAAATTCTTCTTGAATAATCACAGTAAAAATATAGGTAATTGTCTTCTGCGGTGGTGTTAGAAAGCTTGCTTTCTCTCATTAAGGTATTATTTGGAGTTGTAAGGAGGCTGGAGAGGAGAATATATTCCTCCTAGGATTCTTAAATGCTCGTACTGCCCTAGCACCCCATAATAGCATTATTACTGTTGTTGTTATTATTATTGGTATTACTGCTATTAGTTTATCTCTTATTTTCATTATACTCTCTGGATTGTAATTTAATAAATGAAAGAATCTTTCATTTAAATTACTGCTTATATAGTTGTGACCTCAATTTTTGTGTATTTTTATACAAATGCAATGGATATATACATTTGATTTAAACTATCTAATAATTGCTCAGAACATTAGATTTGTTGAGTGCTTGCACAATATGTGTACCAAAACGTCAAGTTTATTCTGATGTACTAGGTTAACAGATACAGAGTCTGAGTTAGCAAATCTTCACATGAATGTGTAGATGTCTGTTTTGCTCATCATTTTAACAGCTTAAAGAAAAAATAGTCTACTATTGACTTTTCTCATGTGAATTAGGTTACGTGACTGCAGTGCTTTGAAAATAGTTCATCAATCCAAAATAAAGTTCCACTTTAAATTTCTATGTGCTCTTTAATACATTCAGCCTATAAAACCAAAACGTTTTAGAATAGCTGTACCGAATCATAGTTGGATTTTCGTCTTAGCATTGACCAGATAAGTGTGGCTTCAAGGTACCGATCTACACTGACTTTAGTCCATGACTCCAGAGCACAGCTTCTTCATCTATTTGTCCTACCCTGAAGTCCCTTCTTGTTACTCTCCTTTCTTCTAGCAATACTTATAAAGTCAGTCACAAAAGTCTATACATTTCTCAGTTCCCCGCTATACCAGTATTTGACATGTACATCAAATAGCAAGCAAGATATTCTGGGATGTATGTTGTGTCATACACCTCCTAATTGGTTGTCATTACTACATGTCTATTGTACATCCTCCACTTATTACACTGTTTGGGCTCTCTGCACCACACAGTTGACCATGTGTCCATTCCAGGCATAAACTGCCTCCTTTCTTCAACTCTCCCTCTTTTTCTTATATGCCACTTTACGTTAACCTTGGCTGATCTTGCATCATTCAGATGATGATTGCTTGTCGTCATCCTGCTGGGAAGGATGTTTCCGGGGCCGAAACACTGTGATGTACCTGTGCAAAATTGATAACCTGGCATCTTCCTTCTCCATCTTTCCTTGATTCCTACTCTGCAGCAGATTTCGTGAGCTCTTCTCTGATAGAGGCTGTGGTCTTCAGGAACCCAAAGTCAAAAATGGGAAAAATTAATATTTTTTTTTTCCTTTTTTTCCCTTCCTTTTAAAGTGCCCTCTGCTTTTAGGAAATCAATTAATGCAGAGGTTTAAATGTTCGTATAACAAAGCTGCTTCAAGATTATCATTGCCATGTTAAGGGTAACATTTTAAAAATTATTTTAAACCACTTGGATTCAATACTGAAGTTATACATGAGGGTCTGTTTGAAGGCATGCTTCTCCCTTTTATGCTCCACTAATCATAGAATCATTTCATTTGTAAGAGACCCTTAGGATCATCGAGTCCAATCATAACCTAACCTAACTCTAGTACTAAACCGTGTCCCTAAGAACCTCGTCTAAATGCCTTTTAAACACCTCCAGGGGTGGTGACTCCACCACTTCCCTGAGCAACCTGTTCCAGTGCCTGACAACCCTTTCTGTAGAAAGGGTTACATCTGTTAGTAAGCCTGTGCTATGACCCATGGATTGTGTGCCTATCAGTTCACGCTGGACTTATATTAAAGCTATCTAATTATGAGTGGATAGAATTATTTTCATTTTTATTGAATTTTTTGGTGGTTAGTTGGTGACAGGTTTTTTTCTGGTTTAGTTGTGGTTTCTTCTCTGCCACCTAATATACTCCTATGGAATGTGTAATTTGCTACATTAATTTAACTGAAGTTTTAACTGAGTTTTGAAGCTGATCGATATTTTCTAGTTATAGGGGTCTCTTTAGGTGAGCTGTTAAATGCTACACTTTTACTGTGGATTGATTTAGAATGGTATGCTAGTTAAATGTTGTAGAGTTATGACCATTTCTACCAGTATTTGCTATTCTCTGTATATGTCTTTCAAACTTGTACCTTTTTCGAATCAAGTAGAAGTTGTTTATATTGTGAAGAGATGTCTTTTTATCAATCTAGAGGAAAATATGAAGCTATTCAGGTTAATTAGTGGGAGTTTGACCTTGGCTTAAGTAGGAAACTCATATTCATTGTATTTAGGAAAAATAATGAATTGATTAGAAGGCTTAGACTGCATAATTTATCTTACATCATGACTTTAACAGTTAGGCTATGATTCTAATCAAAAAATGTCACTTTGGATTTTAAATCTATTTTTATCACCCAGAACATCTCATCTGTCAATATTTGATTAGAAGTCCTCACTGCTTGAGACAGCTTTTCTCTGTCTGACAGATAATCTGAAGCTCTGAGACCATCGATTGAAGCTTCATCTCTAGGAGGGAAAAAGAAAAAAAAAAAAGAGCTAGGGGATAATTTTTGATTACACTTCAACCTGTGACTTCTGCCTTGAGCCCAATAGAAAGGCTGAATCTTCCTGTCTTATCACTGTAAAGATAGACTACTCCTGTATTGATTTAGACAGAGAAGTTTAAATAAGTTCAAGTTTGATTATTTCTTCATAACATCTCATCTGAGTTTAAGGGAAAGTATGCTATTTTTTTTCTTTTCATCCTTACTTTTTCTCCTTTTAATTTTCTGTGCAGTAGATTATAAGTCACTGGTCCAACATAGGCATTTGATCCACAGTGCAACACATATCATAAGAAATTTTTTGCTCGAGCACCATTTTTTGAGGTGATTACTTCATCACAATACAGTAACGGTCCTGAAGATGAAAAAGAGGCTAAAATTTCAGTTAACAACCTATGTGAATCCAGAAACAGATAAATTGATTGTTGTTGGAGACCCTGAAAGGTCTTTTATGCCTACCTGCTATAAAGTGCTTGTCTAATCTATTAATAAATATTTCTGTTGAAAAAAACTGAATGATGCTTCTTGGTACCTGTTGGAAAAAAATACTGCATTGAATATTTTCAAATGTTCAGTTTAGTTCAGAAATCTGTATTTGATAGTGAGTAACACAAGCATATTTTCCCCACATAGCAATTTTGAGAGCTGAAAATCGGGCATTTATTTAGCTATGTACCATAAATACAGGGGTAGATTTCTACCTTTACTTATCCAAGTAACTTTTTAATCTAAATGCATAGCTTGCATCTATTGCTTACTCTTCCTAGAGGGATAATTTGTGAATTATTCCTTCTACTCATATGTTTGGATCCTGGATAAGGTAAATGATAATCTAACTATAAATTATAATTATAGTTTTCTATTCATATGTATTGTGTTGAAATTTGACAGTGTTCTAGTTTTGAAGTTGAGTTTTATGTCAGACAGAGAACTGTTGGTGAAAAGCTAAAAGGAAGGTGAAACGTGTCTGTGCCTGGGAATATTTATCATAGGTATAGAAAGAGTCAAACTTTTTGTCTAGTGCCAGAAAGAAAAGGTGTTGATCTTAGCCAAAATAATCAGCGACAAGAGTGAGTACCTGAGATTGCAGGACATCTGAATATATAGGGTCAAACTCATTCAAACCAAACATATCTGAAAGCAAGAAATACAACCACTAAAAATTTCCCAGAATTTTTTACAAAGAATTCAGCTCTGTTGACATTCACATTAACAGCTAGGAATTTGAATACAGTGTGGAGATAGGTGGCAGACAATACAGGACTCAAAGGGTTGTTCCTGAAATTAGCTATAAGGTTAGAAGAGTGATAAGGGACCCTTAGTAAAAGATGTCCAAACAAATGTACATCAGAGATACTCACAATTATTAGATAATTCATATATAATTGAGTTCTCCTTTGGGTTTCTGAACTAATGACCTGATTAATTTTGATTTGCAGCTTTGTCAATTATGTATTTTCCTTTTATACAACTGGTTTTGAAGCAAACTCACAGTATGAGCAGCGAGTAGTGGTTTGCACACATCACAGAAATGCCATCATCTGCCTTGACTAGAGTGTTTCTTATATCATTCTTGTGAAATGCAATATTGTATCTAATTCAAGAGATTTCCTTACTGATTTCAGTTTAAATTAATCTGCTCTGTCAAAAGCCTTGAAAAGCGATTAATAGCTTAGATTTGTTGACATGAATGGGCAATATTTGTTGATTTTAACCAAACTTCACATTGAGCCTGAAGATTTTTGAAGCTTTTGAAGCTCAAAGCAGTGAGCAAGAAGAATAATCCTGCTCAGATTCTTGCAGTTCCAAAAGCTGCCACATGAAGAGTAGTGGGTAACTTTAACTCCGTAAGTTGGGTCATGAAATAATATTTAATGACAGTCTGTATTTCCCAGCTCCCTGAAGAAAAGGATCTTGAGTATCATGATGGCAATTGCAAGTGTAGCAGCAAGAGAAGGTAAAAGCAACAGGAGAAACAAAACTAAGAGAACTCTTCTTTCTTCTGAAGAGAAGGAAAGCTGTTTATAGTGACAGATATGCACAAAACTTCATCTGTGCCCAGATTTAAAACATGAGCAGAATTACTACCGAGGAAAAAATATATTTAACCCACTTTCATTACTGCAGGAATGAAAATGTCATTTTAAGTGACATATTGAATCTGCTGCATATTTAATTTCTAACAGCCATAACTATAAGCAATATTAGTTAACAAAGTAACAAAGTTAACAAAATTCCCATATTTGCATCAGTTGTTCATACTATGTTAAAATATGGGTGAATAAGCAGCAGTTAAATAAAGATCAAAGATCTTGCAGCTATTATGCTCTGGAGAGCAGGTAGGAGAATAAAAGTCAGTTCTCTTTCTATATATTAGAAAATCCCATCATAGAAAAGAGAGTTGGATTAGGGTATTTTTTCTGTCTTTTTGTTTGTTCATTGATGTGTTATACTTTAGTTGTGAACTTCAGGAAGGAAATAACATCTAAATTGTTAATCATTCAATCCACCTTCACATTATAATAACACCCAAGGTGTTGTGGTCGTGTTATTGTTGCTGCTGGTTTTTGTTTCTTAGTTTGGTTGATTGGTTTTGGGTTTTGGTTTCATTTGTTTGTTTGTTTGTTTTATTTGCTTTTCTGGAAGAGATTTAAAGGCTTAAAATAGGATTGGATTCGAGTAGTGAATTTCTTTTTGCTTTTCTCTACTTCCATTTGTATTGTATAAACCTATTCCAAGCCCAGAATTTCCAACAATGTCTTTCTTAGCTTTTCTATGGCAAACATCCCTGCTTTATTTGTTTCAAAAATTAGTTTTCGGATCACCTTGCAAGATAAGAAGGTCACATACTGTCATATAGTGTCATACATGGAGATTAAGGTCAAGATACCATTCAGTTTGGTTGACAAAGTGAGCTACTCGTGACCTCCTCTCCAGACTATTTAGCATTACAAATAGCTCAGTGGTACAGTAGTTTAAAGCAAAGCTCCTGCTGACTTCTTTTGCAGATGTTGCTATTCAGTACGTCTGCGTAACGGGATCATAGGTCAGAAATCAGGTGATCACCAATTATGTGTCCTTATTTAACGGCCATCCATGAAAAGTCTATTTTAAATGTCCATTTTGTTAGCAGATAAGAATTCAGTAGCCAAGGAAAGAACATGATTTAACCCTATGGATTTTCATTCAGCTGCTTTAATTGTGAGATTGTTTCTGTGTTGTTGCTATAACCCCAGGTTTATACTAGGGAAGCTGAGGTCGGAGAAGGAAGAAAGAAACTGAGAAAGAGGAGGAGGGCTCCTATTATCAGTGTTAATAAGCTGACATGGATCTTACATGCTGCCAGGAAAATAACCGGTGGCCTCAGCCTGAAGCTTTCTTAGTTCAAATGAAATTTATCAGTTACAGTAAAGCTGTCTTTTCAAAGCACATGAAGGTTGTATTATTAAAAGCAGATCATTTTGTCAGACTTCCACAGGCATGGCTAGCTCGCGCTTCCTATAAGAACATTCCCCGTTATATTTTAACTGCCTGCTTTGAAAGCACAGTATTTCTAGAGCTTTCCATTTAGTAGTTGATGAGAATCAATCATCAATAAGAATTTCTTTTAATATTAGGGAACAACACACTTTCTCTAAACTGTTGATGCTAAAATCAAGACAAATCAAATTAATCTTGCATGGAAAATTTCAGCCTTAATGATTCTATTTTGTCAAAATTATAGATAATTAAAACCATTGCCATAATAAACAAATACTAGGAAACACCAAAGGTGATATTTACAGTTCCACGGTTCTAATATTTAATGACAGAAACTGAAAGAGGAGTTTTTTGTATCTCTCCTCTTTCAGCAAAATACACTGTGATCTGAAACCCCTGAAGTGAGCTGAAGGCCTGTCAGTGGTTGTAAATGGCCTTTAAACAAAGTCCATAATGAAGCCAAAAAATAACTTTGACAAAATTTCTCATCAGAACAGGCAGTTTTCATTCTCTATAGGATATAGTCAGAGTTTTGCCAAAATTACATTTGTAATTGTTTCTTTTTATTCCAAAGCATCTTGCCCATCAGTTCAGTTCTTTTATGTAGTTTTTATAGTATTATTGAGAGAATTGGCCAGTTAAGTTTCTTTATACCTGTCTCAGTAGATGAGTTGTTGGAGGCCTCATATCACAATATTTGAAACTTTGATCATTCAGTTAAGTTCTCCACTGTTCCTCTAAGAGAAAAGGTGAATATGTGCATATGTATATATATATGTATGAATACATGTTTTGTTGTACACACCTACATATGGCATGCACACACACATATATAGATGTAAACCAAAATAAACCAAAATATTTGATTTCTGTGTTCAAGAAAAGAGCTGTCACTGTATAGTAGCTGCTCAGAAAGGAAAACTCTTAACTTCACTATTCTTGTATGCAGAAATATATTGAGAGAAAACTGGGAAGCTTTTACATCACCAAATAAAACTGGCTTAATTTAAAGGTAAAGAAGTGTGTCAATTATATGACAGGCTGATAGGACACAAACTGTTAAAGGAAATGTCTATCAGGTACACTTACAGACTTAGCTTCCAGGAAGAAGATGCAGCTAGGAATATAGTACTTTGATGATTATATTAGTCCAGCTTCTAAGAAAACATATTCTAATGCTGTTATGCTTTTAGAAAACTCTTTCCTAGCCTAATGTTATTTTTTTGTATCTTGATAAATAAATCCCTTAGAACTTTGACTGCAGTGCAAAGCTTCCTTATCTCTAAAAATCTTACTTTTAGTTTGGATATTTGACCTTTAGGATGGCATTTTCCTTTCATTCTGTACTACGTTTAAGATCAGCCAATGCATTCCAAACAAAACCAATGAATCAAAGAAAGAGACACACGATAAGACTGCTCAAGAAATATCTGTATTTGATTCTAAGGTTTGTGGATAAATATTCTGTAAGTTTGGAGAAATGCATATATCTTTGTTAAGTACTATTTTTGTGCCAGTAAGATGCAGATCATTCCATAAAAATTTTATTGCCGACATCAGTCCTTAGTTACTAGTATAGAAAATGTTAAGTTTGTATTCTCTAAAATGCTTTTGGACTGTGCGAGCAACACCTTTTTCAGTACATGCTGGTGCAAATTCAAGAAATCAATGGTAGCAATTTTGCATTTGAAAGTAAAACTGTGACAGTTCTGATGTTGTGGTTGAAGGATGGCAAAAGGTGTACAGTAAGACTGGATCAATAACTAATATTTTTATTCATGAGCCTCATTGTTTTCTTTGCTCTGGCTAATCCACTCACTGTCATTCTTGACTCCTCTCTATTCTCTTTTGCAGCTCAGTAAGCCTCCTTTCCATTTTATCATCAAAATCCATCCTATCCACCTTTCTGTTCATATCCTTGTGGACAATTTGTCCCTTCTTCCTTTGTATCTAAAATTTGAATTCTTGATATGTCCTCTTCTCCCACAGTTATCTCTTTCTGTTCAGCTCTGGGTTTTTGCCTTCATAGCTCTTGCAGAATCAAATTCAAGTACTTTGCCATGTTTTTTAATAAAGAGTCTCGCCTCACATGTCTAAACTAATAACTGCCTCTTGTCCTTTATCTTGTCTTGCTTCACATTCTGGTTTCATTTTTGTTGCTAATCTTCTTGCTTCCTGTGACGTGAATAGTCATACTATTATGTCCTCTTATTACAAAGTCTTTCTAAAAATACTTACTTTGAGAAAACGCCTTGCTCATTTTGTTTCCAAAACTTCCAGTTCTTTTATTTCTACAGCAAAAGTCTCTGAAAGCCTGCAGAGGATAATATCTCTTATCAGCAGTGATACTTATAAGTTAGCATGCTACAACGAAGAGTAAGTGATGTGACACAAGAGTGACTGAACTGGTAACATGGGTTCAGATTCTCTGACCCTATTTTGGTTGTTTACCCTGACCTGCTACATTAGTTTTACAGCTTCAGCTGTTTTAGGTGTAATCACTTACAAAACATAAAATATCAGCTGCCAAAAAATGACAGAGAGAAATGACTAATGTCCCCTTTTAGTAGGAAGGCTTCTTTTTCTTTTTTTTTTTTTCCTTTTACTTTAGTCTTTCAGGCATGAATTATTCTATAGTATATTAAATGAATATGTTGTTGGTCTCTAGATTTTAATCAGTAATGAAGACTAAGAGTAAAAAGCCCTGATCTGAGACAAAGCCTAAATGATCTTTCCTACCAAAAAAGATATTAAAGGAAACAGGAGAAATCTAATAAATGAAATCGCTCCCATCTTCACCCTTGAAATGGCTAGTCTTAGATATGGTGTGCTCTGCAAAGCATCAGTATTCATGCCAGAGTAAATTGAATTAATACTGCTGAAAAATGAATTATTTCATAGCATAGATTTTGGCTTTTTCTACTGCAGGCTTTTTAAGAGAAAATGAAAATTCATGAACTTTCTGCTATGAACTATTTTCTTTTAATAGTATTTAACTTCACTAGGCCATCATTGTGCATGTCATTTCTGATGGATAAACTATTCCTGCAGCAGCTGTACAACAATGTAATTAAACATGTTTTTTTACTTTTGATGGATAAATTACTGGAAATATTTATATGGTGGAACAACTGCATTAGCCATCATTTCTTTGTCTGGTATATTGCACTACAGAGCCTCATTCCTCTGTGCATACTATAACACAAAATTGTTGGGAGAGAAATTATGATCAGGATGGAAGAGCTGATAGGAGTCTTTCTAGTTTTGACAGTGGAGGTTTCTTGGGGAGTGGTGGTAAAATATTATTTAGGAAGTAAAAGATTTGTTTTCAGTATGCTTGAAAGGAAGTTACTCTATTAAATATCAAATTTGCAAATGTGGTTTTTAAGTGTGTCAAAGTTTGAGATTTTTCCGTTCTCAGGGAATTGTAAATATTGCTGTTAGTGTTAACCTTGTGTTGTGGTTTAACCCAAGTTAGCAGTAAAACCATGATAGCCGCTCACCCACCCCCTTCTCCACCTCCCCCAATAGGGGAGAGAATCAAAAGGGAAGGGAGAAACTTGGATTGAGATAAACACAGTTTAATAAAATAACAAAATACTAATACACTACTAGTAAATATATATATAAAATAGAAAAAAAAGATACTCAAGGCAATTCTTCACAAACATGCTGAGCAGCCAGTCCAAATAAGCCACATCCCGGTCCCAAAAAAAGGAAAAAGGCAGAAAAGCTCAGAGACCTCTGCAAAATGGCAAAAAGCCGAACCAAACATCCCACACTGAACTCCCCCAGCTGCGCCCTACAGCAAGCAAGAGCGAGAACGTCCCAGAGAGCCAGAAACTAAGGCCTCAACTCCTTAAATTATTAGCATGACGCTCATGGGATGGAATAGTCTTATTGATCAGTCTGGAGGTCAGTCAAGTTCTGCCCCATTCATACCCCTTCCTTGCTGCCTCACACCTGTGGGCGGAGTGCTCAGAATGTCCTTGGCTCTCAGACCAGAGCAATTAAAAACATTAACTCTGTGCTGGGGTGTTATCTCTTGTTCTCAAACTAAGTCCAAATAATGACCATGAAAAGATAGGTTTCTAACTGCATGAAGAAAATAAACTCATTTTCAGTCAAACCAGCACACCTTGAAAACTCAATTATACAAGTCTATTGTTGAACAAACACCAAATTTTCCAGTTGAAATATTTGTGTGGGTTTGCTTCACATTTAACCTGCATTCTTTAAGAATTTTATTCCACCACTTTCAATGGGATCACTCAGTCCCAGCTAATCTGTATCTTTCATGCTCCAAGAAGATCTGACTTAAAGGAAGCACAGCAATAGTTCAGTGGGGAGACTCTGCAATGCTATCACACATCTTACCAACCTAAACCCTAGAGAAAATCGGGGAACATGAAACACCTGGATCATTTCCCAAGAGACACCCCAGTAGCTCAAAGGAACACAGGTATTAATACCTGCTAACTGGTATATGTAGTGCAGATCCCTTGCCTATTAATTTGGTGGATTTACACTCAGGTGGTTTTGTATTTTTTTTTTTATTTACACCTTTTTTTTCCTCCTTAGATGTCCAATTGCTCATACAAGAGAAATAAATCCAGTAGGGCTACGCTGCTCACATTCCATTGGGAATACCTGCGGACGGCTGGTAGGAAGCAAGAAGAGACATCCGCACTGTTAGCTCTTCACCATCCGAGTTGTCAGGTAACACTGCATGTTGTATAGTATATAGTTGGGGATAATTCCCACTTCCTTATTACATGTGGCTACTGGTAGCTATAACTGCTTTACTGTGGTGCAGATCAAATCTAGAGCCACTGTGGCATTACACAATTAACACAGAGTGCATCGGTTTGGGATTTAGCATTTGCTGTCAGAAGGAAGCTAAACAGCAGTAACAGCCTCTTTGGAAAGGGCTTATCTGAATATTTGCAACAGCTTATGGTACCTGAGTAAGGAAAGGATTTATTTTCCATCTCTATAGATAATCATTATTACTACTTCAGCTGTTTGACCATTTAATTTGGAAAAAAACTTTTGTGTTCTTTTTCACTGTTGTTTGTCCTTATTTCCCTTCTCTTCTTGGATACTCAACTCCGAACTTAAGTTTGCCTGTGTCCTGTCCCTAATTCATAACCTAAAGTTTTCCAGTTATAGAAACTTCAGCCACAAGGACAAGAGGGTTTTATGAAGGCTGGCATCAGTGTGACTCTAGATGGAAGAAAATTTGACTTTTTCATATAGGACAAATTCTGCTTGCCACAGCCCTGTCAGTATTCCACAAAGCATTCAGATTTCAAGCTCCATTAAAGAATTGTTTCAACTAGAAACTCCTTTAGAGGGAAACTTTTGCTCTCCATTGAGACTATATTTCCAGGCTGTGTGTCCAAAGTGCATACAGTCATTCCCATAGTCCTCAAAGTAGTTAAAGCAGAACAGACCATTTGAACTGAGAGGTTTTTACTACTATTATTGTTATGTCTTTTATGATACTAGAAAGTCCTTCCTTTGAGATGGTTAGCAGTGGAACAAACGCACCTTGCTTGAGTCTTGGCTTGACAGTATGCATTTATAGACAATGCAAACAGCATGCACTGTAGGGAAAAAATGAATAAAGATGACAGAAAGGGAAATGAATGGGAGGCTTTTCTGAGATAAATTCCTGCATTAACAGCTGAAGCATCAGCTCTGGAACCAGATAAAGTCTACAGGACGTTGTTTTAAGTAAGTTTCAAGTATTATTTCTATTTCTATTTCTTCTTTAGGTCTATACAAGTGCTCCTCTTATTTGCTCACATAAGTGTATTCCCAACACTACAATGAAATAGCAGATGTTTGAAACTCATCCATGATGTTTATTTCTGATAAGTAAGCCTAAGATTGTTTGTCATTAGCAGAAATATCTGTGTTCTATTAGCAAAATATTCAAGCAAATGAAGAGATGCTATCTTCTCTGGCAATTTCCAGGAACAAGGTGGAAACTTAGATACTGAAGTGTTACAGAGCTGGTCCTACAGATCAGCTTGTCTGTGCAATGGATGCACGTTGCTATCTAGGTATCTTCCACTGAACTTGTGCATTTCTGATGCTTGATTCAGTGTAAAAATGATAGAGGTGTTTTGCTTTTCCTTTTACCTAATCTAGGCAAAAGTATGGCATAGTATAGCTCTAGATATGCTCTGACTATAGCAAAACTAAGGACAGAAAGTGGCATGTAAAGGAGATTGTTTATATATCTTCATGATATAGGCATAAAGTAAGACAAATACCAAGTTAATGTGAAATTGAATGGTGAACAAATAGTTGGAAGATACACAATTTTGAAGACAGAGTGGATCAACCATTTAGCTGCATGCAAGAGGGATATGCCTGTAGACTCTACCGCTGTCTTCCAAAGCACTGTTTTTATAAATTCCATAAATTAGGGAATTCTAATCATTGATGGTGTAACCTTGAGTAAAGCAGTCACTGCGTTTTGAACCTAAAGTATGACTAGTATGTACAGTAGGATACATAGAGAATAAGACTTGGATGTAACTTTGAGCTCCACAAACTTATTCAAGTGTATGTTTTCCTAAGTGACTGTGCCTGAAAGAAAAATACCACCTGAAGGCCCAAATAAGACAACTGAGCACTTTAACGCTGTTGAAGGGTTATGTTGCATCCTATTTTTCGTGTACAATGGTGAAATTTAAATATTATCAAATAAGTGATAATTAGGAATTCATGCCATTAGTTAGAAAACCTGGCCATATGTGATTGAAAGGTGCAAGTATAGATTGTTTCACTCTCCAGCATATCTTCAAGCACACATTTGTACAGCCCTCGGTGTTTGTAGATACTCTTAATCTCTCTGCCTCAAAGGGAAATTGATCATTTTTGTTTCTTGGCAGTGTATCTAAATGGATAAGTGGAAGAACTTTACCAAATCTTTGACCTGTATAAAAAGAGTTACTTCTCTTGCTAAAGACTATCAATAATGGCAACAGTGAAAAAGTTGCACCTTACCTACACAAATTGCTGTAATATTTGTTTGAACCAGAAGCACTATCCAACAATTGAAATATTTTGATTTAGTGAATAATATTTCTCTGCCAACTACTTATTTTTATAGTCAAATCACTTCACTGATTGTGTGAGTAAACATTATGGAGATTTTTTTTTAAATATCATTAATGTTTTTACTTTTGCTTGTCTGGTTTTTTACAAGCTGGTATCTGATTTTTGTGTGTGTGTGAAAACGTGAGCTCATGAGAGAAAAATTTTGGAAGATTATTGGTGATGTCAAGGGTTGAACATAAGAAATTACACCACTTCTACTCTGGTTGTCACTATTTTCCCTAACATTGTCATGAAGAAAAATGTACGAAAGGCATTTTGATCATTAGTTCTGGAATCTATAAATGGTAAGCTGCCTTTGTGTTTCTGAGATCTTGATTTTATAGGATTAGCACATTAAATTTAATGCTAAGTCGGACTTTGGACATACACTTTTGTCAATTGATTGATTTATGCTTCACCTCAAAATTTAGTCTTTCTTTAAATACTATGCAAATATACAGAGTGTAGAATGAGCAGCGTAAAAAATTTCTTTTTCATTAAAAATGCAGCTCAGCAGCTTTGTGACAAATAATGACATTATGTATATGTCAATCCCTTCTGGAAAATTGGAGTGATTCTAGACTTTGCCAAGAATTTGACATGCCACCCTAAATGTTTAATCAGGGATGCTGTGACATTCAGTGCTGCTTGTATAAATGCGTCAGTCTAATTTTTGTTAAACCTCTTAAAACTGAAACGGAATCTGCTTCTGGAGGAAAAAAAAATTGTGACTGAACCAAACTAATGCTATTAATATGTTTCTCAATGGATATGATACAAATAATCTAAAATTAACTATGATCCTCACTTCACTGAGCACAAACTTCCCTCGTAAAGGTTTTGAATTGGAGTAGAACTCAGAGGAGTGCTGTGTCAAATTAATGGTTATGAAGCAAGGCTCACAGAGCATTAGTAGTCAGCTTCTGCCTTGAGTGAGACCAGGGAATAGATGCCATTCAGTCACAGCAACAGAATTTCTATGCAAAAACCTGTCCTTCAAAAAACACAGAAGAACATAGTGGGACTTTCCTGTGACACCTTCGTCGGTTGACTCTATTCTGGCCATGGGAAATACATATTGGATTTCAGATAAGGGCCAGAGAAGCCAACTAAAAAGAATCATTATTGATCTGTTGATGCTGATGCTGCAGATTAAAAGGGCTATACAAAGTAGTGGTTCCAGTACTGAAAAACTTTGCTTATATGTATTATCTCTTCATTTTTATATATAGCCTGATTTTGTTTAGTGAGACTAGTTGCATAATTTAGAACAATTTAGCAGAATTTAGGTTTATATGTGTGAGTTAAACGTCACAACGTGGAAAGTGTTTTTATATTGTTAATATTTCTAGTTCATAATGATGGTCTTACTGGTTTATCATCAGATTGGTTTTTATATACATTTCACCTGGTATTTATCCGTCCTCTGGTGTTAAAAGAGCACAAGAGTTAGGTTCTATCCTGTCACCCATGAGAGACAGATGTTTTACTAATGCCAGCTAACCCAGTATTCAGTTCCTGGTGCTGTGAGAAAATAGTGGACCCTATCATAATATCCATTTGGTATGCGGTGGAGTACTCTATAAACATAGAATAGAAACACACTACACAGGACTGACAAGGCAAAGATGTTTGCACAGAGGAAGTGGAAGGCCAGGAGGCCGTGCTGGTCAGTGTCATAGCAATGGTTTTGGTGTGTATATTCTAAATCTTCTGAAGTTTTACAGAAGGCTTAAAACCAAAGAATAAAAACGTATTGTGATGCATACTTAAAACACGAAAGAAAGAAAGAGAGAGTTCTCTCTTTTTATACAGCCAAGGCTTCCAGCCAGGTTGAAAGGAGACAGCTGTTTTGCTCCCAACATTTTCAATAAGAAGCGGTACACTATCCATTTTTCGACAAAAGAATAAAGTAAAACTCTAATACCTTGACGCACCCTGGATTGTAAAGCTAATGACGTTGCTCTTACTTAATCAAAAAATGCAGAATTTCTGTATTTGCCAGATTTCTTTCCTACCTGGAATGTGGGTACAGGCAGAACCTCCAGAATCCTTTCTAGTCACTGAATGATTTCACGTAGCTAGGGGCAGCAAATATTGTTGTTCTATATTTTCTTTGGTGTCATGCTGTGTCCCAGGATATGCACTGCAGTGCTTCTACCCAGACCTGATATCCACCTGTGCTGTTGGGTGTGAACAAAGAGTAAGACCCAGGATTATATTCCAAAATACACACTATGCTTCAAAAGAGGTATCAGGTGATCTGGAGCTTTTATGGCTCCTGTATATCCAAAGTCTTTTGAGAAAGTTGGTGCTCAGCATTTACTAGAGAGATTCTATGGTTTAAGGTAAAGAAAATCCTTATTTCAGTCCCTATAGTCATGGTTCAGCAAGAATTATGTGTTAGACTTCTGCCCAGAAATGTAATGTTTGTAAATATAATACATACAGTATAGTTTTGTAGTGTAATTGTGAAATAAAATAATAGAACAGACAGATCTGTAGGAACACAAAATATTTCCATTGTTACGTAGAGCAAATTTGTACAAAATTTGTACAAATTTGTACAAAAGAAGGTTTTGGGGTTTTTAAGAGAGAAGAAAAACTGTTCATAACTTATCCTGTACAAAGTCTAGTAAGATACCAACTTTCTTGTCTGGTAGATGGATCTTTGATCTTATGTATTCAGCCATCATTCTTTTATCATCAGGAAGTATTTGGTATATCCAGCAACCTACTGAAATGCTGGATTAACCCAAAGAGAGAGCAATTAAAGATGGAAAAAAAATATAATCTTTCCTACAGTTTTAAGACTCCTTTTGCCATGTGACTGAAGCCCTAAATTTAATCACAAATGCATTCTCTTTATGCTTGAGAGGAGATCTCTGGAAATTATACCATGGCAGTTTTAGAAAATAACAGCCTGCCCATTTGTTCTTCCCCAGTCTAAAACTTTCTGCCTCCCAGTCACCCTGGCTTATGATTAAATCATGAGCTTCTGCCTAATTCATTATTAGATGAAGGAGGAGGAAGCTTTAATGTAGATGCTGAGGGCATTATAGTGTTAAGGGTTGTTGAGGTCATTGGAAGAAAGTATTGTTCATCAAAATACTTCTTTTTCCCTTTTCAGCACTTTTAATTTTCTGTTTCTCTGTGTTTATATGTACATATCTTAATTCTGAAGCTTATAAGTATTTCCAAGCAAAAATGAAGAGTCATATCCTCGCTTTGGGGAACAGTGGAGAAGTTTGACTATGGGCAAAATAGTATTGATCTAGTATCCAACACTATTTTATTTACTCCACTTGAAATATTTAGGTTGCATTAACAGTAATGCTCCATTAGGGCATTGCTTGGCCTTTTATGACCAGTTAAGAAGAGGAGAAAAAAAACCATAGGCTGATGTGAAACCATCTGTTCGCCATCTGAAGGCAGCTACCTCCTAGACCTTTTAAAACAGACAGGAAAGAATTCTGGATGAAAAAAATCTTCCCACTAAAAATGTGAGGACCAACAGGCCTACAAAGGGTTTTTTGAAAAAATGCCAATGAGAAATCACATAGAAGCATACAAAGAAGTATGGCTGATATTAAAATTCCCTGTGATTTAATCAGTACGTTTAGCAACTCAGGAAAAGTGTGACATGTATTATACAAGAAAAGGAACAATAGGAGCATAAAATACAGAAATGACTGGGGAAAACGATCTTTTACTGTAGTGAACAAAGTAATGTTTGTATTCTAAGATGAAATAGCAAACAACTGGAGAGCCCCATCTTAATCATACCAAAGACAGTATGATGATCTACCAAGGCCACGATGTTCCTCAGCATTGGGGGAGCAGTGTGGTCAAGTCACACTGGCTGTTCATATCCCAGCAGTGAAAGCGAGAAAAATGCCCTCATCTTGTGGAGGCAAGTCATCTATAACCTTAGCATGTGGAAAAAGGATAAGAGATGCTGAAAGCTGTGGAGTATTCAAAGTTGCTTAAGGTGCCCTCTATAGCAGAATGATTCCTAGCCTCAAAGTAAAATAACTATTACTTGATCAATGTGCCACAGAAAGTACTTTATTCTGTGATCTTATGGAGTATTGTTTAGTTCATAATTTGTTTCTGAAATGTTTTATTCTACAGCATACCCATAACAGTAGCTGCCATAACTTTAATGATGTTTTAATATCATGAGAACTCATTATAACAGTCTGCTTCTTCTAGTTTTTGCTGATAAGTGAAGGAAGAATGCCAGCTGTTCTGGTTGACTTATTGCATCCATGGATTACAAAAAAGAAAATTAATATAGTCATTATTCCTTTTCTTTTCTTTTTTTTTTTTTTTTCCTATTGAGTAGCATTTAGAGGCTCCAGTCAGGATTAGATGCTGTATAAACATTAAAGATGGCCTTACATAGTAAATACAACATGCTGTTATTGTTTAGTTTAATGTGGAAAAAAAGCTGAGTTTTGTTTATAGTTTCAGGAAGAGAGGTCAAGTTTAAATAACCTTGTTCATATTTCACTAATACAGTTAATTCAGTCATTGAAAACCTGTGTAAAGACCAACAAAAAGTGTATCTGTAGATCTGAGATTACACCGAAAACTGTTTAAAATATACTCCACTGATTTTGTACTGACAGCCTAAATATTATATTGCATACTGATCTGGGGGTGGGGAAATGAAAGTAAAACAAATTGTTTTCCATCAAAGAACAACAGTGAATATAGTAGCACTATTTTATTTACAGCATAGTTGTTTATTTAATAAATTTATTGGTAGCAACCAAGAGAAAATTGAACCAAGTTGAAAAAATATAGCATTTCATCACATACTGGAAAAAAAGAATGTGTACAGATATGTTGCAATTTATTGAAATTTACTGCACTTTGAGATATATTGTATACTTCAGGAAAGATAATTTATCTTAATATCTTATGTTATTATTGTATAAGTCAAATAGAACTTTAGTTTGTCATATTTCAAAAAAATATAGTCTTATTTTGGGAAAGCAGTCATCACTGTATATGTATGTTTCTCATATTTATTTTAAAGTCTTAACCATCACCTTGCCTTGATTTTTGTTGGAGTAACAGAAAGAAATTACCATCTTTTTCACTGTTTGAAAGAGCAAACTCACCAGCAATCAGGTAACATCTCTAAAGATGACAATAGCATTAGCTCATCTGGGGTGTGACACAGATTAAAAAAGAGTGCCAGGCATTTCTGCCATGATGTTCTAGTAAACACCTGGAATGAGCCTGTTCATGGAATCAGAAACCTCATGTAAAGAAGGTGCCGCAAAAGAGTTACCAGTAATTTAATACATGGCGTTGGGACTTCTTGATGCACGTTTCATGCTGGGCCACAAACACCATTTGTCTGTATTTTCTGCCTGATACTGCTGGCAGGTTCCTAAAAAGATAAAAGAATAATAAACTCCCCTCCAACAATTACATAGCCTGGAAATAATGGTGTATGTATAGACTTTTATCAAGCTGACATCATTATGTACAGCTTTTACTAGCTGAGGTATGAATGGTGTCTATTCTGTAAGTGAAAAGGTTTCTGAATTTTGTAATAACCAAGCACTTGAAGCTCAGCATGCAAACAAATTATCTTAATTGGTTTAAGCAACCAATTATAAAATACGGATGTCCATTAGAAGTTCATAGTGGTAGTTTGTAGCAGCAGCAGAGGTGAACAGGGAAGAGAACATGGAAACAACGTGGAGTATTTCCGTGCATCAGGTGCATGATCTGCTGACTTCAGTGTTCAGCGCTACTGGCAGCCCTCTGGCTCCTCCATGCTCATCTCCATGGCTCCATGGATCAGGCAGAAGACCAGCCATGCGATTTACTTATATCTGGATCCAAATGTATACATAGCCAAGACATAACTGTCACGTTAACTTACGCTGACACACCACACACACTGAATTTTGCAAGTACTAGAACAGGCCTAACTAGTCTTTTCATTTTATGACAGAGATGCTTATTTTTTTTCTCACTGGCAGATTAGTAAAATTTCTTGTCCAGTTCTAGATATCTGTAAGAAGCCTCTGAATACCATAAAGGTTCTTAAAAAAAACCCCTGAGTCTAGAAGAGCAAAACTAATTATCTCTGATTTGTTTTGATAGGTAATATTTTCAACTTAAACTTTCTGACAAAAATAAGTGATTTTTCTGTTTTTCCACTGACAAAATAAAGCATTTATATTTTTAAAAGTGATTACAGTCAAAAATTTACATAGGACTTTTTTCCAGTGAAAAATGTTATTTTTCAAAATACAGTGGTTTTGATCAATAAAGTATTAAGATTTTTCTGGTTTTATGAGAATTTCCATGCCTGTATAAATTTTACTAACTCTTAGCTAAAATGCTATATTAGATGTCACCATTTTTCACTGTGATTTTTGTATAACACAAACAAACTTGTCAATCATCAAATGAAACTATTGAAGTAATTCAAGCATTTTTAGCTCTGCTTCTTAAAAATCATATTTAAACTGGTAAATCAAGAAAAAAATTATCTTTTCAGAATTCTTTGGGAATGGGAAGCTTCAGAATTTTGTCCAAATGTCTCTTAACACTGTTTATGATATCATTCAAGTTTTGCAATGACAAACCTTAAATATAATAGCAAATAACTCACTTTGGTTATATTAGTATAATAAATATAAAAATATGCAGCTCAGTTTCTTTTCAGTTATTGGCTATAGGGGAAAGGTTCAATTCTATTAGGCTGGGGTTGGAAAGGTCTTTGAGGATCTAGTAACAAGTCAAGGAAGTGGCTGATTTTCTGCTTTTTGGTTTTTAAGAAACCTTGCATTAGAAGGAAAAAATATTGTTCAAGAGTACAATATACTTGCCTTATTTTTGCTTTTAATTTTTTTTTACAGATTCTATGTTTAAAATGAAGGTGAGAAAACAAATTCTACTTTGCTTTTTTCATTTTGCAGTCAATTGCATATTTTCATAGAACTATATGTATGTTTTTAAAATACATTAAACTTTGAGATTTTATCATTGCAAAAACATTATGTCATACAGGAACAACAGTTAGCAATGATCACTTGGAAGAAAGTGCAACTCATTTATATAAATTGATAGCCCAGAGGAACCCAAGAACCATAAAATAAATATCCATAACATTACAGCAGATAAATGTAGCTTCTGCAGAAATTGCTTCCAGAGCTTAATTAGAAATGATTACTTTTGACAGAAATCTTGTGGTTTGAATTAACAAATGTAATAAAATATTCACACTCAGAGTTAAAAATATGTTTTCTTTAATCCTTTGAGAGAGGACTTAAATGGGAATGGAACACATAAAGGGATTTTTTTTTTAAATTTTTCTTTAACAGTACATTAATACAATGTTATAGCCTAAAAAGAATATTCAGTGTAGCAATCTCTTCATATTAGTACATGGTCTGTGGTTTAGTAGTATATTTACAAGAACAATACCTAACATGCTTCGTCACTGCTGTGTTTCCCAGAACCACCTCATCACTTTTAGCAACAAGTCTGTGATTACCATTACCAGGTATGGCCAGTACAGTGCATACAAAGTATTTTCTATATTCAGTTGCTTTTTTGACATTATCACATTCTTTAAATACAACAAAAACTCTGGTTATTTTTGTTATATGACCTTAGAGAAATACCAGTAATTCAGTTACAGATGATTCATTCGTATCCAAACAAATTAATGTCATTTAGTAACATCAAAAATTGAAGTTCAGCATAGCAGAGAAAAATCCAAGAATAATGTTTTCCTGTATCAGTCAGTCTTATTGGTATTTTTTAAACCTTTTTACACCTATTATTTTGTCAAAGATTATACTTGTAAGGTTTATATGAGCGTGTCTCCACCTTCGTAATTGCCACACAAACACTCAGAACATATAGTAAATGTTTCAAATATAGAAAAATTCTATTTTGTGAACATTGTGGTAGCTCTTGGCAATAGCTTGGGGGGGGTTGCAAACATTAATTTTACGCAACACACAGGTCAGTCAGAACTCAAACAGTGAATAATTAGACCCTTGTTGCACTTTAATGCAGTGCGATTGCTGATTGACAACAAGTATTGCAGGGTAACTTCAGCAGTATATAATCATCCAATTCTCAGCCACCATGCTTCTGTAAATATTTGATATTTTTCCCTTTCTTATCTACACTGATCTAGTTGTTCCTTACTTTCTGTCATGATTCCTAATGACAGGAACTCTCTGGCAGTGTGGAACAGGGAAACTTGGAGACACTTCCATCTGATCTTATCCAGCCAAACAGTTCCTGTTTCTTCTCTCCTAATTTCCTGTGATTCTGAGCTTTAGGGTTGGGGTTCTTTGTTGTTTTACTGGTTGGTTGTGGGTTTTTGAGGGAATAAGAATAGGGGTAGAAAGAGAATGGGAATCAGAATAGTGAATACTCTTGCTGTGAATCATATGATACTCCATCCAAGTGTCTAGCTTGTTTGTTAATACACCTTGTCCTTCTAGGATGCCTAGACTACCAGAAATGTTAAGAGAATGTGATTAAATTTATTCTCCCTAAGTCTGAGCCCTGAGGTACTCATTTTCCACCTTGCTCAGCTGATTCAAACTCCAACTGATGTATAGCATGGCTGTATTACAAAAGGTTATGCCACATTAACTATGTTATATTTCAACAGGCAAACACAAGGCACCGTGTAATCGCTTCAGCTGCTCACTGGTGTAGTGATGAGATCCTCCGTCCTATTATGGCTGCTTGGATGCTCAGAAGAAAGATGACTTTGAGGGTTTCTAAAACTGTGTCTTTCATGGCAGACAGGTAAAAGGGTGTGCAAATCACAGGGCTGCTGTCATTTCTGGCTGAAGGCCAAACAACTTGGAACAATTCAGCAGAGAATCTGAATTGCTCACTCCATCATCTATAGTGGAATAAGACTAATAGTCAAAATTCTTTCTAAGCTTTAAAAAAATTATGCCATGGTGGGCTCAAAGTGTATGTATCTTCTGTAGTAGGAGTTAAAATATCAGACTTGGATACTTCTGGCAATGTCTTTCTCTGGTGCTGCTATAATTTTGGCAGCACCTGACAACTGTAATAGAGATCAGTGAGTTATTGCAAATAAGTTGCTTATCATGTAGCTTTGCACTAGAAGAATATTTAGTGAAATTAGTGTCAGTGTTAATGACAGTAAAACCCTTTGGCAAATCTAGCAGGGAATTTAAAAACTAATAAAGAAATAATATATGTATCTCACTCTCCTTGTCTCTGTAATGTATAACTCTGAGGACTTTCATATCAGGTAAGTCTCCCATTTAAATTAATTGAAATAAATTTTAAAATTAATTACGTACACAAGTATTGATATCTCTTCAGAAAACCTGATAACGAGTTGGCCAGAGTTGTTATTTTCAGATAACCCTTAGACATTATATATCTTTGACCAGTACATCTTTCCTATTGTCTGTGAGTGGCTTGACAACCATACTACATACTACTACAAAGGTGTCGTTTTCCTCCATGTTTGTTAAAGTTTATCTATCCGTATTTTCTTTAGATATCAAAGCACAGTCTGGTCTAAGTGAAGGAAAATACTGCTTGTCTTGGTTGCAGCTGGAGGATCCTGGCCACAGAAAGGAGGACCAGAAACTTTCAAAGGTTATGTACCATGCGTGAAAGGTGAGAACTGGGATCAGAGGGCGGCAGGAGGGGAAGGGCTGAGGCACTGAAATCTCACCACACAAGTGGACAGATGCTCCATACTAGGTAGAACTCTCCAGGAGGCTGCTGCTGTCTTTGCCTTCAGCTTCCCTAGTAAATCTGCACCAAATGTGTGGTCTTCTTGGCACATCAGCATGCAGGGGAATGAACCATCATATTAGACTTCAAAAGTCTTTCTCCTCAGCTCATGACAAGAAATGGATAATTACCTGTCCATTGGATTAGAGCAGCAACCACGGATCACTCAGGCAAGGCAAAGAACTTTCCTTTTAGCTGTCCTTTTGTATATATACGCCCACTGCTCTGTCCAAGTTTCCTATCACATAAGGACAGTAAAACTCTAAATTACAATAAGATTAAGCATAGAGTTTTCTATTGGTGTTTGTCTTTTAATGTATTACAAAATGACTTAAGGTTTGATTATATTAATGTCAGGCATTACTATCAAACTTCTTTGTTTTCAGGGTATCTTCAATGCTGATAAAACAGTTCTAGTGAAGGTTTTCTAAAATGTAAATTCCGTGTATTTACTTCTGCATTTCAAACCTAAATGGTACAAGCAGATTCCTTTTAGCATTCGCATTCATTCTGGGTTTATTTATAATCTTCTGAGAACAAAAAGAATCTCAGTGTGAGTTGCCTTATCTTAAATAGTGGACAATGGAGCCAACATGTAAAACCATCTATTAGCATGTCAGTCAGAGTGTTATTGTACTCCCCCAAAATAGTATGTCTTTGAACAAGACTATGATTTATGATTCAGAATCACAAAAGCTCTCTTTCTAAGCCAGTAAAGAAGACATCTGGGAAGAGCACATCTAAGCCTATTCAAACCTCAGAGATTTTACTCATATATAAATTCAAATTATCTGCTTTCAGCATTGCAGTAGTGTTTCAGAATGACAAAAGGAACTGATCACTGGTGTACAACAGGCTGACTTAACCACAGGCTTCACTGGCAGTGTGCAAGAGAGGTTTTGTAAATGTGGCATTAAGAATAACTGGTGGTTATCTTGTATTTGGTGTGAGCAAGAAAATAATTCAAGTAAATATAAATGATAGTTCTTAGATGGCAGCTCCCTATAAATTTATATGTCTAATATTAATAATTATACTTCTAAGAAAATTAAGGAGCTGTCAAGGCTATTGAATTCAGATTTAAGATGAAGCTTTAAGAACACTGGGGTTTGTCACATACAGAATAAGCAAAGGCAGCTGAAGGACCTTCACACACTGCAAGTCAAAGTGGTTGAAGCTGAAGCTGCAGAAGTCAGAGCAGGAATGGATGACGACTGTCTAGTGCTCATGAAGTCGTCAGATTCTGGTATGAAGTTTGGTGATGTTATTTTAAGTGCCTGCTTTGTGCTGAGTCTAAGATCTGGAATAATAATCGATGAATAAGGATTCTGATTCCAGCATATTTAAGGACAAAACTTTTATTTACTTCAGTTGAGCAAGGAAAACATCGAGTAAGTATTTTTGCGTGTTGTTGCAAATATAGTGCATAACATAGGAACTACACATTCTCAGATGTGGGTCAGTATATTTGAACTTCTTGTCCCTCTTTTCTACCTGACTGTACCACAGAATTCCTGTTCATCCCTTTTAACATGCTTGCCATACCATCATTAAAAAAACCCATGACATACTATCAGACCAACTCCTGAATTAGAGGGCAAGTATTTTCTAGGAGGTGAATTGGAAAACCTCACACTGAACTTGTCAATGTGAAATGCTAAGTGCTATGCTATTGGCTTTGTAGAGCATTTACGTACCAAATCCAAGTGCATACACAACTGTGCTAAGAAATTTCAAACATGAGCTTCAGCATCACTCTCATGCAGGAGATGGAGAACTGCCTCGCAGAAATTGCTAATTTCTGCGCACGCTGAAATCTACCACTGGCTTCAAGTACAGGCAGGATTTTTTCTCTGGAAGAAGCATTTCCAGTAGTAAAGAATGATGTAATGGATTTTTTATGTGAGCAAATGGACACTTAGTGCACATAATTATATTTCCTTAGTATCATTTACCTAAATTCAAAATATGTAATTCATTTAGTGGTTTATAGATTGTTGATTTGGAGTTCTGCCAGAAATTAGAACAAAAATTCAAATGACCATAAAGTTATTTTTTAATATGGAGGGCACATATAAATGGAAGAAACCAAATCAAGGCATAATTCAGGCTCATTATAAATAGCATCTTAACACTGGAATGTGCTGATATGAAAAAAAATAAGTACAGGATTAAATATACAGAAAAATAAAGTGAACACTTGCAATAAACCAATTAAATGTGAACTTGTTCATAGAAAAAATAATGTTTACTCTGTCCAGAGATGGATTTAAGGTCTACTGATGATTAGAAAATCTTGCTAATAGGACTATAGGACATTAAAAATTCCTATGCAATATTTTGTCAAATGATAGGATGTGAAATACAGGAAACTGCATGCACTTTTCATTCCTTTTAGTACCACGTGCTTCAGCAGTTTTTAGATATGCTGCCTTCTAGAAAGCTATATCTTCTGGATGGCACTGCCCTCGCAATATTTCTGCTCTACTCTAGTTCTCCTGTAACAGATTAGATTTGGTATTGAAACTCTTCCAAGTTATTTGGAGTATTTACACCTCTTGCACCAAATGGAAATTAACTTGTTACATGATCAAAATTCATCAGGACAACAAATTACTATAACAGATACTCAGCCGTTCTGCTCTAGATGTCCATCCTTGGAGACTTCTGATATGTAGCTTATGGGAAACACTAACTTTAAATGAAGAAGAAGAAATTCATAGTTACACCAAAGGTTGTGTGTCAAGTAGTACACATCCAGTAAGAGAGCTTGTTGCTAGGCTAATAAGGAAAATGGAGTCAGGTCAATTAAATGTTTAGAAGTTTTTAAAAGGCAGGTGGCTGTAGCCTTTCTTGTTAGACCCAGGTTTGCTTTAGCAAAATACTGTAATTTGCTGCAATCCAAGGATGCTCTTGTCACTTCAACACTGTGTGCAATGCATTCAGATGGCATAATACATATCTGCTTTTCCTGCTTGCTACATTCAGTACTCAAGGACACCTTTGAGAAAAGATCAATCGTTTTGTGCATGTCTGCCAACTTTCAGAAAGGTTTCCAGACTACTGCAGAGCCACATTTTTTCTTATTGTTCATATTTTCAGTTTACAATGACACCCATAGAGCTTTGCCATTAGAATTATCAGAACAACACCATTTATCTAATTTTATTTACAATTATATTCAGCATTATTATCTATATTTACACAAATTGGTGGCTAAAATAGAGATGTCCCTGAACTGAAATGTTGATTCCAAATCAAGTTTTATTTTTCTTATGAGATTCTAGTTAAAACGTAATTATTTCTGCCATAATTACGGTTAGTCTAAGTGTGATTTAAACCCAAAGTCTCCTCAATAGTAAAGATGTGCTTTCTGTCATAGTGAAATACGAATATTGATGAAAATAGTGGTTCGAGAACAATGACAGCTCTTTTTTAGTCAAAATTTCCACTCCAGAGACTTCTTGGCAGAGTTTCCAAAACACGTGTCTAACTCCAGCCCAACACTCACAACAAAGGACGCAGTTGTTTGTGGCAGGTGGGGACTGCTCTAAGCTGGTTCTGCAAGAGATTTCAAGGCATTAAACAGGGCATGGACAAGGGTCCGAGGGTCATGGCCATACCTCTGAACTCCTATTTGAGCAGGAGTGAGGTAAAGGCCATTCCAATAAGTACGTGGAGCCAGTTCTCTCTATAGATGAGAGACAAGATATGAAAAATGGTCTCTAAGCACAGCAACTACAGTTGTTCCTGAGCTTTTCTGTTTTGAAGAAGAACGGATGTTTTTTCACCTGTGTACTCTGTATGAATATATATGTTTCAGGAACAGATGAGAACCTTGTGAAATGAAATAATTTATTTTTACTTCCTTGTTATGTTTTATCGATAAGAGCTTTTATTCTTTTTTCTTGTTAAGGGGTATTTCCATTTGCATTTAACTTCAGGCCAAAGCCAAGACCCATTGATTAGAAGGAGTGGTTTTGTAGGTTTCAGAGGCACCAGTTTTTTTTAAATCTCTGAGAAAGCACCACTTACAGAGAGTGTTCTGGACCCTTTATGATGTTACATTGTGGTGAATTTTATAATCACAGAATCACAGAAAGTTAGGGATTGGAAGGGACCTCAAAAGATCATCTAGTCCAATCCCCCTGCCAGAGCAGGAACACCTAGGTGAGGTTACACAGGAAGGCGTCCAGGCGGGTTTTGAATGTCTCCAGAGAAGGAGACTCCACAAGCCCCCTGGGCAGCCTGTTCCAGTGTTCTGGCACCCTGACTGAGAAGAAGTTTCTTCTCAAATTTAAGTGGAACCTCTTGTGTTCCAGTTGAACCCATTACCCCTTGTCTTACTGTTGGTTGTCACCAAGAAGAGCCTGGCTCCATCCTCGTGACACCCACCCTTTATATATTTATAAACATTAATGAGGTCACCCCTCAGTCTCCTCTTCTCCAAGCTAAAGAGACCCAGCAGCCTCAGCCTTTCCTCATAAGGGAGATGCTCCACTCCCTTAATCATCTTTGTTGCCCTGCGCTGGACTCTCTCCAGCAGTTCCCTGTCCTTCTTGAGCTGAGGGGCCCAGAACTGGACACAATATTCCAGATGAGGTCTCACCAGGGCAGAGTAGAGGGAAAGGAGAACCTCTCTCGACCTACTAACCACCCCCCTTCTAATACACCCCAGGATGCCATTGGCCCTCCTGGCCACAAGGGCACAGTGCTGGCTCATGGTCATCCTGCTGTCCAACAGGACCCCCAGGTCCCTTTCCCCTACACTGCTCTCCAACAGGTCATTCCCCAACTTATACTGGAACCTGGGGTTGTTCCTGCCCAGATGTAAGACTCTACATTTTCCCTTATTATATTTCATTAAATTTTTCCCCGCCCAACTCTCCAGCCTGTCCAGATCTCGCTGGATGGCAGCACAGCCTTCTGGCGTGTCAGCTGCTCCTCCCAGCTTGGTGTCATCAGCAAACTTGCTGATAGTACACTCAATTCCCTCATCCATGTCGTTGATGAATATATTGAATAATACTGGTCCCAGTACTGACCCTTGAGGCACTCCACTAGATACAGGCCTCCAACCAGACTCTGCCCCATTGACCACGACTCTCTGGCTTCTTTCCTTCAGCCAGTTTGAGGTCCACCTCACTACCCGATCGTCCAGTCCACACTTCTTCAGTTTAGCCGTGAGGATACTGTGAGAGATGGTGTCAAATGCTTTACTGAAGTCAAGGTAGACCACATCCACCGGTCTGCCTTCATCAATCCACCTTGTTATGTCTTCATAAAAGGCTATGAGGCTGGTCAAGCATGACTTCCCCTTGGTGAAGCCATGCTGACTGCCCCTGATGACCCTCTTATCCTTGATATGTCTTAAGATGGCACCAAGGATAAGGTGTTCCATCACTTTCCCAGGGATGGAGGTGAGGCTGACCGGTCTATAGTTGCCCGGGTCCTCCTTCTTGCCCTTTTTGAAGACCGGAGTGACATTTGCTTTCCTCCAGTCCTCAGGCACCTCTCCCGTTTCCCAAGACTTGGCAAAGATGATGGAGAGTGGTCCAGCAATGACTTCAGCCAGCTCCCTCAGCACCCAGCCAGCTCCCTCAGCACCCGTGATAATAAATGACTCTCTACTAGGTAAATACTTTTATTCCTAAAATGTGGATTACTGTAAGTGATTCAGAAGTCCTAATGAATAGTTATGTATAAGGAAGTAATTTTGGAAATGAGTTTTTGGAGTGCATGAAAACACAAAGAAGTGCCACTTGCTTAGGAGGTGCTGATGACATCAAACAAGTCCAACAGAAAATGGAGCTCTTGGACTTGACAGGAATAATTTTGTTAAGTGTGAGCAGATATGACTCTCAAAAAGAGTAAGCATCTAAATAAGAGGCATTTAATCTTACAATAAAACAGTGCTTGAAGGATTTGCAAACATTCATCAAATCCTTTCAGTATGGGCAAGGAATATTTTAGGCTAGATTGTGACTAACCTTTCTGGCAGAATTCAAGTTATGAATACAAATGGCCTCTACCTAGATGGCTAATAGTAAATAGGTTAGAGGATGTCTTAGGATCAGTATTGAGACTATATGTCTTTGCACCCACAGCTGGCTTGAAAAGAAAATGAAGAATGAGGAGGTCACAGGCTGCTTCTGTGTATGATGTTTCTTACAGCACTGGTTAAATTTATAAGTTTGACTGGTATAATTTCCTGGTTGATATACCACAGCTCAGATCTCCATCCTTATGCATTTCTTCCCTGGCTTTATTTCTTTTAGAGAATTTATTTCTTGTCTGGGCTCAGTCCTTTTGCTTTCAGGCTTTCAGTAAGCCTCCTATTTCACTTGCACTCTAATTAAAAAATTTCTTCAATATTTCAGGAGTCCTACGGTGTTTCTACTGTCCTGTAAAACTTCAGTGCTGGGAAGGTTGGAGTTTATTTTTGGTTTGGGTTTTGGGGGAGGTTTTTTTTTTCAGTAAAAATATAGGCCTTTGTTTCTGCAGTATTTTTTGAAGTTTCCCCCAGAGTGTTTGAGAAAAATCTTCCAAACAGCTTCTGGCTTCTTACTTTTCTTTTTCAGTTCTGTATACAACACACAAAACTTCTCTCCATTTTTTTTCCCTCTATAGAAAGAAACCTTCAGAAAGGCTGCCTTTCCCTTCACTTGCTATCTAGCTGTCTCAAACTCTCTTTTGTTTGAAGTATTCAGTAGTGCTGAGTGAAATGTATTTATTTTTTCATTTGCTTTCAGATAAGACTGGATTTTCTCATGGTGCCTTGCATTAAAATTTGAGCTATAAATGATGATGGTGTCTACATACCGAGTGCTGTGTGCTAAGATGCCCGAGGATATGTTGTGCCTGATGTGCACACGTTTCTCAAAATCCTCTTACACACATCACACACCTTTTTCTGTCCTTGGTTCAGTATGAGCACCAGCAATTATGCCTGTAATTTTACTGAAAAAGGATATGCTATCAATTTCACAATAAAGCTTCCATGCTAACTGCTATGTACATTAACTTTTGTTTAAAATATCACCAATGAGAATCAGCAAATAGACACAGATACCTCATATTACCTTTCTCAGAAGAGTGGATTTTAGCAGATGGGTACACCTGAAAATGCTCTGTGGTAAACACCTGGTTTTGTGAAAGATTATTTGTTATATAAAGTTTAGGTAGTTGTTATTAGTCATTTTACATTCTTAGAGGATGCTGTATAGCAGACTGGCATCTAGGCAGTCAAACAGATTTAACTGACGTTACTTGAAAACCAAGCACATCAGCTGCCAAAGGTTAAAGTGAAGTATATTTATCTGTTGGAAATCAGAGGAGTCTGTTTTGATGAACTAGAGCTTCTGCTTTTCTTCTGTAACTTTGGATCAGGAAAGCAATGGCTATAACACACAGTCTCAGAAAATGCTTCTGGTAGTCAGACAACAATTTTCCCCGGAAAATGCAGCAAGTGACACATGTGCTTTCATGGAGGAGAATCCAAGATCATGCAGCTCTTAGGAAACAGGAACTCCAGAGCTTGACCAGTTCAGCGTCTGCCTAGGGACATATAAGGTTTTTTCAGTCCTTCATGTAAGATTGTATTCCCAAATGACCCAGCTCTGTGCTCTGTGAACTTGCAACCAGTAGGGCAAAGTTTAAACTTCTCTCTGTGATTCTTCCTACCCTGTGTCTGCTTCGCCTTTTGTTCCAGACTTTACTGTCTCGTATCTTTTCAGAGTGTTTTTAAGGCATCCAAATTGATGGCACCTAGGCAGGCTGAACTCCACCTCACTCAGAATTTTGCTCTGAACACCACTTATTGGTAATGCCTCATATATATTTGATATTCTGAAAACGGTGAAAGAAATCATGGTTTCAGTACTGAGGAAGGAGAATGAAGTTTACAGATGGAGAAGGGGCACTGGAAATCCTGGAATTGTCATACAAGTATTCAGCACATTTCAGATCCCAAATTAATAGCTGACAATCAAATTACTTGAACGTATTCAGTTTTAGTAAAATTTATTAAATAGTGTAATATTTCTAAAATGCTAAACAAGAATGTTATTCAGACATCAGATTTTTTCAGAGAGGAAAATAACTCTTTTGGTGCAGACATTTCTGGTAACATGGTAAAAAAAGAAATAAATCACATTATCAATGGAAGAAAGAAATGATCCTAAAGGAACATTTAATCTTTCCTTTGTATACGCAAGGAAGGAAACCATACTGCTTTAATCTGGGGTTGGATTGGTTTCAGTTTTCTCCAGTGATGGATAAGGATGTGATTATTTCTGACAAATATTAATTTCTTGTAGGTATTTTATATAAAAACACAGAGAAGTGACAAGAAGCATAATAGGCATTCAGGCCACAGGGGAAGTTTAATCTGGTTTTGAACCACATTTAGTTCAGTAGGAGTGCATTGCACCCATCCTTGAATGAGATTTAGTTATTTTGTGCACAGATTATGATATCACCACAATAAGCATGACAAATGCTCCAATTTGAGCAGGAATCCTATCTGAATGTTAAAGATCCCTTTCCAGGCATTGCCTCTGGATTTCTCATTTCCTAACCCTGTTCATTATGAAAAATATATGAGACATCAGCATTTTAATAAAGAAATGGAAAGACCAGCAAGAAGGAAAAGCATCCAATTAAAAGTTCCTGTGGGAAAAGGCTTCTTCCCTGTAAACACACGGAAACACACACATGCACCCACAACCCTCCTTTCTCTGGTACAAAATTCTTCATTGTTTTTGGGCTCTCTCTGGTATAAACTCTTAATGGGGGACCTGACCGATATTGTGTTTTATCAGGTGCTCCTAAAAAGTGATTACTTTACAGTCTCTGTAGGATGGATCAAGCAGGTGTAGTCTGAAAACCCTGAGTCCAGTTTAACAAAGTGAAAAGTGAAAATACTTGCTGACAGAGAAAATTCTTTCACAGGGAAGTGCAGGTAGAAAATTAGGAGTTTTTTCATCAGGTCTCAAATGTAGGTAGCCCAGTCTTCTTCCAGCTAAAAAATGGTGATTACCTGTAAAGCTTTTCAGAGAAATGAGGAGGTAGTGCAAAGAGAAGAGAAATACATTTTGCACTTAAGTTCAAGAAAATTTTTTTTTGGTGAGGTGTTATATATGACATTAACTGACATGTTAAAGCTGCCAAATTGATATAATAAGGCATTCCTAAGACTTACAATTAGTGATTGTGGCCTTAAAAAGTCCTTCATCTGAGCACACTTGCCATTTTTTTTAATAGGCGTACCTACCTTGCTGAGATTCTCCATTAGTATTTTTGTTGTTGTTTTCATTTTTATTTTTTGTGAAAATATCCACTCACTTCAGTATGAATTGGAGCTCTTATTTTAAACCACTGCTGTTTGTTCACTGTAATTTTAAACACTTTGTGGCTTTTTCCTTGTATATAATAGCTTGTCCTCATACAATAGCTGTTTGTAACCAGGAGGTTCTACTGAAGTTAAAAAAAATTGATGAAAATTTGAACTGGGAAACAGTTGCTGATGGTTTGGAGTGCCAGTTGGACTGTGTTCATTATAGTCATGAGTTATAAAACCAAACTTTTGTTAACATATTGCCATTGAACATTTTGTAAAATTTCTCAAGATCAGCTGCATAAACCTAGTTGTATTGTGTAAAATTCAGCTCAGCCACCCAAAACTATTTCTCTTTTGCTTAATTCATGTGATACACAAAATGATGCTTCTATATATGAACTATTTAACTTGAATTTCCTTCTGTGAAGATACTTTAATTAACTATTTGGTGAAAGATAACTGCCTGAATGCAAGGTGATTCTAATAGTTAGAAAAGTTTAACTGTAGTATCTATTTAGTAATAAAGGTAAACTTATTGATTAAGAAAAAACAGGTCTTTTATAATTGGAAGTAATCAGTGTACTTCATGTAATCTGGCAGTAATTGACTGTGCACCCACAGGGCTACTTAAGTTCAAAACCAATTTGGTAATCTTCCAAGTGGAAATTACGATAAATTAAGGTCATTTCTCCAAGGAATGACGTAAACACTTAAGTAATGGAGCTTCTCTCTTTATGTTGAGTCACATAAGTAAAATTAGAGCCTGCTTAATTACATCTATTGTTGAATGTTTCGATCAGGCATTTAAATACCTGCAGTGGGGCTCACAATTACATTTCTCCTCACTAAGCTGGAAACATTAAACCCCCAAGCAATCAGGGCAGTCATATCTGTTTTGCACAAAAGGCAGTGGGAGGAAACAGGCTAACTAGTAAAGCTATCAAAAAAAAAAAAAAAAGAAGGCCTACAGATTTTGGTTTTTTACATTTCACATTAAAATATGTGTTGCTGTCTGTTTTATGTTTACACCATGCCATCAAAAAAACCAATTACCAGTTGCTCATAGTGGCTTAAGGTTTCTCTTTTATTTTTTTCAAAAGGTATGAAGGTGTATGATAGATGGGCAAGTAGACATTTTCCCTTCTTGTTTCTCCACATCTCCACGTCATTTTGCAAGAGATACTGTGTTTTCAAATGAGAGGCTGATCAGTGTGCAATACTGTGTGGGACCACACAGCTGGATTGTCTTTAGCCTTCCCTGAACTCCAAAAATGATCATATGCAAATACTGTCATTTTGTAGTGTGACTACATGGAAAAACTCTTCTTCGTACTCAGAATTTGCTTCTTGGCGTATTTTATTGATGTTATCTTTAATCAAACAGAAAAGTTACTCAGTGACATAAAACCAGATTTTTGGAATTAAATATTTAAGCAGCTGAAGTCCTTGATGTGCTTTCCATGTTTCAGTGCTGGTAGCCTGACTCTGGGTTCCAGGGAGCAATACTGCTCTAAGAAACAGGATTCAGCTTGGGGCCGTGTGCCTTCTGTGAGAACAGACGTGAGACTTTTGGGGGGATTCTTTGCTGTTCCGTTTACTCATTAACCTACTTAGTTCTGCACTCCACAGTCCCTCATTTCCCTTCATTATTTAAGACAGTAAGAGCAGAAAATGCTTTCTCATGGGTCTTGGAGAGGTAGAAAGGACAGACAGTACTGCACTGAGCAGATAGGAATGGACAGATGCAACTGGATTTATTTCAGGCCATTAGGTCTTGTGAGCAATAGACACTGAATTAACAAACGTGAATTTCTTGGTTTTCGTGTTTAAACTTTTTGGCCTATTCAGGTAAACTGACATGCAATAAATTGACTCAAGAAATGTACAGAAGGGCTACATTCAGATGGATTAGCTGAAAAAGCCTGTGCAAACTATAGTTGATGTTGACAAGTGAACTATGGAGTCTGTATTTTATTGAATTTTGTTCAGTTCAATAATGTATGAAAATGACAGGAGGAAATGTATTAAACTTATACATATGGATGTGACAGTCATGCATGAACATTCTGGACATAAAAAACTACTTAATCATCTTTCTCAGATAATAGCATTTGACGTTCTCAGAAGTACTTTAAATATAAGCAGATAGTATTAATAAAGCAATAGAATTGAATATTAACAGGAATTTCATTTAAGTTCATGAATATGCATCCAGGTGTCTTCTGCCTCTGGACTAGATACCCATGATTTTCAATGCCTGCATAGCATGACCATAGTCCTATGTAGTCAATTAAAAAATCTATTATATATAACAACATATGAATAAGCCAAGACCTCCTACATGGCTACAAGTCTACATTGTTATAAGTAACATTCCATTTTGTGCGGACAAGATTGCATATTTCTGAACAGTAATTATGCTTTTGCAATGCATTATAATTGGGTGAATGACAAAATGTTTCTCTTTTTATATTTTGTGAAACCAGAACAGTGGTGGGTGAGATATATTAACAATAAATAAAATCAGTTTATCTTGCTTATTTCACATGGTATTTTATGTTTCAGTGTATATTTAGACTTTGTGAGTGTGTGAATGATACAAGTGACAAAATGTTCACTTTTTAAAGGCACATTCTTGTTAGAGCAATGTTTAACAACTGAGTTAAAATGTTTTTTAAAATCTTCCTTAGCTCTGTACAGTAAGAAAACAAAACAAAACAACAAAAAAAAGAAGAAAAGCATTTCAAGCTTGCTCAGCAATTAAAAATTTTAAAAATATTTGTACTCCTAGTATATGTCACTATTAGTGCGTGAAACATGGGGTTTTCAGAAAATGGAGGGAAAAAAAGACAAAATCCATTCATTGTGCAAAGATGATGAAGGACTCTAAATTTAATTGATTCTTGCTTAAGGGTTTGCAAAGTCACTCTCTATTTTATCTCAATGGTGAGGTACTTGCTTCATTGAAAGAAAAAAGGGTTTGCCATTGGCTTCAGCAGAAACCGGATTTTTTTCCCCGTGAAGTGCAAAATAACGTAGAGATTTCATTTATTTTCTCAATAGGGTACTTATTATAGAAATTAGAGAAGTTTCTCCAGATCTGTACTCAAATAAATTTCACCCACTCAGTATTAAACATCGTTATGACATTCTGGGTCCCAGGAACTAAATTCATTTTTTAGAAGGATTCCGTGGAAATATTCAAGTAACAGGAATTTTAAAATGCTGTGACTGTGTTTTGGAATCCATTTCAAAGACAGAGGGACTTGCTTTTCTTTTCCGCTTCAGCCCAGCTTCCCTTACCGGACTGTTCCCACCTGGCTGGGTATTTCCACAGGGATACACATGGATCCCTGTCTTGCGCGTCGTGTGGTTTTTCCATCAGAGGTGCTGGTTAGTGTGAATCTCAGCAGTACACACTGGCTGGCACCTGAGCAGAAATGCAAAGAAACACCAATGTATGTGAAAAAAAGGGCTCAAGGTGCATGTGAGGTATTAATACTTTTTAACTGAAAAAATGTATGATCTTAAGGCAAGTTGTTTTAAAATTGAAAAGGTTGTGTTTTGTATTTCTGCATATGAAGCATGCAACAGTCTCCTCTAGCAGGCTGATTTGAAAGCTCAGCTGAATACAATTAGATTGTGGCTTTCTGAACAGTGAACTGTACTTTGCTGTGAGACTAGGCTTTTCCCTAGCCAGAGACAGAGACTAAGATGCTTGAACTTAACGGAATGCTTTATGGCATGGCCAGTAGTCATTGTATTTCAGTGAGGATTAGAAGGGCCTCTGTAATGATTACACAGATTTTCTGGGAACGCTAAAGTATAAACAAATTATTAAGAACAGTATTTGCTTATTACATATTGTATCTCAGTGTCTGAGTTGTGTCTCAGTTGTGTCTCAGTTGGCTGAGAACCAGTATCACATAGTTGGTATAGCTTCAAAGTTGTAGATAGTGAAGATAATTCTGCCAATAAACTTAAGGAAAGGTTGGAATACTTGTTCTACTTTTTCCCTTCTTTCCGTATTTCACTATTAATCTACTCCTGCCAGAAGGAGGCTTCTGTGAATACCCACCCTGTAGGACAGATCTTTTCAGTTTTGAAAGGAAGGGAGGGGAAAAAAAATTCTCAGAAAGATCTTGGTACCCCTGCACACTCTGCACATCATAAAGTGTAAAACGGATACCTCACTTTAACCATCTGTTAGTATTTCTATTACAACAGCATCTATAGAGCATGTTTGATCAGTGATTCCTCTGTGCACCCTATAGTACAACACAATCATGCCAATCCAAGAGCTTATGATCTTAAGGTCCTAGTCTGGTAATGGATGCCAGTAACCAATGCAGCACAAAAACTCCTGAAGAACAGCCCATAATAGCCAAACTTATGAACCTTTGATTGTTGAATTGTAAAAGCAGCAAGCAGTACCAGCAGCAATAGGGAAAAATTTCAAGCTCCTTTTGTGAGTTTATAGCAAGGATCCATTCAGCAGTGTCTAGTGTGCCAGCTTCCAGACTAGAGTCAGAGTACTTTAAGCAATTTCGTTATAAACCCTGCTATTGAGAAATTTATAAGACTGCTATAAAACTTCACTCAAGGCTGATCAGTGCCAAAGAACGTTCCTTTTCCACTTAAAAAATAACATGTGGTTGCTGTTTGTAAATGATAGGGTTGCAAAAGTGGAGAGAGAGAGATTTTCAAAGTCATAAATTGGGATTGGACACCCATTCTCTGCTTCTTGGAATATCAGTCAATAAATTCAAAACAAAAAAAGGTGAGGTAAAAACTTTTACACAATTCCTGTGTAGCAAAGCATAAATTTTGATGAATAGGAGGAAGCAATGATGGAAATTTGCCTGCATAAATTTTTTCCCCTTCAACAGGCTATTTTTTTTCCAACTCTGTCTTTTAAAATTATAATTAGATTTTGGATTATGTTCTTCTGGTGATTGAAACTTTAAAAGGACAAGTTGCTAGAGTTTCAAAATTATCTTCTATCACTTCTCCTTCATATAATTTTATACCTGCCCATATTGTCATTTTAACAGCTTCCTGCTGTGATAAATTGTAATGACCATCTGCCCATGATCACCTGTCAGCTATAAAATATTGCAATATACATTTTGAAATTGGACAAATTAATCTTTGCGTGATAGACTTTTCCACTGTCTTATTTCTTATATACCTCTGTAATATTTCTTCTTCTAAATTTGGCTGCCTTCTAATTAATAAACTTAAATAAGAAAAGTTAGACAAAGGAAATTAAATTCCAAGTTGCCAAAGGACAAAAGGCTTGAGTAATATGCACAAAAAGTGTGACAAATAGGGTTCCTGTTGCATCTCTGTTCTTTAAGGATTTACAAACAATACAGGTGGTAACATCCCTTATTTTATTTCTTCTTTAGTATGCATAGCAAGTATGTATGGTATTATTAACAATATATATTTGCTGAGTGTAGTTTCCCCTTTCTGTCAACTCACTCTGATTTCTAGTATGGTGTGGTTGGTTCTCGCTGACTTGGGTATAAAAGACTCCCTTTATAACCACTCCGCTGCTGCTCCAAGAACAATTTGTCTTACGCTTTTGTAGCACGTTCTTGACCCAGACACACACACACAAAAAGGGTAGCTTCAGTTATGAACAAAAGGAAAAGGGGTTTCTGACCATTACTCTAAAATGAACAACTAGAAAATAACTCTCCTAACAACTTTGCCGTTTCTAACTTCTTTTCTCTGGTGCTTCCTTGTATGGTGGAAGATCAAGAGAATCTAGTAAAACAGAATGAATGCGGACAGATCACTAGTAAAGTGCTCTATGTCTTAGGAATACAACTGGAGGACAGGATGTTTTTGCAACTTATCTCCAGCCTTCTGAGTCCTTGGGTTTTGTGGGAACAGACTAACTTCTGCTTACAGGGTACAGAGCATCTACCTTCTCCCTCTAAAATCCTCAGCCCCTGAAAGGGAAAATTCCATAGAATTGCTTCTTTGGAGAAGAAACGAATTTTGTCTAGATTGGTAAAACATCTTTCAGTTGCAGTTACCTAGATCAAACTCAGAATTAAAGACAACCATAAGGAATAAAAGAGAAATAACATTGTTGGATTTTTATTTACAGGTGGTACACCATTTCATGCATACATATACATGCACACACCAAAAAAAAAAAAAATCTATGTATACTGTGTGTAGCGGTGTTTTGTTGTGACACAGAAAATCCTCTCATAGTAACATATGATGGCAGGATTCTTTCTCCCCATATATGACATGGCACTGAAATATGAGGTGTATGATTTTGCGGGAAAATAACAGTTTTAACTATATTACATGTTTAAAATCCCAACTGAACGTAATATAACTTTACTAGCTCTTTTCTCCTGAGGCATCAACACCATTTATCACTACTACTGCCATCTGGCATGGCTGAACTATCATGATCAGCATTTTATGTGGAAATGAAAGCATTGAATAGGGTCTCTCTTCTCTAAATCTCTGAGGTCAGATATAATACTGCTAGAGGCAGTGAAGATGCATTTTTATCACACACTTGAGAGACATCCCTTTGACATATTTTATAGTTTTCTATGTTAAGAACAGGCAAGATTTTTCTTATTTGCAATGACCTGGCATGGGGTCATTTGCTGTAATAACAACCTAAGATTAATTCAAATAAGTTTTGTTATAATGCAGTGTTGAAAGTTTGGCACATGCGGCCAGATGTTTGGCAGCTGAAAACCAGATTTCTAGTGCATTTTTTGTGGAGCTTTGATAGGCAACAGAATCACTCTCTCAACCAGTTTCTCCCCAAGGAAAGGCTGCATTTGCTTTGCTTAGCTGAGGTCTTTGTGAAGAGGTGTTAGTTGCTCTACTTTTCTCCATGAAGGATTCATGGAATGTGGGCTGATGACTTAGTTAAGTGTATCTTCTAGTTTAGGTTTAAATTTTCAGTTCCAGTGTGTAAAAATATATGGCTGCTCCTTTTTACATCACAAATTCATGACTCTCTGTCAATTTCTAAGCCTCAGTAATCCATCATGTGAGCAGCAGTGTTACCAGAAATATGTTTTATCATCAGCTCCTTCATGGCCATTTGTGATCATTCTGAGATAGATGAGGAATTCTGGAATAAAATAATTGAATCTGTAACTCTCCTTAGATCACACCACAATCCTTAGTTTCTTTAGAATTTATCCTAATAAAATACATTTACTTTTGTAATTTCAAACTCCATTTTCAGTGTGACATTAAAATAAACACTTTTTTTTATTGACATTATACAGGTCATGAAAAATGCAGGTAAATTTAGTACATCCAGGATGTGGTGAGTACATAGGAGGTTTTGGATATGTCTGAAAAATTACTCTGAGCATTGTCTTTTATTGACCAGTCACAACTGAATGGCCTCATGATTTTTGTTGGTTGGGTAATAGTATATTAAGGCAAAAAATCTTCCCAAAATTGTCATTTACTGAGATCAAAGAACTCAGACTTGATGTGTGGCTTCTCTGTCCTTATTAATTTTCAGTAATTCTAAATTAAATATACTGAGCAGCAAGCAAAGGGTCCAATTCTAATACAATAGCTAGTGCTTTATTCTGCTATTGATCTTGTATTACTGCAAAAAAACAGTGGCATTTGATACTGCGCTACATGAAGAAGACTAGAATCTTCCTCCACATTATGTGTTTTAAAACTGTAATCTCATAAATACATCCAGAGAGCTAAAAATTACTTGATGGAAAATGTAACTTAAAAATCACACACCATATCAGTGAAATTTGTTTGGTTTTATTACCCTTGCAAATTCCACGTTAGACAGATGCTACCCTTTTGAAAAATAGAGGTACCTTAATTTCTCTGGTTTTCAGATGTTTCCTAAATAAGAACCATCAGCAGTTACCTGCAATTTACAGCATAGTTACAGTATCTATCATATTTAGAATACGGTTGGAATTAATTGTCGTCTCTCCGTAAACGGTAGTTATGTAACACTACCCAGGAGTTCTTACAGTGCCAGTGCTTTTCTACAGTCATGTTTCAGGATGGTCCTTCACTTTAGAAAGTCATGAACATTTTAGCAGACATTTCCATAATTTCTTTGTAATCAAAACTTGGAACAATTCCTCAGTAACTTTCCTAAATTCAAAAAATAGCTTATAATAACTCTGAAATACATTTAAAGTCTTGAACGCAGACTGCATGGAAAACTGACATTTTCCTTTGGTTTCAGATAATGCTAAAAGAAAAGCACAACATGTAAATAATCCAATGTAAGCAATGTAACACCAGAAAAAAAAAAATTAAAAAGAAAAAAAAAGTAATGTCTTAGTAGTAAGATGTTTGGGTTTGATACTTTTCTGACAGTGCCTGGCTGAATTGAATGTTGTCTCCAACATGCAGAAAGTAGCTCAGGACAGCAGCAGAAATATATTCGTTTTTTCTTATTGTAAATTTCTTCCCATCTTTCTACAATCCTAATCTTGAAAAAGTAAATATTTTCTCTTTCTTTATTTTTCCACTATTATGATAATTTTATATATTTTTAACCTTTAAGAAGCCAAAATTCTTTATCTGGATCTGTAGTCATCTGTATTCTTTCACTTGCCAGCTCAAAAATTAATAATTCACTGTCCGCTAAAATAGTCAGAGTTAAAGAGCCCAGAGTATGAATGTAAATTCATACATAGTACAGCATGCATATGCTGTCAGATGTTGGAAGACACCATATCTAGGTGAGAAAATGTAAATATGGTCACCTTCAAGTCTCAGATTTCTCTTTCTCTCTCTTGTATAGTGTAAGTAGCTTCGACCATGAGACCACATACTGATGAAGAACTACTGAAAGTAATTAGCACCAGTGCCAAAATCAAGTTCTACTTTTCCAGAATAATAGGTCAGGTAAACTATAAACTTAATATTAAGACATAAGTTACATTAAAATATTCATAGTTAAATTGTATCAGTAGAAAGCCTCCAATTATCTTCAGCATGCTTGGATCATTCTGAAACTCTTATAAGTAATTAAAATAATAAACATGTATAAAATGAGAGTCTTTGCACATAATTCAGGGATGATTTCCAAAAACTGAAATATAGTGAATGCATTATCTGTGATTTCTCACTAACCTGATTCTGATGATTACATACTTATCGTTGGTCCTTTTAGCAGTCTTTCCAGTTATGGCCTTTGCGATAAGTGTTACAGATTAACAACACTTTGAAGTCATTAATTTTACTTGGAAAATGAGGACTGTATCTGTCTTGTAAGATGAATTTTAAACAAATATAATTTAAAAAATATAAATATTTTCAAAGTAGATGAAGTATTTGTATAAAATGAAGTCTGTAGTTTACATTCTTCGATTTTTATAGCTGAGGACTAAATTTGGGTAATCGTTTACTGGGTCATGAAAGTAAAGTGCTGAAGTTGCTCATTTTACTCTGATAACTATTGAAAATGAGATTTCTATTAAAGCTGTCTTAATATTGTCTCTACCATGGAATTTTATTCAGAAACATGTACATCCCTGTAGTTCTGTTATATAATATATTCAATGAAAGCTTTTTGAGGGAAGAAAGCATCTCTGTGCCTGTATCAAATAGGCTGAAAAATTCAGACAGCAAATTGTTTCTAGAATTTGGAGCATTTTTTCTCAAATAATTACATTTTGCTCTGAAATGATGTTGGGTTTGTTTTGTTTTGTTTTTCCTACAAATCCTCCCTCATTCACAGAGTAATAAGCACATAATTAGCCTCATCAAATAAAAATCAGAGATTTTTTAATATTTTTCATTCATTTTTGTGCGATTTTCAGAGATAACGGGGATATCTTGCCAAGCAATTCTTTGTTTTCATACATGAAATAATGAGATAAAAAACAATTAGGAGGGACATCCTACAGTAACTACATTGCCAGTGCATATGTCCAGTATGTAACAAATAGTGTTCACGTTCAGGTTATTTTATTGCAACATGCTAAGAAATAGAGTAAACCATTTATTTATAAAGTAGTGTTCATACTGGTTACTTGTATCTTGGTATCAAAATGTGAAATCTCTTGGTTTTATGTTATGCGTGATTTATTACAGAAAAGTCATTTTCATCACTCTTCTAGCAGATTTTAAAATAATGAAAGAGCATAAAATGCTGCCTTCTACTCTATCACTTGTCCTTTTAGCATGGCATTCTACTCTAGCGAATCAAATTATGGAAAATTACCTATGTAGTGATGTTCAAACTATCATCTTTAAACTCCTTCTAAGGATGCTACGAAAACTAACTTAGACAAGTGAGCTTGTTGTCAGTCAGTCTCTGTGCATTATTCAGGGGTCCACAACCTTAGAGGCTATGCCAGAGGTCTCCTGTTTGAAAAATCACCTTTCTATGAAGTATTAATTATGTAAAAATTGAGCAACTCTCCCATCAATTCTATGGGGAACATGAGACCAGCTCTCTGACTAAGCTGAAGTATATCTACTTCAGACAGAAAAAAAGAAATGCAGTAAAATGTCATTTAGATTTAAAACAAATAAACAAAACCCACGAATAACAACAACAAACCAAAGGAAACAAACAAATAAAGAAAACAACAACCAAAACAACAACAACAGGTTTCACAGGCAGGTGTTCCCACGATTTTAGAAGCAGTACTTAAGAAACATAACAGTGTAGGGCAGGTCACATAAGTGGAAAGTTACCATTAGTTCAGCTATGGAAATTACAGCTGACCAGAACCCAGGCAGAGCTCAAACAGATCATAAGAACAGATCTGCTGAATTTACTGTCTTCAAGAGCAAGCCCCGCATCATCTGTACTGTGCTAAAATGAAACAATAAGCAAAATGGAGGGGAAAAAAAATAGATCTCTGCTAGCAAAACCTTTGCAATAAGCAGGCTGACTCCCTACCAACTGTGTCTGTTGGAAGCTGACAGGGTTCATGTCACCACAAACTGCAGAATCACTGGAAATGGCAGAAACTGCAGATGTCAGTAAATCCGTCAAGGCAGAGAAAACATTAACTTCAAGCAAGGATACAGGAGGCTATGTAACGTTTTTCTGGAAGAAATTCAGAAGCAGTCACTGGGAGCAGTGACAATTGGACCAACTCCTTTCATCGTCTGCTGTAATACTGCCAGTCTGTACATCTGGTACAGGGTTGTGTCTTTATTTTACATATGTATGCTATGAAGACTTCAGCTAAAGGCAGCCCTTCATTACGTAAATCCAGGTCTATCTTATGTTAGGACACACCTAATGCCAGGTTAGGGCGTGAACTCAAGGCCCAGCTCCACACTTTCATTCCAGTTCGCCAGCAAAGGTGGATGTATACACATATAAACACGTGTATCCCCCCCATCCAAGAGCATCTTTGTAAAGAGAGAGTGCAGGATAAGGGAAGCTTAGTTCCTGAAGGCTCTGGTTTTTTTGAATACAGGTGATATTTCTGTATTCTTTGTCTAACACTGAAACCTGACTTAAGCATCCTGTTCCAGGAAGGGGAAGAACCTCTCTCAGCCCAGGTTAGCCACCTGTGAGCAGGAGGAAAACCATTCTCAACCTACAGGCTCTCTAGTGCAGGTGACCTCTCAGCTGTGTCCCACCTCCTCTTGGTGGTGGTACCTGTGTGACTCCGTGTCTGCCTTATGGAATCCTGCTTGCTGTGAGAAAGCAGCCCTGAAGCGTGACCCCACTGTCACCCAGGGTGATATCCAGAGGACCAGGAGCCTGAGATAAACCCCCACACATACCATCCAGTGCACACAGTCTTGATGGTGCCCAAACTCGATCTTTTTCTCTACATTTCACTCCCATGTAGTTCAGGTACTGTGTCACTAAGCTCAAAATTCTTCATGTGTCTTCTTGGGAAGGCTGGTCACTTAGGCTAGGGTAGGAAATCCTGTCGGGAAGACTTCATTTTGGAAGATAAACTTTAGAGATGTTTTCGAAAAATCTCGTGTTAATCCAGTGTTTAGTGTTGTGCTTGATAGTATACAGGTGCGATGCATACCTTGAGGAGAAGGCAACAACTGCAAAGCACTAAAATCTGTTATAAACTCTAAATTCAGCTGTGTTTTCTCATATAGACATTCAGTTTACTGTTAGAAAATCGATAACTCCAGAACAGAGGCAATTGTGTTATTACCATTTCCGTTAATAGAGTGACAATTACTTCTGATACGTTAGCATAATAATACCAAATAGAAATATATTTACGTTATCACAACTATTTTGCACACCTTTTTAAAAAAAAATCCATCTCTTTTAATGGTGAAAAGCTGAATATTTTAGTGACTTTTTTCTTAACTGACTGACTAGCCATTAATACTTCCAAATAGCTTTACTCCTTCCCTGAAAATATACATTTCAGTATTCATCAAAGGAATTAAAATTACCACAAATTTGGAGAACTAAACATGACCGAGTTGGATAAAAAAGAGTCCTAGGGGAATGGTTCTTGCCAGTTTTGCAAAATACTGTTGAAATCCTGTGGGAAATAACTAGTCACTGAGGTTTTCTTCTAGCTTCATATATCGTTTCATACTCTTCCCAAGAGATAAACATGTTTTATAGTCTTTAAAGGGATGAAGGAACATCTTGATTTATTTATATTTGGGTTTTTTGAAATCTCACACTTGGAATCCTTTGAACAATAAAACAAAAATGGAAACTCTAAAAACCAGAGTTCCTAAAGTACTAACATCCCAAAATAAACCGGGGATCTGTGTGATAGCCAGTGACAGCACTGACAGAGGTCCTGAAAGGCTTTAAGCATCCAGATCAAAAGCAGCCATTTATTATACTAGTCACATACATCACAAGTATTTGCTTTTGTATTAGATAAGACAAGATTAGTGTAATATTGTATACCAAACAGTATCTCATCAAGAGAATAATTATCACTTATCCACTGATGTGTAATATTTTTTCCAGATGGTTTTATGTGATTGTATATGCAGAATGTATGTTACCATGAACGATGGCTTTGAGCTGCCATCTCCCTGATGGCTTTGAATGTTTTATTTGCTCTGTCTTTATCATCCTTCAAACATAGTTACTGAATATTCCTTGTTGTTCTTGTTGTTGTTACAAATGAGTAATACAGTAGGAAAAACTGTGAAAGCTACCTTAGAAAAACATACATACCTGCGTGAAAAGTGCTTGCATGTAAGAATATTTATTCTTAACCTGGGTTTATATATCACTTTCCTAATATACAAGGCACTTCGATTTATGACCATTTCAGTAATTCCCCCACAGTTTTATCATGACAAAATTATATCCTTAGGTAGAACTGAAATGACAGTTGATAGTTACTGTACTATTACACCTTTTAACTGGATAGTAAATGAACGTGTCTATAAATCTACCTGTTAAGAAGTCAATGCAGTTTATACCGGTAGTTACCTTGGGGTTTTGCTATTCTTAGGGTGGCAATTACATGTCACATTAATGATTTTATTTAAGCCAAATTTCAAATACCTATCAAACAGCATGCTTTTCTACAGAAGCATCAGCAAAAGCTTATTTTTCACTATTTTGTGGTGATCCAACTGCTGCCAGTTCATTGCAGAAAACATACATCACAAACGAGCTGAGACAAGCTAAACAAACCTCTCAAAATCCAGGACGTGGCTTTCACTTTGAGTGTGCACACGATCATTTGTACAAGCCTGAATGAAACCCATTATGTCATTTCTGTTCAATGAGGCTAGAGAAAGCAGGAACATTAACATCACCGAGCTGTCAAAAAGCAGACCTATTTGCAAGTGTTGAGTGTGAAGCACAGAAGGGAACATTCTGCACAGGATCACCAGCTTTGCCTGACGGAGACATGCTTGACATGCGGGCCAAACAAGTCTCAGGCATCACAGCTTAAAGGACATGTTTCATAGCACATTCATGTCTCTACTTTTTCTACGTTTTTATCATGTTTCAGAGTAGTATATGGTGGAGAGATGGTATAGGAGAGGACACACCTCTGAATTCGGTGAAAGCAGGATTGTGCCTATTGCATCACTGCAGAAAGTATTTAACTACAGCAATACCAGGTAACAGAAAAACTACAGTTTATAATTCTAGATTTTAAAAGATCCTGCAGCAACCAGTACACAGTGCCATCAAAATTCCAATAACCAGTCATTGTGTATCTGTACCTTGAGATCTTTTTCTTGGGCTTCTGATTGCTGTCTGGGAAGCTGATAACATATAAAAGAAATGAGGTGGTCACTTCACTTTTAAAAGAAGTTTTGAAATGCCTGTGCAGCTGAAGCGTGATGTATTTTGAACAATTCTTTTATCATTGCCTGAGGTTTTTTTAGGTCAGTCTATGCTACATCTACTTCACAGTGCCAGGTCACTGCTATTTAGAAAAACAAATCAAAACACAAAAAGAACATGTGGAGCAGCAAGGTTCTTTTTAATGCACTGGGACAGTTTCCACAGTAAGGTGCCAAAACTCTGTCACCATTAATATACTTTGGTGTTCATTTATGAGGAATACCTTCCACTAATAAGGGATAAATATTTGGATGCCTTGGACCTAGATTGTGCTTCAGTGGTTTTCCCTGCAAAATGAGAATGGTATTATTTTCTTTCTTCCGTTCTTTGTTTATCTTCTGTAAAAATACAAATAAAACATATATACATTTACAGTGAGATTATATGGTTCAAACTTCTGTACTTGAACATGTGTATTGGAACTTAGTCGCACAAACGACCTTATTTTAAGAAATGTGAAATACTTTGTTTTCAGGGGAGTCAGTGTCTACAAAAAATGTTGCAAGAAATGTCACAAAATATTCTTCCAAAAGAATCTGAGTCTCTGTGTAAATATAGAAAATACCAGATAACCATTGTGAAATTTAGAATGTATTCATGTAGATGCTGTGATGTTAATGCTGTTTTAGTAAAAAGTGAGTAAGAAAATGGTTCAATATTATTTTAAATGTAGTCTGTCTTTCTGCCAGTTACAAACAAAATTTTAAAGACTCCTAAAATAAAATGAAAATTGCAAACGAATTCTTAAAAGCACTGAACAGCACCAATACCAGTTTTCCATAGCTTCTTTCACCTGCTTTCTCCTCTTGCAGACTGTCTTCCATTTCACATATTATTTCTCATATTTTCTGTAGTTAATACGTGTCTCCTGAGGTTGGATGTGGATTCAGCTATTCCCGTCTACTTCATAAAGCCTACAATTAAGGCTGTATCTCATTTTTAAAACTCATCTATTCTTTGGAAGAATTTTGAGCCTCTACCAATCAGTAAATGTAGAAAAAAAAAAAAAAATAGTACTTATAACAGAGAAAAGAATGTCAGCTCAATATGACAACTTGGACCAATTTTGTTTCACCTGGGATCTTTGACAAAATGCCATTCTTTGATTGCTTCCACTTATTTCTACTCTTGTGTGACCTCTTTTCTGTCCTACTCAGTCTTTCTGCTGCTGTTTCTCACCTCCTTTCAGCTTTCTTCTGTTGCTTTTTTTGCCAGGTTTATATTGAAATATTTTATGTTAATTTGGATTAACAATTGATACACTGTCTTGTGCTGTATGAATGTTTATCATGGATGTAGCTTAATTAATATTTACAATATGAATAGATAACGATAAAATCACAATGCTGGAATTTTTTTGGCATAATTTACATAAAGCAATTGTTCTTTATCTAGTCTAATTATCTGAGTGTTACTCAATTATAGATCTTGGAGGCTCTACTTCCATATCCGTATGCTGTCTGTATCATCAATAATGAAGGCACTGAAAACTTAAAATTAGGCTGACAAACAATATCATATACTTAGATAGTAAAACCTAAAAACTGTAAAGCAAAACAGTAGGTAACAGCTTGCTGTTTCTTGGTACTAAGGAGGCATTCAGATTGTAGTGGGGCTGTGAGTAATCTGTGGGTTTAATTTTTGCTGGAGCTGCTAAACAGTGTCAAAGATGACCCATACTTTTTATCTTGGAAAAAGTATGATCATGAATACTAGAAATAAACTAGACATAAAACTAAAATTGTAGCTGTAAATTTTAAACAGCTAAATGAAGGTAATGTTCATCAAGGCCAATGTGGAAGGGTAACTAATCCTGTTGCTGAGTTTACCATTTAATATATTTGTGTAGGGAAGTTAAGGTTCAAATACAAATCACGACCACAAATTTACACCCCATCGATCTCGGTCTAGAACAATGACTTTGTTTATAGCTGCAAAATAGAAAACTGAAACTCTGATAGCTTTATCTTCAAAGGTTTAGGATCTGAAAAGGAGCACTATATAAATCTGTGTTATGTTTTACACAGGCATTGGAACTACTTTGTTGAAATAAAGAAGATACACAGTGATTCCTGAGCATGACACAGAAATAAAAGTATGAAGACACTAAGAAAATAACTTGAGTGAAAGAATAGGGAAAAAAGAAACCACAAGAGGTAAAATGGAAGAAATAGGGATGAAAAAACTTTAACTATAGCATATCTTCAAAAAATTTGCACAGGTGAAAAGTATGCTACTTAATTCCAAGAAATCATCAGTGATTTTTTATATGCTAGGTGTACATAACATTTTTATTTAAATCACACAAAAAAGCCCTACTATAAACATATGCTACAAAAGTTTGAGAAGTATGGCACTGTACATATAAATAAAATACTTTTTATATTTCAGAAGTTAATTTTACACATAAAGCATCATTCTGACAGGGTCAAGCTTGTGTTGAGATGTCCTAAATTCTGCACTAGTACTGGTTTCATAGGTAAAGTTCATAATGCAACGTTAAACTGAGAATGTAGTTTAGTGGGCATGAGATTACATGGTTTGCAGATAAGCATGATCTTAATCATTTAGTTCTACTATCACAACCTAACAATAAAAAAATTGAAGATAACAAAGCAGAGATTAGGCAAGGTTGTAGAATCAGACTGAGCTGACTTTGACATTGCTAACTTATAGAGTAACGGCAGAGAAACATATTTCAGTGCTTACAGAAATTTCTATAGGAAACTGAAAATTTCTGTGCCTTTCTATGCCTGATACTTATGTTAGAGAAACTGAGAAATCACAGACATATGAAGTCTCAGAGTAAGACTGGAGAAGAAAAAAAAATCCCTGAAATCACTATTGCTTTATCAAAATTACACAAGGCCTATTTTTTTTTTTGTAGGGGTATATCACAAAGTTGTCACTTTGAAATTGATAATCCAAGTCACTCTTAAAATAGGGAAAAAAAAAGTGTGTTGAATCTCAAGTCACTTACATGGAAGACTGGCAATAAAAGGATGAACGAATTACCAAAAGACAAACAGTGTCATTTTGGAAAGGAGACTTTAATATGCAGCTTTTGTTTCCCTTCCCTATGTTAGAAAAGGTCAGTGTTTCTGAACAGAAGTATCATGTGCCTTGTAAGACAGCTGAGACCCTCACAGCACTGCCTGACAGTGATTGTGCATCTCTTGACAGCAGTAACTATGAGTGACGGACAGCACTATGCATTTCAGAGGTTAAATGGCATTAATAAATTCAGTCAGTGGATAAATTGCAAATATTTGGAATTACATAGTGCAAATTGTTGTTGTCTCCTTTGCCTGGAAAAGATAAATGTGAAATTAAAACTTATGTGCCATTTTCAACAAGTGCCCTAAAAGCATTAATTCCATATTTTTTCCTCATATTTTATGCTGGTTAGATCTGTCCTGGTATCTTGGTTGGTTTAGGGAGTGTGAGCTTGAAACTGCAGAAGCAGCTCACAGATTGTTTGGTACATATGGGTGAAACTGATCATCAGGTAGAAGGTGCATTTCTTACAAATACATTGGGTCCAAACTGATTTTGCACTCAGAGACAGAACTCATGAGATGCATGTCCTTACTAAACCATAATAAAAGCAAATAAACCCATAAGCTAGGGCTTTCGATATCAGCAATATCATCCATCTCTCTGGGTATGATCAACTGAATTTCTTTAAGGATAATACTCTTCTTGTTTTCCTGCCCACTGTAAAAGGTAGACTGTGAGGATTTCAAGTAGCACTTTGTTCTGTGTAGACCCTAGTGAGGTTCTTCCACTGTACAGTCGAGGAAGGGACTGGGCTTAAGCAGGTCTGTAGAAACTTGGGCTAACTCCCAACTAAGATAGTATGGCTTTTATTCCTTGCATTCACGAGAAGAAAATGAATATCTGAGCTAATCCATGCAGATTACTAGAGATTTAGGTTTTGACAGGGTGCATTACACACAGCTGTAGTCTCATCAAAACTAGTCCCTGCTCTTTGTGCTGCAAAACCCATTCTCTACTATTACTTCACTCAATTCCCCAGTCATCTTCCTCTTCCTTTCTACCTCCTCCAGAGAAGTGTGGTGTGTTAATTACCTAATTAACACATCTTCTTTGTAATTAACCTGGCCCTCTCTTTATCCTGATTATCCATACCAGAAAGAAGGATGTCAAATGGATCAATTTACAGCAATCTACATGTTTACAAGCATATAGGCAGTTTAAAACAAATAGTATGTTAAAAAGGTCTCAATAGGGAAACAAGTTTTATTACCAGATACTGAGGTAGTAAAAAATGACATGTTCATTAGAATAATATCTATGCTGTACTCTGATGCCCAGCTTGGGAAAAGCTGAGGAGCTTTTGGTAGGAAAAAAAAAAAATGGAAAACTTGCCCCACTGGGCAGAAAAAGGGAAGAGGAAAAAATTAGCCTGAAACAATCACCAGCTGGAAGGGTGCAGGATCAGAGAGCAGCAACCTTTGGGTGAGGCATTAGTTACTCTTCTGCTTGGAGCCTGCTGCTTTGCGTAGGTGGGGCTCCTGGGGAAAATCCTGCTCAAGGGTGAGTAGGAGCAAGAGGTTCTCGGGGATAGGCTGCTGCTTTATTCTATTTGATTTAGATGGATATTATTATGGAGGGATTTCAGTTTTAATTTGAATGGTTTTGAGTGTAACAAAACATTTTTAAACAACTAAAGCTAATTCAAAAAGGAGAGTTATATATTGCTACAAAATACTGCTAGTGCCTTGCTTTTAGGTGATTGATCTCCTGAGTGGAATCCAAAACCTGACTGGAACTGTTCAATGTGAAGATATATTTTAAATCTATTCCCTCTCCAGAGCATGGGTGACCTACCTGCCAGAGGCGAAAAGTTTCAATTTTATCTACTTTGGAACTCTGGTGTGGAGAGATTTGTCGACAGTTCTCCTTTAAAAAGAAACATTAAAGAAAGGGAAAAAGGGAGGGGAGGGCCAAACAACTCAGTAGTTGCATTTCTGTGATGTCAATGGTAGCTGATTACCATCAGAAGTCTTGTCTGTAATATTTTGTATTTCTTATCCAGTTAATGTTTCGTGAAAATATGTCAGTAGCCCTGGTACCTGGTGCTTCCCTTTGTAGGTAAGTTATTTTTTTTCTTTCATAATTATACATGTTCTCTTTTGTTCTCTTTTTATATGGTCTAACAACTGAGTTACTGCATAAAAAGGGTTGATAATATTTTCCCATACAATGTTTAGAAGAATTAAGAGGCCGCTATTATGACTTTATGCATAGCTTTATTTTAAAGACGTTCTATGAACACTTTAAAGCATTAAGAATCACAGCAAAATAAAAAAAAATAGATGGGAGATTGTATGGTCTATCTGCTCAGCTCTGTCAGTACTGAGGTGTATGTGGAAATAAACTGAAGAAAAACTTTCAGCATTTAAGAAACTATTAGGATAAAGAAGTCAAGGCAAAACCCGCAATTTGAAGTGTTTTAAGTGTGTTGAGGTAGATGAACAAGGATTTCCAGAACTATAAATTCTGACTTAGTGGCTCTCTTCTGTCTAAGTTGTGTTCAGATGCTGAAATCATATTTTAAAATCAGGCTACTAAAGCTTAGGTAGGAGTGGTATAAACCCAAATGAGTAATAGTTTTATATTCCTCAGGTGCACTGAAGAATAGCAGAATCAGATTATTTTTTTTTTCTCCCCACCCTTCTCACAGTCTCACAGCCTTTATCTTAAGGAAGAGTGAAAGCTGGGTTAAAAAAGGCTTCCAGAAAGTTTTTTCAGCTTATTTCTAGAATTTGGCCAGTGTTCAAATGCAATGTTGTAATGACCTCATCCTCAAATTAGGTGATTTTTTTTTTTTCTTTCTTCTTTTTTTTTTTCTTTCTTCTTTTTTTTTTCTTTCTTCTTTTTTTTTTTTCTTTCTTCTTTTTTTTTTTCTTTCTTCTTTTTTTTTTTTCTTTCTTCTTTTTTTTTTTTTTTTATAGGTAGCATTTTTTCTATGGCAAATGAAATTTCAGGAGCACTCTGAGTGCAGTGCACACTGTTTGGTGATGCATGGCATGAAAGATGCAGCCCATATGTTGCTATGTGACTCACAGGGGAGAATGTCCTCAGTGCAAGGGGATGCTGTCAGCCTATCCTGCTTCTTCAATTTGAGTTCATTTGCTGTAGTTGTTCTTCTGGAAACACGATCAACTTAAAAAATTAACACCCAAGACACCTTTAACAGATTTGGGTACTTAGCTGAAAGAAAGCAAAACCCTATAGCGTTTTTCACTTTTCTCTGTTGCAGTCATCTGTCTTGGCCAGAGCTTAAGACTGAGCCTGTAGATGTAAAATGTTGCCTTATCTGTGTGTTTACAGAAGCAGTTAGGATGGGAACATTGTCAGAAATTAATTTGTGTTATTCCAGACTTTACTAGTTCCAGAAAAATATGAGACATGTCATCAGGAGCTGATGTTAATGACTCCAGACACTTGGTATGCTGCAGGACCTGCCTTCCATCTCGTGTAACTATAGGGAATGGGCTTGTCCAAGCAAACACAGATTCTCTCCTCTGTGTGGTCTTTGAAAGTGCATCTGTGTGATTCAGAATGTCTTTACTTGCTCTGGGCACCGGGGCTGTGAGAATCGCAGTCTTTGGAGATGCTCGGGGTGTGCAGCAGCTTTTGATATCAACGGCTCTGTTTGTTGGGAGGGATCTGTACCTCTGAATCCCAGCTAAGAGCTGCCTGCCTCCAGACAGGAAGAAATTGACTTCCCAGTGTTCCTCTAGGGATGCTACCTACCTTACAGCTCTTCTTGTGTGATCTTCAATCCACTTTAAAGCAGTATTAGGAATTTTCATTCATACCAGCACAAACACGTATTCACTGAAGCAGTGGGAGCTCCGCATCTCTGCTACATCCCACTGCCTTTAAAGTCAGCATCACAAAGTAACCACACGGCACTTGAAAATTAGGTTCTCAGCAAGTCTTACAGTTATTTTTTTATTGAGCACATTACTGCTCCAAAACGATGGGGAGACGTGGTGAGCATGGATGGTTGTATATGTCTAAGTTAAAAAATCCCAACCAATAGAGAGTGAAATAAACTACACGTTATATCCTGAGCAACAGCCAACTAAATCACCCCTGATTATTCCTGACATCAGCCTCTGGGATTCCCTCTCTCCTCCTGAACCGTGTGCTGTAAGAAAAATTTACAAAATAAAAAAATTGCCGACTACTATTCAAATGATAAGTGGTGCATGCTAATTATATTTTATATGGTGATTAATTAAAAATAACCATGCAAATGTCTAATTTAAGAGTCACTCAATTCACTAAGTCTTGAGACACTGCCTAGCTGCCTTAGGCATCTGGTGGTTAGGCAATTTATTCAAGCTTTCAAAATGTGTAGGATAATGAAGGTTCTTGAAAAAGTTCCAGATAACTTGGAATATATAAAGAAAGGTTTCAGAACAGTAAAATAGCACTGCATATATTTGCATTTTTGAGCCGAAGTACATAAAAATAGACCAGAAAGGGAACAATAGAGATTCTAAATAATCTGAATATTTAGCTGCGGTATATAGTAGACTACTTCATAGATTATCTCATTGACTGAAGAAAATTAAATATACTATTACTGAGATCCAACTTTTTTTCTTTAAATAAGAAGCTTTTGATACATATGGAGACAGGGCCTTTGCCTTATTTCCAAATAAATGTAATTGTATTAGGAGAGCTATATCATAACTGTGACTTCATTCAAGTGTAGTGAATTTTAATCGGTAGAATATGCAATTTACAGAACAGATTGCAATGGCCTAGTGGATGGAAGAAAATATACAATGTGAGAAAGTGATGAATAATAATTTACAGAAGTACGTTTTACCATAGAAAAATAATGTTAATACCTGAATTGTTATTTTAGGATCCCACTCCATATTCATTTTTGGTGGAATTTGTATTGAATTTTGGCAAAAAATAACAAATGAATTAATATATGTCTAAGAAAACCTCTGCATTTAATTTCATGTTTCTGCTTATGTAGGAAACAGTACTGTAATGACTATTGCCACGATTCTTCTTAGACAAAATACAAAAATTTTAAGTCTCTTTATCAAGTATCCAAATGTTTTCCACTGAGGACAATGAGTGTTGGAGGGAGCTGGGTCTCTTTAGCTTGGAGAAGAGCAGACTGAGGAGTGACCTCATTAATGTTTATAAATAAATAAAGGGTGAGTGTCACGAGGATGGAGCCAGGCTCTTCTCGGTGACAACCAACGGTAAGACAAGGGGTAATGGGTTCAAGCTGGAACACAAGAGGTTCCACTTAAATTTGAGAAGAAACTTCTTCTCAGTGAGGGTGACGGAACACTGGAACAGGCTGCCCAGGGAGGTTGTGGATTCTCCTTCTCTGGAGACATTCAAAACCCGCCTGGACGCCTTCCTGTGTAACCTCATCTAGGTGTTCCTGCTCTGGCAGGGGGATTGGACTAGATGGTCTTTTGAGGTCCCTTCCAATCCCTAACATTCTGTGATTCCGTGATTCTGAAAAATGGACTTAAAAGAATTATCTGCTGGGGTGAAGCTGCCCCAGTGTAAGGGAATAATTGTTACAGCCATCCTGAAAAAGAGAATGATGTAAGGGCATTAACCAAACCATTCTGGGCCAGTCGAGAATTGTTTCACCTCTGACACTGTTCCAGTAAATCCTACGTAAACAGCAAGTTTATCTGCAGGAATATTCTGGTATTAAACCAGAGAAAGTTCAGATCAATAAATGTAGAACGCGCTTATTTTTCCATGCATTAATGATGTTCCTACTGCTCTCCAGATATTCTGCCCAATTTTTGAAAAATGAATTCAGTAATAACAGATATTTGTTTTCTGGGACTATTCTAGTTTACAGAAGGCTATAAATAGAGTTATAAGCTTCTGCGTCTGCAGACGTTCCAAGCTGCAGACACTTCACAAGCGTGAAAGTAAAATTGGTTATGGTATTAGTTATGATATTAAGTATTTCTCCAGGTTTTCTAAACAGCAATATTTCTTGCCATATACAGTGAAACCCACAATAGCTGAAATTACATAATGACACTTTCTACTATTCTCTAAAATGAGTCTTACACACAGAATAATTATTTGACTTTTTAATGTTTAAAGAAAGTTTACTCTTTAAGCACTTCAGATAGGAGCTGCATAGAATCATGAATAGTAGAGATGGAAAAACATACAGTGGTAGAGGTTTTGGGGTTTTTTATTTATCCTTTGTTAATACAAAACTTGTTACTTGTTTTGTGTTTAAAAAAAAAAAATGCGGTATGCTTTTTTTTTTTTTCCTTCCCCCTAGTTCTAAATGACTCGGGTATTTCAAGTGATGGGCTTACTTCTCACTGGCGGCACCTGTTGTAGATGCATCAACAGTGGAATCTCTGTGTGTCTACCAAACTCCCTCTTTGTGTGTCTAGAAATTGTTTGATGTCTGTTATTCTGATATTTTTCCCCAAATTAGAAGAACTTTTCCTGTTTACTGATGACCTGCCAGTGGAGGTGTCTGTTGTAGTTCAAGACTTTACTAGGTAATACTTCAAATACTGTACTAATTACAGATAATTATTTAATAAGTTCTGTCATCTCATGGTATTCTCTGTTTCCAAATGAAGATGCTGCTTAATTGAGGTAAGGTCCCGAGTTTTCATAAGGAGTGCATTCAATCCATAATTACTTTAACTTTGGATAAGGTGCCAAAATACATGTTTGAAGCTTTCTCCAGATTTGCAAATAAGCTCAGGTCCAGTTTTTTGACTCCTAATGATCAAAACCTCAGTTTTCTGAAGTAGATACTTCTTCCAGTATAAATTAACTATATAAAAATATCTTGAATCTTTACCCATAGCCCAACAGTTAAGTGATTGCTTGTTTCTCTGGGATGTTTGAATTAGAAATGAAATTAGAAAACTGATTTTTTTAAAAAACACCAATAGAATATTAAAGATGGAAAATATAATATGTATCTCTAGGAAAACTTCCTATTGTTCTTCCATTTTTCAGTTAAATTTCCCCATTCTGAAAGTCCTCCAGATTGGTTTCATTATATTATTAGTCAGAATCAGATATGATCTTGGGTCAAAGTCAGTGACCGTTGGTTGAATATCTCCAGTATGTAAAACAGGTATACAATTCTAGAAATTTCCACTATTTCTCTTTCCTTTTCTCCTGGTTTGTTTTTTTTTTTTTTTTGGACACTCAGAGGTTTCATTGCTGTGGCTTTATAAGTATGTTTTATTTTCACCTGGTATTTGGCAGATTGGCTCTCAGCATGGAAATTATTTTCTAGGAAGCTTGAAAACTCAATTGAACTGTTTCTGAGAACCAACAGAGTAAGGAATAGAGTTGCTGTTTGCGGCAGAGCACTGCGTATTCAGCACTAATAAGGCATGTTTCACTTTGGTCACCAGTCCAAGAGATCTGGCTGGGAGCAGGAAGCCAACAGTGGCTCAAAAGCACCAATGTGTTGTCTTCCAACCCAACTCTCTTCATTGAGACAATGACAAAGGACAAGGCTTCTTGGGAAGGTATGGTGCTGCTGTGAGACTCCTGCCCATACGGTCAAGAAGTCCACAACTTCCCTCTCCAATCCCACTCAAGCCCTGTAGCACCCGGTTCCATGCTTTACTGGTGGCCCCTCCAGGCATGATTCCACCCCGGGCTCTCCATGGGCAAACCTGGGCAGGGAGCCTGAGACATGATGATTGTTTTGGGCAGATGGTAACTCACTTTGTCCTGACATCTATGCTTGTCTCCTGTGTGTGCACAACAGCTACATTTAGCCTGCAGAACAATAGGATTCAACCAAGTTGCTAGTTCTGGTGAGCCCAAAATAACACTGCTGATCAAATAGCTATTCAAATTGCTTGAATGTGACTAATTTTTTCCTTTTTTTCTTGTTTTTGTTGGCAAATTTAGAATTTGAATGAGATGGGAAATAGGATGTCTCACTGAGCTTGTTCTCCCTTTTCTTTCAGAGTATACAAATGTTACATACCCATTAACATATAAAGAGTGTAAACGTAATAGGTGTGTATATTTCAGAACAATAATAATGGCTCCATATAAATCTTTGTAGTACTTTTGTTCCATTTATCCTCTAAATTATTTCTAAAGAATTTTGATAGAAAAAACTTTATATAAAAATTCTGCAGGGAAAAATACCTGAACATTTTCTAAGCTCATTTACCCTTTTTACAGACCCAGTTACCATAACAACTTGAATTGTCGCTATAGTAATATTCTTTTATTATGAAACACAGCATTTTTGTACACTGGATATTTTCATAAGCATCTTGACCTTCAAAATTAGAGTTATTTAAAAATATTTTCTGGAAGGTGTTTCATAGGACAGTGTACACAAGGGATAACTTTTAGAAAATCGAGGTTTGGTTTTAATTTAGAAAAAGCCAAAAAGCTTCTCTTCAGAAACAACCGATATCTTGCTCTTTACTATTCCTCTACACATTTTTTTACCCTCTTAATTCATTGGCTTATGAAAAATAAAAAAGATAAAAGATTTCTTTTAAAAGCTTATCTTTGCTTCTCACATGTTTCTCTTCTCACATTTACAAGGTCATTAGTTACTTCAAAGCTGATCATTTCTATTTATATGTGTAAGAACCTGAGGATCAAAAAACAAGAAGATAATGCAGGTTTTTAGGAAATGCCTTCCATTTCAAGCAAAATTAATAATATATACTTAATAAATATAGTGAAACAATAACATGTAAATGTAATTCTATAAATTATATAGATTTATTATTACATGTATTGTATCATTTATATAATATGAATAGTTTGCCCTTTCTTATGCAGCCTACTATAGATTATTAAAGAAATGACTAAATTTTCTGTAAAATGAATCTTCTGCCCCCCAAACAATACATTGTAAGGATATTATATTTTTCTACCAGCTTCTGTTTATTTCTCCCTTTACAGTTTGTTGTGGTTTTTTGTTTTGGGTTTTTTTTTTTCCTTTTGTGAAATGTCATCTTATTTTTGCTGTATAATGAGAAGGTGGTTCCCGGCTCTTACTCTGGGTCTCCAACAATAGAAGACAGTTGATCCCCAGTACTGTATTCTGAAGAGAGATGGAGCAAAGGAATCACAGAAGTTGAAAGTTAAGTTCTCTAGAGCAAGCTGTTGCTTTAAAAACAAACACTTGAAACAATAGAATTGAAGTTTTCAGAGAGATTCTATTCTTAAGCAAAATATTTTTTAAAAAACCCCAAAAAACAAAAACCCACCACATCAACATTGGTCTCTATCAGAATCCTAATGTTTGTTAAAACAATTGGATTAGGTGGTTGATAGTGCAAGTTAGACATTTTAATTTCATCAGGCCTGATTGTAATTATGATATCTATTGTTAGAATCATCTTTTCCCCTGCAGTGTGTCCTGCCTGAGGACCACATGCTTTGAAGGTGCTGTCCTGGGAGATGAAGATGCGTAGTGGAGAAATTAATGTTTCCCCCCATTTTGTAAGTGACACTGTAGTGCAAGAGGGTTTAGCAATAGCATTATGACTGTTCCAAAACTGATTGCTACCAGTTCCTTTTGTTGCGAGTCCCATCCTTTAAAATATAAAAAACAAAATTTAAGAACCTTGTATGGAGTTCTTTGGGGGATTTACTGGAAGAATGTGTGTTTTGTGGTTCTTAAGCAGGCTGAACATAAGTTCTGAGCAGTGAAATATATTTTTCCAGAACTAGGACATATGTAAGAAACACTAAGATCAAAACTTCCTTAGGAGACAGCCTAATTAAACTGTGTTATAGATGGAATTTGAGTAGATTTTGGTGCTTGCAATTTTGGCCTTGGACTGCTGGAAAACTCCAGCCAAGTCCTGATTCAGATGGCTGCATAGTGTTAGACAGATAGTTTCTGCAGTTGCAGTGGGCGTTGGTGAATGTGAATATTTCTCTGTGACATCACATAGAGACTCTAGAATATTTTTGTCCTGATGTAAAAAGTGCTCAACAAGTGCAGGATCTCAATATTGAAGTTTTCTGGTACTGAGCATCTTTTTAGATGACGCTTTCTGCTTCAGCACAGCCGAAGTTATATCCTCCATAATGAAGCCACTAAGCTAGTTCACTTATTTCTTGTTCATATGAAACCTTTTTTTGTTGAAATTTGTGTAGAAGACCAAAATCACTAATCAGACACTCTTCATTTAAGCAATTTTACACTTCTCTAATTATGAATGTGTTGACCTATGCATATGTAACAATGCTAAGAATGCTGGAGGTCATCTTTTAATGCATTTTAATGCCACAATTTCAAAATCTACGAGAGTGTTCATTTTTTAGAAAGAAGGTCTATGAGGCATATATGCTATGAAGAATTTCCAAATTATATTCAGTTATTTTCTGTTCATGCATCTGGCATTTTTGTGGATTTTTTTCATACCGAACAGCCTTTTAAAACATAATCACACTTTCAGCAATTGTGAAAATAAAACACCAAAATTACTTTTAGTACTGCCTTTCAGTATTTTTAATTTTCTTCCCACCATCATTATCTCATTTCTCATTACTGTCTAGCTTGACACTATATAAATGTCTTAAAGAGAAAGAGTGCTGGACATTGAGGTGCTGGAGTGAGTTCAGAGAAGGGCAATGAAGCTGGTGAGGAGCCTGGAGCACAAGTCTGATGAAGAGCGGTTGAGGGAACTGGAGCTGTTTAGCCTGGAGAAAAGGAGGCTGAGGGGAGACCTGATCGCTGTCTACAACTGCCTGAAAGGAGGTTGTAGCATGGAGGGTGTTGGTCTCTTCTCCCAAGTAGCAAGTGATAGGACAAGAGGAAATGGCTTCAAGTTGCGCCAGGGGAGGTTCAGATTGGATATTAGGAAAAACGTCTTCACGGAAAGGGTTGTCAGGCATTGGAACAGGCTGCCCAGGGAAGTGGTGGAGTCGCCATCCCTGGAGGTGTTTAAGATACTTAGATGAGGTTCTTAGGGACATGGTTTAGGGGTGGAGTTGATAGTGTTAGTCTAACGGTTGGACTTGATGATTTTAAAGGTCTTTTCCAACCAAAATGATTCAATGATTGTAAGTAGATGTGATACCATTTTTATTCCTAATATTTATCTCTACAAGAGTATATATACTGTATAAACACTGATTGTATGTGTGCATAACACATTATTAGTTATAAATCTCTAGCAATTTTTTGTGCACATACACTACCGTTGTCTATATAATGTTATATTTCTGTATAATACCATAGATAAACTGCAGGAGCAGTACTGCAGTCTCAAATTTATGGTTGCAACATAGAGGCTCTGAAGCGATTACCCCGATAGGTCTTCGTTTTAATAATGTGAAAATTTATCTTCTACATGTTGAGAGCAAAAGTTCAGCAGTAGTTCTTCTAATAGCTTTTCTGATAAGTTGTTATTATGTAGGGAAGGTATTAAGTCTTTGGTTTAATGTTTGCATTAGAGGGTATACTACATTCAACAAAGGTTTAAATAGTGTATATCAGTAAAATATTTTTATGCCTTGAAATGGCCAGGATCCTATTCAGTGACAGTTACTCATCTCTGGAAATATTTCATTTTTCTTATTAGAAAGAAGGAGGGAGTTCTTGCAACAAAAAAAAAAAAAAAATTGGATTTAACTCTTCTTTCCCTTTATCCTAGTACTTAATAAATTCTGGGAAAAATGATGTCACCTCTATGAGATCAAAATCTGATACTAACATTAAGTCCGTCCAGAAATGTGTTTTACTCCCAATTATGTCTTGTGCACGAGGTGTTAGAATACAAGACTGTGCTTATGATGCTGTGGGCGAAAATTTGGGTGCAGGAGCCTAAAAGCACTGCTGCTTGCAGAAGCCAGGTGGAGGTATACCCAGCCCAAGCCACTGTATATTTCTTCTGCCCCTGCTGCAATGTCAAATGACCAATGTCATGCAGAAAAATCTGGGAGCCTGGAAGGGTTCCAGGACTGTGTTTACGAAGACCAGTAAGATCTCTAAGTCAGCCTGTGCTCAGGTTAGAGCAAAGTGGCTGCTCTGTGCAAACCTGGGTGTCTTTCAGCTACTAATACAGGTGCCTCAAGCAGGGGTTAGGGAATAGGCTATACTGTAACCTGCTGCTTAACATACATCACTCTGAAATTGTAATGCTACAGAGGCCTGAGGAACATGAGGACTGAGGGCTTAATAGGTGAAGTGAACATTCATGAGAGAAAGTAGATGGACTTGATCTTCATGTGCTGTCATCTATTTATTTCCTTAACAAGGTTTTTACAGAAGGACTCTTCTACATTTCCCCTATTCTCTTCCTGCTTCTTGTTTCGCACTAGAGATGCCATAGTAATGCCGTTTGCAAGTCTGTGCTGTACTTTGCATCTGAGATGCTAAAACTGCTAATTAATGAGCTTGCTTTCCAGCCCCATCCCCCTCTTCATTTGTAAGCATTCTGTAAGACTGCCAGAAGAGTCCTTGTCATGCAGTCCTTGTCAAATGGGCACATTAAGAGTAAGGTTGTATTTTCAGGGTCAGTTTGAAGAACTGTTTGGTTTCGGTTTTGGTTTTGGTTTTTTTTCACTTTGTTATTCACTTCCTAAAGACAGTCAAGGATTTTTTTTAGGTCTTGTTTTGCACTCTTATCATGCCCATTCACGGGCTTTAATGAAAAGCCTACTTATCAGTAGTCTGTATGATTAACCATTCTTCACGTTCTTTTAAGTGTGAAGGGAAAGATATGCAATCATGTTGGGCTTCATAGTTAACTATAGGATTTTTCTACAAATAAAACCAAGTGGTTGCACCAAAAAGAGTTCTAAATTATCAAGTCACAAAAATGTTTTACCTTTCAGTGGTATTAGAACAGGAGACCCAAAGCATTAAATTTAGTTCCATAAAGTTCTACTCAGACTTCGGAATTTAAGAACATGGTCCATTACTGTTTGAACCTTGGTATCAGGATCAGTAGTGTGAAGGCAATAGCTGGTTCCAGCCTCCCCACAAAGACCTACCACTCATCCAGGTGGTCTGTGGAACAGAAGAAAATATCGCATCACACTAGAAAATGTTATAGCTGTGATAGCCTTGGGGGTTTGGTGACAAAACTACATATGATCAAGTCAAATGGACATTACATTGATTTCTCCTCCTCATTCTGCTGGAGGGTATTGAAATCTCAGGTTTTAACAGCATGGAATTAATTTTGTGTACTAAACTGTAAGAGTGAAATTCTAGTAATCTGAAACCTAGTTAGGATGAGCACATGCCACTTTTTATTCAAAATTCATCAATGTCTAAGCATGTCCTTTTCACGATTTTCTTTAATGTTAGCACAGGTGGGACTACCTGGAAATTCAGAATATCATGTATCTGCTTTCCCTGCAGATATTTTGCTGTCATGAGACTGAACCATAGTTTTACAGCCTTTTTTTTCCTCCACCTATTAGCAATAATCCAAATGGAGCTATAATAACAGCATATAGCTTTTGTCAGTCAGGAGATCAGGTGGTAAAATATCTACCAATAACTTCCATAGTGAGAGAAGCTTCATGCAACTTAGATAAACCATATTTTTTTATGAATTTAGCTACCATAGATTTTTTGTGTGTGCTCTGAAATGAAATGTTTACATAAGCCTGAACACATTTTGCTTCAGTTCTCTGAAAAACCTGATTGCAATATTAAACTAATAGTATGAGCACTTGCGTATTATAACATTCCCATCACCAAGGACAAATTAGGGGTAGTAGATAGATTATACTTTAAATTAATGATATTTTAGAAATAAAAACATAGGACCGTAGTAAATAATAAAATGAATCATCTATCAGTTCCCTGAGTCTTATGGCAGTCTAAATGGAAGAGTTGTTCCTGTTACTCTCACACTTGTTTTGTAATATGAAAACAAATAAGCCAAGCCAGAAGGACTCCTTTGTGAAGCATAGATTCAGATTGGAGTCATTTCATGCCCACTTCAACAGAGATTTTGAAGGACAAATAGAAGAAGTATTACTGTTCGAACTGCTTGTAAAAGTTTTGGAGAACAGTTAATGTCCAAAAAACGTGAAAACAACCTAAAAGTTACAGGTCTCTCTTTGGACCATATACCTCCATTTATTTTTATCATGAGAATTCAAATGACATTAATGGCTCTATGCAACTCATTAGCCAAGATACTATGAGATTGGTCTTTTCTCCTGTTCTTAAAAAGATCATCTTGGAATGCTAGATTAAGTTTTAAACTCTGATTTGACTTTTGTGTGTTTCCCAATAAATCCAAATAACTTCAGTTGTCACTTTAGTTATTCTTTCTTACACCAGTATTAATTAGTGCACAATATGGTCAAGTTTATCCTTTTTGATAATGAGGCAGTATATCTACAAGTCTACTTTATGTGGTATTTTATTAACTTACTAAAAAAATTGTTGTTTATAATAAAGGATGTCTATTTAGGCTTAGGCACCTTAAAACTCAAACGCTGCAAGAATCTCCTCACTGAATTAAAGAAATTCTGTTTCCCATGTGACAGTGTCCATAGGTGGCTAAATAAGATTATCTGAAGTGAAAATGATGGAGGAGAACTGCTAAATTCTTAATGGTTATATAGAAGACCTTCAGTCATTTAAAGCAACCTTTTAAGGGGTTAATCTCAAACAACATGTGCTTGCCTTTGATTTCTGAAGGCAGAGGATATTTGGAAAAGGTGAAAAGTCTTAAAATGCTTGTAAAGAATCAGAGACAAATTAATTTGTAGTTTTAAGGGATGCCTTAGAGGTGGGGTCATTGTGAAAAGGGAATGAAAGTTACCTTTGTAGCATTGATATACAAGGAAGAATTGATAATAAAATATTCTTGAAATTTTTGAAGAACCTTGGATAATACTAAGTTGGAAAGAGAAGTATAATAGTAAGAACTTGATACAAATAAACTCCCCATTTCTCATGACTCTCACATCCTTGATTCCTAACGATTCCTAGCACAGTAAAATATAATGAGTAAGTAATGACAGCTCAATTTCATGCTCTTCAGCAGTAGTAGCTGAGTCTTGCTCACAAATGAGAACACTTGAAGTCCAAATTGTTCCAAAGTTCCCCCACAACAGCGATTGTGCATTTGCATTGCTGCTCATGTTTTCTGTTTAGATAACAGCAGAACCAACATCCCATTCAGTGCCTTCTGAAGCACAAATGTGTTGTTTTTAAAAGATTCATGGTTCTGCAAAGCAGTAACATACATAATTAAGAAGCCTGTATTCCCACATTTAACCTGATTCAGTGCACTACACTTAGAAACATAAAATAATGTAAAATTTGGCATTCTAGTTCCATTCTCATTTGAACCAAAAGCGACTTCGTTATAGAGCCTACAATGAAGTAGAATGAAAGCAAGACCAAAATTAGCTTCCTATAGTTAGAAACAAAGGCACCTTTTCATCAGGTAAGATAGAGGTCAAATTATGGAGAACAGCGATATAATTGTTGGGTATGGAAGAATTAGGAACAGTATCACAAAAGGAAGGCTATGGGTAATGGCAGCATTTACGATGGGTGCTTGCAAGGTAATGGAGCCTGCAATGGTTAGCATGGCAATAAGCTAAAGCTAGGCCGTTATATTCAAAATATTAATAGTATGGAACTGTAACCAGCAGGTAGCTATAAATTCTATGATTACTGCACAGGGTATTCAGAGCTGTCTGAATAGCTGTTTCTTGTTTAACCATAACCAATACGCAACACGAATGCATGAGAGAGCATCAAGGGCAACCATACCTTTTCATTATCTTTGTATTTTGTTTGATTAGTGTGGGAGATGTGTTTTATTTCCCCATTAATGCTTTCTTTTTCCCCACTAAGACTATGAATATATCTAAACTGGCCCAGCTTATGTCTGAAACCAGGAACTGTAAAGGAATACAAATACGGTGTATTATGTATGTATGGTGTGGTATGTAGAAGTTTACCATATTCCACCCAAGAGATGTCATTGAAATGTTGGTTATAACAATTTGTTATGAAACTTGTACTAATCTTTTTTCTTTTTGTAGTCGTTCATCTCTGAGACTGTTTTAGTGATTAATAAGTAATTCTAACATTGTGAAAAATAGTTTGTGTAACAGATTTCAGAGTAGCACATGTATGTGGGAAAAAAAGAAGGGGGAACTGTCATGTGCAAAACTAGGATGCAGCAAGTGAAACACAGTTATCATGGGAGAACAAGATCTCTACGCAAATTGTAGTGACTAGAAATTTGGGATTGATAAACATGCAGAGACAATTCTTAGCTAGTTCCAGAAATTCTGAGGGAAACTAGCATATTTCTAAGTAACAATTCTTTAAAAATGTATCTTGAGTAAACTGCCATGAATTACGAAATAGTACGTTGTACATTAATATAAAGATATTGCAAAGATTAAAAAAAAAATAAAAAAGGAAAAAAGAAAAAACAACACAACCCTCCTTTTAAGAAAGGTTTTATTACTTTTTGTGGGTAAAATGATAATCTCGAAGACACAGGGTATTCTCTTCCTCTCTACTCAGCACTGGTAAGACACATCTGGACTGTCTAGGTCTGGGCTCCTCACTACAAGGGAGACATGGACATACTGGAGCCAGTCCAGCCAAGGGCCACAAAGATGATCGAGAGTTTGGAGCACATTTCATATGGGGAAAGGCTGAGAGAGCTGGGACTGTTCAACCTGGAGAAAAGAAAGCTCAGGTTTATCCATGTGTACAAATACCTGATGGCAGGGAGAGGAGGGAAGTAAAGGCAACAGATGGTATTTACTATTGCTGATTTTTTTGTAGGCACCCCTAATTGATGTCACACAAAAAAATTAGGGATCTTGGTAGCTGTAACTTGGCAGATCCAGTTAAATAATTACAAGTACTATAAAGGTTATCATATCTGATTAGATTAGGAATAAGAGAAAATACTGCTGTGGTTAGGTAAATGAAAATTAAAAGGCAGAGTTCAGGAGCTTTCTTCTCTGTAAGGAAATGTGCCATGATAAAGAAACAAATTTTGCCTGGCCGCTTCTACTCCTGAAATAACAGATTAAAGTGGACATAGTCTCACAAAGTGAATACCTGTTGGTGTCTAGCATCTCTAGAGTAACCACTCTGGTAAGGTGTAGGAATAGGGAAGGAAGAAAGCTGATAGAAACAATATTGGAGGAGACTATTTGGGAATAGTAATAATATTGGGGAAGACTTCGAAGAGGCTTTTATAATGGTAATTGTGATACAAATGTCTGTAGAAACTGAAGATCTCAGTGAATCTCTGATAATAATCATAATTAATAAGAAGTCCAGAAAATTGCACTGCATGGTTGCAACTCCCTGGAGAAGGTATATTCCCTCCATGACTCTGCTCGATTATAGTTTCCGTCTGGAAACTTCAGGCCAATTTAATGGACATTGACTATAATCTGTGTTTTACAAGGCTTTTTTTTTTTTTTTTTTTTTTTAGAAGCCATCATTAGTACTTTTCACACAGGAATTACTTGCATATCTTGTGTGTTTCCTGAATTCATAGTGTAGCTTCTTGACCCAGCAACTAGGATTCATTTGCATCATATTACACAGAGTGAGGCTATGTTGTACTTCTTGTTACAGGACGTTATTTTGAGTTCTCAGCAAGATGCAATATTTAAACAGTAACATTCAGACTATTTTCTCAGTGTAAAACAGCTCACGCATTTCTGTTGTTTTCTCGAGACTGTAGGTTTGTGTAGCAATTCCTGATTCATGGAACATGTTTTCAGCTGAAATGTGCTGTTTTAAGGAGGAATGGCATCTGAATGCTTTTGTATTTCAGCTATTTGACTGGTGGACGGCTTTCAGATCACTGGTCTTTGCTGATGGAAAGGTAAAGTTTATATCAATTTAAAAGTCTACAAGAAAGAATTGTGATAAGGAAGGCTGATTCACGTAGCGTTGCTTCAGCTTTCTTACTAAGTGAAAATCTTCCTAAAAGGTATGATAATCTCTCAATGCCTTTGCTGACACGTAAAAAGTAAGGAAACTTTGGAAGTCCATGGAAATACCTGTACAATGACCTAGTAATCTTTCAGTTTATTAGTTGAGGAGAATGTATGGTGAGGTTAACTTGGTGGTGTGCTGAGAAATTGAAAGACCAGGCTGGAATGATGCTGCAGTCTCTAAGAATCTGATACATAGCAGGATTAAAATTAGATAAAATAATTTGTAATATGATATTTAGTGATTGCTATACCTGTCGGTATTTACTTATCACGTAACACAGAAGGTGCGTTTTTACCTTAGCCCAAAGGAAAAACGCTTGAATATGACTTGCTAAAATTGACCTTTACTCACACATTGTGACTTTTACATGGCAGTATTATGATAAACTGACTCTAGCTTCAGATTTATTATTCAACCCTGACCTTTGGTTATATTAGAATATTGCTTTCAACCAGACTAAATAATAATGTCTCTGTGAATGTAGGGAACTGGCAGATCCGAGATGTCAATTGCCAGCTCAATTTTCCTTTCACCTGAGCGTACAGCATGTCACAGTGCTTTATTGATCTAAGAGCCATTAGAGTTCAGTGTTATAACTCTTCCGTTTTCCACACAGTACAGCACAGTGCACTGTAAAAGACATGAAGCATGAACTGGAGCATGACTCCAGTCAAGACTGGTCAAAGTTTGGAATGTCTGTTTCATCAGAAAAAAGTATAATTATTTTGAAATTATTTTTTTTCCTAAGTTGGAACGTGCAGACAAAATATCTTAGGAAAGATATTTAAAAAGATCCTTCCAAAAGTATTATTGCATAGTATTTTTAGTATATTCTGGAAACAAACTGATTTTGAGATTCAAGTGGTTAGTTTTGATGTAACTGGAGCACTTCAAATGAATGCATTGTTGCAACTACACTATGCTCCTTTTGAGTACAGTATAGTAAAATATTTTGATTTCATGATTGAATGTAGTATTCACAATTAAGGACATCATTTTATTGCAAACAAACTTCTTCAGAACTTTTTGTCCTCAATGTCAGTTATGTTGATAAATTTTGCTGATATGTTTTAATTTAATAAAATCGGTATCCAGTGACAGAAACTGTTTTGGGTGGTTGGAAAGTTTTCAGTCAGCTGTAAACTAGAGGATAGCCTCCTTGTCACTTTTGCTCATTGCACTTCGGAAGACCGACTGTATTTCTGTGTAGGAATGTCTTTCAAGAAGTACAGCATCTTCAGGTGCCTTTGCTTTTCAGATACAGACTAAAATCAGTAAGATTTTTACTTTAGAAAGGACTAAGATTATAATCCTGTAGAAACTTGTATTATTAAAATAATAATTCATTTTCTTAACATCTACAGAAAGATTGAATAGTTTGGCCTACTATTATTATTATATTATTAGTGCCAGGATTCTTCTGGATACTGAAGCACATGTCTGCTAGCATCCCAGCCTTAGCCAATTTTTAAGTATGTTCATAAACCTGTTGGTTGTTATTGAGTCTTAAAACAGCTTTTCATATGCTTCTGTCTCCTGTGCTGCTATGTGGATGAAGAGAAAAGCAGCTTATTTTTTCCTTTTTATGAGGCTGTTTAACTTTTATAATTTAATGTTTTAATATTTAATATGCAGATTAAACTACTTTGTCTCTATCCAAATTATTTTTAAGGTATTTGTGTGGACTAAAAGCAAAAGTGACTAAGTAGGTAGGTATCCATAATATAGAGATACTTCAACAAGGCATTTTCTAGTAGACACATTGTTGAATTCTTTTATTCTTCCAATGCATTAAATAAGTAGTAGAAAAAGAAGGTATAATTTCTCCATAGATTAGCAGTGTATAGTTTTGTGGTTTAATATGTCCTTCAAACTAAATACATATTGGTGGGGTTTTGTAAGTATTTTAGGCAGCTTTGTGTTATTAAATGTACATTTTTCCTTTCTTACTTGTGGTGGATAGAAACGTACTTTAGAATCTACCAGATCAACTTAGCAATGGAAGTGATAAGTGAAATAAAAAATATTGATATTGTGTAACAAATAGCAGTGTCTTTCAAATTCCCGTTTGTTAAAACCAAATTTTGTGATTATTATACTTGAAGATACACTTAGGTACTGTACATAGTGGTTTACACTTTTAAGCATCATCTTTAAAATTCACTGGTAGCCTTTTCACTATCACAAATAGGTCTCCAGTCATATTTCTTTAAAGTCAGAACTGTTTACAACGGATATAGGATTTCACTACCTTGTTGGCAGCAACAAGGTTACCTTTAAAATGCTCATGTTTAAGGCAGAGATGCTTTCTGGAAACAAATTCAGTATGCGATGCTTTGAAAGCAGCCATCAGTCAGCAAAATGGTTGTAGAAAATGATTCCACCAACTATTCCTCATTTCATTTGACTGATTGATCTGATAAGGCCAGTACAGCAGAAGCAGTTTGTTATTCCAAGCACTCTAAACTTAATCTCACTTAAGGGGAAAGAAAGAAAGGAAAAAAAAAATCAATTGTCATTTTCAGCTTTTTAGAAGACTCTGCATCTTATTTTACAAAACAAATACTTTTTTCCTATTATGATGGAGGAAATAAAAATGTAGCTTCTGTCTAGAAATTACTGCTTATCTTATTGCTGTTTTATGAACATTTCTTCCCCCGACTGAGAACACAGTTTAATTGCTCAATAAAATTGTAAGGTTTTAAGACAGAAAACCTACTATAAAATTAAATGAGATATAAAAAATGTATGCTAAACAATGTGTCAGTTCATTACACCAGTGCTGGTGGTTTTGAGAGCTGAGAATTAGAGGGTCAGATTCATTAAAACTGTATTGATGTCACTCAAGGCAGCATTTTGTCCTAAATTTACAGTGTACTCAAATTTAGCAAAACACCAAAACAAATATTTTGTGGAACTGATCACTACTGGGGATATGAGGTCTTTATTCACAGATAACCCCATCTTCCCGAATAAAAGAGAGACAGATTGCAACACTTTGTTGTTCAGGAGGTTTGGGCTCTGTGACATTTTATCTGTGAATTTCATTTACTGGGCAGTGACAAGGTAGACAAACAGAATTCTCCATGCCTGCCCACTATTCAAAAAATGATGAAAAAAGACAGTAAAGCCTAGATTTTAAAGCTTCTGAGAAGGGGGTGTTGGAGATGCACCACTGGGGAAGGATTTTTGCCTGTAGCATTCTTACAGACTCATAAGATTTGCCAACAAAGCCAGTGCCTGACAGTTCGATGTGTTGGCACTCTGCAAAATCTCCTGTCAGCCACTGCATTCACCTCCACGAGGTGTTGGTTATTTCTGTGCTGGGAGAAATGCTCCAGCCTCTTTAACCTTCAAACCATCCCCGGGGCACCTTTTTCATACCGGCTTTGGCACCTCGTCAAAACAAAAGCAGAATTTCTCAGGGGTTGTGGTCAGACAGACGGGACCGATGTCTGGCCGGGGTTTTCACCTTGTTCTGCTTGTGCAGGAGATGGGCACCCCTGGCACAGGTGGGACCTGGGTGGCAGGAGGCTGGTCCTCCAGCCAGGGTGTCAGGGAGCAGCAGTGGTGGAGAGACCAGTGACGAGACAGTTTGAGGTCAAGTGGAGGTTTCCAGTTTTATTTTGATATAAAATCAGAAAAGTTGGGAGTTTTTAAAAATTGCTTATACTAAAGCAAAATTCAGAGGGTCTATAAGTCAATGTGATACTAAGTTTAAATTGTGAATCTCTACAGAATAAAGCATATTGGTGAGAGAAATTTTATGGCCATTTTTACACAATATTTGTGTTCGGGTCTTTACATATATTCCATTGTCTGTTAAACCCTTGCATCACTTGAGAGCTTGAAGTAACTTCTAAAGCTGAAACCTTCATTATAATGAAAGTGAAAATACTTTATTCTTCATTATTATTTTGTTTCACCATTAACCTTTGTACCTCGTATCTTTCCATCTGCTGCTTATCTTTGTTCTACAGGCTGGAGAAGAAAGAATTCCATACTAATAAGCCCAAACTGAGTAACAAGGTACACCCACTGGCCCTACCCTCATCTTCAACCATGGAGGCAGGACTTTTTCTTGCAGGTTGCACCTCTGAGACTCAGGCGTGCTTGTTGTCAGAGAAGTGCAAACCTTTATAGGAATATGCTAACAGAATTGCTGAATCTATCACTATTCTTATAACCCGTTATTAAATTTAGATTCCATTCTGTTGATATTTCATGAATTTGTGCATTTCCTCCTTGATGAATGGTTACATCATAACAACACAACATGTTTTACCACACTGCTGAGCAAAAGGTCATACAAATTTTGAGTCACTGACCACTTCAGCATGAATCATCTACTAACAGGGAACAATTCTCTGGACCTTGGTTACTCTGTTTAACACCTCTGCTTTTCTGAGATTGGCTGTTTCCAGATGCTCTCTGAATATTTGCAGTGATGAAAATAAATGCATGAAGCATGTGGAAAGATGCCTCTTGTAGAAATGGAAAAGTAGAGAAAGAGTCAACTCAGAAAAGCCCTGGACAATGGTACCTATTGATCTTTCTCCACAGAAAGAGAAATATTAGATACTATTTCATGCATTGCAACCTTGTAAAACGCAGGTAGAGATAGGCTAACTTTTCAGTTCATGCTTTTAGTTCCTCTAACGTACCTTTCATACTTGAGAGAAAAGAAAGAACATTTCTTTAAATTAACACTTTTTGGAAACAGTGGCTTTGAAATCATCCATTAACACAGTAAAATTAATGACCTGGTGTTGCAGCTCCTGAGCAGAGAAATCCTGTTGATTTACATGGCAGTTCTCAGATTACAGTTGAAAAAATTCCGTTTTGGATTGATCCTGATGCATTTTCTCCTTGGAAATGTTTCATTTTATGTCCAAAAAGGTGATGATATTCATTCTTCTGGCTACTTCTTGTAGCACGTCAGAAAGAAATACCATCTTGCTTGCTTTGTTATAGAATGTGACACCTTTAATTAAAAAGTCTTAGTATCCGCACACTAAATATTACAAACATTATGTGAAAATTAAAAATATTATAGTCATTTTTACAACTATATGCTTTCAGTTTTGTTTATATGTTTCATTGTCTGTTATACCCTTGCATCATTAAAGCATCTAAATTAACATCCTCAGATCTATGTGGGCCAAATCTTTTCCCTCTCTGTTTAACAGTTTTTAGTTGGACCAGGACCTTTTGATAGTTCTTGATATTGGTTACCTAAGAAGACACAGTTTACAACTGCCACTGAAATTGCAGCCAGATGTTTAACTTCACTTAATTTTCTATGTTATTTTTACCTATTTTTGTGAGCCAAGTGAGTCAAATATTTATTAGTGCTATAACATGTGTGGTTGTACTGCAGGTGTCTGAGTAAGAGATGCAGGCCTTCCTGCATAGAACCTTAATTAAGAAATGCCCTGTGATTCTCTGAATAAATTCGTCATTCAGAATTGCAAATGTTTCCTAAATAATGTTTGGATACCTCAGTGTTCTACCAAATAACTTTTTCAGCCACTTTGGTATTCCCAAGACTTTTAATTGTTTAACATACCTGGAAAACTTCACTGCAAGTGGCCAAGGTTGTGACTTAAAGCACTGTGGGAATTAACATCTTCTATTCTGATAATGAGTGCATTACTTACCCTATAATTTTAATTTTGAATGAATATGGGAAAATTTGAAATTAATTGGCACTGATTCTCCCACTGTTTCATTTTCCGAAGCAGCCTCAGTACTCATTCTGAAGCAATTTTTAATGCATTTTGGTACATAAATTATAAATACATACTTTGATATTTTATTTCATTTTAGAAACCCATGACCACCAATCGGAAGAAACCCTACTGCTCTTCAGGACGTAGGACTCAGCAGACAGAATTGGAAGAAACTTTTTTTTATCTTCCTCTGAGAAGACAACTGGGTCAGTGAATGAAGCAGGCAAACTGCCCAACTTTATCCTAGAGCACTGAGAGAGATAACTCTTTGTTCTTGGTTGTTGTTTTTTCTGTAATTAGAATATATTTTTCAATCATCCCAGATGCATTCAAGTTGCAATTGGCTTGGGATGCATGTAGCCAATTACTGTATTGCTAGTTTATACTGGAAGCTTTATGAGCCATTCTGTATCCTGATTTGTTAAAAGAAGATAAAACAACACAAAAAACAAGCCAAAAGGTACAAAAAGCATTGCTGCTTTGGTTTTCCTATTTATGAAGCACTGAACTGTAGAGAAGTCTAATGATAGCTTGTATTAATTTCAACAAACTTGAAAATCTTGCCGACTAGTTTAACATTTAGGTGCTTTTTCATTCAGTTCCTCATCAACCTTTAGCTTTCTGCTGGAGGCACCACATCTGTTATGTTAGTGTAAACAGATAATTACAAAGAGTGGTAAAATGAAACACCACCACTGGTAAAGCTAAGGAGGCTTTTAAAAGCCACTCAGCTACAAAAAACAAAACAAAACAAAAACATGGTTTGTGAACATACTGGTTTTATTAACACACACCCCTTTTTTGTGTTGCTTGTTAAATAGCTTCAATTCTGTTAGAAAATATTTTGTTTCCTGAAACTAGCATTTCCTGGTTTTTGCTTTCTGCTTACCCATGAACAGAGGAATTTGTCTTCAGAAACTACTCAGGGGATTTGGAAAAAAAAAAAAAATTAAAAAAAGCACCTCTTTTCAGAGATTGGTCTTAAACTGAAGGTTAAACTGTATAGCAGTTGAAACCCTGGTGATCCTGAGTTGTCTGTTGGAGGTGATCTTTAGCCTTTTGTAAGCAGAACTTTCTTTTGCAAGGACACAGGGGACATGTTGTAGGGGAGATAGGGTATAACGCCTGATGTATTGTACAGGAGAGCTAAAGAACAGAATACTGAAGAGGAAATAATAAGTGTTAAGAGAATAGCACAGGGCACAGCAAGTCCCTCTTCAGTTAAGTTTAGGACATTAAAAAAATAACACTGGTGTTTCATTTGGATCCTTAACCCATAGCTGCACCTCCTAATGCTGCTTCAGAATTTGTTTATGTCTGTATTTATGTCATGTAAACACTACAGCTCTTAATGCCTTTTTTGGCCTTTATTCTGTATTCCACTTTTCTGTATGAAATTCATCCTGGGAGCAGACACTGGGCATAGGATTGCATGACAGTCAATGAAGTTGTCAAATTAAAACCTAAATGGGACATGGAATATGTGCTGGCCCTTTTCCAAGGATGAATTTCACCTTTTTCTGCATGAATTTCTGATTCCTGTTCTTCCTTTTTGAGAGTTCTTCTATTTCTGTTAAGAAGTCCTTGAGCTCTTTAAAATTAATATATATTTTAGTCCTTTATTAAAGAATGTGAAAAGAATATTAATAATGAAGTAATGTCTTTCCATTCTTGCATCGTAGGGAGATAGATTAGGGAAAAAGAAAAAGATGGAAAAACAAATAGACTGGCACTTCATAAGACCTATTTGTAAATCACATCCTCAAAATCATACACCTTACTTTTTTTTTTTTTTCCTCCCCTTCCCTTGTCCTGTTTCGGTATCAGCATATGCCTTAAGGGGACATTATAAAAAATGTAAATATGTTATTACCATTTTTTTCATTTCGATGCTATGCAAAAGAGTAATCAATATTGCAGCAGTGTAGTTTTTTGATCTCCCTGATTTTATTACACATAAAGAGTACACATTGCATCCATGGGTGTTTGCTACTAACCTGGTCTTCATATGATTCTTGATTAAAAAATAAGGACAATATCCTATCCTAAAACTGCAGATGTGGATGTATAATATTTTGCATTAATATTTTTCTAAACATCAAATTTTAGAATTTACTTTTAAAGCCTATTTAGCACTGACCCATTAGTACTTGTGTTTTATAATTGATTTGCTCTTTTTTCAACTAGCATGATAATTTTTGAAGACTTTTTTTTTTACACAAAAAGTTTGTAAGCAAATATTTATGCATACAGCATTTCAATTTTCTGTATACTTCATGAAGGTCACTTTTTCAAGGAAAGCATAAACAGTTCAGAGAAAAAAATTCCTACATACACACAAGCACATACACTCATGTATGTGTGTTATCTCTGTGACATAGTTTGTTATGAGAGAAACAGAAATTTTGGCGCAATATTTTGGGCGCAAGGGAAATTTTTAGGCTAAAGGAGGAGTACTTCAGTTGTTGTCCTTGTGTGAAGAGGAGAAACACCAACCCTATGTAGTTTTCCAGGGCTATTAAAACAGTCATGTGTTAGAACTGTGTAAGCAATGTGTGCTGCAAGATGGGAACGAGGCATATGGAGTTGTAAACTGATTTCAATTTAGGTCAGTCACTGACGTTCCCCAGAACTCAAACCATAGCTTCAACAATCCTTCTTCAGCAATGTTCTGCATTTGTGTCAAATGACAGGGTTTTTTTAAAAAATGGAAGGATGGTCTTGGGTTTTTTAAAGTATTAAGAAGTAAAAACACAAAGGAAGTGGTTTATATCATGCTAAATAACTGGAAAAAGAGACGTTGTTTTCCAACTTCATTTTTGTGCTACAGCTTCAAAGTGTGATTAACAGGTTGTTACACTCTGTTATAAATATGCTTCAACTGAAGAGGTGTTCAATTGGCTGTTAACACTTTAAATTAATCAGTGTGTACCTCACAGTCAGCTAAAGCTCATTTTTGTGACTGTGAAGTGCCATCTTTGTCTTCTTCTAGTGCAATATACATACATGCTTCTCTCCACAATATCTTTAAAATAGCTCTAAAGTGATCCCCAGGGAGCATACTTGTCATGAGATAATTACTGTCCTGTACTATATGAAACTCTTGGCTGCTCTTCATGCTTTAGGATAGCCCTGGAGAATAATTACTATATTACGATGTCTTTTCTATTGTGATTTAATATCTTCTTACGCTGATTGACAAAGCAGTCAAGATGAAATTAATTTATCTTGTACCAGTAGTTTCCCAGCACAGTGTGAAGTGAAAAGACATTGTGTAACAGTGCTCAGAAGTGTACAACAGCCTTCCTCTCTGACATTTGACTTGAGCTGCCTGCATTTAAAAACCTATGAAACATGACATCTGGCAAGCTCATTCTTCTCAACCTCTTTTTATACTCAGGCTTAACATCTCACTGGATATTGCTTAGCTGAAGACGCACAAAGCATAGCTGCTGATACAGCCTTACCATACAGAGGTGGTGTGCAAACACACAGCTGGAGAAGATGCTGGCACTCAGCATTGGAGCAATGCACAGCGCGGGTCTCACTGGGGTTAGGTCACCACCGCCAGGTGGGGTTGGCTTGTGCAAAGCTAATCCAGATCCCCAAATACTGAAGTAAACCAGAAGGAGCTGTGCAGGTTGATTTAGGGACCAGTGAAGGCAGCAGGTAACTGCTGAGGAAACCCCTGTGGTTATGTACAGCTCTTTCCTGCGAGAAGCACCCAACTGCTTCTCTTAGGCTCTCTGAGGGATGTGTCGTACATCTCTGTCAGATTGAATCTTGGGTGTGCAGCTTCTGGGGCTAAAAACACTATTCCTGACCACACACCACCCCACTGAGCTTCAGTGTCATATACCAGCACAACATGGGGCAGGTTTTCGCCTTGCACCCCTCCCAGCGTATGTGGTGCCCAGCTGCCAGAACAGCCCCTCTTACTCAGGGGGCACAGCCTACATTATTCTGTAAGATTCTCTGACTTCTGTCAGTAAAAAGACCTGTTCATGGTGTTTTGAAAGGAAAAGCAGAATCAGGTCAGAGCAACTTGGGAAACTGAAAATAACAACAAAAAAAGAAACATTTGCAAATCCAAATGAATATTTTAATTGTCAAAGGAAGGATGACTGCTTCTTAAAGATAGTTTTGTGAATGCTTTTGTGATTGCATGTGCTTTTGAAATATATGCACCTGCCTTCACCAAAAAAAAAAAAAAGCTGTAGTTTTTAGTACCTACGTAAAGCAGCAGGGAAGCATATGGAAAGAAGGCTGGAAACCATTTAAATCACTGTATGATTTATTATGAGAAGAAAACTAAAGTTATATGAGAATTTCTGACTCCTCTTTCTCCAGCTGAAAGACAGAGAAAAAGAACAATATAGTGATGATTCGTGATAAAATTTATGATTTGACCTTAAGATATTTATGAAACTATTATCTTTATTTCCCCTTTTTCTTTCCATATGATTTGATTTGTGGGAAAATTAATAAAAGAAATTACATACACAAAAGCATAGCCCATAACTGCTGCATACTCAAATTGATAAATGTGAACCATACTCAGTGTGATATTTAACGGAAATGAAAATATGATGGTACTAAAGTTATATTTCTCTTTTTTTTCTCTTCATTGGCTCTGCTATTAAATTGAAAGGAAATCTGAATATTATGCATCTTCACAATGGAGTCTCACGTAGTGAAACAGCATTTAGCATTATTAAAAAGTGAGTTATTCTTGTAATTGCAATTTTTTTCAACACTAAAACAGTGATTGATGTACATAATATTTGCCTGATAAGTCACAGAAAATACAGTAACGGTAAATTTCTTAAAGCAATTAAGTTTTCTTTTGTTAACATTTAAATTACAGCCAAAGAATGCTTATTAGGTTAATAAATGTATTTGTTGCATATATAATTGTGATTAAGGCAGAAACTAATCTAAAGTGAATCAAAATGTATTTTTATGCATAATATGCTTCTAGTAATATGTCTACTTACTTAGACAGACAACCACAAGCTCTATCTATGCACCTTAAGGCAGAAATGGAAATACACCACTGGAAAACTAATCACAGAAAAGGAAGCTTTGAAAACTGAAAGGCCCATCTAGTGCTTCTTTCTTTCATGCTGTAGTAGTGTGATTTCTCTGTTTTCCATGTAGTAAATAAGAATGAGAACTTTTCCCTACTTTATTGCTATGTTGATCTTCATTTGTGGTAAGATATAAAGAAAGGCAACAGTGGCTTGTAAGCCTGAGAAGTCACTAAAAACACTTTATCATTTGAATGAAATGAAATTTAAAATATATTAGCTTGTAGAGCCTAAGAAAATCAAAAGAAGGTAGAAAATCCTGGAATAATGGTTTGCACAAAACGAAGAACACAAGTACAAAATGCAAATGAAACAGTGATGTGGTGACATGCAATGAAGACTTTCATAGCTCAAATAAGAGCGACTTTCAGAATCACCTTAAAAACAAGAAGTCTTCCCATTGTGGTCTAGAAACCATTTGGCAATGCATGTTCAACAGTTGTTATAGGTTTTACAGAAAAGGTGTCTAGAAAATATTTACTTCCTAATTATTTTTGCTACCACTTTTTGTGATCAACACCGATTCTTGTGCATAAAGATTGAATATGTAGTGTGTTTGGAGAAATATATAATGAGTGTATTTTAGGAACTTATGCAATTTTCTAAGAAAAGCTTCAGTCTTACTGTCATAATCCAAAGTCTCACTATCACTTTATAGGTTATAAAATAGAGGCCTCCCGTGCTTTTGGAAACTTGCACTTCTTGGATTCCTATTATTGGGGGCTCAGTGAAGCATTATGTGCCAAATATTTTTCTAATGCAAAGTTAAATGTTGCTGGTTTAGGAACGAATCTTGGAGGGAAAATTCCACGTGTGAAAGCAAAGAGTCCTGTTTTATTAAAAACACTATAGTTGTCTGAAACTATCCAGAGGTTATAGCATATCTTTGTCGAATTTTCTGGTTTCTTAGAACGATTTCTAAAGTGTTTCTAAGCAAATGATGAGTCTGTTGTGTGCATATGCATGAATGTTTGTTCTAGGTAACCGGTGGCACTGAAGTCCTGCCACGTTTATTTCTGGATCTCCAATTATCTGCCTAAAGTAGTGTTTTTAACCCACACGCTGACTTTTGGCGTAAAGAGGAGGAGAACCAAAGGGCAGGAGAGGCTTTGCTTTCTGGGACTCTAGGTCTCTATAATTTATTCCAAGAAGCTCCACATGAATTTTCTGGGATGAAGTGATAACAACAGGAGTTTTGCCATTGTTCAATGGGATCAAGACTTCACACCAAACCACTGCCCTGTAATTCAATTACACACTGTCAGCAGCAGAAAAAAAACCCAGCCTTTTCTTCACATATGACTTGTCTGCCTCTTTGCTTTCTACTGGTTTGTGAAATAAGTGAAATATGCACGCCTGAGCATCCAGCTGTTACTGTTGGCAAGCCTCCAGCAGCACAGGTTATCGCATCCCAGGGTTACAAATTAACACCATCATGCTGGGAATGTGGCTGGCTTCTTTCTTTCTTTCTTTTTTTTTTTTTTTTTTTTTTTTTTTTTTTTTTAAGCATTCCAAGTTTCTGCAAGCGTAGCACAGCATAAAGTTATGTGTTTGCTCTCTCTTGGATGGCAGGACTGACTTTCAACCAAATATTTAAGAAACTCATCAGAGCTTGACCTGCTCCGTGCTGCATGATTCAAGGGGAAGGAAGCATCGCCCTGCAGGAGGTCATCAGGAAAGTAAGATAAAGGAGCGCTCTGAAGGGAACAGCAGCAGGACGTGGCTCAAAATATTATCAAAGGAAGAAAACTGTTTCCTTAAAGGGCAGCAGTCTCCATTGCTGAGATAATACGTTTGCATTGCAACAGTTTTAGAAGGTATGTGATTTTCAATGGGGTGTCGTGGCATTCAAGCGAAATGCCACACACAATCTATTGTATGTCTTTAAAAACTGTCTGAATGTGTATCTGCTACTATGAAGAACTCAAACAGTTAAGAGAAGTTCTGCAGTTTCTTTGCCTAAATAAAAAATATTTCTTTTCCCATTAAAGGAAGGCATACAGATAAGTATTAGAAGTATCGTTTGCAACTTTAATTATAGATGTCGTATGCAGCAGATGCAGTAACAGCACATTACAGAGAATATTTCATTTCGGTCTCATTTTTTTTCTTCAAAATGTATTTCTGAAGGGAGAATTTAGGGTCTTACGTGTAAAGGTCAGGAGCCGTATTTTTTAAAGAAAGATAGAAGACCGATACTTTTCTGTACAACTTAGTGATTTATGGTGGCATAGTAATGCCTGTGATAAGTTTCAGCTGACCTCACAATGCTCAAGTCCTGCTTGAGCAAGCATATAAGCAGTTAAAGAATGTATCTCATAGCAAAAAACATCTAGTATTTTATTGCCTTCCTTTATGCTTTTTATTATAATTATACAGAATTTGAGACACATGGAATCTCCTCATTCTCCTTCAAACACCTTAACCTTCAAATGCCTTAACATTGCAGCAGCTACTTCTGATAAATATTGATATGTCGAAAAAAGATGTGAGTGACAGAAAAGAGGAGAGTGGAGCTGAGGGGAACAAGGTAACCTCCGCACAGTCGGTGACCAGCCAGGCTCCCTCCAGCCCTGCATGGGTGCATGGGCCTCTTCAAGCCCATGTCTCTAGGGCAGGAGTTGCTGGACAGGATGATTGCACCTGTTTAGTTAGTTGTTTATGAAACAACACCATACTGTCAATTCTAGGAGTCTACTCACTGAACATAAGGGAAGATGTCTCTTGTCTCTATTTTTAATGATCCTATATAATGTTATGTTAGATGTACCTCTGTTAAATGTTCAAAATACTTGAGAAAGTATAGTATTATCTTTTGTATTACTTTTCTTTTTGGTAAAGTTACACATAGATCTCTCACATACGCGTGTGTACACACTTGTTTATGCACATATGCACGTGTACTCACACATAAGCGAAATCAAATTTATAATAGATTTTAAGTGGTAGATAAGGCCATTAATATTAAAGAATTAATAAAACATGTCATTTAAAAATAAATTTTTGTAATCATATACACACATACTGTCATATAATATTGCAGCATGTTTTAAATACCGTTTGAATGCTCTATGATTATAATACTGAAATATATAACATCAAACTGTCTGAAGGTAAAGGAATGTCAGAAGAAATACATGATGAGAATCAAAATTACATAAAACTGGCCTTCCGAGTAAGTAACAGTCAGGCATGGCACTGGCAAATGTCAAAACAAATAATGATTATCATGTGCAAGTTAATATCTGAATGATATTGTAGAGTAACTATGCCATGAACCCTGTAGCTTGTCTGAATGTTATATAATCTTTCCCACAGATTTCGCCCAACTTGTTTGCGCTACTCTAAGTTTTAATGTGTAACATGATAAAATGAATGCAAACATCTAAAAAGGTGTGAATAATGGTTGTCTTGTTTAAAAGAAAAACAATGCCCTCCCCCCAAAAAGCTCACACCTCCCACCTTTTAATAATGATAGCAATGACTAGATTTATTAAAAATGCTAACTGAATTATTTCAGGTATGGGCAAACACTTTGCAACTTCAAAATTTAGCTACAAGTATATGATAAGAACATTTAACCATCCTGGTTTATCTGAACATGATTTTATTGTTGTAGCATCCTCTTCTGCCAAAGTGCTATAGCATCAGAAATGTAGCAATAGCAGTTGCATTGGAATGATCCTACTGATCAAAGCAATATTCCATCACTGCTATATCCCATCTCTGATGGTGGGCACTCTCAGGAGCATTGGGAAATTATATTGAAAATAAACGTAAAGTAGATGCAGTTGAAGTTAAGTACTTCCTCCATGTTTGTATGGGATTTTTTAATAATTTATGTTTTGTTGTATCTTTTTCTCCCACATCATATGCACTAGCATTTTATGGATTTTCTTTTATTACTTTTTAAATTATTTCTTAACCTATTTTAACTACTGCTAAATGCCATAGCAAAGGTATGTAGTTTTACAATTGTTATTATATTTTGTTTGTTTTAAATCTGTTGATAATTAAAGCATGTCACCTAGTTCAGGTGTTTTGGTAAGAAAAAGTGAACAGAATTTTTTTTTTCATTTGATTCAAAGCCTTCACAAGCCTACAGCTCTTTATTCTCTCTGAACCAACCCTTTTTCTAGCTGGATAATATATAGCTAAATATCAGTTTTTATATAGAAGCCACTCAATGGTTAGCCTCGTTACCCTTTTCTTTATCTCTAGTTCTTTTTGAAAATACTATTTCAAGTCTGTATTACAGAATTTATCAATTTCCTTTGCACGTTGTTGCAGAATAATCTAGATTTCTCTAGGAAGCTGAAATTCCATGAGCAATCTTCCTTTTCTCTGGCCATAAAGCTGATTTAAAGGTTAACTAATATACTTTATGTGTTGGCAATTTCACATTGAAATATCGAGCAAATATCACATGATCTGTGTGATTTATTAATATTCAATTTATTGATCTGGTTTTGAAAATGATCTATTAGCATGTCTTACTGAAACGATTCCTTAGGCTTATCTCCTATAAAGGAAGGCTGAGGTATCTGTTTTTCTTAGGCTTCTCTGCTATGAACATCAAGGCATTGGGATGCTCAAATTTTCTGTGATGGCTTTTTCTTCCCACAGCGTCCTTTGTGTACCTACAGGATCTATTGACCCTGAAATTGCAGATCTTTGGCACAGAATTGGAAGGCCATACAGCTGTTTGTCTACAATAACTCTGTAAAATTAGTCATAGCTTTGGAGTATTTATGTTCCTCAAATATTTTCTTTGTCTTGTGTCATTAATTGCTTCACATTTACGTTATGGAATGTAATGCTGTTCCTGGTCTTATTTACTCCTAACTTCCATGTCTTTAATGTATTTTTGCCATAAGGACCTCCTGTTTCATTTATTATGGTACATGCTATAATTAAGATGAACCTTTTTTTCAGAAAAGAGGCTGTTCCTGGTCTTATTTACTCCTAACTTCCATGTCTTTAATGTATTTTTGCCATAAGGAACTCCTGTTTCATTTATTATGGTACATCCTATAATTAAGATGAACCTTTTTTTCAGAAAAAAGGCCTTTAAGATGTGCTTTTGGTGTGGTGGGTTTTTTTAAAATTCTGATTGGCTAGTACAGTGTCTTTAGCTATTTGACATGCTGTATTTGAACCTTTCAGCTGCTATTTTTCATTTCCTTTTTTTTTTTTTACAAGCTTCACATTTTTATATACTGCTGCTAACTGAAGGTTAGTAAGCAATAGGATTATGAATTGTTAATACTGTACCTCTTCTGTAAGGATATAGGTCACTGTTACAAAGTCACTATTTGATTGAGCTATTTTGAACCAAATCCTGCCCTTGTTCAGAACTAAATCAGTATTTTTTTCTCCTTTTGTGACTTCTGCAGTGATCTGCTTTGAGTAGCGGTGATAAATGATATAAAAAAATCTATACTTTGCATTATATACCATCTGACATTTATCCAGTGTCGATTATGTTCTCATTTATGGCTTTATTGACCACTCTTGGAACAAAATATTAATTAATCTGTTTAATTGAGCCTTTTTTCTGACCTAAAAATATCTCAGTCAAACTTCTGATCTTATTTACTCATATATAGTAAACTGTGTTTACTATTAAAATGGATCCCAGAATTACTTTGGGAACCATAATTTCAAAAGGGCCATGGGAAATCTAGTCCACGGGTATGGAATGGAAAGACAGCACTATGTAAACTGGGAAGGAATGAAGGAAAGGACGTCTTCCATAAGCTGAAGAAGCTGATACAAAGAGATGTTTAAAGGTCAAAGCAAATTTCTCCAAAGAGAAGATATAGATATAGAGAGGAACTGTGGGGCTCTAGAAGAGTGAAATATAGCTGCCTACAGAGAATAAAAGAGAATGTTGTAAAACTTAATGATTACTGAGTTATACAAGGCCCAAACAATAACTCTCAAAAGCCCTTTCCCCCTCAAAAAAACCCCATAAAAAACAAAAAACACCTGCATAATGGCAAATTGCTCTTATATGGAGAAAGACAAGTTGGAAATTGTGCTTTAATTTAGACTTTTGTCACTTGTTTCAGGTGTAATTTGATGTGACAAGGTTTCAAGATAAATTGAAGAAATAACTATTTTTCCCAAATTACTGAGGTGTGTCTCTATTGTGCTGAGTCTGTGCAGTCTTTGTACAATGGGTTTGTTCTTAACTCCAGTATTCCTTCTCTGAAATGGCAAACATGCCCATGGCACTCCATACAAATGTCATTGTAAATGAAATGCTGAACTGAAGTACTAGCTATGAATTGCATGTCCACACAATCTGTAAATTACTTTTAATAATCCATAAAAGGAAACAGACTGTGTCATGTTAAAGTTTTTTTGCTGCATCTCAATGAATGCAGCTCTGCACAAGTCAGCTGAGCTCTACAGTTGTGTTTGCTCACTCTGGGCAAATCTCCTGATGCCTCAGGTGGAGAAAAGTCTTCAGCATCTAGTCCTTGTAACCCAGATCTCCAAGACTGTGCAAGAAAATTATGTTTCTGTGCATGTTCAGACAACATAGTCTCCCTCTCTGTCCCACAATCCTAGAATGAATAAAGTCTGGGGAATAGCATGGCATAATTGAATAGGGAAGAAATGGAAATTTTATCATGTCATTCTGATTTACTACCCAGCATAAATGCATGTTTTACGTGAAAAAAAAAAATGACCTTTCTGTGAGAACTCTGCGTAAGTGGAGTGGTTACTTTGAGGGTTTTCTTTCATGTTGATGCACTTCTACCTGGGAACGCTCTTGACTCCCCACTAAAGGTGACGTTACTATGTAACACATACGTACCATAATCCCATCCCTCCAAAGAATACAGCCAGGCTGGGTCCACTTAGAGAAGTGGTCTCTTGGGAAGCTGGCATCAGATCTTACAGTTCTTGTCTGTATATACCAGTCAGCCTTAGTCACTGAGAACTACTCAAGTGTTTACACTGAATTACAAAGAATTTACAGGATCATTGTGAGACAGAAAAAAACAAGTTTTGTCTTCAGAAATTATGACAGTGTCTTAATATAGAAAGACTAATATGGGTGCTTTATGATCCATATCAAAGAAAGATTTTGGTCTTGCTGATATTTTAGTACAGCTGCATAACAAGAAACAGTCAAAAGAATAAAACTACATGGCTGAGATTCAAATATGCTCATAAAGCACAGTGTTTGGATGCTCAGTGAGCTTTGTAGCCCCAATAATTCTCACTTGTGTCACATCAGAAGCCTGAGGCGCTCTTCTTGTCCTCTGACAGCATCTTGTTAGCAAGCAGCAAACTCCAGCAGAAACAAAAGCTTAGGGCATATCTGCCTAACTGCCCATGAACTCCAGTTTCCTTATAATTCTGCCTAGCAAGAGACTTGGTTACTAATTTGATTCATAGAAGAGAAAAACCCTGGCAAATTAAAAGCAGCAAACACTCCCAAGTGATTTGCAGCAAAGCACAATAAATGAGTAGCTGTTTTAAATGAATCATATTCCATTAATTTCACATAACAGCAAAAGTAGGATTTTTTCCCTAGTTTCTGAGTGAAGTTGTCTTGTTTAAAAATATCCATTTTGGAAACATTGATAGCAAAGATTGTTTATAGACAAGACTTTATGGTGTCAGCCCTTGAGTCAAAAGTTGCCATTTAAACAGTATTATAGATGCCAGGGGCAACCAGCTCATCATCGCCTTACTCAAAAATAGCTTCAGAGTACATGAGAGAAATGTATTTGGAAAACAGTAGGATGATTTTCATGCTTAACATCATTATCACACAATTAGGAGGAATGAGAAATATTTCTCAGATGTATGGCTCATAATCTACCGAAATAATTGCTGAAACACCTAGGTACGAGATCAAATAAGCTGGGCATACTCAAAGTATATTTTGCCATTGTTTTCCCGTTACAAGTTTTACAAGACATTGTAACAAGAGCTAACTGCAGTAGAAGAAATTAAACAGGTGAAAACTGGAACAAATGGATCTATTTTGAGTTTTGACATGCAGAAGGATTTGAGAATCCAAAATGTCTTGACCTACTTTGCAGGATCAGAGCTAAGGCAAAGATGCTCAGTTGTTCTTGAAATAGCAACATTCCCTACAAATATAAAAATATGGAAGAAATTAGGACTTCCAAATATAATGCTAGATAGAATGATACATTTCTTTTAGCACTGGCATGCTGTGCTCTTATTCACTCTCCATGAATTCATTCTCCACCATCTGACTGTTTTTCTCCACTATTTCTGTCACTCTTCTATAAGCAAAATAAAACAGGTGTGACAATATTCACATAAAAATATCTCCTTTTGGTGTTCAGCATTTTATTTCCTTTTATTTTCAAAAACTTTCTTCATTTTAAAGCTAGGTTAAAGCTTAAGTTGTACAACTTATTCCTCTCCCGATTTTACAAACAAGTCGTGTATTACTCTTTACTTACCTTAGCAGTGCCACTATAGTGTAATGCTTAATTTACATTAATAATCCAAATTACTTCATTTGGTTCCTGTTGCAGGACTGAAAGCCAAATACGCATCTTTAATCACACGCCTGATGAGCCCATTTGGCATTCAGTCGTGCAACAGGAACCAGATGAAGTCACCAGGATTCTTAATGCAAGTTAAACATGTAAGTATTTTCTGGACTAACAGTCAGTTGTATTATACTTAACTGTTCCTCACAGTCAGGAGAGGTAACTAAAGTGAATTGTAATTATGATATAATTTCTAACAATCATGGAAGCAAAATACAAGTTGCCTCCTTGGAGCCTGTTTAGGATTTGGTTTTTATTATGAAATATAAATTATTATTGTACAACACCTAAAATGTATAACTTGCTGATACTTGTGTGAAAATCTTGATAAATATATGGTGATTCTCTTGTCACAGAGGGTGCTTTGCTGCTATAAACATTAGTGTTATTTCTATGTTCTTTGTTACTAAAATATCCATCTACTAGCTAGAAATAAATCGTAGGTCTTCTGTGGAAGGAGGTCAACACTGGAGTTCCACAGGAATCTCTGTTTGAACCCATGTTGTTTAATATATTCTTAAACACTCTGGAACAGGAATTTAATAAGTGAGAGAAAATGGTTTGCTTTTAAACCAAAATTATGAGACTGTAATAAAGAAAAGGATAAACTGTGAGTAATCATAAAAGGACAAAACAAACTACTGAGTGACAGGGTGATAAAACTGATGATGAAAATAATATAATGTACAGGAATAGGAGGAAAATACTTGAACTTTATGTATGCAACGATGAGTTCTGAGCTGACTATTATTATTCAGGGATGTGATCATGGGACTACAGCAAATGAAGCTGTCCATGTTAAAGTAATTGTTTTCTAAGAAGGCGGCATTTCAATGTACAGTGTTCTAAAAAAGCAAACAATGTCAAATTGAGGACCAAACAGAAAAAGTCATTCTGCTGCTCTCCAAAACTGTGCTATCCCCTTCTTTTGAAAACTGTACACTACACAGTGCTCTGGTTTCTCTTCTCAAAAGGGACAGCGTGGACCTGTATGGCAAGATGCAACAAGGCTACAACAGGGTTTGGAGCAGGATTGCACGTTTGGTTTTGCACGTTGTGGCTGCCTTCACAGACCAGCAAACCCCTGTCAGTGAAGAGAGCGCCTTGGGGAGAGTATGTCCCTTTTGGCCCAGATGTCCAGTCCACTTGCAAATCTATGTGGGACAGAGAAGCTGCTATGTAAGGTCAGAACGCCCCTCTGCAATCGCAGTCCCTCGGCGTGAATGTGCATCCTAGTGCTTGTAATTTTCTGTCTCAGTGCTCCTCCAGATCTTCAAGATTCATTCAGTTTGTTGATGATGATTTTCTCATGTCCCTATGACAGGCAATCACAATTTGATAAGGGAAATCACTCCTTATGAATGCTATAGGTATCACACTGTTTAGTCAGTGATACACGTCAGCCTCTCAGCCATCTTTTCCCAGTTATGCTTTCTGTGCTTTAAAGTGCTGCCCTAGATGACAGTGGAACTTGTCTGACACTTGCTCAGCAGCAGTTAACAACAGACTAAAAAAGCTTTTATAACACTGTTTATGTCTAGTAGCATTCAGATTTTTCATGTAAATTGGAACTCTTTTTTTTCTTTCTTCTGAAACTTGTATTCACATAATTAAGCTGAACAATTTTTCATTCTCGATGTAGAAATAATTTTGAGGTTTGGAAAGGTCAAGCAGCTCATGGTCTGTACAGATGGAAATTCACAACAGGAAAATCCTCAGTCTGTGAAGAACCTGCACATAGGAAGGAGCTAGGTAAGGGACGAAGGAGAAATACATTTCCTATCCACAACCATTTGTTCCTTTCCTAAGCAAGAAAGAGGGATAGAAGGTAGTTCTCACCATTTAGAAGCTTTGTGCAATATAGACTGTTAGAGCAGTAAAAACCACAGTGAGGATCCTTAGGGTAAGAGGAGATGATAAAAGGAACAAAATTACTAAGGCCAAGCAAGTTATCACTCAGTAACTGACAGCGAAGGCTCCCTTTACCTTCTTCAGCCATGAAATGCACTGGGTTAATATAACATTCTATAGTTTTTAAAAATCTGAATTTTGATCGGTTCCACTGTTAGGCTGAATCTGATGGGGAAACTGCATTTTCTTCTTGCAAGCAAAAAGATGTTAATCATAACATGTAGTGTACTCTGTAGATGTGGGATGTGGCCATGGGCACAGACCAGCTAATGCCTTTGTCTGAGTCTTAGTACCTCTAAGGTGGTGTAGGCATTACTCTACAGCTGAATAGCCATGGCTTCAGGAGCAGCGGGATTTCAGACCAGCATAACCCTTTTTGCTCTGGTCATTACAGTACAAGAGCAGAGCAGTGAGAGTTGATGGTGTCTGATCCTTCGTGTATGTCTGATCCTTCGTGTACTCTTCTCTTGATCATTATCCACCAGAGGGAGCTGCTCTAGAAATATTTTTAAAATGTTTTTGTTGTGAATTTTGACTTCAAGATACAATTCTTCCTCACCTTCAGCCTAAACGAACAGGGATGTCTTAGAAGTATGTATACTGAACTAAAATATCAATCTTAATACATGCAGCATGCCTCTTTCTAACCATGTGTCATGTTTTTGTCCTTTTTATAAACAACTTTCAATCCCAGAGTTCTTGATAAAAGCAGATGTGCATTGCTCTGTGCCAGTCTGAGGGCATAGTTATTAATATATGATATTAATGGAAATGACCTCTGTCAGTAAGATAAACTAAGCTTGCTTCTGAAGCCTATCTGGTCTTTACCAGTTTTATATTACAGATGCTCCCTTCAGCACATCAGCACACTGGCGCATTAAGTTACGGAATTAAAGGAGTGTAAATTCCACCACTGAAAGTATTCCTGTAAGTAAAAAAGGTCAAACTTGTTCAAAATTTGCTGAGCTGGTGACTTCTGAATACTAAATATTTTCTTTTCTAAATTCTAGATTGGCTTGTGTAAAAGTGGTTGAATCTTTCTGTATTGGACTAATTTGACCTCTTTTTTTACGGGTGTGATATCGTCGTTTTGCTTTTCTTTGTTTCCCAGTGCCACGAAAGAATCTAGCCAGGTTATGGATAAATTTTATTATACTTAGTTATAATTAAAGCTTGCTCATAGGAATAATCCTGTCAATCACGAAAATTAGATACATGTATCATCATACGTTAAGCTGTTCACATCTACACCAAATATTTTCCAAATCAACACTTTTAACAGCAAATTATACTGTAATTTAGGTCAAGTTTGCGATTTATAAATTCCAAATATTTATCTCAGTTATGCTTTGGATTATTTTTCCAAATAAGTGTAAATGAATAGGTGATTTTAATAATTAGTTGCTGGGAGTGTTTGGTTTTGCTTGCTTTTCCATTGAGAGCAAATACACCAATGTTTAAGGTAATTTAAGAGAAATGTTTACTTCATACTTGTAGCGGACTGCATCTAGGGCAAACAGGAATGGCTATTGGAAAATATTACTATCTGTATTATTTTTTAAATGTCCATGTGTGTAAAACAAAAAGAAAGTAACTGGATGCATTTTACAGTAGCTACTTTATCTATCTCCCTCACAAAGAAATATTATATCTCTCTAGAGCACCCCAAGAAAGGATGAAACCAAAAATACTTGTAAGAGAAATACCTTAACAGCCAGGGACTACATTTCTTTACTGGAATGCTGAAGATGTAGTACCTTATTTCCTAAGGTTATTTAAAATGGTAATATACACTAAATGTCTAGATGCTTTGTTATTTACAGAAAATCAATATTTTTTGCAAGAGCTGCTGAGTCTGATCAATCATTCATCCATATTCCGCACCAAAGTCTGTGGATGTGTTTTTAACAAAGATCTTTTGTATCAAACAGTAGACAGATTAAGTGCAATTTATGACATGAAGTTTGAGGCAGATTTCTGAGTTGACAGTTGCATCTTTTTGAAAAGCTACAGGTAGCTGCAGTGAGATGCATTTACGACTTCCAATATGCTTAAATCTAAATGATCAGCAGCATGCCTGAGGCTGTGACGAAAAAACAGGACACATTCACTGCCTGAGAAGCCAATAAAGGCAAGTTTGCTACATGCTACAGCTACTGGCAAGGGAGAGCATCCATTCAGCACCTGCTGTATTTCAAGCTCCATTGAGCTTCTGGACAGCTCATCTGATAGCCCTGAAGGAGAGTTTAAATTTGAGCAAAGTCCAAAGAAAAATAAAACAAATGTTTTGTGCCTTGAAGTACTAGATAGAAAAAAATTGTATATGTTGCATAAAGTAGTAACTAACATATATTTGTATATGCTTTACATAACTTTATGGTTTAGTCTTTTGTCTAAGTGACAAAGAGACTCCCAGTAAGCTGGACATTGCAGCTTTTTTTTTTTTTTTTTTTTTTTTTTTTTTTTTTTTTACAGTTCTGGCAGTAGAAAGAGGCAAAGAGGCACTTTGGATACACAGTGATGTGACCTTTCCTGTGAGTACCCTTAGTGGTCACCGTTCCTAAGAGTCCCAAACAGGTCTGGATACCGGTCTTAACACACAGATTTATAACAGGAAATTTATAATAAGGAAGAGTTATTATTACTTGTACTATTGTTGTAATTTCCACTTTAATTTCATTTCAGCCTTGATTCATTGTGTGTAAATTCTTGGTATAGCTTCCACATTTGGAAAGAGCATCAAAGCATGTGCTTTGAAGTTCAGGTTATATTAATGCAGGTGACCCATAGATTCCCCCATCATCATGGCTTTCTTAAATTGGGTCTGGTTGTCGCAGTTTTACACCAGATTATCAGCAAATTATTTCATTGCTGCTTTAGACTTTTTTTTTTTTTTTTTACTAAGAATTATCCTTTAATTTAATTTCAACTTTATCAGCTCATGAGATGGTATTTTTTCCAGACATAAATGTCTTGGTGTAGACACAAACTGTGATTTTTTAATATTATTTTGTTTCTTGACTTTTTCTATATTCAGCAGCACAGATAAAACTGCGTGGAAAAAAAATCTTTTTTTTTCATTCAACTGATAAAACTAGAAGGTCTGATGAGGTACTTAGCATAGAAAGATATGTAAGTTAAAAGAAACTTCATTTTTAAATTATTTTTCATAGAGATAACTTTTTCCAAAGTGTGGTTGGAGCTGAAGAAAGAAAAAAGATTGCCAGAAACTAGACATTTCTGGAAAGCAGCTTCCCAGTTACTGTAGAGGAAGGATTTTAAAAGCCTGCTACAAATTTGGAGTTTCTCTCCAAAGGATCTGTCTGCTACTTCAGATTTGAGAAAACTGAAAGACACCAGGAAAATTGAAATATCGAAAGAAGAAAAGTTATTTTCTTTTCCCAGCACAGAGAAAAGCTATAGATGCTTCATAGAGATATAAAAGTGAAAACGAATATTCTGAGACTGAGGCTATTTAGTCAATATATTCTCTATGGGAAATTACAAAATGATTAACAATATGAAGCAGACCTGGGGCATACAGCCAGGAATTTATCTCCTCTAGTAAGCAAGACATGAGAAGAGGCTACTGTAATGGTATTATTCAAAGTTTCACTGAATACGGGTGTTATTGGAGCATTTAGTCTGACCTCTATAGTAACTAGACCTTATCTTTTGCCAAGATAGCCTGTACTGAATCCAAAAATATTCCTGGATAAAGCATATTTTCCAGAAAAGCAGCAGGTGAGTCGACCCATGCTATTAATAAGGCATTGCAGTAGTTAATCCCACTCTTGCTGAAATTGCATGCATTTGCTCATACAAGTTGACGTGATTTTAGATTTTCAGTGCCTGTTTCTTAACCTTGTCCGTTTCAAGTGTCATGCAGTGCTTTCTCCCTGTGAAGGTACTTGGGCACTACTTGAATTACCACTGCCGGTGGTGGGGGCAGAAGAAAAACCAGCAGTTTGCAAGGTCTCTCACTGTAAGTAGTTACTGTGCCATGTCCATCAGAAGATGCATCTAATTACCTATCAACACATTTGGCCTTGTAAAGGTTAAATATTCTAATGTTCCGTAGGCCCATTCTACCTTGTGTTTTCCACAATGCCTTTAACTTCCTTTATCAGATTTCTATATCCTGTAAGATTTAAGTTGATTTAAGTTTATATTGATTTATTTTCTATTTTCTTTTTGCTGTTTTCTTATACTGTTAAGTACTGTCTTCACATTGCCCTGAACCAGAATGCACTTTTGAATGAAATTCTTATCTTGGTAACAGAATTGTTACCACATGATTATTGCTCTCTAGTAGCCATCTTATTTGTAAAGAACTTCCAAATTTACTTTGACATCTTTCTCTTTAAACATGGTTTTCTAACCTGTTTTCTTATGATGTCTTTCAGTTTGGAGGAAATCACTCCTTTGGAAATTTATGTACTAAAACAGCTCCTACTGGCTGAGACTGTATTCTTTTTCCTTTTGGATGGCAGCTGCATTATTGCTATTGGCCTGTAGGTTCCAAAACAATGTCCATTTCTGTTATTGATTATTCTTTATTCAGCATAATGATGTCCAAATTAAATTAGAATTGCAATTAAAAGCAGTGTCTTTTGAGCTTGGAAGTTATCTTTTTCATTTAGCATTCCTATTATTCTGCTGTTTGGTATCTTATGTACTTTAATCAAACTGTATTGCCCAAAATCCAGGTTTTCTTTGTGCATGTTAGAAAAATACCTTGTCCTGGTAATATTTTTTAAATAACTGTTTTCATATATTTGTATGAACTTTCATAGCACAGTTTCCTAAATATATTGTTGTTGTTTTTATTACATTCACATGCATTACTGTTCTGCATTATCAGTACTTGATTTTGTTACAGATTTGTATGTATAGAGTGACTCCATCATTTTTTCCTTTTTTTTTTTTTTGACCTTCTTTGTCTTGGTAAGCAGCTAATTGGTGACTTTTTAACATTGCAATAATCTGACTTGTTCTGCCAGGTTTCAGGCAATTCCTCTGCTCTTCTCATGAGTCATAACAATTCTTTTCCTTAGCAAAACAACTGGCATTGGTTATATAAGCAGTTTTACATTCTTTGTCAGCTCAGCTGAACTTGTTTGCAGTATGCTGAGTAGGAGTTTGCATGACAGTTGTCATCTCAGCACCCTTTTCTCCCTGTTGCTAATGCAACAGCCTCCTTGATGTCCAGCTAGTCTCTGAGATCATTAGCTCATTATCATCAGCCGCGGAGATACAGCCTGTTCTCATTGTGTAGTCTCCTCCCTTACGGGGACCTTGCATGCTATTTTGCAAAAACAAATCTTCCACTTTGCTCTAGCTATGCAAGTAGTAGTATGTCTGCAGCACTCTCAATAACAAATTGTGCTGTAAGAATACCTTTAGAACGTTGCTGGTATCCTGAAATCTTCTGCTATTGAAGCAGGTCTGTGACGGCAAAGTGTGTCATTAAAGGCAGCATATAATTTTGTAAGTACATGCAATTTGCAGTTGCATTTTTAGTTTTGCTCTAGGCAATTGCTACAATATCAATAAGATACTTAGTACTGAGAGCCTTCATTCTCACCTTAGCTGTAGTAATGCTTCTAGCTCTTTCTCTCCAGTCTCTGAAATACTGTGTAAGTAGATATTAATACATCTCTTAACTGAAGAGCTTACAAATTAGAAAGCTATATTTTAGTTCAAACAGTACTTCTCAGGATTGATTCTTACTTCAGAGCTTACTTAACCTCTAACACTAAGACAAATGGAAATTCACTACTTACTCGCAACATACATTTCAATAGCTAGTTTTCCCTCATGTTTAAATGAATGGTTTAAATGAATGGAGGTGGATTGAGTATGATAGGCCAGCAGCTATGCATGAAAATGGGCCCTGTTAGCATTCTGTATCTACCTCTGAATAGGAAGTACCCCTCCCAAAATGAGTACAAGATGTGCATGCCAGTTGCACATGGAACCTAAAATTTGATAGTTCCCCTAATTGCTAATATACTGAATGACTCTCATACATACAAATGAACACTTAACACGTTTTTGTAGCTCATTTGCCTTTTTAAGTATTTTTAAAGGACGCAGCCCTGAATATTATATTTCCAGAAGTTTCCAGAAGTGACATCATGTCGCTGTTCTTAGATGAGGAAGAAATTTGATTCCTAGAGTGTTAGTTACCAGTGAAGACACTGCAGAACCTGGGAGGATGCTGTTAACTCTTTACATTAGCCAGGCAAAACTTGGGCAATGTCCAAGGAATCTTCTCCAGCTGTAACTAGGAACTGAAACTAGGGCTCCTCACCTCAAAGAATTCTCTTCGCTTGCTTTAGGACAATAAACAACACACTGTAATTAGACATAAGCAAGTTCTGCTGATAACATGATTTTTAGAAGGTTTCAGAGCAAAGATTCACAAACCCATAGCACTGTACTGCCACATGCAACAACAAGAAGACCCCTCTCTCAAACATATAGCTCTTAATTGGTTTAGAAGACTGTCATCCTAGGCCTGCATCAAATAGGCTGGACTCTCTGTGACACTCAGTGGTTCATCCAGAGTAGTAACTTGGCGTTTGAACTCTCTTTCCACAAATTCACAAGCAAAGTATTCAACTAGTAGGGTTTTTTCTTTTGAGTATCCCCAGTGTGACAAGAAGAGACTTATCAGGAAGCACCAATTCTCCCTCCTTCTGAGAATAATCTAGCCTGACAGGACATGGGGAGCAGTATCGAGCTTCACTCATTACTTCAATTTTGATTTTTTTTCTTTAATGAAAGGGCGGTACATAGCTAGCACAAAATATGCTAGAATTGCTCTTATTTTACATCATTATTTTTTATTCACATTATTTTAATGTATATCTGAGCATTAACATTTATAATACTTAAAAAATAATTTTAAAGAGCAGAGTAGCTTTCAGTTTTGGAAACAAAATTAAGGCTTCATTAAAAACTGATGTGTATGGTGCTCTGTATTTTAAAACACGCTTGTGAATAGGGAAGAATAGTCTGCTTTATGAAGCTAATTTTGGAATGATACTTTAACAAAGGAAGGATTTATGCACTTCATCTCATTTAAGATACTTTATACTGAATACTTTTCATTGGCATATAAAAGTATTTATCTAAAATACAAGATGCTGACTGTCCCCAGGACACTTGATTATAGTCTGAAATCTTTGTATTACTTCCTTTCTGAAATGGGAATTTCCCCCCTTGCTGTGGTATACCTATGATATAATCTACATTCAGCAGCAATGAAACTTAATGGCTGGCACTCTACATAAACAAGTAGCTGTTTCAGTTAATGAAATAGACTTCTTGAAACACTTCTTCAATTCCAGTTAGGTCTAAGAAATCACTGTGATGTAGGATATGCTGGAAGAAAGCGTTCCTTTAGGAAGCTGGATGCTCTCACACTTACGTTCCAGCTCTGATTCTCTCTCGGCAGTAAGTGTAAAGCTCATGCCTTTGGCTCCACCGTGGAGCTACCAATTGTAACTGCAACTTCACTGTTGACACTCATCATACTACTTGCATCCTAAACTTAAATGTCTTTAAATTACTGTCTCTAGCCTACCTATTTGTAGTATAACTTCAGATAGTCATAAGATGTTTTAAAGGCATATGATGTTTTATCAAGAAATAGTTAGGAAGAGCAAAAAGATTGCTAAGCTGTCAAAAGTAATAGTTATAGTTTGCAAGTTAATGCATTTTTGAGACTTTATTTAGAAATACAAACATGATGGAAAAGAAATTAAATTCTCAGCAAAGAAGCTGGTTTAGTATATTCCTGTTCATCAAACAACTCTTCAACTTTCTGAAGTTGTTTAACTTCATCATCATTTTCCTATGCTTATGAACTTTGGTAGTCATAAAAATGTGTTTTCTTATTGAACCATCTCGGTACATATCTCAAAGCTGCAGAACTTTGATCTGCTTTCATGAAGCTTTTGGATGTTTTTTCTGCCTTGAGAACTGTTATATACCATTTACTTTGTGTTTTCTACTGTGCTATTTCCACAGTAGCCGTGGCTCATAAATTCTATTCCTGTCTTCCAGAAAGGGATAACTCCTTCCTTACATTCTCTTAAGAAAAAAATCTTTAAAAAATAAGCTCCTTGCAGTTTGAAAAATAACAAAATGATCACACATACTGACATGTCACATAATACTCATCTCCTAGTATTCTATCAAATAAGGACATAACACAGTTCACATTGTTTGATTCATTGTGTTTTAGACACAGAGAGTTGAAATGACAGTTACTAGTTTTAGGACATGCTCTGTGTGTATTGGGAAGATTCATCAATCCTTCTATCTGATACAGCTTGCTGTGTGTGGACTAACCAAGGAAGATGACTAACCAAACCTGCCCAGGGTCATCATATTTTGAAATAGGTTCTTCTGTTCCAAGATACTGGCAGCTTACTAATGAGTCATTTTATGAATTTTCATTTTGCAGAATTTTAAGCATTCTTTGACTGTGCCATATTAATAACGTAAATGTGTGCAAGGTCTAATTCCACCTTACTTCAGGCATCCTTTTTATAAAGTAGACTCTCTGATGGGTAATTTTCTGAAACTTACCGGCACGTAGAATTCTGCTGAACTTGCATGGAGCTTTGGCTATGCAAAATACCTGGCATTCCAGCTGGGAAAAAAGCAGCATTTGAGGCCTTGTTAAGCCAGGAACTTTATGGAGTGGATTCCCCCCAAAAAGCAGAATTTTCACATGTTTAAATTTATCATGATGTATATTGAGGAACTTTGACATTTTTCAACTTATCATCAATGTTCTTATACAGTCACACTGAACAAAACGACTCAAGCTGTGTACACAGCTTGTCCCCTTTGAAAATAAACAAACAAACAAACCAAATCTTAAGATCTATTTTGTCTTCTGTTTTTGAACCTTTGCTCTGAATCAGCTGAAGAAGAAATGGTAGGCTTGTGTGACTCAGTACATAGCGGGTGACCCAATACACAGAAGCAGCTCTATTGCTTCCCTTAAAAGGTACGCTGACCCAATTCCAGCTTGGTTTCAATAAGGTTTCTGTTGGGCAGAAACAATATTTCTCTTTCTATACTTCTGTTTCTATACTTCTGTTCTTTAGCAGCTGACTTGTCAAGGTGACTAAGCCATCAGCAGTTTGAACTGGAAGCATTTTCAAAAGGATCCAAATTTGAAATACTAATTCTTGAAAGAAGTAGACAATTGGAAAACTAGGTAAGGCAGTGCTCCCAGCCCTTGAGTAGGAGGGCAATACACAATTTTGAGAGTTTCAGACCTTTTCATAACATTCATTAAGAAAGGTAGGAGTAGCATTAGTCAAATGGATTAAACAAGTCAGTTGAGCCTCTCGGGCTGGTATGGACCCTGGGATCTGTCAAGCGAGGTCCCTACTGCCGCATCTAGCCACAGTGCATTTTCCTAATCATAAGGTTAATAAGGTTCTTATAAAGCAAATTAAGTTGCTTTCTCCTAGTACTTGATGGAATTTTAGTCTAGTAGATAAAATTTTGTTTCCAATTTCCATGATATTTTTTTCCTGGACATTTTGTATATGATCTTGTCCCATACCATACTAAACCCAGTTTCGCTTTTATTATTCTAACCCTCAAGGTCATCTATCTCTTCCTATTCTAATCTTCTCCTTTATTGCTGATGATTCTTCAAATGTCATTAGCATATACCTACTTTTGTGCCAAGATCACTAGGATAATATTCAATGGCATTTTTCCCCAAGACTGATGCTTAACCAGCCTCTACAAGGCCTGAATTTTACACAGTGAAAATAGACTTATTTAAACAAACAAAAAAGTAATGTATATCTAATTATAATCTGAAATAGTACATATCCCCTGAAGACATAAGTATATTTCTCAGTCAGTTTGATTGAGTACAGTCAGAAGTTCAAGTATGGAGCTGAAAGAAAAACAAAGTACCAAATAACTTATGCCAATAATGAAAAGTGCTTCTAAATACAGATCTGTATGCAGATGGCTTCCCTTTCATAATAACAGTTAATACAGGATATGAGTTAACTTTTTTTGTTTTCTGTAAAGAACCTCAAGAGACCAGGAGAAATTTTTCAGACTGAAATTTGAATTAGCTTGTGCTAGGAATAATGTTTTGACTGACACAAAGCTGACCAAAGGCTGATGTAGTGCTGCGTTATTAATCACTGAAACTAATTAAGCTTGGCTGAGGCCCTTTCCCTTCTTGAGATTTTTTTCTCATTGTCTTCTGCACTGACAAAATAAACCTATTACCAAATATATAAGTGCAGACCTTCCGAAAATTAAGTAGTACAGATATGCCTCTGTAACTATATTTATGCAATTATGTTTGCTAAACCTACCATGAAAACCACTCATAGCAGTAAAAGCACGTTTTCTACATGCTGCCTGTGGGCATTTCCTCCAAAACTTGCTTCTCTGCTATGATTTTAGAATACTTTTCAAGAAAGTGTTCAAACAAATATGCTTAAACAGCTTTTCAAGATCAGATGCATAAACACAGTAAATAACTGTGTATTAAAAGCTGTTGGAACTCCAGCTAAGCAAGGACTAATGTGAAATACAGAAGAATCTGTCTCATAAAAGCAGGAAGTGTTGGTTGCAAACCAGATACGTGTTCATAGTGAAGACAGATCCTCAGTTGCAGTGACCTAAGTCAGCAGTTACATGATAGTGGATATAAGCAGGATGGTTGCCTCATGCCTGATGGCACTTCCATCTTCACTCAAAACTAGATATAAGCAGTCCTCAGAAAACTCTTTAAATGCTGTGGCATATTTTTTCCCCCCTTTTTCATCAGTAAGGTTTGTGTGTCTTCACAAGATATAAGAGTATGTGTCATTGTTATTCATGGAAACTGTCAGGCTTTTTAACTCCGCTGAGAAACACGAAGAGTGAATGACAGATGGAGACCGCTACCTTGGCGAGGAAGTTCTCTGCTAGCTGAATGCTATGGTATGAGACCTGAAAGAAAGAAAAGATGATGATTTAACTTGTTCTTATAAATAAACGTCATCTGAAAAGAGGCATTTCATTGTGAAGTAGCCTGAGGTGCCAAGATACTAAATCCTATGTATTTAGACTGATACTGTCTTCAGTCCTGTCCTTATAAGACAAATGGTCTTTAAAAGCTTGAAGCATATAAATTAGACATAATACTATGAATGCCAATGAACTGCTCTGGTGGCTTCCCCAAGACTGGAAAGCATTTCAATCAGCTATGATAGCTTGAGAACATGAGCTTTAAGATTTTATAAGAAACTTCAAAATGCCTGTCTATTTCTGAGGTGTTCAAATTGTAGTGACTCTTTATCTTGATAGGTGTTTGGTATGATATGTTTTCACATGTCCATTGTATGCTTTTTTCAGTTGGGCACCCGTATCAGAGTAATTAGCCCTAATATTATACATCTATATTCATGATGTGCCGGTGTCCTTAAAGCAAGGTCATTTAAAGCACAGGAAGGATATAAGTGAAAAACGCTGCTCAACTAAATATGTGTGGGGGAGAACACAGGTAGAGAGGGAAGGAGGCTGATGGTCTTTCTCGTGGATGCAAGGAAAATTGAAAAAGAAAATTTATTTTGGGCTAAAAAAAAAGCCCTCACAGACACTGAAATGGGGTACTTTCTTTGAACTCTGTTTAAAAGATCTAAGTGGGTTTTTTGCTATTTGAGATTTTTAAAGTTTCCTTATAGTGTTCACATTTTACTTTTAGTTGTTGTTAGGGTTTGGTTTGTTGTGGTTTTTTTGTTGTTGTTGTTTACTTTTTAACCAATCCATTTGCTTCCACATCAATGTGAACTCTGATTTTTTTTTTTTCATTGAGTAGAATCTATAATTACAGCAGAAAGCTTTTTCCTATTTTTTTCTCCCTCATCTAGTATAGAGAAAATTGAAGATGCATGTACCTGGAAAAAGTTCTAGAGAATTTGGGATTTACTACTTGACAGACTTCATTAATCACTTCATAAAGAGCTCTTAACATTAGCTATTCTTAAATTTATCGTTAACTTCAGTGATGAAAGTTTTTTGAAAATCCATTTGGCTCTATTCTTAGCCATTTTTTATCCTTGAACATGGAATTATCCTTTTGATATCATATTAAGTGACTAAAATTAGCTCCCCAAGGTGTGGAAGGCCCTTTATATCCCAGTTATAAAAAAATGTTTCCTCTAAATAATGAGGGGGAAAAGAATTCTAAGCTATATTTGCGAAGATTAGGCATTACCATGGAACTACATTTCTATTTCAGAATGTTAGCTTTTTAAAAAGTAGGTTTGTCAAGCAACATGACTGAGTACCCTTTTATTGCCGGTGGCCTGGTTCACCTCTCATTTACTCCACACTGCTGTAGCTAAAATGAAGCTGTTCTTGTTCTCACTTTAAGGAAGAATTTCAAGCCAGACACATGCGTTCAAGAACTCTAGCTCTGAAGTGACAGGACAGGACAGAATGCTTATTGATTCACATTACAGCAGCACAGGATGTTATTGGCTTTCCCCAGGTACATTTCAGTCTAAGGACTATCAGCTCTCAAGTTAAGTTACGGCAGTACCAGCACATGGCTATTTGGAGGTAAAACAAGATTTAGAAACATACAGTAACCTGAGTATTTCCAAACCATTGTTTTCTGGATATTCTAATTCCAGAGATTGCCAGCTCTCATAAATATTCATAATAGGAATAAGCATGTGCTTGTGGAGATGTCCACACATTTCTTAAAATTGTCTCTCCCCACAGTTTCTTGGTAGTTATTATTTTGTCCTTTTTTCAGAGTATGAGTACGACAAAAAAACAAGCAAGCAAACAAAAAAAAAACCCAAGCCACAAAACCACAAACACCAAACAAAAGAAACCAAAAAAACCCCTAACAAAATGAAAAAACCCTCAGCTTCTCTCCATTCAGGGCCACTTTATTTTATCACCTTTGTGCTAATATGGAAGTCATTGAAATTAAAGGTTTTATTTCAGAATTCTCAATAAGCTTTTGATGAAACTCTTTGGTTAGTTTTATCTATATTTCCTTCATAATATTTGGTGATGTCTGTATTTCTTATGTTTGATCTTCTAATGTATTCTGAGTTCTGCTACTGTTAAATATCCTATGAGCCTGAATGAAGTCTGAGACTGAAAATACAACTTATGATGTCTGAATTGTAATAGCCAAAAAAATCTTTCAGTTCTCATGATGGTTATTTTGAAAGATGGGTAACAACTTCAATGGGAAATACCAACTATCCGGTTAGTAAGAGTGTAGATCAATCTGTCAGTAACTATTGGTTATGAAGAAATTAGTAAGCATTTTTCCAAGTGGCTTTCTAGTCCTTTATATTTTACCTTTGGTTGGCTTATCTCTGGTCTTCAAAATTTGCATGTAAAATGTCAAATATGTTAATCACTTAGACGGATAAAAAGCTCTCACTAATATCCCCTAGAAAAAATACTTTCTAATATAAAGTATTTTTCTTAAGCCTTGTTCCTTTCAGCATCTATTTTGTTACTTGAATATGGTGGAATCAATATTGCAAATCACATTCACATAGCTCATCAGAAATCACTGGATTTGGTAATTATAATTTTAAATAAAATGACATTTTCTCTTTAATGGTGGAGCGATAGGTAGTCATTAGAATCCAGGTTATGTAATTGCTGGGTTACACCCAGAATATATAAAACCATCGTCTTGCTTTCTATGTCATCTATGATGCCTTTCTACAGTACATGATGGAATTCAGTGCATTAATGGAATATAAATGTGCTGCTTCTTCGTGTTTTTATATACATTTATACAAGAAATTTGCACTGATGGAACCGGAGCTGTCAGCGTTATGATCTTCATTTAAATTCTCTTTGACAGTTTCCTCATCTTCAAATTTGAAGAAAGTATTTATATAGCATTTGTTGTCCGAGGTATCCTTCAACGAAATTAATAGTTGACTGTCGGTGAGTTAGGGAACTACTACATGTTATTAGCATTCAACTGTTAGTAGTAAACCGCCATTTTAATTTGCCCACTTTTCAAGCTGATATCTTGATCTCTGACACAACGGGGAGAAGAAAGGGTGCAGGCCGTTACATCGTTTGTGGTTCACATGAGGTCTCTGTGGAAGCCACTAGAGTGACTTTCTTCAGACCTTAAGGATGTGTAACATACCCGAGGGAAAGGCAGAGGGCATGGTGAGGGTGTGGGGCATGTGGTGCTCAGCTGGCTGGGAGTGCATGGAGGATGACAGAGATACAGCTTGGTGCCACCTCATTCATTCGTGGTTAACCGCAATAAATGATTCCCAGTGCTGGACCTGGGCTTAGTCTTTGGAATGAACTGTTTGGAGCAGCCCAAAACAAAACTGGATGCAAATGAGCAACCAAGCAATGTGGAGCTTCCTCTAGCCCATTCTCCTCTCCTATTTATCAATGTAGACATCTCCAAAGTGTGTTGGCGATGCTTCTAGTGAGAAATCGGAACCGAAGGTGACATCTGCTACCTTTTGATATATTCTGCACATTTTACAAATTTGGTGAGATGAGACTTTCAATCTTGTTAAGGAAGCTTTGCAAAATGTACTGCTTTATTTCCAGTAATATAACGTTACTTGAGATCCAACCTGGATCAGGTTGTGTGATGAGAGTGTGAAGGCCCTATGAGTTATCAAAGGAAACTCTTGGATGTGAAAAGAGTAATGTTGATGTGCAGCCTTACCAGATACTTGGAAGGTGTATAGCGAGCTTTCTGAAATGCACCAGAGAGAAGACCTAAAAGGAAAGTTGATCTTCAAAAAAGCTGAATGATTTTCCTAGCTAACACAGAGCTGAGATTGTAAAGCTAATATATAGCTTCTCTTTGTTGAAAAAGATGATCTAAAAGAAGACAACTTTTTTTCATCCAACTTCCTGCAAATGCCATGTTCCTGCACCATATTTAGGTCCAAATTACTGTGGATTTTTGTGAAAGGAAGAATGAGAAACTATTTTTCCTGACATCAGTGTTTTATGATTACTGCGCTATTTAGAAATATTTGACATTGTACTGATTTTCTCTCTCAAAATAAACTTTTCTGATTACCCTTACATTTCAGTGATTTCTTTTGTGAAGTAGTGAATCTGCAGATTGTTAGGTAACTGGCAAAATGTCTGATCCATCAGCATTTTTGTTTGCTTTCTCGAGTTTGTAGTGGCACAGCAACAATGAAGAAGCAATCATCCATCATCCAGCTAGTCAAACAGAATAAAGATTTGGAAGTGAAAATAATTCATGGCATTAGCATTACTCATTTAAGTTCTATGTGACTTTTACTGGAGCAATAGTTTTTCTTTGGAATTTAAACCAAACTTTATAATTCTGGAATAGGAATGACATTATTTTCTAAACGCCAAAGATTTCTGGGAGGGCTTGCCCAATAATATTTTCATAAAATGTAGTTCTTTTCTTTGCTATTAAACTTTTTATTTAAGGTAATGGACCTTTAAGTGTACTATGACTAGAAAATCTTCACCATCTGAAAAGAAGTGGTCTTCAGATTTACAACTACTTCAGTTTTAATAAATGTTTGTACTAAACTTTTCAAGTAAATTTTCTGGCTCTGTGCAATATTGCCAAACATAATAACTTAAAAAATACACATCAGGGTCCAAAAATCTTGATAAAAGGAACTTCTCTTGAGTTTCTCTCTGGGGACTGAATTTCCTTGTTTCCTATATGAGTAGGAGGACTCCTAGCCTTTCCCTTTCAGCTGAAATTCTCAGTTAACTTTGAGAGCAAGAGTTTCATTCTAAGAAAAACCTAACTTATGAGACTTACAAAAAATATTTTCACAGTTAGCAGCAGTACAAATATGTGGTGATGATTTTGAAACTTGATGACAAAACCGGAGACAGACGAGGCCAAAATGACTTAGAGACAGAAGGTCAATAAAAAACTGTTACGTGTATTGTTACTTATAGCCAGAGCCTATATATAAATGAGCATTTTTGGTTTTGAGGTGAATATGTTGAAACTTTTCTCTGCAGAATACATTGAAAATATATGTTCTCTGTGGGAGTTTGGAGGATCTTGGATTTTGAACTTTTGTAAAAGAGTACTTTCCATTTCTAGTATGCTACTTGCATCATGCCTTTCCCTTGAGGTTTTGGTTGATCCTAAGACAAGTGATAGAGAGAGAGGGTGCATGGTGCTGTGAGGGACTCTTGGAGGTCTGAGGGTGAAAGCCAGCCATGATAAAAGCATGTCAGTCCCCTAAGTACCTGAATCGCCTGTTGTTTGCAGCTCCATTTCAGATCTGGGTTATACTCGTGGAAGAACAGACCTCTTCCTGGCTTTGAGAGTGGTTTGTAACACTGTGTGTTGTCTCTAGCTAAGCAGACTGAAACAAAACATGGAAACAGACCTGGTCATTTTACATCCTGAGTTATCTGGAGGTAAATACTGTAATGAAAGCAAACTCCCATTCCATAACCTTTATTCATTCTTTTATATGGCAATATTACAGATGGTTAACCATCATATTACTAGATTCATTCTCTGTTTAGAGCACATCAACCTCTGCTGTTCATAAGTGAACATGAAGGTGGGTACTTTATCTTTCATGCGAGCGCAGAGTTTGGCTCCTGCAGTACAAGCACTGAATAGTGGCTTTCCTGTACAAAGAGTATTGATTAGACTTGAGCTGGAGGCTCTTTTGAGTAATTCTATATGTAAAGCTGTGATCTCAATAAATTTACCTGGCAGGCTGCTTGAGTTCAGCCTCTAGGTTTGAAATGCATGGCTGAACAGCTGCTCATAGTCATCTTTCTTGGTAGCTCTGCTCTGATTTTCTGTCCTAGGTCGTATCAGAAGTCTTGGTGGAACTTTGGGCTTAGGAAGACATATAGGAGCGGAAGTGAAAATATGTCCCAAATACACTCAGTTGTGGTCCCAAGGTGTGCACAGTTTCAGAATGCACCTCTTTCATTATTTTTCATGTATGGCTTGAGAATTCAAACAGCAAATACTTGGAAGTTTTGAATGTATTCCCACTGAAGAAACCATATATTCTGAGCTCCACTGCAAGTTCTTCTAGGGTAAGCATAGGTTATTGCCACATGCCTTAAGGTGTGTTTGCAGCTTTTAACTCACAGAACAGTGACACTGTTTTCTTTCTTTTTCCTTCTTTTAAACTAGCTTAGTGTCTTAAAAATTCAGCAATTCTTATTATGACTAGGTGGCCTATGACTGTGTGAAAACATTATTTGCTGAAAAATGTGCCTTTATTCTTTACAAAGCAGACCTGAATTTTCTAGTTGTGTACTATGACCCCTGCTACAGAATCATTCTCAGGATTCAGGAAATTAAATTGAATTTCATCTCCTGAGAGTGAATGTCTGCATTCACTTCAGCCGCTGAAGAGGGACTTAACTGGCACGCTGTGGAATTCCAGTATGAAACATTTCCTAAATATTTCCTGCCAGTAGACCTACTTTTTCCATACAATTATTATATGATCTCATAGCAATCATTTCTATACTTAGAATGGTTCTAGCTATTATACATCTTGCACTGAGTGGAAGAACATCAGGGCTGAGTCCCTTCAGACAAAAAGGCAGCTGAATCAAAATCTCAGTGCTGGCTAAGTTGCCTAACCCTGGATGACGAGCTAAAAAAGTGGAATTTCTAACCAGAAGATCAATGCCCTTTGGTTTTGCAAACACTTCTAGCCTTTTGGTGGATTCAGGTCTTGAATACAAACCACAAGTTTTGAAATTTGGTTGAACTGAATACCTTCTTTGGTTAGCTGCAGCAATCAAAAAGTGTATCTGCTTGCATAGCCTTTCTTACTAAGATGATAGACCAAAGCCTTGCACATGACACTCTTCTAAGCAAGACTCATTTATGTAGGTCTTGCAACTAATTAGAGTGAGTGCAAAATTGTCCAGAAACTCCAGAAAGAGTAAGGTATCAACAACTTACTCTCAAGTGTGGGAGGATACATTTTGCAGAGCTCTGCAAGGATCCGTCCTGCATCTGAACATGCTGAAGTTCTGGCTAACTGTCTGTATTACAGAATAGAAATTGTTGATTAAATTTGTATATGACAGTGGAAGATGGGTTTAAATTGAAAGTGATTTTGGCAGACTGGATAAATATTCTGGAAAAAAATTGGTGACGTTCAATAAAGGCAGTGCAAAAGGGAGAAGTATTCAGCCATAGAGACAGAAATAGAAACAATGCATTAACTGGTAGTTAATTGAAGGAAATGAAACAAACCAGAGCTTAAATTGTATCACAAAATGGCCATTAGTTAAGAACCTACTGCTGTTATGACCAAAGTTTGCTTTCCACATGGATGCAGAGGAGAAGAGTTTTCATTGAGACACATGCACAATTATCGTTCTTTTCTTATAAACACAAGTTCCCAAGTAGCATATTCCATCCAGATTTGGATGTTGCACTCCCAGAAAGATACAAGTCAGTTGAAGACAGTCCTGATGATAGCACTAAGAGACATCAGCTGTTGAGATGTCCTGGAGTGCCTGTGGAACAGTATCTGGAAGTGGGTTTTAACTATGTAAAGACTGAGGGGAACGAATATTCTGCTTGCTGTCTCTTTGGTGGCTAATGTAGTACTCTGAAATCGCAGCAAGGAAGACTCAGGTTAAACATTAAGGAAAAGTTTGTAACTGCAAGTCAGAACAGATTGCCTGAGGAGGCTGTGGTGGTGTAATCGCTGGAGGACTTCAAAATGGGTTAGACAAACACTTGTCAAGAGCGACATAGATGTAGCTGATCATGCCTTGGGGCAGAGCCATGAAGAAGCTGACCTTGCAAGGTCCCTTCCAGTCCCACTTTTATGTGAAAAGTGTTATGCTGTTTCCTCCCACCCCACCTTCAGCATTCAGAGTTCTTCTGTTCCTCCCACAACCTTTCCTTTATCTCCAACTACTCTCCTAAAAATAACCTTTAACTGCCTCTTTTACAATTTTATGCATGTGTAGGAAAGACTTTCTGCACAAGACAGTTCTGTGGATGGACATGATGGATCTCGCCTATGACAAAGGACAGGACTACTTCTTGCCATTTGTAGAGATGCACTTTCATTACAGAAACAGGGTTCTCACTGCAAGATTTAGACTTCCTCATTCAGAAATATTTCAGCCACCAATAGAAATATGGACTGTAGTTGAAGTGATAGTTGTTTTTTTTTTTTATGTAGAAGGCAGGAAAAAAGGAAGTTAGATATACCTTTATTTTTCAGTGTTCATTCTAGACACATTAACATTGCAAGTCTGGTACCCATTTTCCCAGTGTTTGATGTGACAAAGCTGAAAGGGCACTAGGTCCTTGTAAGCTTAACCTAAATGTCCTGTTTTGCTGAGAGGAGTTAGTTTGAGAAAAAAGGGTAATCGCACTGCATAGTCAGAGCGAGCAGCTGAAATCGGACCAGAAACCCAAACGGGTGTGATGCGACCAGCAGGGTAGAGCCTGCAACCAGCGCGGCATCGCTTTGAACATCCCCGTCCGTCGGTGCTGCTCCCGAAGCGGGGTGTGACCTCGGCCCCCGCGGTGCGGGAAAGGCATGTAGAGCTGCTGGCCGGGCGGGTTCGGGAAAGGCGGCGCTGCGGAGGGGAACCCGGGGAGCTCCCCGGCAGGTGAGCGCCCGGCAGGTGAGCGCCCAACCACTGCCTGGTGCGGCGGGCCGGGCTCTCAGACTGGGAGCCCCCCGCGTTTCACGTAGCGCCGTGGAGGACGGACCGGAACGGGAATTGCAAGCCCCGTCCCCGGTGCGCGGCGACGACGGCGGCGGCAGCAGCGGCGGCGGCGACACCCGACTCCAGTCCGCGGTCCCCGCGCGGAAAGGCCCGGAGCCGGCGGCTGGCACACATGGGGCGGCCGGGATGAGGGGGCGCGGTGGGGCGGGGCGGGCTCAGCGCTGCCCGCCCCCGGCCCGGCCGCCGCACGTGGTGGCGGGGGGCGCGGAGGCCGCCCCCTCCTTGGCCGCCTCCCCGGCGCGGAGGGTCGCGCTGTGTCGCGCGCCGGCCTCTGAGCTCCTCTCCTATTATTTTTCATTTAAACTCTTGCTTCGCAAATTGCGCGTGATGAGCTCAGGATGCCGCGCGCCCCCGCCCCGGGCAGGCAGGGGGACGTGAGGCGGGCGGGCGCGGGGAGCCGCGGGAGCTGCGCGCCGCGCTAGTGCTGCCGCCGTGCCCGGGAGCCGGCAGGAGGAGGCGCTCTCTCGGGCCAACGCTGTTCATTGGACCTGGGTTGTGGGGTTTTTAGTTGGCTATTATTATTATTATTATTTTTATTATTATTATTTAATTTTCCTGTACCCCCGCGCCGGCTGTGCGTTGAGCTGTTCGCCGCTCCGTGCGCAGGTGGGTCCATGAGCTCCCCCGGGAGCGGCGCCGCCGCCGCGCAGCGCCGCGCCGGGGCGGGGGGGGCGGCCGCCAGCTTCGGCCCCGCCGCCGCCGTGGGGGGCGGCCCCGCCCGGGCGCGGGGCGGGCGGCCGTGAGGCGGGCGGGCGAAGTTTCTCCGCGGCGCCGGGCCCCTCCGAAGGACAGCGGGGAGGGAAGGATCTGGTCCCGCGGTGCTGGGATAGCTGCTGCTGCTGCTGGCGCCGTCACCAGAGCAGACCGGCTTTGGCCATGAAGAGGAAACAGAAGAGGTTTCTGCAAATGACGCTGCTCTTCACCGCAGCTCTGATTTTCCTTCCCGACATTGGCCTCTGGTCTCTCTACAAAGAGAAGCACCTGGTGAAACCCGCCGAGCCCTCCGAGCCGCAGGTAGGTGCGAAGCCGCCCGGGAGCGCTGCCTCGCCGTGTTCCGCGCCGCTCCGCGGTGTCCCGCTGCCCCGGGCGGCCGGCGGGCTGTCGCCTTTCGGGACGCGGCCCCGGCGCTCCCCTCTCCGGGACTGAGCGGGACCCGCCGCCGCTGGAGGGGTCCGGGGCGCGGCGGCCGTCGGCGCGGAGCGGGGGGCGGCAGCACATGTGCTTGTCCTACCTCCGCGCTGGAGAAAGAAAGTTGTGGGCGAGCAGATGAGCCTGGCGGGGTGGGTTTCCTCGGGAAGGGCAAGGGTGAGCAGTCACAGAAGCTGGCCGTGAAATCAGGAGGATGTGGGATTTTTGCATGCTTCGTCCGTTAGCCAAGGGTGGTGCTGGGCTCTAATTTTCATTACGAGAAGTGGAGTTTTTACCTCAACTTTTATTTGGCTGCCTGTCTGTAATACTGCTTGAACCGATGTGTGGCTGTATGCCCGCTAAAATTGCTCGGCATCCATCTAGGTAACCGACCACCTAGATTTTCTGTTTCCTCATCCTTTCTGTTGAAAACTCGACAGAAGTGACTGACAGTCTTTTTCCTCTTCTGAATGTTACTAATGTGACCTGATACAGCTACTCTGTGTGTAACTGTTTGTCAGACTGATGACACAGCCAAGTTTCAAATATTTACAGTTTCACCGTTATTAAAACGGCAGTTGACATGAACTGTTTTGTTGGGATTTTTTTGTTTTTGTTTGGTTTGGGTTTTTTTTGGTTTGTTGTTGTTGGGGTTTTGGGGGGTTTTTTGTTTTTGTTTTTTAAAGTTGTTCTTCAACTCACTGGGTTTATGTATGGCTCATAAATCACTATATGACCCTAATTACGTGAAGTTTGGTTTTAGGGAGTTGTAATACAGTGCTTTAAAACTCTGCCTGTAATTTGCCAAAGCTTATATTTGTTTTGTTCAGCAGTGCTATGCTCCTACACTGTAATTGTCAGTGTAATTTAAATATAACATAAATATTTCATAGATCATTAGTTGGAAGTTACGGGATTGTTTGATCTTTTACCTTGTTTACCACTTGCATAGCTTTCGTGTTAGTGTATTAGACAGCATCATGTATCATTTTGGTGTATTAGTAGTCCAGATTTCAAGGGTCATCACCCATGTATGTAATGCACATATTTGATTCTTTGTTATTGTAGCTATCGATTACAGAAGTTAGTCCTTCAAAGTATCATAACTTTGGCTCATGAAATATGCTGAATGGAGGATACTTTCTTACTAAGGAGGAAGTTAAGGATAGCTTCTTGATCTGAAGCTTACTTTATCTTTCCGAGGATTTTAAAATGCAGTAGGTGTTAGGTGCTAGATTTTTAGTTGGAAGTAATTTCTGCTGAAAGAAAATGATACACTATTGTAAGTGTCTGTCATTAGTTTACAAGGTGTATATGGTAGTTTTTGCAGTTTCTCATTTACTTTGTGATTTAGGAAAGCTGAGGTATTCAGTGCAAATAATGATTTCCATGTTTTTCGCACGGGTCTTTAAAAGACATGTGCCATGACAGAAGATGAAATTTCTGATGTGCAAGACTTGATAGCACTCAAAGGGAAATAACTTTAAAAAAAATGGTGGATGAAAACCTTGAAGATCACCAGCTGAGCATATATGAAGGGCTAATGAGACTTGCTAATGAGACCCCAGCAAATTTTAAAACCTAAGTTATCTGAAAGGGCTTTTTACTAGCTTCTTTTTTTTTTTCTCTCTCTTTTTTTTTCTCCTCTCCCCACCTGAATACTAATTGAGCACTGGTGGAACTGTTTAATGGGAAAACAATAAAAATGAGCAATGAAACTTTGAACCTTACAGCTGACTCTAATGTAATTCCGTTATCACTGTCAGAATTGAAGTTATGTTGGCAATGTCATTACCCAGTGAGGACAGCAGGTTGAAGTAGAGGTGAGTAATGCAATTACAGTATTTGTGCCTTTTGATATGCACTTTATAACCCAAAATGCATACAAGGAACAAGGGTTGAAATACAAGTTTTGAGTTCAGCTCTTTTAAATATAAAGGGAATTGTAAGAAGATGGTCAGTGTATTTCATTGAGACTAAGCTAGAAATTAGATCATACTAGAAAAGACTGCATTAGAAATAGTGAAATAGTATCATAGTAGAAATGTAACTTTTTCCTCCTATTATGTTAGTAGGAGATGTGAGAATTTCAACACTCAACAAAGTCATTTTTTGCCCTTAAGATGTTCAGTTACTCAATACCGAATGTGACTTTATGCAAGTTTAAGGGTCAGTCCTGCTGAAACTGCAGCAGACTTTTCTTAATATATTCCAAAGTTGTGTTAGGTTACGTAGGGGTGTGTGTGTAGTGTCAGTACATGACAGTGATGTACAGTCAGACTGCCGTGGTATGTCCTGGCCATGGAGGCAGAGCTGTCAATGACTTCAATGAGTTAGACATAGGCTGAACTGGTTTTGCTCTTATGGGTAAAATGTGTGTCTAGTGGTATTCTGATGTTGGCAGTAATGTTTATAAATACACTATCTTGTTTGAAGAACAATTAAATTAATGTTATTGATCATCAGGTGTTTTTGAGGAGATGTTGTGGTGAAATTCTGATTTTTCTGACTAGTTATAAATTAAATTTTCCATTTCATTGCTAAAGCAGACATCCTCGAGCTTCTCTGTGAATGGGGGCTCTGTCAACCTCTCCCACCACCTAAGCTGCTTGCCACAGCAGTGGACCAAAGGAGGGATAGCAGGTTGATGGAGGAGGCATCGATATCCTGGCAGTTGTAACAGAAAAGCTGTTCAAAATCGGTCCACAATGCAAAAATAGTCTATTTCTGTCAATGGTAGAACAGTGTCGCCTGGGGACTGTGTCATTCCCAGTGCCTAGAAGAGGGCACTTGTGCTCTTCAGTGCTATCTAGAAATCCTAATATGACAAAGTAAGTTGACTTTTTTATTCTTTAAAACAGTGCTGCAGTAAGTTACATAAGAGTGTTTTTTGTCATCATGCAAATTCTGTTTCTGAGCAGAGAAGCTCTTCTTTCCTAAAGATTAAAAGGTGAGAACATGATATTGACAACCCTGATTTCAGACAGCACTAATGATTTTGATCACTGTACATTAATTCTGTAAGCATTATGAATCTCTAAGTGCTTCATACAAACTTTTTCTTTTTTAACCTATCATATTTTCCTAAGGTTTTCACTTGTGAACTTGATAGACTTGGTCTTTATATTTTGATAATTGTTATTTTCTTTTGGTTTATCACAAGTGGACCTTCAATGGTAAAGGTACAGATATTAATGTTCTGAGTTACATGGAGCAACAAGATCTCCATAAAATATAGTTTGACAATAAAGCGGTACGCATGAGGGAAAAAAAAAAAGATCAGTTTCTGGTTTATTTAAGTAAGTCTTCCTTGCTGTACTATGGGAATAAGGGAAACTGAATAGGGTGTTTTTCTTTTTTAAATAGTCTTATAAATTTCTTAACACCTTATGGTGTCCTTGAGTTTTGATTAGTTAGTTTAAATATGTCTTTTTTTTGTGTGTGTCGCGGAAATATTATGTATGTGATATAAGTGTCCTGTCTGATCTTTTCTTTTGACAAAAGCTGAAGGCGAAGGTGTTTGGATACTAAGTTATGCTGATAAAAGTTTTAATTTCAGTTTTGTTTTCTGTGGAGGAAATGCAACAATTCAGTACAACCAGTAGGATGTAATCCTAGTCCAAACCTGGTTATCTGAGGCTATCTAAAGTGAGTGCTACGGTATTTGGCTACAGTAAAGCTTTATCCTTGTCTGTTTATATACTTTCAATATATGAAAAATAACTTCATGTAAAAGAATAAAAGTTCCTGCAGCAGCTTTCCAGCATCAGTAATATATGTATTTGGTGAAAAGTGTTGTGAGAGATGTTTATTTCTGTTTTTTATGGGATGCCAGTGTGGCTGACTGAAAGGAGGGCAGTGTAGTGAAGTAACCCCTAATGCATTTCAACTTCATTTGGTACTTTTTTTTCATTCAGTTGTCATCTCCCTGCTTCCTGGTGTCAAATCTCCTCACTTGAAATTGGATCGAACAGCAGCATCTCTTAGTCACAGATTCTCTGTAAGACTTATTCCGAAGTGTATTACTGAAATGCTCTATGTTGTGTAAAGTAAGGGAAGAAGGTAGATTTCTGGCTTCATTTCACTTATGCTTTGGCACAGTGAGGCATGCTACTTCAGCCTCCTGATTTAGGGCACTTCTGTGGGAGGAGGTCTCAATGGTGTTGGCCCTTTTTATTTTGGTGCATGCACAGTGCCCAGAGCAAAGACCAAAATACAGCTGTGCTGTCAGGAAAAGGTGTTGTTCCATGGGCTAGAGTCACACTCTCTTTCCCGTGTCCTGTGAATTCTGTATTTCTGTCTGGCTAGCCCCATGATTAGGTCTTTCTCTTGGGAGGTATGGATTTAAATGAACACCTCAGGATAAGGAGAACTTAGTTCTTACTAATCCCGGGCTTGTATTGTAGTTGGCAAACAGACACAAAATCCACCTTCCAAGCTTGGTGGCTATTAAAGTACTAACTTTGCCTCCTTAATGCAGGAAGGGGTTCCAGCCTGAAATGTGTCTTGCAAACAGTCATTAGTTTCTGAAGTCCATGAAAGAGGTGAAAATTGAAGTTTACCCCAAAATTTAGTGTTTCCTACTGTTTAGTACACAGGTTCTGATAATCATAATTGTTCCAGGACAGTTAACTCTGTACTTGACTGGCATCAATAGTTAGTAAACAAAGTTTCAGTTGGTGAATTCTGTTACTGGAGCTGCATAAAAAGCTGCATCTTGAAAGTGAAACTTCTTTCCCCCCCCCCCCCACCCCTCCCGCTTAGCTCTATTTCTCTTGCTTTTTCCAGTTGATTTCAACAGCTACAAAATTGTGTACTAAGTATGGTTTGGGTAGGATACAAATAGATACCTGTTTCCTATGGGTGCACTTTTGGGACACTATCAGTTACTTGTATATTTACTTCCACCATCTCAGTTGCTTACCTTTGCTTTCACCACAAACTTGTGAGGTGGGAAAGCTTTGTTTCCCTTTAACAGAAGAGTAAATAAAGTACAGAATGACAAACAGGCCTAAGTCTACAAAAGTAGCTGCTTGACTGTTGCAGTCATTAATTTGTACTATTTTGGGACAGTGCATGGATGACCATAAAAGAATACTGAGAAAACGAAGCCTCACTTTCCATGCTCAGTTTGTCAGTTTCTGTGTGTGTGCTCTTCCAGGCAAATCCTCATTTCTCTCCCCAGAGCAGCAGCTGGTACCTGGTGTGTTCAATCCTCTTGTAGTCTACAGCCCTGTTCATTGCTGTGCTGGTGTGTCAGCTCCAAGAGCCCCTACGTATCTCATGGCAAATCAGAGCTCAGAGTCTTAAAATGCAGTGCATTGGCAATCTGTGTTTGCCATTTAACAGTCATACAGTTAACACTTCTGTAATTTACTTCTTTATCTGAATTGTTCATGTATAATTGTATTCCCCTATGTATATTGGATCCTACTGAGGAAAATATAATTTGAAGTCTAAAACCTTTGTTACTTTTAAGATACAATATTATTTTTGGCAATTAACAGTATGTTTCTGTTGTATTCAGTATACCGGAGGGAGCCCTCCTGTGGTTAATTTAATACCTATCAATTTTCAGCAATGTTACTAAACAGGGTATATCTTGCAGGATAAAATGAACTGTTTTCTAGATTTAGTTTTCTTTCAATTTAACTTGACATTAGTAATGTATTTCAGCTAATATTATTTTCTGTAGTTAACCTTTTTTTTTTTTTTTAGCACAGTCATTTCAGATTAATCCAAATCAAAACACAAGGTCAAGAAACCTCTGCGCATGCCAGCAGCTGGACTTGTGGAGAGACTGCTGTGATAAGAGGCACTCCATGGCTATATCAGAGCAGTGGGATGCAAGATTGTTTTAGTGATTGGGGGTCCTACTCAAGCTGTGCTTTATCTCCTTACTGGGACATAACACTCACTTGGTTCCTAAACTTTCTTGTGTCCCTGTGCAGGGAATGTAGCTTTTGTGTTTGGGTCTGGGGAACTGCAGTGATACCCCCTGGCTGGGAGCCAGACTGCACTGTGCCCGTGCGTGTGCCCTTCAGCAGAGATGCAGGTGTGTGTTCCCATATAGAGGAAAGAAAAATTCAGTTTGCTCTTTTTTTTTTTTTTTTTTTTTTTTAATGCTCAGACAGGTAACTTATGGTCTTTGTCTAGCAATACGCTGATGCACACATTTATAGCAATTGACTTGAGCAAAACTGAGTGTATGCTAAGTATTTCGATGGATTTGGGCCAGGAACAGACATCTTTGGTTACTTTAAATAAGGCTGAAAAAAATTAACTCAGAGGTTGACAAGTTAAATACAATGCAGCTCAGGAATCCCAAGCTAAAAGTCCTACATCTATCGTAAATGTTCCTTGCTGTCAAGAGACCAAATTACACTGACTGAAAGAAATAGCAGTCCCAGTTTTTTAATGTTTCTTTAAAATGTGAAAAGGCTTTATTAGGGGATGTCAACCTGCTGAACCAACTCCTTTCTGAGAATTCCAGTGTAAACTGGTTTTTAAGGTCAAGCTCGATTGTGATTCATTGGTTTCAAACTGGTTTTGACAATTGTCACATTTGGAGGAGTTTCACTGGGTGATGGGCTTGGCTGGGTAATCTTTCTCAAAATATGTCTTCAACAGAGAAATCCTTTCCCTCTTTATGAAAAAATGCTATAGAAGAGACCTACTTGAAGAGGCTTGCTCAAGAGGTAAAGGAGAGGAAGAAAATCTATCGCAGGAATTTAACAGGATTTCATGCTTCCCTTCCAAATTCTTCACCTTCATTTCCGTAATTTTCACACATTTTTCTTCATAGAGGAGGTGATGTGACTCCAAGTCTATGCGAACACCTGGTGATTCAAGTCAGCTATTTAATCACCAGGCTCATAGCAATATATTAACAGAATTGTAGGAATAAAAATGATGAGGTATACGTGCAGCTGCCATAGAAATATATGGGCTACAATATCCCACCATTTTCTGGATGTTTGTTCTCTGCAGGGTTAGAGCTGCCATGTTCCTGTTCAAGGTAGTGTTTCACAAGGACAATGTTATTTTATGCTGCCATTTTAAGATCTCTTGCTAAATCTTGTTGAAGGACTTTCCTATCCCCTCTTTCTCCTGGTTAGATCCTGTTTATTGAAGACCTTTGCCCTCACTTTAGGAGGCAGTCACTGGCTGAAATACCAGGCTTTCATCTAGCTGTATAAGGATTTAACAGATAACTACAGCATCTCTTTCCCTGTGTCACCTCCAGCTGTTGGTTACCATCCAACGCCTGAATTTTTCAGCTGAATCTTTGGTGAAAGGACATAACGGCATTTGACAGATGCTTCGTTGAATCATCTGACACTACCTCCGCAACAGTTTAAGCCTATCTGCCAGACTTTTCCCTGAAGTAGCTGAAAAATATTTGCATGTCTTCTTCAGAGCCATGTGGGCACTAACCCCCGTGAAAGCTGCAGTGACAAGGAGTTTGGAGATTGGTGACATTTGGCAGTGCAATGAACATGCAGTGCCCTGAAACTTGTGTTAGGTTTGTGCCAGCTAAGAGTTACCATGTCCAGTGCAGTTTCGTACACTTTGCCAGTTATGGTGTGTGGTGGTGTGTTCTTTTAATTCCAAATGTACAGTGCGATTGGTCATAATAGACTAGAAAATCTGGCCCATACAAATTAAATGTTTTATTGATCAGTGATGAGCCATTGATTGGATGCTTAAGATGCAATGGCATTTTAACAGTTTACTTCTGTGCTATACAGTGTTTTATGACAGGATGCGATACTGCTAAGAGATTTAGCTAGGCAGAGTAATCATCTGAACTAGAATTTGGTCAGGACACCAGTGTTAATACAGGGTGCTTTAGAAATTGGATTGCTCACTGAAGTGTGTAAGTGTAGATTTATGAGACTAACTTGAGGTGCTCATTTGCTTAAAGCATAATTTTTCATACTTGCACTGAAAATAGAATAATAGATTAGTTTATTTAGAAAATTTTAGCCTATTTACTTATTGTTGCTCTTTGAAAATAGTTTTCTATAAATTAAGTACTAGAAGAGTGCAAACAAATGTTTAGGACAAGCAAGAACAATTTATAGCCAGACTCTGGCAAGTTCTGTTTATATATGAAGATGGAGAAGAGCAAGGGCTCCCTATGTCTCTCTTCAGAGCCGATGTCTGGGAAATGCAAGACCTGCACACATATTCCTGCAATGGTAACAGCTTCTGTAGTGCAAGATAAGTATTTTATCCCACATGTTTTTGCCTCACTGTGATTAAAATCTCCTAGTTTTGCATTAGATAACGTAATTTTCTGCTACAGGCAGTTTGTCTTTTTGTTTTGTCGTCTAGTCCCTGGGATAAAAGTTGTGCTTGTAACATTTGGATAATGCTGCTGAAGCTTTATGTGGTTGTATCAGAGAAGGCAAAGTCACATGAATGCATATATACTTGGGAGGTCTGAGATATCCCCACTTACAAGACTTAGCTCCAACAGATAGTGGCAACAGAAATCTCTCTTCTGCACAGATTAACTATACCCTTGGCAAAATTTTACCAGTCCGTGGCAAAGCCTGCATAGATGCAGCAGTATTTAGCCAGAGCTAGATACCATTTACAGCCTCTTGTCAAGTTATCAAATTCTGTGCTGAACGAGTATCCTCCAGTGGTTCACCAGCTCTGAGTCATCCGTCTTGCACAGAATGTAACACATGGTTTAATGCAATAGTTCACTTACATGGTTTTTTGTATATGACAGGCAAATACTTATTATGGCTCTTCAGTGGGGAAAGCCCTCTTATTTTTAACATAGCAACAAAACTGTTTCTTGCTTCTTTCTCTCCTTTTTTTGTACTTTTTTTGGGGGAACAACAGATTTCAGTTTCTTAAACATTTTTTTTATATCTCATTTGATTGCTGGATAAATTCTTTACCCTGCTTTCAGCTGGCATAGAGTTAATTTTTGTCCTGGTAGTTGGTATAGTGCTGTGTTTTGGATTTAGTATGAGAAGAATGTTGACAACACACTGATGTTATAGTTGTTGCTGAACACTCAAGCACTTTTCAGCTTCTCATACTGGCCTGCTGATGAGAAGGTGGGGAGTGCACAACAGGTTGTGTGGGAGCACAGCCAGGACACCTGACCCCAACTGACCAAAGAGATATTCCATACCGTATGACATCATGCTCAGTATATAAAGCTGGGGGAAGAAGGAAGAAAGAGGGATGTTTGGGGTGATGGTGTTTGTCTTCCTGAGTAACTGTTATGCATGACGGAGCCCAGCATTCATGGGGATGACTGAACATCTCCCTGCCCGTGGGAAGTAGTCAATGAATCCCTTGTTTTGCTTTGCTTGCATGTGCGGCTTTTTCTTTGCCTGTTAAACTACCTTTATCTCAGTCTACAAGTTTTCTTATTTTTACTCTTCCAGTTCTCTTCCCCATTCCACTGGGGGGGAGTGAGAGAGTGGATGGCTCTGTGGTGCTTAGTTGCTGGCTGGGGTTAAACCATGACATGATTATATTAGATTGCTTGAATCTTGGAATTTTTTAGATTGCTTTTTCTACAGAGTGGTAGTTTCACATTAGCATGGGGAATGCATGAAAAAGACACTTTAATGCCATCCTACAAGAAATATATTGCTATTTTTCAGGCTCCGATAAATGACTACATTTTAAGTTGCATTTGATATGGATACAAAATGAATGACAGGCTTGAATGGATGTTGTTTTTCCAGAATTGTTCAACATAAAATAAAGTGACAGTCAAATTGCTGATCAAATTTTGCAATTATAACACCAGTATAAAGATGTAAATCCAGAACTTTTATGACATGAAGTAACAAATTCTCCACTAAAGCTACAAAATCATTAGAGACACAGCATACCTGGTCATAAAAATTACTTGGGATAGCTGTAAAAATCATCAGAAAACTAAAAAATGACTTGCAGAAGCCTCAGAGCAAAATATTCTTGTAGTAGATTTAACCTGTGTCTCACATCAGTTTAAATCTTTTTCAGCATAAGGGCATCCTTGACATAATTCCCAATGATGGTGAAGTGATGGGAATTTTTCCAAGTATATGAAGACACTCCTCCTAATGATGGTCAGATTTTATTTTGATCTATATTACTTCTTGATCTGTATAGTGGTCTGAGAGAAGAGTGGTTTTCTCTCTCCATTTTCCCTAAAGCAATCGATTTAAAAGAGACACAAGCCCAATGAAAGCCCAGCCAGAACATATATATATGATCCTGTGCTTTGCTAACATGAAAGTGAAATTGCATTCACCTCCACCAACTGCCTATACTAATGGAATTTAAGAACAAAATTGAAAGTTGCCGTCTTCAGCACTGCAAACAGACATGCCATGTGTGCAGAAAAGGCTGCAGAGAAGGGCAAGGAGCATCTGGAGCTCTGTCAGGGAAAGCAACGAAGCTGCAGAGAGGTGGTAAATAAATCTGACTGTAAACACAGTCCACTACCTTAAGTAGTCTTTCTCCATCTTCCTTGTCTCCTTACTTCATGAGGAGAGGATGCACCCAGAGCAGTAAAGATGCTGAAACATTGTTTAAACCATCCATACACCAGGCGTGGAGAGAAACTGCTTGACAAAGAGTTGCTATTAACATGAGACTTTTTATAAAACTGAGGTGGTCTCAGCAAATCACACTCAAGTTCATGCGCAGACCCTGCACAGAGTAATAGTGCAGTCACTGAAAATAAAGGTGTTTTCATCGAAGCAACTTCAAAATGAACAAGTGAGAGAGAAATTTTTCTTCAAATGCTCAAGACGCACAACAGATGTCTCTTTCAGAAGCAATGAAGAAAAATTGTATCTTATATTGGGAGAAGGGAAATGGAGATGGCATCATGCTAAGCAGCAACCTGCTTCTGCATCTGGAATGGATGCGCATGACAAATGAACACAGGAGATCAAGCTCTGGACATGTGGATTTACTGCCTGTGCACATTGTGACCCCTTCAGACTGAGGTCTTGGAAAATCTTGCCTTTTTCTTCTATTGAAGTAACATTTGTTCTGTGACTTATGAGAGTCGAATCTTACCAAATTGAGTTTAAAACTAAAATTCAGTGAATTGAGACTCTGCAGTGCATTTTAAAGAAATTGTTAGTAGACTAGATTCTTCAGAAATGGTTATTAGTGTGGGCTTTGAGTTTTTCCTTTTATTTTTATATATATATATGTACACATGCACACACAGACATATAGGTACACGTGTATGTTTGTTTATGGGCAGGAGGAGGTGAAGAGAGAATCTTTGCTTCCTGCAGGGAGAGGGAGTTTATTTTTCTTAATGTAACATGCCCTAACAGTCTTAAAAGGGATGGAATGATTTTGTGCAAGACACCATGCAGATACGTGGGAAAGTGTATGTTTAAGAGTATAAATTCAGTACAAACTACAGTGTCTTGGGCATTTTTTTTTTTCTAATAAATGTGGACTTTTTGGTTTGTTTTTGTCTCCCCTCCGTCCTTATGCACAGATTGTATGTGGGCTGGCTTCATGTTCACTTCTTGAACACTGATAACTTTAGGTGATCTACTGGACTTTTTTTTCCTCTTTTAAGTCTTGAAATATATAGGCAATAAAGATGCTGGCTTGTTTCATTTATGCCCTTGATTCTTTCCCACCTTTCATTGTAGTTGTTTTAAGTCTTTAGACAATGGACTCTCATAGCCATTCCTTTAGGACACCATACACAAGTTTGTTCAAAAAATACTTGTGCGAGGCTGCTGCTTTTATAATATACTTTGCTGACCTGCTTTTCTCCTGACATGTGTGATCTACAATGATCAAACAACTGACCTTCTCTTTAGTAACCGTCTTCATATTGCAGATTAACCTCTGGTTTACTGATCTGGTTGTTAGAGGGAGACCGGCTTCTCCCTTTTAATGATAATGCAGAGTGAGAAGCTGCCAGAGTGTTAGGATGGAAGTGACAGGAAGGAAACAGGAAAAGAAAGGAAAATGTATAGCCAGGAGAAGAATAAGGAAAATATATTCCATCAAATATATTTCTGGAACTTCTAAGTCACGTTGCTATCATGTTTCCTGTGCTTTCATGTTGCTCTAATTTGCCTCTCTGGCTTATATTGTTATCACATTATTATTTTTTTAAATGCATACTAACTGCAACCTTGCTTCTCTGTTCTAATTTATTATAGCATATTAGTAAAGCTGCTTTGGTATACCCTGGATTAATGATGCATTTTAAACTGTTTTAAAATGACCTCAGACTAGGTCAATTATTGAAGTAGTGCTAGTTAGGAATATTTTATTTTGATTGCTGTAAGCTCTTACTTTTATGTTAACTGCATCATACAAACATGACCCATGGGATTTTAGTGTTGTAGTGAATTGAAAATGTATGAATAAGGCATGCTTCATGTTTTTATGTAGCAAACTGAGGCTCCTTCTCAAGAGGAGACTCTATAAGCTTTTTTTCTTCTGTTGTGCACCTGGTCACCTTTTTGTACTAGTGCTCTGAGAAAGCAGGCTTGCCTTTTGAAATAAGGGGAAAAGTCAACGAGGTGTTGGTGCTGCTTGTGGTACGTTAGGTGTCAGTGCACGCACCCCTTCTGTATCCCCTCATCTTAACAGGCCCATGCTACACCTGCACTTGGGCAAAACAGGTTCTCTCTTCCTTTGCAGCCTGAAGGTCGGAAGGACTGAGTAGTTTGGGATGTTTTGGTGTGGGAGCTGTAGCTTCGTTGATACTCTTTGAGCTCCAAGGGGAGATTCTTTGTGGGGCTGCCTTACTTTGCTACCCAGTGTTTTGTGGTAGTTTTGCTGTCCGTAACCAGAGGCAGGCTTTGCGGAGGATGTCTGGGGAACAGCAGTGCATGTGGAGAGCGGGGCCTCAGTTTCCCCAAGGCACTGTGGACACAAACAGTGTAGGCACCTGGTAATGTGTTGATAAAGGGCTTGGGGTGGCCTCCCTGACTCATGTTTGCTATGGCTGGGCAGAGCAGCGTGCAAATGGGCAGTGATGGAGCTATTGGGGTGGTCTGTGTGGTACGCCATGCTGAAAATTGTAATAAGGAAGTGTGTTTTACCTACCGCTTTGGTACACTAATGGGAAATTACTATTCTTTGTGGTGCAGTGTGGGAGGGTTTATTACAGTTTATTTCCCAAACCTTTATTTGTGAAAGTGGTGCATTTATTTTTTTGTAAATTAACATTCTTAATTATTGCACAGGTAACTTTATATTTCTTTTCATTTTTAGAGGTGGAAAGTGTTACTTGCTGTGTTCTGATTTAGAATTGAGCTGGAATGAGGAATTTACTGCATATTTTTCAAAATGCAAGGATGTGTTTTTTCACATCCTAAATACGTCTCCATGTTTCAGACTAGTCTGCTTTTGTGTGTAAAACAGTACTCTAGTTTCTCCACCAGATTCTGACATTAAGGGCAGCTTATGCCAGAAATTAAAAAAAAAAAAAGTCGGTTCAATAACAATTTAGTAATGCAGTCTCATCTCAACAAAACTGGCACTGCCCACCCTTTGACGACATTGGACTTCACAGGTTTAGCAGTACTTTGGAAGCTTGAGTGACTCATTAAGTTTCACCAGTAACTTTAGGCTGCGGTTATAGTTTTTTGTTAAATTTATCTTGTAGAAATTTGCTAAATATAAACAGAATATGCACCCCCACCCCCCCCAAATGTTTTCTACTAGTTTAGAGGTCTATTAACTACCTAAGAGGGATAAAAACAGTGTTTAAAATTAAGACTCCTATCTTGTGTGGGAGAACAGTAGTTTGGCAGTGACTGAGATTCTCAAGAGATCAGCAGAGATCTCAAACATCAAGCCACTTAAGAGGGGAAACAAAATGTAAAACAAGACCAGAAAGATTAATTCCAGTTGCTTCAGAAGAATCCTGGGATGGAAAATAAAAACCCTTTTACATTTTGAGCTTATTAGGTGTTGGTCTGAGGTACATCTGAGGTGCCTGAAAAGACGATCCATGTCTAGGAAACAGGGGCATAAGCAAATGATCTTTGGAATCAATAGGCAGTGTTTGGAAGATTCATTGTAATGGGCAGGGTTTATATAATGGAAGAGAGAGAAAGTTAAAAATGGGAAATTTGGGGTAGGATAAGGGCAGAATTTTACTGCTATAGCTGAAGATCTCTCCACATAATCTTCTGTCTTTCTTCATCTAGCCCTCTGAAGTAAAATGTAGATAAATATAAAATAATGTATATGGGGAAGTAAATAATCCTAGTTTTACATATACCACAGTAACTTTTGACACAGTAATTGCTACTCAAGAAGGAGCTCTTGATGCTTATATTAGTTTTATGAAAATGTTAGCTTTCATTTTAAAGAGGATATAATGGTTATGACTACTGTGTAAATTCATTGTGTACTCTCAAATACTGTATGCAATTCTCATGTAATCGCAGTCATCACAGATGAGGTAGAAAAGATACCTATCAAGGGTGACTGAATTAAGTAAAGGTTTAATTGTTGAGTGACTGATGAGAGGATCGAGAATATGATAGAGGTGACTGAGAATACGATGGAGGTATCTGAGAAGAGAGTAATATGGAAAAATATGTAGGGATCACTTTATTAACTCTTGTTTTCGATAGAAATAATACTATGAAATTGAATACTATACCAGATTCAAGACTAATGACAGGTACTGTTCTTCACACAATAGGTTATTAAGCTGTGGAGCTTTCTGAACCAGAGATTGTGGATATTAAAAGCTTATATGGCTTCAGGAAACAATTGAATATATTCATAGAAGAAAAATCCATTAGGGCTAAATCGGTGCCTCTGGCTGCGAAGTCCTTGGAACACCAGTTGCTGCAGGAGTTTTGCAAGGAAGTGAAGTTGTTTGTTTGCCACGTATTTCTGTCTTTAGGATTTGCTGTTGATCACGGTCAGAAACAGATAGTTGGCTAGATGCACCTTTTTGTATGACTTATAGAAGTCATTCTTAAACTAATAATGTGTAAGTTAAAGTCATCCATAGTGGCCGCTGATAGGAAATCAAGTTGTGGAATAGGAAGAGATTTTGAATGAGTTACTCAATGTTGGAGAGTGTTCTGGTAAGCCAGAAAGAATAATAAATGCCAGACAGGTTCAGTGTTCCAGTTCCACAATGAATTTGAGGTGTGGCACACTGAGAAAGCACACACCTTAGACTAAGTGTAACTGTAACAGTATGCGTTTTCCTATTATAAATGCATGGTGCATCAGTTAATACTTGAGAGTAGAGACACAATTTCAGGATTCTAAACTTTAATTGATACTTACGGGGCACTGATCCCCATCATCTCCATCCTCTGTTAGGTGCTCACAATAGGATCCCAGAGTATTCTGCACTCTTAGTTCGCTTTAAATTTTTATGCAACATTTTCTATTTTTCTCTCTCCTAAATAATGTAACATTTTTTCTTCTCAAGATAAAACAGGGACATGTTGAATATGGTGGAGCGTCATAAGGAACATCTTAAGTCTGAGATGGTGGTATTGTGTCAGTATATGTGGAACAGCTTGCGGGGGTTGTGCTTTTAATATATTTTTTTTCTTTTTTTAAATTTTTTTTCTTTTTTTAATACTGAAAGGAAATATTTGCTTACATTGATACTTTGCATAGAAAGAGGAGATTATGGCCTTAAAATATTTAAATTACTGTGTGGAATAGCTGCAGAGCTGCACGTGCATTCCCCTGTAACTTGAACTCTTGAGTACATGTAGATATGAATATAATGTATTGCTATTCCCAAATGATTCCCATTTTCCTGGTATTGAACTCCATTTGATATCATGACCGTGTTTTGGATTCCAATATGAATAGAATCTACCACAGGAATGTGTATCTTAACCATCTAGGAACACAGAAAATATATTTTCTCTCCACCCTGCCTCAACAGAGGTTACTTGCAGGAAGTTCATTAGGATTCTGTAGGCTGTGCCAGTCAGGGATTTGCCAGGTGCTTACCAGAACACCACTTAAGAGTTTGCTGACAGTAACTGGTGAAGATAAAAGCTCATTTCTCTTTTTCCTTGTTTTTTTTACTGAATAGCATAATATGAAGTTGCTAATGCAAGACAGTACATCTAAGATGGGAAAGCTGCTTTGAAAGAACTCTTCTGGAATTTAGTTTTAGAATCACAGAATGGTTTGGACTGGAAGAGACCTTAAAGATCTTCTAGTCTGGTCCCTTCCTGTGGGCAGGGGCATCTTTCAGTAGGTCAGGTTGGTCAAGGCCCTGTCCAATCTGACCTTGAACACTTCCAATGATGAGGCATCTAAAACTTCACTGGGCAACTTATTCCAGTATCTCAATACCCTCATCATAACTAGAAAAAAAAACCCAAACAACAAAATCATCCTTATGTCCAATCTTAATATACCCTTTTTCAGTTTAAAACTGTTGCCCCTTGTCCTGCCACTATAGACCCTGGTAAAAAGTCTCTCGCCATTTTTCTTGTAAGCCCCCTTTATATATTGAAAGGCCTCAGTAAGGTCTTCCTGGATCATTGCATACTTATTTGTTAAAACCTGCTCCTGCACTGCACTTTTACATATGATATAGAAATTAGTTTTATTTCTCTCTTTCCTGAACACATGCCTGCTATGTAGTCCTAGCTTGTATACACAAGTTGCGGTGTGATACTATGCACTATGCTGTTGACAAGGTGTCAGGGCTTGAATTTTAGAATTACGCAAGTGCTTCCAGTGTATTTGATAGCAAAACAACAGGATTTAAAAGAAAAAAATACTCTTCATTGCCGTCATCCATATTACAAGAGTAAAGCTCCCATTGCCTTCAATGGGAACTGAGTCTTGTAATCAGTGCTGTCAGTCACCATCTGGACTGACTTTCTCTTTCATATCTGAATCTTACCATAGAGTCCTTCCTTTCTGGGATGCCATCTGTCAGGCTGTTTCTTTTGACTTGTTTCCAGCATCAACCTTTGTATTTTCTTTCATGTCCTCTTTTGTGCTCCAAGCAACCTCTCAAATCTTCATTCTCCCTGCTGTTTTCAAAATACGTTTTGAACCCTGGTGTGAACAATGAAGTACTCTAGCAGTAATAGCTATTACCAAACCCTAGGCAGTATCTGTCAGGGGGCCAGGGCTTGGAAGGCGTTGACCCCAAACCCTTTTCTCATGCCTACAAGTGATATTTCAAAGTGGTGACTGAGAGAGAAGTTTGAACCACTGATTAGTTTGAGGTTTTGCTATGGATAAAAGAAATCAGTTAGTATGGCAGTCAACCTAATAATAGCTTACAAAAGCATCAGCTCTTACAGGTTTAAAAATAGGATTAAGTAGCATTAATCTAAGAGTATAACTGTTTTTGAAAGGCTTTTACCCAATAAAGCCATATTTATGAAGGCTTAAAAAAACTATAGGTTTGAGCTGGTGGTTGCTACCAGTCCTGCATGCAGTGTTTTCACCCTTACATAGTTAATGTTAAATGCCAACAATTTATTTGGCACTTCATAAGCAAATAGAATGAAAATTGTGAACCCAAAAACTTCCAGTTTTGAAAGAGAAAACAAACCATGTACTAGAAAGAATGAATACGTAACTTTGAAAAAAAAAAAAAAAAAATCTTTTTTTAAAAAAGTGAAACCGAGATGAGCTTAACAAGGGATGCATCTTCTTAATGAAATAAAGATCAGTAGTTAGCATGTAATTTAATTAGTGAGTTAAATATAATTCAGGTGCATTCACTGTAACTCATGCATGGAGGAGATTTGTATGTGTCTGAACCACAGCCTTTCTTCCAAGTGGTTTCATGGATGCAATTTTTCCAAACAAAATTTGAGTGAACTCTGGTTGGATTGTGAACTATAAACAAGTATAATTGAGAGTTTCAAAGAGGTAGGAAAAGAAGTAATTATTATAGGAATAGGCTTTTTTTTAGTGTATGTATTAAAAACCACCCCTAAACTCTCACATTGTGAGTTGATAGCCTACAGGTAGAAACAAACCAATTACTGTGTTCGTATTGTATTCATTCTCAAAGGAAAATGTTATCTAGTATGAAAAGCCATGCTTATTTCAAAGGTTAGAAAATGTGGCAACAGACAATTGTGTAACAGAAAATTGAAACAGAGATTTTACAGGATCAAGGCTTGCCAACACCTTACCCTGGTATATTTGGTCATTGTTATTTTGCATAAAAATTGCTAGTAGAAGACTGTTTTGGAAAAGTGTGGTTACATTGCCGAATGATTAAAAATTGATATATCTGTAGATACTTTTGTATTTTTAAAATTTATTGAAATTAGAATAAGCAATATTATTCCCAAGAAGCTAAGTTGGCATGAGACAACATGTGTCTTTTTCCAAATATCAGATCTATTTCTTGCTGAAAAGTGGTGTGAATGACCAAGTACTGGCCTGTCCCTGGGTGACTGAGGCTCTATTAATGACTCTTCAGTCCTTCTGTTTGTGGTGCCTAGCTTATCACTTTATCTCTCTGTAATTAGCTTCCCTTATTTTTAAGACTGGCTAGGAAAACTTCTTCTGGAAAGCAGTTTTCAATTGCAGATAAAGAGAGTGACACCTAAGAACCAGACAGCTAATAATGATTGTGTGGCTGATGTTACTGCTCAGCTTTACCTTACAATGGTTTCTTGAAGGCTATTTGCTCTCTGGTAGATGCTGCAGGCAGCTGGCTACTTATGTGCTTCTTTTCCTAGGGTAAGGTAGTTGTGATTATCTGACACCTCCAGATCTATGGTGTTACTCTTGTACTGTTCCTCCTTGGGAGGAAAATGAAGAAATTTGTCTGACAAAAAAGTTAGGGAAGTTAATGACACAAAGTTTTTTTCCAGCCTTTCATTAAATCTTCAAGGTTCCTTAAGCAATCAATCTGAACTATTTCTGTTATGGAAAACTGTCAGTTTCCCTCATTTTCCTTTTCCTTCCTAAGCAGCCAAATAAATATGGAAAAAAAAAAAAGTGTCATTTGAACTTTGCCACCAAATTAACTTGTGGTATCTTTCTGTTGAACAACAATAGGTGGGAGCAAGGATGAGGAATCTGGCTCTAGTTACGTCAGCTTTCAGCAGCTCTCATAGTTTACAGATCTCATACTTTTTCAAGACGAAGTTCCATCAGCTCCTAATTTGGCTTTTCTTTCTGTGTGTCTTGGAATTTTGCTGATTTATTTCAAGCACTCTAGGCTGAAATGGGGCAAAAAATTTGAAGTGTGAGGAACAACTACTGCTCTGTTGTCACCTGACTGCCTCCCGCTCCCCAGTCAAATTCTGCAGGATGGTGCCAGCCCTCACTCCAGTGGCCAGTGAGATTGAGATGTCATAACCTATACAGAAAGATCACATATATGACCAGGTTTTCTTTCCAGGCAGTGAATTGTATACAATTAAGATGCTGCTTGAAACTGTAATAGAGCAATGCATGGGAGTTTTTCATAAGCACCAGAAAAATTTGTTATTGCTACAGACTTTGTTGGATGTCTCTGCTTTGAGTGATCTCTTCAAGTGTATTTTGTCAGTACCAGGGCTTTCACTTTATTTATTCATGGGCACAATTCCAGGTTCTTTTTTTTTTTAGACCAGGCCCCAAGCTGTGAAATCAGTCTCTTTTTTTCTGCAAAAGCAGCTACTTTCAAACACCTTCTAGGATAGGATAATCAATTATACATGGAGTCATCAGGGAATTGTAAAAAGACAAAGCATTTAATAATGGGGGATCTTATCTAGAGCAAAAGGATTTTGCAATTAGGAAAGACGTTCTAGTGAACCCCTTGTGCTTCTGTTTCTTACTTAAGTCCTCTGAGGGTACCTGGTCTGAGATGCTTCACATAGCTTAGTGATGTGCCTGTGCCTTAAAATTCCTGTGAAGCAGTGGTTTCCCAAGGGAAGTTCCCCACTTCTTATAAAAAAGTCACTTAAAAAATCTGGCAATTATTAGGAACTAGGTAAAAGTTCCACTGCTTAATTTTACTATGTAAACTTTTTAATAAACATTGATTGAATTTTGTTTGTTACTTTTTGCCTTTTGTTTTTAGCTGTTAGCTTTTGTTGTAACTATTTGCCTTTTTCACTTACTATGAATAATCACAGTTTATTTACAAAATATGGACTTCTGTGTTGGATAAATCTGTTCATATATAAGTTTCATCAGTCCCTCTCCAGTCCTGGCTAGTAAGAGATGTTACAGATATGGTGGTTGGTGAGGTTTTTTTTTGGTTGGTGTTGTTTTGGGGTTTGGATTTTTTTTGATTTCCTGTGATGGATGGATGAGTATGGAATACCATGCCCACAGGGAAAATTATTTCTTCCTAATCTTTGTCAGTTACTGGTTGGCTTATGTCCTGTACTCTGAAGACCTATATGCCATATACTTTAGAGTTAGGTTCATGCAGTACTTCATTTTAGCTGACTTCAAACTTTGTTCGTTACTGACTTCCAGCTTGGGAATATTATTATTCCTTACTGTTCTGCGCTTCAACAAAGTCAGTCAAGAGGCCATCATTCTAACAGAAAGCTGTGACCAATTGCTTTAAAAATAAATGATACTTGCACTGACAGAAGAGAGAAAAAAGGTTCATTATAACTCATGTTGGAGAACTCTCATCACTCTTTTTCCATTGCACTTGACATTGCCTGAGAGACTGTTATATATTATGTTTATTTTTAGAGACTATTGTTCTCTTTAAACCTGCTCTGCAACTTGAGGAAAGCAATAATGCTTTCACACAAAACTTAAATTTACAAAAGCAAGACACTGCATTTCTCTGTTATAATAAGGGGCTAGCTCATGAAAGATCTCTTAAAAACAAGTTTGACTTTGCCAGGGAAGAAAACAAACAACATAAGGAGAATCACAGGCTGCTCTAGGGCACACAGATTGAAAACCTGTGCAACTTTTATTAAGAATGTAATGACATTTATAATGCAACCTTCAGCACCTATGCTTATTTTAATAATTTCTTTTTAAGTGATGAAAAAGCAAACTAGTTTCATTTAGTTTACTTTTTTTTCCCCAGGACTGGCCTACTCTGCTACTCAGTGTCCTGCCTATATACAGAGCTTATACAAAACTAATGTGTTCTATAATCCTAAGATTGGAAGGGCAAAATATCCTTTCAGAGCTAAATGGTTAGCGTAAGTGTATTGCAGTATGTTTCCATTGCTTTCCTAATGAATATTATATAAACCAATAAGAAAATGATGAATTATTTTGGTTTTAGCATAAACCAAATCTAAAGGACTAGTTTCGGTTAGAACATATTTAAATATGCAGGAGAAGTATATGATTTGACCAGACAAATTGTAAAACTACAAATTTCCTATATTTTGCAAATTGGTAAACAGATTCAGGGAAAGCCATACTTTTTTTTGTTTGCCTTGTTTTCTTCGTCTGCCTCCATGTTTCAGTTCCCCGTTATTGTGTGGGGCTAAAATACTAGTTACTGCAGAGACCTTCTTTCTCCTTTTAGGTACCTTGTGGGTTTACCTTGTACAGTTAATATCAAATGGACTACAAGATCTTGGTTTCCAGGGGCTGTGACTTCAAACCACTTTTGCAAACTCATTTCAGCCCTCAAGACTGATGTTTGGTCAGGTGATCCAGACTACGTCGTGCTATTCACTTGTAAAACACGCCATGCTTCTCCTCTTCCCCAATAATACCAGAGCATCATGATTTGCTTTCACCTGAACTGGCTGTTTGTAGGGAGAAAGAGATTCGTGACTAAATAAAAATTCAGAAAGTAAAGCTGTCATTATATATTCTACATTGCTGAAGCAGCTAACACATTATAGCAGCTGCCAAATTACCTGTAATCAGCATCCACACAATAGAAGGCACTCTGCATACTGATGAAGTTGTGATTAACTCCTATTAAAAACATGGAATTTGTCAATGAAAAAGTAAAGATAATTCAGTGCAAAGTCAGTTTCCTGACTTTGGACATAGTAATTTTAGATTGTTGTCAGAAATTTGGTAAGAGTTTAAAAACATGCCTTGAAAAATGGTGTTCATAACTGCTAAGAAAAGGAAATGTGTTACAAAATAATGCTTTAATGGAAAAAGTAGTGGTTCCGGCCTCCTGGCTCTTCTCCTCCCCCACCCCCCGATTATTTTAAACCATCGGATTTTTTTAGGCGTGTCAGGTCTCTAATTTCCTTGGAATTGTCCGTATAGATTTTTTTCCCCTGTCTTATTTTATTCTGCATCCAAGCTCCATAAAGTGTGCTGTAGTAACCTGTGGTGAAAGGATACACTAATGTCTGTAATACTACCCTTGTAAATGTAGAGAACACTTGGGCTTCTCTCTAGAAGAGTTACTAGAAGAAGCGTATCAAGAAAATGTGATTTTGCTTGTGCTCTTTATTTTGTTTGGTTTGGGGTTTTTTATGCCCTCAAAAATAATTCTAATTATTTCTCAAGTTGAATTTCCCATCTAGGACTTGTCTTGGGACTTAATGATACAGAAGTCAGCTGAGAAAGCTGTTCAGGGGTTTTAAGCAGCTTGAAGCCCTAGGGTAGTGTCTCAGCCCTGGTAAAGTCATAGAAATCCACCCTTAGAATTTATGAGTTTGTGCTAATACTTCATCAACTTAAGGCCAGGTCTGAAAAGAGGCCTGGGTGTTAGAAGTGTTGAACTTTTTCCACACTTAACGCTTGAGACAACTGCGAAATGATCCAGAAGCATGTTTGATCTGGAAGATTCTGTGTCTTGATCATATGCTAACTTGCAACCTTCTTTACTTAAGGACAGTGTGAATGGGCCTGTGTGGAAGTAGTTGGAAAAAAATACGCTCAAAGTGTGATTTCTTCACTGCATCCTTCTTAAGAAGCCAAGGTGAGGAGAGATGTAGACAGCTGTCATTGATAGTGCCTCTGGAGCTGTATTCTAACATCCTTTCTGTAAAGGAGATGTGGTGGTGGTTTCTTCCTTAGCATTTTTCTCTCAGGCTTTAACATAGTGACAAGAACATGTGTAGACTCAGATTCAATTCCCTTCTTTGCCTGGGTCAGTTTTCATCTCTCTGGAGAAAGAAATTATCCATTTTCAGGCAGTTTTAAGACAAGAATGCTCCCCTTGCTCCCTGCTAAAGATACACCCGGAGAGAATTCAACACTTATTGGTTACCGTATAGGGAAATAATATTATTTCTGTGTCAGTCTCTCAAGTGACTTAACTTCCATACGTACTCAGTATCCACAGTGCCTAACTGGTTGAAGAAATAGGGGATATTGGGCAACCTCCACACCGTGCTTGGAGTGAGAGGTTTAATGCAGCTGGGTTAGCTGCTGTGTAGGAGAGAGGTGGGTGAATTTCTCAACCAGGTGAGCCCGCAGATGAGGTCAGCCTATTCAGCCTGAATTGTGGAAATACAGTATTAAATCTCTTAGCTTAGTTTGGCAACAAAAAATGAGCCTCCTTTCAGGGTTTTGTGAAAGAGTAGGTATTAACAAAGCCCATCTTAAAACACCCTCTCTGTGTCCTACTGAGACATCTCATTGTGTCAGAGCTCCTGGTTCATTCTCTTACTGCAGTGTATTTTGTCAGATTTTTTGAGATTAATCCATTAACAAAGTGGGCTTGTCAAATCTCCTCATCATAGTTTGGAGAAGGAATACATTTAGTAATTGTTAAGTTATTTGAAGATTAGTCAGTCAATGTGGTAGTCTAATATGTTCTGCCAGCAGAGTAGCATCATTAGCCAAATTTAGGGTCTTTGTTTCATCTGTGTAATTCCCACTGGTGCTAACACATGCACACAGCTGTAGCTAAGAATAACTTGAGCCAGAATATGTAAAACCAGAAGTCAAAAAACTGTAATGTCTCTTTTTTTTTTTTGTCATTAAAGAGTATGTAAATCTTAAACAGTTGTGGGGTTTTTGGTTGATTTAAGGATGTGGCAGTTGAGATGGAAAATTTGCAACACTGCATTTTTTTTTTTTCTGATGACATGACAACTGGCAGAACTCATGTGCTGCACTGATAAGACTTACTGGGGATAATTAACTTGGGGTTTTGGGCTTTTTCAGCGTATAGATCTGTCACTAATATTGAAGCTTGGAAACTGGAAAAATGTGGTTTATTAGGTTAGAAATACCTGGAAATGCTTACAAGGGACAGGGGAGAGCTGGATTCTGGTGTCAAGTTATTAGACAAATTTGTATCAATATAGGACTTCTGGTTTTTTTATAGACAGACATTTTAGAGGTAGAAAGAAAAAAATATTTCCTTAAGTCAATAGGCAGCTGTGTTAAAGGAAGACAAGTTGAACTATTTGTATGTCCAGTGTTGTTCTATGAAAATGAAAACTGATGTTTTTAGGACTAGAAGAATTCTTTAAACCTTGGAGTTTGGTATTTTATATGTGTAAAACCCCTTAAAAAGGGAAAGAGCATGATGGCGTAGGGCACTTAAGAGTATCTAGTGCTATAACTCTGCTGTTTTCAATGTTCCCAGGAAATAACACTGCTTCTCCAAGATGAAATATTGTCTGAACTATGTGGAGTTTACTGTCTCTTGGTTGTGTGAGCTTTCTTCCCTTGGAGCTGGTGCAAGGTCCTGTCACTGGACCTTGGTGACCCCTAAGGCCCAGGTAACTGGAACCCCATGGAGATTGTCATGAGGTTATGCAGGGAGAAAATTAAAAGGGTACTGGTAAGGCCACACCTCGAATACTGTGTTCAGTTTTGGACCCCTCACTAGAAGAAGGACATTGAGGTGCTAGAGTGAGTTCAGGGAAGGGCAACGAAGCTGGTGAAGGCTCTAGAGAACAAGTCTGATGTGGAGTGGCTGAGGGAACTGGGGCTGTTCAGCCTGGAGAAAAGGAGGCTGAGAGGAGACCTTATCACTCTCTACAGCTACCTGAAAGGAGGTTGTAGCAAGGTGGGTGTCAGTTTCTTTTTCCCCGAGTAACAAGCGATAGGCTGGTGACCACCTGCAGAGTTGCAAGGCTCTTGACTATAGTGAAGGCTGCTGCCTCTGCTCAGAAGCAAATTAATCTCTAGGCAGTACCCTGTGCTTCAGTTGCTATGCTTAAATCATTAACCTACAATGTGAATATTTTCGGAAGTGGAATAGTGTGTTTTGTATCTTCTATGTAACCATTTTGGTAGTACTTGAGGGAGCAACCCTAAAGTGTTGTAATTGCTACAAATACATATGCTGATATGTAATAAAGTTTCAGACCTAGCATAGAAAGCTAATATCTAATCAAGGTTACTGTTTAAGTTTACTATTTTTTGCTCAGCATCTGAATAACATGTGATAAAGCAATGCAGTTGTTTGGAAAATAACGTAAACCAATGAAATATGAGATTCACCCAGCAAATGGAGGTAAGTGTATTGCAGAAAAGGTGATTGATTTTTGTTTTGGTGGGGTTTTTTTGTTTGTGTTGTGGTGGTGTGTGGTTTTTTTTTTCTTTCTTTTTTTTTTTTTCTTTTAGTGCTTCCAAGTTCCATTTTCAAGGTGATTTTACATTATTGAAAGTTCTCTACCTATTTTTCAAAGAATGAAGGACTCAATATTGTTGTGCTGTGGGTTTTTCTGAGTGGTGGTGGTGGTGTTTCATTTTTGGTTTAATCCATGTTTTAAACATAGGGGACCAATTTTCCTGTGTGGTGTTTGGGGTTTGTTTTACTTTGGTTTTTGACTCTCATGTTGTCTCCTCTGTGCTTTTAAAGTGAGAATAAAATGCTGTTGAAACAGAGCAGCAGTGTTTCACATCTGCTTTGCACCTGGTTGAAAAGGTATAAATGTTAACACACAGAACATATTATGCTCTTATTCTTCATTCTTGACCAGAATTTTTCTTCTTTTTTTTTCAAATGGAAAATAAAGGAACCTAAAATACTTTTGTTTATTTGCTGCTATAGGTTGTGGCCACATAAATCTTTACTTGTTTATAGCTAAAGTGGAAAACGTTAAGCCTCCGGTTTTCCTCACATGGTAGTTCATATACTTATAAAATAAAATCCAGTCTGATCTAAGCATAGTTTTTTATGTTTGTTCTTGTAACAAAATAAACATGATGCAGAAGTACACACAATATTAACTGGCTCTTCATCTTTATGCCATGATCTGATATATGGACAGATTGTCTAGTTGCACTGTGTGCTAACAAAACCAGAGCTATTCATGATAAATGTTTATTTCATGGAGATCATAACTAATGTATAGACTGAACACCCAGGGATTTTATCAAATTGGAGGATTTTGATTCAGACATTGCAATCTGCACCCTAATTATTTGGGTTCAGATTGCAATAGTATTACTTTTAATTTTTTTAATTCTCTTGTGAGGATAACATGGGGGAATATAATCATACGTTCTTCTTGTAGCATCTAACTATCTATTTAGACTAACCCTCTTATGTTTCTCACAGTGTTACCTTTTGGAAGACCGCAGCTGGTATTTTCTTCTCTCCTACAGGCTGTGACAGTCTCTGGCCAGATTGGGGTATTGTACCTCTTGCTTTCAGACAGATTTGGCAAGTCCATGGCTTTTCAGCTTTGGCGTCTGTCACCTTTTTGTGGCAGTAATCCCTCTACACCCATCTGTGCAGAAGTAAGAGGTTATTCAGGTATTGATGCAGAAAAGAAACAAAATAGCAAGCTGGATTAAGTGGAATTCACAAATGAATGTTAAATGAAAGGAAAACAACAACTACAAAAAAAACAAACAAAAAAACAAACCCAAAACCAACCAACCAAACAAAAAACCAAAAACCAAACCCTACCTGATAAAGAAGCCTCTCCTGTGGAGAAGAGCAGGAGGAAAATGAAATTGTTGAAAGAGTACAGAAGGGGAGGTGATTGCTGAGAGCAGACATAAGTAGATGGTAGATTGGGTAGATTTTAATTTTTGTCTCTACCATGTTGGTGTTTTTTAAGGGGGGGAGGTATGGGAAAGAATGCCATCTCTGTGTCTACAGCCAAATATACTCCTTGTTAAAAAAAAGTGTGATCACATAGACTTCCTTCACATAGAGCTAGAACAAAATATAATGATCTGGTTTTGCTTTGGAGGGCAGCCTCTGAGCTGTGTGCAAGTCCCTGACTTGTAGAAATCTTAAACAAAATTCACATATTTCAGGACACCTGAGTGAATTCACTTTGTTGCTATTGCTGATTGACTAGAAATAGCGTGAAGGATACAGAAACCTCATTATTTTAGGCTTTTTGTATCACCATGCCATGCAAGACAATAAATTAATCAAAATAATACTGAGGAAAGTCTGAGACCTGCACGCACTTTTTTCGAATGTATTTTCTCATGTAATTCTGCGTTTCCAAAGCAGCTTATTAGACTGGATTCTCATCTAAAAAATAAGCCAATTTTTGTTCAGCTGGATGTGATAGTAAATAAAACCCCCACATATTAGTTTCACTTATTTTATAACTTCATATTTGAATATGAAGTCAGAATATATGCAACTAGAGTTAGTAACTAAAGTTTTGCTTGTCCTTACTGATCTTCTGTACTTTTGTCTTCTAATTTTGTGATGAACTTGGCACCTTTAATGAAAGGTATACCATTATTTAGCACACAAGGTCCAAATGCATTTTGTGTCTTTTAGAGTTCCTTTAACCTCTATTTTTACATTATTAGTATTATTATTACTGTGTAGTACTTGAAGAATTTAATGTCTTATTTCAACAACTCTAGATTGAGACACAAAAAGTATTTTGTCTTGCAGATCTTCTGGTGTTGTTTTAAATTACGAACTTATTTGTATTTCAGTGTATTCAATGTCCTTTCATGGAATATTTAATTATAGTAATATTTCAAAGATTTTGTTTGGTTTTTTTAAATGCAGTGGTATGCTACAGTGAGAGAAAGAGTGGTCAGCATCACAGCTGACAGTCTTCTACTCCTTTGACTTTGGCCTTCAGAAATACACGCTTCAATTCCTATTGAAAATGGGAGTTCAGTGGCTCTGGACAAACACTTAACCATAGGCATGAGTTTCCTTATGATCAGTCTAAAGGACTTATTGTGCTGAATCTGTGACTTGAATGAAAAATTGCTCAAAAGGAGTATAAAGACTGATAAACCTTGCTGAAAGTCAATTCCAACACAACTGTTCAGAGCCATTTTGTTTCACATGTCCTCAGAGTTTAAACTAATAATAATAAAAAAGCAATTAAGAGGTCTGTCTCCCTCCCTTCAGTGTAGCCCAAATTTCTGAACTTGAGGTCTGTGTGCTCAGCTTGGCTCACTGGTCATTAAAGCTCCATGAAACATGAAAAGCATTTGGGAAAGGTCTCAATAGGGCAATTTGAAATTAACCCATGTGAACTACAGTTTGCTTATCCTGTATTGCAGATTTTGGGGGGGTTTACTGATTATCTTTGTGAGGTTGCAGAGCCATTGTATTTGTAGTTTGGAGTTATGTTACTTTGGAAAATAACTGGAATTAAGATAATGCTGATGTATAATGATTAACTGATTAAATCAATTATCAATTTATATAATCTATACAAATTTTTCATTGCTTTAGAGCTGAGGTTTAATTTTTCCTCTCTTGCACATGTTTTAGTATGTTCTGCTTGCTTCAAAATAAAAACTTGTTTCCTGTTGCGTGCATATTGGGAGAGAGGAAAAGGCATTTGTAAAAAATGTAGATTAATTTTCAGTGGTGATGTTTTGCTGAGTTTGTGAGTAGAGAAATGAGTTACATAGGATCTGCACAGATGGATCCCTCCTGTTCTTTTTCTATCTATCTGTGTTTCAGCAAAATGACTCACCAGTGTTGAATCCTAGATTTAAGAGTCTGGGTTTCTAGTGTTTAGATGGGAATGAATTAATCTGGTCGTTGTCTGACAACTCGTGTAATCAGTGAGATTTTTGAGTATTAGTCTTTTTTTTTTTTCTTCTGTACTTCAATTTTGTACACTGAAAGAGAAACAATTCAAGGCATTACGCCGTTAGCAGAATGTTAACATAACTTTGGCTTAGTTTGGGAATGAAAACAGTGTTGTTTGCAAGCTGCGGGAGAGGAGGAGTTGTGTGCAGGACAGTGCTGTCCCTGAGGTGGCAGTGCCGGTGGCACCTGCCTGCAGCACTCTGCTGGAAACACAGCACTCGGCCGTGAGAAATGGGCACGTTCCGTTTCACCTTTTAAATAATAGGAGCCAAATGAACCAGAGCCCTGTTTTGTCAGTCTACACTAAAGAGTTGCACAGCACTGTAATGCTAGTTTTGTGGGAAAGGAGGAAGGATGGTATATTTCTGTGGATAATTTTTTATACTGTCCTAGTGGAAATAGTTGTGCTGACGATGTTTCAGTGCAAGCCTAAGTCAAACTTGTAGCCATGGGCTGTACTGAAGATAGAAAGCGTGTTTTATGGGCAGGAAGTCAGCTGTCAGGAACATAGCATTGGTGAGAACATGGTGAGTGAATAACTTATGAATGACTGTTTTCCAGATCCTGGGAAACACAGAGGGAGCGTGTGTCTTGTGTCCTCCTCGTTATACCGCACTAGCTGGTCGAGGTGATGTGGAGGGGAGGTGTTAAGAGGTGCCACCAGCCATGCGCTTCTGGTAGAAAGCAGGATCTGTGCTTGATGCTATCCATGTAGCTGTTTGGACTGTGTTGGTGGTGTGTTACGCAAGGGAAACATTGAAGTTATGCACACACAGACCAACCAAGGTCATTTAAATCGCATATGAAATATCAAAACCAACTTGAATAATCAGCAAGTTGTGGATTGCCGAAAGGCGCCAGTGCAGGCACTTGGTGATTATGTCAAATCCATTTCAAATAAACCAAAATCTTTTTCTAAAATGCAAGAGCCTGAGTTAGTTCATAAGTGCATTTCTGTTGAAAGGCAATGTTTATTTGTATAGAAGTATTTCATTAAATGAACAGTGTATTGAGTGGGTTAAATTTGCAGTGGTTCTTGACACTTTTTACATGTTTCTCCTATTCTAAGTCTGACAGCAATGAATGCATTTTGCGTAGCTATCGACATGCTGTCACTGCACGTTTACTTTTTAAACAGAACCTTTTTCCTTGAAATTACTCAACATTGTGGACTAGGTCTTTAACTCCACTCTATTGCCTGGAATCTTCCTGGCAAGACAAAGTAATTTTTAAATTGTCTTAACTGGACCCTTGGGATTTTCTTTGCTGTGTTGCTCCATCACTGCTTAAGAGCTCATCATTGCTGCAGCCCTCACCTGCTGGAGAATGGTAATTTGATCATTGACAATAGAATAACATGGTTTAATTTGAAGATGCAAATGTAGTTAAGGTAGAATAATGAGTCAGTTCCTTGATCGTGTAGATGGTAGCTGTACCATTGACTTCGACAGACCTGTGCTGTTTTACATCAAGGGAGAATTTGACTTAGAGCCTGACTAATGAACTCATTTAACTCCTCTGACTCAGAAATAGGACTTTTTTTTCTTATTGTAGTGTAAAGGGTGAGGTGCATTTAAACAGATTTAATTAACCTGTCTAAATTTGATCACCTGTCTAATAGGTGTTCCTGTTCATTTAGGGATGAGGCAGAATCATTGCGTTTTCTAATTAAGAACTAAACTTAAGGCTGTGCGCCCATTTGAAATATGTAGTGTTTGGATTAGAAGGGGAGATTTGGAAAGAAAGCCACCTGAACACTTACCAGGAAGGAACTTGGCCAGGAAGAAGGAAACATAAGCATTGCTCTTCATTACTCCAAGATAACAAAAACCGGATGAGGGTCCATGCTTTCATTTCCCTTTTTTTTTTTTTTTTTGGTAGTGTTTCTGTATGAGGGTTTGCACATCTTGTGTTTTACTTTTTTTTTTTCAAATTTACTTCTCATTGAATTTCCTTCTTTGTCCTGGTTGTCCCTGTGAGAACTGAAGCCGTGGGGAAGCTGAGTTTAAGGTTATTTCTTTCAAGAGGGCTCTGATTCGTCCCACTTCTGCCTCCAGCTTAAATAAAGCATTTACAATATAATTGCGATTTCCCCCCCCACCTTTCCTTTGTTTTTCTTCCCTGTTCTCGCCAGTCCCCTGTGCCTGACAGCTCAGGGTCTCCTTCTCTACTGAACTTACCGCTTACTTCCATGTCCTTGTTATGTGCTTTACTAATTTCAGTGCTTCAGTAGCACTTCTCTGAATCATGGGGAAATTCTCTCTTATTTCCCTTCCCTGGGGCAACTTTGTTTTCCCTTTGACTCAATCTGATCTACTGTTGTCTCTCTCTTCCTCTCCCTACCCCCAAAAGCATCAGCTCCTTCTCTGTGAGCTAAAGTGACATTGCAAATGCTGTCTCTGTCTCACTCCTGGTTGTTCTTGGGTCATTTCTATGCTTCTGGTTCCCTCTGTGCACTCTGACCTTGTTACAGCTACTCTTCTTCCTACTGTCCATCCTCTTCTCTCCAGGATGCTGTGGAACTACTGGGACAGATATTTAGGGCAGCACAAATTAGGCATGTGAGCAAATCTTGATGGTACTGTTTCTTTATAAGCTGATCATTTGCTGTCTCTGGCCTATACTGTCATTATTTCTTGTGCTTGCCGTTTTTAATACAAAACTGATCTTAATTTGTGCTTTTTAGAGCTACTTTCACTCTGGATCCCTGTTTGCTATGCAGCAATGGGATGACTTTTCTGTTCTCTTTGTTTCTCGTAGTTGGTGAGATTGTTCTAGTTTACTGAAATTTGCTGTGTAGAGAATGTGCTTTTTTCAGTTTGCTATAACTGAAAAAGTAAAAATTGAAAAAAGTTTTAAGATATGTAGTGAATAATCATTAACACTTCTTCTTTTCCGTATCATTAATGATTTTTAGAGATTTTCAGACATCTGTCCTATTTTCTCTTCAGTCGTCATCTTCCTAAACTGCCAAATCCTAGTCTATTTCATCATGCCTTGTAAGGAGGTTGGTTCTTTATTTGCGATCATCCATTCCCAGTGCTACTAAAGCTTCTTAAATTAGGAAGGACCAAAATTTAATGCATCTCTGTCCTATCCCAAGAGGTGGGATGAGGGATGAGTTAACTCTGAATGCGACACACGCCCTGACTTAACAGGTGAGACCAGGTGTGAGTTAACTCTGGGTTAATTCTGCGCGGTTATGTGAAGTGAATGACAATCACTCCAGGGGTCCAATTCAATTATGAGTTTTACTAAAAGTACGTGTTGGAATACTAGTTACAGCAAATAGTGGCTTGGCAAAAGTATTTTATGATATCACAGAACTTATCAACACATTAACAGCAAAAGGTCCTTCTACAAGCAATGTATTGGCAACCATTAGTAGCTATAATACAGAACTTAACAAGAATCCAACAGCAGAGCTTAAGATGATGTTACTCTTACATGCTCAAAAAGGAAAAGAGAGAAAGAGAGTGGTGGAGAGGGAAGGAAAACTAAGGTATAAGAGATGGGGAAAGAAAGTAATATATCACCACTCACGGGAGGAGAGACTAAGAAATAGGGATATAGAAAAAAAGGAGAGAAGAAAAGAGAGAAAAGAAGAAAGGAAAGGGTGAGGGATCCAGCTACCCTTACGACTCCACGGCGTGGGTGATGATGTGTGGCCTCCGGTGTCCCACGGCGAGGATGCTGGGGTTTGTAGTTCAGGAGCGCAGCATCCTCCAGTTTCTGGTCCAGTTCCCCGCGGTGAGGCTGCTGGCAGAGGGTCCTCAGGGTGGTGGCTTCCCTCGTGGAGGGTCTTAGGTGAGCTTTTTTTATAGCTCTCCGAGTAAAGGAAAGTCTGAGGGGAAGGGGTGATTGCGAAAGAACGACAAGTCTGGACAAGTCCCGGGCCATGTCAAAGGGTCTCAGCTTTTCCCCTTTGTGTGCCAAGCTGGGCATATCAGAAGATGGAGCTATGTGCCCTCCAGCACATCCCCCACCTCCGGTATCGGCCAGCCGGCGTGGGCTGTGGCTCTCGTTAGCTTGTCGTTGATACGTAAATCGCAGTTCATCCTGTACTGAATGTGTCATCTCCTGAGTCCTGGGGCTGGAGGAACTAGTTTTGCCACAATGGTTTTGGCCATGATCCTTATCAATACACAACAATCTCGAAATGTAGATACACCTTGATGCACAGCTGCACAGTGATATTCTTTTATTACCTTTCTAATAGCTCTTGGCATTTTGATTGCATTCTTGGATATCTGCTGAGCATTATCTCTAAAATATACTTTATTTTTCCCTAGCATATATAATTTGTAATTCTGGCTGGTAACTGAAGAGAATGTGTCATGTAGGCAAAAATGCAAACCATGGAATTTGGGTAAAATACTGCAATTAATAGACTGGTGTACCTGAGTTTATGTATCAGCTGAGGAATTAGAGACCACTATGATGGGAGTATTTAGAGGACTGATGTGTCAGGCCAGTTCTAAACTTCGAACTTTACTAACGTAAATATTCCATCACTAACACCACACCTCCTTCTACTTTTTTTTTTCTTTTTGGACATTATTAATCTTTGTCACTGTGTATTCAAAACAGTCAATCCTTAAAACTTGCATTCTGTGTAAGTTGTGAGTATACAATACCACAGAGCTGATGCAGTAGGAGATGACAAGTGGTGGTAACACAAACGTCATTAGCATGAGCCAAGGCAGCTTGAGGTTTTCTCACCTTCCCATTCTACTTTTCTGCTTTTCGCAGCAGGTCTGAAGCAATTTTTCTTTTCTCACTCTGAATCATAACAAGGTACTTGTCAGAGGAAAATCCTGGGAGGAGCTGGATGGCTCAGAAGTACAGTCAGGAATTCAAATATAGTTGACTTTAGGATCCTTGTGACCTGACCCTACTCTGGGCAGCATGGGTAGAAAGATTTCCCTTGGCTTCAGTGTCAGGTAGGTCCTTACAGACCTCTGCTTTTTTAATGGTAGATAGCATGAATCAATACATGCAAAACCACAGAAGTTCTCTCTATGTTGGGAACCGCAAATCTCAACTCAAATGGCACTCCTTTAAGGCCAGCAGGCACTGGCTGTATGGTACAAGGAGACCAATATTAACTTTCTCTGCAATAATGGCTGATGTCAAAGGAACTTTGTTGAGGTTAAGGACCAAAAGGCAAAGAACACGTGCTGTGACTGATGGTCAGTTACTGTAACTTGTAGTTTGTAATTTCGAGCCAAGAGAGCTATAAAAGTTTACATTGACTGAGAAACTCCTTAGTTTTTGAAAGTACATCAACACAGGCTCAGTAAATATTGCATTTCAGCAGCCGGGAATAAGAACAGCGTGAGCTAATTCTCTGTACTAAACAAGTGAAACATTTTCAGTGGGAATTGTAGAGGCGATGAGCACTTTAGAATAAAAACAGTATTTAGGCACTTTAGGCATCAAATTCAAATACTTTGTTTATGTTTCTTAAGAGACACACACACACACATGTGTCTGGTAAGGATATATCTCTCTCTTGGTCTCTCATTACATTCAGTTACATCAATCTGACTGCAGTATTTTACCCAAATTACACGTTTTTTATTTTGCAAACTTAAAACTGTTGGAATATATTTGTAAATAATATACCAAATATATGCAGAAATAGATGTTTTCAAGTAAAGATGGAAAGCTGTGTAATAAATTCTTACTAAATTCTTCCCAGAACACTGGAATTACTGTATACAGAAATTTGCATATGCCCTTGAGAAATTAAGCTTCCTTTCACAGTTAAAAAAAAAAGGCAGAAAAAGAAAGTGGCAGCAGCTTGTCAACAATACTTAACAAAGCACTTAACAAAATTTGCACAAATTTTATATTGGGGAAAAAATGATACTTTTCGCATTCGAAATAAAGGGAATTCAAAAAAAGTTAGTTTAAAGCATCATCTAATGGAATATGGCATCTGGCAATACTGCCAAACTTTTCAGAAACAGACTAAAGTTTCTATGCCTTGAAACAAAATGCTTCAGGTTGTTTGATCTAAAATACAAAGAGTTCAAAACAACTCTTATACAAACAATTTTAAATTTTCTACTTTCTACAACATCTACCTGAAAACTTCCCCCAAGGGAAAAAAATTAGCTGTTGGGAAAACATTTTGAAAATTCCCAATGAGATTAAATTATTATACTTTTTACATTTTTTTCAATTATAAAGGTTTATGAAACAATTAATGATATGGATATACAGCCATTTACAAACTCCTTTAATACCGTCAGATGGGTATTGAGAGATTTGTGTAGAGAACTCATCTACAGCTTCTACTGTAACTTTCTTGGCCTCAGAATTGTTGTGAGGAGGGAGAGTTATCTGATTTCTACAAATAGTGTTCTAATTTCCCACATTTTTTTTCCTTTAGTCACACAATGTAAGCTCCATAGCATCTGTACATTGGAATCACAAAGGTTTGCAAAATTGTTAATGTGGAAGAACATCTGAACATTACATGCACTTTTTTTTTACTCATGATACTGATAAGACACTAGATCTCTATTACACTCATTTCATTGCAAAATTGAGATGGTTCATCACTACAAAAACCTGAATTTTCTTGAAGTAAGAGGCTAGGAATTGAAGTGAAATCATATACAAAAATACATAATGTGTTTTATCTAGAGCTTAAGAATTTCTTCTTTAAAAAGGGAGCTCATCACCTGGAAGTGGCAGGTGAATAAAAACACCTAGTCTCATTAGATCATTAAATAATTGCTGTCTGCTAATATGATTTAGCAAGAAAAAGATGCATCTGACTGTAATTTTATGAGGAAAGACTAAAGGAAGCGCTAGCACAAGCCCACACATCATTGGCACCCTGGTTCCCCTCTTCCTGAGTGATCAATGTAAGCACATGCAGAGAGAGCTCTTTGGTAATCACAGGAGAGGAGAGGGAGCATGCAGGACATTAAAAGATCCTCTTGTTTTACCAATCAGAAAAGTAAAAAACAAAAACAAACAAACCACAAAAACAAAGAAACAAAAACTCAAAAAATCAAAACAAAACCAAAAAAAACCCGTGAAACAAACAACAAAAAAACTCCCTGCACTGTCAAACATCCAGGGCAACTGCAGAAACAGAGCCCAAAAAATTACAAACTGGTGAGTAATACATCAAGTTGGAAGTGTGAAGGAGGTTCTTAAATGTAAAAATCATGTAGAAACAACCTGTCAGAGCAATAATAAAAGGCTAAAGAATCCTTGAAGATTATATTCAACTAGTTTATGAAGTAGATTAAGTAATTTTCGAATTAGGTGAAGTAATTTTTGCGGTAGTAGGCAGCTGGAGTCAGCATCTTGGGGGTTCCCTTGCTGTTTCTACCCTACTAAATCATATTGAAGACACACTCAAAATGTACTACATGAAGTGGAGATGCCACAGAAATGCTGAAGGGTTAATCTCTTTAATATTAAAGATTTTAACTCGACAATGTAATTAAAAAAATGCAAACAAGAATTGTGTTTTTAGAAGACTTTCTAAATCAGTATTTTGAAGCTTGGTTTTGTAATACGCTGGATGCTTCTGACACCACAGTGGAAGTTCAGGGTGTCAGCCTGTCACACAGTTGTACTTTCTGATTTGGTTTGATTTAATTACATTAGGTTTCTTTGAAACTGCCGAGTTACTCTGTGATAATACAGGTCTCTTATGCATGGGGGGTTGCAGACGTGGCATAAATATTCAGAAAGGTAATTTTAATAAGCAGATTTACTGTGCATACCAGGAACAATAATTTACAACCTAATACCAACCAACTGTGTTTCAGGACACAATTAGTGAATTAGATGTCAGCACTCACATATTTCAGTGACAGTTATGTACTTTTTAAGAAGTCTTCTAAGTTCCTCCATGCTATTTAGATACATAGTTACTGTAGGAAATCTGCCTCTTGGTTTTTAAATCTATTCAGCATCATTAAAAACAGTCAGAAAAGAGGTGGGCAGCTTCCTAGCAGTATAAATCACAAAAAAAAAAAAAATTATAAAAAATAGGCTAAGTTCTTTTTATGATAAAAGAATCAACTCAGGCTCTGTGTGTATTTTCTGAGGCTCACAATGCCATTCTGACAGAAATACCTCATTAAAATATTTCCGTCTGAATTATACGGAAGGACACTTAGTACAAGTTTTAGGTCTCTTATACAGTGCCAAAAAGCCCCCAAATCAGAATGTTTCTGCTTTGTGTGGAAAGAGGAGCTGATTACAGCTGCTCCGCGACAGCTTTGGCAGCAGCCGGGGACACCTGCTTCAGGTGTGGGCACTGCCCTGTGGGTGTGGAGCCGTCCATAACGGCCAGGAGACTTCTTGCCATAGCAGCAGCTGCTGCTCCACCTCTGATTCTTCAGTGAGTGCTGCCTTTCATCTTGCAATGCAAGCAGAGGCCTGCTTGATCCTCAGCATAAAGGCTGAAGTGTTTTTGTACCCAGTGAAAACAATATTGTCATTGCTAACAATGGTGAGCTCACTGTGCCTCATGTGAAGAGGCGTTATCATATCAACTAATTATGTGCAGACAGGGCTGTGGTGCCGGGTGCTGCCAAGTTGTGGGGCCTCGGGGCAGGGGTAGCAGCAGAGGCCCTGGAACCATGGGCACAGGCTGTAAGCACAGACCAGACCCCACTGTGCCCCAGTGGTGGGTGATGAGAAGGGCAGCCTGAAGATCTGAGGTTAGACTGGTTTTAAGGAAAACAGCCAAGCAAGAGGATGAAGCAGCTGCTGTGGCCTGGGAAAGAAACACTTGGGGTGCACCTTGCAACAGGTGGTGCAGGCCAAGGGATGGCAGTCATCTGCAAAGTCAAACATCTTACAAAAGGACAAGATCCCAAATGTGGCAGGGGACCAATCCCCTTTTTCATTCTGGTTCCACTCCCATATGAGCTCTCTTGAGTCTGTTTGCTTTGTGCTTGAAGGTTGAGACCATCAAAGTTGAGGTGACCGTCAGCTCAATGGAGTCAGAAGATCTGACCCCCTAAAAAACCAAAACAAAACCAAACCCAAAATTTCTTCTGTGGTGTTAAAATGAATGTGTAATTTCATATCTCATTATTGATAATATCATCACAGAATGTTAGGGATTGGAAGGGACCTCAAAAGATCATCTAGTTTGCATAACCTCCATAATAGATCTATGTTGCACATTAATGACAGACTGTTCTTAGCTGATAATTTCTGAGTTGTGGTTGGCAGTTTTCTGTTTACATCAAGCCCTGGACTGCAGGCTAACAGATTATATGGGGCATAGCTCCATCTCTTAGAGCAACCTACGCTATAGTAGACTTTAGTAGGTATACCAGTATACTATAGTAGTATGGTGAACTATGAGAAATATGTAGCTGAGGAATAGCATATACAAAATGCAATATACAGGTAAGCCATAGCCACTTCTGCAAAGTGCTTTGTTCTGGTCTAATACTAGCAATTTCGTCATGGAGCCCTTTACCTGTAGGTCACGAGCTCAAATTCAGTACTGGTCATTTCTTGCTGGCTACTAGCCACAGGAGGTGTCAGATCCAGTCTAGCTTCCAACAGACAAGAACTTTGCAATCCCAGAGGTGGAGATGTTCAACATCACTGAAAATTACTCAACTTTTTTTTTTAAACATAGTTTGTTCTATCTTCAATCATTTTCCTGTCCTAGGTTATAAAGGAGAGAGAGGCTTATTTTTCAGCATGACTGAGAACCAGTTCACATTACTTTAGGGAGTCTGACTAATAATTTGCAAGTGAGAAGCTGGAGTGATCTGAAAGGTTCAAGAAAAGAGAGTACTTTTTCTTTATGAGTTACTGAATATAAAAGACTGATTCTGTCTTTTGTTTTTGTGGGGGACAGAACTCATCATCACAACACTACCAACACCATCAATCTGGACAGCACAACAACTTAAAAATATTCTGTCATAGCTTGTGGCTGTGGTTGTTCAGCTCCTTTCTCCAGAGTGAAATAATCTGATGTAGTATTAAAACTGCCACTAAGAATTGTTAGTGTATAATTTATCCTTGCAATTAAAAAGCATTTTTAACCAAGTGTCACAACACACTGACAAGTCAATTAGGTTGTGATTTACATTACAGTGCTTTGCTACTTGATTTAGTGTCACTCCAGAGGATCTGACAAACAGCCCCTGTGGAGTAAGACAGTGCTTTCAGTAAAGAATGAATTCATTTCCCGTGTGTTAGCAAGGATTGAAAGATAGTTGCTGCCTGGTACTGAAACAATGATTCATATATTTTGTTTGTTTTCCAAAATGTTAAGCAACAGAATAGCAAAACTTTCTAGACAGAAATAATACTAGGGTCAGACACAGTGATTGATAGCTTGGTGTTTTTATAAAACAAAACTTAGTACGATACCTGAAGGGTTTTTTGTTTGTTTGGTTTTCTTGTTGTTGTAGTAAGGAAGGAAGATGAATCTGGTTATTTTATATTTTACTTAGTCGTTGACTAAAACTGGGAGTTTGGAATGTCAGAATATGAAAGCCACGAAGAAGTCGGGTTAAATGTTTTTAATGAAACTCACCAAAGGTAGGTGAAATGCTATTACCATTGGATTTAAAAAAAATACAGTCCCTTAAGTGTCATCACTAATATCAAATTTTCACTACATTAGTATTTTGAGATATCATTTATTGTTGGTTTTGGATGCTTCGATTTTTTTTTTTCTTGTCGTCTTTCCAATGAGTACAATAATATTACAGAAAATAAGTGTGAAACTATGATACTGATGAGAGTTGTGTTGAGGGGACAAAATTCTCATACAATGAGCTAAATGAGTCATTCGTTCTTCTCATTAGCTATAGTTAGCTGTTTCTAGGGAAACTCTACCAACCGTGATGGAGTGAGATTTACCGGTTTGTTCCATCTCTACTTGCTCTGCTCTGGTAACTGGAAGTAGCTGAATGGTGTCCTGGTGTCTTGGTGTCCTGGTAATGTGAGAAGTGTTCTTTCGGCCCATAGGATGACTTGATAGTTGCAGTCACTAGAAGTGATTAAGCAAAGACCGTTCCTGCAGTGGGAAGAAACCTCTGTTACTTTGAGATTCATAATGTTCAATCCTTTAATCCACAGTTTTTCCTTCATGTAAAAAAATTTTTTAAAAAAGGGGGCAAATTCAACTGTTAATTACCTACATTTTATGGATACATCGTTCAGCAGTCAAAAAGTTGCTGGAAGTGCAAGATCTTCAGGAAAGCAACTGTTGAAGTAAATGGCACTCATTAGTTCACTAACAGCTCAGTTCTTCATTGCTGTTTAGCTCTCTGTAGCTAAAGGACAAAAGGAAAAATGAGCAAAACATCATAAAAAGTTATGAGTCCATCCCTGACTGTTTTGTTAAAGCACGAGCTTCACAGTCCTTAAAATCAGCTAAACTTTTTTTTTTTTACAAATACTTCTTGTTGGAAATCTAGAAGGAAAATATAATATGATTTAAGAGTCTTTTTTAAAAAATTTTGCACTGCAATAAACTTATCATTTGGACAGAGCTAGTATTGTAGGGAGGAAGAATTGTATGTGTATGTAGCTAGCATGTTAAGCACTTGTGTGGGCCTTAGAGTGGGTTTAGCAGTAGTCTTATACAAGGGAGTATATCTTGCTGCAGAAAAGAATAGCACTATAATGATTATATATACACAGTTCTTAGGTAAGATGGTATGACCGTGGCATATTTTAATGGTTTGCCAGGTAATAGAAAAGTTACAGACCTTATGAAGTGTGTATACTGTCAGTGAATTGGCAGTGTACTTCTCTATGTAGCCAAGATGTTGCATAACAAAATTTGGAGAGATGTGTCCTGATTGGCACTACTGGAGGAGGTGCTGAAAAGCCTATGGATAGAAACTTTTTTAAGATGGTACAAAATGAGGTTTGTGCCTTTGTATTGTCTTTGCTTGTATCTACTATGTGAATTAAATTCTGCCATATTCAGGTGAGTTTCCTGAAAACAAGGCAGGTATGTGTTTTGTTTCCTTGCTTTTCTGCAGGTAATCTTGATTTGGCTTCATGAAGGGTGGGAGAATACCCTGTAGTACAGGGATTTTTCTCCCCAGCTCCCTTTAGATCCTTTTCAAGAAAGACGATGAAAAACTGGCAACAAATCAATCTCATCCAAACAGTTGGAGACTAGTTAAAAAAGGTGACGCCAATTCCGCATTCTAAACAAATTAACTGCCTCTCACAGTGAAATGTCACAGTGGATATTTATGCACAAATACATGACATCAGGTATAAACCAGTAAGTACAAGCTCTGCAGGGGATGCTGTGACCTTCTTACTGTAATGTCACAATGTCTTGAGCTTGCAAGGAAAGTGATGTTTTTCACAGTTCACAAAAGCTAGTTTCCCCATCGTGGTACTGCTTTTCTCATCCATCTGCTATAGTCTTACTACCTTAATAGAGTGTCCTCAAAGAGCACAAAACAAATTGACTAAATTTGCAACAAAATACATGGATTTTTTCCCAAGGACATATTAATTCAGCCCTAAATAATGAATTCCTAGCTGGGGCTTATTATAGAAGATCTTATTAGACAAATGTTTTGCACACCAGAAAAAGTACGGCAGCAAGAAGGCAAGATGATGTTTTTGGTAAAGCTCAGGTATAGCACCTTGGTTTCCTGATTTCTCAGGCTTGAGTACTTTTCATGCAGAAGGTAAGGTGTGCCTTGGTGTAGTCTGCTCCAGGACACTGTAAGCAAGAAATAAAACGTCATAACTTGAATTTTCCTTCTTGAGGAAATTTCCTTCTGTTCCTACTCCTGCTGTCAGTGAAGTCAATAATGGGATTGACTTCAGAGTTGTGAGTTCAGTCATCTTTGGTCATGCTTGTGCAAAAGTCAGGGAGCAGAGCAGTGGTAAGACTGGAGCAAGAAGTGTTTTTTATATACTGATAAGTTTTTGTTAGGAGAGCCATGCACTCAGTCACAGTGAAGAAGGAAAACACTTCTGTGACCTGCCCAACAAGAATAACATTTATCTTGTGCACATGTTGTAACTCTTGGAAATTACTAATTTTCGAAAGGTTGTGGGCGGTTCATGTATTTATTTTAATTTTCCATCCTTTGAATTCTCATAGGATTCTTCTTTGGATGTTGATGATCTAATACGTTGAAAAGATACTTAACATCAATGGAATAGTGCCCCTTTGGTACCTTTTTTCCTGGGTGATCCAATTACAGTAATAGAGGTATAAGTCCAGATGTGTGGTCAGCTTTGTAAAGACAGAGCTTCATACTGAAAATCTGAGTGCACCAATGCCTGTTTTTTTCCCAGTATTAGAAATATATGTTTTGTATTTAGAAAAAAGTAGGTAAGTTCTCCTCTCAAAAGTTATGAAATACTGTTGAGAGCATAGGAGCCAAGTTTGATATTGCTGATTTTTATAGATGTGACTTGCAAGGTAGCCAGACTTTTGGATTTTCTGAGCTTAAATTAATAAGATAGGGTTATTTGTACTGTGTTCTCCTTGGTAACTTGCACTCATCTTGACTTGTGCCCTCCTTTATTTCTCTCCATGGCATAGGTCAGCACTACAGAAAACCTCTCTTATGTTTGTCTAAAGCGATTGTATTGTGCTATTGATTTACGCATGAAATACATCTATGTTATTGTCCAATGTAAGCTAGATTATGTAAGGGATGTTACCTGAATGTATGTGATTTTTTGGGGGGTACCTGATGGTATCTTTACAGTGCTAAGAGCAGAAAAAAAGCAGAATATGGGTAACAATAAATAGACAGAAAAGGAAAATCTTGTATTGTGTCTTAAATAGTGAATAGAGGAGCTGCTAGCAAACCATGCTGAGAGGAGTGACTGATTTATTCTTTCGTGTGTGTGACAGAGACATTGGAGGACCTTACATTTAACACTGTACCAATTAAAACAAACAAACCAACTAGGAAATATTAAGAGAGCATCTAGCTGGAGGCTGAAACTGGTGTCTCCATCCCTTTATTCCTGCCTTTTTCCAAAGATCCGGGAACTGTGTGGCATTTAGTAAGAATTAAATGCTTGAAGCTGGGCTTCATACTTTCCATAAGACCATGTGTGGTTTACAAGATAATCTGTTTGCCTAGCATGATTTATTTTGAGTTTAAATTATTTTCTGGTGCAGTTTGGGTGGATTAGAAACAGAAGAGAGGCAATGGGAAAGGAATAAAAGTAAAAATGGTGGGGCAGCAGACTTCAGGAGAAGGGCGATGTGGCAATAGCAGGAAACAATCCTTCCTAAGAAAAGAAAACATCTTTATTACCAATGGGAAGCCCAAGATCCCTGGGGCTGATAGAGAGTAAAAGAAAGAAAATCACAGTGCCTTTGATTTTTCTGCACAAAGGAGGTTACAAGACCTTCATCACAGGACATGGACAAAGGAGGAAGAGGAATCAAATGGAAGGGGAAGCAGTTTTCCCTCATGATTGTTTGGCTTGTTCTATTTGTGTGTTTTAAAATACAGACTAAATACACTAATTGCACTGTTACAGGTATTGTTATGAACTACAAAAATCAAGAGGCAAGTTTCTGTGATATGTTTCTTCCACACCAGCAATTTGGGAAGGTGATACAGGAAAGAGACATTTAAGAATTAATTTAAAAAAATCTTTTAAAGCAAGTATAATTTCCAAGCCAGTTTAACTTTCTTTTTAATTGAATGTATCATGCATAGATTTTTTTTTTTTTTTTTTTTTTTACTTAATGTCAGCTCAAGCAAGCCAGAGTGCACATTCTTTCCTAAAAATGGTTATAGAATTCTTAAATTACAGAACATTTGCAATACTGTTTGCATATGATAGGGGCTTTACTTACAAAAGACATACTGTGAATACCTTGTTGCTTTATGTAATTATATATCCTTAAAGCTGTTTCATATGCAGTTAATGATAGGGAATTTGAAGGCATTTAAGTTTGTGCAGTGCACAGACACAAAGAAAGGGTTCACATTATTAATGTTTGTATTTTAGTAGGTCTTGGAAACAGCATAGCAGCCCTGATTTGGAGGCTTAAAAACTTGATAAATGTTGGGATAAATTGTTTAACTAAGAAATTGGTATTAAGTGGGGTGAAATAGTGCTTCTGTACTCTCAAATGCACCAGTTTCTTTCTATGTCCTGGTCTTTCAATCTTATCCAAGAAAATATATTTTGTCCTAAAATTTCTCCACATACCCTTATGCCATGCATTCGCAGTGCTCAGTACCGTTATAAATGCACTGACAAGTTGCACGACAGCTTTCCCATTGCTTCCAGTGCATTGAATTGAGAAACACAAAATCTTGGGCCGTATAAGGCTCCCAACTGGGGCCTGGTACCATGTCACGAAGGTCCTTCTGTGAGCAGTGTGCAGGTGAGCTGCTTAGGCCTCAGAAGCCACCTAATTTGAGTACCAGAGATTGTTGCTGAGTGTGAAACCATGCAACAAGCTAGATAAACCTCAAAAAAGTCTGTGATGTAAGCTATTCGATTTTACGCTGAAGCAGAACGGAGGAGAATTGTTCTCACAGCCGACAGCTGGTATTCAGCATGGAGGTGGAAACCACCAGCACAGCAGAGACCAAGTGAAATGTCTGCTGTCTCTCAGCTGATGGCACTGTCAGTCTGGATGAGCATTTTTCATCTGCTTCCATCCAGCTCAGAAGAGTGCTGCAGACAGCGTAAATTAAAGCAATTTGACATTTTGTAGAGCAGAGAAGAACTGAAAGAGGCAGACCCTGATCTCTGCTGGGAGGCCACCTGCTGAGCGTGCTGCCCAACTCAGCTGTTTCTCACCGGTGGTTCTCTGAGGGTCACCCCCCTGCTTCTTGTAGAAGGAGTTTAGCTCCATCCAAAGTGTCAGAGGAAGCTTTCTTGCCCATGAAGTAGGGACCAGGCTTTGTATGACATTAGAAAATGCAACCTGTGGCTTTGCCATTTTGCCACAAGGAGAGAACTCTCAGGCTGATGTATGGAAAAATAAGAGTCACTTTTTTGTAGCAAAATATAAATGTATACAAATGTGCATTCAGGGAGATTTCTTACTGAGAAACTAACTACAAGTAATAACATATGGAAAAACGTTTGCATGTGTGAAAGATCAATATTGTGTATTTTCAAGACTTAGAATTACATTTGTTGTGCAGTCGAAATAATGGTTTTTTACTGGCATTCTTTCTAATTGTAGAAAATTTATTGGTTTTTTAGATCGTAATAATGTATCTGAAATCTCAGAGTGGTATGTCAAGCATATGCCAGTTTATATTAAGAGAAGTAACTGCAGTCTTTCATTCCCTTTTTCATCCTGTTTCTCTATTTCTATTTAGTCTATTTATCTTTCTGGGGAAAACAATGGTCGGTTTTGTATTTATGTACTAAGTACTGTTCAGCACTGAGCGTGACATTCCAAATGAAAGAGTCCATGATATTTAATGGCAGAGAGGAGGAATGAGTCAGGGATAGTTCTAGCTGTTGTGGAACTGACACCCAGAAGACAGAAACATCTAATATATAGATTGTCTGTGACAGATATTAATGTTTGGTATTTCTAAATCTAGTAATTATTTTGTTTATAAATGCGTTTTATGTTAGCTGGGATAGAACAGTGGTAGTAGGAAGCATGGCCTAAAACTATCTGATCTCGAATTCTTATTTTTTTAATTTACTCCAATAATCTACTAGTTGTAGGTTGGTTACAGAATTGCAAGTTCAAGCCATTTAAAAAATTATGACAGCCTTAACAGTATTATCATATTCACTTTCAATAAAAAAAAATCCAAAGGCCTACAAAATTGCAAGTAAACACTTAAAACACCTGTACCTGATTTTAAGTGGTATAAAGTGCTGTAATTTTACTGACTTCAGAATTAATTCTAATGTGTTGAGAAACCATTCTTCACTTTGAATGTTTAATAATTTATCACAGTAGCTGATCTTAGGGAAAATTGCTGTTAGATTCCACAAACCTGAAATGAAATGCAAAAGCTGTACGGGGGGTAGAAATTCAAATGAATGTTTACAATAATTGATGTTTGACATCCTGTTCATGAGCAAAAATGTTTATTAGTGCAGTTTATATAATGGAAAAAGCATTCTGTTTTAAAACTCAGAAGAACTTCAGAAACTGATTAAGGAGACACTGAACAGTTGGCGAATCTTCTTAGGAGATGAAATTCTTCAATGTTTGGTCTTTCAGTAGCAGCTTCTTTAATGATTTATCTGCTGTTGCAATATGGTTTTTGATACATCTTATTAAAAAATCTATGGTTGTTAGTCCTGTTATTGAAGATAATTTCTATAATGGTATTCATGCTATCTTTCTGTTCCCTCAATTTTAAATAAGTGACATATGTGGTGCTGATTACTGCCTTCCAAAGACGTAACTGCTGGAGAATCATTGGACTTAGAGCACATCTATTTGTAGCATTGGAATATCTGTGTGAATCCTTCCACACTGAAAGCAGAGCCAGTGAGATGATGTTTTCTCACATTAACGAGTGGTGCTGTGTGATAGAAGGTGCTATGTGTAGAAGACTCGGTAAACAAAGTAGGGACATAAAAAAGGTTGGTGAAATATGCAGAACTTTCAGACTGGAAAGAGGATTACATCAATAAGAATAAAGATTTTTGCTTTCATAGAAAAAGAAAAAAAAAATTACAGGTGAAAACACTAAAATAGAAGGTTTGGCATAAACTAAAAATTTTGCATGTCTACAGGAAGAGGTTTTCATACAATTTTGTCATTTTTGTAGTCTTTAGAGCCTTTAGAGTGATTTAATTTATCCTAAGAAGGATTAGGTCTGATAGTCATCAGAGGAAAGAAAGAAACAAGCAGATTAATGCATTTGTAATTTGTAATCTGGATTATGTAGAAACTCCAGTGAGGAAATAAGTATGTTCTTTATAGGCACTTAGAAGAGAATCTATGGTACTCATCATAAAACCTCATAAACTGCAGAAGTATATAAAAAAAATTGTCAAAAGAAGGAAAAAAATAAAATAACTTTGCAGATAAGACAGTTATTTTGGCTGCTGTGATAATAAAAGATGATCTGCAGGAGAGGAGTAACGGCAGTGCATTAATGAGTTCTGAAGGGGAGAGAATGGCAAAAAACAGCGTTTAAAAATTGCCACAGATGTAGCACTTTTAATTGGGGCTGCATTTGCTGCTCTTAGGGACAATGAGTAAGGGTTTAGTTCTGGCTTTTATGAAGACATCAGCTGGGATGCCTCAACAGTTTTTATTTTTAATATCATCCCTGCAGTTTTGTGCAATTCATAGCATTCTGTCTTTTCTCTCTTGATCTTTTCATGGTCGTGTTACTTCTTTCAGGGAGTAGAGGTCTGACTGAGGGAGACAGGCACCTGCTGTAATAAAACCGTCATTAGCAAAGATACAAATATTGAAAGGTTATAAGATAACACGTAATATTTAGGTATTTTTGCTGTGTGATTTCCTTTTTCTATACTCGCCACCCTCCACCCTGTGTGGAAATACTTCACTGAAGCCTATTCAGTAAGTAAAGGTTACTTCTTTCTTTCTTTCTTTTTTTTTTTTTTTTTTTTTAAGTCAAAGTATATTTTTTCAGTTTGAAATGGGCTTTGCTTTCTATACCTCTTTCAGAAGGCTCATTCATACGCAGGCACACAAGCCTGTGCTTTTTTCCACGTACAGGCACTGTGATAGTTCTGTGGCAATATGAGCTCTAACTTGTTTGAATTAGAGATAACTGTAATGCTGCTTTGTTTTTTGTAATTGCACAGATTGCAAAAACAAGCAAATAAAAAAATCTAAGCCGGAAGATAGCCTACATGTTTGTAGCAAATGAATAGAGTTCTGAAACTGTAATCCATAAATTTGATCTGCTCATTGTCAAAAACATCTTGAAACTTCTAATTTGGTTTGAAGATCAGTGACAGATTTGGATGGGAATCCCGATAAGAATTGGGATCCTTATTTCTATTTTATAGGTTTCTAGAGAAAAGCAGCAGGGAGACAATTCCACAATGCTTTCAATAAAAAAGTAAAAATGTAACCTTCATGTTTGAAGAGAGGGGGAAAAATAAAATCTCTGCAAACCGCAATCTATCAATCTATATCCCAGAGGAGTGTAAGAGTTTTGCATGCTGTGAATACATTAACTAGGCATGCTAATCCAACACTATCAGTACAGTAATCTCCAGCAGTATTGAAGTACATTCCACATTTTGGGCTTATCTAAATTTGTTAATTAAATACCACATTTTATATTTGAAAAAGCATGTTTTCTGAGCATTAAGCATGAACGAATGTGACACATTGCTTATCTTCTAGTCATCAGCAGTTTGTCTTCGACCAAATTGTAATGGAAGCCTCTGCTCTTTCCTGAATACTTCAAAAGGGGACTTAAAATAGAAGCTGTAGCCAGAGCAATTGTTAAAAGCAGCAAGGAACACCTGAAGAAATTTTGTCAAATGTAGCGTTTTAAAGGAGTTCATATTTGTCATCATAATTATGAATGCGACATCTTTAACTTTTCTTATTAGCTGCAGAGACTTGGACTAGTAACAACACATTTTTCTTTCATAATAAGCTTCTATAGATGGGCATACTTTTTTCACTTGGAACAAAATCCCGATGACATTCACTGATATATAACTGGTCCCTGTGTGTGCCATTTGGAAGCAGGAGCTCTTTGAGATTCATATCTGATGAAGCATTTAAAAACCCTACTTTAAGCATAGGATTTTAACCAGATGATTTCAAAGTGAGACAATGTGTCACTTTTGATAAAATGAGGGTTTTTTAAAAAAAGGAAAAAATAATAAATTTATCTACTATTAAGATTCTGAAAGTGGATCCTTTCAGAGCATTGGTGCAGAGATGATCACTGCACCCTTGCTGCAGCTGAGAAGGATCCAAAGTTGTATTTTCTCTGTATTGAAATGGAAACAAAAACTTTTGCATGTTGTTTGTAAAATGCCTTCTCCAATGTTTTCATTTTAGCCTGGTGAAAAGGGTGAATCTGAAGCACAGGAGTGTTAAAACTTCAACAAGTGCAGGGCAATGGTCTGCTTGATTAAGATAATGATTTTTTACCTCAGCAACCCACCTAAAATGTCAGAGATGCTTGAGTTTATACTGCCCCAGTAACTAAACGTAACTGACATCAGTAGTGATGATTAGAGATTAGTAATGATGTTTAACAGCAACTGCTCACTGCTTCTTGGTTTGAAACTGCGTCCACTCTGCTTCTTTGTGGTGTCATTGGGAGTCACCAGGTCACTTAGCTTTAAATCTGATATTTCAGGACTGTACCGTGCAAACCTCACCTGGGTGGGCATAGCAAAGACCAAAATCTTCCCCAGACACAGGACTGTGATTATCTGACCTTAAGGAAAAAAAGCACCATTTCAGGCACAGCACTGAATAACTGCCTGAGGCATCATGACTATAACCTGTCGTTTTATAGCAGGATGCGTATACTCTGTATGTCTTCCAAGGTAGTTGGAGAGAACACCATTGTATAAAATCTGTGATAGTGGAAACGCTTGCTGAGTACCACTGAGTGTGATGGATGTTTTCTGTGAATGAATTTCCTGTCTTTTTATCTAAATTAAATTACCCTGCCAACAGTGTACCCAGCTACTCTGAAGTGACCGTTAATATGCTTTGTTCATTGAAGTCAATGGAGATAAACAGAACAATAAAGTTATTAATGTAAGGGAGAGTTTGCATATCAAATATTTAACAGAAGGTTTGTGGGTTTTTTTCTGAAAAAATATTTATCCAAACTTGACATCTACCGATGAAGGTTTTTGAAGTTTCAGAAACAGTGAACCAGAAAGAAAAGAAATAATAATTGGCATATTTTCGAGAGAGAGAGGAAAGCATAACATAGACATATTCTGCATAGTGAGGCACTGTCTACACTGAGATTCTAACTATATTAAAATACAGATGCATAGTGAAATTTCCCTGGTATAGGTGTACTTAGAAAGAAAGAAAAAAGTGATTATGCAAAGTCTGTTAAAAGTTTTTTGGTACTGAAGTACCATAGTAAAATCTGATCTAATCAGACAAAGTAATAGGTGGCATAAGTTATTTTGTCTGACACGAGCAGATCTACTCCAGAGACGTTACTAGCTTAAATATAATTTAAAAAGAAACTCCGTGCACAGCACAGTTACCTAGTAAGATTTTAGAACTATAAAGACAACTTCTCATGAACTTTTCGGTATCGGTTTGATTTCTCTGATGTTATGTCTGCATGCCAAACAGCCAGTTGTTACACAGATGGATGAACGTAGCTGTTCACTCTGTAGGTAGCAGCCTTCAGCAGAGAGGTGTGTCAAGTCCTCAAAGGTGTTTGTTTCATGACCATGCTGTGTAAATATAAAGTGCAAAATGCAGACCTCTAAGAAGAAAGTACAGTCACAACCTTATTGAGTTCAGGAGTAAACTTTGGAAGTCATTGCTCCACCATTTTTAACCATTGTTTAAGTGTTTAATTAATTGAGTTAGTTGAAATTATATGGAATTAATTTAATAAATTTCTTTAATTCAACTTAGTGGGAAAAAATATGTTGTGGAGAAATCATATTAATTATTAGTGAATGCCTAGTACTACAGTTAAAATCCTCCCTTCAAACAGAATATGCTGTAGTTATTAAAATGAGTTTTCATCTAAAGAAAATCACCCCCTCTCCTGATATAGGATAGAATAGTTCCTGTCATTTCTTAAATCTGTCACATTTATAACTATGGAACTTTAATAGACTTTAACATTTTGTTGTAAACTGATGCATATCAGCCATCTTTCTAAAATGTCTGAAGCTTCAAGAACATCAGCATTGAAATATGAAGGACAGCTTTATGTATAAAGTATGAATCTTTACAGTCCTTTCTAATGTAGCCTTTAAAATCATTCATAATGCGTCTTTCATATTATAAACTATGGGCTGAAAAAGCACAACTCGGGGAAATGTTTTTTAAGTTTTTATGAATCCCTCTAATTCTATGTATGCATGTATTTCTGTGTGTACCTTCAGTGGTAAAAATATTGGATGTTTTCTAACCTCTTTAGAGACTGGAATTAAGAGCAGGTAGTGCACTAAGCTGTTGCTTTTGGGCACAAGGTCACATTTTAAAAAGGCTACCTGTGGTTAAATAAAAGTAACTTACATCCCTTATTCAGAGGTTATTTAAACACATAAATTCCACGTTCTTGGAGAACTAAATATTGATTTTTAATTTAGGAACCTAACTCCTATAAGGATCTGAACAGTGGAAAACAAGGTCTTGCATAAACTAGTAAGACTTATAGTTTTAAGTGTTTCCTTTTCTGAAAAGTACCTTTTTTTCATAATTCTAAAGAACTTGAAAGTACATATGAAGTATTGGTAATTCTTCACTATCCTCACAATCTTATAGGGCCAGGTTTCACCCTGCTTTCCCAAGAGAGGCTAAATAAATTTTAAAAACCTAAATAAAATAGCTACCCTTCAAGAAATGCATTTATCATTCTTGCTAGATTAACCTGTTTAGTCTTCGCGCAACTTTAATATAAATGAAGTCTGTTGTTCTGGATGGCTTCCAGCTGTTACACAGTAGCAGAAAACCTAGTTTTTATAAGTAAATATGTAATTTAAATATTTTAATATTTTATAAGTAAATATACATTTAATGTATTTTATATAAATAATAGAAATTTATTTTTATCTTCTCAAAATTTACTGAAAGATTCAGTTGGTTTGGTAGCTCATAAACAATGAAAGCTTTGCAAATCTGAAATCATAATAACTCATTAAGTCTGAAGTATTTTTTTTCAGATCTTGTTAATAAATGGTTAATAAAGTATATTAAAAGATCTCTTCATTCTCTACTAGCTGTGTAAAACTGTGCTGTGCAGTTTTCAGCATGAAAATTCAAATTATTAATTCTAACAGTTGATTAGCAATTATTACTAAAGTGATTCTTTATAGCTGTTTATTTCTTACATTTCTAATTTTCTCAAATCACTGGGTTCTTGCAATGAATTTCATAGGAGTATTAAATGCCACTTGAAACAGCTGTTTTTTCAGAGTACCGACTCTCCTCCTTATAAGTTCAGTTTGTTTTAGTCTCCATTTAAACTTCCTGATATGGCCCAGTCCCATTATTTTAAAGGAATATTGCAAGCAGGACAACTTTAAAATTGGAGAGTTCCCAAATGTGCCCATTGTATTCATATTGAATAAGCAGCAAAATAACTGTGATAAAGGTATCATACTGCTGCCAACTTTTTTTCACTTGGACAAGATTGGTGTGGTTAATATCTTATATGCAGGTAAGATTAGTTATTTAAGCAATGGTAAAATTATCAGATGAGAAAAAGGGGCCATTTTAGTAATTTGTAATGTGGATACGTGTAAATGATTATGTGTATGAGATGTATGTATGTATACATGCTATTTGGTGTAGGTATAATGTGTGATGCTCACATACTTGCATACACATAGATGTAAATTCTTTCCTTATTGATCCGTCGCTGTTCTACCCCCACAGTATGGTTGATAGTATATTATTTTCATAAAAATGTAATTCAATATAACAGATATCCAGCATAGGAAAATACGGTAATGAAAATGATAGAGTTTGTGAATTACAGTAACTACACATTTTATTATGTTGTACACTTTACGTTTTACATTTTATTGTAATATTTATTTTACGATTATTACACAGATTGTATCTCCTGAAATAATTTAACTGTTGATTTGATACTGGTAGTAAATTGCTCCTTACTTTTAGCTGATACAACTGTAGCTGTTACCTGTTCTGTTGCCCGATGAAAAAAGAACACATAAAAATTAATAGGAACAAAATATTCTCAGGCCCAAAATAAGTTTTGCATGTTCAGACTGCAGTTCCAGTGAAGTCCAAGAGAATGAAATTGCAGTTTGGCAGCATAATAGCAACATGGATATGGTGTAGTGGAGGCTCCTGAAGCAAAGAAATCCAGAGATGTGAAATGCCAGGATACCTACTAGTAGTGGAGCAAAAGGTCACAAACCTGTTGCTTTAAAGCCACCTGTGACTGATCAAGTTGAATGTCCATATAGGAGATGATGTGATACTCTTCACTATTTGGGTTGAGCACAACAATGCATGATGAGTATTTTCCATTTAGGAGATTGGGCTATTGCATATTGTCAGTTACAGAGCAAAGATGCTGTTGGATGTGTTTGTGAGGTGATGAACTCAGAATTTTTGTGTAAAGAAATAATGTTTTCTACTGTTTTGAAGTATGTTTTTGTAGCTTTCAGTTTTCAGCAGGGACAAGGTCTCTCTAGTCATACACTGTCTGCTTGGTGAAATGCCCTTTGATGACTTCTCTGTTCTGTGAGGATTAAATGAGATCATATTTTTAAGATTATACTTAAATTTGGGGAGTCCAAGAAGCGGTCTTTGCTTTATCTCAGGGACCTCCGTAGGAGTATTGTCAATGATCCATTGCCAGTGAGTCCAGCTAATACTTATATTTGGTACTTGATGCAAGACTACTCAAGAACTTTAAATTTACATTAAGTAATGTGAGATGAAAACCGAGGAGCAATCAGGGATGAAGCTTTTACTCCTCGAATGATTTAGCAAACAAGGTGGAAATTTGCTCTGGTGAAGTGTGAGTCTGCTTTAATCTCAGCTGTGCCCATTGGCTTTCATGTCTTTATTAATATGGCCTAAGATGCTCACATTTCTAATCAGTGCAGCATTTGTACGGTGAGCCTCTTGCTTCTGGCTTTTTGCGAGTGTGTTGGCACACAGTTGCTAATTCAGCATGGTCTGGGTTTGCAGGTTGAGCCTGGCGAGTCTGAGGAGCTGTGGTGGTGCTGGATTCAAAATGCAGGTGTCAGTTTAACCTGCACTGTAAAGTCATTGCGGATTATGTTGGACTCGCTGTCTCACACAGCTAGTCCTGTGCTTATGTTTCTATAAGTTGTGGTTTTATCTTCGTTACTCTGGGCAAATTCCTGAGGGGAGATAAAGAGGACTGCATATCACCGTTCTCACTTCAAACCCTCTGAATAGTTGCATATGTTTTTTGTATTGTGAGCAAAATGCTCCTTTGTTAAAGAAATGAGCTGGCATTTGTAGACTATCTAAGGAAAGCTGAGATGGCTTGTTGCAAACTTTTCCTTTCAAAACAAAATTCCCAACTTTTTCAGTCCTCACTCGTGCCAAAATATAGTTGAATGGGTTGTTTTATGACTCCAAGGATTAGTTGGCAATCCAGGACGCTGAATATTTCTGATAAGTAAAGACTTTTCCCATAAGAGGAAAATCTTTCTCATGCTGACTCTAAATTTATGCGTAATTTTATTTCTAGGTAGACTGTGTAACAAAAAAAAGCATAACAAAACAATATTTTGAAAGGTTTGTGCATAGGGGTTTTTAAATGTATGCCAAGCATTAATACATAAAGAATTAATGGGCACAGATATTTCAGTTTTCTAGAGCCAGGAATATATTTGCAAGGAAATGATCATGAGAGTGAGACAGCTTAGTGTCATCAGCATAACAGTGAAAGAGGAGAACGTAGCAAACCATAATTTGCCTGTGGGGTGGAATGTAAAAAATGCTGCAGGGGAGACATACTTCTTTGGGCCTATCCAGATGTCAGAGAAAAGAAAAAGAAATAGGTGGGTAATTTTTTTTTTCTTCCCCCCATTAGTAAGTCCAGTGGGAACTGACTGTGGAACTGGTAAATTGATAGGAATTCCTGATATTCATTCATAAATAGTTAATGTTTTCATGAAGTTGGGCTCTCTAGTTAATTTTATTTAAGTTATGCATTTGACATGATCTCATTAGTCATCTGATAACACTAATCAGCGTCACTGTACTACAAGAAAAATGTATATCCTTAAAAAAAATCAGGTTCTAGTCAGAGTTGACAGTGACTGGAAGATTTTTTGGATTATACAGTCTTTTAAATGTCATCTCTAAGGAGTATTGTAGCAGGGGAATAGCTTGAGCTAGACATAGCGTATCTGTAGTTGTGCTATGTATCCTCGGATGGTATTCCCTGGAGCTCAACAACTGTATCACTCTGTTTCTGAAAAGGATAGAAAATGTGGCTGTTTCTGACATCAGAAGTTATTTCTTTCTCTTAATTTTAAAACATGCTTTTCTAATTCACGAATGGAAAATATGAGCAAACATAGGATTGAAACGTCAGGATCTCTTCCTGACTTGGATGATGACTTGCTAAACAGAACTCTCTAGCCTGAAGAAGTTACACTGTGACATCTCTAGAAGAATTTGACAAATAATCAGAACTTTAGCTATTTCAGGATTGCTTCAGAGAGTTTCTTTCATCTGGTTGGAAGGGGCCAAAGAGGCATTGAAGACCACCCTTGTAGCTTTCTAAGTACTTGGAGGGATTCACAGAAACGCCATGCTGACCTTGTTCTGTTAAGGTCGTTTGTAGCTTCAAAGGAGATGTGCCTTACTGCTTTTCCTTTTGGAGCGCAGCTGATCTAAGGTCAACTCTCTTTTGAAGCCTCACACTTAACAAGAAGAACCCAAGCTCCTGTCTGCCTGCTCCAGCCTTTTCTGACCACTACCAAGCACACTTGCCCATCTATGTGAATATGCATCTGTGAGTTGCCCTTTGTGTGGTGTTTGTTGGTTAAATGGTTAATGTATTACACTGTCACACAATAAATTTAGTTGTTTTCTTTTGGTCTCCTTCCTTGCTCAGTATTTGAAGAATTATTTCCATCAAGACCATACTAGTGTCCTGGCCAATTAAATCAGTGCTGGACAGTAACTCTGCTCAAACATAAATGCATGAATAAATCTATCAAGAATGTTTCCTTTCTTAAATATGGAATTTATTTCCCTAAAATTACACTTTATTTAGGGTTAAAAGTATTTGTTATGACATTAGTAATTGCTGTAGGCACTAGGCTGAAAATGAGAGCTTTGCCGTTGATAAGAGAGGCATACCAAATTTAGTGAGGAAAAGGAACTGGAGATACTTCCACAGATTTGTATTTTTTCATGAGTAATTTAAATGAAATAAGTTAGGTTCATATAATTTCCTAGCTGTGAAAAATTCTGAAATTCTTGGAATTAATCCCTTTGTTTTAAGTGTATTTTAGCATACAAAAAAATATTATTGTGTAAATATATATATATTTTACAGTTTGAAGTGACTGGAATTGCACTGTACAATTAAAAACAATATGAAACATTGTGATATAATCCCTGAGTTTAAAAGCATATTTTATAAATTATACTAAGATCAGAGACTTTAAAAAATTAATAGAATTCTTGGCAAAACTATGTACAAATTGTTGGGGATTTGTTAGATATTGTATGGCTATGCCATTGAGTAATCTTCAAGAGGTATTGCTGGTGAAGATAGGCAAGCAGTGTGTTGAAAGTAACTTTATCACACAGTCAGGTGTTCTCTCCATAGACTAATGTGAAGTATTTGATTGGGGAAAATTTCATTTCTGTGGTGGATCACTTGTCTACACATCACTGAAACAGCCTTGTCCTTGGGCTGGTTCCATTCAGTCAGAGCTCTCAAAGTCATCAAGGTGTCTCACAGCAGCTTGCAGAACTGGGATTTTAAATGTAAATACAGATTGCCTGAATTCCACCCGGGTCCCCACTTCATCCTTTTTTCTTTATTGACTGCTTGTAAACCTCCAGAACTAAAGGTCTCAGGAACAAAAATAGAATTGAGACTATCTGGACCTGGGTTTTTGTCTTCACGATAAAATGAGATTCATAGCATGTACGAATTGGTGTTTGTGTCCTTTACTGGTGTTCCATATATAAGTGAACTTTACCCTTTAAAAATGCGTTAGTGTCTGCAGTTCTTAAAAGGGGGGGTTTCATCCTGAAGTTTTGAGTTTTCTTTAAAAATCTCAATGCTAAACTTCTAGTAAGTAGGGAAAATTCTGCTTTTATCTAGTCTCATGTGACTCTTTTTTAGTAAATAAATAGACAACACTGAGAGAAAACAGAAGCTGTACACAAAACAGATGGAGCGCATTTAATAGAGAGGTTTGGGACATCTAGTCTATCTACTCATCACTTTAGTAATTCCTTTATGTATTTTTTTTGTGGTGAAATTTGTGATACCCTGCTTAAAATGTGTATTCATTTTGAGTCATCATGTCTGTGAATTCCCTCTTGAAAATAACAGAGTAGAGGAGCTGTTTTTCTGTTTTATACTTTAACTTCTAGTGATCTTTTGAAAGGAGTTTAGTCTTTCACTTTTGCATCAGGAGAAAACTGTTTAGGGGAAAAAAAGCTTCAAAAAGGTTTTATTGAATAGAATTCTATCATCTCTCATTGGACAAACGAAAAAGACTTTTCAGCCTTGATGGGTAAAGTAATGTAGAATAAAGCAGTGCAGAAGAGAAGAACACCATACTAGTTGCAAAGTCCTTTTAAATTCAATGTTTAATTGCAAAATAAAATTTTATTATTTTACTCATCACAATTTTTATGATAAAAGAAACCCCAAAACCACAGAATAGATACAGTTTTCTGCTTGTCTTTTACCTAATTAGTCAATTAAAATTTAATTTAATTGACATTGGCAACAGTTTTTGCTAACTTCAGGTACTGTGTTATTTATAATGAAAATGGTTTAGTATTTAACTGTGCTCTAGATGGCTCACATAACTCTTTTCCCTCCCTTTTCCCCCCTTTTTTCCCCTTTTTTTCCTTTCCTTCCTTTCTTTCCCCTCTGAGATACTACACTAGCTGCTGGTTTTGTTACCTTTCACAGGATGCTCTGGAAAAGCAAGAAAGGTTCCAGCTTTGCTTTGACCTCACTTTACATTGCATGAAGGAGGCCAAAAGTAGTATCTTTCTTAAATCTTTTTGGTTTTTTTTGTCTTTCTTGCATTCAGAATTTTGCAGCAAGAAAGTTTAGAGACCGAACCAGCTAAAAAGAAGAAATGACTAGGCCAACTGAGTGGAGATTTCTGCCTTTTTTTTTTTTTTCTCTCTATACCTTTGTAGAACAAAACTCCAAGCAGTATATATTCTTTTCCTGTACAGTCTGTGTGTCTGTCTCTTCATTTCAGTACTTTATCTGAGTCTACAGGCTCAGTTAGTGGAAATAAGAATATCGAATAACCTTTGAAATAGAAATGATGGTGATTTCTTATATCACCTGACAGATGAAAAAGGAAAAATGGAATACTTCCCTGCTTCTCCTGTTGCATCCTTACAGGAGAGCCAAGCAGAAATCAGTCCTAGTATTTAATGTCTCTTTATGTTTTAGTGGATAGCAACAGATGTTTCTTGACTTAAGGAAAAAATACTTTTTTTTTTCTTCATACACTTGCAGGAAATACTGCCCTAATCTGCATACAAGTCTCTGAAATTGAAGAAGTGTCTTTTGCTGTCATTTATCAATTGCGAGAAAGTATGCCAGAATCTGTCCCAGAGATTCCCGTCAATGAAAGGTTTTCATACCCAGTTATTTTTAAGAATAAAGAGCTCTAAAAAGAGTAATAATAAAATTAAAAAAAATGTTTTATTTACCACTGTGTCTTACAGAATCTTACTCTACTACAGTGGGAAAGTAAAGTGCTTACAAAAATGAGTTACTGTATTTTTTACAAGCAATAATGTGTAACTCTAGGTATATATGTAGTGGATACTACAAGGAGGTGACATGCAGGTTCATAGAGGACAAACAGGGAAACATGCCTTACCTTCCAAATGTGCATGGGGGCTTTTTCCTGAAAATCCCCGGTAAAGATCTTTATTCCTCAAATAGAAATAAAATACAGTTTTATGCCCAGTACCTGTGTAATCTTTCTGTAAGATCAGAGAAGGACAGGAGTACAGAAATTATATGTGTGAATTATACAAAGAGAAATGTAATGGATTGACATCAGGGAAGCAAAGGCATAATATGAACAAATTTGAATTGTTTTAATACATAGGCCTAAAATGCTCTATTACTTAGAAATTGCTTAATTGCACTTTGGACTCAACTTCTTCAAACTTAAATCTTGTTTTCCTTATACTTCAATATTAATGATATAGCAAGGTAGAAAATCTAAGCTTTTTAATATGGTTGGAAGATTAATTATAAAGGGAAAGTGAATGATGATAAGTGTACTTTATTAATCTTCAGTTATCTTTTCTACTATTATAATGGATTCTCTTTGCCTTGTAGCATGCCTAACAATAAAGGAACATTAATACATCCTCAGTGAACAGAGTTGAAAATCAGTCATATGCTTTTATTTTGCTATTGAATACTTGTTTCCAAACCAATCTGCTGCAGAAAGACAATCGCTATGAATCAGCAGCTGCTATTATCACTAAATAGAGACTGTTGGTTGCTCTGAAGATGGAGTTTTCTAGTCTTTGTGAGATTTACATAACTGTTCGTTCTGTTCAGAAAAATACTTATAATCTAGACATTTGGTGTTTTCATTTAGATCTCCCAGTTGCTTTCTCTTCTATTAGACCTATCATAATGCGGATGAAATCCATACAAATAATCAAATATTTCTTCATTGGATTGTGTATAAGTTCTGATCGCTCTCATCATAGTCACTGCCTAAGCCTATAGTTAAAGAAAAAAGAAACAGAAACACGTATGGAATTTGAAATTCATGTATTTTGTTAATGTTCCAGTGATTTTTATTTCACAAAAAGATGCATGCTCTGTGCTCTCAGCTGGTGACAGCGTTCATAAAGAAGTTCTGGCTAAGACTCATATAATTGGAGCTTTTATAAGAGGATTTGCATTTCTCTCAGTGTGGCAATCCCACAATAACTAGTAACAGGTAGACAGAGCCCTGGGAAGGTTCATGATCAATGGAGAGCAGCTGAACACGGCAGCTCAAAGCCAGTGGGCTTGCTAAAACCTTTCAAAGGCAAAATCTGTCCTGGATGGGAAACAGCTGGTAGATGGGATGTCTTGTTTGTATGAAGGTCTCCTGTTGCACAGCTCTTCAAAGAAAGAGAAATGCTTTGGAGGCAGAATGATCGTGGAGAATTTTTCGGCAGTATTTGTGAGTTAATGCTCATGAACGGCTGGAGAAAATGAAATGAATATTAAAAAGAAATAAGATTTATGGAGTATTATATTAATACAAGATAGATAACAGTAATATGTGAAATATCATTTAGTGTTTAAGTCTAATGTGTAATAAAGCATAGATATTTTTAAATGATTGAATTCATCATGTTTGTTATAGAAATACTGAAGTATTAGTGAGGTATATTGTTCCATAGCTCTGTAGTCCCCATCCCACTGTAATGATAAACATAATAGTAAATACAGGGAAAGATAAAGGGTATAGGCTATATAATGTGCAATAGTGTGATTATTGCACATTTGAGGACTGTTGGCTCCCCAAGGAAACCAGAAAAGCTCATTATATAATAAAATGTCAGATAGAGATTTTTAGGATAAGAGGCTGTGATCCATACTGGTGATAAGGGAGCAAAATATCTCTCCACTTCAAAATACTTCCATGACAGATGTCAACCGTATGGATTATTACTATAATTTGTTATTTCAAAGGGAAAACAGAACACGAAGTAAACATATTGCATAACTGAATATATTCAGTGATTGTATTTTGAATAAAATTATTTGATATTTTCAATATTAGCCTCAATTTTAGCTTGTCACCTGTTGGTTAGCAAAGTCATCATGATACAGGGAACTAACTAACTAACACTTAAAGAACTAACACTTAAGGAGCTAACACTTAAAGAGCTAACCCTTAACTTAGCCTAGCTTAGAGTTTTGTGTAACTTGTTGTATGAGAAACAGGAGTTCGCTGACGACTTCAGAGGCCTTGCAAAGATTAAAAAACCCTTGCTGCATCCTTGGGTGAACTAGATAACAGAATCTTGGGCACAGGACAGGAGATAAGCCAATCCTAACCAACTCATCAGTTTGAGTCCCAGCCAACTCAGCACACCAGGCCAGAGTTAAAAGTTTACAGCGAAGAAGATCCCGGCCCACGACCACTGCATAGGCGCAACCAGGAGGGGCCGGAGGTGGATACTATGGAAATGATTTCCTGGAACTCATTGTAATAAGAACAGCCTTCTCGGGGACAAGTTATGAATATGTATAGGCATTCCTAGAGCTTTCATGAATATGTAATACTTTACAGCATTTAACCAAGCTCGCAGCTGCTAGAAATTTACACACATCTGGGGCGGAGCTATCCCCCATGTGTCCAGCGCTGAATAAACATACCTTCTTTATAACCTCACAGGTTGTAAAGTAATTTCTGTGCCTCAGTGATATTATTTCTTCTCTTTGAAACAACGTGTGGTTTTTTCCATGCAATAAACTTCCTTTGGTGTCGGTGAGAATCTGAACAAAGAACAGCCATGAGATCAATGTCCCTCTCTAGACAGAGTTTGCATCCTTGAAGCAAAATAGATGAGGATGTGGCTTACAGTGATTTAGAGGTTTTGTTGGGTTTGTTTGGTCTCAGGCAGCCCCAACAGACTTTTTAATATAAATGAACATGCCACGTTTAGTAGTAATAAAGCAGATGGATGTAGAACTGTTATCAAAATGGACTGTATCAGAATAGAAGTTGTGCAGAACACCTTAGGCTAAGTACCTTTTTGTTCTTGTGTATATGCAAATATATATCTTCTCAATATGTTTCTCTTCCCGCAGCTGGCTTTTTTACCTTTATCTGCAAATCATTAAGCAAGCAAATGTCAAAATCCTGAGAAGAAAGTCTTGTGTGGAAAAAATACTGTGTATTATAAACACATATACTGACACAATTTATGTATATTCACTGCAGGAAATATTTTTTTTTTTTTAAGGAAAAGCTTTTAAGCAATTTATTTACCTACAGCACTAAATCAATAAATGTGTTACATCTGTGAATAGATTTTTAGCTGTCTGCCTGAACACAAAAAAATCCTGTAAATATTAAAAGCTATTATGTTCTGAAACTTTTACATACCTACATACCTTGAGTTTCTTACACAAGAAGTTTTTAATATGATCAGAGATGTTCACTGTAGTTACTAAAAATATTCTTGGTAACTGAGTTGGAATTTAATTAAATACCTTAATAATTTTAATTTTAAAATGTATTAATTTTTCCATGGAATGTCTGTAAATTGTTGAGGTTGCATTTGTAATTGCATAGTTTTTGGAAGGAAGTTTGGTGTTTGTGCATGCGTAAGTTATGCTCTTTAAAACATTAAGGTGTACTTGGTGTTCTATGAATGATTAGTGCTTACTCTTCTCTTTCCCCAACTCGCATGTATTTCTGTGCTGTTAATCTATGATTATGAATCAAATACAAAGCATATTGCACTATGATCAGTTTAAAGAGGGAAGCCAGTATCAAGAGCTGTTGTAATTCAGAACCACCCACCCTGCATTAAAAGTGTCTTTCGTTTAAGAATACAAAATTAAACATTTTTATGTAAAAACCAACCAACCAATCAAAAACCAAAAAATCCCCAAAAACGGCAAAACAAGCGGTTCTCTCTCAATACCCAATGAACGAAGAAGCACTGTTACTGATTACTTGTGATTGATCCCATTCACCTCTCCACTTGTCACAAGCAGCACAGGTGTCTGCTGTCCTGAGCAGGTTTTCTGTGCTCATATGCGTGTTGCAGGTCTGTACCTGATTCGGTGGATTCCACTTTTACTCTGGTGGAAAAAGTTATCTAGATTACTATCCTAAATGTCACTTGACTTTTGTACCTTACACCTTCCCAGACTGCTTCCAAGAATGCTATAGAAATGCTTACAAGATTATTTACCAGCCAGATTTGTGACATTGGATTTCTGGTGTTTTAGCACTAGCCTGACTTTGTCAGACTTACATATTAAGTTGTCTTAATTTTCTTGACTGTCTGTGAATGTCAGTATTTTAATGTGGGATATTGGAGTATTTTAATGTATTAATAGAAAGTGGTTATTAGAGGAGGAGTAGTACCTGATGTAGAAATATGTAAAAATTACTTCATTTCCTCTATTTTTTTTTTTTAAATCCTTACATATAAAAGCTATGTTGTTCAACACATATACGTCCTAGGCTATACCATGTCATTCTCCACTCAGGAGATTCCTCGAAGTGTTATTGTGCAACTAATTTATTGGAAAACAAAAATCAAGCTTCAAATTTGTTGTTATTCCTGCTATGCATTTGACAAAGATGATAATCTTCAGGGATCCAAATGATGCTTTTTTTCTTTTCTCTAAGGCCTTTTAGTATTCTGGTTTCCAAATCACAGTGTTTTTTTTATCACTAGCAGTAGTTCTTTATTGCAAAACAGGTTGCACAAGGTGAAGCAGAGTCATTATAGCAACTGTAAGTCCCTACATATTAAGAAAATCTACTTTCATCTTGGGTATGTGATCTCATCTGGCAGACAAGATAGAGAAAAGAAAAAGACTCCTATGTGATGCTGAGCTGTGTTAACAAATCCCAGCTTGGAGTTAAAAGAAAGTGTGTGTGTGTATTCATAAATGTCTTATGTATACTTTAGAAAGTGATTTAGAAACAAGTAACCTACAAAATACAGTGCCATCTGCACATGCTACAAACATTAAAGTGAAAAACCTTGTAAACATTGTATAAACCACAACACATGTGGATTTCAACCTGCATTTAAGCTACGCCAATTTTTTTGCATTAATTTGCCAAATTAAAAGAAAAAACCTTGCGTAACTTTTGAAAAAGTAGTAGAGCTGGTCACTAATTGTTCTATTCCCTATTGTGAACACTGAAGATGTGACATTTTGGTTTAAATGTTTTTCCCCCATGCAATCTGGTAATTCTCCACCAGAACAATTTTCCAGAGTTGCATAAATAGGAGCAAGTAGGTGTGTTTTCCTTTTATCACTCTGTAAAGTGTTTTTCTTCTAAAGCATTGTGCAGAGGCAGGGAACTGATTACAAAGTTATCCATAAAAGAAAAATACCAGCCTCATAATTCTGTATTGATTACCTAAGCATTAGTGACTGCTGCACGCTGTGCCTCATGAAATCACTGGGTATGAAGTGTGAATACTCTTTAAAAATTTTATTGACTACAATCTGACAGCTTTATTCTCACATTAGTAAATCATCTCAAGAGTGCTACCTTTTTCATGTGACGTGTCTAGAAATTCAGTTATCGTTAACAGAACAAAGGCTACATTACAAGTGTATTCTTACCAATAATTAAGAAAAATATTATCTGCAAGTGCCTAAAACTGCGTACCTAGCTACTGAATAACTGAAAATGCTTTCTTGTAAATATTTTGAGGGCAAATTAAATCAGTTTCCCTTATTCTGCACACCTATACCCCAGGATTCTGTGTCATGTGGCTTCCAAATGACAACTAAGGGTATTTTTCATTGTTAGCATCAATTTGTGGCTGCAAACCAGGTTTAATCATCTCATTCCTGTTGATTTTCATTCTTGACCTTTGTTTGCTTCTGTGGCTGCTGGTTGGATATCAAAGCTCTGGTTCTTTCTGATGAACCTAATAAAATACATCCCTCTTCTCTTGATGAAGGCTTAGCTTTTTCAGAAGTAGTGCCATTTGGGTTTTAGCAGCTCTTTTGCCACTTATGCCATGGAAAGGTCTCCAGAAATGATAAAAAATACTACTCCTGTTTTCCCTCCTCCTCTCTTTTTGTGGGTACCAGTCTGTCCCAGGTGACAGCAGAGTACCACCCACAGTTGCTACTGGAGGAGGTAGAGCTTTCGCCACCCAGCTTCCTACTATCTCCCAAAAGGTCTGTATTTCAATGTCAAGATAAAACATAGATCTTATGTAGGGCAGAGAAAGGTTCAAGTGAAACTTACAATTTATTTTTATTTTTGTTGGTGGTGGCTATTACAACAACACAGCTCAACAGGATGGTAGTTCAGTTCCTTTTATACTAAATCAAAACCAATGCTCCAACCATTCTTAGTGTTTGTAGAGGGTTTGATCTAGATATGGCCAGTAAAAATGCAGAAACCCAGTGAACAATTAAAAAACAACATCTCTGAAATCTCCATGAAACTATGTAGACAGACTTGAGCCTTGTCATTTGTATCGATTTTTAAGTACCACTGTTTTTTCTTTTCCTGTGTATGTGGTTGGCCGGGGTGGGGTGGGTGGGAAGGGCAGTTGTTGGGGGTTTTTTTGTTCGATTTTGTGTATATTTGGGGAGTTTTCTGTGACGTTGTGGAGATAGTTTCTCCATGGGGAAGAAATAATAAAAACATATTTCCTTTTTCTCATCTTGTTTGTGAAGGCATTACAAGGAAAGTAAGGTTAAAAATAAAATGTAATTTCCTGTGAAAGTGACAGTAAATGGGAAAGAGATTTTGTTTATTTCTTTTGAACCAGTAGGAGACATAAACAAAAAAGGAAATGTTGCTTTGAATCAGCCTGTGGTACTTGTCTTATGAAATAAAAATTTTGCATAAAAGTATTTTTATTTGTTTTGACATTACAGAATTATTCAATTTGAAACTAAAATAAGTAGCATATATAGTAATGTGTGTATGATAGTGGCTTCAGTATTGAAGTACTGAAAAATTATGACTGAGGTCAGAAAATGTATGGTATATTTAGCGATGGTTAGATTCTTTAATAAGTTTGGAAACATACACAACTCTTTTCTTTGAAGAAAATAGTTGTAAAAGATGCCCATTCATTTAAATTTGCTGTGAATATTCATTCAGAATGCAGAAATTTCTCATTTGCATGAAAGAGTGAAAGAGCATATTCGTTTCAGAATGCACGTTTTTAAAACACACTCAATTTCTAAATGTACTTACCTCGATGTAGTAATGGCAATCATCTAAAGCAGGGGTGTCACACTTGTTTTCACCAGAGGTCTCACAGTTGCCTTCAAGGGGTTGAATGTAATTTTAGGACTGTATTTATAGGTACATAAATACATTTGTATATTATATAAATATATTTATAGGTATATAAATACAGGACTGTGTTTATACAGTCCTAAAATTACATTCGGCCCTTCGAAGGCAACAGCGAAGCTGAGGTGACCCCGGTGAAAATTAATTTGACACCCCTGATCTAAAGCATGCAGGGGGCTGTGTGTGTGTGTGCATGTTCCTTTGCATCTAGGGAGCAGTTATCCAATTTGTGAGCATAGCTAATTTCAAAACGTGTCTCTGGAGAAGCAGTTCTTCTGTTCCACACTTGCAGAAGAAACTGGTTTGACTTCTCTGTAAACTGCTTTTCACTTTGAAGGCTTTGCTTTTTTGTGAGTTGCTGCTAGTGCCAGAACTGCTGTGCAAAGAGACAGTCCCTCCTCAAGTGCCAGAGCTGGCGCGAATGTGTGCTTTTCAGAAGTCTGCCACTTCAATGGCACTTGATACTATCCCAGGTTCAGTTGAATATCCAAGCACATCCTTATTTTCAAATGCAGACTTGGGAATAATTTTGGACTTAAAATGGAGGATTTGCTTACATTTATTACCAAATCGGGCACTGTGCCAGGTGATAAAAGAAGATAGGAACCCAGGCCTGTAACATAAGGTTAGTCCTTAGATTTTAGGAGTTGGGGCGCTCAGAGCCCCTACAAGTATTTATGTTGTAGTCATGATGGATCCTTGGAGTTCTCTGTTTGCTCTAGCTGTGAGAGGGCAAAGAGTTTCATGAAGTTAAGATTTGCTCAGAAAATGGGGTTTTTTTAAATGATTTTTTTTACTACTTCTATGGACCTTGGATATTTGAAAGTTGTATCTGTTTCTTACAGAAATGTATTTTCTTCAAAGATAGGCACACTCTGATTTAATATCATTGGCATGTCATAGACAGAAGTCATACATATATGTATTTTATATTACCATTATTTATATTATAGGGAAATCTTTTTGAGATCTAAAGCATCATAATGTCTTTAAAAACGTATAATGAAAAGAGTATCAATAAAGCAAATTGTTATCGCTGTCCTTCCAAGAATAAATTAGATTGTGATCTCTGAATCAAGATTTCAAGGTTTGTTCATGTTATCTTACAGTATGTTCTTTTTTACTGACTTTTGTAAGTACTATAACTGTGTATTATATTCCATGTCCTAAATAATTTATGTACTGTACGCTTGTGTGCTGGTATTCAAAATGAGGAATATGCCAATTCTAAGGATATTTTTACTCTAGTTTTTATCTGACAGAATATGCCTTTCTTCCCAGAAAACTAATAATTTTCCTTTTTCTTTTACAAATAAAAGAACTCTAAATGCTTTGTTACTGTTGTGTTTTGTTGGCAGAGGTACAGTGGAGCAGAAGTCTCCACATCAGTGTCAAGTCTTGCTGTAGAGGCTGCAGTTTTTAGATCTCTCCTAGTAATGGAAGTATGCAAGGCTGTAGGTCAAAATTTTCTTCTTCAGACTCAGCTGATTTGATGCCACCATTGTTGTGATTAAAATGTACACCTATTTCAACATATTGTCAAAAAGTATTGGTTACTTGGTGGCTTGAATTAATCCCTTGTCAAAGCAATATTCAGTTTGGAGACAGAATTTTTCAGGATTTTCATAGTATCTTTATCATAGCCCAAATACCTTTTGTTTTTTTTTCTTTTTTTCATTTTTTTTTTTTCTGTTTTAGCAAACTGTGTGGCAGCAGAGCAGCAGTAATTCAGTTATGGTCCTAACTAAAATATGCCGTACAAGATGACATTGATGATTTACAGTTGACTTCTTATTTACAAAATGTAGTTATAAATGTGTTGGGGTTTTTTCACCCTGAAAGTGAAGAATTGCTAACTTGAAGGGATAAATTAACTTAATTTATGGGAATTTTTTTTTTAATTGGTAAAGAGTTAAGAGTTTTTGTTTTGTGTTTGAGGTGGTTTTTTTTTTTATTCCTATTACTTTTAAGGGTGCTCCCTTACAGCTTGCATTATGAGAAACAATAAGTAAAGTTTCCTTATTCAATTTCTTTATCCTATTAATGATTTCTATAACTGACTAAGCTGAAGAATCTTGGAGCTGTTCTTGGAAGCTTTTAATGCTTCTTTGGTCCCCTTTGTTGCCTTTCTTTGTACAAGGTTTTCATCTTAATTTTAGTTTAGTCAAATGTTTTTGAGATAGGGAGAACATTGTGCAGTACTCAAGGTGCTTAAGCACTATGGAGTTATGTAGCGAGTGGCCTAATAATTTATCCTCTATTCCTTTATAATAATCCCAAAAGTTTTATTATCCTTTTGGCTTCTACTCTAAAGAGATTCCAATTTCTGCTTTTTCCTAAGAGATAACAAATTTAGAACTTATCATAAAAATTATCATAAGTGACTTTGTTATCAACACTCAATTTCATTTCTTGTTTTATCAGCTTTGTTATCAACACTCAATTTCATTTCTTGTTTTATCAGCTTGCACCTCTTTTCCATTTAGCTTTGCTTTTCATTATTCTGATTAATTTCAAATCATCATTATTCTTTGATATAACATTATTCATTTGTTCTTCCATATAATTTGTTGAACATACTGAAAAATACAGAGCTCAACACAGATATTGTAAAACTTGTAAATACTGCCTATTGTGGAAATGACCATAGGTTCTTCTTTTTGGTTTTCCATATTTAATATATTATCTTCCACAAGAATGCTTTTGATTTTATTCTATGAAAAGTTATTTTCTTTAAGAAATTTTGAAAAACTGTGAAAGCATTTTGAGAATTCGGGTAGGCAGTAAGACCAGCCTATTCTTTCCATACTAATTGACTTTTAAGAATCCAAATGCATTTGTGGAATACAACTTTCTTCAAGCCAATACTATACACTAAGACATGGCATACCATCTGAAGTGCTTTTCTGGTGGGTGAAATTTACCTTTAATGAGTCCTATAAGTTCGTGATTTTGTATGGAAGGTATATAATCAATTGTTTTATGGTGCTACATAGTACACACACAGGATAATGATTAATAAAGATGGTACTGTATGTCCTCTTTATAGAGGCTTCTGTCTGCTGGCCATGTGTTTGCCTAACAAGGCCAAGAACCAACATTATAACTTGACGATTCCAGATAAATGCTGCAGTGAGGTCTCTTATTGCATCAGTGTCTCCCATGAATTATGCCAATACCAATATAATCATTCCAAATCTGCAATAGTTTAATGAGGACAAATAGGCTCTCAGAGCTAATCCCGCAGTTGGGGCTATATGTTTTTTAGGTAACTGGGTGTAAAAGGCCAGCGATTATAACCAGTCATTACAACAAAACCCTACAGCCGGAACACAGGATGTAAAAGAGTGTGAACGGTAAAGAAAAGCTCTTTAAAAAAATGCAAATGCTTTAACAGAATATAAATAAGAAATTGCCAGGCTCATATTTAGATTTGTCTGCAGGAATAACTCCTTTAACCTAATCAAACATTAATATCTCCTTCTAATTGACATAAAGTAATGCTGTGAATAATTGAAAACTGTAGATTGTCTTCATTCTGTAACAAGAAAACACCTTCTATATTTCTTCTTTGCTAGTAAATAGTGATACAATCATTCTTCTAAAATCTTTTTATCTCTCCCCATCCAAGGTGCTCAGCATAGTTTTCTCCTGTCTCCATGCTGTATTTATGCTTTGATGGGTAAATAGAAGCTGTAAGCAGGTGTGACTAAGGCCATAACTCTAATCTTACAATTTCTGTATCTCATTACTATTCTTTAGCAGCAAACATGCATATAATGTAAAGCAGGTGTATTTCCTGCTTCACTGCATCTCTGCTTTACCTGGAGTTCTACTGCTAAGGGCAGCTTCATAGGAAAGACCATTTAGTGGATGTATTTGGAAATATATCTTTTAAATCATTATTCTGGATACCATAAATATGTAAATCAGAAAAAAAATTCCTCTGTGATGTGTTTGTGAGAGGGTGTTTTACATACAGATGGTCTGATATCTTAATCACTTAGGGCCACATTCCGCCAAAAATACAGCCAGACTGTACCGTAAGCTGAATAGCAGCTTAAAGCAGGCTTACGAAGTCATTCAGGTGGTTATAGCAGGAGAGAGGGTGAAACACTGTGCTTCACATGCAAGAGGACAAAGTGGAGAAATTTTCTATTTGCCAGAATTTGTAAGAATCGTCTTCAATCTTTTAATTCATAACAATATCACTCATTCTGGAATATCTTCCTGGAGCCATCGTATATAGAGTTGTTAAAGCTCAGTCTGTGGAAATGTTGCATAGACCCTGAATTTCTGGTTTTTATAAGCAAAGTCATTATTAAAATCACAGACTTTTTAGTGCTTTTGTTCTGGTTCAGCATTTTTCACTGCTAAGAGTATTTGCTGTCTTCATAACTTTCACTTTTGGCTTACTTCAATAAATGTTACAAGAGTCTCAGCAAACTATATCCAATGTATAAACATTACCAGCTGGAAATCCTTTAGCTTAATTAACTTCTGTGCGGTGTACTCAGGTCTTCATGCAGAGCTTTCAATTTTTTGTTGCTCATTGTATGAGTTAGGTTATGTTAGGTCAAATGCTACCAGGGGATGTAGAGAGGGATACAGTAAAGTTATAACCCAGGAAGAAGCTCCTTCCAGCCCGCGTTGCCTGGATGGCGCTTCAGGATCTTTGGTGCTGCCTGATGAATCAGAAAATACCTCTGATGGTAATCCTGGAAAGCTCCAGGTTCACATCACTGTCATGTGTATGGAAATTCAGGCATTACGACAGACATCTTGAGGTCACAGAGAATCATACTGTATTTGGGAATGATGAGAAGATCCCAAACAATTTTTGGGAAGCAAGGTGAGTTTCCTTATATTTCTAAGAGATGTTGCAGTAGTTACATTCTGTGTGTGACTAAGTCACTGAGGTCAGCAGTCTTCCTCAAAATCACAGGACTGAGTTAAATGAATTTTCCAAAGTGTTACAATAAACGTGTGGCAAGAGGGTAAACAAAAACAGAAAGACCTTTTTTTTAAATTATGATTTTAAAATACTCATTTTTCAAAACCTTGAGGAGATAGGAATTGTGATGATTATGGTTCCTTTTTTTTTGGTGCCTGTGTGCATATTTTGGATAATCCAGAAAGTAGGCTTGTATTTCTGGCTAACACGATACGATATGAGAAATGAAGTTCTGCACTAAGGATATCTTGACATTACCAGATGTCTTGACATTTTAAATACCTGTGCTTTACATGGTGATGCAGAAGTAGTGGGACTGGTGGTATATTTTTTTCATTTTCCTCTTCAAAAGAAGCTACAATACTGTGCATAATATTTGATATTCAAGGAGGCTTGGAAGAAGAGCAAAAGAGAAATCAGTACTCTTGCTAGTAATAATTAGCAGTAAATAAAAGTGTGACAGAGTAAACACATGGAGGAAGCAAGACAAGAGGATTAGCATGGGATATGATGTTCTTGTAGTTTATGCCAGCCCAAATGGTACAAGATGGAAATCCTGATGCCTGAATTGAACTGAGGGTGTGAAAGAGAATAAAAATACATAAATGCATATAGGTATCATCTTTGCCGTGTGAGATAGCTTGTCTGTGTATAATGGAGGCCAGAGAAACAAGAATTATCTAAAACAGTCATTTACCTTGCTGAAAATAGAGTGATTGGTAGAATAATACCCTAGTAAAAGGGCAGTGAAATGAATGCTGAGGAGACAGATGTTGCAGCAATAATCTGTTGGGAGTCCAGAAACTCTAAGAGTGTGAGCAAATAATCCATTGGAAATGATTGAGAAAAAACTCTAAATGTATTACGGCACTCACTACAGAACTACACACAGATTTTCGAGTTACTCTCTCAAGTGTTGTCAAAATTTAGTGGAATAATACCCTTTGTACAAAGTATATTTCAATTTGATAATGAGCTGCTAGTTTATCTAAATGACCCAAATAGAGAATGCTGTGCTGAGTGTCAACAGGTGAACTCAATTCATTATGTGACATAGCAATGTGTGATACTCTAGACCACAGGAAAGGAAAAAAAAAACACCCATGCAGATTGTATGTAAGGGATATTTTTACTGTGAAGTTTTGGGGTTTTTTTCCCAATTGCATATTTGAGCTTTTGGTTCTCTGTAACTAGGACAGCTAACTTAAATTTCAGAAACTTAGAACAACTTAAAATTTTTCTTGGAAATTATTTCATTATTCCATCAGGACTGGAGACCTAGGCTTCAAAGTAAGTAACCTGCAGATGCTAAAACTGAACCTGAATGTGCTGCAATACTGGATTTTCGTCTGTTTCAGCTGAACTACTGTTTAGCAGTAGTAATACTTTTTTTGAAACCTTTTTTTTTTCTTGATATGACAGAGTTGTTGTTCAGTTGAATTTTGTTCTGTTGCTCAGTCCAAGTGTTTTTAGGGTTTGATTTTTTCTCATTCTCCTACTCTGATTTGATTGATAATAAGCTAATTCTTCCAAGACGACTCTGTTTTGCCTGTGATGGTAATTGCTAAGTGATCTTTCCCTGCCCTTATCTCAACCCATGAGCCTTTTGTTATATTTTCTCTCACCTGTCCAGCTGAGGAGAGGAGTGATAGAGCAGCTTGGTGGACAACTGGCATCCAGCCAGGGTCAACCTACCACATAATAGTACTTCTTGACATATATTCTGAGTATAAATGATATCAGGGTCAAAAGTATAAATCGTTTTGGTTGGCAGAGATGATGTTGCTTAGACACATACCAGTTTTTGCATGGTAATGAGGCAATTTGTTATTGTGTTTTTCTATTTTAAAAGTATAATGAACACTTGATAGATTGAAATATATTTGCATAAACTATTATGGGTCAAATTCATGGATCTTTTTCTTTCTGAGTTTGTAATGAGACATGAAAAAATCTAATTGGAAGAGGTTCTTAGTAAGGTACTAGAAGACTGTTACTGTGAAATGCGTCATAAGAAATGGAACAAAAAGGGAACAAGATAATGTTTTCTCTGAAAGAGATTTTTAAAAACCCAGTAACCAACTCATTTTTGTTCATCTCTTTTAGCTAATGGTGAACCTTAGGTACTTGTTCCAATGTAGTTCACACAATGTAAATACTGTTTTCTTTAAACTGAATTTAACACTCTTGGCCAGAACTTGGACCTGTCTGTGAATTTAGCTCGTTACTTCTGAAAATTCTTGCTCACAGATTTAAGTACTTACACACCCTATAGTAACACAGAGAATAAGAAGATCTAGGTATAGAATATTTTTCAAAGTGATGATCCATAAACAAAAGATCATAATTTTTGTTTTGAGCTTTATGCTATTATAAGGTATTGATCAAATTCTATGATGTCATAAATACTGATAGAAGAGCCACTTATTTTAAGAATAAGTCTGAAAGATCATGCAAAATGACTGAAAAATATCAGAAAGCTTGAGTTACTAGACAATTTTCCAGAAGCTTTCCTGAAAAAAGAACTGCTGAAGCCATGCTGCCAGAGCAGCTGAAAGAATACATTTATCTCCCTACACCTCATTTGAGTCCCTTATTAATGCTGACATCTGTTCAAATCTTAATTACCACATTACCACAAATAGTCCCTTGTCAAATCTAACTTAATTTAAAAATAACTCAAAAACAGAAGTGCAAAATGTGTCTCTATGTAATACAATGATGCTTTATTAATAAAGTAAATGGATAAATCATTTACATAATATTAAAAAAGCGTCAAGATTACAAACTTTTTTATTCAGGTTTTGGAGATTTATGGCATGAACATCTGTTTTGTTGATAACTTTTGTATATATGAAAACTGACTCAAATGCATCATGCTTGGAAGGATGACCCATAATCTTCTCAGAGAGGTTTTTTTCTTATATGATATACAGTAGTTTCCTAGTTATGTATCCCTAGGTGAAACGTTTTACAGAACAACTACAAACATTATTATTAAAGAAAAAAAGCAACCACCAAGACTGAAGTATTTTTGTTACCTAAATATTGAACGTGTTATTGTGTGTTTGAAATCAGTATTTGAGTAGCAGAACCAGGATGTTAGAATATTTCCTGTCATCCAGCGAAGCTGAAGTCAATGTCAATGGCCTCTCTTCCTTGATGCACATGTTTTCAGAGGCACCGAAAGATCTTTAAAGGTCATTACGAGGTGTGTGCATCTCCAGATTTGCGTTATCACATTGTTTACCTTTCTTAATGATATTGTTCAAGACTTTGCACAGTCTTGTAGCCTTTAACCTTCAGGTGAAGTGGCAAAATCTTGATGGTCAAAACCACAGCAAAAGTCAAAATATTCCCCTCGGGATTATACAGATGAATTGCAGACCTTTCAGGTGCATCTGTCCCTTGGTCAGCTGTAAAAGAGATGTAAAGAACATCGAAGATGTGTTACTCTGGCTAAGAATAAAGGGTGCCTTCTGGTATACTGCTCATTTACTTGTAACTAAACAAAAGCAAAAAATGTGAAGTAGACATGGGAAAAGTATGTACGTATAGCTATATCTGGACCTTCCTGCCTGGGCATTTAGAGCTTGATTACCAAGGCTAGTGACCAAAAGGTGATTGCTAAGTACCATCTCACCCCAGCTATTGGCAAAATAAGAGCTAAATCTGGAATTTCTAAATTTCCTATACTACACGGGTCATTGCTTTTGGGGCACGTTTTGGGGCAAACTCTACCAGGTTGGATTTGAGACCTTGATAATCCTTAGGGTTTTCCTTCTATACAGCTCATTTGTGCAAAGGGACTTTATCGTTCAGTCAAATCTAAGAATACAAAAAAAATTGCTTTGTAGGCGACAACTTTATAAAATGTCGGTTAGTCATTCTTGTATAAAGTTCAGTGAACCGCTTCAGAGCAGGCCATGAGGTTGGTTGGTTGTTTCTGAGGGGTGTTGTGAAGTGTCGAAGGAACACAGGACATTAAGCCTGAGATGTGGTCTCACCAAGCATGTCTAGCCAGTTCACTGAGGGAGTACTTCGTAAGAGGCATGTGTTGAAACAGTCCAAAAGTTGTCTGACCCAGCCAGAAGCTGATTTGTGATTCATAAACCTCCAGGTATAGAGAAAAGAAGATGTAAAGTATTTGCTCCTTCCCTATCCAAAAGATCCCTGTAATACAGAAAATCAATGGTCATATATAAAACGAGCGATATTGTTACTTCTTTGTGTCATCATATAATTTTGTGCTTCTCTGGTTAAAACCCAGCTGTTTCACCTAGACAGCAGATTTCTGTGGTGATCTGGATGGGGTTCAGAGGACTTGTAATGTGGGGTTCTAAATGTTTGAGAGATGGGGGATTTAATCTCTGTTCTTTGAGTTGCTTTCAATCTGTATTTAGATACTTTTCATCTATTCTTTTGGTGAATTATATGATTGTGGTAGTCAAAGAGGACAACAATGTTGTAAATCGATGTTAGTGACATAATATATGAGAATTGTTCCCTTAGTGTCTGTGCCTTCAGACCTCAAGGCACCACAAACTTATTGATTTTAAGTGCACAAATCCTGTTACTGACTTTTCTGATGATTTAATCTTTCCTCATAACTACATTCAATCTCTGTATCTTGCCATTGGATAGACTTCTAAGTACATCTTCAGATGATACACTTAAACTGGAAGTGTTCTGTTTGTGAAAATAGTGGACACTAAAGAACGTGGTGCTCAGGTACTGTTAAGAGGTAAATAGAGATAACTTTTATTGTGCAGTTCTAAGCATAGAAGATGCTGTACCACCATTCAGGATTGTGCCCTCTGATTGCACTGACTTTATTCCCCCAAAACATTAAATGTAAAGCACAAATAGAGTGTTACGTTGCCTTCCATGTTTACCTATACACTTGTATTTAGTTTGCAAGCTGAGAATATTCATAGAATCATAGAATCATTTTGGTCAGAAGAGACCCTTAAGATGATCAACACAAACCATAACCTAACTCTAGTACTAAACCGTGTCCCTAAGAACCTCATCTATATGTCTTTTAAACTCAGCCACCTCCCTGGGCAGCCTGTTCCAGTGCTTCACAACCCTTTCTGTGAAGAAATTTTTCCTGATATCCAATCTGAACCTTCCCTGGCGCAACTTGAGGCCATTTCATACATTCCTACAAAGATTTAAGTGAAAAATACTTTCATGTGTGCCTGTAAAGAAAATAAAACCTAAACTTAGGTCTTACATTTTTGATTCTCTACAACGTATTTTAAATTCATCTACCACTTCACTGTTAGAAGACTTGGATGATGATATTTTCTTTGAAGATTTTTAAAAGTGGGATCATGTCTTTCAAGAGGTTTGATGAATGTTGGTATTTGGGTAATCTAATGTGTATGGAGAAGGAATTTATCTGCTGGCTTGTCAAACATCAATAATACTGATTTTTTTTTTGGTAATGACTTTTGTGAATAAAATACTGTAAGAATCTTTGGAAGTTTTGAATGAGACAAATCAATGAACTGAAAAATCAAATAATGTCTTCCTCCTAAAAATTATGTTCTCTTGAGATTTTAGGAATATGAAATTATGACAGAGGCAGGCAGCTCAATTTGCTCTTTTCTCATCTCTCTCATATCAGGAAAAAAACCACATTTTGTTAATTTTCCCAAACTCTTGAGTGTATTTGGCATCAATTATTTTTAAAGAGCTTAAAGAGTGGGAATCTGCTGAACATAAGGTGATGTGACTCAAATAGCTTTTTTTTTTTTAATGCTAAAAGAACAGCAAACAAGTATTTGCTCTTATTTTTTCATGTCTTTTTGTTATGCAGAAATTAACTTATGTTTATAATCTGATGCATGCTAGATTCTTTCCTCCGAAAACAACACAAAACTTCTCTCTCTCCCTGTCCAGATAAAAGGACTGAAAGCTGGGGCAAGAGAAACAAGTTATCCTTACCCTTGGTAGCCTGATCCATGCTGAATGAAGTACAGTGTTCTTTGCTTCAGCATTGCTCTAGAAAACCTGTATAAAAATGATAACCAGGTGCTGGATAGTTTATGGGTTTGTGCATTTCATTACATCTAGTGATGATTTTTATTTTGTTGTTTGCTTATTCTAGCACAGTTCAAAACCATAATACATCATCAGCTGAGTTAGCTGAATTCTAGTCTAGAATGGCTTACCCACAACTAATGGGTTATGTCTGTGAGGCTTCAGCAAAAGCAGCTGATGCTTAGAGCCCATTTTACATTACCAAATCTTTATTATGTATAATCGCATGATAGCAAAAAGTCCGCTGATCTCTCCAGCCCACAGCTGGCTGCTGCAGGAAAATAATCTGTTTTCATATTTAACCGCAGTGGATTTTTGATAGCCAGTGGAACCGAGTGTTTGGTGATGCATAGTTTAAGAATTAAGATTCTCTAATGGATATCTAGGTAATTGTGTGGTTTTGCCTCTTAGAAACAAGTGAATGAGGCAAGAATCAGGGAATGCTGTTCAAAATTGTTTTCTAGTTACTGAGCCAACTACCTCAAAATGTACCCGCAGCTCTCAATCCCTTCTAATTTCTGTCACCTTGCATCTGCTTTCTTAGTCCCCTCAAGAGCATTTAAGAACAACAACGCTTTTTATCAGTCTCAGCTTGCTATCTATATTAGGAGCGCTAAGATCAATACCATGTACTCTGCCTCCAGAGGAGATCGGTGCATTTTATGCTTAAAACTTAGCATGTCATCAGCACTTCTATTTTAGAAATGGTAATATAAGCCTGCAGCACTAAGGACCTTGCTGAAGGCTTACACACTTGAAACCAGCAGCAAGTCTGTTGCTGCAATTGTAGCGTCTTGTTGCTGATTGTTGTGCCTGTTGGGTGGGTTGCTTTCAATGTGTGATTCCTTTTCCATCTTTTCAAGTGTCAGCCTCTCAGAAGTTTGCAGGGTCCTTAAAAGTAAAGTGGAATTCAGTAAATGCATAGATGATGTTCAGTGACTTTCATGCATTAAAAAGATAAAGTTCCGAAACGGAAAATGGAGCTTTAGCTTTTCTTCCCCAGCAGTGAAATATTTTAGTCTCCTGATCCTGTTGACTCACTTTTACAAACACCATATAAAGTGTTATATCACTATATTGTGAAATACAGTCTATATGTCTCAGCCACTAATTTGTTAATTATCTTTTCATCCTGCAATGATCCAGTTGGCAAAATTGAAGATATGTAAAGTCAGATTCTGGATATATCTTTTTTCCAAGATTGGCTATCTAAATGTTTAGTGGAATGGGTAGAGCTGATTGATGCAGTCCCTTGAACAAGAACAGTTTGCAGTAAATCTGCTTTCCTGAGGAGGAAGCACTTTCTCAGGAGCTTGTCTTGGATCAGTTGCATTTTCCGATAGGTCTTAAAAACTAGAGTGCTAGGTGGTAAGTAGTAAAGTTTTCTGTTCCACCAAGAAAATAGCACAGTAGTTCTACAGTCTGCACACACTATAGGGAGATAAATTTACTATATTTGTGAGTACGATGCATCTTGTTGGTCATCACTGTCCTGTAGAGGTGTCCTCAGCTGGTAGAAGTGCTTATGTGACTCAGTTTACTGATTTCTGAGACAATATCTGTACAGGGGCATCAAATACATCTTGATCCTCTTTCTCTGGAGATGTTCACCTCTATGTACCATACTGAAAAGACTGTCTGATTTTAGTCCTGGCAATGTTCTGTTTCCTGTAAATTTATGTTCCACACTGATATCTCAGGTAAGGTAACAGCACGTGCATCCCCATCTCAGTTTTCAACCATGGAACTTGTGTTACTGGAATTACATTTCTGAAATGGCTGCTCACTCAGCATTGAATACTGCAAAGATAAGAATAAGTCAAACTAATTCTTCTTTGTTATTTAACTGTAACCTTGATTTGATAGCACCTGCCTGTATTTATCATTACTCCATGCTGGGCTTCTTTTCTAGACGTATTTGTCACCTTTCTTTCCAATTCAGTGCTTACCCAGTGCTGGTGAAGTCAGGTATTCAGTTTCTTCATTCTCTTCTAATTCTCATTCTTTGCTGAAGGGTAAGGTCTATTCATTCATCACAGAAGCACAGCCTCTTTGGCTTCTCAGTGAGTATTGCTTTTCTTTGAATACATAGAAATGTGCATTCTAAATTCTTGTTCACTTATGGAATCATATTTTTTGCTTGAATATGTTCATTGGACCCCATCTGCTGTGATACACATTTTCTGAGCATCTGCCTTCCTGTGCACATGCATAATTGTAATTTATAGAGGTACGTACATAAATATGTATATTTACACACATGTGGGTTTTTTTCCTGGTACAAAACAGTGTCCTATGAATTATGTCTTTGCTTTGCCACCTTGTTTTCTTTGACTGTCTCTGATCTTGTCACTTCTTTTTAGCCTGTAAACAACATCCTTGTTGCCCACCCATAGATAGGGACAGAGATATTCCATGAATTCAGGTTATATTTATCTAATGGAGCATCTGTTTATTATTGCTGTTCCTGAATTTTTTGTCTGTCCTTAAAAGTAGGACTGTCTTTTCTTGTATCTCTGAAAAATGTGCATCTCTGACAGTACAGTAAACAAATAACCTCAGGTTGGAAAACAGCATGAGATTCATATCCCAAGAAGACATTTTCTACTCTGTTAGGCATCAGAATCTTATTTACTGCTTATCAAAGTCAAAGTAAAGTGCTGGTCTTCCATGCAGTTGTATATATTTTAAGATTATTTCTTGAAATACAAGATGAGCTTTTATTTTGAGTATTCTTAGTAATGTAATAATGGCATTGTCATTTGACCAATTTTGGCAATTGAATAAATTTTTACTGTCTCTTGAAGCTGCTGATACCTGGTTTTAAGTTTAAATGCAGATTTTTCTTTTTTAATGTCTAAGAAAAATATCCTGCATTACATAACCAAAACCAAGTAGTTCTATATTCTCTTTCCATATGTGGAACACCAGATTTAATTCATTATTCTTAACAGTAATCACTAAATGTTTAAACATTATTATTATTATTATTATTATTATTATTATTATTATTATTATTATTATTATTATTATTATTATTATTATTATGTGTAAAAACATTTAAAAAAACTTGGGAGAAGTAGCTTAGGTAAAAATTCTTTTACTTAGGTAAAAATAGGTACACTGAAGTGTTTTTACATGAAGTTTTTTTCTCCCACCTATAAAATATCAATATAATTTTTGATTACTACAGTAAGTATATTTTATTCCATGTACTGTATAATAGAATTACTGGTAAGGGAAGCATTTGTTGCAGTTAGCTAATTGTGCTACTGTTTAAATTTCTGTAGCTTACAATGTGCAGACAGCACCATCCAACTAATGTTCTTTTCATTTCATTATTAAAATGAGGAAACATTATTTATGTTTAAATGTAAATATAATAGTTTGCTAGAACAACATCACTATATGGGCAAAATAAACTTAATAACATGCAAACTATTTAGGTTTTCATGCCTTTCCAAATGATAGGAAATATTTTCTGAATGCTATTTTGTTTTAGAGAGTTTTGCTCATACAAGAATGAAAGTGATGGCACTTTTACTGTGTTTCTTTATTCAGTTTGGCCATGATGAAGCAGTTCTGCATCCTGTACAGCTGCTGTTAGTTGTCTCTGTACTAAAAACTACTCCTTACTGACTGTATTGATCCACGGTGCCTGACACTATGTACTGAAGGTGTCAAGAAAATTTCTCTAGTCTTCAGCATTGCATAAGCAAGTTCAACCAGTGTATCTTGCTCCTCCTGTGTCCAAGGTGTTCTGACTCATGGGAAGTTAGAAAATAATTTTCAGTTATTTGGAATAGATGACAAACGGTTTTATTTCCAGCCTGCAGGTAATGTGTGCTCTTTTCAAGATAATTGTGATTCTTGTCTGTGACCCTAAACACGTGTTCATTCTTATCTCCACTTCACTTGAAAAGCTGTATTTGTCCATCATAGCAAACATTTCTTCCTCCCCTGAGAGTGACTTTGCTAGGTGTACTCCACTGAACATAAATATAATAAAGCCCAAATGAGCATCAGGAACCTTTCCTTCTGATCTGTAACTTCATCTGATCAGTTTTCCTGGTGACTGGAATAGTGTTTCGTCACAGTAGGTTATCCTTCACAGGAAAAAGTACTTGATTCTAGAATTGTGCTTATATTTATGAGTTCAGGAAATAGCAACTCCTAAATTCTTTGTAGTCTTCATATTTACATAAAATTGACTTGTACTTGACACAGTAGAGTGCCCATGACACAGCATGTGGTGGCCACAGCTGTGTGGGTGCACAGCTTCCCATTTAGATTTGCATCTGTTCTTTACAGTAAGCACATTTAAGTTGGGTAGATTACATCATCTTAATAGTTACAAGGGCTGAAACAATGCTCAAGATAAATTTCCTTAAGAAGAGGATTGCAGTATTCTAGTATTTTTCAGAAAAAAATCACTGATTTGTATTTGCCTGCTTTGGTTTTCATCATACTTCTCTTCAAAAAGAAAAACTTCGGTAGTATTTAAATGCAGTAGATGCTTCTTTCAGAGTATTGAAACTATATAACTACATTTTATGCAATTAACCAGTGTATTTCACAAAAATAGTATCAAAAGGCTCAGACAAGAAAGTAGTAAAATAATAAATAGTTCTTTGTCAGCAACCTTAGGATGTTGTGGTTTTTTATTACTTTTATTATTTTTTTGTATTTTTATTTCTTTTTCCTTAGAGCCTTAAATGAAAGGTATCCTATAACGTTTTAGTCTCTGTAAAAGAACATTCTCCTTGGTGGAGGAGCACAATGTTTTTGAGCTCTCAAGGAGTCCGATTGCCTGTCAATTGAATTAGTTGCTGATCAAAATCCCTAGTTTTCTTTCCTATAAAGGGTTTTGGCAGCTGTTTTAGGGGCTTTCTTTTAAATTCCATGAGGTTTATGAGTCGACAAACACAGCAGTCATGCTGTAAGTGTATAGAGGAGGAAATGGCAGAAGGAAGAAAAACTAGGGTTCCTTTCTTTCTTTGAAAGATAACAAGGAAGGAAAAACAAGTCCATTAAAAATCCATTACCATGTTTGAGTATAAGTATCTATTAAGTAATTGAAAATTCTGCCTAAGAGTAATGACAAAGTGTGTTTTTCTCCTTAAATGAGATGTTTTGAGTGTAAATTTTTGTCTTTTAGCTTTTTACGTAGTGTGCTGGGTTAGCTGAAATCGAGGTAATTTTCCATGCAGTTAGAGTATTTTCTTCTTAGTAGCTAGCACAGTCTTTTGTTTTGCATTTCGTATAAGAATAATGTGTGACACCCTGGGATAGAGTTAGTTTTCTTTCAGTATCTAGGTGTGTTTTGAAGTCGGTATGAAGAGAGTGTAAGAATTCACAAGGACTTCTTCAACCGTACAGCTGCAGGTGCCAGTCGGTAGGAGGGGGGCACGGATGGGACAGCACCTAGATTGACATCCAGGTTGATCAATGAAGTATTCCACAGCATGAATGTCATGCTCCATATATAAGCGGAAAGTTGCTGGGGATGGCCCTTCCTCAGTGGCCACCATCTGTGAGGGCTCCTGTTCCTGCTCCTGTTATCAGATCCTGTGGCTTCCCCGCACCTGCTGTGATCTCTGAATTTTACTGGACTTGTGCTCACATTGTCCACCCTCTGGCATTCATTGCTTGGAGCAGACATTCCAGCAGCTAAGTATTGCTCTGTATCGCTCTTCTTTCACCATCGTTCTATTAAATCTCTTTCCATTTCAACCCATGAGTCTCTCCTCCTTTTCCCTTCGCTCCCCCTGGGGAAGGAGAGACAAGAGAGGGCGACTGTCTACTGTTTAGCTGCCAGCCCAGGGCTAAACAGTAACAATAAGACATCCCTTGTCTGAAGGCAAATTTACATTGCAATTCATTTTTCAGGTAGCTATCCAATAGAAGGCCATGAGTTGGCTGCCAATTAATGGTATATGATTTTTTAAGTTCTCACTTTGAATAATTGCATTAAACCTCAGTTTTAGGTAAGCTGATACCTTGCTGAAGAAAACTAATTTCTAATTATTTCTCCTGCTCATTTTGATATAATAGCTTCACTATGCTATTATTTATCACCTCTTTTCTGGGGCTGAGTTACCCCGAGAAGTCTTCAGTATATTCAAACCCAAATGAGCTCCAGTCCTGTAAGCTGCTGTGTGTCCATTCAACTCTCAGATCCTGAGAACCCCGTTTCATGCAGAATTGCGATGTTTGTTTTAAGTATGCGAATCTGCTCTAACTCGGTATTTCCTTAGAAAGGTGATTGCATTTAAGAAGTTATATACCGATGCTATTACTTTGATGTTTCTTTAATATGTATTTAAGTTGCTGGATTAACATGGAATTTGGGTTTTGGGGATTACAGCTTTCCTGTAAAATATTTAACGATAGTGAGACCAGAAAGTAAGTAAGCAAGGATCCAGTAAGTCTCTGATTTAATAAAAGGTATCAAAGCTGATCTGAGATTCTGGGAGTTTTTAAATCTAGACTTGTTGATAAGGGCCAGATTCCAGTATTAACAAGGTTATCTGTCCTAGTTTTGGTTGTGTTAGATTGTGGATATCTGTAATATCTCAACTGACATAAAAGGATTTACATCTATGACAATTGTGGGAAAAGACTGCAAAACTGAAAATCTTTGCCTCTACTTAAAAAAAATACACAAAGAGAATGTATAGTATTATTAGCCTCTTATGACAGCCATTGCATTTGGCATTATTTCCGCACTGCCCAAAGACAAAGAACCATTTCTGTTATGCTTTGCTTTCAATACTTGAGTTATTTTAAAGAATAAATGTAAATCGTGGTTGTATTGTTAGAGTGTGCTGCAGCTGACAGTGTTTAGTTCTGCCCTCTGTTTTTTCATAGCATAAGCAGTAGCTGAATTATTTTGTTGACATTCTCTTTATATTACATTTATTCAAAATCAATAAAGAAGCCATACTAAATAAATATATTGTTTAAACGGTGTGTTTTGTTTTTTCTGTAATTCTATGATGATATTTTTCCTAGGAAAACAAACAAACAACAAAAATCCTGTATGTCCCTTGTTACTTTGCAGTAATGTTGATTAAGGAGTTCGTTCTTGAGTTTGTTAGGAAAGCTTTCATACAGTTTATAGAATTGCTTATACAACAGAAGTCAGTTAAGTCTGAAGCCTTGCAAGCTGGAAAAACTTTTTGAACTTTTACATAAGCTGTGCTCACAACTGTTCTGTAATAATTGTTTGGAACTGTATTGCAAATGTGTGAGAGATACTTGTTTTTAAACTCTAAAACCTAATTAATATTTGTAGCTAACCAACAGCACACTGTCAAAAGAAGGCGTTTTTCTCTTTAACAGTGACCTTGTAAAGTATGTTTTAATTAAGCTTTTTCTTAAGTTAATTTTCTTTTATAGAATAGCATTAAAGTGTAACGACAAATTCTGTTTTCACTTACACCATTTTGATTCCATTAGCTGGCAGCAGAATGTGGTCACTGGTGTTTCAAAAACATATATCCTAATTAAATACTTTGTCTTAAGGCATTGTGCTTTCAGGAAATTGATTTTTGAGTTAAACGCTGAACGTGGTAAATCTGAGAAGCCTTTATATGCTACTAATGCTATTTATTATCTGTCAGAGTGGGAAATGGACTTCCATGTTTTGGAATGAGGTCACTTTGCCTCCTGACTGAGGAAAACCTGGACACAGTGATATGAAAGCACGGCAGTAGTCACACTGTGGTGAATCTTTCAAACTGATGCCTATGCTGGTATATCGCTGAGAAACACCAGATGAAAATTGCTTTCTCTCTCTTTTTCTTCTTAATCAATAGGGGTGGTCCAAAAGAAAGAACACTAACCCCCATTTCCATTATATCTGGGAAACAGCACAGAACTTTACTGTTTGTTAGGCAGCGGTTTTGTGTCTTTAACTTTGCATGGGACTACAAATAGATACCTAGCCACTGCCAGTTGCCAGTGTTTTGTGTCATATAGGAACTGGATGTTTTGAGCTCATTTTTTTTCTTTTAATTATGACAAATATATCATGACAATTAAGTGAGGGTGGAAAGAAGGTGAAGTATGTTCAGTCAACTGAACATTAACTGCAGAGTTCAGCACCTTGTTCTTTGGTCGTATCTTCAACTACCAAAACCAGAGTTGAAACACTTCTGACAATTGTTATTAATGTGTAGGAAATAGAAAGGCTTTGGATAGGCACTGTTTCAGTTGTTTGACTTGAAGAAATAAAAATATAGGGATATGGGATTGTTTGCTTTTGGGTTAAAACATGTTTCACTCAAAACTCTTCACAGTGTTTTGACTTCATTTTCTGTCTTTCATACACTTTTGTTGTCATTACTTTTTCCCCCCCGCTAATTGCCATCAGTTTCTGGGGGTTTTTTTGTTTGGTTTTTTTGGAGGTTTTTTTGAGTGACGAAGAAACTTTCTTCTTTTGGTATTCTATTGATTCTAAAAAGTTCTCTGAAAGTATCCAGTTTGGCTTTTAGTGAATCTCACGGTGTCTTAGGCTTCTTCGTATCTGTGATGCAGTCACCTTTTAACAAACTTCTCTATTTATGGAGAGTAAATGTTCAGATCAGTTTTGCTTTTTTTTCCTGTGTGCAGTTTCTATACCAAGGTAAGTTTTCAAGGTGTTTGGGCAATGGTCTACTTGATTCTGGAATTGGTAGTGAATAAGATACTTTAGGCACTGGAGCTATTTTAAATGTAGTGGAAGTCCTCATTGTAAGCAAGGGTGTTGGGAAGGAAGGGTAAAGAGAGGAACTTGGCATGGTCAGCAGGATTCCCAAACAGGAATTTCAGATGTTAGTCTGGACCTTCGTAGGTGGCAGATGAACCTCGAAGGCCCAGAGATGGCTCAGTGAGTGAGCAGGGTCAGCATGTGCTGGAGCTGTGAAATCCTGAGCTGATTTCTCAGCAGCTGATAATCCAAAATACTAAAGCTCTGTATATTAATATTTCTACAATTATTTTAACTTAAATGCTTCTACAGAGAGAAATACCAGCAAAGTGACTAAACTAGATTAAAACCAAGTGCAGTCTTTGAGTTTAAATCTTACCATATATCTGGTTTAAAGTTATTTATTGCTTTTTGTCTGCTCATGCGTCTTGTTCCTAATTACAGCCAGCTATTAGGATTAATGCTTACCTTGAGCAAGCAGTGTTTGCCAGGTTTACCTTTTGTTTTGTCTGCCTGATGGATGTGCCAAAAGGAGAAGGCTTACAGGATTCCCCCGCAGAAACAGGGAAGATTGATCAACTGCAATGGTAAGAACAGCAGCATCATTTTAGCTTTACCATGGGGTAAAAGCCTATCAAAATGATATAGTTAAACAAAAGTGAAAATCAATTAGTCAGTGACTGTAGTTTTTCTGTAGGGATTTTGTTAACTTTTTAGCACCTTTTAGCAAATTTTAGCAAATTTCTGTTTCTTGCAGCTGTAGAAAATGGAAAAATAAGCACTATTTTTAAATTATTATTTATTTTTTTTCCTCCGCTTGTTTTGACTGAAACGCTTGGTTTCCAACACGGAACTTGCTGGGCAGCTGGTTTTGGGTATGTCCTTACCAAACACATGCCTGGGTTACTGAAGCCTCCCATTCGCACTAAGTCTGGGATTTTGGATGCTTCTCTTTAATCATTTCATAAGAAGTTCTCACCTATACTACCTTGTTTGATGATCCATGATAGAAATTTATTATGAATTGTATGTATGTACTTATATATGACCAACTAAATAGCCTTGATAGAAAGAACAAACATAGTATATCTGTAGAAGAGGCAGAGCTTATTTTTCTAACAGTTGCTGCTTCAAATTTGTCTTTGGACATTATATTTTTTTTTTAAATGCTAGTTTGTTGAAAATATAGTAATTAAAATTCTGAATACTTAAAAAAATATTCCATCTGGAGAGTAAATACAGGAACATTTCAAAAACATCCAGTCTTACACTATAAATTATCACTGAATAAAGCTTTTATCTAATTTGGACACTTTTGTATTTCCTTGTGATCGTTCATATGAAAAGTGTATCTCTGTATTGTAGTGGAGATGCTCAAGTAACACAGTTATTTCCTGAAATCCAGGCAGATCAGAAGTCCTGCATTAGTCTAATCTGTTAAATGGAAAGCTATATGACTGTTGGTTTGATGATAAGCCCTATTTCATGACTTAATCCTCTTTTCTAGAAATATTTTTTATGTATATATATATATCTATCTTAAAATTAAAACAACAAATTATGTAATAAACTAGTAAAAATGAGACTTCAGAAAAGACTGAAATATGCTTTTGAGAATTTATTCCAGCTTTCAACAAATGTTCTTAATAAAAGTCTAATCTGCTTTGTTCCTTTTTATTGTCCTTTGTTTCTTCTCCCAAAGCTAAATGTGCCAGACATTGTAATGAATTCATTATACATAGATGTCAGAATTGGCTTTGGCTCTTCACATTTGCTAACAGGTAATGAACTAGAACAATTGACAATCTATGCAGATTTCTTACTGTGAAGGCAGTTTCTTTAATTTGAACAGATGACCTGAGTACAGGGTCCATTAGCGTAGATGGTGTGCAAGGAGTAGTTAGCAAAAGGAGTTTCTTAGTATTTTTCCTTTTCCTTCATTTAACAGAAATAGATGGTGTTTGATTTTGCAATTATTTTGAGCCAAGAATACTTTTGTCAAGGACAATGTTTCACTAACAGAAAATCCTAAATAATCTTGACACCAAAATCTAGAAATTTTCATGTGGAATACCTTTACTAATATGTTGTATAATGATTGTGCCACAATATACCACAAATAAATTGCTCATTGAATTAAAATAGGAAAGGCAAACTAGAGAGCATAGGGAACAGATCCTGGAGTATGACACTGGGTTTTTAATTTAATTCTGTAGGCAAAGTAGACTAATTCATTTGCATCCTTCCCAGGCATTATTTCCCTCAACTTTCACCTGCAGTGATCTTCGTAGTTTTTGATTTCCTTTTGATTGTTATGAAAATATAAGGATTTTTGTCTTACGAATCCATCTGTTCAATCTTATCCTGTTGAGATTAAATACAATTTTATAAATAGCACTGAAAATATCCAGAGTCATATGTTGCACTTGAAGGGTCAAAAGTTGGTGTGTGTCTGAAATGCACACTGCAGTGATGATAAACCTGGCTATTAGGATAATTTGTTGAGTGCTGACAACATGATATAAAACAGGAAGACATGGCCCATGTTGTAAAACAGCTTGTAAGGGTTAATTGGTGCCTCTGGCTTAGCAGGAATGCAAACTGAGAAAAAACCCTGCAATTCACAGTTCATACTTCAAAGTCTCCTCGGGTGGTAGATGTCAGGATTTTGTATGTGTTTGGGAAACGCAATACAAGTAGAGGAAGAAAGAAAGAATTGGAAGGAAAAAAATCTGAACAAAACCGCAACCACCTGAAGGATTGTGGACGTTCTGTGCCACCCCCTCTGTAGTATTTGCCTTGTTTCTAGATGCCCTACATGATTTCCTGACCTCTGCCTGTAAGCTGTGATATGCTTCCATTGCCTTGTCCTTTTTATAAGGTTAGGAAAGAAAAAAAATGAAATCAAGTCAATACATTTGTATAAATTCTAGGGCCATGGGTGGTATTCTGTCCATGGTAACCTCCAAGCTTACCTGTCCCAAAAGAGAAAAAAAAAAAAAAAAAAAAAGGAAAGGGGAGTCTGTCTTTGCTATCCTGTGTAAGAACTTACAACATCTTGCTAAACGAGGATTAGCGAGTACATTGTAAAGTAAAGCTGAAAATCATTAAAGACAGACAAACTGGGTGTCCTCCATTAGTTCCTCTGTTAGTGGAGTACTAATGCAGAAAGTCATGGAAGAGGTCCTAGTTCACTAACACAAACATGAAACTTATGTCTCAAAGGCATCTTGATAAAGGCTGGCTTTTTGTCGGTTCTTAAAAAGTGCTACTTGGTGGAAAAATTGCCATTCCCTTCATAAACAGATATATTTGAAGGCTGATGGAAATATGTTTTGAACTGGAAGCAAAAAAAAAAAATCTATAAAGTCAGAATTTTAAATCCGGTAAACTAAATCCCCTTCCCTTATTCAACTTCTTCTCCCATTCCTTTGACCTATCACAAGTGATGTTTTTCTCTCAGATAAAATTTTGAATAGTCTCTATGCTCACTCTGCTGGCTCCTGAAGGCTTGTTTGCACCCAGCAACTAATTCTGAGGTTTTCCAGTTCTTCTCCTTTCTTGTTCTGATGAAGTAATAAAGCTGTGCAGATATCCATGTTCAGGTTAAAATTCAAAAGGAACAAACTCTTTTGCTTGCATTAGTTACTGCCCTGAATCTTCTCATTTTTCATCCTTTCCACAACTGGTCTTTTTTATCAATTTATTCCTGATTTCGGAATTTCCTGGATTTGCTGAACAACAGTAAACACTTCTATTTATTAAACAAAACCTAAAATTATACCTGCTACACATGGAATTCCTCATTTAAAACTCCAACTCATTCAAGCAATTTGGTTTAGCAAACCTTAATATACACATTCAGTCCAAAGTAGAGACAGGTGCTAACTAAGTATTCCTCTCCTCAAACATAGTGGATAAACTGAAAAAAAATTACTAGATATATACTTTTCTCTTCCGAACTCTGCTCTCCAATTCTGAACAAATGGGGACTCCAGGAAAACACTGGACTTCATCAGAGTGTTAATAATCACTTGATAAGAGAACCGAAACTTTCTACTTTTCAGCAAAAAACACCAAAGAAATCAATAAGAAAGTAATTGTGGTCAAAATGAAGTCTGCAGAAAATAGGCTTCCTATGCATTTACCTGTGGTGTGTTTGTTTATTTTGTTTTAAAGGTGTCCACATAGTGTTTTTTCACATATAAATGTATCACTACTTAAAAAATACATATTTTTAAATTTATACCCTAGTGGATACGTCTTCTGACAATATAGTGTTTCCTGCATGATGGTGAGTGGGAAAGATTTATTCCTGGCACATTAGTTACAGTTAGGATAATAAAAGTGGCCCTGCAATTTTTGTTAGGCTCTTGAGTATACCGTGGTAAAACACATTACCAGAAAGGTGGTAGTCTAGACATGGTGCTCTGCATACACTCTCTGCAAATTTTCTATTAATATAGGTCAAAACCACAAATTGCGATGCTCTACCATCCCTGATGGTGATGAGATGGGGAAATGATGTTTCTTTTCCTGAGATAGTGAGATTTGCTGAGACAACTGCTTCAGAAAACCTTGGACTAGTCATTTTTCTTTTATTTATTTATTTTTTAAAAAATTACTTTATAAATGCAACAAAGACTACTGCTGGCAAATTGTTTAGATATGCATTTAGAAAGGCTTCATGGAAGCTCAGATCTTGCTAGCGATACTCTCTTGAATGTAGAATTTGTTTAAGAAAAAAGTAGCGATTAATTATTTTTTCCTTTTCTTCTTTTTCAGGAAGTGTTATGAGCTGTAATAATTGTGCATCCTAAACTAAAGTAAAAGGTTTAAATCCAGAGCTTACATTCACAGGCAAAACAGTTACACTACTCTTGCACTGCTGGTGGTAATAGGAATTATGCTGTCAACAAGCTAAGGACAGATAGCAGTAGTTAGGCGTGAAACCAAGCTGTCATTTCTCCGGGTCTTTCTTCAGTGCATAATCACAGAACGTCTGTTGTCAGGAGATTACAGAACTCTGTAAATGAAGCTAGAGAATGTGCCAAAAAAATTGTCATCTCGACACCAACTGTTAGAGGAAGTTTAAGGTAGCGTGTCTTGCATAATTTTCAAAAAATGAAATGAACATTCTTTCTGACAATTGTAAGAAAGGTTGTTAAGCCAATTGGAGCAAGATTTGCTGCAAAATATGACTGGGCTACTGATTCACTAGCAGATTAATTTTGTAAACTACATCCAGTGGCCATGATTGATCTCCCTTACCAATTCTTTTAAAGTGAACTGCATCAGGAAGCATGCATCACTAGTGCTAAATGGTGTAGCAAAGCTATGAAAATTCTTATTTTTTTTTAATAGGGAGATACTGGAGCAGCCCTACCAAAGTGCACTGCATGGAATTGACTCATGATGGTAATTAACAAACTCAGCAACTAAGTGTGCCGCCATCAGTCATCTGAAAGAATTAAAGAAAAATCAATTAACAATTTAATTAAAAGTCATTTGATGACCTTAGGTATTCTCTTTCAATAAGATCATCATTTTGCTTGCCAGTTTAGAATTTAAAACAATTATTTAATTAAAATGCCAATGAAGTATTGACCTAGTGAAACCTTTATTCTAGGTGTTTTAAATATAGATTATCAAATTATCTTATTAACTACATATCCCACAAGATAAGAACACTGGTGTTCCTTTTATTTTAAGAAGATTTTTATTGGTGGTGTTATCCTTATGCATTAATACAGAGGTATTTTCTGGCAAAGGGCACTCAGGCCTTTATCTGCTCCTCCTCAAATTTTTAGCTATTAATTGAGGGCTGTTCTTCTTTTACTCACCTACAGTCTTTGTTGTCCGTTTTCTTTCCTTTTCCTCTGATAAGGAAGAGCACTGGGAGGTAGTTACCAGTTTTTGTTAATTGTGTTCCAAATATCATTGCTGCTGTGGTTTGTCCTTTCCTTATATACAAGAGACACCTCAGTCCTTGACAGAGTTCTCTCTCTTGTGTATGGAACTTCTGTTTTCACAGATTAAGATTTTGACTCTGCAAAATGCTGTTAACACTCAGTTCAGTCATCTAGATTTTTTAAAAATGTGATAGGATTGACTTTAAATAGGATATCGTACTGTTTAAGTAATATACATTAGTCAGCTACTGTGTTTTTGTTTGATGGGGTTTTAGTTTGAAATAAAACACCTTTTTTAAACTTCTGCAGAGGTTTGTAAAACTTCCTCTTCCATCTCCCCATATTTGTGCTAGTAAAGGTTGAAAAAAATTATTGAATATAAAAGGAAACTTTGAAACTTAACATTGCTTGAATGCTTTCATGTCTTGAGCAAAGAAAGTGAGAGAGAAAAATACAGAATATAAAATAAAATAGTATGTTGGCGATCCTGTCTTGCTGCTGACATAGTTAAGATAGTGGGGGACCTAATATGAAAGAATTACCATCCTCCCTGCCTCTGCATTCTGCCCTGGCACACTCAAGCGTCTGTGACAATGACCAAGTATTTCCCTGTTGCTGAGTACAAATTTCTGATAACAGCAGGTTGTCAGCATTATCACTAGTTGTCGCGGCTGGGAAGAGGGGAACTTCAGTCTATGAAAGCAAGCTTAACATTCAGAGCTCTCCTTTCTTACATTGCAGTTGTTTATCAAATACAAGAGATGTCAGAATATACAGCCAGAGAGCTAATGAGTATTTTTTTTTAAACGAAAGTCCATAGGAGTGTAAAATTTATGTGAAGACCTGAATTATAAACAGTCACTGTATATACATACACAGTGCACTCAGTAGTTGTCCTACAGAGTATATAAGGTATCTATGCCGTGATAGGTTTCATACTTCAAGGCAGTTGATATTACAATTTGATGTCCTACCTAAATATTGCCCATGGTATATGTCATTTTAATGTACTAAAATATACTTGAAATGTGATTAAATTGGTTGTCATGTGCTTTGGAACATTTTACATCCTTTTGTCTATCAATACGTCTTCTGGATATGCTCACCCTTGAACACATTTAAACATCTTGTTTCTCTTAAGCAATCATAGTCAGCTGTTATATGTCCATTTTTATTTCACTCATAGACCTTTATATTGCATCCTGTCATTATGTGCCACTTCACAATTTATTTTATAACACTCAGCTATAAGACAAGGACTGTATTCTGCAGTCTTCTACACTAATGCAAAATGATGTACTGTGTGATTTACTAGACCAGGTCATGAGCCAGGCTTGGTTCCGCTAGCTGGAGTTTATTTATACTGCTTTAAAATGTACATTTATCCCCTTCATTTTTTTTTCTGCCTCTGAATGTTATGATTTTGTGATTCGATGTTTTAACTGTGACTAAAATCTTAAGTTTAAAGGTAATCGTAGAATGGTTTCAGTTGGAAAAGACCTTTAAGATCATTGAGCCTTACCATTAACCTAGCACTGCCAAGTCCACCACTAAACCATGTCCCTAAGCATCACATTTATACGTCTTTTAAACACCTCCAGGGATGGTGACTCCACCACTTCCCCGGGCAGCCTGTTCCAGTGCCTGACAATCCTTTCTGTGAAGACATTTTTCCTAACACCCAATCTAAACTTCCCCTGGTGCAACTTGAGGCCATTTCCTCTTGTCCTGTCACTTGCTACCTGGGAGAAGAGACACCACCTTCCATGCTATAACCTCGTTTCAGGTAGCTGTAGACAGCAATAAGGTCTCCCCTCAGCCTCCTTTTCTCCAGGCTAAACAGCCGCAGCTCCCTCAACTGCTCCTCATAGACTTGTGCTCCAGACCCTTCGCCAGCTTTGTTGCCCTTCAGTAATCTTACTGTAAGAGTACAAAATCAGTTTTTCTTTTATAATTTTTAACTTTAATTCTGTCTTAGTTTTCAATGCTCCAAATATTTGTTCGTTTGCTTGTTTGCCTCAATCCTGTGTATCTTAAGGTGCTTAAACAAGCATCTGGCTATGTTACATTTGATTAAAAATACCTTTTTACAGTGTCGTGTGTGATTTTTATAATGGTAGTTTTCCAGTTGTATCTTTCTTTTTGTTTGGTTGTAAATATATTTTTACAGGCACTGTTTTCAATGAGTTTTACTTTTTGTGTCTGTTAGTTTTATGTTAACTCTTGTGCACAGAATTCCTAAAAAAATCAGAAAATCAGTGTAAGTTCTCCTGGCAGAGATATCAATAGCACTAAAGACTGCAATTAACTTATCAGTTCTCCTGACGATGAATGATCTTGATGATTTTCTCCATCAGCTAGACCCATAACAATACTGCAAGCAATACATAGTAATAATTTTTTTATCATTGGAAGAAAACAAATTTCATGTGGATGCGTGTCATACATGTATTGACAAAAATATTGCTGATTTACTAATACTTTTTCTAAGCAGAGGTTTCTGTAAATTTCTTTAGTAACCCTAAACTAGACAAAGATTTATTTGGGCAAACTAGCATAACTACCTCCATAAGTACCAGCTAGTGTAGAATTTACACTACCAGCACATGCAGTCCTGCATCTGCCCCATTTCCTGCCCCAACCCCTCCTATTCTGAGGCAGTTTGTGTATTATACGGCTCAAAATGTTATGAAAATCTGTATTTTTTTTTTCCCCGAAAGAGTTTAGTAATCCCAAATGCAGCTGTAAATCCTCTTTTGTCTGCAAGTTACTTAAATTTGCATTATGTTTTGGTTTTTGCAACTTGTTCTATGTGACTCTGAGCATCCTTTTCTCACTGTTTCTTGAACTGGTGAAATGAACGCATTATCTTTTCAACCATGTCCAAATACATAGTTGGTTTTAAAACTTTTAGGTTTTTTATATTTCCATGGGTCACAATTTTGTGCCTTTCTTTCTTCCCCTACCTCCTAGCTTCAAGAAACTGTAGATATATTTAGCTAAGTCTAAGGTAGCATTTTCATAAAATTGTGTGATTCTGGGAGCCAAAGTTTAACAGAACATTGTTCTTTGGAAATAAGACTACTTAAAATTTTAGCAATTTTCTATACCATTTCCTCACTCATTCACATTTTCCATCACTTCTAATGGAGTCTGCATGAAGCTCCTTTTATTTGGAACAGTTTTCATTCTGTTTTAAGCTTAAACTTTAGCTATTTATGTGTATTCATATTTTTATGCATCATCTTACTATAGAAGTGTTTTTATCTGTTATATGGTCTACTTTTCTTTATATTCGTTTTACCACTGCTATAAACTTTGATTTTGTAAAGTATTTTAGCATATGCTCTCTGTGAGATATATAATATTGTATGAAATTTTATTGTCTTCTTTAAGATGGTGAAGACATCCTGTTAAGTGTAGTAAATTGTTTTAATGCATGGCAATGGCTATTAAGAATAATATAGGAACATAAAGAACCAGGAACATATATTTCTAGTGGAAAGTTTGGTGATTATCTTTCACACTGCATGATGAATGTTTCAGTATGGAAGTGGTGGCAATTGCTTAGTGATAAATCTCTCAGGTGTTATAAAGGCTAAGAGCAAAACTTTCGCGTCAAGAGCTGTCATTCTCTTCTGGTACAGCTATTTGTAAAGGCAGCATAGAAAATAAGACTTTCTTTATAATGACATTTCACAGTGTGATTTTTTTTTTTTAATCAGTATTTCATTTTCTTAACAGACCATGCTAAAGGTAGTTTATGTAGCTTCAGCGTTATGTGGAGATCATTAGTGTAGTGAAACAATGATAAAGTGGCAAAATTATCTGAGTTGTGGTTCATACTTCCAGCATATAATGACAAAAACTTTACCACTGCCTTTTGCCTTGAAGGTCATGTGAATTTTATTAATCTGAAGCTTCATGATAAACTTTTGTATCGTCCTTCATGTGAGATAATACACATCTACTTGGCATGAAAATTTGGTCATATTTAAAGAATATTTATAAGTAGAACTTTTCTGGATGAAACTGTGACCTTGAAAACTTCTAGAACCAGTAGAGCTTTGTTACACAAAGGCCACTGCGTCTGCCATTAATCATAATAAACTGTGCCTACAGCTATTGTTGGCTTTTCAAAGTGAATTATTAAAGATATCGGAACATGAGAAGTATTTATTGCAGATCATTTTATCAAGCCAAAAGGGCAGGAGTCATTTGGTACAGACTACAAAAAAATGGGTGTTTTTCCTGTCTGCATTTACACTAGGCCTGTAACTTTGTGCTTTTAGAGTAAGTCAGCTTCAAATCAATGAAGTATTTAAGGAATAAGGATTTGATAAACCAGCTGCTAAATATTTGTGTCTTTATTCACAAAGGTATCTTCAGGGTCCTTTATTCCAATGCATGCAAGCTATGTTATCTTAAATCTCCCTGCATATTTAAGCAGCTCTCTGTTCTATTTCTATGTATTTTTGGAAGCATAGAGGATGTCATCACAAACTCCTAGGGGCTAGCTCTTAGATAAAGAAACAAATACTTGTTTGCCTTTTTATCTTAATTAAATCCTCATTCCTGGTGAAGTGATGTATTGATCTATAGCTCACAGACGTGCCAGGAACTTGGGGTTTTAGGCTCAAATGACAGTAGTAAAAATACTTTTTTAAAACAAAACGAAAAATTAATAGTAATATTACTTTCCCCAAAAGCTCATCACTCTCTTTCTGTTGGGTTTAATTAGTTGAACCAGAAGAAAAAAAGAAAAAAAAGTATAATTATCAGTTTTAAGAAATAAATCATTTAAGTGACAGATAAATATATATAGTGAAGAAGTTCTGAGACAGGTCAAAGTGTGACCACTTAATGATGCATGCCCAGGTGGCTGAGCAGATGGGTGGGATTTGTCTGGGGAAGGTATATGTGAAAATGTTGGATGCTGTACTAGGATGCACCAATTAGGAATTTCCAATAAATTTCCAGAATTCCTTTTACTGGAGGTTCCCAATTGGTGCATCCAGTGTCCGTGGCCATGTGGAACGAGACATTGCCATGTGAGATTGTCTAACGGGGTTTCCTATGAAATTATAACTTGTTTTATGTATGTCTGAAGATGCATATTTGCTTTTCAGCCTCAGGCACTCCAGAATTAGGCTCAGTACAAGTAGTTGTGAAGCAAAGGGAAGGCAGGTTCCTTCAGAAAGTTCCTGAATGGGATGGTACCACAGAGATGAATTGATTCATCCAGGTAAGTGTAGAGAAATGGTGAAAGCCATCACCACTGTTGATACTGTTAGTCTTTCTGTTTCTTTGAGTTTGAAGAGTCAAGAGGTAAATGAGTACACGTGTTAACTACATCTTTTCTTTGTGCACCCATTGAATATGCTCAGTTGGCCTAGGGCTGACAGTTTTAAATTAATATGTATATGAAAATATAAATAAATATATTTAGTTATATTTTGTATTTGTGGTATTCCTATCTAGATTTTGTTCTTGGTTGGTTGGATGCCATCAGTTCCACGATTAGATGGCGGTTTTTTTTAGTCAATCCTTGTTATCAGGTTATGGATGCGAATGTTGTCCAAAACATATTTATTATGTACTTTTTTTGAGTGTCAGATCAGAAAGGTTTAAAACTTATTGTATGAGCAAAACAATTAATTGCATAACTACTCACAGGCAATTTGCGTACAAGGATTCACCAACGATATGACCTTGCAGAGAAAGATATGACTAAGGTCTACTCTTGTAATGTGGCAAATTTAAGTTTAGAGAATTTTTGTGCCACAATTACCAACCTTATTCGGCCATCTGAAACTTACTGCTTGGATCTATATGTGGGTTGCAAGTGAGGATGTGTGTCTCATCTTTGGAAATAACTTTGAAAAAAAGAGTATTACAACATTAATAGTACTTATCAGTACAGTGGCGGGTAGGGCACAGTTACGCTTTCCTTCTTTCTGTCAGAGCAGGACTTGAGTTCAAAAACTTTGTGTGCAGTGGCTCACACATGTTCAGTTCCTTTTTTGAAAGTATCTTCACTCTCAGTATTTGGGTAGCTTAGGAAGTTTCTTTTCACTTTGTCAATGTGAAATTGAAGCTCTTTTCTCTGGGATACTGCTGCAAAGGTATTTCAAGGAAGGCAAATATTGGTGGTGGTGTTTATTTTTTTTCCTGGAAGAAGCAGCAATCTTATTTTTCTTTCTTTTCAAGGTGATAATTTATACATAAGGTGCTGTAAACAGATACTTACATTTAATATAATAACCTTAGAATTTTTTTTTTAATCTGAAAGCCTAATTAAGCATTGGCCAGATAAGCTGCTAAACCCTCTTATGGATACACATGATTTAAGTTATTCCATACCTTCCTCTGAGAAGAAGAATCAGGAAAATAAATTTATTTGGACCTAGAAAGAGGACTGAAATGACACATATTGCAATACATACATTGAAAAGAGATGATAGTTATTTTATGCATCTATAGTATTTTAAGGTAGATTTTAGCAATTGTTTGATATTTTAGTTTTTTACGGTTGTTACAGGCTTCCTGTGAATCCTGTTATTTAATGAGGACACTATACAATGTTGGATGAAAAAATGAGAATGCTGTTTTTCTGAGGGAAAAAAACAAAGGAACGTTAGTGAACCTTAGTTTCTCATACAGTATTAGCTTAGTAGCCCCTCTTCATAAAGAGTCCAAGTACACTGAAGTTCACTGCTTAATTACTGAGCTTGCAACAACATGTAGTCTATTCCGGAGCTTCATTAGAACATTTTTTTCACTAACCATGCCTCTTGCAGCAGCATGAGGCCATTTTTTCTTGACCTGTTCATCAAAGATATGTTTCTCCTTTCATATTTTAAAATTACTTTTGAGTTGCAGCTCTGCTCTTATTTGTATATGACAGTGTTAGTTTGGAGGGGAAAATAAATGATGAAGTTATCCAAAATAATGAACAGTAGCACAAAGACGGTGACAAAGATTAGAGACAGTATACTGAAGGCTTCTCTCAGGCCCTTGGTGGCAAGGTCTGAGATGTTTTGGAACAATCAACCCAGGCAAGCTTGATTCTTATGATTTTCATATCCTTAAAATTTGGGGAAAGGTCTTGTATTTCTGAAACACTTTCCTGGTTGGAGGACAGGACGTGTGTTGTATGATGAGATCTTAAATTTTCTGAGAATTTTGCTTATAACAAATTGGAGAAACAAAACATAGGTAAAGATGAGTCTGAACTTTAAAGTAAAAAAGTCCCCTCCTATTGCTGGATTCTGTGGTGGATTTTAATTGTAAAAAATTGTAGAATTTTTTCAGAACTAATCTGATGGCTTTTTGTTGCTGTTAGTAGATATGAAAAAAGAGCTGCATTAGAATGTTTTCTCAGAAGAGAATTTCATAATAAATAAAAATATGCATTTGTTTCAGATAAGTATATATATCAATATTAACAGGCATTTAAAATCTTGACTGTAATATGTTTCATAAATTTCTTTCAGCCAAAAAAGGAAGAACGTCAGCCACTAGTAATGCTTTTGAAGCAAAGTAATACAGAAAATATAGTATAGTACTCCCAGAAGATGAAGGTGTGAATTTTCCCATACATCATCTTAATGGCAACATTTTCTACAAAATGACATGGGGCACTCCTTTCATATTTCATGACTTCTATTTGCCCAGCTTCAAAATGCCAAATGTGCCAGTGAACAGCACTTTAATATTCATGGGTTTCTAGGATATCTTTGACAGTTGTCAGCTAGAAAAATGGCTTAATTAGAAGGAATCTGACTCAGCCACATACACAAACATGCAACATATATCTCCACATTTGTCTTCTACAGAAAAAATAATTCATGAGTGAGAGCATTCTTTTCCCATTACACGACTATGTTCATTTAAAATGCATTTTCATTTATTAAAATTACCAGAATGGTACCTTAATGGAAAATATATTAGAATCCAGGGGGAAAAAAATCCTGATCAGCACTGAAACTAATGACTCAAAATTGTCAATGTGGTTAAAATAGCATGAATATTAACTTATGTTATTAAAGAGACAAATATAAAACTAAACCACAGGCAACCATTTTATAGACTGCTGAATTACTTGTGTAAGAAACAGAGTTTTGAAGAGATTGAAGAGGAAGTCAGACTGTTTTGAAACAACAAAGGTTCAGATGGGGATCATGTTCATACTGAATTATTAACAGCAGGAGGGGATAAGCTAACAAAAGCTTCGGAAAGTAATTGGACTAGTCTGTAAGGGAAATCAAAGGTAGTGACAGAATGTGTTGTTCTGAGAGGAGGAAACAGTAGAATATAATAATTTTCCTAGAAGACAAAGCCCTGTGCAGTTTGGGGTTTTTATAACTTCTCATAGACTTTAAAGAATAAGAAAGAGATTATCAGTATGAAAACCCAGAGAGTATGTCTGATATCAACTCCTTCCAGTTCATGCAGTACTCATTAAAAATATAGCGATGATCAGAATTTGAGCATGTGCTTTAAAGAAAGTGTGTTGTTTGGACCACATCAAAGGTCCTTGTCATAAATCAGACATAAAAACATAGGAAGCTAACAAGCTAAGCAACTTTAAGATAAATATAAAATGATCACATGCTTTAAAGTCAGGTATAACGTATTTTATAAATTACAGTGTAAAAAACAGTCAGGAAGTTTCCTCTGTAGTTCTGGCATGTAGGTAGAATGACAAGCCTGTAGGGTCTCACAGCTTTAGTAAGAAGCAATACAGCCTGACAGGAAGGAGTACAGTCTCTCATTATTTTAACTTTACCTTTGATGAAGCGAAAAACTCCATATTTGAATTCTATATGAATTTTTGTTGCAATTTGAGCTCTGGTTCTATGAAAATTTAAAGCAAACTGGAAATATTTTTTTTTTACTATTAGATTTTAATTTAATTTTAATTAACATGTTAGATTCAAACATGAACAGGATTTAGATCTGCATCACTCAAACTTCATTAATTACACTGTGCCTCCAGCTCAGAGAAGTAGCTAAATACTGTTGCAATCTCTGCAGTTTATTCAGTGCTTGATTTGGTCCTCATAGCACTCCCGGTAGAGTTCTTAAGGAGTTATGTGAAATCACCTGTTATGTAAACTGCAGATGCTGTATACTGTCGGCAAATTGCAAGATGAGACATTCTTACCAGCTCTTGACCAGAAATGTTTTTCAAACTAAATTTACAGTGAAATGTCCATAGTCCAAAATCAGTTGTTACACTATCGTAACAGTTAAGTAGTAGAAGTTGTAGAGCACATCACTTTAGTTCCTGAAATCTGAAGGTAAATTAATTATATAGAGGGTTCTTAATAATTTTTTATCTTTTGCTGTTGTGTAAATATTGCTATGGGATTGTAGATCCTGAGCAGTGGAGATATTAATGTTAATGAGTAAGCCCTTTGCTGCACTGAGTAGTCACATAGCCGAGAGAGTAGCTCTGTAGCGCTAAATTTGTGCAAGATCCATTTTAGAAAAATGAATAAACATTTTCTTCAATCCACCTGTAGTTAGGGAAGCAGTTCAAAACTTGTTTGAAATACATACCTAATTTCATTAGGTATTTCATTCAGTGAAAAGGCATGGCATCTGAATTAAGTATTGAATTCTGAACACAAGGTTTAGACCTGATATGAAGGAGGGTCAATCCTGAACTTTCTCTTCAATTGCAAAATCTGCAAAAGCATCTAATCTTTTGATTATGTCAGCTGAGAAATCAGTGGCAGTGGTCATTCATCTAGCTTACTGTTTCCATTCATCAATAATTGTTGTTATTTCTGGCCTTAAGACGCTGATCCGCTAAACGCCTTTGTGCCTGTGTATATAAATTCAAATGAACTTCCATTAACTTCAAGAAGAGTTCTCATAAAATTATATATATGCATAAGCTTTGCAGAAGTGGCATTTTAGATTGTTAATATTCTAGCTAAAAACCAGAGATTTAACTTCCACCTGGAATTAGTTGAACTAAAACCGTAGCTTTCGCTGAAACTGAAGTGATTTATATCAGCTGATTTTTTTCCTTCTAAGTTTTTATATTTGATGATTATCAAGGTTTGCATTTAGTTAATCAGTATTAGCAGTATTCAAGATCATCTTTGCCATACAGAGATGAGAAGTCAAGGAGGTTATGAAGATACTGAGGTAACTTTATTTGTCTTGGGATCCCAAGTAGGCAAGTAATTCCCTGCCTCTTTCACATAACATAGCATTGTGTTACATAAGTAATATATTCAAGAGTTATGTATTAAACTTGAAAAAAAAGTGGAGTTCTGTAGTTACTATTGTCTGATGTGAGAGGATCAAGACATTTTTCAGTGCTATGGCACTTTTAAATAAAGAATACTAATCAGGCTCCTTCCTCATCTGGATGAGGAATAGGTCACTAGAGAACATGATGTTTTTAGGTGACGTGCCATTATACAACAGCGACATCTCTGAGAAATTATTTGACATGGCAGTATTTCTTAATATGATTTGCCCAGAGCTGAAGTCAAATTTATTGTAATCCTGCACAGCTAGTAAATCTGCCATCAACATGTCAGTTGTATCAGTAAAGCTACCTTTCCCCAGATGTCAGTCAGTAAATCCTTTATTGTATTTATTGATTGAGCCACAGATTATTTCACCTCTGGCCTTTAGTTATGATAAAATAACTTTTTTTTTCCCTCAGAGGAGGATGTTAAATTTAAATTATGAATAACATGATAAAAAAACCTGCATACTGTTCGAACGTGTTGTCCCTGATGGAACCCATCTTATTTACTTCTCATGTGAATAAAGTTTAGCAAAGTGTGGGTGTTTTTCATGACTTTACAAGTAATTTTGTAAAAGAAGTAGTAGACTACAGTGGAAACTCTTGAACTTTGAAGTGTAATACGGCACGTTCCATGGCACGTAGTACTTACATGTTCAGAAAACAGCACAAAAGTGAGTGGAGGAGAGATGGAACTTGCTCCTGTGATGTGATTTATACACTAAAACCACATGAAAGTTGTGTGAAATATTCTGGACTTCTGCTTATTTTCAATTAACTATAAACAAATTTCGTTGTACCTAGAATCGGTTACAATAATCATGAATTAAGGGGAAAGAAGGCTGCACCAGTTAGTTGTAAAACAAAAATATAAAAAAGCTGTACTTTCAGAGCAGTTTCTCAGAATAGTAACATTTTCAGTAATGTACATTTCTCACATCACTGTTATTTTCCATCAACGTTCTGTCTATATTCATAATATTGCATTATAGACATGCTCAAGTTTGATATTACAGTATTTTAAACAGATCCTAAATTTTAGCTTATTTTCTAGTGAAGTACAACTCAGGAAAGGAGGAGATTGAATTTTTTCAATGGCAGACGGTTAAATTCAAGGGTAGATATTCTTGGGTCATTCTCATGTTGTTTTATACAAGTGTGAATACGTTATGATACTAGTTTTAGTAAGAATAAAACAATAAAACATGCAGGTAATATGAAAAATTAGAAACATATATAATAGGCAGATCCTTTTAATCTTCCATATTATTAAGAAAAAGACGTTTGTTTAAATGTATTAATTTTAATATTAGCAAGTAGTGGTAGATAATGTGTCATGGTAGTAAATGGAGCACTAACATTTCAGTAAGACAAGTCATCAGTTACAGTCTTTGCCAGTGGCAGTTTTTGACCTTTCCTATAATGATGGGATTGTTAAAACTGGATGCACGTGAGAATGCAGATTCGGAAGAAACAATTGCACTTTTCACGTTTTCTTTCTATATTCCTTGGCAGCATCAGGAAGGGTTCTTGGCAAGTATCTAAGGTGTTAGCAGCTCTGAAGTCAATGAAGAGGAGAAGATGAACTTTGGAAAGTGGGGTAAAGATGTAATCTGCTAAATCTGCTAAATTTAATGTTGGCAAATGCAGGAGAATAACAAGAAAATAATGAATTTTCAGTATATGATGTTTGAGAAGGTTGTGCTGAACACTCAGCAGAGACCTTTGAATTCTAAACTTGGAGTTTAAATAATAATAATTAAAACCCTCTGTACAGTATACTTCACTTAAGTTGTAATTTCCCCACATCTGGAACATATGCCTGTCCTTTTTCAGAAAGATATGATTAATGTGTGCTGTCAGTAAAGTATTATACCATTTCAGTAGTTTACTGAAGTTCTCAGTCTTGATGGACTCCTCAAAGCCAAGTCTTAGGTTCCTAGGGCATAGTTTAGAGGTGGATTTGACAGTGTTAACGGTTGGACTTGATCTTAAAGGTCTATTCCAACCAAAATGATTCTATGATCCTGTGATCTCTTGGAACTTATTTCACCAGCTCTGCAGTCTGTCTCTCCACCTCAGCCATCTCTGGTTCCCATTGCACCACCCTCCCATGTCCTCCCTTCATTCTGAGCCTCTTCAGGCCCTGCTCACCCTTCATTATTCATTGCTTTTCCATGTCCGCTGGTTGCTCTGGGTGTCTGGCACAGTCATCCAAAACAGTCTGCCAGTTTTCTCCTCTTTTCTAACCTGAGTTCCCAAAAAAACCCAAACCAAAACAACCAACAAGAAAAAAACCCCAATAAGCTGTTTTCTTATACCATCTCTCCTTTCTTACCAGACCTGCGTGACTATTTTTTTAAATTCCTTTACTATGAAAATGTTTTTAGTACATTCTGACTTCATTTATTTCTTTCAAGTTGTATCCTAATTTTGTAGATAGTTTAATAATAAGGAGACTAGTAAATCCTCAAAACGACTGTTCCTGCCTACTTAACTGTTTGTATCTGTGTATTTCCAGTTAATTCAGCTGACTATTCATGATTATGAAGTGGTTGTACAGGGCAAAAGTTAAACAATTAAGTAATAAACAAAGAGATATGCAGGGAAGAACTTAGGAGTAGAAGTGTAATTTAGAAATTTATCATAAAGGCCAGATCCTGTCTTTATACTGAAGATTTAAATGTAAAGGTCAATACTTTAATATTCTCTTTGGCTCATCAGATATGCTATTAAATGTCAGGACTTCACTCAGGTGCATACTAAATTAGTCTCCAATTTTGTGGTCTCTTAGTGTCTGTCTGGGCCCGTCGTTTTTCCAAAGTGGCGAAAGACGGGCCATCATTTTAAGGTTTCCAACAGTAAGTGTACTCTGGGAATTTTGGAGGGGGAGATGAACCACAATTTTTTGTATGACTGTAAAAACTTTACCAGGGACAGTGTTTCTCAACATCATTACACTGAGTTTAAGCATGGAAAGGGTACCTGCCTTCGTCCTCTTTTACTCACTGTTGCTACTTAATTGACTGACCTGTCAGCTGCTGTTCTTCAATTGCTGTGTCCCCTGCAGCTCTCTATTGATTTGCTGGTAAAAAAGTTCACTGAGACAGCTGCACTTGAATTTAGGGGATTTTTGTTGTTGTTGGACTTTGCTTTTGATTCATTTAAACTTGTATGTTTAAACAGACACATCTGTGGTCTTCTCTTGAAATTGATATATACTGTAGGAATATATTAAACAATTATACTGGCCTGAAACATTCATTAACATTGAAATACAGTAAACATTTGTTGTATTGGCAATAGGAAGCTGCACACCACTGGCTAGAGAACAAATATCACACAAATATGTATTAGTGGTATTTTATTTACCTTTTTTCTTACACTGTAACCTGGAAAAGAAACTCCAAATCTCAAAACACTGGTTAAGAAAGTAGCTGAGATGGAGACTGATTTGGTGAATGCATTACAGAAAAAAAGTATACGTTGATTTCATAAGAATAAATTGACAGGGTTATTATATTATTATTTGTAGATTTTAGCCCCATGGTTTTATAACCAAAAAGGAAATGTTATTTTTCTATAATTTTAAATTCTTTGGTAAAAGAAGTTCTAGACTGTATTACCCTTCTTTTTGTGAAAATGAGTAATATATTTTCGGAAAATCAAAGCATTTTGAACAGTTAGATTTTCATTTTATTAGTGGAGTGATTCACCTCCCTTCAGCTCTACATGGAATGGAAAAGTGTGTGTCTAACTTCCGCTCTGTAATTATCTCAGTTTGCAAATGCAGTATCACCGCTCACCTAAATCCAGAGGGCATTCATGTTTAGACACACCCAGCTTGCATGCGTAACAGACTTTGTCCTTATCTGTCCACATGTCCAATTTTTCCAAATTGCTAGGAATTTGGAAAACTCAAAATCTATCTCTTGTAGAAAACCTCTCTCTGCCATCTCACACTTTATTCTAGTCAGGACTGGAACACCTGACCTCTCAAACCAGCATTACAGCTTATCTGCTGGTATAAAATCAGTTGTGTATCTAGGCCTTTAAATCAATAGAGAGGCTGAGCAGTGAAGTAAGTTACTGATAGAGGGCAACCCAGATTAAATGAAATCAGGGCACATTCAATTAGGTTTAGCAGAGACACTGAGAGGGAGCACAGTGTGAAAAAGAGCAGCAGAATTGTGGCAGTGTTGCATTGCTGCTGACAGCTGACGTGCACTGTGCGTGTCTTTTAGATCTGCCTACAGAAATAGTTTTTTATTGACACCTGGGCTGAGATTTTCATGTGTATATGGGATGCAGTAGTAGTATAATTGCATATAAAAACAAATACTAATCTAACATTAGTACAGTAGCTGTATGTAGAACACTTGATTGTTTCAAAGCCACAAGAGCATGAAGCCTGTCAAACAATTCTGCCTTTCTCAAGCATGAAACCCCAAATAATTACTTTATCTGAAACTCTAAATACTGCATATAATATTTTAAAATAAATGAACAGAGCAGAACCCAGCAATTTGTTTATCTGCTTGAAAAGAGGGATGGAGGCTAGCTGAGAGTTTTCCTTTGATGTAAGAGCATATAACAAAATTGTCCCATTGGCACCGAGAGAGTGATTTGAGCCATAAGAATTCCTGGTACATCATATCCATTTACAATTGTGCACTGCCAACTATGAGTTATTGTTTGATTTAAAAAAAAAAAAAGTAAAATGTCATACTAATTTAAATTGTAGTAGACTGGAAGGAGAGAGAAAAATAGAATACTAACAGATAATGGTTGTCCTTTTTTTCTTTCTTTTTTTTTTTTTTTTAATGGAGCAGCGTATCTTGGATTAGTTGGAAGAAACACTGAGGTCACAGATAATTCTGTTGCTTTACATAAACTTTACTCATGAACCTCGAATGAGAATCAAGTAATTTTATCTCATTGATATCTGTATTTTGTGTGAATGTTCTAAACTGTGACATCTGAATTACACTTTTCAACTTAGGAGTTTAAAATCTTCTGCTTCCTCACCTGTTGCATGACTGCAATCACATGAGATCTTACGAATGGGCATAACCCTTGGTAGAGACTGTGATATTTTAAACCTATTGCCATATCTTTTCTCTTCATCCTGTTTCTTAAAGATTGAGTTACATTATCATTATCTACACATACTACGATATGGAGAATAATTATAACATTGCAGGCTGAGGGGAAACCTTATCGCTGTCTACAACTACCTGAAGGAGGTTGTAGCATGGAGGGTGTTGGTCTCTTCTCCCAGGTAGCAAGTGATAGGATGAGAGGAAATGGCCTCAAGTTGTGCCAGGGGAGGGTTAGATTGGATACTAGGAAAAACTTCATGGAAAGGGTTGTCAGGCATTGGAACAGGCTGCCCAGGAAGTGGTGGAGTCACCATTCCTGGAGGTGTTTAAAAGGCGTTTAGACAAGGTTCTTAGAGACATGGTTTAGTGCTAGAGTTAGGTTAGGTTATGGTTGGACTTGATGATCCTGAGGGTCTTTTCCAACTGAAATGATTCTATGATTCTGCATATTGGTATAAAAATGCACAAAACCCACAGCTGGTTATAGGGCACTTAGCGCACAATGCTGTACCAGCCTTCTCCAAGGCACAGTTGGTTCTGTCAAAAGGTTCTCCCTTGAGATTTTAAAGGCTTGTTAGCTAAGCCAATATACTGTGTTACTACATGTTTAGAGCCTATGCGTGTGTGGTCAGCATGGGATATTCAGTGGAATTAAATACAAGTTCACTGGCAGACTGAAGTTTGGCAGTTTAGACTCCCTGCCTGGTATAAGTTCCAGTCCTGGGAGTACTTGCCAGTTCAATCTCCCCAAACGTACTGACTGTGCTTTCGCTTTTTGTTTTTCAACACCCTGTTGTGGTTTAACCCCAGCTGGCAACTAAGAACCACGCAGCCGCTTGCTCCCATGGCACCTTTGGTGGGATGGGAGGGAGAATGGGGAAAAAAAAAAAAAAGGTTGAGATAAAGACAGTTTACTAGGACAGCAAAGGAAGATAAAACAACAACAACAATAATAATGATAGAAGAACGTACAAAATGAGTGATGCACAGTGCAGTTGCTCACCACCCAGTGATCGATGCTCAGCCCATCCCTAAGCAGTGGTTCCCTCAGCCAGCTTCCCCTAAAATACACACTGAGCATGACATCAAATAGTACAGAATATCCTTTTGGCCAGTTGGGGTCAGCTGTCCTGGCTGTGCCCCCTCCCAGCTTTTTGGGCACCTGACACCCTGTGGGAAGCTGAAAAGTCGTTGTCTACTTAGCAACAACTAAAATATCACTGGATTATCAACAGTATTTTCACTCTAAATCCAAAATGCAGCACTATACCAGCTAGTAGGAGGAAAATTAACTCTTTCCCAGTCGAAACCAGGACACACCCTTACTGGTCCCTGGGCTGTATGGTAAGGAAATCTTACACACTGCAGCAGGTGAGCTGGCTGTGGCCTGGGATAATGATGCTACAATAAATACTGTCTGAGTTTCATATCAATGAATTTGAGCCCCATCTGTTTTTCTCAAGAGTATTATTTCTGAATATGTTGAAGGTAAAAATCAAAACCCCAAAGAATTAGGATGACAGCAGGCAATCTTCTTTCATCCTCTTTGCTGCTGGAATGGAGAGTTCTGATCCTGCCCTCCAGCTGCTGCATAACCCACTGCTGTCAGCTGGAAATGGAGATACAATCTATCTTTTATATATTAGCATCTTATATGTAACAGTCACCTCTTGGACTGTTGCTGAGACTCTCCTGAGCCTCTAGTTTCCCTGACAGGATTACAAGCTCTTGGTTTTTAATCAACCTCTTGGAAAACAATTAGTGCAGAGCAGCACTAAGCTATGTCTGTGAACTGTGCGGACAGTAAGAGCAAGAAGCTTGGTCTTCACATTTTTATTTGAGAAATCTTATTCTGCAAATAGTAATGCACAAAGTTGCTTCTTTTATGTGGGGTGATTTTTAAGTAACTTCTCTAGAGATTAAACGTTTGGGTTAAACATTATAAGATTCTTCATTGCCTACTGAATTTTTGATTGGAGTAGTGCTTCCCTGTACAACATATGAAAATATTGAAAAATTGGATGGACATTTTTAAATTATTAGTTCAACAGAAGAAAAACCCCAGTGTCTTCTGATGTCTGAAGTGTATACAGCTCAAAGCTAGAAGGAAGTTCAATGTGGTAAGTGTAAGTGTGAAATAAATACGAAAAGATTAGCTGGTTTAAAATTTGTTCTGGCTCCAAAATATGTAATTATAAGCACTATAATCTTTTTTGCCATAATTATATTCTAAAAATTAGAGGATAATTAGTGCTAAGGAACATTCCTTTGTATTAATTTCTTACTACATGCTTTTCACAGCATTCTCAAGTCATTACATTGAGGAAGGTACTTAGTTTAAAACATCCTTCATATTCTCGCCTTGATGTGTTTTTCATGAACTGAAAAGAACATTCTTCCTGTTTTTAAAGCCCCAAGTTGAGTTGCATTACGTGTTTTCTCTTGAGTGCCACCTTCTTCTGGAATATGTCTGTACAGTTCCGTATTGACTCCACGGCAAGGAATTGTGGAAGTTCTAAAGTGCAGCCAGGGCCCCCAGTGAGTCCCAGCCACTTGGCAACTGTACCTACAAGGTACCTTCTCTGTTACTGGCAGGAGAAAAGCTCATTCAGAGGTCATTCTTGATTGAACTTCCAAACTGAAATCTCCTTATACTCTATCCTTAGTCTGAATTGAACACTTGTCCCCGTTGGCCAATTCTTAAAGAGAAAATTATCAATCATAACCTAGTTTTCTTCTGAAGACTTACTATGAGACTTAGGAAATTTAGATGCAGATCCTTTAGAGCACTAGATGCTTCATTGCTAATGACATCAATTGCAACTCCTTTTGAAAATGTTCCGGACTGGTTGTTATGACAGTGAATATTTTGAATACTAGAAAGTCCAAACCAATTTAGAAATACTTTAATTGCACAATCAAATTATTTAATGTATCACTTTGAATTAAGTTATATTGTATTAATATAATGCAGTTAGTACAAAGGAGTTAATAAAGATGATGTCTCTTAATAGAAGAAAAAAGGTAAGCAGACTGGTTAAAGCATCGAGAAGAAAAATGCGTGTGCTTGTCGCTGATCAGAGCAAACCTACACATTAGAAGAATATAATCTTTAGAATTCAGAAACTAATATGCTTTATTTACTTACTACATTGCATGATAGTTTAGAAATTTATGTACCTATAACATTTGTCAATGCTGTAGTAAATAATTCCCATTGATGGCCCTCACTTTTTTTTTTTTCCCCAAAGGTAGAACAGAGCTGGTATTTATGCTCTGCTCTGTTACTATTTCCTGGGTACGTCTGGCAGCTGAGCTGTTTGCTTGACTGTAAGATTTAGAAGTCTGAGGAAGAAAGAGGACGATTCATCTCACATCCCCAAATTAAAGTCTTTCCAACATTTTGATGCAGTACTTTACACCTCACTAAGTGAGTGTCAAGTGGAGGCACTGACATCTGACACTATGGTGACTGAAATATTCATGCATATTATAAATACAGAATGTAAGAAATAGTGCTCTCTACCCACATTCATTGCTAGGAGTTAAGGCCAATACATTAATCATGTCTTTGGTATCCTCCTCTGTACTTTTATTCACTTGCTCAGAACCTAAGATAAGACATGTAGCTTTTGAGCAGGTTTTCAACTTTTGTTGTTTTGAATGCTGATCAGGTCGGGAAAAGAAAACAGGAAATCTCCGTTTAAAATTTCCAATATTCATCCTTTATACAATCCCGTTCCAAAAAAATAACCCTTTAGAATAAGGAGAAAGAAGAGGAATCCAAAATCGAGTTTATATTCTGTATTGTAATAAAGCAATTAGTACAATTGCTTTTCTTTCTTACTTTTTGTGCTTTGGGAAATCAGAAACTATTGTCTCTCTTTAAAATCTCTATAAATAATTTAAAATCTCTCACTCTGTAATGATTAGATGAAGCCATTTTGCATGTCATTGACATATCCACTATGCAAAAAAGAGCCATAGAAAGAGGAATTGTATCAATCTGAAGAAGGCCTAATTTCTGTCAAAAATTATCTCTTACACACAAGAAAAACTATTCTTTCTATTCTGTTCTGTTCTGGTTTTGTATTTCTTTGCATCTTTTAGTTCATCTTCGGAAATAAAGAGCCAGCATTTGTTCTGTGTCTTTCTTTACTATTCAACAGGCACTGGGGACTAGAGCTGTAATTTCTGCTAATTATTGTCCCACTGTTCCAACAAATAATCTTTTGTGAATATTTCTCCAAAGTGATAATAATTCTGGTTCTGGCAGCTCATTTACTACTGTCGAAATGCTTTACTGCTTTCCTGGAGTAAAGTGGGAGAGAGGGAAAGGCATTCTCCTGGCCTCACTCAAGCTTGTTTGGAGCTTAACAAGAGGAACAGACAAAGCCTGTGATCCACAAAGACAAAAACCATTCATTTGAAATAGTATTTAGAATGTAAATAGAACATTAATGGATTTTCGTTTGTTTGTTTCAGAAAGTTATATTTCTTTCCCATATCTGTGATGGAAAGAAGGGAGGAAGATAATTACTTTTTGATTTGTAGGGTCAGCAGTATTGCTTTTTATAAAACTTATTTTTTCATTTCTGGTTTGTGAATTCAGTTATCTGATGGGCTTGTGCAAATGTCAGGTTTCAGAATGAATTATACATTGAATAACTTAGATATAAAAAAAAAAATCACTAATTCAGCTATATTCAGCATTTCTCACATCCTTCCAAAACTGAGTCTCTTTCCAGTCACTTAAATTTTATAATTTTTTTTCCTTTTTAAGCATAGATTAGAAGATATCATTCTTTGTCATAGCATAAGGATTTAAATACGTATAAAAGAGAAACAGAGGAAGATAAATTCCATTAGTTTGGAAAAGTATATTTCCCAGTTATGCACATAACTGACTTGCAGCAGATTTAAGGAGACATTAATTTTTATTTGGTTTGTGCAGAACTCAAAGATGCTGAGCTCATCAACATGATAGATACCTTTGTACCTTTTCAAGATTCCTTGAAAACTGGTGGCAAGATTTAGTGTTGCTGACATCAAGTTAGACTACCTAAAAATAAAACCACAACCAATCACAAACCAAAACAAACAAACAAACAAACCCCAACAAAAGAAAAACAACCAAAACCTAAACAACAAAGCAAAACAAACAAAAAAAGCCACAAAAACCCCTCAACACCAAAACTCGGAGTACAAGTAATTGATTATTATTTTGAAAACTGAGAGAACATTCACAGCCAATTGGAATCTGAATAACTAAATACATAAATATCTTCTTCCAGATAAATACATCAACACCTTATATGTGAGGTACTATTTTTATCAGAAAAACAAGTAAAACATTAATTAATTACTCAAAAGAGTAATAAATAAATGTCAATAAGTATAAACATGTAAGTATCAAAATGAATGATACTCAGTAAAATACTAGAGGCATGGCGTTCTGTCACAAATAAATATGTATTTTTTAAAAATCCCTGTTTTTTCAATAGAACCTTGATGAGAATTAAAATACAATTATTACTAAGAATATTACTTATGCATTTAATTATTTAAATTTCTAGCTGTGCTTCTGAGATGCTTTCAGGAGTAATTTCAATCTCTTCATTTGTTGTATTGTGCGCAGTACTGGTTTTTTAATGAAAAGGGGCTGAGGTTCCAGGGGCTGTGTGTGTGATTTAAACTTAATTTTTCACAGATAACATATATCTCTATAAAGTGATTATCTTTTTACGACCTGACTTAGTATTACGGAAAGTTCTTGTGCTGCATGGGTTGTAAAAGTATTAAAAAAAAAAAAAAAAAAAACCAACCCACCACCACCAACAACAAAAAAACCACCAAAAAAACCTCCAAAGCCAACAAAAAGTCATCACAGGCATTTGGCTGTGAATATTACTATAATTCACTTTAAAGAATCAATGTGGATATTTACATTTGTTTCTAGATGAACTAGTTACTTTATTTCATGTTAATGAGAACAGTTTGATGATGAATGTTACTGTGCTCTTTTCCTCATGTACTGCCTATCATTTTGTCATATTACTGTATTCAGTAGAGCCAGGACTGACCCTGAATAATATGCTGTCTTTTGTTCTTTTACTTGTATTGTTTTCCTGTAAATTTCTGACAACTTCATGTATCTTTGGAGAGACCTTTTTTCCTTAATAGTTGCATCTTTTGTAATTCAATGCTTGCATTTGTGGATGATGGGTTGGAAGGAGAATCTGGTTCAATGACTTCTTTCCAACAGCTTTGGAGTTATTTATGACTTTCTACAGAATACTCATTAGACTCCCCCTCTGCCTCTCTCCAGTTCTTTTGTGAACACTTTCCAAGATAGTGACCCTGTTGCCTTTCTTCCAGCAAAACAACCCAATTAGCCTCACTAAATATGCTTGCATTCGTTTAGGCTTATTTTTCTTTTCATACTTTGAGGGCTATTTCTTCATGTTCTGACAGTAACTAATTTATATATGTCTTTTCATTATTTTCATTAGCTCTCCTTATGTATTTATAAAGAGTTACCATACTCTTTCAATAGTACCTTTTTCCTCTAGTGTGTATTAACTCATTTCTCCTACCTGTTTTATGCAGCATGCCTCCTAGTTTTTATCACACTTATTGCTCTTGCATTACAGAATATCTCTTTAGTGTTCTGCATTTTTGCTACCACTATTCTGAGTATATGGGTTAGCAGCATATTTACAGTGTTCTGTGTTTAGCTGTATCCATACATCAGAAAGAGAAGTAATTGCCCCGCTAGTGCTGTCTGTACAGCCTCTCTATATACAATCTCTAGTATATAGTGCTAATTTTGTAATTCTGTTCATGTTCAGTATATTCTATTTTATTCCTCATATATTTTCCTGCACTACTGTTCCCTAGTCAGTATTTTCTGTGGTTTATATTTGTCCCTTAGAACTTTTCCTCTCCGAGGGCATCTTGCTAAAGTCTCAGTCAAATGATTGTCATATCCAGTAATATTATATCTTTAGTTAACATGTTAACCACTTTGTATCTTTAACTACAAATGAAGTTTAGACTATGTTTTCTCCTCCTAATTATTGAAAACATTGCGATTTTACCTTATCCTTGCTTACCCCACCTCCTTTCTATTTGACAGAGCACTGGTTAAGACATAATCTTGCTTTTTTATCACCTTTGTATTAATGCTGTGCATTTTTCAGATGCTGTTTTGTACTATTTTTGAAAGGCAGGGATTGCCCCTGAAATTCAGGGATTGCCACTTTCTGTGGTTGTGCGATGCTTCTTGTGTTCAGGGCTGTAGGGTATTACCAGAAACGTAGCCATAGTTGTTAATTTCTGTATCTGGTTTTCACAAGGTGAGCAGTTTTTAGGGTCTTGGTAAGACACGGAGTACAGGGTATGGATTTACACAGTTTTTATCTATTGTAATGCCTTTTAAAACCTTCCTGTTAATAGAAATGCATACTGCAGAGGGGAAAGGAAGCAATGCAGATGTTGACATCGTGAAGTATTCAGCCAAGCTAGGGTGAGGCTGTCAGCAGCACATCACATGCAGAGATGTTCCAAGCAGCAGTCATTTTGCAGGCTAAATGTTTAAGAGCTCCTGCTTCCACTCCCCTTTAACACTCGAGGTTGAATCGGTGCTACCTTCTGTGTGCTCTTCAGCTGCACTGTGAATTTGAGCTGGATTTGAGCATGGCAGTGTTGCCACCTGTTTTGTGTTACTTAGTTTGTTCTTCAGCAACTCTTCAGTTCAGTGTAAGAGAGCTCTTGAGTCTTGTTCAAGAGTACCATTTGGGCTCTGTTGCTAGTAATCAGTGACATATTTCAATTGTAAATACCGTAGAAACAGATAGAGTTGTTTAACTTCTTATGGAGGAAATGGTAGTCCATTAACATAATCATAAGGCTATTTAGCTTCTGCAGCTATGGTATCTTCACTAGTGAGAATCATGGGAGGAAGTACTATACAAGTACACACATTCAATTCTTGATTTTTTTTTTCAGCCTTAGCAAGGCAAACATAGAGTTTCTATAACAATTGTTTAAGCAACTGTGAAGAACCCAATCTATCCCATTTGAAATCAGCTAGGCAGCAGGCTGGTGCTTCAGGCATAGAAAACTCTGAATACAGCATAAGATTACACCAATAACAGCTCCATTGTGTTGTCAAACACCACGAGGCAATATGCAGAGGACCCGGTTTCTGTACTGTTGTACGAGATATTTTTTTCTTGGAGCATTAATTGACAGTTATGATACTGCAGTGTGAAATATGAACTTGAAGAAGAAATGGTAGGCTATTGAAAAACTTCAGAATATTTAGTTTATTTTCTGAATAAAAATAAAACAATATGTTACTATATTGCGTTATCAATGCCTAATTGGTTTCTAACTGATGATTTTATTGGGGGTTTTTTTCTCCTTTAGAGGTTGAGAAGGGAACAGCTTTCCTTTAATGGTTATATGATGTTTCACATGCTATACAACATGGAAAATAAATATCATAAGAGTCTGTCCATAGTTTGCTAAGTGTAAGGAATTTAGATGAGGAATCCCCATATTCATGTTTCTCATGGAGTTATGTCAAGGATTCAGTTATGCCTGTGATTTCCAACAGAGTAATATATGAAGGAGTATTTAGTCTTGAGAAAATAATGAATTATATTACTACTTAATTTAATGTGACTTACATTACGGTAGGGCAATAAATCACATGCATCCTTAGATTGGCTTCGAAACATTTTTATGGCCAAGATCAGGATGTAAATTGAAAAAATGACATGCCATTTTACAAATAATGATACAGCTGCAGCAGGGATAGAGATGGCCAAGGATAAAGAAGCAGCCTCATTTTCTGAGGTAATTGCACCTGTGCTCCTCTCATCATTTTTGACATTGCAGGAGTGAGGCCTCAGAACGTGCCTTCAGTTTATTGCCAGAGGTTCTGTTCTTGTCTGGGACAGGGCAAATTAATCCTGGCGTCAGATCTCTGATAAGTAAGTTTTAGGATTAAAAAAAAAAAAAGAAGAGTAAATTACAGACGTAGTTTACCAGGAAGCCATGCACAGTTGATAAGAAATATTTTGTGACTTATTATACAACTGGTTTTTATGCCTTTGACTATTCAAGTGGTTTCTTTCTCACTCAACTGTTCACTCTCTCTTTCCTCTACCCCTTTGAGATTAGGTAAATGAGGTTTGGATTGTTAATGACCTTACAGATCATCTATAGATTCAGGTATTTTGATCAAAAGCAACCGAAGTTTTTGCTTAAAGAAACTTGTAACTTGCATTCTTTCAGTTCTGGAGACAAGTCTTACCTGACTTTAATTGTAGAGCTGTAATAACCTCACTAGCTGTGAATCAGTCGAATGAATATTAAATAAGAAGCTTTATTCAGTTCTTTTTTTTTTTTTTTTCAGTCCTAAGAAAACTTGAATCATTGGGCACATCGCCAAACATGATATATGAGATTATTATGGAGCTATGAGCCATTTTAAAAGTACCAATGCTGTAAGAGATATTAATGATAATCATTATTTTTAACAATATGTCCATGTAAAGGTAATGTGTGTACAATTTTATTTGCCTTGGAGAACAGTTTAAATGTAGATGAGCAGCACAACAAACTCGCACTTGAAATATATAAGTGGAGTTGTACTATATTCAAACTTAGGAGAAGAAATCAATATGGCATGACTGTTAGTATCTAATTTAGCAGGCTAAATTACCTGACTAATCTCCCTAGGATCTCCTCAAAGTATATGAGAGAACATGGCTTCTCCAGAGAGTAATTCTTGAGGAGAAGCCTAATTTAAGGCTCTGAATTGTCCTCTGGAGAAGTTTATTGCTCTCCTTTGAATAAGCCAGGAGCTTGGTTAATAATTACTAATTATTTATCAGCATACTAAGGTAGATATCCAAAAAGGAAATTGGAATGTGTATGAAATGTTGACCTAGTTATGGCAGTTTGGGAGATTCTGTAATTTTAGTCTAAATGGCTCATTTTGGACTCTTCTTTCTATAGTTCCAGACTTCCTGTGGAGGAACAGAGAAAAAAGGCTTAGAATAGCATTTACCAAAACATAAGATATTAAAACAGCCTTCATATCAGAAAATCACAAGAGCTTCACATAGGTGTTGGGCTACACACATGGGAGAAGACCAGAAGTAGACTGAAAGAGGCTGTTTGAAGGAACTCATCAATCTACAAATTCCTGCCTACTACTAAGATCCCGTGTCTTATAAAGCCTGAATAATCTTTCAAAGACAGTCTTTGCAAGAGATGCAGAGGTAACAAAACACTCATAAATATTACCTCCCGGAAGGTAAGTGTCTTTCCTGAGACCCCATAAACAGCAACTGCCGAGTTAGAGCTGGAGAACTCAGCTCAGGAGTTTTGCAGCCATTGCCTTGTAGCTACCAGAAGCTCTTGTGCTGGTGTGGGGATTTTGTTGCTTTGCCTTAAAATTGCGTGATGGTTATGTTAATTGAAATTCAGTACTTTCTTAAAGACTTCAAATTGATGTCATAATTGTAGGTCATTTTCTGCTTAGTAGGTGTTTGTTTGCTGAACATATATTTACATAAGTGCATGAGCTCATCAAGAAAACCTCTGAAGTGAGTTCAGTTTCCAGGCTAGGAGAATCTTTTAAGCAGTATTGAGCTTTCAAAAGCCAGAATAAGTGTCCTGAGATTGAGCCAGTTTATGGCCTTGTAGGACCTCCTAAAATAGATTGAATTTGAGCTAGCTCAACAATCTGCTTAGACTGTTTCCTAAATTGGAGTAATTGCATTGGAACTGTGAAGAGATTTATTATCCCTTCAGTTGTTACGTCTAATTAATTCTGGCCTAATTGTATCCACCTGACTCAAAATTTTTTTTTTTTTTAAAAAGGAAAAAGTAAGTGGGATGGAGAGGAATATCTTTATGAAAACATCTAAAATATCATGTAGGTTTTCTTGACTGCTGTGGGTATGTCTGTACTACAGTCAGAATGTATGATGAGCAGATTATTAATAGTTGGGCATACCTGTTCTACCTTTAATCTAGCTGACGTGGATCATCAGTGATGTCATGGTTGCACAGATTTCTATGTGAATTACACTGTCTTTACTAGACCTTGCATACTAATTTGTGTGTGTTCACTGCTATTGCTGTTCATATTCATATATCACAGTCATGTATCAGTGAAGTAATTAGATAAAACCCCCACTGATGAATTATTGGTATGTTGATTTGATGTAGAGATTTCTAACAGATGTTTAATGTGTTAATAGCATGTCCTATTCAGTCTCTGAAAAATGAGAAGCTTGTTGGATATCATTTGTTTAGGTTTGCATAACACAACGGAGCGGAGATACTCAAGCTATCTCAGCCCGGTAGAGCAGTATTTTCAGATGGCACAAGATAATTGCATACAGCTGCATGTTAGCAGCTAACACAATACTCCACCTGGGTTTATATTACTCTGCTTGTCAGTGTAAGTAATTAAAGCAGAAAAGATTAAATAAAATTTTCCTCTTTTATATCTATAGGCTAATGTAAGTTCTTAATGTCCTGTTAAGTAAATGAGCTTAAAGTTGAAGTACTGGGAGCAATGAAACAAAAAATTGTCGAATAATGATGTACTTAGTGCTATCTTTCATTGTTTTATGAGGAGATACTCTTCGTAAGGCAGATGGATCATTTTGACATGATTATTCTGGCATGTGTTGTCTCAAACAGTCAGCTATGTTTTGTAATACAGATATTTTTATTTTCTCAATTAATCAAATATCACAAGTTTCCTATTCTCCAATGGTTATATTTTAAGTTAGTAAGCTCCAGTTCCCTATCAAGATGCTTTTATTTACGGTCCTAACATGACTAATGCCAGTAAAATGTTCTAGTATATTATCTGGCAGTAAATAACACCTGTCAAAAAAATCGATAAAAAGAACAGTGCTTAACAAAAGACATATGTCTCATAAATAATATGTCATGACAACTAGCAGCCATAGTGACATACTTGAAGGAAAAAGCTGAAAAAAGTAACCAACCAGAAGGAGCTAGTGGTTTATTTTTGCTAGAGATGAGCCATAGACTTTTCCTGTCACAATATTATTGCATTTGTGATAAAGCAAAAGGATTTTTGCTGTGATTTTTCTAGCATACTATAGAAATTTCTGTTAGCTGAGATCAGCTTAAATTAATTTTTATAAAAAGCAAATGTGTCACCCTATTGCTAATCCTTTTATATGTTAGTTTTATATTATTATTCCTCCTCTGTCTTAACCCCAGATCTGACTCGTTTTTCAAAAATATATAATGCACTTATGCAAAAGGGACATTTAATTACTTATGAATCATTAGTTCAATCACAAAACATAACATTTGGGAAGAAACACATCCTTATAGTTTGGAACTGACAGATAGGTTAGTGGACTTGCGAGAAATCTGTATGTTTCACTTGAATTGGCAAACTAAATACAGAACTATTTGTGGTAGAGGGGCATGTTTCCTTTAAGGAAGTATATATGGTGAAGTGTAAAATGACAATAATAGGATGGAAGAGACACTCCTTCACACCTCCGCAAAAAAAAAAAAAAAAAAGAAAACACCCCAAAACCAACCCTGCCTCCCCAAAACAAGATAGAAAGGCATTGTGAAGCACTAGCACTAACAGTAAGATTTTAGGGAGATTTCACAGTAAGAGTTAATCAGAGAGTGAGACGAATCCAGATTTGATGTCATGGAAAATTTGGAATACGAAGGCCAAAATTTTTTATACAGAAGATGATGGGGATGTAATGTAGGGCATGGGCATAACGCGGCAGAAAATAGCAGTAAAATAGTAATAAAATAGAATAGAAAGGAAAGCAATTTTGGAATTGTCATCTTGAATTGATTCAAAATTAGAACCTTAGTTCTAAAGACTAGGGAGGAGGAAAGAAAGCAGGAAGAGCTATGTGCACAGTTTTGGCAGTTGCAGGGAAAGGAATGGATTATGGCACTAGTGACTTCAAAGAATTTTTGTGCCTTTTTGGTTTTGTGTCAGCTTTGCATTTAGCAAGTAAATTACAAGGTCTTTCATGTGTTCTCTGATGCAAAGAAGAGGAAAGAAAGCTCCAGTGTAAATGTGCAAGAGTTCCTTGAGTACTTAATGGGCTGTTTTTTAAAAAGTTCAGTACTTGTCCAATTTATCTGCATTTACTCTGTGGGTGGCAGAACACCTATGGTGAAGTATTGTCTTGTATTAACATTTAAGAAAAAAAATTCTATGACATTTAAGTTGAATGTGAGGCTTCGCTAATCTTAATACATTCATAGTTTTCCTTTGTTTCATTTGTGATTATATTGTACAAAGAATTCAGTGCTTCTCTAACTGTTGGTGAATTGAAAGTGTGTTATTATCGCATCAACCTCACAGAAGCTGGTACACGAAATGGTGGCAGGAGCAGAACATCACAGCCCTCCTGATGTGTGAGGTGCAGAAGCCGTGCTTGTGGTAATTATGTACTTTTTCTTCTATGAACAGATACTGAATAAGACCAGAAGTTATAAAGTGGTGTTGACTACCTGTGTCATATTTTCAGGAGAGCAGTGTGTCACAGTCCAAACAGCAAAAGGGATCTCTTCTTGAAATTTTTAGATAAATTCTCCTTTTAGGATGAGAGACATTATTTCTGTTGATTCAGAGGGGAGGCAAAATGAAGCAGTAGCTTCCTAGGTCCTTCTGGATGCTTTTCAAAGATGTCTGCTTCAAAAGCGCTGCGTGATGCTTTTGGTGGATAGGGTGGTGTTGAATATGATTTCAGTATTTCTGTATACTGGCATTGAAAGCATATTGAGGAGAAATACTTATTGAGAGAAAAGACTAGTTTGGGTCATGTGAATACTATAAAGACAATGATCTCAGCACTCAAGGAGTCTGGTCCTCTGTGACATTTGTGAAAAAAAAAGTAGATAAGGAATTTGCAAGGTTTTTATTATATTTCTGTTTTAATTTTCCATTTATGAGAAAATACATGATGAATGGAAAAATATTTTCAGTACAATACTACAAACTGTTACTTTGTAGTGTTAGTAGATCTGTAGGTGGATCTCATACTACTTAGAATTTTCAACTGTTATGGTCAGAATACAGAACTTTGCCCTACTCAAAACACTACTGCCTGGAGATCAGATGGAAATGTTTATTACTCTCTATAGAAAGTGTCTCTTTTGGGATGGGACTGAGTTTAATTATCTTCATTTTGACTTGTACTGGGCCTGGATATGTCTAATGTCACATCTCCTGTATGCTTATTGGCACCTTCCACTAATGTGAATGCAAGCAGTCTTGCACACTTCTCCATGTCAGTATTGGAAATCTAAATTAAATATGCCCTTGGCAAGCAGTGCTGCAAAGGTCAATACCAGGAAGAATATTCTGTCTGCAATTTGGGCAGCATGAATGGTAGCCAAAGAAACCAGCTGTGGAAAACAAAGGAAAATACGAGCAGATATTAAAAAAGAGAAAATCGTATTTAGAAACCTGAAACGACAGAATGGAACCCTAAAAAGGGATTTATGATGTATCACTTTTAATCCTGATTTGTAGTCTGTTGTTATGATATAATCTGTGGTTCTCTTTGGGGAACCGCAAACAGCATCTGGTAGCTTTTTGGATTCCCTCCAAACTGCTTTGAAATAGATGTGAATATAGTAAAGTAGCATGAAGGATAGGCAGCTGGTGAGCGTATCAGAATGATGAGAAATTCTTATTTTTCAGGGTGTTCTGTTCTTTATATTCTGGTAAAGTTTATTGTTATGAATGCTGAGTTTAAAATTTAAGTAAGCTTCTTATTTCAAGTGCTGCAATATTGCTTTGCAGCATGACTGTGTTCACAGCTGCCACTGCAGATTTCCATAAATTGCATGAGAGAGAAACATGGAGGCCACCTGAGCTTGCCAGGCAGCCTTGAGCATGGCCCTGGAGTGACTGAACTGCTTTGAGGCTGAGCCTGCTTTTGGTTCGGTGTCTCTTTGAGGTACCCTGTCATGCCACAGCATCACAGCTGGGGAAGTCTGTCAGGGGATGCGGCAGCACGTCTGGGAAAGCCCACTGTAGCTGGGGGACTCATGCAGCTCCAGCAGCCTGGGAAGCCAAGACCTCAAACTCTACTGATGGAAAATCCACATAACCTTTTGCAGACTGATGTGAGCTGGCTCTGTCGATAGTTTAGGCCAGTGCAAATGAGTTTGCTCCTGAGAGTAACTGGAAACTATTTGGTTGTGTTTGCACAGTGCAGATTGCAAGCTGATGTTTGCCATTTTTTAGTTTTGACTTTGGTGGGTGGCCATCGGTGGCTAAGTTTACATAAACAAGTAGTGCTGATAGCGCATTAGTTGCTGCTGAGGACCCAATGTCTATTTTACATCTGGTCCAGGTGTGTTCACTCTGGACTACCCCTAGAATGGTCCCATGGACTGAATGCTCACTGGCTCTTAGCTGGTAGAAGATCTGGAAAAGCTCGGTTCTGTGAGCCTGGGCAGTTAGTTCCTGTCTCTCTACAAAACTCTGTATAGATGTAGCCTAGGAGCCCAACTACTATGTAGGTGTACACATAAACCACATTTTCCTTTCCTCCCTTGGTATTTTAATGAGATACAATAACTTCCTTTGGAAAAATATATTATGATTTAATTAACCTCATTGTTATGAAGTGCCTTTCAATGTCCTGTCCAGTTTCTTTAAATTATGTTATACTTTTAATTATTTCTTATAATAATTTCATAGAAGTTCTTTGCTTTCCTTAGGCTGATTGTGCTTAAATCTATATAAAAGATTTATCTTCTGCACCATATGTTATGATTTTCCATTTATAGCTATTTACTTTAAAAATATGAATAATGAATAACTGATAAACAAGTAAATACGAAAAGTAATTATATAGGATATCTAGATATATCAGGTAAAGGCTGATTTATATCCCATATGCTTCAGGCATAGTTTCTTCTGTTTTCCCTTCCAGGAAATTTCATCTCATGCTTACAGGATTTTTTTGATTTAAGTGTTTATTAATTGTTGCCTAACATAGCGATCCTAATTGCCATTTCCTTGTCTAACTCGGTGTGCTGATATCCAAAGATATTGGTGCCTATTCAGTGACTCGACGTCAGGGAGTGCACAATGTTGGGATTAAGGTTCTTATAATCAAAACTCCTACACCTTGTGATTTGTTTTTATGTTTCGCACCTGTATGATTAGATCATATTTACCATATAATGTAAATCAAAGATTCATATAAAATCTGCAGTGCGAGGAATGAATAGGAATTTTCAAGCCTTTTAGTGGTGTCTCTGTTCTTCAAAAATCGCATTTATCATGAGCAGGCATAGAACAGTTAAGCTGTTTATTGCCACATACATTTGTGAAAATGCTTATAGCGTAGAAAATCTTATGTTAGTTTGCAGAGTGAAGAAATGCAGTCCTAAAGAGTTGGTTATTTAACTCTATCAAACCTTGACAAAATGTTACACGATTTAAATAGTGAAAAATTTCAAGAAAGAGCTTTATTCTTTAACGCTGTAGTCAGTCAACTGTCTCACCAATTTATAAAGAAATTCCTCATCAGCAGACCTTTTTTTTTTTAGTTTTTTTTCATAAGGATTTGGAGTTCCAAACATGGCATCTAAACTAAAGATTTCATGAAGTTGGGCTTTACTTGTAATACAAGTAATAGTAAAATATTTTACAGTATAAAACACACTTTCTTTTAGTTCCACATCAGCATTTTGAGATGTTCTTAAAGTAGGAAGGGTTTTCTATGTTTACTATACAATTTGCTTGCTCAGAAACAAATTCTTTTTTCTCACTCTCTGTTACTCCAGGACAATTAATCTATTAATAGTAGGGTCAAATCATTGAGAACAGCAGACTCTTAGCCTTTGTGATTTGGAGTGTACTGAATAAGAGAGACACGTAATTACTTTTAAAAGTAAAGGAAGATACACACAGTAATTGGGAATGTTTGCCTACGTTTCTTCATAATATAAAGTCTACTTAAAAGCAATTTGACAATAGAAAAGAAATCCTTGTTTGAAACAAACAGATTTTTATCAGGGCCTGGATGCATAAGAATGTTCATGTAGCACTCCCCTCACAGAGAAAAGAATAAGCCTTAGAAAGGCACAGTCATTAGCACGGTCAAAAGTTTAACCTTCCAAAAATAGCAGGGCGCTATTTGTTGTCTGTTATTAGGGAAGCTGTAGATAAAAATGACTTTTGACTCCCAGCTTGTGGGATACCACCGTGCTCATGTAGAAGCAAGAACTTTTTAGTTACATTACCACTCTCAAAACTCACCCGCTCATATCAGACTGAAAAGTAGATTATTTCACTTAAATTCAGTGGGAGCCTATTTGTTCTTAAAAATCCATGAAGGATATAACAGAGGTCTTGAGTAAAGCAGTTCTATTGCAACTCTACATGCAGAGCATTAGCAGGAAGTATTAGAAGCTGCTGGATTAGAGCCTTTGCAGTTTGCCCACTGACTCAACCAGAAATTGTCCTGAACTCTGTCAGAACATCTTAGGTGGTGACTTTTGTTCAGCTCTTTTTCTTCTTTGAAGTTTTTTAGTTTTCTACATCTAAGTCATACCTGCTCACGGCATGCTACTACGTTATGAATTATACAACACAAGGATGAAATGGAAGCTGTTAAATCTTACCCGTGACAAAAACCCCAATAATTTATAATTTGTAAAATTGTATTTTTGTTTATTGTACATGAGCAGTGTATGACATGATAGATTTAGCTAATTATTTTATTCCTTTCTTTAAGTATTGTAATTTTCTGAATGAAAGGAGGAACATTTCAGTTTCTTAGCAATCTTTACCAGATTTCTAACTTGTGTTTTCTATGTTTTACCAATGGAAAATAGGCATAATTGTGCTTCTTTGAAACATTTTAATTTAGGTTAGTTGAAGAGATTTGGATAAATTACACAGATTAGTTGATGACATTATTATTAAACTCTCCAAATTCATTATTGCAAGTATTATTTGTCTGTGAATCTCGAAGTGTTTAAAAGACAAGTTTGCAAGAGGGATGCTGGTGCCTAAATGTCCCTGCAGGCATCTAAATCAAGCATTTAAATGTCAATGTATTCATACCTCACCTGTCAAGTTCACAGAATAAAACTCCTTTGGATTTTAAGTTTCAAATTTTATAGCTGTATAAGCTGATAATTTGGTGCTTCTCAGCATTTGCATGGCTCACAAAATGTAACCAGTGAGCTGAGCTGGAAGAAACCTGTTTGAATCATTTGCCTTTTTTGTGAAAACAATGTATATGGAGTGGGGATGCTCACGTCCCTTGTTCCATGGTGGTATGCAGAGGATGTCCTTATACAAGCTGATGAGAAAAGAGCTGCCAGAAAAGATGGTGTAAAATGGTTTCGCTTTAAAAAAATTGCTGAAATATCAGAGAGACTGGGGTCGCACTTCCTCCCTTTTCTAGGGGATTTATGTTCAGGTTTTTGCGCTAACCAGTTGGCTAGTCCTTTCAGAGACTTTCATGATAGAGCTGTTCTACTTAGAATTAAGTACTTAAATATCTTTTAAGCCAGAGAGAACTCTGTAACCTAGTGATTAAGGCAGCCCTTTGGGATGGGAAATCTGGCTTTCAGATTCCATGACAGTGAACATTTCAGTATTCTAAATTAAGCATTCATTAAAGCGGGGACTTGAACTCGGTCCTCCCTCCCTCCTCCCAACTGAATACCCTAATCGTAGAGCTGTTGCAATTCCTATGTGTTCGCTGTAATCCAGGGGGTATCTCAGGATTCCTGGTGGTGCCAGGAGGCACGCTATGCAGGTACGAGGATGAACGCAGAGTCTGTTATCACGAGCAGGCTGTGGCACTCTTCTGAAAGTGGAAAGCAAGTATTCAGATGCCCGTGAGTTGAAGGGGTTTTGAACCTGTGGTTTTTGTTATCTCATGTGCGCATTGTAACCGGTGAGCGACCAGGTGAAACAGCAGCTCGGTCAAAAGTGTTTTGAAAGAACTGATGCTGCTTAGTTTTTAGAAGGAAGCTCAGGACTGGGTTTCACAAAGTTTCAGAGTTACAAATCCGGGGATAAATGCCTATCTCCACCAGAAGTGAGCTGCCTGAACCCATGGGAGGGAAAGGACTTGGCTTTCTTGTCAGCTTTTTGTGGTGATTGAGCCCTCTGCTCCATGTGCTGACCGTGGCAAACTCCTTTCATAAACGCCTGGTTCTCCTCATGCATCATGAAAGTGTCATGGTCAGATATATCGATACAGAAATTTGTAGCCTCGTCTAAAAATAGAGGTTAATTTTGCAATAGGTTAGATTTAAAGAAAAATTACACAGTTTTTTATATAAACTTCAAGTTTTGTAACACTACATAAAAAAGAACTCTCTATATAATCTTCCCTATCATTAAAACCAGCAAATTAGTTCAGTGAAGAAATTACAGTTGCAAGCGATTTGTATGGCATAAGTGTGTGCTGCTTTGTAAAAATAATTGCAGTTCTTGTGCCAAATAGTTTTAAATCTTTAATTGATTTTTAATATTTTTGACAGGAGGTTCCTTTTGTGAGCTTTAACAATTAATATTGTAATAGAGCAATCTAGGGACTTCTATGATTTAGCTCAAACAGTTTATACTCTAATACATTGTAGAATTTTTCACTCAATTACTGTAAGTAGAACTGATGAAATATCTATTAAGTTTGTTCAATATTTCTCAATATAATTTTCAATTTTAAGTGGTTTATGACACTATTGAGCATAAAGCATAATGGTTGGAATTCCTAATGTGAGATATCTGCATCAGGTTGAATATTTAGATGGAGATTTGGAGGCAAAATGCGTATTTCAGAAACCTCAAGTGGGAAAACAATGTTTTGCTTATTTATACGTATTATTTTACTTTAAATATTCTTACTGTCCTCCTACTTTGAAGCAGGAAGGAGAAATTACATGAAGAAGAGGATTTTATCAAATCTATGCTTACTGTCTGCTTCATAGGCCCAGATTTGGATAAGTTTTAAAACTTTTAATAATACCACTTTTTGCATTCCCAATGAAAATGTTTCGCTTCTTCCTAGGCAGCTAGATCTTCAAAGACCTTTTTGTCACTTAGCACCATTAACCTTGGTCATTCCATGGAGCATCAGAGCAGAATCTTATGGACTAGTAGGTGAGAGAGATCAAGAGCAACATGTCATGGTGCCTGCTAAGAGAAGATTAGAATTGAAAATGTGGCACACAAGATCTGTGTCATAAGTTACATGGGAAAAGGAAGGAAGAAAAGTGGTCATAGAATCACATAAGATTAGGAAATAGGTTTTGGGAAAAGCAATTAGGATAGGATTTACAATGGAAAGGCACCGCAAAAAAGGGAAGTTAAGAGTAGGAAGAAAATCGGTATAATTTGATCTGGTGATGCTAGCACTGGGATAGGTGAGGTATTTTGGAAACAGGGCAGCGAAAGTCAGATGAATTACAGATACAAAAAGAGGCTGATCACTTTGTGGAGTCTTGATTTCACCTGTGTTACTGGAAATTAGATTTGGGAGGTATTTTTAATTAATTCCTTTTCCTCCATGTTACAAGATCTGATTCACAAGTAGCCATTAAGCACTGAAGATTGTTTGCATTCTGGATGGTACCAAAGAATCTGTTTTAAGTTCCAGAATAAAGTTGCTTCCTAAGTGGGGCCACAGTAGACATGGAAAGGAAAAGATAGAAGAGAAATTATTTTAACTTGATGAAATTTATCATGAGTCTCGCTGATCCTGCCCTTGTCTCTGGAGCAGTTAGGAACCATTAATATTAGGTATGTATTCAAATGTGTGGATGGTACCTTACTGGCTGATGGCTTATTTGATTGCAGATGAGGCTGTGAATTTATTCATATGACAGATATGGCTACAAGGTGTAGCTCTTCCAGCATGAATTTTAATTTAGTAGAGATGTCTATTTTCTCATTTGATTTAGGAGTAGAAATACACACTTGAAATTGATTATTTGGAATGTTAATGCTATGGGAATCTCAAAACAGTTTAAAATGGGAAATAACATCTGTCTGTATTTTTGATTTCCCAGAGGAGGCAACTGTCTCGTTTTCTTGTCTGGTTTCAGGATTAAGTTCCAGTAAAATTCAGTGTCCATCAATAATAAGTATTCATTATCTTTAAATGTACTGAGTGCTTTGACAATGATACATGAAATCTACAGATTTCAAGCTTAATAAATATGGTTCCTTAAGATTTCCTTGAAATATAGGATCCTAGGGAGTGGGTGAGTTCATCTTTCATCTTCATTTGGGAATGCTCATTCCCGCGAGTTTTACCTGATAGAGTGTGAGCAACACCTTGGTAAATCCATCCTGCTGTCACCCAGAAGCAAAACTGCACATTTCCTTGCTCTGAAGAGACGTGTGGTAGTTGGGGCGCTTCCCCTCTCCTTGCCTCTTTCTCCCAAGCCTGAGTGATGAAGTCATTATTTTTTATTTCTTATGTGTCTGAAGCCATATTTGATACAGTTTGTACATTTCAAATCTGATCTTCTGAACTCGTAGAACCTTATTTTATAAAAAGAAAAATACTCAATATATTCTCATCAAAATCTAGTTGCTAATGAGGAAGCTTTAACCATGTACATTATGATAATTAGCATTATTGACTTGCTTCAATACCCTGAATGTGTTTCCTGCCTAGACATCACAATCACTTAGGTTACCTTCTTCAGATGTTCAGTGTATGGTCTTGTTTCTTAGTTGAGAAATGTGGAAAATGTTTCCTTTTCCATAGAAGAGGTAGGAATTGTTTCTGTCAGCTGTAAGTCTCTGGAAGATATTAATTTTGCACAGGTTGAAAATTAGGCCAAAATTGGTGCCTTATGCATTGTTTAATATAATATAAGGTCTGTTGTAAACATAAATTACGCTAACGTGCTAAATTGTAATTACTTTATCAGTAAGTAGGCAATGTAAAAATGTTGCTTTAGTTAGCATTGGACAGGTTTAGACAGATTGTCTTTTTCTGCATTATTTTTGAGCCCTGAAAACTAGATGCTTTTATAAATAAGTTTTTGAAATTTAGCTGGATTTTTTTTTAAATGTGGAAGGAAGCATTTAATATTTGACATAAACACAAGCAATTTTTTAACAAGATGTAGGGTTTTTTAAAAGATAAAATGAAAGTCATTTGTGCATTCAAAATCAATGAAGATGGGATAACATATCAGTGGCATTAACTCAGGTCCTGCAAAACAATTTAAGGAAAAATTACACTAAGGATGAAAAAACCTGAGTATTTGAAAGAAAACTGCACCAGTATTCCAAAGCACTGAGCATTGGCACAGGTTGCCTAGGGAGGCTTTGAAGCCCTTGGAGATATTGAAAAGCCATCTGGACATGGTCCTGGGTGACCTGCTCTTGGTGGCCCTGCTTGAGCAGGGAGATGGGACCAGGTGACCTCCAGAGGCCCCTTCCAGCCTCTGCCATTCTATGAATCTGTGATAACCAGCTGTTAAGCCTGTATTGCTTAGAAGCTAGATTTTTTTTTTTCCCAATATATACTATGAAGGCTGATGTGAGGCATAACTCTGACAACTCACTGGAACAAACCCCCGTGACTTCTCCCAGCCCATCTTCAACAGAGAAGCGACAAAGTTAATTTTCGCACACCAGGGTCTGAAGTACCAGCTCGTGCTGCTTTCCTGCTGCCAACCATTCTAGACAATAAAATTGTGACATTTTTTAAACACTTATAGCAATGAAATAATATAATTGGCAAGTTACGCATAGGTAATTGTTATTTTGGGTAGGAGCATAAGCATATGAAGAAAGAGGATTTTATAGTAAATGCTTATGAAAAATTAAACTCGTTTTGCATTTCAGTTCATTCATTCCAGGTAAGAGATTAAAAACCTCGAGGTATGTGAAACTGAAAAATGAGGTTTAAAAGCTCATTAAAAAACACAGAATGATTTCTCCTGCTCCCCACATACTATATTTAACCTTCTTCTTCTGTAACCAAACATGCTTGCTATCGCCCGTCACTATATTCCTTGGCATGTGATGAAGCCATTGAGATCTTTGTTGTGCTCTTCAGCTAATACTTTCATCCTAGTTTGGACAACTCTGCTGTGTTCGTTGCAGTCCTCATCTTATCTTTGTATCTTAAGAAACAATAATACAAAGACATCATTAGGAGTCATAAGCTTTTTCCAGGCAGATATAATAAATACTTTATTTGATGGAGGGAACTTCATTGCAATATATTATCAGTTAAAGTCATTGGTAATTACAACTTATCCTGAGACTTTTCAGAATATAGTTAAGTAACAGAAATACAAGCAAGGTCATTCTTCTCTTGTGTATGAAAAGTATGATATATTTTTAAACTCCATGCTGCTGATTCCACAAACATATACTGTCCAAACAAAATGACTGTTTGCATTGTTTTGGACTGTGCAGAAAAAGAATTTCAAGGGTCAGGGGAAGCTCCTCCATTAAATCTTTCTCCTCATCCTCTATGTTAACATTTATGCCTCATTCCCTGGCCTGTCCTCTCTCTTTTTTTTCCTGTTCTTGATCCTCAAAAAGATCTTAGATAGACCTTAAATTGACATGATCTTGTACTCGACAGTTGCAATTCATTTTCTATCCCGTTTTGTACTCACTTTCTACTAACTAATTCTTTGCTGATGTGTGTGAGCCGATAAACTTTCTCTGTCAAGTTGATTCAGGCTTGTGTAGAAGCAGACAGTTGAAAAACATTGCTTCAACCACTTCCTTTTAAAATAAAATTGTCATTAAACTGTGTGTGTCCAATTTGTGACCCAAAGTCCTATAACAGCCAGCACAATGATTTGATTTTTCCAAACATCCATGCCATTCCATTTTGTGCAAATAAAAACTTGCCTTCATACCTGTAGTAAATATACTCACTGTGATGCATAAAACGTTTTTGGGATAGAAGGAAGAAGTCATAGCCACCTGCCAAAACATATAAGCCTTTACTCACAGAGCTCAAATAAATTATTGCATTCCAAGTCTGTAACAACACAGCAAGAAACATTAATCCACTTGCCTGTGTAGTACTCTGTCTCCTGACTGCTGTTATCGAGTTATATGGTTATCTAGATTTTCAATATAGTGTGTAGGAGTAAAATAAGTATTATTTAAAGCATCAAGACAGACTACCCAGAAAGATTTATATTTTTTATGAGTTAAGATACAGCTCATATTTTATATTTGTGACTCAAGTCATTGTGGATCTGAAAATAGGTACAGTGTTCTTCAGTTTCTTCAAGAGATCGTTAATTTTTTTTCAAAGATAAGGCTTTTCTTTCAAGTCCTGAATGTGTGAGGTAGTCTTGCAACTTTTGAGCTTTGGAAAGAGCCTGAAAGCCAGTGCCATGCAGAATGAAGAACTAAAAGGTCCTTGCAAAAAACTCTTGCACTGTGGCTTATTTGTCTAACTAGGATACAGGAATCTCTGGGACTTGCTAGTTGCAAAAATCTTCCCCAGGTAAGCTTCCTTAATATTGCAGTAAAGGGAAAAAAAAATGCTTATAAAAAGGACATTGAAGCTAAATCCACTCCATATAGTTCTAATTATTTTATTATTGCTCTAATATTGAATTTGAAGAAAAGGCTAACCGAAGAGTATATTAAAGTAAAAAAAAAAAAAAAAGGAAAACCCTGAGAAAGTAATTTTGAGAGTATTTATTATTCCTTATATAATTTTAAATAAATTCTCTACATCAATGGTAACCAAGAGTACATAACTAAGATAAAGTAGTTATCATACTTTTAGACATAAAACCCGCACTTAAGTAAGCTCACACATTCAGTCCTCTCTTAATCAATGTCAGAAGCGTTGAGGGTGGGCCAGGGTGGGAGGGGATGAAAAGCAGGAGAGGTTTCGTCTTGGTGGAAATAGGGTGAGGATGAATAATAGCAAAATTATGATTCAGAGATGCAGATTACACTATGGGGGATCAGGCTGTGGGAGGCAGAGAAGCAGCTCTGTGATAAACTTCTGTTTATATTACTTTTATGTACACATAACCACAGTGGAGCTGTGTCACAGACTATTTTATGTCTAACTGCCAAGCTGTAAATATGAAAATAGTGTAAAGTGAAAAGTAAATCTGAAGGATAAAATTAGCTTTAAAATAAGCTTTTGTCTAGCAGTATATAGCTTTTCATTGATATGATAATGTAATTGTCTAATTTAAAATTAACACTAGAACAAGACAGCAAAATGTGCAACAAAATATGAGGACCATTTCGGCTCTAAACAGTTACCAGAGATGATGTGAAAACAGTTCACGTACTAATTGCCTCATATCTTTTTTGTGCTTTCATCATAACTATTTCTCATCTGCCTTTCAAGCTGACCCCTTGGTGGAGTCACATGTTTGACAGACCTCGTAGGCAGTAGCGTTTCACAAGTGAATCACTTTGTCACTGGAATCAGTGCTATTTTCCTAATATCTGTATTTTTATCTTGTATCTTCATGGCTCTGAACTACTTGCATTCCTGAAAGTCTCTACATTAATAAAGCAAAGCAGAGCATATGGCAATGGAATATTCTACTAAGAAGCACTTTATGGTGTTGGGAATTGTATTTTTTTTGTATTGAAATAGGAATGCTGAATAGAAGGATTCTGTGATTCTGTGATTCTGTGAAGCTGCAGCTCTGCTTCTTAGAGGTGCTTGGGATTCTCATTGTCCACAGATACTGTCTTTCAAGCATCTTGAAATCCAGCTCTTGAATGTCAGACTTTACCATTACAGCTGGCGCATCTCTCTACACCTCAGTCTTTGTTTGCACTCAGTTATTTGTGGAGGGGTCTTCTGGCCTTCTTGGTCTTGTTTTGCTCCTGGTGGTCCATTTGGACTCTGTTCTGCAAAGAAACGCACCATTTAAAAAACCAAAATGGGCTGTGTCCCTGTTGTTGCTCTGCTGCTGAAATTTATACAGTTCCCTATCATCAGACCCTGAGTAAATGGAAATTCAGAGTTAATGACCATGTTGGTAGGAAGCGTATTATTCCAGTACAGAAAAGCTGTTAAATGCCAAAAGCTCTTGATTCTTCTGTCGCAGCTTCCGAGACAGAGAACGTCTGCTACCTGTCAAGCTTCTGATACAAGATGGGTACTGTAATTTGTAGACTGGGTTTTGATCATAAATAACCCTCATATATCATAATCAAATTCATAACCTAAGACAAGGCATCTTGGAAACTCCCTTGAAAATAGTGTTGGTTTCTTTGAGTACAAGAAATTAAGATTATGGAACTCAGTTAAATATTTGCCACTGGCAAAGTATTCCTGTCATATTTTGTGATTTTAATTTTCTATTTTAAGATTGCTGTAGTGCCCACAAGTCCCAGTCTTGAAATGTATTTCTCTGTCATAGGCAGGATAAGGTTCCAAGAACCTCTCTTACTTCTTTTTGTATCATCCTCACTTTATAGCTTTCCTGTTATCATATTTTCCTCATATTGTCTCCTGGGATTAAATGTTTATACTGATTCTCAGTTGTTGATCAGGGCATTAATAACTGATTTTAAGTAATTCTGTTATTGCTGCAGAAAAAGTAATATAATGGAATATACTTTATTGCTCAGAAGACCCCGCAAGTAGTATTCTTAATAAAACTTGATCATTATAATTATCATCATTGAAGTAAACGAGCAGGGCTCTAATCTAAAAGTTATATTTTGTTGTAAAAAACTGTCATTTTAACTCAGAAGATTTTTAACAAGTTGAGCCTTATTTTGAAATATCTAAATAATTGCACCAGTAGTCTCTATGACAGGTTTGCAATCAACGAAATGGTTGAAACTTGTGCCCCACTGAAAACCCAGTTAAGTGTCCATTTTCATGGTATCACAGTCTTAAGTTTTATTACGTAGATATTCCCTTATAATTACTCAGTATTTTTTTTTTCTCATTTTGATATACTGAAACATCTTGTATACTAATGTTAATAGGAACTAAGGATAAGAGTTTAAACAAGTTTTAACTTTTGAGAGTAGCCTGAATTTTTCGTGTAAAGTTTTTAGATAGAAATATGAAAAACATCCCAATTATCATAAAAAAACCACCTTGAGACTAAACAACTAAATCTTTTAAATCAAAAGGCTCTGAGATTCAAAATGTAGAGGCTCCACAATACTTACAGAAAGGCATCATTTATTTTCATTACATAAAATCTGCATTAGCTAGATAGCTGTGGGTCACTCAGGAATGTGACATCTGAGGGTAGCAGTATTTTCTCATGAGACTATAGTGATGCTATCAGAGAATGAAATAAAGCATCTGCAGAATTCCGATAAAGAAAATAGTATATCTGATGATTTTAAGCCTGTGGAAAAAGTTTTTCTAATCTATCTCAACAGTCACTAAAGCAGCTGAGCTCATTATTGAAAGGCTGACCTATCTGCTGTACAGCCTGTACAGCTCTGTATCTTTCAGGAACTTTTTTAGAAGGACCATGGATGCCCTCTGTATCATACACTTCGGTCTCAACAGTTTTTGGTACAACGACTATGACCGAAAAACCTAAACCAAAAAAACGCAAGCGGGTTTTATCTTCTCCAGTGAAATTATGCAGTTATTTGTTAATGACAGTAAAAAGAAAAAAAAAAAAAAAAAAAACTTCTCTGGCACTAATAACTCACTATTTGTATTTCCTCTATCTACAATTCTTATTACAACTGCTAGTGCATGTTATTAATACTAATGTACATACAAATAATGATATAAATATTGTGGTGTATGAAGCTGGTAAGTTTTTTGTTTAAAATATACTAGACGTTGTTTCAGTCAGGACAAATTCTATCAGCCAGACATTATTATCTTCTGTTGTTATTCTTATCTTCCTACATGGAAATGACATCCAAGTCTCATCTGTGGATCATATGAATTAAGACATTTTGAATGACTGTTTTAAATCTAGAATCCCATTGACTATAGATACCTTTTAGTTTTATTTTTTCAAATGCCAACATAAGTAGGATGATTGCATAACATCACAATTAGGGCTCAAGAAAATTGTTTTTCAAGGGTTAAAATGGTTCATTTTGATACCTCTGACCTCAAATGGGTTTGTTTGTTGTTTTTTGTTTGTTTGCTGGTTTTCTTTTCATTCCAAGCAGTCTGGAATTTCTTTACGCATCTGATTACCTTGTCTGCATGCATAGTCATCTGTATTTTCACACCATATGAGGTGGAGTATTCCTAGTAATGATGGCAGGAGAAGCGATAACAGTTTCTAGGTCAATGACAGAAAAATCTCGATTGGAAATAATATTTTTGTATGTTCTCTCCTCTTCTGTACTGTCAGCATGTGTGCAGCATGTTTTTTCTCTTCCTCTTTTTCTCCCCCATTGGTTTCTGGGACATCCACTGCCCTTGGACTCCAGTCTGGAACCTGATGGGCTCACTGCTGTTACCACTGTTATCACTACATACAGGCACGAATAGTGCCTGTGAGCAGCTGGGGACTTGCTGAACATGTCCCCTCACTTTCTGTCCCACAGTTAGTTGCTAGAGAGCTAGACAGACCATCAGCTCTGGGCCCTGAGCTTGTCCAGTGAATTGCATTCTGCTGCATGAGTTTCTTTCATCTTTTCTGCAATATACAGGAGGTGCCTGTGAGTAATCTTAATTTTACTGTACTTGTAGTAATCATTCACTGTGCTCTGTTTACACTATAGCAAATTAAACTTAAAAATCTATGACATGAAGAAGGACTACGTTATTTAGCCTGTCTGTTTAAACAAAAGCACATACACAGAAATGAAATATGCACATGTAATACAAACTGGTAATGCAATTAATATGGATTACAGTCAAATGATTATATTTATGATCACTTGCTATCACAGAAATACAGATTATTTTCATCATCAATATTCACACTTTTATTTTTAAAAGGTCACATACTTGTCACAGTGCATAAGATTTTTAATAACACATGAAAGCTCTTGTGCTTCAGCTTAAAAATGCAATGGTTCGTCGTCTATTTGAGCAGAACTAGAATGTGTATTTTATAGTTCCATAAACATTGACCATGCGTATATTTTTGGTAGTTTGAAATTTATTATGTAGCCCTGTAGCAAAATCTACCAAGATTCAACAAGTCACTCCGTGATAACAAGTAACTATCATAAAGGTCAGACAAAACTTGAAAAATAATTATTATGCACCATATACATACTACATGCTATACATATGATAGATGTGTGTAATATATTAAAACAACAGTCTGAAATAATTTGTTACATTAGGGTAATGTAGATCTGTTATGTAATTACTACAATTTCTTAAAACATCTTGCATTTAAAAAAAGATATGCAGTGGTCTTGTCAGTTACAGCTTTTGACCATAACCATCATGCTTCAGTGCGCATCTGCTGAAATCTGCCCTTTGTCTTTACATAAGACCATGCATTTATTTGTCCTGATATCTACACAGGGAAGTTGTGCTGCTGTAAGCCTTAGACTCTCACAGGTGTTCAAGACAATTTGGAGGAAGAACAGGTGGAGAAGATGAGATCTGATAATTAGTGTTGTCACAGCCCAGAGTGGTATTATAGCAGCTAAGCTGTTTATATGGCTCCTGTTTAAAAGCCCCATACCCACCTTCTATATTCCGTAATGACTTGCTTGGCATGTCTAAAAAGTAAATATAAGTAAACTCTTCTGATTGTAAGTTAATTCAAACACAAAGAGTGGACCTGAGGTAGTGTTCCACAGTTCTAACTAAAAGAAACTTTCATAGCCAAAATTTAACCTCACTAGAGGAGGGACAAAAGGGATAAAAATCAAACTTTGACCAGAGCTCCAGAGGCTATGTGAGGGAAGCAGCAACAACATCTCAAGGCATATCAAGGTCATTAGGGGCAGTCAACATGGCTTCACCAAGGAGAAGTCGTGCTTAACCAACCTCCTAGCCTTTTATGAGGACATAACCAGCTGGATAGATGACGGCAAAGCAATGGATTTGGTCTATCTTGATTTCAGTAAAGCATTTGACACAGTCTCTCACAGCATCCTCACAGCTAAACTGAGGAAGTGTGGTCTGGATGATCGGGTAGTGAGGTGGACCGCAAACTGGCTGAAGGAAAGAAGCCAGAGAGTCGTGGTCAATGGCGCGGAGTCTGGTTGGAGGCCTGTATCTAGTGGAGTCCCTCAAGGGTCAGTACTGGGACCAGTACTATTCAATATATTCATCAACGACTTGGATGAGGGAATAGAGGGCACTGTCAGCAAGTTTGCTGATGACACCAAGCTGGGAGGAGTGGCTGACATGCCAGAAGGCTGTGCTGCCATCCAGCGAGATCCGGACAGGCTAGAGAGTTGGGCAGGGAAAAATGTAATGAAATATAACAAGGGAAAATGTAGAGTCTTGCATCTGGGCAGGAACAACCCCAGGTTCCAGTATAAGTTGGGGAATGACCTGTTGGAGAGCAGTGTAGGGGAAAGGGACCTGGGGGTCCTGTTGGACATCAGGGTGACCATGAGCCAGCACTGTGCCCTTGTGGCCAAGAAGGCCAATGGCATCCTGGGGTGTATTAGAAGGGGTGTGGTTAGTAGGTCGAGAGAGGTTCTCCTTCCCCTCTACTCTGCCCTGGTGAGACCACATCTGGAATATTGCGTCCAGTTCTGGGCCCTTCAGTTCAAGGACAGGGAACTGTTTGAGTCAGTCCAGCGCAGAGCCACAAAGATGATTAAGGGAGTGGAGCATCTCCCTTATGAGGAAAGGCTGAGGCTGCTGGGTCTCTTTAGCTTGGAGGAGACAGAGGGGTGACCTCATTAATATTTACAAATATGTAAAAGGTGAGTGTCAGGCTCTTCTCGGTGACAACCAATGATAGGACAAGGGGCAATGGGTGCAAACTGAAACACAGGAGGTTCCACTTCAATATGAGAAGAAACTTCTTCTCAGTCAGGGTGACAGACACTGGAACAGGCTGCCCAGGGAAGTTGTGGAGTCTCCTTCTCTGGAGACATTCAAAACCCACCTGGACACATTCCTGTGCAATCTACTCTAGGTGTTCCTGCCCTGGCAGGGGGATTGGACTAGATGATCTTTTGAGGTCCCTTCCAGTCCCTAACATTCTGTGATTCTGTGATCTGGCGATTTGAAGTTCATCATTCAGTACATGTCCATAGATGTTACTGCCTGACCTACAACCACTCCATGTGGTCACAGGGCTGTTGGTCTGAAATGTTCTGAAATCCTCAGCCTATGCAGAGGAACATCATTTGTTTCCATTCTGGGTTTCTGGCCACTCCTGTAGTCCAACATCCTTCCTTCAATGTCTCAGGTCTTCCATGTGTCTACCCCATGCTCACTGACACATATTCCCTCAGCTTCTCATGATACTTAGACATCAAGTTTAACCCATCTGTGGATACACTAGACAGCAAACAGTGTAGGCACAGCAGACGAATTTTATAGCAATAGCCAATTTTAAAAGCACTCGGAGAAAGATATTTTAAAAATACCTTTATAGTTCAAACTGAGTCTTTTGATTGAGCAGAGAGGGCACCTTTGCCCTTTATTCTCCAATATATGACATCAATACATGACATATGGTGTCAGTAAAAAACATCCTCTTCCTTTAAAAATAATCTTCTTTATTTCTACAAGTTCATCTGGGAAATTCAACTCCCTTTCCTTAGTCCCACTCATCCCATCTGTGCAAAGAAAATGTATTGCATCAGGGAACAGATGGAGTCAGTGGCCGAACCTTGTTGTGCTGTGGGCTCCCCATCCTGGATTACTCACGTTCTTTGAGTGAGGCACTTTTCTGCAGTATAATACAGCAAGTACTATTATGTGAGTTTACTAGATACTCAGCATGTAAAAAAGTAATCTTCAGAGTACTATTCAACCAGACTTCATTCTGCCCACCAGAATTTCTGTTTCCCGGTGGATTTGAATTTTGAGAATATCTACCTAAATGCTATATGCATACCTATGTGTGTGCTTGTAATTTTCTTTAGTTTTGCTTTTTAATTATATATCATCTTGGAAGAAGAAACAAACAAACAATACCTAACAAGGCAACAAACTTTTCTAAAAATAAAAAACCCATCCCTTGTAATTTGACTTTAAAAGTGTTTGCAGTCCCAGGAAGCACTGTATTCACCATACAGAAATTAGTTTCATGAGAAATTTATGATCAAAAGAATACTTTTCCGCTTGTTAAATAAGGATAGATTTTAAAAGGTGCAGAAACGAATGCATAAGGATAGTGTAGGGAAGATATCACAGATATAATATTCATCCCTTTGATGAAGTTAAAGTTTCTGTGAGAGTTTACTATGAGATTCTTGGAGTTTACTATGAGACTTATTGAGATTTGCTATTTAGAGCAGCCACAAAGGAAACATGAGAAAAATCCTTTCAAGAGTATATAAATCATCAGGAACTATATTCCAATACTACAGCTGTCTAGAGAAGACTTAGGCTTTCTTTTTACAACTATGAAGTTATTTTAAGATAAACTTCTATGTCTTCTGGGTTTAGGTTAAATATTATATTAAATGTAAAGCGTTAACAAAAATGTCTTATTTTTTGTAGAAAAAATGCATTTATTTTATTAGTGGTATAAAACTTCCACCTTTTAGCACAGATGGATTTATTTTTCCTTTGGGAATGGTGAAAATAATGTATTGCATATATTATGGAAATCGAAATCTATGTTAATGAGTTTGCTAATAGCAAAATTTCAGAATATGGAAAAATACTATAAATAAAATAGGCATTGAATTCCAAAGCATAAGCCTTTTAATTTTTCTGTGAAGGGAATGGACTAAGTTAATGGACAAAACAAATAGGTTCAACATAGATGTAGTTTATACCTTGCTGTTATAAACACATAAGATAACCTTGTGTGGAAATGATATTCCTTTACATTCACCTGTTTGCCAGAAAATATTCAGTCCAACAGGTAGTACAGTCGTAGTACATAAAGGACCTTGTGTTATCCTCAGGAAAGAGAGACTTGGGGACCTCTGTAAGTTGAAAAAGCTTTTGCTAACTGATGCATCATTGCTGAGGTCACCCAGATTGCTTGCAAGATGGAAATGCTAGAAGTTTGTGGATGAGGCCTTTTTTTTTGCATAATTATGAACTTTTTTTCCTCTCCTTTAAAAGAAAATACTCATTACTCTCTGGAATCACTGTCTTTTGACACTTGGAGAATGTTGGGGGTTTTTTTGTAGTACTTCAGTAAGAATTGTAGCTGGACAAACAAACATATGCCAACATTTTTGAGAATAGTATCTATCTGGAAATTTTATAAAGCTGATAAAAATTCTAAGAGGCAGCTTTGCAGGAAATGAGACAGGCTGCTTACATGGCACCTAATTAAAATACAGATACTTTCTTTGGTGCTTTACAATGTTATATAAAAATATTTCTTCAGCACTGCTTGAATTAAGCTCCAAGTGCACCCTCCATCTTTGTTTCTGAAAACCATGTTTAGGAATGGTGTACTCTGGGACTGTAGTCCAGGCTATATTTGCATTTTCCTACATTTTCACCCTATAGGAAAGGGTGTTGTGCTCATATGGGCATCTCCTGGGTCTTCCCCATACAAAGGTCCTGCACTGTACTGGAATTATTTCATTCATATGGGCTAATGTATTTCCTCCTGGCACAACATTCTAGGATGCTAGACTGCACAGGAACTAAAACATATGTCCCCACCACCCCAATTCCATGCCCATGAGCAATTACTCTGTAGTATAGCCCCCTGTGGACAACATACCAAATAAAATAAGCAACATGGGCTTTGCATGACATGCAAAGGGTCAGGGGCCCAGAGTGTATGAAAGTTTTAGGTCTTCAGGAAGAGCGACAAAACAACAGCAAGCTCTCCTGTGTGTGTCCATCCTTACTCGTTAGACTAGCTGTTTTTTCAGGCAGGCCCTTTCTTGCATCTATGGCCAAGAGACCTTCTATTAAACAAAGTTTCTTTCTGTTCTTTTGGCACCCACTGCTCAGCTTCACTTCAGCCGTGCTCTTTAGCAAAAGCTTCTTTCAAGAGTGAAGTCCTTCTGTTGTGATGGCAGTCACCACCGGCGACACTTGTGTAAGCTATCCAAGGAGGTGACAGGCATTCCAGTAACTTGTCAGCAGCTTACCTGTGGCAGCTGCTCACGGTTGAAATATATTCTTGAAACATAGGTCACACTTTTCCAAAGGCAGTTATAATGTCAAATGCAGGTCACAACTTTGATACAGATGTGTACAGACATGTTTATTATACTAAGCTGTGAGGGCTAAGCAGAAAACAATTAGCTGACCATGAAGATTTTTAGAGACCATGAAGATTTTTATTTTGTCTGCACATGTTTTTGAATGTACAGTAGCTGTAATACTTTAGTATTTGTGATTAAATTATTGTCATACGCCATTTGTATGCTGGTATTATTGATTATAAGTAACAGGAAAGTACAGGAAACAACTTTGGCACTTCAATAATTCTCTCCACTTTCAGTTAATAAACATCCTAGCTATAGTGGTTATCAATACGTGATAAACAGTGTTAACTACAGGTTTTATTCCTGTCTGCAAGCACTGTTTTATAGATAGTATTTTTTTACAGTCTTAGATAATATTTCTGTGTCTTTCATGTGCCTGAATAGAAATGTAGCAACTGAGCATGAAAACTTTGTGAATTAACTGCACTGATGAAATTTTTTCATGCTCCTCAGTACTTCGTTACCACTACAAGTAGTGCCTCTAGCCTTTTCAGCAAGCATTATGAGGATTTGATTTTACTGAGCTGAAAAACGAGAGTTAGGAGTGTTGCAGCTGGCATGTTTATAAATTTTTGTCGTGAAGTCAGTTAACTGTATTTTGCAGGTATGAAGGTATGAATATGTTTTTTTATACCTAATATTTTTCACATTTGTAAAATGTAAATGTTAGAACAGAGAGACTGGATTACCTGATGTGACAGGTGCTGCTTGACTGTGTTGCATTAATTCTCTGCCCAAGCAGTGCTTTTCTTCTACGTAATAGCCCAAATTTTTAACTCTGCCACGAATGGTGGCCAACTATCACAGAGTGGTCAGCATCTGTACTGTGCAGCACATGGTATCTAAACCAGGGTGTCTCGATGAAAAATACCTGGTGGAAATTGCTGCTTGGAATATGATCGCTGCAGAAATGCACATGGCTGGTCAGCAAAGGATGAAAAGGTGACAGAGATCGTTCTAACAGTTCACAGTTATGAAGAGCCATTTCCCAAAATTACTCCCAGGCACTTTTCAATGTATTAGTACAGATACAGCCTGTTGCCTTTAATAGGCTGCATTCTGCCCTGTTAGAATATTACCCTTTTTAAAGCAACAAATTACATCAGTTATCAGTGCTTTCAAGTGGCTTGTTTAATAATATCTCTGTTATCTAGACCTTTTTAATAGATGACAGGTTTTTTCAATACTGATTTGACTTACAGACAGTGCAAACATTTTTTCTTCCTGATTTTCCCTTCCATTGTTGGTTTTATTTTACCTTATATTCCCCTTTTTATGACTAGAGATGTGTTATGGCAAGTATATTCTGTGATGTGTGGCATTTGTTTTCAGGTACGTTAATTTAATTGACCGCATTATGGCCTTAGCGGTATGGTGTTTTTCTTGTAAATGATTCGTGTCCGGTCCAGAAGTCACCTGGCTGCCTGGTTGCACCAGAGGCGCTTTGAGGAAGGCTCTGGGCCACTGTAAACTCGGATTCACCACAAGCCACAGAAAATTGACCTCCATCTGTTGTTCCCCAGATTTAGTTTACCGCAGACTTAGCGTATTTCTTAGGTAATGTTTAATAAGCAACTTGAGCAGATGTTCTGCTGCGGATGGTACTGGGTTTTGTGTTTTGTCTTGCAAATCACTATGTGAATGGGTGGTCTCAGGCCTCAAGAACTACTTTCTGGAGAAAACTCTTTTTAAGTTGCGACCTTTTCTTAGTTTCCAGTTCGCAAGTCGGGTCCTGTAGTGGTGGTTTTGTGGCTGCTCTTGTCGACATTTTAGCTGACTTTATACTGTTCTTACTTCACATTATTTCATGATTAATTTCTTAGATGATTATTAAGTATTAATTCACATTATATAATGTCCCGTTTACTGATTTATATTTCTCTAGATAACGTACCTCCAGCTCTCTGGTGAGCTGTGTATTTTTTAAAGATACTTAAAACTGGTTTTCAGGCCTTTTGAATTTGGGAAAGTGAGGAATGTTTTCAGTGTACGACTGGGGAGGGAGCAGCAAGGGCCAAGCAGGCAGGTCAGCCCACTGCTCAGGAGCCTGGTGATCTGGTCAGGCCGGGCCATCGGTGAGAATGGCCATAGTGTAACTATTTGCTATCAAGTTACACTTTAGTAATTAAGATAGAGTATTTGTGAAAAATATTTTAGAATATCATTCATAATGATTACATTATCTAAATTCTGTTTTGAGAATCACATTTTTTCAGATAATTTTAATTTACTGACAGAAAGAATAAGGTATATACAAATACTTATATATATATATATGTATATGTACACAAATCCAAGTCAAAGTCTTCCAAAAGGTTTTTCCACAGTGAGATTTCCCTTTCCACATGTGCATTAGCCCTAGGCACCTGGTGATTAATCAAGCACTGTTTCGAAGGATGATCTCATTCTTTAAAGAGATGTAGAAAACGTTAATGAATTCAAAAGAAGCTACAGCCAGTTGCTGCAGAAATTGAATGAGTCTTGAGTTGAATGAATTGCTTTAGTTGAATTGCTTATTGAATGAATTGCTTAAATTTCACTTGCTACAGATATTGATATTAGATATAGAGAGGAAATTATGATCTTTTTCATCTCAGAAGAGACTATTAATAATAACTGAAGGGTTTTTTCCCCCCTCTGGTATGAGAAGGACTAAGTTATAACTTCTCTTGAAGCTCTTATTTCCTCTTCAGGTCAGCTTAAGGAGAACTGTTCTTACTCATTGCATTGTGAGACTTGTATGTTAAATTGGGTGGCAGCAATATTAAAAGAAACCGTTCTTAAACCATTTCTATATGATGCTGAATACAGACCATCTGACATAGACAAATACCTGAGCATAGATGAATGACAAGTACTGACTTACACAGGTCCTGAATCAGTACTGAACGGTGGTGAATGCAGAGCACCCGATGAAAATGAAACTGTGGGCATATGACAGATGCATGTTTGCATGCCAGGATGTGTGATGGAGGACTTCCCCAAATCAGGACACATCATAGGGGAGATGTTGCGATACCCAAGTGACCACTTTCTGTGAGGTTTTTATATGCAGTATGGGCTTGATTCAGGTAATCGGTGCACTCAAGACCTGACAAAGCACTGTACAGGAAGAGCAGAGTGACATGAGGCCTTTACTGATAGTGCTATTTGTGCAATTTGGCATCACCACTGATGTCATCGGTGCCATACCTGTGTGAATGAGATAAAGAGGTACATACTGGGCGGCAGGAATGCATGCGTCTAGTTGACTCTAAAACCCAACAGGTATGTTTAATATACAAGGGTGTGTATGAAGAAAATAGTATCTTGTAAAATTTCCAGACCAATTATAAGAAAAATTAGGGAGCTAAAGTGTTAACTTCTGATTTAAGGATAGTATGTGATACCTTGTTTGAAAGCAAATTGAAAATTTAGGGTTTTTTTCTCCATATCTTCAGGGAGATGCAACCTTTCCTGTTCATCTGTAGAGCTGAATATTTGTTCAGGCATCAGTGTCTCAATTACTGTTGTATCTTTCTCCCTGGATTTGACAAAGAACAAGGAGCTGCTACCTTGACTGTGCCACTCTGTTGTCCCTAGTATAAAACATGAAGCATTCTCTCCTTGATTTTAATGCCCAAGAGGTTTGGAGATTGCTCCCCAACTCTTTCATTAGGTCTTGAAACATTGACTCTCATCAGCCAATGGAACTCAGCCTAAAACCTGATCTGCCTTTTGTGTAGGTGCTTGAGAGGAGCACAAGGCAAACTTCTCTGAAATAATGTAACTTTTCCTTAATAAAAAAAAAAAAAATCATTTGTTGTGATGACTGTGTCTTGAATTTAGTACTTGTCAGGTTCATAGTGCACTGAAAATATAATTTTCTGTGCCGAATGATACTGTTTCATTGCTCGTATTTCTCTGCTCATCTGTTTAGGCTTGGATTGTAAACACATTTGGGCAAAAAACAGGTTTTGCTACTGAGCATAGTAGGCTTATGATTCTTAACTAGGGCTGTTGGACACTGTCATAGTGAAGGATCTATAATAAAACTTTAATTACAACTGTTCTTGATACTGATGCTGAAAATGTGTCCATGGGTATAAGCTTAATAAGATTTATTTGCAGTCTGAAATTCCATTAAATTAAAAAAAAAAATCTTGTATTCAATAGATTAGCATGAATGCAGAGGTGTGGGTGTTCAATTTAGTAAAAACACATGTCCTTTTGTTTTACTTCTGTTAACATTGCTCATGCTGAGCACATCTAGGAGTTAGAAATTCAGGTTTTTTCTTCTTCACTCTGACCGAGTTTGATAATTCACCTGCAATTAGAAGATAACAGGCTTCACCTGTGTGAGCTCAGGGGTGTACAAGACTGTGCACAGGTGTTTCTGGGGGCTTGGCTTTTGCTGCTCAGAAAATGACTTGGGAGTAAAAGACTGTCAGACGTTTGCTTCATTTAGAGTTCGTGGTGAGCTGATCAGCTTTACTAAGTGATAGGCTTTTTCAAACATCTTTATGTGAGATCTAGGGGTACAGATATTTGCGTCGTTCTTCTGTAGTCACATGTATTGGTGAATGTTAAAATTAATGTGGTGATAGATGCTGTAATATAATAAAAGGACCTTACTGTATATCTCTGTATCTTTAAATATATTTCTGAGATATTTTACGAATCACTCTTGAACTGTTAATATTTCATAGTATCGTATGTGTACCAAGCCATTTTATACCAGAGTGATAATGTAACATTTAGAAGTGAAAATTTTGCAGTTAAATGGATAATATGCATCAAGAATATGCTGTGCTAGCCGTCATATGCTAGTAACTCTGGTATTACAGAATTGCATCTTCAGATATAACCTGGATACACAATTCTGGTTTCTATATAAAGTTAGGGAGATCTGTGACTTTCAGTTCTGTTTTTTTATCTATGGAACATCTAGTATTGAATTTTACCTCACTATGTTTCTGTCAAATGTGCTTAGATTGTGCCTCCAAATACTGAATCTCTTTCAGGTTGGTTTTCATGTAACTAGGAATTTTTATCTTCAGGGGTGGAGGAAAGAATATCTGGTTTTATATCCGTAGGGAAGGGTTATGTGTATGAATAAAATGGTAGAGGAAGAAAACTATAAATTACACATGTACAAAAAATAAGCTGTCACTTCCTTGGTCTGTGATCTTTTGCTTTCCTATTTATCCTTAATTTTTTTTTTCCTTATGTTTTGGGTATGCTGAGATGCAAATAGTTCATGCTACCTTGTCATATTTTCATGTAATCACTGTGTGTTTGGGATTTTTAAATTATTATGTTTATAGCTGTAGGCATTGGAGTGTCCAGAACTGGAGACATGGGAGGAACAAGGGATATCAGGATGCAGCTAGTACTACGAGTTTGTTTGTGCTTACAAATTCTTCATTTTAAGGCTTGTCAGCTTCCTCCAAAATTATTCTCAAGTCACCCAAGTGATATGTCTGGGCTCTCAGTCTGCACGTTACTTTGTTAGGAATACATACGCGAATAGGACTATGTACTTAATTACTTTCAATTTCTTTGTTTTTTACATGAAATTTCTGCTTGTGGAAACACATATACGTTTCTTAATAGACCTTTTAAAATCAGGTTTACTTGAATCTCTCTTTTTCATCTGTTGTATGTTCTGTTTTTATGGTAGTTCTGTGGTTGTGACCTTTGTTAACTTCCCTTGTGAACTTTCTTTATATATGAGCAGAGTCATAGCTCTCTGATGTTTCACTTTAATGTCTTCATACCTGAGACCTCGTTAATGTTTAATATTCATAGACAAAAAGTGAAATTTAACGTCTCCGTGGATTCTAATATATATTAAACCGACAATTTAATGCATTTCCTTCTTGACTCCTCCCCAGGCATTTTAAAGTTCAGGTTTTTTGAGCACTGAAATATCCAGCTAAGAGAAAAAGGGGACTAATAATATTAATCCCTGTAATTGTAACAGTCATCAGTAAAAAGACAATTTTTAAAGAACAGCTACTCATGGTGCTAGCTGAGATAATATCACTTTTCCTCCATGTCTACATGGTAGTAATGGTCCTGGTTGTAGAGAGAATTGGCCTTTAAGGCAGCCCTCGAGTTTGCCTGAGAGCCACTGAAGCGTAGCTGGATATCGGCTCTGTTGGGGAATATAAGGATACTGAGTTCAGCCAAGGTAGCACGGAGGGAATAAGAGTGTTTTATGTTTATGCACAGAGACTTAGCAAAGGCAGAAGCTCTCAGCCAGGAGGCCTGGGGAGAGCCAACCTGCAGAAGCCGTGAGCCTGCTGGGATGAAAGCCTCTGCGAGGGCGAGGGTTAACCGGCATCACAGCTGTGACCCAGCAGGAGGCTGGCTGGAGGGCCTGTTATCTTGAGTTTACCAGGAAAATTGCCCTTGGAAGAGGAGGTTATGGAAGCAATCTGTATGACCATGTTGCAGCACCTTTTCTCAGGGATGAGTGCTGTGGGAAGTGCAGTACCATTTCTCTGTCTGCCATGGTTTTTTCAGAACTTAGATGGCTCTTGAGCACAGTCTTTCCATCAGTTCCTTGGTGCAACGTCACAGGAGGCTCTCAAGTACAAGATGCCTAGATATACTAATTAACACTAACATTTTCAGGCTTGAGTGCTGACATCAATAGAAGCTGTGGGTGCCTATGAAAATTAGGCTGTTTATATTAATAAGTAAAAGCAAATTTAAATACATAGCTTGGGTTCTAGTTCTTAGAAGACAGAAGGTTGTCTTTAACTCAAGTAATGAACCCATATTAGAAAAGAAGGTTTAGGTTAGACATTAGAAGGTTCTTCACCCAGAGGGTGGTGGAGCACTGGAACAGGCTCCCCAGGGAGGCAGTCACAGCCCCAAGCCTGACGGTGTTCAAGAAGAGACTGGACAAGGCTCTCAGACACATGGTGTGAACTGTGGGGTTGTCATATGCAGGGACAGGAGTTGGACCACAAAAACCCCACAGCTTTGCACATAGCTCCAGTACTATCAGAGTTTGGTGTTTATGTACTACAAGGGAAGAATAGTCTGAGAAAAACCGAAGGTCAAATCTTGGAAGCTACATTTGAGTTACAGTAGCTTGCCCTGTTCAGTTATGTGTAACCTTTAATTCCTACCAAAAGAGTGGGAGACGAGGAATTAGAAATTGAAACTCAGCGTATCAATCAAAGCTGTTATTTTACCTTACTTTAGTATGCTATTCACATTCTGGCTGTTGATAAAATTAGATTTAATTAATCACAGTACTCTGTTCAGTGAAATATACTGTGATTGGTTCTATAATTGAAAACTATTGGCATAAAATGGAAAGGTCAGCGTAAATGGCATTTGACAGAGAGGATAATCTGTTTGTCCAATTTCAAAGTTTTTGGTTCAGAGGAAAAAATGAGGTCGTTGTTTGAATTTGAAATAGTTCGTTAAAACCTCTCATAAGTCTTCCCTTCTTCCACTCCTGTTCCTATTCTCCCACCTGGAGAAGAGTTTTTGTGCATGTCTGAATTCTTTAAATATGCTGTCACTGCTAGGGGAAAAATCAGCATTTTTTCAGGCACAAGCAGGGGAAGTACAAGACCTGGTAGATATAATTGCTAGTAGTTTGGTAATTTTAAGTATATGAATCCTGTTGAACTTCAGTATCTTTTCAGATTTGTGACATAGTTCTGTCCTGACTGCCTTAATTATCTATGAGCATTTCAATCATTTCTCCACTTTTAATTAATGCTTCATAAAATACAGTGGGATTGGGTTGGAAGTGTGAAGTATATGAATGCACAACATGGGTATGTTAGGCTACTTTATTGTCAGTCAGAGAGAAAAAGCATGTTACAATAAGTAATTTAGTCTTTCTTATTTTCAAGAAATTGTCACCTCCAGGTACTTGTTTTAGTTCTTTGACCAGTTAGTATTAATGTTTCTTGTTGGCTTGTTTGGGTTTTTTAATAAGCAGTTTACACTTGCTATTCTTAGTCTTATCTAATTACTAACAAAGTAATGCTGTTCTTTTCAAAGTTTCATATACTCCCAGGGTCAGCAACAAAAGCTGAGAAGAAGCTGAAAAAAGAAGAGCATTTAGTCTAGAGGAGAGAATAATTTTCACGTCCATGAAGTGTAGCTACTGGAAAGGAAATACATTATTCCTGTCCCTGGTGAAAAGAACAAAGAAATAAAAGGCTTAAATTACGGCAAGTGATGCAGGTTAGATGAAAGGGGAAGTTTTCTAATTGCAAGAATAATGAACTATTGAAGTAGCTTGCCATGAGAGATTGTGCAGTCTCTGCTATTGGAGTTCTACAAGGGCAGATTAGTTAGATACTTCAGCAAAGTGATTTAGGCATACCTGGTCGTGATTTGAGGTGGGGCAAGATTATGTCTCAGAAAACCTTCTAGATATATTTTCATGAGTCTGTGGCTGATTGTTGTATTTCAAACAGAAAAACATGGCTTAAAACTTTCTGTAGCAGTGAATTTATTTTTGGGCTTTCAACAAAAATGTGCATGACAGGGAAACACCAGGAGCTGCCGTAATATCTTAGTAATAAGATGCTTCAGAACATCTTCAGTATTAATTGACCTGTTCTTGCAATTAACTGGATTTGGGTAAAGGAGAGCAAAATCTATTCTCTTTTGGTATGTTAAAGGTATTTACTATATTCCTGTGTTATTGTTTAGCTGGCAGAAAGTAAGAGATTGAAAACCTTTTTCTCACTTGAGTGTACTAAACAATGTTATTTTGTCAGATCTCCTCTATTTATTTTTAGAGAGTTACCTATAAAAAAATATTTACATGGGAATAGCTTGACTTAAAATCACTTAGAAGAAAGGAAAGGAAATCATTGCGGGAATGAGTATGAGGTTGAGAATGGGACGAGTGTGGAGTTAAGTCAGATTCAGAAAGCATGAGAACCAAATCCCTCCACCTCCCTCACTGTGCCCCTCCTCCCCCCCCCCAAAAAAAAAAATAGCAGGAGGAAGGGTTATAGTGCCAGCTGGAAAAAATGTAATCTAAATGTAATCTAACTTTACACAGGGAAGTGAAACAGAATCTGTAGCTCATAGCTTAGGAACTGTTTTTTTTAAAAAGTACATGACTCTTAGACTTCGCTCACGATCATCTGTGAACATCTGCAACGACTGAAAATTTTAGTTCCGTTAGTTCCAAATTCATCACGCTGGGAGCACTAGCAAGACTCCCATTGGTCTCAGTAAATCCGCATTGAGTTCACACAAAACACAGCAATTGTCGTGCTTCCAAAGACCTTGGAAGAGGTCTCCTTATCAGCTCCGTATTGTCTTAAGAAGGCTGAACAAGAATGTAAACCTGTCAGTTATGTTTAATTGGCTTTCTTTCTGCAGCAGTCTGTGCAGTTTGTTTGAAAATCTCTTAGACAATGGAAATTATTATCCAATGGAAAGAATTCTTCAAGAGATCGAGTAATGATATATATGCTGCAGCATCAGAAGCCTGCTGATAAGAGTTGGCACTTGCATTTGAGCAGATGAGTTTCGTTCAAGGTCTCCTTTAAGTGCAAGATAATAATTCTTTTCCATTATGGTTTCATTCATTTTTTATTTTTTTTTTAATCCAGTGTAACCTAAACTGCAAATTCCAAACTGAAGTATTAATGACACATGTAATTGATGTGTTTTAACACCATTTCTTGAACTGATGGATGTTTTTGCAGGAAGAAGGAGACTCCTAATAGGAACAGCATTACTTTCTGCACGTTATTTTGCATAAAAGTTTACTTTTTAATATAGATAGTCTGGAGTATTTGTAAACACATTTAGCACTGTGTGACACTCAGCAATGCAATATAGTGTTTTCCTCCTCCTCTGTATGGGCATTGCCAAAAGCTTAAGTATTCTGCAAATCAGTGGCCTTGCAACATTAATTCTGTTGTGGTGTGGATCAGCAAACAACTTCAAAAAATTCTCTTTTCCTTCTTCTTTTTAGGAAAATGTTCAGACACCAGCATAAAAAAAATTACTTTATTTCACCTGTATGCAGAGGCTGTTTCATAGAATTGTAATTTATCTATAGAGATTAGAATTTAAAGCTCATGGAAACTCTCATTAAAATATCTACTACTCTTCTGTTGTAACAGTTAAAAAATGTACTCATAGAAGGCTATTAGCTTTTACAAATACTCTGAGAGACCAAATTAAATTTGACTTTATACTGAAGTAAAAAATACAGAATATGCTATTTCATTGCTACAGAAACTCATTTTTTATAGTAAACTTTTTATTTAGCGTTAAAACATGCCAGATAGCAAGTTTGGATAAAGTTAGTTTCTGCATCTGACATTTCTTTTACAACATTTCTATTGCAACAGACCAGGCCAAGAAAACATCCATTTCTATTGAAAATATTGGTCAGCTTGAGTTATTTATAAAAAAGCAATAACAAATGGTAGCTATTTTTTTCTGATATTGCTGGGTCAGTGGTATCAGATTTGCTGCAAAACTGTTACCAGCTGTACCACTGAGATTTGAAGAATGGAACACTTGTGAATAAAGTGAAATTTTTTCATGAGTACAAGGTGCACCAAAGGAGAAAAAAAAAATAAAAAAAGCTTCTGAAATTGTTGTCGTCTTATGCAACATTACTCTAAACTTGGAAAAATATATATATCTGAAAAGTCTGTTAACAATAGGTGCTAGCATATCTTTAATATTAATCCTTGCAATATTTCAAACTGCAGGTAGTAAAAAAAAAATGATCAGTCCCCAAACTGTAAATAGATTTATCTTTGTTTCTTTTTTTTTTTAAATTACATTTTAAAAAGTAACAAAATTACTAGCAATAGGATTCTTTGCCATGGACATAGAGTTTAGTTTAGGTTTGGAGGCTTTGTGTTTGTTTGGTTGGTGTGTGTTTGGTTGGGTTTTTGTTTGTGTTTTGTTTGTTGTTTTTGTTTGTTTGTTTTTAAGGAGAAGAGAAAGGCTGTTTATATAAAAGAACATACTTATAATTTCCCATGACCATGTGGCACATGCTTAAAAAAAACTGTCATATGATGAATTCTTTCAGGAGTCACTCAAAATCATTGTTTCTGTTGTTCATCAGAAGGGTTCCATAGAGACCTTTGCTGGTTCAAAAACTGACCAACAGCCACGCTGGCAAAAATCCTGCTGAGTCTCCTCAAACTCTCTCCATGTTTTTTAATGTAAAAAATAACTTCTGAAAGAGGCGGTCATTAAAAATATGCAGCATTGACACAACATCAGGTATGATTTTTACACTTGCTGAAAATGAGTAGTCAAGTATGGATGCAGAATCTTACACTGTTGTGTTGGCAAAGCGCTCTTGAGTTGAAGGAGGAGACCTGGAGAAAGCAGCAGAGTGTCAGTGTGTGCTTTAGTTCGTTTAGATCTGTCATAGACACCTATGTTACTTGAGTTCTGTTTCTTTTCACCAAATTGTAATTGAGACAATTGAAAATAAAACATTAAGAAAAGATTGGTTTAGGTGTTTTAGTTATAGAGCAAATCTGTCAACAGCTTAGACCAGCAGGCAAATAGAAGTGGAGGTTGCTCACTCTGAAGAATCATTTTTTATTATCCCTTCAGTCTAGACCCTACCTCCTGTTCTACAGTCAGTTGAAATTGTGTCATTTAGGCCAGACTTTGCTGGTCGCCTTTGGCAATTTATGGTGTCAACAGATGCAGAGTCCAAACTCCTTCAGAGTTCAGTGCATTTTATTCCCTGTCTGTGGAACTGGTGATGTCTTCAACCTCACCCAGAGAGACTGGTGCATCTGTCGTGTGGAGAGAAACTGAGGGAGCTGGGTCTGTTCAGCCTTAACAAGATGAGGTGTTCGTACCCCTCTTACCAGTGGGTATAAATACCTGGCTGCGAGGGGTAAAGACGACAAAGCCAGACCTTTCTCAGTGCTGCTGAGGGAAAGTGCAGAAGGCAATGGACACTTAACTGAAATACAGAAAAATCTGTTCAGACACACTGTGATGTGCCCAGGATAGCTACTTGGCATTATTCTGTCCCACTGGCTGTATTCTTTTGGGGACTTAGAATACTTTTGCCTCTGTTACCTGAGTCGTTCACAGCAGTCAGGAAATGCAAATGTCAACTTTCTGGTTGCTTCTATGTTCTAGTAAGAAGAGATGCCGTGTAACTTGTTATAACAAATTAACTGAAATTGCCATGGTCCTTTCACTGAGGTGATAATGCATGTTTTGGAAAATTGAGATGTTAAAAGAAATGAGAAATAATTTTTTGAGGATAGTTTCAACATATATCAGAGTTGCGAAGCTCAGAACTTTCCTTGGGGTAACACCTGATACAGTCAACATTGTAGGAGTCCATGAACCCTTTCCCTGATAACTTGTAAAATACATGTGTTTAAAATTCTACATCCTGAGCGGCAGTGCCTCCTGCAGGATCTTAATCCATGAATGATGGATGCAAGACAGTATCTGTGCTAAAGAAGCTGTTAGTCTTCTCATACCAAACTATATTATTATACACCTGTAATCTTCCATAATTTGACATGACAAATCACAACTTCCCAGCATGCAAATACATCCTTGCAGAGTTCTCATTCGCCCTGTGCTTAAGCACTCGTATACTGGGTCAGTAGGAAATTGTGATGTTTTTAAAACTCACGTTTTAACTGGTTTTTTCTGCAGTTTTTTGACTTTAACAACATAACCATAGTGCAGCAATAACAGCTTTTATACCTGTCTATAAAAATCACAGTAATGAAATGGTTGGGGAGCTTGGCATTTTCTAAATAAGATTATTAACAGCTTTAATTTGGAATTGATGGCATGATGCTACTAGGTTGTCCATGATATTCTAGAAACTAAAAGCGCAGCAAGTCTGATATAAGTGTTTCAAAAATGAAATAAGTTTGAGTCATTCAGATGTCATAGACTAAATCAAGTGCTGCCCTTTTTTGATGTGCTGGGCTAATTATTTCTACTAATGTAAATGTCAGTGCAATGAACACTTATTTGCTGTGGCATAACAAATAAATGGCACAGGAAATCTGGGCATATGAAGAAATTAATCATGTCCTCCACTCTAATATATTGCATCAAGTCAAGGGTTTAGAAAACAATTCAGGATTCTATTTTTAGAAATGTTTTGAAAGTAGTTAAAAATAAAGTAAAAATAAAATTAAAAGGCAGTAAGTATATCTGAATATATTCTGAATTTTTCTTCTTTTTGTAAGATTCTGAGCTTTAGAACCTTTTCCACCTTCTCTTGATAGCAAATAGTAATTCTCTGCATTTTACTGAACAAACTTTGCTTCCTCGTCAGAGTCTTTCAACCTACTAAGCATATGTAGATCGACAGCAGTCAGTTATTTGAAGTATGTGGGAGGGGTGGTGCTGTGGCATAAGGTCCCCCAAATATCCCTCTGGCTACCTCCACTCTCCCTTTCTCCCCGGACATCTCTCATGTGTCCCTGAAGTGGCAGCAGCTTTGGCAGGCCATGGCTGGCCAGCAGCGGTGCCGGACTGACTGGAACCATCTGTGAGTGGCATTGAGTGTTGAGTGCCCCAGTGGGCAGGGCAGGTGCCACTGCAGCCTCTGCTCCCCTCCCAGGGGGACAGCATCCCACAGAAGGACCCTGAGGAACATGTAGCCTGGGGGTTCAAAACTGTCAGCTCGTATCTTCAGACTGTGCGATGCCTGCTCCTGGTATCTTTAGGAAATATCCTGGTGGATCCAAGTTACTAGGTGCAATACTTTCATTTTATGGTGATGGGAACTTCACGGGTGCTTTAGAACTGTATTGCATGTCTTCGTTCTGCATAATACTTATACATAAATATCAGTAATATGTCACAGTTCAACTGTAAGACCTTTTCTGTTTTTTAGTCAGACACAGGAAAGGAGAGCCACGTAGATGATATTCAGAGCTTAAGCATAAAGGCATAGAGATGAGATAGTGTGATGTTTGGATTTTTTACCTTTTCTATAGATCAGGCTGCTTTATATCAAGCACATCCTTAGTGGAAATAATATTTTGGTTTTCATCTCTAATATCCTCAGCCAGGCACTGCACCAGAATGGATTTTGCTTGTATGTGTAAGTGGGAGAGCTCTTGACTTCAGGTTTGGGTGCTGTAGTGCTAATATTTCACTTTGCTGGTCTTGTGCTAAAATTTAACATAAACAGAAAAAGGGGAAATTTTTCAAAACGAGTCATTTTCACGACCGTTCAAACTCTTGGGAAGAAGCTTCATGAGAATGTCTATCTTCCTGTGCTTATAATAATACCAGAACAGAAATTTGGCAAATGGACATGTTGTGATTTTGCAGCTGATTTATAGTAAACATATGGTTATGGCGGTATATCCAATGACACCACTCTTTAAAAAGTGATCCTTTATTCTCATAAAGGAATGATTTTAATTGCTCAGTGGGTTCTGATTTTTTTATTGTTGTCTTGTTTGGTCAGGGTAGTTGGTCAGAGCTTAGAGTCCTGAGAGTTATCTGTGTCAGGAGGATGGAAAAAAACCCAAAACAGTGAATAATCTGTTTTACACAACACTGTTTATAAACACTATACAAAATCTTTTATTTCAAGAACAAAGGGGAGTCAGTGATTGTTTTTATGCTTCTGTTGAAACATCCCTGAAGGTGTCTAATCTCAGCACTTCTTTACTGCCTTACATTCTCATGTGCATCTTTTCCTGAGCAGGAACAAGTGCTTATGTTCTAGGGAAGATTATTTCCTAAAATTCATTAAACAATTGGAAATGGTTGTGCTGATCAGCATATGATGTTTTGTTAATGCAGTATTTGATCGTATGTTGGTGTTTAGTAAAATAACCCTCAAGCTAGTGAGCAAATCCTCAGGCTCGAAGAGAATCTGTAATTATCTCTTCTTTATTTTAGAAAGGTGCATTTCCATTGATGTATCATCTTCCTTTGCCTGAGTCCCCTCTAATTGTCTGCCTCCGCAGAGTAAAATTAAAAATAAATGAGTTATTCGGTGAAGGCACTTGTTTCCGAGTTCGAGCTTTCAAATGTCACAGCAGAGAAGCTTTTTTCTCTCTCGGAGGGATCTAATAGTCTCTGAGTTTTTGATAATTGTGCTATTTTTTGGGCTTATCATATTCTCTGTAATTGAACCAGATGTTGAGTCTTCTCTAGAGGAGAAGGATCTTCTGAGTCTATGTAGTACTGCATCAGTCTTGCATCCCAAAAGGTTTGAGGTTAATGTGAAAATGAAATAGTAAGGCAGATGCTGTATGTAATGTTACTGTAGGTGGGTAATCCCTTTCGGACTGAAACACTTAAAAATGTGAAACTCACAGCTGCATGCTACATGTAACAAATGGTTGGATGATAAATTGTTGTAGGATTTTTTTGACATCCAGTCAAAATCCAGCTCTTTGTATGCAGAATGATATTTGCTATTATAATAGTGCTGCAATGATAAAAATAGTTCTTGAGTTCAAGAGGCACAGGACTGTAAGAGGCAGACTGCACTATTTGTGGGTGACTTACAGAAACGTTTTAGAGGGGAAAACCCTGAGTATGTTTCATCTAATCAGCTGTGCTGGTTTTTCATTGCTATATATTGATTTATCACTGAAGAATTTATATAAGCATGACTTCTGTGTTAGGGTGAGGTACTGGAGGGAAAGCAGGGGTGCCTGGGCCTTCTGCTTTCTCATACCTTGTTTTCCACTGAAAAGAAGCCCTACTGCATATGTTGGAAGGAACCATAATGTTCTCCAGTCCTGCTTGTCATTTCTTAGCCCCTCATGTATACCAAAGTGTATTGTTGCCCTTGCAGTTACATACACATGTAGACCTAAGACTTCACACCGATTGTGCAGTGTTACCACTATTTAAATTTATGAGAACCCAGAATGTGCAAATAATGAACACGTATTCTCCAGAAGACTTTGTCTCCCATCAGCTATGGCTCAGTAATTTGCTTAGCCACAGATAAATAATCCTTGATAATTTTTTCTTTTATGCACTGGAAGCCAAGCTTATTTGATTATTTGTTTAAATGTCTAAACCCAATTTTATGCTGAAATCATAAGATATTTTATAGCATGAATTTAATCCTTTTTGGTCTGGCTGCTCATATGTCACCCCTAAAATGAAGAATTCCTTTTGTTTCCTTCTGCAGCATTTCTACTTCTGTGGTGTGGTTAATTTTATTTCAGTTTAGCCCATCAGCTTATGGTTAAATAAGTGCTCAGCAAAAATTCAGAATCAGGATCTGTTAGTACATTTGATCTTGTGAAGTGACTTCATAATCACCTACTCATAACTTATCTTTCTGAGATTGACTGTAGAAGTTGGGATGTAGTTTCTGGGCTTTCTTGTGTGTACTTACAAGTAGCAACATATCTTGGTTATTATTGGTTATTATCTAGCCTTTACACCATATTGGTCATTATTGGTTATTATCTAGCCATTACACCAGATCATCATAGCCTGTGTAAAACAAAACCAGTTTGCTCTAGTTTGATGCACAATAGTGTAAATAGTCAATGTATCCAAAAAGACGGAGAACTGAGAAAGAAGAGTATGTAGGGTGAAGACAAGGTTAGAATAAGACTATTAAATTTTTTTTGTTTGTTGGTTTTTTTTTTCCTTTCCTTCCTTTGCTTACTTTCCAGCTAGAGATGCTTTAGAAATGTTGGCTCTTCCAGTCATTGTCATCTGGAAGAAGGAGTCATGTGAGCATACTTAGGCAGAGTTTTATAACGGAGCCTTTTAGCAGTTTTAAAACGTTCCAGAAACTGTGTTTTAAGGTCTTTCAAACTGTAATTTGTTTACCCCTAGGCAGAAGTGAAATGGAGGAAGTTTTCTCAAGTGCTTTTGTATCTTGTTAAGCAATATAGCAACATCAAAAAAAAGAAGGAAAAAAATATCCTTCAGTTGCTGACAAGGGAGATATTTAGTTGAGGGAGTGAAGACAGTTCTGATTTCTTTGGAGCTGTAGAATTTTCTCTGCAAAGCTCTTGCTCTTTACAGAGTCTGGCTGTGAAACTCTACATCCCTTCCAAAGCCCTGTTTCATGCACACTGCAGATGTAAAACTAGTGTGTACACAGGCTGAAATTAATGAAGTCCAGTCTCCCTAAGGGCCACAATGTTCACTCCCCATTGAGATGATGCAGTCTGAATACCACTTTCAGGAAGCCACTTGTGAGGGCATTGTATTTAATTTCCCCCCACACTGAAAGGATGTTAGAGCTGAAAAATCATCATGGTATTGCTTTCTCCTAACAGTATGTTTTTTGATGTGAGAGAGTTAAGAAATTTATTATTAAAAAAAAAATCTGAACCCAAACAAAACCAAAAAAACAATAATCCAAACAAACCCCTCAGTCTTTAAACAGGGACTTATGATGGCACCAACACTATGCTTTTGAATTTATTTGTTTCCTATTTGCTCTTAGGGCAATGTAACCCATCTGAAATAAGAGCCACAGCAAGACGTAGTTAGGTTTTTGTGTATCACATGACATTTGGATTTATATTTGTCCTTTTGCTAGATTAATTTTCATGAATGTATTTATTTAACTATATAATGCTTGCAAGAGGGCCCTCTGGTGCATTAGACTTGTAAATGTTATCAGGTAGAGTAACTACAAGTAATTAGTATTTTTTAAGAGTAATGGCGTCAAAATACAAATAGGCACAGGGAACCAGCTGTAAACTCTACTACTCAGCTTTCTTTCAGTATGCTGCGAACTTGCCGTTTAAATCACTATTTTTAGGGAAAGAAGCCATCACAGGATTAAAGGTTCACAAAAGTAAAGTTTATCTTGCTTTTGTTACTTTTGACAGTCTTGAATTTTTGGGACCCAGTGGTTGACACTAGCTGTACCAATATTGACAAGGGATAGAAGTTTAATTGAAGCCAATCTGTCTGGGCCCAACTTTTAAAGACCCAGTTAGTGCTTCAGAGTGGATGATTTTAGGAATTTGGGCTCAAGAATCATGGTTAACACTGTTGCAGCCTGTGTTCTACCTTATGCTTCTGACTTTAAGAAACAAGCTATTTCATGTTACTATTAGGATATTAGCATTACTTGAACTTCGGAATTATTGAAAATAATGAGTTCATTTCAAGGACATGACAGGTTAGATATTTTGATAATATGAAATAGTTTTATCAGGATATCTTCAGTTCCTCCAGATGTGAACCTCTGACTTGTATTATATTAAGACAGGAGAACGGAGCGTTTTCTTGAAATATGTCTGCAAAAGATGTAACAGAAGAAAAAACACAGGCTGCATTGCATTTTGGTGATATGTAACATAAGTTACCTTCAATATTCAAACTAAAAAAGTAGGTCACTGTAGCAGAATGTGATGGATTTTTCTCAGTAACTCAGGGATTTGTTGGAGAGCATTGAGCTCACAACACTTTGCCCAAAGTAGAGATCTTCTGCATGGGTCTTTTTCAGTCAGGGTTTCTAGCATCCTTGGCTTGAAGGTAACCAGCCATGCCTGGCGTCCCTCACTTCTTGTGTACAACTCTGAAAGCCTTTGAACCCCAGTTTTAAGCATGGCTTAGCTAACAGATCCACATCATGTAGCCTGGCAACCATTTGCCAGTGCTATAAAGAGAAACCCTAACCGAAACTGCTGGTACAACTTCACTTGGAGCCACTGAGTGTCGTCCAGTTTTGTGCTGCCAGTAGTGTAAAATCAGTAAGAAGAGAAGATGGGTGAGTCCAATGTTCCTTGGGTTTACATACTTCATACATGAAGTTCAGAGCATCACTCTTACATATGCATAAGATTTTTGCAGAGCTTGCAGTATTTCCTAGTAGAAGACTATCAAATGTTGCTCCTCTGGAACTGCTTTTCAAGTGTATTTTCACTCACTCTGTGATAACATTTGTCACATGCATTATACACATACCCTCCATTCTGGACAACTTACTGGTTCAAACCTAGGATTAACAGAACTAGAGTTTTCATGTTGCTCCTGAGCAACAATGAATTGCTCCCTCACTTCAGCACAGATATGGTAGATCATCTTATTTGCTTATCATCATTTTCTCCACTTCTTTTACCACATTTTTGTAAATTAAACATTTAGAAAAAGGTTACCTTTATTTGAAAGCTTCTGCACCTTTGTACTGCTTCCTACAGATCTAAATTTCGTGTACTTCTAATGGTACTTTTCTATTTTATTTTTAATAAATTGCCAGCATTTGGCAGAAAGAATGGTAAAAAAAGAAAGATTATAGAAAGACAAATTTGCTTAGAAGCAAAAAGCGGTTCTTAGCTTTACTCAAGAATTTGCAGTTTGGAAAGGGGGACTCAACCTACCAGTTGCATGTCGTGCAGGGCTTTTTTAATGGGTATTGGGGGTGGGGGCGGTGTTTGTTTTTTCCTCTTTATCTCTTACCATGAAGAAAGATGTACAGGATTTCAAAGTCCACAAAACTCCCAGATTAAAGAGAAACATTGAAAGGTGCTCAGTAACTATAACTCCAGTTTTGCACAAGTGATAGTTTAAGGAAAAAATCAAGGTACTTCATGAGTTGAAGGATGAGGCATTTTTGAAGCCTGTACAGTTTTAGTGGTCCATTTACATTCCATGAGCTTCTTACCAAGCAGTCATAGCAGGACACTGCTGGAAAGAAAAATGTTAAGCACAAGTTGTTTGACATACTTCGATTAATTATATGTCAAGAACTAAATTCATGGTTTTCTCACACTACTTAGAAAAATAGCTTCATTTACCACAGTGGAGTTTCAATATTTGCACTGGATAAACAAAATGTTTTATATGCCTCTGCCATATTATAAATGTTCTTCTGTAATAATGCAAACCATATATGTATGTATATTTATTTGTTTGTTTGTTTACTGTTTTCACAGACACTTCCATTGGGGCTGGGAGACAGACAACTCTTTACCTGGACTGATGGCTTGAAAAGGAAGGACTGGCATGATTATGAAAGCATTCAAAAAGATGCTATGCGTTCAGGTATATATAAATTCAGAGGAAAATTTAAGTGTTTTATTCATTCTTTCTCCATATAGTCGTCTTTTCTTCCAAGACAGCAGAAAGTGTTCCAAACAGCTGTTTATGACTGCAGCATGTCCTAAGGATGTAATGTTCTGAACTGAGAGGTCAGGCCAAGTGCAAATACCTTATATCTGAAAACAGCCAAGTGAAAATAATGTGTTTCATGCTAATAGCTATATAATGATTGTACAAGGAAATGGGGAAAATATTATTAAGAACATTTTTTTCATGTTGAAATCAGTTGTTTTACTGTGATGAAATATAAGCAAAAGTGTTGGTTTCCAAAGGGACATGTTACAATTGAAGCTGATTTGTCCTTAAATCAGTGGATAAAACCTGGGTGTAGTACCTATAACTGTCAAGAACATCCAAGGTTATGTTAGAAAGAAACTTTGACCCTTTTATCGTTGTCAAACTCTAACCCTTTAGTCTTGCTAAAGCTACTTCACTTCATTCTGACAATCTAAAATTATTTGAAAATAGGAGCAAATTGTATTTGCAGATACACTGAAGGACACTTTGTTACAGTGAGTAATGTAATTTTAATGCTGTATGCCATATGGGCAAAGAAAGGTTTCTGTTCCTCTTTCTGTCATCAGAGCATGTTCAGATTTTAATCTTTCTTTTATAATATAATTTACAACTATTCAACATAAGATGAATCAAAGTAAAAGGAAGGGAAACAGCAATTGAATTGCATCTTAATCAGTGTCTGAAAGTCATATTTTACAAAGGCCAATCTATTATTATAAGATAAATTATGCTATCCTGATCCCACTGTCAGAAGACAACCAACACCTTCCCCCCAAATATCTCTCTAACTGAATCCAGTTGACAGATTTGGAAGACTTGGTAAGTACTTATTTTTGCAGGGGCCTGAATGATTAAAGCATTTAAAGTGTAGGTTAATTTTATAAACAGCTTTTCCCTTTCTCTTTTAAATCTTTTTGCCCACTAACTGAAAAAATTATCCATCCCTCCCACATGTGCTTAGGAGGAAAAGAGGTGGGGATGGGGTTGAAGTTATTCTAGGTGTCTTAGAAGTTGTCAGGTCAGTGTTAATTGTGTTCCAAATTGCTAAGTGCAATATGGCAAATATCTAAGAGAGAATGTATGAAAGAGAAGCAGCATATATTTAGAAACATGCACACGTGTAGGGTATGTCACACATTACCTGGTTACAAAGGACCTTTTTGTGGTGTGTGCACTGATGATTTAGCCATGTACTTTTGATTCCTAAATATGTTATGTGGACCTAAATATGTTGTGTTTTAGAAAATAAACAGTAATATGCATGATTGTCTGATGCATAGCTATATATAGCATTACCAACGTAATGTAAGCCATTGCATGGAGTCAACTAAGAAATTAGCAAAGCATGTTATGTAGCTTTGTAATTCCCAGTTCTAGTCCTAACATTTTAACTGTAGCAGGACGCCCTACTATATGAATATTTTTTCCATTATTCTGTTCTTGATAATAATAATTATACTTAAAATATTCTGACTTATTTGTGGTTTATTTTGCTTCCTTGTGAAAGTGTTTGCTGAGTCTGACCATTTAAGAACTCATTTTTAATGATTTCTATCTGTCATTATTATTCATTAGATTAAATTAACTTTCAGTTTGGTTTTTTTTCTTTGAAAATCGCAACATAGAAATGCAAAGCTAGAGTATCTCAGTGCACTCTTTTGGGACATATGAATCCCTAATAACAAACCAAAATATAGCTGAAATCAACTTTTAGTTAAAAATCAATCTGGCGGCGCGAAATAACACCAGTGAAAGGGCTTCTGAGGACATTTCAGGAAAGGCAGTCAGTACTCATTACACAGAAGAAAGGAGTGAAGACTTTTTTGAATTCCGTTTAGCTGTTTATCTTTAAAGCTTACGATTTCCTAAGCACTGGGATTGTGAATTTCATAAATCTAATTATGGGGAGGTGCTAGTTTCTCCATGGCTAATTCTTCTGTTTCAAGGCCAAATATTTAGATCTCCTTTTATTCCACCAAATTAAAACTGGTGTTCCTGAATTTGAGGGGTCTCTCCTCAATGCAGATCGTTCAATTATTATAGAGCTAAAGAGAAAGCTATTTGCAAGACATGCAGAAAAATAGTACTATTTCTATTTATTTCAAATGTTCCCGGTCATCTTTCTTTGTCTTTAAAATTACAAATGATCTTACATATAAATGCTGGAGTGAGCTCAAGTTACTTTTGTTTTTATGGGGCTTTGTTGGACCACCTGAGGTTCCAATGTATGTTTGTGGTGCTTCTACCACTAGTTCACATTTTGTTAGCATCATGATGGTACTTCAGAAGGACTGAAGCGAATAGTGGAGTGGCAAGGCTTTACATGTAGCCAAAATGCAATTAATATTTGAAGACTTACAGAGACAGAGGCTCCAATCACTGATACTATTTGTTCAACTTCTCACTTATATGGAATTTGCTCATAGTATAGATCCTTCCAAGGTCAGTTCCCTTCAGCTGGAATTATTTGCTTAAGTTCTTTTGAGTGGATAACACCCTTCTGGGCTTCCCACCTGAGAAGACAAAGGATGGTACAGATTCAGTCACACCATAGCTGCTGCTGACTGTCACTGTTCCATCAGTGAAGGTCTGAACCTGTCTGGTGTCCTGGTGTCCACTTCTGCCACACATAGTTTTTGTTTAATGTTCTTTAACAGCTTAGGTTATCAGTTTTACAGCAGAAGACACATTAACTAGTAGGTACACATGTAATCTAAAGACCTCTGATGAGGTGCTTACTTTTTGAAAATACATGTCTCGTGTTAAGAATAGAAGAAGCACATCTGAAGCTGTTTCACACAGCCAAGTCCAGGCAAGCCTCTCCAAATGTGTGTAAGATTACATCTACACTTGGACATCAGATCATCTTTTTTTAGTGCCCTTGTGGATCATTATTCTGTTCTCAATGCAGAAGCAATGTACTTTTACTGGATATATATGTATGTGTTTGTATGTGGAGAGATATATATATTCTACTCCGCTGATAATGATGTTATAGAAAGAGATAAGCTCCTCCAGGAGGCACACCAATGTAAGATATCACAGGTGGTATGGCCTGTGATTAAGGCAGCAGTCTGTAAGTCTATAAATTTAACTATAATATCCAGTTTTCTCACACGTTTCATTTTCTCTGTGACTTGATTTATTGGAATTAGCTAACACTTACTGACTCTATTAAGAATGTTGTAGGATATTGTTTCTTACTACTGGAGAATATTCAAAGCAGTCTTTGGAGTCATAATTCCTTAATAGCTAATTAGTTCAACAACCATATTTTTTCTGTACCCTAGTAAAAATCTGTAAATCAGCATGTGATGTGGGACTGCACTGCCATCAGCTTTGCTTATCACAGCAAGGTCCAGTGGGCTATGCACAGATTTCTCTGAGATATGGCCATGATGCTACTGATACTGTCGCAGAGATGCACAAAACAGCGATTAGGTCCTACACCTAAATCCAGCTGTATCTTGTGTAACACAATACCTACTGTACAGCCACTACTGAAAGGAAACTATCATCCAGTCTGCTTGGATTTTCCTCTCTGACTTCAAACATTTGTCATTTTGATTTAGAAAAAAAACAACGAGAACAACAACAAACTACCCTAGAATCAGCAACTTGGATTTTCTGAAATTAACTGGATATGCAAATGGGTTAAAAATTCCCCACTAACAGACCTGCAGATACAGTTCCATGTGAGTGATTCCTTAATCTCCAGAAATGATGGTGCAGTACCAGCACAAATGGTTACAATTTAATAAATGATTTCTTAGTAGTCAAGTGCAAGGTCAGTGAAACAGATAATTCATGCCGTCCCAGTTGGGTCATTTTCTTGCAAAGAAGAAATAACTTGGGGATCCACAGGTTACTTGTGAAGTATTTTCTGCTGTGAATAAAAAGTCCAAAGTGGTCCTAGATAGATATGGAATGAAATTAATTTACATGATACTAGTAAAAGTATTATTTGGTCAGTCAATGTAGACGGAATGCCCAGCCTTTCTAGAGAACATTACATTTAAAGCATCATGATGTTTAGTGTTGATGTTTTCCAAATAAGACATAAGAAATTTTTTATTTCAAAATTATTCTTTTTTCTTGGATCTTGATTGTTTTAAAATCTCCAAAACTAAGTGGTGGGTTTTTATTATTTTTAATTTTTTTAAAGGAGTTATTGATAAATCCCCCAAGTTGATTTTTTTTTTCTTTATCTAGAAAATAGGAAGTAATTTATTCATGTATTCCTGTTGTTTATCTTACCTGTACAGAACTTTTGAAACTCACAGGGCAGCGAGATGAGACATAGGAATGATATTGGTCCAGGTGATTGGGAGATGAGTCTGTTATGTTTGAGAAGTTTTTCCCATACTTATTTGTATTGCTGAAGATTGTTCTTTAAAAAAAAGAACAAACAAACAAAACCCCCACACCAACAAAAAAAAAAATCAAACAAAAAACACACAACCACACTGAGGCACAGTATAAAAGATATTTGTGCTGGATATTATGCTTTGGTTTATTTTCCTTAAAAGACTGACCAAGGAGCACCCCTGTTTTAAATGTTCATATAAACAAACTAATCAGTGTCTGTTCCATCTGTTATTGGAAGGAAAGACTCCACCTGGTTACAGTGTTCCTTTAGGAAATGCATTTCTTGCTCTTTTCAGATACTTTGAAAAATAACCTTTTATACAGCCAAATTTTTCATTCTCTACCCATTGTCACTGTAGGTATTCTATTCCAAAAATTTCTCATTCTGTCTGGAATCTTGGTAGTTCTTTGACTGCTATGAAAGAATGATTTTGATGGATTAATTGTATATTTTCTGTATACTATCATATTTACTCTTGGCTTTTTAATGTGACTTAGGAAAAGCACTGGAACTACTACCGGCTAATTTGCTGTTATACTTGCAGCTTATTTCTCTTTCCCAAATTTCTAATGCAGTTTCAATATTTCCAGTCTCTGAGTGGAAATAAGACTTCCAAAACAGTTCTAAGAATTTTAGTTGGTTGATTTTGATGCAAGAATGCGAGAAGCCAATAGAGGGACTGTGCTGTTTAGTTGCAGAAGTGCTAATTGCTATGCTGTTAGTAGAACAGAGAAGATAGCCAATTAGTTGCCAGTTATCCTAGCCCTGATTTATTCTAAGGCAGAAAGGAACATTTAATGATTTATGTTAAATATACTGCTCATCAGTACAAAATAGATGTAGTGAAATGAAAATTATTTCATTCAGTCAATCCAATCACTTCCATTTTTCTCTGAATGTTACTCTGTCATTACCTCAAAACTAGTGATTGAAATATAGGAAAAGGGATGCAAAAGTATACCTTAAAAAAAAAAAAGGAAAAAGAAAAAAAGTAATTCCCAGCTAAACAGTTGTGATAGATATTTTAGGAAGAATAAAAATAAATAGAAGTTTAATTGTTTCCATTTTTTGAAGTAAGCCATTAAGTCAATCAGATATTACAATGGAGGGTGAGGGAACAGAATAAGCTAATCAGAGAAACTGACTTCTTTGGAGCTGGTGTGTCATGCCATCTTTCTGACAAGAAATCAGCATTTAAAATAAGAGCTCTTTCTATTAATTTATTTTCCTCTGGGAATGCAACTGATGACATGCCTTGATGAAGAATATGCTTCATTTGCATTAAAAAAGTATGAGAACTATAAACAAATGCAAATCTTACATCTGTCATAATTTTTGTTTCAGTAAGTAGTAAACAATGTCTTATGTATATATCAGAAGAGCGTTCTTGCATCACAGTTCAGAGTTGTGAGTGCACCCCGTGTGAATGCAGCTTGCATAGTGATAACCCAGGTAGCCACCAGTATGCGTACCAGTCCAGCTACAGCAACCACAGGTCTGTGAAGGCAGTGTCAGTCTGCCTGCATCTCTGGATAGAGATCCTGGATGCTGAAGCCCCTGGTGCTGCCATTTATCAGCTACAGACTTGGCAAGTTTCTTCATTTAACTAGAGTTTTCCCTGCTTCCTTTCGGTGGTCTGGAGAGGACTTTGAGGACGCATCTGTGAAGATGTTCATTTCAGGAGTGTGGTGACTGCTGTGGCACCAATGGCCACTGATTTTCCAGCCTGTCTGTGTAGAACTAGGAGTCTGAGATCCCTGAATGCTCCAGTGAGGAATGAGATTCACAGGAAGGAGCCATGAAAGCCTGAGTTAGTAATTCAAATGCATCCATGAGAAGAAATTCTTTTGATTCCACCTCTGTCTTTATGTCCTGGGCAGTGAGACTGAGAGTCCTAGAGAATCAATCAATGTCATTGTTACTACGTTTCTGAAAGTTTTTGTATCTATTTCTCTCAAGAAATTCTCAGCTGTATGTGCTCATCAATTCCAAGTAATAGCACTAATGATGAATTACAGCCTTCCTCAGATAATAGGAAAGATTAAAATGTGTAATGCTTGGGCTTTTAAAGAAGTACAGATGGAATGTTTATATTTAAATATACTGCTATTTCTGGTCATGAGAAGCTATTTCTAACTAGAAGTGATAGTTACTGCAAAAGAGGAACTGGATGAATAGAAAAATGGGAACTTTTCAGCTGACCAGAACTGATAGAAAACAAAAAATAAGGTATAATTTCTGAAAAAAAAATCAATTCTGTTAATCAAATTAACAGTCCATAAAGTGATGTAGAAAGCTTGCATACTGCAAGTTCCGTAGAGTTTTTTTGTTTTCAATTTCTATTCTTTAAATACTGTCTTTATTTCTTTATAATGGTTTGGATATATTTTTGACTGCTTGCATGTGTATGCTGAAATGATTATGTTCTACGAGGGGTGTTGAAAATTCAGTGTAATCGAAAGCAAATTTCTGAGAGAATGCTAACAGGTAAGAAGCTGTGTTATAGCACTAAATACAAATTTGTAAAAATCTTTGTCTTCAAAACCAATTGCTTAAGGAATAGATAAAGTGACTTCCAAGATGTGAGCGTCAATACTTTTATGTTTGACTGTTGACTATTTTGCTCCTGTCTGCTAATAAGATCTCAGAGGAAAAAACTTTTAGAATGTATCATATCACCCAATGGTTATCCCATCAGTTACCAAGCAATTTGCACAGCCTTTGTTCCTCCTATTTGTATATTTAAATAGCATGTGGAAGCCTTATGTAGAGGGAAGGAATGAAGGTTTTTAATTCTTTCCTAGATTCAGTATAGTCTTTACTTTTTTGCTTCTTCAAAATATCATCTTGACTGGGAGAAGAGGATTTTAAAGATCTTGACCTTTGCATGCCTCAGTGTGGGCATTTCATAAAGATTATTTGTAGAACTAGAGAACATACTGTCTGTTTTTTTATACAAACAAACATTCATACAGATGAGTTCTATAAACAAACTAAACAGAGCCATTGAAAGAGAAGTGAACTGTCTATGTTTGTGACGAAAATGGAAACAGAATGAAACTCTGTATTCTCAGGGTGGAATTCTAAAAGGAGGCAAAAGAATCAAGAGTGCTTTTGTACAGCAATAAAAAGTAGTGAACACCTGAGATTTGACTTCTGTGTCACCTAAGGAAAATGCATACTGGTGATTTTTTTTTTTTCCCCATCACTTCTGTTCAATAATTTTTGATAATAAAGTGCAGTAGAATAATTCCCCCAAACTTCTGTGGTTAATCCTTATCATTTTGAACAGTGCCTGTTCTCAAATTCAGAAGAACTTGTAAAAGCAGAGCCTGGTGCCAGAGTGCCTCTAGAAGATATGAGGCAGCATCATACAGATAGCAACATTAAATGTAATTCCCTATTGGTTATGAAAAAATTAGTTCTGTGGTGTTTATATGGATAAATGTAATGAAAGCTGTGCAGGAAAAGAAGCATATACTAAAATATTGATTTACTTATCCCATATTTCAGATGGGATTACGCACTGGGAATTCTGTCTGCGTTATATATTAAACAAATTTACTAAATTTAATTTAGGTCTCTGAACTTGCAATTCTGTTAGAAAGAATTTGAGAACTTGCAGTATAATTGGAATCGTAGTGGTAGCCAAGGTCTCAATAAACAGTCATAACCTAATTGTTTATAGCATTAATAATGAATATTCTTCATGGATTTTACAATGTATTGTTTTGTAAAAGGGAAAAATATTAATCAGTTTATCTTAATGCAAATCCGTTATGACTAAAAAATTCAAAAATGTAATGTTAATCATTGCTTGTCAAGGAGGTGGCATATAAAGCTTATATAATATGAAAGAGATGGTTACAATCTACTGCAGTTACATAAAGTGTTTCACATATTAAACCACATTTGCTCTGTGAATATAATGCGCTGTAGACTATGATTTGATTCTACCATTCTTACTCAGCCTCAGTGGTCTCGATATGCTATTGAAAACAGTGAGATCAGTTTGGAGCCAGGTGCCAAGCACATATAAGGGTATTATACTCTCAATTATTCATTTGGAAAGAGAGATTTTCCAGTGATGTCTACTCCAGAAGTTTAAGCCCTGATATCTAGAAAATACGGTGGGTTTGGGTTTTTGTTCCACTCCCCCCTGCCCCCACAAGTGCTTGAGTTTTTTCCTGGATGACTACAAACTTGCTTCCTCGGATTGTGAAATGGCATCTCGCAGTATTATTTAATTGGTGATTCGGGGTTAGTACACCCCCACACTGGACCTCAAGTTACAACCTAGTATTATATTGCTGCAGACGAAGCCAGGAACTGTAAGGCTGTGGCTGTGGAGCATTTGTCTCTGTCGGAAAAGGGTGCATGTGATAGAACTAACTCTTGTCACTTGAATCTGTATGTAAAAAGGAGTTCATGTGTGGCTGTAGTTGAGGGTCAAGTTTCCTTTTTAAAGCACAATGACTCTGGTCTCAGTACTCACAGCCAAGATTTGAGGTGCCTCTTGTGGTTGAAGTTAACTGGATTCTTCCTCTATTCTTCCCCGCCTTCCCTCACCTTTGAAAAGTCGTCCCAGTTACCACTTAAATGTAATTGGTAAGCTGTTTTATAAGGACTACCAGAGAGGTGAAGGAAGGGGGAACAGAGTTCACAATACTTTCCCTTTGACTTGTATTAATTAGAGCACTGAAAATGCACTCTACCCTTCTATATTGGCTTGTTGCTTTTATGATGACAGTCAGAAAGAAAATTTTATTTCCAGTAACTTGGCAAGAAATGTCTATACCGTAAACGAATGATACACATCTTAGCTTGAAAATAATGTCCAAATTTCAAGAAGCGCTCTGTTACAAAAATTATTAAAGTTGCTAGTCTTTAATCTTTCTCTATATTTTCATATGAGGGGGAAAGCATGGCGTCAAATCCTTAACAGACCAAACTTTCCTCTCTAGTACCCTCTCCCCTTGTATTTGAATGTTGATCTCAATGCTTACAGAATTTTAAAGCAAAAGAGAGGAAACAAACAAGCCAAAGCAAAAATAAAATTTGAAGAAAACACCAAGAAGCAGATGCCATCTGCCCAGTAACTTGTGATAGTCGTAAGAATATTATTACCCCTTCTGTACAGTGGTTAAGATCTGTCAGTGGATTCACATCAGCATTAGTGATGAAGTGCTGATGTTGGTATATGTATTAATTTGTAATACTTGGGGGTTTAATAGAGTTGCTGCCTGGAAGTGAGTGAAAAAGAAAGGAAACTTGACTTTAGAAGTTGGGGTTTTGTTCTTTTTTTGGGGGGAAAGAAGCGTAGGGGGCATGTGAGAGGAGGTCTCAGCTCAAAACTGTCTTTTAATTTGTCACTTGCAGTCTAGGAGGGTGTTTTGGTTTTGGGCACTGTTACCACCCCATTGTCTTTCTTCTTTTGCTTAAACTTTTTCAGGACCATCTAAATGAAATTTAATAGGAGTTAACCCATAAATATTAGTTGTTTTTTCACTGTTGTGGTAGGGGTTTTTTTTGTTTGTGTGGGGTTTTTGTAATTTGTTTGTTTGCTGTTCCTAAAGAGGAATATATTTCATACAAATTCTGGAAAATAAATTTTATCCGGATAGTCTACAACATGTGGCGCATTGTAGAGAGAGTTGAAATGAACGAACAGCTGAGAGACCTTCGGACTGGACTTGTCTTTGTGCAGAAGGAGGGGGAGAGCTCTACGGACCATCTAAACTGAGTTGCTTGTCTCTTGTGGTAGGTGTAAAAATGATCAGATTTGTCAGTTCAGGGCAATTACTGCTTGATTCAGTGGCACAAAGAAACGTCATTTTCTTTTGTATTTCAGTTTCCAGTTGTTGCTTGTTTTGCTACAAAAATCCCAGTTCAAAGAAGGGAGAAATGAATCATGACTGAACTGTGGCAAAAGAGCTGGAACAAGTGCTTGACAGCAATTAGAGCGTATCAACACCATACGTTTCAATTCAGAAGAAATGGCAAAAGGGAATTTTTCCTTACTACTTTTGTATCATCTTTTAAGTTTCAAACATAGATTGAGCTGCTGTGAACTAGCTTTAAAGACTCTTTATTTTAAAGATTTAAGGAAGTCATTCCTTTAACCTGAATCCAGGTCAAAAGACCCATAAGAGGAACCTCAGCTTAAAAGGTTTGCCAAAAAATTGACTAAGGCTCCTTTTTTGGTCTAGTCTACATAATGCTTGAGGGAATTTGCTGCAGCCAGTGCCACATATTACCTGCGCTCTAGTCAGTAACCTTGTGTGTTACAGACATCTTCAGTTAGAATAATCACAATGGTAATCACAAGCACACCATTCCAAAGAAATTGGAAAGCTCTTTACACTCCAAAATTCGTCAGTTTCTTTCCTTAACATAGCAATTATTAAGGTTCTTCAAAGATGATATATATTGCTATATGAGACTATCTTTGTGCTTCTATTTGACTTGATGTTGTAAACTTAGTTTTTTCATCTATTCATCTTTTAGCCTCTTGGTCTTCAAAGATCGAGAAGATTATTTTGGATTTAACAATCATTCCTAAAAAACGAAAACCACACCAAACTAACAAACCAAAAAACCCAATAAATTGTGCTTACTTTCCTGTCATAGATTTTTCTTTTGAGGGTATTAATTAAGTTTGGAATTACAAAAGCCTAATATAGTTGTCTCAGTGCAGTTTATGACTTACATGTGTAAGGTGACTTTCTTCCTGTTTTCGTCAAACAAGCTGACAGAGAAAAACTATTGAACTGGTGAAACAATTGGTCTGACATCCAATCAATATGTGTGAAAAGGCAGAGGTGTATGATTGTTTTGCTATAATTTGCCTTATAGACACTAGCTCATTAAGTGATGCTCAGTAATCACTGCTTCTCAAGGAACACAGCTACCTTTTGGCTATTGTTATGTGACACGAAGTCATCCGCTTGCAGTAGAGTGGTATCTGGAAGAATCTATCCTCCTTCTAACAAAAAGAAAGTAAAAAAAAGGTACTACGTTTCTAGGAGTGGCATTTTGTTCTGCCAACCTGTGTGAAAGTTCCGCTGTCTACAAGCTTGAAACAAACTCTTTTTAGGCAATCTAAGAGGCCTGCAGGTTGACATGTGATTACTAAGACTTGCCAGGAAATTCAATGGGAAAACAAAGTGACTTTAATTCTCAGTTTAAAAAACAAAACCACAACCAAACCAAAAAACCCACAAAAATTAAAAAAAAACAAAACAAAGCAAGATATTTTAAATTGCATTATCAGTATTCTTAAAACGTGGACACAGTCTCACTTTGGGTATTTGTCAGTTAATTTACTCTTAAAAGAGGTTTATGTTTTTAAATGATAGCTAAAGTAATTTCAGGTTACCCTGACAATTACTTCTGTTTTACATGCTGATAAACTGGATAACATTTATGTGTTTTGGAAACTTTGGTGAAAGTATATGAGGCTACTGATACTTCTAGTTGGTTTTTTCTTGCATTGTTGTTCCTTGGCAGATTACAGAAGGTGAGACCTATCCTGAAGCACAGTAGGTACTCGTGTATAAATGGCGGAAGGAATAGTCTCCAGAAAACAGGACAGCAGACACTAAAAAGATGCCAATTCCCTTGTGCTTCCAGGTCTGCTTTCCTGCTCTTTTGAAGGAAAGGCTGTTCTATTTGTTGAATACTTCAAGTCACGTCAGGGATTTTTTTAGTTGAGAGGCTAATCTAATTTTAATATCGTCATGCAAAAATTAAGAGAAACCTCTAAATAAATAACGTTAGTTTATTTGTTTTTTTCAAGATATTTTGTTCTCATCTTTTGCTAAAGCAGTTTTACTGGGAAGAAATCCAAACCTCACATGCTTCAGAAAGAAGAGTGAGAGCTGCGAGCTGCTAAAGTTCTAGAGGGCTGACCTTTTAATTAACTGCTATTAATTAGTAAGTTAAGCAAGTTACTAACATACTGCCACTTCAATATGATATTTCAATTACTTTTTTTTCTCCCAGATTATACAACCATCAACTTTTGTTTAAAGTTTATAATAAACGGTGATGCAATGTTTTGATCTGGTGTTTGTTTGTTTGTCGTTGTTCCTCCCTCTCCCCCCCCTCCCCCCCCCCTTGTTTTTTGGTTGGTTGTTTTTTTATTTGTTTGGTTTGTTTTTCCTGAGGAATCTGAAGTTTTACATGGAAGTTGTGAAACCCTGAGCATTTCTTGGCAATATCGTATCCTTAAGTAACATTTTTTCATTTTGTATCTGTTTTATTTAGTGGATGATAATTAAACATCTCAAAAACAATAATAAAGATGATGATAAAAGGACAGATTCTTGGCTACAATTTTGGCCTGCTGGTATAGCTCATATCATTTGAGGGAAACGTAATCTCATAGTTGTAAAAACTTAGTTCAGGAGCTAAATTCCTGTTTTGAGAAAGCCCTTTAGTGATGATCTTTGAGTGTGGCTGTCTCGCTGAGCACCTTGATGGAGAACAGTTCATGTTTTCAAATATTTCATGGTCAAATTATGCAAATGAAAGGGGAAATAGAGAAGAGAAGAAATGGATCAGAAGATTTCTCATTGCTTAGTGTAAAACCTGAATGTACCTGAATTTTTTTATTAATTTATTCTTAGCAAAGACTTCTAAAGGCATTGAAGGCATATTGAAGAGTAGATTCTTTCCACAAACTTGAGTGTATTTCATGCATTTTCACAGAACATCTGTGGATGATTAATATTGTAAAGGAAGTGAGCTCATTAATAGTGATTTTGGAAAATGTATTCTAAAAATATAACTAAAACAAAAGAATCAAAACTTGGTAATTAGAATGAATGTATCTTGATATAACAAGAATGTAACCTTATATAGAAAGTCGTCTTCTATGTGAAGTGACAATTCTTAATCTAGTCCAAGGCCTCTGTCATAATTTCTCTAAACTGTAACAATATACAGTGAGGCTTTTATCTACTTTGAAGATGTAGGTTTACTAATTTTAAAAGTACAGGAAAAAATTAATTGAACATGTGCAGAAACACTTTCTGTAAGTTAAAGCATATAAAATGAATGCAGAGATGAATTAATGGCAGTAAAATAGACAAGCCAAGTGGGTTTTTTTCGTTTTTAAAATATGAGAAACAGTAATTTCTTTCTGCTTTTCTAGCTTCAAATATACTTCACAAACTAAAAGGTGGAATTTCTCACAATGCTTCTAAAACAAAGCCTACAACTGAAATCAATTTATCCTTTATGTCCTGTTCTTCTGTTACCTGGGGTTATAGAAAGCTAGCACAGAGTGGATACTTGCTCCCTTAGCATGTGAGCTAAAGATCCCTTCCTTCTTCTCAAAGATTGGATTTATTGAGGGGCTTTTAATCATACAGACAAAAGTAGAATTGAGAATTACTATGTGCTGCGTAAATATGTCCTGAATCTGCATAATGGAATTTAGCCTTTTTGTGCATTCTCAGTGAGAAAAAAAATTCAGGGAGTTGCTTCATATACATTTCAAAGTTAAAGCTATGTGCATGCAAGAATTTTTGGTTTGGTACTTGAAACTTTTTTCTGTTTATGATAAAATCAGAAAGTATTGTCTTAGTTCACTTGGATGTCCTTTGATAATGTTAGTTAGGTTTCGTCATTTATATATTATTTTGAAAAACAGAGATTGTAATTTTAGGTTTGGTTAGCTGAATATATATATAGTTTGCTTCTTTTAATCCGAGCATCAACAAAATTAAAGAAATTAAGATATTTTTTGGCTGAATCCAAACATCAGTTTTCAGCAAATTAACTTTTTTTTAAAATTTCCCAATAGCCATATTGCGGGTCTCTGCTGAATTATGCATAAATGTGGGTCTAGGGATGAATATTTATTTCCGTAGGTGATGAGTTGTCCTTTTGAATAGAAAATATTTTAAACTAATTAGTTGAAAAACTGTTCATTTTGATGAGTGAAGGTGTTTTTCTGAGTCTCCACATCTGCCTCTGCTTGATTCCACAGCACCTATTGACTAGAAATTTCAGTCAGCTTTAGTACAGGAAATTTAATCAAATTTGTGTCAGGCATTTGAAAAATAGTTGGCATTAATTAGACTCCTGCTATTCAGAAACAGGTGAATCAATAGCAAGGGCTGTGTAGAACTGTGCTCAGAGAAGGTCAAACATTAAGTTTAGTTCTTACCACAAGAATGTCAGTTAGTTGTAAGGCTCTTTCAAATGAACAATGTGCTTTAAACCACAAAATGAATGATAGAAGGCAGTATTAGTGATTGCACCATTAGTGGTCTCTTTTAAGAGGAGGGAAAGGCAGTCACTAGGAAGTGCAGCAGCAGTATCTGCAGCAGTATATGTAGTATTGATGCAGTTTCTGAAAAGTAATGTGTCCGATTTGCCGAAAGAAAACATGAAAAGGAGAAGAGTCTTGAGATTCAAAATGTTGCTTTGGGTGTGGTAGAAAAAATGTTTTAAGTAAATGTTTTAAGTAAAGCGGAAGGACTTAAGTAGACTCATCCCAGGAACATGACGTACCTTGAGTTTCAGTTGTTTATCTGTCATAACTGCACCTTGCTATCTCTTAACATGTTGGTACAGTTCCCTGGGCTTATATTGCTTGTCTTGAGGATAATTCTAGCATCTCTGAATTTGTGCGGGTGGGAGTGCCTGGTTTTTTTTATTAAACCATCAAGCCAGGTAATTATATGCATACTTGGCTTCAGTTTCATATTAAACTAATTATCATCTAAGAAATACGATGCTGTATTTTATAATGCATAGATACAAGTGGACCTGAAAAAGCAATAAAATATGTGTATACTGAGGAAGTTACCTTCTTGGCCCTGAGTGTGCAAACTCTGCTTGCTTATCAGCAGTTTTCTCAGCTTTACAGAAGGAAGAAGGATGGCCTTGTCACTGAGTCACTGTGTTGCAGTTCCAGTGGCATAGTTCTCGTTCCTGGGTCTGCCTCAGACTTTAACTGTGAATATTTAATATCTCCATATGTAGGAATTTATTTATTTGTTTCTGGTAAAGGGTCTTACAGGCTCAATGTAAATTTGCTGGGAGCTGTGATAGCTCATGTATTCTTTCTCTATAGGATACAAGTCATGGAGTTGTGCTTTTAGTGCAAGAGTGACTAGGCAATTGCACACAGTTGACTCATACATAACTAAATTAGTTTTTACAGTTTGTTCCATCTTCTTTGTGCAACAGCCACAAATCCAGCTTCTAGAGCTAGTTTAGGTTGAATTCATGAAAGAAAAAAAATAAAGAGCTTCTATCAATAAATTTGCTCCACGGAACTTCCTGTTTATTTTCCTGTGATGATATGCGGTAGATGACATATGGCCATAATACATCTTATAATGAAGAAAAAAGAAGAGGAGGGAAAAGTCTCATGTTAATTACAGCTTTTAGAGCTCTATCATTTTGTATTTCTGGGTTTTCTAAAACTGTACCTATGCAACTGTAATTTTGTGTTAACTTTGTGGAGCTGTTTAGTTCCTTTATATACCATGTTAGTAACACTTTAGTTTGAGCTTTTCCGAGAGGTGACCTTAGACTCAGGCATTAATTATAGAAGACCCACTGGTACTAGAGACTATTAGAATACTGTTCTTGATGTAGTTTGTGTGAATTAATCTATTTAAGCACCGATACAAACACTTTACCGTTATTATTAGATTTTTTCCAGATAATCTCATTCCATTTTGGTCCTTTTTATCCTGACAGGTAGTTCAGTTACTAAAACACACTGTGAAGCCTTTTTGGTTGAGTTCTGTTTCCCACGTGCTTGTTCATTCAGTTGATTAATGGTCTATGGCCAGTCTGTTCTAATGTTACATGAAAAAAGCATTCTGGTGGCTGTGGCATTGGTGATAAGTAGTTAGACTAAATAGAAGATGTACTGGGCATCCCTTGGCTACAGAGTTTTTATTAGATTCAGCTCAGTCCACAGAATGCTACTGAGGATATTGCTGCTCTGCTGTAGTGATAGAGCAACTCATATCAAAACAACATGTATTGCTGCTTATCTGTCATTGTACACTGCAGCGTTCTTAAATGTACTGGACATACCAAATAGTATGGACGTTTTTTTCATTCCTTTTTGTTCTCCAGGTGTATTACAGTGGAGAAGTGGGTAGAATGAGTCTTTCTATCCACCAGCCCATTGTAGTCCTTGCAGCAAGTGTTAAAAGCCTTAGAGGTTTTTTTAAATATTTATTTTTGTGAAGCATTTGTTCAAGCCTTCAGACAATTTACTTTTCAGAGTTTCTACACAGTCACACTTCTGCTGAAACACAACAATGCCACTGCTTAACCTCATGATGTATTTTTAAGCAATCATTTCCCCCACACACACTGTATTTTTACTTTGCAATGCATACGTTGAAAGTTCAGATGTTGTATTTTTACTGTTTCAAATGGATGCAAAAGGTGAGAAATATACTACTCTAATGTTCCATACAGCACAGGCTATAAGATTTAGGAATTAATTATTGATTGAGAAAATGCACATATTTGAGATAAAGCACAGCGTCTTGATTTAAAATAATCAAAATGAAATGAGTGGTATAAAAGTTCCCATAAGTGGAGGTGTATTGTTCCAACTGTTAGCTGTATAATGCACTTTCTTCTAAGATACAACTGCCAACAGTAAGGCCTGGGATGACATTTAAAATGATGTATAGTAAAATGCCTAAATACCTGTGAGAATTAATCTGAAGAGCGTGGAGCTCATTTTTTTTCTTCTTGGCAATTAATTGGCTCAGCAAACAAATTTTTTTTAAAGATAAATAACATAGAAAGGCTCATTCCCTAAGTATGACAATAATTATTTTGTAGTCCTCTTTGGCAAGGCAACAGCTAGGCCAGCTGATTGTTCCCCTGCTCCTGAACTAAAACCTCTCTTACTTTTGGGAACTGTGGAGTCCTACGATGCAACAAGGCCCAGTTCAGGTTACCAGAGCTTTGGTGTTGCTACCTGAGGCTTCTGCCACTCTGCCAGCCATTGCTGTTTCTTGCCCCACTTGTTATGCTGCTTCATTCTTCTGCTTGTCACTGTTACTGCTTATCAGATTGGATATTACGAAAAATTTATTCTCAGAAAGGGTTGTGAACCACTGGAACAGGCTGCCCAGGGAAGTGGTTGAGTCACCATCCCTGGAGTGTTTAAAAGACATGTAGATGAGGTTCTTAGGGACATGGTTTAGTGCTAGAGTTAGGTTATGGCTGGAGTTGATGACCTTAAGGGTCTCTTCCAACCAAAATGATTCTATGATCTTTTAGCTGCCCTGGCTCACCACTGTGTCTTTTGGAGCAGATGCTGTTGATTCAGCGTTTCAAGAAGAGTGCGTGAAGGCCTACTGTGCCCTGAGTGTATATGGACTGCTGATAATCAGCTTCTCCCACTTCATGAACTCTTCAAATCTCATGCCATTTTTTTCCTTGCAGTCCGACACAGAAGTTATGATCTTAGAGTAACATGAAGTCAGTCCAGGCCTAGTTAGTCTGTTGAAATCTGGAAATTATGTCTAATGCAGTTTAAAAGTTGCATTTTACAGTTATTATTTTTCACTTTTTTGTAAAAAGAAATGTATATCGATATTTCTTGAACTACTTATGTGAAATAAGTACATTTTAGAGGTTCCCATTTGTCCCTCTTCTCTCCTCTCCAGGAAATGCTCTTCCTTTATCTACTTCCTACCCAGGATGGGATTTCTTTTTGTTGAGGATTGGGAGAATGCATTGCCACTATAAGCATAGATCACGTTTCTGTGATAGAAATCAAGTTCCTTTCATTTTTATCTCTTGTGAATTATAAGCAAACAATATTCTAAATATCCAACTATAGGACAATATGAATGTACCCTTTTAAATTTTTTAAGGAGCATATTCTTCTCTCTTGTCTGTTGGTTTTTTGTTGGAGTTTGGTTTTTTTCAACTCTGGATGTGAGCAGGGAGTCAAAAAACAAAATTTAAAGTTATATCTTTTTCTCCCTTTTTCTGCCAACCTATGCTATTTGTATAAAGCCATTCCTGAAGAGAAAAGCGATTTAGTTCATATTTCTCCTGCCAACCATCATGTTACTGTAGCAGCAATCTGGAAAAGACAAGGCCTCATATTCACTCCCAATAACATTTCTAGACAACTTACTGAGGACTACATGGTCCTTGAAAAGAAATGCTGTATATGCTACTGGATTCCGAAGGTTAATGAGAAATTTGAATGTTTTCCACCAGAAAACTGGAGTGAATTTTGGTTTGTTTATTTTCTGTATTAGTTTGATATTAGAATGATTAAAAGTTCTGTTATATATTTACAAAGAAATCATTTATTCTTGCTTGAAAATGTGTTATTCAGGATTTACTTGACAGAGTTTTTATTTTTCCCAATTGCATAAATAAGATTTGATTACAGCTGTGTATGTAATGCTAAGGAAAAGCCTTTTTTATTGCCTCAGACCTTGACAGAGTTATGTAATAAATAATTAAAAGTATTGTAAATCTTATTGCAATGGCTTTCCAAATTGTTACTTGATAGACTAGCAATTAAAAAAAAAAAGGGGGGGGGTGGTATTTTTGATCCTTTTTCCATTGATGTAAAATCAATTAAGTTGCTTTCCTATAAATTAGGCTTATGATGTACAAGTAGTGGGATACTCTGAGAAGTTTGGGAAAAACAGAAGAGACTCATGATAAATATATTTTGGTTTCTGATGCAAGTTTGCTTGACTGAGGAAAAATATAATTCCAGCAACTTAACCCCAGTCCTCCTCCTGTTTAGTATAGAGTTCATAGAAATTTAAGGTTGGGATCAACCTCAATAGATGACCAAAGTGGTATTGAACATGTCTCTGAGGCACAGTATCATTTCTTTCTTGACTACTTATGGATTCCACAGTTCCCTGGATTGCCTATCTCATTGTTTCACTACTCATGCCATTAGAAAAATGTTATTTTCTATCTGAAAAGCCATAACATATATATATATACATATGTTACTTGGATATTCCTATTTGATGTGAAGGCAATTACTTTCATTTGAGGCATATGCAGTTTTAATTTTCTCTCTATATAACAAATCAGCAAAGAAAATTCCTTCATGCATTTACTGAATTAAAGTTTTCATACTTTTTAGATGAAATTAATATAAGCATTCAAAACCAAAAGAAGCATTTGTTCAAAGCAAGCAGTTCCTTTCCTAGTATGAAAGGAGAAACTTATTTGATAAAACAACTTTCCTCCGTTTTCCCAATAACTAGTTTGTACTAGTCCCTGACCTGACTCTTGAACTAATTTCAGATTAAAAATGTTCACCTAAATGTCTTCTGAAGGTTTGAAAAATACAAAATTTGCAGACAGGATGAGAACTCCACCAAGTGTAGATACTCCAAGAGAAGCTGAGACATCTACTGTCAAAAAAAAAAAAATTAAAAAATCCTATTTTGTGCATTTATCAAGTAACCACTCTGTTCTAGATAACTTGACCAGTATTTTAGCAGATGTGCTACACCCCACCCTCCTGTCTGTGAGGATAAGGAATGTTGAGGAAAAAAAATTGTTTTGTTTGTATTCAAGTGGAAATTCACTTCCCAAAAAAGCAGAATGTGATAGCAGTCTGAATTGATAAACTGTTACATTTATTAATTAAAATAAATGAAGTCCATCTCCACAGCACAGGAAGGCAAACTTGTATACAGCTGTGCATTAAGAAAATTCAGAAATTATGTAAAAGACAGTACAGGTGGTTCTAAACAGTTTTTGCTCTCTGACTTACCAATTGCACTCTGACTCCCTCATCAGGGAATGTAAAATATTATTGTTTAGAAATGTATGTGGCAAGAAAGTGGAAGATGGTGTCTGACTAAATGTTTTTATTCAGCTGATGATCTTTATTTCCTCTTTAATTTCTTACCCTTTTTTTTTTTTTGAAGATGATATGTGACTACATTCATTTTGAATTTGTATTCCTCTGTCTACCTTCGCTAAGAAATAAAATCACTCTCCCCTCATGGAACTTCCATTCTGTATTGAAATATTGTTCTAGTACAACGTTAGATATCTGTTCTTCCCGTAGAACTTTCATGAGAGAGGATGGGCTCTGAGTTTGTGCGATGTACACAGACAATGTTGTACTGGATTCTGGATGGAATATTTAGGGGTAGTAGACAAAATTCCTAATATACTGTAAAAAAAAAAAAGGCAGAATTATCTTATCCAAAATAATAAGATGCACTGTAAGTAAGAAGACTTACTTATTTGTAGGGTCATGTATTAAAATAAACTCCTTTTATTTAGTAAAGCGTTTAGCACATAAAGAATTCTTGTTCCTTAATACAAATGTTATTGGATTAAGGGATGCTTGAAAGCTTGAATTAAAGAGTGTGCTTAAACATTTTTACGAATTATAGTCTTGACTTGCTGCGACTGTGAACTCTAGCCTGAGTAAACTAATAGCAGTGAGTATAAACAGTAAATAATTCAGATTTGTACACAGTTCTTCCCCACAGACACTGAGTGGCTTATGTTCTTTATCCACTTAATTTCCTATGTTAAGCAGTTAAGCAATTGCTTAACTTCCTTTAACTTATGTGCCAAAGCCAATCTTTTTTTACCATGCCTATTGAATTATAAATAATGTTCATCTGAATTATAAAAACAGCCCCCCAAAACAAAACCCAAGAGACCCTATTGCAATGTGTTTTGTTGTTTATAATTCTAAGCAAGGTCCCCTATCCATTGCATGCAGAAGTGGTGCAGAACTCCTGTTGCATGTTCAAATTGTTTTACAGCTGATATATTTTGCCAGCAATACCCCTGTTCTCTTTATAATTATCATAGCTGGCAACTGTATCAACATGGCTGATCCAGAGCCATTATTCTGCTATTACACATTTGTACTGAGCATACAGAATATTTTTTTGTCTCACCCTAGTCCTCTTCCCTTCATGCCATCTTCTGAACAAGAGCGTTTATTCTCCTGCTGTATCTGTATTTAATACGAGCAGAAGATGCTTTAACTGAGGTGTCCTTGAACTATCTCAAGTTGTCAGGCATAAAACTTAAGACCTTTAGGGCTAGGTACAGAGTGTTTTGTTTCCTAGGAGACAGTAACATCCCTGAGTGGGGCTAAAAAAGCCCTACAGAGCATCTGGTATTTGGGCAAGCCAGTACTTTAGCTGGATGGCTATAATATCTTTCTTTACCAATTTTTCAGCTGAGTATCTATGGAGAAGCATTTTGAGATTGTATGTTAAAACCCTTACAATAACATAACACTAAACAATGTAGAGATGTTAACTCCAAAATCATCACAGTGTTTTAAGAAAAAAAAAAAAAAGCACAAACCACTAACATATTTTCAAGATGTTGCTTACGTTGAGTACCGAGTTAAAAATCAGTGTAATAACTCTGTAATCACAAAGGTTTGACAGCACTGTAAGAATTAAACAGTGCTGTTAGGATTCCTATGCAGTGGAGCGCTCTAATGGGATTTTGGGGCCTCAGGTTGAATATATTTGTGTCATTCTCGTACTTTTGGGTTCTTCCTCTCCTTTGCTCCCTCCTTGAAAAATCAAAATCCAGGTAACTGAACTAAAACATCTGATTTTCCTTAGTTTCTGGGGTTATTCATGCTGCAATTGTAAACCAGCCTCAGAAAGAGTTAGTATCAAGTCTTAGTTCTGGGTTGGTGTCATGCATCACATTTGGGTGAGCCCCCTTTTAAGCCCAAAGAGGCCAAAAATTCACCCTTGGGCTTTTTCACTCTCTCTGTTCTCTACAATACTTTATAGCCTTGACACACTTTCTGAATTGCTATTTTGCCCTCAGGTAGAACAAACAGTATAGGAGGTCTTATATCTGTCTATTGCTAGGTTTAAAGTAGCCTTCCGTAGGCAGTAATGGGACATTAAACTCCTTCATGCTCTTTTGCACCAGAATTTTACTCCTCTTGCATTGTGAAGTTTCCCCTTGTCACCCTGGCATTTTAGGTAAACTTCTGGATAGTCCAGCTCAAAACCAGCCTGCAATGACGGCAATTACTGTCAGTTATCTAGGAAAGCAAAGCAGTAGCAAGGGAGCGTTTTAATGTGCTTATGATAATATGTAATGCTGAGGAGACTCATATATGGCAATTTTCTGTTGAGAAAGAGAAACCCTTCAGGCCTATTGATTATTGGGAAGTATTGTACCTCTTTTTTAAATACTTTTCTTCTAAGCTCTCTATTTCTGTCTTCTCGCAGTCACTCATAGGGTTATGGTCTCTTATTACCTGAGCTCCTTTGGACAAATTAACCAACTGCTTTCAGCTGGGTCTGGTAGATGACCACCTCATCCCAAGCTAATCAGGAGGAGCTGCAGGGTGAGAGAGAGCATGCAAACAAGAAAGCTGGGAGAAACATCTTTTATTTTAAAGCCTACAAGCTTTTGTTAATGTTCTGTTTATTTTAGTACAGTGTTAGGAAACAGTCATGCTTCACAACTAGTGCACTTCGTGGCCCAACTTACTGTATAAGTGCAAAAGCAATTTATATACTGCAATTGGTCAAGTACTTCTGTAGCACAATATGAGAAAGTTCAACGCATTCATGAGTCAGTCTAGATAATACCCATAGTATCTATTATCTTGGCTTATGCACAGTGATAGTGCTCCACAGTCAGCAAGGAAGAACAGAAGACTATTTTAAAAGTACTTATCTTCAGTTTCACTAGCAAGGGACAATATGGAGAAACTATAGTACTATGAAAAATATTCATCTCCTTTAAGAAAAACAAAGGAAAGAATCCACCTTTCTTTGTACAGGATGAATAGCTGGAATATACGAAAGTTATATTGTAAAAACAGCGAGTAGCAATAGTATATCTTATATAGGTCATTTATTCTGGAATTTCCATTGTATTAGTAACTACCTGGATAAATCATTCTTAATAAAAGCAAATTAGTTACTTTGGGTCTACTTAGAATATGTGCAAAAGAGAGAGGCTAAAATTTCTATGTCTTGGGGGTTGAATGACATTAGCTTATTGTTACCGTATCATGAAACAGATTTGATACAATTGTACTATTGAATTTAAGTAGTACTCTGACTCATCAGCTGCTCCTTTAATTATATAGTTCCCATATGTAGTATGAAATCATAGATTCACATAAAAACTTAGTCTGAGATTTTGTAACATATTAGTGTGTTATGTACATCGGTTTGAAAATAAAAGTTACAAGATACCTGTTAGTAATGAAGCAGCATAAACAATGTTTCCCTTGTAACATTAATTATTTAAGTTAAGAATTTAAAGGAAATTATAATTATATGCACAAAGTTTAGAATAAAAAAATATTTTATTTCTAAAAAAATCTAAAATTGAGTAACTACAGCATTTTTAGTTGCATATTCTATGCTTTTAATGTTTTGTGTGTGTGCAATATGACACAGAGCATTGATAGAGGCTCTAAGGATACCGCTGGATGTTTCAGCTTGCAGTTGCTTTCCTGTTCATCCTCTCCTGCAGCTGCTCATGATTAGCTGAGGATTGGGTGGCCTTGGTCACTTATCAAATCCAGCTGGAAAGTTGGTTAATTTCTCTAAAAGAGCTCAGGTAAAATGAGGTATTTTCTTATGAGTGGGCTCAGAGGGAGAGGGACAGAGAGGTTGTAAGCTGATCAATTAGATGTAGAGAGAAGTGTATCTTCTTGAGAACCTGAGTAGGTGAGAAGTGCTTAGAAACTCTGAAGAGTTCACCCTCAACAAGAATGAGAAGGATAAAAACAGTTGAGAAGAAATGAAGCGTTTATGTTCTCATTTTCTTTGAAGTGTTTTTGTTTGTTCTCTGCTCTCTGACTGGAAGCGATAGAGGTATAGTTGCCTGAGGTAGGTACTAAGCAAGCCAAGTACTGACGATGAGAACTAACTTGGGAATAAAAAGTTGGAATAGAAAGCCTGTGCTTTGCCAGGGAACAAACAGATGATTTCTTTAGAGAATGAAAGTGGCTAGTTTCCGAAACCAAATCAGCAGTGTTGAGACATTAGAAATACTGACTGTATCTGGCTGGTGACTTGGAGTGCAAGGGTGTTCAAGGAGCCCTGAGCAAAACATTTGGTTTCCTTACTACGTGCTCTGGAAGGCTTGGCACTGTAAACTTCAATGCTAAAGTTCTGTTGTGATTTGTTGTGAGGGTTGTTTGTTTGTTTGTAATGCTGAGTGGGGAGGAGTGCTCTGCCTGCTGAAATATAGAGTAACTGAGTAATCAGGTTCCTTGTATCAATCAAAAGGAGTATTGCTGGAACCGATCCATTTGTTCTTAGTTTTGCTATGAAAGCTTGATTCTGATGCAAAAAGGTCTTAGCTTAATTTACAGTCCACATCTTTATGTATAAAATGGCTTTAAGCTGATCGTGTGTCTGAGAGGAAAGCTAGATGGACCAGGTGAATTCAGAGGGACTTTTGTACCTACTTTGTTATTTTTGTGTTAAAAGTAACAAGAGTGTTGCTAAAGACATTGCTGAAAATTCTTTAGAGGTGTTCCAGACCCAATGTACCAACTGAATTCCAGTCAAACTGTTATTTTTGTCTTTGTAGTCCATTCTGTGCTATCAGTTCGAGGAAAATAATTGTTTTGTTTCATTGTAGGGAAAGGTGAACATGGAAAGCCGTACCCTCTTACTGAGGAAGACCATGATGATTCTGCTTATAGGGAAAATGGCTTCAACATATTTGTTAGCAACAACATAGCACTGGAGCGATCCCTGCCAGACATCCGACATCCTAAGTACGTATTTTTTTTTCCTGGACTACTTGATTTTAAGTTTTTGTATAGCTCTAAAGAACCTGTTTTCCTCAAAGGTCAAATATGAGCCCTCAACCAAAAAAAAGTGACCATTTCAAATGGAAAACTTATCACTTTTGTTAAATCACTATTGTCTTTTAAACTAACCTCTCGTCTTATTAGTAGCACAGTAAGACTATAAAAGGTGTCTTAATTAAAGAATTATTTTCATGGCATTTCTGGGCAGTGATTTGTTAGGCAGTGATAAATCACATTTTGCATAGTTTTTCAGATTCTCATTTGGTAATAGCTGCAGACCTTTGGGCTGGAGGGCAGGGTGACAAGTTGCATAAAAATTTTGGCTAAATATTTGGATCGGTGTCTCAAAAAATTTCTTTTGGTTTTGTTACATAAAAAGTGAAAACAATCCAAGAGCTGCAGCTTATAAGGTGCTGAAACTACAGCTGATTTATGCAGCATAGAATTAGGTAAAAACAGAATGAGCAATGATGAAATACATATGCAGAATTTTGGGGGGTGATTGAATGCTGGTCATGTTTCTTAATAGCGGTAATATCCTACAGAGAAATAGGATAAAGGTTATTCTGGGAAATAACCACTTAGCTAAGAATGATAATGTGGTTCTCAGCAAACATAGCTTTCGTTTCATGTTGTGTAGGTTTTGGTTCCCTTATATGAAGAGTAAAGCTTTCTATCTGTAACAGGAAAGGGCATGTATGCCATTCTAGGCTTCAGAATCTAGACCTTTACAATCATTCTGAGTTCTAAAGGGAGGGATGATTTAGTTTGTCTCTTTATATGGTGTTTTTTCCCTCTTTTAATTGGGTGTTAAGCAATTAGTATATGGTGGAAAGGTACCAGTGTGTGACAAAACTAATTGTCTCCATGACTAGGTTTGTATTTTTCTTCAGATACGATTCTTTGTATTACCTGGTGTTTCAAGTTGAGACATCTGCTCATCCTATATAATTTTGCTGTGTGAATTAGTTTGAAATTCTTCAGAGAACTGAACAGAACTTGAGAGCTTGACAGAAGTTCTTGGTGCAGAGGAAGAGAAATATCATGGCAACTAATGCCTTGTTCTATCAAACGTAGAACTGTCCTTTTCAAAGAATGAACAGTGTATAAATGTTTGCATAGTAAGATTTTAAAAAATAATTCACAGTGGCTGAATTAACAAAAAAAAAATCTTTAGTTGGAGGTGTTACTTATTTAATTGCCATGTTGCATTGTTGTGAGAAAACACTGTTTATCTGTTAATTTGTATACAGTAGCATTGTTTGCATAGAATTAAGTCAAAGAAAAAACTTTTTTAAAATAAGTTGTATGTTTTATCTGCTTTGTTTGCCTTCTACTTTTCCAAGTTACCTGAGATTTTTTATAGAAATAGTGCTTACAAGAAGTTTGAAGTCTAATGCACAGCTGTACAGCATCAAAGCTGTGTTAAATTATGTTGTTGGCATTACAAATATGCTCATCAAGCAGCCTTCTCTACTAGCAGAACTGCAGAGGACAATTACTAAGTACAAAAGAAAGCTGAAATGTTTATCCTTCATTTGTATTTTTGCAAGTTGTTCTTCCGGCAGTTTGTTTCTCACCCGCTACTGTCTGCACAGTTGATGACATTTCCATGTGTGTTCCCAGAAGCAATGTGAGCGATGTGTTGTCAGAAGTGACATATTGGGAACAAGTCAGTGTCACACTAGCCTTTCTCTGCCCACTTCCCCCTGCACAAATCCATTAGTGACTTTCACCTAAGCGTGTTGTTAGGGGAACTTGAATCCTTAGGTATCTGCATCATTTTCATGTTCCAATCCAGCTGGTTTCCTGTGCTGGTCAGTGAAATCTTGTATAGTTGATGTTTTAGTAGTGTCCTGAGTAAACTGGCTTCCATCATATCCTTCCAACCTTCCTTATGTTAAACACTTGTAGGACAAGTAGTCCATTAGTTAATTGACTGTGTCACTTCTAAATGTAAAGATAAAAGAAGTTCTTGCGCTAAATTTGTGTATTAAGTAGTGCACTGATTAAATTAACAAAGCTGGGCTCTGTACTTCCGGTAGTTACATCTTGGAGCAAGTCCGTCTTGAACTTCCAGGACACACAGAAGTCTGACAGTGTGTTCTGACCTACTGGCTGAAACAAACCCATCTCTCGGCTTCTGTGTGTTTAAAAAGGATGCAGGCCAGTCTCAGACTGCACCTCACTTGGGCAATGTCTCCTCTCTTCAGAAGCATGTGTGAAATGTGGAGAAGTTCATACCTCGTAAGGTTGCTTTCAGAGAAAAGCGTATCACTCCTATGCCAGAAAACAGGGTTCTTACTGAAATAAAATGAGAGTAGGTAATTCAAGGGAGGTATAGCAGGCAAGATCTAGTTTGGTCAGCTTCTGAGTATTATAGAGGGCTTTTGCTTTGGAGCTTCTAGCTGCCCTTCAGCTTTTAATTCTCTTCTTTTGCATGTTTGTGGGAGATACTATTATTATAGACTTTGAAGTTTTGTTCTATCTCTGTTTAGTGTATATCATTTGCACAGGGGCTTGTCTGTGCTGAAGACTATTTTCATGAAACTCTTGTCTAGGTTTTATTTTAAAGAACCAAATAGAATAGTTTTATATCCATCAGTAGATAAAATCCACAAAATGAACCTTCAAATACAACAAACAAAATTGCTATATTTCTCTGAAATAACTTCATTGAAAATACTTTATTCCAAAGTCTTAGACCGAAGGAATTTTGAGTCCCAATTCTAAGCGTTTGGCTTTCTGGGAAGTATGCAAATATAGCAGATAACCAAAACTTGCTCTTTTTAATCTAAATGAACTTTCTCCTTCTTGGTCTCCTTGGAAATTGGGCTCAGGATTTGCAAAATACATCTTCTGGGAAGGAACTGGGTGCAACTAAAAAAAATGCTTAGATGATTAAGCTATGAGAAATTCAGGTTTTCTTTCTTTTTATAATGTTCTTGGTTTTTTTTCTTTAAGTGTGATCTCTTAAAATCACTTCAGCAAGATGTATTCAGATTGATGCTTCTTTCCTTTTAAAGACATTAAAATGTATGTGCTGTAAAAATCCCCAGAGAAATGAAACAGTTAACTTCTGTTTTAAGGCTGCTTAACAACTTCCCTGTGTCTTAAATATGTTTCTATTGCATTCCTCTAATATCTCCTATGTCGTATTCTGTGTGTCGTAGCTACACTTGAAGGATATTTTTTTTATTTCTGAGACGTCTCTGATGTCTTGTTTCTGTCTCACTCTTATGCAAAATTCTTATCACAGTGGATGCTCTTGCCAAGTGATATTAGCTAATCCTCTGTTCTTTGCTTATAATCACCTGTAACTTCAAGGTTAAAAACCAAACCAACCAAACAAAATACCTAACCAAACAAAAAACCACAACTTTAATTCCAGGTAAAAATCTGAAACACGATTATCATCTCAGTTCATTGAGTTTCAGGACTGATTTAGTGAAAATAAGAGTACTGGTCACCTAAAGTCTAAGGCAATATTATGAGTTTTGGGTAGTATTGAGAGCTGGCAATGGAATTACTATTTAAGAGTTAGAAGTTTTATACCAATACCAAAAAAATTTCAAAATAATGATGGTTTTATTTTTATTTTTTCACCTGCCTCATGCCACTTTCTGTAGACTGCAATACAACATATTCATTTTGTACTGAAATTCTTAACGTTTACATTGGATGCCCAACTTGATTTTTGTGGTGTCTGGTTTTTAGCCCTTATGGGCTGGAGTCAGTGGTTCCAAGTGTTGACTGTTGGTCTTGCTGTTGCTGTGTGAGGTGGTGGCCTTTCACTGTCACTCCCAGAAGCTTCCTTTTCAGAAGTCTGAGCTGTGCTCATTTTTCTCATATGTTAAATTTTTCAAAGGCCTCAGAAGAAATGCATTTTCATATTCAAAGGAATACAGGTGTTTCGCTAAAGGCTGTGAGATCATCTGTGTCCTGAACACTAATGATATTTTCTTTTTTAATAATAAAAAAGCAAATTTCACTCTACCTGTTCTGCATAAATGAAACTCTCCAACTCTCTCTCTTTATCAGTAGCAGAAGCTGAGAGAATGCTTGAATGGTTCTCTCTCAAAATATTTGAATTCAGTATGGTTGCTGTCCCTTGTATTTTTGAAAGAGGCTAAAATGAATATGCAATGGGATTTCTTAGAAGGGTTTTTTTGGGTTTTTTTGTTTGTCTGTATGTTTGGAGTAGTTGCAGAGTTACTGTTAATCCTTAAGTGTGTTTTAGTAAACTTTGCAGGAAGACTAGAATTACTAGATTCATATGGGAAAGGGGTATATTATATGAATGTTATAGTTATACAATCATGCAGTAGTTCATATCTGAATCCTCTAAAAATTTTCAGTTATTGGATTGAATGTATTTAATTACTTTGTTTTTATAAATAGAGAGCATTTGTCACAGTTTAAGCTATGTCTATTGTTCTTAAAAATACAATTTAAAAATCCATCTTTAATCCAGTACTCCAAGACAGAGTCTGATAGTTTCCCTCAGCATTCTATGATCTTAAAGATGGGCTTTGGGTGTCTTGCTTCAAGACACTGGAAGAAAAATTATTTAATATAATTTAAGTAGGCTGAATTTCGCAATATTTAATACAGGTCATGGAAGTAATTAGTTGCTTGGTTTGATGTTTTATTGTTTGTTTGGGGTTTTTTGGGTTTTTTTGTTTTTTTTTTTTTTTTATTATGTGTTGAATAAGCTAAGAGAGTAAAAAGTTTCTATCTAGTTCTCTTTCACTTTGGGAAATCAGCAATATCTTTATACGCATGTACATGCTGCATTCCTTTGTACTGCTCTTTACTAGTATAACCTTAACCTCATCTGGCTACAGAGCAATTGGTTAAACTCAAATTTTGCTTTAGGTAGGGTAGTGAGGAAGGTGGAGGTTCTCATTTTGACTGCTTTTCAAAGCGTTTTGTGTAGTTACTAAGTACTGTTGTGAAGGTGGAAAATCCTGTGGTCCAAAACAGGGTAGGCAATGTCCCTGTTTCTCAGCCTCCCCAGATTGTTCTCTGCAGTTGCTTCAGGGCATCTAGTTCAAAGCGCAGCTCCTCAAAACAGGATGAGTGATATTTTATCCTCAAGAAAACTTGTGGCCTTTTGTCTCTGTCATACCTGCTGTCAGTTCCTCTGCAAGATATGTATTAATAGTAACAAATAACATGGAATAATTCCCAAGTGCTTTCTTGGTGGTTTAAGTGTCTTTTCTTTTATGTGTCCCCTTCCGCCCTTTGGTGAGGACCAAGCTGCCAGTGAGGAGAGTCCAAGCCTCATGGTTCTGTTTCTGTTTACTGAAAAGAATTTGATAAGAGAAGTAAGCTGTTTATCGAAGTGAAGGAAAGTAGTTCTTGTGTGTTTAGATGCCTTGCATGTTACCTAGAATCCAGTAAAGCCTCCCACGCTGCAGAGAAAACAGCAAGCTGCAGTAAACATAACTGTGAAATCTATACTTGATATGGACAGGAATACTAAAAGATATTTACCTGCTAGCCAGTTCTGTGCATCTGGGATAGCCAAGTCTATTAGCATTTGGCAATGATTAAAGTCAGAACTTTTAACTCTCAAATAATACAGTACTGAAATTGGGAAGTACAAGTAACTTCACTAAGATCTGTGAGAAATGTGGAATATTCTAGATATCTGTACCTTTGTGGGTCACAGGTGAGAGTGATTATGTTGTACATTGTTAATTTAATAGTTTTTGAAAGCCTCAGTATATCTTCCTTATTCTTATATATCCATTCTTGCTTCCTTTCCAAGTGTGTTTTTTCATACAATTAGGCATGTATCTAAAGAAAATTCGCATAAGACTGGATGCTTCTAAGCAAATAAAATTTCAGCTCGTACATTAACAAAACAGGGCGAGTGCCCACAATACATTCTCACTGGCAACGAAATTAGCTGTTATACTTTCTGTAATAAGGACTGCAAATGTGCAGCAAGGCTGGAATGAAAAAGCAACTTCTTTCTCTTTTGCATGGTTTAATTGTGAATAACCTTGCCAAGTTCTAATTTTCCAAAGGCTGTGTTGGCCGTGAGATGTAGTAGCAGGCACAAGAACTTAATGGTTGTGCTGACACCTGTGGTCCATGAGGCCGGACAGCAGCACTTTCACAGTGTTTGCTCCCACATCTACCAGCTCTGACTTTGGTGTTACAGACACTGGTCAAAACTAGATGTGGCACCCATTACTTTATCTCATATATTGTCTTTGGGAGATGATGTTGAGAGAGAGGTGTGAGCCTGGTCACATATTGATGTGAAAGGAGGTGGAGAAGACAGGTAGGTCACAGAAGTATCTTAAGCAAACTCAACATAAGTCATCCATGGGCCCTGATGGAGTGTACTGAAGGAGCTGATGTCATTCTGAGGCCACTCTCACTTATCTTTGAATCATTGTGGCAATTGGGAGAGGTGTCTGAGGACTGGCACAGAACTGGTTGATATGCCAGAGGGTTCCTAGAAGCCTGTGAGATAGCTTTGGAATGTAAGGCCCAGTGATAAAAGGATGATTAGGATTTCTGAAGCAGAAATTAAAGGGTAGTTGAACATCCTGGTTTATTCCTGAAGTAGCATGCTTAAAACACACTTTGAGATGACGAAAACCTGAGATTCTAATCCTGTTTCTTCTCCTTTAGCCAGGAAAACAAACCTAGAATCAAAATAAGAGGCTTTTTATTGATTACGTTGAGGTCATCCTGACTTTTGAGAGACAGTCAGATTAGCGTGCTTGGTGTGAATGAATTAGAGTACATTGATATTTCTGTAATCTCTTTCAAAAAACAGTGGGTGGGGGTGTGTGTATGCATATATGTGTATATATTATAGAAACTGAGCTGCTTGCTGATGTTTTGGAATTCATAGATAATAAAGTGCACTGATTAAGCTGGAATACTATTACAGTACTAGGATGCCTGCTGATGCTAGCTTGCTTTGCTGACATAAACGCGCTTTGTGTCATAGGACTTATCTGCCTCTTATTTTCTTCCCTGTGTTAGAGAAACCTTTTGGTTTGAAGGATTAAGTGAGGCAAACTCACTGACTTTGATTTCTCTGAAGACATGCCCTGCTGCTGGAGAGATTGTCCATGACAGACCAAATGATGCAATTTGACATAAAGTAACAAGCACCTATTTCAGCAATATCAGCCGTGATGAAGTTCATACTGGGGGAAGGCGACATAAAGAACACAAGGCTTTACCTATTTAGTTTCCAAGATGTTTGTTAGTGTATTTAATAGCAATAATGCAAACTATTTCTACCGTACAATTTAATCTTTCTCTTTCCTTTTTGTGAAAACAGCAATAATGTTTCAGAGAAGGTTTATTTGTTCTAGCAGGGAAAAGTGTTGTGACATTTATTGAGGCCCGTACCCAGTAATGCCTGCTTGCTTCCCAGCTGTGAGCCACTGTGAAAATAAAGATTACTTTCCCCTCCATCAGCTCACACCCAAGCTAATTTTACAGGCTTGTCAAATGGCAGCAGAAATTACTAGTTATCACTACTTTATCAGGCTCAGTTGACAAGGCTAGATTGGAACAGAAACACAGTGTGACTGAAACTTGTTGCTGTAAGTGGAATACTTTGACATGCTAAGACAATTACTATGTAAATCTTCACTGGAAAATGTTTTGTCCTGGTAGCTTTGTAGAGGGCTTGTCAGTAGCTGGGAGCCCAGTGGGTGCTGTAGTTCCTTTAATAAAGGGAAAGAAAAGGTCAGATCTGAAAAGGCAGCTCAAGCTATGAGAGTGCGTGTTGGCACAGCCAGTAGGGAAAAAAAGGTTGAAAATCTTTCTGTTGTGCTCTTTCTCTGGTACTTCTTGTAAGGGGAGGAAGTTGGAGATGGGCTACCTTTATGATCCAGTAAATGCTGTAGTAGGCTGCTGCCTTGCTTCCTAAATGCAGCAAAAGGATGTCCGCAAGACCTTTAACTCCTCCTGTGCTATTATCCATCAGAAAGGGTAGTTTACAAGGTTGTTGATGTGTCTAGAAGGCATAGAGCCTGGTAACTGGCCAAGGCATTGCTGTTGGCATCCCTTAATGTGCATAAAATATTATTGTTGTCATATCCACAGGGTCAAACAAATTGCTGCTTTTATGAATCGGCTTTTGCTGTAAAGTGGCTGAAATGGTGCCAGCCCTGCTCTCCTTTCTTATCATTTCAGAAGCCTATTTTCTTTCATTTGCTCCTCTACAGAGGTAGTAGATTTCTACATTTTCCTGTTAACAGAGAAGCTGTAAAGATGGAGAATTTTGCAGTTCTGCATCTTTCCTTAAGATAGTATACTATGTTTTAGGACTTTTTTTCCTACTTAAAAACTCATCTAGGAGTTAAACAGAACTATCCCTATACCTTGAAGTAAAAGGATGCTATTTCTTTATTTCTACCTGGTAGAAGCTAAAAACATGAAAGAAATCCTAATAGTCTTAGGACTCTCAATAGTGAAATTGTAAGTGTACACACAAAGTGTAATTGTAACTCCTTTTTATGAGCAGTCCTCTTTTCAAGTTACATTTTATTAGTGCCTGTTGCAAATAGCTTCCAGGTGTTTCTGTGGCAATTTTTTTTTTCTTCCTTGGGCAGGCTAGTATTTCAGGAATAGAGGAAGCTCTTACTATTCTTTTAACCTTCTAAAAGTCTCCCTGCAACTTTGACTCCAAAATTGTTTTCTTCAGAAACTTGGGTTTGAGTCTTGCTTCAACATAGCAGAAGAATTCTGTATCTCAAAGGAATAACTAAATCTGTATTAAGTGTTTTGAAGCCAGTCAAAGGATGTGACAGTGTATCATTTTTATAAGTCTCGGACTCCTGGAGCCAAATGCCTGGATGTGATAGCAAACTGTAGGAACAGCATGCCAAATACAAAGCTCATAGAAACTTCTGCTTTGTCAGTTATGTGTATTTAACATTTTTCACTATACAAATTATTACAAAAACTGTACCTTACCTTTTTTGTAAAGAAGTTTGATTTCATGGTAGCAATTTTCTCATGATTTTGTTCTTCTCCAGTTTTCCAGAACAGTAATAAGCTACATACTTGGATCACAGATATCATTAATGCTGAGTAATGTATCTAATAATGGAAGAGAGAAACAAAGGAGATTTTTTTTGGCCAGAGATAGTGAAAAGGTACTTACTGCTTTGAAAATTAATTTAGAAACAACTCATGCCCTGGTAGAGAAGTCCTCTGTTTTTAAAAATCTAATGTGAAAGTCTCTATGGGACACATTTAATGGTGTAGTATTATTCTTTAATAAGAAATATTATATATTAAGTTCTGAGGTATCATAGAAAGAAAGACAATATTGATCAAAGATAACAATATTTGAAAGCATAATTCAAGGTTCATAACTTTTGATTCATAATAATAGTCTTGAAAATATCATTGTGTCTGATTCATCAGCAAGTTCATCATTTGATGCCAATTTTTTCATGCATACACAAATCTGTCTCTAAAACATTTTTCTGGCAAAGTCCAAATTACTAATATTATTTCATAATTCGGAGGATTTGTGTGAGGGAAATGCATAATGCCCCTTGCACATCATCCTGTTCTAAACTCCCTTAGTTCTGAATGCTAGTGTAATAACGTCAGTAAGAAAGTACAAGTGTGAGCTACTCACCTAGCAGGATGAGAGTCACTTATCATGATTATTTTCTTGCTAGGTATTTCTACCCAGACGTTTGTATATCATTTTCAGAATTAGCACAGAAATTGTTCTGAGATTTGTTTACTAAACAATGAGTTTTCAGTAATCTATTAACATTTATGCTAAGAAATTGTTATTCTCATAACCTCAGCTACTGAACCTATTATTCAGCATTGTTCCATGAATAAGTGCTGGTGTGCTGCACTTAAGTATGTAATCTTTAAATGCAAGAAAAGACACACCTTTAGGAAAGCATCTGTGGTACTTTTTCTTAAGGTCAATCTGTACTGTTCTATTAAGGTTATGCAGAAAATGCTTATGCTGAGTAGGAGTGCTTTTCAAGTTTCAATTATATTCTTCTTCCTCTTGAACAGTATTCCTGCCATGAATCCTAGATATGTACAGTTGTTTCTTCACCCCTTTGCCCCCTCCCAACTTGTTGATTCAGGCATTTGAATACTGCACTTTTGAAATAAATGACCTTGCTTTCCAAGATCTTAAAATAATCTCTTTTGATGGCAGCCAATTATTCATTCTGAAAAATAGAACCAGAAGACTAGGTATTATTTGACTAAACTCTGAAAAGTTCTGCATTTTGAAGTGTTTAGGGCAAGTACATGATTTAAAAATAAAAAATATTAATTACACACTTTAAATTTAAAAAGTCCACCTAGAGAACACAATGGACTTCTGCTTCCCAGTTTGCCTTTATAATGGTAGAAGAATGAAGTAAGATTATACTGCAGAAGCAAATTATTTTGGTTTAATATTTCACTTGCCAGATGGAGTAATGGTAAGCTAGGTTTTTCCCTTGTTCTATGTGAGATTTTCTGACTGATTGCAAGTGGTTACTTGGGGTGTTGTGTGTGCTTAGGAGTGGAGGAGGTATCCTTACGAGTTACTTGTGTATTAGTTATATCCTCAGACTTATTAGGAGGAAAGAGAATGGGCGTATCAGTACAGTGTGCATGTCTGATACAGATACTCCTGCAATTATTACATCGTAGCTAGAAACCATAACCAAGATCAAAATGGTGTCAGTGTGGAAGTCAGTAGTAATAAGAAGGGTCTGCTTCCAAGAAAGTATTGAGAAGAAGTTCTGTAAGATTGACTGAAGAATATTAGTAATATAGGCAGAATAGTCCTAATCACTGAAAGCCACTGTCTTTTAAAGCTCTTAAGAGAAGGGTTGGCATGTTGCACAAGTATGTTGAGACTGTGTGGTGTAAGAACAAGAGGGACGACATTCCCATATATTTCTGGATTATGGTCCTGGCTGTGAAATGGGCAAGCTGCTTGAATTCACCACCCTAGTCTGGCAGTCTGTAAAGCTAGGAATAATCCCAAATGTGCCCTCTGGAGAAGCTTGGAGGCCTGGATTTGTTTAGTTAGGGTGCGCCACAGGATGTGCAGGTGCCTGCAGTTCCACTGCACCACGTGCTGACGAAGTAGCCTGGCACATACCTAGAGATACGAGCGTGTATCTGAGCTGAGAAAACTGATCAGGATCTCTCAGAATGCTTTGGGGAAGACAGCATCAAACACTCAACAATTAAGCCTCCAGTTCTGTAAATAGTCACTCACCAGCCATTGATGAGCAGGCTGCATCAATCAGGTAACTGAACAAGGGAAGGTGAGGAAGAAGGAGGTAGCATGAGGTTTCTTAACCCGAGCAATTGAATTTATAGACAGCTATACCTCAAGTACTACTCAATGTGTTTCTGAGCAAAGTGAATGAATGCTGCCTCAAACATTAAACATTAAAAATCCTACTGTGCTATTTGGTTATCTGAGGAAACACAAGTATGGAAGTAAGGATGAAAGTGAGGAAAAATAAAATGAAAACAGTGGAAGACTATTCAAATAATGTGCTCTTAGCATCCTTAAATATTTATCCTTTTATCAGTATGGGCATGATGTTGAATATACATAACCACGTAACACTTTCATGGAAATTATTGTGATCAAAGCCGAAGCAAAAAATGAGTTGGGCATGCTAATTTCAGGTAGGCTGTTTTAGTTTTCTGCCCTCAATCCCATGGGCAAAACTGTCAACTTTCTTGGGAGGTTTTTCTTCTAGGACTGTGTATGTTTATACTAACAAACTTTTCAAGCAAGTCATTTTACAACGTATACAGAACCGAGTTATTTAAGTCAAATGACCTGTCTTCATTTACCATTCAAATCTATCTTGTTACTGCAAAATTCTCATCGGTTATTTTGTGAAATACCACTAGGGCAAAAACTGGTCCTGATGGAAACAAACCGAAAATAGCAAGTAGTACCTTTGTTTTAAAAATGATTTTGAAAGACCCAGTAGTTGCACCCTTTTTTTTTTTTTTAGTTCCCCATTGATTTTTTTTGTTGCTGTTGTGAGTTTGAATTCCTCAATCAGAATATGATGTGATACTAACGCTCTGCAGTAATACATTTACCTTTATCAGTTGTTCTATGATTCTATGATAATTAAAAGGATAACATAAAGTAATGTTGATTGACATCAACTATGTTACAATCTTTTCTTTGTAGAGTTAGATCTTGGAGAAAACCCTTACTTGACTGAAACTGGTTGAACTGCATATCTGTCTGTCTGAAATCTACTAAACTTTTTGGATTTTGATTTTAGGATTCATTTCCAGGCTTTTCTGGATTTCCTAGTATTCCAAGCTTTAATGAAAGCCAATGTGTTCTTTGGACACTTTATTCTGGCATTCAAACTACCTGAAAAACACTTACTGTCCACGTAGCGCCTACTTTCATTTAAAGTATGCAAGTAGGTGCAGTGTCTTCAGGGAGAGGCTAACAACTGGAGTTCATGTGTGCAAGTGCTGTTGTGTTCTAAATCGATACAAATTTGACGAAATTTTTCACTGAAATTGTGAAACTCTGGAAAATAAAATTATTTTGCTCAGCAGTATTTTAAATATTTCTATAGGAAGTAATTTCCTTTTCAGTTAACATATACACTATAATTAAAAAAAGTTTTACCTGATGAACATTAGTTCTCATTTAAACCCTGTTAAAATTGGATGATAAAGGTTATCTTTTTTACATAGCATTTTTCTTTTCTACAGTAAACTTATTTTTTTTATGTTAAGATTGCATTCTTCAGGAAATATGAAATACTCGAATCATAATTTCTCATTTCTTTGGAGAATAAAAAAAATCTCACTTTTTAAAACATTCATTCCATGGAGTAGTTAATCTATTAACCGTATTAATTTCAGAGAGTAGACATCTTTAAATCAGTCTGTGTTTTGCTTGGGAATGCTTAAAACACTGTTATCATCTTAGGATTGTTTTGGAGAGTCTTGAAAGTATGACTTTATTGTGGCTGAAAAATAAAGTATTTTATTAAAAACTTAATAAAATTTATTAAAGGGTACATTAGGACATTGGAACCAGCATAAATAATAAAGCAAGGTTTGTTTGAACCTATGATCAAACTTTGTCAGCATCTCTCCAAATGTATTCTACAGAATTTTTGATAATGAACTAGTGTTGAAAGAACACTTCTGAAAATCTTTGCTGATGCAAAATTTTTGCAGTTAGTAGTAAAAGTATCTTTCTAGTAGCTTATCTGAACTTTGTTGATACTTCTTGGTTCCCTTTAGTAACACGCAGATGAGCTGAAGTAGTAGATGAGATAAATTTATATATGTCAATATTTATGTTGGTTATTGCTGCACATAAGCACAGTTGTCTTTTCTGCTTAATATATGAATCATACAGCTACCTAGACTGGTTTATTCTATGTTGTAGGCACCATTGATAAATTTAAATATAATAATAGTTAATGAAATCTCATCTACGGACTTCACTTTGACCTAGTGGTAACTATTTCTTTGTTCCATGCAGAAAGACCCGATTGTTATTTCGAAGACTGGCAATGGCTGACAAGAAGCAATGTGTGTGCTTCAAGTAGTCTTCTTGCAGCCAGGGTGTTTGACATCACTTCTAAAATGCAGAATACAAAGAACCACACTAATGGATTTTGAGCAAATGCTGTGTGCGTATGTGATTATTCTCTTGGCAAATCCAATGTCTCAGCAGTAGATGTCAAACTGCATCTTTGTTGCAGTTCATGGCCTTCTCCTGAATGTTACAATGATCCTATGAGGTCTGTCCTGCAGCCCATCACAGCACAGAGCCAGCTATACTCTGCTATTCATAATGCTGAATAGAATTTCAAATAAAAGGGCTTTATAGTGATCTTCTGTAAGTCTCATGTCAGAGAGCAAGGGGCTAAAAATGAGCAGAATTTTTCTTGCTGAAGAAAGGCAAGTGGGCCACTGCTATGAAACCTAACAGACTGTCTTAACAAAAGAAAGAGTTGAAATTTAAGGTTTCATTTCTGTGAATTTGAGAATTTGACCATCTTTTTGAGAAGAAAAGTGTATTTTGGTGTTTTGTGGCTGTTATCAGAAATCAATTCGTATTTAGCAAGATACCTTTGCAACAGCTATGAAAGTAAAAGTAAATGGGGATTAGAGGACTAAGTGGAATGATGAAGACATGTTAAAAAAATGTAAGGTATTTTCCTCTTCTGTGTTCTAAGTATGGCTCTCTTTTAAGGCTAATAGAGTAATATGTTCTGTAGGAAGAATGAAACAGCTTGAAACTGACTCCATCGATGCTGCTTCTCCTCATCATGAAATTACTCTGAAACCATCAATGAGAATATCCAAATCCAGTGACCTTTCTCATCCATATACACTTAAGGTTACAATATTGAACTATACAATTACACAAGTTTCAGTGCAACCTCTTTCGAAAGAGGTTGTACAGGAGGCTAATGTTATGCAGGAGGCTATTTAAGCTGGGGCAACATTTTTATTAAAAAAACCCCATCATTTTGATGTATTTGGGTGTTTCAGGTATTATTTTCCCCTCCTTTATGCTTTAAACATTACAGTCTGCTCATTGCAGGGGGTCGGACTAGATGAACTTTGAAGGTCTCTTCCAACCCAAACTATTCTATGATGTCTTTCTTTTGTATTTATGTGGTATTTTTGGGTTTTGTTTGTTGGCTTGGGGTTTTATGGAGATGGAGAACTTATTAGTTTTAAAATCATGCTGGGAGTTAAAAACGTTAAAGGAAAAATCTTGCTTTCAGGAATAGCATAAGAATTACATGCATGTGTAGTAGTTGTTTTGTTCTGGTCTAAGAAGCATTCTTGTTGGTGAACAGCTGGCCAACAGTAGGTGGTGGGTTTGGTGGGTGGCTTTCTTAATTTGCCAGCTGAAACAGCTACATATTAACAATGGGCTTCCTTTATTTTACTTTTTCCTACAGATAAGAAAAAAGAATTTTTACCTAATTCTATTGCTGCAGTGGTTTTTTTCGCCTCCTGAAGTGTTAGAATGTGTACTTAGCCTTTTCTGTCACTAGGCAATGAGCCCTGTTTTCTCCAGAACATTCTTGCAAAGTAACTGTCATTTCTCTAGTATGCATGTATGTTTCATCAGCAAACTACTTATTAAAGTTTCAAAAAGTATTATTTATGCAAGTTGATTGTTGTTAAATTTATTGCTGCCATGTTTTAGGAAGAAATTACTAAATTACAAAAGTAAATGCTATTTTTTAGGAAAGCATTTTAGGAAAACTTGTTTGTTTACTCACAACTGTGTAACGGTTAATATTTTGCAAATACAGCTGTAGTAGCTGTGAGTTTTTATTATTTCTTTGGAACACTGGTAGCTGCACAGTAAATTGGTAAATATTGAATTTTAAGTGACGTTTATAAAGTGGAAATGCAAACAAAGCTGCAAATGTATGTAAATCAACATTATTACCTACAGCAGTGTTTGATATGCATAGTTATTCTTTATGAAAAGCAGCAAAGATATCTGTACTTTTTTTGTACCTAGAAGTTGTAGATCTAGACTTTTTTTGTGTGTTGTTGGTTTTGTTTTTTTATTGGAAAGCTGACGTTTCTGCTCTTAGCAATACCTTTATCAGCATGTGACTTTCTCTTGGGGAATGCAAATGCCATGTTAATGACAGAGGAATGTGTCCCTTTTTCCACTTTTTTTAACAAAACATGAAAGATAAGATCCTATCAGTTTCAATAGCCTAAACTTTATTCATGAAATGTTCTCAGCTAGTAGAAGAAACTGAATTGCAAGTTCATTTTTCATTTTTAAAGATTTTTCAGATTTTCTTTTCCTTCATATTATATTTCAGAAATCTTTCTGATAAGAGGACTTGTGTTCTGGAAATAATGTCATAGAATATATGTCCTTTGTTGTTTCACAGGAAGAAGTTTCTAGTGAAGGAAAATAATCTAATTCCAACCAGTGTACTTCAATTTTGTTTTTGTTACTCAGATTTATTGCATGCTATGAGCGATATAAATATTTAAATTAACTAGTTATTTTTACATGAAAGTACGCCTTAATTATGCTGTTGGATTTTATACCAGAAACAATGATGGCTGAATGGCCAAAATGGATGGCAGTATATGTCAACTCAGACTTTTAGATATGCTTAAACAATTATTTTCTTCTCTTTTCAGCTGTAAGCACAAGGTGTACTTGGAAAAACTACCCAATACAAGCATAATTATCCCATTTCATAACGAAGGCTGGACTTCGCTCTTGCGGACAATACACAGTATTATCAACCGCACTCCAGACAGCCTGATAGCAGAAATTATTCTTGTGGATGACTTCAGTGACAGAGGTAAGGCCCAACTGATTTTGTTTTAACTTGAAATTTATAGCACGGTGTGGTCCCTGTAGAAACTAAAGGGTAACAAGAAGTGAGGAGACAGTAGCTGCTGGACTGATTGCCTTCAAGTACAGTTTGGTTGTTAGCTGGAATAAGCATGTGCAAGTGGTTTTTGTTTTACTTTGCATGAATACTGGAATTCATGTCAGTGGGAAGAGATTGTGAACTGTTCATTGACCTTCATTATTATACTATTTTGAATATACTATTTCTGAAGTACTGCATATTTAAGTGTTTCAACATCTTTTCCTTAGGCTTTGCTTTTACTCAGAAAACCTATTAACTTGGGCCAATTTGGATGCAACTCGTTAGATTTTAATGCTGGAATTTCATTGAGTCTGACAGCTTCATATAGTGGTACAAAGTAGCCATACAGAGAAATGAGGCTCTCTTGAATGCAATGTGAAAAACTGCTTAAAATAGTTAATCAAAGTTTACATCATCTATGTATAGTAAAATTAAGAAACCTGCAGCTACTTAATGACCTTTGCTATCATTACTTCTTGAATGCAACACAAGAAATGAATGTTTTGGTTCCTTAAATGACACTTAGCATTTCTTAGGTAAAATTTGTCCATAACAATGATAAAGAACAGGGAAACACTTTTTCTTCCAAATTTCTGTGCGTCTTTTAGGCCATTGAGCATGAAGAGCTTTGACTTTTCTTTGGTGCTTGGGGTTTTTCTAGTTGTTTTTGTTGAAACATCACTTGTTAGTATATACGTGAGCCTTGTTCTGAGTCGATTGATAGCAAAAGAGAGAATTGTGCTCTTTGCTGATGTTTTAGGTAAAACCTTAGTCTCAGCAAGAAACTTAGAGGAGCAGATTTCTGACCTACTGTTGTGAGAAGCCCCTGGGTGAATGAGAGGAATATTAGTAGAGTGCTGCAGTGGAATCATTTTTTTAAGATTTTTAACTTGATATTTCAGGGGTTAGAAAGATTAATGCTGCACGCATCTATCTTACCCTCTCATATTTGCCGGTTTAGTTGCAATATATCCTTTGATGAACTGCCTCTCTATCTGTAATGCAATTGAAGTGAAATTGTAAAGTGAATACAGTTCTGGCTATTCTATGTTTGTAAAATCCAAACCATGGATGAAAGTTTTCAAAACAAGAAGTGTAAAGTAGCACAACAATTTTTCTGCAGGCTAACAATTCCCCAGCAGTAATCAACTTACAGGGAAGTCTGTGAGTTGTTTTTATGAGGTGTCTGACAAGTAAAAATGTTCCTTATACCAAGAGAGCAGCTATTGCGGCTATGCTAGTTCAACGTAGTGATACTGTTACATTTTACTGACTATTGTTGATATACTTTTAAATGTGTTGGTGTTTTAGAAAGCTTATCTGCTTCCCAGTTATTAGAAAAAGAAATAATGCCAGTAAACAGGGAGTACTGTAACTTCTGCTGCTCTTTTCTTGCCTGCCATAACTTAGGTTCTGCTGCTGGCTGAAAATATTTTGGGAATAAATATTGCCTGTAATACTAATTCCTGTAACACTATAAAAATCTCCCAAATGGTCTTCGTTTCCAGTTATATAAACCTATGTGACTTTTCAATGGAACAGTTTTCAGCTGGAAGAAGTGGTTCATACAGGATAGAAATGCTTAACATATGTATCTGGTTTGAAAATGTGAAAGAAATCTGTTAAGGTTTGTATGGATCTGGGCCTAGAACTGTTGTACCATTAGGAAGATTTACTAATCTGGTTTTTTTGGTATTATTAAAAGAAAGATTAGAAATGTGTTTTTGAATGGTTGCCAGTTTTGAACTAGAGCATATTTGGTACTGTATGTTATAAGAAGAGCAAATGCACAAGGAAAATGTGGTGGCATCTCTATTCTGAATTCAGTAACATTGAATTTCAAGTCAGGTGAATCATTTTGATGCATCTGAAATGTTTATTTCTTGTATTTGTGATACTCTAAACTGTACATAACTGAGGCTATATCATGTTTTCTTCTACCCTTTTTTTTTTTTTGTGAAGTGACTGCACAAAATAAAGTTGGTTTATTTTATGTTGAAAAAATGCTGACGGAAATCTCCTACCCCTCCCAGTTGTTCTTTATTTGAAGTGATTGAATAGATGGTTTGTTTACTGTTATTAGTCCTTCATCCTTTAGTTGTTTTTTCTTAGACTCATGAGAGTAGTAAACCAGTGTAAAAGACATTGAAGACAGATTAGGTCAAAATTTTAATGTGTGTTCTATTGTCAAAACTGATAGAATCAATGCAAGCAAAGTTTACTACAGCATTGCAGCAGTATAGTGGTTAGTGATAAATCGGTATCCCTTTTTCTCATTAAATAATTTCTACACGAAGCTGCATATGTCAAATAGCTGGCAAATGGCTATTACTTTCTTTTGCCAAATCAGTTATGTACCATTTAAGCGAGATCGTGTGTGTTATATTTGTTCCACACCTTTGTATTATAAAGAGAGAGTTTTCTGCTAGGAACCTAAATATTTCTAGATGAAAGTGACAATGGGATATTTCAATAGCACTTTTATTTTAAAAGTAGTGATAATGTGACAGAAGTTTTTCTCTAGGCTTTTCTATTAATCAAACACTTCCTTTTTACAGAAGTCTAAGAAGTTGTTACAAAAGACTAGACGAGAAAAAGCACTGTCTTGAAAGCTGTGTAAAAGATGGATAAAAATGCTGAAGCCTTTTTGTTTTCTTAACAAATGCAAATATAAATAATGAAATGCACATAAAGAACCTTTGATAACAGATAAAAAATATAGTGCACAGCCAGGTACCCAGCAGTTTGCTGGTTTTTCTGCAAAATTACTTGTGTGCCTTCATTTTATTTGTATGCACTTCTTCAGCTTTTGTGATCAAAACCAAAAACTTTAGATAATTCATGGATAATATTCACCATAAATTATGACATTTAGATGTTATAAAAATAAAAGGACAGCTGGACCTTTTTAAATATCAATATAATGCAAACTAGAGACTTGGTATTAAGAGAGAGGTAAGCAAATATTATGAAATTTGGAAGTATGATATTTGATTATGGGCAAATTTAATGTAAAAAAACTACATTAATATAAAAAGTCCTCTGTGACAGCCAGAAGGAAATGTAGATTTAAATATAGGTGCCCAAAGTTGCAGAAATATCTTTATAATTTATAGAGAGTTTGTATACTTAAAAATGATGAAGAAATGGGAGGAAGAAAATTAATCGAATTTGTGGAGCTCTTTCTTTCAACGGAAGTAACACTTTTGATTACATTGTAAACACAAGTGACCAAATGGTGGTGATGAAAGGGAACTGAACCTTGAGTTTACAGAAGTTTTACCAGACATAAAATTATTACATTGTCATTTAACAAGCTCTGTGAAAGAGAAGCAAGCATTAGACTTCTATTTAGTTTGCCTTAGATAGCTATTGAAAGGGAACTGGCTGTGCTGGCAGACACTGAAATTTAAGAATGTTTTTACTCATCCCAACTGATTTAGCAGTCAGTTCCTCACTAGATACTTCCGCTGAATAACTACGTCCAAGTACCAAAGCTTTTTCCTGAAAGTTTAATTATATACATACCTTTGCACACTAAGATATGCAGAATATTTCTGACATTGTGATGGAGTTTGGGTTGCAGTTCCAATACCCGATTCATGCGAGCTCTGTATTGCAAACTCTGTGTAAATTAAAGACCTATCAGTTTCATTAAGTGTCATCTGCCTTAAAAAAAACCCAACACCTTTATGTTGGAGGTACCAACACACTTCTGTGTCAGGTATCTCTGCAGTGGCTTTGTGTGCACCTCTGATGTTGAGCCTGGTTTCTGAGTACATGAGGCTTGTGGAAAGCGACGTGCTTTTTTTTTTTTTTTTTTGTCCTCTCTCTGAGTCTTTTTGTGCAAAGGAGTTGTGAAATGCGGGGGTTGGATTGCAAGTTTGGTTTTTGGGGATGTGGTGTTTATTGTTGTCACGGTTTGCTCTGGAGTTATGGTCTGACAGACAGATCTCTGAAAACATGGCAAGAAGCAGAATGTGGGCAACAGTTTTGGAGGAAAGGACAAAATGAAAAACGAAGCAAGTTTTCATTGGTTTTGTTATGGAACAGCTTGCATTTACAAAGGAATACTAAAAATTCTAATTAACACTTTAAAACTTTGGGGCAACATAGATTTGCATAATTAATTAGTTAAACAGTTCATGTGGGTTGCAAACACGTTGTAAGATTGTACGTCAACTTTTATTCCTGTTGTGTTTTAACGACTTTATTACCATAGTGAGGCTTGTGAACTAACACAGCATGTGCCTGTGCATGTAAAATTGACTTACCAAGCATTTTTACTCCGTGATTCTCTGTTATAGCATCTATTATAAGAGAAAAAAAAATATGAACAATGCCACTGCAACAGTGAATTGATTAGCAGTAACAGTTATCGAGCAGCTTTTTAGTTTGCAAAAAATTGATCGGATTTGCCAAGGGGGCAAAAAAAAACCAAACCAAAAACATAGCACCCAACAGCTGCTTGTAGGACAGAACTAGTTTCTGTCACTGGCAATGAATTGGTGTTTTGGTGGAAAATGACAAACTGAGAAATTTTAATTCTTGTCAGTGAGCCAATCTCTTCTGATTTTGTCATCTATTATGTTTTCCAATCTCTGTCCCCTGGTTTCGCTCCATTTTCTGCAACCCTATTCATTTGCTTCTCAGAATATCATACTGCCCTGTACCTGATACCATAGGCTTCATGCCAAATCTCTGTTCTGTTAATAGCCCAAATTAATAACATGCAGGTCAGTCTACAAAGCCAACCTGTGACTACTTGATTAGGGCTTGATTGAGTTGGTCAGTGAATTGCAATGCCAGTGATGTGCTTTACTTTGTGTGAACATGGAGGAAGATCTGATCTGTGGCTCAGTTACGCTAACAGCCTACCAAACCCTTTTTGGCGTTATAGTAGTTGTCTGATTTTTGTTTTACTTTACTTTTTTTTTAAAGTGTAGTTCTGTAATTGATATTAGTGATATCTAACAATAATGGTAAGGTAACAGAGTTTGTACTAAAAGCAAATCAGCCCTATCAGAGTATCGGATTGCACAACTTTTCACTCAAGAAATACATGCTATTTGTTGCATGAAGATGAAATTCCCTGTATTTTACTTGCAGACAGATAGTTTATGTAACATGTCACTTGTGATTCCAATTTATGGATGCTTGGCTTCAGATCATGGCTGGATATGACTTTTCTGATGAAATGAAAGTGAAGGTTTTATTGTGTGAATGACTATCTTGTTATAGGAAACCTCTGTTATAGACAGCAATTCTCTGATATGGTTAAAGCTCACTTCTTCAAAAAATTGCCATTGTTGTCAAAATATACAACATTTAACAACAAAAATTGGAAGAGGATGTTGTAATATTGTGAAAGACAATCTCAACCAAGGAAAATGCTTTTAATTCTGTCCCTTTCCATATGTTTAGTGGCTTGTTTTTCAACATGGTATGTAATTACATACATACAATGATTTTTAACATGAGCTCTTTAAATTACACTACTAATTTGGTTTTATTAAATATTAATAAATCTTCACCTTTATATACCAGAGACTATACTTTTTAACTGAGTCTGCTTATCCCTGAAAACTAACCACCCTTCTCCTCAAAAAATTGTGTGCCTGTGGGGATTAAGGCACCAAAGAGAGCACTGCCAACAAGGTCCATGCCGAACACATCCAAAGGAGCACATGGACACGGCTCTTTAGTGCTCTTTGTGGAGCTACAGTAGAACAAGGAATGAGGCGTTATTAATTGCTAATGGGAAGGTGTTTGGGATTGCCTCCTGGTGCCGTACATGGCCAAACTGGCTGCAGCCAGGAAAATGTTCTATGATGTGCCTTTGCTTTGAATAGAAGGGGTATAACTAAAAAGTATTTGGTGGGAACACAAGTCGGAACCTGTACAAGACATGTTGGAAGTGTGAGAGGAGCCTAAACTGCCATCTGTGGTATGTGTGGATGCGGCAGTGGTGGCAAGTGGAGGGGCCAAGGACCATGATTGCTCTTGATGGCAAGTTAACAGCTGCCTGAATATGTATGGCTTTTCAGAAAGCTGAGAAACAAGCTTTTATAAATATAGAAAAATAATTCTATGCAAGTAATTCTATGGCAATATTTTGCGACAAATTGCTGGATTTGTATTTGATGGTCTAAGCGTTTTTGTTTTGGTATTTTTTACTGTTGTTCTCCATGCCATGATGATATGAGATATCGAGCATTGCTTATGTGATTAGAATACCCTTCTGTGACAGAAGGGACAAAAAATAGTGGGAGAAGAAAGGCAGAAGCATAAGCATCCCTGCTTCTACACGTATCACTATACTTAAAATGGGTGTTCCCAGTGAAGTTCCAAGTGCCCAGCTGCTGATGAGTAAGGTTAATGAGCTGGGGGGAAATGCCGTGCTTATGAGACTGGGCTGCTTTTGGAACTGAGACTAGCTTGACTGTCTCTCTGACAGTATGGTGTGCAGCATAAATATCTATCATAGGAGACCTGTGCTGTTGCAACTTTCTGCTACCTGCATAAGATGTCCCATGGTGAGAAGCTTTTTCCTGCTGTATAAACTTCCACCCTCTGCACAGTAGGACAGACTGTAACAAGTGTTGAGCGTTAAAAAAGAATGAGATAAAGGTGCACAGAAATCTGTCGCCTTGACTGAGTACTAAACTGAAATAGTTGAAAATTAAAGCTAATCCTGGTTTAGCTTTACAGATGAAAACAGTTTGTTAGTGCTGTAGTGTATGAACATCAATATTTACACCACTGCACTTAAATCAAGCTGACTTAAATATACAACAGTCCTCTGGAGAACATGAGTCATTTGGTATAGACTAGAGAGATCTGCTTCATTTTGAAACAGCTGAGAATGAAAATAAAACTAAGTGGTGAACACTGAATTTGAAGCACGTTTCCTCTACTAGAAGGCACGAGGAGTTGCATTATCTTTTTCATCACTACCTTTTGTGTATCACATTGACAAAAACTTTGAGAGATGGCCAATGTTATTGCTATACCAACAGCAAAATCTGACTGTTCTTAAGCAAACTATATTTCTTATGGGACTGACCCTCATACAGGGTTAAAAGTTAAGTCTTTTTATCCAAAGTTGATAAAACAATACATCACTATACTTAAAAGGAGGAAAAAAAAATTATATATAATGCCTCTTTCATTTCTTCTCTAATACACTCACACAGATGTTATTTGAATTTTATTTAACTTGGACATGCTTCTGGTCAAAATAAAGTACTGTCAGTGTAACAATTACAATTTAAAAGATAACTAAGCATACATTGAAATAAACTGATTTGAATCTGTAATACCAAGTTTTCTGTTCTTCACTGTCTGTTCTCAGTTTTGATTATTTAATATTATATTAATATTTCTACTATGAGGTTTTTATTCTGAAATTACAGAGTACAGGCTTTTGCCTTCAGCTCCTTGATATAACTTGAAATAGCAGTTTCATTAGTGAAGGCATTCTCATGAGACACAATGGCTTTACCAATGGGAAAAGAGATGGTTGCCCTGAGGTTGAGGAGAGTTGAGCTCAGAAAAAAAAATGGTCATCTTGAAGGCATCTGCAGCCTATCTCAAAATTCTTTTCATCCGCTGGAATGAAATAATATTGCTGTAATTGTGATGGGAGAGGTGGGAAGAACTTCAAATAATTGAAATTGTACACTTCACCTAGATGGAATTGATTGGGAGTGTGGCTGCTGTGGGTGAAAGTGAGGAGTCCTCCCACCCCCCAACACTGCCTGCACTCAGGCAACTCAAATACAACTCAGCTGTAAAAATGAAAACTCCAGTCATGCAATATTAATATGAAAACAAATTTTTACTTTTCACATAGTTTCTTGAGTTGGTTATAATAGATGAGCAATTTTACTTTTGAGTACTTGTGGAGTCAGAATGCAAAGGTTGTGTTTCCACAAGCTCTGTATTGATCAATCTTTCTTGGCTTGCCCACCCTATGAAATGCTCCCTGGGTGTGCACTAAAGCGATGGCTGTAGGCTGCATCCATCTCTTTCTTGTGTGAACTTGTGAAGAATTTTTAAGATGGAAACAAGGTGGTAGCAGTGGGCAGCCTTTTCTCAGCAAGATTGTGTCCTCTGTTTGTCAACTTCTGAAAATGTTTATGCCATACTTTTATGGAGTGTTATTCATGAGATATCTGAAGTAGCTTCTGAAATAAATCAGTAAGTGCACTGTGAGTAATCTTGAAGTACTAGAAGCATATTTATTCATGTAGTAAATTAAGCACATTATAGTTTTGTGGGTTTTTTATGTTTTCTACTGTGCATCTCTGCTTTGATTTACATTTCTTTAAGGTTAAATTGAATTATGGCTGAAATTAAATTACTTTAAAATTCTTCATGTGGAATGCCCAAATTTGATCTCATAGGAAAGAAAATTTCTAAACTTGAGCAAACATTGGGTTCTACATTGGCTTTTCTCTCAAACATCAACTGTTTACTTTCCACTTGAAAAAACATTATTATATTGCAGTGATACATTAAACAACTTGATGAGAGACTTGAACAATTATCTCATGGTTACCTTCTTCAGCTGTGATAATTAGTGAACTATTGAAAAGATGCACATTAGTAGCTGAAAAATGGAAAGAGATACAGTCCTTACACATTTCCCTACATTCCTTCTTCTCTTGAGTGTTAAAAGTTTCAAGAATTTTTTAATCATTTTTCTTGTAATGTCAAAGTTGATGCTATGAATTAGGTGATGTTGGGGATTTAATTGGCATTTAGCAATTCTTATTAACAGCTAGTAGTCCAAATGCATGACTTCCACAACTTCAGTGAGTAGTGTAATGGAGGTGTTAATTAACTTTTACATCGTTGGATGATATGTCTCCTGAATAAAGTATTCAGTTAGAAAACCTCTGGTCAGATGATGTAGAATAGCAGTAGAAGTTCATTGCTTTGGATCTCTTGCAAACAGTCCATCTAAACTGATCTAATTTTCTTTTCTGGGTGGTTCTTTTTTATTAGGTGTCAGGAGTACAGGCCTGAGAGCCTTTTTGTGAGCTAGTCAACTAGGTTATGCCTTAGTATCAACATAACAGGTTCTTGCCAGACATTAGTTGTCTGTTTAGAAGCTTTCTTTTAATTTAAAATCAAAATTTATTCATGATCTGTTTTGGACCTGACTGTTGTTTCAGTGTTATCCTTACTTTAAAGAACTCATTATCTTTTTGTTGTACACAGAAAGGGCTAGCAGCTTTCAGTTTTCAAAGTTAAATGCATTCTAATAAGGTGTGACAAGCTTTTGAATTAACATCCTAGTAGTCTTTCCAAAGATGGTAGTTTGTTACAGTCAGGGTTGTCTTAATTGCAACATTTGAGTTCACCTAAGTAGACTTAAAAAATATCTTTCTCCTTTCCTGAATGCAGACTCTAAAGTAGGCTTATAATCACCGAGCAAAATAGTAACATCCTTAAGATAACCGACAATAGCATTGTGCATGCCATGAGGTACATTTTATGAAGCTTAAAGAAAATAACTTGAGAAAACCTTTTACAGTGTTTTGCTATATTGAAAATGTTAAGTGGTTTGTTTTGTCCTTTCTTCCCTCAACTTTGCAAATCATAAGTAAGCCTGAGATCTACTAACATTATTCCAAATGTATTACCAAGAGTATAAATGAGCTGTTATTTTCCTGTTCATTTGCTGGTACCAAACTTGACATTCAGGTAAGAAATAAAGGGGGGTAGTATAAGGAAAACAATGAGATGACCCAAGCAAGAAATTATGATCAACAGATTAAAGAGAACTTTAAACCCAGAGTTCTGGCAGCAAAACAAAAAGCCCTTACAGTCAGATACTGGGTGTAGATAACTTCTAATAACTTCTTCGGGAGATGGCTGGGAGAATGTTGATGTGGTTGCGAACTATATACATCTTTTCCAAACTAAGTGCTGGTGTCTTTTCTAGACAGCTTATTATATGTAGGATTCCTAGTGAGTGTTTAATTTTCAAATCTTAACATGGCCTAGGGAAAGAAAAATCCTATAATGAGTTTAGCAAATGAATGCCTTCAAAGCTTTGTGTGTGAGGAACAAAGGTTTGTCCTGTCCTATTAATTTGGTAACCCTGACAAAATCAGAAATGTTTAAAGAGCTCTAATAGCTATTCTGACCTTGCTTCAGACATAAAGTGAAACAGAAAATAATTTCCGTTTCCATTAAAGCTCTGGTATATTTTATTTCTGTCAAAACAAACAAAAAAAGCCTACAGAATATTTTCTATGAGTATTAAAAGAGCTGCAATTCATTTGTATTCATTTAATCTCAATGCTTCTCTGTTGAGATAACACAATACATAATTTGACAGCATTTGTTTCTGATGATTCTTTCCTGGCTAATGGCAAGCAGTTCTGCCATCATCTGTGTATGTACTTAATTTATTTATCCTGCATAAATGAAGGCCCTGTTGCCAAAAGCATCTATTTCGTTTAGCGTTGTGTTTATGCAGATTTTTATTTTGCGCAGTCAAAAATCACGAGTGTACTTACGTGTGTTTGTTCATTGCTCTGTGCATCTTGGATGTCTCACAGGGGGCATTAACGATGTATGGAATTGTCTAGTTACAAATCTTCTTGTACAGAAATACAATTATAATTTTGATTATCTTGAAAAGGAATATTTTGTTGTTCTCAGAAATCACTATCCAGACATTTCAGTCAACTTGGGGGGCTTTTCTGTATGTGCTGTTTTCCCAAATTGAGCTCATGAATCTTTCAGGCAGATGGACAATTTTATGAAGTTTATGAATGGCTGAATGCTTTAATAGATCTGTCACGCACAGTTTGTTTTTTACATGTTAACTGATTTGCGAACAAAACATTACAAACTCGTATCTAGCAATTATAAAGGATTTATTTTAATAAGACTGGATCGAATCAGGCTTTTTAAAATTAGAATAAGTTCCAGATACAGTGCAAGATTTTGCTGGGGGGTGCCAGAAGCAAGATTTGGTATATGCCATGAGCTTTTGAGAATTCCTCTCTGCCTTCCCAAGTTACAGATTTTTTTACCTGGGATAGTGATTAATTTTATTTTCATTTGTTTCCTTTTTATCCTGTTGTATGCTTATGCATTGTGAAAGTACATGCTTCATAGGGCTGCTACATAATTCCACTGAGACAGAGAGAGCACACAGAGGCAAGCAAATCTGTTGATTTCATTTATGGTCAGTGATTTAGCAATCATTGTTTGCTTACTGTAGGAACCCCCACATCTGCCCTCCATATGCAGAAATTCAAGAAATCAGCATTAGGAAAAATGCTTCAAACCTGAAATGAAGCTAATAATGAAAATAAAATTCATGCATCTGTCAAAAAAAAAAAAAGTTGAGAAATGTTTATGAAAAGCTAATATGTAATGTGAAGCTTTTTTGAAGGTAGTATCTCCACTCTAGTGGTATTATTTTGTTCCATAATGTAACGCTGGCTGGAGAAGTAACCAGACCACCTAGTCTTGAGAAAGGCTGGAATCCTGCAGTGTTTCGGCAAAGCAGAGTGCACAACACAATACGGAAAATCCAAACCAACCATTTAGAATAGGTAATTGTTAGGGATTTTGCTTTTATGTGATGGAGAGAACACTTCTAATTACAGTTATAAAATGTACTGCAAATATGTATATGGCATTCAGGGATGTAGATTTCCAGTCTCTGATGATTTCTGACTTTATGTATCTGGTAATCTTAAAGGCCAAAATACAATTAAAATTTTCTTTCTGAAAAAAATGAAACTGTATATGTCATCCATTTTGAAAGCCACATAATACATCATTCTTCAGATTGAAAACTGGTATTGATGGAGAAGGCAAGTTAGAGGAGAATTAGTAAGGCATAAGATTTCTAACTTCCACTGATGTATATGAGTAGCAGTTGTTTCTGCTGCATTTTCTCAAAGTAGCTATGAGCAACTTTCCTTTGCCCTTTTGCAGCATTTTCTGTATTTGTGATGCAGTATTCCTACTCAAAAAGGAAAGATGCTCATGTTCAAGAAGGATTTATAAATATTTTAACTTCACAAAGTTTCTTTTTAAAAATGTTATGCAGTTCTCATGGTAAATGATAGTACTTTAAAACATATTTCAAGTGCAACTGATTCATTTAGATGAGAATAAAGAAAAAAAAAAGGACTCAAGTATCTTAGTCCCACAGTCTGTTCCATAAAGTAGTTCCAGGTGTGTAGAAAGAGATGTACAAACAAATGTAATGATATTGAACTCGGTATCCTTTAGCACTGCAAAATAATTTGGAACAGATGTTAGTCTTGTTGTCCTTTGAGTGATTTACCTACTACAATTTTATACTGAAGAAAGCAGTGGTAGATTATGCTAATGGATGGGAAAATGAAGATAATCCAAACTAAAATTTGAGTTTAAAACTGTTGCTGTCCTTCAATATATTTCAAAACACTGATTGAAGTGCTTGCTTTTTATCTGCAAACCTCAGTCTTCTGGCTTTCTGTTGGCAGTTTGATATTAATAATAGGGAATAGATTTTGTGCTACAAACTGTAATAATACATGAGAATGTTATCAAAGTGTACTACAAGACAAATCAAAATATGTGTATCTAGGCAGAGTGTTATTACAGGACCTTAAATACCCTCTTTTTACATACTCCCTGTTTTTTTTACTTTGGAAGAAAGTTAAGAGGTTTTAATGCTCTTAATCCAGTGAGTGACAATCTGGATGCCAGCTCTAGGTGTAAGGGCTCTAAATGTAAAACAAATTGACAGTGCCTAGTACACTGGAGCTCTTTATTTTTCATTTTGAATGCATACTTTTGTAGTACAGCTAATTAAATTTTGAAGGCAATTGATGATTATTACTTTTGAACTGAATGGTTTCTTTCTGTAGAATCTTGGAAGTGTTGCTAGTTGAGGTAATTATAAATTAGTTTAGAACTTCAAAAAGAACCCTGAGCTAATTTCTACTTCCCTGTTCTCATATCCCCACAACTAAAAGCAAGTTTCCTTTATTTCAGTGGGATAGAGTTTGTGAGCCCTTCAGCAAGGTATGAAATTCTGTAAACTATATGCAAATATCAAATAGTAAACTAATTTAGTCCACTTTTTGGTCATGGTGTTAAGTCTTCCTTTTTGATACAGGCAGTCACTTGGATTCCATTGTGCTGTAGTGGTTTTTGTTTGTCATCTTTGGGTAGTTTCAGAATTTATGTGAAGTCCAATAGAAGGAATAGGCTTGTCTTAATATCAAACGATTATGTTGACTGAAAAAGATCTGTGATGAAATGGCTTGTATCACTTGTAGGATGCCTAATTAAGCTGGCACATACTGGGCTGAATTTTAGCAATGTGCTTTAGGTCTGAAAAAAAGCAAACCCATCATGCCCAAAAACGATCTCTCCTCCCCTCCCCCCCTCCCCCCCAACAAACAAACAAACAACCAAAAAAACCCAAAAAAACCCCAAACAAAACAAACCACAACCTCCCCCACCCCCCCAAAAAAACCAACTCCCCTCAAAAAAACAAACCACAGAAATGTGGCACAGTCACCTTGTTTTCAGTCTCTTTTGCAATCAGTTTTCCTTTTAGACCGATGATGTTTTGTTGCAACTGCCTATTAACTAGACCAGCAGGATAGAGTCTCCTTCTATTCCAACATATTGGCTCCCTCACAGTCTCTCTGTGATGAGAAAATTGTAAAGTCACATGGCACTTTGGCATTACACAAGCAGCAGCAGGAGCTTTGGGGCAAGTCAGAGGTACAGTGATCTAACTGCATACTAGTCTGTACAAAATAATTTTTAACTGCTAGTCTAGCCTCTCTTGCTATTGTAAGTCGTGTTGCGGGTGCATTCGTGTGTTTTTGCAATGCATCCTTGCAGAGTGTTTCTCTAAAGACACTTAAATGTGTATGACTTCTTGCCGTATAAAGGGAAACACGAATGAGGTAGCAGAACCCTGCAAACAGTTACATTCCTACATGTGTACAAGGGATAAGTAGCGGAGGAGAAACAGAAATTGTCTCTGTGATTCCTGTCTTCACTCTCATCCTTCAGATTGTTTTCTTTAGCATCACAGGAAACAGATTTTCTTGCTTATTTTAGTTTTTTGTCTGAAAAAGTGTCCCTGATGCTGAAACCCCTTCATACCTGTGGAATGGGCCACAAGTCCCCAGGGAACCTGGATTATTCCAGGTTTCAGTAGTTGATGCCAAGGAAAAGGGATGATGGTGAAGTCATTCTTGAAGAAAAATATATATTGAAGGGGAAATTGATCAGTAGAACCTGGAGGGAGACAAAGGATAAGAATGAGAATCTGTTTTGCAGGAAATAAAGAAGAGAGATCATAATAAAAAGGAGTGACTGGTAGAAAAACTCAAGTCAGATCAGAAACATAGTTCTGATGCATCTTGAAGTTTGAAATAATTGTATTTGCTTTTTTAGTTTTATCTTTCTGCCTAAGGTTGCATTTTCGGATGAATCAGCAGTATTTCTCTTTATTTCTTAGAGGATTAGTCAGGTATCAATTGGATATCCCATTTGCTATTAAGGTAAAAGCAGGTTTTTTTGATGATATTTATATACAAATGATATACAACTGCAGTTCTTCCTGTCTGCTTTAGATAGCTGGACAGAGTTTGGAATGGTCAGCTTATAGTAGTGTTTCTGATTAGCATGTGATATAAAAATCTCATTGGTACAATATGTCTCTAACATATTTGTACATTTAATTATTTAACTATTAGATGTAAATACAAATGATCTCAATATATTTAGTATTCCAAATCAGGGGCATACTTAAAAAAAAAAGTCCAGAACTATGAGTAATTTTGATTGTTTGACAGTGGCACGCTCATTTCTTTAATTGACTGTTTTATTCAAAGCCATGTTGTGAAAAGTGCTATATAAGGCTTTCTAAATCATTCAAAGAGCATCTTGCTGTAAAAAGATTCTTATTGAATGTTCAAATACAACTTTGTGGATTGCTGCCAAATATATATTTTAACTCTGTTGCTTTTAGAAGTATTGCACAGGAAAACCAGTAATATTAGATTTATGGAAATGGTTCTTGAATTCAATTACTCTTTTATTGGTTTGTCAATGTACAAAATAAGGAAGTTGTTTAGTATGTATGGTTTTTGAAAGAATAAGCTGTTCTAAAATTACAAAATGAGTACGCCTCTTCTATGGCATACTAATTCTCTTCTTTAAATTAGTTACAGAAATGCACTGTGTGAAGAAATGCATTAAGGCTTTTATGAGCAACACACTTGCTTTTACCCTGCTTCATAAGAAGTATTACTGGAAAGTGGTGAAATGGGCATTTTGTGTTTTCTTTCTTATTTAAATAGAACTAAGTTGCTTCAGAACTGAGGTTAGTACCTCTGACCAGGAGGTACAGCTGCCTTTCCCTCTCTGGTGAGAGGGCTGCTTGGTCGCCTGGCACCCAGACCTGGCCAAGCAAAGCCAATGCAGAGGGAAATGGATTAACATGACTGATAATAATGATCTGCAAACCTGATTTTCCTCTTTTGCATAAGACTGAGAAAGTGCAGGGGCTAATTAAAATACTTAGATTAAGCCATGAGAAATCAAATAAATGCAAAACGGCTCATTTCTGCATCTCTGATGAAGCAGCTCCAGGATGATATAAAATGTCTGTCTTCGTTGTTTTTCTGCATGGCTTTAGGGGACTAGTAGTGTCAAGGAGAATTGAAGTCGAGTGATTGATGTGTTAAGGTAAAAAGCCAGTGATGTAATCTTTGTCCCAGAAGGCATGTTGTTCCTTGGTATATCACCTGTTTTACAAGGAAAGGCTTAGAGGAGATTGATTATGTATGAGGAAGAGTCAGCTAGAAGAATTAGCCAAGAGAGTATAGTATTCATCTAGACAGTTTCCTTTTAAAATTGAACAAAAAAATCTATGCAAGTGATGATGAAAAACAAATAACCTTAGGGTGAAACATAAGTCAGAAATTTATTGTGTGCAAACAAGAAATAAGCTGTCTTTGTATTCATTGCAACAGGAATGTGTGTTTCCAACTACAAATGTATCTGTCTGATGGTTGTCCCTTCAGTGTTGGACAACTTTGTAGGGCACAATATTTGATAGGATAGTGCCTAGACAGAAGAGTTTCAAAAAGCATTCAGATGGTATTGTTGCTTTCATATTGTGTATCTCTTTAATGAAAAGTATCATTTTAATTCTAACTTCATAATTTACATGGATAATATCCTGTGTATATGCAAAGCTGTCTAATGCAGCATCATGATTTTTGCTCTATGCCTTTGAGTTTTTAGTGCTAGATGGCTGTCATCCAGAATTTGTTGGGGAGGGGGAACCAACACATAAGAAAGCTTTGTTTATAAAGAAAAAATTAGGCAATAATACATTTTGATTCTTACATTGATTACATTATTTCTTCCTGTCTACATCAATGGGACTTCTGGTTTATAAAGCTGTCTAATTTTATGCTGAAAGCTGGTGAGCGATGAGTGCTTTTGATAAATTATATTTCCTCTCTGATCAGTGCAGCTAAGCATTGTGACTTTTGCTGGTTTAGGAAATAGAAGTTGAATATGAATGGAAACTTCAGACTCAAGAGCTGAGCAAAAATTAAAGTACAACACAAATATAATTAATTTATGGGAAACAGATATTTATAGTTTCTCTTGGACAATTCAAATTGCCCCTTTTCTATTGAGCAATCCGGTATGAGAAACTTATTTTTAACTGAAGGATGCCTTAGAAGGCTTTTTACCTTAATCCTGTTTTCAGCTTTTTAAATTGTCTTTAAGATTTTTTTTCTTGAATTACTTTTCTTGATGTTGGACATCAGTGAGTGTATTTAACTCTGAAGTCTGTCTTGTCTCCTGGGCATTTTGATATTGTGCAGTAAACTTGTTTTGCTACTGTCATAATCTAATTTTATTTTTGTCTTTTTCCAATCATTTTTTCAACAGGGAAACCCACATCTTATCTAATTGAGCAGAATGAACTTAGCCTCCTTAAATTTCCTCTTGCTTTGTATAATGGTCTCATACCAGGGAAAGCATCTCATTCATTTCTTTGCCCAGAAGTACCTCTAGCCAGCTGGAATGCTAACCCAGCAGATAAGATTATGCATTTGAGAAGCTTCACACCGAATGGGTATCACTGTTGTTGGTATCCAGCAATAGTCCACAGGCACAGAACATCTTCTGTTAACATCTTGTTGTTGTTAACATAATACGAGTAGGGAAAAAGAGATTTGCTGTGGGAATGTTCTCAGGTGAGCCTCAAGATTTGCATACATTTAAGCTTGGTCTGTGTTTGAAACTTCTACACAGTTCCCTGGTGCTCTGATCAGATCTCTTGCCTTGCCAGCAGATTATCACACAGCAATTGGAAATGTTCAGTTTGTGATGCCCCAAAGCACACGTTAATGACTCCAATGTTTGAACAATGAGACAAATGTTTATTGGCTGTGGGATGCAGTGAAAACAAGATGCGTTTAAAGCACGGCGTACTCTAGTGGCACAACACAAACAATGAATAATAAGGAAAGTTTAAATTGTTTTGGCACAATTTGTTGGAGAAGGTTAGTGTCTTCCCCTTATGCCTGTTTTACTATGTAAAAAACCCTCCATTGTGGGAATATGGCTATTACACTGATGACGATGTAATTCTGCATTCCTTTTGTTTTAATTGCCGCTTCAAGTTTTAGCTTCTGATTTAATCTCAGTTCTGTGGAGGCCACAAATCTTAAGAAAATTGTTTTGGATAGGCATGCCTCAGGTAGGTCACAGGAAGAACGGAGGCAGGACATACATTTCTGTTAAGCCTGGATTCAGCAGAATGAGACATCTAGGGTTGGTATTTTCCCTGCAGTTTATAATACCTTGACTGTTGCTGTACTGCCATTGCGGCAACTTATGTAAGTATCATGTATTGGAAAGAAGTTAAGAGCATAAATGCTTTTTTCCTTAATTGTTTAATGCAGGATAAACACTCAGGTGAATCATGTTAAGCTTGTTGACCTTACATGGAGATGGAAGTTCAGCAGTCATGTCGAACAAGTTGATGCCATAATTTGGCTGATCTTATTGGCATTACATTAATGATTTGCAATTTCAGATTATGTCTAGCCTCAGCATAAAAGTCAGGCTTGAAAAGAATTTTATAAATTATTAAAATAGTGGGTTATGATCAAAGGGTTAAAATGATAAAGTTATTTTGGTCATAGAACTGTAGTTGAGCACTGAAATTGGTTTTAATGGAATAAATTATTCAACTATTTTTTTCATAAAGTAAACATTAGAAAAGAGTGGCAATTCAAGATATTAGTGACTACATCAATATAGCAGCATAACATAAATAATGTTAAAAAGTAAATACAAGAGAGGACTTTAACCTGATGCATTTGATCCTTAAAACCAATTATCACTGCCTCAATGTTTCCTCACTCATTATAGAAATGTATTTAACTCTGCTTGAGTTTTTTTCTGAAACATCGTGCATTGCAGGCAGAATGTAAAATGAGGATGGCGGAGATGGACAGGAAGGAGTTCTCTGTGATAGGAAGAAGGGCACCAGTTACTCTGAATGCTCCCTTTTTCCTGATGTCTCAACAAAGGCTTCTCCACAGGCTCTGCTCACTTCTCCCCTCCTTGGCAGCACTTCCCTGGTTTTCTTTCTTGATGTTGAGAGACAGCTTGATCTGGAACTGCCTTGTGATGAGATGGACTCTAGCATTTTTTTAGTAATAGACACAAATTGCTCCTAGAGTGACAATAAATTATTTGGGTGTTTTCAGTGTTCCTAATTGCTGCTCTTACAGCCTTTCTGCAGGGTTGTCAGGTACGATTTGAGCTGACTGTAGGTCATGACCGAAGGGAGAAAAGGCAGTGAAAAACGAAAGGACAAAAAGGTATAACACATTCTTGACACTATCAGTGCTTAACTTCCCTCTCAGACCATTATGGTTACTTAAAATATCATCTAACTTTTAAAGCATATCATTTCATAGCACTTAATTATATTTAGCGTATGATGTTGCATAAAGTGTACAATAATTTCTATTGTATTGCTGTTTTAAACACAGCAAGAAGCTTTACATGCATTTCTTACCCATCCAGCATCTACCAGACCTGTAGGCTGCAGATCAAGTATAATTTCTGCGTTAAATGTGGCCATGTGTCTGGAGTGTGCTGCTAGACAGATCACCATAGACAATCCATTGGTCTTGTGAGGCGAATGTTGATTTTAACTGTTCAGACACTGGAAACTTGTGCTGTTAACTTTCAAGAAAAGAAGTGAAAATAGGTTATGTTCTCTGTGCAGTTTTGAAAGCTTTGTACTTTTATCCAAGGATCTCCTCATTTTGGTGGTGGTGGTGTGTTGGTTTTTTTGGGGGGGGGGCAGGGATTGGTTTTGTGGGGTTTTTTTGGAGTTTGGTGGTTTTGTTTTAGGGGGGGTGTTTGTGTTAGCATGGTTTTTTGTTGTTTGTGTTTTGTTTTTTTTAATCCAAAATCTGTAATGATGTTACAGTACTACATGTGAAAATGGAATGCTAGGGGCTTCTGACCTGACCAAGTTACACAAGAGGAAGTGGACTTTTGAATAAAATACAGATTTTATTCCTTTCCACTCCTGTCTATTCCTTAACACTTCTGCAATCATGCTACAAGTTTAAAAGACTTTCTTCAACTTGTGTGCATTTGCATAGATGTTGTGACAGCTAAGCAGGGAATGTAGGAGAAATTAAAATAGATAATCTTCTTGGGAGTCTGAATTCAGCATGTATATGGGCACAATTGTGTGGCTGCCATCTGACTTAGCTAAGCCTAATTGCTCTCATCTCTCAGAAGTGATTGTTATTCTAGGCATTAACTGAAATTTAGATTTTAATGTTTCTTAAGAAATTATCTACTATAACTTACAACACAGCATCTGTATGCACTTTATATTTTTGGAGACATTTTATGCTCTAGGTGGTTCCCAAGTGGCCATTAATAACAGCAGCAAAATTCTTTCAATAATGGCAGAAATTACAACACAAGGCATGATTTTTTTTTTTTTAGAAATGTCCTGTTAAACTATCCTTGAGACTGTTTTTATACTTCTCAACCAAGTTTTTAAACGCACAGAACTGTCGCGCAATGTACTGCAACAGAGAGAGATAAATGCCAATGACCCCTTTAGGGCTGAGTTTCTTCAGTTATCACTTTACCCCATTCTGCAGTCAGCTGCAGGCTCTCTGAAGCAAGAACTAGATTTGGGGTGTGTGTATCTACGGAGACACACACAGTGTGGTCCTGATATCAACTGATGCATGTAGGAATTACTACAAAGCACATAAAAAATCTAAAGAAATGGGTTGCCTCTACAAACAATTAATATTAATTGTCTTTTAAAGGTTACTAATAGCAGTGGCTGAAGTGTTAAAGCATGCCTTAGTTATGAACAGAGTTTGCCGTTACGTGGGGCATTTATGCTGTTCTGTTCATGAATTATTTAATTTCTTTCTCATTTTGTGTGACAGGTGGTACCTTCTTGGAAATGCATGCACTTTTCCATGGAACTAGCTTCCAAAATGTTCTGACACTATATATTCTGAAAACTGTGGTGTTTTAAGTACTAAATGATCATTTAAAGTTGGTAACCATTCCTGTTTTGTGCTAGCGTGCACTGTTAACCCCATGCTCTGAGCTCTGTTCTTAAAGTTTCCTTCTAGAGCACCAATGTCAATGTGTATGTCTCAGTCTCAGTACTTCTTAAAGCACCTTGTTTAGAATTGAATCACAGTTTGGAAATTTAATTTATTTTCAATTAGTTCCCCCTTTAGCTATGTACAGACTCTAATTCCCGGACTCCTTAGATCAGTGAATGACGCTCATTCCATCATGACGTTTCCTAGGATTAACTGTCACAACCCAGACAAACAAATTTATTCCAGTTATGAAACACGAGTCAAACTTAATTTTTGGAAATGAAAGCCAGTAGTTTATATTAAAGCATCCTACCATCTCACTCCCTAGTTGTTGATTTTGTTTGCACTGTGAAGGTGGCAGCCAAAGGGTTAAAGTGAATGACTTTCTTTGTGATAAGAAAATAGGAGAGAATTACATTATTTCTGACATGAAATGGGGAGAGATAAGGAATAGAAACATAGTAGCAAATTGGTGACATTTTGCAAAAAGAACTTGGAGAAGCTTCTGTGTGTTTGAAAAACAAACCCAACTTAAACCTTCTGGTTGAACTTACCCAGAAAGTAAAAATTGGAAAAAAGCAAGAACAGAACTACACTTGCATTTAAAAAAAGCTGCTATGAAATCAAATTATAACTCAGTATCCCAGTTATTTGATATACAGTAGAAAGTAAAAACAGAATTTATTTTAAGGTTATGTGTGTTTATATATTTTGTTTTACTACTTCTACACCTGTCCTTGCACATGCAGTATTTTCATGGTAAGTACATAATACACGTGTGTTATTTTTTTTTTTCCTTCTTTTTTAAATATAGCTCTTTATCTCTGTAACATTTTTTTTAATCCTTTTCACCTCCCTAGGTATACTTTGCAGTATTTGTGTTTCCATTTGCCCTCATAGTTTATTGAGGCTTAAACCAAATCTGTGGGTAGCAAACTGTTTTCTTTAAATAGCTACATCAGGATTCCATCCTCACAAATGCTTTTTACTGTTTTAAAAACTATTTTAGGTTGAGAAAGTAGCAATATCTTTATTGGTCTTCATAATGATTTTATTTATGTATCTGTTTATATGTCTATATATATATTAAACAAACCTATTATTAATATTTTAGCTGAGTTGATTTTAAAGTACTTTATCATCTCTGCTAATCTGTGTACTTTGAGTTCTAGTTGAAAGCAAAATAAACAACTGCTCTGCCACTCCCATTGCAATTTTTTGTATATTTTGTAATTCTCAAATATGCAAATTTAACGTCTCCCAGATCTGGCTGGATTGCCTGATCATAGCTGAATGTTTTCCACTGCAGATATTCTTCTGGTGTGTTACCGATCTAAAGAACTTCCTAAAGTTTGCTTATGAGAGATTATAGAATTCTACAGAACACCTTTAGTAGCCCATTGTGTACGTGAAACGCTGAAGATCTTTTTAAGGCAAGTTTTGTCAGGATCTCAGTATTATTACAGATGGCCTTTAAAGCAAGTATACTTTTACAGAGGTATTAAATTGATTATTTTTCATATTGGGATTTTAAAACGTTCTGGGATGTTTGCTTTTTGTTTGGGGAATGTAATAGCAACTTCATTGCAGTGAAGTGAATTTATCAAGAACTGTTTTATTTGCTACATCATCAGAAAAATAGCAAATACAAATACTGATTTTTAAAAAGTGTAAATAATCTAGTGAAGTAATATGTGTATCTTCAAAACTATTTAGAATAGAAAGTCTAAATGCTAATGAGATGAAAAAATAGAGAATCTCTCAATAAACATTATGTAATAATTGCCAGCCAGTGTAATACTAACAGTGTAAGCTTATGTCATAATCATCATTATAGAATTCTTCCCAACTTTTGTAAATTATTTTTCCCCTTTTTATCACACTGTCAGGGCCAGCGATTCCATATATTCTGTACCAATCTGGACAGCATACTCAAAACTTGAATTTTGCACAAAATAAATTGTCAGACACCTCAGACCTTAACCTAACACATTGAAACAATCACTGAATTCACTTTTCTACTTGCTTGTATCCTTCATAGTAAAATACTATTATAAATTAAGCTCTTTTCCGTGCTAGGTGCAGTGTTCAATTTAGCTTTACTGTGATCTGCTAATCTAAAATTTATTAAATATATAAAGACAGGAGTACTAACCAGATTTGTAGGTAGCAAAAAAGTATTGTTACTTGCTATTGATCTTTCAGTATTCCGAAGTATCTGAAAAACTAACAAAATCTATGCCGTCCTGTTTTGAATATCTAGAGAAAATCAGCAATCTTCATACAATTTCTTGTTCTGTTTTCCCTGTTGAGCTGACTGGATACATTGACCAAAAATTATGTTTATCTTTCATTAAAGTGGTACTGGATGTCAGGGACACTGTTAAATTCTTAATTCCAGTGGAATATAAGAGTTACTATGCAGGTTCAGGGCAATGCTCCATATTCTGGCCCCATGAGGCTGATAACACATAGTTAGGGAAGAGTAGAACAGGTCAAAAAAGTAGTGTTGATTACATGAAATACCTTTTCATTAGCCTGTGTCTTATTAAGTCCTTAAGGGAAGAAGTAGTAACTTCTTTCTTTTTAGAACTTCGTGGCTTTTCCTTCCATAAATTTGAGTAATTCTTTTGGACAATGCATTGTGGAACCGAGTTCTGTTTTGAAATGCATATAGTGCAGAACAAGTGCCTGTTTAGTTCACTTTCATTTGCTTTGATAAAGAATCAGTAAACCCAAGCAGGGTTCTCTCTACTTTTCCTTCATCATTCATGCTTTCACACACAGCAGTTGCTATCAGTCTTCAGTCACCCCTTTTCTGCACTGAAGATTGTTAGTCAATCTACAATTCATATCATTCCTTGTTTGGAAATATTGTTTCTACCATCTCTTTCACTCTTTCTTTTGCTGTTTCTACCTATCCTCTGTCTTGGGTGATGGCAGAGGGTGCAAGCTGTAGATAATACTAAAGATTCAGGCACAGGTTCGAGTAACTTAAAGAGGTTTTCTATTTTCTTTGTGTTGTATTTCTTGTTTTGATTACCAGTGAACTGTGAGCTGTCATTTCCACTGAGATGTCTATTTATATATAGTATCAATATTTTTTTCTGCATAGTAATAGTTGTCAGCTCAGAGTCCATCACATATATTTGAAGTTAGTGTTTTCTTTCCCATGTGAGTTACTTTGTTTTTCTACATTGAAATTCATCTGCCATCCAGTTATTGATGAAAGAATTTATAAACTTTCCTACTAGTCTGGAAGTGCATGTTGTCTGCAAAAAATTGTCATTTCACTATTAACTCTTCTCTGAATCATATATGAATAAGTTGAAAAGCAGTCGCTAAACAGGTCTTTGTGGAATTCCAGTGCTGGCTTCCCTCTGCGGTGAAAACTAGCAATTTGCCTACCATTAATCTTGTGATTAGATGTTAATCCTTTCATGAAAAGGAATTTTCCCTCCCTAGCATTTAGTTGCATTCTCTTTCTGTGTTTGGTAAAAACAACACATTCTGTAGGATGATATGTTGTCCAAATGCACGTAAATTCTGTAGTTTCTTGCACTTTCTATCAGTATTCTTGATACTGGTATCAGACTTTAGGACCTGTAGTTTCCCAGATCCTGCAAACATATTCTTCTTAAATACGGAGGCTGTATTTGCCAGCTACTGTTTCTCTCAAGTCAAAATACTAAGTATTGGGTTTATGTGCCGCAGTTGCAATTCAGCCGTTTCATGCCTGGGTTCCCTTAAACTCCAAGTGGAATAGCCTCTGCTTCTGAGAGCCTGATACTGATTGTATTATAAACTTGTTTTACAGCTGCTTCTCCTAATGATTGATTTTGAGACAGGTCTTCCACCATATCTGTGATAAGTAGAAGTTGTAATGTGAAAATCACCACAAACTCTGGATACAGATGCCACATAACTTGCATACATTTCTTCTGTTGTCCTATCTGATTGTTTTTCTACAGTAGTCTTACTTTTCGGCAAGCTCTCCTCATTGGAAAATAATTTATTATTAGTCATGTACATCTTTGCAAGCTGTTCCTCAACATTTTGACTGTTTTGTACTACATTGCTGAGGGTAGAACACTCAGTTTTCAAGCCATGAGGATTTTAATCATTTGGATTTGACTTAAAGTGTAACTTTATTTTAAACAGGCTTTGGTGCCTTGCTCTTTGGCCAGGAGGACTTCTTCCTCTTACTCCCTCTTTTTTTTTAATTTGTTGTGCATTCATTGCTCTGAGACTGAAGTGTAGTTTGTTTCAAACAGAAAAAAGACTACCAAAACAAAAAATTCCTCAATGCTTTGGGAGTGATTTTTACCCTTTCAGGGCTCCCATTAACATTATTTTACTGAACTTTCTTGTTTCGATGTAATTCTTCTTTGACTATCTTCATTTTTTCTGCAAAAATGTATAATATAGGTAATCTAAAAAATCTGTGTGGAAGTTGCATTAAATTACTCATACCATATCTTGGGTATTGCTCAGGATCAAGTGGAAAATTTCATCTTTAAGTAGTATTTTCACCATGTACTAACACATGACACTTATTCATAATATGAAAAACAAACAAAAACCAAACCAAAACCAAACAAAAAAAATTTTGAAGTTGTGTCCTGACCCTAAATTTACATAAACTGCATAGGTAATGATGTCATTGCTGATTTTGTATTGTTTTCTACCCGCAAAACTTTCTCTAATGTCTGTTAGCTTATCACACTGCTAGAATCTTGGCCATCATTTAATTTGTAGCACAGTACTATTTTTCCCTGATTAGGCCTGAAATGTCAGTCCATATTATTTTTTATTTGATGCAATTGTCTATTATAAGTGTCGTCTTAACATATAGAACTATTCCTTTACCAGGTGGACATGATCTCTTTCACAGATTAAGTACGAGTTGGGAGTCCCTGTGACTTTCTCCTGCCAACGTCCTGATGAGCCTGTGCTTCTTTAACACCAGCCAGTACTTACGCCTCATCAACCTTTGGGCCCTGTTATTTGTATAGAAGCATTTATATGCTTAATCGTATCTGAGTCCCATAAAATGAGATTTTTTTTGGAAACAATCCCTACCAGAGAGTGCAAGATTAATCTAGTAATGAAACTGTGGGCCCCCTTTTTAAAATTCTCTGCCAATAAAAATATAAAATAAAATAAACCTACACAAATGTTAGTACAACAGAGGAAATTTGCACTGTTGGATGCTAGACTGCCAGATACTGAGAGAACTGGAGCTTTCCAGTTATATTGATAGGTGACTTACCACAGTCTTTTCTTTAATCTTAACGAAAAATGAATGGTTAAGTGCTGCTCAGCAACTCAAATGACTGTCAGTCTCTGTAATTTGTTTGGGGATGTTTTTTAAAGTAGGATCTATATGCATATGGTCTTTAAGTATTTAGCATCTTGACATCTCTTCTGACAAGCCAATAGAATTCCAAACCTGCAGGATTTAGTAGCCCTGCTATGTAAAGGAGGATAACTGGCAAAGTCCTGCCAAAACCACTATTGTGAATTTACCAGGCCGGTTTATAATAGCAAATATTGGACTTGTTACAGTATTTGCCTCTTCAGTGTCAGCCGATATAGTATCTCCAAGACATTCGAGTTTCTCTCTGATCAGTTAGAGGGAGCATAAGGTAAATGATTATACCTGAACGTTTCTCTTAAGCAGACTGTTCATGAAGGGTGTTTTTTGCACAATTTCATCTGTCTCCTGTTTCTAACATCTGTTGTGTATTTCTACATATGTTCCTGTCTTTATAACAAATAGTGGGATGTACACCCAGCACTGAGTTTTCCAGTGTCCTGTTACAACCCGGCCCCAAGTGATCACATAAGGGAAAAACTCCTGTTGCTTAACTGCTTCCATTTAAGCTTCTTCATGACATTCAAACAGTTGAATTAGTTCCCTGTTGCTCTTACTTGTCCAAGAGATTGACATGAAACCCTATACCTGGAAAAGCGAAACATTTCAGGAATGTTTTATAAAATGTAAAATATGAAGATTGTTACGCTTACTTTTATTAAGGATGTGCAAAAACAAAGGTATAGCTAACACCTCTCTACTCCTCTTGATCTGAATAGGCTTAAGTCTTCAGTGCTTACTGGAAAATAAATCACGATGAAGCAAATATTGGCCCTTTTGACTATTTCCTCACTGCAATTTTTAGCTGATATATGTGTGTATAGTTTGGTATTATTATCACGGTGACTTAAGCTTATGGAGAGTTTGTGGTGCGTAAATCTTGACTCCTTTTTTAATTGCAAAGAATTGTGACTATTATGTAGCTGATCTTGCAAATTCAGAAATATTCAGTACTTTAATTATGCTTACTTTATTTAAGTGCTAAAGGCCGCAACAGGCCTGCAATTGCTAGAATGCTAACAGCACATAATACAGCCAATTGCAAACAGCAGTCTAATTTGTTGATTTCAAGTGAGGGCTAATTATATTGCTTCATTTGCTGAGCAAATCATATGAGAGCTTCTCTAAATCAGCCTGATTGTGTAATGAAGAGCTAATTACAAACAGCAGTGTTCTTGCAGTAAATTTATGGTGACTGCTAATGCCAGGTTGGCACTGATATGACAATGGCTCATTAGTACATTTACAAAAGTAACAGTGGAACTCTGCCCAAAGCACAGCAACCGTTCTTTGAAAAAACAGCACACACCCATGAGAAACAGCCACTTTTGTCTACTTCTTGGAAGGAACTAAATAACTGAATAGCACTTCTAGGGAAACCCACCATAAGATGGAATGACTTGGAAAGCATTCTTCCCAGCATTTAGAGCAGGTGGGCTTTGAAAGTGTTGTTTGCCTCCAAGCCTTCACCATTTGTGACAACTGGAGGTCTGGTACATCCTTCTGCGATTCCTTTTTTCCCGTTGTACCTTCGCTGTATGGAGTCAAGGGTTGTCTTGGCAGTCGCAAGGCTAAAAGAGGATTTCCGATAGAATTATGTTTGTGTCAGCCCTGTGCTGATTAAAAGAGTTTTAGATTTCTACATTTCAATGTATTTTTCTGCTTAAGTTGAAATTGGTGGTGACCTGATGCAGCTTCTGTTATTTAATTCTAAATTATGTTTACTGTCAAACCAACCAACTAAACCAGAAAGACGAACTGATCACTGTACAAATTCATAGCATAGGATAAGTTCTATAGTTTTTCTGAAGTTTCCATTAATCTTCTGGTTTTTATTAATTTATTTGAGTTCCATGAAGCATACTTTCTTATAGATACTTTAAAGCAATCAGAGTAATTTATTTCTGAATAGATGTGTGTAATTGCCTGTTCGATTTTAAGCCTGACACCCACAGTAGATTGAATGCTATTTTACACAAAGGCTTCTAATCTATTAAATGGTGCACTGGGACTGATTTCCTATGAAATTGCCTGATACACTTTCTCTCTTGGCACAATAGCACTGCATAAATTTCTTCCTGTATGTCTCCATCCTGCTTTCTTTCTCCTGTAACACGGAATAATGAAGCTGCAGCCTTTTATTATTTCCTCTCTAATCCTGCTCAGCGACAGGTGACCCTTGATGAATGGTCTGATTTAGACAGCCACCCCAACTACAGAAATACATATTCATTAGATCAACTGCAATGGACTTGAACTTTTATGAAGCAGCCTTCTTTGAAAAATTACGACATTTAGCTCCAACAAAGTAGTGGGGGTTTCCCCCACAAGCTCTAAAGGGGCTGTTTGCTCTGGTGTCTTTGAGTTTTGACTGGTTCAGGAGCTTGTATGTAGCATGAAGGTAGTCCAGGCCAAATTTATAGATCAGCACCTTGTGGTCAGTAGAGAATTATTGGAGAAAGAATACAAAAAACTTACTAGGAAGAATATGGTAGTCACTGGTAGTTAGTGACTCTATCTGGGCTGTCATTTTATGTAGCCTTCAACAGAAGGCATGTATGTGCAATGTTATTTTGAAATTCCAGAGAGGAAATTAATATATGCAAATTTCATCCAATTATACATTTGTTAGGCATTGGGAACACCATTTTTTAAAAATCACTATTTACAAAGTGTCTTGCCTCAGTCTTTTGAAGTACACATTCTCAATGAGAGATTATAGATGCTCTTGATTTTAGCACTATATTCTAACATAAAATCATTCTCACTAAACAGATCTGCTCCAAAACTAATATGCTAATAAACGCTAATAAGACTGTCAAAGGAACCATAGTTTTATGTTTTGTGAGACGTAGCCAACATATTGCAGTAGAGAATTTCGTAGTTATTTTTATAGTTCCTTAATTGTTTGTTCTCTGGAAAATGTGGGAAGGGGATATTGCAAAGGCACAGCAGAAAATACTCATCAAAGTTATTCCCCCTGTTTTCAGATTAGACATCAGACAGAAGGGAAAGGTACTATGGTTATATATTAACCCAATGTGCGTGTTAGCCATACTATTCTAGAGAAAATCTGTAGGTAACTACATTTCTTTCTCCTCTCCATTTCTACCTGACAGAAGAGTACTGTCAGTAGATAACTAAATGGTTATTGTACTGTACTGAAGTATTTCTTTCCAATTTATGGGTGGTCTTCCTCTTAATCTGCAGGGTTAGAGTTCAGTGATTTCGGTTGACTCCACAATAATTTTAACAGAACCCTGTCATATTCTGGAAAGCTTGCACTTTCGATGTAGACTGATGTTTAACTTAGAGGTGGCTTCTGGCTTTCTCTTTTGATCTTGGATTTGTAAGCTAGTCTCCTTATTCATGCTCTCAAAGAACACCATTCATCTGCTTCTTCCCTTGATCTTCCTACACAAGATTTGTGTTAGAGATAGACCTTTCAAAAATTATTTCCTTACTTTGATTTCCCATTAATCTGAATTTTAAAGCTGAGTTCAAAACGAATTGTTCCTTCAGTAGGAGAATGGAACAGAGGAGCAAACCATCTCAAAATGGGCTAATACCTGAGGTGTCTGCATGAATTTTTGTCTAGTTTCTCATGAGCACCAGTATTGACACTTTTTTCCCCTTTGGTATTTGCATACATCACATGTTACTGGTCCTATATGACATCTTTATCTCTTTATAGGGCATCCTAAACTTTTTTTTAAAGTTGTTAAAAAGCTGCTTTTAGTTAGAGCAAATGTAAACCAAATTCAGATACAAGCTTGTAGTTCTAAGACCTGTTTACCAAACCACTGGGTGGGATGAGATGGCATTGGGAGAGGTGGGGGGAATCAAAAAGGCTTTATTTGTGAAACCCTTATGTGAACCAGTCCTGATAAACTGATCTACTAAAAATTAGCATGAGAATAGTATTGGAAGTCATAATGCTGTATCTGTACCATATTTTCTTTTTCTACTTTGTATTGCTTACATTGTTTTTAATTTCCATGCTTATGATGCCCTCTTGGGTGCACTTCACAAAATGTGTGTCTGGGGTTTGATTTGCTACTGAAGAAACAAGGGAATGACATGGCAAGATAGATTAATAATTTGGCCCACAGAGCGGGCTTCATTTGTTCCAAAGTTGTAGTGACTCAGTCGACTGGAGATGATGAACGGATGTAAACTACAGGATTATTCGTGCATGTTTCTGTGGCAACAATACCATTGAACACTATTAATGTAGATTATAGATAATTATGGTGTTTCTTTAGGAATGCTAATACTATTTTTTTGTATCGCAGCACTTCACTAATTCAGTTATGTCTGATGTTAACTCTCAGAGAATGACTTAACTTTTTTTAAAAAAAAAACCAACAAATATTTTCAAGGGGCGTTTGAAGTATATGCAAGGCACAAAAAATTGAAGATATGACTTTCCACTTTAATTGTAGAGGTTTGCACATTTGAATAAAGCTTGTGTGTGAACATCTATGTTATGCATGCATGATGCATGCATTTGTACTCCGCGTATTCTGGGTTGTACAACACCATTAAGTCACAACTATACAATATTAAGTAGATATCTTGTTTAGTGCTTTCATTTAGACAGGAAATTTGACTGGTAGAAGAGTTTCTCTCTTTGGTTAAATGGTTGCTAATCATTCTGTTTGAAATCTTGCTGTTGTGATCCTGTTGTGGAACTGTTTGGTTGGAGGTCTTCTGCAACCAGCTGTACTTGAGTGTCACTTATTTGTGTTGAAGTTTATGTCTGTCCTTTTGTTGTGCATTTGACATCTTGTGTACTAAAGGATACGGGTTAACAATTGATTTCTATTTATTGCTTCATTAAACAACATTTAATGCTATTCAAAATCATCCCCATTACACTGATTTCATGCTAATAGTGTCCTGTTTCAGTAACATTTACTGCTATTCTGTATCATTAGCTAAATCAGTTTCCTGAGACTTCTTAATAAGGCGGCAGTCCCAGTTCAGGGTATCCCAATTAAGCCAAGTGTCTCATAGCCATGTAGTACACTTAGGCAGCAGTTCGCATGCTTTGCTTTGGGACTTTTTTACAATATTGCAGGTATGCTATTAGCACATCTTTTGGTGCTACTGGAGTACTAAAAGCACCACTGAAGTTCTAATAGCTTGTCACTCAGTTCAAATTGCTATCTTCAAAAGCAACATTGACTGGATTCTGCTCCACACACCCCCATTTTTCACAAATACTGCCAATAGTCTGACAACTGGCTGTTTCTCATCCTCATTTCTTTAAGAGGGCTCATATATTTTCTCTGTCTAGAACAAATTATAGGTGAATATTAATTATAAATGGAAATATGTTCATACAACCTCTTAGAAAATTAAATTATTTATATTTGTCCCAATTTCTGGTTGAACATGGTAGAAACTTCAATCATCAGTGCTTTTTTGCTGCCTTGAAACAATATAAAAAATGTTTTCTTCCTAAGGTAGAAGAAGAGGGGATTTTGAGGTTTCTTCAGCTTGAGGTATAAAGGTCATATGTAGACTCCAAAGAGCAAGCCCACTGCTTGAGATTTGCTATCCTGATAATCATTTGGGGTAGCTGCTTCTGCATAATAAATACCACTAGTTGTATTGAAGCTTTGATGCCATTCCAGAAATGGGAATGGATCACTCACATCAAGATATCTCAGCTGAAAACCATCACTGAAATAAGTGGTTGAGATTAGTAGCAGCAATCTGAAACTGTCCAATTGTTATGTTTTAGGAAATTAGGTTTAGTTTTTCACTAGTTGTGAAAACTAGTATTGGTTAAATTTCTATTGCTAAAGAGAAAAAAAGAGGGAGAAGAGGGAGGAAACTAGCTCTTTTAGTATCCTTTTGCATTTCAGTTGCAATGAGATGAAGGTTCCCTAGGAAATCAGATACTAAGCAGCAGGATGCAAGTAGTCCCAGAAACATCTTCCAGTCTGTGGTAGCGTCACTCCCAAGTTTTTACGGTGTTATTCAGATAGCAGAAAGATATTATGTTATCAGTATCATGAGGGTAGACTTCATGGTAAAAGGGCCCAGAACTTTTTGGGTGAGCTGCCAGTTCACCCTTTAGGAGCTAAAGCTGAAAATCAACGTACTAGTTGACTACAAATAAGTATATAAAAAATTTTAAAGTAACCAGATGAGACATTCTGTGCATGATTTTCAGGTAAGCTTTGAAAAAAATCCAGTCTTTAAAAATATTGCTTGATTTCTGTTCTTAAAAGCAGCTTAAGCTGTAATTCTTGGGAAACTAAAAGCTGTGCTCACACCATTACAGATCTGAAGCTTGTTATTTCTGCTTGAGTTTTGACTTTGAGTATTTCAGTGAACCTCTTACCAGGCAACAATTAATTGTGTAAATTAATTGGCTCACTTTTATAAAAAGTCCATACATGGGAATCTGGATGAGTTCACAAACAATGCACGAACAGACCAGAGGAAATGACAAATGATTAGTTACAACCTTTCAGAAGATTTTTATCTTAAAGTATGGATCATATATAAAAATCTCAATGTTTGTTTTCTCATTGGTTTTCTTGTTTGGCAGTGGTGTTGGTCAAAGAGATCCCCAGTACTGTTTTACGTGTGTAGACACGCTTTTCATATGTTTGTAATACATGACTCTGACATGGTGCATGTCAACCTACTGGTGAGAAATACTTTACTGGGGAGGCCAGTGTTGCTGTCTCAATTCTGCAAATAGGGACAGGGAGGCACACAGTTTCTCTGAGATGATTAAATGTATTAGTAACAAGGAGAAAGAGGATAATCAGGCTGCTTTTTTTTTTTTTTTTTTGAAGGCAGTTCTTGAAACAAACAAAAAGACTTGAGTGCTGTTTACAAAACTGTCTTACTTAATATCTTCTCATGTCAATTTAGTAGCTTAGAATACTTGTTATCCAATGTTATCCAATTTTACAGTATAGGCACACTCTTCCTACAAAGAGTACGCCTTCATACCTTCCTTTGCTTTCTTTTAAGGCAGTATTAAATAAACCTTTTAAATGTCTCATTTAATGTCTTGCAATTAGCGAACACCCTTTTTAAAATACTTTTGTAGTCTTAGAAATTAAATTGACCTTTATATCAGGGTAAACTCAAATGCTACATTATTTTAATTTAACTAAACTAGGCAGGGTGTTTTCCCGTTTTGCCAGTCATACTCAGTGCCTGTCAGGATGAAGCTCTGTTCATGGGAGCCTTAGAAAAATCACGTTGAAAAGTCCTAGGAAGTATTAATGTGGACTGTTTTCTGCAAACAGACTTGGTTTGACAAGCAGCTGTTGGAAACATGAAAGGTCTCAATCATTTGCAGCATCTAGCTTGCACGCTAGTCAGCTGGGGACTGAGATAAATCGCTGCCCCTGGAATCGGAGGTAAACAGTTATCATGTGTCAATATCTCCTGATTTCTGGTTCCAGGATTCACGTTAGATTGCATTACCTGTTCAGAAATATCATTCAACTCATTTTTCTCATCTATAAAGTAGGATAGTATTTACTTTCAAAACCCTTGGAGAACAAATGAGCTGTATGCAGAAAATACTGAAGGCATTTGAATTCCAGTTCTTTCCTCGTAGGCCACTCTGACAAGTGAAGTATTCCTTTACCTGTCTGCAAAATTTTAGTTTCACACTTTGGAGGTTAATTTAGCTCAGGGAAGAATTACGATGGCAGATTACTTAAAAATGACAACATGTGAATGTTCTCATATAAGAAACCCTGCCCTTGACTCGCACATTTCTTAAGCTACACGATAGTTTAGTGGTGAACACTTACAGCCATCTGTGAAGATGGCAAGTAGCCCATTTCTATTAGGTGCCCAATAAACATGTTTTTAGATGGGAATCTTGTGCAATACTACTACTGCTATCTCAGCTACAGAAAGGTCATACATTGTGACAGTATTGCCAAACATCTCTTTACACATCCTCATGTTTGTTGACACTTAACGCCAGAGAAAGAGGATTTTTCTTAACAGTGAAAGTAGGCACCTGTGCCTGCCCACAGGGAAAAGATAATTGGAGGAGTGACCTTGAATCACAGAATTTGCCAGAAAACTGGAATGCAAAATTCCTGTAGCAATTCTGTATTATTAATCTAACTCTATAGTGCATTAGTAAATTAAAGAATAGTGCACAGATTTCCAACTTTTTAAAGAAATTGGTAACTGGTAATGAAAACAGTAAGTGCTACCTCCCACACATTGTCATCTTTTGGTTTTGTCATTGTGGTTAGATGAAAAGGGATATTACAGATTTGCCATTTGTCATGAAGCTTAGACATCTTTATTACAGCCAGCTTAATTAGGCTCTTAATTCAGCTCAGAAAAGTTATAACCTTTGGAAAATATCTAATTGATAAAGTTAATTAATTAAGTAAAACTTTCTACTTTGTCTTTTGTTATCACTTTCTCTTTTCCTTTAAATGCCTGCCTGCCTTTTAGCATTTCTGAAGGAATAACTTGTAAATTATTATCTGCTGTAATTTTCAGCACAGTTCAGTGTACCAGCTTACAGGTTGTATTTAAAACAATTTATCATCACATAAAAGCCTTTGAAGGAATTTTGTACCTTAAATATGTTTTTTTATTATTTTTTTTAAAATGGGCCAAAAACATACTGTAGGTGGTTAGTATCTGGAAATTTTGCTTATGTGAAGAAATAGTGTGGTTTCAAGCAGTCTTATACATAACTTCAACCATATTTTGTCATTTCAGAACTCATCAGAAATTATTTCACACTAATCCCCCCTTAATAAAAATTCAGGCATGTTTTTTACCCAGAAGTGATCTTAGGTGAAGTTACCAATTGCTTCTCTGCGCAACATAAATATCTAAACATCATCAGTCTTAAGTTGAGCTGTTGAGCTCCAGTTTCTTTCTTTCCTCTCCCCACCCCCCGTTGTAAAAGAATATAAGATTTCTGAAAAGAATCAGTGGCATAACACGAAGGTAACCAAAACGTAAATAATTATCTTACGGTCATGCTACTCCCCATTGCATATGTGCAGTTTTCACATGGCCGAAGTACCAGTAGAAAGGGTGAATGTATCTAATTTAATTATCCTGAAGAGAATAACCTAACTCACAAAAGGATGGGACTGGTAGAATAATTCAAATACAACTTGGGCAACTTATTTGTAAATCTGAACAAAAGTGAGGACAAAAATTAATTTATCTTGGACAGAAAAAAGTGTAATATCTCTTCCAACATGGTTTGGTTTGGGGTAGTGCAAACTTACAGTATGAAAATTAATGAACTGATTCATTATTTGTGAAAGTTTCAGCCTTGACTGTGCTGGTGAACTGTGGTCCCAAGTTGTCTTTTCATAGCTGGAAGGTATTTGTACAGGTGCTGCAAGATCTGCTCTTGTTTTGCAGCTGAGGACATGGTTATGGTGCAACATAATCAGTACTACTAATGTCATAAACTGCAAGGGCATAATCTGTACCATCTGTGGAGTATGAAGAACTATAAGAGAGTATCTCTGCATTGGTATGCAGCTGGAGTTAAGGTATTGTCCTCAGTAAGGAATACAAAATTATCGTTTTATTTACCCTTAGTTATTACTTGAATACAGCAAGTAGAATTGGAGCAAATTTCCTTCAGAGAAGGCCGGTGACCAGCATAGAGGTTGTAGTTCCTGCTGAAACATAGAAGCATAAAAGAAGCCTAAAATCTGGACTTGTTGTAGACCTTCACTTGCAGCAGTACTGGATGTGCCAGAAGGGTGTCCTCGCACACAGCGCTGGGCTTGTGTTCAGGCACCTTTGGGCAGTTGTAGCTTTTGCCTCTGATCCTGCTGTGCGGACTTCGGTAACTCAGAATTTTATATCTTCAGTAAGCCCTTTTCTGATGAAATCGTATATTACTGCGCAAGAATTGTTATTCCGTGCAGTGGCTGATATAACACATTCTCAAACTTGATTAGCTCCATCTGACATGTTACTATAATAGGCCCTTCTCATCCCCTCATCCCCCAAAAAGAAGTTTACTCTCCACCGTTGATACCACATCATTCAAGGATTTAAATTCAGAGAATTAATTTTTATGGAACAGTGTTTCTGTTCCGTTTGTTCATACTGATTTTATGTGTAAGTTGGAAATAGCCTTTTATTTATATATATACATATATAAAACTAAAATTTTAGTAATATGTGGTATCAGTGTAATTAATTTTTTAGATGCTACTAAACATGTAATGAATGAAACATGATGGAAACTGATATTTAAACTTGATTTTCTTTCTTTAGAATGTTAAAATATGTTGCCCTATAGCTCCATCCACATTCTGTTTAGTGGAGTCTTCGGTCTAGAACTTCTAAGAAAAAAAAAAGTTTATCCTTCCTAAAAAGGACTAGTTACTCACAGGATTGAGGTGTAGACTTTGAGCATCTCTTAAGTACATGATCAGAATTAAAGCTGAATTTCACTAAATGTTGCTGCTGTTTGTCTTCACTTTCATTAATTTCACCACCACTTCATCATGGTTGGGAACTCTGAATCGTAGTTTTCTTTAATCTGTAACTCATTTTTTTCCTCAACGAGATGCTACATTTAAGACTTAATTAGTTTCCTCACAAATGTACAAGTCAATAAAGTTGAGTTATTATTATTAAAATCATAAAAATGACATCAGTCTTACAGATCTGGAGTATTCCTGAACATGTATTCATCACATGCAAATTTCATTGGGATACAGATCACCTGCACTTCATGCTCTGACAAGACAATATGCTAAGACAGGGATGAGCTCAAAAAAAAAAAAAAAAAAGACAAGGTCATGGTTTGGTGGTTTGGTTTGGTTTTTTAAAGTGAAATGTTAACTGATGTCAGCCTGCAGAGCTCTTTTGCTGTCTGGCCTCTCCTTTGCTTTGCTTTTACTTTTCCTTCATGGTTGTAGTTTTCATCTGGATAATTTTGGAAGAGCAATTAAGTTATTTGCCTGTGTAAATGTGCTGGTAATAACAGGAAGGTAAATGCTTGAACCAGAAGTGAATAACTGTGCTACAAGTAGAATATCTGAAGGAAGAAAAACAACACCAAGCAAACAGCAAGTTATCAGAAATTTGTGTGTGTCAAATACATTAAAGTTCCAAATTGTTATTTTAGGCAAACATAATTTTCCAGAAAATTCAGCTTGCCTGTGGAAAAATGTGTGATTCTGTATATGTGTCCTACTATATAAATAGTATAAGTCGTCAGCATATCCAGTGGCAGGGCTACTGTTCCTTACTCTCAATAGTACAGTAGTGTTGCAATATTAGGCCTAACAAATGGGTTTAGGAATGGAATGAGCATGCGTGTTTGCTGTGAGGGATATAAATGTTGATCCCTTCTTTCTGCTTGCTACTTTCCTTTGTATGAGATCAAGCTATTTTATTTTTCTCCCAAATACTAAAAATAACATCTGTTCTGAAGCATGTTACACCTATGCAAAGCTTACTTCCCTCCATGTATTTTCTGTGCAGTTACTATTAAACTGTGAAAATATTTTTTAATAAAGCAGGGAAGAATCTGTTCATAAGAGTTCATATGTTCAGAAGAAATGGACGTCATTTTCATGAAAAAATTTTCTGGTTTTTACTATATTACAGTAGTACTTGCAAACCTCACTGAGATCCCAGCATCTGTACCAAAAGTACAAAATATGGACAAAATATGACAAATCAGTGTAACTTCCACATGTTTTTCAGGCTTTCCCAAGAAGCATTAGCAACCTTTTAACAAGTGACACTGAATCTTGGTTATTATTATCTTGAGTTATTCCTTAATTCTTTTTCCTTGAACTGAAGTGTGTAAATTTGAAAGATATTTTCATAGTGGAAATATTTCTCATTGAAAGAAGTTGCATTTTATGAACTTTCCTTCAGAATGCGTCTTCAGAGATTATGTACTTGACAGTAAAAGTCACCAGCAACAAGATTTTTTGCTGTGTTAAAAAAAAAAAAAAAAAAAAGTCAATTTCCTTCCAAAGAACAAAACACAACATGTCTTCCAAAAGTTGATAGCGTCACTGGTCTTTCAGTTCTAACAGTTAAACTATAATAAAACCATATTCCTCTCCATGCATTGGTACAGCCAAAAGCATTAGGAAATCTGCCAGTCTCTTTTGGTATCCTTATGTGTTGCAGCATTAGTGGTTTTGTTTGTTCTTTCTTTTCAAAAGGAAAACCATAAGGAAGACATTTTATCTCACTGATTTTCTAGCATAAAAGAAACTTTACCAAAAAAAAAACCTAAAGTTGTGTAGTTTACAAACTGACTTGCATTGTTTAAGCTGTAACAGCCAAATATGTGTAGCATATAATGTATTAGGTGTATTTAAGCAGTTATGTATTTGTTCTAATTTTTTTAAAAGGAAGGCTACTGGATGTTAAGGGTTTTTTCTGGGTATTTTGACTGAATTCTCTGAAGTATTTTATTTCTGTCTCACTTTCAATGGCACATTTCCCTGGCAGTTCAGTAGCATATCTCTTGGACAGTGGAGCTGGCCAGACATCCCCCTCATAATTATGTAACAGTCATGTATGCCAAAAGAAGCAGCCAAATTATAACTATGAACTTTGGAGGTAGATAATTTAATGGTATCAGTTCACAGCTATGCAAGTTAGATGAATGCAAAATGAAAATCAAATGCTTTATAGTGTATTTTTATTATATGTATGTAAACATATATATGGTTTTTCAGTATAAAGTGAGCTACTGGAATTTATTTTTATTTTATTCTTTGAAGTTTTACTCTTCATTTTCGATTTTATTGACCAAGCATGCAGTACAAGGGATATAGCTGTTGTGGTAAACCTGTAATCACAGATTTATGATTACAGTACAGACTTGTATTTCAGCCTCGTAGGGTTGTCTTCCTGCAGCATTACTTTAAGGAAGTGATGAGACATTTTTCAACAGAGAATTTTTAATTTTATGCTAAGAATATGTTCAAAATCATATCAATTGGTCTTGATTTTTATTTTAACTTTTCAAATCACTTTAGCTTTTAAAGTATGCATTGCATTTCAAGCTGATGTGTTTACATAGAATCTTCCTTTAGATCAACTACTATACTATCCTTTATTGTAACTGATTTCCTCTAATTTCTTATGCATTTTTTTAATATACTGAAATATAGTTTGACTTTTTTTTTCAAATTTATTATCATAAGCATAAGCATAAATAGATATTGCAAAGCCAAGTTTGCCTGCTGATAGTTAAGCATACTCATGTGAACATGATGGCAATATATTTAGCACCTGTTATTTAATAAACATAACTTATGTTGTACAGTAGCCAGAGAATATCAGTTGAATCTGGTAGAAGCTGGTTTCTAAGTAATCCAGAGGAAAGGCAGGTTTTTATGAAAAGCAAATCATGCAGCTGTAGAATTTAGCAGGCAATTCTGTGTATGCTAACAGTGTAGGTAGACTGGAAAATCTATTCATAGAAGGCAGGTGGCTCTGAAAGTACCTTTAATGAAAATGGTTAGCATCTAGAAGAGCACTAAGAGAAGTCTTGTGTACATTTTTTCATTACTTTTCCCTGAACGTCTCTTTATGGCTTTTGGAGACAGGACAGTTGAATCAAGTGGTTGCTTGGTCTAGTCCTGCACGCCAAAAAAAAAAAACCACCCAACTTATAAAGGTTCAGTATTTGTTTTTGATCTGAATGGAAGTGTTTAAAAGGAAGCTGATTAGAAAGGGTTCTTGTTATACATATTGGGGATATACTATAGCCTTAGTGTGTAGTATATATCCGAATTTTATTTGTCTAAACTTTCAGTGGAGTCTAGAAGGTTATTCCTGACTCTCTACTGAAGCATAAAGGTCAAGTTACATAGTCAAAACCTATAAGTAGACTAAAATAATTTAAATAAGATTTGTTTAGGTAAAGTATGACAGAGAATGGCAGACACTCCTTTCAGTCCATCAAAGAACAATATGTAAAACATTTTAAGTTGTCGTTGTACAATGATGTGTTTTGTTTTTTCTTGTCTATGAGTTTCCAACAACCTACATCTGCACATTTCCAATGTGATTGTAGTTGTAAAGTGTGTTCAGGCTTAATCAGTACAATGAACCTTGTGGAAAAATTGATATAGATATCAGGAAAAGAAAATACTCCTGAGTAATACAAATCTAAGTTAATTTGAAGAAAAATTTTAATCCTCTTTGGGTGCTTGCTGGCAGAATGATACATTCTTCTGAAAGCTGTGGTGAAAGGAAGTGTTTGATCATTTTCTAGCCTTTTAAAAGTAGTGGTAATATTTTCTTGCAATGTAAAATGATTACAAAATAGATATCATTTTAAGTGCCATTTTGATAATTTTAAAAGAGATTCAAGATCAGAATCAAGTGTATTAGATTATAGTGAGGAAGGCTTTTATCTTGCAATACCCACTTGATGCCTTAACAAGACTTAACAGGATCTTACTGAACAATTTTAAGAGAATTGCTTCAGGCAAATGTTTTATGGTGCATTACCTAAACATAGATCATTTGTGATCTGATGGCCTTGCTTACTGGAGAAATGTTGGATTTAAAGTCAGTAACACAGCCAATTTATCAAAAGATAAAAGGTAAACTCTTTCCTACCATTCATTTCTTCACATTACGGTAAAAAACTTACAAGACTTGGTCTTATATAGCAAAGAGATATAAAGAAAATGTGGTAGTATTTTTGATTGCTAAACGAGTGAGGTGCAATTCAAAAAAAAAAAACCAAACCCGTAGCAGATATTACTTATTTTCGTTCATGCATATGTATGTATGTGTGCAGCAGTCTGTTTTAATATATACCTGAACTCAGAGGTGGTTTACTTTTAGCTAAGCCTACTTGTAGTGGAGAAGAACAATTTCTGTGACTGTTAGTAGCTAATTACTTTCTTTCTGTTTAACTTGCTTTTCTTCAAATCTTACAACTTGAATTTTATTGAAAGTGTTCTTATGATGAGTAAAGCTGAATGGAAAGTTGCATTTTGTAAGTGATTTTTTTACTAAATCAGGGAGCTGGGAAACAGCTTGGAAACAGGAGTAAAACATTACATGAAATTTTCCTCTTGACATAAAACATTTCTTTTCACTGAAAGGAAGATACTCCCTTTTAATCTTAAAATAACAAAAATAAACTCCCAAAGCTAGATAATGGTTGCATTTAAAACATTTTAAATGAAAATTCTAATTTTTATTCAGAACAATTTACTAAGTTTAACATGAACAACCGTGCAACCATTTGACTCCAAAATGCTTTGCTCAGCAAATTATTTATTTTTAGAATTTTGCTGAGATATGATATTGAGTCTGGTTTATTTATGAGTGCTGACGTGTTAACAGCTGCCATCTGCTATATGTAAATGGAAAAAGAGAAATAGAAAGAATTAATGATGTACCCTTGTCATATCACAGGCTATGCATTTATTTGTCTGTTTCACAGTTTGGCAACATGAAGTTCTTTACCAAAACTAAAGTTACAGATCAGAAGTATAAAAATTGTTCATATTTCTCACATCACAAGTTCGACATACCATAAATCATTACTGTCTCCTGACTATGCCAGCTACTCTATTAATAATATTTTCTTTTTAGGGGTTGTTTCTAACTTTAAATGTGTAATTACAGTAGCAAATTATTGGATAGACCCACTTAACTAGTTACTTCTGTTTAAATTGTTAGCTATGCCTTCAATTGACTGTGAGGAAAAATAAATTTAAGGACAAAGACTGTCTCTGAAAAATTAGAAGTTGAGGTTTAAAACCTTTTTAAACATACTCTTTCCCATATGAAGAGTCGTTCTTCGTGTTACATCACTTAATTATGGACTAGACTTAGAAATAAGGCTATAGGTTAAAATCTTTAATATTTAGACATATCCAGGCTGCAGGACTGACAAGCTGCTTGTGTCTAGTAGATGTGAGTCTTCTTTTGTCAGACCTAGAGATGCTCTTGAACAAGTGTTGTATGTGGATCTGTTGAGAACAAAAGAAGTGTAAATCCAAAGGACAGAGGCTAATGTGCATCGGATTTAGTGTCCTGGTTTACTGTATATATACTTAATCCAGTGTGTTGAACTTGTATTATGTATGATTATAAAATCTTAGATGTACATTTGGTTTTCTGGCCTTCCGGCTGCTTGAGGCAGGCCTGCCAATGAACTGCATCACTGTTGTAGTGAGTGATGTCACTGACATTGCTAGATTTTGCTAATTTCCTTGTTTCTCTGTTTGCACATAACCTGCATCATATTACCTCTTTCCTCTGCTCAAATCATGGTCCAAAGTACCTGCGAAGGAAAGGAGTTGACAGTAACCCTAGAAGGAAGTTTCATGGTCTGCACTGAAATTTGAGGCCATATGAAATCCCCTTTCAAGATCAGCACCTATGTTTATCACGTTCCAAAGACCAAAAATTATTTTGTATTTATGCAGTAAATTCTAATACAAAATTTATTTCAGAGGAAGACAGGGTGTGGAAAGGTTATATATACCTGTACATTTCTGTTAGTAGACTATTTAATAGTTTTTCAGCAACAGCATCAATAAATGTCAGGGGTACTATTTGTGTTGTGCTGACCCAGTCTGAACTTCGGTGTAGACAACTGACCAGGTTTTCTGTGTTCGTTGTTTATAGTGGTGAAAGATGATCTGTGCAGAATTTGTTCTCCCTAGCAGAGGTATAGAAAGATTTCTTTCTAAACCTGGGCACCTATATCATGTTCCCTTGTGTAAGCTCGAAGTAGTTATTAGGTTTTAGCTATTTTACTATTTTTTTCTCCCCACCCCCCACCCCCCTTGCTTGCCTACGTCTTTAATGATTTCTGTAAATTTTTCTTTGAACATAGTGAGCTGTTCTTATTGAAGGCTTTCAGATTTCTTCAGTGTTTTTGGTTGATACCAACAAATTCACATACAGTTTATAGACATTTATAGGCCTTTTTTTTTTCCTCACTTTTGAACATGAATTGAAAACATGACATGGAAGACAAGAGTGATCATACCACGTAAGTGCTTTCTTTTCAGTTGTATTGAATGCTTCTTTACTAACACAACAGGTTTAAGCTTTCTTAAAATAACACTGTTCAAATCTCCCTTGAACAATTATGTGAGTTGTAATTATACCAGTGACTAATGAACAGCCATCATTTAGAAAGCATCCTAATCAGAAACGTTGCCGGCGCTAAATGAAAAATAATGAAAGGGTTTCCAGATATTCAAATTGAGTACTTGAATTAGTCCAAATAATTGTGTAATTTGGACAATGGATTCTTGGTTTCGATAACTCTGCCGTGAATAAGTATCTTCATTGGTAGACAAAGGATAGTGATTTCTAACTATTTGTTATAAACATTATTTTGACATGTCTATCGAACATTAGTGGATTAAATCTAATTGAATTTTGATTGCCTAGCAGATTTGTAATGGATTACATGGCAAGAGTCATTGGACTGTATTTATAGCTATAATATACTACTTAAAATTCAGCCTTCTCATAAACAATTTCATTTAATGATTCTATTTGGCATATTAGAGTCAGCAATGAATTGCAAGAACCTGCCTTTGACTATCATAAGTATGCTTTTATAAAACAAGAAAATAAAAATATGGTGGTTTTTCTCTATTTGGGTGAAGGGAAAAATCTAACTTAATTCTTTCCTACTGTTATGTAAGGAATATGTTGTATTGGGAAAACGGCAGGCCCAGATGAGCAAGAATTTTTTTTTTATATCACTGCGTGACTAAACTTCACGAAGAAATGCTCTACTTTTGATTTAGATTTACTTTTGATCTATGTTTATACTAGCCTGTTTCCAACAATAACTTATCAGCAGCCTTCCAGTTAGCACAGCATCTCGTAGCCTCGTTGACCTTTGCCCAAATATGTTAAGCAAGTGTCGCTAGTAAATCTTTCAGTGATAATTTTGGGGTGGGTAAAACTGATGTCAGGCAAAAGTAAGTTCTGGGGACTTTTCAGAGAGTTCCTGTTTGTGCAGGAAAAGTGGAACAACTGAGGCATCAAATGGAAAAGGAAGAGAGTTGACAACTGCAGCACACCTGGAGTGAGACCACCAGATGTAACATGGATTTGGCTAGGAGCAGGAAAGCACCAAACCTCCTGCCTTGGTAGCCAGATCTGCCCACACATTTTTTTTCAGGCACTGCAGATCTCCCCCAGCAGTTTGCTATAGAGTCAATGCTGAATAGCGAAAAAGTATCATGTTGTGATGCTAGGATCTCTCTTACTAAGCTTCGACATAAAACAAAAGAGCTCATTGTCAAGAGCTGATAGTTTTACTAGGAAACACTTTGTAATTATGGTATTCATTCTGATTTCTAGTTCATATGCCTCCTTTCTGGTTTGAAGAAGGAATTTTGCTGCGCATTTCTCTTCAAGTGTAGCAAATTCTGCTCCTGTTGATGTACACATTCTGATTTTTTCAGTTGTAGAATAAGCAGTAGCAACAGGCTACTCATTGACCTTGAAAAACAGTCTCTTAATGTTTTGCTCTATCTGTAAATGTTCTTTAAAAACATCCTCATGTTTATTACGTGGGTGTGAATGGAACCTGAAAATAGAAACAACTTTATTTTTGTGATTACCACTTATTTCCTTTGCAGTGCATAACTGTTCATATACATCATTGTTAAATAGTTTCTGTACTTCCACAGCTGATAGTATTCTAGTAGTCTAAGATAACAAAATGGATGCTGTTCATACAGAGCTCTGTGGACTTTCATGATCTTTCTGTAGGAGGAGCTTGAATAACTCATTTTTATGAGTGTTCAAAGATGTTGGGGAATACAATCAAATACAGGAGGTCTGCATTAGAAGGCAGATACTAGTCCTGCCTAGTTATTTCTCAGACTAGGCTTTATGATTTCAGAAAAAGATTACTACTTTTAACTTTGAGAGGTTATTTCATCATTAGCCTTGGATAGGGTCTTTTTTTTAACAAAACCTGCTCTAAAATGTCTCTTGTTGCTTACGTTGCTGTTGCAGCTTGTAATGTCCCTACTGCTTTTGCTGAACTTGAGTCGTTCTTTAAGGAGCGTTTTCTGTCACAGATTTAGAAAGAAATAAATAACTACACATCATCCGAATGTTTCCTGGTAGGAAGGAGGCAATAGCTTCATCACTTGGTCATTTGCTGTGGCACCTTCTAATGTGCTGCAGGAGCTTCTTGGAGAGTCCACACAGCCCAAGGGAAGGGCCAGGAGGCAGAGGAAGGTATCGTCCCTCTTCTGCACTCAACGCTGTCTCTGCAGCTCAGAGTCAGAGTGGGGTTGCTTTGCCTTGTAATGCTATGGTAGAAAAAGGCTTTGCCTCTTTTAGTGTTGCAGTCTCTAGGTCTGGGATAGAGAATAGCACAACTGGCAGGGCACAAGTAGAGTTAAAAGCTTGGGCTGTTTCTGCCTTTGAGAGTCTGCTGGATGGTGCGTGGCTCATAAGAGAAAGTGACAGAAGTTGCTGGGTTGTGACGAGTTGGGGGGAGAGGGGACAAAAGAACATTCCAGAGAGAAAAGGGTATAATAGTTCATTGCTTGTAGTGAATCTGTAGATGTGAGCATTTGCGTGACCCTTTGCTGTGTCAGTCAACCATGTAATGACTTTCAGAAGATGTCTGGTGGCTGAGAAGCCTCAGCTATTACTGCTATCTTGCTGTTGATAACAAATTGCAACGAGAAGCTACTAAGTTGCCTCTCTAAATGCATTAAGTAGGAGATCTACATGACAGCTTTTTGCTGATTCACCCAAAGAAACCTGCCAGCCTTGGAAAGCTCAGAAGTTTGGCAGGAAGTAGTTCCTACAGGGAGCAAGTCTAAAGTTTGGTTCGTTTTTTTTTTTTTTTTAAAAAAAAAATCTTGGTTTGTTTCATTTTTCTCCTTTGCGAGACTTTGCAATGCCAACAAGTTATCTTTACATATGTCTGCTTGGATTAGTTGATTATTTATGTGAATTGATATTGTTAGGTTTCATCCTACATACTGGTAGTTTTGCACTCCCTGAGCAAATGGAGAAAGATTACAGGAGATCTCACTCTGCCCCACTGATTTTACGTTTGCAATGTAGAAGCAGCCGGACAAATAGCCCAACAGTTAGCATATCAAGATTTTCTGTGGTTTTCTACCACATAGATGAATCCTTCAGATGTAAAGGTTTATGGATGTCTGAAAATGTAGAATGCACATTCTTGAGCACGTGGTGTGCATGACAACTCACTATCATGTAAAGGCAAATTTTGGAGGTGTTATTTGAAAACTTTGATACTTTTCTAAACACAAGTCTGAAAATGAGCAGAACTTCCAGAATATTTGACTGGGGAATAGTTGTGGTCTTGTCAAACAGTGAGGATTTGCTTATTTTTTAATGGAAAATTATGTAGCCAGTATTTAATATAGTATGTATTGTGCTGCTTTATTTTTTCCATGCTGAGAGGTTCTCTACTGGAGTGATTTAATAAAAACTTTCTCAGATATGCTGTGCCTTGTTTCACTACTTGTTAGTCAACTGGTCAGACAGCAGAGAGATTTACAGCATTATCTTTGTGTGCTATTAGTAGCTGAGCACCGTATTTAACAAATGATGTTTAATTGGTTTGGTAGCAGGGGGCCAGATTCTGAACTAAAAATATGATGCGCCTTTATTTTGACATGCTGACCTCTGTGTCTTTGGTTTTGGATCTGTGCTTATCTGCTAACAACTAACCGGTCCATTTGAGTCAGATTTCCTGAGTGCTACATTCTAGCAATTCTTTCGCAGTCCTTGGGGAATAAAGAAGAAAATGTATTTTTCTACTGGGTCTGTCCCTCCAGTTTCTTCTGAATAAAATTCTAGTTAATAAAGCTCTCTTGAATATTCACTCTAACCCTTCTGAGAGAGTGTTTCATGTCAAATAGAATTAGTGATGCGCTAGACTCTTAATTTGAGGTCTAGGTTTGGCACAAGAATTATCTTTTCATCCTTTCACGTGTGAAATTGAAGGTTCCCCACTGGCTTCACACAGCCCTTAACTCAACAGCTGAGCACTTGGCCACAGTGCTCGAGCTGTGAGTATCTTCCTACAAATAATTCCTCCCCATGCCTGTTAATCTGGGGACACTATGAGAGAGTAAGCCCAGCGTGTGCCTGTTGCAGATTTCTATACATTTCTGCTGGCACTTACAGAAAGAGCTGTTACACAATTCAGTGGATCTCTTTGTAATGAATATTTGTACCAGAGGTCTGTATTCAGAGGTCTTGGAGCATTTCCAAAAATGACTGTTTGATAGATTTTAAAATGGGAAATAGACTAAAACTAATTATTGTAGTTATTTGTGAATACTATAAAATTCTCCAGTTGTCAACAATAGATGCAACCGACAGCCTGTGTGTGGAAACCTGGTTTGTGCCAAGAGTGTTATTAGCATCACCGTGAAAGATCAATAGATATACTGCTTAATACAGTGATTATACATTGAATGAATCAGATTTTTTTTTTTATTCACAGTAACAAAAACATATAAGAATGAAACATTTTTCTAGTGTGCCTGTTCCTTCTGTGAAATCTGTAGGTGATAGTTGCCAACCCTTCTCTGTTCAAGCATTTTTCTTTTCATGTGTGATCTAAATCAAAAACTTGCCTACAGCTGGGAAGGCTAACTTCTCATGAAAGAAAATGCTTTTTGCCACCTCTGATAATCCTACAGCAGAGAAATGCTTTCAAAACATTGGTACAGCTAAATGATTTTTCCTCATACTCTAGTACTCTCACTTGACATATTCATACATACTTGCAGAGAGTAATGAGACAATTTTGTACATATCTATTTTACTTTTAGATGGAAATGTTCTGTGGTCTCTCTGTCTTGTTCCTTATTGCCCCAGACTTGCCAGGCACCCAGATAGACAGTAAAATCATGTCTTGTAGCGTGGCCACCAGGCAGAATAAGCTTCAGCTAAATACATTGAGTTTCTACCTTATCGAAAGTGTCATACAAATACAAAACATACAGATATAAGTAAGCTAACTAAATTTACCTTCACTTTAGCCCTTCCTAGTTTCCTAAATGTGGAGCATGAGCTAAATGTCATTATTTAAACAACAACAACAACGAAAAACAAAAACCACACACAAAAAAAACAACCAAAAAAAAAACCAACAATTTTTTTTTTTTTTTTAGTTGGAGTGAGGAGAAAAAAATCCAATAAAGTTCAAAGCCTGGAGTCAAGGATCTAAGAATGGTATTGTTAAAAATCTCGTGACCTTTCAAGATTTCATAGAGAAATTTACTATATCTTGCTCTGCCTAAAAATGCACAATAAACTGATGCAAGTGATGAGGCATTAATTCTACAGCATAATTTCTGACTGGTTTTCATCAGAGTGCTTTTGAAATCAGCAGCCTGTCCAAAATGAATTCTGCACTTGTGAACCAAGGTCCATAAGATTAAAAACTTATTTGGGTGCCTGCCTGGATATTTAAAGCTCATCAAATAAAGTGGATGACAAATATATATGGGTATTCACAACTCAGTATTTAAAAAAAAAAAAAATTACCAGTTTGGTTTTTTTTTTTTAATTTTGAAAAGATGTAGTGGTACTTGCTAAAATAAAGCACCTGATTGTAGCAAGTTATGTTATTGTGGTTCCTAATGCAAGCAACATAAATGTTATGTTCTCAAAGAGCCTTTTCCCTGCTTTTAGGAATAGTGACGCTGGGCTGGAAGTTATGATTTTCCTTTTGTGATGTCACTCTTAGAGAAAAGCCATCCTGCACTAGGTAGCTCATCAGATGTAAGAGTGTATGTTATAGGGCATAGAAACATAGTCCACATATGGCGTTGCTTCATCCTAAGATACATCATTTCCATTATAAATTTTATCAACAACAAAGATTTTAAAAATACACTGCAAGGAAACACAATGAAGGCTGTTTTATACAATATTTTATTGGTTTTATATATACATATATAATCATTATTATATGAATAGTCCCTTCCTTGGTTGTTTTTCACCCCGAACAGATCACATCCTTTGTATAGTTCAAGAGGAGATCACTTTCTTTTCTTCTGTCCTCTGTCTCTTAGTGTATATCTGAAACGGAAGTGAAATCATTTTCTTCTCTACTCATGCTAAGATTATTATTCCTCCTCTATGTGTAATTTACACAATGTATTCAATAAATATATGCTGTAAGTTATTTAAGATTCTGTTATTGTACCTGGCAACATATTTTTGCATGTGTTTTTGAATCTTGACTTTTGTGCCCTTCTTTTTAAACGTGGTGATGTTTGCTGCAAAGCCAAAGACAGCTGTGTTTGTCCTGAATTCTCTACATTCAAATCAGTTTAAGAGGCTTTAGGAAAATATAAACTACAATCTTACATAGTAATATGCAGTGCTCATAGCTGAGGAAGCATTGCTTTCCCTAAAACTTTCGTCATTCTAAATTACATTCATGTCTTTCATGAAAATACATAAAGTAGGAAAGTTAGGTCAAAGGTAGGATTTTGAGAACTTGTAGTCAAGAGGAGGTCCTGAGTAATTGATTGTTTTATCGAATAAATAAAATCTAATATTATCTCCACATTTTGGGGAATAAGCATTCTGTGTTGCACAGTTCTGCAAGGTGTGAATAATTCACTAATTAGAGGATTGCTTTAATAGTAAAGAACCAGGGTTTGATTCAAGTTTTAATAACTGTGTAAAGAAACAGGAAACTATGAGTAATTTTAAAGCACATTAAATTTTTGAGGAGAGGGATTTTTTTTTTTTTGACAAGACAAATATTAAAAGAGCATCAAAACATAAGAATTAACTACTGTCATCCTTGGTCTTTGAGATTAGTAGTGTAATGAGCCTAAGAATGAAATCTGAACTATTGTTTCGGTTTAACTATGTTAGGATATGCCATTAATTATAACGTATGTGTTCTATTAAAGCTAATAAATGTAAATGATAGTTTTATTAAGTCAGTAGTAGTGTACAAAATGGATTTTAGACTAATTAATAAATTGCAAGACTAAAGGTTCTATGCAGGGCAACTTCTTGAGCCTTGGAGGTCATATTGTAACTGTATACATTTTTCATTATTAAAATTTAAAAAGGGCACGTTACTTGATGTGGGTTAATGCCTGCTCAACATGTGAAGTGTGTTTCAATTATCACTGAATGGCCAGAATTCTAAAAATTACCGGAGTCCACTAACATGCGAAGGCTTTTATTCATTTCACAGTTGTCCTTTTCCTGTGACCGGGTTAAAGAGTGGATTTTATTTTAAAATGCTGACAGATGGATTCTCAAGGTGAGTATTCAATTCAGTTTTCATTCAATTAGTAAAATTTTTCCTTTTTATTTTATATAAGCAATCACCCATCTTAAACTTCATTAGAAATTTAAAAAATATATTAACTACTGAAGATTTAAATTTCTTGGCCCGCCTTCACGTATGTGCTATTTTAATGACTTCTCAGATTATTTTACTGAATGAAGGTGTTAGTGTGGCAACTTTATTTGACCTCCACCCCAAAAGGCAAGAGCAGGGAGTAAATGAAAGGACAGTCCACTTGTATCTTTGTGCAATCATGTTTTTCATTTTCAAACTAACTACAGCAACCTAATGTGAGTATCAGTTCCACTCCAAATTGAAGGAAAGTTATAGGGTTTGGAGTTTGGGGTTTGGATTTTGGGTATATTTCCAGTCTTGAAGGGACTTTAATCTTAGGCCAGACACAAATTAACATCTTGTTTACTTACACTCAGTTGGATGCTTAAATCCCCAATTGGTATAAAGTTTGCGACAGCAGGAATTTTAGTCTTCAATCCAATGTTTCTAAGTGCAAGTTAAGAATTCCAGAGTCCCTGTTGTAGAATTGCATCAGCTAAGTAAAGTACTTATAAATCGTGTAAAAAGTACATGAGAAAATAAATTAGGACTTCTTTTTACTTAAAATTTGTGAAATCCTTGCTGTCTGCTTAGTGCTTGTGATTTTAAGTCTTTATTCTAGAGAACGCCTTGTACTCTTACAGGAGCAATTTCCATTGGAGTCATAGTACTATTCATGTGCCTGAAATTACTCCTGTGCTTAAAGGATTTCTGGCTCAAATGATCAAAGATACAAGCAATTGGTTCATTGTTATTTTTTTTTCCTCCTCTTACCCCTTTGTTCACTAGAACTTCATGTAAATCATTTTACTGAAACTAATAATGGAGCTATAGATGATGAAAAGTTATAAAAATGTACTTTGAGAAGAAACTTGTAGTGCAAGTAAAAATACTTGTCTGTGTCCATCAAGTTCTGCTTCTAAAGAAATTAATAACATTGAAAACCTTCTTTCTGAAAATACCAGACTACTAAATATACAATGGTCAGGAAAAAAAAAACAAAAAAACAAAAAAACCCAAAACTTACATGTCTACTAATTCTAAAATACAAACATTACATTGTCTGAAATGCAGGTGACCTGAATGTTCATGCTATTTATTCCAGTATTTCTTTAAATTGTTATACTGCACAAACATACTTTTTGAGGGAGGAAGGAGAGGAGTTCTAAATCTTCCATCACATATATGTGTTGGAAAAGGGAATTTGCTGTTGAGAATTGTTGCTTTCTTGCAAGGCCAAAATAGCTATTTTCTGGGTAGTTTCTTTTGGTTCGGATATCAGCAGCAAATATCAACCTTAAAGAATGGGAGTAGCCGTCTTCTTTAGTGCCTCTGCCGCCCTGGTTCACTGGAGGGATGACATCTCTGTTAGATCTCCATCACTGCTCCAGCTGAAGTATTGCTCTGTGAGGGTCCTTAGATGGGGTTTGGGGCTGTAATTGGGGAAGAGCATTGGGCGCAGGCCCAGTCCGATGGGCAGCCCTGGTCTGAGTGGAGTTTGTGCTCTGTGAGGCGCTGGGATTTCCCAGTGCCCAGTGGGAAGGAGACACCTAACCCTGTGGAGTTAAGCCTCCCCTTAAGTCATTTGGAATTATGTCCGTGTACACTCGTGAGCTTTTTTGTGCCTTGATATCATTGTGCTTTTATTGTTTTCTTCCTCTGTGATGACAAAAGGGTAGACAGACCAGTGTGTCTGAGTGACTGCAGAGAATGTCACCAAAACTTGTCCCAGTCCCATGTCTGCATGGAAGTCTGATCTGGTTTTGCGATGAGCACTCTCAGGTATGAGTGTGACTCTATCCTGGTGTGTAATGAATGTACTTTATTCTTTGTTTGAGTGTTGAGAATGAAATACTACTTAAAACTTTGGTGCCAACAGCTTTCTATATTTATGTCAATATCCCAGACTGTGTTTAGAAGTATGTGTGTTTGGAGCCAGTTTGCCTATATTGTGATGTTTTGATATGTGTGAGATAAACACTATGCTCTTACAGCATAGGGCTGTAATGGAAAAGACCGAAGCTTAAGTTAATACTGAAAAAAGTTTTCTTTTAGAAACTCCATCAGCTCCCTTTTTTTTGTCAATATGGATGTAGGTCCATGCACCATAATCATCAATACTTTTATCAGCTCTTTGGTTTCTCTGTAAGAGACTAATAAGGCAGAATGATGTTTGAAGTAAGGAGGAATTTTCACTTATTACTTTTATATGCATTTTATGTCTTCTTTTCATTGCTCAGTTTGAATAGTCTGAACAATGTAATTTATAACAATAGGCTGGAATGACTAAATGATTAGCTGGCCAGCCTGCAGACTCTGAAATTCTGCTATTCAGAGACAGCAGAATTTTTCAAATCTGTTCCTCTGCTTCTTGTACTTTTGTAAAAACACACTTTCCATTACCACAGTGATGGTTTCATAAAAGTAATTTGGAAACTATTTTTTTTTTTTCAAAAAACATACTTAAAATGTAATGACATTCTGTCTTTGCTGTCTTTTGAATTTACTTTTCATTTTACTAATTTATTTTTGTATATTAAATGCCAGTCTGTTGCAGTTAGGTTTTGGGAGGTGTGCAGGGTTTTATTTATATTTTTTTTAATTTCTTCATGATTGCAGTTAAGTGTTACTGAGAAGAATCTGGCAGATGTCCACAGACCCTTTGAGTTAATTTAGTCTTCCAATTAAGTGCAGCCCTCTTAGCCCTCTTCATTCCCATTGGAAAGCATGTTTTCTTCCTTAAAACACTAAAACCATTAAACTATGCTGCACAGGAGAATATGAGATACTGAGAACCATGCAGTGAGCATTGAGAATTTGAAGGGTTCTTCTTCCTGTTAAATGTTCTAAATTTTAACTTCTGTGTGTCCTAAAAAATTGGAAACTATTCTCACCTGGTAGTGAGGATGGAAAGTGTTCACTGGCTTAATGCACAGGCATCTCCGTTTTGCACTGTGAGCGTTAATCTTTTGTTAGTTATATGGGTAATGCAAAAACATCCTAGTGACCAGAACAAAGATTCTGTTGTTCTCAGTGTAGTGATGCTGGCAGGAGCAGGACCACATGGATCCTGCTCATGGCAATGTTTCCAAAGCTGTTAGAAATATTATCTCACTGGAGTAAAAACTGTATTTACTTGAGTCCTTCACCTGGCATGCTGAGGTGGGGAGAGGCAGCTCACTACTGAAACTGCTGTCCAGTGAGAAATGGCCAGCAGAATAATTGATGGATTGTCCTGAGCAAAAGCTGCTTTGCAGTTCTTCATACAGTTAGTAGAACAGATAATACCACTGTTAAAACATTTTTGGCTTCGACTTAATTGGGAGAGGGGAGGAACTGTGAAAGTCACTTGCTTTAATCATTTATGTGAAAGCAGCTGGAAGAAATGACACTATCAGAATCTCTATACTAATAGAATTGTCTGAATAGGTAGGCTGTTCTTCTTCCTTTATCTCTGGTGAGGTGATATTTGAGATGCTGTGCATTTTCTCAGTTTTACTGCTTGTGGTTCCCTGTGGGGAAAAAGAAAAAGAAAAAATCAGTAAATATTTTCTATTCAAAGACACAAAAAAATGTGAAGCAGAGAATGAACTGAAGTAGTAAATTCCTCTTTTGATAAATTTTCTTGTCTTATTTTTTCCTTTTGACTTCTCTTTCCAAATTAATTTGCTGTTCTTTTTTCCTTAATAGCTGGAATTCTGTGTCGTTTGTTTGTTTGCTTTTTTCTTTTCTGCTGGGGTAATGATTCAGTCTATGTGCCACAGAACAGTAGAAATGCTCTTTTAGCTTCTAATGTAAGTAATAATTAATGCAGCTCATGTAATGTAATAAATATAATTAATAAAAATAATTCAAGCAAGATCTTTTCATTTTAACCTGAATGAGTTTCCAGTTAAATGAAGAGAAAAATACTGTTGAAGCATTTATGTCAACTTCAACATCTGTAGTTTCATAGCTCTTAAACAGCAAGGTGATAGTAATCCCAGTAGCTTTGACTATGTAAAGGATGGTCACCATTCAATCTTGTCTTTCTTGCTCCTTCGAATTAGTTACCTCTCAGTTTTGTCAGCCCATGGTAGGTCTCAGGATGGATGCAGGCAAGATTCAGCCTCCTGATTCCAGCCTGGCGATTTGAATCAGTAAGGGTATAGCAGTTACTTGGTAATAGCCACTTTTTCAGACACCTTTGTCATGATCAAGTCCGTTCAGTACTACTTCGCATCATCGGACTTCTGAGAGAACTTTCCAGCATGGTCACAACCAGCTTCTTGGTTTTTCAACTTTTATTTCCTTCATACCTGCTAAGCTTGATTTAGATGACAGTGAAAACGGTTGGGTCAGCATCATGTATCAAATTACATATGTTAACTGTATTGTCAAGCAGAAGATAACCTCACTGAAGTTAGAGGTTCCTGGTGAACATCTCTACAAGTGCTAATTAAATTCTGTGTAGTGTATACACTTGTCAAGCGAAAGGAACTTGTGACTGGGGAAATCATGGTGGTTCTTCTGTCTGATCAGAGCAAGTGGCCAGATGGTACCTGACACATCTGTCACACTAGACACAGCCTGCAGTTGCTTTGTTTCTATATCAGGTCCTTTAGCACATTCACAATCTGGCATCAGGAGGTGAGTGCCTTGGCCCAGGCTGCGGTGCAGTGTAGATCTATGAGATTGCACTGAGTTAACTAGACTTGGTAGACTAAAGGACTAAAATTAGGACATTTCAACAAGGAAATGGGCCATTGTAAATGCCTTTTCATAGTTTCAGCTTTTCTGTTTATGTGATCTGTTATGTATTAAAAGGGCAATATGAGGATTTTCTTTCACATATGCACTGTAATTTCACTCAATTTAAACCGCAGTATCTGAGCATCCTCCGCGCATGTTTGCAGTAAACGTAAGACCTAGCCAATGCAGTGTGTGCCAATACAAAGAAAGGCATGAACATAGAAATTATTCTCAAGAGGTGAGAGGCAATTGTGGCTCCAATTTTTTCTCATGCATTAACTTGTTCAATTATGCAACTCAGATACTCTGGAATTATACAGAAGCTGCATGGATGGATAAGGAGAGATGTAAAATGAATGCAGAGGAAATTTTTTCTGCTTTGCAGTCTCATGGTGCTTGCAGAAGACCAGTTCTTTGTGAATTGAAATCTCCATCTTTGTGTGTCTGTGCAGTGTAAGACAGGAACTAAGGAGAGAAAAGTAGTGGAAAAGAGCACATACTGCAAATTTCCTACTATGACGTGTTCTTCCTCTGTTGGTACTACTGCTGATGTGCAGAATTTGATGAAAACAAGTACAGTTCAGATAAGGCAAAGCAGAATGTTGGAAGGTGGAACTTATTACCGAACTGTAGATAGTGCGCCCTTTGCAATTCACATCTGTATATGAAAATGTTTACACATAATGTATAAACTGATATGTTGCCACAGGCAGTATACATCTCCATATGCAAAGCAATAAGAAACATGCAATGAATGCATCCTGTGAGAGGATTGTCAGCATTTTGACAAGTCTGTTTGTATGTGCGTGCATATGTATGTCTGTACTCATTTAAATTATTTTTTAATATGAGCTAAATTCTCAATTACTTTTGCTTTCTGGATTAACTTTGACCCAACATGTCCACATATTCAATGCTTGTAAGAGCAGGTCCTCATCTGATGTGTTTGTTAATTCTAGCAAGACAGTGGAACTACAGCAAAATCTATATATCAGCTATTATATAAGCAAGCCATAAAATATCAATAGATCATCTTTTCCTGAGAACGTGTACCATTTTTCTATGTATCTTTCTTCTGGCTAGCCAATATAGAATCACAATCTAAAATGTTTACAGATTTGGTTTGTTTGAGTTTTGGGGGGTTGGTTGGTTGGTTCTTTTTTGGGGTTTTTTTATAATTTCATATAAAAGATATACTTTAGGTGTTACTTTTTGAATACCCAGGAAGTCCACAGAAGTTTTAAAGCAAAGTTGGGAATAAGGTTTCACTTTCATATAATTTGCTGATTTATGTCTGCCTTGAATTTTTCTCTTCCTCTACTCCAAGTGTGAAGCCTCTTGTGATGTATCATAATCTTTTTTATTGTTTCATCATTGATGTTTATGTGGATTTAGTTTATTACAGCTGAAAACAGAATTCAGCCTCATTATTGAGGATGTCTGAGCAAAAGTTATTGTACCTTTTTCACTGTTTTTTAATTATTGACGCCAATCCTCCATTAACTCTGGGTGAACTAACTTGACTTTTACCCACTGAGATTCAACAAAAAAATACAATATTTCAAGAGGTCTTACAGTCAAAGTTCAATATTTCCTTTCTGTTCTCTTACTGAAGTAATTCTAACATACACAAGAAAGCAACCTCATGTTAATTAAGATATTGACATGTAGGAATTCATGCTGCATAGGAAAAAGTGGGATAGAGAGTCCTTTCTCCTGAGGAATTTCAGGACAGACCATAAATGCTAATGAATTTAATGGAGACATTTCAGTCTTTGAGTATAAGAGCAGTAAATGCATTCTTATACATCAAAGAGTAAGGAAAATAAAAATTAATAAATCTCAAAGATCAGATATGTACTGGTTTAGGTTGTATTTCAAGATTAGAATTTTACTCAAACAATGAAATGAGGGTATAAGATGTTGTACTTGCAGAGAAAATAAACTAGGACTGACTGCTGGCTCTATTGTATCCAAGATAATTATGATGGCAAAAATGTTTTGTAAACATCAAATTATTTCTCCTTATTGATAAGTATTTGTTCTCATGTCATGTTTAAGAAAAGCAGTCTAGCACAGTCCGGGACTCAGCATGGCAAACGCTCCTGGAAAGGCTGAGGAAGCTTTCTGTAATTGAACTATAGTTAACTGGAATTTGTCTGGAATGCTGCAATTTCCTTCACTATTCCTCAGAAGAGTTTCAAAGGGTCTGTCACTGGCCACCAGTCATCAGTTTTGTGTTTGGGGAAACTGAGAATCCCACCAAAGTCTTCCAAGGATTGAAATCTGTACCTAGTGTTACATTACAGTAGAGAAAACTTGAATATGTCACATGCTGTATAGGGTACATTAATTCTATAGTGACTCAAATGAAAATATTAAATATCTGCCAGTGTTGGATAATCCTCACTGTTCCTGAGTAAGGCTTACTTCTATCAATTAAGAACACCAAATTTACTATGTTTTTCAGTTTCTCAGTGTTTATGAACCACTGGTGCCTTCAGTTTTTGAAACATTTATAGTAGTTTCTTCTGCATGGTTGTGCAATTAGAAAAGTCTCCAAAATTAAATAAAAGGGAGGTCAGTGAAAGAGGCAAGAACTTTTGAACGTAAATATTAAACTTAATTTGTTGAATTAAAAAGTAAAGCACCTTTGAAAGATACATCATTTGTTGCATTTGCCTCATTACCTTTGCCTTGGTGCTTGTAAGCAGATGGTAGGGATGGGTCCCAAGAAAGCCACCTGTGGGGGAAGTAGATGGGAAGAAATCAGGCTTACACTCAGAAAGGTGAACTGTTAATCCATGTGAAATATGTGTTTTCCAATGTGTGTGAATGAGAGATTCTTCCATGTTTTGCACTTGTGCGGTGCTTGTTTTGTGCCTCTCTCAACAGCTGGTCTGTGGCCGGAGTTTCACAAACAGCCAAACATAAAGAGGCAGCAGAAAAGCTCTGACTGGAAAGTCACCACTGCTAATAGTGTAACTTATGGCATGAAAATCCTAAGTGACATATTTTAATGTTTTTATCGATGTGCTTTCTCTCCATAAGTAGCTGCAAAAAAATAAGTGAAATGCTGTGCTACTACTATTCTGTGCAAGACAATCCTGTGACAATGTGGGTTCACCTGCTGTTTCTTGGGATAAGAAGTTTGGAAACAATCTAGAAACCCTTGCCAGTTGCAAAAGGACGCTTTTTCAAATAACTCAAGGAAAATTTGTAGCCACAAAAAAAAAAGCAACAAATATTTTTCAAATATTCCAAATTAGCATAGGTGATTGAAAGAAAGTAAAAAAAAGAAAACAAACAAACCACCAAAACAAACAAAAAACCCCCAACAACTACACACACAAACAAAAAAAAAACACCACACACCTGAAGTTCTGACTTGCATGTTAGCGTGCTTGTACCAGGCAAAATCGTAAAACAGTAATGAAAAACACTAGTAGCTCCTTACAGATGAGAATAAGAACTGTTTTGTGTCTAAAATAAGAATACTTACTTGCTCCTATTTTTAACTTAAAGGATTTGAGTGCTGTTCCACAGGCTGCTACATTGAACTGTCCCAGACCAGGGCTTTTTGCTGTTTCCTTTTCCCTGAAGCAAGCCTTGAGTATCTGAAAATTCACCGATAGCAAGGGAAAAGTAGAAAACCACAAATAAGCATCCATGTCAGATTGCATATAGGTTGCATTTTCCCATAGGCCATCAAGGACAGGCTGTTTTCAGTTTCTGTTACAGAAAACGCGAAAGCACCACACATTCTCTCGAGCAGAAGATCCTCCTGTGACCCACTGGAGTCAGAGCTGACAGCCAGTCCTGCTGTTTGCCCATGTTCTGTCCTCTCCAGAGTGAACGTGTGTGTCCTCCTAAAGCAGAACAGACACTTGGCTCTCCCACTGGGAGTCTATTACCATAATGCCCTATGTCGTCTTTGTTTCTGATGATGTTCTGTTCAGACAAACACTGCCTACTGTGAGAGCAGGTGCTCTGTTCTCAGCAGCACCTTTCCCGTGGGATCCCCGTCTTCACAAGCATAATGCTCCAGGAGGTGACGTTCCCCTATTTGACTTAATAGGTTGTGGTTTTCACTTTTAAGCGCCTGCAGCTCGTTACTGCTTCATCTTCCCATAAGGCTGAAAGAGGACAGCTTTAGCCCTTTTTTCTTTTCCACCAATCTCTAAACTATTCTTCATTAGTACTTTGTATAAATCTTGAAAGTTTAGCCACCAAACCAGGAGAGCCCCAAGCTTTGTTGAATACCTCATTGCAGTATCTTCACCATTTTTCTCATCAAGTCCCTTTTACATCTGTTGTAGTAGATTTGTTGTGGTATTTGTGTGTGCTTGGGGGGAAGATCCTGATGCCTTTTACAAGTTTTCTTCTCCTCTACTTGCTTCTAAGATGTTGCATCCTTTTTGGAATTTTTTATTTTCATGGGTTCTTCATCCCTCTCCTGTGATAATCCAAGCCTTTTCCCTCCTCTATTTTTAGTATCCCAGTCTTCACCACAACTATTTTCTTTCATGAAGCTGAAGGAGAGATGAAATATATTTCAATGCCATTTGCATCTGCTCTTGTGAGTCTTGACATTTGTGAAAACAAAAGTTAGTAAAGTGAGTGCTACAAGAGTATAAAATCTGTCAGGATTAATGTGAGTCAGCTTTAAGGCATGTCTGCTTATTTGATGTTTTCCTATGTGTACTTGCAAACATGTAACTACCATTTGTGCCAGGTATCATGTTCTGTGTTCCAAAACCGACTTCACAAACATGGCCCCTTAACCAGATTATGTATGTATATTTAAAAGGGCCTGTGCAATCATTTAAAAGCACTGACATACAATATTGAGTAGTTTCTCAAAATATGGTTTTCTTGGGGTTCTGTCTTTATTTCTTATTTTTGTTATTTCTTGTTTTCACCCTCAACGCGAGCCTCACTCATGGCTGTTTTATTGGTTTTCATATTCAGGCTTTATCCTAGCCTATTCCTTGCTTCAGAATCTCAGTTTTTGTCAGTCCGATCTGGGATACCCTCCATTGTCCTTCATGATTGTCTTTAAATCTGTCTTTGATAACTGTGAATCTTATGGTGCTTTTTCCCATCAGCAGCTGTAGACTAAGTGTCATGTCTTCCTTGATTGTGAGTATTTTTAATTTTGTGTTGTTAAATCCGTGTGCTTGATTTTGACTTTAAAAAATACATCTATGTCCCTTCATATAGAAGGAAAGCAAGAACTGAAGTTACTTGCTTGTAAGATTTTAATGTTCTGAAATGTCTCGTTACAAGATGCTCGTTACAAGAAAGTCTTAGGACGTCATGTCAAATAAGCATGCTAAAAGCCAAGATGCAGTGCATTTCTACAGTGTCTCATCCAGTTGGCAGTTAACCTGTTTGAAATGAAAATAAAATTGTTTATAATACTTTTGTATTGGGAAACTTGTGCTGGGATGCTTGTCCTCCATAAGTTCACAGTAGTGGTGTAGGGAGTGCCTCAGGTGCTTCCTTAGTCACTCTAGAGTGAGTTTCATCACGTGCTGTGGTCTGGGCTGGGCCTTCTGTCCTTAAGATTAGTCTTGTTGAGTAGCTATACATAATTTACTGTTCTTCTGAATATTCTTTTTTGATTCAAGTCCTCTTGACTCATGAAGATCTCCTTAAAGCAATGACATTATGTCCCTTATGTCACAGTGTCTTTCCACCACATCAGGTTAGTTTTTCAGGAAAGCATTTAACATACCTTTCAACAATTTTCACCTTTGCTTAAAATCTGCTTAAAATCTTAAAATCTCAGCAACCCCATTTTGTAAAACTCTGTGCCGTGATGTTCCTCTTGATGCTCCAGTGCTGTGTGTTTGCCTCTAGTGATATTTGAATGAATTCTCACATAACAGAGGGATCCGAGCCTGCAGCAAGTAATGCAGTGCACCAGAAGATATTTTGCGGTAGGAAACAGTAGGTGCTGAGGACCCAAAGTCTGCGCTGTTATTATTAGAGCAAGTTACTTTGGACTAGTTTTACTCTCATCCCATTGCTCGAATATCCATTAGCAATACAAGGATATTGGCTGCTTCTACATCTAGTTCTAGTTAATGTCTTACAGTTTGGTTTCTGGTAAGTAGTTAGTTTATACAGATGAGCTGAACAACAGGCAGTGCCTTTTTTTCAGTCCTCCTCCAAGTGGTGGCCTTGTAATTTGTTGGTTTGGGGAGTTGGATGCTCACGCAAAGTTTCAGAGATTTCCACCTCTGTATGACAGTGATGTGACCTACATATTTTATTTAATTAAGAGGGTTTCCAAATCATCAAACTGCAGGTTGTTCAAGGTTCAGTGCTCTGCTGTTACTTTCCCTCCTGAGGCTGCACCACTCCTTGTGGCCACAAGGCAGAGTGAGGGCAAGAATGGCTCTGGTCTGTTCCTAGTGGGTTTCATTCCAGTGCCATTTTCTGAAAAAGTGTGTTTTTTTCATTATGCTTCCTTGTATGTCTGAAGAAAGCTTTTCTTACATTGTAGACTTTGTTTGGGATAGAAACTGAGAAATGTAAAATCCCAACCAAAATATTTTGTTGCATTCCTTGGCTATTGACATCCAGAAAACAGAATTACTTCCAAAGCCAAAAGTCTTTCATTGTCATTGCCCTGAAATCTGATCAGCTGAATCCCATTTGATTATGGGACACTGTTTTCAGCTTTGTCGAGAAGATGAGTAAGAAATGATTTGCACTTTTTCTTCAACTGAAAGCCAACAACAACATCTTACAGAGAAAGATTTCTAATAAGATGAATGCTTTTCTGGTTTTGTTTGTCTGTTTGGTTTTGGGTTTTGTGTTTTGTTGTGGTTTTTGTTGGTTTTGTTTGGTTTTTTTAATGTTTCTAGCTGGTCTTCAATGAATAGAGACTGTTTTATCCATTGATTTGTCAAATAAAATTACCCTGATTTTTTTTTTTTTTTTTTTTTAAACCATGAGTTAAGCAGTTGACGTGATTGCTTACATGTTTTCAGCTATGAATTTCCTTCATTGTAGCATGTGTATATTTCTGTTTTACTTTTTCTTTTACTTAAACTAAAATAATAAGCTCTAGCTAGGATAACTTGGTATTGTCAAAAGGAAAATGAGGAAAGCAGTTTCCTGTTGCAGCTTAGGCTAGTAGGGTAAAAAAAATGACAGTAAATGCAGTAAATGCTAAGCGTGGTTGCATAGATTAAGTATATCTATAGGATGCTGAGCATCTTAGTGAAAGATTTAGTGCATCGTAGTGAAATTACCTAACTAATTCTGGTCTACGCAGGTATGTACAAAAGAAGACGGTGAGCAAAATGTTGATGTTATTTCTCATTGTCTTAATGTGACAATGGAGAGATATTTAAGAAATTATTAGGCTGAGAACATAAAGAGGAAAAAATGCTATTTATTCTATGAAGTATAACTACAACATGGAACTCATTCTTTCAAGGTACTGTGGATACTGTATGTGTAAAAATTCATCAGGTCAAGTCGTACAGACCAGGTTTGTTGATTACTGAGAAAAATGATGGTCCAGATGCAATTTCTTAGTCTGTATTTCCCCACATTGATGGCTGGAGAAGCATTCCTACGGAGGGATCACTCTGTACCCAGCTGTTTCCTTCTCGCTCTCTGCTACTGAGCAATGTCAGAAGAGGGACCGTGCACTTCTGTGCTTTCCCCTGGTCCTGGCTTGGAGCAGTTTTGCCTTCAGTGAAATTTGTATGGGTGCAAGCCAGATGTGGTCCCTGGCAGGTGGCCACGTCTCTCTGAGGCATTAGCCCTGATCTCGCAGCACCGCAGTCAGGCACCTCTGGGGCTTTCCAGACAGAATGGCTTGGAACCACCGAACTATAAAGTCAGTTTTGTGATACCTGTTCCTACCCAAATTCATGCATTTGCTATGGGAAAGATGCAACTCAAGTTTCCTTAACAGGAACTATTTTTATGATACAGGTGATCTGTCTGCTTGGGTAATACTAGACTTAATCTTCTGAATTCAGAGGAGTTGAGATAAAAGGATTACACTCTAGCAAGACATTCTTGACTAATACATTTGGTGTTTAGGGAAGTTAAGCATGTAGTTGAATATATTTTTGTCATTAAATGATTCTGTACTGCTTTTAAGAGCTGTTGTATGGCTATTAAGGTAATAATTTCCTACCTTGCATTTTGTCTGTATCTCCACTGAATCTTTGCAAAGGCAACTTCGATGTACATGGTGTTTTACACATAATAGACACAAAATAGATTATTTTCTCAACTCTTTAGCAATAAGATTACAATGCTCTTGCAAACTCCAAATGTGTTCTAATAGGTCTTCACAATGTTTTTACTGTGCTTTCCCCTCCATCCCCCACCCCTCCCTCTGCTAGATTAAGGTACAGTTGTTACTCGTGAAATTAATATTTTCTAGTATATATTAGAATGCAGAAGACTCTTTTCTATGTGCAGTAGGAAGAAAAACATAGTCTGATCTTTGATTTAAATGAAACAAGAAGGTCTCAAAGAGAGACAAAAGCAGCATGTTGATGCTAAAGTTGTGCCGCCTTCAAGACATTAATATCATCTTAATACGTTGAAGGAATGAACTCAGTTCTAAAAGTAATTCCTACAGAAGACAGAGAAAGCATTTAATCAGTGCAGTCTTTCTACTGTTTTTCTTTGACTCTCTGTTTAGGAAGACCATTAATTTCCATTGTAATTCTGCTGGCATCTTTCATAAATGTTTTTCCCAATTGAGAGAAAGACATCAATATTGTGTAACTGTAGTTACCCTCCATAATGAACAGTACATTAAACTATATAAACTTACTTACTGTAACATATAATGCTATTACAGTGATTTGATTCAGGATCTTTTACATCAGGCAAACCAACTGTAAATTATAGAATACATTCTTGATTCTGAATTCGAAATAATGTAACAACTGATGCTTAATTTTTATTCTTTAAAGTAACTTAGGGCGGATGTGAACGTTTACAGGTGTTAGCCCTTGTTATTTAGCAGATTAATGCAATTTTTGTTATTTTACTGTGGTGTTGATTTCCAGGTATTTTTTTTTAATTCTAGAAAGAAATGATGTAGTCTTGCCTCCCAAATGCATGCTAAATCCATGTGAAAATCTGTTCCAGATTACTGTATTTTTAATCAACTACATATAAAAATGCAATATGCTATGTATTTATTCAATGTACTTTGATGTTGTTTGCTTTGTTTCAGTTTTTCTTTGAGAAATACGTTCAGAAATAGCCCTCATTCACAGGGGTTTGGAACACAACTACTGTACAGCAGAAATCCAGAAAGTTGCCTTTTACTCTGTTTCATGTTCCCAGTCCTCCCAGGATTATTTTCCTTATGCATTTCTCTTAGTCGTGAATTTGATTATTCTACTACAGTGATTTACTCTAAGAAAATTAATATAATCTCTTCAAAACTCTCAGCTGTGAGCCATAATTCTCTCAACTGCTGTTTAACTTTCCAAGCATTATATAATAAATGCATTTCCCTAGCTGCTCCATGTGGAAGTCTTCTCGTAGCAAAGTGTCATTTTCCCGGTGGACCGATGGCATTCAGTAATAGTAAGTGCAAATAGACTTGCAGTACAGCAATCACAAAATGCCGCCCCATTTATGAGAAACATTCAAACAGCAACTTTGTATTTTAAACTTAAAATCCTATCCTGAGTGTGAGGTGTTATGTGTCAAACAGGTTCAGAGCTAAGTAATCTGCTAATATAACCTCATGGATATAAACTCAGTAACTTTGTGGGTAGCTTTTTGGACCATAAAATCCAATTATGAAGATGTAGGAAAAGTATGTGTAAGAGAGATCTAATGCATCGAGAATATGCTGAATGTTAAAAATTTAATGAATAATAGTGCTCTGTTGTGTACCTTTAAGTACAAAACAGCAGGCCAAAAAGAAATACACCTTTTTTTTCTGTATATACCTCATGAGACACTTAATGGAATGCCATAAAAATGCTCCAAATAGCAGTTGCCTCAATATTAATTTGTAATTGCTTCAAATATTGTGTTTCTGAGAATTATGCTGTTTGTCTCAATACTTTAATTACATTATTTACAATTTATATGCAGTCAGGTTTTTTGTCACAGTGTTGAGGAACGTTCTTTACCTAAATCTCTGTAAAAACCTCTGAATCATGACTTCCGGGGGAAAAAAATTGTGTAAAGGAGGTGACTTCTTACAAATGGTAAATGCACACATGGACACAGACACACATATATATGCTTTGTGTCTATATGGGCCACGTGTCTTTCTGCATACCTATGCAGAAAAACTGTATCATTTTCATTTTTCTTGGATGGAGTTTAAGCATCTTTAAATGAATTTAATAAGAAAAGAGAGTTAACATGTAGATGTGAGAACAGAGATGTCAAAGGGTGAATACTGTTTATAGTAGGAGGCACTGAATTCTCATCACCTTGTTGTCATCCCTTCTGACTCTACACTTTTTGAAGACGGTTAAGATAATAAATCTATACAGGATTGTGTTTTCCTGAATTTTGCCTCCAAAAGTGAATTGACAAAAAAATACTCCACTTAGCTAGAAAAGCAATGCATTTGTTCCCTCCAGATCTGAAATGGAGACTTCTGAAGAGGAGGTTCAGAAGAGTGTGTGTTCTCTAGGAAAACAAACTCAAAAATAGAGAAAATTCTTGCTTGTTTTGATGGAGTAGAAGAAAAAAGATATCAGTTATCATATGGGTGAAGATTTTAGTTGCTGTATAGAGGCCAGGTTACCAGCTCTTACTTTAAGACTGCCTGTGACAGCAAGGACTGTGGCCCAAATGTTTCCTTCCAAATCAGAGGTGTTAAGGATGAGGAGTGGTATACATCTATGTTGATCTGAGATATTCTATGAGAATAAATAGATTTTCTGGTGTTCAATGAAGGAGTATTCTGTTCTTCAACCCCTTCCCAAGGTGGGTTTCCTATTCTCTATCCCATGTAAGCTATTCTACTGGAAGAAGGAGGGACGCTATGGAGAGGAAGAGGAAAAGGCAAGAGAGTTCCGTGTTCTCACTTGCTTTTCATGGAGCGTACACCTTTCTGTAGTGGAAATACCTTTAGGAGAATTTGCGAGCTTTGTAAGACAGTGACATTAGTGTAATGTAACAGCTGTAAAGCTGTACCATGTTAGATATTTAAGGAAAAAAAAAAAGGAAACAAGTTGCTCTACTGATTTCTATTTATCTTGAATTTTTCAAGGCTCTGCTGGTCATAAACCCTGTCATAGGCAAGTGTATACTAATGACTGCAAGCCTTACATTTCTACAGTTTCTTGTTAGGTATCTGTGATACTTCAAACTATATATAAATATGTTCATGCTCGAGAAAAGTATTCTCCAATTATTATTCTTGATGGTTTGATTTATAAAGAAGTTTCAAGTACTTGCTGGTGGGGTTACTTGAAAGCATTTTAAAACTTCGTAATGCATGCTTAGGACTGCAAGAATTGCTTATGTTAGCTTTCCTCTATTATCACAGCATTATTTCAGTATGTACCTTTGGCCGGGGGGGTGAGGTGTGAATGCGTACATAACACACATTGCTTTGGAACACATTGCCTGTGTAAACATGTATTCTTCAATTTCTGTAAGGCTGCAAGTGTGCATGTCTCATGAATTTATTTTGCTATTTCCAAAACAACACCACGAGGTTCCTTTTTAATCTGTTATACTGTGTCTGTATTCAGATAAGCTTCTTTACTCTATCCATATTTCCTCTGTCAGATGTAGCACCTCTTGTAAGAGAAACCTCTGCCTATTTTGGTGAGCACTGTGAGGCTGAGGTTCTCTCCAAGGAAAAGCAGACTGATAGCTGCAGTAAGTGAGAGGGTCTGGATTAAAGGTGGTTCTTAGTAGATTGTTGTGCAGTAAAAACAAACAGCCAGACTTCATTAAAAAGTGAAATTCAATAAAAGGAAATAGAACTCAATAATCTATTAAGCCAACCTTACCTTAGACTTTCCAAAGGATGTTATAAAAACTTAATTATCATTGTAAATTAAGGCGATGTTATGCTACTGACAAGAGTCATAAATACCTTTTTCCAGTAGCCGTCTCTATGATGTTTCTGTTTTCATTGAAATTTGTCATCGTTTGTAAATTTACTGTGAGACAGTTCTTGAGAATATTTCATCAATAAATTCACCACATTTTCATGGTCTTTTGAACACTGCAGGAATTTATTAGTGTTTCCATTGTCTCATCTCTACATAGAATACTTGCTTCTTTGATAACTTAAAAAACATACCAGCTTTTTATATCAGTACAGTTCCACTTCACTGAAGTGGTACCAGTTTACAACATCTGAGTTACTATCGCTTACATACCAGTGATGAGGAAAAGCATTATACAAGGGTGGAGCTCTGTTGGATTTTGCAACTTCTCGTGCATTATTTAACAATTATCAGGCAAATGATACATGCTGTTATAATACTAAAATGAGTAGCAGTACATCTATGACCAAGGGTAAATGCTGTGTAAATGAATTTTTTTTTGGAGCAGACTGTCCCAATAATAACTCCAAATTAGGTTAGGCTGGTTCTCCAGTCTAGGACACTTTACAGATTTATTCCTGTACATTTGCCCTTGGTTACTGAGATTCAGAGAACATCTTCATTACAGGTATAAGAATTTGCATAAATAAGCACCACAAGACCATCACTGTGTATGTTTCAAGGTTGCTTTACTATAGACAGTGAAAATGACGTTATATGTTCTCTGAGCCACTGCCCTAATTTTTATTTTATTTTTGTAGTCATATCTGGTGATTTTGAGGATACTGTCTTGACAGCTTTTCTTATAGCTGGCTAAAACTTTACATCCAAAATGTTTTGACCTTTTTCTGGATCAGTGATAGCAGTGAGAAGCCTGTTGACTCTTGCAGTCAGTAAGCCACAGTTGTTCCTTCGGTCTCCCCCTGGAGGAGAACCTTCTGTCTCCTCCTGAAGACCTGTACCTGAGTTCTGATCTTATACTGGTGAGAACCTCTTTCATAGTTCCGTGACAAAATTTGGGTTCAACCCAAGAAGGTTGCGATTTATCTATCTTACTCCTTTTTGTTGCCTAGCATACTCGTTATGTGTAGCATCACATACCCACTTTAGCTTTTATTTTTATCCTTCTTTGAGGAGTCATGTCTTTATATCAACCATGATTGCTAGTCCTTGCTGCTTCTAGTGTGTGTAGCATCTCACTTCATGTCAAGTAGTTCTTCTTTCACCACTTAGATGTGCCTCCTTTATGGCACTAGGGTACAAATTGTATCATTTGCTTCTCACCGACCTTGATGGCAAACAGCAGCTCTAGGCTAAGTGAATTTAATTAGTTTGTCAGCCTTGAACTGCTGCCTGTCAAGTCTCTCTACAATACGGCAGTTCAGGGAAACAGTAGGTATTGGAGGAGACTTAGAAAAAAGAATGATGATACTGTACAGGCTGTAGCAGGGAACCCTGGAGATAGGTCTAAGTGAGACAGAAAGGAGGAAGCACTGTCAGATGAATGAGTGATTGATTTGTCAGCATCCCTTGCAAATCTAAATTAATTTATCATTTATAACTTCCATGATTAGCGTTTAAACAATGCTTACAAGTGAGATGTCCTGAAAACTAGTAGATTTTGGATTATGGTGTTCTTGGGAAAAAAAAAGTATTAAAATTCTTACTTTTTACAGTTTAGGGGAGTTCAAGGAAATACAGAGATTGACCATTCAAGTGTAGAATGAAATAATTTTAGTCCTGCTTCAAGGCTCTGTTTCAGTGAATTGCAGAAATTCCCATGTTACAGTCATACTGAAATAAAATTTAAATGTTGTTATTGTCACCGTTTAATTGCAGAGTGACAATAAACCATGGCAGATGCTCTTTGTCAGCCCCCTCTCCCCCCTAGCTCTCCCCACCAGGGAAAGGCAGTAGGAAGAAAAGAGAGAAAAAACTTGCAAGTTGGAAAAAATTTAAGATGTTTTACTAATGCTACTAATAAAATAGAGAAAATAATACAAAATATACAAAACCGATCTTGAATTTCCCGGCTCCGCACTGCTGCGGCAGTGCAGGGCAGGCATCCGGAAGTCCTGGGCTGGATTCCGCAGCAAACTGGAACTGGATTCAGGAGTCACTGAAACCAGGGCCTCAGCTCGCAGGGATGACAGGCAGGGTCCTCTGCAGATGCCGCCCGTGGTCGAAGAGATCGAGACCCTCGTGATCTCCCACTTTTATAGGGTGTATGACATGGATGGGATGGAATACTTAGTTGGTCAATTTTAGTCACCTATTCTGTTCGCCCCTCCTTGCAAATATGCCCTTCTCACTTATGAGATGTGCGGGGTTTTTTTATCAGCGACCTTGCATACCATTGCTTCTGTTTACAAAAACATGTAGCCAACTTCAGAAAAGTGCAGTTACTTAGAAGAACTTAGCTGAAAGGAAAATTCACTAACAGAGAGGCTGGTCTTGTTTTTAACAAAACCAGGACTTTGTTTTACTGTTTCAGGACATAAATGCAAATGCCAAATGAACTTTCATTGTGCATACCTGCATCTTGTCAAGATACCTTAATAAGGAATCATTCCTGCTCAGCTTTTCACTCTCAGCCTCCTGCTTATGTGTATTCTGGAAACATAAAACCCATCGATAACTTTTCTGCCAACGTACACTGCTTTTTGGATAGGTTGCTCAGCTATGTCACATTTATAATGTAATACAGTAATTATTTCATTTGCAAATTTTTATACTCTTGTATTAGCTACATAAATTGTAGTTCAATGCTTACGAGTTCCTGAATAATTAGGTACTGTAGGAGCTGGGTGAAAATGCAGGTGAGCAGTCAGTGTTATTCCTTTAAACATATGCAGCTTGAAAAGCAGATGGAATTGTGTTCTCATGATGTTTAAGGACTTTTAGAGCACTGCATTTCACCAGCATCTGGAGACCAATTACTGAAGAGGCTCCATAGGGGTCCTGCCTCAGGGTTTTTAGTTGGATGAATAATATATAAACTCTATAGTTTCCCACAGAGAGCAACTGGAGGAGTATCAGAAGGAAATAAGCCTTTTAGGAGTTGAACTGAAAATGAAATAACAGCACAGGATTTAAAATGAAGCAATTTTGCTTTTACATGCGAAGTCAAAAGTAGTATATTAGTTACATGAATTCTGATTTTTTTTTTCTTTATCGTTTTGGTATCTTGCTTTTCCTAGTTTTGGAACACATCTATTTGAAAGCCTTAGCCAAACACGATAAGGCTTATTCAATTACTCCAAGAACTGGCATACTAAATTTCCTTTTAAAGAAGTGGTGGAAATGATCTTTGATATGTGTATCGTTCATTTTATAACACAGGTTCAGCATTATGGTACTCAAACCATAATCAGATTTTATCTCACCTATCATTGTGTCTGGCTCTGGGTTTATGTACTGTGCTTTTCACAACTAGAAACAGATTGCAAAATGGCATAGCCAGTGCTATTCAAAACCCTCTTTCAACTCATGATATCCCTTCAAATTCCTAGTCATTGTCTTCTGTTCCAGTTTTCTTGAAAGCAAAGCACATTCAAAAAGGAAATAAAAATATCTGGATGGAGATACTTTGATCTGAGAAGAATTTTATGTCTTTTGCTTAATTGTAACAGAAATCTTTCTCTACTGGTTCATTGCAATACAGCTGCAATTGGAAATTCGCTGAGTGAGCACTCCAGAGCTGAAGAATACATTAGCTGGAGAACGCTATTGAGATCTAAGCAGAAGAAAATAAATGGAAGAGTAGCTTCTATTTAAAAAAACAAAAAAACAGCAACAAAAAAACCCCCACACAAACAAAACAAACAACGTCAGCATTGCTTTGGTGCTATGCTTGGTTTAGTTTAAAACTACCTGCCAGATAGCTTGGGTAAATCTGGAAGCTCAGTCCCTTGAATTGTGGTAGTAATCTTCATGAGGCAAGTACTCCTACCAACTTCAGCATGACTATTCAGCTGAATATGCAGCTGAAGCATTTGCAGGCTTGATCAGGTAGCAGAAGACTGGCGATGCTAGGGGAAAAGGATCAGAATGTATGTGCAATCTATATGTTGTAATAACATTGATCGATTTGATATTCAGAGCTTCAGAAAAACAAATGCGGCTTACCCTCCGAGAGAACAGAAAGTTCTGTATTATTAGTTAAATAATATTGGCATGCAATGGGATGCTAGAGCTACAACAAAAATCAAGGTGTAGTTGTGCCAGATTACATATCAAACCATATTGAAAGAGTGTAAATTATCCTGCTTTTTGCATGAGAAACTACCCATATGGTATAAAGGGAAAGAAGGGTCTCTATCTGTACTAAGTATCAGGCTAAATGGAACCTGGCTGATATAGCAAAGCTCAAGTTGCACTTTAAAGAGATTAAAACAGTCCCTTGGCTTTGGCTGTTCTAAAACCTGTATCCTTATCTGAATTGTCTCAAGTTGTTCATGTGCCTCATTTCTATCTAGGGCTGGTAGTCTATTTCTCATGATGTTTGAAAAAGTCATTCAACATGTCTCTTCTATTCCCTGTTTTTTCCTTCCAGTCTCCTGTTTCATTCATGAATATTGTATCTAGTGTGAGTTAGTGGTACCTAATCATCCTTTGTCTGGTCATAGTCAATGCACTGTGGCACTGCTCCTTTGTGAAAACAGTATCAAGAAGGTTACTGACCTTGAATCTTAAAAGTGGTCAATGCTAAACTTCGCGCCTCCAAGTTTGCTGTGAAAGTTTAAAAGGCAAGGAGAAGGTTTGGTTGGTCACAGCAGTAGGAATGAAAAAGGATTCAGAGTGCACAGAGGCAGGCAAAGTAGCAAGGGAAATGAATTATAGTAAGTGTTGGAGCAGGGTACTGAAAACTGGTGAAAAAAGAGAGAAGGCTTCCAGGTGTCACCTCAAAGAAAAAAAAAATCTCTTTAAATTCATGCTTCTATTACAAATGTAGCCTAAGGAGCACAGGTCAGTTTCCAATATTTTTTTTCTGTCTGGTCTTCAGCTCTTAGTCCTGGGTGTCCAGTAATGATTGACACCTGAGCTACAGAAACGATTATGAACTGACCAGAATGTCTAGGATGATTCAGGAAAAAAATGAAATGACCGACAAAGTCATTGCAAAGTCAATTATGATAGCTCTTGATATGAGGGGGGGGAAAAAAAAAAAAAGTGAGGAGGGAATTTGGGATGTGCACATGTGTTGGCTTATGAGGTTTTTCAACTAAGAAAACTGGAGACTTGAAAATCAGACAATCAAAATTTGATTTATGTGGAAATAGAATCTCTCGATCACTTCTAATACCCTCCCAAAACATGCAGGTAGCTGAAACTAAGCCCCTGAGAGCACAGAAGTATGTGGTTCAGAACACTGTCTCCATAACACAACTTTTGAGCCTGCAATCTCCAGTGATGCTGCTACAAAGCAAGAAAGCAGCTTAGTAGCATTTCTGCTTTTTGTGGTCCTATAAAAGAATATAGAAACAATGCATGTGGTCCCCACACGTTGTTCACTATCAATTTCTGTGCAGATCACTGGCTTCGGTCAGGCCAGGAGGAGAGAGCTGCTTGTTTCTGGCCACCTGCACGCAGGGACTTCCTATCCCCTCTCAGGGAGGATTGTACTGAAGACATTTCCTTTCCTCATCCGTTGGTCAGTCTCAGGAGCTGCAGCTGAATGTGCCACCTTTCTTCTGAGCATCTTTGTGGCAAGATGAAAGCTCTGTGGGCTCAGCTTAGTAAGTCCATAAAATGAGAAGTCTGTAAAGATAGTCAGTGCTAAGGCATGCTCGATCCCTCCAGGCACAAAGGTGCAGCTCATCCTGTCGCAGTCACAGCTCTCCTAAGCTGCTGGAATGAATCCTTCCGCTCTTTCATTATAATATAGTTACGTCTCTTGCAATAAGGGCTGTTGGACTGTATTCAGCTACATGTGGGAATGGAAATGCACGCATCAAAATAAAAGTACTAAGGAAAAAGTTATAGCACATTCATTTTGAATGCCTTTGTTTCTACTTATGACTGAATTTTTACTGTGCCATTACAATTCCTGGGGATGGGAGACAAAATGCTACCTGGTTTAGCATGTCATCTTAGTAGCTGTCTCTGCACCATGCTGTTCCATCTGTGAGAACTAGCTTACACTAACTTTACACAGCAGCTGAATATAAAAGATATGTTTTGCCTATGCCCAATTTTAAATGAGCTTTTATTCATCTAGCAACTTCATGTAGTTATTTTAGCATCAGATATACTTGAGAATCTAATTATCAATCAAATGTAATTCTTATCCTAATTTGTCTCATTTGATTCTTTTGTTGTCTCTCAGTTGCTGGATAATTGAAATGCATTTTGCAGAAAATCATAGCTTATAAACCTCCTTTTGTGTGAAGTTGTATTTGACTCAACTAATAAAACTGCTAATTTACAAAAGCAAAGCATTTTCTAGCAGTGGTAGAAGAAGAACAAATGTAAATTGATCTCAGTTCTGGACTTTATAGCATTGAAAATGAGAAAAAGTACTTCTTGAGTTGTGAATTGAACAACTTCTGTATTGGACCTTTTGGGGAAAGTAGGTATAGACACTGGAAGAATTCATCTTTACAAATTGGGGGGTTTTTGAGGAAAACACACTTTAGCGTGTTCCACGAAGTTGAGAGATGCTGGCTTCATGTTCTGGGTCTCAGCCTCTGGAGAGTTTGCTTTCTCGGTAGCCCGTAGTGATAAGCAGGGCTGTCAAGACTCTGATTTTCATCTCCTTACAGCTTTAGCGCTGGACACATCCTTTGAAAGTTTTATGAAATATTAAAAACTTGTTTCCTCTGGTATTTTTCCTCTCATTCAACACATCTGTACACATTTAAAACAGATCACATTTTCAGATCTCTCTCTTAACTGGCTGTGTCTTTTAGGAGTACTTTTGAGCAATCTCTAATGGTAAAGTTTAAAACCCAAAGGCCATCTGTAACTACTCATCACAATAGATGCCTTTTTTCTTTTTTCCCAAAAGAACTGCATACGTTGCTTCTTTTTTTTTCTCTTATGCATGCTGGAAGACTTCTCGAGTAAAAATAATTGCATTTGCCTCTATATGTATGTGTGTATATATATATAAATCACAATTTTAGATATATATATTTCCATCTTTTACTAATGGTTGGAAGGTAAAATTAAGAATAATCTTTGCTTTTCAGAGCATCATCTGCTATGCTAGATTCTAAATGCTGGTTGGAAAGTATTTTCAGTGACTTGTTAAGGAAAAATTAATTCTATTCCAAAATATGCTGTAGTTTTACATTTTTAGTGTTTGTTTAACCTTTTAAAGCTGTTTTAGCATCTTTAAAGAAGAAACAAGTGTTTCAGCTGCCATATGTAGCATATACATGATTGTACTCCATACTCTTGCAATATTTACAAAACACAGTGTTTTATGTAAATATCTATTAAATAACCTTATTTCTTTTTTTTTTTTTTCCTCTCCTTCTGCTGGTTGTTCTGTCAAAAGATGTTTAGTCAAAAACTGTCATCTTTCCAGCAAACTAGCTCCTTTATCTGATTCATCCCTTACTGCATGGTGAATGCTCAGCCATTTCCCGGGAGGTGAATTGTGAGGTTCGAAGCAATTGCGTAGTTCTTTCCATATTTTTTGCATTGTATTAAAGTAGACTCGTTACAAAGAAGAAACTTCTCTTTGACCAGAGATATCCTGCAGGCTACTTTGATAAGGGAAAGAAATTACCTTTCTTTCTAGTTCACCACAGTGTGGCAGTAGTTCTTTTTGGCTCCTGTGAGCCGATCCTGGCTTCTGTTGCAAAGCTTAGGCATTTCCTACCTGGCATCCATCTGATACCTTTCAGTAAATGCCAACTCTTGTCCCAATGGTAGTGGACAGATTCTAGGAGCATTAAGTCCTAGGAGAGATAGAGCATGATCTTTTAGCATTCAGAGTATTTTCCTCCCTCTCCTTTTCACAGCTATTCAATGCAGAATTTCCTTACTTTATTAAATGGGTAATTGAGGCTGGGATATCTCTGGGAGGATTTTCCTGGGGCACACACCCCTGCATTTCTACTGCCAGTCACTACTTTCAGCTTTGAGCTGCCCCCATCTACACTCTCCCTTCAGGCTCTTTGCTGTTGTTTACTCCATTTCATCTTTCTTATCTCTTGGTGATGGTGGCAATGGTCATGCTATATATCACTGTACCAGTTGATTCAAAAGGGGTATCACAGACTTGCAGCTTCCATTTTTTATTTACTTGTTATCCTATCCATAGGAAGGTATGAAGTGTAGATACAGAATTACTGTGTTAAGGGATGCCTTTGTGACTAAGTTGTGTTTGGTCCAATATCACAGTCTGGTCTAAGTCTATAGACTAGAAAGAAAACTTAGTCTATAAGGTAGCTATGCACCATGATTACAACTATAATCAATAGGTTAAGAAGGTTGTGCCATCTTGCCTTCAATAACCTCATTCAGTAGAAATGTGCTCATTCATAAAAGTGTGGTCCCTCTAAGCTTGTGAGAGGCAATAGCAACTGCTTAATGGGTTCTCCTAAGAAGCTCGGTCTGGAGATAGCATGAGAAACAGCGTGCTGCTTGTTTCCTGCAGGTACCCGAGCACATCTGAGTGTATGCTGATTTTGTTGCATGGAGCATATGCAAGAGATACTTTTGATGTTGAATGTTAATAGGTGTTTTCTTTTACACTCAGAGCAACCAGAGCAAGACCAACTAGTCTGTTTCATGCTTCTAAATAAATAGTTGAGTGTGTTATGAACTGCATGTTTAGAACAAATGCTGAGCATTACACACACAAAAAAATATTTCTTTTTGAGCGAAATTGCAGATTCCTATGTGACTCTTGCCTATCTACATGGTCATCCTTATGGAAATTCATGGTTTATTGATGGAAAGTGAGAGCATCTGAGGTAGACTTTGACTTTAAAATATGGAAGCTGAAATTGTTTATCAATTCCAGCTCTGTCGACTAGGTGCAGTGCACAACCATATATGATGATGGAAGTAAATAGACTGTTTTTTCAGCAGCCATGCAGAGAGGAGAACTGCTTTGTCTTCTGAACAGCCAGGGGTTATGAGACCTGCAAGATGAAAAGGTGGTATGTTTTGGTTTGATTTAAATTTGGAGAGCTGGTAAATTCACGTGGCCTGATGAACAACTATGTGCCTGTATTACTCATTAAGAGAGGAAAGTTTATCAAGAGGAGGCAGGTTTTTTTATAGAAAATGCCTCAAGTATCTGAGTCCTGGGAGTTCATAGAAGTTGATGTGCAAAATTCATTAACAGAAAAACTAACTGGAGATCGGCTGGAGGGTTATGATACTTTCTCAAGCTGTGTAAGTATCTCAGGCACTGGAGGATGAAAGGACAGGACAATTGCTGTTGTCCAGGTGATGTGAATGGTGTCGCACCTCAAGCTGTATCAGCAGTGATCAAGGGAAATAATTTCAAGTATGTCAGTTGTATAAGATTTGCTGACAATTCCAGAAATCCAAGGTTTCCTGAAGGGAAAATAACGGTTGATTAGCTCAGTACATTTCTACAATGCTTTGAAAAGTTTCATAGCTCTTTCTCAAAGGGGAGGGAATGAGAATTGTTATCTGAGAAACTGACACTGTACAATAGTCAAAGATCTGATGAATCCTCTTTGTCATCTCTCATGTTGGTGACTTCTTGAAAGAGAGACAATGTGGTTGTTTCTTAGCTATTAAAAATGAACTGGCTGCAGAAAATAGATAGCAATTTAAAAATGCCTTCTGATGTTTTGCTGACTAAAAGATGGAGCTACACTGACTAAAATTAATTCCATGCACAGTGCCTAGAGTTTTAGGGAATGTATAAAATTTAATGAATCAGGGCTGAATTTCTGCTGCTCACAAATATAAATCTGGAGACTTGTCTCGAATTGTTGCAGGTTTACTCCAAGTTAATCAAGGTCTATTTTTGAGCTTCTTTTTTCTTGATAAAAAGAGATTAATTACTTAATCCAAAAGAGAATTTTGAACTATCCAAGTAATAAAAAATTAACCTGTTCTTTAAAAGGTAAATAAAAGTTCACATGTAGTGTGTTTTCTCAGTCTTTCATTACCTTCTTCCTTTCTTTGTCAAAAGAGGAATCGTAGACAAGGTAGTCTTCAAAAGGGAGTGGAGTTAGACTGTACATAAAGGACGCTGAGCTCATGGTATATTGAAAGCCAATAAAAGAGTAGTAGAAAAACTGTAAAGAAACATTAGATAAAACTTCATAATTACTTTCTAATTATCGAAATATAAATTACTACATCAATATTTTTCTGCTTTTCTCTGTATATGATTGTAATGTGTGCATCTAGTACTAGTTGTGAAAACTGCTGAGAACTTGAAACTTTAAATTAAAAAAACCCACATAATTTCCATAATACCAAACCAAAATTTTGAGACCAATTGTCATTTAGTTATTGCTACTTTTTAGTTCATACTATAGTTGTATATACAACATATTAATCATTATAAAACCAGAAAGATTATTCTTGCCTCAGGAGTTTTCTTTTTGTCTTCAGATCATATTTTTGACTGGCATTTACAGATTCCATGACAAAGCTGTTAATTTAATTTTGACATTTGTTAGCCAAGGGAAGGAAAATAATTTATGCTGTGAGAATAATATAGTCTTCATATTTTTTATTGAAATGTTTCCCCTTTGGAAAATAAGGTTTTCTGAAAGTCAGTAATTTCTTCTGTGAAGAATCATCATTTTCATTGAAACACTTCAGCAGTGTAATAATAGGAAAAATGAAAAAATGAGAAGTGATTTCTAAGCTGTTTTCACTTTAGCTTGCATCATAGTTTACTCTTGAAAATGAAAACAATTCTGAACCATTCTCAGATTTTAGGATTGCATATACGTAAACTTTTTAGCTTTGCTGAACAGTTTTGAAGCTGTTCAAATAACTCCGTATGTAATTATTCCTGCATCTCCTTTCTCTTTTACCTTTTTTTTCTTGTTGTTTTGCTTAGCTTTGCTAAATAGGCAAATATAAAGAAGAAACACTGATAAATTATGAAGCATTTCAACACAAACTTGTACACAGCATAATATCTTGAAAGCTTTGTAACAAAGACATATCAAAGAATAGCCCAGTTGTTCCATTTTAAGACTTGGGAAATCTGTTTTTTGAACAGTATATTAATGGAAACAGGATTTCCAACTATTTATTAAAGTCTAATGAAAGTTTAAATAAAGTCTAATTAAATTTTAATGAATGTAGAAAATGTTAACATAACAGAGTTGTGCTGTGTATGTGTGCTGTGGCGGTCCATGCTATTGTGAATTAATTGGCAGAAGGTGGGCTTTTATAGTTCACATCTACGGCTTGCAGAAAACTTTATTTTGATTTTGCTAGTTTTGCATGTCTTTAGAAAGCAGGAGAAATTTGAAAGGAGAGCATTGTAATCTAGTGCCCAGGCTGAAAAAACCTGTTCTCTCTTTAGTTGCAGTTGCTTATTTCCTTTGTACTTTCAATATATTTGCAGCACCTTGGATCTGCAAATGTGTTTTTGCTGCAGCTGCTTGCTACTCCTCGTTAATGGCTAATTTTAAAACCATAGCACATTATAAAAGTGTTTGAACCATTAACACCACCAACAGAAACAATACCCTATGAAGAATACTGCAGGTTGTCCTAAGAGTGGCTCCTAAAAGGGTGTAAAAACATCAAGTTGCAGAAGGTAACCATCGACTGAGTCAAAACTGGCCCACATGGGATCAAACCCCAGCACCTCTGTAGCTTCCCTGGTGCTAAATCTCTCTAGGGCAGCATGAGAAGTATACAGACCACGCATCACCAGGGAACTGAAAACTGGAAAGTCTCTTTCTTTTACTGCTTTCCAAAATGCAGATATTGCAGCTTCTTTACCACTTGCTTATACAAACAAGATGAAGTCTGATTTTATCCAGAAAATTGAGTTTGTAAGTGTCTCAGGCAGTCAGGTACAAACTGACATCTTTTTCAATTTAAACTGCCTGTTAAGATTTGAACAGCCTTTGTAACATAGAAACGTTCTGTTTGAACAGCTTTGGAAGTTGGTCATTCTTATAACTGTGGGTTAACCTGGTAGAGCAGTTACTAGAGCAGGTTCTAGGATCCACTTCACAAGATTTGTATGAATACGTCTGTATAGATAAGATTTTGTGTATTTTCAAGGCATTTCCTGTAGTGGAACTCTTTGTCTCCTATCTTTGCTACTGTTTTGCAAATTTATTTGGCCCATTTTCCAATCGTAAGCAATTATATTATGTATAGATTATTATCGTGGTTTCTTTTTCCATAGTTCAAATAGCTGTCATTAAAAAAGAAAAAAAGAAATCCTTGTAATGCAATTACTTCCTTACAAAAACCATAGTAAATAGATTTTTTTTAAAGTTCTAGAGGAAAGAATGGAATCACAGAATCACAGAATCACAGAATGTTAGGGATTGGAAGGGACCTCGAAAGATCATCTAGTCCAATCCCCCTGCCGGAGCAGGAACACCTAGCTGAGGTTACACAGGAAGGCGTCCAGGCGGGTTTTGAATGTCCCCAGAGAAGGAGAATCCACAACCTCCCTGGGCAGCCTGTTCCAGTGTTCCGCCACCCTCACTGAGAAGAAGTTTCTTCTCAAATTTAAGTGGAACCTCTTGTGTTCCAGCTTGAACCCATTACCCCTTGTCTTACTGTTGGTTGTCACCGAGAAGAGCCTGGCTCCATCCTCCTGACACCCACCCTTTACATATTTATAAACATTGATGAGGTCACCCCTCAGTCTCCTCTTCTCCAAGCTAAAGAGACCCAGCTCCCTCAGCCTTTCCTCATAAGGGAGATGCTCCACTCCCTTAATCATCTTTGTGGCCCTGCGCTGGACTCTCTCCAGCAGTTCCCTGTCCTTCTTGAACTGAGGGGCCCAGAACTGGACACAATATTCCAGATGAGGTCTCACCAGGGCAGAGTAGAGGGAAAGGAGAACCTCTCTCGACCTACTAACCACCCCCCTTCTAATACACCCCAGGATGCCATTGGCCTTCCTGGCCACAAGGGCACAGTGCTGGCTCATGGTCATCCTGCTGTCCACCAGGACCCCCAGGTCCCTTTCCCCTACACTGCTCTCTAATAGGTCATTCCCCAACCTGTACTGGAACCTGGGGTTGTTCCTGCCCAGATGCAAGACTCTACATTTTCCCTTGTTATATTTCATTAAATTTTTCCCCGCCCAACTCTCCAGCCTGTCCAGATCTCGCTGGATGGCAGCACAGCCCTCTGGAATACATATTTCATTATATTTACACATTTTGTGGGTATTAAATATAATCCAAAAAGTGTAACATTTAGTGAAATGCATTGATGACTAAAATATATAGCTGTGAAATATGTCTCTTTTTTCAAGTGTACTCAATATAGTAGGGGTGTCAAACTCGTTTTCACCGGGGCCCACATCAGTCTCACTGTTGCCTTCAAAGGGCCGAATGTAATTTTAGGACTGTATAAATGCAATTACATTAAGCCCTTTGAAGGCAACCACGAGGCTGATGGTGGCCCCTGGTGAAAATGAGTTTGACACCCCTGCATAAGGATAAGAAGGAAGTTTCAGAAATTTTTGAATCTCTTTTTATCTTCAGTGATATTTGTCTTCCCATTGATTAGTCTTTTTCCATTTGCACCATCCTGTTGCAAACAGTTTTTAGGCCTTTGAAGGACTGAAGAACTCTGAATTTAGCATTTGGAAAAAAATACCTTTTAGCACAAGCAGACCTTTGGCAGGTTTAACGCATCCGTAACAGCTGTTATAATTTGCCATAATTTTTTATGCAACATCATAAAGAAAAGGCCGTAACTCCCATCTCTAAATGCAACTGGCATCTTTCTTTCTACTTCTCCTGCTGTGGACTGCCAATTATCACAAGTGAGTAATGAAAGATTGAAGCCTTTGGAGCAGCCAATTCTCAGAACCATTAGTTTTCTTTTATATTCAAGCCTAATTCCAGGAATGTGCTAGGTGAGAAATAAGACATATCATGTCATTTCAGGATAATACCATGTAATTTTGGGGTAATAAAGAATTCATTTCTGGAGAGAGAAGTGATCTGATATGGAAAAGTTCAATTTCTTTCTCTCTAGAGAGCTTTATCTCTTCAGATGTGACCCTGTATAATTAAATATATTTCAAATATCAAGAGAAATGGTAGCAGAGCAGACAATAGAATTCTCTATTTTATGTAGAAATGAAATTATATGAAGCAGTCAGTGTAATATAAGATAAAGTAGATTGCTACTATTCATTGTTTCCAGTGGAATTCCTGCTGTTTGATTTTATTCATTACAGTTTCATAAGGAGGCAATTGTATTGTGTCTGTGTGACTAGAGTTTTAGACTCACACTTAATTGCATTAATTCAGAAAGTACTGGCAAGAATCAGTACTTAATTGCTGTTATTACGTGAATGTAAAAGAGAAAAGGGATGGTGTCCACTCAATAAGAAGTTACAAATTTCACACATGAATTACCAGGTGCTTGGAAGTTACATTTCTGATTCTTAAAGTAAGATGTGTTTAATAAAAGAGAATCTAAATCCCCTTTTATTCCAACGCTAGATTAAAAACATGTCAAAACAAATAAAATGTTTTCTTTCCCAAACCACTCATTTTTCTTAAAAACAATCAATCTCACTAATCGAAGTCAGATAGTTGTGACTGTTTTAAGATGACAGGCTTAGACACAAAAATTCCTTTACTTTCTGTATTTTGAATCCTATTGCATTAGCATACCTGTTAATAAATTGGTATTGTCTCAACAAGGTTTTAAATCTGGTTTCATAAATATCCCTATTACAGTTTTTATACTGAAGGAAAGTGACAAGAGATAATGGATGGTGATGTGTTAACTGCTAGAAAGGAGTGAGAATGGCTGAAAAGATTTTTCCTGAAACTAGAACGCATCCTCTGTTGCACTTTCACGTTTCACAGTCAGTATTTTTGAGCTGCTACTCAAATACAATGGTTAATGGTGCTCAGCTAATCATCTTTATTATGGTGTTCACTGGGTTGCTTTTGGAGCAGAGGTGTGTAGGTTTCCTTCTCAGGCTGGAGCTCCCATCTAAATGGGATGAGCAGTGGAGGACACTGAGGTGGTTGCTCTGTGTCCTCACCCTGTGTCTCCCCTGCTCACGGCGTGACTGGACAGGTGATGGCAGGATGGTCCTTGGGCCACCCAAGCGTGCTGGTCCTGAATGGGCGGTATTTTGCAGGTGGCAATGTGAATTCGCCAAGTCCGAGTTACAGAAAGTGCTGAGCTTCAGCTTGTACTCTGACACCCTCTCCAGAAGGCACAGCAAACATAATTTTTGTACATGTTTTCTTTAGCTCTGATTTTACAGCTTTGGCACCAAGTGATACGGTAATGTCAGATGCTACCTAGAAAATATAAAATAGCTGAAACCCCCCGGAATGGATCGTCCCTAGACCTTTCCTGTATGAATGGTGGCATTTTTAAAGCAATAACGTAACTTAATGTAACATGGTAAATTTTATTCTATAAATGGAGCCTGCTACAAAATTAGATTTAGATTCCTATTCACTTAGAGTACTTGTGGTTAATGGTATTTCAATACTTGCTGAAAAGGCAGTTTTAGGAACTTGTGGTCTGAAGTAGGTTAATACTACAGCAAGGTGACTCTTAGGATTGAGGCAGACTTCTTTTTCTTCACATCATATACCTATGTTAAGGAATGTAAGGCTTGAGTGTAAAAATTCATTCAATGTTTTCTGTATGTTCTGCTACTAAAAGGAGTATGCCAATTTCTGCATAAGGTGTGGGGCGGACTTTTGGATTGGAAGGTTTTTTCCATAGCATTGATTGTATTAATATATTGCCCTCCACTCTGGTGTGTTGAAGAAAGTCTGTCTCAGAATAGTACCTTATATTTTGGTAAATATAAACTCATGTTTTATGCCAACATAAAGGCATGAGTTCAACCTTATTCTTGTGGAAAGCAGCTCCAAAGCAGAATTACATGGGGAGAGGGACCTTTAAAACTACTTTGAACAGAAGGGCATCTACGTGTTCTTGACTCTGGCATGGTAGCCTTTTACTCTTTAAAAGAAAAAAAAAAGTTAATTTTACTATGATGTTATTTCTTTTGAGGAAGATAGTGGGGTTTAGACTGGGATGCAAAAGAGAGGCATTTTGAGCTGATTTATTTTGCTAATGTCTCAGCTGTTGGTTGATGCATCTGTGTTCAAAAGATTCTTTTATCTTGTTTCGCAAGTGTTCATCTGTGGGCATGATCTAAACAAGAGTTAGAATAGGAAAGCATTTTATTACAGGTCCAAATACATGCCAGCTAGCTTAAATCTCTTGTAATTTTAGAATCTACTATCTTGTGAAGTCAATGTAAGGAAGAGCTTTGAAATAGATGGATGCTTTCAATGCAACCTCAAAATTAATGTTGCATTCATTAGCTTTTGAACTATACTACATCTTATGTGGAAATCATACTTTGCCAAGAGTCTAAAGCATTTCAAATTATAGTGTTGCTGGGCTTTTGTAGCTGATATACAGCTCAATTCAGTTCACGAAAGTTTGTCATCTTTCTAACTCTAGTAAAAATTAGTTTTACCGAAGTTGCCAATTCGTGTATTTTTGTACTGCTAAAATATTCACTTTTATTCCATAAATTGCAGTTTTACATTTCAGTTGGTTCTAAAATTATATGATTAATTTACTGTTTATTATTTTTTCAAAGTGCAAATTGCAACTGAGTATCTGAACATGAATTATGCAAATTCACATTCAGTGTTATATAAAAAGTCATAGCTTAAGCTTATTAATTTCACTAATGCGACTCAGTATCAGCTACACATATGAATTCATTTGAAATTTATATATAACTCATAAAAGTCCTAGGAATTTAAGTAGTATTTTCTGCATGCCCCAAGGGTGCAGAATGCGTAGAGTAAAAATATACGTGAGGAATACATTATAAGCCATCACGAATTTGGTGGTTTGGACTGGAGCAGTCAGGAATTGGAGCTGAAGACTTTGTTTCATACAGATGTGTGCATAGTTCCCATTTGTATATTCTTTCTTCCTAAGAAAAGATAGTTCATAATGCGACCCCAGACTTTTATAAAAGTGCAAAATAAAGAGATTGTTCAATGATGGCTTAAATGAATGGCTCCTACCAGCAGTATAGAGATCTGATAATTCCTGTCATAAGTTTCCCCATCTGTCCTTGAGTGTTGCCACAGAATGACATTATGATGATAACAAAGGATTTGAAAGGAGGATGACTCATGTATTGTTTATTTTTACATCACAGCAGTGCAAATATTTACATGAAATTATAGTAGTCTTTGGGAGAACAATCTCAGTAACTGACCTTTTCTAGCTATTCACCCTTACCTCTGCATTAGCCTAATATGTTCTCGGTTATGTTTGTATCTGAAAAACATTGAAATGATTATAAATAATTGATACAGATAGTGCTCAGATGTAGTCCTGCACTGCTATGTGCATGTGCAAAAGTAGAAAGAAAGTATTTTTTTAGAAGAGTTTTAAATTTAAGCACTATTATTTTATAAAACAATGTGTAAAATAAGAAAAAAAAAAAACTTTAAATACAACGTTAATTTTTGTGTTGCCAGTATATAAGGTAAACGTAGATATAGATTTTCAATGGAAGTGTTATCTTCACTGGAAGATTACTTACATTAATCAAAACTTTTTCAACTACTTGCAATTCTGAAAGGTTATTGATCTGTTCCCCCTTTTTCTTCCACTGTTCACATTTTCACATTTTCTTTCTTGAGTAAGTGTGTGTGTAAAGAGAGCATTTATATATGTGGTGGGGCAGTAAAACTGTAGGCATACATATATATATAAAAGTGTGTGTGTGTGTATATATATATATATATATATATATATATGTAGCCGTCGAAAACTTCCTTTTGAAGTGATGGCCTGTGACTGAAAGGCATGGAGACCACATATTTCTATATATGTGAGGCAAGTGCAGCATCTTCTGTCTGGCACCCTGAGAAATCCTTGATCCATCTAAGTGCTACTAGTAGCTTGAATTTTCACTTTAGAAGTTCTTGAGGATTAGCACAACTGACACTGCAATCATGTAATTATGACCTCCTATTCAGGTTAATTCAAATAATATTAGTTGTTTTATTAACTATATAATGGTACAGTGTATCTTGCTACATATTGGATTTGTAAAATGCTTTTTTTGAGAAGAGATTTTCCGAATGTTTGCCAAAGCTGCAATCGCAAGGAATATCAAGTAAAAAGTGTGAAGGGAAGCTCCAAAGAATTTAGCTGCTAAAATATCCACCTCTAGGGAACATACACAAACTGCATTAAAAGATTGCCATAGGAATGGCAAAAAAGAAACCTCTGACACAAGCTTTACCCAGATCTGTCAAATTTCAATTATTGTGAAGCAGAGGTTCTCAAGAGGATTTTTTCCTTTTTTTTTTTTTTCCCCACAAAGCAAAGATACTGAGAATTGTTTTTCTCAAAGAAATAATGTAGGGTGTTTTTTTTTTCTAGTTATTCGTAAGCTGTTGTAGCATTTTTGGAAGATACTCTGATTAAAAAAAAAAAAAAATCTTCATTAGGTCCATGACATGGAAAATTTCAGCATTGATCATTAAATTTTGCTAAGGTTGGCATACTGAAAACAGTCTTCTAACAAGGAAATGTTAAGAAATATTATTAGTAAATAATGCTGTGATTTCCTCTGTATAAAAAATGAGAAAGCACCTGCACTATGTACTGACCAGTTTTTAACAGTAATTGATCAGGCTCATTGTGGATTAGTATCATACCATTTTCTTCTAAAAGGTAGATAACCTGTGAAATACAGAATTTGGTGAATTATCAACAGAGGGATTTTATAAAATAGCCAGTGCACAACAAGGGTTGAAAATTTTCAGTTTATCTTCCTTTGACTTACCTTTACAGTCATGATGATGCATTAAACAAAGAAATTAGTTAGTTTCTTGAACGTAAGTTTTTCATGACAGTTCATATATACTTGTCTTATTTTACATTTGAAAATAAGTCTTTATTGGTACTATTTTTCCTTCTAATTAGAAAGCTGGTAGTCAGCAGCATACATTCTCTAATATCACGGGGGAGAGGAGAAGAATTTAAAAATATTTCAATTAGTTCAAAGTAACTGTATGGAATTATTGTATTCATGAACTACCTTAACCTTAGATGAAAATACCTAACTGAAGCACTGGATCATGATACTTTTAAAAGAACAGAAAAAAACCTTTTCATTTTGATTAATGTTTTCCTTTGATCTTCCTTTTGAAAGGCAAAGGAATTTTTAGTGCAGGTATTATTATTCCCATTAACCACAGTTCTCCTCTAGTGACTCTTTTCTCATGGGTTCCTAAGAAATGCCTTGTATCTCATAAGTTTGCAGATTAGAAAAGTAAAAATTAGTAACATTCCAATCATTTTGTGAAATATCATGTTTTGAAGTGCCTTTTTCTTTGGTCTTTACAAAGTTAAATTTTTATGGAGTTAAAATTAGAATATATCTCAGATACTGAAAATGGGACTCTTCCAACTATATAGTGATGAATCCCACCATACTAAAGTTTTTATTTTGTTAATTGTTTCCAGTATTTACTTAGTGAGTAGACTAGATAACAGAAAAGAACATTGTTATTATAAATCATGTACAAAATAAACCAAGTGTGTCAAAATTCTTTTTATACTAACCACTTAAATTAGGATCTCCAGCAGTCTAGGTATGACTTATTTCTGAAAATATGGTACTTAGGATCAACAAGATTAATGATCCTCAAGGTCTCACAAATGCTCTGGCCCTGTAAAGACAAGGATTCTTTTATCTCTGTGCACTGCACATGGATGCCCCCCATCAAATAATCCAAATATGAGAAGGTAGACTGGAACGTATTTTTTAACATAGTGAAGTAAACCAGTCATAGAAAGACTGGACAGCTTTATTGCTTTAGAAGGGAAAAGGAGATGAATCTCTGAATATTTGCTCTGATAAAAAGCTAGTGTATAACAAAAATGTGTATGGTTAGCCCTGAAGATTATGCACAAAAGCACCTTTTTCACTTTGTAGCACGAGCTGAACTGGACTGTGCTCAGGTGTTAGGAGAGGCATGCAAAATTATCAATCCTGTGCAGATTTGAAGAGGTGCAGGATCTTGATAGTTCTTCAAGAAGTCTGTTTTATTTCAGTCAGGCTTCTAAATTTTTCATAGCGAAACTACTTACTGTAATCATCCTTGGCTAATGCATTCTTCATACCAGCAAAGAGCTACAGGACTTGGTAAAAGTGTTTGTGCCAGGTTTAATGCATCTCCATGGGCTGTCTTAAAAAATTTGAGATAAACCTTCTTGCAGTTCTGAAATTGTGCTCCCTTCTGGTTTTCATTACTTGTGTTCAGACCAAAACATCACATTACCTCTTTTTTTAGAGAACTGTGCAATGAGGTAGTGTAACCAAGTTCTTTCTTCAGTCAAGACAATCTTTAGATACTTTCTGTCTCTGGAGGATAGTTGAAAAACTTGGGGCTGGACCGCTCCTTTTTTCCTTTGTTTCCATCCTAAGTGATTTTTTCAGATTTAGGTGGATGTTTTAAAGATGTAGGAGAGTAGGGAGTCGTATCTTGTGCTGTATAAAATCAAAAAGCTAAATGTTTATTCATAAATATTTTTGTATGGAGAACAATAGCAATGCCATTTTCATCCTAAATATCTACAGCTCTTTTTGAAAGTGTTCACCAATACTAGGTTTTAGGATGTCTTATCGGATTTTATTTCTCGCAATGTAAGATATTCTAGCTACAGCGTTAGCTGTGTTTTCATCTCCTTCCGCATGTCTCTGAATGCTTCTGTAGAGGTTTTTAGACATGAACCTTTATTTCTCATGTAATATTTTTAGTTGGAGACAGTAGCATGATGTAGCAATGATTTTCCTTCAGCAAGACTGACGGACTTCAGTGCTTGTGGTTCTTTTCTTGGCTGCAGGCACTAGCATATGTAACAATTAGATGAGCCTTTTGAAATAACAATGTTTACATTAACAAGGCCTTTTAGGAAGCAAAACATGTTTAAAAATACTCCATGCACATATTTATATTTAATGTTAAAAGGGGAGGGCTAGGATTAAATTTAGAATTGATATTAAAAATGCAAAATCATAGTAATTAGACTCCTGTTCTTAATATAATATTACAATCTGTTTGTTATTCTATGATAATATTAGCATTCTCATATGCCTAATGGTGCTTCATTAAGTTTTATTTTCTACCATTAGACTACCCTCTACATCAGTTCTCCAAGGTTTTCAGAGATTAATTAATATTTTAGTCATGCGGTAGTCCATACTTGTATGACCTGATTAAACACATCTTCACTGCTAATCCAGACAGGTAATTAATAATAATATTGACATACAAAAGGAAACTGTTCCCTGAGCCGTATATGCAGAAGGGGTGTAGTTGGGTGCTGAGGGCAGAGGGAACAGCTGTATTACAGGCAGCTCCTGCTGACGGATTGATGGGAGCAGTGACAGGTACCTCTCTCAGAGGAAGCTCTTGGTCCACGAAGTGAGACCAAGGCTGCCGCGCTCTCAATTTTTAGAAGTGGAAAAAAACGGGTCCCCAGCATATGCAACTGAGTAGTCAGCTGCCTGGCAGTGTTAGGAGTCTTTCAGTTCTTGGTGAGTTACTTACATGTTTGCAAAGCAGTAGATTTGATTGTGTGCCACATAACTTTCAGGATTTTGTACTAGACTACAAGCAGTGGAAAAATAAAGTAAGCAAAACTGCCTTAGCTTTAGTTTAAAAATTAATTGAATTGTTCAGGTTTGATTGGCTAGGTAAGATGTACCATTCTCTATATCTAGCAATTCTCTGACTCTTCTTAATGGACAAATAATGAGATTGTTTCTCATTTTTCTGCATTTTCTAAGTATTCCTGAGTTTTGGAAAATCAAAAAACTGGAGGACAAGAAAACTGCAAAATTATTTCTGTTCATCTGTTAAAACTTTTTTTTTTTTCTGAATTTATAGGCTTCTTGCAAGTTTCATTTCATTGGTTTATTCTCTACATTTTTCTCCGTGTGTCTTCTGGATTGTATTTTAAGCTTCTAAAGTAAATGGTTGTTATTTTGTTGTCTTTCTAACTGGTTTCAAAACTTTATCTTCTGAGGTGGAATTCACTGACATGCTCGGGACTCTGCTTTCCGTAGTCAGCGTATGACAATACTCCCAGTGGCCCCGCTTGTAGTTAGTATGAAATGAGAAACTGGCAAGTAGTGCTCTGTTGGGACAGAGTTATTACACTTTGGATACTAGATGATTAATGAGGTTTAGGTCTAGAAAGGAATATTATCATAATCTGATCTCCCTTGTATACTGTACGCAGTATATCTGTGTTTTTTTAGAGATCATACTCTCAGCAGTGCCTGTGCAGCTAGAGTGCATTTCCTCTCCCCCTGCACTGACAGTGTCAATGATTTCAGAGTAAAAGACCTGCTGTGTAACCAGGCCTCTGTGGAAGACAGCAAAACTTATCTGAAAAGTTAATCTCTGGCTGCTGGTGTGTCCTTGTTATCATTCTGAGCAATGATTGATTTTTGTTTCTAACAGAGCTTGAAGAGAGAATAATGCCAATATGATTTCTAGTAGCTGTATAAATAATGTGGTGTATGATATTTGGTGCCTGCACAACTTTGTATGGTGGTGTTTAAAGTTTTTTTCTGAGTAGCATTTTTTTCTACATGTTTAATTAATTGGAGTCTATTGATTTCTCTGAGTAAGAAAGGTTTTTCTCTTTGAAACTCAAGATAGGGACAATGTTTATCTTATTGTGCTAAACCTACGTTCCATAGGTTATTGATATCTGGCTTTTCTGAGTTTTATGATGCTGTGATCTCCACGGGGTTTCTAAAGCCAGTCTCTTGTCACTTTCTCCCCTTTTTAAAGCTACCAAGAGACAGAATAGAGAATAATTGCTGCCATAATTACAGGAATTGTTTACATAGCTGTACTATTTGTCAAATTTCGTTCTGCTTAAAAATGGTTCTTTATAGATCCAATTCACCAAGCATCAATAAAGAATAAAGACAATTAAAAATTGAATTTCAATGCAAATGTGGCCTTTTCCCTATTCTGCGTGAACGCACATTTATCAGGCTCATAAACCCTGCTGTTGACAGCATACCATTGAAATAACCAAGAAACAGTCATACTGTTATTGTTTCATGAGCCTTTGATATCAAGATTCATTTCCGTCTAGAAAAAGATTTCAAAAGGTCAGTAACATGTCAGAGAAGTCTGTACAGAAACAGCCTGGGGACATACTTGCCTAAATTTGCAGCCTGCAATGCTGATGGGCCCGATCCCTGCAGAGTGACTTGTTTGAACAAGCATTTAACACAAAGCTCATCTCGTCCTTCATTCATATTATTCCATTATTACAGAAAACTTGTGATTATAGAATCACAAAATGGTTGATGTTTGAAGGAACCTCTCAAGATCCAATACCCCTGCTCAAGCAGGGTCGGCTAGACTAGGTTGCCCAGGACCATGTCCAGTCAGGTTTTGAGTATCTCCACAGATGGAGGCTCCACAACTTCTCTTCTCTGGGCAAACTATCCCAGTGTTTGGCCAAATTCCCAGTAAAAAAAAAAACAAACCTATTGTTTTTTGTGTTCAGATTGAATTCCACTAGAGATAGAGAATATAAAAGTATGTAAAAGTTAAAAAATAGCTTCAGGAGAAAATCCAGATTACTTCAATTAGCTTTCATAGTAATCCCGCAGATTGTTAGCTAGTGCAGGCAACACCACCAGGCCTGAGTTTGCTGCTTGGTAGTGATAAGGTGGGCATTGTCAACGGATTGGAATATTTTATGAAGACAGCCTGTGATGCTGAGGACATATAAACTCTTTGTGTTAGTTTCATGATATTTTGCGAATTTTTACTGATGACATGTACCTTAAGTTGCTTAAGACTTCTGTTACAGGCTTTGGTAAAAATTCCAAATTGAATTGCTAATGGAACTTTGTTGGTCAGTAGTATAAATGAAAATATGAGTTATATAACTATGGCCATATGTATGAATGGCCACAGTGCCCTATTCATTTGCATCCTACTTGATCCCAGTTGCAAAACTAATAGATTTGCTCCCAGGGGACATTACTTGGGGGTAGCACTACTTTAGTTCTGTGCACATTCCTGTTCAGTTGTCTTTATTGTAACTTGATTACTTTTCATTCAATTCTAAAAATTGCATTTTATCAAATTACCATAGCATAGCTTCCAATATGGTTTCCTCACAAATTAAAATACTTGTTATCACTATACTTGGCTTAAATTAAATCATTAATCATGCTGTATTTCAGTGTTCCCTGGAGGAATGTTTCAGGAATCACCAATAGCTCAGCATTGTCTTATTATTGCTAAATATGAGTTATTTGTGTTTTGAGTAATAGACAGAGAATGATATTATCATGTTGGAGGAGCTGGATGTCAATACTTAAAATTGTGGAAAATATTTTTCAATAGATAATTTAATTTAGTTTACAGATTTCTACTTAGCACTGAGATGGGAATAATCATCATAACGTTTAATGATTTGATTATTTGTATACCTTAATTTGATCAGCTCTGACTTTGCTGCAGGATTTATTTTATTTTATTTCAGTGATAACAAAGATAGATGCATACAGCGTTTTCTCGTCCAAGTGCTCAATATTTCCTAAGGTCTTTAAGCCTAATAAAACCTTTAGTAGGTGGATTTTACTTCAGGCTCAGTGACTGTTACTTAAATGCTAACATGAACTTCACAGACCAGCCCAGACTAGCCACTGCTTCAGCAATGCTACTAATTTAGATGTCCCCATGCCATCAGATAACACAAATGGCACCTTACTGGGCTCTCCCTGCTTTTTGCAAAGTCTCTTCAGCAGTTACAGTGCCCAAGCACATCAGCAACCGCAGCGTTGCCTGTGACCATCCAAACCAGTCGATGTCATGGGAGGCAAGTACAGCTCACCAGGCCAAGGATGACACATGTGACAGCCAGAGATAAAGTGGTCTTGGCTGAGGAGTATTGGTTATAGAAAAAGCCTTTTACAGAGACCGATGCTTGCATTCTACAGTCTGTTCACATGGAGGGTATTTTACGGTGCCTTTTATCAATAAAGCTTTCCCACCATGACAGGAATAACTTGCTTTCATAAAGGCAGAGGGAGAAGAGAATGATTTTCAACCAGGTCCAGTTGGAACATTTTAGGGCATATTAACATTGCTTGCATGGTGATTGGTTCTATATTAAGAAGGTAAAGTATATTTCTCTCTATTTTTAGCTGTTTGTTTGGCTCGTTATCTAGTCATCTTTGTGTTCTTCTTCACAGTGTCCTGAGGTAGGTGACCACGCTAGCTCTGTTATAAGTATGGTGAACATAGTTATGAAAACTACTTAACTCCACCTTTGATTCAGTATTAGATTTTCAGACCACAGTGTTTAGTTCTCTCTGCCCTGGCTCTCTAAATTTTCTCCTGTATTTAAGCTAAAAAAACTTTCTGTTCAATGCAGGTGGAGAATCTGGCAGTTCACAGGGCAGTACAAAATGCAATTTTTATAAGGAATTCAGAAAGATATGAGCCTTGACTCACCAAACCTCAGCCCTGTTTCTATATCTTACCCACAGTGGGTACCACTTCAATATTGTTTAACTCGGCAGCAGGGATGTGCTTTTAAAGAAAACCTCCCTGTCATCCCACCTGACTATGCTTTGACTCATATCATGAAGTGTCTTGGGACTGAGCTCACCTTTTCTTGCAGCCCGGTTGCTCTGCAAGGCTGTCACAGACTCACAGAATGGTGGAGGTTGGAAAGAACCTCTGGAGGTTCCTGCTCAAGCAGGAATGACTAGAGCAATCCAAGTCAGTTGCCCAAGCCTATGTCAGGCAACTTTTAAGTATCTTCAGTGGTGGTGACTCCAATTAGCTGATCATTGTGGGGAAAAGCTGGGGGACAGAGGGCAATAAAATAAAAGTATATAAAGCAAAAAACTTAGATAAATAGCCAATTCTATGAAAAAAAAAAATTTACGTATAAAATAATGTCCTAAAAATATGTTCTCTACAATCACAGAAAAAACAGAAATTATATCACTGCAGCATGAAGATTATGGCATTCCCATAAAAAGGATCATTTTATGATATGGGAACTACTGTTTGGATGCTGTGCAAGTTCCACCTCTTGTTTGTAGTTACATTTGTTATATAATTTTTAACTTAAGTTGTCTTTATAAAGTACTTGATTTCTAGGGAATACAAAGCCCTTACATGCACACCAGACTTGATCTGTTCTTTAAGTCTGTGTTCTGAATAGCAAAGTAAACAGTCTGTATTTTCTTGGAGGTGTGGGAGTAGGTGGCAGAGAAATCTGCCCATCCAAAAATCCTGTAATGATATTCATTTTTCCATCATAAGACAGGAGAGAATAGAATGTATAATCTTCAAGATGAGCACAGTGATCCTTCAAATCACAGTCTGTTACATCCAATTATTTGATAAAATTTTATGTATTATTTCAACAATTTTTTCTGTCATAACAGCTTTCAAATGTCTTTATAGAACTGATGTAATTAGAGGAATTGTCATTTTAGTTTTTCTTCTAGTAAAATTATGAGTAATTCAAGTCTAATACCTCTCACAACTCAGAGTTCTAGTAACTTCTGAGTGCTTGATCGACAGTTTTCAGACTTTCTTGTCACGTAGTCCTTCTGTTTTTAAAAACCAAGCCAGTGGTTTTAAAGAGAACATTTCTATTTGAAAAATGAATCCACGAGGCGTTCATTAATAAAGCTACTTGATAGGCAAAGGTTTAATACATTTTGTTTAGCTCTTGAAAGATGGTTAAGAATATTCTCTGATGTTCCAGTTCCAAGTTAAGCAGAGGGAGGGAGGGCAGTGAGCAGAACTGCAGCTATCTGTTAAGCATTTAGCAAAGCAGTCTTTTTCATCTCAAATATGGCAGTATATGCTATACTTAGGGAATTAATTCCCTTCCCTGGAGCAATGGGGAACTGAGAAGATGATTCTAACCATGCCATCAGAAGCTTTTGGTTAATGGGGCTCTGAACAAAGCTCCTCTCTCACTTGTAAGCTTTGGTGCAGTCATAGTGTTCTTGAGGTATTCTTTCATCTTACGTTTTGTGTCTTCAGTTTAAGTAAAGAGATCATTTCAAAGTAGATTTCTTTAAACAATATTATTCTCACTCTTTTTTCATGTTCTCTTTGTAAGTTTCTGTGCTTTGTTAATCATTTCTTTCCACACCACCAGTAAAGCATACAGTAAATATCTTATTGTTCTGTCATTTGTTTCCCTTTCTTTTCTGAAAAATCACAGGATTTTAGGGGTTTATGGTTTATTGCCTTTCCATTCTTCTGTTTCCTATCTAAAACATGAATAATGATGGATCTTTCACTACACTGAGTTTTCGGCACCTATTGAATTGAGTCCTTCATATTTTTTATTCTCTTTCTACCAGACATGACACAATTCTTAATAGCAGATATGCACATAGATTACTGAATCAGGAAATTGTGTTTTATGTATGACCAATGTGGTGCTCAGTAAAAAAAAAAAGAGAGGAAAAATACTTTATACATTCTAATAGCAGATCACCTCTTATTTCTGCCCTAACTTTTCCTCAAATCTGTACTTTTTTAGGGTAAAAATGTAGTATGTGTGATGACTAACACCACAATTAGTCTCTAACTCATTAATTAATCTCTGTGATATCATAAGCATTCATCCCTAGATACAGAAGGGCAATGTTTCCTCTTCTCTTCAAGTTCCTGCTGTGGGATAGCAGGATATTCTTTAAGCAGCGATGCCCCAGCCTGGAACTACTATCTCCCCTCGCAGTTTGTGTGGAGTGGGAACTGAGTTGGTAAGTTCAGTTTTACCCATCTGTGCCAATAAAAGGTGTTTCAATCCTCTTAATCATAAATATGCAAAACATAAGGTAAAACTCATCCTGCCCATATGAACAACTGTTGCAGCAATGGATCTCTGATTTCCTTGTTACAGAGCTTGCTGTGTAAAGGCAGCAGGGGAAGTATTATTTCCAATTTTTGTCTTTTTGAAAAATATATCAATTTTTTTTTGTGAGGCCCATGAAGGACAGAAGTATTGTTTGCTGCTGTGTCCTGATTTTTTTTTTTTTTTAAGCTGCGCTTTTCAGTATGTCTTTTCAATGCATTGATTCTATGAGCACAAAATCCTACTTAGACATATGAAGGAGGAAAACTGAATGGGATGTCAGCTAAGAAAATAAGGCAAAACTGAGAACAAAACTATGTAGAAAAGTTGATATACACTATTTCTAAAATATATGTTCAGATAACAAAATTACAGTCAGCAATGGTCGTTCAATGTGAGGGTGCTTGCATGTTTTAGGGATGTTTACAAAAGTAACATTGCCACTTAACTTTGTATCTGAAGGAAAGAACCTACAACAGAGATTTTAAGGGATGTGTTGTACTGAGACAAAAGTCTACCTCCTAGCCCTTTGGGAGTTAGTATGTTGAATTGTTTTATCTCTTACACAGTAGTCTTAAAATAACCAGACAGGCTGCAATTCCGAGTAAAACTAGGGAAGCATTGTCAGCATTGTGAACTTAATAAGGTAAGTGATGTGGATCAATTTGTGCTGTCCTTGACTTTCTGCTTCTATTAGAATTCTGGAAGATCATTAGCCACCTCTGGGATGTATTTGATTAATAGGCTTGGTTAAATAAAAGAGGTGAGGTCAAGCGTGATCTGAAATTATGAAAAATATGTATTCTAAAGGGAATTTCCACTTCCCAAATTATGAATGAGGGAAAGTACCTTCTCTCTGGATTCTGATTAATTTAACTGTGTTTTTTTCATAGTGATAACCTGAAAGAGCTAGAGCTTTGTTTTGCCTAGAAATAAAGATTTATACTATACTACACTGCTTAAAAGCAGTATGTTAAAGTATGTACTACTTGTATGCATGTTAAGGTATAATAAATTTAAAAGACAGTTCTAAGGAACTAGTGTATTAAAAATGCCATACAGATTCTTGTAACTTAAAATAAGACAGAGAAATGCACATGTTTATGATGTCCTTTTTTTCCTTTGAAGATGATGATGTAGACTTTATTTTGCATCTGCATGATTTCATACAGAAGACAATTTAGCTAATTCACATTCTGTTATCTATGTGCACGTATTTATCTGTGCCAGAGGTGGAGCTATTGGGTGCCTGTTACAGATGATGTTACGGTGGTATAGAAAGAGTGAAAATGGAAACATATTTTAACAATTAGTGATCTCCATATTTTTCTACTCCACTTCCTCCTTAGTCCTTGCTCTTCCAAAATTTATCAAGTACATCACTTATTTCAAGCACTGAAGAAAAGTAGAAATGACATAGACACTTGAGTAACACTATAGTTTGCTTATCAGTTGCTTCGTTTTTTTTTCTATTAGTCCTATTTTCTTCGGGTCCAGTGGTTTGTGCAGATTAAGAATGTGTCATAGCCTAAAGATGCTATTTCTGTCTACTTAGTTCCCCATGAGATGAAAGCAATGAGTTGCATTGTACTTATTTCGGTGCTATTCACAATTAGTTTTGTGATCTATACCAACAATGTCTGTGTCTTGTAAATCCAATCCATAGCTCTCACTTTCCTGATGATGACAATGAGTCCCTGGAGATATGACTTAATTTCCTTATTATAACATCCTTTTCAGCTTCTAAGTTACTGCTGTCCTAAAAAATGTTGCCAACATGGGTAGCAGGTTTGCACTAGCTGGATCTTAATCTGAAACATAGGTATCATGCTCCTAATTAACAACATGAGTCTTTTTTGTTTATTAGCATCCACAGGCATGGATTTGTCTTGTTTGAATAGGTAGTTTTGCCTTTTTAATGCAATTTTTATTTGCAAAAATTTGACAGTTACATCAAATGGTTTAACAATAGAATAAAGCTTACTGGGTTTTCATCTTTTCAGAGCCCGTATTACTCAGCATATGCTTCCTCATAACGTAAAGATCTGGACCAGTGTCTTTAATAAGAAGAATTTGCTACTGAGATATCATCATCTTGCAACTGTCTTGGTTGTCCTCTAAAGAAATTAGTTTCATTTTCACTAGGTACAAATGAAATTCAGTATAATTCTGTATGTTTACCACAACTGTTTCATTTATTGAGAGACTTCACCAAATCTTCTGTTTCCAACTCCATCTGCTGTTTCTGACACAAAAACAACAACATACTCTCTCTTAAACACAGTCACATCAATAAAGGAAGATGTGCCCAGGAACTGTTTAAAGCCTAGTAGGGATTTCATTCAGTTGATACCAGTTTTCTCAGGGCTGTTCAGATATTATACTCATATGTTATATTTTAAAACACTGATCGGTTCAGACATTGAGTCATTGTACAGTCAGATTTACAAAAACAGGATGTAGATTCTGAGTGCCACCAAAGGAAGAAAATACTAAATATAATAGGTGGCCGTGAGGTCTTAATCTAATGCAAATGGAAAGATCTTTGGTTTTCAGCCCACAGTTGTATTACTGGATTACATTTTACATCATATCTAAGTTGTTATAAACTTTAGCAACCATCACTTTTAAGTTTTGTTCCTAGATTAATACCTGGAGGATCACATGGAACAAAATAATGATGAAGTAAAATCTCCCATTCACTTAGCAAAGGGGCTGTTTTCCAACTGCCACCTCAGCAAAAGCGCATTTAAATTAACTTATGGGAAAACAATGTTACAGGAGAAAGAATGGCAGCTTTCTCATACAAGCTTTTTGTGACAGAAACAATACTTTTCAAACATATAATGTAACGGTAGTTGTCAGACCTTAGCTGCAGCAGAGGCAGGCGCTGGTTCATCAGGCCCAAGTATTGCCCAGGCTCCTCTTACAGGTTCCTCTGTGAGTCTTCACAGTTGACCATTGTCTTTATTATATAAAAAACCCCTTTGTATCATCAGCAAACTGACCACCCTGAGGTTCACACCTTGATTTGCAGATAATTTTTTAATTTATTGAATGGTTTATGTCCTAGTACAGGCTATAGCAAAACTTCACTGGCAATCTCCTGTAAGAACTAAACATTTAATTTTACACTGATTGAAATATATGGCGTAAGGAGTATATTTATACCTGTCAGGTATAAATTAAATTATTAACTTTGTTGAAAACCTCATGGAAATCCAGGTGGACAATATCAGCTAGACCATCCTTATCTCTGTGCAAGAAGTCTGGAAATTTGGCAGGGCAGGTTTTCCTTTTGCAGGAGCCGTGCTGGCTTTTTTCTATACTTAGCCAGGCGAGGTGTCCTTCAGTTATACCTTCTCATAATTTGTTACTGAAGCCTGTAATCCCCAAGATAGTGTTTGAAACCTTCTCTGAAGATTGGTACCTTAATAAGAGAGTTTAAGGACTGGCAGACTTTAAAAGCCCTTCTGTTCCATTTCCATAGAAAGCACACAGCTTTCATTACGAGCAGAGCTCATAGTGCTGTGGCTGGTCTGATGGCACTGGTGGGGCAAGGAATAGGTCTTTTCAGTAAAAAACTTAATAAATCCTTGAGTTCCCCCTTTTGTGGTTGCATACGTGTAAGCGTTGATTAATTTTACTGCAGATTCTATGTGTAATTACATATACATATATAAGTCTACATATGCATGTGTATTATATAACTACATGTGGATTATAAATGTGTTTTATAGAATATGTAACTATACCTATACAACAGTATATATTTGTGGCTGTGCATTTACATTCGAACGTGCATATTTATTTAAACTTCCATCTAAGTTGTTTTACCATGGACAAAGACTTTTCTTTCCATGTTTTCATACATATACAAAAAAGGACTTTTTTTATTATGCTGGGTTCTGGAACACTGACCTATGCAAGTAGACAAGCTAAATGTGAGAGCCTTCAAGAGCCTGGAAATTAGGGACCACAGGAAAAATATCTGCTCCATCAGAGAGAGCTGTTTCATTTAGGGTCTTGCTTGTGCTGTTTCTACTGCCATGTCTTTTCCCTTTACTACTCAAATGGAATGTGCTGCCTCTGATTGTTAAATTCTTTATATCATTTTATTGGCAAGTGAAGATGTCATAGATAGAGTGTTACCATAAATAATAGCTCTTCATGGTACCTAATCGTGAAGCACATCACTCCTGTTATCCACATTTATCATCTAGTCCATGCAAACTGCAGTTGTCCTCTTTATCACATTTTTGGTTGCTATATAATAATAATGTCAATCCAACGATGTAAAAAGAAGGGAACTGTCTATAATAGATATTACTTTTAAAGTATTTAAACAAACTTTAAATATGGCAGTGCTGAGCTTCTGTTTTGTTTTCCCGAATCTCTATCTTGTAATCACAGGAAGATTTTATGAATTATAAAACGTATATATATATATTTATGTATGTATTTTTAAGGAAACAATATGGAGTAACTGCTTTTGTGAATGCCATCCGAGTCAGACTAATAAAATATGTATTAAGATCTCTTTAAAAATAAATTGGAAGCAAACATACTCATTTGCCCTTGTTATCTAATGATTCTTTTACATCTTTCACTTAGGAAATTATAACAAGCTTAATATCTCTTGCCATCTGGTAACTCTGGAAAAACACAAACCAAATATATTAATATGGTTTTAATACACAAGTTTTGAAGTAAAAGTTTTAAACAGAAGGTCCTGTAAAAATAGATGGTTGCTCTTTGTGGAAGACTTTTGCTTTGTGGGTTTTTTTCTGTTGTTGTTTGTTTGTGGTTTTTGCATTGCCCAAAAAAAACCATGGTAGAGCAGCAGTGCAAATCAGTGACTGCAAATCGTGCAGAAGAGCTCAAGAGACATCTTTTGTGCCATCCTTTATCTATACTTTTTGCTATTCTTGCCGTTTCTTAGCCTTCTCTCAATCTGGTGCTTCCGTACTGTAGATGAAATGCTAGCTGGCAAATTGCTTTCAACCATGCACACCATCTGCACTCCTAGAATCTTTCTTGGGCAGCCATCCTTTTGTTTCATTTTATTTGACATCCTTATTGAGAACCATAAAATTCAAAAAAGTTCGTGATGAAGAATCTGTACCTATTTAGCTATGTGCACTTTCACACCTACCCCCATAGTGAAATAAGCCTCTACAAGCTATTTCGCAATTTGTGTTTCAGACTTTGCTGTATCACTTCTTTCTGGGAAAGCAGTATGAAATGGAACAGTAAGAAATCAGTAGCATTGATAAGTTCTGTGTTTGAATGTTTTCCCTTATGCTTTTTTTTTATTGTTACTTGGATGTCTCTGTTTTCTTTGCTGTTTGGAGACTTTGAATATCTTAAATGATTATTTTGTTGGCAGTATAATCTCAGGATCGATAGCAGAAAATACAAACTTCTTCCCAGCTGCTTTACTGTAGAAGTATTTATTTTATCCTTGTGTTTGCTGACCTGCTTCTCTGCTAACAGCAAAGGAATCTGGAACTCGGAGTCCTTCAGATTTCTCTTATTCCTTTTTCTGTGAAAAAAAGAGATAATAAGCAAAATGATTGGATCAATGGAAATAATGAGAAAGAGAAGAAAAGATCAGGGGGATAACATGCTGTAACTTCATCAGAGCTTATAATGACTGGCAAAAAGTGGTAGCTCTCTCACAAGTTGCAAGCTCTTAGATATATTTTCTAAATAGACTTTGTGGTGTTGTTTCACCTGAATTAAAACACTGAATATAAACAACTGTATCCATATTAAAATCAAGCACCATCTCCATACATTCTCTCCTTCATAATAATCCAGTGTGTCTGCACAGACACATTTATTTCACTTTTTATTATCTGCAGATTGACTTTGGATAAAATATTAAATGGGGGGGGGGGAAGGCAAAAAAATGCACTAATTTCTTGTACACTTCAAAAAGATCTGATGCTTCTAGTTTTATGGTACTAATCAAACAACTATCTGTATTACAAAACCAGTAATTAGTTGAACTCAATTGAGGAATTTCATACTGTGCAGCTTTTACATGTACGTTCAAGAATTGGGCACGCTAATCAAGCCACGGGGTTTCATTCCCAGGTATGCTGCAAATGTAGGAGATCATGAGGATCATATGCTTTACTGTTCAGAGCAGATGTATGTTATCTGCCATGACAAAAAAATATATATATTTAACCATTTAAAAAGTACGTGCTTTGAAATTATGAAGGAGTACTCTAAGCCCCACAATGCTTTCCTTTAGTGCGCAAGTACAAATTTTATTAGTATGATTGAAAGGGGAATTATTTCTGATCATTAGGTAATCATTTTAGATGTCAAATTAGAAGATTTGATTATTGTTGTTAAAATATTTTGCACAGCTAAACTTGTGGTAGGAGGTTATGGAAGTGCTGGGTAGCTCTTCCAGCCCAGGAATCAACAGCTTCTCCACTGTTGTCCCTGGAGTCAGCTGCTGGAGTCACCTTAAAACCTCCTGTTTAGTCTGGGCTGTCCATCATAAGGCACTTTGTTCTTCAAATGTCTGTTGACAAGATTTACAAGGAGAAGTGTCTCCAGGTGATTGCAGGCATAGGAGGTTCTTTTTAAATAGTGGATAATAGAAATTCAGCTACTGGGTTGCATGTTTCTCTTCAAGCCCAAATGAAGGCATGGTTTCCAAGCCATTACCTTAAAAACGTATTTTAAGACTATATGTCAGTGCCAAATGCATGTACCTTTTTATGTAGAAAGTCATCGTACTTCAGGTAAAGCCTGTAGAGCATCATAGCCATTCAACTTGTAATTTGAACATGATAACTTAGGCACTATAATTTATCACAGAATCATAGAATGGTTTGGGTTGGAAGGGACCTTAAAGATCATCTAGTTCCACCTCCCCTGCAATGGGCAGGGATGTCTTCAACTAAATCAAGTTGCTTAGAACTGTGTCCAGCCTATATTTATAGGATCTCTTTCTTAACCAGGAGTTTTGTGGACTGGTTCAATTTATGCCAAAACATGCATGCAACCCACTCCCTTCTCTAAGGTGGTTTCGTATTTCCCTGGGATTCATCCTCCAATGCCTGAAAATTATGTATGATTCAGTCCTCCTCTAAAAGTCAAAGATCTCCGTGGTAAAACACGTGTCAAATTACTTGCACAAGAGGAATTTTGACAAAGATGTGTTAATAACAGAGGAGCTTCAAATTGGAAAAGAAAAGCTTATTTAATTACCAAGGCTTACCACGTCTTCTGAGATGAACCATGACTGATATTTAGAGGCCTCATTCCACAGGTTTCTTGTTTCACTGAGACACTGGTGTGTTTCTGTCAGAGTGTAGCCATCTGGCTTAAAACTTGCACAACCTGTTACTGTTTTAAAATGCGCTTTGTTGCCATAAATGAAAGGCACAATGCTTCCAGACAGAAAGAAGTTCCGTAGAAACATTGTGGTGGAATAAGGGAATATATATTACCTTACCTAGTGGAATACAGTCCCTAACTGATGGAATGTCTATTGCCTAATCCTGTCTAATATTTAATAAACCTGTGATATTTGAGATAATCAGATATATTTATCATTTTTATGTATAGGCTAAGCTTTCATGCATTTACTTTGCCTACAGTTCAGGATGTTTTCTATGAGCTGGTTATTGTCTTGTCATGCTACAGTGTTTTCACAAGTCCTAATCCTTGGTTGTTGATCCCTAATAATAATGAGTTCTACAATTTTTCATCTTTACTGTTAGTACAGTAATTACCATTTTTTTTTTCTTGGCTGAGGACATGCCTACTGAGTAGATATTAATAGACAAATAGTGGGGTTTCTGAATAAAATTTGTCATTGTAATCTAATTAAAAATTAATCAGATGTATGCCTTTTGCAATGCAATATTCAGAACAGTTCTGAGCAATTGCAAGCTGCCACTGTCTTCATGCCTTACCATGCTGACACACCACCCGTATCAGACAGTGCTGTCATTTATTTTATAAAAATGGAAAACTCTTCAATAAAACTCCCTTAGTTCCTTAGTTTTAAAAATAGCAACAGCAATAGAAAATCCTTTTTTGTTTATTTTTTACCCAGTTAATTAGAGTGCAGCTATATTCCTTAAAGGAGGCAGTACAAATTTCTGAGTGTGTAATCTCATTTCATGATTTTGCATCTGCAGTTGTTAGTGAAAAAGTACAAGGATATATTATAGCTACTGAAGATATTGCTTATGATGTTCTAAGTAGGGAGTACTTACAGTTGTTTACTCCTGATTGACCCAGATGTGAAAGCAGTTGGGTTGCTGAATGGCAGGTCCATTTTGTAACCATGTGCAAGTTGTTCTTAATGCTACCAGAAAACTACCTGGAGGTATCCTTTTTTTATTTTTTTTTTTTCTTTTTCCCCTCCTTAAAACCTGTCCCATTTTGGCCTGCCACACTTATGCAGTTAAGTTTCAATGTAGAATTCAGTGGCATACAACCTATCCATGCTTGTCGTTGTCATCATATATCACAAAAGAGCATGCATACACAGCTTGCCCTGCAGCAGGATTTTTCTTCTCTATCTCCATGGTTCTCATTTCACCATAATTAAGAGCTCAACTCACTAGTGTTATTTCTGTTAAAAAAAATTCATGCTAGGAGGACAGGAGAATAAAACGTTATGCTTTAGAGGGCAAATTCATTAGGAGAAAAAAATATGCCTACCTGTGTTTTCTGGTGGTAGCTGACTGGTAGAGCTGGGTGCCCATGCCTCTGTTCTGTTCAGCATGTGTGTCTGTTTTTAGCAGAATTGAATCTGCCCAGGACATGAACAGGAGTAACATTTTCTGAACAACCAAATTATTTATTTCTTGAGATACTTGTTGCCTCTACCTACTTGCCTTCGACATAGGAAGCAATGTAAAGAAAGAGGTAGGCTCAGAAGGCAAGTGTCTTCAAATTCTTCAAGAAGGCCACCAAAGATGAGGAAAGAGTGCAAACACAAGTCTGAAAATCAGCTTTTACATGTCAGACTTATGAGAATCCCACTTTGTGTGACTGAATTTGCCATAGGCTACTGAAGGGTGAAATAGTAGGTAGTGTCTAGCCCCATCAATACTTGTCCTTCTGTTGACCTGCTGACCTCATTTTTAAACTCTAAGAATAAAGCTTCAGCCTAAGTATAAAGTAATGCTCAGAAGTTTTACAAGTTATCATAGTTAAGAATCCAGTTTTTCTTTGTCATCTTAAGAAGAAAGCCATGATCAATGCAAAAGTTTTGAAGTTTTCAAGTCCTTTTACGATTATAACCATGGTTGATTCCACCAAGGATCAGAAAGACTGATGTGATTTTTAGAAATGATTAAGCAAGACACTCAAATTCTAAGTGTTTGGTACTATAGAGTCTATAGGCTCAGCATCTAAAGTTGCTGCATTTCCTAAAGGATTTGTTGTGAATTATTCACTCTGCTGTCAGCTCTCTGTTGGTCCCTATAGCTGAGGGACTATGCTGACTGCTTTGATAGGTCTTCCTTTTTGTAATTGCATTTCTTTGCCCTGTCTTACAAAGTTTTTTCATTCACCTCTCAGTCCTGCTGGTTGGTTGCTCCAGTAACAAGGACTGTCAATGACTGTGGTTAGTAATTATGCTGATGCAGGCAGACAATCCGTCATGGTGGATTTTGCATGTGGCGGCTAATAATTAATCGTGGGGCCATGGTGCACAAAACTACACAGCAGAGCAGAAATTTGTCTTCTAAAGGCGAGTTCAGGGTTGGAGCATAAAGAATAATGAGCCCATAGCTGGTGGCTCTTGTTTACTAATCAATCTTACTATTTTGCCTTTTACACTCTTCTGTAGGTTTTGATGAAATTGTCCATGGAGGTGATAATAATAGCTCAGTGGAAAAAATGCACATTTGAAGATTTCACTTTGATGTTCTTAGGTGGTGGTTTGTCTGGTTTATGATTCCAGCTAGTACATAGTAAGAGGAGTTAAATACTTGATAAATTAGAAACTGGATATATTAGTTTTGGCACCAGATAGGCGGGAGAAGTCTGCGCAAGGGTGGAAGGTCTTGCTGCTATAATCATGAAAGACATAGAATATCTCTGTAAGATCACTAGAAGATGCCTGAAAGTAACATGAATATTTGCTGTAACGCTTTGGCAGTATATCTGGAGATGACTGATGTTCTGTTAAGGCTTCTCCACTTTCTCACTGAAAATGTTCTTCCTTCTAAGGATTCAGTATCTTGCCTGTAGGCTATTGTATGAAAACCATCAGAAAGCCTGCAGTTCTTTGTGACTTGTTCCCTGAACTTGCCTACCACTGGCTAAGGCAGCATTGCTCCCACAGACATGGTAGCCCAATATTTCTGTAATGATAGGATCCCTCAGCCATTGGATGTAGACAGGGAGAACACGTTGTACTTAGCTGCAATAATAAAGGTTTATGGAGATTCAGAGGAAAAAAGAAGGGAGCAAGCTGGCATTCATTTTTGCCCCCTGGCATCTCACAGTTTCTCTTTGAAAATTTTGTCAGTTTCTTCTCACTGATTTTTGGTTTACTGCTAAGTTTCATCTTCCTTGCAGGCTTTCTCGACCCTTGCTGATAATTATTCTTTTACTCTCTCCTACATCCAGCACTGGTTAGTGGTATCAGCTGACAGTGGTTACCCTTACTCATGGTGTTTGAAGATAATCCTACAAGAAGATATGCCTTGCTTGTAATGGCCAGTCTTAGAGCTACTCAATTTTATGCATTTAGTCCAGGATCCCACATGAGTGCGTTGCTGCATTTGAGTGTTATAGCACAGGATGCAGACATGGAAGCACTTGCAGAGCAGCTGTTAACTTAGCGAACACATCAGAAGGAAATTTGGCCTAGTAACTGATAAGGAAGGGCAGGCAACACTGATTTCACTACTGCAGTCTATGCTTGTTTCTACCTGAATGAGTTTTGTGACAAAAAGCAGATGAGAAAGGATTCCGCTCCTTTTTCCTTCTCAGGGAATTGCTCCATCTGAAGCTAGCCTAACAGAAATCCAGTGCAAAAGATCAATCTTTGTTTTATTTTTCATTAAAGAAAAATAAAAATTAAATTAATAATTTTTTTTTTAAAACCCACAGTCTATAAAAAGCAACACTAAAAAAAAGGTTAAACTGAGTTTTAGAGGTGTTTTAAAAGTCAGTGTCTGTCTGATAGCAATAGGATATTGAGCAAGATGGACATTTAATGTGACTCATAATGACTGTCTTATCAATGAGAATATGATCTCTGCTTCTTTGAAAGTCCCATGGTTGCTTACATCCTTTAAACCCAGAGTTGTAGTGCATCTATTATATCCAATGAAATTTGAACCTAGTCCCCAAATATACCCTAAAGAAGCCTTGCCTGCCAGCCCGGTGACTTGAGCAGGTGACTTCTGACTGTATCATGTATACATGTATCATGTATACAGTGGGTACTTAATGACACCATCCTTTTCTCCTGGAATGAGAGGTGTTTGCTTTGTGTACTGACATCAAGCAGGGCTTCTAGTGTTCTGTCACTGGGGACATTTCCACCACTGAGTACTTTTAAATATACATAAGTATCTGCCATAAAAATGAAGTTATGGTTCCTCTTGCCTCAAAGTAGGGAGATGGACTATCTACCTCTTAAGGACCATTTCATTTTCGTTTATTATATTTCGATCTATATTTTACATAAAAACATAACAGCTTCTCAGTAGTGTTTCTGGACAAAACTTGGCATGCAGACACATTATTTATTAACACTGTATAATTTACAAGGAGCATCTACTCTGCTTCACATACTTCTTAGACAATTTTTAAACATACATATTTTGTGTCGCGTATTTCACTGAATGCAATACAATGAGTTCATTGTTTCATTAGTGTGTAAATCCCTGGAGTTTATACAATGTGTATGGACCTACCTGTCTATTTTGAGTGATAGCTATACAATTCTGCCAAAGTTTTCTTTTGTCCTCTGTCTTTTCTGTTCCAGTGAAATCTTTCATAATCTCAACACATTATACCAGAACTTCATTTGCTTTCTGGGGCACTGCTTTACATTGCTGTTATAACCATTCTCAAGCCTTTTTTTTCCTCAGGTTCTGCATACTTGAAATCCTTGTTGTTTATTTGCTAGAATTCTGTAAAACTGGCCTATTGTATATTAAGTAGTAAGTAGTTTGAGGAACTGGGGGCTTTTTAGTGATATTATTGTCTGTCTGATGATGAGAAAATAGCAAAAATTCAGAGGATTCTGGGTAAAATATTTCTTCTGGACTTTTGTGCAGCTGCTGTGTGATGTTTAGGAAATCGCTTTCCTCTCAGTGTTTGTGGTGCAGTCTACGAAGTGGGGCAAGATTACCCTCATCTTCGACAGTTTTAAAAATAAAAAGTTTTCTTGATTTTGCTGTTATTTAGGCGTCCTAGGCAAAAATGGTAGAACTTCCCCCCTTTCCATATGAGTGATTTAGCATGGAAAAGACCTATCATCAAGAGGATGAAAGATTAGAGAAGGGTGCCTGTTTTACTCTTTTACTAGAAAACTAAGGATCTAAGATTTAGCCTGAGAGCTTAATCAGATAAAAAGCACTATTTGGTCAGGAGGAAGCTCTGTCTGTGAGAATGTACAGGAGCAAATGGGAAAGTGAAATCACTGTTTGCTCCAATGAAGAGAGATAAACCACAAGCATCTGGGCTTGATTGTAAAAAAACAGAACTTTCAATGTTGAAAACTAAAGTGATGCACATAATTGTCTCATCACATGTAATGGAAGTGTGTACATGGACAGAGTTCTTTTCAGTAGTACAAACTGAGGTAGGTTCTCTGCTGGTTTTCTTCCCTCGCTCCTGGACTTCACAGAAAGAATTCAATGAAGAAACGAGGTCATTTTCTCTCCCAACAGTTTGTTCTTCCTTTTACTTCTCAGTTACTCATCACAACTTCTCAGCCAAACCAGCTTTATTTTATAGCATGTTTAGAGCCACTACTGCCTATTCTCTTCCGTGTCACCCTGTTTCCTGATCTGTTCGCATCCCTCCACGGTTGCATTATAATGTTAAATATACTGAGTAAGGGCAAGAGTACAATTTGCTGCCCAAGATCAACTCGTCTTGTAGTTGTCACATTTTTGCGTCTTTTTAATATGAATTAATAATTTACCTACATCTAAAGTATTGCTATCATCTCTTGAAATCTCTTTTTCTTTTACAACGAAAAGGTTTTCAGATATGGGTTGCACAACATTTCCGTTTTCTAGTGCAATTAAAATAGCCCAGATACTTATTAAAAGATCGTCAAAAGTAACGTCAAACAAGGCTAGCCCAGTGGTCTGGATTCAGTTACTGGCAGCCTTTAAGAAAACCAAAACATAACAAAAACAAAAGAGTAAAGTGAGAGAAAGGAAAAATAGAGAGGAAAAAAACACAACTTTTTTTGTTATTGTTCTTTTTAATGAGAATTAGATATTGTGGTTAGATTATCTTCTTGTCCCTACACATAAAATTAAGATAGATAAGTAATAAAGTAGTACTGTCATACGTACTGACTTTAATCTTTTTTTAAAACCATGAAAAATAGTATTAAATCTATTATAAAAATAAATATGCATAAGTAAAAAGATAACTGAAGAGCGTTCAATGATATCACAAGCAGTTATGCTCTAAGGACAGATTTAAAAGTTGCAAGAGCAAGATGATTTTTAATTAAGGCAAAGCTATCTGTAAAAAGGAGGGTTGGCAAAGCTGAAATAGGCTGTAAAAATATTGTGTAAAACATTGAGATTTTACATGACTTGCAACTACTACCCATCCTTTTGCATTTTTCCTCTCCTTCACCTGTAGCTATCGAAAAAGGGCATCTCTCCTTTTCACTTGTCTCTACACCTTGGCTTGTTTCCTCATTTAGGTCATTAGGAGCATCATAAGACAAATAATAATAGCGGCTCTCAATCCTATTTGTTGTACTGTTTTAGAAGCCAGAGCAAGGAGATGGGTACGTGTCACAACATGAAGTACAGGAAATACCTTTAGAAGCAGCACAACTTTGGTACATGTGTCAGAAGTTTTCTGGTTTATATCAGTAAGAGGTTTACAGTTTATTAAAACTTCTTTTGAATTTCTGTGTGTGCTCTAAACTTATCTACAGGTAATGCTGTCCTTGCTTGTTGGGCAAAAAATGTTGAAACAATTGTCACAGTTTGAGAGGTAAAAATACTGCCCTTGAAGATTGTTTCCTGCCCCTTCACCTGGTTGCACTGTAAAGTTACCGTCATGTAATTCAGTACTTGAGCAGGTGCCAAGAGGTGACTCTATCACAGACAGCAGTGTAGCAATGGGATTTAAAATGCAGAAGGCTGACCTTCATACAGCTACATTAATTGCAGTTGGTACACCGTAAACTGGCAAGCAGAGTGGCACTAATGAAATGTTGAGGTTAAAAATGTATGAATCGGCATAGCAGTATCATTAAATTATAATAAAGACAACAGCCTTAAAATGTTTTGAGACTACCAAACAACTATTTTGGCTGCACTGTTAGAATAAGAGTTGTAATATCTGACAAGATTCAGTAATATTGTGTTTTGTATGAGTTAAAAATTTGTATGGTAAGACCCAGCATAAAGATTAGAGGTACAGATCGAGTTATTAATGCCTCATAATATTGGGCAAAATATTTAGTGTTTACCAATATATATCCTATTTGAGACCCAAAAATTCTTAATATTTCTCCTAAGTCACTGAAGTGCTGCCTACCACTGCACTAAAAGTACTAGAGAATCTGTTCTGCACTAAGGAGAGATCAGTCTAAAATAATAAATAAGAACAAAAATGTCATTTGCTCTTACCGTCTTTGCCATCACAAATTTGTTGTTCTTCAGGTGTAGGGGAAAGGTCTAATACCCATTGCATCTCCCTGCATAGTATTTTTGACTAGTTATGTACACAGTGGCAGTATGTAAAGATACACTCTATCATTTACTTGTGGGTTTTTTTCCCCCTGCTGTATATATTGTGAATCAGTACCATCCTACCTTGTAATACACTTAGCTGTGACAATTCTGTGTATAGTATGGTTTTTATTAATAGGCATTTCCATAATTTTTTTCACTGTTGCAAGATGTGAATACTGGCTTTATAGATGTATGAAAAGAGGAAAAGGTAATAAGTGAGAAGGAGCTTGGAGCTAGACAGTTGTCTGAGGGGCAGAAGGGGACTGGCAAGCTGGTGCAGCAATGAGGTGTGGAGAGATTGAGTTACATGTGTCCAGTAAGAGAGGCAGTTATGTTGATATATGGTTTCCAAGGTGAGGTCCCTGTGATGTGTACGCTCTTAAGGGGGGGTTAAAAGCTTCAGTAACAGTTTGAGTTGGTGGGGACAGTTAAAAGGGAGCAAACAGAATGCTTTTGAGTCTGATCAAAAGAAAACCGGTTTGAACAGGACAGCTTCTGGGACCACTAAAGGATTGCAAGGTAGAAATACCATATGTTTCTGGGAACTGCATTGCAGGAAGGAAAAAATAGGAATTTTCTTCATGCTTAGGGTTAGGAAAAGTAGCGGCATATTAGTTGTAGGAAGAATGTGATGATGAATAGCTTTCCAGATAGACAGAGTTGAAAACTGAACATATTACTACTACTTTTCCTTACCCTAGGGAGTTTCTAGGACTTGAGCCTGCAACTTGATGAGGGAGAAAAGCTGGGTGTTGGTTAAGAGCTAGCTTCTGATCTTTAAGTCAATTCCTAAGAATTTAGGAAGAGTGAGGTAGAGATCAAAGGTTAGAAAAGGGCCATTAGATCTGCTTCCTGCCTTCTGTGTTTCTTCCAGCTAGAGTACATCATTTCCGAAGACTTTTAAGTAGTGATAGCACAGTCAAGCTCAAGAGAAATTGACAGGATGTTAGTTTTCATTTTTCCGTAAAGGAGGATTGGGCAACAACTGTTTTAGCAGCAAACTCAGGAAGAGCATTGTATTTCCAGGATAAAGAAGAAGTGCTTCAGAGGAGAAAGAACGACTGATGTTTTCCACACCTTGCATTGACTGCATCCCTATTCGGGGGCATTTCTGACAGTGATATTCATGTTTATGCCATGTTAGTTTCATGCTTATCAAAGTTTTACAGCAATTTGACATATCTTTGGATGTTACTCTGGGGACAGTAGAAGTATATTCAGGATGTGTGCTAGTTTCTTGGGAGATAATACAGAGGAGGAGTCATGGTTGCATGTGACACCCCCAGCCAGAGAAGATTGCTGGCTTTGTTTATGCTCCGTAAAAATGTTGCAATGGTAAAACGTGCCTCTGGAAGAATAATATTTACTTAGACAGAAAACACTTTTCTAAAAGACACCAATAAGCAGAAATTTATAGTGCTAAATATAATTTCAGACATTGCTCTATTTCAATCACTACTAAAAATCTATGAAAGCAAACAAATGTTAAAAAAAAAAAAAAGTTAAAAGAGATTAAAAATGAATACTTCATGAAATTTCTTACTGAAAGCCTAAGAAATTGTGAAGTGGGGGGAGGAATATGTATCCAATTTTCAAGTTGTATCAAAATTCCAGCTACATAACCCTTAACAAATGTCTTCATAAATACCGTAGATTTCCACTGGTCAATGCTATTGCAACTTAGAGCTTTATCCTTCTCTTTGGCCTTAGGAGGAAAAGTGTAGTAGATCCTTTTGAAACATTAGCAGTTATTTTAGAAGCATCATATCAGATTGCTGCATTACTTTTTTATCAAGTAAAATGTTTATTAGCTAAAGTATTGAAAATAACTGTTTTGGATTGAATTAAACCTTTCCATCAAAATGGGAATTTATGAGATTTTTTTAAAAATATTTTTCAATTTTTAGTGAAATTGTGATGTGAAATTGAAATGAATGATTAAGTCAGAAAGTGGAAGTGTTTTATTTGAAAATGGGTTTGACTGTACATTTCAGTGTGTTGGGTGTTATTCAGAACTGACACTTTTTTCCTCCATTTGACAAGAATGGCCTGGTAAGTCTAAAACTAAAAGATTTCTATTGTTAACCTAATATTTTTAGAGGAAAAATATTTTAGTTTGGTTTAGTTTTCTGCAATGATATGTTACTATATACATTTTTAATCCACTGTGTCCTCTGTGTTCCCTTTGGTTGGGGTATGGAAAGTAAGCGGAGGAAATGCAAGGAGACAGTCGTTCTCCATTCTGACATAGATGTGTTGAATCAAGTGGAAGAAGAGCAAAAATGGAGACAACAGACTCAAGTCTGCATGTTCCTGGGCCTCGTTTAATCCTTTACACCTTTGCAAAATCAATGTGAAGCATAAGCACACGAATTTTTGCAGCATGCCAACTTTTTGCTCTGTTTTCACAGAATGAATTACAATGAACTCTTGTCCTTTGGGCAGCCAGAGCATGGCATGCTTTGACTCTCTTCTGATAAATAGCAGTATTGTGCATATATTTTTTTCTGCAGTCTGTAAGAGCATGTTAGACTATGTGCTATTTTAAATAACGTTTTTAGTGGCAATGTGTATGTCGTGACCCAGAAGTTATCTTAATTAGCCTTAGTCCTGCAGGTTCATTCGAAACTGAAATTATGGCATGATCCAATACACTTAAATTAAACAAAGTAAGTGCATAAAAATGGCTTTATAATCAAATAATTAATTGAAGGCTCTCAGGAACGTTTATTAAGTGTGATAGGTGCACAGAAAGCACAGGCAAATGCCATACAGGAGTCTGTAATCAGCACTCCAAATGTTTTTTTGTGAGCTTTCCATTAACTCAAGGTAAATTTAATGATTACTTAGGGAAGCATTTAGTTTGCAATATCATACCATCCTGGAGGTAAGTCCACTAAATAAACTGGTCTTGAGTGAGACTCTGGAAGGCATTGAAAATAAGCTTTCAAGACTTCAAAAGATCTGTCCTCCATGAAAATAAACACTTTTTTTGTATGCAGATGTGTAGTCACAGATAAGCATCATTTGGATATAAAGCCTCTACGTTGAAGGCACTAGTCAGAGGAAAATTTCATGGATTATGTGATCTCAGCTATTAAACACTGGGATTCAGTTGTCATGTTACAGATTTTTTGCTTATTTTTCTTGGGACACTTTCATTTATAGGTTGCAAAGAAATTTACTGGTTTTGTGTGGAAGGGAAAAATAGATGAACTTTGACAAAATTTCTTCAAATACTTTAGAATTGTAAGATTTTTTTTTTCTGAAACAGAATTAAGTGCAAGTATTTTCTGAACTCACTAACAGTATGTATCACATATCTGCTTACTGTATCCTGCCAGTTTATTACCACTGTCAGGTGGGCTTACTGGTTTGAGTTTAAAATATTAAACCAGATCAGTCTAATTGTGCATTATCCCTCAGGCTTAACTAAATATTTATAAAGAGAAAAGCTGACCTGTGTGCAGAGAAAAAAATTGCTGTTCATTTTTAGTTATTAAGATAAAGCAATTTTTTGTTGGTTTTAGGTATTAATATGTCCTTTTGGAAATTGCTTAGCACAACTTATTTAATAAAATATGGTGCTCCTTAAGCGGAGAAAACATTTTAAGTTTTGTAAATAAAATAACTGCATTAATGAATAACTGAATTAATTACACTTCCTTGTGAAGAAAATACTGTTAAAAGTGAGGAACTTTGGTCATCTTAGTTAAATTCTTGACTTAAACAGCTTTCATGCCTCATGTTGGCACATTTCTGGTTATCTGTACATCATTGTCTTTCCTCATCTAAAATATCATCAGCTTCTCTAATCTCCAGCCATGCTGTCAGGAGTAATTCACTAATGCCTATAAAAGCAAAATGACCTAAAAATAAATAAATAAACAAAATTGTTTTGACCTGGATTTCCCTGATCTGATTTACAGCATAGCTGCATAAATGCTTGTGCCAGCATAAAAGGAACAAGATCAAGTGGCGGGGTGAAAGGGTGGCCAAATTGCTTCTTTTGGAACTACTGGCTGAAAATGTTCATGAAACATCACCTTTAATGGATCTTCGTGCCCCTGAATACACAAAGAGGTGTTACAGCCTGTTTTAATTATACATGACCAGTTCTTGCTAAAGTTAGGAGGAAAGCTCACCGTGACTTCAAAACAAGCAAGGTTTAAGCTCACCTGAAAAAATATAATTGCCTAAGCTGTTCTCCACCACAACTATATATAACTCAAGCTTAAAAATGCTTAATAGTATACAAACTCTGCACAAGTGCCAATCGTTTTCCAGACTTGGAAGCTCTTGCTTTTGCTTTTTTTTTTTTTTAAAGAATGAAAAAGTAATTGAGGTTGGAAGAGAAAGGGCTGACTTCAGAGGTTGAGCAGGCTGCTTGGGATCTTGCCTAGTTCAGTTTTGAATACTCGTAGTGGTGGAGATTCCGCAATCTGCGTGGTCAAGTCTTTGATCCACGAAAAGCTACTTTGACCAAAACAACACTGGTAGTCAAGCATAAGATTTACATATCTTGATAAATAATGGGATAAAGCTTTCCTGTTATTTTAGAGAATTGCTTCAGATCATTTGCATGGTCTGACTTGTTCCCATTCCTCACCCTTTTCTAAAAACAACACTTTTTCCAGGGTTACTGGCTTTGCCTGCGGGTTGTCACCTGTAGGGATATGGCAATGTTCAGCAGTTATCATTCAGGAAAGGTAGGGTTGGTTTTGTGGAATTCATTCTGTAACTGTGTCACTTTATTGAGAGCCTACAATACCTTTAAAAAGAGTAGTGTAATAATGGTCTAGTCACTAGAAAAGTCACCTAAACACTACAGTAAATTTCTTGTAGTAAAACATGCATGATTTAGAAGAGACGAACGCTACAAAAGGCATTTAATTAGATAGAATTTAAAAGTTAATTTAACTAGTGTTTCTCCATCAATTAATTGAATTTTGCACATTGAATTGCTTCTGTAAATGTGCCCTTTCTTTTCTTTCTGTCAGTTTAGTCAAAATGAAATGGAGGTTTGTCTTTACTTCTAAAATATTCCGAGTGAAATCCTTCTGGTGCTGAATCTTCTTTCACAAGTATTGCCAGAAGAATTGTCTTTTAACTTTACTGTCCCTCTCCAGTGTGCTAAGGTGTGGCAAGATTTATTTTCAGCAGCTTGAGAAGAACTACTGTTGTTTCAATTAAGACATTTACCGTGTGTTGTTCATGCTGTAATAGCAGCTAAACCGAGAGGGGCTAAGGACATCCGTCAGGCAGGAATCCAGATTTCCACGCTTAAGAGCTGCACGGGAAGGCTGGATGGGAGCTCAGACGCTCACGCCTTATCTCCCTCAGAATTCTGCAGAGGTCCTGAACGTGGTCCAACAAGACATATTAGTACTTAGCAGTGTAATGTTTACACACTGGCATGGTTTATGAAAGCTCTCTTAAGTATTCGGTATTTCTGTGTGCTGAAATGGGAGTTATAAAGATGCATAATAGCTGTTGGCTCTGCTTCCAGACAATATTATTAAGATACATTGCTTTTTCTATACCATTTTGTACAGAATAGGTGCGGTATTGTCTTTTATGGAGACTGAAAACTAGTCTTGCTTTTCTTACTGTTTTGGAGGGGAAAATGTGTCTACTTTTGTAGGTAGCTATTGGAAAAGTAATTACACTCTCCCTTAATAGAAAAAAATCAATCTAATTCCGTACCCATATGTCACAGTCGAAGAAGCTGTAAGTAGTTTCATGCTAAGATATTAGGATTTTAAGAGAATGGGAATAATTACAATCGTTTGTGCTTCTTGTTTTTGTTAATGTTCAGAAGATCAAGAAAGATTTTTACAGGATCATGTGAAGCTAATAGTGTTTTCCATTTACTAGTTCTAAGTTTGATTACATGTAATTTAAACATGATTACATGTGGGAAAAAATATTTTTCTCATATAAATTGTGGAATTGACACCATTTTGTAGTAAGCAGGGCAGAAAACCCAACATGACCGGGAAGAATAGGAAAAGATCTATTGGTGTAGAGGGCTATTTTCATTTGTCTCACAAAGTGATACCTGAAATATTTGTCGCAAGGTCTGTAGTTGTAAGCTAAACCATGCCAGGCACATGTATGGATACTTAAACTCTGTGATGTAGATAGCTAAGCATTTCAAATTTATAGAAGGGTTCCTAGTACAGCCTAAGCCTGGGCCGGTCAACCATACAAAACGGTTCCCAGGCATGGTTTGGATGATAGCAGGGACTAGGACTATTCTTGTTGCATGAGGTTGCTATTGGTGTGGTTGTTTTGGAGGCTGAGAGGTTAATAGCATGGTTGTTACCAGTCATCAGCTGGCCTGAGGGCAAACTTTGGTAGCGAATGTTTCATTGGTACAGATTCACTCTGTGAGCTCTGTGTCACACTGATGCTCACTTTGTAGGCTCCCAGGCTATGCTGCCCTGCTGGCTGAGCTCCTTTACACCATGGCATTACAGTCTTACACCAACAGACATCCTCAGGTGCCTCAAGCTCTACCTACAGCCATGCTTTCAACTTTGAAGTGAAGGCCGATGTGGATCTGGTCTTGACTTCGAACCACTTCGCTTATGCAGTCAGCTGGGACTAGCTTGCCATTCCAGATTTCTACAGCATAAGAGTCAGAATACCTCCGTGGGTAATGAAAAAACAGAGAGGGAAGATCAGGGAAAAACCTTAGCAGGAGGTGCATTAGCCATAGTCTCTACGTTGGTTGGGAGGAATACATATAGACTTCCATGACTCCACCTTGTTCTTTGTCAGCTCTTTCAGTCCATTACCTTGGACTCAAATGCAGATCCACTGCTGAATAGCATAACAGTTATAGTATAATTCTGATCATATGCATAATAGCATATAGTGACATCCTGATATCCAAGTTCAGTTTGCCCTGGTAGTGGGACATTCCTACCATTTTGGATGTCAAAGAGGAAATCACTGAGTAAAATTCTATGATCTATATTATGCAGAGTCTTGTTAAACAGTAGGAGCCATCTCTTCTGGTCCTAAAACTACTGTTTTTATTTAGCTGAATGTGAGCTTTTCTGCAGTCCCTTCACTATGATGTTGGAACATCTAACAGTTATTAATCAATGCATTCACACAGTCTCTTAATCAAATAGAATTATTAAATATAAACAGTTTAGGTTTCAAGAGCAGGAATTAAACAACAGAGATCACATGATTTACTGAAAGTGAGAGAACCTGTAGCAAAATCAAAAGCAGAACCCAGCCCACACTACTGGGAGGTGCTGTACACAAATATACAGGCACACATATATTATAAATCAATTTTCTAGTCCTGAAGGATTGCTAATATTTAATGAGATTGCAGCTGTTCCACTGGTAACTGAATTTAGCTGAAGTTTTTGCAGCAGTAACAAATACAGATGTCTCTGATCCTTCTTATTATATTATATGTTCCTTCTTATTATATGTGTGGTGTGATGGTTCCTTGCAGTCAAATACAGCAGTGTGCCTGTTCCCTCAGACTCTCAGGTATTAACCCCTTGCCAGTCATAGATAGCAGGATTAGCAGGGTCCTCATGAAACCATCTTGTCTATCTCCCACTTCAAGATAGGATCTCTGTGTGCTTCTCCCTGCGGACAGATGTTTGTCTAACTTGCCGTTGCGGTGCCCCCAGAATCACACAGGTTTGCTTATTCCTCTGCTCACTTGCCATTTAATTCATTTTTCTAGACTGAATCTCCTCTGTTGCAGATTAAACTCATCACTTCTTTTCTTACATGCTATGAGTGAAAAGAAAGATCATTCTCTTCCAATTTTAGTTCAAATTTCTTCAACCCTTCCTCAGATTTTCTAGGCCCCTGATCATTCCCACTGATGTTTTCTGGAGCCACTCTAGTTGGCATAAATTGGTCACGATGAGTGGTACCCAATTGTGTCAATGCTGAAGGCATCTTATGTATTTCTTCTCTCTATATTGAAGACTCATGTTTAGATGAGTCTTACATGTTTTTATTTTTCTTTCCAGTATAATGATTGCCTTCTTCACAATATCTTGACATAACTGACTCTTATTGAGTTTCTGATCAACTATAAATCAGAGAGCTGTTTTGAGGAACTACTAGGCGAAGGAAACTGTTTCACATCCAGCCTTTGTACAACTGCTTATTTGTCCCTGAATGTTGGAGACTTGCCTTTGTTGAATGAAATCCCTTTTCTTCAGTTCATCTCTCAAGTTTGACCAGATCATTTTGAATTCTAGTCCCTTAATCTCTTAACTTTTATCATTTTTCAGCTCCCTGTTATGTGGAAACTTAACTGATACACCATTTTCCAGATCATTAATGGAAAAAACCAGAGCAAATTCAGGACAGATTGTGGCAAATCCACATACGATACCTCTTTCTATATATAAAGTTAATGATTGACAGTGAAGAAAAAAATAATTGAAGTTATACTCTAATTTTCAATGGCTGAAACAAAAAAAGTATGCAAAATGAGACATTAGTAAAAGCTACATGTCTCAAGTTCAACTCATTTGACCTCCTTTAGCTTAAACAAAATGTTCTGTATGAATTTGAAAGGTGTGATGGGAATGAATGATGAGTATGTGGCTCTAAAATTCATGTTTTGTTAGTTAAGTGTTTTTATATAGCTTGAGTTTGTTGTCCTTCCCTGACAGGAGGACAATTTCTTTTTTAACCTTTCATCCCGTTTCCTTTCTGAGGCCTAATTTTAGGCTATACAAGGAGTATATTGAAAACAGGAAAAATAGGGAGGTAGTGTGACATCTTTTGCTGGTATAAGGAACCATGTACATACCATCAAGTAATCTGAAAACCTTGAAGATACACAGAGGAGCTCGAATAGGATAAAAGGTACAGTTCTATTAGTGTAGTTGAAAATCTGATCTCCTCTGTTAATCAGTTTTTCTTCAGTTACTCTTAGTATATTCCAGTACTATTCTGGAATTGTTTACGGTCAAAGAAACGCCTTGTAAATTTCTCATATTAAAAACAAGCAAATGATATTAGGTAGAACAAGAGGAAAAATAAACTCATTGTGGGTTTTAATGTCACAAAAAGCAAATAAACTCCTAAGTATTTGTTCCTTTAGTGCAAGACTCCATTAACGCTGATTATGTGTTGCGTTACCTGTTCAATCTGTGCCAGGCACAGAGCAGTTCGGTCATCGTCTGATAGACTTGTTCAGATCTGACTTCCGTAATTCCTCCTTCAGACTGGACAAACTGCTTGAGAGAGTGGGGATGTGAAGACAGTACTTTTTTCTTTGGCTAGCAGCTGCAAGATACCACAGAATATCAGAGTTAATTCCTTTCCTTAGGCTGTGTGAAAGCGTCTGAGGACAACAAACTCTGTCACATATTCGCAGCCTCATAAATATTGAAATCCCTTAGTTTCTCTGTAAAGACAGCAACTGTGTATTTTCATACCCATAAATAGAGCTGTGAGTACACTCACCAGGAGCTTTATCTGATTGCTGTATTTAGCACATATTGGGGGGTGGGGGGAAGCCATAAAAATTCAGCATTAAAAAAGAGTAGTTAAAATGCCTTTTGATCTTTATATGTAGAGAGAATTACAGAATAGCACTCTCCAGCACAGATATTTCCCCTGCACCTGATATTTTCCCTGGCAGCCAGTCAGATGTGGAGGGATCCCGTGTAAGTTTGGTGGAGTGAGGGGGCAGCAGGTGTGCCAGAGGAAGCTGCACGTCTTCCCCAGCTGCAGAGCAGCCACTGAGGACTTGTGTATGGCAGGTAGGATTTGGGTTTCTCTCAATGGCTCATGTGAATGCAGAAGAACACTGTTCTGGTCTGCAAATTAGAGTTTTCTGATGCAGAAACTTGCTCAATGAGAGGTCTGCTAGAACAGGAAAAAATCAGGAGATTACAGACCAAGGAGTTTGTTCTGTCCCACTGAGCACATGAAAAGAGCATGTAGCAGCTCCTGAATCGCCACTTGCTGCCCACAGTATTTTTCCACTGTAAATGGGAAGAAACTTGGAGCTGTTTTTTCTCCAGTGACTTAGAAAGGTTTGCTTTTTGCTTTCAGTCAGATCAAATTACAGCAATTGTGAAATCTCTTATTCAGACTTCTGGGAAGATAAGCAGCTTTAAATCTTAGATCTGTAAATCTTTACAGATTTTTTTTTAGGCTGACCAAGCACAAAGTAAATCACTGCATGTGAAGTTGTCCTCTGGTCATCAACAACAGACTGCCAAGACTTGAACTAGAAGTCCTTCCAGAATTTGGCAAATTTTCATACATGTGGAGATTGTTTGAAGAGGTCATGAGATCTCTTAGATGTGTGACAAGTCTTCCTTTACATAGAAAGCTGCCTTGTAGAGGAAAAGACCATCTCAAATTCATACTGGAGAGAATAGGACAAAATGAGCCTAACTGTCCACAGCAAAGTAAATTAACAGTAGACTGTAGCAAAAACTTCCTCACTGTAGGAGATATAAAGCACTGGAATAGATGGTTAGGGAAAGTGGAGACATCTTTATTCGTAAAACCAGATTAGACAAAATACATCAGGAATTATGTCCATGTAGGTATGCCACCTTGGGTAGTAGGGAGACACTTGTAATCTTGAAAGCTGAAATAACTTACTTAGATATTTGGTCCTAGTGCACAGCTGCTGAAATAGGGTATCTGATTCTGGAGTTTGTCATTCAGGAAACACAGCAGTAAAAAGAGTTTAGAGGAAAGCCATAAAAACATGCATTATACAGAAGCACAATGCAAATTTTAGTTATCTATAGATGTCCACGCAAAAATAGAAATGTGATACTACAACCTTAGATCTGTGAAACAAGGATATAATCCAACAGCTGGAAATTGAACATAACAAGGACTCTGTTGGATTTTCCTCCCTGGCAATATCCAAACTCGATTTAAATATTCTTCTTTAAAGACAGAACAAAAATACCCCAGCAGGAATTAACTGATGTACAGACTATTAGCAGGTTAGACCAGAAAATAGCTCTGGATTTATGCTGGGTGAGCTGGAATTTTTTCACAACTATCTTAAGCATAGCAATAGGAAGCCGTTTCTGTTCCTTTTGGGAAGCAGCGAAGGAGTAGAAAGAAAGTAGGAAAGCACAGTCATATATTTGTATGAATCTAGAAGAGTTTCATTGTTAGTGTGCTTCAAGACGGTTGCAAGGGATGAGGACGGAAGTTGTTTGGATTTTGTTTTTATTTTTAAATCTAGTGTCTGTTCTAATGCACATAGCAATCTAATGCTAATGAAATAAATTATTATTAAAAAAATAACTGAGAAAAACAGGAAGTAATAGAGATAAAATATGTTTTTCCAATAAATATAAGAGCATTCAGGAACAACTGAGTCATAGGTTACTGAATCTTTATATTAATAGTCAGACCAACAATCCCCTACCCATCAAACAGGATTTCTATGTTTATCAGCTCAGGAAAGGAATGTGTTACAGGTAATGTATACGATAGTTATAATTATCTATATAAAGAATATGTATATTAAAATAATGTCCATTTCTGTGGTAGACCATTTCATGATATAATACAATCATCACTTAGTTTTTAATATTATCTGTTGATTGCACATGCCCTCTTTCTTTCCTATTATCTTCTTAAAGTCACCTAAGTGTAAGTACAAAGGACAAAGTGAAGTCAAAAAGCATTATCTAAGTCTTTCTAGACTTCAAACCCACAATTTTTCTATGTTCTTTCTAAGACTGATCTTTTACATAAGCTGCTTTTCTAGCTTCCCCACATGTTTATTGTTTGTTTGGGCGAGGCAGGGGGCTAGCTTGTATTTCTGCTAAAAGCTTTCTAACGTTAAGCTACAACTCTTGAAAGCTCAGCCTATGGCCTGCTCTTTGAAATGTAACATCTTTAGTTATTGGGTGCATTGAGAGACAAATTCTGCTAACAGAGGGTTGGCTGTGGATGACAGCAGCTGATTCATCGACTTGAGGTATTTTGATTTTTTTAATTTTCTTTTTATGAAATAACTCATTTTAAATCTTGTAAAATTCAGACTTTCAGACAATGCATAAAAAGTAGAAAAATTTAAATACATTATAATAATAATAATGACTTCATAAAATTTGGGGCTTTTCTATGTGAAGTAGCCCATAGATATATAGGATGTTATTGGAAACTACTTTGGAAGCAATAAAATAACATAATGACATCCTAGAATTGAGGATATCTATGCACAAGTTAGCTATTTAGAAAGCTTTAGTGACCGAAGTATTTTGAGTCTGCTTAGATCAATATTTCACCGTAATTTTAGTAGCTTTGCAATGTAATATAAACTTGAAATCTAAGTGTTTTCTCACTGATTGCAATGGGGAGCTCTCAGAACTAATTCATAAATCTGTTTCTGTTGGAAGCGTACTCTATGCAATGTTGTAGAAATATACCCACCATAAAATGAACAGTTTATTACAAATATTAAAGTGGTTGGGGTACACTAATGTACGAGCCATATATCAAGCTCGGAATGCTTAGCCTTATCAATGTCACTTGAAAAAATGTTCTGCCAAGAAGGAATACAGATCTTGAACAAGCAGATGGTTTTTATTATCTTCGTAAGCTATACAAGATCAATTCTCAAGCTGTCACAGACAGTTTTATATGTATTTATCATATCCTTGTTTTGCTAAGTGTCGCGCGCAGACCGTGCAGACTGTATGAATGAGCGTAGCATGGCACAGGAATGTCCAAGATTGCAGCCAGGGTTTACTACATACAGGGGCCAACTGGGTAGAAGGCCATGCGAGCCAAACTCCATGTCCTGTAGGCTGAACCCCGGTTGTTCAGAGCTGTCAGAAGCAGATGTGCAGCCTGTTTGAAAATAATCTGTGTTGGACTGTTCAGAGTTGACGTGTGTCTGCTGCTGCTCAGCCGTGACTGAAAACTGCAGATCCCTCATCACTCACTTGCGGTTCAGGGTAACTCATCTTGCCCAAGATCTGGCTTATTTGGTGTTTCATACTGTGATGCTGGTCGTATCCTGAGTTGAGATGCATGCTTTGAGAGCATGGTAATTAATGTCCAACAATGTATTGGGTTTTGGTCAGGTCTACAGGTCTGGTGTCCAACAGACAGTTCCTCTGAAGCATGCTGTTCTGCTTTAGAACAACTTTTTCCTAGCTAAATGATATTACTTGAGAGTTTTTCCATACCCCGTAGTGCACTAGGAGAGATGACCTATAGGCTTAGTACAATATTGAAAAGAATCATAAACTGTGAATTATTCCAGGGTTTTTCGATACTTCCTTATTGTGTTGTTTCAAGGCAAATGGGCAGTATGGTAACAGTCAGACATCCTGACTGACATGTTTTCATGATTGATGTCAGCTTTCCTCAGTGCTTCGCTTTCCATTCACACTACCAGGATGTACCTATGAGTGATAAATCCTTCCATTCGAATAGCCCTTGTATCACTTCTTTTATGATCTATTGAACTATAAAACGACCGGCATGTATGAGACGCTGAATCTCAATATTTTCTAGATGTGAGCACACTCTCCTATCCCAGGCCAATATCTGTTGAGAAGATGATTTTCAACTTTAGCATCTGTGGAATTATCAACCCTTTTCTAGAAAGAATTCATCTGGGAATATATGGCTGCGAAACATTAAATTTTAAGGAGAATAAAATATTTTAAAATATTGCCAAAGAAAAATCTCCTGCATCAATATAATCTCTTCCCAACCGGAGGTGTAGCTCATTTCTCCTCTGATGTATGAGGTTTTGCAAGATCTCACTTGATTTTCATCCAACAGTGTTGAAGTTCTAAATGATAATAAATCCATCTTATTGGAGTACTGGAGGACTTTCAGTGTTAAATTACTCTGAAGATTCCTTGCCTGGATTCGAGACCTATATGAGCAGAAAGAATTAAAAGCGAGTGTGCTGCAGAAAGAGTAATGGCAATTTCTTTGTTTCATTTGAGCACAAATCAGAACAAATAAGCCTTTCTTCTATGTTCTGTGGAAACAGAAATGGTTCTTTCTTAATATTGCACTGCTATTAAGGCTTGCCCTGTGTGTTTTTGCAAAGTTGCAAAAACAGAGGCACAAGCTTTCAGTTCACTGCAACAACAGTGTAAAGTCTTTACTCTTTAAGTAACAAGGAGTTGTTATGAAAAGCTCAGGAAAGAATGGAAACAGCTGTACATATGACAGAACTAGCCAGGGCAGAGCTGACAGCAGTCTGTGAGCCTCAAATTTCATCCTCACACAACCACAACTTGCAAGCTGAAGATAATACCCTAAAAAAAGAGACACATGGGGAAGAAAAACTGATTGAAAAATAACCTGTGTACTGCACAGCATTGCGTGCACTCAGAATGCTTCCCTTTCCCTGTTCCTTTAATAAGCAAGTCTTTGTGAGCTTTTTTTTGGGTCAGGCTTCGATAAATTTTACCTGACTGCTTTGCACTGAAATTTTGCTTTGATTTGAGAATTGCTTGTACTGTAATATGCATCAGAGGAAAGCGAGCTGTATTAAAAATTGACGTTAAATTTGTAATTCATACCAACAAAATGAACAGAACTTAAAATGCTGCCAATCCACGTTTGCTGCAGTTAACCTACCTAGAAATCATATGTATGGGAAAAGATACTTCAAAAGACTGGTGGCACTTTCAAGGGGTGGTGGCATTTGTAAAGTAGTTTGCAGGTTTACCTTAATATGAAATATTTTTTAAGTTTTTTTTGGGGGGAGGGGGAATAATTTTTCGGGAAAAGATGATTTTTTTTTTTTTTTTTTTTTACTGAATTTTAGCAGCCAGTTTCCACTTTACTGCCACCATTTGAGAAAAGGTCTGCTTGGAAAACAGAAAATTCTTGGAAGCAAGTCCTGTAAAAAGACACATAGGTGACAGCAGAAGTAAAGCCAGACATTCTTCTGCAGTACTGCTTGATATGATGTAGTATGCTATAAGTTACTACTTCTGACATTTTTCAGTAATCCTGCAAACATAAATCCTCACTATGAAGCCCCTGGCATGCCACCTGTGTCCGCACTCCCACCTACCACCCACGGATAACAGTCTGTGACTTAGCTAAATTTTCTTGGTTCAGTTCTGTTGTAAGAATTACTTACATAAGTATGACAATTGGCTTCAACTGATGGTGGCTCTGGGAGCTCTTTGATGCTTTTTATCTTCAGCTACTATAATATTGTTTTACTCTTGACTTTAGTGAAATATTTTTGTTTATGAAGAAGTATGTCTTTTGACATGAGATTAAAGATCAGTCAACTTAAACAACTGTCTATTTACTCAATGTCAAAGCTGCATGGAGCAGGAACATGAGAAGCCTTCTTATACATGACCAGAATGATTTTAAGAAGGAGGATATCAGTTTTTCTGTAGATGAAATGTATACTGAAAAAAAAGAAAAAAAAAGCTGAATTAAAACAAAAACATATAAAGCCACATGCATATTCAAAGATTAAAAAGAGAACAAAACCAAAGTGAAACCTGCATAGACATAAAAAAAAAAAAAAGCATGTGCTGTTACACACTGAATGTACCTCTGTCGTAATTAGGTCTGCCAGCAGCGTACTCTGCAAATATGAAACAATATGTCATTCTACAGTTTATAAAAACATTTGTATCCAAATAGTTGAGCAGGGCATACTTAATTAAAAGATGATTTACTGTCACTCATGCTAAAGGTGGTGCACCTATTGCAGGGAGACATTTCTAATATAGCTATGTATAGCCAAATATATCATAATCTGTCAAGTTCAACCTTCAACATTATCACAGTGGAAGGTCCTCTGTATCTAAATCCTGATGTCAGTATATGGCTTTTTGTAGATCATGTTTACAACACTGTGATAAGGGTCAGCACTTTTTGAAAGGGAACAAAATTGTTTTCATAATGTAAAACTTGTGGCATATGAAACATCTACAGATATCCATAGAATTTAAAGTCTTTTCCATTTCTTGAGCAATCAAATATTGCAACCTGAGCCTGATGTCCACTAACATATTGGAAGAAAGTTGAAGAGTAAATAATCAGTTTTCTGGCTTATGTATGTATTTAGGTTATTAAAATCTTTGGATGGATGTAAAGTACTTTGGAAGAAAATGAAGTCAGTGATAATATTCCCTAAGTCGCTCAGGTGCCTGCAGTGGGTAAGACCCTGTTCCCAGACAATAGTGGCCTTGGGAATAGGTCTCAAAACTCTTTGCAGCACAGCAGGCAGTTTCAAACACTTTCCTACCTTTGATCTCTCCTGTGATTGCCATGTGGATGAATTGTGGATAAAACCAACATAAACTTGGCCAAAAGTCTGTGTAAGGAAAAGCATTTTAAGGCTTCCCTGTACCTGTGAACCTGCTCTAACTGTCCCTCTCTCGTCCCTCTTGACTGGGAAGCCAGTATGGTTTCTTCCCCCCATGCAGTGTGAATTAATCTGTCTGACTTGAAGACACAGTGGAGGATGAGCACTCGCACGCTTGGGCATCAGTTTCACCCACGAGATGTGGTTAATGGTTAAGACATAATATAAGATGTTCCTTGCCATTGGCCACTCTTGCTGTCTCACTTCTGAGATATAGTTAGCATTTCTGCATTGTATTGTGCCATCATTTAATTCGTCAGTGTCCTTTACCCTAAAATTGTCAGGTTATTACAGGCAAAACAAGCAAATGTTCATGTTCTACCAAAGTGACTTTTGTGTTAGGCACTTCAAATCTCTCTAGCCTGAACCTGAATATGTGCTTATTACTTAGGCTTAGTAGTGCTGTGTTGTAGTCTGAAAAGAGGGATTCAGTCTTCTTGGAGTTGTGAGAAACTTCATCACAGATTATTTTTTCATTATAGTCTTTCAGACTCTAAGGGTCTTAGCATTTGAGTTTAAAGGGAGAGTATAGAATTGAAAACTTAGACTTCAAAGTTATCAGGTCTCAGGTGTCTATCATCTTTGTATGAAAAATATCAGTCTATAAATGAACTTCATTAAAGTTTGTTTAAAGATTCCAGATAAGAGTTGTAAGCCAAAGCAGGTGACTTTTTCCTAGATTTGGATTTATTTCCATATACTTTATAGGGTTCACGTCAGGATGTCTGCGCTATTAGTTTTTGTAGAAATTTGCATAGCCAATTCCTTTAATAGGAACTTCAAGCCAGTTTTGTGTCTGTATTTTGTGTAGGGGAAGATAAGAATCAGCAGGACTATTTTAATACAATATAGTCCAGAAATTGTTTGACAGCACTATATAACTATTGTTTTGCTATTCCTTTTTGTTCTATATTGCTGGTTTTGCGTCAATGACACACAGTACTTTCTTATTTGCAGGGCTTTCTATCACAGATGAAAAAGATGAACTAAAGTGAATGGCAAGCAAAATAAAACTTTATATAAACCCTGAGCTGACTCAGTACATGCTGTTGTCTTTATGCTGAGAACCTGAGCTACTGCCACTCAGTAGCCTCTGCAGTGTTCCTCTTACATCACAAATTTTGATAAAAGCACAGAGTTAGTGTTACAAAAAAAGTCAGGATTTTAGAGAACAGATAAACAGTAAGCAGTAAAATAAGAGATGAAGGGCTACCAGAAACATTGGCCAGGTTAACTATTAATTTGTTTACAATTCAAAGTGTTGAAAACAGCATAACAAACTTTTAATCACTGGTGTGAAAAATGGACTTAACAGAGCAATGAGAGCAAATGAAGTTGCTAGAATAACTAGATTTTTCTGTATTGCAGTGTTATTTCTTGTGACAGTGTAGTCTAATCAGTGCCATGTAAGATGTGAGAAAAAATGTCATTGTAATCTAAAACAGAACTGTAAGAGTGGCTTCTTGTGTGTGGTCACATAGCTGATGATTTCATCTATTCACTCTTCCTAACCTTGAAAAGGCAAGGCAGCTATGAATGATTGAACAGTGTCATATTCCAAGTCAGCGGAATTGTTTCTCGAAACAAAGCCAACCCAACGAATAAGTTAGGAGAGATACTTTGGCTCATATCTGCAGAATGCATTAATAAATACTACATTTTTGAGAGTATAAACAAGGATGAAAATGTAAGGTAATCCTGATGGTAAGATATGACCTCTTTGGGGGTGAATTTTTAAAGGTGCTTTTTAAAGGTGCTATATGGCTGAATTATCCCTCCTGAGAGTAATGCCCTAGAACAGAGATGAGGACACAAAGATTCTGTCAGCATGCTTTTTCGATGCTTGGAGAGTGCTTCCCCGGTCCTGACTGAGGCATTTAATGGCTTTAATGTTTATGCATATGCATGTCTGCACAGTTAGGGATTGCTGCTGCTAAGTGGCATTCAAAAGAACATGCACACTGCCCATTGCTTCTGGTAGGAAACTTTGATTTGAAAGATTTGTGTGACATCCCTTCATTATCTTGGGCAGGCTACGAGTGCCTGTTTGCATACCTTTAGCAAGAACTGCTCTGACATGTCTCCTGGAGTTATGTGCTTCCTTCCAAGTAATAGGAAAGGCTGAGAGCATTATTTTAAAGTATGGTAAATGTGGGAGTAAAAATGATGCCAGATATACTTGCCAGAGGAAGGGAGAGTTAGTGAGTTATCATTGTATAGCATAGTTTCCTTATGGAAGTTTTTATTCCACAGACTGTTTAGTATTTATTCAATGGATATTTTATGCAATATTGGCAACACAGTGTGAAATAGCTACCCTATATCAGGCAAAGTGGCTATTTCCCTATAGGTGGATATATGCATGTACAAGGCTCACACACATGCACGCTGCTGGGGGCCTTGAAAAATGGATTACTGGCTTCTGAGCTGCTGCAAAGCTTGGGTGGATTCCAAGGACTGCAGTCCTAGACAGAGACATATATACGTTTTGTACAGGTTTTTGTGGGTCTCTTCTTAATATTTATTGTAATAAGTCAGGACCAAAGATTTTTTTATATGTCTAAAAGTGCTTGTAGTTTGTTTGATTAACTGTTTATATGTTGTTCACAGGAATATTTGAAAAGCATCCGTATATTCAGTGTTCTTTAATCTGACAGGAATGGATATAACTTTCTAATTCTACCACCCAGTCTATCATTTTCAAACAATATTTTGGCCCAACTCTCAAAATTAATTTTCTTGTCAATAAGTACTTTTTAAGAATGATTTCTATGCTGTTAAATCATTTTAAAATTCACATCGCTATCATAAAAGCAATACATTAAAACACTTGCAATTTTTTTCGGAAATGCTATTCTCACAGCATCAAAATGGATATAAGCCAATATTTCTCTCTTTGAAAGGCCTCTTGGCATGAGTCTGCTGAATTTCTTGAATGCTATATAAATATAACTTACAGCCAAGCTTGGTTTACAGCTTGATCTGTTTTATTTAAGAGTCATAAAATTATGAGTATTAGCCTTAATATCTTGGGGATATATGAGTTCACTCAATTTTTTTATAAGAATAATGTCTGTACTCTCAGTTATGTGTAGTAGTCTTCCCTTTCTCCTCTGTACCTCTCCATTGAGTAATGTGCTGTGAAACATTTCTTAAGCTGCTTGAAAGCACCAGTTTTTAATCCTGAGAAGCAATTCCTGTGTGGTTTAAGAACAAAATGCAACCCTGAGCTACATGAACATAAATCCAGGTTAAGTCCACTAGTTTCTGTTGCCTGTATTTGTAATGATATAACCAAAGGCAAAATTTCAACTTCTATAAAAACATTTTTGAAACTCAATTTTAACCTTTCTCAAAACACTATTTTATATACAGTTGTTAGTATATAAATCACTACTCACATTATACAGTGCTCTGACAGGGACATCTCAGATTTTCCCTGGCTTGGACCCTGTTTTGTTCCCCAACATTGTAACGTATATGTGATTTATGCTACAAAACAACCTGAGAACTGCTACATCCCGCAGGTGGGTGTACATGTTGGAAAGGCACCTTCCCTCATTTTCCCCCTTCCATCCTGCCTCAGAAACCAGGACAAATTTAAAGCTGCTCTGGTGAGCTTTTCTTTAGCCTTCACATTTTTTGCGCATTGTTTGATTGTGTTTGATAACCGTGACTGGTATGCAGTGTCATAAAGGCTGAACATTGTTTGCTGAGACAGAAGCCAGACTATACATGTGACAATATATTGAGAGTGAAGTCATACCAATTCAAATGTTTGGTAGCTACGCATATTAAATGGCTGTTAGTAGAATCATCAAAATTAATACTTCATCTGTGTCTCAGGATGTGACTGCACTGGAGTTTATTCATTCTTTGTCTAATTATCCCTAATCTGCTGCTCCACATGCTCAGCAAGTGAAGCAATTGAGAATAATAAAGTTGTATTAAGGCGACCCTGGCAATAATGCAAGCGTTTTGGATAACAGAAGAATTTTGTTGATTTTGTTGCTTAGTAACAAAAATATCACAAATAGATTGTTGTGCTAAAAAAAAAAAAGTAATTTTTAGTTATGTATTCATATTCTGCATATTTATAGATCATGATTAAAGTTGCTGCTCAGTTTTGACAAGACACCAGGTTTAGGTTTTGAATTTGCAGAAATGAGCAAATGGAAAAGCTACTTGGCTTTAATTAAGATCCTAAAGTAAGTAGCAAATTGGCTTGAGGGCAAAATGTTTCTAAATGTTATATATGTGGAATGATTTTTTTCTTCCCTGTAGAGAACCCCAAGTACGGTTTTAAAACCTTTACTGGTATTTTGTTAGGCTAGGCAAGAGACTGTCTAAGTGGTGTGAGTGGTTGCAAGAGAGGACTTCGGAGCATGATATAGCAAGTACATATGCACTTGCTTAGCTTTCTATACCATGGGAACATCTCATGTACAGTGAGAACACCTAGATTTGTCCTTGGGTCCCTCACGCTGCGTGCAGAGTAGGCAGACGAGTTTGCAGCTTTAGGCCAGTAGATTCTTCTTCTACTTTATTTGTGTGACGGCGCAGGATTCACAGAATCACAGAATGTTAGGGATTGGAAGGGACCTCAAAAGATCATCTAGTCCAATCCCGCTGCCAGAGCAGGAACAGGTTTGTTAACCTGGTCCCAGTGAGAAACTCAGAAATGTGCTGCTGAAACTTAGCACCAGTTTCAGTGAGAAGAGCCCACCACAGTGCTTCAGTAACAGAGTAGAGCTAGCAGTACTGTGCAGAATAAAAAAAATAAGCATAATCTCTTTCATTTTGCATATAAGCTTACATGTGTATTTTTCTATAGCCTTGGCCTGAAGAGGCAAAGTCGGTCTCTGAACTGTATTCCTGACTTCTGTACATAGTAGGATGGCCATGGGTACCACAGAACCTGTACCCCCCAAGCCCATAAGAATCAGTGCAGGGTGTGTTCCTGTGGGAGATCCAAACTGTACATAAGGAGATCGAAACCTTTGTCTTGATGTGTAGGAGGTTTGCTGTTGAGGTCAGTGAGATGGCTTCCCCTGAGATTTGAGCGTTTCAGACAATTTCCCACGCTTAAATAGCATTGTGAAAGGCTTGTAGTGGCTGTTATGAATTCCATACCAAAAAAAAATTAATACGTTACTTGAAATACCACTAAAAAAGTGGTATTTTTGAGTTTTTCCATTATAAATGACCAGTCTGGAGGTAATTTTCAGTATCTGCAGTTTTTCTGAATTTGCCTACTAAATGTATAAATCATTTCCTGTCATTACTCATCCCAGAGTAGCTTAATGTAAGATATTTTAAAGTTGTTTCACTCTCAGTAATAACAACTTATTCCACTTATTAGTGTGGCTGGTAAAGAGTGGAAGTACTACTCTCAATAAAAAAGTTATGACCGTCAGAAAACATGGTAATCTAACCTCCAAGTAGTCTAATAATAGTGTAATAATAGTCCAATAATTCTAATAACAGTGATTATTTTGAGAGGAGCATTCACTTTTTCTGAATGCTGTTGACTAATAAAGCTTGTGTTGAAGTACACTAGAAATTTGAATATAAGTTTTGAAGTATTTTTAAACAGTTAACTTTCGAATTGTAATTATTTGTGATATTATTTTAAACAAAATTATTTACTTTCCATGTTCTTTCTAATAATCTTTAAATAATTATTCATAGTATAAAAAAAAATCAATAAGAAACCAAACACACTTTAGATTATGGTCTTCTGAGACACCTTGCATTAATTATGACAGCAAAGTATAGGTGGTATTGATCTTGAATTTTAACTGCCTTTTAGTAAAAGGCAAAACATTTCAAAGGTGCTGAGTTCCTTCAGCAGTTCTGGGGAGCCCAGATTGTTAGTGCCTGGAGTAAAAGATTTGAAATGTTTACTCTTTGCTAAAGGTCAGTCAAAATAATTATTATAGAGAAACTATTGCTACTGAAGCAAGGGGAAAAAATATTTTTGTATAAAGGGGATTATCAGTGTTATTCCAGGGTTTCCTGCCTTCCCAAGAATTCAGTTGTGATGACATTTTCATGATTTGCAGTTCTATAGAAAAATCGTTAATTGTAAAACATTATGGTCCTTTAACTAAATTTTTGAAACTTCATGTTTTCACTGAGAGATCCATTTCTGGAGGATTAAAATTCACAGTTTCACACATGGGTAAATTTTAAGCATTCAAAGTAAATCCCAGAAGTCACCTTCTTATTTGGTTTTCAAATGTATTTGCATTTGAAGTACATCTGATAAGATGCCATTACTATAAGCTTTGAGGCAAATTTCTCTCTCTCTCTTTTTTTTTAATATAGTATTTCATAGTGTTTTGTCATGTTACTTCGATACAGGCTGTGAGGACTGGATTTAAGTAGTGATTTCAGTAGCTTGTGGCAAGTGTGTAAATGCTCATGCCAGACATGGTTTGTGCAGCAAGATGCTGAATTTCTTTTATTTCCAATTAGTTGGGAGGTGGAGTAACTGTGAAAATGCTGTTATAAGGGCAAGTGCAGAGAAAGCTGAGATGTGCTGCTTCAAAGGCGTCGAAGAAGGGACATCAATGTTTGTGTGAGTACAAGAGGATAGTTCCCTTTTGGGAGCTGACGGTGTCCAGTAGTGATTGTATTGTTTATGCTTATATCAAGGAATAGTGTAAGCCTCATCCTAAAGTGACAGGAATATGCTAATCAGTCATTTCATCCGTCTCTTCCTTAATCAAAGGACACTGACACAAATAATCCAGGAAAAATAGTGCTCAACCTGATAGAAATCTTTAAATGGCTGAAAAATTCCTTGACCACCCTTGAAACAGATTTGCACTGAATTTATTCTGTCTGTGAAATAACACTACCCCAATATCTATTGCAGATTACTATTCATAACCCTGGATCGCCACCCCATCTGTTCAAAGACTGGTTTTGTTCTTACTCCACATTTATATTTCTGTTTCTTTTAACTTACTCAAGGGTAGAATGTTCATTGCTAACATTGGTAGCAAAAGATCATTTCATCTAATAGGTCTGTGCTCACTCCTTGAATTTTTTCTAGACTGTTTAAATTATTTCACAGCACAGTCTTTCACGTCTGTAAATGTTTGAGCTATGGCGATTCAGAAAGCTTTGGATTTCTCTTCATTATTATTCTGTTTTTTTCAAAGTGTAAGGAAAGTATTACATTGTTTTAACAAAAGAATAATTCTCTTCCACAGGTCACTTTAGGGCTATGTTACCTGAGAAATTAAAAATACATTATTTTGAATATTTTGAAACTTCTGTGGTTTTTTGCAAGTATGTGTTGCTAAATGCCTTGGACATGTATCACTTCGAATTACAAGCTGTTAACCTGAATTCATCCAACTCACTTCCTTAAAGTGAGATTACGTTTTATTAACATTTATTTTATTTATGTAACACCTTCTATTAGACCTGATGACCTAATGGAAAAACAGCTATATTCATTATATCACCTTCTTTAATGAAAGATTTGATCTGTACTGCAAACTCTCATTTCCCCTGTACTCTCAACCTGTTGCAGCTACGTAATACTGGTGTTAGTAATTCTCACGCAGACATAATTTTCCTAAAGCATTAGGGGTCTCTTGTCATAAGTGGCATTAGATAACTAAATAACCAGTTTAGAAGAATTTATATTAAGAGAACGAAAAGATAGGAGACTACCATCAACAAAAGCTCCAAATATTTTCTTCCTTTTTCTCCCTTCTGGATTTTATCTTGTGTCTTTTGTGTCTCATATCTTCAGACTTCTGCCTTAGCATAAAATAAATGGTAGTAATAAGTTGGTGAAACTTGCTTTCAGCTCCTCAGGAGTCCTCTCCTCATATATTAGAAACTAAACTGGATCTCTGCTCTTTTAGAGTAGCGTTAATAGTTCCTGACATTGTGTGTGCGCTACATGTTTTAAATTACCAATTCTTGTATAGACATACTGAAGGAGCTTCTCAGAATTGATTTCTCATGATGTTCAATCAATATCTGACTCAAATGCCTATCACCCTGTTCTCTAATCACTCGCCTGAGCAGCAGACTGTGAAATTCTTCCACTAACTTGAGTAAGAATATTTTAAAGATATCTCTGAAAGCTGTTTGATTTTGCCTATTTTCTTAGTTTTAGTACTGACTCTGCAAGCTTATAAAAAGCATTTTAACTTTAAACAGTAAAGTTCCATTTACCTGAATGAGACTATCCAGGTTCTTAAAGCGAAGATTGAACATAAAAATCTCCAGCATTAGGTCTTTTTATGGTTGTCTCAAAATAGATGAGCCTCATTTTCTATGTATTGTGTTAATGGAAATTATTTAATAAAATCTGCCTTTCTTATAAACTAACATTTTATTCATCCCTGGTAAGTCATTGTTAGGTGTAGTTGGAAATAATTTGTAATGTTCTAGCACACAAATGAGCATGTAGATACTAATGTGAGGAGATCTGCAGTACAGAGTGCAAATATGGTGATGTGGTAGTGTAAAGGTTTAAATTAGCAGGAGAAAACCACCAGACTTCCTGTGAATCCCAAGTTAATATGTTACTAAAGCTTCTAGTTCACACTATCATGTATTTCATATCTCTCACATATGATATATACAAGATACTTCAGAAATTTTTCAAACTTTGAAGGCTATGTCTTTGGCATCTTGGCTCATAATGCAAGGGATTGATGCTAGGATAAATATAAAATTCCCTGAAGTGGTTAGTATCTTTTACTATTATTACTGAGTGTGTAAAGATTTATGCTCATGATAAATGCCACTGCCATCATTATTGTCCTATATGTTCATCATTATCATAATTTTCCTATATCCAGTTAAAACATCATAGATCTCTTTCCTCTGGGGTCTAAATATTCTGTTCCTAGATCCATATCATGACTGAAGTTTTCAGCTCCACTTGTTCAGTGCACAACGTGGAAAGGGAAATATTTCTCTGTGAAACTGAATGTATTTGAAATAAAGGAGAAAGAAAAAAAAAAAAGAAAAATTAAAAAAGAGAGTGGGTATGTTGCACTATTATGCTGTAATAAACTCCAACGTGCTTCCCAAAAGAAAAGCCTTACATAGCAAAGAAGGTTTTTGCACCATCAAGTGTGAGATATATCAGCATTTGAGATCACAGCATGGATAAGAACCTGACATCAGTGCTTGAGTAACTACAGCATGATTTAATTTTTAATGAAAAAATGCTTTTATTAACATTTATTCTTATTCCAGCCCATCTTTGGGAAACTGTTTTTCTAATGTGTAAGGCATAATATGATAACAAAGACTATGTCAGAAATCATTAAATAGACTCACAAGTTTACTTCAATGCACATCAGTAATTTGGGGAACCAGTCTAAAATGGCAGATGGGGATCCAGATTCTAATTAAGGTTAGACCAGTTCAGACCTGGAATGCTAATTTATTTGTTTCATTGTTTTTCCCAGTAGAACAAAAAATGAAAAATGCTAATGCATATTGATATTGAGAGCCTTCGTAGTCCAAAGCTCAGCAAAAATAACCACTAGGATTTTTATTCGTTAAAACTGGCTTTGTTTTCTAGAGTCGATATGATCTTAGGTTGCAGACTTCACAGGCAGCCAGGGTCAGTTCGCCTCTGAGCAGACTGCAGAGTTCCAGGCATCCCTGGGCTCAGAGACACGAGTGCATGAGTGGCTTCATCCTGATTTTAGTACCTGGACGTGTACCTACCACTCCCTGGGCTCTGCTTTCCACCGGAAAGGGACCCACCCAGACAGGGGCCACAGAAAACTGGCTCAAAAGGGGGAAGGGGAAGTAGGGTGAACCAGAACCGTAGGCATCCTCCACACAACCCAACCATCAGTGAGACACAGGTGCTCATATAGCATGGTCATTACTTAACAAAGGCTAAATTGGCCAAAAGAACTTACTTTTTTGGCAAGTCTGAGAATGCCTAACGACTAAAAGTGATTTTGCTAGTTAAATTGCCTTGTACTACATTAGGTACATCAATAGGAATTTTGTCAGAGTTAAAGCTGTTCAACCGTTGTGCAGATACTGAGAAAACTTTGCTTACAATACGCTAACTTCTGGCTAAAGAATTTCTTCAATGTGTGTATTTAATTTTAGTTTAACAATAGGATGTGTTAAAGCAGAGGTAAAATGTATAGTCCTATACTGTAAACATCAGAGGGTATAAAAAGAACCTTTCTGTGGCATATGAAATGTAGCTATGTACCGTTTTGTCCATCTTTGTCTCCAAACCTGTTGAATAGTTTTGTTCACAACAACTTGGTTATGTCAAGTTAGAGAAAAAGGAAATATTTATGTTACTTTTCCACCTCTCTTTCCCTGTTTTTACTACTGAATAAATACCAACAAGATACAGTCGAATGGTTGGTGTCTTAACAATTTGTGAACAGTTCCAGAGAAACATTTCACAGTATAAATCAGAATGATAATAATCATAATAACACATGCAGTTAGCTTGGAAGCTGATTATAAATTCTGAATGTCACAAGTCATGGAGTGGTAATTATCACTTCTAATGAAGAGCATCTTCTAAGACCCAGTTTAGGATGTACAGATTAACATTCTACTTTTTGAGGAGGTTTGTCAAGATCATGGATCAAGTCTCTTTCCATAATTTTTTGCCAGTGGTGTACTACTTCCATAGTAGTATTACTGAATTACATTATGAAGTAACATTTGGAAACCTACTTGAAAAATTACAAAGCCTTTTCTCAACGTGCTAGAGAGTGTAATAATGATACTTCCTCACTGTCTTCATCTGCCTGAAGCCATCTGTGCAAGCTTTATTTCTGCTTGTTATCTACTATTCTATCAGCCTGCAGTTGTCTGGTCTCCGTGTCCTTGTCCATGTGTTGTCACCTGCACTAGTAAAAGTACTCTGTTTTTTGGTTTTGTGCTTTGTTTTTATTTTTGTCTGACATTTAGGCCATTCGAAATAAGCCTTGCTGTCTGCCAGTCCCACCAGCTTTGTGAGAGTATGTTCTAGCACATGTTTGTGCAGCTGTTCTCCAGCTCGTACTTCGCACTTCAGTCTCCACATTCCATTGCGATGCTCTGCTTCACTCAGCGCCACTGCCCATGGCAAAGCAGTTAGTGTGTGGAAGGAACAAGAGGTTTTTAGTGACTACCGATGCTCAAAAGATTTTGTTCACAAAGGAAGACAGTGGTAAAGCTCAGAGAATTTGTAATGTAGTAATCCAATCAGTTAACTTAATAGCAATACTCAAAATTCTGGTTTTGCTCACAACTCTCCTCATCAGAGTTACGGTGCTTGGATTAGTAAGTGCTTGTGCATTGCTTTTAAGTCATTGTACAGTGATAAATATTGCTCACTACTTAGATTCAGTTCCATTTTTCAGGTAGCTTTTACAAATGAGATTGCTGAGGAAAAATAGCAGAAAGTGAAGCATAAAGTGAGGTCAGAATATTTTTATCTATTAAGCTTTTTCATTATTAAAGAGAGTTTTAAAAGTATTTGAGTACTTATCTCTCATTTTTATCAAGGACCACTCAGTGTTTGAAGACCTTTAGCATTCTGGCCATGACTTACCAATTAGCTTATCTGACATGGTGATTGCTTGTTGAAGGATTTTAGCTATATCATTTAGTGAGAACTTCCAAATGTAAGCAAGGAAACTTTTCTAAAAGCACCTGACTGACTACCATTAATTCCTCTCACTTCAGATAAAGAAGCAAAGTGATTTTCAGAGATTAAATAAATGGCATCTCTTTTCCTAATGCTCTGCAACATATGGCTGAACTGTGAAATTTCAGATTACGTAGAAGAACCTTCCAGCCTGATGTGTGCAGTTCGTAACTGTCTGAAGTTGTTAATGTGAGGAATTGTTGCTAAAGTGCATATTCATAAGTTGTCCTTGCAGGGATGAATTGTTCAATGTAAAAATAACAGGAATCTGTCAGTGAGGTCTTTTTTTGAAAACAATCTTTGTGGTTTGGCCTCAGCAAGAACATTATAGGATCTAGATTACACTTGGGGAGAAATTTTCAGTTCCATAAGATAGTAATTTAATTGCTGCTGCAGGATGTATCGTTTCATACTTCCCGTAAGTATTGATCTGTGATAACAGCGGTCGGCATTTTCAACCCCACGCTGTCCAGCAGACGGTTCAGATTCAAGAGCAGGTGTTAATGTGGCGAATAAACAGGAAAATAGAGCAACCAGGTAGAAGGCAAGTCATTTAGATGACATGAAGAAGGAGGAAATATAGACTACAGTGATTTAGGAAAAAAAATAAAATTCAGCAAAGGCTGAATTTGTGTATTTTTGATGGGTCAAATGCTGCATTGTTTGAAACTAAGATGTACAAGGAAGGAAGGAAATTCTTTATATGAGATTTTCAAGACTGGTGGCAGAAAAATCTGAGTGAAATGATACTGTGGATCAGGTGACTATATGCAGCTATTTCTGCATTCCTATTTAGCTGAAGTTTTCCAGAAGAAATTCAGTGCAAGGTAACTAGTTTTTTAAACACATATATATTCACCCCGGGTTTGTTTTCAGAAAAATTCAGAACATTCATAAAAGCTTATTGGGTTTTTAAAAGTGCATGTAAGATTACTATAAAATTTGGTCCTGCAGAGTCTTTTCAGTTTAGGCACTTTTGCAAGTTTTCACAACGTGAAATACATGATGCGATTCCAGTGCTGAATAAGCAGGAACGTTTCACGAAGTTACCAGTATCAACCATTCTCCATTTTTACTTAGGCAATTGCCTTTCTCACTCAGAAATATAAAAATGGGATTAATTGGATCTTTTAATAATGAAAAGTAACAAGTGATGTCTGTCTTTTTCCCTTCAAATTGTGCCCACAGTCTAGTTTTTTTCTTTAATCTCATGTAACTGTAGCTGTGATGACAATAATGTAGAGTATGAGAAAATGTATTAACACATAATTGACTGACTTTAGAAATCTGTCTCCATTTCATTTGCAACACGTCCATTTGTGTCCAGAAAGAGATGATGTGAAGATGTATAACCTATGGAAAAGTACGTAGGTACAGTTTTGAAGAAACAGACAAACCAATGGGGTTTCATTGGGGAAAAAAAAAAAAAAAAAAAAAGACATTTTCTGCAGCCTGATGATTATTTTGGTGAAAATACCAAAGTGTAGCAGAAATACTTAGAAAAGGTCAGTCGTGGTATTAAAATGACTTCTACTATTTTGCCAAGTCTTACTTGTTTTAACATCTAACTTATTAATTAATAGTGAATTATTTCCTCAGTGAACATAACTTCTTTTTCAAAGGGTTTTACTGGTTTTATGTACCTTTTTCTTATTTAATACTATTTTCCAGGTTATTTTGTGAAGACATTTTGGTGCAGGTGTAGTTTTTCCCTGTGGCAAATAGTTTTGGCTAAGCCACCTAGTTCATTTTGGCAGGTACTGGTTACATTCAGGGACTTCAGGGATGCGACTTAGAATAAGGCCTCCCATGCATACATTTGCCTTTATCGATTCCTGCTGATGACTTTGATTCAGAAAACATTTCATAAAATAAATAACATTAAGTTTGGGTAGAATTTTAGCCACCTGACTGAGATAGTAATTTATTCCATTTTGTGGTCTAACCAGTCACTGGAGTGAGATGGGAGCTTCACAGAGAGTGGATTTCCTATCCACTGTCACCTCTCCATGTGTATACATTACACAGGTGGAGTGTTTTCGATTATTATTAGGCGGCATTGGCCGAAAGACCTGGTGCTACCTTCTGCAGTCCTCAGACTACACTGAAACATTGGAATCAGAAGTTTCCCTGCCTCGTCAACAGTTCTTAAGGCTCCTCTTGGTAGTGACGCTTGAGCCCTTCATGCTTCCCAGAAAAAAAATAAATGAGACAAGAATTGAAGTGGGATCCCGCAGTACCTCAGCGGCTCCAATGAACAGCAGCTCTTGGAGAGATTGTACCTAGCTGAGGTTTAGTGATGCTCGTGCTTGTCTGAGCCATGAAATAAGGAGATGGCATTATAAATTCTACCTCCTGTTCTTCTGTGTATGCTGTAGCTTTCCCTGTATAGTTCACAAATTATCTGTGTTATACGAAAGTCTTTTTCAGAAGATCTTTGTTTAAAACAAAGTACATTTTCATAAACTCGCTAGATGTATAAAGCTATTGACTTGTGTGTTTAAAGCTGCCTCAGTCTTTTGGCAGATACTAAATCATTACACTAACAAGCCCAAAGTCCTGTGGTAAACCGTTGTCTGATGAAACAGATAGCTCTGGTGTCCAGAGCCTGCAAAGGGTCTTAAAAGTAAAAACAATATTGACATTGAAGGATAGATTAAATACTGCCTTGCTGATTTTGTTGCTTTCAAAGTATTCTGCAGAGTTTTGCTAGAGTAGCTGCTGAAGAAAAACACACAGTAGGGTTATTGAAACAAGAGATTACGAAAAGTCACTGAGACATGTTCAAAGGAAGCTGAAGTGGTTTTTTTTATTTTCTCAAAATTTTCTTCCAAAAGCATAATATAAGTGTACTGGTGTATGTACAATTTAGTCATGGAAAATCAAAGAATACACCTTTGTATCGAAGAGTTAGAATGTATTGTTAATCTAATGTTTTAATCGCCTAATCAAAATACCACAATCAGTTAATTTAGTGTAATTTAAATTGTATTTAAACTTATGCAAATTCTCTGATTGTTCCTTGTTCTTATTAATAATGCAATTAAAATGCAAAAAAAAGCCAGCATCCTAGTATCTACCCTTATGTCTGGAGTTACGCATCACCCCACTCTATGTTGCTCCAATGAGTCACATGTTGAGTTCTTTGCCAGCAGGACTATGAAGTTGGGGGTTTCTTCCTCTCAGGGTTAGTCACTTCAGTTTTTTAATACTTTTTGGTAGAGACTGATTTTCTTTTAGAGGGAGAACCATGCAACTACATGAAACTAAGCAACGTGCAAAGAAAAATACTGTAACTAAAGCTGAGAAACACAGGATAAGTGGCAGACAACTTACCACCAGTAATGGTGGTGTTACAGCTAGGGCAAGCTAGACAATAATCATCAGATATTTAAGCAAGTTGCAGGTATAGCCTGTGTTTCTTATGCATTTTTACAGATCCAGCAAATCAAGACACAGCATAACAAGTCTTATGTCTTGATGTGTTTAATTTTTTTTAATAAAAACTGAGGCCCATTACTAGCACTTGGCAATGCCAAACTGAATGGTCCACAGAGCTACAATATAAATGAGCACGTCAATCCTTAATTCTCTTGAAAATGAAATGTACACTTGTGTAAAGCTCTTGTTTTAAAGAGTTGGCTGGTAATCTTAATAAATGGAGCACATTACCTTTGTACCAAGAGAAATTTCCTGTTAAGGGAGTCTCTTATCCTTGAGAGAATTTCCTCTGAGCAAAGTGAAGTGCGTATCCGTGAAAGAAACCAGGTAGCATGTTATTTCCTCCTTCTGAACATCTCCAGCTGTTTGTTTGAAAAACGGGTTCATTTGTACTTCATTTGTCTGTGAGTCTTAAGTGTTCTCCCTTTTACTGCAAGCCACAAAGTGAGCCAAATTACCAGATGCATTGCTAAGATGTAGTCTGCCCTTTACAGCAGAACTAAAAGCGCAAGATTTTTTTCAGCGGAATAATAGCCTGGTATGAATAGAAGTCATATTCATTTCAGAATATTGTAGTTACTTCTATTTTACCTTTTACTATAGCACTCTTAACTGGTTTGGTTTTTATCGTTCTCCTGTATTCAGCTTTACCCGTACTAGCTTTTATTTACTCTCCTGTCATTTTTCTGTTGCTCTTATTTCCTTTCAGCTGCTTCTGAGAAAATATGAACACAGAAACATAACTCTAGAAAATAATTTAGAGCTCTTGCTATAAGATAGCTTCAACATGAATCTAAACGTGTTCTTGACCTATAAGCGCCATCATGGTTTGCTTTCCACAGCCTGCCAAGCCATTTAACCACTCCATCTAATGATAAACAAAACTAGAAATGCCTTTGTTAAACAGGAAACTGAGTCGAATTTAATTGGTTTGGATTTTTTTTTTCATTTCTGAAAGTAAATCCACCAAATTAGAACAGTTACAAAACTGGTATCTGGGTCACTGGTGGCATTGCTTCTCTGTTTGATTGTGCTTGCTTTTACCTGTACCTGTTCTGTGTGATTTCTACGTGTTTTGCTTGGGCCTAAGTTTGCTCTTAAAGAAAGAGAGAGGAAAAAAACCAAACCAAACAAAACAAAACAGGGGAAAAAAAAAAAGAGGCATGAGGGGGGATAAGTTATTTTAAAAAAACAGCAAAAATGGAAAGAAATTATTACATCTTTTCCATGGAAAAACTACCAACTTTATAGGTCAAACTACACATAAAATGCAAAAATATTTTTCTTGGATTTTTTTCCAGGCAAACCATTGCTGGAACTGCCATGGAATTTAGTGAGTGACTATTGGAAGGGGCCCATGTGGTTCTGAGTAGTTGGAGAAGGTTATCTGTAATAGTACATCCCTTGATACATGATTCACACAATGAAAAGTTTTCCTGGGGACAATATTTTCTGCCTTGATTTTTTTTTTTTTTTGGCATTGCACTTACATGCTTACCACCCTAGATCTTTAAATTAAATGGCTGGTTTTCAGCTTAGAGTGCAGAGACAAATATTATTTTCCTATTTTATGCATTGATTAAAAATATTAAATGTTTGCAGCGAATGGCAACAACTTTTCTCACTCTTTTTATTACACCTTTTTTTAAAAGACTTTCTCTGCTAAAGGTGGGAAACCTCACACTAGCACAAAATTGGGAGAAAGTGTAAGTGACACGCAATGTGTGAACCACAACATTTCCAGTTCGGAGAAAATGTGGTGAGGGGAAGATGCATATAATTCTGGTCAGGACCAGTGAGGTTTCTTGGATCAGCCAAGATATTGACAATCCTGAATACTTTAAGTAAAAAGTGTTTTAAAATGAAAATAAGACAATTTTTGGTTCTGTTCATGTATTTCTTAAATTCAGATATTTCTGTTGTAAGTTTAAATGCAGTTTTTGACAAGGTTATTTTTCATATGTTAAGGAAATCCAAAATACAAAGGTTATTTGCTCTGTTTCATCTATAATCTGTAGTTTTAACAGTAATAAAGGTATGAGAGTTGTGTTCAGAAGTACAGCATTTTGTCTGTCTTTAAGGTTCACTAAAATGCTGTAAAGCAGATAAGACCAGTGTGGTTTTGAAATATCTTTAAACTTTCCAAGAACAATAAGATATGTTCATGGCAATGATTTATTTTTCACTTGATATCTGCTGATCTGTTAATCCTTTACTTACAAAAGATTTGAAAAGATCCCTAGGAAGAGGTTGTGTTTATCCAAGTAAAAGCCAGAAGTGGCAAAATCTTGGTTTTAATTCTGGAGTCACATGGCTGTCCTGATGGAGATGGAATGAGCCTAAGGCTCAGCTTTCCAAAGAGATTTAGGACAGTCCATTCCATCCTTATTCCTTGTATCCAGAGATGATTGTGTTAGTGTAAACTTTTGTGACATATAAAGTAAAAAATACTGGTTTGTATCCTATGTCACATCCTCTATATTTTGACATTGCAAGACAGACAACAGTTTGTGGGAGGGAAGGTGATGGAAGAATGTGTGAAATAAGCTGTATAGAAATGTATGAGTGTAGTGTGAGCCTAATCCCATTGTCATCATATGAAAGCTGCTAGGAGCAAAATGATATATTCTACTTAATAGCCAATATAATATTTATTTATTTAAACTTTGGATCTTAGCTGTTCATTTAATATTCAGTATGTCTTTCTGTTTCTTAAATTCACATCCTTAATGAGGGAACCTGCCAGACTAAAGAGAGGATGTGAAGAGCTTCAGAGATACTGCAGAACGGTTGTGACAGCCGAGAGATAGGAAAAGACAGGTTGGTTCAATGTGTAAAACAAAGGGAGAAAAAAAGATAACAAAGAAAGGAAAGAACTTGATGTCTTCTCTTCCAAAACTTGACTTATGCAGCAGCTTCATTTATTTGTTCTTTTTCTTTTTTAAAATAAAAAGTGAAAAGCCAGTCATCTATCCATGAAAAAAATATGGTGTTATTGTTTGATTAATAACTCATACTGATGTTAGGAGATGCCTAATTATGCATCAATATTTGCCTCATTATGTAGAGGAACATCATCACAGAAGATTAGTCGACGAACAGAGGATGGTTTCCTTTTTGATAATTAATTATCATGCTTCAAAATATGTAACCCAAACAGCAGTCTAGTTCTTTCACTATAATATTTTTGTAAACCTAATTTTGGAAGCGAACTGTTTGATGCAAATAATTAAAGGAAAAGAAAAAAGATGTCTGACCTAATCTCAAAAACATGGCTCAAACAGATTGCTTTTCTTTCCAGTAGGTTGCCAGAGAATTCCCATGGACTGCAGCTTTCTGAAAACCTCTTCAGCAATATTAAGTCCATCATCTTTCACTTCACTCCTTAACACAGCAATGACTGCAAAGGTTATATCAAGAACATGGCTAACTTCTGCAAATAAAAAGTTTAAAAAAAAAAAGTGAAACAATTTTGAGAACTACAGTTTCAGCTTAGTAAAGACAGTTTTAGTATTGATGTTTCAGAATAAGGGATGTATTTCCACTCTAGACAAAGTTGAAAAAGAGAAAACTCTCGAACAACTAAGAAAACTAAATATTTGGATGGTGGCATGCAGCAATCAAGAGAAGGAACTGGATATTTCCTTTAGCAAAAAGTGGCCGTGAAGTTTATAAAGGCCTGCATTCCAGCTTTGTCTACTAATACCAGGTGCTGTGTTGTAGGAAATAAAATTCAGGAGATACAAAGGATATTTAAAAGTGCATGGCTACATACTTAGTTCTAGCATTTGCACTACTAGGAGTTTAAGGCCTCTTTCAGTAGGTTAGAGAAACCACATTAAGTATCTTCATCTTTTATCCTGCTGCAGGATGTAGAGCTTGAGTAAATTCATCACTCCATAATAAAGACTTGGTGTCTCAGAACTCAAATTCCTATGTCAGAGAAGGCCTTTTTTAAAAAGCCAAATGTTGATACAAAAGTTAGAAGACAGTGGTAGCTTCTTGATATAATATCAAACTTCAAGGAGAATAAGGTATTTCCCAAACTCTCTTTTGTATTTTGAAATCTTGGTTTCAAAGCATGTTTCAAGGCCCTTTCTTATGTACAAGAATGAACCCATGCACTAGCAAAAAGCACTCACTGAATTCTTGAGGAAAAGGACTAATTGCAAGCTGTGTTTAGGACCTGATGTTTTACCTGGGATGGTTAGCACATAGAATGGACAAGAACTACAGAAGTGTAGTATCTTCAGTTAAGCAGAAAGTTATTTAAATACTCCGCTAAGAGATGGTCGTATTCCAGCATCTTTAGGTTAGTAGAGCCTAAGGTTTGCAACGAGTTATAGTGTCAGTAGAATTGTCTGGGAAATAAAAGGGTTCGGTGCAGGCAGCTGTACCAGAATTTGATTCTACTTAAAAAGTAATTACATGAGTTGTATGACTTCCATTTTCCCCCTTCTCAAGGACCGCTGTTAAGCATTTGAGAGGTTAAAAAGAGCAATATGAGAGAAAACTCTTCCTTGAAGACATCACCTCCTGTAAAAGTCTGTAATCTGTTTTGCAGGAAGAACTAAAAATATGTGACATAGTTTCAGGCAAAACAGAGAAAAAGTCAGTGTGAAGACAGGTCTCAAAATCTGCAAGACTGTTTACAGTGTTAGAAATATATATTAAAAAAAAAAAGTCTTGCATGATAGGTCATCATTTACAATTTTTTAGAAATAATATTTTTAGAATGCAAAAGTGTGACTCTGAAAACAATAGGATAGTGTCTGCAAGCAATGTGTTGATCTCAAGGAAAGTTAGGCTTTCCTGCATTCACTTCAAAATGATCTTCTAATGGGTCTTGCAACCTGGAAGAAACCTCACAACCTTCCCCTGGGGACGAGTTACTGTATAAATGTATATGTAGTAAACAGATCTGTTAAAAAGAATCAAACTTTAATGCAGCAAGGTCACCAGTTTGACAGTCCTGTACTACATAATTGCATCATAAAATGACCTGTGAAGGCATCTGTATGTTTCTCTGTTAACATATATTCATCATAGTTTCTCTGATAACTCATCCCATTGCCCTTCTTTGAGCTGTAGCCACAGTTACATTTGTTGAAGTAGTGGTGTTAAGAAAGTGCCAAAGCAAGGGCGCCCATCCACGGTAAAGTCTCTGTTGTAAAAAAAAAAAAGCTTTTGTAACCTGTTCTGCCTTACTTCTCATCACCCGAGTGGGCAGTGTGTCTATGAGAACGCTGGTGTGGGTCACCTGAGGTGCAGGACTACAAGGGTGGTACGGGGAAGAAATTCCTCCCAGTTTGGTTGAACTTTATCCCATAAGCCATGCTGCTGCAGCAGTAAAGCTGTGCTGGGAAGTGAAACTGCAAAGTGCCATTCAATGTGAATTGTGTGGTTTCTTTTCAGCCTTCAGGTCAGGCACTTTTAGTGCTCTCAACCCACACAGCTGGCAGGAGGACAAGCGAGAGGAGCGTAGGTTTCGTTTCCTGCACTAAGAATCCTCTCTCGTTTAATTTGCTGTATCATTAATTGTGTTCAGCTTCTTGATCACGTTCCAGTTCAGAAGATTATTATGTTTACCTTGCAGCAAAAATAATTTCCTGATAATTAAGTTTTACTTCCTGTTTAAGACTGCTTCACTGTGTATTCTCAACGAACTTCCTCATTCAGCAATAAGGGGCTTGCATTTTATAATGTGTCATTCCTTTGGTGAACAAAATTATTCCTAGGCATATTATAACTTGCAAACCATTTGGATACAATCAGAGGAACAGAGCTATAAAAACGACATATTTCCTCACTCCTTTTTCAAAGCTAGTTGCATAGGAAATACAAATTGGGCAAATAGTCAGAAATGGGTACAGGCACCTATATGAAGAAGCAACCCATAGTTGTTCTTCTGGCAGTTCCAAACCCCTTTTCTGAACATGGACACTAAATGGGTGTGAACATCCTTAATATGTAAAAGATAATTGCTTTAAAATTAGACACACAAAAAATACAAAGAAATGGTAACTGTCTTTATTTTAAATATTATAGCTAAAAAAATCTTTTGTGGGGATATGTTTAATTGTAACAGCTGCAAAAGACAGGCTAAAAAGCAGAGGTGGATACAAGGTTTTTTTAAATTTGTTTAAGTTTGTGTATTAAGTATATAAGATAAATTAATAAGGAGTAAGTGCTTAAGTTCTTTTTGCCTCCATTTTAAGGCATAAAATACATTGAACATTGACTAATTCCTGGAAGGGTTTAACTGTGACACGTAAAATATGATTTGGGTAATTTTGTTACTTTGGAAGCTTTCAGAAGATAAATAACAATTAGATCATTTAGTCTTTGGGTAAATGGTAGCTCCACCTTTCTCCCAGCTGCAGACCCCCTTCTCAGAGCTAGACCAATGCAAACATAGCAAATGAAGGAGTCTGCTCTCAGCCGTGGAAAAGACATGAGTTATCGTACTACAACACGGGTAAGAGTATCAATAACTATCTTGTACAACTGGCGGTTGGAATAAATTAATAAAAACAAAAAAGCATCTTTCATTCTTTCCTTGTGAAAAGGGAATATTTGGATCCATGCCAGCACTACCAACAAACTAGCAAGCCAGCCCTAATTGCTCATGGGGTGATCTAATTTACTATGCTAAATTACTGCAACCTAAAAATGAAGTGCTTTGCTCCCTTCTCTGTTCGCAAAACCTGGAACGGAAAAGTACCTCAAGAGTTTAATGATGCTTCTGTGGCATCAGTATAAGAAGTCACCACACCTTCTATCTGAGTAACCTTCTGTGTGTATTCAATTACCTGAACACTCATCTTGTTGACAGAGGTCTGAGTTGCTTCTGTGCTGGCGACAGAATGACTGTGATAACAGTCACAATTACATGGGCTCAAAGAAGTGGAACAAAGATACCAGGATCTCTGCCTGTCTCTATTGACTGAAGCTGTAGTCTGAGAAAGTCTCAGCAAATCTGGGTAGCCTCACAGATTCTGCAGTTCCAACCACTCCTTTCATGTCTTATATGAAAGCCCATATACTGCAAAACATATTTGTTCAGAGAAGTCTATAATGAATAAAGTCAAGCTAAGCTGCATATTGATCTGCTCTGTTCAGCCTCCTGCTCTCAGTAATGCTGACCGTTTGAGGCTCTAGCAAAGGAATGTGTGTTTACTCTTGAGTTCGGAGATTCTTTCAACTTTAACAGGCTGTAGTTGAAACTCAACATCAAAATGAAGGTGCTATCTGGAAGTTTATAGTCATTGATGTGTAAGTGATGAACTGAACTATTGCACATTCAGGATACTCTCCACAGCATTGTAATATATCATCCAATGACTTAAGCTGATTATTAATATCAGGAAAAGAGACTGCATTTAACTTGCCCTGAGCCAGCTAACCCAGTCATCACAGCCAGGAGAACAAGTTTCCAAGTGATTGGCACAAATGTCTCTCTAAGCAGTGCTACTCCTAGATGAGTGTCTACGTACCTTTTCTCAAGTGATCTTATTCTTCAGTGTGCAAAACTGTCTGGAAAGAAAGGGTTATTTAGTGCTCAGATGAGATTCCTGTTAGGCAATTGCTATATACCAGACAGTTATAAATTTTGCTCTTATTTATCAGTCCGTGTCAGACTTACCACGTCCAACATTTTTCACAGTACCTGTCTACTTCTAGAATTTGTTTTAGTCTGGCATGGCTATGGATCAGATGCTCAAATCTCTCTAGCAGTAAATTTGCCCATCCTTCCTCCAGGATTACTCAGGACTAATTAGGTGTAAAAGACTTTGGATCTGGGTGTCTGAAGGAAGAAGGCTATCACATTGTTCTAGGTGAAAAGTGAAGACATAATGGAGGATAATCAAAAGACTGGGCAACCGTTGGAAATGGCAGTGGACTAGAATGGGTGACCAACTAGAAAAAGGTGCTACTTATATCTTTGAGGAGGAGAAAGAAGTGGATCTGGTAACTGCAGACCAACAAGCCTCAGCCCACTGCTTGGAAGCATGAAATACATCTTGTTGGGTGGTGCCTTGCCATCTACAAATATAATATAGGATGTTCATCACAGATTTACCAACTGCAAATCATGTTTAAACAGTCTGATTGCTTTTTATGATGATGGTGACAAGGGAAGGGTGATAGATGTAACTTGCCTTAACTTTTAGAAGTTTTAGTCCCTGTAACATTCTCACTGGTAGGCAGAAGCAGCATGTGCTGCACAAAAAGACTTAGATGGGTTGGGTCAATGCACTCAAAGGGTATTTAATCGATAGCTTGATGTCTATTTGGCAGAATATCTTAGGTAAGTATTGGAGGCAATGTTAGTCAATATCTTCACCAATAACCTGAACGATGAGATAGTGTATCCTCAGCAAATCTGTGGATGATACTAAAATGGAGAAAGTGGTTGACACATCAAATAGTATAGTGTCAGTCCAGAGAACCTCTACAACTGGGCAAAATAAATCTCATTAGGTTTTACAAGGAGTGCTGAATTCTGCACCTAGGTGAGTAACCTCATGTACCAGTGAAAATGTGAATTGGCTAGCTGGTGTGCCATGAAGGACCTGTAAAGGTCATAGTGGATACCACATGAACAGGAGAAAGCAGTGGTCTTTAATCACCAGAAAGACAGACTGGATTGGGCTATGCTAGGATAGAGTGAGCAGATAAAATGAAATTATGCTTTTTACGATGTTGGTGCTGCATATACCTGTAATTCTGCACCCAGTTTTGGCATCTGCAGTTCAAAAAGGACAATAAAAGCTGGAGTCAGATTAGCAGATGACTAGCAAGACTGTTACGGGCCAAAAGTATGTGACCTTAGAGAAGAAGCTGAGGAACCTGAGCTTATTTAGTCTGGTAAAGCAGCAGCTAAATGGTGATCTATTAATAAGAGCTGCCCACAGCAGCTTGAATGGGAATTGCACAGATGGCAGAACTGAATTCCTCCTGGTACTGGCAGATGGTACAAGAGGAGGCAACAGCCCCAAGATGCTGCTTGGAAGATTCACTTCGGACTTTAGGAAAAGGTTATTCACAAGAAAGATAGTGCGGCAGTGGATTAGCTTACCCAGAGGTGTAACCAGGGGAATTGTCCTTCTTGGAGTCTTTGACTTGGCTGGAAAAAGTGGCAGCTGACCTGGTACAGCCTTTGCAACATTTCTGTGTCCAGCCAGCATTTCCAACCAACCTTCTGCAGATAAGAAACTTCAAGGGAAACTGGAAGAAAGAAAGATACCCAAACTCATGTGCTCACTATGTATTGTCTCTTCAGACCGATTTGGTTTTATGGTAGTATATATAGAGGCAGTGAAAGTAAAAATTACAACTGCACCGGCAAAGGCTATTTTGTCGATCGCAGCAGAAAACAGTAACTGAATAATCATAGGTCAGTAAGTTTCCTTTACGTATTTGCTGCCAAGCTTAAGACTTAACCTAGACAGAAGCGTTTCAGTCATCAAAAGATTAAGCTGAGGTATTCCAGAAACATGTATGCTTAAGGCCTCGGGAAAAGAATGGAGGGTGTCCTTGCTAATTTTACCTGGGAAGATGCTCCTGTCTTGCAGAAAAGGACATAAAGTGATGGAGCTGCTTTTCACAATGAGAGCCATGGGTGTTGCATAAGTGTCCTTGCAGGTTTTTCTGTGCATATTGGGCACAAAGCTCTCTCCTGCTGAACAGAGAGAAAAAAGATGGAGAAAAATCTTCTTGAGCTGGCCTCATTATTGTTGCATGTCAAAACAGCCTTTAATTTTCACCAACAGAAATAGTCACTTGCAGATTATTTTACTGATCTAGGATCACAGACTACCATGATTTTGGCTGTGTTGCTTCCTCCCATATACCTGTGTGCTGGTTTGACTGAAAATGAGTTAATTTTCTTCGTGCAGTTAGAAACCTTTCTTTTTCATAGCTAGCACAGTCATTATTCGGACTTAGATTGAGAAAAAGCAGGTAACACCCCAGTACAGAGTTACTGGTTTTAATTGCTCTGGTCTGAGAGCCAAGGACACTCTAAGCACTCTGCCCACAGGTGTCAGGCATTGAGGAAGAGTGTCATGGATGGGACAGAGCTTGACTGACATCCAGACTGATCAATAAGGGTATTCCATCCCATTAGCGTCAGCCTTCATATTTAAAGAGTCGGGGCTTTCCGGTTTCTCTCTCTCGGACATCCCTGCTCTTGCTTTTTCGTTCCTTTTGTCAGAGCTGGGGGAGTTTGGTTTGGAATGTTTAGTTCAGCTTTTTGCCGTTTCGCAGAGGCCTTTGGGCTTTTCTGCCTTTTTCGTCTTTCTTCTCTCTTTGGGATCAGCTGTTGGGACCGGGCGTTGCTTCCTGCGACTGGCTGCTCGGTGTGGATGGAGTTCGTGGGGAATTGCCTTGATTATCTTTTCTTTCTATTTTTTATATATATTTACTAATAGTGCATTAGTATTTTGTTATTTTATTGAACTGTGTTTATCTCAATCCAAGTTTCTGCCTTCCCTTTCGATTTTCTCCCCTATTGGGCAGGAGGCGGGGAGGGAGGGAGTGAGCTGCTCTCGTGGCTGTATTACTAGCTCAGGTTAAACCACAACAACCTGTGCTGAGGTAATAGGAGAAGCCAGCATATGTTTTCTACTACTGTAAGGAGGTTTTTTTGAACTATTCTTATATGGTTCATGTTAGGAATGGCAGGACAGCTCAAATTACATACTTCTCAGTCAATTAAAGTTAAAAATAAGCAGATTGAGTTAAGATTGTTTACCAGGGCATTTAGCAGACTCTGTTGCTGTTGTAAATTATTTGACAATTTACAGGTCAGTGATGCTGTAACAGAGGTTGTCAGTATTTTGGGGTAGAAATCGGAGGTGCTACAGAGGTGCAGGGGCTAAGCTGTGTTATAGGCATGGATTTGGAATGGACCTGCCTGGCTGTCCAGAAGAGATGCTTAACAAAATACTTTATTTTCTTTGTTTTTCCTTCCTATTTCATGGTCCACGTTGCAGTCAAACAACTGAAGACCAGCTCAAGCTTTCACATCCTCTTTTAAGTCTCTCTTAACACCTTCTCAATAGCCTTGGAGGAAGATCGTTTGTCACATAGCACATGTTGCCAGGAGGTAGCAGTGTGATAATGAAATATTCCCTGTATGTGTCCCAACAGGAGAGAAGAGTAGCAGTTCTGGTTTTTACTGCTAGGATAATTTTTTTTTTTTTTCTTGACAAAGGCAGAACCTGGATTTCAAATTTCTTTCTGGATGCCAAATTAAGTAACTGGGTACTCTGCTTGAGTAGATCTTTAATTACTATGACCAGGCAATTGTCTCTGCTATTCTTTCAGGAAGACTTCTCCAGACTTTATACGAAGACAGAGAAGGCCAACACAAAACATTTACAATGGAGAATTTGTTTACAGACTGTCGCTAGAAGAGACATAATGCTTCCCTTTATCATCACTTGTCATAGCAGTGACAGCCTGTAAGCCTCCTGCCTGTGCATTATTCTTTATTTGTCACTGCCTGTGCCAACTCTTGCCCTGTCAGGTGCCTGGCATGTATCAAACATATGATTCATGGGTTCATTTGATCAACACTGTGAAGAAAAGAATGATGTATTTTCTTTTAAATTACAGATTAGACATTTACTCGCCATATCTAGTGACAGGGGCTTTGGCTTCTTTATATCCAAAGTGCACCATTTATAGCTCACTGTAGAATTTAAATACTGGCTTCTCTCTCATGCCTATCTCTGAAAGTGAAATTTATGTAACAGTACAGCATATAAATGAAACCATCCTACATCCCTGTTTTAGTGTCATGGCAGGCTAGCTTGAGCTGTTTCCTTTAGTAATAAATGGGAAGAATGCATTGTCCCCTGGACATTTAAATGCCTTTTTATTACAGGTTGCTTTCTATTTTATTAATAAATACTACATTATAATTTCTTTCGGATAATTTCTTTAGTATTATAATTTTGCTCTGACATTGATTGATACGTGTTTACTTGGGCACTTGAGCTTACTTGCTTCTAAATGTGTATGGGGTTTGTGTGTGAGATTCTTCTTCTGGAGATAATGTTAGCAACACGGTAATGAGGAACTGTGACAAAATGCAATTGTACTCTAGGAAATAAAATATATATTGTTTTTATCTTCTATGAAGGAAATTTATGAAGTTCTGTGAACTGCGCTGGGCAGTTTATTTTGATACTTTTGGGAAAAGATAATGTTAAAAAAAAAATTGTTAGTAATCATGAACACCTACATCGTTTGTTAATCAAAATTATTCCTATACAGAGAATTCTAAAGTCTCGTCTAGTCTGTTTTAAGCAACACTTCAGCTGTGAGATTCCCAAGTATTGTCTTTGTCAGAGCATCTGTGTCTTCGTGACCCCTGGCTTAAACACGGGCTCTTTTATTAAGTAACGAGCCTTTAGAGCCAGCTACTGACTGCAGGTCCTGCAGAATTGCCAGTTTGCTTTCAAGAGTCTCACCTATGATAATACCAGTGTATTGAGGAATGAGGGAGTGGCTTTAATGAGTGGTTCAACATGAAAGATATGTTTTTACTACTTCTATAAACAGTAGAAAATACTACATTTTTCTTGAAAGCTACTATTGTTCTACTGTCTCTGGCTGTTACTCTGTATTTGTTTATGCTTTTAAAGATTAGTAAGATTTGAAACAGATAGTGCCAGAAGACATTGCAGGGGAAAATACAAGACCCCTTTCATATTGATTTAAGTTAAAAAAATCATTATTTATGGATTGAAAAGTTGTGTGGTGGGGTTTTTTTTCCTCTACTTTAAGATATTTTCATTATCGTGACCATATTGGAGCTGGTCATTGAACTTAAATAGATGTTTTTGTAGTTACTGAGAATTTTTCCCAAATAAATTCCCAGAATCTCATCTTGGCCAAATCTCAAACCTGAAGATGTGGTGGGTATTGTTACTGGCATCTGTTTGACTGTGTCATGACTTATTGTTAGGAACTTACGGACATGTAGCTGTTTTAACAAATCTAGATACCTTATATATATGTAGTAATCCATATACTTTGATTTGCATGTGTAACTAATCTATGTCACTTGTCTATCTAAGCTCTATAAAATCAAAACTTATTAATTCTCTTTTCTTCCTGATTACTTCCATATACATCTAAATGATGTACTACTTAGATTTCTGTGTGAATAAGACAGCAAATTTTGTTTGTATACTTCTCTTTTTTTGCAAGTTGTTCTTTGAATGACAAGGAGAAAATAAAAAAATTATTCAATCATAGGACTAATTGAATAGACGAAAACAATTTTGGGATATGTGATTCTGGCATCAAAAGATGTGCTCGATGTTTTAATGCAGTTCTTCACAAATCAGATGACATGCTGTCTGAAATGTGTGAAAAGCTATCTGAGAGAGAGGGAGGAAGGTGGTATAGAGAACTCTTGTTTGTTCCATAGAATTTCAGGTATTATTCTGTCCAAAATGACTAAAATATTTAAAATTTGATAGGCCTCTTTTCATGAGTTTGTAAGGAACCTGAAACCATGAAAGAACAGTACAAACTACTATTGATTTCATAGAGTTCAAGCTCAACTACAACTGATGACAATCAAATTATATTATTCAGCTCTTTTGTTATTTAGTAATTGCTATAAGAACAGAAGAGAATGTATCATAATATGACAGTTTACATGATTTTTCCCTCAAGTATTTTCCTGAAGAGATAGGTACTCAGCTTTCAGAATTTGCTCATTGCAAGATGTGAAAGGAAAATGAAATTAAGTCCTTTGTATGAGACTGAATTTCACTGATTTTTTTTTTCTTCACCCCCCCACCCCCCGCCCCAAGACAAGTGATAACAATCAGAATGCATTGAAAGAGGGCATTTGTATTAGTTCATTTGAACATCAGTGGTGGCCATATTCAAACTGTCTATTGCAAGAGCCTTACTTTACCTGTTGTGACACCCAACTAGCGAAGATCCAATTCAGGTGTGCCTTGAATTTTCTGTACAGGCAACAGAGAGCCTACTGACACCATGTACAGCTTAGGTTGTCCAGGTAAGGCTCCTGTTTCTCTGCATCAGAGACATTAGGTGTTTCGTTGGTATCTGTCTTTACATACAAAGAGGGAAACTGCCTAGAACCAGCTCACAGGGAATAGTAAAGCAGTATGTCTGATAGACAGCCAAATTCAGAGCTGCGTAGTAGGATCCTCTGATCAGCCAGAGTCTCATTAGTGAACCCACCTCCGAGAGCAGGCAGGTGAAGATGGAGGGTTTGCACTATAGCCAAGGTGTTAAGTGCTTGCTTGAATCTTCTTACCAGTTTGTCTGTACAGTGCACAGCAATGTGGTCTTGCTCTTGGTGCTGGGTTCCTGTGCACTATTCAGTGCAAACAAATTTAGGACTTGTGGGTGGATGAGATCAGAGGGCAAAGTGTTAGATGACCTTCCATGGTGTTTGAGGACTAACATAAGCGGTACCTAGCAGGTGAGGTTTGATTTACTATGGAAATAGGTAATATCCTGTCGCTTTGCTTCATTTTCATGGCTATAAGATGATACAATTTACAACACAGAAAAAAATCCAGACTGACAGTCCTAACAGACTTTCTTATATTACCTGCAAGGTCTTTGTATCTTTGTTTTTAAGGTCTATTTCCCTTCTTCTATATTCCTGTGCTATGAGAATAGCCTTAATGGAGCTCATAAAAACAGGAAAACAGTTCAATAAATATATGCTTTAGACAGTCTTGCACGTGGGCACAAACTGATCTAAGGCTTGATTTAAGATCAGTTCAGTCATGGTACCGAATTGTAGCTGGTACCTAAAATGAGCCAGTGACACACAGCCCTTGTGCTGTGAATATGGTTGGTCACACAAAGATCATCATTCAAAGGCATAATATATCTTCCGTCCTTGTGAATGTTGGAGTATTGTGTTGGTTTTTATTGAGTTCGTAAATAGCAAAATGGGATGAAAAAAGGGATGCTGCTTTTCTTCTTGTTTCATATAATCATCTAGTCTGGAGAAGACCTTTAAAATCAAAGTCCAACTGAAGATTAACTGTGTTTCAGAATTTAAATCTGTGTATTCTACAATCAATGACAGAGTAAGAGACAAAAATTGATGTTTATCTGTTTGTTTCCCTTGTTTTGGTCTCAGACTTGGCCTTTCTCACTTGATCTAGTACTTCTCCTGGGTAGAACTATGAACACAAACCACGCTTTTGACTCAGCAGCTCTCCAAAGCGTTCAGTTTCTTCCTTTGAAAACCCCCAGTCTGTTCTGTAATCCTTGCAAGCTGATGTTCCCAGGTCTCAGGCTGCTCTCTTTTCTGTGTCAATGTACCTCAGAATTCCTCAGTGCAGAGAAGCATCCCATGCAATACTCTCCCACTAAATACGTATAACTACACAGTAATGCTTCTACTCCTTCCTAATCCAAAGGTAGATTCGGAAAGTCTTGTGTGTTGATCAGCTAGGAAGGAAAGGAGCAGAGACAAGAAAGAACATGTGCAGGAAGCTCTATTTCAGCGGGGCTTTATTTTATTTTAACACAAGGTTCTGTACTCTGCACTGTGACTTGTTTGCTTATTGCCTTTAATCTATGTGTCAGCCTTATACATTCCAGGGTACTGCTGTACCTGTATTTCTTTTGGGTAGTCCATAGCAAACTTCTTGCAATCTCTCATGATGCAAGGTCTGTATCAAGGCCTGTACTGACCACACAAACCCGAAGAATGATGATACAAGAAGCAAGCATAACCTGGCAAACCCATATGGGTGAGGCTGAGCTTGCAACCCCTGGCATCACTAAATGTGGCTTGTCACCAGTTTTAATTATTGGAGACTAAGTTTTTCTCTTCCTCTTTCCCTGCCAAATGAAATTATCAGATTTTTCCAAAGTAAGGAGTCTGATAAGCTGAGGTGTTATATCAAAGACATCAGTATTTCTGTTATAGATGTATTTAGGAAGGGGCAAAACTGTAGGGTGTTTTTTGTTGTTGGGGTTTTTAAGATTCTTAGTGTATGTTTGTAGTCAGAAAAAAAATTGCAAAGGTGCTGGTTTGGGATACAAATAGAGCCAGGTTATGCAGATAAGAGAATCTATAAACTGCTCTACTTTTGCAGCTTAATTTTATTAGGAAGTCAGCTGTCCATTTGCTTCACACTGGTATCCAACTATTAAGATCTTCCTTCATGTCTGTTTCCCTTCCCATTACAATCTAATCATGCTAGTTTGACACTTTTAAAAAATTGCTTTCTATGCATAGTTCTTTATAATTAGTTGATATAGGAAACCCACTTGGAAAGGACAATGTTTATAAAATGGCATGCCAGAATGTTTATCTGGCCTTGGGCTGCAGGAACCAGAGGATGGATGAGTATCCTGCAGTTGTTTTGGCCATGATTATATTCTGGATGGCAGGTTGCCAGTAGCAACTGCAGTAAAAGGTCCAGAGTATTAGTGTTTTCCTCTGTGTGATAAAACATAGAACATTTGCACTTTCAGAACTGTCTCAGAGAGGATTTGTGGCAGATTTTGGAGGACTTGAAAGTGACAAGAAATGGAAGTAGATAAGCTGCTGGCAGGTTGTATGCCAACCCGTCCTTCTGTTGGCTCCTCCAGGCCTGGCACCACTGACGCTTTTTTTGCCCTTCTTTCTAGAACATTTAAAAGAGAAGCTGGAGGAATACATGGTCCGTTTTGCCAAAGTGAGGATTGTACGTACCAAGAAACGAGAAGGGCTCATTCGGACCAGACTGCTAGGAGCTTCGCTGGCTAGAGGAGAAGTCTTGACATTTCTGGATTCCCATTGCGAAGTCAACGTGAATTGGCTGCCTCCCTTGCTTAGTAAGTGTGTGAGTGTTGACCAGCCGTTAAAATTAGAGCTTACAGCATAGCTTAAGCAGTCCAAGTTGTGTCCCACAACAAGGAGGACATACACTGTATAGAAGTGTTTGGAGCTGCCGTGTCTGAAGAGTCAGTATGAGAGAGAACTGGGGAAAATGCGAGCACCTCTGTTTTGTGGTTCTTGTGACTGAAGAACTGGTAGAATTTTGAAGTAGCACTTTGGCCTATTAGAGTTATGATTTATTTTATTATCACTACCACTAAGTACACCACTAAATCTAGTATTATGCTATGCCCTTACTATACACCTGAAAACTTTTGTTATACAGGTATTGTACTTCTTCCTAGTCCTCCACATTCCATTAAAACAGCTTTTGCTGTAAATGTATCCAAGACCTCAGAGTTAAATCCAGTAACAACTACATTCACAATAGGAAGCTCAGAAAGAATGATTTGCTATTGACTTCTTTGCTGGATTCCAGCTGCAGCTGGCAAAGATCCATTAGTCAAAGGAATGGAAAGAATCAATTGTTGTAGTCTAGGATTTCATTTCAGGAAACAATGTCTCCTTTTCTACAAATGTCCCCTTTTCTACCTGACTACATGCGAAGTGTATGTGCTTTGCAAAACGAGTGCTTTTTTGCTAGCAAAACCAAAGAAAATTCTTAGCTTACTGTTAAAGAAATTTGTTTAAAATATAATAGCGTGTTGTAAGTGCATGAAAGGATGGGGTTTCACCGATAAAAGCTTTCCACAGGCAGCCCTGACAAGTAGCTGTTAAACACTCTGATGTATTCTACAGCCACCTTTCCTCTGCTTTCTGGTTTTGTCCCACCATGCATAATACATTTCCACTACTGAAAAAGTCTCAAAGAGATTCTCACTCTTGTCCTCTGAAGTCTTTTGCTAAGTTACTGCAGATGAGGTGTAACCCTTCTGTTTTGCTAACTTAGACATGGTGAAATTGCGAGTTGCAAAGCCAGTTCCTTTTCTTGCTCTCTTGTCTGAAAATAAGATAGATCTAACTGGGTTTTACCTTATAAAAACTGGAAAATAAATAGAATGGTCGCAAAGGATGCATAATTGTAGTTAAGTTGCATTTGGGTATTGAACCCTCAGCCTCAAGCCAGAAACTGGAAAGGTGAGAAGAAGCTTCATCAGGGACCAAGTCCCAGCTTTCCTTAGTTCTCAAGTGAATCAGATCTTTCTTGTTCTTCCTGTAGTAGAAATACTCTTAGCTAACCAGCCAGAGAAACTAGAGATTAACCATGAGGAACGCTGGAGCCCAGGATCAATAAGCTTTATTTTGAAAGAAAAAGTAGAGCAGTACGTGAAGAAGGACAAATACAGAGTGAATACACAGCTAATATATTTAAGGATGTCATGTGCCCTGTTTTCCAAAAGAGATAAGAGAACTTCTCATAAGCATTAGGTGGCACATACTTACTGTACTGAAATCAGATGACACCTAACTATTAATAATAGTAAAGCTAATGTGTTTTTGCAAGTATTTATCTAAAAATCTGTCTTGCGATTCACTCAACGCTGCATGTGACTGAATGTCATTCAAGGAAACCAAACCAGATGATATATTGGGTATTTATTGCTTTGAAGCTGCCTTATTTTAGCTCTGATCGTATATGCCATGTGTAGTGAAAAGTCCTCAACAAGAGCCCAGTTCAGCCCTGCTCTGGAATGAAGACTGCCAGTCTTTGCTGAGAGGGGCAGTGCTTTCTACTGTTTCAAACCAGTTGTTTTGTTTTGGTTTGTTTTCAAAATGAGACCTTGCAAGCTGGGGGAGAACCAAAAGCAATTGCTTAAAGATGGTTCTTAAAGTTATGTAGGCATCTAACTTCAATTTTCAGAAGTGACTGTCACTTTTTAGACCAAAGGAAGACTGAGTTGTTTCAGTACTTGTTAGGTATCTGAATAGCTTTATGGAGCTGAGCCATAGTTGGTTTTAGTTACAGTGCTTTGGTTTGTTCTCTTAAAAACAGGTGCAAAATTGTTTTTCTTTATTTTCTTTAAGCTTTATTTAGTTTATTTCTTTAGTTTAAATGGGTTTCTAAACTGAGATAAGCCACTCTCAGATCTCAGAGAGTTTTGCCTAATGTTCATTGAGCAGGCAGCTGTAGTCATGTAAAAATGTTGGCAAACACAGCTGTTTGTTATCATTCCTCAGTAGTATAAAGTCAGCAGAAGGAAAGACATGACTTGGGTTCCAGCTGCTGTAGATGAGAGTCTGGTGTAGCATGAAATCACAGTTATTGCAGGTAAGACACTGAGTGGCAAACCAGCTGAAAGGTGCAGGCACATCTTTCCTTCTGCTGATGTTGCTGTGGGAGCGATAAGAGGGGAGATGGACAGTAGATCAGTAGTGCCATAGGCTACCAGAACAAGGTTTGTCAAAACAGATTTTTTCCTGACCAAGACTTAAAACTATATCATTAATAGATCATGCTTAGCAAGTTATCAAGACACCTGATAGCTATAGCTGTCCATCTCCACAACATTTGTATGATGCATTATTTGCCAGGGCAGAGACTGAGCGTAGAAGTACTTATGACAACTCAGTTAACAAGAGAGAACTTGCTGAGTGGCTCAAATGTTGTCACCATTTGCAATCACACATTTAAGTAGGAGAATAAGAGTATTTGCAATGTAGCATTGTTACTCTAACCAGGCCAATTTGAAACAAGCACTTGAATTAAAGGAGTACATCTTTATGAAAAAGAGAAAACCTCCATTTTTGAAAAAGTGACTTATATTTAAAACTTCTGTTTATTGTCACATGTGCACACTATGCTTGATAGTGAAAGTGCTGAATTCAAATATATATGGATATCTTGCTTAAAATTGCTAAGGAGAAAGCTCTGAGCAGTGTTCTCTCTTGATCCCTTGCTTTCCCTCAAATCTGCAAGATTTTTACATGTACAACGATACTTATCTGTCTGTTCTTCCTTTTATCTGCAGCATATGTGCGTTGAAATAGCACATGGAAGTTTTCAGACCATAGGAATTTGTGAGAGGATGATGAGTAAAAGCAATAGAAAAGAAACTGTAAAGCATTTCAGCTGTGACTTTCAGACAGTTGCATTAGGAGCAGGTGGAACAAAGGGCAGCGGCTGGCAAAGGCAGCACCATGTTCATATCTGTAAAGCTACGATGCTAGCACTCTTGTGAAATGTAAGCTAGACCTTCAGCCCTTTTTTCCATTTCTTACATTTGTATTGGGGCTACGTTTGAGCCTAAGACGTGTGTACGCAAAATTCATTATTTTAGGCATACTGAAAGAAACACTGAGACTGCAAGTTTAATTACTCTGCTTTTTGGGTTTGCACAACTACAAACACCCTGGTTTCTTCATAAGCCAAGATCTTCCTGTTATTCCTCATCATCTCTGAAACATTTTTGGGGCTGAGAAGTAAGTTCTGCAGATACACAAGAACAGGCAAGTAAGCATCATCTTATTTGCAAAAATCTTGCAGAGTTGTAGGAAGGAAGACTGGGAATGAGTTTGAGCATTGCTCAAATAATTTTCTCTCTTGCTGTCTCTGCATGTGACTTGGAGATTTCCAATCCTTCAGTCTATGTAAAGGCAGGGGCTTTTAAAGATCAAGAGAAAGATGCTAATGTGTTATGAGTCTACCTTTGACCTGCTCCAGCCAGATCAATCCCATTTAGTTTCTCTTCTCCAATCAATTTGGAAGGGGAGGATCCGAGGTAGATTATTATAAGCTCGATAACTATTAGCAGGACCATCACAAGAAAAAGATTATGTAAAAATGACTTTACATAATGATTACAGATAACACTACACAGTACCGGTGAATGTAATTATATTGGGCAATAGCAACAGTAATGCAGCCATTATGTCTGAGATGAGTTTCCTAGAATTTTGTGGAGGCTGTGCTTTAAATTTATTTCACTATTAAAGGATAAGGATGTAAAAACCTGCTGAACTTCCAGGCACAGTAGTTTCTTACTAGCAGTCAGCATTGTTCCCCCATTTTGACAGTCTCTAAGCAACAACTGAGAATAAATATGAAAACTACAGATGTTTTGCTAACATAATCTTTTTTTCTTAATTTCAGTCCTTCAGAAGCAAGGAAGCAGAATCTGTATTATTAATCATTACACCAGTATTACCAGCTTTCCTATCTACGTGTTCATTTGACACTCAACCCTCTCATTTTTTTTAGGGTATTATCAAGCACCAGTGAAATATAATCCTTAAAAACAGAAAACAACTTTTCCATATAGGCTCTACAATGTACTAAATTTTGTAAAGAATCTAGACTACCATTTGGAGAAAAAGTGTAATTATAGTTGGAATTTTGAGATGTTTTGTTTTTCAAGGGTTCATAGATAGTTCTTCTGTCCGTTCATGCCAACACAGCTCATTTCAAACCATTATTCTTTTGCCTAATTCTTGCAGCTGGAATATCTTTATTTACTTTGTTTTGTGAGAAGCTATATGGGACTAAGCAGTAGGATTCACCAAAAAAAGACTTGGGGACACCCTGCTCATATATTAGAGACAAGAACTTGATTTAGCATCACAGTTCTAAACGAAAAACAAAACAAGAAAAAAAAAGAAAAAAAAAAAACAAACACAAAAAACACCACCTTGTTTCTTTAGAAAACAGATGAGAAAGAATAATACTGTGGGCCTTTTTTTATATCTCAAAGATTGGTACAAGAAAGCACACAAGCCCTGTTTTGTTCCTCATGTCGGAGTTTGCCTGTAATTTGTAGCATTTGATCTCAAAGCTGATGCGCACTAGAGCTGCAGGAGCAGGGGCTGAATGGTTGCAGGGGCTGAGATACACATTTGGGAACACAAATCTCTTGCAGTAGCTTGCCATACGCACTCCCCACAGCTGAAGGAGTATTTTTACATTTTGCTTGCTGGCTTGTTCTGTAGCTGACAGATTGGGGACAGAGTAGCAAAGTGACAAAGACATAGATGACTGGACTCCTATGAGTCTCACAGGGATATGCCTCCCTTTAAAGAACTGTAAATGCTTCTAATCATTGCCCAACTGCATTAAGTCTACTTTCGATAAAGGTTTGATACAGATTTGAAAAATGAAATTATTTGGGGGCTATAGGGAACAAGGCAAGCAATCTTCAAACATCAGAAAACCTGGGGGATTCGCTTTGCGGTAATATGATAGATGGCTTGACTAGACATGCCGTTTCCTATTTTCTGCTTTCATTTTTCAGACCAGATTGCACTAAACCACAAAACCATCGTGTGTCCGATGATCGATGTCATTGACCACAATCACTTTGGCTACGAGGCACAGGCGGGAGATGCCATGCGAGGAGCTTTTGACTGGGAAATGTACTACAAAAGAATACCGATTCCTCCAGAGCTCCAGAGGGCTGATCCCAGCGACCCCTTTGAGTAAGTAGCAATAAAGGGGGGAGAGTGGGAACATAAAGCAGAACAAGCAAAGAAGGTAACTGTGGCAGAAGAATCCAAGCCCAGAAATTTCCATGTGGGACACTTCATACTAATGAAAGGTAGTAAAATAAGCTTCTGTACAGGTTTATAAAACCTCCAAACTAGCAAAAACGTCAGGGCAACAAGTTGCAGAATTCACAAGCTATGCCTAGAAAAACAAACCTGCCCCATCATTTCTGGCTCAGTGGTTGTGCATAAAGAAACAGGCACATACTTGTAGTTAAGAGAAAGTATTGGCATTGGACAAGGACTGAATGTGACTGCAGTTATTCTGTTTGTTCCACTGAGCACTTCCTGAACAGACTTTAGTTTAATGTTTTTTTTTGCTGGAGATTGATTCAATACGTGCATCAATAGCTGAGTCCACGTTCTGCCAGCAGATGCTTCGTTTATGACTGGCGATATTGCTACTGTGTATGTATTGCTGTAACTTAAATACAGGGCTGTCAAACCTGAACAGTGCCGAGCTGATTTGTAAATAATTTTCAATAAACCAGCATCCTATCCCAGTTTTATATAGGCCAGCTGATTCACAGGAATGATCTACTCTTCCAAAAGGAAAATACTTTTTTCTTTGCTTTTAATAATTCTCATGTAAGGATCGGCTGGGATTAATCCTCATCAGCAGAGAGATGACGGGCAGGCAGACAGGGTTCAATGTGGAAAAGTCTACAGATCTCTCAGGCCGCGTGCATCCCAGCAGGGCTGGTAGTGCGACTGATGCTTCAGGTAGCCCTGGCTGAAATGCCATGCTGCAGATTTTGGCGGTTTAAAAACTCAGCGTTTTCTCCTCCCCAAAACAAAACCTGGAAATAATAGCAACAGAAAACCTGTCTCTCTGGCCCAGACTCTGCACTATTTTGAAGTAGCAGATCTGATTCATGCAGAAATTGACCCTTAAATCCAGGGAATGACCAGCTCTGTACAGGCAGAAGTGGGTAATTGCAGCATTCATTGGGCTTATTTTCATTATTCTGCCTGTTCCTTTTTACTTATCTCCATCTAGGCCCATCAGTCTTTGCTTTGGTGTAGGTGCTGATGAAGTACTTTCCATCAGCTGCCAGTGTGACCGCTTCACAACATAGATGCAGCTGATGCAGTCACAGCACTCTGGAGCTGCTAGAGCCTCCATTGCTCTTCCACAAGTCTTTCTGGTCCTTTGAGCAGATGTGATTTCTTGCCACTTACTGGAAGTCACCTAGCACATTGTATAACTTGGTTCAGCATTCAAAGTTTTTGTATAAGTAAAACACACGTTGTGAGTGTAGCTCAGGGTTGCTTATCAGCCATTGCACATGTTTGCAGTTTGTAGTTTGCATCTCAAAGACAAGAGAGGCCTGAAGAGCAGGTATGTGTAGGAAACTTTCTAGAACAGATGAGACTTTGTGCGGTAGAGAACAGATGTGGCAGTTTTGCATGAACTGTTGTTATGATCAGCATGGCAGCAGCTGATACCCACCTTGCCCTGCCTGCATTCGTAGGGCACACACATAAATGGATTTGCAAGGAACAACATCTGAGACAACGCGACCTATAAATCTCTTGTAATTTGAGTTGTCTCCTCAGAAAGGTGGAAAGGCTTCCCAGTTCTTACACAAATCGGTGAGAGTCTTCCTTTGTTTTCCCCATCATGGGATCCACATCAGAGCAATGCAGGTGGAAAAGCAGCATTGCCCATGGGACCACCATGTCTCTGCCCACACAGCAGCAGGATTGAAGGCTGGCTGAGCCAGGACAGTATCTTTGCTCAAAAGTATCCTCTGCCTAGAATGGAGAGAGTATAGAAGTATTTTATATGATCAGTATGAATTAGCCTAGGTGAGGAATTATTTTCTATTTCAAAGTCAGTACTGCTTTTCTCCTAGGGCCTTCTCTGTTGACACCTTGGGCTTTCAGTACCTTGCTTACATCAAGTATGGTAAATGTTACAAACCATTTTAGATATCAGTAACTTAATGGACCAAGACAGCTTCTGTAGAATTAAAGAGACAGAACAGTTTTCTTTTAGGTGCATATACACTAAAACTAGAAATGACTTCAGTCAGTACCATAATTATTATGTTATTATTTAGTAAGAAGTAAGGTTGGGTTGTTTTGGGGGTTTTTTAGGTTAAATATTTTCCTATTGGTATCTTAATAGCTTTATTTCTTGCCAACAGCATCAGATCTGAGCTGATCTTAAATGAACTGGAAAATTGCCAGCGTTTTTAGCAAAACACCAGCAAATAATGGATACGTGATCCAAAAATTGCACTGATGAGTTTTTTCCCCCTCACTTGAAATGCCAGCTCAGTATGTGTGTTAAGCAGAAAAGGTCACATCAGCCTAGGAAACAATGTACAGAAAAACAGATCAAATGGCAGAAAACCTAAGAGCAGTCATTGTATTATCTGAATGATACATTTGCTTTCCATCTGAACATGATCAAAATACTGCTGCAGCAGACATCAGCAGAGTGTTTGTGTTGACACAACAAACTGAAGTGTTGTCAGGTAGGCTTTTGGTGTGACAGTAGCACGGAGCTTACTGATCTCCAGTGCCAGCTGAGCTAGTGGTTTTTTGAATCGATTTTCTTTTTCTTTTTTTTTTCTTTTTTTTTTTGAACCGTACTCTACAATGGCCGATGCTTGACAGCCACTCTCCTGTTGGACACCGTGTATCTGGATGCAGTCTTTCAGTTCAAAACTCTTCTTGTGAAGAGTCTGAGCATTCTCATCCACTTGCGCTGTGAGCATGGGCATGGTTTGTTGTTCACACAGCTGCAATGCCACTCAGGCAGCGTCTCCACCCTTTGCTGTGACTGAACTTGGAGCTTCACTCCATATCTCAGCTCTTCCTGATGTACACCCATACCCATTCTCGGGCCTTCTGCAGTTGTTCACAACAAGTAGCTTTACGCCAAGATTTGACTTGAAGTTTATGACTTTAGGACGGAGCGTATAACACTCTCGGTGTCACATTGAGGTATAGATGATATACGAGCACCAACCTGGGAGTCATATGACAAATTTATAACTGCTTTTGCATCAGGCTGCATTCATCTACAGAATTTATCATTTTCATTCACATGTAGTTTGTCACTCACCATGCCAAGTTTCCCATACGTTTCACTGAACCAAACTATAGCCATTATAAAACGTATTTTCAATCAAAGTTCCTATGTGAATTATTGGATGTTGCTGTGTGCTCATTGTAGTGTTTAAGAAATTTTAACCACTATTCCATAAATGGATTTCAGGTAACCTTTAAGAATAGCTATTTTTCTGAAATATCTGTGTTGCTTTTTCTCAAGATACATTGAATCCTTAGAGGCTTGGAAATTGGACTTCACCCCTAATAATGTTGCCTTCCCATCCGGGGACTAAATCTCTGAAGTCTGTGTTGCTTTCTCTTTTTCATGTGCCATGAAAGCAACAGAAATTGTATGTCACATTCAACTGATCTGCCACACTTGCAGCTCTCGATAGTTGTCTGTAGTGATTTTAGTCTTGTGATTCACGTACGACTACCCCAACATATTTTGAGGGGGGCTTCATGCAATTTTTCTGTGATGCATTCAGAGTTGTGTAGATGACGCAGAGCAGATTTGTGTTCTGATGTATTGTGGGACATTGTCAGACAATCATGAAATCATCATCATGTCATGATGATGCTCACTGCCTTGATCCCAGGGTCAATGATCATTCAGCAGAATTTGACGTAACTTGGGAAATTTTCTTCTAGTCTATAAGCAAGGAGGATGAGAGGTGTTTACCTGCTTTGTGGCAAGGATCACCTTGGCTGGCTTATTATCTCTCGCTGGTTTGTTTCTCTGTCGTGGCAGAGGTTTGGGAGCATGCCCTGATGGGATATCTGGGTTTGGGACATGAAGAGCATGCTCTTGTGTGGCTGTTTCTTTCTGTGGTACAAGTACTCTACTCTCTGGAGGAGTTTGCCTAACCCAAGCAATTGCCACTTAAACTAATAGGGTAACCTTGTTACTATAATAGACTGTGATATACAGCGTGTCAGTTTATATGATTTAATAACCTGTCTGGACTAAAAGCTCTGCGGAAGTTTAAAGCAGAGGTTTGATATGCTCAAGCCTGCTAAGAATGACTGTTCTTTATTTCCTGGCAGCGCTTAGATTACATCAATTCATGTTATCACATGCCTGATCTGAAAACAGGCATCAGCATCCATTTATGCCAGCAGCAACATATTTTTAACCAGACAAGAAAACATCAACAATTCAACTCAGAAAAACTATTTGGAAAAGCCACAAACTAATTGAGAGGGTTAATATAGCACAGATCAATTAGGGTAGGAAAGGGCTGCACAGCTCCTCAGAGGAGTTTTATGGTGGTGTAACTTTATGATACGAGAGGGAGGGAAAGGTGTGTCTGAAACCTGACAGCATTGCTATTGGGTTGCAACTCAAGATGGAAATCCTAACCGATGAGAGAAGTCTTGTGCATCTTACTGGATGCCACAACTTCTAGCACCTGAGAAAGTTAGTAGTTTTTTGGTATATCACCACGCCTTACTCTCCAAGAGTTCCTTTGTATTATATAACAGACCTGTCATCTCCAGACATCCCTGAAGGGAGAGGAAGCTGAAAATTCATGTAATTCCAGCAAAGGACCAGGACAGTATTTTGGCAAATCCTGTGCTAGACAAGGAAGTAGAAGCAACTTTGTAACATCTGATGAGGCATTTTAGTTCTTGTACTCAGCTTCCTGTTTATAAAATAGGAATAGAATCACTCCACCATCGCAAGGCTACTTTAGGTGTGAGTCTGGCAAAGGTTAGGATTATATTAGGATTGAGGTCTCACAATAAAACAGGCTACTTATGGTTTATAAATGTACTTTTTGGTAGAATTTTGGACATGCTCAAGGGATTAAATTAGATGATCGGTACATTCTTCTCTTCCCTTGCATCACAGAATCTCAAACTTGGATGTAATATATGACCTTGATGTAGCCAGCCGTGTGTTAGATTGGAAGATTACCTGGCACTTTCTGTTGATTTGCATATCTAAAATCATATTATTATTATTATGCACACTGTTGTTAGCATGCTCTTATTTGAATCTGACATACTCTCAGAAATACTCGCTTTTTCTGCAGCTCCTTATTTTCAGTATTTATACAGCCTTTTTACAACATGTTGGTGCAAAGAAAGTCTTTGCTAAGTCTGCATTTCAAATCTGACAAGTACTTTTACAATTTTATTATCATTTTCTGAAGTTTAGAAAGTGCTTTGGACAATGACTTCTGTTCTATAGCTGCCAGTGCTTTATAGTCTGTGTCTTTTATGGCTCATTTCTGCCTATAAACATATTCATAAAACCTCTCACAACGAGAAACAGTCGTCTATTTTTTTTGAAGCCTGACTATAATCTACTGTTTTGAACCATGCTACAGGAATGTTTGATGTGAAGGCATTATTCTACAGAGAAGCACTCTCCAACCAGTGTGAGTTTGTGTAATTTAAGGTCTTGATGTATTGTTTTGACAAGCTATGGTCTGTAGAAGACTGTTAGTGGAGATAACAATAGTGGAGATTACAATAGCTTTTACAAACTGCCATCCACCCATGGCCCCACAAAAATCTCAGGCTTTTTTTTCAATGAAAAATGCTGACACTAATCTTTCTAGAGCTGTTAGCCTGCTACTTCACACAGGTATTAGCTTTAGAGCTTGACAGTCTATACGCCCATATGCTGGGCTAGATTCATAGAGTGGGTCACCAAAACTACCCGTAATTAGAAAACTAAGTAGTTTCTGGACATTAATACTCCTTCACACGAAAAAAAAAAGGAAATGGTGGCTGAGAAGAAGGCAGAGATATGTTGCTCACTGCATACAAGTGGGCTATTTAACTCTATCAACATGCTATTGATACAGATGACTTGGCTTTCAAAATTACAAAATCATATCTGAACAATTTTCCATGAAAACAAAATCACCCTTTAAAAATAATTATTTATATTTTTAATTCTATATCTTCAAGCCATTTTCTCGAGAACTTTCATGCAGAATTTGGTGACACCTATTGGTACTGAGAAACAGAAAACCTTCTCTTACATTTTATAGTATTTACCAGCATAAAGTTGGGCGTGACCTGTGCATCTTCTTCCATTTCTGTTTGTTGTTGTATTTTTTTTTTAAAGAATGACCTATGGCTATCTAAAGCCCTTATCTGTGCTACAGTTGCTTCCAACAGAAGAGACAACAAAGTGCTCATTGGCTCAAGTGTCCTAGTACCCTTCAGCATCTGTTCAGTATGTGCAGTTCGGGTTGGGGGACGTGTGTGTGTCATTTCCAACGTACTCTGTAGGGTCTGCCAGATACTCCACAGTATCACGATGCTTTTCCTTTCCCCTGTGCTGCCTATGGTACTTTTCTCAGAACCAGCGGTCAGCTACACATAGCACAGACGCATCTTTACCTGCCGATACATAGCCAGTGTTTCAGGACTATCCTTATTTGTAATATCTAACCAGAAACTTTCTTGCCACAGCTTTAACACCTTTATATGTTTTCATGGACACTGTGCACTTAAAGGAGACCTTTTAAGTACTTGGGGACTTATGTCAGAACAGTTCACTACTTTTAAAAAAATTATCTTATTTTTTTTTTCCGTCTCTCTTAATAAGTCAGGTTTTCTAGATATCTGATTATTATCTTTGCTCTCTTCTGGATTTTTCCACACTGAGAGAGGACACTGGACCACCGAAAGCCTTTTCATTGCCTAGTAGGAGAAGCAGGTGACTTTGCCTGTCTTGGAGTCTATGTTCCTGTTTATATTTCCTTGATGTTGTTGATTCATGCCGGGCTTGTGCGCTGGTGTAACCTTCATACAATTTTCCACAGAACTGGTGTCTAGCCAAGTGTTCATCATCCTCCTTTTGTAATTCAGATTTTACCTTTTTGAAGGCAGGCATTTATCTTCATATCTATTTAAAGTGCCATGTCCAAAGAGGTGATGCATCTTCATTATCCATAGTTCAGTGTGATACTTCATACTTTAATATTTTGAATTTCATCTTTTTTGCCTTTGTTTACTTCACTTCTCAAATTTTCCAAGATTTTGAATTCTGATTTACTCTCCAATTAGTTTACAGCCTACTGCAATCTTACTTGGGCTCTATTTGACATTCATGCAAATGGCACACTCTCTTCTAAATCCCGATTGTAAGAATGTCTGTTTGACTCGTGCCAGAAATCAAAATACGCGATGTCTCTGGCTTTCCAGCACTACATCCAGTGGTTCCTCCATTTTCCCAGCCAAAAATGCAGCATGAACCACTTCTGTGGCTCTGGAAAATGTGTTGGATTTGGAAGCCATGCTTCTTGCCAAGCAAGCCTTTATACAGTGGTCTTCCTCCTCATGCTTTAGATGGCACCAGATTTACAGCACAATGGCAGCTGGCTCTTCAGGTGCCTTTCCAGATCTGAGAACAATATCTAGGACCTCATGGGCACATGTTCCGAACTGATACGGTTATGCACAAAGCCCTGTTTAAAGCCGCATGAAGTAGGGTTGCTGAATTGCACCATACAGGTTTTTAATGCAACACTGAACTGAATCAGATGCCAGACATTGTTTGCAGATACTTTCTCAGTACGATTACCATTTTGATGCTGGGTTATAGGTGATGGCTTTTTAGTAATGGCTATCAGAACTTTTTGCATCTCTCTGATAATCATTGTGTCTCGTCCACATTTCTGTACTTGTCAGCCCTGGCAGAGGTTTTATCAGAGACTCAAATGAGAAAAAGACAGTTAATACATATTTTGTTTAAAATACTAGGAGAGTTCAGTATACATATTGATATGATGAGGACCTTGGAAATAAACAAGATCATATTTGAATTATCCACAGACACGCTAGCGTCTGTTTTCTTTTTATGTAAGTAACCAAAATATGGTTATTCTAGCTGGAAGATAAGTTTTTCATGAGGCAAAGGCAAGTGCCTCCAGCAGCCTGTGAGGTGAAAATTATGATAAATGCTCCAAATTTTGCTGTGTTAGTTTATTTATAAAACACTGTCCATATCTTTTGAGAGACCAGGAACAAATGAGACTGAAAACGGTTGGCATTTGTTGTTCTATAAACTGCCAAGACAGTGTCCTGCATTAGGGAACAGGATTTGTAAATTAGCTTTGCTCATTTCTAAAGATGCATATTTACCTTCTGGGAAAACAGCATATAACTATCTCTTCAAGTGAATTATTTGGAAAATCAACCCCTCTGATGTCTTCTGTTGTTAAGCTGGTGTGTCAGGGTTATTAATTACATGAGGCCATTTGCCCCCTACGGAGAATGAGGTGCCTGCAAGGAGAGAGGAGACTCACTCCATGTGCTCTCCTGGTTCTCCAGCAGAAGGTTTAGCTGATGCTGCAGAACTTCTCTGGCTTTTTTGTGCTAGGGCAAATAACCACCCTGTTTTCCCATGAGTACAAATGACCTGTGGACGTGCGGCGCATTAGAGGTGGAAGAGATGGTGCTAAGCCAGGAGCACAGTGAGAGAACAGTAACAACATTTTTCCCTTTCGAAGCATTGCGAATGTGCAAAGGAGCTCTTGGAGTACCCGAGCAAAAGGTAAACAGCATTGAAGGCGGTCGTTTGGAGCAGTGTTTTCAGACCACTGTCTGGGGACCTCAGGGTAGTGGTTTTGAAGAGACTCCGAGAAGGCACCAAAGGAAAATCAAACCCCCTCGAAGTTCTCAGCCCACTGGAAATGTTTCAGGTCCCCAGTTGGCTGCTTTGCAGTAGGTTTTAATGCCTAGCCCATTTGGTGCTGATCTTTTTTGACAGAATGACAGTTTAAACAGCAAAACTGTTCAAAGCACAATCTTTGTTTGCTCCTGACTTGTTCAAAGGGCATTCAGGGAAGAACAGTCTTTTGTTATGGGTTACCTGTCTTCACAGTTGTAGTTACAATATATATAATTAGCTGCTATTGCTAAATCGCATGGGTCCGGTTATTTCAGTGGTGTTCTCATTTGACCTTAAATCAAGCAGCACAAAATAAAGAAGTTATTCTAAATGTCCAAATATATTTCCTTATTTTTTACACTTTATCTTATACTACTGTAATTGTTTGCATTTCCATTTCTGCTAAATAGGGATATTATTAATCTATAAGAGACATGTTAAGAGACGTGATTGCATTTTCTGTAAATCACAAGATATTATCACTATTGCAACCAATTTCCAGTATGAGTTCCTATAATGATAATTTAATAGAATCATAAATTTTTAACAGCAAAACAGAGTATTGTGACTGTCTCAATGGAATTGGTAATAATTTAAGAACATTCATATATCTACTGGAAGGTAATAACATGCTGATAATTTATGTAGGCATGAAAGGACTGAAAACTTTTCAAAATGTGGGTATTGGGATGACTGAGACTACATTGTTATATATACTTTTTTATAAGTGGTATAACAAAATAATTATCAAGCTTTTTAAAAATAGTTGATAACACATGGTCAGGTATTAGAAAATAATGTCTTTTGATCACCTGTTTAACCTTCTGCCTTTTTACTTTAATTAATAGTTTTTTGGATATGAAAGTTTCCTAAGCTCCGTGGGCATAGCTGACTATAGTCTTTAAGAATGTCTGCAGCAAGGAAGGCTGATAGATGGGCCTTAACTGCAGACAGATTTCATCTGTCTCATCTAATGCTTATTAAGAAATCTAACCTCTGTTAAATTGTATTATACAAGCCTTCAATTGTACCAGGGACTGTCAAGTAGCTTCTTTTCTGGAGTAATTACTGGACTTACATCTCCACCTACTGGCTGATGGGCAAAGTCCCATTCAAATGCTAGTTTAAAAGAAATCCAAGTGGTTTGCTTGTAAGAGCTTTTCCGATGATAGTAAAAATAATTTACAGCCACGATTTTCAGGGTGTGTTTGTTCAGAGGTTTTTTTGCCACGTGTATAATGAAGTCACTGACATCAAACTCGATGACCTATGCATAGCAGTCTAGATCTTAATAAAGAAAATAAGACAAGATTTTTAAATCAGAAAAAGATCTATTTAAACCCCCCTACAGATCCTCTCAGTGGGAATGCATGAGCACATCCAAGAGCCAAGTGCACAGTTGACCTGTAGAAGATTATTCATATGTAACTCAATAAGGCTTAATGGCATAACAAAAATGATGTCACTAGAGAAATGATTTCCTTGGAAAGAAACAGAAAAATCTGTTGTAGCAAAGAACTTGGACAGCTGACCACAGGTGATTATCAGTGCTGCCAGGAGAAAAACAAAACAAAACAAGCCACACAACACAAAAAGCAACAACAAAAACCAGTTTTTATTTTGCTGTAGCCCTTGACCCTTCATGGTTATGGAATATTTCAGAATCTCAGCTGTCCCCTACTCCTTTTCCTCACAAGTGAGGATATAATCTCTTCCCAGCCTCAGATGGAATCTGTCATGCTTCTGTTGTCTTTTACCACCTTTTCCTCATTTCTCAAGAGAGAAGGGGAAAACACAGAATAAATAGACACAAAATTACAGCACTAGGTGCTCTTCTATACTTGAATTTTGTCCGAAGATTTTGCTTTCTCATTCTTTATGATGGATGATTCATTTATTGGAGTGGATGTCACATCCTCTCTACCTGTACCTTAAAATCTTTTGACTGGCATTTCTACTGAATCTACTTCATTTCTGCTTAATTAGCAAATTTCTGGCTTCAGGATGCTTCCTACTCGAGATAAAATTGATAAAGTCTTGACTGTTGTGAGGAATATTGAGTACACAATCTCCCTAGTAGTCATAGAAAGAATAAGTACAGTACAGTGCATGGTGATACTACAAATGCTTGGGCACTTCTCATGATGCTTGGGCTGAATAATAGTAAATCTTACACACACACACACAGTTAGTTTTACAGAGACACAGTTTAGATCAGATACCCCATTAGGTGCATCTACAAAAAAGTCATACAAGACTCTTAGAACTAAGTATCTTTTTCTACAGAAGCCCATGTTAAACATTGCTGGAATTCAGATGCCAAATAGTTACAGAAATAACACAAAATAGGAGCATGCCCTGAATGGAAAAACGGCTATTACCCAGCTGGAAAATAAATTTTCCAGAGACATAGAAGATAACTGAAACAAGCTTGAAAGGCACTTTCCTCTGTATCTGTAAACAATAGGCACCAGCAGAAACATTAATTACCTAGTGAGACAATAGCTGTAGTTGTCAAGATAGCTGATATTTGAATGGTTTCATTTGACTCAGATGGAAAAAGTTAATTATGAAACTTTATTAAATGAAATTGTAAATTTCTGCTTGTTGTGACATTTTCGACATAAGACAGAATCTAAAATACCCCAAATGCAGAACTGAAGCAGAAAGGCATGGAGTTCAACCCATAGAGCTGCAACACCAGCAGGACTAGAGGGCTTCCTGCAGCTTGGCAGCAGCAGAGATGATGCCTCAGATCTCTTGAAAATGCTGGTCTTTCTGGAAATGAATTGAACACACCTAATCAGCCAGGTGGTTTAAAAATATTTGATCTGTCAGATACCTTCTGGTCTGTTACTAAAGAAAAATCACACCCCGTTTCAGTCTTCACTTCAATGGCCTGCTTCAGCCTCTTCTCATAAAATACCCGATCCATAGTCCCTCTGATTGTTCTGGCACCAGCTCTATGTTTAGTTTCACTTCTCCATTTTTTTTTAAAATAGCAGGCCAGATTTGTATGCAGCATCATACTGCATGCAATCCTCAGCAGTGCTATTGATTTGTATCTGCTGGAAAGTGCTCGACTAATGGGTCTTAAAGTTGCATTTGCCCTTTCCAAAGCTCATCTGATACTTGTTTCATCCATTCCTGAACTACCTGACCTTGCATATCTCAGATATTTGGAACAGCTATTCTTGCAAAAGTTCAAATGACCCAGTCTTGGTCCTGATGAGGGAATAGGCACAAGATGTGCAGGAGACCAGCAAGGTGAGATGTATTTGAAAGATTCTCTGACAACTTTGATGTTGATTTTCCAATAGTCAAGTCCATTTTTGTTCAATAAGGGTTGATGTTTTTTCACTTCCATTTCTAATGAAGCCTGAAATTAACACAGCTTTTTTGTTTACTTTCTTGTTTGCAACAACATCGTTGATAGTAATAGCATGGCACTGGGAATAGTTCTCAGAAAGCTGGAGGCAGAAGTGAAAAGTATTTTGAATACGTCCTGTATGTTGGGAGGAGGAGTGTTCTGAGTTATTTGATCCTTCCTGATATAACTAGTATCTAATATCTCTACACTTAAACTACTATTTGTTTCTGGGGGGAGACAAGCCATGTGAATCTAAGTTAAAAGCTATTTTAACTCTAAATTCTTTGGTAGCATCACTTTACCTAAACACAGATGTTGTTTTATTAAAAATCTCAAGTAAACACGTTTATTTTCTTCTTGTGATTTCATTTTCTTATTGTGATTTGTATGTGTAATAGCACGGAAAAAACAGCACATTTTAAAGGGAAAAAGTACGGCAGTTAATTATTCTAAAATTTCTGAAAACAATAGATGAGTATACATTACTGGTGAGCAAGAGTTTAGTAAGTAAATTTGGGCAGCTGGAAGTGTGACAGGGATGACTAGCATTTTGATATTAAGAATACACCTTGAAACTTCTGGTGTCTTGTATATTTGCTATCTGTTTAAATAAACTTGGTGTTAGCTGATGGGTCAGAGTCTGTTAATATTTACTTTGGAGAATTCTGCCTTTCTGAGCCTTTTTTTTTTTGTCTCTCTGGTTTCTGTCCCTGTAAGAGTAACGTTAAAAGTATATACATCCTTCCAGAGATATGATAGTAATGGAAAAGGTAAACTTTGGTGTCCTTAATCTTTTTATCAAAGTTTAGGTATTTCAGTCTGAAGAATGTACTGTTTTGGAGATTCTCTTGTTGCAACTCAAAAAATCTGTATTTGATAACAATAGCTGGAGCACTAGTAGCTCACTGCAGTGCCAGAGGCAGGGCTGGGGACTGATGTGCTGTCAAATTTGTTACCTAAAACAGACCCCTGGGGATTTTCATGACAGCTTTCCTTTCTGCACATTTGATATTCCTTATTTCTGAATTATTCTGCATTGCTGCTGCGAAGTCAGATAGTGTCTCTGGAGCACCATTAGCTAAGCAACGGTTAAAAACAGGAAAAATGAAATGTCCTAATTATAATATGTTCATTGCTTTGTGAATACTTGTGTAGCAGTTTGAAATACCAACTGTAGTTCACAGAAACCTGCAAGGCAGGGCTGGGAAACTCTGGAAAATATAATCCTGATCTCAGTCAAGTTAATAACAAAACTCCTATTATATAAAACAGGGCAAAAGTTAAACCTCTCAAGACATGTAAAAACAGGTAGACTTAAACTAATGCTGAAATGTGATCTATCCTACCTCTATCTCACTGTTAAGAGAAATGGAAGGACAGCCCCCTTCCCCGTGTGTTAAATGCTTTGTTTGTTCTTCTGTGCCTCACCTTTTTTGGAAATTGAAATTAATTTAGTTCTCACCAAGATAACACTGAGAATATTTAGCTGGTGTTTGATCTACTGCTTTTGTTACTCAAGCTATGTTTTGCTGAAAAAAAGTGATGACATTTCAGGATTTGGAGCTTGGTAAGCTTTTGATAAGGTATCCAAGTGCTTTAATATTTGTCTCATGGTAAGTCAGAGTATTCCCAGTTGGTTTCCTTTCAATATGAATAGGCTGGTTTAGCTTAAAAAATATTGTTCTTCTTAGCAATGCACCTCTAATCTATGGCAAAATGTACTATCAGGTATACAGAATACGTAACCTCTGTCTTTGCTGTGACTGATGTATATGGGAAAAATAGGCTTCGCTGCTAGTGCCTTGGTCAGTGCCAAGTTGAACCTACTTGGGTTTTCCTTTGGAGACTAGATATTTGTGTCAGATGGTCGCTGGCATTTCCTAAAATATTTGTGGACACTTAGCTGTCGTGTATAAATTTAAGGAAATAACACAATAATAAATTCCACCAATATTTAGTGTCAGCTACAACCCCTTTCAGTTTGTGTGCTGTTGGTGCATACATAGCTTTATTATCTCAAAACTGCATGGAAATTCTATTTCAGCTGCCGTGTACAGGCCTTCCTGGAAAGCAAATGGGCAGCTGTATATTTACACTGAAGCAAGGAGAAAGCAGTATCGTACCAGGTGACTTGGTTGACTGGTCACCACAAATACAGCTCAGAAAATGGGACTTCTGATCCATGAAGATAAATTTCAAAATATTATTAAGGGAACAATTTTGAGTGACAAAGATACTCAGAGAAAAGTGTGCTGCATGTATTTTGAAAATGTTTTGAATCTGAGATTTCTGAATGCAAATGTCAGTGTTATGGAAAATAAATGAGAAAAACCAGAAATGCTGGTGTAAAACCAAATGCTTTGTTAGAATTGTTATGTTTTTGCCATTATCAGAAGTAAGCTTGATTACTCGGTAGAACATCCTGGAGGACAGGCTTAAAGCCAAATTAGCCACCTGTCCTTACCTGCAGGAGTGGTGTCAGAGCTGGCTGCGGGGACACTCCAGCTGGTGTTCTCCAAGGGAAATGCTGGATGTCATCAGTGTGAGAGCACCTTGCGGACACACTTTCCTGTCCCAAAGGTTGGGTCAATGCACTCTGATAATAGTAACAAGAAGGAGAAGAGATGAGCCAGGGAATAGTTGTTCGAGATGGAGGTTATGCTGGCTGTGGCTTCTCCAGGTTCTTCCAAAACTGGAGTGATTCTGCGATTCTGATTTCAAGCACCCAGAAACCTGCAGATTTGGGGCATCATTACAGGTACAAATGCTGCGTGCAACGTAACTGGGAAGGGTGGACATACTGTTCTGGGTCTCAGAAGCAGCCTAAAATTCAGAATGCTCCCAGAAGTGCTCTATCAGGTACTGCAGAGGGATTTCCCCAGCAATTTGCAAATCTGATCTAGAGAGTGGTGAGGAGGAAGATTTGTGTGGTATACAATATTATGTATACTTGCTGTTAAATTTGGGGACAGGCAAGAGGCAGGTTTGTTGAATGACTCTGGATGAGGGGAAAAGGATTATGGTAGATATTATAAGATACTTAATCTGGTTTTGGAGGCTCTTATAAACCACCTAATCAGAAAAAAAGTGAATAAGGCTCTCTTTCAGCATGGATCAAACATTAGAAAAAATAATCCACTTGCCATTATCTGAAAGATAATATAATTATTAATATAGGCTTGTCAGGAACTAACCGTCTCATAGAACTTCAGTTTCCCTCTTTGATAGAGGATGTGGTGCCATGAGACAGAGGGAGAACATGACCAGCTTCGTGCCACCAGGCTGGGGAAAGGATGCTCCTGCTGCAGGGCAGTCTGTCACAATGCTGGCTCAGTGCTGCCTCCTGTGCTTTACGGGACCCATCTCCAGGAGCCATGTAAACTCACTGAAATGGCAAAAAAACCCCACACCACAACACACGGTCAGGGAAAAAATGTCTCGTTTTCTAGCACTTGAGTGAATTAAGCAATTTGAAGAGGACAAAGCTGTTCCATGGGGAGTAGACCACACACCTGCAAGCTACAGCGGGGAGGATTAAAGGAGTGAGCAGGGAATTAATTTCCCTTTGGTAGCAGCAAGTCCTTAGATGTGTTAAGCAATATTAGGAACTTAGCTACTTAGAAGAATAGCGAGGCAATAAATGTGGTCTTCCTTGCAAGGCTTTGGTTGTTGCCAACATTGCTTTCTTATAAAGCTGACAGAATGTGGGTACATCTTTAATTTTCATCAGCTGACGACACAACAAGTTGAGAAGAAAATGCTGTCAAAGAATGTGAATGGTTTGATGTTAAACAGCAAAGTTCAAGTTTCATTGTGCAATGTGTCAACATCGTAGGAAACTGCAGGTAACTATATGCTGTGTCCAGATTTGGTCACCATACCTGGCAACCGCAGAGTGGTCATTTGGAGACTCCAGCTGAACTTCAGTTGTTTAATCTAGAAGAGGGAGGACTGAGAGGGAGGACATAATATCTGTTTTCTGATATGCGAAAGATCATTTAAAAGGGTATAGTGATTGTTTCCATGGAGGCTGGAGCAATATTCTCAAAAAGTTGTAGCTTTGTCCTCTCCTGTGTCCATTTACTAGAGTTTGCTTCTGGCAAAGGCAGTGTGTTAAGTGATCAAGGAGAACACAATCAGGTTTATCAGCGCTTCAGTGGTGGCGGTTTACTTGTGCACAGCTATTTGTTTTGCTATGAAAACTGTATTTCCATGGACAAAGTACAGTGCTTAGTGATTTGTTGAACTCTTCAGCTCCATCAAGGGGTTTAATTTAGTAACTGAGATGGAGGAAGGAGCATTTTTAATCCAGTGAAGTACTTCATTTATGTGTTTGTCTCCTAAGAGGGAAATATAACATAGTACTTAAATCTTTTGTGATAAAATCAGTTTGCGAGGCTTACAATAAGAGGAACTGTTTAACTTTAAATAGTTTTATTTTACAGATTAGGATGTATGGTACTGAAAAGTAATTCAAGCAAAAATTCAAATAATATATTCAACGTTAACATTAGGGGCATGCGTGAAACCATATTTCAAAGGGTTTTTTAAATGTAGCTTCCTGCGTAGTAGCCCTGAGAGCATTTTATTTGGTATTCTGGGTCAGTATTTTAAGTCTTAAAATTAAAAATAATGTTTCTTAAAATAAGGTCTTTTCAGCAGCTAACTAGGCTGGCATGAATGCAGGATGTCTAATTGCACTGAGGCTGTAAGGAGGCAGGCACAGCTAGGACAGTTTGGTGACTGAGGAAAGCCCTCCTCGTGTATCAGTTTCTAAACAAACACCCTTTTGCAAAAATTGATATTTCGAAGGATTATTTACCTCAGCAGACAAGCCATGCACTTCCTAAAAATGGATTACTTTTCTGGTTTGCTACTTACTGCAATAGATTGCATGCTGACTTCTTATTAGAAAATATATTTAAAAGATCTTACATTAATCTCCACCTAGAGTATAAATTAGCTATGTTTCATCAATAAAATTCTTTAGCTGGAAGACTAAACTCAAAATCTTTCATCCAAGGAGAAAAATGCTCTAGTCTATATTCCTTTCTCTGAAACAGGAGCTTTTTATTACTTACCCTGTTTGTCAAGAACATTATACATGTTTCTTGCTGAATACTTGGCTGTTGGCTTTTGTCTTGATAATGAAATACATACACACATGCTCTGAACCTATCTTGACAGTGGAGTGAACTTCATTATTCCACAGAGATGGGAAGATCTGTTGTAGGAACATTGGCTCAGTTGTGTAGTGTTTATTATGTGGGCACCATTCCTTATGGCAACAGGAGTTTGTGGAGGCTGATATTATTAATTTGGAGTTTTGCCTGAAACCCATCTTTATTATTAGTGCACAGCAAATAGTGCATTGATCTTGAAGAACTACCAGGAGTGGATACGTGGATCTTTTTCTGGCATCTACTGTGTACTTTCAGAGTTCTTCAAGTTCTAGAAGCAAAAGTAGGAAGACTTTCTTCACTGTTCCTTAATTTTCTTCTTAGTCATTACTTCAGATGGTGCTTGTGTAGTTGGTAATGAGAGTCTGTGTCCTAGAGCAGTCATCTTTAAAAACAGAACCCCAAACAGACGGCGCATCACTTGCTTCATTGGTCTCTGATTTAATAAATCCTTCCAGAAGTGAAATCAAGTCTCAAGGTGAATTCCTCCCCTGTGATGCAGGGAGGGGAAGGTTGGTTTTTTTGTGGAGCTGGACTATGCTGAGTTTTCTCCTTGGGAAATGCAGGTGTATGAACCACTCCCAGATTAATGGGAAAGCATCTAAAGGGTATTTGTACAGACAGGGTGATGTATGAAAGAAGAAAACCACTAATGCAGAGCACACTGTGTCAGATTTGCTTGAAGCTGCTGTTCCTGCTCTGGAAAGAGAAGAAACAAAGACAAAATGCTGACCTCTGTGAAGCTCATTCTTCTTCTAAGAAAATGTACTCAGTCTTTCTTTCTTGCTATTACTCTTTGTCAAGAAATCGTATTTCCAGCTACAGCAGGTTTTGGCCTCCAGGAATAGTTGCATCTGCAAGTGATTGAAAGATATTGTCAGGAATCCACTTCACCTGACCCCAAAACACAGCTTAGTTGTGACTGTATTGCTTTTCTGCCTCCATTGAGAGATTAAGCCTTATCACTAAACAGCAAACTCAATTATGAATGGGATTCTTGTAGCAATACTTGGGAACAGATTTTTTCCCTTTGGCTTGTTTGCTTTCGCACTCGCTCCTAATATTAGTTGTTAATGGAATAGCATCTTCTGTAATTACAGTGGAGGCATGGTTCTGCTTTTAAAGTATAGCTCTGAGGGGAAAATATTTGCAGTGTTCTGTTTCATTTTATCTTTATTTATAAGCATAGCATTTAGAAGAATAGCATCCTGTGTATAGCTCCAGAAGGAAAGCTATAAAAGCAATTCTGTCAATGCTAATAATTTCAATCTTTGACCTGAAATTCTGTGTTTTATGATGTACTTATTTGTGTTTTGCAATTTGTATTTAATTGCGTGTCTGAGAAGGCTTTTGCATAACATTCTTCCTTTAAATCTTTCATTAGTTTTATTTTCCTGCCAGCAGAATGTGGCTGAATGCTACAGCAGCTGCTTTGCAACTATAACTCTTCTCTCTTATTACTGATAATGACAGCCAACAATTTACTGTATATATTAAGTTTGGTTATGTGGTGTTGTATAACTGAAGTTTTCAGGAAAATATTTTCACAGACGTAGGACAACAAATGTCAGATTGACCTAATTACGGTTGTTCTCTGCAGTTTCTCTGGGCTTTCTTCTGCTAGCTGGAGATGAGCGGTTTGAAAATGTCTTTGTTAGCAAGGTATTCAGATTTATTATCCTGCTGTTTATGGCATCATAATTCCCATTTCTGCTTAGCCTGGTAGTGAGGGAATATTTTTACTTACGAACATAAAGGAAGGACTACCCTAAGTGGAGGGAGTGAGACTTGCTGGTAGAGCCATGCTGTACGGCTTGCACCAGCACAGCGAGAAGCATCCCCTGAGAGCTGCCCCCTTTCAGGGGAGCTGGTGGAGCTTCCTGGGGGGAGTTGGGGAACGAGTCAGGATGGGGTCAGAGCAGGTAATAAGGGGACTCGGGTCAGGAAATCAAAAAGAAAGGAGGTTACAGTGACAGCGTAGATACAAGCGGTCCTCTCATCAGAGAACTTCCATCCTCCAGTAGCGTACAGCTTCTCTTCAGTTAACAGAATCCGTGCTGACCCTGGCCATTGCCACTGAATACCAGGCGATAATCTCAAAGACTAAGGGTAGATTACTGAGCAGTACAAACAGAGGTGATGTAAGCGCCTGCAGGGCTAAAGCGGTGTCCCATGCTGAGAAATTTCTGGGCAGATGAAGCAGTTTGACTCCTTGGGGAAAACAGATGATTTGAGGTGTGAAGCCAGTCTGTATGCTAACACTGAGCGTGGGTCACAGCAGCTCCTCCATCTCTTACCAAGATTTGGGTCACACTTCCAAGGGCAGCCTCTGCATTTGAGGCCAAGAAGCCGGGGAAGGGTGGAAATACCTCAAAGGGTGTGGACTCAGGGCCCTAAAGCAGCCACCGACAGTCCTCTTTCAGTCTGCATTTGAGGTATTTCTATGAGGAGCTAAGGAACCTGTTCGATCAGAAGCACTGAGCACTCTGTGTAGTCTGTAAAATGATAACAGTATTACCAATTCCCTCCTATGAATACCATCTACTTAATGAGACTGTCAGTAACCATCTAGACAAATAAAAAGCCCATTTGCTCACAGTGGTGAATGTGACCATGATGGAGAAGATCAGATGAAATGACAGTTTCATTGGGGCTGGTAGCTGCCATTTCTAATGAAGATTATTTGTGAAGAATTTGCTTTTTCTGTTAATCTTTTTTTTTTTCTTTTTTCCTTTTCTTTTTTTTTTTTTTGGTAAACTCTTGACAATAAAGCCTTTACAGGTCAGTTGCAAGAGTCCTCATTACTGTCCAGATTACCTTCCTACCAGTTCAGGATTTGATATGCCTTTGGTGTGCTTTCTAACTTAATTCTGAAGTGGTAGGGTTTTCACTAGCAATTTTTTGGAAATGAGTCAGGGATGACTGATTGCCCCAAATTTCTCCAGCTCTTCTGATCTTTCTTACAATAACCATATCATTTATTTTATCCATATAAGTCTAGACAAATGGGAAAGAATAGTATTTCCTGGGAGCAAGTATAGACAGGAGTCTTGGGATTTGAGTTAATTCAGTTGCAGTGCTTAGATGTTAACTGTTTTCAGTTCTCCATTTTTTTTTTTGCAGTGCTTTCATTATAGATGCATATAGGTTGGGCTGACTCCTCTTGATCCTTGTGCTGTCTTGTGGCAGGCGGAGGGAGGATGCTGGCACGAGGGTGGCTGGGCAGTGTGAGGGGGAAGCCTGCAAGGCAGCTGTGTCCTCTTATCGACGAGTCACCCAGAAGCCAGCCAGGAACCCAGCACACCCCTATCCCACAGAGGGTGCCTTACATCTGGGAAATGCCATTGTCCTGCCTTTGAATTCCTCCCAGAGGTCCACCGTGGCTTGCTGTTATCAGAAATATATGTTGTACCTTCCAGCTATATGAAAATTTTAGTGTGCAGCTCCCCGGGTCAGGGTGGTTGGCTGTCTTGCTGGGCGGAGGTATTTCTCTGTGTGGGGGCAGGTACACTACACAGGGATTCTTATTTGCAGCTCTAAGATCAATGTGGTTTGCTCAAAATAGTTTGCACTATAGCCTCTACAAATTAGCAGAACTCTATAGCAAATTCATTACCCTTACTTGCCTTCAAGGTCAGATCCAGAGTTCACGTACAACAGCATAATTTCGCTGGCAACGTGTTCTTCATACACTTAAACCATCTAAAGACCCAGATGCAGGTTTACAAGATATATTGGTTGGAAACAGAATCATGTATTCAGCCATACAGATTTCTAGTGCTTCACCTCTAGATATGACTATTTATCAGTAAGTAGCATAATAAGTGTACTTGTGACACTTATGTAAATATGCACTTATATTTAGAATAAAAGAAAAATGTGATATTTCAACTGGGATAGGCCATTTTCCTCTCAGCTGCGTATCAAAATATCCACATAGCTAAAAGAGTTTCTAACAGAAGTGAGTATTCATAACGGCAGTCAGCAACTCTTGCCATCAGAGCATTTTACTAACAGTTAATGAAGACTATCTATACTCTATTTTTGAAAACAACCAGTTCATATCCAAACTCTGGAAGTGAAATGCTAGATATAACTCTTTTTTGAGGAAATAAAATAAGCTATTGGGTATTTTCTGCAATTCCTGACAGCCTTGCTGTTGAAAACCTCAAAAATATTAATCTCCCATAGATCACACTGTAGATATTCTCTCTCTAGCTCATTATTGCTAAGGCACATTTCCATGCACTTTTAGTACAGAGTGAATGAGCTTATGCAAATGTGAGAGCTATCCCTAGACCAGACTTTCATTTTATTTTTATTATGAAGTGGAGGTCTTTTTTTTTAATGTGATTTACTATGATGATAAAACAGGAAGGTTCATTTCCCTGGGTTTCCACAGCCCTGCCTGCCCATCTTTACAACGTCAAATTAAAAGCAGATGCTGTCATGGGACAATGAAGTGCTCAACCTCATCAGTTTTCAGCTCCTTCATCCTTCATTGTGAAGTGCTTTCCAATGTTTTTCTGTCAGTTCCATTTTGAAAAACTGATTTCACTGTTTCACAGTTTTTACAAGAAAATATTGTTGTGCCTCTGGTGCAGACAGGGAGAAATCTAATTTCGTTGTAGTTAAGTGCCTGCCTCTCCATTAGCCTCCATAATAGGGTTACACACCAAATTATAGAGCTTTAATAAATAGCAATGATAAATCTAGGGGCACATTTCCAGGATCCCGGAATACCTTTGGCTGCATATTTGCCTCTTCAGGTATCATTTTTTTGCCTTCTTAAAACTTAATGTTCTTGCAAGCTTTGACCACTGGCAAATGAATGACCTGCTTTTTGTAGCAATGGCATGACTACAGAGGCTCCAGTCTCCCTCCCTGTCAGCATGTAATCATGTCAGGCTTCTGCATTAACCCCCAAAGAGACATAAATGAAATATTAAAATTACCTTTTGTCCCCATTTCCTGCCTGCGTTTGAAGCAGAATGTGCACATAAGGGTGGAGTGGGGACAGTTGCTGATGGCTCTGCTGAAGATCCGATCAAAGGAATAATCTGCATCCACATCCTGAGCTGCATGGCAGATCACAAGCCATATCGTTAACTGTGTGTCTCATTCATTTAGCCCAGTGTGAGGGCTCTGTCTGCTTGAATCAGAGTTGCTTGGGGCAGTTTGTGGGATCCTGAAGAAAAGCCGATTTCATCAGCGTGCTGGGCAGTAGTATTTTAAAAGACTTTGCTAAAAAATCAGGAGCAGGTTGTTGTAACTATATTTCCACTTATTTAAAGTCTTTGCAACTTAGAAATGTTCTGGGAATGGCCTTCACTAGCTATTTAGTGTGATGTGGCATGTGAAAGGTGGGATGAACAAAAAAGAAAGCCCACTGAAGCTCCTGTTGCCATTTCCTTGCAGTGCTTCTATGCTAATTCTTCACATTTGCTCACCTTGTGCAAATAAAGCTTCAGTCTGAAATACTGCAGAAGAGCCAGAGGAAAAAAAAGGCTTCTGTTTTTTGTGGAGTTTATGACAGTGATTGTAATTCCACTGCCTTTTTCGTCTTTTTTTCGGTTTCCTAACTGTTGCAAATATACACATGGTGGTACACAGTTATTTGACCTCTTTTCCTCGCCTGGCCTCCACAAAAAGACCCAAACAGCCCCACTGGTCCCTGCTGGCGACCAGTGGGCTGGGTCTGCTGCTGAGGTTCTGCTGGAACGTGTGAGCGGTGCAAAAAAGGCTATTCCTGGGGCAGTTTGTAATCCCTGATGTGACGTCACTTTTACATGTTAAGTACAAAGCATTTTTTCTGGGCCGAGGTGCCTTTACATCTACTTTAATCTGGAATAAGTACATAATGTTTTAGAGTTACAGAAATCAGAGTCATAAGAGTTATAGTAATCCTAATAACTTAATCAGAATCACCTGTAACTTTTAATAGCAGACTGCTAACTGGTCAGATTTGTTATCATTATTTATCTTGGAATCTCTCTTGGGAGGACAAGGTCTGAGTTAAAGCACTATTTTGGAAATAAGAACCTATGTTCATGGCAGTTGCTGTCTTTTAAGAGGAATCCTTTGTTATCTTTAACAAAATTTAAAACTTTCTCCTTGAGTTTAAACTTCACTTATGATGCTATTCTGAGCTTAAGTAAACCAATAAAGCAAAAGTAAACACTAGAAAAGGAAGATACTTCTCTGGTTTATACCTCTACATCTAAAGAGGGGAAGATAGCATTGTAATTGGATAGCAATTCTGTTCAGCTACTGCTCCCATCTATCCTAAGAGAACATCCTTGAAGGTAGGGATGGGATTTAACGAGCTCTTGTTATTTTCTAATGCTTGGGAGGTGATGATGGAGTTACTCTGCAACCAGGATGGATAATCTAAAGATATGCTGCTGGCCTTGTTCTTTAATTGAAAATAGAAGTTTAATCTCAAATGATATGTCAGTTTACTCAAGTCCTACTTTCCATAGACGTAGATTTCCTTGTTAGCTTGAACAGATTTTTCCTGTTTAAAAGATGCACGCTCAAGTTAGAGTATTGGCATTGCCTTAAAATTCCAACCTCATGTTTCATAATAACTCAGAGGGAAAAGATGATAGTAGGAGGTTCATCGTGCTCTCATAATCAAAATAACTGGACATTCAGAAGAACCAGGAACAGGGTGACTTCCTCCACTTCCGAAATTCTTAGGCTGTTTGGAACACTGCTTATCTCTTTGAATTCTGATCTTGGGTTAGTTTTAAATGCGGAATCTAGTATAGTTGAGAATCTAGACAAGGTGAGAAAGAGTATGTCCTTTCAAAAAAGAAAAATTGGTCTTTTTTGTGTTTAGCTTTAGATATGCTTCTAACTGAACTTTACCAAAAGCCAACAAGCCTAAAGTCAGTTCCTATTTTAGGGACAATAGGTAATATTTTGCCTCCGATTGATCTTGATTTTTACATTTACTTTTCAAAGATTAATTTTTTGATGGACAACCCTGAATACAAACAATACTCTTCAATATGGAAAGGTATTGTAAATTTAGAGAGTTGTGTCAAATCCTGCTTAGTTGTTTTTCGTTTTGTTTTCTCCAGCAGTTCTTATTTCCTACTAGTAGGCTGAAGGTTTTCTTGCCACTGTTAAGCTCTGCATGTCCAAGATCTGTGCCTGCTCATGACATGAATGTGACTCAGCCAAAGTGCAGCTCTCAGCTCCTCTTTCTTGCTTTTACAGCACTCAGGTCTCAATCTTATAAGACTGCTCATGTATTGGAGCCATTTCTGTAGCGTGACTTGTAGCATAATATTTCAGCTGTTTTTTCACTCCTCAGTTTTATCCTTCTGAACACCTCTGCCTGTAGGACATTTCCAGAAGATTTCATTTACTTTTTGCTTCAGGATGCTCCTTTCTGCTGACCCACCTCCTTAGTTCGAGTCATGTAGATCTTCTCTAGCAATAATTCAGGTAGATTTCCCTTGGATTACAAGAGTTAATTACGAGAAGGGGAAGGCTTCTCTTCAGTCTTCCATCTCTACCCAACTGACTCTCCTCTTCTAAGGCTTCATTAATTTTCTAAATATGGGAGGGAAAACTAAATAGGCCTCAGCATCATTACCCATGTAAGGGCTCATCACTCTTTCACAATATGATTTTTTCAATGAAGTTTAGCAATGTGTTAAGAAAAATATGCAAAATATGCAAAGAAGCCATGTGAAGAAGTTGTAGTGCAAATTTTTATAAGCGGAACCTCGAACGTGTTTAGAGCTTTCTTTGTAGCTGACTCTCTGCAGCTGACTTTCTGGTTGACCGTTGGAGAAGAATGGGGTTTTATCTTAATATTTGCCCCCTAAAAATGTCTAGCTAAAAAGGAAATATAATTATATAGGGACTTGTGTGTTAATTTTAAGTAATACAACTTGGCTGCTACGTGTTTCTGCAGAATGATTTGTTTTACTGTGATCTGAACTGCTAGATTATGTAAAAACTAAGGCTGATGCCATTTTCTCTCTTTTTCATACTTGTAAAAATATTTGCATAAATACAATAAAAAATTATCGTTTTAAAGAAAGATAGGTATAATGCCATTTTCACAAGTTTCATGTAGTGAAACTAACTGATGATTGTGTAGCACTTCCATAATCTCCAACAACAGTCACTACATAAGAATGCAATTTTTTATCAAAGCTTTTTGAACTCTGCCACTCATGAGAAATTTGCCACATTTGACATCAAAACAAGGCCTCGCTGCAGTTTTAGTAGAGAGACTTGTTTATGTGGAGATGCAGGTTACAGAAGTATGAGCCAAAGCAAATTGGCCTTGATTGCCATCCTGCACGACAGTGCCTTCTGCGCTGGGAAGTAGCAGAATTAGGAAAAGCTTGTGTCACTTTGTCCCAAGCAGCTACTGTCCCTAGTGGGTACTGTGGGTACATACCCACTCTCCTGCCACGTTAGCATTTCACAGGTTTGAGTTGTCCAGGAAATATGTTATTTTAAGTTAAAACATACTGGAACTCTGCTAAATCGGAATGCAACTCTGCTGTGGAAAAGGGAACGATTTTGTTGTCAACATTGACTAGAATTTGAATGGAGCTGCTTAAAAAGCGAGATATTTATCATCGCAAAGTCAGTCATTTTGTTCTGGCCTATGTGTGAGTGCTCTTATAGACTAAATATTTTAAAGCCTGTTTTGTGAAAAAGAAAATCAGGAGAGCATTTAGCACAGGAATAAACATGGGTGAAATTTTAGTGCTATGCCTCTTAAAGGGCAGGTATCTCACAATTTAATTATCACTTGTAAAATAGTTGACGGGATGCCAGTGAGTAGAAGTATATGAAACATGCATGTGTATACGCAGGTATTTATTGTAGATAAAATGGAGACAGTATGCATATGTATTAAATCTATCGATATATTATGAATTTTGCAAGCAACTTGTTAGAAAGATATAGTGAAGGAAAATTAACATAATATCCCAACTGCCTAAGAGTGACTATAAAATTATACAGCAATTTAATAAGAGAATAAAGATTTCTGAAACCAACTGGAATATATAGAAAGAGACTGCACAATGGGATACAGCCCTACAAAGTAAAATTTGTGTGAGAGTAGCTTCAGTTTGTTTTGTGAAATTACAGTGTACTGTGGTGACAGCTTTGAATGTACAATGAATGAAGTGCCAGGGTGGAGGCAGTTTTTATGAGGAACAAATCAGCTTTAAGACAGACCTTACCTTAGTTGATCTGCTGTGTATTTTAAGATACTGTTTCTAAACTCTCTAAGGAGATAATGGTGTGGACATCAGGAATACAGTGTTTTGCAAAACCTGTGTGATCATTTGGTACAGGCAAGGGCGTAAATTCATCAAATGAGGGGAAAAGTTGCTCAGAAGACTGGACATCTGTTCTTGGGAAGAAAAGACAGCGTAAATCCCATAGGTTAATGTCACAGATACAGGTTTTACTTTTTAAATTTTGGTGATTTTATATACAGTGAGATTGCCCATGTTGTTAGAGTAGATGTTAGAAAGATAAAATGAAACAGTGTCTTGCAGATATATCCAACGTAAAAAAGTCAGTACATTATAAAGTATTTTTAATATATTTAGTTGATGTGTTAAGGATATGAAAGATTCCTCTTTTTGTTTTACTTCTTGAAAAATTCATTAAGTGATGTCATAGTCTGGTGCACATTCATCCTGATTGCATCAACATCTTTTTCTATGCACAGTATAGAAATTGTCCCTCAATTTATCTTTAGCTAAAGCAACCTCTAAGTTCATGTCTTTGCTATTTATTTTATCAATCCATATCTCTACCTAGTCATTTGATCAACTCATCATCTTCATTTCAGTTTCCTTTATTTCTTTATTCAGTTCATTTCATGTGAGTGGCCAAGTCTGTCTCTTACATTACACATACATAGATTTTAATTTTTATTTTTATTAGAACCTTTTATTGTGTAGGATTAGTATCAGCTTCTGCTGTTTGCTTTAAGAAGCTTTGGTGCAGTTTCAGGAATAGCTGCAGAGAGCACCAGCAGCAATAATCACTGAAACAAGGCATTTGAAATTATTCACTTTTTTGAGGTGCCTTCCTGCGTTACCACTTTTTGCTAGTGAAAACCCGACCACTTGATTAACAAGGCACTGAAATTCACTATAAAAAGTGCACAAGCCCAGCTCAGTAGGTCAGCAGTCATTTCTGGGACTGTCACTGCGCCAACAGCAACACGGCCCCTTCCACCCCCTCTGTCACATCCCTGACTCTGCAAGGTCAGCAGGACCCAGCGCTGACTCCTGACGCGGGCTGACAGCTACCCCAGCTTTTGTACTGCGTGCCAGCTCGTTGGCACTGAAGATCAGTATGTCTACCGTATCCTGCGTGAGATGGATGCCTCTTTCCGGCATTTATCCATTTCTGTTCCGTAGTTCGGTGCAGCACCTTTAATCAGTCTGGATTATACAAAGAGATGCATGGTGCAATATGCCATTCAGTGGATATGATTATAATGGCCGAATTTCAGCTGTTTCAGGCAGGCGATTCCTATCAGTCCTTTCCAAAGTGCCCCAGTATGCAGCAGCATCTCAGTTCAGCGATGATCAATGCACAGTGTCATATTTTCTCTGTATTGAATAACAGATCACACAAACCTACACTTACCTACTGATGTTATCTGATACTAAATAGATGTGTCATACATTGGGCATCTTTAGTCTCCACATCAGTATACTGCACATATCATCTAGCGTAGGTACTTTCCCATTTTCATTGCCTGTCTTTCTGCATGCTGCCAAAGCTCCTCTTTCCTTTTCACGAATTGTTTAATTCCACTGTATATATCGCTACTTCAATGTAATAATTCCAAGCTCTGCTATGCAGTTCATTTGTTTGCAATATACCACGTTTGTTTCTAATGCAAGTAACTTCATGCTCCTTTTAAGTCTGTGTCATTCTTTCTCTTACCTTGAAAACTCATAGCTGAGATTATCTCTTTTCTTCCTCTGCATGTAAATTATGAGAAGTTAGAAAATTCATTGCTGGCTATAGTTAAGCTACTGCTACACTTCTCTTCGTGCGCTTTTTAAGTTTTTTTGTGAACCATCTTTTCACATTAAACATTTGCCCGCCTTTTTCTCAGTCTATATTTTTTTGCAAAAAAATAATTGTGTTGGAGTGGGGTTTTTTCCTCTTGCGTCAAATCAAATTCCTTTCATGTCTCAGCACAGGAATCTGTGACCTCTTGGGCTATTTTTGGATCAGCCGGCTTTTACTTGCAATATTGTTCTCGTGGGTATAGCCAGTGAGTCTGTGCAGTATTTCTCATGTGGAAGGTTCTTATTTTTGAAGTTTAGCAACCTTCGCCTTCCAGCTTTTCTGATGTTTTGGGAGTCTCTGTCCTTTTAAGTTTTTGACTATAAGTATTTTACAGCTTCCCACTGTAATTACTCACATAATGTTTTGCTACAGTAGATCAAGTCTGATTGTTTAAGTCTGAGTAGCACAGTTCATGAAAAATGACTTCTACAAACACAGCTTTGTACTTGACATTTCTATATGGAAGTCATTAAACAAGAGATTAATTCTTCTCCTTTGGGCTCAGTGCACTTCTTATCTGTGTGAGTGATCCTATTGACTACAAAAGGACTTTTCATATCAGACATGATTGTAGGACTGGACTCTTGTGTTCATATTTTGGAGATAATTTAAGGCCTGTTCAGCAGCAGCTGCTTGTGGGACGGAGTGGAAAACGTATCCTCTGCTAAGTGGTTGGGTTCACACAGCTCATTGCTCATCCCACTGCAGTGAAAACCAAAAAGCTGACCTGGTTGCCCTCTCCATTGCTCTTCCCTCGCAACAAATGTCAGAGCATGCTGTGGAATAAGAATGAATGGAGGAACTTTACATGCAGTTTCTTTTTTTCTTCCTTTTTTTTTTTTTTTTTAACTAAGTGCAAGGGCTACAAGTTTGCTGCTGTTCCAGTCATCGTTTGGTAGTTTTGCTAATTGTAATAAATGTTCTGAACTTTTGCATCTAAATAACAAGGGGTTTCTTTATTCAATATTGTCACTGGAAAATCTACAGATGAGTTATAAAGTATCATTTGTAAGTATCTGCCAGCTATTTTGGAATTTGAAGTCTCTGATTTTTCCATCTTCCATCTGATTCACCTGCAGGGATTGCCTTTTTCATAGGCCATTCACTGTTTCAAGAGAAATACTCATGAAAGATATCATACCTAAGAGAATTAGAGAAGTCCTGCATTTCCCCAGTGTTTTCTGGGACTTCATTGCTTCTGCCAGTAACAATTTAGGTTATAAGCATTTTCCATGCAAGTCCATCCTTATAAAAAGACATTGTGTTTTGATTATTTAGAACCTGAAGTCACAAAGGGCATGTTGTAATCAGATTTACTTCAGTAGGAATTGAAAGTGTATTGTAGTAGTCAGAATCCCCAGAGTAAGATTTCTAATAAAATCTCCATTAAATTTATTCATATGTGGAAAGAACAGTCAATATTTGAGGTATGAAATGTCAATAAAAGTAAAAAAGTATTAGCATTCAGTGTATGTTACAGTGCATGGCCTTGCCAGTTAGAATATTGTGGTTTTGTTTCACAAAGCTTCTGTATGCTTTTAAAAACATAATTTCTAAAGGAAAACAGAACTAGTCTGTTAAAACCAGAGCTCCCTAGTTGTGAAAATGGGTAGTTTAATGTAAGATATAATCTAAAATTTTTTTTTTTCAAACTACCTTCTGGAAATGAAAGGTAAAATATCTGTAATGTTTTCATTACCATGAATGCAGATGAGGGAATAATTTTCTGACATTCATGCATGTGGGGATTCTCTGGTATCCTAATGGTGGCAGAGGCCACTCAGCTGTCTGCTTGCTATTTTATCTTCTCCTCTGGCTTGGATAAAAGACAGCAATATAAAAAGTGTTAAAACAGAGAAAATATGGAAGAATGTTGTTACATTAACTTGATGTCTTCTTTAATAAACTTCTAACTTAGGCATGGATTTCTGTGATACCCACCAGTCCTGAGTTCACTGCTAAGTCCGAAATCAGTGGCAAAGGAGGAAGTTTTTGTTTTCCAGTCAGTCCTTCATGGGAGGTTCCATCTACTTCCATAGCCTCAAACGAACCATCGGTAGTAATTCAGAACAAAAATACCCCTTGAGGGGATAATTTTCCCTCAGGGGCTGCAGCGTTACAAAGCACGTGGCATCGGATCCAGTTTTGTGACCGTTCTCCTACAAGGACACTGCATGGAAGCCACCCAGGTCTCTCTTGCCTTGTGTGTCTTTTCTCTTGCTGACCAGCTATCAACAGGAATGTGTTCCTTCTGGCCGCTTGCTCTAAAACTCATAAGGCAAGTGTTGACCTGCATTGATCGAACTGAACAGTTGGGCTGGACGTTCTTCAGCCTGTTCTCTCCTTCCTGTTCAGTTCAAATCCCTTTGTGTCCCCCTTCCACCACAGCTTCAAGCAATCAGTGAACAACATTTAAATCCTGAGAGCTGTGGATATATTTACTGCATTAGAAATATGGTCTTTTTGGTAGTGGGGAAAACAAAACAAAACGCAAAACAAAAACAAACTAACAAACAAAAACAACAAACAAACCACACACACATACCAAAAAAACCCTTAGTCTCCAGTACAGCATTCCTGCTTATAAATTTAAAATGAACTTTCCAAGAACATTCTCTCACACTAACTTTAAATACCCCGTTTGTTTTCTATATTATCTGTGGAAAAGACTGAGTTAATTCAAATAAATTCCACATGTTTATTCAGGGAATAAATGCGAACATGGGAAATATAGCAAATTATTTGCCTGTGAGTTAAATTACCACTGTGAGACAAAGTTTAGGAGTTTTAAATGCTGCTGTAGAAAAGCAGATGTTTAACTCCCAACAGCTGCTCTGTAGCCATTCATTCTCACCTTTCTGTCTTTCTCTAGCCAGCACCTATGAGACCAAAATCAATTGAAAAATTTTGCTAAGTTTCAGATGTGGGTTACTTCACAAGGAGTACTAGGATTACATTAAACACTTCAGCAGGTTTCCAGAGTCCCTTTCTTTTTCTGTTATATCAGTTTATTTAGTAATGTACAGAATTTGTGTTTTTTAGAAAAAAAGGAGTTTGTACGTGACTGTTTACAATGCTCCGTATCTACCTACGTGTCTATCGTGTTGCCTGTTTTTCATCTAGAGAGCATTTTGGGATGAATAAAGGTAAATATTGTTTGTTTACAGTAACCTTTGTCTACGCCTTCCACAGCTTTGCGGTAGTGGAAGCCAGACCACCTACATTCACACATGCACACATAGTCCAAACATCATCTTTATGGTTTGTATTGTTTTATTCTTCCGTCAGGTCTCCTGTAATGGCTGGAGGTCTGTTTGCCGTTAACCGGCAATGGTTTTGGGAGCTGGGAGGCTATGACCCAGGATTAGAAATATGGGGAGGAGAGCAGTATGAAATCTCCTTTAAGGTAAGTCATCAAGTCACCTTATATGATACTTCCTTACTTGTTTGGTGCAAGACTTGTGTGATCGTGATGCCTTCACTCATACTGGCTTTTAACTAAAATTAATTTAGTAAAATATTACTTTTTTTGTTTAGGAATTCCCACTAATTTCACAGAGAGTTATGCCATAAACAAATGCTCTAGAAGCCATACAAAAATCACAGTGGGTGCAGTTCCCTCTGATGGTGGTAGCTTACCACCATCAGAGAATGAAGTTCTACATTGTTCCTTTTCTCAAGTCTTCCACTCACCTTTTCTCAGACACTGCATTTACTTCATGCTCAAGTGTTGAGCTCAGCTCAATAAGCCAACAGAGAATTAATCCAGGAAAAAAAAAAAAGGCATAATTTTCTGTCCGGATCAACAAGTTTAATTATCTCTGGGAGTCAGCTTCCCTGGAGGAAGCTCAGGGAAATGGGTAGAAATAGAAAGAGAAAGTTGCAGGAAGAAGGACCCTTTCAGTAGCAGTGAATAACTAGATCAGCTCAGCTGCTGTGAGCCATTATCTACAGGGTAGGTTTTCAAAATGAGATAATTTTTTGCGTTTCGATAATTGTAATGACAAAATATAAGTAGAGTTTTCAAGTGCTCAGGTTATGTACAACCACCCAGCTATGGTAAATCGTCGTGTCCTCTACATGGAGATATGTGTTCAAATCAGTTACTTGGCTTTTACGTTTTGAGTTGGAAATCTTGTTACTTTCCAAATGTAGACTAGGTATTTGCATTAGCTCGATGAGGACTAACATGTCTAATTTTGAAAATTGAGTTTATGATGTTTCAGTATACCCAAAGACATAAGAACTTTACCTCATAGCATTTACACACAAAGATTTTCAATGGCTTGATAGAATTTCATGACATAGATTAATTAAGTTAAGCATATTTGGATAAAGCTTGGAACTGAAATTAGAATTCACATTTAGCTTCGGGGTCTTTTCAACCTACTTCCAAACTCTGACAGTGTCAAGCTCAATAAATAAATGTAGTATGTTAGCCATGACTAATATCGTACATCTTGCTGAATCTGAGTTTCAACAGCGATTAAAACAACAGAGCTGAGGCCATACTGTTGAATGAAATATACAGCATGACCTGATGTTGCACTGCTAAGCTGTCTTTACAGGAGTTATCAAGAATGGCAAAATGGTTTGTATTAACTGTGCCACTCTGGCGTTTCTCCAAATCATTTTTATACCTTAGCAAAATAAAACAGGAAGGCAGGGAAACCCAATGGCTAGACAGTGTATTTAGAATATATTGATTTAGCTTCTGTCCATCTAGTTTTTTTCAGAGGCAAATGTAAGTAGTCACTAGTAGCTGTCAGAACAGTCTCCAACAGGTCACCCAAGATTTTGTTATCCAGTTCAAATATTCCTTGTATTCATCATCACAAATAATATATTTGTAATGCTCTCCAGTCTTTGTAGAGAAACCATGGTAACAGCACTGGAAATTGAGATACTAGATAGTCCCAGTGTATTTTGCTCAAGTGATAGATTTTTTTTTTTTTTTTTAAATTTTTTTTTTTTTTGGAGGCAGCTGTTTCACACTGGGTCTCATTTCAATCATATCTCCTGATTCATCTCATTAATATATACTGACCTTAGGGTCACTGTCCCTTCTTATTAGTGTTAAAAGAATAAAAAAATACTCTTTAGAAATTATTGCCAAATAGGAACAACTATCTATTGGGAGGATTTAACAGATATAAGTTTTAAAAAGAAGACTGCTGTTTGGTTTGGAATGACAAAAAAAATGTGAGAAAAATCACGGAGGCAGAAGTAAGAAACAGAAGGGAGTATTTTTTATTGTAGCAGAACCACTAATATCAGCTTGGGAAAGGTTTCTGCTTCAAAAATTTCTACTGTAGCTATAGATTCAATCATCTTGAAACTTATTTAAATAAGAACAAGTTAGCCAGACAGTTTAATTTACCAGCTTTACTCACAAATATTGGGAAGGTGGTAGACTTGCCGTCTCGCTGTTATTCGCAAAGTTAATGAAAAAGCCAGACGACCAGCCTGGTTCAGTTTCCTTGGCTGCTTGAGCGGGTCTGAAACTATATCTTACCTCTCCTTAGAGTGTCCAAATCTATGGCCTGTGGAAGTGTCATAGGGTGGGTGCCCTGTGTTGATGCCATGTCTTACATTAATGCTGGTTTTCTTGGTAAATAATTATTTGGAGTATCCTGCCTCAAGAACATCTCTAACTACTGGATAGTTAGCTTTTCTCACACATTTCTTTGATTCGCATTTCTTTCTCACACATTTCTTTGATTCAACTAATTCTTAGTATTTTGTAAAAATATGACAGGTTTTCATTAAGAAGGTGCAAAAAGAAGCCAATTTGAGATGTCCCATATGCGTGGGAAGTTTGTATTTAGGGCACTGTTTCAGGCTACTCTTTAACATAGCCTCTACGCACAAAGTTTTTCAATGACTTGATACAATTTCATTACATAGCTGAATTGATGGCTGATCTTTAACCTCAGGGACAGACACAGCATTCCTTTTATGTCCTTCATACCTCTTGGTTTTAACTTTGAGATTCATTTGTACAAAAGCTGCGATATAAGAGTAAATAAGTGAAAAATCTATCTACTATAAATGAAGACCACGCTGATGACACAGCCTTCCCAGTGTCAGACTGGGGATTCTTGGGGTTAATTCAAATACAGTGATGTAGTTACAAAGGGGTTCATGCCAGAGCGAAAGCTGTCATGCACTCCCTGAAATGAAGTAGTGTCTGGTTCATCTTAAACTGCTTGCTTGGGTCTGTGAGCTGGAGTGAGGAGTGTTGGCAGATCATTTCTGGTCCTCAGTGATGCATTTTAAACTCTAAGGATCGACAGACTACTGTAACCGTTCTGCTTAACATTTTAACAGTAGGTCCGGGTACCATAGAATCCAGGTAAGCTGTGGCATGTCTTTAATTAACACCACTAATGTTTTGATGCAAAAGAAAGCTTACAGGTATGTTCAGGAAGATTTTTCACAAATTTGTGTGTCAAATGTCATGTTTATATGTCCAAATTCACAAGTGGCAAGTGTGGAATAACATTTTAAAATGGTATTATATTGGGTACTCTCTGGCCTAATTTTATTCGGAGAAGAATTTCCTGGATGCTGGAATGAAACTTCACTCCACAGATATATTCACACATTATACAGGGAAAAGGTCACTTAATAATCAAGATCCTATTAAGGAAAAACATTTTCTCAACCAGAAGCCTCTGCATTACTGTACCAGAGACATCCACAGTCATCCCCAGAACTCAGGTTACAGGAGTGTTTGCTACAAAGCGAGTGGAAGCCCATGAGTGCAAAGTGTAGGCTTAGAAAGTCAGAGAAATTGGATTTTTTCAGAAAAGCATAATGACTAGATCTGTACTAGTCAAGACTCAATAAAATAGTTTGTCTGAAGTCCTCTGACTTAAGGAATTATCAGCTTCCTTATCTTGAACTTGATATCAACTGTTCTGCTCTGCTCACTGTAATCTGCTGCTATACTTGCAAACCCCAGACATGCAATGAATTGAAGTCTGGTGCTGGATTAAGGACCATCATGCAAGCTCAAAGAAATCACTAATAATAGCAAAGCCGTATTGCTTTATGAGTTCAAAATGCTAAGACAGAGTTCAAGGACTGATTAAAATTTAGATGAGCAGGTCAAGTGGTTGCCTGGGGAGTCAGGCAGCAGTTCCTGACAAGAAGGGGTTGAACCAGATTTAGGAAAGGTGCCCAGACTGGGAAGCTTGGAGGGAAAGTGTCGATTTTGATGTTTCTTTCTGGCTGTTTCACTAAATGTGGCCTGGGGTGACAAACGCCGGGCTTCAGTGCAGAGCAGAGTCGTAAACAAAAGTATTTTTCGGGGGGGGGGAGGGGGCGGAGATTGTATTTTCTCATTTTACAGGGACAGAAGATGGAGGTGTGAGAAAAAAATATACATTTGTCTGTTGCAGTGAGGGGGAAGAGCGTTCAATGGGAAAAGAAGGATACTACAGAGAGTGAGTCTGCAGTGAATCTAAATTTACTGCATGTAATTTAACAAGTTTCTCCAAAGTACAGGATGCTTTATGATGTTTCTGTGACATTTGGAATTGTGCCATAGCAGGAAAGGAAACTTCCTCAAACTTCAGTCATGACCGTTCCAGGCGCTGAGTTGTCAGGAACACAGAGAGACTGGTTTAAAAAAAAAGCTGCTGCTTAAAAATTTGCTTGACCTTTGTTTCCTCAACTACAAAACCAAACATATTTCTCTTCTGTTATTTTCCTGCTTGCTAGCATTGCTGCAGAGGGCAGCAGCAAGCGTAGCACTGGATGCTGTGCTGATTAACTGCTGTTTCCAAATCAGAGCACATGCCTGCACATTCAATGGATGGCAGCCACAACCCCTGTCTCAAAATATGACCTCTTCATTAAATAGTTTCATAGATTAATTTTTACATAAGAAATAAAGTGCAGCATTTTAATTTTTTGGCAGCATAACCTCGGGATCAATTTTTTAATTAAAAAGATGTATGATATCTTGCTGACAATATTGTTCAGTGTGTGCTAGACTTGTCAAAGCAGGCAAAGTGCTGGAACTGACCTGATTAACAGAGTCTCTTCTCAATAACCAGGGAAACCACTATTTAGGAAATCTTAAATCTGTTAGAAAGGCACAGTTTATGTAGTAATCTCCAAAATATAGAGTAGTGAAAGATGTTAATTTCCTGTGTTTGCTGAACAGCCTTTACACTGGCTGTTCTTTAGGCATCATAAATCATACTTTAACAAAAATGCTAACGGTGATACGCTAGCCTCTTTGAAGCCAGTCACCTATATCTAGAGTTATTTTATCCTTATCCGTGCCAACACATCTTCCAGATCCTCTTCATCCTGGTTTTCCAACACACACCTTCAAGCTCATTAATCCCTTTCTTTGTCATCATTATCATCATCATTATTAATTCCCTCCACTGCTTACAATCTTGGCAGGAGGTGGAGGGCAGGGAAGCATTACCACTTGTCAATGCAGTTGTAATCTATATGAAGAACTGACTAATGTGGAATATTGCTGCTTTTCTCATCATTTTGGAGGTGCCAGTGAGTATTGTTGAAACACCCCCAGTTCCCAGTTTACACGGTACAGATTTAATATCCCTGACAGGAAATCCGGCTGCACCACAAGTAAATGGTTTTGCTGTTTGCGAACCCACTGACTGCAGATTTGCAGTCAGTGATCCTGTTTTTTCTTGTGTTTAACTGAACATTCTCACTACATGGAAAAGTTCACATGAAGGTATTCTTTCTCCTTTCCTACAGCTGCTAAATCTGTTGGTTTGGCTTATATTTCAGGAAAAGTGGCTGGAAAATGCTGTAAAGCTTTTATATTCTTATTTTCTACAACCTTTTCAGCCCCATTGTGGTAATACATTTCTCTGGTTTGTAGCCTGTACTTCTCGCGCAATGCTCAGAGCACCAAGCTGACAGCTTTGCTTGTCATAGTTTATATTCTTCTTCCACCAGTTTACTGTTTGTTTGGTTTTTTCCTTCCATTTCAGTGTCTCTCACTGTTGTCTGTCTTTTTACTGGCTCTCAGCAGCAGTATATTTCTCAATTAGTTTTGAAGCCTGATCCAAAATCCATTCAATCTCCCCTCAGCCTTTTACATAATTTGCTGTATGTGTATATTCCTGTTCCACAGCAACACATCTTCCACTGCTCAAAAATCATGTCTCTTACTGCAGTAATTATGATTACAGTGTAGCATATGGATTGCAGTCTCATTCTCGCGTGCACGGTATTTACATTTTCCAGATAGTCCCCAAGCTGGATCACTCATAAACTAGATAGATAAGAGAGGGATAAAAAACCACAAGAGCAAGCAGAATTCAATTTTAAAGACAAAGAAGTGATGTGAAAAGAGAGTGATTCACCCAAAATCCCGTAAGAGCTGTAGAACAGAGCCAAAAAATGCATCTGTGACATCTAAGCTCCAATCAGGAACAAAGCCATGTAACCACAGCTTAATCTCTTTTAAAGCTCATGTTACCGCTTGCCATTAGCTTTCAAACATCCCTATAAAGTGTTTTGCAACATTTTGTTGGAAGGAGCTATATAAATATAAATTGTGATGTACTATATAGTTAACACATAAGCTGCTCTTTTTTTGATCTTTCCAAGCCAAAATTGCATTGTTTTCATTTTGTCTTTATTTTTTGTACCTCAGCTGCAGACCAGATTCGTTGCTTTTGTACGAAGGAGTCATTAGTGATCCTGAGTTTCATTGTGCACTCCTTAGATAAACAGAGAGGCATCGGTGCTGTGATATCATTTTGCCAAATGTCCCACACCACCTGAATTCCTTTAACGATACCCTGGAAGCCTGTAATATTTAACACAGAAGTCATTTCTCCAATTTCTTGCATTTAGCACACGTGACATAAAAATGTACATTTTAAAGACAAAGTTGCCAGAATTGATCTTCCCAGAGAACATAAAAAAAGCTTTTAAAATCATTCTGAAGCTAAAACATAAACAGGAACAGCTGCTAAATGTCCTTCAAGGCAGACCAAGATTCATTTCAATTACCCTGCACAGCACAGCTCGGGTGCAGCACAGCATTTTCAAGTTTTATATCTATCAAATATAAGCCTAACACAAAGTGTTGTTTCCTCCCACTTGTTACTGCCTCAGCATATCTGGCAGGGGTTTTTTAATTACTTTTCTCCTTTTCTTATTTTATTTTACTAATATCCTGCTGCTCTAGAGGAAGTGCAATATATGCGTACTTCAGCTCACATTGTCTGAGTTAAAGTAATACTGGCCTATATGTTTATATTTCTGCTTTCTTCTATTATAAATTTGTTCTACGGCTGACCTTCATCTGAGTCAAACTGCTATGCTGCCCACTCTTCAAAGGATAAGAAACCTTGATTAATCACTCTAATACCTTGTATAGCTTTTGAAATAACACCTTAATTTAAAATTTAAAAAAAAAATTTAAAATATTTTTTAAAAACCCAGTAAATATAGGTCTGCACTTGCATTGGTGCACTGGGTCATTTGAAGACAGCCACAGAGAGGACGTTCCTGCTAAAAAAGGTACAAGTGATATAACATACAAATGAAGTATTGGTAGAAAGGTGAATAATATTTTTTTAAACAACAGCATTACCCAACTTATTTGAACACTATCATTTTTATGAATTTTTATTGTGTTTATGAATATGTTTTCCAGTGAATTAGGTGATATAGGATTAAACAGGTGAGGATTTCAAGGTTTTCTTTAAGAAGCAAATTTTACAAAACGCTTTTGAAAAGAAAATAATGATCATGTCTACATGGCATTGCAAGACTGCTCTGGGCAGTAATGAGCTATTTTTACTTGGAGACAAAACATTCATTTGGGTGTCCATTTCCAGCTCACCAGTAAATTTCATCCCTGAGAAGGGCTGTGCTCACTAGGAGACTAGTTGGGATATCCTCACCACAGAAATAGATACTGAAATACTCTTGATTCCATCAACATGTGTGCTTCCATTTGTCAGAGTCATAACCGGGAGAGCTGCCTTTATTACCCTGTGCCACTAAACTGCAAAATTTGTCTCCTCTTCTGAGGTGCTGCTGTGCACCAGAAGCACCTACCCAGAGCTCCTGCACCTCAGGTGGCTCTGTGATGGGAGGTGGGAAGCAGCAGCTTCCCGAGCAGCTCTCAGCTGTACCTGAATGCACAAGGATGTCCAAGGAATTTCAGGACAAAGCCAAGCACGTGATCTTGCCCCATTTTCAGTGGTTTCAAACCTTCCTTAAACACACCAGCATATTTAGGCTTGTTCTGCAATGAGGTGTAGACTGTCAAATATTTGATTACCAGGTCTCAGCTGGATGCTGACAGCTGAGGGATGCTAAGGGCTGATACACAAAAAGACCTATAGGAAGCAGCTTCCTAAATCACTTTGCAGCTCAAGCCTTCATTCTAACCCCTGTTTCTCCATTCATAGTATGAATCGCAGTCAGTCTCAGGGGCTGAATTCCAGCGAGCTACCCTCAGCAAGTGCTTTAAGTCACACTCAGTTATCCCATAGTGCATCGTTTAGCATGGGCATGTTCGGATTACTAAAATTTAGTCCCAAGCTCACAGCCACACTGCCAGGACCAGGCAGATATACCCACTGTAACACAATCAGGCAAGTAGAACAAAAAAGGCCAAACTCTTGCCAATTCCAAATGAATGGAATTAATCAGTTTGTTTTCCTGTGATTTCAAGAAGCCAATAGTTACAGCCAGCTGGTGAGCAGGACAAAAGAGACAGAATGAGAAAGGTATGCTAAAAAAGTGTAGAGATGCACATTGTTTTTTGCAGGCTCTGTACGGAATGTCAAGTATATGTGTTCACATCATATTTTCTAATACCTCCTTTTTTTAAGGGTCTGGTTACTCTTGTTTCAATTCAGAGCATATCAGCTATTGGATTAATTGCTTTCTGTATGGCAATTGTTGGTGAAACTTTCAGTTGTCTACATGCTTCTCTGTTTTAGCCTCAGTCGCAAACTTACTTCACAACATTTTGTTCCAGAATGTATCAAATACAGATAAAATTGTTTTGTATATGTAATGCACGGACCCAAATTCTTATCCAGATGCATAGAGGTGTTTCATGAAACATCTTCAGGCTGAAATCTGAGACCACAAGTGTCTCTTATGTGGAATAACAGCCACTCTTCCAAATTTGTGGGGAACAAAATATTGTTTTGCCAGGATTAGGAAATAATTTTATAATACCGATGTTTTCAGTCTAAATTAATTTTAAACTCTTGCCGTGTGGTTGGTGTTAGGATACTTAAAGAATTCTACTTGGAGGTTTGGAGGGGGTGGGGTGGTTTTGTTGTTGTTTTCCATTTTCCTGATTTGCAAAGTCAAATTGCTTTTTTTTCAAATCAGAAGGTTATGAATGTTGTTACTATGCTATGTAAGTCATCTAATAGCCATGTTGGAGCTCAGTGGCTCTGCATTGGCTGAGCATAGAAAATAATGCCCATAGGTGGGCATGATTGCCATAGTTCCTCTGACATGGCACACAGCCTTGCTCTCACGTACACTTGGTAAAACTCAGTCATGCTAGGTGAAGAATTGTGGAGAATTCCTTGTTTGCTGCCCATCAGGATACAGCTTGATTTTTTAGAGCCATGAAGTACTTGCAGCTCCCATCAGTTTTGACTGAATTTTGGTTGCGGAGACCTGAAGCATCAAACCTGTGTACTCCAGGTTGTTTCATCTGCTTCAATATTAAAATATTAATGGTGTAATGTAGCAGCATGGTCTTCCTTCTCTGCCTACATAAATTTAACTAGAAGGAAATTGATTTTTGTTACTTTTTCTTTACAAAATGAAGAGCATCTTTGTATCTGAGCTCTCTATTCACCGTTCAAAAAAAAAATATAAGCCAGGTGTTTTGGAAAAGAATATTTTTTTACTTCCAATTGATGGCTTACTTTACTCACCGAACCTTTCTTTGAAACTTTGGTTCCACATGTTTTAAACAACAGACACAATAATATCTTGATTGTGTTGCAGGATGATCATTGGTAGTTATTCTAAATATGTTTTATTATTTTATTTTGAACATACTCTGCTTTTGCATGGTAAAATTTTGGGTAGGAGAGTCAGCCATGTTACGTATATCATTTTCACATACCCATTACTTAAAATGCCATCTTTGCCCCCTTTGTTCCTAGGAATAATTATTTCATTTGCTTTGTGTCCTCTTTCCAGGTGTGGATGTGCGGAGGGGGCATGTTTGATGTTCCATGCTCTCGAGTTGGGCATATCTATAGGAAGTATGTCCCGTATAAAGTTCCATCTGGGACCAGCTTAGCACGGGTGAGTAATTGGGTCTTCTTGGTTTTCATTTTTGTTCATCATCAGTCTCTTAATCCGCTGCGAACTAGTTTTCAGTAAACCATTAAAAGGGAAAATGAATGTTTCTTTCTTTTTCTGAAATGAGATGTGCAATTCCTGCAGTTATGCTGCCTTCCAGAGATAAGATTGACAAGAATAAAATGAAAGTTTATAAATACAGAGTTGTACATTTCAGCACAGAAGCGTGTTTCATGATGATTCAAAAGAACCTAGGAATAACCTAAGGCTTATGGTTCTTGAATTGCACAGGGCTGTCAGTCATAGTTTTTACAAGCAGGACCAATTTGAATACACGTTTTCTTATCAGTCAGCAGTACAGGCAGAATCTCACAAAAGGAATGTTTTCTGAGGCAAAGGACTGAGCAACAATGGTTTGAGCGACTGTCTAATTATTGTGTAAAACCTAGTTGTGGAATACAGCCAGCCTGGAGCTGTGTGAGTGAGAAATTACAAGACCTCTAGACCTTTCTCGAAGACTACTGAACACATCCATATCCGTGAGGGGCTTTTTGCTCAAGACAGAATGTTCTGTAACTTTTCTGGAGGTGTTCATGTGATGTCAAAAGATGGGAGACAAAGGGCACAGACGTAGCTTCCAGGCAAATACTAGTATTTATTCATGCTTGAGTTTAATCTTTTCTGTTTCAGAGGACTTTTTTTTTTAATAAAATGGTATTAATATTAAAGTCTGCTTGTTGCCATAGGGTAGTATTTTATGAATCATATTTTTTCTTAATAATGAAAATGTGGTATGAATAAAAGAATAAATTTCTTGCTCTAAGGGGGAGATATTCTTGGTTTCAGCACCACAGGACAAGGCTTGCTGTAGTAACTGCAGCAGAGGAAAGAGGCCGCCTGTGCTGTCTGCCTGACAGCTGGCTAGACAGAAAGAAAGATTTGCCTTAAAAGATCATCTGTGCAGACAGTGAGACACACAATACAGCAACGGGGTTAGCGGTGGTGATAAGAAGTGTATTGACTAAATTGTGAGATTAAAATCTTCCCTCAATATGTAGTCTCAGAGTTTCTCCATCCAGATTTTTGCACTGGCTGAAACAAACTGCTTCATTTATAAATTGCTCGTGAAATACTGCCAAAAAACATTCCCAGTTATAAAAATAAACTCTCTGCCCATGCACAGACTGAGTGCCCCGTATCTTGTTGGAAAAGATCTAGTGTGCTGATAGGGTGGGTCTCATCCTTCCTGTTCAAATGATGGATCATTTCTTCTGTGTTGTGGGTGGTCCAAAGCAGGTAAATTTAGGTAAATTTCTGGCATATATTTATCACTGAAAGAAAATTTGAATTCTCAGGTTCCTAGCTTCTTTCCAGTAAAATATTCTAAATCCAAACATTGTTAGGATATGTTGCATCAAGGCTGCCAAAAGCACAAGGTCTTCTGCACATTTTAGTGTTTAGGGCTATCTCAATAACTAGCCATGGAAGAGAGTTTGGTCCCTGACCTGTCAAATTGTGCATAATTTTAAGCCTGAAAATATTCTCTTTCATCCAAGCCAGAAAAGGAAAAGCAAGGAGATATTAATCTTCAGTGTGTATCTTCTTTGATACAGACCACTTGTGCTTCCAAATAAACTGCCCCAAATGGAGCTGTTAGCTGAGATAATACTAGGGGAGTATGCAGAGAAGTGGCCTGGATATTTCAGCTATTTTTGCATTATCATAGGAATAATCTGTGTCTTGGAAAGATTATAGCATTTTATCCAAAACTTCCCTCTAGTTCAATAATGTAATCAATAACACACTCAAGAATATCTGGAAGTGTTATGACCCCTGCGCCAAAAGCAATACTTTTCACTACTAAGTAGTTTCCACTAAGGTTTTTACTAAAAACTTTTCTGTATTCTGCTGTGTAAAGGAGGATGCTGGAGATGCAGTTCACAAACGAATAAGCCCTAGGAAGCCCAACTGGGATTGTGTAAGTGGTTGCAAGAGCCCCTTCATTAGTCAAGGGAGAATTTCCCCTTGTGCATTTCAAGAATGACAGATTTTCCCAGACTAGCCCACAGCAGCAGCACAAGGGATATGGAGATCTGAGTTAGGAAGAGGATAGAGCTTCTAGACAAACTCAGGTGTAGCCCAAATCCTGCCATGGGTTTCTTTTTGAGCTCGTTCAGCTTATGTTTGCCCTGAACAAATTATGCTTAAAGTGATTTCACCTCTCTCTATCTTTTAGCAGCAAGTTTCCACAGACAGTGTCAGCAATGTAATGCCTGGCCAGTCTAGATATCTTTTTAAAGAGCTGTGACCTGGCATGAGGATCACATATGCTTTATTAAATGAGAGACTTGTCAAAAACTCTGTTCTGCATCCCCATCACTAAATAACCGTTAGTGTACCACACACAATAGTATGTGTCATGACATAAATTTTCTTTGCCCTTCTTATCATATCTTACCTTCTTATCTGTCACTCAAGACCTGCAAAGTCTGTGCATATTTTTGCTGACACATACCCCATAAAGTGAAAAGCATTCACATATGAAATGCTCTGTCAGTAAAACTGTTTGGTGATACAGAACAAAAGTAAAGCAAGCTGTAAACATACATAGTAGATTCATAAAACAGACTTTGATGAACAAATGCAGCTAAAAGGCTGAATATTTTTATCTGGAGATGTCTTAAGATGTTGCTGCTTGCCAGATGCTTTCAGTGTCCAATTTACAGGTAATTGCACGTAAAGCAAGATTAATGGGCATGCAGATGTCAACACTGATTCTACATTATAATGTGGAAGCACCACATAATTACTTATTCATTCAAAACCTGTCAATCTCTGTGCAAAACTGCAGTGACTAATCACTAATTTTGCCTCTTTGTTATAGGTAAAGCATATATAGAGAGCGAATCCCCAAATCTGAAAGTTCTGTGCAAGATGTTTCCATATTAAAAACTTCTGAATTGTTTTACTGGATTATTTTAGTTGCTTTGTGGTATTCTTGGCAATTGTATAATTTTTAACAGTTCTAGCTAACCCATTTTAGCCAGTTGCCTTTGAAATAAGATTTTTAAATATTATTAGCAATTTCTTGTAGTTGTATCCCAGTTTATATAGCTTCCTATTAGAGATATTTTTTTTCTCTTCATGATTCTGTAAAAGACATAAGAAATTTATCAATAAAAGCTCAGTGTTCCATAGGATATGCAGAGATGAACTCAGAATTTCAAAGCATATCTACAGAAATTTTTTTCATTTACAGGTATTTTACCCAGCTTTTTAGCACTAACCGCAGAACGTTAGAGCATTAGGCCTTCTGAAAGGAAGGGAAATCCCACTGAAGTTCCAGTTTGGATGCTAACCCAGCAGCGTGGTGAATCCTACCCCTAAGTTGAATTCCTGCCTGCACGCCAGGACGTGGGATCCCAGAGCACAGTGATCCTCTGAGCCAGCAGGCACGGGCACGATGACATTTGCCTCATTACGCAGTGTCGCTGAATTGGAACTTGCACGAGTTTGGGGTCAGGAGTTCTGCTGATAAAGGTGGGTTCAGATTCCCACCTGAACCATTTGCTCAGCCTTTTTGTGTGGCTTTGAAAAGGGATCTTTAAAGAAGATTTCTGTAGCAATACCTCTGATGTTGTGACCACGTTTGCATTTTTGACAGTTTCCTTTAATATTATGACCTTTTTTTTTTTTTCCCCAGCTGCAAGTAACATTTGGGGCTTTCTTAAAGCAGCCCATGAATGTTTTCAGCTTCCAGGCAAGTTAAATAACCAAGAAGAATCATAAGGGGTAATGGTTTTAAACAAGGGGGAATGGCTTTAAAGTGAAAGAAGGGAGATACAGACTAGACATGAGGAAGAAATTTTTTACAATGAGGGCGATGAAACACTGGCACAGGTTTCCCAGAGAGGTGGTAGATGCCCCATCCCTGGAGACATTCAAGACCAGGCTGGACGGGGCTCTGAGCAACCTGATCTAGTTGCAGATGTTCCTGCTCATTGCAGGGGGCTTGGACCAGGTGACCTTTGAAGGTCCCTTCCAACCCAAACTATTCTATGGTTCTGTCAGTTAGGTAATGCTGTGTTTTCTCGTGACTGGAGTGCAAACTGATAGGTGTGGCATGCTACCAAGGGAGCACTGCTGGCACTTGTGCAATCGCCTCTGTAGCACAAGAGAGCAGCACAAAGTCAGTCATGATTCAGTAGACAGAGTAAGCAGCTGAAACATCAGCTTAGAATAAGCAAATTATTAGGAATCAAGCAAGAAGAATCACCTTCTTGCAACAGCACTGCTATAATGCATGATAATGATGATGATTATACGATACAGCTTTTAACTTTCCATTGTAACTTTTTTGCATTTGACAGATTTATAAATTCATCATTAAAATTAATTAAACCAATGTCTCAAACAAAGCCCTTACCAAATAAAAACTATAATATCTTCTAGTCCTTGAATACAAGAAAGTCAAAGTAAATTTTTTAAATGCTATTTTTTTTTTAATTTACTCCAATCTGAAAAAACATTTTGCTTTTAAGTTAATAAATGCAGCAGGACAGGCAGCTTAACTATCTGAAAGGAATACAAATAAGATAGAGAGCTAGATGTTTCTGGAAAATAACAGCATCAAAGTGGTGGTAGCTACTTTCCAGGATTTGTTCAGTAGACTAGCACTGGAACCCAAGTTACATGGCTAAAGAAATGTATTTGGAATCAAACCTCTGAACTCTCTCCCAGGCTTGGCTGCAGGGGTGGGCTGTGGTCTGTGTGGGTCTGTCAGGTGAGCACGGGGGCACTCAGCATACCTGCAGAAATGTTTTTGCACTGTCGCTCAGCTTTCGGCAGCTCCCCCCAGCCGCCCTGCAGGGACCTGCAGCCTCAGAGCTGGGGCAGGCAGCATCCTCACAGGGACCCTGCTCAGCGGCCCTACCCCCAAGAGAGCCGCTGAGCAGAGATGCAGCCTTTGCTCACTGGGATGGATTTTTGGTGCTTTTTTTCACTTTTTTCTCATGCGTAGATCTTAATTTTTTTTTTTTTTTTTGCAGTGGAGATGCAAACCTTTACAGAGAGAATGAAATCCTGGCTGTTTTCAGATGGCATCTGTGGAATTTCAGTCCTAGGTATTTGCAGGCTGCAGGCTGAGAATAAATAGTCTCTTGCTTGTCTGCCAGCTGTGCTAACTCTCATGAGAGTTATTTATATACAGCACCAGCTTTATCACGTAGTTAGCATACTGTCTTCCATGGAGAAGCATTTCTTTTATGCCTGCAGACATCTCTTTATTTGGTCGGGGTTTTTTACACAAATGCAAACCATTGCTGGAGTGAAATATGGTTACGTTTTAAACACAGTTAAATGGCCAAAAAAAGACACCCAAGAGGGGGAAAGATTGACAAACACGAGCACTGCCTAAGTTGAAAGGGAGGTGGGCAAGAAGTGGAAAGGGATGAAACCCCCCACTTCAACTTAACCGATGTGGGCAGGTTAGATATTGAGATCTGAACATCACAAAGCTGTAATTAATGTCCAGGAAATGTTTTACCATGCTTTCACTGTAGAAATACACAGAAATGAGAAATGGTTGTGTTCCAACACTGATGGAAGGACCTTTGCATGAAACTGAGGGTGCCGTTTTTCTCCTTGTGAGTGCTTTGGAGGATTGTACCTTGCTGGCTCTGTCATATTAATCCATACTTGTTGGACGGGCTCCTCCAGTCACACTTTGTTCTCTTCTGTGATGATTTATTGTGTCATTATGCTACCCATATTCCAGAGGAACATAAAGTTTAGTTGTCTTGGCTGGATGGATCCCAATGCGTTTTTTAAATGTCTTTTATGTAAACCAAACTGTATATTATATTATTTCCAGCCAGATGAAATACAGCTGCTTCCAGAAGTAAACAGGGCACCCCTTCTGAAGTAGCAACAACAGTGTGCTTCACAAAACAAATCATAAAAAACATTTAAGTTAGGAAGATTATGTAGGTGGAGTGAAAATAACCCCACTGGAATTGTAGTAGGAAGGAAAAGAGATTAATATGTCAGTTGTTGCAGAGACTATTCTGTTATTTTTAGCAAATAAACAGTCATATTCTCTCTTACATTTCGCAACTGAAATACAGTCAGGCCTCAGACATGCTGTGGTGATTCATATTTCATTGGTGTAATTGAAAGTGATTTTTGATTACTATCATGACAAATAAGACTACACTAGCTGGTGACATCCAGCTCCTTAAAATGTTCAGATTAGATGTAGGACAACAGGAACTCATTACAGAATCCGAATGTTCCAATAGTAGTTTAATATTGACAAAAGTAAAGTCTGTGGATTGGGGTCAGGGTTGGTTTCATGCAAACAGTGAGATAGGCACAAAAGCAGGGGAAAAAAAAAAAAAGGTTATGCAGGTGAAATGAAACAAATAATAAAACCATTGTGCTGCTTTAGTGCCACCGGATAACAAAAATCCACTTTAGAACATTTGGAGAAACTGAAAACAGAAATTACGTTTTGATATGAGATGCAACCAGAGGATGGAGTTGTGCAGGTTTGCAGTGTGGAACAGCTACAGTGAGGTTGCTCTCTGATCAGTGCTGGCATTGCAAGCCAGCACACCAGCCGCAGGCATGAAATGTGGAACTACCCATCTCCTATTAGGGACGAATCTAGTTAAACCTTGCTTAGAGGGCATATTTATGAATCTGTCCTTTGACATGTCCCTGCTTTACTCCACTTTTTCATTCTCGCGGCCAGCATCTACTTTCTTCTCACTGCATTTATTTGAGTAATATCACGTCTCTTGAAAAAGACAGATGATCTTTACACACTTAAAAAGAAGGAACGGTCATTTGATTAGAAAGATATATCTTACCCACTCACTGAAGAAAGTGAAAGGGACAAAATGGTCCATGAAAAATTTCTTTTTTTCAAATGGAGAAGTCCTCGTTTATCTCTCTCTTTCTCCAGTTAAGTTGATTTAAACTCTTTTATTGAAGTGTAGGTAACAGTGACATTGTAACTTACTGTCTTGTAAACTATTGCTGAGTGAAAATACAGAATACAGTCATAGTCTTAAATGTGTGAGTTCATACAAACTTAAAGAAAACTTATCCAAAGCCCAACAGTAAAGGATTTACCTGAGAGTAAAATTGTAACAGTGACACAAAACTTAATTACATCAAGAATGTGTAGGTGGGCAACCAATGGCAGCTGATGAGTCAGTCTTAGAGCAGTTGCCATCATTTTTGTATGTATCTCACAGCTTCTTGGTGACAGCTGTCAGAACCTTACATATAGAAATACGCGTCTACTGAAATATCATTGGGCCTTATTTACTATCGTACAGAACTTTTTTTTACTGAAAATGACGAGAGAGAACAAATTATCATTGAACTGTCATGGATAAGTCCTGAGAAACTCCTCAGATGTCCATCTAGAGTCCCTGTGACTTCCTTACGTTATGCGTCAATTCATGTAACCGATTAATTGAAGCGATCTTCATTTAATTGCTTCTATTTATTTTTTCCTTTTTTTTCTATTAAAATAGTAGCTTAACCAATGTGGACATCTGTAACCTTGCAATGAATTTGACAACCAAGCTAATCTACAGCAGTTTTCAGTTGTAGAAACATCGCATTTTTCCTTTCTGTTTGCATTTAGATGAGATGTTTAGATTGAATCCTAGCAAGTGTGATCTACCACAAAGTTATCCCAAAACTGATTCTTCTTATTGATAAAAATATTTGATGTCATTAGAGAAACTGGGATTTAAAGGAATTTTCTTTAGAAGATTACATAAAGAGTAGCAGAGATAGAAATCAAGAAGATTCAAATCTAACTCTTATTTTGTTTGTTCTAAATTCTTTGTAGAGTAGCTTCGCTGTGAGACTGGAGTGCTTAAATGATGCTATAAGATGTTCACAAAATGACACCTAGTCTAGTAGTCTCTTAAACTTCTTTAACCTGTAAATTCTGTGGCAGTACATACACACGGTAAAGTCCTAATGAATTGAACGGCTTAGCACCTGTTTTATAGTTAGGGTTTGTCAAGATTTGATAGCTATTCATAATCATTCCTACTAATGAGGCTTAATATCTTGCATGCTCAGATTGTGTCTAGCCTTGCCTAAGGCTCAGGCAAGGAGGGAGTGACTGTCCTCCCTTCTCCAGCATGTGAGATTTTCACCCAGATTGTGGGAAGGCCAACTCTTGGAGACTCATAAAGGACTTGCAATCCTTACCTCACAGTAAGTCGCTTGATGGGTAGGCCTTAAAGTGTTTAAAGATGAGTGCTCTCATTCTGGTTGTGCTCCTCTACATTTCTGTTGTGACAAGATGACTAAAAGACCAGCAGCTCACTGACATAATTTGCAGAGAAGAGTTAAGTTCCTAGGCGGTTCTTCAGATAAGGCAACTTCTCATGACGTTAGACAGCCACAGGACTGGGACCTTCAGCTTACCTGACCTCACTGATCGTGGACAGCCTGAACTTTTGCTCCAGGAACATGCTAGGTTAGCGTGTTCTAAACAGGAATGCAAATGTGGCGTGCCTTTATTATGTGAGGTTGCACCAGACTAGCTTTCAGAACTTCAGCCCTAAATGACTGCATTCAATTCAAGTAGGGGGATTAACTGCAATTGAAGTTTTACTACTAGCCTGGACATGTTTATGTTAAAAGGAAGTGTGGTGGATACTGAGCTTGCATAGTGACAATAAGGATAAGAAACCCATGCTAACTGAAGTCAACAAACCTCTTTAAAACTAAAGTGTTTGGATGCTGAGGGCTTGTTCTAGTAACAGGCCACTTCAGAAAGAGCTTCCCACTACTCCAGGACAGGGTTCCTTGCAGTCATGTTCATAAAAGTCTGGAGATTTAGAGCTAGCAAATCAAGAGTTTATATTTTTGAAAGAGAACTTACTGAAATTCAGGGGGCTGCCTCATAAGGTTCGGTTTATGGCAGCAAAGATAATATATAGCTTTATTACAGGATCTGGCAAGGTTTAGGATGATTTTTAGTATACGGTGGAGAGAATGGTCTTGGAGGAACTGGGAAACAAACTTTTACATAGATTTGTCTAAAGTGTCTTACCTGGTACTTGGGGAATGGTGGTAAGAACTGATTTTTTTTAAATGCAGTGTTTTAGTGGGTTTACACACACATGCGCACACAAAACCCTAACAGTGATAAAGAACTTATTGGAGGGGGAAAAAAAAAAAGAAAAAGAAAAAAAAAGCGGTTTTGGCTGGTGGTTGAGCTAGTGACCACGTACAATATCAACATTTCTGTTGGATTCCTGTTTTATTCAGTTATAATCATCTAAAGCAGAATGCAGGTTTTTTTAATACAGCCAGATAACTAAAGAGAAAACTCCAGCTGAGCCTACTCCTTATGTTGATGGGATAAGTCACTGCTAGAGTTACTCTGAATTTTTCTTTCCTAAGAGAATTTTTTTACTGTACTTTTACTGTATGCTTATTTTTACCGTATGGTTTTTAAATATGAAAATAGCACTATCAGATAAAGTGATTGTAAAAAATAGTATGATATTTTCTAGAAGAGTCTTAAACTGCATTTGCATTGTAGTAAATGAGGTGTGCGGCATTACAGTGGAAGATATGCTAGAAAGATCACGCCTGTTTTCATGATTTAATGTGCTTAATCATATCTTTGCCTTATCTACAAAGTCTCATCGCACAGTATTTTTACTTTTCAGGAGATATCTGTGTTACAGGGTTTCTGCCAGGAAGGTGGGATTGTCATTTAGATGTTGTTCTTGAATTTGTTCTGGTTTTCCTTGTCCTACCCGGTTCCTGTATTCCTGAGTTCATATTTCTTGTAAAGTAGTTTAAGTTTTCGGAATATTACAACAAAAGTCAATCTTATGTGGAGCACAAGCCAGTTTTGAATAGGGATATAAGTGTTGTGACTTTTTATACTGCTTTAAATTTACTTGCTTTATACCTGCAGGTTTTAACATATTTTCTTCACAGAGAGAAATTTATATTGCAGTGTCTTATCTTGCACATAGAAACTTATCTTGCAGTGTCAGCTAAAAGTACTTTGTTCTGTATCTTGCTGTCTTTGTATTCAGATAAGCCTTATTAGTTCAGAGACATTTAGTTGGCGTGGATTAATAAAATTCAGGAAAGGAATTTTCAAATGAATCTTGAAAGCAAATCAGAGTATGAATCAGGCTTGCTTAGATGCAGAGAATGTTCTGGGAAGAAACATTACCTCATGTTGATGATAATCACATGTATATTGTCCCCCAGCTTATTACAGAGGCAATCTCAGCATTTTGCAGTTAGTGTTCTATAAAAAGACTACTACAAATCTTGATGATCTTGTTTTTACAAACAAAGCACTAAGAACACCCTAGTGTCTCAGTGTCATCCAGTGAGATGTTGCTTTGTTCATGGGATAAGAGGTTATTGGGCAGCTGTGAATAATGCAGAATAGGCTAAGCCCATGCTCCACTATGACATCTGCATATAAATTTGTGTGGATTAAGTTGCAGAAGGAATTTTAAAAACAAATAAAAATAAAGAAAAATTTGCTTCTCGCCTATTTAGACTCCATGACACTAGATAACAATAAAATATAACTCTTCAGTCTCATTACAAGTCTTTTTTTTTATTTTATAATTTGAGTCAACTAATTTAATTAATTAATTATAATTTTGATCAATTATTGTGCAACAAAATAGGTAATTCTGTTTCCTGTAAAATGCCCACAAAAATCAGCTTTGTGGGACATAAGCCAGAGCTGGGTTTCATGGAATAGAAATAGTCTTAGGTATGTCTATAGGATGAGTGCAGAAAGCCACAAATTGCCATCCCTATCCCATGAGCTGCTCTGCCTCAGCTCGGCCCCCACTTCAGGGTTATGTGCTGTGTTTTTGCTCAGACTTACCAGCACACCAACACAGTGAAGCTTCCAGTCCAAAGCTGGTGCAAAACCATCTGTGATGTGGTGCAGAGCAAGGTCAAGATTGTTTGCCCCATACATTCTCGTGTAAGACTTGACCCTAAAATTTAGGTAGGAATTGCTAGGTGACTAAGCAGTATGATGACAGCTGAAAATTCAGGTGCCTTTCAAATGCAAATTGAAATACATCAGAAGGAATAATTTGAACCATTCGTGCATGTTAGTAGGTTCTGAACTATAATAACAGGAAAAAAACACAGGTACCAATGTGAGCAGCTGAAAGAAAATTTCTGTTCAACATCTGTCATTAATCAAAAACCCATGTCAAGATGCATAAAGAACATGAAGGAAAGTAAGGTATTCAACAGACAGAAGACCATATCTTACAGAGTCAGCAGGAAAGCAGAGTACTTAATACTCTATAGTGATTGCTTGACACTGTAAAGAAGGTAGCATACATTTACTGGTATTTTTCCATGTTTTAAGACTAAGAAATTAGACCAGCTAAGCTTATAAGTTCTGTGGACTGCTGATTTTTTTGATTTATTTAATTCTCCCCATTAGAAACATCATTCGCTCAAAGAATGAAGAAATTCATGTTTGCTTTTTTCTGCTGCACAGAACCTGAAGCGCGTGGCAGAGACATGGATGGATGAGTTTGCAGAGTACATTTACCAGCGACGGCCTGAATACAGACATCTCTCAACTGGCGATATCTCTGCCCAGAAGGAACTTCGCAAGCACCTTAAATGTAAAGATTTCAAGTGGTTCATGGCTGCAGTGGCTTGGGATGTCCCCAAATATTACCCCCCTGTGGAGCCTCCACCTGCTGCCTGGGGAGAGGTGAGAAATACACAAATTAGATTAAATTTAAATGAGTCTAACATTTTAACATTACAGGAAATTAAAATTATGAAATGAGATTTAGCTCCTATGATAAGTGGTGTTGTTAAAGGCATTCACAGTGATTGGAACAATCCTTGGACTAGCCATTAAAATGAGAAACCATAATGTCTTAGAACTATTGCTGTCCCTTTTATAATTCATTATGATTTTGTGTGTACTGACCATATGATTCATGCACAATGAGGACAAGAATGTGGAAAAGAGTATGTATCACTTGTTATTGCGTGTCACAAGATGATTTTAAATGCTGAGAATCACCTTAGTAAAAAGGGGATCTGAAGTCAACACTGCTTATTTTTATATAGGCATACCTCCTTCTATTCTTACATGGACAATTGTATGTAGGTGGAGTTAAGTTTGCTCTGGTTTGCTCACACATGCAAGTGTGACAAGCAAAGCCTGGATGCTTTTCTTCTTAAAAGACTGGTTTTGTTCAGCTTGTGGTTTGCATTCTGAAGGTGCTCTCATGACCGAGTGCCAGCAGCAGACAAATGCAATTTCTCGTTTGGGGGATGAGAGAGGAGAGAGGCTGCCAGAGAAGCCCCGATATCTAAGCATCATTCCAGAGCAGGGGGCAAGCAAACAGCCTACTGGAACTCTCCACCTGTGATCAAAGATGTTCTGCCTTCAGACCTCTCTGAAGAACAGAGCTGTAGCACACCTTGCCTTGACAGTTTGTTTTGTGTAGAAAAAAGGAAAACACAAAGAGTGCAGGGACAAGAAATTACTTCTGTAGCTGCACTGAAAAATTGCGGTAGCCTTTTACCTCTGGGAACTACAGTGGATTCACTCCATCGAAAGGTGGCATGCAGAGGGCTTTTTCCTCTCAATTTAGTAAGATTTATAAAGAAGGCTTTGCTCTTTCAGTGTGTTGTGCTACTTTTTTAAAAACCATAGGAATTTCTGTACTGTGAGTTCTGGCTGCCTGATATTGCTGGAGATGTTCTTGGAGCTCTCAGACAATTACCTTTTATATTTGAAACCAAAGCATGAAGTTGAAACTTTGAGAGGTCTTACCAAATGTTTTATTCACACCTCTGCATATCCCCAGTGGTCAAGGCTGTACCATGCAGGGGACTACTAAACATAAGTACCTGTACTATTCTCCAGAATTTCTTTTTGAAAAGGCAAATTACCTCATTGCGAAAATTTAAAAATAACTTTCTGTGGTACTAACAGTCCTTAATTCTTCTTTGTAAGCTACCAGTTACAGATGTTCAAAGGAACTTCAATTTATATGTGTCATACTGTTTGCTACTTCTTGGCAATAATGAATTCCTTTGTTAATGTTTCTTATATCTTTGATACTGCTGCCCACACTTTAAGGGATTAATGTATACCAAGAGATAACGAGTTTATTAGCATAAGTCAGGCTGGACTGGGGTGCTGTGACTGCTGGTGTGGTCTTCCTTCATCATCTTCCACATGTATACATCACATCCTTGGAGGACTGTGGTCACAGAATGTATAATTGCTCTGGCAACCTGAACAATCCTTAACTCAATCAGAGGGTCTAAATGGATGAAATTGTGATTCAGGTATTCATTCTTTTCACAGCAATATTAATATAGTCTTTGCATAAAAGCAAGAATTTTTAAAAGTAAATCAAATATTATAGCAGTGGTATCAAATCTGTACCTTAAATGCATTTATTAAGTACTTAGGAAAGACATGAAGACCAAAGGCTTTCTGTTTCCTCTAAAATGCACTTTCTCTAAAATAGCAAGAGAAATTTCAGCCCTACTACACTATTTCTTCCTGAGACTGTCGTATTCCTATGAAGTTTTAATTAATTTGTTGGCACTTGCAAAGAACTTGAACATCTTGAAGGTCAATGGCTGTCATAATTAGAAGCTGAAAGAGGAAAACAGGCTGTGCGTTATTGCTTTGTAAGAATCAAGCAGCTCTAGAAACCTTGCTGATTATACACACCAAAAGTCTGTGCCAAGCCTGTCTGTCACTTTGTACCCGCTCTACTTCCACTTGGAAAGACTTTTCATCTGCTTGTCTACGCCAGTCTGAGAAAGAATAAACAAAGAGGTACTCAGGCAATTTTTGGCTCCCGTGTTTTGATATCTAGCAAGTAAAAGTATGTGGTATGAAAGCAGACATCTCATAAACAGCCTCTGCACAACTCCCTTTTTTTTTTTTTTTACAAACACATTTTTTTAAAATCAGACTCTTAGAATTCTTGACAAAATCTGTTCATGATGGAAAAGAAGAAAATTTGCAAAACAAAAAACAATATTCTTTGCTACACTTGTCATGGCTGTATCTCCTCTTCTTGTTTGTGCCTTTTGTCCTTTGTAGCTGGCTAGGTGTACATCCCCTTGATATTCTCTTCTACCTTGTAACATCTGAAATATGTGCAGTAAAGCAGCATAACAACAAATCCAGACAGATTCAGGTAGCGAGACTGTTAGTTCTGTGTCTGGGTGAGATAACTGTACTCTTTCCTCTCCCACTGTGGAAAAAAATGAAAGTTTTCAATTAGCTTTTGTTCTTATCCTTCTGAATATATTGGAAAGTATGCTAGCAGTTGAAAAACAGTAATACCCATCTCGTTCTCTTTTTAAGATGGAATAATTTATTTGTAATGTGTATTTGAAATCATGCTGAAGGAAGTTAAAGCAATAGCTGCATTAGGTGAGATTTGGACACCAGATGTTTACTTAGGAAGTACTTATGAATCTACAAGTTGTGATCCAGCATGAATATATTGTGCAGATATCACATCTCCACCAATATCTTTGAAAACACATTTTACAGTAAATCAATCGTATGATGTCAGCCATCATCATTTATTTAAGACTTCATGAATCCTATAGTCATGGTGATATGAAAAAAAAATTGGTTTACTCAGTCAAAATGGAAATATTTAAGCTTAGTTTCCTTTGCTGTTACATTCAGTGATTTAATACACAGCAAGTCTCTCAGTCACTACAGCAGTGCTAAGCTGTAGGACCTGAAAATATTCCTTTCTTAGTCCCCAACTCATGGATTTTACAGAATTGTTTTACTGCACTGACATGAAAATGTCACCCATGAAGTCAAGCAGCACATTTGAAAAAGGATTAAAGCCTAAGAACTCACTAACTTCTCTTTTGATTACTTTTTTTTTTTAAAGTGTCATTCTCATACTCTTAATGACTCAATCTCAGCCCACCAAGTGTCACACGTCTGTTGTACAAGAGTGATATAACCAGCTATTCCCCACCCTGCGCAGACCAAGCGCTACACAGCTGGGCTGTTCAAGTTCTTTCATCAGGATCAGTGCCACACTGAATAACAGAGTCCCCTGTTTCCGCAGTGAGGTCTTTGGCAGCGCTTGACTTCTTTTAACTTCGACTTTTCCTTTTCATGGCTCACACAAAGGATAAATACTTTTAAAATTACTATGTATCAGTTGACAGGAAAGGTGGCTCATTTTTCCATATTTCATCTGTAAGACGTCGATGGCCCCAGGGTTATCTGAGAATGTATGCAGTGCACTAAAGCTTACTTTTAGTGCTGCTCAAATGAAAAAAAGCGACATGAAGGAACATTGTTAATACCTTCTAAGAGCTAGAGCCCCTTTCTTATTTGAGGCATTAAATCAGATGTATGGAAAGTGTTATATAAACTGATAGCACCAAGGTGCCTCTCTTCTTGCTCTACTGGGGCACCCTCACGATTGTCCCAGCACCCTCTCCACATTCATTGTTCTAGCGGATGACCATACTGAACATAAAGTTGTCTTTTGGTGCGGACAGTTTCGTGCTGTGATGAGCAAGCAGAGTAGCTCCCAGGACCCCTGGGGGTGCCTCCCTCTCTGACTCACCCCCTCAGCCCCAGACAGGCTGAAGTGACCCTGGGTGACAGCCTGGCTCTGGTGCAGGCAGGGCAAGGCTGCTGGAGCCAGGACATCACCCGCTACCTCAACAGCAAATCTTGCTGGAACTCCTGTGCCTTTGAACAAAGTTGGAGAGTTTTAGAATTGTCTAAGACAATTGGTCAAAATAACCACTGGACCCTGGGAAGCTCTAATTCTCCTCTGTAATTATTGTTCAGCCTGAAACGTAGGGGGGTGGGGGGACATCGTCTTGACTTTTTTTCATTTAACATGGAGAATGCAAGTGTGTCATTACATAGCTCCCACCACAATGTTCAAAAATCTCAAAATTCATCCTAGCAGGCTGTATCAATGGCCTGCGACCCTTTGTTTTCCTCAGAAGATTATCATGGTAATGAACACATCCATTGCTTTCCGGTTTCCATTCCATGCTTGTGTACTAGTGACAAAATATTTTTGAGATTGTAGCGCTATGTCATCTTAACCTGCCTCTCCAATGGGGAGCTTATTAAATCATATAACTGCTGGATTTCTGCAAAACTCCAACATTAATTTAGCCAGAGGTCAAGTTAACTGGAAGCTAAGCTACTTCTTTCTCAAGGTCTGGCCTGCTCTGGAGTAAAGCCTTTTTAACACAGGCTGGCTAACTTAGAGGAAGCAAGCTGTAGTTTTAACATAAGTTAACTGCTTTTTGTAAAACTCAAGGATTACTGTGTCTTGGCTTACCCAGTGATTTCTCCTTACGGCTTGCTACCTCATTTAAAGCACACAAGTCAGACGCTACACCAGCAGAAATCCCTCTCAGGTGACACATTTTTGTTCCCAAGTGTTATTGCAGCACTGAGAAGCCTGCACGTCCTTGCTTAGACACCTCTAGTGTAGAACAGGGAGAAAGCAGACCCCTCAGAGTTTGTGTTCTCTGTGCTTTTATGCCTTATCCGCTCTCTGTTATAGGCTGCAAGGCCCATAGTCTTAGTATCTATGTCCCAACATGTTAGGATGGAATTTCAAGAATTAAATATGCATGATGACTTCTATATAGTGTCCCGTGATGTTTTTTTGGAATTTCTTTAATTCTAAACCAGCCTTCAAGGTCACCGCTAACCATTCTCGTTAGTCCATACAGACTCCCTGAAAGCGTGCTTTTCACATATGCTTATCTGTTTCTACAAATGACAGCATTTAAGCTTGAGAAAAAAATCATTGTACGTAGCAATCAATGCCCTACCTGCATGGGTGATAAAATCTGTCTCCTGTCCATCATCAGTCTCTACAATTGCACAAATACAAATGTTGGAAATGTGAGCGTATTAGGAGTACCAGCTATTTCTTTGCTCGTTGTAACTCATAACATTAAAAATTTGAAATCCATTGTGTGAGTGACTAGAGACAAGGCAGTTCAAATGCATATTGATGTATAAATGAGAAAAAAAGCCTCTCCTTGCTGTGCTTCTGTTTTCCTTTTTCTTCTATGAAAGCATCTGAGGAGATTTGCAGGCTGCGTGGTGCTGGTGCTCAGCAGAACATTCCCCGTGGTTCTGGCTGCAGCCCAATGGCTCAGCTCAATTTCCAGCAACTGCCAAGGCCACACAGCAACACCAGAAAACAAAAGCACAGACTTGACGGAAATGCCTGTATTACAAAAAGAAAATGAAAAAAACAAACCACGACCCCTCTGCAGTTGAAAGGAAGGATAAAACAAAACAACAACAAAAAAGGATGAGCTAACCATGTAAGCTGCAGCAAATCAGAGGAAAAACTACCTCAAGGAAACCTTTCAGGAGCAGAGGGGAGAGGAAATAAAAATCAAGGGAGACAGATTCCAGCAGTGAAGGAACTAAATGTAGCTTCAGCTCAAACCTTTCCCAGAAATGCATAGTTCAAATGACTGAGAACAGGATGGAGAGATGTCATCAAGACAAAATTCTGAAAGCCCTTCAATCCAATAAGCATTCATTAGATGTGGAGCATATTCATTGTCATTTTATAATTCTGAATCGCATAAATATACCCCAATTATTAATTGCAATTATTGGCAGCTTCATTTTAATTAGCTCGGGTGCTCTAAGAACAGAACTGATGAAACATTTAATTTTGTATTAGGCCAGTAATCTTTATTTATACAATGTAAATTTAAGTGCACTGAGAAATGATTGAACACTCTCAAAAAAATTATACTTGCAGTAGGTATTTCACAGGAAACTTTAAAAATATAAAATTAAAAACTACTCCCCTCATTATTCTTTCCTGTCTCTTTTGCTGGGTGATATGAAAATGAAGGCAGGGTTGTTGAGAACTAATTACTTTTTATCTTTTTTTTTCAGTTAATGTGATCCTTTGTACTGTGGGGCTCAGCGCTGGGTTTCTGCATCTGGTCGTCTATATGAAATGCTAGTATTTTACCTCATCTATAGCAATTTTTACTGTATCAAAATAAGAAAAAAGTACCCTAGAACTGGGCTTGTCCAAGTTTTAGAAGAATACTTCTCTGAGCACGAGTGAAGGCTCGAAGGTTCTTGGAGCCAATCGCTCAAACCGATGCTCCCATCATTTGCCCAGTCTGCTCTTTTATTGGCTGAAAAATGCAGCTCCTAAAACCTTTCCTGAAGGTGACATTCTTTGCATTTTCTCCATCTAAGTCTTTCTTAAAACAGGGTGAATAGACTCAATTCCAGTCCTCCAGAATGAGAAAAAGAGCAGAGTAGCTCTCCCATGTGCCTTACAAGCATGAGGATTGCCTGTCCTTGCAATGTTTTGTGCTGTGCTGAGAAGTTTTTCTTCCTTTGTTTTTGTGCAATAGTGATTTCTGAAATATTTGCCGGGGGCAGGGGTGGAAAGGGAAGTCAACTTGACTGTATTTCCATTTGACACCTAGCTTTTCTTTTTTTAAAAAACATGGATAAAAGTAATGGCCAGAATGTCAAAACGTGCTCGTGCTTTCTAGATGTTATAGAATTTGTGCACATCTCCATGCACGTATGTGGACTTTGATGATCCAGCTTCTGTGTATGTCATGACAGTGAAAGACTTTTAAGAAATCCTCCTCGTTCTGGAGGTATCTGAAGGATTTTTAAGTAGCCAAACTAAGGTACTCAAGGAGAACTGTTCATGTATTTGCAAAACAAATTTGGGATTTTCCTGGTTTTGGTGGCAGTGGGCAGCTTACTCCTTTTCAATCCAGTCTTCCAGAAAAATATACATGGCAGCAGTGGTACATCACACACAGATTAATTATTACTTAATTGCTTCAGTCTCAAAAATGAGATTTTCCTTTTAAGAATAAGCTACACTGCAGAGTGTTTACAGAAGGCATGCAGACAGCACAAGGAACCTCCATGGGTAAGCACAGTTTCAGTACAAATTTGTTAAGTGCTTTTTAATTTTATGCACTTTGAACCGTAGTGTGTGACCTGCTCCACAATGGTGTTATTATGTCAAAGTAAGAGCAAGCAGTGGAACAGGGTGTGCCTGAGTTTTCAAGAAATATTGCTCCAAAGCCTGCGCGAGACTGATACGGAAATAATTTCGTCTTAATACAGTTGATCTCTCTTGCTCTAGTAGGAGGGAAGCAGCCAGACCAAGCTTTGAACTTCTCAGACTTTTTTCCCTTTAGTTTCTTTGCGTGAATATATTTCATACAGATCTGCCTTTCATTTGTTAAACAGAATATTTCAAACTTTTCTGCTTCTAAAGTTGCTCACAAAAAGAATAATTCACTGCAGGACATGGCTCTCTATTCTGTAAAAAGTAAGTTCTACCAGTTTTATGTAACTAATAGTCAATCTCAAGCCTTTCAGTTTCTGACTTAGAGAGCTAAACTTCTAAGCCCTAATGTTGGAAGCTCTATTCTGCAGCTTGGTTTAGTGTGAAACGTGGCTGCTTGCTTTTGCAGATCCGAAATGTGGCAGCCAACCTCTGTGTGGACAGTAAACACGGAGCCACGGGGACTGAGCTGAGGCTGGACATCTGCGTGAAGGACGGCTCGGAACGGACATGGTCACACGAACAGGTATTTTATTGATGGAAAGCGAAATGCAGTGTAAACTTGTTGCCTCTCTTTCCCAGTTTCTAAATATTTCTCTGAGTGCTTCTCCTTTTCCTAAGACAAAGCAGGGTGTAGAAATAATTTGTGGATGACTGCTGACCTTGATGGCTTTTACAAAGTGCTCTTTAACGTAATCTTAGAAATTCCAGCCACCACCTGGGCTGTATATTCTTAATTTCCAAAAGGTACTGTATTGCCAAAAGAGCTTTGGGGTGCCCCATTATGCCCTGCTGTGTCATGAAAATATGTTGATTTGGTTCCGTTACCTGAAAATATTTTAAATATAGTACCTGGGCTTGTAAAGCTCTAGTGGTTGTCTGCTTCTATGCTTCCATCTCAATAAGCTGTTATATTTTAAAATAATATGAGGTATACGCAAGACAAATGGGTAAAAGCTAGAAAGAAAGAGTTTCACAAAGACAAGGGATGATAAAGACTCGGAAAAAAAGCTTTTATCTAGGTTGGTGAGGTAGAAAAATATGAGCTCTCAAAAGTACAGAGGAAAAGAACTCTGATTTGTACTCATTGTGGCTGTGAGTGCCTTAGGAAAAGGGATCATGACCCATAGGCTGTGGGCCTGGCCAGCATGAGCAAAGAGAATCCAGATGACAAGTGCAACCTAACCCATTTATTAGCAATTTCGGTGAATGTGCCTTTCACAGGGCAAAGTCCCAGATTAGAAAAAAATCCCCAAAGCTGAGGAGAAAAATTGACCTGGCAGTTGAACATGGCACTTTGTAGAAGCTTAAAAGCTCAGGAGACAGGAGTTCTGAGGGGTATTTGAAGTGCTGAGGTCAACAAATCACTCTCTAAGGATACTGAGAAATGCAGGGAGAGAGGTGCAAGTGAATGAAAGGGAGAAACTGAAGGATGATCACAATTTAGGTAAGTGCCAACATGTGAAAAAGAAAGCTGCTGAAAGAAAGCTTATTCACATAGCTACCAAACATGAAGCAGAGTGATAGGATGCGAAAACTAGATAAATATCATCAGGTTTTGCTTAAGAAAGACATCCAGTAAGTGAAGGAAGTTATGTGGTCCAGACTGGATCACGACAGTGGTCTCTCTGGCTTTAAAATCTGCAGCCTTGAAGAGCTACAAACCTTCCTTTAGAAGGGGGGGAGTCCTGAAGCTGACACAGATGAGGAAAAAGAAAGGAGGGAGAAAAAATGGATGAAAAGGTGAGAGAAGAAAAAAATATCAGGGAAAGCAGAAAAAAAAGGAGGCTTGAAATATCCTTTTAAGGAGTAAGCTCTTGTGAGGAGGGTGAAGTGACATAAAGGGAGAAGGAGGCTGGGGAGGAATCCATGTTTCAGTGCATTGCGATGTTTGGGATCAGGCTCGATGTCAAGGTCTCATTCTGCATTAATGATGAAATGGGACTTCATTACAGCATGGTCGAGCTAGCACAGGAGTTCAACGAGCCAGCTCCCCAGAGCACAGAACCAGGAAGCCTAAAGCACATCCGTGCTCGACGTGTGCTCCAGGGGCAAGCATGAGTTCCTTCTGCCGGGCTGGTGGGGAAAGCGCATCCCTTGTCCCTGCGGGAACGCCCGGAAAGCACAGCCCGGGAACCCCCGCTCTCACCGGAGCGGAGCGGTGGCTCCGGGGGAGCTCAGTCGAGACCCCAGCCAAGCCCTTCCCGCCGGTTTGCGGAGCAGCTCAGGGCTTTCTCACGGTTGGTGGGAATGAGTGGTGCTCCTTGCCTTGCCTTGCCTTGCTCCTGCGGCTGCCGCGGGGAGGCGAGGCGGCCAGCAGGGGGCAGCGCTGCACCGGCGGAGCGCGCGGTGACGCGGCCGCGGCTGCGGCAGCCGGCGACTATCGCGATATTTAACCCCCAGAGCGGCGGCTTTGCTTTTGTCTCGATTCGTTTGTTGTTTGTTTGTGGGAAGGAGGTGTTCCCGGGAGCTAGCACTGAATTCAAACGTTGTGCTTCCCACTGGTAGGAACACCGTCACGGATGGTTTGTCCACCCGTCAATCAAAATCCTAGAAATCATGCGAGAAATGTTAAAGAATCTTTAGGTGATAGGGTAACAAATTAAAAAATTATAATTTATTTATATATATAAATAATATATATAAATATAATGACATTTATTATTATAAGTATGCATTGTAATAAATAAACGTAACTTCATCTTCTCCTAGAAAGGAACTTTATTTTCTAAAACTTCTTTTTAGAGGAAAGGTGATTTTTGTGTCTTACCTTACCTGATAGAGACCTGGCATAATGTCTACTACTGTATTGCTGGGCAACTTTTCATTTGCATAATTTTAGTAATGGTAATACCCTGTTGGTTTCTGGATTAGGTTAGAAACAAAGAGAAACTAATTTTACTCAAGTATTCAGACTCCTGATATGAGACACATTCATCTGGATGATACATTTCACGGGTGCGTTTGTGCAAGGTACAGATTTTAAAGATACCGTTTGAGAATGAAAGGAAATAAGCACAGAATTTTATAAACAAAAAGATGAAGCAAATGAGGTAGTAGTCCTGGCTTAAACTCAGAATTTCTGTCCCATAGGAAATTACGGTATATGCAAGATATTTCATCCAGAGGAGAACTTTCAGTTATCCTCTAGAAAAGAAATTCTGAAAATTTTTAATTTTAGAAGGTCAAAACATTTTGGTGATTCAGGCCTTGGGGGATTTTTTCAGAAACGTGATAGCATCCTTTTCCCCCTTTTTGCTGAAATTTCCCTCAGCTCGCAGTGGAGGCACCATGTGCAATGTGTTAGCACCTGGGCTTCCACTACTCCAGCCGTAGTCAACACCTGTAGCCTCCCAGGAACCTTCAGGGCAAACTCTGAAGTTCCAACTTGGCAAGCAAAATCCATCTTTATGTTGGTGGCAGTTGCTAGATGTGAAAAAATTCCCACAAAACTGTGTTTTAGATTGGTATATTTTGACGGAAGTTTCTTGGCTTGCTTTCCAAGCAAGACACTCTCTCCACTCAATCCCAAAGGCTGCCCTGTCAGGAACGTTATCTGTAGCACATGTAAGACCACAGTCTAATGAAACATCTCCCAAGGAGAAAGGATGTGATCATCCATTTACACCATGGTAAGCTGTGAAGATTAACTTTGTTAAAGAGTGGGAACAACTGCTGAAACCTGACAAACCCTTAGAGAGCTCCTCTTTATTGCTTGTATCTTCTTGAGTTTGTTGCCTGCATGATTTCAACATCTGCCAGTAGAAACTATCAGTATTAATGAAAATACTAAGCGTTTTATTATAATAATTCAAATACTGTGGATTGACACTGGAGATGGTTTTGTAAATTCTGGTATGAATTTACAGGGAGTTCAGTGGCAAAACGTAGTAGCTTGATGTGCTCAGTGCAGCAGATGTCAGTGCTGGTGCTAGATAAGAGATATGATCCTTTGTGCCACTTGATTCATGTCACATTACAAGGGCAGGAATTAAAAGCTGACAGTCTCAGCAGCCGTGCTAGGAGTGCACAGCTGTTTAGCAGCCCCTAGGAGAAGAAGGAGACCTTCCACCTCAGGGCTGTACAAGCCCCGGTCGTCAAACAGCAGACAAAAGGTTCATGGGGCAGTTGCAGGCTTTGCGGTGAACAGGAGAAGGGTGGGAAGCGAGGATGAATGTCACTGTGGTTTCTGAAAACTTCCCCAGAATTAAAAAAGAGAGGGGGAAAGAAAGGGGCAGGAGGATGTCGCAGCATGGCGTTCTTCCGCCTCTGTCTGTCCAGAGCTAACTTCTGGCTTCAGGGGAAATTGGGACTCTGCTGGGCTGATCAACTAGCAGCAAAGGAAAATGTCAACCATCCACTCCCTCTTCTCAACCCCGCCAGTCTGGGCAGGCAGTAGGTGGACAGGCATCATTCCCTAACACAGCCCAGCAAATAGCCATTCAGCCTGCCCAACTCTTTCTTCTCAACTTGGAGGTATAGTTCAAGTCAGAGCCCACTTCTGAAATGTGACATTTCATCTCTGTGTGGGGCACGTGTGCACTCAAGTCTAACGCTGTAGTCAAAGCACCATGCCAGCTGATGGACCCCAGCCTGGCAACGAGTAACTGAACAACATGGTCCGGCTGGAAAGCATTAATGGTGTCAAAAAGGCCTTTGTCGTATAGATGGTCCCAACCCAATGGCTCTATCAGGAAATCGTTTTCCAGGCTAATTAGAAATGAAGGTGGAAAACTGTGTTTTCCCCAGTTACTACATAACAGGGCTAGGCTGCATGGAAAGGTAAAGCATGAGGGCTGAGGGGTTGCTTGGTTGCAAATGCAGGAGACGGCACCATGTTTTATGGGCTTTGTGGTATGAGAGAAGGTAAAGGAGGAGAATGAGCATCTGCTGAGCCAGGACAGAGGGTTTCTCGGGTCCAGCAAGGAACAGCAGCCCCGCGGGTTGCCGGTGAAGAACCAGCCTGCTGTTTGTTTAATCGTGTGTCTGGAAATTTAGGTGCAGCCTTGTTTCAAATCAACAAGCAGACAGGAATGAATGAAGGGGTACAACAGGGTTCATGCATTTCTCATAAAATCAGACACAGGTGGCTCTTAACAGCTTAGGTCAAGGGAACAACAAAATCCAAAGTGACAAGTAGTGGCAAAGCAGAGCATTATGTACTCAGGAATTTATCTAATAGCATGTAGCATTGTTGCACATTATGCAGAGAACAGAATTTTTATATCGGCCAGATTTAATGTTAACTAGAAAGAATTTGCTGTACAATGGAGGATAGCATATAACAATGAGATTAGAAGGACTGTAGGCCTTCAAATTTTAGCTGTAAGTACCAGATTTTAATATTAATTGGGTGTATAGAGAAGTATAACCTTTTTTGCTGAACAATTTTATTCTCTTTTCACTCCTAGTCCTAAAACTGTGCTTCTGCACCAACAGGTTGATTTTATAATAGTATCACTAGGGCGAAGATGTATTCGTTGATTTAAAAATGAAACTGTTTTACCAAACAGGAGGCTAAGAAGGAGGAAAAAGAATCTGCGCTAGTCTAAATGTCGAGATCTAGTATTACACAGATCCTGGTTTTCAGTGAAAGAGAATAAAATCATCCATCTGTAACCACATCTTGAATGTCAAACAAGACACAGCCCTGGCCATCTTCAGAAGCCACACAGGACGGGAAAGGGCAAAGGGATACCCTGGATCAGTATGATCTGATTTAAAACTTAGCTTGAGCTCTTTTGGGTGTACTGATGCATTCAGTGGGGTAGGAGTCCTTAGGCCAAGGTCCAGCGAGCAGCAGGAATTGGCCCCTTGGCTCACCAGTCATGCAAGGAATGAGAAATTTGGAGACCCACCCACTGGGAAAGATGAGGAAGGTCCTGCAAGAGGATCTCTCTCTTGTAGCAGTGGTGAGAGTGAGAATATCACAGAACCACTGTTCCACACCATTCCTCTACATATTTGTTATTCATCACTTTGAGCTCTAGCTTTATTACTTAGCTGGAGATAGGTAAGAGTAAGAGAAAGGAAATGGCTTTTGTTGGTGTTTTCCTTAAAGGAAAATCATCTCAGGCTTCTTTTTTTCTAAAGCAGCAGCAGCATAGCTTTTTTCTGTACCAAATCTTACTTCTCACTTTGCTTGTGAAATGATAAGTTATCTTTGTAGGAAGACCGTGATGCTGCTTCCAAGAAACATGAAAAAGAGTGGAAAAAGACTTAACCTTTTAAAAAGCAGGAACTGGTTTGAAAATGAAGTTAAAGCTGTCCACTGCATTTTACTGCAGATAAATGAAAAGTGCACTCTGGGGAAAAAAAGAAATAATCAGGACACAGGGGCAGACTGAGAAAATGCTGTCTAGAAAACCCATAATACAGAGGTAAATAGGGAGTGACAGCAGCTAACAGAGAGAACAAGGGCTTACAGTGAGACACAGAAAAAAAAAGGCAAATATTCAGATACATGCTTGTATTTTGTGCCTGCAGGCCGAGGGAAACAGTAGCACATCTCAAATATGGCATTTGGAGGCCAATACACCATTGAAGATGAGTGTTTTTAAAAGCTGTATCTCTTCTGAAGATCATGGAAAGAAAATAGCTATTGCAATGAAAAGGTTAAAATCTGGGAAATGCAACCAAAGTATTCAGGATCAGACCCATACAACACCAAGCTTCAGTTTGTTTTTGTAGGTACTGGTTCTATCAGAGAGTGTTCCCACCATGGGGAGCAGGGTGGTAGGACCAAAATGACCCCAAGATGAGGTGGCTGCGGTGCTGGAGGCGATCGGAGCACGGCATGGGGAGCTGCTTCTCCCAATAACCAGCCTGAGTGCAGTTCCCCGTGAACTGTCACAGGTAAACAGTTTCCACTAGCAAAGTTTTCTCATTTAAAGAGTGCTTCACTTCCTCAATGTTATGTTTCCATTTATACTGTGGAAAATCAAAAGGCACAGAGGAAGCCAAAGAATAGCACTGACACCGGGGGGAAAAAAAAAATCGTCACAGCTCTCAGCAGGGCTTCTAGGTAGCAATTTACAACCTGCAACCTGTTTTCTGCAAGGATTGGTCCATGGGAAAGGAAAATGCACTCTGCGTCTTTAAATTTGGTGCTGTCAGACCTGTCACCTTCATCTGATGACTGAAAGACTGCAGTGTCACAGCATCATTTCAGACAGCTGGTGCCTGATTGAGAAGGATTTCTCTGTTAACTGTGAGCATCCACGATTCCTCTCAGGCAGTGAGAAAAAGGCCTTTAACAAGCTGCTCACAGGTTTTGCAGTAGGAAGATGAAGATTGTTTTATGTGTGTTGTCTGGGGGGAAAAAAGACAGTCGAGAGAGGATATGCTAACAGTGTCACATATAAACAGAAGGAAACTGTTCATTAAACATGGGAAAGATGCTGTGATGGGAAGATCTCTCTTGGTAGTTTCTGCAGACCCGAATGAGAGCTAGAGAAAAGTCACTAACAGAGGATTTCTGAGCCCTAGGTAGCTGTAGTCCTAGTGCATACGAGTGCTTCTTTAACTGGGGTAACTAAAGGCTTTAGGGCAGCGCATCCCCTCTCCTCTCCACAGAACTGTGTCGCCAGAGATGTTTTTCTTCCCTGCCATAGGGATTGTGCCTTCCCGGGGTGTATTCCACGTCGCCGCTGATGCACTTTAATTAAGGCAGTTGGCATCGCTGAATTGTATACAGGCAGGATCTTGTTTAACCAGCAGCTGGGATGTGCAGAGTAGGGAAACATGCATCAAGCTTTGTGTGTGGTTTTAAACGTTTTCCACTAGTAATGCATCGTTTTATTGCCTGATTGTTTTCCTAGCTGTTCACCTTTGGTTGGAGAGAAGACATCCGCCCTGGGGAGCCGCTTCACACCAGGAAGTTCTGCTTCGACGCCGTTTCGCACAGCAGCCCCGTCACGCTGTACGACTGTCATGGGATGAAGGGAAACCAGCACTGGAGCTATAGGAAGGTTGGAGTCACTCTGGGGCATCTCAGAGGTCCACTTTGTCTTGAACCTCTATTCAGCTTAGTGCAAGCTTGTGTTTTCCCATCAGAGAAGTTTAATCCCGCCTTATTCTAATTTAATGTTGCGGTAATCTCTCTAGAGTACGTTCCTTTTGAGCATTCAGCTATTTAGGTCAAATTTGAATGAAAATGGATCTGATCCAGCTCAGAGAGTGTCTGTGTTGGATCTGTTCCCTGAAAGGTGTTTTACCATTCTGGCACTTCAAGATGCTTGTGTCGTTTTAACAGAGGCACTGTTGGAAATACTTTCATCCTATGCGACAGCAGCAAGAAATGCTGCTCCTGAATTAAATACTATTATTTTACTGTACTTTAAAGATTACAAGTGGCAGAAAAATCTCCCTAAAAACAAACAAAGAAAAAAACAAACCACACTGCCATTAAAAGCACTGCTGTAGGCCCAAAGAAGGCAGGAGTATATAAACTAAACATAAGCAGCTTAGACAGTACTTTGATCTGCTAAGTTTTAGCCTATTTTTATAAATCACTGAAAACAGGAGGTCAAGCTATTAATAGAAACTGTCAGAGCCTCCTTTAGGGCAGAAAGACTTGGTAATGCTGCTGAGTTGTTGTTGTTGTCAGGTTTTTTAAATCGTTAATCAGCAAGTTGCCTCGATTAAAGATTTCACTGATAAAATCTATATTCCATGCAGGATAGGCACATATATATCTCTGAAGCGCTGAGGATTCCTCTCACGCATCCTTCACTTCTCTGTGACCACTGTGCCTTGCCCACCACCTTGCTTAAGATGAGGCCAAAGTGCCAGGAATTTGACTTTGACAGATAAACCTCAATACTGCTTTTTAGTTTGAAATTATATATAGTAGAAGAGTAATTCAGAACCATTAAAAATAAATTTGCCCTGACCCTTTTTCCTGAGTGCCTCCTTATTACCCTGTGCCTTTTTAGCCTACTTATATTGCAATTGGAGATCCACCACATGATTTTCCTGGTGTAATCCCTTTGAAGCTGAGGTGTTACCTGTAATAAAAATTAGAATGTGTGGACCAGATATTTAGAGGACATAAATTGTCATGGCTGTATTGCTGCATATCTGGCTTTATGATGCCATAATAATACTTTCTTGCTTCAAAACCCTTCCAATTTATCTTTTTGCCTACCCAAGCTGCAAGAAAGAAGCTTTCATACCTTTAGCACTTTGTCGGTGCTTAATGTAGCCAGTTCATAAGACAAAATGCAGGTCTGGAGCTGCCCTGTATAAGGCTCATCACCTTTGATGTGGACAGAATACAGCAGGTAACTGAAAAAAAAATGACATTTGGAAAAAAAAAAAAAACAACAACGCAGTGCGAGTTTTATTAAATCTGCTGCACAGCTTCATTTTTCATTTCCGGAAGGCTGACAGGGCTCATATAAAAATTCTCAATGCAAGACAGGCATTTCCATCTCAGCAAGAAACACCACAAAATTTTGTTATGATGGAAGTACTGACACAGCCTTAACTATAATACCAGCCTGACAGGAAGCCGAATAGTTTGCATAAACCTTCAAAGCAAGAAACTGCATTGGAATAATAGAATTATGTATACATGTTTTACTTTAGGCTTAGCTTTAGTTTGGCTACACAGTAAGTAGTTTTTTATTGTTTCACACAGTCTGTTTTCTCAGATATGTGGCAGACTTACCTTAGAGCTATACCTCCAAAATCCTAATGATATAATCCTTATCTATTTTTGAAAACATCTTGGCAATAGGTATTATAGCGTTTCCCCCACCGCCCAGAAAAAAAATGTACAAGAAAAGTATGTTACATTGGTTTAACTGCATCTGTACTAGAGCCCTTTACTTAGAGGATGGTATAATACTAAAATTGCACCCAAAATAAATCAGAGTAATAGTCTGGTTAAGCAAGAAATGCCTCCTTTTAAAAAACAGGGAGCAGGTCAGCAACTCTGTTCTGTTCTCTGCACCACTTAGAGATGCTCAGGTTTCCTAATGGTCACATATCCATCCTGCCAATAATTCTTCCCATGTTTTAGGAAAAATGACCTCGTTTGTTAGTATCTTATAAGATGCTTGATATGGAGTGTTTCTTACCATGCTGTCATACATGTTCCTATAAAACTAGAAGATAAGTGGTTTTTATGCTTTTATGGGTGAGTTTCTTCTCATGATGATTTGCATCCTCGAGTCACTGGTAAGAAGTAGGGCTGTGAAGTGCTGCAAGTACAGTTTGAAGCCAGACACTGTTTTAATATTCCATATTCTTATAGCATAGAAACCCTAAAAACTGGTATTTGGATACTGGCAAACAAAAACAGCTTAAATATTTTAGTGGCAAGTAGAATACATGAATATTTTACACTGGGAAAGGAGTGCTCTTCTGAAAAGATTTCCAGCTTATCCCCATTACCTGCACTTTTTCTCATTTGAGTGCAGTGTCAGTGCATGCAAACTGGATTCTTTTCAGATGAATGAAACCAAAACTATAACTAATAAACATCTGTCAAAGAACTATTCTTATCCCCATACAGCTACTCACATATATGGCTACATGTTAAACTGTTATACATACAAGCAAGTATTTGAAAGTCTAGTAAGTCTGTAATATTAAATAATTGAATTTTTTTTAGAACCAATCCAAACCAGCCAAGTATAACTTTAAGAAATCCCTGTAAGAAGTGATGGAGTAGAATGGACCCAAGTAATACCATAAACACTACTGTGGGTTGGAAAAAGAATAAAGTGAGCTTAATACTGGAAAAAACCTAATCCTGACACCTTAATGGGGCTATGACATCAATGATGGGAGCAATGTGAGAAATTAGATAGATAAATATAAGTAAGCTGAAATTATTCAAGATTTTGGAGAATAGTGGCTTCCTAAGATAAAGCCATTTCCTTGACTCTGAGATTCCTAAGCACACCAGAGCTAAAAATCAACAGTGCCTACAGCTTTCCATTCCTCCTGGTGAAGGGATACACCTCTGGTTTTCAATGTAGCATCATTCTGGGTTAGTAGGTAATACATTGGTTCTGATAAAGTATGATTCAATTTATGTGCTCTAGTCCCATTAGTGCTATTTGCAGAGCACAAGTATCCAAGAGGGGTCTGATTTAGTAGGTCTTTAGAAAGAAACAATTGTGCAAAATCGATTTCATTATATTATAATTCTACCCTGAGCCTAGTGATCATGATAGGTGCTAGACTGACAACATTAAAAACCATGCCCAGAACAGCGTGGTTTGCCCAGACTCTCCTGACAGCTTCAGGGACAAACTGTAAGAGTAAGTTCACTCTTCACACAGTAGGTACATAGATTATTTCCTCAGACAAGCGAAGACATGTCATTGTGATAGCAGCTTTTATCATATGGACATCTGTCCTGCTGAAACTGCACAGGGGCTACCAACTAATTTTAGATAAACTACTGCAGCCACCAGCTGATAATGACTTCCAGTTGCTATTGACCTTGGCCATAGTTATAGGAGTGACCTAGAAGAAATGAAAGGCTCTGTGTCTCATTACCAACCCCCTGAACTGTTGAGGCCCATTATCTTATGGAGAAGTTTCTCCTTCTGCAAATAATCTTCAGACTTGCCTTCATACAGAAGAAAAAGAATTGCTCTACTGTTTTCAGATGTTAGACAAGTCCCCACAAGAGCTCTTGTGGCTTTTTAATATTGGTGTAAAGAGGAATTTCTATATTTCTTTTGGAAAGTTCTTCTCTGGGATGCACAGAACCGTTACCCCTTAAAGTCCTGAGCCTGTTTCCATTGAAATCCATAAGAGCAGCAGGCTTTGACCTCAGGTCAGTGTAAGCTTGAGATGATAAATTAATAGGCCTTTGTGTATGGTTAAGTCAGCCAGAAGTTTTTTCCAGAGCGACACTGTGTCCCTGTTCTTAAAAGGCTCTCTTCTCTCCTAATAACCAGACTTTCTAAAAGAAAGCATTAACAATGCTTCGCTCAAAAATTGCATCCCCTGGATATTTCTGTGAGAAGAAAGACTGCCAGCTCTCTTCGGAAAGGCTGGAGCGTTTTTCATAGTATGCTTTTTGTACTGAAGTAGTTTCCTTTCTTCTGGTACCAGCTATCCTATTAAAGCTTCTTGTATTCCAGCTTCAGCTTCCTGGTAGCTTGGCTGACCCTCATGCCCCACTATGACAGAAGTAAAGCCAGATGCCACCTTCCTCCAAGGTCCCACAGCAGGCGGGGTGGCCACGGCACGGTCACTGTGTCCTCATTTCAGGCAGTGCCGTTCCATCAGTCTCTCACAGAAGGACAGGAGGAGCTGGCAAGGTGCAAATGGGTGCCTCTACCACCTCGTAGGGTGCTTGGGAGTTCTTGCAAGCCCACCTCCTAGCAAGGCCATGGCAGCCCTTTGTACATGGTACCGTTAGACCCTTCTTGCAAGACGAGTTATCCAACCTGCTCACTTCGTAGAGCAAGAATGCCTCAACCCATGTGGTTTAGTGCTGTCGGTTTTGATGGCATCTCTCTGAATTACAGTCTTGTGTGTGCAGGTGTTTACCCGCTGTTTTGGGGAAAGGACAGTTGCTGGAGGTGAAAACCTGCGTTTGTGAAAGGCGAGTGTAACACCATCACCCTCAGCCAGGGCACATGATGCTTTTGACTTTGCTCTTTGTTGCATATATTGATGTTTTAAAAAGAGCATTGTACATTACTGGTGTTTCACAGCCCTCAAAATCAATCAATTTCATGTTTCCTAAATTAAAAAATAAAATAAAATAAGCTTTCTTTTTCAAAAGTGCTTTTAAAAAGCTACTGTTTATTTATTGTATTATATTTGGTTTTGTCTTCAAACGTGTTTTTCAAATGTGGGATATTTTTAGTTGACGTTTCTGTATGATTGTTGCTCAGCACCCAGAACACTTTTCTGAGTTTTTAATCAATTGCAATTTGACAAGTAGCTTTCTTTTTTTTTTTTTCCTCCTCTCACAAACTGGGCAAGGAGGCTCATCCTGGATTAGTATTAAAATACTGGCAGAGCATGTTCGGCACGGAGGGGAAAAGCCTGGATGGGGTTTACCAGGAGCAATCTGAAATTTATTTAATCAGATACAGTAAGCGTATAGTCCCTGGAAACTTTCAGACCATCTAATCACTCCCACATCTGTCTCTCAAATGCTCGCCTACATGAACTATATACATTGAAACTATCCAACCCACAAATACCAGTTGCTCATCTGGGTAGTTTCTGCTTTACAAAGATTAGCAGGTTACTTTCAATTCGCTCCAGTTTTGCGAAGCAAAAATTAAAAAAACTAATAATCATAAATATCCTTTTTAAAGAAACTTAATCCATGCTTATCCTCACAAAATCTCCCTAGGGAGCTAAAGCAGTGTTAGGGTTTCCTTCTTATTAGGAGAGAGCCGAAGCCATAGGCAAAGTCTGCATTTTGTGGGGTGAGAACGGACATCATCAGTCCTGGGTCTGTGTCCATCACACCACTTCAGTTAATGATTCATTTTTAACATCTTTCTCAAGTTTAAGAGTATCCTTTTTCCAGCCAGATTGTTGCAGATCCTCCTGCCCAGAAGCACAATAGAAACTATCAAAAACAAATCCAAACAAAAACCAAAAAAAAACCAAAACAAAACCAAACCAACACTTCTCAGGTTCAGACATTTAAATGGGGTGCAGGCAAGCACATGATATGCAAAGGTTATTAAAAGCCATTATAATTTTTATTATATTTTATTATATTGTATTATTGTATTTATTATATTATGTTTATGATATATTATGTTTAGATATTTATATTATTTATTATATTACGTGGTTGTAGTTAAAGACCAGAAGATGTCACCTCATTCTTTCTTGAATTCCCAATTTCATGATGGATAATAACCCAAGGGGAAAAAAACCCACTCCATTCTCTACAGCTTCCTTATAATAGCTGTGGTTATTACACAAGGTTAGTGCACAGAGACCACAAAATCTTCTCAGACAGGGCTGTGTTAATCCATACTCTGTAAAATGAGAACACTTCCGATGACTTAATTCTATCTTTTTCTCATTCCTGTAGGATAAAACTTTGTTCCATCCAGTAAGCGGCAGCTGCATAGATTGCAACCCAGCCGAGAAGAAGATTTTCATGAACAGATGTGATCCTTTATCTGAAACTCAACAGTGGATTTTTGAACATACTAATATGACTGTTTTAGAAAAATTTAACAGCAAGGCCAGTTCCTAGAAAGAAAAAAAAACAAATTAACACACCCAATTACGTACAGACTGCAGAATACATTTTTGTCAGCATCTGGGTCGAAGGAGTCAGGAATTAAATTTCCTAGATCCAGGAAGTCTGTTCTGAGGATTAAGAAAATGCCACAGCAAGAGCCAGCAGGCTGTCCTTGTGGATGTACAGTATCTGAAGAACTTGGCCAAGAGCCTCACCGGATGCTGCTGAGAACTTCAGGCTGAAAATTCCCTTGCCGGTCAAGGGAAAAAAAAAAATTGTTTAAAAACTGTTTAAAAGTACTCTAAGTTAATAAAGTAAAACAAAACTCTAGAGTTTCTCAGGTCAAATCCTGCTGTAGTGAGTAGCTCAGAACAGACACTTTAATTTGGGATGGGTATATGGTGTGCATGACGGCTACAGGAACCTGAAGAAATCCCAGGTTTAAGAACTAAACATGCTGGTAGAAGAATAATGATGTCCCAGCACTCCCTAGACAAGATATATGCTCTGTTGACATTCTTTTAATAAAAGGTTGGGTTAAGCAGGTTTAACCCTCAGAACTGCTGCAATTAATTTTAAATACCTCCCTTTTGCATTCCATTCATTACCGAAGTAGGAATGGCAGAAATCTTAGGGTCTAGAATTACACTGTAGTGAAGCATGAAATAAACTGTAAGGTTTTGCCCTCACATTCCCCCTCTTCGGGAAAAAAAAAAAAAAAAGAAAAGCAATCAAATTTCTATATGTGATATATTTAGTAATTGTGATTCAAATCCCATTGTCACACAAGGTGAGATTTCTTTTTTCAGTGACAAATGTAACAGCAGCAGCTGCAGCATAATGGAGGGCTTGTGGACTAGCTATCTTTTCTAAAGGTAGAATCCTTACCAAAGTATAAATTAAATTAAATGTAGGCTGGGGAGAAAAAAAAATCAGGAGAGTAGGAAATAATTGCATACTGCACGCTGAACTAGGTTAGTCAAATTAACATTGGTACACTGCCATCACCTAAAAGTGTGTTGACTCCCTGCAGTGCAGCTTAAGAGATCTTGCAGTGCTCTTGACAGATAAGAGTGGAGAGAAAAATTGACATGAAAATAGTTGGGTGGTTTCAAAGTTTTTGAAATCTATGATGGAAATCACATGAACTTTCCAAAATTAGCAAGTGAATGGCATTGTAGATCTCATGACAGCAGAAACAAGAAGTGCAAACAAGTTAAATGTTACAATATTTTGGTACTTTAGGCACAGGCACAATTCAGGATAAGAGAGACTTCTGTCACGCTGATGATCATTACGGCCCATGGTGTCCCTCAGACCCATCATGGTCTTGGCACGAGAGGCCTCTAAAACTTGTTTGGGGGGCTATGGTTCTTCCTGGCAGAAATCAGTTAATACTCATGTGGAATAGAACGTACAGGTTTGATATTTTTTCAAGGTAAGAAGAAGTAGAAGTTCGTATCAAGTAAATACATGGCCTGCTTCTGCTTGGAAGATGAATTGACAGATGAAAGCACCATAGATGCAGATAGATCATATCCTCTAAGAGGTGGCTGTAACAGTGCTTTCAGGTTCCAAAAATAATTAAGTTGCTTATTCCGATTGCTGGAGAGGTGGCTGACTAACCAAAATCCTGATGTGCAATCTACTCTGTTTTGAGGGAGTAGGGTGGCTGTGTTTTGTTTATTCCTCCTTATGCTGTGTTTATGCACAAAGAGCATTGATTGCATCCAGAGAATGGTCTTAGTACCAGTAACTATGTGCTGTTTTATGGCAGCACCTTGTAGCTGTGGATTAAGATCCAAAATTGCAGGTCATAGGAACTTTTTAGGGGGGGAATGAGATCCTGTAGCATTCAGGATGCATGCACTTGGAAAATTGTGAAATACATTGACAAATTGCTACAAGTTAGTAAGGAGATCTTTCAAGTAATCTGAAAGAACTGTAACAATAGAGTTAGGCTTCTCCTTTTATGATTTTAAATTAAGCAAGCTTGTTTGGGTATTGTTTAAATTTAATTTGAAGATATGGTGCACTCGGGAACAGAAGCAGGAAGGCTACTGCATGAGGATACTTCAGATTTGTTTAGCTGCCAGTACACAGAACCAGAGCAGGCACTGCAGACTGTCAGCCTTCCCAGGTGCAGTGCTTGTAGCATCATTTATTTGCAGCCTGAACATGAGGAAAGAGGATTTGGAAAAAAGAAGAAAATGGCTGCCTAAAATGTAAATACAGCCCTCAAGCTGCTGATTGTAAGTGGCCCCGAACTGTCAAAGTCCTGGAAGCAACACTGCATGCCCAAAATAGAGGCATAGGAGAATTGCTAAACTAGCTAAGCATTTTATGTTATGCACAGACTGGTAGGGTTATATCCTTCAGTGTCTGACTGCATCTCAGTGGTCTCATTTTGCAATGGCTGCTGTTGTGGCAAAGAACTTCTATGCCTTTTATATCCCTCATTGCGAAATATTGCACAGCATCTTGCACTGCCAAAGGAAACCTCCTTATTCATAGCTGGACACTAATTGTAAGATCTAGCAGTCCTTGTCAGAAAACAATCCACGTAACTAATATTCAGATGTTCTGGGAAAAAATACGATCTACCTAATGTTTTTAGGTTTTATAGGTAAAACATAAGAAAAATGTGTTGTAGTTTGTTGTGGGTCAACAGTGAGCAACTGTTGGATCAATCTGGAAATATAAAGGTTAAATGAAAGTCCATATCTTGAGGAAAGTTTAATAAGAACTTGCTACAGTGCAGCATAGAAATACACACACACATGCATATCTATGTGTGTGTACATATGTGTATGTGACCAGTGGAAAGAGGTGGATGGAGGACAGAGGTTTGTTTTCACTTCGTGGACTGATCTTACAAATATTTAGTATAACCAGAATTGCACAGAAAAAAAGATATAGGACACATTAGACTGATGGTGAAGATTATTGTCTCGCTGTTTTCAGCTTAAGCAATTTTATCTTTTTTAAAAAACTGAGACAAAAAAAGCTAGCATGCAGCTTCCCCACAGCCAACTGCAATCCTGCTACTGTGGGTATAGGGCGGCCCTAGGGACAGTGTACTTCAGAGCTCTGCTCCTGTAATGTTTGGGATGATGGATTCACAAAATGGTTATGACTTGCTAAGCACAGGACTCCTTCAACAGGAAGTTTTATTAATAATAAATGATCATCCCTACCTCTAAATTGAATTCTGTCTTGGGTGTTCTCCAAAGCTTTCCACTGATAACAGTATTTCATGACTAATTTAACATTCGGAACTTCTTTAAGTCTTCCTACAACCATATCTTTTCCAGCCAAGAAAAATCTGAAAAACTTGATAGGATGGACAGATGTAGCTTCCTCTTATATTTCACTAGGAGCACTTAGCTTTAATATGCATTTCTCCAAAAGGCTATGGAGTTTCTTCACAGATTTTTTTTTTTTTTTTTTAGTACCAGATAGTTCTGAATATATTTTGAATCTAGTGCACAGGTAGCATTAACAGACCTGGACTCATCATTTCAGTGGAGCTATGTTAATATGCCCCAACTGATGACTTGCTTCAGGTTTTTCCAATTAATTATTTTATGGCTGAGTGGGCTTTAATCAACGTGTCTGAAAAGAAGATTTTTGTATCTTAAGAGTTTATCAGCACCTACCCTAAACTTTTTCCGTTTAAGGTTATCTGACTCTTTTTTGTGGCCAGCAGACTACTGCCACAGGAGGGAGCATCTGGAAAACCTGGAATCAACACCAAGTGCAACTAAAACACTAAAATCATATGAGTTTCCCTGCATATATTCCAAAATCTAAACTGAAGAGAAGCCCTGGGGGAGAGGGCTTAAAGGAGAGAGGGGGAGCTGGGAGACAAAGCATTTCACGTGTGGGAGAGCAGCCGTGTTGCAGAGGCACGGCAAGGCTTCACTTGTCACTGGGCACAGTCTCATTTCAGAAAAATGAGACTGCTTTAGAACAAATGTTTCTGCAACATTATGGATATTTTAATGCGTACTTCCTGGGTATTATCAGTTTGTGAATAAATGGTCTGTAGCTGCTGAACCTAGGTCTTCTTCGTGATAAAGATAGACTAAGCTGAAAGGAAGCTGACAAGCACTTAACAACCTCCGATTACTGGCAATTTGCCAGGCATCGATGTCTCCATGACCTCAGTGAAATCAGATGCCACAGGTGATCATAGAAGAAACGTATATAAACAGCTTAACCAAATTGATTTGATGGTTTGCACCTCTATAAGATGTCACTTTTGTTAAAAAAAAAAAAAAAAAAATCATCCTCGGAATTAATTTACGTTGTTACTGATAACTTCTGCAAAGGACTGAGTGAGTGGGACCTTTTTAACCTACCCAGACAGATTGGAGATGGCACATTTTCAGCAGGCAGTACTGGGAGGCTTTCAGTGTGGCTGTCACCAGCCGTGGATCCATTTTCTGTTTAAAGAGCATCAATCTTTAATGTTGTTAGCGTATTTCAAGAGAACACAAGATGTACATTTTAAAAAGAATATGAAAATGGATTTATTTTTGTTTTTTAATCCACCAAGGTTGTTAGGGAAACCATTTCAAAACCCTTGAAAACAAAAAAGCTGATCAGAAGTAGCTTTTTTTATAGCTGCTATTAGGCATAGAAAGTTCATTAATTAATTTAACTGCCTTCCAAATCTGGTCTATATAGCCTGTTAGCAACAACACAAGGGTCCAAAAGAGCTTTTACATAAGATTTTTAGGATCTTGCCCTGTCTGAAGTAAGGTTTTGAAAGACCTCTAAAAAGCGATCAGGAATAAGCCAGAAGGTAACAAAAAAAACCCCAAAACTGGCTATTATGTCTAGTGTTCTAAGAGATTTTGTTAAACTTCTTGTCCTAAAATAGTATCCATTGACCAGAAAATTTTGCATTAATAAGTAATATAGTTTAGTAAATCTTTATTGTATAGTACTTTCTAGATAAGATTTTTACTCTTTAAAAAAAATCAAATTTTAGTGAATTTGTATAGTTAGTTGCTGATGAGGTTTTTTTTAGCCACGTGTAATATATAAATCTGTTTTGAGGTCTCCTGAAATCTTGTATTTCCTTGTTATAATTCTGAATGCACTGGACTGAAGAAAATCTAAACAGAGAAAAAAAAAAAGCCTCCAAAAAAATCTAAGAAACCTGTGTAAAAACAAACAATGAAAAAGTTTAGCTAGAGATGATCAAAAAAATGCATCACATTTCCTGAAGGCTTCAGCAGCATTCAGAAAATGCATTTGCTCTGTGCAATGGCTTTCTGTTCTTTCGGTGTATGAGTAATATCAGTGGTACTACCCCTGAAGCAGGACTTCTGAAAATGATGCGCTATCATTTGGCACAGTGGATGGACAGCATGGTGCCAGAGGAAAAAAAAAAAAATCACTTTCTAAGAACAGTTCCTGAAAAAATTGCACTCAAACGTTGCAGTCATGCCTTAAGAGTCTTAGCTGTTTATAAAGTTCCCATTATTGTTGCCTTTTTTTACAGGACCTGATAGTGCTGTAGGTGCTTCAGTGATCCTTAAGAAAGCAGTGCAGACAACAGGGGAACAAAGAGGACATGGGTTAAAACAGCAAGAGCTTGTGGTTACCTAAAGTTGTCCACAGCACTGTCGAGCAGGTTAATTATACACAAAGAGAAACCTCCTTCTCTTGTGTGGCCATTGTGGTAGATGCCCGGCTCCAGGGAATAATCAGGTCTGCGTACTCCACAGAAAATGCAGAAAAAGTGGCGATGACCCATTTTTGAGAAGCAAATGAATGGGGCATGGAGACATATCATAGACAGCGTAAGAGAGGTGAGGAGAGCTGCAGCGAGGAAGTCTGGCGAGTGATGGTATCTAAAAGACATTGAGACATAGGAAAGGAAAATGGTCCTCATTAACCTTAGCCCTTATTAACCTTGGCAGTATCCCTAATGCTTTGTCAAAGTATTAGTTGATTTAATTAAGTTAATCCTTCACCTCTCCCAGTTAAATGACTCAAGCTGGAAGGAATCGCAGCCCAAGCAAATTTCTGTTGATCAGCTTGGAGCTTCTAATTGGCACAAAACACCACTAGGCACAGTTTAGTCAAAAACCTCAACTGGCACCAGAACTAAACCAATATTATCAGCCTAAAAGATCAGTAGGCCCCTGTCATCTCTCTGTGAAAAAAGGTTTCACTTGCCTAAAAGTGATTGATGGTAATGATCCTAGATTAAGAAGATCAGGAGTCATGAGCTTGCACAGAGGTGAAAGGCCAAATGGTGAGATTAGGAGATGGCAGTTTAATTGAGAAAGGAAGGAGGAAATAGGTGGTAAAAGGGAAGGGGCAGGAATCAGGTTTATTTCTGGATATGAAGGAAGCATGACCTACAAAGGTCAGCCACTGATAATTTTGGATACCTCCTCATACCAAGGTTTGCGTGTTTATTTCCATCACAATTATTCAGGAACCGAGAGGCAATCAGTTCCACCCCCTCCTGCAAAGGACTTAAATTTAGAATAAAGAGAACTGCATAATCTGAAATGTATTGATCGTGAGTGGAATTAGAGCAAAGCTTTGCTGGACACTAAGCCAGCACTGAGTTTTCCACCAAAGGTGTGTATGTGTGTTCCTGAGGATGCTTTGTGAATAGTGTGTAGAAGCAAAATATTATGGTCACTGTATTACCTCAGATTAATATTTCACTGCCTCTCAGGCTTTTTGAAAGAGGAAAATGTTCAGCTAAATTTTCCAGGAAATGTCAATCCAGATCAGTAGAAAGTAGCTCTGCCTACTCCCTATGTGGATCAAGACAATGCGTGTTTATCTTCCAACATCAAATACAGCTCTTAAAAAAAGAACAGCATAGCTGTGCCTTCTTGATTCCTTTCAGCGTTCACCTCTTTTTATCCATTTCAGTTATTTTCTTTATCCTTTTTTCCAATTTGGCCTTTCTTCCCTTCTGCTGGCTCCCCATCTGCAGGATCCTGCCAGAACACTGGTCCTTTCTCTTCCCTCCTTTCTGGTTTGTGCTGAGAGGTGTTTTTGCTGTTGCAGATCCCATCCTCAAGATATGAGTGACTGAGGCTGCTTTGATCTTGACTTGGCAAAACCACAAGCCCTTTGCTTGCTGCAGCTTGTGCTAGCAGAGGGGTAGGGAGGAGAAAGGCACCCAAGGAGAAGGGAGAATTTCTATCCTTGTGGGTCAGTCTCACTACAAATTTTGTCTGTGGAAGAGTTATAGCACATAGTACAGATAGACAAACATCTTTGATGGAGAAAATGTCATTGTTGATGTACTTTCTCACCCATCTTCAAAATCCAGTGCTACTCAGAGAGGAGAATATGTATGAACAGAAGCATCTTATTCAGTGGATACGCTTCTTACAAATGTTTAGAAGCAAATGAACTTCTCCTTGGTAAGCAGGTTTTAACTTGTGATTGTCATTATTGAGCTAATGTAGATATAGGAAACTTAGTTAGAATTACAATAAAATGTGGTTCGTATAAGCAACCAAGAGGTTATAACAACTTTAACTGAAAGCATTATTTCAAATCTGAAATGGACATATAGACTCTGATGAATGCATGATACAGGTCATGGTACATGTTAACTTCTAGTCAAGCTGCAGAGAATCAGAAGGAATTTTTTTGCAAAACTCCCAAAAAAAGAAATTGTCCACCTTGCAGCAGCTTTTGCTTTCAGCTGCACAGGGCTCCAGTTTATTCTCCAATCTGTCAGCAAAGTTAATAGCTATAAAAAGATGTCCCTATGATTCTTATTGTCAAAACTGCATTTGCAGAGATGGCAGTAAAACATCACCTTTTCTTTCCTGTTAGCAGAGAACCCTTTCATTTGTTTCCTATTTGTTTTTATACACCTCTGGAGTCATTTGCTTGTAACCAGAACACATGGATAGAAACTGCACCCTGTCCCTCCACTAAACAGGTTCGTGGGAAATCAGAGTACCAGTGTGAAGGTCATACAAATGCACCGTTAAAAAGATTGCCAACCAAGGAAGAAGGATTTCATGTAGAAGAAAAATAAGCCCCCAGAAAGTTTTTTTTCCTTGATTCCTGTCATATCAGCCTCCAAATTGCAGGTACTGCTCTACATCTAAATGTATCATGGTAATCTACACCTGGAAGGATAATGATTCTTCGTCAGGGCTCTGCTGCCGGTTTTCCACACAAGTCTGCACTGTGGCTATACAAACCTCATCTTCAGAGCTGGGAGTCTTTCTCCACAGTTGCTGTCCCTGCAAGGGGCACATGCCTTCTGACTTTGGCCTGACCTTTAGTTTTCCACTTCAAACTCTGTTGCCCAAAGCAGCTCAGTACTGACCAGCTCTTCAGACGATCTGGTCTGTTGCGCGTCTCTTAATGCTTCACAGCAGTCCAGCCCACATAAACACACACACGGTTTGCCAAGCATCAGGTGCAAAAAGAAATTTATGGTCCCTTCTGAGCCTCTGAGATGCTTCTGTTTATCAACTAGCCTTTCTGACGATCAGAGTGTTTTCCAGGCATCTCTGTGAATAAACACCCTTTCCTGCAGGTATCCTGCGAAATATCCATTTCTCTCACTTTTCTGAGAGTCTGGAATTACAGCCTTCACTCGCTGTTAAACAACGTTCAGGGCAAAACATTCCCTGGCAATTCAACTATTATAAACTATTTTTAAAGGGCCAAGAAGGGCTGGAGACAACTTCGTGTAATCCCCATCCAATGTGCTAGTAGGCAAGGCAGCCACTGATGAGCTGGGCTGGTAGCTGGCCAGTAGAGCTCAATGAACAAGTTAGATGGAGTTGTCTAACTTTCTGGGTGTTAAGGTCAAATTCTTTGGTTATTGTAATTTAGGAAATATAGCTCTCTGAAAAAAGGGGGAAAATATTTTCAGGTGTGCGCATTTGAAGTATTATACGATAGCCTATAATTAGTAATATATACATTCTAATAAGTAAAAGGAGAACATACACTTCTGTGCTGACTAGTCTGAGATAGTTGGCTTAGATCTTATTAAACAACAGCTGTAGAAGCTTTGACCAACTTACTGATGCATTAAAATAATGTTTTCAAGACATGCTTAAAGGTTTTACAGAGAGCACATGCCTGTAAATTACTAGACTGTAATTAAGAAGCTGAACTATGGAATAAAAATTGTACACCCGTCCTATTTATATTTGGATGTATTACGTGACAGAATACGAAGTAAAAGGTTGCTGAAGTACAGTTTAAAAAAAAAAAATTACCATGATCTGAATGAATAAATACCTCTCAGAAGCTATCACATTAATGTTTCTATTTGTTGTACATCTACTGCCGCTAAAATAACTCGCTGTGTTGAGTGGGTAAAGGACGGACAAGCCCAGTCAGCTGCAGGGCTGCCCCGCGCCGTACAGCTGCTCACAGCCCCCGGCCACACTGGCTGTGTCGTAGCAACAGAAGGAGAAACCGAAGTCGTCTTCTCCAGCAAAGAGCACTGTTAACTCTGGCAATATCAGAACTCGTCTCTCTAACGGCCACTTAAATAAAAGGCAAATCCAGAAGTGAGGACAAAACAGTTGTACGCACATAACAGTCCTCAAGTGGTAAAGCAGCATCAAAAAAGTTAGTAAGGACTTGATTCTAGTAAATTGCCATGTAAGTAGAGATTTATTTGTCCCCTTCCACACCAAAAAAACCCCAATCAACCAAACGACCTAGAAATTCTCAGCACCGCTAGTTCTTCTTCCATCTACAACTGATAAGATGTATTATACAATACATCATCTTCCTAAGCAGGATTAGCCTACTGAAAGTGGGTACCTGCAATGCAGGAGTCATATAGGGGAACAGCAAGAGCCAATCAATCATCTTCAAAGACTAGAGAAGGAAGAGTTGCTTATTACCTATTATTTTATTTATTTTTAAAGGAATTATTTTTCTTTTTTTAATTTGCATCTCTTTAAGCCCTATAACTGAATTTTATGTATACCCATATGCTTTAGCTCTTCAGCCTGTACCTCTACCATAAAACTTTCTGATCTCAATTAGTTGGTTAAATTCATCCCTGACATCCACTGCATGTGGCAGAGTTGTGGTAGGATTTAACTGAACACAATCTAATTTTTATGTATCCAGGCAGCTTTCTGAGGGAACAGTTAAAGTGAACATTGCTTCTGAAGACCTTTGAACCTTAAAAGTAGCAAAAATAAGAAAACTATGAGCACACACTAAAAATACATGACTGTTCCTCATCTAGATAGCTTAAAAGGGTGCTGTGTCAAATGCAAGCTGAAGGCATCCCTAAATGCAAAAAAAAAAAAAAAAAAAAAAAGGAAAAGAAAAAGAAAAAAAATACAAACTCTTATTTATTACCTAAACTTTCCGCCCACAGTGTTTGGGACTAATTCCTTACAGTCACTTGTCACTTCCACTGAGCAACCTTGGTAAATATCATTCCAGAATGATGACAATCTGAAATGGTGATTACAACAACAAAACAAAATACAAGTGAGGGGGATTTTATTAATAACAAAACCTTCTATTAAATCCCTAATGAGGCACTACCCTTGACAAGGGAACAACTAGGAACAAAGAAAAATTATTATTGAAAGAACAATAAAGTGCTTCAGATACATCAAAAACAATTAGGCATTAGTTTTAATGTAGCCTAAAGTTAAACATGGTTTAAAAAAAAAAAAAAAAAAAAAAGGATTCTGCCATTTGCGGCATTTAAAGTTCACAGCCTGGGGAAAGCAGAGAGCCTTGTGTGAATTGTATATCAATTATCTAATTAACTTTGATAACAACAGGTGCAAACCTTCAAGAAAAAAGCTTTAAAGAGCTTTCGCAGGTAAGGACAAATCAGGAGAGTAATAAGACTTAAAACAGGGAGAAAATAAAGGAGAAAGGACTGTATCTTCTTCTGAAATGAGTGGCTTGTCCCTGGTTGCAGGGACAAGTGATGGACAGGAGTTATGCAGTAGTTACTGGTGCATGTTTATCAGCCCAGAATGCAGCATTTCAGCATGGGAAGAGGGATGAGGAGGCTGAGCGGGTTTCTGCTTTGACTATTCTGTTACTTCAAGTCTGAGATGTTGCTACACGTATTCCTGCTAGTCTGGAAGGAGAAGAGCATGATTCTCACCTCGCTCCCTCCTCTGCGATGCCTGCGGATGGGGAAGGGCAGTTTGTGATCTCCTGGCTGGGCAGCTCCTTGTGCAGGAGGGAGGCTGCTCCCACAGAGGAGGTCAGCGGCAGCTACAAGATTTCAGCCTTCAGATACAGTCTCACATTAGCAGCAGCCCTTCAGAAGCGCTTGCAGAGTGCAGCTGCACACAGCCTGAATTTCCACCATGAAAATCTGGTGACGCTATCAGCTCATGCAACAGCTCCATGCAGTAGCTCCATCAGCTCGATGGTGGCACTTACATCCCTGCTTCTCCAACTGGTAATTCCCTGTGCCAGTTGGAGAAGTCACCTGTCCGCACAGTTGGCGATGCTATGAGCTCCACAGCTGGGTGGGAAGGCGATCCAGCTGTGCACTCCTGCTCAGTGGCAGGGTAGCATCCTTGGTTTTGAAGGGAGACTGTAGTGACCTCTTCAGCTGGAGGCCTTGGGAAGTGGAAGAGGGTGTCAGTGGAGTGTTTGTATTTGGCTTAATCTAGTTAGGCTCTTTTTTTTTGTTTTGAGACAAGTGGGGAAAAAAAAAAAATCAGTATTTTTCTTTATTTTCTCTGCCTAAGCGATTCTTAAGTGACCTTCACCACCATTAAATATGTCTCCTGATTTAGAATTAATAAGCTTCTACTTCAAGGAAATGCCAGGGTAAACTTTCATGCTGGCAGAGGGAGGTAAAACTTACAGGTAGAAGGAAAGTAGCTCCCAGCAGACAGACAAGTAGGAATAGCTGAGGAAGCACAGCCAGGAGACTAACCCCAGCAGTGGTTCCTTCAAGCCAGTAACTCACAGCCCTTTGCCAAGGGGTTGGCTCAGTAGCTACTGCCTAAACCATGAGCAGATGGACACTATATCTGGGCTACCCTGTTATCCTCGTCTCCTCAGTGCTTCCCAGAACCCAAGTTGAGAGCAGGAAGCCAGTCATTGGTGGGCATCCCCCCTGGAGTACCTCCTTAGGCTACCTCACACCCTTCAGGTGACCCAGGAGGGTCCATGCTGGCAGCAGCAGCACTACCAGGACAGGAGGCTTTAGCCAGGGAGAACTGCTGTCATCTGCACAATCCTGTTTCTCCTAGCTCCTCACCAATCCCACACAGCAACAGACCATACCAAAAAGTATATAAAGCCTTTACAGGTTCACTCTCGGAAGTTTTTTTTAGGTGTTTTGCTTCAGGAGCTCCTGTTTATACCTTGTGATTAGTGACCAGCTGTGGTTCCACCATTTTCATGCCAAGAAACCTGCATTTGCAGCCTTCTGAGAAGGCATGAACCTGACTCTCCAAGCACTGGGACACACAACTGAAAGGAGACCATGCCAACCCAAAATTAGGTCAGTAACTGAACTATTTGATGTTGGCAAGTCAAGTGTCAGCACCATAAGGGAGCTTACAAAATCAGTTGCAGTCGTTGCTTAGACTTGAGAGCAAGAGCTCTCTGGTTTAACTGTTTCTGAAATAGCAGCTGGGATAAAGAGGAAAAGGTCGGGAGATAGGGGTGGGTTGGAAGACAAAATTGCAATGTGATCCACTGAGAATGCAGATTTTTTTTTCCTCCTAAAAGCTTAGGAATGTGGTACCAACACGGGACACTAGCCAACTGGTATGCAGTCTTGAATAACCATAGACACAGGACTACAAAAATTTGTGACAGGCTGCATTTGCTAGTTTCAGTTTATTTCTTTTCAACAGCATGCTATAAAACTAAGATCCATGGCCCTGACCTCCTAGGAACTCTAACCTGCTTTTCAGGGCTCTAGCTCAATAAATTACAGCCTGCCATATCTCCACATAGGCCACTTGGCAAGGCTGATAGTGCGATGTGCACCTTGCTGAGCAAAGGCAAAACAGCATTGCGTCCCATCCCACCTGCCTGCCAGCCGGCCCAGTGCTATTTGTGCCCCTACTGTGCTTGTTGCCATTTCTGCTAAGAAGACTCTCTTTTTTGTTTGTTTGTTTGTTTGTTTTTTTGTTTTTTCTCAGTATAGGCAACATCAGCAGTCCCTTAGGCTGATAGGTGATATGGCATGATGGCCTAGGAGAGCTAAGGATGGAAAAAAGGTAGCTTTATGTGTATTACCTGGCAGCATATCTAGCGAAAAGTGATGCTGTGTGGCAGGTTAGCAAACATTTCTCATGTAACTTTATTTTTGTGCGTGTAATTAGAAGAGAGTTCAGTACTTTGTTAAAAGCTTTGAATACAACATCCTGCCTCTTCCTTCTTTCTGACATAGCTTTTTGATTAAGAAATGCAAAGTATAGAAGAGCACATGTTGGCTTAGGAGCTACCACATTCCAACTTCTGTAAATGAAAACCAAAACCCAGAAATTTCATGTCCTTTGTGCTAGCTACTTTTGGTATAGGGGATGTTGCTGAACTTCCATTTCATGCAAAAAATCTTTCTCTTTCATGAGTCTTTTGTCTGACCCATTACTGAAATAACCTTCAGCCAGCTTACTCCCAAAAGGTGGAAGCTGTGGTGATTCTCAGAACAGGCTTGTCAATGCATATTGTGATGAAATTATGGGAAGTCTAGCCATGAATAAGGTCTATAACGTTTTCAGATCCCCTCAGAGTTTCCATCAAGGTAAATCTAAAGTAAAATATTTCCCTTTTAAAGTGCATCTTTGAAGCAAGATGAACTAATTTTTTTCTATTATTTACCTGCTACAGTAGTCTTTACTTCGTATCTGAGCACAGTGGTTGGCAAATGTTGCAGCTCATTTTTTTTAAAAAGCATGAGTGTTATATCAGTAATAAAGAAAACAGTTTGTATTTTAGATGAAGAGACAACAGTATATCACAAAATATTTACTCTGCCCAGAAAAGCAGCAATTTACAGACAATTCAACAGCAGTTTAAGACTTTTTCTTTTCAGCATGTGTATGCATTTAAAGCTTACAGCTTTGTTTTTCACTAAGGTTTTCATTTGTGTGCTAAGTAATTTTCTTTAATTAAGAGGGCTAGATTTGGGCTGGCTGGTATCTTTGAATTTATATTCTTCCAAAAGTGTTAGTTATTTAGATCTGAGTTTTTATAGCATGTGGCATGTAAGGCATGTTTAGCTTCTTGTGGATTTTTTTAGATTTTCTTAAACAGATCATAGCCTTTATTTGCTTTTCTGGAGAGAGTTAACAAAAGCTCATTAGTGTTCTGCCTTTTAAGCAAGGTAGAAAATCTAACCTCTTTGCCTTTGTTAGTTCAGTGGTCTTGGGTCATTCACCAAACAGGAACATTTTCACTGAGAATGGATTTTAGTGCTTCTGTTTCTCCCTGGCTCTCAAAAAGAGGTTCTCGTTGATCAGCTGGAGAAATAAACCTCTCCACGCCATCTGTTTTTCTGAAGATCATGTAGAGGTAATGACAAGTGAGGGAAGGTAGTGGCAGGGTGTAAGAATGGAGGAGAAGAGCCCAGTTAATGCAGAGCCCTTGGGCAGATGCCTGTAGTCCCGTGGTCTCTCCATGTTGTGTGAGCAGAGCGGAGTGGTGCAAGGGACTTTGGTCCTGCTGTTCTTAGAGTGCATCTGGTCCCCAAACTGTATTGCAAGCCTCTCTTTAAGCTTTATTGATTGTAATGGCAACAGCTGTTTATGAGGTCCAAATATGACCTTACTTGCATGGAGACATTCTCGTAAGCAAAGCCAAACCCCAGCAAAGGCACTTGGGCTCTGTAGTGCTGGATGGTTTGTGTCTGCAGCTGCTCATGTGGTAGGGGCAAGGAGTTCACTAGTTCTTAAAGAAATACAATTTACAAGGAGACTACCTGTCGGGGCTTACTTCTCTCCAACAAGATGGAGCTGGTGGAGAATGAGAAGAAGTGTTACATGGTTTGGTGTCACACATACAAAAAAGTGACAGTAACGTTTGGTTTGTGCAAGCAGAAAAATGTTATTTTGCCTGAACGGCTGAGGCAAGGGGGACCTCGCTGCCTGCACAGGCAACTTTCCTAAAAGGTAAAGTTTTCTAGGTGGTTTTAAATAATTAAGGATTTCTCCTGTCTTTCGTAAATGAAGAACATGATGTGCTTAACAGGGAAGGAAATGTTAACACCCACTGCTTTTGGAAGAGCCACAGGGTACTGCATCGGCCCACCAGAGAAGCAGAGGGGGAGCTGACAACTCAAGTGCAGGTGCCAAGGCTCCCCAGAGGTGCAGTGTCTGTTCTGGAGATGGCCAGAGCAGGAGGATGTCCCCACCTCCCCGGTGGGAAGGCTGCTGTGACTCCCCTTGCAGGGTGCACCATCACCCACCTTGCCGAAGCATGTGCTCTCAGGCCACAATCAAGTTAATTAAGCACTGAAGAGCTCCTAAAATGGACCTTTGAGTTATCAAATTCACAAAAAAACAAAGTGATTTGTTCCCTGAACCACCTAGCTGCCTGTCTGCAAGTGAAAAATGCCCTGTCAGATAACCTAGGCAGCACGTATATATCCTTGTGATACCTGAAGGCTTCACTTAATTGCTGTCTTACATGTGGTGGTGATAACTCAGAAGAAATGCCCCAAACCCTCTGACTGGAGCAGGGGCCCTGTCTCCCACTGCCATAGCAACAGAAGTCCTCCTGCTGAGCGAAGCCAGCTGAGTCCAGAAAAGGTCACCAGAGACCTTTAGAAAGCCTGGGAAGCTTTATCCTCAAAGAAAGAGGAAGAGGCACAACTCTGAAGCTGGAAAGACAAAAGAGTTTGCCAGTGGCAAGCATCCAAAATTCACCAGCTCACCTCATATTCTTAGTGAGTTTGCATTGACTTTAGGGGTATTTGAGCTCTCAGTGGGTTTTGGGGGGAGAGGAGGGTGATAGGGCTTGGGGAGCAAGTGTGGGAAGATTGCATTTTTCTTTAGTCTTCATGGCTAGAGGTTATTCATAAAGCTGCAGGTACTGAGGCCTTATGGAAAAAGCCCCAGAGTTGCGAGAGTTAGCATCAAAAAGGAGAAAAATCTCTGTCCTTTGGCTTCTTTTCTGCACTCTCTCCCTCCAGCACTTGGCAGAGCAGATGTAAAACACAGCATGCTGCTTTTGGGGGTTCTGGTTACAGTACCATGTCTGGGGTTGTCAGAGACAGCTTAGTTCTACTGATTATGACAGGCTGAATTTGTGGGAACTGTTGTGTCCATTTACTGGATCCAGGCAGGATCATCCTCTGGTTGGAAAGCTTTTTAAATTGCAATTTTTTGATGCACCCTGTCATGCTTAAGGCTGTATATGACTGCCAGAGTTCACTCTTGACTGCTCAAGTGTTTGTGTAACACTTGCTTAAATCTGTATAAGCTATAATTGAATGTCCAACGATAAATATTTTGAAAAGAAAAGCATTTTTCCCCTCAAAGGTGAATAAGAATGCTGGGGTTAATACAGAGAAGAGGCTGAATGCAAAGCAGCAAGCGCAGCCTGGCTCACTGACCTGAAATGCTGCATTAGCCAAGGAACAAAAGCCTCACTCTGGTCTCCTTTCTTTTGCCTCTCCTAAAGAGCCTATGCCAAGTAACCTCACTGGGCAGCAAAACGAAGGAGGAAGAAGGAAAAAACAAAACAAAACAAACCCACAAACAACCTCCCCATCCTTCTGTATTTGAAGAGGATAAACTACAAGGTGCTGGATGGGAATATGTATTGGGGATTCAGCCGCATCCTCAGCACTGCAGCCTCCTCTACTTCTAGTGCATGCTAAGCATGTAGGTGATTCTGAATGCAGGAAACCTTTTCTTCAAAACAAAACCACTTTAAAATACCTACAGAATACACCAGGTGTTGAAGTTGTAATACTAAGAATTTAAAGATTTAAAAATAATTATAAAAGTACAGTTGTTACAAGGAAGAAATAGAGCAAGATAAGAATGAAGCCTTCTAAACACCTTAACATGCGGAAATACTCAACAGTCTTAACTTTATGCTTTGTCTTCCTACCTGCCATTCAGCTTTTCATGTCTATCTTTAATGCATGTTACTCTTGTAACCTTAGCATTTTCCAGGATCTTTAAGAAGTCTGCAGCTAATAGTTTAATATTTTTTCTCCCGGGAACAGTTAAATCCCGTCAGTGGTTATTGCCATCTTAATTATGGAAAAGCCAATACACTTACACAGCTTCAGGCAATGTGAAAACACATGAAGCACAGACCTAGTACATGCCTCAGTACCTTCGTTCTCCAATGATGGCTTAGGTATGTGCGTAACTTTGTGATAAGAGTCATCATAAAGTCACTATGCCATAATCCATGAGGAAAGGGCAGGGCAATTGAGGCCATGTGTGAAAACGTATATGTGTACAAGATAGCTTTTTCTTCCCTCACAGGAGACTTGCATAGCATTCCTATTCTCCAGTTATTTGTAATTATGTTTCACGTAGCTCATTGGTAACAGACTCAGCTGGTTAACTAAAAAACTTCCAATAAGGCAAAAACTTTGAATTCAAAATGTGGTTTGTGGGGGAATCAGTAGAATAACACGCTTTTTGGGGATGCAAAAGGCTTCAGCACATACTTTTATTAGCTCTGAAGAAAATATCAAGATGAGAGCTTGTTTGGTTGTGCTGGGGGATATGGGTGAAGGATGAAAAAAAGCAACAATACAACATCCTGGTTCACATCAGAGAATGACCTTGGGTTTCAGATTGATGGCCAGCCACAGCACGCAGGTAGAGCACCCACAGCAGCAGGCGTGCCGGGGTAACCTCAGACAATGCAAATACTCCAGGAGCAACCAGCACAACCAGTGAAGCCAGCCCACCTTGTCTGGCACAGCCAGCCCAGCCATGTGTGCTGCTGCAGCAGCGGGGAAGTGAACAAAGGCATCCAGGCTCAGGCTCTGCAGCCTCAACCCGAATTACCAGGTCAAGCATACTGCAGGCAATAATTAGATGCTAGGCAGGCTTCCTTGTCATGAAGCTTGATGTGAAATAATAATACAAAGTCTAACAGAGTGTGACATGTCGGGAACAATTGTGGCAACCAAGCCAGCCTGCAAAACACAGGTGTTTTAGATTAACACTTGAGGCACTGCTGACTTGAAAAATGTGGCATGTGAGTCCACCAGTTTGGATTTGACTGAAACTCTACATTTCTCCAATTTACAGCCACTCACGCTTTGCAAAAGGTATCTACAAGTTGCTTCCACTTATCAGTGGAAATGTTGGTCACGCAAAGAAAGAGACTGCATTGCCTGTTAAAGGCGTGCCTAGTGCAAATATCGTATATATGCAAATGCTAAGTGCAGACTGGAGGCAAACTGGACAAAAACTGCAGAATGTGTTGGCTGCTGCCACGGGTGACACACCCTTAGGTTATAAAGTTGCATGTTAAGGGTAGATGTTCAGAAGCTCTTCAAGCACAGCAAGTACCTTTGAAAAGAGTAACTGTGCTGTAAAGGATGCATGCTCAGAGCATAGTGTTTACGAGCCAGCAACACAAAGAAACTGATTTTTTAAAAAATCTTTTAACTTTAAAGAGTAAGTCTTTAAAGCAGTGCAAGGGAGTCATGCACGCAAATCTCATTATTCTGAAAGCTGCTTAGAAACTTTAGCCCTTAGAGTCAACATACCACAATGCATTCAGAAGTATAATTTCAAGGAGTTATAAATGCTTCTAACAATTAGCTAATTTAAAAGAAAAAAAATGAAGAAGGAAAAAATAGGATTTAGAAGGATTTAAAGGGAAAGAATTACAGAGGGGTTATATGTTAAGAAGGAGGTAATTGAAAGGGATTGAGAGGGGTACAGTAGGAAGTGGATGTGGTGAAGGCATTTGCCGGATTAGTGGAAGAAAAGTCTAGTAAAACGGGAAGGAGGAAGCCAAATCCTGGGACAATATAGTTTCTTTGATGTATTTGGAGCTGCGTGATTTATACATATTCAGCATCTTGGCCTGCAAATCTTAAGAATGATTGGGTAAAAGTAGTCATGCAAGCTTATTAAAATACAACCAGAAAAAAATAGTATATAGTATTTGATGCACAAAAGAGACTTATATTTTCAGAGATGAAGGTATTTCAGCCTAAGGAGTCTCAGGGAATTAAGCAACTTAACAGTAATGGAAGCTGTGACTTGCTGTGCAAGCCAGTTTGAAACCAAAAATTGTCACAGGATTCATTACTGCTTCAGAGATTGAATGTGAGCGTGAAACTCATTTTCAAAAGTGTCCTTAAAGAAGCAGGATGATGTGAAGGGTAAAACTGAGGAAGGGGGGCAGTCTGATGTGATGAGGAAAGATCTGGCATGCAAATGATACTGACTCTAATTAGGGCAGATACACCTTTTGAAATTCCTGCAAGGTTTTTTGTATCTATTGAAAACATATTGAAACTCTCAGGTAAGTAGGATGTGTGTCAATGTGTGTGCACTGGAGGTCCCTACTTCTTCCAGGGCTAAGAGACTGTAAGTACGTGCACCATCCTGTAGGCACTCTAGGAACAAACTGGACTAATCTGTGCTCGACACTGAGCAAACATGGGACAAAGATACACATCAGACAGTGCACAAAGCAAAGCAAAAAGCCAGCAGAGAAAGGTAAGCAAAGAGCTTAACCAAGTCAGCACAACAGTACCCAAACTTTGTACTCCCTTGCTATGCTGCAGAGCTCCTAGGATCTTTTTGCATTTTCCAGACTGAAATCTAAAACCCAGAAGACAACGGAATCTCTGTCCTGACATTAAGCAGACTCATTTCTAAGATGACTCTTATTTCATTTTCATTGCTTCAGTGAGCCGGTGCCATGTTCAGGGCACTGTCAGAGTTGAGGAAGAATAGACAAGAACTGAAGTTTCATGGTCATAAAAATAAACACTGTCAGCAGCATACATAAAATAATATATTGAATTTGAAATATGACATCACAGGAGAATGAAGAAAACCAGATGCATCTGCTAAGCATTTCTGTACAGATCTATCTGCATAATGCTGTTCTTTAGCAATCTAACTTTATTTAAAAAAACAGATAGGACAGTGCTTCAGAGCTGGAATAAACAGCAATGGACACCAGATCTTTATGATATCAAAAGAAACAAAACAAACACCATCTTTTCTATCTCGGTACAAAACTCATCAGGATGATCATCCCCAGAACCACTGAGCCTATACTTGGTGGAAAGCTGGGTGTGTTCAGACAACTACATGAGAATTTGTCAGCTTGATTTCTGCCACTTCTTTAGAGTCCAGGTGTGGCACGTTTAATACAAGGACTGTTGTAATGAAGGCATATGCTGTTGTGCAGAGGTGAGGAACCTCAAAGTCATAAACTTGGGCAGGGTGCAGGTATTTGTTAAGGACTTTTCTTGTCAGAAGTTCTTTAACCATGACAGCCATTCTCTGAATGCATCAGCCTATTTTTTGCCTTTTATATCAGGTCTCAGGACTCATCAGTGGCAGATTGATGTTACCCCAAAGTGCTGGAGGCTTGTTTGATCACTGTGAGAAGCTGCTTCCACACCTGCAAGTAGCAGGGAGAAGGCTGCAACACCAGAAGCTTCAAAAAGGTCTGGCTTTTTCTTAGTCTATGTAGTGAACATAGATGCTGATGGTCCTCTCTATAGATGGTGGGGGTGGGGTGAAACACTTGCCTTCATAATGGAGATTATTGTGGATAATTGAATTGAGAGAATCCTTTAACTGTACTTAGATAATTGACCAGGAAACTGGAAATCCTGCTATCAGAGTTGGAACCTGATGAAGAACTTATACTGTATGAAACTTTTTCTTTTTTTTTTTTTTTTTTTTTTTGAGGGAGGGGAAAGAATGACAGACTAACAAAAGGGCAGTTCCAGGAAAGAAAGGATTTGGTGAAATCTTTGGATGATCAGAGAGGACACTGTTATCAGATGAAGCAATTTCTGGGAGGCATACAATGAACTATTTAAATTTTTCAACAACGGGTTATGCAGCCACTCATAAAAATTCAAAAGCTCTTTTTAAGAAAACTGCACACATTTTACTTGTACTATATGCACTTACTCTTTTAGGGAGTGCAAGTTATTTGATCACTCCTGCCTCAGCCAATAGTGCATCTCTGTCTGGATTGCAAAGCCATAACTACTTGTTTAATTAGCTTCTGTAGGTATTACAAGGAAAATTATGCCTAACAGAGTCTAAAATCCAGATTCTCAAATTTAGGGAATTTTTAAGTTAATGTGACTAATACACTTTTTGAATAACAACTTTGTGTTTTTCTGCTGTGTACAGGGCAATAACACTTGAAGTTTAGAGCCTGTATAATCCACACAACTCCCCTCTCCAGTGCCCACCTATCTCTCTCTCATCGAGCTGATATCATGAAGACTATAGATAACTCCAACAGCTGCAACTTTCACTAGTAGTCTACAACCTGCTTAGTTGAGGCTGATGAATTTGAGAGGCTGGTCAGAAAAAAAGTGGGGAAAATTTAGCAGCCTACTGGGCATTGTGCATGATGGGGAATGACAAGGTTAGAGGGCATTTTGCTGTTTTCATATTGTTCCCACCACCAAACCACAGTCTGTACAGTGTTTGAACTGAGTGATGCAGCATGAGAAGGGGTAACATCCCTAAAGCAAAAGGACAAATATGCTGCAGTTTCTCAATAACTGTACTCTGTCCCACACCATCAAGCCTATTTTGGTATCTTAATGCATAGCATCAGGAAGCCTATCACTCTTAGGAACACTTGTACAAGTCTAGTTCATCTATCAGCTCTGGACTGAGCTGCGTGACCGAAATCCAGGCAGAGCCCACCTGCCTTAGTCCACACCATTGCCACATGTGCCTGTAGGACTCTGAGATACAGCCAGAAACGTGGGCCATGATGGAAAAGATGAGGGTCCCTCTCCTGTGGTGAAGTCCAGTATCATAGTGGGGGACCTTGGAGGAAGAATAATGTGAATTGTGATGGCTTTACTAACTTAGAACATTATTAATAGCACATCACCAGCCTGTGTGCATTTTTTATCGATGCCAAAATGATGCTATTTTATTACCAAATGTAACAGGACCATGGGACTTGGCCCTTTCACAGCATTGGCTGTGGAATGCGATGACATCTATATGTACTTTTGCTGCAGGTGCACTCATCCTACATCTGAGAAAATCTGCCTTTCTGCTTCCAATGTGAGCTAAAACATAAGATGACTTCTCAAACACTATGTAGATGCGAGGCATGTTAATGCAAGGATCAGCTGACCCACAACCACACATTTGAAGGGCAGGTAAATCTTAATTCAGACAAAACTCATGCTTGATACTGATTTGACTATTGCTGAAATGAAATTAGAAGTTTTTCAATATGGATCTTTTAATGTGTTGGTATCAAGCATTTATGAATAGCATTTCTTGCTCTAGTAATCAACTCACATAGGAAAGGAAAACAAGTATGTGAAAAATCTGCATCTTATTTACATTCGTAATATTATATAATTCTGAAGGTATCAGTAGAAGCATTTAAATGAGGGTTTTGACAACAGTGCTGAACCAAACACAGTGAAAATCCTTTTCATGTTTAATTAAAGGGGATTGTAAGGACATAATTTGAAAAACTGAGGGTGGGATTAAAAACCATACCTCACCCACTACAAAAATGTTTGTGCTTTTCTTGGCCTGTGTTTTACGTGCATTTTAATAGACCTCAAATAACAGGTATATCTTGTCCTGCATGTAGTAAGTTGTCTTTTCTTCCAGTAATTTATCATCAGGTAAAAAAAAAAAAAAAAACACTTCTGGCTTTTTGCATACTAGAAGAATGCACGTTTATAGACCATCGATTTTAAAAGTCACAATACTTTGCCCTCAGGATGCAAACGTGGTATTGCTTGAGGCATCCAGCACCTTGCATAATGGCAGATGAATTTAGCATTGCTAATTAATGCTCTCTTTTCAGTACTGTGATTCTTTGTGTCACTATTGTGACACACAGGACATGGATGCAGTGTATCCTTGGTTCAGTAGGTGTGTTGGGTTACTTTTTAGTGGTCACCAGTTGTTTATCTATTGCTGCACACTGGCAGCTTGTCTTGATTTAAGCACCTCCCCAAGCTGATGAGTGCCTTTGCAAACTGTTTCTGTATAATAATTCTAGCAATGACCACGGAAGACTGGAGATTGCAGTTTAAAGTGCACAGGTACAATTTAGGCCCTTAACTTCTCCTGATCTGCAACAGGCTTTTAGGTGGAATTCTTATTTTGTTTTTCAGATCTCCTGTATTTTTTGATCTTAGTTTTATTAAACTCCTTGTATTCACATTTGGCTTAGTAAAAAAGAAAAAATATGTGATTCTTTTGAATAGTGGCATCAAATTTAGCATTGAAAAGGCCATGGCTTGTAAATTTTATCCTAGAAACAATCAAGAGTGAAATCTTGGCTCTATTTAAATCAGTGGCAACATTTTACTAATTTCAAGTGAAGGTATTCACCCCTACTAAATACTTTATATCCTAAGGGGTCTATACATTGTTGCATAAACATTATGTAGTTAGTCTATGAAAAAAACCACTCCCCTTTGCCTTTAGAAAAAGGAAATTCCTCACCTAAGGTAAAAATCTTTGCTGCCAGGTTTCTGTGGGAGAAGCTGACAGAGGTAATCCAGCAGTGATGGAATATTCTGGGTTTAATTAGACGTGGCCTAGATACACACCAGAAATATAAGAGCTGACCTAAATGTTGTGAGGAACAGTGCCCATGTCTCCTTCTTTCTGTTGATCAACCCTGACACCAAAGGCTTAGCAGGGCAGGTTGGATGAGAGCGTTTGGATATAAGCCTGAAATAAAGGCAAATTGTTACATTAATTTTTATTCATATTATAAGTCTGCTTATTTAAATCTAAAATGTATTGAAAACATGTTTTATCTTGTAGGTTAGTAAGAAGTTAACCAGACTTTTCAAGCAGTTTAGCTAAGAGTCTACAAAAGCCTGGCTGTGGATCACCATGCTTTAACAGAATATGGAGTTTTCCTATCACTTCTACTTTGTCCCAAAGCACCATTTCAGGGGGAAAAAAAAATCAATTAATTACACAGATGCTGTGTTCATTTTTAGATATATACAAATATGTCAAAGTTGTTGATAGTACAAGGGGAATGGAATAAACTTCAGTTTGGCCTAAGGTTTGCAGGAGCAGCTTTCGTTCCTCAAAGGGTCAGCGAATAGGAATAAAAATGAGTGGTTTTTCAGTTTAATTTGAAATAATGTTAACTGGAATAGTCTTCTGCTCTGTAAGGTATGCTTTTCAACTTGCAACTAGTGAAATAAATTGATTTTGTTTTTTTAAGGACAGAACTCTAATCTTTTCCCATTTACTCTGTAAACTCCAACTAACTTCTAAAGGATGTCCCTGAGTTGATCAAACTACTCAGAACAAATATCTAGTTAAGCCAGTATTAAAATAAAAGTGCGATCTAGAGATCTGCTTTGTGCTAATTGCATGCACCTGGGAATTTTAGCAAATTTTTGGTTTGATTGGAATATTCAGCCAGCTAGTTTTTAAGCCACTGCAGTTGTACATTAAAAAGGGGGGGTTGAATGGCAATGAATTGAGAGATATGGAAAACTGCAGTGTTTGAAGATGGATGAGTTCCTGCCATTGTCACTATTACTTGTCACAGGTGACTAAAAAGCAATGGCGCTCAGCTTGCCAAGATGATGACTTTATTATAGTTCACCTTTATTTCAAAGTCTTTTTGACAGGTCTAGGATTTTTTTTCTCTCAAGTTGGTTGTGCAGTTTTTATGTTTGGTTTGTTTTGTTGTGGTGTTTTGTTTTGTTCTGTTTAGCTTTCAGTTTGGGAAAAGGATGGAAAACATACTCAAAAAAAAAAAAAAAAAAAAAAGGAAAGTATTATCAATACTGATACCTGAGCTAAAACTGGATAAGTTGGAAATTGTTTAATTTGTATCAAGTAAGGATATCTATACGTAACCTTGGACATGAGAAAAGGAAGAAAATTCCACAAAAGTATGCATCTGTATGTTGTACTAAAGCTCTTATGAAATCTATTTGATTATGTTTATGTTTAGTGAAAGACTTGAATGTGTGCAGTGTTATGATCCAACAGCTACTATTGCCTGCAATTCCACAGCAATTTCCACAAAAAATGCCTTTTATAACAGAATCATTTCATTGAATTACTAATCAATACAACTTGGTGTCAGATGATACATAATAGAATAATCTACTGTTTAAGAATGTCTCTCCAAACAGCAGCTTGGTAAGAAAAGAGGCTGCTCAGCACCCTGGCGTTGGTTCTCAACCACTGCTAATATCAAACCTACAGCTTGCAGAATCTGCAAAGAAGCCAGAAAGCTCAGAGCTGTCTAGCAGTGCTACTCATTCATTGCTACTAAGACTCTCACCCTCCAGTTACCAATTTGTGATGGAGGCTTTGTACCACAAACTTTGCATGACTAATGGCAAGAGTCTTGCTGTCATTTTTTTGTGGCAGAGACCTTCCCCGTTCCCCAGGCATCCAGAGACCCCAGTCTGAAAATCAGAGTCTAACTTATCTCTGTGATGTTACTCAGTTTCTATTATCTCAACATTAATGTATAAACCCTATCTACTGTGCTGGACTTTTACAGTAATTATTTACATATTTTACATATTTATGTAAAATGAGGCACACTACGCTTTCTGAAATAGTCCTTTGCTCACTCTGTGGCTAAATTAAGGAAAAACAAAAGACACTTGTTTGAGGGACTAGTAACTGTTGCACGTCCATGCTTTCCTACATAAGAACTTTAAATTGTCTTATTTTTTTTCTACTTTTTTTTTTTGTCTATGAAGTTTCCAAGGGCTTTATCTTGTTCAGATTTGACATGTTGACTTTCTTTAGCTTACCCAATGCTTTATAATGTTTAGTATCTTCAGTGGTTAGGTTTTGTTTAATTTTGAACAACATAACAAAATATATCCTGAAGAAAAAGCTGTCAAACTTATTAAAGATTTACAGCTGATGTAGTAGGTATGACACTGAATCAATAATATCCAAGTTACCAGTTATTTGCTAAATTATCAACAGTTTATCACTAAATGGTAAGGCCACAGATATACGACAATCTAATTAATTTATAGTTGTAACGTTTCATTTTGTACCTCAAATGCACTGCGGATCTTGTTCATACAGACAATTTCATTGAATTAACTCCTCTAATTTACTGTGGTTTTAAAGGTGTTTTTGAAAAGTAAATCAGCATCTGAAATGTGGGTGTTTACACCATTTTTTCAGCATAACAGAAATTGCAGGAACCTGTTTCAATTTTCCCTGCCCTAGATTCAGGAAATGATGTGAGTTAATGTCTGTTTAAAGTGCTCAGAAATATGACACTTTGGAAAAGGATCTTTTTCTGGATCTGAGATATCTGACTATTTTCATTTACATCTGGCTCAAAATACAGGTAAGAGTTCCTAAAAAAAAAAAAAGCCATTTAAAATGTATATATATTGCTTTTACTTTTAAAATGGCAAAACCATGCTTAGAATCATTCCAATTCTTTTTGAAATGAAACACCCATGTAACAGACCATCCCATCCACTATTTTAACGAGATCTAAATCTGTCAAGCATTGTCAACACTCATCATAGTGTGGGTATTTTGAGGACTTGCAAATCTGAAAGAAGTTAAATTTCTTTAGACAAAAGCAGTAATAATAATACAACATCATTCATAAATGTTGATTGCTACTCAATACCAGAAACTGCAGCTGAAAAATAATATATAGTTTGGGGTTTTTTTTTTACATTCCGGTCTTCAGGATATGGGTAGAATCCAGAACCAGTACAAAATAATGAGCCCGCTTACTGTTGTTGTGTGGGAAAAGAGGAGCTAGAGGTGATATTGGAGGAGGAAAACTGACTAAATAGGCATGAGAGGAGTACGGGGGCTAAACAGAATGACAGGAACTTCATAACATGTTCTTCATAAAAGTGACAGGAAAAGCAAAGGAGGCAAACTGCACTCTACCAAAAGCATCCGTTCAGATACTGAAATACTGAAGGATAATTTTCGGTAGGACATGCATTGCTAAACCTCTGGCTTAAAAAAGAAAAAAAGAAGGATAAATGAGAACGATAGGAAGAATGGTACTAAAGACTAGAGATCATGAACATGAAACAATGAAGATGAAGCACATCTCAGTCTCATTTGCAAAAGCCTGTGTTAAGTATTACTGAGAGGCACTTCTTTGTTTAAAGTATATTTAAAGCACGTTTAAAGCAATCACAGAAATTAAGAAGGTGAAAACCTGTACTTCAGTTCCTTTTTATCAGCTCTGAGGTTAAATATACATATATTATAGATGTTTAGTGTATAGCTTGACCTTCATTGTATTGTATGCCAAATTCTGCCCTTCTGGATTATTCCAAGCAGTGACCACCTCATTAATCAAGAACGTCTCTGCAACTCCCTCAACACTGTGGACAGTGTCAGGAGGAAGTATGACCATGTTTAACAGAAGTTAAGGTAGATCTGACCAGGCTTCTCCAGCCACACCTTCAACTTCTACATTCTCAGATGCAAAACGCTGGAAGGAGTGTCTTGGATTCCGCCTTAGACACCCAAGGATTTCAATCTGCAGCACTAATAGATCTGCTGTAGTGCTAATGTACTACATGAGTCTTCCATAAATGTCAATGGCCAGCTCACCTTCAATCCAAAGTAGCAATATGGAAAACTTCATAAGCTTTGTTCAGAGCTGCCCACTTAAATGCAAATAACCTGAGAAATGCTGACAGTGGAGTAGGGAAGGTCAGAAGGGATGGGAAAAGGGATTGCATCAAGCTGGAAGTTTTTGCTGGAGCAGAAGAATTTCTTGTGTTGAGGGTATTCAGTTTAGTAAAGAAAGGTACTGTCCACCAGCTGGCGTTTTCCAGCACTTCCTTCTTTAATCAAAGCACAACCAAGTTTGCTCTTACATGAAGCATAGAATATGTCATGTAGTGAAATACTGCACTAAGTGAAGTGTTGGTAGTTAATTTCAGAAACTTCTAAGGAAAGTGAAATTGCTCGAGGTCTACAACCCATTGCTCATTTCAAAGAACCTATTTACATAAAAACAAAACAAAACACTTTTACTTTGTGCTCACTGCACTCAGTAGAAAGGGAAGTTGGTCTCTGACTTGCAGATCTTACAAAGGAGACCTGTGTGTTGTTGGAAAAAAACCCACAGATGATCAAAATGGGGGGCCTTTATGTACAGTAAAGCCTTTACAGCTGCTTTTTGTATTATGGAACTTTGTACCACATGGTTTTCATCTTTATAAGTACAAAAGTTTATATGAATTTCCTTCCAAACACTCTGTTAATGAATAAGCAGAGTGTTTTATTGTGGCCAGATATTCAGGACAAGAGTTAAGAGACATATCCAGATCCTGATGCTTCTCCAATACGAGCAACTGCATGAGATTTTGATGTTGGCTAGTGACCCTGCTCCAGATGCCATCCCCCAAATCCCCAGCAATAAGGCCAACTGCATGGCTTAGGGGATTGGTAATCGGATACTTCACCTCCAGGTCATTGTAGGTCTCTGGTTCAAGAGCAGCAAGGCTTCGTAATGACTTAAACACCATTGGATATTTATTTGGAGGCATATGGAGAAGTGAACATATTATTCCAGTGCAGCAAGCAGCAGACACATCCACAAACATTATGACAGTTGCCAGTCTGTTAGAAATGCTTGAATGACAGAATATCAGTCTAACAGAGGTTGATTAACTCCCTAATAACCATCAGGATTCTGTCTTGCTTTAGTGCTGGCTGGGTAATAAAAGCATAATGGTTTATATGGTATTTTGTAAATGAGAGACGTGAAAAAATGTGTTTAACTCTCTCTCTCTCTCCATTTCCAGGTCATAAAAGACCTTTTGAAGTGGTTTTGAATGTTACTGGAGACAATCCAAAGCCAACTTTATTTGAAGTTTCTGTCTTAGCCAGTACAAATTCAGCAAGAGTGAAAATATGTTCTGCAGGTATTTTTAGGCACTTTACTACAAATAAAAAACTGTAAGTGCATAATTTGAAACTTCGATGTGTCCTTAATGAGGATAAAACTGGAAAAAAACCCTACTTCCAAGGTCAGTATTAACCTGATACTTCTGGAATCAGACTGTATGGCCTGTGCATGAGAAAAAAAAGGTGGATGATGCTCCCTGCCGTGGAGGGACCGGGGCAGGCAGGTGTAATAGTAAAACAGAAACATTATGCCATCTTCAATCTCCCGTCAATGGCAGTTCCAGGAGAGAAAGGGGCTGGCTGGCATGAACACCCTGTCCATTGGCCCGCACTGCCTCCCAGTGGGCATCAACTACGTCTCTTTCAGGGGAAAAGGCAGCATTTTTGTCATAAGATGCCCGGTACAGATGCTGCTGTCCTCAGACAGCTAGTGGGGGAATTGACTGACGGTGAGACTTCTGGTTTTCTAAAAGCAAAACACAACAAAACTCGTGGTCACTTTCAAGTGTACAGCTCTCTGTGACAATCATCATGCACCCATGGGTGTCTGCAGATTGCGAGCCTCCATTAAAAAGAAAAAAAAAAAAGTTTTGGGAGGCAGCCTTACAAATGTGAACTCATGTATTATTGACTTGCATGAAGAGGGCTCTGTCCCTGTCACTCACAGCTTTGACAAACAGCAGCAGAGTAGTATCACATCACAAGGCTGTGGCCAGTTTTACAGTACCCCCCCTGCAGCGGCTGAGAGTGACACATTTTTGCTTTTCACTCTTCTTGAGTGTGCTCAGAGCACCAGCACAGGACAGTAAAAAGGGATCCCAAAAATGGAAAATAAAACAATGTGAGAAAAGAGCACCTTTGGCTGCAGTAAGGTCTCTGGAAAGCAGTAAAAGAAGAGTTGGGGGGAACATTTCTGTACGTCTTTGACAGCCTGCAGAGCGTAACAGTTTGTAGCCCCAACCTGCCTTTTCCTACTGGGCTTAGCGAGCCAAGAGATCTGTTCAACTCAGGCACCTCAGCTATGTGCCTTTCCCAGCAAAAAACCCCAATCCCTCCCAACCCTGTGCAGGTGCCATTATCTACCTGAAAACAATCACGTAAACCTTTGTGTTGGGACGTTTGTGTGGTTACTGCAACTGCAAACAGGAAGGGGGCTTTGGGAAAAACACTCCTGGGGACCCATGGAAGGCACAGGGCTGTGCAAACACTTGTAAGGACTAGAGCTGCTGCCCATGCTTTAAACGTCGTATTTGTCTGCGTCTCATACCATGATCTTAGAGAATGAGAAAAAAAAATCACATGGTGCTGGAGCACTTGTGTGAGTTATGTGAATAAACAAAGCCTGCTGTGTCTAGGTGTGTCCAACTGCAAAGGTCACTTAGGTGTGGGGTTTTCTTCTCCTCCAAAGTGATCCTGTTCACAGTGTAATATCCTGTTTTATTTCCACAGTGCTTATCATTGAAAGTTAATGTTCAGGATCCTTGCACCTGGTATCCTCCCAGTGCACACAAGAAATAGAACCGAAAAAACGTCAGAGCAAGCGGATAGTACTGAATACACCGCAAAGGCAAAAGTATTACATTGGAATTATTGTTCTTGCATCACTCTGCTTTGTGCAGAGCTCGCATAATCAGGTTTGTGTGTGAGTGCATGTGTGAGTCTCCTTCAAAGGAGGAAATAGGATGCCTAACTTTTAGTGCAGAAAATTAGTAACAAAATACACGCAAGATAAGGGCTGATAACATCTCTCTAATCTCGTACTTAATCTGCTGTCCTCAGGAAAAATCTGTTGACTTTTCAGCATTACTCTGCCCAGGCTGCATACAATAATGAATGGGCCTGTGTTACCCTACTCCTACGGCAATCACTGAAGTTAAGCACTTGCACCTTCGTTTTCACAAGTCGGTGCCCCGAGCGGAGCTGCCCACCCAGCTGAGAAAAGCCAAAACCCTACTCGAGCTCTTCCATTCCTTCCCGTTCCCCAGGCGGGCGGCGGCCACGGTGAACCCCCGCCGCAGCCGGGGCTGGAGCAGGTGCAGCGGGAGCCCCCGCCCGGTGCGAGGCGCCCCCGCCCCGGTGCGGGGTGGCCACGTGGAACGGCGGCTCCCGCGGCGGCTACTTCCTGCTCCGCATCACCCCGGCGGGGAGGCAGGCAGGCGCGGCAGCCCGCGGCGGGGGAGCCTACCGGGGAGAAAAATAAGAAAAAGGAAAAAGGAGGGGGGGGGAGAAAAAAAAAAAAAAAGAAAAAAAGAAGAAAGTTTGTGCGTGCAGCGGCGGCGGCAGGAAAGCCTCCGCAGGCGGGCGGCTGCCGGAGAGCAGCGGCGGCCGGGGGAGGAGGGGGAGAGGCGGCGGCGGGGCCGCGCCGGGCGGGGGGCGGAAGCCCGCCGGTGCGCGGGGCCGGGCGCTGCGTGCGCGGCGGCGGGAGGATGCGGCTGAAGCTGGGCTTCCTGCTGCGCGCCGTGCTGCTGGCGGGCAGCTTCTTGGGGCTGCTGCTGCTCTGGTCCTCGCTGTCGCCCCGCGCCGAGGAGCCGGCTCCCCCGGGACGGACGTGGGTGAGTGTGCGGCCGCGCCGGGCGGCGGAGCGGGCGGGACGGAGCGGGTGGCGGGGCCGCCGCCCGGGACGTGACCGGCGGCGGCTGCGGGCGGGCGGGCAGGGGGCGGCTGCCCGGGCTGCGGCCTGCGGCGCCTGCAGGCCTGGGAGGGGAGCTCGGAGCGGCGGGGCCGTCCCCGGCCGTCCCCCGGATCCGGCGTTCCTGCCCGGGCGGCGCCGCGCCGTGGCCCGCTGTGGGGCAGCCCGGACCGCGGCAGGGCCCGGGTGCGCCGCGGTCCGCCGGGCCCCGGTGGCCGAGCCCGGGGGGTGTCCGCTCCGCCCCACCCGGCGCGGGGCCGCCGCAGCCGCCTGGCCCGCCCGCCGGGGTCGGGCCGGGAGCGCTCCGCCGGTGCCGCCGCCGGCGCAGTGGGGCGTGCAGTGCCCCGGCGAGGCCGTTCCCCGGAGCCCCCCGCCGGCGATGCCCCGGGTACCCGGACCGCGTATGTCAGCGTCTCCTTTGAGGGCTTTTCCATCCTTCAAATAACCACCCAGGTGTAAGCTGCGTAAGTGTCCTGTAAAGGTCTCCCCCAGTGCTTCAGCTAAGGGTGCAGGTGTTCCCCTCTCCCACTCACCCCACTGCCTCGGATCAGCTTCCTGACGTTTTTCTCCCCAAACGGCAGGTTTTGCCAAGGAGAGGCAGCAGATCAGGTAATTTAAGAACAGCGGCATGGGAAGCCAAAAGACTTTGGAGTGATCCTGCAAGCAGTGCAGATCTCTCACCCCAAAATGGTGGGGTAACCTGTGAGGCGTGGGGTGGGCAGTGCTTGGGCTGAAAGCAACGATAGCCTCTAGAAATGCTTTGGGAGGTTGGGTGAACTAATCTGGGGAGTGAGCCTTGCCATGGCCTTGTACTAGCCACATCAGGTGAGACTAATCTGATTCATTGACACCAAGGTCTCAGAAGGAGTGAAAGTGCTTTTTCCATTTTGCCCAGATGTTTTAGAGCTGTGGAATGTAACTGGACTTAAGGGGATCTGCTTGAAGTAAGATTAGTCAGGATTATTTTAATCTTGGTAAAGTCATAACATTTTACAGTGATTATCTTAAAAAGTGATCTTTCATGATGTGTTCACTAATGATCTTGGTTCTCTCTAGTGGGCTGCTTTGAATACTTGTAGAAGGCAAGTGAGCTGACAGAATTCTTGCTTTCGAAAACTAGAAATTACTTTAGACTCCTTCAGCAGATGCTCTGTCTTCTGAAGCTGTTACAGTCTCCTGTATCTTGGCAGTTACTGCTGAGATAATAGGCCATAGCAGTTCTTTTTGGGATATGCGCTTTATTAAGCAGTGAAGTTTGTGTAATCTGGTTTTTTAGACACAACGTGGGCTTTTCTGTGTACAGAAGAATCTTTAGGAATTTTATTTGCATACCTCCCAAGAAAACATCAGGCAGTAAGTCAAAACCAGTTGTCCCTTTCCTGCTTAGGAAAGGGTAACATACCTCTAAAGTGACATGCTTCAAAATAAAAACCAGTTATGGTTGCATTGGTGTGCAGGGCAGTGACCATCTTCAGATGATTATTCTGGGGTGACAATTGAAATATTGCAGTCCTACACTGTGTGTGCTGTACCAGTTTATGCAGGTGCTGTAATGAATCACAGTATCCGTTCTCACAAGCCTAAAGTCTTTCTCTTGGAGGCTTGTGAGCTGAACCCTTGTATCCACCTCCAGTTGCATGTGAGGTCTAATTTGGAAGTAGTTTCTAGCTGATGTGCGTGGCAATAAAAGGAGTCAGAAAGGTTTTTACAGTCCAGCCCCTGATAAAGCAGCATTCTGTCTTGATTACTCCTGCCTTGTCTGGAGGAAGAAATATCCATAACAGCCACCTCAGGAAATAATTCTGTCTTTGTTGGGAACAAATAGAATTATATTGAGTAAACACTGTCAAAAGATTAAATCTAAACAGAATATTTGGTTCATTAGCTATATCAGCTGTTTGTTTATTGTGATATATAGGAGAGCAGATAACACATGCTTCTTCATCGTTTTCTGGGAAACGACACTGTTATTATTAAACCTCTGCTTTGGGTTTTACTGCTTTCCTCCTCAGAAGCTGCTCAGGTGATGGAAACTAATGAGCAGGCTTGCTACCAGCAGTGCTCTAGCATGTTTCTGGAGAGCTGGCAGAGCCCAGGAATTCATCTGAAGTTGAGGGTCTGCGTGTCCTTCCTCCTGCTGAGTGAGATAACGCTGACCCCGTGGGGTGGGCTTCTGTCTCGGGGTGTGCTCCCTGCCACACCTGGAAACAGGCTGTGCCTCAGTACAGTTTTGGCATGTTGGAACTAGGACTTTAATCATAACCACTTCTCTGGAATGCACTGGTGCGCACTTTGTTCAGTCATACAGAACTGTATGTTTGCTCTGTTAGCTGCTGGAAAGTTTGTTAAGCTAAAGATAACCGAGTAATTCTTCTTCCTATACAGCACCCTCATCCCTTTGCTTATGCCAAAAACTCCAGCCAACAAATATAACATTCCTCCTCAGACAGTACCAGCTTAAAATAGAATTTAACTTTTTATAGCTGATCTCAGGCAGTACCGTTTCTCTCTCTGCACTGTAACCCTGGGCACTTTTTAATAAGACAGAGGCATTAAAGAAGCAAAGATTAAAAGTTCTGCTGTATTGTTCTTTTTATGTTTATAACCTTGAATCTTTTCATGCTTACAGCAGCAGACAAGAATAGATAATACTGAAGATCTTGTAGTAATGTTATAACTATGTACCTTTATAAGAAAGTATATTCTCTCTTCAGATACTGTGTTATGCTTTTTTCTACTGATTTTAAAAGATTTCAGAGATCTTTTGGAGAGGCAGGATGATTAATGTACAGAGTTTTCAAAGAAAAAGTGAACATGAAGAAGTGGCTGTTTAGGAAGGAAATGAGAGAACACAGTGGTAATAACAGTAATACAGACAGTTGGAGATAAGACCTTTCTCTCTGACAGAAGACTACTGCAGATATGTTTGTTCACTGAAAGCATGTTCAGAATTTGGGGGGCAAAGCTCTTCCCCAGGTAGCCTGACTGTGGAGCCTTGTTTCTGCAAGACACCATTTCAGGAAAAAGTGCTTGTAGGATCCAGAGGGAGAGGTAAAGTATTTATTTGTCTGCATTACCAGAAATATCCAAACAGAACGAAATAATCCTTATCCTAAAGAACTTTTAGTTTCCAATCTAAACCAAATAGAAACAATTAAAAGATTCGATTTCATGGGGTCTTTTGAATGTTTTCCAATAACTTCTGTTCTTCTGGATCAAGAGATCACAGTTTTGCAGCTAGAAGGAAATGAGCTGGCTATTCATTGTCAGAAGATTGCTGTAAGGATCCCAGCTATAGTACTTGTCGGTCTCCTGCAAGATGTGCTGCTAATGATCAGCCTCAGAGGTACAGCCTTAAAAGCTAGTGTCATCGAGGAGTGGGTAGTATAGCAGGCAGAGCCAATGGACTGAAACAGTAAAGAAAAATTCATTACTGAAAAGTTGAAAACAGAATATTTGGAGGAGTAAATGTAGTATAGGTCACCTTTAACTTTCCAAATCTAACCAATTACAAAGTGTTAAAGTGACCACATTAGTATTCAGGAGCTTTAAAAGTTAGGTATTTTGGGGGTTTGGTGTTGTGGTGGTGGTGTGTTGTGTGTGGTGGTTTTTTTTTTTTTTTTTTGAAAGACCTGTTTAGGCTACCTGAGGCAAAGCTCAAAGTACGATTTTTACATGCTCATAGTCTATATGGTACTAGTATGATCAGTGGTCTCATAGTTCCTCTAATCTTCACTGGAGCATTCCAAGAAGCTGATAAAAATGACTGTATTCATTTATCCATATGAAAGACAAAAAAAAAAAAGTGTCCAGCTTGTTACTTATCCCCTTCTGGAGCCTAGGAAGGTAGTAAAACATTTTCTGGAAGTGCGTGGCTGACCTTGCACAGGTCAGAATTGTGGTGGTGAGATGATTACAAAATCCACAAAATAATTTCCCTGTTCTCCCCTCTTCTCACTTGCAACGAGGATAACTTCCTGAAATCTTGGCATGGGCTCCTTGGCCTTGTAACTGGGAAGCTGCTGCTTCAGATTTGAAGCACTGCTATACTTGTGATATTTCCCAACTTTAGCTAGCCCATAGCCATCACACCTGAGCCACCGATGGGCTGCCTTTAACTTGTCTTGCCACATACTGAAGGTGTTTAATTTTCAGTGTCTGTAAGTGACGTGTTCTTAGTCAGCTTTTGGTTAGGAAGTATTTGTTTATCAACAGTTCTCAGACTTTCTGGACTGGGTTCCCAGGTGGTTTTTGGTGTGTATAAATAATTGGACAACTGTCCCCTTCCTCCTACTGCCCCTAAAAGCGTGCACATCACCTATACCAGGTGTGCTCTCGGTGCACTGTAACTTAACAAAACCTTTTCAGGTCACAGTCTCCTGCCCTTAGACACTCACATCTTCATCACCCTGTCAGGACAGTTACCTGTCCTTGCTGCCAGATGCCACAGCAGCTGGGCCATGGTGAGGTTGGAGCAGTTCCCCTCCAATCAGGAAGGGGGAGGCTCTGCTGAGGGCCCTGGTGCAGGTGGTGATTCTGGCACATCCCTCTGGTTTAGGAAACCGGGTGATGGGCCCACAGCCCCAGGTACAGTCCCTTGCCTGCCACTAAGTTGAGATGTTACGGTTCACACGTGGTCACTACAAGGTGGAGAATTTATGATGTGGAGCTGGTGGTGATAGGGGAAAAAAGAAAACAAAGCTGAATGGACATTTTTCTGGTGACACCCTTTCTTCCCCACTTGAAGGACCACTGATATCCTGTATGCCTTGGCTGGATTGTCACTGATAACTTAATGACAAGTTGCAGACTGAACGTGAAGTGTTTGTGTGGTTTAAATTAGGTTCTTTGTGGTGGAAGTCCCAGCGGAAATTCTCCACTTTCTCTTAAGGAGTAATGGCATATGTGCTTAGGAGAGAAACCGAGAGTTTTTCTTTACTGGAGGAAAGGCAAGAATCGAAATAAGGTGATAAATCTGATGTAACAGGGAGAATGGTGTTCAGTAGCAAAGGGATTGAAGTTGGCTGAGTTTGGTAAAAACGTGACTCATTGTGGCGCACAGGTGATCAAACAGCAAAATAATCTCAATCTCTCTAGCTCTCCAGTTGCTTTGTGTAGTTATCTATACGTCAGTCACTTTTTTTATTGGTTTGCCTTTCTATAATTGGGTGAGACCTAACGCAAGGAGCGCCAGCCACATCAGTTCTGACACTCCAGCATTTTCTGAAAGCTCAATGCAATCATTCGTCATCTGGGTCTGCAAAGTTCCCTACAGGTGCAGGGTTAGGCACAGGCACGCTGACTTCTATAGTCAAAACCGTCATAAGTCAATACTTCTTGTGTGACAGTCAGCAGAAATGAACACCTTGGCAAATTTTTCATGTTCAACAAGTTTGGTTTGAAATCTGTGCACAGGGAGGCAATGAGCTTGCTATAGTCAAAGTATTGCTGTTGTAGGAAGTAAGCATCACTTTATTTTTTCCCCCTCTGTTTATTACAGTAATCTTTAGTGTTGATAGTGACAGTAATGGGCAAAATGTTTTGAGATATTAAATGCTAATTTCTTTTAATGTGGGCTTTCATCTAAACTGGCTTTGAAAAAGCTTGTAAAAATCTGTCATCCTTGGGAGAGTGTAAAAACCCCAATCCCCATCATAAGAAAAGTGAAATCTTTTGACAAATACTTCCAGCTATTTTGCAGAATAAATGACCACAAAGCAAGTAATGTGAAGAAATGGGGAAAAAAGAAAAATAAAACATACACAATTCCTACGATTTATGTGTACGTACGTAGAGGGTGTTACAACTTTCTTGAACTCTTTTGTCATTAAGATCCCTTGTAATAAATTAGGTAAACAACTCATTATTGTCTCAAGACTGTTAATTATGTAAATGTCTACTCCTCTAGAGAGAGCAGTTTCACACTGTTTTATATCTATGTGACAAGACTCCTTGTGTCTTATTCTAGCCCCAAGTGTTACCATTCATGAGTAATGTAAAAGAACTGAACAGCTGAAAAATCAAAGATCTTAAGTTAAGGCTGGCATTTTCTTTTCAAGAATCCCATTCCAGGAGAAGGGCATATAGGGCATCCAGAGAACCTTTGGCAGGATCCTCAGCATAGGATGAAAGGTGACTCTGCACTCTTAGGTAAGATTATGCAATAAAAAACTTGGTAATTGTGTCTGTTGTGGAGACTGCACAGGTAAAACTATTCCACTGTTGCAGTACCTAATGGAGAAACCACAAGTAAGACCACAGAAATCGGGAAGGATCAACACAATGGGTCTGGTAGGTTGTCAGTTGTTTTTTTAAAAAAAAAAAAACTAACAGACATGGTAATTTGTATTGCTTAGTGGCCAAACAATGGGGCATTAAAAATAGCATGTTATAAGGTCCTATTTAAAATAAAAATCTAGGTAATAGTTAACTCTCTATTTTAAAAGTGGTGAATTAAGATATGATGGCTAAGCTGAAGTAGTGTAAGTTCTGGTGCTAGTAAATTTAGTTATTGGAAAAGGCTCGGCGGGTGATCAGGATGCCAGCCTTGAGAGAAGGCATATCCAGAAATACATACATGGGTTTTTTGCCACATGGCCAAGCAGCGTGCACCTTCCCTAACCCAAGCTCTGCAGAATTAAAATTGCTTTTATTGAGCTGACATTCCCTAATGAAAAATGACAGTATCTTTGTCCTATTTTTGTCAGATATTAAGTCAGCATTACAGGAGACTGCCAAGTGGAAATAGGGCAGGATAAGCTGTTACATTAATAGGTTTGACTTGTACCTTCGGGGGTGGGGAGGGAATGCTTTTTACAGAAACTAGGCCATATAATCTGAGAGAAGGATTCCAAGTCTGGTAACAGTTACATTTAATTACTAGATTTCCTCCGTAAGTATGGAAAACAAACGTCTACTGCGAACGATTAGTTTAAAAATAGCAACATGCTGCTTAAAAGGCTGCCTCCTCCATCAGTTTTCTTTAATCTTTTTGTGAATTAAAGAGAATTTATCTTGCTCGAATCTGCCTGTAGCAGTCCACCTCCGCCCTGCAGTGCTCTAGATTTAGATGCTGTTTAGGTGAGTGAGGTCTTGCCTCTGTGACTTACCGGAATGCCGGGGTTACGTGTTCAGAAAGGAACACGTTGTCAGAGTGGGCCAACAAAGAGGAGCAATAAGCAGCCAGCACCATGCATGTCTTTGCAAGCTATGGTGCTGTTCAGGCTTGGATTTTTGGGTGTTTTGGCCTTTCAACTAATACAGGTTCTGGGGGAAAAAAAATGAGTAGATATTTGTAAACTTAAACAAAAGCTTAAGCTTGTGCTTTATAGCAGATTTCTAGATTGCCATTGATCAGTTTAATTGTAGCCTCTTCCTTGAAGGAGCTTGCTGGGAAAGTATGTGCTTTTGTGGAAAAGGGGTGTTTTGTTGTTAATCATTTTAAGAAGATATAGAGGAGAAGGCTAATACTTATAATCTGTCTTTGTTTTTCAAATAAACATCCTTATTATGTTCCTGCTGCTTGGGAATAAACAGGTTTGAAATGCTTGCTTACTCATTGGATGTATCATTTTACTCTGAAATTTAGCTCTGGAATTTAAAAAACAAACCAAAAACCTAACAAGTTCTTTTTTTACTGAAATAAGTGCTTTCTGAAATAAGTGCTTACTGAAATAGGTGCTTTCCTAGGGATGCATTTTATAGCACAGAAGTCCTATTTTCTGAAAACCCATTGACTTCTCATGTGGGAATAAAAGTATTTTTCTTACCAGGCTATGTACATACGTTACTCCTAAAACAAAAATGGCTACTTCTCGTAGTGAAGAGATGATGCTTTAAAAAAGGACTGTATTAAGCAGGAGCTAAGCACGCCTCTCGCAACTCACAGAACAACTTGCCTTTTTTTTCCCCCTATTATAAATGCTAATTGTTTGTTGCTCCACAGTGGTCTGTATTTCTTTTAAGTTTCTCTCTTACCACCTCTTCTTGCATCCTTCATTCTACTGACTCCAGTAATGTTTTTTAGTATTGCTCTGGCTTTCCTAAGCTACAACTTGCAAATAGCAGCAGTCGGCACTGGTGTGCAGTAAACCCCTGAGCAGCAGCAGAGGATTGTAGGAATGCGTAAGGTAAAAACAGTATACGAGTTTACATGCTGTTTACATTTGGAAAACTTTCTTTACAGTTGAAGGTCTCAAAATATAACTGTTAATGAAATAAAAGCATAAGCAGATGGTGCTCAGCCCACAGTTTCTTACTTATTTTGTTGTCTTCTAAAAAACTGGCAATGAAAATGGCTCAGCAAGAACTGAGTGAATACAGTTGATCTTTTTAATAAGGCAGAAAGTATTAAGTCAAATAGCATACTTTAGAGAAAATACAAGATTTTTAATGAAATTAAATAGAGGTTTTTTCATATTTGAACATTTTTGCCACAGCTTGGGGATTAAAATTTGGTTTGGTTTGGTTTTAACCTGCAGTAGAAGATTTCTCTTTTAAGGATGAGTAGCATTTCGGTGGAGCTGAAGCACAGCAGCACCCCATTTTGTTTCTGAACCCCTGCCTTTATGGATCTGAGCTATTTAAGCAATGTCTTTGTTTTGAGCTAGTTAATAAGCATTCTAGATATGCCAAAGGAAGAGGTATTTATTGTTTTAAGCTGGCTGTAGAAAATGCCTCATTTTTAATAACATTTTGAAGCAAAACCAAAAAAGTAACCAAACTACCTCTTAAAAGCATCAGGGATGGTAATGTCATGAGTTTTCTATCCTTCCTGTTGAGGAAGGAAGACCAAGAAAGACACTATGGAGATAAGGTGTTCTTCAGAGAAAATAAGTTGTTCTCTGCGTGCTTTAGTCTTGAATCAAGATTTGCTACGCTCTTGCTTAAATGAGGCCTTGAAGTCAGCTCTTTCAGGCTGGTAATACATGTCTTCGGTAAGCCATGCATGTGTCGGTGATGCATTTATCAGGCACCCTAGACTGCTTCACCTGTCCTGACTCTGCTAATCCATCTCACACAGTGTTATTCTAACATGCTAAAGCCCCTCAGAAGCTTTAAACAGCAGCGATAAAATATGGGGTTGTTTTCTCACTTTCACATTTTTTCGCCCTTTTTACCTCCCATCTATGAAGTATCTCCCTCCTGCACAGAACCAAGACCTTCACTAGTGATTATATTAAAAACAATATCTCTGTATCTGCAGAGGTGGAAACAGGTGGGAGGTGGTGTTTTATGTTGTTTGCTGCTTTTGATAGAAGATGAGCTTTTAGTGTCTCACCTGCCTCTGATCAGAGAGTTTTTATCCAGCAGCTCTCAAGGCCAGAAGGACGATGCGTGGGTTTCCTGTGCTTCAGATCCTGCTGATGAGGGAGAAGAATCTCCTGTTGCCTCTTGTGTCACTTTTTGGAGATCCTCAGCTCCAAATGCTGATATTTTGCTCAATGTAAGGTGCTCCTATGGCATGAGATTTACTGAGTGTGTAAAGTGATCTTGAGTACTCTCTGTGGAGGTATTTGAACCCTCAAGTAAGACTGCAGATTAGCTTCTGGGATGCATTTGTGTGATCTTGGTGTCTAAGAGCTGAGACTCCTTGTGTCTTGTGTCCCTCTCCGTGTTTTCTAGTACTGGTCTAAAGTGTTTATCTTGAAGACTTGCTTATTTTTTAGTTATTTTAACAGTACAAGAAAGATTGGGCTAAGGAAGGCCAAGGAGTGTTGGCTCGACAGTGAGGCTATGAAGCTCTCTGAGCAGGTCCAGGCGTGAGTTCCTCCGTCAGGGTCACCAGCAGAAAAAACATCCTGCAGGAGTGCAGATATCCGTGGTGCTGGAATCAAGGCTATGAGAAGACTTCAATGTCAAACCGGGGCCAAATGGCTACTCTGGCCCAGCTTTGGCAAAGTATGGTGAGAGCCCTGAGTATGTACGGAGCAGCGAGAAGGAATCCAACCTGTTGATACCATCATGATAGATAAACAAAAGGTGGGGGGTCTCTGTAAGATACGCAGTTACTCTATTAGAGAGCAGACTTGCCTTTTCTATGAATAGTCACGTCAGTCGCCTCTCGAGGAGTTACCAAGCTTTGCTCCTGTTATTATCTTCTACCAAGGCCGGTGATGACAGGGGAGTTGTCAAGCTGTTGCGATAAAAGGGAGCAGACTGCCAGGATAGTTCATGTAGCCTTTAATCTTTGTGTATGCCTGAGGGGCCTTGGGAAAAGAGGATGGCAGGGAGCAGGCTGGATTAATTTTTCTGGATGAAATGGATATGTCCTGGGGGTTGGCCTACTTTAAAAATAATTAGAATTCTCTGAAATCTGCTGTCCTTGAGCACGTTTCATCTGTCCTGTCTCCTTTCTCTGACTCCCGTATGCCTAGATCTTGTGGTTGAGAGACACGAGAAATGCTTTGTGCCTCTTTGGGAGGTGTTTGTTTTCGCGATATTTCCCGGGGGTGTGTAACTTCTAAACCGAAGCTGACTTGAATAGGTGTGTATGGTGAAATGTGCACAGGGACTGCAGGTGATCAGAGGTACCTAGTTATGTTTTTGCTGTTAAGCTGAGAACAGAGAGACTTCCAGGTTTACAGCTAGGCACGTGAGACACTGATTTTCAAATCTTAATATGTAGAAACGGTATTTTTCTTTTAAAAATTGACTTTTTTAAACAGTCCTGTATGTTTGCATCAGGTGACAAAGGTATGACTGGATCCTTAGAAGGAAACTTGATCATTGACTGCAGCCAGCACAAGTCTGTGTTTGTGTAAGGAGATGCATTGGTGTTTGCTATTCTGGCTTCCTATTCCAATCTCATCCTCTGCTGAAGGATGAATACCTCACTTAATTTTTTTTTTTTTTTCCTGGTCGTTTTTTTTTTCCTTGTTCATTCTTTATGGGAATTTGGAGAATTAATTAGGCTTATTCTCATGACCCACTGTTCAACAGCTTAAGAATTTTCCTGTGTTGCAGTAAGATATTAAGTGAAATGGATATCTGGAAGTAAGGAGGAAAGATAAATGATCAGACTATGTCTCTTGACTTTATCCTCTGTAATAGCTTGGGCAATTTATCCTCCAACAGGTTTGCTACAGGATATAAAATGCTAAGGATTTTATGGGGAAAAAAAACTGTTTCATTTTAAACTTCGCAGTTCATGTCCACGATTAAATAAGTCTTCACAGCCTTAAACACTAAGCACCAAAGTTTTCACTGATAGACTTGGCCAGTTAGTGTTGAAGCAAAGAAGAGGCAGCTTGAACAGGTTTTTGAACCAGTTTTATCTTGCACGATATTTGCAAGAATTTAATCTGTACTGATAACTTGTCAAAATACAGTTTGTAGTCTAATCCTAGCAATCCTGATTTTCAGGAATGGTTCACAGCTGTTAATTTCTAAGAAACAGGCAGAACTTTTATCTATTAATTTGGTTTGTCTAACAACCGTAATGTACTACTTAGTGTTACCAATGGCATAATGTTGCAAGCAGAATTCATTATACTTTTTAGTTTGGTGCTTTAAAAATATATTTTAATAGCTTAACTGAATAATCTTGACTCTGCCTTAAAATGTTCATAAGTGAGAATGCTTTTGTATATCAGAAATTGTATTTTATCATCTTCCTTTTTTCTTTCTCAAACCTGAGAATTCAAAAGTCCAGGGCAATATACTTTTTACATAGTTACTAAAATGCATAGGCATTTTTTTTGAAGCCGAGTTTTAGTGATGAGGAAGTTAAGGTTTCAGATACAGTATCAGTGTTTTATAGCTAAACCCATTAAATGTAGCTGTATGTAGCTGACTTTCTGTAAGTCACTTTGGCTTTACAGATTGAAACCTTCCAGCAGTGTATACTTAGATCTATTCATGGTCTTAACACCAAAACCCACCAACTTTCCTGTATGAAGTCCATTTTCTCCCCCACGTGCATTTGTTCATTTTGTCAGACCTTAATGTTGCTTAACTGTTTTTATAGTGTATCAGCTATGGAACTCAAAGAAACTTTAAACCGTGTGAAAAAGATCAATTATGGCAACTCAAATATTTTATAAACAGTGCTGGTTTTACCCCAATGCATATTAACCTCTGAGATGTTCCTTTCCCTTCATACATTTTCGCTTTTAAAGTTTCAGTTTCTTATTTTGATCTGTTTTGTCTGTAGACTGAAGAAATGTGGCCAGCAGTAGACTGGGATATTCCCTAATACCCTTTCTTATCTAGCTGTAGTGGCATAAAAGATTGGATACAAGAGTGAGAAAATACTTATGTGGAAGGGAGTTCTGCCTGACATTTGGGTGCCTTTTCAAAGGAAGGAGTAGTACTGGAGATCTAGAAATGGTGTTCAAATCATCATGCTGTAAAAAATCACCATTTATATATATTTTTGATGGAAACTCTATTGGGGCTTGGAGCTTTCCTGAAAAGGGAAAAGTGCCCTCACCTTGTGCAGGGCAACTTCTGGTTACACACATCTTCCGAGCATAACGGTGTTCCTGCATTACCATTTACCATGGAAAACACTGGAAAAGCGCTCCGGGGTGTCCTCGGATGGGGGAAGAGCAACCCTTGCCTTGACCACCCGAAACTAAGCCTGGCTTACTGTTACAGGCATTCCCTGCATTGGAACGCTTTGATTATTTCTGAGATGGGGTCTGGGTGTGGTGACTCAGAAGACCACACGACGGGGCATGCCTGCATATTTTTCTGGTGCTCTTAGCACATCGTGAGTGTCTGTCCCTAAATTCTAGAGGGATATAAGTGTGCTGTCTCTATGCCACTGCTTCCTCAGCACAGCAAGTGGGTCTCCTCCAAGGGAGAAGTAAGGTTTAGAGGGAAGCCTTTTGTGCTTTTTGTTGCTGATGGGTTTTTTTTGTTTGTTTGCTTGGGTTTTGTTTTAAAGACACAAGAGAAACAAACCCTCTTTTGAGCCAGGCAGCTGCTCCCCTGCCAACCTGCAGGTACTTTTTCTCCCTCTCTTGTGTGTGCCTGTGGACAAGTAATGGTTTTAACAGTCTGGGGAAGCAGCTGTATTCTCTGTGTGTTGCTACTAGGGCATTCTCCTCTGCTTCTCAGCTACCCCTTGCTTCCAGCGGCTTGGGTTTTTTAAATTTCTTTTTTTTTTTTTTCCCACGCTCCTATTCTGAAATAGCTCAGCACTGGTGTTCAGCTGGCTTGCGGATGCCAGATTTGTTGGCTTGTCCTCACAGCCTGCTTCAGGGAGTCCTTGATATCCAGCTCAGCGTGTGGCTGTAAAGGTGCTTGTGTTGGCACACAGGCAAGAGGAAAATGTGTAGTGGAAAAGTAAAATGATGGTAGAAATGTATCCATCCTACTCTGGAACAGCAGCCTGAAAAATCAAGCACCTATCAAACAGTTTTAAATCCACAACAAATGAGCAAAACCGAAACCATAAAGGCAGCTCGTCTGCATCAGCTAAAAAATATAGTTTTCATTAATTTATTCTGCAAGAGCTAGGTGCATCTTGTTTTGTATTCTTGGTATTCCGCAGTTCACCTTGTGGCAGAGATGAAAAATATCACCCTCAGGTTTTACTGTATATCTGCAGTCTTGGAAAGATAAATGTCAATGTAGTGCATCATAGTGTTGACATTCAGAAGTCTTCCAAACTTTGCTTTTTAAATAAAACAGGGAAGTCAGACTTGAGTCCCTTTACTCAGTAGGAAGAGTAGGCAAGTGATGATTGGTTTTCACCACATCTTATATAAATCTGACTTCCCTTACAAATCTACAGTTGTGTCATACTGTCAAGAATTACAGAACTGAAACTGATAGACTAAAAAAAGGAAAACATTCTGTTTCCAGGTAAAATATTATGTCCGAAGTGACTCTTGTTGGTTGTGGCTTTCAGCTACTCCTTGCTAAAGAAACACATGGAGTTTCTGCTGTTCATGTTCTGTTGAAATTGCTAAAAACGGAAAGCTGAATAGTAGCTTATTTTTAAGCTTTTATATTTTTTAACTGAAGTGAGTTGAAAAGTGAAAAATTCCAGCTTTAATGATGTCAGAAGGGCTATCTGAATTTTTTTGCATAAGATCATAAGATAATTCAAGCTGGAAGGGACCTCGGGAGCTCCCTAGTCCAAACTCCCGCTCAAAGCAGGGTCAGCTATGGGATCAAACAGACTGCCTGGGGATTTGTGCAGCTGGGCCTTGAAAACCTCCAAAGGGGGAGATGGTACAACCGCTCTGCCTAACTTGTCCCATTTTTTTGGCTGTCCTCATGGTGCAAGTTGTTGTTTTGTTTTTTAATAGCCAGTTGGATATTCCATCAGTTTTGCCATGGCACATTAAACTGTAGAACTGTTTAACTGTAACTTAAGAAAAAAAAAAGTGGGTTTTCTGATTGGTTTTTGTGTGGTTGTGTGGTTTTTTTGTTGTTGTTGTTTGTTTTGGTTTACTGGAACTGTTTAGCGGGCTAGTGGCTTAATCTGTCTTTTTCTATCTTAACATAAAAGGTCTGTCCAAGACTCCATTGTGTGATAATGTATTAAGAAAATGTTGATTTGAGTAGCTCACATATGACAGTTTTAAATGGAGCATATACCTTTTTATTTTGTGCTGTTGTCACTTGCATGCAAAACTTTTGAAAATGAAAGCATCTCATCCCAAAAGGCGACTGATTAATGACAGCAATAATATTGTCTTGGTTGACAACCATGTGAATGTACTGTCTCTTACAGAAAAGGCTCTTCTATCTTGCTTTTCTGTACTACTTTAAATACAATAGTTTTGTAGGTTATTGAAAAGGTAGCAAAACACAGTGCATTTTATTTCTTTTGTATTTTGATTAGAGTATCTTCCTTAGAGATTTTTGGGTTCGTTTTGATGTACTGTAAAAAAGTGTATATTGTTTGCTGTCCTGTCCTTGTATTTCTGTCAGTTCATCCTTCTTTGGTATTTGATGGCTCATGCATGCAGCTTCTCCTTCTTATAGAAGATTGAAATACTGATATCTTTCTTCTCTTGCAGTTCTTCGTCTCGGGAGGCACTGTCTTTTCCCACTCAGACACAAGTATGAACAGCCTGACTGCTCTTGCCTCTCCAGTTGCTGGCCGGATTTTGCCCTGTTAGAGGCAACAGACTCTTTTTCTCGGGGAATGCAAAGGGCTTTTGAAATTAGTTTTCTGACAGGCTTTGACAAAATTGTCTTTGTTAGAAGTTAAAGTGCAAGGCTAGCACATAAAGGTCTGATTCAGCGAATTGTGTTCTGATTTAAACACCCATTTAATGAACTGGATAGATCACAAGTGTGCTTCGCTAATATCTTTTCTCCCTTAGATGCAGTAAGCAAAGGGCACAGTTTTCATAAATGCAGTTATTAGCAGCCCTGTTTGAAGCCTACCAGGCCTGCATATGCTTTGTTCTTGTGGAAATAGCTCTAGCTGGGAATTACTGGGGTGAGTATAACATGAGGAAAGGCTTGCTGTTGTTTTGAGGTCAGTTTTTAACCAAAATTCCAGTCTGGTTATTTACGTGGAGAGTCTGAATTGTGAAGACTTCTGCTAAACATTTTTGTTATAAAATCAGGAGTGAACATTTGTTAAAAAAGTTTACGGTGCCTCAGACAAATGCCTCTTGCTGTGCTGTTTGGATGGGGAGGTATCCTGCTGTTAGACATGGTGCTGAGGGCACTGACTTCCATTCGTTGCGAGCAAGAAGGATCCTTGTGCATCTTTCTTTGTGTGTGCTGTATGACAAGTCATTTAAACGGCAGAATGCTGCAGTCCAATTGCAAAGGAATCAGTGCATGTGGGAGGATGATGTTCATTTGCATCTTCTGTGGATGTGTGGTCAGAAATGCTGGCCAGAGTGTACCTGAGCTGGAAACACAAAGGTCACATGAAAACTCTCTTTATGAACTGACAGATGTAGATGGGTCCCTTGGTAGATGTTCAGGGCTAGAGCCTGATCCTTGGTGCCATGCGAAGAGAAATCAGTAGGATGTTGGTTTCCGAAGTCAGCGTTGAGAGTAATGTTTCGAATGTTACTCTTGGGCATCTCCAGGTTTAGATTGCTGGCACCACCCTGGGTCATCTGCATTAACAAAATAAATGTGAAGGCAATCCATTTCTTGAAGTCCTGGTGCAGTGTGTCTGCATCTCTTCTTGGTCTTGTGGTCTCAATGTAAGTGTGGTGACTTCCATAGTAGAAATAAAAGAGATCGCATGGAGAGTGCAGAGCAAAGTGCAAGGTTGGAAGGATAGTGGGAAGCAGACAGGTTCAAAGGAGTCCATTTGAAGAAGTTTGTGGTTTATATTCTTGCTGCCTAAAGGATGCAAAGATCCTGCCTGTGCAGGTTGTGCATGATGTGGCTTCTAAAGCAGAGCTATGAAATAGGTTTTGATATTCATTGTGTTTACTTCACAGCAAAACAAGTAATGTCACTAGCTGTATTTGTCTAAGAAAGAATATTCAATTTTACCGAGATTGATTTGTCTGTGCAACAAATTGGTTCTTACTAGTTTAGTATTGTTGCAGATCTTTTTTCCTTCTTATGCTTCAAATGCATGTATTGTGTTGATCCATTTATTTATTTAAGTATTTAGGATAGATAAGCACTTAGCTTACCTCAACAATTCACTAGAATATAATTTATCTTTATCTATTAAAATATCTTTAATATCTTACGTAGAAAAGACATGGTAATGAAGGGTCAAGGAAAGATGAGACTGAGAACACAGTTGATCATAATGAGTAATTTCCCCTTGCTTATCTAGTCAAGCAGTACACAAGGCAATTACGTAAATACTTTGAATTCCTGAAATCATTTGGGAGTTCAGATGAAACTTTCAGAAACTGATTTTAGACTGTATGCGTAATTTTCATACAATGCAGCTTTTGGCTTGAGCTGGCTGTTTCTTTGAAAAAGCTTTCAAAATGGTAGGGTTGATCAAATTGTAAAATGCAATTAAAAAAAAATAAATAGCCTGTTGTAAAGATTGAGAATGGTAACTATTGAAAGATAAATGAAAATCTAATAATGCATTTTGCTTCTTAATAGCAAGAAATATGAAATGAGGCTGACATATGTGTCTTTAAAAATTGAGGCAGACAAGATATAGCACAGCAACCTTCATCACTTGATCAAGCGTGTCCATCAGTGATGGATTTATTGTATTGTAAATGTCATTTACTCACTGAGGTATATAAAACAAATGCATGATTTTTAAATATCCATCTGACTCAGGTGATTGAGAAATGAGGATGAATTTCCTCTGCGGGTTTTAACCACTGCAATGTTATAGCTGATGTCTGGAGGGCCAGAAAAGCTGTCCTCAGCCGCTTAGAACATGAGGATTGATGGTAGTTTTTGCTTCTTTCTGAGGGTTTTTCCCTCTGGAGAGAGAAATAATAGAAGTTGGATATTATAGAAAAGTTGTGGCTTATAAATTGTTACACTTCAGTGTCTTTAAATTCAAGCATATGCTTGTTTTTACCTGCTTATTTCTATAGCTTAAAACGTGATTACTTAAATTTTTATTAAGTCCAAAAGAAACAGCTTCATCTGTTTTTTCAGTCTACAGAGAATATTTGAAAGGGTCTTGGTCTTCATAAAATGAAAAGCCTTGGCCCCTTGTAGTCTACTGTGTAACATTACTACATAAGGAGAATAATCCCTCCATTGTGGAAGGAAATGAAGCTGGACAGAGGACATCTAAGAAGTCCTTAAAAATCTCTAATGTCCACATGAATAAACATGAGCTCTATTTTTAAGATCTTGCTCAAACATATGCATAAAACGAAGGATGTTCCTGGAGTAAGAAAGAATGTGGAAGGAGCAATGACTCAACTAGAAAGGTCATGAGCTTCATATAATGTTGAAATGTAGTGATGAGAACAAATCTTGTAGTGACCCTCTTGAGCGATGCTGTGTTTTTAGCCTTTCACCTTGGAGGTCACAATTTTCTTAGAGTGGGGGGGATGAAAGAGGTTTTCTGGGTGGGAAAGAGATGGCTCGTCATTGCCGAACCATTGATGGCTGTAGAAGAAAGATCTAGCAATTGTAGTGAGGCCTTGAGTGTAGGTGTAGGATGGGATGAGACCAGCAGCTGAGCATGAATGACAAGAAGATGCAGCTGAAGATCGATTGCAGAGTGCAGGAGTGTAAGGAGAAAGTACTGGAGAGAAGGTCTTAGTGATAGAAATTACACTGTTCTGGATTATGGCAATATTGCACTGGAATAATTCATTCTCATGATTGTTTTCTCTCTTTGTCATCCATTTGATTGCAAAAGCTGTTGGATTTTTTTGCCAAGCACTTGAAAGCTTGTGCCTGTGGCAGCAATAGAATGCTACTGTAAAAATAGTTGAAATACATGGATTAGGATATGCTAAATTGACAAGACATCAATACAACACTATATTTATTTTCAGGTATTTGTTCTTAATTTTTATTAATTGTTAAAGTTGCATAGTCTTGGATCTGTAAGGGAAGGAGGTCATTTAAGCTAAGAAATGCAACCTGCTTTCCTGTGTGAATACTGTTTTACTCATCTACTTTACTAACAAAGTACCCACTATTCTGTTAGCCTCTAATTGGCAATACAGAGAAAGATAATAAAGTGCAGGTGAAAAATCAATGCGCCTTTTTTTTTTTTCTGAAAAAGGGAAGAAATGGACCCAGAGTCATAGATAAAGACCTGCTATCTGGAGGCCCTTTGGCATCTTGCAGTCACCTCTGATGGAGATGATATCTTAAGCAATTATCCATTTCGTTCTTAATACTCATAATTTTTCCAGGCAAGCATTTATAAAATGCCTCTAGAAAGAAAAATAGCAGACAGTTGTCTATGGTATGCTCCTCTTTTTCCTTGTATCTTGCGGAAAAACTTCATAGGCCAGCAAGGTGTTGGTTATTCAAATTATTATGAAGCAATTTATTATAGCCCAAGTGTGCTTCTGATTAATTTTATTGTAAATGTGGGATAATAAATGCCTTTATCTTCATTCTGATTTGCTGGTCTCGACTTACATGGTCCAAAACTTGTCTTTTAGGAAAACCTTAGGGAAGATGAAGAAAAGCATCTAATACTTGACTCTGAAGTCTTTGTGTGCAAGTTGAAGAGCAGAGTTATGTTTTGCTTTTTTTGTTGATGATTTTACTGTTTTCTAGATGCGTGGTGTGAAACATTCAGCACTGTTTTCAAGATCTAATTGAATGCGTAACATTGCTCCAAACCATGTAACCATGTGCAAATGTGGTATTCGTAATCACTTGGAGGAAGGAGACGAGGGGAAAAAAAAAAAAATCTTGTGTTTTCTGCCATCCTTTCCTACAATCCATTTTTTGAAAGGGATTTCCTGATACTCAGCTTTTGTCTAGAAGAAAGAGTTGGAAAAAATTTTTGCCTCTGTCTTCTGCCCCTCTACAATAGGGTAAGCAATGGCACCATGTTAATCGAAGTGCTGTAAACAAAACTGGAAATTTGAGAGACGTTAAAAGGAGAACAGAAGGTTGCATTTGAACAAAATACATAACAACCCATGTTTACAGAAATGAGAAATGATAATATTGATTATAGCCAGCCAGAATTCTGAGCATTTGGAGACTTCCCACAGCCTTCATCTGCTTAAACATTTTTCTGGGGTTGGCTGTGTCCCTAGAAGCCAGTTTGTCGCACTTTTGGTTTAGAAATGTGTTAGTTCATCTATTGCTTTGCTCCTCCTGTGATACCTACAGCAGCTGGCACATTTGCTTAAGGACCAAGTCACCTTGCTGAACCTCTCACACAGCAGGGTACCCCATGGATTGCCTCAAGGCTAAGAAGCCGAAAAAGAATTATTCTTATTAAGAGAAAACAAGGTTTAACTTTCCAGGCAATAAGTGGTGTCCTCCCTGTGAGTGGATGCAACTTGACATGTCCTAAGATGGATGTCAAACTCATTTTCACTGGGGGCCACATCAGCCTCATGGTTGCCTTCAAAGGGCTGATTGTAATTTTAGGACTGTATAAATGTAGGAGTGGCTACAGTTTGACACCTCTGTCCTAAGACTTCAGGTGGAGAGTTGCTTCAGGAACAGAAGGAAAACCAGAATCAGTTGGGACCTTGGAGTCTCCTACTCTGAAGACAAGAAACTACACTTTGTTTTGGAAAGACACGGGTCAGTGTCAGGTGGGCTTTGCTTACCTGGGACAGTTGTTCTCCCTGGTGCTGTAGCAGAATGATAACTGTGCCCCAGGGCTTGGTGCTCTCCTTGCTCTTCAGCCTCTTCATGGGGCTTGGCTGTTATCATAACAGCATTCTGAAGAAATTACAATAAAATATTTTAAATGGATTAATTTAGCATGAAGTGAGTCAACCAGCATCCAAATTTATTTATTTTTTATTTGTGGGGAGTCTCATCTATGGTATAGCAACCTGTATGGTGTATTTGAGGGTAAATATACTGAACAGGTGCTTCTTTGTTGGCTTGGAGTTCTGAGTCACTGCAGTCTCTGTTTGAGAATGAATTACTGTGGATGATGCTCTACAGAAGTTTGCAGTTGAAATATGCTAAATACATGCTAACGACAATGTAGGCTGCAGTACATAGAAAATTGTCCATTGCGGAGAGAAAGAAGGAAGTTTATGGGCATTTGAAAAGCAGTTGATAGCACACTCTTAGAGCTGAAGCATAGTCTCTGGTCAGCTGGTTGATTAGACCAGCCTTAAGTACTTAACCTAAACTATCTTACTTTGTGTGATGTACCGTATTGGTGTTTTGTCAGTTTGTCTCATGTTCCATTAAGAAGAGCGGGGCAGGATCAGTGCAGGCAACCTTCTGGGCAGGCAGGGAAAATGTGTGGTCTCTTCTGGTCTCTGGTCCCCAGAAGCCAGAGAAATTGCAGTCTGATGCAACAGAGAAAGCCACTTAATAAACAAGAAGCAACACCATACCTGATAAGATGCAGCGTGTAGGGATATACTTGCTTTTATGCTCTTTTATTTCTGTTTTGTCCCACTCACTCACTCTGTCTGTCTTCTACTGAAAATGTTGATTATTCTAGTTCTAATGAACTTGTAATAGATTCTTTCTCTTCTGTTTAAAAGCCTTTCTGTGATCTTTAATGTGCTGTCTTTAAGGGAGAGGATCTAGGAGGCTCTGGATCATACTTCTGTCTTATCCAGGGTCCTCTAACAACTTTATTACTCTGCAGCAAGCAGCTACAAATGCGGTTTGTTTTTTGTTTCATTACACAGGCTACCAGTGCCCACATCTTTCCATTTCTAGAACATGGGTGACTAAAATACAACATCACCTTAGGTAACACAGCAGCTTCATTTATGATTGAGTTTAAGAATATTTGTGTTACTTGAAAATGATTATAATCTTAACGTTAAGAGGCTATTTTGCTTGCTTTAGAACTAACCTTAAGTTACAAAGTTAAGCAGAGATTTCTATAATATCGGTTTATTCAAGTATTTATCTGTGTCTTTCTATTTTAGATCTGCTTAGCTACTAGCCCAGATTACATGGTACCCTACAGAGCTGCAAGGAAAGGTGCATTGCTTGTGTTTACCTCCACAAAGCTCTCGGGCATCTCTTTAAGTGGAGGCTTTGAGAGAAAGTGGATCTCTGGGAAGATTTCTTTAACACAGCATGACTATTGAACTACAGATGGGATCAGGGACAGTATGGGACAACAAACTATGACACTACCAGGAATGGAAGGATGTGATGGGTAAAAGCTGAGCGTAAGTTGAATCTCAGGCAACAAGGAAGGCAAGTCGGAAGGTTTAACAGCTGGTTTGATTTTCCCCAAACACAGAGTACCTGTAAAAACAAGGACAATAGAAGACTGCTATTTTTGACAGTAATGTGTTGTGTAGCACTCAGTGTCTTTATTTTTATTTGCTTTCTGTCAGGCAGAGTCTAATTGTGAAACTGCCTGTTGCACAGGAGTTCAAGAAGTACAGGATCTCTCCTAAGGAGGCACCATGTAAGACAGGTCAGGCACAGGCCACATTCTCACTGTCCTTTTTGCGCTCTTAAATCTCACTGATGGTGAGAGAGACAGAGAGAAATTTGCAAGTTTTGGGTGGCCAGTGACATCCCCAAAAAGAGAATGTGTCTGGGATGAAGTGCTCTGGCCAGGTCTCCTGGTAGTCTCTGTTTTTGATGAAGGTAGCTGAATGTTGCTAAGTAAAGAAGTCACTTAGTCTGGACCAGATGCATATGAGTGTGACTATTACATTTATAGAAAATCCAGACTCCTCTAAGAGGAGGGACAGGTACAGCAGGAGGTTGTAGGGGAACAGGGACATCAGAAAAAGGAGTGTAGGAGCAAGGCCTGGGGGTAAAGTGGAAACAGCACTGGTTGGCAGCACAGCATTGCTCTGCAGGAGTTTAAGTGATAAGTGCACAGCAAGACCAAAGGGGATGACAGCAGCATCATTAGCTTTCACTTGCAAGAGGAATTTAGTATTGCAACAGAACTATTTCATTTAAATGGGATGCTTAGATGGGTATCATACTGACTTATCTAAATGCAGATATAGATCTTTAAACAAGGTACTCTGCGGGTAAACAGGTAAAACTCGGGATTGATGGTGTTCCCCTCTGTTAGGCAAATAGCTGGGCAATCAAGTTATTTCAACTGAAAATAAGTATTCTTTCATTGTCAGAAATTTGAATATCAGAGTTACTTACCTTTACAGATATGCCACACAAAAAAAAGAGAAGGACAGAGGCACAGGCAATGTCCGTATGATTTGTTACCTGAGGGATTCCACAGCTTAATGCAACTTTACATGCAGTGACCTTGATGTTGACTTCAAACCATGGCAGTATTCAAGCAACAGCCTGAAGTCACTGTCCTAGATGAGTGCTTCTGCTGTGACGAAGGAGATAGTATCTTCACAAAAATCCAAGGAGACAGGAAGAGCTAGTTGGTCTTTTTGCCCAGGGAACTCTTACAGCAACCATTTGAAAAATAAAATAAAGTTGAGGAACTGAGCCCTTTCTTCCACTCATGGATTCCAACACCTGCAGAGATGACCTCTGATGTTAGAGAATATTGTTAGTTTTTAGACTCATTACTAGGTAACAAGAAGTTTTTACTGTTTTTTGCAGTCAGTGATACAGATTAATACAAGTCACTCAGAACTTGAATGCTAAATTCTGTAAACTCCTTCATAATAGTGGAACACTGAGCTTTTGCCAAAGTCACGTTTTTACAAACAATTCCTCTCCTTTATTATGTGCCCTTTTTATTTTTGAACATGCTGCTTGCTTTTACATAAGCAATGCTCTCAAACACCAGGAATGTCAACTGTAAGATAGGAGAAAATTGTTGATTTTACTCCCTTAAGCTGTTTTGCCTCAGCTAACTCTGGTAGTTTTTGAGGCTCAAAGAGACTGTTACTTCATTTTTTTATTTTTAGTGGCCCAAGTCAATATTAACTACTGTAGTCTGCTGATATCTATTAAAAATGAATAGATAATTCTGTAACTGTGGAAGTATTAATACTTGTGATTGTCCTGTTCTACCTCAGCAGATAAGACATAAGGAACTGAGTGGAAAAAGGGATTTTCCTCAATGCTGCTGACCAGCAGTTTTATTATAAGTATTAATTCCTGGCAAAACAGTTCCTTTTCAAGGAGCTCCTTGGGAATTGAGAGAAAGGGGGTACAAAAAGCAAGCTGGATAAAAGATGCTGCAGGGGAAGGAGTAATGCATCATGTATCAATCAGCTTGATACAAGCTGTGAAATCTAAGAAGCAGGTGAAGGGGGAAATGTCCTTGCTTTTTAAAAAATAATAATTTTTAAAAAGCCATTTTATTTTTCATTCTTTGGATGTAGGTGGGAGTACAATACACAATAGTATAAAACTATTGCTGAATACACATTTCTCCAGAGCTGCTGTGGCCATTGCACCTCAGTTACACTTCAGAGCTCCATATTTCTTTTAATTAATAGAATACATATAAAAATTAAGTTTATAATGTAATGATTTTTTATATATATATATATAAAATCAAGGTTTTTTTAACTTTTCTGGGAGTTTTCTTTGTGGCTTGTAAGTGGCCTCTGACCAAGTCTTGTGTAGAACACTACAAAAAGTTCACCAATGAGGTTGTTCTCTGGCACAATTACTTGTTCTTTGGAGGTGCTGTCACAGTAAAGCGTTTGTAGTACAAAACTGTAGTCAAATTAAGTTCTGTCTACCAAAACTTATTCCAGGTTCGTATAACATAACTAACACAGTTCTAGCACCAAGAGGTATGATTGAGGTCTTGTTTAAGTATGCTTTGTTTCCCCTAGACTACTTAATGAGGCAAAAATCTACTATGGAGAGATGGCACTGGTTGCATAGTGGACTTTCATGTTTTCAGTATATCTGTGAAAACTAGTAGCAACTATAGACATAAGAACATAACTTATGGACTTATATTTTCCTGGAAATGCTGGTGATGAATGCCATCAACAGTATGGGTTTTTTCACTAGGGTTGCACAAAGCATGCAATTACAGTGATGTAGCAATGTTATTTTTACTAGCATATATTTTTAGACTTCAAAAGCTTCCACTGAATTTAGTGTAAAATTGTATTTCTGTGTTTCTACAGTTCTCATAACTGCTCTGTTCTAAGTTTACACAAATTTTAAAAGTCACTGTAGGAGCTACTGAAGACTGGATGGAGTGTGCAATCCATCACCTTTGGAGTGGCTCTGAAATGCACCAAGAGGAGAAGCCAAAGCAAAAGAACCGGTTTTACCCAGGCACTGTGACAGCAAATGCTCTTTCCAAGCCAGGTGACTTGAATGCCACTGCTCATATTCAACAAAAGAATTATCCTGGTCCAACTTCTGCCCTAATTTGAGTCAACATGGTTGCCTTGTGATGAAATTGTTTGATGGAAAGTTTTGCAAAATACGACTTGAAGGCAGTGCTGCATGTGGAGCTTAAAACAGATGGGTTTTGTGCAAAAAAATAGTGATGATTACAAAGGGCTTTTTTATTATTTATTGTTTTTTCCGAAGTGATGGCAGTTGTGCCATAGTTCTTCATCCTTGTTTGAGAAGCTGTGTTTTTCCATTGTGTGTGCGTTTGGTTTTGTTTTTCCCTCTGCAGCTGGTCCTGCAGTAGCTAGAACTTCTGATTGCTCAGATGGAACTTAACAAGGGTGGTGGAAATGGAAGGTGTGCAGTCTCATGGGGTCCCTCTGACAGTCAGCTAACTGTGTTGTGGGAATCATTGCTTATTTTATTTATTCTGAAGTTTTTGGGTATTCAGAGTGAAATCTATCCAGAAATATGTTGTTGGATGTGTTGATTTTCCTTTTGTCCTGTACACTGAAAAGTCTGCAACTTTTTTTGGTCATAAGAGTCTTGTGACGTTTTTTTCTATCATGTAGCACAAAAATAGTTGCAGGACTAAGCAATTCAGTGTTGCACTTTATTTTTTCCATCTATGTCCTGAACTGTAAGCTAGTAAGAAAGACCCACACATAATGATTCAAAGCAAAACGAAATATACTCTGTTGAGGGTTTTTTTGGTCTCTTATTAGTTGGTAGAGCAAAATAATGCTAGAAGCTTGGCTGAGAAAAGGCATTATTTTTGTATCTTCCCAACGTGAGTCTAGTCAATAAGGAAATCTGTGAATCCAGCTTGTAGTCCTTTTTTTTTTTTTAAAAAGAAAAGAAAAAGTAACTGAATAAGTTAAAACAACCCAATCCTATTTACTCAATTGAAAATGCTAGGATCTGTATAATTTCTCTTGAGTGGCTTTTTTTCCTCAGATAAACTAGGAGTGTGACTGCATTAAGCTGAGGTAAACAAAGAAAAATACTTTAAATATATTGAAATCCTTGCTAAACTGATAGCTGTGTGGTCTCTGTCAGAGTACCTGCAACAGTGGCTCTATTCAAAATGCTGGGTTTTTGCATAGAGGAGGAACTTGCATCAAGGGAGCTCTGAGAGCTGTTGGTTGATCCTCAGTTAAAAGTCCTCGAGCCCTTCTTATGGCAAAAGAATATCTGTTGTATTTGCCTTTCATGGTAAGTGCAATGGAGTAAATGCAGCCAAGATTTAAGGAAGGTAAAAGCTGGACTGGAGAAAATAGAACTACATAGGGATTTGCCTCCTAGGTTACTAAAATATTAAACTGTATCAGCTTTTATAGTTTTTCTCATGAGGAACACCAAAATATTGCAATGCTTGGTATCAACTAGGTATGCACATGGATATTGCGAGAGTCTAAGTTTTTTCTTAATTTCCTTTTGCGTCCTTGGATAATGAAAATACTACTGGATTCTACTTAATTGTTCCCTTTTTCATTTTTTGTGTATCACTGATTTTTGTCTAGATGAGCAAGTTGCTTTTATAGACATTGCTTTGAATTAGCAAACTTTTTTCAGTATGATAATCTTCCATTTTGAAAATGAAGCAAATCCACTTTTTCAACATCAATTTGTGCTTCAGACATTATTTCATAGGGAGTTGCCAGTCTTGAACTGGTTGACTGAGGAAAAGCAAATTATGCAACTTTGACATTTCAGTTTCATTGCCAGCTACAACTCCAACCCTCCTACTAGTTGACCAGTCTTGCAGCCCTATGAAGACCTCTCCCAGTTTTTCCTTTTATGTTGTATGATTTAGAAACATGTTTCCAAAGCGATACAGCTGTTCCCTATACCTTCAATTGCATTCCTCTCTTTTGCAAAAAGGAAGAACTTAATTTGCAAAAAAAACCCCCTTACATCAAATACCTCATTTTTTTTTATACAAGTCAGGGATTGACTGTATTTATATCATCCCGCTGTTTCCGAAACACCCATTGCAGTGACTCATACATAATCCCCTAAGGAGTGAAAAGAATATGTACAAAATGAAGCAGCATGCACTGAGCTGGAGCTGGAAAAGCTGGCAGGAGATCCTAGATTTAGCCCTATAGAAAAAAACAATGATCTGTGGAATAAACATTTTTCTGTATTACTGTATGTAAACAGCTTAGTACACATCCTTTATAAAGATGTAATGAGATTTTGTTGTTTGTCTTCAGATGTGAGCGAATTCAGACTTTTTATTTTCTTCCCTCGTTTTTAGAAAAGCTAGAAGATGTATGTCATGCTCACTTCCTCCAAGCCCTCCCTTCACTTTGCCCTCCCTTGATTTGGACTCCTCCAAAGTTTTTTCCAAGTGATTTTAAGACAATATTATTTTTCCACTTAAAAAAACAAACCACAACCACCTTCCTTTTTTTTTTTTTATATGCATGCCTTTCAGTTTGACTGTTGTACGAATCTTTCAGAAGTTTGGTCCTACATTTTTAGCTGAGCCAAAATTTTAATCAGTGAGGCACACTGATTAAAATTTTAATTTTTTTTAATGTGTCACTAAATAACTTTTTAAAAAGGAGGAGGGAAGTCATCGTTTATTAAAGAAGTGCTAGAAGTTCCTAACTAAGGCATTGTGGCTTATGTGATGACCCAAATAGTTCTGTGATTGTGGTTTGACTTTGCTTTTTTCCAGACAGTATTTGGAAAACCTTTGACTCTGTTATATCTGGAGAAATTAATAACCCCGAGGAGCTGCGGACTGTACCACACACTTAAACACTGTTAGTTGCCTTTTTTTAAAATGCCTGTAAAGTGCTGAGACAGAGTTAATTTTCTTCATAGTATCCCATATGATCCTGCACATTAGATTTGTGACTGGGGTGGGGAGGGAGGAGCAAGCAGCTGCGTGGTGCTGAGCTGCCTGCAGGATTTAACCCATGACAGATGCCTTCCCTCATATTTGTCCTAGGTACAGAGAAATTGGAGGAAAGAGGTGAATAAGTGTGTCTGTGTGTTTGTGAATCATTTTCTTGTTCTATCTAATATTTTTGCAGGCCTGCAAAAATGGAATACATTTGGTGTCTGGAAGGGAACAGCAAATAAATACATTATAATGCAGATTGTGCATAACAGTTAAAATGAGGCTAAATGTAATACAAGATAAGTCATAGCTCTGACGACAGCAAAATAAACAAATTACTTTGACGAGTGTTATGTTTCTGTCAGAGAACTGGCTAAGTGAAAGCTTAGGTGGTGGAAATGGGATAAAAGGATGTTTAATTTCATGCAGACTGGTGCATAAGAAATTCCTGCCTGGGACTAATTATCCAGGATGGTGTCTGGAAGTGGCAGCAGGACATGCATCTAAACCTGTCTGCTTTCTGTGCGCCTTTCCTTTTGGGCTCCTCCAGCATCCACAGCTGTTGAATCAGAGTTTTTAGAAAGTACCTCCTTGCCCAGCCCTTTTACGGTCCACTTATGAACCTCTCCTCCATCATGTTCTCTCATGCATTGTTCAGCTGTTAGTACCAGCTCTCTCCACAGCCTCCTGTGCAGCATATTCCAGGAGATCACTGTGCAAAGAACATCTATCTCCTAGCAATTTTGTCAAATGCCTCCAGTTCTTGTACTTAGAGTAAACAATGGTTTTCCATTCAATTCATCCACCTTCATGGTTTTCTAAACTTCACTTGTATACCCCTCAGTTGTCACATCTCCAAACTGCAGACACTTAAGATTAAAAGACCAGCCTTTCTGGTCTTTCATCTTAAGGCACCCGTCTACCTCCTCCTTCATTCTGGTTGCCCTACTCTGTATTTTCTCTAACTCCTTTTGAGATGCGGAGACCAGAAGTAATGCCTCAACATTTTATGCAGTCAAAATGATGTTCTCTTTAAGCATCCTTCCTGATGATGCACAGCGTTTTCTTGGCTTTTATAGCTGCCTACACACTCGGAGCAGGAATTAGATGCAAGTTGGTAAGAGCTGAGTGCTCAGCAGTGTTCTGACAGTCGAGTGGCAGAGCCTTCCTTTTGATTTCTAGGGTGCATGTAAGATGATGGTCTTTTCAAAAGTCCTCTCACAGCTTTATTTAGATCCATGGCGGCCCTCTGCCTCCTTACAAAATGTGTATTTTCACATGCCCTTATCCTTCCCTTTCTCACATTAGCTTTTGAGTTCCTCAAAAAACGGTGATGGAAAAACAGAATAATGTAATGCTTCTGCATTCTGTATGTCTTTCCTGTTTAAACTCAAACAAGCAGAGAGTTCAGAAGGTTTATTGAATAAACCCCATTGTGAATTGGAGCCAGTCTGATTCCTGTTGTTACATTAACTTACACCTATTTTTATACTGGATTTTTCTTAATATCTGAAGTTTTATTATGCAGAATGATATGTGAGAAAAATACTGTGATGTAGTAGTAAGAATTGTGTGGTTTAGTTAAACAAGGATGTGAGTCAGCGTTGTGCCCCTGCTGCAGTAAAGGCAAACCGCATACTGGGTTAGACTAGGAAGAGCTTAGCAAAGGGATGTGGTTTGTTTCCCGACACGTGGCATTAACAAGTCTGTGTCTGGAGCGCCGTGTCTGGTTTGTCCTCCTGCGCTGCCCAGCACAGGAGAGAGGTGTGAACAGATGGAGATGACCTAGCAAAGACCTGCTAAGGAGGTTAGAGGGCTGCAGCACATGACACGGTCATGGAAAAGGTAGAGGAGCTAAGCTTGGTTTGGCTGGAGAAAAGTCTAATGGGGAATCTAATTGCATGTTTTTACCCTCAAAAAGTGAGGTTACAAAGAAAATGGAAATAAAATCTTCTCAGGGGGGCACACTGAAAAAGCCAAAACAAAAAAAACCAACAACAACAAACCAAAAACCTTCTCCTAAGGTATGAAGAAAAATACCTTTACTGTAAGACTGGTCAAGCAGCTGGAACAGGTTGTCCAGAGAAGCTGGAGGTTTTTGGGGTGTGGCAGGACGAGCCTCTGAGAAACCTGATCTAACTGCGAAGCTATCCCTGCCTCCAGCAGGTTTTAATAGGTGACATCCTTCTGATCTCAGCTGTTTGTTTCTGTATTTGTGAATAGATAGTGAGACATGGCTAAAATGTGTGTGGTGTTCTCTGCAGATTTCGGTGTGATCTAAACATGTTTTGTTTACAAATAGATAATTTTAGCAGAAAGTCTAAACTTCCAGCAATGTTTCTCTGTTGTCCTCTTGGACAGTAGTATTGGAAAAAGCAGTGAGTGTATGTTTTGAGGAGCATTCATGGGTGGGGCTGTTGTGCTCTGGAGACATCACACTCACACACTTCAGAGCCTTTCTGTCCAGTTTCTTCCAAAATCACCCACCCTTGCTCTAACCCCACCAACCTCGCCAATCACTGAAAATGCCAAACAGTTTCAAAATCCCAGCCTTTCTTCTCAGTGAGAACTTCAGATCTCTTGGTGGGGAGGCAGGGAGGAGTGCTGTAAAATGGTGAAGTTCTTTTAAAGAAGGATGCAGGAGGTACTGGTGCCAGTGACTGTGACAGCTCTTCTGCCCCAACACTGCTTCTCCAGGCCTGTCTGGCCATGCAGCAGATCAGATCAGGGCTGCATCTCATTTTTGAGATGCCTTCAACTTAACCTTGTGGCCTTAAAAACGGGGCTGCTGTTGCAGCAGAGGGAGCAATACTTGGTGGGAGCAAGTCTGGGAGGGGTGAAGGATGGGGATTAGACGTGGATTGGTATGGAGGCAGACAACGTTGCACTACAGAGGACAGCATCCTCTGCCTCCGTACCACCCTCTCCTGCCTAAAATGCTCTGTCAGTGCTCCCTGCTGGGGCACGTTGGTTTGGTGTGTAGCTTGAGCTATGTGCAAGTTAACGTGTCCTATGTGGCTATTTGGTCTTTGGGAATGCTTTGGGCATTAAGCCATTTCCAGGACCCATTCACCAAGGTAAGTGTGGACACCAATTGGTGATGTCCTCCAGCTTTAGTAAAATGTGTTGATTCAGCCCCCTAACAGAGACTTCTCCCTTCTTGCTTAACATATATTTAGTACCAACTCTCAATGCGTTAAAGTACTAGATTCAAATAAATGGCCATCAATTTATCTCCTGCTGTTTCTCTGTGTGTACATATAGGATGACAAGGAAGCCAACAGACCCATGCCAAACAAAGGAGACCATGGACAAGGAAATGAGAAGTTCAAACCTGTGGTACCTTGGCCTCATGTCGAAGGTGTGGAAGTAGACTTGGAATCCATTCGAAGGAAAAATAAGGCCAAAAATGAACTAAATCATCATGGTGGTGGTGATGACAAACAGCAAAACATCATCCAGAGGCAGTATCTCACATTTAAGCCTCAGACATTTGTATACCGAGATCCTGTTTTACGACCTGGAGTCCTTGGTAATTTTGAACCCAAAGAACCTGAGCCTCATGGAGTTGTTGGTGGCCCTGGAGAGGAAGCGAAGCCATATGTTTTAGGACCAGATTACAAAGAATCCATTCAAGCCAGCATTAAAGAGTTTGGGTTTAATATGGTGGCAAGTGATATGATCTCACTAGATCGGAGCGTTAATGACTTGCGTCAAGAAGAGTAAGCAAACTTTGTTTTCTTTTAGTTCTGTTTTTACAGGATTTAATTATTTTATTTTCATATATCCTAATCAATGCTTAAAATAATATTATTAATTAGGCCAAATAATTAAGGCTTCATGTCCTGACAGGCAAGAGTGCTGTACTATACTAAATGTTTCTGTATATTATTCTTAATGCTATTCTGATTATTTCTTCCATGAATATTTAGTCTATATTGGTTTGTCTCTGAAGTCATCCGTTTTAGTGCCTAATTGCATGTATTGGCATGTTCCATGTTCAGCCACAGTCTTCATAGTCAAATTTTCTTAATGCATAACTTACTAATATTTGTTTTTAAGAAAGAATTATTTTCTTTATTATATCATGCAGAAGCTCCTATACTACAGTTAGTTTATTCTCGTTTGGTTTCACTCCAATGCTTTAAAAAACTGTAAAAAAAAAAAAAAAGAGAGAGAACAGAAACAAAGCAATATTGTTGCCTTTAAACAACTCTACTTAATCACCTGCATTAACAGAAGTATAGATCTGCCATAATGGTGTTTGGGGTTTGGAGCTAATAGAAGAGTAGTCTTGTAACAGTTCCTCACCACATTTGTTAGAAAGAAGGAAGCTGTCTTGGGAAAAAAACAAAACAAACAAAAGAAAACAAACCAACTTTTTTGTTTTACTTGCTGGGAAAATGTTTGCTTTGGTGTGGAGAAGTTCTGGGAAATTATTAACATTTACTCAGTGATTACTACCAGGTTTACACAGTCTCTTCTGATCTTTGGCAAATATGGAGCCAAATTTACCCTCAGGCTAGTCTGCATTGATATAATTTTCCTTGTTAAATATCAGCTAAGGATGAGTTTCTGAGCAAACTGACTGGTTGGGGTTTTTTGGTTGTGGTTTTTTGTTGCTGCTGTTGGGGTTTTTTTGTTGGTTTTGCATTTGCAAGGCAGAGTACATGAATTTAAATATGATAATATGAGGTACTTGCCTGTTTTCTCGTTTATCCCTAGCAATGGAGCTGTGCTGATACCTGGATGGGGTGCCAGCAGCCTCTGGGTTTTATGTTTCCAGCTGTGGTAGCTGATCTGTTTGGTCACTGGGGTTCTGCTATGGCCTTTTATAGTGGGTGTTTTTCCATTTTGTAAGGCAGGAGAGAACTGGCCAGCTGTGACTCTGACTCACGCCTCTGCATGTATGGCTGCTTGGACTTACTACCTGGTGAGCGCTCATTGAAAGCGGATGAAGCGCACCGAGTACAGTGTTTCCCTTCTTTTTGTGCCGTGTTCCTTGGGTGATTTACCGAAGGTTTCCATTTGCTGGCAGCTGGAGGAGAGTGCCGTGCCCATCTGCTGCCGGTGGTGAGGAAGCACTGCCTGTCCTGGGGTTCACTTGAGTTTTCTTTCTTCGCTGAGGTCGGCAGTCGGACCTCTATGCTAAGGAGATCTTTCTGAAGGGGAAGAAATGATTTGGGTAACTTGTGTAGGCGTTTTCTTTTAGAGAGGTTATTCCCTAGGCACTGCTGCTTCTGCTGAGGCATTTGCAGCCCCCTTTGTAGGAGGCAACAGGACTAAGGAAGCACAGAGGAAAAAAACCCATTTTCCCGTGCTGTGATGAACTGAGCAGAGGGGAGCCAATGGCCGGAGTTCACATTAGCAGAGCTCGGTTTGGCTCTGCCTTCCCTAAAGAGAGATGAGGGAAGGATGTGGAAGCACCCTCCTCTCCTCGCTCTCAGCTCCACAAGGACAGCGAAGCAGAAATGGCAGCGTGTCATCTGAAGGTGGGACCGGGCTGTTCCTGCCCAGGCTAGCAGTCATATCTTTGGCAGCAGAGCTCAACTACTCCCTCCCATCTATTTTTCCCCAAGGTGGAGGGCACCAGGGAGCATACCTGTCTGCTACAGAGTTCCACACCTACAGAATTTCTTTGCTCTCCTTCAGAACAGAAGTAATAAATAGAAATTACCAAGGAAGAATTAAATACTTGGCATACTTTGAGGAATAGGAGGGATACCCGTGATCAGAGCAGAAAAGATTAATTTTAGAAACAGTTGCCTGCAAGCACAGTTGCAGATAAATCTTCCATGGAGCTCAAAGCCAGCAGCTCATATCAAAGTTAGGTTTTATTATTTAATATTCTGAGCAAGCAAACAAAACAGCATGAAAAGCAATGTGAACAAAAGGCATCTTTCAGACAACTCTATACCAATTTTTTAATGTATTGAATACTTGGGGTGCATGCAGTTGCCCTAAATAGGTTAAAGGTTTATAGCTTCTGTATATCTCCTGGGAATGGCAGAAGAGAGGGGAAGCAATGTAAAATTGGCCGATATTGCTCCGCATTTTCAGGTATCAACATACTCACTTTCCTGCTCATCCCCCAATACTGGTGAGAAATGCAGCAAAAGGTAGCACATTGCCTGTTGTGGATACACTATTTATTTTCTTCCCACTGATCTGTTTATAAGTCCAGAAGCCATTTTGGTTGGTAAGGCTGGTCAACATCCAGTTTAATCCTACTGAAGTGCAGTATAATTTTTTTTTGGTTAATGTTATCTTGGCATTGCTAATTGAAGATGTCAGGCAAAAACTGGATTGCTTGTTCATAGACATTCAAATCCAGGTAGACCTCGCTTCAGCCACCTTCTCCTTTAGGCATCAAAATTTTGAAGTATCACTCTAAGTAGTGAGGTTTGTTCAGTGAAGGATGCCAAATGCTTTCCCAGGCAGTGCTAGCGGGAGGGGAATAGTGCTGCAAAAACTGTCTCTCTCAGCTTAAAAGCCACACAGCCTTAGGGCTTGTCCCTGCTGGAGGGGGAAGAGGGAAGAAATGCTAATAAAGGGGGATTCAATTCTGCTATGTTTAGATTTGACTTTGGAGCCGGACACGTTGCCAAGATGATTTACCAGCTGCCCTTACTGAGTCAGTAGGAAATTTGCTGGTGGTTCTGGGCACTCTCAGCTGCCGTAAAAAACCTTAACTCTTGCTGCACCTTGTAGAGAGGAATAATGTTGGATGGCATGCTAAAATTTTTTGTCAGGTGCATCAGATTATTTTGGTTTTGCCAGTACTGGATACTCTTGCCTCATGGATTTTACCCAATCTGTTTCAAGGTTGAAGCCAAGCACTTCTGTTGGCATATAGCAAGTTATAGGTTTGGCTAAAGAAAATCTGGAATGTATGGAGATATGTAAAAGTCAGTGTACAAAATTTCAAAGATGCCATTATCTCTCTACAGCCTTTCAGGACTCTGCAGGAGGGCCAGGGGAAGCATAACCTGTGTTTAAATGGAGCAACACCTGCTTTCGACCTCATTTCTAGTTGTAAAGGAGTAGTCTTAGCAGGCCCTGCCCAAAACCTCTGTACAATTGCTGGAAGACAACTTTTTCTTAAAACTTGGGTGATTTTTACAATTTTTTGATATTTTTGTAATTGTCCTGATAGGTGTCAGCCTTTTACTTTTAAGAGCAGTCATTTATATTGAATTTTACATGTTGTTTGCCTCCTAGCAGACCCGTGATAAAACTAATGTTAGCTTTAGGGAAGAAGGATATTAATTTGATTGCTCCCTGGATTTTCTTATTTCCCTTTTTTGCGATCAAGAGTCTGCACAGAGGTAGAGCTGAAGTAAATATAGAGTGATAAGGCTTCTGGATGATCTTGGATTCGAGATAAACACACCACGCTAGGGAAATAAAAAATGGACCTAAGTTTGAGGATGAATGCTGTCAGTAACAAGGTGTGTCCTCTTAAAAAGAAAAAAAAAGTCATAACTGAAGAGAATTGCTGCTAGGGAGGACAAGAACTGGGTTGTTTTTCCAGCATAGTAAGCCACTCGTCCAAAGTATTTTAAAAAGCAATGAAATTTAAAAAATACAGCTATACTGGGTCTGACCACAGATCATTTTTCTTGACAGTCTTAGCTCTAGCTCAGTAACATGTGCTTGGAAGAAAACATACAAAGAGGGACTAAGTTTCATTCCTGGCAACCAGTGGGCTGGGACGTGTGAGCCAAAAATTGCGGCAGGATTGTCATGCTTCATAGACCTTATTCTGTGCACAGACTTGTCTTCTAAATGCATTTATACTCTTTGAATTAATGACATCCTGAATCAGTGACTTTTTCCAGGCTGAAGAACATGGTGTTTGTTTAACCTCTCCTCCCAGATGCTGTCAAGTACCTCTATTACTCTGCTGTCCTGTGGTATGGCAATATCAGAGATACCTACATCAACCTGCTATATAAATGTTTCAAATTACTTCATTGTTATTCCTGCCATTCTATTTGCCCTTTTGTTAACTCTGAGATAAAAGAATCAAAAAGCTACCCATGTTTGATTCCAAGATGGTTTTCTTTTTTTTTGAGTGGTAATGTGAAATTTGGGGTCTATCACTGAGTAGACCTGCTAAGAGTGATCTAACACTCCATATAAATTCATTTGCATTTGCAATGAGCTCTCCTGCCAGCTCATTTCCTCAGTAGTGTCCTTGAATTATTCTGCAGCTCTTTATAGTTGTTTTAATTGCAACTACCAATAAAATTTTTATTATTCAGTCATGACCTGGGAGAGGAGGTGAACAGCTTGGCTCCCAGCACAGATACTCACAATGCTACAGTCACAAACTCCCTTAAAAAAATGGGAATGTATAGGCAATTTTTACACTGTAGCAGTTATTAATCTGAGAGATCTTCCATCTTAGCCTGCCATACTTTGATGGAGAACTTTTTACTGTAAAGAAAGCAAAGAACCTCATCAAAGGCTTTCAAAATTCAGTTACTCTATTAATGGGCTCACCCGCAGCCACATAGTTTATTTCTTCAAAAGATGATGTTTCTGCAACATGGCTTTTTTCCGGAAAAGTTGCGTCTATGGTTTACTAATTTTATTATTTATTACTAACTTCTTTTCAACGCAGAAGTTATACTTAGTGGTCAGAAATTCTTTAGCTCCCCAGGGCCCTTTTATAAAAATTGCTGTCATGTTTTCCTCCTATTTGCTTGATAACAAGGCTGGTGTCAGTAATAGTTGTACATCACACTAGTATGTCAATTTACGTTGCATTCTCTTGTAAGTATTGGGTTTAAGGAAAAAAAAAAGGAAGAAAAAAGAAAAAAGCAATTAGGCTATTCATGGTAGAAAAATCCAGTAGAAGCTATTATGCAGAAATCCGTTATTTCTGAATTACAAAGTCCCTAAGCTCTAGGTAGCTGTAGGTAGGAACATGTAGTGGGAGGTATCACTGTGTCCTTGCTCTGGTTTTGTTCTCTTCACTGGGTGTCTGGCGTTGGTCACTGCTGCGAGTTCAACGGAAATACTTAATTTAGCTTTCCTGCTTCTGAAGTGGTCTCTTTTCATTTTGATCATCTATCAGCCCAACAGACTTTCTGGCAGGCATCCTACTTGTGTTTGAAAAAAAAAAATATTTCAATAGCAGCTTTTATGCTTCAGTAAGCTATGTCTCAACTTTTTTTTTTTTTTTTTAACCAATCTTACTGTTTACATTCAGTTTGTCTGCATTAGTGCTCATTTCTGTATTCCTTGTTTGGACACCACCCTGTGCATTCAAAGAATGTCTATCTTACTGCTAATAGCATCTGGTTTTTAATCATGCTGGCTTTGCCTAGTTTCTCTTTAGGCTTTTTTTAATGATTAATGATAAACACTCTCAGCTTCTAATATGGTATCTTTGAAAAAGCTGTGTGCTACCTGAAGGCTTTTTACCCTTAGTTTATCTTTTCAATAAGCCAACTCACTTATAGTTCCCCTTTTCAAAGGGAGGTGTTACTAGGACACCTTTCTTTTGGCATCAGAACTTCCTTGTGTTGTGGCCACAATTAAAGTGTGGCTCCTACACAGGTATGTCTTCAGCTGAGCTCCACATCATGCGGAGGACTCACAATGTGCTGCATCTCTGATGGGTTCTCTGATGTCCTGCCTGCTAGAAACACTGACTAGTGGTGCCTGAAGTGGCAGTCTCTGGAGCACAGTTTGTACTTACTGTGTCCCCTGAGGCAGTGGAAGTCTCCTATCTGTGTCTCCTGTCCTCTCAGGTGCTCCAGTTCCTCCATACGTGTCCCAGGTTCTGCCCAAGTCCTGCTTGGGCAGCTGGTGCTTCTGCATGGTTGGATCAATGGCTTCCCTTTGTTGTCACTAGAAGATCCCTGACACATTTAAGCTCTAATAATCTAGTTCTGGATTATTTTAGAGAAAGAGAATCTATTCCAAAAATTTAATGGGCTACTAATGAATTCAAAACATGCTGGGACCTTGGAAGGGACCTTCAAAGGTCATCTAGTCCAACCCCCCTGCAATGAGCAGGGACATCTGCAACTAGATCAGGTTGCTCAGAGCCCTGTCCAGCCTGGCCTTGAACATTTCCAGGGATGGCACATAATTTAATTCTCTGCATGTGCTCAGGCAATATTTCTGTACTCCTGGGTAGCCATCCGTGCATCTACCTTGCCTACTCTTCCTTTCTGCGTTGGAGCTCCATCAGGAGTTCCTGATACAGCCAGGTGGGCTCTCTGCCATGTCTCTTTGACTTACTGCATGTGGGAATGGGCTGTTCCTGTGTCTTGGGGAGGTTGTCCTGAAAGAAGCCATTTTTGGGCTCTTTGTGGCAAAGTTGTAACACCTGAAATCATTAACTTCTCACGGCAGATGTTAGTAAATATTTACATAATGGTTTCTTTATGGAAGAGTCAAAAAGGAGGAGAAAACTGCCTGATGGACAAAACCACTGATGAGTGCAAGTGTGGGGCTCTGAGAAGTGTGGCTGTCTGGTGTATGGTTCATTCCAAGAGCTGCACCTGGTTATATGAGACCAAGGCAATGTGAGTTGTGCCAAAGAATCTGCATTCAGTATTTCTAAAAAAATACATATCTACAACGCATTAGTTACAGTAGTCTCTTTGTAGTTTATCTCAAAAATGATAGGAAGCAATGCAAGTTTTTCTTCATGAAGCTCACTTTCACAGAAGAACATTCCCATCCATATCTGCTGTTTCCATTGGTATATTTTGCTGGGTTTGGGTCATATTTATTGCACTTTGGGTTGAAATTTAAGGCAAGAAGCGTTCTTTTAAAGTATATTGTAAGTGTTCTGTGAAACTCCTTATGTGTCCTATTAACTAATGTGTATTACTGCAGAGCCCTTAAGCCAGGGATGTTCGTACTGTTGATCAGATTTCATGCTAGGGTAATTAATTGTGTTGGCTGTAAGAAAGGAGCGGAGCTCAACATGCTTTGCTCAGGCTTGATATGCTGTTGTTATCCAACCCATGGAAGACTTGCTTACAAATTATTCTTACTGACCCAGAGGGTTTTAGTATTATGACTCTATTTAAGATAGATTTTTTTTTTTTGACAGCTTCTTTTGATAAATGTTGCAGGAATTTTATCCTGAGTAGTTTGACTGGGAGAGGAAGCATCATGACTCTTTGTGAATGTTTATGGCATGAGACAAATTAATCTATTGCTGGATTTTTTTTTTTTCAATATGACAATAGATAACTGCTGTCTGTTCACCAGCATGAGCCAGAATTTCAGCTCCATCACCCACACACATCTGTCAGTCTGATCATGGCAAAATAAATATTTTTAAGTGTGTTTTCCTTCCGTGGATTATGTAGTTTGACTTTTCCTTTTTAATGACGTTATTTCTGTTACAGGGCATGCCCCCTGGGCCAACAAATTTGTACTTGAATAATTGGATCTGTTGTCAGGGGTTACTTTTTTTTACTTCAAGTGGAACAACTGGCAACAAGCTTTTGTAGAAAAACCTGAGAAAGTAACTCTTCCTTGCCTGAGTACAATGCTCCTTGTGTACAGAAATGTATTTTTGGATAACTGTTTTTGCAGCTCATGACATTTTATAAAACAAATCAAAAGGAAATGACAATTGGCTTGTTTTTAAAAATCATACATGTAGTTTTGAAGGGCGTTTGTTCTAGTTTTTAATTATTTTTAGTGCAAGCAAGGGAAACAATTCTTGCCAAAAATAAAGATTTCTGACTTTAGTTAAGAATGCATACATATGGAGCTATGTGTTAGTAAAGCAGAGATGTTAGTAAAGATATTTTTTCTATCATAGTTTGATGGTGACAGCTTGAACCCTTCAGTTGGTCCAAGTACTTTTAAAAGTGTCAAACTGTACAGAAATTTTTTAGTGCTGGACTGGAGTTGAAAAAAATACCAAAATCTTCAGTTATAAACAATTATTCAGTGTATGAAATAAGGCAGATGAATCTTGGCTCCACATTAGAAATGGATGGTCTTTTTACTCTGGGCAAATAACATTAATTTAATCTGGTCTCTTACAGTAAATAGCTAGCTGTCCAGTAGCCAAGGAGATTGAATAGAAAAGCTCTGGAGTGGAGCCTGCTTTCTTCAGGAATGTGATTAGTTCCTTAATTATAGCACTGTGCAAATTACATATTCGATACTGTTACACAAAATAAGCTTTCAGTAATTACTGTTAGTATCTGTGTCATTGGAAATGGAGCTTTAGGGACTTGGTTTCATTTCACATGGTACCTTGGGAAAATCTTTTATTCAGCTGCCACATAGTACACTGGAACTGTTTTGTAACCAAGAAAACTAATTTTGTGGTATGCACATAGATCTTTGTGTGCCTCACTGAGAGCTGAGGTTGAGAATCAGGTGAATTATACTGGTCAAACAGAATCAGGAGGGCTGGCTTTCCACTGCAGGTTATCAGCTGCCTTACTGCTGGCAAGACTCCTGGAGGAAAAAAAGCATTTAAAATGTAATTAGCCATGTATTCACAGAGCATCTCCTTGTGGTCAGGAAAGATTTGAATTCCAGGCCTTATAATTAAAGCAAAACAAAGCCTTTTCTGCTAACATTTCAGGTCCCAATATTGAAAATGACAGCAAAGATGGATCCTGTGTCTCTTTAGTGTTGGCTGCTAGCATTTTGAATTTTAAGTTTCGACAGACAAATATTATCGTTCACCTGGCGAGTGCAAAGAAGTTGGCAGAGGCATCGAGTGTATTATCTGTAGTTGGATTTACTTACCAGTGTGTGTTCATCTGAAATGAGAAGACCAAGCTCTGAACAGGACCTCTGAATTCAACAAAGATGTGTAGTGCGGTGCCTGGAGTATATTTAAATTCTTAAACCCTGACTTTAGAGGGGAGGGGGCAGAGAAGAGCCTGAGAGGTTTCCTGCAGCTGCCTGTGTAACCCTGTGGGTGCCATCTTCATCCTAGAAATTTTGGGGCAAGTGGAGGAAGTGTTCTGTCAAATAAATTGTAATGTGAATGTAGATTAAATTAAATTAACTTCTGCTACAAATTAAAGTAACTTCTTATGCTCTGCCTTGTTCCTGTTAACCAGAACTTATGGTGGTAGAGCATTTAAACAAACTTGCATGGTGTAAATTCTAATTCAGTCCACCTGAGCATGGGCAGGAAGTTCAGGGTAAAATATCTGATGAGCAAGGCATGGCGGAAATAAAGCATTCCTGTGCGACTGAGCCCACTGCCCCAAGCTTCTTTCTAGCCTTTTGTTTATTATATTAGGTAAAACCTATCAGCATTTAATAAATCCAAAATTATATACAGGTGGACTCTTTAGAGCTGTACATAGGCAAATGCATCAAGCCACAACCTCCCAAAATAGTGCCCACCTCGATGGAGAAATGATGAGAATTGCCATATACAGTGAATTGTAACTTCTTAGAAGCATACAGACGATCTTGTGATTAAAAAAAAAAAAAAAAAAGCAAAGTTTATTCCTTTAATTTTCCTATTGGCTCTAATGTTGGGTCTCTGTACAAACCTTGGCCCTGAATTTGTGTCATGGCACTTTTAGAGGTGTGGTAGGAGATGTAGCTTGTGCTTCTGGGAGCACTAATAACAAAATTTAGTCACATAGCCTTGCGGGCTCCTTCAGGAATGGAAATCAGTAAAGCTTGTAGCTATTGTAAAAATGGGAAGTTCTGTTTCAGTGTAGGTATAAGCTGTTAGGTAGTGTGCGGCAGGGGTTTTGCTGCTGTCTGCTGAAGGAGAAAATAAAAAAATTAAAATGAAAAACAAACAAAACAACAACCAAACAAAACAATCTTAGCTGAAGAAACTGTCCTTTTTGGGGGTTATCTGTCTACTTCTCTTCCAGAACCTCTGTTTTGTAAGTTGACCACTATAATCTTATATTGATGTTGATGATGCATAAAAATACCCTGTAAGGCTTCACAGGTAACAAATCTGGTATTAACATTAGATTTACTTAGTCATATCTTAACAAAGAAGTGCCCAGCTCTGTAATCTGTCTCTGTCTCCTCTAGATTTAGGCAATGATCACTCTGACTTGCAGGCATCGAGCAGTCGGTCTCAGCTAGGACCCTGATGGTTGGTGTCAACTGTACAGACAAGCAAAGTGTTGAAAGTCTTTTGTGAAAGAAACTCTCATCCATCTTCCTAGGAGGTAGATGCAGTTTACTGCGGTAATCATAATAAGCTGCTGACTTAAAGCAGCCCTGAATTCAGTATTAAATATGTAAACAGCATGCTGTCTGCTGAATGACTGTCTCCTTAAAAGATAAGAAACAGGGCTCACTAGAAAAGGAAGCTGCAAATTACAACAGAACTCCTAATTTATTCTTGGGCTCTGCCAGTGCTAGGCCCTCTCAAAGAGCGAGGAAAAAATAGATGCATTATAAATCAGTTATCAGCAGATGATAATTGGTATCACTACGAATCTCATACCACTTTAAACATGAACTGAAACTTAAAATACAATTTAAAATTGTGAACAGTTTTATATTAATGGAGAAGAGAGATTCCATTTTTTAACGCCGATCACAATTTCTAGATAAATGCTAAATTGAGACTTTCAGCTTTGTACTGATTCAGGGCTCTCAGCTTGGAACAGCTGACTCGAGGTTCTCAGGAGCTGGGATGTGATGGCAGCTGCCTGCTGTCTCAGAGAACTGTGTGATGCTGCGTTTTGGTCTGAGCACACAAGTACAGTGCTTTAAAATCCAGGGAAGGGACTGATGTGCCTTTGGTAAGCGCAGGTGCTAGTTAGATAGTTGACTTGAGGAAGATAGTATCAGGATAGGGAGTTGATTCCAGCCATGATGTCTCTTACTTTTCTCTGAAGCTTAGGTGCTGGTGTGATAGGGATGTTGGGAGTTCAGGATGACATGAGAAGCAGTTCTGTTGGCTCAAGATCTCAAGTTGCCCTCTAAGTATCTATCTGATTGGGGCTCACCCTTAAATTGCTGTTCAGGTGTCCTCCTTATTCACTTGTGTTTTTGCCTGATGGCTGAATTACTCTTCCAGGAGAAGCAGCCTCTAGCCTGGGCTTTTTTCAGCCTGAGGACATTTGAGCCTACATCTGCAGCTGTGGTGGTGGCTAACAGGGAGGCTGCAGGGTCATCCAGTCCTTGGAGCATGCATCCACCATCACATTTGTGGGGCCGGGGGACATCAGTAAGAGCAAGCCAACAAATAGCATACAAAGCTGTAAGAGCAGAAACTTCCTCAAGCCAAGGAGCGTTCCAGCCCAGATGTCTAGCTTGTTGTGCGGAAGGGTCCCCTGTAAAAAGGTTCCTGTCTTGCTGTGGCTGATGCACAACTTTGTGATGGAGGGACAATGGTCTTGGTGTGGCACAGTCTCCAACAGTGCTGTTCCCTCCCAGGGGTGGAGAGGGAATAGGACTAAGTCACATCTTAAGTATGCAGGCTAATAGAAGAAACATTACTCACTGTTTCTCCATCGGATCACTATTTTTCAAAAGGTTTGTTCTTGCTCTAGTGTTGAGTCAGTCCATGGTTTTGCTAAGTATTACCAGTACTGATTTAGGGATGGGAGGTTTTTATTCATGGACCGATCTGAAGGTGTTGCTTCCTTTCACCCATGAGTTGCCTGAGGAGAGGAAGCAAACAGAGCTGCACTTCACTGTGTTGCCAGCCCTTCAGAGCTGTGCCCACCTGCTACTTCCTGCCATGTACAATAACTCTTCATAGGGCTCAGGAAAAGCGATGCGAAGTCTCTAGAGGGAAGACTAGCTTAAGGATGCTACCTTCTCATTCCTGCGTATCTGCTGCAATGTGCCATCTTCTCAGCTCTGCCAATATGAATTCAAAATAAATTTTTTTTAGTTTGTTTACTTAATTTGGTTCACAGCATATGAGCACAGCTGCCCTGCAGGCTGCACCTGCAAGGGCACCGTCCTACTGTATGTGGGCAGGACAGCACCCGGGGGTTGCAGCTGGAGGTTGAAATGTATTAGTCCTCTTTTTACAGACCCGTCTGTATTTTGAATCCGCCCATGCCAGTTTTCGACGGCTTGCAGCTTTTCCTGGACACCCATATCTATTTGACCCTCTCTTCTAAACCTGAAGCATGAGTCTGGAAATTCAGGCTTTTTATTTTCCTTTTCTGGTGCCCAACATTTACAGGGAAACTAGTGCTGTAAAATTCAGCTTCAAACACAAGGAAAATGCGTTTATAGTTTCCTGGTATTTGGGTTGCCAACCACTGGATGTCAGTGCTGCTCCACTGAAGAAAGGCTCGTCCCGCTTCCTTCCCTGTGGATGCAAGGAAACGAGTTCTGTCTCTCAAACACTTGAGCAACATTCGCATTTCTTGGGGAAAAAAAAAAAAGATTGCTGCAGAGGTTAAAATATTTCTTAGTTTTTTTGCATCTAAAAAACCTACCATGTTTCAAACCTCTGGTTCTGAATGCAAGATGAGAGACAAGATTGTGCATTGGAGGTACTGCAGCCTCTTGCAGTTTATGGGCTTGATGACTCAGTCTGTGGACTGTCCAATAAGTGAAATAAAGCCTCTGGAAAAAGCTAAAAGTATGATCTTACTAGAGGTATAAATGTAGTGCTTTTATGGCTTGCAAATAGCACATTTAGCAACACATAATTTTTCAAGTTTAAAAAGTAAAATGTGATGACAGATTTCAGGAGATTAAGCTGGATAGGTAGCAAAAAGCCTGTCTAGACCTCTGGGTTTATACTTTTTAAATGTATTAAATACAGATCAAAAAACGCTTATAAATTGCTCACAGATGTGTTGTTCAATTCAGGCTTTTGTAATAGCTTTGGCTTTTTAAATTTATGTTAAATTACTTACTATGTTTCATTCTTAGGCTCTTCACCATTTTCTTCCTAAATATGACTTACCTGTACTTCAGGAAGTGGGGGAAATAAGCAACCAAAAGATTTGGGGGCTTTTGCAGTGTTTGTTTTGTTTTGTTTGTTGTTGAAGGCAGTCTGAAATGTTGTAGCTGTCTGTCTTTTTAATTGGAGAGCAAAAAAGTTTCCGAGGCAAACTGCTGAAGGTGCAGATCAGCAGCACAGCGCAACCTGTGTCACAAACTGCGTTCTCCTCTGAGGCAAAAGGTGCTAGTAATTTCCACTGCCTTTTTTACATCGAACTCTTGAATGGCCTTCAGCTGGCATGCCAATTTTGAATGTTTAACACCTCATTTTCCTCCATTTTAACACCACTATCACCAGAATTAATCCGTGTGAACGCATGTGCGAAGCAACATGGTTCTATTATTAATCTTAATGCACCTAGGTAGCATATCCATTTTATCTCTGCAATGGCTAAAGAAGTTGTCGACAGCTTAAATGCTTATGCTACAAATGGAGTTATTGCAATCTGTAATCAGCTGAAGTCTTCTGAGAGGGATCTGTGGAAGGAAGGCATCGGTGGCCTGAGCCATGCACTTTGAACAGTCAGTCTAGCACTTGTGTATTGGTAGCTTATAAATCAGATTAGCTGCAGCTACTTCAGGCATAAAAATAATCAAGCTGGAGGGTTTTAGTCAGTAAACTGTGCTTGTAAAGATCGTGCTGTTTCAGAGGTCTCTTACTATGCCTAAGAGAAGAAATGCCTGTATTAGATCAGACTTAGTTACAGACTGGTTTGATTCTGTAATTTGCTTTTTCCACAGGACTAAAATTAATACTATGTTTCTAACTTTTTTTTTTCTGGTGGGTGAGAAACGTATATTGATACTGTTCCCTGAAAATAAGTGAAATATGTCCTTCTTCACCAAAGAAATGCTCTTTAAATACCTGTTAGATCTGTTATCAGAGTTCTTTCCACATTTAACTTAACTTAGTTTCAGAAACTCTGGTGATTTCTGATGATTAAGGTACTTTCTTTTGAAACACAGGAATGCTTCTGTGCATTTAAGCTTTTTATTTTATATAGAGAAATATAACTATGGAAGTTTGTTTGTCCGTGAGTTTAAAAGTTTATATTTGTTAAGCACAATTTCTTAATACATGATAGTTGTCTTTGAAAAGTCAGATTCTAGTAGAGACTTTACTTGCCAAAAAACAAAAAAAGGAAGACTTTTGCCCGTTTATATCAAAAGTGCTGTGTCTCTGGGTTTGGTGATAGGAATTGTATTATTGTAGTTGGAAAAGGGGCTACTGGTATGGTAGGGAGACTTCCAGGAAATACCTAGACTGGTTGTAATTAGAGAGACTGTGAACAGCCTCATTTAGGGGTGCAGTTGGGGAATGGACGTTACAACTGCAGATGAAATGCATTGTTGATAAATGTGATGAATAAATACTGGTAAGTGTGAACTGGATTACTCATATTGCTTGTTTCTAAATCATCTGCAATCCCTCAGGAAAAAAGACCCAAGTCCACGTCCACAGTGAAATTGAAATGCAAAATGTTTTAAATGGATACAGGAGTGCTTTTCATGGCGTGCCAAGCTGGAACCCTGAATGAGTTTGGTGACTTTTTTTTTTTAGCTACATTAGTGTGTTACACCTGGAAGTTTAACCATGAATAATAGTAAAGATCACATCTTGTCTGCCATGGGATTACATTTTCCCCATGAGTAGCTATACTTTTCTGACAGTTTTTGCAACTGGAGATAGTTTTATGCAGAGCAGCTGGCATAAGCATTTCACATGCTGCTGCTGTACTTGTAGCAAATTATTATGTTTAAATATATTTCATTGTCAAAGGGCAGAAATTAACAAACTTTGTCTTGTTGCAACTGTGTTTTTAAGTTTGCTAATTATGCAGATTCTGCATGTGGACTGTGTAAGCCAAGAGAAACACTTCACAGACAGCCCTTCTACATGATAAATCTGATTTAAAGAGGCTTAAGAAAAAAAAAGAAAATCACTGTAGTAGATTAGCCAAATGCACAGTCCATCCCATACCATGATATCTGATGGTTTGGAGAGAACCCTCATCTTGGCAGATGCTGTTTGGGGCTTTTCTTCCCCAGTTCTCTACTGGCCACACAAGCAGCAAGGTGGTGGTGGTGGCAGGGATGTCTCTCAGTGGGATCTGTGCGATGCCATGCACCTACACAGGAAAAGGCCTCTGTCTTTTGAGGCAGGAGTCGTCATTCACCAGCTTCATGCTCTTTCCTTCAGGATGAGAAGAGGCTCGCTGGCTGGAAGCAAGCTGCTCTTTGGGCCCCGTACCTCAGCGATGCACTGAAGCTCTATACTGCATTTTATATCCTGTTTCTCTTTAATCTGAAGGATAGCCATCAGTGAACATTTCATTTGCACAAAGATGTTGCTAAGCAGTTCCGTAAATCATAATGTGGAAACTAATACAATCAAATCTTTTTACAGATGCAAATACTGGCATTATGACGAAAACCTGCTCACCTCCAGCGTTGTCATTGTCTTCCATAATGAAGGATGGTCCACGCTCATGAGAACAGTCCACAGTGTCATTAAGAGAACACCAAGAAAATACTTGGCGGAAATTGTGCTGATTGATGATTTTAGCAACAAAGGTATATTTGGAATATTAACGCACTATTTGTAGAAAAGGAAACTTCGTTCATTTTAAAAACAGTTGACTCTGCAAGAAAAGTAAGTTACTTCTTCACAGTCCTTTAGTTTTCAGTGAAGGGAAAGCTCTTTTCCAATTAACTGCTTTCATAAAGGAGGCAATCCTTTATGTGTATTCAGCTGTTTGAAATACAGGATTTGTAGTCGGCTCTAGTCCACATTTGTGGAGTAGTATATAGCAGAAAGCAGGGATGGCTCCTATCTCTCTTAGCTCTTGTGCAAATGTGTAGTTTTAAGAGAAAAGAGTTTGAGTTAAGCCTGTTAGGAATAATTTTTCTTTATTCCGTACAGGAATCCAGATTCCTTTCTTTTTTATTTTTTCCCACTATAATAAAATATATATCTAAGCCTATTGAATTATTCTGATCCATTTTCAATCTCTTTTTCATTGCCAATATTCTTTTTTAATTAAACATCTCTTGAAGGTGTTTATTATTTCTTATTGGGGGGAGAGGCTTTTAGGAATTTAAGTGTGTTTTAATTTCTGCCTTTCTTTGAGTCCTGCATGTCAACATTTTCAGAAGTCCAGAGTTTTTCCTCTTCCTTTGTAATATACATTCCCGTCCTGATTTATAGTCAGGATGTGTGTCCTTAGGTGTGATTTTTATAAACATACACAGACTTTTTTCCTTTAATGGTGGTGTCTTCCATGTTAATGCAAATCAAGGCTGAGTACAGAAAAGAACTGAAATTGGTACACTAGAGATACAGTGTGACTGAAATAGAGGAAATCTGTCTTGTTTTAAACTTTAAACAGATTTCAAAATAGTGCATCAGAGCTGCAAGTTCTGCGATATTTTATTGCAGTAGTTTTTGAATAGAAGTTGACAGAGAAAAACAGAGACACATAAATAGAAACATAACTTTGAGTGCGCAGGATGAGAGTCTCTTCTAGATGGCGACGATAGTGGCTTTTAGGAGCCTGGGCAAGTTTGAACTAGTCAGTAGTCAGCAGCATAGGGTACATACACTTTACCCTCCTCTTGTTTTTATAATAGCTGAGTTGGGTAGTGGCATGGAAAGCAGATGACTCTGTTCTGAAACTCTCTGTTTCAAGTGATCTGGGCTTCTCCCAGTTCCAGCCTCACTGGAGTTGTATTCTGCAGGTATACCCACAACGAATTTTTCAATCAAACTCATCACATAGTCAAGGTTGCCTTTTTGAGTATAAATCACTATTTTAAATAATTATTGTATGTTAATTTTTACATCATACCAGTAGGTAGGTATCATCTTCTGTTTGTTTTTACAGGATAGGAAAAGTTACTTGCATTGTAAACTTGACTACATCTGGTTTAGTCTAATAAAGATGCTGAACACTACGTTATAGTCTCCTGTATCCTTTTACAGCTTTTGAGAATTTGGCTTAGATATGCACACATGCTATAAAACAAAAATATCTTCTCTCCTGCGGGATATAATATTAATAATTCGGTCAGCAGACAATGTGCTGTGCTTTTCCTTTTCAGCTGAGATCAGAGTTTCCCTTCAGAGCTATTCAAGGACTGAGTTAGCTGTATAAAATCACTATAACACTGATGGTCTCTAGAAAAACTACCATTTTTTTTTACTAATTATTGGACTCACTACTTGGGTTTCAGATGAGTTGTAGCTGACTCTGTGCTATGTATATTTAATTCATGGAACGAATTTGTCTGGCATAACAACTCATACTACAGTTTTTCAATGTATAATGATTCTTGAAAAATAGTGCCTTTATTTAATGAATTTGTTTTGAAATACAGAACTTTGCTTGTGCTCTCTGCCTGTATATGAATGGTTAGCAGATACAGCTAGACTGGACATAACATCCAGCAGACCTTTGTCCCTGTATTTCCCACACTTCATCTTCACAAATAACTTTCTTGAATCAGAAAATTCAGTAAAGCAAGCTCAAGACCCAGTTTTCACGTGTATATAACTGAAAAACAAGCACAGACTGGAATGGCTCTGAACACCTTGCTGCAAGTGTACTGTTTGACTATAATCATTCTTCAAATTGCTTTAGGCTATTACTTGGTAAAGATAATTAGCTTAATTTCAATAATTCAAATTGCATTCTAGATGAAAAAAGGCCGAGAGAGAAGAATCTTGCTCCACCTCTTTCTCCCCAGAGAGAGGCATGAACTGGTAGGGGCTGCAGAGCGTGCCAAGCCACCTGAAGAGATCTCCAGTTGTCAGGAGAGCTGTAAAACACACACACTCTTAATCATAGCAGAGCTGCTGGTGGCTTCTTGCTTTTTCAGCCAGAAGAAAAGCGGTGCTGACAGCACAGATACAGGATTTTTCTCCATCACCACCAGCTTTCAGACTGCACACTTCATTTCTGCCTTTCCATCTGACAAAAAGCATCTACGCTCTTTGAGACCAATGTTGAGGGACAGACATGCTGGGCTGAGTAGATGTTTGCTCATGCTCGGTGTGGCTGTCCTTAGCTGCAGCCTTCTCCAGTGATATGAAATTAAAATAGAGCGTAGCAGTTGCAAACTGGCTCAAAAAGAGCCCTGCCTGCCCTTCTTTACGAGAAATCCTCTTTCATCAGAATGGAGTTACAGCTGCAGAGAAGCTTATATATGTTATGCCTTACAGGGAGGAAGAGTTACAGTGCTTGGAAAATGTTATTTTCATTATAATTCTTTGTATAAAGTCAGTTGGGAGCAGTCTTTTTTGCTGAACAACACTCTTCCCTTCCTTCCTTAATCTCTTCTGCAAACAGCAGGTTTGACTGTGGAGAACTGTGTGGAGAGATGTGCTGAATTCTCCTCGGGCATTTTTTTGCTTTGTCAAAGCACAAAGGGAACAGTAAACAAGAACATGACACTAAGCCAGTTGAATGATCCTAGTTCCGATATTTTCAATGGAGATCTCTGTATTAATGCGTGTTAGAGTCCAAGAAGTGTTGCAGCAGCATCTACTACAGTGTCAGTGGGGGGCACGCTGCTGCACATGAAGGCGGGGGGGGATCCTACTTTTCTTGTGCGTCTTGGTAAAACAGTTTATTTTACTGTAAGTACTAGCTGTATGGAGGGTACAGCTGTTCTGGAAGGGTGATGAGCATTCATAACACTAGATTTTCTGAAGGTCCCTGCAATTACAGTTGCATACATAGGTTTTCAATGACTACTCGTTATGGATTTAGGTAACAGCTTTATTTCTTTCTGAAGCATAGACGTCAATGTCTCAGCTGGTGCAATTCACTTCTGTAGCCCATGTACCTGTAGAGTGACCGCGAGGTAAATGCCAGTGTTCACAGTAGTATTCAAAGGCTTCGTCTACCTTTTGCATTTACTTATTTTTTCTTTATCGCTATCTACGTTTCCTGCTGATGTTGCATCCTATAAGATAACTGGGGGGAAGCAATGAGCATAGACAGTTGACAGTATTTTTATTAACTTGTGTGACAGTGCTCGCAGTGGGGAAACGGAAGCTTTAATCAGTGCTTGTGTTAGAGCTGAGTGCCCCCTGTTAGTGGTGTTACAGTAAAGGGGGCTCAGAGGCAGCTGCTCTAGGGTGGGCTTCTAATATCACTTTTCTAGTTCTCAAACTGACAACCACGAGTCGAAGGGAAGAAACTGCTCTCCTCCTCCTCCTCTCCCACCTTGTAATCTGCAATGCCTGAGATCTATTGGGGAAAGGACATGTTTTTAAAAAAACATTGGTTCGTGCTTTAATTATGCACTAAGACATGAAAGAAGAGCCCAGACAAGGGAAGACCAGATTGATGGTTATGATATTTTTAAAGGTAAAATATACATTTTTTTAATAACAAAACCCAGAATGCTGTAAGGCTATTGACAGATATCATAAATATAACTTTCTAGGTGAACAAAATTTAATGCTGGCCAAACAGTATTTCTAACTGTAAAAGTATCAGGATTTTATACACTACTGTCGTGCAGGCTTTGTAGTGTGGGAAGGAGGGAAAATTCAGTTTTCCTATGGGAATCAGAACTTGCCGCTAACCCTGGCATGGTTTCAGATAATGTACTGCAAGGTCCTGGGACTTGTACTGTAGAAAAGCTTTACACAATCACTATGACAGGTTTTTGCAGCTCACCATGAGCTCTACATAGTTGAACATTTGATAACTAAAACATTTGGCTTCATAGGCAGGAGAGCTGGAAATAATTTCAGGTTTTAAATCTTTAAAACATTCCTGACAGTCCTTCAGTAACATATACTTGGAATTTACAGAATAAGTAACGGTGTGGTATAAAGGTTGTCTTAGTACCACCTCAGTATGACCTCATAACTCGGTTGATTTTATCCTGTAAAAATTTATATCACAGCTATCATACCATATATTCCATATATATTATGTGGCACCTTATTCTATGCAGCATATGTGATAAGGTTGTTCTTTCTTCAGTTTGGTATTTATGTATCCTTGAAGTTTTCCTAACGCACAAGGATTTGCAAAAGAAATTGTAAACGTGTGTGGGAAAGGAGAAGAGGATACGTAAAACTTCTAGTCGAGGAAAAGCTATTATTTTATAAATGTGAAGAGGGAGAATAAGAAGAGTATTAGAAGAGTGGTTTCATAAGATTGTTCTGTGGTAGAATTGCTGAATTTTCAAGTTCGGAAACTTCACTTCCAAAAAACCACCATTTCCATTTCAATTATTTATATGTAGCTTTTGTTTCAACTAGAGATTTTTTTTAGTATTGTTGGCAAGAATGTAAAACATACTGAAACGTAAGTTGCGGCAAGCTCCAGGTTTCAATCATTTTCATTGAGGATGCAGAAAACGTTGCTGCTGAAGCAACCTGATGGCTTGTTGCTGCTGAAAGGGGCATTCTTCCCCTTCCACCTCCACACGTCCCCTCTCCCATGAGATCAGCACAGGCGTGTATGGCATCTAGCAGCCCCTCGGAGCTGGTGCAAACCAGTGCCTGAATGCCTCGGCTGTAGCTTAGGTGGCTTATTTTGATTCCCAGCTGAGAGAAATTGAAGCTGTAAGCAATTCTTTTGAGCCTTTGAGTACAAAAATAGATTTTAAATGAACGCCGGTGGTTAAATCAGCATAGGCTCAAACGGCAAGCACCTGACTGCCAGCCCTTCTGCCTTCCTGAGTTTTCTCAACAGAATCATCTCTGCAAAAATATTATGCAACGCTAGGATCCTTTTTTCAAACTGTGTGGTAGGAATGTGGTTTCCAGATTAGTTTGGCAAAGACCTTTGTGCAAATACAAATCTGTTAGCATTTAAGCATAGCCCATCTTAATTCTTGTGTGGTTGGTTGTCCATTTACTGAATAGTCCCTTTGACTAGAGGTTTCCTGTCTCATCATTATGATGAGCCACAGCTCATTCACTGCAATTCTGGCCCTCCAGTTATTACTAATTTCATTAGAACATTAGCATAAGGCCACCTCAGCCCCCAGAAGGAACAGGTGTAGATGAGAGAGGGCAATAATTTGAATGTGGTGGGTTTCTGTCTCAGGTTTCCAGATTTATCTCAGGTTTCCAGATTTAATAGACTTACAGCAAATTTCGTGAGGCAGAAAGTGTGAAAAGTGATGCCTTTGACTGTACATGTGACATGATCTGATGAGGAAAGACCACGTGCTGAAGTGTATTTGAAACTTCTCTGCCCTGTTGAAATACAGGTGAAGACCTGAGCGCCGCTATGTGATATACTGAAGTGACTGGGAATAGCCCACCGGGCTCCCCTGTGGTGTGGCCAACCACTGCAGCTACTTTTTCTTTATATGTGCCAGCGACAAACCTGTGCCATGAAGTCTGAGAGCTCCAGGTCTTCATCTCTTCAGGTTTACTGTTTGTGAGCCATAGTATGAGCAGTTGGATTCAAGATTCTCTTAAATGTCTGTAGATATTTTCAAGTAGAGTTGGATTTGGGTTGTATTAAGAAAACAAAAAAGCTTATTATTAAACCTCACCAAAATATTTTTTTTTCTTTGTCATTTGATAGCACACTTGAAAGAGAGGCTGGATGAGTATATTAAGCAGTGGAACGGCCTTGTAAAGGTGTTTCGAAATGAGAGGAGAGAAGGTTTAATCCAAGCCAGGAGCATCGGAGCCCAGAAGGCTAAACTTGGGCAGGTAAGAGCCAGTTCACACACAAGTCTGTCTTTGTTTTCTTTTTTGGGGGAGAGATGGTGGTGGATCTGTGTTCAAATAGACACGTAGATTTGTAGTATTGTATTATTGATTGACATATTGTATTATATTTTTTTTTCATTTTACTTATTTAAGCTTCATTTATTGTTTATAATATGAAAGTATTTCAGTGTCAAGAAGTGTAATTAAATTATTATGATCTTGTATACTGAAATACAAACGACTTCACTTTTTTTTTTCCTTTGAAGGTCTTGGTTTACCTTGATGCCCATTGTGAGGTGGGAATTAATTGGTATGCGCCACTTATAGCTCCTATAGCTAAGGACAGGTAATGTTCTCCTGTTATTTCCGGTGTCTGGCCTCTTAGGAAGAAAAAGTCACAGTAACAATCTTCATTTTTCAAACTGTAGTCAGTATGTTTTGTATCTACATCTATATATATCTATATCAATCCTAAAAACTATTTGTTAACCTGTCATACTAGCAGAACTTTCTTGAAGAGGCGGTTTTGTGTGTTTTAAAGGCTGTAACTCAGCTTCAAGGCTGTATTTGGGCCAGGATACTGGACAGAAGGTGGAAATGCTTGTATGTTTCCATCAAGTGTGTGTTACTCTTTCACACAAGAAAGGCAGGTGAGAGGAGGCAGCTTCAGGGGCATCCTCCAGCACCGCCCGCAGAAGAGCACAGCTTTAGCGTTTCTCCCCCCCGCCACCCCAACTTGTTTATCTGTCTCATAGAATTTGACTTAAAAAGATGGAAGCACTCTAGGTTTGGTCACTGTGAAGTTCATTTGGAAAATTCAGGGTGAACAGCAAGATAATGTCTTTTCCTTAGTGGATGTTCTATGCAGTAGCTCACAATGAGGAGCATGTTGCAAATCAAGAAGGAAAAATTCTGTTGAAGGCTGCTGCTAGGAGCACCAGTGTTTGTGGGGTTTTTTTAATCCTATGAGGCTGGATTTGCAGGGCAGTTGAATAGGACAAAATAGTGAAAAGTTCATGTTTACGCTAGTAAAAGCTAAGAGCTTATCATACTTGTTGGCAGCTGAGATCTGACATGAATAGAAATCATGGAAAATAATGATACCGTGAAATCCCTAGATTGTTAAAGGCTCCTCTATTGCCTCCAGCAGTGTTTTATTAGATTGATGTCAATAAACATACATAAAGGAAAAAAAATTGATTAATTAATTTATATATTAGCATTTCAGACCTAACTTTTCTGTTTTCAGAACATGTTAATTCAACATTAGAAAAGGTCTATCTCTTTCTTTCTTCTACTGAGGTTTCATTTTTTAATATATTTAGAAATTACTTTTGGTATAAACTGCTCTATAAGATTAATGATTAATGGTGTAAATTTCAGATTAGACAGATTACTCTTCTGAAATTGTATTTTGCTCTTTCCCTTCTATAAATGTTTCAGAACGACATGTACTGTACCTCTAATAGATTACATAGATGGGAGTGATTATTCCATTGAGCCACAGCAAGGTGGGGATGAAGATGGTTTTGCCAGAGGGGCCTGGGACTGGAGTTTGCTATGGAAACGAATTCCGTTAAGCCAGAAGGAAAAGTCCAAACGAAAACATAAAACTGAGCCTTATCGGTAAAGAGAGCTGTTTACATACTGTGAATCATAATGAATAATTGTCTAAACCCTCTCGTTTTTCCCTCCTCCCTCTTCTCCCATGAACTACGGTCGGTGCACGTGTGCCACGCGGGTCCGTGCCCATAACCGCATCTTCCCCGCCACCATCCACCCGCCGCCCCGCAGAACCACATGCACTGTGCCGCTTATAGATGTCATAGATGGCAACACTTATAAGATTGTGCCGCAAGGGGGTGGTGACGAAGATGGGTTTGCTAGAGGCGCGTGGGATTGGAGTATGCTATGGAAGAGGGTTCCCTTGACCAAGCGAGAGAAGGAAAGCAGAAAGACAAAAACTGAACCGTATCGGTAATCACTAAATCACTTACCCATTTCTTTTCTTCTGGTGGATATTGATCCACTAAGATTTGCATGTGCTTCTAGCCTGAAAATCTTCATATCTCTAACCATGCCAGCTGCTTTGTTCACTCAGACCTGTTTGCCACAACTATTTGCTCAAAATACCTTTGCTACTTCGTGTTGCCTCTCCATTCCTGCTCTGTGTGGTTAATAGGGTGCACATTAGAATGACGGGGCCTTGTTTGGCAAAATAAAGTGTTCTATGACTTTGTTTCCTGGGAAAACTTTATTTAGCTATGATATTTTTTAAAAAGTGGTTGGAAACAACAGTGCTTTTTTAACCATTTGATTTGAAATAACGAGCATGACGTATTTATAAAATGGCTGGTAATGCATAAAATCTGTAGCCTGCTGTCATGGCTTGATGCATGCATACAGCTCGTGGATTATGCATGTGCATCAAAAAAATCCTTTTTGTCATATTTCTCCCACTCACTTCGTAATAGATCACATCTGACAAAGAAGCATACAGTTTAAGACTGTTGGCTAGATATTTCCTAAGGTCTCGGTATGTTCGGGGATTTTCATTTAGTACAAATAATGTTAACATAAAAAAAAAAAACAACACCAAAAAAAACCCCTACAACCTTATTTTTTGGGAAAACTCCAATAACTTTCACAGAAGTCCCACCTTTTTCTTGTACTTTGTAGGGGGGTATGTTTTCTTCCCAGCAAACAGAAACTGGCTGGAAACCCTAGCTTGGAAACTAGGGTTTCGGGATGGCTTTTCAAGACTCGGAGACTGTGGTTCTGCTGGTTTTTATTACTTTCCCCTTCACACTTAACTAATCGTGTTACTACATTTGAAAGCAATCCTCACATCTTCAGAATCTAATGTCTTCTCTTGCTTGTATATATGATTTAAACATTGTAAGAACTGATGTTGGTAATTCCCTGTCCTCACCCATGATTGTTCTCTGCTAAAATGGCAACACATGCAAGGAAGTGATGAAGCTTTGATCTGTTTTGTATACAGTATAAATAACAGTATTTTCTGACAAGGCTGTCCACATTGAAACTTTAATATTCACTTAGAGGGGGATAAACTCTTTCAAACAGCACTGATGTGTTCTGTGTTTACCATCCAAACAGGTCTTAAAATCCTTCAAACCATTCCCAGAAACACAGAACACATGTTCTCGGAATGGTTTAAAAGATGACTTTATTTTTAATAATACTTTAAGAGTTACAGTGCTTATTCTAAAAAGAGACATTCCCTGCATCTGTTTATGTCCAGGCTGTAAGCATTTTGCAGCAATACCAAGGCAAATAAGACCAAATAAAAATCGTGCTGACACCATAGCCAGGATTGCCTAGTTTAAAAAGAAAACAAACAAACAGAAAAACCTCAACAGCTTAAAGTGCAGAAACAAACTTTTTGTAATGTGAGAATTGCCTCAGGACTGAATTCTTCTTTCAGGAATATCATGCTTACTTCTTCATATCCTATAAAATACACTGCTTGAGCCTATGTGCATTTTACTGTGTTCTTTAACACACCTGACAGCACTGGAGGCCGAGACTGCAGCTTCAGCATCTGAGTCCTCAGCACTTGCCAGGTCTTTACGGTGCTGAGGAAAACCAAAAACGCAGGAAAGCCCCAGGGCTCGTGCTGTGCAGCGTGCCTCTCCCTGCTCTGCTTGCTGCCTTCCTACCCTTTGAGCCCCTGTGATGCCAAAGCAGTGTTGGAGGAAAATTCAGCAGGCAGACAAGTAGAGGGGGATGTTTAGGAGTAACTCAGCATCTGATGAGGTGATCTGGAGAGCAGCTAAACTGATAACCATTATACATAACTCAGCTGATAAACCCGGCGGGTTGCTTTTTCTTAAGCAGAAGAGAAATATGTAATTGCTATTAAAAGGAGCACCACTAAGGTAAAAATCTAATGGAATGAAGAGACTGAATAGTGCTAGAAATGACCCATCTCTCAATAATTTGGTCATGAAGGAATAATTTCACTTGTGTTTTGCTTGGCTCAACAGAGTGATCTGGACTTTTTGGGTCCTCCTCCTTTCAGTGCTGCAGATCATCTGAAGTCAGAAAGAATTCACTTTTTCCTTACCAGCTTTTTAAAAAATTGCCAACATAGTGGGGACTCCAGCTTTTATCCATTGAGATTTTTATATATTTATTGATTGTCAGGTGATAAAATGCTTGGTACATGCACTGGAAATGGTGTAACATGTCCTACTGTTTATTTCAGTGTGAGCAAGCAACCAAAGAATTTTGGTTAGAGCCATTCAGCAAAAATGCTCTAATCCAAACCACAAGGTCTTTTAGACACATTAAAACTTGCTAATTGAACCCTGGCATACATGGAGGGATTTACAAAGCCATTTAAATAAAAAAAAAGCTAAACCAAAATGGAAACCTTGTACAACTTGATCCAGGCCCTCTTAAAAATTTCACTGAGGGTAATGAAAAGTGTCTCACGTGGCAGTGGTTGAAAAAGACCCAGAGGGAGAAGGTAGAAAGGTATCATTTAGCTGAAAAAAAGGTGTTGCTTGTGTAATGGACAGTAAGTTTCAATGTGGCAGCTCCTCAGAGCATAAGCTTTAAGTCTGCTATACAGTCTTATCTGTTATCTCAGAAACTTGAATGACTTCCAAGAGGGAAATATCTTCCACAGTGATTCTTACCTTTTTTATTTTAATAGAAGCACAGTGGCTGGCTGAATGTATAATTCCAACCAAAATTTTGTATAATTAAAAAAAAATAATAATCTGCGACTTCACTAGAAATTATACCAATGTCATTACAGAAAATCACTGGAAGCTGATGACAAAGCTTTATGATTTTTCAGTGTATTGCCATTTATCTAATCTTTATGATTCATTAACAGTGAATTGCTTCCTTAAATAATGCTTTCTCCAAGTGTTGTCATATCCTTTTGGCAGAAGGAGTTACACTGTCTTCCTCTTTTAGGTCCCCTGCAATGGCCGGTGGATTGTTTGCCATTGAACGTGATTTCTTCTTTGAACTGGGTCTCTATGACCCTGGGCTTCAAATTTGGGGTGGTGAAAATTTTGAAATTTCTTACAAGGTAACACCAAAAATTGAAAACTAATTAGTTTAGTAGATCTTTTTTCTGAAAATACTTCTGTTTGGAGTTTGGGGAGACTTACCTCTGATTTGCACCACGTCTGCCTTGTCAAGCCCAGTAGGTTTTCTTGTGAGGAGCATGACTGAGATGGGTTTCCTCAGTGTTTCCTTGTGGGCTTCAGGGCAAAAGTGTTCAAAGAGGTGACCTAGTGCTGAGACCCGAATGCTGAGTAATCTGGTTTTTGTTAATGGTTTGGGATCACACACAACCCTAAATATCTCATCTGAAACCAGACTGGCAAATTTGATGGGGACAACTGAGTGCTCTCATGGTAAATACAGAAAAATGTTGTTTCTAATGAAAGCGATTATAGAGCACATGTAGCACTCAGTTTATGCATAGATGCATGCAAAGTATATAATGATGCAACACAAAGTAATCTGCCCTGGCTTCCTCCTCCCTACCATTTTTATGGGTGAAAAATGATCTCATATACTTTTCAGAATTTCAAGAACTTCTTTACAGGAGAAATCTTCATAATTGAAATGCTAACTGCAGAATTCATAATCACTGCAGAAGATTTTATTTTCACTCCTGGGCATATGTATGCCCCTCAGTTAGCAGGAAACGTAGGAGGATAATCATTAGCTTCTTGTAGCTTCAGTATTTGTAATGGCACAAGTGGCAGACAGCAGGAATCTGTCCCAGTTAGCAAACAGAAGTGGAGACATCTAATATCCTTAGTAGTGATCTGTGAAATTGCAGCTGAATTTTACTAAAAGCACATTCAGAGCTCCCCAGCTACTCTTGCTCTTCAAGGTTTTGAGGAAGGCTCTGCGTGCACTTGCTCAGCTGTAAATCCATATGCAAAAGGTAGTTATTGAGGATGCTACACATACAGGGTCTTTATCCTTCTAATTCTCCAGCTTGTGTAGAGCTAAATAATGATTGAAATTACATACAGTAGTTTTGTAATTGAAGTGCCGACTATGTAGACCCTCTAGATTGGTTTCAGGTAAATCACAACCAGCATTTGGAAGAACTAGATAACGTTTATCAGTCTTGCATGCTGACTCCTCCTTGCATATCTGAGGAGGTTTTTGATTAAACTTAAGAAAATTAATATGATGAAATGAAGGAAATAAACTATTCTGCCTATCTTTCCTAATACTATTAAGTCATATTTTTAATCTGGAATTTGGACTAATTTGCAGCATCCATGGAGTTAGTTTGAATTTGGATTTGATGCTACATTTCAAACTTATCAAAACCATAAGCAACTAAATTTGCATTATTTCCATATGTTTTCTTTTCCCCATAAATGGATTATCCAAGGAGATGTGGGAGGGAGGGAATTTCAGAATGGTAATATGTTTTACCCATTTTTTATTTTCAGCTACTGTAGTTGAAGAAAAATCTGTTTGTACTTGGAGCAATGGGTTACCAAAGACATCCTTATCTCCTACTAGTCTTTATTAAGAAAAACTTAAATGTGATGGGCATCTAACCAAAACCCATCTTAGTGATGGTATGTGAATTGCTTTAATAAAATCAAAATATTATTAATTCTGTCATTATCAAAATTACCCAGTTCCAGATTTTGTGCACTCATTCATTAACTATTGCTTTAAAATAGCAATGGAATGAGATGAGAAACTTTTAAAAAAGCTTTTTAAAAAAAGTAATTTAGTTGAGTAATTTCATGGCTGAGTTGAAGATATACTCAATACAGCCTTTCGTTTCAGAGACCTATTATGTTTATGCTTACAGCTGAAGCAAAAATATTTAAGTATATCACATAGTTGGTATAGTAAGAAAATTAGTTGACGTTTCTTCCATAATTTATTATCTGTTTGTGTGTCTTAAATTCCTGTGTGTATATATTAATATCTGCATCTTTGATTAAACTTGCAGATCTGGCAGTGTGGGGGAAAACTGTTGTTTGTTCCCTGTTCTCGTGTGGGGCACATCTATCGTCTCCAGGGTTGGCAAGGAAATCCACCCCCTGTGTACGTTGGGTCTTCTCCTACTTTAAAGGTACTGTTCTGCTGCAACCTTGAAGGTGGTTTTTTTTATTTTAGAAAACAACAGTTTCAGATAAATCTATTTAAATTATCAGTAGCAATTTAGAGAGCACTTCATCCAAAGCTATTTAGTATCTAAAACTAAGGTGATCATCCCCATAGGAGGGAAATCTTTGTGCCAATCCCACTGTTATTGTAAGCAGAGATTCCTGGAACCCATCTTCTTGCTACACCCCTCCTTATCTTTGAGGTACAAATCAGATTTCCTATTACTTCCTCTCAGCACCCCAAGCTTTTGCTGTGCTGTGCCCAACTGAAGTACGATCACAGATCTGAAATCCCACTTTGGCTTGATAGGGTGTGATCCCGGGCTGAGTTAGTTAACTGCTGTCATCTCCCAGATTTTCGTGTCTGCCTTTGTTAATTAAGGAGTAGTGAATGACGCCTGGGAAAATGGTGTAGGCTGCACATCATCGTAAAGGCTGGTAACTCTACATGCACCTTGCAGGCTCAGAAGCGTTGCTCAAGCCATGATATTGAAAGTAGACATCACCTTAAGAAAAGCGCAAGCCAGCTGTATGTACCTGAAGAGATAATTTGAATCGAGCAAAACCATTTCATGTAAATTTGCACCTACCAGCAGGAAGAGAGACGACCCTCCTGTTAAGGTTTCTTATTGACTGATTTAATCTTCCTCTTGTGCATTGTTTTGGCATTGGTAAACCCCGTTCCCAAAGACCCAGTTGTTTGTAAATTCTGATCCCAGAGCCATCTTTCTAGATGTTACCTGTGACAATGACTACCAGTAGGGTGATCCCAGAGCCATCTTTCTAGATGTTACCTGTGACAATGACTACCAGTAGGGTGACAGAGTATAGCTTGAGCCAAGCTAGCAGTTGGTTCTGTGGAAAAGGGAATCTCTCAGCCTAGCTTGAAGGTGGAAAACTAACCTGGCACCCAAAAAAAAAAAAAAGTCCTCTATTAGTAATATGAATTGATTAACTTTTTGATCAAACAAGCACTAGGACTAGTACAAGGGAGGGTAGGTGAAAATGGGCATAGTTGGGAGAGGAGACAGGATAGCAAATGGTAGCTCCATGGCTCAGTGCAGGCAAGCTGTTTGCCTTGTCTGAAATTACAAAAACCATCTCACTTTTCTGAAAAGCTGATCAAAAATATTTACTGCTTATCTAAACACCTTAGGTGACCCTGCTAGTCTGGTTACTGAATACATCAAAACACTACTGAGTGCTCTTAAATATTAAGTTGCTTCTCTGTGCCAGGCATGGTAAATGTGCTTTTTTATAGCTTTGTTCAATTTATGCTGGATGTGGATTAAAGTAAAACAGTAATTTGTGCCTTAAGTCAGATCTATTAAGACTGCTTTAACACCAGGTTATGAATGCTAGAAGAATTGTGCAAAGCGAGCTGTGCATCTAGAACATGTACAGGTAATAGAGAGACAAGAGCCATCAGAGACTGAGAAGAAAGATTTGAGGGAGAGGCTTGTTTACCAGACGAGCTATCCATTTTTTCCCCTTCTCTGAGCAGCAACAAACTCCTTTACTTAAGAAGATAAAATCTCCTTGGTGTGTCATATCTGACCCATTTAAGACTTAATTATTTCACCCATAGTGGACTAATGCATATCGTTCTCTGTATTGAAACTGTAGAACACGAATACAAACTCTGAATTGCAATTCTGGTATGCAGCAAATGATTGCATGGGCAGGGAAAAATTTAATGAAATATAACAAGGGCAAGTGTAGAGTCTTACATCTGGGCAGGAACAACCCCAGATTCCAGTATAAGTTGGGGAATGACCTGTTGGAGAGCAGTGTAGGGGAAAGGGACCTGGGGGTCCTGGTGGACAGCAGGATGACCGTGAGCCAGCACTGTGCCCTTGTGGCCAAGAAGGCCAATGGCATCCTGGGGTGTATTAGAAGCGGGGTGGTTAGTAGGTCGAGAGAGGTTCTCCTTCCCCTCTACTTTGCCCTGGTGAGACCTCATCTGGAATATTGTGTCCAGTTCTGGGCCCCTCAGTTCAAGAAGGACAGGGAACTGCTGGAGAGAGTCCAGTGCAGGGCAACGAAGATGATTAAGGGAGTGGAGCATCTCCCTTATGAGGAAAGGCTGAGGGAGCTGGGTCTCTTTAGCTTGGAGAAGAGGAGACTGAGGGGTGACCTGATTAATGTTTACAAATATGTAAAGGGTGGGTGTCACGAGGATGGAGCCAGGCTCTTCTCAGTGACACTAACAGTAAGACAAGGGGTAATGGGTTCAAGCTGGAACACAAGAGGTTGCACTTAAATATGAGAAGAAACTTCTTCACAGTGAGGGTGACGGAACACTGGAACAGGCTGCCCAGGGAGGTTGTGGAGTCTCCTTCTCTGGAGACATTCAAAACCCGCCTGGACGCCTTCCTGTGTAACCCATCCAGGTGTTCCTGCTCCTGCAGGGGGATTGGACTAGATGATCTTTTGAGGTCCATTCCAATCCCTAACGTTCTGTGATTCTGTGCTTGCAATGTTTTATTGCACCCATAACTGAACAGTCTTTATTTTCAAATAAACATTCTCTAAACTTATAAAAAGACTTTGTATTCTCATTAAGCAAGCCAGTTTATTTTGCTGGCTTCAGTCCTAAACTGTCGTTTGAAAATAGTATGCGTGTGTCTTCTATAATCTGCTGAAGGTGACAAACTATTAGTGCTATATAATCATTTCATGCTGTGAGTTTTCGAGAGGAGAAATCCTTTAAATTTCTGGAATTAACATGCAGTTGCGTCTGACCTGTTGTGTGTACTTTGAGGTGGCAGCAATTTCCTTGTTCTTCACAGAACTATGTCAGAGTCGTCGAAGTGTGGTGGGACGAATACAAAGATTATTTTTATGCCAGTCGCCCAGAAACAAAAGCACTACCCTATGGAGATATATCTGAGCTGAAAAAATTCCGTGAAGATCACAACTGCAAAAGCTTTAAGTGGTTTATGGAAGAGATAGCATATGATATAACTTCGTATTATCCTTTACCACCTAAAAACGTGGACTGGGGAGAGGTAAGTACAACACATAACCTGTATTTATTTTAGGAGCTTTTTAAAAAAAAATGGCAATTTGAAAGGAAGAGTTTGTTACTTGACATCAATCTGAGAACAGGCTCTTTGATTACTGCTGTACTAAGTTATATGATTTTAGCCAGAGAGCTAAAGAGATATACCCCTAGGAAAAAAAATTATATATTCTTTAAGAGGTGCATTTATTTTTTTAAATTAGCTCCATAGTTCTTTGAAGGATTATTTTATCTCTAGCCCTGTCTTCAGATCTGTATAAAGCTCTTTTTTCCATAATTGGAATTTAGGGGGTTTTTTTAAAGAAAAATATGAACCCTATGTGCGTAGAAGTATTGGTGAAGATTAATAGGTGAAAATCTTCTGTGAAGGCCTACAGAACAGATCATGAACTCCAGGTGGAGTATATTCTGCCTACGTTTGCTAGCCTGGGATGCTCTTATGCAGTTACAGCCTCAGTAGATTCATTATCTGCATGTAATAATTTTATATGATCCCTTAACAGTCATTTCCAGTGTTAAGTGTATATGAGTATGACTTTGGTAACCTAAGACTGTGGTTACAAATTCAGTGTTTCTGCACGGTTGACAGAGACAGACAGCATGTCACCAGGCAGGCGCAGGACACTTCTCTGAACCCTGCCTGCTTCTTTCTGCTATTGAGCCCGCAGCTTGAGAAGCTGTTACTGCAGGTCTCCTACCTGCCTTTTTTTTTTTTTTTTTTGACTCTTTTCAGTTAGTCCCAGCCTTGCCCTATTGCTCCTATTAATTTCACTTTTGCAGATTGTGGAGGCAGAATCTCAGAAAATCATCTTGCTAGCAATGGAGAACTCCTGTGTCCCACCAAATTTAACAACCTTCTTTCCCAAGATATGATGGACCCATTTTTCTGACTTCAAAAGAGCCTTAGAAAGTACAGATCTGTGCTGATTCCTATGGCCAAGAAAATGTAATCTTTAACTTCTCTGAGGCGTTAGTGATACAGACTGTGCGCGTGGTAGAAGGGGTTACAAATAGTCTTGTATCTGAGCGACCAGGTAAACAATGCCAACGTATATGTTCTTATCTAAAAGCTAGGACAAAGCATCAGTTACTACATTAGCCTTAGACTTTCTTTTGAATCCACATAAAGGGTTAGGAAGGCATATTATATATCACTGTGCACTGATGTGAAAGTATCTGAAGGTAATAAAATAATAATGGCCACCTTGTGGGAAATCATCCCTGATAAAAGTGAGTGGCTCAGGTGAAGCAACAGGAAGTTGGAAGTTCAGAGATTTCTCTGAAGTTTTCTTCAATTCTTCTTCACTGGCTGCTAGTTATCCTGCATCTGAGAAATTTTTTCCCCACCTATTTGTAACACCACACTAATTGCATTTCCAAGCTGGCAGGAATGACTGTGGGGTTCATCTTCCTTAACACTCTCTTGGGAAGTCAGGTCTAAGCTTAGTCCTCTGGACTTTCTTCTACCATCACAAAGAAGAAAGAGACTCTGGCAAAGAAAATGGGTCTGGAAAGAATGTTATTTGTGTCATAAAGTCTTTGTAAAGCTGTTTGCTGGCCCTTTGGAGACAGGAATGGGATAATCAGCAGTTGAGGCATGCTTTCTGACAGGACTTTTGTTCCTTATCCCTCTGCCTGCCCCTCATCAATTGTAGCTCTCATTTGTTCTGTGTAATTGCTGCTGCAGAAGGTGGTTCTGGGCAGCCGGGTCAGAGGGCTGTGCCTGTCTGCAATGAACAGCGGCTGCATGAAACTGCTCTGCATCCCGCTTCTTTAATCCACAGGATGAGACCAACTTAGCTGAGCTCCTGCTTTATTTATGCAGACATGAGAGACTGAACGTGCTTTGATAGGAGATTGAATAAATTAAAATACTTGAAAGTCCTACATTTCAGTATCATTAATTTGGAACTGAGCTTTGCAACTCTAGCTTTATCAGTGTTCTCTAACTCATGTATGAGCCCTCAAATTAGCATGGGCAGCTTGGAGCTCCATTTCCCAGAACAGTTAACATCAGTATTTAAATTTCATATGCAGGTTTGTCTCATATCTCTCTGTCAGATATCTATTTCCAGTTTTGAAAGGTACGTGGGAATTTTCTGAACTCCTTCATGCTTATCTTTTCCTTGAGACTAACTTGGAGTGCAAAACCACTTTTCCAGATTAGAGGCTTTGAAACCTCTTACTGCATCGACAGCATGGGACACACCAATGGTGGCTTCGTTGAGCTTGGGCCCTGCCACAGAATGGGAGGAAATCAGGTAAGGAGCTTGGGGGCAAATCTGAAGGAGAATTGCTTGCTGTGGGTGATAACAGGCTGGTTTTCTGTTAAGCCTGTATGTAAAAATCACTTAGGTGCCAGCTACAAAGATGGGAGTCAGGGATTTTCCCTAAGCATTGCTAAAATATGGGAACCTGAAAATATGAGTTCAAATACAAATGGTACAAAATTGAAGGTAAATTCACGTATGAAGGTAATCACGTCTTCAGTGAAGCAGGTACATGGGGAAGCAAGGACTGTGTTTTAAAGCAACTGTATCACTGCGTTGAAAGAACTGCAGCTCTTTGCATTGCTGCTGATTAATCATTTATCTTAATAATTTATCCTTCAGGAAACAACCCCCTTACTCACTTTGGCTCAATTATTTAATGAAGTTGTTTTGCTCTAATGGAAGTATAAAACACTTTCGTGCAGTAACTTATCTTCCACCACAGGAAACAAGAAATTGAATACAAATTTGTCTCTGCTTCATTTACAAAATAATTGGCAGAAGGTAATTACTAATAGATCGTCACAATCCAAGCTGCTATTGTGTTTGACCTGTATCTTCACAAACCTACCCACACTACCACACAAACATGCTGTTCTGTATTTACATCTCCTTTTTCAGTTGGAAAACTTTTCAGCATTTAAAGTCCTTATTATGCTGATGTAGACTTGAAGCAGTCAATTTTTGTCATGGCAGCCGTGAAATCACATGCAGGATGATGCTTTTAAATATCGTATTTGGGTTAGCTCTTAGTAACCCATGGAAATGTCTCTTTTATTTTGATATTTAATGAAAAAGTTCCCTGAACTACTCTTTCTGTATGTGTTACCCCCCAAAACCCTGTAACAGTTATTTCTTGAGAAGTACCTAGGATAATCTTTTTGTATCTAGATGCATTAGTTTGATTTTCTCCATGGGTAAAATGTCAAAGTTTTATTGTTTTCTCATTAATTTACTGTCCAGGACCAAGGACTTGCTACCAGACCTTTAGAAAGACAATGGATTATTTGGCCGTCAAATCATACAAAGGCTTTTAATCAAACACTTTCAGAAGTCTCCCAAATAGAGATCCCTTTATTTTTACCTTTTTTTTGGTCTTACTAGCTACGTTCCTTAGCCTTCTAAATCCTACAGGAAAGTTATCCATGAAATTGAGTGTTGTGCTAGTAAAAATGTGTTACATCATGTAAAATAAAGAGCCCTCCTGAAAGATAGGTGTAATAACACCAGAGAACATTTTGAATTATGCAGTTTCATTGGTAATTTCCGTGTTTCTAAAATCGTAGTTATTTTGAGTCAACTGTTAAAAAGGTGGCTTTTTTTTTCTGCTAGCTTTTCCGAATCAATGAAGCTAATCAACTCATGCAGTATGATCAGTGCTTAACTAAAGGACCAGATGGATCCAAAATTATGATTACACACTGTAATCAGAATGAATACAAGGATTGGCAATACTTCAAGGTATGCAACAGACATATAGCAGAAAAGAAATTATAATTTGCATTCTGGTTTTTGGCACCTTTTAAAAATTATTTTATGTATATCTGAAAATAAAGATCTATGACAAGGTTGACTGAACCGAGTAAATTGGTAATTGCACATTCTTGGAAATCCATGCTTGCTGGGAAAATTTCCTCTAAGGAAAGATGCTTTTGCTAGCAGTTCTAGTTGCTGTCTTCTGGAGCACAATCCTTAAGGAAACTCTAATGAGGCTACATGTGCTGCCACAGGTACGTTAGGAGTCAGCACTTGTCCCAGAGGATGCAAAGAGGATGTCTGCTACCAGTGACAGAGCTTCTAAAAGCTTTTAGTGCCATCACCCTCTCTGCTTGTATGCTTTCTATCCAACTTTCTTTATCTAATCTACACTGTGAGAAGATTACTTAATGCTGGGGTGCATTTAGCAGCTAGGGTTGGTATTATATCTGATTTCGTAAGGTCCAAATTGAAGTTTCACTCTGTTTAAAGACAGATCTTTGTAAGCCTACATAGGAACAGGTGAACGTAGCATTACCCTTTGCATTTTTGTGTTGTCTTCTTCAGTATTTCTTTTTCCTGTTCATTAGCTGTTCTCTAATGACATGCTCTGTTGTGAATTCTGGGTGTGGTGCCATTATAATGCTATTGCAAAATTTATGAATTTTTAATGAAGACTTGGAATGTTGGCTGATAGACTGTGGCAGCCCTCGCATGTATATTTAGTCACTACATCTGTAAGTCCTCTATTAATTCTGGTTTCGAAAGTGTTATTTTAAAAAATGTCTAAGGTTATATTTCTGTTTGTCTCTTAAAAAATGAGACTGGACAGTCTAAGGGTGACGTTATCCTTGGATATAGCCATGCATAACTTGGTTCTGTGTCTAAGAAACTCTTCTGTGTCGATTTTTCTTCAGACTGTCTAGCGTATGGCATATTTATTAATTCATCAGCTGTTTATCTGGATCTTGTTTGTCTGAAAGATGTAGACACTGTGGAGTGCAGTGAAATGTGTTTTCCTTTAAGCCACCCCACTTTTTCTGGTATTTGCATGGAGCTAGGAAATCTCAGGCCCCATAATGCTGTTTCCACTCAGCTTTGTTGTGCTATGTAGACAGACAAGTCTTTAAACCTGAAATTTAAAAATCAGTAAGCAGTGTTTCAGTGCCTGCTGACTTCTGCGTTAGCATTGGAATGATATATAGCACTTGTTAACTCTCCAGCCATTCTAGTGTGTCCCAGCATGTTACTTGGCTGTTTGTGAAGCATTTCTTTTACGCAAGATCCATTTCCTCCACAGTGGTACCAAGTTGTGTAATTGTTTGCTTATTACTGCAAGTTATAAGGAAGCCCAGTAGGCACCGTCTGGGCTTTAGAACAAAACACTGACTGGCTTCCAGAAGTAAAACACAAAGGAGGGGTAAGAGTGAAAGGACCACCAAGGATGTGCAACTGAGCAGATAGTAGGAATTTGGCACACTTTGCTCTGCAGTGCAGAGGGTATGGCCGTTCCTTCTAACGAGGAGGGTGTAGGGAAAGAAATGCTTATGAACTGTTGAAAAATGTTGTGGCCTCGTGAATGAAAGCTTCCAGGAGATTTTATCGGTTTGGTTGACTGATTGTTTCTGGAATTAACATTTCTGTGCCAGTTTGGTGAGCATAACATCTGTGCTGCTGAAGCCTTGAGCAGTAGCAGGGCTTTGGTGCCCATAAGCACCATGCAGAACAGGGCTGGCGGTGGTCTGCTTATCAGTTTGGTGCAGGCATCTATTTACCTCTCCAAGTAGAGGACCTGCATGTCTGGCCAGAGGGCAGGAGCAGGTACCGAGCTGAACCAATATTTGGATGTGCACACAGGTGTGGGAGTGACAGGGTGATGAAAAGGGTCCCCGTGCCGGAGGGAGTTGGGCACACGGGGCTGGGCTGTGGAGCCCAGCGGGTTCGCCATGGTGGATGCAACTGGTCAGCGAGTCAGGGCTGCATCTGGTACAGGGGTTCAGCCGGCAGGAGGTGAGCCATGGGCTGGTTTGGGAATGCATGAGGCTCGGGCATGGCAGCACAGGGGGTGTGGAAGGAGCCAAATGTGCGAGTCTCGGCCTGAATGTGCAAGGCAAAATAGGTCTGCAGTTTCTCAGGCAACCTCCTGTTGCTCCAGAGGCCAGATTTTCTCACGTACCCTCTTCTCTTCCTTCTACCAGCCAAACAGAGAGCAAAGTTAGTGCTTTTCTTTGCCCAGTGTGGTTAATGTTGGTGTTGTACAGTTGCTTTATGTGAGGGCTAACCAAAGGAGGATCTGCCAGTGAAGTCAGTTCTCATAGAGCTTTCCTCAAGAGCTAATCTTTTGGTTTGGTTACAGGATGGGTGAAAAGGCTGGAAGCATTTCAGACACAGTTTTGCTCATTTTCTTAGGAGTTTGTTGCCTAAGAGAAAGAGGAGGCCCTACATGTATCAAATGTTTCATAATATTATATGAAGGCTGTGAAAGTCTAGGTTTAACAAATAGTAAAATGAGTATAGAACTGATCTGTTCTGGGACCCTGAAACCTGGTTTTGTAAATAACTATATTGCAGTTGTGAAGAAAATGTTAAAAAAAAAAAAAAAAAACCAACACATGTTCCTGATGGTTTTGTTTTCCAGAACCTGCACAGATTTACTCACATTCCATCAGGGAAGTGCTTGGACCGCTCCGAAGTCCTCCATCAAGTTTTCATTTCAGAGTGTGACTCCAGTAAAGCAACGCAAAAATGGGAAATGAACAACATACTTAGTGTGTAGACAGACAAAACCTACCTACTGACACATTAATTTGTACAGGACTGAAAATAGCCTGAAAACTGCTGCAATTATTAACTTTGTACAGCTGCGAGCCTCCTGGCTTGGATGAAGGACATAGAGGAACTGTGATTATTACAATAACATTATCATCTGCAGTTAATGTTTACAAAACTGCTTTACCTTAAACTCTGTAGATGTTTACATCTTTTTGTTTTAAGATGTCGGTAAATTAATGTGCTGTTAGCTATGTTTCATAGGAACATAGTTAAAAGCATTGTCGTCTTCTTTGGGATTACACTCAGGGGTCTGAAGGCAGTTTTTTTACACACACTTGAAAAGGTTGGAGTAACCAGATTTTCATAGAACTTGGTGATTATCAACCTGTTGTATATTTTTATTTAATTTTACATCTTACTAAGCACTGCCACAGGTTATTAGCCAGGGTGGCCTTTTCTCACAGTCATGCTGCTTTTTTGGAAGGTGAATTTCAACATATTTAGTGCCTCTTTCATTTCTCTCTTTCACAAGAAAATCACTTGTTGGAAATTATACAGTGGATTTTTCTGAGCTGTCACCAGGGGTAGGGACCAACCGTAACACCCTGTGTAATTATTGTGTTACCGAAGACAAACTTCTATTGCCAGTTTGGCTGCTCTACTTCGACTGGACACTTCGTATGGTGCGAGGAAGAGCGTAGCATCGAGTTTAGTGCTTATGTGGTACATTTGGGAAGTACGCATCCTCGCGATTCCAGTTAAGAATTTCTAAGCACTAACTTGCGTGTTTAAACCATGCCTTACATTAAAATAATATAAATAAATAAAGCTGCACAATTATGTAAAACTTATAAAGAATCCAATGCTTCATTTATATTGTTATTTTGAATGGAGATCACTTAGAGGTGGACAAAAACTTTTAATTAGGAAAAAACATCCAGATTCTTAGCACATCTGTGTAATTCTTTACAAGGACATCTGTCAACTAGTTTGGATGCCAGATTTAGATTTGAAAAGAGAAGTGGAAATCCTGAAACCACGTTTGTTCATACTATTTTTCTTCCTATTTTTGTCATTGGAAACTTTTCCTGAGGGATTACAAACATAAAATGCAACTGCTTCGTGCTATAGTGTACAGAATAGAATGTCAAGAAGTAGTTTCTAAAAGTGTTCTGGAAAAGAGTTGATGCAAACTCCCTTAGGAGTATAAATAAAATATTTATTCTGAATGATCGGAGAGGTAGAGGAGAAATGACGTATCCTCACTTCATTATTCCAGATTTTGTGACTGTTAAATGTTGACATCAGAGTCTTGATTTCATAGGAGTTATGCCTATAACATGTCACACTATTAAATATGACTAAATACTTCCCAGAAATCTAGAATAGCATTGCATGCAGCTTCCATTTATATTAAGGAGGTTATGTATCATGTTTGGTGACAGAATTTGATCTTTATAGGGCTGTCAGCACTGTTCTTTAGTTTAAGATCTTTCCTAGTTTCTTTAAACTCATCTGTTCTTTCAGAGCTATGAAAAATAGAAAATAAAGGAGGGAGAAACTGGAAAAAAAGGAAAATAAGGGTGTGTGCTGGTACTTGTTCCTTGTGTGTACGAAAACTGACTCCATTTTTGTGTGTTGGGTAGATTAATTTAATCATATGACTATGCATAAGAGAAAGAATGGTGGCACATAAATTGTGTGGGTGTGCATTCTAAATGGGTATTCTGTGCAATTCATTGAAAGCTGATGCTGTATGTGAATATGAATCTGTATGTGAGACTGAAACCTTACAAAACATGAGATGTAAGAAGCTGTTGCTGTAATGACTTTTTCCTACTATAGCCAGCTTGAAAAAGAATAATTCCCATATTCTTGCTTTGTAAGTTGATGATAATATCACTATGCATTTCTACATATTTTATAAATTTGATTTATGCAGAATTTTGATACACTGTATGTTTCTGTAGAAATTGTATAAATCTTTTAAAAATTTATTAGGGATAAATCTGGGAAACCTATGTATATCTTACTTATGGGTTGCTTGTTTTTTAGGTGAAATAAATAAAATATTTGAATTTTTGGGTTTACTATACTTTTACAGAGTAAAAATGAATTATTATCCTTATAGAAACCCATATCTCAAAATCTAGACAAATGTTACAAACTCGCAAATATTAAAAGTGTTTTATTTTACTTTTTATCTAGATACCTTTTGTCGCTGTCTGTGAGGACTCAGGTTATTTCTAGTGAAATGAAAAATGTAGTTCCCACAGAGAGTTCCCACATGGACACGTGGATTTTTGTATTACCTGCGTTCATCTAATTAGGTAGATTTAACATGCTCACAGAAAATTAACTTGAGAAGGATTTCTAAACTAGAACTAAAGGTCAGGATTAATTGGTAGTGGTTTGACTCTATATTTCATCTTAGTCTGTTAGTTTCCAGCGACAAAAATGTTTCAGTCAAACTTTTTTTTTTTTTTTTCCCCCTGAGATGGTTTCATAGCAAAAGAGTACGCAATTAAATTGGGACATGGAACACACAAGTTCTGGCCTAGGAGCAAATTGAAGTGCTGAAATCTACAGCACTTTTTTACAGATGGGATTCTTGTTTCCCAGCCATGTCTGTCAGTGCACTTTTGTGTATTCAGATTTCGAAAGGCTCCTGTGGCGAAACCCTGGGGGTAAAGCAGCACCCGGTTCATGCAGGGAATTCCCTTTTATGTACAGAAATGGGGACTGATGGGAAGAAGGGGGGACATCTTTCTTCATCACCAGAGATCCTAGCACCAGGAGAGCCAACAGTACTATTTGGGCTGTACCAAAGACGCTGCCCCCATTGGTGGCATCCTAGGATCAATTCGTTCTCTCTCCCTAATGCCAGTCAATCTCCTTTACTACTATCTGCTTCTTCCATACCATCTGCCTCCAAATTGCAGTCCCTAAAGGCAAAAGTTAATGACTTACTGGTCTGAAACTAGACCAAGAAGCCTGAGAACTATTTATTACATTATTCCATGGATGTAAAAGTTTTATGCTTATTTCTGATCTGTGAGACTTTCCACAAGAAACGGGAAAACATGCCACTGTCTATAAAAACACAAAAAATGCTGTGGTAGATTTTGCTGGATATCAAGCATAATTTTCCTTTTAGGTTAAGAAAGATCAAATTGTGTGAGATCCATGGAGGCACAGGAATAAGGAGGGGAATTTCAGAATGTGCAGAAGAAATTATCTACACCATTGAACACAAACTGTTTTTTGTAAAAGCATTTATTGTTTGTTCCCTGCTGGTGAGCTTAGATCAATCAACTCTAATAGGTGAAAAGAAATGGCTCAAGAAAAACAAATTAGTGACATTTCTGTTTCTGGTTGTTGTTCTCCTTGCTATAAAAGGCATGGAAATACTAGGTCTTGCTGTGTTCTGAAATTGTATCTTGCTTACATTTATGAGAGTAATCCTTGAGAACTGTCAGTGGTTATCTTCCAGGGTAATATTTACTTTCTGGGAATATCAGAAGTGGTTGCCAGTCTTCTGGTGGTTGACTTGACTTCTCTTATAAGCCTCCTCTGAACTCCTGTAGTGTTGAAGCAGTTAAGTTGTGTAGCTTGACTGGCACTGTATAGGAGGACTCTCTATGTAGAGTGAGTCTAGGGTGAAAAAGCAATAGACTATCAAACAATTAAGGTGAGTGTGCCTCCCTTTGGGTTTGGAAAAAAAAAAAAAAGTACATAAGCTGTGAGTGACGCCTGAAGCCATTTTTGCCCTCCTTCCACCATGGGGAGCCTCTGGTCATCTTCTTTCACAGGCTGCTGGCGCAAGCGTGTGCATTGGTGTGTGCTGCCTCGCTCATCATGCCCTTGGCTGCGGTAACTGGTACGGAGCACAGCGAAAGTAGGAAGAGGTTTGTGTGGATCATGTATCTTGGTAACCCAGTTAATCGTTAGTGGCCTTTGTTTTTTAAATCTTAAAAACATAGTCTGTTCTTTACACTGAGAAACAAGTATTCTTCGTTACCGTATAATGTGGGTCCTGGTAAATGAAAAAATTAGCTGTCTGCACAACCATGTTGCACAGCTGTGTGGCTGTTCTGAACAGCAGTGTGGATGGAGCTTCTTCAGGAAGGTAGCAGCATGTCTGATGGATCTTAACTGACTGATGAAAAATGCATGTTCCTTCAGGTAACAGCTTGACAAAGGTGACAAGGATCAAAGCCTGTAAGGAGGAGTTAGAGCTGTTCAGACATCAAGAAGAAAAGGTATAGTTGGATGTCAGATCCCTTCCTTTTCTCACTAACATACTTCACTGAAAAGAAACGCAGTTGCTTTAGGGACAAGAACCGTGCCCCAACTGGAGTGCAGGTAGAGCAGGGCTGAGGGCCTGGTGGGTTCTGCAGCTCTCGTGCATGCCATCATTCCATGTGAAAGCAGAACTGCCTCCGGTGGACTGCCAGTTCAAACAGCTCGGCGATGGTTCTTGTGCATCTCCTGCACAAGAAAGGAGTGGAAAGGCAGGAGGAGGAGCATAGCACTAACTTATATTCAAAACAAAACAAACTCTAATGGTTGAGTTGCCCATGTTGGCAACAGCAGACCTCTGGCTGAGCATCCTGGGGGTCCTGAAAGGGGAAGGGAAAATGAAAGAAGAGATTATATTTTAGTTTCCTGGAAAGGGCTGCTGGTGGCAGTGTGTCTCTGTCAGGAAGGCAGCATGCTTCCACACAGCCAGGGATGTCATCCCCAAAGCCCACTGCAGAAGCACCGTGTTATTCTGTGATACGTTCAGGAGACCCCAAGCCCTACCTGGCAATGGAACTCTCGCTAGCCTGGGGTTGCAGGACAGCTACACCCTCTTCTCGCCAGAGTTCTCGAGGCCATCGTGGTTGTCCAACAGGCAGCTACAATTGCAATTTTCTTATTTTTATTTCTGAGGCAGCAGAAACAATGAACGAAAGTAGAACTGGACGAAAGTAGAGGCCTTCTGGAGGATTCTTGTGGGCTCATAAGGAGGGAGATTTGTGGAGAGCTAACTAGGAGGAAATCACGCCAAGCTCTGGAAGTGCTTCAAGTCATACTTTTCTTTCAGTTGCACTGAGGAATGCCGTGAAGTCCTACCTGTCCTGAGTATGCCAAGTAACCTCTAAAGACAGAGCTAATCGACCTGGTGATGGAAAGGAAAGCTGCCTGTCCTGCCACCTGGGAGTGAAGGTAAGATGGTGTGGGGTGTTGCTGAGGAAAACAATTCTGTAGCTCTATAGCAGAGTGTGGTCTGGTTACTACTGATATTAAGCTATTGGGGATAAAGTAATGTTGAACTGGGCCATTCTCAGTTGGAGATAGGAACCACTCCTGCTTTTTTTTTTTGCCAGTTACGGTATCTCGTTATCTTCCATGTGATAATCATGAGAGGAATGGAGTCCATGCTTCAGAAATACCAGGACCCTTTGTCTCTGATGGACAAAGTTGAAAAATATTTTGACTTAGGATAAGAACTGAGCTTAACGTAAGAACTTAAAAAGCGTGTGCAAGATCAGACCAAAAGTCCAACTAGCAGAATGGCCTGTCTCCCTCAGTGGTCAGTAGGATCAATGTGGTCAGGGAACCATAGGGCAGAGTGAAAGGATGGGGCAAGAATACTTAGAATCATAGAATGTCCTGAGTTGGAAGGGACCCACAAGGATCATCGAGTGCAGCTCCTGTCCCTGCATATGACAGCCCCACAGTTCACACCATGTGGCTGAGGGCATTGTCCAGTCTCTTCTTGAACACTGTCAGGCTTGGGGCTGTGACACCTCCCTGGGGAGCCTGTTCCAGTGCTCCAGCACCCTCTGGGTGAAGAACCTTTTCCCAATGTCCAACCTAAACCTCCCCTGGCACATCTTCCACTTGTCTAATATTGTCCCTGCTTCAAGCACTTACTGAGCTAGAGACTGAGTTTTCTATTTAATAGTCCAGAATTTGTGCAACCACTGGTTGAACCTAGGCAGACTTCGGTCTCCGGTCACATCTGATAACACAAAAAGTTTCAAGGTTTCTGAAGAGGCACACTGGCTCTGCAGTTCACTCCTCTGCTGAGACGAATCAGTTGCATACAGGAGAATTACGAAGGCTTGTTAAGGGTCTTAATTAATGAAGGAGTAGTTAGTGCTAGGTCAGTGCTGGGTCCAGCCAGCCAGGAGCTGGCTTCAAGGTGCCAGCATTGACAATAACATCATCACAACACATTTTTCAAAGGACCTTTTGGAAGGATGTGGTCTTGCCCACACAAACATCATCCCTTCAGCTCTGCTGGAGAACTGATTTATGCGTACAAACTTTACTCTTAGATGTTTGGGCCAAGAAACATTGAAAATAGCCACACTACTTATAGGTGGAGCACTGGATTTGCTGGCTGTAAAGATTTTTCTGGTGGTTTACTCCAGTTCTGGAACATCAAAAGCCTCTCCAACACTGAGGCTAGGGGGAAGAGTTGATATCAGAGTAGCTGCAGCAACGTGCAGGTTCCCTCACTAATTGGTACTGGCCTGTGACAATTACTTAATTGCACTGATGAAGAGAAATTCGCATGGGCGGTCAACTTTTTTACTGGGAAGGTCTGAATTTTGTGCACATCCCACAGTTAGCAGAGTTAATGCGTCCCTCAAGGGCTGCGTGCGTTGGAGAATGCAGCAGCGAGCTCAACATCTGGGCTCCGTTACGGGATTCTTGACATTGGATTCAATGGGATCACGGGAAAGCAGCCGGGGCTGTGATGCAGCTCACACGAGAGGCCCAGCAATTTTGGAAATGCAGGGGTTGCTGGCAAAACACTTACATATTTCAAGATGTGGAAAGAAATACAAGCCAAAATGAGAAAACAAACAGAAAAATAAATACATGCTAGGGATGGTAAGGCAAGTGATGCAGGATAAGTGACAGCCACCACCACAGCAAATAATCCATCACTGAGCAATATGTACTCGATTATGTAGGAGTGTTATATACCAGATGTCTGTGATACACTGTTAAGAAACAGTTCAACAGATCATTAGCTAATCAAAGATAAAACTCCTATTCCATTTTTTCTGGTTTTCTCTCCACACCCGTTTGCAATTTCTTTTGTGTAATTTGAGTTCTAAAGCCTGTATATACTGCAGTCAGTTCCCAGGTCTGTACCTGTCGTAATCTAGGTTTTCCTTTTGAAAACATATGAAAAACAAAAAAAACACCGCACGAAAGAGGCATATTTACGGCTCTTCAGCCCATAGGTTTTGCTTGGGAAAAGACCAGCCTTGTGAACAGGCTTGGTTCAAAGTCGATCTAAGAAAAAGGAAACTTTATATTCCTTTAGGAAGACAGTGAAGAAATATTAATACTAAATATTTGTTTTGTTCTTAACTCTTTACCTAATAATGCCTAACATGCTATTTGCTTTTCTAGCAAACATCTCTTACATCTTCACAGAATGATCTGTTATAGCTCCAGTATCTCCTCCAGACTAATGTAGTGTAGTTTATTGTCCACCCACATTACCCATGACATAAATGGTAGGCCTGCTTTTTCCCCTTCACATGTGTTGGGGGAGCACATATTAACACGTAATACACTTTGTATTAATGCCATATTTCACCTGCTGGTTTTATTATCCTGTCACTTCGGGCGACAGGCTGGCTTTGCAGTTCTTCACTCTTAGCTCTCATCGTTTTTGCAGCACCACTTTTTTCCAAGTCACTTATGTATATATTAAACAATCACTAGTCATTAATCCCATCTCCAAATGTAACGTGTGGGTTTTCATAGGTGATTTTCCTCCACTGGTGAAACTGATGACTACCTCCTATTTTGTTCCTGTATTGTTAACCAGCTATTGATTCATGCAAGGTCTTCAATGAGGACTTTTTTCTTTTAGGAGAAGTAAACCAGACCAAACTCAAGTAGACCAGAACTGCCTGATGTCCTTTACCATCATGTTCACTGACTTCTTCAAAGAATATTTACAGGTCTGTGGAACAGGATTTCCTCTTGTGAAATCGCGAGTCCTATTTAGCCATTTGTCCAGCAACTCTTGCCTGTACTGTGGCTCCTACCAACTTGCCATATAGACATTACTGGTCTGGAGTTTCCTTTGTCTCCACAGAATGCTTTCTAAAAATTAGCATCATATTTGTGACCTTCCATTCCTCTAGCACTAAGGCAGTTTTAAGTGAAAAAATTTAAAGTACGGTTCATAGTTCAGCCATTTCATCCTCGAGTTTCCTTAGAACTCTTGGATGAATACCATCTGTCCTGTCATTTTGTTTCAAAACCTTTTACACTTGGATTTGAGACAGATGCTCCCCCATGCCTCTCCCATTAAAAAGTTCTGTCATGAAAACTTCCTGGAGCTCTTCTACAAGATTTAAAAAAAAAAAAAAAAAGACATTTTATTTTCCTGAAATCTTCTCTAGTCATTGCTACTATATCTTGAGCATCTATTGTCCCTAGGACAGCTTGGCAGGCCTTCTGGTTCTGATGTGTTTGAAAGTTGTTATTAATCCATCTGTTTTTTCAAATTACTCTGATGCTTTTTCCCTGACACACATTGCTGTGTCTGGCCTGTTTAGGTGCAGGTTTCTTCTGGTTTACTGGTTTAGCAATAACTTCAGCTTTTAAAAGACTACTTTCCTACATTTGTTATTCTCTCATACCTGCACTTTATCCACCTCAGCCTTATTTTTGGTGGTCTTTTGGTCTGCTTTAGTGGGTGATATGCCTTCGCGCTGGACATCTAGTGCAATGTGAGCAGCCTCCCTGGTGCCTGCAACCATTTGGGGCATCCGTTTTGGCTTTAATTTGAGACCAGACCTCCCAGTTCACCTCCAGTGAAAAGTTTCCAGTGAGTCATTTCATAAGATTGTCCATCTTGAACACGGATGTGAAAAACTAATTTAGCTTTTCTTCTGCGGCCTTATCTTTCCTGAACGTTCCCGTCAGACTTTGATCACTTACTAGTCCTTTCCAGCGCAGCTTCTTTCAGGGCTCACAGATGGGCATTATCTGAACCCCTGACCTGACATACCATACTTTTTAAATCTTAATTTGAAAGTAGTAATTTCCACATGCTTATTTCCATTTGCCTTTAATCTATATTTGACGTCCTTCTTATCGAAAGGACAAAATATTCTTTAAAAAGATTACTAATTATCTTTAGTCATGACATCATTCTCAGTTGATAGATCAGCCTGATGCGGAGCTTTGCCAGGGCCGGCTGCAGCTCACGCTGATGGGGCGTGCACACAAAATGATCTCTATAATGATGTGGGTCAGGCCGGTAGAGCCACACAATAGACTATTTTTGCAATAAAGATCTCTCCAGCAGTCAGGATATTTTTGTAAATGAGCTCATAAACAAAAGTAACCTACAGGTGACTTTTCACAGAGCATCATTAGGACATGGGGCAACAAAGTGGCAACATTAGGCGGTTCTGCACTGATTTGTGCAGAAGCTGTGCTGAAGCTAAATTAGCCAATTAATGCTAAATGAAATAGAACCCAAAAGCCATTTTACCTCACTAAGGAAAATATTGGAAGAGCTCCTTTATTCTTAATTACCACAAGATGTGCCCTTATTCTGACACAACATTTGATATTCTGTAACCCATGCAGCTTTCTAGGACACCTGAAGGGTTATACTTCGTTTCAATTTAAAAGCACTTGAGCAGAAGTCAAAAACATTTCAAATAATCAAACTAGTCAATTTACTCTGATGCTACTGCTCCATTGCAAAAGATTATTTCAGTCTAATCAGAAACACTTCTTGAAGCATCACTGTTCTGTTCAGGGAGAGTCCGAGAACTTGAGGGGAGGTGATGGTGCGTTTCTACAGGGAAATCTGAACAGAATATGCTGAAAATGAGTGAGATCAGCATAGTCTCGGCTACACACCATGACAGGGAGCTGCCTCCAGCTGGCAGAATTTTTGAGTTAAGGACAAAGGTGCTCTAGGACTCCAAACTCTCTACCAGATAAAATGTTGTTGAGCACTGGATGTGCCAGAGAACAATTGGCTCTCACTTCCAGTTTACACCTGCAGCTTCCCAAAACCTGAGCTTGCAGAACAGAGCCGTGGATCCACCGGTGCTGAGTATCTCCAGCAGGTCCAACATGTCAAACAGCAGCTAATCCTTCTGGTCCTACTGTATCTCAGGCAGTGTGGGGAGGAAAAAACAATTCTGTGTTTCTAAGGCCTTCGAAGATTAGTACCAGCTAATCTGCAAATGTTTGAATTGCATTTACAGCTACCTTATTTCCATACTTTCAGGAACATCCAGCGTCTTTTTTAAGACTCTTGTTTCAGAAAGTGTTACTGTAATGCACCACAGTGACATTTACCATGATTACAGTGCTGAAATCACTCTTTATCTTACACATATACAATGGCTGTACACAAATATATTTCAGAAGTTGGTGGACAATAGGAAGACAGTTTAAAAATGAAGTTGGAAGCCTGGCCTTTATAATACTTAATATTTTTGACATTGTTTTTCAGTGCTGGCTTTTCAAAGGCTTGTAAAAACTATTGCCTAGTATTTATCTCAACAAATTAAGCAAGCTATTAGTTTAGCTGTGACATCTTGAATTTCCAACTTACAAATATTGTTAGATATCTAGATGTAGACTTTATACTAAAGGTTGAGGAAAAAAAACAAGAAATAGCTTGACTGGCGATACTGTTACCACCATGAAGAACGTCTCAGGAGCACATGTTCTTCACAAATGCCTCTTTTCTACAGGAATCTATTGGCACGTGTGGAGATAACATTCCAACATTTTTCATGCTGTTCTGCAAGCTGTGTATTTTATGAGAAGGCACTAAAATGGGGCCAGGAAGGGAGGCAAGGAGTAGGGAACATCTGGGAAGACATACCTCTAACATCTGTCTTATAGCCAACTTTCCTGTCCTGATACAGACAAAAGAAAAGGCCAGTGACCTGGAGCTCTGGGAGAAAGAGTTCCTAAGGTTCACTCATTATCAGCTAATACACCAAGACAAAACTTTTAAGACCTCTGCTTCAGTAGTTCGGGGGGGGCAGGAAAACAATCCAGGAATATCAGTAAGCTGGGTACTTTAATTATAATTAGAGATACTTTTTTCACTCAGAAGGCGATGCAAAGGAATACTTGGCCTAAGAAAACATCAATTACCACTGAGGGTAGTGTATGTGGGACATAGAATTATGGTTAAAGAGAAAAAAAAAGTTTCAAATCTAGTATAAACTTCAGGAGTTAACACCTCAAGACTTGTCAGTTTTGTGGCAATAGCAGTAGCCCAAGAACAATGCAAAGCCTTACCCTGGATAGGGCTTCAGCATTCCCGGAGTACTCAGCCTCTCAGAAACATCAAGAATACAACAATAATCATGTACAACATTTTATTACAAAATTGTTAAAAAAGTAATACAATGCAATATACTACAAAATATAAGATCAGCTATTAAGCTACCTCCTTTGTTTTACTTAGCTATAAAGAAACACCTGGCTATCAGTCACTGAATTTCAACAAAACCATTAAATACAAAGAAACATTCCACAACTTCTTCTTCTTTTTAAACCAAACTGTAGCAGCCATCAGCTACTACTTACATTAAAAATAGAGGTCTCCCTACACAGAACCACATTACCTATACACAATTCTGTACAGATTTTTATACTGAAGCTAACAATGAGCTGCACTTGAGTTCACATTCTTAGCAAAACATTGGATCTTGAGCATAAATCTTTACAGCAGGACATTCACTTATTCCTCATCCTCATCTTCTTCCTCCTCTTCCTCATCTTCTTCCTCCTCCTCTTCCTCTTCTGGTTCTGCTTTCTTCTTAGATCCTGCAGGCCTACCTGGGCCCTTTTTTCCAGCGTCACTCTTGCTCTTGGCACGATATGCTGCAATATCCTGCAAGAAAAATGATGCTTAGTTTCAAGCAATGTAACTCTGAAGACAAATTTTTACTGCTTCAATAACTTCATATTATACTGTGCAGACCAAATACAACGTGTGCGGAAAAGCAGAGTTTCAACCTCGGGACTTCCATGCTTACACCTTTTGGCAAGAGAACACATGATCTAGTTTTACGAGTTTTATGACTGCAGTGCTGTGGAGTATGACTGTGTGTTTTTCCAAGCAGGTGATCCATTTTCTGGAAGTAAAGCATCTTACTGGTAAAATCTCTAGATGCGTAAAAACCACATTCATTTCACTGTAGGGTTCCAGATACCTCCCACACCACATTTTCCCATGCATTCTGAAGCCTGACAAAGGCTGAACGTAAAGATTTAGAATTATGAACCATCTATGGTTTAGGTGCAAAACAAAAGTCACATGTTTACAGTGGCCTCTACAACTTTAGCCATTTCATCACTCTCACTGTACCTTTTCATATTTCTCCTTTAGTTTTGCAGCCTTCTGTTCATATGGCTGTTTATCTTTGGCCGACTGTTCAGACCACATTTCTCCTAATTTCTTTGCTGTATCTCCAATAGACAAGCCAGGATGATCATTTTTTATTTTTGGACGGTGTTCAGAACAGAAGAGGAAGAACGCAGATCTAAAATGAGAGACAGTGAATAAACTTTAGTGTCAAGACTGTTAGAACTAATGCTTTCTTTTCGGTCACAGGAACACTCACGGTGGTCTTTTAGGAGCATTGGGGTCCTTCTTCTTCCCCTTCTTCTCGCCTTTAGGAGGAACGTAGTTTTTCATCTCCCTGTCATAACGAGCTTTGTCTCCTTTAGCCATTTCTTCAAACTTCCCTTTTTCCTTGCTAGACATTGTCTGCGGACACACGGAGGAGAAAGGAGAAGGGTCTGGATCAGATAAAGCGGCTGGTGACCCACTAAGGTCTAAGCAGCAGCTCGCAGGGATGCGAGGCGGGGGCCGGCCCGGCGGGGCTCAGCACGGCCCGGCCCGGCCCGGCCCGGCCCCGCTCACCTTCCACCGCTCCGAGCACTTCCGCGAGAACTCCGCGAAGTTGACGGACGAGTCCGGGTGCTTCTTCTTGTGCTCCTCGCGGCAGGTCTGCACGAAGTACGCGTACGAGGACATCTTGCCCCGCGGCTTGTTGGGGTCGCCTTTGCCCATGGCGAGGTCGGCGGCGGGTCCCTGCGCGGGGCGGGGCGGCGTGAGGGCGGGGCCCGCAGCGCGGAGCGGAGCCACCGCCGGGCGGGGCCGCGCCTCGGGCCGCTCCCGCCTCTCGCCCGCCGGCGCCTTCCCGCCCGAACACGCCCCCCGCGGCCGCCGGCCCCTCTCCCGCCCCGCGGCACCTCCCGCCGCCGCCGCCAGGCGCCTCCACTCGCCCGCCGCGGCCGCCGACCCGTGCGGCGCCGCCGCCCGCGCCCCGGCCCTCCCTGGCGGGGCCGCCCGCCGCCCTCCCCCCGCGGCCTGCCCCACCCGCCCGGCGGGAGTTCCCCCTCAGCCCTGGGCGCGCCGCCCGCCCCGGCAGCCCCGCGCGCTCCCTCCGCGCCCAGGACCGCCGGCGGCGGCGCCCGCTCCTCCCCGCTCTCCCACCCCCTCGGCGCTCTCCCGCTACCCTGCGGCCTCCGGCGGCGGGGGCTGCGCGGGCGCTTGCCTGGCTGGGTGGAGCGGGCGGCGGCGGCGCGGGGCTCTGCTCCCTCCGCGGCTGCTGCTAAATGGTTTCCCGGCGGCGCACTTACAGCCTCTTGTTTTCCACAGCCCTACCCGCCACAGCAACTTGACCCGCGGCGCCCGGGGGCCCGCCCCCCGCCGCAGCGGATTGGCCGCCGCGCCCGTTCAAACTGCCTGCGGCCCTGCCCCCTAGGGCCGTCATCGCCACGGATTCGCTGGCTGCGGTTCGACGTCAGTAGCCGAGCAGCTCCTGGGCTAGGTCGAGCGCGAGGGGGTCGTTAGCTCTCATACTCGTTGGAACCGGTTGGGGTGAGGATAGTGGAGAGGGCGGAACTAAGCGCGCCGGGCGGCCATTGGCGGAGAGGGACGGTTTAAAAAACCGCGGGGATGCCCGCCATTGGCCGCCGAGGACTGTGCGCGTTTTGATTGGGCGGAGCGGGATGCTGTAGCGTGGTTTAAAAATACAAAGGGAGCCAGGAGGGTGATGGGGCGGGCAAAAGGAGTGCAGCTGCGGAAGGGTGATGGTGGCGGCAGCGGCCTTGCAAGGGAAGGCAGCGGGCAGCTGCCCCTGTCGCGGCCGCCGGAGCGTGTGTGCGCGCGGGGGGGCCCCCTCGGCGCTACCTCCCTCCTGCCCGGGGGAGCAGCCAGGGCCGGGCCGCGGCAGTGAGCGCGACCGTTCCTCCCTCCTTGTGGGGGCGGCGGGCCCGCGGCTCCCCGAGCCTGGCGGGCAGCAGCCGCCGGCCGTAAAGCTGGGCCTTATCTCCGGCTCGCCGCCCGAGCGCGGCCCGCTCCTGGGGCCCGGTTCCCACCCCGCGGGGCCTGCGCTGCGCGGGGCTGCACCGCCCGGGGCGGCGCTGAGGGGTTGGGCCTGGGGGCAGCGTCTGGTTCCTCCGGGCTGGCGGGATTCGAAGGGAAAGCGTGTGGCTGGTGTCCTTCTCACGCCGCATTAAAAGCATCGGCGCCGGGAAGGGAAAGTGTCGCCTCTCTGCAGGTTTTGTTCTTTCTGCAAAGTGAAAGCTGCAGCGGTGGGAAACCCGGGGGAAAAACTCAGTGTAAAATGTGACGCCTGTGGTTGGCGTTAATGCTTTCGAGTAAACCACCAGTGGTGAATCTGACCCTTTCGGCCTGGGGATAAACCCGGAGTTTCCGTACAGTAATTTAGTCTCTTTTATTATGATTTGGCCCGAGTCTACACGATGTGGGTTTTGTTGATGATGGTTTTCTTTTGATCGATTTCATCCAGTTCTCTAGTAAACAACAGTTTAGGTAATTATTGTTTCTAATCTAAGCAGTTTCCAACACTCTTGTTTTTTCAGGTGTGGCTTATAGCAGTGGTGAAAAGCAGGTTATAACGTTATAACTTTGTTTACTGAACATGCCATGCCTTCCACAGAGTTTTAATCATGTTGACCCAGCTCAATGGTTAATTAAAAAAAAAAAAAAAAAACAAGCGTTTAAAAAACAGCAGCAAGAATCCCTGAGCTCTCTGAGAGTATTGACTAATTGCAGGTGTGAGGTGGAGGTAATATCTTGGTCTCCAGATCTGTATTTCCAGATGTGCTTAGTGTAAGGAGCATTTAATAAGCAGCACTTATCAGGTCCAGTCCTTCAAGCTCATTTGATTTTTTTTTTTTTTCCTTTCAACAGTGACTTATTCATGCTGAACAGTTCACTAATATGGGGAGAAAATGCCTCCTTCATCCTTATTTTGTATTAAGTTTTAAGTGTTTGCTCAAAGTGTTGCCCTAAAAGACATAATGTAAACTGAAAAAAGTTATTCAAAATCTTCTTTGAAGAGAGGGTAATTGGGAGGTAAATCGACAGTGATGCAGAGGTATGTATTCCCTTTGCAGCTGTCAATACCTCTCAGAAGCCAGTTATTTGAGTTCTTACATTGGCTAACTTCCATGGCTATTCCTTTTGATAGTCTTTAACCTACAAACAAAGCTTACACTTACCTTGTAAAATAAACATTTGCACAGGGGGTATTGTGTGTTCCAGTATTTATCACTATAAACTGTTCCACTGCTTCTTGGTAGCAAATTAATGTTCTCCCTTTTGTGGTACTGAATTGTGTGAAGGCCGAGCAACTTTGTGAGTAGTTGTTTTAATTTGTTGTGTAGCTCTGAAAATGCCTTTACTAGATATATTAGCTGGAAAGCACTGTTTTGTTTGATGAATCAAGCTTCCAGATGGGCACTTTGTGGTAAACCACCTGTATGACAGTTTCTTGTGGAGTGTTTTCTAGTTGGTAAAGTAGTTCTGTAACAGATGGTAGAATCTCAGAATACTAGTTTGTAGTGTACGAATCATAGTGCAGCCATTAGTATCTCTGGTGTAAAACTATGCTTTGTTCACCAGACTTATCTAGAGCTTTTCATATCACACCATTTGAACAAGAACAGATTCATAGATACCTTCCACATTGTTGACAGCATATAAAAATTGTAGGTTAACTCCATCAAAATCAGTAGTTTTACTTCTGGATCCTCATCAATGCAGTTGAAAGAACAATGAAGTGGTCCACTAGTTTTTGGGAAACAGAGTTTTCTCAGTGTTAGTGCTTCTAAAATAGCCAGTCTTGACCTCTGGGAGTTTGCCACTGCAGAGTTATCAAGATGGCTACAGGCACCAGAAATCTGTAACGGGTGAAAGGAGAGAAGAATTTTGCTCGTTTTACTCTTCCAAATCCATTCTCTGTCAGCTCTTGAGGGTCAAACAAACAAACAAACAAAAAGACAAACCCAAACAAACCAAAAACCCCACACCTACTTTATATAAGTTTATTATTAATATTTTCACTCTTCCTTTTAACATTAACATAGTGAGTTCATGGAAAAAATTACTTTGGAACAGTCTTTGGAAATTATGGGATACAAATGCAGAGAGGCTTCCTCAGCTGCATCTGTTTTCATATCTGCTCTAAGAATATGAAGAAAATTATTGTGGAAAAACAGGTAGGGTGAGAAAGTGTAATTACTGCTATGGGAAAAAATGAGACCTGCCTTTCAAATGATTTAATCAAATGTTTTTAGAAAGAAATCAGGTTCTTTGTTCTTTTAAAGATATTCTTTTTCTAGATTCTCTTCTCTGAAAAAGAAAGCTTTTGTACAATTAAATAGATACATAGAGAGTTATGTCATGCAACATGCGGCAGCATAAGAAACCAAACAGTTGTAGCCTTTAACATCTGCGTGTTCTCCAACAAGGAAGGCAGTATTGAAAATTTTCCACGCTTGAACATGATCCTGGAAGCTTTCCACAGCAGTGCCAATGCCGAAAGCTCCATGCAAGAATGCTGATGTTAGAAACTTGTCAGTCCCAAAGCCATGCCTTCCTCCCAGCACCCCGTGCCTGGAAAAGCACTTCCCTGCACGCCTGGTTCCACAATAAGCTGTCACTGTTCTTTCATTACACCACACTCTTCCTTTTCAGACAAAACCACAAATTTTGTCTCAAGAGATTCAGTCACTGTTACTCTTCTAAAGCAGTGATGTATGCAGTATTGACTTTGGTGGATCTGCATGGTTAATTTATTAACCACATGTGGATGACAGTTGTGGGGAAGCAGCACAAACTCCAGGACTTGAAGCTTACTTCTGCTTGAATAATTCGGCTCATGAAATGACTGAAGTTTTATAGCTCCCTGGCTTCAGGCCCTTTTGAGTTTCTAATCTGCCTCACAATTACAGTTTCGGGTGCTTCACTTAATCTCCAGTAAACTGCATATGGAGGAGAGATAAGCAATGTAGTGACTGGAAACACTGGATAGAAGGAAAAGATCAGGTGGGTGAGACCAGGTTACAAAGATGATAAATGGATTTAAAGAAAAGTGTCTTACAGACAACAAAAATGTGTGATTGGAGTGATAACACTTTACGTCATACTGTATCTCCCAGATTTTGTGGGCAGCATGTGCAGCTTTTCTGGATATTGGTGTCAGTGTGGACAAAGCAAGGGAAGAAAGTAACAAAGACCTTTTATTTGAATTAACGTTCCCATCAACAGATCCATTGCAACGGATACTATTCTGCTGAGGAAATTGCAAGCTACAGTTGCATGACCTTAACTCTGACCAAACTTTCATTCTGGCTGTAAGTGTGTTATGTCATGACACTGGCGGTTTTAATTCAGTCAGCTGGATGAAGAAGCTCTACTGTCTCTCCCCAGAGACTCTAATATTACCCAAATTCCTGTACAGAATATGCCTTAATGTAGACTTAATGGCAATAAAATTCTGCTTTGGAAAGTGACTATTCTTGATTAGTGCTGAAAAGGTCTCTGTTACGGGCCTGAGAAGTCAGTGTTTACTGGATGAATAACAAAAGTGAGTTACAGATGCTCTCGATTTTAATGTCACCGAACTTCACTAACAGTGATGTCAGATGTTGAATGAAAAAGCAAATTTAGCTTTTACTCCAATACACATTTAAAGGGATTTAAATGGATCACTGTTTTAAAACTCATTTTTAATGAGAGTTATGAAGTCTGCAGACACCAGCTCTGGGTTTTGGCCTATTTCATGTGAGCATCTCATAATGGTAGGAGCTTTAGGATGAAAAGCAAAAACCAGAACTACCTATGCTACTGCTTACCTAATTCAAACCAAAACTTATTTTACTGTTGTGTTCCAGTTAATAAGCAGTAACTTTCCTTATACTTTGATGAAAACGTATGTAACTGCAGTTGCCCGAAAGTTCACAAAACTGATATTTCTGTCAATACCTTAAAGAATCACATTTAAGATAATATAGTAGAGCTTTTCCCATTTTTTCTGTTCTTGCGTAACAGGCAAATAACATGTATTTTATAAAAATTAAATATTATTTATCCTTTAAACATCACATTTTACTATATGTGCTATTGTAAAGCCTGCATAACCAGTTAAGCAGCTCGTAGGCAAACAACAGCCATGTTACAGTGGGCTGGTGTAGTCTGAAAGCTCAGGAACTGGTTTTGACTTTGTGCTATGTACCAAATACCTAAAACAAAGGCGGGGTATGTTAGACATTACCCAGGACAGCTGTGGAGCAGAGGCTGAACTGTAGCAGTCATATTATAGGAAATAAGTACAACAAATCTCTCGTGGTACCAATGCAGATAGTATTAGGAACACCTGGTCATAATAACTGTTAACTTTTTCAGTCTTAATTTGACAAGACCTTTTCTTACATTGGGTTTACAAGTGCTTTTTTTAATTAAATATATTTTTACTTTTTATTCCTAGACCTCACTTTCATTTTCTTTTTTATGTTCAAAGTAATACTCATGTAACAGTTTTTCCCCTGGGAATCTTAATAGACTTCCTTTATGTTTTGCTATATTGTTAATCCCTTTTTCACAGGTATGAAGAGAAAGCAGTAACTTGCCTTTGTTCATCCATTATATAGTTCCACAGGCAGTGTAGGGGGGCTTTAAAATGTGGATAGCTGTAATTTACACTGCAAAATTGGTTTAAGAGGGTAAGAAAAGTTTCTGTCCTTCTGCCCCTCCAAACTCTTCCAGCCTTGCTAAACATCGGTACTTCATCTGAAATGTATACACAACTTACTCTTAAGAAATAAAATCTAATTACTAACAAAAATGTTGCATCATTTGGCAATTGGAGAACATAGTCCCAGGATTTTTTTTTTCTTCTTCTAAGCAGTAACACAAAGGGTGGGACTGTGGGTGGCCCTGGAGGTGTGACATCCACAGAGCAGATGTGAAGGAGGCTGTGGTCACTGCCCGTCTCCTGAATTGCCCAAGCACCCGTGTGAGGTTAGCTGCTGGTGCTCCCTGCTGCAAAATGAAGTACGTGTCAACCCGTGGTGACTTACACATGTTGAAACTTCTACAGAACAAACCAGGACGTTCTGTTTGTACCTCATCCATCCTGAGGGACTGTTTTCTTCTGTGGTTGTGAGGGCTAGAAATTTAAAAACAAGCTGAGCCTGACAGTTGAAACTTCTTCCTATGCAATTGCAGCTCTAAAGTCTTTTAGGAAAGAGAAAGAATCAGGTGAGTTGACAAGGCTGCATGCCATGGGCTGCAAGAGGAAGGAGGAATCGTACCCTCCTGTCTCCCACACAGCCAGGAGAGAGCAGTGGGTCTGGCTGATAACCAGCCTGGTTCCTCATAAGCACCATCACGCTCGTAAACACGTTGGCCTTTGGTCCAGGTAGTGGAAAAAATTTCAGTGGGTCTCTGTATGGGAATGTAGCGGAAGATTTGGCGAGGAGGTTAGTTAAATGTAAATACGCTCAAAGTGACTTCCACCTGTCTGTAGAAAAAGCACATACATCACACTATTTGTTTTACTGGCCTTGTGTGCTTCATGAGTAGAACCTCTGTGTTAGATAACGTAGGCCTGTGAGAAACTCCGGGCACCTTATCACTATGTCTGGGATTCCTGCTTTGTTGTGAGAAAGAGCGGGAGGCTGCGCCTGCCTGAAGCCTTGAAATCCAGGCGAGCTCAGCAGGCCCAGCGATCTTCCAGCAGGGCTGAACTCACCAGCGCCTGCGTCCCCGCTTGTGTCACCTCTGCCTGGCAGCTTAGGTGCGACTTCGGAGATCCCCCAGCAGAGAGGTAACTAAAATAAAACTTGCTCTTTGCAATGCATTCGTGGCCTCTGGCTCATCTTGCAATGTGCCTGCGTATGTGTACACAGTCTCATTAAACTTAAATGGGTCTGAAGTTTTGGTCACATGGAATACACCCTGTGCTGTTGCTAATGTAGATGTTGTCCTAGTAGAATAATTAATTTCTCCTCTTATTTCTGGCAAACAGTGCTGTCGTATGTGTCACAGAGATTATCATACACAGGTAATCTGAGACTAGAAAGAAAATACCCAGGAAATTTTGAAATTGTTGATTCATCAGTCTCATTTTTAGTCATGAGTCCTGTGGGATTTTCCAGCAACTGATCATATAAATGTATAGTTTCTTTAGAGGATCCTATTGTATACCTTACTCTATATTGTTAAGTGTTTTACAGTAACCAGAAAGGTTGTTTCAGAGACCTTATGCTATTAGAAATGGTGTCTGTCTATAATACCAGTCATAAGCTAATGCTTCTACTCCACAGCCCCAACTCTTGTGGAGGAAAAAAAAATCTTAAGGAAGTTTGATGGTAAACCCTTGGGCCTATGATGAATTCTCATCATTTAGTGTGACTATGTGTGAAGTTAAGTAGAAGTTCTCCCTAAGCACTGGCAGGGATAAACGCCTACTACAAATAAAAAAGAAATGGGGAGCAGCAGAGTCAGGCATTTGAAGAAACAAACAATGAAATCTTAAGTGAAGTTGTTCTGTGTCAAAGAAAGGCCGGTTTATTCAACGCTAGCGAGAAACTAAAGTGCAGCTCAAAGTTGAAAAAGAGAATCCTTAAAACCTGTAAACTCCAAGATGAACCTTTAAGAGAGAAACCATCTTGATGAATACGCTCTAGTTTGTAGGCTTGATCATGCTGTGTGATTTTTACGTCACTACATTTTATACTGATTATTAGCATTTATATGTTGTTAAATTGTTGTAATATGTACAGATATTAAAAGCATAAAACTCCCATTCTCATTTTCCAGTAGTTAAAAAATTATTCTGTAAAGATATACTTAATTTTGGAACAAACTTTCATGATATGACTAGAGACACAGATAATCAAAGAACTTGTTTAAGAGGTGAAAGATCTGTATGATTATTTTCCTAATTCTGAAATAATTTACAAGATCATGTAAAATCCTGCTCCAGCAGTCACTTCTGGAGAGAGGTAAAGATCTTTTAGTGCGTGTAGATAGCTCTAATAGCAGAATTGGGTCTCATCTGAGGTGTTTATAATGTTAACAAATATTAAAAAACAAACACTTGGATTAAAAAAACCTTCTAAAATCATATCTGTTTAAAAACCATAATGTTGAAACTGGAGGGTGTGGGGGTCTCTTTTTGTGTCCTGTTCTTTAGGATATGTCCTTGACTGTATTTCAAACTAACCTTTGGGACTGGAAAGGCTAGAAGCTTTATCAGTATGAAAGCTGAGTCTCTAACGTTATCTTTCAAATAAGGGAGTTGAGGTTTTAGGAGCATTAAAGATGAATTGCAATAGCTAATGAAGAAGCAAAGCTTTTGATCTGCTGCTTTATATTGAATGAATGATAGCAGTAGGTACTATCCAAAAGCAGGAAACCTGATACATTCTGCCTAGCAGCCATTTTTGGAAAAAAAATTGCAAAACATTTTATCTGATCCTTTTCCCATAATATTTCTCATGTAAGGGTTTATTGTCAAGTAAAATCAGCAAAAACCAGCTGCAGTTCAAAACTATCGTTATACTTGAATTTGTTGGAGTATAAGCCTGTATTTTTTATCCAGAGTGAGTTCTGTGGAAAGTCAGGAAAACATTTAAATGCCAAACCCACGTGTAATTTTACTCATTTTATTTTTACGAAAACACCTGTATTAGTATCTGACTCTATTTTGTTTTTACTGACAGAACCCAAATACCGTCTAAAGACCTTCTAAACGATGTATTTGGGACTCAGATGGAGGAAATGTTCATCCTCTCCCAAGGGGCACTTAAAACCTGCTGTTAACTTCAACAAGAGCTAAGTCAGATCTCGAGATGCTTGTAACTGCCCTGCAAAGACAAGGGCACTGGCAGAGGCGTCTGAGCTACAGAAGTTTCCCATTTTCCTTTCCGTAAAACGAATCTGTATCAGAAGAGGACATGATGGTGTAAAGGAGCACTGTAGTTTGTCGGATCCTCTGACAAAACTGCAAAGATGGTGTAATATGCAAAAAAGCAAGGGGTTAAATACAGTGTCAAATCTGTATTTCTATAAGCAGAAAACAGTGGTTCACAAAATGTAAGACTGTAGCAAAGAGTATACAGTGCTTTTGGTGGCATCAAGGGTGCATTTGAGACCAGCAAAATTTACTGAAAAGATATGACGGTGTTTCTCTTATTAGTAATAATTTTAAAAAAATTTTTAAAAAAGCTGAGCAAGCTTTTCATTTCTTTTCAATAGATTAAAAAGTAACTCTTGAGCAATACACTACAATTAAGTTTGTATTGCATTACTAAGCAAAACCTCTGGGGGTGATACTTTTTCACTGTATGTTCCAGATAGTTGCATTACATTTCGGAAAAGCACTAATGATGATTTGGTGGGGTCTCTTTCTGATGGTGAGATCTAATACAATATGAGGCAAAATATTAATCCAAGCAACCTGGGTGGAGAAACGATTGGTGAAGCAGTGACTTTGACGCAAGATGGATGTGCGCCTCTAACTTGGCTGAATGGGGGCGTGTGAGGAGAAGTGGCGTTGAAACCTACTCGGCACCTGTGCTGGTTTAACTGAAATTGAGTTAATTTTTTTCATGCAGTTGGAAACTCCTTTTTTTGCAGCTAGTACAGTCATCGTTTGGATTTCATCTGAGAATCAAAGAATGTCCTGAGTTGGAAGGGACCCACAAGGATAATATATAGGAGAAGAATAATATAACACCCCAGGACAGACTTAATGTTTTTCTTCAGGTAACTTTCCAGTGGTTTTGAGTTGGAATGAAGAGAATGTAAAAACTTGCTGATATCATAGCCATTGTCTGGGAGACTGAGGTCTTTCTGGGCTCTGCAGGTGTGAGGCAGTTAGGAAGGGGGGCATAGGTGGGACAGACCTTGACTAGCATCCAGGCTGATCAATAAGAATATTCCATACCATTAGTGTCATGCTTCGTATTTAATGAGAGTTGGGTTTTCCAGCTCAGCACATCTGTTCTGGTTCTGCTGTGTTTCAGATGAGTTCTGTTGGGGAGTTATTTTATTTCAACCTTTTGCCTTCTGCCATTTTGCAGTTGCCTTTGGGCCTTTCTGCCTTTTGGGATATTTTTTGCTCTCTCCCCAGGATTGGTGAGATTGGGACCAGGGTGCTCTTTCTCTTCCCAGGACTGGCTGCTCAGCGCAGACAGAGTTTATGAGGAACTGTATTGAATATCACATTTGTGGGTTTTTTTTCGTTTTATATGTATTAGTATGATTTCGTTATTTTATTAAACTGTTTTTATCTCAGCCCAGGACTTTCTCCCTTCCCTTTCGATTCTCTCCTCTACTTGGAGGTGGGGGAGGTGAGCAAGTGGCTGTCGTGGTTGTGATTGCAGGCTGGGCTTACACCGCAACAGCACTTCAGTGCAAAGCTGGAGGTTGGCTTCTCTGTTTGCTTCCATGCAGTTGTTGTGTTTGCGGTATCTCCCTTACACTGCATTTACTGTTGCTTTATCAACCAAGAGTAGGTGTCGTACTTCATTGTTTAAATCCTCCAACAAACAATTAGTCACGTACATCTACATCTACAGTTTCTGTACCAACATTTCTGTACCAACATTTCTGTATTTTTGCATGTAAGAATGAAGCCCTCTAACAGAAGGTCCTTTGATACCTCCTTTAACTAACGGCTTATTACAAAAGTGAATTGGCACAAACCATGAAGGGGCATGCATTACAAATCTTTAAAGCTTTTACAGTACACAGGCTTATCAGTTTTAATCCCGTAACACCTAGATTATTCTTAAAATACAATGTTTATTTTTGGATGCTGTTTACTGCTTGAAATCTCTTTTAATAAAAGCCTGTGTTACATAAACTCTTTCATACACCCTGAGTTTCCACTGTATGAGGCAGAACACTTAAAAAGGGAACCTAGGCTTCAGCTGGATTACTCAAAGACTTGGAAATACCAGTTTTGCACCAGTATCACTATTTTGGTTGAAGGTATGACTTTTTATCTTACTGTATTACTTGAATCATATACAATAAGCTCTATGTGCGCCAATAGAGATTAAGTTTTGTCATGCAATTAACTATCCAAAGTTACTTAACTATCTTAATTTAAACATATAAAGAAGTAAAAAACAGATAAGTAAATAGAGTTTGTAGGTAACTCCTGGTATTCCTGTGCTTTGGGCTCTATGCTTTAACACATTTGGACAATAAACTGGAGGCAGAGCAACAGGCAGTAGCACAGTTAGTTGGTGCTGGAGTGGGAAGGGAAAATCAGAGATTCAGAAATCAGAGAGAGCAATTAAAAGAATGGAGCTTGTTTCTGATAAGGAAGGAGAGATTTGTTCACTGTTCTGTATCATAGCCAGTGAATGCCTATTGAGTAGGTTGCTCTTATCAAAACCACCAAGGCGTGTGCTGGAATTTGTGGAATTTTTAAAGTGTTTTAATCTATTTTTCATGTAAATAGTTACAATCCAAAACAAAGAAAATTCATACCCATAGTTTTCCTTATTATTCTATTAGCTAGCAGGATCATTTCAGGTGCTGCACACAAGTGCACTAATGTACACTTAGACTTCAGGTGAATGGTACCTGTTGCGGAAAGGAATAATTATGCCCAGTTGAACCTCATCACATGAAGATGTATACACAGTTACAAGCCACATTTTCTTTCCAGGATTAACTACTAATAACACCTTTGCAGTACGCTTGCAATATATCCAAGGTGATGCATCCAATTATCATTTTTCTCTCTCAAATTACAAAACACATCAGTCAAAAGCTAGTGGGAGCTGGGACATACGGCATCTCGGAGAGGCACAAGCTGCTCAGCTCCCACCTGCACCAGGAGAGGCCACTGAGTCCCGCTGACTGCAGAGCCCAGGAGCTGCGAATTCAGACACACTTGTCAAGTTGCTGTAGTTCCTGCTCCTTCTGCGTGCCACTTACCAGTCACCCATGCCGTGTTTTTGGCACCCATGGTGGATGGAGATTACTGCTGCCTTCCAAACAATTCAGATCTGCTTCTGTGCGTGGCCCGTAAGTGCTGGCGAAGTCTCATGCAAAGAGTTGCCGGTTTGGAGCTGACTTTTCCTTGGAACTGATTTAATTTTTGAAGTTTTACTCTAACCAGTATATTGTTGCAATACCATCTGGTTTTCTGTTCATTTAAAATCTGCTTTAGTTATATTTGAATACTTCTACTAACCACTACTGAAGCTTGTGCTATAAAATCATAATTTTAGATGACATACCATCTAGCAGAATCCCTCTACAACGAGTGATTTTTTTTTATTTCCTGGGGCCCAAGCTTCGTGAAAGTTTGCAAATCCATCTTGTAGTAAGCTTCATACTGCCTGAAAAGCCCATGTAGCTGCAGCGCTTTGTATTTTTTGATCTCACATATGATACAAGATTAAAAGTGACATGATTTCTTTGTTGCTGTGAGCAGGTGTTCATACCAAATGAGGTGGGCATCCCCCTGCACTGGTGACACGGTCCTGCCCTTCCACCAGACCTTCCTGTGTGCTGGGACATCACGCAGCTGAGTGGTAAAGCAAATCAGGGTTAAACACTGATTTTCTTGTCACTGGTCTAGTTGTAACCCCATCCAGTTTGCCATGCAGCCACAGAAATGCTTTTACAGGTGCAAAGAAGGACAGGGCACAGGTGTGAAAATGAGCAGCTTATGACAGAAGCAGAACTGTCTTTCTCAGCCCCACTACGGTCTTATCGTGATCTAATCATGAAACTGTGATACTACTCTACTTGAAAGTCCGCTTAGAAATTAACATATTGGCAAGCATGGCTAGCTAACATAATCGGGCTTTTAACGGCTCACAATCTGTACAAAGAGGATCAAAAACATATTTAAAACGCACAAGAGATCTTTCCATTGTACCAAATCACAGCAGCGGGACCCAGATTGATAAATTTTATGCTCACAGTAAGGTCAAATCCATCTGAAGAAATAAAAGGGACCTCAAAAGACACAGCCTAAGAGTCTAGAAAGTGCTATTCATGACGGAGATTTCCACCGAAGAATTCCTGGAACTCACCCTTGTCCCACTTTTTCCAGCTTGTGCTTCCTATATTCTTCCTTAAGGCCTGCTATAATTGTGGTTTTCTTTGTTTGTTTTATTTTAACATTATTTTGAAAGTGTGAAATCCCAAGAAACTCAAAAAGTGAGTTAAACATCTGTTGTCTGAGATTGCACAGCGGCAGAGCATAGAATTAAACCCAGGCATGGTATGTAGTCTTCAGCTTGGCTGATAACAATGCGGGGTTTGGTATTTTTTTCCAACTCTTATCCCATTCACCCCTCTAATCACTGAAACGTGCTTTCTAGGTAACTGCTGTCCGTGACTTTATGGTCAGTCTAGCTTCAGTTACTGTATCCTTCATTCAATTGCGGCTGTAGGGAGCGTGAAGCGGGACCGACCCTTATTCTCTAATACCAGGTTATGCAATCCGATTAAAAAGCCATCTGCAGCGCAAACCGAACTGCACTATAATCGTGTTCCCTGGCTCACGCAGAACTTTGGCTTACGCAGGATCTGTGTCTCCTTGAATCATTCAACGGCCTCCCCGCTACTCCTCCTTCTGCAAGCTGGAAACACACGGCAAGCGATACGGTCAAATATTTCAGTGGTTAACTCATTATGCTTTGAGTATGGTCGGCTCAGATGCCGTTTCTGAGATTTAAAGGAATATTCGCGGCAGTTCAAAAGGAAAGCAAAAACCTCGCCCTTCATTGCATGAGCTTCGAATGCGGTTGAAGGAAAATAGTAGGTCAAAGCTTTCTGTTTCTGCCGCTCTGCTGTCAACAGCTGAATTGTTAAATGGTTTAAATGCCAATGCCTCTCTTATATAGTTTTGTAGTCTCAAAACTAGAAGTACTTGCTTTTATAAAGTATTTTCACGGTATCTGTTTTAGCTAGTCATGTGCACAGCAAGATCTTGGATCACCGCTAGCAAATATAGTTCTGCACTCTCATTCTTTTTTGTTGTTCCAGTCTCCTTTATCAACAAGTCCTTTTACACGACAGAACTGGAAACTAGCACTGCAAAGCGTCTTTGTCTTCAAAAACCTTTACTAAAAGAACGCAAGACGAGCCCCTGATTACGTGCGTTTTAAAAGCAGCTTTAACAAAGGACGGAGCTTCGGTTGCCCTCGGTCCGGCCATCCGCAGGCGGAGGCAGCGCCGCGGCCCCCGGGTCGCTCCGTCCCGCCGCCCGGGACAGCGACCGCCCCCGCTCTCCAGCCGCGGCTGAGAGGAAGAGCGGGAGAGAAGGGAGGCTGCGAGGGGCAGGACTGGGGCAGAATATAGAAGGGGGAGGGAAAAAAAAAAAAAAAAAAAGACGACTAGTAGGAAATCCTAAACAAGCAGCCCGAGACGTGCGGCTCAGGCTGGAACAGTACAGCCAAAGTACAGGGCGGGGGCGGATTAAGGCAGCGTGGGCGCCGCAGCCGTGCGGGGCTGAAGCGCGTTTCCGCGCTTGGCCGTGCGAGCGGCGGCACCGACCTCCGTCCCCGCGGGAAACAGCGCCCGCCCCGCGCCCCCCTCCGGGCCCGCCCGGCCTGCCCTTTCCGCGCCGGGCTCGGCCGCCGCCGCACGGCCGCCTTTCAAACCCCAACGGCCGTGCCGCCGGGGAGGAGCGACGAGAGGGAACCGGGGGAAGGGAGCGAACGGGGCCTTTTAAAAGTGGGCTGAGCCGCTGCCACCGCTCCAGCCCGGCGGGCCCGGCCTCCCGGCGGCGGGGCGAAGGCAGCGCAGCGCAAGGCGGCCCGCTCGCCGCCGCGGCGGAACACAGCCGGGCCTGCTCCCGCCGCCACGGCGGGACAGCATGGCCGGCCCGAGCGCCGCAGAGCCGCACGCCGAGCCCCCCGCCCGCGCTCCCGCCGCCGCGCTGCACCTCGGGAGCTGTAGTTCTCCCGCCGCCCCGGCCGGGAAGGGGTGGGCGGCGGAGGAACTGCATTTCCCGTGGCGCCCCGCGGCGGGGGAGCCGGCATGCGCGGCCGGGCAGGGCGGGGCGGCGCGGCGGGCAGGTTGGTTGCTGTTGTTACATAGGAAACAGCTGAAGAGTCTCCACATGACAGGGGGGGAAGGAGGAAGTGGGGCGATCCGCGGGGCGCCGCTGCCGCCGCCGCTCCGGTAGCCGCGGGGTTCGGGCAGCCGCAGCCGGCGGGGAGAGTCCTTCCCGCAGCGGGCGGGCTGGCCGCCCTTGAGCGCGGGCTTGCGTCCCGGTGCCGCCGCGGAGAGGAGGCGCGCAGGGAGCAGGGGAGCGCCCCGCCGGGCCGCGGCGTCTCGCTGGGGAAGTTTGGTGCGGGGCGGGATCCCGCCGCCCTCCCCCGGGCTCCCCGCCGCCCGCGGAGGTGGTGCCGGGCATGAACGGCTTCGCCCCCGAGGAGGTGACCCAGCGCGGGGCGGACCCGGCCGCCGCCCCCGCCGCGGTGGTGAGCAATGCGGGCTCCGCCGTGGAGGTGCCGCCGGCGCCGCCGGGGCTGGGTCCGGCCTCCGCCGCGGGCTCGGCGGGCGCCGGGAGTGCGGGCGGCCCCGGGGCTGGGCAGCTGTGCTGCCTGCGGGAGGAGGGGGAGCGGTGCGGCCGCGCCGCCGGCAACGCCAGCTTCAGCAAGCGGATCCAGAAGAGCATCTCGCAGAAGAAGGTGAAGATCGAGCTGGACAAGAGCGTAAGTCCGGGGAGGGGAGGACACACACGGGGCCACCGTCCCGGCCCCCCGCCGCCGGCGGGGCGGGCGGACAAAGCGGCCGGCGGGTCCCGGCGGTGCGTGCCCGGGCAGCTGCGGCGTGTACGGCCCCAGCCCCGCTCCGTGCGAGCCGGTTGGTTGGCTTGGTTGGTTCTGGGACTTCTAATAAAGTTTAGGTTTGGGGGGGGAGGGCGGGATTTGTTTGGTGGGTTTTTTGAGTCGAGGAAGTGTTGTTTCCCCCTTACCCCCCTTTTCCAGTAGCATGGTGGAGTTTGGCTGCCGCTGCAGCAGCACGGCCTGAAAGCGCTCTCCTCCTGCGGGAGAGGGTGGGGGAGAAGCGCCCACCTCTCCTGCCTCCTTCTGGGGTTCCCTCTTATCCCGCCAAGAGCCGGGAGCAGCGGCTGCGTGTCCCTCCGTGTAGCTGGAGGGGGGAAGATGCGTGGCCGGGAAGCGCCGCTTCTCCCCGGAGCGGAGCCTGGCTGGCTCCCGGCGCGCCGGTTTGTGTCTGTTCTTGGCGAGGGCAGCGCTCGGCTGCTCCGCCTCGTGTTGCAATGTTGCACGTCTCCCCTCGCCACTGCATCTTCCGCCCGGCAGCCATCAGGCGCCGCGCTGCTCGGCACGGCCGGGCAGGGGGAGCGGATCCCCCGGCGGACGGGGCGGCTGCCGAGACCCGCTTCGGACGCCTTTTCGCGGGATGAAACGCCCGGGCGTTTCGGTGGAGTGCTTGCCCTTGCCCGGTACTGCGTGAGGGCTTCCCAGCGTGGGGGCAGAGCAGCTTAAAATGCGCTTGAAGTGCTCCGAGCCTCGGCCGGAGCTCTGGGCGCCCCCAGGGACTCCCCACATTCCCCGGCCCGGGGGTCCCTCCCCCTGCAGGCGTGGTCCCTAAACGCGGCTCCTTACTTTCGTTGCCATTAAAGCACTTAGCTCTGAAAATCAGGGTTGATACGTGCCGAAGAGTTCTCCCAAAGCGTGCAGATCGTACAAAGGGAAACTTTTTTAAAAAGAAAGAAAGAAAAAAAAAAAAAAAAAAGCGTGTTGCTTGGCCTCGCCTAGGTAGTGGAAGCAAAGCAAGGAGGCAGGGGGGGATATATTTTGGAAATGAGAGCCGTCTTTTTGCCCTCCAAAGAACAACTGAAAGATTGATTGTTTCCCGATCCCCGAGCGGCTGGAGGGAGGGTTGGACTCGTGTGTCTCTGCAGCCCGTTACTACTGGATCGGTCGATTGCAGCACTGAAGCGTCCTCTGGGCCGAGCCGGTGGCAGTGATCTGTAGCACAACGCATTCTTTATTTAGAAGAATCTGGCAGAAAAGCTTCCTCAACTCGGTTAATGTGGCTGCAGGGGGGTTGTCTCTGTACGTGCATTTATAAAGTCTGCTAGATACTTACATGGATTCGATTGAAAGACATAGTATTATTCTTCTAGGCAAGACATCTGTATATTTGTGACTTCCACAAAAACCTAATTCAGAGTGTGAGAAATAGAAGAAAGAGGAAAGGCAGCGATGATGATGGTGACTCACCAGTGCAAGACATCGACACTCCAGAGGTAGCTTTTTTTTTTTCTAATTGTTGTGATAAGGTTGTTCTTAATGACTGCCCAGGCTGCGCAGATACCACTTTCCCACTCTTACAGCTCTCAGTATTTTGGGGTATGTGGGAAAGGGAAGGGTTCTGATTCACTCAGTTCTTAACATAACAAAAGCTGATTGAATTTTATGGTGTATTTTCTGGATTAATTGTGCAGAGTACAATGAACAAAACTCTCTAGGTAGTTTTTAAGTGTTTGCTAGTTCTCTCAGAAAACTGCTATTTTCAACTTTCTCCTTCTTAGTGCTTCCTTTCCAATGTTCTGCTAGAAGTGGTGTATTGCTACGTATCAGCAAAATCTGTCTTCTGCAGGAGTTGCCAAGTTGAAAGGAATTGCATAGACGGCTTGTGATATAAATGCTTCACTGCCCCATCCCTCCAGTCCTTTCCTTCTGTGTGAAATGTGTGCTCTTGCAGTTACTCCATTGCCTTAGTCACATTAAACACAGAAAGTTTAATGATAGTAGCTCTTTGTTTTTAACGCTTGTCGGGAGTAGAGACTTTCAGGGACCTGTACTGGAAAGGGTGCAGAAGAATGGTGTTTTTCCAGCCTGTTTTCTCCACTGCAGACCAGTGAAACCTCATCCATTGTAAAAGTGAACTACAGCTTTCAACCTTTTTCATAGTATAGTAGGAGAGACTGCACCTAAGGCTCTCTTTTATTCCTGCTCTTGGTTATTTCTGCTACAGCCTGGCTTAGCAGGTGCTGTTCAATGTGTTAATTTTGAGCAGAGGCTGTCATGCCTGCCTGGTTTCCCCCTTAAGAGGGATTTTTAAAGCATTCCTCAGAAACTGCTCTGTGTTAATTTAGTAGCATCCTTATGGTCAGCATCTGCAGATACCAGCAGCATAAGTGATGAAACTTCATATGAGAATCCGTGCCTAAAGGCACGTGGCTCCGGTCGGAAGGCTCTAGCTAAGAGGATTTTAGGGGATTTGGAGTAGTTTGGTAGGCTGTGTTGTTTGTTAAATATCTGGGATCGCTTATTTGAAGGTTCTGTCTACAGCTCATTTCCTGTGTGGCTTCAGGTAGCTGTCTGGCACAGTGGTAATTGCTGCTCTCCTGCAAGCCTGTTTTGTTTTCTCGTGCAAAACTTATAAAACATGTCACAATCAATGGATATCTCTAGAACAAGAAGGCAAGCTTTTTTTCAATGGTACTACTACAGGAAAGAAAACTGCCTGGGAAGTATTTTTCAGGAGTTTCAGCTGGCCATTTGGACAGTGGCGGTATGTTCATCCCATGTGATTATTGTATATCTTGGATGCCTGTTGGCCCTTGACTTTCTTTATTTTCAATAGCTATCCAATTTACTAAGGAAAAAAAAAAAATCCTTCTTCTGAAGACTTGTAAGGCCCTCCTGTTTCCATCTCAGTCATAACCATTATTGCCTGTCAGAAGTGATTCCTATGGGAGGGGAAGAGGCTTCTGCAGTACTGGTAGCTTCTGGGACTTGCTGGAAAGCTGCTGCTACTCCTCTGCGTGATGATCTAGAGTGCAGGGTCTCCACTGTGACTTGGGAAGTGGAATTTGTGCTTTGTACACTTCAGAGTACTAAAGGATACCCAGCCTCTATCATGCAAGACGGCAGCACATCAGGTTTGGCCAGGTTACCAAGTATGCAGTAGCACTGACGTTGTTTAAATATTTTATAGCTGAGGCTGCTAAATGAATTTAAAGTGGAAGTGAATGCCTTAACCAATCTTTAATGCAGTGAGTTTGGAGAATGCTGCTGTAATTGCAACTGATCTAGCAGAATTTCTCATTCAGCCTGCTTTCTCAGCTTGCTTTCCCACTCAGTTGTCTGATTCAGCTCTCTGACATCGTCAGGGAGGGTGGGAGGGCAGGCTGTTGCTGGGAGAAGTTGATCAGAGTTCATGGGATTCAGAACTGAGGGAGTAGGGGGTTAAGGCTGTGTATCTCTGTCCCTCAGAGGACCTTGTGCAATTCTCTCAACTGTCAGCCTGCGCTGAAAAATAGTTTTGGACAACTATGTCTGTGCACATAACTCCTGCACTGTGCTTATGTAGCAGGGATGTGTTTGGAGAACAAGGACAGCTGTTTTTTTCTCTCTCCTCAAGCCAAGAAGGCTTTGCGCTGTAGACTTTTTCCTGGTTCTACTGTGTGCTATCTTGTGGTGCAGATGTGCTGTATCTTGCTTGTAACTTGTGTGAAATTTGACTGAAATCACGATATAGGGGCCTCTTTGAATCTGCATCTTCATAGATGTTCTATGAAAGTTGTTACTGGGCTTTGTGTTATCATGCTTGCCTGAGGAACAAACAAAAAACCCAGAACTGATTAAAGTACAATAATGAGTTCCAAATATTGTCCACAACTAAAGGGAGGCAGAGCTGTGCTCGATAACAATGAAGTGCTCTTAAACTGAGCCAAGCTGTTTTCCTTTCTGCTGGAAGGTGCAAGGTGGAGTTTGTTTTTTGTCAAAATGAGATCTGCTCAGCTGATGGTTTACACTGTGATATTCCAAAATGTTTTTGAGAGGTGAACTAGTAATGACTGAATCCTTTTTAGTTACATTAGTTAGATGGAATCCTTTTTAGTTACATTAGATTGTTTTCCTTCCCTTTTCCCTCCTTTCTTCTAGGTTGATTTGTATCAGTTACAAGTAAACACACTTCGAAGGTACAAAAGACACTTCAAGCTACAGACCAGACCAGGACTTAACAAAGCACAACTTGTTGAAGTAAGTATGAGTATTTGTTCCATAATAGAAAATGCGACTTGCTATGGCATGTGGTTTTCTATACAATGTGATCCTTGCATAAAGAGCATATGTAATCTGGATTTTAGGAGAACAAAAGGGAACTGCTTATCTAGCTTCCTTCATTGGCCTCAGCTCCTGAGCCAAGTAAATCAAAAGTAAAAGTTCTTTCCACAGGAGGGACTCAACTTCTGAAAGGAGTATATGCTGCTTAAAAATAAAGTGTTGAGCTGGAACAGTAAGATGATCTGTGTGTCCCTGAATATCGTAGAATCATGGATTTATAGTCTCCACATCAATCCCACCCTAAGTGTCCCGCTGAAAAGAACTAGAAACTGAAAGGTAGCAGTGGACTTGTAGCAAGGTTGAGACTGCGCTTTGAAAAGCTAGTTATCGTGAACAGATGTGTTTCTGTATATGTAAAGTATGGAAACATGCAAAACAGGCTTCTATTGATAATTAGTTCCGCTCAGTAAAACTACTGGGATCTGCCACCACAAAGGTGGACCTTCATGAAATTAGGTTTTTTTCTCATCAATAGTTCTAAAAGTGCTGAAGCTGTGTGTGAGAACAGCTGTATGTAAGCATCTTTGCTTCACATGAGCGTGATTTTAAAGGAATTATTCTGCACTGCAAAGATGCAGTTAGAGCATGCTGATGTAAATATGTGGGAGAACTGGTGATCTCTTAACAGGGAGATACAGCTACTGGTTTTTCACTTTTGTGCAGTGATAATGCTCAGTTGTACTTTGGTGCAGACATTTTGTTGGTGTCTCAGTCTGTGTGGATTAAAGGCAAGGCTCTTAAATATGTGGGAGTTTCAAGGCTAAGCTATAAAAGAATAGTGCTGCTGCCACTATGAGTAAGAAATTAAAATCAGTCTTGTGTTTTGTGTATGTGAGCTGAGGTAGAGCCAGCTCTTGAATTAGCAGGACTGTGATTTGAAAAAGCACAAGCAGTGGTTTTTTTTTTTTCTGCAAAACTAGCATTTTAGGTACGTCTCAGGGAGCTGTTTGCACTACGCTTCTTAATGCTGCTAGGCAAAGCTTCTGTCACATGCTTGGTTTGACCTGCAGGTATTTGTGAGCCAGAGCCACAGAACTTAGTTTACAGCATATGTGATTCCTTGTAACCTGTCCTAATGTACAAGAGACATTCCTCTTGCTGTTACTTAGAAGTCTACTTTAAAGGATTCTATCAAACTGTTTCTTTGTGAATTTTTCAAGGATGAGTTTGGAAGGCTTTCTAACTTGCTAATTACACTAAACATTTATACTCTATAGTAGCAAAATGAGCAGTCCCATTTTTCTTCCTCTTGCTAATTTTAATCTACCAAAGTATTCTGCAAAAAGTCAGAGAATAGACTTGGGCAGGTAAAATATTTTGAGTGCTTTCTTTTAAAGTTGGTGTTCATTTTGATGAAGCAGAAGACTTCCAGAATGACTAAACTGACTCAAATGTTTAGAGATTGTCATATTTTAATGGTTACAGCATGGTGAATTTTCATCATTGATAGCTCTGTTTCAAAGAGCTGAATGTTCAGTTATAATTCTTGAAGAATCTTGTATTGTCTTAGATGTTTCTGTATGTGATTTGATACAGATACACATTCCGCCCCCAACCTGAATAATGAGCAGTAGCCTCTTATTTCTGCACTGTTGCTCTGTTGATATTCTATAGTCATTTCCTTATAGTCAAGCTGTGACCACATCGGTGAAATGATCCTCCTATGCTGCTTTTGAGAACTCTTCCTCTTGTCCCCCTGAAAATTTTCTACGCTGTTTATTTAGGAAATTAGGGTACAATCTGCTGTATTTGCTTCATAGTTCTCAATAAAATGGTTCTTGTTCTGCCTTTTTTATGACTATGAAAGACTTTTGAAGAGAGGTAGGTTTTAGTTTTTTGTAAGCTTCTTGATCAAGCTTGTTTAATGTGGTCAATTTAAATCTGAATCTTAGTTTTTGCATATAAGAGTGGTCACTTAATTTCCTTGCATTCTTCCTTTATAGATAATTGGCTGCCATTTTAGGACAATTCCAGTGAATGAGAAGGACACCTTAACATATTTCATCTACTCGGTGAAGAACGACAAGAACAAACCAGACCTAAAGATGGATAGTGGGGTTCATTAGACTGAAAAGGTTGGGACTGAGACTCAGGCTGCAAATCAAAAGACTGAGGGTTTTTGTTGATATGCAAAAGCTTTCTTTGTAATTTTTTTCCCCAGAGAGTTTGTCTCTGTTTTATTTTTCATAATCGTGCTGATTTGTTTGAAAACCATCTCTTACAAAACAAATTTCCTCAGCAAAATTATTTTAAATAAATATCACTAATATTGTTGCTTAAGTGGCTGTGTCTGTAACTTATTTAGTGAGTTACTTGTACCTAATAGTTAAGCTTTGACTAATTATGTAATATTATTAAAATATTTTTCAGTTAAAGTGTGCCAAGGATATATTTATGAATGTACTTCAAGTTGTCATTATGAAATGCCTTTTTTTTTTTTAAAAAAAAAAAAAGGTAAAAGGCTCTAAATGACAGTTTCAGTTGTTAGCTGGGCAGAAGTAGCTGAAAAACATTTTCTTATTCCCTTTTGGAGACAAGAATTGACGGAGGCTTTTCTGATTCGTTTACTCACCTTGTCATTGCTGGGATATGTGCTTCCAAGCACCGAGAAGCACTGAAGCCTTCCTGCTCCTATCTTAAAATGGAAAAAAAAATGCAGCTCTCTAATTTCAAAGCTATAAGTACAGATGAAAGGACTGCTGCAGCTTACTGTGCTGAGAAAGCCTTCCACTTGGTGAGAAATCCTTTAGCTGCTGATACTTCCATTCATCTACATAGACTGTGGCTAAGGAATTAATTGGGGAATAGGAGCCAGAGTCTGTGCTGGGTCAGTATGGTATCTCCTAATAGGCATACTGGGTTTTTTTCATTGCATGCCTTAGCTCAGGCCTGTTTAAAAATAAATAAATAGAACAACCAAACCTTGTGGTAACATATGAGAAAAATATCCAGCAATACTTTTGCTTTTAATTGAATGTCTTAGTAAAGTCTGATGATTAAGATGATACTATGAATGACTTTGCATACTGTCATTTAACTATTGTCCCAGTCTAAATGTGTGGTGTATGGAATATGAATTCTTTCTGCTTTAAGCTGTGCATGTCAGCTGAAGAAAAGGTGGAGAGAGAAGAGTTCTCATCTTGAAGCAGAGGGGGACATGACTTCAGCTTGTTCAGTTAGCATCTGTTGCAACTCCTAACCTTATCAGATATTTAAAAGTTTTTTCTTAATTTGGGAAAAATGAGAAGGCAGTATTTCTGTGGTCTAATCTGCTCAATGTTAATCTTGTGAGATTTTTTTTGAAAGCTACTCCTTCGCTGGTATCACTGCAACGAAGATGCTCCGCTTTGCTTTTTTGATCTGTGATACTTTCATAGAACTGAATGATGATAAACCCTGACCTTAAACTGGCTGCCTTCCCAGTAGCTCTCAGTGGCCTGATTTCTCTCACTTGCAGTGTCTTATGTGTTTCTGCAATAAAGTGCTGTGGCATTGGCTTGAGTTCAAGACAGTTAGTGATATCTAGCTAGTGGCAGCTAAAATGGGTGTTCCTTTGAAGAGAATGTTAGTGCCTAGTTGTCTGCTAAATACCTTTGCACAAATTCAGCCGGGGAACTTGGCTGTGGATAGGACATCCAAAGGATAAAGGTTTTTTCTCTGTGTGGCAGGGCTGAATGTTCTCACCTAGGCCTGGCAGGACCTGTAGAAGCAGTTTTGGGAGAGGAGGAGAGCGGGGAGAGAAACACAAGCAAGTTTCTATGGGAAATCTGTCTTAAAGTCTAAGTGACCCTGTCCTGCTGCATGTGGAAAGTGGCAAAGTTTTTCTCCTGTGGGTTATGGATTTTCCTTAGCCAGGAGTGGTAGAAGGAAAATAACCGTAAACTACCTACTAACTTTACTACCCAAATTTTCATCCACCTTAAATTTTTTGCTACCGCTGCTTTGGAAAGCTGTGAATGCCAGGCATATGCACTATGATTCATGTAGAAACTGGATGGCATAACTAACAGAAGTTATGTGCCCTTATTACTACTAGAAGCTTATAGAGGATTTTGCACAAGAGCCGATACCATATGTTTTCTTAGCAGAGTGCTGACTTTGGATATTTTGAATGTGGGTTGCCAGATTTATGGAGTTTTTTTTACTCCTAATTGGTGATTTGGTAGGAAGCCCGAATGACTCAGGAATAATTACACAAACCTGGCTTAAAACGCCTGGTGACACAAATTGTTTGTTTAACAGTCAGTAGCCTAAGAATTACTTGGCAAAAATAGTACACACAGATTTACTTGAAACATTTATTATTAGCTATGTATAATCACCCCCCTCCCCCACTAGCCAACCCTCAATTACTAACAGAAGAAGAAAATTATGGTGATATTTTGTACTGCATGTGAAATGTCTGGGAAACTGGTGGTAGCAGTTTTCATTATGTAATGGTGTTAAGATAATTAGATGAACAGGACACTTTTTGAGTGGAAAACTAAATAGTTGCTTCAGTATTATGTACCTTCCATGTGACTGACTTGAGAGCTAAAAGAGTCTTTGTAAGTAAGGCAATAAGCCAGGCTTGTTAGGTGACTTTTCTTTAACTTACAAAGGGACATAAATTTTTGACTGTTTTTTTTTCCTTGTACTGTGATCAGTATTGAGAGGTGCCAGTGTATATATAGCCTAGATCATGATATCTCTTAAACATTAAGATGATTACTTCTAATATTTTGAGATACATCTTTGTCTTCACTAGCTATTTCCTTACAGAGCTAGCCTAAAAATAATCCCAGCATTTTGACTTAATTCTGGGGTACTGTATTTCCAACAAGGCTTGAGTAAAAAGCTGCCTACATGTGGATTTTTATGTTGCCTTAACAGACCTTGCATCAATTGCATCCTCTTTAGATGTCTTCCTGAATACATATATAATATTATAAGTGTTCTAGTGTTTTAAATGTTCAGTGTTAAGATTAAGTAATTTAAGGTTTTTACGAATTCCATAGTTAATACAAATGACCAGCTAGACGTAATTAAGACTTAAGTGTGTGTTAGTACTATCAATGGGAGTTTTGACTTTTTCCAGTAGATTTTAAAATATGAATGATGAAAGTTTGCCTTTTGTATGTGCATGTATTTTAAGATGCCTAAATAGAATGTGGGAGCCTGTCAGCAGGAGTGCCAGGGACTGAGTAGCTTCAGCTCTAAACAGCATTAACTGTGTGATGGCAATAGAGCAATAAGAAGCTGCACAGCGGTAGTTTGCTACGAGAGTCACGTTCCTAATGATGTAAAGGCTTAGGCTTGAAGTTTCTTTGTCCAAAGTAGCTGGGAATGTGCTGAATAACAAGGGTTAGGCTTTTTGCTGGGAGATACATCAAAAGCTTGTACAGTCTTTTACACCATTATGGAAATTAAGTCAGCTACCAAATTTGAAAGGAGGACTTACATATTTGAGACTAAAAACGTACAGAAAGGAATTTTTTCTAGATTGTAAAAAGAGGCACTGTATTGTGATCAGAAAGGAAGATGGGTTTTTTTGTTGGTAGTGATTTTGTTTTCCTCCTTGAAAGCATTATTACGTTATTGTAGAGTGATGTCTGTTGTCTTCACAGACTTGATGTCCATCACTGACTGTTGCAGGAGATCACAAAAGATATCTTTGGTCCAAAGAAAATATCCCTGAAAGATACCACCAGATATTTAAACAATTAGATCATTGGTTTATCAGAACATTAACATGGCGTGCATTTCCAGTTGTGGATTTTTTTAGCTTATGGTGGGATAAATGTAGGATTACTGTGTTTGAGGGACACCTTTCCAGCAATGCAAATGCAATGGCAGGTCTGGATGAAGATACTGCATTACTACCTCTGACCAAAGTGCTAGGACTTCACCCCCCTATTTTAGCTTTGAGAAAGTAAACTTACCAAATACATCATATTTTAAAAATAAAGAACTTCGGTATGTGCCTGCACTGTTTAGTGCAATTCGTCCTGAGAACAGACCTGCGAAGTAGGTCTTCTGTACCTGAAGATGGTTGAAGGACGACCTCCTTATGTATTCGTATCAAGGAGGCTTTATTAGGCTGCTCAAAGCTCAGAAATTGAAGCTGGAAACCCGAAGTGTGCTTGACGGTGAGGTTTTTGTATCTGGTTTTAGGGAGAGTGAAATATCACCTATTTAAACCCTGCTCTCAGTTTGAATGTGAGGTTTCTAGCTTTGGAAGTCATTCCCACTTGGTTCAAATCTAGTGCCCTATGAGAATGATGAAAAGTTGCCTTGTACTGGATTTTTAGGTGGCTTGAGAAACCTGGGTGGCAAGACAAGGATGCATAAAAAGTCATTTTTGCTTGCCTGTATAATGCCATCACATTTTGGTGTCCCCGAAGTATTAGTAAGTTTTGAAATGTTGATATTTTTAATCTAAATTTCCTGAAGTAAAGATGTCACTGGAAAGCTGAATTAAAGAATACCTCTTAATACATTTTATTGCTTCAAATCCATATGGGCTTGTGGGGTTTAGTAACTCAGTATTAATTTTGTTGGGATGTACATTCTTTCTGTAAAACAACAACAAAAATGGATGTTCAGTGAGAACTTCACTGTTCAGCTTTGTCAGCAGTGCCAGCGAACTAGAGAAGTGTCTGTGTTCTAGGGCTAAATCTTTTCCCTCCTTTGCAGGCGTTTGTGAACTCTGTTTCCTCCGTTTGCTTTCCTACTTTTAAACAGCTGTTTTTACAGAATCATTTATTCAACTGACATATTTGCGTATGCCTTAGAATAGCAATATGGTTCTTCACTGTGGAACAGAAATCAAATGGTTTTGTTTATGGTCCTGAAAACATCTTCATTGCTGTGAATAAGGATTTGATGTAATTCTCACACTTAGTTTGGATTAAAAGTTGGGTGATTTAAATGCTGAATTGCCCTGTAATAGGATATGCAGGTTTGCAAAATATGCTGAGCATGTCCTAGGTGAGTCCCTGAAAAACAAAAGCTGAAAACTGGCAGCAGATCAGGTAATTTGCTATATCTTGATATAGTTTCAAACTGCCTGAAGTGATGCATTTCTTTTTAAAATGATAGCTTATTTTCTCCAGTGGAAACTGTAAAACAATGGAAATATAATGAATGGTCGTATAGAAGTGTACAAGTGTGTATGAAAGGAGCATGGTCTTACTTGGGGCAGCAGAGCAATTCATTCCAGCTGCAGTAACAGATCACCTCGCAGCCTTTCCCTTCCCAAAAGTGGTCTTGCAAACCTTCATCGATTTGTCGAAGATTCTCTGTGCCTTTGGGGATGTTGTGACAGTTGTGGCCTTTGAGGGTCCTCTTGTAACATGAAGGACGCCGGGAAGGCACCGCGGGGGCACCCAGGAGGGTGCTCAGCAGAAGCAGCACCAACACCATCTTCATTTTTGCGAAGCTTCCTGCAGCAGAGTTTTAAAGAGGAATGAGGTACGTGACACAGCTATAGCTGTTCAACAGATCTTTTTCCTCAATTTGCTTTCTGGCTTGCATTTTTCTTTCCTGTGAACTTTTGGAGGTTTGAGCCTGAGTGCTGGAGAGTGTTTTCTCCTAGGAGGTAAATAATATTGCAGCAGAATTTATATTCATTACTTTCTGTACAACCTCGGGAATCCTTTCATTGGGAATTGAGGCTTCTATTGCTGGCAATTTTGTTGTTTCTTTGGCCTCTCACCTTGAGAAAATTGCTTTGAGCTGGCAGTGTTCTCTCCGTGGTGTAAGTGAATGTATCGATTGCTACCAAACCAGGGCAAAATGTCCAGGTGTGTTTCCTTGCCTTCCTGGCCATTTTGCCTGAGAAAACAGGAGTCACTCACACAAAATTAATAGTATTTTTTCCCATCGAAGTTGTGGAAAAATTGCTGATTGAATCCTCTGTCGTGGAGCACTCAAGAAACTGAAGCATTAAACAGCAAAGGAGGCTGCAGCTCTCGGCAGTGCTGCCAGGTGCCCCTGTCAGGAGAGCTAGCTCTGATGTGATACAGCAATACAGCACTGCTGACAATTTTCTCTCTTTTTTTTTTTTTTAATTATTTTTTTAGAAATGCAAACTGCTTAGCCAAGTCTTGCTACAGGAGGTCATTATGGTTTAATTGATGCTGCTTTCTAAAAGATAGGACAAATCCTTGCAAACCTCTGCTATTGGTAACTAGGCTTTCTGCCGTCTGCATTTAATGCTAGCTCTGCTATTCGGTGCTGCTTTGCACAATGACTGACCGTGCCACAAAACTTTGGATAAGACCCTTGAAGTTGCATTCACTTTTAAATTAGCATTTTGAACAATGTTTCAACCTAGACTTTATTAGACGAGAGAGTGAATTTTTTCACCTTTCTCATGCTTGAATGGAGGAGGTCTGATACCTTATTGAATTTAAATAGGAATTCTGCACTGAAAACGAACTTAAAGCAATGGCCAGCTCTGCCCAGTGAGCTCTCCCTGAGTGCCCCTCGAGGAAGACTTTGCTGCCCTTCATCCTGTTGGCACTTTGGAATCAGTCCCATGACACCACATCATTGTGGGCTGGTTCTAGTCTTGTGGGGCTGCAGAATAGAGGGCTCTAGACTAACCCCAAAATAACTAGGCATAAGGCAATATCTGATCAAAGCCAAGTTAAGGTGGCAGAGCTATTACCTCGATAAGAAAAAAAACCAAAAACCAAAAAACCAAAACCAAAAAAAACCCAGCATGCCAGCTACAGAAGTCAACTAATAGAGTCCCACTTGGGTTACTTTGTAAAACTCTTGAGGTCACCCTTGAGAAACAAACACTAAGCTACTAAATGTATAAGTTTACTGTATTTTGTAGTAATTTTTCCTGGGTAGTTATGTCATCACCGTAGCTATCTTTCTGATCTTCCACTTTTTCAACCAATGAATGACATACCAGAGACTATAAGAAAATCTGGGAATTTGGATCCATATTAGGGATAAAGTACTACACCTTGATGCTCTTTGATTATCTTTTTCCGTAAGATTTAGTGCAAAATTGTTTTTTGAATACCAGTAGCCAAATAAAATATTTAAAAGTGGACATTTATATCAAAGAACATGACTGAACTGAAAATAAGCGTTTGTGTATTTTTAAACTTCTGTTGGAGATGGAAAATTCATTGAATGATTCTTCTTATTTTCAACGAACTTGTATGTGAACTTTTGAGTAGGAGACTCTCTATAAACTACTAGTAATGGAGCCTTGGGGGATCTATTTTTTAATTACCTTAGAGGGCAGTATTGAATAACATACTATCTTTATTAGTTTTAGGCCTCAGAACTACTTCTCAAATGAAGTAAACATTGTTCCAACTTTGCCTGCTGCTGTTTTTTAGACTGAAGTAAAGAATCTGTGTTATTATAATAATGGTTTTATTTTGAGGGAATATAAACACTGCAGTTATGAGGGTTCTGCTCAGAGAAGTCTAATGCTCAAAGAGAACAAGTTTGTTTATACTACACCTTGATAAATGTCAATGTCAAGAAATACAATTTAGCATTCTTCTGTTCATATAGTTAAGCTTAATTTTATATGTATTTAATGGAAGAAAATTTCCATGAAAGAGACATTTAGGAAACAGGGGCTTTATGCCTTTGTTTCCTGTGACTGGATTATTCTGTAATTTCTTCCCCTGAGGATGAGGAATTCATCATATCTTGCTCTTGTGTACTTTTTTTTTTTTTTAAATTCCTAATAATTTGTGTGATCTTTCCATACCTGGACTTCAGCCAGAATGCTCATTTGAATCTGTTGCCAGCTGCTTGTCTACTCAAAATTCATAGGAACTCATTCTGTCCTGAAAAAGGGCAAATTTTCTATAGACTGTCAAACTGCTGGATTCAAAAGTTGCAACCTACTGTTTAAGGTAACTAACTCACTACTTGCCTTGAAATGTAGCAGGATATTGCTATAGTGCATCATTGAGAGGCTTTACATAGATGACTGCCAAACTCAGTGTCAGCAAAGTCAATACGCTGATGAGCTACACATAGACAGCTTCGCTAACAGGTCAGTTATGCATCTTACAATGCTCAGCATAGTTATTATTCAGGAAGAAAAACATTTATTTTACTATAATTTTATTTCTGCTTAAATATTTCAGGTTATTTGTTGGCAGTGTTTTTTGTTTTGGGAGGGGGTGGTGGTGGTGGTTGTTTTTTTCCCTAGATTGTAACCAAAAGGAAACTTTTAGTCAAAAGACCTTTCTTCAAAAGGTTATTCCTTTCCTGTGAGAGGATGTTCCCTATTGCAGATGAAAGATTGCCAAGGACCTGAAGTGTTTCATCAGCTCCCTGCACAGGATCGATGCTGATCAACTCAGACCTCTCAGATACAGTGTCTTTTTCTGACAAACTGCTGCGACTTCTTTTCCTGAATAAGGTTGCACAGATGATGGTGTGTCACTGATTGCCTAGGTAAAGAACAGAGCCTAGTATGTGCATGTTTATTTCAAAATACATGTCAAAGACCTTATCTGCTTTTGCACACTAATGAAACAGTCTTTTCTCATAAAACAAATCAGGGAAATGTGATTAATTTTTTCCAATCACTAAGTGACTCAAAGACCCATTGCGAATAAGCACCCTCTTACATTATTTTATAAAACCTTCCAAAAAGTTAGCAATGCCAACCATGCTAAGTCTGACCAGGTTGTTCTATGGAAATCATATAATTTCAAATTCTAGCGGGAGTAAAGCCATCTAAAAATAGTTAAAATGAGCTTTTTGCATTTGCATGGTCTTTTTTTTTTTTCAATGAATCACTGTGGCCACTTTGACATAAGTAAAGTTTGAGATCAAGTGCAGCTGGCATAACAAATGCTTTGAAATAATTTGGAGTTTTGTGTAAAGGAAAATGGTTAGTTTGGGAATATGCACAGTGAGCCAGGGATCAGTGCTGTCCCCACTCATTCAGCTGAGGGTTTTTCAATTATCCTGCCAGGCAATTTGGCACCGTATAGTCTTTGGATCCGCTAGATGCAGAGGCAGTCAGAAAAGACCAAAGAGAAAACTCCAAATTTCAGCCTTGTTGGTGGAGAACAACAGGGTAATATTTCATGAGAAGTGATGCCCTTTAAAGGTCACATGATATTAGTAGAAGCTCAGGTGTTAGAAATAGGGGGTAGAAATAGAGAACTGAGAAATGGCATGAAATGTGTATTTCAGCACCTCTAGAGATCCTGCACATTTGGGAAAAGATTAAATATTTACAATTTGGTCTATCAACCATTAAATATACCCATCAGAGTAATTAAGCAGGCTGCATCTCCAATTGCCTAATCTTGAAAACAAGGAATACATTAAATGATGCACTTTTGGTGTATGATCTTTTACATTCTGTCCCAGTGGCACATACTGAGTTAACGAGTTGCACTTGAAAGTAAACAAGTTTGATATATATTTGCTTCTTAATATGCATTGAGTTCAAGAACTATTCAAAAGAAAATGTATTTTATTGTTTACTTGTTTGTCAAGTTTCTATTTCAGAAACACCTGTAGAATACTTACGTGTGCTAGTGTGTAATAGGTTTATCAGTGCATTCATAAGAAATCATTACGCAAGAGCTGCATAACTGATATTATTATGAATAAGTTTTTTTCATACCAAAAAAAAAAAAATTCCTTCAAATCTATTTTGCCTGAACAGTTGGTGTATTGTAAGGGCAGCAGCTAGTCCACTGAGCATGAATTCGGTGAATTACTGCTTTGTAATTACCATCAATACCATTCTTCCCAGAAACGGAGTTCTCATTAAATCCTATTTTGTTTTCTTGAAGACAGCAATTAATTGTGAGCACACTTCTCTCCAATTTTGTGATATTATCGAGCACTGGAAGGCAATATATAGTATGTTTAGTGACTTCAGATGTTAATATGTAGCATCCAACTTTGAAGAAGAGCAAGATAGTAAAAGAATTATCTTTAGCTGGGTGGTGTCAGTGTATCTGTCTTGAATAATGTCTCTTGCATACAATGTATCTGCATCTTCCAAATCTTGTCCTGCACAATCCCGTATATATTTCTAATTCTATGCTCTGTAACTAGCATCAGCAGAACAAGTGTGCAAGGATAATTTCAGGAGCAAGACATACCTTTCTCTTCTGCTTCGCTCCCTTTCACTTTCTTGGCAGCTCTGTCTTTTTAGATGTCCCCAGAGAGAGTGAGAGCTTGCTGGGATGAGAAGAGGGAGGGATGACGGGAGGTGCTCTACAAACAGCCCTTTGTTTTTCCTGACTTCTGCCTGTGACTGACTGCTCTCTTCTCCAGCGAGGGGCCAGAGGATGGGCTTCCAGAGCTGTCTCTTTCAGTCACTGCCAACCAAGACCAGGGCAGAAAAAATGAGTGTATCTTTTCCAGCAGGAAATAATTAGTTCATCGAGGATTCAATAAGGAGAACAACCTCAGAGAGCAAAGCATAACAACCAGAATGGAGGAAGAGGAAACACACCGTGGAATAACTCTGTCTTGCTGCAGAGCATGAGGAGGCTGGGGGGAGTGGGAAGGAGTGTCCGGACAGTGTTGCACAGGCAGAAGAAGGTGGTTGCTGGACAGATGCCTTATTCTGCTTTGGATGGGAACAACAGACCTTACCAAAAATCACCTGCAATCCTTTAATTCCTGATTTGGGGATTCTTCCATTTTTTTGAAACTGAAATAATAAAGAAACTGTAATTACTTTAACTAGACTGCTAATACAGCATACAATGATGCCATGCGTTGAGTTCCTTAGTGACCAAACATTTAACCAAGACATAAAGCACTACATTGGACAGTATTTCAGATGAAGTTATTTTAGACTAATACAGCTAATCAAATGATCTGGTATCACAAAAAACACATAATGACGTTCTTAAATTGAATTGAAGTATTACATATTAATGAGTAAATAGTCATGGGAGTAAAGTGTGTGACCTCATTCTGTTATGGCCATTCTATTTTGCTAATTGGATAGAGAAATATGGTGGCACCTTAGCTGTTGAACTGTAATTTTTACACTCGCTAGTCTGTTTTGTTTTGATTCTGGTGTTGCTTTGTAAGTGTTTATCTGCTGGGCTGCTTCTATTACAGTACAGAGGTTTGTTAGGAGTACAAAAAAGTACCTCTGCTCATTTGCCTCAATTTGCAATTTGATATCTTGGTGTCTGTCCAGTTGGATTTATCATTCAGGCCAATATACCAGAAGTAAACTCAGGTCTCTGAAGAGGTGCACATCACATCTGCTGCTGCCTGAGCAAGGAGAGTAGGCAGGGGGCACAGATGCTTATAAGCAAATGTCTTGAAACTGAGCCCACCTACATACTCATGATGGTCCTATCCAGCAGGGTAGCCCCCCTCTCCCCTGGAGAAGGGCAGCTGGGACAGCAGAGAGCAGAATGCAGAGTCATACCTCTACCTCTAATTCAGATTAGAAAAGTCAAGCAGAATGTTTTTTTCTCCTGCTGCTGTTATGGGCATGGCAACTTAAAAGGGGAGGGAGGAGGTAGCTACAGGCAGCTGCTGTCAGAGCAGGACATCCTTGCCTTTTCAAGGTGACAAAATGCCTGGCACGGGCTCTGCTTTTCTACAGAAATTCTTTTCTAGTGTGGATCCTGGCCACAGCAGTCTGTGCCTTAAACAAGATTATCCTAATGCCTCTGGGGGAACACAGCATTCCAGGGCAGCGCTCTACTGTGGGAGGAGGCTGGGAGCCTGGTGCGGATGGGAATCAGCAGGATCCTGGCTGTAAGCAGGGATAAAACTCAGAGGAGGGGATGAGACCATATTGTGATGATGCTCTGAATTTGGATGCTTTTTTTAGTTAACAGCAAATAAATTTTGGTATGAATACTTTGAAGGTTTAATCAGAAGTGTATTAGGTTTATTCCCTTGCTGCCCATTTAGGTTCTCTTGTATTTTCCAGGGAATACCTGTGTTTCCAGAACATATTGGGAGAGCCCTGTTTGGACAGCAGTATAGCGAACTGATAGTTTTGTTTATGAAGTGAAGTGTGCGAGGGATAGTTTTCTTCAGCAAATGTCCTGCTGCATTTTGAGAAAAGCCAGTTCTAACAACGCTGGTGTTTTGCTGGTGATTTTTTTTCCTCTCCTTCCATAGCTCCATGTGTGATGTTTTCAGTCACTGGAAACATTCAAGAACAGGAGGAAATTTTCTCCTTCATGATGCTGATTCAGAGTAGAGACTGGGAAGCAAACTGAGATTTGAAGGAAGCAAAAGTTTTAAGGAATTTTGATAGGGATATGCAACTCAGGAGGAGGTAGGAGAAGGCTGCTGTAGGAACATGTTGTTAAGGTGTGAAAAGTGAGGTAGTTTATAGGAAAATGCATTGAAGGGCAGGAGTGCCTGCAATGTGAGAAAGCAAATTGCAAAGCAGTACTTCCACATCTTACCTCCTTTCCCCACTCTGCCCCTAGCCCCTTGCCCTCAATAACTCTTTCTATACCGAATATCCCTTTCTATACTGACTCTACCTCACCCTCTGTCTCCAGCCCCAGTGGCCCTCTCTTTATTTTTGGTTTCCTTCTGTCTCTTTGCTCCAGCGCCGTGTCCCCAGCGAGCTCGGCAGCCGGTGCCTGGCGCAGGCTGGCGGGGTGCCAGCCCTCACAGAGGGGTGCTGAAAATCGCAGAGGCTTTTTGTTCTCCACCATGGCATCTGGGAGCTGCAGGAGAACCATATGGAAATCTTGCTTTTTCACCCTGCTTCATCTGTGTAGATCTGGTAATCATGATTTGTGTTCAACTCCGTATATTTAGAGACTGGTTTTTAGATGTGTAAGTATTCCTGTTCCTGTCTGAAGAGGTATGGCAGTATTAGTGGTGAGATGTGAAGTAGATCTGTAGATCTGCTTTAGCCTTTTTTTTTTTTTTTTACCAGGCTGGAGCTGTTGGAGCCAGCAAGAAGTGATGGCCCATGAGGAGTCGGTGGCAGATGGAGACAGAAGGTGATAGTGACAAGGTAGCAGCAACAATCCATAGGAGAGAAGTATTTTTCGAAGGAGAATGGCCCCTGGTAGTGGGAGAAGGAAGAAGGAAAAGGCAGCCCTAAAATTCCGCTGCAGAAGTGTGGCTGCCTCTGGCATACAGCATTACTCTAGATTATATTTGTGTAACGTACCCTGGAAAAATATCTTTTTTTTTTTTTTAACATACTCAGCATCATAAATGTGCTTTGCATTTTTAGAATGAGCCACACAGGTTTAGCAAAAAGGTTTATCTTTTTTTTTTCTGTAAATAAAAATGGATTTGCATCATATTATATCCTTGATATCGACATTGAGCTCTTAGCAGGCTGACAGTGAGAAATACCTCCACTCACATTAGATCTTAAAAGATACTGCTCAGCCTATGAGTATGACAGCTCGTTAATACATAACAGTTTATATGAGGAGATCTATAAGGAAACTGAAAACCTGATTTTGGCTGATGATGCAATCCAAAACCTATACTTGAAGATTGTAAAGGAATGTTAAGTATTGTAGGGATACACAAAGACTTTGGAGACTTGATGCTAGTAATAATGAAAGTGCCAGCACAACTAAGACATTAGCTGCTGTCATCTGTTACAAACTCACAGCAGGTAGGGTGCCTTGGAGTCAGTTTTCAGCACAATGGATTTTTAAGTGAAGATAAAAATCTTACATGCTCATTTAAAAAATATTTGCATGTGCAAAACAAATATAACTCGCATTGCACCCCTTATGTCATGCTTTCCATCACTTAACGTCTGCTATTATGTCAGTCAGAAAAAGTATTTGAAAGCAGTCTTTTGTGCTTTTACTTTGTGTAATTCTAATTTTATGTCCCTTTTTCTGTTGATGATTGTTTTTAGAAAAATGTCTCTACTGTTAAATACTTTACAATTGCCTTTGCAATTCCTGCATCTGATGATTTGCATTATACCTTGTACCTGCATTAGCCTGGGGGATTCGTCTGAGTTTTCTGGAACACTTTTCATCATTTCTTCTGAAGAAATTGGGGGTGCAGTAGTTCTTGTTCATGCAACATTTATTTTGTTGGGTTTTTTTTTTCCCGTTATTGTTGGGTGCTGATTTACTTCCAGCAACTGTTCTCTGTGGAGTCCCAGAGCCCCTCTGCTTCTTTCTCTCTCTCTCTCTCTCTCTCTTTCTTTCTGATTTTTGGTTTCCTGATTTTGCTGTTAGTTCTCTCAACTTTGTCTGCAGGCTGCAATCTGTTCTTTGTTAAAATATGTGACAAAAAAGTGCTGGGCTAATCAAAGTCATCTTTTAGTGTATTTCCTCAGATCAATGATCTATTGGCATGCTCAGGCTGTTGCTGCTTTTCTGTGAAGGCAGAGAGGATGCAATATATTCAGAACTTGCTGATACTCTGAACTATCAATTCCAGACAGTCCTAATGTGTTAATGTTGTATGTGTGTATGTATGAAATCTGGTGTCTCAGACTGGCAATGTGAATGTCTTACTGAAAAATTACTCTAAGGTGGGAAACTACTCCAAGTTACCAGCCGTCACAGACACTGCTTGTCTGATACCTAGAAGTACATGGCTGATCCAATTCTTTGTTGATTCAAAATGCTATGGTGTTGTGGTTTTATTCTTGTTTGTTTGTTTGTGTTTGGTTTTGTGTTTTTCTTTGGTTGGGTTTTTTTATATTTTGCTAGGAATTAGCTGTTGATACTTAAAGGCATCCGGCCTTGAGGGTGTGGAGCATTCTGCAGCTGCTGGAGCTGGTTGGTGCCAGGAGTCCAGTAGAAAAACCAAGAGATACCTTTGTGTCTATCACCTGTGCTAATTTCTCTGTAGTTAAAGAAAAAATATGAAAAAGCAAAACAAAAACCTCCACAAACTTATGCTAATTATAAGGTCTGACTTAGTTTTCCTTAATCATCACTACTAAAAACATTGCAGATACTGCACTGACTTCTGAAGTCTTCGACCAAGCCACTGCCTTTTGCCTGTAACAGGACAGCTCTGACCCTACACAAGGCTGCTTGCTGGGGGCTCAGGTCTGGACCATTGCAGAGAGACTGTGAAGGCTTGACCCACCCTCAGACTTTTGCCCCTGCTGCTCACTCATGTGGTCACCAACAATACAGCCAGCAGAGACATGGAAAGTAGCAAGTTGCACTTCAGAGAAAGGCAATGAGGCTGGTGAAGGGTCTGGAGAACAGGTCTTATAAGGAGCAGCTGAGGCAACTGGGGCTGTTTAGCCTGGAGAAAAGGAGTCTGAGGGGAGACCTTATCGCTGTCTACAACTACCTGAAAGGAGGTTGCAGCATGGAGGGTGTTGTTCTCTTCTCCCAAGTAACAAGCGATAGAATGAGAGGAAATGGCCTCAAGTTGCACCAGGGGAGGTTTAGATTGGATATTAGGAAATAATTTTTCATGGAAAGGCTTGTCAGGCATTGGAACAGGCTGCCCAGGGAAGTGGTTGAGTCACCATCCCTGGAGGTGTTTAAAAGACACGTAGATGGGGTTCTTAGAATCACAGAATCATTTTAGTTGGAAGACACCCTCAAGATCAAGTCCAACATTGGCACTAAACCATGTCCCTAAGTGTGACTGCGTAGGGCAAAAGCATCTTTGTCAGCAGGCTGGCCAACCTAGTGAGGAGACCTTTAAACAAGGAACAACAGAGGAGTGAGGTGGCAACCCACAGTTGAGTGAGGAAGTGGTAGCAACCTTAGGAAGCTTGCAAATGAAGCAAGAGTGGAGGGAGGGTAATGGTTAGGCTGCTACTCAAAGGTCCCAGAGGAACAGGTTGTCAGGAACACCATGACGTTCAACAAAAGCAAATGCAAAGTCCTGCACCTGTTGAAGAACAACCGATGCACTAGGACAGGCTGGGGACCAGCTGGTTGGAAAGCAGCTTTGGAGAGTAGGACCTGAGGATTCTGGTGGGGACCAAGTTGAACATGAGCTAGCAATGTACTCCTGCAAAAAGAAGGCCAACAGCATCCTGGCCTGCACTGGAAGGAGTGTTGCCAGCAACATGAGGAAGGTGATTCTTCCCCTCTGCTTTTCACTGGTGAGACACACCTGGAGAGCTGTATCCAGGTCTGAGTGACCAAGTACAAGAGAAATGTGGACAAACTGGAGTGAGTGCAGTGAAGGGCCACAAAGGTGATTAAGGAACTGGAGCATCTATTGTATGAGGAGAAACTGGGAGAGTTGTGACTCTTCAGCCTGGAGAAAGGAAGACTCAGAGGAGGTCTTTATCTATCTATCTATCTATCTATCTATCTATCTATCAATCACCTATCTATCTATCTATCTATCATCATCTTCCTCCTTCCATCATCATCTTCCTCCTTCCATCATCTATCTATCTGTCATACCTGGTGAGGACTGGGTAAAGAGGATGGATCCAGCCTCTTAGTGGTGCCCAGTGACAGGACAAGAGTCAATGGGCAGCAGCTGGAACACAGGAGATTCCATTTCACAATCCAAAGAACCTTTTTACCTGTGAGAAAGGTCAAAGACTAGCACGCGGTGGCCACAGAGGCTGTGGAGATCTCCTTAGAGATGTTAAAAATCCAGCTGAATGCAGTCCTGGGCAACATGCTATAGCTGACCTTGCTTGAGCAGGGGATTTGGACTTGGGTAGTCTGCAGAGGTGCCTTCCAACCTCAGCTGCTCTGTGATTTCAGCCCACTGCTCAAGTGGAAGTCAGTTAAAAGTTCAGCATAAGCTCCAAAACTGTAATCGCCTGTACTGAATGTGCTGTTGTGACTGACTTTATGTAATTGTGGTTTGACAAAGCAAATCTTCTGTTTGCAGACTCCTCATTGGTCCCTGTCACTCTTTGTCAGGCCACAGCCCAGATGCCCTGCGAGAACAATCACGTCCCTGCCTGGTGTCAAGTGACCATGTATGCTGCTCTTTCTGAACTTCAAATATGAATGGACAACTTAGTTTCTTTAACAGATACTCACAGTGGTGTTCTTCCTCAGGCTTTACCTCCCAGAAATAGTTTTGGGCATATAAAAGATGAAAGGGCTTTTGCCATTGCCTTTTCATTTGTTGGTTGACAATAATGAGGTAATTTTAGATGCTTATTGAGAGGGAATGGATTTGGTTTTGTAATACCTAACATAGACTAATGGTTACAGTTCTTAAGTACTCATCCCATTTTCGCAAAGTTATCCATTCAGACTCTCTCATCAAAGGAACTGCTACCTTCAGCATCTCTTACATGGTCCTTTGGTAACTTCAAGTTAATCTACAAAGGTTTTGTATCTGTAAAGGCTTGTAGCTCCTGAAGCAGAACTGCTACTGTCTATACCAGGTCTTCATGATTCCTGCACCTGCTGATAGCAAATGTCACCAGCTTTAGGGATAACACAAAATGGCTAGCAAATCCACCAGTGTTAATGGAGCTAATGGTGCTCATAGCTGTGTGCTTAGATTATTTCATGTTTTGTGAGATGAAGACTTTGGAGACTTGTTAGCTATGCTTACATATGTACCCCAAATGAAGCCCCACACGAGGCATTTACAAAAGTTTCACTCAAACATTACTGTTGTTGGCAGGATACTGCATTCTAGAGATGGATACATACATACAGAAGCCCTCTGAAATATACCTAAAAAAGATAGATCCTTGGCTCTTAAGCAGATGTGGCTCTATTACAGGATGGAGAGAGGAAGATCTCCACATTCCATCTTGAGACTTCTCTATGCAAAGCAAGACAATGTGCTTTCCTGATGGAAGGGCTGTCTTAAATATGCTGGAGGTCCTAGACAAAACACTGTCTGGGCTTCTCTACCATAAGGAATAAAGGGGAATTTTACCAAAATTGCTTTTGAATTCAGACTTTTATTCAGGACTCAAAATGTCAAGTCAAAACATCAGTGTCTTATGTGTACAGGCTACAGATTGCAGTCATATAACTGACATTTAGAATGACTGGTCCCTGGACTTTTGGGTAGCAAAACTACAAATCACAGCTGAAACCTTTTTTTTGAAGGATGTTAGACTTGGCGCTCACCAGAGACAAATAATATGGTCTTATTTGTAACACACATCAATGCAGCTAATTTTTTATCAGCCTTAACTACAAAGGAAGACCATTTACTCCTTTACTATCATCATAACCTGGAAAAATCCACAAAAGAATGTTATTTGTGGAAATGTGAAACTCAGGTTATCAATCTTTATTGCTGAACAGAAGTTGAGTGGGGATGATGATTATTCTCTTGCTGAGATATACAACTTATAGTACAATGAATACCATTCACATTGTTCTCCCAGGTCACTGTGGTCAAGAGCACTACTTTTCTGGTACCATTTTATTTCTTCAATATTCATAAACTCTAGTTAAACTGAAAAAAATGATTCATACACTGATGTCTTCGTATGCCTTTTTTGGTGATCTTTAAGTCAATAAAGAGTATATTTGTACTTTTATTTTCTGTGAGGAACAGTTTTGGTAACTCCTTCAAGGGTACTTAGGTGACTACTTCATCGTCGTATGCTTATTGTCATTACTGTAAACAGTTTCCAGAGCTTTTATGTTTGCATTTAAATTGAATATGTTGAGTCTTACAGTATATGTCTGATTTCCAAGGTTTGATAAGAACACAGTACATCTCTACAAGGTATCTTTTACAAGGTATATATGTGTATCTGTAGGTCTTCAACTACTTCTTATGCAGTCTTCCTTGGATTGTTGGAATGACTGAGAACTTCATCCAAAGAATAGTCAGAAATATACTTTCCAGACTTTCCCTGCTTCAATGGAGACTAAAAGCTTAATGTTCAGAGTACCCGGAACTGAATTATTACTTTATAATCTTTGCACAGACCCTTAATTGTATTAGCAAGACCTGCAGTTGAGTGTTAGGTAAACAATATGCAACTCTTCAATTTAGACCCAGTAGAGTTCAACATGTTTTGACATTAAGTATCTGAAGAAAAAGGACAATTTTGCATAAAGCAAAAACTACGAAGCAATTTACTGCTGTCTTCAGCAACCTTGTCACTCATTAAGCTTAAGATATACCCAACACATGGAAAATACAAAAATAATTTGACCAGAGAATGCTGTGTATATTTATGTAAATGTTTATATAAAATTAATATTTTATATATATTGCCCAATGCCTGTCACCACCCAATTAATCAGGCCATGTCTTTCTCCTTAAAAAATTTCATCACAATATATGCAAGATACTCAGCTCCATGGGAGTAAACTGTAGAAACTGTTCCATCTGGGCTTTTGTTTATATATCACAGCATTAAAGTGTAATTGCCTGTATGACATACGTTTGCAGCAGAGTTCCCACTCAATGATTAATATTCTGTGATACTTTTTTGGTTTATGATTTCTTTTTTGATAGTTTGGAAACAACTGCAGACAAACCTTTCTGTCTGGTAAGGTGACAACAAAAGTGTGTGCATTCTTCACATTTCTTGAGTCATGCTCTTTAAGGAGAGAGAGCTGGTTAACTGGTTCAAAAGGTTAACCAGTTCTGTGTTTACTACATACTTTTGTCTGTTCTGTTGTTCTGTAGTGGGACTGTCTCCCCGGGATTCACAACTCAAGTAATAATGGTTACTTGAGTTGTAATTACATTTAACCCCTCTTGCCAATGATGTTACTCACTGTTGAACTTCATTAATTCTGAGTCAGTTTTACCAGATTGCTCTTGTCAGTACCAGCACATTAGCATACACAATTCAGGGACAATCTTTATGCCCTGAAACATGATGAACTGCCTGAGCACAGTCACTAAAAGAATTTGTACAGTTTGACAAATCTGTGCTTGGAAATAACTGGCATGCAAAGCAGCAAATTGACTTCTAGGTGGTGAATATTCACCATTTACAAATTCATCATGAAGAGTTTGTGCTTGAAAGCTGTTTGCATTAAATATCTTGGGTTTGCTTTCTCACCAACTGAATAAACATAGGAAGGCTTACTTTAATCCTAGTCCTCATTCTGCCAGTTCTTGTGGGCTTTTGGTTATCCAATAGGAATACAATTCATTGTTAATTGTATACTATAAAGCTGGATTTACTGAAAAGTGTGAAGACTCTTTTGGTTTGAATACTCCTGCAGTGTTTACTGTAATGTCCTTTTCTTCGCTTCCCTTCTCCATTGTACATCTCATGTAATTAATGACTTGGTAAACTCTCCTTTTGGATAAGGACTCATTTCTGCTCTTACATTACTTGACAATGAGCCTAATTTGATGTGAAAATTAATTTGCTTCTTTTTCTTATTTTTTTACTATTCCATTTCTATCGCTGTCCTATCACATGTATAGCTCAGACACCATCACCACCACCACCCGCAAAGCATTTAAATTGTAAAAGCATGAATGCTGTTGACAGTGCACCATAGCAACATAGCAAAGGTGGACTCTGAAGTGAAATAAATCAGCCTTCCCGTGACCACAACTTATCTCTGACTGGTCACACTTTATGACTAGGTATGTAATGTTTTTTCTTTAAAAGGTCACTTTGGTAGGCATCACATATTGCTCTAGGTTTTTATTTTCCCAGTTTATGCCTTGAAGAGGGTACATGTCATTTATAGGCTGTTTTGGTACTGGCTGCTTGATGGTTGAGATTCTTCTTAAATTTAAACCCTAAGGTTTGATTCTGCTCAGGGTGGCTAACAGAGGAGTGAGGTAAAGTTTCCCTGTACCAGGTCCCTGGAAAATCTGCCCTTGGCCTATTATCATCCTTAAAAGTATGCAAGACTTGTATGGGAGGAGGAGGTAGGATCTGCTAGGAACTTCTTTCCCTGATGGCTTTCCCTGACAAATAAGATTTTTAACACAAAGGTTTTGTGCAGAAAGATTAACCCATAATGGGTAATGTTATTGCCAGATGGATGGAGAAGGTTTTCCTACACAAGATTCAAACACAGATAAAGAAGATAAGCAGAGAAATATAGTACCATTTGGGAAGATCTAAAGTCTGTGACTGTATCCATTATGTGAGACTTTAAGAATTCAATGTGCCAGAGGTTTTAAGAGCTCTTTTAACCCAGTATTTTTTGGAGGCAGATACCTAAATTCTCTCACTTGGAAAGCAAGCAAGAATCTACTCTTCTCTTTCCTTGAGCTGGAAGGGAAACATACAGTAGTTTTAGCCAACTTTACCAAGATAAGAGAGGCAATTCCCTTCTCTGTAGCTTAAGGCTGTACTCTAAGCAGTAGGCTATAGTTTGCGTAGGATAATTGGCAGCTGTTGTATTTTGCATAATTACTTTTCTGTGGAAGGGAAAGAGGAGAGAAAAAACTTGTCTCTATTACTACAGTTTGGACATCTCAGTTGTAGATGGCTGAACTGAAGCACAATTAATTCCACCCAGGTTGATCTTTGTGGTCACTGTGAGTGAGCTGTTGCATGAAAACGGTGTTTCTCTTGCGACTGCCTGCATTTTGTTTGGTGTTCTGGAGGACACCAGCTGGACTGAGCCCTGAGGATGAGCACTGGGAGAAATGCTGGGCTTCAGGTAAAGCAAGTTTTGGATCATCATTTCAGATTGATTAAGCCCCTTTGTAACTCTGGCTCATTATTTCTTAAATTTGCAGCTTATATTCTAATGATAAAATGGTGCCACAAAAGCACTGATGTATTTTTTTTAGGTGTACAGTCTGCTAGTTTAATGCATGCATTATTAAGCATCAATCCCTTTTGAAAAATAGGGAGCTTTGGTTAAAAAGAAAAATGAGAAGTTATGACAAAATTCTGTAGAATGGAAAGTGCTTTTTTTTTAATAATTTATAATTCTAGCAGGCAAACACTGTGTCATTGTCATAGGATTTATAACTCTGAAAGTATCTAAGTTCACATAATAGACAAGAACCTGGTCTTGTCTCATTGTTCATGTGAGTAGTTCTCTAAGAAAAGTTCTTTATATGACTTCCTTGTATGATAAATGCTTTGTATAGACTTTTTAACAGAGGATTCTGCTTCCCAGTTCTCCATATTGTGCAACTGGTGTCCAATCTTGAAACATTTTACTCATGTAATGTTTGCTTATTTTAATTTGTCTTTATGGAACTATGTGTGGATGGCAGAAGAGCAGAATTTGTTGGTGACACAGTCAGTTTCAGAGCAGATAAGTAGGAGATCTGGCTAGTAAGGGATTCTTAAAAATATGAGAGATCATTTAAACCTTTTTCAGCCTGTCAAAAGTAAAAATATAACCTAAATCATGACTTACTTTAGTTATTAATGGCCAGCAGAGAACAACACAACTAGCACAGAAGAAAATGTAAAAGTTATCATTTACTGAAGCTGGTAGTCAGTTCCTTATATCCATCATCACCCATAAACAGTAATCCTCACATGCAGAAATTGAGTCTGAAGTTTGCAAAATTGCATAACCCCTTCTATCTTTCCCAAACCTCTACTTAGAGGAAGGAAGTTTCAGCAACGCACTTTGTCTCTTCAGCGGTGGAGAGAGGCAGCACCCCTAATGCTACTGAATTTAGGAAGACACTAGTTCTGCTGTTTAAGAACACAAGATTCAAGACATCAGCCTGATTACTCATTATGATAGCGAATATTTTAAAAGGTTCATGGGCCAGTTGAAGGTCTGAAGATGTTTAGCATACAGAGAATCTGACAGGCATAGTCTCCACCTCCGATTTGAATGGTACCCCAGCAATGTAAATCAGAAAGTAAAGAAGAGGCATCACAGGAAACACATTGCATAGAAAATGCAGCTCGTTACAGTATCAGAAAGCAGTGATGTTTATGTAATTAACTTCAGACAACTTCAGCTGCAAAATGCAGTGGTAAGTATTAAAATGCAAAAGTGGCTTTTTTTCTTGATGTTTCTTGAACAGGATGTATGCCTTTTTTAAAAATGAATTCTCCTCTAAAATTACTTTTATTAGTTAAAGCCCGACTTGTGTACAGCTCTTCTAGCTGATCACACAGTGGGGTTTGTCCATGGCTTTGTGCTGGTTTTTTTGCTTATTCTGTGTTAATCATACCCCCAAACCTGCTGTTCAATGGAGAAATTACATTGTGATAGTTGTGAACCTGTCCCTATTATGAGTATGGAAACACTGATAAAAGTGAACGAGCTAGTTCATCGTCCTTTATACTGGTGTGTTATTTGATTTTGTGCTGTTGGTCTTCTGAGCAATATTCTGCAGGAAAAAAAGCACTACCGTTTCTATCTCATCCCAGCACAGTAACATATGATTTGTTTGTGCCGAGCACGCAAAATTTGGCAGTTAGGCTATTGCAACGCAGGCTGAACAAAATGCAGAGCTAGATATCGTGCCTGTTGGTTGTGCAGCATGTGCCATCAGATTGAGCAGCCTTAACAAATGCTGGTAACAAGGAGAGCCCCGCTCAAAACCCTGGTGACTTCGTAGCAGTTGATTAGAGGGGCTAATGACTCGTCTGTTATCATTTCCCAAAGCGCTTGTCTTCTTCAGATAAGCGTTCCTTGGAAGTTACTGAGATAGTTACTGCTGTCAGGTTCCAGGGTGAGCGTCTGCACAGTCAGGTAGAGCCTGGGCTGCTGCGTTGCCACTTCCCATCTCCGTCTAGGTGGAGGCATCACCTTGTTGAACTCAAACCAGATTCATGTTGATCTCTGTATTGTCTTTTTGTGTTTGGTTGGTTGTTTTTTGGTTTTGCTTTTTACATCATCATCACACATTTCTAGGAGACCTTTTCACCAACTTTTTTTCCCCAATAAACGCCACAACTCTAATGAAACTTGTTATTTGGTGCCACCTGGTGTCTAAATGGCCAGTCTGAGGAAGGAACCGTGCCTGCAGAGGAACGGACTCGTATTTTTGGGGTACAGCCAGAAATCATCCCGTGACGCTGTAAGCCGGAGCTACAGCTTTGCTGCGTCTTGCAGGTGAGGAAATGCACACGCAACGAGAAATCTCAGTTTTCCTAAACGGCTTTCTGAGCTGGCGGTTCTCTTAGGAAGAGGCAGCCAACATTCACTGAAATTCCCCAAGACGGACGGCAGAGGGCATTGAGGAATGCCTTAAGGCTTAAGCATCGGGATTTGCTTCCTAGCAAAAACCTGAATTTGACCGGTAGTGTAAATATGCCCTTTTCCTTTACTTTTTTCTTTTTCTTTTTTTTTTTTTTTAAATCATAATTGGTAGTATGCTTGTCATTAGTTCGTGCATACCTTGTTTTCATATCCACATATTTCCACATGTACCTCCTGTATATTGATAAAGTCGAGTCTTGCTGACAAACCAGGTTCACTCTGCCTGAAATGGTGGAAATGTATCAACCAGAAGAACACAAAAACATTAGGTGTATGGTTGAGCAAGCCTAAGCTCCATGAAGAATGATGAAAAAGCTCAAAATCACTTTTCCGTCCTTACTGTTCAGTTATGGCAAAAAGAGTCAGCTGAGACATCCGTTTGATGGGAGTATTGCTTGTTTTACCAGACCCGGTGGAGTGCCCTTTTAAAGCTGTAAGACTGATCAAAAGAAAATGCTCAGCTACTCTAATACTTTATAGGCATGTTTCACTCTTGTACTGTTTAATTTCTGATAGGCAAGTTCAGGACTGGACTAATTTACTCCTGGCATGAAGCCTGGGATGTAACATGCCCAAGTGCAGTATATAATAACTACAATTGGACGGAGGAGCATAGGTCAGCACACGTTTCACACCCTTCCTTTTACTACTGGAGTCATGGGGTAAAAGCTACTCTTTTTGCCAACTTTGGTGAAGGTGTAAATGCACATGCACAGTGTAATGGCTTTAAATCTTGGATTCCTACTTGTATGCACCAGATGGATCTTGTATAAATGTTCCACTTTACAGCATGTTAGCATTTGCTAGTAGTTAGCTGGAGGTTATAACTGCCAGACTTTTCTGTGGCAGTTTCCAGGCTTTAAAAAAAAAGGCAAAAAAAAGAAAACACAAACACAAACAGACCAAAAAATCGCCCACACAAGAGGGAATGTCAGGATAACAGATAAAAGTAATTTTAATAATTACATATACCTGTGTTTGTTCTTGAACCATATTTGACTTGTCCTGATTTAAACTATGTTAGGTACATGAACTTTAGGATTTGTAAGGACAACTATCTCTGTTTATCAATGATGATTTTACAAGTCTTATAAATGTTAGTGTATCGTATGCAAGATTATGCTTATCTTAAGAAATGTATATGTAGCTGTATATGTGTGTGTGTTTTTCTTAAAAACAAGTCTGGAACCTAGAGAGGCCACCAAATTAATTTAATCATAATTTAATTTGATTATATAGGCCAGAACTATTTTTCAACATATGCACTACCGTATAAGAAATGCATTTATACTATCTGTATTTGCTAAGTGCCTTTGTCTTTGCTAACTAGAAAAATAATTATTGAAGATTATATCTTTAAGACATGACAATGTGCATTTTGGTAGGTTATTAATTCTTGCCTCAAGTTCAAGGGTCCTCTAAGTAACTGAGGCATATATTAATGGTCTATTAAAATATGCTTTAGACTGCCTACTTTTCATGTTTCTCCCTTTCCTTTTAGTTTGAAATTAAACATGTAAATGCTGAAAAAAAATACATAGGAGGTTCCAAAAATGTGGAAGAAAAATTTGCCAGTTTTATGATGCACATGTTTAAAACTTACAATATTGTCTGGGAAAATTGTTAAAAGCTGTCTTCTTTCTCTTGCTTTGCTTTTACTGCCTTTTTCCTTCTGCCTTCCACAGCTCTCTTGTACCAACAAGCACAATTTTGTCCTCATAAAAAGCACGTCAACACTTTAATTCCAACATTACCATTACAGGTTTATAATAAGAGGTACACGATGCTGCTCCAGTGGCTTACAGGAGGATTTCATCACAATCACATAGAGGGACAGGGGGTGCCTGTGGCACGGCTGTGAGCCCCACCAAGCGTGAGGGACATCTCCACCATCCCTTGCTCTCCCCCTTGAGTGTGTCAGAAGCGGAAAGGCTTGGTATAATCCAGCTAAAACCCTGAACGGCCATTGCTTTTGGAGGCACAGCGAGCAGCCTTGTTTGGTGCACCCCTGAAAGTCACTGGCTGCAGAATCCCCCCTGCCTTGAGCAACAACAATTTTGATAGCGCTGAAGGTGTCAGACGTCACACTCCTGGGCTCCCACACCATGGAGAACGACACTTGGTACCTGTTTTATGTGCTGTGAATAGTCCCACTGAAACCGCTTGTTTCAATTTAGGCAAGTACTCACACACTTTGGGGGATTAGGCTGGCAAAACCAGTTTCTGTCCTCTGGGCAGCACCACTGAAGGCAAAGGGCTCTCAAAGAGGTGATGCTTGTTAGTAGCGTTGTGGGGTTTTTTTCCTCTACAAGGGCAAGTTCAAAGTCTTTTGCTGTGAGGGAAAATTTATGGTGTTTTTTTCCTTAAGTTCCTCCTATATGTGAAGATGAAAACACTCATGGCTGTGACCGTAGCCAAATGTCACAATATCCATTGCCTTTTTCTGCAAGATCTTGACACTGTTCCTGGGTTTAACACTGGGTATGGTCTCACACAGTATTTATGGTTGATAATGTCTCATTTTTTAAAATGTAGTGAAAAATGTCTGGAAATTTAATAGCAGCACTTCCCATCAAGGAAAGCACATTTGCAGAAAAAATGAATTGTTACCAATGGCTCCGATTGCCAGTTTGATCATTAAACTTTGCCTTGGGTCAGTCTTTCACTCTGCCAGAAGATGATTAAGTACAGATTAAGGGGCAGTTGCTAGCTTTAAATTTGGACTCATAAGACATCTCTGTTCGCAAATACTGTGTGTTTTATTTGAGCGAGCTTCAGCAGCAGAGCATTTTTCTCAAAACTTTCCTTAGTGACCAACTTTCAGAGAGACTGAAGGCCATAATCGGATTATTTTGTTCCTGCTGGATGCAGAGAATACAGATTTCTGCTTGTCATTGAGTCTGTCCCCGCTCCCTTTAATAGCTGAGGTTTTGTTGAACAGCCATGGTCCGGGGCCGTGTCCTTTTGTGCTGCGAGGGTTCGCGTTCCCTCGTGCTCTCCACCGGCATCTCCATACTGGAATGCTCAGTGGAACATTTTAATCGTTGGAAGTGTTCGCTTCTGAGCTCACCGTGCATTTTAGTTCTACACTCTTGGCCAGGATTAATATATACCAAGAAGAGAGCTTTAAAAGGCCTTTGGATGTGGTTTGCTAAAAGCTTATTTACCATATGAATGGTAAAAAAAAAAAAGAAACGTGCTCGTCGTGCTGGGCTGTGTGCAGTTTCCAGGCATATTTTACTGATAAAAAAAAAATCCTTCCTGCCTGTTGAATTTATGGCTGAGATAGCCAGATTACTAGAAATGCTTACGTGTTTAATCTTTTCATGTTTCAAGCAGGAAAAGGTAGGGCAAGAGAGTTGCCCAAGGAAAATGCAGTGGGATTGCTTTGTATTTTGTGGAGACTGTAAATTCTGTTATGGAAAATGTAACAAAGAAGGAGCTTGAACAAAACTAGTGGCTGTGTGAAATTTCAAAATTTCCATTGGGTAAAAACAAATTATAACTTTATGTACGTTTCCCCAGAGAGATGTAATGTGAAAGCTTACAGCTGTTTTTAGTTTCTTATTCCCTGATTAGGTTTAAATTAAAGGAAGGATGTCATATTGAATTATGAAGAATTACTTATTTTATGTATTTTGGTTTATACATACCTTCTATCGCAGTCTCACTGTGGCACTTGCAATAACGTATTGAATACGTGCAAGCAAATAATATTAAAAGTAAACTGGCTGCAGTGTAGTGGTTCTGACAGAAAAATATGTACAGCTCCCAGGTGTCCCTCCCCAGTACCTTCACTGGGAAGGGAAAACTCTCTCGCTGTACCCAGCCTTCCCCTGCAAGATGGGTTGTTTGCTGCACAGGGAAGAGGGACTGTGTCTTTGGGACACCTGCGTGGGACCCTGTGCTCCAGGGGCTCCTGCTGAGGGACCAGCAGCCCGCAGCTTCTCCGCTGACCCAGATCAGAGGGGACAAGCTCCCTGAGGCAGTTGGTGTGACCCAGTCTGAGTGATACCTGGAGCGAGCTGAGCGGGAGGGGAGGAAGAAGTGCCGCAGCCTGCCATGCCGTTCCTAAATGCAGGCTCTTCACTTAACGTCTGCTTTCAGCAAACATCCAGGCGATCCAGCAGCCCAGAGGTTTGAAATTCATTCTCCAGCGAGATTTATGTCTCTCTTCCAAAGGGAAGTGCTTTCTTGCTGAGGAAGATGGTATTATATGACTTGCCTAAGCAGTCACAGCTACACAGCATGGCTCAAGCTGGCCATAGGTTTGGTTCCACCACAGATGAAAGGATTAGAAAAGCTCAGTTTGAACAATTGGCACACTCACAGTTTTGCAAATCACTTTGAAGTGTTCCATGGGATACTTTGACTGTTATTTTTCTTGCAAATTGTCAGCTCTGCAGGAGTTGCAAGACTTAAAGTATTCATTAATGAAGGCCACTCACGTAAAAATATATATATATGCATATATATATTTAAAATAAAGTAGGAAAAAACAATATAGTTAGTGAGTTGGACCAAAAAACTGCTGATTTGAGTAACAGGGTTTACAGAGCTGGGTTGTGTAGTGCATCGTACCATTTGGGGCTGGGATCAAAGGCGAAGACATCTTCCAGGAGCTCTGTGGCTGGCGGGTGTCTATTTTGCACAAGTGCACAGCTTCTGCAGTGCGAGTTGCAGTAACATAACCTAGAGATGCAAAGAAGATGCTGTCTCACTGCAACTGGAAATCATGCTCCTTTTAGATCTGCAAAGAGCTGAACATTCCATCTACTTCTTTGTACTTTTCTACTAATCTCTCCTCTTTTTCCTTCTCTGTAAGAGGTTGTTTATACCATACTATGTTGTTGAGTGGAGGATGAGTAGCCTGCTGCTGACCAGCAGGGTAATTGCATTAAAAATAAAGGATGATACTCTGAGAAGTGTGATTCTTGAAGCTGGCACGCACAGGAAAAGAAGGATGGGGATGGGGGTGTGAGAAGCAGTCTTGCCATGAGTCTCCTGGCATCCTGGAGAGCAGCACCTCTCAGGTGTGCTTGCCTTGGCCTCCACTAGGCTTCCCCAAATCCTCTACCCCCCGTCACAAACACCAGCAACCTTTTCCCCTTAGAGGACAAGGCATTTGAGTCAGGTCTGCTGGAGGAGAAGTGGAGACCAGCTCTGGAAATGCGAACAGCAGCAGGGGCTGGTGGTGGGGATGCTGCAGTCCCCTCTGGGGCATCTTGGCAGCTGAGATCTTCCTCTGTGCTTTGGGGCCTGGGGAGGAAGAGGAAGCCATGGAGCAGGATGTGGGGTGAGAGTGCTACTGGTTGCCACTGGGCTTTTTGAGAGACAATGCTTTAAGGAAAGCAAAATAATAGTCATGGCATTGTTATACAGTAGAGCTGGCCACTCACTTATAATTAATTAGTGTGACTTTAAGAGTAATTCTCCTGTCCTACAACTCTACCTAGAATAGAAAGAAGTCAAAACTCTTCGATGTGCTTAGAGACATCTAATCTGATGATCCCTCCAGTCACCATCAGCACAGCTCTCGGTTTCCATCACCCCAAGTAGGGAACAGTCTGAAGATGATGCCATGCTGCAAATTTGCCAGTCACAGTGTATAACACTACTTCTGATGTTCTCCAGTCAAGCCCCACTTTACTTTTGACCTCTACTACAGTACATGAAGAAACTGGAACCTACACATTCTCTGCAGGGTCTGTCAGCTACTTCCCATCCTTGTCCTCTAGGAACTGACTATATATTTAACTATATAAATTACCTTGCCTTACCAATGTCTTATTCAGCAGATCTTTCCTATCTGCTAGTCCGTAAAGTCTTTGGGATGTTTGTAGTCTCTCACAACAGCTTCATATAGTAGTATTAATAGCAGTAATAATAATATTGAAAATAATTATAATAATGCTGTTCTCTTTATCCTAGGGATTCAAAGGAGCAGTGGGCATCATTCTTGGAGAAAGGGTGACCAGCAACTCACACTTTCACTCAGAAATTTCCAGATTCGTCTTGCTCTGCACTGTATGTATACCATCTGACATTGACTTGAAATATTTCTGTACCTGTTTTGCCTCTGTAACATGAAGGCAAAAGAGACATCTGCTTCTCAAAAGTACACTGTAAAATTAAATACCTTACTGTTTTGAAGCACTTTAATGCAATATGAACAGGAGCCATAAAAGTACCTCAGACTGAGAGTCTTTTATTATACATTTTGGAAAAAAAACACCTGCAGAAGACACGATGGATATTTAATCATTTTCTTTACTCTCCTTTTTAAATCAGCTACGAGACATAGAAACTTGTCACTTGAATATATTGATGGGGGTTTTTTTTCCCTTTTCTTTCATTCTATGTGCATATCTTAGCTTATCGCAGTTTCTGTCTCTCCTTTCAACTAGAACACTTCCTAGTGATCTGTGGTGTTTTGCTGAGCAAATAAAATATCCTTAAACAATACTACTTTTTAGTCAGTCATGCCACTGATTTATTTCAGCTTCGGAAAACCGACTCTTTTCAAGTTCCCAACATACATATCGTGACTGGTGTCATGTTTTGTCTGCATACAGCAAATGCAACTGAATTAAAGTCACTGGTACCAAAGCAACTCCTAATTTTTTAGGCTGGTGAAGAGGTCTCTGGCCTTTCTCATTCTCAGGCTTTACGGAAAATAGGGCAATGGGCAAGAATGGTTAAAATGTACATGCACACGCGCACACACACACACACAGAGAGTTTAAAAAGTTCCATCTGCTTTGGAAAACTGGGCTTTTCTTCTGCTTGTTCATGACAAGGGATAGTGACCAAGAAGTACATTTCTCCTGCCTGTAGATCCCCGCAGTCCCTGGTCTCAAAAAGAGAACACAAAACCAATTTTCCAGTACCAGCTACTCAATTACACCCTTGCCATCAGATGAGGTGTTCCATGAAGGGGATTGGCGTGTTTTGGACATGTCACTGAGTGATGCATTTAATCAAGAACACCTCACAGTTGTGAGGCTTGCTTTTTTCTTCTTTTTTTTTTTCTTTTTTCTTTTTTGTTTTTTTTCATTTTTGATTTTTGTTTTTTCCTTTTTGCATTTTGCTTTTTTTCTCTGTTCTCTTTTATTTTTCTTATTTTTTTCTTTTTTCCTTTCCCTTTTTTCCTTTTTCCTTTCTTCTTTTTTCTCTTTTATTTTTCTTTTTTCTCTCTTTTATTTTTCTTTTTTCTTTTCTTTTTTCGCTTTTCTCTTCTTATTTTTTCTTTTTTCTTCTTTTCTGTTTCCTTTGTCTTCTTTCCTTTTTCTTCTTTATTTTTTCTTTTTCTATTCCTCTCTCTCACCCCTCTTTTCCTTTTTCCTCTCTCTCTTTTTCCTTAATAGCTGAATCTATTGACACGTAAATCCCCTCCTCCAGTTACTTTAATATGCTTTCATACCATGTTTGCTCCACTTTATTTCTCAGCTTTGTTATTTCCACTCCCCAGTAAAATCTATCACCTTTGAGTGAGTTATTTGCTTTTCTGGACTGCAGCAAATACCACCCACTCTGTTAAGGTCAGGCTCCAGCTCCTTGACTTTGCTATTGTTCCATCCCTTCCTTACCCACTCTGTCATTGCAGTACGACAGCTCCAGCTGGGAGGGCAGTGAAATCGCTCCCTCAAGAGCAGTTTATCATGGCAATAAATGTTATGTGTTTTACTAGGATGCCATCAAAGTTCACCACCATGCTAAAGCCAAAACAATTGTTTCTTTTATTCATCTATTATACATACTGTATTGGGTACATGTCTATATCCTGCAGAGATCAGCATCTTGAAGGTGAAAGATGTTACTTTTAGCTTCTGCTGTGTTCTGAAAATTACAGAATTTGCAGTGAGAAACTTAATAATATTTTTAATTAATTACTGCTTCTCAGTTTTCTTCCTGTTCTCCCTACTGCTTGGGTTTTAATTACTTTGCTTACATAGGCGTCTCCAAAGTCATGTCAATTAAACAGTATACGTGGCCTTTAAATTTCTTTCTGGTTGTTTTCTTCTTTTTATAGTACTGCCTGTGCACAGCTCTGTTGACTTCAAAGCATCAGAGGCTTGAGACTTTTGAGACTGCAACTGGTACTCAGCAGAATCCAGGCAGCCAGCTGAACTGGTCTGTCGTTCATGAAATATTTTAATTTTTTTTCAGATACTAGACAGAAAAACCTTTCTGGTTGTATTCTCTCCCCTGTCTTCCTATTAAATATTGATCTTTCTTCAGCCAAGAAAGCTCAATAAAAACTGAGAATACACTTTACAACATTAATTTCATCCAGCAAAATTGCTCGTAGCAATTTGAAAACAAGTTACTGAATGTGTGACAGCGTAATTCACTGAGCACTAAAGGAAATTGCATAAAACAAAAAGAAATTTGTTACACTCTAAGCTCTCAGTGACATATGAGAGCTTCCAGTATTCTGGTGGGAAAAATGGTCAGCAGTCTTGCATTGACATGTGTTAGGTATCTCAGTTGCCTCAAATGTAGGTTTGGATTGACTGAAACTGTCTGGGACTTCAAGTTAAATTCACAGCAACATTGTCAGTCAAGAACATGAAGGGAAAACTTGAAAGGTCAGAATATTTCATTTCAGCATTTTGCTACAGAAACCTTTTTTTATTTTCCTTCCCCAGAACACTCTGTTTCTAAATCTGGCTCAGCTTAATGAAAGCAAGAGAAAGCAATACCCAGACCCAGAAGAGCATCACCTCTTCTTCCTCCTTCTCTTCTCAGGCAGAAGAAGCTGGCAGATCACCTTGCTCCCACTGTTTGCTCCATCCTGCCAGGCACTGCGGTGACCTACAGTCATCAGTGCAGAAGCAACACTGTGGCTCCCTGTGCTCCTGACGACCTATTTCACCATGAAATAGAGGCCCAAAGTCCACCAAGCTGAGCCAGAGCCGCCATTCTTGTAATCATCTTTGAGATGGACTGGAGACCTTTGCTGTAAAGACAGATCAGAGGTTCGGTGACAGGACTTCATCTCCCTGTCTCCAGTGTCAGGCTAGGTACCCCTGAGAAAACTAAGTATTCACTGCTGGGATCTTAATTTTGGGACCACTGTATGATTTATTTCATTTTATGTTATGCAGGAATGCCAGCTGCAGACAAAAGGAAGAAAGCTTTGCTTTGATTAATGAATATTATGATATATATTGAGTCCGCAAGAGGGAAAAAGGAAGCTATACCACCGGTGGATGGGACTCCACTTCAAGGAGGTAAATATCCAGTGCAAAAATAGAGAATCATTAAATGAGATCACACAGCAGAAGTGTTGCTATTGGTGTCAACAGCTGTTTCATTTCTCCTGATATGATCAGTGTTCACTTATTGGTGCTCAGTTGAGTTGGATTAAAAGCTTTTGATCAAAAGGCAAAGAAGGACATATTTTCCTGCTGCACATTTTCCTGGTTTTTGAGTTTGTCTCTGATGGACATGGATATTTGGCCATGGATATTACCAAAAGTTTATGTCCTTGCCTCTATGGACTTTGAAGAAAGAATGCTGACTGGAGGTTAGGAAGGTTACTCAAAGCAAGTGCAAATGCCTGGGTCTGGGAGACGTATTTTCTAACTGTGTTCCTGTTGGGATGTAGTGTGCCTTTCCACCACATCCACAGTTGAGCACTGACATGTAGTTCAGTAACCAGGTCAGGGTTTGGGTTTGTTTTCTGATGGGCAATTTGGTGGTCTGCAGTTAGAGCGGTAACAAGAGCTGAATGAGACATTTCAGGTGAGATAATTTGACATTTGTGTGGCAACTGATTTGAGTGATTCCATGGTTTCCATGGGTTTGATCGGCTTCAGTCAGCACAGGTTTTGTCCTCCACCAGACTCCTGAACTAGGGTTTCAGAGCTAGAAGGAGGAGATCCAGAAAGTATGGCACACTTCCCACATGGCTACCACCCATTTGTTTTCAGGTACAAATGCTACCTCCATGTTGGGATGCACATTTATTTCAGGGCTCCCGAGAACGAATGGAGCCAGTGTACCACCAGCCACCAGAGGGGAACAAGTTTCTCCCATGTGCTCCGATTATCCGCTGTTTTATCTAAAGCTGAAATACTTCGGGGCATAGTTAAGGTATTATCCCTGATTTTTATCACTTGGCTCACCTTCAGTTCTGACTAACCAGCTGAGCAAAAAGTAGTAACATAGACTGACGCTGATGGCAAAAGAATGATTGCTTTTAAATATTGTTAAAGGTTCCCTAGGGCTTTGGGTGGCTACACAGATGGCACAGTTTTGTATGAATGAAAAAATATAAACAAAGCATGAATTTATTCATTGTAGCCAGGCTGAGACTGAAGTTGAAGAGATGGCCTGTTACTCATCTCAGCCAGCTACAAAATGGGAGATTATTTAAATTCAGCATATCAGCAAAGCTTTTCAGTAAGGCAGAAATGGTTGGGGGGTAGCTCTAATGCTTTCTAAGGTTGTAAAGAATAATTCGACTTACATTTTGGTTCGGATGGTCAGGTCCCAGAGACCAATAGCTGAACAGTCTTGGGAATATGCAGGTGCTCTTCTAGTCACCTGACTTCTGTTTAATTTGGTTTAAAGTGTTGCCTCTGGTCAAGGGAGTGACTATGGCTTCCTGTGTTGAAAAGGCTTTTCACATCCCTTCCCTCTGTAACCAGAGCTGTTCAATAAAATTGTGGTCTTCCTGCCATTACCTTTTAGAGCTGTGTTACATCACAGTCAAGATAGCCCCCTATTTTGACCTCCCGAAATTAAACCCCCCAAAATTATGAAGTAAAACCTTACCAAGCATGTAGAGCCTTTGCATGGCTGTGCTATCTGCAGCTCAAGCCTCTGGCAACCTGATTTGAGCTTTTTTGGTTAAAACAGTGGAGTCCACATGATAGATAGAATGGCTGCATCATATCTTGGGAAAACATTTAAAAGGGTGTTTTGTTTCTGTGAGCACACTTGGGATTTGATGTAATAGTGCTTGCAAGAGTTGATATAGAGGAAATTATTGCTTCCCAATAAAATTCTCCATTTTTATTGGCTCACGTACAGAGAATGGCAGCCAGCTGATAAAATACTCGGTGGAATTTTCCTTCCATCTAGACATGTACTCTACAGCTATGAAGTGTGTATTTTTTTTAAGTGGGCGGATTATGATTGTTTGAAAGCATTTCGAGTTTATCATACTAAGCTTTAGGTGGGAGTTTCTACATATTTTGTGCTTTAACTGAAACTCTGGCATTCAAACCTGCTGGATGTGGCAGTAAAGAATAATCGTAAAAATAATCATACAAATCTCTTATCTCTGTCAGATATTTACAGGCAAAGTAAGATGTATATTCTGCAAAAGCATTTTAAACTTCACATGCAATATGGCTTCCTTATATAATGTCTAGAATGTCTAGTTAAGGAGATATATGTATACACACAGATACATATATACATAATATGGCTTTCTAAGACTGAAACTGTAAACAACATTTGCAAAATATTACTTCATCAGGGGCATGAAAATCTAGAAAACAGATCAGCCCTACTATCTTCCCTAAAATAAACACAGACTTCCTCAGAAATTTGAACTCTGCAGCATAACTTGCATTTACTAATAACAATTCCTGAACTTCCCAGAATGGAAAATATTCAATTTCCCACTCATTTAGTTACTGGAAAGTATAAAACATTTCATCACATTAAACTGAGTTTTCTTTTTTCACAAGGGGGAATTTGATTCCTGAGTGTTAGGGCCAGAAGAGGACCTGGCTGATGGGTGTTTAAGTGCCTACTCTCTGGAACACTCTGCCAGACTCCCATCTTCACAGGCTGCACACAGAGAAAACCAGGTTTCCCCCAGAAGGAAGCCCCTGCCACCAAAACTGTGCAGAGCCAGCCTGCTCTGTGACAGGTACAGGGCACTGGTTATGTTAAATCTGGTCCTCTCTGCGGGACTATAGGGGAGGCCCCTCTCTGCGTGACATCCATGGGTGGTTCGAGGGACATCTCCAACAAGAAGGGTGAAGAGTCTCTTTTCCTCCAAAGAGCACTCTTCTGGTAGGCAACCGAAAGCACCGTTGGGGCAGTTTTCCCTGCTGCGTGTGAGGAATCAGAGCCTGGCAATGGGGTGAGGTGTGTTAGGGGGGAACCTCCTGCAGCATCTCCTCCAGGCACTCGGGGTAGGCAAGCTTGTTTCTCCCTCTGGTTAGCAGGTGAGCTGAGCTCTTCTGCAATCCCGGCAGATGCAACTGCCAGGCAATCGTTAAAATAAGAATAAAAGCAAGGAGACAGTTGAGCTTGATGCTGCAGGGCTCAGCTGACTAAAGGTTGCAGAATCACAGTTTTGGACTTGCACAGCAGTGTATCAGCTGAACTCTGTTTTGCCTGCTGTTTCCTGACCTGGTCTGCTTTCTCAGTGATATTTTGGCTAGAACTCAGCGAGAGCTGGGATCACCTTTGTAACGACCTGTTTAACCATGGCAAAGCAAAACAGTTCAGTGCTTCCCAGACCTGGCCTAATAAGTTGTGGAGGTGCTGATGCATTATACTTGCTTTCTGGGCAAGCAGCAGCTGAGAAGGGAATATAGCAATGGCGACTGAGATGTCTAAGCCCATTTCTTGGCTCAGGACTCTCCAACATTTATGTAATAGTTATACGCTTGGCCTATCTAATTTTCTGTCACTGGGAATTTACAAACCACCTTATTTTTTCCATCACTATCTGGTTTGGTGTGTTGGTCACAGGATGCGTCCCCTGGAAAACAGATCAGTTCTCCTTAGTAGCTCCAACGGGAGTGGAAAAAAACAAGGAAAGATGATGGTGACCATTTTCACATCAGTTATCAGGTCAGGCAATGACTGGGCTTTCTCCATAGCCATGGAAGAAAGAGATCCTCTGACTGCTCCTGCAGAGGCTCTTTAGGACACCAATGCAGGAGAGCCTTAGTAATGGAAACCCATTTCCTTTAACATGCAGCATCCTCCACACAGAAGCCCTGAGGGACATATCTCAACCCCTAGGTCTGTTAGCCCTATTTCCAGCTGGCTAGTGTGATACACCTGACTCACCCCCTGGAGTGTTTGTGTATAGTGCCTGTTTGCCCACACTTTGTATGTATAAATCAGCTTTCACCTGAAGAACAGGAACTCCTCATCTTTGTTGTCAAATGAGTGTGAGCTGTGAAGAACCTGCAAAGTGCATTATAGCACTCCCGAATGCTTGTCAGCCTTCCAGAAGGGTTACGCCATTAGTTGGAAACGTCTCCTCGTTCAGTTCCTGGAGTTCTCCAGGCCTGAAGTGTCCTTGTTTGAATTGTCAAACAGATGGTTGTCACCAGAGACAGCTGGCAAAGGAAATAACTCCGTGGAAGAATCAAGTGATACGGCATTTTTGCAAAACATTTTACAAATCTGCATTAAAGCCAGCCTTTTATTTCTAATTAAACTAACATCATACCATGCTGAAACTTTTATGCACTAGTTTAAGAGTTACAGCTAAATGATGTTATGAACTCGTGATGTCAATACACAGCAGCATTGACTCAGACTTCTCTCCCAGTTGTCCAAATCTTATCCATTCCACACTTGGTTTACCACAAAAATGGCATGGATTACTATAAGCTTAAAACAAGAGGACACGCATTAACATAGCTTCTGTCTTTCAAATGGGCAATGATGGTCTAGTTAACAAGAAGCAGATTCAAGCACGTTCCAGACACACTGGCAATTAGGCACACATTAGTCCTTCATTCTGTGAGAGCACAGAGTGAAAGGAGATATCACCCTTCTGGAGTGTGGAGAGCACCAGTTAGAGATCTTAGGAAGTAGCCAATGCAAATAGTAGTTTATGAGTAAATAAATGATAAAAATGAAGTACAATCTTGTGCTGCCCACTACTGGGAATCGCTTCCTAATGGAGAGGCAAAGAGAAGATGAAGCCATCTTCTCAGGTGTGTGCAGCAGAAGGACAAGAGGCAATAGGTGCAGGCTGGAAAAGGGGAAATCCCAACTTACTATAAGGAAAAAAGTTTTTTTCTCACTGAGAATCATCAGACCCTGGAGCAGATTGTCCAGAGAGATTGTGCAATCCCCATCTTTGAACATATTGAAAATTTGACCAGACAAAGTGCTGACTGCTCTAACAACCTTCTTTGAGCTGGAGGGTGCTCTAGGTGACTGCCTGAGGTCCCTTCCAACCTACACGTTTCTCAAATCTGCATGCAAAAGCTGTGTGTGTCCTGCAGCACTAGCACCGCGGGCAGCTGGTTGCAGACACCATTCAATGAGGAAAGGAACAAAGCAAGGTTGCATTGGATAGAGCTTTCTGGAGTATACTTGAGAAATCTGCTGGAAAACAACGGGAGGTGACTTGGTCAGATGGGTGTTGGTTCCTGCACAAAACTGTTGTCCTGGTGAGCTTCAAAAAAAAAAAAAAAAAAATTATTAATGCACTAATCTAAACTAGAGGAAAATATATTTTTTAAAGTATTTATTCGCAGGGACAAACAAACTATATCAAATATGGCTGGGATGAAGATTCAGCTACAGCAAGAGAGTAACTATATTGTGAAAAGAAGTAGGAAACTGGAACATGGTAAGACAGCAAGAAGTTGCAAGGGAAAAGATACACAAACAGAAGAGACTGCCAAAGATGGTAAAGAATTAGCGATACCTGTTATCTCCTTTGTACTATGTTTGTTGTAGCAGAGCGCAAGAGCCAAGGGCTCACAGTCATTGAGCAATAGCGTGGTGGTTGCTGTTGGTGCTGGCAAATTGGCAGGAAAGTTTAGATAGTGGAACTATGCAATGTGGTTCTTTAGAGTGATAATCCATTAAAATACTTGCTTTCGGAGTGAGTTCTAAAAGACGATTTGTGACTGCCCATATGGGGTCCACGTCTCATATTACTCTTAGTGGAGGGAGCCATAGTTTGAAGAATTGGTGAGGTACTTTTGTGGTCTGACTGATGACTGTCTTTCATTTCTTCAGTGGATTGGAGTTAACATCACTGACTGGCTTCAAGCAAGCCTCCTTACAACAATACTTTTGACAGCAACTGAAACACTTACAAAAATGGGCATTTAAAAATTATTATAATCCTATTAATGTAAAGAGCATTTCTTTTATTTTTCAGATTCACATTCACAAGTGTATAGAGATGTCATTTATGTCCTAGACACATTAATTTCTGATTTTTTTCCTTTAACACTCTTAATTGGAAGAAAGTATGTTACTGCTGATTTATGAATGCTTCAGAAGTGCCAGGGATCATTTTAAATGTACACAGCTGCTCTGCAGTAGTTTAACTTGGCAGATAGTATTAAACCATTGAATTGTGTCATTTATTTGTGTATGCACACAATAAGTTCCTTGTGCAGGTTCTTCAGAAATAGTCTCAATGTCGATTCAGAAATGTGGCCTAAAAATAACCTAGCCCCATGATTTATTGTTTTGGTGCTTGTTTCCAAACAGTACATCTAAAATGAAGAATGGGATACCATGTATACCCCAGATAAGGCAACGGAATGGAAACCATCCGTAAGAGGAGCTGTAGACTGAAGTCTAAAATGGAAAAGTTCCCAGGGTGAGTGAGCAAGACACACGATGGGAATCAACCTGTGTTGCTGATATTTGGGAGCACTGCAACTTATTTCATTGCTGGGCAAGGGAGTGCATGATGTTGTGTAATGAGAAAGAGCAGCGGTCATGACAGCAGTATCACTGGTTGTAATGGGGTATAAATCAGGGCAATTTACCCTGTCATTCCATTCAGGGCATCATGAAAGTAGCGCCTGTTGTCTGGAAAAAATCTGAACTCAGATAATAATATAATGCATTTCGCATACGCCCTATTGAATGTATGAAATCCTACAGTATCAGAAAATAGAACGCTTCAAAATCAAGTCTCTTTATACGAAGGGGTCACATCTGCAAATATATTCTACAATCAATACTATGTGACTTGATTTATGTCTTAAATAATCCCATGAAAAAAAAGCAGTATAGATTCTATTATAGCTCTAAAAAAAAAAACTTTTTAGGCCATGATAATAATCCCTTTGATCCACACCATTTAATGTATTGGAAAGCAAAAGAACTTCCCTTATTTCTCATTTGGCTGCAAAATGGAATAAAAATAGCCTTCAGGGAACTGTAGATTCAGTTACATCCTCAACAGGAGAACCTAACAGGCAGTGTTTAAAAACCGATTGATAGGAATCATCTCTTGATGATCATAGCAGAACTTTTTAGGCTGCTGATTGCAAGCACAGACATGCTGGAAAGCAAAATTTATGCCTGTCAGGTTTTCTGCCGTGCTTTGTCTCCTCTTCTCTTCCCCTCAAACCAGATTTCAGCAGTCTGACATAGAAATCAAGAACAATGGCCAAATAAACCTGAGCTAAAGACTGATATCAGACCCGTAAGATTCAAATATTTTTCTTTGGTAAACAGTGCAAAAGGGAGAAATTAAAAATGAAATTGTGGTTAAGTTTGCCTTAATCTTTTATAAAGTGACAGAACTTTAGCACTTCAAAAGCTTCAGGAGCCACAGAGACTTTAGAGGGTAGGTGTAGCATTATTTATGCATGATGGTTCATTTCTTTCTTTCATCACTCTCACAAAATTTCCATGTGCTCTGGGCAGGCACAACGTGGAGAATGACTTGCTTTCAGGAGGTCACAGAATTTCTGTAACCTTGTTATAAAGGCCTGTGAAGCATGAATTTACTTCTTATCCAGGATCTGTCCTGGCAAAAGCTGATGAAATTGAAATGTCAGTAGGATTTCCTTTTTTTCTCCTTGCCTTCTGATGTGTCAGCTCGGTGCTACCTGTGAGGGGATGGTGGCGCCCCTTAGCTGCCTTACCCAAGATGGCAGCATAAGGAAGCTCAGACCAAGGTGCAAAAACCAGAACACCTTGGATCATCTGCTTTAAATAAACTGGGCTAGTAGGCTACCACTTGGAGACTTAAAGCAGAAAGTAGTATTATCAATAATGTGAGTGAAGAACTTGTTGGGCAGCATTGCCTTCTTTTCTTACACAACCTCAGCCTTCAGTGCAGAAAAATAAGGCGGCCCAGGAGGTACTAACACTGGGTACACATGGAATGCACTATGGAAACAGGGTTGCATATTTATGAGGTGATGGGCAGTATGTTGGAGAGATCACTTGGGACATCTAATTTAACCTCCACTTTTACATGGGACTTCTTGGTCCCATTCATCATTCCCACTACTGTGGTACAAATCACAAATTTGGTCTACACTGTTTTTCTAACTTCTACTTCTCCATTGCAGTAACAGTTTTGGGGTTTTTTTGTGATATATATTGTGCTGTGGAGACTAGAAGAGGCTTTTGCTTAGGTCACTAGGGAGGGAAATAAATATTTATGTAAATAACAGAAGCTATAACAATTGCCTTGGTAGATTGACCTTCTTTTGTTAAATCACATATTTTTTAGTTGGACAATCACAGCACAACACTTTTTTTTCCAACATTTTTTTTCCAACATTTTTTTTATGAATATGATTTTATGTTGACATTGTCCTGAATTATTTCATTTTATTATTAAAGTACAGAGGGAATTGTTGGAAGTGTCCTTTGTGCAACACTTCCCTGCTACACAGGCCCAGCATAATGGGCAGAACAATAATCAGTTTACTGAGGCTGCAGTTATAGCCCCGTTTCTTCCATTAGCTGATTAAATCTTTATGACCGATGCAGAATGTAATGTTCTTTAAGCAAACTTATTACTATGCCAACAGTGCAGACACTCTATGGATGACATCTTCGTCTTCATGACTAAAAGTCACGCACCACAGCCTGAGGAACTAGTCAGCAAGTCCCAGAAACCAACTTTAAACCTGAACAAGACTAAGGTTTCTGTTTCTGCAATGCCAGGTTTAGAGCATCAGCAGTAACCAAATAATGCTCTTACTTACAACTAAATGTTCTATATTCTAAGAATAAAAACCAAGTAGGGTGATTTCGTTATTTCAGTCTTTTAATTGCATTTTATAGTACTTGTGATAAAAAGAGGAGGAAGAAACAGAAGTGGTTTATGTTCCTGCAGAACCACAGGAGGTTTCTATCTGACACTGTTGCAAACTGTAGATAATTGTGTCATATAGACAGGAGTCAGCCACAGCTGATTTGTGTCCAAACACCAAGTCACAATTAGCAATGTTTGGAAGCCACTCGCCTCCCTCACATCCCCCACAAGGAGAGGTGTAAGTGTGAGGAGAGTCACTTAAAATAGTGAATTAGTGAATTTAGTTTGAGGGTGAGACACTTACTTGGGATGTTTCCGGACTCTTTCAGGCACCAAAGGGTAAACATGCAAGGGTGAGGGGTATGATTGCATGCCCAAGCAGCATGGCATGGAACTTGGTACATGGACTGAAATGGGGACCATGTACAGTCCTGCTTCCCCCATCTCTGTGTTCTAGTATCTTTGCCTCCCCCTCCAGCCCAGGAGCTGTTGCACAGGCCACATTACGGACTGGCCTGTGGTATGGATGAGGTATAACTATACCACAGCCTAGAAAGTGCTGCAAAAGTCAATCCTGCAAGAGCTTGGTCTTGGGTAACCATTCTTAAGGAAAATTACTCGGAAAAGAGCTAGTGATCTCTCTCCTTCAGTCTTACAAGGCAAATGTCAGTGTTATTCCCTTTGACAAAGATATATTCCACTTTTGTAGCAGTGCTAATGCGTGTTAACAGGGATAGGAAGGCTTAAACCCACTTTTTTTCATATCCCTTATGGACGACTTTATAAAAGTGCATGTAAGGTGCAGGATGCAGCCTTTCTCTTCATAGATGGCTGTTTCTTCAGTGGTATGGTCTGATTACCTTTTGATGTGTTTGAAATGCAAAGCCAGATTTTGGTACTCTAACTTGCTTCTAACTGTGAATGAGAAAGACTGTCTTACTGGTACTGAAGAGGGACATTCCTTTGACTGTGACTCCAAAGCTTGTCAAATATTTGATTTCTACACCTTTCACTGATCTGAATAAATTGGATTAATTAAGGGAAATGTTTGCCTTGACATCCTAAAATATTTTGAAAAATCTCCCTTGGCCTTTCAAATTAAAAAAAATCTTTTGAATGCAAACCAGCAAAACAAATACGTTAATTCTTGCGCAGAAGTGAGAAAAATCAAATATTCATGGCTCAGGAGGGTGTTAATGTTCTAATTCATGCCAAAGCAGATTTCTGGCAATTTTAGTTAGGAAGAATCTAAGGGTGCCAGAGACAAATAGCAGGATCCTGATCTTGAGAGATTTTGGAAAATGCAGCTCTTGCTGCAGAGGCACTGCCATGCCCACCCAGAGGTGCCAGATGCAGGTCAGAGGAGACAAGCACTCGAATCCTGCCTATCAGCTGGATGTGTGATCTTCAAAGTGATGGAGAAAACCTGTAGGCCAAGTATCATCTTAGAAAAGGCCATATCCTCAGATACTAGGACTAGAAAAAAAGCTATATTTTTGACAATAAATATTGGTAATCTGAAGTTTTTTAAGAATAAATATTTTTAAGAAGAAAACAGTGCAATTGTAATCCCTGCTGAGCAAAACATTACTTCTGCGACACTAGAAAAAGCTTTACTTTCTAATGGCTGGTTCACCAAGTACTTCTTAGTAAAGGTGTGCCATGTTTTTATGATGAGATGTAAAGCCAGGCAAAACTTCACCTAGGTTCAGCCTTTTTTTAATGAGTTTGAAATTCAGACTCAGGTTTACCAAAGATTGACAATTACTGGAGAGAAAACTGTGGTTCAAATCCGAAACATAATTCCCTGCTTTCCAAAACTCAAATGCATGGCACATATAAACTAAGTGTCATTAAAAAAACCCCAACACACCAACCAAGAAAAAAACTCACCAAAACCCACCACTGCTATTCAAGCAGAAAACTTGAAATGCTGAAGGATTTGTTTTTTATTTTTCTAGGATAAATACCTCTATAACCTAATTTTTGCAATTCTTCATTTTCTGTATGTGAGAGGGCATAAAATTTCTATGGCATTATGGTAACTAGAGGTAAACTGAATGACTGCCCTCCAAAACTCCTCCCGCAGGTGTGTTCAAAAGATTAAGTTAGAAGCTTCTCAGCTTTGCATGGTCTAAATTAGTCCTGAACAAGAACCCTACATTAATCAAAATGAGTGAAAATTTTTGTTTAGCTCGAGTGGTAAGAGGCCTGTGGTTTGGGAGCAGAAGGTTGTGATTACTGCTCATCAGGCTATAACCAGACCAAATCTTGTTCTGTTACACTAGTGTAGATTGGCAACAACTCAGCTGAGTATTGAGATTTATATCACAATGCATTGGAAGTCAGAAACTGATCCACCTCAAAAAACACTCTTGGAAATGAACTTTCACTGATCATTTTAGCATCAGTATTACTACTACAATTCTTCTGTTAACTAATTCAGATGACCATTTGGTAGGCACGCTGGACAAACAAATGCTGATCCATCCAGGGCACTGGAGAGTAGAGGAGTTGCTCTAATTCCTAAGTGACAGGTTTGGACCCTTTCATCCACTTTCCTAGCTCCAGAACAACCTCTGAAAGTCCCTCTGTCGCTTCTACTGCAGTTCTTTCCCCCATGCCTTTAAAACAATCCTTTTAGACCTGCTTCCCAGAATGGTAAGATGACTCCTGCAGTAAGGCTTCGGCAGGAAAACATCACCTGATACCTGTGGTGCCAGCCCCAGGCTCTGACACTGCCACTCCAAAGCTATAGAGAACTTGATGGATTTGAGCAGCCACCACATGGTCTTGAGACGCGGTTGATGAGTTACAACCTAAAGGGTCAGATAGTGGTCAAATGTTGCGTCAACATAATAATTTTGTCAACCCTGTGTTAAATTTAATCAATAACAATTTCAAAAATTAAAGCTCTTTTTAACACCTGATGTTCAGTGGTTTTAGATGTATGCACTTGATCACTGTCAGGGCACAGCTGAAATGGTTCATCTTGAACTACGTTTTGGGCAAGGAAGGTCTTTGGAGAGCTCTGTATTGGGATCAGTGGTGCAGTACACACCATGGGAGGTGTTGTATCTGCACTGGAACACTCTTTGCTTCCCCAAAAGCACAGACCTTCAGCCAGGAGGGACTTTGTTACAGCTGGCCACAGCTTGAGGCTTGTTATCTGCAGAAAGGTTTGCACATATTCATTTCAGTGTAGAGGTCAAAACTTCCTACCTCTTCTTGAACCTTCCTGTTGTTTTCCCCCAGGTACTCCCTGCAGGATATGTGGGTGGAGGGATTCCCTCAGCAATCTGGCTGTTCCCAGCCAGTGGCGAGAGCCCATCAACACCTCTGCTGGGACTGGGATGTGCCTCCCCAGCATAGACTGAGCATCTGTGCTCTCCTACAGATCTCCAGCTGTCACGTCATTCTGCTGGAGCTGCTGTTGGAGATCAGTGGTATCTAAAACAGGGACAGCAAAATCAGATTTGGACAAATTTTGTTAGCTCATTTGTTAGTTCATTGTGTCTTAAGTACCATATGTGTGAGCCAGAAAAGTAGCGTGTGTTTTGCAGGGTGGCATTCATGCAGGACTGACATAATTATTGAACATGGCCTTGAATAACAACCAACAAATTGTATATAAGAAAGTTTTATGAATATAACATAACTATTTTCTTAAATGTTGCTATAAAATATGTTGACATAGCTGTAGACAAATCATACATATATGTAATTTATTAAATTTATGTACATATATAAAAAATTAAGACAAACAAGATATAACCATTCAACAAAATTTGAACTTTCCCTTCTCTATGTTTTTGCCCTCATTAGACTCCAAGAACCTGGACATTCCTTTTATTTCTGTGAAAGCTTATAAAAATGGAGGTCAATAATCCAGCAATCCTGGATTTAAATTCTTACTTAAGCAGATTAATTCTTTATTCTTAAAACTAAAAAAATAGCTGAGATGTAAGAATTGCAAATAGTAACAGTATTATTCAAGTATTGGCAGCTGCTTTTTTCCCAAGAGCCTTGTGATACTGAATGTTTCTCAACAGGACTCCTGTAACCTGCTCATGTGTTTTGTTTTTAGCCTTAGCTTTGCAGCTCTTTTTTTCTCCTGAGTTAGACTGGCAAGGATGGCTGATGCTAGTGCGAGGTGTGGGTCACTTCCTGGGCTGCTCTGGGAGTTGTATGTGATGATCACCTGCTGGTGAATAGAATAAAAATATGAAGAGTATTCTCTTCCTCTAGTACCCTATAGTTGCAGGGGGGGGGGTTGTTTTTTGTTGTTGTTGTTTGTTTGGTGTGGGTTTTGTTGTTGTTGTTGTTGTTTGCGGTGGGTGTGATGGTTGTTACAGAGGAGAAGAAAAGAGTTTTGCAGGTGTGAGAAGTAAACATCTTGTGCCTCCTGCCCATATGCATGGTGGCACACTGGTTATCTTGGATCAGTTAACCAAGGATAATGTTGCTGTGACTGTGGGGCTTCCTCTGTCTCCTGGGTAGCTAGTTTCCTTCTACTACAACCCAGCAATCTTTTTTTTTTTTTTTTTTTAAATAGATAGCACTAGCACTAAACTTTGCACTAAGTTCCACAGAACAATCTCCATCTTCCAGACACGTCAACAACTTTCCATTCTCCATTGCTGTTACTTCCTTGTGGCCAACCGCCTTGCAATAGATAAATAATAGATTTATTCTTCCTTTGAGTATGTACCTTTATGCTATCTCTTGGAATATTTTTGCTTCACAGGCTGGCACCAAAACAAAATTAAAAACATGAACAGAACTTCAAAACAAGCCACTTACTCTTGGAAAACTTACTAGTAATTTTGTCTGCTTTATTTTGATCATAATGTATTTTAAGATGTTTATTTTGGAAATGTGAATGGTGGCAGATTCCAGCTTTCATGCCTTTCATTAGTTTATTGCTGCTAAAATTAACTGCGGAAACTCAAATCTATTTCTAAGTACAATATTATGGTTCTACATATCTTTTTGGAGTGAGGTCAGAGGCACAGCTTCCAAGAGACCTGACTCTTTGGTTTGGTCCTTGCAGTGCCATTTACATGAGTGAAAACGCTGCATGCTCCAACAATCTGTCTAGGGTTGCACAACCCCTCGCCTCAGGTTGGAGTGGAGTGGGTGAAGGAGCCAGCACATGGTGTTCAGCTGGAGCAGCATCAGGCTTGGACCTTCAAGCCAGAGTTCCCCGCGACACAGCGATGAGCTGCCTGCTGCACAGCACTGGGGGTTGTTCTGCCGTAACTTAAGGCAGACTCTGGCCCATAGTCATTTATTTCAGCAGGGTGAAACTCCTGTGCTGTGTGTAAGGAAAGATGGAAACTCTCCGGAGTCACCCCCTGTCTCCTGATGGGTACACTTGGGTAAGACCAGGTTGGTGCTGTCTTTGGAGTAAGCACTGGCGCAACCTGCCTCAGGAGTATGAATAGTAGGAGCTTAAGTCTCTGAGCACGGACTTTTTCTTCAGAGCAAATCCCTCCATTAAAGTAGCATTTGAGGGAGCCAGCATGTGTTACTTGTGCCTTTCCAGAAAGGGAGACTGACTCACAGGACGCTGTTCAGATGTGGGAACAGAGCTGGGGATGAGCCACCAGATGTGCTGGCTGCTCCCTGTGCAGCCATCTCTCGGCCTTGAAAAGGTGCTCCTGCCTCGAGCTATCAAAATGTCCTTCTAGGAGATTCTGTTTCATTGGCATCCCTGTCCTGAGAGCAAATGAAAAGGAAGCTGGATCCCCTCCATGAGATTTTATGCTGTTCCCACTGTTACCATGATAATTTTCATATTTTGAATACATTCCAAGAACATTTTTGCATCTTTCTTTTTACTACAGATACGAACAGCTGTTTTAAGAGAAACTGATTAATAGATGAAATCTTGTGTGTTTTCCAAGTATTCGCTTAACTACAATGACTGAATTGGCAGAAAGCGGTTTCTGGACTGAGGCTTGATTTGTGAAGAGCCATATTATGCAAACACTTGATTTATGATCCAGTGGGTAATAATTTATTCAGTATCATGGGACCAGACTGCTAGTCTCATATCCATTATTGATATACATAGTTAAATGAAGATTAAGAGAACTCTCTTAAGGAAATTCTCTGTTCAAAGAGAAATCTCAGACTTGCTTCACACTACTGATAATTTAGATTTAATTTTCACCTTGTATTAATTCTCAGCCCTCTGACATTGGCAACTGGAATTCCCAGTGATCTCTGCGGGGGCAAATTTTCATCCATGTATGTAACCGAATTTGAGACCACAGGTATAGAAGAAATATATTTTGTCCCTTAATGAGAACTAAGCTTCTTTCTGTCTGTTGCCAAAGAGGTTTTTCTCCTTTGCTTTGCACAACAACTAGTCCAGAATGATGTAGTCTTTAAATTAAGGTTCCAGCAGAGGTATTCAAATCTGGAGTTATTTGTCAAATTAGTCATGATACTTATTTGTAAGTAATAACAACTGGAAAATTTCACATTACAAGCTAGAAGGAAAATTAGGCTAAATAATTCTTGAGCAATGTTCAGATTTCAGGCAGGAAATCCTGCTCACACGGGATCACATCATGTTGCACACCTTTTTGCGGCTCTTTATCGGGAAAGGATTTCTGCTTCTTTTTAAAACAGTGGGAGGGTTGTAGTAGAGATGTGAGGAGATGCCTTTACCTGCCAAGGAAGCTCTAGTGTCTACTGAGGGCAAACTCCAGCGAGGTTCAGCTTGCCAAGCATGGTGTGATCTGGGACTGACTGAAATAAGGAAGACTGGGAACTTACCCCTTGCCCCTGTGACAGTGAATATGGATTCATTTTACATTAGATAGGCACCTGACTGAGAAAGAGGGAGTTCTCTGTTTTCCCTTGGTTACCACCAAACTGCTGATGCCAGCACACTCCTGTCAGTTTGGGGAAGTTTTGTGTCCCTAACTGCAGAACAGCCGAGCTTCAGCTGCGAGTTGGGTGGGAATGTCCCGTTAGCCTGGTGTTTTGAGTATCCTTGTAAGAGGGTCAGCCCTCTCAGGTTGCAGGTGGACTAGGCACTGCATCGCACAGTTCCAGACCAAGTGCTCTGATGGGTACGTTAGCAAAAAGCAAGCTGCTATGACCACTCCTGGCTGTTTCTGAGCCAAACTCACTGCTTTCAGTGGATGATAAGTGTGCTCAGGGTGAGCATAAGTGGTCAGGACCTCCAAGAGACTATCATCTCCTCACCTTAATCAAGAAAATATATTAACAGCGCAACTTTTGGTACCTATGTTAAGACCATGATTCAGCCTTAGACATCTATAATGTAAATTTCTAAATCTGACTTACCCTTTTAGAGTCCCTTTAGAGCAATTGCAATGAAGTAAGCACTTTAAAGGGGTGATTAATTTCACCCAAAAGCAGTCATACAGAATAGACCACACAGATTTCCACCCAAAGAAGTTTAGAAGGACCCTTTATTGATTACCTTAATTGATTACCTAGATACAATTTTTTTCCTGGCTTGCTGTGCTGAACATAAATGCTTATGATAACTCTGAGGGGCGTGAAGTCCTGGGGGAACTGAAGCCTGAAATAGTTGCTCAGACTGAACAGGATTTAGCTGAAGACTTTTTCCAATGTGTGCTAGCAAAGTTCCATGTGAATATCTGTGATTGTTTATAAAGGAATGTGATTATTCAGTGAAAGACTGGATATAGACTGAAAATGCAAGACTGACTGCCCATCAACAGCAAGAGAGCTAGACGGCCCAAAGGTACTTTTGCCTAGCCTTTTCACTTCAAACATAGAGTTCTTAGGTCCCGTTTCCGTAGATGTGTGCAGGGAGTTGCACACCTGCTCTGCCCATGCTTGGAGCTGCTGGACAAGGGTCAGTTCTGGAAGCCATTTAACACAACAGCAAATTCACATTCCTCAGGCCTCTTTAGATCTCTGCTTCAGTGCCTAGAAACACAGTCCTTTGATCAGACTTAAGGGCTAACCTTTAACTATTGCCTCCTTTCCTTCCTCCCTCCCTTTTCCTTCCTTCCTCCTTCTCTCTTTCGTCCCTTCCCACCTTCCTCCCTTCTTCTCTCCCACCTCCCTCTCTCCTCTTCTTCCCACTTGCCTGCCTCTGCATAACCCAAACAATTTAAAACAGTATCTTGATTTGTCATTATAAATAAATTGAGAATGGTTCTGGTCCTTCCCCCTGTGCTTCTATGCAGCACCTATTTTGTTCATCCCTTCCATGTGACTTCTGGTTCTCTTTAAGGCAAGTAATGAAACAAGTTTTGTTATAGTAGTTAATGAATCTACCTTAGAATAATAATTTATTAGGCAGAGGAACATGTGAATATTCTCACTTCTAAACATTGGTACCATGAAAGGAAAAAGTACATACCTATTCCCCAGGAGGATATTTAGGTGATGAATATACTAACAGGGATGCAAACACAAATAATGTGCAGAAAGAAATGGAGACAAAGCAAAATAAAATTGTTCTATTAAATTGCGTACAGTATCATGGCAGTGGTATTTTTCTTGTTTGAACAAATTAATATTGAGCTGGCATTTCTTCCACATTTCATAGGATGCATGGGCTAAAGAAATAACTTTATGAGGGATCTCAACTCCTTTCACTTTGTCATCTAGCCTATAAAAATTTTGGGCATAATAACTTTGCTCAGTTTATGTTGAAGCACTATACTGAGCCTCTGAAGCTGTAGGTGCTGTCCTTGCCTTACTATCAGTCCCGTGCATGACCACTTCACTCTGTCCGTGCTATATTTTCCCCACCTGTAGAATGGGGATAACAAAACTGCCTGCTTTCAATAAAAATAAATTAATTTTTTAAAGGTGGCAAAACCACTGGAAAAACATTAATTATTTTTCGGAGTTTAAAACAAACAAAAAAACCCACACAAAACACAACCTTTGAGATTATAACAGCTAACAGAAGCAAATTATTTCTAGGAGCAAAATACATCTCAGTGAGACTGAAGAGTCAACATTTATAGCTTTTTTGAAAGGCACAAGTTTGCATATGAATAGTGCTTGAACTTTGCCTTTTCACTTACAAAACACTTTAGTGTCATTCAGTAATTCAGGAAGTGAATCAAGTACAAAGGTGTCAGTTTACAAATTTCATAGAGGAAGTGACATTAAGGTCATTACCCATACTAAAAATAATCAAGCCAAAATTCTTAAAACCAGTTTTTTTCCTATGGAGAAGATAACGTAAAAGGACTGATTTCTTAGTCATAGGGATTTTTTTGTCTGCGTTTTTGTTTTGGTTTCCTTCCCAAAATTTGCATAGACTTGGTGAAAATGAAAATAGGGCCTTTATTTCCACCTATGAATTTCCAGCTACTGTCAAGTTGGCATATACACAAATAAACTGGTTTGTTCTTGTAGCTCCATTTTGCAGCCTAATCTGCAGTCCAACCCACAGCCACCAAAGAAAGGTTTCACTCTTTCTGAAAATATGCCTGAGGATGATTAACATGGCAACAGTTAGCAATTACTTCACTCTTCATCTTCAAAGCACTTAGCAAATCTCTGCTGCTAGTCCACTGAGATTTGTGACACTTTTTTTCTGCAGGAAATATTGTTCCTCCCAGTTTATTTGTGACCTCTGTAAGCTGAGATTCTGCTACTAGAAAATACAAAGCATCCAGAGTGTATCAGCAAATCTGGACCTTATTCGGTAGCTTAAGGTGCTTTTAGTTATTCAAATGACCCCTGTGCAGAGCTCACCTGAATTTAAATCTCTGAGTGAATGTAGGGAGTAAAAGTGTTGTTTTGTAAATCACCACAAATTAGTTGTTCACAGAGGCGCTGAGCTTTCTAGCCTCTGTTGGCTGGAGACTGCAGTCAGAGCTGAAACTGCTTAAGCAATTTTAGTCTTGGTTAATATTTGTACTGAGTGCATCTGCCTAGCTCCCACCTACCCCAGCACTGAGGACCGCCTGTGTTCTGGACATCAGATCTGGCCAAGTAAAGTGAGCCAGCTCCAACTGCAAGTTGGTGGGGTGGAGTACCTTGGAAACTGCCTAAAGACAAAATGATTCTTTAATGTGAAAAGTGTGATTTTTCCAAGTAATTTGACCCAAGTGGAAACAAAGCTTGTCAGAGACTGTATTACGTGAAAATGTTTGCAGAATGATGTCAGTGTGTTAGCACCGTTAGTAGACAGTTGGGGCTTTATTCACAAGACGGGAGCATTTTCATTGCATGTAGTAGATTCATAAATGAGACTTTCTACCTGTAAGCGAGCTCTGCGAAAATACAGCCCTTCCATTTTGAGGAAAACCATATTTTTTTGCATAGATGTGCCAAACTGGTTTGCAGGTCTCTGAACGCAGGTCATCAAAGAGCCTGCAAAGGCTTGTGCGTGGACATGAGTCTCTGTAAGCAAAAGGTAGTGGAAGGACACTGGGGCACAGGCTCAAAGGGGTTTCCCAGGCATCAGGTGTAGCCCCCTGGTTTCGCTGTGGTGGCTCAGGCCAAAGATCCACCTACCTCTGTCTCCACTCTCCCTGGCGCTTGTTTAGGGAAATGTGTAAGAAGCAAGGAATGTATGAAGTGATGCTTTCCCAGATATACTGCCATGGCTCTGACAGTCTCCGCAGCAACTGCATCACGCAATCCGCTCTGTAAGACAATTGGAAAAATATGGTTTGTTTGGGTGTTAACAGACCTTCTAGCTCAGTGATGTTTCCTGTTGGAGATGATGAAGTCAAAGACAGAGTGGACAAGCAGCAAATGCAGGGCAAGTGAATTGGAGGGATGTTTTACTGAACCTGGGAAGCCTGGAGTCAGTCTCAAGCTGGGAGACAGGCAGCCAGTTCTCCATAATATTTTGGGCATGTTCAGCCACCCATTTCCCTGTGGATAGGAGTCTATGAGTGCTAATGAAAGGATGGGATGCACAGTGCCATGCAAGGGGAGGCAGGGGCTACTTGGTCAGCAACTGTATGAGCCACCTTTTTCGGGGCTTCTGCTGTCCTTTGCCTCAAAACCAGCAGTAAGGAGGCTGTGGAGGAATTCAGCCAGGAAGGTCTTCAGTAAAGTCTTCTAATTTTCTGTAGCTGGCCCTTGCTCCTCTCTGTGGGAGCAGGGAATGAATATTGCCTGTATCATTTACAGCTTGCTGCCGTCAATTTCTGTGGAATAAAATAATCCTCTTTCCCCTCTGCTTCAGCTTTGCTGAAACAAGATGATATATAATCTGCAGGTGGTCTGTGGGATGGTCCCTTGCTGGTGATTTAATTTTCGTTGTGGTGCAATATATTGCTATTGTTATTTGCACATCTTCAGTAGTAACATGCTGGGGAAATACAGATACTTTTATTAGAACAGGCTGAAGCATCTTAGCATTTGGGAATGATTTGGCTTTACAGTACCTGCTGTGCCACAGGTTCAGTGTACACTTGTGCAAGCATATCAATAACAGAAGGTAAAATGTCCTTTTACAGCATCATTTCCTATGGTCTCCCACACGGGTTCCCACACTGCTCTGTTCACTAGTGCCTAAAGCCTAGGGCAGTAGTGCATCGAGTGATGTGACTAACATCTGTCATGCATTGTGCTCTGAAGGAAAGTGTGTGCAGCAGATTTAAATCCCTCCTTAGGCCTAATGCACATGTATTTCATTTAAAAGTCTGACAAAAAAAAAAGGGGGGGGAAATAAATCAACATGGTCTTACCCTCACTGTTTAATTAGTTCTTATTGTATTCATAGCCCATTTTCACTTCATTATTCATAACTGTCAGTTCACTTTTTTTTTCCTTGTTTAATTAAAATTATTTAGGAGAAATCAGAATGAGGCGAGAGTGCCTGACTTCCAGGCTTGGGGACCAAATTATTTTTTTCTGCATAGGTCAAGTGCAGTATAGGCAGCTGCAATGAAAACTGATGTCTGCTAATCTGCCACAAGCCATGATTAAGGGAAAAGACAGGTAAAACTGCTTCCTCATTCATTTCTCCAGCCCAGGTTCTTATTCCTTCCTTGGTCTGACTTGTGCTTGTTGATATCTAACTTCAGTGCACTAAGAGTGTGGAGGTAAGCCTCAGCCCTCCAGCTATCCAGTCTCCTCAGATCTTTCTGAAAGACACTATAAAGCAAGTCCAAAGTCAGAGACCTTCACAGCAACCTCTTGGCAGAAATCATGAGCCAGCAGGCTTCTGACAAAAGCCAAATCTATATATTTGTATCTCTGCACTTGTTGACCTGTGCCATGGCAGTCGTAAAGGCTGGAAGTCTTCTACCCTAGCAGGATGACTCTGAAGATGGCAGTGATGATTGCTCATTAGCCCCAGGAGCTATCTCTGCTTCACTTTTTTTCTTTGCTTGTCAGGCATTTTGGAAGACCATGTCAATAACACCCAGATGAGACTTCTGCCTGTTTCATTAAAAGGAGCTGGTGCAGATGCCAGGCTCATGTTGTGTCGTGGGGAGATTGGGCCTCGGAGCTCAGGTGGCAACAGATATGGACACCAAAGGGGACAACCAGCGACAGGGATGTAGGAACAACGATGGCAGGTCCTTGGGTTGGGGAAGTTTAATTACACTGCGGCACTGGAAAGTATTTCCAGGCAAGATAGCCTGTGAAGTGCTTTTAGTCATTGATCATAGAATCATAGAATGTCCTGAGTTGGAAGGGACCCACAAGGATCGAGTCCAACTCCTGTCCCTGCACAGGACAACCCCACAGTTCACACCATGTGTCTGAGGGCGTTCTCCAGTCTCTTCTTGAACACTGTCAGGCTTGGGGCCGTGACACCTCCCTGGGGAGCCTGTTCCAGTGCTCCACCACCCTCTGGGTGAAGAACCTTTTCCTAATGTCCAACCTATACCTTCGATTCCCTCAGGTTCTGCCATTGGTTGCCAAAGAGAAGAGATCAGTGCTTACCCTTCACAGTGCTCCAGGTGAGGCCGCACCAGTGCAGAGCAGAGCGGGACAATCACCTCCCTCGCCCGGCTGGCAATGCTGTGCTTGGTGCACCCTAGGACAGGATTGGCCCTCTTGGCTGCCAGGGCACACTGCTGGCTCATCTTCAACTTACTGTCAACCAGATCCCCCAGATCCTTCTCCACAGAGCTGCTTTCCAGCATCCTGTCCCCTAGTCTGTATGTACAGCCAGGGTTGCCGTGTCCCAGGTGCAAAATCCGGCACTTGGTCTTGTTGAACTTCATGTGGTTGGTGATTGCCCAGTTCTCCAATTTGTCTAGATCTCTCTGCAGGGCCTCTCTGCCCTCAAGTGTGTCAACAGCTCCTCCCAATTTTGTGTTATTGCCAAACTTACTAAGTACTCCCTCAAGTCCTGAGTCTAAGTCATTGATGAAGAACTTGAAGAGTGCTGGCCCTAAGATGGATCCCTGCAGAACCCTGCTAGTGACTGGTCACCAGCCTGACATTACCCCACTTACTAGAACCCTTTGAGCCCAGCCCATCAGCCAATTGCTCGCCCACTGCACTGTGTGTTTACCCAGCTGCATGCTGGACATCTTGTCCAGGAGGATACTGTGAGAGACAGTATCAAAGGCTTTACTGAAATCCAAAAAGATCACATCAACAGGCTTCCCTTGGTCAGCTAGGTGGGTAACCTTGTCGTAGAATGAAATTAAGTTTGTTAAGCAGGACGAGATGAGATGAGAAGCCATGACCACAGACAGCTAGGGACAGAAAGGCCAGCCTAGCTCCTTGGGGTGCCCTCTGGAGGACTGGGGCCCAAAGAGGTCCCCCCCCATTTTCTGTGTTCTCCATCTTGGCAGAGGAACGATAACAACAGGTTTTGCTGTGGGAAGGAGTTAAGGGCAAGGAGTGGGCAATGCTGTATGTGGGTGCTGGGAGGGAGAGAGCAACAGAAAACAAAGTGCAAAACCCATGTGTGAGAGGTACAACCATGGCCTTGCACACAGCTCACTTGGTCCTCCCAGGGAGCAGCTCACACTGGTTTGGGGCTCATGTCCAGGCATGATTAACTGACCAGCAAAATTGCATGTGCTCTACCACATTGCTCTGTGGTATTGCAGCAGCTGATGAAAACATGTAACCTCAATATCGTGGAAACCATCCTTAGAGAGGAAGAGTTAGCTGGTTTCGCTTTCTCCTTCCTAAAATCCAAATGTGGCTGTTCAGGTAATGCTGTCAATGTTTTTTATTGAGGAATAAGGGCTGCAGCAGTTTACTGGCAGTGGAAGAGCTTGGAGGATTCAGGAATGACCAAGATTTAAATATTTGCTTTTGATTTGAGTGCCCTGATCCCAATGAGGCTCTAGAGTCAGCATATTTCTTTGACCTTTAAAATCAATGGTCATTGATTTAAAATGTGGTCATTGTAAAGAGCTGAACTGGGACATTACTTGTCTTGTGTATTTTACAGTGAGCACTCATTTTTGTGCCTTCTCTACTGGCATAATTAGGCCACTGTTCAGGTGCATATTGCTCTTCAGGAAGGACACATAAGCATGTGTTTAAGACCTATGAAATCACTAGCCTTTTTTGCCTTTCCTAAATCAACAGGACTTAAGCATGTGCTTAAAGTGCTTTTTCCGAACTGGGGCCTTAAATAGCTGAGTTAGCTTATCCACTTTCCTCTTTAAAAGATGGATGTGGAAAATTTCCCAGATTATACATCTGCTCTTCCAATTTACATCGCGGAGGGTAATGCTGAGTACAGAGGGAACAGAAAATGAGAAAGAAAAGTAAAAACAATCCTGAGCTGGCAGCCTGGCAAAAAGAAAGCAAAACAGCTGCCTGCCAGATTTGGAGGGCTGTGCACACCACGTCGGGGCCATCTGCACGCCAGGCTTGCACCAGGTGCTGTATTTAGAATAGAAGGAGAGCCTGTCAAGAGAAAGCAAACCTGCTTATGATCAAGAGGTGTCTTATTTTGCAGTCTTCTCTTGCCATTTTGTCTCCATCTGATACGTTCCTTGCTTCTTTCCTGCAAACTGTTGCAGTGGTATCAGCTGAGGAGAGGAACAATGGCTTTAGTGAGGCTTCTGCCTTGGGTTTGCTTTTTCTTCTCAGCACTGTATGTTACCAGGGCACAGAAACACAAAGAGAACTCCTGTCGTTTGAAGATGTGACATTTGGGCTGCCCCACGGACTAAAAAAAAAGATTGTTCTTCTACAAACCCAGCCTTTTTAGAGGAGTGACACTTCCCAGGGGTGGTAGTGCAGCTCAGGCAGGAGGAGGACAGGCAGTTCAGTGCCTGTGGTTGCTGCGCACAGCCTGCACTTCGGTCCCCCTGCACAGAAGTTTTCCATCAGGTGCACCCGTGCTGCCTCCTTGGGCCAGGTGAGCTGGGCTCCCTGCACCAGTACAGAAGATATGTTTTCTCCAGTGGTCACACCACTGTGTCACCAGTGAGGCTGGCTCAAGCCTTTAGTGAACAAGACACTATAGACACAACCTTTGATTTTCCAGCTTTGACCCTGGCGTGCTTCTCATCCCAGACAGTTCCAATGAAACCACCCCAATTCCTGAAAGTTTTCTTTCATCGCAGTGAGGATTTCATTAGTCTTTCACTGAGGCTATGACAAAATAAAGCAGGGGCCAATATCAATTATGCTGTAGCCAGTCTGAGTTCATTGCAGGCCTGACTGGCTAAAATTTAGAGGCCCGTGATATGTGTGGAATTGACACTCTGATGAGACTCCTGTGCCCTTAAACATGGGGAATTTATGAGCCTTATCTTGGCCACTCGACCATCCTTCTCTTCCTTTACTTGTTCTTTACTTCCTCTCTTATAGTTTTAAAACTTTATCTGGACCTAGGCTGTTCTTTACATCACACACTCTCTCTTTGATTTCAAAGATGGAAGGGAAGTTATTTAAAAATAGGCTCCATCATGGACAGCATTCTGGTAATTAGGCACGGAGCTAGACCTCGTAAGTACATCTGTGGCTCTGAGGGAGGTCAGCATCGTTTAACTTTTGAGGAAGAGAAGAAAATCAAACTGTTTCACCATTTGTCAGGTGAAAGCCAGAGATCTCTTTGTATGGATTTCTTCATGTTGTTGTGTAGCTTTGGCTTTTTTATTCAGATTTTCATTTTCTTGGACAACATAGTATGCAAAAAATTAGCTCCACGTAAGAGCAGCGGGTGCTGATGGGGCTGGGTGGCTGGCTGACATGCTGGGGCTGCAATATACAGTTCTCAAAGATGACCAGAGCATTGCTCTGAAGACATTTGTCTGTCTAAAGCTGGGATGAAACTTCCAAACTGATCTATTATTAAATATAAATTAGACAATGATCTCTCGTTGCTCTTTTTCAGTCATGTTGACAGTGCTCTGGGACTGACTTTCTTCTCAACGAGGTATAAATCACTGAAATCAAGGGATGCGTTTCCCCTTTGCATCTGCAGTAGCAATGGGCTGCAGAAGGGTCAGCAGTTTCAGATGGTTGTGTTTTACACCTGGCATGGGTCACTCAGGAGGGTGCTGCTCAGGGACAACCTTTGCCACTAGTCTGCGTTGTGACCCCATGGTGCAAATCAGCTCATCTCCTGTGCCTCCGTTTCCCGTCTGCAGCATAAACATTAAATACTTTTCAATCTAACACTTCAAAGCTCCATAAAAGAGACATAGACTATTATTACTTCGCATATGGCACAAACAATGAAGAATCAGTCCCAGGGAAAACAGCGGAGGTGAGAGGAATATATGGCTATCTGTATGTCATTAGCAATCCCCAGAGTGTCTTGTCCTCCCAAAGCTCATAAACAGCAATATGAATGTTTTAAATGTAACTTTCTTAAAAAAACCCGTGAAAGGCTACTTTAATTAAATGAACATATCTTTTCTCTTAGATCATAACCTTGGATCCCAATAGCTATGTTGGGAATTCAGAAGCATTTCAACTAATTAAAAAAAAAAAAAGAGTGATGTTCTTTTACTGTTGGCAATTTTTCAGGCTTCATATGTTAAACCAACTTTTCCTTTTGTTAAAAGCAAGCTGAAAAGCTTTTATAATAAGATATTAAAAACTGTTTAACATCCTGGATCATTAATAGAAATACTTGAATGTATACTTTAAGATTAAAAAGGATGATGCAAATCTATATATAAAATTGATTCCTTTATCTGCCCCTTTTTTGTTCAACAGAACAGGATCTTACAAAAATAAAAGTATTGTGTGCCAAAGTGGGAAGTGAGTAATAAATAGAATAAATAATCCTACTTTTCCATTGTTTAACCCACTGCCATCCTCAGCATAAAGGAGAAGAGAGCTTGGGCTTGTGGTTTGGGCTCAGTCTGAGGTGACACAGTGCCTTGCAGAGAACAAGAGAGAGTAGAGCAGTTACCTGGGTCCATGGGGCAGTGGGTTTGCAGACCCAGGTCCCAGCTGTGGTGACCTCTTAGGGCTGGAGCAACAACTCATGGCCAGACTGGCAGGGTGACTAACCAGCACAGGGCAGGCCCTGCACGTGGCCTTGCTTGGGTATGGCATCAGCACAGAAAATTATATTGAGAATGAGAAATTCCACTTTCTCACCACTCCATAGCTCATTTTCTCCCAGATCTAGAAGGTCTGCTGCTGCTAGTCCCTTAAAAATAATGATGGACAGAAGATATTTGTTCCTCTGTCTCCCACTGGGATGATATGGTAGCTCTTTCCATCCTTCAGGATCACTGAATAACATGAGACATAGACCTCCTTGTTGCAGGCAGTAATACAGAAGACTGTCATCTTCATTGGCATTCCTATTTTTGACCAGTTTTAAGTTGTCAAAGTGCAGCATTTGCTGTGGAGACCTGTGACATACGTGTGGACACTGAATACAATATTTCTATGTGCTTCCTTAATCCATCAGGCTTCTGGTCTTCACAACATACAGACAGGAATGTTTCATTATAAATGTTTCATTTACAAAGTTGAAAATACTTTTGATATTTCTCAGGTGACCAGCAAGAGACTTGTCAAGATGGGTCTTATTTCCAGGTTAATTTTGGCTGAGCACTCTTCTCATGTGTTTGGGATGCTCTCAACTATGTGTGGAATGTGAGGTGACTTATTTATCATTGGTTTAGTGCTTGTCTTGACCTGGCAGAATTTTCTAATTTTGCAGCCTCGTTTTAATGATTTGTTTAACACCTACTGCTAAAATAGCCAGTGAGCTCTGGCTACAGACACCAATCAATTAAAATCAGTGTTGGACTATCCTGATGGGTCTTGTTTCCCAGGCCACTGCTCCACCAAGGCGTCTTCCCCATCTGGTATCTCTCTTTCATCAAGAGAGGTTCATCATGATGCCTGGGACCTCTTTGAAGCTTGAAGATCAGCTTCATGGGAATTTGTGCCTCTGTACTGCTGGAAATATGCTGATCAGGGCTCTGAACTTTTTTATCATCTTAAGTCACCACCACTTTTCAGTCATTGCCCATCTTACAGCCACTGTAGCAGCTTGGTTTAATAGAGCAGTGACACTGCCTAGATGGAAATACATCCGCCTTACGTGTTTGCTGAATGGCTCTGAAGGAACTGATTTGTAAAAGTCAGCATGTTGGTACATGGTAGCTAGTTCATGAACAACAACAAAAAGAAGTTGGATCTATAAGTCACTACAAATTATTTAATGTGTCCAGATTCGTTTGCAACCATGAGCTTGAGTGCGAGAAAATCTTGAACTTTGGCCAGAACTCCTTTCTTTTGTTGTTAGCAGTTACATCTGCAGCTTCTTTCTTCTAGTGCTACGCAGATCTCTTTAATCCCTAGAATGTGTTGCCAATTTGATTGTATTTACATATATGTCTATGGCCTCACTGAAAATACCAGCCCCACTCTTCACCACATTTCCATGCTGTGTTAAGGTTTGGTTTGGTTAATGTCACTTTTCTTGTGCCTGGAGAATTTAGCTTCCTGTGAGCTTTTGGAATTTGACTTCTTCCTTTATATATCCAGAGGTTTTTTCTTCCTCTCTCTTTTTTTTTTTTTTTCTTTGTAGTTCTCTTTTCAGTGTACTAAAGGAACCAAGGACATGTACTGCATACCCTCTGGCATGCCATGTTTGATTTAGATGAAGCCTCAATATGAAAAATATACATGAGAATTTGCATTGTGTTTGAAGTGGGTGCAAGCCATGCTCCATGGCTGAGGGTCCTGCAGGAACCACCATAGAGATACAGGAAGTGGCAATGAGTCACATCTGAAGCAAATCCAATTGAACCAAACAAAATAAAATCAAAAGAAACTCAAAATTCTTATATCTGAGTTAACAGATTTTAGTGCTTGTGTCCTGTAATCAGAGCTAAAGCCACCTCACACAGACTCTGGGCCAACGCAATCCCTCAAATAAGTGCTGCTGTTTGCGAGCTCGTGCTAGAGAAATGTGATGATTCACTGTCCCCCAAGGATAGCCTGTGCCTCGTTAAGAGATAAAATCCAGAAGCCTAGAACTCATGTTAAATGCTAAGCTGTGTGCTGATATATGACAAAGTCAGAGCAACAAGAGATCTCCCATGGGCCCCAGAGCCAGCAATCCCCGTGTGTGATGGAAGCTCCCGAAATGCAGAGAAGCCCACACCATGCCACCATCACCGCCCACCTCCTCCTGGCTCTTGGGTGGAAAGGAAGATGACATCAGCTCCAAGGACATGCAGCAGTGTCTCAGTGAACTTCTCCAAATTCAGCTCCAACGTGAGACGTTTGGGTTGAGACGAGGCTGGTTCCCTCGTTGACCCCCAGGGGTTTGCTCCTAGTTTCCCAGGTAAGGAAGGACGATGAAGCTGCTGTTGTGTCCCACACCAAACCTTTACATCATGGCAGGGCTTTTTCCACATCATGAGCTGCACACCCATATCTCTCGGAGTGGGTTTTCTAAGGGTCCAAAGTCTCCACAGAGGCCAGTGCCAACAACTTTTTAGAAATCAAACATATATCATGACAATCATGAGAGCAGAATGTTTCTTAATATATATTTTTCCTGTTGGTACAGAAAACGTGAAATATTTTTTGTCCTTGTATTCTTAAAATTGTACACTTAAAAGAATTCTGTTTCCCACACATCACTCCGGGAAAATATGGATTAATCATGGCTTGTAGAGAAAAAAACAAAACAAAAATAAACCCCACCAAGCCAGTTCTGTGAAAAACTACTAACCCAAGGTTAATGCAGCAGATATATGTAACTTTATCCAACTGATGGGATTTTTCCCATGTTTTACCATTGAGCTTGTAAGGCAAAGGTAAATTAATTTTAAAAAGATATTATCAACATTTTTTACATTAAAAGTCTTATTCCCTTGAAGTTTAAGTAGAAACTCAGAGTTTTCCTAACTCAAAAGAAGCCATTCTGCTTCTCTGGTTGAGCAGATCTGTTGCATTAATTTACGAAGAACATCCACTTGATTTAGTTGAAATAACACTTATAAAGTAATAAATGTTTAGTTTAAGAGGAGGTTAATGAGCAAAGTTTATTACTTACTGGAAAATCATTGAAATTGAAAGCCACATATATTTACATGAAGTATGCAGCATCTGAAATAAATCCAAATAATTTTGTTATTAATTTCCTGTGTTGTTTACATGTGTTAGAGCTATGTTTATTCCAGAAGAATCACTCACCAGGAGTGATAGAAGTCGAAGTACAATCTGGTTTATTTTTCTCAGTAACTTATTAATAACGACATCACTTTTTAGTGTTAGATAGTTTATATGTAACAGACATTTTTCTTCAAATATATACACAGTAAGTGAGAAAACAAAGCAAAGAACTGTGCAGTTAAGTGACTTTTTTATTAAATGAAATAAAATAAAAGTTAATATAATTTTTGCAATCCTGTCTTTTTTATCTATTAATTTCAAAAGATATTGAATAAGTCCCAACAGATTTTACGGTGTAATATTTAGTGTATGTTTCAATAACCAAATACTTATACAATGAAGCACTGATCAAGATCATAAAAACATCAAGGGTTTCATTATGTTTTCTCACAAAGTTACGAATTAAAAAAATAAATATAAAGTTGCCTTAACAAATCAAAGATGGTAGAGTTTATAAAGTCTCCTTTTAAGGCTGGAAGGGAACACATATCACATTTTTATGGCAAGTTACTATATGTTGAAGCAATTTTTCATTTTTCACATTTGGTATGAAAATTATCCCGCATGTTTCTTAACCTCAGACCATCTCCTCTTAGCTCTGGCACGACTGTAGAAAGCAGCTGGCTTTTTCTAAACCAGCTACAAAGGAAATTATTCATGTCCTTTCCTTAGCTCCCAGTGCTGACTCCTCAGTCCTTAGGCCTGCAAAATCCTCTTTGAAGGGAGGTTTTGCTATAGAGTAAATACAACAATGCAAGGTTCATTCGAACCACTTGTGGGCCTGGGAAAAAAAAAAAAAAAAAGGATAAGGTAAGGATAAGGAGTGTGTGGATTTTCCAAGATTGCGTATTGTAGCCTGGGAGCCAGCTCTTGCTTTTTTCAATAAAGACAGATGTGGCCAGGATTGAGTCCAAGAGAGAGAGTCTTCTAGCACCAGACAAGTAGGTTGTATTTGTGGTTTACTGTGTGATATGTGGAATCACTCCTTTCTTCATCATCCACCAAATGTTCCTGGGTTTGGAGTTTGTCTTGCAACAGCTGAGATACACTGCAGGATCAATTCCTCACACCATCGATATACGTGTAAGCAACCCCTCTGCTAACAGGTGACTGGCCAAATGCTCCGGACTCTGCACATGCAAGTGAGGGGTGGGGGGATGACAAACCCACCCCCTCTGGAGGGCTTGTGAGCATGGTGCTTTGCTCAGAGTGAGAAACTGGGATTTTAGTCCTGCCTAGGATGCACACATCAGAGCAACCTTCGCACCAGAGGCTCAGGGGCTCCAGGTCCCCACTGGGAACTGTGTGCACCTCCTTGGAGGAGTGTCTGCAGTACCCCTCTGCAAAGCAAACAGGCTTCTAGTCTGCAGCCCTACTGCCCTCCAAACCCAACTCTGCTGTGGGAGGTTTAACACTTATTTAATGAGGACTATGTGTGTGCATACATATGGATGTGTGTATATCTGTCTACACATACACACAATATAAATTAACTAAACATGTTACTAGGATACATCAGGAAAACCACATCCAAACAAAGAGTCCAATATGGAAAAAGCTATTAAAAGATCCCAGCATTTGAGCTTGTTGTGTATAGGAATAAATATGATTACAGGATACCAATTTTACATTTTGTTCTTTTCCTGCTGGCATTTATAGAGGTGCTGTCCTTCTGGAGGTAACAGGAAGATTGCAAATGATAAAGTAAATCTGATCTTCATAAATAATGTGATGCTCATAATTAAATTGCCCACCTCAAGAAAACTTGGGGAGGAACTCCATAGTTAAAATAAAGTGCACCAGCCTTTGTTCAATGTTACAAAAGGTCCAAGAGGCCTCAGTGGGCCCTCGATCCCTGCCCTTAGAGCTTTTCAGAGAAATGCAGGCATGAAGGACCTTTGTGTTCCAGGTGCCTAAAGGATCAGAGTACCCTCACATGAGCTCAATACTGAAAGAACAAAGACAGGCATTAACTTTACAATCTCATTTTCATCACAACCTTCTTTTAGGCTGCCTAGTTAACCTAAATTATTTCCCTCCATCTTAAATGTGAAGATGCATAGTCAGAGGGCACACGCACTGCAGGGCTCAGGGCTGGTGTGCACCAGCCCCAGGCAGTGCCCAAGCTCATGAGATGGAGGAGTGCCTGGAGATGTTCTTGCAGCCCCAAGGTGCCAATAGCCCCAGTTTGCCAGGGTTCTGGCACAGCCCTAAAGCAGCTCACAAGGGACCAGGATGTGGCAAATCAGCCAGGTGGCAAATACTCCTTGCTGAGTCAAGCAATAGAACAAGATATGCTTTCCCTGTCATGGTTACCTGTTAACTATCTTGTGATGCTCTATGTAGCAATGGTCTGGTTTCTGCTGCCTCCTGTACTACTTCCCTCGAGCTCTGCACACTACGTGTGACACTATAAAGACAGAGACTCAGCCAAGGTACCAAAACTCAGCCCTGCAAATTGTGTTTGGATAGTGAGAACAGAGACCTGGGCAGCTAAAATAAAAGAAAAAAATTTTAAAAGAAAAACATTTTAAAAGTGTCTCAAAAGTAGACTCTTACAGGGCCTGTGGCTCTCCTAGGAGCAGCACCTGGTTCATCTCACATGCTTCAGACAACATGATGGTGTAGGAGTTGGCATTTCCATCCTGTTCAGGCTGTTAACGTGCAACTTCTCTGGGCAAAGCCAAATGTGCTTTCCCCAGATGCTTTCTGAAGTGTCAGGGTGTATTATGAAATGCTAATTTAAATGGCACTAGCCATGCGACTAAAAGGCTGAAACTTTTTTTCTAGTCATGATTTTCCAAATTGAAATTCCTCTTGGAATTGACTTTGAAGTCAATAATGAACCTCCCATCGGGTTTAATGCAAATAGAATCAGCCCTTACTGGAGATTTTAGTGGAGCAGAGAAAAACATTTTCCATGTTAAAAGGTTTTCCTATTAGTACAGACACATAAAAGCCTTCTCAAAGCTATAGTGTTAAATATTTTAATGTGCTGCCAAACCTCATCAGTCCTCATTGTTTAGCAAAAATGGCACAAACATTCTGAGTTGCTAGCTATGGCATTTTCTGTGTATTAAGATCAATAATATGCTTTACAATGAATAAAGGGTTGTCTAATGAGAAAAGTCTCTTAAAAGTCAAGACAATTCCAACTCTTATGAATGATTATAAATTATGTGGTTAATTTTATGGGTGTGGGGTAGGGGGAGATTAAGGCACATGAACCATACTTCCTCACTTCCTTTCTTTACCAGCAATTGTACCTCCTCAAAACCTCCCCTCTTGATCAGCTGTATGAATTCTAGGAAACACCGACTTGACTGCTAGTGTAAGGAGCTAAGTTTTCCATTTCGACACCATCTCTGGGCTCTTAAAATATTATTGGAACAAATCTCTTTGACAGGCTCTACTGACATATACAGAAGGAAGGCTTGGTTCAGATCTCTCAAAAGTTGTGCTTTTTAGACCCTATGCTCTACTCCTTATTCAAGCAACCTCAGCAATTAGTAGATTGGGCCTTTTTGTTCTTCTGCATTAAGCAACACAGATGTGCATGTAAAGTCCCTTCACCTGTAGTGAGTTTGGCCTGGCTGCACAAAAGCTCTGTGTGAGGCCAGGCAGAACTTCAATGACTTCATTTTTCAGATACGAAGGGCAAAGTGAGCTCTGAACGAGGGGCAAGGAGCCTCAGTGAGGGGATGGCAGCATGGGTGGGTAGTGTAAAAGGTAGCTGCACACAACATGCAGCATCTGTCTTTGAGAAGGATGGGCGTCGGATGTGTGTGCACTCCTGCAGACTCCAGCTGCAGCTGGCTCACGCCAGCGATGCCACATATCAGTGGCATCCTGTGCTGGTGCCTTTGAAGACCTGTGTTTTTTGCTCTCCAGCGACATGGGTACAGCTACTCACTGTCTTTATGCAGCATCTAAAAGTCCATTGCCATTTCACACAACTTCAACAGGGCACTCTGGTTTGGACATTTTCCAAAGCCCCTTCACTGACAACTTCAAGACAGACATACATATCAGAGAAGGAAAAACCCTCACATCCTTTTTCCCGAGGGAACAAAATCTCCCAGCACTTCCCTGTGAGCAAATCAGCACTACCTAGGTCTGGCAGGGACCTGGCTTCTAGTCCTTTCCTGCATTGTAGGGGTGGAGAAGAAGTATTTTCTATCAGAAACTGAGAACTCCATTATTTTTTAATAGAAAGCAATGGCCTGATGGTTAGTAGAACATTCCTAGAGGCTCAGGGGACCTCATTTCAGCTCCTTACGGAGGTTAAACTTCTACTTCCACCCTCTGTAACAGTACACTGATGTCTGGGTAGAAACTGTTCCTGTGTTGGCACAGGCAAGGGAGAAGGGAAGAGGGATTGAATCATTATTTGTGCCATGCAGATTAATACAGCTTCAAGGGAAATAATGTTCTGTCTTCTCTCTGTCTTTTGAGTGCCTGATATTCTGTGAGCTCCCTACTGCTGACTGCACTGTCTCACTGCTGGCATTTCCCTGCCGTTCTCTGGTGCCACTGTTTTTCATGCAGACCTCGTTTGTGTGAGTGTGTACTACATGTGCACTACCAGAGCGGGCTCCTCCAGGAAGGGGGAATGCTTTTTCTGCAAATCCGGATGGGATTAGGTGCGAGATACGCACTTAGCCTTGTCAAGACTGAAAGGTTTCAGTGCATGTGCAGAGCAGAACTTCAGACATCTCAAAGGCTTCCCTGGTGTCGGGACAGTTACTTGGCAAAGGCATGATGATATGAAAAAGATAGTCTGCATTTAAACACCAGATTTCCACCTAACCCCAAATGTGGGTCTGTTCATGAGCTGGACTTGCGTCCCAGTTAAGTAATAGGAGCTTCCTAGGTGCAGATGGTATGAAGTATTGCAGTGACTCTATATGCTGTGTTAAGGAATCTCTGCGAAAACATTAAGTTTTCTCTAAATTTGTTACGGCAGTGAGAAATGAGTACACAGATAAATATGCAGCATATTGCAGTATATTAATTGATACATACACACCTATTGCCCAAAACATCGCAATGTGAATGAATGAAAAAAAACCCCTAAAACCAGCAGAAACAAATCATCATTAAAACGTGCTATGAATTCCTGGTTCCATCTCAAATTCCAACTTTATTTAAATCACTACCTAAAATGTTTAAAAGGGTGTTTTCTTGGACACTCATGCAGAGCCAAATGGTCTTAATTTCATTTCCCATCTCCCCACCAATCCAGAGCCCTAAAATCTGCCTCCATTTCCCATTACAACCCATTTTGGATACTGCTATGCCTCCAGACCCTAGCAGATCATGGGAGGCCATATGCTCTTGCTAAGCAGGGGTAAAGGGATATCCATCAAGTCCTTGGACTTGAGGTTGAGACAGTTGCTGTATTTGGCTGAACTAGGAGTTGGCTAGTGGGGTAGATGCGAAGCAGGTGAGGTATTGATTGTGAGGGCTAAGCTTGCGCATGGATGTTGGATTTGTGCCCAGCTTGTACAGCAAAATGGCAGAAGATGAGTTAAATCTGCAGAGACCCAAGAAGATAATTAAAAACACCCTTGGATGACAATAGTTATTAACTTGTTGCAATTCACTGCATACCACAAAGGAAGAAAGGAAACTAGCAGCTCCCCGGGCTAGTTTTGAGAAGTTGTGTGTATGCACAGCCTATATCTAGAAGTCCATAGTTCGCTGCTGCTTCTCCATTGTCCTGCGAGGATACAGGAGGCTAGGTCTAGTAGGGCAGAAAAACACCAGGAAACACATTTTGACAAGCCTCCCATGTGTGCTCCACATTGTCTATCACATGTCCTTTGATGTCAGGTTTGGTTCATGAGAAGGCATAAGGCCAGATCCTCACCCTGGGATGGATGGTGCCAGCCCCACACACCAAGCCTCACTGCATAGTGCAGCTTGAACATGTGAGGCTGGCGTTACCCATCCCTGGGTGAGGATCTAGCCCTGGCCCCGGCCCCAGCACTGCTCCTGCAGCCCCAATTACACGTGGCATTTTTTTCATTTTTCCCTTTTTTCTTTCATTCCTTACCCTTTTTCTTGCTCTCTTTTTTCTTTCTTCTTTATTTTTCACTTTATTTTTTCTTTATTTTTTTCTTCATTTTCAATTTTTATTTTTCTTTCCTTTTTTAATTTACCTTCTTTTTTTCTCTCTCTCTCTTTTTTTTTTTTTTTTTAAATTTTATTATTATTAACTAAGAAAGAGCTTTCCGTCTTCCCCGCTGCAAGCGCGGGTTTCCTCCCCCTCCCGAAACTCCTGCTCTGCCGGGAGGCGCAGCCCAGGGCCTGCCCGAGGCGCTGGCCCGCGGAGCGGCCGGCAGCCGTGCCCTGCGGGGAGCCGACCTGGCCGCCTGCCTGGCCGCGTACCTGCCCTGAAACGCAACCCCCACCTCCGCGGGAAGGAAGAGCTCCTTCAATCACGGCTGGGAGCTTGTAGCTCCCTGACTTCAGGGGCTCGGCAGCTCTCTCTGCCTTGCTCTGTGCCCGCTCTCGGCTCTTCGTGCAAGAAACCGATGGGAAAATATTAACCAAAACGGTGAGAGCTTTTCTCTTTCCCTTTTTCCTTTCGTTATTATCGGTAGCGGTGCTTTATTTTTCTTTCTTTTAGCTAAGTGACGGATTCAGGTCCGAAATGTTACACGGTGAATTAGAGATTATTAAAGGAGGGACGGATGCGTGCATTTATCCACGTCTTTCGTAGCCCGCAGCCTGAAGTTATATATAAAATAAAATAAGACGAGAAGTTGGGGAAACGCCTGTTATTTCATAAGGAGGTGTTTGAAAGCTCTGGTCTGTGCCACGTGAATTTTTCAAAGGGCAGTTTTGAGCTGGCATCGTGCGACTTGAAGCATTTGTGAAAGCTTTGCAAAAAGAAGCACGAATGAAAACCAGCCTCGTCTCCATGCAGGTCTCCAAGAAGGGATTTCATCCCGTTTGCTTGGTGCCAACAGTGATATCTCTCCTTTTTTTTTTTTCTCTTCTTAGTGGGGGGTAGGAGGGAGGATATCTGCGCTGTTAACTCCAGGCACCCCTAGCCTCCTCTGATAAATAAGACTTATTTCTGCAGGGAACAGCCGGAGATATCTCGCTATTAGACAAGGCACTCAAGACTCACTGCCCCACCTCGCCCCAGCACGGGGCAGCAGCGGGAAAATCACGTCCCTTTCTCACGGGCCGCATCCGGATCGGGCCGGGGCCGCGGCGGCCAGAGCCCACGGGGATGGGGCGGGAGCGAGGGGGTTGCTACCGCTGCCACCCCTGGGAAGCAGATCCTGGTAAACCCGGTCGCGAACTTCATATCTAAAGGGACACTGGATCATATCACATCACATGTCCTATCCTACAGCATCATCGAGCCAGAGCATTTCAGTAAAATTCACATGGGCGTTTATGCATTCATGTTGATATGTTATATATAGTATGCTTGTATCATATGTATTTAATACGTAAAATGGATATTCGCATATTCCTCAGTTTTTATTTCTTCGAATGCATTAAACAAATGAAGATAAACAGCGGGACTAACTCACTATTGTTTACTGAGGTAACTAAAATAAATATTTCGATTGTATTAATTTTGCTTATATTAATCATACATGCGCATGTATTTATACACACGTAGGCATAGATGTTTATGCAGACGCACGCACCTGTGTGCTCCGCCGTATCCAGCATGGGCTGAGGTTCCTCAGCCAGGCTTGATGCCTCCTCCCGCCGAGCCGAGCCGACGCCGACCCGCCGCGCACACGCGGGAGCAGCCACGCAGCTGCGCCGCCTGCAGAAGCACCTGGGGTGAGGGGGTTTGGGGGTAGAGGGATGTTCGATCCCACCCCTGCTCTTCTCAGACCTGTGGGAAGGGACGGATATTTGGTTTTCAACCCGAGCATCCCCTAGGGCTGCGTGATTCCCCCGCCGCCTGCACCGCGGCGAACGGGTGGCAGCACACCAAAACAACAACAAAAAACACACACCCCCAAAACCAACAACTCCCCTCAACAACACCTAAAGCTACCTTTGCGAACGCCACGGTTTTAGTATTTCTCTCCTTCTGTGAGGAAGGGAAGCTGGGGGGGGCGGCTGCAGGGAGACGCGGAGGCAACCCGGCGGCTTAGCGAGGAAACCGAGTACCGAGGCCTCCGAGCAGCTGCAGCTCGCTAGTGCCGCCTGCTACCTGCCCGGCGGAAGACGGAGAGTTTGCGGCTGCGGGCAATAAGCGGTGACAGCTCTCCATTGATCACACCTGTTTGTAAGGGCCCACCTTGCCTACCCAGCTGCAGTGGTGATTTCTGATGCTCAGGTCCCTGTTTCCTCACCCCCACCTGGTGTTTGACGAGACCATCCTTTCCCTGAAGATTCTCCTGGCTGTCGGACTTGAAAGTCTATTTGAATAAGTGATATCACCGAGCTGAAATGCGCACAGGGTTTACACCTATTCTCAGGGCTCCGGCCTGCAGCCGGATGGGAGAGGAGACCCTCCATAGTTATAACTGAGCGTGAGGACATCTGTCTGGTTGGTGTAGCACCTCCAGCGCAGGTCCCTCACTTTGGGCAGGCTTTAGGGTCCTGCTGAGGTCTGGGGAGGTTGGGGGGAGGAGGTGACCCTCTCCACAAATGCATCTGCCCTCCGGGCTGGGCGAGAGCCCCTATCGTGAGACATCCGGCTGGGGAAGCGCGACCTGAGTGCTTGCAAATTCAATGGCAAGTTACAGTTGTCGAGAAATCCCGGACACAACCGAAGTGCCCCCCCCGGCCGTACACAGAGATCCGCGTGTCGCTTTGCGAGCCCAGCCCGTGGGATGTAACCCGGGTGAGGCCGGGCCGGGCTAGGGCAGCGCCGCCGGGCTGACCTCCAGGAACGGCAAGGAGAGACTGTGGCCAACCTGGGCCTGCGCGGGGTCTGTGTGTGCCTCGGGCAGGGACAAGGCAGCCGGAGAAACGTCTGCGTCCCCCACCTGGGAAGCAGCCTCTCTCGGGGATGTCCGCAGCCTGTTCCTCGGGACCCAGTCCTGGCAGCGCACCCGCAGTTTCCACCCGTGCGGCACAACACCGCAACCGGCCCACGGTGCGTTTCTCGACTGCGACGGGAAAAGACACATCAGGGCAATAGGGCGTCCCAGAAAATCCATGTTACTGACGGATTTCCCTTCCTCGTCACAAGGTTTTAAACGGGGAGCAAACAAGGACCTCAGAGACGCTGCAACGTTTACAAAGCTAAGAGCGATCACCGGGGGACTGGGGACAGAGTACCTAAAGCTGCATCCCTCACGCTTAATGCCCACCGACCTGGTGCTTCGGCCTTCCCCGGGCTTACTGCAAGAGGACTGCAGGCGAGCTGTGGAGTGCAAGGAGAGACTCATCGCTGTGTGTACCTGCGGGGCGGAGAGGGCTGGAGGGGAGCGCGGCAGAACTGGGCTCCAGAGATGCGCTCGCTTTGCTCCAGTGTCAGGTCCCTTCTTTTGGGGGCCAAACCTGACCTGAAGGCCAACCTACAAGTCCCAATGCCTCAAAGGCTGAGCACAGCTGGCCGGCCCATCAGACATTGCAGGATCAGGCCTTCTGGATTAATTTTGTGCTTCTTGGAGATGAGTGTTCTTGCTGTGAGCTGGCGAGACCCCAGTCGGTCGGTTTTGCTGAGGACGATGTTTGCGGGTTTGGAAAGGAGTGGCAAGAAACGTCACCCTGAATTTCCCAGAGATTACTTCAGTAGGAAAGAGGACGGGAAATGCTTCCCTGATCGGTTCTTCTTTGTGACGTGGGCATCGTCTTTGGGACCCTCGGGAAAGAGGAGTCCTCTCCCTGCCCTTGGCCTTGCGGGGTGAGTGGTGTGGCTGGGGAGACATCAAAGGCGAGGTCAGGTCCTGGCCTGGTTGCATTTTTGCCGTGCCGGGGCAGAGCGGTTGCTTGCCTCGGCCCACCGTAAGGACACCGGCGGCCGGGGCGGTACCGGGGCGGAGAGGTACCGGCTGCCGGCGACAGCGGCGAACGGTGGCTGAAAGGTGCGAAGCTCAACCATAGACGCCGAAAACACCCCCCACCTAAAAAAAAAATATATATATATACACACATATATATATATATAAATCCGCCTGCTACAGGCAAGATCTTGCCTGCTTTTGATCCCTCCCTCTCCCGGGAGCCTTCTCTGCCGCCCGGCGGTGCCGGCTGCAGAGCCCGGACCGCATAGCTGACCCCGAGCTCGCTCTCCACGTCGAGGGACTGGCATCTCAAACATTACCCAGGGAGCTGGAGCGGCTCTGGCAGTATCCCCCAGCTCTTCCCGAAAAGGTATCCCGGGAATCCTTCCCCTCCCCTGTCCTCCAAAGACGCTGCAAAGAAAACAGGCCCGATGTGTTAGCCTAAGAAGGAAGCATCTAAGGAATTTCCACCAGGGAAACGAGCCCTTTCCGTGGATCTGGCGGCGCTCCCCGCCGCTGCGGTCCGGCCTGTCCCCAGGGACTGGGGGCCGGCAGGCGCAGCCCCCGGCGGGGCGTACCTACAGGCATGGAAGCTTTTAGCGGTTTCGGCGGTATTAACTCTTAACAGGGTGTGAAAAGTATTTGGGATTGAAAAAGCTGTGGGAAAGTGGAGGCTTTCCAAGTCAGGCGGGCTGGAACTTTCCTTCCCTCTGCAGGTGGACACCTTGCGCTGCTCCCGCCGCCGGGCCCCCCGAGGAGCAGACCCTTCCCGGCAGCCGCAGGTCAGGCAGTCCGGCAGGTGCGGTTTATCTCTCCGTTTGATCATGAGCTTTATAGCTAGAAAACACGGCATCGCGTTTTGCCACCAGCCCGCTCGCCCCTGTCACCCTGCCAGCGTCAAATCTCTCGGTGACAGCTCTGACGGAGGGGTCTTGGCCTCGCCGGGACGGGGCTTCCCGGCTTATTTTGCGGAGGTCGGGCCTTGCTCTGCCTCCAGCTGCTGCGGCCCTGCAGCTCTGTGTCCTTCCCGGGGACCCCCTCCCAGACGGCTGAGCGGCGCAGGCACCGTCGTGCTCCCAGAGGCGCCTGGCCAGAAGTCTGCGGTCTCTTCTCCTCTTCTCCCAACACCCTCTTGCCACTTTTTTTTTTTTTTTAAGTGTGAACGGTCCGAAAAATAAACACAGGGCAAATATTTCAGATCTGATCAAATTAAATCAGCCGTTCACACTTGTTCTAATTATATAAGGGATTCACACCGCTGGCACGGCTTCCCCGAGGAAGCATTACGATCTGTAAACTGTGGCCACATTCAGACACTCCCTTCTCCCGAGTGGGGGCAAACAAGCAGGTTTACAAAAATCTCCGGCGTAATATTAAAGCCTGGGGTAAAAAAAAAAAAGAAAAAAAAAAAAGAAAAAGAAAGGAAATATTTGGTTTCTCCCCGCCGGAGACGACGGTGGATGGCGCAAGAGCTCGCTCCTGCCAACCTGCCCTCCTCCCGAGCACGGCTGCCCCGGGGTGAGCGGGCAAGCCACCGGCTCCGGTGCCGCCGGTCTGCCCCTGCCCGGCCTCCACGTCCGCCCAGCGCCTCCCCCCGGGTCGTGTCGCATCGGGGCCGGTGGCGGTACTGGAGTGTGGGGCGGGAAAGCCAGGAAGGAGACTTCGAAGTCTTCCCGGTGCGCCCCGGGGGTGGGGGAGCGGTGCGGGGTTGGCAGCTGGAGAGAGAACCGAGCATGGCTTACCTGGCTTGGGCAAAAGGCACAAAGAGAAAAAACGCTCCTCTGGGGAAAAATAAAAATCCTTCTCGAGTACTCACGGAGCCGCGCCCCGAGCTGTGCCCGCAACAAGCAGCGGGAAAGGCACCGGCGGTGGCTCCTCCGCCGGCCGCTGCGCTCTCATAAACCGGGCAAGGCGGCAGCAGCCACCGTGTCAGGCTGGCCCAGCTGTTCCGAGGAACTCGAGATTAAAAAGACAAGCTCCTCCTGTGAATAAATCCGTTTCTGATCATCAGAGAGCGCGCTTTTTTTTTTTTCAAAGCCCCCCCTCCGATTTGTGATTTGAGGGACAGTTAAAAATAATTGCCCGTGTTAAGAGGCAGAAGACCAGGTTACAGGGAAAACTACCCTCTTTCAAAGCCCGCTAATGGCTACACGATTCATTAGGTTACTTAATCCTAATAACCTCGCTAGCATCAGTCTCGGTGACCCAACCCATTAAGCATCACCAGCGAAACCCTATAAAACAGGCAAGGGGAATGTCCAACATATGAGCACATTTATTAGTATTATGTTCCTGAGATAACATGCCCTCAGCTCCTTTGCATGTCACTGTAGGCAGGTTGGGGAAAGAGGGAGCTCGGTTTTGGGAAGAGCTTGAACACAGAACCAGGGATCCGAGAGAGGGATGGCTGGTCCCACCGTCGCTGTCAGCCACCGTCTCCCGTCATCTCGGTTTTCCTCCTCCTGTCCCCGTCCCTCCAGCCAAACAATAGCTAAATTTGTGGCGAGCATTTTTTCCCTCTGATTAAACCCAGGCCGACCAATGGCAGCCAGAAAGAAACAAAACGCACAGAGTAACATTTCGATCATAAACGGGAGTTAACAGCTTAAAAATAAAAAAACAACGGGGGAGGAAGAAAGACAAAAAGGCTCCCTTTCACCGAAACGTGTCAGTGAGTCATTGCAATATCACCCTCCGTGGAGGAGGCGGCTGAGGGGGAGACAGGATAAAGGGAAATCAGGGAAGCAGCAAACCCGGTTCCTCCCATGCCTTCTAGAGCTGCAGACAAACCGGACGCCTCCCCGGCATCTCCCTGCCAGGGTGAGGTCTCTGTAATTTACGACACGCGAGTTGTTACGGTATTTGCCACGGGTCGGAGTGGGGCTACTCGGGGCGCAGCCACATGCAAGCGATTAGGGGAGCGGGGGGCTCCCGCCGACCGGGGGAACCGCTGCCAGTCCGGCTCCCCGGCGGGGCGGCTGGGCCTCCCCCCGGCCCTCCCCGGGAAGGCCGAGCTGCCCCACTCGCAGCTGGCGATCGTCTCCCCACTCCCGGCTGGAGTTAAACCCCTCCCATGTTCTGCGGAGAAACAAACCGTCTTCAGACTTCGACTCTGCACGATTGCCCACCACCACCTTTTTTCTCTTTCTCCTCTCGATTTCTGGAGAAAAATACGCCCAGAAACAGCAGGATGGCGTTGTTCGTTGGTTAGAGAGAGATGCTGGGCCGGGGTAACGAGGACGCCAGGCAAAGACTGGCCCCAGGCGGGCAGGAGCAGGGAGAACTCGCAGTTAAAGGTGCCAGGAGGCGTTCAGCCCTCACAGAAAGCGGACGAGATCCCTCGTTGTTTTCTCAATAGTTTTAATAAGCTGGCAGAGATGAAAGTAAGAAAAGCGACGAGGAGGGAACAGCACCACTCTGCCGAGATGCCGATTCCCAATGCTGCCGTCTCTCCAGAGGGTTTGCCGGTGACAAACCCTGCGGGGTGATCCCGCAAGCCCTCCTTCTTCGGAGCCACTCCCGTCCCGTCCCCTGGCGTGCCCGGGGCAGCGGCAGCTCCGCCGCGGTGGGGCTGGTGGAGAGGTGAGCCCTGCGCCGCTGCCCCACACCTCCACCACTGACAGAGTTTCTGTTATTAAACCTTTTTTTTTTTTCCCCCTCAAGGGCTTTTTTTTTACACTCGTAATTTTTTTTTTCTGGCTTGGAACTTGTCATAACAGGAGCCTGCTTTATTTATTGGGTTATTTATTTATTTATTTTACGCGCAACAATATCCCGAATACAATCTATTTGAAACGAGTTTCCAAAAACAAGAAAGGAGTGGACAAAGAGAAGGGGGGGAAAATGAGAGGGCAAAGAAAAGAGAAAGGGAGAGAAAAAGGAAGAGAGAGCGAGAAAGAAAAAGAGAGAAAGAAACCACACATGCCAGTTCTTCAAAATTAAAACAAGAAGCCCCGAAGTATTCTTTTTTGTATTAATATTATTTAACATTTAAAACTTCGGGAACTTCAAACAAACGTTTTGCAGGGAAAAGAAAGAGAAAAGAACTATTCTCTGGAAACCATTTGTTCACAGCTCGAACTGTGCCATTTTGGCTTAGAAACAAAACTCGAGACGCCCAACCCTGTTCCCCTTCCCCCCGGCATATATCTTTTCAGCACACATTTTAAAATAAATATCCTTACGAGTCTTTCCAGAATACCTCCTTGTTATGAATTGATAGGATACAACATACCCCAGCTGTGTGCCTGGAAGTTGGGATTTAGTCCTTTAAATACCAGGACAACATCTGCCGGGAAAACAATTACGGCGGCTTCGTCCCCCCCGTCCATTACGCGCCGCCGGCCGGGGGCTGGGGGGGACACGCCGTCCCTGCGCTGGGGAGATATGCGGGGGGCTCCGCCGGCACCGGGCACCGGCTGCGGAGCAGCCCCGCTGAGCACCGGCCAGGCACTTCGTGGGGTGGATGCGTATAACCCGGGGAAAGAAACCCCCAAGTAGTCTTTGCCTTGGCGAAAGAGAAAACGATATTTTCCTTTCCTGACTCTTCCTGCAAACCCTTTTAATTTTTACTACGCTTTGCCCCGATCTTTCCGTCCTGTTATTCTGCAAGTAAAAATAAAGGCAAGCAAACTCAGTAAACTAGTCTTCACCGAATTTAAGGAAATAATGCAAAAATTGCCAGAGGTCTGCTCGGAAGTGTCCGCTTGAGAAACACGGGGTGAATCCGACACCTTTTTCATCCCAACTGAAGATTAATTCATCCTCGAGGGTATTTTCGTAGGGTGTTTCCTTAGTAAAGATTTCCTGCAGCTATTTTGTCTGAGAATAGTGTTTATCGTTAAAAAAAATGCAGAAAGCATTTACAGTGTGATCTCCTGTTTTGAAGCTTACAACAGGTGCCAGAGATCTCTTCGGGGAGAATGATATATATATACTATATATATGTACAATCAAATAAAATGACCACTTTGTCTATTTTAAGGCATATGCGTGCAAAAGAAATAACAGAGAAATGTTAAAGTTTTAAACACATTCTGTGCTTATACAGCTTAGATTCATTCAGAATATAGTATATGACCTTATAATGTTTCATTCTCTCTTTTGTTGTAGCTTTTAGTGAGGCGCTGCAGTGGGAACTATTGCTGCCTGTCTTTAACAAACTGTACTCTTTTAACATTACGTTAGTATTTGTCCTCTTAGGGCTCGACAGGTCAAAAATATACCTTTGTTTTCAAAAATAAGAAAGGCGCATGAGTAATGGCATTGCAAATGATGTAATAAATATAACAGTATTGACATCTCTTGCGGTGATCGGCCATCAGAAATGAAGTGTGGCTAAGCACACTCTTGAGGTGATTTACCTCTAGAAAATGAATTACAGTTAATGTGCCTCCTCGCCTCTGTGTATCCAGCATGATATTCTCTTCCCTCAGCCAAGGGAGGTGGGAAAGAGATAAAAAACCTCCGAGATCATTGCCAGTCAGGAAACGTTATTTCTAACAGCTCTTTTACAGAGCGGGAGCCAGCGCCTAAAAACCCCTAAGAACTGAGCCCCTAACCCAAGGCAGTGCAGATCTCTTATCCATGCCCCCACATACATTCGTATATCCAAATATTCCTATAGCTAACGCCTAACGCACCAGTGGGGTGTTACCATGGGTCATGGAGAGGGGGTGCGTATAAAACCCTTACAGATCTAGTGATTTTAGGTTACTGGTTGGTTTAAGTAAGATCCAGAAAAAATAAAAAATATGTCTGAGGATATTTTTTTCTTTTTCTTTGGCACTCCCCCGCTCGGCGAGCGCAGACGCCCGTCGCGCCAGGCACCGGCTGGGCAGGGAAAAGGGGGACCGAGGCGGACAGACCCGGGCTCTCCGTCCACCCCTTCCCTCTGCTGGGGCCGAGGGATGCGCGGAGGATGCGCGGGCCGTCCGCGGTGCGCGGGGAGGGGGCACACCCTGCATGCGGAAGGCTACTACCCAAATCAAATCACTGCTCATCTCTCCTCCCTCCACCTCCCACCCCTCCCCGTCCCGAGTCAAGCCCGAGCCGGTTTCCTGAAGGCAAACCGGCTGTTTCAGAGCCATTTAAATCCCAGCCCGGCTCCGGTATACAGCGCACACAAGGATGCTGCGCGAAGGCTGCCGAGGTAGACCCGACGCGAGGGCTGAGGGCGATTTAAGGAGAGGGAGCAATGAAATACTGGAAGAACTTGCCGCTTGCAGCGTACTGCAGTGCCCAGGGCAAGGGGGGCTCCGGCCGGGACAAGAGGGTGCTGCCCCACGCCCACCGGGGAGCGCCGGCAGCAGAGACATTTCCCCCCCCCACCCCCCGCAAAGTGCCGAATTGACAGGCAGAAAATGGCAGAATGGGAAGGAGAGGTTGCCCTGTGCCTGCCCTGCTTCCCTCCAGCCGCAGGAGCTCCCCGACCCTGTGCTTCTCCAGAGGATGGATGTGCTTCATGCCCCTACCGCGCATGGAAACCCAGGCCATCCTGCGAACGACATGTTGCCTAAATAAAGATAAAACGTGCTATACATCACAGGGTTTCCCGGTTATTCTCAATGACTTGTCGATTCCTCCCCCCTCCCCACCTCCACCCCCCGGCACACGTGCAATGATAGAAAATGGTTTTAAATGGCGAGGGGTCACGCAGAGCCATCCTGATCGTTTAGTAAAAATAACACAGCTATTATAGAGCTGAAGGAAGGAGACAGGGAGTCCACACACCACACAAATACTTCAATGTTGTACTTCCACTGAACACACGCACAGGCGCATATACGTACATATATATATATATATATGTACGTATATGCAGCGGGATCGTCCCATGTAAGCCTCCTCAGCACCCTCTCATTAGGTCGTAGATGCACGTACAGATGACGGTGCACGCCCATGTGTGGCGGGGGGGACGCGTAGGGGCTGCTTGTATCTCCGGGATGGAAATACACGCAAAGGCTTTTGTGAGAGCTCGGAAGACAACATTTGCTCACTAAACAACACTTTTTTTTTTTTTAATGTCTATTGCCGAAAACTGGAAATAATTAAATTCTTTAAAGGTTTACTTTTGAAACGGTGGCTGGAGTAAACTATGATTCAGGTGTAAATAATTACCAAAGTAATGAAAGCAGCAATTGCTACATGTGGTTTATTCATTTTTTAAAATTCTTTGATCATTTTAATACTTAACCGTTTGCCAAAATCACATATTTGTAATTTACTGAACTTTATCATCTCTACCAGGATTGGGATGTTGTACATTAGTTTCCAGTCCTGCCCTGCTCCGGCGGGGAAGCCTGTCTGGAAGAAACTGGATGCTTCTCATGAAAGGATAACGCTATTACTCCGGTATTTGGAAAAGTTTTCCATATCATATTAGAGAAATTAGAACTGAATAAAAGATGCTTCCTCTTTCATAAATGCTACCAGACCTATTCGATTTTAGGCTCCGGAGAAGAAATGAGTTATTGAATAAAAAGTTGTTTAAACACAATAGATCCATGCCGAAATGAAAGCATTCCCTGGGGCAAGACGAGCAGGATTTGGCCCGAAAGCATGAAAGTAGAAGTATCCATTAAGTGAAAGCCTTGGAGAAATAGGAGAAATGTGGACATATAATACACCTCATATAAACAAAAGTCCAGGATTTATTTCACTCCAGTTTTCCTCAACCTGCATCAACTTTTTTTTCCAATTGTCTACTCTGCAATTTCAACCCATTTGTCTCGTCAGAAAGCCATGGTGGAAAAAGGCAGAGAAAGGAACTTACTTTCTTGCCTTTCCCTATTTTAAAATATTTTTGCGTAGTAAGACACCACTTGAACATGTTCCGGTGTTGTAAAAGTGTTTTTTATCAGGCTGTAAATTACTGCCCCTCTAACAGGGCAGCCGGAAATGTAAATCACACCGTAGAGCTGAAGTTATGAAAAAGTTTGTTCCATTTTCTGCGTCCTAGGAAGATCGCGGGGCTGCTGGATTGGGAAAGGAGGGGGGAGAGTTGTTTACTATTTTCCTGCTCCACCAAACTGTTGGCTCCACGGTGCCTGGGACTTTGATGGGAAAGAATGGACAATGTGCAGAGTCCCTTCCTATGACACCCAGGCCACCGCCACTTGGGAGGTCCTTTGGACTAATGCAACCACAGCTAACTGCTCCCAACAGGAGGCTCTGTGGATCAGGCAGGGTCACAATTATACTTCTGCTAAAGGCAAGAGCTGCCTTTAAAAAAAAAAAAAGAAAAAAAATAGAGAGGGGAGGAGGCTGGGCGAGAGTTTGAATTAAAGCCTTTCAATTCATCTGGGGAAGGAAAGACCGAGAGCGGGGTTAGTAGGAACCGTTTCCAAGAGGCATGAGCAAAATCAGATTGTATCCATCCAGAGGGAAGTGGTGGGAGGTGAGGTTTGGGGCGCTCCTCATGAGGCTCACTGTCACGCCAAACCACCCGTCGGGAGCAGCAGCTCCCCCGGGGCCGTGCTAAGGGTTTGGGGGGCTCATCCGCTGGCGGGAGACCTCGCTGGCGCTAGACAGATTACTCGTGCATTGCTTCTCTAAGGAGGGGAGAGGGCAAAACAGCCATAGCCCGTAACATGCCCCTAAGCATCACCCACTTGTGCGGAGCGGGGAGAAGGGCTCCAGGAGGAGAAATCTCAGCCCCTTGGCCTCTGATTTCGGCATTCGAGGGACGCGAATATTTTCTGGGGGTGGTGGAGGAAGGACAGGAGTGTTGATACACGTTGTATGTCTCGAAGAGGGGGATGAGTTTCCCGGCGCTGTTAAACTCCGTCTCTCTTGCCGTTTACTTGCAGCGCTGAGGAAAAGCTGGGGAGGAGGGGGATGGGGGGAGCTCCTGACCTCCGCCGCATGCCGATGCCAATGACGGGAGCGGAGCCCCCCAGGTCCGCCACCGGCCCGTCCTCCCCGCTCCCGGAGGCCCAGCCGGGTGTGCGCTCAGCGCCCGCCGGCTGCCCTTCACCTCTTCCGCCCGCTCGCCTTCTCGTCCCCTGTCTCCCTTTAAAGCCCCCGAATTCACCTCCACTCTGTTGGCTCCAGTAGCTCGAGCCCGGCCGGACTTTGGGCCGACCCGGCTCCGGGTGCTGCCTCTTGGCGCGGCCAGGGCGAGGGGTGCCACTTCGTCCTCGCGTTCCCCTCCGCCCCCTCGCCCGGGGTAAGGGAAACCCTTCGCCGCCCAGCTCCAGGCAACCCCTTCCTGGCAGTGAGACCCGACCGCGGGAAGGGAGACGGGCTCCGTGGACGGCCGTGGCCCTGCTCCCCGCTGCCCCACGCTTACCTGGACCAGGCTCTCCGTGCTCGGCGGCTTGCTCGCAGGGGGCCGGGGGCGAGAGGGGAGGTCCGGGTCCCCCGGGTGGGGAAGGGCCCGGTCATGGCCCCCACCGCACCCCCGAGAGATCCGGCGGGAGGAAGAGAGAGGGAGGGGGAGAAGGAAAGCCTTTTTTCCCCCTCCTTTCTCTCCTCGTTTGAGCCGAAGTGACCCGCAGTATCTGGAGAAGGTTTTTGAAGACGTTTGGGAGGGAGGGAGAGAGTTTTCTGCTGAGAAACTCAATCTGCCATACAGTAGCGGCTGCATCTGGGATCTGTCACCGCTGACAGCACCACAGGGCACAGACATGATCTTCCGCACAACACTGCAACTCCCCAAAATACCCTCCTCGCTCCCAGGGTGTCTGCCGGGTTGCATCGCGCTCCTTCGCCAAAAGGGGGAAAGCAACCTGAATCCCCAGCAAACAAACACACCGAGAGGACGGCAAGAGAGAGCACTCTCCCCCTCTCCCCCTTCTCCGCGATGTGAATCGCACGGCCGCCGAGGAAGCAGGGAGAGAGGCGATGTCATGCTCGGATGGCGCAAAGGCCATAAATGTAAGCGCTAGCGATGCGAGATTCCCGAGAATGACTTTAATGAATAATTTCGGAGACAGTTATGGCTTTAGGTAATTACTGCCCGGCTCTATGAAAACCAGATTTGGGAGAGAGGCAGTCAAGGCCGGGCCGTTCGCCTGGGCTCGCCTCTGCTAGCCCACTCGGTCCCACCCTGTGCCGCTGCCCGACCCCCGGGCATGCTCGTCCCCCCACACTGCCCCCAGCTGCCGGGGTCTTCCTGCGGGCAGGAGTCCCAGCAAACCTGCGAAGGCTTGAAGCTTGACTGGAGTGAGGGGGGAAGCTGCTATTATTATTATTATTATTATTATTATTATTATTATTATTATTATTATTATTATTATTATTATCTTTCGCCTCCTATATTTTCTGGCAGGATCCTTCATTGTATTTTAGGCCGGTTTTAGAAAACTGCTACGGCTTTGAATGCCTATTTAGCTTTTTAAAAAGTTCATTATACACAGCTGTTTCAGCCTATAGCCACATATGGCATGCAAATAGAGACCCCTATAGGAGAATCGTCCTCTCTATTATCCCCACATGTTTGTTCAATATACGTGGCCGGGAAAACGACTCTACTGCTATACATTAAAATATAATTTTACATTTTTCTCCCCAGTAGTTTGGGCAACGCAGGGACTCGTTCCTACTTTGAAAAGCCTCACGGTTAGCAAATAAACGTTTCCGAGATGCGGGCGCGCTCATCTCCATTGTTTCACTAATATGTTACTGCTGTTCCCAAAGCCTCGCTCAGGGCTGCAGCCGTACCTAGCCCCCCGGCCGGCGGGGCTGCAGACCCCTGCGCCTTCCCCGGGCAGGGCCGCAGGACATGGCCCGCTTAGCGGTGCAGCCGCCCCGGGGGCCGCTCGGCCTCTTCACCCGGGGAGGCGGCTCCAGCTTCGGGGCCGGGGGCTCCCCGGGGGAGAGGTGCCTGGGCGGCAGCCTCAGGCCTGCAGAAGAGCCATCACTCACCAGTCAGAGCTCTTCCATAAAGCGCAGGGGTGGAATTTGCTGGGATTTTTATCTGTTCGAGTTTGTTTCACGAGTGGTGTTTATTTTTATTTGTTTGGTTTTTGTTATTTTGGTGTGCCTTTCCCCCGCCCCCTTTACTTTTCCTTTCTTTTTTCTTCACTCCCACTCCCCCCTGCCCGAGACCAGGGGTCGGTGGCTGTGGTGGGAAGCCGAGCGCACAGCATACCGTTTGCACTTATTCAGAAAGGAAATGTTTCTTTTTCTTTCGAGGTTACAGATAGACACAGTGGAGCGTTGCGGTATCTTAGGGGGTTTATTTTATTCTACTGGAACAAAGAAATGGAAGCAGTTGTTTTTAGCGTATTTTAAAATTTATTTTTAGGGTCACGCGGAGCTATTTTAGTTTTTCTTCTACCTGGCAAGCGTATTTAGCCCCAAGAATTTAATCCTTCAGACAAATAATCTAACATTATGTTCTTCCTCTGGAGACGAGGTCAACTGTTTTCTCATCCACCCCCCCCTTCCTGGTAGTAGCACTGATTGCAACGTACAGCTGGACAAGTGTCAGCCATCCAAGACTGCGAACAACCAGCAGAGGCTCAAGTTGTATGTATTCAATTTTTTTTCTATCTCCTTGCGGAAAAAAAAAAAGGAAAGAAAGCAAAAAAGAAAAGGAGTGGTACGAAGCGTACAAATTCATAAAGTAAAATGTTTGCGAAAATAAGCCTGGAAAACGTAGTTTTGGATCCTGCGGAGCCAGAGCTACCATGCTGGCTGTTCAGCGTTACCGTCAGTCAACCCCAGCTCTCAATTAGAGGCGATTCATTAGGGTTTAATAGCAGGTGCAAAGCCATCTCCTCGCCAGTAGCACTGCTGTTTGGGTAGAGAATCGTCTTGTTTTCTCAGCAGCCTCCAGCTCTCCCGGCTCGTTGTAAACCTGACTACCACTTTGGATAGCGGCGTGTCAGCGCGCCTGCCATTGCCCGCACGTAAGACTTGCACTTTGCTTGGCTAATTTCTTCCTGCCAAGACATAAGGTGGAAATCTGCCTGGCTCGATATTTATTTTGGAAGACAGCGCCGTGAGCGAATGCGCCGGGAGAAATCGGGCTGAGATAAGGCAAGTGCTGGGCCGGGGCTGGGTGAGAGCTGTGGGGAGAAGCACCGCCCGCAGAACGCACCGCTTTTTCTTTTTCCAAGTCACAGACAAATAAACAAACAACCTCGGCGGCAAACTCCATAAAAGCCGAAGGCTCCAGGGGCTCGAAAGCGAGCTGTGCCGAGGAGCCTGGAGGCGGGAGCGCCGCGTCCCGCTGCACCCGCATCCCAGCTGGCGACCGCGGCCGGAGCTTGGAAAGCGCCGCCGTGATTACACCCAAGTAGAGAGCAGGATGGCTCCTAGCCGTCTGATCTGACGTCAACATGTCTCTAGCTCCTCGCTGCAAGATAGAGGGAGCAGAGCCGGGGGAGGGAGACCTCTAATCATTCCCAGATGTCTCTAATAGCAGATATAAAGACTTATATAGTGTCTGAGAATAAATTTGTAATCAATGCTCTACAATCGGATCATCAAAGCAACATTTCTAGAGGAAACTGGGGCGGGAGGGAGAGCTAGGGAAGAGGGAGACACACATCACGCTGGTTTGGAAGGGGGAGAGGAGGCCACAAAGATTCCCAGAGAGGCGCTGGCCCCCGCGCATCGCCCGGCTTTGCTAAAATTTATGTGAATGTATAATTCAGATAACAACCCTGCTTTAATCTCCATTGTATGGGACGAGTTGAAACAGTTGAACAGTAATTGGCCAATTAGAAATAGAAAAGATCGGAGGTCCCTGGCAAAGGCATATATTTCATGACCCGCAAAAAAAAAAATTCCCAAATTAAAAAAGTATAAAACGTTGATAAGCCCCTCGTTACAGCAGAGGGGATTATGTCTGCAGGCAGACGGAATGCGTTTCCTTCCCATCGCTACTTGGAGGTTTCTTCTGGGTGAATTTGTGAGTCGCTAGGCGAGTACGTGTGAAAAGGGAGGATTAAGGTTAGGTTTCCAAGCGCAAAAGGAGGATATTTTGCTTAGAGGTTTTATTATTAACCTTCTCCCTCCGGTCCCCGCCCACCTTTCAAGCTCACGTTGTCTCCATGGCATCCCGTGGCCGTGTTTATATCCTTACAGTTGCCCGCGGATGTATCGGCGCTTGTTCTAGGGGTGTCTGCGGATTGGACAGAGAGGCCCTGTTACACCTCTTTGACAACGATAGCAAATTAGCACTAATTATTGCCATAATCTTTTGATGCAGAGAAGAGCTCCTGGGAATGAGGGGGTGAAAAGAAACCCGTGTCACAAACCAAAACGAACAAAAAAGCCCTACCACCGTTTATCTTCTCCGCTTGCAGGAATGCAGGCATGCCATGCACGTCCGACAGCAACGACGGCCTGGAAAACAACCCCATGAGCAGGACTGGGGATTCCGCCCGGGTCCCTCACGTTGCAGGGAGCCCCCCCAAATCCAACACTGCTAGCGGCCGCCTGGCCTCACCACGGGCGGCTCCTCGCTGCCTCCGAGGTCCCCCAAACCGCGACGAGCTCTAAAATATCACATTGTTTTTGCCTAAACCGGGCACCCTCGGGGGACACGCCGCAGCCGGGGAGGTCCTTGCCTCTTTCCGTGCGGGGGAGCGGCCGCGGTGTTTCGGACGTGCAGCCGGGCCTGCACCCCGGGAAGCCGACGGGACGCTTCCTGAGAGGGCAGAGGAGACGGAATGCCACCCGGGGGAGTTGCTGTTTCTCTTCAAGGAGAAGAAAAAAATTAAAATGTTATTTTCTCTTGAGGCAGAGCAGAGAGACTTACTCCCTCAGCCATGGAAAAAGGCAACTGGCTAAAATATGAGTAAATTTGGGTCATGAGTCCGTCTCGGGGGACATGGCTTCAACTGCCAGGCGGCACTACACCGGCCCCCTGTGCTCTCCTCTCCTTCGTCCTCTCACCCACACAGCGCAGAGAAATGCTGCAGACAGAGGGGACAGGCCTCCTCCTACGTGCCTTTCGCCTCTGAAAAAAAGCTCCCCAAAATGTTTTGGCCTCGAGAAATTACCGGGCAGGACACCGGGGCGGCGATGTCCCCGGGTGCGGGCAGGGTGCTGGCGCAGCGCTCCGCTGTTATCAGGCCTCGGCTCCGCTGGCGGAGAGCTGGGGCCAGGGCGCTGACATCCCCGTCTACCATCAATTTACCTTCTGCTTCCCCATTTAGCTTTTAACGTCAAAACCTACATTTTTGTCGGCTCCGGCCTGTCTAGGGTTCTTGTGATTTAGCTGTGGGAATGACTGCTGCTGAGAAAATAGCAACATCCTCATTAGCGAGCAATTAAAAGAGATCATCCTTAGCGGATCCAGAGGAACTCGCTATTCTAAGAAATTAACGTTTCAAAAAGGGAAAATTATTGATGGGGAAGTATCGGAGAGGCGATTCTGCAGGCGGCGGGGCCAGGGAGCGGCGGGTGGCTCTGCACCCCGGCTCCACCACGCATCCCCCGGGGGAGCTGCAGCCCAAGGACTCGGTCAAGGGAAGACACAGCATCTGCACGGAGGCTTCCCGGGACCGCAGCCCTTGCAGCCATCCCTCGTCCTTTTTTTTTTTTTTTTTTTTTTTTTTCGTCCCGTAAAATATCAAAAAATGTTTGGGCGGGGAGGGAGTGCGAGATGCTCCAGTTTATCAGCTGGGCAACTAGCAGGCAAGGAAAAGCAAACAAGGGGGGAGATACTTCTCTCCTAGTGTTATAAACAAAGGCAAGTGTCTGTAAACACAGACCCACACCGGAGCGCAGAGCAGGACTGCCTGACCCGACGGGAGGGAGGGCACACCACTTTTGTCTGGTTGTTGTAACCCTGCAACCTCCCCACTGTCAGCAGGGGCGGCGAAACGTCGCAGGGGCTCCCTTATCTTTTTATGGGCAATTGCACATCTACCTACGCTCAGTGCCGGGTCTCGTCGGGAGCCACTTCCTTAGGCGCGTCGGCAGGGGAAGGCAGGCAGGTATGCAGCCCTGGACCTGGAGAGAGAGCCAGCTTGGTTTAAGTTGAGATGATTTAAGTAAGGGTTTAAAATACGAGCCTGAATTTTGTTATGGAAAAGGTGGGAAACCTTGCGCTTAACCGGTATTTGCCAAAAATACGTGGAGCAGGTTATTTATGTAAAAAGCTTTATTTTTTTTTCCCTTGTCTGCCTACGATACAGAGGGATGCCACGGATTTCCCAGTGCGTAATGTCTGCAGCTCGTCCCTTCACCAGGGAGCAAAAAAGCCACCGGTCTGGCACCAGGACTGGTAAAGGAGTCGCCAGACGGAGCGAGAGATAACTGCACAGATATAAGGAAAGAGAGACCATACTGGGGAAGCAGATGGACGTATTAAAAAGACCCAGAGCACGGGCTGGTGCATTTTGCAGTTAAAAAAAAAAAATTAAAAAAAAAAATTAATGCTCGCTGTGGCGGACTGGAAACGTGCAACCCAGGAGAGTTTTGGGAACCGCAAAGTTAATATTAAGTTCACCATAGCTCATTGTAAATCTTACATATCCCCCCCGCCCCGCAAATCCCTTGCCTTGTTAGCTCTTTATTCCTTGACGTGAAATTACCTGCTACATAATCACTCCGAGCAAAGCCCTCCGGCCTCCCTCGCCTGCCTCCAGCATCCCTCCGGGGAAGCCGCCCCCGCAGGGCCGCCCCCGCCGCCCGGCCCCGCTCCGGGTTCGGCTCCCGCCAGCGCCTGGCACCGCTGCCGCCCGGGCTCCGGCGGCAAGAAAACCGCGCATCTCTGCGATTCCTGATCCGCTCGGGATTTGCACCCTTGTCCGTTTCCCGTTAGCAGTCGGTCTCCTGCATGGAGAACACCACCACAAGGAATTCCTATTCAGCTGAACTGCCGGTTTCTGTTCAACACTCACGGGGCTGGCGAGATCCCTCCCTCTACCCCTCCTTTCACTCAGTCACTTGTTTAAAAATAAACTTAGGAGCCATCTTTATAATTTAGTTTACTTCCGAATATTTTAAATATTATGAAAAAAAGCCATAAACAACGCTGTTATTCAAAACATTTTGAGGTATAAAACATAAAAAGATTTAGGTTTTCTTTTTCTTTTTCCCTTTTTTTCTTTTTTTTTTTTCCTTTTTCTTTTGTTTTGTAAAAAACACACACAGTGGTTTATTGAGTACTTACAACGTTTACACCTTCAATATTAATTCGATTCCACTTTTTCCCTTACGGACGGAAGTGCACATAACCAATAACTGTTGAAAACATCTTCAAATACTAAACGACCACAACGAAATTACAACACTAAATACCGAGTCAACCGAAACATTGGTGCAACTGCTTCTGTTGAAATATAATTTTATAATCTCATGAATATTTATATCCAAAAGGCCAAGTATTAAAGATACACTTCACATACACACTAATGCCAGGGAGGGATTTTTTTTTTCCTTTTCCTTTTCTATGGTTCTGTCTTCCCCGTGTGTTTTATACATAGCAAATAACATTCACGAAACTATTAGAGACGTTACCCCTTACCAAGCTGGAGTTTCCTCTTCATATATGGAATGCTTTTTCCCTCTCCTTCAAATATCCACATTTTGGGGGGTTGGGGAAGAAATTGCACATAAATAAACTGGACGATTCCAAATACAAAGAGTCCTCAGAGGAGAGCTCGCTACCGAGACTAGGAGGACGGCTCCTCCAGTCCTGCCGTGCTCATTGCTTGAGCTCCAAAGCCCAGACATGCTGCGGCCAGCCAGTCCTCCCTTTGGTTTTCTTATCGTTGCTGCTAACTGTGCTTTTCAAGATTTCGTTCTGAAGAGACAGAATGAGAAAAGAGAGAAAAAGAGAGGAAAAAAAAACAAGGGGGGGAGGAGAAAAAAACGTTAGAGATATTCCTCGCCTTTCTAGGTCGCCTCTGCCCTGCCCTGTGAGAGGAAAAACTACGAGGAGACATGGGCTCCTGCCGAGGCCTCCGGACTGCAGGAGACAAAGCGGGGCGGCCTCTGCGGGTTCTCGCCGCGGGCGAAGCCGCCGCCCGTGAGAGTTTTGCCGAGCCCCGCTCCGCGCCACCACCGCTGCCCTTCCACGACCGGACCAGGGGCTCAGAGGCACGGGGAGCGGGCTGGAGGCCGAACGGCGCCAGCCATCTGCGGGGAGATGGGGATTACGATAAGGTCCACGCTAAACCATCCCCTCCCGGGCTCCGGGAAGGAGACGGGCACAGGCACGTACGGGGCCAAAACATCGGGCCTGCAGCCACCGAAATCAGCGACAATATCGCCCGAGAGTGTCGTAGGGCCTACGCGAATTTGAGTTTGCGCTGCCTCGTCAAAGCTGACTCTTCGCGTTAAAAGTCAAAAAAGTTCAAGCGCAAGGCGCACGGGCAGGAAAGCCCCGCGCTGCGAACCTATTACTTGCCGAGTGTTTAAAGCCGGGCTGGGTTTAGCAGGTAATCGCGCCTCTACACCCCTAATTAAGAGAAGGGAGGCTTGTCTCTGGCGGGATCACAGTTTGCGATCCGAGACAAGCCCAAACCCGGGAACTGACCCCCGCGGGAGCCCTACCGTCACGTCGTTTCCCCCGCGAATGCTCGCAGTCGCCCGGCCGGACCCGGGCACGCTGCGTCGGCCGCCCGGGGCTGTGCCCTGTCCCGCTCTCGGCCCTCAGGTATGTGCAGGGACGGGTGGGACCGAGATGTCCCCTATGGACATCAGCCGGCGACCCGACCCAGCCGAGCGCCGGGTGTGCGGGGATGGGGCGCAGGCGGGCGGCCGAGCAACCTCCCCTCTGTGGCCCCCTCCGCCCTGTCCTATCCCGTCCCGCCCCGTCCCGTCGCGTCCCGGAGCACTGACCAGCTCTTTCTTCCTCTTCTCCTCCTTCACGTCTGTCTTCTTGATCTCTGCCTTGAAGGCCTCCGCCTCCCCATTCTGGTCATCCTTCGCCAGCAGGTCCATGAGGTAGGCGATGTAGCTGGTGGCCAGGCGGAGGGTTTTGATCTTGGAGAGCTTGGTGTCGGCGGGAACGTTGGGGATGCATTCCCGCAGCTCCGCGAAGGCGCTGTTGATGCTCTGAGTCCTGCGCCGCTCCTTGCGGTTCGCCGTGCCCCTGCGCTTCACCGGCCGGGGTCCCCCGAGCCCGGGCGGGCCGTTCCCGGGCGGCACCCCCCCGTAATGGGAGTGGTCCATACCCGGCGCCCCGTTGGCGTACTCGGGGCTGTAGGACAGAGCCATGCTGTAGTCGGGGGGCGACATCTCCGGGTGGCTGCTGATGAGCCAGCCGTGGAAGTAGGGGTTCTCCTCGTGGCCGCAGCGGGTGGCGGCAGCGGCGGCGGCAGCAGCGGCGGCGGCGAAAGGGTAGCCCTCATGGTGCACCACCGGGTGGTGGGGAAAGCCGCCCACTAGACTCATCCCCGCTCCCTAGCGCACCCCTCCCCCCCCCCCCGAGCCCCAAAACAACGATTTCCCCTCCCCGCCCGCCCCCACCCCCCGCCGCACCGGCGGGAGATGCTCCCCGCCGCTCACCCCTTAGCACTGCCCCGCTGCCCGCTGCATCTCCATAGGGCGCTGCTGCAGAGTCCCCGCGGGTGCCCGAGAGATCCCCCCTCCCCAGGCGCCGCAGCCGCCGCTCATGCGTTGTGCCTCCACCTCCTCCTCCTCCTCGCCCGGGGCCGGGTCTTCGAGGAAGCGCGCACAGGAAAATAAAAAAAGGCTATGGAGAGCAGTCGACCAAAACAAAATGGCTTGGTTTCTCAGCCCGGGATCTTCCTCGTCTCTTGCTTCCCTCCGCTCTCGCCAAGTTCGCCGCGGCCCGGACGGGTGGTACTTACACGCGGCCCCCCTCCATGCGCCCCCGGCTCGGGGCGGGCGGGCGGCGCTCCCCTCTGACCTGCGCGGCGGGGGCCGTCAGTGCCGGGAGGGCGCAAGCATCCCTGCCCGCCGCGCCGCGGGGGTCAGCGCCCCGGCTCTCCTCTGGGGCATCCGCGCCGCTCGGCCGGGAGCGGCGGCGGTGGGCGGCGGCAGGCGGCGGTGGGGCTCGGTGCGGCGCGGGGCACTGGCAGGGCTCCCCGGCACGATCTCCATGTACAGCTACATGTTTAGGGCCGCTCGGGTTAATATATGTCGTCAGAAGCGGCGGCCGCCAATGGCTGGCGGCGGGGGCGGGGTCCACCGCCCTCCGCAGTAAAACTTTTTGATGTTCGCCTTGCTAATTGCCGAGCTCCTCTTTTAGGATTGGCTGTCCCTCCGCATCCATAATGTAATTAAAACAAGGGGGGAAAAATTATCATGGAGGCAGAGGTTAATGCAAGTGTTTAGCAGATGCCTTACTGTAAAATCTGCATTTAAAAAAAAACCCTAACAAACAAAAATCCAACAAACTCATTAAAACTTAAATATCGGATAATCTCAAACCAGGTACAGTATGGATCCAAGGAATTTCTTGGCAAAAATCAATGTGAGAGCTTGATACCCTTCGAGGTTGCTTTTACAAAGTGCTGTATGCCGGTGCCGTAGAGGAACCAACTTCGGAGGGCACTTTACCGCTTACCCGGTGCGACAGGCATGCCCCAGCAGCGCTCCGGCTTATACTTTTATTGCTGTTTTAATATACACAAAGAGATCACTAGTTCCCGTGAGGAGGAAGACGAAGTTTCTCTGCCTTGTCTGTCACCGGGCTTGCGATCCCAGTTAGCAAAGGCTGGCTCCGGCTTACGCCGCTGCTGACTTGTGGAGGGACCCGAGAGCTCAGGGTTTGGCCAGGGACGGTATTTTCTTCCAGAAAGAATTGCTTTGAAACACTAACAATAAACCCGACTCTAACTGATTCTCTTCCAGCTTGCTGCCTGCGCCTACGCACCTCGACCAGTATTCACTCGACTCACTTATGCTCCTGAAATCAGTTTCATGCTTGTTTAACTGGTCTGATCGGTAAGTAACCGAATATTTTTTACAGCATGTTCAGAGCTTATTTTCTAGCTTTTACTAACAAATATATAAATATTTCTCCCCATTCCTGCTTCTGCAATAAAAACCAAAAAAAAAAAAAAAGACCAGCATCTGCGGAAAGCAGCTTTAGTTATCGAAAGGGAATAGTTAAATGTTTGTTTTAACGGCCAGGCCAGGAGGAAATCTCCCGTAGCTATTTAGGTGTTTTGCTTTGGTAAGCTTGAAGACATTACAAAAGGTAAATGGATCTCAGGTTGTAATTCATAGATAACTTGGAGGCGAGACGAATTGTTGTCATCTTCAAACGGAGCCGAGCATTACTAAATAGCTGCGAAATATCAAATACCCTACCCTTATGCGTCCTGGCTGACGGCTAGGCTGATTCGGTGTATATTACAACGCAGTCCTACAATATAGGCAGTGTGGAAAACTGTGTCAACAGGAGCTGAGAGATCATAAATTAAAGAAAAAGAAAGATAGAGATGGAAGAGTCTGCGAATTGAGGCAGCAAGAACCGCAAGTTTAATTTCTGCAGCAGCTCAAGCGCTCTCCGGATACCCTGCAGAGCCGGTGGGGATGCCTTGGGAGGAAGGGCTGGGGGGGAAAGAGGACGAAGAAGCCGCTCTGTGGGGAATCAGCTCGTCGCCTGCGGAGAGGAGGCGAGCTGAGCCCGAGCGGTCCCGGTGCGAAGAAGGGATTGCTGCCCTGCTCGCTCCGGGAGGTGCCACCGGGACACGAGGGCTCGCTGGGGCCCGGGGGCTTTGCGGGTGGGTGTGCGGGCTCTCGGCGGGGAAAGCTCTGCAGGGAAGTGGCTGTCTCCGCGGACGAGGCCGCCCGCCAAGGAGCAGCTCACTGCGGTACCGGGGAGCTGGCCTCGGTGGGGAAAAAGCGAAGGCGAACCTGGACGCCGGCCCCGCGTTCCGGCAGGACGGGGAGTGCAGAACTGGATCCGGCGAGGGGACGTGCACAGAGAACGGGAACGCAGACGCACATTTATATAAGCATATACGCATATGCGTGTGCGTCTGAGTACGAAAGTGAAAAGCTAGTCCAGATGTAGAACTGATGTATATACACATACATCTTATACGTACACACACATGCTTGTAACTAAAATGACTGATGGATATCTGTATCTACATATGCACACGCACACACGTATATATTGTATTAACCGAAGGAAATAACGTGTCTCCAGTGCGGATTTTTAAATCTAGGAAAGGCCGTGGGCACACGATGAGGGCAGAGCCCTGGAGCGGCCGGGCAGTATGCCCCTGCCGCTCGGGACACAATGGCTACAGGGCACAGGGTGGACATACACCCAGTTTCTGCAGCTGTTCTCCCGTTTTATTTTGCTGCAATATTGTCCTTGATGTGAAGAAGAAGCGAGCATTGTCAAGGCCGGAAAGGTGTATTGGCTTGCAAACAGGGTTGTATTTCTTTGCGTTCTCCTTATTTGTGTAGGAGCTTTCCGATATACTGCAGGCTGGACTGCAACTGTAACAGTCATTGTGGCAAGCCACTACGGTCACTTCGATAACATCTCCGATGATGAAGGAAACGGAAAACATGAGGCAGAGAAAAAGTAATAAAAGATACAGGAGATATCGATCAGAACACCAGTCTCCAAAGCTAGCATCATTATTGCTTAATTAGCTTTGGAGAAAGAGGGTCTCTAGATAAAGCACCCAGCAGGATTTTATATTTTTTTTTCCTCCTGTCCCCCAGCAGTTTATATGTTTTATGAAGCGAGTTTTAGTGCAAATACAACTCTTGTGTCCTCCCTCAGTTTCTAACTACTTAGGCTGCCAGATCAGGGGTTATAGTCCTTTCTGTTTGATCAACGCGTTGGAAACCGTTGCAGCCCAAAGTACCTGTCCCAAGACGAGGCTTAGAGTTCGCTAAAAAGCACCAGGTTTTCTCTCATCTTCCAGTGACTGATTTGATTAGATTTTTTTTGGTGCACAAATCATTTACTTAAAATAAAAAAAAAATAAAGTAACAAAAAGAAAGGAAAAAAGCTCCAGCCTTATGTCACTTTGTTCCCTGCCAAAATGGTTGCATGTTAGGCGGCGATTTATCTGGGCTCTGCTGCCAGACAGGACTTTACTAGCTCGCTGTAATTAAGAAATTTTGTTGGCGACTGTGCCGAGGCTGGTTTTCCCTTTCCACCTCAACCTCCAACTTTCTTTTTTCCCTAAATTTTATTTTGTTGTGGGGTGTGTGCGAGAGGCCGTATCGTCGTTTTTGCCCTGCAGTTTTTGCCTCTCCAGCACAATAGCCCTCCACGTCGCTGAGCAGGAGGAAGGGGCTGTCTTTGGAGCCCAAGGAGCGGGGCGGCGGCGGGGGGCAGCGGGGGGGGGCGGGCAGGGCGCCCGCTCAGCGGGGCCAGTCCCGGGCGCGCCGCCGGGGCCACCCGCTGCCCTGCCCCGGCGCTCAGCCGCAGCCGGACCGCTTATCGCCAGGTCACTTCTCTCCTCCGGGCCAAGGGTAGAGTGGGATAACAAAACAATAGAGCTGTGCTTCTACCTCCCTCCCTTTCCCAGCACGGGTTTGTGTGAATTAAGGTAAATTGCAAATTAAGCTAATTTCTCCGAATCAGACAAAACCGTATGGAAATGGGGAAGACGTTGCCGACGCTGGGTGGTCGGAAAGTCACATCTGCTGAGGACTCTCGGGCTAGCTGCCTGGGAGAGCTGCAGGCACACCGGGCCGGCCGTTTTAATGAGCAGGCCAGGGGCATAAAAGCGCCTGACCGGTGCCTGGGCGGCGAGTCTCTCATTCGTTTGCTACTTTTCTGCACCTTCTTGTCGAGGAGCGCCTGATATCGGCAGGGCGATTTTAGGGGTCACGAAGCCGCCCGGGGCAGGGGAGCGGGGGAGCGACGGGACCCGCACCAGCGCTGCGGTGCCCGGTACCGAGCCCAGCCCCACGCGTCCCCCGCTCCCGCAGCAGCGCCGGGTCCACCTTTCTGCTTTATAGTTTTCATTAAAGGAAACAAACAGTCAGACCCACAAAATCACCCCAAGAACACCCCGTCCCCTGCATCTGAGGCGCAGCCCTGGCAGGACAGTCCCCCCCGACGACTTTGCTCCCCGACACCTCCCAAACTGCCGGGGATCGGGTCTGCAGGATGCCTCTCCTTCCTCCTGCCACCCGGCTGCCTACCACATCGCTCAAACGCCTGGTGCACGGCTTGAAAAGTCGAGACGAGAATTTGTAGAGTGCATGATGTCATTGACCCGGGACCAAACGTATCAGAAGGGGGTATCGTTCTCGGACGGATTTGGGGACGCCGAAGCATCCCGTGTCCCAGGGACGCAATGCATCCTGTCCCTGGGCTATCGCTTAGGAGTTCGCAGAGGAACGTAAACCGGCAAGAAAACGGAATTTTGTAAAGAGGCAGCGGAGAAATATCATTTGAAGGTCAACCTGTCAGTGCGGGTTAATGAAAAGGACTTGTGCCTAATGGGCCTACTTATACTCTCCGTTACGCTCACATAATCTGGATTTCAACGTCCAGGGCAGAGGGCAGAATCGGACCCAGCAGGCCCGAATTAATTGCTGCCATCGGAGGTGGAGGAACCCTGGTTTACGTTACTATTATCAGTAATGAATGCCCACGTATTTCAGGGCATGATAACCTCGCAGCCGTTGTCTATACAAAAAAAAAAAAAAAAAAAAAAAAAAAAGCAGGGACGAGAAAAAAACAAGACACCGACCATTTTTTAAGTCACGACGATTGGCGGTAAGCGCGGGACCCTACGTATTTTACCGCTGCATGTGTAAGCAATTATTCGAGGACTGGCTATATTTGTGACTGAGGTTCCAGAGTTGCATTTAGACCCTTGGCAAGAATCATAGAAAGAAAAGAAAAAACACAACGAACTCCAACCAAGACCCCTTCTTTGTCAGAAGAACAATAATAAAGACCGTATAAAATTCTCCAGTGAACTCAGAATGTGTCTTTTTATTGGGTTTGTCATATATTATCCGATACATATATATGTATAAACACGCACATGTATGTATACAGACATGCACTTGTTTTTTTCACGTAATGTTATTTACCTTCCTGGGAAAGAGCATCTTAAACTGCTCTTGAAGTCGGTGGTGACGAAATAGCTCGCGAATGTAATTGCCTTCATTAATAAATATTTTGTCCTCCAGCATCTGATATTCAGCCATTGGAGGAAACAGTGGTTAGGCTGGCATCGTTTTGGGTTTAGGCTAACAAAAATCAACAGTTCTACCGTCATTCTTAATGGAAAGTCTCCGTTTAACAAGGCTAGAGTTTAAGCAGCGTTCACAGATCAAAGGCAACCTCACTTGGCTTAAAAAAAAAATCCCTCTGGATCAGTGACAATTAACTGCAATTTCGCACTGACTGCACGCCCCAAAATGTGGGTGTCGTCCTGCCGGTGCCCCCGCGCCGTGTACCTGCTGCACCGCACCCCGCTTGCCCGGGACCGGCCGAAGCACACGGGTTCGTCTCAAAACTCAGCAGCTGACTCCTGGAAATGTCGGCTGCACACTTGTTAGAAGCATCAGCCTGGACCGCAATTCCTATATGCGTATCTCGGTGTAATTGATCTGGCTGAGTGAGGTCTTTTTGGTAATTTGGATACACCAAGTCTCCAGTTAATGACATATAATCAGCCTTTAGGTCACTTGGTCATTCTCTTATTACAAACCCCTCCTGCTCTCTCTGATCTCCTTTCAAACTAAATTTCACACAAACAAATAAAGCAAGACAGGGACAAGTCCTTAAAATACAAGAGACAAATATTGGAGAATTGCTCGTGGGGAACTATAAACATTTTTAAAAGAAAAAACGAAAAGATAGGAAAGAACATCTTATCGAGAAAGAGAGCACTGTGTACAAAACACGGAGGGAAAACCGGTCTGGCTTCTGTTAAAAATGACATAAAATTAAAATAAAAATAATTGCGAACAGAAATGGCATAACATAAACAGAAAGCAGGAGGCTTTACTAGAAACGCGACTCTACTGTAATTTATTCTTACAAATGATACAACTGATCCCTGGATATGCAAAATCCTTATTTGCTTCATTTTAGCTGAAAAAAAAAAGTCTTTTCTCTTCAGGAAGCTAACAGAAGAAGCCGGGAAATGGAGAACTGAGTGTCTTGTACCTCCTCAGACCTGCAGAGAAATGGACCCGTGGCCAAAACGCTGGATGCAAATGAGACAACAAAAATAAATATTTTACATCACCGTGCAGAACATATTTTACTAAGTCAACACTTCGTTTTTCTGCTTTTCATTTTTCTTCCCTCTAGGAAGAGACAATTCTCCCTTTTTATTAGGTATTCCCTAAAAGATTAGTTTGATCTCCGTCCAGGTATATACATGTTTATACATATACACCTTCAAGAGAGCTGACGGTGATGTGTGTGCAGAGGATGGTGAGGCGGCCGGGAGGAGCAGCGAGCAGACATGTCCTAGGTAAGATCCGAGGGCCTTGTAGGCTGCAAGCAATTCATTGCGAAAGTGAGCCTCGGTTTTCGGAACTAAAGTTGATTTATAAAATCGAGAGCGGGAGGATTTCAATATCGTTCAAGTGCTGGCGCTTCGAGGAAGGAACCTGAAAGAGGACTGCAATCCGCACTCTCTTACGGGCATTAGCACCTTTCAAAATACTACCAACATGCGTTTTACCAAAGATCTCATTTACATTTAATATGGGATTCGGACAGGCGCTAATTGAGCACGCGAGCGTATGTGAGGTTGCGAGAATGAGTGCCGGGGCAGGCTCACACAGCAAGAGAAACCGGAGCAAGGAATACATGGGAGAGAGTGTCGCAAGGGCCCAGCGCAGGGCGTATTAAGGTGACACATCTTGTTACTTGTTCACTACATTCTCGGTCTTTTCAGCATTCCTAAGGGCCCTTTTTTTCCCCTCGTCCGCCTTTGAGCTGCTGGGTTGGAGCACTAGCCCGTAGCCACCCGACGATTCGACTCAGTAGACCAAGGGGCGGCGGGGAGGCAGAGCCCCGACGCCGCGGTCCCGCCGGGGCGCACGCACAAGGACACCAGCCGCCCCCGCCGGGAGAGACCGGGGATGTTCAGCCCTGTCCCGGCACTGCGGGGCCCGCCGCCACCCCTCCCGCTGGCCGGGGGTCGAAATGCTACGGGCCGAGGAGGAGAAGGCGGGCTGGCCCCCGCTGCCCCCCGCATGTCCCGGGAGCGGGCGGCCTCGGTCCCCTCGGCGGTCCCGGGGGCGCCCTGCGGGCGGTGCCGCGCCCGGGAGGAGCCCCGCTGGGCTGGGGCCGGCTGGAAAGGGTTAAGCGCTTCCCCTCCTCCTCCTGGAGCCCCCTGAATGCCACTGCTTTCCTCTAGAGGTCTCATTAGGGAAACCCTAACTGCTATTTTCAACGTTTCCTCAATCAAGCGCCTTTAAATAGAGCTCCACAAACAAATTGGCGGCAAAAAGCGCAGATCTTGTCACGGGCAAGGCCGATCCAATATTTCACCCGTGTTTGCTTTGTAATTACGGCCTGGCTGGTGGCTACCTGCCCGCTGGGGCGAGCTCCTCCTGTGTCCCCCGGCTTCTCCCCGCGCAGCCCCGCGGACACCTTTGCCGGGCCCGGGGAGGGTGAGCGGGACCGCCCGGAAGAATCACTTAGCAAGTGATTTTCGGGAAAAAAATAAAAAATCAAAATCAAAAGCAGCACCGCCCAGTCCCAAATGGTACCTGAGGTTTTTTTGCAACCGTGCTCTGAAACCACGAGCTTTCCAGCACAAGAGACTTTTCCTAAGTCCCCCCACTTGTTTCTTAAACCGGGGTCAGGAATCAGGCAGGCGTCCCGCCTGTCCCCACGCAGGGCTCTGCAAGCGCCTGGGTTTTCTTTGCCAGCTTCGCTCCCCCTCTCTCTGTTAAACCGCTCTTATGATTTGTTATATTTTCCACAGCTGCTTATTCTTGTTTGACTGTTATACAAAGCCGCTTTAAATCCTCGGCAGGAAGAATAAAAGTTAAAACCGCTTGGACGGGTTCCTACAGACTTGCGGGCTGGTGCGGGTCCATTTCGGTCTCTGGATAACGACCCCTCTGCACACATCAGGTCTCGATAAGCCTCGTTACTGCGGCTCGGGGCAGCAATCCGCTCGCTAGTATCAAAGAAAACAGGAACTAATTCAATTACCTCTGAAAGCCGGGGTGTAATAGAGGGAAACTTTGGCGCTTATGAACTAAACTGCTATATTTGCTTTGCTATAAACCGACGAGAATATTTTATGATGGAGGGGAACAGTACAACACAAAAGGGAAATATGACAATAAATCTCTTTTAATGGTTTCTCTCCAGCAGCAAAACACAAGGATTCAACGGGTTTACGACTCAGCTATTTCACAGGTACATTTAAAGATACTTACATAGAAAAAAATACCCTCATCCCACCTTCCAGCCCTCCTGGATCGGCGAGACCCAACTCTGTCCTCCGCAGGTGAACGATGAAACTCCTGTGGGAGCAGCGCTCGCACAAGAATTCACATCTGACCACTGCAGGGATATGCTTCAATTATTTGTGATGCCACTGGCACTACCCTCTCATAGTTTACTGATATGCAAAACTTTGTCAGAAGTAATGCTCCACCTTCCATAATGAGCACATTAGGCTGTTTTCTTTCTAGTTACTCCAAAATTATTAACGTTTGAGATTGTCCAACCACCCGTTGAGCTAAATTACAACTTTAGTTTCACAGGGCCAGTTTTTTAGATATTTTTGCATACTAAAATAAAGATAGTTACTTCGAGGGAAGGATTTCAGAGTGGCAAAGGGTCTAACGCTCCTTGAAATAATTGCAGGTTCATCATATAAATCTCTTTGAGGATTTAAACCCCGGATTATTTTGGAAACCAAAATACACAGCTCTCTACATCTCAATACTTTAAAAAATCTGATTCATGGCAAATATGTCTTTTTTTTTTTTTTTTCAGAGCCATGAGCCACTGTAAACCAGCATTTACACATCCTAAAACTGTTTTATTCAATGCAAGAATGTTTGCATCTAAGGTGCTAGGAATGTTTTGCTATCTGTCTCCATGCCTTGTTTTGGTTCTTTCGTATTATCAAGTTCTGATATTGCTTACCCTGAGTGCCCAAATCTGGGTTTAGGTCACCTAGAAAGCAGGGAATAGCTGGTAGGTCCAGTGGTTTGCTGCTGGGCTGCAGTGATTTGGAAGTCCAGGGCTTGAAAAAATTGCTTCACACATAATCTTGCAGTGCAGTGCTTTTCCTATCTCAGCACACACACATGCAGCATGGCTTTTTAAGTGACTGGTCACTGGGAAGTCAGTCTAGCAGCTATGAAAGCAGAAAACAGAAGGAGCATATGCAGCTAAAAGTATTCTTCCCAATATAAGACCTTTCAGTTAAAAATTGTCTTATATATATTGCTAAATGAAAGGCACGTTGCCTTTCTCCCATTTTTTTAAAAAATTTTTATTTTTAGAATAGAACAGGCAAGTGATTTCAGAGCTTTAGTTTTATTAAGAAAGGTTGTAGAATGATCTACAGTTCAACTATGTCAATCCTAGTCATGTATTGAACCACATCTACAAAATACATCCATGGGAAAAAGAAAGATCACAAAACCTCACAGACACAGACCTCATCAGTACAAGTTGTGCTATTTAAGCCAACAAGACTGCTTGTCAGCGTGGCACCTATTTGTATGAATTCAAGTTTTGCATGTGCCCACTGTTAGTGGAAACAGTTTGTACATACTTGAGCTAGCTCATAGATCATTAGCAGTCTTGCATGGGAAGGCAGAGCACAGCACAGGCTAGCTTTACTCAGTTTCTTACTGAGCAAAGGAGCCTTTGCTGAGCTCTGTGCTATTGCAATAAGGCACTGCAAGCACTGTTTTACAGCCACTTCGAGGACCTCAACACTACAGTCTGCAGTACGGAGAGACTAGTGGGAAAAGTGCTGGATATACATATATCTTTGCTTACCTGGAGACCAGGGACTCTGCCCTGCATATCCCAGAGACTGTGCAGGGTTTCCCTTGACTCCATTCATGTACTATTCATAAAGATATGTCCTCACTTGTAAAAACAGTACATGCCCATTTTGCATGATATGTGCATGCACACATCTGGGCTGCATGTGTGGAAAAGTAAAGGCACACACCGCAAACAATTTTACATGTGCAATTTTCCAAGTATGGGTCTATGGGTCTATAATGTGGTGTATCTACAGTGCAGAAAATGACATACTTCTGCACAGGAGGGCATTTTAAAGTGGCTATCAAAGGAAAAAAAAAGCAACATTATTCTTGGTAGCACAGTTAGTAGCAGCTTATTTCTCCTGGTGGCTCCTGAATTTTTCTGCAAACCCACCAAGATGGAGTGTTACTCCTAAACAGCAACATGCACACAGCAATCAGAATATTTCAGATATTCACTTCTATAGGCTGATGTTATTAAAATTAAAAACATCTGCTTTAAGGAATGCAGATTTTCTGGATGTAAAATGCTGCTCTACTCCCACAGTAAATTCAGCTACTTGGGAAACAAAATGTGATTCTGAACAGTCATTGCATTGTTTGACACAGTAGCAAATGGAACAATGCTGCCCTTAATGTCGTTGTTGTTCAACCAACAATTGGAATTGGATAAAGGTTTTCAGCTGGGAACACTTTTCTAATACCTTGTAGGTAATGGAATTCCTATTGTGTGCTGCTCTCTGACCATTAGGCCCTGCATACCAGGCAGGGGTTCACCCTCATCTCACCAAGACAGTTCCCAAAAAGATGAGTTTGTGATTGCGATGGGCTTTTTAATGTTTGTCTGTTATCAGCTCACCGACACAGTACTGCAGCTGAGGAGAAAGGTGAATGGAGCCCCAGCTGCCTGTGTTTCAGATACTATAATCTTATCCTGTTTAGAGGCACCGTGGGCTAGAAACACCTCTGCAAATTCAGGAGAGAGAAACCTCCTTCCTTTTGTGCGCCCCTTAAAAATCCTTCGGGAAAAACTTCAATACTCATTTTAGTTTCTCTTACATTCGAGCTAAGCTGTGTGTGCCTGTTGGAGTAATTACCTGTATTGACTACCATATAACACAGTGATTGCTGTGCTAATGACATAAGTGCAATCGATATGAAAGGTGGAGTTGCACTGAACACTGTGGTATGTCCATGGGACATTTTGTTGCTTTTGCCTGTCAGGCTGACTCTAAATAGAAAAAAAAAAAAAGTTGCAAATGGGAAATATTGACGCTGCTGACATGGGAATAAAGAAAAATGGAAGATAATCCATGGGAGGACATTGCCCTAAACTACATGGAGGTGGCACATAACTAAGAAAGCATTACATGACCTAGGAGCATGTATGGTGCTACCCATAAGTAAGTAATGGAAGTTAAAGTCCTTTTTATATTCTGACTCCTTGTAAATCTGCCACTAGGTAAATATGGGAGTTTCAGAAATGGTGTATAAATGGAAACATAGATGAAACATGGCGGTAGTGCAAATTAAGTAAAAAAACCCCACCTTGATGCCTAAGAGTATATCAATAATATATTCAAACACTTTTCTCTACTGGAAAGAACTGGTCCTTTCTTTGGATCGCAGGTGAAAGAGTTTGGAGACAGGTTCTCTTCCAGTGGTCTGGAAGACCTCCAGGCCATTTTAAGTACTGATTGCAGCCACAGCTTCCCATATTTGCTGTCAAAAGGAAATGTACTCTTTGTGAGATGGATGCTATGAAGTTATAAATTAGACAAATCCAGGACTTTAAATTCTAATATTGTTTATATCCTATATAAGTTGATAAACACATATATGCACACGTACATATACATATACATACATACATACACATACACATATACATATACATATACATATACATATACATAGGAATTTGAAAAAAAAAAAGGGTTAGCAATTCCTTTCAGTATTTACATCTTAACCACGTTAACCAGTGTTCGAGTTCAAAAGAAACATTGGGATCTGGCTGGATTAGTAATATTTGAGAAACATCCAACTCTTGAAAAATGTCTGATTCTCCTTCCTTGGGATTCTCATGGATCATAGTCTTTGTGAAAGCAGGTGTCTTCATTCCAGCTGGCCACATAGGGTTTCACTAAGTAATGTTCGCACGGAGTGCTTCAGGCATTGGTCACTGTAGAAATGTAAACTATTTGTGCCTTCAAAACTGGGGATTAAAATAATGAGAAAAATAAAGTCCATTCATTACATCTGACTCGAAGGAAATGCTTATAGAAGGGAAACAGATGATTATGAGACAAATCTGTATTTCTTATGGTCGTGGCCATGAAACACCGGTTGCTTTTCTTATATGGAGAAAGGAGTGTTGCCAGTGGACTGTAGGTTAGACGCTTACTTTGAGGACAGATGAACGACATTTTGTTTCCTTGATATATGAAGAACAGAATGATAGTTGCCAGGCAGAATTCCACTATTGAAATCTAGAGATAGGTCTGAAGGGGCACATGAACACAAAGACTCATTACAGTCCAGAGGATGCTACCTAGGGATACAGATACAATTAAAAAAAGAAAAGCTAGAAAAAAGTGGGGTTTTTTGGTGACTTTAAATTACTGCAATTAAAACTATTATTAAACTAGATTAAATGAAGTGGAAATTTGCTTTCAAGTTTTAGAGCCAAGAATGTTCTTTATGCCTCTATCCATTTCTGTGCTCTACATACCCTGTGCTGTTTACACAAGGATTATCTTGTTTATTTTACAGATATTGTGCTTCATAGAAACTAATCAAGAGAATATTTCTTTTTTTTATGACAAAAAGTGGATGTTGAATTGCTCAAGTTTCTTTTATACAACATTCTTGGGTTTGTGATAGTGTGATATTTAATAAAGTGTTTATAAAGGCAGATATAATAGTTTATCAGATCTCAGGCAGTCATAATAACAAAACTGCCCTTAGCCCGAGTGCTATGTACTGTACTTTGTAATTTACAACACAGTACTTTCTAAATTACTTCATAAACTAAGAAAGTTGCCTACCAAAAAATCAATCTTATAAGAACTAAGAAATCTTTTCCTAAATATTTTTTCTGTTACTTAGTCTCCATACAAATCATTATTAATAGCTTGGACTCAGACAGAAACTGCACTCCCTTGTAGCAGGCAACACATGCATGCTGTAAGATGTTTTCATGCAGTCCAATCTGCTTAAATTTCCAGTGGAAGAGACTTTTCAGCTTAGAATACTACACATCTGAAATGGTACCCTGCACAAACAACAGAATAAAGTGAAGAAAAGGAAGCTGATGACCTTATAGTGGGAATCTAATGGAGCAATTTAAGTGGGAGTTAATACTTTATGAGACCATGAATAGAGAATGGAGCCTTTATGTTAGCAGTCCAAGTCTCTACCAACTTATCTTAAGTCTGTTTGGTGGATTTACTGTAATGACATGTGTACAGCAGGAAACAAAGCCTTTGCCAATGGGTCCAGTCTTCCTCTCTGCTGAAGCACCTGCCCTGAGAAATCTGGCCAGCAAACAACGGGAGACCCAGGTATGCATCCCAGCCTAGTACTGGCCTTTCCCTGTTTTCCCCCAGATTTCACCGTCTTGTTATTCCCTATGCACAATTTGTCTGCCATTGCATGGAAAAAAAAAAAAAGGAGAAGATATAAATTTGAAAGTGGAGAATTGTTATTTGTAACTCAAGACCAATTTTTGATCTGCAACTAGGCAACTGCCTCCTTGATAGTCTAGCACATACTTAATCCTCCTACTGGAAGCAACTTCTGGCAGTTATTCATGACATATATCTTTGGACATAAAACATGCCTTACATCATCATTATGGTCACTATGACATCATTATCCAATTACACTTTAACCTTCTTCATAGTAGAGGAAGAACGGTATCATTCATGTTTGTTTGTATTGCTCATCTTCACATTTTTATGCAGCATAAACACAAAATTCACATCCAACTGTAAGCAGGTGTATCTTCTACCTGGGAGAAGCTTCTCCTCATGTTTCTAACAAGCAGTCTAAGTGTACAAAATTGTTGTAATTCTTTGCAAAAAGGATTGTGGAGTCTCATTCTTGATCAGGTTTTGATCTGAGAGAAGTACAGAGATTGCACTCTGCTGGAGTGCTCTCTCACAGAAAAATGATAAACCAATAGTCGTGCAAGGAACAAGGGCTTCCTTTCACATGTAATAATTTCTTGGCAGATTACAAGAAGTCTAGGAAAGAGGAATAATTTGTGTCCATATTGCTAGCTTTACAGAAGGTGTAAGGAAGTTCAAGGTGATTATTTGCTACTTGAAGAGAAGCAGGGAAAAGTTTTGTGGTTGAAAGTGGTACAGTTAGGTAAAAAATTGTCAGCTACAAACCACAGTAAAATGTTCTTGAAAGCTTTTGTGGGAGACCACCAAACACATCAGATGTAGTGAAAGTTTTTAAGAAGTAAGGATTGTAATCAAGAATCTGTCAGGACAGAGTCAGCTACTTGGGTTCTTGCAACAGTTCCATGGAGTCATACCACATTGTTACCAGTAGAAAGACTGAAGGATAAGAACCTACACTTTACACTATTTCATTGAGGAATGGACTCCAAAACACTAGGTGGACAAACAGGCGTTTTTCTTATCCTCAACAGAAATATATACAGTTGAAAAGCTGCAGATACGGAATATGTTCACAGACCATTTCTTGCAAGCAGATTTGTTCTCCAAAGTTGCGTTTTCCTAAATGTATATAATCTGGTCAGAACTATATCGATATTCCCTATTCTATCACTAGAGTTGATACTGCAACAGAATGTTTATTCCAGCATGAAGAAATTTCTGATGGAGAATATCTGTGGTAATCAAAAACCTGGAGAATGGATAGGGCTCCTGACGAATTGCCAGAACCAAAACTGTTTTCATCTTAGCCCTCTTGAGAAATAAGAGTCCTTGTCCACCAGCTGGTGAGAAGATGTAGGCAACAGATAAATTTTTCCTGATGAGGTGGGTTAAGAAGAAAACAGCAGAGGATTGGGTAGCAACTTTGAAGTTTTGTATGGAAATTTGTTATGGTATGCCACTTGCTTTACTTTAAGAACTGAGGGGATGGAGAAGCAGAGCAGGTTGTGAGACAGCATCAGATGAGTGGATACTCATACATGACAGTAGAGAAGGAGGTTACATTTGGAACTGTGCAGAGTGCAATGGTTTAGGATTTAAAGGAATGTGAGCTAAAGATATAGAAGAGAAATTAAAGAAGTTGGTGAAAAACAAACTTATAATGAAAGAGTAACCTAAAAAGAACAAAAAAAAGAGCGAGAGTGAGATTACAAGATTACAGACTTTGAAGAGAGAGTGAGAGAAAGAAACTGAGTCAAAGATTGAACAGGGAAATACGAATAGAGAGAGATGAGCAAAAAAAGAAGAGCAAAATGAAGAAAATAGAGGTAAAAGTATTACAAGAAAAGGGAAAAAAATTATAATATCTGGAATAAAAGAAGAGGACATAGTGTAAAAACTGGAAGAAGTAAGAGAAGTGACTGAAGAGCTGAAAGGTAAGGCTCAAACAGCCCCTGCCATAGGAGGTGCCCAGCATGGTTGTACAGGGCAAACCTGCCCATGCCTGTACATAGCATGGGGCGCTGAGTCACTGTTCTGTGCCCTCTCCATGATTATTCATGTTCTGGCTGAGTGGAAGACACTTTGTGGCATTTCCTATTCAATGTCTGGTTGGCCCTGGCTGTAAACTAAGTCAATCCTATGGCTGCTTTAATAAGGTCACTTACAACCTTCTGTGACATCGCAGACCATTCCTAACCTGAGAACAATGCATGCGCAGTCTGGCTTCTGTTTTTTCATGATGACCTGAAACTCGGATCAATGACAAAATCACAAGGTCACCACTGCTACTTCTCTTGTGATCCCTCTCTGCAATCCCAGTGGTGCAACTCCTGGATCCTTGGATCATCTAGCGTCATGGTTGCTGCTGTGGGCTCAGAGGGGTCCCAGAGCCATAAAAATGAGTGCTCTTCCTACTGAAGACCTTCAGTGAAAAATTAGTCATAAAAATTGGCATGACATCCCTGGAAACTTGCCGATGCCTCATAAACTAATATAGCTAATCAGAAAGCTTGCTCATAGGCATTTTGTTTTACCCTCATGTCACATTCTTAAATCCCACTAAACTCAGATGGAGCCAGAGTGTATTTGAGAACAGAACCTGGCCTCACATTGGCTCATTTCTTCTGGTCTCTGCTGGAGATTTTGTACAATGGTGTAGTATGCAGAGCTACACAAGAAAATCTGTCAAAAACACGCATGTAACACAAAATTAATAGTATTGTGATGAAATTAGGGACTACATATTTTTGGAAGGTTTTGTTCAAGAACTGGAATTAAAAAAATAAGAATAGATTAAAATGAAAAATAAAATATGAAGATGTGCTATTAATGTTCCTGTCTTTTCCTTGACGCTTTCATATAGCTGTAACAGCATGTAACAACATCTAATAGTTCTTGTGGTTGCTTTATATTGGTGGAGACTGGTCCAGCTTCTACTATACACATCTTTGCTATTTGCCATACGAACCAAAACAATACCACACAGCTAGGCAGGGAGATGTGAGTGTGTGAGGAGCTTCAGACTGGTAACAGAGCACCATAGCAGGTATCCCCACTGGGCAATAGTACCTCCTACCCACCTTGCACAGTCTTTGCTGGCTCCCTGTGGAGTGGCACAAAGTCTCATTAGGATATTCAATGGCACATAAAAACACTGACTCTAGAATAGGCAGCCTGGCTGGCAAGTCCAGTCCTTCCCCTGGGATGCTAATTTCTGTCACCATGAGAAAGTTATTCTGTGGAAGAGACAGAGGTCATTTTAGAAATGAAAATAGTATTAAAAAATCTCCCAGCCACCGAACAGTTTAATGCACACAGGAGACGGGATGAGATAGATACCAAGTCACTGACTATATCCCACGGCTCGATACTGCATGCTGCTGCATGTGGTGCTGTGGGCTGTGTGCCTCTGAGAAGAAGAGAGCAGGCTGGAAAGCAAAGTCTTCCTGAGAACACCCCTGGCACTCTGCCTGTGTTGATAGGCTTGGCTAGAATATCATGAGTCACCTGTTGCATTCACGATGGGACAACAAAATTAGTAGGCTGGGGCACTCTAGTTCTGCTCTAGAGGTTCTCTGTCATTTTAGGCAAGGTGTGTTATTTTGGGCAAGCCAAAATACATGTGCCTAAGTCCTCAAGCCAGGTATTCCATGTAGTAATCAACCTGGAAATTGTTCTTAGTTTGTAAGTTTTCAGAGCTTGGGCAAGTATCATGATTTCACATGATTTCACATGTATGTGATTAATAGCATCTTTATTAAGCTCATTGCAAGGTGCTACACACACTGAGAGAAAGATGCTCAGTGTCTGATTCACGCTGCCAGGTTCCGCTATCAGACAGGTGTCGCAACTCCAGGCAATGCAGAGCTCGTCTTGCTCTGTGCCATTCTATGCCTTCATTTCCCATCTAAATAGGGATATATAAATTAATGACAGCAAGGATGCCCAATAAAGATGCTATTAATCACATGATTTCAATGTAATGATTGCCAATCCCTCCCCTAGCTTCACAAAATCACATATTTTTCAGAAACATCATACAGGCTAAGAAAGGAACAGGCTCCTTCAGTACCTGTGGTGGGGTTTGGACCATGCAGATGGAGGCAAAGGATCACTTCTTCCAGGATGATGAAAGAGGTGCAGGTGATGACATTCAAAATGAGACCATGAGCTTCAGGGATATCTTCATAAACTTAGACTTCACAGACTTAAGGCTATCAAACAGCTGTATTTCCTGAACACATTCTCTTTTTCAGCCCAGAAGCATTGTTTGGGCAGCTGCCGAAAAATTTATATATTTGTTAAGATTTCAAGCTGTTTGGGAGCTGTGGCAGGTCAGATACTCTACTCAGGCTGCTCTGCAAGCAGGTTGTATACAGCCTGGTGGTAACCACAAGACTGCATGAACCCTCATACTCAGGCCAACACTTTTAGAGAACATCATATTTATTGTGCACATGTGACAAAGTCACCACATGCCTGCACAGTAAGGTTTACCCTTCTGGGAATTGTCTAATGGACCTATTGCCCATGTGCTGCCCAGCCACTGGGAACATGCACGGTGAAGGTTCTGTAAGTCAGATTTACTGTGAATATGCAGAGCAATGAAATGCTGCATGTGCAGCAGGACGTGTTGCTTCCTTAAGTGTGGGGTGGAGTGCACATACGCTGCACAGATTTCCAAGGCTGAAATATGGGAGCTCTATAATGGCCAAATGCTTAAGTCTTGAGGAAGTGCGATATTTTAAGATGTGTTTGGCATGAGGGTCACAATAAATTTGCTGCTTGGCATGGTCATTCTGCTGAGATCATTGCAAGGTGCTACACACACTGAGAAAAAGATGCTCAGTGTCTGATTCACGCTGCCAGGTTCCACTATCAGACAGGTGTCGCAACTCCAGGCAATGCAGAGCTTGTCTTGCTCTGTGCCATTCTATGCCTTCATTTCCCACCTAAATAGGGATATATAAATTAATGACAGCAAGGATGCCCAATAAAGATGCTATTAACATAGAGACATGAGTTATTCAGACTTTATGTTGAGTAGGCACTATGTAAATAATTTTTATTTCAAGGACAGCAACAGCCCCTGAAAAGCTGAGAACATCTTTATGGCAATCTTCAGTCCCTCATAAGATAGTGCATTTGGTTACAATTAAAGATGAAGTCTCAAGCTACTTATTCATACTTCCCTGAACTTCAGACAAAAAGACATCCTGATCTGAGCCACCTCAGGGTATTGGCTTTGCAAAAGCAAAACAAATTCACAGAATTTTTTTAAACCCAAAGCATCCTAACTTTTGGTCACTTTCAGTTTTAATGCAATTCACTATTTTTATTCTATTTTTTTTTTGTCCTTACACAAGAAAAATGTGGACAGACTAGAAGTTAGGTTGATTTTGTGAGGTTGAGCTGAGGTCAGCGAAAAATTGATAGCAACTTTTGAGACCAAAAAAAATCATCAAAGCTAAAGGAAGCTTCTAAAAGTGGGATTTAATAGCAGCTATCATATTGCCTTCAATGGCTTGACCATTTCTTCTGCAGCTGTTTTATTTTAAAAGATTTCACCCCCATCCCACATGTATAGGCCTGTACACTGACCTGGGTACACACATCCAAGTACTTTGGTCACTCAGGATAACTATAAACCCTTCAGTGAACTACCAGAAAGGTAGTTCAAATGGAAATGGTGAAATTCAATATAGCGTTTAACTAAGTCACTGTCTAAGGTTAAGCCCAAGGAACAATCAGTAACACCGGGAGGAAAGGCAAATATATTAATTGCTACGTGGACACTAGATATATGTGGCTTTCCTGAAAGATGTCAAATAACCACAGTGGTGTTTCAATGTGAGTGAGAAAAATGAGTCTATTCAAATATATATTTTAATTCATTTCTACATGTAAGTGTGTGTGTGCGTGAAAATCCCTAGATACAGATTTAGGTGCAGAAGAAAAATTAAAAGAGGGTAAGTTTAGCTGTTAGTCCTGTTGCCTTTCTGCATGTCTAAGCACAGATAGAGAGGAGTTCTCAGAAGATTCTAAGTGTCCCAGGCCCCATTGACTCTCAGGGTAGACTAGATTTCTGACTTGTTATGAGCTTTTTGACAACTACGCTTTTCTGCTTTTGTGTGTTATGCAAGCCATAACTGAGGGCCTGCATCTTGTATGAATATATCACCTTTCATTACAATAAACATAGCTTAGTTAAAACACAGGGAAATAATCAAGATTATGGTAAAATTATGGAAGGTGTGTGTACATGTGTGTGTGCAAGTGGACAATAACGGGTCTGTATATGTGTTTATTATGGTACATTTCTGTTGTTATCTTTTTTTTTTTTTTCAAGTGAGCTTCCTCAAAATATGGTCAAGCAGCATTCCTTAATCTTAGCGGAGGTTGAGCAAAATTTAAAATCCATATTCGATTAACTAAAGAAATATTTCTGTTTACTCATTTTTTCTGTCATTGATATGAAAAACATGCCAATAGTTTTGATGCAGTCTTGTACACAGAAATAGTATGACACAACGTCAACCATAAAGCTGAGGCTAAAAGAATTGAGAAATAACCACTTAGCTACAGATTGACAGATCCAAATAATCTTACCTTCTGTGAGATTTTTTCATCATGTGGTATGTGCTTTTGCAGCCAAATATTTATCAATAACAACAATAAAAAAATAATTGCTAACTGGTCCTCTGTCATTCCTCGCTTATTCTCCACTCCAAAATCACACAACAGTTCTACAAAGCCAGTCTATAGTTTATAGTTTAAAAATGGGAACTTCAGTGTCCTACCATGGTGTGAAAATTACACAAATTGTAGAGTGTTGGGTCACAGTAAGCCAAAAGACAGACAGATACTTGCAAGGCTAATATTTTTTCAGAGCTTTATAGTGTCTTCCTTCACATACAAGTGAGCTTCTGGCATGAGATGGAAAAAAACGTGAAACAAATGACCTGTCTCACAGCTTTCCACATAAGTGAATGGTCCATACTCTTAATTTCAAAATAGTCTGAAACAACTTGAAATTTCTTCACGATCACTGAAAATCTGAGATGCCACTGGTTGCTACTATCTGCAGCCATCTGCAATCACTGAATGATCAAGGCTGAAGAAACTTCTGGAGGCCTCTAGCCCAAACTCTGTCTCAAAGCAGGGTGAGTTATGGGGCCAGAACAGGATGCTCAGGCCTTTGTCTAGTTGGGTCCTGAAAACTCTCGAGAACAGAGACTGCACAGTCTTTGCATAATGTAACAACTTAGCGGGTACCAGGAAACAACATTATTGTTCAGTCTGTCAAATGAAGGCTGGGACTGAGATAAACAAAGGTATTCATTTCCGTTGTACTAGCTCTTCAATCCTTACAACATAAGAAAATGAGTAACTCACAAAGTGTTATGAGTGTTGTATATATGTTCACATTTTATCCCGCCTTACTGCTAGTAGAAAGGTAATTTATTACAACAGAACACTTCCTTCACTGTGAAAGGAAGCAGTGAATTATTCCTAGTTCAACTTGCTGGTGGTGGGGTTTTTTTGGTGGTTTTTTTTTTTTTTTTAGTGTAGGCATCTCTCACACTCTGTAAGTGTATCTTAATTTTACACAATATATTCCTCAAGCTAAGCTGTCACTTGAGCTAATCTATATCGGAATTGGTATATTGGGCCCTATTAAAAGAAGGAATTACAGAGAGAGATGATATCTAACTATTCACACTGTATTTTTAATCTCTTGCAACAGGAAGAATGATTAATGATGCTAGGGAAAATATGAACTTAATCATATTTTATTGGAACTAACTGAATCAGTTCATTCACAGAAGCTATTTTGAAAAAGCTCAGAACAAAAGATTCTGACTGATAAGATAACAATTTTTTTCTTCCTTTGTGCTATGGAGTGTGTTTAAAATATATATATATAAGAGCTTATTCATTATACATTTTTAGTGTAGGGCACTGAATGTGTGGAAACCACATTCAACAAAATCTTCCAACCTATAATTTGGCACCTAACCTTTGATTGATCTTTCTTTTTGAATTCTTAGGCATTAATGAAGTGCATTAATGTCAGAAAACCTTAGGTATTAAAGCCACTAACAATTCCCCTTTGTGTGAAATCCTGTCTCTTTAGAAGTCTGTAGTAATAAGTCTACTGGCGCTTCATCTTAATTCAGTAGTTTACTCATAACCTCTCTAACTTGGTTTCTATAAGGCATTCAAGTCTGCTTAATACTTCATTATTTTAAAATTACCTTGCTGTGTATTTGTTGTCCTGCTCATCTTTTTGTTACTGTCTGTAAAGATATTTACAAGCCAAAATGTTTTTAGAAGTAATATGTATAAACACTGGAGGGACCTAATTTGTCACTAAAAGTCTGACCAATAAAATCTGAGATTTGAATGCACAAGAAATGCAGAATTATTAATAGCTGAGACCTGATGAAGTAACAATATTTTCTTTGATATCTGTTTTTGAAATAATAAACCAAAAGATGTCTCACATTAGTTTATAGGCCTTTTTATAGTCACAGTGATAGGCACTAGTATTATCCTTTAAGTGCTTTCAGGTATTTGCAGGGCTTTTATGAAGTTTTAAAAATAGTGTCTTGTGGTTGTTCAAAACTGAACAGCAAGCGCAATGTGCGATAGTTATCTGTGTTACTAAAGATAAAACTGTGAAGTTATTAGGCCGTACTTATCTAAACAGCTCAAGAAAGATGACATAGATTTAAAGTTACAGCCCAAGATCAAAGAACACAATAAATGATGCAGGATAAAACAATTTAAAAAGGAAAATTTCTGTGAAGCAAAACCTCATTTGTTAATATGAAGGTTGGTTTTAAAATGGGAAGAGGCTTCATTGTAATAGGACTTTTACATTTTTTTCTGTAAAGGATGTTCTAAATTAAACTTGTATTTTTGTAGAAGTAGGATTCTCTTTGTCCAAAACAAAATCAATAGAGTGTCATAGTGTTTCACCTGAACTTCTTAGATATTGTGAACCTGCTTCAACAGCCACTGGTGACCAGAAGGTGATGTGCACCAAGCCTTTTGAACAGGATCCCCTGGAAATTTAAGGTTGGTTTCCCTTTGCTTTGCTGAATGCTGGGGAGCTGCCCTGCTTTTCCGCTTTCCTGGCTACTAGTTCTTTGGGAGGGGAGCATACAAGGAAGATGGAGGGCAATCTGAAAGCTTGGTAGTGCCATAATGACCAACACGTTTCTGCTGGAAAAGCGAGAGCATCCAGGGAGGAAGAAAATGCATTCAGATCTATGGTGTACTACAGGATTAGCCTGTTTCTGGGCAAGCTGACCTACTTTCCTCTCACTGAAAGAGAAATGAACACTGCTTAGACCATAGGGGAATTATTTTCCTCAAAGCAGTTTAAGATCTTGGAGAACCTGCATTGGTTTTTTTTAGGTGGCCTGATGAATAAACCTTCTCCAGCTTTAGAAATGTGATATATTTCCATCTCTACAGATTTCTTACTTTTGCCATATATATAGTAGGTGGTATTCCAGGTATGTGTTGAGAGCAGATTATGCAAGAACATGTGCAAATGCATATGTTTACTTCTCCTAGACTAATTATGAGCTTGACTGCTGTTCTCTCTCCTTCACCTCTAGCGCACCCAATGATGAAGATCCAATGCCAGCATACCAGCAACTAGAAACATTGGTTATTTTATTTTCCTGATCTTCAGTCACTGTCTGAATTACTCTGATTTGTTGTAGATGCTGCTGAGGTCATCAGTGTCCTCAAAGGAATGTCTTTTTGGTCTGTTCTCTGGCATTAATCTTAGCTCAGGATTTGCTAATGCTTAATCTGTTGCCGCTTTTATGTCTTTCATTATGCCATCATCAGATGTGGGTCAGTTTATTTGCTTTTTCCCCAACAAAAGATATTTATCCACTTCTCTACAGTTGGAATAGTTTTGGGACATTGACTGCTTTTCTTCATGTATCTGTGAAGTGCAATGTAAATTTGGTGCTGGCTGTAATAAATGTATGATGAGCAGTTCTACTGGCAAGAGATGCGGTGATTTTTCCTGGAACGGCTGTTCTCATATTACAGGTCAAATGTACCAAGGTTCTCCAATGTCTTTGAACCTGGTATTCTGATGGATATCAGTACTAATTGGGAACTCTTTATCTGTTAGTAATTGTTCAACATTTCACTGACTGAGGCTTACAGTTTTTTAATATTGGAAGACAGTTAGATGCTTGCAGAACTAAATAAATAGACAATTCTGTTGAAATCTAGATGGGTCATCAGGCAAGATGGATTAAGGCATAGAAGCTTGGTAGGAGGTGGCACAGACAGGATTGCTGTACATAGTACAGTATCCTTCAATGTTTGATTGCATGATTCATCTTGATGGCAAATAATCCATTTATATATGTAATACTTGGAAATGGCCTTCTGCAGAAGTTCACAGAGGGACATTGATATATGCTTCAGGATCCACTGAGAGATTCATTAAGAACAAGAGTGTATGTTTAAATCAAGAACGTACATAGGGTAATAGGCACAGGAAAAGAAATGAAACATAAAAGTTTAACTTTAATGTGGATGCAAGATGTGATTCTGTGTCTAAAATAAAGATATTGGAGCTTCCAGTTGTTTGGCAGAAGTGTCAGTGAACTTGCTTTTTGCAACAGTTCTTACTGTGACTTATTGGAATTTCACCTGCTTAGGAGTTAACAGTGTGGAATTGCTAATGCTATAACTTTCTGCTCTATAATTGGTTAAATCTGCCAGTTCATTTCAGTGTTAATCTAAATATTGCTGGACTTTATTTCAGTTATCAGAAGAACTATATAAAATTAGGTACAATAAAAGTCCCATTCTGCTCATACTTCTTTTATTCTTTTGTAGAATGACCATCTTAGTCTAACATAGATACTATTTGCAGTTCATTTTCCCCAGCAATTTAATATGTAGCCTAATTTTTTATTATAATTACAAAATCTCATTTTGAAAAACAAGTACACACTCCCCACCATCCCCAAAAATGTATCCCCTCCTTTGACTTCAACAGCCCGTTTCATCTGTTTTTCCTCAAAGTTGTTTTCCTTTATGTATTCTGTAGGTAAGCTTAATTTGCATTATTTAAAAGCTATTTGTAACGGCTCAAATTGTCTGAGAACATGGGTCTGTTATACCACTTCAAGCAGAAAATGGCTTTGTCTTCCTCCAGACTACAGAAGTTAATAATGCATCCCCATTTTCTGTTTTAGAATAATGGCTTAATAAGGGTCGATAAAAGGCATGATAAAACAGATGGTCTTGGATGAAGTCCTAAATTTGTCAAATCTGAGCTCTGTTTGACTGTAAGAAGGAGTACAATATACAGTCATAAGGAATCCACTGAGAGGGCTTAGCGGGAGGAACAGAGGTCTTGGATATTTAATATCAATAAGAACAAAAGTACTTGTGTATGGCAAAGTTTTTTAAACTACAGTCGCTTCATAATATGATTACAAAGGAAGAATAGAGGATTTAAGGCAGGATTGATGACACATGGTAAGGGCTACAAGGGGAATTGGGAGTATACTTGAGAACATAAGTAAACAAAAACTGCACTCAAGTTATGTTCTCAATGAAGAATCTTCATATGGATAAATAGTGTTGAATACACATAAATAGACTGTTGAATGCAGCAACCAAGACAAAAGCAATTACAGATTAAGAGGAAGGAACTACGTGCACGATATGGAAGAGAATAATTTAAGAATAAAAGAAAGAAGAAAAAAGAGAAATACCCCTTCGATTCAATGTTTGTTCCCAGATTGGGAGCGATCTCCTCTAGGTCTAGTTTAATGAAATTCTGAGTAATACAAAACATTTTGCAAAAACTCTTCAAACCTTCAAATACATACTCATGGTTCTCATGCAAGCTCCACAGTTCCATTGTAGAAAAGATACTGAGATGTAGGTAGTAATGGCTGGTTTTATTTCTCATCCTGTTCTTACTATCCGAGATATGAAACGCAGTACACCTAAACAAACGTATTTATAGTGTTTATACAATTAACTTTTACTGAATAAGAGATATCAGATTTATTTGTTTGGTTTTATACCAAACATGGCAGAACCACATTTACCAGGAAATGGAAACAAACTTTGTTGAAATAGATCTTGTAAGTAAAACAATATCTTTTAAATGTAAACATTATTGCAGGACTAAGCGAACTGCAAGTATTCGGGGAAAATTAGTGGAGTGTTTCAAGAGAAAGGTAGTGGCTGTAGCCCACAAAATATTTTCCTCTAGCACCATCCTAAGGAAAATTAGTAACACCCTCCACCCACCTTATTTGGGAGTCATGGAAATTTTAAGGGAAATGCATGGCAACTCGATTTTCCTAAAGATATTTGGTGCAAAGTTTCTTTAAAACATCTGATATTACACCTCTTGCATGTGAAGATAAGAACTGAACTGAACGACTTGCAAGCAATGAGATACACTCTAAGAGCTCTCCAGTGTTATGTCTATAGAATTTATGAAGTTTTGATATATTAAATGACTAACCAATATATTCTTGTTACTTTGATAATAAAGAAATAATTTGTCTCTTCCTTTCAATAAGTGTTGTCTTTTTTTTTCTCTCCACAATGAATCTTGAAGAGGTAGTTAAAGCATCAACACCTATTAGAGAAAATGGAAAGAATACATCACTGGAAATCTTGGAAAGTTTTCAGCAGTGTGCTTGTTTCAGAATAAATGAAGGCCTCTGAACTAATCCTCAGATGAAAAGAAGTTCATATACGTCTTTAATTGGATCATGCTATTGGAACACAATATTGTGATAAAGAAGATTTAATAAAGCATTTTGTCCTTTTATTACTTTCATTTCATGCAACATATCTCCTTATCCAAGCAAGATGTTTGACTTCAAAGGAAGTGCTATCCACCCTCCCTTTGCTCAATAAATAACTCCCAGAGGAGTAAAAACAATATATGTTTGTAACTTTGCCGACGCTGCTGAGTGGTGAGAAGATCAATCATTGTCGTTCTTTTCTGTAGCTGTGGGTTTAAGATGAATCTCTTCCTTGAAGAAATTTCTGTATAATTTGGTGCCCGTCATTAACCCCTCACCTTCGGGAGAGTGCACCCTAATAATAAAATGAAATCAAGTGACTTCCCTTGCTGGAGAACATTCATCTGAGCAGAGGCTGAACCTGTGCAGAGGACCTGGTCAAAATTCATACTAATAAAGGGACTGAAAGGTAGCTGAAGAAGTGTGTTGGATGGATGGTTGCATAAACAGAAAATGACCACTAACTTATTTTTCTTCAGTATGAATATAATGAGTAGGCTGTTGACATGACAAAACAGCCCTCCTACTTTCAAATAAACAAAGCCAAAGTGTTTTCAGAAAGAAAGGTTAGACTCCAAGGCTGTCAATATTAAAGTTAATTTGTCAAGATTTCTCAGCTTACACCGTAAAGACTAAAAGAAGCCAGAGAAAACAGAAGGCTAGATGGTATGTGAAGAGGCATATATTTCACCTTTTGCTGCAAGGTGTGATCATCTGTCAAGAGAAGCATACCTGGCAGGGGTTTGTGTTTTCACAGATTTCCAGAGAAGATTCCTTTCTTCTCCAGGTGATTTATTTCAGTATTTCTTTCTCACCGACAAAAGTTGTTCCTGAACCTTTGCCAACTCTTCTGCCACTGCTACTGAAGCTCAGTGCATCTTATAGATACTGTCGACATGAAGTGCAGTTTATTCTTTTCTTCTTTATAGCTGACTTCTAGATATTTGGTTAGTATTTTCCTCTTCAGCATTCTTTTCTCTACAACAGAAAACATTTTTTTTTTTAATATGTAGTATACTTCTTAAATGTTTAATGTGTTTTGCTGGCTCTTTAATTCAGCTGTACTTTTATTGAAATTGTGTGGCTAAGACTGGACACAGTAGGAAAACTAGACTTCTCTTGCATTGAGTGGAATTGAAGGTTTACCTCACTTATAGCCTGTATGTCTGTTAATATCTCCTACTAGCTGGTGTGTGTGGGTTGTTTTTGTTTTTGTTTTTTTTTTTTCAAATGGTAATTTAACCACCTAAAAGTTATCCCAAGCTGGGATATCTCCATTTTATTATGCAGTTGATTACTCCAGAAAGTGTAATAACTCTCTGTTTTTCACTGAAACACTTCTCCATTTTATTGAGATAATTTTGATTTCCAGTCTTGCCCTTCCACCTACATGGAATTCTTGCTAGCTTGATGTTGTCTTTTATATAGAAAATTTATGTACGAAATTTATGTATATTCTATAGTATATAATTTGGATCATTCATGTAGGCATTGACAAGAATCAGTCCCTGGATAGATCTCTCAGAACTCCAACTGATCTACCTTTCTGTTTGCAAAACAAACCATTGATAACTATTTTGTGGATACCATTATCCAACCATAGGAATTCTGAAAATCAGGGACACATGGAAAGGAACATCCAGCTACCGTGTAATTAATCAAATCTTCTAAATAAAGTGGTTTGAAAACATACCCCCTAAAAAGCTCAAACTGAAGATTTTTTAATGCTCAGATTTTGTTTCTTGACACCTGCAGTTCCCCAAGACTTGTGTGGAACTTGGAAATGTACAGTTTTAAAGATCTGGCTAATTATTTTTACACAACATCATCTGTAGAATGGAAAAAAATGTAGAAAGAATAAAAATGTGATTACTACTAAGGATTTTTCAGTCTAAATTAGGGACAAGATTGCATCTGAGAGAGAAGCATGATGTCAGACAAGAGTGAAGAAAGGCTATGAGCTAGTTGTTTTGAGATAGCGCTTTTCCATTCTTTCTGCTAAAGTTTACTTTTAAATGACGTAGAATTTGGCAGCATTCTGAGGGAGTGTGTGCTTTGGCAGTGAATTTCAAGGAGGAAACAGGATGGAAGAATGAAATTACTGTTTACGATTTAACTAGAATTAAAGGAAGAAAGGGTAAGTTCTGCTTTCAGTTGCACTACAGGAATTTTAGAACTTGTATGTATGTGCCACAAGCTTTTATTTCAAACTGCTGTGTCACTTCATGTTGCTTAAATTAAAACTCCCATTTAATTTTAATTTACCTGTAATCCTCAGCATCTATTGCAATAAGGTAAACCTTTTTAAAGGCATCCTTCTGTGTTATTTTTCCTCGTTTATTCAGCTTGATTTAACATTGTTTGCTTTTCACTTTGTATTTTAACAAGCTTGCTCTTCAGCTTTGGAGTAATTTGTGATCACCCCAAAATGGAAGTTTATTTTATTTTAGTGTTTCTTTCACAACTAATTTGAACTTACATCTGGCTTTAAAGAAATATTTACATAGAAATAACATGAAATTGCATGGTGTAAATGTAGTGCCATTCAACTATGTAAATAGCAGCAAAGATGTTTAATTGAATATAAAACACTGGTAAAATGTAAACATGGCTTGTTTTTGTTCCAGTTGCTTTATCCTTGAACTTTGATGATACAAATGAAGAGATCTAATTGTTAATGGAAGTTACAGTCTGAAGTGTGTTCTCACGACTTTACATATGAAGATCTTTTCTGCAGATGCTTGTTCCCCTGGTGCCACTCATTGTGCCTCTTAAGTGCTTCCACTGTCTTCAAGATATTTAGTCCTCCATTTATAACTACCGTCACCACAGTGCAAAGTCATGCACTACTGTGCATAAAAATGAACAGGTAGAGCCCTCATACCTTTCAAGGCTATGTGCTGAAATAGCAAAAGCTGCAAGATGCAGATGGATCTGGGACCATTTTTTTAATAATATCTTATTTGCATCTACCAGGTTCAAGGAAGGATAATAAATAAAGCCAGGATTATGGCTGAATGGGAAGCTGGCCAAACAAAACCCATAATGCCTCGTCTTCTGGCAGGGGGTGAAGACTCTGTCACCTTCTGCTGGGGTCACTTCAGGCACCAAAACCTAAAAGTCTTGAAGGCAGAGGGGTCGATACTGTGAGGGATGATTACTACCCTAAGCACTGTGATCCAGAGGACTATCTCTGCTTTTAATTGAAGGTTTCACCCATTAGTTTTACCTTGCTGAAAAGCATACCCACCTCTTTGACCTCAGAGAGCCTTTTTTTGCTCGGGCCTGGCAGCCTGATTTCTTGTTCTGTCTGTCTGCACTTGTGCCTCATCGCTCCTGTGATTCATGGCATGATTCTCACAGCTTCAAAGGAAAGTTTAGAGACATCTGAAGGCAGTGAAGCGAGGAGCTGTCAGGTCAGGCAGCTCCATCACGAGAGGGGAAGAAAAAAATGGGGGAAAAAGGCGACCGAAGTGTGTTAGTCCATTTTCGTTCCCCCTGCCCTTCCTGCTCTCAGGTGGGTGCTGCCATCACCTTTCCCAGCCAGCTCTACCAATGACCCTGGCAGGCATGTCAGGGCTGTCTGTCTGCTTTTGATGTGAATTAAACATGAGGAAGGATCAGAACACGGACCTCAGCTACAGCTGGAGAGCCCTTGGGACAGGACGGGGACCCATGCCTGCCAGGGCTTAGTGATCTCCAGCCAAGCCAGCACCTGGTGGGGCTGATTATCCCAAGTGCAGGAACTCAGCAGAGCCTGATGTAGTTTAAGAGGCATTTATATCCTTTCCTATTTACACTCCAAATTTGTGCCTAAAAAAACTTACATTCTTACCTTATGATCAACTTATTTTTGGTAATAGCAGTACTTGCTGATAAAAAAAAACCCCTCAGAAATATTACTTCACTTCTAAATCTCTCTCCTTGAATTCACTGTCCTATTGTCTTCAGCTTCACACTGGTATGTCATCTTCATACTGGCATCTTCAATACACATTTGATATCTGCTCATTAGGCTTTCAGCTGCCACCATTCACAGTGAAATGATACAACTCTGTAGTAGACATAGAATTACTGCAGGAAGAAAGATACCACAATGTGTACTGACCTTCATCCAGTTGTTTTAGAGCAGAGGAAAAGACATGGGCAGTGCAACAACATAATTATTAGCAAAGTCTAACTATTATTGCAATTTTTTTCCTTGATTATTTGCTTTGATATCTGCAAGAATGAATATCAAGCCTGTTAATTCTCCTTCAATTATCTCTGGATGGAAGCTGTGACTATAGAGATACACAGACCAATTACAGAGTCTCCACACTGATAATATAATAAAGAACAAGGTTTACTGAAAGACAGCTTTTTAAAGTAAGAATTATTTCACGTTCACAACATTTGAGATCTGAATGTGAAAATTAGGTCAGCACAAACTAAGTCTGAAAATCTTAATCACCTTATCAGGATGTATTATTACTACTTAACAAATAAAACACAGTCTTACTAAGTGAAGCTTTTATTACAGTATAAAATATGGAACATTCATACCTATGCACTACAAGAATAGTGTAAGATAAGATTTAAGATTTGGATGGGAATGAGGAGGTGAAGCAAAGACAAATAGATGTCCTTATTAAATAGATAGAATAAATTAGAAAACTAAAAGGTGTAATTCTTATCAAATTATATAGCTTAGTCATGAAAATATGATTGATGCCTAACTACACTAGATTCCCATTTTGTCTTTTAAATGCTACATGTGGAAAACTTGCTAAGTAAAGGGTAAAGAAAATGAGTTATGAATTTTAAGAAAATATTAATTAAGTAATTTTGAGCAATGAATATTGTTTAAATCAATCTCATCTTGTTTTGCGGATAAATTATAAAGAGAAAATTAAATGGAACTTTGTCAAATTGTTTTACCTATTACTTACTCATTTCTAGTTAACACTTCCCAACTATGACATTTTTTCAAAGTAGAAGTTATACAAACACTTAAAAATGTTAAACCTCTAAAAATGCTTACAGATACTTTGATTCAGAACCATGACTATATGATGACTATACCCAGTCATTTCTACCTTTACTTTTTCACAAGATGCTTCTTTTCTATTCTTTTTCTTTTAGCATTTTATACAGCTAGACACTGAGAAAAAATGTGTTCAGGGAAATGAAAATGCTGTACGTATCATTAAAGTTATTGACTGTAGCTGAGAGAAGCAAGCCATTCAAAATTAAGACTGCAACTTGATGTTTAATCAGTGCAATTGTGCCTTGGTAGAACAGGAACTATAAACAGGAGTGATTTCCCAAGCCATGTTAGTCTTGCAGGGAATAGAATTCAAACAGGGTGAATTAAGGACAAAGTTGCATATTTCTCTTCGCTTCTTTTAGCTTTTCTAGTGTTTGTCAGTCTTCACATTATTTGAACAGCAATTGAATTTGTACATGATTTTAAACCATGTGTTTAAAAACCAGTATGTCTGGGGTGATGTTATTAGCTTGGGTAAATGCAGATAATTCTGCATGTCAAAGACAATTAACACATATCCTGTGGTCTTGATTACCAGGTTCAAGGAAATTCTGCCCAGAAGAAAGCCTCATGGAAAGTTAAAGGCCCCTGCCCTACAATTAGAAAGGGAAGGTAATGGACCCCCCACTTTTTTTGGTGATTGACTATAAACTTTGGCTCAAGGGACTGTTTTCAGAGGACAGGGTTAAAACAGTCCAGAATAAAAAGAGGTTGTTTTAGTTGTGAATGTGTCTACATTCCTCAGCTGCTTTTCTTAAAAAAAAAAAATTAAAAATGTTAAAAATAAGAGTAGGTAATGCCACATGAAGTCTTACACAGGAAGAACAAGCAAGAGAGGCACCAAATGTAGGTTAGGCATGTTTGTACTTGGGCTATGTGAAAAGCCTTTTCTTTCTGTGTGTTCCACATAGAGGCAAGTCACTTGATATACCTGTTCCAGAATAAGCAGTCCATTTCTCATAAACCCTTGAAAAAATTAAATCATTAACTGACATCAAAAGCAAACAATCTAGAATACCTCTTCTGTGGCTAATATTTTTATAGCCCATTGGCAATAATTAATCCTTAAGTGTGCGGAGAAGTAATCTTAACAACCGAATCTTAACTTTTTAAGTCAAGAGCTGAGGTGGATTGTTAGCAAGCTGTTGTCAAGAAACTGTGCTCTAAGCCATGGCCGGATGCTGTCAAATCATAGAATATTTTGGGTTGGAAGGGACATTTAAAGGTCATCTAGTCCAACCCCCCTGTAATGAACAGGGCCATCTTCAACTAGATCAGGTTACCCAGAGCCACACAGGAGTTCAGCTCCACTCCAGTACATGCTTTGCCTGATGCTGGAAACCTAACCTGGAAAATGCTTTACAGATGATCCTGGCCAATTTAGAAGAGCTGGTGACCAGACAGGGTAACCACAATAATTTTCAGTGTGAGTTACTGTATGGAGGGAGATAAGGTCAGGAGATTTGGAGAAAGCTTTAAGCACTCGCAAGGAAAGATGGAGAGATTGGACCTGAGTTTCAGGTTAGGATTTGTCCATGTAGAAGAAAGAACACCAGGAATGACAAAACTGGTAATGTAATGGAATAATCAAGAAAAATTACAAAGCAAAGGAGAGAATGTAGAGATGAAACATGTTTATTTTTGTGCACCTTTAGTCTTCAGAAGCAAGGCAGGGGTGTTCTCTGGCACTTGTGTTAGCCCTGTTCCCATGTACGAGTCCTGCCTGTGATCAGCTCCTTTTGCCTCTCCAACAGCCGCAAAGCAGCCTGGCTGACTACATTCTTTTTGGGTGCATGCAGACTCATCTCTAGTCTGCCTAGGATATCTCCGTGTCTTTGCCAGACTGGGAATTAACCTTGTCACTACTGCAAGAGTGCAGGGCTCAGGGGACAACAGCACAGTCCCAGCAGCATTACCAAGCCTGAAAGTCCAGAGCAGGACGGGGACATCAGAATGGGAAGGAGAAGAGTTGCTCAGAGCTATTGGTCTCATTCAGATGTCTCTTCCCCTCCTGTATCATACGTATACTGGTGGCTTCTTGAAGGGGGGAAAAGGCTGATGCGTGGTTCTTGAGTAGCCCTCTCTGGTTGCTTTGTCCAGAATACCAGGCAGAGGGCAAATAGACGTTGTTAGCTTAAGTTAGGGGGCATTCAAGTGGGGAACCCACATCTGAGGAGAAACTCTGTGGTCCACAGTGGAGTTAGTGCTGGATGAATTTAAGAGCCTTCAGAATTAGGCTGTGCTCAAGAGCAGGGTTTCTGAAGCTCTGGCTTAGATATCAGGCAGCAAAAATCCTACCGATTCCTGTCCCGAGCACTGAATACAATGTTGGCCTGGATACACTCTGAATCTCATAGCGGATTTCTCTTTTTGTAGGAAAAAAAAAAAAAAAGAGGAAGAAGTGAGGAGAAGAGTTACTTGGCTATGAGGGAGAAGAGTGAAGGAAGCCTTGAAAAGTTCAAAGGTTTAAGAAGAAGAATTCGGTTCCATGTGTTGGAGGTAGCAGGGTTTTCAGCAAAAAGGAGCGGGATCTGATGAAGGAAAGGTTGTTAGTCACCTTAATGAGGGCAGGAGAGAGGACAGAAGCTAAATCAACATACTATCATTGTTAATACCTAGTGCAAGTTTAATGGCCCTCCAGGAATACATTTCTTCTCTGTAGATTTTTTCTTTGGACACAGCCCAAAGGTGAGCTCAACTCCTCATACCATAAAAGGATAAACCCTTCACTGGATGATTAGTTTTACACCCACCCTTGCAAAAAATATAAAAAAGGAAAGTAAAAAGAAAGAAAATAAGGAAAAGCTTGTGGCTTCAGGGGAATGAATTATATGCTTTAATGGCATTGAAAGTAAAGCAGCAGCCTTTCCATTATACTTAAATAACAACAAAAAAAGGCAATGTCAACCTTCCCTGACGAATAGTGCAAGTTAGGTGTTTTCCACTTCTGGTTATTTTTTTCTAAGCTAATTGCATGTGTTATGCTTATGTACCCAATTTATTGGCGTGAATCTCCCTGTTGAAAAATTCATGACTTGTATGAGCGCAATAGGTGTTTGTATTTCTCAGCTTGGCCCCACAGCGCTGTATGCACACAGTTGCTCAAGGCTCACTTTACAGATCTAGCCTGCTAGCTGCCATCCAGCTTCCACAGTTTTTCTGCAGTTTCAGTGGCACCTACTAGTAAAAACTGTCAGGAGGAAAAAAAAAATGGTGCTATCACTTAGCTATACCATTCCCTACAAAACAATGGCAACAAATGTCATAGGTAGAGGAGAGGGAATATCTTTATGGTTCATTTCAGATAGACCAACTTGTTTCTTCAAATGAATCTGTACTGCTGTAAAATCTCTGTGTAGAGGTGTTAGAAGAGTGAACTGAAAGCACAGCAAATAGGAAATCTGCTGGGCTATGTAGACTCTCTTTCATATACACTGTTTTTAAGAGCTCTGCTTGCACATACTTCATCATCAGGATTTGTGCTAAGGATGTATACTCTTTAAAGACTAGTTGCTCCCAAAGGCATAAAGTATCTCTTAAAATCTATTAGTTTTGTTTGTGCTGAAAGCATATAGTTGCCATTCAGGTACAATGCTCCATTTGTATAGCTTTCAGCAAATGTGCTGTCACATAGTTAGCATAATGATTAAGGGCACTTTGAGGAGCTTATCACCTTTACTTGTAGAGAGAGGGTACCTTGACCTATAAAAAGCACAAGTCGTACACTTAATAAATTTATCATTTTGCTAGATTTGTCCGTGGAAGTTTTATTTATAATTCATTGTTATTAGAACATTTCTACAGTGAATGCTTGACTTAACTCTTAGCTCTCTCTTAACTCTATTTTGAAGTATTCAGTGATGAAATAACAGAGAGCACAGCTCAATGAACTGTTCTGTCCTTATGAGAGGAAAACGTTTGCATGGAGAGTGCAATTTTGAAGGACCAAGACCTCAGTGTGAAAGCTACAATATTACATAATCTCACATATTCTGAAAAACACTTTCTTCCACCAGAACTGAACAACAAATGAAGTTCTTCATCTGAACCTTGATGTAGATCATAATGGTTAGCTCCACACAAACTATTCCCTGTTTCCCATATTCTAGGTGGACACTAGCATATTAATTTCCAAGTAAAAATAAATATTCTGGCAATAAACAGACCAGAATCTTTGAAGCAGTGATTTGTGTGGTCACATTTAGCTACAGAAAAAGATTAAGTGTAAAAGAAAGTACGTATTTCAAAGAGATTAGCTTGAAATTGTTCACCGCTGCAAGTCAATGAGATTAGGTCAATTACCAATCAAATACTAAATGTCTTTTGTACTGATTGGAAAATATCCTCCCCTTGAATACTCAAAGTAGCTACAGAAGCTTCTGGGATTCAGACACAGTCAAAAATTAAAGGCAGATTTTCTTTTTTTTCTTTTTAAAATTTTTTTATTATGTGACAAGCTTTCAAATAGAAGGCAACACGCTACACATGTGATGACAACCAAACAATGCATTTTTTCACAGAAATAGATGGTTGGTAGTCTCCATGTGTCTAAATATCAGTCATAGCCGAGGTGGGCTAAGTAATGGTAGTACTGGTAATGACTGTGGGTGTCTCGTGCATATCTCAAATCAACAATGACAGAGGTAGTATAAAAACAATTTATGAACCACAGTCCTCTTGGGAACTACATTTCAAGCCATAATTTCATCTAAACTGTTTATCGGCTGCTTTTATTTAATGTATGAAGTGTAAAAAATTTTCTTTGACAGCAGGCTTGTTATTGTGTTTTGACTTCTGTATTAAAGGAAAGCATAATAAATACAAAGATTGTATAGTGGTTTTGTGTATGAAAAATATTGGAAACATTTGCTACAGTGGTAAAATCAGTCATACAGTACTTAAAAATTAAGAAATGAGAGTCATGAACGTTTAAAACTGAAATAGCTTAGGACTGAGAAGACAGGAACTGTAAAAACATTTACTGTCCAAGGCCCATATTGCAAATACAAGTGTTCATGCTGTGAGGAGATGCATGACCATATACGTGCAAACAAATAGCTGGGCATGTTTTTTAGAACTAGGAATGCAACACATTCCTTGGTAGGTGTGTATGAAAACATAAATCCACTTACCCAGAAATGTGTGGATGGAGCTCTCTGTGCATTTGGCATTTATTTAACTCGACTGGTGGCTATCTGCATTCTCTTATCTATAAGGTTTTTATTTTAGTAACCACTGAAGTATTCCTGAAATCTTAAACATACTTACAGTGTGAAAAAGTCTTGGGATGAAATTTCTTGAAACCACACAAAGATCCACCAGTGTGTGCCCAAGCTGCCCTCAGCTCCCATCCCAGGAAAGTGGGGATGGCAGAGCCATTGGAGAGGTGCCCTGGTCTTCTGATTGAAAATGGACCAGGGGAAAGCAATTCCCATGTGAACAGAAGACTGTTCCATGAAAAAGGCATGTGGCATCCTTGGATGGCAAAGGGTGCTGGGACACGGCAGATACATGACAGCTGGAGAGGCAAAGACTGAACTAGCACAGATGCCTTCAGAGTGAGCCTGCTTCTCTTAAACAGCATGCAATCTCACTACAAACTGAATGCCCATGTATGAGATTTCCCATATAACTTCGTGTTTCTGTGTGTGTACCATGGCTGGCCTTGAAGGCTGGTGTGTAATGAAGTGTATAAACAGCTTTAGAATTCGGCAATTGAATATCTGAAATATCAGCTATGGATCTGGAGGTGGAAGCTCTCTCTTTGTCCCCTCCCTTCACAATGCTTAGCAGGAACTGAAGCAATTTTCCTGGATCAGATGCATTCCTGCGGAGGATGGGGGAGACTCATCCTGAGTGAAGGAAGGGAACAACTTGCCACAGGTCTCCGTAAACAGATACAAAAGAGCCTAGAACACTTCAGCTTGGGGTGAATGAGGGAAGCATGTAGAAGGAGTTAACAGCTGTCAAGATGATCATCACGTGGTATGGGCATTTTGGGCAGTGATTCACCAATAGCTTTCCTGGCACTGGCTCGAGAGCTTCTGCACATAGAAAGACTTGATGCAGCACAACAGACTTGTATAATACAAAAGTGTTGGACTGAAATGAGGGAGGGGAACATGAGCATTCGGGAGCATCTTGTATTACATTTTCAGCTCATCTTTATTTGAATATTTAAGCACCTGTTTTCTAAGGGTTTTTTTTGGCCAAGAGTCTTTTACGTTGGCATGCTTTTCCTACAGATGTATAACCCACATGTACAAGAAAAGGAGTGTAAAGAACAGTCAAACAATGGACTTGGTTTTAGTACCATCTGTAATAGTTATGAGTAAAGTTCATAAAACACCAGCAGGACTGATATTTAACACTTATGTGAACTGGGATGTAAGTGGAAAATTATGGTCAGCTGTCTGATATTGGTGCAGTAACAAAAAATTTACCTGGTTTTTGTTTTCATTTTCTGGCCATGAAGTATATCTTGCAGATATCAAGTGAAGGAAATCTGTGCTTAGCAGCCTACTTCGCTTGTCTTGTTTTTTGACCCTCCTGCATGTAAAAAGAATGCCAGTGTTGATCCAGTGAGTATTCACTTAACATATATTTAAATGATCCCATTAGCTTCATAGGTTTAGAGTAGACATGTTTTGTCACTTCATACCGTAGGTTTACTGGTCTTCAGCCTTCGTGGAATTACATCTGAATATTTGCTCGCTGACATCCTGGAAAACTACAGTGATTTTAGGCTCAGACCCCCTGAGAGAAGATTTCTAGGAGAACTCATACATGGAAGAACTGTTAATCACTAAGATTAACAGCTGCAATAGACTAAGAATGCAAGTATGTTTTAATTATATTTTATGCTTACCTCGTGTGTCTCCCAACTTATCTCTGTTATTTTTATTTGTGAAGGGAGGTTCTCTGGGAACTGGGAGATGTTCACTCGCACTCTGTGAATGAAACTGGTCTGAAAACTCATAAAGTCTGACGGGTTTGTCCAGGTCCTAAAGCTCTCTACCCTGTAAAAGTGCATTTTTAATGAATTTGCTGGGTCCAGCAGGTTATGTTCATATAGAAGAGGAGAAATCCACTAAACCACTGTAACACCAACAATTCAATTTCATTTACTTAATAGGAAATGAAAGTTTTGACAAATAGGTGTTGGACTTTTTTCTTTTTTTTTTTTTTTTAAATGCATAAAATCTACCTTTCCACATGGCTTTTAGTGTCTTTCTAAATGATACAGTTCTTTTTCAGAAGTAGGGACTAAATGCAAAAGGCATGTTTGTTTATTTGCAATCCAAAGAGGCTTAGACAGTAAATGACAGAGTTCGTGGCTGTGTTTAGGAAATTTCTCTTTTATCTCTTCTATAGATTCCACAGTTCTATAATACACTTGTAAAGAGTCTTCTCTTGAGGCATTTATTACTGTTATTATTCCCTTAACCTCAGCCTGTCAATTAAAAAAAAGCACAAATACAAAAAAATTTTGAAGACAAAGAAGGGATTTGCCAGATGAAGGGACATCAGTGTCCTTTACATAGTGCTCTAGCTGGATGCCTGCATTAAAGGGATGTAAGTCTCTAGAAAATGTATATTGAACCTTAATTTTTCATTTAGTTTTTCAAGAGAATTTAAATTAGCAGACAACATAGTGAGTCTAAGTCTGGTATCATAACAGCTGTACAATACATTAATACTTGACAATACTGGACATAACTCCTCATCTTTGCCAGAGACAGAACAGAATCAGGTGTCCGTATTTTAAAAATAGATTTGTTAAAATTGATGAACCTACATAAAACCAGCCTAAACTGAATCAGTACTTCTGGGCCTTAGAAGTCTGGTAAAACTGCAGTTGTAAAGTGTTATTGATGAGTGCGCACACACATAATTGTATTTGATACATGCTATGAATGACAGAAGTGAGAAAAACTGCTCTTTACTTTTTAGTTTTTAATGAGCTCTGACGTAATGCCTATTTTTTTCTTTCTGCTGTTAAAGATCTGTGAATATCGTCTTTGGCAAGCATGCTGCGCATGCTGCTTCAGGCAGGAGCTTGCAGTATGAACTGGAAAAGTATGGCATCAGGCTTCCATCAGTAAATTAAAGGCGCAGTATTAAGTGCCTAAGTCGTATGTATTGTCTTTAATAGCAAGGTATAACACATGGGATATCCTTTCAGTGTATTTGGAAAATAATATTCTTTTCAGTCGAAGAAATAGGTGTTATAGCGTTTTTAAAATCACAGCTATGGAATATAAATTTAAAAAGTGAGCTCAGAACAGAGCAGCAAATGCTTTGGGGAAGTTAATTAGAACACCATTAAACAGAGGTATTAAATTATAAACAACTTGCAAGTAAAAATTTTTATAGCTGAAAAATTTTCCTTTGCAAAATGCTGACCTGACAGTTTGACAAGATTAGTAGGAAAATAAAGGTTTTGCTGACTTTTTGTAAAAAGTGTAAAAAATGTTTTAGTTTGTAAAAACTAAAATCTTTACAAGCCATTTAATTTTATGTAAAAGTCCTAGATTGCTTTTTTTTTTTTTTTGGTAGTTATTTGGGTTTTCAAATTCATGCAAATGCACAGGCCAGAAATTCAGAATTAATGAAATGGATTGATTAGTTTCTCCATTTTGCTGTGGGGTTTTTATCCCTTCATCAACTACTTTTATTTAGGTAGTCTCTCAAAACTGTGTCTTTTCCATCTTGTCGCTATCAGACCAGTAAAAGGACCAGAAAGCTGAACTGCTGCAACTCAGTGTGTGATCTTAATGTGTCTGCAAGCAACAAGAAGAGAAACATGGTTTTCTCCAGAGTACTATTTGGTGTTGAAATGATTTAGGTCTGGAAAATCAATCTGTTCATCCTTCTGGACAATTTCTGAAACAAATATTTAGCAAGATTTATGGTGTTGTACATATGCAGGCCAAAGGATTCCACTGGAAGGCAGATTTTTGTAATACCATATAATTGTCTACTCAATAAGATGTTTTATTGTTTTAGTTTTTTTTTTTTCTGAGTAATAAATACAATTCTGCAACATGTTTTAGGGCCATATAAATATAACGAATCATTCAACTTTTCATTTCTTCTGTAACTAGATGATTTTATATTATCCTGTTTATAGAATAGATACAAAAACACTGGAGGCCCTTAGATGAAAGCAAACAAACAAAAACCTAAATGAAACACCTCCCCTTACATGCACTTTAATTACTGAAATTTCATTTTCAGCTTAGTCATTTGAACCCATTAAAGCTTAGACTTCTCAGAAATGCCTAAATAACATAGGTTCAGATGAAACCTTAGCACATAAATATAATGTGAAAACAGTGTTTAAGAACGAAAATCATTAAGGCTGTTTTTAACATGTTAAGGTTATTTGCTTGTTGTTAATCATACTCTTAATCATGGTTTACTCCAATCATATAGTCTAAGAATATTGTTGCTCAGCAGCATCCCCTTGAACACCTCCCCTCTGCAAGCACAGAACAAAATAATCAGCTGAAAGCTTTAACACTTGTGTATGAGCTGAGGGAAACTGATAAATGCAGATGTGTGTAGCCAGGAGAGCCCAGGCAAACAGTGCTGATGAGCACCACCCACGCTGGTGTCAGTGCACCTATATCCATGCAGGTGAGACATTTTCAATTGCCATCCTGAAGATGGGTAATGTTGTAGCTGGAAACTCTTAGATGGAATTCCTGTCAGGTGTGAGGAGCTGCATGAAGTAGGCTTCAAGGCTTTAGTTTTAAAATGCAGGTGGTTAGGGATGAGCTTGCACAAATGAGTGTTAAAAAGCCCCACCAGTGCATAGTCTGCCACTGATGGCAACGAGACTTTTGATCTTTTTGGGTTTGAGTTATGCTGGTCATGTGCAGTCTACTAAGGTAAGTATTTTAGCTGCTGTTGTGAGGTGGAGAGGAGAAACCAGGTGAGCTTGGCAGAGCCCTCTATTCACAAGCACTGGGGGAACATGTGTAGCCCTAAGCAGAGAGCCCTGACCCACTGACGGCACCATTTGCAGCAACAGAAGCTACATCAGGTCTGTATGTAAAGCAAGGTGGCATTATTTTCAGGACACTTTTGCAGCAGCATTTTTAAGGCCTGTGAAATACTCAGGTGCTCTGTATTCAGCTTCCTCTGATCAGCTCTGTAGGGTCTGGGGACGTCCCATGCATGTGAACTGGTTTTGAAAGCCCTCAAAGCTCTCCCCATCCCTACTGTGGCCATCCATGTCTTGCAAGGACAAGCTGCAGCATGGCACTGACAAGATTCCTCCACCACCCCTGGTTTTGATGCTAAAACCTTGGTACCTCACAAGGGATGGTGCACCTCAGATGCAACCTCAGATTAGGCTGAAACAAGGGCTCATAATGTCTAGTAGGAATCTGACAGGCAGAGAAATGAGAGAAATACTCTATATCTGGGCAGTGTTATGAGCAAATGTTTTATTGCTATGAGTAACTTCTCTATTAATTTGTAGAAAACTTTTCACATAGCAATAAACTGGAATGTATTCATAATTTCAAAAGTAAAATATGTGGTATTATAACAAGTGGAAGAGACAGTCCCGGCAAAACTAAGATGTATCTGCACCCAGACACAAGACTTCTCCATTCTGTGTATTTTGATAACAGCAGTGAAGCCAGTCAGGGGCCAAGGCACCAGTCTTTCGACAACACACAGAAGCATGAAAATGTCTGCTAGAGTTACAGCATGCCAAAAACTTGTTTTGAAGCCAGTGAAACTAACTACTGCATCTGATCAACTCTTTAGAGAGATTAGAATTACCTGCATTGAAGCAGGTTTATTCTCCCTTCTCTGAGCCTAGTGCTTTAGTTTCAAAAAATAAGACCAAACTTAAGAGAAAAGAGACAAAAAATGTCTTTGAAAAAACAATAAGCTTTATACACAACAATTCTTGAAACTCTTGTTAACCATAGAAGAGACCAAATGATTTTTGAGTCTTGCTGGAGCTTAGAATCACTCCTCAGTCTAAGTATAGGGTGAATAAAGTGAACCTTCTCTTGTTATCATTTCATATGAGACAAAGCCAAAGGATCTCTTCAGTTAATATTCTTGATGTTTTTACCAGCATCTTTCTATGATCTTTTAATGACATAAAGAACCTTGCCAGTTCCTCTTCGTTGCAAACAGCAATACTTAGAATTGTTAATAATCCCATTCTAATTCTTTAATAACCTTTAAAAATGAGTTGAACACTCCTGCACAGGTTATTAGAGTTGCTGAATACCATAACTGTTATCTTAGAAAAGTCCATTCTTCTAAGCCATTATGTGTCCATCCAGTGTGTTCACTTTTTTGACCACATTGACTCAGCTAGAACAATTTTTATGCAATACCATTCTTTCCTATTTTAATTATGATGAGCTAATAATCCTGAAAAGTGGAAAAATCAGCTGAATTTTTCACTTCATAGTCAATAGAAAAGTTTTTCCTTTGTGCCGTGTCCTCATCTTTTGGCAATTAATTGCAGAATTAACTAGATGCAGTGAGAAAATCCTCCTCTTGGCCTTTAAGCAAATAAATCCATATGTTCATGTCTGAATAGGAACACTTTGGAAACTTTCCTTTGTTAATCTCTGTCTTAGAGCACTCATCAGCTATCTCCTTGTAGCTGGTCATATCCCAAGCAATACATCTTCTTGGTGGTTTTTCTTGATTACATAACCCACCGCAAGTTTTTCTGTAATTATTTCATCAAGAGTACAACTGAAGCTGAATAAATTGATTCTTGATTTTTGATAGTGATGGTTATTCTTCTCCAGCATGCATCTAGGACATAAATTCATCTTTTGTCACCCAGAGGGACTCTGGTGATTCCCTGGAGCCATTTGTCAAACACTTCTACTACTTCCTTGTCAGCTGCATTTATTTCTCCTGATCTAAACCCACAAATTGCTTTGGGGAAATTCTTCATCAGTTGAACCTTTCTGTATTTTGAAATACTGTGCTCATCCCACATTTTTGTCAACTGAGATGTCCTTAGGTCGTGCATGGAGTTGGAATGATCTATTGTCAATTTTTATACCAATTGTGCTATTAAATTTCCTTTGTTTACCTGTCAATTTTGAAAGCAAATTTCTGCATTTCCATGATGAATTGGTATTTTTCTGTTGTGCTGATCTCTGTTCTGCCTCTGTTTCTCTTTGTGTGACCTTTCTCTGAATTAATGCAGCTGTTGACTGGAGGCATGAAATCAAGTCTACAGCTTTTCCTTTGCCATTCTCTTTCTATGAATAATCATTTGTCAATTATTTTCTGCTTTCAACATTGCTCATTTACAGTTAGACACATGTTAGTATGCCAGACCCTACTGATCGCATAGATTAACACTGAATTATTCCACTCACTACAGTGGAAATGTATATTGTCATCTCTGGTAACACTGATATGGCCATATGGGTGCAGAACTGTTTGTGTAAACTTAAGTTACACTAATAGAGATTCAAATACATTCTGGAGATGAAAAGACAGATCTAAATTCCGGCTCTTTTCCAACAGAGTGCATAAGCAGGTGCTTAAGTTTAAGCAAAGGGATTTTAAGTGTGCACTTCTCTTCTAGGGGTATCAAAACCTCAGTACTGTTTTTATAGGGTCAATAGCTAATTTTCAAAGATGCTAAGCCTCCACTAAACTGGCTGAAGTCAACAGAAGCTGCAGATGATCAGAGAGCATTGAGACAGAAAACTAAGTCCCATAAATTGGAGAGAAACATTCTGCTCTACCTGTCATGGCCAAGCAATGTCAGGATTTTGAGAAGATAAGTGTGTTTTTTTTCTTTTTCTTTTTTTTTTTTTTTTTCACTTGGAACACTCTTTTCTGAAAATAGTATAACCAATTCTTGCTGACAGCAGACAAGTAACCTAAATTGCAGATGAGCTTCGGTGTCTTACATACATATTGCTGTATTTATGGGTTGTTTTTAAAATGCTCATAGTAGCAGAGCTGAAAAGCAAACCCTGCCTGTAGTGTGCAGCAGTTGGTCAGAAAGCAATCATATGATTGGTAATGTTCCAGGGAGACCTGAACAGGGCAAGTTGCATTTATGTGATCTAAATCCACTGGTTGCATTCAGGGGGGATTAACATCTGTTAAAAGTATTATGTTTATCACGCAGGTGTTTCAATATTTGTATTTATTACGTGTTGCAGCAACAGTCTCTGAGAAAACATTCATATAACAATCTGGTTGTTTTATTGTCTGAATCTGTCAGGACAGTCATTTTGTTACTTCGACATTGTGATCCCCTTGCAAGCTGTAAACTATTTAATGAAGTGAGTATATGGAGAAAGATGACAGACTTTCAAACTTTTGGAAGACAGTTTTACATCAGAGACATTGGTTTTTGCACTTGGGATTGTTCCTAATACATGTATAGCAAAAATGTTGAATTAGATTGAACATTTCCAGAATTCCAATGTATTCCCCTGTGCAGTTCTATATTTGACACTGCTTTTATTTTGTCAATAAACAACACACTTAGATTCCAATATTAATGGAAATAAATATTCCATGAAGTACCTCATAGAAAGCGTAATTATATCTGACTTTGAAGAGCTTTGCTTCATGTGTCTGTAATGCTTTTATTGCCCAAAAAGTAACTCTGCAGATACAGTGACTTGCAGGAAAGACTGTTGCCTGTTTAAAAAAAAAAAAAAAAAAGATAAAATTAAAAAGCTAGACATCTGCTGATTTGCATTGCAGTGTAATGTGACACTGCCAGTACCACAGACAAAACAGCTATGTGAAAAATGTTAAGGTTGCAAAATCAAGTGCTCAAAAGTATGAGGAAACACAACAGTTTAGGTCACCTGTGTGATCTTAATTTGGCCCCCTTGAGTGATTACATTATGGTGCACTCTTTATTATATTATCATGGATGTTTTTGTTCACAGGACCTCTTGAATCTGATCCAGCTCATGCTGGAGCTAATGGAAATATTTTCATTGACTTCAGTGAGTTTCAGGCCGGGTTCCAGAAGGCCATTTTTTTTCCTTGTTTAACCCATATTTCTTGAAATAACATAGGTGTATGTAATGACAAAGTTTATCTGGTGAATAAGGCATGATCCTTGTCCTGAACAATTTACAAAGGCCCTGTTCATGTAATGAATTGGAGGTGATTGGTTCCCTCTCCCTAAACGGATCACTATTTTCCTTTGATTATTCCACAAAAAAATAATTTATTTTTTATATGGAGTTCATTGTTGTACAAACAAAGAAACAAACAACAAAATAAAAACGGGCACTAAACTGGGTTTTTTATAGCAAATAATTTATACCAAGGAGAAAGACAAAACAGTTCAGCTGCAGAAGGGTGCTTAGTGATGATTGATTATGGAAGAGATAGGAAGTAGAGCTGAAGGAACTGGTATTGTTTTTTTCTAGCATTTGAGGACCAATAGCTTGTACAAATTATAATGATTTACTGTAGAATGATAATTTTCAATAATAAATGTCTAGTCAAAAATGGTATCTGAAGTATAATCAGTTACAAAATTACGGAGTTACTTTCAAAGGTTGAGATGAGACGAGGTTTGTACAAGTAATTTCTGTTAGATAAGTTCTGCAGTGTAGCATTTTGCTTGGATTGAATATCGGCCAACTTATCCTTGTTTCGGTGCTAAGCTTGGCTAGGCACTATCTTCAATTAAATAACTTGTCTCAAGTTAGTAGAATTGCATTTAAAACACAGCTTCCAGGAAAAAGCTTCCATTTTCCCTTGCCCCCATGTATACAAAGAACTGAGATGACTTAATATATAACCATCTTGCCATAACACAACCTCTCACATACTCTTTCAGATTATTTCCATCCATTTCTATAGTGGTCTTCAGAAAAAGCAAGTTCCCACCCAGTTTATTTCCTATTTTCCATCAGCAATTTAACTTACTTCATGTCCTCATGCAGTAGGACTCCTTCCTGACCATTAACATCTTCCAACAATATCAACAGCAGCATCATTCATTTTTTTAACTCCTGCATTTATTGATCATACGGCCAAAAGAATATGACTGAAATCTTTATATGTATTATGTGCATATAATTTTATTATTTCTTTTGGCCTTCTGAATTAGTAACATCTGTTACTGCTGATGGAAAATATCCTCTGGGCCATGGAGGAATCGCAGTCACATGTTGCCGCTGGAACAGCCTGTGTGAATCAGCAGTAAGATAGACTCATCACTCTGCACCTAATAGATATAACACCAAAATGGAGCCAAGACATTCCTGTCCAAAGTGGGAGGTAACGGTCTATCCTCTAGCTTGAAAAGAGAAGCCCCAAACTATTTTCTGAGTGCTTGCAGCCTAACAGGCAGAGCTGACTTAGTCTGATTCAATGTAAGCTTCACATTTTCGTCAGAGCTTTATCTTACCTTCTTAATGTAATGAATAAAGTGGCCATAAGCTAGACATAAGAATAACAACAAAAAGGTTCAGGAATATAGTGCACAGCAGGAGAGGTCCCTCAGTCCTTGTGTTTTTGGATTCTGAAGGATGGCTTTGGAGGACTTTTCAGCATCTTTTATTCATGTCAGGTATACAATTTAAAAGACCTATAAAATATCACACATTACAAAATTATTAGTCATTGCCTGAGGATGCTGCAGCAAGTAATCCGCAAAATATTACTTTTCATTATGCTGATGTTGGAGAAGCAAAAAGAAAATTTTGGTTTGCAAAGGGGCAAAGTTTCTCCACTTTTGGAAAAAAGATTCAGGATCGTTTATAGATGGTATCCAGAATTACTGTCTTGAGTATCAAATAAGTGGCACAGTCTCTAACTCAAAGTAGTGCTTGTCTAAATGTAGTAAGCATTGATCTTGATGCACATTAGCAATTAAGGTAGTAATCATGTGTTTTGTTTTTGTGTTTGTACAGTGTCTAGCACACTGAAAACTGGAGCTTGTGACCAGGTCAGCTACTCAAGTAAGCCACGCATACTGTAAGCCTCTTAGTCAGATAAATAGCAGAAGCATAATGAATATTTATCATTTTGTTTTCAAAAAAATTTTTTGAAAGACCAATGGTGAAGGGCTGTGTTGGGGAAAGTCTATGGCAGACTGGACATCTGAGTCTTACATCTACAGTGAAGACAACTTTTTGTGCAAACTAGCTCATGTAGATCACAAGTAACCAATAAGAAGATATATATATATATATGTCAGATTTCATTTATAGTCTATTTTGGTGCAAAGTTTTAGGTGTGTTATATTACTTAACAAAATGGGTAAAATATTATGGTCTACAAACAGTCGGACGAATGATTTATCTAGTGTCTTCCAACCCCACATATGCAACAACCCTATCTGTGCCATTTGTATGTACTTGTATAAACAGATTTCTTCATTTCGCTTGGTACATATAATATTTTTTTAGTTAATTTTGCAATTATGTTTTTATATTCTTCTTTCTTTCTGCCTTTCTTCTGTATTTATCTCAAATGTGACCACACTGGGTAGAGAAGCTCCAGAATGTATAAAACAAAACTTAAAAAAAAATCTGAATTTGATTATGCAGAATTGATTCACTAAATGCTGTAAAACATATTACATGACTTTTTGTAATATCATTTATACCACAGAGAAGGAAAGGCTTGAAGAATATAAAAATCAAATTCTCAAGTCTCTGAGTCAATGTAGCAAAAATAGATTGTATCACATAGCCCTTTGGCCCCGTTTTTTTACCTACTTGCAATGATTTGCCTTTGCTGTTATCTCTTGAGCCATATCATAGCAACATATTTTGCATGGTAGTAAATTATCACAAACGGAGAGATGCAATGCATCGCTAAAAATAACGCCCACGTTTTGCACAGCTGTAGAGTTCCAACTGAAAAGCTTAAGCAGCTCTTCACAACGTCACAACATCTGATCTGTAAGGTGCTATTCACCTTTGTTTTCAGTGGGAGCTGAGGACGTACAGTCCTCCAGAGACCTGACACCTATAGAGGATATTATTGAAGTCAAGTAACTGACATGTGATAGCATGGTTCATCCAATAAGGAACAGATTGTTTAAAACAGACAAAGTGGAGTGAGTAACTAGCTATCAGAGACAGTTTTGACATAGAGCCATAAAGTGGGAAGCGGCATGCCATTTTAGCAGGCATTAATGTAGCAGACAGACCTTCCTAATGATCTATAAATAAAACAGAAAAAATGTCTTCCTGGCTTAAGTGAATTATTGTTGCCATTAAAGATGATAGCACGACATGGGAGGAAAGGTAGTGCTACTTCTTTAAAATGGAGTGTTCCTCCTGCGCACTTGTTATTAATTCCAGCTAGAAACTAGAGTAAAACAAACAAAACCTTCTTCTGTCCAGGTTTGACATTACATCCATGCAAAAGGAAAAGATTTCTTTTTTTTTTTCTGAAAATAGCCAGGCAGCCCCTGTAATACTTGCAGTTGTTCTTTCCCCAACACCAGCTGCAAAGAGGAAAAGTTTCATACAAATATCCACCCGTATCTTTACCTGCTTTCTAGGAGGAACTGTGGTTTTAGTGAGTTGGGAGCAGCACAGACAAGAAGTTTTTGCAGTTTATTTATCTTTAACAGTGAAATGGCTAGCTGTTTGCTCTTTTGTTTTGGCTTAAAAATATGTTTTTGATGTCATCTCATCTCAGCTGAAATAAAGAATTTAACCATATGATCATAGGTTAAGCTTTTGGAGGGTATGTTGTGAAGTAGCTAGTGTAACCTCCTGATGAAAGCAGGGTTATCCACAAGATCAGACCAGGTTACTCAGAGTTTATCCAGCTGGGTCTTGAAAATCTTTAAGCTAGGACTCTGCACAAGCACTTTGGGAAACCTGTTCCAAAACATGACTGCCTATGGCCAGTGGGGTTTTTTGAGTATTTGTTTAATATGAGACAGGAGATAGGAATAATCTCTTTGCCTTCCCTGTTGCTAAGCGGTTTGATTAGGTTGTTACAAATGAATGGCTCTATGAGACTGGGGATGATGATTTTTTAAAGGCCTGTACAATTACTTGGAAATTTCCTCTAGATCTGAATGTGTCATTGCATGGGGTCGCATTTATACATATTTTTTAATATCAAAGGGTGGTAGGACACTATGTTTCTGGTAACTTTCAACCTGCTTTACATCAGCCAAGAGAACCCTTGTTGTTGAGATCTCTAGAACATGCAGCATAAACATGTACAGCACTGTCAGTACCCATGCTGTTGAAGCATCGTGGCTTGATCGTGCATGGCTAGGAGAAGATTGAGGTGAATTTGCTTTTGTTGACACTCCTTTCTTGATGTCGTTGTTGGCCTTCATTCAAGCACCGTGAAATCTGCCAAAAATATTACTTTATCTCTGCTCCAACCCTTTCTGCCCTCCTGTGTTTCTTCTTTGTCTTTTCTAAAGAGCATATTTGCAATTTAGAGATAGAGAAGGGGGAGGTGTGCTTGGTTGGTTTGTGATACATGGATGCTGTATTCAAAATCCCTCTCTTAGGACTTGGATTCAGAAACTTAGATTTGGTTTTCATACTGTCTGTTGTAGGCCAGAAACACACATGGAGGAAAGAATATCTTTTTTCCATGTACTGGAGCAATATTCCCTTCAGTACCTCAAAAAATGAAATAATAAACTTATGTCTCTCTCAGAGATGTTCTGAAGGTGCCACTATATGATGTTCTGGGTGCCAGCAGACGTAGCCCCAGGCACCAGCTCATGTCCTCTGCTGGCTACATTGTCCTGGTTCATTGTGTCACATGGTTGCTGGGTTTTCTAGCTGGTATAGGACAGCTGTGTTGCTTGTCTACTTTGAAAAAAAATTGTTTCCCCAGTATTTATCTGTGTACATTACTCTTGTAATTGTAATCAATACAGAAAGCTCAAAGTGCTGTACTGAAATAGATCAAAATTCAAGGTCTTGGATCAGGTATTTAAAAAAGATTGTTAAAATACCCAAATCATTTTCATGTTGCGCCTCTAAAATTTAATTTTATAATTCAAAATGCTATGGCTTTTCTTAATTTGAAAAATATGGATTAAAAAAAATTCCCTTGTCTTAGGCATGCTTTCTTAACCTAGAGATCAGCTTAGTAAGTCACATGAAATGCCTCTCAGCACTTTTCCGACATTTTACAGTGCTTCATTACTGCAGATAAATGTAATTATAGTTCACATAATATGAACCCAGAATTCTTGTGCAGGTACTTAATTGAAGCAGATAAAGTTTTACGCAGCAGTACTTTGTTCCTCCTAAATCTTTAGTAGTCCATGGGTAATAATATAACTGGTAGTAGTGTTAGGTAAACTTTTTTAATGAAAAGAAAAAATACCACAGTTTGGTTTGTGTTTTCAGTCTTTGACAACAAATGGCTTATATTATATAAGGAGGCTTATATTCCAAGGAATTATAAAGGGTTAAAAAAACATAGATCTCCATAAAGAAACAACATTTGTGAGTTTTATGGTTAAATCAGCCATTGCTTTGCTGACCAATAAAATGGAAAATGTGTGCTTTTATAGGTTTATAAAAAAGGCAAACTCTAGTTGCATGAAAAATAACTTTCACCGATTGAGTACAGGTGGTGACTTGTTTAAACTCTGAAGATGTAAAGGCTTAGTATGTATGACTGAAAAAGGGAACATGGCACAATAAAAAGTCTTCCTTTCTTTACTCATCAATCCTTTGGGTATTCCATGTCAAATAAATGTTACAACAATTTACAGTAAAAGTATACAGTGGAAGTGCCAACGTTAACACTTCTTAGGATTGGAAAGGGTCCAAATTTTTCACACCAATATTTAATGTGAAGTAAAATGTCTTTTCCATTGGAAGTGTCAGCTGTAACATGCTTTCCTATATTTGGCAACATGCTCATGTGAAGTATAAAGTCAAATGCACATGATGTTCTTTTTATTTCAACCATGATAAATTGTGTTCATTTGTTTAAGTGCAAGTGGCAGTTTTAGTGTTCCTACTATAAATTTTGGTTAGCTTCTATTGACATGCTGTATTAAACTTAAGAAAAACAAATTACACTTCACCCATTTTAATTGACTAAATGTGTCAAAAACACAATAAGTATAACACAAAGGGTCAGAGTCTCAGACTTCACCATAATGGGTGTCATGGCAAGGATCCAGCTTTTTGTACATTTCATTTTTCATAAAGTTTTAGTATGAGGCATACATTTAACATTCACTTCCACTTCAGATTTGTAGCTTAAAAAAAATTCTCTCGTTCTGTTCCCATTGCACTCACTTGTAATATTGTTAAAAGTTCCTCTTATATATTTTTTTTTTTAAGGTGATAATACTGATGAATATTGATGATCCGCTATAAAAGTAAGATTTCAAAATCGACTTAGGTATTTGAAGAAATGAATTCGTGATTTATGTGGTACAAACAGATTTGTGTCGAAACCCATGCCTGAGACCATGGTTAAGAATCCCTGAGACCACTTTTCTAAATAGACGAGTGTGGTTGAGTGCCAGATGAAACTTGGCATGCCTCCTTCCCAGAGGATTTGAATGGAGCCTGTCACTTTTAATGCATGCATTTCATGCTGAAGAATTGATGTCTATTTTTATCTTTTGGAAATCTTTACCTGTTTTCTGGATTTTAACAAGTGAAAATTAAGGAAAACCACTAAGAGATGGTATGAGTATTGGCAAAATGCCCCTAAGCACTGAAATACCTTGATGGAGCTCAAGCCATTTGAATGTTTCAGGGTGGATTCATTCTTACGAATTGTGAACAAGGGATCAGTGCTTGTTACAAGTGCCAGAATATTTTTTTGTTTTCTGCTGTTGTTGCTGCGTTAATCCTGAACCCACTGAAAGGTTTTTGCTCTCAGCCTGAATCTCTGCCTGGTTAGATGTAGCAAGGTGGACTGGCTGGAGGGTAGATGGGCTCAGACTGCACATAAGACTTTCAGTGGGGTTTATCAGCTGTCATGGGTTTCTAGCGAATCCTTTCAACTATGTTCATCTTCCTGTGGGTGTCATGGAGAAGATGTCATGTGCTGGCAGACACCACCAGGCTTAACCCACGCAAACAGCGTCACTGGCTTGTTTCGTGTGTCTACAGCTTGTCCACCCCTGTGATGGTATATTTTTTTACCACTGAGTCCAGATGTACATTGGCATTATCCAGAAACAGAAAGAAAAATTTTCAGCTGCAACGGGTGCGTGACAATGCATGTGTGACACTTCACACATTTGGGAAATTTGATCAGATTTATGGAGTCTGTACTTATTAATAAAGAATTAAGAGGAGTCAGAGATCCAGGTTAACCCTAACGGGGGCTGTTTGGAGACAGTTCAGTTGATTTCTGCTTCCCTTGAGAGGGGGTGGCAGCTGGTCCCTCACTCTGAGGGCGATGCTGGTCTCGGCCCCTTGGTGAGACAGAAGAGAGAAGGAGCCTGTCTGTCAGCCTCGCTGCTGCAAGGGTGGCTGTGCAGGTGTGTGCAAAGAGCAACGGGCTTGAACCAGGAGTCCAGGAGAGACCTGAGCCCTGAGCTTGCGGCATGTATCCAGTCCAAATACTGCTGGGAGGATTCCAGTGAGGGGACTGGGCCTTGTCACTCTGAAAGAGTGATTTATTCTCATATTTGCAGCCTTGTGCTGATCAATGTTCCTTCACCCACAAGGCTGGAGTTGTATCCTGTGTAGTCACTTCCATGACAAGGATGTTAGCTCTTAGCATGCAGCACGTGGAACATTTATCTGCTTTTGAATTTGTGATTCAAAAGGTTGCTCTTCTGTTCAGGGGCACCCTGCTGTACCCATCTAACTAGAAAGTGTTAATGTGGGTGTGTCTTCTGTTTCAAGGTAAATTTTATTTGCTTTTGGGGGTTTTATGATCCTGTCACAACTTAAGTTTAGTAAAGATATTTTTAGCTACCAGAGAAGGCTATGCATTCCTCAAGACTGAAAATACATCAGCTGGGATCACGTCTATGTACACCATCCCAAAGGGAACTTAAAACTTTCTTCATGATAGACTAAACGACAAAAACTCTCCAAAAGTTATAGTCCAGTAGGATGGAAAACTAGCTAACTCTGTGCATATTGTCAACAGAACAGGCTGTGCTGTCTGTAGCTCCATTTTCAGGCCACTTTCAATGTAGAATCACAGAATATGCTGTTTTCAATATGAATTTGCCAAACCGACTGTGTAGATTTATTTTTTGTTGCAGGGTGTTTTTTTTTTTTTTTTTTTTTTTAAAAAAAAAAAAAACTCTGGTGGAATATTTCTCTGAGTATTTGCTCTATCAGGAAAAAAAAAGAAAAAAGGTAATTGAGAATTTCTCCTGTACCCAACCCATACAACCTTAAAATTTGGAAATTAAAATTATTCCATCTGCTGTTTAGAAAGTGCCTTTTACTTACTGGATCTCTAGTGATATACCTAAACTTGGCCAAGTGAAATGCATTGAACATCTTCCACCTCAGCAACCGCATCAATGAAACACTATCTGCTGGGACCCCCGCTTAGAATTTAGCAGCTAATTTGCTGAGTATTCAGTCAGGGCTGAGTGTTCTCCAGCCAGAGCTGGCAAGCTGACAGGTTTTGCTGAGACTGCAAATTCTGGCTCCTGTGTGACAATGTGATGCCGAGCATGAGGACTGGAAGTAGAAACTACCTCACTAGTTTTCCTTCCCTTTGTATTGAGGCAGTATAAAGAGAAAAGAAGAAATTCAGTGTAATGAAAAGGAGGATAGATCTGTGTGTAACAGACTGCAAAGGTAGAGAGGCCAGGACTGGGAGCTGATGCTGTAAAGAAAACCTATATATATACACACATACATATATATATATTTACTGTATAGTTAAAGATTATTTAATAATGCACAAGCCAAAAAAAGGCAAATTAAAGATTTGTACAGGGCAGTTGAATTTTAGTGATTCCTGTCTTCTGATGCTTCATCTTGGTTTAAGCATTCCTTCGAAGTTTCTTGTGTATATGTTTTTTATTTTACTTTATTGTGGCTATATAAAAATAACATTTGTCATTTATTGCCATAAGAAGATATAATATTAATAGTATAACACAATTACAATATCACAATAAATAATACGGCAATTTAGCTTATGACAGGTATAGAAAGGAGCACCAGCTCCACATGGCTGCAGCAGTCTTTTGTAAATTTGACTGGAAGATTTCTATAGGACAGAAAGATATAATTACCTGAAAGATTATTCTCATCTTACAGTAGGAAGACAATTCAGAAAATGTCAAGAACAACTATTGCAGCTAAACGTATCTACTGGCCTAGGAGATAAGAGAGGTAACAGTGACTAAAATCAGTCTCTTTTTTTCAAAAAAATCAGCTGAAGCATATTTGTCTCGAATGCTGCTTTGCATAAAATTTGCTTTATTTCTGCATCTCAAATTTGAAAATAGAATTTGTATCTGATTTTGATAGTAATTATTTTTTATCATGTTGACCTTCGAAAAGCTGGGCCTAGAGTATATATGGGATACCTTAATAATTTTAGAAATTTTAAAAATCCAGTTTTATTTATTCATTGAATAGACAATTACTAATTTTGGGGAATATTGAAAATATGTATATAACTATTTTCTTGAAAAAATCCTGGCTTTATCATACTCTTAGAAACAACACTATCCTGCAGAAGCCTCTGCCCTTCAATAAAGCATAATGGTACAAAAAATATGTTGTCAGGCTGCAGTAAAGAAATGCTGGCGTGATAAACAAGTTCACACGATCCAACACAGACATACACTGGTGTCTCAAATGCTCAAAAAATTATTTTGATAATTCAGAGAGAAAGAAACTTGACAAAATTGTTGGTGCCCCCCGAGCGCTCTCTGACATCGATAATACGGACTTTCACAGCTCTCCTTCACCTCAAGGTTAAAGGCAAAACCCAGCTGGATTTGACTGGAGTCAAAGTCCTGCTGTTTCTAATATAACCACATGACTAGTGCACATCTTCCTCTATAAAATTCTCGAAAATATTCTGTGTTGTAATCTAGGTGTTTCTAAGAGATACTCTGAGAAACACTCAATCATATTTCACTGCTGCTTATCATGACTGTGAATCCATATCACACACACCCCATTTCTAATTGTTCTGCATTGTCTGTTAGAGCAGAATGTTTTTCATCACTGTCTGTTATTTATTAAATAATGTCAATCAACCTTGACATTCTTGGCAGTACTCCATCCCACTCCTTGCTGTTAAACCTTGTTCATCACTGTATTTGCTGGTTCCTCATACAATTATCAACTGACTTAAATGACTTAAATGGAGTCTTTTTATTCGATAGGATTGTCTTTTATTTTTTCTTTTCTTTTTTTTTTTTTTTTCTCGCTACATCTAGTGTAGTGAAGGCTTCAAGTGCTATTACTCACAAATACACAAACGCTGCTCTGGCTGTAATTGAAAAGTAGTATTTTCATATATATTTCTGTATGAGTATCAAAATTATTTCTTATCAGTTTTATCTGTTCTTGCCTGTGTTTTGGATCTTGTTCTCGTGGGCCCAGAACCGACATTAATACTAGCTATAAAAATGCACATATTTCTTTCCCTGCCAACAACATGAAATTATGTAGTCCTCAGAAACCAAATAAAGCTTTCCATTCATGTAGAAAGTATTCTTCCAAGTAACTGGTAAGAAGTTCAGTAGATTTCTTATAGTCAAATGTAGTAATTCATGATCTCCTAAACATACTTCTGTTACATTGAGTGCGTATTTATATTTTAGTGTTTATTTTCTTTTGTCCTTTAATACATGGAATCAAAATGTATGTTTACTTTCTAGAGTAAACCCTGTATTGAAACAATGGATATATTGTAAAAAATATTTTTCCTTCTTTAAAAACTGCATAAAATAGTTTAAAATTTAGAAAAATGAATAACTCTCACGTTCTCCGTGGACTGATCTGTTATTATGGCTAGTATATCAAGAGAATGTTGAAAACTAACTAGATGCCAAACTTATCAAATACATGTGAAGAAAGAAATATGAAAATTCCTTCATTTAGAAGAAACTAGTAAATGGAGGCCGCACAGCAGAAACAGCTACTCTCCTTTCTGGCTGCTAGAGAGATGCTGTTCACATCTCTGTTTAAAGTTACTGATGCACTAAGGAGTTTGTCCTTTGGACAAGGAAATGCATGAATGCTGCTTATGTCTTCAAGGCAACATGGACTCCAGCTGCTTTGGAAGTTCATCAACGAGATATCATAATGCACCTGCATAGACATAGACTTGACTTGATGCGCCCAAGATTTAGCAGGGGTTGGTAGACAGAAAGAGACTACTCCAGACGCATGACCATCCTCTGCATTTAAGGGAGACATTTTTTTTTTTTTTCTGAGAAGCTTACACCACTAAAAACCCCAACACAGATCAACAGCAATGAATGATTTTCATTCACTCAAATAGTCAACCTACAGAAGGAGCTACTTCAAGATCTGTAAGGTATGAGAAGCTTTTACAAGTATTTATATTAAATTACTGTGTGGTTTATTATAGGAAGAAGACTCAAGTTTTTTCCTATTGTGTGTTATTATTATCAATTTATAGAGCACTGTTGTTGTTGGCAGTGCTGAACATCATGGATACAGACAGTTCTTCCTCCAAAGAATTAACTAGAATGAGCTAGAAAAACATTTTCCTGCTTGCAACATTTACCACATTGGGCTTACTCATGAAGTTTGGAGGTATTTATTGCCAAAAGCAACTTAACCTGTTTGATAAGGTATGAACATGGGAGAGCTGTAGTATGGTTGGAGTAATACATGGATGTGCCTTGTGGCAGTGCTCACAACAGGCAGCTCCCATAAGATTGCCGGGAGAGTGCACCTGAGACCTTGCACTTCAGATTTTGCAGGCTGGAAGCATTCATACAGAGGGAGAACATCTCAAATATGTGCTCCACATCCAGAAGCACATATGACAGGTTTTTCAATCCATCCAACTGGAGCTGCTCTGCTCTGGAAAGAGTTGTGTAGCTTAGGAGGATGACATACAGAGATATCAAAGCCAGCTCATTTGAGTATGCTTACTAGATGTTGCCCTGGGTAACAGACATCCCAAATATCTATGGGGGAGCCTTAGTGGAAACACAGGTTCACATGCTATAAAGTTGATCTGCTCACATATAGTGGTCACTTGCTCACAATTTATAGATATTAAACAGCCCAGTTGATTTTTTCTTTTCCCCCAGAGCAGCAGATGTCCAGAAAGCACAAACAAACAGCCAAACTCTTCTTCAATTAAATAAAATTTCCAGACTGAAAAGGAGGATGCGTTCACAGAGTAAAAGATATATGATAGCCCAGTTTACGGTAGACATGTCTTTACATATGAATAAATATTAGAGGGGGTGGTGACTTGAACTAGATATTCAGGGCTTCAGGTTCTTTCTCTCACTGAAATCTATCAAAGACCTGAAAGCTTTTTGACAAAATCTGGCATAGTGCCATAAAATTTCAGTTTTGATAAACTGCCGTCTTTCTAGTAAAACATGGTTTCATTGGAAAATTCCTGACTCACTGGATTCATCTGAACAGATGCTGACAATATGGTTCAGACATACGGGATACATAGGAAGACAGAGCAAATTTCAATTTGTATTTGGACTCCAATTCTACACTAAGAAATGTGTAGCCTCGCTCCTGAGCACCGGTGAAGCCTTGATGTGGGATTGGGGTCATGGTCATGGTCAGTTACAATTGAAATTCTTCCCAGAAGAAATTTGTAGGGGCCTTGGCATAATTCTGCCATCACATTCTCACCTCTGCAGTGCGAGTGAGGGTATTCAGCGTGCGCCTTTTACTGTATCTGCCCGGGCTGAGACATGACAGTGTAGCTGGTCAAGTTGGAGGCCAGATGTATGGCTCTTCTGCTTTCCTTTTGGGATACTTGGCAGCGGTTCAGTGATATAACAGTGCACTGCCTTCTAAACCTTGATGCACATGACAGACCAAGACTAATGGTTTCCTTTAAATCTGGGGCTGAATACCATTGTTGGCTTTGAAAATTCCAAGAAACGTAATTTCACTTTAGATCACTATAAATTTATAAGCTGTTGTACAGCGAAGGAGTAACCCCCTGGGAAATGAGCATAAACCTATTATATTTTCATTAACAATCTGTTTTCACCATTGACTTAATCCACATTTACTGTTGTGGAATTTGATTATGCGTTATAAAGCACCATAAAACAAAATTAGGTATGTATCAAAGTATCCATTTTCCTGGTCACGCTGAATTACTCATTTCCTTGGTTTAAAACCTGGGGTCCTTTCTATCTAAGTCAAACAAAGCTAGCCTGTGTGTTTACTGTCATCCACCTGAAAAGTAACATAGCTTGCTTTCTCTTTCTCTCTTTCTCTCTCTCTCTCTCTCTCTCTCTTTCTCTCTCTCTCTCTTTCTCTCTCTCTTTCTCTCTCTTTCTCTCTCTTTCTCTCTCTTTCTCTCTCTTTCTCTCTCTTTCTCTCTCTTTCTCTCTCTTTCTTTCTTTCTCTCTCTCTTTCTCTCTCTTTCTCTCTCTTTCTCTCTCTTTCTCTTTCTCTTTCTTTCTCTTTCTTTCTTCTCTCTTTCTTTCTTCTCTCTCTCTTTCTTTCTTCTCTCTCTCTCTTTCTCTCTCTCTCTCTCTCTTTCTCTCTCTCTTTCTCTCTCTCTCTTTCTCTCTCTCTCTTTCTCTCTTTCTCTCTCACCTTCTCTCTTTCTCTCTTTCCATTGTTGTCTCATATCAAAAAGAAAATAAAATAGAAGAAAAGAGGAAGGGAAACAGAAATAAATATTTTAATAAATTTAGCGTATTAATTTGATTTGAAAGGGTTTTTTAATGCTCTGCATCTTTCTTTTTATTTGATTGTGTAATAATTAAACATGCAGACTTCCTCCCACAGCCCAAGCCTGCAAAACACACCAAAAAGAAATATCAACCCATACAGTGTAGCCCACTTCCTTGGGCCTGTTTTAGAGGTGTGATATGATCAGGGGTTGAGGGAGAAGCAGCTAGGAAGACTTTAAAGTTGGTATGCATGTATTTTCGGAACAAACTCATATTTTAAGTATGATGTGGATTTTTGTGTCACTGTTGTCTGGATGATTATTCAGAAATTTGTAATTCCTTACTGTCACAGAGTAATAGCAATAGCTTCCCTGTTTTGTGAACTAGAGAAAATAGTCTACAGAAATGTCAGGCTAATTTTTGTGTACTCCATTGCCAATTGTCAAATTGTTGTTTTGTATTTTTAAAATATTACTTAAGTTATTACTCCTGTTTAACCATTAAAGCAGGAAGTCAGTTACTTGAAAATAACTTCATTGATTGCTGTTAAGTATGTTAGATAGGCTGGTTTTCACATAACCCTCAAATAGTTGGCTGGTGTAGAATCTGCAGTTACAGAGGACTGATAAGAACTTCATGTCAGTGGTAGTTTTGCAAACAGCAATTCTGACTTGGTCAGCTGCACCAGTTTTATAGTGAAAATCAGGTCTGATGACATGAATCACTATGTTTTAAAATTTGCTGAAGAGTCTGTGAAACATACAATGACTTCACTGTACAGAATATTTTGCATCCACCAATGCACTAACAGAGAAGTTAAAGAGAAGTGTACAATTGCAAGGGAGACATTTTATGCATGAAAGGCATTGTGCCTTCTTTATTACTGTTCAAAATGGATCCAAAAAGATCAAAAAAAGAAACAAAAGGGGTTTCTTTTTGTGTTCACAGGTTTTCTCTTTAGCAACTTACTTTTACCTACTTTGATAACGCTATGTACAAGCACAGAGGAAAAAGGGGAAAGGTCCTGGAAGTTATATTGATAAACTACGTGTGGATCCCACAGCTGGCATAAAATATCTTGTTTGGGCTGTAAAAATATATTAGTATGTCATGTTATCTTCATAAATTCTTCCAACACATAAGGTGGGTAGTGTCCCCCTGAATCCCAAGACTCATTACCATTTCTGCTCGGTCTTGCCATTCATCAGCTGCTTTGTCATACAGAGCAGGCGCTCGGTTGGGGCCGGAGCATTATGATTCTGGAGGGGTAGATACTGCATGAGTTATTAGCTGTGGCAGACAGCCCTGTTCCCAAACACTCCCGAGAAGGTTCTTCACTTAAGCAAGCAACAATTACGATGGCATTCCCAACCTGGGGAATGCCAGAAGGTTCTGAATATAGCCTGCGGGTTTCGTTTTTCCCTTTACAACTGCTCTGATTAGACATTTATCATGATTTCCAGAGCTTTCCAAAGTTCACCAAAGAAGTTCAAGCTTTTAGGAGATTCACAGGTATTTGTATTCCACTAAAGCAGTCTGACTTGCGTATAATTCTTGTTTGTGAGAAAGCCAAGTATTCTATTTCTGTGTGAAAAGTCAGATTCTGAGACACCAAGCAACTGAGAATTTGGGGCTCTGGCATAACGTGACACAGGGGTGAAACCCGTAAATTAACACATGAATTACATTGCTTTTCACAGTTATATGGGTTTAGAAGTACTAGAACATTTTGCCTTTTTTTTTTTGGTTTGTTTTGTGTGTTTATCAAATTTATACATTTAAAAATAGCTATATGTAAGAGGATTTATTATCTGTTTGCTCTAATGAGGAACATTTGATTTATTTAAAATAAAAGTATTATATTTTCTTACTATTTGGAGGCAAGGAGAATGGAATGCTTTTCTGGACAGCTACTGCCAAATTAAAAATGAAAGGTATTAATGGAAAGTTATGTTGACTGATATTTATAGATGAAGCCTGAGTGATCTAGGTATTTGCCTATCTTATTTTCAAGTGACTTAGGAACTAAATCACTTTTAGAGGGAAATTAACTATCTTAGGCCTGTAATAACATTTAAGATTTAAAAAACCCCTTATTTTTTGTTTTGTTGTTACTACTGATCTAGTCTGACAAAGTTACCTACAGCTTTCCTGCTTGTTTCACTACAGCACTAAATCATTCAGAACTAAAACTGGTGACAACTTTCCGTTCACTGTTTAATGCATTATGCATTGTCAACAGCAAGGTGAGAACCTGGAGCAGAGGCACTCCATAGGAATTTTTAGTGAAAATACCTTTGCTTTAATATTTTCAGAAAAGTGCTTAAATTATGTATTCATTATTACATTCTGTTCTTATAACTGAGGTTTTTATTTAAACTACTTAAATCAGTCTGCTGCTTAGATTATCACTATAAGATATATATATATATATATATATATATATATGGGAAAATACCCAAGAAATGTTATGATAAAAATAAGAATAAGAGTCTAAAAAGAAAGCATGGGTCAGTTGATGAGATTGTATCCTAAAAGGCATTCACTTTGATAGTAAAGGAAATTTCTGCATCAGCTTTGATGCATAACTCTCAGTAGAGTGCATATAAATATTGGTCCCTTTCAGAACACTTCATACATCATACAACTGTAGTTTTCATATCCATTTTTATATATTTATTTATATATATTTCAGTTCTAATTTTGGTCTCCTTCCACTGCTAAACAAAGACAAAAGAAATAGCTACATTTAAAACTATTTCCAACATTTAATTCCACTGAGCTATGAAGTTTGAGAGTAGAAGTGAGTTCAGATGCTTGTGAAAAATATTATCTGTTGCACGACAACTGAGGAAAGGCTCATACTGATGCGTTTACTCAACATGAAGAAATTTTGCATGAAAGCAGCATGTAGTGATCTGCCTGGAAAAAGACAATCACAGTTTTGCCTCAAAAGCCAATATGGGTCTTGTAATTGTGCTCTTGCACTTGATTTTCTTGCCTTCTCAAGTGAGTGTCGTGTGCAGTATGCTGTATTTCATTCAGCCTGCTCTGAACTTTTGGAGAGAGGGTAAAGTACCCTGCACAGTTCCACCCACTTCTACTCTTGTCCTGGCAGCAAGGACATGGAAAGCCTTGACACCAGCCTTCCTGCCAATGCTGTAGCCCAGGCTACAGGTAGCTGTCTCTCAAGAATTTTATGTCAAAAGCGATGATCTCAGTCTTTAGTGATAACTGATGTCCTTAGACCCTCAACAATGCAGAGAAAGGATAATATGGGCTCTTGCTTCCTAGGTGATAATTTTTTAATTGCACTAACTCTATTACGTGTTTACATGTTATTGAATTCTTTCCCATCCCATCCCCTGCCCCCCCGCCCCCCCCCCCTTATTTTTTTCTCCCACCAAAGTACTTTATTGTGACTTAAAAAATATTTGGAAAAGACTCTTTCAAAACTAGACTCTATAATTACATCGGAAGGAAACAAATCTCTCTCACTCTCTTCATATTGGATTATGTCAAAGATTAGCTTCGATTTAAGCAGTGCTGTACGAAGTTTTCCAAAGGATTTTCTTTTTAAACTACAACCATATGTTTTACTCCATTGAAACAGCTTACATATTGGGTATATGAGATTGATTGATGACATTTGCTCCAGTCATTTCACTAGTCATTTATTCATTTAAGGTTAGGTTGAGAATGCTTATTAAATGATTGGCAAAGTAACTCATTGAACATCATTCCATGTTTCTGGTTAGAAACAACTGAAGAGCAATTATTTTAAACAAAAAATAGACTAGATTGTTATAACATCAGTACACAGGGATAGTAATTATTGTTCTGTAACTTCTTTGTCGTAAATACTTGTAACAAATACATTAGAGTTTCCCCTAAAAAGAAAACCCAAACAAGGCTATAGAATGAACAGTCACTGGCCCAATGACAGCCTAATCCCGTGCCTCCGTTTTTCCTCACTCACCAAAACAGATAGTAGTACACACCATCCACATTTTCAGTTTTCTTCATTGGCACATAACTGTCTATTCAAAGTCGTCTTCATTCTATTTAAGACTCTTGAGGAAATGGATCCAAGAGGCTGAAGAGGCTACCTTACCTCTCAAAGCTGCAGCCTCCCTCTCTGTGCTCTCCTTCTCAGTTTCTCAGCAATTGAACTTTCTCTGTCCTTGGTGATGTTTTCAATAGACTGGAGCTTGGTCCTTCCTGGCAGACTGCCTGAGACAACAAAATTCCTTTTTCCAGGAAGGAAGAGCAACTTGAGGAGTCATTATTTTCAGGGCACATGTAGAAACTGCTTGCTTTGATTTTGGCCTTCCACAAAGCAAAAGTAGTTGGGAAAAAGAGAAAAGAAAGAAAAGAAAAGAGAAAAGAGAAGAAAAGAAAAGAAGACAAAAGAAAAGAAGAGAAAAGAAAAGAAAAAGAAGAGAAAAGAAAAGAAAGAGAAAAGAAAAGAAAAAGAGAAAAGAAAAGAACTTAGAAAGGGAAATAAAACAGAAATATAAAGATATTCTCTAAGGAGGATGGAGACTTCATAACAGCTTCAGCCATTTTACGTAAGTGTTCTCTGAAACAGATTTTAAGCAATTCCTGAGTAGGGCTGAGGAATGCAAAAAGGGGAGGGAAAAGGCATGCACAGGGACTGTCTGCATGTCTGACTGGTGTAGTGTGAGGAGGAAAGACTGGGCTTTGATCATATTGGCGAGTTGTGGTTCCAGGACTGTATGTCCATTGCAACCCTTCATGGATAGTGAAGCTCACCACAGTGGCTGGTCCTAGGTCTGTGCATGCTAGCTATTGCTTAGCATGAGGCTTTATGGACTTATAGACCAATCAACCTGACTTCCATTTCCTGAAAATAACAGGATTAATAGTGTCTTTAAGCAGAAATGAAAATACAAGATCATAAGAAACAACTCATAAGGATTTGTTAAGAATAAATAATGTCAAGAAACATTAATCAGATTCCTTCTGCTGATGGCATTTTGAATAGGAAGGAGTAGATATGATACAGATTGTCTATAGTAAAGTTTTTGATATGGTCTCAAGTCATGCTCTCAGAAGTAAAGCAGTGAAACACAGAGGAACTGAAACTATTGTCAGGTGGGTGAACAATGGGTGAACTGTCCTGTAGGAATAGTCATCAGACTGGAGTCACTCTCAGACTGGAAGGGTCTATCACCGAGGTGTCTGCAGGAATCTATCAGTGGTCCAGGGCTACAGCTGCTGAGAGTCTTTAGAGTGAGAACATGTCTTAGTCAGTATGGGCCATCAAACAGCTTGGAGAGTTCAGGCTAGTGTTTGAGGCAATTTCAACAAACTAGAGAGGTCGTCTGGTGAAACTAGGATATAATTCACAAAGTACAATATAAAGAATTACTCTGAATCTAGAATAAATCAATCATGCAACTGCAGGAAGGGAAAAAGCTTACAAAGCAGTTCTGCGTGGTGGGTCAGTGAACTGTATGGTGATATAAACATGAACAAAAAGGTGTAGAGATGTAAAAAAAGTTACTGTCCAACCGAGTTATTTATAAAGAAGAGTTGTGAAGACATATCACCATGTGAAGGACTCTGTACATGTTGCTTAATGCTTTGAACTGGGCTATGGTGGCCATAAAAACACTTGGAGCAACTGAAAGGTACTTGTAGGACAAACACAAATTATTAGAATGGTCAGAGAATGGTCCAGAACACATGATTTGAATGCAAAAGAAGACAGAGAATAAGAGCAGACCAACATACAAAAGTTTTGCAGAAATGAAAAAAAATATTCCTCTCCACCAGATTTGCCAAAGAACCACTTTAAAAGACTTTCTTTAGGTGTGGTCCAGACATGCTTGATGTTGTGGGACAGGAACATGGCTCCTTCAAGTCTGTCTTTTTAAAAACAATTACCGTTGTAGAAGAAAGCAGGTGACACAGCTTCTATTAATTTACACATTTGGGTGTTATTTTCTAATATATAAGAATTGATGTACATAGTAAGACAACAGTACTCCTACTTTGCCGTAATTAAGTATGCCATCCAGTAATGCAGATGAGTCTAACAGAACTCCTAATTTCAAGTTTAAATCACCTGCTGTACTTAACTTCCCCAACTACATTGTGAGACATGTAATTTCCTGAGGAAAGGGCAGAGGAAGAAGCTCCTTAGACCTGACTAGCTCAAGTCGTCACCAGTTTCTGGCTCCAGAGTGTAATGTGTAATCCTGGAAAAGAGAAAGATGGTTGGAAAGAAAGATACCCAGTCACATTTCACTCATTTGCATTTAGCCTAGACATAGGTATGAGAAATACAGAGTGTTTCAAAAAGACAGACCAAATTTGGAACCACTATATCTTTCAAATTGGATCCATCTTTTTGAAACCCCCTGTAGATCTTTTGTGGCCTTCGCACCCTGGATCATGTACAAAGCTGGTGACTTCAGAAGAGGCACCCAGTCCTGGTTTATTTTAAGAGCTTTAGAGCTGCAGAACTCTGTTGGGCAGAGTTGAGAGCCAGGCACCATCTTTGAAGTCCACGTTGTCCACCTTGGCTGACTCCAGGGTGGTCGTAGACTGACCTAGGCAAAGATTTTGTAAAGTCCCATCCTGTTGCTAGAAGGTAATGCAAAAAACTAGCCTGAGATAGGCCATGTCCCTTGTAAACATCTGTGGGTCATGTTTGATGGGCCTTTAAGGGTGTTTTGAGGACTTTTAGGATAAATAGAGTCTTTACATAGTACCTGTGTGGGTACATTTGGGGAAGGTCAAAGATACCACACAGACCTGCAAGATGAGGCCTGAAGATATAAATATTATGAAATAATATTATAATAAGAATTATTCCCTTAATTTCATGAGTATCTTATTCGTATCATAATAGCATTCATGCAAAATACCATATGAAGGGCATATACACTGCCTATGAATATAAACACCAGACTAATCTGCATCAGAGGAATTTTGCACTTCTTTTCAGAATAAACGGTTTTTATCATAAATTATAGTTGGACCCTAAATTGTTGTGTACAGGAGTTGCTGCCACCATCTAGAAAGGAAATTTGGGGGAAAAATGTCTATTCAAAATTATTTCATTCATATTTATCCATGTAGCATCTATATCTGACACTTATTGCAAGTAAATAATGCTGAAAATGAGGAAAGAACAGTCCAGTGAAGGGCTGCAAAATATTTAGTCTATCTGCTCCAAATAAGCAATTCTAGCTGCACTATTTACATACATAACAATGTACATTTCAATGTTTGGAAAAACACATTTACAGTGTTTATAAAACTTGTAATTTTGTCATCAGAAAGAAAACAAAGGTATAGCAGCTTCTGATGCACTGAAGGGAGTGTACAAATTTTACATTATAACTTCTAATAAGTAGTTTGTTTAGTTTATTGAGGAACATTTAAGGATAGAGGAAATGAATAAGCATGAAGTACAGCTGGTATATTAAAAGGGAACCTACATGACAACTGCCAAATACCCTGCAGCAAAGAGGTTTAATAAAACAAATAGAAAAAGCACCAGGATGCTTTCTTTATTGCAGCATTACCAAAGTGTAATAAAGAAACCAAACATACAACAAACAAAGTAAACTAAAATACTGATCCTACATTATTGGACTATTAATAAATCATACTGATGGCCCACTGTTAAGTGCAAATGGATTTGTGAGCAGTAAGTAACAAATATGAAGACTCATCTAAAATAGTTGGTGTAGATGCTGTTGGTGATAATGCCTTCCAGGAAGAAATCACTCTAAAATGATGGGGAAAAAATCAAACTAATTTGATGGCCTATTTGATGCAGCTGGTGGGGAACCTAAACAGCAGACTAGACTTTGTGTTTACTACTTTGTGAGGGCTTCACTACTACCAATAAACTCGGTGTGAATTCTGGATGATGGCTTTTAATCAGCCCAGTATTACTCCCTGCATCATTAAGGGCTTGACCCAGGTGAAAGTAGCCTCCATGTCTGCCAGCCCACACTAAATTAAAAAAGAAAATAAACTCTACGAGCCGACCTGAAGCTACAGAGGCTTCTTTTGACTCCAAGAGCAGTATTTCCCCTGGTGACCACAGAATACTGGATGGAGAATGAACAGTCACCATCTCGGCTGCAGAGACAGAATCTGCATATTTGATTGCCGGACTGTACCTGGAGCACAGGCTTTTCAGAGTGCTACTATGAAACTATGCTGCATGCCTTCAAAAAAAGACGAGACTTTCTAACGTGCTTGTGGCTTGTGCAGTCACACAATAAATGAGTAGCAGAGCTGAGAACAGAACTCTCTAAGTTCTGCCTCCTAATCCCATTCTTCAATCAGTAAAATAAAGTAAAAAAAACCCCAAACCCACCTCTTTATAGGCACCGGCCAAATCCATTTGTGCTGTGGTATTACTCCAACATCCCACAGTATCAGAAAATCTTATAATCCATGGACACATGGATAGTTTATAAATTTTATATTTGCTTGACATTCAGTCCTTTCCAGGATTTTAAATCAGTTCAAATGCATTTCCACAAATGTGTCTGCCTGACACTTTTACAGAATGCTCGCAGCTACAGGTTTTGCTATTAAAGATACATTTCTGTATTAAACAAAGTTGTCTTCCGTATTAAAATTGACAGCCAGGTCCATATGTTCCATAAAATAATGGAAAGGGTCACTGTGAACAGTATTGCAATGGATCCCAAAGTTCTCATAACCGTTCAGAGTGTGCTTTTGTATTAAATTCATGGGAACCTTTCAAAGAATATTGCTTTGTAGTTCAGTCTTACCTCTCACTTACATGGAGTGGAAAAAGCAGCCAAAACCAAATTCTGACCACATTTGCTTATACAGGATTCCAAATACGTCCGATAGATTGTTTGCCACTTCAAGAGGGAAGAAAACAACTTTTCTGTCAAGATGGTTTCAGAGCTTGTATTCAGCCTGCCTCAGCATTTCTTGGGTTTAGTGGCTCTTTTTTTGTCCTTCGGTGCTCCAGCAATGCCCAGCAGTGCTAGCACACATGCTGCTTTACCCTGCCAGTGCCAGATCACCCACTGCCACCCTGCCTGGCTGTCACCAGTCTTTGGGCAGTGAGAACAGCATGCCTCAAGTTGTGCCAATCTGGCAAGGTGAAGAAGCATTCAGAGATTTAAGCCATCCGAGGAGCTTGAGCGGGCATCTTAGGACACATGCCATCCACAAACTGACTGAATGGGTCCTCACAAAAGACAGTTGCAATCGCAGATGAGTAATAAGGTAGATACCTACCCTGAATATAAGACGTGGGTTGTCAGAATAAGGAAGATCCAAGTTTATGAGGCTGAGAAGATCCAAACACACTTTTTCCAACAAGCTGAGAGAGTTTTCCTGCTATAAGACTCAAGGTAATTGCTGTGGTTTAACCCGGCAGGCAGCTAAACACCACACAGAGCCGTTCACTCACTCCCCCCCACAGTGGGATGGGGGAGAAAATCAGAAAAAAAAAGGTAAACCTCATGGGTTGAGGTAAAGACAGTTTAATAGGACAGAAAGGGAAAATACTAATACTACTAATAATTAGGATCTAGGTCGAGGATTCATTATATGAGGCATTGTCATCACATTTTCCGACAAAAAATGATGTTAAAAGAAAAAGCTTGAGTAATCAGTGATAGTCTCCTGCATTTTTCCAAACATGAGCAAGCAATCCCATAGCCAGTTTTAATCTGACAGCTCAATAGTTCATTCGAACATGCATACATCTAATTTAATTAAAATTTCTTACAACTTTAACACTTCAGATAAGAATATTTTTATTAGCTGAATCCACAATTTATGCTGTGCTTGCAGACCAGGTGAAAGTAGGTTCCAGTATCACTTGGAATTACAGCTGCTGCAGAAAGTTATGTCTTTCCTCCTGTGTCACTTCTAAAGCATGAACTCCAGGACAAAATTAAAAGCAGCATATTCCAACAGAGGTCCCATAGTTTATGTAAAAAGACAAGCATGTTTTGTCTGAAATGCAAATGGAATTATTTCCCTGTTATCACCTATACTTGTTTTTTTTTTTTTCCTTAGAGTTCATGGAACACTTTCCTATGATTAGTGGTACTGTTTTACTTAAAGCTTCTTGGTAGCCTGCCACTCTTTTAACCCAATTTATTCCAATACAACTTTTCCCCAGGCTTGCCTACCCAGGAAGCTGCGACTTTGCTGGAGATTATCCTTTGTGCCTGTTGCTATTCTAAGCAAAGTCACTCAGGTGCAAGATATGACACTGCCAGCTCCTGCTTCCACCGTGTTCTTCTCTCCTCTATGCCACTTTGATTACATGAGAAGCAGTGCTATGGTCTCCTTCCGCTTCTCCGCCTTTTTGGGAAGAGACTTATGGATGATTTCTTTTTCTCGCCAGTATGGGAAGAATTCAGCCTATGTTTGTCTTCATCGTCTACTATTAAAAGCTATCCCAGATCCACTCCTAAGCTGCTGTATTGACCGCTGCCCAAACCAAAACTGAACTCAGTTACCTTTATAATTTATTTATTATTGTCATACATGACATATTGTACAACTTAATTCAGTCTTCTTGCTTTTCGTCATTCTGTCATTGGTTTTTAGGTCAAGTTTTTCTTTGCTGCTGATATGGAGACATTGAGGATGATCCTGTTTCCTTCACTACCAGCGACTAGTTTTCTTCTCTATAACTTCTTAGCTGAGCTTTGCAATATATTGACCTCCCCACAAAAAGAGTTGCTGAATTCCCTATTCTCTTCTTTCAGCAGGAAATTATCCTCCACCATCTTAGATAATCATGAGGCTGTTGCAGTCCAGACGTATTAAAACTTAGCGATTTATTGTAGGCAATTCTATGCGATCATAGTATTTTAGCAGCTAGTGCATTTCTTTTGTGTGTAAGCTGTTAAATATAAAAAAGGCCTATTGTGTTCAATGTGGGAAAGCAAATAATTTTTAAAATGTGATTAATTGTGTAAGTACGGACCTTTTAAGTACATGTGTTAAGCCCTATGCTATGGGAATGGCACTTACTGCTCTCTCAGCATGAATCTGATGAAGTAAACAAAAAGTTAAAATACAGCCGATAGTCTCCCTGGCATTCATTAACATAGCATAGAAAGCAGAAACTACCCACATTTTATATAAAAGACTCCAGAAATCTGTGTCTACTTACATTAACATTAGTCAATTGGTGGGTGCCAACTATGCACATAGCATGTTTTATTTATAGGTCTATATAGTAGTAAAAAACATTCTATCATGGAAATGTGTTATTCATTAATTCATATTTTGCTCAGTCTTACTTTACTTCTTGAACCCATCCAGGTGTTTTTTAAACGATGAGGGTAATTTAATACCAAACAGCATTCACATTCACCCTATTTTTCAATTCCGTGTAACTAAATATTCCTCCCATTTTTGTCTATTATTTACCTTTAATTAGCTTACATATATTGCAAACTAGAGTTTGTGTTTTTATGACAAAATTCCACACAATGGCAAAAAGTAAACGTGGACTAAATGGTCAGCTTACTGAATAGAGTATTTAACATTAACTTTTTCTCAAATATCCATTCTTTACGTCAACTGGAATGTTAAATAGTGCTAGAGATATATGCTTCTGGTGCTTGATTTGTTTTTAAAGTGTTCATTTAAAATGTTTAAAATGTTCATGTTAGCCTACTGTTTCAAAGCTCCGTATGAGATCTAGTCACATATTACAGAACGTAGATCATATCAAATGACCTCAACAAATCCAGCAACATGCAATGTATATATGTTTTCACTAAAGGAGCTTTATAGGTTTCCATGACTTAACCTATGAGGTTTAGGGGGGTTTAAGGAGGAAAACCAAAACGCTTTTCTTGTTGATTCTTTTTATCTTATATGTGAATGTGAACTTGACATAATCTAATTTTAATCATGAGGAAAAATTAAAACAAAGTTAAACCAGGAACAATATATCAACACTAAAATGCTGTCAATTATTGCTTATTACCATATTCGTCATGTGAATCAGTCATATAGGCCATTTATGAATAGCCATAAAGCAACTTCTTCCATTTGCAAGGCACACAACCTTTGCCATTCAGTGATGTATGTAAATACTGGTGTCAAAACTGCTTCTAAAACATCAGCACTGGGGAGAGAGAGAAATCTTACTGCCATTAAGACACACAAACCTTCAAGCTCTGAAGAAAAATAACGCTTAAGCCAGCAGCAACTTTTTATAACTAGAATTGATAAAAGAGAAAGTGTCAACATTGTAGATGCTTTCTGCTGGGGTGCAGAGCGTGAAAATGGAGTAGAGGCTTTTGATGAACATTCTCACATTTTTGTTAACATCCTTGAAATACAAAGATATTTTTAAGCCTCACTTGCAGGGGAAGACAATTGTTTCCTGTTAGATATTTTTGTTTTATTTTAATTTATTTTTGAATTTAATTTGAATGTAATTTTCTTTTATCTTTTTTTTAACCTTTTTTTTTTTTATTAATGACCACGCTGTCATGCATCTTCTGCACGTTTCAGTTCTCAGATACAGACAGACTGAAAAATTATATTTTTTTCCTTCTGTGGGAACTGTAAATTCTCAACCACTTACAATATTCTTCCTGACATTCATAGACCCAGATAAACATGTCCTGTTTTGTGGAATGGTACGTTTTAGAAGGGTTTCAGGCATGACCAATCTTTATAGATCTTTGTAGTCTTTCCAGAAGGATTTCAGAGGATGCAACTAGGCATCTGAAAGGATAACATGAGCAAGTTCCGTTCTGCAAATTAATTTTTCAAAACTTGAATACAGTGTTTCCCAGTTAGTTTTAGAAATCTCCAACAGAGATATTGCCTATCTGTCTCATTTCTTGTGTGATTCTTAAGGAAGAAAAAAAAAAAAAATATATATATAATAAGGCTTAGTTTAACACCTTCTATTTCATTGGCCTGTATCAGATTTAGGGACTCATCTCTTCAGACTCAACCTCCAGCGTTCATGTTACAGTGATTCTGTTCCTTAGCTCAGAACTTTTAGCTAGGAAGATTGCAGCTGCTTGTGTATTTGGAAGAGTAGAGACAAAATCAGGGTCACATTCTACAAAATGAGGCTAGGTTAAGTCTGAAGGGCCTATCGATCAGACTGAGGGACAGCTGAAGAAAGCCAGAGAGTTTAGATAGAAACACCGCCTTGGGTGAAACTTTCCTATTAGAAACTTTACCCCTGACTTAATCAGCTGCCTGAAGTCCAGAACGAAGGACCCTCTGCTACTCCAGTGAAAAGCAGCCTTTCTCTAACAGTATTTCCCTATAAATAATAGTGGTCATAGTCATTTGCCAAACAGCAACTTTACGAGTCATGAAAAGCATTTTGGTCTAGCATGCAGTTTAGGCAGAGATTAAGTTTCTGTGTCCAAAACAAACAACCTTAAACTTTACACATCCTACATTTTGCTGTTATTCATGTCTACATGTATCATAACCTTAGTCAAATTGAGCCTATCTCTAAGACAGTTCAGGACATCTGGAAGTCCCTTGAGGGGCCTGGTGTCTTACACATTGGCAGAGGAATCCTAAAACACTTTGTCAGCAGCAGCAAGTTTAGCACAAACCAGAGCACCAGAGCCACTTTCACTAAATAAAATAATTTTTAAAAAGAGTAACCCTTTCAGTGTTCACATGATTAGTGACTGCTAGTTAATGATTAAAGCACTTTCCCAGGAAGTAGGAGGCTCGATTTCAGCTCCCTTGCCCAGCCCAAGACATCCAGAATTTCTTCTCTCAGGAGAAAGGGAAAGCCATGCTTGCAGTGTTAAAAAGTTGCATAGCCCTGGTGTACGAGTTGTGCCAAAGAGCCACTGAGTGATAAAGAAATGCAAGAGCAAATATATCCCTGTTAGGGCATATTACTGAAATGGGAGTTGCCCACTGAGAGTGGTCCTCATCTTTAGACAGTGTTATTCCTTGAGACAATTTTTTGAAAGGGAAAACATCTCTGCTTGCTGCTGAGCCTATTGCTATTCAAAGACCACAGTGTTTAGTCTAGCCAATACCTAACACTGAGGACATATCCAGAATTTGCATTGACTCCTCTTCCAATAGGAGCATGGTCTTGAACATATGCATAAGGACAAAAAAATATTTTTGCACAGAAAGTGCTGAGGAAAAAATATTTTTTCCCCTATCTCTGGTTACATGATGTGTTTAATTTTGAACCTGGTGGACCAAGGGAAATGAGCACTTTTCCTAACAAATCTTTAATACAGAATTACCAAGTGGAAGTCCTTCAAAATACCTATGTAATCACTCAATTTTAGAAAAAAAAGGAGTTTATTTTCCCATTTGCCTTGAGATATCCTTTTGTGAAGTCAGCTGTATAAAATAAAGATGGTGATAAAGAAGTGGATGAATCTTCTGGAAGCCAGGTAAACCCTGTCTTCAATACAACGATGATTCATGTATGCAGAGAGCGTACATGTAAGCTGGTTACACTGCTCTGTGATTTTCCTGATATTCCTTAATAACGTTTACTAGCAATGCTGGATCATCCATAAGGTATAATACATGTAAACAGTCAAGCTGCAGATGTTTTTCAGGTTTGACCACACTGAGATGCTGAGGACTCCCCCAATTCAGTTTCTGATTGTTTACAATCTCCTGCTGTGCCTGCAATATGCTTGAATTGTACTTAAAACACATAAATCTGCCTTCAAAGGCAGCTTGGGAGGCAGAAGTGTGGCTAGGGAATTTTAAATGGAAGGGACAAGCAATGGCTACAAAGAGCTCAGTTTTTAGTAGTAGGTGTTGCAGTTTGTTCCAATTACAGCACACCCTAGAGTGTGAAATGTTCATGCCAATCTAGTAAAAAGAAAAAGTACACGCAATGCTGAAATTAACACCTATGTAATTACAGACAAACTCCTTTACTACTACCCAGCAAGTGCAGCTGAGGCAGATTTGGAGAAATGCAAGCAAAATGATTGTGCAGTAGGAAACATGACTTTTTTTTCAATCTGACTTGATAATTAGAACCTTCTTTGGCAGCCTGATAAAATAATTTGCATTTTGGAGCAGAAGAATTTGAGTGTACTACATCTGTACTTGCCTAACTGAAAACCAGACAAAAAGTTGTTTTTCCTGCCCCCCCACCCCCCAATTAAATGACTTGCATTCTCCTTCTTTCCCTTATGTACCATTAACATCACAAAACTATACATTTGGCATTCTTCAACATAATTTATAGCTCTTTTTGCAAATCAAGCCAGTAACAGGCCATCACAGAGGCAAACATGCCTTTCATTTGCATTGACTGATGTGTCTCAGGCTCATGGCAAAATGAATAGCTGGATATCCCCCAATAATCCCAGTCCCCTACAATTCACACACATTCTCAGTGACTCATCCAGGAAAATATCACTGAGTGTATCTTTTAGTTTTATTCATGTTTCCACTATAACCCTGCAGAGGCTTCTTAGTGCTTGTAAGATTACTTTAGTTAGCTTCACTTGCCAAACAGATCTTTCCCCACTTTATTATATCGTCATTATTATTTCTACTATATAGGAAGTATAGTGCCACATATCATATATCAAAACATTACTAATGCCATTAAGACAACGCCAAGACTAGTCACATGATATGCATGAAAAGGCAGCTCATTTCTTCAGAGAGCCTTGAACATTAACTGACCAGTTTCTGTGCAACTTGTGTTGTATGTGGTTGCCAAAGCCAGAAACAGGCATCCTGTCCAGGACAGAAGAAGGAACCTCTCTCTCCCTTCTGAAATAAAGGTTGAGAAGCAGACAGCACCTTGTAGCTTAGGACCTTTTGAAAAAGCAGCATGCTATCATCCAAATGCTTTTTAGATTTTCTTAATGTCAGAATAGGTGCTTCTGTGGAAAATAACATTTGAGAAGATTTAAAAAACTGAAACTTTTTGTTTTCATAGATGTTTTTGCATAAAGCAGAGAAAAACAGTGTCATTCAGCTATAGCTCAAAGGACAGAAATAAGGCCAAGGGCAACCTTAATGCTGGCATTTCCTAACCTTTTAAACTTTGCCTCTGCAACCTCATCATTGATTTGACAATGCATTTTCCTGTAATACAATGAGAAATCTCTTCACAGCATATCTTATCTCTTTGTAGTGTCTAGGTCCAGCCATTCTCGTCTGCTTGAGCAGGTAATTCAATGCACAATAGCTCTGATCTTTTATTTTTTAATTTCTTTTTTTTTTTTTTTAATGAAGTGGTAAACAAAATACTAAAACAATTAAAATGCTTTAATTTTTATCCTTTCTCTTCTTGAGTTTAAAGTTCCTGGTAATCATAATATACCACGTATTAGACAAGCGATGGGTGAAAAGGTTTTAGTATTGACTGACTACTAGAAGCAGCCTGACTACACTTAACTTAGGAAAAACTAGTGTTCTGTCATCCATTACTGCAGTCTGTATTGCTTTTTGTTTGTATATCTTAGCAGAAAATGTAGTGTATCTAGTAACCATAGGAACACATTCCCCATCTGCTGTATTATCACATTTTTTCCCCTTGACTTCTATAGACTGCCGTCCTCTCTACTATGTTGTCAAGATATGTAGGGGCCAATTTCCTCCCAAACTAAAAGGAGTTATGACAGATACAAAAGCAGCCCCATTTCTTAACTCTTGGAATTCCATGACTTTTCACAAACACAAAATTTCCAGAAGTACACCTGCAAACCAATTCCTCCTTTTCCAGCTTTTCTTACAATATTGCTTTTGAAGAAAGCAGGTTGGGACTTGTGTCAAATGTTTTTTAAGGAAAATTTTGTCTCCTATTATGCAGCATGAAATCCCCTCTGACCAAGCCATATGGCTCACCGTTAGAGTCACACACTGTGGTGCAAAGGGAGAAAGTTTGCCAAGAAGCCAAGCCCATATGAAAGCATGGGAAGCAGGGGCCACTACTCAGATTCCCATGAGGCACAATAGGCCAAAGTGAATTAATGTTGAACTGACTCGAAACACAGTGTCTGTGTTCAGTTCAAGAAAATAAACCACTTTGATTTAGTAAGTCAAAACTAAATATAGACATTACCAAATTGAATTATTTTGGAACATTTCATTCCAGGAAAAAATTGTGATATTTCAACTTTTTGTTCCTTTTCTGAAGGAAAATCATGTTGAAATACTATTTTTTCCTGTGGGATATTTTCTGTTCCCAGTGAGGAAAAAATAGCCTATACAAAACAACAAAATTATTCAAAGTCAATAATATCTGTGTATTGTATACAGTGCTTTCGCTGCCAATTGTTTTTCAATTTAAAATGTAATGGAATTAGTGTATATACGTAAGGAGAAAGAGAAGAAAACATCTCCAGTTTTCTGAGTTATTGGAAAGTGAAAAAGTCTTATGCTCCACACATGAAAGACAATTAGAAAATTTGAATTTAAAAATGAAAAAGTAAAAAGACAATATAGAGAGACACAGCATAACCACAGAACTAGATTCTCTCATTTAAAGGTTTGTTTTCGCTTGAGAGAAGTTCGGGTCTGCTACTTCTAAAGGAAGTTAAGACAGTTTTAATAGTTCATTAGGTTTAGGAATACGGAAATAACTGACCTGATTTTTTAATGATTTAAAATAGGCCTCTTCCCTCACAGGTAATCGTACCATATATTCCTTTACATGAATTCACCAGGCTCTATCTTAAAACTATTTACTTTTTGCTCCTACTAATCTCAATTGGATAGTAGTCCTTTTCCGCTACAAACCACTAATCAGAAAGCCACGATTTCTTCATGACTAATATTCACAAAATATTATTGTAATTCTATTCTTTCATCAAAATAATTTTCTTTCTCTGGTGTTCCCCTTCCTGATAAATGAAGTTTCCAGCACTTGACCTCCCCAAGTTTTTTTGCCTGTCTGCTACATATTTACTTCTACTTTCATGCCCTCATTCCCCTTCAGATGTTCTGCTCTTGCTCCCACGTTCAGCGCCACTCTCATAGCAAAAGCCCGAAGAAGCAGTTGGTGGTGCACCATGTCTTCATCATGTTTAATCTCTCTGCTCCATCTTTTTGCATCTCTTCTTTCTTATTGATCAACAATTGTTCCTCCTGGAACACAGGAGGTTCCGCTTAAATATGAAAAGAAACTTCTTCACGTTGAGGGTGACAGAACACTGGAACAGGCTGCCCAGGGAGGTTGTGGAGTCTCCTGCTCTGGAGACATTCAAAACCCACCTGGACGCCTGCCTGTGTAACCTTATCTGGGTGTTCCTGCTCCACCGGGGGGATTGGACTAGATGATCTTTCGAGGTCTCTTCCAATCCCTAACATTCTGTGATTCTGTGATTATGTTTTGCTATGTGCTAGCTGGAAGCAGGATCTGGTGAAGTGAGGGAAGGTCCCTTCCAGGCTTAGGTTCCTCAGTGACCTTGCCAATTTGTTCTGCCTCCAAGACTACATGGCTGGTATTGAGGTCTGGCTTTACTGACCAAGCTTATGGCGACATAAACTAAATTCATCTTTAGACTTTCCTCAGGGCTGGCTGCCTCTCAGGTTTGTATATCAGACTCCCCTGAACATATACCAGAGTCTCTTCTATTTATTCCACAACCAGGTGAGATGAAAGGTTGCTTTTCCTGAGACATCAGTAAAACACACTTAAAGTTTCCTTGGTTTTAATAATTTTAATGTGATTAATCTGATTAACTCCTGGCAGGATTTTCTTCCAAACACAGTGCATCTCTATGGAAACCCAGAACTTCACGGAAAACTGTACATTGAACACACAGAGTAAAAAATAATTTAAAATACTGTTGAGGCACATTTACTATTCTTATACAGAGAAATTATTCATTGGTAAATCCATATACTTGACAAAGCTAACACTTGCAAGACCACTAAAAAGGCTTGGATAGTTATGTTTTCATAACTTTTAACAGGTTTGAACAATTTTGGCATACTATTCAAAAATGCCTGTCACCTAGTTTGGATCAGGAGTGCACTTTTGAAGCAAATCTCCCATTCATCCTTACTCAACAGGGCTTCAGTTCACACCATGGAGCCATCCAGGAGTGCACAGAACTAGATCCTGAAGCTGGAGACTGGAAGATGTGCCTTAGGAGTGCCCATGACTGACCTTTAGCAGCTGGCAGGGATTTGGGCCCAAGATCAGGCTGCATGACCCCCTGAAGGGTAGATACTGTGCATGTTGCATCCTCAGCACAAGTTCTTTCTCTCCGTCCACATCTGCTCCTATCAGGACATGCTGGTTGCTAATGAAGACATAGCCTCAGACTCTCATGGTGTGTGCTTTAATATCTTACACACTTGTGCACTCTTAAACTTAATTATAATCAAATAAAGTTCTAACACAAGGTACAACCACTTCTTTTCCATTTGAAACCTTGGGCAGAAACTAGTATTTTCTCTTTTGGTCCAGTTTTTCCAACATGGAACAGATGTAGCTGACTACTTCGATTACTTGGTACACTGCCTCAAAAGAGTGGATAAAACTTGTAAGATCACGGATATTTAACTTATTAATACATATTTATTCATACAGCACTTAGTTCAAATCATAACATTAAGTCTTTTTGTACTTTTTGTGCCTGTTAAAATCACAACATTATCATAATACTTATTTGCGGTAGAGGCTGAGTTGAAAAATCAGAGCAGAAGGGATATGGGAAGGCAAAATTACTTGGTTGTCAAGTGTATTGAATCATCTTGCCTGTTCAAATTTGTGCTTGTTGAAAGGTTTATCCTAAAATCTGCTGCTCAGTTTAAACCCTCTTTGAAGTCAATTAAGAGCTGAAGTCAGTGGGATCATCAGGCTCAGGCCTTTACTGTTGAGTAACATTCCCTACTGCCTATGTATATTGCAATTATCCCTGTTTCTATAATTACACTATGTAATCATCAGCTGTCCAGGACAAGATCCTTATTAGGTTAATAGCAGAACTTAAAGGGGTCAGGGTGCCCTTTTGGCATGTTTCACATACACTGTGCTTTCGTGGAAAACAAAATCACTAAAAAAAAGTTATACATGAATGATAATTAAATAGCTACCCCAAAGGTTGCCATGTTAAGTTTATATCTGTAGTCTGGAGATTACTTTCAATCCTACTTTAATCCTGCCTTTTTGGGTTTTTTGTGCTTTTTTGCTACCAACAGCAATGATATTGCTTTCAGTCATAATTTGGAACAAGTTATTAAACTTATGCTGCAAATGCTCCCAAATACTGTGAAGAGCAGCAGCTCATGCAACCACAGACTCTTGAACACTTTTGTCTATAACATTTTAAATAGTTAAGCAAACATTAACTCCACTCCAGTTGGGGATAATGGTGGAGATAAACGATGCTTTATACAATACGAAGACTCCAGTTTTTTTGCTGCACCAAATCTTCACTGTTCTTCCATCATGTATCTGAGATAAAAAATTCAGTATTTTTTAATCTTCTAACCATAGAATTTTAAGTTTGCACATTGATTTTATAAAACAGAGCAATCAGAAATATGAGGGGTTGCAAGAGGGAGTAGGTTTTTATAACTTTTAGTGAATTACATTATTTTTTTATTTCTTAATTTTTACAATAGATGTGTCAAAAATTGTCAAATGAAGCTTTTTCTGATGTTTACACAGTTTTTCTATCAATGCTGTAAATACAAAATCCAAAGGTAGATATTTGCATTCTATACATAATACAATAAGGGTAGTTATTCAGTCTAAATTATTTAATTAGCGGAAAAGTATAGTATTGGCTATATTTTTTTCTCATCTGCTTCTTTTTCTGCAGGTTTATTTTTGTTGTTTCACACTATTTCTCTTCTTCATTATTCCACTGGCTCTAGATTGGCACAGTTCGAGAAATCCTGCTACCTGCAATTTTTCTGAGCCTCTACCACTGCTGCCTGGCTCAAGGCTTAGTCTTGTACTCACTGGGAATTTTTGCAGTTAGATTGCGCTGTGGTCCCTTTTCCCTCTGGTTGCCCAGAGCATTAACTGTCCCAATTGCATCTCAGATCCCCACCACTGCCATTCAGCCACTGCTGGACCCTTCTTTCTCTGCCATCAGTGCTCAGTAGCTCAAGAACAAGTTTGCTGTTTGAGCATTATTCCTTTTCACATGCAAAATCAATAATTTCTCATATGCAATAATTTGTTGAATGGTTCTTTGCTAAGGCCAGAAGTAAGAAATAGTAAGACAAACAAACAAATAAAAAGTAAATAATGAGATTTGAAGAAGCTATAGCTGTAAGAAGGCACTGAGAAATATCTGTGACTTCTGTAACATGCAATCTCCTTTTATATTAAAAGCTGTTTGGGAATTTGTTGCCAGAATAATTGGATGGAAAAAAGGACTTGTGCAAAATGGAAGTTTTTCCAAAGGAAATCTAGAGTGCCATTAGAAACATTCCTACTTGCAAAATCAAATTTAAATATACCTTTTTGGGTAGATTTCATTTGAAGTAAAAGTTTGGTTTGCTGGAAAAAAAAAAAATCCTATTTCTTTTTTAAAGTAAGTTCTGCATTAAATTTCACTTACCCAGAGCCTATGGTACCTCATAGGTCTTGTAGAAATGGCAGCATAGGTTTCACTGTGCCGTCTCTGTGAAACAGATAGGCAGACCAGGAAAAACACTCTCATGCTCATGGTATTCAAACGTCTTCCCAAAGGCTTCATAAGCCATGATATTTCTCCTCATTCAGGTAGTGCAACTTTACACTGCCAAATCTGCCTGTACAGGTCTTAAAAAACCCAGGCTGGTTGCTAGTTTTAAAAAAGATACATAGTTAGTGGTTATTCTGGCACATGGCCTGCTTCTGGAGCAACAAATGTCTCTCTTTTTTGTCAATGTTTAACACACATGACACACATCCATGGGCATTGCTTCATCTCAGTCATCCCACCTGTGTTGCAAGAGGTTGTTAGGATATAATACTGATTTTTTGGTAGCAGGCTATGTTCACTCCGTTGCTGAATGCCATATAAGACCCCCATGCATATGAATACTTTTTCAAAGTATATAAAAATTTGTTTATTTCTATGGGCCGATTATGATGGAATTTTAAAACTTATTACTTTTGACCAAAACTAGGGAATGCAGCAGAGTCCAAATATAATGAGAAAACTCGCACATTCAAATATTCCAATAGAGAAATGAAATGAACTCATTTATTTTAGGTTGTAGTTCTGTTCCAAAGGACACTATCTTAATTACATGAACCAATTCCAATGACATGTGAGCTATACAAAATATTTGCTTCAATCACCTTTGAAAACAATTTATTGTTAAAGACAACAAGAACAAGCAATTGAAATTTTGAAATGAGATGTCCAGATAACAGGACTTCGCAGGGTCGGTACGATGAATGCCTTTCCTCTTACAAAAGTGCCAAATGTCCCAAATAACTGGAAACAAACTCTGAACACTGGTCTGACATCTTATGTAAAACTTGGCATCATCATTAGAATGTCTATAGTCTTTCAAGTCCTTCTGGGAAAAAGTCTACCACCAGAAATGTCAGCATAATTTATGTCTCTTTTTCCAGTTTCTAATAGAAGAACTATATCAGCTGTTAGATTTGACATTGATACTTAGCAGGAAACAGGTTAATATTGCCATTTGTTTTGTAAGACACACAAAAATTGTAGGCAATTTGGGTGAAATATAGGTGCAAAAATTATTTGATGTTTTACATTGAAACTCTTTCACTTGTTTCAAAATTGTTTTCTTAAGTGTCTGTCTTAGAAAAGAAAAATCAGAATAAAGTCTGTGATTTTTTTTGTCTGCTTAATACAAATTTATTAAGTTTTATACCAATGCAATCTCTTGTCATGAAAGATTATCTTAATTATTAGCTTTGAATTTAGTTCTGAATATCTTTGCTTAATTAAAATTGACTCTTAATGGCATATTTTAATTAGTACTGAAAAATTAGACTTTCTACTGCCATGAACAAATAAAAAGCCTGACAAGCTCCATAATAAAATACATACAGTACCATCCAAACTCTAACATTAAAAAATCTGACAAAATGTTATGTAGCTGGCCATTATGTTATAATGTCTCATTTTCCAGCAACTATCAAAATATGCATTCAATGAGTTATTGAAGTTCACTGTCTGGTCAGCAACAGGATTATTATGAAATTCATTATTAATAATACATTGTAAATATTATGACTACTAGAAAGGATAGACATACTGCACTGTCAGACTTGTGGGAGAAGATGTACACTCTTCCTGAAGATATTTTCTGACCCGAAACCAGAAATTACTCAATCTAGTCTCAGTCATAGCATGTTCATTCTGGTATCACATGTAAATTGAGATTTCTCCCTAGGGAAGTAAGTAAAAAAATCCCAAACAAAATCATCGCTGAAATTAATGAATATGACACAGAATACCTTTTGAGCTTCTTAGCAAAAATAGTAAGCTGCACACTAACCTGGTGCACGAACCTAGTGCAAATACTGGTTATTTATCTAGAACTACCTGGTTCATTTCATTTGAAGATAATTTTAAAAAAATACTTTTAAGCCATACACTGGGTATAGTGATGAGGCTTGGAACTGTGAGGAGATAGAAATAAGATACCACCCAGAACCTCAAAATTGTCTAAAGTAGAAACTCAGTAAGAGTATCTATCAAGAGTATCTATCTGATATGGATACTTCATCCCTCACCTTCTGTAGGTGAAGATATTCACTTACATTATCTGCTACTTAAAACCTGCAGATAATTTTGACCTACACGGACTCAGAAACAGTTACATCTGTATACCTACAATTTTTAGAGAAGCAGTGCTCCATGTATCTCTCTGTTTTCAAGCAGTTTAGCATAGTGTGACTGTTTCAATATGTAGGAGTCATGACATGAGCCTGGAAGTTTATTAAAACATTCTCAATTTTGATTTTTTGCATAGTATAATGCAGGGCATTATAGCAGGCTAAGAGTTGATCTTTATGGGACTTCTGTGCTCACTGGATGCTAGAGGCATACATCTGTGGCATTTTTTTTCCTCCAAGATATGTTTGAAAAAGTATCTGAGTAATTTCACCATTAATCCAGTAAAGGCATTGCTTCTGGTTACCAGAGTTTAAAGTACAATTCAGTGTTTGAGTAAGTATTCTCTTTGCCGCTATGCATCATCTGGAAAGATGTGAATTTTTGGAATGGCTCAGCGACAAACCCAGTGTTAGTCAGCAAGGTCTTTTCCTTAGGATCATTTGTGAAGGTTAGAAAGTTATGTTCACACTCAGAGAACAACATAGTTCAACACACGTAGAAAATAAACAGACCCTCCAGCTTCAGACCAGTCCCATGACCCTTGCGTATAGAGCTTAACCTTCCAAAAGGCATTCAGCTTCGTTGGGTCACTGGAGGAGGGGTGAAGATGTCTTGCTCACTGGAAAATGCCACTGTGGCCAAAGGAGTCTTTTGTTAGACAATATCCTGATGCAAGCATTTACCTTTCTGTGATATACGTATGTTATTTCATGCCAAAGATCAAGAAATAACACTCCCTTTTGGGAAACTATTATCATCCATCAAGTGCTACTTGTTCAATCACTTTTGATAGAGACTTGTAGTACCATACTTCAGAGATTTAAAGTGGGATGAAGTGTGTCAAGAAGCATACTCTGTGATTTTGAAAAAAAATAAATTACGTTAGTTAGAAATCACAAAATCATTTAAATTAGGATCTGTAAGCACTTTACATTTTGATGCAAAATGTATTTTCTTGTGTAACATGGGACAGTTACACATAACTGAGATGCGGTGAACTGAAATGTCATTTTTATCACTGGAGAGCTGGGTTGAAATTCCCACTAAGGGATACCTTTATAGTTCTCATTTTAGCATATTATAGTCATGCCATTATAAAACCATCAAATGCAATTTGGCACAGCATGATACTTAAACGGTGGCCTGAAATTAACAGACTAAATTACCCTCTACAGACAGCCAAGGTTATTTATAAATTGGAATTCAGATAAGTAAGTGGAGTGCCTTACTGAACTCTGTACTTTTATATTCCCAACCTCTGTCTTCCGTGCTTTGAAATACTTTTTGCAGTTGTCCTTTAGTTGAACTTCCAGAATATTTAGCCACTAAAAATGGAAGCAAAACTGAAAGCAGGATGCTGTATAAGGTACTTACAAGAGATAATGGTTTCACATTTGCAAACTATCTTGTAAAAAATTTTAATTAAAAGAGCTACATCTTGGCATCTGTGAGGTCTAGTGCAATTAGTTGCTTTAAACTCCATTTTCACCTCCCGCTTCCAATTAAGCAAAACTTGTGTGCAAGAGTAATGGTTGCCTCTGTGACAAAATCAGACCATGCTAAATAATGTGATTAAACTTGTTAAAAGCCAAAATAAACACTTATAATTATCTCAAGAAAACCTGCATAGCGCAAGTGAGAGCTCTATAAAGTGAAACTCTGCATCCATAATTTCAGACTTTCCTACACAATAGATCATAGTTAAAGATCTGTTAACAGACCTCTGACTGCTGAACTGGGCAGCTTGTGGTTTTCTTCTAAACCTATTGGCATAATGTGGATTTATGCAAGAGGTGCAAATTGGAAGTTGTCTGCTATTGGAGCCATTGGCAGAACAGAAATCATACTGTAGGGTTAGCAGCATGAAGTACATTGCTTTGAAATTACACAGCAGGGTTTCTGCTTGTTGCTCCGCTTGCCTTTAAGACCAAGGTCTTATACTGTCTGGCCATGATTAAAATCAAAGTGTAGGCCTCTTTGCTGGGTGCCAGTAAACGAAGGTGAAAAACAGAAACAATCTGGATTCTTAATTATTTTAAAATGCAACATCGGCAAAAAACTAAGATGAAAGCATTTCTTACTAATCTATCCTAATTATTCCACATAAAATGATTTCCTAAAGAGGCCTATATCTTGAGACAGTCAGTTTCTATGACTAAGCAAGATTTTTTTTTTCCAATATAGCATCTTTTACATAAACCCACACATGTATACAGAAAACAAGAACCAACAAGCAGTTTAAATGGTAGGCTTATTTAAATCCAGATTCAGGTGTACATCAAAGCTTCAAATAAACCAAGATACCACACCGCATTTACTGAAAATTAAGTGACCGCTACCTTTTACAGTGGTCCGCTAGTAAAAAAGTGCACATTTGGAAGTGTCCAATTTTATTGCCATGCTGTGGAGGTATAGGTATATATGTATATACTGACAAGTGGGATCAGAAAGAATAAAGGATTGTTACACTGGAAAATAAAGATATGGTAGAGGGATAGGAGTCCTCAGTGCAAATCCCAGGCCCTCCGCTCAGAGACTCTCATTTTGTTTTCAGTCATTTTGGTCAGTTTTCAAGTGAAATCACAGTAAAATGACGGTAGTAAAATGAAAGTAGGTCCTGTGAGAGCTATCTACACTACTATCAGTTTTACCATTAGTGAACAAGGGGCTTTTTCTTGACTTGTCAGCGTATTTCAAAGTACTTGCTGTCAGGATATTTCTCCTAATCAGCTCCTGAAGGGCTTATTGGGAGATGCACCTCCTGAGTGAAATGAAGATGCTGCAGGGATACCTGTGGATAGCCAGAGGCAATCGCTTAAGTTTATGTGCAAAATACTTTCCCACTTTAATTTCTGACTTACTTAACATGCAGTCTTTTGATTTAAACTACAATGCTTGAAATTCGTCTTGTTTGGCCTCATATGAATAATAAATCTTAATTTCTTCCTAGTTTATACTTCATGATGCTTTTTCTCTTAGAAGGCAAATGCATGCCTTCCAGGTTATCAGCAGAATAAATATATTGCATATAGAGGAATATAGGATTCAAGCAGTCACTTTGAAATGTATTTTATTTTGCTTGTTCTTTTAATAAATTTTTAGTATATTTTGACTCCTTTTTTCTTCATAATTCACAGACCAGTTAATGTCATGTAGCTTGTTAAATCCCAGACAACTAATATTGAACAAAACTTTCCATGCCTTTAAATCTACAGCAAAGAGGGAGATCTTTCTTTTATACACCAGTTCAGAACTGTCCCTGCTGTTAAATTTATTTCTAACTCACAGCTACCTGTACGTGACCTTCTGAAGATAACTCTATTAACTGGTTTTGTCTCTGGTCCAACTCTGGCAAGACAAAATCAGGCAATGTTGGTGGGAACTGGAAAGGTGAGCTCCTTGCTCACCTCCTCTCTGGGAACAGGGAGGTCAACTGTACTGCTTGCCCACTAGCATAGTGGAAGACAAAAATGTATTTAAGACCACTGTGGTAAGAAATCCAGAGCAGTTACTGCTTCCAGTTTCTTCTTCTTCTGACATAGCCTCACCACGTTTTTCTGTTTTGCCCTTTTCCCTTTAAATAAGCTCATTACTATTAAAAAACCACATTGTTTGGGTTTTTCCCAGTATCCAGGCATGTTGAATACATACTGTGGCAAACTTAGCCACATAAAAATTGCTGCTCTGGCTGACTTCTAAAGCATATAATGCAATGTGCTCCACTGGACATTTTAAAGTGATTTAAAGAAATACATTCCACATCTTTGAAAACTATAAAAATTCCAAATAATTCAATAAAATGCATTAGAACAATAGGTAGACAAAATCACTACTAATGTTAGTGAAGCTTGTTTTTTGCAGAACATTCTTTTCTCTTACAAGAAAGACATGCGGTTTTGCCCTGTAATATTCCAGCTCTGGTGCTAATGGTGGAAATTGTAGTGAGAGCAACACCATGTCCACCAGTGCTGCCATCAGTGCAAAGAATTGGTGCAATGCTAAGTGCAAACAGGTCCCTGGCAGGCACAGGATTTTAATGACTGCATGATATCAACCTCTTTGCACAGCTTCTGCCATGAGAACAACTGCATGAGGCGAAAAAAAGCAAGTCCAAACAGAAGCACCGTCAGGAAGGACATACTCACTTCACATCACAGTCCTTTGGAAAGGAAGATGAAAGGAAAAGAGCTGTGAAAAGCTGGGTTATTCCGTGCAAATTCTGTAAGGACAGTATCAAATGCTTCTCTTTCAATTCTTCCTCCAGTCCTTTTTTTCTTCGCTTCTCTTGTTGGAACCTGTCCTAAGGTAAGGAGGGGTCTGTGAGTTAAGACTTAGGTGTTTCTCCTGCTGTGCCTTCTCTGCAAAACAGTTTTCCTAAGCTTTAACTTTTCTTCTCCCTGTGTTTGGGCCATAGTCCTTGTGAGACAGGCACCTCTCTCTTCCTCCTCCTCTTCCAACTTTTTCCACAGCCTGCAGATTGCATCCAGTATTATCACTGGTACTTCAGTCCCATGGTATTCATTGGGGCTGTTCTTGAAAAGGAACTCCTATGGGACGATAGCTATATCCTATTAACTCCTTGCAATATTAACTGAACTTGTTATATCAGGCACAAAATACTGGTTTTATAGGAGTATGGATCTCAGAAAGAAAGATTTTATTTTTGTTTGTGATCTGATAGTTGGAGACTCAGAACTTTGCAATAAAATGGTGACTAGAAAACCTGGCATTCCTTACTTCTTCATATGCCATGTCTTAATACACATTACCTGGCTTCAGAAGTAATGCGTTCTCACTGAAATGAATGTATTTTCAAAAAAATAACCATTTTTAGCTGCAAAAAGTCTTCCTAATGTACAGAAAAAGATCAAAACCATATAAAACCAGTGTGTTCAAGACAAAAAATTTCTCATAAACCATCAACGTTTGCTGGATGTTTTCAATTACAGGCTTGCGCATCTCATCCAAAACTTTTAAGATTCTATTTTTGAAATAATTGTGGATGTTCTCAAAGACATAGAAAAAATAATGTGGATGAATAGATATTTCTAAGGGCAAAGCAATAGAATAATATGAAAGGGTACAGGTTATCGATATAAAAATAAACAAAGGCTAGAGGCAGGGGAGACAAAATCTGGCAATTGATATAAACTACAAGTTAAATAATTAAACAATGAAAAACAGGGAAAAAACAAGTACACAAATAGTTAATTTGGCCCTAACCGTACTACTGTATTACAATAGCAGTGATCAGGCTTCTGAGTTCTGCTATCCTTTGCATCAGTCTTGGCATATATCCTCAGGCAATTCACTGCATCTCTCCTCAGCCATAAAACAGGATAAAATACTCATCCTAACATGGTATGAAAATTGTAAATACTTTTTTTTTTAGTTTTAAGTTATAATAGGAAAAAGAAAGAAAAACCAAAATAAATTATTCCTAGACCCATGTGGAATATGTGATATTGGGTAAATAAAATAAATGTTGCTAATGCATTTTTATGCTCTTTAGGAGAATTTCAAAATTAATGAAAGAATGGGATACAGTAGCTTACCATACATTGTCTTAGTAAAGTCTCATGAACTGTAATCTGAAAACATAACTCAACCTTTATGTAAATGGGGCCACAGAGATTAGAAAACAGGATAATGATAAATGGCAAAACATCTAACTCTCTAAGACAATGGAAGGATTAGTGTAAGAGATGCTTTTAATTAGCAACTTTGTGGTTTGGAAAATGGAATAAAGATAATATTAAATAGATTTCCTGATAATATTGCACTGAAAGATCTTGCCAAAAGTAAAGCCAGAAAAAATACAAAGGACAAGATAGGTTAAAAAAACATGGCAAGGGAAGTAAACCCTCAACCTGCTAGAAAAAAAGCAATGTAAACATTTGGTAAAAATGATAAAATGTATATGGAAGAGAAAGAGATGGTAGTGAGCCATTCCTTTGGTTGATGCCAAAATCAAGTTAAATTTGTGGTTTTAGCAAGATCAGACATCAAAGAAGTTGTTCTACTTGGGCTGTCTCTACCATGGCAGGAAAAGTGAATCTCTCTCTGACTGTATTTTCACACCATTGAAAACTGTTAGAATATTTGCAATGAATTTCAATGAATAAAGACGAAACCCTGCGTGATGCTGCCGAGCCAAATTATTGAATTTGACCTCTCTCCTCATCTTCCTTAATGCAAGTTTTAAAAAGCACTATATTTTAAAAGTAGGAAGTGCTATGCTCCTCCTGCTTTTGGAAAAGTTAAGCATTGCATTTTAAGGTTTTCAGTGGGAGAGAGGTCTAGGAAAAAAAAAAAATCACACTGTACTTTTTATTATTGCTAGCTTTATTTCCAGAGACTGAAGAAAAAGCTGAGATTTTATCTTTTCATGTAATTTCAGGAGGTGGTGCTTTAAAACAAACAACAAGTACTATGAGGTTAATGACAAAATCATCAAATCTTGAAACAGTATGGAGACATAACGTTCACTTCTAGACACTATGACTGAAGTATGGTGATTCATCTATGAACATTTCCAAGAAAGTAACTAAGGAAAACTTATTCTGAAGGTCTCCTCATAAAGTGGCTGTTATTGAGCTGTTGCTGTGTAAAGATACGGCAGATGCTGACAGAGGTCAGAAAAATCTTCTGTATCTGGCTGCTCAGTCAAAGAATTGCCTACAGAAGCTGATCTCTGTGGCTGAATCCTGCAGCAGACTTTGTATTTGTACATTGGGTATTCACATAACACTTTGTTTTTTAGCATTAAATTCAATGTTCTTATATTTACATCTGTAAATTATCTGTGGTTAATGTTCTATAACATATAATCTATAATTCTATCGATAACAGTCAGAGGATTGGGAAAGCAGTGGTAATTATGTCTAAAACTAAGAGCATAAAGTAAGCTTCTTTGCTATGCTACCTCTAGTTGCAAAACCATTCTTCATTTGTGGAGCATGCTGCAGCTCAGAAGAGCTCAGGAAATGTGTTTAATCCACTTAATATCTAGAGGTTATTAAATATTATTATCATCATTTAATTTGTTTGGAAAACTGAGGTGGACTGGTATTGATGTCGTTAGTGGTGGTAAGGGGATTAGAATGCAAAATGTACCTAACACTGAAGTAATATATACAAGAAAATGCTGTTTTTAATTAAGGCTGATCTTTGACACAGTGCTGTTGAAAATTTAGGACTCTGCCCACAGCTCACTCTCTTTCCTTATGCAAATGAAAACCTCCTCTTTGTTTCCAAATAGCCTAAATTTCTGATCTGTGCCTCCCTCAACAACCACTGCCACCAATCAAAGTTGAAAACATCTGTGCAAGTAGTTGATTCTGTCCAGCTCTTCTAAAGTATTTGCAAGTCCTTATACAAACAACAAAGTAAATGCTCTTCTTTAATGCAAAAAGCCTCTTGCTACAACATGAGGGAGAACCCTTAAAAGACATCACGGAAAAAACCACTTCTGCAAATAAAAACACCCCAAAACAAAACTGATTTAAAAATAAATTTAGTTTATATTAATTCAAATCAAGATAAAAAATTAGACACTTAGTGATTAAAATACAAAGACTGTTCTGCCTGCTACTTAATGACATGAATTTTAAAAGATATGAGGATACAAAAAGGATGGAGGCAAAGGTTATGTTCAGCTTAATAGAGCTGGTGTTTCATGTAATATTCTGATCCTTTTTATAATCAAACAAAGCAGAGAGAAGTTGTTTTATAGCTTAATCTTTTTTAAAAGTATATAAAATAATATAGGAAATATTTTACAGTGATTTTAACAGAATGGTAGTTGAAAAAGTATATTCATAAATTTTTTTCTTTTGAGAAAATGTGGCAGCATTAAATGACCTAGTAAAAGAAAAAAGCACCCAAAAATTCAGTGCTATAAAGATTGTTGAAGCAGATTTCAGAATCCTGTTTGAGGTACCAAACTATCTAAAAGTCTTGCATGGGGAAGTAAAGAAAAGAGACACCAATCCACAGGTTGAATTTATGTGCAGGTTCTCGAAGGACAGCCAATAGGGAAGGGCTGAGGACAGGCATACAATTGAAGTCCTTGAACAGCTTAATTCAAGAAGCAGAGTGGCTGCATACCACAGACCTAAACTGAAAGCTGAGTGAGTTCTGAGAATTGCAGTTCAAGTCTCTTTAGCCTATTTTGAATGAGGTAGCAAAACACTTAGGTTTCTATAATTTCCAACACTTTTGAGATATGTACTAGAAAAGCAAAAATTCTTCCCTTAACACTTGCTACTGTCACTTTTTTATCGTATTAATTCATGCTTAAATGATAGAAAAATCCATCTTTCTGATATGGAATGTTTAGTTTAAAAATCTTCATGTGCAATTATGGGCCTATAATCTCTTTAAAGTAAAACCACAGTCTTAAATGTAAAACCACATTTAGACAGGCCAAAAATTCTTGAGCAACTGACTGAAAGAATAAATGTTAATAATAAAAAACTCCTTCCAGTGAATCAAACCAAAAAAAGCCTTTCAAAGAGAAGTTGAGAATGTTGGATGATCTTGATATAAAAGGATCTGTCAAGGAAAATCCAGATCACTGCAAAAAACTGAATTCCTTGCACTGGTATTCGTTACAGAAGGAACCATACATTCAAATCATGCTATACTGGAGAAGAGTCTGAAGAACTATTTCCAACTGAAACATGAATAAGAGAGATTTATTCTGTAGTGATAAATTAAGGAGGAAAAAATTTCAGGACCTAAATGGTATTTACAGGAGTGCCAAAGGTACACAGATAGGAACGTCCTGCACTGGTAATTGGGTTGTGTTAACTATTGGTTAAGTTGGCTTTGATATTAAGGGAATATGACACAAATCTTTGATATCCCATCAGCCACTAATCCAGAATTTTATTTCTAAACTGTCTTTATGTAAGCCTAGCTGAACTGATGGAGAACATGTTAGGGTGTGATACATACACATGATGCTTTAGGGAAGAGTCGGTAAGTTTTGCAGATGTAGGCATGACTTGCAAACCTGATAAGGTTCTTTGAAAGGATGATTTACTGTGTGAAAAAGGGTAAATCCAGCTGGTATGGTGTAGCTGGACTTCCAGTCTCGTTTGCCAGATATTCTTACAGAAGCCACGTCCTTACAGAGTAAGAGGAAAAGGCTTGTCATGTAGTGATGACTGAGTGACAACTGCTTAAATGATAAGAAACCAAAGGGTAGGAATAAGTGCTCAGTTTTTCCTGGGAGGAATATTAGGAAAATTCTCCCTTAGGGATCTGTATTGATCACTGTACTGGTAAAATGGTCAGAAAGGTGGCCAAGTACAGGTGTGACAGTTTGCAGGTGATGTAGAATTGTTTTAGAAGAACAGCAAACATAGTAGGACTAGTAGGAATAAGAGTACCTTGCATTTGCCATAGTTTAAGTGAATACACACATGTAATTTCTGTGATACGATTCAGTATTTTCAGATGTAATAATTTGGTCATAGATGTGAATCCTGTACTTTCAAGAGCTCTGGGACAGTAGAATTATTAGAGGATAATAATTATTTCAGCAGTGCTCCTGAAATGTTAGCATACGACAGTTCAAAACCATATATCTGGAAAAGTTTTAACAGGAGTTACAGGATATTTTCATTTTTCTTAGAAAGGTATTAGTGTTTTATTCTGTCCCAGGCTGTATTCAATGCAGAGTCTACAGTAGAATAAGGAGGAGGAAAAAATTAAATTATGAATCTAACAAAAATGTTTAAGTAGATCATTTCATAAAATAAAGAAGTAAGGAATAAAGCATTCTGAAAGGCATTGTATTTTCTTGAAAATGAGGCTATGTGGACACGGGAAAAATTGAGTTAAATATCTTGGGAATTAAGGGCTGCTTGAGTTTTCTGCAACATTTCCCTCATGGGTGAAACCTCTGTTTTCAAGGGAGATTTGATTAGAAACATGTTTTCTAACAAAACTGCAACTGCCATGTCACTCTAAAAAAATATTATTTTTTTATCTGCATCTATTTACTTCTCCAGAGACGCATATAAGATAGGCTAACGATTAGTGTTCTTAAGGAGACAGTTAACTAAATAATTACAATGGAAAATTATGGTAATTTATGAAGACCATATTAAAATAATAAAATATTTACTAACAGTTATTGGGACCAAATGCATACAATAATATATTAGGTCTCATCCTGGAGACAAGAGGCCAATAAAAATTCTGCACATGAACAAAGAAAAAAAATTATTCTGAAAAGAAAAATCCAACAAAAAAAATATCAAGCTGCCAAAGCTTTTACACTGCCTGCTGCATGCTTAGGGATGGAAACAGGCATTCCACCTAGAGAGGACTCTTTCCGGCCCCTTTCTCACAGCCTTTCCCTGAGTAGCATCCAACCAGTGCAAGGTGGAAATCATGATGGCTATTCCTACAAGCTTTCTCTGTTAGCAGCAGCATGTTAATCTTTAGGACGTTTACAAAACATGACAAAGAGGAGAATCTCTCATTGGTAGTTGAGGTTGGGGACATAATTTCTTTTTTACACTTTACATTTGAGCACAAGATAATATGCTACATTAAATATTACACAATATCCTGTCTGCTGGCTTTCATGTGGCTTATCACAGGGCTAAGTCTCACTGATTTTATTGTCCTTACACCCGCTTCTTATATTAGTCAATAATACTGTCCCTCATCAAAGTTTATCAGTGATGTCCATGAGTGGCAGATGAGCCCATGAGCTTTATGCAGATCTACAGCTTCCTGCTGTTCTGGGTGCCATGTCTGGGCAACCTGGTGTGCAAGCTGAGTCTACCTGTGCTTATTGACCTGCCTTGTGTACCACTAACTTTTAATCCTTTTTTTGCTTATATTGGCTTAACACTGTCTTTGCCAAACACTTTCAGAGCCAGAAAATGGAAAACAAAATTCTGTAGAGAGTAATATGCTCATTTCTAGCTGGATTTATGCAAACCCATGCAGGTTGCTATGTTATGTCTACTGACACCATAGAAATAAGACAAAATACACTCCAGCTGTCTGATAAATTTAGGGCCAAAGTCTCTCCTTCAATTCAGACACAAATGGCTTCCACTGAGGTTAATGGGACCATGGTGCTTACACTATAGGGTCCCTAATTGTTTCTTGACTGACTAGCACTTGATAGCAATATACTTACAGTCAGTATTAAAATAGATGTGTCATATCAGTCTGATCAGCTAGATGATAAACAATACCCTGCTGTTAGCTCTGACAAGAGGAAGAGATTTTAGTGCACAATCAAGAAAAGTAGTTGTTAGAAATGTAGTAACTGCACATAGTAGAATTCAGAATTACTGAACTTCAAGAACAAGCATGGTATGTTTTTATGGGCTATAAGCCATCAGTCAGGTAGCAAGACTGAAAACCCTTGTAAAAGTTCTAGGCGGCTTTAGACTGTAAGATGAGGATGAATTATTTGTTATGTTGTCTTAATGCATCTTTTTGGATAGCTTCTGCTTTTTGGTTGTGAAATTAGCAACTTAACTATTAGTGTCCAAATGTAACTAGTTAAAACTAACACACAGCTTATCAGAAAGAGAGCACCATGTTATAACTAACTGGACAAATTTTATAGGGTGACTTCAGTAAAAGCTCCTAGATCATTGGTGGAAGACATCAGATAATGCCGCTGCTACAATAAACTGGAAACTTTCTGGACTAAATCTATCATATTTCAGAAGCTGTGGCAGTCCAGTGAAGTTGTCACTGACTGGAAAAGAGGAAACATGCTCCATTCTTAAAAAGGGAAAAAATTAAGACCCAGGGAAAAACAGGCCAGTCAGTCTGAAAACTGTGCTCAGCAAGATCATGGGGCAGATCCTCCTGGAAATTATGCTAAGGCACATGGAAGATAAGGAGGGGATTGGTGACAGCCAATGTGACTTCACTAAGTGCAAATTGTCCTGACAAATTCGGTGGCCTTCTACTGTGGGGTTACAGCACTGGTGGATAAGGGAAGAACAACTGACATATTCTACCTGGACTTATGCAAAGCATTTGACACTGTCCTGCATGATATCCTTGTCTCTAAATGGGAGAGACATAATTTTGATGGATGGACCACTCGGTGGGTAAGGAATTGGCTGGACGGTCACACACAAAGACTCATGGTCAACGGCTCGATGTCCAAGTGGAGACCAGTGACAAGTGGTGTTTGTCAAGGGTTGATATTGGGACTGGTGCTGTTCAACATCTTTGTCAGCAACGTGGACAGTGGGATCGAGTGCCCCCTTGGCAAGTTTGCCGATAACACCAAGCTGTGTGGTGTGGTCCACATGCTGGAGGGAAGGGATGCCATCCAGTGGGACCTTGACAGGCTGGAGAGGTGGGCCTGTGTGAACCTCATGAAGTTTAACTAGGTCAAGTGCAAGGTCCTGCACGTGGATTGGGACAATTCCAAGCACAAATACAGGCTGAGTGGAAAATGGATTGAGAACAGTCCTGAGGAGAAGTTCTTGGAGTGTTGATTGGTGAGAAGCTCAACATTATCTGGCAATGTGTGCTTGCAGTCCAGAAAGCCAACTGTATCCTTGGCTGCATCAAAAGAAGCATAACCAGCAGGTCAAGGGAGGTGATTCTCCCCCTCTACTTTGCTCTTATGAGACCCCACCTAGAGTACTGCATCCAGCTCTGGGGCCCCCAACATACGGAGGACATAGACCTGTTGGAGTGAGTCCAGAGGAGGGCCACGAAGATGATCAGAGGGCTGAAGCACCTCTCCTGTGAGCACAGGCTGAGACAGTTGCGGTTGTTCAGCCTGGAGAAGTCTCCAGGGCCTTCCAGTACCTGAAGGGGCCTTACAACAAAGCTGGAGAGGAACTTTTTACAAGGGCATGTAGTGATAGGACAAGGGGTAACAGCTTTAAACTGAAAGAGGGTTGATTTACATTAGATATTAGGAAAAAAAATCTTCACCAGAAGGGTGGTGATGCGCTGGAACAGGCTGCCCAGAGAAGCTGTGGATGTCTCATCCCTGGCAGCGTTCAAGGCCAGGCTGGATGGGGCTTTGAGCAACCAGGTCTATGGGAAGGTGTCCATGCTCATGGCAAGGCTGTTGGAATTAGATGATCTTTAAGGTCCTTTCCAACCCAAACCATTAAATGATAAATGTAGCGCAATCAACAACAACAACAGCAACAACAACAACAAATCAAAATAAAAGGATTCATTGGAATACTGCAAGTGATTGATAATAAATATAAATAATACAGAGGTCAGCTTAGATCTTTGCTAAGAATGAGATATCTTAAATTCATAATTAAGCATGTAAAGATTTGGGAATTTTGTACAAGGTCTTATTTTACCTTTGCAGTGAAAAACATAAATGCAGATTACTCAATTTTGCTTATAACAAAAAAAAAACATTTCAGGAAAATGTAACTGAGGTATCCATGAAAGAAAATAAACACTTCTTTTATTTGTTGCAGCTATTTAATCACCTGCAGAACTCTGCAATGCCCAGACATTCTACGAGTTACTTCATTTACAGCAAGATGGCCATCTTATAGATTGATTTCTCTCTTTTTTCGTCTAGCTTTTTAACTATATTTTCAGGGCTTTCCATGAAAGGCAGATGCAGAGTACCTATGTCAAGCTATTGCAATACTTTTACAGCAGATCAGCCAAGTCTGCTTTTCCCCATGGAAACACTATTTTTTGGCCAGATTTGTTTGGAATTATGATCAATCTGGAGTTTTATATTGTTTTTTTTACCCCTAGTTCCAGGCTATGACCTCATTAGGGTATATCATGTGAAATCAGAAATATCTGAATGTTGAGCAATAGCTTTGGCATTCAAATCTATGAAAATCATCTGTTAGTCTTCTGATATCCTCATGCAGATTGCTCAGACTCTCTCACAGATGTAATTCTTTATGTCAGGATATACACAGCAGTTTATATTTTGACTTTATTTTAAAGTCCAGATTTCTCAGATCTCTCATTACATCCTGTTTCAGCAAATGGAAATACTCTGTCTGCTCACTGGTCTCGGTTTCTTCCACTTCCTCACTCATCACCAAATGTGAGGTGCTGAGCTGGCATCGAGTCTCTTGCTCACGACTGCTCTGCAGCTGCTTCCTTCCCCTGGATCCAGGCTGCTGCTGCTGCCCCGGTGCGCCCAGTGCCTGAACCCCTTCTCCGTCCCCTGACAGAGCTTGGGGACACCGTGCCCCTGCGAGAAATGGATTAAGTGGGAAGAGGAGTGTGGCTGACTCATTTAGATCACATGTAGTTTGGTGATGTGGATTTTAGACTAGTTTTGCTGTCCTGACAGCCATGAATTGCCCAGGCAATGAGCAGCCACGCTGGCTATAAACACCATGCTGAATGCTGCCAGTGTGGTATTTATCACTCTGACTTAATGCCAGAGAAGGAACCATTTCTGAAACAAAGGCGTTTTGTTTAACGCTTTGCAAGTGCCAGGAGCATTCCTTCTTTCAGTTTTTTTTTGGGTTCTGATAAGCGAATGCTTCTATATGGGAACAAAGCGAATGAATTCAGTAGTATTATTCCAGCAGGTCACGAAGTTAGGGGCTTAAACCTATAGGAAATGAAGCATTTCCTCCAAAACTCTATAAGAACTTCTGAGAAAGAGATATTCACTCCCTTGTATTCCGCAAACACAGCCATACCGCTTCACTGGCCTATGCTGTCTTCAAAACATGACATGGAAGGGCAATGATAAAAATCATGTGGCAGGAGAAAGTCTGCACAGAAAATTCAGTTTTATCTGGAAAGGAAACTCTTGGTTCCAGTCCTCCAGTTCGCAGGCAAACAAAGCTTCTACTGAAGTTACAAGGGGGAAAAAACATCTGTCCTAAATGGGCATGCTCCTTTGAATTAAACAGAATTTATTTACATCAGCAAAAATGAGTCACTGAACATGTAGATTATATACCCTACAGAGCAGGATATAAGTAAGATTAATGACGTATTTTAGCAGAGATCTTTTTAATTATATAAAAATAGTTATGATTTCTTGTGAAAAAAAATAAAAAGATCAGAAGACTAGTGGAAAATGTAATCTTTCTGAAGAGGAGATGTTAGTTAAGCTTAACCTGGATATCTGATGTTTGCCTTACAGAATACAAAAGGACAGGGAATTTCAATTAAGATTTAAATTGACTTTTTAAAGTGTTATGGAAGTCTAATGACTACTCTGTGTAAATTACTTCCAGATGCTGACCTGTATGAAAATGATGGGATAGGATAATCGCATGTTTTAATCAGCACCTCTAGCAGGTGAGATATATCCAAAATTTGTTTCAAGAAATGTAAATGTATAATTTTTTTTTTAATGTAGAGGGAAAGTGTGATGAAGTCTAGAATTTCATGAGTAATTTTCTTGAATTAGTCTTCAGTAAGGGTTTTTACATCCTAGAGCAATATTTGGTCCCATTTTTGTGGTCACAAAGGGGAGCGAAAAAAATTCCCAAGTGTAACTCTTTAGAGCTGTGGTTTTCAATTTACAGAGAAAAATAATTAAAAGCTTAATTAATGTGCAAATATTCTGTTTTTCTCTTTGTTTCACTTTTCAAATAACTTTTACAATGAACAAAACCAGCACAATTTCAGAACACAGGTCTCAGTGTGTTGAACAGATCTACAGCAAGGCTCATTTGGAAGAACTTTACCAATTTTGATGTAGTTTCTGATCAATGTCCTGAAAGTGCTCTGGACTGATTTCTTTGGAGATTGGGAATGAGATGTGAGAATTATATGCATAACAAAAAAACCCCAGAAAAGTGGTTTATCATAATCAAAGAATAAAACCACCATTTGAATGTGGCATCTGTTCCAAGGTAGATTTTAGAGGCCAACAATGTTTTGCTGCTAGGGATGCTAGGGAAAAAAAAAAGGTTCATTGCTTGTGAAGGGGCTTATTTCTAATTTTTCATTTCTGTTTGTAATCTCTGTCATCTTTGTTTCTTATGCTTTGGATAAAAAAGGTGACTTTTATATTTATTAGAACTGGGTTTCAATAAACATTATGCAATATGGTAGACCAGGGAATGATTTATTGATAATTTGTCACTTATATTTATGGAAGTGTAGACCCTGGACCCCTAGAGCTGGTAAATCATATTATGCAGCTACAAATGTTTTTTTATTCTTTGCTGCCAAAAGTGCACCATGTAAACTGATTGCCTCACCAAACCCCTGGGGCCCGATAATGATGCACTTGCTAATACAAAAGAAGGAGGGGTGAGGAGAAGACAACTAATTATAAGTTTATTTTTGTTTCAATATGTTTGCCATTTAATCTAGAGTTCCATAAACAATAGATTGATGAAATATAATTAGGAGGAAGATTACAGTTTAATGAGGCAAAAGATTGGGAAAGAATGTAAATGCAGCAGTAGGCTGTGCAGAGTTTTTAGCTGTTTATTATTGTACAGCTGTAAAGCACTTTCACACAGTTCCCAGATGGAAGCAGCTGTTAGCTCTTCGTCATCGGAAAAGAAGAGGTTCATAGTTCATTTTTATCCACTTGTTCCAGTCTAGTTATGTTCACTACAACACTTTACCAAGTCACAACTCTCAGCTACAGCTGAGACTGTCAGGATGGGCACCCTGTCTTCATTTGCCACTTTGCCATTCACTTATCTCATCTGGCAACCTCTCAAGCAACAAGCTGTTCCACTCCTTGTAATATGTTTATCTCCCACAGTGATGTCAGCAAAAGTCAGCAAATCTAATATTCATGCTCGAACAGATTTGTTGGTGCTCTTTGTTTATAAGAAAGGGCTCTATATCACCCCCGCAGCTGCTTCCTCTTCACCAAGCTTTGTTTTTGTATGGTGCTCTTCAGATAGGCCTTGGGAGCTGTACAAAACATGTGCCCATCTGACTTAAGAGTAGTGTGGTGTGGGTTTTTTTTTGTTTGTTTGTTTTGGTTTGATTTTTTTTTAAATATAAAAACCCCAACCCACATATCTTTTTTTTCCATAGTATGTTACGAAACCTACGTTTTCCTGCCAGCTTGTCAAGATCTCACACACAAGACAGAATATAAAACACAAATAAGAGAGGTGTTTCTTTAAAAAGCAGTCACTGGGAAAGAAAAAAGAAGGCAGACTTTCAAGAATGAGTGCTACAGTCACATTTCTCTTGGAGCACTTAAACAATTCCACATTATGGGCCAAAATATTGTTGCCCTGCACAGGCATTTACATTGATGCAAAGTGAGTGTAAATCTTTACTATTTCAGACAGGGCATATGTTATATTTGGTGCCAAGGTATTGCACATGCTACAGGGAATTAGAGAATTCAGTGCTATTTTTGTAACAATTTACACATTTTGATCTTCTAATTTCACAGTGCATGGGACTATATGAGATGCTTTATAAGGCACTTTCTGTGTGGGCTTATATCAATTTATATTTCTAAAGTACCTTATGGATGATAGTCCTATCACTCAAGGTGAAGGCAGAGTGTTGCAGTTTATTCAGGGCTGGCATTATGCATGATGTTTCTGAACAATTTCTCAATTTGTGTGAGGCATGCTTTTCTTTATTTGTTTCTGTTTTGAGATTAGATTTTTAAAAAATGTTTTTGAGCTACTTTACCATTCATTCAAATGTTTGGCAGGAGTTTTATTGCAATTCCACAATTTACTTATCCCAGCACAGAGCAAATTTAGGGATCTGGGTTTAACCAGCTGGCACGTGTGACACTTTCCTTTGCACTAATGTACAAGATACTCTGGTTCTAAAATATACTTTTTTTTCTCTCTCTCTTTTTTCTTTTTTTTTTTTTTTAAGAAAAGGAGATTCGCTTTAAACATTGAATGAAACTTTGGTCTCTTTAAGATATTTTGCAATGGATTTCCAAAGAACAATTTATTTTATAGTTTCCAAAATACCTTTCAGCATTAAAATACATTACACTTTAAAAATATTACATTCATGAGAAAATCAGGAGTAGAATTCTGTCCTGATCACTAAAAAAGACACAATACAAAAAAATTCCAGCAGTATAAAGTTGAGGGATTTTAAATTTTTTTTTCAAAATTCTACCACTATCAGCAGGCCACCCACATGCTTAATCTAGAAGAACCACCTCTAGGCTACAAGAAAGGCTGTTCAGTCTCTGTTCCCCTAAAAAACTTAGTTATTTTGCCGACAAGGATGCTGGTTAAAGCCAATTATGGCAGGGAGTTTTATGGTCCAAACAGCTGTCCAGTTGGAATTGGACTAAGACCACCAAGTTATTTCATGTATCACAAACAGGCATCTGATTGGTTAAGTAAAGCTGCATATATATTTTTATGAATAGAAGTGGAAGGTTTAATTTGCTTTTGTTTGTGGGGTCTTATTTATTGCTCGAAAGTGTTTGGATGCCTGCTGGGTATTTGTGAAAAAGGGCTGCAAAAGCTGCACATATTTCATCCGCAGTTCTGGAACAGAAGTACGGTGTTGTGATTAAGGCTAACCAGAATAGAAAAACTATAGGCCATTGGAGCAAGATATGAAAGCTGTTGCCAAGGCTGTAGACCAAAACCAAAAACCCCACTACCTCAACTAAGAACACCACCTGGTATTTATGTATGTATTGTGTGTATATATATGTATGTTTATTTAATATTAAGGAATCATTTATACTCAAAAATTTTACCTCCCATTTGGGTATGTTACTACTTAAAATTACAGCACTTAAAAAATATTTCTTACCTGTTCTTTAATGCCTGTTTTCTCTTGTTTGATTAGTTCATGTGCCTAGAGCACTTTCCTACATGCAATTTTTACCATTTCCCCTGTTTAGCCAGTATGTTTTTTCATTCTGTCTTTAACATGAAAGCCCTATGCATCAAGTTAGGAGAGAAAAGCCTTTTTAAGTTTCCAAATTATGACTTTTAAAAAAAATTGAAGATGCAATGGTAAAATTGGAAACACTAGCAAAAGACGTTCAACATAGCTTGAGTGTCCGCAGCTATGTCTAATTCCTAGAAAAAGACCTGCATTAGTCTTAAAGTCACTGGCATAATTTTAAGATAATGACCCCAACATTCCTGGGTTCATGGATCACATGTATATTTCTCATTAGACTAATAACATTATAAAACATTTATAATTTGGCCAATGTTTCTGAGTTTTGTATTTTTTAACATAATTCTAAAGCAAATTGCTGTCCATGGCACAGAATTAAAGCTCCTAAGAGTTAAATTTGCCATCTACTTCTGAGCTCCATTATACAAAGCCCAAATCTTGCTCCAGTAATTTAATTTGTCTTATGCTTTCCCAGATTCCCCAAATACTCTGTTTTTGTCCTCAGTCAATCAGCTGCTTTCTCGATATTTTTCAAATGTCAGCCCTTCTCTAAAGAGTTTAGACAATTTCATTTTAGCTTTTAACTGACTTGCAAAACCAGGAAAGAATTTACTAAAAGTAGAGTCTTCAGTTAGGGTAACAAATTTTAGAACAAAGAACAGTATTCCACAGTACCGCTTAGATGATCAAATCTATCATAAGCCCTGCGTTGTTCTTAGTTCTTTGGGGTAAAGATGGCCTTCTATGTGAAGGTACACCAATATCTTAAGGCTTGAAAAAGTAAATACATTTTTCTGTCTTAATTTCTTCAGCTGTATTTCTGTCTCATTTTCCAGTGGTCCAGCATGCTAAATAGTACAGTTTTTGTAAACAGGTTATAGGCAGTATCTAAATCAAAAGCAGTATATCTAATAAATAATATATTTTTATATTTATAATGAATTCCTTCCCTTTTTATATCTTATTATTGCTAACAGTTGACATCTAAGAGCAATATTTCTGTGATTTGCAGCAAATATGTTATATGAAACCAATAATTAGGATGCTGATTTATTCTCTCATTGAAGCAAGAAGAGTTGTAACAAGAAGCACAGAAAAAGCTTAAGTCTACAAATCTGTTTTTCTCTTTGTGAAATTACTGCAATATGGGAATAGTTGCATGGATCCTAGTGAAGAATTTTGTCTCCAAGATACCACTTGGCCAGAAATAACTTTTATGACCATCTAGCCTGTTCTTTATGGTAACATAACAGAAGGAACCTACTCAATCATTGGGTTCCTTTCAAGCCCATTAAATACATTTGAGACTTAATATATCCTTTAGAAGAACCCGTGACTGGAAAGACCACAACTAACGGAGAAGCCACCACCCCCCAGTAAATCTGGATTTGACCAAAAAGTAACACTCTTGTGCAGGTAGTTTTAACCAGATGAAAAAAAATACGTGAAACATGCAGGTTTACAGTGAATCTGCAAGAAGTTTCCCAAAACTAAGCAGGAGGAAGCTTTCTGCTCTAAAAATTTCACTAGAGTTTTTGAAAGTTTTGAGGGCTTGAACCTATACTGACATATGGTAACTATCAACTGTAAGGCATGGGTCAGCCTGATATGTCTTTGATAAGCAAAGAATAAAAGAGAACAGAGGGAGGAGTTCCAGGGTTTTCCTTGAAAACACACCTCCCCACTCCCCCACCCCCCCACAAAAAAAAAAGAAAAAGAAAAAAGAACCCAAAGAAGTTTTTGGCTTAACAGCTTAAAAAATATTACATGGAAGCTCTATTTGTCTAAGCATTTCAGGTGCACATCAACATACACTGGGTGTGCAATTCACCTGCTAGTACATGCTGTACTTCTGTAGTATGATAAACAAACTTAGCAAATCATTGTACCATGGTCATCAATGAAGACAAACAGGTTTTAAAACTCACCAAAAGTAAAGAGTTTCTATATGTGTGCCTAAATATCTGCCACTTGGCCTCAAGGCCATTTCAAGTCCCCAAGTAAGCTGATATTTAGCACCTCATAAAAAAGCGGCATACACCTGAGTAGAGGAAAAAAAGTGATTATATGGAGGATCACATTACCTTTCTTAAAAGAAAGATCTTCACCTCTGTATTTAGAAGAAGGAGAAGGAGTAAGGGTGGTTTTGCAAAAATCTTTGTTTTGGAGAAGGCGCTATTAAAAAAAGTAGCTCTGCACAACAGCAAGCGAACATACAGATTTATAAAACCACATAATAGTGCATTGAATTTTATCCTGAATTAAAAGATTTACAGTACATTCCTAAGAAAAGTTATAGCTATTCTGCACATACCCTCCAGGTACCTGGTGGATTTTCAACTATGATGTGCTGAGAAAGATCTCTCTCTGAATACACCCAGATGCATGTAACAAGTATGTTTGCTTTAAGGCCAAATAAGAAGGCTATGAGCTGCACAGCCTCCTCTGCTTTGTTTTTCTCAAGTGAAATATGATTTAAAACCTAAATACTGAAATAGCACCAAATATTTAAAATATGTTACAGCTGATGAGTTTTTCCACAGTGCCGGTTTGTTTTCCATTCCCTCCATGACATCTCACAACTCTAAGTGCTCAATGACAGCCTGTAGAGGTTTCACCATAATCCACCTTTATCCATTAACAGACACTCAATCACTAAAGTGCTTACTAGACTAAACATATTTATCCAACCAAATCACACTTTACAATGCAAAACTGCCAATCAGACCCCAGCTATTAACAAGGAACTGCTTTAAGGGGATTTTGGTGTTTGTGCTGTGAAGAGCATGCTTACCTCCAACAAACCACTAAACCAAATTAACATAGCTGTATCCTCATAAAAGAAACCAGATATCCTGTTGTGAAAATAGAAAGCTTGGTAGGACAGGGCTCCTTTGATGGCTAACAGTGTGGCAGATGAAGGCTTCAGACTACAAATCTGTTTACCACAGGCTCATTACAAAACTTCAGCATTAAGCTTTTGCTAACTTTAAAAGCAAAATAAAAATGTATCATTTGGGTAACTCAGTAAGCCATCAACTTGCTAAGTTACTATTATAATTTCAATAAGTGCCGTAATTGTTGGATAAGGCTCTTTAATTCTAATTGCTCCTTTGTCCAAGATCATGTTGTAAAAATGCTTGCATTAGCCAAAATAAAATCCAAGAGACACAAATGTGGTAGTAATAATAATTCTTTTTATTAGCCTGGAAAAGAGGAAGAGAACAAAGCTTTAAAAAGACTTCAAAGTTCTGACCAAGAGAAAAAAAATCTAAAATCGGAGAAACATGCATACAATCTGCCCTTTTATTAGACTCATACAAACTAAGTGCCATCACCACAGCTTAGAGCTTGACAGCAATTCTTTCCCAGGCAGCAGGAAAAGTTACACCATCCATGTCACAAGGCTAACTTAAGTTCTCTGTCAAAAACTACATAAACCAGTCCTGTATATCCTCACTAGGAAGCCCTAATAGTTTTAGACTTATTGGTATTATACCCCCTTTAAATCCCAATATTTTAAAGCTGGATTTGACATTTGCTGAGACTTGGTATATTTTCTCTCCATTTAAGCATAGCAAAAAGACAGGAGAAGTTTTAAACTCTGTCTCGACTCATGAAAATTCATGTTTTTAAGAAACACTTATCAGTTTAAAAATGCATATGTATCCTTTACTCCCAAATAGCTTTAGCTCTATGATTGAAATATGTATTTCCAATCCTTCACTGCTTATCAAAAATAATGAGCACTTTCTTTTTTACTAGCTTTTATAAACACTTCTGGGGAAAATTTTATGGGCAGCTAGAACAAGTTTTACTTCTTGGAGAGAAGGCTTCATGCTGGAATCATATCCAGAATGAGTTAACCACAACATGAACAGATTTTCCAAAAATCACTAGAGCAGACCTCTTAAGTTAGAGTTGGAAGCATGTAAAGTACAAATTATGTTGTCATATAACAGAATAGTATAGTTTTGTATGCTAGGGTCAGACAACATGTTCCATCAAAATATGTATCCATCGCCACTACATCTTTAGTCTACATGTGTTCTGAATAGTTATGAATAATACAGAAATTTGCAAATTAAAAGTGTTCCAGGTTTGTGCATATGAATGTCAACGTAAGTTTTTATATAAAGAAACCGATGCAGGTTTTCAATGCATAATTACACCACTTACAGAAAGGGAAAAATATCATCATGACACCAGAAGTACAAGAATAAAAGAACAAATTACAATACAAATTAAAAAGTGGAATTATTGCAGACCACATGGAGTCTTAGTATTTAGAAGATACTTGCTGTGGTTAATAAGAAATACGTGCTTTCATGGCTTTGCTACATAACCATGTTAATACATTTTATATTCTGTATTGTATATATGTGTCATATGCAAGCAATGAAAATACACACAGAAAGCGCTAAGAAATTACTGATGCCAGAAACAGTTTTCTCCTGATTAACTGAGAAAGCAATGTTAATAACTGAAATGCTGCCAGTTTGGTTCTCTACCACTGATTTGAAACAATTTGTTGTTCCATGGAACATGAATTTCTTAGTGTTCCACTTTGTTATTTTTAATTGGTGTTTTGTTTTGAAAGGTACCACATGTAGCATATTGAAACTTTCCAGCTAGCAGAAAGTGAAGAATAGTGCAAACACTGGAACAACAAAGTATTTCATTCTTTCATAACATTGTTACTTAAGTAAAAAACACAACCACATCATTAAAGCATTTTACTTGAATCCTCATGTTATGTTTAGATGCTAGAGATGTTAATGAACTGTATGCCAGCTTCAAAAGCACACAAGAAAGGGAGGGAACAGCTAATCTGTTGAACCACATGATGCAACTCCATTGATACCTATACTCTGGACAAGTAATAAGAGAACACCGTCCATAGCTCCATGTCCCCAGCTTCTGTGTACAAGGGCAGTATTATGCCTTTTCACTAGTGACATGTGAAAGTGTCAAACTTCCCATTTATTTTCCAGTTATGTCTTTAAATAGACACAATACATCCAGCCAGATTGCCTAAATTTTCCACCATATGGCCGGCACTGCTTTACTTGTTTTCTGGAAATGACATGATTCATTCTTTAAACTTATTCCACTGAAAAGGCTTTTCCACACGTCACCCAGTATTGATAATCTCTGCAGAATTATATTTGTAGGAGACACTGTAAGTAAGTGCAAAATTTGTTAGCTGTCTCTAAGCTTCTTTGTCTGATTAATGAAGAACAAATAATAAATGTTTTATGTCAAATACTTTAAAGTTAAAATAATTTCAGGCCTTCCAAGTCCCTAAAACCCACACAAATTAATTAATATATGATGTGTATAGTTACTCAAACAAGAATAATGTTGTATCATATTTTGGAATTATTTTCTTCAGACCGAAGAAAGAGTCTGAAGATTTCAGTTAGAAAATACTTTGTCAATAACATGATAGATCTTACAAATGCAACTCTTCTTTATAGTTTTCACTTTTTCACATCCACAATACAGTTGTCATTGTGACATCATGTTGTCCAATACTCTTGTAGCACAAGCATAGGTGCTCCCGTTAAGTTTGTGGTTGGTTTTTTTTTTGTTTTTTATTTTTTTTTTACTATATGAAGCCTTTTTACCATTTTTTAACACAGCTTTATGCTCTACTGAAAATCTTCAAAGCTATTGTACCTATTCTTTGTCCCTTTAGCAATGATGTTACCGTTAGGCCATTTGTCTCCCAATCAGCTATTGGTACTTTGCCTAATATGAGAGGATAATTATACTATCAATTTTTCATTACCTAGGCCAATATAGGCAAGGGCTGCTATAACTGACCACATGAATTGGGTCCTTCGGGGTTGTCAGATACTGCTCAGTACTATTTCTGCTGGACCCCAGCTCTTCCTGACAGAGGCATCCAGGTTCGTTTGCTATCTCTCCAAATGCAGGAGGGCTCATTATCTGGAATGGAGCAGAGTATGTATGTGATGACAGATACAGACTGGCTTAGGACTGGCTTCTATATGAGCTGATAAGGCCTATATATATATATGTATACACATATGTATGTGAACACCTATAAACAACCTGCTAGCCCAAACCAGCAAGCCAAGATGAGGAAGCACCTGCTGGCTAACTGAGTGGGCTGGCTGAGTGGTCAGCCAAGACACCTTCCTCTTGGCTACCCCACAACTGCTTCTTCCTCTCTTCTTGCTTGAGCAAATTGCTTAGCAAACTTTGTATTGCATAACCCTATTTCAGGGCACTTGAAGGATTAGGTTGCCCTCCTTTATGGGTAAACCCATGGTCTACCAGTAGGCCCTCTCTAGTCTGCATGTTTGATAAAAATGTTTTTAAATTAAGGTGTTTTCTTAACAAACAGTAGTATTGTCTCTATTATGTTAAATAACACAACAAATATCTGTTAAGTAAGTCAACAGCTTTGGTCAAATATTTTGTTAATTATTTAGCCAAAATACTGCAGCTATCTGTCTGAAAAGAGGTTCCAGAAAACAATATTACCATGATGCACAGGTAACTTCCAACTTGCTATCTAGTAGAAACATTTCACATATGAAAACTTTAAATTCTATTTTTCCTTTTGCTGAAACGTTAAAGAAATATGACAAACAGTTTATTATCACTTGCCTTTCTTAGTCTACATTTGAATCTAAAAATGTGCCATGTTCCCTCCACAGTTCAATGGCAAATGTATCTTAAAGTAAACACTTCCTCAAGTGGATGTTATGGGCACATATAGATGGAACATATTGTTCCTCTATGTTGTAGCTAACTTTTATAGGAAAGTACTTAAAAAGGAAAATCCACAGCAAAAATTTAAGTTGGAACATTCCAACTAGATAGAATAGATGTAAATAGGGGCTTTTAAAATTTCATTAGCCTGACTTGTCAAATTCTGACAACATCTAATGCATTCAGGATTTTATAAGCCAAATAAGTCCATGTGATACCAAAAAGGGAAAAAAGTTGGAAGCCACAACCATAATATCTAAAAATACTCAACACTCCATTTAGTATAACAACTGTAGGTTGCTGAGCATTTTGATATTGAGTGCCTTTTTTTTTATTTATGTATACAAATACAGGCAGTTTTGGGTTAGACATGTTCTAATTAGATGATGCTGGAAAGCTATTGGGAGAGATGTCTATCCAATTTACATTGACATAGGAAGGGAAGAAGTGGTGGCTTGGCCATGTAGTTGTGGCATGGGTTTCAAAAGCATTTGTTCTATTAGCTGGTGTCCAAGGAAAGGTCTGTTGCCATCTTACTGTCTTGATAAACTCGAGTCTAAATTTTTTACTCAGAAATTTACTTTGTTTTAATAGGGCCTGGAGCTTTTCTTTTCTTCCCCTAATTATCCACAATATCCAGTTTGCTGGACCACACTGAGTCAAAATCAATTTGGCTCAAAAAGGTCAAATGTGGCAAATAATATCATATCTCTGGAAAGTTGAGCAGAAACTAATGCTTTCTCAGGGAGAAGCTCTTTTTTAGTCTTGACATCTCACACTTTAGGAAAAGTTTGCCTAATGCAGAGACATACTAACTACACATATACGTCTTCATTAAAAATGTGTATATAAAAATCTATCTCAGTACTTCAATCTGAATTCATGGGAAGCCACAGAAAGATCTAGCTAGTCAGGCCAGGCTTTATCAGCCTCACATTTTTACTAAAATATTTGTGGGACTACAGTATACACCCATTAATTAAAAAAAAAATGACAAACCATTACTCTTATAACTGTATTCCTTAACTGTTTCAGACCATTGCTGCAGCAGTTGCATGCAGGGTTCATCACATTATGCTGTCAGGATAACGTCCCTAGACAACTAATAAGCCCACACTTTGCATTTAGTAGCCATTGCATTTTTATGTAGTGACACACTGTTCTTTTCCCCAAAATGCTATCCTATAACATTCATGTTCATCAGTTGCCTACTACTTTCCTCCTCCATATTTATTTTAGAAGTTGGCAGTGTGTGTATATATATATATGTATGTATACACATATATAAAGTCTTTCTTCTTCTAGATACCAGGTTCCTGATAATCTTGCATGAAGTTTTAAGTCTCATTTTTGCTGCTGTGAAACTACACAAACCTATAATTTACATATAGGTTTAAATATGAACATTTATTCCCAAATGGAAAACCCAACCTCATTTTTTTGTTCAGTTTATTTGTTCCAGGAAAATATTTATCTGGTTGCCTGTTTCAAAATCTTCTACTGAAAGGTCAAAGATCAAAACCAAGAACCCTCCCCCTGTGCCCTCAAACCGAATGTAGCAGACAGCCTCCGTTGTCTTGGTTTCCTGCTACTCAGTATTTGTCAGACACTGATTACGAGTAACACCCTGAGCAGTTATCTCTATATGGTATGTTTCTAACTCACATGTCATAACCAATGAGTCACCATGAGTAAGAGAAATAAGATTACCTTTTAAAATAAGTTCACAGTAATCCTTTTCTTAAATGTCATAGCTAACAACTCCTTCTTTTGCACGACATGCAGCTTCGAAGTAAAACCCACTTGTGAATGTACAGTGACTTGGTATTTCCATGATGAAGAAAGGAGTGCATTACTTTTTCTTTACATCTTTATTTGTTACATTTTGGAGCTCAGATCCATTTGTCACACAGACAAATTCAGGAGTACCAGTACAAACATGCTACTATTTCTTTCATACATTTCTTTTGCATTTGCAACACCTCATAGACAGAGAAGAAATAAGCGAGGCTATTGAAAATTGGAAAGCTTTAAAATAAAATAATGAGCAAAGAATTTTCCAGTAGGTGGGGCAATAAAAATGAAAGGCGGGTCCCCCTAGAGTCACAAACGTGGAAGATTATAGTGGAGGAAATGACCAAGATTGGATAAGCTGCCTGAACAGAGAGAAACAATATCACACAGAGAAGCTAAATGGTTCCACAAAGGAGACTGGAAAGGGAATTTTGAATTGTTGATAAAGAACCTATTATCTACATTTCTTTAATTGACTGATGTTACAATGAATGTAAAATAGAAAAACAAGGAATCCTGTGGAACCATTAGCATTTAAATAAGTGTTTTGGGGGAAAGGCTCAGAGACAGAGAAATTCACTGAGAGTGGTAGAATTTGGGCAGGACATGAACCTATTTCCAGAAACAGTGGTATTATTAGAGAGACTAACAACTGCTACAAATTCGTCCATGCTCACGACATGAGCCCATTCACTATACGCAATAATTTGTATTGCTGCTGTCTCTGCCACCCTGCCACAGACCTGAGTGGCAAGTGTGTTGTGGCATCCAGGCCCAGGCCCAGCTACAACTTCAGAGGTACAATTTCTGTGTTTAGTTTCCGTGTTTCATACTTGGGGAGAGCAAAGCCTCCATCTAGCCCTGGAGCAGCTCCAGGCCCACCACGGCTGTGCTCCCTGGCAGGATCCTGGTCTGCTCCAACACTGAGGCCCCCAGCCTGGAAAGTCTTATGCAACTTGTGAACCTGCATTTCTTATCTTGGAAATGGGCATATTTAAAACCTAGAAGGGGCTGAAATCTTTGTCTGCTATTTTCACCACCTGAGTATGCCGGAGGAGCAAACAGCTTTTTGTTCCCCACTGTACTAAACCATACACGCAGATTAGTGAAATGAATATGGTTTTAGGAACTAGAAAGCCCTTCAACCTAATCCCACCTATAGACAAGCTTTATAATTTTATGCTTAGATAGCTCTTTGAAAAGATTACTTCAATGAACAAACATTTTTTCACTTTATCAGTCAGTCTCAAGGAGTTTTCTGTGAATCACTAAACTTGCAAGCTTGAATTGTGCCAGAACTGGGCTAAAAATGCAAATCTTCTGACCAACCTTAGGCCTCCTCCACTGACAAAATGCCATCACCAGATCACAAGGCTTCTTTTTTTTTTTTTAATTTAATTAATTAAAAAAAACCTACTCAGGCTGCAAAGGCCATATTTAGGTCTCAGAAATGGGACTCACTTCCAAGACATTAAGTACCACCGACCATGTCAAAGAAAGGCTAATTTAGCAGCTAGAGGACTAACAGTGGACAAAGGAGTATAACAGGAGTAGAGTTAGAAGGTAACAAATCAAATTACCTATCCTTGTTTCTTTACAGCTGCCCCTCACCTCTGTCTATCTGGAAGTTCCTTCAAGACTACTAAAACATTATTTAGAGGAATCAGTACATCTTTCTTGAAAGGACTTGAGAATGTTCTCTTTTAAGCACTAGATTTTTCTGAAATTCTCTTAGAAAAAGATCTTTCCATGTACCTAATACAGACACAATGAAAACAGATACTTTATTGGTGCCATGCATGTATCATGCTTTCAGGGGAAGAGGTAAATAAATGCTGGAATAACTTTTAAAAGTGTTTTTTTAAGGATAAAAAAGAGGAAAATAATTCTATCATGTGAAATTCAAAAACATTTCTAAGCATAAACATACATGAAACTTAAAGCACTGTAATTAGTTGATGTTCAAGAATTAAAACAAAATATTATGTGATCCATACATTATTTGTCCAACCTCATGGAATTTTCATCACTTCTTAATAGCAGGTAAGATCCAGATTTTAAGCACTTGTTTTCAGCATTGCCTCACAGGAATTTTATGTGCCTGGCCATTGACAGGAGAATAAACAACGCCTTCCACCTAAATTTCCTAGTAGAGAGATGTCATTGGCTATAAAGGTGAACACACAGAGATCTAGTATAGTCTGGCTAAAAAATTGAACCTCTCCCTCTCATTAATACTACTATATAAAAGGTGAGAGGGCGTTGTTATAATATTTTCTTCTCCCTGGAGATTTAAGTGAGTTTAGATGACTGATGGTCAAAGCTGAGACAGCAAAAGACTTGTATATGGGCTCCATTCTGTGAAGGACACTCATCCACGCTTTTGAAAGGAATATCCATTTGACACAAACTAGACAAAACTCAAAACCATACTGGAAGCAGAGACCAGAACCTTAGGTCTTTTGCTGCTTTTCATCTGGCCTTAAACATCTCTTTCATGACACAATGGCTCTGTTTCAATGGGAAAAAATCCAGTCTACCTGCAGCAGAGAAGCCAGTTCAGTTGCACATAGCTTTGATTACAGGTCTGCAGCTATTGTATAAACTCTCTAACCAACAGGCTATTTATTGTGCAGCTTGTGAGTGTTGGTGTCACCAACACATTCTCCTCCTCCTTTTCTGGACACCTTATGTAGGACTCACATACTCATCTGTCTAAATACAGATCATGACAGTGTATTCAGACAGGAACCTGTCTCCCAGAAGAGGCACAAATGACAGGTGAGTGGCAAGCTTATCACCCCAAGAACCTCAAGATTAGCTAGAGATGTGACTATGGGGCAAGTAATTCCAGAAGACAGTTCAACTGGCATTGCTGTGAGTAATGATTTTACCATTATATATACAACTGGACTACTTTTCTCTTTCGGTTGTGTTTTTAAATACTCATTGCACCACTTGTTCCCCTTCAGTCATGCCAAAAGACCACTGAATGCAAGAAGTGCCATACTGGGTTAGGCTAATGGTCCACTTAGCCTTGTATCCTGTCTCAACAAGAGGCAATATGGGGTGTTTAAGGAGCGAGTGCAATGCTGGCCACTTCATGCAATCCTTTTCTCTTGTGCTCTCCCAGCATTCATGATTGATGCATTTGGGGTATTAGAGAGAACATCCCAGTCATTTTAGAATTGATTTATGGACCTGTTTTCCTCTGATGAATTTGTTGAACATCCCCTTACTGTCTGACTCCACAACCTCCTTTGACAACAGGTTCAAAAACCTCCCTCCCTGGTTTAAATTAACCTTATACTAGTTGCATGGAGTGCCCTTATTCTTATCCAGAGAGATCAGCTGAATTACAGTTCTCTGCTTAACTTACAAGAAATCAATGACTTTTTGAAACCAAATCGTATTCACCTTCAGGCTTTTTTCCTCTACACTGGGGATTCCTAGACTTTTGAAAGTTTTGCCTCTTAAAGGTCTCATCTCCTTAGCCATTTTTGTTGCCCTTCTGTCTAAAATCTTTAATTACAATGCACCCTTCTTGAATTATGAAGATCAGAAACAAAACACAGAACTGACACTAATGAACACCTTTTGGTGACTTTGAATCTGAAAGGTCGGGATTCGAGCTGTAGATATCTGTGAGTGTAAAAGACCTGCTCTTTCCCTAACTGGTGCTCAGCAGTAGGAGAGTAGGTTGGTACACAACAAATGAGAGTGTTCAGCCCCTGATTTACAAAAGCTCCTCCAGAGCAATCACAAAGTTTCAATAGGTAAGGCCTCTCCGTGGCCATGAACAAGTTTTCCCCATTATTTGTAAGAAAGTAATTTGATTAATTCTCTCTCCCTCTCTGTGTTAAAGAACATACAGTAACTCAATCAGACAACTAAATTCCTTTAAAAGTTCTTTAAGGCAGTAAACCAACTCTGACTTCTTGTTGCACTGGCACAATTAAGACCAGGCCCAATTATTTCAAACCTTAAACAAATGCAAAACACATTTAGAACTGGGAAGCCTGTACTATCAATGAGCTCTGAAAAAATTATAGCTAAATGTTTCTGACTATACTAGTTTCGTATTTTAGTGAAGTCATTCAATGAGTGAGTCTACACACAGTATTTCCTTTTAGGAAGTTAATAGATTCTGTTTCCAGTTCAAATCGGAAGGCTTTCAGCCTGTGTAGGACTGAATCCTACCACCTTTGTAAAGACTGTGTGTGCTCTGTCTTTGTGTGATTTATTGTATGACAACAGCTGATATTGAGACCCCAATACCACAAACCATTCCTCAGGGTCACATCTCTACATTTATGTGGAGATTCAGATAATAAAATTGACCCTTTAAAAGGAAGGCTTTGTAGTTATGAGTTCAAGGCAACCCAAAAGTCACATGGGACCTTGTAATTCAGTATTAAGAGCTCTTCAGGGAGCAAGAAATTTGAGATAAATGGCTTATACGCAGGATGTTTCTCCTTCTCTCAAAATTTGGGACTCCAGTTCATTCCCAGTTTCTTCTATAACCTCTGAAAGTAGCAAGGATTCAATTTCTCCTCTAATTTCTATTTTACCATTTACTCAAGCGCTAATGCTCATCTATTGCCTCTCTACTGATAGACTATTAAAATTATTCTGTTTGCTGATGAGCAGAGCTCTTCCAAAGCAGCATCCTGGTGTGAGCATCTCTCAGCTTCCTTTCTCAGTCAGAAAACCTTAAGCTGCAACTTCCGAAGAGGAAGAAATTATTATCTTAACTCAGACTAAGATAACCTATGCTGATTAACCCACATTAAAGTCCTACTGGAGATAAGATTATTACAGGCTGAAGAATGTCAACTAGTCAAGAAAAAAGCTAATCATATGAAACAAAGTGTAGTTACTTAAGGTACCTGAAACAAAGTAATCTTTCTGAGGAAAGTAAAGTTTTAATTTTTTCATTAAGAGGCCTGGTGAAATAGTCATTTAAATAAAAGTCAGATGTTTCTATTACTTAACCTTTTAAAATGTATTTCATTCACAGTTTTGCACTGCAGGAAGGTTAAGTTTGTAAGGAAAAACTTGAATTTTGCATATCCTGGTTTTATTAAAATTGGAACTAGGAATACAGTTTCCAGAAGTAGTGAAGACTTGTTTAAACTTAGGTGTTTTTTAAACTTTTTTTTTTTTAAATTTCAATTCTTTTTCATTTAGACTATAAGATTCTTTCCATACATATCTAGATTGAAATTGTTCTTTCAATTAAAAAAAATGTTAATTGATTCAAAGAAAAATATTTTGCTACAGTTCACTTGAGTTAAAAGAATCGCGATAAATCCCTAGTGGGTTTTGAAAGTTACTTGACTTCCTTCCTGCTTCTTTGCCCGAGTTCTGGCCTTTGTAATGTAGTGAGAGGAGGCTGGAAGCCCTGCTGCCGGCCACCAAGTACCGCCATAGCCTGTTTCTAGGGGCTTTCGAGTCTCCTGTCCTGGACTAGCCAGAAAACCGTATTCCTTAAAGCTGAAGATGCTAGATCCACCTGTACTCAGTCCTCTAGAGCAGCCTTCAGGGAAAGTGGAAAAAAGGTGTTGGGTTTATGTTTGTGAATGTAACAAAGCCAAATGAAAGGAGATCAAAGCATTATGGAACTGAATTTCTCCACCAAGCACTACAACGAAATGATAGTTATGCTGGATGAAAATCTTTATTTACTTGCTGTATGCAGACGATGTGAATCCTCTTTCCACTACTCGGCCAAATGGCTGACATAAGTAGTGCTTAGAATAGCTCTCAGGGAACATTAGAGAACAGGGTCTTTCTTTTATGTTATTTATTATCTATGTTGGCTGATCTTCAATATTTTCATCATCTTCATAGGGATTGTGTTTCCTTACAGTGTCTTTTGCCATCCTTGGGGACTCTTAAACATTTATGTCTACACTCAACAGGAGAAATTGAAGATATTGTACGTGACTTCTAGCTAAATCCTAGAGAAATATATTACTAAGGAAATAATGAAATTCTGGCAGATCTGCCAATTTTACTTGCAAGGAAAACTATGGAAAACCTGTACTTGTAGCAGTCAGCAGGCAGATATACACAGTAACCTCGTAAGTTTAAGGCAAGTATCTAACAAATCATATAATTACTTGCATTTCTGGCTTCTGTAGATTGTTATTGACATATCACCATTTGGACTCTTGAATTAAAGAGGAGACTGGTAGTCTTAGCTCCTAGATATCACACTTATTTTCCCTCTGCCATTCTAAAATTTCAAAAGAAAATGAAAAGGGAAAACTAGAATTATCAGAGAAACCTGATTTCTAGTGCACAGGTACTCGACACTTTATCAAGACTATCAGACTGTTTTGAGGGCAAGGATTTGTGTTAACCATTAGTTATGTTTCTAAAAATATTTGGCATTATGTTTTATCTTATCCATAAGCAGCTCTGCAGGAGGCAGGTCAGCATTTACATTTTTTCTCAATAAATGGCTTTAAAAATAGGTGGCTAACTTGTAGCTGTTACCAGCCTATTGAGAAATATAGTATGGGATTTATCACCAGTGAAATATGATTATTACCCAAATATGACGTATTTTTAATCATACTTATTCATTTTTGAAACACACTTAACTCATAAGAGTTGAACACCAGCTTGTAATTTCTTGTGTTACACAGCTGAATTTAGTGTTCCATTAAAACAGTTAATAACAAAAAATTGACATTTTATGTAAATCAAACTCTGTATAACAAACACAGTAGCATAACTGATTTCCTTAAATCAGGGATGTCAGACTCATTTTCACTGGGGGCCACATCAGCCTCGCAGTTGCCTTCAAAGGGCCGAATGTAACTTTAGGACTGTATAAATCATCTAGTCGCACTAGCTATTGCAAACAAAGAGTTTGAAAATATAGTTTATTTTTAGCTGGTAACAAGGAGTACAAAAGCCCCACAGTAATTACCACATTAAGTTTAAATCTTTGACTTTATTGCAAATTAATATCAAGCAACTAAACAAAAAGGATTTTACTTTATGCTTTGGCTACCCTCTATGCTCTAATGAGCAGAATCCTGTTCTACTCATAGACCACTCTGGCTTCAGCCAAGTCCAGGACAGTTTGAGAGTTGTGGGGCCACGGTCACCTCCCCCTCTTTTCTCCCATACTGAGTCATAAATGACTGCAATCACTCTAGCTCTGATGCATTCAGTGGGAATCATGCTATTAACTTCAGCGGGAACACACTATGACTTTGAAGTTAAAGAAAAAACGTTCCATGTCTTCTTTGACAAATCATTATATAATTAAAAAGAAAATCTATTATAGTTCTATGTGAAATAGAAAATACAGGAAATCGACCACAATTTGGTTTTTTTTGAGTTTTTGAGCAGCATTTCTATCACAGAAAATGTAGCATTTTTCCCTACAATCTATCTGCAACTTAGCAAGGATGGTCTGCTCCAGCCCTTCTCTGCAGGTTAAATAATGTTTTAAAAGAAGTTTGAGTGTTTCAGGAATACCAGTATCATGAGAAGTTAAATAACTACCTGTACCTCTGTGCAAAAACTCATTAGTGTTTATTTGATGTATTTAATGTAGGAAAAAAAAGTCCAGTGCACTAAAAAAATAATGTGCACTGATGTGATAATAGTAAGGGGGAAAAATTAATATTTCAGAATCAGATAACTTTCACATAGTATTTTGAATCTAAATACGTGACTGATTATGAATGAAATAAAACGGCTTCAAGTAGGATAGATTTTCAGGTAATTTATTTACATTCCTCATACAAAACATTTTTGCAAGGTAGCCTGAAGTGTGTTCTACTTTTGTACTTCAACCTCTTTGCTTTCCGGAGTCTATTTAAATAATGAAGAAGTTGAAGAAATATTTTTATTACCTTGTTTAAAATTTATTTGCTCAGATTTTGTATTATTTTCCTATCCTACACCTTTTGCCCTCCACTCTCAGAAGGCTCCATCACTCCAATCTTTTTCAAAAGCTGTCAGTTCATACTTTTGACTGCCTGGAAAAAACAATGCCTTAAAAAGTTTATATTGATTTTATTATTTCATTATTTTAACTTGAAATATGGCCTCTGATTCATAGTCATATTTTTAGAAGGAGTATTATTCAAGTTCTTGTTTCTAAAGGTGGAGGGCTGCCTTGGTTGCAGCGACCATGAAATGGTGGAGTTCAGGATCTCATGTGGCGGGAGCAGAATACCAAGCAGAATTGCAACCCTGGACTTCAGCAGGGCCGACTTTGGCCTTTTCAAACAATTGCTGGGGGAAATGCCGTGGGCAAGGCTGCTTGAAGGTAAAGAGGCCCAAGATAGTCGGTTACCATTCAGGGACTGCTTCTACCAAGCTCAAGATCAGAGCATCCCGACACACAGGAAGTCAAGGAAGGGAGCCAGGAGACCTGCGTGGTTAAACAGGGAACTGCTGGGCAAACTCAAGTGGAAGAGGAGACTTTACAGATCATGGAAGGAGGGGCTGGCCACTTGGGAAGAATATAAGGCTGTTGTTAAAGGATGTAGGGAGGCAACTAGGAAAGCTAAGGCCTCCTTAGAGTTAAACCTGGCAAGAGGGGTCAAGGACAACAGAAAGAGCTTCTTCAAATACATGGCAGATAAAACTAACACCAGAGGCAATGTAGGCCCACTGATGAATGGGGTGGGTGCCCTGGTGACAGGAGATACAGAGAAGGCAGAGTTACTGAATGCCTTCTTTGTTTCTGTCTACTCTGCCGGAGGCTGTCCTGAGGAGCCCCATACCCCTGAGGCCCCAGAGGAAGGCAGGGCAATGGAGGAGTTTGTCCTAGTTGATGAGGACTGGGTTAGGGACCAATTAAGCAATCTGGACATCGATAAATCCATGGGTCCAGATGGGATGCACCTGTGGGTGCTGAGGGAGCTGGCTGAAGTCATTGCTGGACCACTCTCTATCATCTTTGCCAAGTCTTGGGAAACGGGAGAGGTGCCTGAGGACTGGAGGAAAGCAAATGTCACTCCGGTCTTCAAAAAGGGCAAGAAGGAGGATCTGGGCAACTATAGGCCGGTCAGCCTCACCTCCATCCCTGGGAAAGTGATGGAACACCTTATCCTTGGTGCCATCTTAAGACATATCAAGGATAAGAGGGTCATCAGGGGCAGTCAACATGGCTTCACCAAGGGGAAGTCGTGCTTGACCAACCTCACAGCCTTTATGAAGACATAACAAGGTGGATTGATGATGGCAGAGCGATGGATGTGGTCTACCTTGACTTCAGTAAAGGATTTGACACCGCCTCCCACAGCATCCTCACGGCTAAACTGAAGAAGTGTGGACTGGATGATCGGGTAGTGAGGTGGACTGCAAACTGGCTGAAGGAAAGAAGCCAGAGAGTCATGGTCAATGGGGCGGAGGCCTGTATCTAGTGGAGGCCTGTATCTAGTGGAGTGCCTCAAGGGTCAGTGCTAGGACCAGTATTATTCAATATATTCGTCAACGACTTGGATGGGGAAATTGAGTGTACTATCAGCAAGTTTGCTGATGACACCAAGCTGGGAGGAGTGGCTGACATGCCAGAAGGCTGTGCTGCCATCCAGCGAGATCTGGACAGGCTGGAGAGTTGGGCAGGGAAAAATGTAATGAAATATAGCAAGGGAAAATGTAGAGTCTTACATGTGGGCAGGAACAACCCCAGGTTCCAGTATAGGTTGGGGAATGACCTGTTAGAGAGCAGTGTAGGGGAAAGGGACCTGGGGGTCCTGGTGGACAGCAGGATGACCATGAGCCAGCACTGTGCCCTTGTGGCCAGGAAGGCCAATGGCATCCTGGGGTGTATTAGAAGGGGGATGGTTAGTAGGTCGAGAGAGGTTCTCCTTCCCCTCTACTCTGCCCTGGTGAGACCACATCTGGAATATTGTGTCCAGTTCTGGGCCCCTCAGTTCAAGAAGGACAGGGAACTGCTTGAGAGAGTCCAGTGCAGGGCAACAAAGATGATGAAGGGAGTGGAGCATCTCCCTTATGAGGAAAGGCTGAGGCAGCTGGGTCTCTTTAGCTTGGAGAAGAGGAGACTGAGGGGCGACCTCATTAATGTTTATAAATATATAAAGGGTGGGTGTCACGAGGATGGAGCCAGGCTCTTCTCGGTGACAACTAACAGTAAGACAAGGGGTAATGGGTTCAAGCTGGAACACAAGAGGTTCCACTTAAATTTGAGAAGAAACTTCTTCTCAGTGAGGTTGACGGAACACTGGAACAGGCTGCCCAGGGAGGTTGTGGAGTCTTCTTCTCTGGAGATATTCAAAACCCGCCTGGACGCCTCCCTGTGTAACCTCACCTAGGTGTTCCTGCTCTGGCAGGGGAATTGGACTAGATGATCTTTTGAGGTCCCTTCCAATCCCTAACATTCTGTGATTCTGTGATTCTGTGATTACCTGGCAACAAACTTACTTGTTTTGGTGTGTGACCAGTGTCCTACAGTATCAACTCCTGAGAATATTTCTGGAGATTACATTGGTAGTTTTTCAATCTGAATTACTCTCTTTACATAGCTCATTCTTTGTCATGAAATATTGTGAAAAGAATTACTTAAAATTTTATCCAATTTACAGAAAATAATATAAGAACGGTTGTCTCAAAAGAGCACCTGTATTCAGACAAGAAAAAAAGTTAAGTAAGCTGCTATATCTCTTGTCTATTCCAGGTTTACATGGGGTCCTCATTGCAGAAGCAAAGTTTTGCTTTTCCACAATCTTGTCTCACTACAGAAAAAATGCAAATTAGTATAATAAACCATTTGTTTTTTATGATAAGACAAAAACCTTTTCCTGAATGTTTGTTTTTGAGGGAAAATATTTTGCAGTAGTGATAACTCCTTGTGAGCCATTTTGTTATTTTCCTTCATCTGAACCCAGTTGTAGGGATATATTTAGATTTATTTTAGAATGTAATTAATGCTCAGCTTCTTTGAAATAAGAAACTTGTGCTCATGCTTGTATCAGTTTCACCAGAAAAATGTGGGAAACTAGGAGTTTTCCTGCTTTTAGCCTATGAACTGCCTTTTTACAAGCCAATTGGCATTTGACATGGAGAATAGGGAGAAAGTTAGTAAGATTATTTTCATACTCACTAATCCTGTGTGTACATTGTGATCTATACTCGTGGTGTGCTCAGCACAGAAGACAAAGAACACAATGTTAATGTACTATTTTCCTTGTGCATAAAATACATTTATTCTCCTCTAATGTCCATTAACTTAGACTGTAAAGAGCAAATGTTTTGCTCTTTGGTCGAAATGCTTCTCTGGGCAGGCATGCTTTCTAAAATGATTTGGGTACTGTTCTCCAATACTAATGCATAAAGTTCGGAGTTTCTAACTTTGTGATGGTTAGAAGTAATTTCCATGAAGAAATACTGCTGTGGACACTTAACTTTTGAAACAACAACAACAATAAACCTCAGAGAAAAGTTTTGTGGTTTCTCAAAATCCAAAGAACCTAAATGTATATGATATATGTTTTTTTTTTTTTTTTTCATTCAGCTGTAATATAGGATGCACTCAGCATGTTTTTCTAGCAAGACATATTAGGAAAAAAGTCTAACTTTCTATTTGGTATACAGACTCAAAAGCTGCTTAAAAAGCATTTGCTCTGATTTCTCTCTAATTAAAATAGAATGCAAATAGCTGAAAGTTCTTAAGCAATGTAAACAGCAACAGTAAGGATACTATTAAAAGGTATCTGGCTGTAATTTAGCTTTTAAAACTCTGTTTTTAATTTTTGCCTACATACCACAGACAAAAAAAAAAAGCCTGTATATAATGACAAATAAATAACAATGTAATGGAAATATGAAAAGATACCTTTTCATACGTTTTGACTTATAATTTTAGCTTCATTCTCTACACCATCAGGACAATTGCTGCCTAGTGATTCACCATCTCAGTCTTCCCTTTAGTTACTTCATGTAACAACTTTCTTACTTTAAAACCTAACGATCAATGAAGCTTTTTGTAACTTGCTTAGTAGTGTGAATGACCACATGATGCTTTTTTAGTCTTGCAGACTCTCCCTCTCTCCCTTGGAGAAAGACGTGATCCCATTATTCCCCAGCTGACAGAACCTTATTTTAAGTCTTTTTCTCTAAGGACTTAATGACAAGGCAGATGTTTGCAAGATCAGTCAGACTAAAGGAAAAAAAAAGTAGCATTTCTGATATTTTACACTGTCTTTTGAATGCACAAAGGTATACCTAAGGCAACTTAGACATTTTCTAACAGTAAGGATGATTATGCACTGCTTGAATCTTTCAGTTTAGGCAGTCTGTGCCAACTGAACAAGACTCTTAAAAAACCTTCAAAGAAATTAGTCTCACATCATCCAGACTAATGAGCTCTCCTGTCCAGCTCAGTAATGCCTGCCACTTGAGTGGCACATGATTGCCAATGAAACTATGAAATGTTTGAAGGGCATTCATCTGATGATAAGTAAGGTGAAAACCAAGGGAGGGTCATTCCACTTTGTGATCTCTATTTTTACTGACTTCCAGATACTTCCAAATAAATTCCTTGCAGCAGAGATGCAAACTTTTCAATGTGCTGAACAAAACACTTAGGATGTGGGTCAAATAACTACTAATGCCATGTTACATTCTTCCTTCCATGTTCTGGACTGTAATCCCACTCATTGGCCACGTGCGCCAATTTTGTAAATTCAGTATTATGTTTAAATCCCAGTGAGATTACTTGAGTTATTCAAACATAAATCTTTCTAGGATTGGGGCCTAAGGCTATGCAGTCTCAGGGCAGGAAAACTTTTTAGCTTGTCTTCTACAGGGCCAAGCACACTGTCAGACATAACAAATAAATAATACTGTGGAAATACCACTATCTGAATCACAAGTCTATTTTTGCAAAAGTATCATGTTCCCTAGTGGTTGAAACAGTATTCCAAGCTAGATCAATCTTCAGTTTGTATTTCAATGTTACATATCATAGCATAGCTAAATACCACGTAACTCATCCAGTGGATTCCTATTTACTGTTCACAAAAGCATAGATTTTTCAATAAAAGAATAAAGATTTTACCATTTTTGTCCCTTTAACCTAGTCAATATAGGATTAGAACAGAAAAGCTCAAATATTTCCTTTCATTTTTATAAGGACTATGATATGCTTTGACCTTCTAATTTTACATTGATAATACCTGCTCCACTGTATTCAGTTGCATGTAGTACCTGCAGTTAATTACTACGCATATTCTTGACTCATCTTTACATGCCTGGGTTATCCCTATAGTAACACTTGAGATCAGACTAGCAGTGACACCCTTTCCAGAGAAGAGAGAACTCCAAATGCCTAGTAGGATTCAGAGCCTCTTTTAACTGTTTCTCTTGGACTAAAAGGAATACACAGTATCGTGTGCTGTGTAGATGGCTATTACTCTCCTGCATGGCAGGATCTGGTACCCCACTGTCACCAGCAGCTGTTTGTCAGACTTGTTCTGAGAAACCTCAAATGACGGAGTGTCTGCTTCACCTCTGAGCAATATGATTCATAGTCTTCCTTCGTTTCTAACCTGAATCTTTCCCTTGTAACTAGATGGTAGTAATTATATTATCTTTTCACACTATTTTTCTCCCATTTCCAGTCATGTCAAACCTGTGAAATTCTTTATCACTATCAAGGCTTCAGCAGCAAACAATAAGGTGGTTAAATGCTAGATCATTCAACTCTCTAGAGTCTTAAGATCACAGATCAAAAATGTTTCCTCTCTCATCTTTTGGTTTAGTTCCTTGGGCAGAACTGAAAATATGGGCATAAGGGCTTCATCCACTCCAGTCTGTCATCATAATAACCACTGATTTTCCTTGTCTATATTTAACTTATAGACATCTTCTTTCCTAATCACATTATTATTTCAAATTACTCTTACACAACATTGTTCTGAATTACATTAACTTTTTCATCCTACTCAGGCTACAGGTATCAGCTAGACATTCCTCTCGAGTACCCTGTTTGTTGGTGCTCCTGCTCCAGAGCTACTTGACAACTAAACCCTTGTCACCAGTCAATTAGTCAAGGAGCACCCAACAGGAAAGAAAAGAAACACAGGAAGGAGCTGCGCTTTGTGTTGTGACTCTGGAACCATGACGCCAGGTCTTCAGTGGTGCAATGTAAAAACTAACAACAAAAAAGCCCCAATATTACAATAATAGTAATTTTGCCAACAAATTTCACTTTCTAGTGGGAAACGTTATCCAGAGAAGTCTGATGTGCAGTTTCTTTTCCTGTCCTGGGAGTAATTCTGCAAATCTTCCCACAGGTCACCTGTCTGCTTTCCATTTCCTGAACTGAGAGCTGGAAGCTCAGCATCTCTGTCTCACACACCATCCAAGTTTTCAGCCAAAAATCACTGCTCTTGCCCAGCTGAGGTGGAGGCACTGGATTGCCATGAAAGAAAACATAAGTTTGACATTTGGGAATTGCTCAGGTACATACTTTGATTCACTCTCTCTTTCAGGACTGGTATACTCCTGATTACGTTCCTGATGCAAGGTTACCTGCAAATCCTTACTCATTTCCATCTGTCACAGACTTCTCTCTCTTCACTTCCCGTCACTCTTATTCTAGCCAGACCCTACTGTTTAATTCCTCCTTCTGCGACATGGTTGTTGTTGATTTTTTATCTTGTTTATTCATGGTCTAAACACTGAAACTAGCTGTCAGACCTAGATGATAGCACCAAGCACATCATATAGATCCCTTTGATGAACATGACTGCTCAGTGAACAGAATGGGAGTGAACGGAGCCCACCAAATCTTCCTGCTCTCAGGTATGCGCTGCTCCCTTCTTGTGGAAACTACATCTCCTTTCTTGTGAATTGGTGAACTTCCTAGATTCTGTTTTCAAATATGCTTCTTAATGAAATAATGATTTTAATAAAAAATGTAAAACAAATATGAAATATAGTCCTGTTGGATGTGCAATGAAAATAGAGAGGGAAACTACAAAGAATACTGGAGGCTTAAGAAAAGTTACTTGCTTAGTTAATAGGAGTGAGGTAGCATCACCTGAGACAACAATACTTTTAGCAGTTTGAAAGTTTCTGCACCCTTTGCACCAGTTTGGACTGAAAAGTTATACCAGCTCCCATTTCATAACAGTGTTTTGCTGTGAATATGCAAACAACAACAACAAAAAAGTCTTGTTTAAGGATCTAGTAAGACTTAGCAAGCAGAAGGTCTCTTAGCAACAAAACCCCATAACTAATGTGAAGCAGCTGTGGCAATTTTAGAAAACGGCTCAAACTGTTGAAAAGCCATTAGGAAGCTGATATATAGAGAATAAAAAGAACCACTCAACTTTAAAACGATTTCCCAATATAGAGTGTTATGTTATTTTATAACCAAATCTTAGTCATCCAAAGTTTACATGCCACAAAATGCTATTTATGACCATGTGGCTGGACTTTCTACAAGTAGCTGGAATTCTATCAAATACCTGAAATTCCCCCTAAAGAAAGAAATTGCCAATGGCTAAGCACATATTCTGCTGTGGTAAAGGTGAGATTGCTATATTTCAGTGAAGCTGATGCCACTTATGGTTTGATTTATTATATGCACTTGGAATGGGATCCTAAATAATTGGAATCAATTTCTTTAATCCTGTAACTTTCAGTCTCTATTGGAAATAATGAAAGCCACTTGCTTTTGGTAGGCTTCACAGACATTAACTAACAGGGTCTCTAGCTTATTTGAATGCTTCTTTAATTGGAAGTATCCAGTAGTTTGAAGAATGGCATATTTTAAAAACAGTATCTGCAGAAAAAAATCAAAGGTGTCAGGAGCAACAAATTTTGTTGGTTTACTCTTCAAGCCGCTACTGATTGATGCATCATTAATGATTTTTAGTACTTATATTTATTATTGTACTATGGTCTCAAAATCGCCTAAAACCTTGGACAGACGAAAACCGGTCTCAGCTAGTAAGTATGTCAGCTGGCTTCAACTAGATTCAAGGAGGCTTAAATGCTTTTGAATTGAAAAATTGAATAAAGGCCAAAGGTTGGAAAAATAAAGAATATTAATTAAACACTCTTCTTTAGAGAGAAACAATTATACAAGCTGAGTTGGATGGGCTTCCAGATATTCAGCAGTCTTAGATAAATGTGGACGGAGCTACATAATTGATCTGTGTGTGCAGCGTGAAAAACTGCTCTGTGCAATGTGGACGCATCAGGCTTACTTACCCTTGCCATCAGGCCTGACTGCACATGGGGAGACCAGTATTCAGTCCCGTTCACTTGTGTCGTACAGTTGAACTCCCATTTGATTACCTTAGAAATAATTGTACTTGGAGATTTTATCAGAACTAAAACTCCTCGAAGGATTGTTGGCAACCTCTATTTGTCAAGCCTTATCTGCATCCTAGCATAGACAACTAGAGGGATATTTTTTGGACAAGCTGCATTATAAGAGACAAGACATATGCTATGGTATTAAATGATAGTTATTAGGAAAGCACATATCTAGTCAGCTTTAGAAAATTTAAGTTTTGAGGGAAATAACTGAAAGAACAGCAACACAATTTTAGGATGATCAGATGATTAAATGCAGGTAAACAGAGCTTCCAGCTCTGATAGCCATCAAGCAAGGACCCCAAAGATTAGTGTTACCTGTAAAAAGATGCAAAAGTAAACAAGTTTTCACAAATAAATGAATTAGTGAAAACTCAGTAAATCGTTTTTAATATTCCCCAATAAACAACAGGGAAAGCTCCACTTTTTTAGTATCATGTTCATGTCTGCCTTTTTGGATTCTCTGTTTTGTGGAGACTGATGTTAAACTGAGGATGGACTATTTGTTGGAAAACAAATGATGAAACGCAGCACAGAAAAGACTGTACCAAGATTTCAAAATTCGGTGTATTAGGTCACTTCTATTTGGACTGAATCGTACAGTTTCTTTCACTTGTTAGATTAGATAATAGTTTATTAATGCAAACCAAATGAATCAAGATTTCTGGACAAATAAAACTAAATCTAGCAGAAGTTATGAGATTGTACAGAAATTGTGATATTTAGTGGCTTTGAGTCGAAGTTAGAAGGAAATTGGTAACACTGGCAAAGCTTCACTTTTGGCTCTAAGACAGCTTAGAAACTAAATAAAGCCAAGTAAAGAAAAAAAATATTTTTTTCAGGAACCTGAGTACTGTAAAATATGCAGCGAACAATTATCAGGCCTAAATCACCATTATAAAACCCAATTGATTATATAGAGGACACAATTTGTGACGAAATTTTCTGTAAATGCAAATTGTGTAATTCAATTAATGAAATACAGGGAGGTTCATCTGTGATGAGAAGTCAGGAAAGACTGGTATAACCTATGTTCAGATGCTCTTTTGTTTAAAAGTTAATTCCATTTTCCAAATTTACTATCAAAAGAACCTTGATAATTGTTCTTAAACTCAATAGTAACTCAGTATTGTTATTTGGTGTACTCAACAAGATTTTATTCACAGTAAAATCAGTTGATCTATTTTTAGTAACCTTCTTTTTCTAGCAGTAATCAACATAGAAACAGAACTTCTTTCATTGTTGACAAAGTTCAAAAGCTGTCAGTCAGTATCAAATGTCAGTGCAGTCATCTTTCCAACCAAGCCTGGTAGATGATCAGCACTACTACTTTGAAGTTTCCTGAAATATGTACCTTGTCTTATTATTATCTTTTCTAGGCTGTATTTCTTGCCACCTAATTTCCATTTTGCACATCCAGCTCTTACTTTCTCTAAAATCATTCAATCTACTTTTTTTTGTTTGCTTCCTCAAAGTCTTCTTTTATTCTACCATCCTTTGCTCTTTCTCCTTCATTACAACATGCATAGAATTTCCAGCTTAAAAAAGTAGACTATCTTGGATTTTGCTTGTGCTCTGTTCTTGTGTCAGTTTTTATTTTACACTGAGTTTAGTCATCCGTCTTTTCTCTTACCAATATAAATAATTATCATGAAGATACAAAAAGTGCTGCATGTGTTAAAGCCAAGTCAGTATCCACATTTTTTGAAAAGTCAGGCTCTTTGGAACATATTCAGCAAAACACTTAGAGTCCTCAAGAAGACCATCTGCAAGTGCCTTGAAGCCCACTTCTGTGATATACAATACTAAATCATAGCAACCAGTACTTAAACTGATATCCTTTCACAGACAGGAAACCATCACAGGATGAAACTGTCATACTTGGCTGCTAATTAGCTAACTTTCAGAGTAGTGTAATTTGAGAGTAATAATAGAATAAGAGGTCTCTTTCAGTACTCCTGAGTGATGTATTGACTTGAAGTTGTGCCACTGGCCTCATCACATGCTTTGGAAATGTATTCAGAACAGCCTTGTTGAGAACCAATACTGTGTTTATATCATGCTAATGTAATGTATTATTTATTAATAGTAAGTGTAGAAGATCCCCGGCTGCACAACCAGAGTCCTTATTCATCTATGGATTTAAACTTCACGGATTTTTGTGTGTCAATATCCTCACCATGTATCAGGTATCTTATTCTCTGTTATATGGTCGTCCTATATTAATCTAGTATTTCATATAACAGGAATATTCTGTTTTTAGATGTTCAATTTAAGAGGCCAGTCTCCCTTATATTCAGTGGACAGAGTTAGGCTCTTTCAAAATTTAACTGTGGGTCAATAAATTAAGCTTATGCTTTGAATGACTATCTGGAAAAAATACTATGCCCATCTGCAAATAAAAAGGAGGGTCATTACCCGTTGTTAGTTACTAGTGTGAATATCAATCTTAATCTTTACTCTGGTCTTCTAACTATATCTCATGCAAAATATTAAGAACATTTAAATCATATTTACTTTCCATTAATGTGTATGCAAGACCATATTATATGCCTCACTTGCTTCTATGTACAGGGGTCTGGGTTTTTTTCCTAATACCAGCAAGGCAACACCTGGATGGAGGAAGGACTGAGCCTCCTTAACATGATCTTAACATTTAAACCAATTCCTCAATTTTGACTGCTCATAGTGAGACTTTCAAGATGGCTTTTCTTTAACTAAAACTACAAAATATATCATGACAAGGAGTACTTTAATGAATTTATCCAGTTGACTTTCAACTCTGTTGTAATATGCTACTGATATGTCTTAATTTGTGGATGGAGAAAATTACGAGACCTATAAGTCAAATGAGAGAGAGGATAAGCACTCCAAACTGACAATTTGATTAATATGAATTAGTACAAGCCTAGTTTAGTACTTCATTAGTTCATGTCAGCAATGATAAAAAACAACATTAATGACGATACTGAAATGCTGAACTTTTAAAGTTCTAACTCAAGTATTGTACATGCTGCAAACAAGCCTTGTTGACCCTCAGATGCCAACTGTAGTGTTAGATAAGAGGGAAAGTAAAATAATAAAAATGGAAAGAAGGATGAATGTTTAGTTGGGATAGATACCTAGAAGCTGAGTAAGGTTTTCAGAAACCTTGATGATATTATCATTTTTAGTTTTTAACAGAAAAAAACTCATCAGTTTTGGTAAGCTGGTACCAGATATACATGCTATAATCATGTATCTGGGTCTTTGAAAAAGAATGAACTTCCTCAATGACTGCTCTGGGAATTATCTTGAGGACTGAAAGAAAAAGTTCAGCATATGGCAGTCTTGGTCCTAAGTCCTTAGTTCCTGTGAAGAGAGAATTCCTGTCACCAGATCTCAATGGCATCACATTTAGGGAGAAACATAAGGAGCAGTCAAATAATTACAGCTTAGATTATGAAGTGGTCTATGTGTCAAGACTAATACTCAGAAATGGATCTGTTGGCACAGTGGCAACAATTACAGAATAGTGTGTAGGAGGTAAGAAGCTTCCTTATTGCTTTCACATATTAAGATACATAGGGTGACAGTTTGAGAATCCAAGCTGATTTATAAAGAAATTCAACTCTAGACTGTCTACCAGAATGATAAGGATGTAGAAGACAATGGCAAACTTTACTTTGTACATGAGAGAAATATATGTGAGGATTACTATGGCAGGAGTTGGATTTCCATGTTGACAGGGTCAGTATTCATCTTTTCATCATGACTGTCCTGGTTCTGAATGTTGGAGAGTCATTCAGATGCAGACATCTGTTAAAGAGACAGCTCACAAAGGGTAGAATGAGAAGAAAAAGAAATGTGTTCCATAAAAATTTCATTGGAAAGAAGCTAAGCCTGCTACATTCCTTGGGGTAAGAAAGTTCCCAACACCAAACAAGTGTTACAATTTCTTGATTTCTTTCTTCTAGAACCCTTACAAGAACACCTTGTCAATCTCCACACAGTCCCACCGCTGACACTGAAGGCCACTGATAAGAATAACCAAATGTGAGTCTTCATTTCCTAAGGAGATATAATAATAACAAACCCACCACCACCAATAATAATAATTATTATTATTAATAATTTTTCCTTATTGCCTAGGATCCAATTCTGGTAATTGGCTCTACAGGGAGTGACTCCTTGCATCTTTACAGGGTTCTGCTCAAGCCAGCAATTCTCTGCAGGTTCGCAGAGATGTCACCTCTATGACTCTCCTTGGAAGGATAGGTACAGTACTCTACAAAGCTCTAGAGCCTGAGGGAATAGTGTGTACACATATGCAGGCAGATTCAACTTTATCTAATAGAGAAGCTGAAATCAAGACATTTGCTGGTTTATCTCCAAGTTCTTGTGTCATTGTTCTTCAGCCTGTTAAAGTGTTGTAAATAAAGTGAATGCAAACAGCAGAATAATTGCTGTATAAAAAATATAATCCTATTGACATCACAGATATAACACTCTGATTTCAGCGGGCTGATCCTTAATTCTGATCCGATTATAAGGTAATGATCTCCTGTTCTAGAAGAGGGCTCCAGCTCAGAATCTGAGGAGCTAAACTTCAGGTTTTATTGCCAACATTTCTGTTTGCAGTTTTATTTTGTGAGGCAGACATTTTCATTTTTTGCAAAACACTGTTCCTTAGGTGCTACTATACTAACTGTTTAAAGAAAATCTATCATATATATGGGACCACTTTTAACTTTTTTTTAAAAAACAAAACAAAACAAACCAAAACTTAGGGCACTATTACATTACTTGGTATAACAAAAGTAAACAAAAGGTTTTTCTTCCGGGAACCAACTTCACTATGCTTAGAGATATATAAAGGGATAGCCTCAGGCTTCTATGATGTTGAAGTAAAAATTAATAGCTAAGTGCTATGTTATACTTTGTCTAAAATAGCTCATTTAATTTTATGGCATGGGGTTTGCATCTGTTTTCTTTTTTCCAATGATATTTTACAAAGGTTTGGGCCACAGCTTTCAAAGTCACTTATATAACACAAAAAGACTTTAAAAATACGTAAAGAGCTGTTGTGGAAAAGGAATAATGAATTTCCTCATGTTCTCCAGAAATTATCCTCTATGTTATTGGGAGATCCTTCATCATAGAGGGTGGTCCACTGATAATGTACAAAAAAAGGGTAGTGTACAAAAATTAAATTATTATTTGACCCCACATCATTATATGCCACATAACTAATTAAAGCACACTTTAACAATGTACTCTTAATGTGCCGTCTGTTACTTGCATGACTCACTCATCTTTCACAAAGAATAAGTGATTTGTATTAGAAGAGAGTTGCTAAGGATGTTTTTGGGGCTAGCAATTGCTGTCATTGCTATGTTAAATCGCAGGCCCAAGCCTGGGATAGAAAGAGACAAGCTTATCATGAGCCAGGAAAACAGCACCACAGGACTGATAGCTCTGACTTAGGGCCTTGTTTAAAAAGTTATGACTCAGTGCAAGCAGCCAAGGATCCCCAGCCTTCCTCAGTTCACTCCAAAGCAGCCATTAAGAGCCCTAATGTTCAGGTTGCGTGCCTCACTCTGATTATTTTTGGGAAGTTGATCACAGCAAGCCTTTTTTTTCCTCATAAGCATTCATCTTCATTTAGTGGATAAAGGGAGCTCTCAGTGAAAGCTCTATACATGGGGCAGGATAATGGTAATTTCTGCCAAGCTCTGTAACTGTACGGGTGCACGGACTGTGAGCTTCTCTTTTCTTTGTTTGAGTTGCAAAGTAAAAAGCACATATCATAATAGCTTTCCCGGACACAAGTACAAGCAAATTATACATATGGATAATAATTTGTGAGGCGATGGAACTCTTTGGTCTAAATCTGCAACTAGTGCTGCTAAACCTCTATTATACAAGCACATGGAATTTATAACAGATTGTTATGCAGCAATATCAAAGCTTTAGAAACTGAGGATGTTTAGTTTCTTTTTTCTTGTGGCATTCTTTTCCGTATTGCCTCGTTCTTACAGCCAGACTTCTTTAGCAGCATACATTCAATTCGATGAGGTTTGCAGGGAGAACATATATTATATTTAACACATTGCAAAAGTGACCTTAGATAATTTGTATATGCTTAAGAATGTTATTATTTAAAACTCTAGGAGTGCTAGTGCTCCTTGGAAATTGTGAGATCGAGTTTTATTTTCCTCATTAGCCATGAAGTCTTGATTTCCAATTCAACAGTATTGTGAGATACCTGATTTTAAAATCTTATTAATCTAGGGCTGAACATTGGCTACCTGAGCATTAAGCCAGCATAATTTTGAGAGAAAGAGATAATAGACGAGGAGATAAAATTCCATTTTTCAAGAGGGTAAGAAAATTTTCTGAAGTTATTCAATCCCATCAGCCCTAAAGGGCTATTATAGCAGGCAGATGGCAAGTGCAGCAGTCAGAGATACAAGGCCAACATTGTGAGTACACCATGTAGCACATATCATATAAACTGATACCTATTTATTCACATGTAAGAATATGTAGCTATTCTAAAGCAAAAGCAAATGGATTGTCAAGATTATTATAGTGTTAAACACACAGAAGTTGGTCAATCCAATAGTAAAATTGTAAATATTTCCCTAACTCTGTCCCTTGAGACTATGAATCACCAAATGGTTCACACACATTTAAATAATAAGATATGACATCTCAGAGAAGATAGCACTGTTTGAAGGACAAAAATCTGAGGCTTTAGGCACACTGTTCTCTGCCATCCTGATTGAGAAAATATTTTAAAAAGTTAATTATATGAATGAAGACCCAATTGGTACAGAGTACTTGCTGAATCTATAATTAAAGTTCATTCAGATTTCTAGCAAGTCATTTACTTATACAAAATATCTTCAATAGAAAGTAAGCTCTATGAGTACTTTCTTATGGGGATTAAAAAAATATACTGACATGTAGAAGAATGGCAGCAAAATGTAACCTTCCCCTCTCATCACCCAGCTCAAACAAACACACCCACTCTAGAAACCTGAGGAGTCCAAGCTGGTTAAAACATGAAAACAGTTGTTTCAACAGAGGGACAGGAGCTACCATTTTCAAAGGGAAACATCTTTGTTTTATTCTAGAGAAATTTACAAGTTTTGTTTATATTCCCTCCTGAAATAAACTTTGTATTTTTAATTTTCTGCTTACTATTTTCTTCTTTCTCCTTCACGTTTTTCTATTTTTGCCATGGAAAATAAGCTCAAGAGAGGAAAAAAAAAAGATTCCCACAAAAGGGGAAAATGCAACAGTTAAAAATGATTTTCCCCTTCCATATCTGTTGCATAGTTTATGCATGCTTTTCTTACAAAAATGGAAGGAGAACATAGGAAACTTTCACAAGGCATTTAATCATATGGAGTATATAACTTTCTCATTAAAAAAATAAAAAGAAACAAAAAAAAACCCTGTGAATTTTTACTAGCTGAAATACTTAGGTTCCCAGCCTTGTGGTCAATCTTATCCTCCTTTTGTCCTGAGTCAATGTCTTTATATTTTGCCCTTCTGTTCCTATTTCTATTATGGGTCTTTACTTTTTCACTTTTCTCTGGAGATGTCCATACCGATGCTATAGGCTGGATCAGAGGCACATTTCAGCATAACTCTCTAGAACCTCCCTCTAGGATGGGGTCTGTCTATCTCTGCAAGGGGGTCTCAGATTGCAGCGTGAACCAGGTTCCTTTCAGGTAAAACGAATTCTGGAAGATGGACTAGCTCCAAATGGGTGGTCAGAGGACAAGACCAGCCCTGAGCTCATATAAAGTAATAGAAAATCCTGAAATGCATATATTACTTGCATTAAACCTTCAGTAGCAACTTTTGTACTCTACAGATCTGCTCCAATAGAGTTGTGCTACTTGCTAAGTTACCCAAACTTCATCTCTTAAAAGGGGATGATAACTACTCCCTAGATAGTATCTCCTGAATCCACCTCTGCTGTCTCTCCGCTCAGCACTAGAATCAAAATTTGTCCAAAGAAGCAGAGAACGGGATTGGTGTTTAATGCAATCTTGTAGTTTTCACAGATTTACCTCCTACCAACATCTTTTCCTTGATATAAAAAATTGTGGATTGGTCTGCAAGCGTGCAATTTGAAGACATCACATGCCTCCTGCTATGTAATGAGTTTCTTAATATCTCTTATTGGTTATCATATGAGTCTACATTAGCTAACTGCAAAACAAAAGAAAAAAATCAACCCCATGCTGGTACTAAAAGAAGTATGAGCCTGTACTTTGTTCTATTGTGTACCCAATTGCTGTTGGTATTTTTTTCCTTTAGCCACATGGATAGATTCTGCTGTACTGCACTTCCATTTCTATAAGTGTAGGTGACGGCAGAAGTTATGTTAATAAGAAGTAACCATAAACAGGGATTTCCAAAATAAATTTGTGATATTTTTTGCTTGCAGTTCTCTACATGTGTTTTGTCTCATTCAGTGATTTTTCCACTACATCTTTCAGAAAGTTGTGAGATTGAAAGACCAAACTGATATGAATTTGTTGGAAAAATGCATGTGAATTTCTGGCTTCAAGGCAGACTGTCGTACTTCAGCAAAAATGGAAGGGAAGAGAGAGAAAAAAGAAAATAGGACTAAGACATGTTCTCATTAATTTTACAAAGACTCCTTTAGTAGGAGCCTATGATGGATAATAGAAAAAGCAGCAATAACACTCAGAGAAAAACAACATTTATAAAAGTTATGTGTACTGTGTTACAAAACCTGATGGAAATTAAACAAATGCTTCAGGTCAGGCTTTGATAAGAAACAAGAAGGCCTGATATCATGTTCACTTTTCAGCACATTCTTAAACTGGATACCAAGCTGGTTAGATGAATTAGAGGACACGACTTTGGATGATCTAGCGTTAAACTCTTTAGCCCACTGATAACACTGTACAAGTGTCAGGCATACTTGAATAAATGATGGTACCCTTCATTACATTGGGCATAGGTTGATTCAGACTCATAAATGCCAAGATGACAAAGCAGATGAATCTTGGTAAAGTCACCGTTAGTGTTGAAATGCAGCCATCATGAAGCTGTAAGCAAATTCTTACATACTTTTAGCAGCGTCAAATGCCAATGACTCCTCATGAACTGTGAGCAGCTGCATTAGAGAAGGCTGAAAGAAGAAGAAGAAAAAAGAGCTTTCTGAAAGATGAAAGATGTAAAATGGAATGATTTAGGATGGTACAATGGGAACAGGATTTAAAAGTCATTATACAGGGCTGGTTACACCTGAGAATAGGATGGTGAGATACTGCTGAAAACAGAGATGGTAGAATGCAAGCCAAAAGCATATATAAGCACAGCCAAGGTCAGTTTGAAACAAAAATCAACACCAGTTAGACTGGGGTTTATAATAAAGTGCTATGTCCAATATGGGTTTAACAGAAGAAATTGTCCTTGACAAGAATGACCAGCAATACTCCAAAAATCTGACAGAATGCCGTATGATTAAAAGACATAATTAATTGAATGGATAAGTTGGTATGTATTTCAAACTTTGTAAGAAGATAGTCTTGATTCTTGATGTTTTTTACCATTTGGGGGAAATAACAGGCACAGGGCATTACAGATAAGCAGATTCTAGCATCTGCCAATTGTAAGCAACTGTTAGACTACAGAGAGACTTATTTTATGCGACATTGTTCAATAAGACACACATGGACAGACTTCTTCCGGTCTTTATGGAAAAGCGTTCTAGCCTAATGTGGGTGTTTTAGGCTTCAGCTTGCTAGCCTTTCCTCTTTTTGCTCCCAAATTTTCTTCATGTCTGGTTTCTTTCCCTGCTTCCCCAACAAAAGCGTCATTTTTCACATCAACCGCATTATGAACTGCTTGGACAATCTTCAAAATGTGGCAGAACTGGTCTCCTTTGGAGCATAGACCACAAAATAACTCTAAGCAGGTTCTGGTGTTAGATATCTAAAGGTCTTACTACTGAAGTTCACAGATATATTATCAGATTGTTTAGCGAAATGAGGCTGTCTTTCACTCTAGCGAAGGACATGGGTGGATATATGCAAGTTTTAGGGAACTCCCTGGGGGTTTCTGTTTTAACCTATTCTGATAGTGATGCAGGAAAGAAATGAGCTAGATAGTGTATATAACAGATGTTTAATTGCATCTGGGGAAACATTCATTATGAATATCATTCACACCATACTTTACCTGTTCCTCTGGTGTACACCTGTGTGTTAGTAGTGCATGTGGTGGTAATGTGAGAAACTCTCACTACCAGCCTTTTAAATTTTACTATGCCCTCTTTTTTAAAATGTGCTAAATTAGATACAGAAACAAAGAAACACACCTAAATAAACAAAGGAACATAAGGAACATGAGCAATGCCACACTGCCAGAAAGAGCAGGTGGAAATGTAAGTTTAAGGGCCATTAAAGCATTGCAAAATTTTTCAGTGTGTCACAATTACAGAAACACCTGGGTCAAATAAATTAGGGCTAATCCATTGGGGGTGTTCTTTACAGTCTATTCTGGCCCCAGAATGGCTTGACCCTAACCTGTAATTTTGAACCAAAAAAGAACAAATTACAAGCAAAAGCTTACCAGTTCAGGTGGCTGTTGTCAAGGTAATCCATTGCTTTTTAATAGGCTACAAAGAAGGCAGGGAAATAATACATATAAGGAAATGTCTCCATGGGCCTTAAAGAGGAAATTCATTATATATATATCTGTTTGGCTAGTATGTGAAGCTTGAGTAAGGGCCTATCTCTGATTGCCACTTAGTTTCAACCATAATGAAGGCAACACTAGTCCCTTGGGACTAGACTTCTCTTTGGACACATCCTAGATCAACTTCTGCCAGTATGTAAAATCAAAGATGGACGTTTTGACCCCGAAAAGCAATCCTGGTGTTGAGCTTGTGTGGCAACTATCTGCAGTGCTTCCATCTCAAGGTGATTACAAATGCTGTCTTACTAGGTGAGATTCTGATCCCCAAAGTATGTCCTCTGAGACAACAAAACCCTTGTCAAAGATTCATATCTAAAAGGCATGCCTCTGTTCAAGGCAAAGTTTTTTAGGGGGAAAATGGCGATTTGGAAGAGATAATTTTTTCCACTATGGATTTTATTTAATAAATTACTACCGAGAATTGATAAATGGGTCATATAACAGCCCTGGATGAACCTTTTCAGTACAACTGAAAAAAAAGTTTGGGTATGAGAGCTATTTTCTGAAAATTGTTCAAATGCTAGATGAAGTTTCCTGATTTCCAAAGACTGAGAAGACATTTCGGTCAAGCAATGTACGTGCAGCTTTAAGGTAAAGCCCACAGTAATACCCCTTTCCCTTTGCTTCTTGGAAGGGAGAAGGAATCAGTAGACATAAACTGTCTCAGAAGGTAGTGAAACTTGGGGGCTTTCTATGAATGTACCTCATATACTAGTCCCACCAGCAGGAACATTGTAACCTCCAATTTTCTTGCCAAGCACCAGCTGACACTTTTATTTCAGGCTCCTTTACCTTTATTTTATCCAGCACGACAGTGAAGCAGACTTCCCCTGAACCTAAAAGAGAGTCAGACAAAGGTCAGGAACTGTTTCCCACTCCTCACAATTCTGCTAAAGATACTATGTTTTCCTCTTTAGAAAAGCAATGATTAGTTAAGAGAACAATCACCTCTGTACATTTTTCCCGTGGCAAGACATTCTGCCAAGAAATTTTTACTGTTGCAGGGATAATTTTTCAAGGGCACAAAGTTTGATTTAATTTAAGGGTTAACAATGGTTTAGAACTAAAACCCAAATCTCACAGTGGCTATATGTACATTAACTGTAGTTTAATATCCTACTGTACTAGGTAATAACAGCTCCAATGACTATAGAATTGCTACCATACTAACACATACACACACACAAATTAATTTTACCTAAAATAATTAAAACAAAACAAAGCAAACCATTTTCAAATCTTCTATGAATTCAGAAAGCATAAGCATATTGATAGCTACACATGAAATAGTGCTTTCTTGGTTGAATACTATGCAAGAGCCTTAAGAAACAAATACATGGATGCCTGGAAACACGTTGAACCTCATTTACAAAGTTCTAATATAGCTAAGGAAATCAGAAGAACATAAATTCAACCTTTTTAATAACTATGCCAGTACTTAAAACAAAGGACCTTTAAAAACAAGAGTTCCTCCTCTCTACAAGGGTTCTCCTCCCTGTTAGATTTAGGCAGTAATATCTCTGCTTCAGAAAGCAGATCACCTAAAATTTATTATCCTAATCTACATGGAAGGCATCCTAATACCACAAATAAATGGAATTGTAGTACTTTGAGGACGTTGATGAATGGCAGTTGAAATGAAAGAAAAACTTTACCAAGTGAAACGATATTAACATGTTCTTTACTTCAAGCAAAAAAAAAAAAAAAAAAAGGAGCTGTTCTGAGCAGGATGTGTTTATTATCTCTTAGACCAGAATGTGAGATTTGCTAATATGTGGGCGAGGTTGTAGGATGACCCATCCCCTTGAACAGAAGCAGAACACAAAGTCAAATAATCCTTATTTCAAAACATAGTCCTTTGAAGACAGGTGCTTATGAAGGGGTGAACAGCTGAAGATGAGCTTAGGGATCACAAACTGAATCCATAAAGGCTCTAAATGGTACATCAGGAATCTAAACTCTGCATTTATCTGATGTGAAGTCTTTCAGAAGTTCATACAATTGCAGGCAGAAATCCACCAGCTTTTCCTGGAAATACAAAGAAACATCAAAGTTCTTATCTAAGAAGCTGTTCATGTCATACCTCCAGTAGCTGACCTAAACTTCATGCTGTTAGGCTTATTGTGCCGGTAGAAGACAAAACTATTTTGATTTCTCTAGAATATTTTTCTAGATCATAACTGACATGCTTTCGCATCAGTTTAAATTTTCATGAGGTTTTATAATTACCAAAGTTTAGACAATGAATATATTTACTTATGTTCTGTACCTACAACAAATGAATCCAAACTAGAAAACAAGCACTTGTAGAACGCAGAAGACTGTTCATTAGCTTTATAAGCTTTACTTCAAAGTTAAAAGAAAATATTCTCAAGATATTCATTGTGAGCTATATGTTGAAAGTCTTGCAACATTACAAATTGAAACAATGTTCGAACAAGGAACTACACATAATAGGGCAGTTTTACATACAACACAATTGTAATGCCATTAGATCTGCTGTGATTTTGGAATTTCCACTGAAATATTCTATTGTAAATTAGACAGAATTTCCATTTTAACTTTGATGCATAAATAAATGTGTGTGTACTTTTACACGTTCCTAAGAAAACATCTAGGTTTTGTTAGGCAGAACCCAACATAAAGTCAGCTGAGAAACCTTACAAAGTGGGCACATTTAATTTGAAGGAGTTTCCTGATAAAAACTTGACTCTAAATATTTGGCATAGTGTTCCAGGAATAAACCCAGAAAGATAAATGAATTTGCATAACATTTAGTACAGATAACAGACATGCTGTTCATCTTTTGCATAGTTTGCTACTGTTGTTTCTAGTAGCTTTGCTTATAGATAGTGAATCTGGTAAATTCTGACTCACATTACTCAGCAACAGTGTCATTTTCTACAAGTCGCAGTGTCAGTAAAAAGCAATCAAGACCCTCTTGTTAAAAACCAACCTTTTGTTTTAGCTATGAACAGAGATACTGGGTGATCTATGAGAGCTCTGCTAAAGGTGAGTTGTTTCCATTATTTTAAATAGAAACTTAGGCTTCTTGGAAGGCATTAAAGGTTTCAGCCACCTAGAGCTGGAACTGTTAATGTTTTGTTAAACAAACTGCTTTGGGCAATAGTACATCCTTTGGTCTCAGTGTTTGCAGCTGGGAGGCTATTCACAGTGACTGTGGAATGATCAGATGGCAAGAAAAAGATTAAGGCAAGAACAGAAAAGGCACTGCAGACTTTTAGATCCAGTGGCTTTGGTCTGAAAAGTATCTTGCAAATGCAGAGACAACTCTTTAGCTGCTATTGATATGACCTTAAAGAGGCTCTACAGTCTCTGAGCAAACCATGCTAATTTACATTAGCTAACAGAACAGTCCACCACTTTTATTTCTGCAAATTGTGCATATACAGTAAGTTCGTGTTTTTCCTTATGTCTACTGAGTGTTTAGTTCTAGTGGGGGAAGGGAGGCAATTTTGAGAGGTTTTAGCAATTAATTTTCTTTTTCTGAGCATAGCCTTATGTCTATTTGTGCTGGGCAGACCAGATGAGACAGTGAAAGAAGCAGACCTCTGTTGGATTTCTTGGCTACAACAGGTACCAAATGTGAAAACCCAAGCAAATGAAGAAGACCAATATGAAAAGCTGGTGAATTTCTATCAACTCGAAAGCCTCAAGAAATATGGACACAAAGTTTAATATCTGACTCTAAACAACTTAATGTTTTAACATCTTTACAGTTATTTCAGCAAAGAAGGGTAGTTATGAAATTGTAGGACACAAATTTCAGGAACTATACACCGCCATGAATAACTGGAACATTTCTGATGGATGTGAAAAAGGATGAAAATACAGAATATGGGAACTAAGTTTAAGGCCAAAGGGCAAACCTTACTATGGAGATAAAGTGACACCGGGGAGAGCATGCGAGGTAGGGTGCTGTCAAGTGGGAGGGACAGGGAGAGGAAACAGGAACTGAGCAACGGTTTCTGAAGTCAGTGAGGAAGGAAGGAGTTAGAGTAGGAGAAATCTCAAGCCAAGATATGTTAGTACAGGAAATTCACATAGGATCTGAAAAAACTGGTAATAGGAACAAAGATATTTTAATTTAAAATAGCCACAATGAGGAAATTGTTATGTTTTGTCACAAACACTGAAACCCAGACCAAACCTACAGAAGAGCACCAGACAGTGGCACAGGAGTTGAGGTAGATTTTGAATGCCTGGAAAAAAAGTTGTTCTTGCCTAACTTACTGTTCTTGTTTTTTAAGAAAGCCTTTCTAGGACTATTCTACAGCAAGGCAAACAGCCTTTTCTTTTGCTATATTGGTATTGATAGTGCTTGAGAGTGGGCCACAGTTTAGTGAGCATAAATTTAAATAATTTGCAATGAAATGCAGAATTACTTGTGTTTTCTTGTTGCCAATATACTCAAAGTAATGGATGAAAAAAATCAGGTGGCTGCTGGTAAATGCTGTGAAGCCTACTATGAAGTCTGTCAAGTTATAACTGTTAAATTATAAATGCACCAATGGAATATGATTGTTAACACATTGTTTAATGGATAATAAAAATGTTGGTACTCCCAGAAACTATTGTGAAAATTGATGGAGACTTGCAGATATTTAAAGAGTGTCTAGAAAAAACAAAATGCTGGTAAAACCAGCTTCATGTTTTATATACATACACCTGTGAATTTATTTATTATTTTGGCCATTGAGTTCAATATTTGCAAAAGCTACGGTTTTATTTTAAATGAGAGTTAAGTGTTCTTGCAGCTCTTGTAGCCAGATGTTTAGGTATGAAGTTATCTACAGGAATAAGTCATTGTAACTTGAAAGGGATAAAATGAGCAAGATGAAGAGAACTAATGGAACGAGTTCAGTCACAAAGAAGATTTTATCTCCTCTTCTGCTCTTCCATTCCACCATGGGCACCTCTAAACTGTACTTCCTAAACTGTGGAGTAGTCCCTTACAACCAGCTCCAGGTGCTACGGAGAGAGAGTGCAACCAGGTCTCCCGAAAGAGTTACACTGTCACTGTTTTTGAATGAAGAGCAGCAAAGAGGAAAGTAATTATCTGACCTCCATGTCCATGCTGGCTATGACCAGAAAGAATAGACCTGAAATGCAGCTAGGAAGATTCATTCTTAGTCACTAGGTAGTGAGTTTGGGGCAGTCAATCACCAAAAAAGATTGTCTGGTGAAATTTTGGGTATCCCAGCTCTGGAGGGTCTTTAGGTACAAGTTGAACAAACGTTTTCAGGAATAACACAGCTAGAGCTGATCATATCCTGGGGCAAGAGATAGTCCAGATGACTTCTTAAGTCCCTTTCCCAGTCTATTTTTCTGCAGCTGTAATGTCGCTGTCTCTTTCCTTGTACAGACAGTATCTGTTGTAGTACTGGCTATAAAGCAATAGTGCAAATTTTTCTGTCATTGCAGAGCCTTATTCTAGCTAAAGAAAAAAACCCAGAAACAATTTTTTTATTTCATCTGTGTACATGAATTCCACTAACAGCAGTAACTTCCAGCAGAACGTCATGTGTCTGCCGAGGGATGAGAGTGGGTCTCTAAGTATTTTTTACATTAATGTATTTTCATGCAGTCTTTTCCCCCCAAACCAAGGCAGCGAAAAACCCAATAGATACAAATAAAAATGTTTGTTCAGAAAGGCAGGCAACAAACCTTTAACAAACAATGTCACTGTAACCTTAAATAGTAATTGTACTGCCTGGGGCATCTGATAAAGAATTCTAGTATTCTTGCTATATTGTGTCAGGCAGATGCATCAATCAAACTCCATAATGGACTAAATTGGGAAATAGGGTACTGGGAATAAACAGTTCTAAAAAGAGGTGAAACTTTGTGACAAGCAGCCTTAACAGACCAATCTTGATTCTAAACATAGAAGCAATTATAGCGCTTTTCTGGAGGCAAAGGACAATTATTGCCTAAACAAATAAACTAGTGTCTCAATACTTCAGGCATTCACCAAAGTTAGTTTGAAACACAGTTTTGAGATCTGACTAGTGGAGTTTCAGGGACCTTGTAGCTTGACCCATTAACTTTCATTGAACTGTATATGGACATCCTTTTAGATTATCCATAAACTAAACTGGAATAGAAACAGAAAACTGGAATGTGTTATGATTTTAGCACCAATTCTGCTGCCAACAAAAATAACTAGGTCTTAACTAAGATTGAATATATGTCAGGCTCTGAATTTGAATCTGCATGAACATTGCACGCTTAAGGTTCTTAAGTTCAGTGAAAGACCTGAACTTGAGCTTCTATTTGGAGTGTTTATTTAAATCTGTATGGCAAGCTGGGGGCAAATTTGACCAAAAAGAAAAGAAAAAAATATCAAAAAATAAAGAAAAGCTTATCTGGCCTTTTATACTGTATTGTGCTGAGTGCTTCAATGCCTTGTAGGTGAACGTGGAGTCCAGAGCCTACAGATTCGTGCTTGCATCCTTATTTGTAGCACATACCAAGTGGTATTGTACTACAACAGAAGGAAAAAAGAGTTTCCCAAGACTTTTTCCTCCATCAACAGTGGTTATTTAGACTCTGAGAACAATTTCAAATGTCACAAGTATTTAGATTTCTCTGAAATAGTTTTTACTTTGTTGTAGTTTGTGGTTGCATTTTATTCACATCCTCTCTCAAGATTAGCTGAATAGATTTTCTATAAGGATTAACAGAGATATAAAAATAAAATAAACTGCTTATGTGAATATAATCAGCATGGTCCTCATGGCATAATGATTTTAATGAAGTCTTGAAGATAATGCATAATCTTATTTATGTTGCATCACCATCCTGTGACATTCCATCTAATGTGATTTTACTTCAAATGCAAAACTACATCAGCATGTATTGTGAAGCAACTGCAGTGTTTTTGATGCAGTATCACGTTAGTCCGGTTGTTACGACTTGGTGCTTTTGCATCTGAGAACAACCTGGCTGATAAGCAGCTGCTCAGTTTTCTTTTTCAGAAGAATTTAAAACAGCTCCCCAACACACAGTGTAGCACCCTGTTTAAAAATTTGCTTCTGCCTCAAGAGAGCCTTCCCAGTCACATTGTAATACCATTTCCCATACACATGGCATTATGTTTTGTGTGTACAAACATACAATATGTATTGAAAAATAGGACTATCTTCTTCTCTCTCTACCAACCAAAGTGTAGGTAGGTTGCTTATAGTAATTGAGTTTTATTAGTGTTTGGATTTTTCTGATTTCTTGTTTGCTAATCCAAATGCAATGGTATTTTCTTGGAAGTTTCTTCTTCCTTCTTTTTTCTTTTTTGTTCTGGTGTCAGTACCATGAACTCTTTATTTAGTTTTCTTAGCTACTTCCAGTGGTTCTTCTTCCAGTCAGCGGAGCTGCTTCTGTGTCTTACTGTCATTGTATCATTGTAATATTTTGTGTAATTCCAGGAATGCAAGTTTCCGTTTATTTTATTAGCTTTCTTCTTACTTTCTGGTTTGGTTGGTTTTATTTTCTTACTAGCATTACTCTGACACTTCAGATCTACATCTCCCTGCTACTCATTCTTCCTATACATCTGATCATACTTTCTCTGTCATTATTTTGACAGCATAAAATACATTAACATGACTAGGCTGAGGGGACACCATTTATACAAATGAGCACCCTTTCTGTACACATTCCTGTTGGATTTCCATTGAGTGAGTACACCTGTTCTAAATGCTGTTGCTTCTATTTTTTAAACTCTAGGAAATACCCACTCGCGCTAAAACTGGAAATGATCACACCGTACTAAAATCACCAAGCAGTACGATATTCTAAGATTAGAAAAAACAGCCCTACTAGATCAAAACAAGATCCGTGTAAGGCCGTATTTTGCCTCCAACTGTGACCAAAACCAGAACCCTGGAAAGAGTATGAAAATGGGCAAGTCTAGGTGATATTTCCTCTAAGTACTTTCTCAGCCATTTGTAGCTCACCAAGCAGCTCAGTTCAAAAGATTTAAAATTTGTAATAGAGGGGAAATCCAAGTTTTCACACAAAAATTATTCCATGCAATTTTTTCTATATTGTTATAAAATATGTCTTTTATTGCACTTCTGATATAATCACCCATTTTAAATTTTACTATAAACACAAAAAGAGAAAAGCCAGTGATTCAAGGTAATTTATCTGTAGACTAAACCACTGTTTAGTTTAATAATCTATACATAGGATGTTTTCTAAACTCCATTACTTATAAATGAGAAAAGTTTTTGTTAGGCAAAGTTTTGTTAGATTAGAAAGTGGATTTGAATAGTTTGAAGCTATTTCAAAATTAAGTTTTCACAAGTTGTTTTGACATTTCTTTTCACAGTTTGAAAGTACCAAGTCACAACTGGAAAGGGAAAAAAGTTTACCTCATGTGCAACCTCAGGAGTTTTCAAAGTCTTTTAAAGGGAAGTTAGACTGGGTCTAGTTTTACTCCTAGAAGTTTGTTCATTCCTAACATTACTTGGTTGCAGTACAGAGAACTGTGAAATCTATGTGGATAGGGAGCAGCATTGTATTCCTGTCCTACATATAGCTTGCCTTTCCTTCTGTATGGGCAGTATATAATATTGTACTACCATCCTGTGAAGTACTATTGCAGCAGGACAAAAAGGTCTCCTATTATTTGGAAAGGGTAAAGGATGCATAATGAAGATGAAAGTCAGTTTTGGTGTGAATTTTGCTAAAGCATTCATACGTCTAATGTAGGCTGATTCTTCTGATCAGTCATTTAATTGATCTGGCACAAAGAAGGTTAACATTTCCATCTAATCATGATCACTTTCATCTTTCGTGCAGCTAAGCAGAGCAAGCAGTCTGGGAAGCCCTGTGGCAAAACCATTGTCAGTGCCAGACTGACAGAGCATTCAGCATTTGTCAGTTACTGGACAAAAACTGGATAACAGCATACAAAGCAAGCACAATGTTTGGGCCTGAAAATATGAAATGTGATTAAGTTACTTTTTTTTTTTTCTTAAAAAAAAAATAACACTATTAAAGGCATTTTGACAAGAATTAAACAGAAAAACAGGAACTTTATCTCAATCATTGTAATTTACTTCAGAAGTCTCAGGACTATGTATAGCTGAATCCTGCAGTTTCTCTTACACTCTTCTGCTCTTGAAAATCTTGCAATGGCTACTAAATGAAGTGGCAAATTGCATACATGTATTCAATGCATTCCTTTGAAGATTCTTCATCTCTCATTTTTCTTTAAATATCTGTTGTAGTTTCTGAAACACTTCCAAACAACTCCCGGCAAGTCCTGAATATCATCAGCTTGATTATTCTGGTTTTTACTCATTTTTTAATCTAGTTTTCTGATGATCAATCTCACACATTAGTGTGAATTTGTCCATTACAAGGAATGAATTGTGGATTATTTGCTTAGTTGAGCAGAGGACCCACATTTCATGAAGAAATTGGCTAATGGTGCACTGTGAACTTGTATTTGATTCACAAACCTCTTTTCTAATCCTAGAGACTTTTCCTATATCCCCCTCAGCCGATGTCCGTGCGGACGTACAAGAGCACGCCTCTCACTTATTTCACGTGTAGTGACTTCAGGAAGGTTTCTCCTTTTGCAATCATTACTATTTTAATCTGTCTACCAAAGACAATGCAGTTTAGGGAACACCTCCACACATATCTACAGCCACCAAGTTAGCTATGGAGTGGGAGACACTCACTATTGCCTCCATAGGTGCGTTCTTGCCATGGTTACATATCGGGTGGCTGGGGACAACCCACTGCAAAGCGCAAGTGGGATTCTTCAGCAGGAAGGATCAAAAAAGAATGGCTAAAAGATAGGCATTTTGTTCACCTTATCTACAAAACATTTTACCCTTGTAGTCTACATGGTCTTTCCCACCCCCACTTTCTGCAGCAAATGAAGCAGAAGTCTTATGGGTATGAGAGGGGAGTTCAGGAACATGTGGAAAGTAGAGGACCTGAGTAGCCAGACCCCCACTTTTCATGCCAGAATTGGTAGCTGGGCTGGAGGTGGGCAGGATTGTTATCAAGGCACTGCATGGGCTGGGGAATCCTAGGGGAGCATCAGGGCAGGGACTGGCAGCCAGGACTCATCCCACCACCCCAGCCAGGAACTTCTTCCTCTTTTCTTTTGCTCCTTGCCCTGCTACCTTCTCAACTATGCCAAATTTTAAGCTCCTGTAATTTTTCCCCCCTTTTCTTCCTCCTTTCTTCCCCATTTCTATCCAGTCATTGTGCTCTTTTCTTTCATTTTCTCCTCTCCCACCCTAGGTCCCCATAAATGATGAAAATCTTCAAAGAATTTGGGAAACCAAAGTAGGAGCACTGACAACATATGCTCACTTGCTTTTGGTGCTTTTCAGTCCTGTTTTGATTCCCTAAACATTTTCCACAGGTTGTGCAGACAGACCTGGCTAACAACTTTAATCCTGTTGTCAAGCAGCTGGCTTTTCTCAATTCACTCATCTCTCACAAATTACTCAAGGCACAGTCAGTCCCCATCAACTTTTGTGGAGAGGCTTGGCCCTCTTGGGCCATGCTCAGATTAGCAAGAAGTAGAATCAAGCAAGAATGGAGACGAGGATCGAAATATTTAAGGCATACACTGTTTGAGCAAGTTGACTTCAGACTAGCTCTAACATAGGAAGCAAGGAGAGCCCTGGCAGGGTTGGGAATCCTCTCCTCTGAGGAAGAATGGGCACTTCCCTTTGTCCACTATAATGGCTCATGACACTTCAAACCCTCTGTCTTCATTGTAAAGGGAAAGAAAAGCTTGAAACATTAGCTTTACTCCAACAGCAGGAGAAGAAAGTACCCCATTCCTGTGTCCTCCCATTCATCTGAGTGTTAAAATGCCTAAAATTCCTCCTGAAACCTGGGGTCAAAAAGGGAACAGAAAACACAGCCTTTCTGCCCTTAAGAGAAAGAAGACTGGGGATGGAGGTGCTAATTAAAGGCAGGCGGTGTGAGAAGTAGTGCAATCACCTGGGAGAGGTCTGAAGGGCTGTGCACCGTGGTGAGAAAGGGGTTCCTTACCTCTGCCTGATCCCAGCTTTCACTATGTGCTCTCATTTTCTAGACACCTGATCTGAGTCTCTGAGGTCCTCTGCTGAAGTGGTAAGTGCTCATGGCTGTTTGTAAAGCTGATGGGAGTTCGTCTTTGAATGTGTGAGCTTCAGTGAATGTTACTTTTCTTACCTCAAGAAATGGTGAATACTTCAGCTAGGTTGTTCTTACACACAGAAGCTCTCTATCCATTTTTCTTAAAATCAAACACCTGAGAATCAAAATATTTTAAATAGCTAGCCACAATATCTTAAAGGAACTGTATTTTGATTTTTTTCCTTCTCACTTAACGTCTCTTAATGGGCTGACCTCTCCAGCCAGGCTACATGTTCTTCAACACTGTAATCAGAGCCTATGTGATAAAGCAACCTCTTGCTGCTGTTGTTTTGCTCAGAAAGCCTGTGCTACAGAGGAAGATGGGAATATTAAGATTATGAACTACAGATACTTGAGGTAGTATGGTAGTATTTCATTGCTGAAGTTTTTTAATTGTGAGCCAAAATATTTCAGATTTTGTTTACTTTCGAAGATGAAATTTCTCCACTGTTTAATTTCCCTAAATAGCTTTAATGCTATGAAGTCTGAAAGTGGTCCTAGATATCTCACACTAGACATCCAAAATTAATGAAGCTGTTTTTTTCTTAGTCTCCCCATGTTACTGGTCTTAACAGTAGACATAATAATAGAATGTCATCATTAAGAAAAGTTGTGAAATAAAATTAATGTTAAAGCATGTTATATTGGAGTATAAACTCCTGAAAAACTGTTGCAAAAATAGGATTGTGTTCAAATAAAATTGCTGGAGGATTATAATTATGGAATTAAACAGGATTTTGGTTGGGATTTATGTAGGTATTTAATTTAGTAAAACTTTGAGTTCATACTACAGACATTAGGATTTGGATTAGGTTTTGCTGTAAGAGCATAGTAAATAGAGTACAAGTACTACTTCTGAAAACATTGTATGGCATCTTTATTCATTGGGTCTCTTTTTAGAAAGCATAAACGAAGTTTTCAACGTGTTTCTTGTACCAGAATACAATTGTTCTTCACATATACAACACTACACTATTTGCTGATGGTAAGAGTGACCTTTAGCCAGCTTATACCTGGATTTCACTGTTTCCAAGGTAATGGTGGGGAGGAAGAAGTATACTTACCAAGTACAATCTTCAGCCATTTTTAGTGCTGTCAGGTCAGAAATATTTACAAACCACTCTTCTTTAGGGTACTAATCTGTGGATGCTGATGCACTCCCAGGTTTGGATTGCACAATCACATTGTGTCCCTGTGAATTTATGGGCAATGTCATACCTGCTCATATGCAAGCAACATAACCCACCCAAGACAGCCCTGGTGACTCAGGAACTTTAAAGTTTGATGATGACATAACTCTCAGCTTTGGAGATGTCACTGTTTTTAATAGCGGCACATGCGAGTCTGTTACCATGGTGCATTAATGACATGTATTATCAGAATTGCCTTAGACATGCCTGTAAGGGATCTTTACTGTATGTGTTTACAGTGCTTGCTTCTTGTCAATTGGAGGAGACACTATGGCTTAGTAGGCTCATGCACAGATTTTATAGGATGTCAGAACAAAATGATTTTTTATTGAGGAAGGGTCAAACAAGTTGTGCTTTTTGTTGTGTGACACTAAACAATATAAGAAGCATGTTAAAAAAGCTCAGGGCTCTCACTAGAAGGCAAAGGCTATGAGAAATGATTTAAAGCTACATTATCCTGTTTCTAATTCCTTTTCTTTCTTCCTGCGGAAATGTAATTGCAAGAGGCTGGGAGAAGGGATTGGAGCGTTGGCTTCTATGTCAACCTTGAAGAGAGTCATAAAGTCTCTTTTATGGGTTTCTCTCTAGCCTAGTTCCACTTTTCCAAATTAGAGGAGACAATATGACAATCTTAGCTAGCTCTGATCTTACATCTTAATTTGCAAACTCAGCAGCAATATCAGTGCCCGACTTTAGTGGATATGAGGAAATATTTTTGAATTTAAACAGTTTTCCATTGGCCTGCAGTAAAGGTCCTTTTTTACAATTGTCTGAACATTGCTTTAAAGACCTCCTCCCCCCTAATTTAATAGGTTTTGATAATAAATATTCTGGATATCTAACGTCTGTCTCAGTTAAACTGCCTGTTAGATCCTAGATATAGAAGTCAAATATGCAGCTGGAAGATTCAAACAATAAATTAATTGTGCTGATTTTTTTCTGAATCGAGCTCAGCAAACATAGACACTAGAAATATATAATTCTGGGAAGCAGTCAAAGATTTTTTTTTCATACTAATCTGATGAGGACTGGCTCAGATTTTTTAAGGTATTTGGAATAATTTTTAACTAATGTCATTATGTATAAAAACCTGACAGCCTTACAGTATCCTGTATCATCTATTCCTTCATGTTTCCTGGTATCACTTAATAAAATACTTGAAGCTGCAGCATTCTGCTGCTGCTGTCGGTGTGCCTTGGTCATGACCTGGAGGGACCACCCACTCCTGTAAAAGAGAGGGTAAGTCTGTCTCTATGCTAATTTGATTTTAGACCTCCTTTGAAGAAAAAGTATGTGTATCCTTCAGTCAGTTTCAGCCTGAGCTACTTCTGTGATGCAAGTTTTGGTTTGCAGAAGCCATTTATAGCTGTAGGCATAAGTCAGAGAGTGTTTTGTGTGCATATGTGTGCAGGAGAAGGGAAACTTCTATTGGTATTTTTGTTTCTTTTCCACTTGAAGAAAACCCAGATATTTTGCTACTTGTATTTGAATAAATGACCAAGAAGAATAGAGGCATTAATATTAGCCAAAGTGAGTCTTTAGTTAATGAGATGGGATTGATCACTTTGAAGGGAAAAAAGTAATATCCTATGACATATAAATCTAAATGTATTGGTTAAAGATCTAAATAATTTTATTTGCCACAAAAGAATCTCTTGTAATTAGGAACCAAAAATGCAGTAAGCCGATGAAGAGAAAATAAATTTATTGAAGCGATCTTGCAAATCACAGTTAATTGAGCCACAAACAAAGCAGCAAATAAAGGAAATAATGTGGTAATTGGAACCCTCATCCCTTATTGGCATACATTATGGGTTGCTATCTTTTAGCAGTATTAAATCATTGCATGTGAATGTTGCCAAAAAAACTCTTCATTTCCTTTTAGTGACTTCTTACTGCCCTCAGTTGAAGTTTAATAGAAAAGGAAGGACATGATGTAGTTTTAATGACAGGAAACCCATGGCTTCCAAATGAATAAATTCCATCACTGGCTGCCACAAAGTGTGCTAATTATTTCCTTTGATAAATTAAAAGCCGTAAAAGTCCAAAGTATATAGCATGTGGTTTACAGTTATAGTCTGTCTGTCTGCATTATTGAAAGTTCATATAAACCTCATTATTTTAATTTAATAAACATTAGAATTATTTTTTTACACCAGTAGGCTGTATAGAAAGCATATGTTGAAGACAAACTTGTCTGACAGAAGGGTAAATAGCCCACGAACTGAATAACCAAAGAACATGATATGTCATGTTGTGATAGCTCAGTTTTTTAAATGATATTTTCAAATGAGCAGATGCTTATTTTTTATCTTCATAAATAATGAATACCTTTATCCTGTAAATGAGTACTTAATTCTGCAAAGTGTGTTTTGATGAATGATACCTTCCCTTGTGTTTCAGAACGCAGGCTGAGAAAACTTGGGAAAATATTAGGGAAATGTAGAGAGCAATATGGAGATTTTATTATAAATACTGCAAGGTAAAAAAAAAAAATCCTGTTCTGTCTGAAGGAATGAAACAGATATCCAACTGTTGATTTAAAAAAACAGCGTGTGTTGATTTTTTTCTTTTTTTTTTTTTTTTTTTTTTTTTTTTTTTTTTTTGGTGTGGTGGTGTGTGGTGTTTTGTGGGTTTTTTTGGTTTTTTGTTTGTTTTGTTTTGTTTGCTTTTTCCCTCCATCCAAAAAAGACCATAGCCAATGAGGGCCTGAATATATTTAATGACTATTGTACTAATGACATTCAATTCTGATTGATACCTCATGGAATTAGTCCCTAAGCCTAGTACTAAAAAGAAGAGACTGAAGAAGGAGAAGTAAATGCAGTTTTTATAGGTTATGGATGTTCTTGGATTATTATTCTAAGATGTTTTAAAAGGGAAATATTTCACTTTCAGGTTAGCCAGACAATCCAGTAAAAGAAATCTGTTTCAGTGCCAAATCTTTTGCTGTGTCCTGATCCAACGCACCTGACTCCAACTGTAAACTGTCTCAAATGTGCTTTTAAAATAAACAAATACTTTAGGTGGGCTGCTTGACTGATTTTGCTAAGTATATTCATTTGGTAATGAAATTAGGAGTTTCTGGAGACATGAGGCAGCAATGGTGTACCAGAATAGAGGGAATAGGATCACACAACAGATATCTGGAACCAGCAGGAAGATGAGCAGAACTAGGTCTGGCAGGACCAGGAAAAGGCAAAAGACAGGCAAACCATTTGCCCACTTTAATTTAAAATGTGTATTATAGAAAGTAATCACAGATACTGATTAAAATGACAGGCATTGGAGCACGTAGTGTTTTTCCACAGTATCTGACCGAATGTGTTGCAGAGGTGGGTATGCAAAGAGATCTGCGTCTTACTGCTGGGAAGCTGCAGCTCCCAAATGGCTGGATCAAAGTGTCTGACCAAATGAGTAATGCTACAGCTTCTTTGTGCTGCTTATCAGACTGTGTTGTCTCCCTAGAACAAATCAAACTCTGTTGAGCAATACAAATGTACAGCTGGTTTGACTTGCTTGTGCTGGAGAACAGCTTTACTGCAAATATGTAGGGAATATTGAGCCACTTGCTATGTATGTCTATGAGCAATTAGTAGCTCAGTGTAAAACTAAGAATGCATTTCCTGTGTTCTTAGAAGTATATACCTGAACTTTATGAAGCAAATTCAGACTTCCATGTGCTACAGGGCTGAAGTTGGTGGAATCGTATCTAGTTGCAGTGATGCTGACTTGGTGCTATAATGACACGATGTATCAGCTATAACTCATCAGTTTTAGAGTAAATGACACTGCACCATGTTATGGGAAAATGTGTTATTTTTTGGAAGAAAAAAAAAGTTTAAAAGTACCTGACTTTATGAGAAAGTGCCTGAGTCAACTTCCAAGAGAAATTATTCTTCCTTTTGGTGAACTGGAATGGAAACGTATTTCATTTTTTGTTTGAGGTGCCATACCAGCACTTTTCTGTCATTTCATTGTTACACGGTACCAGGAAAAATGATTTTGAGGGAAATATATAGGCTAACAAGTTTTCTGAATCTTTTTAGTTGAAAGGGAGGTTGAAAGAGAACTGGAGGAGGTGTTTTAGTATTATTGCAGAAGTAATTTGGTGTTGTAAGGAAATGTAGGAGGGTGATTTCTTCCACATTGCAGCATACTGCAGCCTTAGGAGTACTGAAATATACCATACATTCTAGTCGAAGTATACTTAATTGCAAAGAGCTAAATAAAGTCAACTGAAAATGCCAAATCTATAGTAATGCTTGCAAGAATATCGCCTTGAAGAAGGGCACACTCCTCTCTAATAATAAACCTATGAAAAATAGAATAAAGGACCATAAATAGCATAGTAAAGTCAAATCAAGCACAAAATAAAAATATCACAGTAAACTGCAACAAGATTGCAGTGTACAAATGACTGCTACCTAACAATTAGGGGACCCATCACAGTCTCATTTTGTCTGTTGTATGAAATTTGGGAAAGTCACGCTAGTACTTCTTTATTTTTTGTTATAAAGACATATTGGTGCCTGCTCGTAAAATGCAAACACACTTTGACCATGCAAAGGGATTCTGCTCCTTTGCTCTTCCTTTTTCTTTCTTCATCCTTTTCTAATTAAGGGAAGATAAGATTACTGCTTCTTTAGAGATTATTTGCTTCATTGATTTTTGCCCCCCCCGCGCCCCGTAGTTGCAACAATTTTCTTGTAAGCTGAAAATGACTTGCATAACAGCTAACTTGACACTGTTGTGAAACAAAGTATAGAGACAAAAACGTATTGTAAGAGTTTCCTGTAAAATACTAGTGGGACTTGAACACCTGACTAATATTAGCAGCATGGAATAGAAATATTTTGTTTTGAAGAGTTTCATTATGTCTTTACTATTTCTTATAGTTCTCTTGAGATAATTATGTGTATTTTGTGTCTTAAATTTTATAGGCATTGAATTTTCTATTTGATAACAGATGATTATATTTAGAGAGAGCTATGTGAACAGCATTTGCACCATGTGCAGAAGAACTATTTTCTGTAAGTTTTGTGGAAATATAAGAAAAACCAAGGCTTTTTCACCATCTTGTAGTTCAAAGGCAACTAAGATGGACATGATATTTAAGGAGCAGATAGAAAGGGAAATACAGGGTTGCTGTGAAAATCTTTCCATCTTACCATTTTTCAGAGGTTAAAGAAAGCACTAAGGGAGCTGGACAGGGCTATGGTCAAATGGGTAATCTGCCTCTGGCCAGATTTTCAGCCACAAGCAAATAGGAGTTACCTCTCTGTGAGAAGTTATTTCAGTTGACTATGAGAAACAGAAGGAGGAGGGGCTGTGGTTTCTTTCTCTACCTGCAGGAGGTCAATGTAAGTGATGGTGATGAAATTCTCTCCTTGATTTTTCTGGGCTGTTTACAGCTCATGTAGTACACCACCACAGCATGTGTGAATGAGGATATGACACAAGATCTCTCTGATGTTCTCGGGTAGTATAAATGCATGTTCAAATGTTTCTTCTGTTCAGGAACTAGAAAAGTTCTTGATTTAAAGGCTATAAATCAAATGCTCTTCTATACTCTAAACATGTCACTGGCATTCCTTGAAGAGTAGGTTGGGGCTCCTAGGTTTCAGGTTAAGAGGAAGCAGCAATTTTTTTTCTGGGCAGTATGAATACTTCTGCTCTATCCAGGGAGCACAGAACAGTGACATGGTGAGACTCTAGTGTGTTTTGTGGCACAGGTCCACCCTCAAAACACAGTGCATATTTAAATTGTTACTAGCTTATCTTGTGTATATAATTTTGTGCTCATTTGTAATTTTAGGGAAAGAGAGGTTAACTTTTAATGGAGATAATGGGGACCAACTGTGGTCCACTTGAACTATGGACATCTTCTGAGTAAACTGAATTTCCCTTATCTAAATCCTGTGTCACACCAGTAGTGAGGCTGTGTTAGCACAGGAGCTCCATGGTCATCCTGATATGCAGTTTAATTGAACTGACACTTAGAACTTGCCTGCATGTCCAGCCAAGCCCCATCATGTGAGGCTGCAGCAGGTTTCTGGAGAGTCCCTTTGAGCTGGTGTGTCTGCCCTCCCCTCAGTTTTCTGGGGGAGGTGATGCACGGGACCCAGTCCTAGGAAACTGTCTACGTGCAGCTCATAAAGATTGGCCAGCTTTACACAGTGTTTTCTTTTTTTTTTTTTCCTCTGGGATTCTTTACCAGTTGTTTTTCCTGAGAATTTGCTTAGTGGTCTACCTGTGAAGAAAATCTAATCCACCATCTGGCTTGGGTCTATACGAAATGACTGAGACTCAGGAGGAGATGATTACTTTTAAGTTGGTCTTCATGCATTATTGCTGATTGACAGAATAGGATGTATACTTAGCACACTATTTTTTCATTTCCAGATGCCACAGCCAACATAGGCTGCTGAAAAGCTCTAGATGTAATTACCAATAGAAAAATGTTAGATGGCTGCATTTGTTGCTGCATGGGTTTCTTACTGTCACAAATGTTTTATCTGCTTTTATCTGGTTTCTGTCCCTCTCGAGTGAGTGAGCTACAATAATATTTTGCTATGATATATAACGTTTCTGTTGCCATAAGGTGGAAAAGCAAGAGGGTTAAATATCAAATGGTTTGCTTGAAGCTCTAATTTGAAATCCCATCAGGGTCACTTGTTTACTAGCACTAATAGTTAACTAGTGCACAGCCTTTAAATTACTGCTTATTACAGCAGTGCTGTTCACACCACTGTGCTTAAGGACCTGTCAGCATTTCTAGTGGAAAACTCTTTTTTCAAAGGCTTATGACTTTGTCATGAATATTTGCTCTGAAACTTGCCAAATGTCATCTCAGGCTAGAAACAGATGATTTCCTTTATTGGAGACTGCTTGACTTGAGGGGGGAATAAATCAGCTTTCAAATTTTGAACATAGAAGAGCTGACTAAAATGTTTCCCCACCACAATACTCTATTTAAAATAATGTAAATGAGGAGGGTTCTGGGACTCTGGGCTAATGAAGAGGTAATACAGTAAAAAAAAAAAAAAAAAAAAAAAAAAAGTACGTCGATTTGTTGTAGCTTTGCAACGAGCTCTGTCATGATAACAATACACACTCTAGCTTTTACGAAATATTGTCAAGACTTTGACTGTTAAAACTCAGATTTTCTTGAGTGCTTGCATACTTCAGTTTGCTCCTCTATATTGACCTTTTTATTCCCATCTATTAGATATAACTACACTCAAACTGAGGTGACTTGGGTTTGATTCTTAGCTATCCGTAGATATTTTTGTACCTTCAGGCATGTAATACAGACAAACTCTTGTCTTATTGTCCCATCTGCAATGCTACCCCACAGTTGCTTTCCAGCCCCTCTGGTCACATGCTGAGGAGGTGAGAGCTGCTTCAGGACCTCAGCTTCTGTGCTGCAAATGGCACTCGGAATCCTCACGTTGGAGAAGTTTTATTTTGGGGGAATTTCCTCTTGCTTTTCAGAAAATAGACACCTCTTTATGCTTTTCTTTCCTACTGATCAGTATTCAAGGAATATTTCTTTTCCCCAGAAAACAACTCAGAGCTTTTAATGGTGAATTGCTTTATGAAGGAACAACATTTGTCTTTTCTAATGACATGGTGGAGAACTTTATTTTTGCTTTTGTTTCTTAATTTTCCTTGAACAATAAATGTACCTAGACTCCAATGCTCTTAACTTTGCTAAATTTTGTTGTCTTTTTTTCAGTTACCTGAATAATTCATGAATCAAGTTAGTGTCTTTCTTGATGCTGCATGTTACACTATGCTAAAACTGGGCAGATAACAGCTTCAAACTTTCAAAGGTCTTTTTTTTTTTTGAGTACTGTTTTGATAAAACTAGTATTTTCAAAACTCTCACATTGTGCTCAAGCACTTGTACCAGGATTACTGTTTTGGAGATTTCAATGCACATTTTGGAGAAATCTGTCAATCTACATATCGGGAAATGACTAAGTATTCAGCAGTCCTGTATGGTTAGCTTCAGCTCCATAGTTTGGGATGTATTTTCTGCTGGCCAGTCTTCAGGTTTTGAGGTACAACATTTTCACAGCACTGTTGTTCATGCTTTCTTGTTCACAGCTACATGTGTTTTATTTAACATGCTTATGTCTCTTGCTGTCTGCTTGTAAGTGTTAGGAGAAAAAGGTACGTATGCTAATAGATCATTTTTCTTTGAGAAAAAAATAGAAATATAAACTTCACCAAAGTGTGCTTTACTTACAAAGGGAGAGCACATAATGCAAGTAAATATGATTTTTCAAAGGTTTTAAAGAAGTTGCTGAAATAAATATGCCTGCCACTGCACCAAATAATCACTCAGTAACCTGGATGAAACCACAAGGCCTAGGGAAAGGTAAGTATGACAGCTTTAAACTTAGTTTTGAGATCTGATAGGAATTGGTATACAAGCTGGAGAAAGGCAGAGTCAAATTCAAAACAGGGGTAAGAAAATACTGAGCTAGCAGGCCCACAGCCCTGAATATGTTTGTTTCTTTGACATTAGGGTCACTGCAGGAGCCGTAAGATAAGTGAGCAGATTTCAAGAGTTGGTTTTTTTTTATTTTTCATGCAATAAGATATGTAAGAAATAGAGAGTAAGTGGGAAATGCACAATTGTTCTTGCAGGTTATCCACACAATCTTTAAACTGAACAGAAATACTCCATACTTGTAGTAAATTGTAGCTTTCATGCACCAAGTTTATTGTGGATCAAATGTACAGTGATTAAAGCTGAAAAGCTGTATAAAAATGAATTGCAGTGACGTTGCAATGGAAGCTTAAAAGGAGATGGTTGCAAGACCAATCTAAGGTAAAGGTGCTCTGAAGTGTTGGGGCTATTGGTGAAGAACTCTATTGTTCATCAGTAGTATAAGCTAGGATTACAGGAATATTATTTTAACCCCTTGGCTTTGCCGTGAACATTTGTGTAGAATTCATCCACTGGGCTTCTGAACACATCACGCACACTCATGTCTCCACTGATCTGAGTGCAATGCTAGCAACAGTGATTCATTGTTGTGGTGATTATGCTCGATGCAGAAAAAAATTAACCTTGAAAAACAGTAAATTTACTTTCCTTCGAAATCTTTGTACCACATGCAGATGTTAATTATTTCCTATACTATTTCTGTCATTTAGGTGAAGGATCCATGTGTGCCTTCCGTGACCCCAACTAGGTTGTTAACCGCAACAGAGAAACAGGACTTCAGAGGGAGTTGCTAACCTTCACTGAATAGCCTGTCAGCCAGAGAATGATACAGAGCACCTTCAAAAGGTCCCCTAAGTAATGAGCACTAAGGAGGGTTATAATGGGCCCATCATTAGCTCCAGTTAATATTTTGACCTAATGCCCACATATACTACAGGTGTCATACAGGGCCACCATAGAATTAATCTGCAGGATATTTTGTGGTTGTATGATGACAACACATTTCTTCAGCATGTTTCCCGACTCGTAGGCCTTTATACGTATTTTATATAATGTAAGTAAATTATGACATCTTGCACATATTTTTTATTTCTTCCCTCAAGATCAGTCACCCACGGTGAACAATGAATCAGGTACATAGCCATGCAAAAGAGAAAAATAAATGGCAAGGTGTTAAAAGCTTACCCTCTAACAAGTGTGGAACAAAATGTAAATACAGCTACCAGGAAAACTCATCCTTCCTCCTATTGTGTGCTCTTTTGTTCAACTGACTATTTTTATTTTTCTAAATCCTGGTACTACTTACAATTTTGAAAAGGATGAAGACTTGTTCACTTCTGCAGGCACTTTTATGGGTCTTCTATAAACTCATCCCCTGCCTTCCATAGAGATCTTACTTTCATGATAAGTAATTTATTTAGGTCTTTCTATTTGTGTGTCTGTTTTCCACTTTATTAATGTTGTTTGCTCAAGATGTTGGACATTCTTGCCTTCTTACTTGATAGTTAAGGATCCTAATCATGGTGGTTGTTAAGGATTCACCTTCTCAAAAGTGACGGCTTTCCTTGCTGTTTTGTTGGTAGTTTCTTTACATCACTTCCTCAAGAATGGCAATAATTTTGTAAGCTGAACCAAGAGAATGTTAATATTATTCATATTTCTCAACCAGATTTAGGCACAAATTTGTCGGGCTCCATTCGTCTGCTCTCCTCTCTGTGTGGTGTAGACAGTTATATTTTATTAACCTGTGCAGTCAAACTGCTGAGTGAATTTCATGTGACTGTAATCTGGCAGTCATATTGTAGAATGCATTAATTATAACAAGACAATTCATACATTTTTTGTGAAGCAGTACCAGAGACACCAGAAGTTTATGGTCAGTTCATTTAGTAATAGGATATTTAATACAAGGAGGAGGCAATATTTGAGTGAAAAGTGCATACTTTTAAATTCTTTGCACACACATGCACTCTTCAGCCCAATAAGATTTTGTATTCTTGTATCACTTATATTAAAAACATGCACACAAAGCAACAGAGAATTCATGCTCATGCTCCAACGTAATTTAATTAAAACAAAAACATCTAATAAAATGGTAAAAATTATGTTCTTTAACAATTATACAAATTGAGCTAAAATTTCAACTTAGCTTGTAAATTGATAGCTTATTCCATATTCACTCAAATAGAGAGTGCAGGCTATATATTTGTGTGTGCACTCATAACCTTTTTCTTTGAGCTAAGCAACTGTAGATGAACACAAGTTGCTTTTTTTCTATGCAGGAACTTGTTAAGAGACAAGTACAAAGATCATGAAAGAATGTTAGCTGTTGGTTTAAAATCAGTACTACCAAAGCTTAGTGTATTTCTGAATACCTTTATAATCAACATTTAGGTTAACTATGCACATGTAATGTTGAAATACTTGTTAGAAATAGATTCTGCATAGCTTTGCCAATTTAGATAACTTGTTAAAGGCCTTATTATTTTGAGGAATTGGATAATGTTAAATTCTAAAAGGCCATTGCAAATAATTTCATTCATTGAGAGACTGTACTTACCAGAGAAGAGAAAAGAAAGTATTTTGGATGACATTTAACTTGACTTCATTAGGGCACGAGACCTTGAAATTCTCATATGGGCTTACTACATACAAATTAATTTTCTGTTAGTGTTTTTTTTCTCTCTCTTTTTTTCTCCCTTTCTCAATTGAGTTGTTTTCAGGGATATTCAAGCACTCTCAGTGCAATCTTTTTTTCTTTTATTAAAAAAAAGTAAAGGAATGAAAACTTTTCTTGAGACCAAGCTGTTCAGCGCTTAAAATGATAAAATCTGATCAATCCATGTTTGTTGTTTCTTTCTCTGTAGCCGCTAAAAATAAATCCTTCAGGAGAACATTTCTTTAGCTCACTTTTTCATTATTTCCAGAGGCAAAAGCTGGCAAGGCAATTTATAATTCAATTTTTGCTAAATCCACAACACCTAATATATATGTCAGGCATTTCAACGGCAGGGTACTTTGGGGATAGGTGATAAATTGTACTGATTATAAGTGCAAGCTGTTCTTCCAAAACATCATATCAAAAAGAAGGCAAGTATTATTAGGAGAATGTAATGTATCTTTAGAATGTCCAAAAACATAAGAGATAATCACTTCATGTGAATATATTCTCCCTTGAGTTTTACAGCTCAATATTAAGGTCTTACCATGTTTTTGATAGCACTCATCTGGAGGGAGGGACCATCACGGGTTGGTAGTCTTTCAGCAGCCACATCACTCTTAGACCTGCAATAATTCATTTCTCCCAAAAAAGGGCTTACTATGAAACCTGAAACATAGTCATAATAATTTTCTGACTATGTTGGGGTATGTGAAAAGTATAAATATTATTTTATAATATAATCTCCCCTGATCTTTTAAACATGCTTTCAATGTTTCCATGTATTTTCCTGTGAGATACATACAACTTTAACTGAGCAAAACCAAAAAAGTTCTTCAGATTCATCTTTGTTGTGAAGCTAATGTAAAAATAGGGAAAAAGACACTGTCTTGGGATCTTTCCTCTCAGTTTCCGCTTTTACCAAAAATCTGTTAATCTTACAAAGATGAGATTGACATATCAGCTACAAATAGTTGGAATAAAAAAAAAAAGTCAAATGAAACTGGATAGTTCGGATTTGCTGGAGTGATGCAAACATTTTCACCTTTATGTCATTGGTCTGAATTTAGCTGGGCTGATTTTAACTGGGCTTCTCAGCAGATGCTCCTTGTTTTTCTTGCCAACTATAATCTGTGTCCTGCTCAGACTCTCTGAGGAGACGACTATGACCATAGTATTGGTTTAAGATCCATCCTATACTATCCTGTATTTCCTTCTCTTTAGAGTATCAGGAAATTATTTTCTTGCTTTAAGGGAGGGAACCCTTGTAAAGTTTTCTAAAACAGATAAAATTTCTCTTAAAGGCAAGAAAAAAAAATTACAAAATTTATGTACATCTAAGATTAAGTAAAGTGTCAGTAATAAAAGCGATAAGGCTTAGAGCAAGAAAAAAGGGCTCCAACAACTCCTGTTGTATCCAGTTTCTACTTGTCTGCAACTTATATTTCTCAGTTTCTTCCCAACTGTGTCCTAAGCCTTCTCAGAAATTCTCCTTAGTGTGGATAATGTTGGAAATGTTTTGTAGATTCAAGTCAGTATTCCAGGTGGTAAAAAGCCATCTATCCCAGAATGCTTTTCAGTCAAATATTTTTACCAGAATTTCCAGTTTGCTTTGCATCTACAATTTAATCTACTCTTTGTGGAAGAAGGGGAGGATTTTCACTGTAAAATAAAATCCCCCTCTCAGTTGCTACCAGTTGGAAAAAAAAATTATTATACTCCTCAACAGCATGTTTCAACATTCTGAAAATATCAATTTTTCATTTCACACTTCCAATGAAAACAAAGAAAATATTTTTGTACATTTTAGTCGGTATTACTTTACTCCATAAGCCCACTTTTAAACTGAGTCTTGCATGAAAGAACACATCAGTGAAAATGAGGACTGAAAGTGAATGAAGTAAAAGCCATTACCCTCCTTCTGAAAGAGACTTTCACATCAACAAATTAAGGGACCTGAGTAAAGAGAATATTTTTTTTCTTTTCTCTCTCTTGCATCAATCCTCCTCACCCTCAAACTCTTAATTTAGTCCCTTTTGTATTACCTAAACTTGTTCAATGAAGAAGATGAACAAAAGTGGAAAACAAATGCTCACTCATGAACCAGACCAGCTTAGTGTGCTCACTTGTCTGAAAGACTGATGAGATAATACCTGCAAAAGAATGGTCTGCTCTGACAGGAAAAGGAGAACCAATGTATCCAGAACACCCAATAGCTCATCTGGCAGTAAATGAGAGGTCAAAATGTCAATCTGCCAGTCCTGCCCCTTGCAGTATTAGAAATCTATTAAAGAGGTCCTAACATCTATTCAGTAGTATTATAGGCATTCTTATAGCATGGATGGGAAATTAAAAATAAGTGGAAGTATGAATAGCAAAGAGGTACTCTCAAAGGAAACATAAAACAAAGTTGGAGTAAGAGTGAAAAATATACTGAAAAAAAGTCAGTGAGAAATATTCTCTGCCGAGTGGCAGGGAAAGAGATACTTGAAGATATTTGAATAAATAGCAAAGAATAAAATAAGGAAGAATCATGAAGGCATCTGCCCTCTTATTTCAGTCTTTCCCATTGAAAGTCAAAAATAGTTCCTTAAAAAATGTGGTTAAATGTAGTTGAGAATTGTCTGCTCGTGATTGATGATACCAGGGAGGCATGGTTTCTCTTTGGCTACATTTCTTGGGTACAGAAGGACACTGTGTTGTAATACCTTGCTAGATAAAGACATGCTTAAATTCATAGGGCTATTAGTTGAACCTAATCTCACACTGGCAAAAACTGTTACTACAGCAGGCCAGATTGAATCAGCTATTAATAACACAAAGATGTCATGGCTTCCCAAAAGAGATCCTTAGCACAAGTTGTAGGAGAGATTAGTATTTTTCATGTTATCAGAAGCAAACTTAAAGAGGGACATTGTCTACTGTATGTTTTTCCTGAAGAGACTTTGAGAGAGCAAAGAAAGGAACCAACCTAGAGGAATTAAAACATCCTGTATTTTCTCATCATTTTCCATTAAAAAAATAAAATTTGGGCTTCCATTTATACAAAATTCTTATTATAGATACATTCTGGGCCTTGAAAAGCGTGGTGGAGAAGAAGGTAATTTTTTTGGAATGAATGTTTACTTTTGGACATATTTGCTTATACCCTGATGACACATTAATGGGCTTGTTAGAGGCCCTATGACTTTAATGGGACAGAATTGAGGCTGGTGTGTAAATATCCTCAAGCCAGTGTAAAAAGCATAGTTCTCAACCCTCGGGAATAAGGGAAGACTTTTGGTGAAGCTGCAAATGTTATGACTGTTATGTTTTTAATCTTATTGACTTATTAGAGGGAGTGGAGATGGGCTTATTAACTAGTCAGTGGATTTTGGGAACAGTATCTTATATCTTCTACTCTTGTGTGTGAGTTTCTGCAAAAAGATCTAGAATTTGAACCACTGGCATGGTGTTTCTAAGACTTGTCTAACTGAAAGTCTGGAAGAAGATGGGAAGGTCGTATTTTTTTATGAGTCTGAGGGACCTTGAAGGCAGGCAAAGCACAAACTCGATGTTGAGATATAAACTATTTTCAGAATAAATATAAATGTAGCTCCTCCTGAATATGGTACTTGTTAAGCGAAGTGTTAAAAACGTTACTAGCCCTTTGCCTATGAGAGTAGAAAGACAATTTCAGCCTTCACAGAGGGGCCAGCCTTCAGTCAGTCTCCTAGTTACAAGTGTCTGTTTCTGTGTACTCCCTAAATTAAGAATAATAAAATAAAGTTCCACTCATTTTCTCTCCTCCTTGTAGAAATGAAGTGAGTGTAGCACTGACTTTCAAAAGATTTTACAGAAATATCTTGTTGGGTGCATGTGTTCTTAACAAAGGTGCTAACACAGCATTGGAATTGATGAGTGAATAAGACAAGAACAGTACCTGAGCAGTGTGATGTAAATGCTGAGATGCTGCTAAAGTGCCTCTTTGGGCTTTAAATCCTTTTCTGGTAGAAAAGAACAGACACAAAGTCTGGATCAGCCTTGTGATCTCTAAATCTTGGCAGAGGTAAATGTCATCTCAAGTTTGATGAGATTTTTAATGAATGAAAGATCTTAAGGTGATGTCATAGGCCTGGAAGCGTATGGTAGGATGAAAAAAGTACAATGGAAGGTTTTCTTAAATCACTTCAAAGTAAATTTTATTTGATTTTTAGTTAGTTCAGAGGTTCCTGTGAGAGGTATTCCTCCTGGCTTTCCTTTTACTACTGAATGTTGAAGAAAAAATAGACATGCACCATTTGAATATGGAATAGCAGATAGTTCCCTCTAAGATGCTCCCACTGTTTCATTGTATAAAAAGTTATTTGAGGTTTGAGATTTTTGTAAGACACATTTCAGAGACTGCTGGCATTGAAGGCGTGAAATGAGGGAAAGATAACAGGATTGCAATTAATTTTATAATGCTGAGGAAATTTTATTGTAGCTACAATTAGTAGATAGAGTTCTCGGGCAAATGGAAATCAAACTTTCAATTACTCTAAAATAGATTCTGACTCATTCAATCTAGCTGACACTTTGATGTGTTTAAATCTTTGCAGACGCTATGTAAGAACTGAATCAAGGCCAAATACACCCCCTCTGTTCTTGCAAATGCAGAAGCAGTGGTATCTAAACAGCAGGAGGACCAGCTCTTTCAAGAAGGAAATTTGTAGAGATAACATGAATAGTGGCTGTCATTAAAAGTCAAATGACTACTTTTAGATGTTGTTGGTGAGGGTTATCAGAAGACAAATATGGCACATTAGATTATGTAACTTACTTTCAGGATTTTGCTGTGTTTCCTTGTGTTAAGAAGAGCATCTTGTGCTTTCTGATAAAACAAAGACCATGTTACAAAAGACCTGATTCAGCAAAAGAGGGAAAATAGCAATATACATAGTATTCATTTTACTGTACTTCAACAGTAATTCCATAATCAGAGATATCTTTTAAAGTATAAACATTTCCCATTCCTACAGTTAATATCCTAAAACTACACAGCCATAGCAGTACTTTTACAGTAAGCAACAAAACACATTATTTATGTATCATGGTATTTACAAGATACCATTAAAAGCAAAGTTTGTGCTCTCAACAACTTTTTTTTTTGTGAATTGGACACAAAATGTCAGGAAATATAAGGAAACCCAAAGATAGTATAATTCTAACACTCGGTTTTAATTAATAACTTTTTCTGGACCTTATGCCACATGTTACTTGTATATATTTTCAGGATACAGGACTGAATAGGAATTTCACTATTCAAGGCAGTCCAGTGAAGAGGAGACCAAACAGACAATAAATAGGGAAGGTTGTGAAGTACAGATGAGAGTCTTTCAGCGAAATCAGAGTGACTGCACTTCATAGCATGATATTCCAGAAAGTGATTGAGGGCTTCATAAAGATAATTAATCCTTTATTTAGTTTCACAACATATTCTTCTGAAGGTATAAAACATCAGGAACAGCTGCTTACTAGATGTAAAAAGCCATTAAACAATTAAAAATTAAATCTTTCCTGAAGAAAAAGAGTTAACTGTTCCCCAAATGAGGGTCCTATGTGTATGTTGCAGGATTTTTTTTTCCTTTGCATTTCGCCACAGACAGTGAAGTTCTGTGTTAGTATCCTAAGCTGAATTTCCTGATTGTAATGCAGGTCACTAAAAGAAATAATTCTGTGATTCACCTCAGACTGGTGAATATTATGGCATTGTAACTCATTCTATAAATATTCCAGTATATGTTGCAGGACTGTAGCCAAATAAAGTGCTCTCTGATGGATTTCTAAGTAGATAGGAAGGTGGATCAGCTGAAAAAAGTTGTTATCTGAAAAAGGATTGACTTCCAAGGCTGCCTGTGAAATAGCTTTAGGCATGAAATATGTGCTAGAACAAGAGAGGAAAACCACCACATGACAAAATGGGATGGATAAAGTGCATGACACAACAAACCAAAAAGCTTTCCTTAAAACTCCATTGTCATAACATATTCCTCCACTGGGTCCGTGAACAAAACACTTCCCAGGAAGTGCAGTGCAAGAGCAGGAGGTCGGCGAAAGTTATAGATGGGGAAGCAAACGCAGCTGCTGTAGATAGAAAATGAGAGGTTCAGAATGGGGTGTGTAGCACAGAGCTGTGAGCAGGAGCAGCTCTGAGCAGTGTGCTGAGCACAGGATTGGAAAGTGCATAGGAACATGCATATTCTGGGGGCTGAGCCGAGCTGGGTATAATTGAAGTGTTCTTACAGACATGCTACTTTAAGAAAAAAATGATGTCACTCTTTTTACATTGCAAAAATGTAGTCTAGCATACCCTTGTGATGGGGAGTGCAGATACAGCGATAGGGCCAGGAGAGCCATTCTTGAGGTTAACTGAATGCCTAACATGTGTGTCCAAGTGGGAGGAAGCTGTGGTGAGACAAGAAATGAGAGAAATAATTCATTTAGTGTCTGGCATGATGACTGTGAATTTCTTTAAAGATGATTTCTGTATATTGTGTTGGTTTGTGGGCTTTCGTGTCTGCCTTTATTGCTGCTACAAATAAGTACATCTCTTTGCTAAGACTAAGTTATGATCACTTCAGTTTTATGACTATTAATCAAGAGAAGGCATTTGCAAGCCTTTCCCAGCCACATGTCCTTTGAGGGTTTTGAAAGCTATAGAATGCAGTTTGTTATCTGTCATTGTGAGGCTGTGCCAAGTTCCATGATGCAGTGAAAGCGAAGTCATACACTGCAGCTGACACTTTCCCACTGACCTCAGCTTGTTGCACTGCATAAACAGAAGCTATTACAAGTCAATATGGTTTTTGGAGTGGGGTTATGCTGAAAGGAGCGCAAGAAAGTTTTCCATGTTTCTGCAAGGTTCAAAGCGAACGATGTGCTCTTCTGTCACATCAGCAGATGAGGCTGTCATATCCTCAGTTCACCTCATTAATAACAAGCACAAGGGATGGTTGTATAATACTGCAGTTCAAAAGGATTGAAATCTGACAGCAGACACTGCCTTTCCTTTACATGCTCACCTTTAGTCGTGCTTAATGCTTGGTATGTTTCGATTTAATACGTGCGTGTCTGCTTGGTGAATCGGCACCCAGCCTTGTAGACAAAGTCTTGCAAGGGGAAGCCCTCTGGGGCAAAGGATGAAGGAATAATTTTTGGGCAAAGCCTGGCAGCACTGCGATAGCTTCTGAGAGAAGACACAGACCTGGGAGCGATTGGCTGGGTTTGGGGACCTGCTGCAAACCTTGCCTGGGTTGGTGGCAGCAGTCGTGGAAGGGCATTGAAAGGAATTGGCTGTGGGCTCCAGGGAGCCACCAGGGTTCTAGAGGTGCTAGAGGGCAGGTTTGTTTTGTTTCTTCCACTCTATCCCTGGGAAATACGAAGGACTGGAGAAATAAAGTGAGGATTTATTGGGAGGGAGGAGATTTACTAGGAACTGGTAGGCAGGGGAGCACTAACCCGATCTGATGGCGGGGTGCAGCTCCTCTCCCTGCCTGTCTTTCTCTCAGGGTCCACAAAAGCATCAGTGGGGCCATGGTACCCTGTGCTGAGGCATTTCATTTCCTCCCTTCCTTCTGTGATCTGCCAACGTAAACAACTGCCTACATTTACCTAAACTGAAAACCAGATCTTCCTCTAATCATGTTGGGTGACTGTTGACATGTGTAGAGTTTGATATTTTGATAATATTATATGTCTGTGATAATACTTCATTACAGTTGTGTCCTTGGCTATAATTCTTTCAACACAGTCACTTTCGTACAGCCCTTTGAGTTACGGGAAAGCATTGCAAAGCTGAGTTTTGCTCTGACAGTCACATTACAATTCAGAAGATTTAGAATTAATCAGCATTTGATATAGCACTGAGAAAGAGTGAGCAATGTATTTCTCTCGTGTTTTCTTCTAGAGGAAATTGTGTGTGTGTTTGGAGGAAAGAGGAGAAGACTTTTAAATATTTTTTCCCTGTCCAGCTTTGCTTGGAATTTGAAACTATTACTGACGTGTTGTCATATAATATTATACTCCTTCATTTTACAGACTTTCAGTTATTTTGCTGATCACTTACCTAGGCAGACTGGAGAACATTAAAATATTACTTGCAAATTACTATGTTGATCAGCAGTCCATATTATGAACATGTATTGTTTGCTTGCCTTTTTAATTTTTTCTCTGTATACAGAAAAATGTATATTAGATGGTGGTTTTATTTTATTTTCTACAAGGTAAGCTCTCTTGTGATTTGAACGGCAGGAACTTGTTCTTATATTTTGCATGATCAAAACCGGTAGCCTACCGTACCTTTCACAAAAGGTAAATTCTCTGCCTGTGTCCTGTTTACAGTTTGAAAATTCACAAATACTATAGAGGAAATGATGTAATATTTTGTCATCTGCCAAAATTAAATTTTAGACTTGGTTTGGAAATGCATTTTGTGACCTGTAAAATCTTTCAGAATATTTCCAGTACTTTCTAGAAGTAAAATCTTCCTTTGGATCAATCGAAACAATTAATTTAGATAGATGTGAAATGTATTGTGTTGATGTTGACCAGTTTTTAATAATTATATAAAGTAAATTTAAAGTGGCTTTAGAAATAGAACATTCTGACACTTGAAAATATTTCCACTATTTTTGAGACCAAGGTAGTAACTACATCTGCAAAGTTGCCCAAACCTTTCTAGAAATTTGTTCTGAAGATCATGAGGACAAACAGTTAACTGTGCCTTTGTTTTGAATGCTAAAAATAGCAAATTATACCAACAAAAAAATATTTCTATTCTGCAATGAAGGTAGGGAACAAGTGCTTTTTCAGAAAAACTTATCCCCATACTAAAATGCAGTTTCTGTAGTTGAATTCAATCTCTACAAAATTTTCAGGAAGAAATGCCTGACATATCTCCAGTGTCCAGCATCTTCAAAAGATGAACATTTTTAATCTGTCAAAGCATACATCTGATGCATCTCCCTACCCGTAATCCTGAGCCCATAAGATTCTGGGCAATACGAATGTGCCTCTTTTTCTGTTGATCCTAATCAGAGGCAGAGGTGAACAAACCTATGCAGGAGCAACTGGGAGTGTGGTGACTTAATCCTTAATGAGAATTGTAAGAATGTTTTTCTTAGGCAATCTTATCATTAGACTGTCATCAGTAGTCAAGACACCACTATAGAGGTAGTCAAGATTATGGCCTCTCTTGGTTCATTTAGATTCACTTTACTACTAAATCCAAAACGCAGCACTATATCAGCTACTAGGAAGAAAATTAACTCTATCCCAGCTGAAACCAGGACACTTGGTCACTTGTTAATGTCCCTCCAGTGGAGGTTTGCATCTGAATTCCCGCTGTGGTCGATACGGAGGTATTTCTCTAAGATCTAAAGTAGGTCTGAGGATGCATTATCCATGTCTCTATAATATCTCTACAAGACCACCCCTGTAAACATCTAAATTCAGCTGAGATGCATGTCTCCTCTATCTACAGCACTCTTACAATTTGCACTGTCAAAAACTACCTGCAGATTTGAGATAAAACTGCAGGCCTCTTACTTCTCATATTAACCAGACCTATCTCGTATTTTTATTTTATTTTCTTATAGTTTTATGCAGAGTGGGAGAGGGCTGTAAAGATAGACGCAGACTCTGCAGATGTAGGAGCTTGGATACATGTTTTCAAAGCAGAAGACACAAGGAATGAGACTGCAACCTGAGAACAGACATAAGAACCAAGCAGGGACTAGACTCAGCTGCTATCTGTCCCATGAGTACCCAAACCACTGAGGTTTTTGTGAAAGTCTCCCTTTTATTTTGATTTTATCCAGGTCATCCACCTTGGGCCTGAATTTTTTCCCAGTAGATGTTAAATTGAAATTAACCTTTTGCTTGCAAGGTTTGTTTTGATGGTTCAGCATAGTCTAGGAAAAAAAAAAAAAAGGTTCCAAATTAGCTTAGTTAGATAAACAAAGATTAAAGCAGTGTTGGAAGAATATAACTGACAGAATAGTCAGAATAGAAACCTGGTTGATTACAATGTCAGCTGCTGGTGTTTCACTTACTAAATGAGATATTCATGATATCTTTTTCACTTAGGTGTTCAAACTATAGATGGATCTTTTCTTTCTCAATGACCCTTTCATCCTTTTATTGACATTTATTCTTCTTTTTATTCAATTAACCCAGAAAGAAAGCTTCTGGCAAGGCAAGTCAGCTGTTGTCTGTAGAAAGGAGACATACAAATCTTGTCACATAGCTTTTATTTTTATGGTCAGGAACCCTCAGGCCCAGTATTAAGGCAACTTAGGCTTGTGTGGAACTTTACTGTCTCCTGCACACTGTGAAATAAGATTATATGATGGAGAAGATGAATTTACTGTGGACGTTTAAACTCAGAATATTAAGCTTTTTGTGCAATCACATCTCCTCTCTAGCTGTGTGGCAGAAAAGCTAGCCACAAGGCCCTTGACAAATTAGATATTACCACATCTAACTGTGTATATTTAAGCTTATCAAACTGAATCGTCGCATTGTAACTGTGCTCTTATGCAGACAAGGACTCCATTTAATAAATGCAGTGCCATTTAATAGTAATTAATCACCCAACTAAAATGTCACATTAAGGTCAAAGAGACCAGAAGACAAAAAGAAGAGAACATTAAATTCAGCTGACAAACATAGGAAAGGAGACTATAGAGCCAAAGAAAGTTCTGAGACATTGGCACTGCTAAAACATTTAATCCAAACTTCTTAACTTTCCGTTCAGTTCAGAAGTAATCACATTCACTTGGTTCAGAGCGAGGTCATTTTTGTAACTTTTAAATGAAATTTCCTCTTTGCGTGTGCAGTGACAGCCCATTGCAAACTTGGAATTGTTGGTGCATTTTACAGATGATGTATTCTCTATTCTCAGTATTTGCTGTTTCCTTCCTCTCTGTTTCTCTCTCTCTCTTTTTTTTTTTTTTTTGGTTGCTGTTATGATATTTTTCATTTGGATGGAATTTTCCTCAACATATCCTGAAATAGAAACACTTGGAAACATAGCTTTTCTGAGGTGGAATGAAATTAGTATGTACAAAGAAAGATAGAAAAAAACACCATCTTCAGTCAGGTACTTTACTAATTTGAAAAATAATTTAGAAATCTTCCTAATCTTTGCAAATTGTGGCAAGATTCAAAAGCATGCTGCAGAAGTTTTTGATGCAACTGCTGTTGGTCCTAGAGCTAATGACCAGAACCTAAGCATCTTAGAAAGTCTCAGGTTTATGGAGTATATAGTACAGAATTTGATATAATGTTACAACTGTGTAGTGCTTTAGCGTTGAATAGCTAAAGAAAGAAATTATTGAGTTGAATAAGATTATTTGTGAACAAATTCTCTTAAACAGAAACTCTATATAGGGGCTCTGTTTCAGAGGAAGTGCATTTACCACCTGCAGAAGTAAAAATTTATGGAGTTCTTTGTACCAAAGATATGGAAGATTGCATAAAAAGTAAATATCCATTGTTAATTCCACTTCCTCAAGACTGTGTTTATCAACTTCAGCATAAGTGTATGAATAGGTTTATATATGTTTACATTCTCTCTTATGTAGTGTCCCTTTTCCTTTCTTTCATAAAATGTAGAAGTAAGCAAGCATTACCCACTTTTAAAAGATATCTTTTGAAATGCCATGGGCTAAATAGACTGCTTTCAGAGCAAGAAGAAACAAGCTACTAAAATACAGTCAAGCATAAAAATATATTATTGTTCAGCATATGTTACAGAATTCAGACAAACTGCTTCTAAATAGACTCGTTCTTTAAAGCATCTATCATCTCTCCTTCCTGTTCCAGAGTTCTCAGTTTCATGTCCAAGAATTTTTGTATTGGTATTGTGAAAAAGAGTAATTCTTCAAAAATTACTCTACATTTGGCAAGATCTGTCTTTGTAACTTCTGCGTCAGTCCAAAGAATTTTGGCCTTTCCAAAGGTTAAATATTATCTTTCAAAATTGTGTAACTCTGGCTTTCTCAGGAAATGTGTCCATTTTCTAAAATAACCTTTTCTTTCATTACCTTTTACGTAAAAAAGTTATAATGGGCCAAGTAATTATAAATTATTTGTTCACACGTGAAAGCCCAAACTCAGGATATTGAATTATTCGGCATTCATTTCTCACACGTAGCTGTATGATAAGTTTTGGCTTAGTACAGGTCATGGCTGTGACACATGCAGGAGATATCTTCATGCGTGAAGTAGAATCACAGTTTATGCTGCTGGTTACCATGCATAGATGTACATTTCTGTTTTTAATGAAGGTTTGGATGATGCAAAATTTGAGAGTTCTGATGTTTACACCTGAATGACCTCTACAGGCTTTCTAGATGAAAAAAAATTCCCTTCTCTTTGTGTTACCTATGTTTGTGCTGATTTCTGGAAGACCATATTTTGCCTTCATGCAGTTCACTGTATTTCCACCCAGCTTCTGTGGCAATGCTGTAGACAAGAATCTCTCTCTCACTCAGCCCTGACAATCCTCCAAGAAAAGCTCTCCTTTGAATGTTTGGCAGTATAGATTAAAACATTATTGTGTTTGTTTCATAATCCAGTGTTTTTCAAACGGTGGTCTGCATTCCAACCTAGTGGGCCATCTTTAGTGGTGCTTGGCTGGCCTATGGTCTGCAGCAGATCCTGTCCTCTGGAGGGGCTCCATTAGGGCTGACATCCTCTGGCCACAGTGCAGCAGCACAGCCTCTTCCAAACTGTGTGACCCATAACACCTGGAACACAACAGGGTCCTACATTAGACCTTGCACATGTATGAATGAGCTGCATGAGATTAAAAAAAAAAAAAAGAAACCAAAACAAAACCAAAAAGACAAAAAACCAAAACCAGTGGGGACCCATTCTCACAAAACATTTGAATGAGAGGAATTAAAGTCACCTGGACCATCTGAAAGCGAAAGATTCATAACATTGGGAGGTCACTTCTGAAATGTAATTCCACTTTTTGTGCTTTGTTTATTAAAAACCCCATCTCGGAGTCTGTTCTGTCATGTGGAACTGTGTAAGGCACCAGTGAATATCATAGGAAGTTGTTTGTTCTCAAAACCTAATTTGCACTTTGTTTGAACAAACAAACATTTGGCTACATAGCAACTGGTAGCTGTAGTAGTAGGTGATTTGCCTTTTTTAGGCTATTTTCAGCAGCTAAAGGACAGCTAGTCATTTCTGTAAGAGCATTTCACAGCTTATAGCACAGGCATTTTGGAAACTTTGAACTAGAGTAGAACACTCAGTGACATTTACAACATTTCTGCTCCTCAGCGACTCTTTGCCTCTGCCTCTGCTTGCTTCTTTTCATACACCCTGGCTCTGGCCTTTCTCCTCTGACTTTGCCTTTGGTTTCGTATTTCCTGCCCTCTCTCTTCTTTCCAGCTCCTATAAACTTGCTGCACCTCCAAGTATGCCTTCTACTTCTCCTGCTCTGCAGGCTAGTCCTTCTCCATTGCCTCTCTGCCTGGAGTGCACTCAGAGTGGAAGGGCTTTGTCGTAGTTTCCATTCTTTTCAGACACCACGCTCTCGCTATCCGTTCCCTCAAGAAAAAATGTGTTCAGCTCCTTGTAGCTCTAAATTGAAACATGAGCTTCTGACAGACTTCTGGAGGAGTGACTTATTCATGTGTGTACACTCCGAGCATGTACAATAGGAACTTTTGTGGACACTTTTGGTTAAATATGGGTGCAAATGTGCTGCCGTTGCTTGGATGACCTTGCCAAAGCACACTGTCAAACAAACAAGGACACAAAAAGAGAGAGCTGGAAGGGGATACCTGCCATAGGAAAAAAAATAAGCTGAGTAGTCAAGTTTAGCAATGCTACAGGCAAAGGTGGTGATGGGAAGATCTTGTCCTTGCCACCTGGTTCTAGCAATTCCATCTGTGGTGTGTATTTATCTACTGGAAAGACCGGGAGATGAGCTCTGCATGTATGTGATACATTGCAAATGGCTTCCTAAAACATGCAAGTCTGAACATGCGGCAGGGAATAGATGCTTCTTTATTACATATCCCATGTATTTGAAGCACTTTTAGAAAATATTTATTTGTGAAGAAGACTTATTAAGCAAAAATCTCATCATAAAATGCATCTTCTTTTGCCAGAGGTTTGGCTCTGATGTATATAGCAATGTATCGTCTGTACGTTTTGCATTTTCTTGTACAACAGTATGGGTGCGGCATGGCATCTTCACTTTCCACCTACAGTTTGCCTGTGCTCTGTCCATCTTTTTCCATGGAGTTGTTGCCAGAAGCTGGGGCTTTCTAAAACCAAAGAAATACAGAGTAGTTTGTTGTCTAAATAAAATGTTGTAGCTTGACTTCTACTTTCCTATAACCATCTGTGACTGTGTCAGGAAAAAATGAACACTTTTAAAATGAATTAAAGTTTAGTTAAAAAGAAAGTATTTAGCAAGTATCTGTCAGACCTGCCTGCATTTGACACTGTTTTTGACAGTGACATAAAACCACTGTTACAGTTGCCTCACTTGAAATTCCCAAGAAGTTATTTGCCACAGTAAATCTCAATGCAGAAACAAACCATAAATCCAAATGCTAATTTAATCTTCACTAAGTGTTTACACGAGGGTGATTATGCCAGTGCCTTCTCTTATGAGGAAAAACTGGGGTGCTCCCATATCTGAACTCCCACCCTCCCCATGAGCAAGGCCTAATTTAACTGGATTTTCCAAGCTAAGATTAATGCAAAAATCTAACTGTGATGTCATGAATTGGGACAAATACTTTAAAATCCCTATTTGTCTAGCAACTTATTTGTAGCACAGGGAAAGAAGTCCACTGGCTTGCAATGAGGGATAAATATGCCCTCAATATAGTCCTCCTCTGAGCCTTGGGTGACACTGCAGCCTTTGAAAGGCTGATCTCCACTGCATCTTTGATGGGGCTCGCAGGGAGTCTGAGCAAATGTTGCACATATACATGTATATACGTACATATATAAATGCTGTACAGCCCAGTCGTGGTAAGAGGGAGGCAGGCGTGCGCACTTGTACTGCCAACAAAATCCCTTTCTTTCCAAGGCAGTCGTCCGCTTCCCAAGCCCTGCTGTAAGGAGCTCTTCTTGTTGAGGGCTCCTCACCCCCTCGAGGGGATGGTGTTCCCCAGCCTGTACCTGCGCTGGGACGTGCTGTGTGTCTTTTATTTGTTTTCTTTCCTGGCGATACTGCCCCTCTTGGGGGCAGGCGCTTTAGTGAGATGGATCGCACTCAGGTAACTGGCAGTTCAAGGAAGTCCTTCCCTGGGTTGTTTACACCAAGGCGTTTTAGAGCAGCCATTTAGCTTCTACCCCATCCCACCCCGCTGACCAGCTGTAAGTGTAAAGGCCGCCAGCGGGCCCGCGGGTCGCTGATAAACTAAACCCCCATTTGGCAGGCAAGGAAGCCGGGATGATAAGGATGTTGATTTATGTTTTATCTGTCACTACATTTTCAGTAAAGCTGGGCAGCCAGCCTTAACGGAGCGAGGGTTGTTATCACCTCTCCTTAGCCCTTTAAGTGCAGCAGGCTCTTTGGTGTCTCTCGCTGAACGCCGCTTGGTTAATTGTGAGGGTAAACAGGACGCCCAGCCCTGGCCCTCCCCGTACTCTGCTCTGGTAGCACTTAGCGCAAAACTGGTGGTTTTGGGGAGGGCGTCCAGGTCTGGGGAGGACACATGCACGAAAGAGGGTTCGTAGAAGTACTCGGCATTTCCTAGACTTGTTTCTATTATTTAAAATGCATTGCATACCTTGAAGCAAATGTAATAGCTGGCTTAATTGGAGATAACTTCACCGAAGTGGCCGTAGTTAACGTTTATGTCAGCAGCAAATGTGCCCTTCAACACCAGGCACCTCAGGTACAACTATTCAACATAAGAAAAATCTGACAACATTAATTACCGGGGAAATAAATGTCGTGAATTAGATGTATGATTATGTACCATTTTCCCCTCATTTTGGAGGTGAACGTTATTTTTCTGAAAGCATTATAAGATTTTACACATTGTATTTAATGGCAAACACATTTTTAGTTTTGAGAAGCACACATGCCTTTTGGGGCCGGTAGAAGTGCCCACAAAGAAGAGGCTGGGAAGAGCTGGGAGAGAAATGTGAGCATTAAAATACTGAAGCATTTTGGCAAAACCAGAACACAGAAAATCTGAAAAAAATCCAACCCAAAACCTAAGAAATTCTTTACATCCTATGCAAAATGTTAAAAATACAGCTCTTTGTTTTCCCTCATCCCCTTCTGATTTCTTTTTCCTTTATTTCTATCCATCTCCCCAAATATTTCATCTTACCTTTCAAGTCTGTCATTATATTTCTTTCTAAACAAAACTAGAAAGAGAAAAAGAAGCTAGTTCCTGCTTGAGGTCAGTGGGAACTTTGCCATTGACTTTAAATAGGTTCAGAAGCAGGCCCAACAGAGCATTTTATAGCTTCCTTTATTTATCTTAGGTTTTATTTTGAGCAAAGTGTCTTTTGTATGACTGCATTATTTCCACAGTGAACACTACAATATTGGCCTCATATACATTATTATATACACATGTACTGAGCAAAGCATTATTGATAGCTATGCTCTTTTAAACAAGAGTAAAAGACAATTATAAAAGTAAGGCACAAGGATGTTTATGTGGTCCTGGTTCAGTAGAGGATGATTAGTGTTCTCTGTAAGTCTTTGTTTGGTGTTACTCCATACTGATCGAGTACAAACAGGAATACTGTTGGTTACTGAGAGACAGGTGATTAAGAGAAAGTAATTAATGCTTTAGTCAAGGAAGCCCAGGCTGCAGTTTCTTTGGTACTGTTAATTATGCCCACAGCCAATCTATTCTTCCTGATGAGAAATGGGGGAAAAAGTAACCATTCTCCAGACTGGAATACAGTAGGAACCATACTGAAATGTTTGAGCTTAGTATCATTAGGCTAGTAGGCCAAGGACAACAATGTGAAGTTTGGCAGAAATTTGGCTGGTATTCAGGAGTATCAGCAGTGGAGTGTGCTGGCCATTTGTTATACATGGTTCAGAGGCACAAATGATGGTAGGGACTATTTCTGCTTCTTGTTGATGACAGTTATGAATCTTGAGTTCTTCTGAAAATTGTGTTCAAGGAATTCCCAAAGAGCCATCTCATGCATGGAGATAATTTATCACAATTGCAAGTGCAGCGTGTTACAATCATGAGTAGAATAACTGACAGTGCAAATAAATGAGAGAGATGAAGGTGGGTTTGCTGCAAAAGTGGCTGCAGCCATGAATCAGACCAACCAGCCTCTCTCCGTCTTGTCATAAAATAAGGTAGAACCCCAGCTGGATAAAAGCCTCAGCTCACAAAGATCTGGCAATGAAGATGGATCAAAGGCATGTTTTTCTCTCCTAGTCATACCGAATCAGCTGGGTCAGCTGTACTCAGGACATGCTGGCCTGAGAGAGCTGCACCTCTTCTTCCACTCCAGCCCAAACAGCCAGCTGAACTTATCTATGTGTGGGTACATTGCAGGAAAAAAGACAAAGTCACTGTTGTGCCCATTCCTTTCAGCTAGCTGAAGTTAAAACCCAATTTTTCTTCCAGTTAGTATGGTTACATTACTTGTAGGGCAGCTTCAATACTGTTGGGTTTGTCTTCCCCAATAAATTAGAGCAGCTGCCTGGAGAACATATAACTCATTTACTTCTGGTTGTCATGGAAAGAAGTCTGCTGATAGACAAAATAGGAGCATTTATGGAAACCCACTGGTGAGGAGGGGCCATGGAGCCTAAGGCTTCCAGCAGCTGTAGTCCTTCCCTCTGAATGGGGACACACAGACACTGTCTGGTGCTTAGGGTGAACAGCAACATGCCACAACATACACAGTGGGACTGGTGACACTGTGTTGCACCCGAATATGTTTCTGAGGATGAAAACAAAATGTAGTCATTAGTTACCACAAAAATATACTGTTGGCAATGAAGCATCACTCTAGCAAACTCAAGGAAAGGAGCAACTGCTTGCTGGGATAGTGGCCCTGGCTGCCACATAACAGCCTAGTATGTTTGCTAGACTGGAGCTGAATAAGAAATTTTACAAATATAATCTAATTTTTTAAAAATGATAAATTTCCCACAAGCCATCATGGCTGCTCTCCAATGTATTTGCTTTCCCATGTATTTGCTGAAAGCTTTCTGCAAACATATCTTCAGTGTTCATAAATAAATTTGCCTGACTGCATAGTTTTCTAGTGTTTTTATTATTTATTTGTAGCAGAACAAATTCATCTCTTAGAATTTGGATCTTATAATAAATATGTAGTCTGGAAATGCCATATATTCTTGCACAGGCTTTAGTTTCTGTTTTTCCAAGCTTTCCTACCAGTAAACTGAATATTCATGGAAAATGGATTGAGAAAGGGTGTCAATAATACTGAAATAAATCCAGTGTTTTATTCAAGTGATTATCCAGGAACATTTTCTGGCCACTTTCCCAATTTCTATTAAAAAATAATTTTTTTTTTTTAAAAAAGAGAGAAACGAGTCCTCCCATCCATTTATGAGTTATGCCATTTCAGAAATTGCTGTATTCCATTACACAGTCCCACACCCACTTGTTTGCCAAAATACGGTTTGCTACTGGCTGGATCCGGAGCAGCCGCCTTGCCCCAGAACAGCTGCTGGTGCTCTGTATTTGCAGCTTCCCCTGGCTCTCTGATACTCCATAAAACTGTTTATATTCACTGTAAAAGTATTTTCACTCTGTTTGCTTAGTGACCATGCACCACAAATATTCTCTTCACCACTAACAATCATGAAATGAAAATGTTTACGAAACTGTATTTAATGCAGTACCTAATAAACTATAGAAATGTTCTGAAGCGAATGCACATATGTGAGTGCACTTGTGTATGAACAAACGATTTGCCTAATTTTTCTGTGCAGCAGAAAGCTGGTGATGCACTTTTACTAGGACTACTCCAAGATTACATGCATTTGGTGTCTGCTGCCTGGTTTTATAACTCTTTGAAGCTTATTTATGGCCTGTGGAAGAACTGACATGTGAACAAGGCTAACTATTTTTGAAGCTTCTTTTGGAGTTTTGGCCATATCTACTCAAGATCATGTGTTTATGCTGCATCAAAGTGAACTCGTTGTTTCTCTTACCTCCCATCAGGTGTTTGAGGTTGTTTGTCCTGCACTGCTTTAATACTACCCATCATAAACAGTTTACACATTTCTCCCTGCATTGTTGTAACCTGACGTGTTCTGAAAGAGGAATCGGCCTACAGTTTTTATTATGGTGACACAGTTGAAAACGTTTGCTTCAATATTGGAGGGTGAATATTTGCCTTTGAAGGAAATCTGCTCTGTAAGAGGGAATCATACAGCACATTTTATTTCATTAATTTCTACTACCCCGAGAGTTTGAGACAGACTTGTTGTGTGCTGTTCTGCTTGCAGCTGACTGGTCTTTCTCAGACCATACACAGGATGGCTGAGCAACACTTGGTAGCTTTCATCCATTCCTTTGCTACTTTCATTTGGTATCTCACATACAGTATGTATTTCCAATGCCAAATCCTCTCTATCACTCACAAAACCAGGCTGTGATGTGTTGCCAGCAGGAACAATGTGCAAAGGAGTCAAGTCTTGGAAAGGAAAGCTTTGCTGCTGCACAAAAAGTACTCAGATCCAGCAGCAGCAGCAGTTGCTCTGTAGCTGATCTCTTTTCGAGGCAGGGTGGCATTTAGCAGAAGAATCATGGTTCCCCTTATCTCTGAACTTCAGAGACTGTGAAGCTGATGTTTGACCTATTGTTTTGGGTATTTTTTAAGCATGTAGTTTGGCTTAAAATATTTATTCCTTCTCTCGTGACCCTGAAAAACATGACTATTGTCAAAACAGTAGCTGGATTTATTTTATGTCTAGACCTTGTTCCCACAGTTTGTGCATGAAACAGATTCTTTGGTGCTTTTTATTCATATGTGTGAAGAGTAATACGTATATGGATTCCTTATTTTTATACTTTCTGATAATCTTGCAAATGAAATACACTGGGGTTATTTATTATTAGGATTTTTTTCTGTTTATTAATTTATTTACCACTGCTAACCAAGGGCATAACTGAGGAGCCTTCTGTTGAATTTATGGGTTCAGTTCCTTTTCCTGCTCTCATCAAGTGCAGGAACCAACACTACAAGAAGACCATCTGAGAAGTTTTTACATCACAAATACACCTCTGTTGCCTCCTACATTCCAAGAGTCTCACACTCCAAAAATTAGAGCCCTTCACCTTACACAGCAAATAGGTGCCGTCCCCATAGGAACTAAACATGGTACACGCCAGCACTGACCTTCTGCAGTGGAACTACCAGACATTCTGCTCTTCTAAAAAGCACAGAGCTTAATAAACTCTCTGGACAACTTTGGGCTAAGAGAGTTTATAACACACCGGTGCATGATACCTTCCTTTTTTCCTAGGGTTTCTGCAGCAGAACTGTCCTGAATATTGAGACTTTTGTGGCATGGAGACTTTCGAGGCTTCAGAACAAAATGTTTCAAAATGTCTGTGAAAATTGTCTCCACATCTCTTTGTCTGGCCATAAATACTTCCTTTAAACAAACAAACAAACAAAAAACCAAAAAAACCCCCAATGTCTTGATTTTGCTATCTCATGACGGTGGAGAGTGTGTTTTTCTTTGAAGCATTAAAGGCATTGAGCCTGCTCCTGTTCCTCCTTTTATGGTGCACAAATAGATAATGTGTGCTACTTCCACCCAATATTCTTTCACAATATTGACAGTACAGCAGGTACCCCTCTAATTCAATTAAGACACCACAGACTGGCTTCTGTGCACTGAGGAACAGTATTTCTGTTTCTCTAAGTTTCTCTTTGTCTTTGGGAAAGTAGCCAGAGCTACCTCATGCACCCTAAATTTAGAGGAGTCTCTGCTTGTCCAAAGCAGTTCAGAATATCTAAGGCTATAAAATTTGTGGGGGAGATGGTTTAATCTCTCAAGCGTTCCCATCCATAGCTTCAGGAATAACTAACTTTTCCTTAAAACCTGTAGACTGCATATGTTTTAGATTAGTTTCATTTGTGTTTTTGTAGGTTTTATGAGTTTTTTAAAATAATTTTCCTGTTTTCTGAGTAAATTATATGAAACATCTGCCCTAAATTTAATCTATCAAGCTCATAAGGGGAAAAGGCAGACGTTTTATGAGTGATATTATAAAATTTAGATAATTATCTTGTTTGTTTTAGCAGTTTCTATTTTGGTCTCTGTACAGTATTCTTCCATTAAAAAACAATTTTTATATGGTGTACTGGTCAAAAGGAACAGCCAGTGATCACATAAAACATACATATAATAATGCTCATGTTAATCAGTAATACTTTATGTATTTTTAACTGAATTATATTGACTGTGTAAGCATAAACCTAATTTCAAGTCTGCTATATGCTTCTCACATTAAAAGGGAAAAAAAAGCTGCTGCGTAGACAGCATATAATTCCACTAACCTTGATTAGCAATGCAACTTATGCAAGTGCAAGTAGGATATATAAAAGTATTCCTAGAGCAATGAATATAAGGCCTATTCATGATAGCCTTTTCTACTGCCTTCTGCATCAGTGCACTGAAGTTCTGCCATCCTGTATCCACTGTGTGTGTAAATCTCTTTAATGGAAGGTGGAAGAATATTCTGGGAAGACAACATCATGTTCATGGCTATTCTTATGTTCTTTACTAGACATCTCTCGCTATCTTGTCTGCTGTCAAAGGCAATGTATTGTGCTAGTGTACACCTCTGGCATGATGTGATTATTCTTGATCCTTATGTGGTTATTCTTGCCTTTTTTTTTTTTTTCTTTTGTTAAAAGCAGCTGCTTCCATTAACTTTGCGGGATAGAACGAAGTATTGAAGTTAAGATCCAAAACTGGTGACAAAAGTATTTTATCTAGGAGATGATGATGATGATGTAGTTTCAAACAAAAGGTCACGGGGGTTCTGTTGCTTGTTGGCATTGGTGACAATATGCACCAAACAAACCTTATTAGAACGGTAAGTGATCTTCCTTCTCTTACAGCAGGATCACAATCTTTCAAAGCTCGTATGGATTCATAATATTATAATGTTTTGAATGACTTGGTCAGATCCCATTCATTCTGGGTGGGTTTTGGATGGCACTTGTTCCATCCTTAGGCCTTCTTTGAGCTTTTCTGAGTGAGCTATCAATTGCTACCTCTACTAGTTCAAATCTATTTTCCTGATTTCCACAGTTCTTTCCTCAAACAAACAAAAAAAATTTACTTGGACCCTGTTCTGTTGTGACACATACTCAGCTTGTGTCCCAGCACTCTGCTGATCAGGAAGCCCAACATGCATCTAGTTAAAGTAGCTTCTGCACTGGCTTCACAGGAAAGACTGGTCATTTCTGGCTTCAAAAATTTTGAAATGGTCTGTAAAAAAGAAGGCAAAACATAAACGAAAACCAAATGCCTTGTAGAAATATAACAATCTTTTTTTCTCAGCAATGTGAAATCAGTGCATCTTTCTGAAGGCTATTGATGTTGCAGAGGAGCTAAGAGTAGAAGGTAAGAAGAGCATGCATGTTATTTTTCAGTGCAGAGAGTCTGCATTCTTCTGCCTCCCCTAGACCCCCCCACCCCCGCCGTATGTATCAATGGATAGAGAATTCATTCATTTGAAACTTGCTAAGTGGTGCCAGAAGGCAACAGAAAATAATAGCAGTGCTAAAGGCTTAGCTGTATGAATGATATGCAGTTTGTGTCCAGAATCTGTTACAGTTAGTTGGGACTTCAGGGTTTAAAAGATAGATTTTTTGGACCTTTGTATTTGTCCAAAGACTATGTCAGCATGGCTCTAAGGTCATGAACTAGTTAAAATTCTGGTAATTCTCCCTTATGGGTAGAATATGCTAGAGCAGACATTTGTAGTTCATATACTAATAGTTAGGAATAATAGTAGTTAGGAATAACTGAATAATTCTCAGCAAATATCTGAATATTTTTTCCTATGTTCTGTTTGAGAATACTTGATTTCCACACATTCATCTGTAATACAGATTTACTTAATTTTTTTTTCACATTTTTCTCCCCACTTAATGCTTCAAATTCGGGGTTTTGTCTGTTAGCTTCTCTTTGCTATCTTTGCCATTATTCCTGTTCCCTGGTTGGATAAACACAATAATTTTTAACCACCTTCCTGATCAGTAAGTTGAAATGAAAGAAGCACTACAGACCAAACAGAGAAGTCTGTGACTCCATCTGTATTTCAGGCTCTCAATACAAGCCAATACCACAGCTTCATGACGAATTTAAACTGCACAAACCTATAATGTCAGTGGAGGAGTCCTGCTCTTCCCACTTCTGTGGCTCCCATCCACCGTCCTGGCACCTGTGCCTTGTGCAGCGGCACAAATCCGTGCCACCCCGTGCCGAGTGTCTGGCAACCATACCCATTACCTGCTCTATGGGGGCCAGAGGAGGAACAGGCAAAAAGAGGCATGGGGATTTTACTTTTCAACAGCAGTGGCAGCCTCTTATCTTAAGCTGATCATGAGTCTGCAGGCTGAGTAACAGTAATAGGAAAATGTAGCTGCCTGCCTCAGGACTGGCTGTTTACCATTTTTCTCCATTACAGTAATTTCTAGTAGCTGACTTCGATATTTATCTTCTCTACTTATGGGTCAATGACCAGTCATTTAGACTTTGATTTTTAGCAAAGCTGCACTGCCGTGTTGCCACAGCCTGCTTCCAAGCCACACCAGGATTCCTGAGAATAGGGTGATCTTTTCTATGCTTCACACTGAAAAAGTCACACTTGCCTGTAATCTCATGCTGGGAGTAAGAGCACTAATGATGCATATGAGAAATAGGAAGGAACATTTTTACCTCAGAAGCCAGGGAAGAAAAGAATGTGTAAATAAAATGCTAGGAGACTCTAAGGGTTCTGTTTTGTCACAGTGTGAGTGGAGCCAGAGGGCAAATGCTTCCCTCCTGCCCTCTGTATATCCCACCAGCCCACTGGAGTCCTGAGCAGGGAAGGGAAAATCACGCTTTTAGGACCCAGCAGGAGAGCTGACTGAGTCTCCCTATTCTCCTGTATGTGTAAACCTCGTATAAGCCAAATCAGTGTGTAAAATTAAAATATTTTCTCCTTTATACGTTTTCCATAATACCATTTCTTTGAGGATTTGTAATGCCAGAAAGGATTGCCAGGCTTTCATCTGGTTAGCTTACAGGCTGATTGATGAGTTTGATAATATGTGTAGTTTAATGATATTTACGCTGTTTGTCCAGCTAGGTATATTAAAAGAATGTTGAGCAAATAGTAGACGTGCTAAAATCCTATGGTAACAGCTCATACATTAGTGGTGTTTCGTTGTGAACAAAGTCATTTTTCAGCCGAGTCATAAAGTAGCCTAAAAACAAGTGTGGCACTGTTTGCTTCAAATGAGACTGTTGCCATGTGACCACCATTCATCTGACATCATTACTGACATAGCTTTCGTTAGTATGATATCTGATTAAGGCTCCCAGCCATGGTGGAGCCAGACTAAGTAGTCTGAGCGAGGTGGCTGAGGAAAGTTAATGTGTCAATGTTACTATTGGGTGAGAGTGTCTGCTCAAAGTTTCCTTTGGAGAACAAGGATAGAAATGGTTGATGATCTTTCTAATGGGAATCTTCTGAAAATATTTGAAGATCTGGTAGTAATTAAAGATGTGCTGAACTTGAATGAGACGTAATCATTTCAGTGAAACATAAAGATACCTTTTCTGCATGAGGAAACGTGAATATAACTAGGAACTGAAAAAAATAAGAAGAAAAATACACGAGCAAGAGAAATGTAGTTGATCATGTATTTGCAGAAAACAATTAAATAAATCTCTGTCTTGTATGTGAATAAATGCCTGGCTTGCATATGTAAATAAACCATCAGCCCTGTTTAGGTCTAAATTTCTATTTTATAAAAATATATATAAGGCTTGATGAATTCTTGTTACCCAAGGAACAGATCTTTTTCAGCAGGCACCCTAAGATACATTTGCAGCATCCGAGATAGGATGAGCTCCTCTATTTCTGCTTTGGCTTTTAAAATCCACAAGGATTCGTACTATATCTAGTGATTTAGAAAACATACTGACTAGCCTGCTAAAGTGAAAATCAAAACAAAACAATGTAATTTACTTTATCTCTCTGTAAAGGGATGACAAAAAATTTTCTTTTGGCAACTCTGTTTCTGAAGTCTGATATTAACCTGTGCTCTAAGGTTGGTTTTGGACAATGATCATCTGTTGATTTTGCTCAGTTTTTCCTTTTTTAAATTAGAATACAGTAGGTTATTTTCCTTGCACAGATGCCATAATGCTTGATATATGTATTAAGGTTTGAGCTGTTATGGGACTAACATAACTAAGACACACCCTCCCCCTCCCCGCCTCCCCCAACTCTTCAAGAACTAGAGCATTAACTTCTCATACCTGATGCTAAATGACTGCTCAAGTGCTTTGGGAGCCCAGTTTACACTGTCACATGTGAAAGAGAAGCATAAACCTCAGTAACTTCCATTGGGAAATGTAATTTACAGTGTTTAGAGTCCTTTGGAAAAAGAATTTAGGTAACGTAAAAAAAATATATATATGTGTATATATATATATATATTTTAATATCAAAAAGAGGAGTTAAGAATTTGGCATGGGAAAGATGTGAAACTCACCAAAGAGTAGATTACGTATAGTTTTCACAAGCCTTTTTAGGTCAAGAGAATTTTTAATTCTGATGATAAATGATGGTCTGAGCCATAGTGTCTGGGCACTAACTTTTTCTGGTTGACCAGAAGTCAGCAGTTCAGGAGGTGTACTGCATATCCATGGCAATGTTTCCTAAAAGCACAGGGCCTGGCATCATCAAGTGATAAAGTCTTTACAAATCCAAAAGGGAAAATCCAAAGGGTATGGCTTCAAGGAAAATTGTTCAGATGAGTTCTTTGGTTTCCTGTAAAAATATACTTGAAGAATAGATCCTATTTCAAAGAAATACTGAAATTTTCGTGGTATGGATTACTCACACACATTTGAAATGTTTAATGGGTAAGACCCAAATTAAGATGGCCTGAATGCTGTATAACCTAGCCTGTGGCCAGCCAATGGGAAATACTAAGGTTTTATGCGGGATTAACCTGGTGCAATTTGGACATTAATCTTCTAACAGAACCAGTGAAATGAATGGATAGACTTAAACACTGAGCTGCAGTTTGTTTTTGCAAGAAGGAAAAGTAGTCTGTCCTATCTTCATATACCTTGCAAAAAAATTGTTAAAAGAAATTTGTTTCAGCTCAAAGGAATAATGATAAAATCACTTTGAAATTGTTAGGAAAATACTGAGTATTAATCTGCTATAGCCTTTAAATTACTCTTCATATATATTTATTCTTCTTTTCCTTTAATTAGAAGAGGATTTAAAGTGATTCATTTGACGTTAGACTCACCAACACATTACTTAGATGAAATCACACTTAAGAGTACTGTAGACTGGACCTGAGTAGCCTGGCTGATAAGGCACTGGTTTGTCATCTACAAGACCACAGTTCAAGACTTCTCTGATTTCTTAAGTCAAATTAATTTAGTTATGTCAGCTATGCTGCCATAAGATGATAATCCAAGCTGCATGGATGCCAGACATACTTTTACCTTCTTTGGCTAGAATGAAACTGTGTCCGAAACACTGGGGGTAGCTAGAATTCATTTCAGGTGTGACGAGGAAACTGGAACATTTTCATTGCATGAACTGTAAAATAAGTGTTAATATATGCTAGCTCCCCTGATTCAACTGGTCTAGTATTTTTTTCCGGTAAGACCCACTGAAACCCAGAGTAAAACACTTCAAGCCCACTTGAACTGTGGTTGGATCTAGGATCTATCTGTTAAGTTTACTTAAAGAAACCCAACAGCCAGACAAAAAACACCACCTCACTGCCTTCTCTGTTCAGGGTTCTAGCATGTGTTACTATCCTGACTCAGCAGAAGAATTGATTACTTTGTGTGTTTCTAGGATCAGACACCATCTTGCAAGCTGTTTGTCTGAAGACACCCAGTCTCCACTGGAAAGCTCTCCCTCCTAGGGCACCTATTTCCTCTACGAATTTCCACTGCAACAGTAAATCTTTTCAGGCGAGATATGAGGATAACAGAGCCTAAATGCTTATAGAGAAAACACAAACATTCTTGTGCAGAAGTGACTCACTCGGTGAGAGATAAAGGGGCTGGAATTTTCCTAAGGAAATGTCTTATTAACTTGTTTTCTGTCTGTATCTCTGTCAGAAAAAGCTCTTATTTCCTCTACTTCTTCAATATTGTCCATTTCAGTCAAAATGTTGCAGAGGGAGAAAGGTCTCAGAGATGTAAAATACCTCCCAGTTTTATGAAAGCAGGGAAACAAAGTTTTTATCAGTCCCACTGATAAAAGTGATTCTCAGCATGAGCCGTCAGAATATCCACTTATGCAAGAACCGTCATGAAGATTCAAACTACAACATGTATACTGACCATATCACTATCATTGTGCATAGATTGCCACGCCAAAGTAAGTATGCCATGTAGTAACAGAAATCAGCATAAACTGAGAATGAAATAATTCAGATTCTGGAATGAACTGCCAAGTTTATGTAGCATTTCACAGAGATCTGGAAACATTGGTACCATTCAGTAATATTAAACCCGGAAATAACGAAGCTAAGATAACATCCCTCCCTATTTTAATGCCAAGAGAAGGTATTTAAGCCTGTTGTGAAATATTGAGATATCAGGGACAGAAAGAGAGGTGCAAATAAAACTTTGCAAGTAGTATTAACTGTAGGGACTCTGTCTGTGTAGTCTACTTTGAGCATGGCAACTGATAGCTCAGCTTGAAAAGTGAATGATCTCCTGAAAATGTGCCACTGTCATGTTATTTCCAAGAGGCCTTGATTGCTGTGAAGGCACACAATTCCTATTCACTGCTTTAAAATGTGCTTAATATTAGTCTTCTCATGCAGCTTCTACATTGATATCTCAATTATGTGAGTTACTGAGGTGGTAGCATCAGTTCAGTTTTTGCAATAGCCTCAGTGATGATCAAATTTCTCAGGAATGATCATCCACAATCCATCAGAGCTTGTAAAACTTTTACATTTATCATAGAGCAAATAATCTGGTAAGCAGCCAAGCCTTCATTTTCCAGCAAAGAATACTAAAAAGAATCCAATTCCTGGAATCTGATGAAAATGTGTTTTCCGTGAACTGCTCTGTCTCCATGCACAGTTCAGAAGACGACATCAGAGAAGTTATTTAATGACTAAAATATTGTTGTTTCTCCCCCTCCCTCCACTAGAATTCAACATATCAAGTTTTCCAAGACACATATGATATTTTTAATGACTTGAAATACTTTCCTAATGATTAAATTGTGCATAGCTGTAGTAGGTTCTTCCAGACCTTTTAGAAACCAATATAATGTATGCAACTGATGATAGGCTATAAACATTCATTTTAGGCAACTGAATGCAATGTTTGGAAAACTAACTGAGTTGTCCATATCAACTTTGTTTAACAACTTGTGTGATAGTCATTGCTAAAATTATATATTATGACTCAATAAAGCCATTTGGCGGTGCAGTAGTGCTGTCCAGCCCTCTGTGCTGTCCAGCTACTTGAAATTGCAACGTCTAAATTATTCAGTTGCATTTCTGCAACACTTCTGAGTCATGTAAAGTATTTTTTGCCTTGAAATTTGGTAGGCTGCTTGACATTTAAAAGGTACTTCTTCAAGATTTGTGACATCTAAATAAATTGCTCTATATAATGTGAAGGTAGTGCTTCTGTGTTGGTAGTGATTTCTGTTTCCTGTATTTTTCATGGTTCAATAACTTCCAGCTTCAAAACATGGCATCATGTTTTAGCGTGCAGTGGAAAGCTACGGTCTGTCACTTTAAATCTCAAAAGTTTCAGGTGGTAACTATTACGTGCACATACAGGTCATCAGATAAAGGCCAGCTTGGCTGAAGACAAGTAATGCTGTGACAAAGTGCCATCTCCAGTGCAACTTCCGTGGTGAGGCAATTTTTCTCAAGCACTCATTTTCTTCAGCACAAAACTGTTCATTAACAGGCAATATTATCAGCTCTTCTGCATGCACAAAGCAGCATGGGCGTCTGTCCCACTAAGCATCTTCTGTGCTCTATAGTGGCTCAGCTACAGTAGATGTTGAGAAATTGCACATTGCTGCAAAATCAGCATCTACACTGTATACAGAGGCTGACAGAGGTATTGTCTTTCTAAGTTACCTTCTCACAGCTTCTGACAAGGAATACAAATTTTTATGTTGCAAGGGAGTTTCTTTTATACTCACCCACCACCATATTTGGTTAGTTGAGGCATTTACTATAAAATCACCGTGTCAATCATATGGTTTTCAATTTGTTCCAAGAGTTGTGAAGAAGAGACAGTTATGACATAGGGGAGAGAAGGAGGTGTCAGGAGGGAGATCATTGGGTTGTGTATCACCTTCCATCCCTTCCCAAAGAGCTGGCCTCCCGTGCCTATTTGTTTCCGAAAGAATTAGGAGAACCTTTCAGGACTTCAGCAGACAGGGATGGCACAGGGATGGATTCTGTAGCCTGAGTGACCAAACTCATCCAGGCTCCTGACCAGAGTTCACACCTCTATGCCCAGCGCGTGCCCTTCACCAACACTTCCTGCAGATCCATCGCGTTTTGGTTTTCACTTTTGGCAGGAGTAGAGCATTCTGTCATCCTTGGTATCTCCCTCCTTTTTCACTGCATAGCCAAGTTTCTAGTTCTTCTGATGTCTTGACTCTGTATCTCTGCTTTTAAACTTACTTGTAAAATTCTTCCTGTTCTCCATTACATTTTCCTTCTCTGTACTCTGGGTTCTAGCCTTTTGCTCATGTTTCCAAGTGCACTTTTTCATTACTTCCTCTTCACATCTGCTGTTGCTGTGGTGACTGCTGTTTCTGTCTTCCTGTGGTGGAGTTTTTGCTTCTTCCCACAGGCTGCTCTGGAAAGCTCTTTTTTTAGTAGACTCTCAGCCATTATCTGCTCACACATAAGATTAATTTGCTGCCTTTGAGGTATGCAGGCAGTAGAAAGGAGCAGTAGCAGTATTAAACAGTCTGGAGAGCCTGGCTGTTCCCTAAGCAAGGTTTTTCTTGTGTTTTAAATTGTGTGAAAATCAAAGCATTTGTGTTTATGGGTTCCTGGAACATTTTGACACTTATTAGCTGAAGCACTCCCAACTTGTCATCTTACAAAAAGAGAAACTGGGCCTGGTGTTTGATTTTGCTTCACTGTGCCATTCAGAAGCTAATGGCAGGATATAAAAAAAATAGATTTAAGTGCTGTGGAAACGTTATGGAAGTTGTATAATTCTCTCATATGACCATATTATTTCTTTTCAGACTTGTCCTGAGTACCATTCAAGTATGCACCTTATCAAAGTCCAAAACAGAATGATTCGTAGTCACTTACTGGTATTTCAAAGTTGTTCATTTAAATTTGATATTTTGTACTTCCAAATGAAATAACTGTGCACACTGAGGTTTGTTTTTTGTTGTTTTCCCAAGTGAAAACCTGGACCTAGTGTTTTGTTTGCTATATCACTACTGTAACTCTTTGGAATATCTTGGCATTGTGGTGTAGTTTTCCCACATTTCAGAAGACACCATGAATAAATAGCTCTGCACAGATCAGTTCATCCTCTACTTCATTATGCTACTGTAATAAATCCAACTGGTACCTTGAATCTCAAAGAAAGAGTAGATCTGGAAAATATTAAGAGAGGTGTGACAGGATTGACTCAAAACAAAGAAAGACTTCCTTAGAAAGAGAGAAAATAACATTTTGGGAAAGAAACAGAATGGAAGATGCAGAACAAGAAAGAGGCCACTAAAATTGTAACTAGTATGGAGAAGTTAAAAATACACCAGTTGTTTGCTATTTATTTGAATATTGGAACTAAGGGAGATCAAAGCAGACAGAAGGAGAAGAGAATCTTCGTGCAGTTCGGTAGTTCAGCTGTGGAACTCTTTGCTAAAGGATTTGTAAATGCTAAAAATGATTATGGATTGTGAAGAGGTTTGATATGTTCATGGAGGAGCAAACTGTTTGGTGTGACTATGCATAAAAAATGACTTCTGGTTCAGGAAATGCCTTAACTAAAAAATAAGCAAATTCTCAAGCTACCTTCATTTTCATAATCTTTTCTATGCATGCCACTTTTGGAGACCAGGTAGTGTACTACATGGACCATAGGTAGTCTACCTAGTACTATTTTCTTGTATTTCAACACTTCACAGAATTGTCTGACAGGTGATTTTTGGTTGTTCTAACAACAATGTTTCTACCCTCCTATTTCAACTGTTTGCAAATATTGTCATGCGGAGGCCAAAGGCAAGAAAAAAAGAGAAGAAGAATGCAACAGTTTTTGTGGACTTACTATTAAGCAGGAATTGATACTTCAAAATATACTAGTTCCCTCTGACTGTCCTTCCTTGGTTGGTATATATTCAACAACTTGGCAAAATTCTGTATGTTATAGGCTCTTTTGAATTAGAAGTATATAAAATCTATTGTCAAACTTATGCATTTGAGAACTTTTTGAATAGAGGTAAAACTGTGACCGTGCCCCAAAAATTTGTAATGTGGATTGTGAGTAAAAGCCCAAGCTGAGGAATCTACAGATATAGCTGTTGGGAGTGTATTTCCTATTCTAGTTCTCAAGACAGATTTGGCAAGGTGCATTAGTGCGACTCTGGTAAGGAAAATAGACTTTTTCTGCAGGCCTTTAATCTCTGCAAGCTCTTGAAGAACTTGATCACTCAGAAAAATTAACGCTAGAACTTACTGTGTACTTATTATCTATTTTATTGCTCTGTTCAATTTTGTTTTAAAGAGTACTGTTAGATAATGTGAAGTCTAGTAGTAATGTTAGATTTCTTTTGAAGCAAGTTTAATTTTCATTTTGATCTTTTACGTTTTGCCTACTTTTGGCTTTATCATATATAGCCAAAATATTTTTTTTTCTGTGTGCTCTTTCTTGGAAGTTGTGTTTAAGATGAAAAAAAATTCAAAAGAAAGCTACTGCAAAAAAAATGGACAGAACTTAATATAGAAAGGTGCACTGGGACCAAGGGACATAACTTTACTAACAAATTTAATACTAATATAGGCAAGAAAACTATTATTTTCCCTCTACTAAAAGACACGTATATGTAGACTTTTAATTGATTAGTTATTCTTCTCAATTTAATTTTTAATGGTAAGCTAACATAGAACAGAAAACCAAAGGAGATCAAGAGCTGTAGAAATAACAATTAGCAACTTTATTGCTTGTAATACTCTTCCTTATCCTTGGGGAAAGAAAAAAAAAAGGCTAAATCTGTCCTTTCCTCTCTTGCAACCGATTTTGAATTTGGGCCAATGTGGGTGTGGAATTTGGGTGCCAGCTCAGACTTTTAGTTACCTGTAGATCGCATTAGTAATCTGCCATATGTAGTTTGGCACAATCCTGAGCTAGGTCTGTGTGTACGTTAGGAAAGTGACACTGGCAGAAATTTAGGTCAAGAGATGGCAAAACCCTGTGTAATTGTCTCCAGTGCTCACAATTAATTCTTAGAATGACACTGAGGAGAAAGTTGTAATGACAAGGCCAGGCAGGCCCTCACGGGGTGAACAAAGTCTCAAAATGCCTGGAAGGTTTGGGAGGTGAAGGTCGTAGGAGCAATATCAGGCCACTCCAAGTCTATATCATAAACTGTCAATAAAGAGCTCTTTTGTGAAGCAGACCTCATGTTTTCTCTGCCTGTGTTTGTTTTTCACCAGCACCCCATCAATTCACAGTGCAGGGTTAATAAAAATCCACACAAGTCTCAAGGTGTTTCCTTTAAACTCCTTTGGAGGTTGTGTAGATAGACAATAACAGGCCACTGACTGAGTGCTCAGACCCCTAGTGGTCTCTGCTCTTTGTTGCAGTACATTTTAACCTAAATTGCATATCTCTGGCATGATTAAACCCTGAGGCTGTGTTTTTAATGAAGTTTATCTGAGCAAAAATTTTGCATGTAACATAAATCCCAGGAATCTGTCACAGGAGGAAGACCTGAATAATCTTGGCCACACCGCCAGCATATCTAATCCTTTTTATCACTGCTTGACAAAGACTAACCCCCAATTCTGGTTAAAGAGAAGATGAAGCTCTTCTGCCTGCTCTTCCTGGCCCTCGATTCATTCTTATTCAACTTTTTTAAAGGATATCTATGACCTTTACTCTCATTTTGTCTTCTTAAACATCTTCTGGCTGTCTTCAGATTCCATGACATTTTACAACGTTGTGTTTGGGCTGAAAATTCATATTAATAGCAAGGTCGAAAGAAGCAAAGACTAATAACTTGGAATCACAGCAGCTATTCATCACGTTTAATTGCCATCAGGTCTACTAAAAAGATAGCTGATTTACCTACGCTGCATTACACGGTAAGTGAGTGTTATATGTAAAATACCAGAAAGAGACAATTATTTAACAGGTGCACACTGATTTGTGGTTGAGCTAATTTCTAAGCTAATAAGCTAAGTTCCCATGCTCTGTTTTGGGGCTTTATAAATAACTTTCTGAAAAAAGATCAAGTTTTTGCATAGCTTTTATGACATTATAAAGGTGAAAATCCCAAGGGAAAAACAGAACCAAACAAAAACAGGAAGCACAATAATTAAAAAAAAATCATTTACAAGTCAGTTAGTTTTACCAAGCTTTTCTCTGACCATCAGAAAATTTTGTACATAAATGGCAGAAAGCCAGACAGATACAGTTCAAACATGGCTTTTTGGTAGGTCTCACTACGTTAAGATACAGATAGAACAACTGAAAATTATTTGATCAGTTGTCTGTCAGCCTCACAGGGCTCCGCGATGTTTTATCTCCAATTCTAGTAATTTAAAAGGTCAAATGATTTTTTTTTTTTAAAGAAAAGACAACTAAAACACAGTGTCAGGAAGAGAGATAAGGAAAACCCTTTTATGTCTGAAAATTTAGCCTTATCTTAAAGTTCACTTTTCTTTTAAAAATAATGTCCAGTTCCAAAAAGAACAAATATTATTTTATTCTGTAAAGGAAGTAAATACAATTGGTGCCTTTTTTTCAGTAGAAGAACACAAATGTGTTGGGTTTTTTCTTTCTTTTATTTTCCTTTCTTTTCTTTTCTTTTCTTTTCTTTTCTTTTCTTTTCTTTTCTTTTCTTTTCTTTTCTTTTCTTTTCTTTTCTTTTCTTTTCTTTTCTTTTCTTTTCTTTTCTTTTCTTTTCCTTTTCTTTTCTTTTCTTTACTTTTTTTTCTTTCCTTTCCTTTCCTTTCCTTTCCTTTCCTTTCCTTTCCTTTCCTTTCCTTTCCTTTCCTTTCCTTTCCTTTCCTTTCCTTTCCTTTCCTTTCCTTTCCTTTCTTTTATTTTCTTTTTTCTTTTCTTTTCTTTTCTTTTCTTTCTCCTCTCCTCTCCTCTCCTCTTCTCTTCTCTTCTCTTCTCTTCCCTTCCCTTCCCTTCCCTTCCCTTCCCTTCCCTTCCCTTCCCTTCCCTTCCCTTCCCTTCCCTTCCCTTCCCTTCCCTTCCCTTCCCTTCCCTTCCCTTCCCTTCCCTTCCCTTCCCTTCTCTTCTCTTCTCTTCTCTTCTCTTCTCTTCTTTTTTTTTTTTTACAATTGTCAATCCATCACCTATCATAACAACTGTGGTTTTATATAGATGTGTATGGGGTTTTTTCCATGAATGGCCTTAACTTTGTGGCAAAATGTACTTCACAAAATAGAACTAAACCTGAAGTTTTAGGAAAGACTTTGTTATATACAAGGTGTTTCATCATTGGATTCAGAAATTATCCTGTGGAAAAGGAAGTTTTGATAAATCAGAACTAGCAAGATCATGACTGAGAAAATTATCTAGACCTCTTTATGAATAAGAGTATCCATTTCTCACAACTGATCATAACACATTTATTCTACAGGAAAGTATAACATTTTTCTAGTCTTCTGAACAGCACTATGAGACACTGACCTTAAAAAACTGACACTATGTCACCAATCCAAGCATTATACTTCAGTGCTGATGCTTCTGGGAATAGCAGAAAAAAATGTGAGATAACACCAGTATGGATAGTGAAATATTTGAATCATATACATGTTATTGAGCATACTCCTAAACCTCACATTCTGATTAATCAGCAACTACCACAGTTGCAAACAGTGTTGGCAATAAAACATAAAATCATTTGATACTCTGAAACAGAAAGGTTTTCTACATGTTTTACAATCTGTTGAACATAGGCGTACTGTAGCTGAACTGTTTTAAAACAATTTACTTAATTCAGTAAGGAAACCTTATCAAATAATTTTCTGGACAGTAAAGATTTCTTCAGGATATTGACTGGCTACAGAATTGTTCCTAGAGGTTTCTGTGTTGCTGTAGTATCCACTTCACCTTCTTAAGCTCTTTCTTGCACGGAGCTTTTGCAAGGAACTTAATCAAGAGTCCTTGCAGAGTGATTAGAAGTGCAACATTCAGGAAAGGAAGAGATACTTGATAGCAAATTCCATCACCTCTTTTTGTTTCCTCTGGGGGAAAATTTTTAGCTGAAGAAATAAGCCATACTTATTTAATGAATTATCCATTACAAATTATTCCTTCAATTCCAGTCATCAGGTCAAACTTTTATTATTGCCTAGGAAAAATCACTTACAATCTGTCCAGTACTCTAAAGTGTTTGCCACATGAAACAGGAAGAATTAGATTTGTTTTGTTGTGCAAAAGCAAGAGAAATTATTTCTGCAGCAAACAACATCCAATCTTCCAATTTTCCCTAGTAAAAGTTCTGGTCTATCAAAAACTTAGTTGCTCCTCTGTTTAGGTTAATGGTTTACAGCAGAAAAGTGAGACATTTTATTGAGCTCCCCCAAATTACAGATTTAGCACTCTCTCACAAACGCATGAAAAAGTAACTTTTAAACCATTGGTATTGGTAGCAATGTACTAATACTCCTCTTGAAATAAATGGACAAGGTAAAACCTTACTTCTATACAGAGTTTCTGCTTTTTGCATTAAATGCATTTGGTAAGATGCATAGCTCAGATCTTTCTTTTTTTTAACCTAAATAATGGGAGATTTTTCACCTAGTTCAAATCAAAGGCAATATGGTCCACAAGGTTTTAAGCTAGGGACTAGGCAAATGATTTGGCTAAAATAAAACTGACCTGAAGCTTTATGCAAAAATGAAACAAAAATTTGTAACTTGCAAAAATCTGATTTAAAATAATCTGCAAATGTAATATGTTACTATTGGGAGGTAAAAAAAATGTCTTTCTTGTCATATTTACAACAAAGTTTGCAAAAGAGTCTAGAAAGCCTACAACCTTATTTTTGGAGGCTTCAGTTGGTTCAGATAAGCACCTAGAGTTTTATATTCTTATATAACTGAACCTTAAAACCTTTTGAGGTTTGCCCATCTCCAATTTAAAAATCCTCTCTGGAGGGAAGTTATCCAGCTGTAAGCTCTACAAAAGCGCACCTGGCAAAATAACATCTGCCTGACAATGACTTGGGCTGACATATGTACACATCCAATTGGACCTTATAGCAACAAAACGTTTTACGTATTAGTGTACACTGGGGAGTCCTGATTTCTGACGGAAAAATACGAAGGCTTTTACACATTAAATTACAGTGAAGCTGTATCCATAGATGGTGCAGATACAACATGTGCTCTTATACAGATGGCAGGTAAAGGAGGTCACTTCCATAACTGCTTCCTTCTGATTTCCAGCATTTGCTTTGATGCAGTTGTTGCAATTTGAGATCAGCATTTTCAGTGGGGGTTGGTTCCAGCTGCTGATATGGCACTGACTAGAAGCCTGAAAGCTCTGGTACCGATGTTGAGGTTTCTGTTGACACTCCCAGATGACGAAGTATCATTCTCTACTATTACGGCGTCTCTTTCATAAGGCACGAGGCACAGTTCGCTGTGGTTTGGCCAGTTGAGAGAGACAGACGCTGAGTAAGTTAACAGGGTTGCTTAGAGATTAGTCATCTGGAGAGCTCACAGAGCCATTACTATGTGCCAAATGGCCATGCTTTGAAGATAGGGAAAGTAAATCTTAAATGGTCAGGTTCTTGAAAACAAACAAAGGAGCTTTAATTCTGGAGGAACAAGGACTGATACATAGCCCATTTTCTTACGCTGACCTTTGTTTTAAGATTATCACAAAAAATTCAGGAAATATTCATACTTGGCCAAATTCTGAAAGTAGGACATGGCCCAGCTGACCACTATCATCTGAGGGCTGGATAGAAGGAAACTTACCTCCTTGTAGAAGACAGGATTTTTTTTTTCCCCAAGCAGTGTATTCATCTGGATACACAGCCTCACTCTCAGTCCTTTTCTTTCTCAACCTGCTTGAGAGCTTTATGGTTGTGGGAGGCTGTGAGTGAGCTGTGTGTCGCAGGGCTTCGCTTAGTCTTAGGGGACCAGTACTGCTTTTAGAGAGGCAGGCTTGAACTTTTATTAAGGTAGCTTCAGAGGACTGGCAGGGAGAAAAGCTGTCTATGAGAGTTACTGAAATCCTTGGCCTACTTCTAACAGGCCTCATCTAAACCCAGGTTGTCCTCAATTTTAACATAACCCTTTTACCCCTCTTATGTTGGCATCTGCAGCTCACAGAAATGTTCTTTCATTTCCAAACAACAAGGAGTGGTTATGCGATAGTGTAGGATTAACAGGGAATTAGATGTTCTGTGACAGTTCCAAAAGCAAACTTGGATAGCCTACTAGTAAGGAGAAATGAGTCAGAAATGTGAAGTTTGCAGAGCTTGCAGCAGGAAGGACAGCAGGTCCTGCTGAGAGGACATAATCAAAATCATTCCTCTGTTTCCAAGCTGGTCTCACGTTGTTTTGTAACCTGTTTTACTCAGGGCATGAAACTGTTCATGTCCAAAGCCTGCAGTGCACTGTATATAAAATCTGAGCTGCCTCCTCCAAACCTTGTATTTCTGTGAAACTTTGTGTTGTGACACCTTGCTACCTCTCAGCCCACTTTTATACTCCAGACTTTTCCAAAAGCTCAGGTCAGTCTGTAGGATGTATGGTGAGGTGTGACTAGGTGTGACTCAAGTTAGGCTGTTGGACAACACCGTCAGCAGAGATGAGCATCATCAAAAGCTACAGCTGTCTTCCTAGCAAAGGTATTGCTCCTAATACTAATCCCCTCTTTTCTGTATTCACTGCTACATGCTTTTTAAATGTTGAAAATTCTGAAATCAGATTTCTTTTCCTGGAAATTGGTGTGTCGAGTAGATGCAGGTTAGACTGCATCTGGAATAAAATAGCCTTTTGGGTTCTGACCTTAAAGACCAATCTTTTAATGAGAACTCTGGCAGTGTCTTATAGCAATACAACTGACATGTTAGGAGGTTTGTATAATGCCTACTAAACTGAATTCCCATCAGGTTATTGCATTTACAGACTTCAGCAGTGTACTTTTTATTCCACTTAGCTGTATTTCTTTTAACTCTTTCTGTGTTAACAAGTGTTCTGTTTCCATACTTTTTTTTTAATGAGTAATCTTTTTTTTTAAATTTTGGTAGTAGAACGAAAGTTCTGTAAATCATTAGATTTTTATAAAAATATTGGAAGTAACTGAATAGCTTCCGATTAATATCCCAATGTCAATGTCTGAGAGTAAATTTTACGCAAACACAGGGGAAGGACCTAGCCAAAAGTAAAGCTTCTCTGTTTCAGCATAAAGCTCCAAATCTGACTAAATAGCCAGATGAACATAATAGTCCATTCTTTCATGAACAATGAAGATTTAAATGACTGTCAACATAGCTTCCAATGAAGGTTTATAATTGTTAAATTGTCAGATTAAGGCAGATAATAGAAAGGATAGCTGTGAAAGTTGGGGGAAAGTAAGGCTAATGGACTGAGATTCATATTGTAATTCACAAGCTTTATCCTGACTTGGTTCAACCCAGAGAAAGGAAAAGTAGAAGATGGGAACTTCAGGTGTTGACTGGAGACTCTGAGTTTCTATACCTTGGCAGCACAAAACAGGGTAGCAGAAGATGACCAAAAAGCATCCAAAAATTGGACAGAGCTGTCACTGAACATACTGCAAAATGTTATTGGAGACCTCAGTAACAGGCAGTTGTCCAGAAGGAGATACCTTATTATTTTGGGCGTGTGAGCTAACTGTAGGAAGGACAGTATGATTACAAATGTAGGTGGAAAGAGCTATCAGTTTACCTTTCAGGCCTATGATTGTACCAGGACCCTCAGCTGAACAAGACTTAGAGATGTATCTCCTAACACTGATAGCACCGATACCACTGACTGCAAATGTTTGCTTTCCCAGTTACTGAAGGCCAGGCAGCTATTCACACACGGGCTGCAATACTGCTAGCTTTGGTGGTCTCAATATTTCTTTGTTGAAAGGGATCAGAAGAATTTGAAAAGAACTGAGAAGCTGCTGGGCTTTTTCCAAGCTTGGAAGAAGTCAGATGACTGTATGCTATATTTACTTTACTCATGAGACTGGAGAATGAGAAATCTGAATTGACTGGACAGGACTATATCAATTAAGCATATAGGAATGTATCCGTTATGCTAAACTATGCATTTAAATTTAAATATTAAACATCAGTATGACATTTTAAAGAATGGGTACTAGTAAATCTAGCCTCCAAAACATTTTAATTAAAGTTATTTTAAATATTACTTGTGAAGTTTATGTTTTAAAATGTTTTCTGTGTGTTGACTGCAAGAGGTTTTTCAGAGATTTCTTTATGGTAATGTTGAGGTCTAATCCTGTATTTTACTTTTTGAAATACTGTAAAACAACAGAACCTTAGGGTCTGCTTCAGCAACGAGCTAAGGTGAGGTGCAGAAAAAAAGGGCTGTAATAACTGTGCATAATATTTCCTCATCACCCCTCCACCATTTCGGCCATGCCACAGATATTTCTGGATGCTGTCACAGCATCTGTGGAACCATATTCCAGCTGTTCCCAGACTTTCCCATTTCTGGAAGCCTGCCCCTCCCTCAGCTCCAACCACAAATGTCCACACAATAGAAATCCAGTCTTCTTCCAAGAGATCAGTCCCAGACTAACCAGAGATTACACCAGAATGTCTCTGTTATTTTTTCACTGCCATCTAAGGACCTTTGGAATTACAAAATCAGGCATGAATTCATTAGCTCAAATTGAATCACAGAATCACAGAATGTTAGGGATTGGAAGGGACCTCGAAGATCATCTTGTCCAATCCGCCTACCAGAGCAGGAACACCTAGATGAGGTTACACAGGAAGGTGTCCAGGCAGGTTTTGAATGTCTCCAGAGAAGGAGACTCCACAACATCCCTGGGCATCCTGTTCCACTGTTCTGTCACCCTCACTGTGAAGAAGTTTCTTCTCATATTTAAGTGGAACCTCCTATGTTCCAGTTTGTACCTATCGTCCCTTATAAACATTAATGAGGTCACCCCTCAGTCTCCTCCAAGTTAAGGTGACCCATCTCCCTCAGCCTTTCCTCATAAGGGAGATGCTCCACTCCCTTCATCATTTTTGTGGCCCTGCGCTGGACTCTCTCCAGCAGTTCCTTGTCCTTCTTGAACTGAGGGGCCCAGAACTGGACACAATATTCCAGATGTGGTCTCACCAGGGCAGAGTAGAGGAGGAAGAGAACCTTTCTTGACCTACTAATTGCACCCCTTCTAATACACTCCAGGATGCCATTGGCCTTCCTGGCCACAAGGGCACAGTGCTGGCTCGTGGTCATCCTGCTGTCCACCAGGACCTCCAGGTCCCTTTCCCCTACACTCTCTAACAGGTCATTCCTCAACTTATACTGGAACCTGGGGTTGTTCCTTCCCAGATGCAAGACTTGCGCTTGCCCTTGTTATATTTCATTAAATTTTTCCCCGCCCAACTTTCCAGCCTGTCCAGATCTTGCTGGATGGCAGCACAGCCTTCTGGTGTGTCAGCCACTCCTCCCAGTTTCGTGTCATCAGCAAACTTGCTGACAGTGCACTCTATTCCCACATCCAAGTCACTAATAAATATATTGAATAGTACTGGTCCCAGTACCAACCCTTGACAGACTCCACTAGATACAGGCCTCCAACTACTCCCGTAGTCTAAGGGGAATGAAGAAAGATTTCAAGGCCTTGGGACGGTTGGTGAAAGAGTCATTTTCTCTTCCCCTCCTCCCATTTTTGGGTGCTGACATGGGATGGGATAGAAGAATTCAGTCCATAAATGATTTGCTACAAGACTGGTGCTACAGGCAGGGCTTTGGATTCCTCGATAACTGCTGGTTCTATAAGACACCAGTCCAGACAGTGATACGTGGGAAAGGTTTATCTGACGGGGCAAAAGGATGCTGGGACAAGAATTAGCAGGGCTCGTTTGTAGAGCTTTAAACTAGATTCGAAGGGGGATGGGGTTGTAGCTGGGCTTGCACCAGTGGGGCAGCACTCTAGAGTTGATAAAGACTGGGAGGCCTCCCATTCCCCTTAGGGTGAAATTAGTGTGCTCAGCTTGCTCCCTGAAATGCTGGTACACCAATGCACACAGCGTGGGGAATAAGCAGGAGGAGTTAGAAACGTGTGTTCGATCAAGAGATTATGATCTGGTGGCAATTACAGAGGCATGGTGGGACAGCTCACATGACTGGAATGTGGTCATGGATGGCTATGTCCTTTTCAGGAAAGACAGGCCAGCCAGGTGAGGTGGTGGAGTTACTCATTACGTAAGAGAGCAACTACAATGTATTGAGTACTGTCAAGAGGTGGATGAGGAGCAAGCTGAGAGTCTGTGGGTGAGAATTAAGGAGCAGGCTGGCAGGGATAATACTGTTGTGGGTGTCTATTACAGGCCACCAGATCAGGGTGAGGAAGTTGATGAGGCCTTCTACGGGCAGCTGAGAGCGGCCTCACAGTCACAGACCCTGGTTGTCGCGGGGGATTTTCACTTCCCTGATGTTTGCTGGAAGGACTACTCAGCCATCCTTCCACAGTCCAGGAGGTTCCTCCAGTGCATTGATGACAACTTTCTGATACAAATGGTGGAGGAGCCAACTAGAAGAGGACAAAAAAAAAAAAGTGAGACAGCAACACTTTTGTGAACCAGCCCTGGCAGAACTCTTTGTTAAGGTCTTTCCTTCATCGTAGGTATGGCCAAGCTGTGAATCAAAATGGTGTCAAAATGTGCAATAAAAAACATTTTAATTAGCCACAAAAACCCCCAAATAATTGAATGAACATCTTTCCTGATCTGTCTAAAATTTAGGCAACTTGCTTGATCACAATAAGCAGTCCTGTCACTTTCAGATGCCACCAGACATCACTTGCTGCTGCATTACTTCATATTTGAAGTTCCATCTGGCCTTCCTTTACTCTTTCTTTTTTGTTTAAAAAAACTTCCTACCCTGGTGTTTAAATACAGGGGAAAGCATTTTCAAGTGTACAAAACTTATGCAGAATACCTCAGATTTTCTTTAAAAAGGAAGAAAAAAGAATAAACCTTCAGAGTCCTGTTGAGAATTTGTATATCTGAATATATCTGATTCCTGATGTCTATAACCTCAATTCTGACTCCACTGGATTCTTATTCTCAATAGCTGTTGGAAGCTTATAGTAATCTAAAGTAATATTATATCCTACTTCATTTTTACAGCATAGCACACTAAGCTTACCTTTATGTGGCTCATGACCACAAATACTGTATTGTTTAAATACGTAAAGGTACTATGCTAGTGTGTGTAGCCACAAATTAAACCAAAACCAAACAAACTGATAAACCCAAACTATATTCACATAAATAAGTTACTTTAGACTAGTCTAGGGTTTTTTTGCTGAAGAAATCTGATTTTACTGCAGGATTTTTTACAGGTTTACTGCAAGAGCATAGGATTTAACCAACGCATGCAAAATAGAAAAAAAAAAAAGACATCCTGGAAGCAGTAATATGCACTGGTTACACACTAGATTTTAGGCTCGTCTACCTAAGCAAAAGGGAGCAATTTTAGCCTGTACATCTCATTTCTGGACCATATCTTTCATGATACCTTCTAAACTTTCTTATGTGCTAACGTTTTCTTAAGGTGCAAGTTGTTTTGATCCCTGTTCATGTGAGTTGCTTTTCTGATCCTGATCAAAAAGGCGATTGTTCTTCATCTAAAAAGAAAATCTTTCAAAATCAGTTATGGTGATCATTAAATGCTGTTGGGATGAAATATAGGGATAGTCACAAGAGTTTAAAGCAAATTATTATCAGTCTTATCGTTATATAAGGATAAAAACTATGCAGCCCTCATTATACAAGGCACAGGGAATCAATCAATTTCTCCATTATCATGATGCTAAAAGGCATACTAAATGCAGCATATTAGGAGGTGTCATTCTCATCCCTAAGGCAAAAGACAAGAGTAGAACCAAAAGGTGACACTGCTAAGTGATTATTTTGCTATACAACTAACTGTGATATCCCTTTTTGCAAGAAGACATTGTAGCCAGTTCAGAAAGATTTTTTTTTTTCCTTAAGAGATTTTTTTGTTATGTAGAACATCCCGTGTAGTCAGGGCTAAAATAACAAGAGTTCAGGGTGAGTTGCAACTATCTGGCTGCAGATCTTTAGCTTGCCTCTGAAATAACTGCATAGATAAAACCCCTTTTTTCTTCTAGATGTCTTATTCTATAGCAGTCTTTCTATACCAAATTTATTTCCACTTTTTCCAGACCATAAAGTCTTATGAGGAGCGACTGAGGGAACTGGGGCTGTTTAGCCTGGAGAAAAGGAGGCTGAGGGGAGACCTTATTGCTGTCTACAACTGCCTGAAAGGAAGTTGTAGCATTGAGGGTGTTGGTCTCTTCTTCCAAGTAGCAAATGACAGGATGAGATGAAGTGGACTCAAGTTGCACCAGGGGAGGTTTAGATTGGATATCAAGAAAAATCTCATCATGGAAAGGCTTGTCAGGCATTGGAACAGGCTGCCCAGGGAAGTGGTGGAGTCACCATCCCTGAAGGTGTTTAAAAGGCTCTTAGATGAGGTTATTAGGGACGTGGTTTAGTGCTAGATTTAGATTATAGTTGGACTTGATGATCTTCCAACCAAAATGATCAGTACTGTCCTTAAAGAAGAAAGTATTACAAAACTAGCTGGTCTAGAGGAGAGATATCCTGGATGGCAAGCTGCTAACAATATGATCAGTAGCTTTGTGTAGAAGGAGGGAAGACTAGAGGCAAAGTGTAGGATAATGAATGTTACTGGAAGGACTGTTAAAGTTATCATGATATGCAGAGATTTAATTTTGCTCCTCTTTTGGCCACAATTAATCTTTGTCCAAAGAGCTTGACAAACGATAGTGGAGGAAATAACAAACAAGCAGATAGAGATGATATATGAGTGATGATGGTTGCTTGCAGAAAAAAAATATCTGTGCTTTGATTTAAGCTTTATGTGCTGTGGCAGTGTTTTTCTTAATTTCCATGACAATAACAAGGGAAACAGTATCTAAAATCTTGCTTTAAAACCTTTGCATTTTTTTTCTTGGCTTGTACTAGATAGGCAAGGTCAGAGAGTAGTGGTTATATTCCATGTGGATTATGTAGGATTAGAAAAAGTGTGGGAATACTGACCTATTGTTCATTCATTTTAAAAAATCGACTTTTCTGTAGAATCCCTGATTTATTTTCATGTTCTAACTGCATGCAACTGCTAAAATGAAATGAGTGCAAGGTGGGTGGGAGAAAATGCAATTGATAGTATCTCAATAATACATATTTAGAGAAGGATGAACACAGCTCCAGTCTGAATGGGTGTGAGGAGGCTATGTGTTCATGACTGAGTCATATAAAAAGATTAATCAAATAGTACTAACAGGGAAACAACTCTTAATAGGTTTGGGAAGCCAGTGCCTAATTTATATCAAAATAAATGGAGGTGGAATATATGACTTGCAGAGGGTGATAGCAAGCTATGTTAAGAGATCTCACCCCACACATGCTCCTCATCTTCCCACCTTTATCAGAGGATTTGGTAGCGCGTAGCCCAGCCCATGTATTACAGTAAATCTGCAGGCTTTGGAGTAAGAGAACTTCTCGATTTGTCTCCCAAGTTATCCTTATAAAAGACAGCTCCTGTGAGGTCATAAAATCCTCGAGTTGTGGGGCTTTAAAATAATTGCCAAAATTACAGTTAGGCCAGTCAAAATACAGAATCTACTCTAAGCCTGTTCTTGGGAACTGGGGAAAACTACCACCCTGCTAATGGTATTAGGTGGACTCTCTCAAAAGAAGACGGCATAGAATGCAGAATTATGTATTTCTTTCATCAGCAAGGAACCTTTTATGCATATTTTCCTAAATCCAGCCCTTAAGTAACAGAAAAGGGTAGAATGAATGTAATTTTGGAAGCATTCCATATTTACTTGCAATAACTGCCCTGAGAGACTCATTAATGGTTTAAAGCTTCCTATTAAATCGAAACCTAACAGTATTTTCTTTTTAATAAAATAAACTGAAAGATGAAATATTTTCTGTTTGTTTTTTAATTATGAATGCCAGTCTCAAAAAATTACTCTTAATTTGTTGGATTATTTTATGTCTTTTCACAGGCATGTAAATGAATAATGAAAAAAAGTGTAATAAAAACAAATGATCGTTATTCATATTGACCTGAGGCATTTAATGAAAGAGAAGAGAGTCTAAAGAAACAGATTTCCTATAGCTCTACTTTCTTAAGTATACTAAGGCAATTAGGTTTAAGAGGAGATAATTTTAGTTCACTGCTCTTTTAAGTCTTTCTGGGAAATTTGGATTTTCCATTGATTGTAGTTTTAACGTGTCACACTGGAGCCAGAGTGAATTAAAGTGAAGAGCTACACAGTCTAAACAAACAGTCCTTCCCATTATCAGAAGCCTGACAACATAACAGCATAAACTATAGTCGCATGCCCACAAGTAATGCAGGAACAATTAACAAAATAATAACAAAATCTCACTACAATCCGGAAACAATATCTGATAGCTTTTATTGAGCTAACTTTTTAAGCCGTCTTATTTTCCAATTTAATATGAAGCTTTCCTACCAGTCTTAAGAAAATAAACAAGAAATATTCCCTCTATTCTGCAATCTTCTATTCTTTCTTCTGATTACATGGTGACATAGCATTCTCTAGCAATTCCCATGAAAATAACCAACTAAATCCTCAAAAACATTAATGTGTAACAGGAAAACATTTCTTATTCCATTTTGAAGGGTAGTTAGGATATATACAGTATATTTGTTTGTGGGTAGGGATTTTTTAGTAACTTATTTAATATATTGAAAATTTCTACTTTAATCTGTGATTTACATGTCTGTATTACTTTTTGTTCAGACTTGTGTTTTCCTTGTCCCTACTAATTTTAACCCAAAGATGCATCATCCATTCTCTGGTTTTTGTCCCCACTATTTTGGATGTGCCTTATATTAACTGACACGTTAATTCTCTTTTCTTGTTCTGAGAGTGGGTACTCCAACATTTTGCTAAACCTCATCTGTGCTTCCTCTGTGCATCTCCTCTACAACCATCATTTTGCTTCCTCTCATGCTACTTTGTAAATAAATAAGGCCTTAAAGGGCCCAATTACTGTGTGACCTGAGGATCTCCTGCTCTCTGGCATGGTTATTCTTGTCATACGATGTCCTCGTTATGTGTAATTGTAGATGGAGAATTGAAGCACAAAGAAATAAAGGGCTCTGACTCATGTTCAGCAAACAAACATCTGACATGGTTTCAGGCATTGTCACCATCCTCACTCCGTGCAAGTGTGTACTGCTACCCTTCTGTGAGATACTCCTCTAGGAAGCTTATATTTGACCTCTTTTAGTTCAATGGTAGCTTCAGATGATATCTGGAAGGTTGAGCAGAAAGCTGAGGTGCAGGCAAGTGTGACAGCAGACCCCAGCTTATACTTCTGCTCCCTCTCTGGCTGCATGGGTGTGCAGGCTTGGTTGCAGTGATTTGGCCGCCACGCCACCATGAGTAAGAGGATGTGGCCACCTCAGCAAAAGTTGGTGAAGAGCTGGAGGACAAGACATGTGTTTCATTGTCCTAACAAAAGCTACAGTTACTGAACTGTAGCCTCTGTCCCTGATATCCCCGAGAGCAGATATGCTTTATTCCTGCCACTCTACTTCAGTTAGCCCTCCAGCAGTGCCTTCACCTAACATCAGTGACAACAGGAATGGGAAAAAGCCCTTTCACCTTTTGGTTTTTGAGTATAAGTTACTGCAGATCTTTTCTTGTTTAAGTTGTGTTCTTTCCTTGAACCTATGACAAAGTTAAAAGGTGAAGTTGACGGCAATGCCTCTCATGCATCCTCCTCTTGTTTGTATGAACAGACAAGAGGCACTTGATAAATGCAGTTCTTTGAGGAGTTCCCTAACTGGATGGTAAGCAGCAGCAGAAGCTTTTCCCTACCTGGACAGTGTTTAAAGATGACTCTGTAGCACACAAAGTGAGTGTATGCTTTTTAACACGAAGTCATCCAGCTCGATGCTGCAGATAAGAAAGGATATGAGATCTCTTCACATATCCACCTTGTCCTCTCCCAGCCTCTGTGTTAAGAGATATTGTTTTCATAGGTGTTGTTTGTTGATCACATATGCATGGTCAACTACAGCTCTGGAAAACATCTTAAGAATTTAGACAAAAAGCTGCAGAAACATCACTAGGAACTACCTTAAGAAAGAGAAATCACAGTATGTGAATTTCTAGTTCAGGATATGGATACTGTTCTCAAAACTATCTGACCTGGTACAGAGCCTAATAGCATTTGTTCTTAGAGGCTTTTCAAAGTACCAGCACTACAAAGGCGGAATTTACTCTTCTTTTAATCTATTTTTAATCCTTATTTTTCATTTATAAATGTTAAGGAAATATTTCAGTGTTTTTCTGATTTGGATTCCTCCTTGTATTTTTCACATTCTATCAGTCAACCACCTACACCCACAAGAAATTATTTTTTATATCTTCTATTGACAAATAGCATTTGGAAAGGATAAATGAAAGATGTAGACGCTCTTATAATGTCTAATAAATAGTAAGCTCTTCAGCAGTTTTATGTTGTTTTCCCTTTCTATAAAAAATATTGTAAGCAACATTAAGCTCAAAGCTACCTGCATATTGTTATGCTTCCATACTAATCATGGCAGTCATTTTTAAAACACTAAAAACCCAAGTGAACTGTGTGCCCATCCCATTTTAGAATGACCTGAATATTAGGAGAAAATATTTTACCCGGACTCTTAAAATCAAGACCAGATGCCTTTCTAAATATTATGCTGTAATGCAACCATATTTTTATTGGATGCAATACAGGAATTACAGGGTGAAGTTCCATGGTTTCTGTTATGTAAGAAGTCAGACTACATGATGGTACAATCCCTTATGTCACTAGAATCACTAAATAACTGAAGACGTCGTCCCATCTTATTTGCTCAAATTTCACTTCCTTGGTTCTTGTGGTGTCATAATCCCTCTCACTCTCCAGCTGCTGAAGTAGGTTCTAGGGAAAGCTTTGTAGGCAAAGTCTGAGTTTTCAATGTAATAAACAAGAAAGCCCCCAAAACCTTGGAAAAGTGTTCCTGTGGCATTTCTACTATGCTTTATATGCTTATTTCACTTCAGGAGCAAACTGAAGAGAATGCATATCTCTGTATTTGCATTCACTTTAATGCTGTTACCATCAGCCAACAAATCGAGGAATTTATGCTGGCTCCTTATCTAAAGCATCACCTTTATCAGCAAAATTGAAATATAAATAAAAAGAAATAGAATCTATTTCTGAAATAGGACTTCCCATGAATTCACAAATGGCAATTCTTACTGAAAAACAGAGGTTTTCCTCATATCCTCAAGTTCACTTCTGATGGGATTCACAATTTTTCTCTTGAAAGTTGAAAATCTCTTCCTTTTCATTGATAACCAATCTAAAAGTGTATTATTTAGAAGAGTCCAAGTGATGTTAAAACACTTTAAGAACTCCAATGCCATTAAAACTTGAGCTTGTTTAAACCACATTAAGCTATAAAATGAGTTTTCTTTTTTGTCAGGCAAGATTGTTTGAACGGAAGAAAATTGGAGATCAGTCCTGTTTAACGTAACACTAAAGAACAAAAAAAACCCCTCACCACTCTACCAAAACCCAACCCATAGCAATCGAAGTGGGTGTCAGTGGGAAATGGGACAAAACAACAGGTAATACTTTGACCTCACGATTGTTTTCCTTTGGGTCTCAGAAGTCATTAGAAAACTCTAGTACCCTCTGCTGGCCAAGCAATAAATCTGTAGCCCCGAAGCGGGGCAGACATTCCTACGGATGCTGACACACAAATGAAAAGCTTGCAAGCAAAAGCCACGTTGACTGACATCCTGTTAAAAGAGAAAAAACCAAACCAAAACTAAAAAACACAAACAAAAAACCCACCCACCCACCCAACCAACAAACAAAAACCAAACCAAACCCCTGCAAAACAACATATAAGAAAGTGTTACTCGGGAAAAAGGTTTCAAGCAACTAGGAGAGTACTATAAAAATGAACATCGCTAATTAATACACTTAAAATTACAGCTTTTAAAGGATTTTTGAATATTAAGCCTCTAAGTATGTTAGCTTTGCAGAGTACATTGTAACAGTGCTATAATATAACTGCAAGTGTGCTCATGCCATTCCTCTTACTGTTCAGACTGGGATTTGCCTCTGCTGAACAGAGGGAGTGTGACATGACTAGTGACCTGCTTTAATGTTTAAAAATGCATACACGCATATCTTTGAAGTGGAGTACTACCTTCTGTTGCAGAGGTACATGATCTCACTATTAAGCAGAAATCTGAAGTTAAAAATTTGTTTTATCCATCTAAAATTTGGTGCCTTACAGTTCACGAGGTTAAAGAGGTAAATGGTTTCATGTGTACCAGAGACCCCTGCTAAAAAGAGGACAATAATGATGAGCCAGCCACTTTTGCAGAGGTGGAAAGTAACTAGTTAGAATAGTTAATCTTTTGAGACACATCCCCGGCATTAAGTGGATCCTTCTCATGCAGCTGAAGGAGCAACAGCTGGATTCTGTCATCCCTGACTGGGGCGGTCTTGTTAGTGTAGGATGACCTCTGGAGCACTAACACAGATAATACTGGCACCTCTCTCTGCTCTAATCAACTACCAGTCTGAGCAATTCTACAGGAGATGGGGGCATTAAGGCCATATTATTCTAAACAAAATTCAGTGATGGTAGCTGAGTATTGTGACAGCAAAAGACAGATTCTACCTTTCCCACCAAAGGTTTCTAATGCTAAATTTGGGGAATGGTCTGTAAAAACAGCATAGTTCCATGTTTTGTCCCTTTTCTTAAAGCTGTGATTTGCAAAACTAGACTGTTTGTGTCAAGCATGTCTAAGCTAAAACTCTCACAGTTTTACTGCCACATATAAAACTGTTCATTGCAACCACATGTAGTTAATGTGCTCTATCTTCGTCTCTTTCCATATAGATTAGAGCTGGCAGGAAAGCAAAGATTTCTGGGCATTTAGCTGGAATGTGAAAGACTCAGATTCAAGTTACTGTCCTGTCCTGTCCTGTCCTGTCCTGGAGCACGGCATTGAACAGGGATCTCCTAGTGCTGGACTGACTTCTCTCGTGGCTGGACCAGTTGCTGTTTTGGTGATGGAGCTCTTGTATTTTGACTGTTTTCAAAGAAGCTTCATGAAAAACTGACCACTTCTCATGATGTACGTCAACTTTGACTGAAAATATTTCCCATGGTAAAGTTTTCGGTCATGGCTAATATAGTTAGTTATAGAGGAAAAGAAAAAAATGGTAACAAAGCTTTCAGTAGTTATGAAACAGCAAAATAAAGGCAGCTAACAATCAAAAGGGTTTCATATGATGCACAGGCATTTGGTAAGTCTCTGCATCACATTACACTGCAGAGCACAGGCATGCCATTGATAAGAACACATTGACGCACAACATACAAAGCATAATATGTTCATTTCATAGGTAGCAGCAATTCAGTTTATCCTTATCATTTATATACGATTTATTATATTATAAAATAACCAATATCCACACTGTCAACCAGTTTTGGCTTGCAAATATAAAATGAGTATAGCTTGAGCTTTTTGCTGTGCTTGGCCTCTTATAGCAGTTACAAATACTTTCAAGACCCTTGGAATACAGGAGTTTTGTTACAGTGTCTTGTGCCTGGATGACTTAGAAACATTGGCTTCAGTTGTGTTTGAGAGCGTTCACCTCATAAATTCAGATCCTACTGTTGAAATCACAACAGAAATGAATGTCTCTATCTGAGGTAAGAGTGCATTTACTATATTGTCAGCGGAGAAAAATGGGGTGTCATTTACCTCCCCAAATAAATATGTAGAGTGGAAATGCCTAATGTTCTTTGAGAAATCCCACCTTTGATTTACCTGTCAAATAAGGAAAGCACAATGGTCAAATGTGAAAATTTTGGAGTACTTACTTGCCCATAGTCCTTCATGTAAAGGGGGGGATAAACCGCAATTTTCCAGGGTAGCTTCACTTAATTGGAGTAAGCATTATGTTACACAATCTGTTGACAATTTTCATATAACAACACCAGCTTTATTTGTTATACAGCTGTGATTCTCTGTTGGGAGGCAAATACATTTCTCGGAGCGTAAGGCAGGAGTGTCCGTGCAACTGAGGACTATACCATGATGAACACAGCCATGGAGGTCAGATGCAGTGTAGCTTTGATGTGGGGAGAATGTTGTAGGAGAAGTGGGAATGTTGTGTAATTCCTTAAGCTTGTAAAGGGCACGGAAATTGAACGCCTGGTCCTCAAGAAATTCATCAACACTACTGGATTCCTTTAGTAATGCAACATAGTCCTTTACCTCTCAAACTAATCTGCTAAACAGCAGATGAAGGGTTGGTGTCATCCTCTTTGTGAATCACTAAAGCAGGCTTTTCAAAGCTTTAGTTTCCATAGATTTTGGTAGAAATAAAAAGGATTCGGAGGTTCATGAACTCATCAGGTTTTCCAGTGAAACTTTTTTCTTTTTTGGGTGGGACAGGAATGAAGAGAGGGAAAAAGCATAATTCTGACACAGCTTTCAGCAGGTAGAAGGATATAAATGTTAACAAAAACTGCAAGTTTTTTATTTCAATTAAAAAAAAATGAAGCATAACTTGTCATCATGGAAATAACCACTAACTTGTTGCTCTGGATACTGACCTGGCCTTCAGTTTCACTCCCTTATCTGCTTGATATAAATAGATGTAATCTTGATTTCCCATATCCCATATGACTTCCCTTGCTGCAAAGAAATTCTTGTTCTCTCTGTAAGTTCTTTCAAAAAAATGTTTAAAGTGCAAATGCAAATGAGATAAACTTCAAAACCATCCCAAGTTTTGAAGACTTCCCACTGCTGATTAGAAAGGTCAGGTTTCAATCACAGATCCCCTAGGGCTTGTGGGTTGGTGATTATAGATCTTTTGTCATTGTGGTCCCTGATTTCACCGTTCTTTTTGTCTCTGTGATTGCCTCTACTGTTTCTATTTCTTCTCCTGTGAACTCCCTCAAAGTGTTTTTTTCTTTCCACTGTTCCCTCAAGCCCTTGCGATGCATTTTCCTGATTGAACGCTGTCAGCAGAGGGAGCATCAACAGCACAGGAGACTCTCCCACAGAGGCTACTGGGTCTTCATGGGAGGAACAGGGACAGACTGGCTGAAGCTGAAAGACAGAAATCTGTCCATTCTATATATCAAAGACAGTTCCGTGCTGGAAACTATTGACTCATATGTAAAAGATAGAGACATCTTTATATTTAAATGGAAAGGGAAAGATGGCAACCTACATACATATTAGAGTTGCCATTTAAAAAAAAAAAAAAAGAAAGAAAAATAAGAGAGACAAATAGGAAATGTAGCATTGTGCTTGACATCTTTCTCCAAATTTATTTTTTAATTATTTATTTTAGATATTAAATTTTTGTTTCATTCATTGTTCAATGGACTCTCTAAACAGTTATTTGCTGGTGAATTTCAAGGGTAATAAATTATGTTGAGACTGACCAAATAAAAAAAATAAACTAATTTTGAATATGCTGGCATTGAAAGAAAATAATGGGTAGTCCGCACTGTCTGGACATGCTGTATCCTTGGCTTATTCTTTCCTTTAGTGAGTCATTGTTTTCTGGTAAATGTTGATTACTCCTCCATGTACGTTTGTGAAAATTTCAGCTAAGCTAGGCTGTTACAATTAGTGCAAACATCAATATATTATCAACATATGCCTGAAGGTAAAAGGTGCACCCTGGATTCTATCTTAATAATCCGGTGTTGTTGTATATAACACAATATATGAATATTTTTGTGAAATTATCTTCTGATATTTTAACGTACAAAGTGAGAGATGCTATGCAAAAAAAACCCAAGTAAAAATCACTGTAAGGTTGTTACAGGGAGATACATGTTTGAATGTCTTGTATGCAATGAGAATAGGACAGAAACATGTTAATGAATAAATTTATTCTGACTATTCAAGAGAACTAAACATTAGAGATAAATAAACCTTTAAGAATCTCCAACCAAATGTGGAGTTTAGGAATCTCAAGTTTTCTGAAGTGGTGCTACATAGGTGCATAAGTTCGTGGTAGGACTTGCCCCTCTCTTGGCTGAAGTGAGCATTTTGTCGTTCACTTCATGCCTGTAGCTATTTATGAGTCACAAACAAAATGTTCCTGTGACTTAATTCTTTGAAAAGCCTGATGAGGTCAACACCTTCTGAATGCATTTAACTCACACCAATTATACTGTATTCAGCTATAGTGTATTTTTAAAGAGAAAAATATGATGCTGGCATATATAGTGATGATGGTGGTGCACATTTTTATTATTGTCTAGTGGTTAGAGTACTCTTCTACATTCAATTTCTTCATCAGCTTGTGAGACTTTCAGTTTGCCACCCCAGAAGAGGGCCTGTTCAAGCTAAGGAAACCCAATGGTGCGTTCTTAGACCAGCAGTGAATGTTCAGGACCAAGACCAGGGACAGATGAGAAGAGGACCCTATCTAAGCTGGGGAGATGGAGGCCTGACATCTTGCCCTGGTTTCTAAAACTGTTTTTCTATTTTGTTTTTATGTGAACTGTGTCACCACTAGGTCTATTTGCAGGTATGGACCACAGCCAGTATTTTCTAAATGCTTTTACTAAATCCTCCTTAGCCCCTGTTTCAGCAAATTACTAAAGCACATACCTAGCATTAAGCACCAACAGTAAAACGGTTGCCAGTGAAACCTTCATTTATGTAAGAATGGGATTGCATTGTTCTGCTTCATGTAATTGAGGCATATTTATTTGTTCTATCCTGCATTTGTGACATGAGTCTTGCTATTTAAGGAGCCAGTAGAGGAGGATCCAAATATCCCATCAAAATGTCCTCATTGTTGTATGTCTCATATCATGTCAGATGTGACACTTAATTCTACATTTTATATGAATTTCATTTTTACAATTTTTTCCACCAAACGAGTTGGCTTGTACAAGAGAATTAGCTCAAAAATTATTTTATTCCCAAGTTGCAATATTCTTGAAATCTTTCAAAGCTTCCTCAGCAAAGTAGGAAAAAATTCAATCTTGCCATGCAAAGGAAGAGGGTGTTGTGGAGCTTGCCATTCTTGGCATAGCAAATGTGCAAGAAGGGTAAAGGACGTCATTAGGACTTACAACTGGTGTCAGCCTTGCTGCTTCTCTGCAAGAGATGGAAAGGTCTTCCTTCCTCTCCACAATTGTTTCTGGTGCCCTGCAGCTAGAACCAGACAAGGCTCCCAGAGCTTTGGCATCAGCAATGCAGGTTGTGGGACTATGATTGTTTTGTTACCAGAAGTTGTTGGCTGATGTAGGCAGATGTGTTCTTTACCTATGTTTACGTCCCACCCTAAGTGCTTCTTGTAAAACACCATCAGAACATGCCATATTTTTTTAAACACTTATCCATATCATTTTATAAATATAGAAATACTTTACTTTCCTACAGGAGAGCATAAACACAGAAGGACAGAGTGGTGTAAGATCACTTAGGTAGTCTTTCTTAAAGGAAGGCCTTGAATTAATCTCTTCTAAGTCCTAAAGCAGATCCTTAGCAAGTTGATTCTCTTTCTTTTCTGTATGTCCTTGTAGTTGTGCTAGAAAATATTGTAAAGCTGCAATTATCTTTTCTCCTGGGCTGTTCTTCTACAACATATGTATATCTTTGGTTCTGCAAGTTGAGTAGGTACATTTTTTAAACCAGTAAGCCAATAGTATATATAGTATTCGTATGTTTAAAAATACCTTTGAAGACTCATCCAAAGCTCACTGAAGCCAATGACACCTTTGTTTAATTTCAATGGAATATGTATCAGGATGTGGATGAAAAGAGAAACTGTGGTCTTGCTTCTTCATTGAGAATTAAAGCAGGCATGCTTGAAGGTGTAGGACATAATTTGCTTGTAGAAGTAATGAAAGAGTCTGGGATCATGAAGACCACAAAAATAACTCAGTTTCACACTTTCTGAAGTGTGCACTACTGTCTGTAGCAGTACCCACCTGAACAAAATTTTAACATACAGGTATCTTCTTTGAGGAGATTTTTTCAGGAAATTTCCGTCTCTTTTTAATACAGCAAGACTGGAAAGGAAATGTATCCCACCATTTAAAATAGATCTAGAAAAACATTGTGATCTACAAGAACATTGTACAACAAGCAAAAATAACTGCCTGTGTTTTGCTTTACATAGCAATATTTTCATTGGGCCAATGGCTATTATTAATTTAAAAAACATTGTTTTCAAGTATAAAAAAGCTACAGCAAATTGAAAATCCTGTTGATCCCACACAGTCAAAAATGTTATGAAGTCCCCTGGACAGATTTGCTGCTAATTGTAGCAACACTATGCCCTATTAATTAAAGAGAATGATTGAATGGAAATTCTTCATGGGTCAATTTTTAGAATAGACATGGAGAACACCTCAGCACCCCATGCCCGCCCTGTGCTTTAAAGCAATAGTAACATGAAAAAACACAATATGTCAATGTGTTATTGCTAACAGAGTTGATTATTTTCTTAAAAAAACCAAAACCAACCAAACAAACACCAAACAAAAAAAGCCCCAAAACAAAACCCAAAAAAACTCCCACAACAACAACAAAACCAGAGATTGTTATTGCTGTTCTTTTAAAATCTGGGAAAATGTGTTGTTTCTGACAAAAGATTATTAAATATAAAGAAAAATGTGATGGTCCCCATTTCGACTTCATCATAATATTTTGCCATTTCCATTTCAAAATAACTTTAATTCAAACATTTCTTTACTGTAAATTATAATATGAGAAATCAACTCGAACACAAACTGTTTTGATTTGACCTTAAACAATTTTTCTAGGGAAGGGAGAAAAATGCACACCACTCTGGAGAGTGAATACATGATGCGCAACATCGAAGTCTGCTCATTAAACCCACAAACCTTTCAGCTGCTGGCAGTAGTTCATTCCTGATAAATACAAGATGACTGCATTGCACTGTGAGTGCAATAGTGCTGTGAGTCTGCAGAACCACCTTTGAACTGCAGAATACTCGAGCGTGAGTGAGACATTTGTTGATGAGATGTGATCGGACAGAACCATTATTTTTCTTGTGAACCTTCAGTACCATCTGAAGTCAGTACCACTGTTCAGATTTACCTCTGGTTGAACTGTACTCTACTTTCACTGTAAATTTGCATATGAAGACAAGAGAAGTTACAAAGAGAAAGAAAATGGATTTCTGGTACACTATAGACTTCTTGCAAACACTTTGTGCTGTCTTCAGAACAAAAGCCCAAATTTCAGCATCTTTCTTGACCATTAAGCTTTTTGAACATCTTTCAGCTTTCTCAATCACCCATCCATCTCAGCAATCAGTCTATTGTTACTGAGGAAATACCCTTCGAGAAGAGTATTAGGAAGTCCATTTCAGTGATTATTTTATAAGGAATAATGACCACTTTGTTTCATTAGTGGCTTTCTGGTTCTAATCAGACATTTATTTTTCACATTCATCAAATGAGGCTGTACAGCATATGTTAAGGGAACTGTGTGTGTACCATATGGCTAAGAAGAATAAGTGCTGTATAAAATGGAGAGTGTGAAAGAGGAAGACTAAGGTAATATAATAGATAATGGATTTAGCTACATTATATGATTTTATCATTATGAAGCTGCAAAGATGACGGAATACTGTGGAGCACACGTAGATTTTAAAGCCCAGTGACTGAGTTTTAGTATTCTAAGCTGCAATTTTTTTTTCCCTCACCCTGACCAGATGACTCTGTAGTCATGAAACGACAAAGACAGAAGGCTTAATTCTTGTATATAGTTGTACTGTCTAACTCCAGCTTCAGCAGAGGTAAAGCCCCAATATGTGAAACTGGAATCACTACGAAGACAGGTCTATGACATGTTGGCACTGGGGTAGGTTTTTTGTGTTGCAAAAAAGCACACCGATACTTTTTAAGTACAAAAAACACATACTCTGGCTTACATTAAAAAATGTAGGTTCCAAAATCAATATAAAGATTTCTTTTAGAACTTGGCTGGACTTCAGAAAGTAGATTTTCCCATTGCTCTAATCATCTGCTATTAAGATTTGAAGTCAGGAAGCATCTTGAGCTCAAATCACTAGAATGAATGGCTGAAATAAAAATATTTTGATTTCCTAAGCAGGAATCACAATTTTTAAGAGGTGTTCTGGAAAAAAAAATTGCTTGTTAGATAATAGTATGAAATATAGATGGGACATTTCTAGCCTTAATTTAGTGCAAATTGTTACCTGATACTAGACCTACCTTGTTATTATTTGGAGTTTGGCTTATTCTGTGGTGAAAATCCCATATAGTACTGAAGTATTCAGCCTTGGTATTAACAGTGAAATCTGCACCTGGCTGGACAATTGTCTGAATTACTAAGAATACAAACCTGAAAGTAGTAAGGCACTGGAACAGGTTGCCCAGAGAAGAGAGAAGTTGTGGATGCCCCATCCCTGGAAGTGTTTAAGGCCAGGTTGGATGTGGCTTTGAGCAACCTGGTCTAGCAGAAGGTTTCCCTGCCCATGGCAGGGGGGTTGAAACTAGATGGTCTTTAAGGTCCCTTCCAACCCAAACCATTCTATGATTCTGTGAATGTAAATTGGCACAGAGCTATCTACTTTAATCCACACACAACCCCATCGTAATAATGCCACATTTCACAGGAGTGCTAATTTTGAAAGTTAAATACACTAAATGCTTACACTTTTACCTTTAGGTTGTGTATTATACCGTCATGGTTGTATATCATATACTGTCTATAATCTTGCTTACGTAGATTATAACTTACGATTGTTAACAGCTATAGGTTATTTAATACCAATATCTAAAAACTGTGCTCATTAAGATCCTAACCTGTGTCTCTCCCTTGAGAAGCATATTATCATGGTTGGCAATATCAATAGTTCTCATTAAAGTAAGTAACACACCTCTGCCCTGATTTTATTATGTAAAAGAAGTTACTGAGAACCCTCCAGTTCTTAACATTTAATTTAGAATCAGCTAAACATACACAAGACCTTACTTATTGGAGAATCAGAGCTTTTCTTTCCGACTTTCTTTTCAAGTATACCTGGTAGATTTATTGCTTGACTGCTTCAGTAGTCTGACTCCCTGTGGTGATTTCCAAAAGTCTGCAGGCAGGAATACACCCTTACTGCTGCAAAAGATTATGACATCATGGATGCTAAAAAGAGAATGAATGATGTGGTTAGCCATGCATTCAATATATTACTAGAGAGGGGGTTATATGGAAACATGGCCTTTCTGTCAGGTAGAATGAATGAGATATATAATTGGTTTTGTCCTTCTCTTAAAAGAACAAGGGAAAGGAGATAATCTGTCTTAATAAGGGCATGCTTAGAGTTTCAACCAACTAGAAAGTAATATATTTTTAAACATCCATATGTGATCCCCTTATTAAATTAGGATGTTGAGCTAAATTTAAAGTATCAATATATAAATCAGTCAGTCAGTTAAATTAGCCAGTTTTATACTGATAAATGGGAGTTAATAAAGCAATTACTTCTTTCTGAACCGTAAGGCTCTGGTTTCCAAATCAGTTGTATGAGTTATGGATTACTGACATAATTTACAAGTTTTCATTTACGTGACTTATATCCTTGATTTCTGAGGAATTAGTCCTTTATTGTATTAAAAGCACAACAAAACAGCATTTGCCTAACATTAAGGTTGGGGCAAAGCAACAAAACTCTCTGACTTCTCAATTTATGGTGACACAGTGTTCCTTATTCTAGCTGCTGTTGTTCATAATGTACTGAGAGTTAAGGATAGAATTGTTGCCTTAATATTGAAGGTCATGACTTTTCAATGTGTGTGTCATGACTTATGTTCTATACCTGTAGAGTTTTGCCTTTTTTTTCTCTCAGTTTTGTAAGCACACACCAGTAGCAGGCAGTTCTGCACCTATGTTGGCCATTTGCTATGAAAGAGGTGATATTAAAACTTGTCAGTGTATTGCCACATAACCTTCACATTTTCTGTTTTTATGAGGCTCAACTTTGAATAGGTTGACGTCATTGAGGGGTTGGAAATGATTACACTGGGAGCAAGGTCAAGCTTATATAGGCTGTGCCGTAAATAAATTTTCATTTTAATTTTTCACACGCTTTTCTACTTTTAATGCTTACTGCCTGGTATTTATCTTATTATTCTACTCAGATAGAAATAACCTGTCTCTTGGGCCACACAAGTCTTGAGGAGATGCACAAACTAGATGACGTCAGGCAAAATTTTACTAAAGCTCAATTATTTATTTACAAAACAGTGCTAAAATTCAAGAAAGAAGTAGTGGTTTGTAGAGAAACTTCTTACTATCTTCTGCTGTGTTACTGGTTAGGAGCACAGTAACATCAGTGGTAACAGCCATTATGAAAGAGAGTAATAAGAACATTTCAAAAAGACTTCATGATGCATACTGATGTTATCTGTGTACTTTGGTTCATTCTGTTTCAAAAAAAACCAAAACCAAAACCAAAAAAACCCAAATCAAGCAAATAATGTTCTGATTGAGAATGTCATGTTTCTCATAAAAAACATATTTGGTTGGGAAACAACAAGCAGCAAATTGAGAAATAAAAACTGGCTACATAGTGCCTGAGACATTCCAGATTAAATTAAGGCGTGAATAAGAATGTAGACAAAAATGTCAGGCAGAAATAAGGGAACCAAGAGCTGATTGAAGCAGAATTCTCAGGGAAAAAAAAAAACAAACAAGCAAAAAAACCCCAAACCAAACCAAACCCCAAGATTTTTGTGGCCAAGAGAAGAATTACCTGATGATCTGGCCTAAATGTTAGACTCCATTTAACAGACTAGCAGAATTAACAGGGGTCTGGTGAAAGAGTAACTTTAGTCTCCTTATTTGCTTTGTTATGTTTACCTTGCTGGCAATCCAGAAACTGGATTTAGCACTAAGCGTGGGATTAATCTTTTGCAAGATTGGCTTCTATGTCCCCAGTATATCTCCATTCAAATATCAACAGCTCATAGATAGGCAAGGCTCCTAGAATCTGTCTTTGCTAATGGCATGGCCAAATTCTATTGTGAAATGTGGAGCTAGGGAACTTAGCTACTCACTATAAAGAAATTTTCATTAATAAAAGGAAATTCCCTATGACAAGAATTTAAGATTTTGTTTTCGTCCTGAAATGCATTAAAATACTCTGAAATACTTATCCCCAAATTATTATACAGCAGTATATGCACAGTGCATTATATATTTTAAAGCTCATGGAGTCCAAGCTTCAAATATTAATGAGCCAGAAAATAACTCATGACAGAGGTAGTCAGCTGGTGATCTTCCTGGTATGTGTTTGAGACCAAGTATGGTTTTCAGATGTCAAACTGCATAGAAATGCTTCCAAGGAAATATCATAATGGGTTTTCTGTAATTTTACTGAAGTTTACCCTCAAGCCCTATGTAATTGGATAATATCTGTTATGTCAAACAGCTTCAACCAGAGCAATTTGGCCTGCACTGCTGGCATTAATATTGTCATAAGACAATCAATAAGTCTGCCAGTTTTGCTGGTGTTATGTATCATCGGAACCACATGTCTAGCTAACAGAAAAGTTAATGGATTTAAATGAAATATAAACTAAGCAAACACTATTGAATAGAATGTATTCCTAATAAAATACAAAAAACCTCTTAATAAACCTAATTAGAAAGGCCTATGTTTGATAGACCTAGCAGAAACTGATTAAACTGACTAAACAATTCCAGTGTTGATGTAGGAGCAGCCAAACTGCTTCCATTTACACACCTTTCTTTTTAGCCCCAATGAAAATGAAATTTATTAATCATTTAGAAGAAATGGAATTTTGGCAGAACTTCATTTTTCACTTCAGTCACCTACGATTTTATGGGATTTTAGATAAGTTCCTTAATATATCTTCCAGGATGCTAAAGAAAAGCTACTTGTTTACGGTACACAGAGTGTATGCACAGAGTGATGCCAGATCTAGCTGATCTGAAGGCAAGATTTCCCAGACTTTTGATCTGCAGGCTCTGTTTTCCAGAATGTCATGATCCATGTTAAAAAAGGAATCTGGTGTACAGAGTCTTTTCATCCCATTGCCACGATTATAAAACAGAACCAGAAAAAGAATAAAGGCTGATAAGAGACGATTAAAGGTATGGAATAACCACTGTGTGAATAGTGACCAAAAAGAGAATAGTCTGTAGAGAGTGGGTATTACAAAATCAAGAAGTATGTGGAAGAGGTGAATATAAGATGTTTATTTATGTTTTCTTCACATAAGAACTCAGCCCATAAAAACAGTGACAACAGACGGCCTTTTTTCTCTCCCCACATAACTAAATGGTGGTCACAGATTACTACAGTACAGTATTGTTAGCTGCAGAATGCTGCAGAAGGCAAAAATACACAAGCACTTGGATTCAAAAAATTTTAAACCAATTCTTGGAAGACAGATCCATCAGTGACTTTTAAACATGCAGTAAACCACTCAATGATTGCTAAAAGTTGGGAGATTGTATGAGATCGTTCTGTACTTGCTTTTCATATCCTTACATGACCACTGCTGGAGGTGGGATCTGGGTCTATACAGACCCTTGTGCTGACTTTGAATGGCTGTTATACCATCAGGATCCATGACTCTTTTGACATGCTTGATTGCCAAGGCCTTAAGGAAAGGAAAAATTCTTGTGGGTTAGGACTGATTTTTGCCACATCTCCCTAAACTGCCCTCCAGACTAGGTCCCCTCTTGCTCTGCTGAGGCTTCCTTCCTTTTCCCCATTTCCTTCTTGTCACATACACTTCTTTTAGCGTTCTCATTAGAGGACATTGCAGAAGGAAAGAAACTAATTCCTGTGTGTTGAATATTGATATTCTGTACGGCCATGTCTTTACTCTACAGACAGTAATTTTTCCTTCAGCATGACTGTTGAGCATCAGGCTTGAACTAGATGCTTGAGACTTACTCTCTTCAAACCTGGAAACCCTTGAACGTGATGTGAGCTCTTTTTACAACCGTGAAGGAGTATCCTACCAAATCAAAAAACAGCAAATGAAGGAGATACATGTAACGGCCTGTTTAACCATTCACCACTGTATTGTCTGAAGCCAGCAGCATAGTATTTCACACGTTTATATGAGTAAAAGAAGCACTAATAGAGAATTAATATAAATATAAATAGCCCTGCATAGTATTTCCTTCCATCCTAGGAGTGTGGTATTTATACAATTACAATAGGTCATTGGATGAAAGTAAAACTTATGAGAAAACTGAAAACATTTATTTTTTAGGAGCTGTAAATTGATGTTGCTCAGACTTGATCGTGAAACATGGTACATCAACACAAAACTGTATAAGGCTGGTGGTGCGTCTAAACAGGAAAAAAACAAAACAAAACAAAAATAAAACCAAAAAGACCTCAGAAATGGAAAAACACACTCGATTTATCATTATTATCCTGACTTCTAATGTAAAGGCTGAGCTGATTCTGGATCTCCAAGTTATGATACCAGTCAGGCAGAGGCCTCAGATACTTTTTCTTATATGTGTGTATATATATATGTGTGTGTGTGTGTATATATATATGTATATATGTGTACGTATGCATTCTATAAAGAGAGAATTCAACTGCTACTTTCATATCCTTGATAAGAACTACAAATTCATACCTGAATGTTCTGAGTTAAATTGTTTATATTTACCTGTTTTGTTCTATTTAGCATAGAGAACAATGGTTCTAAATGACCACATGACTGTGACAGCTAATGCAAGCAAAAGCCAAAATGCTTTTGGCTTTTGAAAAAAAAGAAAGTTGGATCAAATTCAGTCTGTGTGTACTTGACATTCTCCAAAATGTTGCAGATGGATTGAATGGAAGGCTGATTTTGATAAACGATTCCAACTCTGAAGCCACAATGCAATACTTGTAAATTCTTTTGAGATTATTAGACTGGTAGTTTAGCCTCTATCATTTGAGATAGACTAGCATGATAATGGATACAAATAACTCATCATACATCCGTGCTATTACTCTTTCTCTAGTATGGCTGATATCAGCGATATTCAGTTGCTTACTCTGCTGAATTTGATGGAATATGTTCTGGTTAAAAGAAGGAAAAATTATTTTTCAAAGGAGCCTTAATCTAAGGGAATAAATACTTAACTCTCTTGTACACTTTAAAGGACCCTTTCAAAGTTTTGTTGTTGTTTTGGTTTGTTTTGTTTGGGGTTTTTTGCTTGTTTGTTTTAGTTTGTATTTGTATCTCTGAGATTTTATTCTTAAATCCTGTGCACAAAACTGGGAAAACTGCAGAGAAGCTTCCTAGGCTGCAAAGATGTAATGGAAAATAATCTTATACACTCATTCTTTGTTTGGATGACCATGAGATACTTTGTAATGGCAAAACAAATATAAACTGTTTCAGATGGTTTAATTCACTTCCCTTTCCCTGGAGAAGCTTGGGTGCTTCTCTTTCCAGCTCTGCCATGTCCTTTCCCTCTGGGGAGCTCATTGGCCGGTGCGGGCAGATGCTCTTCCTTTGGAGGCTGCACTTCTGAGCACACGGCTGTACGGGCCATGCAGGTGCTGGGGAGGTGCAGGAGCCCAGGAGGATTTTCCTTCTGCATGTTGATAGTGGACCCTCACGTCCTGTTCTCATCACCTTTGCTGAATCTCCACTCTCTGGGGAAGATTTACATTCTCTTGACATGGAAGAGTTAAACAAGGGGAAAAAAGACTTTTACACAGCCCTGTAAAAGTCATGTTTTGCTGGCAAACAGCAGCAAACTTGCTAGGCTTTCTTCATTAGAGCTTTGCCATTTAAGCCATCAGCGTCATTTTGCGAGGACATCAAACATGTGTACACCAGATGCCTGCAATGCAGAGCAGTGCTAAGGACCTGACTCAACTTAACTATAATCTGCGGACAGCGGGTGTGAACCTGAGCTGGGCCAACACCTCATCAGACTGCATGGCTAATTGATTTCAAAATTAGAGTTGGTATTTCTGAACAATAATCTTAAAAGGCAGCAATAAAATACATCAGAATCCTTTGAGCTAGCCAAGCTTTCATCCAAATGGCTTATTACAAAGAGCTGGCACACCTGAACTTTGGCATAGACAAATAAATCCCAAAACAGTAAATGGAAACCACATTTGGCACTGGAGATTTGTCAAGAGAAGTTTGTAGTCATCAGGAAACAAGATTTTGGATTTTTTTCCTTAGTGGCAGGAAATCATTCACTGGATGTATTTTACTCCAACTGCTGTGATTTATGCAATGAAAATATAGGTAGCATTGTGGAGAATGCTCTCTCTCTCTTTTTTTTTTTTTAACATTTCACAATCTTCATGATTCCAGAAACACTGAAAGCACAGCAAGGGTTACAGTTATCCCAACAGTGATAACTTAATTGCATCTGTCGGCCTCCCTCTTTGAACTTTGAACTGCTAGTTTGTGGCATCATGGTCCAAAAGGATTTAGATCTGACTTTTGTGTGGCTACAATAAATTATACCCAAGTATCTGAGCAATGCCTGGAATCTTATCTTGAAGGCAAGATGAGGCATCTCACTTAAGGGATGGTATAAATTTGGAATTCAATTCTTTCCAGGAACTAGCATTTCAGATCAGGTAGGAAAAAATGCTTTTTCCTTAAGGTTGAATTATAAGAAACTCAATACTATGTAAATAAGCCCATTAATTTACTGAAATACTTCCTGAAAAAAAGGTTCATCAGAACCACTTAAAGATAGGACTGAACAAATCTGTGAAGTCAGAGGCTGATGTCCGAAGTGCCTGAAATCCATTTGGACTGCTTCGCTCTTTCCATTGTTTGTAAATAGTTTTATGCATTTGGATTTGCTGAATAAAGTTGTAATTAGAGGCAATTTCGGCTTTCATCATTAATTGGTGTAACTGAAATGTTACCCACTGCTTGTTTACTAGCTTTGTTAAGTTTTACCATTCTGACAGTCTCAGTTTGTGATTGCTGAGATGGTTCTGTTCATGGTTTTGAATAACTCTGATCTGTACCATATATATTCATGTTAGCATGGTGTCAAACTTAACTCAAAAATGTCAGTCTTGATGGTCTGTATTACATCTTCACAAATAGTTCTGAGACAAGTATGACTGCAGAATTGCACATTACTTTGCCAATGGATATAAACAGTCTTTTAGCTATGCAACTAACAGATGTAGTAAGCTCAGGTTTAGACACTTCAAAATATTGTTTTTTCTTTCAGTTTCTGTCTAATTACAATTTTAAGGCATGGACTGATTCTCATCTCACAACATGAGTTTCCAGATGGATCCCTGGATTTTCACTGGCTTATTTGTAAAGACAGAATTGGTCTGTGATATGCCAACTTTCCGATTACACAGGGCCCAATTCAGTTATACATGTTTAAAACCAGCCTAATTCTATTAGCTGCCAATCTGTAGTGCTGTGAGAGGATAATCAGACCTTGAAGATTCATCTTGCCCTTTTGAAAAATTTTGCTGCCCACACTGTTACATCTCTTGATCTTGTTCAATATATTATTGTGTCTCCAATGAGCTAGGCATATGAGACTATCCTTTAGTCATGTATTATGTTTTAACCATGACTAATTTTAGAAATGTTCTTCAGTTGCACAGGGTTGGGGTGTGTGGGGCAACTCACATTTTGACCCATTAAGTAACTGCAAAGGTTGCTCTTTCTCAGTATGTCAGTCTAGTAAAAGGTACTGAAATAATGGAGGGTTTTTTATAAAATACTTTATATTATGGGCAGCTTTTGGTACAATAACTCCGGTTTCTCACATCCATACTCATATTGACTTAACATCCAATTACTTAGCTGCTAATACTCATCTACTTGTTTGTCTTTAAAATAAAGTATAAATTAACCTAAATGTGTAACATGCATATAAAGACAAATGGGACAGATTCAGATCTCTCTTACGTCTGCTCAAACTGGCTGATTTCAGAAAGTGTTGCATAAGTGCAAATAGGGGCAGATTTGCCTTTGAATTTTTGCGCTGCTCATAATGACACTTCCCTTCATTTCTGTGGTATAAAATCAAGGTCCTGTTGTCGTAAAATTGAGTAAGAGACTGACATTTGTAACTTAATTCCAGCACAGGGCTCTTCATGTTTTCTTCCTACTTCTGTGTGTATTCATATGCAAAGCAAAAGAATACATCAAAGTGACACAAACAGCACAACAAAAATCTGTCTACAAAGTCCTGCGCCAGCTGGTACTTTTACATGTTTTAGATTAGAGTCCAGAGCATACTAAGGCTGGACCACCGCAGGAGAAACAGCTAGGGGACACTGGGAATGTTCCCATGCACGGTATTAGACAAACACCTGGGTCAAATTAATCTGGGCTTATCCACTGTGAAAATTCACAGGATTTAATGGCTTTTCTTACCTGTGAAGGGGTGGTCTAGTTATAGGACTGCTATACAGAGTCTAACGCAGAGGGGCAGATTTCAGATTTCTTGTGTGTTAAAGGTCAAAATCTGTAGTGAGAAGTGAACAGGTGGAAGTTAACACAGACCAAACAGAAAAATACAGCAAAGGTATGAATTCCTCAGTTTTCGTGCATTTTTGAGTTTCAAAAAGCAACTCAGATGTTATCGAATCAGTTTTTTAAAAGAAAACTATTCTCAGACTATGAGGAAAAATAAGAAATTGGATTCCAGAGGTATTCTGCAGGGTTATTTAATACTACAGAAAGATAATGATATGTGACATCTGTACTTCTGTGTAGTTAGTTTAAAAGCTTTTCCTCTATTTATATCTTAGACTACACTACACAAAGACAACTCATTATGACAGGGTTCTCCGTTTCCTCAAATTTTGGTCACTTGTATCTTCCTTTGATATTAAAATATTGAACAGTATTGTGCCCTACTTAAAGCCTCTTCAACTAGGACATAGCAGAACCAACAGAGGTGATATGGACCCACCCATTTACAAAAGAAAAGCTTGGCTGTATCACATTTTAAGTATACGCTTCAAATACATCAACTGTCTCATTAGCTGTCATGCATAAAGAGAGGTAATCAGCAGGTTTCCTAGCTCTAATGCTGCAGTTAAAATAGCTTTGGATTAGGGTTTGTTTGTTTGCTTTATCCATGCATTAGTCTTTGATAACAATGCTACAAACAAGACTGTGCTTGTCTTCTGTATGGAGATGGATGAACTGGCTGCCTCCAAAACAAAGCCAGGAATTCGACAAGATAACATGAGGGAAATCAGAAAGTAACTGGAATTTTTGCAGGGCTGCTTCTACACGGTTAGTCTCTCCTGCGGTTATTGGACTGCTAGCTGGAGCAGCTCCCTGGCTTGGTGCTGACATTGCTGAAAGACCAGTGGGTACCTCAGTGTTCTCAGCTGGTTCCCCCAACAACATAAAGTGTTTTAACGTGGCCCACCACAGCCAACAACAAGCTGTGCTGTGGTGTAGTGTTGCTGCTTTATCTGCAGTGATAAGGCAACAGTCTTGTTGCTGTAGGAAGACTGTTGCATTATCACTACAGGTAAAGCAAAAGTCTTGCCAGAAAGCTTTGATGCCTATTAAATATTATGTTTAATCTGATATTTGCATACGTATTTGTCTGGCAGTGTATCAGACATAAGATGCATTTTTTTTTCCAGTTTTAAATGAGCTGAACACCAACCTATCAATATAAAAAAGTAGAAACGAAACAGAGAGACAGAGAAAATGAAGCAGTTCCAACGAAACAGTAATCTGAATAAAGTGTTAAGTTGAAGTGTAGCCATAAAAGGCTAAACAAATATGCTATGCTTTGGAAGAATAAATATTTGAGGATTGTAAATTATTACAATTTAATACAACTCAAAAACCCACTTGAACATTTAAATCCATAATTGCATATAGAAACACATAATGTGGTACTTAATGATTAATGAATGTGTAACTGTCCAGAAATTAACTCCTAAAGAGAGTACTACGGGACACTGTCACCATTGCTGTAGTACAGGAAATTTGGGATGAAGGAGAATTCTATGATTCTCAGCCAGAGAAGAAGAGAACACTCAGAAACTCCTACAGCCTGACTAGGACTGTAAACCAACATGAACTACTTGCACCACAGCAGTCAGTTGAGGCGATGTAGTGGCCCTCTGGGAAGAGAATGGAAGACCTCTGGAAATGCGTAGATAAAAACATCAGCATGCTGGTTTTGTTTATTTCTAGGGCTTGGCCCTTAAAATGTTACAAATAAAAATCACAAAGGAAAAGGATGGACATGACAACACTTGTGGAGATAACAATTTGTAATACTTAAAATAACATTAGAGGGATACGAAATACGGGTATACCACATGAATAAAATATTACATTGGGCTAGAGTTTTGTTGTTGTGTTGTTTTGTTTTGTTTTGTTTTGTTTTGTTTTTTTCCCTCCCAGATGTTCCTTTTCTAAATAATTCGGGCAGTTTCAGAATACATAATACACAAGGCACAGCCTGTTAAAGGCAATGATAATACAATATTAATCCTTTTGGTACTTTTCCAGTGTGTCTGTTTGGCTCTGGTAGCCTTGACTTCATGCTCATGGTAATCTAACAGACATCAAGGAAAGTGAAAACTGCATCTCTCCCCATCATCGACTACACATGTCGCAGCGTGGCCTGACCTCTCAAAACAATGTCAGCATCCTGCTGGTCTGAAGAAAAGCATACACCTTATGGAAAGACAGCGTGTTAACGAGAGTGCTAATGACTTTTACTTGGAACAGAAGGACCAAATTGTCATTTAGACACTTACAATTATTGTTTAAGTTCTACCAAATATTCCCAGCTATGGTAAAGTATCTGATCCAGCTCCACTGACTTCAAGGAAGCTGTGCTAATTTCTGCCAGCTGAAGATGCTGATGGCAGTAATGAGGCAGGACAAAAAAAGATAGTGTAGTTTGAAAGAAAGTACTGTAAAAAGAGACAATATAAAGGACACCAAGTTATCTGCTGTGCAGTATGAGGACAATAAAGTCAAGATTAAACAACATGCTGATTAACATGCCTAATTCTAAGTATATTATTTTCAGAATTGATTTAAATTTTCCAGTTACCACTTTATCTCTCTTGCTGTGGAAATCAATCTATGCCATTCTTCTCCTTTTATAGCCTCATTTTTCCTTCTTTGTCCAGCATTATCAAACCATGCCTCAAATTAAATTACGCTGTTGTGATGCCAAAACCTGTGGTCCTGGCAAAATGTATCATGCAGCATATCTAGGTAAGTGAATTAAAAAAGCATCTCAGCAGGTATCTGGTGTGTGTCACTGTTCATTCTTCCATCATAAACTATGTTCTTCTTCTCATTCATTTGTCAGTCATAGTAACTAAAGATTATTATTTGCTGTATGTACGTGACACCAGCAATTTGCAAAGTCTGTTGGCAAGAAAATCAGGTTAGAATGACAGAGTGAGAAATTAAGCAGAAGTCTGATGTAATTAGCTACAACAATCAGTGCTCTAATTTCTGATTTATTGTTTCCTGTTTTCCTGCTGCTTTCAGTCCATGCATACTGTATGTGCTTCATATAGGTCAAACAATTGCCTTATCAGTCCTGGCAAACCAAGAGGTCAGAGTTAACAATATTTATTTAAACATGCAGGATGCTTCCCACTGCAATTAGGAAATAACTATTACTAATAGGTCTTTGGTGCTATTTCCTCATTTATACAACTTTGTAAAGAAATAAAGGCGATAGGGAATTCAAATTTCAGATTTCTTCATAAATGTTTCTTGCAGGTAGATTTATTTAACTAGTAGTATTTTGTTTTGTTAAACTGGCCACACTAAATTCCACCAAATGACAATCTGACAACAAGATGGTAAATGTTTGCATTTATGTATACCAGTTTAATAACAATGGACATGTGGCATATTTTCATTAAGTAATGCCAGATCTTAAAAAAACAAAACAAAACACAAAAAAAACCCCAAAACATTCCAGTCTGACTCCCTCTGAAATCAACAAGAGTTTTGCTTCTGACTGTGGTGGGATTACAACTTGGCCCTATAAATTTGTTTTGGCTGCCTTTTTCACATTGTACAGAGTTCAAGGTCTTTGGATGAGCAATCCCTTCTAGTAATTCAGGACTGTTCATCATTTGCTCTTACACAGTTCTTGCAATTCCAGTAGGAATTCATATCACTGCTTGTTTTGATAAGAAATCCGCACAGTAAAGTGTGCATTTCACAAAGTATACATTTACTATATGTATTCAACTCTTCAGGTAACAGACACACTTTCTTAAAAAATGAAGCCAGGAGAGACCCTCAGAAGTCATCTACTCTGGTCTTCAAACTATCCCTAAAAATAAACTAGAACTAAAACATTCCTGACAGAAGTTGGCCTAGCCTATTCTTTTGAAACTCCAGAAACGGAGATCCCACAACCTCCTCCTGTAATCTGTTCCACTGTCTACTCCAGTTCCCTTATGGAGACATAATAGGGGGAAAATTCCAACCTAGATACCCTTGCTGCAAACTAACCCCATTACTTATTATCGTTCCAATAGAAGACATGGAGAGTAGTTTAATATCTTTTTTCTTTGCAGTAATGTTTTACATAGCTATGTTACATCTCAGTCTTTTCTTCTCTAAAATAATCCATTGTAATTGCTGTTCCTTGAAATTCACATTTTCTTGACTTCCGATTTTCATTTTTTTCATTCTATGCTGAACCTTTTCCAATCTTGATAGAGCAATGGCAAAACTGGGTGCTGTACATATAGCTCTTGTGTTTATACTTCCCATTGTGGTATTTGCTTTATTGAAATGTTAAGACACTTTTGACTCGTGTGATACACTATAACATCCAGATCCTTTTCTGTAGGACTGCTATCTAGGCAAGTTATTTATCATACAATATTTGTGAAGCTGATTGTTCCTACTTAAAAATTTTATTTGTCTTGATTGAATTGCTTTCTATTTATTATAGCTTCTTTCTCCCATTTGTCTTGCTTAGTTTGAATTCTAACCTTGTCCTCTAAAATGTTTGCACTCCTTCCAGCTTGGTATCGTATAAGGATTTTAAAAACTTGCTGCCCGTTGGACAACTTTAATGAAATGAACGCATGGTACCAGACACAAGACAGATTTCAGTAGAGCCCTAGTTGATACAGCATTTCAACATACTGTTTTCCAGTCTGTTCTGCACCCTCATTACAGTAGTGTCAGGCAGAAAAGTTATTTTCCTGTTTTTTTGTGTTTGTCTGTGTTTTTCTTTTCTTTCTTTGTTTATTGTTTTTCATTGTCATTTTTCCTTGGGTTTTTTGTTGTTTGTTTTGCTGTGTTTTTGTTGTGTTCCCCCCCACCCCTGGAGATTAATATGTATGCAAAACAATATTGACAGTTTTAATGAAGTGAAGATACAGTACATCATTTTCGGCTGCTACATAGCACTGGTTAATATTTAAGTGCTTAGAAATAGATTCTTTGTTTATTTTTCAATGGTCTGAAGTCAGACTAGCTGTTCCATAGTTACTTGGCTCTCCCTTTCTCCACTTTTGGAAATAAATACCATGTTTGACTTCTTCTGGTGCTCCAGAATGTATTAAACATTTTACCCATCCTCTCATTATCTAGCACTGCTAACAGTACTGTTGGTTTTTGACTGGTTCATTGCTTACGAAATTCAGCTGCTCGGAGAAGAGCCACCTGCTCAGAACCACCAGGCAACACTCATTTGTGGGGGCAAGTTCTGGAGTCAGCTGTCCGAGCTCCAGGGCAGTGGAAAGGAGGAGTCACAACTGCAGCATATGATAGCAGCAGAATTGGGATGCAGGTAATATAAAGGAGCCAATATTCTATGGGCTTAATTTATATCATGTGCTATCTGCTGCCCATAGAGTTGTGTGATATTGCTTTATGAAAAGACTGCACCAGAATGGAGGAAAAAGGAGAGGCAGAAGAGGAAGAACATAAAGGTGAAAACTGGCAGCAATATGAATTGCTAATATTATTTTCAGGAAATAGGAAAGGAAGAATACTGCAGCTAAAGAATATGTCACACAGAATATTTTTGCAAAGAAAACCTGGACTAGGACAACTTAGAAAATAAAGTTTGAATTTGAATAAAGGGCATCCATGGATGGATGGAAGATGGTGGAAAACTTCAGAGATTAACTATTATTGGTCAATTTGAAGTAGTTTTTATAACCAAACTTTATTTCCTGGTTTTAGCCCTTTTTAGTTTGAATGAACTAAAAAGGGCCTCTTACATTTATTTACTGGCTTCTTGGACTGTTAACATCTTTCCTATTCCTATTAGTAGGTTACTCTGTTTCTCTGTAAAGGCTCCTGTGTGGACTGAAGGCTGTGCTTGCAGGGTGAAATTTCCTTTGTCAGCTGAAGGGAACTTCCTGTTGATTCAGACTTTCTAAGTATTGTTCTCTGTATTGTTTTAAATTTATATTTCAAATCCTTGCTTCCATTTTTTTTTTTCATAATTATTCTTCTCCTTGAAGTAGACTGCATAGGCTGGGTTACGAAGTTGGAAATTAAAGTTGCCCAACAGTTTTTCTCAAATTTTTCTAAAAGGTATGGCAGTGTGGGCTGAGAACTTATTTATAAGGCGGTTAATATTCTCTTTAGGTTTGGTCTTGTTCCCATTGCTATCAATGGGAAATCTCCCTTTAAGTTAAAAGGGTGTGGAATCAGGTCTTAAAAAAATTGTATTGAAACATGACATGGTTATAAATGCTAGTAAAACTCACAAGAGTGATCTTTCAATGGCTCTAAGAATTCAGGGCTGATTCACACCAACATATGCTTTCTGAAAAAGGGCAATGCCCTGAAATGTCACAAAATCCTTCCCTGTTCCCCATCCTCCTGGAAATTAAGAGCAGTGTGGAGTGCTTCTCAGGAAACGCGTGCATTCAGGATGGGTAGCTGTCCATGGAGCATATGTGCTTGGTTAGATTCCAGCACGCATTCAGAAGCTTTCTATAGATATAATACCTTGAATGCTGGGGTCTAGGCACCCTTCCCCATCCCTGGGCTGAGCTGCCAGCACTGGCAATGGCCTGACCTCAGACTGGAACACCAGCTGAGCATGCACCGGGAAACCCACACCAGCAAAAAGGGACTTGTCGCACATTCCAGTCTGAACGGTGAAGGAGACAGGACTCCAGAGCACAACAGACTCACAGTTCACACACAGATACATAACAGCAAGGTAAAGCAGCACTTTAGCTTCTCTTTTAGTCTGGTCTAATGTGTATGTCTGCTAGCTGTCCTGGTTGTTTCTGAAGTTTCTGCTTGTTTCTGGTTTACCACTACTACTTAGAATGCTTACAATTTTGGAAGTTTTACTTATCAGTATTACTTAGCTCTCTTGCATATCAAAGTACTTCATAAACAGGAAGAGGGGAATTCATTATTATTCACACATCAAAGTTTGGGTAAAAAGAGACAACACAACTAGAACTTAGTTGTCAAATACGTGTGTGTGAAGATACAGTAGGAAAATATCACTGTGCTGCTTTGCTGGTTATCATTCAAGGATATAAGAAAATATCTTAAAGCTTCCTGGGATCACAGAATAAACTACTGTAAGAGCCAATATACAACTTAAGAATTTTTATTTCCTGTGACTGACAGTTGCTTACAAATTAACGTCTTAGCCAAATGTTCATCTAACATCAATCATTATAGCTTCCCAGAAGCCAATTTACACCACCTTACAGTAGATGAAGATAGCTGTAGGATATCATAAAGATAAAAGACACACTGATATAAAAAGTTCTTTCACCATATCAGGCTGGTCAAAAATACAAGGAATTGTTTTCTGCAAAATGAAGAGCTTCTCAGCCAATAAATGCTGTCAAGAAAATAATTGCCAAACCCCCTCTTTTTTAATTTAAATTAGTTCTATAGTATTTTTTAACAGCTTTGTTTCATTTTCTTCATAATGCAATGGTCTGTGGCCTTCGGGTTCTTGTGCTCCATCTTTGCTCCTCAAAACTGAAGACACTGTCACATTGGGTAAGAGCTCATTAAATAGAGAAATTTAGGAATGCATATTATTGAATTATAACTTCCCTGAGACATTCCTGTGAGAGTTGTCACTTTAAAAAAAATGTCAGAAGTTATGTAGAGAAAAAACTTTAATCCCCTCCTCTTGTGCTTAAGACTTCTGTGAGTCTGACAGAGCCAAGATTTCTTGTACAGATACGCAAATAGTAGAGCACAGGAGAACAGAGAGAGAAGAGCTCTGAGTGACCAGCAGATCTGTTGCTTTCCACATCCCGTCCAAATAGGAAGTTGTCCATGCTGAAGAACCTCAAAGTTACGAAATCATATATTTAACATTATGTAATGAAAGTCCCATGGGAATAATATCTCAAATCATAAGCAGCATTAACTGCATTGGGAGTGTCATTGTCTTTGGATATGATCATTTAGAAAGACGAAGATCCACAAATGTTAATGTCAGTTATGTCCTAACATTCAACTGGCCGAATATGTAGCATTTTTACTGCCATGAATGAGGAGTGCCAAGAATTAATATTTTGTCTTCCAGTTAAAAAAGGAGCACTTATAACCTGCTGACTCCACTGTATTTATGCCCTTGCTTAAAGTTGAAGCTAAGCACATGCTTCAATGCTCTGATGAATTAGTAATATTTTTTAAAAGAAAAAAGTAATTATTTCAGCAAAATTAACAGTTTCTACATTTCCATTCATAGCCAGTTATTTGCAGCAAATGTAAATCTAATGTGACTTTTTGAGTATAGCTCTTAAATTAAAAGCTTGTGTCTGATAATCATTGCCCAGATTTCTAATACTACATATTAATTTAATTTTCCACAAATTCAGGAAAGTGTCAACCCAACAGTGTTATGGTCTGCAACCATCCTAATATTTATGTCCACCAAATTTTTAGTGGATTAGGTTTTGGGGAGTTTTTCTCCCCAAATGTGAGTTAATCTTACCTATTTGCTTCAAAATACTAAAGCTAATTTTCTTTGCCAGTTAATTTGGGGGTAGAAGATATAACTTTGGCTCAGTCCCCCTTGTTTGATAATTTAATACCAATATTACTTACATTATTGGTTTTACTGGTAAATCAAGGAGCAAGTTGCCGGAATCCAGCTGTGACCTCAGGGCAGGAACTTTCTGCCGGCTGTCACCTTCTGACAGTTTGGGCTGTTAATTACCTCCAACAGTTGGAGCACAAGCACCTCTCTGTCTGCCAGCTGGCAGCCTCCGCCTCACACTGGCAGCCTGAGAAGATTTAAAACCTGTAACAAAAGGCTGCTATGTAAACAGTTTATTGTATAATACACAATGGCAGCAGGAGAGCCACATTGGGAATCAAAGGTAGTCTCTGCGCTCGCTCATGAGTAGTTAAGACTGGAAACAATGCAAACCCCAGCTTGCCTCTTCCCATCAGTCAGCGGACAAAACCTGAAGTCCAAAATGAAACAGTACAAACTAAGACTCTTCAGACTGAGTATTGGGATCTAAGTGTCTGAATAGTTGCAGTACCATTAAACTACACCAATTACTTTAACATGTAAAAATAATACAGCGAGACTTTAATTGCCTGGTGACATGCCAGTCACCAGCCAAGAAGATCTGCAAAAATCATCTTTGAGGTTTTATTATCAGAAAACAAATGCAGACTTCATGAGCATGTTCTCAGGTCCCCATGAATCCTTAAAGTGGCACAAATCTCCCCAGGAGCTTTAGCTGATATATATTAAGGAAAGAGCTCATGATTACACTTCTGAGGGAGCAGTGTCAGTTGTGCTGTATATAAAACGTGCGAGCTGCTCGAAAGGTGTGAGAAGCAGGTTCCTTATTCTAAACTCATGAAAAGATTTTGGTATGGCCATAACTGCTCAGAGCATGCAGCTAAACCAGCCAGAGCCAGGCAATGGAAAATGCCCAAGAAGTGGCTTGCATTTCAGCTTCTGGAAGAAGTTATTTCGTGTCTTTTCTTGTCAACCATTTAAGTTTAGAAGTAAGGGTCAAAGAAGGCATCCAAACCCTTTTGTTAACTTCAGCTGAGTGGTCAGAGCACTTGCCAAAAGGCAGAGCTGGATTGCTGTCCATCCCAAGCTTGAGAAGGCTGAAGCTCCCATCTCTCTTTTGCCTGGAGAGCAGCCTGATAATTTCCGGGCAAGCTTAGGCCACCAGAGACCTAGAATTGCAAAACTGATTAAATCAAAAAGAGTAAGAAGGAACATAACTGTGGTCCAGGATGGGACGGTCTTCCCTGGCAGAGAGGTGTTCTGGATTGCATCCCTATTCTCTGTAACGCTCAAGTATTTTATGTATTTGCTGCTTAGTGCAATAAGCACAGCATTTCTGTAACAGAAATTTGTGGAGTTTTACAGTTCTGAGGTAAAAATAAAATCACAAGTTATGTTACAATTTTTGGTTGTGTGTATATAAATTTGAATTGAATACGTATAGGTAAGGAATATTCTCTACTATTGGGTTTGCATATCCAATTTAAGAGTGTTCAGACATCTGCTATCTCTCTTCCATACTTAGGTAAAGGATATTAATACTGGTGGTAAGCCAGATCTTCCTGGGGCCTTTAAATGTTATCATTGGAACAGCTGAAATCATTCTTTTAATTGTAAAAAGCAACTGGAGCAGTAAACTTTGCATTTCAGGATAAGAAATATGTTAAAAAGAGATTTGAAACGAAATTATGGCTGTGGGAGAGTTATCATTTAAAACATCCTTTCTGTCTTACTAGGTTTTTACTCAGAGTCAAAATAATCCATTCATACCTTGGTATAAACATTATTTCTTACATGGAAATCAAATTTCATGTCAGTGGTACATTTTCCATAGATGTCACAATATTGTTTATTAAATTTATTCTAAGAAATAATGCAGTTTATGTCCTTTGAAATGACTCCCAGAGAAAAGGAACAACTCTTGGCTTAGAGAAAAAAGTTGCTATTGAATTAGAAAATCCTAGGGATTTATACAGTAGAAATGAGCCTGAGTTCCCTTATGTAGATAGTTCCCAGTATTTTGAAGTATTTAATCTACCTCATCTTTTAGATAGACTTCAATACAGAATTTACTTTTGAACGTATTTCAGATCAGGCAGGGAAACAGCTCTACCTCCTCCACTCCTTGCAGACAAAGGGATGTTGGAACCAGAATAAAGCTGTTCAGGAAAAAGGGAGGCTGAACCATCAGCTTTGCAAAAAATTAGCAATAGCAGCACAAGCACCACCTGCCTGGATTGCTGACTTCTAAATGACTCTAAGCCTCCCAGGCCGGAGATGTCCGTGTTATTTTTAAAAAGGAAACATCTGAGAATGGCTTTCATATCACTACGGAGCACGCAATTTCACTCCTATACTTGCAATTTGTGTATTCCTGACAGCCTTTTCAAAGCTACAAGCTTAATGAGGCTTAATCTCACAATATCCATTTAGACCAAATGGCTCCCAAGGTAGGATGTACTAAATTGTGGTTTGGGCTACAGTGTAGCTTCCTGGTATTTACACTAGTACAAACAGGAGCAAAATTTGGTCCAGTGACTTCAGCGCATAACACCGGAAGGATTCCTAAAATATGTCTGTATTCTGAAGTTTGAAATGTAATGTATGAGAAATACATAAGTAACTTTAAATCAGCGTTTTCTATGATTTATACATATGAACCATTGCTTAAAAAAATTCTTTTTACATTACTATCAGAGGATGCTTTGCAAATGATGCCCAGCAATGCAACTAGTTGCCAATATAAAGCAAGCCCTACTTTACCACTAGCCAAGATAAAGCAAGGTCCATTTCTTTACAGTCTCCTCTCTCTCAAGTTGTGGCAAACCTTTCAACAGTTCCCATTCCTGCAGACTATTCCCGGCTCTTGCAGTTAACTCCTTCACTGCTGGCCCAGCAGCCACATGTGCCCTGTGTTGCCATATCATACAGATACTCCCTTGAAGCTGGAGAAATGTCAGCAAGACATACCTGGTATCTATCACCAGCAGTCAGGCTATCAGATAAGTGACTGGAGCAAAGCTGTTTTAAAGTGATCTTACAAAATTTTCTATGGTTTTCACAGATCAGAAGCACCCTGATAGTATTGCCTTTTTTTTTCTTTTTTTCTCATGTGAATAAACTTCTATTTTATTTTGCAGTTAAAATGGCAAATATAAAAATATGTCAGCGTGGTTGTTTTTATAATATTTTAACATATTATTTAACATATTTTTCTAGAAATGATATTTTTTAGCAAATCTATTGTCTTCTAGCCATTTTACTTGCAATAATCATTGAAATACAATTTTTTTCTTTAAGATTTTTCTATTCTGCTCTCATTTCCAAAATATATTTAATTTTATTTCTGCTAGAATGTTTCTACTATAAAATCTTTATGGTCAGTTAGACTGTTTCATTATTTCTTTGGAAAAAAATAATAGTATTTTTTCCAGTACATTTTTTTTTCTGAAAATAACCAGATATCCCGATCTTTTTCATAGATATGGTGATGAGTTTTTAAGATGCTCTGATTTTGAGCTCCTTCAAATTGCTTAACTATTCAAATTTCACATTTTCATTCACATAATTTATTTTTTGTGTGAAGGTTTTGGGTTTTTTTGGTGTGGTTTTTTTTTGTTTGGTTGGTTTTGGTTTTGGTTTTGGGGTTTGTTTTGGTTTGGTTTGGGTTTTTTTAACGATGGCAACGCCCTGTCTCCATCTCCTCTTTCTTCTCTGTGCTCCTACCAGCTGTATCTTTGCACAGACATTATGTATTTGCTATATTCCTATTTCACACTGATCACTTCATGTGGTTAATTTTATGCGTGTGAGTGGTCCCACCTGACTCAATAGCTTTGCTGAAGTTCATCATGGTGTTTCTAATGATGCAGAACTGTGAGTGCAGGGAGTGCACCCGTTCCTTGGCATTCCCTGTCTGGGGCTCATCGTAACCTGCTGAGTGACAGCCCTGCGACATGAGTGAGCCTGGTGCCCTGATGGTCCTGTCTGATCAAGACATAAAATTCTGCACTTGGGATTGGAGGAGATGTGGTCTGTGGGGGAAGGATCCCTCCATTTCCCTCAGAGGGAAGTGAAGGAGAGAGAGGTTCAGGAGGAAGAGGCATTGCTCAGGCTTTCTTTGATCTGCTCCAGGTGAAGCTTTTCTGACCCAGGCAGAGCAGATCAAAGACAGAAGCCAGAACACAGAGCACTCGAGTATTTCATGGCTGTAGAAAATACTACCACAAAAGTGGCCCTTTTTTATTTTGAAAATGTGCTCACCTTACATATAACCTGTCGTGGTACTTATTACTAAAGCCAGATGATTACAAACTATTGATTATTTTATATACCTCCTTCGGGAAGGCACCAGCTAATAGTGCCTCAGATAAAAAAAACCTGTGACTACTACACGTAGAGTGCAATAAAACAAATTATAATAAATTGTACATCTATTTTATTTCAAAAAATGTCTTTGCTTATAGAGATTCTAACTACAATTCTTCAGTAATCTAGTGATTGGTCATTAGTAAACCCTAATTTTAATAATTTTTTATTAAATAATGTTTTAATAATTCAGTCAGAGGCAGCAACCAAGCTATTGTATTACCATCTACTTCAATCTGCAGTGCTGAGTAGTCTTTAAAAAGTAGAGCAGCACAAATGAATAAAGCCTAAATCCTGGTCGCAGTAGATACGTTGTACTAAGCTACATGGTGCATGCTCTATAGCCATAATTAGTTGACTTTCTGCCCTAAAAGGAGCCTCTGGTAAGGGCTTATCCTTGTGATTGACTTCCCACACTGTGAGCAGTCCCACTGATCTCCATCAACTCTTCGTGGACCTTTTTGGGTTTTCTCACAGCATTTGCTGATCACATGTGGGACTTGCCTTCAGCCACAGGAACAACCCCTTTGCTGAAAAGTCACAATAACCTTGCTTATGTGGTTTGCTGGTTATTTTTTCATGCCTGGAGCAGCTGGGCAGCACGGGGAGTGGGAAGGAGTGCTGGTTCCCCTCCCAGGCAGAGGGAAGGGTGCCATCTACTGAGGCACTGACATCCCCTCCTGCAACAAACGGGCTTTTCTTGAAAAACTCTCAGCTGTGTGCCAAGCTGGAAAGCTCATAAGACTAAAGTAAATCCACAAATTTTATGAAACCGACTAAAAGGAGCATTTTGGGAATGGCTGCATTTGTTCAAATTAGTACGTTATTCCATTTGCTGTGTGCTAAGTAGGAGTGAGCAGCTCTATGATGAACAGGGATGTGATGCAAAAGATCATTTTGGGAGATATGCTTTAAAATAACAAAATTCATCGTAGAAACCTGTCATTTATAGTGTTATAGGGTAGGAAGAAGTGAATAGTTATCATGTAATCATTTTGGTTGTTAACCCTGAATTTTCTCTGTGTATTTTTATGGAATCTGGAGTTTCTATTAAGCCTTTGTTAAAATCCCATTCATGCTGACAGTTATACAGTGAATTATCATTTCATGCCATGCATGGAACCTCAAACCCATTATCCTGTAAATAGATTACAGAACTATTTCTGTTAATACTTTTATCCGATACCACAAAATCCATCACTGTGACATTGTGTATAGTGAGGGTCACAAATAAACAGCACATTTTCCTCTTGCAAGAACATTTTCAAAAGTTGTCTTCGAGTGCTTTGGTTGGTATGTTTGTTCAAAAGCCAGATCTGTGTTTTGCAGAACAGACTCTAATTATCTGTTGGTATCTGTCTTTTTTAACGAGAAAAGGGCACTAAAGACACTGAAGAGACAGAGCAAATACCTTTACGTGGGACTGTGAGTAAATCACAGGCTGTGTGTAAACCCAACACATGCTTTCTGTTCTTAATCCACAGGGGAGTGTACTAATCATGCATTTTTACTGCAGCTCTATGTATCCAAACATTTGACCAGGTAAAATTATTGGAGATGTCAGGGAAAAAGATATATTTGCTGTTCTTACTTCCACCTCATCTTAGAACATAAAACCCTGTAAATAAAAGCTAATCTTGGCAAATAATGCAGAAAAAGTCAAAATCAAGTTGTCAAAGTAATAAACAGTCCAAGACAGCTGACAGGTTTCTTTGTTACAAAATAATATACACATGTCAGCTGTAAAAAAGATAGGCTGAGACCTGAAGGTACTGGTTTTGAAACAACAAATATGAAAAGTTCTTGTTCTCAGGATCCTATACAACTGAGCTACGATAAAGTTAAAAAGGAATTTTTAATGTTTTGTTTTGTTTTCCTAAGCATTTTTCATCAGCCTACCCTGATCTAACAACTTATTGCAGTCTGTTAGATAGCAAAAGCAGAGAGGAACATTGGCCAATATCTATATGGACTTCTGGGGATTTTTTTCTTTTATTGGTGAACAACAATTGTGACTGGAAATGGTTCAAGCTTATCCTGTTTCTATCTTTGCCATTCTTACCACCTGATTACAAAATATATGTAGATTTTTTAATGCAGATGTAAGTACCATCACTGTGTTTGGTATCAAGAAGTATTTATGGCAGATCAAATTGTTTGCTGACGTTTTTGGACAGATTTTACAATCAGCAGGTTAAGTTAACAGGAGTTGTGAATTATATCTGAATGGCATTTATAAACAAGAGTCAAATTTATGCATGCAGGAGGATACTGAGAAGTTTGAATAACACTGTCAACATATCTGCTGCTGATACAGTCTTCCTCCTCCCCTCTATACTCACTGGTAGCATTCTTTTTTGAGACAGATAAGTCTCTAACTAGGTATGTGTGTATTAATTTAAGCTTCCAAATAAACCAGAGTGTTGCAGCTGTCATTCCAGAGGTCACACACTTGCAAGAGCACTTTTTTTCCTGATCTTCCTAGTATATTGTCACTTCTTTAATGCAGCTAAACAATGTTCAAAATATTTAAAGCCAACTTCATATTTCTGAATAAGTGTGTGGAGAACACAAATTTAATTTAGAAGCCTTATGAAGAAGTCTTATGTGTTTCTTGGTGTTTGATATCATCACCTATGATTTTGCAAGAGGTGATTGAACATCATTTTCTAAAGAGCATCGAAGAAATCAAGGTTGAGCATACCTGTTAAAAAGTTTAAGTGTATTCTTTTCCTTTCCCATGCTTATTTTTCTATTATTGTATTTTATAGAGTTTCTGAGCTCATTGAAACACTGTTGTGACAGTCACTGGACAGAAATGCAATGAAAAACAGTACCTTGTAATGCACTTTTAAATGTCTTTTTTTGGGATTTGTTGTTGTTGTTTTGTTTTGTTTTGTTTTGTTTTGTTTTTTAAATGCTGCCTACATAAAAATTTTGAAGAGTCATCACAGATGTAATGCAGTCTGTCTGCACCGCCTCTAGAAACAGATGTCAAGGTGCCATAGTCTGGCCATCATCAAATGGTATTTTTAATAAATTGCTTTAAAGTTATTGATAAACAGAAAACAATCAAGAAAATATTGCCCTCACATTTCTTAGTTAAATGTGGACAATATGCATGAGAATTTTGTGGCCTATTGCATGTATGGAGGGCCATGAGTCATGAACTCCAGTATTTTAACTCTGGCTTTTATATTCAGTCATTGTTTGGCTTTGGGCACAGAATTAACACACTCCGTACTTTACTTTTTGTATATTTAAGAAAAGGGGGAGATGGCAACAGTATACTTACCCACCTCCGCTTTTAAGGGATGATCAGTTGCTACAAGACTTTGAAGATAGGCTTTCCAGAACTTAAATATGATTAGACATTTATACAGATAATAAAACATTCGTACTTACCCAGGATAAGATACAAGGGACTTAAAATACTCAAGCTTCCTGGCATAACTAACTGCTTGAGATTAGGAGGGAAACCTTTCCTACAGGCAGGTTATTACTCAGGGTATTACTTCTGGTGGCTATGGGGTAGCTTGCGTATTTCTTTGAAGCATCACACACTGTCGGATGGAACAGGATACTAGGTTAAACGTACTGCTGGACTCAATGAGAATGGCAAGTCTTAGTCTTCTGTGTTTCTAAATCCTCCCTGGCTGGTGGAGATGAACCCTTTTTCTTCTATGTGCCTCAGTAAGATGCATATCATACCTGGCTATGACTATACCATATGGCTAAGACATGTCCCACCTTGCCAAGCTCTTAGGTACTTCAGTTTTTCACATTTGTTGAATGAAGTGTTAGAGGTAGTGGTTCTGATTTTGTTCAGTGGACATAATTCAAATAAAAAGAACCTTACTAATAAAAACCGCATAAAGCGACCCAGGTTCCTTTGACTGAACTAAAGTGTAATTAAATGAGCAACTGTAGTGACAGATTTGGAGTTGGGTTGTCTCCACTGACAGAACCAGAACAGCACACCTAAGTATCCCGCTGGTATACCCCAACTCTCCTCTGGCCATTGCCCGCCCATTTTGGGGGGTGGGTCAAACCCCAGCAGGCTGGCAGAGAAGATCTTAGGCCACCTCGTGTCACTGACTCAATGCCTGTGAGCTGGTCACTTGCCACCATGGTGCTGGAGTAGGCAACGCAGAACCACTTTTGAAGTGGTTTGCTCAGATGTAATGAATTAGTAAAATTGCTACCTGAATTAAGTCATTTGTTGGACTATTTCAAGCCAAAGGAAAAAAAAAATGATAGATATGGACTTACTACTAACACATAACATTCCTCTTGAGAAAATGCTGTTTGAAGCCTTGCCCTTGTATTTTGAAATACACACAACTACATGTGGGTGGTATGCGTGCATGTGTTTGTGTGACAACTAGCTTAAATTCAGGCCTGATTATTTTTTAAAACTTGTTTATCAGACAGTGTGTCTCATTTAATTTTTATGCAGTTCATAGTTTCTGTTTTACTGCCTTGTTATATTCTTCAAGTTCACTGGATATTTCTCTCTTCACCCTTTTTTCCTTTTTGTTATATATTTTTATATATAAATATCTACATATACACAGAGACCAAAATAATTGCTCATGAGAAATCTTGAAACCCTTTTCCTTCCCTAAACAGCAACAAGACTTTTACATTTTTAAATAGGGAGCCAGGGACCAGGAGGCAGAATGCTAACACACGACAGCAGTGAAGTAAGGCAGATAAATTTTTCAGTTCTTTTATCTAGTAAACATCCTAATGATCAACATCAAAGGCTGAAGAAAGAAGCCGTTCTTCTCTTTTGTGCCAGATTGAGAAAGAGTGGGCTCTTTTACATCTCATATGGGAGATATGAGGAGCCTTTGAATGGATCATTGCTTTTTATGAGTAGTAATGAGGTGAGAAGTATTCTAGTGTGTGGCACCGGCCTTCATTAAAAGCGTGAAACAGAATGGCTTATGGTTAAAAGGAGTAATTTGTTCTAACATACTTGCTAAATTGTGCTGTAACCATGCCAGGTCACTGGACTACATTTTCCATAGGATTCCTGAATGCATTTGTGTGTAATTATTCTGCCTGTACAGAGTTCGGGGATTTTTCCAATGGCTTGTGCTAACTAGTTGACAACATTCATTCCTTTACAGGAAACTTCTCTAAATGCTATATTTTAAGAGGTGTGGAAGAGTCCAAATTCTATTGCTCAGGCCTATACACTCGCACGAATAAGAACCAGCAAAACAACATAAAATAAGTGTAACTGATCTAAAGGTCTTATTAATATGATGAAAAAGGAGGAAAACCATCCTCACAGACTCCATCCTTGGTCTGCCAGGATTTTATCTGAGAGCTCCATGCAACGAGGGCAACTAAGCTGCGATATACTGCAGTCTTTTACAGTAGCATGTTTGAACAGCCTGGGTTCGTAAAGCACTGCTTGGTCACTCCTCAAATCCCAGCTGATGGCAAGCAGCGATGGCAGTCACTTTGGAAAATCAGCCACTTGTATTCTGGTGCTGCTGAGCAGCATGATAATTATTATTATGCAGCACTGATAACATAATGCACAAATGCTTTTCCAAGTTCTCATTCCTGTCATGCTTGAAGAGAGGAAACTTAAATTATATGTGCAGTACAAATTTCTGCCTGGGTAATTTTTTTCAGAGTACAGAAAGTGGTATGGTCACTGGGAACCACACTCTTGAACTGAGAAGGACGGGAAAAATTACGCTGCCAAAGAAATAGTTTTTCCAGTGCAGATTATAGGCACAATAGGAGTCCTTTTGTTAGCAAAACACTCGTAGCATGCAGATCTGACCTTTAGGCATTAAAACCATGCAATCTGCTGAGGATTGTGCATCCAGTCGGCGGCAGAATAATGAAGGGAATGCAGACTGCAGCCTTCCCCTGCCCCAGCCACCTCAGCGCAGCGCCGCTCTGGTCTCTAAACATTTCTGTTCCCACCCAGCACTAACACAGAAACTGCCTTCAATCCTTGCCATGCGAAAGAATGGCAGGTCTGAGTTTTAAGCTTGATCCAGTGTAGGAGTAACAGCTGATTAGTAGATTTTTCTAGAAAGCTTCTTTAAAAGGAGTTTCTAATTCATCTGAATAAAACCACAGAAATTTTCAGCTTCAATTTATGTCTTTTTTTAAAAAAAAAAAAAGGAAAAATCAAAATAGACAATTAGTCTTCTTTTTTCTTTCTTTCTTTTTTCCTTTCTTCTTTCTTTTTTCCTTTCTTCTTTCTTTTTTCCTTTTTCTTTCTTTTTTTCTTTTTTCCTCTTTCTTCTTTCTTCTTTCTTCTTTCTTCTTTGCTTTTTTTTAAGCTGTCCTCATTTTAGGACAAATAGCAATATCTAAAAAGAATAAAAATCATACCAAAATATTTTAATTAACTCAAGCCAAGCTTTTGTTTGGAATGCACATTGATGAAAATTTATGAGATTTTAACTTTTTGCCCTGAGTCAGAGCAGGAAAATGTTTGAAATCTCAAAACCAGCTCATTCCTAGCTTTGAACTAAGGGAAGGGATGGGACTGTCTGTGTATGTGTGTGTGAGCATGTGTGTTTGGCAGCAATTAAAATATGAGAGCTGTGCTTAGAGCCATATGCTTCCTCAGAAACTGATAAAAGTTGCATGTGTATAACTGATGGAGAATTTGTCCCATGATGTTAAGACAGCCGAGTTAAGTACAATCTTCTCTTTAAATCAGCTTACTATTTCTTCCTGTACAAGGCAGGACAGGCCTAATTAAATGAATGCAAAATAGGGTAATTTTGTCAAAAACACATGAAATCTAGTCCTAATACAGTTTGTCTTCTGAACATCAGTCACTTAGAAACCTGAGAAACAGATTAATTAATTTCTCCACATATTTTACAGCCCTATTGTGAAAAACAGAAGACTTCAATGTTTTATGTTCATCACTAACTGCTGGGGTCATGCCTCTTAATTGTATTCACAAAGTTGTTGTTTTCTTTAAATGTTAGTGACAATATAAATTGCTTATTTCAATGATGTAAAAAACCCCCGCTAGAATAAAGCAGAATAGATTCTACTTTATTTGAACAGCCACTCTTCCCAAAGTGTATGTGTATGTATGTGTGTATGTATGAATATATGTAAGTATAGGGCATATATATTCTTATAGATGTGTATATATTACTGTATAAATATATATTATTATATAATGTGTATATGTTACACTGCTTGAACAAGCAACAAAATACAATGTTAGATTTTCCTACATGTTAGATTGTTTTTCCTAGTTTTTCAGGTAGAGAGGTTAAGTGACAAGACAAAGATTGGGTAGTATGTCAATAGACATCTGGATATTGTAAGAGTCCAGCCAGTGACTACATTTTCTCCCTGATTACAAGTGAGGAAACTCATCCGGGTTCTTACGGCAATAGGGCGAACTCGGGCTGTTGTGAAGGTTTCGAAGGAAGCCTCTGACAAATGTCAGCTACTTGTTTATTGGGAAGATCTGAATGTCTTGGCATTGAAAGACATTTGTGGGATGAAAACCAAGATGAATATGTCTTCAAGCCAGATTAATCAGAATGCTCATATCCATACACTCTAAAGTTATGGTATTAATAGAAATTGTCAGTTGTCGTGTGCTATGAATCATAATTTTTAACATACATTTTGGCACTGATGTCTTCTCTATGGTTTTAAATAGTGTTTGAAATGAGATGTCAGTTTTTATGATGTCTGGAATTTAGGTCTGCAAAGCCAGGTTTGGCCACTTTGCAAACACTGCAGAGTTTGTGCTGCAACTACAATTAAAATGCATTTTAAACCAAAACTGGCTTGAATATATTACTAGGTTGCTTGTGTTGCCTGACCTTCCCCTTTCCTCCACTTCAGCATCAGACTAGCTTTGAAACCTTTTGTTTTAAATACTTTATTCCATGAATAATTTCTTAATTGCTAACTGTTTAAAAGGGGGAGAAAATAAAGATGAGCAAATTTCAATAAATTGAGGCTATTTGGGAAAAAGGAAAAGGCAATACTCCATAGATATGGCTGCCAGAAGGCAGAATCGTGACCACAGTTTGGAGCTCTGGAGCCAAGTTTGCCCATAGAAGATATGAAAATCTAGAAAATGTTGGTACCAATCCTGCCCTGATCTTCCAGACAGTATTCCAATATATTTTTGTTACACAGAAACTATGCTTTTAAAGTTTGTGAAGGACACTCAGTTTCCAATGACTGGAAATGCTGCTATTAATGCCATCTTTATTAGCAATTAATTATTAATTAGCTTAACTAGCAATTATTCATAAAGAGCAGGAATACAAACATTGTAAAGACTGTGAGTCTTGCCTCATGCCTCAGTTTCCCTTTACAGTGTGTGTACAGTTCTCATCAGTTTTCTATATCTGAGTTTCACAAGGCTCAAGTCACTCAATGGTATTCAAACCCCTTATTAACAGACTGAATCTGAAAGGGATATGGTTGTGTATCAGTAACTCCAAATATCTCTTGATTAATCTTGAGCCAAGTTGTCTTCAACCATTTTTCTGCATATTTCTTGCTTCATGGGACCCAACAGTAACGATGAAAGAAACAGTATCAGAAGTGAAACAAATTTACAGTAAGTCTAATCTCCATGCTGTTTTTAGGAATCTGTGTCAAGGTCCTATTGTCCCTATCTATTTCTAAAGCATCACACAGAAGAGGAACACGAATGTCCACTGTTTTTCTCAGACAGTTCCACTACAGCCAAAACCCTGATGCTTTCTTCCTGTTACATGAATTCTGTGCAGGACCCAGCACCAGCCTAGCGTTCAGGAAAACGTTATAGAAGGCAGCAATACGTTTTCTCTTCATTCCTCTAATTTTGTACCGGACTAGATTTCTAACTTATGTTTTTTCTTGCCCAATATAAGTTTCTCAAGAGGGCAACTGCATTCTTTAAGGTGACTGATCACATGCTTCTGCTGAAAGTTTTATTTTTTTGCCTTCTTCCCATGTCTCTTGCCTTCAGTCACAGGGCAAATCTTCAGCTGGCAGGCCAGGCTCCACTCAGGCTTTCCAGGGCTGCCTTTTGGATTTTGGGCTCCAATGCTGCACCATGACTCCTACAGGGAGCCACAGCCTTCCTTCACATTAACATCCATGCACTGCCAGAATCTTTGATTTACTCACCCAAAGTTTCCTTGCCTTCTGAAAAGCCTGATTATGTGCTGAAATGTTCAGTTTGCCAGTGTAAGTCTTTGCAGATATAACCAATTTAGTAGATTTCGAATGAGAAGTTTCATTTCTTGCCCTTGTCCTCCATGCAGGCACGTGGGGCAGATCTCATTCAAGTTAAGAACTGTGTGGGTATGGAGCTATATGCACGTCAGAGACCTCCTGCCACTAGATGGACCTTAATGACCCACTGAGATAGGAGGCAGAAAGGATAAGGGGATCAGAGTAAGATTTAGCACATTAGTAGTTTCAACAATAAATAGGTTATCTTTATCTTGGTACTAAGCTTTTCTTTTTGGAACTTATAAAAGCTTGCTTGGCTTAAGAATTTCCTTTTGTCACTTCTGGAAATGTTGAAAGTCTGTTCTGTGGAACAGGATGTTTCTCTGTTAAATTTAGGATTAAACCTAAGCCTGTCACTGAGCACTCAGAGGTGCCAGAGGCTGGAGCTGGGTAGACAACCCACCACAGCAATCTCCCTCTCCGATCTGCCCAGGGCAAGAGACCTCAGCTGTCCAAATGGAAGCTGCAGGTAAGGACATCTACCTCAGTTTTCTGTGATTAAAGATACATCTAAAGTAAACAAACCTTGGTGGCTTTGCATGTCAATAGTGCTGAAATGTCACCAGTGTGTTATTCCTCTAATTAGAATCCCCAAAGTGTGGAGTGCAATGAGAAAAGTAAGTCATGGTGCTAATTACAAGTGTGAAATGGAAATGTAGCTACAAGAAATGGAAATAATTCCAAAAGGAATAATTTTCCAAAACTATTGTTCACTTAACGAATACAAGAAAAATGTGACAGCCAATGAAAGGGAAAATTGCAGCTGCTTTGTTTTTTGGGTTTTTTTTTTGAGGTCTTTTGTGATGTTTTTACCATTGCACTGATCTGACATAGAGCACAACTGTATGAACACTTGCATTGGCACAACTGAACAGGCAATACATTGGAGCTGGGGTCTGAGGGAGTAAGTAGATGAAACCAGGAAAAAATAAGAATGTCTTTTTCTCATTTTGCTGTTGAATTAATTATGGTTTGAGACCAAACCTGTGCTTTATGGAGGTTTAACTTCCTGCCCCAGGTTTATGAACATCTCAAAACACCAAAGCAAAGGAAGATTTCCTGGTAGGGACAATTGAACTGACAATTGAACCCCCCTATAACAGTGGGGGACAGTGGGGATACAGTGCAGAATATTGAAATGTATGAAGCACAATATAATGTTCTGACCTACTGAAAGTGAAATACATGGGCCACTGCTTAAATTTCCATCTCCCATAAAGTCTGTACTAGTCTAATGTGTTTGCTGCCATTTTTCTTTTAAAATGCCTAGAGGAAATTCATTTTTGTAAAAATGACAGTTAAGTTTGACCCTCTGTCCTTAAGCTTCTACTTGTGCCTTAGAGATCCAGTACATATGGTACAGTATGTTACAACCAGCTGCTAATTGGGCTTCCTACAAACATGGCTATTAAGGTCAACTGAATCAAATGAGGACAGCTCAAGCTTTAAATCCAAAGGATATGTGCCCTTCTGCAGATTGCAGACAGCTCCCTTTGCTACTGGTGAGAGTAAAATGGACTTATCCAGAAAGAATAGGCTCCTAGCCAGCTTTGTTATTATTCATAACACTTCTAATATTATTATCCACTTATAAGTGCATTTGGAGCTATATATCAGAAAGTGCAAGGTCCATTCCTCAGATACTCTTTAAAAAGCTATATATACTTTGGATTATATACCATATAATGCATACCAAAATCATCCTTAGGTTTCTGTCTTGGACTTCTTTTCAGTATATTTAGATTAAAATGAAGTGTAAAATTAGAAAAGTAGAAATTATAATCTTTTAGAATGTATTATAATATTAAAAATCCTATCCCTTCTGTATTGTGATAACATATTTCGAACAGTACTGTGTGAATCTTGTTGACACTAGCATATAACAATAGAGTACTTCTTTTAGCAAGTTGAGGGGATGAGAGACAAAGCTTAGGAGAATCCAACAGCACTGTCTAATAACAAAAATCTGCTAATCTACATACGATCTTGACAGTGGCTGTATAGCGTATTTGTTTTTTAGGCTGTTGTTTTGTGAACATCCTGCCAACAGAGCATGAACCTTGTATACATCTTAAGCTTGACTATCAAAGTCAATAGAAAAATCTCCTATTGCTTTCAAATGTCTGTATTAATAAACTGTGCAAACAAAACATTCGTGGATACCTCACTGGGTCTGAAGTTGTATGGAACTGTTGCTGATTAAGGAGTCTCTTTACTTAGCATTTGTCTTTCACATTTATTTTTCAAAGTATTTCCGTAACAGGCCAATATGACTGAAGTTTCCTGACCCTCTGCCAATCACAATATAACCTTCAAAGGAAAGAGATAACCTCCCACTGAAGTAAGCAACAAAGAAATGTTCTTCAGAAGAAAATCCAGTAAAATTCAAATAGGGAGCACAAAACTGGAACTGGTTTTGAGAGCCAAATACTGAGATTAATTTAACTCTTTAACTGGGTAGCCCCATAGCTAAGAGGCTGATTTAAATCAGAGTTCCAATCACCCAACCGTGCTGCAGGGAGCAAAAGCAGAGTGAGATAAGACCTTCTGTGGCAAATGCTTTGAAAGGCGAGGAGAAGCAAGGATCTTTCAGCTAGGACTGCTTGATGTTTATCAAATGGGAAGAGCTGAGATAAGCAGGACCTCAATCCTTGTTTGCATTAGAACTGAGTGAGCAGTGAAGCTTTGGTCCCTTGAGGTATTCTGACATGCTGATGTTTATTTTCATCCCAAATTATAATGAAATTCGGAACATCTTTTTTTTTTTTTTTTTTTTTTGAATGAACAGTTCTGAATGAACAATTGCACATGAACATGATTTTGAAACGATTGATTGCTTTGACTGCATTTGCTTATCATGCTACATCACCTCATGAGGGTGGTAACCCAGATCCCGTGTGCCCAAATTCTTTTCATACTCAGGTTTTCTGGTTGGATAACATTTCTTCTCAGGCACCGGACGTACCGTATCTCGATCAAAGGAATGACTGCAAAGAATAATAGAAAGTGTCTCAGGAAGTGCTACTCCTACGATATCACCTATGACAATGATGCATCTCCATTTAAAACCCTCAGACAAATATGATAACCTCCTGCTGATATTAGTAGCCAAACCAGTGTCCTTTAGAAGGAAATTCAATTTACAGAAAGTAAAAATACAATTTTGATGCTTTACACAAGTTTCACAGAAAGGGTAATTTCCACTGAGCAGGTTTTTTTTCTGTGTCTTCTCCCTAGATGAATAACAAAATGATGTTGTTTAACTGGTGAGAAACTCAGGTCGTTTCAAGGGCTGTAGTCAACAGTGTTACCAAATCATCACTAGAGGCTTTGTCTATTTCCAGCAGTCATTTTTGCCTTTTTTTTTTTTTTTTTTAATGGCATTTACATAACTTCCTAGGAACTCCACCTTTTAGGATGAAAGTTGAAGCTCTTTGTCTTTGCTTTTTTATTTTATTTAAATTCTGAAGGAAAACAACACAGAATCAGGCTGTGGATGTCCCTTGTGCAAAGCGTAGGCAACAACATCGGTTTTGCTTTTGAGTAACCTGCAGGAGCATGTGTGCTCATTTGGAATAAGTGTCTGCAAATATTGCTCAACCTCACACTATCTTCTTTGAGCAGAGGTGGGTTAAATAATCACCCCTGTTAAATGCAACAATAACCCACCATTGTTTTAACCAGCTTCACTCTTGATTTACAGATGCGAAACCAAAGAAGAAACTGCTGTCCTTCTTGCCTAATATTTGGTCTAAGTTTCTAAACAAAATGCTGTGTTTCCTCTCATTAATCAAATGATGTTTTATTTGTGTGGGTCCAGTGCTTGCTGAAGTCTGGAAGAGAAGGAATGGGGAGAGACTGTACAATAAATGATAGCTCAGAAGTTAGCCGATTGTGACCATAGAATCATTATCATCTGGATAATTATTTTTCTGAGTGGAAGTTAGTCATGTTATATTTTGCACACTAGAAATGCAGATTCATTTAGTTTTTTTAGCAAACTTCCTCAAGGAATGAATTCACTTAAATTTACCAGCTTTGTGGTAGGAAGGTTATCTCATCCTCTAACAGAAGCTAACAAGGCAGATTTAAGCTGAGATAACAAATACAGTGTTATGACAAATGTTCAAAATTAAATATTGTCATTGAATTTTTTTCCTTGCCCAGCTTTCATGAAGGCCACTTAAAGTTCTGGTTTGGTATTAAAAGCAAGGGAATATGGAAGGAGAAAAGGGGAAGAAATCCCGGCTTGTATCTTTAAAGCTCTGGAATGGTGTAAATTATTATAGTGGTTTCACATTTTCATGGGATCAAGGCAACAACAGTAAGCTCATAAAACAGATACCACTAATTATGCAGAGGAGAAGTCATAAAGTCACTGGTGGAAGCATGTTTTATATTCATGAACACATCATTAAAATTTTAAGACGCACTATCAAATTCTACATTTTAATACTACACCCAACAGCATTAAACCCTCCCAACAAAAAAATCAGATTGTTAATGATCATGTTTGTCACAAAGGTTTTATATGTCTGCCATTGAAGCAGATGTGGACTTTTCTGCTGCTTTTATCACTGGACAATTAAAAATAATTTTTATCCAAACATTTTATAGAAAAATTAAACGCAACAAAAAGAAAATAAAATCACCAAAACATCAGGAATATTTGATTGCAGAAATATTTAAATTTACCCAATCACATAAAAATCTTTTTATAGCTTTGTCAATTTGTTTTTACTTCTCTTGTATTTTCTTTTTTTAATTAAAAAGTCATTGAAAAGTAAAAGGATAGTGATTCAGGCAGGTTACAACACAGCACGCAAATGTTAGATATTTTAAAGGAATCTTTAAATTAAACGTGGCTTTAGCATGGCCATTTCAATTAAGGGAAATTCTAATAAGAGATATTTCAGGCTCAGCAGCATAGCTGAATCTCTTGGAAGACCAAAGAGCGTCCCAAGTGACTTGCATTACCGTCATGAAGTGACTGAAGCCGCTGTGAAAATACACATATGAAGTTTAAGGGTTCAAATCCTTCACTGTAGAAAGAGGTGCAGCACATGGTAAATCTATGCATTCTTATCAAGACCTCGACAGCACAGGTGTCACTTTCAGAGCTGATTCTCGTAACGTACAATGAAGATGCCTGTGTGTGGGTTTGGACTAACAGATGCAAATAGCTGTGCGGTTGCATGTTCACACATGATGTCACTCCCATACCTCCAGTGTGGACAATGCAATCTTACTGCTCTGTTCTCCTTCACTTTAGAGTGAACTGTGTTGCTTATAACATTTGGGATCTCTAGAAATACGTGCCCTCTAGAAAGGGTGGGAACAGCTAAGGAAATTAAAGAGTCATTCTTATTTGCTAGTGTTAGCAATTACAACTTCAAATACTTACCACTTTTCAAGAACATATTTTTAACATTTTATAACTGATTTTTGTTAAAACCTTATCAAAAGAACTAAACTGGTCTATCCACAGTTAATTGCTATATGATGACTAGGTACCAGCTAATAAACATAGCTAAATATTTATCTGACAAAAAGTCAAGTAAGAGTTTCAATTATTAACACAAAATTGTTAAAGTGAATTCTGTTAGGACTCAGTGAAGACTTCTGCCTAAAAAAACCAATGGCTCAATGTGGCCTAATATCAGGTCTTTTCTAAACCTTTCTTTTTCCAGAGCCAATATTTGGCTTACACTATCTGCCAGCATCTTTTAATGAGAAGCACACATCTAAACCTCTCACAGCTCTCAAAATTTAGGAGTAAATATTTTTAAATTAAAAACGTATGCTAAGCAGTGCAGATTTGCTGGTACAGATGTTATTTTTGGCTCATTTTCTTTAACTGATTCGTAACCAATATACTTCAGCCTATCTTTCCACATTATTATTCTGAATAGCAGATATAGTGAAATACATTAATAGCATAATATCTCCAGAAATCTTAGGCAGTTTTCTACTTAGCAGCAAAACTGCCACTAAAATTCTGTGAATAATGTGTGTCCTCAGGATGCTATAATTAGTAAAACTGAGAAATGAGAAAATTGAAATAAAGATGACTTAAATATAGAATGGGTCAAGAAAGACCATTTTTTGTGAAGATCTGTGCTCCACCTCTCTCTCAGGAGGCTCACACAATCCTTTGGCATTTAATTACTTATTGCATTACGAAGTTCTGCAAGCACAGTGCAGTCATGTCAACTTTTGGGTTTTTTGTTGATGGTGCTTCCACATTTGTTCTAGTTGTTTAGGATTCAGAATAATGTCTTTTTTTGCTGTTTAAATGCATGCCTGTCATCCACAGTGTCATTCTTTGGAAGAAATGGAAGTCTCTAGTGAAAGTCACAGAGTTTTCCACACTCCACTAATTCTTGATTAATTCAGAATTAGTTAATTCTCTGGTATGAGGGACCCTGTTGTCAGCCCTATTATATTGGCCAGTGGTTTATTAAAGAATGGATCATGCATTTTTCTCTATATATTGATGTAATTACCCTTATTCCTTCAAATGTTGGCTATTCTTGGGATCCTGAAACCACATTATCTCAGAAAAACATGGATATATTTTTGGTCATGGATGGAAAAACACTAACATATTTTTTGGATTTCAAAAATTAGGATCAACTCCGATTAACATTCAGGGTGGACAATATAGTGACAGAAAGCTTAAAGTACAGAGATGCTGTCCATGTCATTTACAATGTTCTGTTCAGATATTTTCCTTAGAGATCAAATTTGCCAGTTCTTTCTTAGTTCAAGCATGAAAGGATTTTCTTCTTTCAGCTGTATTTAAATAAGGTAAACAGGTTTTGACTGTGTGTGATTATACTATTCTTATTGTTGTGAAGAACTACTCTGTAAAAATACATTTTTAATTTGCATAACATGTAGGGTTAATATGGGACTAATTTTTAGCCCAAAACTTAATTAGAGAATTGAAATACTAAACAATTGTGACACTAGGCAAAAGGATTTTTTAAGCAGGCCAAGAAATGTGAAATTTGAGAATGATAAGCTCCTCAGCCACAGACATGAAGGCAAAATAATAGACTAAAATCAAGTAATTACACATGAGCTTACACAGGCAGTCAGAACATGGGTGTAGAAAAATGTCTGGACACTAAGGATCCAATGCACTAAACATTTACTAATTTTGTACACTACTATGATAAGTAGGTCCACAACTGCTAGAGAACTGATCAAGGCAGTAAATAGCAAATGCAGCTTTTTCAGGATCAGGTCTTTTGGCAGACCTGCATAGGGTTTGCACATTTCCCATTTTTATGTCTTGAAAAGTTTTTGTTTGAAGTCTTTCAGTTATGTTTTGCCTGTTATATCCTAGGCCTATATAAGACACTTTCCTGTCCTTGATGCTGAATGTATAACTTTGTAACTTTTCCAAATTTCTTTAATTACTAGCAAGCTATAAAGTAAAAAACCTAAGTTATTCTGGGGTGCCTAGACATTTTGAAAATATTTTCCCAAAATTGTGGATGTTTTTCAACATGTTACACTTCTTTGAAAAGAAACAAAACCCAAACCTGCAGGTCATTCTTTTTTATTGCCCTCTGGAACAAAACAGAAACATGCAAGTGATGGAAAATGTCAAAACCAACATTTTCCCAGAATTGTAAAAAATGTCCTGATATTTTGGTGAGAAAAGATTCAGGAAAAGAAACTTTTGAATGACACGTTTACAGACTATTATTTCATAACCAGAATAATAAATATTTAAAAAAGATTATTCCCTTTACCCAATCTAATAACGACACCCTGCTAGAGATATGGCTTATCAGTCAGAAACTAAGAATTTATCAGACAAACTTCATTAAATAAATTTTATAGCATATATTGCACAAAACCAAACTCTCTACTTGGGATTAATTGTTACCTTCATGACTTTTAGCAAGGTCAAGGATTAAGTAGGCTTGGAGAATGATCTGACCTTTCAGTGCGATTCTGCTCCCACCAAAATCAGCTGTCAGATTCACAGTTGTGGGTTTCTCAGGAGGCTGCCACAAGGTAAGTTTTCATGCTGTACGGTATTATCCATGCCTCATTTTACCTAGCTGTGAAATAAACCTTAACAGAATAGCTATTTTGAAAAGCAATGTGAAAATCATAGTAACATGCACATTTTTCCATGTTTGAACGGTTTTTGTTACAGAATAGGAACTAAAGCTGAAAAATCAACCAAATTAAAAAGAACAAATATAGGCCAAGATTAATGTTTATATTTATAGGATGAAAAGGCTTGATGTTAATATGGCTAGTCAAAAATTTCACATAAAACCTCTTTTTCTAGGGTTTATGATTTCATCTTTTCATGAAAATGCCCATAAAAAACCATTTTCAGCCAAAACCTTGTCTGTTTTTGGTTATTTGGGAGGGCAGAAGTTGAGGAAGAATTAAAATTCTACAATATGGGTCTAGGAGTGCTCTTCTGCACTTGGTTATGTATATTTAAGACATATCTCCCTCCTGGCATGATTTGTAACACAATAATGGGGCTATGTTGAGAAACCCACACTATTGCTCTCTACTTAAATTCCCAGAATTGTCAATCTGACAGCTCTCACAGCAGAACATTTACATAATTTTTAAATTATAGACAATTGTACAAATCCCTTCTCCATCAAAGGACCAGTTTCCTTCCCCACCCTCCCCCTGAAGTCAATAGCAAAGCATCCTTTCTCAGCAGTGGAAACAAAAGTGTCTTGGTTATACTTACAGAACAGCATGGGATACTTAAAATCATTATATTTTTGATTTTGCCTAATACTATGGTATTTGAGAAGGTATGTTAGTAATAGGGATGCTATAACCAGTAGCTACAAAGTCTTTGATAGTAAGCACTGTTCAGGGAAAGCGTATGTGATAACTATTTATAGAACGCGAAGAAATAAAAACAAACAGGTAATGATGGATTTTTAGATTTGCAGAGCTGCAGAATCCTGTGACTTGAGATGAAAAGAGAAAATTATTGATTGTTGTTGTTGTTGTGGGTTTGTTTTTTCTGGTTTTGTTTTTGGTTTTTGTTTTTTTGTTTGTGAGGCAAAATCAACATTTTCCTAAATTAATGTACATTGTAATTGTCAACTAAGGAAACACAATTTCCCTAATGCCTCCTTTCTGTTGCCATCAACCCTTAAGCTATATGAGAATTACATTCTTTACAACTGTTAGTATGAAACAACACAGGATTGTTCTTATCGGTCACTGGGTACTGTGAATTTTTTTAACCAAATTGTAGACAGCGGGATAGACAGATGCAAATATGAATAACTTACCACTCATTTCATTTCAGACAGCAATGTAAGCATGTGCGTGTATGTGTATGTTATATACAAAGTTTATGTGTAGGTCCACATATGTACACATGTATTGTGACTGACTGGTGTTTGGCATGTAACTGTGAGACAAACAAGTGAGACAGAGAACTTAATTGCTTTCTCTATACTTTCATATAATGATTCACAAAAGTGTTTAGTTATAAAAAGCTAAATCCAAATGCTTTTCCTTTTGCTAAAGCAGCTGTTCATAGGAAAAAAGAAAACAAAAAACCACAGCAACTTTTCTTTGATTTTACTGCAGGATACATGCTCAGTTGCTCTTCTTGTGATGAATAAATAATACCCACGGTGCTGTGTAGCAGTGGACCTTGCCCCTTTTTGTAGTTAACCAGTGAAAAAGGCCGCATCTGCTTATTCTCAGACATTAATGCAGCTAAAGGAATAAGACATCAGAGGCCTGCGAATGAGAAGGTTTTTTTAAATTTACAAAGCATTTGCTCCTGAATCCACCTCAGCCAGTTTGGGAAAAGCGCTTTTGGCACCAAGTCACCCTTCAGGGAAAGACTGATAATGATCACTAAAGACATACTATGGGCTCCTGCCCCACTCACTTCAAAGGCCTTCTCTCTTAATCAACATTAAATCATCATTTTGCCTTGGATATAGGGACAGCTGTACACAATCTATTTGTTTTAAAACAGATTAGGAATGGGTTTTCTGCCAGAGTATAAGCTGCATGATAAATGTACTTTAAAGACATAACTAGGAAAAACATTGCTCCCTTCGTTAGCTAGATCCGATACTAGCTGAGAACACACAGTGTTGTCCCAGGATTGGATCCGTACTCAGTTGTTCAGCAATTCCCAAGAGCACTCAGGAAATAAGGCAAGTTAAAAAAATCAAGTGTCTGTTGATCTTAGCTGTGCATTCTGTTGAGTTGTCCATGAACAGCAATAGTAAAAGTCATAGTAAGTAGTGTAGGATCTTCCAGACCTTCTGCTTTCTTCTTCCTTTTCTTTAACCTTAGAGGTGCACTATTTCATCCCCTGACAGTCTCACAAGGTGACAACAAAGGCTTTTTATTACCCAAATAAAAGCTGATAGTCAGATACTTGTTAAATAATTAAGTAAAAGCCCTAAATTACACGGGAAAAAAAATCCCTCCTGTTGATCCATACTAGAGATATTTTTACACAGTTGCTAAGCCACTCTCTACAAGATGCCTTTCTTAGGTGATATAAATATGCTGATGTGCACAATTTAAGAAAAAAAAATTCTAGAAACTAGGCATATTTCCAGAATAGGATAGGATGTGTTGGAAAGCAGAGGTTCCGGAAAGATGTTTGCGAGTCAAAATGAGTACCCAAATGAACATCACTCCCAGTACAACTTTGTGGTGAAATGAGCGACACCATTTTTGTATGTGCAGAGACAATATTGATGTTGGAATACTGTAATGAGGGGTTTTTGTCCACTTTTTAAAGAGATAATGAAAAATTAAAATGAGCATATAAAAATATTACAAAGAACATGTCTCACAATGAGAAACTTAGAATGTCCAATTTGTATTATTTAAAAAACAAACAAACAAACAAACAAACCAACAAAAAAAACCCCCAGCAAGTTTGATCAATGAATTGATTATATGACACTAGTTCTTTCATGGAGAGAAAGCAGTTTGTAATCCTTTACATATTAGATAAATACAAAATATGTTTCAGAGGGTGGAACCTGAAGTGAGACAAATTCAACCGAAAAATGAGGTCCAGCTTCTAAGAGGGACAAGTAGAAAAATCTGTCAAATGATCCGGACCCTTCTGCCCTTGTTCCTTCTCTTGCTGTCTTTAAGCCAAAACCAGCCATTCTTTTGGTGGGTGTGCCTTCACTAAGCAGAAGCTGCTTTAATTCAATTTGTAGTCTGTTCAGAAAGAGCTGGCTGAAATGTAACGTCTTCTGAATTAAGAGTGACCTAACTAGGCAGAGTGACCTAACGGTCCATCTTGAGCTGAAGCTTTCCTCTCAGGTTCTTGGTTCAAGTATAGGTGCCACTGCATGCCCGGCATTTTCATGTGGCTGCCTTAACTGAGAACAAATTATAGACCTGTGTGAGTGAATTGACATGCCCAGGGGTGGCGCGAGTTACACAAACAGTATACATGCAAGGGATAAGGACTTCTGTATCTACACAGAATGACAATCGTGCCCACCTATTAAGAGGATATTGCTCATTTCTAAAAACACCCATTGTTGTTAGGCCCCTTTTCTAAATCCAAGAAAATAAAATACTAAGAACAACATTTCAGATTTTTTATGCTTTTATGATAAACCACAGATTTGCCTTAACCACTTCATCTCTCTTTAAATATTCATTGCAAAGTGAAGAATGTCTGTTCTCGATGCACTTATGGCAAAGTTCAGCCTATTCTACTCTAAAAGAAGTCTAACTGATCAATATTTCTTTTATACATGACAGTGCTATTTTGTGGTAAAGATAATATAAGAGAAGCCAGCTTGCCAGAAAAGTGGAACTCAGTGTAACAAGGCAGATACAGGACCACTGACTTCAGTTTTCACATTGTGTTCCTCACATGGTGGATAGGGAGTAAATAAGAAACGCAGCCTAACTACTGTATGTCAGTGCTCTCACAAGGAATATTAGACTTCCAAGAGGCTGCTGCCAGGCATGGGAATAAAGGGAGAAAAAAGGATGACTAAATTCAATTTTAGCTAGCAAACAGTAGAGGGTAACAGGTAAGCAAAGGGAGATGAGGATGTAAATGGAATAAAAACCCAGTAGATTTTTTTAAAATAGCAATTAAAGATTGCGGTGAGAAAATGCTGGTACATCCGAGCAGAAGGCACCACACTGCATGTGGAAAAACTGATCCTGACTGGGAAAAGGCTTCACTAACTAGTGCAGTGCAGAAGTATTATTTTGAGTAAAGGGAGGCCAGTGCCTTGTCCTCCCAGAGAACCTATTTCTCAGTGGATGAGAATGCACCAGATGATCTAACTAGCAAGCAGGATCCAAGGAAGGAAAAAGCATATAAAATGAATCACATGCATTTGAAAAACAACAGAATGCAAATCAAGGCAACATAAATTAAAGAGAGAGGGAGAAAGTTACTCCAGGGGTTTTATCCCCCTCCCCCCCCTCACAGGATACAAGCTATTTCCTTTGACTTTGCAATAGTAGTTTCAGAATGCTACTTCTGGCACTGTCTGGGCTGCATGTATTTTCAGCACTTGGCAAGAAGACATTTAGAAGATAGAGGTTGTTCTTTTACTTGAGAAAGGGAGTTAGACTTCTTGCACTGTGAGAGTAGATAATGCATTTCTCCACTGAGGTCACTATTGCATAAACAGTAAATTTGGCATTTCCTAATTTTTCGCTCTTTGACTTCACAATCTAAATAACTTTCTTCTCTTCATTGAGTAATTATCCACATGGAGTCCATTTTTATTGTGTGCGTGCTCATGGCTAGCTTCAGGCACAGAGAGCACATATAGTCCAAGAATGGACTACATGTGCATAACACATTTCAAAGAAATATAGTTTCTGAGAGGTAAATAACTCCTTACTAATGTACATTTTGCTGTGTCATATTGAGAAAATTAAGATGGAGTTCTCCGACCATTGCCAATGCAAATTACTGGTCTTTCATAATGTGCGCTGGATAGACCCAGTTCTGATTTCTCAACAAATTTTCACTGCTAAGTAACTCTACAAGATACCTGGTAATTTGATATGACTGAAGAATTGTGTTCCTTTTTAAAGTACATAAAGCTGACTAAAGATTCAAAAATTAATTTCAAATAATGTATGCCAGCGTACTATATTTCTAAGATAACTATATCCTATGTTATATAAAAATGCTAAGCAGCATGACCAACAGTAGTGGCAAGTGGAAAGGCTATGGCTTTAATTTATGAAAGCAGTTATAGGACATAGGAATAGCCATACTGGATTAGATCAAAGCCTCAGTCTAACGGTGACCAGTAGCAGATGTTATGGGAGTATAAGAAAGAGATGGTAACCCCCCCTTTTCTGTGCAATCAGACACCATAAGTTTATACCACCAGGCTTTCCTGCAGAGGGGCAGATACGCAAGAAGTAACAACTGGCCGATGTCTTTACCTATTTGTTGACAGAATTCTCCGTCTTCCAGAATTCTGTTTCATGCTGTGAAAGATTGCATTCTTTTGACAGAAGGTAGAAAGAGGTTTTACAGATCACCGGTATTCACTGAGTAAAGAATATCATCCTCTTCAGAGAACCTATGACATGCTGAATGCCAAGATCAAGCAAAAAACACAAAATGTAAATCTGACTTCGTCCCTATTATATCTAGCGAAACTGTTGAGATCACTGGGTGTCTGCCATGTTTCAGTGTCAGTATATAAAACTCACAGATCCAGTCAGATAACTGACCCTTATTGAACTGACAAATTGTAACTTTGATTTTTAGTTTTATCTAGTATTAAAGGTAAAAGTGAGACTCAATTTAAGAAAAACAGAACATTTAAAATGTATACATTTTTAATCACTGAATTATATAATTTCTTCCTTGTGGAACATACATTGTACTGGGTCATAAGAAATATGGTTTTTAGTAGTTTATATATATCAGGGCTTGCTCTGTCAGTAACTATACTTTTGTAAAAGTAGTAGCCTTAAAAAAATTCAGATTCATTCATAGTTCCACTTTAAAGTAGTGGCGAATGGCTACCGACATGCTGTATCACAAAGCTTGGGAACTCAAATATATACCTGTCAGACACAATGAAGAAAAAGGGAGGAATAAAAATAATGCCTAAACTGTACCTAGTTTGGATCTTGTTGTTCCTTTACAGATCTGATGAAAAGAATCTGAGCAGGCAGGTTTGTTTATATTCTGAACATTATTATATAATGGGAAGGTCAGAGCCTCAAACCACAGTGGAAGTGCTTGAATTCATCGATGTATCTGGGTACTAGCTTAGAGGGAATATCAGGTCTTGTATAGAAATAGTATGGTGAAGTGAGTTGCTCTTTACGTCTTTTCAGTTCGTATGCCTCCCTAGGTGAGAAAGGGTTAAACATGAGTTAGGGATGCATGTGAAAATATACGGGCGAAGTAGGAAAAAAAAAAAAGTCTCTTCTAGCTTGAGCCACTCCATCTGTTCCCTTAATTCAGTGGCAGACCTTGACTGGACCCTGGGATCTGCTAGTCCCACACTTCATACAACTCCTCTCTGTAAATTAAGTTGTTGGCTTGTGTTGCTGAGGGTTTAGGAAGGTGAGTGATGACCTTGGTTTGAGTATGTTTGTATAGAAACATGTCACTGCTGCATGATGTCTTTCCTCCAGGGACATAGGGCCCAATACTAACCATTTGTTAAGAAAATACCAAAGCTAAACATATCCAGTGTATGAAAGGATCCAACACCCTTGCCAAGTGTAACTTTCACTCATCTTTGAAACATCAATGTACACTATATTTTAAAGGTTATTTTTAGCACTTGTCTTTTAAACCATTTCCCATCTGATGTTAACATCTTGCATCTTAAAACTAATATGAGTTATTTTTATTATTAAAATGGGAAATCTCTTTAATATATTGTAGTATGGCAATATGTTTAATATATGTTTTTAAAAGGAGATCTAAAATAGTATTTATTTTCAAGAATAAGGACATGTAATTCCAGAGAAGCCACACGATGCTTTCAAGTTCTATGTTTCTTTATATAGCAAAGATTAAAAATAAAATTTTAAGGAGGATATAGCTCTTCTTTTTCCATCCTCCCTGCCGTATTTTCCCGGCAGTCATGTAAGTTCCTGAGTTCTGTTGCATGTGTGTTGATGTTTGGAGTATTGATTGTGGTTGTTCAATTGTGTGAGAAAGTTCTGTTGTTAAATGACAGGTTACCTGCAGCATTTATTTTGAAACCGGATAAGGCATTCAGACAAATCTGTAGTTTTCCTTAGTTTGTGAAGTCCACAAGAAAATGTGAGCAGATAAATTTGGATTAGAACTCTATTTTTGAAGCCAGGTAGTCTTAAAACTGAATTCCTAACTGTGGGTTTAGATCCAAACTTTAGGCATCTGAGTCTGAATATGTTGGCCTTGTTTAATATTCCTATTCGGATTGATTAATGTAGAGTCAGGATGTTTTTCCATACAGCCAGTCTATAAACGTTACCTTTCTAAAGTTCAGCCCATACTTACTTGGTATATCTTTAAATAATTTGTCTTCCTTCCCTAGACTCTTTAAATATTTCAGCCTATTTTAGGTTGTGAAACAGCTATGAAGTTGTTGATTCAGCGCTAGAGCTTCTCACAGGTATGAAGGGTAGCTGGTGCGGGGGGGACAGCCTTTGTTTAAACAGGAAAGAACAAAATCTTAGCACCACCAGAGTCAATGGGAGCTTTGCCACTGGCTTCCATGTGCCCTGGATTTTACCCAGGGAGCCACCTTTGGTCTTAAGTGATGTAAATCAAGTGTGACTGCACCAAAGACTGTGAGGGTGCAAAATGCAGAACTGGTATGAGAAAGGAAATCAGACCAAAAACAGTCAGAAGAACTATGAAAAGCTTGTCCAAGGAAACTATCTATATTAGAGGAGGGCATATTTTAATGTTTTCTGCCTTGCAAAATTTTCTCTAAAAATGTGTTTCAGGAAAGATGGCCTACCATCATGTGGAACCATTCCTTATGGATGTGTCACAGGAAGTAAATGATAAGAATGCTATATTTGCTGAGGTTTTTTCTCTCCCACAATGAATAGCTAAAGAAGTCACCTAAAACTGATCATGAACCATTTTTAAATGTGTTTTTTCCTCTGCATGTAAACTATCTTTTTGTCATACCTGAACTTCTAAAAATGACCAAGTCCTGCTCACTCTAACATAAACAGAAACCACCAACACATTTCAGTTGTTCCTCTATTGCAACTGTGCCCTTTAATTTCTTCTATTTAAAGAATTGTATTTGTTAGAAATGACAATGTAAGGAATGCACTCAAGCTCTTAGGCTGAAAATAGTCTTTATTTACAACTAGTTTCATATAATTTTTGGAAGCTGTCATTCCATTACTTTTCATATAAGTCAAAGCAGAAAATAAATGTGTTTGAGTAGAAGAATGGGAACTATAGGTCGTTTCATTCAAGAAAAAGCCTATGCTTTATTCAGGACAGCCCTGAAGAACAGAATAAAAGATTGGACAAATATCTGGAGAAATATTCCAAATGTTTTCTGGGTGAGCAAACACTTTTAATTTAATAAATTAATACACTGTTAAATAAACAGAATAAAATGTTAAGTGCATTTTGTTTTACACTGAGCAGAAAGAGGAAAATAACAAACCCTTTTAACAGCAGCCAAGATATTATTCCCAAAATAACTCCAAGAGATGCAAAAAGCCTGTGTCTTAAGAAGGCCACAGCTAGACATCCTTTGGCATAAGTGAAATGCTCTGTGGCAGCTGGGTGCAAACCACCTGTACCCATCTCCTTCAGGAATACAACTCCACTTTGTGACAACTGTCAGACTTCAGTGGAACAAAACCCAAACCTTTAAAACTCTCTTAACACCAGAAAGGTCTCTGAATTTGATCTTTTCCATTGGGAAAAAAAAAATGCGCTGAAGGGGTTTATGCGAAACCCAAGGTGGTGCCAGACAAGCTCTGGAGGTGTGTGCTGGGGCTGGTTACCAGATAGATTTTAGTTTTAACTAGCATGTTAACTTGTGAGTTGCAGCAGTTGAGGAGGTGGGATCTGGTCTAGGGAGGGTTTGTTTCTAAGCAGAGAATTGGTTGGGTGAGGTGGTCACCTCTGAAGCTGTCTCAGCTTGAGGAGTCAATGCCTAGAGACTGGGGCTCTGCTTTTCCAACAGAGAACAGAGCCCTTCATTCTCTGTTCAGTTGGTCAGAGCTCAGATTTCAGTAGCCCTCTCTATCTTACTTACTGCGGCCTATTTTCCTTCAGCAAAAAGTTTTGTTAATTTTCTGCTTCAGAAAGGAGACATACACAAAAGTATCCCACAAATTATAAAGACCCTCACCCTTGGGCTAGCAGCAAATGCCATAACTTGGCTAAAGACTAGAAACATCAGATGCTGAAGATGTGCCAGATCTATCATACAAACACTTCAGACTTTTCCTGTGGCAGAAACTCTTCATTTAGCAGAGACTCTACACCTGCTTGGAGAAGAAAGGTGATTCCCTACTTTACATCACTCCAATTGCTACACGGGTTGAACATCTTTGCATGGTAGCTGGAAAACAGCTGTTCCTTCTGCTTCTCTATTCCTTGCTCTGTTTCCTGCCACTGCCTCTTGCTGCCAGGTCTGAGGAAGAATGAGATTCTCCTGGGGCAATCGTTAAATATAAGACGTGAGGAACTACTTGAATATATTTCCCTTTGTTTCTATTTCTCTAAGAATTCTGGTAGACAACAAAATGAAAGAAGCAAATAGGACAATAGGCTCCACGAAGTAGCATTTTGAAAAGAGATGATAGTACAAAAGGTCAGCATTATCTTGCTCCTCTTCTTTCTCTGGGTTGTGCAAATCTGGAGTTACTACAACAGATTTTTTACTATATGTTAGCTTACCTCGGTTCAACAACAAAAGCTTCCTTTCCTTAGGGCTGGTTACTGTGTGCTCCAAGACAGGGGAAAGGTGCATGGGCTAAACAAAGTCTGTTTATATGTGACACTTTAAGTGAATTTACAAGCCTGCTTGAAGACCTAAATGAGGTCTTGTGTACAAGAGCTCCCTGTGTGGCTAGTTGCCTACTTGTCAAATATTTGTATTTTTAAACTGACTGATGCAAATCTGAGAAAATATTGGTTTTATCTGCATCTTTATATCTTCTGGGATTTTGCTACTCTTTCTCCTGACAACCTAGCAGTAAAGTAACATCTCTTAAATTCAATTTATTTCTTATTATATTCACCATTTGTATTGTAACCTTGCTGAATTATTTTTGCCTTGGTTAGTACCAGCATCTGTAGGTGCTGTGCATTTCCATAGCCACAAGGCCTGAGCAACCAGAAGGACTGAATCAAAGACTAGTGGCAGGAAAAATATCTTGAACATCTTTTTGCTGTGTGTTTCTTAATGCTGACTGTAGACAAATATGAGAAAAACAAGTGATATGCTGAACACTTCAGTTTTATTTGAATATTTGGGAGTAAAATGGTATGTGTGTGCTCACTACATCCTTTTATATTTTTTTGTTATTTAAGTGGATTTCTGACTTATGCAATTATGTCACATCCAGATCCTCACTAGAATTAATTGTTCTGGTAAAGAATCAAAAGTGTGACCCTGTACTACTTGCAAACATGAAAATAATGGTTTGAAATTTTAAACCAGATTTTCTACAAATGTATTTTTAGTCACATTTTTGAGGGAAAGTCTGCAGATGTCAGTCAGTGTTCATGTACATGCCTGTGACTGTATTTGTTTTATTAAGAGTTTAATATTGCTTCTCAGTATTTCAAAGCTGTAGGCAAAGATGTTAATGAAAAAAGATATATTTCTATGGCAAGTACATGACTTTGTAAACAAAAAACAGGCTGAGCTTTCAAAATCCAGATTTGGACTCATTTTTTTCAAAAGCTGATAATTTATTCTCCTTTGCCCCCTTTTAGAGATGAAATTAATGTGTGAAACTGGCACAATTAGTGTCTGAATTTGTCACACCATTTTCCCAACCCAGGGTGTCTGGATTTGTATTCTGATGGACTTGTCCTCTAACAAATGATGAGAATGTCTCCTGGCAGGCTTTCTGAGTTTTCATACACTATGTTTTGGTGATAACTTTCTGTCCCTGTTAAGATTTAAGAAAATCCCACAGCAGGAGTACTTAAAGAACAGGTACTCCTCTGCTCTTTTCCTTTAGAATTAAATCCAAGTTCGGTTTTAATTTCATTACTCTTTCGCTTCCCTCTCTGTCAGTCCCCAGGAGAAAAGCTGGCATCTGAGGCCGTTAACATAACCCCAAGATCGCATTGCTGTGAAGCAGAGGGAGACAGACCAGAGGGAATGAGCAGGAGCTGGGGAAGAAACTCTTGTGGAGGGGGAGAAATCAGGTCAGCTCCCTCTGAATTGGTTTTCTTCCTGGGCTGTCTTGGGGCACTACATATGCAGAACACCCCCCACCTCTTGAAACAGGGAGGGGGAAAAAAGTAGGCTAGATGAGACATGCTGGTTGCCATTACCAAACCAAAAGCAGCACTTGGTCCTGCCTGTACAGTCCTGGAGCTTTCGGATAAAATATCAATGTTCAGTAGTTGAACCATGATAAGAATGACAAGGAGGGTTTTGGTCTCTGAACGACAACAAACCTTGGAAATTATATGTAAAATCAACATTAAAGTGATGCTGAATTTGAAAAATCTTCAGTTTGAAAACGGAATCATCAAATTTATACTCTCGTATCTTTATACAATCTGAACTCTACTATCTTAACTCTGTTATAATGTCTATGTGTGTTAGGATGTGATTTTTACCTTTGCTAACTCACAAGCTGTGAAAATGAGCAGTGTAAAATTTATAACATGGTGGTGAGTTGCACAGATATGGACAAGGAACTTTCCAGCACATAAACACTTGTGATAAATTTGAAACAATGACCTCTCAGTTTAAAATGTTTTTGGATATGTAACTTAAGATCTACTTTAAAGATGAATTTTCTTTTTAAGTCCCCTGTAAGAGTCACGGAGATTTTAGAACTTGAGAACAAAATGCATAATGCAATCAGAAGCTAAGTCAGTAGTAATTTGTTTTAAGTCTGTTAATGCTTTCCAAACTCAGAAAAGTAATAATTTCAGCCATCTGATTTCTGTAGCGACAGCAGAGTGCTAAAATTTATTAGGCACAACAGAAATTATCACAATATGTTCCAACCATGCTAAAATAATAATTGAAGATAATTTCTCTACTGCATAGCATGTTAAATAATGATCTTGGGAGAAAATATGGAGATAAGTAAGAGAAATTAACTTAACACAATGCTAAATCAGTTGTTTCCTATTAATCTTACAGAAAATTTAATGAAAATTTAAGGGCTTTAATGACCAATAACAAATTTTCTTTGCTTCCTTTTGATTCAACACTTTCTTAGTTTAAATTCATAGCTTTTGAATAGCATAAATAGTGTATGTAATAGCAGTTTATTTAAGGGGTTTCTAATGCCACCTAGTGGCTATCCTCTCCTCCCCGTTCCCCCGCCCGCACTCCCCCACGCACTAGCTTGAGTTCTTGAAAGATTTTCCGTTGTCTGGAGCAAATAAATTTGTTCACTGACAAGTGTGGGAGTGATGCAAATGATTTATATTTTTATACATATAAAGAAGAAAGACATGAAGCTAAGTTTCCTCATTATATGGACTAAAATTCTTCCAGTAACTAAGATCTCCCTCAGCTGACCTAAATTCAGACACGTATAGAACTTGGTAACGAACACTACTTAGAAAAAGAGAAGCTATAAAAATGTGCTTTTTTCTTGTTGTTCAAAGCAGATGATATGGATTTGACATGAATCTGTCTTGCCTGAGTTCTCTAGTTCTCTCTGATTTCTGTCAAATTGATTCATTTTTACCAGTGGAGAAAATCTGCTTCTACTCTTATAAAAAGAGTGAGAAGTTCATGTTGGTCTTGACAAGGTAGGTTGAGATAAATGGTAAGAAACATGAGGTGTTCTGTTCTTGTGAGTCTTTCTCAATAATGGTAAATATAAAACAATTTTCTGAGTGTCTGCTGTTGCACATTCACACCTGATAGTTAAAATAGGAATATTTCTTACTTATGCCAATATAAAATCCAAGGGCTCACTGAAGCCAGTGTATTTACTCATGTTTATGGAGGTAAGACTTCCTGTAAATAAAATGAGAACCAAGTCCACAAACTTGAATAAAGTCTAGAAGTTTTTCTTTGTACCTGGTCTCATGTGGACCATACAGTACTATAATATAGATTATAATACATAACACCTGCATTTAAGAGCTCCTTGTATCAGAGCTTCATTTCTCCACAAAACAGTTTTTCAAAATATCCTTCCTTTCCCCCATGTAAATTGCTTTTGTTTGTTTCTTTGTTTCATTATAGGGTGAAAGATGAGGTTTTATATCTTGGAATTTCTATTTTAATGACAAAAATTGTAAGCGTTAATTTTGCCTCCTCTCCTTCAACAGAAATGGTGTGTTCTGAGTGAGAACCACTCCTCCTTTTGAAATAAACCGCACAGTTTTTGTCTTGGCAGACATTCAGCTCCAGAAGACTTATCTGCTTGTAAAGTTTTCCTTTGCACACGTGGTCACTCAGTTTAAATACATTTTTAGAGTATGGAGCAAACTACAGAATGGAAAATAGTGTGAAAGATTTGATATATATTCTATCTTTACTATGTGTGTATGGAGTTAACTCTCTCTTTCCTGGTGAATGACTTCCCTAGGCTTGGTATGTCTTTTCAGAGTCACAAGAACTGCCCATCTGAAACTTAGACTTCCTGCAATTGGAGCCTTTACTGAGGACTGCTATGAGCCTGACACGGGACTCGGACACATGCATAAATTTTCCCATTCAGTCAAAGGCTTCCTGTGTAATCTTGGTCAGTTCACTTACGCTCAGATTTTCAAAGTTATTAAAATACTTGAAGAGGTACTTTTAAAATACTCTTCTGCCTCAGTTTTCCACCCATAAGATAGCATGCTCCATAGTAGCACTTCTTTTCCCCATCTTGTGCTTATTTATGAATAGTATTTAGGAAGAGCGAAGCACTTACCTGGTTTTTGTCTCTGCAAATCCCTCTGAAAGACTGCAAGTTCTTGGAGGTTCTATCTGTGTTTTCACATGAGGATCTACCTCAGTGAGGATGAGGAGACCCCATACTGGGTTTAGACTTTGAGTCGCGGCCACGTTTCAAGCAGTAAAATAAAACAGGAAACCAATGTGAATGGTCATTCTTCAAACTGAATGTGGCTTGTTCACACTGAAACTTCTAATTGCAGAATAAGCAATTACAGTGATTGTACCCTGAAAAATGAACACAGCTGATGGAAGAGACAGTACACTATGGTGAGTTTATCAAGGCTGTCTGCTAGTCCTGCATCCATGCTTGCTTGACAGCTCAAGGACAGGAGCTAAGCTTGGAAACAGCAGTATCTCTCCAGCGATCACTGATGGAAAGTAGAGCCAGTGAGAACCAGCAGTGGCTTGTAATTTCAGTTTTCTTACTTAAATGCCATTGATCTGTCTACCTAGATATGTGCGTACATGTGCATATGTATATAGATAGAAACACTTTAATAAAAAGAAAAGATTGTCCAGATTCGCAGTTCACAGGGCAAATTTTCAGTGTTCTCTTGCATTATTTCTTCAAGCGTTTCAAAGTTCATAATTCCTATAGGCTTTAGCAAGTAAATAAATTTAAAATTCTGGTTTTGGTTTGGTTTTTTTTTATACTTCTTTTATTCTCCCTACAGGCATTTTTCCACTGAATGCCCTGCCTATGCTAATGCAATAACAATCTTTGAAGCACACTTAAAGTGGTTTATCTATACCATATTCTAGACTGAATGTTATCGGGTTTTGCTGAGTGAATTTAAAAATGGGGTGGGTGGGAAGTGGTGGTATTATTATCTTTTAAGGGGAAACATAGCTTCCACATGTAAGGTTTTTTCTCAAATAACACAAGAAAAAAACCCCTCTTGGGTTATACATTTAAACTCATCTGTTGTGTTTCATCATTATGAAAAGTACAAATACCTTAATTTTAGGTGTGGTAGTAGCCAACTGCATGATTTTCTTGGTTAAAGGCAGGAGTTAATAGAAATTTGAAGTCACTTCACAACTCAGTAATGTGTTATGTTTCCTGAGTGCTCTATGCTGCCAGGTTAAGCTGTGGCTTACAGGGTTGGGCACTTTTGCCAGGTAGCTGGTATTATACTGCTCCTGCAGTGTGGCTACACTCCAGCCAAATGTAAACTTTCCCATCGTGAGCATTACAGTGGCCACCTTTAAGCTACAGAAGCCTAAGAAAAAATTCTGTAAGGACATAACGTAGAAAAAACTGAACAGCTAATTGATAGGGTGAGAAGGTCACAGGGAAATGCTGGTCACTTGGATACCTGAGATTGTAAATATCTTTCTGAAATGTTATGGCATTTGTAGGGCTACAGTGAGTGAGCAAAGAAAGAGAATGAGGCATGTTGGAAAAGATTGAAATAGTCAAGGTATAGAGAAGTAAGGTCTAGTTGCTCTCCAACAGGCTCTGTGATAAATGATGGTTTTTTTCCTGAGCTTTCAGTTTGCCAGGGATATAGAGGGTCACCACAGCAGCCCTCTGGGATGAACTAAGGCGAGTTCGGGAATTTTGCCTCTGCATAGGAAGACAACTGAGTCCTGTTCAGATCCTCACCAGAAAGCTGCCCCCAGTACTGTAACTAGTACCATATCGGTACTGCAAAGGTTTTCTTAATGGCTTAGGATATTTTGAAAAATGGGAAAGGTGATTTTATTTGACAAAACTGGACATGATGCTGGAATTTCACTTCTCTGCTGTCATCTGGAGGTGTAAAATCAATACTACAGCAGCTCCTGAGATGTCCGTGTTACCAGCTGGCGGTGTGGAGTTTATCTCCCAGGCAGCTCTGGGTGGCAGAGTCTTGCTGCGGTTCGTTTTGGTTTAGCACATTTGCCCACCGCTCAGGAGATGGGCACCTCCCTGGCCTGGATGCATTTGCTCTGCATGGGCTATTCCCTGCTCTAACAGTGTATCGAGGGGAAGATGAAGATGTGTTGCCTGCTCATCATCATTGCCATGACCCAGAGATAGAAAAGTGTTATCAGGCTTCAGGCTTCTACCTTCACATATTCTCTCAGTACTAATGAAGTAGTACATAAAGTCTACCATTCAGCAAAGTGCATACTTTAAGTAAGTAGGCACCTGAGTAATCCCTTTCCTCCTCAATGAGGCATGGCATGTGTTTAAATTCTATTAAAGCCTGTTGGACTTAAACACATCCTTAAAGTTTGGTGGAGTTGAAAGGCAGACGTGGAAAATGAAATCGAAGAAAGGCAAATCTCCCTATTGGCTTAGCAAAGGGCTGACTGCACACCCTCTGCGTGTCAATTCTAGCTGCAGTATTCTGCTTACAAAAATGTCCTGATACAGACAGGTAACATCTATTATGGAGGACTGCCGTGCTTCGCAGGTAGTTTAGGATTTAGTTACATCCTAATTGTCTTGATTTCCCGGAAGATTTGCCAAAGTTTCATACAGGGCACAAATGTGTTTTTCCTTCCTCGAATTTTGGGCCCAGTGCCAGTATTTGACAGAGAGAGAGAAATGTCAGTCTGCTCTGAAGACAGTTTGCATTTGGAATGGATCTTTTCTGGAAACTCATTCTCCAGGTACATTAACTTTCCTAAAAAAATGCTCTCAATTGCTAAGTTCGAGAAGGAACATGAAGTGCAATCCCAGGCTCAAGAGACAAAAAAAACCAAACAACTTCTTAAAAAAAAAAAAAATCCCCCAAATTAACACCACCACTTATTTTCCACTAGTTGACAATTCTGAAACCTCCTCTGGGAACAGCAAGTCATGCTGCTGAGCTGGGGAATAAAAAGGCACCAGTGCTACCAGGCCCCTTGGGTACTGCACTGCTTTGCTCTCTGATGGCATGCAGTTCATTTCCTGACCTCTGGAGACATGGCAGGGGAAAAAAAAAGAAAAAAAAAAAAAAGAAAGAGAACTCTTAATGTTAAGGAACGTACATGCAGCTCAACTTGAAATATAGGGAAGACAGTCTTTCAAAAGTTGTAGCTGTATTTAGCATCAGAGTTCATGAGATCCACATGTCCCATCCTCTTTTTCTACAAATCCCAGAGGAGAAAAAAACATTTATTATGATAGCCTGGAAGGAAAAAAATATGCCTGTTCATCAATTTCCCCCATTTTAAAGAGATAACCACTGACTGTACCCGTATGTTATCTTTATCCTGAGGCAGCAAATTTATCATAATTTATTCTGGTATATTCTAAATTTACCATGTTGATTACCACTGTATAAACAACGTCTGGCATTTGCCTCAGCCAAAGAATTGAGGCTGGCGCTGATTTGGAGTAGAGATCTGTGGAAGAGCTTCAATTTACTGAAGTGGCTGTAATATCAGTACAAACACCAGAGATAGATAGCTAAGGATACGGTGGTTTTAAAAGCAAAAAAAATAAGGATTCTTCTCCTGTGTAATGCTAATGAGCCACTTATCGAAACATATCTGTTTGGAGAAGGAAGTCCAAATGACACAAGGTTAAAGAACATTAGAAAGTGGTCTGCAAGTACAGCCGACTGGACTCTCTCATGGAAAAGCTGCTCTTAAGGCTTCTTAGGGATCAGTGGGTAAGGGTTAAGAAAATCTTCCTGTAATTACTGCATACAAATATAAGTCATGTGAAAGCATTCTCGTAAGGTTGGACTAAAACCAGTCCTAATCTTGGGGACCAAAAAGATTTAAAAGGAGGACAAAAAAAGGGAAGGGAGAGCCCTAACTAGAGATAAATTTCTGTTTACAGGAAAAAAATTATTTGATCAATTAGCCAAACTATGTATTTACTGAAAAATAACTGGGATCCCATACAAGCAAGTAGGTGGAGCAAATCTTGTTTCTGTTCTCTCAAGCAGTTTCAAGGTGACTCCTTTCCTCACAGCTCTTCAACCATAATTCTAATTTATGTGGCAAATTCTGAAATTAAAGTCTAAATTTATGAGCAAAACTTACAAGTAACATGATGAGTTCTTTTATAAAACAGTATATTCAGGATTTAATTTATTTTTATCTTTCTTGATATCCTGTTTCTCTGCTGTCCTGTGCAGAATACTTACTCCAGAACACCACTTCTGCATTAAGACTATGGGTGAACCGTGCCTGACATTAATGAGTCAGGAAAAGTCTAATTGACTTACCTGGCCGGAATTTCCCTCTGGTCTTTTTTATCTTCTGTGAGACATACCCAGACAAGGTACAATGTATATATATTAATTTGATTCATAAAAAGTAAAAAAACCCACTGATTACAATATTCAATAGCTTATTCCTTGTTCAATGATGGGTTTTCTGTTGTAAAAAAAAAAAAAAAAGACACTAACTTGCAATTTCAGAGCTCTAGCATTAGATGATTAAAATGAAAAATTAGCTCCTGCTATGTGTGGAGTGCACACTGTCATGATCTGTGTGAACATGAGAACTTTTGGGCAAGAAGTGTATGTACAAGCTTAGCAAATGCATTTTTGGAAGCATCTTGGAAAGTCTGTCTCTAATAATCCGTGGCTTTGTTTGGAATTTTTTTATCTTTGTTTAATAGTGTTAAGGAAATCCAGACATGAGCTATGTTTCTGATTTTCTGAGTTAAGATAGAAAGATAATCTCAAATTGGTTTCCTCCAGCTTGGCACTTTCTACTGATTCTGCTGTATGCTGCTCTTCTTCCCTTACAGAGAATGCTTAAATTTAATATCAAAATACGATTCATTGTTAAACAACAGTGAAGGAAATGGGCAAGGTTATTTACAGTGATATCAATAAATGTCCTTTTCTCTGTTTTCAAAGACACAGTGCATCCTAAGGGGAGTGAGGATGCTAATGTAACTTCTACACAAGAGACAGTGTCAGAAGATTCTATTTGCCCTTAGACCACAATTGCCCTGAAGCTCATGTGTACCTTCAACTACTTGAGTTACACAAGTGGCTTCCTAAACTCATGTCATTGATTGCTCTGTGGATCAAACTGGACTGAACAAAATCTTGCAGGACTCAGTATTAGAATGTATTTTTCATATCTCAGTACTCAGTTCTGCCATTTCCCCCTCTGTTCAACATCTTTGATTCAAGCTACACACAAGTAAGCAACACAGTGTATCTTGCAAATGAGAACAACAGGAAAACACAGGGAATTTGGTGTAAAAAAATAAATAAGATAAATTTCAGCACAATTCCAAAGCATCTTTTGTGGCTGTTACCATATGAGTAGCAAACTCATAGGCTTGACCCAGCTAAGCGTAGGAGCGTGCATTGAGCTTTGAGCATGTCACCTCACCTGTAGCATTACATACTTGAAAGTAAACACTGTGTTTCGATGCTTTGATTTCTAAAGTATGAAGTGTATAAAGTACAGTGACTTCCGCTTGAAATCCAGAGAAATTGTTAATTTTGGTCTTTTCTTTTTACAGGATTGTATTCTGATATGGAGCACTCTGCATGATATTGCAGGACTATGAAATCTGATTTTTTAGGTTTTTTTCCAGTACCTGTCAACCAGGAAATGAGATGATTTTAAGACAAGCTGAAATTGTATGTTTTTTTACTTTGAATTATTTGCTGGTGTCCTGAAAGAAAGCTATAAAACCCTATAATTGCAGGCCAATCAGCCTCCTACCTCTGTATGTATGCAAGGTAGGAAAGAAAACAAGGACGTCAGGATTCTGCACCAGCAGTGGGCAACTCCTTGGCCCCTTGCAGCACAGATTGAAATGTTCCCTTGTGGAGCATGGCTGAAGGTGTTTGGGACAGTCAAAGGCAGCCATGGTAGGTGTTCATTAATCAGTCTTGCAACCTCCTCTGGCAGCTTTACTGAAGTCTGTGCAGTAACAACACTGTCATCTTTAACCTATGAGAAGCACAGATATGTCATGGTTGAGGTGGACGAACGACACAGATAAAAATGAGGGTGCACCTCTGCAAAGGTAGCTTCTCTCTCTATCAAGCCAAATAAAAAATAAAGGATTTTCCCTTGAAGTGACAATACTCTGTGCTCAGCAGTTGTTGCAATGTTTGATAAGCCATATACTGTGATTCTTTTCTCCCCCTTCTCCATTCCTGAATCTTAAACTAGGTTTTCTATAAAGCCAGCAGTCACTATGAAGAATCCTTCTGTGTGTTCTTTTCTGTGTTCTATTATGAGTGGTTTCTTTATACAGTCTCAGATATCCATTTCTTATAATGCTAAGTACATGTTCATAGGAATTGGTTTTGACGGAGCAATTTGGAATGTTAAATTTCTCTTAATGCCATCACAATCTTCTGGGACTTGAAGACAGAGACATTTATTCCTACTTGATAGCTTCTGAATAATACTCTCTTTGAATATTGTATTTAAGGTAACCAAAGGAAAATACAATACCCCCTTCTAAATCGTTTGGAGGGCTTTTTGGCTGGAAGACAGAGACTGAGCCTTTGCTAATGTGTTCTTTAAAGCCCAGTATTGTGAAACGAAATATTTTATTGGATAGTTCGTAACAAACACACTCTGCCAGGAAAAAAAGCTCTGCTAATCCGTTTTGCGGTATAGCAGTTTCTTCTGTGGCTTTAGCAGCTAAGCTGTGTTATCCATACATCAGTTTGGAAAGCAGTTTGAGATCATTCAGAACAGTATGGTTAGAAACAATATGCTTAAAAGAATCCAGGTATTTCCATTTCATGTACTGCCATGTTCCTAGTAATGCCATTAAGCCAGGATTAAAGTTCTTTCACAAAATACAATCCAGCCTAAAAATACATGGATGTTGTCCCGTAATGTAGTCATTATTATAAAAATGTGCTAACCTTCATACAAAAGAATACACTCTCTTTCCCTTCACAGGCTGCAAACTAGGAGACAGGTTAAAAAAGCAGAGAAAATGGGTACTCGAGTAAATTTAAGACATGAAATAGTCATAGACCCACTGCTTTTGATAGGGGTATGTAATAACTTGTTAGAGACACAGAGACTTAGCTAGCCACAGATCCACATAGCATTGGGTGAGATGCAAATGGTAATCACTGCTGCAAGGCAGAGAAGGGCTTTTTGCAGCCTTGGTCTTGCTGCTTTGTGTACATTGTTCTTGGATATCAGGTGAGTTGCTCTGGCCCAACTTCTCACGCAGACTCATGATCACCACTGGGGAATGGCACTGCCCCCTCCCAGGAATGCACCAGCCAAAATCTTACCCGTGTCGTAATGGCTCAGGGAAAAAGGCAATAACACTGAGGAGTGATTGCGGGTTTACTCTGGTATTGTGCTGGGATTTATTCTAGGGAGGAGAGAAAGAGCAAGAAGCTGGATAGAGCAGCTCCTTGAGAATAACTCAAGCCGCAGCTCAGTGAAATGTACTAAGGAACATTTGGCAGAATATATGTAGAATGAAATACACAGCAGAACAAGATGTTAGATGAGGAACTCCTTAACACATTGTTCAACTTGGGAGCAAAATAAATGTTCAAAGAATAGGTTACTTTCTGCATATTGAGTACAAGCCGCCATGCTCTGATGCACTGTAGTGAAAATGGTGGAGCTGGTAATATCAGCATTTTAGGGAAGAAATTGTTACCAGAAGCAGTGGACATAATCTCTGTTTACAACTAGATTTATGAGATCAGGAGCTGAGAGAAATATCACAGCACAGCTGTCTCCTAGGAGACTCCTTTACAAAATTCTGAAAATGCATGGAGCTGATTTGGACATCCAAATTCTACTCTGGGTACTTCTAGAACAAATGGAGGGGAGCAAAATCTAAAGATGCTGTAAATAGAACTGGCAGTCAAACAGCCTGTATTTCCTGTGAAAATTACTCTTTACGTGAAAGCTGAAGTTTCCCCACACCTGCTTTGCATTGTTGGCTTATTTTCTTGGAAGATTTTCTTTAAATTTGGCCACTGAAGTTTAAGCAGCTGAACTTCTCAACTGGCTTGCCAGGGCGGACACAGGCTCTTGAAAGTAAGAGTCAGGTTTCCCAGAATAATATCACTGCATCTGTTTAGTTTTATCCATATATTGCAAGATGTTTCCACTATGATGAGTCTAAACATGAAAAAAAAACCTCAGTCTTTTTTATATTTTCAGCATTTAATTTAAACAATATATTATGATGTCTTTGCATCTAAAGTAAACACTTGCTGCTTTGATGCTGCAAGATGCTGTAAACTAACTGGATCTTTTCCAGCTCTACCTTGTGTGCCTTGGTTGGCCTAGAATCAGATTTTAACATTGCTATTGGGACTACATTTTCAAAGTAATAAACAATTAAACAGTAGCAATGTGGTGGTGAGGAATTTTTTTTACTGTAAGACTTCGGCTGGCTCAGGTTTCTGTTTCCAATGATTTTACAAGCAAATGCTAAATTCCTTTTTTTATTTTTTCCTCGGATGACTTACATTCAAAACAGGGCAGGAAAAGTTCAGTATCATAATTTTATATAAGAAATTAAATTTTATTAGTGATCTAATTATGAGATTCTTTGTTAATCACACAGAACCAGACTTTTTAAAATCAATGGTCTCTCTGCTGCTATTTTCATCATGCTTTCTGTTTAATGGAAATACAAGACATAGGCTACATACTATATAAAGTCTCACTAAACTGTAAGTTGTTTTAGTTTGATTGCAGGCAGCATAACTATGGCCTGCAATACTCACAGAGCAGGTAATACAATAATGAATGAGAGGAAAGCTTGGAGGGACACTTGTTAGGAATATTCAATACTGACTTTCACACTGTTATAGACATGGAATAGGAAAAGGTATATGAAAAGCTGTACTTATGCTATCATTTTGTGCATTCTTGGAGACTTAAGTTCAAGGGCGTTACATCCTTTCAACTCATATTTTGTCTCACCCAATTCTCAAATGGAAAGCTATATGTCCTCCAATATATTAAAATGCCTATAAGAGGATTCTGTATAGGTGCTGTATAGTGTCTGTGCTCAAGAGATAATATTTGGTCTGCAGTCTTGTGGTGTGCTAAATTTAATTCTAACTTAATATCCAGTCAGAATAATGGATGGACTCATTAGTGGAGAGATTCCTTAACTTCAAAAACAACAAAGGGCAAACACACAAGCAAAAAGAAAGAAAAACGTATTTCATTGTACAGGGAGGAAAAACCTTATTATCTCAAAGGTTCATCCCATATGTTGGATACACTGTTTAGTTTCGGTGGAAATATTGGACAATACTGAGTAGAATGCTGGAAATCCTGAGAATAAGTGGTTTTTTTTCTTTGAAATGCTAATTTCTTTGCTCTGCACAGGTTTCAGCAGCATGTGTCAGGAGAAGGGGGTGGTGAACCAGCAGTGCTCCCAGAGTTGCCGCATGGGGATCACTGGCCTGAGCTGCAGAATGGGCTGAGATGGTGCCTTTGCCTCAAGCAGGAGACACAGACATAGCTGCTTTCAGGTGTCCTCTCCTAGTTACGTGTAAATATTACCCAAGTTATTTTATCTCCTGCTCCAGCCCTTTCTTACATTTGATCCAGTGCCATGAAATTTTAGCAAACTTCATTCTTGCACAGCTGTGACAAAGCAACACGTGTCCCTGTAAGCTGAGATCAAGACTGTCCCACAGGTAAAAATGGTGTAAAATAATCCAGGAAGCCCATTCCCTCCTCACTTCTAAGCAGGCTTGTTTTGTGCCGCTTTCCCAGACAACTTTCCAAAGTATCCAACTGTAGTGTCACAATTTAAATCCTTCTGCAGCTGATGTTCTTTCCACTGACTTTAAAGAGCTTCGGATCAGGCCCTAAGTAAACAATGAGAATTTCCTCTACCTTAATTTATGTTTACTTTCCAAACTAAGCAGTTATGTCTTTCATCTTTATTCTTTATATTTTTTTCATGACTCTACTTGTTATTTTAAGGAAGCGGTAATATATACAGCATCTATATACACAGAGTGCAATATATGTATATATAAATATGTGCATATATATGTGTGTATATATATATATACTCCCTGAAGTCCAGTGGATTGCCTTGGTGAAGGGATGAATATATGACTGTGAGACACTCTTTAGAGTTCATCCAGAATACATAGTTGTTCATTATTTAGTAGACTGGATTCAAAGGTGTATTTAATAGTAATTTAAGATTTTCTTTTTTACCAGTGCAAACCATGATAAATGGCTTGGAAAAGATGCACATTCAGGGAGAAAAAAAAAAGGCCCTCTTTTAGTATCTGGCTTGCTACTTAAGTCTGCAAAAATCAGGAAATGCTAATATATGTTCAATAAAAAGTTAAAGAATAAAGCCAATTATCTCATCTACTACCCAATGCAAAGTTGATCCCAACTGTACATTTTCTAGTGTTCAGTCCCAAAACTAAGTACTTTTAATTCATTCCTGTGCATGTGTACATTTGTGCGAGGGCCTTTCACTACAAAATCACATAACACTACAGATATTAGCTTCTCCCTTCCAGTTTCCAAATTAACTGTTGTCTATGAATGATATCATCACTGGCATGCTGTCTGTAAGCTGTTTTTGCTATGACATGAAGTGCTTTGCATCGTACTGTACATTCTGTCACACACTAGCTTTCATTTTCATTTGTGAGTGGAAGGATAAATATTGCCTTTGGAAAGAGTGGCAGCAAAGAGATTGCTGCGGCTGTCATGCCCTCATGAAGCATTCTGCAAGATGCTGGCCTGGCTGCAGCCCACCTCCCTGTAGGAATGGAAACAAAGTCCCTAAGTTAAGGTAACCTCAGCTGAGATAACGTTACTTTAACTTCACCTTAGTTACGTTACCTTTGAGCGTCGCAACTAATACAAAGGCATCTCCAGAGGAGAATTTGGGTTCTAGGTGCCCTCCCCCACTGCTGGTGGAGAGGGTCACAGACACCTCAATGCCTGCAGTTAGGTGGTGTTTTGGCAAGGTGGGTTTTATCAGAGTTTTATGACACGGAGAAAGGAATGACTTCAGGAAAAAAAATATTATCTAGCCATTATCTATATAAATAATTGTGGCCAAGACAAATATGAAGATTAGAAGAGGGACTGTTAAGGTGGTACATAAAATCTTAAGTATATAGACCCATTGGCTGTAACTTAATGCTTGCTTTCATTTCTATACTAGCCTTAATTTTGGAATAAATCAGGCCAAATTGTTAGCCTTTCCCCTTCTTTAAATGATATGCTGAAGTAGTACACGATGCTCTTTTCAAGATTTTTTTCAATTCATATGTATTTTTTAATAACATTTTATTGAGAACTCCCAAGTATATATTTTCCTAGTGCTAGCAAAGCAGAGAAGAATAAGGACTGGAAAAGCTATGGGTCAGTAGGACATGTGGAAAAATGGTTGTGGGAATATGCTTTTCAGGTTTGAAATATGGGTCTTTGGGAAAAGAGAGCAGGGAAGGGTTAATGCTGGCAAGTGCATGGGCTCCCTAGAAAGGAAGAAGGACCAGAACACATGAACATGTAATGCTGCAGCTTCTGCAAATGTAAAAAAATAGAGGGAAGCGGGGGTGGAAAGATCATTCTTTCTGTTTATTTTAGCTTTTAACATGCAGTGTCTGGTCATACAATATTATCTTCATACAGATCCTAAGAATTCAAATTGGGTCACATGAAGTTTATTTCAAAAAGGAAGGAAACAAAAAAATTCCTCCCAGATTGTGAGAAAAGTGTTTAATTTTTGACAGAATCTAATGAATGATTCAAAAGAAGGAACAAAGAAACACACCAGAAAACAAACAAGCAAACAAAACCAACAACAACAAAAAAAACCACCTAGCTACTCTGAACCAAGTGTGCACAGCAACCTTACTTCAGATGTGCCCCTGTGCAGAACCAGCCTGGGAAAAAACTTCATCAAAATCCTATTTGGTTGGTTCGAGGCTGCTCTTCGATTTAAAAATTAAACGAAATTAATGGACACCTCTGCCTAAGTGTCCAACGTTTTAATGTCCCTCTTCAACTAACACTGTGGTCTTTCTATGGACAGGCTTCACAGCATTTAAAGACAGTAACCAGTGGATTGTTTCTGTTTACGTATTAATTGGCGGGGAAATACTGTTGTTGCTTATACAGCAGCTACCTGTTCTTATGATCCTGCTAGAATACAGCCTTATTGACATGCAGCTCTTGCTGCAGGCCAGAAGTGTGCTTTTGAAAGAGTTCTTGCTCTGTGGCTTAAAGGAGTTGCGTTCTACTTAAATATCTGGTATAATAATCCAGTGAACATGTTTTCCACATCATGCTATGAAGTTCTGGCTAGCTGTAACTATAAACACAGTTCTTCACGCAAAATAACTGAAAATTAACATAGACAGTGACTGACTTAATAAGAAAATCCAGACTTGAGATTTGAACAGCAAAAGAATTTAACTCATCTGTTTCAAAGTATTTATTAATCTATTTTTGTTGTTTCTGTTACAAGCCTAGAAGCTGGTGTTGCCTTCGGATTCAATACGGGTGTGTCCATTGCTGATTAGCTGGTGAAAGTAAGCGCAGACACTGTAGAACAATTATTTTACTTTAGATCCTTCTGACTAGAGTGTAACTTACTTTTGTAGTCAATAGAGAAATGCATGTTTGAAATCATGCCCTACAATGACCATTTCTGTCATTAACTATAAAAGATAACCTAGACAACAACTTTTGCTGTGAATGTACGTGTGAACACAAAACAAGTATTTAAATCTGATCAGATGATTCCCTTCCTTCTAAGTTAAATTATTAAAACACTATATACAAATAACATTTTCTGTTGTAACAAGGAGTCTGAGTTGGGTTTTATGTATTATTTTAAAACTGAAGGACTGCAGGTGATCCGAGTTAATGAGCTCCAGTTAGAAAGTACCCTAAGTCTGCAGGATAGCAAAATAGGAAAAGATAATTTGTCCTGCCCCAAGAAAAGACATCTTTGGTTTTCTGAACATACACCAGTTGTTGCACAAAATGAAGTTGGCTGATGGGTAGGGCCACTACTTAAATGTCTCCTGTACTTTTATTTGAACTGGTTTTGGGGGCATATGTAACTGCACGTAACTCAGGTATGGGCCAGTAAACAAGACAATTATTTTTTATTCTATCTTGTGTACCAGTTCCCTTGCCCAAAATAATGCCCAACATTATACGTGTGAAGTTAAGCAACCAGAGAGAGCATGACAACAGCGGGAAGCCCACTGTTACTCATGTACAGTCTCATAAAGATGAGCTCTACAAATATACAGCCTTTCTGCACTTTATACCAAAGATAAAATGTCACGTGACTATATTACTGTGAGGGACACATTTTTAAACTAAAAGCCCAGCCATGAAAGTACCTTCATGGAAACCTGTATACATTTCCAAATAAGAAACTTGATGTTCAGGTGCCTTTGCCCTAAAGCATGTAGGATTCTTCAAACTAATCACAGTATCCCCAGACCTACTTTGACCAAGTCCAGAGACTGGGCACTTGGCTTTGTTTCCCTAAAGATAAAATATGTCTGTCTGTCTGTCTGTCTGTCTGTCTTTCTTTCTTTCTTTCTCTCTTTCTTTCTCTCTCTCTTTCTCTCTTTCTCTCTTTCTCTCTTTCTTTCTTTCTCTTTCTTTCTTTCTTTCCTTCCTTCTTTCTTTCCTTCCTTCTTTCCTTCCTTCTTTCTTTCTTTCCTTCCTTCTTTCCTTCCTTCCTTCTTTCCTTCCTTCCTTCTTTCCTTCCTCCCTTCCTTCCTTCCTCCCTCCCTCCCTTCCTCCCTTCCTCCCTTCCTTTAAGAGGGGAGGGGCTAAGTAGGATATTCTTCTTCCCTTGTCTTTTGATGCACTCTGAAAGAAAAGAAACAGGGAGAGGAGAGGGTGATAAGAACTGAAGCCAGAGAGCTGGTTCTGTGCTGCACAGCAGTACTACCATGTGGCCGTGCTCCAGGGTGGACGAGGCTGTTGTAGCTAAGGTGGCTGTCTGTAGGAATTGTGCCTGACTTGTCATAGACACTGGAAAGAGATGAAACAGTAGAGGGGCAGGAAGAAGTAGGCTTATAGTGAATGCTGCCTTGACATCTCCCTTTTTGGGTGTTTTCACTCCTGTAGATGAAGGAAACTGCAAAGTATGCAAATACTAGTGCTCTCATTCAGGTATATGCTTTATACCCATAATTTCTTACGTTAATTAATTGGAAACACCTGTGGCCAGCTTTCCAGGGGTACTGAGCCCTCATGTGTACTGCTGAAATTGTTCAGTGCTGATTTTCAGAATCTATGTATTTAAAGTCCAATTTTTCACAGTACTATATATGTTAAGATGGTCTCTCAAAATTCACGACTGCTCCTGATCTGAATTGTTGGTTTTTTCTATGAGGGTAAAAATACCAATAATCTCATGGGTCTTAATAGTAAGGTGGCATGAAAATAAATCTGCAAAGCATACCATTAAACAGGGTGTGGGAGAGATAGGTGGAAATGGGTATAAAAACATGAAGTTCATGGATTTATATTCAAAGCAGGGCTTGGATAACATGCAATATTTGAACATACAATGAATGCCCAAGACATAAAAAAACAGTATTACGATTTCATCAACTAAGACAGGAGTCTCACTGAAAATCTAATACAGGATCATAGAATTAAAGCTGGATAAAAGTGCATTTGCACAGAGGCAACTGATGTGGGTAGGTTGCATGAATTTAGATGACATTATTCTGCTATTTTCAAATGTAATCCATCAGCTTTAATATTTGTTAAATATCCTCTGGGGGATACAAGTTATGCCATGTTTTCCCATATTGTTTAAAGTATTGTGAAGAGTTAGATTTACTTTTAACTATAAAAATTTGTTTAGATTTAGGAAAGTAAGGGGGCTTTCAGCAGAAGCTGGTATACATGATAAAACCCCTATCATTCCTTCACATCCTTTTCGGTTATAATGAAGTATTTTGAAGTTCTGTCACAGGTTCTCTAACAGGTAAGTGCACAGAATCTTTGTTGAAGTTGAAATGTGTGATACTATTATTAACACTCAGAGAACAAATCTACAGACCTTTGAAATATTTAACTATCCCTGTACTTACTTGGCCAAAAATTCAGAATATTCTGTTTGGATTGCTTAGATACCAGTTTTGCACAGAGTAGGTTCTGAATCTGAGAGGTTTGATTCTAATAAGGAATAAACAGCAAAGTCTAAATCAGGAAAGCTTCTGAGTTTGTCTAAAAGTCAACTCCAACCACATTCTAATTCCATTTGAAAGAGGGATCTTCCCAGTTCCTCCTCTGTTGGTGTCCTTTGTTCCTACGGAGAGAAAACCCGTGCACAGAATGCAGATGAGAGCTACATCCTCTTCCTTCCAGTCTTCCTTTTAGGATGAACAGGGACACCTTACTGTCCTCACCCATGCACAAGTCTAGACATAGCAAATATATCTCTCTCTGGTACAGCTCTTGCAAAGGAAATAAGGCAAATTGTTTGTTTGTTTCCTGTTCACCAGAACAAATGGCTAATATTCAGTGTGGACATGGGAGGTGCATTGCTCTTTATTTGTATTCCTGTAGTGCCTTTAAATTCCCAATATCAGCCATGAGCTAAAGGTGTTTCTTGGTCTATAGACACTGTGAAAAAGGATACTGTGTAAAAGTACAGCACTTGAGCAATAAGTATACTATGATCTTGAAAATGATGTGTGTTCTTTGAGGTTTCACATTTTAGGGTGTTGCCAAAGTTCTTTATAGAAATTTTGGCAAAAAAAATACTGTATCTGTATAGAGAAAATGTGCATGGAGTGCTTTCCTGGCTGTGGTTTTGGCACGTGATATGGGAAGTCCGTGTAACACTACAGTTCTCTTGATCCTGTGTCCCAGTGAAGGCAATATAACTCTTTTATTGATTCCAGTGCCTCAGGATCTGGATCAGAGTTTTCAAAATTCAGCTTCAGAAAATAAAACATATACTCTTACAAATAAATCTTAGAGGGCTGCAGATAGTAGTATCTGTGTAAGTCCAGACTGTGTTTCACCTCTGCCAGTTTTATTTCCATGCACTGTGTACACAGCATACTCCTTGGTATTTACACACATAACGGCCTTTTAAATTTGCTGGTATCATTTCACTTTCTCATAAACATGAGTTTCATTGTGAAAGCAATCAATGAACGTGAGATTACATTGCAAAATCTTAGCTGGTGAAGAAATAAGAAGAAAACTGCAAGACAGACATCTTAATATCATTCCCAACACAGAATGAAAATCTCAACTTCAGCAATGTCAACAAAAACATGTTTCTTTTCAGATTTAATTTCTATGCGAAACCATTAAATTAAAACTTTCCTGTGCAGTATCCTTCCATTCTTCGCATTTTTACTACCTAGAGATCAAACAGTTTGACACAGCAAAAATTCTAGTGAATTAGGAAGAAATGCTGATTGGTTTGTTGGCTGGTGGCCGGGGGAATGTTATGACCAAGTAATTATGTGTTCTGGACAGATGTATTAACCAGGCTTCAAGCTGGAGCCACTGGATATTATTTTAGTCATAAGGCTAGAGGAACTGAATCATTTTCAAAGGGCTGGCTGGCTGACACTGCTTTAGTGATGCCTGTTCCAATGATTCTTTGGCAACAACTTCCAACGCTGCACTTATGACACAGTAAACAAAAACTACATTAAAGGTTTGTTTTTTAATCATAAAGAAGTTGAACATTTCCACTGAGCTTTTTTTTGCTATTTATCAAGAAGCACTGAAGGCTATTGTAAAGCTTCCATCCTTGTTTCTCTTACCAAAAAAGGGGACCTGCTTAGCTAAACTCTTTTAGATCTGACGGTAGTAAGAATACTTCAGAATTCAAGGTTTTTATCAATTCTTTGACTTCGTACCACTAAACCTGCTGTGTTGTATTTGTTTATTCACTCACTCTGTGAGGTAAGAATGGGTTGGGATTTTTTTTTGTTTGGTTTGGGGGTTTTTTGTTTTGTTTTTTTTTAAATTGTTCTTTATTTTTGGACTGAGAAGTAGAATGAGGGAGGTTTTCTTTGCCAGCTTCAAGTTATGAGAGGGTGTGATTTCTCCCGTTCTGGTAAGTAATACTATTTTGCAAGATCCTGGAATATTATATTACTAGGTGTAGAAAGAAGTTGGAAGAGAAAATAAATCCGTATTAAATGCAGTCTTCACTGAAAAAAATTTAACTTTTACATGTAAAAGGGCATAATGTGTACATGTATGAATATTTCATCTGTTCTAAATGTAATACTTGAGATATTTCAGTGGGCTTTGTCATCTGATAACCAGGCATTAAAAAGACCTTTGAGCTTTGAAGCAAAGCTGTTTTATTCATTTTTAAGCCACTTGATTCTTGCAACTAATTCGCTAAAGCACATTGTCAGGGTTGAGAGTTTTTTGGAGGTGTTTTTTGGTAGTTCTAATTTGACTTCAGCCCTGGTTCTTTCTGAGGACACAACATAGAACAAGAGCAGCCCTTCAGAACAAAGTGGGAAAAAGTCTGTTGTTTTGATTTTCCTCTGCAGTGATGGATTATGAATGTAAACTGTTGTGTAAGGTCATTTTGAACATTGCCCTGGAGGCAGTATGTCAAGTGAAGCATAGCAAACAAGTCAAAGTTTCTCTTTCTTGGAACTGATATGGATTGAAATGAAGAAGGCTCTTTTCTGTCTTCAGATTCTGAGGACACAGTATGTGACTGGGAAAATATAGATATGTACCTAGAGCCTTGGCAGCTGGCTATAGTCATCTTGAGAAGAAGTTTTATTTTTAGGTCTCCTACTTGCTCATTTGACTGTGGTGCATTCTCTCTGTGTTCCAGGTTCACTTTTTGGAAAACACAGGTGATAAAGTGTTGGGGCTGACAACAGCTACCACAGTGCTAAATGTCTGGGGTTTGTGCTTTGTTTGTTTGGGGGATGGTATGAATAAATGAATACTAAAAAACGATGAGAGAAAGAGCATGCTATGGCAAAATGCAAAAGTGTGAGATCCAAACTCTTTCAGAATTGTGCAGGCATAAGTTCTCCTGTTCCCTGATGATCCACGATGCCTTTTGACCCTTCTATGCATGTTGGAGTGCCTTATAATTTGGAGACCCTGACCAATGACGAAGGAGCAATTTGGCCTTCATGTTTGCCTTCCAACCTACAACCACTGGCGAAAGAGAGGTTTGTCTGCAAACTTCCTCTCCATACACCTCAGCAGCCAAAACCCCAGAGTCAGCTTGCTAAGACAGTGAACAAGGGAAAAGTGAGACCCTGAGTATGTGTTTGGTTTTTTTTGTTTGTTTGTTTGTTTTAATCAGAGTAGTCCAGTGTTTCAGAAAAGCATAAAGTTTCTCTCTGATAGAGGAAAAGAAAGGTAAAGATATCATAATTAGGGTCCTGTAGAAATACTTATTTTATCATTACATTCTTTTCTTATTTTTTTAATAAACTGTAACTTGTCGCCAATGCAACATCAAATATTGCAAAGTTCTATGTATTTCCTGGCTTGATGGAAACTTAGCAAACACCAAACAAATGCTTCTTTGACAGGGAACCACTGAAGGAAGAATCAAGGGATACCTACATGTTTCTATTTCATTGTCTGTTCCATAATGAACTGGGTCATTGCTCTGGTTCAAGTACTTCAAGAATCTTTCTTGTTCAGAGAAGACTTGAAAGAAAGTTGTGGTTTGTTATTGTGTTTGGTATATTTAGGAGATTGTTTTGTTTGTTTTTACCTTTTCAGAAACCTGTAAGGGAGTCAGAAAAGCGTACATTTAATTTCCTAAATAAGTCTTTATGCTCTACGTCTTTGCGTTCATCCACGTATGTACATCTGCCTGGGTGCGTGCATAAATGATTCAGATTATAATCTGAGACCTATTCAGTAGAAGACGAACAGAAAAAAATTAAAGGCCTAAGTGGCACTCCTTAATTTGTTCCAAACTCATGATGTGTCTAGGAATCTGGCCAAGACATGGTCTGAAAATGTCTTCAAGAGCTGATTGCTTCAGTGGGCAAAAGCCAAAGCACCCCAAGTCAATAGGAAACTCTCTTTTTGCATCCGTCTGCATTGGAATGGGCCCAATGGATCCAACAGGTTGATGTGATGAGAAGCTAAGTGATCGCATGTGCATAAATGAAATCCTGCTGTCGTACATGTCTGAATTATGCTCATTTAAAGCCCCAGAACACATATGAGTGCTCAACAGCCATTAATTCCTTATCCACCATAATGAGCTTAAATTGTGAGCTGAGGTCCCTGAAAGATTTATGCAAGTTTCTTCTTTTCCTTAATTGGAAAAAGTTGACTTTTTTTTTTTTTAAGTACTACTAATAAAAATTAATCCTTCTGGTTTAGTCTTGATTTCTTTTCTTTTACACCCGAGATGTTGACACTGAAGTATGCAGCTCAGACACTGAATTCTCATGAGGCAAATATGTTAATGGTTTATAGATTACAATAGCTATTATCCTATTTACTCTGGGAACAAGCTATGAGATGTAAAAAATGAATGGTATAATGAGAAAATCTACTGTAACCTAGACCAAAAGTTGTTTTCCAAAGATGAAAAGTGGAAGGTCATAGGACTTCAGGCTGGCACCTTATTAAAAAAGTGTGCTGACAACTGTGTCAAGCAACCATAATACTTAGACTACAACTGTACGTTATCCTACAAATTGCTATAAATGGAAATAAACAATCATGCTCAGGGAGACTGGCTTAACTTAGGGCAAAATAATCCACTGAGAATACAAATGAAGACCATGATGTTTTTTCCTTCTTTAATTTCTTGGAAGTGTGTATATACTACTAAATCTGTGAAATCAAATTTAGAAATATTCTGCTTTAAATATATGGGGGCACATACAGAAATCAGATGGATTGATGCCTTCAAGCATTGGGATGAGCAATTCATTATTTTGATGTGATTCTTAATGGTAAATGGTCCACTGGTATAACCCTCGGAGCAGGGAACAAACAACATATTTAGGGACCTATCACCGAGAAGTGACATTTCGTTGCTTTTTTGGTATTTGGAAATCAGCGGAAGGTAGGAACAACAACCTTGAAATAAAAGAAATCCTGCTCATCTGCAGATTGGTGCCATCTTTCTTCCTTCAGCTATAAGCAATTAGTGGATCCTGGCTGGCTTACAATTTTGAAACAAACAAACAAACGAACAAACAAAGCCACATTCAATACTGTCCTTAAAAGCCAGAGCATTTTCATCTTGTGCACAACAAGCAGCTGAAGCCAAGTGCCACCTCTGCTTGCCGGACTGTGTGTGCCGCCTGTAACACACAAGGTAGTTTGGCCCTTGGCTGGTAGATTGCTTGTGAGTGGTTAGATTAGGCATGATTTAGAGTTGGATTTGCTTTTCCTTGATATTTTGGTATTGGGAGCTTCTTATTTTCATTCTGGATTTTTTCTTTTTTTTGGAAATAAGAATATCTAGGAGGATTATGCTGCTTTTAAACACATCCTCAACAGATGCAGAGTCTGATTTACAGTTTAAGGGAGAGTACACTGAGAATAAATCCATTATTAATATGGTGCTACTTGGATACTATATTTATAAGGCCACTGCACAAGCAGTTCTGTTTTCTTACAAACTAAATCACTTTCATACTGGCAAGACTACTGATACAAATATATTATGGATACAAAGAAAAGCAGACTATGAATGAAGATATTTTGGTTTATTTTCAAAATGAAGTAAAAAATACAAATCCCAGTGCTAGTGGGTTAGGGATGAGGATGTTTACAGGATAATTTGAGTGGGGACTAAAACAAAAGGAACATTTTCATCCTTTTTGATTAATAGATATTTGTACAGCACCATGAAGATGAGAGGCATGTTAAGTGTTATTAATATTCTTTCAAGATATTTATCAGATATTTATAATATTTATGTATTTATGACAACAAAAATGTTCCAATATAAAAGTGAATTATCCCAGAAAAAATGCCAAGCTTTTGATCTGCTTATACATCACATCACTGAAAACCTTTTCCTTTCAACCTAGAGTTACATTCAAAAGCAGAAAGATATACAGCTGACGTTTCAAACTGAACGACACTACGATAAACTAGGGTTTCTCTAGAAGATAAAATACATCATAAATCGGTGTAACACTTACCTCATTTTAAATATTACTGTCTCCTTTTATCAGGTAACACTATATAACCTCCCCTTACCTCCTTTCTTCCCATATTTTATTTGGTATATTAATTCTGAACATTGATCACAACCAGAATTTTTTTTAATTAAAATCAAATATATGGTTTTAGAGGCTTAGGTTATCTGATAAAAATATTTTAATTAAAAAGATACCAACTCTTTTGATTCCCTGATGACTTGATAATAATTGAAATGTACAGTGTTAATTTTAATCTGCACTCAGTTTTTTAAAGAAATAATTTTTACCCTTCTTCAAAGTCAAAAATAAACAAGTAAAAAGAAGACGAAGAGGGATCTCTGGCCCAATGATAATTTTTTTTTTTTTTATTGCAGGTTGTCACAAAAACCACCCATTATTAGAAAGATACTATATTTACTTATAAAGTTATTTTATTTTATTTTTCTAAGAATAAGGAAATACTCGTCTGACTACAGTAGCTGAGTTGTTTCTAGTTTCATGGCACTCCACCTCGCCAGGAACATTATACCTCTTACAGAGTACTTGCTTTACGAAATGCTGGCTCCATCATGATCAACTGGGAAACAGATTTCACTGAAATGAGGATTTCCCCTGGGCCTTGCCCTGAGGAGTGTGCATATAACAAGGACAAATTTCCAACCGAGAAAACTGTTGGTGTGTTGGGAACACTGTTGTGTAGCAGCTCTGCAGTGCCCTGTTAGAGGAAAGCAGTTTAAGGAGAGGATAGGAAACAACATTCTAACACTTCAAAAACAAACCAAGAGCATACAATACCAGGAAAGAGAAAGTAAATGCTGATTTGTAATTTTTTAAAAAAATATTTATTAATTATTGTAACTCACTATCAGAACAATTTATTTTTCAGATATTTTTGAGAACTTTTGGGCCAAACTTCTCTTTGAAAATTGATTTTAGTACAAGCTTTTTAAGATGGATCAGATGTTTAGTAGTGGTTAAATTAGTAGTGGTTAATTATTATTTTATATGGCAACTCAGTGTAACATGAATTTGATAACTGGGACTGACACAAAAGTATAGAACTTGACTGGCAGCTACTATATAACAGTATCTATATAATTTAATAAAAGTTGGAAATACCAGATACACGTGCAGAGGTTACTGAAGAAGTTATTTTTTTCCCTTTTAGGATTGTTGTACTTAATTAGATATTAATTCCAGGTGGGATGTCACCTGGAATTCTTTCATTTAGAATGATTGATTTTTAAGATCTAATCCATTTTTATAAATCACTGTATGAGCATGACTCAGTTCAGATCAGTGATTTAATTCTGTTGTGACTATTCTGACCTTAAATACTAAGCAAGCATGGGATACTCAGTAAAAACTTATGGAATACCCTTCTGAATAAAAGCACTTAGATTTCATTTTTTACAGAAATTTGAGATGTCTGTTTTTTCCAAATCTGATTATGATTAAGCAAAATCAACTGACTATAATAAAAATCAATTAAATTCAAATAAACTATCATGTGGTTTTTTGGTTGTTTGGGTTTATGTTGGGTTTGGTTTGGTTTGGTTGGTTGTTGTTGTTTTGGTTTTTTTCTTCCATAACAATTTAGGTTAATCTACACATGCACTCTCTCTAAGCCACTGATAAAATAAAAAGTTCAGAAACTGAGAGAAGCTGCGCACACCATTAAATACTATGTAGAGGCAAAAACTGTTACTGTGCTACCACGGGAAAAATAGCACCAACTGTTCAGGGTAGCAGCCCAAGTACACTGCAAGCGTGTACGCAAATGTCTGGATATGGAGTGTTATACCCACCTTTTAATATGCCTTCTGCCTAACCAAACACCTTATTTAGGCAGTTTGATGAGTATCACAGTTTTCAGAAGTGCAGGGCACTTCCCACAAGCATTAGTGGGAATTGTTGGCCAAACTTCATTTGAGGGCTAAGTAAAATCCCCAGAGTCCGACTGTGGGCATATAACTCTAATGCTCTTCTTCAGCAGCCTTAATCTTTAAAATTTCTTAACGTACGTGTAGTTGACTAATGTCACGTTTTCCCGAGCTTGCAGATATTCCTGGACTCAAGGTTATTCTTGTGAGATCTGTAAATTGTGCCTAAATATTTTCTTGTTTTCATTTTGCACACATTGTTATGCCTTGATCCTGTAGCAGGAGAAGGTGTAGGCACACTATTTGTTATTCTATATGTTATTTCTGCAAAAGTTTCATAATTTCTACTAAGATTTGTCATTTTTAATGTTTCCTGAATATGTAAGCATGTTTAGGGTATGAGAGAGGATGGAACTTGTTTTGGTAAATCAATGAAATTAGGAATAAGAATTTTAGAAACAGGTAGGCAACTAGTTTTAATTCTTTGACATTAAATTTAAAAATGTCAGTGTCTGAAGGGTCTGAAGGGATTTTCTCATCATTTCATATCATAACTGGACACTTTTGCCTTCCTAATATCTGTATAATTGCCATAAGGTAGTCGCAATAACAGAATTAAAGAAGCATTCTCAATAGATGTTTTAAATCAACACTAATTCTTGGTGAGTAGTATTCTCTCTTTAGGGTGAAATGCGTTTGTTATTGACTCCCCAAAACATGTTCAGTTGCTGCTTTTTAGTCTCTTATTTCTGTCTTTCTTCGGTCTGTGGTAGGAAAAAATAAATGAAGACCAGCATGAAAAACTCTTTTCCACTAGGTCAATAGTGTGATTTAGAAATAGGTTTGTGGCAGCCAGACCTCCGGTGGTTTTTACTTGTCTTTCATCTCACATCTATACTGTTTGTTCCATAAGACAGCAGGAACAGCCAATATGAAGAAATTCTGGCTGCATAAAAGTTTGGTCAGCCTGGGCTTTTCTTGAGTATAGCTTAAAGCAACATATTTCTTATCTCCTTTTTTTTTCTTTTTTCTTTTCTTTTTAATGAATCAATCTTTTATTATCTCCTTTCACAGAAGGGCAACATTTGTTTCTTTATTTTGTATATGATGTTACTACAATAGATAACAGGATATTGCAGTCTTTGTGGTGATTTAGAACCGGGGGGGGGGCTCTTTCTTTTTCCTTTTTTTTACGTGCTGTTTCTTTACCTCCTTTGCCTTTGGTTTTGCTCATGTTGGATTGACCTGCACGTGTTGTAGACAGTCTTCTGGCTTGCATGCACACACGCACATGTGGTGCATATACCAACAGCATCCACCGTGAGAGTCTGCATGCATTCCTGCAAATAAAACCTCTGTCTTTTGAAAATGTGGCTTATTGACATGTCTCACCAAAAATTAAAAAAAAAAAAAAAAAATCACAACCTCAAATTCAGCATATCCTGAGAAAGAAAGGCTCAAAAGCAACGCTAATATGCTAATATCTGGGAGAGAGGTCTGTGGTCGTGACTGCTTTTATCTTCCCTTGTCTTTACAGGAGAAAGCTCAGTGCTGTGCAGGGTAGTCTTTCAGCTTTGAAAAATACACACACTCTTTGCAGTGGCTGCGCCCTGAATACGTGCTTAGTGCATATTTTGATGATTAATCCATATGTGTTGTTAAAAGCATTTTTGGTTTTCTGATGATATAGAAGCAGAAATAACCATATGGATAAAAGAAAAGTAATATTTCTAAAAGCTGATGTATTCATCAGTTAAAATGTCAGTGGAATTGTCTGCTACATGAGTACGCTAGACTTTATTCTTCATTTTTGTAAATAGTTTCATTGTTTTGAAAAAAAAATTCACAAAATTTCAGAGGAAAATCATATTAATTCCTTTGAGACCACATTTATTATTCTGATTATATGCAGAGCAAAACTGTAAACTCACAAAGTTATGTATGCTTAAATATTTTGTTCAGAAATTAGTTGTATTAATGAAGCAGGGTTTTTTTAGCAGAATAAAAGAAATAATCTTTAAACATTGTGAACTTTGCCACCAAGCTTTGCATTTTATACAACACTCTAGCATTCTTTAAATAACCTTATTCCCTAATCAGAGAAAAAAGATCCAACTTCTAGCTGTGCTTTACTGCTAAAGGTATGAAAATTTGTTAAAAAGGAAGTATAGGATCAATTTACTGTTAAATGTATTACAGAAGTGAAATGTTAAAATGTTGCAATGGTATGTTGAAAGCATTTAATTTTGATAGGCATGATGTATAGCTAGGGAAGTGTACTCAAATAATTATGCTGTCTTTGAAAGACTAGGCAATTTAAAAGTAGATTATCCAATGAGACCGAAGTAGTAGTTGTCAAATTTTCAGGAAGTAATTAAACAAGCAGAGGGTCGCTCTTTTTTACTGGCCATTTCTGGGTTACATAGGGATTATGAAGAGAGACAAGAAAAATGACAGAGCAGGCTAAACAGCACATCAAACTCCCCTTGAAGAAAGCTTGTTTTTTTTCTTAGTGGTTTTCTGACTTACGAATTAGCTAGGTAACACTTTGTGATATTTTTGGTGCAGGTACTTGGGAAAATGTGCTCCTTGGAAAAGGAAGACAGCATAGACATCTAGGTTTTTTGTTGTTTTGAAATACCTCTCAGTTAAATCTATGTTGCCCCAAAAGACTATTTCCCTGTTTATGATTTGTGCTTTTTTTTTCTTTCTTTTTTTTTTTCCAGGGCTTTTGTTTAGACCTCAGCTCTCCTGGTTGTCTGCCATCTGGCACTCTGCCTTGTCTTTCCAAAAGTAGGGCTGCAATTGTTTCTCCAGCTGCTGTTGGTGCTGCCTGAGCCTTTGCACAGCTCCCCATTGCTCCCAGGGAGCCCCAGTCCTCCTCTGCCGTACACAGCCCGGCTTTGTAACGCTCCTTTTTTTTTCAATTTGCCTGCTACAGCACATAATAGCTGCCTCCTCTGGGTTATTCAGCAAGATTACGTCTAGTAATGAGCAGCTATTCACCTGGATCTTTGTTTGGCTGAGATATTTTGGTGGTGCGTCTTGGAGCAGAGAGCAAGGGTGTGTGGCAGGATCCTACGCTCATGGTCCAGAGCGGGGACGGAATTGGATTCTCAAAAAACACCCTCTGGCCAGTGGAAATTTGGAGGGCAGGGTTGTGCCTTTAACCCCACCTATTTTCACTTGCCTTGCCTAGGGATGGACAAAATTGCTCCTTTTTTTATGATTCATAAACCAAAATACTCCATGGAGAGGCTAGGTAACTCCATGACTTCTTCTACATATCTTAAATTTATTTTAAATACAGAAATTGCAGTTTGTCCTTAAAAAAAAGAAAAGTTATTTGAGTCCTTACAGTTTTAAAAGGCACTGAGTCTCTATTTTCCATTTCCTCGGTGTCTGACTAGGCTGAGCAACAGTAACACAAATGTGTGCTGTTCTTTTTATTTAGAGTAAATACAATTGCAGTTGATAAAGAACTTGATCCAGCAATTGCCAGAAGATGTCTTTTGGATAAGAAACCTCAGGGAATTTTTGCAGAGAAATTTATACTTTCTCAGTCCTGGGTGGGCTCAGAGTTTAGTTGTGATTATTCAGAGTCAAATTCAAGGTACACAGGCAACTTCAGAATCAAAAAATACACAGTTATGGAATTTAAGTGATACATACACAAACTGAAAACAGAATGAAATATCTGAGTCCAGAACTGTGACTCATAAATCCTAAATCTTTTATTGTACTTAATCCATAGCTGTGGCTTTTAGTCACACAAAATTTAGAGGTTTTGTAAATCCTTGTGTAATCATCCTAGGAACCAACCCTTGAGTATCTAGGTAGTTAGCATTGTATCAAATCAAGAGGTTTTCTGACTTCAGGAAGATGAGAAAAATGCTAATTTATCTACAGTATGTATTCTGGAGCATCTCTAATAATACAGTGCACTCTGCTATTTCACTGCAGGAAAAGAAAATTTTGGTAGTTCGTTCTTGTCCTCACCTCCATGCCAGGGTCCTCTGGTACTCGGGGTAAAATGGCAAGGTCAAGCTGTCAGAGGAATAAGAATAGCCAACTTCAGGTTAGCTAAAATGTTTGAATACTTTAAACCATAGCTGTTTTGGATTCTGTAACAGGATAGAGTCCTGAATAGTAAACCTAGCTCAAGGCAAGGCTTTGGCACATAGACACTTATTTGGAATGGTGTATGCGTCTCATATCAGTTGTTTTTAAGTTAAATAAAGTTGAAAGCTGAGGCTTTGTAGAATACAGAAAAATTTTAATTATATTTATTAATTTGTAACAATGAAGTATCTAGGTTTTGGCAGTAAGACAGTACTCACGGTGCTTTCTTAAAGAATAATAATTAAAAAAAAGACAACAAACACAAAAAGAAACCCAGTTCTTTAAAGTTACTCAATTTCAGCTGTGCCCTGTTTTGTCCAAATGTCATCTCACTGTCAAAGATATAGTCATAAATTTGTATACACTGAGCTGATCTTCAGGGAGGAAAATAAATAAGGCACAGCATACCATTGTGAAATTTTGTATGTGTTACTCCTTTCCTTTCTATTCTTGACATGCACATGGTGACTTTCTAAAATCAGCCCAGCCACAACTTGTAAAATAGCCAAACTAATAAGCGTTGCCTGAATAATAAGATGTACTGCTTCCACCACGGAGCTCACAAGCTGTTCAGCAGGGTTGTTGGTGCAGGCGGGTGGAGACGCTGCTCCTGGAAATTTGTGCAGACTCTACAAACCAACTCACATCACTCTGTGCCACCCGCACAGCACTTCTTGCTCTATCACTGGAACGGTTCTTCAGGAGCCCTGGCTACTTCTACCCTCATTTTGGTGACAGCTCACTATCCATCTCATGCCAACACCCTTAAACTTATTTCCAAAGTCTGTAAAAGCAGGAATGTAGGAATCTAATAGATGAGTATCCAGCCACAAAAATGGCTTTCATGCTTATTCTAAAATTTCCGTGCCCCTTTCTCTGTATATTCCAGTAAAACGGATGCAAGAGGAGAAATCACAGTGGTCGTGTCCCAGAAGGTGAGGAAGCAGCTCAGGTCACTGCAGCAGTTTTCTCTGATAAATATCTCAGTAAAAGTTCACAGGTGGTAAAAAACCTTCCCGTCCTTGCTTGAGCCTTTGGGAAACCACCCTCCGTGCCCTGTGCTCAGGTTGGCCTTTGCACTGCATAAACCAGTAACCAACACCCGAGACCACCTGAGGGGACTCAAGGTCCGTTTGCCCAGACTCTCAGAAAAATGAGAAGGGAACTCAAGTATTTTGAATAGCCAGACTTTCACTATGATTGCCTACAAGTAGTCGTTTTGCTCTTGACCCATTCCTGAAGCACAATATCTCTCCTGTGAGCAAACTGCTGATTTTTAGTTGCCTAAAGAGCCAATTCTCCCCCACACCAGCTGGTGCTTCAGCCACTCTCTAACCTGATGCTAGGACTAGTGTGGAAAACTTCCATATTGACAAGAGAGCCAGACAAGGCTCTCTTCACTTTCTTACCCTCTCATACAATAGACTAATGCAGGGTTTCTTTCTAAGACATAAGGATTTATAGCTGTTTACCTTACTTATTCTCTGCTTTAAACTGCAGGACATAGACTCCTGATTAATGCTGCTGACTACTGAACAACTGCTGCTGTTCTCTGTTAGGAGGACTGAAAGTCACCAATGGGATCTCTTGGAGCAAAATTGCCTTTTTAAAAGTCTATAGTTGGCTGTGCAGCAAATAATCCAATAATATTTCCACAAGTAAACCTTAGAAGTGAACTTGTAAATGAAGTGTACACTTTCATTTTAAAAGTGAGAATTTGAGTAAGAAGTGTTTTTTTAAATTTTGAAGCAGTCACCTTGAATGTTTTCACTTCCATACCTCACAAATGTTTACATCTTTTTAAAAAATAAATGAGCTTTACTTTCTTTTTCTGATCAACTTTGTATTTCTACATGAAAACTGCATTTTCAAAACACTATTCCTGGTAGTTGGAAAATGAGATTATAGGAAATTATGATAGTAGATGAGGGTGATAACTATTTCTTAGGACTTTCTGCAGTCACCATTGCAATGGCCTAGGGTAAGGTGAGATGCCATTGCTCTTCTGTAGTTACACCATTTGATTAGGAAAGTATGCATGACACTAGATAGTGCTGATGACACTAAACAGGCCCTTTTCAACCTCTCCATTCCTGGTAAACCCAGTTATGCACATGCATATCAAGAATATTATACACCAGTTGTAAAGACACTTCTGACTGCATCTGCAATATACAGGAGAGATAACAGACAACATACTGATATTTGTTAGAAATATGTATATGTGCATATTAATTCATTTTTAGGACAGGTCTGTTAACAGACTGGGGTTTTTTGTTAATTGAAACGGCTGGATGGAACTGGTTGTGCTGTCTTTGGAGTAACCAGCTTGCTGGTTTTAATGGAAATGATGCTGGAATCAGTGTCCAGCGAGAGACTGACTTGTGAAGAGACTGAATTTTTGCAAACTAGTTTGAGACTGTTGAGGAAATGCTCCCCTTGATGCCCTGGCAAGGGGTGCTTGGAGGTCACATTTGAGAAAAGAAATGTTTTAGAGTTGTCCTGTATATGGTAGTAACACTGAAACCTGAAAACTGCAAATTATCAGTATATTTTCATGTAAATGCTATAGCATATCTGGAGTAGAGAATACTGTATGACATTAAATTGAAGTTATAATTGCAGTTGTTATTAATTATTGTGGATGTAGAAAGAATTAGAGGAAGGAATAAGATTTACAATCTGAAAGTGTGTGTCTAGGATGTCATTTGGTATTATGTACCCTCTCAAGCTGGAAAGCAAGAGACTAATTCTTCAAATGAGTGTAGCGTGAATAACTTCACAGTTCCAGTGAAAGGGTTTGGTTGTGTGCATCATCCTCTGCATTTAGGGAATTATTGAGTATGATTATAAGTGCAGGAAGAAAAACTGGTGGATATATGTGAAAGACATCAAACAGCCTTCTCTTGAGATTCATTTACAGTCCTTTATCACTAAGTCAGAATTGGAAGGCTTTGGATTTTGCCCCAAATAATTAAGACAGAACTGATTTCAGGGACCCCATTTTATCCTTTGGCTTCTATGCAGAAAAATATGAGTACGAATACAGTTAGTTTAAAAAAAAAAAAAAACAACAAAAAAGCCTGTCAAAGCAGATCTCATTGCTCTATTTACCCACCTAGAGAGCTGCAATCTTTTTCAGTTCCACTACACTCCTCAAGCAGCACAGGCTATTTGCAGATTTAAAAAAATAAAGACTTTTTTTAAAAGTTGTGTTTCCTTTCACTGGCTTTTATTTGCACCTTTTCAGCCTAATTGCACATTTCCCTCTCATGTTTTAGGTGCAGCCCACTCTCACCTCTCCCTATAGCCACCACGTCCCTCCCAAATAAATAATCCCCAGCTGCCCATTCCCTGCAGCTGGTGAAGTTTCCTTCGCCTCTCATCCTTGCTCCCTTGTTACTGGACTCCTCCTAATACTCTTCCTTTCCCCCCCATTTTTTTCTTCTTCGGGTGGGGGGCTGGTTGGGCTGGAGCTAAAGGCGAAGGTAAATCTCCCGCCGACGGCGCGGGCAAGGGGAGCCCCTGAGGGCCCCGCCGCGCCCCTCGCGTCCCAAGTGCTCTGGTTTTCCTCTCCCTGAAGCACTGTGTACACAACGGGCTCGCTTCTGCCTTTCAATTAGGTAACCGAGATTTATTTACTTTTGCTCTTTCTCCCGTCTCTACACGTATTTAGTGTTTGTAGCTCCTGTCAGCTTTGAGGTTGGCTTTGGGATTTTTTTTTTTTTCTCCTCCCGAAGAAGTTATTTATTTGTATTTCTCCGGAGGCAGTTTTAAATCAAATGTCCGTGTCAGGGAGAAGTCCGTCCAACCTGACTCCTAAACCAAGCAGGCGGCTCCTCGCCGCTCCGACCGCGGAGTGCGGGTGGCAGAGCGGGTTTTAACGAGCTGTCGGGGCAGATGGAGGCTCTGGGCAATGCCCGAGGAGCCCCAACTGGGTAAGCGGCTTCTTCCCAACACGTCGAGTAGGGGGGAAGGCTGAGACCAGCCTCAGTACATCCCTCCCCAGAGGAAAAAAAAAAAAAAAAAAAGAGCAAACACCAAAAACCCCCATCCAAACCACCAGGATATTGCTGGAAGAGGAGGATTTCCCCCTGTTTAAGGAGCTGAGGCAGGACGGGGTGACCTGGAGTGGTGGCGACAATGCTTGGCACCGGCGGGTCCTCGGGGGCTTTCCCGGAGCCCCTTATATGGGCGAGGGTGGGGGGCCGCCCCGGGCACGACTGCGAGGCCAAGCCGTGGGAGAGCGTGTGCGTGGGGGGAGCTGCTGCCTGTTGCACGCCATTGTGTGTCATTGTAGGTGACAGAGGGAGCGGCCACCGGAGGAGGCTGGGGATCTCTGAGGAGAGCGGGGAGTAACGGCATCCCTTGCGGCCGCGACAGGTAAATTGATTTGTTTACTACAGAGGAGTTTTGGTGGTGGTGGTGGTATGGGTGTTTTGTTTTGTTTTGAGTGGTTGTTTTTGTTTAGTTTTGGGGTTTTTTTTAGGCGGGGCGGGAGTTGGCTTTTTTCTTCTCTTTTTCCCCCTCTCTCGGCGTTTCCTGAAAAGCACGGACTTTGCGGGGGCGAGGCGGCTCTGGCACGCCGGGGACCCCCGCTGCCCTGTCCCCGGGCAGCCGCCTGTCCCACGCTGGGAGACGGACACCGCCGGCTCCGCGTCGACGGGGAAACTAGGGGAGATGTGAAGTGCTTCGTCCGGCCGATGCTGCCGCCTCTCCCCGGCCGTCCCTCCGCCTCCCTCCCTCTTTCCGCGCAGCTTCGCCTCCAGCCCCGCGGCCGCGGAGGGAGAGAGAGAGCTATTCGCGTTTCTTCCTTGATATGGAGAGGTTAGGGGAAGCGGGAGTAAAGCCGAAGGTTTGTCTATTTTGCATTAAAAAGCAGGAAAATAAAAATTGGTGTGGAACGGCCACCTGCTCCGCGCCCTGCTCCGAGGAGAGCCCGACCCCGAGCGGCGTGGCGGGGCGTCCCGCGGCCCCCAGAGGGGCGTGCGGGAGCTTTTATTGTCCATAAACAGTAAAACAGGAGCGGCCAGTAATAAGATCAGGAAAAGAGGCATTAGACAAAACAGCGCTCAGGCACCGCACGCGTAAAAGCGTGCTCTCAAAGGCACTTTCGGTCGAGCCGCAGTAAAGGTTTTATTGGTAATTGAGAAGGGACTCGCACCCGCAGGTTTGGCATTAATGACCACTCCAGTGGGTAGAAATTACACTGCCGGGCTTGTGGAAGAGACCCACCGGGCAAAGCGCACTGCGCGGTAATAACAAGCATTTACGAAAGGAGTTACTGCCAAATGAATGCCGGGATTTAGGCTTCGATTTGCCGGATAAGCTTTTTAGTAACTATGAAATCAGGCCAATAACTTTTATAGAGGAAGGAAAAATATTTAAAGTCAGTAACTTCTCTAGTAGCTGAAAATTAACCTCTGACAACAAACGGGATTTTTTCCCCCCTCTCGAATCAAAGAAGCTTCTATACTCAAATCTCACCCTGAAAGATCTACTATTTTAAAAATAACAACACCCTGCAGGGCAATTTTTCAACTTTAGAGGAACCTTTTATACTAAACCAAACCGAAGAGTTGCCTGTGGGCAGAAGTGTACACTCTGAACCGCTGAGAGCAGAGCACCCACATTATTTGTGTTAGGATTTTTGCGTATATGGGGAGCACAGAAATGTTATTCTCCTCTGCAGATCCCGAAGCTCTTCCTACAAGATTTTCTTTTTGATCTGCTCGTTGTCAAACGAAGTAATTAATTAGTAGAAGGAATTACCCTCTCTGATGCTGTGCCTTCAGGTAGCAAACACTGTGCATTTCGTATTTTCTGAACGTCCTCGGCTCATCTTCCTCCTCCATCAGCACCGGACCTTTGGGGGGGGTTTAAAAATTGAACTTAGTTCGATATTAGCTGTTTGTGAAGGGTGGGTTATGTCGCCGTCTCTGTCCATTTAAAATTAATAGACTGGTTTCAGTGACTTGGCGCCTCTGGGTAAAGGCAGAGAGAAGGTTTAGTGGAGCAGTAGCCCTGTCTGCCCTGCCTGCCCACCACCTCCCGGCCCGCCCCAACCGTAGGGCTGGGATTCCCTGGGGGGGGTCATTGCTGGGAAAATCAGATGGGGCGTCAATAAGAGTCGCTTCCACTTTCGGAAGCTCCCTTCCTTTCTTATTGAAAATTTGCCGAGCGAATTTCCCCAGGTGGGCCCCTACACATTAATAGTCTCTTTAATGTTAACGTTACTTTAAAAAAACCAACCAAACAAAACCAAAACCCAACCAACAACAACCCCCCCCTTCAACCCCCCCCTCCCCCCAAAAAAACAAACCCAAAAAACCCCAAAAAACAAACCAAAACAAAAAAGAAACAAAAACAAGGCGAGGGTGCTTGTGACTAATGACTAATTATCCTTTGAATTTTACCTTTTCTCAGACGTGGTTCTAAACTCTTAATTTTATCCGTGCAAAAGAAAGCAGTAAGGATTGAAGTACAGATTCATAAAGATACATAAATGAAGACGTAGCTATAGTGTGAGTGTCTGTGTATATATATATGCAGTTTTGTCACTTGTTCAGAGCACTTTCCTTGCAAAAGAAAAGAGGCTGAGGAAACGGTTATCCCGTCATCAGATTAAAATCCGTCTGTTACTTTTAAATGTCTAAATCCTTCTGTCAGGATTATGGTTTTATTCCAAATGATGAAATATGGGGATTTTGTTTGTTGCAAGAAAAAACTCAAGATTCTCAAAACATTTTCTTTGCCTTTCCACCTCCAAAACAACAATAATAACCCAGAGTATTCAAGCATTTTTTGTTTTTATTTTGCTTTCATTATTTAATGCTGTGATTTAACAAACAATTACAGGTTGGAAAATTACTTGAAAATGGTAGAGTCATGTTACGACAAAGGTCTGGCCAGGATTAATCTAGTGCTTGGAAAACAGTTGACAGTCGTGAGTATTTCCCCGTCCCGCCCCCGCCCCCCCTTTTTTTTCCTTTAAAAATAAAACCCTTCAAAAAGAAATCACAAATCCTATCTCAGTTACTCTAGGTAGAGTTCCCTCTCTCTTTCCACTTGCAACTGGCATGAAGGGGTAAATGAAAGATCATTTTATTATTTTCATTCTAATCTCTTTAATCCCCCTTATACCAGGAGCAAATGATGATAATGGGACCCACATGGACAACACCCCTGGGAGGGGGAGGGTTAGGGCAAGGGGATACCCCTGGCCCTGCGCCCTGGCAGGTGGAGCCCGGTGGGGCGGGGTTCAGCTGGGGATGGGGGCTTTAAAATACATAAAGCATTGGAGTAAGACTCCCTTATCTGCGGGGATTTTTAATTCATTATTTTATTTTTGCTCCAAGTGACACGGCTGTAAAGTGACCTGGTTGTCATCCTGTGGTGACATGGGACCCTCCTGAAACAGGGGAGGAAAAAACGAGACCCCGCTCATCGCACCCCCACTTCCCTCTGCCATCCCCCGTCTCCCCAGAGCCTGAGCAAGGACAAACTGATTAATTTTCTCTGGTCGCCCTCGTAATCCCCACAGGCCGCTTTGCTTTGCCGTGATCAGTGGCCACGCAAATCCCTCTGGCTGCAGGGGCTCCGCTGAAGCCCAGGGAGGAGGAAGAAGGTCAGCTCATCGGCGGTATTAGTTATAACCACCGGCGTAATAATGCTCCCATCTGAGGCTGCAGGAATAGAGCCAACAGCGAGATCACCGTGTGCTTGCTTTTCTTTGGGTGTTTGGAAATCTGTACAAATACGGGACCTGCCGGTTTTTATAAACATCTTTCGGGATGCAGTCAATCAATCATACTGGCAAGCAAGCAGACCAGGAGTCTAGGATATATACAAGGCATAAATATACCCACATAAACCCTGTCAACTTTGTGGTATTTACACTTTTTTTTTTTTTTCTTTCTATAAGCCTTTCTAAAAGAAACTGTATCTAGAAAGATCCCGACAAAGTCAGGAAATCAAGATGAAAATGTAGCAGGTATTGTTAGGAAGTTATGATATGTCGTATGCTTTAATACCAGCAAGGAAAATGTTAGAAAAGAGGAAGAAAATAAAGTGTATAAGCAAGTTGAAGACTTAAAAAAAAATCCTTTTATACTTACAGTCAGGGACACAATTGCGAGAATACATGGCTGAAAAACATGAAACCTGGCCATTTTAAAATACAATGCAATAGACATATCTGGAAAATATATAGGTCTACCAGATTCTTTAGTCAGCAAAGTATTCTTTATGTTGCAGTCATGTCTAGTCTTATTTTAATTCGAAACATATTTGGATCCAGGGATAGGTCATTGCAAACACACTGTATGTTTTTGTTTTAATGATCTTTCAACAATAAGAGCTCTACACAGCCTGGAGTTTGTGCCCTCTCTTTCTGACACAAAGTCTTTTGCTTGCAGAAGGACATATGTGAACAAGGAATCCATAGCATGAAGAGTACCACAGATCCAAAGCATCCCAGTAATGCAGAGAGTTACATACCAAGGTAGGAGAAAATCAAGTTTCAGGACTTAAAAGAGTAGGCAGGTTCTGAGCTGGTGTGAATTAGGAGTTTCACTGAAACAGAGAAGTGGCAGGTGCCGCAGAAATGGTGGGTTGTTGCTCTTACGTTGCCATGATCTGAAACTGTGGCCACTTCTTCTGGATAGTGAACATCAAGGAAAGCCCTGGGCTGCTTCGGGCTGGTGTGGGAATGACGCTCAGAGAGCAGAGGCTGTGCTATGGCAGGGAGTATCAAGGGGAGCTTTTCCCAACTAGTGAAACCTGCCAAACAAGCTTGTAAAATGGAGGAGCAGAGTTTCGGTTTTGCTCAGGAAAGACCTTGTGACTGCTTTGCCTCTATGGAGCCATTGTCAAGCATATTTTCCTTTTCTTACAATTACTGCATTTATCGTGCAAGTTTTTCTATCAAGAATAAACTTGATATTAAACTCATTTTCACTCTATGGTTGTCATCTGTTAAAACAAATCATATAAGGGGCCTGAGCCAAAATACTACTCATGTCAAGAGAGTGGTTTTTGGTGCCGCTCTTCCAAGCTGGCTGAGTCTTACAGACACAGGTAGTATGGAAAGTTGGTTTCATTGGCTTCTCAGAAACTTAAAAGCACATGTTTAAAGATGCGTATCATCAGCAGAAGAGGGATTGGGTTATTCATCTGCTTACCTCTAAGACACCCCCTGTAAGGACTTGTGTTTAAAACTGATTGGATCACTTGCTTGCTTAAAGGCCATTTTCATTTTTATATAACAATTTACACTTATGATGTAATTGTCAGCTTCATCAGTCAAAGCTTTATATTTGTGAACTTGATGTATTATTTTCCATAGCAATGTATTATGGAGTCCTTTCACAGAAACTTGTCTTGATCTGTGGTAGATAAGACTGACATAATGAGGGATAAAAGTATTGATTGACAATTTCCAGTTAAAATAGTACATGAAATAAATAACAATAATTAAAATAGTAGGTAAAAATTCTGTAAATATTTAATAAGTTTGATGTGATATTTTTGTAAGCACTGTAACACCAACTCCACGTTCTCTTCTTCTGGGGTGGTAATCATAAGGTGACTCTTCTGCTCTCAGATATCAGTGGATCAGTTTGGGCTCACACGAAATTCACAATCTTTATTCACAAAAATTTGTGGCAACCACAGGAATGGTATCTTAATTGTATGGAAAAACTGTGAAAGCCCGTGCCTTTTTTTTTTTTTCTTTTACCTCCAAAGATTCTTTTTTTCCAAGATAAATGTTTGTTAAGAATGATACAAACAAGATTGATTTTTTTTTTTTTAATGAAGAAATTGAAAATGGAGGAAAGGGAAAGAAAAATATACAAAGTATACCATACACATACCTGACAGTATTAAAAACGCCACCCACCAAACCAGCCAACTTGGCTTTCTTCAGCCTTTGAGTGTACCTCTAAACTTTGTGAAATGGCAAGTGACAAATCTCTTTCTGGAAGATCTTACTTCTAAAGACAATGCCATGGGCTCACCAAAGACTACGAGAAGTGCCAGGCCAGATCAGAGAGATTACCATTCACCAGCCTGTGAACATGCAAATTATGCTCTGCTAGATTATGTGGTATGCCTGTACCCTGAGAACTGGCTACAAAGGTGGTGAAACCAAAAGGGCACTTTAACCACCACTTGAGAAAATAAGATTATAGTTTACTAAAACTGAGACACCTTTTCTTTTAGACCAATATTCTGCTATGCCTGTATAGGTGGGACGCTGCTATTTATTTTACAGATCTCCTATGCCTCATGAGTATTTAATTTTACTATTTCTCTTTTCTCTGAGGTTAAATGCTTTTTGACTAAAGCACTACTTATAAGTAGTAACAGTAAGTAACAGTATTACTTGCACAACTTGTAGTAAGCATAAAGCCTCCAGAAAGTCAAACTGCTTTTGTTTATCTTCTGTATTGTGAAAAGGTTATCCAAAAAGATTTGAGAATGCTGCTATGTCAGGATTGATAACGCAGTGACATTTATCAGCTTAAACAGTGTGCTGAGACCATGGGTTTGTCAGAAGGCGAGGCATTAAAGATACTTCTAAGCTTGTGTATTTCTTTCAAACCGTAATGACATCCTGACTCAACTCCCATGAGTTACTGATTTGCTTTTGACAGTCGTGGGGTCAGAATTTCTCTAGGGTGTATCTTGTTAGGTGTGCTGTAAGGATAATGCAGATAAGCCTCTCCAAGTCTTATCTCATATCCTATGTAAAATTCTGCTTAGTTCAAGTATGCAGTGAACTTCTAAAATAGACTAAAGATCGTTAATTAGCATTCATGGAATTAGTTCGAGGATGATTTTGGAATAATTAGGAGACTGAAGTTATTGACATAAAGCTGTATGACTGGCAACATGGGCTTCCTTATCTATTTCTTTTGTATAATAGAACAACTGTCTGTACCTAAAAAATAGTGCCACTCACTGAGAGTACATCTTAACTGCTCATTTGTTTTGTTTCTGTTATTTAACTGGTGTTAAGAAATTACAGAGAACATTTTATATTTTAAAAATAACAAGATTACACACAGTCCATTTACTAATTTGGGGGGAATAGAAGAGTAGGCTGCAAAGGAAGACTCTGCTCAGCATCACTGTGGAGAGGAGCGACCTGTGTGACAGGGCAGGAAGGTTGTTGTGGTACCACAGGAAAGAGGGAGGATGAGGTATGAATACAGCTGGGACCAGGTATCCCCTTACAGAAACCACTAATCTCACCTCTTCAAAACTTCTGTTTCAATCTGCGTTAAAACTAACAAACTTTTAGTTTTAATGAAATCTTTAATGAAAAGTCTTATCAAAGAAAATGTCTTACTTTGGCTCTCCTCCCCATTTACTAATTTGTGTCTTTAGACCCAGACCATAAATCTTGATTTACATTTAACAATTTAACTTAGTATTACTAAATATTATTCATTTAAAAGATTTCTCATACATTTCAGGGTCTTTATGATTTTAAATAAAATCTACTTTATAGAGGAAGTCAGTACAATGTTTATGTACCATTTAAACCTTCAAATTAGGCCTTTAAGTGCTGTGATTTTCAGTGTATGTTATGTAGCACAATGTACATCATGAACACTTAATACCAGGAAAAGGAAATAATATATTAATATTTATTTTTAAAAAGCTGAAAAAAACCCAAAAGCTGATTACTAATCATGTGACTACTGTATTTTATGACATATCTAAATCTTATATATCAGGGAAAAAGATTCAGGCATTTTAAATCATATTTGTACTGCAATAGATGAATGTTATTTATCTACTGTAAATGTTGCTGCTATGCCAGGGAAAAACAAACAATCAAACAACAAAACTAGCTTTTGCTAGTACAAATCAGAAATGGTACCATCAGGCTTTAGACAGCGTGGAACAGTAACAAATATTGATATAAATTCCTGAGTGGAATACAGAAATAAGAACTTAATATTAAAAAATGCCGTGCTTTAAAAAGCAAACTGAGATGCCCTTCTAAAGCAGTTCTGTGATTTCCTTGCTTGTTTTGTCATGCAGGAGGTAAGTAAGCTTAAGAAGTTCTCCAGTTATAAAAATAGATTTCAATTCAATTGCATTATGCGTAATTATGACAATTAGTTTGAATTCTGGATGCAAAGACTGGGAAACAGCAGCTGTGAAAATACCTTTTTTAACATGTAAGAAATAGCTAAGACAAAAGTAATGCAAATAATACCTGTGGAATTGTGATCATAAAGAGGACGTTCTGCCTGGTGTAGTAGAGCAGTACTAAGCATTTTTCACCATCTACATCTCTGTGAATCCTGCCAGGACTTTTGGCCTCTGAGTTAGTGTATAGAACTGATGTATAAAGGGGTCCAGAGGAGTGAATGAAAGGTCAGTTTGTTGATACAGGGTTATGTGGCTGCAGAAAGGCTTGCGCAGCACAGGCAGACATATGTTTTCTTGGAAGGCTGCTTTTAAAATTGAAGTCTTTTTTCCAGTTTTTGTGTATTTCATGTGTAAGGAGAACACAATGCTCAAGCTGTAGCCCAACAGAATAAATTTCCACAAGGAAAGCGAAAAAGACAAATTGTAAATCACTTTCAATATCTACCTTACATTTCAAAAGAATTACCCATTTTCTTATGGTTCCATATGAAAAGCATCACAGACTCGTTAGGTTTTAGCTGTTGGCATACGTGTGCACACAGATGCCTCTGCCTCAAGTCCAGCCAAGAGCTCCTTGCCACTCAGCAGCCTATTCGCGTGCGTAGGGCTCAGAGGACGAGATCTTCCTAATGGAATACGGCCAAAAATGAGACAGGTTGCATAGATGGTCTTTCTCCAGAAAAACTTACCTAAACAAGCTTTGATATCTATATATATTTTTTTCATTTTAAAGAATTTATCTGCTGCATGGATTATAGGATTTTCCCTAAGGTTAATAGTAAAGGCTTTGCCTGCTCTGAAAACTTATATTTATACTGGTATCCACTGTCAAAACCAGACTATTGGAATAACGAATGAGGTGCACTTCCTCAGAATGTGTAAATGTCCCAACTTAGAGTTAAACTGTCAACAGCTGAAAGACAATACCATTGACATGTACCTGGCACTAGTTACACAGGTTTATTTTTTCCTGGAAAGCTGTTTTGGGCGACAGAGTGGCGTCCGGGTTTCCCAGGTTGTTGTGCTGACAAACTGCAGTGGTGGTAAAGGCAGAGAGTCTGACAAAATCTCATTAATCATTTTAAATTAAATCCAACATTCCTCTCCAACACTGCCAAGAAGAAAGCTAACTTTTACAAATGAATACTCTCTCTGAAAAGAACTGGTATCCTGACCACGCTGCTTTCACATAAATTTGCTTGATTTCTGTCATGTACACATACTCGGTAAGTAGTATTTTTAAGCTTAAAAAAACAATGCATTTGTTGGATCACTAGAAATCTGAAAAGAGCTTTTTGCTTGTTTTTTATATTAGGTGCTATGAATGAACCACATATCTGAAAATTAGAGGCTCTTCATTCTTTCAATGAATTGTAGTCTCTTGCTTTTTTTAAATTATAAAGCGAATACAGAAAGTTCCTTTTTAATGAAAGAAAATTTCACATAGGGAACAGAAATATTCTGTGTAAATATTTTCTAATCCATCTCTTCTCTAAGATTGTTTATATGAATAAGACAGAAAAACTAAAAATTTACTGTCATCGTTAGCAAAAGCACTGAAGTGATGAAGGAGCAACGTGATCTCTTTGAAGCTTTTTACATACACATTCATTTCTGTAACTAATCCTAGCTATCTGCTTATGATTTAATTACACACATCATATGGTATGTCTTAACTTTTCACATCTGATAAATAATATTAGAAGATCACATAAAATTTTATCTTACTGAAAGCACTATTATGTGTAGTTTGTATATTATTTCTGTTTAAGGCAAAATGAAACCATAATGTGCCTATGGGAGGCACAGGAAATCCTTTAAGTCTGTCCTTTGTCCATTTTAATAGTGCTTTTGAGATTAGAGTGGTAGATTTTACAATGGCAGAGAACAAGTCATCAGCCTTAATGTTTATTAGTTTTGATACTTACATGAAATATGTGAAAAGAAAAAAAAATCCCAATCTAAGTCAAGTAAATCTGACTTTTCTAAATGCGTAATATTTTGACATTTTAACATGATCAAGGTATACCTCAATTCTGCCTAAGTATACAAAATAATGCTTGTTTTCTAAAAACAGAACTATAAAAATACCAGATTGCACAACAACAACCTTACACAGAGAACAAAACTATTACCACTTCAAAAAGGAAAAATTCCTGTTGATAAATTTATGTAAAGAACATTAATGAACTGCAGTATGTTGAAGAGGAAATAGTAACCTTTATTTTCTTTTTCCAGAGTGAGGCATAGGAGGGAAAAGTTGAAGAGAACAAATTGAATTTTTTTTCCTGAATGCTAATTTCTTGCTCACTACAAAATTGGCGAACATGTCTCTAACTTAAAATTGTTTGGGTTTTTATATGTTGAAGCAGCTTTAATTTATTTTAAAAAGCCAAAGATGTATAAATCTCTTGTTTAGAGTAGGAGTGGAAAGTATTCAAGACAGAAATAGTTTTGAGAAAATGTATAATATCAGACACTGTCTATAACTAAACCACATGAATATGGGATATATGCTGTATTCCTTGAATAAATGCCATGTGAGCCTCAGAATTTAATATAGGCAAAAATGTATTATGTGACACTTTACATGGGCACAGGTACACTCATTTCCCCTGCACGAACAAAGACGAGTTGTTGTTCTGTCACATTTGTGTGTACTAAAGTCAGAAAAATTTCAGAAATGGCCATTCAGAACACCACTTCAGTGTCTTTCAGCACCAGAATAACCAGCATTTGCAAAGGGATGGGCTGCAGGCTCATGTCTTCCTTCAGTGCTGTGTACAGGTAGCGTGAAGGCAACATCATACGGCCAAAGTTCAAAGCCTGTCCAGTGGTGGAATCACAATAGCTCAGGTATCACTTGGCAGTTTTGAGTACGATCTTGCTCATGTAATTAGGGTGGAGATCCTCTAAGTCTCCTGAAGTGCTTGATCAAGTAGCTATTTCCACATAATTTCATTTAGTGACACCTGGATCAATGATGTTATCTATTGCTATTTTCTTTAAAAATGTATATGGAGACACCCATGGCGCATCAAAGAAGACACTGCCCAAAACTTAGTTTTTAGAGGGTGACTAAGAGAATTAAAACTTTATCTTTCTCACTTTGTCCACGTATTGTTACACCTGCTTAAGATTTTTCTTTTTCAGACAGAAAATTGCCTAATTTAATGAAAAATCTAGATTCTTAAAAAGCAAAAAAATACTTCTCTGCCACTCTGGAGAAGGATTGAAACTTCAGAAGAAAAAAGGACAGAAGGAATGTCTATTGGCATTTTTTGTTTCTTGGTTACCTCTGAGGGAACTCACACTTGGCATGTTGTGTTTGCTGTTTTGTGTTTCACTCTGAGTTACTAACAATGTACAGCATGAGTTGGGCACTAATACTGTTCAAAATCCTATTGTGAGGATCAGACGCTGTTATCTGTATGTGATTAGGTGTGGGTTGTTTTTTTTTTCTTGTCCCCTGGACTTGTGTCTTACAGAAACTTTAGCCATATCATCCACTTTCTAATTTATCATCTTGGCTGTTACACTGGCCTTGAAGCTTTCTGAATCCTGTTAATAGACGTACTCATCTATTTCAGAAAAAAAAAAAAAATGTTCTGTCTGCTTGGAGGCTTTGCTCTGTATCTGTTTGAGGATGGGAACTGACGGTAACTGGAAACTAAGAGAAATGCAGATTAACAATTCATACTTTTGTATCAGTGCAAAATCAAGACCAGTATCACAAATGTAAATACCAGTCAGAAAAGAATTAGGCCTCGCTTTGCATTTGTGGTTTGAGAAGAAAACATTTCCTGATAAGACCAGTTGTAATTTCAAAATTCACTGAATTCTTCTTTTTAAATGTATAATTTCTGAGTAGTGATTTCTAGAAAGCCATATTCTGCAGCCTTCATGTAAGATCACTTTGGGGTGCGCAGAGACACTTATCCTTTACTGTTGGTTTTACAGATTATGTTGTTTTCCCACTTGTATTCTTGGTTGTGGTTTGTTTGGTGGGTTTTGTTGGTTTGGTTTTTTTACAGGACCAGATACCTGCACCTTAAACAAACTTCCCCAGCATAACACATACTCTTTATTCTGCACTGCAGAATGCATCCTTGGGCTTTCTGAAATACACGAAATGACACAGGATGAAGTGAGAAGCTATTCTGAGAGAGGGGAGTGATATTGTAAAACCTATCTGGAAGACAGCTGCAACACTGCTGGCTCCTGCCTTTGGCTGTGTAGGCTACACAAATACAAACGGCTTTTACACTTGATTAAAGATACCAGAATTAAAAAAAACCCCCACACAACAGTTTTCTGGGTCCAGAGCTATAAACAGAATGTACTAAACACTTGAAACAGCAGCAGTAATTTTGTTTTCTTCTTGTCATTTATGTAGCCCTTATGTGGACTGTCACTGTCATCACTCGTATCTAAGACAAACTGTAACACCCCCAGGTGCCAAGCAGAGAGCAGCAGTGTGGGCAAACTGTATGCCTGTGTGGAGTATGACCTGCATTCGATTCCTGACTCTGCCATAGGCTTCCTACATAAAAAAAATCAGATTAATCTGTAAAACAGAACCAAGAATATCTTCCTACCTCATGGTGTGGTAGGGAAAAAGGATAAATCTACTTGTTACCATGATGAATCCAGATGCTCATGATAGCTGAATATTATGTAAACAAACATAATCAGAAACAGATCTGATTTCAAGTACATGTTATGTCAATTTAAGGAAAGTACTGCTCTGTGAGTTATCTGAACAAAACCCAGGCAAATCCTCATTCAATTCCTGCACATGCATGGCAGTTGCACTGCTAATATTCTGCACACTTCAGAAAATGTAAGAGACAACCTGACCCAAACAGTTTTTGAAGTATTTTCATAAACCTAGAACTATCGAAAATCTGGCTACATGACTGACGTAGAAAAAGTAATGCAGTATCAGAGTCTGAAACAGCTCTTCAACCCCACACAGTCACTGCTCTAATCTTGCACAGTCAGTTTTTAACAGCTTTAGCAATGAGTCATCTGTTATACATTTCCCTAGGCATTTCCATCATTGACACTTCCAGACTGAGGGAAGCAGTTGAAAGCAGCAGCACGTTAGTTAACCGCCCTACCACTTTCCCTGCTGAGACTTCTTGCTTCCCAGGCTGAAGAGATGACTGTAGTTGTCCTGCGTCTCCAGTAACTGGTGTCTGCAAGACAGGCCAGCTCTCTCTGTGTGAGCTACACCATTTCCTTGGGCTATCCCTACAGGACATCAAGGCTCATCCAATATAGAGAAGTTGTAATATTCTTTAAAATTGAGTGAGTAGCAGAGTGACCATATGCTAATTCAAGTTAGTCAATATAGTATTAAACATCAGCTTAGATATTTTACATGTGCTCTGTCATCTCCTAGAATAAATCTTATTGTAGTATTCAGACTGGTATTTCTCTAACTTATGTATCTGAGGTAGTCAGCATTGTAAAAAAATGCAAAAGAAAGAAGTACAACACTATCAAGAGATAAAAGGAGAAATTTTAGTTAAAATATCTTACAATAAAATAATTACGATTATAAATCTCTTTAGTTAAATATATACACATTACATTGTATTCTAAAAAGAATGAACTTAAAGTTTCAAGCTGATCTAATGCACAAATTCACCACTTTGTCAGCTTAGACTGTAATGTCAGTTTAACATTCGTAAATGGCTGTGTCAGACTAATGGCATTTTGTGCAAAACAAAAAATTATGAAAAACAAATCTCCAAATCCTTCTGTTCCCATGGTAAATAGAAAAGCTAGTTTACACATACACACACTTGCACACACAAACTTTGATTGTATACAGAGGTTAGAATGACCAGCACTAAAATAACCCCCATCTCTACAAAATAATTAATTTCTTGAATTGATGTAATTTTTGAAAATTACAAATTCTAAGTGCTAGCAAATTGTGCTTTTAGGCAGCCACATGGCCAATAAGGTAGATGTTGTCATAAAGGTGCCCTACAAAATCTTCACTAATATTCTGTGCAGCTCGTCGTGTATTTCGGATGAATTCCCTCTTTGACATTTTGTTCTTCACGTGAGGACTTGTTAGATCAATGGAAAGTAGAATCAAAGAGTAACACAGTACATAAACTGCATCTAGACAAGAGACAATAAATAAAAAAAATTAAAGAGTAAACTGTGATAATTAAAAATATTGTTCCCTGTCCAAGAACCTTACAGTCTACATCATCTGGGCTTATAATTATATATGTATATATATACACATATATATCAACTCAAAAGGGTATCCCAGTGAAATAAAATCTAATAGAACAATTTTCAAAGTAATAATGTCAGCACACTGCCAAATGAGCATTTACAAATCTCTTAATATTTCTACATTATCCAAAAGTCACTAAGGGTTTTATGCACATTCATTTAAACAGATTCTTGAAGTTTTTGTAAACTAAGGCCAACATCCTGCTAAAGCTTATCTTTAAATATGTAAGCAGTCCCACTGCTGAAATCAATTAGAAATGCTTTTTAACTTGAGTGAGGCCCCAAATTCCCTCTCATTTCTGTGGGACTACCCATAGAGTAAAATGTTAAGTGTGTAAGTCTTTGCAAGAGGGAATTTAGAGATACTACAGAGTGTAAGCACAGACAAAAGTGAAGGAAAGATAACATGAAAATAAAATTTGCTTATCTGCTAGGTCTAAGAAAATTTTTTTTTTCCAACCCAAATGGAATGATGCCTCTATACTGAACCCTCCCCCAAGCCATGTTTGTACTTTCAGAAATGCCTGTTTAGGTGCCGACTTTAAAACTATCATAAACAGTAGCACCATCCAGAAATATAAAGAATGATTCACTGAATTAAAGCTCTTTGTTGCTTACCAGGGCTAAGGCCAAGTTCTCTCATCAAATCAGGGTTACAAGCACAGAATCTGTGAGAGAACTTTGTTATGAGAGTCTCAAGGTATTCCCCACGCTCCTCGGGAGCATGAATGTGTCTGAAGAACTCTCTCAGTGCATTTGGCAAGAATTGGTTTCTGAAGTTGTGCAGCGTCACAAGGTCATCCAAAACATCTCGCCTAGTAGAAAAAAAATCCCACATAATTAGAGAAGATTCTTTTAACTCTTTAAATATGAAAATGTAGATTTTAAAAATAAAAATGAAAGCTTTAGAACAGTTCATGAGCTAAGTTTTTTGTGGACAAGCACAAAGATATTATAAACACATGTTCTTCAGACACTTCCAATAGTAGCCAAATACTACAAAAAATATACATTAATCAGAATTCTAAGTTTCTTTATATGCATATCCAATCACAGTCTACAGAGAGGCTTTGATTCCTTTAAACTGTCTGAGCCACTAAAAGAGACAGTAAAGGGAATAGATTCATGTATGTTATACACTTTGGTGCCTAAGTAGAAGTTGTTACAGGAGTACCTTGTTAAAACTAGGCTTAAGTTAAATAAAATTTGCTCACAAAACCCTTTTAAAGTCTAAGTCCATCAGGGTGCAATGCTCTGAAGCATTTTCCACTCAACACTGAAACATCTAAAGCATTCAGACTCGCCTACATAAACAGATGTGCAACAGACATCTGAAGGAAATTTGGAAGCAAATTTGAAGTGAACCAAATAATATTCTCATATGTTTATTCTTTCTATTAAACATTTCAGTACTAAGAGGGAAGTTTCAATATTAGAAACCTAGTTTTTATTTTTAGTGTCTGATTACACTCTGTTTACGAAGGGAAGATGAATAGCAGTAGGAGTTGCTAATATTAACTTGCAATCTCATCCATTAAATGGTTTTACATTTTTTTCTGTTGCCAAAAAACCTGATAATCTGAAGTTTTACAGCACAGGACTGCCAGCAGTGATAACACTACAGAATGACTCCTTTTATTCCTTTCGTAGTACAGGCTGAGGAGGATGAGAAGCAGGAGAGGATTCCTGCTAGAAGTGCTGCTGTCCCTCTGCTCTTCCTTCCTATTTAGGTCCAGTTATTATTCTCCTCCTCTTTCAACTTTGCTTGAATGTGTTGGTGCTCCTCTTTCCTGATACTACACTACCCCAACCTGAAGGTGTCTTGGAGGGCAAGAGAAAGCATTGTGGAGGCAGGAAAGCATGCTGCAGCAGGAATAGTGTTCCCCACTGCAGCTCATACTGTCTCCAAGAGGATGCTCAGTTGCATCTTAGGAGGTGGGTATGACTTCCATTCGAGAAATACCAGACAACCAAACAATGGTTAGATAATCCAACATTAGTTAAAAGGTTATCATCACCTGGAAAACTGATAATGGCATTTTCTGATTAACACCCATACTAGATAGGAAAAAAAGAAACCTCAAGTCTAAAAACCAGCAAAATATAAAATCTGAATGTCATACAGCACAAAGATTATTCTATGCAGTTTAAATGCTCACTATAACTTCAAAACAATTTATGCCCAGAATTGCAAAAATGCAGAAAAAGCACAGGATGTGAGATTTACTAGTTATAGGTGGTATTTTCAGGGGTTCTTAAAAAGTATTACAGTTGCTTAAATACTTAAGCTGAATAAGTGTTCAGGTTTACCAGCAGCATCACTTAGCTGCATTTTCTTGTATTTTTACATCTTTAAAGTTACATCGGTACAAGCAAAATGTTGTTGGATGGTGCTGTACATCGAAAAAGAATAGGAAAAGTCTCAAGAGAAATTGAAATTACCTTTCATCAAGGTAGATTCTCAGCTTCTTCCAATTTAGTGTTCTTGTGCAAAAGATAAACTTAGCTATTTCTTTCGGTGAATCATCTAGTATGCCCTTGGACATAAAGTAGTTGACTCCCTGAGATAAAATAGATGCACGTATAAATATGTTTAATCTTCATGAAGTGTTTAGGAACAAGTATTGTACTTGGAATTTAAGAACATAATCCTATTAATTAATTGGTTTTGTTTTTCAGAATGACTTTTCTTCCTCTAAATCACACTTCAACATGCAAAATACACTTCAAAATTATAAATCAAAAGCAAAGAAACAATTTCTTGTTATTGTTGAGATTTTACACATTTGCAGTAAGAAATTTAAAATTATGAACCCCATAATGAGCATGATGATTCCTCAATATTTTATTTTCAATGTAGACTAGTAGTTCGGTTTTCATACTTTTATAATTTTATTTAAAATGCTGCGGGGACCATAACTTTTAATTTCATAACTTTTGTAAATAAGAAAATCTTCGCCATAATGTGTTTACTCTTCAATACCTTTCATTAAAACATTAACATTCGGACACGTATATGATGTATCACATTCAAATAGATGCATTAAATGCATTTGTTTAAATGTGTAATAATGCAAATAAACACAAGCACACTGATTTCAAACCATAGGTAAATATCAACATATATAAATATGCATACACACAAATAAGAACACTGTGCCTAACATTAAAAAAAAAACCAAAAACAACAACGAAAAGCCCAAATGACTTAAAAAGATAGAACAATTGTATACATTTTATATTCGTGTTACAATTCCCCAAATTTTCCACACTTTGCCAAGCACATACATTTGTTATATAATACACATGCCAACTCTAATTTAAAAATACTTCAGTGATATTCTGGATTCTTTCTGTTCATTAAAATATCCCAAATCATAAAAATATTTTCCTTATGATCTCAGAAATCAAAACCAACCTAATGCATTTTAAAAATATTCACATTTTTCACTAACAAAAACCTAAACCTGATAGTAACAAACTGACTAGTTTCAATTCTGTTTGGAAGGGGCTGGGAGTGGTTCTGTTCATTTGTTACAAAGAAGTATCACATTACTCACACACAGTATCTCTTGACTATGCCATAATGTTGAAACAATGTAAAATGTGTAGGACAGTGCATTTCTGTACCACTTTAAAATACTTCTTAAATATTTTTTCATAAATCTTGTCTTATCAGACTTCACAATATTTTGCAAGTCTGCCTTTTTAGTTTAAAAAGACATAGTGGCAACCTGTCATTCAGTGTAAAAACTAACTTGCCAGTGCTCTTCAATCTTGCTTAAAAAAGAAATAAAGGACTAAGTGCAGGTTTGGAAAGTTGTTTCATGAAGTGGATTAGTAAAGCAAAGCTTCAGTTATATCAAGCAAAAAAGAAATTAAAATATATGTTTAAGATATTGATAACACCAGTGAAAAGTCAACACATACTTGTAATATTATCTAGCTGCTTTTACCACTCCATAATTTTTGCTTATATATCTATAGAAAAAAGCAGTTAATCTGCATACTTTTTTGTTGTTTTGTTTAAAGCATGTTTTATAAAATTTAAAAAAAAAAAAATTTATACAGGTAAGACAACTGCTAAAACAAAACCTTAGCAATTTTAGGCCCTGATTTTAAGAATCTTTATTTAGGACAGTAATGAAACATGTATTGCACTATAAGCTTGCATTTAAGTCCAAAGTTTGTCCATAATAGGGATGGACAACGTAAGGTTAAGCACTTTCTTGAATTGGAGTGAAATAGGAAATTAAAAATGTGAGATCAAAATGAACATCAACTGCATATTAATTCCTTAAGTATTTTTGCAAGTTATACAAGACTAGCAGCAGAACATCACCATTACATATATCCTGACTTAATGACACTTATGCATTTGCTTCAGTAATAACTATTTGCTTAATGTAATATAAACTGAAGCCTGGTGAAGAAGTCTCAGTACTATCCCTGCTGCAATTATTTAACAACCACTTGTGCAACATAACCAGAAAATACCTGGCATGTCATAGATGAGGCAGGATGAAAATAACACCTTCTTTAAGACAGACAATGGGTTGGTTTCTCTGTGATAGTAAATGTCAGAAGTAATCTCTCTCATGCACTAGATTGCAGATCAAGGTAGGATCTTCACCTGATAGGGTACCAACCAAGTCTTTGCAAAGCATTTTTATTCCCTGTCTCTGGTTCCATTTCTCACCCACCACACATAATGCTTGATGATATCTTTCTCTGTGAATGCAGTCTCATTTTCCTCATGTCCTTCACAAATAATCAGGGTATAAACAATATATACTTCAGCACATGCCATCATTTTTAGCTGCGTTTTATTTCTTCCTAAGCAACCAGAAATACTCTGCAACAATAGAAACTTGATTCCTTTTTAATGTTCTCAAATATTAGCTCACAGCAAATGAAATTTATTTACAAGATCTACAACATGTCATTGAATCTGCTTTTTGTAACACTGTAAACACTGCCTTCAATTCCCCTCAGAACCCACACTTCAAATAAATCACTTTTGGCAGCTAAAACGATCGCTTGTTGCAGGTATATTAGCTGAAATAAGTAGTTCTACACACTATTAAAATCTATGCTAGAACTATTTATCAGCCTTCTGGTGATTCTCCTAGGAAACAATTGACTGAAGTCAGGTAGGCAGATCTGTGCCACGATCTACCAGGTCTTTTTAACACTTAGGAAACAACGCAGGATGAGCACACACAGTATGTTCTTCTAATTCTGATTTAGTGGAAGAGTAGGTAAGTGAACAGTACAATAGCCAAGACTTCCAGTAGCTCCGTGCCTGCCTAACTTACATGAGCAGCCTGCTTGTCAAGACCACCTTCTTTCCTGGCGTTAGAGAATCTGGAGAGATGCCTTCAGCATACCTTGCCTTTGCAGCAAGAATGTTAACACTGAATTTCAAACAGCTCTGGATAAAATCTTAATGTATGAAAGTGTAATGCAGAGTTTTCAAAAGGTTTCAGCTGTCTGGTCCATTCCAACTTTTTAGACAAATCACAAAAAATTATTACTTCTCTCTACAACATACACATACTTTTAATATTCTTAAGGACAGATAAATCAATGCATCTCAAAATTGGCTTGCTTAGTAGATTGCTATAAAATAGGATAATTTTGCAAAAAAATTGGTTAGAAATATACAGCACAGTAAATGTTCCATCATCTACAGACTATCTATGATCAAAAGTCCAGTAAGGTAGCTTTATGTAAGGGGCTAACAATTAATTTGTAATCAAGAAAAGGTCAGGAAACTGACCTCCCTGGCAAAAACTAAGGGCAGGTGGTAATGAATAAGACAATCAGAAAGCGGAAAGCCAGGCTTAGTATACACACTGTCTTACTGTATTTTATTGTTATTATGCTACATAAAGGAAATCCTGACCTCCTTAAAGTCTGAGTGTTTCAGTAGAGTCCAGATTCCAATAGATCAATAAAAATAAAGGCTATTGAACAGAATCAGTTAGAATCATTATAATCAAGAATGAAACAAAAAGTAGATTTTTCCTGACCAAAGGGCTCTCTTTTCCACCTTCAGTTCCAATTTTAACTACATAGCATAACTCCATGTAATAAACTTGACAAAATATTTTGTAGGGAGTTAGAAACAGTACACAAAACAGTGGGAAATAACTTCTCGTTGCTTACAAATTCTGAGTCATAAACGTATAAGATATGAAATGAGCACTGCATGAGGAACATTTCACATACACTCACATACACTTAGAATAAAATACAGCAGAGACCATGTAGGCAGATTAAACAACACAATATTCATATTCAGGTGTTAACACTAACACTAAACCACCCTCTCTCCCCAAAGAAACAAAAACCAAGTTTCAAAATCTTGGCTACAATGGTGCTGCCATATTAAAAACAAACCAAAACCAACACACACAAAAAAATAATGAGAAACCAAACATGCACTGGAGTATTTTTTTCAGATTACATGTAATGTGATTAGACACACCCTTTCAGCAGAATGTGAACACCTGCTATGTATTATGCAAGCTCATGCACACAATCAATACATTAAATTACAGCAGATATCACAACACCATGCACACAACAATGGCTAACCAGAGAATCCTACCACAAAGTGTGTAGATGCTCTTCCCTACCCCGTGAGCCACCGCTAGCTCTGGAGCTGTTGCTGTGGAGCCTGGTTACCCATTTTCATGACATGGGCGGTGTCCTTTGGAGAATCTTGCTCCTGTGGCTGTAAGTATTCCTATTTTTATAGTAATTTGATCAGGTCTGTTATCAAATGTAAAGCAGAGTTTGGCAGGAAATTCGGAGGTGCAATTTGTAATAGTGGAATGTCATATAAATTTCAGTCACAGTGTTCTTATAATAATAATTCTGCCAATATCACAGTTGTAAACAATAAAAGTAATAGTATTTGTGAATTCTCCCGAAACTCAGGCCCTGAATGATTCCTACCAGGCTATGGTGCTCCACAGGGAGAGAGGAACAGAAGCCCTTAGGAGATATCCTGAGGTCCTCATCTCTTACTAGGCCTGAAGCAGACCAGAAGAAGTAACTGTAGCATAATGCATTTAATATCTAATTTACGTATACTATATGGTGGCTCTACTTTGCAGGTCTTAATTTCTTTTAAAAATAATGAATGCCTTATTCAGTGCCTTTTGTGAAGGCTCCAAATGCTTCAAACCTACCAAGATTACTTTAAATTAGGTTGGAATATAACAGCATATTATAAACTAACACAGTACAAAATTATGTTAAAACAAATTGAAAGACAAGGAAAAATTTGAGTCAACAAAGCTATTACCAATTAAAACTTGATATATTCTTGAAAACACATTTAGGTTACCTAAATATTGCATTTCATCTGAAAACCTTTACATTTATTACTAAGTTCAGTAAAATCCTGCTGGAAATCAATGCTAATCACTCAAGTGGCAAAGTGCTGATAAGATGTCTCAACACTGTGTATCACAGTTCAAAGCAGAGCCCTACCAGGGTAATTACAAAATTCTGTAATTTGTGACTAATAAAAGTAGCGGGTTTCTTTATCAAGCAGAACATGAGATAAAGCAAGAATTTAAACCAAATCACATTATTGTAATGATTCATAGAACTGCTTTATTAATTTCACTCTGTGGTCACAACTTCAGATTTTCTGTATCATATCTGCAGAGTGAACTATTGGCTCTTACAAGCATTTCTTTTCATGTATCTTAATCCTCTTCCTACTTTGGATTTATTAAATTACCATTTCCTTGTGTATGTATAAATATACACAGGAAGTTAATACTACTTTGCTCAGCACTGTGTACCTTCTTTCCCTAGGACACATGAAGCAGGAGTCTGGCTTTGTACACAAGAATCTCTTTGTCACTTGGGTGTTAATTGCATATCTCCCAGGAAAAAGCTGTCTACTCTCAAACTCATTTCTTCTTTGAAAGGTGACAGAGCAAAAGCAGAAACTGACTTTTCCAGTTAGTTACACAAATTAATAAATGGAAACCTTTTATTTTGACATGGGATATTTTTAGAATATATGTTGTTATATACTACAAAGAAAGATTATGTTTATGCATAACAAACATCCACTGAAATCAAGTCAAATTCATCTTTAGGATATTTCAGCAGTGCATATTTTTCATAATATTTCAAGATTTGCTCCTTGATAGTAGAAATATTTAAAAATCCCTTACAAGAAACCATAATTGTCATGGAAGCAATTGGTGTTAATTTATACCTAATCCTGCCTTAACTGAAGTGGGATCAAAGCCATACTTTGCAGAAGCATTTTAATTTATATAAGCATATTATTATCCTTTTCAAATTCACCAATTTTCTCCTCAGTTAGGATCTCTGCCTCATTCCTAAGTCAATATGTGATTATGAATTTCTGGCATCCATCGGTCAGGCTTAAGGGGCAAGCCATGTAAATGATGTGCACAGGTACTATATGTAAAAAAAAAAAAAAAAGATCACGATAGGGCTGTAACTTAGTATTAACCACTCCTACAGCAAAACAAACACTTATTAAAACTTGGCTTTTAGTATGACTATAATTATAAAACAACAATCACAATTATTTTAACTGTTTATTACTATCAGCAACAGTTCACTTACCTCATCAGGGTTGGCATTAAAGGTGAGACTGCCCTCATCTAGCTGCATATACAATTTTCTAAAAGAAAATCCTAGAGGCGGATTCTTATTGTATATAGAACAGTGACCCCAAGTGGATTTGCACAACCTACAAAAATAGAATTAGTCTATTATCAAAATTCCTTTCTATATTTCACATATTTTACAGAAGCAAAATGTAACGAACACTGCAAAGCCAAACAAACTACAGGAGAAGTTAGAAACAGATTGCTTGTAACAGTTATGAAGCCCTTTGCATGTGTGTAGCTACACTACAGTCTTAATTTATATGATCACTGTTTTCTTCTCACACAAGTTTTGGTGTCTGAGTGCAATTTCAAAACATATCCCAGTAGGTGGCATCATGATGACATCCACACAGCTGAGACCTCTGGCACTCCTAGTATCTGAACACTGGCAAACTGTGACAAGTTGTTCTCCTACAGCAGTATGACAGTTTAAAAAAATTGTTTCTTGTGTCCCAGTTGTGCAGTGAGTGGGACACCACATCTGCACAAAATTATGCCAGTAACTCACTGTTTTCGCCATCTGTCCTTTTCCACTTGACCATCCTTTTTCCATTCTTGACCACTCTTAATTATCTGATCCAGCCCCATCCTTCTATATCTTCCATCACTTCTCAGTTTCTTTCCCTTTTATCCCACCCTCACTCCATATCTCAGTTTCACTGGTTTCTGTCCATGATCTCAGCCTACTTGATGACACCACCTGAAATTCCCTTGAAATTTCATGCTCTAGGTGCTCCGATTGTTATTTAGATTCCTTACTGAACTGGTAGCTCTGCTTCAACACATCTCTTTTGCAAATACTTAGGCACAATGCTTAGGACTCAGAAGGCAGCCACTGAGGACATGGGAAAACTTTGTTTTCAGTTCAGAAACCTGGGTCTTATTTGGGCTGAGTTCGGAACTGCAGTCACAGGACTTGCCAAAGCCTAAATTCAAACACATCCAATACAGGTGGAATATTGAAGACCAAGATGTCTACAGAGATTACGCAATTTGAGATTTTTATTAATTTACTAAACCAGGACACATTTTGACTACCAAAGTGTATACTTTGAACTGAGTATTATTTGGGAAGATTTCACTAAAAATGATTGAACTATTTCCCAGGATGAACTCTTGAGGAAAATATGTATTTTTTCCCCTTGTATGTTAAGAATATAGACTGCATACAATAAAGAAGCTCTAGTATCTTCAAGCTTTGGTCCAGGGAATTTATTTCTATTTAGCTTGGTTTTGATACCAAGAACTGAGAGCAATACAATGCATACTTACTCAACTGCCAAGCTATTTCAAATAAATAAATTTAGCTTAGCAGGATCTTCACCAGAATTCCTGTTTCCTGCCAAGACAACAGTCCCCAACAGCAGAACAATTGTGATTAAGAAGTTATAATTGCATTATCCTAGTGCTGAGTTCATAAAGCATGATAGAAAGGGAAGCTGCTTAATTCAAATGCAGAGGAACAAAGAAATAGATGAGGAAGGAAGAGATGTAGAACACAAGGAAAGGAAAAGAAACAGGACCTGAACAACACCCCAACTATTACAGTAATACTAAATACTGTCTGTTAAGGGGTAAGACTATGTTGTGAAAGAAGATACAAGTTCTGCTGACTATCTACTCTAAATACAAGTATGATTTCATGAGTCCTTCCTAGTGTTGTAAAACATCAAATATCAAAGAAAATTATTTTAATTAAATGTTGATCTTACAGTATTTTATTTGATAGAATGTTCCTTCATTTATTTTCTGGACATACAAACTCCGCCTATGTTATATAAATGCGTTTCAGCAGTTAGACTGTGGAAATTCCAGCTGGCACATTTGCAGAACTGACCTTTTCTTTCCCCTTTTCGTCATCATCTTCCAAAAAACATACACTTAAGTTGCTCTAAGACAGGTATAGTACATGACTTCTCATCCCTTTCTATCTGGAGCTTGAGCTGAAAAGGTTTGTTTGCTCAACCTAGACACTTGTTTGAAGCTCAGAGAAGTAATTAGACAAACGTTTGAGATGTGCTTTGAGCTAATACAAAAGTGAAGACAAGTCCTTGTTTTTTTTCCCATGATATATCAAACAACAGGTGTGTAGTAATACACACGTATACTTGTACCAAGCATACTTGTGTAAGCAGTTATCTCCACTAATACCTGATAGTAATCAGAAATCCAGAATAATACATTTTTAAACTATATTCATGTTTCCCTTATGTGAAATCTCATTTAACTCAGGAAACATTTGCTAAGGTTAGAATGACAGAAGGCACATGTTGAGACATTCAAAATCTAATAGTTATTTTCACTGTGTCCTGGTGATACTTTTTTTTTTGCTTGTTTGTTTGCTTACCCTTGCCAGAGAAGCTCATCATTAGCAAGATCCTGCCAGACACACGAAGCTAGACAGAGATCAGTTGCATTCAGGTATGACAAAATGGTAAAACTAAGCTCTGGTGGCAGCATTTCCAGGTTAATGAATCCTTCTTGTTCTTTAGATTTTCTTGTCTTCAACAGGTGGTAGATGTCAATGCCTCCTTGGGCTTGTTTGCGATGGCTTGTATTGGAAACATTGTTAGTAGCTATCCTCCTACCATGTTCTCTGGTAAGATAGCCTTGTCCACTGTATCCTTGGTGTTGCAGTTGCTGGCTTCTAGCAACTCTCCAGAGTCCCTGACCCATCTGCGAGCCTGCTGGACATAAAATCCATATTAAATGTTGACAGCTATTTATAAATATTTGTAAGATAGACTCAGCACACACTGGAAAAATGAAATTGTAGGACTGATCTGAATACAAAAAAACCCTGAGTTTTGTCAAAGTTATGCTGATGATGTAATCTGTCTCTAATGGAGCAACTGAATAAACACTGAAAAGAAAAACCATAAAAAGGATAAGTTTCTATGCTTGAAGAGTTATGAAATTAACAATAAGCTTCTGCAAACAGCACCAAACATTATCTGTGTCCTATGGAACTTAAGAAGCCTTAACCATCAAAACATTTTGAATTATCATCTTCAGACTTCCTTTAAAATTTAATAAAGATATCTTATTTGGAGTTAATGAAGTTCTATAAAATATAAGAAGAAACAAAAATGTCTTCGGTAGCAGGTAGTACACAAAACTAGGCTGTGACTGACATTAAAACAAAGCTTAACAACAATCCATTAAAGATTCCGTTTCTTGTTTCTGAACAGCCAAAATATCTTTTCAAGTTTTCTTGCACAGAAGCATAAAACCTTTATGATAAGGCTTCTTTATCTTACTTATCACCGTGTTTGTTATTTTTTGTCAAACTTTGCTACAGATAGTAATAAAAAGAACAGATCCTGAATGATAGTCAGTTATCAAGATTTCTCAATGCCACAGCTCAAACTTTAGTAACCACCTGTATTTACCAAGAGGGCGAAAATTAAAGTACGATATATCATACTAATTTAGTACGGGTATGTTATCTTAATCCCATCACAAGTAGTGTATATTTGGTGATCTATTTTATTTCTCTACCTTTACTATGATGACAGATCATTAAAGTGATCGTACAAGGAATCTGCAGGTTCCTGATGGTGACTTTCAAAAAAAGAAACACTTATAGCCTGTTCTGGTAGAATCTCATAGGTATTTGAAAATATTTATATTCTGTTAGCATGGGAATTAAAAATGAGGCTCTGACTGTTAAAGGTTAGACATCAATGCAAACTGTCCTACATAAGCAGAAAGAAACAAGCCATGGATGCGGTAAGTGATCATGGCAGAAAAATGGAGAAATTTGAGAAATTACACCAAAAAAAAACATAACCAAGAAGGAAGTAGACAAAAGACAGGTTTAGATAGCTGGTGAAGTAGTCATATATATATATGTATCCATTAAGGAAATGTTCAAGAATTCATTTCTAAGTAAGGCCCCAGTTTTGAAGAAACTGTAGTCTCATTTTTCGATTTAGTAATACGCAAGTTCTCACATAAAATAATAATTATTTTTATTCTCCTATCTTGCACTGTCATATATTTGGCTTACTTTTTTTTTATCATACAGAGGCAGGTGTAACCATGATCAACTGCTTTAAACGATCAGGCAAGTTTTTTTTTAAAAAAAGGTTACTAAGTCACCCCATAAATAGGATATGCAACTGGCTGCAAAAATGTATGCATAATGAAGGTATTCTTTTTTTCTTGAGACCAGCATAAAAGTTTTAAAAGTCCTTAGGGCTACTAATAAAGCAACTTCATGAGAGGAAACTATACCACAATCTGCCATTTAAAAAGTGGCAACACAAGGATGAGCGGTCTGATGAACCTGGGCCTTGGTAATTCAAATTTAAATTTCAATTTGAGAAGAAACTTCTTCACAGTGAGGGTGATGGAGCACTGGAACAGGCTGTCCAGGGAGGTTGTGAAGTCTCCTTCTCTGGAGACAATCAAAACCTGCCTGGATGCCTTCCTGTGTAACCTCATCTAGGTGTTCCTGCTGTGGCAGGGGGATTGGACTAGATGATTTTTCGAGGTCACTTCCAATCCCTAACATTCTGTGATTCTGTGTAATTCATGGTGGGTTTTGCAACTAATTTATGAAACTTCTAGCTGAAAATAGAACATATTTCTTCATGCGATAAAGAACTCTGCCTTTATTTTTCATTGCCTAGCTAGATTAAAATAAGAGGTAGCAACTTCTTTTAAAGAGACATTCCCATAGCTACAGTTGCTCAGTGACACCTTTTCCTGGTTTTGAGCAACTAAATCTCTCCAAGGAGAAGGATGTCACTAACCTTCATGTGAAAGGAGGATCACCACATCCTGTTACAATAAAATCAAGAGCTATTAAATGAATAAGTGATAGGTGTGTCAGAATTTCCATTCAGGACCACAAGCATAAACCCATCAAGTCGCCTGCTGCTCCTGTTAACAGTGCTGACCAGGCAGAGCATATAGTGAAGTGCAGTGAAGAACCAAGCTAAAAGCCAGTTAGTGTGGGTAGGCAGGAACAGCCAAGGGCTGGAAGGAGGAGGGGAGACTTTTCTAAGGGATGGAAAGAGCAGATAAAGAATATTTCTGAGCAAATACAACATTTCAAAAAGGGCTACTATCACTGCGCTAGATGATTCAATTAAGGTAGAGCTCCTATTTTTGCTAGGCACTGTATATGAGCTTGTAAATTAATTAAGTACAGTACTTAGTAAACAGATATCTCTAAATATCTTGGGAGGCTTCAATCAATTCTTGACCTTAGCCCTGCAAGTAAATTGAACATTGCCAACAAGGCATTACACTTTCAAATATGCAGATGCCAAATTTAGAGGCTGTGTTCACTCTCAGAAGATATTGAATGATCTGAATGACTGAATAATAATGATCTTTCGATTCAATTGTGTAAAAAAATTATGGTTTTGAAAGAGGTAAATGTACACAAACGTATGTAGATGTAACTAAATTATAATCAGCACACTTTCTCAGTGTAGCTCTTAATGGAAAAACAAAACTAAAATCTGGCTGAAAATATAACATTGACTCCAAACAAAATGATAAAACAGCCAAACAGCAAAATACTAGTTTTAGGAACAAAGAGAAAAGGAGTGAGTGCTTGTAATTCTTCATCATTATTTCAAGTCCTTAACCACTGAAGCAACAGAAATCAGCAAGAGAAAATATGACAACATTGAAATATTAAACCTCACATTTTATAAAAGATTTAATGAAAGAACCTATTCTATGTAAACTCTATATGTCGAGTAGAGAGAAAGGAAAGTTCTGTTAAATGCAGAAATCTATTTGTTGAGATAACTTTTTGTAAGACAAATTAAGGAATTTATTTTGTTAGTATTTTTGCCATCTTTTCTGACATTAGTTTATATCATAACAAAGCCACATTTGTATACACATTTGTTAAGTCCCAACTGTCAAAAAATCTTCTGAAAATATTAATTATTTGGACATAGTTTAAATAAAAGGAAAAAATGAGTAACAGGAAATTGAAGGCTCTGAAAATCATTAGCAGTCATAGTGACAAGTTTCATGATCATAACACACCAGAAACATGACAGAGAAAGACCAACGGCATTATCAGAAACAGTTGATAGAAAGGCTGTGCCCAGTCAATTATCAAGCTAATTTTATACTATCAGGTAAGCATCTGGCAAGTTTATAATAGTTTTCAAACCCCTTCAAAGTCAGATTATCTTTCTGTTCTATATGCACTACTTGTAAAGAATTCAGTAGTGGTCACAGAGAACCCAGTGTTCCTACTTAGCCCTAAATCAAATATCCAAATTTTAGTTGCTAGTCTAATATATTTTTGAAATATTCAGCCAGAAGTTCCTGTTCACAAAATACGTACTGTTAAGGAATACTGAACTAACAAGACCATCAACAATTCTTGTTGGTGCTTACAGGGTTTTTCTTCCCACACAAGAGCTAACTGCTATATGTCACAAACAATGTAACTGCTTCTAATTTACTTAACACTAGAAGTGGCTCCAAGACAGAAAAAAAATACTATGTCATTCAAGAAACTAGCCTCCTTATAATGTCCTCACATAATTAGACAGAAGGTATCACTGCAGAAATAATTTTAAAAGTCTTTTATAATGTAAAAAATTATAAAAAAATAGATTTTCTATTTTAAGTACCAACTGAAGAAATTTCCAAGAAGAAACAAAGTGAGACAAAACTCAAACCATTCTAGAACCAGCTGCCAGAAATCCACAAGTTTTAATACATGTGTAGCTATCCAGCAGCTTATATGACATTTGTTACATCACATCTCATTTTCCCCATCATGCAATGCAGCTTTGTAGTAATCCAGGAGGAATGCTTTGAGAACTCACTCGTAAAACAATATGAGTAAACTCATTGCTATTATAAAGTCCTTTAAGTAATGGTGTCCAGAACTATAGTTTTAAGTTATTTTGAACATACATTTGCAATCTCCAGATTCAACAGGCTACTCAAATGTATGTTTCCAAATTTCCAATTATATACTTTTATCTAATAACTGAAACCTCTTGACAGCTTGGCTGTAATAACTATCACAGTAAAAACAACATCAAGTTTGTTTATAAAATACTGATCTTCTCTGGCTCTGTCTGATACCTCTCAGAGTCTGATTTCAATTTTAATCATATCTTCTTCGTGTTACATTGCTACTGCATAATAAATTCTTTTGCAGTGTTGAAGAGCATAATAAAAGCTAAACCTAGATCAATGCTGTATTGGTACTGGCTTCTATTTTATTAAATAAAACACAACATACACTGTTGATATAAACCCCCTGCGCCTCATGGTAACTCGGCCCTACAGTTGCTGCTTTGCAGCCACAATCACCCCAACAGGAAAATGTCCCTTCCTTCGGCGTTACCGAAGCTCCCTTCATGGCAGTTGCATTCATAACCGAGGCCTGCTGATCCCCCTAACGCGAGAGCGTTTCCAACCTGACTGCGGGCACTGACACTGGCGGTTCCAGAGGCACAGCCAGTCCCTCCCGCCCAAGGCCGCTCCAGCTGACGGGAGCGCCCCGGGGAGCCCCCTCCGCCGAGGGCCGCGGCTGCCCTCCTGCCCCCACCCCGTGTCCCCAAGAGCTCCGCAGCCGCCCTACTCACCACCTCCCGGGCGTCTCCCTGAATCACGTTTCTCCCCGCGTAGGGGAGCCGGGACCTGAGCCGGGACCTCGGCCGGGTCAGACCGAGCCACGGCCGCCCGCCGCTCGGCGGACCCTGGCGGGCCTGGCCCCGCGGGCACCGCCCCCGCTCGCCATTGGGCCGTCCTAACAGCCCCGGCTCTTGATTGGATGCGCCGCCCGTCCGTCCGCACCCGCCTGCCCTGCTGAGGGAAGCCCGCGGGGCCCGTACCTGTGCGAGCTCGGGTCCCAACCGCCGCCGCGACGAGCTCGGCCCGAGTCGGTGCGTGAGCCTCGCCGGGCAGGGAAGGTCTGAGCAGCTCCCGGCGGCGGGGAGAGGCGGTGGGAGCCAGAGAGGGCCCTCCGGCACGCAGGGAAACCGCCACCACCCGTCTCCTTGCCAGGCAGGTTTGACGCTTACTGTTGTTGCTGGAAGTGACGTCACCGCGGACGGACGGGCAGGAAGCGGAAGCGGCCGTTGGGTCTCGCGGCGGCACATTCAGTCTGTGCCCGCCGCCGGCCGGGAGTCGCTGCGGGGACACAGCGGCGCACCCGCCGGCCCGGACAGGCGGCCCGGCAGGGGAGGGGCCGCGGTCCCGGTCCCGGTCCCGGTCCCGGTCCCGCGGCGGGGCGGCGGTTGGCGAGGGTGAGCGTCAGAATCCCCCAATCGGGGCAGGGGTTTGTTCCTTCTCAGGGGCCGGCGGCGTGGGACGGCTCCGAGCCCAGGGCCCTCCCTCTCCTCAGGGGCGGTGAGTCCTGTGGCGGAACGGGGCGGGCCCGGTCTCCGGCTGGTCTAGGGGAGAGGAAGGGCGAGTGGGCAGCCGGTCCCGGCCCCCCTCTGGTCCTGGGAACGCAGCCGGACTTGCCCGTGGCAGGGACGCGCTTTTATTTTCCGCCGGTGTTTCCATGGCGCCCAGGGCAGCCGGCCCGCGACGCGCAGTTCCTTGGGCGATTCCCTCGTTTGCAGGTATCCTGTGTTCTTGAAGCGTGTGTCGGTTCCAGCTGGCGCGACAGCGCAGTGCAGTATTTGTCCGTGACGTTTTTACGTCTCTGCATAATGGTGTGAACCCGGCCTCCTGTAACGGAAGATTCTAAATACAACTTGAAGAAATCGGAATTATTTTTTGTTAGACACATTAAAGGCAGTGTTCAGAGTCTTAAGATACTTGGTAACTTGCATGTTATTTTTTTGTTGTGTTGTGTGCTTGTTTGTTTTTTTCACATTCATTAGGTCTTTGAGTACCATATGTAATTTTAAGAGTTGTTTAAACTACTTACAGTTCTAGGTTATAATCTCTTAAAATGTTCTTATACCGGATTTTATTCTGGATAGCCAATGCCCTGTAACTGTTCTGTCGTGAATTCCTACAGGCAAAAGCTATGTGCCAATTTTTACAGTGTTCACCTTCCCCTGATGAACTTAACTCTATTATTTTTATGATCTCTTGAGCTATTCAGTTTGCAGTGACATTAGTTACCCATTTTTTGCATCTAGAGATCTGGTGTAGATCATTGATACTTTGGGGAAACAGCCTATATAATTAGATGAATTCCTGTAAGTATGTCTTCTGTAAGTATTTTGCATTGCAGATTAGAGCTTCAGTTTTATGTCAGAATTCTTGAGACCTGTTTTGATATCTGGTTAAATTGGCAAAACCATGGGGTGGATCACTTTCTGAGGTAATGAAGGAAGAACAGTTGCCTCGGTTTCCAAATACTTGAGGATAAATTGTCTCTAACCTTTAGCAAGTGTTGTATACTTACATGTAGCATGACTAATAAACCAGAACCTAATGATTAAAGAGGAAGAGAATTTTTATCTTCTGGAAGATTGCTGATTTAAATATGATAGAGGCACAAGAAGAAAAAAAGAAAACACAACAAAAACCAAACCAAAACCAAACACTGAAACAAACAGACAAAAAAAACCCCAAACAAACCAAAACAGACCATTTGTCAGCGTAAGCTTTAACTGTGGTTTTTGTGGGTGGGTTTTTTCCAGTGTGTTGTGGTTTTTTTGTTTGTTTGGGGTTTTTTTCATGGTCTGTCTCCCCCCTCACACCCCCCCCTATAATTGAAGTGTGTGATCAAGAAGTTCCTTTCAAAAATCCTTACTGCCTTAATGAGTAGGACCAAATAACAGAGTTGCAAACTGGACTATCCATCGGATCTGATTCCTGACAAGGTTAGACATAATCTCTTTGGAACATTTGGTCTTTTGGTCTGAATCTCATGTGTCAGTATAAGAAATTGTATAAAATTCTGTATCTTGAGAATATCTCTTCAGGTATAGGTTGTATGGCACTGCCTCTTCACTGCTTGGATTAGTAGGCTTCAAAATATTTGTTTTCTGGCAAGAAAAGGAAGTCAGTGAATAGAGTGGCAGGCAATTATCTCCCAGGTTCTAGTAGAAAATTCACTGGTAAATTTCTGTTCTAAGGTTTCATAGCTGAAATCATTACTTTTACTGAGGCTTTTAGGGGAAATGCTGTAGAGGGTTAAGCCAGTCACAAGCAGATCTCAAGGAAAAGAGAAATGAGAACTGTTTTTGTGAGACTCATCAAGTTTCTGTACTTCTGCACTTTTTCTTTTAACTAACTTTCTCCTTCTTTCCCCCCACCTTGTTTTTAGTCTAAACCATTCAAAAAAATCACTGAGCTTGACAGTTTGCTAATACACTTTCTCAAGTTCTGTCAGGCTGTCCAGAGTGTTAAGCTGCAGGCCATTTGTTTTCAGTTGTGACTTAGGAGCTGGGCTATCATCCAGTCTGTGCTTTTAAAGGCTTGTGTTGGAGGAGAACTAATATTGGTTTCTTACAAACAAACAGTTGCAAGATACAGAAAATAGTACTGGTAGGCTATCTCTACATATAAATGTATTTTGAAGCAACGGAGTGAGGGACAGGGTTCTTTAAGTTTATTGTTAGTACTGATAGTTGATGGTACTGTTACAGGTGTTTCTTTTTACTATCTGCCAGTCAGGGGGAGTTGCCAGTATATTTAGATATCTTACGGCAATTTGTTTATTTATTTTCTTCCAGTCTCCTCTTCCTCCATTTGAGAATTTACTAATCAGTTCTGTTCAGTAAAACATTTTAGAAGCGTGAGCTGCCTGTATTTATCCCTTTGATCTAAAACGTGATTTAGATGATGGTGTTTTCATGATTTGCTGATTCTCTTTTGTTGTCCTTTTTTTCTCCTCTTTTTCTTCCCCCCTACGTCTCCCCCCCCACACACTTCTTTCTTGTAGTAGTCTTCAGTTTCCTTGCAGGGTAATTCTGCAGGGAGAAAGGCACCTTTTTGTTGTTTGCACTGAATCCTTAGATGAGTCTCTTTCTTCTGTGAAGCAAAGCTCACAATAAGTTAGAAGTGGGTTCCCAAGTTGTGTGTTACAACGTAGAAGTTAAACAGGGGCCTTTTGGTAACAATCCCAATAAACTTGCACCTATTTTTAAATATCTACATTGTCTCTTACTCCTTCCCCCCCGCCCCAACAATTTTGAGTTTATTTAATGGGTTATTTAAAGAATAAGAAGCATTCTAAACTGAAGAATGCAGGTTTTCACCGTTTGTGGAGTTCCTGCGCCTTGGAAACAGCAAAGAAACTTTTCACTGAGTTTTAGTGGATTTAGCCAGGCCTAGATTTGTAATATGCTTTCAGATATATTTACCTTTAAAGATCTTTGATAGTTATGGATTGAGGATTTCTATTTGATCCTATTTAGAATGAATGAAGTTGATGGCTGATGTTAAGTGGTATCAAGCTGTAGCTCTGTGCTATATTGTAACAATTTAGTAATAGTAGTGTCTAGAAAAGGGGAGCAAAACCCTCTGAATTCTATTGCATTTTGTAATTTTTGTGTACATTTTTTTTTAAGGAGGAGAATGTACGATATTACATTTATTTCATAATCTGAAAGAAGAAAAGCATTTGGAATAATGGCAACAGGAGACCTAAAAGGAAGTTTAAGAAAAATAGAACAAGGACTTCGCTTGATAAATTATCCAAGAGATGTGGATTATACAGTGTAAGCAGCAATGTGAATAAGCTTGTGCTGATACATGATGGCAGCAAGATGTGTAAACAAGATTTGTATAAATATTAGCATTGCACTCAGTGATGAGTGAGCAGAGCATATGTCTGTGGGAAGTTGGGGTTTGATACATGTGAACTGAAAGATAAAAGGATGCAGTTTTGCTGTTCTGTGCAATCCTTAGAATGATCCTGAAGTGTATCACTATCTTTCTGTTCTTTCTTCTGCTGTTTTTCTCTTTTCTTTGACTGATTTCTCACTTTTATGATTTCTTTAAGTGCTAGCAAAACTTTCTTCAGGAAATTTCATGCTTTTAAGATAAAAAGGAAAAAAGTTGTTGAATGTTGAGATGGAAACACTGGTGGGCTTTAGACTTGAAAATATTAAAATTATATGAGGATCACAAAAGTGTTGTTATGACTGTTTTACAGGTAATAGTAAAGACTGCTGAATGAGATATACCTCGGAAAAAACCTTAAAATGAAAGAGATATTTGGGTATAACATGCTGGCTATATTGACACACCTCTCAAGTTAAATGTTTAAATTTAAGTAATGAGAGGCTTTTGTTGTCTTCCGCTGTGTAAAATACTTCTATTTCTCAATAGATTAGTAAAAGGAGATCCAGCTGCATTTTTACCTATCATCAGCTATTGCTTTACATCTTTTTCAACTTACATAGCGGAACTTCTGGTGAAGTGCGATGTGGAACTCACAGCAAAGAGTGACTTGCGGTTTATTGAAGCTATTTATAAGGTATCTGTGTTCGTGTTCTTTCCAGAAGAGATGCAATTTTGAGTATGGCCTCATAAAAATTAAACATCTAGTATGAGTTTTACTAGAAAGTGAAAATTTTTGGCAGTGAATGTGAGTTGTAATTCTGTTAGGATTTAAGATGAGTAGTAAGTCACTGTGTGGCAAGTCTTTATTTACATTTTTATGAAAATAAGGCTGAACGTTGTTAGCCAAATCTCAATTTTGAGACAATTGTAGAATCCATAATGTTTTTTATGTTAGTTGTGAAGAATATGGAAATATTTATTACATGGTAAGTTTTATAGATGTGACCTTAGAAGAGATGGTAACTAGCAAAAAAATCACAGCAAACTTCAATAATTGTAATGAAAACACAATTAAGAAAGGGAGTTATTTTAAAACACCATGCAAAATTAATATACAAAGTCCAGTCCAGTTCTTAACAGTTTATACATTGGAATCAAATAAATTTTGAACTATCCTTAAAAATATCCATAAGCACCATTTTATAAAAGGTGGCTTGATGTATTAATGAATACTAGCTTATTCAGACTAGTTTTCTAACTGAGGACAGAGACTCCTTTACAAAGAGGCTCTGTGGGAGCCTTACTTAGCCCTCTGATGCATTTGCTGAGATTAATACAGCTTTTTATTGTGCATTCACATTGGAAAGTTTTTGTTTAACTTTTTAAATATTAATGTCAACAATCATTTATTTCATGAACCTTAGGACTATGAGTTAAACTTTACAAGAGAGGTGTGAATGAAATGTTACTGGAAGAGGTATGTTGAAAATCTCGTTAGAAGAAACAGCTGAGAATATATAAATAACCAAATGAGAAGAGGTTTAACTGCTGAAGTGCAGAATAAAGCGATTGTAGAAAAATAAGAACCTGAGCGTGCCATTTCTACAACAAATTACATGGTGATTTTGAAATTGAAGTAAACTCTTCTTTTGTTGCAGCTTCTTCGAGATCAATTTCAATATAAACCAATTTTAACAAAACAGCAGTTTCTTCAGTTTGGCTTTGCGGAAAGAAAAATGCAGATTGTTTGTGACATTATCAACTGTGTGGTGAAAAAACATAAGGAATTAAGTAACTCGAATAAGGTACAGATTAAATGGTAACTTTAAGTTTCTTTTGGCATGCTCGATGTTGCAAGTAGAAGCTGAAGACCAGTTTATTTGAATGTGCAGCATTGCTAATTGTCAAAATAGGTGGAAATTTAGTATGAAGTTTCATTGTAAGATGTTTGAGTGCTGTTACATGTGCAACAGACACGAAGCTGCCAAAGCTTTGTAGTATAAGCAAAAAAATATTAGAATGAAGATAAATGTAGTACTTGGTATCTTTACAGTAAGTGATGTTATTTTCTTTTACACTTCTCAATATAGTGAATGTGTAACTTGGTGGACTTTGCATGTAAATGTAAAAACAAAGCAACACCATCTGAAGTTCTGGTAACATTTAATCTAAATATGATATTTGTGTTTGTGCTGCAGTGGTATATATCTCAAATTAGATTATCTTCATTAATCATATATGTTTTACATTGTTAAGGCATTTTTTTATCACTGTATGCTTTAATAAAAGGAATTTTCAATCTTTATATTTTACAGGATTTTGTTTCGTTTGAGTTTATAACAGTGTTCAGGACTTCTGTATATTTCATTGGTCGCTATCGGGGGCATAGCTACATATTTTTTCATATTTGTTTGTCATTCAACTGTGGTAAAAGTTGTCTTTTCTCTTTATGACCAGCTTTGATGCAGGCTCACATAGGCATTAATGAGCATATGAATATGGCATTCACTTCCAAATCTGTTTTCTCTGTAAGGTTGGGTCATACTTAATTTTTTTTAGATGGTATTGTACTGCAAAGGTTTAAATGTGCTTGTGTGTGTGCCATGCAATATTCCTGTCTGTTAATGATGGCAGAAAATGGGGTGTGTCATCCCATCTCAATGCCTCCCTTCTCCCCCCTGGAAAATAATCCATTGCTAGAAGCATAATATTTTCTCTTCTCCACTTTGAAGGTTAAATGCCTAATACGGAAAAAACTCAGGTCTTTTAAAAGTGAAGTGTGGTCAAATTGTGATAATGTCCTTGCTCATCCTAGTGGCAGTGCTCTGAATTCTGAACAGGTATGAAAAGAGCTTTTATGTTTGCAGCAAGCCAGGCTCTTTCCGGAATATGTGCTATATGTGATTTCATTTAGGTTTTAATGTTTGATCCAGACCTTTTTTTTTTTTTTTTTTTTCCCCAAAGTGCAGTTGTATGAAATAATAGCTGAAATACAGAGGATATTGCTTCTCTCATTTGCTGAGTGGTTGATCTCAAAGTCTTGGTGGTAATGATCTACTACTGTTGTTTGCCATTTGAATTATAGCAAATGGAGGGACAACAATGAAAGTGAAGATGGAACTGGAAAAAGAATAGATATCCTGTTTGGAGATTGAAGTCTGTTTGGCCTAATGTTGCAGTGTATTCAATGTAGTTTTCAAAACACTCTTTGCTTTTTTGTCTGAATCTGTTTGACAAAGATTTCTTAATGTAACAATCCTATTGGCTTTGGTTTTACAAGAGTAACTCTTGATCTTATATGTTATGCTACTCTTGGCCTGTGGAAGAGACAGCTTTCCTAATATTTTCTGCTAAAAGCATGCAAAGTAAAATCATACAAAACTTTTAGGACTCTGCCCATTAAATATTGATTATTTCTATTTAGAAGTAAAATAGTGCTTTTAGCAGCGAGGAAAACTTCAAAAAAAGTATTTGGAAATACTTATCTGGCACTTCTTGTTGAATAGTAGAATTGAATGGGGATACACGAGTGTATTAATCATTCCATAGAAGAGGAGAATTTTGGCTTCAGTAAAACATCTAGGAATCTGTAAGTGTTAAGATGCTGCACAAAACTAGTAATTGTGGGTTCTTAATCATTAAGCAGTTCGTCGCAGGTGTTGATCATAGGGCTTGATCCATCTGGAAAGGCAGACAAAATTCGTTTGCTGTTCTCTCAAAGGAAAGCATTTAAAGGAAATGTGTAGCTAGTAGGGATATTTTCCTGATAGTTGTCCAGAGCGAATTCTAATCTTCCGAGTTAAACTTTTTTTTCCTGAATGTTCGAGTGGTGGTTTTGATGTTGGAACTGTCTATACATATGTTAATTTATACAGTGAGATACCTACTTCCCAACCCACACTTAAAAATCTAACAACCCTTCCAACAAGAGAGGACTTTAATGCCTTCCGTACTGCTTATGGAAGGGATCAAGGTACATCGTACGTATGCTGAAGTGTGTGCATATTTGTTTTACAGTTCTTTCATGTCTATATGATTTTTTTTAATTAAGCTGCATGCTGTTGCTTTCTGTGTTTTGCAACCAGTTGGAATGAGGTTGTCAGGTTTGAATAAATAAATACTAAAATGATAGGTCTTTTGTGTCAGTTACTTGGCTGATGAACTGAAATGTTCTTGTAATGAATAACACCAGTGATTTATTTGTTTGTTTGTTTTTAGAATGCTCAAAAGAAACCTCAAGTAGAACGGCACTCAGGAAATGAAGTTAGTGGTGGCCTTCATCCACTACCCCTTCCAGCACAGCGAGATAATGAAGAAGAATTGAGCCTGAATGATGATGTTGTGGAAGTTAAATGTGAACAAGTAAGAACTTTTATTTTAAGTTGCTGTCTTCATGCATTCTTAACTTTTCTTACAGGACTTTTCTAAAGGGATAAAGATTTTAACAAGATAGCTGGATGTTTCTTAAGTATAACTAGTAGATATATAATAAATATATTGAAAAAGTTGGAAAAAAAGTCAGTTACATTGCACTGTCCTTTCAAGAGCCAGTTCAGTCAATATTTTTTTTTTTCAGAAGCTGAGTTCCATGAATAGGCATATTATGGCAATTCTGAAAGAGAACTAATTTTATAATGTAGCAGAATGTGGTTACTGAGCTTGAGAAAGATTCCACTTAATTTAATTGATCAAATGATGATTTTTATCTGTTTTGAAATTAGAGGACCTCTGTTTTTATCCATATTTTCAGGTCATAGAAGATAATTCTCAGATTGAGTTCCTAAAGAGTCAGCTTGCTGATTGTCAGGAAAAGCTTCATAAGATAGATTGGATGGAAGATAAACTACATGGTTTAGAAGAGAAACTGAAAGGAAAGGTGATCATAGATGAGAAGGACTGGAATAATTTGTTGAGTCGAATATTGCTTCTTGAAACAGAACTGTTGTTGCATTCCAAAAAGGTATGTTAATTTCTCTTTCTTCTATAACAAAAATTGCCCAGGCCCTATGTTATCAGTCTGTTTCTGCTCTTCCTGCCTCCTGATGTGTGCTTTTTCACTATTTTTAAAGGCATGATCTGAATGCATGTGCTCTTTATGGAGTTGGTGGGTTTTTTCCCTTAACTGTTAAGTTCTGTTGTTTTCTAACGCTGTGTGAAGCAAAGCTCTCCATTGGAAATTGTTTCCTTGCAAGAACAACATGTGTAGCTAAAACTGTTTTCATTAGTAATTAGTGTGTATGTTTATATTTCCTAGTGAACTTGTAGAAGGAAGCTTTTGAATACTCCTTAATTATGTTGTCTTTGAAAGCTTAATGTTTCTGTAGTTGAGAGTTTCCTCATGCTGGTGACACATTTAAGGGTTTTCTTATTCTGGTCTGCATTACTCTGAATTTCTTATGCTGGCCTGTAAATTTTGCCATTGATACAGTTGAATATCTATTTGCTGTTGGTACAGTTAAATATCTGATTTTTTTTTTTTTTAAAGTCTCCAAACTCTAATCAGATACAGGTATTCTCTTTAGAAGATTAAGTCTTCATTCTATATAACTAATGTTGACAGAAATAGATGGCATGCTCAACGGAAAATGCAAGATTAATGGAAAAGTTAATTCTTATTTTAGTCCCATTCTTAATATGTGGCTCTTTTAAATTTCTAGCCTAATTGATGGTCTTTCTCCTTTTTGCACTCCCCTCCCCTACTTTCTATTTCTTGTCCATGATGTTGATTGCATTTTTAGGTGCATGAAAGTGCTAGTTGTGATGTGTCTACATTTGGCATATTTATCAGAGCAAATTAAGCATTTTGTTGCATTAAGACTGTTATTTTTCATGCTATTGAAAGGTTCTTGTATGCACATTATATAATTTCATGTATGTACACATGTAAAATTTTGAGACACGGTGAATCATAGCATCAACTTTGTGATCACGTGCTTAATTTCAAAGTGTATTTGCATATGTGGCTCAAGTGTATCCTTCAGATACTGTCAGATGCTTTCCAGAAGTTGAAAACACTAGTGGAATATAGTTGATGAGTGGTGCATTTTTCACTGTAGTTGTAAAAAATGTTGAATTTATTTGTAACCTGGAGCTCTGAGTGTGCTGGCTGTGCAAACTTGAAAATGTCACTAATACTTGTATACAAGGCCTCTATATTTTTTTTTTTTTCTGTGTGCCTCAGAGATGTGCTAGTTATGCAAAGTCCTGAAATGAAGAAGTGTTCAGGCTGATCATTAGGTTATTTTTAAAGGCCGTAGCTCAAGTGATAAGGATTAGCATTCTCAATCGCTTTTTTTTAAACAGTTTCAGGTCAGTAATGGCTCAAGTTGATTTACCATTTGAAATCAGTTTCTTATGGATATTGTAGTACAAGAATCAGTGCACATATGTACAAATAACATCACCAATGATAATGTTTTATTCTGCTAGCAGTGTCCAAGAGGCTGTAGATGGTTTTGCTCCTGTTTCAAGTATATTCTCTTCAAGAGAGAGTTGCTGCATTTATGACAGTAGCAGCATGGGAAAGCTTATATTTCAGACTAGGCTTGTTCTTTTATTTCTGTAAATTTGGTTTATTATTACTTCAGTAATGTGTTTATTGAAGTTGCTCAAAGATTTGGAATAGTATGTGGAAAATATTTGGAAAATACTTAACACTAATATCACTCAAAAATTTCCAGTAAGATAATTGTATTTCCATACTGCATATAACTGAAAGAAGTCATCTGCAGAAACAAATATGAATTTAGTTTGTGTGTGGTATTGTTGCTTGCCTTTTTTCAAAGCAAAATAAGCTTTTTTTTTAATTCTTAAAAGTCTTAAAAACCATAACTTTTGCAAGAGGCATTTGAAAACTGCCAAGTAATAATCCTTTGGGCCAGAGAATTGCTGTTTCTTTGTTTCATGACATTCCCTTCAACTTGTGCTTCAGATATAGAAGCAGTTTAGAATTATGCCTTTTTTCTTCCTCTTGCATTTTTCAAGGAACTTTTGGCATCCAGCCAACATAACAGGGACAGTGTAAGAACTGTCTTGCACTGCTGCCAAAGTAGCAGCAGCTGTATATTTAGCTCTGGGAAAGTCTGAAAGCTACCAAATCCATTTCAATGAAAGGAATTGAGCAGAAGTAGTCAGTGCAGATATATTTTTTTATATATATCTATATATATATATTTTTTTTAAAGTATCCATGTTTTTTTCAGCTTCTTCACACACAATACCTACTATTTCTCTGCCATTAGCTTATTTAGAGATAATATTTACCTGTTAACTGATATAGTTACTCCAGCACATAAAGTGATATACTTTACCAAAGGCTGGGATTTCAAACCATAACTCATTGGTGAAAGAAGTCTAGATGTTGTTTGAGTGTTGTATTTTTTTATTTTGAAAATAGAAAATTGCACTCAAACCCTTTATTGTTAGTACAGCATTACATTTGTTTCGTTGTTTATGAACAGCCTTTTCTAAGCTAGGTTGAGTTAAACTGACACCCATTCTTAACAGGGCACTCTCTCATTTAGGAGCCTGGGAAACTAGGTTAAAATGGACTTTTGAGTTCTAACCATTTAAGTGGAATGAATTTCAGTTCATCTATAGGCTAATTTTTTAGGACTGAGGAGCTGCATTTCTTAATATGAACCAGAAGTAGAAGGTACACTTATTTTGTTAAGGTAACAGCAGCCAATGTCAAGATGTAATTGTTAGCACAGGCCAAGAACAGTCTGATTGTTTATTCTGTTCATACCTAAGTTATATATGCACTATATTTGCACCTGGTTTTGACCTTTTATGAACACCAATATTGATATTAAAAAAGCTTCCACGAAATAAGACTAGTTTTTAATGCAATATGTATATGGAAATCCTGGATTTTTAGTCCTATAAAGACATCTGTGCAGTGCCAATATATGTGGATGCTAGAGCAAATGCACACATAACTGGTACTTAAATATACTTTTGTTCAGTCAAAAGATGATTTGAACAGGACGTACAGCTAAAATGCAGTAAATTTGTGTTTCAGAGAGACTCATCTACAATGTTCAGCAACACAAGTCAAGAATGTACTGCTAGTAGGATTGCAGTTTCTCCTGGTGAGTATTGATTTTCTTCTTTTAATTAACATCCTAAGCGAAACACTTATTTCTGACCATGTATAAAATAGTGTTCTTAAAATAGACAATTGCAATTTAGTGACCTCTGAATTTAAATGCATGCTGCAAATTAGAAATTAGTCTGCTAGTCGTTTCATGTTTGTAGTTTATTCTTTAAAAACTATTTCAGTAAATAAATCTTCTAAAGTATTAATGAAAATGTATAGCATAGTACTTAATAGTTACAAATAACTCTACTAAAAATCATGAAGATGCAAATTTAATTAAGGTGCTAAAGCTGTGAAGAACAATAAGTGCTTTGAAGTGCAGCTGGCATTATCGTAATATTTTTTAAAAAAGGCTATTTGTGAGCAGAAAATAAATTTATATTTGCTGCCATGGGTTTGTTATAATTAAAATAACGTCACATTTATGTTTTTTACTTTTAGAATGGAGCTCATGACAAATTGGAGCTTTTTCATTCATAATCAGTGTTATTTTTCAAATCACTGGTGGGCATTCTCTATGGTTTTAACCCTTTTGAAGCAGTTAGCAGCTACCCAACAATCACTTTTGCTAAACTTTGATTTTGAAGGGCAAGACAAAATATTTTCCTTTCGTTTCCAATTTAATGTTTATAATGTACAAGAAATAAATGAAACAGCCTTAAGTTGGAAAGAAATTAAAAACATTCTCCTTGCTAGAAGTAATTCTTCTGTTTCCTCAATAGTAGCTCTGTAGCCCTTACCTTGCATCATTATTAATTTGGCCTGTTTCCCCTATGGCAGCTGTTATTCTTACCACTGGTAGTGAGGAAGATATTCTGTTTCCCATTCTCACTTATTAGGTGTTTCTGTTCAGGGTTGGGCTGTCACATTGAAATTAAAGGGGAATCTCAGTAATCCTGTTTCCATGGAAATTAGGAAGACAGTTTCTTGGTTATGTCAAAGTTTGAAGTCTCAGAAATGGGACCTTCTTTTTATAGGCCTTGGAAAGGTTGCAACATGTTTACTTTGTTTCATGAGTTTAGAGGTGTGTTACTGACACTTCAGGACTTCATAGTCAGCAAACAAACTGATGGTATTTAAAGGAGAATTTTCATGTTTTCAGACTTCTACAATTCTTCTGATTTTATTATTCCTGTTTTTCTAAAATATGATTCAGGAAATTTTAGGTATACAAGTTATGCAGCCAGTCTTAACTCTTCTGTCAGAGATGTACAGCACTTGGAATGCTTTGATGCTCTTTCTGGTTGTAGTGCTCTTCATGAATCACAGCTGTACAGAAGAAACACTTTAAAAAAATTTTAATTGATTAAAATAATTCAATATGTTTTTAAATACAGAATAGTGTAGCTAAACATGTTCCAAAGGTATGATACATAGACGGTGGCTTTACTGAAAATAGGGATATGGGAACACTTTTTCCTTTTTTCTAGATGCTAAATTCTCTTCCCTGGCAGTAGTATTCTAAAATTGTAATGAATATCAAAGCCTTCCCAATATAAAATAAAAGTCTGTTTCTACTGAATGGTTAACCTATACCAACAGGAGGAGAGCTACGGAAACAGCAAGAGTTTCATACAAATTTTAAGCTAAAGAAAAAGGTGATGAATTTGTTTATGTTTCTGCTGCTTATAAGACAGGTTACTTAGCACAAATTAAAGACATGTTTGAACAGGCAGTTTATGGTAAAAATAATGTGAACTATTTGAATTTACTATTAAATGTTTGACCAAATAATTAGACTTTCTTAAGTATTGATTTCACTGTAATCAGGATGAGGGTAGCATTCCTAATAATCTTTTTGGAGTTTGTCTTGTGTATGTTATGCATAGTATATTGCATGCACTTGTTTACATAAAATGATAAACTTATTTTGGTTCCTTACCAGTAGCTTTTATTTTTCCCTCTCTAAACAATGTATTCTCTTCCATTATTACATGCTGTAAATCAAGCTATTTGATAGCTGACCTTGCAATAAGAGAGCAAAAAGGCAAAGGTGACACAAAAATGAGTATTTCTCCATAGATACAGAGAGGAAGGAGGAGATGCCAGAGAATCTTCATCAGTCGTCTGGATGCAGTTCACCATTATCCGTAGACCCATCTACCAAAGCCATGACCATTAATTCTCATGGTCTGACAGACATTTCAAAGGTAAGTAAAACTGGCAGATACTTAGTTGATTTCCTTTCTGAGGTCAAGAGAACAAGTAAGCATTAGTTTTAGTTGTATATACTACTAGTGAAAAACAAGGAAACTATGCAAAACTACTTCTAAGTCTGTCTCATAAAAATCCTTTTGATATGTAAACAGTGCTTAAAGTCACATTTTCTGTATGAATTTTTCAGGTTGAAAGTCGTCTGAAGAATGTTAGCTTTGAAGAGTTCACTGACTTTTTTGCTCTTAAATTGCAGGAGACAACAAGACAAAGAATGGAAAGAATAAGTAAAATGTAAGTAATAGGGAAGGGCATCAGGAATTAATTTCCCGGGAGGGAGTTGTACTCGACTAAGGCATATAGAGAACATACATATGTGTTCCAAACCTCAAAGGTCTCTACATCAGGTGTGGCATTTCCTTATGACTCCACTGGATAATAAATCCACTTACAGTTCTGTATTTGTGGGATGAGTCACTGTTTTGGTTTCTAAAAAGCAATAGAAAGCATTCTTAATAGTATTAACTAGAGATTAAAGAGTGTTTAGAATCTGGTTGACAAGGAATAGGAATACTATTTATCTCCTGATAGGAATGCCCTTGTACTTGCAACATTTCTTCCCGAAAAATGACTACAATATCTTAAATCTGTTTTCTATTATTTAAGGGAAAGTAAAACGAATTTCAGGCTAAGCATTGTGATAACTGTACTAAGGTGTATTTGATCCTAGTCCTGAGATCTGTAATGAAAACTTTTTAAGAAATATTTTTATTATACTAGAAGAGAAATGTATTGCTGTATAACGCTTCTTTAGCAAGAGGTTTCTATTCTGTAAATGCCTGGCCTGAAAAAAAGCTGTAGCCTTTTTTGTGATTTAATTTCATTGTGTGGGTTACTTCTTTTTTTGTATATATTTAAGGTTTATTGATATGCGATAAACATTTAAAATGCAAACCAATTGCATAGGAAAAGGGGAATGAGAGGATATGTAAGGTTTCATGCTGCTTGTTAGTATTTTGGATTCATTAGAAAGTTAAAGGCAAGTCAGTTATTTCTTACCGTATTTTAATAAGTGTCTATGTGTAAACAAAATTTATTTTCAGAATTGAAGAAACCTCAGAATTGTTGAAATCCTCAAGTAACACCTCTGAGAAGACCTGAAGGCACAAGTCTTCAGACCTGGTCTATGTAGACTTATGGATATCAGAACTATTAATAATATGTATGTTTGTACAGCATTAAATTTTAATATATCAAATTTGTAATGACCTCTAGTGCTTTTATTCCTTTGAATAAATACTTTCTAATGCATCTGTGTATTGATTTCTCTCCCCTCAGCCCTGATTTTTGGTTTTAAAAACTGTTCAAATAGCTTCCCCCACTCTTTTGTAAAGTGAAGTCATTACAGCAGTGTATTTTTGTGTTGACATTTGTTAGTAGTGTGCTAAGTAATATGTTTTTTAAAGTGCAAGCTTGAGGACCATGGTTTACATCCTGTTGGAAACATTCCAGCTGGGACTTGCATATTGCACCCAAGAGGCTTTCTTACATACCATCTTACCATCTGTACTGTTGAATAAGTCTTAATGAAAATTTAAATACACTTTTAAATATGTACCTTTTTTGCTGTTTTTTATTTAAATATAAATTTTCATGCTGAGCTGGAAAACACTGACACGTTATGGCTTCCATTAACACTGACAAAGAGAGGGTCAGTTTGATCCTAAACACTAAAATGTGCAAGTAAGTCCACAGACTTTGACTGCAAGAGATGTGTTGAGTGTTTTAGTGCTCTTACCCAGCACATTTTAAGACCAGCAGCACAGATGGAGACCATCCAGTACACAAAGATACACAAAATTTTTATGATTTGAAGCTGTATTAAAATTTTCTCTTTAGAGACATAAGTAGATGTAAAACTTCCATAAACATTACATAATGAAACGAAAGATGTGTAAGGGTTGATAAGATTGATTTATTTAATACTCTTTGTAAACTGGTAGTGTATCATATTGAGGTTTCTTTGTGCTATAATACTTCACTTGAAAAGATTTTTGGAGTTTAATGTCACAAAACCAGTGGTTTTCTTTTTGGCAGAATTTGCAAATGAAGGCAAAACCAGCTGTTTGACATTGTGCTGTAAAAAGTGATTTATATGTTTCAACAATAATTATGATTTTTTTTCTATAACCATATGGAATATAAATTGATTTTATTTTACATACAAACAGAAGAACATACGGTGATTCCTTATGTGTTATAAACTTTAGTTGAGGGTTTCGGACTTTTGCGATAGAACTTTTCCATTTGTTTCAAAAAAAAAAAAAAAAAAAAAAAAGCTAGATGAGGTGGGCATGCTTTGCTCCATAATTGAAAATAGGCCTTGCAAATTACTGTTCATTATCCTAACAGTGAAGTGAAATGGAATGAGGTTCTCTTCTAAATGTTAGACCAATTCAACAGAAAATAGGTGATATTTTCTAAAATAGGACTACAGCACCATCATGTGGAAATCTTTATACAAAGTAATTGCCAAAGTAGGAAAAAGGTATATTCCTATACAGTTATTGCTTTAAACCAGTAATGATCAAGTATTTTGAAATATTACCTCTCTTTAAATTTTTCTCTTTGCCTTGGGTTCAAGGCAGCTTTTATGTTAAGCAAGATAATTATTCTGTATGATATTTGATAATGTTCATGACAGGAACTTGAACAATGAACCTGTTTAATGTTATGGCCAAGATGAGAAGTGTTAGTCAATATAAATTATTCAAGTTACAGGGATTTATCATTGAATACATCTGATTGATGCAGCAAGTGTTAGAAAAAAGTCTTCCTGTAAGTGTGCAATTTAATATTGCCTCTATTTAGTACTGTAAAATTGAAAATCCAGAGTTGCTCAACTATTTCCCTCTTGTGGAAGCTTAAATGCAATACTTTTCTGTGCACAATGAGATTCAGCTTTTTTAATTAAAAGTTTTGCTTCTCCTGTTTTCAGAACCAAGTAGGGGCTCACTGATCAAATTGAAGCCAAGGGTCTTTTACTGCCAGGGCAGTGGAGCTGGTTTGCTAAAGGTCTTTCTTGCAGATTTGCTTCCTTTTTTTAAACGAAATTCATTTTTGGAAGATAGTACCATCTTCTGAGAAAGAAATATTCATAGTGCATTCAAACTCTCCAGGTTTGAATTATAGTTTTTTTATTATTAATCAGTGTTATCATTGGAAACAGTTGGTACAGTATATGCCACTGTAAAACTTCACCAAAGCAGTTCAGTTCTGGGAAATACATGTCATAACTGAAAATAGCAATGTTTTCTGAATAATGACTGCTGCTATGGTACTTTGAGCATTGTCACAACAGTCAAAGAGTTGACATTCTCCATGTGCAAACAGTTGCATGGATGGATCTTGCTGAGTGACAGGAAATGTTAGATACCTTCCAAAACACAAATTAAATAAATCCAGAGAATATTCCCCGCTATAGTTTCTATCGTGCCTAGCTCTCTCCAATGACTGGGAAGAAATTCCTCTTGTTCAAGATATATGTTCTATGGTTATAAATCATGAATTAAACTACTGATGTTTCTTAAAGTTACTGAATTTAGTTAGTTAAAAAATATATATTAGTAATTTCGTAGCTAAAAATTGTTTTAACAACTCAATTTCCTTAAACATCAACAATAATTCCACCTTATATAACTGAAAGTATTTATACATTATGTGGGATAATGAAGTGTAATTGCATTCAAGTAGAATGCTAAAACTGAAGCTTCTACAAAAATATATGTTTTAATTGGATTTTTTTTTACCAGGAGTCTAAATCTATTAAAATTTACAGGATTCCCATGAAGATTTTTTTTTTTTTTTTTTTTTTTTAAACTGTGCCTTACCGGACATCAATATGCACTTTTAATTTGTTTACTGAAATTAAAACATGCTATGGAAAACATAATGAGAATACTCTCACCATTTGGAAAGCAGCCTGATAACCTCTTTTAATTATATTTTGAGTTTGTGTATGTACTGCTACATGTTGTGGAATTCCTGTCCTCTGAGTCATAAATACGAAGAAAATTATTGTAGTTGACACTAGAATATATTCTTTGTGATGTTACTTTTGATGTTTAAGATGTGATACTTAAATTCTATCATAGATCATTCAAGTTTTGTTGTACCTAAGTGTGAGACAGACTGAGTTCAGCTACCTGCTTTTTTTTTGCCCAACTTGGAATTGTTTTGCGTCATTATAAGTGAGTTCAAAGCTCAAAGCCATGTTTCCTTATATAAAATTTTCTTGTGATTATTCTTGGAGTTCTTTTATGTGTTTCTGTCCTGGGTTAGTCTTGTATCCCATGTCGATTCAGTTTTTAGTCCAAGAGCAAACATGGTGCAGAAGAAACCTGGACTGAAAAAAATTTTTACTTTCTTTTAATTTTGTCTGAGACAGAATACTTGTTGTCTTGAAATCACTTCCATTAAGGAGAAAAATCTCTTATGGAACTTGCAGATTTGAAATCTAGACTCTGTGGGAAGGGAGGTTACTTGTCAGTCTAGCAGAGATTAGTAGAGACACCTTGTTTGAATTCTAACACAAAAATAATTTTGTTGCTCTTTTTCTGGTGACGTGGTATATTTATTATAGAGTTTTGAAGAAATATTCTAATGTGAAAAATACTGCCTGGTATACTGTCCTTGTTTTTGCTGGGATAGAGTTAATTTTCTTCCTAATGGCTCGGGTAATGCTGTGTTTTGGATTTAGGATGAGAATAATGTTAACACGCTGATGTTTTAGTTGTTGCTGAGCAGTGCTTACACTAAGTCAAGGACTTCTCAGCTTCTCATGTGTTCCCAGTGAGCAGGCTGGGGGTGCATTACAAGCTAGGAGGGGGCACAGCCAGGACAGCTGACCCAAACTGGCCAGAGGGATATTCCGTACCGTATGATGTCACACTCAGTGTATAAACTTGGGTAAATAGGCTGGAGAGTGGCGCCTGCTCTCTGGGGACTTGTGAGGCACTGGCTGTTGAGAAATTGTTTTTCATTTGCATCATTGTCTGGGTTTTATTTCTCTCTATTTTCATTACAATTCATTATTATTATTTTATTTTATTTTAATTATTAAATTGTCCTTATCTCAACCCATGAATTTTTTCACTTTTATTCTTCTGATTCTCTCCGCCATCGCACTGGGGGCAAGCAGCGAGTGAGCAGCTGTGTGATGCTTTGTTGCTGGCTGAGGTTAAACCATGACAACATTTAATTCCATATTTATTTATATTTTTATATATATTTTTAGCAGAAGCTGTGTTGTAATTTCAATTGAGCTATACCCAATGAGAGTGGGAGTTTTCTCCTCTGCCTATGGAAGATCAAATCTGTGATAGTTCTTTCAAATGAGCTATTATTTTTAATTTCTTAAACAAGATTATTTGTTGAGTTGTGGGAACAAATGTCTGGTGCCCACATGGCTTCACAACAAATTGTATGTGTTGCTGAATTTGCTATTACAGCTTGCAATACAACCAGCCTATAAGCCTATTGCTCATAATAAACACAAAATTTTTCCAATGACTATTTTGTTCCCTTTTCCCACTCCCCCCACCCTTGCTCTTTGTTGTTGTTGTTGTGGTTTGATCTATTGTATCTATTTTTATTTTATTGTAGTTGTGTAAAGCTAAAATCAAGGATACGGACACACAGAAATTTGAGAAATGCATTTTTGTGTTGTAAGGATTAGTTTTCCTGGAGAAAGAAAAAAGTAAGACCATCAAAAGGTATGAGAAGCCACTAATATTTGTGGCGTTTACTTTTTATTAGAGATGCTGAAAATTCTGTACTCATAATAAGTGAACAGAGATTAAACCAGCTTTTTCTATCAGCCGTTTGTTTTGACGTTGGAAATTAGCCATCATTTCAAACAGTTTCAGTTGTAATATATTCCACCTTAAAATTATTCATTTGGTATCACAGTTTTATTTTGAAACACTTTATGCCACCTGAAGTTCCTTGTCAGTTTCTTTCTAGGGTCCCTTTTTTAACTCTACGTGGTGAAAATCGGAGTAGTTCACTTATGATTCTCAGACAGTAAAATATGCCTCTTCAGGAAAGGTATTAAATATGCAAAATTTTTTGGAAGATACTATGTTGCTTCTGTGGTATCTAGGCAGATTTCTGTGTGACAGACGTCTGTGTTGTGTTCTTGGTAGGATGCTTGGGATGATGCTGCCTGCCAGCTCTGTCAGACAAGCAATCAATATGAGTCTGCTAGTTAAAACACTTGTGACTTCATTGTTTCAAATGGGGAAAATAAGTCATACTAAACCTGCGTGATATTCCTTTGCTTGAGCATCCTAGAGTTTATTTCATAAGGTATGGTAAACTAAGTAGCTCTGTTTATGCAACGCGACCTTATCTAAGACAGAAAGATGCCATACCTATGGTTACAAAACTTATCCTCTCTGGGCTGTGTCCAGAGCAGATGCTTGATTTGGAAGTGGTGAGGCTTTGTACTGTCTGGCAGAAAACTGCTCTAATTATATGTTAACAGCAGTAAGCAGCAGTGTGCAGCAATCATGTTCTAATGCAGCAATGTGTGTTGATTTTCTCTTTACCTTTCCAGTTATTATAAAGGAAGCTTCATATGCCATAAAGCAAAATAACTCTTGATAGAGTCTAAAACCAGCAGAAATATAGTTTTGCAAATGTTAGGTTTATAATGATTAATTTTTAGCATAAGTAATATCAAAGAATATTATGCCTCAGGGTATTTTAATCAGACATATTTCTAAAAAATACTGCAACATCTTCATAAACTTTTACACTTGTGTGTCTGTTTTCATCTTACCCGGTATTGCTGCACTTCGTTGAGTGCATGTTGAAATATGAACTGGGATTAAGAAAACTGCAGTTAAAGAGCCTTGAATACTTTCTATGAATGCTGAGAATAGTTTCACAAAGCTAGTTTTTGGCAGCTTAAGGGATTTCCTCCCACTGCTGCTCATTCCCATATGACTATGCTATGAACTGCATTTTGTAACTGATGTGACTTAAGTACACTCTTCTGAAAATACATTGTGAGGGGTATTGCTTGTGGTATTCTTTTCTTCCACCCACATCAGCTCTGTGATCCAGCTTATGTCATTGTATACAAATATTTGTGTCTGAACGTTTAGTTGGAAGAGCATGCTGTGATGACAACTGGGCAGCAGGAGAGAAAATGGGTCAACTTAACGTTTTACTGCTGAAGGATTATTTTTTTTTTTTTCTCTGAGCCCCTAGTGAGCTAGAAGTGAAGAAGGTTCTATGCAAAGTCCCAACATACGTATTCATGAAAACATGTTTATTGCATGTTTGTTTAATTTATGTTTGAATTGACTGAATGAAAGGGCAACTATGTGTCTGGAAAAACACGGAAAATAGGATTAAAGGCAATCTACATTTTGGAATTGGGTCTGTTTTCAGGTGTTAAAATATCTCTATTTAATTACATACGCTTCTGATTTCCATCCCCCCCACCCCGCCCAGGCAATTTTTCTGGATTTAGAGACATATTTTCCATTGTGTTAATAATAATTAAAAAAAAAAAAATCTCCCCTGTTGCTGTGTAAAATGACCATAAAATATACAGACAAATGCAAAACCAATCCTTATGGAATATGTTTGGAAACCTTTCGTATTGTGTTATAAACATGTATGCACATGTAAGGCATTAAAAATAATATTTCATATAAGTGATCACTATGATGAAAATAAGAAACAAATCCTCTCAACCTTAGATTAACTGTAAAGTGATAAGCTAGGCAATAGAATTAATGTAGTTCAAAGCATTTAATTACTCTCAATATAAGTGAGTTTTAATATACGTAAAGACTCTCCAGTTATTTTCAGCAGTGCATGTTCAATTTTTTTCAGAGGTGATCAAGTCGAATGTGCTGTGCCTTTCCTATCATACTGACTTATGATCTGGCATTACATAGAGTCTATGTCCTGATGTTGTTGCATAAGTCATTTATAGTAACTTCTTTATGTCTGCTTTCTCTGACAGTAAAATGAAGTGATTCCCCTTGTTTTCCTCCTGAGAACATTATGCAGTTTGGTTCATTGTTTATGCCCACTTCTAAGAATTACTTAGGAAAAAAGCTAATGGAAAAAAATGTAGTCTGGTTTTAAGAGTTTTCTTAATTGAAACCATTCCATTGGAACCCATGGAAGGAACAAAAGGGTGAGTTCATGAACTTACTTGAGCTTGTGTATTAGTAGTAACTTAAGCTCCAGCTTCTTGTAGTTATAAAAGTAGTTGACAGCTGTGATAATTTCAGATAAAGTAGTTGTGCTTTTGTGTCAACTACAGAAAAATAGGTGCTGATATGGTGGGAAATTGTTAGCCAGAATACTTTATCAAGTTGCTTTTTAAGCTGTGATATAACAATTTAAGATCAGTGACTCAAGTTTTCTGTAGTTTTTTCATACGTCACTCTTGGAACATTTCTGTGTTCTCTAAATTACATGTAGCCTTTTTCATGAAGATATACCAGCAAACAATTTATTGCTTTTAAGTACTCTGTGATTGAATGTCATATTAAAACCTGTTAAAACTTTTCATTTGAAGCTGACTTTGACTTGCATAATACTGTGGTGATGCACTGATCATAAATTGTGTTCAGTATAAAATATCCTCGTATCTCTACAGAGGGAAAAGATACAATTGTTACATTATTTTAGCATGAAAAAAAGGCAATTGTTCTAGTGATTGGGAGGGCACTGAAAGAGATTAATGTCTTTAGTTATTTCATAATCGATTTCATGACCTTGAGTGAAAGTGTTTTTGTGCCAGGCATGGCTTTGATATACTTTTGGATTTTGATTTAGCAAGCTTTCTGATGGTCTTGCCCCCAACTTAAAAGATTCACATAAATATGTACTAACTAATACTGATCTAGAACTACATGAAGCTGCAATGATCTGTCGGTGTTCTGGAAATATTTGTGAGCTTTGCTGTACAGGTATAGTTTCATCTTAGCAGCAAGTTAGATTAATCATTGTAATGAATCACTTCTTGCTTAAGGAGAGAAGCTATTTTCAGTAAAGATCAAACTGAAGTCCTAGTAGAGGCCTTGAAAACTGTATGCCCAGAATGTGGAGGTCTTTCCTGGTTGCTGGAGATTTTTCTGGATGAGATAAAAATGAAACTACAGGGAAGCAGGAAAAAGGCTCTAGATGAACCAAAACCAGGTATCAGTAGGACATACTTTATTCAAATGATGCTTAAAAAGTTGGGTTCACAATGTGATGTGTCTGACAATCAAGCAACACGAAGTATAAAGGAGGTGCATTTAATTAAAAGTATACTAGTATTGAGAACTACTTCAAATTAAAACAGCTCAAATGAGTAGGCAAAATACACTACAGTATGATGGTCACAGTGATAATACAATGGAGTATCTCTTACAATGAACAAGGCAAAATGATTGTTACAACTTAATCTTCAAAGGTGATATGTGGAAAGAGAGGAGGTGGTTCAAACTCCTAGACTCCTCAGACATTCAGCAAACTTGTCCACACAGGAACCCCTCTAAAACTGGGAGAGTGGTGAGCAGTGGTGTAAAAATGAAAATGTTTGACATAATTCTGTTTTGTACTTGAGGAAAAAAAAAAAAAGAAAGATTTATCCCTTTGGAGGGAAGTGATTGGACTTGGAATCTGAATTGGTGTTTCTGTTCGAAGCCCTTCTTTTGTTTTTTGTTGCTCTGCTTCCAGAATTTAGGTACTACCTCTGTGTTCTCCATGTTTTTATCAGAACCATGTTGACTCTGTTAAAACAAAAGTATAAAAATCTGATGTTTCAGAACCTAGTCAGCAAGGTTAAGGAGGAATTTGTGTCCAGTGCATGCATAATTGGTGAGAGATATTGAGGGCTTTTGGGGATGGAATGGGATTTTTGTTTGTCTAAAAAAAGTCTCATGTTCATTGCTGATGTTAATTTATGGTAATATTTCGATACAAATTTAATGCAAATTTTAATATAAATTCTTCATTGGTATGCTTTTCCTCCTTTGCTGACAGCCCTATGTACAGCTGTTCAAGGTCAGGGTCCTGTCTGACTCACAGATGGAGTGTCAAAGATCTCAGGTATTTTACTTTCTCTGCTGCATGAAGTCAATTTTTGCTTTCTAGCCTTGTTTGGACATCTCTCAGGTAATCAACCACCATTGCAGAAGCTTCTTGGAAGCACGTAATTAATAAGCCAAAAACGGCAGCTCTCTTCTTTCCCATGAGGTTCTGCCCTGACCTTGTGTCAATCCCTCTTAATGAATTGGTTTATCTATCAGGAACCAGTGCACATGGAACAGCGTGAACTGGGTCAGTTCAGCTGGGGAGAGACCAGGTGCAAAAGAGAAGCAGATTTCAGTCAGACTGAATTGGCTGAGCACAAGGTCAAGGCAACACCAGAGGCAGGAGTGAGCATTTGGGGATACCCAGAAAGTGAACTTGGGATGGGTATCCTCTTTGGCAGTAACAGGCTGTGATATTGTTGCATTATGATATTTATTGCTCATCACCCTCAGTTTTCTGGGGACCAATGCAGGTTAATTTGCCTCTCTTATGATTTATGAGGTGAGTACTTTGGTGCTTTGTCTCCTATTATAGTACCTCCTCAGAGAGGCTCTTCCCAACCTTTAGGTCTGCTGTGGTGATTTTTGAGTGCTGTAACATTTTAGGATATATATGAGGTCAGACCTAGTATCACAGATATCACAGTCACCTTGAGTACATTGAAAGCATTGTTCTTTTTTTTTTTTTTTTTCTTTTTTTTTTTTTGGTGCTGCTGGCCAGCTGGAGTTGTGTGTATAAGTCTATATTTTTCTTTTCCTTTCTTGAAAAGACAGCCATGACTATGTGAGTGTGCTATAATAAAAAAAGGTAGTAGTAAGTGTAACAGAATTAATAAATACTGTCATTGTTCCTAGCTTTATAAAGCACACAAAACACTCTCCTTTGATAGGTGAATTAGCAACATTCAGTCACTTTCATTAATCTTTAAATACCTTCCAGTGCTTTCTAAACTATTTCATTTTGTAATGGGGTAAAAAAGAAGAAATAAACAGATCATTAAGGTAAACCGAACACTGGCAAAGCAAGAAGCTTTCTGTTGAAGTAGTGATTAGTACACAAAATGAATTATTTTCAAGCCTCTCAAATACAATGAAAGGAATTCTAGCCATTTCTTATTTAGGTACTTGTGGCTATATGGTTAAACTGATATAACAGATAGATATCCTAGTCCTTTCCTCATGGTTGACTGCAAGCGGTCACTTACTTCAAGACAACTGTTCCACAGTCCTGTGTTTTGTCTTTAGAAGGAGTGTTTTGGCCCTGCAGGGAACTGTTACAGCCAAGCACCCTGAGAAAGGCAGCAGGACCAGATTGACTTGCTAGATAGTCAAACTGCACCACTGCAGCTTCTCAGCGAGCCTGTTGTGTGTCTTCCCATTATCAGATATCAGAGTTTGTATACTTTATTCTACTCCAACCTTATCAGCTGCATTTTCTTTCAGGCTTTTAAAATGCTACAGGTCACTTAACCTGTACTGTCCTGGTACTAGGACAGTAATATTGCTTCAGCAAATTATTTCATAGATAGGCCTTTAGTCAATGTGAGGACAGAATGTGACAGTCGGTATCTTGAGTCTTGTACAAGTCACAGACCTGTAAATGAGAGGAGACAACTTAATTTGACAGGTTATTTTAAATTGCATAGATATCAGAGAGCGTTTTCAGTCTTCAGGTAATACATCTTTCAGACCTGTGCTGACCTTCAGCAGCACACCCATAGCTAACTTTAAAGAAATCCACTTCAGTTGTCTTGTTTACTCATTCAGCTCTTTCTTAATTTGCAGTGTCTTCTGCATTTTTTTTACAGAATCAGTCACATCAGATATTCCAAGAGTATTTATTTGTTATGCTTATTAACTTAATTTTTGGAGCAGAGGAAGAACGGAGTTCTGTTGTTTGTTTTCTACCTGAGTAAGGTTTAATTTGGACACTTAAGGCCCAGATGCACTCAGCAGAGTAAGCAAGCTCAGGTAGTCTTTGGTCTTCTCGCTTGAAGTCCATTTAAATAAAACTGTAACTGTAGCCTGCGTAAGCATACCTAAATTATCAGTAAATAGAGTAGCTCAGGTCCTGACTTGTTACCAGGGCTATAACGTTGAGGTCAGCACAGGCCACGAGACCCAGGAAGTTTGTTGGCCAGAACATGCCAATCTCTGCATTGCTGTAACTGTGCTCTTGCTGATAATTGGGCTGGTTTGGTAAGTCTAGTTTTAACAACTTGGACAGCAGCATATACATCATTAATTGAATGTGATTTCTAAAGTTAAATGGTGTTCTCAGTAGGTCATGTTACACAGCTGTAATATCCATAGTGATTGTTATGTATATTTTAATGTGTTTTCCTATGGGAACTAAAGGGAAAATATGTTTAAAAACAAGAAGAAAAAGGTTCAAAACATAACTTAGTTTTATATTAGTTTTTAACAGAAATGGTAAAATCAAGTAAGGAATAATCTTTGCTTACCTTTGAGTTTTTCGTAACAACACTAATGAGTTTTTGCTAAGCTTGAACTTGCCTGAACTCAAGATTTCTATTTTAAAATAGGCTCAGTGCTTTCCTGTTAAAAGTTGAAGTTGTATTTTGAGTGATTTAAGGAATAATATCCTGTTCCATGTAAAATAAGCCTGCTATTCATGCAAAAATAGTGCTTTTAAATCCAAACTTGAAGTTAGGTAATTTACTGGAGGGTCATTCTTTTTTTGTTGCTCCAGTGTTAGTTATTACACAAAATAAAAACTTGACTTACTGCAAATAGAACCTATAGCATGTTCATCTCAATAAAGCATATAAATTATCATACATTTGCTACTTCAGTGTAGTTTATTGGCAAATGTAGATAGACATGTCTACTATAATATAAACAGTTTAGTCTTTAAGCTACTTTTTTTCATAAAAGATTGACATTTGCTGCTTTTTCCAGATAACAGTAGCCAACATTGTCTTATCGGAAAAAAAAGGATAGCTGCAGTTCTGTAAGTCATAGAGAAGATAAGAACAGCTTTGAATGATGGAGTGATGGTGTGAGTTTGCACCAAGGCCTTTCTGTTTGGAGAAAGATTAAAAACTAAAGAACTTCCCAATAAGCTGACAAAATCAGCCCTTTTTTTCTGCAGAAAAAAAATCTCAGCTAAGAAATATGAACTTCAGTTAAATATGTTAAGTTATACTTATTTTTAAAAGCTGAAATTCTTAAATTTAAAAATTATAAAGCTGTCTGCAACATAGAGAATATTGCAAAACTGGGGGATTTTCTTTTTAAGACAAATTTGGTTCTATGTTTGGTTTTAATTCTTCATGTGGGCCCTTATTTGTAACACTGAGCCTGTGTTGCAGATAAAATCCATAGAATTTGTTCATTTTTTACTAACCTTTAAGAGAACATACACATGAATATTTTCTTTTAAAATCCCTACAGAAATTCCTGGTTTGCATTTCTTGCACCTCTAAATGCAAATCTACTCCCTTGATAACAAAGATTTTCCTGATGTGAATGAGGAATACATTATTGCACATAGTGGTGGATAGGTGCAGTTAGTTCCAGCTCTCTTATTATCAGGTATGTCACATAGTCCTTGTAGTGAGTTCAGTTAGAACCATTTCTGTAGCTGAAAGGGAATTTTACACCCCTTTCTTCTCCTTTCCTCTACTTTCCTCATACCCAGCCTGCTCACATTATATTCTTCTTCTTTTTTTTTTTTTTAATACAAATTGAAGCTATGCTTTTCTGTTTCAGAAACTGCTTCTTGCAGTGAATGTCTGGAATACAAATCTGCAAGAAGAGAGAAGAGCGAGCTCATTGCTTCTGCTACCGGTACTAAAGCTGATTCTTCTTTCTAGTTGGATCTTCATATTTCCTGTTGTTGAAAATGAAAAAGATCAACACTGCACATATTTAGGATAAACAAAATTTACACTGTGATTATTTGAAAGAAAAATAATAAAAAAATACTGTTTCCAGCTATATTATTCTAATATGGCTTTGAGCCATACCTATTACTTTAAGCCCTTGCATTATCTTCTTTGAATAACGTTGTACTTGAGCTGATCAATTTCTCTCTCCTGCAGTAAGTAGTAAATTATTGAAGTTTTTTAATACTGAGTCAGGTGAATATGTGAGTATTTTGCTTGCCAATATGTTCTTTTATGCCTTGCATTTCAGAAAGAGACAGCTACTACTGTGATAGGGTTTGCATTCCAGTGTATCTACAAGAAATAGAGGGAATGAATAAACAGGATCAGTCAAGTGCCATTATGGAAGTGCTGCTCTTGATACCTCATGCTATTGTATTGGTAGAGATTCAATATCACTTAGGATATTTTTCAGAAGAGAGAGACCACTGTGGATTTTCTGCAGGCTCTTGCAGAATGTGAGCCATGAGAGAGGTGATGATCTAGAAAAGGTAATGCTGGGAAATATCTCAGGGAAGCTGTAGTTGAGCGTACTAGTAAAATTGTGACTATATTTGTATAAATTGCATGACTGGAGAGAAATAGTAGTGACAAAATACATAGAAAATAAACTTCAAGTATGAAAACAACGCTTGCAAAACGTAAATGAGTCAGCTGGAAACTAGCATGAGTATTTCCAGTGTTATTTGAAGAGGTAAGTATTAGTCTGGGATTCTGTATAAACCATATTCTCACCTTCCATTTTCTGTTTGAGACTGTGATTCTTCATAGCAAAGTGTAATGTCTCTAAGATTTTTCAAAAGGGGCTGTTTTGCCTCTTAAACCCATCTATATGTCCACTTATCTCACTTTTGGACAGGGAGATTCAAGTCAGAACCTGTCACTGCAAAGTGTCTTTTTCTTTGTTCGTCAGCAATTTTTTTTCACTCTGATAGTATTTTCAGTAATTTTTTTTCCCAGTATTTCTCATCTTAACAACCTGGATATTGTCAGCAAAAATTATCTTCTTACAAGATAATGACTTTTCCAGAACACTTATGAATAGATTTGGATATGATATTTCTATTTTCTAGCTGTAGCTGCTTAGCTAAATCTGTGAAAAGGACAGCACACCTTAAATATTTGTCCTAATAACCTTTTTGTAAATTTAGTTCAGCTTTTTGTTGTCTTTTACACTTTGTTTCCTGCTAGCTTTTCCAAGTTATTACTGGAAAATAGTGAACCTGTCAGCATGACCCTTAACAAAATGGCATGCTAGAAATTTCAGAGAATTGTCTGAAAAATTCCAGTAATTCAGGAGTGTCTGTTATCTTCAGAAGCTTACCCAAATTACAGCCTTGTATATCCATATATTTCTGTTTCTTTACTTCTTCCTCCTGATTTATCCAGGCAAAACAAATTTATCTTTTCACTTCCTTTTTACCTTAGGTCAAATGTTGGGTTTTTTTGGCATGTTAGCTCTATAGGAACTGTGATCCTTAATGGAGAATATTGGAAGCATAGTATTAAGCAGAAATTCTCACCTAAATATTCCTTTAAAATGAAGATGCTGAAGAAGGCTTTTGCTTCTCCTTTTGAGTCCTTTGTGGGTATAGCTTATCTAATGTTTATATGATGTTAAGAAAATTAGACATTTTTCACAGAAAAGTGCAAAAAGACAACATAGATAAACTTAATGGATTCTTAGGAATGTGCCTGCCTCTCACATAATTGCAGAAACTGCAATTTTAAACGGAGTGCAGCACCCCTCAAAGGGAATGTAATTTTATACTGTCAGTGGTGTAACATAACTTATTGCTCAGCACTTAATAACAACTTTAACTTAGGGCTAATGATTTTGCATTTAAACTCCCATTAAAAAGATAAACACCTTTAAACTGACCACTCAGTTCACTTAACCATGGTGTCTGCTTAGTATGAAAGACTTCATGCATTTTTTTCCTCTTTCTTTTGGGTTTCTGAGGCCTTCTCTGGTAACAACTTGTCTGCTTGACACCTTAAGGCTACTCAGAAGTCTCTGATGAAATTGAGGAGGATTCAAAGCTACTTACTTACATAGCTAAAATTGCATCAGATGACCTGTGAGAAACAGGTACCACTGCAAATTCAAGTTCCTGTTAAGATTCCTGTCAGCAAAGGCAATCATTTCAGCCCTTTCTTGCAAAAGCAACCAAATAAAGAATTACTCAAACATCTGTCAGCAGAGACTTGAGGGTCTAACCCTCAGCTAAGCTAGAAACCCATAATGAAGGACAGCTGGTCCAAACTGCTTTTGCTTGCATGAAGCTTCAACACTTCTTTGATGTATAGGTAGGTCACATTTGTGACAATATAGTTTTCTAGAAATAACCTGTCCGGCATAATTCATGCAGTCTGTTTAATTTCTCTTCATTGGGCTACTTTGTTATTTATCTTCAGATTCTTAAAACACTCTGCATCCAAATGTATTATATGTTTCTTTAAAACTGCTTAAACTTGCTGTGCTAGTTTTTACTTGTAAAGGAAGTATTTAATAATTTCTGAGATAAGGAGAAGCTTTCTATTCTGCTTTCCATATTCCTGTCCTGTAGCAAGCCAGCAGAGCACACTTCTCTTTTCTAAAATAGTAAATAGTCCAGTGTTTGTCCATAATATTCTCTGTGACTTCTTCCTTGGCTTTAATTTAATGTGTATACTTGCTATTGCAACCTCCTGTCAAAGGGCTGGGTTTTTTTCTTTTAGATTCACCTTATTTTTAGGTACTCAGATACTTTCAGAGGTTTTCCAAAACTCAGGGTGATCTAAAATTTGAGAGCTAAGAAAAACTAAGTTTTCACATTGTATTTCCAAATGGGTTAAAAGGAGGAAGGTGAAGGGCTGTTTTTCATAAAACAGAGGATAATTGTTGTCACTTCAGTAGAAAGTTTAACTGCTGCTGTTGACTAGAGATAGGGTAGTTCATTTACTTGGAAAAAGCATAAGAAAGGCCATTAGCAATTGTTTATAGTGATGACAGCATCTTAAAATTACTACTATTCTACTAGTAACAACCTGAAGCTGAGGAGGAAAAAAAAAAAGTTTGCATCCCACAGAAAATAAAATCCTACTTAAAAATAAGTACCTAAGAGTTAAAGCTACTATTGAACCTGAAGATTTTTTTTACACTTACTGTTCATATTTGACTTCTATGGATTTCTTAAATTGCAAAAATACCTGTGTTTTCTCTTTTGTAGCCTTCCTGTAAGAATCTGTGATTCTTTTATTCAAACACTATCTAGAAACTGTTGAGAACAGTTTAAGTTGCCAATTGCTTAAGGAGTGAATCTCATGGTGTAACAAGGCAGGATATTTTTTGGAAAGTGAGTATATACAACCAGAGTCTTGAATTTCTCAACCTGGTAGTTAGAAATCCTGACAAAACTTGGATCAGGATTAGCTGTTTTACATAGAAGTGTTACCTTCCTCAAGAAGGTGTAGAAAGTTATTTGCAGGTGGAGAGTAATTGGTGTGGAAAATATTGTATAATGCTGAGTAATACCTGACCATTCCAGGGATTTTTTTTTTCTTTTTGTGTATCCCCACTAAGATGTTTCTTCCATGTTGGAAGGTGGCTACAGCAGGGCCATGTTCTTGGTGCTGAGGTCCTGAGGGAGAAGTGACCCTAAGAATTGCTGACAGTGTGTTGATAGATGTGCATGTTTGGTGTGTGGTGGTTATTGTTGTTTGTGGGGTTTTTTTGTTTTGTTCTTTTTTTCCAATGCCTCCAACCCTACATTCATTTTTTTCATATCTCCATGTATTGTTTTAGGTTACCCTGACCGTTCTTAGCATGTGTGGTATGACTTCTGGTAAAAAACTGAGGTACACCATAAGGCTTCTGAGGTTTCTTTAACAAACTCTAAAAGTGTTTTTAAAGTCTCTGTGGATTTTATGCAGACTTTTGGCTTCACTGTAATTTTAATTAGGTTTCCTGTATGCTTTTGTGCTTGAAAGCTACATGAGATTTAAACTACATGTAAGTAGCAGTGTTCTGCTATTGATGAAGTAGCTTGAACTATTCCAACCCTGAATTAACAGTGACCTCTTCTTATACTGGATTTTTATTCAAAATTTTCTAGTGTTTACTGACTTCCTAATGATGTGAGAGCTACTGCAAGTCTCCCTTATATTCAGAAAACAGATCACAGCTGCGACATTCCTGGGAGACTTCTTTTTTGAATGTCAGTTCTGTAGATGGTGCAGTTATATCTTTGCTGATGCAAAATAAGTTTAGTAACATGTAAGCTTTGTCACCTTCCTCACACATTAAGTTATATTTTAAGCAATGGAAAAATGTCACTTTTCAACATAAAACATTTTTCTTATTGCAAATGCTCCAGTTCTGATAATTGCTGAGTGGTGTGTAAATCCATTTCTAAATACTGAACATATTGAAAACCCCAAATTGGCTACAATAAACCTGTTCATGTAATTTGGTTACCTATTCTAATGTACAATTAAAAAAAAAGAAAAAAAAGCCACAAAATCCTTTTTTCCTGTTTTCTCCTCTGTTTTTCCCTTCAAAAAAATAACCAGACTGGTAATAGCTGGCCAAATTACTGATGCACAGCACCCCAACATGTGTTCTCGCTTTAACAGTTAGTGTCATTTTTATTATGTTCTCATGAGTATATTTTACATATTTACTGTAGATTTGGAAGACTTTCACATTGTGGTACACACTTGTGGTTGAATCATGTGAATAACAGGTGTCAAGCATTTAGCAGGTCTCAGTCTTGCTGACTTGTTTTCAGAATTGTGAAGAGGAAACTCCACAAAGTACTGCTATCTCTTCATGTATGGATATGCACCCTATTTTCTAGAGCTAGAAAACCTGAGCTGATATAAAAATCTGAAATGCAGTAGAAAATTGGATGATTAAATTATTTGCACTCTAGACTTGGAATCTGATAAGCTAAATGCACCATAGAACCAGTGGTAACTGACAAAAGTGCATTGGCAGATAAAATGTAAACGGTATTTCGTATCGTTTAAGGGAAAAAAGGTCCAGATTAGTGTTTGTATTTAAGTACTCAAAAAAAAAAAAAAGTCAAATTTGAAGAAGCATTAGTTTTAGTAAAGCACATACCATTGAATACCTATTGAGACTAAATCACGGTGATCAGGAAATAGCTACTCTAGAAGTAACTGGGCTATTTTGATTCAATGAGTTATTGAACAGTAGATGTTTTACTGGCTTCAAATCTTAAACTGTCAGCATTTCTAGTGGAAATCTCCATTATCCATCTGTTGTTCTGAGGTAAATATAAAGAGGAATATATGTCTCTGTAAATATATGGAGAAAGCAATCTGTGATCAAGGAAGGTTTTGGCTGGTGCCAGCAGTATATGAGCATTATTCAGGCAGTCTACTACAGCTCTGTCTCCTTGGAGCATTTAAGTTAATTTTCCTTCTAATTAAGTAAACCTGAAGTATATCACTGAACCTTTACCCTCCTGGAACTGAAGCATAGAACATAATGTGAGTGACTGAGTTGGTTGCTAATCAAAGCAATCAGTCAAGATAATGAGGGAGGATTTTCTAGTGAGTGGAGGTGGTGTAGGGGAGACATCAGAACCTCATTTAAAGTAGAAACATGATTAGTGGGTACAGGCTTGGGAGGATTTGTGTTAGGGTTGGCAGTGAAGAAGTTTTGCACTCTGCACTCAGGAATGGTATTTGAAAAGTTAATGATCTGTATTTGTTACACGGAGCTGTTTTACACTCTCACTAATCTTTTTTTCCTGATATATGGCAACCACAGAATAGCTATTGACTTGAAAGTGTAACTACAAGTTCTAAGTTAAACTGAATTGTTACTTCAGGGTGGAATTTTTACTTGCTTACTGTAGTTCTTACAACTAAGTATGTGAATCTGGATGGTGTTCAGCCATCATTTATCACTTTTGAGTACTCATTTACAGCTGGATTTTCAAATCTGCTTTTAAAGTTCATTTAATATGCCTTCCAGAAAGTAAATATGTCAGTAAGTTTTGGTTTATTTAACATACTCAAGATAGTTTAACTTGGTACAAACCTATACTGCATTCAGACTCTATTCAGAGTTGGTCAAAACTAGTTTTATTTCAGATTATGGAAAGTGATTCAGAAACACCTGGAGCGAAGATTTATATCCTTACCTAAATTCTGAAAGCACTGTGTTTTTATTGCTCTTTAGAGGAAAGGCAGGAACTGCATTAACACTTGTTAGTGCAACAGTTAATGCAATGCTGACTAGAACTTCAAAACCCCAAATATTACTGTTAAAATGTTAAAAAAGGGGGGAGAGCAATAAGTTTAAATATTTGATCTTTAATGAATGAAATTATTTTTTCTCCTTTTAAAAAAAAGAAAATCAGTGAAGTTGTAAGGCATTTAAGGGACATTACTATAATGTGAACAAGGCTTGCTTCTTTATTTTCTGTTGATCTGATATAGAAAATAAAGACCTCAAGCCTGAAATTTATTTCACTGGAATAAATATGTGCAGATTTTAAATCCTCACAGATTATGTACACCACTCAGAGACTTGCAAACTGATTTATTTCTCAAAAAATTGAAATTTCTCATTCTTATTGAAAGTTACCTTGTGCTTAGCTTTTTCCTGTAGCTGAGAGATTCAGGCCAAATATGTTGGAAATCGAGGTTTCAAGTTGCAAGGATTTGAAAACATCTGACTTTGAGTGCTTTTGTATAATAATTCCATATCAATTGGAAGATTTGTCTTTGTATAAAGCTGTACTGGTGTTTAAGTCCTTTTCCAGAGATGATGAAAATTACACTGTGTGTGGCCGCAGGCCCCATAATCTACACCACGTAATTCCCTTGTATAAAGTAGGCAGTGGAAGGCCACTAGTCATAAAAAATCTGGCCAGTTTCAGCACTCCAGGCTGCTTTTCCAAGCTTTAACATAGTGCAATGATGCCAACTTTTGCTTTCTTCAGTAAATTTCAGTCATCTGGAACTGATGTTCATCACTGACAGCACTCCATTCACTATTATTTCACTTGAGTTACGGTAATAAATCATACTATGCAACCTCTCTGAAGAGCGTAAAACCATTCCAACACTACATCTGTTAAGAATATAATACTAGTCTTCCCATGCAGCAGAATGTTGAAGATTTAATCATAACAGTAGCATTTAGTGGTGTCCATTAATGTATTTGGATATTTTAACTAAGAAAGATGGATTCCTTCCTGAATGAGAAACAAATACGTCTTGGTATAATCTCTTCTATCCAAGGTGTTTTCTCTGTGAAATGGGATTTTGAGATACATGTGTTTAAAACACCTTCAGGAACTTGAAAGCAACCAGTGTTTCCAGTATTTCTACAGCTGTGTGAAATGTTTTGCATGTTAAAATGGTGATCAATTATGGTTCCACGAAAGGGGCAAGCAAGTTCTATTAAGACTCTTACCAAAATCTGGTTTTGCTAACTTTCTTGAAAAAGGTAAAACTTTCTGTTAAAAATCACTACAAAATAAATGAAAATGATATATTCGGCTTTCCATTTACTTTTATAATGACATTGTGATGCGTTATTTCTGTCTGCCTCCCTAAATATGTTCTGGAGAAACCCAAGTTTCTTCACCTACCAGAGGGAACTGACAAAAGTTGACGAATCTTTCTTTAAATAGACCATACTTTCTTCCTTTCTGCTGCCTAGAACCCCAGGATTGATTTATACATTCAGCAAAGCATTTGACACCGTCTCCCACAGCATCCTCACGGCTAAACTGAAGAAGTGTGGACTGGACGATCGGGTAGTGAGGTGGACCGCAAACTGGCTGAAGGAGAGAAGCCAGAGAGTCGTGGTCAATGGGGCGGAGTCTGGTTGGAGGCCTGTATCTAGTGGAGTGCCTCAAGGGTCAGCTCTGGGACCAGTATTATTCAATATATTCATCAATGACTTGGATGAGGGAATTGAGTGCACTGTCAACAAGTTTGCTGATGACACCAAGCTGGGAGGAGTGGCTGACACGCCAGAAGGCTGTGCTGCCATCCAGCGAGATCTGGACAGGCTAGAGAGTTGGGCGGGGAAAAATTTAATGAAATATAACAAGGGAAAATGTAGAATCTTACATCTGGGCAGGAACAACCCCAGGTTCCAGTATACGTTGAGGAATGACCTGTTAGAGAGCAGTGTAGAGGAAAGGGACCTGGGGGTCCTGGTGGACAGCAGGATGACCATGAGCCAGCACTGTGCCCTTGTGGCCAAGAAGGCCAATGGCATCCTGGGGTGTATTAGAAGGGGGGTGGTTAGTAGGTCCAGAGAGGTTCTCCTTCCCCTCTACTCTGCCCTGGTGAGACCTCATCTGGAATATTGTGTCCAGTTCTGGGCCCCTCAGTTCAAGAAGGACAGGGAACTGCTGGAGAGAGTCCAGCGCAGGGCAACAAAGATGATTAAGGGAGTGGAGCATCTCCCTTATGAGGAAAGGCTGAGGCAGCTGGGTCTCTTTAGCTTGGAGAAGAGGAGACTGAGGGGTGACCTCATTAATGTTTACAAATATATAAAGGGTGGGTGTCATGAGGATGGAGCCAGGCTCTTCTTGGTGACAACCAATGATAGGACAAGGGGTAATGGGTTCAAGCTGGAACGCAAGAGGTTCCACTTAAATTTGAGAAGAAACTTCTTCTCAGTGAGGGTGACGGAACACTGGAACAGGCTGCCCAGGGAGGTTGTGGAGTCTCCTTCTCTGGAGACATTCAAAACCCGCCTGGACGCCTTCCTGTGTAACCTCACCTAGGTGTTCCTGCTCTGGCAGGGGGATTGGACTAGATGATCTTTTGAGGTCCCTTCCAATCCCTAACTTTCTGTGATTCTGTTGTTTCACTTCTCTGTATCCTTTTCTCCACTTAGTCTGGGTTGTACTATGAATAGGTCTTATTCTTTTGCAGCCAATGTGACATCAGCTCTTTCCAGCTTAAAGAACTGATATGTGTTTTAAGCCTTATTTAATTCAGTGAATAAATATTTTTCTAAATGTTTTTTGTAATATGCAAGTTTTCAGGTATTGTCATGTTTAAAAACCCTCAGTGCTCATTTTTACCCCCCTCAGGGCATTGATTCAAAACCTATTGAAAGGCTTCATTTCGCCACAGTTCAGAGAAGTGGATTTGGTTTTGTTTGTTTGGTTTTTCCTCCCCACTGAGCCTTTTTTGTTTTTCTTTTATGAATGTGCAGCTGTCACACAGTAGTACCATTTGAAGATTATGTTGTAATGCTTATGGGTGATTTCACTCTCAATTTTGTATAAATATTACTGGTTTGGAGGATAATTCATTTTGTGCCCAATACAAGTCTTTTATAGTGGCTTTTACCTGGTCTCTTAGCCTAGAATTGGAACTTGTAAGATGAATACAGGTGCGCTAGGCTGGGCCATTGTCAAGAAATTAAAAGTGAATGGGTTTCAGAGAGTATATTACAGCAAAAATGAAACCTCCTGATGACAGAAGAGGTAATGTTTGTAAAGCTTTGTCTTAGTAAGCACTGCAGCCTGTAAGACTAGATGTGTAAGATGAAACAGTTGGTAATGTGGACTCAGTGTCCCCTGTGGTGTATACTTTGTGTGTTTTGATTTGGATTAGACCTGATTGGGCCCCACAGACTGAATACTTATCAGTAGTTTGAATGTTTTAGCTGCATTCCTTTCCCTCTCTGCCAGCCCCACTTTGCAAACTGTTGTTTTTGTTAAATCTCACTGATTTAACATTCCAGAAGTATCTGTAAATTTGCCAAATATGTGACAAAAAATGAAAACATACTCGGTTCTTTCTGTGAGGTTAGCATGTAGTTAGTGACAAATGAATTTCATATGTAAAGTCTACCATCTTATCATGGTTTATACTTTTAATTCTACATGGTGACTGTAGCTTGGACAAAGTAGGGCCCCCAATATAGGAAGGGCATGGACCTGTTGGAGCGAATCCAGAGGAGGGCCATGAAGATGATCAGAGGGATGGAACACCTCTCCCATGAAGACCGGCTGATAGAATTGGGGTTGTTCAGTCTGGAGAAGGCTCCAGGGAGACCTTATAGCAGCCTGCCAGTACCTAAAGGGGGCCTGCAGGAAAGCTGAAGAGGGACTTTTTACAAGGGTATGTAGTGATAGGACAAGGGGTATCAGCTTGAAACTGAAAAAATTGATTTATCTTAGATATAAGGAATTCTCCATGAGGGAGAGGAATAGGTTGCCTAGAGAAGTTGTGGATGCCCCATCCCTGGAAGTGTTTAAAGTCAGGTTGGATGGAGCTCTGAGCAACCTGGTCTAGTGGAAGGTGTCCCTGCCCATGGCAGGGGGTTGTAACTAGTTGATCTTTAAGGTCCCTTCCAACCCAAACCATTCTATGATTCTGTGACAATAAGAGCATCTACCTAATTTGTGGGACTGCAGACTGTTACAAAACATTTTCAGAGAGAGAAGTATTTTCTGCTATTTCTCAAAAAAGCCCCCAGTCTATGCAAGAACTCGTGCTCTTCTTGGCATGTGTTTTTATTGTTCATCAGTCTTTCATTGATTAAATCATCATATGTTCTCTTCCATATCATTATTATTTTAAGAAAGCATCCATCTACTTTCTTTTTTAGTAACTTCAGGTGTGTTTTATCTATCTCCTTTTTGAGATATGAAAAAGATATTGTCTTGTAAATTAGAGTAACAGGAGGATTCAAAGGTGTTAATAGACTAAATTTGAAGAAAGTTGGCATCAACTTAAATTAGAATTTCTAAGTAAAAAAGCTGTCTCTCAAAGGCCACTAGAATTCACTAGAAACATTAAAATAAACATCCAAATAGCACAGAGCTCCACAGAATTGTACATCTGTGTCCCAGTCCTAACCAGTTCTGAGAAGCATTTCACACAGTCAGTATCCAAAACCTCCCAAACCCATTTACACCAGTTTCCCTGGGCTTGGTCTGATAGATGTCTTCAGAGCCCGCTTACTGCACTGGTCTGCTTGCACGATCGGTGGCAGCACTTGCCTTTTGCATTATGGCTTAGGACATATAGTATTTTCTTTAGCTGTGGGAATGCAAATATATGTCTCTGCTTCCAGGTATTGTCCTAACCACCAATCTGTAGAATAGTTTACATAAGGAGCATTATTTTTTCCTCCTTCACAAACCTTTTAACTTGTTATTGCATTATATATAGAGTAATAAAGGTTCAGGGGTATGTAACCTGTCTCTCTGTGAGTGCCCTGATGGCTAGACCACAGTTTCATGGGTTTTATGTCATTATGACCCTCTGGATTACTTTATAGACATCATCACCATATGTGTTTTAAAAGAGAAAAATGTCTCCCTTCCATTAATATGTAGGTACTTGTAATTTGGAGAGTGTTTTCCTCTTTGATCCCAAATAGAGAGAGGTATCTCACTGTAGGTGAAACACCTAAGCTCCCAAGAAGTTTTTTTTCATAGGAGTTTTCTATAATTGGCTTATTTCAGGGAGCAGCTTAAAGGAAGGAAGCAGTGTCTGGGGTCAGGGAGGAAAGGCATGGGAACATCTTAAACTGGCTTTGCTGACTGAAGACAAGACAATGTATCATGTAACTATGCCTTAATACAGATGTTTGGATTCCCTTGTATTCCTTTGGGGGAGGAGCTGGTCAAGTGCTTAAGCGGTTCTGCAGCACCTCTAAACTTCAGATATGAAATTATAATTTATTGGACTGTGGAGTCCTTCACAGTTCCTGTCAGAATTAAGTACTCTCAGCAGTACAAAGGGAATTATTTGTTCTAATTTATTTTGATACTTTTGCATATAGCCCCAAACATAAGGCTACAAATGGTCATAACCAACAATTAATGTACTAAAATAAGATTATATGTGAAAAAAACATCAACCTTTACATATAACCCAAAATATAAGTATTTTGGAGATAAGTCTGTGTGTTACTTTTAATTTTTTTTTTCCTCCAAGAATAGCTTAAAACCAAAAGCATAAATTCATCATCCTTGGCCGAAAATTTCCTATTCAGGAAAGGCATTTTGTGGGGAATTAACTCGTCTCCCTGCCACTATGCACTTGGATCTCAAGTGCATACCAGGTGCTTTCCTGACTTGAGACTTCTGTGAACATATAAATACAGAGGAAACCAAGTAATATTATAAAGTGAGTTTAAATAATATCTCAAAGTAGAATGGTGGAAAGATGGACGAAACTACTCAAGGAAGAACATTATATGATAGATACTTGCACGCAGTATGTGTGTGTATTTGCTGCTATCCATCTTGAGCAGTCTTTGCCAAGAGAGACTATTTGCATCCTATTACTTTCCCCTGCTTCACTTTAAAATGAAACTGTTTTATTTGTTTTGTTTCCATTCAAATGGCATAGACCCAATAAAAATGTGGATGCCTTTATTTGCAGAGACCATGCTTTGTTCATCTGCTTTTCTCTGAACCATTTCATGTTTTCTTATTAACTTATCTTTTTTCAGTTGTCTTTTGAACACATGCTCACCTGCTTCAATGGATCCAAAGCTACTAATAAAAACACCCCTAAATATATAACAGATGCAGAAGTGAATATAAGTGGAAATGATTGAATAAGGGAAGCAGACCCAGAGCTGTCATCAGGCTCTTCACAGTCACTAGATTATTTTTCACCTGCTCATGCAGTACTTGCTCAAGACCTGTTGGCAGTGACTATGTATTTCATCTCTCACCCATTTTTTTTCCTTCACCTCACAGGTTTTTTCTCAGAGTTTGTGACTATATTAGGTTCATCTTTAAATCCTGCTAAATGTGCTAAACAATGTAAAGTGGTTGCCTTGAAAAAGACAAATTTATGTTCTGCCAATATTTTAACTAGGGCCTCCTTCTAAATTTTGTCCTTGGAGACTCTCAGGAATCCTTCCAGCTTGTATTAATCTGGAGTGGAAGGGTGCATGTCAGATCAGTGAGGATTGCATCAAAGGGCTAGGAGTTTGTTGGTTTCTTTTCCTATATAAACCAAACACGTTTGGGGAAGAAAGGTGGGAATGCCATTTGGAAACATATTTTTACAGTGTTTTGGATCTGAGGTGTGGTACTCTGAGACTTACAAAACCTGTTAAAAATACTATGATCCTATGTGTAAAAACATTTTTGAAAGCAATCGATACTTGCTCTGACATATTCCACATGTGACGATTGTGTTTACAGAGATTTTCTAGATGTATGAATAAACTTGTGGGCAAGGTGACTTTAAACAAGGTGTTGAAGTTTTGATTTCGTTACAACACTAAGGATTCCAGAAATCATAGTTTTATGTGTGTTCCTTTCCTTCCAGGAGTGTTCTCAGATGGCATTAAATGCTCCAGGCTTTGTTGCCTTGTGCACTTTGTGGATACAAAAAAGAAAACAAATGCTATCAAAACAAATTTACAAGCTAACAGGGGATTTGAGATAATAAAATCAATTACATTCTTCTTTGTGATCTTTATCTCCATTTGTTAATTGTAATAATGTAGTTGGACAGTGAACTCATGGTAGGACCATCTCAGTGGCACACTGCCATGATTCTATTAAGTTGAAACAAAACACTTAAATGAAACCAAATTGACAAATCTTTTTAACTTCTGCCTACATGTCTTACAGTGCTTTCTGGTGTGATGCTGGGCAGTGAAATAAGTTATAGACACAAGCATTTTTAGAAGCTTTTTCAAGGGCATGGGGTCTGACTGTCCCAGTCAGCAGCACAGAGAATGCTTCCCCAGTTCCCTACCAGAGAATATTGACAGAAAAATCTACCTTGGCCTCTTTCCTTTTCTCTGTCCTCTCTCCCCTGTCCACATGAAGTGAAATGCAGCACTCCAGCAAAGAGCTATAGGTTTGTTTTTTTTTTTTCCCCAGCTAAATTAAACAATAGCATTTCTGCAATAGATTGGTGCATGTTCAAAGGCATTTTGTGGTGTTGATTGAAATGACTTATCTGTGTTCAGTATGACTGTTTCATTTTTCTTTTCAAAACTGAGCTACAGGGTCTGCTATTTTCTATTCCGTGAGACCTCTGGAAACCACACATCTTTCTTTGTCATGCAATCTAGTGATCACTTGCCTGGACAGACAGAGTAGGAGAGTAGTGAAAGTCAGTTTGGTGTTGGCTTGTGAAACTGCTGTTCTTACTATACTGTGCACTGCCTTTTCTCCTGCTGAATATATATCTTTAAATATGAAGTTCAAACTGTTTGTACACAGATGCTCTGTATCAGTCCTACAGACAAATTAAAAGTAGAACCTAACTTTGTTTGCAGCCTCATTAGTTCTATATGATTCTGAAGTTTTAAGTATGCATAGAAATAACCATGCACTGAAACATATGGATCCAAGTGCTGACTTTGGTTACATCACTGTAAATCTAGACAGTAACAGTTATCATTTGGATTTATGCTAGTGCTATTAAAATAAAGGGAGTGATTTACTAATGGTGAACAGATTTTTTTTTTTATGGCCATATCAGTCTTGCACAAGTTTATAATTTTGTTTAAGTATCGATACTCACAAACTTAACTCTTTCTTTTGTTATGTGTAAAGAAGTCTATGGCAGGTGATTCATTGCAGAGTAAGTGAATTATATCTAAGAGTATATTAATTAAATGTTCTGTTATTTGAGGAAATGGCTTGCTGGATTTTCTCTAAAGTCTCAGAGCTCTTGTACAGTCCTTAATTCAACTGATTTTTTTTTAATTTTTACTTAATCTTTTTGTTTGATATGCGTATTGCTATTGCATGAGAATATCCTTGGCTCAAAGGAAAAGCATTAGCAAGACAGTGAGCATGTTTGTAATTTCTTTAAAGGATACAGATGTGTGGGTGTGTGATACATTTTTCTAGCCACCTGCAGGAATTACAACCCACATTCAACAGCAAGTGGGGAAGGGGTGCAAGGGAAACTTGTTTCAGGGGTGGTGATCAAGATTCAGAATTAATGCTGCTATTTGGTGTATTCTTGTCTTTCTATTCCCAGCCTTTTGTGTTGTTTCAAGTTGCACTGAAAAGGAAATAGATAAATAGATTTGCATATGTAGAAAGAATAAGAATAATGTATGAGAATAATAATTGCTTCAGTCTATAAAAACTTTGGTCTTGGATACACAGTTTAAATATGTATTGAGCACTAGATACTGTGATCTAATGTCTTTTAAATAGTGTCTGTATAAATTAACATCGTAGGAGATACTTAATTACTACATTAATTAATGCTTTGAACATTGTAAACATTCTGTAATGTGCCAAAATGAGACTTCTGTGAGAAAACTGCCAGTAAAATACTTTGAATTTAGAAGTCACAGAAAAGACAGGAATGACTGCTCTGGAAGGCTTGATGCTGCACCACTTAAGTCTGTGGCAATAATATTTTGTGCAGTAATCACTGATGCTCTGAATAAACCATAGAATTTGTCTTTAAAAGAGCACCACAGTCATTTCAGATTTAGGAGAATCTAAAGCCTTAAGCTATGGAACTAAGCAAAGCAAAATCGTAACTTTGAGGAGGAATGCTTTAAAAATAAATCTCTAAAGAAGGTCCCTGATTTCTGCATCCTGAGAAACTGTTCAGTGTCTAAGAGTATAGCACTGTAGGAACTGGGAGTATGTACCATTGTGCACTAATATAAGCAACATGTAGAAAGAATTTTCCTGAGCTACATGTATTAATAACTGCAAAGTCAAGATCCTAAAGCAGCCCAGAAATATTTAGCTTCCTTGATATCTACACCTTTTCATAATAGATCCCTCTCTTACTTACCTGGAAGAGGTTAGTCTCATCTTGATACACATATATAACACTTCTATGAGTTCCCGAGAATCTGTGAAAAATTATGCAAATATACCATGGGGAAAAGGGACACAAAATCCCCTAAAGGTGGTTGTTTAAATGATACAGAGAAATCGTGAACTAGTATCAAATCCTTAATGAAAAGAGCATGGAACCATGATCTTTTCAGACACACAGAGTTGATAGCTCTAAAATATTAAAGCGATTTCTGATGTCCAGCTCTAAGGCAATAAAAATATACCTTTGGATTTTTATGTGTGACAACTGGACTTATAGAATAATAATGGCCATCAGGAGGATGCTGCACATTTGCAGACCTGCCATTCTCAGTGCTGATGTGTTGCCCATATGTTTCTGTGTGCAGTTTTGAGATCATTGAGGCTGCAGAACAAAAGCTCTTGTTCATCCAGCCCCTGTGTAGCCTCTCTCAGTGCTGAACACAAGCAGTGCAATCGGGGCTGGGCTTGTGGAACTGCTCTGCAACCAGCTGTCCCTGTCTGCCCTTTGTGGCACAGCAGCTTAATTCTGTTCAGTTCTGAAGTACAGGAAAGCATTAAAGATGTCCTGAAGTAGTTTTAAAAGCAGGAAAAAGAAAGACCTAGCAAAACTGGGGACAATATTCTTGGATATTCATTCTTTGCTTATATGTCTTGGGAAGAAGGGCAGTGGAGTAACCTAGACAAAACTGCTCATTTTTAAAATTATTTTTTTATAAGAGTAGATTTCTTCAATGTCAAACCCACCTTGTTATTCCCTCTTTATGAATGAATGATGAATAAAAAAAAATAGTGTGAGGGTACAGGAGCGTTCTTTGAATTGGAAGTGGTTTTGTCAAAATCTTGAAGGGTGCTGTTCGTTTTTACTTCTAGCTTGTGTATTATTTTTTTAATAATTATTTTCCTTCTAAAAAGGCAAGAAACAAGAAGATTTTTGCAGGACACTTAGTCTTCAGCTTGCATTCATTACATAACATCAGCATTCCAGTTTATAGTCTGATTAAAAAAGTTAGAAAATGAAAGTAAGCACATGAAACTTCTCACCTACTTTTTAACATTAGATAAATCTTTGCAGACAACTACAGTAAAGGGCTATCCCTGGAAAAAAAAAGTATTAGTTGTTCTCTAAAGCCAAGCAAGCTATTTGATGGACTTGAGAGAGTCTTACAGAGCACAGCAGAGCCATTAGAGATGTCCTACAAATAATTCATCATTTAGGGCTCAAATGACTTTGCTCTGTAAATTCCAACTCCTGCCGTTATCCTGGTAACCATGTTACCTGATTGAGTAGAAAGTATTATTGCAACAAGAGACTTAAACGATTACCTCAAAGTATTTATTTGGTTAGTTGTAATTCTCTACGGTCAAACTGACAGAGTCAACAAATCTACATTGAAGCCAGAAAACTAGGATATTTGGTATTAGCATGTATAGAACAATTTTACCAATATATTCTATGAAGTGAGAGGCAAGTTTCCTCATATCGGCAAATGAGTGATGAGATATGGGATTGCACTAAACAGAATGGAGTACTTCCATCTGCAGTTAAATATTTTAACATTTAAGAAAAGCAGTCATATTTATCTGTAATATATGATCATCTACAGATTATCTTTTTCCTAATAACTGCTAGTAATTTTTCTTAAATTAGTTTATCCCTCTGTGTGACACCTATATAGTAGTTTCTGCAGTATTCTATGGTGCAACTGTCAGGGACTTCACATATGAAAATATGTTAGACATGTAGAAATGTATTCTTGTGATGTTCTCCTATATTGTGTTTTTAACTGCAGAATCTGCAGAATTTGCGTAACAAATAACAGAACACTGGTTTGATGGTGTGTGCCGCTTCTTTTTTTTTTTTTTTTTAATTGTTAGGCATGTGAAGTACCTCCAATATTTCATGCATGGATTTCAGTTTATGCCTGTCCCTAAGATTTGAAAGATTCCGGTTATATGCTTCCTATCAAATACATTAAGAAGCACTGTATATATTAATACATACAGCATAGGATGAATTCTAAAGGTCTTCGAATTTGAGCTAAATTTAAGATAGATTTTCTTTGGATTTAACTGAGTTCTAAGAACAGGTTTTATTTTTCTTTGAGTTGTTTTCGTTGTAACACATTTCACAGTAGCATTATATAATTCTAGTCTAATTTCAGCCCAGTTGGTGAGGTACAGTTGATACTTGGTTTGCTGCCAGGACATGCCAGGTGATAACTACCTTGCAGCATATTTACCATCAACACACTGGATTATTCCAAAATATTTCTTTATATTCAAAACCACTGAAAGTAATGACCAAATGGCCCTAAAGCACATGAAACTGGATAATACCTCTTCACAAAGTCAGGCATCCATTACTCTGATTAGATATCTGTCTGTTGGTACTGAGAATTAATATGAAATGATTGGCAAGAATACTAATTCCATACATAGATCATGTATCCATCTGGTTTTCAGTTGCCACAGTACTACAGACATACATGTGCACAAGCATATTTGCCTTTACTAAAATAATCACATCTTATAAAGAAAATGATTTAAATGAATAAGTCAGCAGGTTCAAATATTTAAATATAAATCCTTCTGTTACCAGTCTAATTTTATTGAGAATTGGATTGGTTCCCTTCTAGATTAAAATGAATGCATTTTATATTTTGGTTGTCATTGGAGTTGACCCGAGAGGATCTTGGTTTTCTGAGCCGTTTAATCCAGTCCTTCCTACCATGATAGATACCTATTTTTTCTAAAAACTGGAACTGCGACAAAAATGTTAGCACAATATTTTATAATTTCATCCTTAATCTTTGGAACAACCTTAAAATGCCATTTATTTTGTGGAAAAGCAATGAGAAAATATCAAATACACCAACGTATATTTGTTTAATTTATATCATAGAAATAAAATTAGCTCATGTCAAAATTTTGCAAATGTCTGAGGAATCCCAGTCTGTCCATACAGGCATGATGTACTTGCTAGAGTTATTTGACAGACAAGTATCCAATATATGTCATATCATGTTCAGGAAACAGCAGTGTCTAGCTCTCTTCCAACCTTACTTACATTGTGCCAAGTTCTGTGTTTGAAAAGATTTGATGAAGATTTACTATATGTACACTATTAAAGCACGTTATACATTGGTCAAGACAGAGAGATAGATGACATGTTAAGGAACAGAATGTATATTTGGTCTTAGACTTGCCACAGGTAATGTGTGCGTATACATTTCTGCATACACATTTCTGAAAAGATTGAATGTTTCTGTTAAGTAATTATTTTCACGTTTGTTATCTTTTATTGAAATTTAATAAACAGATGTTTTCAGAGCTTCTCACACTTTTACCTGGATTTATTCTATCTTCATTTGAAACTCCCTCAAACTCTTTTCCCTTCTATTTCTTCTCTTGCACCAAAAATCCCAGGCTGTTATGAGTGTTAACTTAAACTAGACAATGGTACATTCCCCAAAAGTTCTCTGAGAAAATAACCTCACAATCTTGAGGTGCTGAAGAATATAATGTATTACTAATGGAATAATATTTATTTATTAAAAATAAACCTATTACATGCAACTTTCCTATTAATTTTGTTTTTCTTTCTCGCAACTGGAACTGCAGCAGGTGAAGGTTTCTGAATTGGGCCAAGAACGTGGTGGTGATGCTGCTGTTGTCTTTGAAGAAGAGCAAGAGGGAAGAGGGGAGAAGACCAGCATACTTAGGGACTAGTTCACATCCTTACATAAGTAAATGTTTGGAGTTATTTCCTATAATCAGAAATATGTAAGCAACCTTTGTACTTAACGTTTTTAAAAACTTTATTAGAATACTTGTCTGTGGAAGCAGTTTTATCTTTTCACTCTGTTTTAAAGCATATTGAATTAACAGATGTGCAAAACCAAGCAGATTTAATAGGCTATACAGAAGATGATCCTATAATTTCAAGATAAAAACACAGCATATTTTTTGATAGAACTGTGTTTCTTGCTAATGCAAACTCCAACTCAGCCAGGGAGCTGTGAAAGAAGTTAATAATGCACTGAAGTTCCTTGTGCAACTTGCGAATGGAGAGAATGGAGAATTACCTGGGGGTTTTGGGGTGTGGTGTTTTGTTGTGTTTTTTTTTTTGTTTGGTTGGTGTTTTGTTTGGGTTTTTGTTTTTTGTTTTTTTTTTTTTAAATGCCTGATTGCAATTAAAAAAAGGTGGCTTTTGTGATTGGAAACTGAACCCCTCTCCAGGTATGTGGTACTATGTGTCATAAGGATGATTGTAACTTTATTTTTAGGTTCAACCCTGACTGTAAAATTCTTGACAGCTTGTGGTTCTACTTTCAGTCAGAAAATTTGCTGTCATTTGTCTAATCCTGAAGTCTGCCATGCTGCCATGGACAGAACTTTATTAAGATTTCAAAGTCCTTTTATCTCTGATGATGTCTCTATGTTTTATAAAATACTATATAATGGCAGTTACTTTTTATGCTATATACTCAAATTCTCAGATTACCAACATGTAGCTTCTCTTTGGTCTTCCAGTGGTAACTGGTATTTATATCTGGAGTAAACATAGTGGTCGTCTCTCTTTCTCAGTAGTTTGTCATAACTGAGGAAGGTCTCATTGTTGCAGTTTTCATTCAAGTAAAACATTCCATCCTACCATTGGTCTCCCACTTTCCTTTGCCCAGTAATCTGCTCTGCCCTGTACACGATGGACTAATGTTGGCTTGTTTCTGTTTTGAGGGCAAACAATTCCTAAATGACCTCTTTTGTGGCATTAAGGATCTCAGAATCCAGCAGTCTTCCTGCTGTCATAAGAAAATGCGGTATAATCTTCATCACATCAAGAACAGCGATGTATTTAGTTAGAGCAGCTTGGAGGATACAGTGTGCACCAAGATATATTCATACTCATAGTGGCCTGTGGCAATGTGATAGAGAAAGACAAGGGAGAAGAATTAGGGAAATTAACATGAAGATAGAGTAGGTTCAGGTGAAAGTGTGGAAGACTTGATCACGTGTTGTTTAAATATATCAAACTGACAGCCCATAAAAGATGCATCTGAGCACATTTGCAAAACTTCAGGCTTTATTCCTAATGTAGTTTTGTTGTAGTTATAGTTCATGCTGGAGAGTTTTTATCCCGCATTGTGATATTTTGCTTTTTTGACCTTTATGGGTGGTTCCTTCATCATTATCAATCTCAATATAATGAAATACAGGTAAATAGAATATGAGACAAATTCTTATCCTTTTGCTGAGTCTACCTGATATAACACTAATTGTAAATGAATAACGGTTACTTATCAGGCCTGAGTGAAAAATATGTAAGTTGTGGTTCTTACAGGCTATAGTGGGGAGGAAGTGTGTTTTAACCTGTAAAGGGGGATGGAGAGCTTCTTACACAGGTGCTTCCTTCATATTCACTGCAGAACTGGTCTCAATCTGGCCATGAATTCTGCTCAGTGACAGCTCCTCTGAGAGTGAGAAATGTTGTACAGGTGTTATTGGGGGCCTTATTGGAACTGCTGAGCATGTAAAGGTTAAATTGTAGGAGAGAGGATGTGTTTGAAAGGAGGATTTTACAAATCTGTTTCTGGAAAATAAGAACATTCAACAAGTTGGTCACTGAGATGCATTCAGTGTGAGCTGATTTTTCCTCTCTGTTACTGGTTTTAGCTGAGCAGCTCTTTAAACTGCAAGTCCAGTGCAGGATCTATCTCATCCTTTTTATGTTATAGAGCAGGAAAATGAGGTCAAGTTAAATCGATACTTTCCTGTTAAAAATTGTTTACATGTCTAATAGGTAAGACCAGCATCCTAGAAGAAAAGGAAGTTTCTTTTCAAGTCATCGAAGTCCAGTCAATGCAAAACGGATGCTTTCCACAAGATGGCAGTGTAGGTGCATTTTTTAACTTTACTGAGCTAAAATAAATTTTTCTGGGGGAAAAAAACCCAAACAACAAAAAACCAATGCTGTGATAACCGTGGCATTTATACCTATAAAGTAATTACTACGTGTTTTAATATTGCGGTTAGTCATATCCTCAGTGATACAGAACTTCAGTAACTTCCATTACCACTGGAGTTTAGTGTCATTTATTTTAGATATATATGACTACTTTCTCACCCTGTGTTTTGTGGTTAGAAGTCATAAGCACTCTGAGCAATGAGGTGTCTGTTTGATAATGTACGGTGAGGGAACACCAAAGACCAAAGGTAAAATCAGGGCTAAGGTTTGTCATGAAAACACACAGAGTAGAAGTTTCTATGAGGAAAAAAAAAATTGATTTTATGTTAAGAAACAGAATGCTGCCTACCCTAAGTATTTTTTTCTTTTAGTTGTCCTGTATTTTTTTTGAAGATGAGTTTTTTTGGGGAGCGTTGTGTTTCCCCCTGCCGCATTGGGTTCCCCCCTGCCCTTAGAAGTTAATTGAGGGGTTTAGCTAATACCTCTGCTCAATGTAACAGGGTGCTTTTCATAACTGTTCATATCAGTATGAATTTTCCTGTAGTATATTACATTCAGCAGGACTGACTGATCTCTCTGGCTCATCAACGAGTGGAATTTCATGTGCACCCACAAATCCATTTTCTGATTTTTAAAACTCCTTGATCGTGGAGATATAGTATGAATCTCATAAGAAATACTAGAAAGCCTGTACTTCATGCAGCAGTGTGTCTTGGAGAATATCAAAATCACAAAACTGTTTTGACAGAACCACAGCTTTTCGTACGTGTTGTTTTAGAGAGTCTCCAGCAGATGTCCTTCGCTAACTTCACATTTTATACAGGAACAACTACTGCAACTGCAAGGACCAGAAAAACGTAGCTGGGAGGCTTTCTGGAGATGGCTGTTACAATAGCACTGCTTTCCAGAAAGAGTTGGACGGAATATCTGCTAGGTTCTTTAATCTAGGAATTCACAAAAATGGCTTTTACAGTGCAGATAGGCATTGTTTTGAACAGAGCTGACAGGCATCCAAATACTTTAGTTTTCAGACCCGCATGACTTTTTTATTTTTAATAAGATGTTGATGTATGTTCTACCAGACTGCTTTTTTTTTTTTTCAGACTGTCCAGTAGGAAAAAAAAGTGATAATATTTTTTTTTTAAATAAAAAATTAATCTTTCTACAAGCTTTTTGTGTAACACCATATTCTGCTCTTAGACTGAATCTTCAGACTTTCAAAAAAATGTGTAAGTAATGGAGAAGTTATTTATCCCTTCAAATGATTGGAGAAGTTATTATTTGTCCCTTCGAATGCAGAAGAGGTTTATCTGTTTGTAATGCAACATGGTCTTCAAATGCAACTTTGTGAGGTCATGAAACAAAAAGGCTATCTAAAACAACTAGGAAAAGAAAAGGCATTATGGAACCACGTTGAGAAAGTAAGCAAATTCAAATACCAGAGAATTACAGAAGATCTTAATTTGCTTAGAGCAAAAAAGTTTTGGCCAAATCAACACAGATCCTGCATTAACTTTATTTCTTGCCCTCACTCCCCTCAGCCCCCGATTTCTTTCTGAGGAGAGGAAATCTAAAATATTCTGAGATAAACTCTTTGCCGTTCTGAAAGTTTCAGGTTTCTTGTAGGGCATTCCAAACACAGAAGGATTTGTCCTGTATGTACTGGGAGGAGAAGAGCTGGGGACACAAATATGCTCATTTCTGTGTTTCATTGGCTTGTTGAAGGTGGATCTCTGAAGAATGTAGTTCTGCATGGATGTTTTAGATGTGCTTCCTGTTGTGGCAATAAAGATCAGTATATTGATGTCCTTTATATGAGGCATGATTGCTGGATTGATATGTTTTCAATTAAATAATACATTTTTAGGTCAAGAAATAACATTTGCGTCCTTGTTATTCTTTTAAGTGATTTTTTTTCCCTGTGTTTTCTTGTGGCCAAAGAATGGTAGTTTATGTACTTGTTTGTTTGTGAGATCTAGGTGTTTTCATTTGTAATAAATTCATGCAAACATTTAAAAGAAAATGAAGGACTCTGAAAGCACTTTTATTTAGAATATTTTGAAGTCTTAGAAATAACCAATTAAAATTTAAATTCAATATTATCTTTAGGCACTTGAAATAAATGTTGTACCTCACCGTCTACATAACAAAATAATAACTTACTGTGATACAGTGTGTATTTGATACCAATAAGGTGTTGATGTATCTTAGAGCAGAAAAGAGAAAATATTTTTCCAGTCAAAAGGACAATTTATGGGAATATAAGGCTGCAAATTAAATGTGGTTGCATTATTCCAGTTCTTTGAAAAATCATAAGGGAACTTCTACTAATCATAAGCAGTCAGCACCTGCATTTTCATGTATTACAAAGGAGGAAAATGGGCAATATTATGTTTTGAAAATTTCACTATTGGACAGATAAAATAGAATTTTGTAAACTGGATAGTTAATGCTACTTTATGTCTTAATTGGACTCACCAAATATTTGAAAACAGACTTCTGAGCATTATCATATAGTCAGAATTTCTGTGTACTCTGCACCTGTCGTCCTTTTCTTGGATACTTATTTTATTTCTGTGTGTATCCAATTCTTAGAGGCCTGACAATGCATTCAATCCTTTACTGGTTGTTAACTGCTTTCTTTGTTACAGGTTTAGAAGCAAGGCAGGGTTATGCTCCTAAATAACAAAAACTGTGATTTACAAAAATTCCATGCATATTGTTTGGGTTTTTTACTACATTTGTGGAATAAATTGGTTCTTCCTGTACTAACGATATCATTGTAAGAGAAATGATGAAAGTACTTCAAAAGAGGGAAGGTGGAGAGTCAAAGAGACTGGAGGTTGAACATTTGTCAAGCAATATATGTGACTGTAGAGTGTGTTTTGGAAAGGGAACTATAAATGCTCTTCTGTACAGGTCAGGGATCAACAAATGGCAGGAAAAGTTTCCAAAGTTAAACTGGGTTTATTGACTTTTTCTCTTTCTCCCAAAAAGGAGAAAAAGGCCATTACCTTACAGCAATGAGCTCTTCTGAGATCTAAGAATTTCTGCATACCGCATCCAGTGAGATCTCCCTCTAATCAATATAAATAATCTAATCAGTATAATAAAAATTGCACACTGGTCCGTGCTTCAGCTGGCTTTTGCACATGGTGCTTAAGAGTTTTCAATTAAGGTAAGTGATCTTATTTGTTAAGTGTGAGTTATTTAATTTTCTTGACTTTGACTAAAATATGCTCCCCCCACCCATGTTGCCAAGTACCTGAAAAGGCAAACATGCAGCTGGAAAAGAATAAAGGTCAAACTATGGTCAGTGTGCCTTGCCCAAAAAGGGCATTAAAAGCATATTGAATCTCTATAGTGTATTGTTTCTATTGTTTTCAGATTGTCGAATTATCATTGAAGTAGAAGTGAAAGAAAGTTTCTTGGGGTTATTTTGAGGAATGGATGAGAACCAGATGATTGCTACAGAATCCAATCTGGCAGTCTAACAGAAACTCAACTGTGTTTTAAAATCCCATTAATTTGTTAGTAAGCTGTTTTTCTCCAGATTGAGTGTAGTAGTAATGAAAAGCCAGAATGTGAAAACTTAGGCTTCCTACAACTTGATTTGACTGCAGCTATGGTAAAGTGGAAAAAATTGAAGGGATCTTCAGTAAGAAGGAACCATCTATCGTCACCATGTAAAATGTGATGGTGTTTATCTATATCGAATACCTTGTCATGTGGTAGCAATGCCCAAAAACTATATGACAGTCTTGGAGGCCTAACAAGTTTATATTTGTCCTTTTGGCCTGTTTCTTATCTGGTTGGCACAGCCAAAACTGGTCTTGAGGGAAGTGTTGAGGCTTTTAGTGCTTTACATGGGGATGTTACTGATTAGCCGTACAGCTGTTTTGTGTGTTATACGTCTCCGTAAGTGTATTGAGATATGAAGGAAAGAATGTCTTGCCAGTGTATGGAAGACCGCCAGCAAAGAATATACTTGGTTAATCCAAACAGCCAGTGATTTGGTGCAGATATGTTTACTATTTCGATGCCCAGTAGGATTTGTGTTGTGTTATTTATGTTATTGAACATTTTCAATATGCTGCTTAAATTTCTATCAGCTTCTGAGGCTGACACAATGTTCAGAGATTTCTCTAGCGGGCTGGCAATTGCTGTAGTGAAAAGTGTTTGGCAGTCAGTGAAGTCATGGAAACTTACTGTACAGGTAACTACTGGTGTTTGTTTAGTAGAATTCAGTACCTTGTTGAGGTCTCAGTCACTGCCCTGAGGAATTTGCAATCAAAGATACGTAGAGATAAAAAACCCGTGTTGAGTTTACTTGGCTGAAAATTGTTAGCCAAGGCAAACATGATACATCAGGCATGACAGATATTATATACCTTGCATTCCAGTATTAGTGAGCCAGTGAAAATAATTTGACTATTTAAATTAAGTACAGGAGGAATTAAATTGGAATTAGGACTGGAGGAATACAGTGGAAAGTGAAGTAACTTGCATTGTTCAGTGAAAGCTTTAAAAGGGGTGGATTTTTATGCATAAAAATCATATGGAAGTTGGAGATAGGATTATTTATTCTTCACAGCAAACTGTTTACATAGAAAAGTGACCCAGGAAGGGTTGAGCTTCTGTATTGTATATACAAAGTCAGGGTGAGAGAAATAGGGTTTAATCCTGGAATATTTTCAATTACTCTTCAGCATTTTGAAAACGAAAGAACAGATATGAACTTTGTGTGGGAATTTACTTATCTGACTGCCTTCAGAATTGATTTTTTTTTTCTTGAAAGCAATTTGTCTCATTTGGTTTATTGACTCAGTGACAGCCCAGTCTTGAAGCTGAGTCACTAAGTGTGTCAATGACTTGGCCAGCTCAGTGCTAGCTGGCTCTATGCTTAGTTTGTGCTATTTCAAAACATGCTACTTCATCACGTTAGTGTCAGTACTTCATCACGTCAGTGTCCGTATTTCGTCACGTTGGTGTCAGTACATCACTGAGCATTCAAGAGCAAGTCCCACATAATTGTGTGCTAAAATAGGCACTGAATTTTAATCAAATTTAAAACTGTCTTTTCTTATCTAACAGCGATAGTGGATGTGTTTTATCACTTACAAGAGAATTGCTGTAATTGAATGTCTTGTCAGTAAAACCATAGTTATCTATATAACATAATTGTTATAGCCCCATTGTCAAGGTCACTGCAATTCTTGCCCAGTTTTGCTGAACAGATTTATCTTGGCTTTGTGCAGTTATATGGAAAATATAAAGAAAACACAAGAAAGAATTTGTTTATTTAATTTCAAATTTGAAGATGGATAAGGTAGATGGAGTAGATCCTGATTTGCTTTATTCAATTTCTCTGTGGTCTGGATTCTCACACTTTTTTACATCAGTTATGAGTTTTCTTATTTAATTTTACTGTATGAACTGTATTCACATTTATGTACTACGTTATTGCAAGAGCTGGCAGAGTTTACATTTGCTGTTTTGTTTCATTTGGCTCTTTCAATTTTTATTCTACAGCATTGTATATATTCTCATTTTTTTCAGTTGGCAAAAGCTTCATCAGAAAATAAGAGAGAAAAATTTGAAGAGGGAACTGTATGCTGTAAGGAGAGAAGCAATAATCCTCCCAGTCCCAAGACCTTGTAAAAAGAACTTTGAATTGAAAAACTGGGAAAGCTGGTGTTATCAGATTTGAAGACATGAAATTAAAAGGGTAAAAGGAAACAACTTAAAAACTGGTGGGTAGACAGAAGAGCCATCAGAGTAGTTAATAAAAGAAGAAACTGGAGCAAAATGAGAGAAGCAAGGCTTAGAAAGCCTTTTCTGAAAAAAAAAAACAACCCAACAAACAGCTCTGGTGTATGCAAGGGGGAAGGTGAGGCTAAGAGGCATGTTAGAACTGTCAGAAAGGCGGACTCATTTATGCGTAAGTTATAGGAACCAAAACCAATAAAAAAGCCAAGTTCCTGAGATTTCACGAGTAGCACTTTAGAGTATGAAAATATCCTCTGCTTTGAACAGGATTTTACCTTGGTTAATTATTGTGTAGATTATTAACTCATGAAGTAACATGAAGCATCCTATATTGTAGTTTCTTTTTGACATGCTTTCTAAGGTGAAGTTTTCTATGCAAAAAATCTGCATAAGCAGTTCTCGTGTCTGGATTAGCCTTTGGCAGGCCGTAAAGAACATTAAACATAAATGATTATTGAATGATCCAGAGCATGAGAATGTATGCATAGGGTCCTTGCACAGAACAGAACATCAGACTCAGTGAAGGTTATTTCTTAGAATAAAATAAAATTGTCTGGTTTTGACTGTAAGAGGGAAGAGGGCTGGTTACTAGTAATCAAATTTATCCTCTATATAACTATGTTTTTGAATATTGAGTGTAATAGTGCAGATGAACCATCCTGTCTGGTAATCACACTTTGTGTTAAATACCGTAGCAAATTTTTAACATTTCATTTACTAAAGGGAGGTAAGAGGTGTAGGAAAACGTATCTTTTTGTAATTAAGAGTAAGAAGTTATTTATTCTCTCTGTCTTATCCTTTCCAACTCAAAGTCCAATAAAAATAGAATGAGGTACTTTTGTTTTGTTTTGTTTTTTTTTTTTTTTTTTTTTTTACATTCAGATCATTTCAATTACAATAACACTTCCAAGGGGTCTGTGCTTTACAGTCTAAGCAAGCTCAGGAGTATCTCTTAATTCAGATTAACTCCCCAGCTTGTGTATTGACGGACCCGTGGATTATTCTCCTATTCAGTTTCCTAGGGGCAAAAACTAGAAGGAGGAACAGCAAAGGTAAATGTCACTTGAAGGAAAACAAAACAAAACAACATATTCCCCCCCAAACCAAACCAAAAAAACCCAAACCAAAACCAACCAACCAAAAAACCCCAACAAACATCCACAGTAGTTGGAAGCTGCTTTAGAGTAGAGGCAGCAGACCACATGATTGATTTGCTATAGATCTGGGTAGGAGTTGGCACTGTGTTACTTGTGACCTGGATACAAACTTTGTGCTGATGGGAGACACAGCAGTGTGTTTGTCACCTGAAGCTAAATAGTCCATTAAGTGATCATGCTACTGTATTATTACTTCTACTGTCTCTGAAATCCTTAGGAAAGGGGTATTTAACTAATAGGTTTAATGAATAGCACCTGTGAAATATTACATGTTTCTAGTGAGGTAGTTCTGCAGTTGTAAAGACTCACACATGGAGCCCTGACAATCCTGACTTGCTCTGGATCTCACTATAAGCACATGTGACAATGGGAGGCTCATAGCAACATCCTTTAGTGGATTGATTACCAGGTATGCACACATTTAAAATAGGGTCTTGAAGATTCTGGAGGAACCTGAAGGAGGAAAAGGTCCCTGGGGTACAGAGTGCCTTTCCTCTTTTTCTCTTGTGGCAAGGGCACAAATGAGGAAGCTCCCGGTCAGTGATGCCCTGCCTGCAAGTGAATGATTTCTTTAGGGCTTCATAGGGCTCTTGTACCTTCTCATTTGATCTAAATCACTCAAGCAGTGATGTATTGTTGAGAGCTATCAAATGCCTTGTCCAGTTGCTAATCTTTTAACAAAAATATTTCGGATTTCTGATTTTGTATTTCCATTGTCCTATACATCCTGGGATCATACTGTGCTCACTGGCAATATGCTGTTTGGAATGAATCAGGTATGTGTTATGGCACTAGTAATATGGACCAGAGTATCTCACTGGAGTCCCCATAATAATAATAACAATAATAGTGAGTATGAGTCAGTGCAGGAGTGGCTAAGATTAACTCAGAGTTTCGGGGAGCCAAGAGATGATTCATCTTTTGAAATAGAGAGAAGCTGCTAATAAACATTAATAGTCATTTTCAGTTGTGTTTGCAGCATACCAGCACTTGCTGTAGATATTGGGGAAGCAACACAAGGAACTGAGAATAACACACCAGCAGCAGCTGTGTAAGCAATGACTTGGTAGATGCACATTGACTTCTCACTGCTGTGGATTTTGTACTCTCTAGTGCCAACATATAGCAACAAACTTTACTGGTTTTTGCTACTGCAGCAGCTGACATTTTTTTTCCCAGTCCTTAGTGCTATTATTTTGTCTTTGAGATTTGCTGGTTATTTCCTTGAATTACTGTATCTAAGTGAATTTTGTCAATGACAAATATGTTTAATTTATGTTATTTACAGTGGCAATTGACTCAGGAAAGCCCCTCTGAAGCAGACAGGAGAACGAATTTGCTCTTCACAGCGTAGATGTGTTTGCTCCTCCAGCTTACAGGAGTTGCATATCTGGCAAATCATTTTAACTGGGACTTCATGCTACTCTGCCTGCTGGGACAGTCACTCTGAGCCCCCTACTGCCTTGAAGCCATCTTCACAATTCAATGCTGAACCATACGCGCCTTTGTCCCACATGCTTCCAGCTCATGGAGAACTCGCTTGCTTCTGATGAACAACAGTGTGACACTTATTTTGTTCAGCTGTCAGACAATGTCTTGGACTTCCTTGCTTGTGTGTCCACTACTAAGAGAGCTTGTATGCTTTCTAGTTGCAGCAGATGTTCAGCTTGTTTTTATCTGGTCAAAGGAAAGAGAGAGGTGAGAGCCAGACTCAAGAGTATCACGATAAACTTCAATTGGTATCCAATTTGATACAGAGCTTTCTGCCTTCAGGGATTTTCTTCCTCCCTACACGTTGCTCAAAGTGGAAGCTAACCTGGTGTGTCACAAATTGTCATCCTTTCCTGGCATTCTTAAAGCACATACAACTGCTACTTCTGTTGTCTGTGCAGTGCCTCAGACCATGGTGGCCACTGCTTTTCCTTTGTCCAGCCAAAATAGTTTCACCATGTGAACTAAGAAGTTACATTTATTTTAGAAGCAGAGACAGGAAACAAAGCTCCAAGGATACTTTTATTGGCCATGTTTGTTCATGTCCTTGATTTTTTAAAAAATTATTTATTCTTTTTTTTTCCAGTATCAGGGGTTTAAGTGGGCCAAGACCTACTTCAGAGACATTTCCAGAAAAAAAGCTTTGTCAGGCACTTTTCTTGACACACATACACTCCTCTCCTCTGAGTCACTGTAAAATTAATGTTTTCAATACATACACTGAAACAGCATTTTTTGTTCTTTTTTTTTAAGGTGAAAAAATACTTAATTTTCATTGCAATCTTCAGTATTGTTGGGTTATCATTGACCTTGTACCTCCTTTGAGGTCACCATTCACACAACCAGTCCTCCAACATTTTTCTCAGCTTTCCTATTTGTCTTTTTGAAAAGAGTATTCCTGTACACAAGAAACTGGGAGGAAACACAGCTGGGACAGCTGTCCTCAACTGATCAAAGGGATATCCCACACCATATGATATTTGTACTCAGCAATAAAAGCTGAAGGAAGAATGAGGCAGGGGGGATATCTGCAATTCTCAGTGTTTGCCTTCCCAAGTAACCATTACAAGCGATGAAGCTTTCCTGGAAATGACTAAACAGCTTGGTGCTGATGGTAAATAGTGAATTAATTCCTTATTTTGATTTATTTGCACATGCAGCTATTGTTTTACCTGTTAAGCTGTCTTTATGTCAACACAGGAGTTTTCCACTTTTACCCTTCTGATTCTCTCCCTCGTCCCACGGAGGAGTAGTAAGTGTGTGGCTGCCTGGGGCTTGGCTGCCTACTGGGTTTAAACCATAACAGTAAGTTTTTTTGCTCCAAACTTTTCGTATCCACTAATGAACTCGGGAGTACTGTGCCGCATGCAAAAATTTTATTGATCTGTCCTTCTTACCTATTCAAAAGTGGATAATCCTTGACTTCAAGTGAATAATCTGCTCATATGGAAAACATTCAGATGACACTGTATGAATAGCTACCATGTGAGGTAGCACAATGACATTGTCTAAAAGACAGATGGAATTAAGAGCATGTGTGTTTGCATTGCAGATTTTGTTAAATCAGTAAGGCACCTGACTAGTTATGTCTCATCTAGCCACTCTTCTGAAAAGAGAGTTGTATTACTGTAATAACATGTGTAATCTCAGTGAATTTCTATCCACCACAGGCACCAGGAATCTTTCTAGCTTGGAAGCTGAATTATTTTGTACAAATACTTTGTTTTTCTTTCTCACACTATCCATTTATTACATGCTACTTCTATGACATTCAAAGAGATTAACTTTCCTTTCAGATTTGAGTACACACACGTAATATCTGTCTCTTTCCCAGGTGGAACTGGTAAGCTTTGGATAAATCAGATACTTCCTAAAACTGAATGTTACTCAAGAAAACTACACAAGTTTTCCCAAGTCAGGACATCTTTCTCCATACCTTCTTACAAAAGTTGTGTGAACTCTATTTAATTAGCATTGACGTGATATCAACTGACGGTTGTACAGGCTGTTCAGAGAACTTTGTGTTGCAATGCGGTGTTCCTTTTCATTGCGGAATGACTAGATTGCTCTGCAGTACTGGCCTCCATCATAACACAATAAAATTTAACCCATTCCTGTTCTGGAAATTATGGGGTTTGTCAGGTACCACTGCACTTCCATGCAATGGTAGAAACCTTCCTTTGTGGAAAGCTTGCAGCTTGAATAATTTGATAGGAAAAATTGTAACCATTTTAGGATTTCTGGATATATATTTCTTAGACAATGGTTAACAACATCTATATATACAACAAAGTTCTCATTGTTGGACATGGAGTGAGAAGAGAAAGAAAGGGAAAGAAGAACAGAAAAAAACGAATGAGAATCTGGTTGTCTTTATGCTGAAACTATTTCAAGTTCTTAGTAAGGTACAGTAATCATTGAAAAATTACAAGATAATTTACTATTGAGCCCAGTATCCTAAAAAGTACTGAGATCTCAAGCAGATGGAGTCTATTGTGTTTTTCTTCTACTCTAAACAGTTGATTAATTCCTTCCAATTAAATGTACGTTTCAGTGTAGGAGCATTCCTGTGGCCTTGCGAAAGCCAGCCCAACTTGAGGTGATTCATAGTAAGACTCTCCTTTGTTGGGATCCTGAATTAATCAAGATACTATGGAGAAAGTAATGCAGATATCCAACATCCCGAAAGACCAAACAGTTTTGTTCAAATTCTTTTATATGCTTTGCTATTTTTATTCATCTAATTCTACATGTACACCATACATAAAATGATATTGCTACGTGAAAAGAATGTAAACATTGCGCTTCCCTTCTTCCTGTTGTGTAATAAGTCCTCACATTGTTTTTATCTTGGAAAATTAAACTAGTTTAGTCAGTTAGTAATTATTTATTAATCAGAATAGTTGGCCGTGTAAGTTATTTTGAAAGTTGGCATCTCTGTGCTGGCTCCCAGTGTATCTCACACTAACTGGGAGCTATTTCCCTCTACTTTAAGAGCACTTGATGGCCTCTCTCTTTGCTGTCCCTCCTCTTTCACACTCAGCTGTGATGTGGCCTTCATCTCTGTCCTGATATTGATTTTTAGTTCAGAAAAGTGGTGGAAAAAACAAACAAACAAAAACACAAGAAAAAACCAAACAAATGAACAAACAAAAACCAACTTGTAGTCGCTTATGTTTTTGCATGTACAGATAAAAAGAATAAGAGGAATTATTTAGTATAATCACTGAGCTAGAAGGCAATACAACAGGATGAAATCTGTAAAATAAAATTAAGAAGCTTTCACATATTCGATTCTTAAGAATGAAACCAATAAAGAAAAGACATTTGATAGAAGTTGTGGAAATCCCAATATGGTGGATTTTTATAGAACAAACTACACCAAATCTTGTCTGCAAAGAACAGAGTGTATTGAGATATGCTGGAGGATCTAATCCAGCAGATCTGTCTAGGTTTTTTTGAATGGCATAGAAGACCTGGATGCCAATGATAAAGAAAAAGAGTTAACTTTGAAATCCTATACTAATGTTCTAGTTATCTGATAATAACCATCAACAAGAGGAACATAAGGTGGTATTAAGATGAACTGCAAAATGAAAATTCACTCCAAAGTTTCATCTAAATCCTCCTACTAGGTCATTTCTTTCCCACTCAATACAAGAACACAATTTCATTGTAACTTTTCATTATCTCTTCTGAAAACTGTGACTTCTTCATAAGAAATTGAATTTATGTGACTTCAGATGTTGGAGAATAACATTTTTGAAGCTTTTGATGGAGCAAGTTAAATGAGTTTAAAAGGACAATATTATTATAAAGCTTATTTAAACTTATTTTATGCTGAATTTTCTTTGCAGTTTGCCCAGCAGGAATATTCAACACTCACATTGAAAAAGCTCCTTTTTCAATTTTGTTTTTCAATGCACATTTGAGATTACTTTGAAGAAAACATGACTTCTTACAGGTAAACAGAATACCGGAGCTGTGGAAAAAAGTGGAATCATTCTTTTGATTGATTTCACAGCATGCCTTAAAAATCTGAGGCATTTTAGGAAGGTCAAAATGACTTTTCCCAATTATGTTTTCCGATGCTGAGAAACAGCACTAGGTTCACTAAAGGCTTGTAGATAGTCACTGATAAAATAAAGAATGTAAGTGAAACTACTTGGATATTGCTAGTACATTTCTGTAGAAAGTTGCATAATAATTTATTCTGAATTTTAATGACGCTCAAACACACTGTGTAATTTGAACCACATTGATATATTTTGAGGTTGGTTGTAGAGTAGAAACTGTACAATTTGTTTCTGTTGGCTGCCATTGGCAATCCTGCACTAGAAGCGTGTGTGCTTTGGCTGGGAAAAAGAACGGTCTTCTGTCATTAGGCAATAGAATTGAGCAAGAGATGGGATCTTGTGCCGTGATGGAGAAATGAGATGTTTTCTTGGAAATGCACCAGAAGGTCAAGCATTTTTATGTAACTTCAAAGCCAAAGGAGTAAAGAACAGGCTGCTGCTTTGTAGAGGTAACAAGTTTATTCATATTTTTTACAGTTATTTTGAGGATAGGTATCTTTTAAGCATGAATCAATTTCAGATGGTGGGAACAGCTTTCCATGTTGATAGGGATAAGTCGTTGCTGTCATCTACTTTCTTCTGACAGTGATAGTGACTGCTATCAGAGACAGGATGTGGAAGTTTGATGGTCCTTGTGTATTCTCTGATACAGTCACTGTTTACATAAAGCAGAGAGAAATACTTTCACTCTACATTGCTTTTAGTTTTAATGGAGAAAACACACGCAAAAAGATGAGATGAAAAGTCTGTGTGCCAGAGAAGTACTTCATAAAACATACAGGAGAAGCTGTATGCATTTCAGACATGTAATTTTTTTATTAATTTTTCTTTCCTCACCCTGTCAGCAGAAGAAACAGAAAATACTATGCTGTCCCACTTTTGAGGCTTTCATAACAATTTTGATGCCTGTTTTTCTGTTTAAAGAAACAAAACACCATAAGCCAGCTATTGAATGTTCCCAGTTATGTCATCTGCCTGACTACAGTCAGTTCTGGGGTTCGGAATCTGCCCTGCTTACAGTGACTGAAATGGATAGATTTTCCTAGTTTATTGGATTTGTTTCTAACAGCGAAAATTAATTCTCCTGCATCACAATCCATTTATTTTATGTGAAGTGTTTTAGGAAAAAGAACAAGATTAGAGTTATTGCTATACAAAGTGTTCCCAAAAAGCCCAGCAAACAAAAGAAAGCCAAGATTGTGACAGATAAGGAATGTCTTTACAAACATAGCTTGGGACTGCTGTGACTTGTGGCCCTAAATGCAGGAAGTTATTTTCCTCCCGGATCTTTTTAAAATATAGGAACAAAATAAAAGTCTAGTGATTGTAGGTATGGTGCATGGGAGATACTATAAGGTCATGTAAATGTCTGGGCAATAGGATGGAGGTATCGCCATATTTAGTTGTGTCCTTTTGAAAAGTTAAATGATTTTTCTTTGTATGTATATGAATTCATAACTCCTAACTGTTAATTTTTTTTAGGATGTTAGCAGTAATATACCGGCATCTGAAACAGAATTACTCAACTTCTTAATGGCACTTCCTTTCTTAACAATCAAATAGTGTGGTAGGATGTCCTTGTTCTTATGCTCTGAACAGTATGTTCACAGAATTGCGTAGAAAACCTTTTCACTTGTTTCCATTATGTCAACTACAAGAAGTGCATGCAGAAGCTTTAGGCATTTTAATAATTAACTGGAGAACTGTTTAGATTGTTTAAAAAACCCAGACAAACACCATATATATGAAAGAAATTAACTCTGCTGGGATAAGAAATCAAACAATTTAATCTCCAGAACTTTACCTTCTTCTTTAGTAGAGATCAAATAGTGTATATGTTTATCTCTACATGTGTTATTTTCTATGATTAATAGGTAAATTTCAGCTTTTATTTACAGTTCAGCCAACAGTACTTTCACTCTCTCAAGACTTTATTAGTATTTATATTTGTATATTATACACATGTTCTTTACTCCTTCTATACATGTATTCTTCATAAGGACTTTTTTTGGTGCTAAAGTTCAGCTTTAGACCTTGCTATCAGGTTTTTGACTCAACCACATGTTTTTCATGTTATATTTCACAGTTAATTCTTGTGAACTCACATTGGTATCATGTTCAGCAAAAAAATATAGTTTATTTCTTATCTGGCAATCTCACTCTATAGCTGCATATTTCCTGCAGTTCACTGATTTTTGCTGAATGTTTTGAAAAATGAAATGTCATCTGTAAACATTCTTCCCTTACTACTTGTTCTGCATTTAAATTAACTCTTCCCCAAATCTTTGTTTGTACTGAACCTTGAGGGCATACCAATTGCTTTCATTTTAGATTCAGACAAGCAGTTTGCAGAACAGACAGAAATGAAGTTTTGGTGAGATAGAGTTTACACATTACAGGAACTCTTCCTTTAAAATTCAGTCTGGAAATCAAAGTTCTTAGAATACGAAATTACAACACGTGGAGTGAAATAGTCTTCTGTGGGGTAGCTAGGAATGGGGTTGAGGTTGGTGGTAATCATTCGGGTTGTTTCGTTTCTTGGTGTTCCCTAGAGAAAGTGTTATTTTGCTTTCCTCCGCTAATTAAATGTTTGGTAGATAAAATGGGCAGAACTGCTTTGTGTAAAAAGGACAGGTCAAGTGGTTAAAGAGCCACCCAGAAGTTTGTTTCAGTGGCACTGAGCCATCAATTGCCCATATGAATTTTGCCATACAAAATACTGTCCCCATTAAAGAAAATTATAAAAGCCCATAGCCCATAACAGTAGGTTTTAATTTTGAATAAAGTCTCCCTGTTTCAGCTGTAAATTGTAGTCATTCTTTACTTCATGATCAAGCATACAAAATAAAGAATATCCTTCATTAATGTGAGAATGGGAACTGTAGTAAAATATAACATACCATTGCAGAATGCGATTGCAAGACTAGACTTTCTATAATGTATTTCATTTTGCTTCAGTTTCTCTCTGTATGGATCCCCAGCAGAATTATTTATAGTGCAGAGAAAAACTATGAAGTAATCAGCATTCTAGAAATCCTATGGTGGGCTCTGAGGAAAGCATGCAAGCAAATTAAGTAATGCATATTTCATTTCATTAGTGGTTAGAAATTATGTTGATATGTAAGAATATAAACAAAAGCTGACAGTTGACAAATTTTGTGTCAAGGGAAACCGAGTGTTTATTTTTAAGTTGAAGCATTTAAATAAAAAACCCCTCTGATTTGTTGCAAGGTTATGTTTTAAAACTTACACTTGTAACATTTCATTTCAATATTTTTTTCGTGATTTATAAATATTTTTCCAAAGCAAAAGGCTGACAAAATTAATGTTTTCCACACATTTTTATAGTACCCCTATCAAATTTTGTAGGCAAAATTTAATTTGGGTCTCAATGCTAAAAGGAGATAAGGTAGTTTACAACAAAACCTCAAGTTAAGATTGACTATTGCTAACTATAACAATGTAAATTTACAGTTAAGATATTCAAGGTCTTGTAGAAGTGGCGGTAAGTCTTCTGCAAACTATCCCAAGATGCTACCTTTTGGGAAACTTGCCACTGGACTGTAAAATCATCACTACAAGTTTCATCACGCTTCTTGTGAAAAGGTTTGCTTTTTTCCTCTAGGCTGCTTTTCCTAGAAGAGGCTCACTTACAGAACCCATATTCAGCAAAAGTCATGTTTTTGAGTGAGAGGTAAGTGTTTTGAGAAACATTATTGGTTCTGCTGTGGTATTAGTCATGTAAATATTTAGGGACTATGTCAAAACAAGAGCTGAATAAGAGATGGAAACAGAAAACATTGCGTAATGTCTCTATTGTATCTTTTTTATTATTTGGAATTTCAGTTTTATTTATTATGACATTTATTATTCACTCTTTGTTTTCCAGTTTGATTTTTAAATCCCTTTGCCAATCCCAGCCAGAAGCTGCTGGGTACTGTTAACTTCTGAAAGTCCCTCTTCTTCAGTGTGGGCAGTTTAAGAGGTTTAGGATCAAAGACAGTGGTTTGGTGGACCCAAGGACAGAGTAAGAGGATCCAACAAGCTCCTGGATTAAAGAGGCACTTGAGTGTTGTCTAGCAAAGAACTGGAGAGATGGAATGAGGTTCAGAATTACCTGCCCCTGTAAACAGAAACAATTTGTCATGTTCTTTTTCTTTATTTTGCTGAGAAGAGCTGGTTTGCAGATGACAAAGAAAGTGCAGTCTGCCTTTGCCTTTCAACAACCACTTAGTACTTCATCCGTTTTCCCTGATTTTCCTCCAACACACTCTAAGAAGGCCATGTCTGCAAATCTTCTTGTAGAAGGAAGTCAGGTCTTACTTATAATGAATGATTTTTTTTTTTTCTGCAGTAAACTTTCTTAACTAAACTAGGGCTACTGATTTTACACTGTACTATTTCTGCTCAGAATAAATTTCACGTGGAAATGCCCCAGGAAGTAGAAATTTCACAGGGCATTTTACTTGCAATGTATCTCTCCATCGTCTCTTGAAATTTGGTTCATAAACCTTTCATATTCTTCTGTAGCATTGGCTGGTGCAAGCTTTCTAGTGAGAGAGAGGACATCCATATTTATTGAAAAATGGTTTCATAGCATACCAGAGATCACAAATTGTTTGGAAAGGATACATGGAATCCTGTGATTCAAATCATACAAGTGCAGAGAAACGAAACAATTTTTTTATAACAAACTAGCAACTGACAGCTAAAAGGCAGAGAACAAACATGAGCCAAAAGAGAGAAAATTATAAAGGTACGGTTTAATTGCCCCCAAAATTCAGCAGCTGCACATTGGCAAGTGCCCTCTGTGGTTTGGAAATTAAATATTATTAAAAGTTAATCCAGTAGACTTTCCTCCTCAGGCCAAGTGCAAGAAAGAAAAGCAGAACATGCGTGCCTCGTCATGTACCCATGAACTTCTTCCTGCATGGCCAGGATGTGGGCTTGCGCGTCATCCTCGTGCCTCCATTGTCCCACACCAGTGTTGGTGCTGATGGTCCCTAGTGGTATGAACTGGCTCAACCTTCTGAAAGCTGAGTCACTCATATTGTGCGGTACAAAAGACTGTGGACAAAGTCTTGGACAACTTGTGTTGCTTTGTCAGCAGCTGACTTGTTCACAGGAATATCTCATTGAGAAAGGCTGTAACGTGACCAAATGGGATGAACGTCTGGCAATGAAGGCACAGGGGAAGTGTGGGCACAGTGAGGTTTTTGATTCTACTTTCTTTTCCCTTTTAACTCGTGATCCTGGTTTTCAGGCCTATCTGTGTATTTAACCGTGACCTCCAAAGCTGTAGTATTTCAATAAGCTTACTTGTGTTACTCTTGTTTTACACAAGAAACAGAAGGCAGTATACATTTGTTCCAGTTTTTCTCATGGAGCCTGTGTAGTAAAAGTGATTACATGTAAATCGGAAAAAAAACCCAAACCAGTAAGCACACACATGGAGCTATCTAAAAGATGTTTATTTTTAAAAAAAAACTTATGAATTACAGGATCTGTGGTACAGGTCACCTGCTTGTTATTACATGTTGCCACATTGCAGAAGCATTGCAATTTAGCCTTTTTCTGGATCTTCATCCATGATAATGTGAACTTCAAAAAAACCTGCCTGGCTACTTCGCGTTTACAAGAGAGTAAGGAATTTATGGTGTGCTCTATTATGTAGGTGTTTTTAAATATTAACAGAAATAAATGATCTTTCAATTCTTTCCCCAATCAGTTTCTTCCTTCTAAAATATATTGTACGTTGAAGTACAATCTGTTTGCAATGTACTATGATAAAAGTATGACAACTAGTGTTCATGAGAAAATAGAAGGCTTATTTGAATATCAGCTACTAGTTAAAAACCAAAATTGCTACCCCTACGCAGTAAGGTAGTCACAGCACATATTTATGCAGGATCAAAGTGAGTTTCATTTCCAAACAGGTCATGGATTCTTGAGAATAAATTATATGAGCTCTGTCCAGTAATGATGGAACTACTTTCCATGATGTTAACAGCATATATTGTCTTTGAAATAGAAATATTTTGCCCTGAACTCCCTCCCTGCCAAGGAAAATAAGGTAAGTACCTCTAATACTCCTAGTCTCAAATAGACTGAACAAATTCAGGATTATCTTTGTCACTAACAATAAAATTTTTCTATGAAGCATTTTTTGTATGTTTTGGATAAAACAAAGCTTCTACTTTTGCTTTTAATGCTAGAAAATATTAAAAGTCTTTCAAACGTGATGCTAGCACAACTAACTGCATTCTGAGAAGTAAGAGATTACAGGGAAATTAGAGGTATGAGAATATTGTACTAATTAAGAATTCGATCTTTTTTTGTGAGGAAGCCTGCCTTACTAAAGTAATCCCATTTAATTGGCCTTCCATCTTGAAAATTGTCTGCTTTTGCAAAGCCAAAAAGTACTATATCTCAGTAAATGCTGCAGACAGGGACCTGTGAGTTCCCTCCCTGGCTTTTCAGGCCATTTTGCCAACTTGCTTTCTAAGCTTGCAGCTGTGTTTTTGACATAATTTGCAAGCTGTAGAATTAGGAACAGACAAGAATGTACTTCTTGTATACTCCAGATCAGCTGATCAATTATTGCTGGTGCACAGGCCAAGAAAGGAAAGCAGGTACAGTAATGTCCTCAGACCTCCTCCTGGGCAGAGCTGATGTTGGAGGGGTATATAGGCATTCAGATTATTCTAGTCCATTCTAGTCTGTCAAGTCTGGAGTTTCCTTAATGTAGCAACATATCACTTGCCAGAAAGCCCTTTGAAATGCTGGATACCTCTTCTTCACAGCTGATTCCAGGCCATTTTAGGAAAACAACTCCTCCTTTTCTCAAACTGAATTAGATGTGTACTTTCTGTCCATCAAGGGTAACTCAGAAAACATGAAGGCACTGTGCATGGTGTCCTCATGCTGCTAGCAGCACTGTTTTTTTTTTTTCCTACCATAACCAGAAGTTTCCCTTCCTTCACCAGGATGTGCACAAAGATGCAGGACTCTACTGTTTCAGGCAGTGGCCAGCCTCACAACTGGTTTCAGGTTGGTGTTGTGTTTGTTTATTTATTTATTCATTAACCCTCCTGTTACACTACAGGTAGCACTGTTATCAGTTCCTTGGTATGAGATAAAATCCTGCAGCCTATTCTTCTCTGTATAATTTCCAAACCTCTAGATCTAGCATGGTAAGTGGAACTTTGCAGCCACACTCAGCGATTGCAAGAGAAACTAAGAACTTTGCATGCAAATAGGCATTTTGCCCTTCTCTTTCTTCTGACCTAAGGCCTAGAATTTACTACTTGAGAAGTTCCAGAAGCACCATAGTATGGCCCATGTAGAACGTGTTAAAGAAGTAATGTACAGAACCATGGAACAGGCCAGGTTGGAAGGGATCTTGAAAGATCACCTGGTCCAACCTTTCATGGGAAAGAGAGTTTAGATGTGATTATCTAGATGATCTATAACATCATAGAGTTCTCTGTCACAGAGGAGATGCCTCTAACAAAGCTTTCCTTCAGCTTGGGTGGATTTTTGTCTGTCTCCTTACCCTTTACGCTCTTCGCTGGAACTGGTTCATGTTCTTCCCTGATGGGAATTTTGACACTTCATCTCTCAGACTCTGGACTGGTCTCCAGCCAGTGGGTAACAAGTTCCTTTTCAAGTTCTCTATTTAGTCATCTGGTGAATGTGTTTCACCAGAATTCAAGTGAAACTTACCTGGTACCAGTCTGATTCTAACTATGGGTGGAAACACTCCAATTCTTCTTCTGCTAAGGTGACCCCAAGCTTTACAGATTCCCTTCCTTAATGACTACCTTTACTTCACCTTCTCATTCTTGACTGTCAGGCACCCAACCTCAAAGTGTAAAAACGTGAAGTTGTAGGTGTGGAAAGGTCAAATATGAAAAAGAATAATGTAATTTCAGCCTGGCACTAACAGAACATGAGATTAAAAACAGTGCTTTGCTAGATAAGGAAAAACTGATGCATGTCGAGAGGCCCCAGTCCTCAACTATCAAATCTTCCATCTGACTCTAACCCACATCATTTAGAACGGGAAGCCCAGAAAAATCTGTTTCCTCCAGATCATATTGACGTAATCGTATACAAGGTAATTAATATTCTGGATTTCAACATGGACCACTGGAATCCTCAAAGGCAAAATGAGACAAGAAAGCAAACAAAACATTTCCTTTCTTTTCCAGAGAAAGATAAATAGAAACAGCTAAGCAAGCTCTGACAAGCTTTAAAGTCTGATATGAAACTAGATTGTATTATACCACCTAAAGAGGATGCCGGAGTCATCAAATTGATAAGAGTTTGTTGTTCCACTAAATAAACCTCTGGTTTTGGAGGAAAAAAAGCAAAACAAAACTAACAGTTTGTGACTAGAATGTCTCTTCATCCAGAACTGAAATGCTGTCTATAAGACTAAAAGCTGATGGTTTTAAAAATCTAAACATTTGCTAAACAGTAAAGGACACAAAGCAAATAATTTCTCAAAACTTTTTGTTTGTTTGTTTTGTTTTGTTTGGGTTTTTTTGGTGCTATCAGAGAAGACACAGTATCCTGGTGGATTTTAAAGCTGTTCTTTTAATCAAAAATGTGATGTGTGGCAAGAGGTTTGCTTTTCATCAGCTTCAAGTTTTTCTCCTTTCTTTGGCCACCAAGTAAGAGGGTGGTGCAGGATGTAAAAAAAAAAATACACTGATCTCCACTGGATTTAATGAGTACAGTTTTAAAACTAATTTCATACAAATTTATCACACCATTTCATTTTTTAGATATGTGAATAGAGTTATGTATCCAACAACAGATATGCAAAATCCTCAAATGCTGCCAAAGAATACAAGTTATACAAGCGGGCATGTTGCAGGCTGACTTAGTGACTCAAGCCTTGGCAGCTGGCCTATAAACAAAGCTACTGAATTGGTTTGAATCTGTCTAATCATAGAGCTTCTTCTGCAGCTCACTTTCAAATATATGCTTTAAAGAATTACTAGAGAGTGAAAATTTGATCAAAATGCATGAATTACTAATGAGTTGAAAAATTAGACTCAGCTTTAGAAATCCAATTATAATAGTTGTATTTCAGTCTCTGAGTTTTAAACAGATATGAATACAAGCTAAATTTAAAGCAAAGGTTTGCAAATCAAAATGCATTCTCTCTATTACTGTAATCTGCATTTCTGCTTTGGGACTCAGACTCCAGCTTCTGTACCAAACACCACTGTCAGAACTGCTGATCACCTACAAAAAATGCTTTTGAATATCAGTCAAATAATGAGGATCCAGTAGTGCAGGTTGGTTTACGGATAATTGGAGGCCTATTCATACATTCTGTGTGTACAGAAAATAACAGCATGCAAGGAAAAAGTAAAGTAAATGATTAGAAACCAATAACTCTGATTCTGCAGGTCAGAACTTTCCTCAGAATTATAATTTTATAGAAGTAGCTGAGTTCCAAAAGAGTGTAGTCATGCTGCCTATGAACGTTATTTGGCAGTTTATAAGAGCGTAAAATGTATTTGTACTCCAGAGTCCATAGCAATAAGTGTTAAGTATTTATATTTGAGGATAGTTTTCCTAGCATAAAATTTCCTGCTTAACTGATAGCAAGTCTTCTTAAGTGCACCTCTATAAATACTAAAAATGTAGAATGATACTATAATGCTAGAGTCTCTATATGTAGATTTGTGCTAATCTGCACTTGTGACCCTAAAGTCTCATGACAGCTCTTTCTATTTTCATTCCTTCTAGAACATTATTTGTTGACTTCCAGAATGGGGAACTCTGTCACCTCTCCCTGGAGAGGAGGGAAAGAGTATTAGCATTTCATTTAGAAATTGAACGACATCTCAGTTTATGCATATTTTCAACTACTATCAGCAAATCTGGACAGTTTGTCACATGTTCTGGAGCAGCATTTACAGTTTGTTAGTGCCCAAGTCCATGTAAATTAGCACTTTCTTCTGCATTTTCTCCAGAATTGTGCAGCTCAGAAGCTGTGACCCAATACATTTGGAGATGAACTTTAGTTTTCTGGTATAGGCCAAAAATTACTTTTAACTGAATGTTTCTCTGAGTATCCCAAAATTAAGGGAAGCTGGAGGCAAAGTGCTTAACTAAGACTAGGACAGCCAACAAAGCCCACTTTTCTCCAGAAGATGGACAGCAATGTCAAGCAGGAGGCGTTGGAGTGAGGCAGAAAATTCCAACTCTTTTTTTTTTTTTGAATTCTTGCTTTGTTCTTGCCTTCCTTGCTTACACGTGCTGTCCAAAATGCTTAATCCTCACAGGGAGGTTTGGCAAAGAGGGGGAAAACTCCATGCCTGCAGGACATGTATGCAGTTAATGCCCCAGTGCTATACACTGTCTCATAACTTTCTGTCTACAGCACAGAGCTAGGCTCTGATTCAGTTGACCAGTATGCTGACTTCGGTCTCACTGAAGTGGATGGGATCTAAGCATTTCCCTGCTGAGCGTGCATTTTCAAATATTGCTTTACGTACAGATCTTTCTGCAAAATGACTGATGTTTCAGTGCCAAAGTTCCATTTAATTTGAGAAGAAAAATACTTTTTTGTAAATGCAGCAGCAAGGGTTGAGAAATTAAACACATTTAGTTTATTTAAACAACTACGATTTCTTTCAAACTATCACTAATTGAAAATGCCATTAACAAAATTTAATATGCTTTTAGTCCCTGTGTCTGGGAAACAGACCCTGCAGATGGTTTTTTGGCACCCCGTAGTATTTCAATTAATGCTACCAACATATTTTCATGGTTAAATGTTCTAAGAAACTCTCCTTGGAAATGAATTTTGAATTTCATTCCTATGTGTAGAGTGATTAATGAACCATTTTTCTTCCTTAAGCTGTATAAATATTTTTTCCAACAGTTTATGGTATGATGACAACATGAGGAAAAATTAGTGGCCAAAAGCAACCTTACTATTCATTCCAATATGTATACAGATTCTTTGTTGCTCATACAAATGAATCTTATTCTTTTAGCCACAGAGTTTGCACCATGTATGTCTCATAGACAAGTATTCTGGAATAAATAGCTACTTATCTTCAATTCAGGTTAGTAGTGCAAACTTTAATTTATGGAAATGTTTTCTCTCTCTCTTTTTTTTTTTTTTTTTTTGAATGGTTGACGTATTAGACATAATGAGGAATGACAAGGAGTAATTAGACTACTCAGATGATACATATGATGATTTTCAAGGAACACAGTCTCAGAGATGAGCCTCCTGAATACATTTTTGGTTTTGGTCACACTGTAACGTAATTATTATTTTCATTTTTTTTTAGGCAGAACTCACTGTGGCACCCAGTGGACAGTTCTGGTTTTTTACTTACCATTATTCTTTGGATGGGTAGCTTTCAAAGGGAAGTTTGGTTTTGGAGGGGTTTGGTGGTGTTTTGTTTTGTTTTCCCTTCCTACTAGTAAAAAGTAATACTCGCAGCTCAGATACCAGGAGGAGAAAAACCTATATTAAAAAAAAGGAAATTCCTCCTGCCACAAAGACTCTGTCATTAAATATTCAGGAAATGTCCTGTGCACTGAATCATGAATGTTTCAGTGACTGTGAAATTGATCCATCTGTGATAAAATATAAAGTAATATATAAGAGATTATAACAGATAAGGCAATAGATTTGCCTCAGCAGGTGGAATTTTAGAGATGCATAATATGTCAAAGATTATACACCACTTAATGTGTGAGTGTTTAAATGAAAGAGCAAATATAATTTTGGTATAATTCAGGAACTGAGTTAAATTTCAAATTGGACTTAGACTAGGTAAAACCTGCCCAATGACATGTAGTTTATACAGATTTAAGCATATTCCATGAACTTCACAGAACAGATTTGGCAGATGAACGTCACTGAAAAATAGTACTTTAAAACCTAAAAGTAACTAGCTTCAGGTGTGTGCATACATAGTGTATGTTGCTCCAGAACAAAACATAATTTTTATTGTATGTGTATTTTGTGAGTGTATAGATATATATCCACACACACATATGTGTGGATATATATACACACATATATGTGGAGAGATATATATATAAATAAAATAGTAATGTACAAAGAATGTAAAAATGGAAGTGTAGTAGTCCCCGTATGAAGTCAATATATACTTTTCTTCCTCTAGGAAAATGTGAGTACAAGGTGAAATGATGGTGTCACATCACGTGTATATGAATCCCTAACTGTGTTTTCTCTAGCCTTGCATTAATACATACCAAGGAAAGTAACTCTCTTAAAACAACAGCAGTAGTTTTGATAAGTGTCAGCTAACTTGCAAGCATTGCTGAGGGCAGTGTATTTAAACAGTCTTACAAATGCAGAGAAAAAAGATCCATACAGGAACACTATATCTGTCTGAATTGAAATTGCCACAAGGATTTTGTACAAGGAAGAGGATTCGCTTTAGTAACAGCTGTTCCAGAATAAGTGGCAGAGATTTCATTATTCTCTGCCCATCTGTGTGTCTTTCTTGAGAGCTGCAGCATTCATGTGTATGTGAGGTTAACTGCTTGTAGTGTTAATTGCAGCAATAAATTTTCAAGGTCAAACGCTGTACAAGATTCTGAAGTGTTAGTCATTTATGTAAATAGGAATGGCTAGATGAGCTAAAATACAACTATTTTTCTGAAGAATTTTACATTCCTATATTCCAAAAATATCTTTACTTCCTCTTCTGTTCTGTGGGTTTTGTTTGTAGCTGTGGGAAAGTGCACTCAAAGTTGTCTTTTTGCTTTTTTTCTGAAAGCAGGCAGAAGTGTGCTTGTTCTCATGTCCTACAGTAAGGAGTTCAAAGCCATGTAACTGAGAACCTTATTTCCTATTCTTCTTTAGTTTCTCAAGATTTCAGCTGCTGAGGAAAGCTCACATTGCAAAGATAAAAATGCTACTGAGATACCTTGGGCCATTTCTGTGGAGTGGAGCATAATCTGAGCTAATAAACTGGCCTTGCAGTTTGTCTGAAATCAGTGAAATGGGTGATGTCTCTAGTGAATATGCTCTTGGTGACTGCTGAAGATGTGCAGTTGTGTTTTGGTGTAACTGGAGTATAGTTCATTGCTGAAGTGCTTATATTTAAGGTAGTCCAATGGAAACATGCAGAGGAGGTGGCAAGGTCAGGTTGACAGGTAAGGGTTTAGATAAATATTTTGCATTCTTCTTGGATGTCACTACAACGAATTTCTGCTTCATGAGGCTAGATCTAGAGCCTTAGATCATCCAGAAATCCTGGACCAGATGTCAGATCTGTCACCAGATGATCATCCTGTCATATGTGGCCTCTCTTCTGGATGAGAGCTGAGGGCTAGAAACCCTCTGACGAAAGTAAAAGCTGAAGAAGTGCAATTCTGTAGCAAGAAATCAATTATTCCTCTGCAATGGTAACAATCTCTTTAAGATTTGCCCAGCAGATGCTAGCAGTGAATTAACACAGAGCTTGTGGAAAAATAAAAGGAGCTGAATATGTAACTTGAAATAGATTATTTTTTTTTTTCCTTGGGGTTAATTTTTACTGTGAAGATTCTCTTTTTATTCTCTGAATCCCTGAGCGTAGTGTGTTAGACTGCCTCTGTATACAGATCAGAAACATTCAGGTTTAGATTTGGTCTACAGTTCCAAATAATGGCCTTCCACATAAACAACGGGATTAAGTTGCTTATTTCAAAGGTGTTTTAGGTTTAGCCTTTTTGCATCTTATATATTTTTACTTGACTGGTTCTCTTCCTGTTTACTGTCATCTTAGGAGTAACAGCATAACTCTTCTTGTTTACTGCTCGTCTCAGTTTAAATTACAAATTTGACCTGACATTAAGCTGTTCCTTTTTGTACTGGAGGAAAAAAAAAAAAAATTCTAAGTCATATGGTATTATCCTTCACTTCAGTTGAACCATCTGGACTCCTGGAGCCAGTGCTGTAAACTGTCAACATCTCTTGATGCAAAGCAAATAGACTGAGCTAAAAGGGAAGTTCATGCTGGAGAGTCATCCTGTAGAAAGTTTAGAATAGTTCAACACTGGAGGAAGGAAATCATTATCTGTAAGAAAAGCCCAAAAAAAAGCCGTCGCCCAAAAGCCGTTGCATTAGATATCTAATGCTGTTCGTTTAAAGATTAGCCTCATATTCAAGATTTCAGTGGAAACAAGATTTTGGTTTTACTAAAGTTTATTTTTGGTTTGCTGTTTGCAAAACTCATGTTCCAAACAAGAGGAAGAGGTCTAGTCTATCATACCAGAACTTTCTTAATTTAAGGAAACTACAAGGAGTTACTGCATGGATCACCCCCTCAATAATAAAATTGATACACATATCATTTTATGGTACACATAATACAAGTCAATCCCAGGTCCTTCTGAACCGAGCAGAATATAGTTCCACATAGTTCTGTTGATGATTGTAATTATGCACCTTTTTTTTTTCAGAAACATTTCCTTGAATCAAGGTGTTAAATAATATAAATAAAGTAACATACTCATGTCACAATGCAGTTGAAATGCCTTATGATTCGGGCTTTCACATAGAATAATAAACTCTGAAAAAATGGAGTTCACTAGTAATATTTATTCTTTACCCTTAAAAAATTCCTCTTTGAAACTGTAAAGACCCACTAAAAAGTAAACTCATGTCACAGGGAACTGAATGCTCCTCACGAATAATGGTCATTTTATGAGTCTAGATTATAACTTGTCATTTTATGTTCTTGGCAAATAGAATCTCTCATTTAAAATATTTATTTTTCCTTTTGGCTGAGTTTCCCTACAAAACTGAAACTGTTGTCTTAAAAATGATGATACCACAGGCAAAATAAATTAAGTCTTGGAATTATGTCAAGACTTTTAACTGAAGGTGAATTTTCAAAAAATTCTTTGTGCAGAAATAAAACTTGCTTTCTCCCTTTAACTCATCTTTCTACCTACTGCTTCTCTGGGTGTTTCTTTCTGTAAATCAAACATATGCTCTTTTTCTTGCTTTCTGGAAGACTTCCAAAGTTTGGGGAAAAGTCTTACAGGAAAGCTTTCCAAAACATATTTAGGACTTGTTCTTCCTGTGCAGATAAAACTCTCAGATGTGTTTTAGTGTAGACTAACTGAAACTTGAAATCTGTAATATTAGGTTTGGGGCTTTTCTATTTTTTTTAAATTAAAAGGTAGAAGTTTGATGGCTATTTTTCTCATTAGAATTTCCACAAAGAGTTTTACTTCGTTGTTACTTCCTTGTTTCTTTCAGTGAGTTCCAGATGTGCTAATTATTTGAGATTTGTCTCAGAATAAATGTTTATTTGATCAAATGAGCATGTAGTACAGTCTGAGACTTTCTTATCAGATTATCAGAGGGAAGTGAATGCAGTCTCTGCCTTTCATAAGGTTTTCTGTATGGCTTTGATTTGAAAATGTCTTTTAGTTACAAAAGTAGTCCAAAAGAAAAGAACTATACATACAAGAACATTCTGGCTTTAGTTCTTTCCCAAACATAGGTTCAGATTTTTCAGGTGTCCTGAAGTCTAATTGTATATTTTATTAATCTAATTTTGTCTTGTGTGACTATTGATATACCACATAAATGGAATCCATTCTTAGAATATTGCCTACTCACAGAATTAGAATTTTGTACCAGTGCAATACTACAAGTTAATTATATGATGTCTAAAGTGATTGGCTCTAACTAACTTCACATTTCTTTCTGCTTTCCTTCCTCTATGGAGCATATATTGGACTTCTGGCCTGTTATTAATAACATTCTTAAATTGTATATTCTTATATTGAACCTTTGGAAAACTCACAGAATCACAATGGTTAGGGTCGGAAGGGACCTCTGGAGATCATCTAGTCCAACCCACCTGCTAAAGCAGGTTCACCTAGAGTAGATCACACAGGAATGCATCCAGGTGGATTTTGAACATCTCCAGAGAAGGACACTCTACAACCTCTTTGGGCAGCCTGTTCCAGTGCTCTGGGACCCTCAAAGTAGCTTTTCCTTGTATTCAGATGGAACCTCCTGTGCTTCAGTCTGTGCCTGTTGCATTTCACCTTATCATTGGGCACCACTGAAACATCCACCCTTGAGATATTGATAAAATCCCCTCTCAGCCTTCTCCAGGCTGAACAGACTCAGCTCTCTCACCTCATAAGAAAAATGCTCTAGACCTCTAATCATCTTTGTAGTGCTCTGCTGGACTCCTTCCAGTAATTCCTTGTCCTTAAACTGGGGAGCCCAGAACTGGATGCAGTACTCAACTCTCCATGTTGAACGAGTATTTCTTTTGGGGCAGCAAGGAGTAGAGATGAACAAAAGCAGTCAAAGCAACAATATATCCTCAATATGCATGCTGACATTTGCAATATTCCCATTGTTATTTGAAGTATACTATTAAAATAAGCTGCTGAGTTATCTTAGTGTGGTGTTTGCTAGTTACACGGTTTGTGTATACTATCATTTTTATTAAACCTCCTCTTGTTTATAAAGGACATTGAAATACTACTTAACAAGGAGAGAAGCAGAGGTAGATGATTATCAGTGGTAGGACCTAACTAAAGCAGCATGCTGACTTTAAGTTTACATCACATCTTTTGCACTACTCTGTCACGTATTAGCAAATGCTCTGATTCTAATTAGGCAAAAATAGAAATTAATACAATCAAATCAGATAATAGTTGTTAGTCCTGAGGGATATATAGATGATTTCAGGGGTGCTGATGATGTGGCTAGCATTGTGTGTGCATTCAAAATAGGTTTTGAAAACAGTGTTAACATAGCCAAAAATGGAGGCAGAGGGAGAGTGATGAGTAATTCAAGGTATGTGTGTCTGCTTCGTTTCTTCTCCCCACAGTCGTATTATTCCCTGACTTCCATGGAAGGTGAATATTAGTGTTCCCACTCTTTCAGTTACAATGCTGAGAAAAACAAGGCTTACATAGGTGAAATTAAGGCCAGTATTCCTCAGGAGGGTAAATATTCACTTTTCTCAGCTTTCCCAGGAGTTATTAAATCTACTTATGTTATAAGCCTAAATAAATTACCATGCAAAAATTTATTTTTGTCAGGCATGTAATTCATGGAGTACCAAAGTTTGTTTCATAAATGGAGCTGGGAACTGACCTGGATTCAAAAGGTTCAGTGGCACCCAAGAGGTAGGAAGCTCATTTTTTCTTTTAGTTGTCACTATATGACATGCTCCATATAAGAACATGTATTATGGTACCAAAATGGACGTGTATAAAACATGAAAAAAACCACAGATTATTCAGGATTTAATAGAGGTTTTAATCAATCAAGGCAAGAAATTCGATTTAAAGGTTTAGAAAATGAGATTTAACAAGTAGATATTTCAATCAATGACAAAGTTTTCATCCTTATATATACAGAGATAGAAAATTCATATATATATACGAAAACAAAAAATATTTCTGAACTATTTTATAAATAGCTAAAATACAAGAAGATAAAAATCCGTACTTCTGTGATATGTAACATATTCAGTTGCATATACAAATGAGGAAAGAACATTTTGCCTCTTGTCCTGTTTTACATTTCTTAAGAAAATGTAAATTCTTAACTCCTTATTGGTATATTTATGCGCTAGTTTGCCGAACTGAATTCCTGGTCTGAAGAGTTCAAGATGTAAATATGTAGATGCTTATGACAGTGAAAAGACTTATACAAAGTAAGTCAGGTCCACCAAAATAAACTTGGGAGTATGTAGATCAGAACTACCAGAAGGAAAAAACTGGTCGCTATTACTACATAATTAAAAATCTTTAGAGCAGTCTGTTTTTTCTACGGAATAAATACTGTTACTAGTACTTATAGAATAAAAATAAGATGGTAACTTCTTCCCACACCAAATTTTCTTGTCCATGTCTTTGTTATTAGGATGTGAATATCTGAACACTGTCACTGTTCTAGGTACAACACTAACCTTGTTTTCCAAAAGTTACTCTTTTCAAAATTTTTTTATATTTAAGAGAAGCCAAAAATGATTAGCATAAAACAATTATTTATCTCTTTGATGTTGTAAAAGGTGTTTGGTTGTATTGTTGAAAATGAATCCCTTGGGATGCTGTAATCTTCATAACTTCTCCATTTAGAGTATCATCTTCAATTATTGTTATCAGTCCCTCAGCAATTCTTGATGGGCTGCAAAAAAAAAAAAAAAAAAAAAATTCTTTCAAAATCATGGTGTAATAGAACATGTGAAAAGGACAAGAAACTAAATGTAAATCTGCCTACCCTGAACACTAAACAATCTGGTATTTGAACACATTTATTTTCAAGAAAAGCAGAGGTGGTATGAGTGTTTCAGGAGAGAAATTCAGTCTCCTCAGTCAGGACATACAACGTCAAGTGGCAACTTTACAAATCATCATTTGTTTGCTCTAGTTACTGCTAAATACCTGTGGATATCCAGCTGCCACTGGGCTTCCTATCAAAGTTTTCTCTGTCAGGGCAGTGGACAGAAGTAATCCTTACACAACCCTCTGCAGCGCTTTGCTGTTGATTTATCCTGTTTCTGTAGCATGATTGACATACAAATTAGTGTAAGGAGAGTTTTGTCACATGCAGTTTGCTTGTGGTCAATAGGTGTAATATATTTTATATATTAAAAAGTGTGGACAAAACAACACAATTGTACCATTTCCTTTGTGCAGAAGTATCTGAGCAGCTAATTGCTAGACACCAAGAAGGTGTTAAAAATATCACTTTATACTTGTCTTGTTCTCACACTCTTTTCTAGTTGTCTGCATTTGGCCTTTGTTGGCAATACCATAATGGGCTGGGTAACTCTGTGATCTAATCCATCATCATTGCTGCTGTGCTCTTACGAACTTAGTCCAGTTTTGTCAGTTCTTGGTCTGATTTGTGTCTTGGTTCACTTCCAAATTCTGCGGAAGTTCAATATAAATGATATACTCCATCTCACGACATGTTTGATTGAACAAATTTATGGAAGAACACCAAGGGTTATTAAAAACTAATACAGCATGTTTAACTTGAGAATTTGGTTTGCACTTTGCTGGAAAATGGGAACGCATAGAGGAAAACATCACTGTGTAGGTGATACTCTTAAAATAACCTTAAATATCTGCCATTGTTCATTCTATGTAGGATAACACTGACAGTCTTTCATCTGAGGCAGCATTTGCCTTTTATTTTAATTTTGCTGGAAGTGCTATTGTGTGTGCATGTTCTTCATTAATAAAAGGCAAAAAACCACTCCATCTGACTTACTCCATCACGCCATAGAACTGCATCATATTTTTGATCTCATCCTTATATGAATAATACTGTCCCATATTTTCTTCTTTATCTATTGACTGAAGAATTGGTGTGTTGACAAATCCTGGACAAATTGTGTTGAGTCTCACACCATAGTTTTCTATATTAGCAGCTAGCTAGAAAAGAAATAGAGTTAGACATTCATCATCAACATTTTAAAACAGTATCGTGAAAGACATTTTTCAAAGAATGAGGTTTACCACTAAGTAGTTTTCAGCCTTGCCTAGTAAGCAAATTTTGTTGCTACTGATTGTTTTGTTTCAACAACTAAGTTTGAAGCACATTTTCTCTAGTAATAGTACCAGATTACTAGAAAGAAATGTCCATTTTGCTGGGAGAACAATTCTACAAGAAATCAATACAGCTTCCTTGCAGCTGTTTTTTTTCCAAATAAGTTTGCTATTAGTGCTCTTGGCATGTCATTTACAGTATTCTAGGTTGATGACATAACTCATAAGCAAAAGCAAGTAAAAAATATCTCCAAATTTATGCTTCCAATCTTATAAGAACTTTCTTATTAAAAGAAAACGATCCGAAATCAAATAATGATTTAACTCCAAGATTGTATTTTCCTCCCTCGTGGCAACAGAAATAGGCTTTGGTCTCTACCCTTAGAACTGTAATGCTAAACCTTTCCAGCTGCTCTGTTGTACCTGCCAAGGGATGACTCTGTCACTGAGTATCTCCACAGGAAAGTCCCTGTGAACTCCAGGAAAGAGGCGGGAGTTTTTTCAGGAAGCGGTTCAGGAACATGGTGAAAGCAAGCAGCACAAACTGTTCTCGGAATGATAGGACCCTTCATTCATAGTGCTACCAATGCATGTGTGTAGCAAACAAGTCTGATCAGCATCCAGGCATTTGTTTAATGCTGGATGAACTTTCTTAGTGATGGCACCGAACTTATGAACTAAACATGAACTATCCAAGAATAACCATAGTTGTTCAACACTCGGTTCTATTTATTTTAACATTGAACAGGAATCCTTTCTGGTATTATGTAAATAATTTTTATTATATGGTAGCCTGCCCTTTTGGTCTGGAGAAGAAAAGAAACTGAAGTCCTAGATGTTTTGTATCACACCTGCCCAGTGTTAGGCTGTACTGCCTTTGCTGGTGAATATAGTGATTCGCTGTTGTTGTTATTCTTTTTCTCCTTGGTATTCTCATGTTCCACAGAGACAGTATTTCCTCTAATTTTCTAGCAGAAAATTTTTGAATTTTCTATTGAATTTTGCTATTTTTGAACTTAGATGGTGATGTTTATATTATCATGAGAAAACAAAAATGGAAAACCAGGTGTTAGGTTTGTGCTGTGGTTAATGTATTATATGCAACACTTATCCATACTATTCCATTTTGGTTAATCTGAAAAATAAGTTGGTAGAGTGGGGGGTGAGGGCATAAAGTATGGATAAACTACCCAAATTATTATTTCAGGTACTTTATTCTGGAAACTAGATTGGAAAGCTTATATAAGTAGACTGTCTTTAAATTTAGCCTATGAGAGTGTAATAATATTTGCTTCCTTCAAGTTATTTTATCTTCCTACTTGTTCAGTTTAACTAGAAACTTTTGGAGTCAGAGGTTAAGACATGCTATATGGCCAAGTAGCATCTAACACGTCCCATCCTGAATGTGTCATTTTGCATTTTCAACTTATTAAGAGTTGGTAAGAATAAATAATGGTAAACATTTTTCTGTTCAAGTAAATTTTTGTATACTTTAGTGCATATTTATCATTAAAAAAAGTAATCAACCTGACTTACAAATAAGGAAACCAAAATGTTAAATGACTGGGATGGAGTTATGAAAAATATTTTTAAAGCTTGGATAAGAATTTTACTTTTGAGCTCCTCCTACTGTCCTTTGCAACATCTTTCTTCCATGCTCACAGAATCTCAAATTGGTCACAAACACATACATGCCTTACTTATTCCATCTTTGGCTTCCCTTTGTGAAAGGATGGAATGTCCACTGCTCCAGACACTTTGTTTTCTTTAAAAAAATTAGTTCCAGTTGGGTGACAATAGAGAGAAAATATGAGAAACTTGACATGTTCCCAAGGAGCTGCTGATACTGTTTTCAAAAACACATACTTACTGCTATTGACCTTGTGAATCCAATTACACCATGCTTTGTAGCACAGTACACAGGTTGGAATGCAGCAGGCATGAGTCCTTTAAAATAAAAAGGTAGCTGAATGAAGATGGTGGGCACTCCTATTTATGATTACCTTAAATACACTTATAGGTCCATAATGTAAAAAATATGTGACAGAGTTATAGAGATGCAACAAATTAGATTAGTAAAAATTTGCAAATTGTATTTTGTAATCTGAGATAGGCTGAGAAAAGATATGAGATGCATAAAAATAAAAGGAGGAATAATAAGAGCAGTAAAAAAAGTACAACTTTTCCTCTTAAAAATTGTATCTATAAAGTATGACTTAAAATGGAGGACAGGATCTAGAAGAAAACATTCAAGGGTGAGAGTTTTGAGCCTTCTTCTATGAACCTGTAAAGTATTTAAAGTATATAAAGTATGTAGAGTATTTCAGATAAACTTTGATTGCTGACACTGGCTGCTGCTAGGTAAACTGGATGCCTGCAATCATTTACAGTGACTTCAGGGAGGAAGTTTGGGAAAATGTAAGGGAAACAGCAAAATCCATTTTGACTACTGTAACTGATTTAATATTATCTTTGTAATATATCAAAACATAAATATAATATCTGACTTTAATCCCTTGCTTCTGTGGAATAGAAACAGAACTCAGCCTCAGATAAAAACTTTTCCCCTAGACCTAATGTGAGAGATAAGAATGACCGTGCTTCACAGCCGGATGAAAAGCAGTCAGCCTATACATCTGCCTGGGCAATATGGTTACTGCTTATTTACTTGACAATGTACTTAGTACTATAACAAATACATACCTTTCACACAGTGGTTTTTGCTCAAATGAACAAGTATAAACAAAGTAATTCAGTCTTGATGCACCATCTGAGGCATTGTAAAGTTTATTTTACTTACAATACTGCTCTGGTAAAATTTCATAGATGATAGTTTTTCTAAAGAGATTTAAATGAAACAGGGAAGGCATTTTGCAATAAGCATATGGAAAAAGCACTAAGAAGTGAATGCAGGACCTCAGTGCATTGAGAGCGTAGAGATAAGTGAGTAAACACTGTGAATGGAATGATAAGATGAAGGTCTCAGATAATGAGCAGAAAGAAATGAAAGCAGATGTGGATAGGAAAGCTTATTGAAGCACTTTCCACATTGAAGTAGATTGGCTGAAAAGGATTTCATGGTATGGTAGCTCCTACAGTGGGACCTGTTCTGGAATAAAAAGCCAGGATGAAGATTTTTGGAAGGGAATCGGAAAAAGAGGTAACAATCCTGTGTATTATCATTGCTATCCTCCGTAAGGAAAAGGAGAAGCAAAAAGAAAAATTACTGTTAATATTGCGAACCTTTATGGTAGGAGTGGGAGAGCATAAAATCATGATTTATAGTAGACCAAGAAGAGAGAACAAAGGTTTTAGAGCAAAATTAAGAACTTAATTGTAGAAAGACTGAGTTTGATGGCAGAAAGCTGGTCAAAAAGAGACGACAGATCATGATTGTATATACATTTCTGCCCATTATGCCAACAATTTCCACTATTCAATGTCAGCTGAGCTGGAACATGTGGATGCTGTAGTTCCACATGAAAGCTAGGGTCTTGTGAATAGCAAACCATAGCCCATCCTAAAGGTAGAGGATAAAAACCGTCTGTGATCCTGAATGAAATATTGGAAAACTGGATTCTGATTTTGATGCACTAATGTTTGATTCTAATGGAAGTCACCCCAATTAACCTCTCAGATGTGTTTTTCTGTTCTTCATATTTTCATGGGAAATGAAGAACTTAACCTCGTGGCTGGTTGCTCTCTTGAACTTGTATTTATCTGCTTAACTTGGATAATGTGTTATGCTTCTGATTGAGAACCTGCTTCATGAGAAACAGTTCTTGTGTTGTCTCCTCTGGGTTGTGATCGCAACATTTTCTCTGTTTGGTGACCTTGGATGATCATCACCATTCTTCAAATAATTGGAAACTTTGGAGTATTAATACATTAGGAATATTATGATACTATTTTTTTAAACTCCTGAGTAGTTTTACTTCTTTTAAAGAAAAAAACAACCCCAATGAGGCTGCAGCTAACAGACATGCAAAAGACAAAATCTCCTGGGAAACACAGAGGGGGAATTTTATTTCTTTTTTAAACATAGTAAGAAAAATTATTTGTTACTTGAGAGAGAAGAGAAACAAAGTCAAGAAAAAAGTAAACAAAAGAAGGGCATAGCTCACAATAATGAAGGGAAATACAGTTCAAAGACTTACTTGAATGTCAAAAGACAGTAGGAATGACTAGGCAGGAAGGCAAGAATAAATAACCTTTTTTTTTTTTTAAATCAAAGCATTAAACCCAGTTCTTTTCTAACTGAAATTATTTTTGATAAAACGGAGAACCAAGAAGAAATCAGATTGACTCACTTTCAGCCAAAGCAGCGACAATGAAGACTATCTCTAGCATCCCTCACCCAAAATAGTGACAGTCCTGTCTCACTTTTGTTCCTGAGTTGGGTACTCAGAACCATGGTGTGGGATTTCCATCTCTGAGCCACTCCCCTGCCTCAGGGAGGTGGAACCTCTGGCTGTCGGCAGTGTGTCCTAGGTGCTCTGCTAGCATGTGTTTTGGGATGAACCACTGTGTGACACTGATCCTGCTCTGCCTGAGTATTTATTCAAGCAGTGAGCAAAGATGAGTTCATAGCATACTAGTTAAGGTATTCATTTGTTAGAAAATCTGGATTCTGTTTGCTGCTCCTGTGATTAGTTAATTATCTTATGCAAAGTGGAAAGATGAGGAAACAGGCTGGAGAACATTATACATAAAGCAAGGTGGAGAGGAATGGGAGGATGTTCAAATAGATGATGATGGGGCAGCATACTCCTGCAAAGCGATACAAGTGGTTTTCAATTTCTTTTAGCAAGGGGAGGCAACTGTGCCTAGATTTTCCTCTCTCTGGGTGTTGCTGCATCACTGAACAGTTACATGAAAGGGGACAGGGATCTTCCTTCTCCTCACAAACGACCTTCATCGAGTACTCGTTGGTGAATTGCAAATGATTTCCTGATGACTGAAGGTGCCCTTTGGTTTACCAAAACTAGATCAAGCAGACCAGCAGTAATTCTGTGCACCAGTGTTAACTGTGCTCTTTTTTGTTTTTCTCAGGTCCTGGCAGGCTGACCAAGACAGCTTTTGCCCCTGGTTATACTCTAGTCCCCTTGCTGTTAGAGTGTCAAGACCACTCTGTCATTTGAGAGGTGGTGTCAGGCTTCTCACTACAACTGCTTATTTATCATGGTCAATAGTTTTGAAATCCACATCTCGAGAAATTAGTCTTGGAGGTGGAGGATTGTATTAACAAGCTTGAATTTTATCAGTAAGCTTTGTTGAAACCACTGTTTCCTTTCAGTCCACTGAAGAGCTTTGATGAATAAAGAACTAAGCATTTTTTCCCCAGGTATGCTTTTCCACTGAAAACATAGCTTGAACAAGTCTCTTTCCTTGAATAAGATTTATTAGCTTTTAGATGACCTTTTCACTCTCTATTTTCTCCATGGGTGCACTGTTAGGCACCTTGAGACAAATGTAATTTCTGTTTGATAGTATCTTTAAGTTTCATTAATTCTTGGAATAGTATACTTCATGTTTGGGTGTGTGGCACAGAGAATGCAAGAACTGAAGTCTGTTTTCTAACATGGCTGTTGATTTCACGGAGGCTCATCAGAAAGCAGTGCTTCCACACTATGATTATGCAGTGATTAAGCTTTATTCTCAGTTATACTTAAGACAAATATATTCACTAATAAAGCATTTAAATATTCCATTAAAATATTTTAATTTTCTCTCACTAATGTAATAATCACAGTACCATGTGGCATCCTAAAACTCTAAATTTTCTTTCTTTATGAAAAAGATATGTGAAAATGTTTAAAGGTAAGTCTTGGCAAACCAATGGAACCTATTTAAAAGCAAGCCAAAAGTGTGTTCCTCCATATGTTGGGAAATAGTGCCAGAGTAATTTGTTTTCCTTTCTATATTAGGTTTGTTTTATAAAATATACTTATCAAAGCCTGTTGCAACACATAGAATACTTAAAAATAAATAACATCATAAGATTTAGCCATATTTATTTAAATTAAATGTATTTCCAAACCACATTACAGAAATTTTCTTTGTTGCCCTTAGGCAGAAGTATAGATAAAAAGTATGGAATATGCTTACAATGTTCTTTGAAGGCTAAAGCTTCTTTTGAAGAAGTAACTAGGGAAATGAGTTAGGCGACTGATGGTCGTACAGAGTGATGAGAGAACTGATTCTCTCATTCTTGAGAATAGGGAGGGAGTACAGTTACACTGCTGTGATCCGTGTCAAAACAGAGGAGACACAGAAATCCTAGCAAAAATTCTAAGCTGTGTCATGTCTAGGAAATTTTTTAACAGTAAACTGAAGTCTCGAGAGACTAGTTTCTAAATTTTCTAATCTCATTCCTGTGGATTCTGCTCAGGATCTTCTTTTTTTTACAGAGAGGAGAGAACAGAAGCTTTTTCATGATGCTGAACTGAAGGTGCCAGCTGTGCAGACATTTACACGTTTGCTCCACTGTATCACTCTGATAGTCTTGCCTTTATCCAGTGATGTTAACCAAATGCTCAGCTTTGTTCTTGTAATATATATATATACAGGATCAGGTCCTAAAGAAGCCTGTTTGCTGTGAGGAATACTTTAACTATTTCTTTTGGCTGAAGTTTTTTATAGGAGGAGGACAAACTGGCTGCTTGTGGAGCTTGAGGGCCTGAAGTTCAGTGTAATTAAGCCACTGATATGTCTGTACAGCAGAAAGGTATCCAGATACACTACACATTGAACAACCTCTCATAAAAAGCTAGCATGATCTGATACTAAAGATTTTACTAGTTTTTAAGCCCTCTACAAATACTTTGATTTCTTTTTTTTTTAAATCTGCTAGAATCCAGATAGATACAAAGTCAGTTTTACAGTATACTTTATTGAAAGTATGAAGGCTATCAAAACAAAAGTGCATGACACACATGAATACTCTTTTCTTCTTTGCTTAATAAAGTGTATAAGAACCAGCCACCAAAAGGTAAGAGACAATGCTAAGTTTAATAATGTAAATAATGTCAGGAGTTGAATTTAGTTTTGTATGCTTTTTCTGTTGCTTGTAACTATTCTGTTAAACAAAATTAGAATGAATGTACATAGCTTCCTACAGAAGAAATTTTAGAACGTTTTACCCTTTAAATTTGAAATTAAGTTTATTACAATACAAAAACCTGCAGCCATTGGCATTACCTGTTATGGGGGCAAGTTGACAGTAAAACACATTTCCTGTTATCTCAGTTGTTTAGCAGCATTACTTCCTCTTGATATGAATGCATAAATCCCATAAAATTAAGAAAGTTTTATAGCTTTGACATGCAGCGGATTAGGAGTCCAGTGCTTGCTACACGTCCTTACTTATTTCTCTCCCTTTCTTATTTAGTTCTGTCTTGCAGAGACACTAAAGAAAGGGAGATTTAATACTGGAAAGAAAGGGGGACACTCTGGCTTTCATCCAGCTGAATGAACACTTTAAGCATCCACTTCGTAAGAAGCATTTAAGTAGTTACGTGAGTGTTAGTAAATAAAAAGCAGTAAGGCTTGATTCTGTCCCTAGTTCAAATCTTCGGCAAAATTCCCATAGTGAAGAGCTGGAAACTAATTAGTGGGTAAAGCAAATATTATTGAATGTTACGTAAGCACTAAGTATAACTCTTCTTGCTGCTCAGCAAGACACAAGAATATTTACTGTCTGCAGAGTATATCTGATAAAATCTTATAGAGAACTTGGACAGGGGGGATCAAAACCACTCAAAAGTTTAATGATCAACAGAAGCTAGCTCTGAGAAAAGAAAACACTAGAAGAGAATGTTAAACAAGCCAGTGGCAGCTTGCCTTTTGTGTATGGAATAAACTGCAGGACTTAGACCTTCAGACTGGAAAGGAGAATTAGAGTCACAAAGCACAAATAGTAGTAAATAAATAAACAATAAAAATCACTGTATGTCAGCTTTTCTAAAGTGTTTTTTCTTTTGATCTTGGAAGCAATTGATGAATACAAACTATGTAACAAGAAACAAAGCAAAGAACACTTTGTTTTTGACAGTTTCTCACAATCATTATGGGAATCATAATGTTGATAAAGTTGAACAAACTTAAGTAAATAAATGCAAATTTTAATAAAATAATTAAAATGGCTCTTATAAGCTCTTACCAAACCAAGAAAAGCCAAGCTCTTAGGTCTGAAGATCAAAATAATTTTGTATTCGAGACTAATTCAAAACAGAATCAAACTACTTGGTACCGCTGCCCTTTCTTAAGCACTGCATGGGCATCTGCACTTCTGTGGAAATGTTTAATCTTTCACCTGTGTTGATGAACTCTTGTACTGCAGTAGCAGTTTCCTTTGGGTTAATTTGATCCCAACACAATGTCCGTCTGAGCCAATGGAGATGGACTTACTGGCCTCAGGAGACAATGTGTTAGGCAGTATTGCAAGTGCTGACTTAAAGGTACATGGAGACTTTTAATAGTGGATTCCTCATTCATTTGAGGCATGTGCATATATTAAGTCAGATCCTCAAGATCCACATGCGTTATGTCAATAGGGTGAACTGGACATCATCACAAAAGCCAAGGCTGACAGGAGAATTTAATAGTACTCAGGACATTCACACCTATTGAGCACTAATCCCCATTCACATGCAGAAATTATGGCCTCTGCTTCCTCACTGGCTCTTCTTTGTTTAAACACATAAGGATACCCCAGAATAAAATTACTATTGTTTGGTATTCTACATGGATACTGAAGAAAGCACCGACAATCCAAGTGTAAACCAGCATACGGATTATTTTTCCCAGACATTATGGCAGTAGCAAGAGAGAACAAACTTTTCAAGCAAACAGAGAGAATGCAAGCATTTCCCTACAATTTTTTGAGGAAGGGCTTCAGGTGACATTGTTCTCTATTTACCATTTCCTTTTCGGTTCTGCTTTTTTACTGTGAGCCCAGCCACTGCAACATGCATAGCTACAGAAAAGGGAAAAGGTTTCTACCTCAAAACTGAACAGCAATAACCCTGACTTGGAAAACATATGATTCTATTTTTATGCCAATAAAGTGAAATACAATTACAGCATAGATAAGTAGTGAGCAAAGAATGTGCTACCTTAAGCTCAGTGAAATATGAGTGTTAATTTTATGACTTCTCAAGCAGAGGTAGATCACATCTGAGGGCACTTGGAGCATGGACAGGGTTGGTGCGTGACAATCTTCATTAACACTGTAGTTACAGTCTAATCTTAAATATTCCTACAGCTGTTCTCCTATGGAGTTGAATGGAAGACCTGCTACTGCTTCCTTGCTTTCTGTGGAAAAAGATTCTCTGATTTTCCTTTTTAATGCCATATAAATAGTTTATAGTATAAAAAATAATCACATTTAATGTAACCCTGAATTCAAATTAGATCTATACATTAGACTTTGTTTCTTACACACAGTGTGGTGTAAATATTTCTTTAATTCAGCAGTGTTATTGAATAGTGTTGAATAAGCATAACGAATTGAGGCTAGTTAGGTTTTGCTCAATGTGTGGCAGTACTGAAACCTGAAAAAAACCTATTTACATAAAACTCAAGATTATCAAATATGAGACTGACAGGTTAGGAAAATTGCTAGGAAATTTTTTCTTTGAAGTGAGTTTTAAAAGGCAAATGGAAGTTGTGGTCCTTTGATATTACTTTGGTTGTTATGGTGAAAATCAGGTCAAAATGGGAATAAACAGGGGAGAGCCATAAGAAAGAAGAAGTGTGACTGATCAGTATGATTAATTTATTTTAGAAATGAACCAGTGAGTAGAAAGTATTTATACAGAAAATACTCTTACCTGCCAAAGATGAGATATTAATGATTACTCCTCCATCGCCTCCATTTCCTTTTCCCATGTACTCTAGGCCAAGGTAGGTTCCTCTAATCACAGATGTCTGATATAGAGGGGGAAAGGGATGTTCACATTAAAAAGATATTTCTTTTGTGGTCCTAAAATCTGAATCTTTCTTTAATTGTGGGGTCTAGAACCTGTATTTCTTTACCAGTGATCTTATTTATACTTGGAAGATTATTAACAGGGATGACATTCCACAGTAAAGCAGCTCAGTAACTTCAGAAGCACAATCGCAATGCATAGAAATAATAACAGATTAATTATGTTTCTTATTAAGATATCAATAATCAAACTAAAATATCACAATGTGAAATAAATGCTATGAAGGAATTGAAACCTAGAATAAGTAAATAATTTAAAGATGAAGAACACACTTTATCTGAGGATGTAAGTGGTGGATGAACTGATCGAGTTCCCAATGATTTTATTGAGATAAACTGCTCTACGTTATAAAAAATGTACAGACTGAATCTGGAGATAACACTAACACTTGTAACTCCATTTGGCTCAAAGCATGAGATCCCTTTTTAGGTCTGAGTTATATGCTACATTTCTGGTCCCAAGATATTAAAAATCCATATAATTTTCTGGCTGAAGTTACTGGAGTTTTACCATTCCTCTCAAAAAAAGGTTAACCCAAACAGACAAATACAAAGTATAAAAGCATTTGAAGAGGTGTGAAACACGCATGGTGTTATCATAATGTTAGCTGCAGCATGTGATTTTTTTTTTTAAGGAAGATCTTTTAGGAAGAAAATTTTACTGAGACCTGTATAAACTTGATCTGTTTTTGAATCCTTCTGCAGTCAGAACTTCTGCTGAGATTCATCTCGCCAGACTTCAGACATTTAAACTAAGATGCCTAAAGATACACTGAGCCTGTGGGTATCAGCCTCCCAAATGAATCACATGGTTGAGTCTTTCCCGGGGAGTAAGTCACTTTACCAGACTTTAACAAGTGCTAATAGAAAGGCAGCAGACAGTGCTGCTGGTGGGAGATATGAACTTTAGTGAAATGTTGCAATATTACTGCATTAGTGATGAGTTTCATAATTATTTACTGATTTTTGTTAGATCTCTCCATAGTCAGTTCACATTTGGTTTACGATTTCTACTTAAAATGAACACATGTATTGAGTTACTTTTCTTTTTCTGGAAATATTATTTCAGTTTTTAAATGAGAACTCTATTTCTATTTTATTACTGTTTATTGCTATTTATTTGACCCAGATTAATTAAGATGTTCAAAATATGAAGTGGCCCTACAAATATGTTCACATCCACACACAATTATTTCAATGAGAGTTTTGGTCAGGGAAGGTATACAGAATTGTGAATCATGGAAAAGGAAATCTCCCAAAGCAATAAAAAATGCACAGTAAAAAAAAAAAATAGTGTATAAAGTGTATATGATTAAAACCTAATGGATAGTGGGTAGGTGTACTGGAAAGAAAAAGCTTTCAAAATCAGAACATTAAGTATTTTTCTATCACTATCTAAATTCCCAAACCAAAATTGGAACAATTTGAAGACGTTTTACACTTTGTTTTTCATAGCTGATAGTTTGAGAGATACATGTTATAAAACATAAATTGTAAGTACTAATTCAAGTTCAGTCGCCCTTCGCACTTATTGGTTTTGACATGAATTAGATTTGGGAGACTTTGAGTCCTACTTTATTAATATTGCTTGTTTGTTGCCCAAGTAACATGAAATTAAGCTGCCCGTTGGCAGAGATAAAACTACTTGAGGCCTCATTATCAAGTTTCCTTTGGAATTTCAATAAAGACTCAGCTTTTTTTCATTTTCTATAGTTGCAGTGTTTTATGTGATATTTTTAATATCAATGTGTTTTCAGTATAACAATTTGCTGGAATAATGTAAAAAAATCACAAAATATGAATAGTTGAAAATTATGAAATAACATTTTACAGTCTTCTTAAACAAAAATTCCCATTAAAATGTGGTGGGGTTTTTTTTGTGTGTTTGTTTGTTTTGTGTTTGTTTGGGGTTTTTTGGTTGTTGTTGTTGGTTTTGTTTTGGTTTTTTTTTTCTCTCCTGGAAAGTTTTATCTTAAGTGACATACTTTTAAAAATGTTTTGATTAATATCAAAAGACTGTTACTGATTAACTTTTAACAGAAAATTTCCAAAGAACCATCTTCAGCTGCTTGTAAAATACCAAACTAAATGTGATTTCTCTCACATGTCCTGGAAAGTATTGTGCCAATACTCAAAGCATTTGCAGTTGTTGGAAGTATCATATCAGTAATCAGTAACTTATTTAACAAATCGTTAAATGGCAATTTAGGTATCAGTATCAAAATCAGAAACAAAACTTACAAAATCTGCTATTATTGACATTTCTATGTATTCCATGGCTGTATAGTTTCAATTGTATTGTTCTAAAAGAAATCATATATTGAAACTCTGATTCTAAGAAGATACCAAGTCTTCAATAGAGATCTAATTCTTTTTTTTCCTGGCATTAGGAACCAGTGTTAGCTAGTGTTGTACAATATTCTTGTATTCCAACATTACATCTGTAAGTCAATTTTCATACTTTGTATTTCATTTTAACTTGATCTGTTACAAAAGAAAAAAAAACGTTCTTCAATGATGGTGCCCAGAACATCATTAAATGTCATCCTTTGTAAGTGGCAATTGCTTTGGAAGTAATTTAGTACATAATGCTTTTTTCCTAGTGTTTCAAGGCAGATGTTCCAAGTCACACAGTTTCTTATATCTATTTAATAAGGTTTTCTTTGACACCACTTGCCTGACACTCCTTCTGTCTCCTTATGCATTTTAATATTTCATGCTGAGAAACTATATCTGCATTCCTTCAGAGCTGAAGATGACTACCTTATTGTTATCAAAGTGATAAGGCTATACGAATTCCTTTGAAATAACAAAATGGTAATCAGTAATCAGTCCTATCATTATATGTAGGTTTCTGAGCTAATCTAGTTCAGTACTAGCGATGCTGAACAAAAAACAAATGAAAGTGCCATTGACTTGTGGTTTCATAAAGCAGGTTAGCACAGAGCTGGAATTTGACCCACGATCATTTGACATTCATAATGTGATGTTGTATATTGATGGCTATCTATAAGGAAACATTTCAAAGTACTTTATGAACTGTGAAAAATGAACTTCAAAAGTCTGAAACTAAGTGCTGCCAGTGATATTTGTGGAAAATTATAGGATTTTACTGTTGGTCAGGGAGGTGGGACTGATTTTGTTTTTAATGCAGATTTTCTAGGAAGCAAACAGGTTGTAGCAAGCATGCAAGTCCCTTGGCAGTCCTACGTATAGGTTAGTTTACTTGCTACATGAAATGAAATTGCAGGCTCTTGAGTTTGAATTTCCATCTCAAACTGTGGAAAACAAGAAACCTAGGGAGGGAGAGGCATAAAGGAATGTGCAGCAGGATTTGTTCATTTTCTAGAAATCAGTAGCTTTTGTACAATATGGGAGTGATATACTGTATTTTAGTTTTTTACTGTGCAGTTGTCTTTACTTCCCCCTCCCCATATTCCTGAAGGACATAGGAATAGCATTGCATTTTGAGTAGTTGGTCTTAAGTAGGTCTTAGTTCAAAGAAATTTGCTTTTCATTGTACTTCAACATTGGTTACTTCAAAACTGTAAGCTAAGTCGTCCAATTACTTGCTGTGAAATTAAGGTAAGTCTGTGTCCTTTCTAGTGCAATATGAACAACAGAAATTATTATAATTATACTTACAGGCTTCGTTATGCATTTAGAGGATTGACCCTTGTGCCACTTACTTCAAGGTAAGTGGTATTTCTCACTTTTTGGTGGCCACATCTCTTCCTAGGCAGTCAGTCCTCTTTCTGACATCAAATTACACTGAAGAATAAGCAACTAAGCCATTGAACAACGGAGTTGGTGTATTTCTGGTTGTCTTAGAATGCAAGCTTGGTAAAGTAGTTACCTCTGCTATTTTATCTTCTACAGATAGCACTGTTTGTTTTGTTTTCTTTCTCCGTTGGTTGCATAAAGAATCAGTGCTTGCCTCTCTCTGTGCTGTGGGACCTGGTGGCAATTCCCAGCTGCTGAATCCAGCTATGTATCCTGGTAACATTATTTTGGGATGAAAGCTTAGTCCGTGTCATTTCTTCTGGTACACTGGGAAAGGAGAGCAAGGTGTATGGACCAGAAGCAGGTTGCAGCATACACCCAAGGGATCCCCTTCATGGCTTACACAATGGAACAACCTTGTGATCATGAAATCTTTGTTCCAAAAATAAATAAAATGAATAATTTCTGAAGTTCGCCTAGTTACCCTTCTAGTTTCTGCTGAGACATTAGTTGGCCTTTCGAGGAATAGTTCCTTATCAATGAATTGATATTCCAAGGTTTGCTAGTTGCTGGAACATTTGTTTCACCAAAAGCTATATTGAACGGAGCCACACATACATATAGAGTGTTGCATTCTTTTCTCTGTAGTATCAATCTAAGCATTTTGCAGGGACAAACTCTGAGTTAGGTAGACTTCATTTTAGAAGAAGAGTTTTCTAAATTCAGAGAAACTTGGTACTTTTGTCATTTATGGAAATAAATTATTCAAACCCATGAAAAATGTAAAAACTTGGAACTGTTGAGTACTGCCACATTTTGTCTGGTAATGAAAGATGAGACTGTCATGCACCTGAACAAATTTTATGTCTGTATTTCAATTCTGTTTCTTTGGCAACACTTAAATAACTGGATTGCATATGACTGTGTGTGGGTTTTTTGTTGTTATTGTGGGTTTTTTTTGTTATGGGTTATATTTGTTTGTTTGTTTTTGACATGCCCAAGTTATGGCCTGCAATTTAAAGTTTTGCCAGAACAATGTGCTAAAGTGTGCAAAATCATCACATAAACAGGAGATAATAGTGATTTTTCTGTCAAATTCTTTAATGAGTCTATTTAATTTTGGTTTGGAAATTGGTTTAAATATACCTACAAAATAATTTATTTGTTGGCTTAAGAAAACAATAAGATAGTCAAAATGTTATGTAAAGTGCTTCTGTACTTTTGATTCAGGCAATATTTAAAATGTAAGTGTATGTGATACCAATACTGCTACATTTAACTGTATACCGCAACCTATGTCGGTTTTCAGAAACCTCCGATATAAGCATATAAAAGGAACCTCTGAGTAAATTTTGGGATTCTCTTAGTGTAAAATGTGCTAAGTGAATTTGTAAAGGTAAAAGATACTGTCATTATAGCAGGCACTATAATTACAGTGGTTCCAGAAAGCCTATGTCATCAACACAAGATAAAATTAGGGAAGCTTCTTAGAACATCAAATTGTTTTTAACTGACATATATTCCAGGCTCATAAAAATGTGGGGACTTAAAGAGAAAAAATGTCCAATTTTTCTGGATTCCTCAGGCACGAGTTCTTACGAAGCTGGATGCAAGAAACACTGTTCTTGTCATGCTGGAGGATTGTAGGTAGGACTCTTGATAAGAATGTATGTGTCATATATCCTTCTGCTATTCTGTGCATGGGTATGTGTGTGTGGTGGACTGTGAAACTACACAGGTAATATCCATTTAAAATGGAACTCCTGTATGGTTGCCAATATCTTTTTTTGTATACCATAATAACAAGAGTGTACCTTTGTATAACAGTGAGTAGTTGAAGCTGCTATGGATCAACCTGATGTTGATCAAGTCAACACTATCAGCTTTGGAGTTTTGAGGTGAGGAATGGATGGCATTGTTGGAATACTTAACTAAAAAATTAATAGAGATATTAATAAAGTAATAAAAAGGTGGACACTGTTTAGCACAAAATATAGTGAAATGGTGGAAAGCACTGCAACAGAAATCTCTTTTTAGCAGATGATACTTCCCCCCCGCCATCCTTATCCAGCTCTCTTTTCTCACCCTCAGGAAACTGTAGTGGATACAAGTAGGAATTGCATTTTATTCCCTCCTTTTCCTTCTGAATTAAGTCTCACTCTTTGAACCTGCTTCTTCATTTCTGTTCCTTATGCTTTCTCAGGCAGTGTTGTCAGGGAACTTCCTTGCCTTCCTTTGAAAGTGTTCCCGAAGACCAACCTGTTCCGTGAATGTTTCAGCCATAAAGAACACACCCCATATGTTTGTTCTGATTTATCTTCTTGTGTACTGCTCTGCTTTTGCACTTTGTACTTTAAACTGGGGCAGGGTATATTTGTTGCATCAATATATAAATGATATCACTAAGTTGAAGACTGGCAAGTACAGGGGTATTTTCCTTTTTTTTTTTTTTTAAGTAGAAAATATGTGCATAATGTGTATCAAGATGTGTAGCCATAGAAGTTGCTCCTATTTCTTGGGGATAATACAAGGGATACTTAAAATGTCCTGTGTTGGGGAAAGAGAGACATTTTAAAATAATATATTTCATATATGCTTTGTATAAACTATAGAATCATCCTTTTTTTTTTTTTCACTTTTTTTAGGAGCAGTAGCTTCATAGATTTGTAAGACTTGGATTCCAGTTTTTTTATTGCTTGATAGAAAGAATAATAGGAGGAAGTTTTCAATGCCTGCTGTTTAAATATCTTGGCATTGACGAATTGTTTGGACATCACTCTAAGTTAAGTTATTTACCTGGACTTTAAATATCTTCAAGATTTGCTTATCAGAAATACCTTCATTTTTGGAATTAAATTTAAATGTGAAACACAGACAAATGTGTTTCTCACATGGACTTCAATTTTTCTGATGATGACTAAGTATCTGTGTTTGCAAATTTGACAGGTGGATGGCTGCCTACATTAATTTATATCCTGTGTTAAACCAGGCACAAATATAAAGAGAGAGAAATCATCTAGAATACAGCTAAAGTCTTATTTCAAATTCAATGGATCTGTATTAATAGATATTGATGATACATAACACTGAGGACATCACACTCCTGTTACTTCACAATGTGAAGTTTCCTGATGTCTAATTTGCCAGCGTACTTTAGAAATGAAAGAGGGAGGAAAAAATATGTGTAGTTAAATCTTAAAGATGCAAAGAAAAGGAAATTGAACAAATGTATTAATCTTACTGTGGAAATTTTCATGTGTGGTCTCAGGTCAGTCCCTTCCAAGAATAAGAAAATTTGACTTTGGATAGATATAAAAGATCAGAAAAATGTATTATTAAATGTAACTTTTTATTTCAAATACATATTTTCCCATTAATTTTTCTATAACTTGTCTCATGTACAGCTTGTGTTACTTGTGCTAAGGTTTTTTTGTTAATTCATTTTCATGGAGATGTTAGGATTCAAAGACTCGGGTACCTTTGTCCTTAAAACTTTTGACAAAAACAAGTCTCTACTTCTCTTATTCTGAGCTTATTTGTCACACTGACAAATTCCAAAGGGCTGCAGTCTTCCAGGCTTCCTTTTGCTACTTTCTTTGCAAATCTAGATTATAACACTTTGTAAGCATGGTCATAGGGGTGACTTGCTGAATCACCATTGAATTAGAATTTCACAGGTGGTAAAATACAAGCTGGTCAGAATTTTGTTAACCCAGAAAGCTGGTCTTTCCTTTGGAGTTTAGACCTCCTAACAGTGTAGTCTAAATTAGAGACCACAATATGTTTCTCAGTGAAATCATCCAGAGATACCAGATAATAAAGAAGTGGTAATAGTATGTTTGAAAATAAATTTTACAGGCTTGTTGAATGTACTGGGTTTTAGCAAGTAAGTGCTCTGAAGTGGTGTGCTTCTATCAGTGATGGTAGTGAAATGGCCTATATTAAAATGTACTTGTTTCATTGATGAAGGACATGTGGAGGTCTTGGTTGAACAAGTTCTCTTGTAATACCAACAAATGACACCTTATTCTCTAATGCAGGCCAGCTGAGTCTCGCAACTAACTAAAATGTTCTAGAACATTCATATGAACAGACTGGCCTCCTGTAGATGCAGCTCTACTGCTTTGGGCACCAAATTGCTAGACTTACCTGGGATTGCATTGGGTTTTATAGAAAGAGAATGTTGTCTGGTGCTAGCCTGAGTACCTCTACACAACTTCAAAGACCCAGCACACATACATTGATTGGTTAGTACATATGCAGTTACATGGTTATTGTTTCAATAGCTGTGTTTACCAAACCAATAATTCATGTGCTGTCATATGGCACACTCTGTACAAGCCAAGGGCTGTTAAGTGTGTTCCAGCATTAAATTTTGAAGTATGAACTTTTGAAAGGAGATAATGCTTACCAAGTTAATTTGTATAGTGCTTTCCCAGTCCTTCTCATTGTTCACTCCAGCATTATTAACCACAATATCTAGCCTTCCAAAATGCTCTATTACTTTTTTGAAAGCACCTATAGTAAGAGGCAAGGGTGAAAGTAAGATATAAAAATACAATGCATGCATACAAATTTTATTAGTCTACCAAAATATCTTCACTGTTTTAACCACTAATGAGCAACTTGAAATTTAATTCTTTATCTAACCATTCACCAATATTATACATATTCAGGAAAACTGAGAGGATTAAGATACAATAGTCACCTTTTAATTTGGTTTTATAATGCCTGATAATGAAAGTTCTTAACACCTATACATTTTGTATTTAATAGGATGTTTGGCACCCTAACTATATATATTTAGCATTTATAGCTTAATTTGTAACAGTGTGATATAGCTGGTGAATTCAAGATTTGGCACCATCTATTTTAAATTAAAAATGAAATCTTCATGTGTTCAGAACAATTTTCAGATTTTAACCTAAGAACACAATTCTTATTCAGTGACATAACTAATACAAATGTTTCAACTACGAATAATTCATCATAATTCTTGTTTAAATGTATCCATTTGTGAATAAACTGTTATACATCTTACTTGTCAGGTAACTTTACTAAGGTATTTCTCAAATTCAAATCTTCTTCCTTCCGTTGATAAAAATAGTGTTCTGTCTTCCGAAGAATTTCAAAATAAAGAACTGGAAAACTTCCACAATGACATTGTGTTCTCCCAGGTGACAGTGTTCTAACTAAGATAAAAGATGTGTATGTAAAACCATGATGATGTCATAGTGATGAGCAAACTCAGCTGGCTCTGCTTTGACAGGATAGTTGGATGAGATGACCTCCAGATGTTCATTCCAGACTAAGATTTTCCACGACTGCAGATGTTATCTGACATATATATGTATAGCTTGTTTGTTTTTTCCCTCCAAATATTGTTCTTCCTCATTAAATATTTATTGTTATGTAAACCAAGACACCACCCCTCAATATTATTTTAAAAAACATTGTTTGGTGACTGACTGAAAATTTAGAGTATTTTGGGTACACTGAAATCATGCTTGACAGGTCTTAATGAAACCACTTCAACCAAAAAGTGATCCCAGGACCATCACAATTCTCTGATCTTTAGTCTTTGGCTATTAGTGCCAATCAGGAGCATAGCAGCAGCTTTGAGATCTACCTTTTTTTTGCAGCAGTTGCAGGGGTTTACAAACTTTTTTTCTTGCACCAGATGGTCAGTACTGTTACAGCCTTTTCTTTGCCTGAATGCTGTAGGTCCATCACAGTCATCATCTTGTCATCAGAACAAGAGCTGGGTAGCTGATGGGAAGGGGTTTATTTGTCCAGCTGCCTCTATTCTACAGATTTTTCTAATATTCTTATTCCATATCCAAATTTTATTTTAATATTACCAAAGCCATTATTTTTGGCCATCTGCCTTTCTGGCTTTTGTTACGTTTGTTGCTAATTCATTCTCTGGTTTCTCAACTTAACTCTTCAATCACTTCTCATCATTCCAATTCTGCATCAGCAAGCACAAAGGAAAAGGTTTGGCTTTACTAGGAGCAGAACTGATTACCTACCTGAGTTTCAATGAGAAAAATAAATACAATTTGGGTCCTCAATTAGCTTCCACATTTCAGAGGCTCGGTCTCCAATCCTCTTTTAAGCCTTCTCTAAGTAGCATCTTTCACCAACCTTATTCTTAATAGAATCTTTTGCCTTCAAAAACCACCATGGATAATAGGATTTTTGCCAATTATTTGTTTATGAAATTCACGCAGTCCTGACTAATTGTAGTTTTCTAGTTTACACATTGAGAAAAGAGCTAAATGCTTTTCAGCTGTTTGCATATCTATGTTAAAAAAGAGTGATTACCAAATTTGGAATATTTCTGGTAAAAGTTTACCTGCCTACAGTAATCCCACGTATTACCTACCCACAAAAAGAAGAATCTCATTATAAATTGTTAACAAAGTTATCACCCACAGAGTGTAAACTGACTTGTTCTTCCCTTTTTGAATGTAGAATAATTCTCTGTTTACATTGCACACTTGTTAGTGCTTAAAAATTAAAAGCAGATGATCATAAAAAAATTGAATGAAGAAAAATGAAAAATGAAGAGGAGGATCCATTTTAAAGAAAAGGTAAGAAAAACAGTGGAAAGTAAGTATAAACACCAGTTATATATGAACTTCCTAAATATTCATGAAAAGCAAAAGTAAACGTATGGTGATTTTTCAAAAGTGGGACAAGATAGGAGGTTTTTGTGGAGGACTGTGTGAAAGAGCTACCAGAGAAAAAAGCACAGGCAAGACATGAAAGTATATTAAGCAGCTGATTTCCTACTCATAAGCTTTATGTACCTACAGATAGTAGTTCTAGGACTGTGACTTATTTCATACCAAAAAGGCTAAAGTTAAAATAAGAGGAACTTCACGCCCATGACCTTTAACATAAAAAGCAAGTACAGGACTTGACATATACACTAAGAACTTTAAACACTAGGAGTGAAATTAATCTAAGTTTATGAAGTGGTAGCTTGCAATTACAAGTGAAAAAATAGGAAAATAAAGCAGAAAAAGAAAAAAACCCACAGCAACAACCACCCACTAAAAAATATCCCAGAAACCCCAAAGGATTGTAAGACATGATTGCAAATTTACACTAATAAACCTGCAGCATGAATAATGCAGTATCAGAGAAGCATAAGCAGCAGTTTCCCATTCTTGCTCCTTCTGAGAGCCCATTCTGATCCTACTCGAATTGCTCTTTTCCTATGAACTTGGTTCAAAAACCTCCCTTGTTGCCCTGTCCTGCTCACTCCAGTTACCAGTGCATACCCTGTTGGTCCTGCACAATCCTGGCGCTGAAGAGAGGAGGAAACCACACTGGGGTAACACTCATGCTGCAGCACATGCTATTCCTACCCCTTGGATGCTTTTTCTTGCTCCCGGGTTACTCCTCCCACTTGGAGAAAAAGTCAATAATCAACCTAGCTGATAAAAATCTTTGTTTGCTGATTAGAGCAACTCTCAAATTTAAAGTCCAGCATCTCACAGACAGACAATGTAAATGTTTGGAATTAGACATAATCATGCTAGCTCGAAGCAGTGAACAATGTTGCTGAATTCTGGACTAGCTGCCATGTTTTCTGAAAGAGGAATGGATATGCTCAATCACCACTGTTGAGAAAGTGGTCAGTAAAGTGTTGTGAACAAAAACAGAACTAAAAATGTCCACATCCAGCCTGACATAAATGAATCTGGGGAAAGGGCACTAACAAAAGTAATGTCCAAATCTGAACTGGAGTCACTACCTACGAATGTATCTCTTTAATAATGAAACTTTGATGAAGTGATGTGTCTGTTAAGAAATATTGTGAAAGGTACATCAACATTATATGATACTCTAAGAACTCAGTAGGGAACATGATTTATTAACTAAGTGAAAACATAAATGCAAATCATACACGAGGGAATCTCCTTGCCATTCTCTGCATCTACAAAATGTGTGCGAAATGTTATCAACCTAGGTTTAACACCACGATAAAGCAGTGTGCCATCTTTTGCCAATTCTGCTTGCAGCGACAGCAGCACACGTTGAAACTATGTGTGCTGTATGGAAAGAGCACTGCAACCCAGAGCAGAATTCACTCCTGTGCTGAGAGAAGGCAACTTGGAATCTGCACTGAAGCCTCATAAAAAGCAAGTCCGTGCTTTAAAGTTTATATATATTACTCATAAAACAACAATTATCTTCTGCAGAGGCTTTCATGCAAAAATATAACACACAGTGCTCAGTGGAAATTATTTCTTTGGCTTTTCTTTACGATGTGCCAAGTAACGCGGTGAAATAGACATGTGCTGGTAGTAATATTTCACATCTGCAGGTTCAGAAACAAATCCTTTTTGAGTCACTGTCAGAAGTGATTGGGAGTAGGCTGTCCTCCAGAAACCTTAATTGCACACGTATTGGTGCAGCAGCCCGGGCTCGCTCAGGTTGCTGCATGTTAAGCCGGAGCTCAGTGCTGGCGGTTTCCTTCTTACCTCTCAGCTGCTCCTGGTCCGTAACGTCGCACTGGATGAACACCGTCCTCTGCCCTTCGAACTGCTCGTCCAGGGCTGCCTTGCTCTCCTGCCCGGCCTCGGAGTTGCGGTCCAGCAGGGCTACCTGGACGGGGAGGGAGGAAGAGGCTGAGCGGCGGAGGGACAGACAGACGGACGGCTCCCAAGCCGAGCCCAGGGGGCTGCCGCCGCCCCGCGCCGGCGGGCAGGGGCCGGAGGGGAGAGGCGGGAGGCGGAGGGGGCGCTTCCCGGGCTTACCTTCGCACCCTTGCCCAGCAGCGCCTGGACGAAAGCCCTGCCGATGCCCTGCGCCCCGCCGGTGACCAGAGCCACCTTCCCATTGACATGCATGGTGGCCGCGCTGCTGCCGCCAGCCCCTCGCCCGCCGAGCCGGAGCAACCTAGCGCGGTGTCACCTGCCCGGTTTCCTCCCTCCTTCCTTCGCTCCCTCCCTCCTGCCCTCCCTCCTTCCCTCCTCCTCCTCCTGCCGCCGCCGCGGCTCATTTCCCCCCGCTCCCCTCTCCTGTGCCCGAGAGCCTCCCGGAGCTGCCTGGGCGGGGGGGAGCAGGGGCGGGGTAGGTCACTAAATCGTTATCCCGAGTGCCTGGACGAACCCCAGCGATCAAGGGCCAGCGAGGACACCAGCTTCATCCCCTCTCCAGCACCCCCCCGGGCCTTCTGGCGAGGACCGGCCCTCTCCCGGCGACACCCAGGGAAGGGGCCCTGGGGCAGGTACAGCTCCCCTCAGAGGGGAGGAAGGGTCTTTGCGCCTCCATAAATCGCGTGAGAAGCCGCTACAAACTTTGATAAGGGCTCTTGGCAGCTCCCAAGGCTTTGTGCGTTTTGCTTGGCCCAAGCTGTGTGAGCAGCGGGGTGAGAAATTGAAAGAAAGTTCAGGCTCGGAAAAAACAAACAGAGAGTATTTTTCACACTTCAGAATACCCCACCAGACTCTTCTCTCTTATTCTGCTAGTAAGTAGAATCTGTTTGTATCAAAAAGCAGCCATTAAACATAATGGATATTAGACATACCACAATAACTGCTTTCTAGAGTTTTTCAGGTCACATAGCTTGTGTCTTAATGCTTATCCACTTTTACAGTTTATAAGCCAAATTCCGTCACATACAGGCAACTAAAACTTATCAATACTATGATATATCCCCATACAGTAGAAATAAGAGCAACCTTAATGATCTACAGCTGGAATCAATTTTCTTATTCATTAACCTGTTGCTAGACATTAATAAATGTTTTCCCATAGAAAATATAATGTTGTGGAGTGTTGGATAGATGAGAAAAATCCATTGTTCCAGTCCTAAGCTCTATAAACATGTGTACATCATGTGTATGCCTGTATTAAGACACAGACTTGTCTTTGGGTTATGTTTTCTTTTTGCCTGGTGTATCGGGTTTAAACTTTTTGCTTGTGCTTTCAAGGCCCTGAAGTACTCTGACTCAGGCTTCATTTCTGTTGTTATTGTCTGTTGTCATTTTTTCTTGCTTTGTAGTAACACTGTGCCTGTTTTGCCCTGTCTTCTTATCCCAGTTGCCTGTTTTCTACTAGTCTGCCTTCAAGTATGGAATTCCCTTCTTTGGTATTACCTAGAAGAAACAAATTGTATTGCTCCTAACACCAGCAAACTGTTACAGCACCATTAAGGTAACTATGTTACCTAATTGAGTAAATTAAGTAACACGAGATCTTGTTATTATAACCTTTGTCCGTAAAAATGTGAACTAATATAATCCAGCTGCTAAACTGGATAGCAGCCATTTAGTTTTCCTAAAGATCATGATTCACAGTACTTCATAAGAGCAGCCAGAGCTGGCCCTGGGATTAGTGATTTGTTTGAATATGATACCTGTGTTTCTGGGAGGGCTCCAGATTGCTTTGGAGCTGTGAAATTTGTGCCACCTAAACTGCCATGCTTAATGAGCTCTTTCCCAATCAGCTGAGCCAGCTTCCCTGAGCTGTTGAGAGGCAAGTACAGTGCCAGGTCAAAGGCACATCATGAGAGCGGTATTACCACACAGGGACCTAACAATAGTGTCACAGTGGAGTCTTTCACCCTCAACCCAATCCTGATAAATTCCCCCCTCAAACTTTGGCCAAATTATGATCAACATCTGTCACGGCCTTTATTTCCACAAGCTATTAATATTTTTTAGAAGTGCTATGCAACGGAAAAGATCAATAAACCCCTCTGTGTTTCCAGACAGATGTAGTTGGAATGATCTTTGGCAACTGTTTTCTAAACTGTTGATAACTTGGCATGAATGTTAAGAACAATCTGGACTCTCCAGAGATGCTGGAATACTTTAAGATCTGAGTGCACACACAGTTTCTGTAAAACAAATCTTATGAATCTATGTCCCAAAGATCAGCTTGGTTGAATATGATCCTGGGTATCATAGGTTGAAATCATTTAGAAGTATTGTGATAAGCTAACCCAGGGTCTCTAACTCTGGTTTTGTTGGCTGAATGGACTCTTTTCAAAGTGCAAAGAGACTCCCAGGTCGTTTTAAGGGACTACCAGGTGGTGAGAGGAAGAGGTATGATCTCTTTCAGACATACATCACCCTGTTTATTCAAAAATGGTTTCTCTTCATACTCCGCAAGGTGCTATTCGAGTTGCTACGAAAATCCCATAATCAGTCTCACACCTGTGAATGGATTACCAGGCAATTTATTTAGGAGGGCATTCAAACACAGTTACTGCAGCATGTGTACTTTGTTATGTAGTTTGGTGCATTTCCTCAACTTCTAATGAGAACAATGGGTGAAAAACAAAGCTAGAGAAATAGCCCAAATATCTTCCTTTGCATGGGATAATTAAAACACAGGTTTCAGGTCACATACTTAATGTGGTGTTACCAAATCTTCCTTAACAGGAAACTGAAGTGTTCAGTAAATATAAAAACAGTTTTCCATGTCCAAGAGTTTTTTTCATAATGTGATTTCTGTATGATCTCTCTGTATGCAGTAAATTAGAAAGGCAGCAGTTACTGCATAAAAAGATTAGGTTATACAGCTACGTTTTATTTCAGATATTATACCTAGCTGTGTATACAAAATAATGCAAGACAGATAGACTAGCTGCCAGAAATGTCAAACCAGCTTAGAGGGCAAGAAACCAAAGGAACAACCGGCTCAGAAATTTTCCAAAACACATTTTTACACCACAACATCATATCAGCCCATGCTAGGTCAGTGGCTAGACTATTTTGCTCATCCAGGACAACCGCAGTACATGGAGAAAAATGTGATGTACTTGGGGAAAATAAGAGGATGCATCAAAGCTGAGTATAAGAAAACAGTTATGAAAAATCTATTACTAAAGCTCATACTACATGAGTTGTTCAAGGTGTCAAGACTCCCACAGTGAGATTTGGAAAAAGACACTAAACCAAACAGCTCAGGTTTAGTAGCAAAAGGAGGATAATAAAGACCTGATCACTTTGCTTTATCAAGTAGAAAAGGGAAGTCATTGGAGACATTCAAAAAAGGAATAAGAAACTTGTGCAGTGCAATTTCCTGATTTGTAAGAATGCCTCGTATCCAGTTTTTGTGAAAACATTTGTCAGAGCACGTTGGAGGTTGTTACAGTAAATGAGAGGTGAGAGAGGTGATGACTGGTTTTTAGATTGCCTTTAGTATTAGAGAAGAAGGAATGCCAAGAGTTAGAGATCTTCCTGTCACTTTTGAAACATCCACTATGACTGAAAGAAAGGTTTTGGAGTAAAGAAAACTACCTAGTGGAAACAATCTGGTGAGGAAGAGTAGGAAATAGCTGCCTAGGAAGCTAAGGACAAGGGGATCTAGGAATCCAGTCTTGGATACCTATTTGGAGAGGCTTTCTAGCTCTCCAGCATGCCTTTCCTTGATCAAAATCTTAATGTCATGCTCAACATTACCACAGCCTGCCTCTTAGGCATCACCAAGGTAAATGTTTTAATCCATTGTCCTGCACATAGGTCAAATAACGGGGGAACAATGAGCTGCTAGTGTTTCACCGTAGATACTTAATGCTTTTAAAGGAAAAAAACAAAGCTAGCAAACAAACTCAAAGCAACGAAGGTAACACAGTGCTCAAGGAGGATATGAGTAGTATTATTTAAATCACTTTTTAAAAGTCACTAGATAACTTAGGGAATATGGGGTTAATTCCACGCCTGAAAACCAATAACACATTTATAAAAATTATAGTCTACTGGAAGAATGAGAACATGAGCACGAGTGTGTGCAGTCAGGGCAGTACAGGCTTTGCTAGGAAGGCAGTTCTGCAAGGTGTTAAACTTCCCAAGGCTTGAGACAGGCTCTAAATGAATAAGAAAGAATTCAGAGTTAAAGCATGCCCTGCCCTCTCTCTATCTGATATAATTATAAGAGAACCTTTAAAACCCTGCATTTGGCAGTGTCTTTAAAAACCACAGCAGTATGGCAGCTGGCAGTAAAAACAAAACAAAAATATGTGAACCCCTCCCATGCCTCTTGCAAGTTTGGCAACATACTATATAAAGGACTGAATGTCTACCCAATTCATTTGATTATCAACTCATTGAGCAGTGCAAGCATCTATACATTAGAAAATAAATTGTTGTAGGCTAACACTCAAACTGTAAAAGGCTTCTTAAAAAGCTAGTTAAGAGTTTTAGTCTGGTCAACTAAAATCAGATCAGACACCCAGGAAAGCAACTTGTGCTTCTTAGAACTGTATAATTCCAGTGTAACTGAATTGTTGCCTACTTCCTTACAGGATTATAACCACTTAGATAAAACTCATGGGTTTTTATATTTGTTGAAATGCTGGAGTCTTATTAATTATCTTATTTGATAAATACTGCTAATGTCCTTTGTTTGACTAATATCCAGTCGAAGAGAGAAGGAATATGTTTTTTGCATATGTTTTAACTTTTAGGAATTCAGAATCTAAAAAGAAGAGAGAAATCCCAGAAAACCTCCATTCCAACTTCAAAAAATAATGAGTTAGCAGGAAGCCATGAATCCAATGAATTCTCCCTATTCTGCTCTCCAAATTCTTGTAGAGCCTGATGGTGATAGCTGTCTTTCAAGCTAATGTTTTAGCTCCCTCATTTTTTTTTCTCTACACATAATCACTGTCTAGGTACATCCATTTCTGAGTGTTCTGTTTTAGGAAAAAAAAATCACATTCAGAGCTTCTTTTTGAGGTAGGGCAGAGTATTTTGTGCTGTGGAATGCTTGTTATGTGTGTGTTTTAGGGAAGTCAGAGAACTTCCACAATTGCTTTGTATGCAAAAACCTGGAAGTGCTACAGAAATACTTGTAACGTGCTATAGATTACTATACGGTCAGAAGAATGATGTGGTTACATTCAGAAATAATGTGAAAAAGTGAACCAAAACTCAAAGAAACTCAATGAAAAAGAAAGCAAAAGAACTGATAAGTGATGTACTTAATAGAAAAGACACTTATCACTTAAGATGAAGTTAATAAATTAGTTGAAAAACTCAAATGACACTTTTTCTTATAAGGAGTTCATGCTTTGAAATTACTTTCTATGCTTAGTGTTGTGAAAGACATGAAATTGAATCAAAAACTGAGTAAGAACAACCAAAAAAAAAGTTATATAAAACTACTAGAATTGCGTTCTTAATTTCTTAAGGAAATGTAACTGTTGATATTAGTTGGTGCAAATACAAAACCAATCCAGAAATCTTTATTTCAGACATAGTCAATGTAACCTTAAAAGTAGAAATTAAAAATAACAGCATTTGTTTTAAAAAAACCTATTGAAATGTGTAATAAAGTAGTTCTATGTCAAAGGAAAGACCATAGCTAATACTTAAGCCAGCAGCCTGATTGCGAAGTATTTTAACTATTAGAAGTTTACAGTCAATTACTCTATATTATTGCTGATAACTTAAAATGTTTGTAACTAAAAAATGAACTGTATTTGCTAGTCAATTGAAAATAATGAGCTTTCTAGTTGAGGTCCTCAGATGAATCTCGACTTACAAAGTAACGTTCAGGATTTTAAGGAACTCATCCATGCAGCTCGGGAAAAGGAACCTATTATGCTGGTATAAGAACTGTGTTTTGGTGGTGTTTTTTTTTTTTTGTTGTTTTTGTTTGTTTGTTTTGGTGGTGGGGTTTTTGTTGTTGTTGTTTTGTTTTGTTTTGTTTTAATGGATACAGCCACACTCAGTCTTCTGTCCAAATTAAATATTTAGTACAAATCTGTGTGGAGATCAGGTATCATCTGCACACACTGAATTCATTTTCTGAGACATATAAATTAGTTCCTGTTCGTTTAACAGCATTGACTTCATATGACCAACAGGAAGAAACCAAAATCCTCAGTGTAATTATTGAGCTAGGTTCAGACTGGCCATTATATTCCAGTATATCTGGAAATCTTAGTAATAAGTACATTCCTCTAAGATGATATAAATAACTAGATATAACTCTTCCAATTTATATTTCTGCTATTCAAACATGCAGAAATAACCATCCATTTTCAGTATGAAAGATATCTGAAAACCTTTCTTGCTACTGGAAAAAAATTAACTTTGACTATGTTATGAAACTCAAAAGCTCCTGACATAGTTTTGCTGGGATGGTAAACCTACGATGAGTTGCAAAAATTTTTATGGGAAGCCATATAAATAAGTCTTCCAAGACATTTCAGAAATCATATAAAAACAGAATCCAAAGCCACATCAAATATGGTAACATACTTAAGTATTCAGTAAGGTCACCAGTATGTCATTTTAAATGACAACACAGAAAATCTAATAAAGAATTGTTGCGAAATAAGTGAGGACCTGGAATTTTAGAATGTCATATGCAAAAGGTGGTGCATAACACACCATTAAGACTGTGGTATGAAATTAAAAAAAAAAAGATATATTTAAGATCTAAGAACAGATTCAAACTAACATGAAGTACCATTGCAGTTGACCATGAACCTTTTTTTTTCCACAATGATTTTAATAATGGTGAACAAAAAGCTGAATACATGTCAGCACTGTGCCCTTGCAGCAAAGAAGGCAAACAGCCTCCTGGGCTACATTAGGCAGAGGATCACCAGCAGGTTGAGGGAAGTGATCCTTTCCCTCCACTCAGCCCTGGTGAGATGCATCTGGCGTGCTAGGTCCAGTCTGGGTTCCCTGGTGCGAGAGATGTGAATGTACTGGAGCAGGTTCAGTAAAGAGCCACTAAGGTGATGAAGGGTCTGAAGCATCTAACGTACGAGGAGAGGCTGCAAGAGCTGGGACCGCTCAGCACAGAGAAGAGAAGGCTGAGGAGGATCTTATTGATATGTGTAAAAACCTGATAGGAAGGTACAAAGAAGACACAGCCAAAATCAGTGGCGCCCAGTGACAGGACAACTAGCAGTGGGGAAAAACTGAAATTTGGAAAATCCCACTTGAACACCAGAAAAAACTTTTTTCCTGTCAATGTGGTTCAGTATTGGAGCATGTTGCCTAGAGAGCTTGTGGAGTCTCTACCTTTGAAGGTAGCCAAAATTTAAATGAGTGCATTGTTGAGCAATCTGGTCTAGGTGACCCCGTTTTGAGCAGGGGGAGTTGGACTTGAAAAATGCATTCAAATACTTTTCGTTTAATGTTTCATATGAATATAGGTATGGTTAGACTATAAATGCTTCCACTGTACAAAAGAATTAAGGCAATAAATATGCAATAAATGAGCACAACTGATTTCTCCCTACAGCTCATTAACATAAGATTATGCATTTGCATTTGCAGAGCAACCTGGGATCACTTTGCAGAAACAAAAAAGGGAAGCATATCACTTTGCCACCTTTTTCAGAAAATGGCTTTTACTGAAGTAATACAACTGTACAAGAAACTTTTGAACATGCATCACACCGGCTAAAAGGTGTTCAACAAAACAATCCACTTCAAACTAGAAAAGTAATTGATTACAATGGGGAAAACCCCCTACTAATAACAAGGTATGCTGTGTTACATGAAAACTCCATATGAGATTTCCTTACTTAAAATCATAGAACAGTTTGGGTTGGAAGGGACCTTCAAAGCTCATCTAGTCCAACCCCTCTGCAATGAGCAGGGACATCTTCAACTAGATCAGGTTGCTCACAGCCCCATCCAGCCTGGCCTTGAATGTCTCCAGGGATGGGCCATTTACCACTTCTCTGGGAAACCCGTTCCAGTGTTTCACCACTCTCATTATGAAAAATTTCTTCCTCATGTCTAGCCTGAATCTCCTCTCTTTTAGTTTAAAACCATTACTCCTTGTGCTGTCATAACAGGCCCTGCTAAAACATCTGTCCCCATCTTTCTTATAGTCCCCTTTTAAGTACTGAAAGTCTGCAATAAGATCTCCCAGGAGCCTTCTCTCCTCTGCGAGGGCAAAAACCATGGACTCCACATGATCCAATGTGAATCCAGCTGAAGCCGTTTATTACTTGTTACAATTCTCCTTAAGTATCTTTTTACTTTGTTCACGCGCTTACAGGCTGCGTGTAATTGGGTAATGGTTACTGTTCACGCGCCGCAGACTAACAAGGGATTGGATCTTTACAGTTAGCACGAGCTCTAACATTCAGCATTACCTCACTACAAAATTGCTGATTTGCTGACTCTTGATTTCTTCACTCGACACACTTTCTCCTGTTCTCGCTCAAGGCTGCTCGAAGACACGTAAGGCACATAGGCTGTTTTGCTCTTGTTAACATAGGCCTCACAGGCCTGTTCAGTTCAGTTCCATATAATGTCCATTCTTTTCAAGAAAATCCCTCAGATCTCCCTCACTCTTCCAGGCTGAACAACCCCAACTCTCTCAGCCTGTCCTCATAGGAGATCTTCATGAAAGAGAACATAAGATATTTGCTTAGAAATTATTATATGGATAACTATAAACAGGGTTGGTAGCACAATGTAAGAACTTGTCTCACCTTTATCATTAGAATTAGTCCACTTAAAATTCTTCATAATTCTACCACGTCAAAACTAAGAAATTTTCATATCAGATGTTCAAATTGGAAAACTGCAGGTAAAGACAAGTTAAGTAAGAGCTGAGACTAGTAAGATTTGTTTGTTTAAGTCCATTGAATGGTAGTCAGGAATCTGAGTTGGCTCTGGTCCGCTTTGGACGTCCCAAGGGGAAAGGAAGCCTTGGTGGTTTTACAGTCCACATTGTTCCATTGTTTTGGAACAATTAATGTGTCATTACCTTTTTCTGCAAAGTAGAGGCTCCACTTTTCTGCTCATTCCTCTCTTTGAGCCCCAATACCAGCTTTGTCCTTCCATGGTTAAGCAGCTGTGTGAAAAGGCTCTACAATGACTATAAAAAACATCTTATAAAGGATATTTTCTCTGTTATACCAACGTGTTTTACGACAGCTAACTCAAACCATTTTCATATTTATTAAATCTGAAAAAAAATGTTTAGTTTTCTAATATAACATTGATAGTTATTTTTTACTTTCCAGTTCAGCTTTGTTTTAGTTATTGTTTCACTGCAGCATTGAGAAATCTGGATGAGTTTGAACAAGCAAATCAGGAAACCCTCTTTTGGGAATAAAATGCATGAGGTAATAGTATTCAATTTCCTAAAGCTTTCCTTTAATTTACCATTTTGAAAATGACATTTAGTGCTAAAACTGCATATGTAGGATTGTGTTTAAAGGCTGATGATTAAAATTTTAAAAATTAAAGAATAAAGGCACAGATAAGGTGAAGATGGAACTAATGTACCTAGACACATTTGAATGGAAATTAGTTTAATGTAGGCATATTCCATCTAAACCCAACAACATTTGTTTTGATGGTGGGATTAAGTAAAGAATATATCAATGTCGAGATTATGAAGCAGTGGTTGCCTTGGAGAAGATGAACATATGTGAACAGGTAAGGACATCGCCAGTCATGTTTATATGGATTAAATATGTTATCTGATATACTCAAACTGTTAATGCAGCATAGGACAAGATGACTAAAAAGAATTCCTAATTATTTTGACCTTTTGTAGATTTAAACATGGATAGTATGGATTGTATTTCTCTGTCAGCTGTGTGCCTCTTGTGTACTTTGGCCGTGTCCTGCAGAGCTACATCTGCAGAAAGACTTCAGTAGTTTTCAAATGTGTGCTCAGCCACCACACCTTTTGGATGTTTTTGTTTTTACCCGGAAAACTGTCTCACTGCCAGTCTTAAAGTGTAAAAGTGTAAATGATGTGTTAATCTTTGTCTAGTACATGCATAAACCCATTTGTGTAAAATCTTTCAGTCTCCTGATCGGTCCAATATGCTGTGACGTGAGCAGTGGGCACAGGCACTGATTTGGGCTTTGTACATAATACCGTGGTGACGCATCTCTCGCCAGATTATGTTGTTGTGCAACTCCTACTTTTCAAAATAATTCCATGGCAAAGTATTTACCTAGCCTGTTGTTCTTTTCCTTTTCCTATTGGGGAGTGGCTAAGGTTCAAATCCATATTTTTCTCTTTTGAGAGGCATCATTTACCCACCTAAATTTAAGCTGCTTTAGGGCTTAAGTGCTTGTAGTGTTCTTGTGGTACAGAGTGACAGTGAAATTTCATTAGGCCAGATGCAAAGCGAAATACAAAGCAGGGACACAGCAAATACCTTCATTTTATTGTTTCTTCCTTACTGCCTTTGAACATATTTAAAAATGTGTGCAGTGAATGAGCTGAATAATCTTGTATTGAGCTCAGCACACTGTTTATCGGGATACCTAGTTTCCCTCCTGTGTTTTATAATGCACAACTGTTGATGGAATTAACAGGTCTATATAAATGAAACATACACATAACTACTGAGATACAGACATCTTTTTTATAGATATAGATTTTCATCCTTATGTGACTGAGTTTAATTTATTGGAATGGTAATTGTCAATACCTTAGCATTATACTATTAAATAAAAGGTTTTAATTTCGTGAAATGCTTTATCAGTAAAGAGAGAAATATTGCTCCTATTTGAATTATTTCATGGCCTGTAACATTACTGAATAACAGCATAATGTTTGAGATGTTAAAGATCAGTTCTTAGTCTTTTCAAAAGACAAGTGAAAAAAATCCTGAAAACTGAGGGCTTAAAAATCCAAAATAAGAATACAAAGATGAACACAGGGAAATAGTCTACTAAAAATCTGTGAGCCATGAAAGACCAGAATGAGTTGGTGACAACCTGAGTATTTTTGTGAAGGGAATCAGGCTGGATCAACCCATCTTTCTAGCTCTCTGTACCACATGATATTTCAAGTCACTACTCTCTATAAGTAGTGTATAAGTAGTGATGTTTAGTGCTTCAGTATTAAAAAAGCTCAAATCTCTTATGGAACCACATTTAGGTTGACAAGTTTCAAAGAAAAAATCATTAGAACAGGACTGTTCTTATTTCATTAGTAATGATAAGATTTCTTTTGGCAAAATAAATGTGTTTAATTCTGAGTTTGTTCTGTTATTGTTTATTTGGGCTTTTATATTCTATTATTTGTGTTATGGCATAATGTAGTTTCTTTTATATATAATATTTCTCGATATGTTTCAATTTCCTAGCATTTTTTCCCTAAAATTTTCATACCATGAATAATTGTGAAATTTCTTGACTGTGAATTCCTTTATAGTGATATAAGTAATTGTGAAATGTAAGAATTTTCCATAAAATTGATTTTCAAATTCTCTGCCATTCTAGTCAGACTTTTTAAAGACTTATTAGGAAAATGTGTTTAGATGGATTGTCTGCCTGGAGAACAAATAAAGCTAGTATTACTAAACTGCATTCCCACGAATGAAACCTTCCATTCAATTCCCCTATATTTTTTTAGTGTCATCCCATTATTGCCTTTTCTTTTGCTTTAAATCATAAGAAAGTCCTACAAGATATTGAGTTGTGTGCAGTACAAACATTTATTAATATACGAAGATATGATAAAAACATCATCCTCCCAGTTTTGGAAGGAAACTTTGTGTTGGTTTGTGAATAGCAGCCTAGGTGTAAAGAACTACGTAACCCATTTCTAAGCAGCTGAGACAGCAAAATCTATAACGGAATTTACAGTATTGCAGCAGAAGTCTTCAACAGAGTTTAATTAAAGTGTTCTTGTGATCTGAAGATATTAATAATCCAGTACTGAAATTAAAGAAGTCCACATCAGCAGAGCTTTTTCTCAGGCTCATGATGCCAGTTGGCATTGTTATATATATATATCACATATAAAAATCTACAGTTAATGACCAAAATACCGAATGGTTATTCAACCACCTCCAAATAAGTGATGCAATGCCAAGATATCAGGCACCTAGTCCCAGCGGGTTGTTTCAGATCACTTAAGTGAGACGTTCTGTACATAAGCTTCCTATACAGTTCATGGAGAGAATGAAGTAGATAATCTAAAGGAGAAACTTTTCTGCTGAGCTGCTTAGAGCTTGTGAGTAAAAATGCTAAGCATCACCTAAGTCTGAGCTCTGTGCTTTGGGTGTTTGTTCTTTTGGCTCCAGCACTCCTTCTCAACATCAATGTCTAACTAGAAAGGAATATTTGGCTATTTAAAATATAGATGTAAATGCAGGTGGAATCATCACAACATGCACAATGTGGTTAAATTGTGGAGCCCATTGCCATAGGATGTTGTGGTAATTTTACATGGATTCAAAAAATGATCAACAAAATTTAGGTTAATTAGACAACAAATTGCCATCATTGAAGGTAAGATAGCGAAATGTGGAAGAACTACTATATATATATCTATATACATATATAGATATGTTCTGTTCTGGTTACTGTCAAAGACAGGATTTTAGAATATGTAGATCTTTGTTCAGAACAAGTACAGTCATGTTTTCAGTATTATGGCAGTACTGTAATGTCTACTAAGTTAACTAGGTCTATTTCAGACATTTTTCAGAACATTTTTCAAGAGGAAATGGGATATTTCTGAACAACATTTGAATTTTTAACCTAATTTAGGTAGATTCAGTTCTGTCCTCTCTATATCAATATGCATTCAATAATCAAAATATATTTTTGTGTGTATGTATATACATAGCCTGCATACCTTTCTATACCCAGGAAGTAGTCCTGTTCTCCATGTCATTAATTTCTATTTGAAAGATAAATTAGCCCATTACGAACTCCCCAAACTGGTACAACCTGGCAAAAGGGCAACAGTATTTACAGAGCGAGTTTGTTTTACTTCTGGCTTAGGTGATATTAGGTGGGGCTGATAGAGTTCAGTGCCAAGAAAAGCATATATATGTATCTCAAAGTGCATTTTAATGAACTTATTTGATTCTATACCTTAAAAAATATTATTGTTTAAATAATAAGAAATTTTTATGTTATATTTTCAACACTTTCAGAGTAATAGTTTTTCTTCTCTCTCCTGGATTTTGTGAAATTTTGGTCAAGCCTATGAATCCAGTTTCTGTGTGATTCTAAATTAATTTCAGACAAGCTGGAGGTATTTAACAGCTCTTATGTTTCTAAGGACAGAGAATCTGGTATGATCGTGATTGCACACACTAAAGACAATTCAACCACAAAGTTTATAACATGGTTTAAAACAACAGGCAACCAATATTTTATAGAGGATGAAGGAAGACAATAGCAACATATTATTTTCACAAATTATAGAGTTACAAGACATTAAAAATATTTTACAAATATCTTCTGCCTCCATAATGCCTGTTGACCTGCTTGAATCATGTAAACAAATGAGTATTCTTCATAAAGAAAGAGGAGAATCGCACAAAGCTTCTTATTATAATTGGATAGACTATTCCTGAATATATTTATTTATTTTATTTTGGACTTTTTGCTTTTACAAGTGAACATGGTTATTCCTTTTTATTTCATTCATGTCTATCTCCTCTAAGGTAGAAAGATGTTCTCTTGAAATCAGTTATGTAGAGGCTTCCCAGGGATAACGTACAAAACTCACCTCTGTATACATTGAATCAGAGGTGACTGGTAAGTGCAAATTGTACTTCTTGGCTGGAACCTTCAGGTTTCCTTTTGGCATTTTTTTGAGGTCATTTTTTTGCAGTATTAGGCCTGTGGATGGAGCATTTGTTTGCTCAAAGTTTTCAGAGCACCTTCTACACATGAAAAGTGAGGATGGATCTTGGCACCACTGTAGGTTCTTTTTCCATATCTGTGTTGGCTTTTCTTTTCAGTTTCTGGGCTCTAGCTCAAAGTTGCTAACCACATCTGGCATCCAGAGCATGGAAAGTTCAAGGCAGGACGTCTCAACAGCTAGCAAAGATGTCAAAAAATTTGGAAAGTAACTATGTGCAAATTCAAAATCATACACTAGGAATCTAGGAATCAAGACAAATCAAATATTGCATGACTAAGTGTAATCCAATAAAGCTACGGCACACATGAATTATTTCCCGCTGATTCACTTAGGTATATGACTAATCCAGAAGAGCTAACGTAGTAGCAAACTCAAAAGGGAGAATGAGCTGGAGAAATCAGCAAAGTTGCAGAAAATATCACTAATAGGGAAAACACCATGCTTAACACTTTTAGTTCATTGCACAGATTCATTGCATAGCTTCCTTTTGTTGCTCTGAGAACAAATAATCCGCCTATACAATCAGAGATGTGTCTTAGCCTTTGCCCTACATCTTTTAATCATGATGATTAGTGAGGAAGCAGTCCTCATGGCAGCTGATACAGCGCTACTAGCACAGTAACTTTTGGCATGCCTGACTGCAGATAGTGTGGGGGTCAAAAGCAGTAGCAACTTTCCCATAGTAGACCTCTACAGTTTCTTGTAGTACTAGAATTATTCTGGTTTAATTCAGGGAATTCAGGGAATTTCAGGCAATATACACAAAGATATTCAAGGATCAAAAGTGGATCTGTAGATTGTTTAAGCATCTAAATCTCAAAAGCCTCCCTGAACAGTGTTAAGGACTATATTTTTGACAGTAAAACTCCTCTAATGCAGAAGATTCCACTTTTTTTCAGTGACTGCCATCTTGTTTGGATTAAGACCGTCATTTTTTTGAATCTTAAATCTAAGTGGAAGACTGAAAATTGGCATTTCTCTGCCCAAGTATTTACCTGTCCTGCTTGACATTAAGTTCAGGCAAAATATGGTTGTTTTTGCCACTTCTTTAAAATTTACAAAGTAGGTAGGAGAGATGAGCTGTCTGGTTTGTTCTCTAAGCCTGAATGATTAGAGTATTCCCAGAGAATGTGGGACCAAGAGGTTCAAGACTTTCCACAATGTCAGTGAACTGAAATCCACATCTTCCTAGAAAGTGTCAACCACAAGGCTGTGAGGCTGTATGGTGATACTGTCTTGGTACAGGGGGCTGCTACTCTCTTGAAACTAGGGCCCTTTAAGTAGTGCTTCCTAAAATATGCCCATGTATTTTAAACTAAATGATCATGTTATGTAGCTGCAGAAATGGCCAGACTTATGTGAGGTATTTTTGCTGTTGGTTTTAAGATTTTAAATTAAAATCTATACCAACATGATTCATTTAAACTCTAAACTAAACAATTCCTTGCAAAGGCTGCTTCCTCACCCTGTGGGGAGTAAAACAAATCCTGAAATTGTTGACTCATAACCGGGGATTAATTATTGCATCCAGATATCATTAACATAGTCTTCAGGAAGAGCATGGAATGAAATAGGAGGGATAGATGCAGAAGTAAAGTAGAAAGATCTGTGAGTCTATTGAATTTTTATTTGGGCTTGTTCATTTAACCTAGAAGTTGTATCTGCAGGAGATGTTCGTTATCATGACATTAACTACTTGTGACTAGTGTTTAAAAAGGGGGTTTTGTGGAGAAAACATGAGATAAATAAATACAGCTGGGTATCAGCCTGAGACAACTGTTCTCTCTGTTTTTCTGGAATCAGATAGCATTTTTTTGGTCAAAGAATCCAACTAAATTTTCAATGCTGTAATTATAAAAGGCACATGGAGTCAGAATTAATGTAGAGTAAGCAAATCAGAACTAGACAGAGACAGAAAATGAGAAAAGGAAATAAATACACAGTATGTGGTAACCACAATTTAGTAAATCATAAATACAGATGGAATATCCTGTGATGGGGAAGTTGCAACTAAACATCTGTTTCTTCCAAATTTCCAAAGAAAAATAGACTCATGTTTTATGTCCAGATGTTTCAGAAACTAGACTATGCAAATATGTCAGAAAATGTCAAATTCACACACAATTCTTAAGAACTTTGTATGTCTATAGATTGCCTTTAGTACAGTCACTGGCAAATAAAAAATAGCAAAATGCAGATTTACCTCTTATGACCATTTTTTCCTTTAGTTCAGAGAAAACAGAAAGTATGTCAGGGGTTTCGTCTACACATACTAATAAAGAAGGCCAATATCTTGACTTTTGAACAGTGGCTATTCTGGTGTGATCTTTTGTTACCTAAGAATTCTTGACAGAAACCATCAAAATAGTTATTGCGCAAAGGTCAGGTACTGAACTAAATCTTTGACCCACACTCTACTCTGTAATGTACACTTTACTTCAGTTTAGAGACAAAAATGGGAAGGATTCTGCTGCTTAAACAGGCATCCACATCCTTTTAGATGCTTTAAGGAATCTTAGATACCCATTGACAGATATGACACAGGGCATTCAAGAAACCCAGGTTTTCTAGAGCAGCAGTGAAAATGTAACCATAAAAGTACCCCTGAGACACAAGTCTGCCCTAATTCAACAAGTGGAAATTTCCTATAAGTAGATGAGTTTCTCTGTGGCATAAAGACTGTCATATCCTGTTTGTAGTCCTGATGATCGTGAGATCCAAGAATTATGCTGAGGTGACAGAGCACATATGTGCATGTGTCTGTGTGTCATACATATGCCTAGGTGGAGACAAAGAGTAAATGAGTTTATGGTAGCATGAAATGTTTGAGATCACGTAAATGATTAATTCTTAATCCATTGCAAAGTAATTTTACATTAAGACTAGTGTTCTCTCATCTCAGTGCAATTCATGTAAAAGGTATCCTAGCCACGGAATAAGATAAGGTGATACATCAAAAATAATTTAAATATTTTGTCTGTCATACCAGGATGTTTACAACTACAGAGTATGAAATGAATTATTACTTCAGGATGACTCCAAGAAGATATTATATTTGCATTTGGAAGATGGAATTTTTTTCTAAAAATGTTGCCTTTGGCACATGAGAGTCTGTTATTCATTTCAGTTTCCTTAATGGATTAATTACTAGCATTTAATTTAGCTGTGGTGATTATCTGCCAATAGTTGCTATATAGAATCTATATTGCACAAGAACAATCACGTGTCTATTCACTCGTGTCTTTAGCAGGATTTTAGCTCCTCAGTTTGTTCCTAAATGCTTACACCATTGTGTTATCACCCTTGAAGAGAGGATAGATTTTTCAGGCAGACAGAGAATACTATGAAGATCAGGTATCTGAGTTTTTACGATCTATTCTGCACTTTGCATGACATTTTCACTTAAGTTGATCCAAATTTTTCATTAATGACATTGTTCCACAGAAAATACTGGTAAACTGCAGCCACATCATTTGTATTGATTTCAGAAAATTTTTCAGTATCATACTTGAGCTAATTGAAAAATGTCTTTCCTATTTGGTACCATTGTGGCTTTACTATTTCATTTTGGTTTGATTTCAGGAAGCTTTTCTTCTGTTACGTGTTATTGTTTGTCTGTTGACTGTGTATCATCACACTGATGATACGCATGGCTCACTGCAGAAAACTGAGATAACACTTGAATTCTGCTCCTTTTGTAGTTTGTCCATTTGAAACTGTGCCTGTTTACAGTTGTGCAGGGAAGAGATCACCCAGAGGAACAATATTGCTGCTTGATCTGGCAGCCTCACAGTTCCTAAAGCCACAAACTGTGTTTATGGTTCTAGGAACAGCAGTACAGACTGTTCACGGGCAGCATTCCTCTGAGCAGTACTTCAGAAGGAGGAACAGAAAGAAGTCCTCTGCTTCTGGAAGCTTGCTAAGTGGAACAGCTAATCTGGAAGTTTTGCAACTTGAATCCCAAGAATCAGTGAATATGAATTAGCCTAAGCCAAACTCTGACCTTGACGCACAGCCCATCACTTTGAGAATGCTAATTACGTGGAAGAAGAGGAGCATCTCTAATCAGTCTAGAATCACCTGAGACAGCTTCTTCCAAGTCTCAATAGTTGCTGGCCATTTGCCAGAGATTGCCAATTTATTCTGCAACAGTGGTCTAGTGGTCTGCTTTCCATTCTGGTTTTTTTGTTCTTTTGGTTTGTGTGGGTTTTGGTTTTTGTCTTTTTGTTTTGTTTGTTTTCTTTTGTTTTGCTTTTTTGCAGCACCTAGCCAGAGGAGTTCCCTACTAGGAGACTAAGTGACATATTACTTGGTAGAGACCAGCTCCACTTGTAATTGTTTAATTCTGTCAGCTTTTGAACCCAACATTATTGAATGGCACAATCATCATTTTCTGGCTGTGCAGATGATCTGGCTGTGATCCCGTAAGGGTGGGGACATTAGGCATGATAAAACAAATTTAAAACCATCACAGAACAAATATGCCCCAGAAGGTTACCTCAGGAGAAAAGGAGGCAAGCACTGTGTCTGCTAGCAGTTACTGTTGCTTTTTATGATTTCATCAGCTCATTCCAGCAGCATGGCTCAACAGACTTTAGCAAGTCTTTTCAGAGGCAGCAAACACATCATTGCAAACACCCTGAAGCCATGAACTTGGCCATGTAATGTGTGTGGATGCTGACCACAGTTATGCTTCCTTCTTGGGAACAGCAGAGACATTATATGCTCTGTTGCTGCTACTCCCTTCAGTGACAGGTTCCCCATAGTCTCTTTTCTTAAAAAGGGCTGTCGCTTGTCTCTTTAGTGTCATGAGAAGAGCACTACTGTACAGAGATGGTGTTGGCAGAGTACAATTGATCACCTACTATGCCAACAACTGTGTGTAGGATGGTGCTGCCTCTTGGATCAAAGAAATAAAAACATATGGTAGGAAGAACAGGTCTTAGGAGAACAGGTCGAGAACAGGTCCTAAAGGGACAGTTTACTAGGTGGTGCATTTGTAACAGGTGAAGAACAAGACACTCCCAATAGTGTCTACGGAAATGCACAGTGTCATGAACAAGCAATCCTGGGAAGCTTCTGCTGAAATATTGGAACATGACAATAAAACTTCATTGGCAGTGCAAAATGATAACTTTGAGCATGACAAATTAGAAGTTTCCTAAAATGAGTCATATTATTTGCTCTTCTACCAAACGGGCATTTCTGTGCATTCAGGAACCAAAACATTGATGCATCAGTTTCTATGTCCTTTCTTTCATCGGGAAGCAGCAATGCAAGAAAAAAAAGTAAAAAAACCACCAACCTGACAGACATCTCTTAAATCTATGTGTGTTCAAGACAGTATCTACATCAGACAGAACTAGCCTTTAGATTTTGCTACAGAACTCATAATGAACTTTTTTTGGGTTGTATCTTGAGCAAATGTACGCCTCTTCTTTTTAATCCTGTGGACGGGACCATGAAAATGGCCTAAAAAGATATGTTCCCCCAACTCTTTAGCGGCTCTTTTTCTGGTTTTGACACAGTCATGTATGTGATAGTATGCACTGCATCATGTAATTGCATGTTGTCAATCAAAGAAAATTCATGCACCACCATCTAATTGTGAAAAATGAAAATAACAACTGCAATTATTAAAATGTTTCACGAATTAGAAATCTTAAATAAACCAAATTATAATTCAAAAACAACTACAAAATCACTGCTGAATGGTGTAATTGAAAACTCTTCTTCATGCTTACACTGTTCTTATACAAAACAAAGGAATTATTTGGTCTGAAAAAATTAATCTTGTGAAACATTCTTTATGGAATTTAAACTTTCTATTAATACAAATCTAGTCACTACTTTGACTGGCATTACTCTGTTGAGAAGTCAGATTTAATATGCAAAGGATAAAAATGTAAAAATCATGTATATATATCCCATGTTCTTAAAAAAAGGCTGAACTGGCTTCAGCTTTACATGCCTAGCCAAATCTACTTGCTTACAAAAGCACATTCTCTAAGTTAGGACAAAGGACAGACAACCTCCAAGACCTTGCAGAACTGTACAGAAAATAACAGGAACTAAACTGTCTAATACTGAAAACACAGTTCTTGCTGCTTGAGAAAATGTTCATAATGAGGATTTCAAGAAAGCAAGCAGTGGCCCTCTTTGAGGAAGTAAAGAGTGTGTTTCTTTGGGGGATGTCTGATGCTATAAGATACAAAACGTATCTTATAGCAAAGGGACTGAAAGGTTGCATATTAAAGCTGCCAGACACATTGATGTGACAGTTCTGAACAAAAAGGCTTTGAACAAAAAGTCATGGTGAACACGGAAGGTGTTGTTGATGTAAATGCAGAATGTTTCTTCAGTGATGTGAAGAAACTGAAGAAAAGAGCCACGATTTGATCTGGGAGACTAAAGTGTAAACTTCATCTGGTATAAACTGTCAAAATAAGTCACCCTTACGTTGTAGTATTTTGCCCTTAAATTTGCATGAAATCACAGGAAACACAGTCGTCTTGTTTTCAAATTGCTGTTGTTGGGGGAATTCTAGCTGGCCAGCTGTACTTTTGGAAAGAGCTGAAGGCAGTGCCTGAGGTATAACTCCACAATAGGTAATAGCATAATAACAAAATCCCATACAGAATCAGATCAAAAGGGCAGTATTCCCTGGTGGTAGCAACGAGCATTTTGCTATAAGAAATAAGGCACTGCAGAATGTTGTTTTTCCCTGTTATGCACATAAGGATCTGAAAAATAAGGGAAAACTTAGCTCAGACTCAAGCTCGGAGTTCCCCTTTAAAATGCAGTTATGCATCCCCAAGTGTCAGACAGTACTTCCAAGGGAGTCATCCCTTGGCCATTGGGTAGACCTTAAAGTTTCTGTCAGAGTGTCAAAATATGCAGCTGCAAGAAGTTGTGGTGACTAAGATATGGAAAAGGAAGCAAAAGATAAGTTCTCTATTTTGGCTGCTGAACCAGAAAATTCAAAGAAAAAAATGTTTTTCTTGAATCAAAATATGTTTTGTTGTTTGGTTTACTGAGATGAGCTTGATCCTTACTTTCCTACCCTACTTTTTAGCAAAACACTTTTTTCAAAAGGAATGTTTCCCAGGTTTTGCCATAAAAACAAAAGAAAGGAAGGAATGTATTTAGAAAACCAGTGAAAGACCATGTTTCCTTTTTCAAAATGGTTGGGGCATTCAGACACAGACTCGGGGGTTTGGTGTTCTTTTCTGTCTGAGAGATTTTGAAACCATGTCCTTTACCTCCGGAAGGAGCATCCTGGTTACCTGCGTGCTGAATGGCCGTCTTAACTATCCTGTTACTACCCATCTTGTGGAAACTCCAGAAAGGAAAGTGTGAGACACAAAAGTCACGAAGAAGAAGAGTGACTATTTGGTCATTGGGTCATTCACTGTAGAAATGAGGCACCTCGATTCCCATTTCATTGTAGTGTTTTAATTATTATTGTTTGCCAGGATCGGTTGAGAGCACCTTCTACTGCTAAGGATGTTCACTTAAGAGCTAGGAGATACAAATACTCAGCAAGTTTTGAAGTAATTTGTCACAACTTCAATCTCGAATGGCCTTGTCTACACAGGCTGGTGCTTGATGTTCATATTTTCAAATTTTGGGACATAGAAATGGTATTTCTTTTCATGCTTTCATTATTCCATATTATTATTTCATTATTCCATTCCATTATTCCATTATTTCAATATTTCATCATATTCCTGGGACAGGAATTAGCAGGGCTCATTTGCAGGGCTTTAAACTAGATTCGAAGGGGGATGGGGTTGTAGCTGGGCTTGCATCAGTGGGGCAGCATGCTGGAATACATAAAGACCGGGAGGCCCCTCAGGCCCCTAGGGTGAAATCGGTGTACTCGGCTCGCTCCCTGAAGTGCCTGTACACCAATGCGCGCAGCATGGGGAATAAGCAGGAGGAGTTAGAAACCTGCATTCGGTCAGGAGATTATGATCTGGTGGCATTAACAGAGACATGGTGGGACAGCTCACATGACTGGAATGTGGTCATGGATGGCTATGCCCTTTTCAGGAAAGACAGGCCAGCCAAGCGTGGTGGTGGAGTTGCTCTTTACGTGAGAGAGCAACTACAATGTATAGAGTACTGTCCAGGTGCAGTTGAGGAGCAAGTTGAGAGTCTGTGGGTGAGAATTAAGGGGCAGGCTGGCAGGGGTGACACTGTTGTGGGAGTCTATTACAGGCCACCAGATCAGGGTGAGGAAGTTGATGAGGCCTTCTACGGGCAACTGAGCGTGGCCTCACAGTCACAGGCTCTGGTTGTTATGGGGGATTTTAACTACCCTGATGTTTGCTGGAAGGACTACTCAGCCAGTCAGCCTCAGTCTAGGAGGTTCCTCCAGTGCATTGACGATAACTTTCTGATGCAAATGGTGGAGGAGCCGACTAGGAGAGGTGCGCTGCTGGATCTTGTCCTCGCTAACAAGGAGGGTCTGGTTGAAGGAGTAAAGGTGGGGGGCTGCCTTGGTTGCAGTGACCATGAGATGGTGGAGTTCAGAATCTCCTGTGGTGGGAGCAGAATACCGAGCAGAATTGCAACCCTGGACTTCGGCAGGGCCAACTTTGGCCTTTTCAAACAATTGCTGGAGGAAATCCCGTGGGCAAGGCTGCTTGAAGGTAAAGGGGCCCAAGATAGTTGGTTAACTTTCAGGGACTGCTTCTACCAAGCTCAAGATCAGTGCATCCCGACGTGCAGGAAGTCAAGGAGGGGAGCCAGGAGACCTGCGTGGTTAAACAGGGAACTGCTGGGCAAACTCAAGTGGAAGAGGAGGGTTTACAAATCATGGAAGGAGGGGCTGGCCACTTGGGAAGAATATAAGGCTGTTGTCAGAGGATGTAGGGAGGCAACTAGGAAAGCTAAGGCCTCCTTAGAGTTAAACCTGGCGAGAGGGGTCAAGGACAACAGGAAGAGGTTCTTCAAATACATGGCAGATAAAACTAACACCAGAGGCAATGTAGGCCCACTGATGAATGGGGTGGGTGCCCTGGTGACAGAAGATATAGAGAAGGCAGAATTACTGAATGCCTTCTTTGTCTCTGTCTACTCTGCCGGAGGCTGTCCTGAGGAGCCCCGTACCCCTGAGGCCCCAGAGGAAGGCAGGGCAATGGAGGAGTTTGCCTTGGTTGATGAGGACTGGGTTAGGGACCAGTTAAGCAATCTGGACATCCATAAATCCATGGGTCCAGATGGGATGCACCCGCGGGTGCTGAGGGAGCTGGCTGAAGTCATTGCTGGACCACTCTCCATCATCTTTGCCAAGTCTTGGGAAATGGGAGAGGTGCCTGAGGACTGGAGGAAAGCAAATGTCACTCCGGTCTTCAAAAAGGGCAAGAAGGAGGACCCGGGCAACTATAGACCGGTCAGCCTCACCTCCATCCCTGGGAAAGTGATGGAACACCTTATCCTTGGTGCCATCTTAAGACATATCAAGGATAAGAGGGTCATCAGGGGCAGTCAACATGGCTTCACCAAGGGGAAGTAGTGTTTGACCAACCTCATAGCCTTTTATGAAGACGTAACAAGGTGGATTGACAATGGCAGAGCAGTGCATGTGGTCTACCTTGACTTCAGCAAAGCATTTGACACCGTCTCCCACAGCATCCTCACGGCAAAACTGAGGAAGTGTGGACTGGATGATCGGGTAGTGAGGTGGACTGCAAACTGGCTGAAGGAGAGAAGCCAGAGAGTTGTGATCAATGGGGCAGAGTCTGGTTGGAGGCCTGTATCTAGTGGAGTGCCTCAAGGGTCAGTTCTGGGACCAATACTGTTCAATATATTCATCAATGACTTGGATGAGGGAATTGAGTGTACTATCAGCAAGTTTGCTGATGACACCAAGCTGGGAGGAGTGGCTGACACGCCAGAGGGCTGTGCTGCCATCCAGCGAGATCTGGACAGGCTAGAGAGTTGAGCGGGGAAAAATTTAATGAAATATAACAAGGGGAAATGTAGAGTCTTGCATCTGGGCAGGAACAACCCCAGGTTCCAGTACAGGTTGGGGAATGACCTATTAGAGAGCAGTGTAGGGGAAAGGGACCTGGGGGTCCTGGTGGACAGCAGGATGACCATGAGCCAGCACTGTGCCCTTGTGGCCAAGAAGGCCAATGGCATCCTGGGGTGTATTAGAAGGGGGGTGGTTAGTAGGTCCAGAGAGGTTCTCCTTCCTCTCTACTCTGCCCTGGTGAGACCTCATCTGGAATATTGTGTCCAGTTCTGGGCCCTTCAGTTCAAGAAGGACAGGGAACTGCTGGAGAGAGTCCAGCGCAGGGCCACAAAGATGATTAAGGGAGTGGAGCATGTCCCTTATGAGGAAAGGCTGAGGCAGCTGGGTCTCTTTAGCTTGGAGAAGAGGAGACTGAGGGGTGACCTCATCAATGTTTATAAATATATAAAGGGTGGGTGTCACGAGGATGGAGCCAGGCTCTTCTCGGTGACAACCAACAGTAAGACAAGGGGTAATGGGTTCAAGCTGGAACACAAGAGGTTCCACTTAAATGTGAGAAGAAACTTCTTCTCGGTGAGGGTGACGGAACACTGGAACAGGCTGCCCAGGGGGGTTGTGGATTCTCCTTCTCTGGAGACATTCAAGACCCGCCTGGACGCCTTCCTGTGTAACCTCACCTAGGTGTTCCTGCTCTGGCAGGGGGATTGGACTAGATGATCTTTCGAGGTCCCTTCCAATCCCTAACATTCTGTGATTCTGTGATTCTGTGATTTCTAAGGTAGGAAAGTATGCAGAGTTTTTAATGAGTTCACTATATTCAATTTTTTGGTATTTAACAAAAAACCTGAAACATTTTACCAGAAAAAATAATCTAGCCACTGTGGATTGATTTACAATATTTGTTTATAGTTTTCTGCACTCAGATGCTGCTAAGTTGTTCTGGGGTTTTTTTACCTCTCTAAATGTTTGTTATTGTATGAGCAAGCACTGCGCTTAATCCTGTTGTGGTTAAATGAGATTTAGCAATTTCATTCCATGCTTTCATCTTTAGCTGTTCTTAGCCATGCATGCATGTCTCTTGCTACTGTTTGATCTGTCTAGAAGAAATTTGGTCCAGAATGTCATCTATATAGAGTTTCATCAAGTGTTATGAGCACATGATTTTGGGGCTGATAAGAAAAATATTTGCTGTAAGTTTGCATCTTCTTAGTTAGAAGTAGTCAAGGAGGAGGAATACAAGATATTATTGATGATCACAGCATGGCTGTAAATTGCTGATGGGATGAAGCCATGAAAAAAGACGAACGTGCTTTTGAGAAATTCTCCACCAGGAGAATTCCAGGATGAGAGTCAAGAAGCGGGTTGATGGTGCTAGGCCTTGGTGTGCAGTCATCTGGGATAGTCAAAACTCCAGTCATAGACATGCAAAAAAGTGAACTGAATCTAGTTCATTTGCAGAGAAGGGTACTAGGGTGACAGGAGGAATGGAGAACCTGACTAATGAGAGGAGGTGGAAGGGTGTGACTTGTTTAGCTTTGCAAAAGGAAGGCTGAGAGGGGATAAGATTGCTCTCCTGAGGGATAAACACCACAAGGGAACAGATCTGTTTAAGTTAAAGAACAATGTTGGCACAAGAACAAATAGATATAGGCTGACCCTGAAAAGTCTTGGACTGGATGTTAAAAGAATATTGCTAACTATTAATAAAGTGTTCTTTAAGTAGTCACAGGCATCCTGCAAGGATGACCAGGGTACACCTGCACCTGAAGCAAAGGGATTTGCATCTCTGAGTGAGGATGGATAGCCCAAAGGAATCAGAAAGCCCAGGCCTGTAGGTCGACTTCTCTTGCACCAGCTTTTTTCCCTTTAAATGCAGTTAATCGAATGAGTCTGTTGTTGTGTTGCTTTTATTAACAAGGATCCAGGTGTAAAGACTCCCTTCCAAGCTCTCTTCCCAGCAGGTATTCCCAGCACATGTTCCCATTAAGGTCCTACAATTTAACTGACAGAAGTTGAATTCTTCTTTACTGTGATATATTCTGATTCAATAGCAAGTTGCTGACTTGATGTAGCTTTTACTTGCTGATCTGCTACTGACCTGCCATGTGCATCACATCATAATAAATGATCTTAGTAGTCTCTTCTAGTCTTGAAGCCCATTATTTTGTGTCTGTCATGACCCAAAGTTCACTAGAACCCAGGGAAATCTTCCCATGGTTTCATTCGTATATATAGTTAATAAGCACATAATTTTAAAACAGCAATTTATTTTTGCCAAGAGCAAAATTTATTTTTGCCAACAGTGATTCTATGAAGTGTCAACTACAAAAGATGCCATCAAGCTTTGTTATGGCATTTATAAAGAGAAAGTAAAGAGTCTCTGAAAATTACATAACTTAAAATAGATTATTTACTTTAAGCTGCCACTAATGAAATATTTAGAGCTCTGCCCAAGTTACATTGCAGAAGAAGATTAGAGGTTATGAACTTAAAAGCACCTGTTTTTTGTGTAGCAGGCTAATATGAGATGTACTGTCATATGCTGTAATGTTTTCCTTGCAGATAAAGACTCTGCTCTGCTGACAGCATTCTACTGAGGAAAAAGAAATCCAGCTATTCATGACTTTTTCTAAGATATCTTCAATTTTGTAGGGAATAGAGATATAGAAGCAAACACTTGGCATAAAAAAGGCTAATCTAAGGCCTTCTAAAAACAGTATAGTTAGACAAAAGAAAAAAAAATGTTTTTCTGGAGAAAATAACAGTTAAAACCTTTTAATTACCAGCTTTTCCTAAATTAAGATTTAACTGAATTCTTAGTAATTGTTTTGTAACTCAGAGTTGAATAGCACCTTCCAAAATTTAAATTGTGTCTTTATCCTAGATGATTTACAATCTAGTGAAGCAATCCAGCAAACATTAGGTTTGACATTAAAGAAGCAAAAGAGATTTAGATTCTTACTGCATCAACATAATTTTTAGAGTGACAGCAAGTAATAATGCTTGATTTGTCCAGCAGGGAACAGTCTATTTTCAAAAAGCCTGTTTTCACAAAGAAGGGGTAGATATTTTTACTTTCTTTCAAAAAATATTGTGGTTTCTTGGTCCATATAGCTCAATAATCACTAGCCTGTTTTTCTAGAAATGTGTGCCTCACATTTGACTGTTTCAGTCTTTAAAAATGACAGCAACTTTCCCTATGGCAGGCATATGTATGTCTCTCCCATGTGGATTTGTTCTTGTTTAATAATGTATGAACAGACTCCGCATCTTTTCTCAAAGCTCAAAAAACTGCATGGTCTGGATTTTCTGCCTGGCCATCTATTTTCATGGAAACCACCTCCACTTTTCCATGAAATTTGTTTAAAATTTGCCAAACTGTTCAAGAGCTATTAGGAGAAACAAGTCAGAAAAAAAATACAGCGACAATACATTAAGTTCTGTTTCCATGGAACATCGTATTAAAAATTGGAAGAAATGCATTGAAACTATTGTCTGTTGTACTGCTTTCTTCTGACAACTCATTAGTTATATTGATAGATGTTTTAATAGTCTTTTGTAAATATTTTGAGAATGTAAAATTAAAATCAATTGCAAAAGAAAAGTTACCTGTAATCTTTTGAAATGGAAAACTGTAGAAATTTAAGCATTTTTGACCATGCTTTATCACCTGACTAAATGGGAGTCAGAGTGGGACAGCAGAAGAAAGGGAGCGAAGGAAAGACAGTAGGCGAAAATGTATTCAAATTGCTCAGTCTTCACTCAGTGAGCATCTGCTGAGCAGTAAATTGAAAAACAGTGTATATCTCTTGTGGGGCTTTGGAGTTTTTAGTGCACATAGGCACAGATTTGAATTTACCGAGAGGAAGGAAGACCATTTTCCTAAGACAAGAAGCCACCAATTCTGCTGCTGAGATGGTACCTCATGTAATCTCAGTGGTATGCTGTGACTTCTGTCTGATGCTTGACCCTCCACAAAGATAAATGGAGCAAAGATGGGATGTTGACAGCATGTAAGCAATGTTTCATTTTTCTCCGCTAGCATCATCCAACATAAACCAGGGAGCAGTCTCTACTTGTGTAACTCTCTATACTCTTTACTTCAGGGTTATAAATGTCCTTGAAGCCATAAATACTTTTAAAAAGTTCATTTTATTATTGTGCTTTAAAAAATGTTATATGTGGGGGTGTTTGTTTGTTTGTTTGTTTTAATGCAGATACCCCAATGTACCTCCAGTTAACTGTAGTACATTCAGCAGTTATCATACATCAAGAAAGAACAGAAAGTTTTCTCACAGACCTTAATGGAGGTTTTATTTTAGAAAATGTACTACTTTAATGACGAAATGACAAATCTGCTCTTAAAAGGGGACAAGGAGAGATATTCAGGTCAGAAAAAAAATCACGTCAACCCTGAGGGAAACAGAGTCTTAAGCAGAAGTAGCAATTTGTCCAGAATAACTCCTGTTCTCTTCATTGACATTAAGTGAAATACCCAACACATACTGTGGTGCTTGCTGTCTTACATTCCTTACTGTGCCATGGAAGTAGAGTGTGAACTGGGTTCCTAGAAATCTTTTTTTGTGGGCTCCAGAAGAAATTTTTCATTGCATCAAAGCTGATTGGTGCACAATATTTTGTCTTTTGTGCATGTGTGTATGTCATTAAAAAGAATTAGTAAGAGTAAGAAGGAGCAAGAAAGAATAAAAAAATTCTGCTGCAATGTGTGGCCAGAGTCCTCTGGGAAGAACTCTGAGGGATTTCACGTGACCTGGCAGTGTCTGTTGAATGCAAGAACCTTAAGGAAATAATCGAGACTTGAACTCGTATTAGCCCGAGTTTTCCCTCATACGCACCCTTACACTTCCTCACATGAAAAGTGAGAAGCTTCATAGGGGAACTAAATTACATAACTTCAGCTGAAAAGCATCATGTCTGAATTTTGGCATGCAGACATTCCTCTGGGACATGTTCACTGCGGAGGCTGAAGACTATCTTCAGTTAAATCGGTAAATGGCAGCCTCTGTTTCAAAATCCATCCCAAGTATCCCAATTCACAAGGTAATTTATTGCTAGGAGTTGTGCTGAAGGGTGTTTACTGGCAGAGGCGAATGCAAAGCTAATACAGAACAAGTATGCTAATAAGGGAAATGTTAGAGACAAACTTTTATGAGCTTCCTGTTCTTCCCTGGAAGAACAAGCTGTAACTCCAGCACCTGCCTTGTGCTCTGTGTATCGTTTTGGCAAACTTGCCATCTGTTAAGCCCTGAAGCAGAGAAAAAGCTGTTTTCAGGCCTGCAACAAAGTTTAGAGGGCTGCTTAGCAGTTTCCTATTTCAAACAGATTTTTAAAAGGCAGATTGATGCAGAACGGACTGTTCAGATACATGCACAAGGCATGGCAAACATTTCCTAGTATTTTAGTATTCTTAGTGTCTTAGTATCAGTAATTTTTCAGTTTAGAGTAGGTTAGACAGATCAGTAGTGATATTTAGATCAAAAAACCCAGCAGCCTAAGTAGTCACCAGCAAGTGGATTACTTGCTGCTAGGACTTCTCTGAGACTGTGCAAAGCAGGTCCCACATCACCAGTACGCACCAGCCACTGGATGTTGCAAGAAGAATAAGGAATGGGCCTAACGCTGATATTGCTTAAAAAAAAGTATTTGCTTTCAAGGTAGGAGCTACTTTTCACGATTATCCTGTTGCTTCCACATGCCTCTGGAGTCTATCGATCCCTGTCCCACTGAGGAGCTCTGCATGTTTTCTGGCCAGGGGAGACCTTCGCCCCTTACCAGCCCCTGCAGCAGTGGGGCCATGAGGAGAGGTGGCCTCAGGGCTCCGTGGGGAGGCCATGACAGGGCCTTGGGAGCCGCTTTGTGCCCCTGCCTGCCGCAGGGCCCAGCCGGAGTGGTTGCCACTGCTGGAGCGGGCCCATCTGTGGGTCTGGGACTCAGGCCTGACCCATGGGCTGCCTCCCTGCCGCCAGGCCCTGCAGTTACAGGGAGAGTGAGCTGTGGAAATCGGGGAGCAGAAAGGTCAAGGTGGAAGGAGCAGACTATATGAAAACCAAGGCCAGTGGATGCTGGGAAGGAAAAGCAGCAGGCTGTCACAGATCAGAGGCAAGAGTAAAAAAGCTTTGCTGTAAGCTTTCACGTATTCTGTAGAGACACACGTTTAATCCACACAGCTCCTGAAGTGCACTGGATTCTGGTGGGTAACCTCAAAGTTATAGATGGGCAAATATGATAACTGCAGGTATGTGATCTACCTGCAGCCAAGAGCCTGGTTGTCAAGAACCTGGAAAAATGCCTGTTGTGAAAACCTTATCCCTCCCTGGGATGTTTTAGGCACTTTCAAACTTAGTGTATATTCTAAGGCGTTTCCTATGACTTCAACATTTCTTGTGATCCTTTATTAGACTATTGGTTGTTTGACTTTGCTACTACTATTCTGGTACCAAATGTTCATAGGGAATTTTGTTTAGCTGGCATATCCAGCTAATTTGCTGGGAACACACCCATTCACTGATAAAATCACTCATATTTGCACCCCCCACTCCAAAGTAACAACAAATATTGTCAAGGTAAAGAATATTTCTTTCTTTTGCAGCCACACCCAGCATACTATAACCATGACTCAGTCTTGCGTTCATCCTATGCAGGAAAGCTATTGGCCTAATTTTGCAAGGGTAAGAACATATGACCATTTTTTTTTTCCAGCTGACAGTGTAACAGCCACAAATACATCCTTCCAAAGAAAAACTATATGAAAATAGTCTGGAGAATCTTCCGCTGTTCCCTTCAACATGTCTGATTGTGGCTGAAGATGTGGAACAAAACTCTATTCTTATTTGCAGTTGTTTAAATCTGGAATACATCCATTGACTTCAATAAAGGGATTCCAGATTCACACGTTAGGCAGAATTTGGCTGAAGTCCTTATGGTTAAAAAAGCGTCACAGGGTTATAACATTTAAAATTGATGCAGTACAATAAATTCTGAAGCAAAACTTTTGTTCTTATGTTAAACTATTTTAAAACATCCATTACACATCACGAAAGTGCTATGAGAATATTAAGGGAATGGAGGTATTCATGCTACTTTTATCTCCAGATCTCAAATAGCTTTGAAATCAGTCTTATTTATGAACTGGAAAATTGTGACTGGTTTGTTAAGTAATCATAACAGAACAGGTTACAACCATTTTTGCTTCACGAACAAACCCAAGGGACCTTCGTAATATACTGTTAGTACACAAACTAATTACTCTTCTAAAGATCAGATCTTGCAAACATTTAGATATGCTTAAAGTTAAGTAGCAAAGCAGTTTCTATTCAATTCAATGGAACTACTGTTGCATAATGTTTACTTGTAAACTGAAGTCCTTTCAGAACATATTACTTCTCATTTAGTATCATTATTTGCAGTCATAGTGTCTGAATTAATACCATTTTCGAACTTGTATGCTGATCTCTAACTAATCTAGCCTTATTCATAAAAGTGATGATGATGATGATGATGATGATGAAGAAAATACAGGAGCATGGTCTAAATATCTACAGAATATACAATAAGACAAACTTAAACTAGTATGAAGTTAAAACAGGAAGATAAACTTGCAGGGAAATATTTTGCTATGTTATACGAGGATAGAAAGACATGAAAGGGAGAGACAAAAGCTATGAACAATAATAGAATTGACTAGGTCAACTGGTATAAAGTAATTATTTTTAGTGTTCTCAGTCATTCATTGTTAGACTGGATTTTCCTGGGTACTGCTGTATATGTCAATATTCTGCACCATAAACAGAGTTAGATGTAATACGTGTGGTGATGAACTTGCCATTTAGTTTATGTACTCTTAATACATCAGAAGTAATTTACTACAATAATTGCAGTCCTCCCAAGAAAGGTGACACGGACACCACTGAGGAAGAGACGTGTCGATCCCTGTTTGCCGTTTCCTGTTAATACAAATTATAGAACTGACACCAACTAAGTACAAAACCGATCAACACACTTCATGCTTCAGTCTAAAACTATAGATAATCTGACCCATAAAGGTCATAATATATGATAAAGCTTTTATTCTTTTTGTGTTTTTAGGAAAAAAACATAGTATTCTTATGGCATAAATGAGCTATCCTAACTTCAGTGTTATTTATGGAAGGCTGAAAATGCCTGAACATTGTTCTTATTCTTGTAAGAAGGAGGCATTATGCTTTGCTTGAGTCCCTTTGCAGACATGTGGCGTCAAAAAAAGGAGATAATATCTGAAGTCCTTTTTAGATCAGAGAAAGTGGGTAGGTGTTGCATTAGTGATTATGCTTGGTGATTTGGGCTCTAGTGTAAACAGGTAGAATCCTGCATTCTAGTCTCTGCTCCAAAGCTATTTTATAAGTTTTGTCTGAAGACTATTTAATGTAGAACATTCAATCCTAGGGAAATGCCTCTGTCCCTGGTGCCAGAATCTTCCCTTATGTCTCTTCAGTGGCACAAATTCAACAACAGGTGTGGAAAGTTGCCTTACTTGAAAAAAACATAGGAGGATGGGTGATGGGAGTTTGAATCATGTCAGACTGAAAAGAACATGAGGGAGCAAAAGCAGAAAAGAATGGTGTACACACTGATAACTATGGTTTTAAATAAAGTGGAAACAGACGTTGGATTTTATGAAAATTGGAGGGTTTTGTATATGCCAGTTTTGTTCTAAGCATACCTACTGATCTTTAGAATTAACCTTTTCTGATCCTTCTAGCTTTCATCTGCCAGCCATTTTCAAACACGTACAGGGTGGAAGTGATCCTTTTAAGGGGAAGAAAGCATAGAAAATTTAATATTCAGAAATGTTTTTGAATTGGGATAAGCTCAATCACTTTTCTTTTGTCAGTAGTACTGTCATAAAGATTTCTGTTATTTCTAGTGTCATATATCTTAGGACTCTTCCAAACCACACGTGCATATACAACATGCTAAAATACTTTCACATGAAATATCTAAATTACAAAAAAGTTATGCTAAATAAGAGATAACTGTTTAATCTTTTTCTGTTGATCATCTTGTACCATGGTCCATACTAGCTTTACTGAACCCATTTTTTGAAGCCTCACTAAAGCCAATGTGGAGTTTGACATTGGTACTTCAAAGTATAGACCTTTAGTTCACTTCAGTGGTTAAAAATGTATTTATGTCTCATGATTTATTAAACATGTGTCACTGAAGGAGAATTATAGATGCATAAATAGTACACCCTTATTCCTTATTAATAATATGTGGAAATGGAAATTAAATGAAACATTATGCTAGACAATAAAATAACAGGGACATTTATTAGTTAAAATAGTTAACGTCTTTGTTAGGTATGAGTGTTTAAATAAATATATAGCCAAACTATTCTTCTAACTTGTTTTTTATTTATATAATAGATAAGTTTAGTTTTTATTATATTTATTTAATATTTATATATCCTGTTGGACTCCTTAAAAACAAATACTCTAAAAGCTCTGTTAATTCTGTAAAATAAATATACAAAGTCCCTTAGTTTAAAATAGAATAGTATTGTTTAGTCTAAGACAGCTGTGACAACATGAAAAAAATGAAAACACAGTATAAATATTAGCACTCCACTTTGTATCTTTAGCTTACTGACAGAAAATCATATGAATTTTATATTTTAGGAAAAGAAGACTATCACAGCTCTTTTAGCATCTGTGTTATTTCTGTATAGAATATATCTTAATGAAAAATCCAGCTAATGTTACAATTTTATCATCTGAGATGGCAAAATTGAACTTATTTCACAGAGGTGGACTCAGCTAAAATAAGCTATTGCATTAGGCACAGAAATCACAAATATTCTTTCAGTGCTGGAAAGAAAAGTGTTCTATTGGCATGGAAAATTTCCAGATCTCAGTAAGACCAAGGAAGCAGCTTGTTTCCTGAAATGTGAAACAGTGCTTATGCCTCTTCCCTTCTCCCCTTTTCATATAAAAGAAAGACATAAAAGGAATAAATTGAAACTATCGTATTCCTCCCTATTATGAGACCAACTACAATGCAGCTTTGTGAAATTCATATTGTATCAAATAAAAAACTTGTTTTCATAAAATAAAACCAAAACCATTGCAAACTAGAATATGCACAAGCAGTGCCAAACATAGCAAGGAGACCATTATAGGACCATAATGCTTATCTTATTTACACCACTGTGCTTTCATTGTCAGCAGTAATTCTAACCGGAAAGAACAACAAATTTATCAGTTTTCTGATGCTAAGTGGCAGTTGTGCATAGGAACAGCTTTTAATTGCAATGACCCTTTAGATCCTAGCCTTAGATCAGTATTACTGTGGATTGCTTTAGATTTATTAATACACCTGCTGCCACTGGGGCTGTCATGGCTTGCTCCTTAGCTGTCCACTAAGTTTTGTAATTCAGCTTCGTGGGCCATGGGATGTGATCCATTGGCTTCCATCCTTTCTGACTGCTCTTCCTAGCTGTTGCAACACCAGACTGCAGTGAGAGTAGCGTTCCAGGCAGAGCTCTTCTAATGAGATATTGGTTGACAATGGCTTGTACAGATACGCCAGTCTTGCAAACTCTTAGCCGTTTTGTGCGTCATGTATGAGACCTCTCTCAAATGGAAGTTTTCTGATGATTATACATGACTAATTTTAAAAGATAGTATCACAATACACTACCTCTGCCATTTCCCATTAAAAATATCTCAGACAAACAATGTCCTCATCATTAGGCCTGAAGCATACTTCTGACAACCTGCTGATTATACCTGTGTAGGTTTGAGATTGTTAACACTTAACTCATCTGAGCTCAGGCTTTATCACCAGCTCAGCCTGGCTGTGAATACCTGCCTAATATTGTCATGCAGGTCTCTGTAATGCGGGGTATAAACCATTTGGCGTCTTCTTTTGGCAAAGTATCCTCTTTATACCTTTGAATATTCTACTCTCATGTAAATTTACTGAGACTTTCTGAATCATAACAGTGTGTGTCACATAGAAAAAGTCATTTTGGTCATCTGACCTGTTTTTGGGGGAATTATCATTATCTAGACATGGAATGAGTATATTTAATTCTCTATGACTTCAAAAATGTATCCATTCAAAATTGAGTTTCAGGTCTTGTCTTTTAAACATGTTTTTTCAACAATGATGTAATGTATTCACTTGTTCAACTGAAGATGGACTTACTGAAATGTGGAACAGCTTCCCAAGTTTCTCTGCAAAAACTAATCACAGGAATTGTTTATGTTGGAAAAACATACTGCTTTATATAGGTGTTAATTAGAAATTTCATTATAACGGAACATATTTTTTATTAGTTGTTCTCTACTTCTGATACTGCAATAAACTGATTTACTTGTTGAGTTATACCTACCTAATCAATACATCATCTGCCTGGCAGATCTTGTGCTTTGGAAGCCTTACTATAACTATGGAAATGGTGAAGCTTATAGTAATCTGCTACCTGCAATCTGTGTTGTAGTAAAATAGTATTTCCACAGGCCCAGGCAGTTTGGGCTTCTCTGGTAATCTGCTCTACAACCTGGCCTCAGTTTTCTGTAAGGTTTGCATTGCACGATTTTTGTGTGTGCGTCCTTGTACATATTCACCTAATTTGTACTCAGTGCAAGAGTTAAAATTCATAACATAGATCAGTGATTTTAGCATCCTGTACAGTAATCCATCAGATGCAGTTCATGGCAAAGCACTTCTCTATTACACCTGTCCCATTTTCTGCTATTGAAGCTTTGTGTGTTGTAGTTTCTACTGGCAAACATGGCAGCCAGGTTTTCCTTCTTGGTTTCTGTAAAATTTCATTCTGTTTCAGTGAGAGCTCACTTTACTTGTTGTAAAGGAGTTCCTAAGCTATTTTCATGTGTCCAACTGCATGACGACTGAGCCAGGGATGTTAGTCTAGAAATGGATAGAGTACATGAAAAGTGATGTAGTGATTGGAAAGTCAGACAACAGGGGAGTTAAAGCTATGAATTTATGTCCATTTACTGGACAGCAGGCACTGCAGTCACACATAACAGAGCACTGTATCTAGTTGCTACAGAGCTCCATCCTGTTTCTCTGACCACTAGCAAGTTGCCCTGTTGTCTCAGTAAAGCTGTCTTCCCTTGGGTGCCCTCTGTGGTTAGTCTAATTATCTGCAGGATCTTTTGTAGACTTTCTTGTACTATAAAATTTTAATTTTCACTGCTCCTGAATTCTTCATCTTTGCTGTCATCTGTCTAGATTCCTTTTGTATTTACCATCTTTCAGCCTTCACTTGAATTGAATTAATATTTTCTACTTGGATCTTTGCCTTCCCTTTCTTCTGTTTCTGATAATGTTCCTCCCTGATTGACACTGCAATTATCATGTCCCCAGCTATTATGTGGATATCTTTAATAGCTCCGTATGTTTTACTGTTGCTTTGTTGAAACAATTTCATCATTGCCCTTATTCCAAAAGCTAGATGTTATCTATCTTGTAGCTGCCTCAGGTGTTCCATAGTCTAGATGATTCCTCATTTAAATAGACTTGCCAATATCAGTCCTTTTTTATCTAGAGGAGAAAATATGTTTTCATCAAATAGTCTATGCTGAACATCTGTTCATGAACAAGTGGAATGATGCTTAGAACAAACCTGTTAAAACGTCTGGGATTAAGATAAATTACTGGGATTTTTTAGCTTTTACTAAAATTATAAACCTTTGTGGATATGTTCATTTTGGCCTTGACCATTGTTTATGAGATGCTTGGGTACAATTTTGAGTCTGTCTCCTGCAAAGAGGCTGTTTTTCTGGCCAAACTTGATAATAGTGGCTGACTGATGTAAGTACTCTACTGGCATATTTACAGGCCTGCAAGTGCTTCTTGAATCATACAACCAGATTTTGTGTGTTCTGGCTGCCTTGATACTCAAGACTTGTATTAGGGTATTGTGGTTTCTCAGTCTAACGTAAGAGAAAGAGAGCTGAAGATTTGCCCTTAAATGGTGTTCAAGGGACTTTGCTTGGAACTGCCTTCTGTTATAAGTGTAACACTGAAGCAGGTGAGACCCTAGCACCTGACTCAAAAGTTGAACCAAGAAAAACTTCAGTTCAGGCTCCGTATCAGTCTTGATGATTAAAATGTGGAAAACTGAGATTTTCTGCACATACTGAACTACTTTTCCTGCTCAGCATTATTCTATTCTGAGTGCAGGTTTAATCAGATTCAAGTGACAGTCTTTTTCAAAGTCTCCTGTTCCTGTCTCCTACTTCACCCTGACTGCATCTTTTTGGTATTTCCAAATTTCTTGCCTCTTACTTCTACTGTATTACAAACTTGTGTTACTGCTTTTTTCCTATCTGTAAAAATTGATAGTCTGTAATTACTCTGAAGACTTTGCCAGAGTCAAAGCATATTCATAACCATTTCACATAATGGTAGGCTGTTACAAGCTTTGAGAATCTTTGCTTCTATGGGAATTAAAACAAAGCTTTTAAATCCTGTACTAGTATTTCATTTTTTCCTGGAGCCTTGAGCTGTAGGAGGAGTGCTGGTCCAATCACCTCCACTTGTCTGCGAAACTGCCAAGAAGGAATTAGGCTGGGAATGGCTTACAGGAGTATTTTTTTATATATATTGCTTTTAAGTTTATTTAGTGTTATTTTTTCAATTTGTTTTGTCACATACCTATAGTCTCAGACTAAAGAACCTCTTCTTGCTTTAACCCAACTGGTGTCACTTCTGACAATGTTTCCCAGCTCTTGGCTCTCTGTACTACATGAATTCAGAGTGAGACCAAAGGATGTTGAAAACTTCTTTTGCCAAATACCAGATACTATGCCTGTGGTCTTCCAGACTAAGTATCTATTTCATATAAGAACTGATTCACACATCTTCCTCTAACAGAAACTTAGTTATCAGAAATATGAGTCATTGTAATGCAGCGTCATTACAGTATAATACACTTGTGTTAGCTTAGCTGTTTTAGGGTGCATTTATTATATTTATTATAGAGGAGAAAGAATCAGATCCTCTGTTCATATTAGAGCACCTGACATTCTTGAAAAAGATGCAGCATATATGTCACTTCACTCATTTAAATAGTCTCATGCTGTTGAATAGATGATTTAGGTAAGCAAAAACCTATTTACATACCTATGGGATCAGAATCTTAGTGTGTATTAAATTGAGACTAGAAACCTGGATAAATACCATCCTTTTGGAAGATTCAGTATAGCTTCACTAAAGGGATGTCCTGCATTGCAAACCTCCTGAAGATCTTCAGAGCAATCAGCAAACATGAAGCTAAAGGTGATATGGCTCATAGTTTACCTGTATTTGTCCAAAGGCTTTTGAGGTAACTAAGTAGTCATGCAATGATAGGGAAGGTCCCACTGGTTAAAAGATAAAAAAGAGAATGTATATATTTTTCTCACAAGAGAGAGAGGTTACCACTGTACTTCCACTGCAGCTGTGCCCATCCACGTATTTATAAATGATTTAAAACCCGGTACTATCACTGGGTAAGACAGTTTTCAAATGATATTATTTACTAGAATATTTGAAGACAGCTAAAGGAATGCAGAAGTCTAAGTGACTCTGTAATGAAGGGGCAGTTGACATTAATTGTGAATATATACAACATGATGCACATGAGGAAAACCAATCCAAACTTCACATGTGAACTGGCAGTCTGCAACTTTGCCATTACCACTCCCAAGTGAACTGGTGCTATGATAACTACTTCTGTCAAAACATGGGCTTAATGTTTAGCAGTGGACAGAAAGGAATGTTAAGAATTATTACAAAAGGAAGGAAGAGCAAATGCTAAATAAATGTTTATGCCACTTTGTAAACATGTACTTCATCTTCTCCTAGAATACTGTGATATTTTTTCTCATCTCACTACAGCAGAATATAGGCCTACAGAAGAAATGGTAAAGAATTAAAGAACAACAAAGATGATCAAAGATATAGAGTAGCTTCAGCGTGAGTAATGATTAAACTGAATGATTTTCAACTGAAAGAGGGATTACTAGATAGGTGTATGGTAAAGCTCTACAGGATCAAAACTATCTGGAGGTAGTTGTGGAGAGGCTGGAGGGAGAGAGAGCTGTGAGGAGGCTGGAAAGACCTCTTCACTATCACAGGTCAAGAACTAGGCACCAATTGTATAAATCTAGTTTAAAACAAAAGGAAGTGGTTGATCATGCAGTGGGCTTGTGTATCCTTTGAACTTTTTGCCAAAGGATGTTTTATATTCAAAAAATTAACATGGGCTCAAGCAGACAACTGTAAAGAAACTTAGAAATGTGATGCAAGTACTTGGGAGAGATTATTAAACAAATAAACGACATCATATTCAAGAAATTCCATAAACTGAAGCAGTTGAGGTCAGGAAATTATTAGAGCAAATACCGTCTATGCTTGCCCTGTACTTGCTTTTCCCTGGCTACTTCCTTTGTCTTCTAGAATCAGGATACTGGGTTACTAACATTACTCTGAACCCACGGTCTCCTAGTTTTCTGTATTTCAGTTCTGGTTTATTATTTTTTTATATTGTCTACTTATTACTTCTTTATATTTGTTCTTCTAAATAAAATCAGTTTTGGCATCAGAACATTTCAGTAGCCACTTTACTGAAACTGATTCATTTACACTGGCATTCTTAACAAATTTGTCCAAATGTGGTTCTCTGTTACAGACAAGCGGTCTGCCAAACTCTCCGATTAGCATGTTTCAAAGAAGAAAAGTGTCAAAAGGAAGTTAGTCATGTGATTAATGACAAGTATGAGTAAAAAACATGTACTTATATACTGGAAATTACTGGATGAACTTTGCTGTTTATTAAACTTATATGCAAAAAGTCCATTTAATGATCGCATATGAGTTTTTATGTGCAATTTTTTCTTCAAGGTTTATACTGACTTTGCTTGTCTGTTCAGGAGCCATGGTAAAGGTGTGGCACTGTAGGATAAAATATGGAGTTGCTTTAAACTTTTTATTCAGAATGTACCTAGAGACATAATTTGAGAAAAAAATTTGTCTGGAAAAAAAGAAAAAAGAAGTTAACTTGGTTCTATGTTGGATTGTTTTAGAAGGGAAAAAGTAAGTTTTAGTATTTACTAAACAGTAATAATTTCAGACTAGTACCAGAGCAGGCATCAGACTTCATACTCTTACCAAGTCCATGCAACCACCACTCCAAAAAACATAATTATAACAACCTTAGACTGGCTTTCATTATTAAGTAAGCTTTTACCCTAAGGCAATTACTACAAGCAAAATGCATGCAGTGACAAGGAACTTCAATTTTTGTACCACGTAAACAAATGTTAAAAAAAAAGGAAGAGAGCTGAAGGCATGCTGCTGACCAAATCTGTTTTGCTTAAAGGCAGAACTGAAGAATCTTGCCTCTACTAAGCTTTTGCTTCAGCATAGGACTGTTACTCTGGATGTAAAAATAAAACAAGGCAAAACCAGCAATTTAAACCAATCCTTCTCAAATTACCATTTTCTGAAGTAATAAAGCAGAAAATTATCTTCACTGAAAACCAAACTGAACTAAACAGGATTCTAGGAACATTGCACTTATATGTTTCATTTGGAAAAATCAGGAAAATCACTAGAACCCTGGCTTAAAATTTTAAAAGAATGTAAACCTACAGGTTGCTTGCCAGGGAAAAATAAATATTTTATTTGAAAAATCCTAGAGGATTCAGTCTAATTAGTAAACTTTGCTAAGAATGATCCTTGACAAAGGATCGATATCTATCTCTACACTTAGTCCACTTCCCAGGGGTCATTATGAGTTATTTGCATCCTAATAGTTTGAGAAACTTCCTTCTTTTGTAACCCTAAGGTAATAAAGATCACCAGACTATTCTCAATGCAATCATTAGCTGACTTCTTTGTTTTCAAATGAATCCTAATTTAGACCTCAGGTAAACAGATGAGCCATCTCATACATCTTGTTTTCCCCCAAAAAATAAGATGTTCATTACTCAGTTTAGCTAGCATGTGACAACAAAGATTACCAGCAAGAGGTAAAGTCCTAACGAAGATAAGTCAGTTCATAATTTCAACATGAATTTGGAGATCAAGCTGGACCTTTACTGCAGCACAATCCGCTATGGCAAATTACTAAAGTGTGAAAGCTCCAAATCGCCTGTCTTCATTAAGGATTTATTAGGCATTTGTTACCACAGGTGAAGACACATCCTCTTTGAAAATGGCTTTCATGCTTGGCAAAGGTTTCACTAGCTGCAGGCAGGCGAGTAATCAGGCAGACCAGCACACAGAGCTTACAGTCATTTGGACTACTTGCCTGCTTCGAATTAAGCAGCTGCTAAGTGCTTTGTAGCTCACAGCCTACATTTTGGAATTTGAGTCCATTCTCTTTTCCTCATGAGTTTCATAGAGCCCGCTGTCAAGACCTTTATGAAGATGGTGTTATGCAAACCTTTAAAGTTTTTGCTTAGGGAGCTGCATAAAGTAAGGTTTTGATTAGTTTAGATAGGTAATGTTCCTCTCTTTAGCAAGAGGCTACTTATTTTTGTTGGTTTTAGTGATTTTATTTTGTTTGTTCGTTTGCTTGAGAGTATGTTTATGTTGTGGTAGAAAGTTTGTGGAATCTAAAGAACGAATAATAATGATGCTACAGGTTAGATAAACAACATAGATAAGATTGCTAAGAAAACTTATAGGAACCTGTATCAAAACAAAACCCATGGGGTTTTTATTTGTTTTCAAGAAAGTTAACTGAAAACAAGTTTAGAAAATGGCAAGATTCTAAATGCTGTAGCTAGAACACCTCATAATTAATCTTAGAGTTTTTTTTCTGATGTATCACAGATAATGATTCATTTTACAATAATTGTTTAATATAATGCATGAGTTCTCTCCTTTTTTGTTACGGAATACTGAAAACAGCAACGTAGGGAAGCATCGTCTCACTATGCCAGTTATGAGTGTGAGAGGGCAGGGGATATAGGAGTGCACTGAGGATGTAGAAAGGTCTTCTTTTGCAGTTAGGACAGATAATCTTGACAGAAATTTTCAATCCAGTTGCACCTTTTCTATTTCAATCACGTAGTAGTAACTTGCCCATAGCACCATGTATGTTTCTGGTCTAATAATACACAGTGAAATTCTTCTTGCTAAATAATCACTGTCTTCTGCAGGCTTATAAGAATAATAAAGCTTTCAAGCAGCTGATAAATATGGTGCTGTTTATGTACATGTATACATACACATAAATAAACATACATAGCTTTATGTAAACAATACAATTAAAAATAATTAGGAGATATTTAGCCATTTGTTTTTTCACCTTGACTTATGAGTATCAATAATGTAACAAATCAATACAAAACATAAATTGATAAAAATAATATCTCAGGAATGAATCTATTAAATTAACAGCAACTATAAATATTAATTATAAAATAACATCTTATAGTCTTAGGATTATATAAACTGATTTATTTTTTTCTCCTCTTTTCTTGCAGACTGTTTCTTTTGAATCATTCATTCTGTAGCAGCATAGCAGCAGGTCAGTCTGTTATCAGTTATCTAATTATGCTTAATATTTCATTTTAATTATCACTATAATCTTTAGCATGACAAACTGTATTTCCCAAATAGAGAGATCCCTCCTGGTTTTGATGTAGGTGTTTTGAAGAGTTTCACATTTTCAGATCAATAATTGTAGTGAAAACAAGACACAGTTTACATTGTATCTTCAAGGTTAAATTCTACATATGCTTAAGTTCATTTAATTTACTCCACTACTAGAACATCTTGGAGCAAAATTTTGACTCCTTATCACACTGGGAGGACAGAGGGGGCTCTTAACTCTGATCCAAGAAGAAAGACAACAAGTGTAGAATACATGGAGTGCTTCAAGACATTATTATTATTCTTTTTTAATAAAAAACCAGTTATCACATATAGACATCTATATGAAACTGGCAACAGAGAGATTTTTTATACCCATGAAGGTATTATACAAACTGAAAAGGATGTTTATATGTGTATTCAATTTATGAAAGTTCTTTACTTGAGCAGAAACAAAAGTGTTCTAAGACAGGACTATGAAGTCAAGGTCATTTAATTCAGTTGATATTAAGACTTCTTGGTCTAAGACAAGCCGCTTGACCTGCTCTGACTTGTGTAGGCTGCAACAAATTGTTAGTAAGATCTCTATCTTATCTCAGGTTCTCTGTCAATAAAATCTGGGTAACAACAACAGCCACTGTGCTTCACATTAGCTCTCAGAAGCAGCTTGTACAAGAAGGTGGGGTGCACAGAATCCAACTCTGTGCTCACACTGGTGTTCCAGTCAGACGAATAAGTGAGGTGATTGCTCAAAATATACTCTGGCTTTACACAGAACGGAATCAAGCCATAAAATGTGGTCAATAATGTTTTTGTCATTGTGCATTTTATTTTGCAACAGCCAATGCTTTTGTTTGCATTGAAATATCAGTTAATAACAGTGTGGAATAAATCATGCTTTAAATATGTTTTCTTATCTAAGTGATCTACCTACTGGGCATAGTGAAAAGCAAATGAGAAACTTAGAGTGAAAGCTCCAACAGTAATTGTCAAAGAGATACAGTTTTGCTGTGATAACTGTACACATGGTGGCACAGGCCTTTAGCAGGAAAGTGATGAGTACATCCAGGATTAGAGTTATGATAAATTGATCTGGTACTCTATCCTGCCCAAATGTTTTTATTGTGCCTCACATCCTGCTTTAAGCAGTATTGTTTGACTGCAGAATGTAATATATATCTACCTAAATATGAAGTCAAGCAAGTTTTTTTGTGTGTGTTCTTTTTTTTTTTTTTTCTTTTTCTGTGTGTGTATTTTTTTTTTTCTTTTTGAGAGTCAGGGGAAAAAAGGCGACAAAGAACAATAATCTCACAAAAAGGTGAAGTGTTCAGTAGGGATGTTCTTTGAAAGAAAATTAAACTGCATAAAACATAAAGGAGATAACTTTTAAAATTGTTTATGTGTCCTCATTTAGAACCAGAACATTTTGTTACCAATATTACTTTGGATGTTTTTTATCACACTGATTTGGTGTAGATCACTTCTTGTAGAAAAATAAGGGTATTTACCTTTTGTTTTGCATTTTCCTTTGTGTGTAAAACAAAGCTTTAAGTTAATTAGACTGAATTTCTCTTGGATTTCCTTGAAATTACAAAACTATATGTTATTTGATTAATTGAAAATGAAAGGGTTTATTTAAAATATTGAGTTTTACTACAATTTTTGGTTACACTTTTTTTTTATTTTGGTAAAAAATCATCCAAACCCATTGTTTTCTTTGGTCAAGTTGTCCAATAAACAGGGCTTTTCTATGTAGGCTATGTTTCATAGAATCACAGAATCACAGAATGTTAGGGATTGGAAGGGACCTCAAAAAATCATCTAGTCCAATCCCCCTGCTGGAGCAGGAACACCTCGATGAGGTTACACAGGAAGGCGTCTAGGCAGGTTTTGAATGTCTCCAGAGAATGAGACATTCATACAGACATTTCAGGTTGTAAAATGCAGAGTAATTATCTGCTAAGGGTCATATATCATGTCAGGGGTAAAGCCAAAGTTATAAATTAAAGTTCTGTACACAAAGACTTCAAAAGTCTAGATCATGTGATACCTAGTGATATCATTTAGTTTGTGTAATGGCTAAATATTAATACTAACTGATGAGACTGAATCACCATGGAATTTCTGGAAAGAGAGAGAACTGAATTAAATATAAACTTGCATATAAGGCGAAGCCTCACCCTTGCTGTTTGCCCAGCAATTTATAGACTTGAATGAGTACAGGACCTGATGCAGCTGTGAGTCAGCTTGTTTGTTTGCTAGTTCTGTATATTCCTTAGTTTGGTTTTTAATTAGAGATATAGAGGAAATTCCTGCTTTTAATGATACATTTGGAATTTCAGAAAGGACTTATGATGCTTGTCTGGCTGGTTTGTGGTTCTATAAACAAACTGAAGAAAAAATGTATGTGATACTGAGATATTCATTATGCTTTAGAGCCAATGTCTAAGACCTGATGTGACTTCCACAGCTTTTTCAGTAGCAGTAACACTGCTGGATCAAACCCAGGGCAGTGGAGGAAGCTGTGTATGGTTTGGAAGTTTTACAGCTGATAAGATTAGAAACTGGAGTTTGTCCAGTAAATCCAGACAACAGTGACCCTAGTGTCACAGTGAATGGACATTTTTCTCTTGGGTTATGTTCTTACATGCTATTTCTCAATATACAGAGATAAACCATATGTATTTGAGAAGTTAACACTGGATTAAGGAACCAACCACAAAAGAAAGGATGAACTGCTATGAATAACAAGTGCTTTTTCGTAGTAATATTTTGCTTAGTTCTGCCTTACAAAACAAGAGCTATCCTCATGGCCAGGCAATTTTTTAGGAATAAAAAGTTAGAGTAGATAAAAAAAGACATCATGTACTATATTTGGAGATGAAAAATGGCTGTCTTTTTTAAATGGTGAAAAGCTCACATACAATATCAATTTAGAATTTCAGCATATGGTACCACACTGATGTTATTTTTATTTAGATAGAATGTTACTACTGATGGGCACTGTAGATATTAGCAATGATACGTGGCAGTATGAGGTTTCCATATGCTTGCTACCAGAGCCTGTCAGCAAGATCTCTGAAGAATTAATATTTTAATTACTAGCACCATCTCAAGAATGTGCTGTTTGTCTTTGAAGCAGTTTTGCCCAGGCAACGTAAAATTATTACAGGTACACAGAAATATGACAATTGTGCGAAGTGTCTGATTGTAGTTTAAGGCAATTTGGTACTCTTGACTTAAAAATTTTTATGTGACAAGTGATCTGAGATACTTTAAAGAATGTATGTTGTTGTAATTTAGGTTTTCTGCATGTAAGAATGCTGAGCAACAAAATAAAATAAAACCCCATGTTGTACCACAAAAACAATCCATACCTAAAATATAACCTCACCTAAGTTTTCCTGCTCTGGCAGGGGGATTGGACTAGATGATCTTTTGAGGTCCCTTCCAATCCCTAACATTCTGTGATTCTGTGATTCTGTGATTCCTGGTCTCATAACTAGTTCTGTCATAACAGAACTTAACATAACGGTCATAACTACTGAATTCCAATCAAAAGCACTTTTCATGCAATGCATAGTTAAACCATGAAAATCCATTCTACAGATGCTGTAGATACCAAGTTTTTTATCTCCTCCAAGGGAAACCTGAACAAGTTCACAGGATAAAACTCCATTAGGGATTTCTAAATATGCAGAAATCACCTACAGCTTGTAGATAACTGCAAATGATTGCTCACCAGGAATACTCACAGAAAGTATGTTAGGTGCTTTTCCTGTTACACTTTTTCTAAGCGTGTACTATTGGCTCTTGTCACAGACAGACTATTGGACTACGTGGCCCTTTGGTCTAAGGTAGCATGGCTGAGTTATGTTTAAATCCTTCTTCTCAGCCTTTAGAAATTTCTAGATGTTTGTTAATTATTATTATTTGAAGCAAACCCGAATATAATTTCAGCTCCATTCTGGAGTAATTTTTGTGAACCTGTGAAGTAGAAGAGGAGTAGACCGGATTTCGCATCATTTTCTATGAGTTTTTGTCCCTGTGTGTTAATGTGTGAGTTCTACCTTGCAAGTACATTCTTCCTACTATCTGGATTGTTATACAAATGAAATTTTTGCTGAAGATTGACTCCTTATGTAAAAAATAATGATTATGGAAAGTACAATAGTTGCACACTGCTCTGAATAACAGTTTTCTCATGCTCGTTGTTAGAAAGATATTTATTATCATTCTTTTGAAAAATAATTTAAAAAATCTCAGTAGGGTTCGCTCTAGCCAGAAAAGTGAGGTGCAATGAGGTATTGTCAAAAGCTAACTTCAGCCTGTAAGTCTAACTTAGGAAAAGGTTTATTGTCTTCTTTAGAGGTAGACTATGTATCTATGGTAGGTAGTCTTCTTTCCGTAAATATTTATGGGGTTTTGGTAGGGGAATTAACTTGTAGTCAATTATGACATGTTATCGTGTTCATATGAAACTACTGAATTCATGTAAAGCAGAATTTGAAGGGTAATGAGATTATTCTTTATAGTTATCGTTGAGCTTGTAAAACCTGAAGTAATCTTGTTTTATGTAGACCCCAAGCAAAGATGTCTTTAGTATGAACAGGATCTCATACATGTCAGTCTTGTAAAACATGAAAATCCTATTGAGCTTTCATATTCTTGAAAAACTAAATTGATTACTTTCTTTGTCTAATAACATCAAATATATATTTATAATAGTAATGATACGTGGGAAATGGCAAGAGCATAGCATGATAAATCTTGGAGCTAATGATGTTTTGAACCAAGGAGCATATATTTTATTTTTGGAACCTGGCAGATGCAATTAATTACACATACCAGTAATTCATCAATTTCATGTGTGTTTTAACAAGAACTAAGAGTGATTTGAAACACGGTCACTATCATCATATAACAGTTCAGAGAGGACTTGTCTCCTTTTATTTTTTTCTCCAGGGGAAACAAAATTATCAGCAAGCATTTTAATATCCTGTTTTCCAAAGCAATAGCTTGATGTATTTCTAAGTCAACTGGAAACATTCTTGGCATGTTTACTGAGTATAAATTTAACATGTAACAATGAACTTCTTATACTTCTGGTTTTCATACTGTCCATGAAAATATGTACACAACTGAGGGCAAAGGGAATACTAAATTTAAGAGATTGCTTTAGACTTGAGAGGTGTTTGTTTTAACTGAGCAGAAGACCACAAGAAACAAGTCTATTTTGCTGAATCTTTTGTATACTATTTTCCTCCTCTGTCACATGAATTTTCAGGGCAAAAGAGTTCTTCATCCTCTTCTCCTAGACAATGTGAAATGAGCTATTTATCACAGATGGGAAGGCTCTTCAGTGGCACAAAAACCTGTCAATTATGTGATTTGACATAACAGGATCAAGCAAGAGACAGTAGTCCATCAGCCCTCTGATACAAAGCTGACAAGTCATTTGAATGTGCAGATGAAGCTGGAGAGGTAGTGATAAAACAGAAGAAAAAGGTTCAGGAGAAGTGATCTGTCACTCTAGTACAAATCAGAGTTATATTTTATTGCTCCCGAGCACACCACCACTGTGTCCCACCCTGCTGAAGACATGAAGTTAAATTCTTGTACATTTACTTCCTGGAGCATGTTATCTCTTAAAAAGACACTCTTCAAGGAATCTAGCAAATACCACTTTTCCAGTCAGCGGGGAAGGCGGCTCATTTGGACATTTCCAGGGTAAAAGTGAAAACCAAACAAAACAAAAGAAGGAAAACAACAAATAAGTGAAGTCTTTCTTCATTTTCAAGGAAAAATTCTGAATTACCCAAAGGGAATAATTCAAGTTTCAAAAAGTCCACTTCCACAGGGAATTTCAGACATAAGTTTGGTCTCCAGTTTTTCTCCCCTCTCACAGTAATCCCCTTTCTGTCACTGCATATTCTGAAGAGCAATTGCCATGATTTTGAGAAAGCAAGGTTTAAAGCTCTGTGCCATGCCAGAAAAAAAAAGCTTTCTATGATTGCACAAGTACTTGCATTCAGCCCTTTTGAGAAAAGTGAATTTTATGATTGTTTTTTTTTGTGTGTGTGTCATAAAACATACCAAAACATCTCCTGCCATGCAGAGGTGAAAAAGGGGTGGTATTCATGAGATAAATTCACATTTGAGTAGTGCAGTTTAAGGAAGTAGCGACAAGCTCAGAATCCAGTTAAAGATACCAAAGGAGCAAAGGTCACAGGCTTTGATTACGCTGACAGGGAAGCTGGTATATATAACTTGTTTTTTGGACTTCGTGTTTACAGTAGTGTGAGATAAAGTTTTCTGGAGCTACATGAAGATACAAAGGCTTACCCTGGACTCTGTGTGAAAGGGGAACCAGAAGAAGCAGCTATTATGACTGTAGGCATCATACATTTTACACAGAAATTTGTTTCCAGATTTTTCTATATATTTTCTAGGATAAAAACCACATAAACTTGTAGTTTAGAGTAGATCCAATGAAGGAAGGGAAAGATAATATTTATCACTTGCAATTGGATGACAAGAATTTCAGCACAGCTGTTATAAACTCTACAAAAGCTGATGTATATCTGGGATTTCCGTTATTTTCAGCCAGTGTTTCTTAAGTCATGCATTCTGACTCCATCCAGCCTGACTCATAACAGAGCACAACAATATTTCCTCAGTGCACCTCCAGCACTTGCGCTTTTCATGTAATTCCCTTCACAATGGGAAACCTCTCAACAAAAATAACTAAGGAGTTGGAACCTAGAGAGTTCAGGGGAAATGGAAATGTATGGTACTCATAAAGATTTGATTGCAATCTGTTTGCTGAGGCACAAAAACATAGCTTAATCTGTAGACCCATGGGTCTGATATCTAGTCATTTTGGCATTCCAGGAAAAGAGAACATTTCATTCTTTGGCAAGGAATTGTCGTAAGTGCAAGCAACGTAACTAGTAAAAAGGAGAACTAGAGAAGAAAATCAGTGAAATTTCTTTTGAATAAAGTTGTGCAGAGCTGTAGGTACATAGTCTATTGCAGTAGGGTTTGTTCTACCTGTTAAATAGGAAAAAAATGCAAATAAACCAATACAAGCTTACCTTATTGCATTGAAAAACAGTTTTATTCAAATGCATGGTAAGCAGCTGTTGAGTCATTAGGAAGAGAAGGGAAGATTGTTCCAACTGCCTACATCCTACTGGGTTTTTCTGTTGGGAGTGGCTGACAGTACATTGCTCTTCCTAATATCACTGAGCATAAAAAAGATGGAATAAGGCAGTTAAGTAAAACATTTAATGAACCCAGTGTTTCTTGTGTTATCATTTCATCACTTAAGAACTTAAGGATGGAGCCTGATGCTGCTGTTGACTCAGTGTAAGGTCCTCTGTTGATCCCCTTTAGGGTTTTTCATGTTTTGAAATTTTAAAATAATTTCTCTTGGTACTTATTCATAATTTCTGGATTAATAAATAGAAAAATCTTTTTTTTTTTTTTTCACAGAGGTACTGTAAAAATACGAACAGAGCTGTTAGATAATGTGGTGATCAGTATTGTAGGAAAGATACTGTATCTGTATACCAGTTATATATTACTAAAAATACAGAATATAATATAGAAAAACCTGAGATAACTTTAGTGATGATTTCCAGATTCTATTTTGCAGGAGCAGTGACTGAACAGCTCAGATTTAACTACATGAATGTCCTGGATTTAGCAAGCCACCGGTCTTATCCCTACCTCTCATGTGGGGCTTGAGGCAGTGGCTCCTCATCGTAAAACAGTAGTCTGGTTAGAATTCTCATGGAGGAAAAACCTTAATTAATACATGCCGTTAACCATTGGCCATATAGGGCTCAATTTATTTCAGTAGCAGCTCTGTGGATATAAGAGACTACCATAATCCTGGATGGGTATGCATTAGGGCAAATTCTTGGGATGAATATGATGTGCATTAGTTCAGAGCTGTTTATGAAGCCCATTAAACAAAATTTTGGCATCAGTTTCCTTGCTTGTAGTTCTGAGCCAGTAGCTGTAGCCAGTTTGATTGTCTTCTGTTTTCATTGCTCCTAACACTAAGTCTGAAAGAACAGTTATTGCACAGGTGTCGTCCATAAGAGGGCCTGATATTTATATGATTATTCCAGAATAACTATGCCTATTTTTAATATATTCTACTGCATAATACAATAAAAATTGTTGTTGCTGCCAGAGAGAATGTACCATGAAATTAAATAATAGAAGGAAATAAATTAGAATAATGGGCATGGTGCCAGTCACAATAAGGTAAATGACTCCTGTCACTAATGAGAACTAAGTGTTTAGCAGCCATTAGATGATTTCTATTTTGACATTTTGTTAGTGATGTGTGAATCTCACTTTAGCCATCCAATTAAAAAATGTTAAGTCAATAATCAGAGATACTTTCTGTTTGTTTTTCTGTCTATTCCTTAAAAGTTTCAATAAGCTGAATGAACACGTCACTAATAATCACAAAGCTGAGAACAACTTTTATGTAGGAAAATGCTGAGAGCATCTAGTTTCATTTAGAGATTTGTAACAGCTCATGTTGGTCAACAATGACTGTGGAACAAATATTTTGCTGTGTTCCTGTATGTAGATAGACATAACTAGATAAATGGCTATTTCAGTGTAACTAAACAATGTATTATGGTTGATTGGCTAATTGTCACTAAGATTCCTACCAGCTTGACATTTGTAAGCCCCACTCAACATACCAATTAATCTCATGAGAATTTCTTGTCAGTACAAGACAAATCTAATCCCAAGCAATCAAACAAAGCAGTTTGTGTACACTCTTCCTCGTTCCCCTCCTTATCCAGAATAGAAATTCACCAATGCCAGAGGTATTTTGGCTCTAAATGGTCTTGAAGTATGAAATGGGTAACTCCGTTCTTCTTTGTTTATTTACATACAATACACTCACAAATACATACACTTTTTTAGCTATCCAGAAGGAATTTACTTCTAAAGATTAATAATTTACTAGAAATGTGCTAGATGTAAATGAGTGCATTTTTGGGTATAATACTGGACAAAGTATCTCTCCTTTCTGCTTCTCAACATTTTAGAAGAGTTCTTGCCTACAAAATATTTGAGAAAATGGTGTTATTTCTCTTGGGAAATTGCATTTTTTATCCTTTTTGAAGGTTGTGAATGCAGTTTCAGATGATACTAATTAAATGTAGACTTGTTTCCTGTGATCCTGATTTTGAGAGGCTAAACTTTACCCTTCCCTGTTTTGATTGGTAAAACAGAAATAGTGAGCTTGGTGAGCTGAATTAGATCTCTGAGAAACAGCCACAGAGCTGGTATGAGGGAGTAGAGGACAGGGCTGGGTATCTGGGCATGAGGGAGGAGGTGGAAGGAATTACATCACTTCTTTCACTGCCAGTGGGTTACTGGACTGACTTAATTTTTATCGCACCGTCTTGAGTCTCTGCTGTGCACAGAGTAGTATGCAAGTTAGCACTGATTTCAGGAATTCCATCAACACTGTGACTGAACTGACAATAGTAAAAATAGGCTCTACTTGGCTTTCTTCTGACTAATTCTAGGTCCACAACAGAGCAGGAATTGAACAGATGCTCCAAAGCCAGTGCCCTAGTGAGTCACTCATAAATTAGACACTGTTTTTCAGGATATACTTAGGTACACTAAACACTAACTTGTTCCTGGAAAAATGTATTTGTTCTTGGTTTGCTGTTGTGTACATCTAAAATGAAAGTATTGTATAACAACTTAAAGTCAATAAAAATACTGACTCAGGGCTATACACCCAAAGTGCATATTTTGCCTTGCAGTGACAAGAGCTAATGACATTTAATTCCTAACCAGCGTTTCCTATATCTCTATGTACTGTTCGCATGTTCTACACACTGTCATGGGAACACTGGAAATTTCATCTACATATACATATATATGTGTATGTGTGTGTACATGTCCATATTCACACAGTAATGGAAACAATGGACTAGAAGGAAGTTACCTAGTCATTAAGAGATATCCCATTCTACTGTAGGCAATCGTGTTATGTTCCATAAAAGGAGTTCTCCTTTCAAAGGCTTTTACCCCTATTGCTTTCACTGGAAGTCTATTTGAAATCTTGAATACTCTGTAGTTTAGAACTCTTTCTTCTATAAGAAGAAAGCTAAAAATACTAATAACTCATGTTATTCTCTATTTTTTTTCTTTCCTCTGGCATTCTTTCTTAGCTTAAAGAGTTCTTTTTTGTTCTTGGTATTTATCCCTCATCAGGATTATAAGGATATGCTCAGTTTCCAGAGATCCGTCATATATCCTTGCTGTTTCTAGCACCAGATTAAAAAAATCAAGCTCTTTGAGCCTTCCCATGTGAAAGACAAATTTCATATGCTTGTAATTCAAGTAGTCCTCCTCTGGATCTGTTTTAGGTTTTTGAACATGTTGAATGGGATCTATTCCTAATAAAAGTGCATCTGCTGGTGTTTCCTAGGATTCCTTTTTCTTGCCTGCAATACATGGCATTTTATTACCATCCTTTATTCATCTTTAAGTCCTTGGGCATTTCTAGCTGACCACCTTCCAGTTTACAGAAGAATTTTAAGACTTTCTGTGTTATATTATTGAATCAATATCAGTTCCTCCCTTCTCCAGTATACCAGATCATTGAGAAGTTTACGGAAACTGTTTTACGTATTTCCAAACAGCTGTGTTTAGAAGTCGTGAGACAGAACTTTAAGCCGCACACTAATGGAGACTTACAGATGTTCCTGTGATAGACCATATGTACTGGTAATGCTCATCTGGCATTGTGCCTTGTGCTTCTAAAGTAGTCAAAGGATTGACTGGGCAGTAGCTGTTAAATGTTAACTTAATCAACTGCATCTACCTCTTAAAAACAGTTTTTGCTATGAGGAATATATACGCCTATGATTTGATAATGGCTCTGGCATGACAGAAGCCCAGAACCACCCAGGGAATTTCCACATTAAGTGTAAAGTGTTTTATTGAAGCTTCACCCTTACATGGAAATTCAGCCAGTTATGCCTTTTTATCTTTTCACTTTCTCCTTTTATTTATGGCTTTAAAAACACCAAACCAAAACAAAACACAGCAGCAACAACCCAAAAAAACGCAGAAAAAAGCCCCACAAAGCAAATGGTTACGTTGCTGTAAAGCTACAATTAATTTCTAAGTAGTTATTTTGTTTCCTGTCCTCAGAGAGATTTCCTTAGAGAAAGACTCTCACTGTTGTTTAGCTGAAGAATTTCTACCAGACTTGTCCTTGGTCACAACCAGCCCACCAGCCCTTCTTCTCAATCACCTTGTATTTTTGCAGTCATTTACACCATTGTGAGTACATAAAAGAGGAAAATCAAAATAACAGCAACCTTTTGGATGAAATATTAGTAAATACAATAATGCGAGACCCCTTGGGGAAAAGAAAAAAAAAAAAAGACGGGAATGGTTTCTACTATGCTTTATAATGTATTCTGTCTGCATTCCTTTTTCAACAGAACATGTCTCTTTCTGCACAGCAGGTATAGCATTACTGAAATAGTATTCTGTCACATAATTTATTATATCTAGTAAACCATGACAGCCACTAAGCACGGGCCAAAGTACAAAACAAAAACCTTATTAGAAAAATAAATTCAGGTGAAGAGAACAAATTACTTTTCTTGAAATCTTGACATTCTCAAGGTATTATTCATTACTAATTATTGTACTTCCCTGAGGGCACATAACCTGGTATTCCCACTCTCACTTAACAGAGATGCAGCTGATATGGAAGAGGAAAATGAAAGGAGAACTAACCGCCAATTAATAGTTAATATCTTTTCTTTAGGAAGTGCTTAACAGAAGAAATATTCCAAAGTGAACCTGAGTCAGGTAATGTAAAACCAGCCTCCAACTTATGCCAAAGAGCTTGCTTTTGATAGAGGAAATACCTACTGCTCATCCTCTCAATTTTAAAATTAGCATCTGCTTGAGTACACATTTTACCCAGCTAATAATTATATGAGATAAAAGACAGTGAGAATCAGGTCTATTATCTTTGTCTCATTAGTGGTTTAAGAGGAATCCTTACCATTGGGTTAATAATGTTTTTCAGATGTTTGAAATTACATCAAAGGAAGCATTTGGATTTGCTGACATTTCTGGATTTCAGAAGACTAAGTCTTTTTTATCCCATGTGCTCTCTGAAACAACTGGCAATCCCATTTAATAATTTTTGACATGCTGAAAAGTTTGACAATTCAGAGAAAATGTCCTTTAAAAATAACCATATTGTCTTTAGCAATAGGAAGGAGGGAAAAGGAGTGTAGGTGTGCTCTTAGCGGTATTGTAAACCCAGCTGTAAGGACATTAAATTACTCTGCTGTATTTTACTACATTTTAGATTGCTGCAATTACACAAAAAACTCAAAATATTTAACTGCATCTTCTTTAAGAGCAGTGAAAAATAGCTTTAAACACAGCTGTCCATAGCAGTACTACAGATTTCCTGAATCCACGCTCTGCAAAGGATTTTCTTCTCACCAGATCCAACTGTGTTTCCATAAAGGACACTGACTTTTGGAGATAGCATCAGTATAAATTTGGGGAATATGGTAAAAAAAATACTAGAAGGTGATTATATTTTCTTCCCTTATTAGCTAATGGCTGAAACTCATTTAGAGGAAATGTAAATGGTCTGCAATAGGGAAGTCTAAAGTGTCTTTGGAATAAACCGATGCTATACAGATGAGAATAAAAAAGTCATTTTGGCTTATTCTCCATCCCCCCTGGGTGAAAATTCAGGGGGATAGGAACCACTTTGATTGATCAAAGAGTGGGGAGGTGGATGCTGAACAACACAGGCTGCACGACTGTTTTATATTCTGTTCATCAACACCCCCAAAGCATGAAAGCTACACTAAAAATCCATAATACCTTTATTGCCAATTTGCAGTAGGTCATGCCACTTCAGTTAATTAGGCTCATTTACAGTGGATTGTCCTGGAAGCTGTATCTAGATACTCACATGAAAGTGGGCTAGAACTTCTCAGTTGCTTGTTGAAAACCGGTGTTTGCTGTTCTTTCCCTATGAGAAGTGATGGTGCCAATGTTACCTTTATTCAATGATGGCAAGCTTCCTAGCAGTCTGGAAACCTAATCTTTTTTTTTTTTTTTTCTTTTTTAATATATATGACTCTCTCAATCATTACTAGTCACAAATAATACCTTTATGTTATCATTTTTATAGATTGTCACTGAAATCTTGTGTTGTGGCAGTAAATTGTCTCCACTTGTTATGTACTTGCAAGGTAGCTCTTAACCTACCAAATGAATGCTGACCAAGTAGCCTCTGTGAGAGAGCAAATTTCATTGAGTTTGCTAAGTGTGGCCTCAGAAATGCATAAAATAACCTTAAGAAGATTCATATTCTGAGGGGAAATCCCTGATATCATGATAGCTTAACTTTTACCAAGGAACTTCCTCCAAAATAAGTTATCCTAAGTTATGAATGGGTGAAAAGCATTAAATTGAGAATTGTCACTATAAATCAATTTGATGTCAAAAGCTTTCAAAATATTTATGCTAATAGAGGAAAATCTAATGTATAAATATAATGTAATATAATGTATAAATAGCTTGTTTATCATTTGATGTTTCGAAGGCATTCCTCAAGAACTGTTTTTAATTCCTTATTAGTTGTAACATTAATAACCAGAGATTAAAAGCTGTAAGTTTGACTGTTGAGCCAGTGAAAAGTTGAAGGACATGTTCAGGAAAAGGTGAATATGCTTTGAGCAACCCAATGTTACTCTCAGTTTTTGTATAACATCAGCTGCAATGGTATTGCTTCCACCAGTCTATTAGCTTGGTTTTACCTTGACCTGTCATTCCTGAGAAATTACATAATTGATTTGGCAGTAATAGAACATAGAAACTCCACAATCATTTCACAGAAGTAATTATTTTCCTTAATAGCATTTTCATTGATCTTCTTATTCAGTATTTCTCATATAATCCTCAAAAGTTATTGTTGATAAAAAGTAAAGCAAGATAGTTCATTTAAAACAAACTTGTAACTTCTATGAAATTCTTGAATAATCTAATTATTTTCAAAATTATTAATAGAGTAATTGTTTTTTTTTTTTAATTGGACTCTGACCATGCATTTTGGTGACCCTCTGTTGCGTTCTATGTCACACTTAAAATCAAGGTTTTTACTTAGTCCCTTGCTTTAAGATTAGGACCTACATGTATCAGTGCTTTGATCAGCAATTGCAGGTTTGGTTTTTTTTTTTTCCTAAAATAGTGTTATCATGCAGCTGAAATACTTAGGAGAATTACACCTAAAATGTTATTCCAACCTATATCACAAAAATTTTCCATTCATCAACAGAAAGTCGTCTTCTCTAGGCATGAATTATAGGCTGGAAGTATTTTAACAACTCTCTAACAGTGACAGAATCCTGCATCCTCCATGACAAATTAATTTGTGCCTGTGAGCACACATGCTTGAAAAGGGAAGGATAGAAAAATCTGTTTTTCATTTTTCTGAAAGCAAGAAATGGCATCAAACAAATATTTACTTGAAATCGTCATGCTTTCTTCCTTAAAAGCACTGTTATTACATCATATGAATAATATGTGGCTTGGCTGTGACAGGGATACTTTATTATTGTTATTGAGTGATGGAGACAGCTGCTCTACTAACATAGACAGTCTTAAAACATTTTGAAAGGTCTTGTGAAGCTGGGGAAGGAATTTTAAAAGGGGCCTCTTGTTCCTTGGAATAGATTCAAATTACATTGTTTTCATGTCACTTCACACTAGAAGTAAGCAAAATGTTTTGCTCAAGTAATCAAAATAAGGGGCCAACTAGTATTTGTGCACAGAGGAGAATCTGTGGATTAGTATGGCTCGTGTGCTGAACACAAATCAAGAGAGGCACTCTGCTGCGAGAAGAAAAACATAAACAGAACTCTCTATCCAAAACATGTGATGTAATCCCCCATTCTGTGCAGCGATAGTAAGAATAGTCAGAATACTCTGTTCAGTTCTGGCTTTTGCTCTCCAAGATAGGCAGAGGACTGGCTGAAAAGCACATAGAGGAGAGCAGCAACAGTCATTTGAAGTCTGGAAACGATCATCTGTGAGGAAGGAATAAGTGAATTGGAATTTTTTGTCTTAAAGAAGACTCGGGGAATATAGTGTGAAGAAGGAATGTGGTAAATCAATGACTAGCAAAGGAGATGGGAATAATGTGTTTTCCTTGTTTATTGTAGATGGAATAGAAAATAATAATCTTAAATTGCAAAAAGGACTAGTTATATTAGATATTCAGAAAAACTTCTACGAGTAAGAATAGTGAAGTCCTGGAGTAAAGCCTTGGTGATCTATGTAGTTGAAATAATTTAAGTTATTTAAAAATAAGTTTAACAAGTGTCTCTCCAAATATACATAGCTGAGTCTTCTTAAAGGAGTTCCTATTACCTCTGTGATTCTATGTTTACTTACAATATATGTTTTAAGCACAGTGAATAAATAGGTGAATTCGCATCAGATAAATGGTATTAGACCATTGAACATTTAGTTAAGGACTATTTTAGATGTAGAATCTAAAACCAATAAGAAGTTGAATTTTAGTTTAGACTTTTACTTGATTTAATTAAAAATATTTTACTTATTTTGTTTCCAATAAAGCTGTTCAGTTGATATGAAACTGAATTTTAATTTGATTTAAGAATAAACAACCATCAAGGTGAATTTTTGTTCCAATTTTGTTTTGCATAGCTATAGGAAAAGGGCAAGACTTGAAGACACTTAATATCCTAGTTTAATATGTACACTATAGATGTGGCCCTAATTCTAACAAACAGCAATAAAGTTGGTTTTGAGATTAGAATGGGCTCAAGTTATCCTCTCTTATGCTTCTACAATTCCAGTTATTTCACAGGAGTCATCCTGGAGAAACACAAAAGATGATTTGGTTTTTCTGTAAAACATGCTAAAGATTCTTAGAACTGATGTCATGGATGCTACATGAAGAGATTCAGTTCATAGCTTTTTGACCATTCTGTAAGACTAATCTTTGCATCTTAGACTGTTCTTCTGCACAAGTGAGATGTGAATTTCATTACACGATTTCAGAAAGGAGTTATTATAATTATATGTTCTTGTTGAATAAACACTTTGGTTTGGTTTGATTCTGCTGCCTTCAGAACTGTGTAGATGAAGCCATGGAGTCTGACTAGTTGAGTTAGGTTTCAAATAAATACATTCTATGGATTTATTTGTATGGACAAAAGGACTGGAAATGCATCTATACATTGTTCTTCTACTCATTTTCTCTTCTAATTCAACTGATCTCCCATGAGAAGCACAGGAAGAGTTTGCCTTATTTCCACATACATCTATGGAGTGGTGTAGTAGTGTAGTTAAATGGTAGGAGTTCTCATACATACCAAGTAGAAACAGACTATAGAAGAGCTGACCAAGAAGGAAACCTCCAAGGTTTGCATTTTTTTCCAGAAAAATGCAGCAAACCCCAAAAGTGATTCTTCAGCAGGTAAAATACAGGTAAAACTGTTTAATCACTTCTGGAAGCCTTTCCCGTCTTTTTCCATGGGCTCTGGGGAGACCTGACCAAAGATAAGTTCCGATCAGCACAGAAATTCCAGGCAGAGAGTTGATGTGTTTGGACTTAGAGCAACACTAAAGACTGCTCTCTTCCTTGGTATGTCTGTTTGGAGAAGATATCCGGATTCTGAAGGAGTACACTTCCTTCCACAAAGGATTTAATAAAGATTTATTTCAAAGAAGATTAATCTACAGGGATCCATGAAAACACAAGAGCTGTTGTCCTCTGCTGGATTTAATGTTGATAGAGAAAATTTCAATGCCGAATTTCAAGTGGAAATGGAACAAAAGTCATAAACCATTGGGAAAAGTTACAGAGCCTCTGTAAAACAGGATGAATGAAAAGAAATTAAGTGAACTTTTTCTAGATCTCAACTCAAATCTGTTGTCTAAAGCTTGGGGATTTAAGTGTTTCCTTATTCTGGCTTCTATGCTATTTAATGTTTGAATATAAAGAGCACAAACAAAAATACATAATCTGTTTCCATAGGCCTGTATCCTGACAATGTTTTTTAAAAGAGATTGGAGGATAAAAGAAGCTTCAGAGCTGTACAATGAAAGGAATTGTGTGTGTGTGTGTGGTTATTTTCTTACCATCCCAAATAATATTTTCCTTTTTTTTTAAACTGTTTAAAATATTATAGTGTAATTGAAACTATTGGAATTACACATGTGTGAATTGAAAAAGTCTTTAAAAACCTCTCCCAGCTGCTGCTGAGGTCAGTAGAAATATTTCCACTTCAGGCAGAGCAAGACTGGATTGCAGCAGAATTAAGAAAGGCAAGATGGCAAGCATATTTTACAGATGTTCAAGTTTGGTTCAGATGTTCAAGTTCAGTTTAGATTCTGCTGCACTTCATTTTTATGAACAGAATATTTTTTAAATAGCTGATTAACTTGCAGGCACACAACAACTGAACACTGGAAAAGACTCATAATTTGCTTAACTCCCAGAGTTCAGAACATGTGTTTAAGGTCTGAAGCAGACTGAAATTTTTCAGAATGATTATGTCAAAGGTGGTGATTCATTTTCCTTTGGAAAAGTAATAATTAAAGTTCCAGCTGCAATGAGATATATAACCACTGCCTTTTAAAAGCAGGTAGGCCAGCCTGATCCAGTCTCTGTAGACATTTTTTCATTGACTTCAGACCCACAGAATAGGGCTATTGGGAACTACCCAAGCAGGCTTGACAACAAAGTCTTGTTCAAACCAGACTTACAGAAACTCCAGCCACTAAAACTGTATCAAGGATATTAAGTGTAGAAAATTGCAACATCAGAATGAATTCACTAATCTTAAACTATTGACAAGACAATTTTGAATACTGATTATGTCTTTTACATGGGAGACTTATATAGGTTCAGATGGATGGGGATGCATAGTTTGTAAAATTTGTAAGGTTTTAATATCCTCCATAGTTTTCTCACTCAGAGGTGATATTAGGTGTTTTTTTTCCCAGGATGGCAGCTCAGAGTGATCAGGTAACTGTGTTAGATACTGTGATACTGGCATGGTTCAAACACATCACTGATACGCTGAGAGTAAGAATAAGAGAAATAAAATCCCTGTTCTTTTGTTAAAGATGTTCATCTCAAAAACTTGTGACAGGCTTCACACAGTAAATAGATGTTAGCCTTTCGTCCTCTGGTGGGTTAAATACTAGGTAAAAAGTCAGTCTACTTTGTCGTGCTACTTTTTTGTACTTTTTAACAGAGGCTAGAAGCAAGCCTAAAAGCATCTTCACCTAGTATTGCTCGCTTTAAAATAAATAAATAAATAAATAAATAAATAAAAATCTGTCTTTTTTTGAAAAGTAAAATGGCAAACCATGGATTTTTGGACACACTTTACACACACTTCTGTAAAAATGTTATGTGGGTGGACATTTCTATTGGAAATGTGTCCTTCTGCATTTTAGAGCACTCCCAGGCACCCAAAGTAGCACATAAATGCTCTGTTGGGAATATAAACAAACCATTTTTGGCACTTCAGTAAGGCTGGTGTCTCACAGTACACAGCCCACAGTTTGTCTTTATTCCTGCTAAAAGCTCCGCTTGCTCTGGAACATCTGGGTAGGCATGTGCGAGGCACCAACAGATCTAAGAAAGTTGCAAATAAAGTTTTAGAGGACAACTTCTCAGAATCATTTTCCATTGGATAAGTAGCTATGTTACCACTTGCTTTCATGAGAATTAGATCATGCTGTGGTAAGAGAGTCTTTGCCTAAAAATCAATGACAGAATAACTTCTTATCCTGTTTTGTTCAAGATGAATATGTAAACATAACCTGTGAATTTGTACACTCAGTTTTTGTGACCAGAAATTGATCTGCCCTATCTGGAGCTGCAAAATTATGATGTGTATGCAGATTGTGTCTAATGTACCTAGAGCCCGGAAGGGATAAAGAAGCACACAGCAAGTTGGACTTGTGTGCTTGCTAGGGCTTAAATTTGACCCTGAATTAGAAAACCTTTAGACATGGAACAAATAAGGGAAAACACTAACACTTTCTGTCACGCTGGAAAAAATATTTTTGTTTTGGACAGTTTTGCACATTACAAAAGAAGCACACGTGATATGTTGCTCTGGTTGCTACAAGTCAAATATTACGCTTTAATTTTAAAAAGGTTAATTAACCTTGTAAAGTTCACTGATCAGCAACTACTATCTGTTTGTTCCTTGGAACTACTCTGTAGCCATTTAATAAATAATAGAGAATGTGATATGGTTGGATGAGAGCTAGTACAGGTTCAAGAGAGATTATGAGCTTGGACAGGAAAAAGACAGTATATAGGATTTTCTGTATGTTTACAGAGATTGTCCACAAGTCCCTTTGGGCATCCCAAAGGAACTCTACCTCTCAGGTGAAACGAGGGAAGGAATAAATACATTGTGTAAATTCTGATAGGATTTAGACATAGGTTTGATACTTTGAAAATGTGTAGTGAAGAAGGTGCTTATAGAAGATTTTAAGCAACTTGAACATGCTAATATTGAAAACCGAGCTTGAACTTTTTCCAGGATTAGGTAGTAAAGGAAGGAAAGAGATGAGGAAGGGATGTAAATGCCTGTATTTTCTTCTTAGTCTTATCCTAAGTGATATCCTGGAGTCTCAGGGAAGAAGATAGATTTTCATGTTAAGCTGGGTCTATAGTTTCCTCACAGAGGGAACTAGAGTGAAAGCATGAGCCATGAGTATTGTAGGTAAAAATGAAGTAATAGAAATCTGATAATCTGAAAGACAATGTGACTCTTCCACAAGTGGAGCAGCTGTGTGAAATGTTGATGCTAATTGGAGGGGAGAAATAATTAGAAGGGGAGCAGGGATGACAAACCTGTAGAATACACTTCTATGTTAGACGGTGGTATTGGAATGTATTGCCTCTCAGATGAAAGCAGGGTTCATTAAGGAATAAAAGCATCAATGCAACGGTGAAATCAACTCAGGTCAATATTCAAGGAGCTCTCGGAAGGGGGCCTTCTGATACCATCAAGACTTAACCTGAACACTGAACTCCTACTACAACCAGTAACCCAGGTGGGCCTTGAACCAATGCTATCTTGTACTGTGACTGTTGGGCAAAGTGCTCCAAGAATGTCCTAGTCTCCCAGATGGATCAGATTTGCTGTGAGATATAAAGATGTTGGGAAGAAAAGACAGAGAAAGGGAGAGAGAGGAGAAACCTCTTATCTTTTCCCTGTTGCTTCACCTAGAAGCTACTTTGGAACTGCTTCAAAACTTTTCACGAAGTTACTTGGTCTCATATATTTGCAATAACAAAAGTCACAGTGTTTTTTTGGTGCTTAGAAACTGTAAGTAAATCTGAAGCTATTGAAAAAGGGATAGGACACTTTTGAAAGATGAGTCGTCATTCTGTAGAGCCTGCAAAGCCTGGGGAAAAAAGAGCACAACAAACACAATACTAATCAATTTTTATGTTGTAAATGCTGTTACGAACCTTACATATATCATCCTCTAATTTTTGCCAGACCATTTATTAACTAGTATTAGATTAAAAATTAATAGTCTTCATTGTGGTTTCATTTAACTAGCATCTAAATCATGAAAGAGAACATATGTTGTACTCTCTTGAGAAATTAAGAACAGTAAATGGATGTCAGTGGTACACTGTTGTATTTATTCTAGTCTGCAACTATTCTGTAGTATCCCTCTATAATAATATCCTTACTATCATTTCAGCTCAAAGTTCAGGGTGCTGTTACCACTGTTCTCATATTTGTTCAGTGAATGTGTAAAGTGGTGAAGTCTGGTTGGAAAGCGAGAGGCTGTTGGCACAAGCTATCACATGGCAGACCGAGTTACAGATTTACATTGTTTACATTGCTGAAGTGTACGTGCTCACCTCATCTTAGATATGAGATAAGAAGATAATATGAAGTTATATATTCCTCAGTGAAAGTTATATATGCTTCCTTCTTTGCTTTTTTTACAGCATAGTAGCATACATGTTGTAAATGGAATAGCTGTTGTGCATAGCTAATAACTGATGTATTTGTACCTGTTACTGGGCCCTGAAGGCATCCTTAACTGGAGGAGTCTGCTCCAAAGACCTTCCAATTTTAGCAGATTTGGGAGCAAAGTGTAAATTATTGTTTTCCTCTTTAATTTTTTGAAGACTCCTTTAAAAATTGTTTAGCCATTAGTTTTCTGTTAGGCAAAATTTAATCTGTAGCAATAAGTACTTGTCAATCGACACATACTTAAAAATTAGTACATTATTGGTGTTTGTTTTAAATTGCATTTTTATTTAATAAAGTATTCAGGTACACCAACCTTTACATTTTCATATATATATATGTACATATATGTATATAGACATAAACTCTTGGGGTTTGTTCTTAATAAATTAACATCTCAGTTATTTTTATTTCTAAGACAGCATTACCACAAAACATTTGTAGCACTTTCAAAATGCAGTGTGATTTGTAGCATGAATAGTGCTGCTTTATAAATGTCATTCTTTATAATGAATGTCAGTGTGTGGAGTTTCTACATGAATGCATTTTGCTAAAGCTTATGTCCTTGAACAAAATGCAAACATCCCTGGCGCCCCTCAATTCGTATGAGAGGGAGCCACCTTGTGGTGTAATTTATACTTCCTCAGAAATAACGTTGCATTTGCTACAATGAAACAAGAAGTGGATGGGGAGAGAAACCTGTTTCACATAAAATGCAATCAAGTATAATTGAAATTTGTAAGCATTTTCAATATCCTCTTACTTAAATACGTTCATCCAAATTCTAGTACTGTGTGGGCTTATTCTGATTTAATATACCTACATTAGGTTTACTTCTATAACACAATGGCAAACAAGCTGCTATATCAGGTACTTTTAAAAACAACTGTTTGAATGTCTTCTGTACCTACTGAACATGTCTGATGAGAATAACCAAGCTTGTCCCAAGTAACGCACTGGTTTTCAAGGCAGGTCAGGTGTGTTATTTGGCTTGTTAAGAGAGAAATGAAAACATGGCAAAAGTGGATTTCAGTCTGCGATCATTACCTCAGTAGAGGTTTTAAATACAGAATACTTAAATAGTGGCTGACCTTACAAGAAAAGTTTTTCAGTATTGTGAGGAAAAGTGCAAAGTCCTGCACCTGGGGAGTAACAAGCCCATGTACCAGTATATGCTGGGGGACAACCACCTGGAAAGCAGGTGTGCAGAAAAAGACCTGAGGGTCCTGTGGGCACCAGGTTGAACATGAGGTAGGAATGTGCCCTTGTGGCAAAAAAAAAGACTAATGATATCCTGGGCTGCATTAAGAGTGTTGCCAGCAGGTCATGTGGGGTGATCTTGCTCCTCCACTCAGCACTGGTAGGGCCACACTGGGAGTACTGTGTCGAGTTCTGGGGGGATCTCATCAATTTGTGTAAAAAATTGGATGGCGAGTGTAAAGAAGGTGGACTCAAGTTCTTTTTAATGGTGACCAGTGACAGGACAAGAGGCAACAGGCACAAACCTAAACACAGGATCTTCCCTCTGAATATTGGGAAAGACTTTTTTACTCTAAGGGTGCCTGAGCGCTGGCACAGGTTTGCCCAGAGAGGCTGTGGAGACTTCACCCTTGGAGATATTAATCCTTGGACATACTCAAAAGAACATGGTCCTGAGCAACTGGCTGTAGTTGACTCTGCCCGATCAGGGGGTTTGGACAAGATGACCTCCAGAGATGCCTTCCAAACTCAACCATTCTGTTATCTTGTGAGCCTGTGACATAAAAGTCGAAATATCTAATTTTTGTCAATCACAAAATATTATATATATTTTTTATATATATATATACATACATATATATATACATGCTTATTAAAAGTTTGGAAGTATGTAATTCAAATTTTGAAAAAGTTTAATATATTTTAAAAACAAAATTTTCTCCGCAATTCTACTTTTGTGACTTTGGTGGATTGTCATCCAGATTTTAAAATTCACATACTTGTGTCTTATTCAGAAAAAAAATGTTCTGAGATCCTGCTGGTATATAGAGGGTAGGGTACTAGAAATAAAATCAATTGCATGGACCACATGGTATTAAATCTTTACTTCATTTTAAATATAGTTAGGTAGCTATATAAGCAAACAAGAAAAATAAGGTATTCGATGTCTTGGTTTTTTCCAGGATTATGTGTTTAAAGGGCTGCACAGTTTATGCAATACAATCACGTATTGATCTCTTTAAGATCTGTTACTTCTCTTTTCTATGACACTTGGGTCACATTATCTGGCTGTTACTTTCTTATTTAATTGCTTATCTTACACCTGCTGCAGTATATTTGCAGTTTTCATGCTCCGCGAACTGTGCATCTCAGCAGGAATACATTTGCGACTGCAGTAGTTTCACAACGTTGTTGGCCGTGAACAGATCTGGACAAGGCCAGAAGTATCAGTTATACTTTGGTTTTGGGAAGACAAGATGGTATCAGCCTGCTGGAGCAACAGCTGTCACAAAATAGCAGGGGTCTGATAACACCCTTCTGTGGGCTCTAGGAGGGCATGCTCAGGAATTCTGCTCAAACTTCACTGCTGCTCCTGTTATATTAATATTTGGCTGTTCTTTTCAGGAATTTCCATTTCCTAAAGCTTCAGGCCATACATTGTTGAACTGAATTATTAGCAACAGATAATGGAAATACTTCACTTGTGCGTATGGCAAAGTTCTTGTATTTGTATCCCGTCTATTTGAAAAGCACATGGAGAAGAGTGAACTGATGTTACTTTTTGCCATATGGGGGCAGGAAGCACAAAGTATCAGCGCTAAGGCTGCTGAAGATTTGTAGCCTAAATGGCATCACACTGACATATGGCTGTTACCGAGATGGCCATTCTTTATGCTCTTTATAAGCATATTAACGCTGATGTAATCAGATTAACAGAACCCAGACTGTTCTTAAAGGACGTCTTATTTGCTAACTCCAGTTTTCTTAAAAGATTTATTCTATCAAGGAATACTTAGGAGGGTCCACAGATTCTATGAAGTTTATGTAAAGCTATTTTGCTGCAAGTGAAATTCTTTGCCTTTTTTGATAATAAGTTCAGCAGGTCTATTTTGGAGAGGCTGTACTTATTTCAATAAGCATTTAGCAAGATAACTTTCCCTGCATTTTCAGAATGGGCTTTTTTCAGAACTGGAGCCCATTCTCTGCCTGTCCTCTGGAGAGACCTCTTTCTGCCCACTCACTCTAAAGGCAGCCTTGGGACACCAAACTCCTAATTAAGTACTTGCCATCCTCCATCATGCTCCCTGGAAACACCTTCTTGCATGTGTCATTCATGCAGTTAAAATATTTTGAAGCTTAATCTCAATAATAAAACAATTGAAGGCAGTCTATTCCTTCTCAAGTTTTCACTTCTGAAATATGTAAGAGTGATGCATCTTAACTACTGCTGAGGGTTTGATCCTTTTCTCCAATGGTGTTTATAGCCCCTCCTATGACTTTAAACCCATTGCATAAAATATCATTAAAGTAATTGCATGGTTTCTGAAAAAAAGTTAAATTTATTATTTTTGAACAAAATATCTACAATGACATGGGTGACACCATAAATTTCACGTATTTTAACACTTCTGTCTGCAGAGAATGTCAGTTTAAGTGCAATATGATACTATAATACAATAAAAAGGAATTTAATCAAATCCATGCACAACACATTTATAGAGTTTTACCAAAAAGGAAGTACTTTGAGAGTAAATTGCCATCAGACAGAATTCACATGAGAATATTCTGAAAACTCACAGACAATTTATTAATACACTATCATATTATTTTTTTTTCCTTTTTTCTTTCTGTAGCCTTTAAAAATCTGGGATGACTAACACACAAAATACTGTATATTATGTTAAACCTTTAGGTCAAAAGCTTATGGCACAATTTATTTTTATACAGCTCACAATTACACATTCATGGAATATCAGTAGCTACTTTAGTCCATTTCATCTGTTAGCATCACTCTGTCATACATTAAAATACAAACATAAGAAACATTTTTTGCATATTTTATGAAGATGAAAGTGAAGAAGTGCAGTAATATTCAAGAATGTCAAGAATACAGGATGAGCCAACATTTTTCTGGCATTTAACCCACTGCTTCTAGCAATCTAACCTGGTTCCACAAGCTTTCCAAGCTAAACAGCATTTCAGGAACTACTGTAGGTGTTTTGTGTTGCCTGAAGGCACCTTTTTTATAACGACTCCAAAACAGAATGCCCATTCTATTAGTAACAAGTAGCTTAGCTTGTCATTTGTATTTTTATTCTTAGTTGTCTCAAAAAGGAAAAAAAAGCCATGATGATCTGATATTGTTCTCATCTAAATAACCACATGATTGTACAGTAAGATGTGGTAAAATTATTTTACTACCTCACGGGGTACTGTAAGAATTAAGAGCTCATTCAGCAGTTTCACAGTTTAAGGCCAAATTCTGCTCTGTTGGATTAGATTAATTCCTATAATAGCTCAACTGAGAGCAGAAGTTGCACATAAAGTATATCTATCTTTTGTAACCAACCTTCTCAGCTTGGGCTGGGAACTCTATAAATAAATAATTTCTATCTAATAGAAAATTATTGCTTAAAACAATATATATTTTTTTAAGGTTAAGGAAGACTTTTTATCTTTCCCTACTGTTAAAAATATAAGGTTTTGTACAGATTATTATATTGTGTTCTATTTTTATCTACATTATCAACCTACAGTTCTGTAAGGGATTATAGTACAAAGTGGAAGCAATACTTTACTCTGTAAATGTAAAGTGCACATCTAAATCACCTAAATGTAAGTCTTTCTAGTAAGTAAACAGAGTAATCTCTCACACATCACAAAGGACTCTTTATAAAGCAGCCTATAAAAAGGTTGTGGAACAAACTCTAATAGAGAGAATCCAAAGAAAACCAATATATGATTGAGCTGAAAAAATAATTAAATCCCTTGTTTTCCCTGAATATCACGAACTGCTTAAATAATAGTACTTGCTGTCGAAACTCCTTGCAAGAAGAATTTTGGTGTTAAAATAGCTAAATTCTAAATAGTAAGACACTAGTATCCCTTCTTCCCTTTCTCCTTCAAGCCTCCTCTAGTTTATCGTTTATCAGCATTAGAGAGAAAAAAGCCAGCCTTATAACATGCAAGCTTGTTTTGTTGATATTTTAATATAGTATTAAAATAAAATGCATTTTGCTGTTCAGAATTTAAGCAGAAGTTTGATACTGTGGTAGTGGAGTGTATCTACTGCACCTGTAAGGGACCTTTCTTATTCTCTCACAACGTCTTAAAGTTTTTGGCCTTCCAAGGGGCCACATCTCTAGTTCAGGAAGAAAAGACAGTGATACAAGAGGTTCCAGGCACTGCTTTAGGCCTTTTCTCACCCTGTGGTCCCTGTTATGCTATGTACAGCCCCTGCTTGTCATCCTGTACCTTCCTGCTCCGCTTCTCTTTTCATTAAGAAAGTGGATGGTGTGGAAGCCAATTCTCTATCCACACAGGAGAAACCACTTTCCCAAGAGACTATATACTTTGCAGCAGTTGACATAAATTGTTTACCCCTGCAGCTACTGCTTCCTGAACAACTGTACCTATGGCGAGAATACTGGGGGATGGGGAAAAGTAGTAAGGATGCCTCATTCTTCCTTCTTTCCACTTCATGGTGACTGTGTCAGCTCTTTGGTAGCTGTGTTACTGGGGAATTCCTCCAGATCCTACAGTTTCTCTCTCTGTTTTCATCGTATTGAAGTGATCTTCTGGTGCCACTATTTTGAAATACAGGGCTGGTCTACAGAGACCACAAAACCACAACCTGGACAGCACGGAGTCTGCATCTCTGGTGAGTGATGACTTGGGGCACACCTGCCTTAGCTTGTCACATAGGAGTTGTGCTTACAAGAAGCCTTCTTGCGCAGCTTTGCTAAGGACCTGTACTCTGTAGAGCCCAGGGTCAGCGACAGTGAGTTGAGGTAGCTGTCTGCTTCAGCTTAATGAAGGGGGTCTTTATTCGATGTAGCAGAAGCCCTGCTAGGTAGCATCTGCGTCAAGCATCGTTTCATTGATGATTATTTTTCTTCACTGCCTTTTTCACAGGACGGTAGCGTAAGTATTGCAGTCTGATAAATACTGCAGAGTACCTTTCAATTCTTGCATCTCCTTAATGTTATTCCCTGCTATTTCATTATACAGTTGCAAAAGTAACATCTCCTACACTAATCGTAGCTGAGGACAGCAGCTGTCGATTCTAGCTTCATACAGAGGGCTGGCATGCCTGCTGGCATTTTTGGATGTTTCCTCTAGTCAGTGGTGAATAGCAAGCAGTTATACATTTAAGTTTCTTAGGATCTCAAATTGCATTTCTCTCTTTCTTTACCATGTGACTTTACATTAAGTCATTTAGGAATAATCTAAATGAAATTTAAATTTTAAGTTCTGCTTTCTTTTAAAAACATGTTATTTAGTGGACTTCAGGGGCTTCTGCTACTTTGGTGTGTGTTATGGTTCCAGTAAAAAAATCCACAAAACCATCAGAGATCTTGTTTCCATTCCATCAAAACAGAAAATCTTTACTTACCTGAGGGCAGCGGGATGATATGCCAAATGTTATGTGCATTTGAAAACATCATCATTGAACCATTTTTTGCTTTTCCCCTCTGAAATGCTTTTGTTATCAATGATTGCTAAATAAAATAATATTCCAGCAACATTGTAGAGTTTTCATGATATTTTGAAGATATTTAATAATCTTTATTTTCAATGTGCCCTGTTAGAAGATTGACCATTATATATACATTTTCAGTATAAAAGTAGGGTATGCTCAACTTCCCAATCTAAGAATACCTATGAAAGGGAAACATAGCTACATAGAGGAAGGGATATACTTTCCATTGGCCAGATCTGAGACTCTCTTCTCTCTCACCATAGCACATTGCTGAAGAGATACATCCTGAGAGACAACACTAGGCACTAGGTCCCATCATTAAATCTAAAAATCTCATTTATTTTAGATAGAACATACTTGTAACAAGCCATTAGGGAGGCCAGAACAGAATGATAATGTAGATTTATGCTTTTTGTTTTATATATATGTGCTGTAATTTTTCCTTAGATTAGCATACGCTAGTCAAAGAGAAATGTTGCACAAGGGTTCTTCCTTCTCACTGAGGTAACCAGCTCATATATGAATGAAGGATCTTGTCCTTCTTGCTTAACAATTTACATTCCTTCTGACTCTGTTACATTTTGACAGTGTTGTAATCCAATCTCTCATTTATCACTTTCAAGATTTCCTATCTGATTTCTCTGTTTGAGAGCATGGACCTTTTCCATGTTTAAGAGTGGAGAAGGAAGTTAGGGATAAAGTTATTTAGCTTTGCCTTATTCAAATTTGTTTTCAAAACAAGGAAGTACTACATGTGTGAGAGCAAGAGACTATTGCATGATTGGGAAAGAGGCAATGTGAACCAGGTACTCAAGTGTTATAAATTAGAACAACTGGGAGTTATTCTGATCTGGCCAGCAGTTTTTATGCACTTACCTCTTCAATTAAAAATTCTTTATTCAGCTATTTTAGAAAGAAAGAAGAGAGATGAAACTGAAAGATAAAGTAATTCGTTATGATTGCTTCTTGATTATGGATCCAGTACTTCAGACAGTCCTTAAACAAAAAACTGTTGACTTTGCTGATAGCAGAAGCAAGTTAACATTCCTTTTCACACAATACAGCTATGATAACTTTGAAAGAGATGAATATAACTCAACTGAAATGTCACCCATTAGTTCATGATGCCCCCTCACATGGATGAGTACCTTCATAAGTAAACAGGATTTTTTGAACATGCACATAAAGAAATCAACAAAAACAAGACGCATCCTCATCAGACAATAATTGTTCAAAGTGAATTGAATTCATTTCAGCTCATAAATAAAGCAAAATTAGAAAAAAATAATACTGTTTTAAAATAGAGGAGGATTATACAGCTTCTTTCATCTGAACAAAATCTGAGAACTAATATTTTAGAATCTCTCTAACTAATCCTTGAAGGAAAATGGCAGCAAATTCAACCAAACCCAAGGTTGCTATGTTATAGTCCTCTGTGCAGTTATGTTGCTCTTGTTACTTCATAGGCACCGTGCCTTTGGCAGTGCACCAGATGTTTGCTTCCAGCTGATTTTGCTTTTGTGTGCACATTCTGAGCAAAAACAACCCAAAAGTTTAAAATGTTCAAAATAAAAATATTTTGCAATGAGAAACAGCCTCAGCTACTGAACTTAAGGTATCTAGTAATTCTAAATGTCAGATTTCCATATCTTAGGATGTTTTTGTTTTTCAGTAGACAAGATTGGCGAAAGTAAGCCCTCTTGCCTACAAGCTATGCCTTAAATGTGATCTATTGTGTTACAATTCAAACCAAGTAGTATGATCTATTTAATCCTAAACAAGTAAAATATCTGTAAGGGTTTTCATAGTTGTTGTCCTATTTATTAATGTGAAGTACAGTAAATGTGAAAGACCATCCAGATCCTTTTTTATCTTTCAGAAGAGCTGCATGTTTTTCCAAAATTGTGAAGTGCTTCTTAACAAGTATCTAAGTCATATCGATACACTTCAAAGAATGAGCCAGTAAACTTGATATATTCATAAATTAAGCTTCCTGTATTTATGTAACATGTAGGAGATAAATGTGCATCAACACAGCTGTACTTATCCTCCAAATGTTTCAGTGAAGCAGTTGACTATTTGCTTTTAGTTTTGGTTAAAGATCTCTTCGCACTGAATCAAAATGAAGCATTGAAAAATTTTGATGTAATTTGTCTATTTCACAAATGATATGAGTTTTATCAATTGAGAAAAAAACCTTCCAAAATATAAAAAGGATGAAAAATATTATAAGTTTTGATTATCACAATAATAATAGGTAATTAAAACAAAACAAAACAAAACAAAACCTCTGCAGGAATCAATATTTTACAAATTTAAATATATTTGCCATGTGATCTGCAGACTATTAGGCTGTAGATTGTGCTGTCTGAGATTCTGTCAATAGATGCCTTCCAGGGGAACAGTAATATGAAGTACATTGAATAACTTATATAACATATATGTGTCAAATGTGCACATTGCAAAACCACAGGTACTGTTCTTAAGACAAGAAAAAGTCCTTAAGACTGTAACCTCAAATCAGCAATTTTTCATTATCTTGTAAAATTGAAATAAAGGTTACAAATACTAAACTATTCTGTAATACTGTGAGATCTACCTAGGCTATTCTGGCTCCATTTTTTTAAATTAAAAATACACCAGAATTAAAAAATTAAGGAACATCAAAGAGTACTGTACAATTATACCACTATGTAACAATATGTATAAATACTTGGCAGTAAAGCTTCAGTAGAGTGTGATTTACAATGAAAAATTGTTAATATTTAGTTTGACACGAAAAGTTTGCAATAGCAGATGTATCTTCTCTGGGTGTCATTCTTCCATTCCACTGTGACTAGACATTGCAGGCCATACAGGATCTTTTTTTTCTCCCCCTCAATGGTTTTAACTCTACCAATCACCCCTCTGATGTGCATTTCTAACAGAAAGCCTCTTGGTGAACATGGCAGTCAGATCTGCATGTGCTGCAAGTGTTAATCTTGTTACTGGTGGATGTCCTCATGCCTGATGATTTTGTAAATTACCCAGTAAAAAATATTGAAAATCAGAAAGGCTAATGGGAAACAAGCTCTGGATATTGTGTCTATCTTCTTGGCCCGGTCAATGAATACTTTTCTCATCTCATCAGTGCTTTTTGGTGTAGCTTGAACAGGATTATTTGGCCCCTTTTGTGCCACTCCATCTTTTGCTTGTGTACATGGGCCCATTCCATATGCTGTAAAGCTAAATTGACTTTCCCTTACATCATCATCCTGTTGGGGAAAAAAAAAAAAAAGAAAGAAGGGGTTTTTTATTTACAGAAATCTTACCAGCTGCTAAGTAGCAAGCGTTGCACCATTACCTCAGTGACTTTTTGAATCCATGGTTTATCTAAACTGATTGAAGTTTCAGCCCTATCAGTGTCTGCCAAAAATATCACAGAAGGTTTAAAAAGCACAGAATTTTCCTATTTGTTTATAGATTCTGTAACCTATTTAGAGAAAAGAGAAAGCATAGTAAACTAGTGGCAATCAGGCACACCACTTCTGATTTGGTTTAAGTTTCCCCATTTACAGTAAATATACGCAGTCTTCAACTGGGTAAACTTCACGCTGGTCTTTTAGAGAACAGACATTAACTCTTTAAGTTGCTTAGTAAAATGGGATCCTGGCTTCTAGAGATACTCATCATACAAGCATTAATGATGTTCATGTTAATGATATTAGCAAGGATTCTGCCTATTTGGTCTTTGTATATTTAGTTAATTTTGTCTATATGCCTTATTTCTGCTCTTTCCTGTGAATACATCAGATAAAGAGAATAGTATGTAAAGTGTCTTAGTTTAAAACAAAGTGTATGAAAGCTAAAGGCCAGATTTTTCTTCTGAATCATTCTGCCAATTCAGAGAAGAACAGGCAAAGACATTCTGAATTCAGGGATCTATAAGAGAAAGTGGTTTTTAATCATGTGGCACAGAAAAAAAAAGTAGAAGGTCTGAAGATATGCATATTTTCATAGCATGCATTTCAAGAATGTGACTTCTGTCTCGAAACACATTTTGTACTTCTCTCTACCTAGTTCTAGGTATTCTCAAGTAATAAAGGAGGTACAAATGCAACAAATAAGGGGTACATACACTGTGAAGGCAGGGCCAAATTTGACTCTGACATATATTCCAATGTATTCCTTCAGTATGTATACGATTCAAGGACAGTCATGTGATTTTTGTGGCATTCACAATTTTTTTAATATTGATTTTAAATCCAGGATTTCCTATTTTTCATGTCTCATTTAGCCTAGTTGCTTTAGCATCCTAGACTTTTATGAAGTATGCCAAACTGTTGTGTATATCTTATTTCTTAAATAAGTATTTTGGAAAATAATTTCCACAAGTATTAAAAAAATAATTGATCAGCAGTCAATTTTCCTTTTGTAAGAGAATTTTTTATATTTTTAAGTTCTTCCTAGCTTAAAATAAAAGGGTAAAAAAATATTTACTAAAGCAAGTCAAATAATTAGTGTTTCAGTTCAGTAATTCTGAAGCATTTTTGATTTATGTAAAGCTCTTACTTTGTACAAATGTGATTTCTCAATGAATACAGTTTAAATCCAGACTTCCAAATTTTTCATGTGGAAAATGCCTGTGGCATTTGGAACATCTGAAAATGTTATGGAATGGGAATTAATTTTGAACATATTTGTAGTTTGGATTAAGTAGTACTTGCTAGAAGAACCATTGTTAATTACTTCGTTTAAAAAAATTCCATTTTTTATTATCAATAGTAGTTGAATAAGTTATGTACAAAAGAATACAGATCAATTACTAAGTTTGAAGTGAATTAGTCAGCAATCAGAATGAGCATCTAGCAGAACTGTAGTTATTACCCAACTGCTGTAGTTATCACCCAACTGCAATGGATTTTCATACATGTAAATTGAATATACTTATAGACTAATATAGTTCACTGAAACTACCATACTTCAAATCTGTATTAGAATTCTCCTATAAAAACAAAAAATAAAGAAAAATTAACATGAAAGTAAAGGAGAAGGAAAAATTACTGACTGACTTCAATATGAAAATGAATAACAGAAATACAAAATGATGGGATCATTATTTGATGACGTGATAAAACAAAACATAATTACTACAACAGTGTTCTGCTCCTGTCAGAAATGGGAAATATCTTTACAGTAGTTGCATTCCGTAAGAGTTGTAGTGTTATATTCCAGTTAACAGAAGTTACAAATACATGGACTGTGAAAATTTACACTAAACTTGCCATTTAAACACCTTCATACATACAATTCAAGGTTTAAATCTTTTCATGCTTCTCCAGAAAAAATGCTTATGATTGCACAGGGTCAAATAGATAATAAAATAATTCTTCTGCACAGAAGGTTTCAGTCGGGTGTGTTTTCAGGATGAGGCACTATATACTAAGAATTTACTGTCTCTGTTCTATGCTTACCTGAATTGATGGATTCCTTAGAATGGTTTTAAAGGCCAGGAACCTGCTTATATTTTTGCTTGCAGACATCCCGAATTTAATCTGCAAGCAGGGCTTGGAAATACTCTCTTTTGTTGGGGAAGTGATGTGAAGGTCTCTCTAGGATTCTGGCATTTCTGCCCAGTGTCAGATGGATGGTGTCTCCATGAGGACAGGGAGGATGGTTGGAGCTTGCCAAGTCAGACCAAAGTGCCAGGGCTAATGGATATGCAGGAAAGGGCACCTGCTGGACCATTGTAACATGCCAGGTACCACCATTATTTTTTTTTTCTGGGGTAACAGCTGGAATACCCAAAATGTGGTTCTACAAGTTTTCCAGCAGGTTCATAATGCAGAAAAAAATATTAATTTGGTTCATACCTGAGGTTGCTTGTGCCCAGCAGGAAAGATGCAGTTACTAGTATTGATATTGACTTTTCAGTGCTTTTTTGAAGGCATTATTATAAAATGTCAGTGACACTCATTTTTTTTAACAATTGACTTGGCTGCGGTCCCTCATTTTGACTAGAAATATTTCTCATAATGCACGTGTCTGAGTCCACAGCTGTTGAACACATCTAATGGAAGTGTCCCATATGTCCCAGTTGAGAATCTGGACAGTGAATATTCCTGAAAAAGTCCTGCATTTTGGTTGATTTTTTTTTCCATATAATAAAGAAGCTTTATTTTTTTTTTTTGGTCTTTTGTGTTTGTTTAGTACATCATCACTAAAGAAAATAAAATGAATGACTTCTTATTTGATTTTTGATAAAGCTTTTAAAATCTCATTATGAATGAACTTTAATAAAGGTTCAATATGAATGAACTTATCATACCTATGGCTTTCGAATTAACAGTCTGAAAGTTATTTTGCATACAGCTACCTATAAATATTTTATAATTTCTAATTAAATTACTGTAATGCAAGAATGAAAATAAATTTTTACAACAATTTTTATTTAGAAAACTAGAATTCTTTGGAGGCCTGAAGGAAATAATTTCAATTAGTTTATTTTCATATTGGTGTTCTTCTACAAAATACTTAGCTATAAAGTATCAGAAAGTTGTCATTTTCTGTGGTCCTGTGACTACGCTGTTTTCTGTCAATATGTTTAATAATACATTTCTCTTGAGGAGTAATATGCATAAGGGCTGAAAAGATCTCAGCCTTTTGGCTGTAGGTTGTGGTAACAGCTTGAAGATTTATTTGAAGCCTTGGCTTTGGTTATTTGAACACTATATTTTTTTACTCTTCACTTTTGAGAAGAAAAATGTTATTCAATTGTTTTGCACTACAAACAGCTTTATTTTAAATGCTGGTCTAGTAGCAACTGATTTCTCCTTGAACCAAGGTCAATGTTCCTTTGAAGTTGCAGACAGTAAAATTTTAATACTATGTTTAGTTCAGATTTATACAGACCAAAATGGATTAAGAAATTAACAAGACAGGTACCTTTATCAACATTTCACGTCATCACATACAGGTAGCAATGAAGGTATATGGAGTTCACATGGGAAGACATTATTTCAGACAAAAGGACAGGGCCTCTGTTAATGATTGGATATCACATTATGACAAATGGGACATCTTCTTCATAGTTTACCCTTAAATTTGTACTGTAGATTTGAGGCAAAGTCCCGTCTATAGGTCCTGTACATCTCAAGCCATTGCTATGCTGCAATGATTCACTGATTTCATTTCCATCAAGAACTCCCTCAAAATACTTTCAGCAAAACGGATGGGTTGACCAAAAAGAAAACAAAAGAAAAGAGGTGTGATTACCATTAAAGACAATCTAGTTTGCATGTCTATTTTCCTCACTAAAGATACAGTGATCTTTAGATTTTTGAAAATAGAGTTGAAAGATTTACTGCTTCTGAAAACTAAATATATTAAAAGTTAATCTAAAATCAAAATGCTATTCAGTATATGTACACAGTTTTTTTTCCGCTGTACAGTGTAAATGCAACTAAGAAAAAGCACTGATCATTGATCATAGGTATGTTTCAGCATCCCTGTGTGACTTTGAATTCTGCCATTTTTTTTCCTTTTGTCTTTCAAGACCAAAAGGAGTGTAACTGTGAATGAATTAGTAATTTTCATTCATTCCGAAGGAATATTTCCATCACATTAGTAATATAATATTTGTGAAATAGTTGTGTTCATTGGCCAGATTTCTTTCTCTGACAGAGCCAAAGCACGTCATATACTGACTACCAAATGAAGTCTCAAAGTGGAAACCGAAATTCCCCTGTTTTCCAGATGCATTATACCATTTGTGTAATCACAAAGAAATTAGACCCTTTTGAAAAATCTCCTATTACTATTGTGATGTCTATTGGAAAACAGCAATTAATAGGTTGCATATTATGTTGCAATATCAGTTTTTATTTATTACACAATCCCAGACACTTCAAAATTTTTGTTCATTCTGTGCAAATTGGATTGTACCTCTGAAAAATTTTGTCTTTCAGTTATTTGTTATCATTGAGTGAGGTCTATACTTACAACTATAAAAACGGTAGCCAGAGGGTGCAGTTATACCTAAGAATCGCCTTTGAAGCTGCTGTTACTGTTGTCTGGGAAGGGAGGCTGCAAATGTACTAGATGGTGTGAAAAAGAGGCAGTGAGTGTAGGTGGAAAAAGCATAAGGAAAATGGCAAAGATAGATGAGTTTTGGATGCCAAAATGTTTTGCTATAGCTCTGTACATAATTGCATTTCGTATGACTGTATAATTTTTCATAAAACTCAGTAACTCTTATTTTGTTTGCTACACTCACTTACTGCTGGGGTTTTTATCCAGGTTCAATGACATGCTTTTAAGAGAGAGATTTCAGTTCTCCTGTTTTTTTAACCAGCATTGAGAGGAATAACCCATAGTTTTGATAAAATTTACAGGAGACTTCAACCTAGGAAAAGCAGTTAAAATTGAATTCAATGATTTGGACAAAGAGTCTGAAAAATACAGGAGGAGAGTTGGTGAGTGCAAATACAAGGTACTACATTTAGCCAGGAATAATCAGCTTCACAAACATAAAATGGAAAGTGAATGGCTCTGCAGCAGTTCTGGATAAAGACCTGGCAGTAAGAAAGGTCACAGTCTTAATATGGGTCGATACCATGCTGTTGTTGAAAAGGCAAATGGCAAACTGGTCTGGATAAACAAGTGTATCACTTGCATCATGAGATCCTTCAGCCGCTCTCAACCGTCAATGGCTTCATGTTGCAAACACAGTTTTGAGGAATTATATGGACTTACTAGGAGAATTTCCAGGGAAGGAGAATGACAATGAGAAAAATGAACAAACAAACAAACAAACAAACAAACAAGCAACCCCCCCAAACCCACCAAAACCACAAAAGACTGTACCAGCTGGGAATATTTAAAGAAAAGAAGATTGAATGGAAATGTGCAAATGGCTACATATAGGGATGAAGTAGTCTGTTCTTTCTGGCCTTCCTAGACAAGCCATGAGAGGCCAAAAAAGGCATGAGTAATCAACTTTCTAAACCATTTGAATAGATCACAGGGGACCTTGTGGAATTTTTATGACTGGGATGGATTAGGTATAACTGATCCTGACTTAGGTCAGGAAAATGGATTAATTGACCTCCTGAGGGCATTCCAGCACCTAAATTCAATCATCTGACCATTGCTAGGGTTACTTGTGAAAAGTAAATATTTATTGCAAGAAGTATGTCTTTTTAATTACAAAGAAAATAGACTTTGGAAGTTCTTCAGCTACCCTATTGTAATGAGATATTATTCATACCTATTCTCTTTTGTCAACATACATCTTAAATGAAACATTTCCAAGCACATTTATTTTTAGACTTTAGAAAGACAGTCAAATCACAAGGAATTTTGCTGTATCCCTGCAGATAAAATGCCAGTTCCAAAAAATTCTGTATTAATCAGTTGGAATTCTCCTGGCAGAAAAACCTAATCCTAGTAAAATGTCCCAAGATGATAAGTATATAGGATGAGAAAGTCTAAAAAGTTAACCTATATTTTCTTTCTCTCTCTAATCTACTTGGACATAAATACTGAATAGAATAGCAGTTTTCACTTTGAAAAGAAAGAGGATTTAATGTTCAAGAAAGCCCATGAAGTTTATTTTAAACACAGCCTTTTAACCAAACTTCTTTTGACTGTGGTCTTTGACTTTGTGGTCAAATGAACATTTCTTTATACATGGCAATTTAAGAAGTCAATACAATCTAATTCCTGAGAGCCAGTGGCTGTTTGACTGAGTCCAAAGGGATAACAAACACTACAAAACTTTATAATCAGAAGCTGTATTCACTGCCTTTGAAAGAGACAAAAGAGGAAGGAAACACAAGTTAATTTGACTTACAATCCTAGGGCCTGCTTGTTAGAAATTGTGGTGAATAAATAACATTTGTGGTAAGGAAAGCTAGTTACTAACTTCGTTCTTTAACCCATAAGACATAATTTATTATTTGTATACCAGAGGGTTACGATGCACTCCAATTTTCTGTAAGAGATGAAATCTCCATGCTGTAATGTTTCAAGTTCTAGGATACTTGTGCAAGGAATGGTTTAATAAAACTGAGAAAAAGAGAAGCAATTAGCTGAGCTGTCTTTACAGCCTGAGAAGATGTATTCTCAAAGGCTAACTCTGGCCAGGGACTCTAGCTCTACACAGAAATGGAGTCAGTGAAGAATGGTACAGTTAAATTAAACTTTTCAGAAAAATGTCTGTTTCTCAAAATTGCAAGCTTTCATGGGAACACAGCATTTTTTGGTAAATTTAGGCTGAGAAACATGTCTCATGATGAAACATATAGACAGAGGGAGGAAGGGAACGCCGTATACCTCTGAATATAATTAATACCCTTACCCGGGTATGTTATGAAGTAAAGTCTTGAAATGCATGTCTTCATCCTTCAGAATCTAAAGGGAGTACTGGATACTTTACTACAGACCTTGGAGTTACTAAATCTAATCCTCTCATTTTATGAGAACTAAGTCTAATGAAATGTAAAATTAAAATAAGAACTTTTAAGTGTGAATTCAAAAATATCAATATGAGATGCACTGATTGGGCAAACCACTTAAGTCAATGAGAATATTCATTGGCATACTTTTTTGTTAAGTGATCTTTTCTTAGAAATGCTTTGTATATTGTGGATCCTTCCTACTATACCTCTAAGCTGAAATTTAATTGATTGTGATTGCTGAAGAAGTGTCTTCAGTGAGTTTGAAATCTTGCTAGGGAGGGCTAGAAAGAGATTTGGGTTGATTCTGGTAAGGGAAGGTAATATTACCTGCCAGTTTCTAGCCCTGCAATTATGATAATCGACGGGTATTTAAGGAAGTGAAATGATTTCACTGAATTTGAATATGGTAAATTTGCCTGAAATCCAGAAGACACTATAATATGTGGTGACATATCAATCACCATAGCTGTTTGAATTTGATACATGATGGATTTGTTGTGGCTCACCTGCTCCCTGCCTGGTAATCCTCAGTAGTCCCATTCCCCCTATTCCAAACCTTTAAGCAGCTTTCAGAGAGCTACCATATTTCAAAAGCAAACACTCTGTCACAAAAATGCTGCTTTCCTCCTACATGTCTCGGAAAGTGTTTTTTTCTGCTACTGTCAGCTGAAAGAAAAAAGCACATTTTTCACAGGGACAAATGTTGAAAGCAGGTACATGCAGTCTGAATCATCCTCTAGGCTCTGGCACTTGAGTTTCTCTCTGGACCTGAAGAAGTCTAGGACTCGACACATAGAAACAGGCAAATGTATGAAAATGTCATTTTCATTTGACTGTCCAGCCTATCTTTTAACATGGTGTCTTGCTAGCAGAGACTCCTTAGGTAGGCTTTATAGCCCTATAGATTTTCAATATCTTCTAAGTAAAAGGGAAACAATCTGTAAAATGTCTTCTTGTGATGTAAGCAGTAAATTGAGATAAGTCTTCAAGAATGAAAGACGGCTGAACTGCCATGTTTTTACAGTCAGACTTTCAGCCACAGTTCTGTTCTAGATAGTGACTGAAAGCCAGTGCAAAGGCTCTGGATGCCACCAGTAGTGGGTACTCATTTAACGAGTAGATTTGAAAAATCAAAAGTAGGACTTACATGTTGCTTATTGTTTGATTTAACTGCAGACTTCAGAATTCAAACCTGTAGACTTAGCTCTTTGACTTTGCACATTGCTAGTGATTTATTTTACTGGTAGTCTAGATAGATTCAGGTATAAAATAAATGTTAATAATCATTACTGTATTAAAGTTTCTGACTAGTTTTTTAAACAATTTACACTAAATTAACAAATTCTCATCCTTTTAAAGTAGAATGTTTGTTCTTCCACCAATAATATTAATTGAATAAGTATTTACCTGTATTAAATATGTATAAGTATTTACATGTGTTAAAAATATTTACATGAAACACAGCTGTTAAGGACTTGAACTGAATACTAGAATAACATTAGGAAACATTATTGAATCTCAATGTAGTACAAACTGCTGCAAGTACCAGTAACATTCATCCACTGAGGTATAATCTAACTCTTCTTACAGAGTGAAATTCGTGCTTGTGCAGATGGCTCCCACATGGCCCATGCCTCATTTAAATCCCTCTTAATCCCTCTTTCGAGAATTCAAGTTGGATTTATGCAGTGCATAGTCCTTGTAGTGACCTTCTGTCTATGGTGAATTTCATTCTGTGCTGCCATTTTATTTATATTGCCACTTTCAGCTGCAGTATGTTTACCAAATTAACCCTATATCCTGGCATAAATCAATATCAGACTCTCAAATTTGTGAATACTGTTACTTGTACCTTGTTCTTCTTCCTCTTGCGTCGGAATCGCAAAAGTTCTTTATGCTGCCTTGACACAAAATTTACAGCTGCATACTCCAAAAGTGCAGAAAATACAAAGAGCAGACACACAGCCATCCAGATGTCAATTGCTTTGACATACGACACCTAGGGAGAGAAGACTGCATATGTTAAAACCACAGATGTGAAGTTTAGTATTTCATGTCAGGAGGAAGTGCATTAGTATCTCCACTTCACAACACTACTTTTATCAAACAAAACTTAACATGAAAGCTAGATGATACGAGGGACAAGAATTCCATCTGTAAGCATTAAATATTATTTTAAAAAAATGTAGTCTTTCACAAAATGTGTTTGCTGTTTACGCCATTAATAGTTCCTCATAGTGTACTGTGTGTTTTATCGTAAACTAAATAATCCACATGAAGCACATGCTCTTCGTCCATTTGTCCCACTGAGATCTGTGAATGATACTAAGGAACCAGAGAACAGGTTATAGTGGCATCAGTGGGAATTGCTGAATTACAATTCATCCAATTTAAAGTTCCTGGAATAGAAATTGGAAGATGGGAGATAGATGGAGAACTCTGATATGTTCATTCTCTGCTAATATAAGCATGGTAAATCAAAGATACAGGTTCAAATTAGTCCTGTAATTTTGACACAGTGGAAGTATTGAAAATCAATTAAAGAGTAGATGAGCTCTCTGCAATCCTTTATTGCCAAGCTCAGCTGCAGGACATAGTCTGAAGTAGGAAAGTATGGCCTGTTCCCTCTCTGTGTGCAGATTTGCAAGAGCTCTGTTAGAAGTATCTATTTTACTTAGAAAAAAAAAAAATTAACCAGCCTAATAATGCCATGTTAAAACTAATATAGAAGTGGACTTTGTGTATTTTTATTGTATATGTTTTATTTCTATTAACTGAAATGGTACATGAAAATGGTCAAGGAATAACCCTTGAAATGAAAAAAAAATCTTTAAAGCAATGACAAGTCAGAAACCTAAATAGTTAATAATAGAAATATACTTTAAGCTATTTATATAGTGTAGTGAACTGTTCTTTATACAATTGTTTGGAGCTATTTAGATTCACATTTTTCCACATTTTAATGTAAATGCATTTGTAAGTAGTGAGTTAAAAGTGTAGGCAGGTTTTGGGAAAGGAATATCATTGAGAACAGGTTGGAATCTATGACCTTTATAAATTCAGTCATGTCTGCTAACATGTCATCAGACACTGTGATCTGGAAAGGGATAAACTACTCAACTGCTAAGCAGCATTTATGTAGTACTGAATAATGTTCCTTTCAGCACTTTCTCAGGTTTATGGAATTTAGTAGATATGTGGTTGGCTAAATAGTTGAGACAGGAGAGACATAGAATATATTTGATTCGTGACTCAGAAAAACCCTAAATATTTCAAAGTTATTTATCTTCTTTAGAAGATGCATAAATGCTAATAAGTAAAATACACAGGGTTGACTGAAGGTGTTTATTTGTCACATAGCATTATGACTTTGTACTGATGTGGTAGAAACAAAGGAAATTCTGCGTACCTTTGGAAGAGATGCTCGTGAACCTGAGCTTTGTGTTGTCATGGTCAGTACGGTTGTTATGCCTAAAGCCACTCTGGCTGGAGCTGCATCCATATTGATCCAGAACGACACCCAGGAGAGAATGACGATCAAGAGACTTGGGATGTACATCTGGATGAGATAGTAACCCATCTGCCTCTCAAGGTGAAATCGGACTTCTATACATGTAAACTTTCCTTTTTATAACAAAGAAGAAATATTCAAAAGAAATACAATGTTCTTTACTGTTAACATCTACTGCACACTTGAAAGAATCTACACATGGTCAAATATATCTGTTCTCTGATGAAAGATGAATGTTTTCATTTCTCTTCAGCGATTTTCAATATGCATGGTCCCCATTATAACAGGAGTATCTACTGGAAAGAAAAAACTGAAAATTTAAGAATTCTCTAGCCTCTGGACATCTTCTTTCTTTATAAAAAGCACAACACCATTCATTATGACACAGGAAAGTTCTGTGTTCTCACACTTCTTTTTCTACTTACTGTATGCAAAGAAAAGGTCTGTTCTCCTGTTGTATAAAATCTCCTTTATATTTTGGTTCAATTTTAAGCTTAAATTTATTTTTTTAATCCAATAAATCTGATAAAAATATAGTGAGATCAGTGTGGGCATTAGGTTATCAATAGGAGATTCTGCTAAATCTCTCCCTTTATCCCCATTCAAACTGTTCCAGATCAAAAGTATGACCGAGATTCAAACAGAAATTGAGAATTTGAGATTAGGGAACTTTAGGAAGCTAATTAAATAGCCTAATTTTTCCAGATATTGAACATAAAGCAACTTCCGCTGATTTAACCAAACCAGAACAAAAAAATATCTCTTATTTGCTCATAGACATGCCATAAACCCTTTTTTTTTTTTCTCTTATCCAGATTGTTCAGTTTTTACCCTGTAGACTGTAGATTATTTCACAGAACTTGACCTGGTCTCATTAGGTTTTTCTAATTCTGCTCAATGCTCATATTAGTCACATATGAATGGTGCTGAAGGCAATGCTCTTACTGTAAATAGTGTATATGTGAAACAGTTTCTCACAGCAAGAAATATACGTAGCTCAAACTTCTTTCTGATTTGAATGAAAGCATTTCCTAATTCTAAGCTTAACATGGAAAGCTCTATAGTTTTTTATTTCTTAAGTGATATGAAGTTTTTTTGGTTATGTTTTTCAGTAGTTTTTGATAGATATTTTCCTAATCCATTTTTCTTTGACAAAATGCCATCTTACAGCAAATCATTCCACATTAATAGTGCTTTAATATTTATCATTTCAGAGAATTTATGTAATGGACTTATTTATGAGCTTATCCTATACTAATTTAATATATTGTATATTATGCTGTGATAATAGTGTTAGGCATACAGAAATGAGTTTCAGATAGAGTCAAACTGAAGTGTTTTTCTTCTAGGTATATTAAGTGCTTGCAAATATCTTCTGAACTTCATTATTTTCATAATAGTTTCCCTAAGAGGCCATTACTTCTTTCTGTGGTGTCATGGTAATGTCATTGTATCGAATTTTTATTCTGCTGAGGCACTAAAAAAAATACTAGAAAGATGTTAGTTATGATGTTCGATTTTAAAATGACATGATATATCTCAGGAGTTTTATATCTGCTGGCTCAATTATTAGTTCCATTTCTAATTGCTGGTGTTTTCTGAATCCCATCTACACTCCTGAAATCTGTGTCCCAAATCCTGTCTCAACCATCTGCTGCCCCAGCATCAAAACTGATTTCTGCTTCAATCAAAGGATCAAGTCCTGCTTTAACAAAGTAAACGGGAATTTTGGTGTTTATATCAGAAAAGACCAGTATCTTCCCTTACATTTCTTTTACAGGATCTTCAAAAGGATAACTACATGACACATTCTTTTACTTCGCAGTTCAGTACACCAGACATGACTAGAAGTTCTTCACCGACTGGCCTCATATTCTTACTTCAAACTGGTCCTTACCCTGAAGATTTCTTTTTTGTCACATTTGTTCTGTTAATTCAGCAGCCTTGGACTCTTACATCACAGTAAATCATGGTGGTAAGGAGCGACAGAAATGCATCAACCAAATCTAGGTCTCTTGCAAAGCCATTTTTTGGCATCACACCAGCAATAATTACAGTTCAGCATGCAACATCTGCTTCTTATGGGATCCTATATTATTATTTCAAAACAAATTAGGAAGGAAAACTAAGGAGCACCAGAATGGGTAATATACGCATAACTAGAATATCAATAAACCTTGGCTATTGCTTGTACATTGGTTTTTTTTCTCCAGAGAAAGGTGAGATAAGAGATCTGAGCCTCTTGCCTGAGTACTCAAGTGGGTTTAATTTATTACAGAGCTCTCAGCACAAAAATACTGTGATCCTAAACAGGGGACAATAAATAACACATTAGCTCTGATGTGAACTACTTTTATGTAGGTGCAAGTTTGCCGGGTTTGTCTGAACTAAGAAGAAAGAGAAGAATAGCTGTGGACAACAGAACTTGAAAAAAATGAAAGAGATTCTGAATGAAAGAAGTGCAAGTGGAATATATTGTAACCATAGAGAAGGAGAGAAAAGAGATGGGATTATGAAGAGAGTAGAACAAGCACTGAGTGATATGTCAGAGGAATTGTACTAAATGATTTTTTGCTTGGTTTTGTATTTCTGTAAACATCACACATATCATTGGCCAAAGTAAGAAAAAAAAAAAAAAGAAAGAAAAAGAAAGTAAAGTGTGTCTCTGGGTGGAAAAAAAACACCTTTGCTTAACTACAGAATGTATGACTTAGACTCTTGCCTTCCTCTTACACCCAGCGAGTTTATGGACATGCCAGTCATACATCCACTGCTTCCCAGCCAAGATCACTGCGTTCCTCATCTGCTCTGTTCCAGTGTAGCACTGAAAAATTAACATGTAGCAACTTTCCAGGCTGATTGGAGGCTTCTCTCTGTTACTCCGCTGCTGACCACTGCAGAAAGGCAGCAACTGGAATGACAGTTGCAGCAGTTGCTGGTCTAAGTGTGGAAGGGGTGATGTTAGTTCCTGTCCTCCCTGGCTGAGATCAGAACCACCTGCATAACCTTGACTAATGAAGCAGAATTGAAAGAAACTATTTGCACCTGCAGATGTGAGCTTCAGCTAGGAGGCAACCAGCAGAGGCTGTGCTGTTTTATCCCCAGCTGAAACTAGCACTGAGTCTCCTTTCTCTTCATGCATTCCATTTTGAATACAAAGCCAGGTTAGCCGTGGTTTAATCTATTTAACTGGATGGTTGAATAGATCAGAAGAGACATACCTATGAAGTCATCTCAGCTGGGGAAGGAGACAGACAAGCAGCTAAGAGCATTGCTCTAATAATTTGTTTGCAATACAGAAAAGGAAAGCTCAAGTTCATTCTGGTGTGCACTGTAAATGTTATGGAAAATGGCTAGGAGGAGTATATGAAACCTTTGTGGTATTGTGGTTTTGCAGAGGCTGAGTAAGAAATTAAGGCCTGATGGTAGTTTCAGACCAGAGCTAAATATAGATGTGCACACAATCCATAAAATGGACAAATTTTTGTAATGCAAAAGAAAGAACAGCTATTGAGGGCTTCCTAAAAAATAAGGATTTTTTCCTGAAATAGAGGTAATGTTCTTCGTGTTTGTAAGTCTAGCCTAACCAGGGATTCAGGTGTGCTAAAGGTACTAAAAGTGCTGCCTTGCTGAATGACGTACCTATGCCCATGAAGTGAATGTACTGGTATATATGCATGTGGTGGTGGATTTTTCTCTTTTACATGTGTGCTTTGGTTGTTGGTACTGTAGCTGTGAGTAACTTGAGAAGAGCAATTTTTGTATGGATGTAGAGAGGATTGTGGCCTAAAGACTATATTGCTTAATGAAATTACATTAAACCATTTACTTAAAATTTACTATTTACTTGAAATAAGAATTTTTTGCTTGCTGAATAGAGTGATTCAAAGCTTAGCAAAATTGAACTGAACAAAGTTAAGCAAATCTGAATAAATCTTTATGGAGCCCTGCAAAATACAAATCTTAGATCTGGGAGGCAGATATTGTATATTCTGATTCCAACACATCTGCTAATATGGGTGTAGGCTACACAATTCTGTCTTTAGCAGTGACTGATGACCAACAAACAGCCAGCCCGAGTGTCAAAATATTGTTAGCTATGGAGATTTGCTAACAGAGTCCTAGGGCAATTGAACTGTGATGATGGTCCTCTCATCTAGCACTGCATTTTCCCCCTTGAAAAACAGAGATGCAGGTTTAACATGAAATTAAGTACTGAGAGAGCAGGAAAGGAGAAAGACCTCTTCAGTGGCTAGGATATGCTCAGTCTAAATGGCTGGTTTAGATTTGGATCCCTTAATACAATACAGAGCCTCTCCCATTTGTCTTCTGGAAATCCCTTTCTTAAGCAGCTCAATTTTCTCTACTCTCCATAAAGATCCTAAGCTTTAAAGCTCAATCTGAGCTTGAAAATTGTGGTAGATAGATTATTTATTTCTAGGTGCTATTCTGTACCTCGGTGGTGTTTTACCATTTTCAGGCTTGCAAAAATCACAGTTCCTCATTTTATGTGGAAAAGATTGCAAAAAACAGCTCTATAGAGAGAAAAGTAAAGACAGTCCTCTCTTCTAAAAGCAAAAGCTAATGACTCTTCTATGACAGAACAACAGGCAGACTCAAGAAACAGATTTTGTATGGATTGATGAAATGTGGCTACTGCACTTTAGGACTTTGACTGTTTTCTGATGTTTAATACCTTGGATTCCCAGTTTCTCACAAAATAGTTACCATTGCAATGCTCTGAGGGTTCTTGTCTACTCTTTGTACCTTTTTATGAAGGAAAAAAGGACCACAATTTACTCAAAACAAATGTTTATTGCAGCACAACACACACCGAGAATAGCTCATGAGAGAGATAGATATATATATATGGTATGATGTAACTGCAGGCCTCCATAGACTTCCCCTTTGCTATATTTTTCCAGCCCTTCCTTAATGCTGATGCTGGCACTCGTCCTGAGTTGGGACACTTCAGTGTGCTAGGTAGCAGAAAGCTTGTCCTTCATGTATGCGTGTTAGAGCCCCAGACAGATGAAGTTTTTATCCGTATTGTCCTGAAACAAAATCATTCGTCATGTAATTAATCAAGGCTTTTGTTAAGTGCCCTGCATATGTGAGCCCTAATGCTTTAGGTTATCTAGCACATAGGATGGAATCACCCTGGCAACGGTGGTTGTCTTTAGTGAGGGTGAGGGTATTGGCTCCAAGTGTCCTCAGGCAAACCAGATTAATGAAAAAAGTGCACCCAAACTCCAAATAGAAAGCTGCTTTTTTTTCTTTTTTTTTTTTTTTTTTTTTTTTAAGTTATTAACATTGAAATACATTTTCTGAGGATATTTTTACATTCTAACTGAACCGTTTGGCTGAAAACAGACATAGTATCTGAAGGAAATAAAACTGTATTGCCGTAAGAGGGATGACACAGACTACCAGCACTTTCCATCTGCCTTTTGTTATGTGCTTTATTTTAGCTCTACCTCTGCTAAAATAACCTCTCTTGGCAACAAAGTACAGTGTGTTGCGTATCAAACCACAATCATAATGGCAGATGATTTTCACAAAGACCATGAAGAAGGAGAAGGAAATAGATAAACTGACTTTTCCATGAGGCAGTACTGCTCCTTTTACTTTCTCTCCTGGTTGAGTCATTATTAGAATCACTATTAGGCAAGCAGTCTAGCTGAGTTTACCCTGTTCAATAAAAAAACTTCCTTTTTATTCCTCCTAGAATGTTACACTGTCATTTGAGAGACATTCTGCTTTACTTATTACAGAAATACAACTGTACTTTCTGTCCTTTTACCTTCCCATGATGAAATTTCATAAATAAACAAGGCAATCTATAAATTATGTGTTTGTGCAAAGCTGGCTATTTCAAGAAGCTTTATCTATAAAATTGATTACATATAAGTAGAGTTAGCTGAAATTATTTTCATACCTCTCTAAGGAGGAGACAGGATAATAAAAAAAGCACTTGGTAAGTACAGTCTCCAGACACTTTTTGCAATTTACACTGAAATATAAATTGCAATTTGAATATATTTTGCTGATTAAAAACTGCTTATGAAAGTACTTGCTTTTTCCTCATCGTAAAACATTCAGGCTGTATCTATGATCATGCAGCCTGACTAGAAATGATGATTCTTGAGTGGAACTAGATGTGTTTTCATATATATGAGTAGTGTCTGTATATCTGAAGACAAGATTCCCAAAACAACTGCAGCAATGTGCTACCATTCAGTTTGTCTTTCAAATCACACTCTGCTGATATCAGTGGCATATTGGGGAATGTCAGTGCTGGTGCTGTCACCTGCCATTGACTAGATAAGTTCTTGGTCAGGAAGTAACTTTATTTGTTTGGAAATAAATGACATAACTTATTTGGAAAAAAATGGTGGGGCAGGTGGTGAACTTAACATTGGTGTAAGACTGCCAGTGACTGCGGGAAAAGAAAGTTGACAATGAATGTGGAAATATGCAACTAATTTTTTTTCAGCTTGATGAAATTTACATTTGCAATTCTCATCCCTCTCAGAATGGATGATCAAGCTGCCATTGAGGGGGATCTTCATAGGCTGCAGGACCAATCACAATATCATGACAGTCAGCAAAAACAATGCACAGTTCTGACATGAGGATGGGGTAACCGCCTGCACTGGTACAGGCTGGGGATGGAATAGGTAAGTAGCAGTTCTACAGGAAAGGCCTGGGAGCCTGGCAGATACTGGGTTGAACAGAAGTCACCAGAATAGATATTGAGTCTTGTGATTCCAGACTTGTGCAGCACTGTGCTAGCAGGGGCAGAGAGGGGAGAAGTAGAAACTAAGGAGAAACTGATAGCAACATAGAATAGCAAGGATATTGAGATGTAAAGTCTTTATTTCCAGGACAGCTGATGAATTTTTATTCAATGAATCTTTAAGGTAGAATGTTTAAATTTTGATCGATGCAGGAGTGGCAACTGAGATCTCTTTTTCTGCAGAGAAAAATGCCCCATGGGAGTCAGGCAGTGCTGTTTTCTGTGTTTAGGGATGGTCATGGCCTCAGCCTGTCATAGACTCTGGTTTTCAAACTGTTTATAATTTCTCCTTTTTCAGTGAAGGAATGAGCAGCTTCAAAGATTTCACACACATATAATACCTCCTGGATAGCAAGTACAAACTACTTTTTCTGATAAGTGGCCTATGAAAAAACCCCAAGGAGTTAAAAAGTCATGGCTTAAAAATCACTGCTATTATAGTCTGAAGAACAGTGGTTTAGATGTTTGTCAAATTAAGTAGGAGTTTAAGTTCTTGTTTGCAGAGTAAGGTGTCAAAGCTATGTCTTCTTTCATCCCTATCATGTTGGCAGCAAAATGACCTAATATAAGGGATAAAGTCAGTTGAAGGTAGGACCTAGAAGGGGCACCATCTACAGATCATTAAGGAACTTGTTTGACCTTGAGGGGAACCAAAGGGGCCATGAGAAAAGATTGTGTTTGGGATGTATGTGTTAGGAGGTCGAATGGGGAATACGGAGTGAAGAAAGTGAGGCATTCATCGAGATCGCAGATTTAAGGATACAGAGTTATCAGAAATGGTCACAGACAGAACCCGTCAGTTCTGATGGTGAGTGTAGCAACCATAGTTCCATTGTTTCCCGGACTGCTACAGGCAATACTTTTAGCCAAAACCCATCAACAGACATAAGACAGTTCTGAGCAGCACCATTCAAGCACAGGGGTAGTGCGTTATCTATGGTGTGAGAATAAAGTCAAGACTGAGTACTTCTGTTTGTGCCTATTAGCCAATGCTGTTATGTATACATTAATACTATAATATGTTGGGCTTTTTGCAGCTGTGATTGAAATTGCCCGTGATTGAAATTAAAATTGGGTGTTGCCTAAAAGCCCAGGGGAGGAATGTATGTGAGAAATGAAGTGAATAAGGACGTGGTAAAGCAAGACCTTCCTTGTAATGGGAATGGTTCACATGTTGTGATTTTTCTGGTGGTTTGATTCTACTTTACTTCCCAAATTTGTCACTGCGGATATGTCAGTGGGTGCAAAAGCATAAAAATTATCAGAAATGTTGTTGCATCACTTCAGAACACAAGACCTGATGAGCCATTATGCTGTACTGTTGCCGAAACTGTTCTGTTTCTATATTTAGAAGCAGTTGATTTTTCAAGCTCTGGTTGCAGTGATCCATTTTCAATTGGGCATAAAACACTGATGAGATATGCACTGATGAGTTTCCACATACTGTCCTGAAGCTTCATGTTAATTTGTTTCACGGGGGAACTTCTGGTTTTTTTTGTTTGTTTTACAGGATGTCTCAGAAGAGATTTCCATCCTGTGTTGTAAGTAAATTTAAATGGAAAACTCTTCTTTGGTCACTTATTGCATACCAGCTGCAGTTGCTTAATGTCCTTTTCAGAATTAATTCTATCTAATCTGTCATAGGCCAGAGAAATAGGATTTATTTCTAGTTTTGAAAATTTTTTGTTTGTTTGTTTCTTGTGGAGTATCCTAAAGGGGTATCTGTCTACAGTATCTCATTGCAGGAGGCTTAAGAAAGCACATTATTAGTCACATGTCTGAGTGAAATAATGGAGGAAAATAAACTTTGTCTTTTAATATAATATTTACGTTTTTTTAGACTACACACAGTAGTTAATAATACTGGTTGTAACAAAGAAATGAAAGGCACTCCCACCCTCCTAGAAACCAAACCAAACCCTTCTAACTTGATTGAATTAACTTCATACTGAAGACTTAAATTTTAAAAAAGAACAACAAAAAACAACCAAACAAGAAAAACAAAAAAACAAACTCTGGTGAAAATACTGTTTTGAAGAGGAGAATGTCACAATAGATGTAGACCTGCATGAGATTTGTACCTGTAATTTTTGTGCTGTAACTCAGAGTGGGCCACTCTGCTGCTTCCTCAGGTGAGGACATACCCTTTGTCTGCAGCATTGTATTTTTTTTTCCCCCTGCCAGTCATATGCAGGTTCTACAGCTGTGCAACTGCCTTTTATTTGCTGAGATCTTTTAAAGTCTCCATCCTGAAGCACACAGTGGGTGCATGCATCCAAGCTTCCAAGTTTTCTGTATTAGTAGATGGTTTGAATTTTTATAGACAAATTAAATGGCCCAATTATTTTCCTACTTAGAGGCACAAACTTCAGCCACCTTTTTGAGATTGTGGGCAGCACCTCTTTGGCCACAGAAATGCAGTTTGGCCAAAGCAATACAGAAATCTAACAGACTGATGACAGGCCACGCTATCCTCTAGAGTCATGATGGTAAACCCCTTCTCCCACCTAAATATAACAACAGTTCACAAGGACAAGCACACTTGTCTTGCAGGCACATTTTGAGTCATGACACCTCACATGCAGTTAATAATGTGTTCCTCCCACTTCTCAGCTCTGTTTAGGTCCACAGTAAAAAAGACAGTAGACATAAGCCAACCCTATGCAACCCAGTGTGTTATGCCTAGGCCTAGCATGTTTTCCTATTTCTGCTTAGAAGAAAATTAATACCATCTTAAATAGGCTTGAAATTTAGGTAATGAAGAAAAAGGTAGAGGCTCAAAAATATTGCAAAAACTGAGTTTTAGTCAAAATAAAAATATTTAAGCTGTGTGTAATTGAATTTCTCAGACATGAATAAGAGTACAATTCAGCTTTGGACGAGATGTTTGGAGAGATATTTAGAAATCACTAGAAATTCTGACTTTTTAAGATAGGTTTCCATTCAATATCAAATTAAGTACTACAGTAACATTTTAGTTCCTCATTGATTTTTTTTTTTTTGATCCATCATATTGTTCAAATGAACTTTGGAAAAATGAGAATACTTTATGCCATGAATTCTCATTTGTTAATATTGCTATATAGTTAATGAAAGTACAGTGACAGGCACATGTTAAAATGCAACAAAAGCAGAGGAGTCCTAAAAAGAAAGAAGAGGTTGCCTATGCATCGCAAGGGAAACAGAGAAAAATAAGGAAAACAGGATTTTCTTGTTTATCTTACCAATTATAATAAAAAGGAATAATCTTAATTTATTATTATCATTAACAAAGGGATGTTTGAGTGAGAAAAGCAACCTGCTATAGGATATGTATCTCCATTTCTTGAAGGTTTTTAAGGATTAGCCAGATATTAGTATTTGTACAGTACAAGTGCATGCTATGTATCTCCCATTTATTTTAGGGAACACTTCAAAATGTCTCTATCAATATCGCTACACTCTAAATGGAAACTATTAGAGAACCTTTCCCTCCATTAGGGCACCATGGCAGCTGTGATAAAACTCAATGTTGAAAAGAATTGTTCCTTAATTTTGATTGTAACAGGACATTGGTTATGAATGCCACCTACTGAATTTTATCTCTTCCACCATTTCAGCAGAATCCAAATAAAGCAGGTCTAAACTAGAATTTCAAGATATGTTTAATTTATTAAGAATCATAATGTAGAGCAGAAATTAAAACAGAAATGGATTAGAATGAGAGAGTTCTAGGTTTGGTGTATTTTGTTTTTTTTTCTCTCCCACAAGAAGATGGAAGCTATGTGTTCTTAGCCTTTGCTACATGTGTATTATTATGCTTGTCCAGTTACTGAGATTTTTTTTTTTACAATTAAAAATAAAATAATTATATTAATAATATTATTCTCTCCCTCCCTTACCCCCCCGTTTTTATAATTAATCCCAGAGACTGTGTTTAACATAGCAGTTCTACAAAGGCTTCAACTCAGAAAGGCCACATCTAGTTTGGACACCTGGTCATTGTACACTAAGGAAGCTTTCAGCTTGTTTGTGTTGCCCCCTTGACGTAAGAATTGGGGCAGGGACAGCTGGCTTGGCAGCCCTGTGTCCCTTTTTCCTGCTTAGTACCCAACATGGACCTTTGGATGTCAGCAGTGCTTCGGGTCCCACAGTGGAGACATGGTCGTGGCACCCACTGTAAAACTAAAACTCCTGACTGAATAGCTTCTGAATTATTTTAACTGTGTACTTTCTTAAGTTTATTGAAATAGAAGTTTCACCAGCTTTCGGATAATTTTGTTTCATTGCGTCAGTTATTTAAGACCGTATTATCCTGTACAGCACACCTATACGTGTTAATCTTCTTGAGACTTTGGTGAGAATGTTAAAAAAACCAAAACAAACAACCGAAACTCTCCAAAATAACAATAAATGTTAGATGTCTTTCAAGTTTTAATCACTAATATGCTTTCCTACCTGTATTGTAATGCTTGGTGCAGTAACATAAGTCCTTTTCTTCTTTCAACAGAAACTGTGGCAGAGTGAGACCTTCTGCTACTTGAACTGCTCCCTTTTCTTGCCATTCAAAAATGAGATCATTCATTGTGTATCCAACTACAAAAAAAAAAAAAAGGCAAATGAATTCTAAGTCAGCTGCAAACTTTGAAAAGCAGGGACATACCAAATAGTAATGGCTCAAGTAAATGTCACAAAAAGGAGATAAAACAGGGGATCTGCTTGTGCCTGTTAATCACAAAGTTTTATCTGCATTCTATACCATACTGAACTAGAAAACAAAACAAAACAGTTTTAAGCATCTTTTTTTTTAAATCTTAATGATCAGGTTGTATATGAATGGAATTAACAAAAGCATCAAAATGAGATTAACATCCAGCTCTCTTAGGTGCTTGGGAAAATCTTACCCTCCCCAGACCATGAAGGTTAAAATAGGGCCTTCACACTCAGATCTCCTTCTCCTTTTATTTGAGGTGAAATGATGGATTGTCAAAACCATGTTTATGGTTTTATGTCAATTTGAATTGTTAGGTGCAAATGCTTCAAAGAGAACAATGAATGAAAATTTCTGCAGGAGTGAGGTATTAGTTGAATTGAAAAAATACTTTTCTCTGAAACTGGTACAAAACAAGGGAAAGAAATTTATTGTGACATATTATGATATTAAAAGGCATTCAGAATCCTGCACTTATGTGTACCTCATGCATGTGTGTATAAGATCAAATAAAACAGCAAAAGCTGTAGTAGGAGTACCAATCAAAAGCCAGACTTTGTAAAGGGCAAGTACTTTTTCCTTCTGTTTCCCTCTCAGCTGAACATTTGCAAGGGATATAATTGGGGAAGATAGCTCTACTTCTTCTTAATATGTGATATATTAACTTCCCAGTATATCCCTGGCAATTTATTCTGTGGGGTTTTTTTAATGAATAAATTTTCTCTGATAATGACAACAGAGGAAAGAAAAAAGAAAAAAAAACGAACAAGGCTTAAAGGCTTCCTCTTCTCATTCAGGTTTCTTTAAGATTTTCTCAGAATCTAATAGATTTGGACAAAGTGAGTTTTTAAGATTGAAATTTAAAACTTGAGAACTTCTATTGTTATAATAGTTTGAAGGACAAGGGTACACTTGAGCCACATATAATAGCTTGAACCAGAAGGAAAAGGGAGTAATTTTTACATCTAAATTATACAGGTTTCATTTATCTATTTTTCTTCTTTGCAATATTTGCTTTCTGCTTTAGTCCAATGCTAATGAGCTGTTGAGGATACCCTAGGATAACTGGAAGTATCTTTTAACATTTTGGTAACAAAGTACTATTCAAAGTATAATGTGCAGAACTTTCTAAGAGTAATTCTCTTTCCACAAATGCTGAAATGTCAAGTTCCAGTGAAGGAAATAACCTCTTTAGTAGTGTGTGGGCAAAAGTCTTTCTCATGTTATATTCAGTAACTTCATTACTCTTTGGATAATTCTATAAATACTATTCAGTCATAATGCTGTGATATGCTGACCTCAAATCTGAGACACATTTCATCCTTTCTCATCCATGTTGAATGCACATGTGAGCTAAGAATCAGTGTTTATAAATTTAAAACAGTCTTCAGCACCTTTCTCTGCTTGTAAATTGGTTGTGGGTTGTTTCGTTTGTTTTGTTTGGTGGGTTTTTTGGTCGTTTTTGTTTGAGGTTTTTTGTTGTTTGGGTTTTGTTTGTTTGGTGGGTTTTTTTGTTTTGTTTTTGCTGGGGGTAGGGGAAGGCCTTTATACAAGGAATTCACAGGCACTCAGGCTGACTGTTGCTTTGCTTTGGTATTTTGTTGAGGCTGGATGAATATGCTAAAAATGAGACCGTATGCTTTTAAATAAGTATTTAATTAAGTCATTACAAGCATATATTAACTGTGCAAAGAAACACTTATTTTTTTGTATTATTAAATGCATGACATTCCATAAACACAATCTTAAGATTCACTATTAAATGCCATAAACTATGAAAAATCAGAGTACAGCTCTTATCAGACTTTTCATGAACTCAGACAAAAAGCAGTTGTGTGTAAAGGAAATTATCATTTGAAGCATGTAGATTATGGCCAGAAGTGATATCCCCTGAATAAACTCATTGAACTGACACGAAGCAACTGCTGCATCAAAATGTGTTTCACCAGATCAGATTCACTGATCTCTAATTCATGCTTTTAATTTTGATTATCTGCCCTGACAACTAATTCTTCTATAGTGCAATCTATTAAAAATAATATCTGTGTATGCAAAATACCAATGTAGTAATTTTTATCATGTTTATATTTTAAACACCCAAATATAGCTTTACCATTCAATACTGTAACTTCAGTTTTGTAAGTCAAGATCATAGTTATAAGATAAATGTGTCTTAAAATATAGAGGAACTTAACAGAGATCTGAGTTTGTTATACCAAAGAAATTTAAAATAGTGTAATATATATGATATTTCCACTAGGTATGTGAAATTAAATCAACTTAAACTAAATCTCTATTAAATTTTTGTGCCTTTATTAAATGTGAAATACATGGCCCAATCAAATGTACCCGTTGAATTAGGGAAATCTAAAATCTTATAATAGTCCTATAATTAGGGAAGTGAAAAAACATAAATTATTTGAGCATATTGAACTATTTGATAACACAAATTTGTCCCTAAATTTTCTTTAGTGAGCAGTGCTAACAAAGATGGATATTCTTGATTTTCCAACTGAAAACATTTTATTTGGCACAGTTCCAAATAAACTGACAATCTCTTTTTTTTTCCAACTGCTGCATCGTTCTTTCGAGTTGGCATGGAGAAAAGGAAGAGAGGCTACAGTGGAAAGTATCTAGTCACCAGCAGAAATAAAGCAGAATCAGGGAATTTGGAAGAAAAAACTGCAGTTCATGTTCTAGGCCCATCCCAGGATGTACAAAAGGGCTAAATCCCACATTATTCTGTGTTAAAAAATTTTCAGGAGGAACAGCAATACTAATTGAGCTAACTGAGCTTCCCTAATATCTCAAAAAAAGGAAAATATTTTTGGTTTTTAATTTTATGAAGAAGACCTGCTGAATAGCACAGCGCTTAACACTTAGAATGCTCATGGTGTTGTGTCCCCTGTGCATAAGGGGAAAAAGGCAGTTCTGTAGAAATGGCCCTTTAAAACAGTCAGTGATTACCATCCTGCAGTGCATATACTATTACAGTTTAGGTGTATAGTGTTATAAGTGCAATGAGCCTAAAAACTAGTGCTCCAGCACCCTACTTCTGGTAGCTCTGCTGATTAATGTAACTAGTGACTGGATTCCCTGCAGCAAAGAAGACGACATGGCAGATTTTGAGATTACCTTAAGCTTCAGTCTCAGCAACAAAGTAGAGACTTATGATCCTGATGTGGTTAAGGCACCAAATTGCTTAGTGCATCAATGTGGGGTGGGAGGGCTGAGTGCACAGCAAGCAGCAGAAGTGTAGGGAGCTTTGGTAATGGAAATTTTGAAGCCTTAAGGGCAGAGTGTTGTTTTTTAGATTTAGGAACCTAGACTTGCCAATCTTAAAAGTTTACAGTATTGGAATTGTTTGGATAAATTTAAAATTTTGATGCCACTCCCTGAGTTCATTGGGACTATAGAGATCTTTCATGCATAGATATTTGCAGTACTGAGGACTACATTTGCAAAGTGGAAATGATTAGATACTGCAACAAAGGTCTCTACTCATCTAGATTAAAGGAGTAGACTTGACTGTCCACTGCTAAAGTGAGTTTTACAGGAATGAAAATGAAATGATTCAATTGTCTGTATAAAATTAGCAACTGATTAGCTGAGAAAAGGCAGAGAGATTTTCCCTCTGTACCTTGCTTTCATTGTGTTCTGCTTTCCATAGGAAATATGGTGTGCACGCCTGAAGGGAGTCCGAGTCTGTGTGTCTGGAAGAAAAAACTGTGAACCTATTTCTGAGCATACCTGTCTTCCAGGGTAAACTTTTGCTACATAATGACTATTCCTATTCTTCATAAATTCTTCTTGTTCAGTCTTACTATATTGTTTCTCTTGCTGCTGCTTTGTGAGCAGAATGTGTATATCTCTTACTTACTTGCATTTGCTGCAGCCCGACAGGATATTCAGCCTTTCACTAAAAAACAGTTATTATTTTCTGACTATGAGGTCGGTTTGGTGACTATTATAAATTGCTATCAAATATTTTTATTACCTGTGCTTGGGAAATACAGTGTTATGGAGGGAAGTCCTAGTGACTACATTTTAGTGTTGAAAAAAGGACAGTCAGTCACTGGCCTACTTAGAATGTGAAGGTGCAACTTGCTTTTTCATTGCTGATGGATAAAGTCACGCTTTTATACTACAGAAATAGCTGAAAGCAATGGAGGCTTTCATATAGTCTAGTCATCTGCAGGACCAGGCCAACCTAAACTAAATTGGGTGGATTAGTAAGGACTTCTGTCACTGAAACGCAGTGTGCTAGGATTTGGGTTTGCAGGGTGTTAATGCATAAAAGGTTGAGAAAGGAAGTAGAGATGCCAAATTGCATGCGTTATAGGACACAAATCAGCTGCTGTGGCTGAAGTAGAGTGCAGTTTGCAATGTATTTGTTATTGTCTGGCTACTGTCCAGGTGTTTGCTCTTACTTAATTCTATAAAGATACAAAATCTAACTGGTGTCATCATAGAACTGAAAAGAAAGGACAGAAAAGTTGCCCTGTTATATTGAACAGCCATGTTCAGCAGTTACAGGACTGGTTACGTTACCTTAATACCATCTCTATTAACCCAAAGCCTGAGGTTGCACATCTGTAATGCAAAAGCAGATCATAAATTGTTGATAATTATACGACAACTCTATCATCCCAGAAGGAGAAGTTACCAGAGGGAGTATTTCTCAGGAAAACTCCAGAACTGTGTGTGTACACGTGGCACCATAGCCTCTCAGAAAACAGCTCTTTTTAAAGAGACAACTCACTTTTAGGAGCCTGAAGTCATTCCAGGTAATTAGCTCATAAAGAATATACTGGCAGACTGAGACCTCCTCCTGAGATGAATATGAAGAACTAACAAACTAAGTAAAATTTACAATTAGCTGGCAGTGTAGAGGGCCTAAAACAATTGGGAAAGTTAGATTTAGCCTGCAGAAGTTTTTCTTTAGAAAATAGTCTGTCACAGAGCTCATGATAGGTGTGGAAAAAATGAAAGTAAAACTCTATGGTCACACTCCTGGAGGGAGGAGGTGGAAAAGATAAGGCATTAGTTGACAAGTGGCTGTCAGGACTTGTGCCTGGAATAGCTGATGTAGAGTTTTGAATATCTGGGCATCACATAAAAAGAAACTGTAGTGATAGTCTATTTAATTGACCTAATCTATACAAAACTCTCTGGCAAAAGGTGAACAAGACAGACATACTAACTTTAGCCCTTAGACAGCAATGAAAATTGTCTAGCTAGAGTGAAAATTTTCAGCATGTTCAATTACAAGTTTCTGGAAAAATTGTAGGGAAAAAGAATGTGATCCTGCTAAAATATTTCGAAGTAGCAAGGGCCACTATAGTGTCTGGAAAAGAGAAAACCAAACTTTTCCCTTGATCTCAGTCATCTTTCCCAGAAAATCTTAGATATTCAAAAATGGTGTTGACAAGTTGTTATTGATATCCATATGAGGTCTCAAAAAGAAAAAAAAAGTAAATCGTATCTCTTTTTTTTTAACACTATTATTTATCCTAATAATAAATGGAACATTTTCACTCATCCAATTTTGAAAGTGTAGGAAGAAAGCCTGCCTTAAATAAGGTTCCATTCAACCCATGTAAGTCCACATGACTCCGTAGAACTTATTGGAACCAGTGTATTTATCTTAGTTGTATACATGCATCCTAAGAGTATGAAGATTTTATTTTAGCTAATTCAATGTCAGCTGTAGGCATTAAAATCCCATAATGTCATAGGCAAAATAGTGGGCATCCAGCAAATTTGTTTTGAAGAGTTATTGAAGTGTCTTGAAAGTATTAACATCTCTTCTCCAGACTGTCTGAGGACTACACCGTTACAGAAAAAGTTTGTTATTCAAGGCAAGTAATTCCCCTATACATTCAGAAACTCCACAACTTTGAGCCACACTTGTCCTGGCAATTCCAAGAACAATTCCAAGACTGCTGACAGTCTTATTTGTGGAGTTCTTTCCTTTTAACCACCCTTAGAGTAACATTCAAAGCCATGAAGAATAAAATTATTAGGAAAATTTGTGATGCAGCTGAATACCAATGTATCTTGTAAGTTTTCTATTCATTCTGTTTTATTCCAGGAATGCCATGCTTTCTTTGTGTCATTTGGAAATACCTACAGGCATATTAAAACCTAATTCTTTTCTTCTTGTTCAATAAACAAACACATGAATGGCATGAAACAACTGAGCTGAATATATAGCATTTTTGTATGAGAGTTTCATTCAACTACAGAATTTATTTTATAGATCTTTTAATCCTAATGATTTATCTAAATTCCATTCTCATTTCTTTAATGTTTAGTAAGGTACAGATCCAAGAGTAATAATGGATATATTCAGCAAACCAAGCAGCTCTTTTGGTATCCAGCTGAGGCATCAGCTAGAGTCATGTTGACTAGAGTCATTTCACTACTCTTCTGTTAGGCATACCAACAGTGTTCCTCCAGGACAGGCTGCCTGCACATGTCTGTTCCGAAGAACATGACAGAGGTTTGAACTGTGCCCTGAATTCCAAGCAACATAGCAGGGGGAAGATACCACAGAGCTAACAAATCTGGTTTTAGCTTGAGGTTAGAATAAATACTTCTAATACATATTATGCACTAAAAATTTTAGCTTCAGAAAGCAGCTGTAATGCATTTCAAGGCTAAATTTATGCTGGAGGTCCAAGAAAGCAGGATTTTATTCTATGTACTTCTGAGCCGCTTTGCAAAGGGTCTGCCCCTTGCACTGCCCTCTAAGTCATTCTGATGGAATCTATCCCTTGGGAGTTACAGATTTATCCTTCGTAGCCTGAATTTCAGCCGAGAACAACATTTTGGGCCTAGCTCTCTACCACACCTCTTAAACCTAATATTTCCTGCTGAGGCCTGTAGCTGTCACTTTTATTAGTTTCTATGGGTTCAGCAGCAGTTGTATAGTTAATACTGCCCTTCCATTACTGCACTGGTTGGGAGCTGAAGACACAAATATCTAGCTCTTTGTAGCTGTGTGTCAAGTCTCACTTCAGATATACACAGTGAGCTGAGTCACCTGTCTGCAGAGTAGAAACCATAGGATGAGTTGTTGACAACTTTTGTGCTACTGAAATGGAGAGAAGAGGTATGGTTTCCAGACATTCAGGCACAGGCAGGCATTGACCTTGTCTGTCCATAACTACTGTCACTCATGTAGACACCTGAGGTTCCCTGGCAGATAAGAAATACACTCCAGTTCTATTGTCTTTCTTATGGTGTCTTTGTGCTGTTGTGGGAAAGGAACAATGCGCACATAATTTTCTGTAAAGCAGTAGCCTGTACTGCTGCTGCCGACTGCTTACAGATCTTTCCATTTGCACGATCTCCAATTTAGAGACCGGGAGGAAATAAACTGTACTATTTAGGTAACTGCATCATGTAGTATGGCATGAATTTTCTCTAAAAATCCAAAAGACAGGAGAATGATCACCTAGACAGACTAAGAAGCCTCCAGAAATCAAAAAGGGAAAACAAAAGGCCATTGTTCAATTTATTAAGAGAGACGATAAGCATCAAAATAAAATTATGTGGTGATCAGGTGCTTTCTTCCTTACATATGTCGCTTTTCATAGTATATTTCTTCTTTTGTAACTGAGTTAGTCTTTTCACTATTCTTCGAAAATTCAAGACTTTTGAATGTCACGAAGTTATAGTTGTAATATATGAATAAAGGAATATTGTGAGATAAAAGTGAAACTTAAAAAAGAGAGAGGCAACGAGCTCTAGCACATGAAAGAAAAACATTTCTTTCCTGGGAGACAGGCTGTGGAAATAAATATGTATCTAGCTGACATTTCTTTGTATCTTATTCAAGCAGAATAAAACTAAAATTATCTCACATGCCTATAGGCTGCACTGGTGCAAGGCATAGAAATATAGAAGGGATTATTTCATATGTGCATTTTCATTTGCTTCTTTTCTAAGATACAAAAGCAGCTCATTCTAGTTGCCGAGAAATGATTTGGTAAAATAAATCCTTTAAAAATAGAAGACATTTCCACTTAAATATTTTTCAGACACTTCATAGCATAAGTGAAGTACTTTAACCAGGGGCAAATCCAGCTGCTTAGACTGACCTTGAAAAAAACATTACATGAGCTGGCTAAAAATAAAATCATCGTTTGGGAAGAAAAGCTGTACATGACTTTTCCTCTTAGAGCTTTCTGTGCTGAAGCAACAGTATCAATATTGAAGGAAATTATCTCGTACTAAACAAAATCATTATTTTATAGGAGAGGTAAACCCTACGATTGTCCTTTTTAAGTAACTTTCAGCCTTCCTTTGCAACCTAGTGGCAAAATGAGAAAGAAAAAGATGAGTGTTTTGTTAGAAATAGTCTAATTTGTTTAATGACATACGAAGGAGCAAGGCTTGCAAGATCAGATTCAATTTAAAGAAACTGTGAGATAAATGGGCCTTGTAAATTCATAATTGTACAAAATCCTACCTAACTTGGTACTCAGTGGGAAAAACAGCAATGACCATCACTTTAAAAAGAACCATCTGGAAGCATGGCTGCTGCTGTTTTGCTTCTGCAAACACTTTGGATTTTCTAACACAACCTGATGACCAAATAATTTACTTGTGACATGAGAGACTGTGTTCTCAGTTTTGAAACCCAATGTCCTCTGCATCCCTGGACATTGCACTAACCACCAGGGTTAGTGCTTTGATCCTTCTGTTTAAGTTGTCTCACTCTGAACCAAAAAATGTAAGCCAGGCAGCAACAGGAGAGTATGACACTGTGGCCTAGAAATTAGAGATGCTTGGGTGAATCCAGGCTCTCAGGGTTATGGCAGTTCTTACCTCAGGAGATTTGATATGAAGCCTGGGAAAATGCTAAATGCACCCATCCTCCTTTTTTCTTCTCTAATTTTAAAGATAACTGGATGCCCAATTCTTACCAAAGACTCTGGAATTTGAATGTTTCTGCTCACCTTTTTCTAAGTTTTGGAAATTGGCTGGAGTTCAGACACATATAACTTTTTTGTTGTTGTTTTTTTAACCCAGTTATTCTCCTTTCCACCATGTAGATACTTTTTGTAGCTTTTCCAAGGTGTCTGTTTCCCTTCCTGTACTTCATGAAAAGAGAAACTGGGTTTGAGCAGGTGGATTCCTGCTCTTGAAGGTCTAGGAGCTTAGAAATTATGCTGCTTTGCCTATCTTCTTTGGATCTGTCCCAAAGTAATTTCGGAGAACTGCTGCCTTATTTTTGCAAACCTAACTGGTTATTCTGCTATCAGACATGTCAGTATAGGCAAAGCTCCCACATGCTGCAAAATTTTCTGCCTCAGGCCAGCTACTTTGCCCATAGTCTTTATTTTTCAATGTCTGGAGTTACAGGTACAATAGAACTAGACAAAGCGATATGGAGAAAGGTTTATTACTTGTAACTTGCTCATGAAATCAAATTTGATCTTTCTCTGTAACTAGAAGACTGTGAAGAACTCATTGGTATTTTGTTCAGCTCTTCTTCAGTGAATGTTGTCTCTATCTACTACGTGAATGTGCAGCAGGGAATTTACTCCCACTGAACTGAATGATTAAAAACGAGACTTCAGTGAAAAATGTTCTGCTGGCAAATACAGTAGGACTTCTACAGTGCTATTCAACTAATAAGTGTTGGTTCCCTATGGTGCAGTTTGTGGGAATTGTGAGCTTCTGCAAGGTTTCTATAAAGCAAACCAGATGCCTATTTTTCAGGAATGCTCAGTTGTTGTATGACCTGGCCTCACGAGGGCTGAGAGAGGAAAAATACAGCTCAGTTGTATGAAGTTTTTGAAGCAACAATTTCATAACTTTATAAACACTATTTTTTTTTTAATTATACCTTTTGCTTGTTCAGTCAAACACTATGGTACTTTCTGTTTGAAACATAGTTGTATAAAATGAGTATACCTGCCATCTCTATGTACCCTGACACAACTGCCACATATTAACCTTTTATTTAGTCATGTTAATTATAAAGGTGACATAGGCTATTGGTAGGATTATCCGCTTGGGTTGACTAGGGCGTTTTGCTTAAATGCTGATTATATAATATTGCCCTAAATTCCTTGACATTTGCAGCAAATAACTGTCTTTCAGTTTTAGTCAAGAAAATTTCTGCTGTCAGAATCAGACATTACCCATCAGACACTACATTTTGAAAGCCTGCTTTATAGTATTACCATCTGTCCATTGTAATGAAAGATATATCTCGATTTCATACTCACCCTGCAATTTTTTGCAAAAACATGCCACTATCCATACAACAAACAGTTCTGACATATTGACTGATAATTACCTCTCATTTCTCTGAGACACTGCTTTGTTCCCGTAAGAGAATAAAAAAAACCCCACGAAATGCTCAAATTATGTGTGCTGTGTTTCTGATCTATAATGTATTTCAAATAATCCAATATGTACATTATATATGCGGAAAATTATTTTCTGAAATATTTTACTTATTGATCCTAAAATCATAAATCTAGATCTGATACGAAGACGAGTACTTATTTTTATCTGTTTTTCCCGTCATTAATTTTCACAAATTTTGGATTGCTGGAATCTTTCAAGGAATGACTTTATTTTATTTTTGTTATTCACAACATTAGTAGGACCTTTCTGGTAGGAATGTTTTCCAAAGTCCTCTCATTTTAAGGGGAAAAGACAATTCCAAAATACTTCATATCACAAGGAAAATGAGAATTTGATGCATATCTGTACCTTCCTCCTCACATATCCTGTGTTATCTCAGATCATAGCAACAGATAGAACCTTTGGTTTTGTCTTTTTGTCCATCTGTGTACGTGCCTTGAAATGGCCCATCTGCTGTATGCTTTCCATCCTCTTTTATGTTCCAAGTGCGATATCAAGGGAGAGGATAAATACGGTATATGATGGGTTGAGTTAACAAATGCTAATTTGTTTCACATAAAAAGTATTGCTGTTAACTGAAAGATAATTCTGCAAAGCCTGTCTTGTCTAAGCTGATTTTAGCTTCTCTGCTTTCCTCAGGATATTTGAGTATAACACAAATGGGCTTTATGAATAGATTATTTTAAACCTATGGAGTTGTAATTTCACTTCTTCCATTGAAATGCTAGAGTAACACCAGGTTTGGCCAAACTATCAGACCTCCTCTATACTAGAAAGCTATCAGGTCTTTTTTTTCTTTCTATGTTTTGCTGCATGTTTTCAATGTCAAGCTATCTGTGCTACTACAAATCTTTTTAACCCCAGAGTCTTTTCCAGTGTTATGGTTGATGGTCAGATCATACATTTTATCCCAAACTAAGTGATACCTTGTATGGACTTCTTCTTCCTCATAATGCAAGGGCTCTATAGCCCTTCCCATGATTTTCTGGGGGGTGTTTCACTTATCCAAGGAGTTGCTCCAGTTGAGGGGGTGAGGGCTGTGTAAGTGATGTATCCTATGTAGGTATGTGGGCATATACAGATATACACGCTGTGTAATCTTCTACAGTTCTCCCTTGCAGTAAACCCTTTCCCTAATCCCTTCTAGGGTGATTTGGTAGAAACTACAGATATGTAGCTATAACATGTAGGGTTGTTGAAGAGCTAGGGCAGGAATCTAAAGAACAGGGACTCAGTATATATCATTTTGTTTTCAGCTTTCAAGGACACAGTGTTGCTGTGGATTTCAGGATATTTACATAAATCACTCTCTTAAATTATTCTCATGTTTCCTTTACGTGCTCCCATGTTACTGTCCCCATGTATATGTGAACACAGGGAAGACTTAATGGTGAATCTGCATGTGCATAAATTTTGAATAAAGGTAAACTGGCCCTGAGTATGTAAGTTTAGTAGTAACTTTAGATTTACAGAAAACTGCTGAATTTCAGTACAAGTAAGGATGAAAGAATCTCTTCCTTTGAAAATCATGTACACTTCACAGATTCTTTTGGTAAAATAGAGGATTCTTTTTTGAAAACTTGTTCTTGTACCACTACATGGGGTCTTTCTACCTCCTGCATAGCTGTTGTAATCCCTACAAGAGTATTTATAGGAAAATACCTTACTCAAACTTACAGCTTTCCAGCTGCATTATACATGTTTGCACATCCATTGGAAAATTTTTGAGATCCATCGGACAGGACAGTATTAAAGTTAATCTGAAAGAACACCAAAAAATGTTAAAAATATACCACAAAAATGCCATAGAATTGCACAGGAAGAATGCATGAAAACACTGGAAGTGATTAGAAATAGAAGAAAACATATTATTTATTAGAAAGCTCTTGAAAGGGATGTATATTAGCTGATCCCATTTCACTTGCTTAGCCTAGTATGACAATCTGGAAAAGAATTATTACAGAGTTTCACAAAACCACATTTTTCAGTAGGGTTGCCTAACTTTACAGGAAATCTAAAAGAATGCAACAACAGCATGCTTTTTTGTGCTACAGTGGAATTATTGTACTGTTACAGTATATCAAATCCTTGACGTAAAACTTACCCAGATTTGCAAGAATTTCATAACAGATGCCAGCTGCAAATCATGGTGGCAAAGTAATTTATGTGTTATTGTCCTAAAATACGGTTCTTAAATTGTCAACACAAAGGTTTAAAATAACATTTTATGATATTGATAGACTGAAATACGGCTGTAATTTTGAACTGCAGCTGTATTTCATGTTAGTCCTGATACTTCCTGTGAAATACTTTGCAAACTATAAGCAAAAGAGGTATTTTTACATTTTATATCAGTACAATAACTTATCTTTAGAGTGATACTTCTCAGAGAATGAGAAAGAAGAATGTTAGAGGTAAAGGGACATGTTTTCCCTCACTGGCCGAGTTTAGGTATCCATTCATAATTCAGGGTCATGACTGCACCTTTCTTCTTGCTAAAAAATATCTTGTGTGAAAATTTTGCCCCATATTCATTTATCAGTTTAGTTGATAGAATGTTCTCCAAAAACCCGAGTGGCCTGAGTTCAATTTGTTACAAGACTTTTTCCGTTCACTTGTTTTTGGCATAGGGGCTAATGGGAAGTGGGCAGTAGGCAGCAAGCATGGCTGTATACTGTTCATACATTAATGTTACCATTAATGTGGTATCATAAAAGCATGCAAAGCAAAACACTAAGTGGGCAAGAGGTATATTTATTTTGAAAAACAGAACATTTTGCACAAATAGCTCACTGGATTAATACCAAATCGATACCATGTCTAATGGGGCTTTAGTATACTCATATCTAATGAGTCTCTCATTAGATCAGGTTTTTGAAGACAGTGGTAAAATGTCTACTAATATCTGTATTAATGAAAGGAAAGTGGGGAGAAAAGTAGAATAACTGTATTTTGTCAACACTTATATGTGATTGCTGCTTACAGCTTCTTAAACCTTTTCAAAAGTTACTTTCCACTTTTCTCTCCATCTCCAGCAGTAAGTGAACTATTCTTTAAATCTCATGCTTCCTTTAACAGGTCATGTTTCCATGTTGAAGTGCAACTGCGATATCCAAAAGGGTGAATAAGAAATAACATTGGATTGTCATCACGTTGGATGCTACAGTGTGTGAAACTCGTACATAGGCCAGCTCAGATTATAATAATCCAGGGCTATTTACGCTGTGGACATGTCCTAGTTACTCTAGGCTCAGTAGCTGTACTTTAAAATGGGAAATATACTTTTCTTATTATTTTTACTATATGCATGCCTAATTGAGGGATCATTTTCTATTTTAGTATTAACAGTGGACTGCAATTATGATAAAGTCCTGTATTCAAAACTTACAACTACTTTAGTTATAGTTCTGCATGCCTAACAACTGAAGATATCCATGGGAAATTCTTAGGCACACTTTGAGCTTCTATCTGAAAAAAATACTTTAATTAGTGACTCACCTGATGGAATAAAGTACATTTCCATTTTTGAAAATTCGCAGCAGCTTGTTATCTGTTGTAACTTCATGAAAGTTGGCACCTTTTTCATTAGCAAAGAACAAATCAGGTTTCCAGATTGAATCCAGCATGGATGGATCTAAGTCTAAAGAGTCATCTGGATATTCACTATATGCGAGGCGTGGATCATTCCAATTCTGACGGAGAAAGATGTTCACTCGGTAATCCTGAATGAAAGAGAAAACAATCAAAGCTTTATCAAACATAGGGATTTAGCTTTTATTTCATTTCTTAGCCATGTAATCCTCTGTCCATCTGTGGATGACAAAAGAATTACTTAGCTGAATGCCAGCATGATACCTATTTGTATTAGTGGGGACACAATGGATAAGAGTAAAGATGCATTTCAGGGCAATTGAGAAAATCCCAAGCTAAGGAAATCCAACTTCTGTGTACAGTTCATATAACTCCAGATAACTTTACCCCTATAGCAGCTTTGTCTTGAAATCAAAATGAGAAAAGCATTAAGAGAATTTTATGGAGTTACCTTTTTCTGCCCAACTCCTGGCAGGAACATTCCTACTTCCCTCTCTTAGGCAGTGAGAATCTGTCCCACTGTATGGGAGCCTTGATTCATTTATTTTTTTCTCTCTCTAATCCTTAAATATTTTTGACCCACTACTTAGGATTTTTGTGCCTCAGTTCTCTATTGAAAATTATGTGAGCAATAACTTGCAACACAGCTGTCTGAGGAGGACACATGTTCCTCCTCCGTTCAAATATGGTAGAGATCATATAAATCCTTATGATAAACTAGCTTAGGTACAAGTGGAGTTGCCTTGATTCCTACAGACGGTCCTGTTTTAATCAATGGTTCTTTTATAAAAAAGCTGAGTGGAGTGCTTCAGATTTCTGGAAGTCAGTTTGGAGTTGCAGATACTCTGTCAGAGAGTATGTTGTATTATAGCTGCAAAATTTCTTCAAACTTTACTATTCTGAACAACGAAAATATTTGTTTTCAAATAAGAGTGAATATTAGCATCTCATTAAATTATATACAGAACTGAGAGATTTGAGACACCGAGCATAAGGACATAGGGACTATATTTTATTGGTCATAATAAGATTTTTCTCATTCTTTGCACTACTGCATTGGTGGAAGAAGATAAAAATGAAATAGAAACAAAAACGTGTTAGGTAGAGATTGGAAATGATAGCTGGTTGTTAGAGTTTATGTGACACTTCTGAATGTAATAGAAGTAAATAACATGTTTATTTGAAAAAAAAGACAATGAAAATTAATTTTAAAAGGAAAACTTTTTGAGTCATAATGGGAAATGAAGAGTTCAAGGCTTGAGCAATACAATTTGGCCAATAACTATGGGTAGTAGTTACTAGCTAAAACCCCACTGGTGTAGAAATTGTGGGTACTGTTGAAATTCCAGTGTTGCATCAATATTTGGTATTATGAAACTTGGAACATGTACTCATAAAGTTGTGAGAATCATACTAACAGAATGATATAATAAAAGAAAACTGTAACCTCAATATGCAATGTTTATTCATGAGAAATAGTTTTTTATATCTTCAGCATACTGCTGGTTTGGTCAATTTAATTACTCAGCTAGAATAAAGGTTGTCAAAGATGCTAAAAACTTGCTTACCAAGCATTTGTTGCTTCATAATCAAATACTGCATATCATATAAAGACAGTCCCAGCAGAGGATTTTATATTCATATAACCTTATAAATTTTCAAGACAAAGCCAGTTAGTGAAAAACTACACCTGGAGAATGAAATTAATTCATATTCATGTCTGCTGAAAACAACAAAGAGGCTCTCTGGCCAAATTGAAGCATACAACATTAAATGCCAGGTGGAAAAAGTGTAGGATTTGTTAACCAGTGTTTTTTGTTCATTCGTGTGGGGTTTGTTTGTTTGGTTGTTGTTGTTTGGTTGGTTTTTTTTCTCTTAATGGTAATTAGTTTGTTAACCCTGCCTTCAGAAAAGGACTGAAAGAAATTTCTCTTATTTTTCGTCATGGCTAGTGAGAGCCTTAAGAGCCATAAAAAGTTCTTAAGAGAAGCTGTCGGTGTTTTTGATAATTAGCACCATGGTGTGATGAAATCAGAGCCAGGGATGTCTACTTTACAGCTGTAGAAACAAGTTGTCGTGGTGGTTTTTTCCCCCCCCCCCCCCTACAGTAAGCCAAAACCCTTAGACAAGCTTGTGCCTCAGTGTTCATAGAACTGAGCTTCCATGCAGCAAAAGGACATAATAGCCCCTGAAATACCCTTATTTCTTTGCATGATATCCCGAATACCTTGTAGTACCAGTTCCTCTTCCAAATTCCCGTATGAAATCAAAAGGCCAGGAAGAAGCAGAACATGGAAGCACTGAAGGTGCTACTGCCTGTTCCAACATGTGGGCTCATCGTGCTGAAGGAAACATTAACTCTAAACCAGGGGCACTGGGCGTGAGCACTGCAACTCTCAGGACTTCATCTGCACTTTGGCCAAACCCAAGCTTTACTTTTTAATTTATATAAGCTGAAGTATGTCTGTTTATTTTACTTTTCTCTCTAGAATGTGGTAAGCTAATGAATGGGATTACTTATAGAGTAAGAGATTTCTTGTGTACAAAACAGTAGAGGTGAAAGATGCATAGCAGGAAGTTGAAATGAAAATGGAAATTAGAGGAAGACAAATGGTGGGATGTGTTCTAGGTTACATTAAGCTATTCTGTATGTCTGTTTGCCTAGAACTTACTGGTTTAAATTGTTTCCAGCTTTTAAGATGAAAAAAATACCAGTTAAATTTTTCATTGAAGCAATTGAAGCCATTTTTCACTGTTCTCTCCCCTGAAAAGTCTGACTTAATTTGGCTGTCATTATTCACTAAAAAAATTCTAATCTATCAAAAGGAAAGGGATATATTTGACTGCTATTCTATGAAAGACAAGTATTAAGCGTCTCAGTTTATGATTACACATTGTGAGCATAAGGCTTAACTACTTTAAACAAATAGGGTTGTTTGAGAATTAATCTGCCAGAATTGGGATTTAAAAGAATTGTTTTCCTACAAGAGAATTACTATTCTTACATGCAACTTGCCTGGAGGGGTGACTCCCCACTCAAATAACTCTGTGCTGGGGAGGTTCCTTGAAGGGAGAGCGAAATCATCCTTTAAGTTGCAGTGACTTCCACAGCCGGTTCTATAACCTCAAGGCTGCCATGGTCTGAAGCGCTGCTGTGCCCTGGTTCTACAGAATGAGACTTATTTATGGGTCTGCACTTGCTTCACCATCCTTTGAAACCCTAAGCCACAGAGTGGACTTTCTTAGAGGGTCAGGATACTGTTCATCTGCTTCATAGGGCTCAATAAAATCAAAACTAGGAAATCAGGTAATTTCTCTTTGCTGTCCATGCTGAGGCCATTATGGACTCCAGTACTAACATTTTGATTAGCAATTTCAAGCACACAGAGAAATCTAAAATTCTTACAGAATATTTTGATTTCTTCTTCGTTATACTGATGAAGATAGAGCTATATTCCCATCGATTACAGAATATAGCTAGAACGCCTTATGGAAACTTTCACAAAAATCCTCAAGGCATTAATTGCCTGACTCTCACTGGTTTCTTTAATGTATTTTTAATAGGCGCTGTATGTGGAATCCTTCTAGATTTGAGAGATGTATAAAGCAAATTTCCAAAGTATGCCCTTCATTTCAACATTGTCTATCACCTGCTCTCATAATTTATGAATGCTGCTATTTGAGCCAAATAATCAAATTTTCATTCCTAAATGAATAATCTTCCAGAGCTCTACCTTTTACAGTTCCAAATACTACTATAATTGTGACTAATATATCCATCTAAGTGAAATCTAGATTTGCCTTTTGCATAATGTAGTCAAATAAGTCTTGCTTTATTTGTCCTAGCTCACTGTAGAATTTTAATGTGGAAATCTTATGGACTTTCCAAGAATATTGCTAAGACTAAATTTAAAGGCACCATGAGAAATATTGTTCTTGTGAAGAACTTTATTTTAAGCTGATAACTATGGCAATTTTTTGTTCATGTCCATTAAAGATCTGTATTGACTTCTGGTGAAGTCATAAAAAATAGCACAGACAGCAGATGCATTTACTAAAGTATAAAATAAAAATATTTGTTCATTAAGTTTCTAACAAACTGTAGGAAAAATGTAAAGAATTGTTTGAACATATTTTTACTAATGTTAGTAACTTCATGTGTTGTAAGTGCTTAAAAACCAGTCAAGAGCTAAGCCCCATATTTGTAGATTCTATGCACGCACAAACTATCAGCCTCCCAATGGTCAGATTTCTCCCTTTTCAGGTTTCTACAGCTGTTGCTAACAGCTCCATTGGACATAATGCTGGAAAAGCTTTTTGCAAAGGCACAGACTGGAATTTACTTTGTTGTAGTGAAAGCTGAATATGATCTTCTGTACCTAGAAATTTATCATGGATGTACTGGGCAGACCTGCTCATGCGAAGGCTGAAGTGAGGAATGAAAATTAACAGGGGGACCTGTAGCAAAAGGAAGGCAGAACTTGAGGGAAGAGGGAACAATTTAAATTATTTCAGCAGATGTTACAAGGGAGAGCTATACCTATCAGGAAGAATAAGACCCAAGGGAATCCTGGCCTAAAAAATTCACCAATGTCTTGAAGAGCCACTTCAAACTAAGTATAATTTTGTAACTATAGTGGGCTATTTATTTTATTGAATTTGTTTATCACCACATAGGGAACCAGAGTATTTGGTCATATCGTTAAGTGTGTCTTATCTTCTTCTGTCTCCCTCTAAGTGTGTCTTACCTTTCCTGCCTCTCCCTCTATCCATGCCTCCCCTCTCCCTGCAACCAAAAAAAAAAAAAAAAAAAAAAAAAGTTCTCAGGTGCTAAGTTATCAGGTATTCAGGTGCTAGTGGAATAGCATTAGTAGTTTCATATTTCATCATAACATCCTTGGTACATCAACCTAAAAAGGAATGCTGTAAAGCATATTTCAATTCCTTTTCTATTCTGTTTCTTGGGTAAATGAGAAATATCCTTTGCTTTTATTCTACAAAATATTACATTTGCCTTACACATTTTGTCTTCAAAATACTTTGACTTCTTAATCTTGGTGCAATTTGTTAAATAGGTTGCTTGCAACAGGCTAATTCAAAGCCCTTAGCAATTTTACCTTTTATATTTTAATTTTAATGTAGTACTGTAGAAAAGAAAAGTTAAACTTAAGAATAACTCCACAACTGGAAGATAAAAATGAAAACTAAGCAGAAAATGGTTGTTTTGTGAACCAGATGAGTGCTGCAAAATCCAGAATAGTACTGAATGCTAACAGTTTTATTTTGCAGTTTCTAAGATGAGTTTTTCCCTTGCAGCATATTATTTCTTAGTTTATCATAGCCAGAATTATTTATTTTTTTACTTAGAAAATGTCAGAAAAAGTGAAGGATGATTTGGGGTTTTGTTATAATGATATAAAGTCAGTAAAATGTGGGGACTTGATGGATACAGATTGTTTGTCATAGTGGTCTTCTCAAGTTTGCTCTCTCATTCTCACTGATATATGAAAAGCTACTATGTTACAGAACACATTAATAGGTTTAATTTTTACTGATGAGATTTTCTAAAGTTGCTATCTCAGTCTCTGAAAAACATGCAACTTGATATGCTTTTTATTGCTGAGTTGATTAGTATAATTAGTCAAGATGCCCTGCGGCATATTAGTACTTTGTGGTAATAACATCTTAATAGCTTCTTTTAATTTTAAATTTGTTCAGTAGCAGTAGGCATTATGGCTGCACTTTAGGTAACATATATACTGTGGGTAAATTGATGGGGTTTCCTTAGTTTTTCTTTGCTTATCTGAAAATTTCAGACTGGACCGAAAGCTGTTCAGCTAATGATTTCAATATACCTTTCATGAAATTTCCCTAGTATAGAAACAGATGTGTTTAAATTTAAGTAAGCCCCTCAAATTGGTAACACATTTTCCATGCAGGTTACCAATGTCAATGCAAAATCAAAGTAGAAGGACCTTGAAATTTACACTGACATTTGAGAAATGTAAATACAGTTTGTGTAATCTGAAGGATTCCCCTGTATTTCCTCATGCCTAATAGCTGGAATTCTACAATTACTGAGATTATTTATGGTGAGGCCTCGTCTGTAGTCATGCATGTTCAGAATAAGAACATATAGAAAAAGGTGCAGAAATGGATCATATAGGACTGCACAGGATAGCCAGTTCTGTGACAGCAGACAAGAAGAGTTTGATTTCTTTAAACTAGTAATACAAAGAACTTGTAGTATGACTTGATTGATAACTTGATTGCCATCTGTAAATATACTGAAGGGTAAATACTAGAGGGAGAAAACATTTTAAATCTAAGGAGAACAACAGCCTTAATTATCAATAAATTTAGGCTGGACCGAAATGTCTCATCCTTTTTTTTATCATGCTAATAAACATCAATCTTTTCACTGGCATGATTTATTATTGCAAATAAGGGGACTCTTATTTATTACATCTTTACATTATTATAGGTCTGAACTGCGGCAAGGATAGTGCATATATCTATGCTGTATGGCAGTTCAATTGACGAGTGAAAAAAAATTGCAACAGACTCCGTGCTCCACCATTAACTATAACTCATTAATCTGTACAAGATTTATCATAGCAGTTAAAGAGAAATTAACTGTGATTTAAATTTATCGCTGAATACTTAACTTTAATTGACACGTCAAATCTGTGTCAGAGTAACAAGATTTGACTAATGCCAAACATGCCTAAGAACATGCTTTCCTGTACTGAATAGCTGTAGGGCATTCATTAAAAGAAGAAATGTATATACCCTGTTGATTATGATAAAGAGTTTGTCTGACTCACAGAATCCTTCCCGATGATGTGTCTCTGGATAATTCCATAGGTGGAAGTTCTCTTTCCAGAACTGATTTTGGTAGTAAGAAATGATTTCATGAATTTTTCAGAACCATAGGATTCCTCCTTCAGAAAGGAATGTGTTCATTGACGTGCCTTAGGAGAATTCTTTCCTCTTGCAATTTTTCTTTCTAATCCTCTGACTTTTGCAATTTTGCTGTATCAGGGCAAGTATACACTTCCGTACACAAAGACACAGAAAACTTTCCTGTCTAGTCCTGCCTCAAGTTAGTTGGCTAAGTGCATAGTTGGTGATTAGGGTCTCTAGATTTGAGCCCTTGCAGGCTGAAGATGAGCAGTAAGGCCTGTTTCATTCCTGGATAAAAGCTCTAATCCTAGTCTGAAAATGGTGGGTGCTCTTACGCCTCCATTAAGTAGGACAGGCCAGATGGTTTGGGGATTTGGATGAGGGCTAACTTGCCTCTGAACTCAGGAAGCTTTAGGAAATTACTTGAGCTATTCAGAAAAGATTGTTGATGGGTTTCGGATGAAGAACTCTCTCTTTCTTTCTCCATGGATGTATAAAAGCAGATTTTAAGGTGTTCGTTAATATTTTTAATCTTTCTAGTCTTTTTGTTTGTCGGTTTTGTGGTTCTTTTTTTTTTTTGTTCATTTTTCTTACATTTCTGAACTACTAAGTATCCAGGTGGATGTCCTGTGAGTGGTTTTGTTAAAGTTTTAAGTGTTGCCTAATTCCTTTGCAGAGTTTGTCTCCAATAACTGCCCAGCAATACTCCTATTGAAGTCAATAGCACTAGAACTTACTTAGCAAAGAACTAGCTAAAACTAGGACTTCAAAACTGCTACGTGTAATATCAGGTGTCTCAGATTTCCTTACAAAATCAAAATTCAGAATTCAGCAAATAAGTATATACACTATCTGTGCACCAAGTGCCCTTCCTCGGTGTGTCACCTTCCTTCATAACCTTGGATTCCGAAGCAGTATGGTCTCTGTTAACATTCTGCCTGGGACAGATTAATGTCACTTGCTTTCTTTTCTTCTGGGTTGAGTAATATCTCATTCACCATCACTGTTAATGGTTCGGAGGATGAGAACGGATCTGTCACTACTCCAGTCTTTCCCTTACTGAAATTATGGGGTCACTTACAGGATGTTTATTAATACTGAGCTAACGGATGTTGTCATTCAACCCTTAGCTAAAATGATATAGTCAGTAGTTTCCGTGAGGACTCCCTGACTTTTAGCTTCTGGCTCTCTTCTCTTTATTACAAAACATTCAAAATGTGTTGAATTCCACAGCATGCTACAAAATTTACTTATTTTCCATAGATCTTAGGATGGAAACATTGCAAAATGGACAGGTTTAGTTAATTTCGGTGTTGAGGTTTTTTCTGATTTATTATCAGTAGCAATGGCTTGATTTTACTTTCTGTGCTCAGAAATAATTGTCATATTAAAAGTCAAAGCTAGTTAATATCTAGGATGTTTACTCTTAAGAAATAATTAAATGCAGTACTGACATACTATATAATAATATTTGTCACAGCTCTTACTGCATGTCCTGGAATATTTATTAATTGTAAATTGAATATGCTACTTCCATTGTTAATGGAAGTTGTGTGTTCCCAACTCCTAATGCATTACACTGAAATCACGTTTTGCAACGTGTTCGATGTAATTGCTTTTTTAAGCTTTAGCTCAGGGGCTTTTAAAATGTCTTTCAAGCAGTAGTATAAGGGATTAGATTAAAATGGACATGACGATTACACGAACAATCATCATGCACTAAGCCTCTGTCTTTGTTGATCTTTGCCATGTTCTCAGTTGACGAAAGATTATGTTGTTTTTTTTTTTTCTGGAGACAAATGATGTGTCCCTGAAGATACTTTTGCTCTAACAACGGAAAGGATTTCTTGCTAAGTGAAAAGTTGAGTTTTTCTGAGATTATTCATTTGTTCTTATTAAATTTTCTCTATATATGTTCTATATATTCCATGTTGTTAAGACATTTTACATGTTAGCACTTAGAGGCTTTCAATGAGAGAATGGGCTAGTAGTAGAAACCTTTATCGAAAACTTGTATTTGAAATGATCCTCTGCTTCTTGTCCTCAGGGAAATATAACCTAATTAGATCAAAGATGAATATGGGAATTCCATACTAACTTTCCCTACATCTTTTCTTGTGTCTGTAGGTAAACATGGCATTATCTAGAATATAATAAATAGGGTAAAATAAAAGGTAAAGCTGAACTAGCTCAAGTTCAGAAGCAGGGCCTGCTAATTGCAGCAGCTTGAAGACCTTCTAAAATGGGCTGTGGGAAGAGATCTTTCTCTAACTTTAAACAAATTTGATTAGATATGATTTATCTTTAAATCGATTGATAGGCATGAAGTGCACCAAATCTGCCAGGAAAATAATGTTGTTTTAGAAGTTCTACACTGATGCAATGGCAACAAATAAAAGTTAATGTCGACTTGAACTGTACCAATATTGAGGAGAAAGAGAACAATTTCTTTATCTACCCGAAGACATCTAGTGGCATTTGAAAAGCCCTAAGATATTCTGCCTTTTGGCTGCTGGTTCAAAAAAGATACGTCTCCTGCAATCCTATGCTATGTCTACCAGCCTATATAACCCAGGGACTCTTAGGGATTGTTAAGGCCATCTCTAAAAACACTAAATGCACTTAGGCAATGAAACAAAAATTGAACAGGCACAAACTCCATTCAGTATCCATTTGCTACCCTATTCCTTTCACAAATAAATTAATTTTATAGACCAGTGCATGTGGGTCTAGATGCGTGTCAAGGGAGAAAGAAGAAATGTCAAGTTCATGGGCTTCCACTACATCCATGATGAAGTGGAAGGAGAGGTTACTCATTGAAAAGTCAATCCTAACCTTATTTTGATAGATCTCAAATACGGTGGTTTGTAATACTACAGTCATACCAGAACAGTAGTCATAGGCGAAAATCTGAAACATTTTCCCTACATTTTGCTAAGCTGGGAAACGGTCTTGTCACACTGTCAGGTCTAGCATAAATATTTTAAAATTGCAGTAAAATTACAAAAAATGGATGAAAGACTTAACCAGTGTTGAGTATAAACATATATTTTGAAAAGTCTTCTTTTATATATAATATATAATATATAAAACAGACATTATATCAAGGCATGCAAATTTTTTATTTTATGTATTCAGTTTTCTGAAACTGTAGAGTACCCAGTTTCATAATGTTCACAAAAATAAAGAAAAACATATTGCAAAACAGAGAACTAATAAAGACTGACTAGAAACATTAAATTTTCAGTATTCTATCCCTTCAATCCTACTAGGAGTCAAGTAGCTAAAATGCATTCAATTTAAATCTATAAAAAAAGATACAATAACTAGAAAGAAGATTTTGAGAGATCCTACACACAATGTTTGTAGATGGAAAGCAGACTAGAAATCTTATTTAAGTAATCCTGTTATGCCCATAAATTAGCTTTTATATGTTCCTATATGTTTACATTTTGGAAATCTATTAACCGAAAATGAAAGCCACTGACTGAAAGATCAGGTAACGTAAACACTGTTTTGTTTTGGTTTTGTTTGTTTTTTAAAGCAAGGGAATAAATTCAGATTACGCAGAAGTTCTTTTCAAGATTATTGTTTTATCATTAAAAACAGGCAAAGAAATAGCGAATACATAATTTTTTCTCAGTTACGTTTATCCAATATATTTCTTTTAAACTCACTTTCAGTATCTTGTTTTATCATGTATTTTCCAGTATATTGTTTTATCATGATTGTGATGAAGTGTTTGATCAATATCTGTTCACAGTGCTTCACAGTCTCTGATAAGAAATGCCTTGAGGAGGCAGCTGACTGGTTTTTTTTTTCCTGGGAAAGAAGGATATGGGATTAAATTTGTTCCTAGGGTTTGATAATGTTTTGTAGAGGCTTGCAAGCTGGGAACTTTCCAAACTGTGAAGGCTGCAGCTAGAGGGAGCTGATTTTTGTTGGCTTCCCCGTGTCAAAACCCATGGAGGAGGTTGTTGAGAAAGCAAAAGCCTCTGCAAGCTGGAGCACTGGAAGCAGAGAAACCTGTGAGCTGGGATTACCTGCAGTTTGGAGAGAAGGAGGAAGGTGGCAATCTGTAGATCTTTGTCTAGATACACCTGTCTGGTGAATCTAGATGACAGAGCAGCACTTCTTGGCTGAGATGGTTAACTAGCTGAAGAGACAAAGGAAAGTGCTTTGAGAGTGAGGGAAGGTCCAGAATCAAATTTCTTTGCTGTTGGAGATGGCTGGGCCTGCTGAGTGCTACATGATAAGCAAGACAGATTCTGAAGTCAAAAAGGTTACTTTGTGCTGTTGAAGAAAAATTGTCTCAGAGATGCTGAGTTTTACTGTTGTGTAAATTTGCATTAGAATCTGGAAGAATTTGGCAGGGGGAGGGGGAGGAAAGAAGAAGGGGAGGGAAGATCCGGCACCATTGTAATGCCAGTAATGACACAGGGAAGTGCAGGTCAGTAAAAGATGCATATCAGCACTCACTTTGCTGTGATTGTATTGGCTTTTAAAGAACAATTGAGCCTGAATCACGGTCTTGTAATATCTCTTGTTCTACCAGCTGTTAGCAACCACATTTGATAGCATGATATGTATTCTCTTTGGAAAAAAAAAAAAAAAGGCTATGTAGAAAACACTCTTGCAAGTTCGTTTAATAAATTGTGTGATTTTACTTTATAATTTTAAAGTGTTATAAAGTGGTTTCAATTTTTTTTTTTAATGATTTAGGATATGTCTTTGCAGTGTGCATATGATGTATTAAAATTTGAGTGTACAACTCTTCCATACAGAGTGATTACTTTGGCTATTGTAATTAAAAATGCACACCCAGAGTGCATGAAGTATCAAGTATTCAGAATAGAATGAAGCCATGAGAGCAGAACTGAATTTTTAAATGATGCCAAAATAACTCAAATTTATTCAAGGAAATAATTTCAAGGTTCATGCTTCATGTAAAATGTCTGCGCTGGAGAGCTTTTCCAGCACGTATTTACCAGACTTGAGAACCGAAATTAGGAACAAAGACAAACTGAAAATCCTTTTTTTTTTCTTGATCCAGGTTAATTTTACAGTTATCCTAAAGTCAACTATAGCTTTTGTTTCTGTAAATGAAGTGTTAGTAAATTGCAGGTTCCTGCAAAAATGAAGGAGAAAGGCTGTATTCTTACGGTGATAGATGGAAATTTATGGACTTAACTCCTATGAACATTAATGGGAGTTGAGGACAAAATCCCCATCTATCATGGTGAGATTAATTTCCATTGCTTAAATATACATCATGAGGCAGCTACATGAAAGATATTTGAAAAATTATTTATTTTGGCCTAGTATTTTGATTTTTTTTTTAATACAATGTCTTTACACAGGTATCTGTGTCCTTATTAATTAAAGAAATATCATGACTGATACATGATCATAACCTAGATGGAGAGAATATTGTATGATTGCAATAACATATAAAACTTTATGAACAGCATACCTCATACAATGTGAACAGAGATATGTAGTGATGCCACAATCTTATTTTCACAGATCCTCAGATTTTCTACGATAGTGACTGAGTAGATCTCAGCTTGCAATTTAGTTAGCATCACAGCTTTTTCTATGCAAAGGTGTAATTGCTATAGCAGGATATGGACCTGATGGCTGCTATTCAAACAAGTTGAAAATACTAATTTTAAAATGTAAAGAAAGAAAATGCTGGAGAGAATGGTGGAATGCCATCGGCTTTCACGATGCTGTGTAAGTCATGGCTTTTCCTTTAAGTGTAAAAGAACAGTCAGAGAAAGAAGACTAAAAGGAACGAAGCATAGGTAGGTGGTAATATGAGATGTGATCTCTTTGCCACCTTTTCTAGGACAAGATCAGATGGGTGTAGGTAAACACAGGACATAAATTTGGCTAAAGGTTAAATCTCCCTTGGAATTAGGAGATAAAGATTCTGGAAGAACTTTTAATAAGGGCTGGCATCTAAAGAAGCCATTTGGGTTTTAGACAGCGTTAGAACCGATGAATATGATTATAAAGCAGAATTGCAAAGGCAAAACAGAGTAAAAGTGTGGTCCTTTTGCAAAAACAAACAGAAGGTTTCCACAATTAAATACTAAAATTCGCATTTCAGTTGTTCTGATTTGTAAACTGGATTCATTTTTGTAGTTGTGATGCATAATTTATTTCAAGATTTTTTGGAAGCAAAGGCTTAAGGGGCCAGGGAAAGAAGCCTGCCACCAGGTTCTGCAAAGGCCAGCAACTCCAGCAAAGGCAAAGCTTATGATGATTTTTAAAAACCAATTTAATCAGCCATTTTTGCTAGTCCAAACCTAAAGCAAACATAATAGTCAAAACTATGTTCTTCAGTGCAAAGCCCATTTGCTGCCCAAGTTCCTGGAATTTACTTCTGGAATGATCCAATCCAAACACTGTCTATTATTTTTTTTTGGTGAATCATTTATAAATCATCAAAGGAATCAAAAAGGAAAAATTGACATTTGCTTTACTTTTTCAGAGCCATAAATGGAGCCCAAAAAGCTGGAGCTATTTCCTGAGAAAAAACTCCAATATAGATGCCAGGAAAGAATACGAAAATATTCTCATCTTACAACAGAGAAAGAGAAGGTTAGGAAAAGATATGGATTAGTACAATCATTCTCATAAGCTTCCCACAGGCCAGGAGATAAACGCAGTGAGATTATTTTTCCTCATTTCTGGCTTGTTGTATAAGGATGAGTTTCAGTGTTAGGAGGTAACCAGATTTCCCCAGATATGGTAATTCGGATATTTGGTACCTGATAACCATGAGGTGCAGTATCTTCTGTACTAGTCTTTTCTATGTGTAGCATCTCCTAACTCATCCATCTGCTGCACCATCTCTTACAGTCTATCAACAAATCGGATATGTGACCCCGTGTTTTTATGCACAGCTCCAACTGACCTCATTCTTCATAGGCACCCGAAAACACCTCTTCTCCTCAACACCCACTAGCGATACGCAGTATGCACCCATGATCAGCTGTCGTGAGCAGTTGGTACCTCACCGCACCTTGTAACTCAGTGAGATGGATGGCAGTCAGCTGTGCTGCCTTTGTCTAAAATTTTCTTGTCCCTCTCTGCTTCATCATGCTGTTGCACCATTGTAATACCAGCCAGCATTTTATCTGATATCTTCCACCACACAGTATCTGAATTCCAAGATTCCCTTCTAAAAAGTTTTCCTAGACTAAAAGTTTCAGAGCAGAACTGCACAATATGTTTTCCATTGCTGCTTATAAAGCCAACTTTTAAATTTGAAAACAAATGATGCTATTTCTTTGCTAATTCATACACTGTAGGCATCACAATGTGCTTTTTCAAGAACAGTTTGGTTGTATTCTATACAATTTCCATACAATATGGAAAATAGATGCTGTATCTGGGAAGGGTGATATGATGCTGTCTGCTTAGAAGGCAGATTCAGCAGGGGAATTTGCATGGATTAATCTGGTTATGTTACAAACTGGACAACTGCAGACCTGCTAGAATTTGGAAAACCTCTGTCTACTCCTGTCTACACCTGCTTCCCAGGCTCAGGGTGGCAGAGGCAAATTTATGATAAAATAAAGGATATTAAATAATCCACCTCCCAAACTCATACAAGAGCGGTCTGTTGGACTTCTCTGTGACTTGACAGAAGGGAGTGAATTGTCAAATAGGGAAAGTTTTTTTGGTTTTGTTTTTTTTTGGTAATTTTGAAACTGTAAAGTGGCCTTTGTTGCGTGTTCACTCACCTGAGATAAAAATTGTGCAGTGTAGCTATTTCTGCCCATCACTTCAGTATTAACATATTGCTATATCCATTACACAGAATTTTTCAACATATTGTTACCAAAGGAGGGCATCTATTTCCTTGTATTTGAGATGATCAACTGAGAAAAATATTTGGTGAAAATCTTTATCATTAAGCTTTGCAATGTGTACAAATGAGCACCCCTTTCAAATACCCTATTAGAGACAACCTAGAATATGTAGAATAGAGCATAAACAGAAATGCGCACTTGAAGAAAAATGAAACTAATGAAATTAAAGAGCTATGACTCGTGAAATGAGAGTAATTATGGTGGCTTAAACATGGGTTAATGTAGGTTAAAAGCACATTTTATTTGTAAATGTAAGATAATCTCATTAGTGCTAGGAGCACAGAAAGTTCTATCATCTGCTTCCTAAAAACATTCAAGATAACACAGTTCTTTTCAAGCTCAGTTAAGAAATGCCCATCAGCAAAAAAGTGGCAGGAACAAATAACAGACATATGCTTCTTAATGTGTTAATAGACTGTGCTGTTGTCATTTGCCACTAGATCTCTTGGTGAGTGCCTCTTTGAATGCACTTTTAGCACATGTATTATGCTAAGCATGTTAATACATAGTAAATACTGCTGTAAATCTGCATTAAGATCAAAGTGTTGTTCCTGATCTTTAAGACCCAGAAAACCTTCAAGAAGTTGGTCAATCATATTTACTAAAATAAAAGGAGACTTTTTATATGGCCTACTATCTACCCCATAGCCTAACTATTCTGTATCCTTTGCTTCATGTATTCAGTATTTTGTCTCTGAACATTTGTAGCTGAAAATGTTGGCATTGATATTATTCTCAACCTGTAAGACCGCATAAGCTTTGTTTTGTTTTGTTGCTAACTGCCAACAATAAATGTGACAGTGACACTGCTCTTAAGAATCAGGTAATCTCTGAACATTAGGAGATACAGTGCAAATACACAGCTTGAGCTACAAAGAGAAACTCTGTAAGGAACTTTTGAGGATGTTGTGATAAAACCTGAAATACTAGTTCCAGTGCACCAATAAGAAAATGATCTGGTTTTCCGTAGGATATGGTTCCCATCTTGGCAATATGCATTTAACTTTACATGACCAAGCAATCTTATTAATTTCTCAGATTTTTAAGGTTAAGCGTGCTTAGGTACTTTGCTATTTACCATAAATAAAAAACCTCATATGTTAATTAAATTAAGTTACATTTATTTCATATCATGAAATAGTCATTTTACTCTCCTGCTGTTCTTCAAGATTTCTAAATCCTTATGTGAAAAAAGAATAGTAGCAACATGTCAAAAATGAAAGACTGGACCAAGGTTTTCCTTTATATGTGTGAAACAATATGAGTTTTACTTGGCTTGAGGATGAATGTGAAATCCTCACTTTGTGAACATCAAGACATCTACAGATCTACTACCATTCAGCTCAACAACATAGAAAGACTGGTAAAGCTGGACTCTAAGTGATGCTGATGATGAAAGCTTTTTTTAAGGGAGTTTTAAATTAAGTGATTTTTTTCTGCCTCCTCAGAACATACGTGACGTAAATTAGGTTCCTCATATGATCACTTAAACTTACACGATTCATAGCTTCCTAGCAAGAGGCAGCGTGCATGCCTTTTTCCCACTATGAACGATCTGATTTGTCTTTTGAGACAAAGAAAGGGAATATCAATTAACTGTAACCCATACTCAGAAGAAGTTGAAAGAAATGTTAAAAAAAAGAAAAAGAATGAACCAATTTACAGATTTAACAAGCTGTAAGCTAAATTAAGCTAGTTCTTTGGTTTGGCTGTCTCTCCTGATCTGTTAGACCTCTCTGTAAAACCCTAAACAGGCCTGGATGAATGATAAGAGTATCTGCTTGCCCAAAAGCTGATTCCTGCTGTACACCATAAGCCCCAATTGCACATTGACACCCTTCTCTTCCTTACTGAGAACTAGAAAGTCTGGTAATGTAAAGTTGGCACTGGGCCATTTTACAGCTGATTTTTTTTTTTTAACCCATTATTTTTCTGCAACTGTTTGCTGTGCTGTACATAACCGCAGCAGCAGAGGGTGCTCAAAGATTTTAGTTATGAGTGAGAGAACCAGAGCAACAGCGAGACTAACAGTGCCAAGAACGACCACAGTGACAGTGAAGGATGTGACTTGATGTACTTGGACTTCTTTAAAGCTGATAGATTATATGCATATCCTGTTATTCAGTTCATAGTTTTAAATGCCAGTGAGACTTCAAGGTACCACCCGGTGGCCAGGTTTTAATTTGCACTTGTTTTTTACTTAAGCCCTTCTGTTCACAGTTCGGAAAAAAAAATCATCAAAAATATATATACTTTTTTTGAATGCATATAATCAATAGAATGAAAAATCCCATGGTTCTGGCCAGGTTTGGTATTTTCTGTAACATACTACCTGGAACTATTTGTTACAGATCACGTGGTCTATCTCAACTGTTTTAATTGGCTTTCAAGGCAACACAGAACAGAATGTGATTTCCTTGTAAGACTGAAGTATTGTGTTAATTGCTAAGTTTTACTGAAAGGAAATGTTTATAATTCTCTTTTTTTTTGGATAGAAGATAGACATGAGACAAGAACTCAGGCATCCTCTTCCCAAATCCAGGACAATTTTTTTAAGGGTAGCAACTTCAGTTTTCCAAATATCCTTTTTATAGTGACCTAATTGCTGAATTTTTGCATTTTACTGACCCTGTGATCTGTCTCCTGCTTTGCACCAGATTCACCCATCCAGCCATTAAAAAGTAGCTGTGGAGCACTATTCTAATCCTGTGGGAATTGGTTAATCCTCTGATTGAACCTGAATAAATCTCCTTGGATGCCATGTCAATCCGTTTGGGATTTGCAATCTGGCAAGGCACCCAAATACAAATTAAAGTGATTTTTATACCTGAAAAAGATCATCTGCCTCTCAGTAACTTCTACTACTATGTTCCAAGGTGAGTGAAGATCAGGCAGCTGTGAACATCACTTGGGAGAAATGGGACATAAATATTTGACTTCATGAATTTGTTATTGATTTCCTAACTAGAGTTCCTCAGTTACATAGAAAGATCTCATTTTTTCCTCTTACTGGTAATTCAGGAGGATGGCTTTTGCTTAGTGGTGGTTTGTGGTTTTCTTCTTTTTTTTTTTTTTTTTTTTTTTTTCCTTCTGTGTGCGTGGTTTCGTTTGGTTTGGTTTCTTCTGTTTCTTTGGGGTTTTTTTTTGGTTGGTGTTTGGTTTTTTTTGGCTATAACTATACCAGTTATTTTTAGTCTGTGTTCTGTCATTCCAAGTATGTGTACTGATCCCTGAAATTGTAGGGATTTCAGAGTATTTACTTTTTTTTTTTTTTATGAACTTACACAGTTCTTTCATCTCTATCTATTTTAACCCTCTGTGTCCCCAAAGTACTATGTAAGTGTTTTAAAATGTGTTTATTTGCCTTTCTTCAAAATATATGGGATATTTGCATGGAGAAAGAATGTCTATATCTTCTCTCTCACCAAATTTAAAGGAGTAAATCTGTGCTCCAAGTTATCAGCATAGATGTTTCACCTGTTTAATAAGTTTATCCAAAGTTATTTTTGTTGGATCACAGTTCAACATCTAAACAAACAAAAAACCCCTTGGCTTTACTTTTACTTGTGTGTTTGATGCTATAATGATGAATTTTCTGTTAGAAAAAGTCAATTGCCAAATTAAATGTTCTGACTTTCTGTTCTCAGAATTGGATTTAATTCTTCATTTAGGTCCAGGTAAAGAGAAGCCTTAGATAACTGTTGAGCTCATTGAACATATTTAACTTGAACTTTAAACATTGTTTGAGGTAAAATATCTTACCATGGTTGTCTCTGCAATGGATCCGAAGCTGTTTATAAATATGTTGCATGTGACATTAACTGGAGGGCCTGCAAAAGACAAAAAAACACCAGTCCCTGTTCTAGAATCATTGCTTATTGAGTGACTGTAGAATATAAACCATTATGAAACAATGTTTATCGACTTAGGAGGAAGTAGTGCTACAGTCACAACTCATTTAATGCAAAATTAAGTTGAATGGTTTCTAATAACATTCCTTTTGATTTTTCTCAAAGGTACTCTACTTGACTAGCCAGTTCTAGCAATAAAACAAACAAACAAACCAAAACCAAAACCAAACCCAAAAACAAAACAAGAAAAAACCCCACCAAAAAAACACAAAACCAGAGAAAGTTAACTATTCTAAACTTGCACAGATGATTCTATGCAAAAAACCAACACCCCATTTGAAATATATAGTAAAAAATATTTTTACATGCATTTTAGTGAGCAATGTATGTCACTTCTTACAACAATTATGGGAAAAAGTGAACTTTTTCACTCAAGACTGCTGCTTTTAATCCTATCGGTCATCACTGGTAACAGAAACACATTATTGCTGCTCTTATCTCTACCGCTTACAGGAACAAATGTGGATAGGAAAGAATGGCTTAGATTCTATTCTTATTTCTCTTAAATCAAAAAAATGGTTAAGAATCCATTTAAACTGAATTTTCTGTTACCATGGGTCTTCAGTCAAATGTTCTGTCTTATCTTGCATTTGTGAAGCATCAGTATTGGCAGAGCAGTCATGATAACTGAACAATGAATCATCTTTTCATGGAATGGGTTTGAAATTATTTCTCTGCAAGTATCTGTAAAAATGGCGTTCTGGTAGAGCATGCTAATTTCTCCATTTTTTCTTACAGCTGTCAGTCTGTGTACAGCAGAAACAAAGTTTTTCCATCACGACATTTTGCTGTCGCCATCCTGCACCTTGATATTCTTATATCAATAATACATTTCAGCACTGGAGAACTTAGTTCCTTTTTGCATATGTTAGCAGTCACTAATAATGAAAGATCTATATCAGGAATTTGAGGACTAGTCTTACAAACCCTTACGTAATATTTATTTTTCAGGGTCACTGAAGTAAGAAGCTGCTCTGCCAGAGCTGGTGGTTTGCAACTAGCAAAATCTAATGTGACCAATGAACTTGATATTAAATACTTGAAGAATCAGAACAGCCATTACAAATTCTGCCAACAGGACACAACTTGGAACATCCAGTTTTCTTTTCTCAAGGCAATATTTGCTTTGAAGTACTATATGGCAATTGCAACAAAAAATCAGTGCGTGTACTGCAGTCATTATAATACACAAGACTACAGCTATGGAGCAGAATTCTAAGGTAAGGAGGTATCACTCTGCAGTCACTTTGACACTATTTTTTTTCACTTTGTTTAATTTGCTGAATTGATTAATTCGATTAATTATTTAGAGCTGTTGAGCATATCCAATACTGCTCAGAATTCAATAAAAGCTTGACATTGACAACTCCTGACAAGGACCAAGAGAAAAAGCAAAAGCAGGGGAGAAGAACAAAGGCAGTCACTAAAAACTGTCAGGGAGAAAATTGTACTTCCTGACTATGTTTGATAATTTGCAAGGCAAGGCAGCTTTCCTTTCAAACACTTTCATGTTGTACTACTTGTCAACATTTCAAATTTGGTATGATACTATCTTGTTTAAAATAGTATTATGCTTCAAAGTGTAAGTTTGCTGTATCAACATAGTTGTTTTTATAAAGAAAAGCCCTAAATCACTACAACATTGATGCTTAATTTCAAAAGCAGCATTACCAAAACATAGTTAACAGCTTGTTAAAAAGAGCATGAAGGGATAAGTTAAAAACACCTTTCAAACGGTCTAGAGATTACTCAAAGATACTGTGCTGAGAGTAAAAAGGAACTTCCCAAAACATGGTCAAAAAAAAGAAGAAACAAAGCTGTTAAAACTGGAAGTCATATTCAAACACAGAAACAAGCAAGTTTAACATAAATTAAAGACAGAGGGGAAAAAATACAGCTGAAACTTGCTAGAGGCAGAAAAGCTAACAATAACTACCTGCAAGGTGTTAAAAATAGAATCCTGCCAGGATCTGGAAGGTGAAGTCAAGAGAAGATGATTAAGATATGAAAGTATCCATGAAAATGAAGAAGGTCAGGGCAAAAAAACTAAACGAAATCTTTGTAGCAGCATTCGTCTCCAATTGCAAGCTGTGTCACATACTTGAGCTATTCTGATGGAAGACTTCTATGAAGACTATAGAAGACATTTCAGACTAAATGAAGAGGAACAAACTGACAGGTTGAGGTGATATCAAGCCAGATATTATAAAAATCTTTGCAAAACTGAAAATATGAATCACTGTGAGTCAGCTGTCACATGTGTCACTTTTGTTATCAGTGGAAATGTGTACCGTGTCCAGCACCTATAACTCAAATTAAAAAAGAAAAACAGACTCCAGATATGATGGTGGATGACGTTGACAATGAACTTTATCCCTGTAAACCTTACCTCTGTACCGGCTAAACTGGTAGAAATCATAAGTGTTATGATTAAGAGATATTGATTAATATTATTGTTGTTGAAATTACATCTCTCAGACCTACTGAAGCTCTCTGAGAGACCTGAAGAGCATGTGGACAAAGACAATCTAATTAAATAAATATTAATTTAAACTGTAATATATAATTAAATTCATTAAAATAATTTATTTGGAGTTTCAAAAACTTTTCAATGTGATCTTTTGTTGAAGGCTTTTTAAGAATGTTAATCTTGATGAAGTGAGAGACACTCCTTTTATAGGCCTTTTTCTTTAAAGTTATTAATGTTAGGAATAAATAACTATTTTCAAAATGCGAGGTTAATGTTGATGAGTTGAACCACAGATCTCCACTGAATCTTTTCAGATCAATATTGATGTCCTAGAAAGGAAGATATGGCAATATAATTTTGCTTCCGATATAAGATTATTTAGTGGTGCTGTATATAAAGCTGACTGCAAAGAGATGCAGAAAAATCACAAAATACTGAGCTATCAAGCAATAAAATGTTTGATGAAATTCGTTGTTGGTCAAATGCTAAATAATCCTTTCTATGCATTCCTACAGATGGGCTCCAAATGAATTATTTCCATGCAGGAAAGAGAGGCTAGATTACTTACGGATGGTTCTCTGGAAGCGTGTTCTGTAATTAATAAAAACAGGAGAATGCAAAGAAATACATTTAAAAAATGGACTACCATACAAACAGATCATGAACTTCCATCTTGAATACTCCAAAATTGCTCCTCTGTCTGCCTCAAAGGGATATATTAGGGAGAAAGGAGATGTCAAAAAGGCAAACAAGGATCACAAATTCTGTGATGTGCTGCCACACAAAACAGCTCAAGTAGAGCAGATCTCTTAGCATTGGAAAAGAAATACAGTAGGGACTGATATATAAGTACACAAATCTGTAAAGATCAAAAGGAAGTAATAATTTTCCTTCATTTCTCAATATGTCATATGGCCATAAAAATAAGTAAAATAGTCACAAATTCAAAATAAACAAAAAATGATACTTTTCACTGTTCCAAAACATGAAGATTTTACTGCCATAAAATACTGGAAAGGTCAAAAGTATAAACAGCTTCCAGAAGTGATCAGAAGAACATATTTATCTATATTATTTTTTTCAGTTAAGTCCTGGCTTAAGAAGTTCATAAACTAATGATTGCTGAATAGTGTTTGGTAATAGATCATTATCAAAGGGTACAATCAGGACTGTATAGATTTAAAAATATAACACCTCTTCTGCACCAGAGTAGTGCTGAGCATCTTGAGGCCATGAAAATTTTTACATATGGATTACATACTTGTGTCCAAATTTGAAAGACAGTGAAGTATTTCCCATATTTGCAGGAACAGATATAGTCTGGGATATGGAACAGCCGAGTAAGATAAAGACCTTCCTATAGGTTTGATGTACTGGTAATAAAAATATTTTGCAACAGGAACAAAGATTTTACAAGAGTTCTTAATTTTCTGTTTTATTCCATAGCTAAATAAATACCAACAGTCTTCTCTGTTATTTCTGTTGAACAAGAACAGATATGCAGAATTCTTTATCCAAAAGCAGAACACTCAGGTAAAATACATAATTATGTGTTATTGACCAAGATTAATTATGACTAGAAGATGGCAACTAAAAATCTTGTCTACATAGGATTTTTATTGGAAGAACTAATGATTTAAAATGCTTACTTGAGTTCTCTTGTTAGTAATCATTCTGTTTCTTTAAAACTGTTGCCAGATTAAAAACTCAAAAAGGCATTAAGCCCCAGCACTTCTTCTAGGACTAATAAAAGTAACCAGAAAGTGGTAAAGTCACTTAAGCAGATACTTATTCTTAGTGATAGATCAGAATCATTCTGGGCAGATTTGTTCAAACTGCATAGCTGTCTAGAAGATTTAGAATGTGCACTTTTTGAAAAAGAACAATGTCAAATTAGGTTTTGTCTCTTTAAATTTCAACAGTTACAAAACAAGGCTCTAAGTCTTTTGAATCGTACTTTCAAGAAGTACTGTATTGAATTCACTAATCTGTAAGCCATCTGCCTGTTCTTCACTGTAGCCCTATTAGAAGATTGTGATTGCTTAGTGTCCATGACAAACTCCAAAATCCAGCCTTCAAATAAATTTACAAGCTGTAAGCTCCTCATTTTTAACCACTTGTCTGTAGCACTTCAGGAGACTCGAAAAAAGAAGAAAACCTGCAGTTATTAGGCTTTGCCTGAGGTCTTCTTCTAACCAGCACAGCTTTACCTTAACTTGAACTTGCAGTTTGCGTGTTAAAGAGTATACTGTGGCAACAAGTCAAGATAACTTTAATAAGGAGCAAAAATAATTTAACAGCTACCACTCATGTAAGAAAGTAATTTTAGAAATACAGTGTTTTGCATTACTTTGTAAATATTGTTTGATACATTAACCCTCCAGGAAGCCAGGCACTGGAACATTCTTCAGAATAGTTCCGGCAAGGAAAGTCCAGGGGACTTATTCTGTATGGCCGTCAGGGATATTGATCATTGTTGTAAATCTTTTAGCTGTATGTTTGAGTTTCCAGCGTATGTTTGTCAGTATTTGAGAAATATCAGCACTGATAACTTATTAAAAGCAAAGCACTTCCAGCTGCAGTAAATCCTGGGTAATAAGTTTATATATACAGCATCAACTGTTTATGGCTTACTGGTAAGGAAGTAATTTGACAAAATTTGACTTATTTGGTCCTTATGAATCAGCGTGGGCAAATTCTGGCAAAAACAGTAAATAGCTATGTCTTTAGAGTCATAACCACTTAAGTTTCCGGGACTCGGAGATGTCAAAAAACTATAAAATGTAACGGTGAATAAGAATTAAGATGGAAAGGCGATGACAGATGACTTAAATGAGGAAGGCCTGTCTGCTTGAAGGAAAAGTTTTGTAGTAAACATGGAATAAACCCCACCTTATAGTGAAATGTTAGAGCTAAGAGAATCTCTTGGACTCAAGAAGACAGGCATAAGAGAAGGTGGCTGAGGCAAAGTAAGAATGATATAATTTTTAGTCACAATAGGTTTATTCTTTCAAAAAAACCCCCTATGTTCTGGAGAGTTTAAAGATCAATAACTTGATTTAAAGATTCAGAAATAGAATTACATGTAGTTCTGCTGTATTATTGGAACTCTTTGCATTCTAATAAAAGTCAATTTTACCTAAACTTCCCAGACTGCAAAAGTTAGAATGGGTGATATTTGTCTGTATAATAGTTTGTATATTTGTATAATAATGTATCTTGTATAATCCTTCACTAAATACTCTACTTTAGCATGCCTGAGTCTGGATAATATGTTTTGCATGAAGACTCTGCCAAGATGTAATCAGTGCATTGCAAGCTTTGGACTCCCAATATTTTTTGAATCTCCTTTGTCTTGTTTGAATCTCCTTTGTGATAGGTGCATAAAAGTCAGACACCAAGAGACAATTTCAGTTATTGAGAACTAGCAGTTTCAATGAGGAACTGAGAACAGGGAAAGGAACAAGAGGAAAGATGGTCCCTTCTCTAATTTCAAAGCAGAACTGTGGCACAGGAGGGAGGAATCTAATTTGGTGATAAATTGGGTAACTAAGATCAGCTCTCTTGAGTTTGATAGTCATGTCGTTAACACACTCGCCCTTTTATTTAGGATCAGGCACATATAAAGGATTTGGCCTCTTTTTCATGGAACTTGCATTCTGGAGTGCTTCAGGCTATGGTAGTCCAAGGGGAGAATTTGAATCCACTAACAAGCATTTCAGGAAAGAAAAAACAAACCCAAGCCCTCTTAGACAATTCAAATCTAGCCATAAGGTATATTACTACTGAAACAAATTGTCATAGCAAAGAAAGGCAAAAGTAAGCACTTTTCTTTCTGTGAATGTACTTTGTTTTCATGTTTGTTCCAGAAACTGCATTTGTGTCAGTAGAAATACTGAAAACCTGCAAGTTTAGGTTTGAAATTACCTTTGAAATTTGGCCTGATCCTTGCATCGTAGCCTGACATCCTACCCATGAGCTTGTCCAGGAAATCAGACGGTGACATTGGCATGCTCCGAGATCTTGCACTGTCTGTTTCCTTTGTGGCCACCAAGCTAACAGCAAGGAAAAACAAACATAAAAACAGAACAAAATATTTTGTTAGAGAAACTTTGATTTTATGCAGTCAATCCCTTAGTTCCTTCTTGTATGAACAGGAGAGCAGGAAAGCTACGACTGCCCTTCAAACTAGGTTATGCTTCAAAAGTAGTTGTAGCAAAGACATGGAAACAGTAAATTCTTTTTGTATCTGTCATTTTATATGCTAATTTTATTTTGCTAAGCTGCATCATTATAGGTTGCTGTTACCACTTCCTCAGGACTTCTGGAGATTAGTAACACTGCCAGTCAACAGTGATCAATCCACTATCACAGAGCTAAATAATGTCCTCTACATGAATAGCTGTACATGTAGAATCTCATAAGTTGGAGTCTATTCTGAGATTGGTCTGTTTAACTGGGTGTGGTGTACTAGAAGCCTAGGTCAGAAAAAAAAAAAGTAGTAAGGATCTTTCACAGAATAATAGTACTATCTCAATTTTTGTTCAGCCAATGTTTTATGTTGATATTTAAACATGATACAACATATCAAACAGTCTCTTGGCAAATGGTATTCTTCAACATGCTCTTAGAGGTTTGTTTTTTCTTAAAACAAAAGTGACTGCTGCAGTGGAAAAAAAACCCCACAACTTACTGAAGGAACTATCTTAGGGCAAAATTTTCATCTCGGGGCCACATGGCAAATGTCATCTCCTATAGCCTCCTTTCCATATGTATGCAGAACCGCCACTGACATTGTAAAGTGTGTTCCACACATGCCAAGAGAGAAAAGTATCAGTACTATGATCAGTCATATGGACCTGAAGAAAAAGGTCTTTATTGTTGTGGAACTCTTACTTGGACTCTGGCCAACACATTGAAGAAAACAACACAGTCAATAAATTATATATACAAATAGAATTATGAGTAACATTGTGATACACAGTGCCGCTAAAACCTTTCATGGTTTTTGGAGTCTCAAATAAAAGATAAAGACCTTTTCCTGTTTGTGCTGACTTCTAGTCAAAAATCTGTTGCAGAATGATGTGAATCTCCTACTTATCCACTTCATTGTCTCCTGTTAATACCAACTAACTCTTTCAGGAGTGCTTAAATATTCCTTCATTTAGAAGTAAACACAGCAAATAATGTAAAACCGTTAGGAATTTTCTATCTCATAAAAAAACCCCCATGCTGAACTTTGCTTGTTAACAGTGGATGCAGTTCCACAAGGAAAAATTCTGTACAGGTATATGTGTATGCAGATGCCATGTTTAGTGCAGACTGGGAATACTTTTATTTTTCTTCCCAAGACTGTGTTACTCAGGACAGGAAAAGTTACAGTTTTATGGCAACTTCCATTTAGAAGGTCTACTAAAAAGTCTATCTTCAAATTTGAAATTTAGATGTAATATCTTAAATCAAAAATTATTTGATATTAAATCTTGAGTGTTACAAATTGGGACATGCACAGACTATGAACCTAGAAACCTATAGAATGCTTTGTTTTACTCATATTTTAATTAAACCTGGAAATTAAGACTTTTAATTGCAATCCTAACTGAAATCAGAGAGTTAAAAATTAATCTTTCTGTTTATTTGTTTATCTAGTGGTTATGCTATTTTATGTGTAAGTTGGTTTGCATATTCCTAGATTGTTCATAAATTTCTAAATTATTGGATATTTATATTTTTTTCTGAATATTTTGGCATCACTTTCAGTATTATCTTTTAGAAAAAAAGGTGTCTTTAGTTTCCTTCAGTAGCTAACCTAGTTCTTCATTTCTTCCCATAGCTGGAGAATGTATTTCCTTTACTGAGAAAGTACTTTGTATGTTATTTTTCTAGTTCAATTTGAAATTATCCTATTGGTCTCTGACATAATTTTCTTCAGTTTTATTATACATTGCCTCCAAAAAATAAGCCTCTGGTTAAGTGGTTAGAGAAGGTCACACTCTTTTCATGAAGTATGAATGTAGGTCCTTTTAGTGTTAATGCATGTAGCTTCCTCCTCGACACACAATTATTGCATAAACCCCAGAAACAGCTTTGTGTACCTCGAGAGGGGATTTAGTCTGACCTGTTGCATTGTTTTTAAATAATTGTGCATGCGTTTTCTAACAGGCAGAATTACAAGAATTAAAATATCAGCAAAACTTTTATACTGTGGTGCATTCAGAAGTATGCTACAATAGACTTGTGGTTAGCATAAAGTCATTATGCAACTTTAAATCACTGAGAGGGGAAGCTGCACGTTTTTGTTCACAGACAAAAGCAAAAAAGGCTTCCCATTGCTGAAGTCTTTTATTGGAGAGAGATTGTAACCTCCCACTCTTCTGGTATATTAATATTTTACCAGGAAAAGTTACCAACTAGAATGGTAGCCCTGTTAGTCACTCTATGTTGTTCCTGTGAGCTATTGGTAAATATTGCTAACAGTTATAAGGATTTAAACCATCTTCAAATTTCAGATTTAAAGCAGTACTTTCTTTGACTTTCCTGTTGTGTCCTGAACATCTTTAGAAGTTAAATTAAGTCTTGCCAAACAATTAAAAATAAATTTGTTAATGAAAGTAGTGGATAAAAATAGAGAAAATAATAGAAGATGTCAAACAATGTATTCAAAAAAATAATTTGTGACTGGTTGAATTTACACCATCAAAAGTTAGGGTAAGAATTTTTGTTCCAAATAAGCTGTTATACAAAACCGGGTATGAAAAGAAGATTAGAATCACCAAAACTATAATTACTGCTATCTTTGCTTTGTTCTGTCTGTTAAATCAGTGTTTACCTAAAATGAGAGGAGATGAGCTTTGCATCGTGCCTTGAAGACTGTCAAGTTGGAATTTCATGGACTGAGGTGGGAAAATATCCTGAATTACAGATCTCTGACAGTGCATGACCTACCAAAAGTCATATTTAAGTAAGAACTGGTTAAGTCAAGCTGAGGATATTTACAGTGGGATATATATCCTAGAGAGTAAGAAGGAGCATGGTACAGCCAAGATGTGGTTTCTCTAAATCAGCACTCACATCATAAATTCTAGACAAAAAGGTGCTGTAGGGGGTTGTAGTAAGAATGGTGTTCAGCACTGACATCTATGATCTGGAAAGAAAATATAACATCATTGATGGTTTAAAACTAAGAATTGCAAAAAAAAAAAAAATGACAGAGGTATAAATATTGACGAGGGCAAGAAAATAAACCAAATTCTTACATTCAGACCATTTAAGTAGAACAGTTTAAAACAAAGAAATGTTATTAAGAGTTATATGAATTTGGAATTTGGGCAGAGTTGGAGATAGTGGTGAGTCTGAAAAAGGATTCAGAATTCGTCTTGAGCAACTCAGCACTGTTGTAGTCAAGTTCTCACTGCACTACTGTGTTATACATTGGTGTGGAAAGAGTGAAAAAGTGAGTAGGAGCATGAAGTTAACTTACTATTTTATATGATATTCATGACACCAGTTTTGGGACATTGTATCAAATTCTGTGTCCAAGTTTTAAAAGGACATTAAAGCATTAGGAAACGTACTGAACAAAGCCACTAAGACATGATCTGAGAGTTAAGGGAAATTTTCTTACAGTAAGAGACTTTAAGAGCTCAATCTGCTTAGTTTATCAAAAAGAAGATTGAAAAATAACATGATTGAAGTGTATAAATACCTCAAAGGGGCAGAAAATGATGGACATTTATCTAAAGAAGAAAGGCAGAGGACAAACAATGAGAGACAAATTCAGATGGGAATTCAGGCACACAATTTTAATAATAAAGATAATTTAACAGAAGATGAAACTGTAGCAGCCAAGACAGTATAGCTTTCTGGAAGACATAATTTAGCAAAATATAAGGTGTTGTGTTTCATATATGGGTAGCTTGGAGAAAAGGAATGACATATGATATATAGAAAAGCAGGCTAAATTCAGGGTAGACATTACAAATCTCATGCAAAAATCTTCAGGTTGCCAAAAGACACATTACAGACTTGAAGAGGTTAAGGAAGGGAAGCAATGGGAATCGTTCAAAGTGGAAAAAGGTGTCTTCTCAGAATTCTTCTATGGCGAAGCTGGGTTGCAGGTTTGCAGATGCCTATGCTGTAACCTATAAGCTGGGTCGCAGGTTACATTTGGCAATGTTGGCCCATTTTGCACAATTCCTTTCACAGCAGGATATTTGACCTGCCCAGCGGTTGCATGAGCATCAGCTCCCTGCACGGTATAGAATTAGGTTCTGGAATGGAAACTGCACTTGAGCTGCCCAGAAGTTACAGGCAGTTTAAAAATCGGAGGTTGACCACTACTGGGAAGAAATGAACTATTCTGTCTGTAACATGCACCTGCAAGGAGGAAAGAATTTTAGGCTAAATTATAACATTGTCATGAAAGCAAATGGATGTGAAGAGGCCAGGGACAAATTTAGATCATAAATTAAAAGGTTTTCAATCACTGAAACACTTTCATTTGGGAATAGTTTAGTACTTTGAGTAGAGGTAGAAAAGCCCTGTGTGTTTCAAGACGAAGCGAGAGATTAGGATTCTGTGACATGTACAGACTGTGATTGCAAGTGATGGGACTCACTTCTAACCCCACTGCTAAGGATATGTTTGCATTATCATTCTTTCATGCATTTAAAATAATTACCAGTACAGAACTCTGAAAAAGTATACAGTTAACACAGCTATGCAGTCAGAGCACCAACATCTATCGAATTTAAATTGGAGATCTCATCTAGCAGCTGGCAATTTAGCTAGCAAGAGAAAGCATGGGTCATGAATCTCTGCTCCTGGAGTGTCCATTTAAAGTGGGCACGTTTGTGAGAGAAAATCCTGCTCTCCCTTCCTTTCCTCCAAAACAAAACAATGGAGAAAAACTCTTCAAAGGGAATTTCACAATCTCCACAAATGTTTCCTTCTATAAAACATTTAAAGCTACAAAAATCAGATTGCTGTCCCATGTTTTTTTGAAGAACCACTGTATTCCTACTCATAAGATTTCTTTTTTCTATCTGCCCCAAAATTCTGCACTTTTTTACCAAAGCACAAATAAATAAAAGGAACTTTACAAATGAAAATGCTTTATATATGCTTTATTTTAAAAGTTATATTTTAAAAAGTAATTTCAATCATACTGACTTTGAGACTTTTGTATTCTCTGTGTGCTACAGGAAGTCCTGTTTTTCACTGATTTCTCCTCTCTTTTTTAAACTTTTCATCTTCAAGGTGGGTTCTTAAAAATCACTTTCAGTTGTGTTGTTTCAGCCTTAAAAGAATACCTATTTATTTGAAAATATTGAAGAAGTAGCAGGCTACTCTTAATACTTGTATATGAAAGATTGTAGCCCTCCAGAAGAGCTTGATAAGAATAGTATAGACAATAAATGGAGGAAGAAATTACATCTTACACCATTTGCTCTTTCCAGTTTTTTGTTGTGAGAGGTGGAGATAGAAATAAAAAAAAAAAATAAATAAAAAAAGAGCATGGTGTGTTATAGTGACACCTTCCTCTGGAAACTTCCCAGAGAATAGTTTCCAAGTCCAAGTTAGAGCACTCCCCTAATTTATCCAAGTTATTCCAGAATCTCACTAACTTACTTTTGAATACAATTAATGCAATTAATCTTTTAATTAATGGTATCTTCATTTTCTTCCTTCCACAGTTATACTACCTATGTATTTTATCTTGAAAATCTTATATTAACACCAAGTTACTGTCATATTTGGCTTGCTGATTTTTCTTATATGATCATAAATTATTTATTTTGTCTCAAACACAATCCATCCTAGCTATTCAGAGAGGCAGAAATTTTGTATTTCATCTTGCAATGCATACTACAGAGCTGTTACAGGATGCTTTGCATGCATTAGGATGGTCCAATAGCTCCTTCATTTCATTACTTATCTTATTGTTTAAGACAGCAAGTGTGGCCAAACCCCTGAAGCAATTTGATCTTGTGTTTGTGGTCTGTTTTCTCCAGCTGATGTTTAAATGTTTTTAATGCACTTTACATTAAAAAGCTTTGCAGATAATCTCAAGGAAATTAATTGCATACTCATAAGAAAAGCAAAACCTGCAGCCGACCAATGTGCTCTCACAAACAGCAATACATAAAAGCGTTTCAGTAAATTAATCTGAGTTGATACTTATTCATTGGCTCACCAATGACAGGTGAATTAATCTCATGATTACTTCCCTTGATTCTGTAACTGTCAGTAACAGTGATAGAATTCATTAGTTTTAAAACAAAAAAATATTCCATATAATTAACAAGGTCTGCTAAAATGAAATGATTCTCGAATAGATGGTGTCTGATAATTGCATTTTGAAAACTGTGGCAGTAAGATTTTGTGGTATGAAGACAGTATTTAAATCCTCTTCTGTGCAATATAGATCTCTCAATAAAATGTATTTTATATGACTAATGGAGAAAATGAACTTTATGTTTGAAGACGTCGAAGATTTTGTTGTTGTTGTTGTAAAGGGAGTGTATGTAATTAGCCGATCTATTAATTAAAGTAGGAAAATAACTAAAAGGATCAGCGTTTATAGTATGTAGCATTTGCACATTATTCCAAGAATTAATATAAACCTGACAAAAACCACCTTTTTGACAGAAGAATGTTCCAGAATGTGGCAGCTTAAAACAAACAACAAATGTTGACAAGAATGACCACTGAAAGTCCCAAGCCCATTCAAATGAAAGTGTTTTGTATATTTGAACCAAAATGAATCCTGCTCTTTCAGAACAATAAGAACTGCTTTCAATTTTAGGAAAAAAAGAGTCACTGTAAAACATAAACATACTAACTAGCCTCATTTTTGTGGATAAAGCTGTTTCCTAAAGTTTTTTCCAAATCTTTGCACAGTTTGCTGTTAAAAGGCATTTGTTCAGTCAAGTAGCATGACATGTTCTTCTGAGGTGTGATGTGTTTAAACTTGCTACCTCAGATGTCAGAAGAGAAATGCAATTCATTTCAATAAACAATTTCACATTTGGAAAGTCTTGCAGATAAGGCAAATACTGTGGACTGGGAGCTCAGAAGGCAGGGGAAATATGTTTAAAGCAAATATTTTTAAAAATTGCAATAAAATTATAAGGCAATCTCTTCAGTCTACTGAAAATTATAATCCTTCACAGAAAACAGAAAATAAATAGATTTCTCTTATTGGAGGCCACTCATCAGCAATATTGCTTCACGAAAAACTGGGGCCACTCTGGAAAGACAGTAGTCCTGGAAATATCGTACAGAATTAACTGTAACCGCTGTCCCATTCAGATTCACAGAGAAATAATTTCTTCTGAGGAGCAAAACAAGACTCAAAATTGAGCTCCTTCTCTGAATTATCTTTTGGAAGACTTGATCTCTTTACATTATCTACATTGTAAACCCAGGGTAACTGAACTCCTCATTTAGATGCCTGAATTAGATAACATTACCTTCCTCTGCAGATCAAGGTTAATGCAAGGAGATCGTTTCCTTCCAACTCCTTTCTATTCCAGCACAAAAATAATTCTACTTGAGCTTTATTTGTGAATAAATTAATCTCCTTCTGAAGCACACACCAAAAAAAAGTAAAAAAAAAAAAAGTAAAAAAGTGAGTTTCCAAAGGCAAATGAAGGAGAAAGAATTAAGTTTGCAATGTCTTAAAGACTGAGATTCCAAATTATTTTTTATTGTTTCTGTTAAAACTGACAATACAGTGTTGCTTGCTAACTGAAGATGAAATTTCTTTTATTTGTTGTAGGTCATGAAGTTGTCAGTTCCCGATGCAATGAAAGTGCAGATATTCATATCCTGCAATGTTTTAGATAATAATAATCTTATCAGGTCAGAGAGAAGCACAGAACTCTTAACTCACGTTTGCCAAAGACTGTCGGTTCAACTAACAGGAGCAGAAGCATTGTATCACCAAGAATATAAAGAGACATTTTCTAAGAAAAATCCTCAGGAGAATTTTTGAATATTTTCTGTGACAGGTGAGATTTTTCTACTGATTTTTTCACAATTTTAGATTTTTCTAGTTGACCTTTTGTCCTCTTATTTTGAATAAGTTCAAAAGGTCAGACTAATTTTAAGTAGAGTTAATCAGGACACATTTTCAGCCAAAGCAACAATTTTTATGTGCAACAAACAGTAATTTTCTGGTTTAAGATCACTAATTGTCCATTATTTATTATTTTAGTTGTTAGAAATGAAAACAACAATGAAAAGTATATGTGATTGCATTTCAATGCAACTATCAAAAACATTTTTTCTTTTGGATTTGGAAAAACATCATTTTTCTGTTTCAGTGACTGAAGTAACATGACATTTTAGTGGTCTTTCTAGGTTAGGCAATGGTTAAAAGTATTTTGCAAAGATGTTCCTGATAGCTTTACGGTGTCATATTTTTTCCCTTTTATTAATATGGTTGAGAATTCTTCCAACCCTTAGTCTTTCTCCAGTCCCGTTTGTCATAGAACTAAAATGATATAATGTTTATAGCTTTTTTACTTTATGTACTATAGTTTTAAAAGGTTTGGATTGCTGTGGCTTTTCTTAACAGAGAGGAAAAATAGCGAATTATGTGGTTTTAACTCTTCTGATTAAGTCACTCTGACCTGATCACCATTCTGTGGGTCAAAGGACTTTATATTCTAGATGAGGCTAAACTGGTATATACTTCTTTTTGTTTATGACTCTGTGTATATATAAGCACAATACTTTACTACTTACCCTTTTGAAACAAAAATGGAGAAAACTAATTTGACAGCATTCTTCATAATCCTATTAAGATATATATATTGAATAAGCTACAGGTTGTCTGTCTAATTTTGCTTTCTTGTATAAGACAACTTTATTGTTGCCAATTTTCGCTATGTACCATGTGAATTTTCTTAAGATACTTTGTGAATTATTACTCTAATCTGAGTATTTGCTCATTGTTTTCCCAGAAACACTTACACTTTCTTCCTTAGTAGTGTTTTGTACCTGTTGTATACCTTATTTTTATAAGTGTTCTAAACTCAGGTCTTAGTTTCTTACTGTCTCTTCATTTATTCAACCTACGTTTTTGGGAAAAGAGCTGCCTCAAACAGCTATACAAGGAGCAGAGAATGCTTCAGATATTCAAATTCTAACAAATCTCTGACTCTTCCAAAGACATAGTACGTGGGCTAAGTTCTTGACAACTTTAACGGTCAGATCTTCCCCAAATTCAGTTAACTCTTCTTTGTTTGTTTTTGTTGGTTTTATTGTTGTTTGTTTGTTTTTAGACAGATGATACCTGGCTAAAATGAATCGAATATCTTTGAAAATAGAAACCATAAATCACTAATCTATAGTAGTGCGAACTTGAATTACTACCTGATTATAAAGATTAATTTGTGTATTAATTGAATAATGAAGAAAAGTTATTGGAGTAATGGATAGATTGCAAAATGATCAAGTAAAATAATTTCATAATATTACCCTTAATAACACCAGAAATCCTTCTATAAACACATGTCAGAACTGAACAGTTACATTCGGTTTTATGATTAATGAATGATTCCTCTAACCAACTGAAACTGTGGAGGAACTGACTGATGTCTTTCACCACCATAATGAATAGTAATTCAACTGATGTCATTGAGGCAACACTAGACTGAAAGGAGAATTAATTAAAATGAGACATTGCCTGGCTAAAAACTGCAAACTGTTGTTTCCCAAGACAGACTCTTCCCAGATCTAGGAGCAATCTGTGAATACTGAAAACTCAATTCTACAGATTACAGCTGCTTTGCTGATCCTATATACATCCCAAAATGTCCCTTAAATTGTAGACCTACATATCACTGTGATTTCTTTTTCTAATTCACTGCCTAGATTTTTTACTGTTGTTATGGCACTGCCCCATCAGCTTACTTTGCATCCATGAAGTTGCTGTACTCTCACTCAATGTAAACAAGAACAGTGTCCACTGAAGTGTGCATCTGTAGAAAAAAGATATTTATTGTAATCCTAATTAATGATCATTTAGAATGCCACAAGTCTTCTGTTCCTTCTTTGCCTTATTTTGCTTTAAAAATCTGCTTCTATGAATTGAACACTAACTGAAACTGAAAACTGGGGTTATTTGATATGTTTCTTCTCAAACAATTCTACTCTTCATAAAAAATCTTCATAGAAATCTTAGAATAGAATGAAATGGCTGGGGTTTGTCAAAACTAGATTAAAATTCCATTTTGAATGAAAACCCAGGGTTTGGGAAGACTGAAGCACAATTCAATTAAACATTATTCCATTTGCCTTAGGGAAGCTCTGCTTGTATCAGTACAACAGTGTAGTCCTGTATCTGTAGTGAGCATGTCAGATGGCTGTTCAGAAGATGAGACTTTTTCTCCAAAATGAGTTTGATAAGATATTAAGTTCAGTTAGAGAAAACTGAATATAGCTTAAGAGTCACTCAACTAAAAATAAAGTATTTCAACAAGCAGGACTACAGCCCAGACAAGTCAAAACTTACCAGTAAATAGAACTCAGTGCTATACAAAGTTCTTTCCCAAAATACTTCTGATTAAATTGTTTATTTTGATTAGTCAGCTAATTATAGTGTAGATACTGTGTTATGACTAGTGATTAAGAATTTTCAGTTAAGATAAAATATTTCTAGTTAGAAAAGTACCGATTTCTTGAAATAGTGTTTTTACAGAAACATATCTGTTTCAATGTTGTTTTAATGAAGTGCTGGCAAGCTTGGGTGGAATATTGTGTATTGTCCTTTCTATTCTGCCAGCCACGGTACATTTTCTGATGTTGATGGGAACTGAAGGTGGGGTGTTGCTTTCTAATTTAAAAAAAAATATATCTGAACATCTCCCCGACAGAATTGACAGACTTTTTTTTTCCTGCTTTCTGCAACTTAACATTCTTTTTATGCATTGAAAAAGCAATAAAAACTTTTCAATGCTTTGAAATTTTCTGTAAGACAGGAAGAGTTCAAGCAGCTCTATTAATTTACATGAGATAAATGCGTTAAGTGTTTTTTTTCCTTTTTATTAATTCTACCTAGAATCAACACTATGATAATTTAATATAAGACTTTCTTTAAGGAAAAACAGGGTTGAGGTTCAGGGTCATGACAAGAGTGGAAGGATTCATGCTACATAATGACAGCACCCAGTTTTCCTGATGCATGCACTGGAGCAGATTCCTTACTGAATAAGACACAGAAAATAATGTGAAGGTTAAAAAGCAGTGCTGCTCGCCTTTCATGTTTCCACCACATGTTTCCTGGTCCACTACACATCCTCACATTCTCTTTCAGACGCAGAAAGTGCCCTCAGATACATGCTTTGTCTTTGCTGTACTAGCCTTGCTTATGCCACATATCCAGCACCCCCTTAATTGTCATCTGAGTTTTGTAAGCTTTATATAAGCAAATTGGAAATATGCTGGACAAAGGAAAGACCATGACTGAATCTGTTTCAGTCTTTACTATGTGCAAGACACTTCATTTCCTTCAGGAGTCATCACTGTTAAAAAAGAGGAAAAAGACCGTTTTCTGTTCCGCGTTACTTAGAGAATCTGAACAAGTGTATTTGTGCTCACATTTTGATTATAGATGAAAATTTGAGTACTCTTATATCCCAAGGTCTGTGTACAGGAGCAACAAAAATAAAGACACAGATATGTTCTTAGAGTTCATTTGCACAGTGTTAGAATTTATGAATAAGTTTTGGAGGTAAAATTTTAATGGATATATGCAGAAACTGGTTGCAAATAGCTTTTTTAATTCCGGCACTCCACTGTATTGTACTTTTTGTAATCGTGTATTACCGTCTCAAGTGGGTGCATCTCATATCCACTCTGTGTAGTAAAAAATCACAGTATCTTGTTCAAAACAATTTGAGCATCCAATCTTCAGTGTGTGAGAACTGAAGGAAAACCAAAGATAATTTATTTTACTTCAACCCTTGCAAATGAAGAGTCTGCTTATTTTTCTTTTCAGAGAAAAAAAAAAGGAAATTTGGATAAAGCATTCTTTCTGATAGGTAATTAAAAAAACCAGTACGATCTCAAAAAAAGTATTTAATAGGATGTAGTCCAGATGTGATGCTGAAATCTGCCTACTTTGATTTTAGTTCTAATACTGCTGAGTCAGATGTAATAGATCTGACCTAATAGCATCAGGGAAAACATCAGTCAGGTGTGCACCCTTCATGGAGGTGTTACACAGATGCTTAGGCACAGAATTAATATTTATCTTAGAATACTGTATCTAGTCATAATTTAACTGTGTGAAATCAGGGCTTTAATCATGATCGATGACAAAATTTTTATTTTTCCCTCAAAAAATGAAAAGTTTTACCCTACTTTTGCCAGCAAGTTGCCACTTTGTGACATTTGTTTTATTTATCTAGTAGGGCACCCTTAGCCATTTGACATGTTACTCACAAAACTGGAAGTTTAGTTGGTCTCTACAGATGAATATGTCTTAACCTACATATGCCCAGAGCATGGACTCTCCAGTGCATCACTGAATCTAACAGATGACAGGGCAGTTTTGAAAATTTTATGAAATTAAAAGCCTTAGCAGGACAAAAACTCAGAATCTTCTTAATAATCAAGTCCCACTGTATCCCAGAACATTATTAACCAACTATTCATGAAAAAGTCCCTAAGCTGGGCAGTCATTGTCTAAGATGTAAAGTAATAAAAATTTTTTTAAAAAGCCTTCAGAAAAACCATGCTGGTATAACTGGTTTTAATAGGCATTTTTACTGAGTGGTTAGTTGTGGGATAAAAGTCAATTAAAGTCAATTGTTGGTAAAAATCATACAAATTTGTTAACAGCCCATTTTATAGAAATTAATGATATACTCTGGTACCTGTGAATCCTCAAAGATGCTACTTAGGATTACATTAGGCTTATATTTTAGCTTTCACAATTCTGAAAGACAGAAGAATTTAATAAGAAATGAGATAAATTCTAGACATAGTAGAGTCTTATGCAAACTGTACATAGTACGTGAACCCTTGAGCAATGATGAGATGCATAGCATATTCCAATTTTTTTTTTTATATTGAAGATATTTTAATATAGATTTTACATCAAAGATAGAATGCAACAAAAGGCAAAATCTTAAGACAGTAGGTTATGTAGCTATAACTGCAGCTTGAATTTTAATCAGGAAGAGGAAAAATACTACTTTGCTCTTTTAAATATCATAGCTGCACTGATTCTTCTTAAGATAACCTTCCAAAATTAGATGTAGCTGTAAGAATCACAAACAGGTTAATACCTATTAACTCAGCCTCACAGTCTGAGATAATTTAGTATTCCTGTGTTTACTTTCTGCTCACTGAAACAGTCTCAGGATAATCTACTGCTTTGCATTTTCCTATGGCCATTGAATTGTATTAGCCAGCAGCCCCACTACTTGTAGAGTTCCACTCCTTCAACAGCCCCATCGGTGACAACGTCATTATCTCAGGTCAGAGTCTTCTTGAACTTTTCTACATTTTCTGTCATCTCAGGCTGGTTTTCCTTGGAAACTGCATTTCACTAATATTTCATGTCACCAAATAGAAACTTCAGTTATACCAATATTGAAGAGGACTGGTCTTTCTTAGGGAAGTTCCTACCTGGAAATAGCCCTGACTTGTCCTCCTGTCCTTGCTCATTTTGTACATCTGCGGTAGGGCTAGAGGAATAACGGGGTAGTATGTGGTACAGGAAAATTGTACAGGAAGTGCTTGTTATGTAGAAAGTCCGCTGCAATGTACAGCAAGTGTTATCACCCTATTTGGTGTTGAATAATGCTGAAGCAATTCATTAGACAGCTGACCGGAAGAGTAATAACAAAAATGCATTCTTTTATACTTTTATAATCACATGCTGTCTATTTTTGTACTTTTTCCTTCATTCTTTCTTTTTACTCACACTACTTGGCATTTGTATTGTCACAGCATCTAAAGACATCAGTCAGGATGGATCATATCGCTTCAGATGCCATAAAAATAATCGATTATAGCCTGTGCTACAAAAAAGTACAGTCTCAAAGATTCTTGCTTTCTTTTCTCTTGACTTTATTGCACAGAATGTTCTGCTTCCTGATGCTCTTCTCATTCTCCTGCTTTTGGTCCTTCATTCTGGTTACGCGTAGTTTCTAGCTCTTTCTTTTCCTGCTCTCTGAGATGTTCCCTTTCTGTTGGTATTTGATATCCTCAAAAAGGTGCTCTTTCCTCTATCTGTTCACAATGCCTACACACCGGTGAAAGTAAAACTAGTCCTTTTCAGTTCCTATATCCTTTTACTGATTCTTTCAGTAAACACCATGAAGATCAGTAGGAAGAACAATAAAAATGAGAAGATGCAACACCACACAGAAGGGCACTTCATTGCTCTTTACTTGAGAAAAGCTGATTTGTGGGAATATTTCCCTATAGGTATTATTACATAATACTCAGTAAGGTCATTTGAAGCTTGTATTCTAAATCTGTTAAAATAAGAAGCTCTAATCTTATAAAAATTTTCATTTTCTCTAATTGTCGTGATTCCTAGGATATCTGGACAGGAATAATCTGATAGAGGAGCTATTACATTTTTCATCATACAGAAGCACAGCATTTATCTTCCAATATTACTTGCTTTCAGTTGTTGTAAGCATCAGTTATCTAGGAAAGAATTAGAAGAGATCGCAAAGTAAGAAAATGTCACTAGCACAGTAAGAATTGAAACTCATGTTTTTAATTGAAATGTCTTTGTTATTTAATTTTGTGACAGTTTATAACTTTATAAACTCAAAAATCTACACAATTCTTTCTCAAAATTATAAATGTGGTAGTCAATTAAAAAAAATAGAAATAAAGAATGGATAGTAAAAGTTCTGATTGAATTTGTACTCATGACAAAACTCCTATTTGGTTCACAGGGATTTTGGTGTTTTCACTGATATAGTTGAAATACAAGAGAAATTGAATTACATATTATTGGTCACAAAAACCCCACTTCTTTTTTGTCGGAGTTTTGGAAAGTACAATGCCTGCCTATGGGAACATCCTGCAAGGGAACCCTGGTGTTCTGCCTGACACTTCATAAAGACTGTGACTACATTTCCTTCATCCCAGGGGTTTGGCTACCTGGGCTCAGTGCCAGCTCTGATAATGCAGTAGCCTAGCTCTGAAGCAGAGCTGTTTGATAAAAAGCTGTAGAAACCTCAGCAAGGGTTCATCCCTCTTCTCTCAGGAGGTGTTTTTTTTTTTTCTTTTTCTCTGTGGTTTGTTTGTGTTGTGGGGTCTTTTTGTTTGTTTGTTTGGGATTTTTTTTCTTTTTTCTTTTTCTTTTCTTTTTTTTCACTCCCTGGGGAGTACTGGGAGATGCTTTTGGTTTCTGCATGAGCTACTGTGCAAGTGCACCTTCACCCAGCCTTGTACCTTCCTAATTCTGACCCTGAGCCTGATTTGCTGACCTGACTTTTTGGCTTGACCTTAGACCCATCTCATCACTACCAACTTTGCCTTGCAATCTGAATCATCATTTGGGCTGGATCTGCGCTACTCCTGCACAGGTTCTGTGGGCCTGCAAACTTTTTTGATAGGACCCTGCTCCAGCCTGCCTTGCTGTGAGTCTGAACTCCCAGCTCACCTCCCCTTCCCTTGCTGCTCTCTGAGACATATCAAATCTCTTTCATTAGGACCTGGAGTCTGTCAACTGGTCTATCCCACAGAAACTTTTCAAATTGAGTCTGGGCTGCCAAGGAAAGGTACTGTGCCTCAAAGCCCTCATTCTGAATTACTACATTTTCTTTCGCACACTGTTTTATTCACATCCTGATTTTAGCAGACACTTTTATTTCTTGAATAGTATCGTAGCTATAATTCTTAACATATTAATAAGATACTGAAGTCATCTTTATTTTCAAAGATCTTTGTGATGATATGCCAGATTTAATATTTTTTAGCTTTTGTTTTTTCTTTTTCATTATTTGTAGGAACTAATGCTGGCTCAAAGAATATTCACTTCTGCTTCTTCAAGCTATTCATCTGAAATCAATTTGCAATGCAATGCAAGGATAATTTCAAAATCAGTTAACTGTGAGCTCAGACATGCCCCAGAGTTAGGTTGCATGGAGGTTTTTTCCACAAGAATCTGGTCTCTGAGTGTAATTAGCTGTCTCTGTGATACTGTTTCTTTCAAAATAAGGCCAATGAGGCAGTGAATAGAACAAGGAAAGAGGCAATAATCTAATCATAGCATGATTCTTGGTCTAAGCTAATATGGCTACCTAAAGAAATATCATATAGGGAAAATCTATTTTGCACTTCCACAGTGCCACCTACCTTTTCATCCTGTGCTTTCCCTATACACAGGTCTACATATAAAATACCTATACCATGCTCTTCAGCGAGAAAGCAGAGTCCCTGGCAAGTCCCTGACAGAGTAGTTCTAACAGAGCTGTGCTTGTGCCCGTGGGAGTTCAAGAGATGTCATAAAACTATTTGACTCAAAAATACAATCTTCATGTTGACTCTACAAATATGATCATACTTTCAGCATTAGTTTTTGGAATCCAGGAAAATGCAGAGGAACTCTTGTTAACACTATTACTTTAATGAAAACAGGGGAATACTCAGTCTTAGAGATTATTATAACTTCAAACTGTATCTTAGAAGTGTTTATTTCCATTCTTTGGTAGTGAATTAGTTATATTTAGGCTCCATTAAATTATTTTTCCTAGATTTGACCTTGTTTTAAACTTCAGCCCACTTCTTCATATCACACTGAGTCTCGGCCAAGCAGTCATTAATAAATAATACTTTTTTGTATTATTTTGGGTCTGAGCTTTTCTCCCAGTTCTCAAATATACCACTGAAAACATAATAGAGTTCTATGTGCTTAAACTGTTGGTTTTGATGTCTAAAGTCTATCAATATATTATCAATAAGTATATTAGTGATCTAAGACATAGTAGTACAAATATGCACAATATTATGAAAGACTATTAACATTTTATTTTTCCCACAATGTCTTTCTGAAAAAATTTAATAACTAGATCCTACAACGACTAATATACATCTTGTTTCAGTCATTTCAATTGGAAGAACCTATAGATGTGGGATGAAAAATGAATTCCTCAAAGAAAAAAAAAAAGCAGGTGCAGTTTCCTCTTAGGAAGCATAGCAATCCAGAGGCTTTGCTCATTAAAGTAGCAAGCCTGTAACTTTATACTGAAAAAAATACTTCTTGTTTTCATTTGACCTGTACTGAAAATAAAACTAAATGTCTGTCTTCACAGGTAGGTAATTTAAACAATCACTTTAAATGTCCTCAGGGCTGTTTGACAAGAATTGAAGGTTCTTCCTGTTGGGTTTCTTCAGTCTTCTCCCACAGCCTTGGATGCTTGTTAATGAAGAGCAGAAAAGTTTTCATGTTGCATGATGTAAGAGAAGATATATTATTTTTTCGATACTGTTTAAGCAAGTGAAGCACTTAAGGTTTGGTTGTTCCTAGAAAGTCAGAGTACATCCATCTTCTCACTGAGAGTGTTATATAGGTGCTAAGGCTAGAGACTGTATCTTACAGAGAGCAGAAGCAGCCTCCTACTCTTCCCTGTTCCCTTTGCTCTATTGTAAAGCATTTCAAAAGGCTTAAGTTGGGAAAGAACTAGAATTAATGGCTCCGGAAAGGTTGGAAATTTTAGAGGTTTTAATATTGTAACTTTTTGGTTTTTTAACACTTCCCCCCGCCCCCATTTTAAAGCATGGAAGACTCCTGTATGTCCATAACTGACTGGATTTTTCAGATGATATTATTGTTAGACCTAAAGTCACCAGTAGTCTCTATGCTGAGATATATTTCAAAGATATACATAGAGTCTGAGCAGTTTTCTGAAGTCTTTCTCAGACTATATAGACCTTGTACACAGTAACTTTGTTCATTGCGATAAAATGACAATTTAAGAGCAGCAGGCTATTGCAATACAACAGGTTTTTGGACATTAAACAGAATAATTTGAATTTATGCAAAATAAGAAGCCCATATACATTTTGAAACAATTAAATTTTAGTCCAGAATTGTGTGATGCAAAATACACCTATGCATTCAAAAAAATAACTTTTCACTTCCCCCCCCACCTTAGAATGTAATATGTGTTTCTATATCATTAACATAAAGGATGAATCATCCAACAGTAAGATGGCATTTAAATACTATACAGACGAAAAATCAGTTCTATAATTAACCTGAAACAGCACAATAATAACACAGCTTGTATTACCTACACTGCGCTAGGGTTTGGTCATCTACCTTGAACATTAAATACTCAATGCAACTGAAAAGTTTAAACTGCAATATATGTGCATTTACTTTTTCCTCTCAGTGTCAATTAATCCCATACCATGTGACCCAGTTTCTTAAAATCTCTTTCTTTTGGCACAATTACAATAAAATCACATTATAAACTATTTACATTACATATGTTGATACAAAACAGGTCGTTAAACTAACTTCAACAAGGAAAGATTTGCTAGGAACCTGTGAGCACCTGTGAAGGGTGCCATCGCTGCGGAGCACTACGTGTTACTGTTTAAACTTCCTGGTTATAAATCCCTTACATGTATAATCTGCAAACTCTCTCTGCAGAACCACGTTTCAAATTTAAGTTTCCTTTTTTATCTTTGTCAAGTAACAATGTGATTCTTAAAATAGTCTGGCATTATCAAGCTATATGCCATAGTCTATTTATTGTGATTCAGAGCTAGAATGTTTGTTGATAACAAGCGTGGCTAACTCTGCATCAGCAGTGAATATGTGATGACATTGAAATCTGCCTCTTTACGTGTCTGATTTTTCTTTTTAAGTTTTCCTTCACCTTTAAATAGAGGGCTTAAATTTATTTTTGCCTGCTGTCACCACACTTCCAGAGCTATGTCTTAAAAGAATGTTTGCATTGATACAATAACATTAGCTAGAAAAAGTGTGCTGGGCAGAAAGCAGAAAAAGCCATATGAACCTCAGACTTCTACTCAGGTCATACTTTATCTTTCATATTACTAATCCTAGACTGCCAGTGGTACACCAAATGCTTTCCCTCTTGAGGAAGATTCTGTAGACTGTATCCTCTGTCCACTTGGCTATGATTTTTTTCTGTTATAAGTCTTCTCTGACCTAACACAATCCCCTGATTTTTCCTTTTACTGAAAAGAACTGATAGTAAATAACTCTATAGATAACCAACTCAGATTGTCTACCCCAACTTTTACATATAGACACTTTACACCTGAAGAATTTTCAAGATTATTAATCGTTTGCTGTGATAAAATTCACAGACCAAATAGAGGAACCCTAACTGCGAACAGGTGAAGGAATCGCACAGCCTCCAGCCTGCAAAACGCAAAATCGAATTCAAGGCAACGCAGTGTTACAAAGTCATTCGAGAAGCAGGAACCCCACGCATTTAGTTTCCATGCCCAGGGTCTGTCTGCCGAAGCTAGCCGGGTGTTAGTGGTGAGGAAAGACGGTGACCGAGGCCACCCTCCGCGCCAGTCCCAGGCGCTTCAGCCGCCCGAGGAAACCTTTGCTTCTCCAGAGACAGCAACTCACCTGAGCAGGACCGCGGCTTCCCACAGATAAAATCCCGAGACAGCGGCGCGGAGGTACCTCATCCGGGCCATGCTGCTCGGAGGCGCCGCCGAGCCCTGGAGCGGTCGTGTCCGAGGCATCGGCGGGGCTCCGCGGCGCGGCGAGCGGGGATGGCAGCGCGGCTCCCCGCGGGCGGGCGGCGCCCCAGCACCCTGGAGAGCTCCGGCGGCTCCGCGCCCGCCGCCCGCCTAGTGCCCGGTGGCGCCCGGCGCCCTCCCGCTGGGCCCCGCCGCCTTCGCCCCGCCGCTCCGCATCGCAGCCGAGCGGGAGCCTAATCCCAGCCGCGGCGGCGGCGCCGAGCCGCGGCGGCGGCGGGAGCCCACCTCCCCTCCCGTCTGCCCGCGGCTCCTGCCAGCAGCCGGCACCCCGCCGCCAGCCGCATCCCGGACGCGGGGAACGCCGCGGCCCCGGCGGCGACGGGGCGGGCGGGGAGGCAGGGGGCGGGGGCCAGCCCCGGCCGCCCCCACGGAGCACGCTACAGCCGCGGAGGCCGGCGGGGCGGGATCGGGGAGGGCAGCGGCGAGGGGGCGCCCTGGAGGGGCTGCCCCTGGCAGGGGGAATGGCCTCGCTGGGAGCATGGGGGGGACTTCGCTGGGGCTCAGGGTGGATGTTTGTGCCCAGAAGAGTCCCTGGCTGGCCACCCGCCCTCCGGCTGGAAGACGGGCGGTGGGGGTGATGCCCGCACAGGGCAGCTGTCCTTCAGGAGCTGGGATGAATTCACTGAACCTTTTGCCTCGGAAATATTTGGGGAAAGAGAGGTGGGAGTTATTCTGGAGGGTTACGGGTATGCTTTTTCTTAGGAAATGGTGTCGGGGGGAAATCCCACCTCTGTATTTCAGTATCCTCTGAAAGTATAGTGCTGATGGACACAGGAAATATATATCCTATTCTATTCCACTTGTTTTTAGGAAAGAAAGATGATCTAGTGCCATAAGGCAGTCTAATAGGGAAATCCAAAGACTTTGAAAGTTTGGTGTTTGGCCGGAGAAGCGAGTGGAAAGGACTCTGAGAAGGAACATGGGAAAGAACACTGTAAGAGGGAAACTGGAAAGCTATTCGTGGGAAGAACAGAGAATGAATTTACAAGTACAGGTGACAGTAGGACAGTGAGATGATTTCAGCTATTAGAGAAACCAAACATTTAATGTAAGCCAAGAGTTCCTTGCATTAGGAAAGGGTAAGGATTTATGAGTTGAGATTTAGAAACATTGCTTGAGAAATTCCTGTGGGAATCTGTATGGTTTGTGCATGAAGTAAAATGAAAGATACATAAGGAAAGGCCATAGCTGGAGAGGGACAGAGGAGGAAAATATGTCTGAGATTGTAGAGTAGGGATACTCTATGTGACCCTAAAAGGCAATGGCCTTTGAACACCTACATCATGTCTTCGACAGCCAGTTGAAGGAGAAATCTGACAGCAGTTCAGGGACAGATCTCTGCATAGGTGAAATGTATGTCTGGGCATATCCCCCTCTCAGTGTACACTTCAGTATAATCTGCTGGATTGCTTTTTCCTGTAGCCACTAATTTGTGTTAGAGAGCAGCCCCACTACTTGCGCAGCTCCACTGGTTGCACACCCCACGTGATTATATCAGGTCAGAGTCTTATTTAAACTATAAAAAGCTATAGAAAGCTCAAGTACTGAAGAAGGAAGATATGAAAAAGGCAAAGGTTCAGCAAGATTAGGGACATGAGGCAGAGTAAAATAAACTGAAATTTGAGGGAGGTATAGTAAACTCAATACAGAAAAAGAATGATGGAAAAACAGAGAGTGAAATATAGAAAAACTTTTTACACAGAACAGAAAAAATATTGAATGATCATTGAGTAGAGGGGATGCAGGAAAGAAATTAGAAACAGGGATTTTATGCAATTCTTCTATCCAAGGATTGTGTGTGTGTGTGTGTTAGAAATAGGATATTTCACTAGAAATCTTCAGAGGCAATCACATGTATAGTGTCTTCTTTTTGTTTCAAAAATATCCCACAGACAGCTTTGACCCCAGTACTTAGGTTTTCCATTTTTGCCATATCTTTAGTCTCTTTTTAGCTCTTCTTCAAGGTTGTTCCAGCAGGTATCACTAAATAATAACACCTACCACACATTTTAGATCCAGTTTGGTTTTCTTTGTTGATACCTATATCGCTAACTTATTTCCTCTGTTCCCTGAACTTTGTATTAGTAGTGTTTACATAAATTCAAGAACTCTTTGTATTCTGTATTAGAAGTTTCTAGGTCCACTTTGCAAAAAGTTTTTCCTTTTGTTCTCACTTTCCCCCTCACTCTGGGTAGCAACAATGATCATGAAAAGAACTTAACTTAAACCCTTAACTGAAAACATAATAGCAAACACACTGAAGAATCCCTTTCTTTGCTCAAGGACAGTCTGTCAATGAAAGTGCTCAACACAATCAGTGCAGAGTACTTCCTTTATATAGTCGCAACAGTTGATTCTTATCTTTCCCCTTAAAATGAGTATTTAGTAAGGCTGTTTCTCCAGGCACTCTATATCTGTGTGTTGTGTACTTCAACAGTGAATTGATCTAACGTTTCATTTATTTTCACCAAGCATGTACATTTTTCTTATGAGGCTATTAGTTAAAACTACCAGCACGAATTCTCCAGTCCTATGGTAGGAACAGTTCTATCACTTATAAGTGTAGTCTATACTTCAGATATGCAGAGTTCAAACTTCTCACAATCCCTGTGGGAAAAATATACACTTGCTTGTGCTTTAAGTAGCAACTTTACTGTTGCATCATTTTGTTTTGCTAAATATGAATGTTGTTCTCAAGCTTTTGAAAATTTACTTATAGGTAGTCTTGAATATTAAAATACTCTCTTTTGAGTGGATTTGAACAACTGGGCTTGATTCACGAAAAGTTCCAGTTTAACAAAGCACTCAAGCACATACTGTTGACTTTGATGAGATTAGAAGCTTAGAAACAAACTTAGTTTTTAATTACAAGCTTTGATAAAATATTCTCTAATTGTTTGAAGTGTTTTAATTCACTATTGCTTTAATTACCATCTTTTTTCTCTTTCCATATCAGTACTGCTAGACTATCACTGCTATTATACAAAGCTGAACACATAGCTGTATTCAGTCTTTAGAAAATCTTAATGGTATCTTTTGATACTTCTGGTAGATACAGTAAATTGAAAGGTGAGAGTTGTTTGAACATCCATTTTAAAAACAAAAGCCATGGAGTGTCACTGTGGTATGAATCTGTCTGAAATATTAATGTTGTTCATTTATATATGCCTTATATACCTGGATAACAACCTCACCAAATATTGCTCATCATTCAAAATGTGATGGCTGATATGAGCTTGCCATATGTGTACAAAGGTGAGCTGTATAATTCACTTCCAGTAGTACTGGAGGTTAATTGAAGCATATTCTTTACAAATAAGAAATGCTAGTATGTTGAAACGAAAAGTTTTCACCAAAATATGTTCATGTCAGTCTGTAATTCTCCTCATAACCAGCAGACTGTATAGCTACTCTTTCCCTCATCCAACCAGTGTTTATGTATATTTGAAAGTAAACCACTTCTATTTATAAGCTTGAGAGATGTTCTCCAGGAGTAGCCTAGAGATATGAATACGTCAATTTTACAGAGTAGCTCACTTCAATAACACACAATTTATACAACTGAATGCAAGACCATGCAGCTACTCAACAGTGTTTATACAGAGAAGCCAGTGTGCAAATCTGAATTGAAGGATTACTGAATGTACTTTTCAGTGTGACATTGTCCCTGTGGAATATTAAGACAAATTAATCACACTGGTGGTCATGCGAAGTTGTTATTATAATTTTAGTGCCCCCAATCCTGGAACATATTATAGTTCATAATGTTTAAATAAATGTTCTGTACAAGGCTGGTGACATATTTTTAAAGTTTCTGAAAAAAGATAAAAGAATGGTACAGTTTGGAATACTTTTCTAATGTAAGATTAAAACAGTTTAGCTTGTAAAAACCAGAAAGGTGTAGAGGTGTCTTTAAACACATTCATGATGGAAACAAGATTGTGAAGTGAAGGTAATTTTTTAAATAGAGGTAGTAAATTAGCAAGTCTGGAACCTGATAAAAGAGGAATTCAGAATAGAAAAAAAAATCCTACTTTGAAGCAATTAAAAGATTGAAACAACTAAAGAATTAACAGGACTCACTATTTAAAGTCTTTAAATCTAGGTCAGCTGTGTGTTCTGGGTTTGATCCAGAAGCTGCTGGGTAAAATTTGATGAAACGTAAGATTCAGAACTTCAAGTCAATGATGGCTCCAGTGTTAAAACATGTGAATCTATAAACCCACAATGTTTTATCATCATATATTCAGTTACAAAGTTAAAGTTATTTACTTTCATAGAAAAGCAGTAGATTGACCTTACAAACATTAGATTGGCTTCCAAGCTCACAGAGTTGAGAACCACATATATCATAATAGTAAGGAATAAAGATCTCACAAATGTAGTCTTTACCACTCTTCTATTGCCAGTTTGAATATTCCAGCATTTTAGGAGAGTGTTATGATGGGATATGACATCACTGTAGTTTTAGATCCTGGTTTTACTGAGACATGTTTGATTATGTTAATTAATCTGGTTTTCTGAGTACACAGGATTCCCCAGGATGTAATTCATTCAAGTGTGAAATCCCAGAGGCTTTGACCTATTACTAAACACAAAACTACAAATAGAATAAACTTTTCTTGATAAACACAATTCTAAAATAGAGAGGCCAACTTTAAAATCTAGAAGTAAAGTCACTAGAAAGAAAAATATAGTTATTTAGTATACCTCAATCAGAAACAAATGGCTTAGTAATGTATTTAAGTCTCTGAAAATAAAGTGGTGAATCTGTATAAGAGCGTTTGTCGGTTTTCTCCACGAGAAATGTAGGCGCTCACCACAAGGTTGTAACATAACATTCTTCAAAATGTTTTACCTGAAAAGTAAGTCTTGGAGTAACTAAAATAAATAGACTTTTTAGTCTGGTTTTCTTAACTGTTGTCTGTTGCATTTAATTTCTGGATGCATACAAAGAAATTGTTTCTACTTCATGCTTAATTAAGTTATCAGTCTTTTAGCAAATTGAGATATGACTAACAGATTGCATGCATTTTTCTTCAGATAATTTTTCTTCTCAAGCACCTTCTATCTTAAACCTTAATTCTTTTAATTCAGATGTAGTTCCAGAGTTCCAGTGACAACTGATGTTCTACCCATCATGTTCTTTAGATCTGCACTAAACTATATGAGAAGCTAATTTCTGGGGAGCAGGTTATAGTAGTAGCAGAAATTTAAATGCAGAGAGATGATCTATATTTTATTCTCCATGCTAGAGCTCATCTAATATTAATGAGTGGTATATTTCAGAGTAATAACATGTACATATCAACTGTGTATACAGCAGAATTTGGAAAGTATAGTGATATAGGGAGAAAAGGTTCAAAACCTCAATGAAAAACCCACAGTCTTGTAAATAACAGGTCTATACTTTAAAATACCACCTTGGAATTGTCTAATATGGAAATATAACATTATTATTAGATATTAGTCATTATGCTTGCAAAATATGCGCATATGTATCCACTTTATATGAAGAAAACTAAGCAAGCATATAAAGGCAGTGTAAATTTGTACTCCATAAGCAATCATCACTGAAAAGAAGTGCTGAGGTGAGGCCGATATGTTTATATTCACTATAGTGTCTTGACCGCCTTGCAGCAAAATCTGGTCTTTTCTTTATCTGCAGAATTTCTGTCAAATAATGAGAGTCAATGGGAAGGTAGTATTTACTCTATGTTTTACAGAAGAGAACAGACTCAACAGTGATCTGAAATAGGGGCAGAAATGCCTGTGAACTGTTCTGTACAGAGTCCAATCAAAAGGAGAAAGATTTTCCAACTAATTTCATATTTGTTGTTAGCTCCATTTATTAATCAATGCTTCAGTCTATTAAACCCTAGCTCAAAGCAAGAGAGCTGTTCTGCTGGAGTCAGCGGCCCTGTGAATGTTTTGCTGGCTCAAGCCTCAAAGGAGACTTCCTGCTAGTTAGTGGGCGCACGTCTTTTTTTTTTTTTTTAATTTAATTACTCCTTGTAATCATAGGAGAACAATGCTCAAATATCCAGACTAACCTGACATTTTCCCAGTGTGCAACTTTAAGTTTCTTCCATTTTTTAGAATGTTGGTTTTTTTTTTCTTTGCCCATGAGATAATTTTGCATACAAAAAATTAATTTTGAAAAGCAAATTGTACCTGTATAAATTAAATAGGTTTTGGTGCTAGAAATATGATTGCTTGCATGTATAAAGCATAGTATGGGTTGAGACATTTTAACGATACAGCTGAAAATGTGTGGGTCTTGTAATGAGTGGAATTATTACGATACCTCAGTGTTTTATATTTTAGGCTGTATTGAAGTTTGTGCTTAGAGGCAGGGGTTTAGATATGACATTTTCAAAATCTGCTGGTGTTGGACTACCTTTGTTTTTACTGGAGTATTTTACAGTAAAAACAAACCAAACCAAAACAAAACAAACGCTTTAAAATAAGCACTTCTCAGTGTCCAACAATAAATGCAGCAAAGTCATAGGGACAGCAGGTGTATGGAAGGAATGGAAGGAATCAAAGATGGGAGCCCAGATTTTCTCATCTTGCTATACTTTACACCAGTTTTCTCATTCATCTTGGAGAGTATATAGATTTTGCAGCATGTTCTGAAAGCTAACAAATACAGGTATGAATTTAGGGAGTGAATTCTCAAGACATAGACCAAAATCTCCCACTAACTGTACTCTCTGTCTGGAAGCTGATTCTGGAGAGACTGGGTTTAGTCCACATCTATTCATATTTTAAGTAATCGCACCCTGAAATATCATCCACAGTTTGACAAATGTAAGTTGTATTGTAAAAATATCTAACTCTTTTTCTGCTGCTGCTCTTAGAGGGGTAGTATCTTACTACTTTGATGAATAGAATATCTTTTCAGATTTCAAACCCTGGCAAGTTTAAATTCATGTACAGTTTTCTGTTTGATTGGTTGGGTTTCGTGTTTGTGGTTTGTTTGTTTGTTTGGGGTTTATTTTTTGGTTGTTTTTTTAATTGGTTTTGGTTTGGTTTTTCATTTGTTTGTTTGTTTGTCTGTTTTAAACCCAATCTTATTCTTTTCCTTCCGTTGTTTTTACCTCAGGAAATGCATTTACCAAATGAACCAAGCTCTTTCAGTCTCCTGAGTAGCTTTTCTCACCTTTTCTCTACTTTGAATTTCTCTTTCTCAAGAAATGAAATGCATTATTCTTCATAAGGTCAGCTCAGGACTTTACAGAATGGCACGAGTGCTTGCCTGAAAAAATAACTTTTCCAATACATGAGGAAGTACCAAGAGAATTTTCTGGACATATGCAGTATTCATTTAGAACCAAATCAAAGAAAATAAACAAAAATATCGCTGTTCATAGGTTTTGGACCTTCTTGTTAGATTTTATGTTAAATGTCTTAGTTATCTTGATCCTTCATTTTTGTTCTTCAGAGCTCATGAAATCTACTGGATTCAACGGCTTTTAAGTTATAACAATTTATCAATAATTTCTTTACATTCTGAAATGTACTGTAGTGATCAGTAAATGATCATAACTCAAGTCTACATATAAAACTCTAGGGTTAGACTTCTTGGTGTGATGTAGCTATGCTGTTCAGTTTGATGCCAGTTTTAGTGTCTGTATAAATCTTTTATTGAGTTTCCAAGTAGCAAAGCAGGGCAGCCAAGGCTCTCTTGTCTGTCCATGCTCTATCTGCAGTCATGTCAGGACAAACATGCCTGATGTGCAGAACTGGGAGACAGGCTCTTTCATTGCTTTAGCCACTAGTTGCTGTTTTGGTCTACTGAAAACATTAGCCCAAGTGTGAGTAAATACACAGATGCTGCTACAGTTTGATAAGGTTGACAGCAAAGTGGAGAGGGGGTCAGCGTGCAAAAGCCATGGGGCCTGTTTCTTTCAATGCATATTCAAAATTGCAGAAATGGCAGTTCAGCTGTGTAACGACCTTCAACCGTTAGTGTTCCTAACACTTAACGATTCATTAACTGACCTTAATTTATTTGATGTATTTCGAATGACTAGGAATTCTAAGTAGGCAAGGGGTAAAATTTCAGGCCTCTTAATGAGTGCCCTGAGTGCTGTGGTCCTGTACACTCATGTCAGGGTCCTAAGTGCACTAGTGGGCATTAACAACCCTGACACAGCCTCATCTGGGGCCTCCAGCCACACTGAATATCAGGAGGGACATAAGATTGCTATCACTTTTTCTCTTTTTTCCACCTTTTACTTAATAAACTCGTTAGCCAGATCTAAGTGTCAGTGCCTTTCTTACTGAGATCCCAAAAGACCCAGCACCTCCTCAGTGCAGAACAACCCTGCATGTGGGCCCGGGAGCCCCATTTAAGCTCAAGACTGAGCAATGTTAAAAGTGTACCTGTTTCCAGTCCCGTCTCCTACTGCTTCAGGCTGGACCTGTGTTGTAGCCTTTCCTTCAGTCCCCTCTTTGGCGCATCTCCTGCTGCTCCTTGATGGATCTCCCCACTGGACCTGGTTCACCCCTTGTCATGTCTGGTGCTGTCAATGGATGCCTCCCCTCCAGGGTCAGCCAGCCCCTGCAGCTCCCTGACACCTCGCTGTCCATGTTGCTAGAAACCTGTCAGCTCCTGGATAAATGAAAAGTCTCTGTTAAATGTGAGTGTGAAAAGCTGCTGTTCTCACATGGTGGTGCTTTACACCTACTTTGATCCTACAAAAGGCCAGGCTGTGAAGACTCAGCAACAGTGTATACAGCTCATTGTACCCATATCCATGCTTTGATGATTTAAAAAAATATGCTAGTGATGGCAACTTTGAAAGAATATGTTCTCCATTGGCTTATTCTTCTCATGTCAGCTTCAATGGTGTAGATTCGTGCCTCATTTTCAAACTAGAACTGTTAAACAACTTGCTATGTCTGACTGAATTTATTTTTTTTCAGTGCTAATACGTATTTATTAATGCAGAAATGTATAATACAAAAATATATGAATTTAAGTACATTATTCTTCTGCTTTGAATGCTGATATACTGTTCATACAGGCACTATACACAACCACAATCTATTGATGCTGGATACTACTTTTTAAAAGCTTTAATAGATATTGAGTCAAAGTAGAAACAAAATTTAAGATGGTTATACAAAACATGTTTAAAATTCATAAACATTCTAAAGCAAAAACTTATTCATCTCTTATAAAAGAAGAGTTTTGGGAAAAACTTCTGATAAAGTATTTTAAAAAACCCCACTTCTGGGGGTGTGGGAGGGAAACGTCTCCAGATTATTTCTTTCCAACCACAAACCCCACTCTTCTGCTCTAGTTCACACTCCAGAGACCAGTTCAACTACAGGCAGAATCAGACATTCAGCAGGTGAATTCACTTATTCAATTAAGCTCTTAACAAGGCAACTAGAAGACCTGTACTCAGCTGCTGCTTCTTTCTTTACATTTGGAAGAACACATGAGATAGGTTCTTCTGATGCCCTAACTTGCAAAAGAGGTACAACTATCCAGAAAGGTAATTAAGAGATGGTTTTATGTTCTTCTTTTTAAGAATTTGTATTTATATATATATAAATTAAATGCTTCCTGTTGCTGGGCTGCTATTTGTTCCTTAGGAATAGGGTTCTTTGAAATTACCTTAGTATGAGATAGCTTTCGTTGTATGTTTTGTTTTTATCCAATGAGCATTTTTTGGGTATGGGCACTTGCTATGTGTGGTAATGATTTTTAAGGTAGGGAAGCTTAATATGGTTGATAGCTTGTTGTTTCTTTGTGCTTCTCTGACAAATTCTAGGGATACCTTGAAATCTTGAAAAAATCCTATTCTGGCTTTGGATGGTAAGGAATGGTTCAGCTGTTTTAGAGCTGCACCTGTATGTTTCTTAGGTAGAAAGATTTTGCAGAAAGTCTCTGCTTTCCTGTCATCTTTGCTTTCTATTCCAGTTTTTAGCATGGACCCTATTGTGCAGAAGCAAAGAGGCAGTACTAAAGGGAGGGGAGGCTGTGTTGACAATATTCAGCTGGCACAGGTGATTATTTGACTTCCTGCATTGCTATTGTTTCCTTGCTTGTTTGTTTCATTGTATGAATTCTCAAATCACTCTACCTCCCAACTCAAACTTTTACTGTCACAGATGTGGTGAGAGGAAATAAATAACAAAAAGGGCTTGTGATATGGCTGTTAGCTGGTCTTAGTATAGCATTTCCAATATCCATATTGGTTTTGTTGCTATATTTTGGAATTGTTTCTAGGAGTTTTTTGGTATTACTTGTCTTTCTTTTACTCTAAATGGAGAATGTTTAGATTACCCCACTTCTAACCCTAGTGCAAATAATATGAATGTGGAAATGGCTGTGGGTTCAAGGAGTGCTGATCACTGACCTGATTGCAACAAAGATGAAAGTGGTACCAGAGTGCAAGCACTTTGCTATGGCCAGGCATAATCTGGTCTGAAATCCAGCTGTACAACTAACCAGTTGGTTGTGGATATGTGTGTACTTACATATTTCTGCCTAACAGTAGCTAGAAGTGGGGAAAGATTGTTTCAATAAATGACCACGGGTTTTCTTTAGAAACTGTGCTACTTTCTTTCCCTTACTGTGCAGCTTCTATTGTGCGTGGCAACTTGCTTTATATGGGAAGCCATGAGAGACATTGTATACAGTTTCTGCTATTGTTGATTCACTTAATGCAACTCTTTGGCAATCCCTTTAATGAGTTTTTTTCTAACTGCATTATTCTGGGATGGAGGAGGGGGTAAGTGCATCATGCAATTATATCTTAAAGTGAGATAATTTGAGAACTTCATGTAAGTCTTGACACTTTAAATTTTCAATAGTGTTAAAGCTCTGTAAGGGACTTTTTGCACAAGCAGTTCTTTAATATTAGAAAATGGGAGCAAATGAGATTCACTTGTTTCTTCAGGTGGCTTGTTTCACTCACATTATAGAACAAGTCTGTCCACTTTCTGAGGCTCACTCCTCTAGGACTGGCTTATGCAGGCTGTGGGGCAGTTCTTCAGTGTGTGTACTTAAAATAGAAGTGAATATAGGACACAGTTTTAAGAACATTAAGCACTAGACTGGAAATAGTTAATGTTTTAAATTGATTGAGAATGTATTTTAAAACAGTCATACAAAAATTCAGTTTTGAAGTTCAGTTCAGTACCCAAGTGATCATTTATTTGCACTTACTGAATTCAAAGTCTTCATATCTACTGAGAAGAAACTATATACTAGATATAATTCAGAATCAATAGCTGTCTTCATACAGCTGTGGTGCTTATCATTCTGACCTGATTTGTAATTCTGATATCTGAGTAATGCTGTCTCTAAGTATCCATATCCAATAAGTAATCTTTGCCTCAGTCAAATACACACTTGATTGTAATCGTGTAAGAGGAAGGGCAGAGGAAAACTCTTGTACTTGCCCACTTAGTGCATTAGTGTTGTGTCTTGCAAAAAGTGATGCATACGTGTTACTGAAGCTGGCTTTTTTTTTTTTTAAGACAGAATAAATTAATGTCACAGCAAAGGTGTTTATTCAGTAATGGCTCTCTATCAGATTTTGACTACAAAGTAGCTTTTCTTAAAAATATTTCATTCCATTCTTTAAAATATGACTTCATAAGTGTTCTTTCTGGTAAGAGTTTTATGGGTCACACATTATTAACAAGATTGGGTCGTAAACAAACAACATAATTAAACACCAATTTTTATTTTTTGTCTGAAAAAATGTGGACTTAAAGGGTAACTGCTGCTTGTATAACTAGTATATGCTTGTATATAAAGTGCTAGAAAGGTGAAACAGTTCTTCCCCTCCAAATCCACTGTGACTTAATTTTTTGCATTGGAGGTACTCATCTAATTTCCATACTATGATTCATTGTTACACAAAATATATAATTTTATTGTTTGACTATATATAGTAATTTTTTTTTGAAGTTCCAGTTGAACAGTCAGTATTTCCTACATGTATGTGCTGATTATGCATGTGATGCATCTCGCCTTCAAAGCGTCTAGAAACAACTGAATCTCATCAAATTGACTCTTAGGATATTTTAAGTGAATAAAAATTTTGCTTACAGTTTGTTTTATCTTCAGTACCTGTCTTCTGATCCAGTATAGCAACTGTTCTGTTATTAAATGGTTTGGTTACAAAAAATCTGAATTTTATGCTCCTAGACACTTCAGCAGCAGGAGGTCAGAGTGACCTGCAGACACTTAGCAGTAGGAGGTTGGAGTGACTACCCTGCTCTGGGTTGTAGTCAAAGTATAGACGGAGATGTGACAGTTTGTACTGCCTAGCTGTAGATATTTTGTTTCTTTTGTGTTTTCTTAAGAGTTACATGGCTTGAATCAGATATGTGTATTCATGCTTTGAATACACATGTATTAATACACATATAGCATATGCTTAAATACGACATAGTATTAAGTTCTATCTGAAATATGGTTTTAAAACAATGAAAACCTCATCTTGAATTAATGACTCATCATATTTATAACTTGGCTTCAAGTATTTATTTTCTGTTACCTCTATGTGATATTGTTGAGTGGAGACAATTTTAGAATTTGCAGGTTCCTTTTTTGACATAATCACAACATGAATTTAAAGTGTCTTCAGTAGGAGAAAATGACAGTGAACCACAAAAATGTGTTCCCTTTAGTAAAATATATTTCACATATTAAAGTTAACATTCCTGGCTGCATCTTCAGTTTTACGTAGCATGAATTTTACTTCAACTACAGATGTAAAGCTGATGTGGAACTTAAGACTTTATTTCATTTATTAATAAATTAAGCGTATGAGCTAACTTAGATAAAGAATTTTGGAAAACAGCAAATACTGCATGGAAAATTTGCAGAAGTGTGTTCCTTCCCTTGTAGTAAACTTATTAAATAGCATAAATTTACAGTGAAATTGAGATTTTTATTTAAACAAATGTTTTCCTAAGGTGAAGAACCACAGTGCCTTCATGAAGGTTTTACATGAATAGATAAAACTAAGTTGGGGACTTATCAACATAACCGCTTCAAGAGGATAGCATCTGGGAAATGGAGGAGGACTATTTCTCCCAGTCTCCCACTCAGGTCATGCATATGTCTCTGTAGTCAGAAAGTACCTGCTTTGCTGTTAAGTAAATGTTTGCAAAGCACTGGCATGTGAGAAACCCTGTGGTACTGCCCTGTGGAAGTGTGCCCTGCTCCATTAACAACCTGGTGTGTGGTCATTCAGAGCGGTATTTCAGAGGGTGTTTGTGCGTGGTATGGTTACAACAGTGAGACTCCATAGGCTGCATTTTACTGTAACTTCAACACCTTGGCTAATGGATGGAGAGCCAAAAATTTCTTAAAGTTTCTAATTTTGTAGGTTTCTGGACTATGATATCCTTTAGGATGCTCTGGGACAGGAAGATAAAAGGGTCAGTGGAAATCTGTAGCTTTACATGCTCATCTTGGAGTTCTTGTAGTATTAAAATGCCTAGTTATTCAGGGAGAAACATCATCTTTTTATATCTACAAAAGAGAATGCCTGAAGTGGAGCGTCATGCATGTTGGCAAGATGGCAAGTTCCCATGTATTTAATAGTTTTAGCCTTACTGGAATTTGGAAACAATGAAAGCAAGCTTTGACTGAGATGCCTGAGGAATGGGAAATCATGATCTATTTGTATACTTTATGTATACTTTTGAGTGGCCTTCACAGATGTATTCTGAAAGCATGGAAATATCTCTTGTAATTATCAGTTGCCTTTGTGCAGATAAGGGGGAGAAGTAGTTATTGTTTCCATTTAGGAAGTATGTTAGGGAAGGGAATGGATTTTTCTGCAAATGGAGTTTACTGTGAAGTTTTTTTTTTTAAAAAAGGCATATTTTGCTACCACAGGTATGATTATAGAATAAAGGATTTATATCAATAAGGAAAACTAGCTGATATGTGCAATCTCTAGCTGGCAACTGCTTCTAAGTTTTTTTGTAGAACATTATTTGGTTGATTTATAGAAGAAGAGGATGTATATTTTATATACGTGCCCCCCCCCCACCTCACAAAAGATGTAATTTGCATGCCCAAACACCTCAAAGAATTTCATTTAGAACAGAGGAAGGTGATGCTTAAGAAGTCACAACTACTGACTCTGACGCTGTATTTAGTTGTTCCCTATCTGATGTTCAAGTCTTCTAAAGGAAAAAGAAAGTGTCTTTTGTCATTGACTTGCCTTTTATGTAGTCAGGGTTACCTCAACCACTTCTTCCTCTCTGTCCATGAGAACACTACCTATATGTCCCTGGGGTAGTTCTCAGGGAGAACTTTTTAATGCTTGACCACTTCTCTTAATCAGATTTTTTTTTTAATAATCTTTATGTGCTATCTGCTTGTCAAGCTAGAGTAATTCCTTTCACAGACCAGAGAAGATTTAATGTGCATCTTCTTATGAGTCCAGCTTGGTCTCAGACAAAAGTGTGTGTCTTTAAACACCTTGTTGGTGGTGGCATTTACCTAGGAGAGTCAAGTCCATGCTCTGCTTAATGGTGTGGTCTGTAGCACTGTTCAACAGTCAGTGTTGATTGGGTTTTGGTTCACCTGTGTGATGGGAGCCTGGACTAACTCATAGCTTCAAGTGACTGGAATGCATTGCTGGGAGTAGTAACCAAGAGGAGTAGGAAAGAGGAAGAGGGAAACAGATGAGATTCTGCAACTGTTCTGCAGTTTAGCACTCTGTATGTTGACCAAATTGTGTCTTCCATTTTCAGAAGAGACAAGGGATGGAAAACTTCTCTCTCATCCCGACTGAATTGGCTGAGAGACGGGAAATAAAAGAAACGTATGGTTCATATAAACTGCAGCAAAAATAGGAGACTGCCAACAAAATAGTGGTAGAACAGCTACCATATGTATTTCTTTAAGGACAGAGGAGTGTGACATGATTTTGTTGACTTAAGCAACTTCCTTCATTGGACAATGTCTTGGTTCCATTTATATACTAACTGCAATACCTTCTGGAGTATCAAGTTTCTTTGTTCTGAATTATGCTCCTGGGATGTCTTTGCGCTTTTTTTTTTTTTCCCCTCTGATGAGAGGCAGAACATGAAGCAAGTCTATTCCATTCACAGATATAGACATATAGGTTCAGATTCAATTGAAACTGTCAAAAGCATAAGGGAATCAGGCTGCTTTGTTATTATGTCTTTTAATACTGCAGTTTCACTTTGAACCCTGCACAATTCTAGAGATACTGGAAGAATTAGTGACATCAATTTATCATCACTGCTTCAGTTCGATTGATTATGTATAGGTGATATTTCCTTTCTTCGTTCTCAGTAATGGTGCTGCTTGCTGAAAATTTCATCCAAATAGAGATTTTTTTTTTTTTTTTTTTTTGAATTGCTTCTGTGTGTCAGCCCAGGAGATGAGAGAGTCAAGTGAGAAATATGCCTGTAGTTCTACTGGATGTAAGTTCTTGGAACAGATGAGACCTTGACGGATCAAGTTCAAACCCATTCATATTTAATGATAGGGACCTGTGGTCTATATGCAGAAATGATGTTGAAGAGTGATTCATACTTTCAATCTGGAAAGAGTTTCTGGTTGGTGAGTAATCTTATAGTGGATTTTTGTGACCCGTTCCTTAGAATAAAAAAAGTCAGATGAAAAACTGCAGTACAAATGTAAATAGCCTTGCATTACAAATGTAGTGTGTCAGTTCACCAATTAAGATGTCTAGCAATATGAAGCCTATTACCAAGGGAATAAGAGTGCAGTAATAGCAAAAAGTAAATTAAGCTGCTGGGTCTCAGGGTTAGAATATGGCCTTCAGAAGTTGGAGATTGAAAATGATGCTATCAACAGTTCCGGTCTTGTCTCTGTGGCACTGCTTCATACCACTTTTGGGGAAATAGAATGAAATATGCAAGCCAGCAAAGGACTTGTTTATTATTTCTCAGAATAGCCTAAGTGTCTCCAAATTCTCTGGAGATAGTAATGCTCTCTAATCTGGAGAATGTGTATAGCTGTTTTCAAAATCCGTTGTATAGTATTGCTATTTTATTTTTTTATTTTTGAAGTCTAAAATGGAAATAAAAGTTATTTTCTTATCTGCTTCTTGGCATGGATGAATGACTAAATATAGATGCGAGATCCATCCAGCTTGTTGAATACAACCCTAATGATTGATGTAAAGAAGAAAACCCATCTGTGAGACATCAATAAAATACAGGACATTTGAGTAAGCCTGACCTGTTGGAAATATTACTCATTTTTTAATGAATGTCAAGATACCTCTGCTAGAGGGAGGTCTAAAATATTTCTTCTGTATAGAAACCCCTTGGCAAAGATATCTTATTCAACAAAGCTTTTAAGAGTGGTTGAACTGTTGAAGCTTTTAAGATGTCTTTATCAGCAGATAAGGCAACAAAACATAAAACCACCACTGCTACCTCCAATTAGTTTGAACAGCATTCAGCAACAACAGTAATAGAAAAATTTTGATATAATTCAGGAGCTCTGTTTGGACAAATGGAGAGAAAAAAAAAAAACCAACTATGTGCTTCGATCACAAAGAAGTGATAATGCAAATTGTGTGTAAAACAAATCCAAACTAATTCATAGTGGATTCTTAAAAGCATCTCAATTTTTTTATTTCCTCAGCCATTAGTAAATTGCTTACTTGTTTTGCAATCTATTTCAGTATCTCACGAAGATTAACAGTGCCTAGAGTAAACTCTGAGGTTGAAGTGTGTGAATATCACAAAAAAAAGCTTAAAAGAAAGATGCAAACTTTTTCTGTGTTCCAAATATCTGAGCAATGTCTAACAAGAATCCAGGGTTCAACTATGATGATTATTTTTCTTTCAATATTAAAACATCAGGCAAAGCATTTTTGTTATAATGCTGTAGTGGGAGCAGAAAGAGGACGACAGCTTTAGAAATGTATTTAGACAGTGTGGTAGTTGTGCTCTTACTGCTATGTTTTATTTAAATTACTGTATTTAAAGTTGCTGAAAGGCGAGATCAAGCAGCGTGCTTTGAAAAAAACCTTAAATTCAGTATAAGCAGCATGACCCTTGCTTCACAGTGCTCTTTTTTTAAAGGTAGTACATTTTGGCTTATTGCTTCAGAAAAATGTTTTCTAATTATCATGCATGCCTAGATACCTGTGGGAGCCTGCTTTGAATAAGTGAAGGCCATTAGGTGAAACAAATGTAAAATGGAAAAAACTGTACTAGAATTAATAACAAAGCTACGTGGTGGCTATTGGCAATAGTTTGCCATAATATTCTTTATGGGAAGGATGCACATGTAAATTACATCCTGATATTAAATACAGTGCAGACATCTTGCAAAGTTGTCAGGCAGGAAATAAACTTCCCTCAGAAACTATGAACAATTTGAGGCCTGGCATTACAGTAGATCAGACTTTTCCAGCCACAAGGAGTGTAAAAGTCAGTTCCTGGAAACACCTTCTCTGAAAAGAAGTTATTAGCAAGTAGCTTGTCTCAACAAAAGTGCGAGTACAGTAAGGAAGATGGCTCCCTGGCCCCATTTTTCAGCATGGCATTCAAAAAGGTTTTTAGGAAAAAACTGTTGTACACAAATCTCTCAAACTGTGTGAACAAACAAACCCTATTATTTACTGGAAGAAGGCAAACAGGAGGAGAATGCTGTGAATATCACAGTATAAAATAAAGGGTACTGGGAGGAACCTCAGGGTTGTGGGAGAGTCCCCATAACTGACAGTTTTCAAGGTACGATTGGTCAGATAATCTCGCCTAAGACCCCTTTCCTATGAAAGGATGGACTAGATGTTCTATCAAGGTCTGTTCTAGCCTGGGCTAGTCTATAATTCCTATGAAATAAGTAGTTTTTACAAGATTTTTGTTGTACTGGGGCTCATGCTGACCGTTCTCAGATGTTGATCCTTCTTGTCAGTGACTTCTGAAGAGTTTGTGTTTATTGCTGTTCAGCTGAGGCTAGAGGAGTTTTTCCTTGTCTTAAGTGAATAGTTTTGAAATATGGGGTGGTTTTGTGTGTGTGGTGTGTTGGGTTTTTTGTTTGTTTGTTTTTTTTTGCATTGTGTGTTTTTTTTTTTTTAACTGGAATTGTCAAAGTCAACCCTAACTTAAGACCACTAGCAACTGAAATACCTTATCTGAGATCAGCCACCTTCCAGACAGTGAAATAAACTACAAACTGCCTGTTGTGTGTTAGCTCTATTTGTTTATGGAAAAGATTGGATTATTTCCCTTATCTGACTAGCTCTAAAACAGGGCCCTTCTGCCAGGGCAATGTTGACTAGACCTCCTTGACAGTTCATCAAAATAACTGAGACCCAAAAAGCTTTACTTGAGATGAAGTGAATCCAGATTAAGCCTGAGAGTGGCTTTCCAAAGCAGCCTGTGAAAGGAAAAACGACTTAATGATGAGGGACTCGGTGGGACTCAAAGTTTAGCATTTAGTGCCAGATGATTTTCCAGATAGTTTTTTCATCTCATAATTTATGAAAATTAATTTATACTGTGGTGTTCATGCACCAAACTACCGAGGACACTAAAGAGGCATGGAGCAAGTGTCCCTGCGTTTGCCAGAATGAACTGACCAGGAAGATAACTTTCTTTTTTCTGTAGTTTTTCTCACTGAAGGTGTTACTTTTTCTTCACTGGAAAACAGAACCTGAAGAAGCGATGACTATTGTTTTCAGCTTTCTGTCTTATATATTTTTATATATATATATATATATAAAATATATATAATATATAAATATATATATAAATATAAATAGAAGTGAATAAAGACGTATTTCTGTTAAACATGAAGATAGTCTGAGGAAACATGTAAGTATTTGTACATGTTTCTAATTAAATGTTCAGAAGGAAAAGACACGAATTGGCTCTGCATAAATGTAGACTAGTCTCCTACTTAGCTCTACCTAGCATTCAGTAGATGACAGGCAAAGTATAGTGGAAAAGTTCAGCAGCAACTGAAAGATGCTGAATGTGCTTAATTCAATCCAGGAAAACAGCTCTTTGATGGATGGAGTTCTTCTTTTCTTTGATGTTGCCCTCTCACAAATGAGATTTGTCACTGTATCCAAAAATCTACCAGAGTCACAAAACTTTCTTTCCCAAAGAGGAAACAATGCTGCAATTTTTAATGGCTTATGAGATCTGTGAAGAGAATTCCTAGTACAATTACATTGGCTTTGCAGCTGAGGGGTAGAGGGAAGAAAATGCAAGCAAAAGCTTAAGTGCCTTCACTGTTGTTTGTTTTGGTTGTGGTAGGCAGTGGTTTGTGCGGGTGTTTTTGTTTCTTTTCCCCTCAGCATAGTGTAAATGTGTGTTAATGCAGTATTTCACCAAGGCCTTACATAGGCTGCTTCAAAGTCTGTAAAAATTCATGTGCGCTAACTCCTTGTGTCCTCAGGAGCTTGTACATGCTGGAGATTGCAAGTGTTTATCTGTTGTTATTGCTAATTCTAGCAGAGTTCTGACATATGGTGTCACACTTGAGATCACTGACACCATGTTGCTTAACTGCCAATTTCCAAGTCCTATGTAACAGGGAAAGCTGTTAATGTGTTATGAATTAGTAAAATCCCTTTAAAAGGATAGGATGTTATCTGAAGTGATTTCTCCAACATGTTCAGATACTAAACAGTATCTATGCTGTCCGAGTAGAAATAGAAGCTTTGTAGCAGTACATGTGGATGAAGTCACAGCTTCCCACTGGCAGGCAAATGGCATCAGACTTGCAAAATGACCTAGACTGTCAGATCTTCACCTGTTGCAGGTGTTACTGCAGTTTCCAGGTGTTACTGCAGTTTCCAGGTGTTACTGCAGTTTCCAGGTGTTACTGCAGTTTCCAGGTGTTACTGCAGTTTCCAGGTGTTACTGCAGTTTCCAGGTGTTACTGCAGTTTCCAGGTGTATCTTCAAGGATGGAGACTCCACCACTTCTCTGGGCAACCAATGTAGTGAACAGATTCTTGTCAGGTATTCCTTGCCAGAACAGGTGCTGCGGAGATCTCCACACTGTTGTGGAGATGACTTCTGTGAGTTGCACAGAAAAGCGTTTTATTAAAGGTTCTAGCAGCCCAGTAACAACTTCTGACTTGTATGAATTCGAAGATGATTTTTTTGTTTATCCCTATGCTGTTTCCTTGAGTTGGCCCTGCTCTACAGTATACCGTAGAAGACTTGCCTGCAATAGCAGCCCCTTTGCGGAATATCTGAGTGATGAAACAAGAGGAAGCTGTGTCTCTCAAGATGTAAACTGACTCAATTTACCTTTTATTACACAAAAGTCTGAGTTCAACTTGTAAGATACTCACTAAATTTTTTTTTTCTGTCAGTGTTTGATGTCTTCATGTACTAAATCTTAGTGTAATCCACTTACACATGATCAAAAAACTGCTGAAAATATCGAGTTCTTCTTAAGCCCTACTCTTTCCCCTCCTCCAGCTGATACTGAAAAATACATGGTGAAAACAGATACATCTAAGAAATTAAAAAAAGAACATCAAACAGTACTAAGAACTGAAATATTTCCTCAGAAGCCTGTCCAAAGAAGAGAACTGGCTCCAAGAGATAATTCAAATATACATATTTTTTTGAAGCTAACAAGTATTCTCTAAATAAAAATATCTTTAAATTAAATTTAAATATTATTTAATTGTTTTCTGTTGCAATGAGCAGCTTTCTAAACACACTTATTTACCAAAAAGTTACTTGCTAACCTTTAAACTTGAATCCATGCAATTAAACATTTTATTTTCTGATTCTTTTTAAGGAATCCCACTGGAAAACTGACTCTAGATATAGAGTTTCTAAGGTGCACCTAAAAATATTTCCTTTATAGGCTGTTTTTTAAAGTTCCACTTCATATTTTGTTGTATTCACATTTTAGTCTTCCTTACACATTCAGGAAAGTAACAAACTTGCATACAGTGGCATGGATCTTAAATCTGTGATACGGAGATATTCTGTTGAATAGTAAGCTGTAATGTCTATTGTAGTTACAAACAACAACTCAATCTTCTTTTGTAACCTTCTCAATTAATAGACAGAACAATGCAGGATTTTCCCAGGTGTTAATCCAATGCCAATATTGTCTCTCAAATATTTGGCCAGACCTTGAAGATCTGAGCATAGTAACTTTAATTTTAGAGCAAAAATCTTGAGTTCATCTACGTGTTATAAAAATGTGTGACTCTGGAGTATAAGGTAAAATCAACTGTGAATTCTTGACATCCTGTGGAAGTGAACAGACTGCTGACTAGATGTAATAACAATATTGTTGAGTTTGATTCCTGAGGACACGTGCCTGTAATTCCTCCACAGGCAGCTGATGTTTTGCAGGTAGAACTGTTGTAGCAGGACGTGTGTTGAAACAAACTGTGGGACAGCATGTGTACCCCTTGCAATAGTTGCTCTTCTGACTGAGCTGTATCACTCCACAGGGCTATAGGGGTCTTGAGTGATTACAGTTATTTACAAATAATACTAATCTTTCATGGCAGGCTTTACAGGATTTCAATTTTATATATGCATCATAACAGGATGCACATCTGAGGTGAAATTCAGTCTTATTTGTTCATGAATATCAGATATACATTGGAATATCCATTAGGAGTTTTCCTCTATCAGTATTGGTTATTTTTTGCTAATTTTCTGGCACAAATATTACTGATAAAAAAAATGACACTCATTACAAGATATCCATGGGAATGTTGTCTGTCTCTGAACATTCATACATTTTTTTTGTTTTTTCTGGAATACAATATTGAACTTATCACAGAGAGGCCACAAAATAAATATTCATGTTTAAATGTGTTATAAAAGGTATTCAGAATTCTGATAGCTTTATAGTAGTTCAAATTAAGAGTAAGTGAAGCCTTAGTTTAGAAATACAATTATAGAAGAATGTATTGACACTTTGACTTCTGATAGTTCTGTCACTGTTGGTTTCTAAGGTGTACATGTGGTGAGGCTGTTGGAGTGCCTGTGAAGGATTTGCTACTCATGGCTCCTTACTCTGCTTGGAAGTGCATTTGTGATCCAGGTGGCTTTTTCCACACTTGTAGTTCCATAAATAGGGGATTGCTGCTGAAGTCAAACTTTAAACAAAAACTGCAGATATTGTGAGTGCCTTCAGACCTAGGAGGTCTAAAATACATCCACAGTCACTCTTGAACTTACTGTGCTGGTGTTCACTAAGTATCTTTATATTATCACATTATGCTGATCTGTGAATAATTTGATCAAGAAAAGAAGCTAAGAATGTGAATTTTCTTTCTTCAAATATTTGCTAATATGATTCAATAATAGTAAGGCAAATATTAAAAAGCAGCATCACTGAATATCTGCGAAAGTTCCTGTCTGAGGAACTTTTGAGGTGGAAGAATAACTTGACACATTTGTCCATTAAACAATCAGTGTTTCTATGTGGCAATAAAGTTTACTCTTTCAGGCTCTGCAGGTTCTGGGTATAACTCACTCCATGGACCCAGCTGACTAAATGAGCTAGGCACTGAATATACAGTGTAGGAGCATGTCAGCTACCTTGTGTGTACCCATCTATTTAGCTCTGAGATAGAATACTTCTCTGGAGTTAATATATCCACAGGGTTGTAAATAAACTGAATGTGTTTGATCAATTTTGAAGTAAGAGCTAGTGAAGTCTTAAACTGGTGTTAATTATCTCAATTTTTCATTATGTTCTGGGCTGTGATTGCTGTTATTACTACTGAAATATGACCAGCTACAGAGAGTGGGGCATTGGACTTGATGATCCTTATGGGTCCCTTCCAACTTGAGATATCCTATGATTCTATGAACTGCAGATGTAAATTTTCCTGATAAGGTAATGAGAAGTCTCAAATTTGGGGGATTTATAATTCTATTCTTGAATCTGGTCTGTTTCTGAACTGTAATGTTAGAAGTTGGGGGAGGTGTGGGGGTGTGGCTTGTTGCGGAGTTTTTGTTTGGTTTTTTTGTTGTGTTTGTGTATTTTTGTGTGTGTGTGTTGTGTGTGTGTTTTGTGTTGTGTGTTTTTTTGTTTTTTTTTTTTTTTTAACCAAAGAGGCTTTGGTAAATGAAAATTGGGAGAGGATTCAATAGTTTTAAGATAGAAATTGAAACTTCCAGCAGTTTCTTAAAAAGAAATATCTTTCAGAAACTTGCATTTAAGTTTTATAAATGAAACTATTGATGTCTATTTTTGAAAAATCAGTTTTGCAAAATCTTCGTTTTAACAAAAAAGGTCTTCTGAAGTATCACAGATAGTGCTACTGTATCTCTGTAGAGTTGTTAATTATAAAATAATCAGGCTTAGATGCTAGTTAGATTCAGATGCAAAACTGAAACTCTTGAAGGGCAAGAGACAGCTGAAGGTCTCTAATCCCAAATACTAGCCGAGTTTTGGAAGCAAATCCTTTTGATATTTGGTTATTTTTCTTTCCCTGGGCATAAATGGGAAACACTTCTCCTGTGTTTGCAAGATCTTAAGAAAATATTAAATACTTCTATATTCCTATACTCCTTTGTTTTATCCTTTGTTCTTGTCTATTATTCTTTAGTCTCTCTAGTGTGTTGGTGTTTTCCCTACAATCTTCTGTCTACCCTACAGCACTTGTAGTAGCAGATCCATTTTCATAAATCACTTTGGGAGAAGCCAAGACTCATAAAGAAAATATATGTTGATTTCTGCACTATTCTGACATCTAACGGAAAGTTAAAATAAAGACCACAATAAAATTCCACTGCAATTCATACTGTGTTTGTTTTGTATTCTCTGGATGTACAATTTTTCTTGTAGACTAGAGTAGCATTCTGATTTTAATGGGTTTTTTGCTTGTGAAATAAGATGGTAATGAAATAAAACACAACTAGGTTCCAGTCCTGAAATCTGTTCTCACTTTTTCATAAAGGCAAAGCTTTCACTGACATCAATGACAGTTTTGCCTGAGTCAGAATTGCAGGGTTGGGCTGATAGTGTCTGACTTAATGAATTTCAAAGAGATTTCATTTCGTGACCAGACAGATCATTTTGGAGCATCTTTCACAGGCAGTGGAAATGTTTCTTGTGATCATGTTTTTGTTTTCCTCTTATTTTCATGCTGCTTTAAAGCTTGCCTGCCCCTCCCCCTAGCTTTTTCTTTTCCTTGCCCCTGGGAGATGTTACTCTGACAAATGAACAGAATGTTTTAATTGAAAGGATAGTAATGAGATCACTGTAAAAGCATTTTAAAAACTTACTGAAAGATGAATGGATTTTCTTGATGTGTTGGTGATTGTTTGTTTGTTTGTTTGTGGGTTTTTTCTTTGTTTTGTTTTATGGGTTTTTTTTTTTGGTAGTAGAATAGAAAATGGTTTTACTGCAACTTCTTTGTAGAAGTTTTCTTGGTATCTATGAGGCAAGGAGAAAGTGCAGAAGAAAAAGGGGAGGGATTTCAGACCACATAGCAAACCAGGAAAGAAGTGTGGAGAGGTGGGGGGATATTATTTTCTTCCCCATTTCCTTTGGCAGCAGAACTTGCTCCTTGTTTAGCCTAGTATGTACTACCCTGCAACAATTGCCCTTTTTGAAAGTACTAGAGAGATCTGGAAATGCACTTCAGGAAGTTTTCATACCGATGCAAAAAGTAATCATGTTACAGCACTGATAGCTTTGTTAGCCACAAAAATAACATGATTCCAGAACACCTGAATGTTTTTCAGAGTTCAAGAGTTCAACAAAATCAGTGTTCAGTCTGGTGGATCTTAACTACTGTGTGAACTTTGCTCCTTGTTTGAAAACTGACCCCCTCTATGTGGTGGCACTAGTGAAATATCTCACATCAATAGTGATTTGGCTTTGCAACAGTTATTCCTAGTTAGCTGAAATATTTTGTATTGCTGCTTTTAAATTATTTCAGGCTTTTGAGTACCATTAAGTGCACCTACCCAATTCAATTTTGTTAAGAACTTACAGCGTTAAGATTTTATGCACCTATCCTTTTGGATTACATTTTCATTACTCTATAAGGGATTTCTAGGAAGTCCTTTTATATTGATTATAGTCCTCAGTTAATCTTCCTTTTATTCTGAGTATTCTACATTGGAGTAATTATTGAATTGGGTGTTAATTCGCCAACGTATAAGTGGTCTTTAATAGGCTTGTTTGTCAGTATTGCGGGTACCTCTACTGTCAAATACATACGATTCAGACAAGCTATCCAGAACTCAGCTAATGGTCATACTTGAACATTTATTTTTCATAAATAAGACTACAAAATTGATGCTTGAAACCTGAAGGAAAAAAAAAATCCAACTGAGGATTTTAATATCTACCTTGGTTATAGGAACTCACACATAAAAGTAGACAGTGTGAGTTTTGGAATGAAAACCTAGTTTATATGCTCTAGAAGCAGGCATAGACAGAGATAAGGTTTAGATGGTCTTAAAATCGTATAAACTTACTGCTGTTCAGGATAGTAGTATGTCATGTTAGTATCTGACAGATTTAGAGCAGTGAGCCCACCTGCAAGTGACATGACATGGAACACTCTTGGACTTGGTTTGATGCACTGATATTTAGGATCTTCCAAACAGCTCTTTCTACAAATACATAATTTGTAACAGCCTGGGTATTTAACTGTCTTTGCTGGATTTCTGAAGAGCTAAGTGGCTGTGTACTAGTTCTTGAAAACATTTCTACAAATTGTTCTTGCACTGTTGGAAATCCTTGTGTCAAACAAATTTCATAGGAATAATAAGAATGTGTACAAGGACGAAGGGAGAGATTTTCTTTCTTCCCTTCTAAGCTGGTAGAGAAAAGAAAACTTCATTTTCACTGTCTTTGTATGGCTGTGTTGACTTGCTCGAATATACTTTCTTTGAAGGGATCTTTGAAATGGGAGGTAGCTGTATGTAGTGCTTTTCTTAAATTACTCCCCCTTCCAGACTTTCATACAGATTCCACTCCATCTGCATGCTCAAATTCTGTGATGGGTATGTAAACTTACTACATCGAGTACTTCCATATGTTATCTTTTTTCCCAAGATAATCCTTGTTGGATGTAGTTCTGCAAGATGGTGTTTTACTTAGACAAAAGAAGTTTCCAAAACTCAATCTAGACATTGTAAAATGACTTTATCAGTATTGCTGAGTGCTATAGAAATATTTGCACTTGCAGAATAACGTGAACACACACTTTGGGAAACAGCTATTTCTGACAACCAAGGGAGAACTTGTATTGTCATCAAGTAGCTGGGATGCTAGTGACATTGGTGCTTACGTAGAAGGGAGCATACATGGGTGCAGGCATTCACATGCTTTTTTTTTAAAGAAGAAATAAGAGTAAGAAAAACTTTAAAGAAGAAAAAAGGGTATGTGTTATCAATATCTTAGTTTAGACGAGGTGTATGTTTATACATACAAATTGATATGCAATTACAATCAAATGCATGTTGCCAAGGTACTAGTAAATACCTTCCACTCAGAATAATGTCATCTTTAATTTTCAATAAAATCTTTTTAGAAGATAATTTTTAATACTTTTTGTTTCTTTTTAAGCACATTGATTTTAAATAGATATTTTACTTGTGATTTATTTGATTTGTGAGGTGATGATTTGTGTGCTGTCCCCATGAGATGGAGATCTAGAGGAGGATGGCATTACAGCAGTGTCAGTGAGATGACCCGAAGAGATTCTAAGCATCAGGTATTGTGGAAGCAGGCAAGATGAAAATCACAATCATCTTGCAGGTATAAAAGATTATGGAACATCTATGCTTTCATGATGTTTTAATGAAATGAAGAAGGGAACTGTGAAAAGAGTTGAAAAGAGGATCATATATATTTTATTATCTGGGTATTAGATCTGTTACTTTGAATTAATTTGTTTAGAGCTATATTCTGTTTAATAAGCAAGTTCAGGAATACTTATTCTTGAAAGCAAAGTTTACTTTACCAGTGGATGTGTCCAGACAACTTTATTCATGCTAATGTTGTTGCAGTGCTCATACAAGACAAACTCTTACGACTACCATGTTCAACCACCTTAGTCAGGGTTGAGAGAACTCTTGTCTCACCAACTCCAATGTTACCTGTTCAAGAAGCTCTTTTTTTTTTTGCCTCTCTCCTTCCCTACTCAAGTCAATGATATTTATTGCACTAGTAAGCTTTATATTTCATCAGCAAAACTAAATAAAAAAAATACAGTTAACCATCTATTACAGTAAACTCTATTTTTTCTCCTGTTAAATTATAATAGAGGAAACAAAGTATTTCGTAATAAGCATTGATCCCAATACAACCTTCACGTATGTTCTTTAAGAACTACAAATACTATAAAAACAGCTGGCATATTATTTTTTCTTTTCCCCCTACTGTTACATGGTTTCAGGGTACCAGTAACTCCTTGTGGTAACAACTTTCTGGCTAGAATACGTTGCCTATTGTTGATTACTGGCCTGGAACTATTTATGGAATAAACAAGTTATACCTTACAACAAAGGGGCAGCTATGAACGTATTTCTATTTACTTTCATCCAGATTTGTCAAAATAATTTGAAGTGGCTAGCAACAGCCCAGTGAACTTCACTGTGGTATGGGTTATTAAACGCAGCTTGTATGTGGGCTTGACAATGTCATGTTCTCTTTGTGTCGCCTCTGACCTGATTTGCTACAAGGCTAGGTCAAATCTCTTACTAGGGGAGAACAGGAAGTTTTATATCTTGCTCCAGGGCAGATTAAAAATTGAAATGTTTGCTACCAGGTCTTTGTCCAACTAGTTGCTTGATATCTACATTTATAAAAAGAAAAGTGACTTCCATTCTAAGTGTTATACAACTAGCTATTGAAACAAATCAAAATCCAGAATGGGTTTTCAGGGCTGCTACAAACTTCATGCGTAACCCATTGCAATCCTCCTGTGGTAAACAGCCCAAAAGTATAAATGAAGATGACTGTCTATCTTGATAAAATGTCACGTAGCGAACTCTTGGCCACATGCAGAATCTACCAAATCACTCATGTTTTGCACAAGTCTTTTTCCTTGCTCTATGATGCTTTGTGAAACCTCAGGTAACCTCTGATCTGCACTTTGTAGAGAGTTCTTGAGCTTGATCTTGCTCATGACAAAGTCTCAGTATGACACAATTTTAAGACAAATATGTATTACATCAAGCTATTTCTGTTTTACAGCCCTGAATCTTAACATCATGTAGACAGCCTTACAGCACTGTGAAGCTCTGTGCTGAGCAGCAGTATTCTGCAAGCACTCGGGTTCTTGAACTTGTTTTTCTGAAAGATATTTTTATGTAAGATTTGTGAAGTGTTTTATATGTGAGAAAGAATTAAACCTTCTGGCCAATAGTTTGGCTTAGATTTGTTTTTATTGTATGTATCATGTAATACATTTTTGAATTAATGTTGGATTAGGTGAATTTTTAGTTGGCCAGATTTTGATCCTGTATCCTGGATGTTGCAGTGGAGTGCACAAATATACAAGATACAGGAGAAAAGAAAAAAAAAAAAAATTGGTTGCTTTTAGTTTTAGCTCACCAGCCAAAAGGTAGGCTCAACAAGAAATATGAGCATGGGTCAGACACATTTATTGTTGCAATGAGTCATGGCTTAGTCACATTTTAATAGCTGATGTTAAATCAGTTTACTTTTAGTTCTCTGAAATTCCAAAACTTTATTATGAAAAATAATGCAACATCTATAATAAATTGAAGTTTAAATACATTTTTATGTTCACACAATCATTCTGCTTCAGTCTTCTGAGTGCTCAGTGCCTAGTGAACCATTTGAGAAACTATCATTTAGAGCATGAGTGTTTTAAGGCAGATCACTTATGAATAGTCTTAATATTAGACATGAAAAACAATTTCTGTATATAGACTTTATGAGCAGGGAGGAAATAATCTCCAAGCTAACATTTCTATCAATGGTATTATATGGCAGTCATGTCTCATTAAAAACAGCTCAAATGAAAGCTGGAAGCAAACAAGAAAAGCTTTATTTTTTTTTTTTCCCCTCCCAAGTAGTTGAAGAAAAATAACTTAAGCTGTTGCTTAGTGCTGATTACAACAGTAAAAATTTGTGATAAATGTGATGGATGAATATTTGGCTTTCTAGACACCACTGGGAGTTAAAGGCTGGAATGTCTAGGACAGCAGTAAATCAAATACTTTGATTTACCTACTTGGCTCACATGCAAAATTCTGACCCTAAACCCTGGGGAACTGGGGAGAAAGGGACATGGAGCAGAGAAGATGAAGTTTCTGGAAGTATTTTACCAGAATATTTTCAGGGTGCAGGTATTCTGCTTTAAAAATTCATAGGACCAGATGTATGGAGTTTATTTTAATTCAAACTTGATACTCTGCCTGTATTCTTAGTATATTCTTTAAAATAATTTCTCTGTTTTTCACATACCGTCTTCTAGTGCCATAAGCGCTGATAAATCATCAGTCAATTTTGGTTTGCTACTAAAAGTCACAAGCTGAATTTTACACTACATATGTATCCAAATATATGAGATATAAAAATCTTAATTTTTTTCAAGCATAGATAAATTCAACACAATCAGTTCAGGGTTTTGACATACAGTATTATATAAAGCATAGCAGCCTTTTACAACACACTTGCAGAATCTGTCTTATTTTATTGCCACTTGTACTACAGTAATTCAGAATGATTCAAGTTTATTCACTGTTCTCAGTGATATCTTGGATGTAATTGAAATGAATGTGATAGCTGACAACTAGAAACTGGAAAATTACTACTGCAGGGGGTGGAAGAACCTTCTGGCACTCTTCTTCCCATCCTCCTGTCTTATTCTTGCATGAAATGAACTTACTCTGAAAAAGTTATATTGCGTGTTTCTTGATGAAGGGAAAATATAAATGGAAATTTTTGATTGGCATGCGTGTGCAATGGAGAACAAGGTTCCCCTTCAAAAAACACCAGAACATTGAAAGGTTAACTACAGTGATGGCCTAAGTCTGTTTTTTCCAAAGATGCAGACAAGTAACAAACAGGAATATACCTCCCAGCTGCATAATCTTTTTCTTGGCAGAACAAATGTCAGGGGAAAACAGCAATAAAGTTATGAGACCATAACTTCCTTTTCTTAAGCTGTTTCATAGTATAGTAAGATGAATCTCATTTTATTCCTTATTTACATCGTCACACATCTTTCTTATCCAACTCCTCAAATTTTAATAATCCTTTTCTTCTCCTTTGTGTTCATGTGAGCATCTATATTTTGAACAAAGACACATGTTTTGTGGCCTTAAACATTGCTTTCTAGTATGAAGTGTGGTCTCTTGCTTGCCTGCTAGCAGTCTGCTGCTATTTTCAGTCTATTTGATAGCCATTCAGCCCTGATATGCAGGTTTGAATTTGATTTGTAGTGCTGGATGTTAGGAGTAAACAGAGGTTGATTTATATTATCCTACACTGAGGAAAGACTGGAAAAGCTTTTGAAAGACTAATCAGTAACTGACTTCTGCATCTCTTGGAAGAGCAGAGGAGAACTTCTTCCCTGGTGATAAACATAAGCTCTTATTTTCTCCTGACTTGTCTTTCACATATGGCCTTTCTCCCCTTAACCTACTCTCAACTCCACAGCAAGTGTGTTCATCCCCAGCTCTCTCCTTTAAGGCTTTTTATTTTTTTTTTTTCTTTCTGTGAAGATGCTAGTCTTTGGACAAGGTATTAGCTTTTTCATTTGTGAGATTCTTTCTTTCTTACTCCTGTATATATACATATCTGTTGCTAAAGGTCTCTGACCTCAAACATTTTATTTGGTTTCTACCTGTAATTTAACAATCGTTGTAGGGGAAAAACAGCTGTTGGCAGGCACTTGTGACACGCTACTCTCTTTGAATGAGACCCAACATATATCAGAGCAGGATTTGATTTGGGATTACCAATTTTGATTATAATTTCAAGAATTCATATGGTACATAAATTGAAAAGATTTATGGGACCAGTTGCACCAGATAAGTTGAAAGAGTATGTTACTTAAGGGAAAGCAGAGCTAGGTTTCAGTATCTGCAGTCTGGTGTATGGGAAAGGTAACAAATGTTGCCTCAGTAAAGGTGTATTTGTGGGTGTTTGTTTTGTGTAGGGCCGTGTGTGTGGTTTTTTGTTTGGTCTTGTGGGGTTTTTTTTGTTGTTGGTTGGTTTAATTGAGCTTGCTCAAGTTTAAGAAATATTTTGCTATTCTATGGCAATGCAATACATGTGTCACCCAAATGAAGAATATTTTCAGCTGGCAATAGGGTATTATACAATTGTGTTGAAAAAATATTGATGCAACTTATTTATACAGCTCCTATGTCTTAAGACCTGTGTTAGCTCCCAAGCCAGAAAAATACATTAGATTACAAATCTGACAGTATAGTCTTTTGAAAAAATATACTTGTATTTCCGGTATCAATCTACCTAAAGCATTTGCAGCTAGTATAGATTTGCATTATGAACAACTGGGTTAGTTGTCAGAGCCTTTCATGGAAAAGCTGAAACTTAACAATGTAACATGTTATTTGTTATGGAATAGTGCTGCAGTTTGACATGTGTCAAAAACAGAAGAATTCAAAACTAGTGTGAGTTCTGTTAAATACAACTGATTATGGATCAAGCAATACACAGTATTGAAATGGTGACGCTGGAAAAAAATCTTGGGCATACTACCTAATACTGAGTTTTAGTCTTATTTCAGAAGCTAGTAGGAGGAAAGAGAAGCAGACAAAGGATTAATTTGCTTTATTGTAGTTTATGTTGCAAATATAATGCAACAAATATACAAATATAATTATTTGGAATATGTATACCCTAAAGTAGTAATTGAAAAAAAGAATTTTAATGTGACAAACTAATACTTTTTTCATGTGACATGGTCTGCTCTGATTTTATGCTCAGTTTTTGAAAGAAAGCTACAAGTAGATCAGCTTCATGGAGCTTAATGTAACTGAGAAATACAACACAACAAAAGTAAAATATATTGTTTCTGTTCTCACTTGTGGCTTCAGCATGAACAATTTGAGATTTAAAACTGAATTATTAATCTTTTAAACTTGTTTTGGGGGAGTGATGTTTGCAAGAAATTAGAAGGTCTAATTTTCTAGTATGAAATTAATGTGAAAGTTATATTATCTCCAAGAAAAATCTTGCACTCGCAATGAACAAAAGTGTATTTAATAACTGATGTAAACTATGCGTGTGCATATAATAGATAAAAATAAGTATACAATCGGAGAAGGAAAGGAATCTATATGTGTAAATAGGAGGTGTATTTTTGCTCTTGCTAATCATCCTACCTAGCAGGAATTCCTTGTAAGCTTTTCCAAAATTTCTTCCCCACTGATACTTTGGGACTTGTGTGTCAGGCTGATGTGCATTGTCTCAGGTGTAGGTTTCTTGTTTCATTTCACCATGTTGTTTCCAAATCCATCTGTTCTTACTACAGAGTATCCCCTCTTTTGCTAGTATAGAATCAGTGCCAAAGGGAATGTTTTAGGAATGAGATGATCATATGTGACAGGAATATTAATAACCTGCAATAACACTTATGAGAGGCTCTGTGTCCTGGCAGATGTGTGGGGTGATGCAATGCTCGCACATAGTGCTACAGAGGTAAACTTTTACCCTGTGTTCACAGTGGATACTGATAACCAAAGTTTGTGTCTAGCTCAAGTGAACTTCCTGGAGTAGTTGTTGTTGTTACTTTTAAATACCTCTATATGTGCGCTTGGAAACTTGATCTGACTTGCAGTTACTCAGGCTCAGAATCTTATGAACTGAGGGTGAGCTTACAAGGGCAGTATTGCTGTGCACTAGCCAAGATTTTTCTAAAGGACTTTAGACTGTCTGATCTCTTAAGATGAATGTGTCCACTCTGTATCCACTCTCCTCTTACTGTGGAGATTTAATTTACTTTTTTTTTTTCTTTTTTTCCCACCTCAACCTTATTGGACAATGATTTTCAGGTCTATAAACCCATGAAGAGAAAAATGTCTCGTGTGTGTGGTGTGGGTTTTTTTGTGTGTGGTGTGTTTTTGTTGGTTTTTTTTTTTAATTTTGTTAACTTCACATGTCTGTGCTGGATGTGATATCAGAACTGAAAAAATAGCTGGACAGACCTCAGAATGAGATTAGATGTGAACTTTGCAGCCACACATGTAGTTTGTCAGCTCGGGAACAGAAGAGTCTGCTTCCTGCTTCATCTTGAGCCTTCAGCCATCTCACTGTTTTTTCCTGTGAATATTCCCTTTTTTTTTTTTTTTCCCTTCTTGCCTATTGGAAACTTCAATTGGCCTAGGCTCTCTCCAGTAGAATATGACAGAAAGTATCAGTATGAAGTATCAGTAAAAACAACCTAAAAGCTTTAAGGAATTCAGTTGTGTGATAAAGGACAGATTATTACTCCATATTAAAAAGTATATAATGAGTACGCTTTAATGTTTTTTTGATGTTTCACTTCTAGACTTATATTTTGTTGCATAAATCCTGACTACAGGTTTTAAATGAAAATTTAAGGCATCATTTAAGGGTAAGGATTTCAGTATTTCCTAGTCTAATGTATCTTTGGGATCTTGAAGGGGAAGGGTCAGTGGACTTAGGGCAAGATAGAAAGTTGCATGGACAATCTGCAATGTGGCTGGAGCAAGGATGGTCCAGCGTAAATTCTTCCTTGCCTTGCTGTTAGCAAGTTTGGCTTGGGAAACTGCGTTTCACAGTGCAAACTTAAAAGCAAAGTCTCTTTCTCCTTGTCCCTGTGAAGTATTTAGGAGAATAAATTCTGCTGAATTGTGTTGACATAGATATTATTGAGGTGCGATATTATACTACATTTTTTGGCAGCATGTCCTCAAATCCTATTATATATTTGTAAATAGTTTTTTCAGTATACTTTCAGAAATTTCAAATATAAAATATTTACTTTAGAAAATGGGCAAGAATGTTATCAGATAATCCTCTGGTAAGAAAAACATGCTGCTATTGACTGTTTTAAAAGATGTGAAATTAAACAGTGACTTTGTGTTTTCTGCAGCACTTTGATAATAATGCACGGAGACATGAAAATAACTGTCAAGTGTGCTCAGAAATATTGAGTAAAAGAGGTGTGTACTGTCATCCATCTCATAAAGCCAAACCACTGGTTCTTCTACTCTCAATGATGATTTCCAGTTTAATAAACGAGTGATAGATCCAAACTCTCCAGTATGTTCATTTTACCAAAATGAAATCCTACCTTCATTTAGTTTACAACATACAAGACACATGCAGACAGATCTCTTCCTTCTTTTCCCCTGTGTTATTTTGGTTTGCCTTCATCTAGTAACTATTTCTTTTCAGTGTCACCTTCTAGTTAAACAAAAATCTCTAAGAGAAAGTTGAATAGAGAAATTCCTTTTGATACCTACTTGCATAAAACTAGACTTTGCCTAAGATGTTTCTCTTTGTCAGTAACAGGATAAATACTTCATAAGCTTCATTGCCCAGTGCAATCTTCTGTTCAGCAAAGTAAATGTGTAATTATTCTTAGTTTCTATGTTATTCAAACATTAATTTTAATGCCACCAAATTGAAGCTTGCAAATGCAAATATTGTCATAGCGAAATATGAGACTTGTTTTGTCATCTTTTTGCAAATTACTTTACCAGAAGTGCCACACTTCATTGCTAGTTCACAGTACTGCCTTAGTCATTAGTGTTGACAAATTATGTTATCGGGGAAAGAGAACTACTTTGCATCTGAGGTGGTCTGGCCCAAGTCAGCTAGATCTCAAAATTCAGGCCTGAATAGCTGTCACTCAAAAATATATATATATATCTATATCCAAGGAGTGGTGATCCTTCTTAAAAGACTTCAGGAATAACTGTACAACAACAAAAGAAATTGGTAGAAATTGGTAGAAAGTTGTCCAGTTTTTTGTGTCACTATGTAAAAACTAGTAGGAGAGCCTTCAGACGTCTTCATTGGTCTGCACCAGACATGGTGCATTAATTGTAGAAAAAGACTTAAATGAGGTGCAAACACAGATTTTAGTGTGTAGTGACAAGGTCCTCAAAGTTATAATTTAACCAGACATTAGTGACCTATGCTGTGTAAGATGAGACAATATATTTTGGAAGGTAGAACTAAAAGTATGAAGGAAAGAATGAATGCTATAAAAGAATCAAACTTGCCAGATATGGCTACTTGTTCTAGGTGTTTTTCTCCTTCACTTTAAACTTAAATTACCGGACTTTAAAAACAAACAAAAAAATTAGATCTGATCTCTTTTTCTCTACTGACTTGTTAAATTCATTTCTGTTCCTTATGCTGTTGTAAACTATTAATATTTCCTGTTTAATTCAGAAAAACAAATGGCAAACATTAATGTGTCACTTTTTAAAAAAACTATAACTTATAGATATTGAAATTTGTGGAGTTGGAAAATAATTGTATTGAATAAACAGAAAACCTTGTTTGTACTAATCTTTTAAAATATGAGTTAATTGTAGCTAATATCTACGTGCGACTTGGTCTTGGACAGATGGTTACGCCTACTTTTTCCTGTAGGGTGTTTTTGGTGTGTTTTATTTGGTGGTGGTGGTGTTGGTGTGTGTGGTGTGTTTGTGTTGTGTGGGTGTGTTGGGTTTTTTTTTGGTGTGTGTTTTTTTTGTTGTTTTTAAACCTTGAGATAAAGGACTTGCCTATCCCAGAGCTTTTAAGAAAGAGCACTGCCTTTCTTAAATAAGTCCTCAACCTTACATTGCCCCTTAGACTTGCTGGATATTTTCTTCTATTAGTCAGCTGGAAGCATTTTTGCAGTGATAATAAGTCTCTTCTCAGGCATTTGCTGTGCCTAACTGAATATTGTGTGACTCACAATTTCATAGTTAGACAAGAAAGGACTTGATATATGTACGGAAGGCAGCAGTAATTGTTATTTGTATTAGAGATGAGCTACTGTTGGATTAAAATGTCTTTTGTTGTTTTGTGATTATCATCTCCAAGAAAATTCCTTTTCAAGTTTACTTCTCAACTTGACCTGCTGTTGAAAACTGCTGCAGAAACTAATAGACTTTCTGTATAAAAAAAAAAGTATGGTTTTCATGTAAACCTTCAAGTTTGCAACTTAGTTAAGTTCTGACATTTGCCTTTTTTGTTTGATTTTTATTCTTTGAGCTTATTATTACAAAATGATCAACTCCTTTTATTGGTATGGGAATAAAAGGAATCCAGGAAAACATCAGCAAAAATGGTGAATAATTCAGCAGACTTAGTGGTAGCTTTTTATTCTACACATTAAAGGCACTATGAGACAGTGAGTCCTATGATGATTGAACACTCAAATAAAAACTTTTCTTCTCTAAGCTGAACCTTTAAGTTACTAGCAAATGTGTTTTCAGTGTCTTTCTGTAGATTTGAAAGACACACTCAGGGATTGTGACATGAAATCTTGCCTCCCTCTGTATCTCTGAAAGGAGCTGCTGTTACAATGAATAACATAGCCGTGTTTTCCACTTTCTGAAAATGATGGGGATAATGATGGTATGAAATGAAAATGGAAGTAGTATGAGGATTTGAGGGATGTTAATGAGGAGCAGCTGTAGGCCTCAGGTTAATATGAAGCTAAGAAATCCAGAAAACACCAACAGAAAACAGCTGAAAGACTTGGAGAATATGAGAGGGAGATTAGCCTAGAAGGAACTTGAATGGGATTGCAAACTATCAAAATTCTTATGAAGAGCCATGGGTGCTGGAAGTTGATGGCAGGTGGAGTATCCAGAGGGCATTACCAGAGGATGCTGCAGGATGGGAAGACCCAGGGTGCTGAAGAACACAAGGAGCCAAGCTGTCTGTGACTTGTCTCAGATGTGCCTTTGAAGAAGAGGAGGAGTGGCAAACAAAATGAATTCTGCCAACAGGCATTTGCTTTGTGCTCAGTTTCCTATCATACAGCCATTAAAATGTTGTTTATTTTACTAACCTGCTCCAAGCAATGACTATTTTCAGGCAAAGTGCCATCACAATGACTGTTCTCAAGTGTTTTGCCTCAGCTCCACAGTGTTCTGAATGTCAGAAACACAGTCCTGGATAGAGACATCCATCCTTCACTTTATATTGTTTTAATTGGTGCTTTACACATTTTTTGATGTATTATGGGTATCTACAGGCATGAATTAAATTTTATATGTTAAGTTTTGTGGCTACACAATAATGCTTCGTAGATGAGCAAATCCAATACATCAGACACGTACACCGAATGATTTTCATTAGCATCTCCAGGAATTGTTGGAAACCAGAGAATAAATTATTGACTTTTTAAAGCTTTTCTGTAACATGAGGCTAGTGAATACAAATGGTACAACAGTAATGTTATTGAATTTAGGTGGCTGCTTTTTTGCTTGAGCCCACTCAAATAGAATCTCAATTTATTGAATAGGACAAACTGAATGCAAAAATCATTAGCAATGTAAAAAGTTACTTTTTTAACTAGATTTTGATCTCAAAGATCGTTGTAGTGAAGAAAAATGTGAACAATGAAAATAATCTTTATATGCAACACATTCTACTATAACATTGAATTGCATTTAGAAAGAAAGTAGCTTAATATCCTTCTTAAAACATAGTGAAGAGACTGATTAGAAGGTCCTTAAGGTGTCAAAACCAACACCTGCTGTTTTATGTTCTTGGAAGATTTTCTGTTCAATGAGTTTAGAAACGTTCTTTTGTTCTTACAGCTCTTTTTGTGACAATTATATAGAAGAACAGAGATCTTGCCAAGATCAGATGAAATACGGATTGTGGATGTTTGCTATCTATGATAAAAGAAAAACTTGTAGTTGACCATGTATTTTTTCCTGTGCATTTTTTAATATGATGATTCTACTTTTTTGTTCAGTAAATTAATGTTAAAGCAGTTGTTACAACTTGATTACACTTCAACTGATTTTTAGTAATCTTTTGTAAGTACTTTAGAAGTGAATTAACATTGCTGGGTCAAATTTAAATACTTTATTGTGGTCTCTGGTATTCTACTTAGTTGTACCTCAAAAGCCCTACAGATTTTGTCTAATTGCATTCCAATGCAATCTTAGACTGGATCCATGGCACGTGCAAATACGTGACTTGAGCAGCAGAACTGTTACCCCGGCCTCCACTTCTACCATCTTGATACTTGCGTCCAAGAAAGAATCACTTCCTTCCAACAGATGTTAGGCGACAATTTGAATATTAACATATTGGACTTTTTAGAGTGAATAGTGTAGGATGTCTTAAAGTAAGTTTTTAGTCCTGTGTTGGCTGTTTGAACGTTGCTGCAAATGACAGCATATATTCTCTGCAGAAGTCATATGCTTGAAAAGAATCGTAGAATGGTTTAGGTTGGAAGGGACCTTAAAGATCATCTAGTTCCAACCCTCCTGCCGTGGGCAGGGACACTGTCCACTAGACCAGGTTGCTCAAAGCCCCATCTAACCTGCCTTGAACACTACCAGGGATGGGGCATCCACAGCTTCTCTGGGCAGCCTGTTGTAGTGCCTCCCACCATCATGGTAAAAAATTTCTTCCTAATATCTAATCTAAATCTACATTCTTTCAGTTTAATGCTATTACCCCTTGTCCTATCACTACATGCTATTTGTAAAGAGTCTTTCTTCAGCTTTCCTGGAGGCCACCTTTATGTACCGGCAGGCTGCTATAAGGTCTCCCCAAAGCCTTCCGTTCTCCAGGCTGAACAACCCTAACTCTCTCAGCTTATCTTTATAAGAGAGGTATTCCAACCCTCTGATCATCTTTGTGGCTTCCTCTGGACTTGTTCCAACAGGTCCATGTCCCTCTTATGTTCATGGTCTCCGAGCTGAATGCAGTACTCCCAGTGGGGTCTTACTAGAGCAGAGGGGGATAATTGCCTCCTGCTGGCCACAATTCTTTTGATGCAGCTCAGGATATAGTTGACTCATGCCAGCTCATGTTGAGTTTCTCATCAACAAACATCCCCAAGTCCTTCTCCTCAGGGCTGCCCTGAATCTATTATCTGCACAGCCTGTATTTGTGCTTGGGTTTGCCCTGACCAATATTCAGGACTTTGCACCTGGCGTTGCTGGACATCATGAGATTTGCACAGGCCACCTCTCAAGTCTCTGGACGGCATCCCTTCCCTCCTGTGTGGTGACCATACCACACAGCTTGGTGTCACTGGCAAACTTGCTGAGGGTGCACTCAATCCATGTATTGTTCATGTCCTTTCATACAGGACAAAGGGATGGAAAATGCTGCTGCTAGTATGCTATAGGGTAGGGGGGAGCTTCAGAAAAGCACACGTGAGAAACTGGTTTGGGTCTGCAGCCAGTCTGAACTTGCACAAATGGTAGAGCAGTATGACCCTGAGAAGTTGTAGGGTAACACGACCTGGAGAGAAACCACAGACCTGTAGTATTTGTGTGAGTGCTCAGAGCCTCAGGGGACCAGTGAGAGCGGTCCTGCCCTGATGACCAAGAAACCCATGCACGTGGCAAAGATTGGAGAGGCAAATCTGGGCTCTTTGGGACATTTCAGAACTCAAGCCATCCATCACCAGTGGCACTGCACAGCCCTTCATGCTCTTGTTCCTCCTGTGTTTCTTGTATTCAGGGGCTGATTGCCTACTGTTATTTTTGCTTTTCCAAAGCAAGTAGCATTTTTTTTCCTAAAGTCAAGATATCTGTGAGAATTAGGAGGGTCTTCTCATTTACAGTTTCTGACAGAAATAATCCCTTCTTATGCTACTCCATTTGGTAGCAGTTTTACATGTTTTACATTTTTTATGAAGTTTTTATTCATGGAGACTTTTTGTTTCACTCAGGATTTATTGAGTTTTACCCTTTCTAACAAACTTACTGCTTGTACACATTTCTTCCCTCTGTCCTCCTGTTTCTTCCCCCCTCAAAACCAACCTATTTAACTCTTTACTTTGACTTTCCACGTGGTATTTCTCCTAGACTGCAGCAGCCTCTGGGCTTTTCAAACTAAATAGCTTGCAGCTGTTGTTTATATGGTCTAGTTGCAGAGAAGTATTGCTCTGAAAGGTGCCACACATTTATCTTCCTGCTACTATGAGGTAATATATTCATATTACCTTAGGCAAGCATAGTCTTTCTCAATATCATTTCAAGTGGAAATAATGCCTTAAAATAGACTGATGTGATAAAAGGAGAGTTTCCTATCATATGACAGCAGCTATTAAAGGAACATACCGTTGCCTAACATATATGCTACTGAGTCTTTTGACAAAATAGTTCAGCCAAGCACCATCAGGATATTGCTCTGACAAGCCCACAGAGATCTTGGTCAAGGTGAGGTGACACTGATATTCATAGTCCTAACCTGGGATCTGATAATGAGATCTCTGACTTATGTTTAGAAGTAATCAGATTAAAATAGCTCTGTCCCGTCTAGGTTAGTCTTTACAAGGTAAGAACTGCCAATTTTTACTGGCCACCACAATAAAAATTTTGAGATTTTTTTAGCCATTAACAAAGGAAACTCTATTACAATAGCAGAGGTAAATCAATTTGGTTTCTGGTTTTTACATCTGGAAATTAAGTGAAAAAGAAGTTTCTTGCATCATGATTAGGACCACTAGCAAGGAGTTAAATGGTAGTGCTAATGACAGATTGTAGATACAAGCAGGACAAACTGCAGTCTAACAAATGATCAAGGCAAGCTCTGGTGTGTTTTGAATCATGTATTTGTAACTTCTAGTGTGGCTGGATGAAAGATACATTTCAGGGACATAAGGCCCAATAAATATTTCAGTGTTTAAAGGAGAGAATCTCTTCCCGCTCACCCTCCACCCTGTAACTTCTGATCCATAAGGCAGCGTTCACAGAAAGCTAAATCACTTGAATGTGAGTGGGGCTATGCAGTATGCTTCTGTGTGGTGCAAAATTGATAAGGCTGTGTTTTACAAAGGAACTGAGGCATTTTTATCTGGTGGGGCTGGTGCATTTCTGCTCAGTTTTCAGGTAGTCACCAACTCCTCTGTGGGTAGATTAGGGTTGGACCTTTTCCTGACCACTTATAAAAGCAGTTCCAACATTTGGACAAAGTCAAATAGCTTTAGTCATATTAGAGCCTACAGTCAAGAAGAGTTGTGGCAGTATAAAGGTTCATTCTTGTAGATGTCACAAGTAGGGTAAGAAAATAGCTACAACAGATAAAAGTTGTTAGGTGTGTAGGGTGGTGTGGTTTTTTGTGATAGTGTGTCTATTGTGAATATACTTACCATCATACAAAAAATATTGTTCCCCTAATCAAAGTAGATACATGGCTGTAATTAACAATAGTAGTCTGTTTACCCTTTCTTAAAAATATACAAAATGATTGTTAAATATTGTTTTTTCACCCTTTTTTTCTCCTTTTATGTAGTTCAGATAAATACTTTGTCTATAAAGTGTTAATAACAGAAGCTCTACCATTGCTAGAAAGACTTTTCTTATTAAACTTGCACTCCGCCAGTCTAAAGGAGCTGATTGCTAAATTAAAAGAAATCTAACATTATTTTTCTTTGGTAATCGTTGCTTTTGAATATTGTCAAAGGAACTTTGGTTGTCTTTTCCCTGTTGTAGCACTCTGCTACTTTTGATTGTCCTACTGGTTTATAACAAATACTATTGAGGGTAAGAAGATAAAAAGTCCAATTTATTGGTTCAATTGTTAATTTCACAGCTCAGTGATTATTTCAAAATATACACTGGTTGACTGAGCTACATCTGTAGACAAATACTGATTTTTAGTTTTTTTTTAGCTTTTTTTAATGCAAATAATTACTTTACCTGCTCCTCTATGATGTTTTTTTAATTGAAAAAACAGTAAAAATTTCTACTCATTTGGTCAGAAGAGTGACGTGAAACTTTGAGTTAGTATTTTTACTGTTATTAAGGAGACAACAAAGGCAGTTTTAATTTTATAAAAAAATTACTTTTAGTCCTCCTTTGCAATAACTTCTTCCTGGAACTGAGTCATCAAAAGTTGTCTCCGTATTTCCATTGAAACCAATAGAGACCCCCAGGTTTAAAAAAAATGCTGTTGGTATTAGTAACAGCTTATTGTTGCTCTCTCGAGCCTCTGTTTAATGTCTCCATTCAACAAAGCCTGTTAGCACCTCCACACCTTTTAAACACAACAGGGTGTTTCTGGTCTTAGTGGGAATAACATACAATGTAGACCTTTCTGATGTCTGTCCAATGTGCTGCGTTAATGTAAACACTTTGTGAAAAACCACCAGTTTGGAAGAGTCAAGAAGTGTAGACGAAGGTTGTGGTAAGAGACCTTGTCAGTCCATTGATGTTTAAAAATCTACGTATGGAAACTAAAGGAAACTATTCTCTTGTACAGGGAATTCTTGCTGTTTGGATTCTAGAGATTATCTTTTTTATTGAAACTCACTGTCTCACAAAACACTCAGATTTTTGTATATTTTTTTATGCACAAGACCTCTCCTTGCTCCATGTGTGATTTGGTCTCATGGATCTTTTCTGGTGTGTTATTTGTTTTTGTGTGGTCTTTTCAGGTTGGTTGGTTTGTTTTTCTCTTCTCTCCTTTCTCTCCTCTCCTTTCTCTCCAAGTTCCAGTGTAGTTTTTGCTGCAGGCACTCCTCTTTTTTTTTTTTCCTTTCTTTTTTTTTTTTTTTTAACCTGTATTAAGCTGTTTCTTTACATGTAATGTGAAAGGAACCTTACTTATCATAAACACAAATGTACCCCATAAACCCTTAATTTAGGGAATATTTGTATTGTTTAACTTAATAATTTCGTCTCGTGCTTAGGCATTGATTTTACCTAATGATATGATTAGTTATGAGCAATACACACTGGAATAGTGTTTAATGTAACTCAGATATTGGATCATGAGGGACAAATCTCAGAACATAAGAAAACAATTCATGTATTGCTATGAGATGGAAACAATGAAAATAAGATTCTAGAGCAGAACCTTTCATAAAAAGCAAAATAACCATTTTTCCTAACTTTTTATTTAAGCAAACCAGAGTCAGTGGGAGTTCTTCTTATCTAACAATAAAATAACAACAAAATAAAGAGGAATTTGAGATTGTGTTGCTTCGTCTAGAATGAAGCTTTAACATCTTGTGAGTTCCCATCGAACTGTGATTAGTTCAATCTGACTACTTACTGAATACAATGTTCAGATTTGTGGTGCAGGCGTGTAAATGGAATCTTACAGAAAGCTAAAATGGCATTGTAAAATTAATCTGAGTGACTTATATACAGCTGTCCTATAATTGAATTAGCTACAACAGTCCACTTTCAAGGTGTTAATAAGGTCTCTTTTGATGTCACTTTCAGAAACTCTGTCTGATTTGAGTCAGTTTCTTAAGTTTTTTTTTTCTTGTACTTCTATTTCACTAGAAAATTTTTTTCTAAGCACCTGTTGGTACAGTGTGAGTAGATGCACAAGAATAATACGTAACAATGCAGCTTAAGTGGCTTTTTTGTATTATGTAGGCAAACCAAAAGCTACATCAACTTCAGAAGATGCTTTTCAATCTATTACTGAGTCACAAATGGATTTTGAGTACAGAATGGGTTCCTGGAGTAAATTCTGCTGATGAAGTTGAACCACTGAAGTTTTCTGGAACTTAATTTCTTCAGTGAGGAACTCAGCTGCTTTTCTGTGTCCTCCTTAGCTGAGGTTGATGAAACAAGAATTTATTTATAAAATATATGTCCCTTACCTGCAAACTATACATAATCTAGTCAGCAAAGGAAAACCCATCTGTATTTATAGGCATACATAAATGCATTTGGCATTTCTTTTTTCCAGCTGCAAGAAATTCAGTAAAACTATATGCTGCTTAAAGTACAGAAAGCAGATTTACTCTAGCTGTAAAGGTGTTTGTAGATTGTACCTCTAAGACACAATAACCCCAAGTGATAAAAGGGGTTAAAGGAGTGAAAATATAGCCCTACAGGTTGATAATAGTCATAATGGTACTTAGCTCTGCTTGAGGACGATGTAATGTCTTTTGTATTGCTATTGGATTAAAATATCCTTTCACTTACTCTCAAAGAGTTTGATCTTACTGTATGAATGTAAAGCTAGCATTGGAGCACTCCTTTCTGAGTAGATGGCAAGAATAACTCTAAAGGTTATTATTTAAATGGCATAAATATAAACTTGGTAACACAGCACAAACACAAGAAAGCCAAACTTCCACTGCAGCATTAACATGACTTTTAACTGGCAGGTTTGTTTTTCTGAAGTTCCGTTGTGAAAATGTAGCTCTCATTGATCTTTTAAGCCAATTTTTAGTTTACAAGCATGCTTCTCCCAGTTCACAAGGTTCTCTCTTCCTTGTTTCTCTTAGCTCACTCTTCTCTCTCTCATCACTAGTGCTGAAGTCTATGAAAGAAAATCTGTTTGGGAAACATGGTGACTCCAACAGTTATATAATAAATGAGGCTCTGGGTGTTGCTGTTAGAGGAGGATTATCTTTCTAGGCTTTAAAGCAGAGTGTCAACTTTACAGCCTAGAGTTTGAAAGTCTGACTGCTGTGAAAAATCTGAATCTCTGAAAATGCTTCTGGAGGTGTCATTTGAAGAAGAAAGTAATCTTGTTTCTCAAAACTCATTTTCTAACAAAACTATCTATACATTGAAACAAACAAACACAAACAAAGAAACAAAACCCAACCCACCACCACATTATTCTCATAACATAAACTTTAATGTGTTTTGGAAAGAAAAGTTTATATTTCTAGTATCAGAAGCTAGAGTGTGCCTAATAGATGTATTAATTTTCCTAGCGTTTCTTTCTGCATTGCTTTTCTGCAAACAGAATGCCCAATTACTGTCTGTCAGTACATCAAAGAGTTTAGAAGCAAGATCAGATTTCTTGTCAAGAGAAAAGACCCTGTTCAGGAAACTCTGAATAGTGTGGAGCTGTTGTCTTTTCATTTCTTCCTTCACAGCTGGAGATGATATCAAACAGTGCTAAGATTCATAACTGATGAAGAAGGAAAGCTGGACAGAAACAAATCAAGTTGTGTTCTGTTTAAAAAAGAATTATTATCCAGAATAGTATGAGCTCTTTATTCTCATCTATTTAAAGCTTAAAGCACTTGTAGTACCTAACTAGTCTGTAGAGAAAAGCAGCGTCAGCTCCAGACTCTTGAAAAGCTATTTCAGATAGAGCAGGGGTGTCAAACTCACTTTCACTGAGGGCCACATCGGCCTTGTGGGCTAGTAACATTTGTACAGTCCTAAAATTATGTTTGGCCCTTTGAAGGCAACCATGAGGCCCATGTGGCCCCAGGTGAAAATCAGTTTGACACCCCTGAGATAAAGTAACTCTTAACTTCAGTTACACTAATTCCCACTAGGTGGGAAAAATTACTCAGTGAATTGAAATCCTATGACGACTTTAATTATAAAATTGCTTACTTCCTATCTGCTATTCTGTAGCAAAATTGCTGTACTTTGTTCCTGTAGACAGTACCTCAAATACTTTTAAAACCTGTTAGATAAGTATTTAAGATATATATTGCTACGTGCTACTGTATTACCTAACTTTGCTTTGTAAAACCGTGATTCTATATTACTTTTGTTCAAACTTCAAAGGGCTAAATAAGAATACATGATTGGGGCTTAGTGCGGTTGAAGTTACTTGATTGAGTATTCCAAGTATATATGGTTTGTGATTTCTATTAATAATCCACCTTCTCCTTTATCTCGTGTGTGATTAAATAAAAAGAAACTGGTCAGAGCACAAGTCTGTATTTTCTGCTTAATCTCTTTTTGGAAACATATGTAATATTTGGACTGGATTCTGTATCAAAAGATAGGATGATATTTTGCTTTTGATTAAACAGTTTATAAAACAACAATGCTATTTAGAATCTGTCTGTATGAACAGCAATGTTATTTTAAAACCAACAATAAACCCCTATCTGATGTCCACTCTCTGCTCTTGCTTTCGGCAAAGTCAGCTTACTTCACCAAATAAGCCTTCTTTTAGTTGACAGTCAAGTCAATGATGACAACAGAAACTATTTGGTTAAATCCCCTATAGTTCAGTTGTAGAAAAAATCTCTCGGGGGTTTTTCCAGGATTTGACTTTGTCCAGTATCACAGAAGCATTGCAATGAGGAATTGCAAATGCGTGTGTACAAAAGCACATGCTGGAAGGAAATCAGTTCTTGTCTGCATATCTCACATTGTCAAGGTTTAAAGCAAGGTGACAATAAACCATGGTAGATACTCTCTGTTAATCCCTCCCACCACAAAAGGTGATAGAAAGATAAGGAAGAGAGTCTTTAAGTTAGTCTTGCAAGTTGGAAAAGTTTTAAAAGGCTTTACTAATGCTACCAATAAATAGAGAATATATACAAAATTTACAAAAGCAATCTTGAAACATCTGATATGGAGTTGTCATCACTCCAATGGCGGCGGAGCTGGGAGCTGTCGTGGCTCCAGCAGCTGCAGGTCAGGTGCCCGGAAGTCATGGGTGGGACTTCACAGCAAACCAGAAACTGGATTTCAGGGATGCAGGACCTGAGGCTTATAGATCACAGGCAGACAAACAGGGTCCTCTCTAGATGCTGGCCATGGTCAAAGAGAGAGGAAACCCTCGTGATCACTCTCTTACATAGGGGAGTATGACGATTATGGGATGGAATACTCAGTTGGTCAGTTTTAGTCACCTGTTCCATCCACCCCTCCTTCCAAATATGTCCTGTTATCAGTTAACCTTGGTTACCATAGTAATAAATCTAAACATGAGCTGCTTCAGCATTCCGTTGGCAGTCTTATCAGCACCAAGTACGGTGTCCGAGAAAAATATGCAGTTACTTAGAAGGCACTTAGCTGAAAGGAAAAATCATTAAAAAAGAAGTGGTCTTGTTTTTAACCCAGGACACACACACAACGTACAGACTGTCTCTTATGGAAAAGTATTTTCACAGGTCCACATTCCAAAATAAATCTTTTGTATTTCTCTACCTTCCTTGGTAAGTGAAGGTTAATCTGTGCCATCTGCTCTATCTGCATCCTATTTCATTATTTCATTGAACTGACAAAAACTTTTAATTATGATTTAGCCAATTCTTTGAACTAATGAAAAAAATGAAAATTATACAGTTCTTAAGACTTATTTTGCAAGAAAAACAGACATTCCTTGAAGATGATTGTTATAGAAATTGCAAGTTCATTTTTATCTTAGCTTAAAAACTGAAGCATAATATCCTTCTCCCACTCCCCCCTCTCCCCCCGGCATGTTTTTGTATTAGGGAAATAAATCTATTAAATGCTTGCGAGGGATTTTTGTCACATGTTTCGTTCAACATACAGTACTAGATTATTGCTCATCTATAGGCATTTTCTAATAATTATATGAAACCAAATAGGAAGCTGTTTGTTACGTTAGTGGAAAATTGCTGGTTGAGTAGTAATGGCCTTCTAGTATCAAATAGAGACTTTTTTTCTCCTTTTAAAGTCCAGTTTGGAGAAAGAGACAAACATTCTTTTTCACTGTGTTTACACATCTTGAATCTTTCACAAGATTGGGAGGATGTTAGGGTAATAACATTTTTCAGTTAAATTGTCAAGTTTTTATTCTGTAATTGAGATGTCAAAAGCTTTTATAAAAATGTGTTAATAGTATTTTATGGTTATTACTGAAAAATCTATGTTTGAGAGATAAGAAGTAAGTACTTCAAGTTCTTCAAAGGAAAAATATGTATCAATTATATGAGTTGATAATTTTTTAAGTTATGTGAATAACAAAATATGAATTATTCAAACTTATACTGCATAACTCTATATTTGTTGCAACCTATAGACTTTGGACTTCACACATAGAACTTGACTTTTTAAATCTTTGAAGTTACAGGTGTTGTTAGATAAGACAGTACACACTGATTATCTTTCTACATTATTTTCATTTAAGTATGTATGTGTGCGTATGTGTGTGCATACATATTTCCAAAGGGCAGTGATCTAGAAAATATGCCATCAGGATTACTCATGGATGGTAACTTGATTTAACAAAGACTCCCCTACAAAATCTGTGCAGAATTATGATCTCTGGTGTATGTTATAAATACACACTCAATTTGAATGTAAAACAGCTCTGGGTATGACCTCAAAAACAAAAACCACCTCTCTGATTATGTTAGACTGCCTTACACAAAGAGAGGATTCACGTTTTTACTGATAACAATGGTAAGAAATGAAAAATAAATTGAAACAGTAATTTAAAAGGGCTATATTCTTTGCATAAAGTGTGTGTGTGTATATATATATATATATATAAAGTATATACTCTATTAATAAATTACCATCATCCTTGTTCACTCTTAATTATGATTGCAAAAACTGAAGTATTAGACCAGCTAAAAGACCATGAGAACTGTGAGAAAGTCTGGAAGAGAAACAAAAGTTTTTCTCTAATTCAAAACCAGTGTCCAGAACAAAAATAGCACAATGAAGAATAGACTACAGGAAATATAATAACAATTATTGTAGTATCAGAAAGACTGCACTTCTGTATTTTTCATCATCTGAGTTAATCTTTGAAATCAGAATAACTTGTTAAAGGAAAAAACAATCTCATTTGCAATAACATAGTTTTCCTCTAAGTTCATAGGTTTAAAAATATTCTATGGTTTATTTGGTAGTTTTTATATTTTCCATTTTCTCTTTAACATGATAACAGACTGGAAGTGGATGAGATAAGATAGAAGACCTAATGATCTCTTCCTTTATGGGGGAAGAAAATATTTATGAAAGAGATGTATAATTAACCTGTAGTAAATCATTAATTTTGCAGGGTGTTCACGGTCTGCTTTCAACTGCTGCTTTCTCCCGTGCTAACAAGTGAACATAACAGTCATTATGCTTTCTGAGAACTTTAGTACACTTCAGGTGATTTCCATGGATATTGGGAACTGTATAAAATAAAATTAATGCTGGTTTTCTGTTTCTTTGTGTGGAGAAAGTACTCTTCACCAGGAAATTTGCGGAAGCTCACAAGTGAATTCAAGATAGAAATACAAATAAAGATCTGTCAGCTTTTATTTTCATTTCTTATACTCTGGATCAAGTACCTTCCTAGTATGAAACTGTTTTGTTTTTTAAATCATTACATTAGTCATTACAGTTAGATCTTTGGATATCTGTGACCTTGGAGCAGTTCTCTTTACTGTTGTTAGCTAGCCTCAGCACAGCAATGACAACTCATGATTTATAGGTTAGAGTTTCATAGAAAGTAAGTAGCAGATAAAACATTTATTTTTCTTTCCTCAGATATTTATTATGAATGAGATCATTCAATAAAATAAATATTTAAGTATTTTCAAAAATGCAATTGTTTAAGCGGGTAATAGGGAATTCTTATTCGAGTATTTAAAATTTTGCAACTGGGACCCAAACAGTGAATTTTTATTACAGTAGCAAAATAAGAAGTGCTTTCAGCAATTATTAAATTTCTGTGATGCTATATTTAAGTTGTATGACTCCTATATCTCATATACTCAGGTGCATAGACAGTAATCTTGGAGAAATGTGCATCTTCATCCTAACATTACTGACCACTGTGAATAAGTTGACCTAGCTGCATTTGAGTAGGCTGTTCAAATACCTAAAAGTAATTTATCTACAGCTGTTTGCAGGAAAGGGGCCGTAGTTATTGCTGTCTATAATTACTATAGCTAGTAATTCTGCTAATATCACTGAATGTGTTCAGCAGCATTGCTCAATACTAAAAACATAGTGCTGTTGATTTCCAGTGTACTTAGTGTCCACCCTGCTTGACTCTTCAGTGCCTGCTTTGTCTTAACTTGTTTTCTGATAATAAAAGTGCTTGAAGGATGGTATGAATGTGTGTCATTTCTGGGTTCGTGCAAAGAGTTATCATGGACTGTGCAGATTACTTTCCAGTACCCAAACCATAGTAACACACAGCTTGAGTTAGTTTTATTGACTTATCTTCGGAAGTTCTGAAACAGGATGTATGCTATTTTAGACTCTTTCCCCTTCCAAAAACCTATACCTGGTTTCTAAGGCCAACTATATTGAAAAGCTGACACTAACTAGAGTTCTCTCAGGTTGTTTGTGCATTTTATCTCTTTGAAAAGTCATAATTTGAACTAACCATGTTTTAACCTTAAACTCACTATAATTGTAAACTAATTTCTACCTATAATCAGGTAGTAATTACTACCTGTAAGGTAGACTTGAGAAAAATGAGGATGGTATTAGCTGCTTTTCAAATGAAATCCTAATCTGAGAAGCTTATAGAAAGAGGAAGTCGCTTAATGTGACTTTATTAATTCTAGAGAAGTTGATGGCAGGTGCCTCCATACTGTATGTATACAAGGCATATATCATTTGGCATAGGCTTCCTATCTTAAACCAGGTTATTTAAACTATCTTCAGTTACTTCTGTTGTTGTTGAGTGTATGTTTCTTGAAGTACTAGAGAGAGTGCAGAGGAGGGTGACAAAGCTGGCGAGTTGCCTGGAGCACAAGTCTGATAAGGAGCGGTTGAGGGAACTGGCGCTGTTTAGCCTGGAGAAAAGGAGGCTGAAGGGAGACCTTATCGCTGTCTACAACTACCTGAAAGGAGGTTGTAGCATGGAGGGTGTTGGTCTCTTCTCCCAAGTGGCAAGTGACAAGACAAGAGGAAATGGCCTCAAGTTGTGCCAGGGGATATTTAGATTAGATATTAGGAAAAAATTCTTCATGGAAAGGATTGTCCAGCATTGGAATGGGTTGCCCAGGGAAGAGGTGGAGTCACCATCCCTGGAGATGTTTAAAAGGCATTTAGATGAGGTTCTTAGGGACACGGTTTAGGGCTCGAGTTAGATTAGGTTATGGTTGGACTCAATGATCCTGAGGGTCTCTTCCAACTGAAATGATTCTATGATCTGTAAAGAAAACTCGGTTAATTAATAGATTTTAATGTAGTCAGGAAAAAATGTTTGAAGCTTAAGAGAATCCAAGGTTGATGTGACTGTGCAAGGCTTAGAAGATTGACTAGACAAGACCAGGAACACTGTGTACATAGAAAAACAGACAAGATGACTGGACACAAAGTTTGCAAGTTTGAAAATGATTCCATAACAAGTTCAATGAGCAACAGGATCTAAACCATCTTGCTATTCAAATTGGCATTAGTCTCTTTATTATGTAATTAGGAACCACAATAGGGTCGAAACTTGCTTTAATATTCAAATCTTATTTTCTTAGAAATTCATGAAAGATATGAATTTCTAGTCTAGAGTAGGAAAACCAAAGGTGAGTATTACATATTTTAATTGTAACATGTACAATTTCTTTTACTCTAAAGAGAGAAGAAACAAGAAAGATGAAGAAAAACCCCAGCTGTAACATCTAACAAAGGCTGACTTTTGAAATTCTGTATTTCTGAAATACAGCTCTCTGAACCAAGACAGAAAACCTGAGATATTTATTACATGTAATCTCACTTTTGTTTTCCTCACTATGTACACAGGTGATGCTTATGTCTTTCAAAGTAGTCTCATTTTGTTGCACTGTTTCTCTTTTTCTCTATATCCTATGAACAGGCCTCAAGATTAGGCTTTCATTTGGTATGCCTTGGGTTTGTTTGGGCCAAACTTTCTTATAGGGAGGAAAAAAAATAATATGATTCAACAAGTGTGAGAGGTGGAAGGTGAGAATGAGCAAAGAGAAAAATTTGGAAAAAATACAACAGAGAAGAGAGGTTAAACATCGTTGATATGATTATAGCTCCCTAGTTTTGAAATTTGGCAGTTGTGGTTGAGCAATGCCTATACCCAGTAATTGTTTAGAATGTTATAAATCTAAAAGTGACAAGGATTAGAATATAATTTAGTTTTCATAAACTTGAAGTGATAGTTTACTTTGTTGTTAAAAACTTTGAATTTTTTCTTCCTGCGAAGATTTTTGACATTCTACAACTTATTTTATCTGGGAAAGGGATGAAAACAAGGTATGCCTGAAGCTGTTTCCTACCAAACATGTTTGAAGTTGTTTTATAAAAATGGGCTAGATAACCACATCAAGAGCAGACAGTAGCCTGAAAATCAAGGCACTTGTATGAGATGTGACAGTGCTTGCATGAGTTCTGCCCTGCTTATGCCAGACCAGAATGCTGAACAAAATCTCCCTGTGCTAGGCCAATAGTATAGCCACCAGTCTGGTGCTTTTGATGTAGAGGTCATAGAGCATTGCTTAAAAAATCTTTTTCATCTGCAGAAAGTTTTCAGAATAGATCACTTGCTGATTTTTTTTTTTTTTTCCCCCCTTCTTTTTGGTCAAGACCTGCAAACAATCTTTTTCCCCCGAACTCTTTAAAAAAAATAATCTTGGAAATTCTTACATTGACTCTAAAAGCAGTCATTTGAAGAACTTTTAAGAATGCATGCCAGTTTATTTTATCTGAGAAAAAAATTTAGACTAAGGTTGTCAGCCACAGGTGGCTATGAGCCTCATCACACCAGGATCAGTCAGGAGACTGAGTGCCTGCTCGTTTCTGCAAGGAACCAGCTTTGTTGACTTGGCAGTGTTGGATGGGCTGTGATTTAAGAGGAATGTGTTGACAACAGGTTTTGTGGACTAGTGGTTACAGTTACTTATTCCTGATTAGTCCCAGCGTAAGAAAAAAGGAAGTTTCTGTCACTGTTCTGGCAACTTATACAAAGGTAAGAAAAAAAGAGTAGTTCCATGAAAGCTACTACTTCACCAGAGTAGTCACATCAAAGTGATGACTGTAATTAAAGATGACTTGCACACCTGTTTTTAGGCTTCAATAAAATACAAAATGGCAACTAACCCCAGATGACATCATCATGTAGACACTTGCATGCCGTGAAGACATTATAGTTGTGCTAAAATCATCTGGAGAGGCTTGTGGAATGCATGACTGCTTATCACTGCAGTTTTCTGAAGCATGAATATCAGTCGTTATTTCCTCTGGAAATGTAGTGATGGAAAACTATAGAAAAAACAGCTCTGGGAATATTTCCCTTGTCTGTTTTAGCTATGATTGTCTTTCTGTTTCCTCCTGTGGACGAAGTACAAGAATGCTTAAGGAATTCTGATATGCACACTTCCATACAGAGCAAAAAAAACCCCAAAGCACAGACAAAAGCAATAGTCTATATGTGCTCTTAAAATGCAGAAAGTTGTCTATATTGGTTTTGCAGATGTGACTCATTAAAATTAGTAATGGGACATAGCTTTTATATAAATCTCGCAATTGTAAAGTAGCCTTGTGAGCAAATACAGCAAGATAAGAACATTTCAGCATTTTCATAGATGTAGAACCAAACTCAAACAGTGTCTGGGCCGTTTCAAGGTCAAATCAAATCTGTGTATCTTCCTGTATAGTTAAATTTCATATGTTGATATTGTATATTTCTTTTGGGCTCTAGATACAGGACAAATGTCTTTCACTTCACTTACTATGGGAACCACTGGATTGTCATCCATATATCTGCTTTAACACAGCTCAAAAACATCTGCATACTGTAAAATTCCTTGCCAGTTAAAATAATTTGCTATTTCTAAACAATAATTTGAATGTAAAAATGTGTCTCACTCTTGCTCATGACTAATTGTTCACAATCTGGTATTGTGTTTCTTTACCCTGCACATAAATGTTATTGTTTCAAAAACTGTTGGGAAAATATAAGTACGTTCTTGGGTACGGAAAAAAGTTTACCCACTTATTTTGTTGTATTAGAATAAGCAAAGTTAAAAGACTTTTCTTTTTTTTTTTTTTACTTCTGTCCTTGCTGTTTGTTCTCTATAGTTTTGTAGCCTTCCTCCCCTCATCAAAACTAGGAGAGTTGAACATATCCTGAATCTTTAGCTTTCCTCTTTTGCTTAAAATTGAGAAACACTTCATCTTTGCATGGTTTACTTCTGGTGGGGCTCATTTATCATGCTGAAAGTCCTTCCTGGTTTGCTATGAGTCACGAGGAGTTCAACATTTGTCTTTGTTATCTGTTAGGGCACATGAGTAATCTGGCCAGGAATAGTGCAAAGCTTCAGACACAGCTCAAGACTGGCTGATTTCAGTGACATATGGGAGTACTTTTGGCAGACAGAATCTGGGGAGCAGCTTGGCTATGGATGGTGATGATGTAAAAAGGCTGGTTTTATACATTTTCTAAGATAAATTTGGCCAGTTTAAGTTTTGCCACTCAGTTGCTTGTTTGCCCTTTGCCCTGTCATGTCCTGAAAAATGTGCCAAATTGCAAACAGTATGGATAATCAGCAGTTTTACTTTTGAGGATAGGTGTGATTGTACACTTAAAGCATGACCTAAAAATACCTAATGACCTGAGATAGTGAAGGCTCTTAAAAATAATTACTCAGCCTACCCATTAAAAAAAAAAAAATCTAATTTACCTATGGTAACTACTCATACAGTGATAGCTGATTAACCTTATTGAAGTGATTTATTAAAAAAAAAAGTGTGTAGGTCTGTGTAGCAAATCAGTTGCTCAAATCACTTGGAAAGCATGCTGTGACATTTGAAATAAGCCTCAGGTAGCGGAGCTGCTGAGCTGTAAACCTTGTGAAGTGGGAGTTAATTGCACGTTTTGGTCATGCGGGCACATGCTGCTGTTGCTAGGTTATTGCAGGGTGAGAATAGATGCTGCATTTGCTGATTGCACAAGGCAATAAAATGTTCTGATGTTGCATCAGATATGCGAAGACCATGACCTCATCCCACACAGATTTATTAGCAGTGATGAGTATGAGTTAGGTCTGTCCACCCAACAAGCAACTGCTCTGAAGTATTATGAGCTTAGCACTGAAATGACAAGTCTGATATTAATGATGAAGCCTTATACATATCCTGTAGAAAGGCAGGGTACATATTTTTAATGGGAAACAGAATACCAAGACAAGCTGCACTGTAAACTTTAAATATGTTTCTAGGAGTGACTCCATTTTCTCAACCATTTGTTATCATAGAATCATAGAATAGTTTGGGTTGGAAGGGACCTTCAAAGGTCATCTAGTCCAACTCCCCTGCAATGAGCAGGGACATCTTCAACTAGATCAGGTTGCTCAGAGCCCTGTCCAGCCTGACCTTGAATGTCTCCAGGGTTGGGGCATCTACCACCTCTTTCGGCAACCTGTGCCAGTGTTTCACCACACTTACTGTAAAAAATTTCTTCCTCATGTCTAGCCCGAATCTTCCCTCTTTTAGTTTAAAACCGTTACCCCTTGCCCTATCATAACAGGCCCTGCTAAAAAGTCTGTCCCTGTCTTTGTTATAGGTTCCTTTTAAGTACTGAAAAGCTGCAGTAAGTTCTCCCTGGAGCCTTCTCTTCTCCAGGCTGAACAACCCCAACTCTCTCAGCTTGTCCTCATAGGAGAAGTGTTGCATCCCTCTGATCATTTTGGTGGCCCTCCTCTGGACCCTCTCCAACAGGTCCATGTCTTTCCTGTACTGAGGGCTCCAGAGCTGGACACAGTATTCCTGGTGAGGTCTCACCAGAGTGGAGTAGAGGGGCAGAATCACCTCCCTTGACCTGCTGGCTCATGTCCAGTCTTTCATCCAGCAGTACCCCCAAGTCCTTCTCCTCAGGGTTGATCTCAATCCCTTCATCCCCCAGCTGGTATTGATAGTGGGATTTGCCCCGACCCAGGTGCAGGACCTTGTACTTACTGTTGTGGAACTTCATGAGGTTCACATGGGCTGACTTCTTGAGCTTTTCCAGGTCCCTCTGGATGATATCCTGTCCCTCAGGCATGTCAATTGCACCACTCATCTCGGTGTCATCTGCAAATTTACGTGATATGCCAGAAATGTATGAACTCCCTTCACTGTACAAGCAACAGCCTTTACTTATTTAGGAAGTATCTCTTACACCTAAGATGAATGGACAAGCAGAATTAAAAGAAAGATTATTGTTAGAAAAGAAACAGAGAGGGAGTCCCTGAAGTCTGCAGGTATAGTCATCACCAGAGCTGTAGTTACCAGTGCATTTCTCCAGTCCTTTACTTATGCAGGAACACAGTCGTAACCCATCACGAAACTATATGGAAAGGTATTGCTCTCAGGCAATGAGTTCAGTGCGACCTTGACAATAAGTATAGAGTTCAGGAGTGCCTACAGTGTTCTCATCTGTGTTAAATAGTCTATCTTGGAACCAGTTTCCTATAACCACCTTTTAAAACAAGGTGGCTGGAAATGATGTATGTGCTGTACATCCAGTATTCAACACTGGAAATAAATTCAGTAAAAAGATGACATTCTATAAGTTATCATGTTCTAGTGACAAATGTCAAATCTAAACAGGTAAATAAATTAACTGAAGAGATTTTTCATTGCATGCTTACTTGATTTCTCTACTGAAGAAAATTCCCCATTTTGTGGGATTTACCAAGAAAAGTGAATAACTATGCTTAAGTACACTAATTATCTCAATTATTTCCATACATCTGTTGTTACTCCAAACATTTAAGTCACCTTGAAAATTTCACTTTTTCACTCTGAATAAAATATCAGGGTAAAGAGTTGCTATAAGTAGTGTGCATAAGAATTAACCATCAAAAATGTTAAGCATTTTATCCAAGCTTTGTGTGTTTTAGACTCTATAATTGTGGAAGGGAGAAGCATCTTTGTAAGATTAACTTACTAAAGAACATTGGGCTGTGAAAAATCATGAAACTGAGGAATTCCAATCCCTTTCCACTATTTGACTAACATACAGTGAGCAGCACTCAATTTTAAAATAATTAAATTTGGATGAGATGGATCCAGTACATGAAGTTCAGTAACAGCAGACACTTAATGTGATTTTCTGCTCAGTTAGGAGAATTCAATTGAAATAGGTGTCTTCGAGCACAGAAGAGCATAGTTGAACGCAATTCAGAAAGGGAAGATATAGAAAGAGCAGAGATTCCTGGTCTTCAGAGTAAAAAACTTTAAGCTATGCTATTATTTTTGTACTTTACCATAAGCTTGAAAGATTGATGTTGAATATAGGACGTATAAAGTAGCTAGTGGTGACGAGGTAGTTGTGTGTCCTTTGTAGAGAGCATATTATATTATGCAAATCTTTGCAGATAGCTATTTGAAAACCTGAAATGTCTGATACAAAGTATAATCAGACATAGGACCTTACATTGGAGACTTCTTGTGATTTGATTTGACTTGACATTTCCTGTATTTGGGCTATGCTTTTTGATACTGTATGACACAAATGTGTTTTTATTCAATATGCCCTTTCAAGTTACTTTTTGTCTTTTTGTGACCACCGACCTGTTTTTGGCTGCAAGTATATCCAAAGGGACCATATGGCCTCTGTATAGTAAAAACCATGGATATTCACTATGGGGTCCATTAATTAATGCTCTTGACATCAGCAATCACTTTTTGTGAGGGTACAATTTAATTCCTCCAACAGCATCATTTGGGAACATAATATGAGCAATATCAAAATTAAACTACTCTCTGCTAGTTATATTTGCGGAGCTAAGCCTTGTAGTTGTGGGTTCTGAGCGATGGCAAAGGTATTATTCATCTGGTACACTTGACAAGTCAATGACTGCAGAGTCATCACTAGTTTGTCTGTTTGCACTGTTTGTGGTACAACCCATAGCGTAAGCAACATGAACTTTTAAAATAAGGTGACCCAACAGGGCATCTTATTTCCCAGGCCTACACATGTGAGAACAAGACCTACCTTGAATCTTTTTGGGGTATAACCCAGACCCAAACCAGCCCACTGTTTGTCTCACTCCCAACACCACTCTTGTGTTGTTGTCTTCTTCTCCAGACCTTGTTTTGATTTACAATACATACTTCCAAAATTTATTCTGGATGTAGCAACACTGGTTTTGTCTTATTTCATGTTTAGAAGACTGTAGAGTAATGACTGAAAATAAATCGTGTCTATGTCCTGAACTTTGTGAAAACAAGGCACTTTTTAATACAAAATTGAGATCACAATTTGATGTCATAACAGTCTGTGCATGGAGAAGGATTATGGCAGTAAGTGTATGCTAGGGAAGTGTCGTCATGCTTTCTTGTGATCTCCGTTGTCCCTGCTAGGTCTTAATTTTAAATTATTGACATAATCGCACAGAAATGAAATTGAGTTAGACATTAGATTATAAAAGCAACACTGATTGAGATTATGCAAATTAAAACAATTCCTGATTCATTTACCTTCAAATTATCAGAACTTTTTTAGTTTTCAAATATGAAAATTTGCAAATACGTCATAAGTATTGATCTTGAGATGCATCTGTTTCTTAAATATTATTGAAAAATCTTTTTTTCATTTGTTAATATTTCACATCCTCCATTGATCATTAATTTTCAGGATCAACAAAGTTTTCAAAGAACACTTCTGCACTAAACTAAGTCTGAATTGTGTTCATAGGCAGAACTTCCTGCTATGCCTATTGTTCATATTTTCCTACCCATGCAAAGAAGCATAAATATTTTATTAGAGATTGAATCTTGTGTAATTAATAGAATAAGACTCAAGTAATATGGCAATCCATGCTGAGATATTTTTCCTTTTAGCAAATATAGCTAATGGGTTCTTGCAAGAAATTAGTTTTCTGATGTTTTTATTATTTATTTCCTTCCATCATGTCTTCACAACGATGAGGTAGATCAGAGAGGTTTTAGCCACTGAAGACAGTTTTAAGAGAAAAAGAATAAAAAATTGGTTTCTGGAAATAACCCCACTATTTGTTTCCATTTATCAGTCTGTCTACCAGTTCAAATATGTTGGCTCTGTTTAAATGTATGCTTTGTTCAAAAATGGTATGCAGCCTAAAGAGCAGCTATGCATGTGGATAGCACATTTATAAGACTATTATAATAAAGTAACAAACAGTGAGCAAAACCTTGCAAGGTGTGGTTATATTAAATTTGAATGGACTTAACTATTAGTGATTCTGGAGAAAAATAGCTGCTACGCTTGTAGATTTTGTTTGTTTGATTCATTTGATAATAGTCACAAAATAATTCAAAGAAATGTGATAAAATTATCTACTTTCAGGAGTCCATTTGTTCTGTTTTTGCTGGTGGTGGTGTGGGCTTTTTGTGTTGGGGTTTTTTTGTTTGTTTGTTTGTTTTCTTCTGGCTGCTTACAAGGTGATTAGATAATTGCTCCCTTCTATGAGGGCAAAAAAAGAGATGCTTTTGAATTTACTGACCTTGTCTTAAGTGATGGATTTGTTGGAGTAAACAGACTTCTAATTTTCATATACTGTTGAGTCTTAAATGTATTAATCTGTATTATCATGCTTTGACAGTTGAACTTTTTTTTTTTTTTTTGGTAAATTATAAGTGGGTTGTAGACCAATAGGCTGTGTCAATTGATTGATTTGTATTGGGGTTGGTTTTTGTTGCTGTTTTGCAGGTTTAATTGTCTGAACTTGTGGCTTGATATGTGGTTACGTACCTCAGTGACCATCTTTTGTATTGATTTTCCTTTGTGTACTCACTGTTAGTGAATGTTGGTGAGAAACTGAATTCCTGATCTTTTTTGCCGTTCTTTGTTATATTTGTACTGAATAATATTTATTGTAGCTAAATAGAAATCATTTGTTTTCATTGAGTCTCAGTGAATACTGTAGCCTTGTAAACTTATTTAGAAGTCTATTAAAGCTTAATAAATTCTATCTAACCCTGCTGTTTTCCTTTTGTCAATAATCAGACTTTATCTGTTGCTAAATTGTTTTTGCTTTTGCCTTTATTTATGGCTTCAAACCTCATAATGAAAGAATGTATTTTCAATAACAAAAAGTGAAAATTTATAACAAAGGGTGAAATCCTTTTTGCAGTATCTTACTCCTGTAAGTGGATATTAATTTCTTGTAGACCACACATCTCACTGTTGCTTTTTTTGAGAGTAGTGCCTTGTAACAAACTGACCATTTTCATTATATCACTTAAATTTGTATTGCTTTCAAATAATAAATTACAATCTAGTATTTGTTTTTGAGACATGAACAAGTATTGGATTAAGAACATGCTAAAATATATGTATTTAACCTCATTAGGCTAGGAAAGAGATATTGATAGGTGTTGGTAGATGCTGACATAGAAAGAAAATAGTGAACAGAGTGGGTAGGAAGATACTTTTTCCCAATAAGGGTAACTTTCTGGGGAGATGGGGAAGGAATGGGGCAGGGTATGGAAATTCTGGATTTTGAAATTACCCTGGAGAAAAAAAACTAAAATCATGGTCTTATGTATACAGTGTCAGTCTTAACAAATAGTTGTAGCACTGTGAGCACACACTCAAACAGGAGGAAAGTAAATTTTGCTCTTGATGAAAATCTGACTCATGAGCACTCTAAAGGTACGCGCAAGAAGTACAAAGAACTGTACAAGCACAAATATGTAATATATTAAGTAGTAGGCTGAAAACAGGTGGTAATGTCATTTGCAGATTCTCCAAACCAATTACACAGAAGCCAGCTTGAAGTAATGTAATGACATCAGTGAGGTGTTGAATGTGATATTATATTCTGCCTGTCAGGAAAGGAAACTTAGTACCTTGCTACTATATCAATGAAACTGAGTACCTTCCCTTCAGAAGCTGCTCACATCTGGCCAGACATGGGGAAAGGTACAGGAGTACTTAAACATATATTTAAAAACAACAACAACAACAACCCCCCAAACAAACAAAACAACACCTCAAATCTAAAACTGGAAATCTTTCACAGACCTTAGTTTAACATCTAAGATATGATGGTACAGGATGAAGTTTCATAGTAATTTTATCTGCCCTATTGATGTCAAAATTTGAGTTCTAACACAAGGATTCTCCTGGTTTTGAGGTGTGCTTGTTGTATTCAGCAATTGTTTGAGTTTTACCTTAAATTCTTAAACTATCAAAAGAAATTTGAAGTAAAAAGACACTTGAAACTGAAAAACTGTATATTAAAAAAAAAGTAGATTTTTTTTTTCTTCTGCCTCTGCAGCCTTTTTCTTCTTTTATCTCCAAAAGGAGAAGGAAAAGGAAAAAAAGAAAAAAAGTCATATACCCTTAGCAGTGCCAAATCATCACGTTTCAGGACGAGTTCTGTTTAAAAGGATCCTTGTTTAAATCAGTATCAGATTTTTTTTAAAAATATATGTTATGCAAATAGTATATTGTTTATTTCATATTCATATTGGTGAATTTTGTGACCATGTATGTTGTCTAATAGAGATTGCAAGATTCTCATACCTGGTTCCACTTTATCTAGTACATAATGTCAAATGCTTAAACTAAAGGTGCTCAATGCTTAAACTAAAAGTGCTCAACACTTAAACTAAAGGCGCTTGTTTGGGGGACTTTTTTTTTTTTTTTTAATTGAATGAAAAACAATTTATAGAGACTTTGAGAAGTATCCAAAAGAAAACTGCTTCAAAAGTTTATTTCTGAATGCACAATGAGTTCAAAGCTTTAAATCCTTTGTGTTTAAATTGTTTCAGTTTGTTTCCTGAATGATTTTATAAGTGCTGGAAATGCACTGCAAGAGTCGTCCATTTTACCTGCAGTATTTCACGTCTTACAGTTTCAGATCATCCAGTGGAAAGGAACCAGTTAAATGAGTGTGAAATAGTCTACAGAGTCTAGGTTTGTACTTACAGAAGCTTTATGTCTTACTCTAAAACTCCAGTTTGCTTCATTTCTGTTACATGGATTACCTGAATCTACATATGCATGTATATACGTTAAAAATTTACTGCCTTTTCTGTCCTTTGTTAAATTGCAGATGTGAGTAATAAATTCTAAATCTCTTCCCACATAGAAGATCTGTGCTTATTAACGAGTGCAGCAAGCTTGCTGTTTTTTCTATCCAAACTCTTTTTAGATCTAATTTCTGACTTGGCTATTGAGATATCCTCTGTCCCAGAATATACCACTTTGATTTTTATAGGCATCCCACTTGCTCAGCGATTCATTGATTAAGCACAGATTCAATTCAGATTACTATTAGACAGTGCAAATGGCAAATTAACGATTTAGTGTGGTCCACTAGTCTTTGACAGTGCCCTTTATGTTTGTCTGCTTTAGCTTATTACTTAAGTTTTATCTGGGGTTTGTTTACATTTTCGTTGTATTTCTTGTTCATCTGTTTAATCATACCTTCTGAGCCATGTTATTTACATCTGGTATGCTTTCAAGCTTTACCTGGTTATACAGTAAAGTCATACAGATTGGCAGGTCTGTTACTCCTCATGCAGGTCACAGCCCTTCCTAAGTTACTTCAACCACTTTCAGCACTGTTTGAACAGGTGAGATTCACACCCTGGACAACAAAAGTGCCTATAAAAAGATCTCAATAGCTGTCTAGAGAAACCAAAGCACTGAAGGGTTGTATGCTTGGTAATTTTGTTTGTTTATTTCAATGTTGAAGGTTTTCCTCAGAATATGATTTGTTTTCCACCCAGATGTACCATAATGATCAATGCAGGCAGCATGGTTCTGGAAGTAAAATGTTTGTTTTCCTTCTACCTTGTTTTATTTGGGTATCCTTGAAGGCAGGTTCTGACCGTGAGTAGTTGCTCTCAGTTGCTTCCAGCTGTGCCTGCTTACAATTTCCAACAAATCTGATTTTGGTTGTAATTGTGTGCTGCAGGTGACTGCAGTGGCTTCCACATGACATAGCACTGTTCCTTGAAAGAAATGTGTGTTTATAAATACATACTGAGGGGACTAGAATTTGTAATATGGTTTGTCAGCTTCTGGGTATTTCACTGTGTAAATGAGTAGACTGTTGAGAGTACTGCGCAGCACCTAGCTGTATTTTTGGATCACGAAACAAAGTATTTTACCAGGACATTACCGCTTTAAACTGTTGGTCGTACACCTGTGTAAGATGTGCCTTCAAACACATTTGACAGTGGCAGGCAATTGGCCCTTTGAAACCCAGAAAGGACTGTGATACCAATACCAAGAGGTATTGTTCTCTTATGTGTAGAGTATCAGAATAGCTTCTTGTACTACTTCATGTAGGTAAAGCAGGGCCCCATACTTACAGGAGTTTGTATGCTGTGGCAGCCATAGGAGGGAGAAGTCAGTTTGCAAACAGTTTGTTATCACATGTTGGCGAAAGATGTTTATGTTCCAGAAAATTTATATAACTAGGCAGAATTTGTAACTGAGGGTGTGTGTATATGCTATGTATGGTGTCAGTCATTATATACATGTGCAAGTTGACAAGTATAGATGTGTCTGTGCATCCTTATTTGTAGTAATCAAATGTAAGTTAAATAGTTTTGGTTTACTGTGTGTGGGGTGGGGTTTTTTTTGTTTGTTTGTTGTTGTTTGTGGTTTGGGGGTTTTTTTGTTTGTTTTTTTTTTTTTTAAATAAAAGTAAGCTGGTCACATGCATCCCTAGGCTTAGATACATCAGTGTGTTGCTGGATGGTTTTGGGCCTGAAGGTATTTACAGACCATATGCCAGCAGATGCTGTTGGAAACAGACTCACCAAAGAACAGAGAAACTAAAACTGGTAGATGCAGGGGGGCCACTATCAGATGAAATAATCTCAGCTAGTCTGATCTATACATTACTATTTTGACAGGTCTGCAATCAGGAGCCAGAATAATGAGCAGAAAATACTCAGTTAAGTAGAAAACATTTTTACTTCAGGAGATAAATTAGTGGTTACTGATCATCATCCACATCAGAGAAAAATAGTTAACTTGTCAGTAGATTAATCTGTTCTTTAAATTAGCATCTTTTTCTTTGGTGAACAGTAGTTTTTTAAGTGTTTTTGTGTTGGAAATAACTGAGATGTTCATTTCAAAGACCTGTTCCAAAATTATATGTAGATATCCTTACTAGAAGTGGGTTCTCATGACAAAGACAAATATCTTTCTTTTAAAATGTCCAAACTATAAGCGCAAGATGACACTTGATGACACTTCTAAGGGTAAATATGTGTTGTGTGGCACTGGTGGAATATTTTAGGACAAAAATATTGTTTTGAGGAACACTGTTTCAAGGAGTAGCAAAAACATTCCAGGTGATAACGATTAACGTTTTCAAGAGGAAAACATTCTAGATATTTCTGTGACAATGTGATATGTGAAAAGATGAATCTTTGAGGTTTCTTCTGGATATGGTCATAATGGTAAAAGTGGGCGCTGCACTCTATTTACTGCATTTGTCATTTGAACTTACAAGTTTTTAAAAACTTCTATGGTGTTGTATTTCCCTGACCAGACAGACATTTTAATGAGCATGAAAGTCTTTGATGCAAATGCGTATTCTCTCATAGGTGAGAAATGGAGTGAATAGAGGAACAGGTCAGCCTTCAATGTATTTTTTTCCAGAACAGCTAAGTTAGACTAAGCTCAAGTAGTCCATTAAGAAACAGTGTGGAGATGTGATCACCACCTGATCATTAGGACATAAGGGAATGAGGGCTCAAATGACCTTTGAGAAGCAGAGAGGGATTGATTCATAGTATAGTAATATGCTCTATATTTAGTACTTGTCATTTGTTTAGCTCAATTCTCAGCTTTCTAAAGTCATCAAATTTGGATTCCACTCTAGAATAAATGCTGAGTGTTTAACTTGAACCATTTCAGTTGTCCTTCCATCTCTGCCTGCTTGTTTTCTAAAGAACAGAAACATGGGTACGCCAGAAGGAGGAGCCACTGGCTTCATGTGTTAGAAGGCAGTTCTGATGCTGCTTGCAAGAAAAACCACTAAGAGATAAAGCAACAGCTTCAGAGCTTGCTTCTGGATAGTGTTGTCTAAGGTCTTACTGCATTCCTAGAAAGAATCCAGTTTCTTAGGCTTTTGTGTGTAGAGCACTGAATTTCATTCTTTATCATGAAATATGTATACTTTTTAATTTACCCTGTGGACTAAAATGCTGGTCTTGAAATGAGTATTTGACCCAAATCTTTTTGGCTAATGGGATCTTCTTTTCAACATTTTTTTTCTTTTACTGGAGATGATAAATGTTTTAGAGAGATATGAAAGGAGTGCCCTAAAATTGGTAAATTATATTTAAGTTAATTTGTTTAGTATTTTAAATTATATATGTCATTAATTTTTAATGTAAAACATAAAACTTGATTGCTTTGTGTAGGTCATATCTTTGTCAGATAGCTGAAGTTTTATTTGAAATGTGTGATTCAGCAATGGGTTTTGCTGACACAAAGATAAAAATGGAATTATATTTATGCAAAATCACATAGGCATAACTTTAAAAATGTTTTTCACATAAAATACCTTCTCAGAGTCTTTACCCTCATGATAGACTAAAGAGTCTGGGACCTTGAGGCTCTGAAGAAGGAGCGTTCGCTCTTCTGTGACAGTTATTCAAAATATAGCTTGAGGAGGCCAGCTTTGGTGTTTGGACAAGTAGACCATGACAGTTCTTCCCTGAGGTTTAAATATGCAGTACTGACATGAGTACAAAATCCATTGTTATTTCTTTCTTAGTTTAAACACTGACCTACTCTTGCCCCTTGGATTAATGAACACCACCACGGAACTATTATTTTGTACCTTAATTAAATAATGATCTTTGGGTGCTAAGTGCTTTATGTAAAACTACTGTTGATCTCAATAGGAAGGAACAGTATGTACTTTTTCTCTAGGCAGAAGAGATGATTAAAAAACAAGAGGTATTGACTGAGACACGAGAACCTAAATTTAATCTTGGTCAGTATGCCATCCTCTCTTCTTCCATCTCATTCTTGCCCTGAATGTCTTTTCAGCAAGGATTGTTAGAGGGAAAACATGAGGGCAATAGGAGTTAGCTGTGTTTTCCTAAGCTAACAAACAATGTCAGCCTTAATTTGCTGCTGGTGGTAGTGTAGACCATCCTTGGACAGAAATCAGCGGCCTCATTCAGATCTTAAGCTTTCGAGGGCTGATACTTCCTGTTAATATTCCTGATAATGTTTACAATATAATGATTCTCAAAAATGCATAAAGATTTCAGTCACCATAGGAACTCCAAAATGATATCCAACTGTTATAAAAGTTTGTGACATTTAATACTGTGATGCTTTAATATTGCAATAACATGCACTTTATGTTAAATATTTGAAAAAAAAACACAGTATTTTCATCTATTGGTTATATTTGTAATCATATCCAGGAAATACTCCTTCAGTATTATGGAAATGCAATTGTTTCAAATACAATATAAAAAATGAAAAATGAAATGGTATACTGTATTTCTGAAAATAAGTCTAGGCTCCAAAGAGTCTATGACAGTGAATTTGTCCTGATCTATTTCAACTAAAATTTGTGTTTAATAATAGAGGTTATCTGGATAAGGATAGTTATAGAAAAGAGGGTCAACATAGCTCAACTGGTATTGAAGATTATCCTGCTGACAGGAATACTTTCTGTGTATACCTGTTGTTTTGGTGAGTCCATTATGAGATCTAGTGTGCAGAAGGAATCACATCTTTACCAGAAATACTTAGTTTGATGAGTATAACTTAAATACTCTAAAAATGTTTGGAGTGAGTATCTTTATTATTATTTTTTAAATCAAAGCAAAACTTTAGGAATCTGGCAGTTGTAATGAAAAAGCATTAAAAGAAAAAATCCAAGCATTTTCTATCTTTCTTAAAATGGGTATGAAAAAATGGTCTTTTAGTTTGATTTTCAGTTGAATGACAACATGAAAAGAAAAAAAAAAAAGAAAATAAAAACAACAAAACAGAAAACCCAAATCCAGAAGCAGGTTTGGCATGGACCGAATGGGTTTTTTTCAATTATTTTAAATAGACCACTTTGTTTTAGAAGTGTTGACATTGATGGCAGTGGGAGACAGCATAGGGTTATTAAGAATGATTACTGCTCTTTAAATCATTGTTTACTTTTCTTGAAACTGTTAATGATAATCAAACTGTTTAGCATTGCTTTTGAACCACGTAGATCATGAGATTCCTCTGCCAATGTCACTGTGGTTTTGTGTGGTGTGGGACAGGCAGACTATGAAAAAGCTCAGCACCATTCCTGCTTGGCAGGTGTTCAGATGAGCAGCCTGGCAGCACGCTCGTGTTCCTGTGATGGACAGCATTGTACTGACAACCAGCAGCAAGTGTCAGAGCAACGGATCATGGGTCAGAGTAGCGTGATGTGCCTGCAAGGCCAGTCACAAACTTCGGAAAGTTTTTTACTGGGGCTGTGGGATGGAGTGCGATGTGGAACTGGGAAAAGTAGTGGATGTCTGAGCACTGGGTGAAGAAAAGGGGGCTTAGTGCTAGAACACAGGAATGGAGGGGAGTATACAAAGATGATGAAGTGCAGAGTATTTCCCCTTTGCTGACCAGTAGGCTCCTACACGTACTGAATTAGGCTAAACCTTGCTAGCTGCAGAAGCTGGAAAAGGAGGGCTAATTTCACCTGTGGCAGAAATAAGAAAAATGTGTCTGGCCTCAGTTACAGTAAGATTAGAACTAAAGACTGGTATTTTTCAGCCTCAAACACCTGCGTAAGGACAGAAATTAGTGTATTGTTTAGCTATAGCAGTAGTTAACTACATAGACATCTAATTGTACAATTTTGGTCATAATGTTAATTGTTAACAAACATAGAGAACATTAAAAATTCATAGATGATGGAGGAAACTATTAAATGCTCTGTCTGTCAGGTAAGCAACGTTCCCTATCAGATATACTAGCATTTATGGAAAACTTTGGGCATGAAGCAACTTCTTGAGAGTATTGTTTGGCTTCTGAGCATGCAGTTTTCTGAGGGTTTTGCACTATTAAGCTATCCAGTAAAACCCTAGCTGCTAACAGCTGAGCAGAACAAATTTATTGGGGTTTATGAAGTCAGAAATGAGCAATTATTCTCAAAACATAAGCTGTCAGATTTAGTGTAACACAGGAGACAAATTATTTTACAAAGACTGACTCTCGAAACTCAGAAACTCTGTAGTCTCTTCTAGTCTGTTTATTCTTTTACTGTCTTTATAAAACACTTTTTAAATGTATCCTGCTGTTAGAATCTATATTTCATCAGAATTGCCCTCATCACCAAGCATAAAAACGATCTCTGAAACAGGAGTCATAATAGCTGTGTAAAGTACCTACTTTTAGAAAATAAGTCAGTGTGACACACTGAAGATGCAGTATGCCCAACTTCATATTTATGCAATTATTATGTAGTCCTCGTAGTATAAATTAGTACTGTAATTATTGCAGTCACCAAGTCATGCAATAGTATAGACAGAAATGAAGCATATGAGCTGACCCAGTGAAACATCCAGTGCTCAAGCACATCTAGTTTAGCTTTTACAGTGGTGCTTGCTGAGAGGCGTCGCTTCATAAATTATCTCCTGGGCAGTTTTCTTGAAACTGTTACAATGGTGTTTGTTGGCAGGTTTACTGCTGATTAATTGACTTCACTGGATTTACTGTAGGATGCAGAGTCACTTGTGAGCTGCCTACCACAGAAATTATTTCAAGCAACTGTAAATGGAATTCTGATAACTGAACTTCATTTGCTGCTTTTCATCAATTATTTGAGAACTTAAGATCTTGATTAATATAATTTTCCTCTTTTTTATTTATTTATTTTTTTAATGACCATTAAGTTCAACATTTAAAGAATTATATCAACTCTTTAGTATGTTTCAGTAGGAAGTCACACAGGCAAGCTCAGAAATGCAGGATTTGCCTGGATGCTTTGACCCAAATGGATGGAATCTCTGTGTTTATTACCAGACCTAGTTCTAAGGAATTGTTATTTGTACCCACAACGGTTTCTTTCAAATCTTTTAGAAAGGTAAGGATCTGAACTTCTGAGATGACTGTCTTTTCTGGAGGAAATCTGAAGGTGGTAGACTGTGATATTTGCTGACTGCTACTTAGCAGCCAAGTAACTACCTGATATTTTAGTCTGAAGACATACGGTTTGCTGTTTTAGAATTAAATTATGAAAAGGCCCCTGAAAAATTATCAAGCACTTGACTTCATGTCATATTTGAAATCATGAAAGATCTTTGGACATACAGCATATTCTAACATGATCCCAGGTGCTTATGGGTCAGTTTATACCATTTTCATAATTTTGTATCTTTTTTACCTTCTGGCTAGCATGGGAAAAGTATTTAACTTCAATGTTATTGAAGTATATGTTGGTATATGTAATATTATTGGTATATGTTGGTCATATTTTTGTAACATATCTTATAGAATGATAGAATGTCTTAGCTGGAAGGCACCCGCAAGGATCATTGAGTCCAACTCCTGTCCCTGCATTTGACAACCCCCAAATTCATACCATGTGTCTGAGAGCATTGTCCAATTGCTTCTTGAACACTGTCAGGCTTGGGGCCGTGACTGCCTCCCTGGGGAGCCTGTTCCAGTGCTTCACCGCCCTCTGGGTGAAGAGCCTTTTCCTAATGTACAACCTAAACCTCCCCTCACACACCTTCCTGCCGTTCCCTCAGGTTCTATCATTGGTCACCAGAGAGAAGAGATCAGCACCTACCCTTCTTCCTCCCCTTGTGAGGAAGCTGTAAATTGTGATGAGGTCTCTGATCTTGTCTGAATGTTGCATTTTTGGAGAGACGATACAGTCTTGCAATTGCTTTGTGTGTGATGATATTAAACATTTCATAAGCATTACTTTTCTTCTATGTTTAGTTGTCAAGACTTAGACTTACTGTGTCAGTTCATTGCTGGCAGCCTACTTGAAACAGAATGTCAAACAGCTTCTTACAGTGTTTCAGAACTGGTCCTTAGGCTGGCTTGGTTCTGAAATTCAGGTATGGTAAAGGAAACGTGGAAAAAGTTTTAACGGACAAGGTAAACTTCTGAAAGCCTTGCTAAAAAAAAAAAAATTGAAATTGTTCCAATTACATGACTTGATATTTTTACTAATCATTAAAATTTTACAGAAGACAGTGTACAAACGTTTATGGTCATGCCTCAGAAACCTCTTTAGTTACCATAGAATTTTTGTTCTGTGGTTATCTGTCTGAACTAAATATCAGAGAATCTCAAAATAGTTGAGGTAGGAAGGAATGTCTGGAAACTGTCTAGTCCAATCCCTGTGCCCAAAGCAGAAGAACCTAGATCTATTTGCTCAGGGCCGTGCTCAGCTGGCTTTTGGATGTCTCCAAGGAAGGAGACTCTATAACCTCTCTGGGCAACCTGTGCCAATGTTTTGTCATCCTCACAGGAATAAAGCTTTTTTTTCTAATGTTTAAATGGAATTTCCTGAATTCCAGTTTGTGTCCATTGCCTCTTGCCCTATCTCTAGGAAACATTGAGAAGAGTTTGGCTCCTTTACCACCCTACACAGATATTCATACACACTGATGTGACTCTCCTTGAGCTTTCTCTTCTCTTCTCTTGCAGTCTTTTGTTTGTTTGTTGTATGGGTGGGGTTTTTTGTTGGTTTGGTTTTTGTGCGTGCTTTTTTTTGGTTTTTTTGTTAGGTTTTGTTTTGGTGGGGGTTTTTTGTGTTGTTGTTTGTTTGTTTGTTTCTTTTTTTTTTTTTTGCCAAGATTGCCTCATTGTCTGCCCTAGGCAGAGGTCCTAGCTTTCCCTGCTGTTCTATCATGCTCTGGGAGACTTGTCCTCCTCTGTCTCCCAGCCCATCCTTCACAAAGAACTGCTATCCATCCCATCCATGGCAGTGCTCGGTGGTAGTGAGCTGTCACACCACGTCTCTGACATCCCCATGAGATCATAGCTTTGCAACTCAAGACTCTAGAATAGTTTAAAATTGGCAGAATAACAAAAGTAGACATCCAAGAGGGATGTCCAGATATCTAAATAGTTATATGTGATATGGGAAAGGTGGCAGCAGTATCTGTAAGAAGAAAACAAAAAAAAAGTAATGGGTGAAAAATATTGTTAAGGAAACTAATAAATGTCTTATTGGAATGTTATTGGCTTAGCAGATCTTTCTCATGAATATGTAGAGGTTTCATGTTGTGACTTGAGTCTGAAAATTGCAGTGGAGCAAATAATAACCTACTATGTTGGTTACAGTGTTTGTTTTAATTTTTATTCAGGATATGGGAATTTTTTTTTTTATTGTCTGAACCTATATTTTTGCATGTGCAAATTAAGTAAGAGGGGAAAAAAAGGGCAGAGGAAGGATACAACAAGCAGGGGATATTCAAGAAGTGTACAAAATGTTTTTATTGATGGCAAAATTTTGGCAGTTGTGTTCGCCTATTTCAGGTATATTTTTTAAAAAAGATTTCTGTTTAGATTTTTATGGGTTGTATGACAATGTCTTTAACTTTTGTTTGTGTAAATATTTTACATGGGAACTTGTTCTAAGAAAACAAAAGAGATTTTGTTGTTAATTTTATTCTCTTAAATTGAAAAATACTATACTGGTTCCAGCTAATTAAAACTCTTAATTTCTGCCTACTGAACAGGTTAAGTTACAGTCTGTGTGACAGAACTGGCAGCATTTGAGAGTTATGTCCAAAGCATTTTAGTATTCATGAAAAACAAGAGGTCATTGATCTTGTATTCAATTCAGAAAAGCACTATTTTAGGAAAACTAAAAATTTTCAGAAATTAACACTTAAAATTTCAGTTCAGTCTGGTATCTGACTGAAACAATTGCTTGGCTAGCCTTTTTTTACGTAATAGTTTTCTTTAGACTTGCTTGCTTAATAATGTGTTTTGCATCCATAAACGGAAACAGTGTAACGTAAATGGCAACATTAGGGTTTCAGATTGTTCGCCATTATTTATTTGAAAACTTGTGTTTAGAAATTACTATTCACATTTGCAAAAAGTAATACAATGAAAATTGAGAGAGGTTGCTGATGCCATTATTTGCTGCATGATAATAGATCTCTTTAAGTTTTCAATATGTTAATTCTCCAAAAGTAAAATGTGGAAGACATGAAGGAATTGGAAATAATAATGCTGGAATACAAAAGTGACAGTAAAATCTGATGTCCTTGTAGGCAATCTTTTATTTGAAGATGTGGCCTTGAAAGAACTCAAAGTTTATTGTATGTGAAATGTTTTCTGAAGATTTTATTTGGGTGGTTTTACAGTTAGTTGTCCAAATCAATATAACTTTAGAGATCAGAAAGGAGATTAGTCTAACACCGGCACCAGATTTTGCCTCCAGAAGTCTTATAAATTGCTTGAAAAAGAACAATAACAATAGTTTTAAGTTTTGTATTCAATCTATTAACTTGGTAGCAAATTCTGGAGGTCTAAAATCAAAAGCATGTTGGTTCCATACCATGCACAAGGATGTTTTCAGTATTGCATGTTCCAAGAAATGAGCCAGATGTTTTTAGCCTCCCAAAAGTTTCTGTTGCTTCAATCGGGGCAAAGGAGCTAGAATGGAATTCCAACCCAGCTGTTTATTTCTGAAAAAGTAGTTGACATCTGTCATAAATAGTTCTGCCTCTCAAAGTTAATTTAATACTTGTTATGCAAAGCAGAGAATCAAATTGAAAAATCTTTAATCATTTTGGTGAGTTTTTGCAAAACAGCATTACCAAATTATAAACATAATCATTTTTAAAGGCCTACTATTATTATTCAAGAACATCTTATTCATTTTCATTCTGTATTTCTAGGTACTAAAACTCCAAGTGAATTTTACTTTCATGCACTATCATGGTATGCAATAAAAGAAAAAATACTGATCTAAATATTATTTGGCAATATCTAAGCTAAGACTCATTCCTTAGAGAAAAATTAATTTCCTGCCCCACCTTCTCTGCCTCTGAATTCTTTGAGCTGCTCTTTTGATTTATCTTTCCTGATTTTTTCTTATCTTTTGTTGATTTTACATGTTGCTTGTCATTCTGCATTTATTGTATTAGCAATACCTCAACTTTTGTTCCAGTATAATACAATACCAAAAATTCAGAGTACTCTATATTTTATCTTGATTATACATTCATCGTACTAGACCTCCTAGTATAGCAAACTCTTATAGGGCTACCACAAATCACATCATGTTAGCTGGCTACGTTTTTCACTGGAGAAAATATTGATCATAGTGGCTGAGCAAGGAGTTCTAGGAATAAGAGTTATATGCCATGTTTCAGCTACTTTTCTGCGGAAGACTTCCCTTCTTCCTTCTTCTGTCTCGCTTTGTTTCAACCAGAAATCTGGCTGTTTGCATGTCTAGCATGGATTGAGGGCTTTTTTAATCCAATTTTTGAGCACCCAAGATACTTTCAAACCAGTAGAGTAGACTTGCTACAGTTTTTCTGGCTCTTGAAGGAAGGTGAGTACAGTCATTTTGGTCCTTTTTAGTTATAAAATGTGGGTTCATCTTTCAGACTGCAACTGAATCCATCTTAAAGCACCCTTGAATACAACCTTGAGCAGCACTGGTTGGGAAGACAAAGGTTCTGCCACTGCGGTTGTGGTCTCTGCTCCAACAGCAGTGAAGCAGAGCATGCCAGCTGAACAGTTATCTGCAAAGAAGCTTGAAAATCCCTCCTAGCATAAACATCTCATTTGTGTATCCAACTGGAGAGATCTTTGATTAACCAGGCTGTGCACCACCTGGAACAGTTCTGCAGATTGGGGTATGGCAGATGGCTTTGCAGAAGCAAAGAAAGCTTCATCTTTTTGCCTTTAGCACAGCCCTGGCTTTGTGATTTCAGAGTGGTTTGGAGTAGTTAGGAAACCTAGAACATCTGTGCTTTACCAAGCTCTCCTCTCGCTTCATCATCTTCAGATTGTTGGCCAGCAAGGTACGCTCTGAGGATGGAGGGGATTTAAAAACAGCACTAAAAGGAAGACACAGTGTTTATAGTATAGAAAAATTGTTGTACGTTCCCACTGTTTTGAACTGAGTCTGTAGCACTGCCCAGACCGTGGTTTTGATTGCCGGTGTTTTCACTATTACTTTTTCTTTCCATTCTTGACTTCTTGAGGATTTATTTATAACTTTTTAATTATTATTATTTTTATTGAAAGATAACTTTTAAAGATAATTTTTTTTTCCAATTGAAAGATCTGTATTCTTTTATAGACTATCTTCTGTCCCTTTGGTCCCCTTTCCCCCCTTGGGGAGTCAAATTCTGACTCTCTTCACTTCTTACAGTTTTACTTTCTGCTACAAGAATTCTACTCTGTTCTTCTCAGTCTTTCTTATCTTTCTTTCTTCCTATCTTCCTCACTTGTGTATGAAATTGGAAATATCACAAAACGTGCTGTTTCCTCATGGGAATCACAATGAAGTGCTATGTCTCTTTAAAAATACCATAATAATTGAAATCGATTTCATGCAAAAATATGCAGTGATAGAATAAGTGCTGTTTAGCTCCTTTTACTGTGATGTGCCTGGAATTTTGGAGTTATTGGTTAATGATGAGCTGTTGATACCTCTGACTCAATGCTAAAGAGCAAAGACTAAACAAAGAAAGAGTTAAAATATATTGTAGTGTGCAAAGTGATTCTGAAATTGTTGCACTTTCTATTAATGTAATATGTCAAACCCACCATGTCTTATTGCTCCCCTCCCAACTCCAATATATTAGTCAATCAGTAGTTAATAAAATAAGTGCAAATAAACAATCGCGAGGAGAGCTCATTGTCCATGAAAGTACCATAAGGTCATTTAATGTCAATGTGATGGGTATTTCTTGGTATTTTTTAGAGCAGTTGAAGCTGTGGAAGGATGAAAGCATGGCCTAATGCTATTAGCCAGGCAATATTTCCTGTACAAACTAGTGTCACCATAATTCCTACCCATGCTTTTGGACCTTTCCACAACATGACACCAGCACAGATGGCAATGCAACAACACAATAAATCCCATAGCAAGCTTGTTGCGTTTGGAATAGGTGAGGATCACAGATCAGTACAGAAGGGTTGTCCTTATGTGCAAATACCTCAGTCTACACCAGAAGCTCAAATCTGTGAAACTTGCTTATCCATTCATCTTGAGTCATTTCTAATGCCAGCTGACCACAACTCTTGCTCAGCCTTCAGGGAAACAAACCATGCATAATAAATCTCTCCTGATTATTCTGATATACAAGCACCATAGGCTCAGCTCTACAATAATATTTTTAGATGCTTAATTCATGTTGATTTAAGTAGGGCTATGTATCTAAGCAACTTTGACATCAAAAACATTCCCTTCTGTTGTTTGTTGCAAATAAAAATGACTAGTGTCTTATACTTCCAAGCAAGCCTGTACAAAATAAAATACGAATCTCTTCTATTTTCCTTCCTACTTCTTATAGAAGAAGCAGATACAGTTCTATATGTTTTTCTCTCTGTCCTTTTTGAGGCATCGCTTTAGATTAAATCATATTATATACCACAAAAATAATTTTCTTTCCAAAAGATGTGTGATGGAGCCCTGCTTTCCTGGAAATGGCTAAATATCTGCCTGCTGATGGGAAGTTGCAATTGAATTTCTTGCTTTGCTTGCATGTGAAGCTTTAACTTTCCCTATTAAACTGTCTTTACCTTAAAGCAAGAGTTTTCTCACTTTTACTCTTCCAGTTCTCTCCTCCATCCCACTGTGGGGAAGGGAGCAAGCGGCTGGGTGGGGGAGAGCTGCCTACAGGGGTTAAACCACAAAAACTGTGTAGAAAATTTGTGTAGTGTGAAGAGTTTCAGAATCTTATAAATGTAATTGGTAGTTAATGATTTTGAAACAGTAAGGAACCTGGCTTATTGTTTTCCATTTGTTTTTAAAAGAAGAAAAGCTTATGAAAAACCTTATTGCACTGCACCCAGCACCATGAAGGATACCTGCATTATTTTATATTCTTATCCAATGCACTTTGAACTTTTTTATTTGGCATAAATTGTTTCTTGTTATGTTCCAAAACACATTGACTGACTCAAGCTGTCATAATGCATTCCTCTTCAAAGCATCGACTCAATCTCAGAACTTTAAAATATGGAGGTAATACATCAGGAAAGGACTATGGGATGTTTAAATGAAGTATCACTAATGGTCAGAACAAGAAGTAAAGGTAATTGCAAATGGAAAAAACACACAAGAGTCCAAGGGAAAATGGGGAATGTCTGGTTTTAAACTTTAGAAAATGCCAGAGTGAATTCCAAGTTTGAAATGGAATCTGAAAACATGTATTTTCACTTTTTGGCAGTCTACTTTGTGATGAAGAGGAGTATCTCTCTGTTCTCCTGTGCTCTGACAACATCACAGGTAATGCTATAGTATATGAAGTCTCAGGCATATAATTGATTCCCCTTCAGTTATATAGGTAGTCAGACCTTTTATAATGATTAAAGTATTTTGTTTCAATATTTATTCTTTTTCCTGATTTTTTAAAAAAAAAGGGAAAAAAAAAAAAGAAGAAAAACCCCACTCGTTTTCTGATAGAAGTATGGAAGTATGGAGATGAACAGGTGAAATACAAATGTTAAATAAGGTCAGAAAAGTTGTAGTGAGATTGAAGTCATTTCAACGAACTTTGTTGTCTTGCCTTTTCTGTGTGTACATGTTTATATATATGGTGGTAGTAATAATCCAGGGAAAAAACAGAAGAAGAAAATGGGGAAAACACTGGTGGGGAGATGGAGGTTAAAAGAATTGCACTGCTAACATCTTGAATAAAAGACCTGCATGATAACATTGCTGTTTTCCACAGAGCCCTATAGATATGGAGTGGTTTTGATGTGTAAGATGATTGTGTTTGCTCCTGGAGTTGTAGCTCCTGATTGGGTCTTTACCGAAGGATTTTTCTTCACTCAAAATGTTTGTTCTGTCTCAGGGAATTCCTTTCAGATAGGCTGCAAGATGCTCTCAGATTGGTTGGAATGGGATAGGGGTGGTGTTGCTTCCATGTTCCATGGAAATACAGTTATGGATGGCAGTACAAGGGATTTGCTAGTTTCATAGGGTTTCTGTGTTTACATAGGAGGAAAACCAAAAGATTTTAGTTTGTAGTTTGAAAAGGAAAAGGTTCTTCATTCTCATGTTGGCAATAACTTTCAAACACCTGTCTACCTGTACTGTTTAATGCATTTGTATTTCAAGTGCAGCAGTGGTTGGAAGAGGATAAATGTTTATGTGCTGGAAAAATTGTGATAAGTTTTGATGCGTGAAGTTACTACATGCTTCATGCAGGGTGGGAAAATTGGACACACTTGCTTGTGATGAGGCTCAGCAAGACTTCCATGCACAAAATATCAACTGCCAGATGTGCTTTATCTGTGCTAGATGGAAGAGGAATATAAATGAGGTCAAACACCTGTGTGTGTAAACTGACATTTCAGATAATGTTTTTTCACACTCTGCAGCAATTAGATTTGTCACTTAGAGAAATTGCATGACACTACTAATGTGTCTTTAAAGAATGACTTAGAGCTAGGGGTTTTTTTTATTAATGCTACTTGTAAAAGTATCCCAAATTATGTGTCCTGAAACAAAGAATGTGAATTGTAGGACTTGTCAACTGAAACATGACTTCTATTTCATGAACGTTGATGACAGCAATAACTATGAATCTTTGATACAACACACTCATACCTGCTCATCCTCAGGAGAAGCTATACCCTTTCCCTCCCCCAAGCAAATGAACCATTATTTCTGCTTCATAGGAAGGTGTACTATGGATTGTTTTGTGATTGATTAAAGAATATATGGCATGTGTCGGAAAAGTAAAAAGCATCACAGTAATTATTCTTTAAAAACCCAACTTCTATTGTAGTGAGAATACTTCCATATTTTTCTTTAGGTAATGGTTTTATTTAATTTAAAAAGTATTAAAAATGTAGGTGTACTGCTGACATTAAATTTTAAGAGTTTGTGTATGTTATAATGAAATGAGAAGAGTAGAGGCAGAGAAGATAGTAAAACCTGCAACAGGGAAGCAAATTTTACTATTTCCACCAATACCAGTAACATTTGGCACGGCTCCAACACTATTCTGAGACTTCACCACCTTGTGCCAATGCGTTTGCTGGCATAAGTAAAACAATTAATTTTTATTCCAGAGACACTGCTACCAATATTTTCAGCAAAATCAGAGCGCTGGAAAACTCCTGAAATGGTTGAATTTTTAGCTATTTCCACTAAGAAAAGTTACAAACCTTAGTGAATAAGACATGAGCATTTATAAATTTAATGCATTGAAACTATTTTAATAAAGAAGGTAGAAAGGAAAATAGACATTTATGAGTAAAAAAAACGCAGCAGGTAACATAAAAAGGATTTGTCCATTTCTGAGTTTTGTGTGTGTGTTGTGGGTTTTTTGCTGCTTGTTTTTGTTTGGTATTTTTTTGTTTTTGTGTGTGTGGGTTTTGTTTGTTTGTTTTTGTCTTTTCTCTTTCTCTCTCTTCTGGTTCTCTGAAATAATCTCACTTTTCAAACCACCTTTAACCCTCAGCAGTGCAGTAAAGCTAATATCAGATCCTGTTGCAGGGATGGGCTGGAAAAAAATCCAGTGCTTGGTTCAGTGATAGGAGTTTTACTTCTGTGCTACCTTTTGTTAGAGGTACAATAGGAAAATTCACTCTGGGATGGTGACAAGGATCTGGTTAAGGAAAGAGTGAGTCAGGTACTGGGCTGCTTACTCATCAGAAAGCTTTGGCTGGAATGCCAGTTCTTCCTTTTTCTCAGCTTTTGGTAAGAAGATTTTTGTTCTTTCTTGATGGAGGACAAATGCATGTAGATTTTTGGACAATTTTTCACATGTATATGGATATAGAAATATAATACTGGGAAATACATATATAATGTACTCATTACTCGCAAAGCATAAGTTGAAATGGCTACTTAATGTCTCAATTTCAGATAAAGCTTCCCTTTCATTTTAAGCATTTACTGTATAGCAATAATTTACTTTTTTGGAAGACGTTGGTTGTGTTTTGAATTTTGAGCTAAGAACATGATTGAGAAAAAAAATATTTGAAAATGGTCACAAGGTCCTATTGTTAAACTGTGGGCCGGAGTTTCTAACTTCTACAAGGAGGAACATTAATCTGTAGATGTGAAGTCTGATGAAGCCTGATAGTATTATGGTTCCACTAATTAAAAGAATTGCTGTCAGTTTAACTGTGATAACATATCTTAAAACACAGACTGTCCTTGCAGGAAATGCCTGAAAATTGCATCTATGAGTATACATAAAAGATATGAGTACAAAATACCAGAAACCTGTAGAGAGCTCTTGGAGGCTGCTTTAGGTCAGAATCCATGTGGTACTGGCCCTTAAAGTCACTTGGGCTGTGCAAGGGGATGCAAGACACCTCCTGATTGAACTTTGAGAAAGTAGTTCCCTATTCAGTCTGCACTAGTATAAATCAATTCCGCTCCTTATAAATGCAGCTGTTCATTCTCAAAATAAGAATGGTTTTGTTCATTTACAACACTATGGATTTTTTTTCACCTGTCTCATTTGTGCAGGTATGGGGTTTTCCTTCTCTCCCTGCTATTCCTTCTTTTGATGAAACTCCTTTTACTGAGATGAAGCAACAAAATGTTGATATAGGTTTATGCAGGTATAATATATGGATCTGTCCTTCCTCTCTTCCTTAGGGAAAAAAAAAATCCCATGGGATATACACATTTACTGGTTCTATTTCTTACATTCTCTTTCAATGTTGGCTGTCAAAGGCAGAGATAAGAAATCATTCATGTTTTGTTTTCTTGCAAATATAAGGGATTCCTCAGAATAGATAAGATTATTGCATACAGTTTATGTGGCTTATTATACATCTTTTCTAATAGCATTGCAGGGATAAGCCTGGACTTGCTATATTTAAACTGTTCAGGGCTGGATTTTCACTTGGAGATCAGCTGCATTTACAGACATTTTATCAAGTATCAGACTGCTTGGTTCTACAAATGAGCTTGGAACTGGAATGTGGGTTGGCAGTATTTGTTATGTCGTCACTGAAAATATGGCATTCCCAACACAGATCTATTTGCACATTATGTTAAAGCTGTGGAAAAGATTAATTTTCTACTCTTTCACCCTAGATAATGCCTTTAAAACATGTTCTGGAAAATTATTATTTTTTTTTAATTGAAACCCTGTGAATTATGTAGGCGCATTAGTGGATACTAAATTAATTGTGATAAAGTAAAAGAAAGACATTCCTGTCCTTTATGATAATTTAATGAGAGTATTTGCTCAGTGCAGCATGGTGAACAAGAGAGTGAAAAGGTACATCTTCTGTAAATTCACCTTGTGGCTTCTGATGTGCTGCATTCTATTCAGGCTACTCTAACTTGGGAAAAGGAAAAAAAAAAATATTAAAGGAAACAGCAGAAAAAGACCAAAAAAAAGAGATGAACCCATTTACTTTAAAAACCATAAAACTAATAATATCGCTAGGCAGAGATAAGTTAGTTTTGCAAAGGAAAAAGGACATGAAAATACAATTTTATATTGACCGAAGTGATAAAACATATTCACAAAGGTTGAAAGCATTTCCTGGTCTAACACAGTGGTGCTCCACAGGCGCCTTCTTGGCTCACTCTTTCTTGGTCAAATGAATTCAGCACTGGTTCTGTAGTATTTTTGCAGAGCATGTGTAAGAATTTCTTAGTTGGAGGTTCTGTTGCACTCAAAACAGTTCTTGGTGAGAAGGGAAAGGGAAAGATGAGGGTCAGATGTTATAAGCAGTCATCTGAACATGCAGTTAAATGAGAGTAAGATTTAAATTCTGGTATGTCTTGAATATACTCTCAAAACACAAACGTATTCTGAATGAAACAATTGTGCTAGCCTTATCTGTAGTTTCTACTCAAGCAAAACGATCACTTAAAATAGTTTCCCAATCAAAAACTACAGAAGCTTCTCATCTGCTCCATCATATATGAAAAGATGCAGGACTGCGTGAAATTTCAGGAGCAGAAATTCATTTTCTTATCTTCTCTTTATGTGATGTCTCTTGTATTGATGTCTCTCAAGTCAGCTAAGAAACTGACTTCCAAAATACATCCTTTCTACAGTGCAGTTTCGTTTTGACATAAAGTGAGTGTGGTTGTAACACAGTGGGATCTACATGAAATGTGCATTTTCCAACTGTTTGAGAAAGATTTTATGAATGAAGTTTAGATGTGAAGCCATGAACATATATGAAAGTGCAACATAACACAAAACAGAGTTCTGTTTTTCTCACTTGTCTGGGAAAACTAAGCCAAACTGAAGTTATCCTTTCCTAAGGGCTACTACTTATTTTTCTTATATGATTTGGTTTAACATGTACAGCTCTGACATCAGAGAGGGTAACTCTCTTGAGATTAGTGGCATAGTACTTCAAATGTTTAAAATATTTTTTCTCATTTGTGATTAAATGATAAACAAATTTCTTTAGGATTTTGTTAAACTCTGAGGAAAGCTCTTGATGCTATGCTGACTTAGTCAAATACAACACAGCTCATATCTCCTATACTCAGCACAGGACATTGGACCACTTCATTGGACCCATCACATAAAACTGATCAGCAATGCTTAGATGAATAAGCTTCTGAATATAAATTACAGAGAAAATGATGCATTGTCATCAAGCCTCCTGTCATTGTAGTGTGTTGGATAAGCGTACATGTGATCAATTACTTCTTTTTTTTTTCTTTATGTATTATTGTCGAAAAAATTGTCCATTGTTTACTATGCTTAAGATTTTAAGATTTCCGGACAGTCTAAGCAATATTATTTATTCAGCTATGTTTCTTTTATTTGAAGTCTAAAAACCAGAATATGAGTTCCAAATATTTGTAAGAGTGTTTCAAGTTCATGTACCCATATGCTCATATTAGCATTGTCTCTGATTCAGGAAGTGGAAAGACTGATGTCTGTCTCTGCTACTTACTGTAGCTGCTAATGTTCTTCTATCATTACTTTCAGACATGCTGACATTATTCAAGACCTTGGAAAATCTTGACTAATAATGACAAAAAGCTCCCCTGTAGTGATAAAAAGAAAACACTTTGACAAAAATCTAGTTTCTTGACAGGAAACCATGTTTCTTACTACTGAATATATAAACATTGTTAAAACTGGACAAAAAGATGGTGTTTGATTATAGTCTGGGTCATGATTGCTCAGAGCAGTTTGAAAGGACAATATTAATCAGTATATTAATATATAGTTATAATTGTCATCTAATACTTTTGTTCTTGATGTAGGCATTTACTTATTCATTTTTACAGTAATCATTTTGCAGTACTTAAGTTTACAATAACAAATATATTCCATAAAGAATGTTGTCATAGAAGAGTAATTTTCAGACTTGCATAAAGCAGCAGTGCCTATAGACTTGTAAATGAACTATCGTTTTTCATTTTGAAAGATTACTTGAATTATGTTTCAGACAGTCTGAAGATTTTGACTGGTACATCATGTTAGACCTCTAAGAGCTGGTAAGATAGATCAGACTCATTCTGAAAGTGGTCGTGGTGGAGAGTGGTTTCTATTTCATATGTCAATAGTATGAGAAATCTTTCTAATTCATGATGTGAAAAGGAATTTCAAAAGCTGACACAATCACTCAGATTTCAAGTATGACACTTGCTGCTGATAATTCCACTGTGTCTCCCGATACCTGAATAGGGATCACTGTTGATGCTGGGCTCTACATTTTGAGGCATTTGAGGGTTGTTATAAACATCTAAGTTTTGGATAAATTAATTTTCTGCATCAAATGTTTGTGGCACTTGGGAAAGGAGCATATTAGTTCACACTAGAGGATTCTTGGTTTTCCTATGCAATTAAAACTGATAAGTCAAATTCAGAGTTATCATCCTGTAGCTTTCTACGTAGTCTTGCCAACTACAGGCAGTACTTACTTTTGGCAGTAAATATTTCTACTGCTACACACTGATTTTTTTTTTTTTTTTTTTTAACTACTACACACAGCTGATTTTTGAAAGTAAAGATCTAGGAACACATTAAATCCATAAAACTTAGTGATTGTGTGTATGCAAGTGTGAATGCCTCAAAGTATTACAAACAAAATTTGTGATCCACTTTCTACAAGTGTTCCATCTAATTAGTTCATTGACAAAAGTGTTTATGCAATTTGGTTTTGGACCTAATGCTATTGTTCACCATAGAAAATCAATTTTGAATCTGTAAAGGCAGATAAGCCTGTTGGAAATGAAATTGTGATCACTTACCCAGCCAAAAAAAGAAATACACCATGAACAGCTGAATACGTCTATTCATATTCTGAATAATCAATACCAGTTAGGGGGGAAAAAAAAATAGTACTCACTGCATTCAAAAGATCTATTAACTTCAAAACAAATTGATATAAAGAGTGTTGCCTAAGAGACCAACCCAATAAAATTGTACCCTGGTTACAGACAAGTCATTGGAAATGAAGCTTGAAAAGTCCATATTATTTAATTTCTTATTATCCAAAATTGAACAGTGAAGGATGATCTTGTGATTAGGGCAATGGACCAGAAAATAGGCAATTCTAAGTTTAATCACTGATTCTGCCTTGTCTTCCATGTATGATATAGACAAAATGACTATTTCGGTTCTCAGCTACCTAAAATCACAATTTATAACAAGTTTTAAGTCTTTCATGAGCATAAGGTGCAACCAACTAATTTGAAATATAAACTTTGACTAAATGATAATCGTAAGTTAACTTTGATTTTTAATGAAAGTAACTATAAATGAAACAGTATTTCCAGTTTTGTATCATGGCCACTCCTCTGGGTGGGAAAACAAATCTTACTCTGTTTTGGTAACTGATGTGATGATTTTTTCAAAAGGTAAATATGTACTGATAATCTATTGAAAACATGAAAATTTCTATCTTTGTACTTACATTATTATAGGAAGCAAACCTTACACAGGAAGTAAAATAGTATTGCTAGGCTAATTAAAATCTTAAAAGTTAATACAAATACAACAAAAAATTACTGCAGTTAGTCTAGTTACAATGATGTTAACGTTCTGTCCAAATTAATTAACACAAAACAAAACTCCTTAACAATACAGTTATAAATTGTTATTGAAAAGCTTATTAATATGTAACCTTCTCACTCTCCAGGTGATCAGGTTGTGCATAACTGTTTCCTCAAGAGGGAAGCACAGAGAGTTGTAGTGGGTTGTCAGCTTCTCAAGTTCATTGCTAAATGTTTTGTATTCTTGATAGAAAGAGAATAGAATTGTGGTTTGTGGTATAATATTTATCAGGAGCAACAGGCCTTGCATGTATTTGACTTGTCAAGTGTGGCTCATATAAAATGAATACATGCGAAATATAATGTTCTTGTTTGGTGTTCAGTCTCAAGTAGAATTATTTCAGTAATATATTTTAAGATTCGTAGTTTCTTAGTGTGTGCATTTTATATAACTTCATCAACTGAAATCAATGCCAGGATGTGAATCAAAATCTTATGCCTTTTCAGTCTTTTTCATTTTAAACTTTGTCTGTACTTGGATTTAAGAGTCTCGTGTTAGGGATGTGGAGTTTCCAGTGTCCCTGTCTGTGCCCACTAGGAGGTTAGCAGAGTTTGGGTCCAAGCATATAGCTATTTCTACAAATAAGATGATGTAGGTATAGATTTTTCTAACATGTCTGTTCAAATCCACTGAGCTCATGTTTTCTTTGTTGTGCCCAGAAATCAATTTAAAAGCATATGTATCTATTAGCTCTTCAGCTTCACTATTCTGTTTCTACAGTCATTGTAGAAAGGATGAAGAAATCTTCAGTCATGTGGAAAACAGGCTAGAATGAATGAGATATTATACTTCACTAAGTAACTATATTCAAGTTATTTAAGACAGATGTACCAGAGCTAAATGTTATTGTTTCTTCAGTTCACTAGGTTGTTTTACATTTATTCTAAAGGAAAAAAAATCTATAAAACGTCAACTTTTATTTTTGTGCAATAACTCAAAGATTCAGAGTAAAGAAGATACTCAAATTAATTGCTACCTTGCATGCATAAAACTCATGACTGCTATTAACATTAGATACTTTTTTGCAAGTCTGCCAATAGGAATGTTTTTCAAATAAAGTTTCGTCTTTTGAATGTTCATTTTCTATATGACTGCAGAGTCATAGCTAAGATCTGTATTCCTAAAAAGATGGCCACATTATAGACTGTGTTTTTACCAATAATTGCTTACTGTACAAGAAAAACATAGCATGAACGCTCCCATTTATAACAGAGTGGGACTTTCAAATTCATAAACCTCATCCAGAGAGCATAAATATAATCAAAATTTACAATGTACTTTTAATATTATTGGCAATAGTGAAATAGTTGCTGACGGTAGCAGCCTGCCAGGAGCAATAACAGCACCATGTCAGGTGTCTCTTTTCCATATGCTTTAACCCACAAAGCCAAGCTCACTGCTTCTGTTGTGTGGGGAAATTCAGGATACATGAAATGTTGATACTGGTAAGGGAGCTTTCACGGAAGACTCAGGAGCCAGGATGGAGTTAGCTCATCACTGGAGAAGCAAAGTTTAATTTTTTTGTCTACCCTTCTAGAAAGCATCTTGTGACATAATTTGATTTACTTCAGGCAGCTCACATGTGCTATGAAAAATCTTTTTGTCATACAGTATCCCCTATTGAACAGGTTTCAGGATTTTGAAGTGTGCCCCTTGGTTAATTAATTTGTAGAACCCTCATTGTTTGTGTCTGAAAACTCACATTGAGAAAATATGTGAATAGTCCCAGTTTCTTTAAGCATAGATTTTCATCATATTTAAAAAAAACCCCTGTTGTCAGAAAAGACTGGTTTTGTTTTATGGAAGACAATTTTGTCTTCCTTTGAAGGACAATGTCTGTAAATAGTAATAAAACAGGCAACCTGCAATGCCTTCAGAGGAATTTACAGAACTACATTGTTGGTTTCTCTATGTGTATGCCTTACACACTTGGAGAATCACATATTGCAATTCTTTGTTTTTAGAAACAACCTTGGTATCAGTTAAAATCCAATGATAAATGACTGGGTGAAATTACCATTAAAGCTAATGGAAAGCAGTGCTCAGCTTTTCATGTTCAGCTTCAGACTGACTTAAATCAAAATTTAAAAATCATGTAACTGACCAGTTTTATTCTTCTTGCTGCCTAAATTTTTCCTGTATGGTATTACAGGAAACAACTTCATCTTGTGTATTGTAAAATTTTAGAACTAGTAATATATGCAATTAATCAGAAGAGAGCTACCATATTCTAACACTTTAATCCTCAACCGTTTTATGCTATTGTTTTTATATCCTGAGGGACACATGGTAAAATAAATGCAATTAGAATATTTGGTTTGAAAACACATCCTCTTTTGTTTTATAACGTCTGAATAACTTCTGTCCATTACTTTTTTTTTTAAAATTTTTTTCCTGGGAATCTTTTTCTGTTCAAGTTTTCCCTTGATATTGGTTTTCCCACCCGATGCATTGGTTGGCTGAACACTGCAAAACAAACTTTTCAAATGGAAATGAGAAGCGTGCATGAGCTCAGTTTCTGAAGTGACCCCACTAGAGTTAAAAGAAAAACTACTCCTTAACTTACTAGATCAGGTTTCCAGGGCTAAATTCACAAAATGGATAAGCTCAGACCCTGTGGCACTACCTGTCCGGATGCTCACTGTGGGCACCACACCTGCTTCCAGGGGCAGGTGCTGTCAGTGTAGGCTGCAGCAGTGAGCACTGATCTCTTACTCTTCGCTGTCTTTCCCTCTCTTGATGTCATCTCCCTTTCCCTGCAAATTTCTTGTCCAGCTTCTTAAGAAGAATCAATAACAGTACACTGCAAAAAAATTATAATCAGGAAATCAAAGAGCAGAAATGGAATGAATTGAATGAAAAATCATGTCTCATTTGGCCAAAAGTTTTGCTGGTGAAAAAAATGCAGAAGCATCTACTTTAGGCTGATTTCCATCTTCGCTTTGAGTTTTCATCTCTAAATTCTGTCTAAAGTATATAACCTGTCCCTTTCTTACAGAATATACTAGGAAAGTCCACACTTGGATTGTGAGAAGCATGGGAAAACAAAAAAATCTCAGACTTGATTAAGGCATATGACATCTGAAAAATGTTGTACCTTAATTCCAGGCTGTAAAATAGTGTAAGCTGGTGCTTTTACCTTTCCTGATGCAGTTGTGGAGTATGTTTGGCTAGAAGGAGTAATGGCTACTAATTCTGAAGTGCTAAGCAATTTGTTAAGGTAGATTGTACTTGAAGAGCTTTTCAGAGCTCCCTCCCATCGTAATTCTATCTTTTCTCTTTTAACATAGTAATTTAATCTGACAGAACTAACACTCATTTAAATGTACATTGTTATTTTATTTATTTGGGTTATGTCTCAGGATTACAAAACAAAGTAATTCTTGGAAAATTCATGAAGTGAGTGGAAATTCAACCATCATTTTCTTCTCTCTGTATTTTGTAGTACATACCCTATTCCCTACTGGTTTTGGGTTGCTAACCTAGGCTATGAAATTATACTTTGTGTAATTTAAAACAAAACCCCACAAAACCAGACAAAAGACACACAAATCCAAACCACGAGTAGTAGCTTTCTAATATTCTCTATAATTTTGTATAATAGCATTTTAAAATATATATCTCATTGAAATTAATACCATTAATAGACAGTCAGTAAAAAGAAGGATATAGGGGTGGCAAGCACTGAACTGAATACTACAAGTACAGATGAAAGTCACTGTGATAATTTTGGGTACTATATTAGGTCACTTCTATATGTTATCTGGTTTTCACTTAAAGTGGAGAAAACCTTCACAGATGCATTCTGTTGGCATTATTATACTCTTCTATACTTTTTCAGTATTTTACTTGTTTTAAGGACAGAAGTGCAAAATCCAGTTCTACAAAACAAGAGCATGAATGAAAATACCACTCAACATGAAATTTTGATAGCATGTGAATCCTTCAGGAATGACATGTGAGATCTTAGTTCTGAATTTTTAAGTGCCTCCTGGAGTTCAGCTGCAGAATCATGTTGTTATGCTGAAGAATAATCTCCAGGCAGCCCTTGGTTTAATTTTGATATTTTATTTTAAAGAATCCACCCCTCTATATATTCTGGACTAGTATTTTATCACATATTTTCTCAATTTATGATGGGGGTTTTTTACCCTGTCTGATCTAAATTCGAACATAATGTGTATAGCTCAGCTTTTTTATTATGACAGAATTAATAGAACAGAATATTTCAGTTGGAAGGGACCTACAATGATCATCTAGTTCCAACTGTCTGACCACTTCAGGGCTGACCAGAAGTTAAAGCATAAAGTTATTAAGGGCATTGTCCAAATGCCTCTTAAAAAAAAGGCAGGCTTGAGGTATCGACCACTTGTCTAGGAAGCCTCTTCCAATGTTTGATCACCCTCTCGGTAAAGAAATGTTTTGTAATGTCCAGCCTAAACCTCCTCTGGAGCAGCTTTGAATGATTCCCATGTGTCCTGTCACTAGATACCAGGGAGAAGAGCTCAGCACCTCCCTCTCTGTCCCTTCCTCACAAAACTGAAGAGAGCAATGAGGTTGGATCTTGCCTCCTTTCCTCCAAACTAGAGAAATCCAAACTCCTCAGCTGCTCCTCATATGACATGCCTTTCAGCCCTTTGACCAGAAAAACCCCATGAATATTAAACTTTATTTTGAGATAAGTTTCACACAATGATGGTGTGTGGTGCGAAGCTTCCCTTGTCCATGGCTACGGGGAGCTTCCAGCTGCCTGTAGGACCATGACAGGGTACAGAGGTTTTGCGTAGTGCAGAGCTCCCTTTGTCCACAGCTACAGGGAGCTTCTAACTGCCTGTATAACCATAAGAGGGTACAGACTAGTGCTATTAGTGTTTCTGTATTTTTAGGTCAATGTCCTTGTAGAAAGTTGCAACAATCTCCAGCTGAGTGATAGAGGAAGGGGATGACAGGTGTGTGACATGATCTGGTCATGTGCCTGTCTGGGCATGTGGCGGTCAAAGACAGGAGCATCAAAGAACAGAGCAGCCCACTCCTATTGCCATGGACTAGCCCCAACCTCCCTGCCTGAGGCTCTCCCAGCCTCACGTCAAGGCTGCCTAACCTCTGTCTCCCTGATGGACAGGAGATGCCTGTCCTGGCCCATGTCACCAAGCAAACTGCAATGGGGGCCACTACCAGTGTTTTCCCTGCTGTGACCTGGGCACTAGGGCTCCCGGCAGGAGCACCTGTATGGCCCAGCCCTTTGCTACTTGGGCAAAAATGGTGCATGGCTTTGCCATGGCTGTAGAGAGCTCCCAGTTCCCAGTAAGGCTGTAACAGAATATGGATTGAGGCACCCTTATCTGTCTTGTAGAGTGCTAACAAATCTCCGGCTGAGTGTTGGAGGAGAAAGAGGACACAAATGTGTCTCTGGTCGCATCCCTATCCAGGCATCCGGATGTAACAGACGGGAGAAGCAACAAAGAAGGACTAGCCACTTTCCACTGCCCCGGGCAGCCCTTGTCTATCCCTCCCCTGCACTCTCAGCCCTTGTTGACCTGGCCACTTGTCTGGTACAGGCCTTTTTATACTCCTCCTCAGCCACCCACATCACCAACAACTCAACTGTGACACAGCCACGATACCACCAGGACTGGATCTAGGAGCTGATGGCTGCCTGCTCTGACGTAGACAGGATATCACCAGCGCTGGTGCCTGGAGTTAGTGCTGCATCACTGTGATATGGTTGTCTTCCGTCATTCAGGCAAGAAGAAACAAATAATAAAAATAAATAATTAAAATAGCAGGTGGTAATACCGGGGTAGTAGAAAATAAGGTAGCTAGAGCAACATTTTAAAAAGCAGGACCTCAGCGAAGGTTAGAAAAGAATTAAAACCAGTGAGTCCTACTCACTGTCCAATTTTAAAGGCTTGTGTGGTACTTGCTGCTGAGATTTGTTTGGTTTAAAGACAGTTCTGAAAGAAAAATGCTTGTTACATTGACTGAAGGTGATATTTCACGCCTTTGGAATTAAAGACATGTCCAGTCCCAAACCCCGCATCTGTGAATGGCTGACAGTGCTGAGAATGGTTCAGCATGAACTGCATGACTTGCATCTTTCTTTCCTGGAAACAAACCAAAGATTTTGCCAGGGACTGTATCATGCTACACATTTCAGTTGGACACTAGAATGAAATACATGAATTATCTTCTGTCTGTTCAGTTCACTGTAGGCTATTACATACGACCTTTTTAATTGACAGGATCAGAGGCAATAGCCACAAACTGAGACACAGGAGATTCCCTCTGAACTTCAGAAAACACAACTGTGAGGGTGACTGAGCACTGGCACAGGTTCCCCAGGAAGGCTGTGAAGTCTTCCTCCTTGGACATTTTCAAAAGTCATATCAACACAGTTATGGGCAACTGGATCTAGGTGGCCCTGTCTGAGCAGGGGGATTGGACCATATGATTTCCAGAGGTCCTGACCAACCTCAACCAGCCTGTGATTCTGGCACGTGGAGACTTATCACAAGTCAGCTGATGCATAGTAACTGTTTAAGCCCCATTAACCTTCTGTCAAGTTTGACCCAAAGACAGCTGCTGCAGTAACCGACTGTACAGTCAGCTTGCATGATGCCATGACTAGGGACTTGACAGCTAATGGGCTCATGACAAACGGTCAGGGAATGCATCCTCTGTGTGCAAATTCTCACCTTCCTTTGGAGACCACCAAAATCATAGATAATTTACAGTTATCAAATTATATTTTTTCAGGCAGTGGACCTGTTAGCTGTACAGTCTTCAGCTGGGAGAAAGTAAGATGCTACAAGGCTCACAAGTCCTATATATTTTGGACTTAAGCCAAGACAGTTGTCTAAGGCAGCCCATCTGCTGCCTTCAGTAGCCGTATTGCCCTCAAGGAAGGCAGGTGTTTTCTAGACATCAGCAAAGCTGCTGGGATGAGAACCAGACTGAGTAGCACTGAACAGTTCATTATCCATTTCTGTGCTTGTGTTTGAAAAAAGGTGCTGAAACCTTGTAATCCTCTAGCATTTTGCACCTTCTTCACTTTCATTCTTTGCAGGGATAAGTAGTAACACAGGGTGCAAAGCATTGATGGCTCAAACCTGCAGTGTTTCCAGATGCGAAGAGCAGCACCAACACCTGAAAGACCTCATGAGAGCTTCTGCCTGTGTTTCAGACACTAGGAGTTCATACGCTTCAGCTAAGCTCCAGATAAAAAAACTGACTTTGTGATGCTCCTCTGACTCTAGCACAAGTTCTGAACAATTTAAAGTTTTTGTTCATATATAATGTCTTGTTTCCTCTTTTTTTTTTCACCCAGAAATTGAATACAACATTTGATGAAAGCACCTACATTTGTATTCAGGCAACAGTCGTTTCATATTGCTGGTGTGAAATATCTAGTAAGTGAAAGCCAATAATTGGCTTTATGAAGTTAAATGGTTTTAATTTGTTTCAGCTTTCCATTTTAATTGCAATAGTGTTCTTATTTGCATTGTATGACACATCTAGATACAAAAAGCTTTCTGCTGGCCTTCAGCTAATCAAAATTAAATCATCAGAATATGTAGAAGGTTTCTTTCTAGTTTAAAAATTGGTAATAATTCACCATCTCATGTTCTTTCTTTGATTCACAGAACAACATCTTATGCTATTTACTACCTATATATGCTTCAAGTTTCCTAGAGCTACAACAAAAAAGTCACAATGGGCAATTCTATTTCTGAAATTTTGTACCAGATTTCATTGCTCATGTACCTGTCATTTCTTTGTTTTTCTTTAAGCATTGTTACCTGCTGCAAGGCTGGCTTGGTGCTCTTTTCCCCACATGTTTTCTATTTTTAGTAAGTTTAGATGTTTTAGCTTTCAGGCCTTTACTTTGAAATGCAGAAACTGTAATCTTTGGACTGCCACTCTTATCTTTACAGTCCCTTTTGTCTTCTCCTGTATCAGTAGACTTTCATACTATATAGAAGAGTTTTCATTGAGATCTTAATACACTTGATCACACCCATAAGGTCAGTAGTGATCTTTGAAAAAGTGCTAACAGAAAAATGTCAAAATAACAAAAATTAGAAATAATTAGCTTTACTTATGCTATCTCATGAAAGTGTATAAAATAAGAGAATCGTATATGAAATTTGAAGTTTAATTAGGCATATTAAAACAAAACAAACCCCTAAGTAATTTGCTAACTAAAAAAAAAACCTAAATAAATTGGGGTATCTTCTACTTAGGTTGTTTATTGTTACAGAGAGAAATTGTATGGCTCCCATCAAACCTCTTCTCTGCAGGGAAGAAAATCTACCTTAACCTTATTAATATGAAACTGTGCAGTTTTAAGGAAGAAAAAGAGTAGTACCTCTTTCCTCTTTCTTCCATGAGAAAAAAATATATTGTGTTGTGGCCGCAGGTTCTCACCATTTCGAGACTATTCATCCACACCTTTATTATAAAGCTAAGAAGGTTTTGAGGAAGATTGATAAGGACTTATTTTTTCTTTTTGGGTCCTGTACCTGATGAGGTATCAGCCAGGTTTTGTCAGTTCCCATCCTTGCTTCTGCTACCATAGCACGGGATAGCAAATGTTCTTATCTCCTCGTTCTCATATACTGGATAAAGTAACTTCATCTGAAGTATTAGAGATGGATTCAGAGCAGCCTAATCTGCTTTTGCATTTTGCTTTAGTGAACGGACTCTTTTCTTTCCCTGGTCACTCTAGTTAAACACGCTGCTGAGACAGAAGCCACACAGCCTTGCTGTACATCACCTTAATTACCTCAAATGGTTTGGAAGCACTTCTGTTTTCAGCAGAACATTTCCTTGTTTGTTCTTTCTATGGGTAGAAGGCGTTTCTTCTCTTGCCAAGAAGTATGTCTCGTTCAATTTCCAATGACTGGGAAACAATCAATTAAAACCAGATTTTATGTCAAACATTGTTTCAAGTACTCAAGCTATTTTTAGTGAAGGTAGTTACCCATTTGTAAATATCGTGCAAGAGTATGATAGATTCTCCATCATTTGAAATATTTCTATTCTTTCAGTCACAATCATGTTTTAAAGTATTAATATTTACTTTATTTTAACTACGAATTCAAACGTGATTAAAGAGCTACTAGGTGAATTCTTTTTACGTAGAGACTCAGAATAAATATCACAAACTCCCTTGTTGTTTTCAAATCTGTTGTCAGTCTGATGTAGAGCCTGGTGTAAAAATACTTTTCATTGTGGCCAATTTCATTTTGGAGCTATGTGTAAAATAATAAATATATATTTTTTTTGTCATGATGGCATGAAGCTACACCATGGGGAGAATTAATATTCTGTTGCCATTTCTTGACAGTACTTCTCATGTTTTTACTTTAAATAAAAAGTTCATATTTGGAGAGTGTACTAAAATCTACGGTGGTACAGATGTTAGCCATTTCATTTATCCCTAATAGTCCATCTGTATACTCCATTACAGATACTTAACTGTCATCTGTATTAAAAATCTAAGGGTTAATCACATAGCAATCTAGCAATTTTCTCTCTCTTACTCTTTGCCACTTGTTCTACAATTGGTAGAGCTGATGTTTGTACATTATCCCTGGCCCAGGGTACTAAACCTTTCAAACACCAGTTATTCAAGTGTGTATTCAATGGTCTTGGTGTGCTGTTACATTGGTTGTCTGTTCTTCCACTAATACTGTCATCTATAATAGATATTGCTTGCGTTAAAAATGTACCTTAGAGAGATTTTTTTTTGCTGCTAGGAGTCATATCTATAGCTGTGCCTATTCACAGGGTAGGAAACAAAACAAAACAAAACACTAGTTTAAGAAGCTATGTGAAATTGAAACGCATCACTCAAAGAAATGTACTTTGATATGTGCTGTCATGGTTTCATTTTCAATGCCAATTGTACATCAAGGTTCAAAGGAAAGGAATGTGTGATGGTGGTGTTTTTTTCTAGTGTGGGTGAGGTTTTTTGTTTGTTTGTATGTGTGTGTTTGTTTGTTACTGAAGCACCACCAGTAAGCTTTATTTCTACAATATACTGAGCCATTACTTTTCTCTTGAGATTCATGTTTAATTAAAAAGCTCCAGAGAAAACATTTGGTTGGGAACCTCAAAAAAACCAATTCATGTAACTTTTGAAAAGTGTCCTGCAAAATAGTAGTAGAGTGTAATCTCTGAGCTAATGGGTGTCAAAATGGGGAAAAAAATACATCAAGTAGTGAATGTTATATTTTCTCTAAGGTAGTTATGTTTTTAATATTTAAATCCATTTTAATATTTAATCAAGAAAAAATTTAGAATGACATTTGAGTGAATTTTATGAAACTATTTTCTGATGCAAATTCTGAAAACTGCATCCCCTGACTTTTATAACTGTTATTTATTATTTTCTAATGACATTGAAAATCTCATTTTTCAAAATTTCAGAATTCAGTGTTGTAACAATGGAGAAATTTTTTCATTGGGCAAGCAACAGAAAGAAGATGAAGCAATACAGTACCTGATTTGGGAATGCAGAGTTATAGGCAGAGACATCAGTTTTGTACATATGTGGGGTTTTTTGTTGTTGTTTTAAATTGAATTTTGAAGTTCATAATAAACTGTATAGCATTCATGTGTGAGGTTAAAACTAAATATGTCTCAGATAATTGAATAGCATCAATATTAATGGTTTCAGGAAGGAATTGGCAACAAATAATTGCCATGCAGTTGAACAAAATGAATGAATATATGTGAGAGCATCTGAAAAAGCCATATATTTCCAAGGTATGTGTGTTATACCATGAAATGTTAATGATGTTGAACTAATATTTTATTTCCAGAAACATTTCTCTCCATCTTTCATAGCAAATAACTGAAAAATGACTTTTCCAGGTCACATTTACTCCATTTCTCTGTCCTGAGGAGAGGATTGGCTATTATTGGCATCGTTCATAAGCCTTAACCAAAAGTACTACAGTAGCACTATAGTCGCTTGTCTGTCATTGCAGAGTTTCATCATCACCTGTTAAAAATTTGCTTCAATAGTAGTTGTTACCACAGTATTTTCCATTCTTCACTCTACTGCACGAAACTTTCTGAATGTAATATTTATGCTAAAATAACAGCTACAAATCCAGATACAGCAGGCTGTAGTACAATATTTTTAATTTTTCAATAATGTTATTTACATTTTACATTGTTGCTAGTAGAAAGGAATTGAAACATCTTGCCCGTGGCTGTGTAGCAGCAGCCCTCTTGTATTTATTCTGCATTATGCTGTAGAAGTCTCACTTTTTTGAGCAATGTTCTTGTGATACAAATGAGAAAGATCTTACAGTACAATACATTTTTCCTAATCATTTAAAGTGCACATATTTTAAAGACCCTGCCTACATCATCTCTCCATTAAATAATTTTTAATGGGAAAAATTGCTTCACTCTCTGGGAAATTATTGTCAAACTTCTCCAGAACATGTTTTCAGGGGACAGCAGTGTATGCCTATATAAAATAAATCATCCTGTTCCAAATGACCACCCGGGATCCCTTATGATCAGAGTTATTGACACATTGGTTGGAATAACTTTCTTAATGAACTATTGATGGAAGAAGTATGGCAAGCTATTTGTTATGAATTAATGAAGGAAGAATAAATGTGCAGTAAACAAAATACTGAAACACAAATTTTTGCAAATAAAATATTGGAATAAAAATATAGTAACATTTTCTGGTAATTCAGCAACTGTTAGCTGGGTTACTGCTGCCCTTGGGTAAACTGACATTTTCATATGCACTAATTAGCAAAGAGGTCAAACAAAATATCAAATAAAATAGTTCATTTGTGGCATTTTGCTTCTATGGAGGAACTAATCTCAAATAACCTCTGGAATAACTGTCAAAGTAAAACACTAGGTGTACCTGTTCTAACTGCCAGGACTGGTTATTATCTCCATTTAATTAACTGCAAGTGAAATGGAGAAAAATATATTTGTAGATTTTTTTAAAAAAATTAATTTTATTTTTTTAACGAAAGCTGAAAAGTAGCTGTATACTGAAGTATGAGACATTATTAGCATGTGTACATATGCACACTTGCTTTTGGATGTAATCAAAGGCTGGAGCATATAACAGCAATGCCAGGGCTGCCCTGGTGAGCTAGCAAAGAGTCTCACCCATCTCTTGCGCTCGCTAGGCGAGCCTGCAACAATGCCTGCTCGGGTGGGCGACAGCAGCGAGCTCTTCTGCTAATTAGTGCATGCACAAATACCCAATTACACACGAGCAGTAGACACTTGGATAGAGACAGCTGAAGTACCAGAAGAAATTATGAAGTGTATTTCCAAGCCAGGCACAATTTCAATTCTTGTTTTAATCACACAGAATCTCCCAGTTAGAATTTCCAGCTGCTGCAACAATGATTTTGTCTCAATGAAAAATGGAAGTATAAATTACTAAATATTTAGCAATAGCATCATCTATGACCTCAGAACCAGTGTCTACAACACAAGTGCTTATAGTATTATAGGACACTTCTGTCTCAACCAGTAAAGTTATTCTGTGTTTTGTCTTAATGAAAAGCCAAAAGACTGAATTCTAATGATATGTCTCAGTTCCCTGGTTTCTTTAGCCCCCTTTGCTTCTTGATGAGGTGCTGTGCTTCCCTTGTACTGTAGGAACAGTGTAGGAGTAATGACAGAAACATTTTGTTTCTTGCTCCTCTTACAGACCTACTTTGCCCTGGCCGGGAATGTGACAAGAAGGATTTTAAGTGTCTATCTCTGAATATCCTTATCACAGGAGCATAGTTGCAGATCACTCTGGTACCACAAGCGCACATGTAATCAGTTCCACTCAGCTGAAATAAACTGGTGCAAGCCTGTCTGGGCGAGAACGTTTATCATCCAGTTTATCACTCAAGCAGACTGTGGTATCTAACAAAATATGGTACCACACCTGAACAACAGAATAAAACAAAACAAACACCACCAGCAGCAAAAACAACAACAAAAACACTACTACCTTCCAAATATAACAGTAAATTAGAATAAAAAGCATTTCAGTGTTTCTATCTTAAACTTGCTCAAGATCATACAGGTTTATACATGTAAGTGGTGCCGAATCACTGCAATAGAGTTAAATCATAAGGCTGATGTTGAGATTAGCAAAGCTGCTGCTCAGTAAACTACGGATTTCTATGGAATCAGTGTTGAAAAATACCATTTGTAGCTCCTCGAATTACTTTTTAAAAGTGCACATTTGAAATGTACATTTAAACAAAGATTTTAGTTTCCAGTGAAATAAAATCATATACCCATAATAGTAGGTTACATTTCTTTGCAAATTAACCTATAAAGTTGATATTTACAAATTGATAAGTGCTTTTTATTCTGTATTTTTCACTACTTAATTACCTTCATTCATTTTGTATGGATGGATTTTCTTGTCAGTGCATAATGATGCATTTTTATATATTCATACATCATGCATTATTACAGTGCACTCTTTCAAAATATAAAGGTTTCATGAGGATGAATTTGGCAGGATGGTTTCCCACATGGAAGTTAAAATAGAGCCAGTTTTATCTCTAATGAAATCAGAAGGGGAGGTATTTGTCAATAAGAGCTAGTAAAAGCTTTTATGTAAAGAGCTGGAGAAATAAAAAATTAGAAATACACAATTTTTAAATGCTTATATTGACATTTTTCATTGTTTCTTCCTGAAGAATTAATGTAATGCAAAATCAGTAATAACATTGAACTGTCATTAGATACTTTTGAAATACCTTAAAGCAAACCCAAAAGCTCCACAAAAATGAAAGCAAGTTCATTTTCTCCCCTTCTGAAGTCAAGTGGTGCTTTCTTAATAGGTGGTTGCAAGTGTGGGTTATTGAGCAGAGTGAAGGTGAATGAAACATGATAAATGCAATTAACTTGTGGATTATTGGTGCCATGTGTTTATGGCACATGTGTTTATTACCTCTTTTTGTTTCGAAGCATATGTATAGCATAACATGCGTGCATGTCGTTATTTAATAGGCAAAAAAATAATCAGATCTGTTGTGCTCTATAATACATATAATGCTGACAATGCAGACATTTTTCACTAGTTTCTTTGGAGTGTTTTATCTCTGAAATCATGGAAAAGGTTTTCTCAGAGTTTACATATAACCGTACTTTGAAATTTCTGAGGTATTGGAAAAATTCTTCAGGCCCCATCTGTGTTACTTCTGTTCAAATGTATGATGAGCAGGAATGAGTCCTTAAATGTTGTGCTGTGCCACGTGCACTGGAAAAGAAAGCCTTATTGTCCTTTGACTCTTGTTCTTATTTTCAACTCTTGCTCCTTTCATTTAAGATTGTTAAAGTTTTATTAAGGATACCTAAGGCATTCATATGTAACTTATGCCCTTGTTTTGGCTTGCTACTTCCAGAAACATCTAAAACACTGAAAAGTTTGAAGTAATTTATTTTTTGTATCTAAAAGAAGAGAGGCTATTGTGGGGGGTTTTTTATACGTTGTATAGAGGGCAAAGTCTTTTCTTCACTGAAGTCTATGGAGAAATGTCCACTGGAGCCAAGATTTCCTGAGAGATCTTACTGACAACTGCTCTGAACGCTGTAAAAATGGTTCTTTTCTATCATGACCTATATTTATTTGCCAGGTAAAATGTGAACAAATCAGTCATCTTTACACGTATGTGCTTTTAATTACACCTTCAAGACTGGTTTTGTTGGGTTGTTATTGTTGTTTTAAAGTCAAATTAGTAGTTCAAAATAAATTTTTGACGGCCGAGTTGTTGGTACTTACTATTTCCCAGTATTACACTCACAGGTCTGCAGTCAGCTTTCAAAATATAAACCTGCAATATGGATGGTAAACAGATAATTTCCCACATTTATTTGTTAATGATTGTGCTAACGTTTATACGTAAAAATTTTGTGGTAACAGTAATTATATTGATATGTTCACCTCACTTTTTTTAGCAAGTCAATAAAAGGGAAAATGCAGTTCAGAAACTCCTCGTGTACGGTCCAGTGTTACAGTTGGTGTAAAGCACATTGAAATAGTGAACTTACGGATCAGTTTCTTTTGTGGGCCTGTACATTGAAAACAAGATCTGGTTTTGAACAGAGGGAGTATTTACCAGCCCTCATAATTTGTTTAACAATGCTTTCCGCTTGCCTGATGTTGCAATTCTTGCCTTGGCTGGTAGGTAGAACCATGGCAGGAGGGGACGCAGGAATGGTGGTCACGCTGCCACCAGGATAAAGCCCCAGTAGTTTTGCTGCCAGTGCCACTGTAGCGAGTGACAAACTATTAGCTCCTAAACTACAGATTAACTAACTGTTAAGAGTCTGGAGATTGTATATTGCTTCAAAAAAAAAGAATGATAGCTACTGGAATATTGTGTCTGGCTGTTAATTAGTTATTGCCTTGGAGGTAAGCCCATTTACTGAAAGTGTATTTTCACTCGTACACATGATATGATGAAATGACGTCTCAAGCTATGAAGAGGAACAGAAAAATAATTATTTTTAAAAAATATAAGCTAGGCTGTGCAATGAACAGGAATGTAAAATGGAGGGGTTCAGGGTCTTGCAAATGAGGATTTGGTGAAGGTAAATTTTTGGGAAGCACATAAAAAATTCACTTGACAATCTTATTCCTCTGGGATGTTGCTTTTGTCAGCACTTTGGTTCTTTCAAGTGTCCTCTATTTGCTCTGGTCTCTGAAAATCAGCAGTATGATAAAAAAGAAAAAAATACTTGATTATTGATCCTTTCAATTAAAAATGTTATAAAATAGTTGTGATCAGTGGATGTGGATTAGATTTTATGAGGGACAAGGGTCATTGACTTAACGTGTCTTTCCTAGAGTTATCTAAAATATGTTGTAAGTCATATTGCAAAGTTATACATGTATGTGAATAAATTGCAGATCTAAGCTTTTCAGATTTGTCAGTCATTGATAAACTACCACCTAACAGGACTCATATTAAAGATCTAAAGATTTAAATAAGGTAATGCCATGAATATATACAATTAAAATCTAGGTGACTTTTATATAAATTGAATCTAATTTAAATTTTGATGCTTCCTTACATGATGCTGGAGAGCTAATTAAAAAACCTAAGCATTGGTTTCACACTGAAAATTATAATAGATAATAAAGGGAAGATTATATGAAAAGGCTGCTAATTTTAATTAGTTGCCACTGAAGTTATTTTGCAAGCTATAAATTATTGTGAATAAAGTTTTGATATCCATAGATAGAAAGTTGGTGTACAGTAGGAAAGAAAAAATACCTGATGATCAAGTTAAAACAGAAAGAAGACTGTGTTATTCTCATGTGGTAGTGAAAATCAGCTGTAATACACCCACAGAGGAGGCCACAGAAGATGTGTTGTTTCCAAAAGTACATGTTAATGTAGTTTAACCTTTGTGCTCCTGTAACCTGAGCACAGAAAAAGTTTCATTTTTTTTTCTGCATGCTTGACACTAATTATTGAGTCCTCTAATCCTCAGAGGAAAGAATGTATATTTATTGAGCTGAAATGTGATAGTGTAAGACAAATTACATGTGTCAGCTAGATTGAACTTGTTGAATGCATTGGAAGATTCAGGAATTGCACACAAAATCGCTTTTGCTAATCACAGGGAGAGTTAAATCTTGTGGAGAGGGACATGATTTGAGGATGGTGCACAGTTACTTCACAACTCCAGTACTATCACTTTGCCTTAATGGAGAGGAGACCAAGCCAGCCTTATGGTAAGCTCTGTGCACATTTTCATACAGGGGCTTCAGGACAAAAAAAAAGAGGAAAGAATAATTTCCTTCTGGTCCGGTTCAAGTACAGACAATGCTGTATTTTCTCTTACACCAAAAGAGGAGTTGTTCTGAGAAAATGGGGGAAGAATGCACAATTAAGCAACCTGAAAACCTTCCTGGAATGTAGCATAGGATGGGTGAGGACTGACAGCACTCTGAGAGCACGGACTGTTTAATTGTGCACACATGACACTTAGTAGGCATGTTCAGGCTTTTCTCTAGTAGTGAGCTGTGAAACCAGATCTGCTTTCCCTCAGCTGAGCAGATGGGACCAGACTGCAACTGACAGCAACATTCAATGGCCCCACAGATGTTTTCGAACCCCTCTTACAGTTTTAAATTAATAGAAGATGTACATCAGACTGCTATTAAATACGAACATGCAAGCAATAACTTGAACAGAAAAGGGAAATAAACCAGAGCTCTATGGGACTCCATGTTTAAATCAGACTATCGAAAAAACATGTTCTATGAAAACCATGTTTAGTCTTAACTTATGATAAAACAGAAGTCCTGAAAACTGACAAAAAGTTTTCTTATTGAAGAACGTAACAGACACTTTGAAAAATTATCCCTAAATGTCTGGTGTTTTTAACATGAAATGGTTCAATCAGTAACCCAACTTCAAATCATAGCATGTCACACGTAGAAGACAATAAACTTTATTTTAAAATTTTATTCTCTTGCCTATTCATTCAAAAGCAGAGTATTGCCTATGAACTTGGCTATCTATATAATCATACCTAGATAAAATACTGAAGCTTGATTACCTAGATAATAACTACTCCTCATTTGAAAACATGTTACTGCAAAAGGGTTAAATGGAATCCTTTGCTGTAGAGTGAGGATGTAAAAGTGTAGCTAAAAATAAACCCTTTCAGCTTGTGAAGACAGGAGGAGCAGAGGAGAGGGTTAGTCAATCCAAAAATAGTCTCCTTATATCTACAAATTTACAAAACAAGCATACTTGCTTTTACATGAAAATAAGGTTTTCAAAGCAAAATGCAGACAGATTCACCCATAAGAGTGGCAGTTTTTCTCGGAAATATTTGATTTTCAGAGGATTGTATGAACAGTAAGAAGCTGCTTTTTAACACATTGATATTTCTAAAACAGCCACAGGAGATGCTTCCTTTTGCTATAATTTTATTGACGGTCTGTTTTCTGATGCCACTTTTATTGCAGATAACCTCCTGCTGTCCTAGGGAAATTACAAGTAAGTGGTATTACCTTTCAGAACTGGGAGCATGTCTATACAAGAAGTATATCTGGGTAAAAAATTATTTAACAATATTTTCATCTGCAAGCTATTACTGTTTTCAGTTACATAGGATGTTTCTGCTGTTACTGTGCAGTGACACATTAGTTTAGGCATGTAAAGTAATGCAGTGTGACTGATACAAGCTGATGTTACACTTCACAGCACAATGCTTCATAATGTGTTATGTCAATGAGAGCATTTAAAAAAAAAAATGTAATTCTCCAGAAAGAACTAATAAAAGAATCTAAGAATAACCTTTCCCTTCTCCTCCTCCCATCTCCTTCAAAAAACAAAAACCACTGAGAGCTGAAAACAATTTATATTTGACACACAAACATAACATTTGGAGGACCCACAGCAGCAGGTCTTTTTATAATATACTTAGGGCTCAATTAAGAAGTGGAAATAATTTTTATATTTAAAATATGTTTTTCTCTTTACAGACTGAAAATCATTTCAGTATTGATCTTTACTGGCTTTCAAAGCCATATATTTTCGGAGGAGTAAGAGTAGAGTATTTTAATGTACTTCAAGTCTACATAACTTTACAAGCATTTTCAGCTTGTAAGGTAATATGCTTCTTCAATTCAAATCAAATACCAGTTTTATTGAATTTTCTTAGGTTTCAGTTCACTGTATAATCCCTTTATTCCTTTTGAAGTTGAACTTCATCTGTTTTTGAAGGTATACTTTTTATTTGATTTTAAACCTATACTATTCTTGAAGATCACATGAACGAACAGAAACTAGCATTGTGTTTTCCTCATGTTATTGTAGGCTTGCATTTTCTTTTTTTTTTTCCTGTGATCTCAATTTTGTAAATCTTTCCATCTTCTTCTCAAACTCAGTCCTGATACTGTTTAATCTGACTACTGATATTGATACTAGTTGAGTGTTAGGTACCATTTGCTGCTGATAATTTTCTCTCCAACAGTTGTTCAGAGTTTTGCAATCTAGAGGTCAGGGAGAGAGGGATCATGTCCTGTGGCTGGTGGGGTACACACAGAAACTGACGGATACTTTGTGCTTCTCAGTACTGGTGCACTCCACATTTTTAATGTGCATCTTCTTAGGAGCTATAGTCTGCATTTATGTTAAATGGGTGGTATCCAGGCCCTGAAATCTCTAGCTTTAAGGATGTGTTACGGTAAATAGCAAGTTCTCTTTCAAAGGTACCTTTTATTGCAACATGATAGCCTCTTGTAGGTAGCTTGGGTCTAAGAAGAATCTGAAGCTGCTCATACAAAGTTAGAGTAGGACCTGGCTAAGATTGATGCTCCTCTGCGTGCTGAGGAGGGCTGAAGTCAGTAGTACCTCCAGCCTACCACGCCATGGTGTGATCAGGGAATTACAGCACCCACCAGGGGCATGCAAAAGCTTGGGCTGTGACCTCACCAATGAAAAGCAAATGGACATCATCGACTTTGGCGTGAAGGAGGCAGAGTTAGAAGTGGGGGGGGGGGCCCGTGCCCTCCCTACTCCAAGCACAGTGCTCCATGCCCAGCAAACCTGAAGGCACATCGGTCACCCAGGAGGAGTTTCTCAGAATTTGTTTAGGCAACTTTATGTTCTTTCAGGACAGATGCTAACTGTAAGAGACTAATGCAAGAGACTCATGGAAATTAGCAGGTAATGAGAATTGCTGTCAGCTTTAGACCATTAGATGTTGGAAATGAGACCTTACTAGCAAATATGCTTGTGGGGGAAAACAAACAAACAAATCAACGCCCCCCCCCCCCAAAAAAAAAAAACCTCAACCACAAACAAACAAAAAAACCCCAAGGAAAGCAAATATGTTAAATTGGTCAAACTTCTTTTGGCCTGAAGGTTAGAAAATTCATTATATTGTTAAAATCATTATTTTATTCCCCAAAAGATTTAACCATGCTGCCTCTTTATCAGTGCATCTTAACTATCCAAGGACTATTGACTCAACCCAAGTCATCTTCCAGGACAAATTGCTTTTAAAATCAGACTCCATAAAATATTTCTCATAGTTTCTTATAGTTACAGGTGTGACCTCCATATGAGAGCTAAACAGCTGAAGAATGAGGAACACCTACGCATTTTACTGGGCATCGGGACCTCGAGCCTTATTAAACTCTTAGTTAAGTAAGGTAAGAGACTAAAATAAATATAAATATAAATAAATATAAATTTTAAAAAATAACCATAAGGCATAATATTTTGCCAATCACATTAGCTTGGTAATTTTTAGCTAAAAGAGAGGATGGCAAAACTGTGAAAACCTTGAACCTGAGGATACACTTACATTTGAATAATATTAGTAATAATTTCCCATTATTGGTGTTTAGAAGGACTGCACAGTGATGATGCTGTGGGATTCAGCTTTTATCCTTTTTTGTCTATATTGTAAATGTATATACATATTGTAAATATCTATATGTATGTTAATCCACCTTTTTTCGTAAGTTAAGAGGAAGAGGCAGTTTCATAGCATAGTTCATTGTTTTAAGTATGGGCTTTAGATTTAATGACTCACTGTTTCTCTCCAGGAATAAAGGGAGTCCAGATAAGAACCTAGTGAGGGTCTCAAACACAGGTTTCACATCTAAGTCTAACCTCAGAGAGATCCAAACTGAGGGAACACTGTGAACATCTAGACAAAACAAATGGGTGTCAGTGTGTGGAGGGATGGTTAGATAGTAGGGGTCATGTAAATCTAATACAGTTAGCAGAACAAGAGTTAGATAAGCAGCAAACTCAGCTCATGTGAACTGCTAGCAAGACGCTGACTTGACAAAGTTATAAGAACCTTGACGTTTAGTGTGTAACAAACAAAAGCCTTGCTGTTAGAAGTTCGTTGGGAAAAGCAGATGTAGTAACGAGAAGAATGCGGATCTAAGGGTGGAGCTGGCAGTTAAGTTGTAACCAATAATGAGCTTGCGTTTTGTAATATGCATAAGCCAATTACTGATTATACTGAATATCTGTTGCTAGACGAATTAGGTTAATGTAATCCCTAGATTTTAGCCAATCAGGTTATGACTAGTAGGCATAATTATTGGAACATGTATAAAAGTGAACTGCTCTGTAATAAAGTTGAAGTTTGCTGATACTTATATTAAGTGTTTGCGTCTTCCCTCGCTGTGACAAATGCGACATCAGTGCATAGCCTCCATTTACTATGGGAGAGACGTTGGCTAAATTCTTAAATAGTTGTTGCAATTAGATATCTGAATTAAAGGGGAAGTAATCCAGGTCCACTGCGGAAAAAAATCTTCAGTTCTTTATCCACAATTTCAAAAGACAAAAGAGTTAAAAATAAGAAGAAATAAGTAAAGTTATGTCCTGTTTCTTTGACTACATGCACTAATGGGGTTAAAAGATTACCTACCTATTACTGTACTGTCAGCGTTTCAGAAAAGTCAAGGAAAAATTAAACATGGTTTAATTTGTTGATGTGGGCCATCACTGTTGCTACCCACTGTTGCTGTGGGCCAGCTGCTTTGCTGGGGTCTTGCGCTCCATCTGAATGCAGCGGTGGGGCTGATGGGCACAGACATATGCTGTGTTATAAGTGCCAGCTCTGATAGTTACACCCTGTAGTACGTAACAGCTTTTAGTCAGGCAAGTGCTTTTGTACAGAACATTTCACAGGAATTGTAGTTATTACTGGAAGGTAGCATTAAAACCAACATGAAAACTGACTAAATGTTACAGTATTTGGCACTACGAATCTTTTACAGTTAGCATGTAGTTCTCTTGGGGTGAGGGTGATAGAGGTAGGAGCAAGTGTTGTAGCATGAGATCTGACATAACCTGATTTATTCATGTGCTTGAACAGTGGGTTATGTTATCTACTTGATTCATCATTTAAAAAGGAAATTATTATAACTGAATTTTAGTCACAGCCGTGAAAAAGCGTAATCTTGGAACAGACTAAAGAAACAGCTCACCAGTATTTGAGTTCCTATTGTGAAATCACTGCTTTGCTTTTGAGTATGGATGAACACAATAAAAGACGTGAAAATAACAGAAGACTACCATTTCCTTTTCCCTAAAAGCAGGAGAGAAGGGAAAATTTCTGTTGAGAAGACATGGAACATATGGAAAGAAATTTAAAATGTCATTATAATCCTCTCACCACTGGAAGAGGCATGCTCCATCCACCAGGAAACTACTTCATCATCATAGCTTATTTTTATATTAAAAAGATCATATATTTAAGATTATTAAAACTTTCAGTGGTTTAAGAATTTATTTTTGGGAGACTGCAGAGAGACCATAGAAAACTGAGTGTACTCTACCTTGAAAACTGAGGATATTTTCCCATTCTTCGGTCTTCAAACTAGAAAATATCTCTATTTCCTCGCATTGAAGAATTGACAGCATTACCCAGTGTTCTTCATTTTGAAATGATAAGGTGTTCAGGATTTACCCCCAGTGACAGGTGGTATCAAATGCTTTTAGGTATGGTGATGATGAACGATTCAAGTGCCATGCCTAGATCTACTAAAAAGCTTTAATATACATATTAATATATGCCTTTCATAAAAATAATTTTATTTGCTTTTAACCATTGTTTACCTAGATGAATATCTGTAGATATGTCTTCAGTAAATTAATTTATATAGGCTGGAATATCTAATCAGTCTAATCCATACTTTCCAGAGAATATTTATCTTGTAGGGAGACTGATAATTTATCCATATACTTCTACTGTTGACCTTTTTTTTGAGAATTATTTGAAAGCAAGAAAAATGGCTGTTGAAGATTTTTAGCTGCTTATAGTAAAAACAGTTTTTTGAGGCAGCTGAGATGCCTATTATTGTATATTGCATGTTAGAAAATGGAATTGTATTCAAGTTTTATTCATAGACAGTCTGTAATAAACAAAATCAATAATGAGAGTTTTATTTAGAATAATATATTTGCTAGCTAGAAAATTAAACAATACTTCATAAACATTTTATAGAGGCATCTGTTTCTCCATTTACAGCTAGTCTATAATTTTGTTATCACTTTTTTTTTTTCATGCCTAAGATTTAATTTCAAAACTTTGAGTTGTGTTGCTAGGGTATGACCCTGTACTGGCAGTAGGACACACTGAAAGGAAGTGGCCTTTATGCAAGATCAAGAGTCTGCATCTCTTAAGGAAATGATTCCTAATTAAAAAAAAAGTTGAAAAAAGTATGTGAAAGAGATAGACGTAGTAAACTGTTGGGGCAAGAGGAACAGAGACTAATATTAATTTTCCAGCACTCATGTAGCTTGGTATAATTTGATTAGGCAGGCAGCGAATCATACTCTATTTTTAATGGAAAACTAAGGTTGAGATTTTGGCTAGAGGACTTCCAGAAAGTAATTTTTTAAGTATCTGATGGATGTCAGTGATGAAGTGAAAGGATAAAGGAAAAGGCTCTTCATCTGACTATGTGTGATGTGGAAAACTAAATAGTAATGCCTCAAGAGAGAGACCAGACAACTAATCACTGCTACCACACCACCACCCCCCCTGGCATCTTCCCATCTCAGAGGTCTTCTCTCATATTTGTTGAAAGCAGACAGGAGTAAGTTCAGAGAGGTCTTCTAGTTGGCGAGGGTATTGTAACACGTGAGGGCTGGCTGGTGAAAGCTGAAGTTCGGTGTACCCAAGGCTCAGGAAGCTGCCATAGGCTATGCAACAACAGCAGCAGCAGCAGGCCAGAAAGTCTCAAGTGTGTTCTTACAGGAAGGTCAAAGAGCCAGCTTGATCTTGAAAGAAAAGAAATGAAAAATATCTACCATGGAAGGAACAGAAACATGTTTTCTAAGTTACTGAATGTGGAGAATGTTGTCAGTCTGTTTCTTTTCAACTTAATCACAAAAAATATGCTGAAGGAACTTCGTAATTTTTATTTTTAATCTACATGTGTCATAATTTGAATTTGTACCTATGGAGCCTCATGGGGAGGTAGAAATTGGTGCTTGCCAAACTGGAAGCTTCCACTTGAGCCTGCAGCACCTGCAGCAAGGCTTCAGAAACAACTCTTGTACTCAGCAAGAGGAGAGAACTCATGACACTGGAGAAGAGAGACAAACACTTTGCAGACACTCTTCCCTCCTGCTTTGCCAGTTCCAGAATTAGCTCTGGCAGGGATGAAAGGACAGAGTGAAATCTGTCCTGAGCCTCTCCATGCAGTGATGCCAGGAACAGCCCTGCCCTCTCACAGTAGCCCATAGCTACTCCAGACCTCCTGTTAGTCTTTCTGTGTCCTTGTACATACTTTGGGGGAAGAAGGAAGCACAAATGTAGCTTCCTCAGCTGGCTTCCAGAATTTCTTATTTCAGTTCTGAGTGTGCCATAACTGTGATTACAAAAGTCTCACCGAAGAATCTATTATATATATCCTTCTTCATCTTGACGTAACTGAAATATTAATACATCTTAGGAACAATGCTAGCATTGCTTAGACCAGATAAGGTGTTGGATTAGGCCATTTTGGTAAGCCATGTGCTTGTGGTCAAATGTTTTAACATGTTAGCTAGCTTTCCATTACTTGGATGGTTAGTTTGTTTTTAATAGTCGCTCATTAAGTCCTGATAATTTGAAAATCTTCCAGACTTAGATTGAAAGCATACTGCTACTTTCCAATCAAAATTACTGTGAAATTGGTGGTTAATCTGTGTCACTAAAAAAAAATAGTGGCTCCTCTTATGCAGTCCAATGTCACCAAAGCATTTAAAAATACATAGATCTAACTGCAAATACAGCCCAGAGTTTGTAGGAAGCCAAGTCTGCAAGTAGGAGAGAAATTGTGATTCAAGCATATACACAAAATTCTTGTAAAATTACTGAATTTTTAAAGTTTCTCCTCAAATGTAGGTTTTCTTTGATTGATTGTTTTGTTTTTATCTGAAAGTAAGTACATTTTAGTACATGTTTGTAAGTGAACAAAAGTCCTTCTTGATGGGATTTATACATACCTGTTATCTTTCTGTACAATTTTTATGAAGCTGAAGATTATAACTGTACAAGAAAATCACTAGTTTCTAGCCCCTACATCACTCATGTTGGAATAAAAAATGTTTCAGCAGGATTTCATAAATAGGTAAATGGTTGGAACAGGAACGATTTTATTCTACACTACTGTTTTGTGGAAGAGTAGGGGTTAAGAACTGGTTGTGCTGAAAACATAAAGGATTATGACAAAGGCAAGAGAGTATACCGTGCTGGTGAAATGATATCTGAGGAGTCTCAAAAACAAACCTATCTGAGCATGGATAATGCCATCCAGTGTAACACAAAATAGAAGGAAGTGAATAGTTTTCATGCCTAACAACTCTAGCGTCTTGTTGTAATAATGAAATCATAGAATGGTTTGGCTTGAATGAATATCTGTAATCTTCATTATGCTATAGCTCTACTATGTGGAACCAGCAAAAATATATGCAACAGAGCAACCTTGGAATCTTTTGATAAAGCAGTTTAAGTACTAGCATTGTGTGCACTCAGAAGAATCCATTGTCTCAGAACTGTATCGAGCCAACACAAAGACTCTCATGCTTTATTTAGAAAAACAAACCAAACCCTGAATTTGTAGAGCACCTGACAGATGAGAGTTCTTATTACTCTGAGGAAAACACTCTGTAGTTAAAAAAGCTGATGCTTCAAATACCTACAACCTCTCATCCTTGTGCTGCTCTGCTATCTCCAGAAATAGCACTGAAGTGGTTTCCATTCTGCGTCGTTAGCACATACCACAATTGCAGGTCAGGAAGCAAATGGAATGAACTAAAACCTGACATTGGTAGTCTTGTGACAATGAAAGCATAGAAACTGTTGGACTTTCATTTTAACAGAAGTTGAGAAACAAATTTGTTATTATGGAAACAATACTAATATCACGTGAATTGTGTCAACTCCATAATTGAGTCTTACTTAACAGATGTTTTACTGAAATTTGCACAGTGATGCTGAGGTTGCTTGAAGCTTTTCCTACAGCATATGTTGGTGTAGGTTTTTTTCAGGTCAACGATTACTGTACACACAGATGAATTCAGAAAAAAAACAGTATTCCTACTCCTCTTTATTTTGCTTGTGTTAAATCATAGGGCAAAATGAAAAAGCTGGCCCTATCTTCTACATATGAGTCTCACTTTCACTGTTTGCATCATATAAAGTTATACAAAGCTTCTAGAAACATTTAGCAGAAGACCTTTCCTTAACTAATTATTAACCAAATGCAAATTTACAAACTTCACAAGCCTAGCTTGTTAGTCACAAACGTCTTTTAGAGTCTTGACAGAATTAACACCTCCACAGTTTGCAGAGTCTTACTCTGGTATCCAATTTTTACCTGAGAGCTTTGAAGTTGTAACCTTTCATGTCTAAACTAATAAAATAGTATAAAACCAGGTCAATACTTGGATGAAGGATCTGCTGTCTCACAGGGTGATCTAGTAGTAATAGATAAACTCTTATTCGTTATTTAGCTCTGAATCATTGTCATTGCTCTGCAGGTAGAATTGTCTTTTGCTAAGACATCCAACATAACGATTCAGCTTATTTGCTGCTAGAAAAGAATAATTTAGACATAGACATATCAGTCTCAGTCCTGGCAAAATTCCACGCTAGGTATTAAATTCTGCTTGCCTAAACCTTTGTTTGTTTGCTTGTTGTTAAATGAATGGAGGAATTTTACTGCCATTGAGCCCTGAATCCTAAATTCATTTACAGATTAAAGACCAAAGTTATTTATTTTGAATATAAGAACTATCTGAAAGTGAGATAACTCTCTTTAAATGTATTATTCATATGCAGATCTCAAAGCACTTCACAGCTAAGGAAAGAATCATCATCCACACTTCACATGTGGAAACAAGGCACAAGGCATTGCAAGCATCAGAAGATTACCCAAGGTGAAATGCCAGAAGAGAAGGTATGCCTTCGAAGTCTGCCTGAGGTCTATATATGAAGCCAAACACTTATGTTGGAGAAAGAGATTCAGCTTAATAGGTGAGTTGTTCAATCCCAAAAATACTTGAGGGAGATGTGGAACAATGCTATAAGTAAATGAAACAATGCAAGGCTGGCAAAATTCAGCAAACTAAAGTTAGAATACAGCAAAGACATTAGATTGAGCAGATGTTAGTGTAAAATGTGGTTACAGAGTTATAAAATGCACACAAATTATAATCATCCAATGAATAATGCCAATTGCTTTTTTTGAGTTGATTAAATGACTGGCATCTTCAGGCTAGCCTACGTTAGTATCCAGTGTTCATAACCACAGAGATAACTAAGTAGATACATGTAATCGAGAGTTGTAGCTACTGTCATTATTTTAGGTACACTTTTACAAAAAATATGTACTTATAATTAAGACATTAATATAATCAGGTTATGAAAGATACACTACATAATTTTCATCATCTTTGGAAAACTGGAAGGTCTAATATCCTGTAAGAGTGTTTTATATGTTAAAGATCTAGTCTGATGATTTTTTGTCTAAAATGTGTTGCCACAGTAGAAGATCGGAAGGCTAGTTTATACAGTAGCCATAAAATAAAAACAAACAAAATACCCCTCACCTTTTGTAGGAAATGTTTTTAATAAGCAGGAAATACGCTCCCATGAGCAATACCCATATTGAAATATTTCATTACCTACGTGCTACACTGTATTTACAGATTTACATCTGAAGATGTTAACCTTGCAACAGGTTATAAATCTATCCCCTCATCCATTAGTAAGCAAGAAATATCAAATCACAAAAATCTCATAGTATCTGAATTAAATACTAGTGTACACACTATATTATTCCCTATATAGACTGTAGATTGGCTGATATGACTTTTTCTTGTTGTGTTTCAACACATCATATACGTCAGAACATATTGAGTCCATATAACAGTCAATCAAACAAAGTCTTTTATGATTCAGTTTAAAATGATTCTGTCACATTGTTCAACATAGTACAGTGTCAGCTATGTTTTAACAATAGGTTCATAATTTTAAACTGTAAAGTTTAAAAAGCTGTCTAGTAGCTAAAATTATCTGAGGGAAAGAAATGACAGAGTTGTTTTTAAATGCTTATTTATGTTTCTTATTTAAAGATACTTTCTGGAAAATGTGTTTTAAAAGTAACTTTTAACATATTTCCATTAAGGAGAAATTAAAACATGGTGTATTCTGAGTGAGGTCAAAGTGAGTGGTGACATTTAATGATGGGTTTTAAAGGAAGGTAGACAAGTTTTCAGCCTGGGTTTCCAAATACATAAGTAGTTCTAGCAGTTGAAAGCAGACCATTTAAATCCTTTTGACATTCTTAATTGGATGTTCTCTTTCTTTCTCGCCTGTCTTGCTATTTGCCTATATTCCTCTCTGAGTTTTTCAGAATATTCAAAATTGTCATAACCTTTCAAAAATAACGCAATTAAATATCTGTAATATGTACGAGGTCAAATTTTGTGCACAGAACAGAACCATTAGAATCAGTGGAGTTATACCCGGTGATATTTTACGTCCCACATTTATCAGTCAAGGCAGATAAACAGATGCGTACACTTTAAAAAAAGTCTTATTTTTGCCAGAGGTGAGATATGTGAAGAATCAAACTGACAGTAATGGGGGTTTTGGTACAGAATGGGAATAGCATGAGCTTTGCATTTGTGGCTGCATGTGTTTGCATGTGTGTATGTGCATATGTATGTGCGCCAGAATATATCAAAAACATTTTTGGCCAAATTTTTTCCTAAAATCTCAGTTCTAGAGAAGCTATTTCACATTATATAGATCTTCAATATTTTTGGCTGATGTTTTTGTATCACATTTGTTGGTATGTCATGTGGGACGTGCTCATGGTACAGTAATATCATTCCACCAAGTAGCTATCACAGAGTTTTCAGCCACAAAAAACCTGTATGTGAGGGAAGAAGGGAAATATAGTCTTTACTGTGTTAAAAAAAAAAAAAAAAAGGAATAATTACGAGACAAAAAGCAACCACTACCACCCCACTCCCCCATGATTAAGCTGGTGTGTATGTCTGTGATTTATTCCTGGTCTAAAAATACTAAATAGTGTGTATAGATATAGTCCTCCTAAATAAAAACAGTAATTAAAAAAAAAAAAAAGAAAAAGTGGTAGAATAGGAAATGGCTTAGAGAAGAATAAAAGGGATGTTCAAAGCTGTGGAATAGCTTGCATGCAAAGAATTACAAGTAAGCTGGGAGTTTTTCTGAAGAGCTAGCAGAAGACATGAACGTGGTCTGTGAAATCCTGGCTGAAGTGCAGAGAGAGCGTGGGTATCCATAGTCATTGTCTCTTCCAACAGAAAAACTAAAGTATCAAGTTAAGGTAGAAGGTGGCAGGTCTAACCTCAGTGCAAGGACTTTGGGGCCTTAATGCAGGATGCTGCAGGCATTATATGAGTTTACACTGGTACTGAACAAGAAAATACGCTAAGGATAGAAACCCATGATGTGAAGAATTGTAGCCACTTTTCAGCTGTCAGATCCTCCAGAATTTTTAACTGAGGGCATTTGTAAATTTTCACTGTGTATCATGCAGTTTTATACTTTGTTTTCCAAGGAAGCAAACCATTAATTTAAGCACAACAAAAATGAATACTGTGGGAGCATTCTTAAGCCCTGAAGCTGAAAGGTATGCAATGCAATGTGACTGTTTTAGTACAAAGTTTAATCTACCAAAACACAGGCATTGCAGGCATAAAGAAAAAGCCAGGCAGATGGGATTTCCAAAATTCGGATATTTTCCAGTCACCTCGCTACATTTCACATTCTTCTGAAAAACTGTTACTAGATGGATCTTCCTTTCAGCTCTTCTTGGGCTCATACTTTTTAAACTTCTGAAGCTAGTATCACTGACCTTTCAAACAATGTATGTACCTCCTTATCCTTATTTCATGACATTGAAACATTTTTTTTCTGTTGACAGTGTAGCGTGGAAGTGCTCAATCTAAGAAAACTCTACATTTTCAGGTTATTTTATTATTTCCCCACCCCCTCAGTTATATAACTGTGTTGTGGCTGCTTTTTTTTTCTCCCAAAGCACTTGCTTCAAAACATTTTATCTGTTTAGCACAGTACATCCCAAGCTATTGAACATATCAGCAAAGACAAAATGTGGCAGCTGTAGCCTCAGGTAACTCACAAATGGGCTGCGTTCACAACTGAGAGAGTGGAGGAAAGAGCACGACTTGCTGTGCTTAGCGGTAACTGAGTTAATTATTTGCTGACATAGATATTTCATTATAATTGCCACATTTCACGGGATTCCGCAGAGATTCATATGTTACCAGGTTTCAAATATGGTTAACCAAACTAAAAGAAATAAAATAAGGAAGTTAATGAACTTCAGATTGCTGGAAACAGTATGGCAGGAACCATACCACTTCAGGCTTGTCCTCTTCTAATACCTCCCTCATGTACCTGATACTGACCTCAGACAGAGCTGGACATTGGGCTCTGTGGCACCTCCACAATGTGGTGTGAAAGCAATGTACAGCTCTTAGTTGGAAACACTGAAACCCCATGCATTCATAACACAGTTGACTCACAGACTGGGACTTTTTCATGGCTGTTGGTCTGGCTCAGGTGCTGACCACCTGGAAATCCTAGAGTAACAAATGGCAAAAGTCCCTTTTTATTCCCAGGAAAGGTGAAGAGATGCTGGGAGGAAGAAAAGCTCAGCAACCAAAGATAGGACGTGTTAGGAACTGAGCATTTTAAGTCAGCCACAAACAGAGTACAACAGCTACCAAGAGCTGTGAGAAGCAAGGTTTTCAGAGTAAAATGAGCAGGTAGTTTATATAGGTAGGGCAGCTGCTGGAAAACAGGTGATAGAATATGTCACTGATCCTATGGAAGGTAAGATACAGCTACAGCTGTAATGCATGAAGTTGAGGTGACTTTGACAGGCACAGAATAGAAAGTAAATTACCTAAGAGAGTGCTGGAACAGGTCTGAGGGACAGGGAGGGATGCCACCAGTGAAAGAGAAATGAAAGATGGTGAACTTCTGTACAGAACAGTGCACAGTCTGATCCAAAAATCCCTATTTAGGGGAGGGCAAGGGTATTTTTGCAGAGACAGAAGCCAACCCAAGTGAAAAGGTAGGCCCCTGTCAGGTTAAAAACCCCTTATATTTCTATTAACACACATTTCTAATGGGTGTTGGGATATCAGGTACAGAGTTCTCATTTAGAAATTCAGATTTTACATGTTTCCTATCCGCAGTTAAGTATTTCAGAACTTCCATGATGGGGTTATGTCACACCTGTGGCCCTGCAGGTCATTACTGCATTGACTATTTTGTCTCATTTTCTCTTTGGTAGCAGATTAGACAGGCAATAGACATCCACTGCTCTGCCACATTATGGGATACTAGAGCAGAATCTTGGAGGTGCTGCTTTAGATACAATAAATATACACTTCTCTGTTTCTACATCAGATCTGTGAAACAAAGAAGTGTTACAATTATACATATAAATGCTTCTAAGATGTGGAATTTTTGTGACAGTGTTTTTAGCCCCAAGAAAGTCAAGGTTATTTGGGGGATTCTTGCAATTTCTGTAGCATAGATGCAGGAGGAGAAACGGGCTAGTGGCTGTTAAAGACCTTTATCTATGTCATAGCAATCTGATGTTCTCTGGCAATTATTGGAAATTAGGATAAATAACATTTTCTAAGGCATAAATGATTATCAGCGAAGCAGGTTAAAAAAACAATTTACGTACAAAGTGTGTTTTGAGCGCCTCTGTGTCTTTTTCCTTTGGGTAAACATACCTTTTTGGTATTTTTGTTTGGTTCTTTTTTGGAACACAGGCACACTGGAGGAAGCAGGCTAAATGTGATTTTAGTGCCTAAGTTAAAAAAATCGACATAATTCCCCATCCCTCTGCAATGACTTAAAAAAGGGTCAAGCATAATGACCTTTATTCCAGAGACTATTCAGGAAAAAAGTGATTTGTTTTCCAGAGTTCCTGAATGCTGATAATGAACAGATTGATAAGGAACAAGGTTATTATTCAGAGTGGAGGATTTGGGGAGAGATAAGGGACAAGGAGGCAAGGGTGGACAAGGACAGGACCTCTACACTCACAGTCACAACCTCCTTTGTTGGCAGTGGATAAGAGTTTTAAGATAGGAAGGGGCACATGCAGTGTGATTTATACCCCTCAAGAGGAAAGTTGCTTTCTGAATTTGAGTGTACAGATGCTCAGTCTTCATTCATGCCCATATCAGAAAAGAAACAGGCTTTTAATTTTAACTGTGCTGTTGTGAGAACACTTGACAGCCCTCTCCTTATAAGTGTCTGTGAGTAATTTAATTATTACTGCTTGCTGTGCAGTATCTCAGAGCCTGCGGGGAGGACGGGGTTCAGCAACTTCTCACAGCTTTCTCTAAGGTTTCGATCCTCTGCCCTTTGATTATCTCTTGTTATTGGCACTCTCAAATTACTTTTTTTAAACTGATTTGTTACAGATAAGGTTAGTAGTCTTATTTGTTTTTCCCCCAACAGTGTCTTTTTGCTTTTCTGGACCACTGCAGGAGGCATACGGTTATGATGATGACAGCTGCAACCATACTATGGTCTGCATGTTTTTAATGGCTGTCTAAGGTAATTTCTACTGGTTTATTACTTTTGCTATTTTGTTTACTGTCAGTGCTGTTTCTTGCTACAGCTTACAATGTTTTCATTAGAATGAAAATGTTCATCCATTATTTAGTATTCTTTTTTTTTTTTTACCATAAGACATGCTGTGTTTGTCCAGATGTTAAACACAGCCCATAGGGTAGTTTAGGCAATGAGAATCTCCCAAGTGTACTGTCTAACTATGTGCTAAGACAGAGTAAAAAGAAATTTAGAATCGGACACCTTTTCCCAAGAAAATTCCTCGTGTAACTAAAGTAAAATATTCCCATTGTGCCTGTGTTCAGCTATTTTGGGCTTATCCAGAAAGAAAGAAATTTAGCAGGCCAGAGGGAAAAAGCAGTTGAAATAATGCATCGGTCACCCCACGCTCACCCTGAATACTGGTCATAGGTAATGCCTTTCTTTGTACGCTCTTCAAGTTCCCTTTTGTCAACTCCTCAAGAGATCTTTGGTCCATATTGCCTCTCTTAAGACTGGTAGTAGCTAACAGAAACACGATTATATAACCAGGTGTGAGGATAAGCACATACATGTAAGGTTAGATTTGTGTCGACTTGTCCCCCATGCAATCTGTACAGGCACTGAATACACCATCATGCTGGACTGACTGTGCTGTGCTCCCAGCTTATTTCCTCACTGCTCGCCCTTCTTGAGTATCTGAAGGATAGTGTGGATTGCACTTGTTTTGGCAAAGAAAACTCTGCCAAGGTGAGCTGAAACTTCTGCACTTTGACACTTACATTTTCTAGGATCGAGGATTTATTCAACCCTTCTAGAATTCAAAACATTTCAGAAATAACCTGATGTTGAGAACTGCCGTATTCAGTGCTCCTGTTTAACTGTTAATAGCGTATGATTTAAAGCCACTTTTTTGATCTTGGTTTGGGTTATACTGCTTGGTCTCAATTTGATTTTTAAACAAAACGTCAATATTTAAATGCTCATGTTAGAGGATGTTGGAAGGTTGGGGTATCCACAAGTACACAAACAAACACACCCCTCTGTGCCCTAGTGAGAAGTGGTACATTACTTTCTGGTGGAATTCATAAGCATTACAGAACTTGAAGCTTTGTAAACTACATTTTTTTGTTATTGTTCTGTATAGGATGTAACGGGATCGTGTGACCCACACATGCCATGCATCCTTGCAAACAGCATATACCAGCTGGAGGTTCTCTGTGCACAGCTGCTCAGTATCTCAGTTTCCTACTACACACTCAAACTTGATGATTGACCAGTATCCAAATTCTCAGGTGCTCAACTGTTGCAAGCTGTAGCATGACATCTATAGCCATCTGTAAGAGCTGTGGAACCGCCTCCAAAAATTTATCAGGTGAAATATACTGAACATGCTTCTGGAGTGGGCCCAAAGCTATTTACAGAACAGTTTTTTCTGCAGGGGCTCCTCTGTAAATGCAGGAACTGTTTTGTTCACATTTCTCCCGTTATCGTGTGAAGATCACGTAAGTAATTTTGGTGCCACATTTAAATCCCTTTTTTTCTCCTGATTTTTTTGGTGCCAATATTCTTCAGTACTTTATTTGAGACATTTCTTTGAAAAATCAAAACAAAAAAGTTGTTGAGTCCAAGAAAGGAGAAAGGCAGATATATAGGGACAGGGTAAGTAACAGTGAAATGTGATTCTGGATGTGGGAAAATTCAGAATCTGTGTGTGTTATGTGTGAGGGGGTTCATTTGTGTTACATGCTTTTCAGCTGTGAACACAAACTTGTATCCTAAAAGATAATGTTCTTCCCCTTTACTAATCACAGTCAGAGCAAAGCTTGCCCACCAATGCTGAGAGGATTTCAGTCTGAAGAAATTACCTCCTGAAGGATGATGGCATGGACATGAAAGTAGACTGTGACAGTCTCTGCATTAGCCCCAGTATCTGTAACACCAATGGGTAAGTAAACAAAGGCCACCACTGTTTCTTTAATATTTCACAAATTTTTATATTTGTGTTTTTCCTTATTTTGGAGCAAAATTGAATGGTATATCACATCTCATCTTTTAAAACAGGGGCAAGTTGCACATAGTGGGTTTTTTTCTCTTTTTTTTTTTTCCCCACTAGTGTTTTCCTTATTTGCTATTTCTTCCTGGAACATTTTTACAGATAGCTTTTATCCCCTCTAGAATAGTGATTTTGAAAATTCTGAAATTTGAGTTTCACAGGTTAGTTAAATGCAATCTGTGAGTGGGTGTCACATTACTTTAGCACTACTCCCACCAGGAGAACTGTACTGTGTTAAGCACAGCTGTGCATCATTTTGATGCAAACCAGTTATCAAAAAGTATCATGTAATGGATAAACTTTGTGTGTCTGAAACACTCTGGTCATTCAATAGTCTACAGTTTGATTCCTATTTTGTGTCATGCTGCAGTATGCAATTAAAAACGGCAGATGTTCACTCTAGGGATGGTTGCACTTCATTTGTGAACAAAGTGATTCCCGTGTGTATTATGACAAGGTATATTCTCTGTCATACCTTGAAACTCAAGCAAGTCCAACCAATGTAAAATTGACTTGAATAATTGAAACAGAATTTGACCTATGTGTTTTTCATAAAGCTTTATAAAGCATTTATGTCCATGCAAACTAAGACAACTCATGTATATTAATGCAATGCTATTATTCTAATTATCTTTGCATATGGCATAGTAAATATTGATACTATTAATAAAGTTAAAGCAAGATGGAATTGAATATTCATAATTTAGCTCACAGTACATTACAGATGTTTTATGCTGAGAATTAATGCTGTGTGAAGTTATATATAACTTTGATAGATTTTAATTTGACTGCTTATGTTATCTACCATATGTCTATTCTGTCCTTGATGATAACCTTCTGGAAAAAAAAAAAAAAAAAAAAAAAAAAGAGTCATTTCGGAGGTTTTCCATAAAAAAAAAAGAAAACCACACCCCCCAAAAAGCAGAAAAACACAAAAAACCAACAAAAAACCCCACCTAAAAACTATAAATGAAAAGAGTTTAAATTAGTCTGATTTTGAAGAGCTACTACATTAACTTCAAAGGCTTTATGCATGTTTCATCACCAGAATTGAAACAAAATCAATTTTTGTGTTTGTAATTCTACTCCCTTTTTGCCACTGTTTGTTTTCCTTGGAACACAAGCAGGAAAGTCCAAGAGGTTCCACGGTCCCCTTTTCTCTTTCTTCTGTATGTGGCCCCATGCAGTTGTTGCAGGACATTCATTTTATTTCCCCTTCAAGAAGCAGTTTTATATGGAAAAACTGTGTCCTAGAATAATCTGTTCTCTTAGAGATAAGAGGCCTGTGTTTATTCTTCTTTTTGCTGCTTGTTTATTTTCTTTCTGTACCAGACCAGATGTGTTTGAAACTTGTATATTAATACAACTGCAAAGGACTTTCAGGTCTTTTAAGCTCCTGTATATTTCATTATACTTATGCTTCTAAGAGCAACTACTAGCTGGTTCATATATTGTAAATATATTCATTTCATTATATGCACTTAAAATTGTGTGTATATTTGTACAAATATAAACTAAGCAAATGAATGAACCTCTATTTGATTGCTAGTTCTTTTAATTCCTCATGCAGAGGTGCTCTGCCACCAAACGATAAAGCGAAAGGGATTAAAATAGAAATTAAGAATTAAAACTGTTCTTCAGGGAAACCCTCAAGAACACCTTAAATCACATTGATTAAGGTATATTTTTAGCAGATGTTTAGTTTTAGATAAATAAGAATAAGTCTAATTCAGCAGGTTATAAACCTCAGATATATTCTCAGACTACGTTTAACTGAAGTTTACCTCTAAGTGCTCTTCAGTTTTGCACATCATGGCCCCAGGATCATATTTTCTGGATGCCTGATTGCATTATCTGTGCCTAGCACAAAAGTGCTGACCTGAAAGTTTTATTTAAGTGACCATCTAAGAATTTTTTTTTTTTTTTAAATGAGCCACAAACATGGACAGGATTTCTCTAGAGCAACATAAATTATGCTGTCTTAATTACAAAACCTTAATTTTTAAACAGTTTTCTGCCCCATTTATTACATATATTTAAAGAAATAATGTACAAATTCTACTGATTAATTCACACATAACCTTGAATCATCAGGTGCAAAAGTATTTTGAACTGAATGAGGCAATGGTGAGGAGAATGTAGGAGGTAGAGGGAGAAACTCTAGTATGCATTTGTTCTCTTTAGGACAGTAATTCTTAAAGCCCATATCTCTAATTCATCCAGTAGAGCCATAAATCCTTTTATTTAGTGAATTGAGCTCTACCACTTGCTCAAGAAAAAGTTCATTCCTATTCTCCCACTCTACCTAACACTAGCTAGAACATTTAAAAAAAAAAAAAAAACAAACAACAAAAAAACCCCACCAACACAACACCAAACCCAAAACCCCAGCAACAAATTCAAAATTAAAAACATCAATATCTGGGTAGCACTCAGTTTGGAAAAATCTATAGTCAAATTATCAAACAAATAATATAGATAGTAAAGTAACATTGATATCTTTGTACTTTCAGAAATGTTCCTTGAATTATCAGCAGTGATGGCGTGGGACAATAAATCCATTTTTCTGGTAAGCATTTGTTCCTGACTTCCACAATGCTGCAGCTGAACTAACAGAACACATTTGTGATGCAGTTCCTACGCCCAGGATGCTGACTACAGGTAATCCATGTATAATGTACAGTTTTTCTAAACATTTTCAGATCCCTAGTTACTGTGGTATAACTATACTCAAGTTTTCTTGAAAACAAAATCTTTGCAGCCCTCAAGATTCAGTTGAATTATTGTAGTTTAATTGTTTGTCTCTAGTCAGAATCTGATTTTCTTGTTCCACTCACAGTCTCATCTGTTCAGGGACTGTGATAGCACAGTGAATTTGTAGTAGAATTTGATTTCAAATGAAACATTTTGGATAATTTTTCATTTTGTATTCTGAGTTAAGTCCATGTTTCTTACATTTTTGATTTCTAAGGAACAAGATTCTCCTCCAGCTAAATTTACCTGTTGTGAACCAAATAAACTGTGAAGAAAATTTGATATGAAGTCCTTCAAAGCAAACCCTTTTTCAGCAAGAAAGATGCTTTCTTATGCAACAAGTGTTTACATTTATGACCAAGGTCTAGATTGTGAATCCTGAGTGGGGAGATCAAACATTGATTGTTTCCTCTGGTTGGATTAACCAGGCCTTAATCTCTCCTCTGACAGCTCTGGACTTCAGCCAAATATTGTAGTTGGCTTTCTTTGCCTTTTCTTCCTTTCCAGTGTAGGGGCAGGGACATACCCACATTACTCTACCTCACTCCCTGCCGGCTGCTAATGTAAAGTGGTACTGCTCTCTAGGGAGACTTGTTTTATATGTGTTTTTCCAAAGAGCTGCATAAATTCTTTCTTTCTCTACTCTTACAGTTGTTCTGTACAGCCATGGTGTAGCTTTGCCCAGGTTATTCTGCCCTTCACGTGTACACATCTTTCACAGGGGGGAACACAGAGACTTCCTAGCACTAGCTCTCAGTCCTCTGAGTTCATTCACTGCTATTTCTCATGAGGCTGCAGAACAGTTCTCCCTCAATACCCTTAATTTACATATAGAATCTGCGCAGCCCTGCTGCAGAATAGAGAAATGGCAAGAGCAGCCTTCTGCTGTTCAGTTATGGGGCACTTGTAAAGCCTCATTTACAGCTTGATTATTCTCCTCCCCCCTGCTGAAACATGCCATGTACTTGTGAGATTATAAAATGATATATTAATGCAACACTAAATTCAACAATGAAAACATCTGGAATATTCTTTCCATTCTAACACCTTTCATTCCCACCTTTTAAGCTAAAACATAATTTTTCTCTGGCTTTCTCCTTATATATATATACGCGTCTGTGCACACACAGTAAACAAAAAGGGATCTTGGCAAACAGGAAGGGCTGAGTCTAACTGCGGCCTAGACTAAAAAATAAATCTCTGATTTCATAGTGGCTATCTGATTATTCTATATAATTTAAAGGGGACTATTTACATGATTTTCATGTGCATAATTTAAAGAAACCTATATTTTTATAAAGGTCATTTTGCAGATTGACTAAATATGTACACTTGGCACCCTTTAGACCTGAAGCAGTCAGCAGAGAATTGTAGTAAAAACTTGCATTTCCATTTAGGCAGAAATATATTAATTGCTAAATACAACAATCATGGAGAAGTGACCAAATGATAGGTACACAAATTAGAGATCTCCTGAATTTTTCATCATGGTTTCTCTATAGAGAAAAAAAATAAAAAAAAAAAAAAAAAAAATCTAGTCCTTCATATACTCCCAGGATAATAGTATTATGCAAACTAAAGTTGCAACATCAATGAAAACAAAAACAGTACCCATAAATACTAAGAAATTGTATTCACAGGAGACTTAAAATGAATTTAGTGAAAACAAAACAACACACACTTTAAATTCCTTATTAGACCACTATGTAGATATACTCATTAAGAACTAAGTAACCACAGTTCTTGAGCTGAACTGTGGTTGGTTTTATTGTGTAACTACATGCCTCCAATTATATCCAATGACTAAGAGGGCAAGTGTAGGTGTTGATCCAGCAGTGCTAGACAGGAGGAATAGTAATATGAGACAATGAGATTTGCAACTATTGCTTAATCTACTTTGAAAATTAAGTTTAATGCACCCATTTTAAACTGAAAACTTCACCTTGAAAAAATAAACTCTTTTTTTTTTCCCAAGATTTGGATGTCTCAAGTTAGGTGTCATGTTACACTTCCAAATTTATTCTGTTTTAGATCAACAACTGTTCAATTATTTTGTGCAAAGAAACTTGCAATGGAGAAAGAGGAGGATGAAGACAAAAATTCCTGTTTCAAACAAGGAAAACAGACCTGAGAATCTGGTTTTTTCTGCTTCTCACTAGAAGACTTTGGGCCATGAGTTATTCTGTGATGGCTTATTTAAAGACTTTCTGCTCTATTTGTTTTTCTAGGCTACTGTACAAGTAATAAAAACTGAGGGGAAAAAAGGAAAAAGAAGTGAAGATTGAAACAGTTAAATTTGTTTAAAATGGCTTGGATTATGCCTTGGAGAAATTATATTCAGATTACCAAGTGTTTAAATTCCAGTGAATCTTTGGGGCAGTAGGAGGAAAAGTTCACCTTGAAAACCAGAGAAATTTACAGCTCTTCCTTGTTGATGAGACAGCAGAGAGAACTGATGTGACAGCTCAGTCTAACAGAAGGAAACTAGTTTATTCCTGTCTATAACAGTCAGTAGAATGTCATGTAGTGTCTACTGATGAACTGAGTTGCTTTATTGTGGTTCTTCCATACTTAGCTCAATAGGCAGCACATATTAAGTATCAAATCTCTGTGTCATAATACACACAAAAGGGAATTAGAAGGCAAGAATAAAACAGTAGAGTGCATTTTAAATATTTATCAGCCAACAAAATGATCCACAAGTGCCTTCCTGGGTTTCTTCATCCGTCAAATATCATGACAATGTAGTCAACCCTAAATAACAATATGCATAACTAACATAATTTCTTCTTAACAGAAAATGAAATCTCCAGTTCTTATTCCGATTTTTATTGAAAAAATAATCTTGAAAACACGCATCAGCCACAAGAATATAATTCCTGTCAGCAATGACTCTCTAGTATGATTCAGTGTCGGTAACCCTGGCTAAGTTGTTAAAAGAAAAGAGAGCTATTTGACTATTTTCGCCCCGTGCCGCACCCCCCGCCCCCCCCTTTCTTTCCAGGTAGAATACGACAAAGCTCTGGAACGGCCTGAGAGAGTGATTATCACCACATTTCTTGCTCTTCATCCCCTCCCCACCTTGTTCTGCTCACGCTATTCTGCCTTATTTTGTTATTTAATAAGCTTTCTGGACAAGAAGCATGTCTTTTTCCTGGACTGGTAAACACACTAATACTGGAGGTACTGTTGCAACATATGGAATCTTATTTAATAACAGTAATCTGCAGAGGCTGGTGAAGTCTTGGAGCTACAGTTAGATCATTTTTCAGAATACATAAAATCAAGTAAAGGTGTAATTTGTCTCAGCAAAATTGATTCATTATTATCCAGATTGTGCAGTTGTGAATTCTACTTCATTTTAATTTCCAAAGATCCTAGTTGATATTGTTGATTCTAAAGAGCTTTACCAACTATAAACTGGATACCAACTTTAGAGAAAGGGGGGGAAAAAAAAAATCAGACTTTGTTTGATAGCATTATTTTTGTAGGAAAACCTTTTCCTTTTTACAGATGTTGCATGAAGCATGAATGTATTCTTTTCACTTCTGGTATCTTCAGGAACACTTCAGAAATACAACTCTATCATGTATTAAAATGTTCGATTTGTTCAAATATATTCTCTTTTATGTAGGCTGGTGTGTACACTGATGAAAATTATTTTCTTCAGTCCTGCGAGAACTTTTAGAATGATTCAATTAGAAAATGTAAATAAGGTCACTTTCTCTGAAGGGCTCTTATATAAGAAAGTAAAAAAATTCGTGGCATCACTGGAACAGTACAAGTTGACTGGTTTTGAGCTTAGAAATTGATACTTTTGTACAATGCCTTCAAAAAAATAGATTTTCTGGTAATAGTTTCTTTATGACTCAATCCTAAAAGTGAAGCTGTTATACACGACTGTTAAGTTTAAATGTAGTTCACTTGCTTGTTATGGCATTGTCCAAACAATCAGACCAACCCAATTAGATAAAATTATGGAAAAAATGGTTGAGAACTTCAAAGCTATTCTGTAGGTTTATGGAGTGCTTATAGCCTGAACCTCAAGCAGATTTTCAGTTTACTAGAGGCTTCTTTCACATTTCACAGCTGGATGAAATATAAATATTCACCTAAAATTTGTTCATTTCCGAATAGTCTGTACTGAAGCGCCACTAAAGAGGAGTGCTGTTTAGCTCATTAGGATCAGGGGGAGATGGTTTTCTCCAGAGCAGCCCTAGTTCTAAAGGTTATTATGTCTTTTATGCACAGGATACATTTCTATGTTGGGGTCTTCTTGGTGTCAAATGATGATACTAGAATTTGGCAGGCTGTTGTTGGTAGGTATTTATGTGGCTCCAAAATATATCACAAAATGCAGCAATGTTACATTCAAAGCAACGTTTAGAAGAGTAATTCAATGCTTGCTACAATTACCATTATCATGGAAATAATTCCTTTGAATTATGTATTCCTTGGATACATAAGCTGTCCCTTACTTCGGACAAACCCAAACCCTCCCAGCTGGGCAGTGGATTCACATGGGCAGCAACTGCAGCCAGCAATGGGTTGGATAGGTCTGCTCCATGTTCCTTATGGCTCATACTGTACTTTTATGAGTTTCAAATCAGTATTTTTGGCATATATTTTATACCCAGAAAATTCTGACATTCAATAACTTATTCAGTTCACAAGTCCCAATAATTACACTTCTTTCAGTCTACACATTTGCTACCAAGGTCACACAGATTTTTTTCAAAGATGCCTTTTTTCTCTGCCTATATCTTTAATTTCTTTCTCTTCATAAATCATGATAACTCCTATGGTTTATTTTTAATGTCAACAATGATGCCTATAGATTTTCTCATCCTCCAATTTAACACAGTCTACGCACTAAAAATTCACACTCAATTTCCTCTTCAGGGTAGTACATTTGCTTACTAAGGTACATATTCACAAGCACATTCATCTACTTGGCCCCACAGTGGGAAGAATCAGCCTGCAGCTCAGTTCTCACATGGAAGACTCATTTCATCTTCTTGAAAGGAGTCAGTAACATCTTCTAGGAAATCAAGTAGAGACCCTAGTCAAGGATTTTATGACCTTCCCAGTGAATTTGTTCCACTTTCCACAAAATGTCCTGGATTCCACATGTTTTTCCTATGTCTGCTTGTACATTTCTTGTAAGATGTTAAGACTACATGAACAAGATGTCAACAAAAGAAGTCTGCCTCCATGGGGCTAGAAGAATCTTATTTTGAAAGGTGAGAGGAATTACCACCAAAAGTATAGGGGGAAAAAAAAAAAATCATAAAGTGTTTTCATCTGAACCAATTGAAATAAGCATTTAGTTCACCCTACCTATAAACTTTTTTTTTTTTTTTTTTTTGGTACAGTTAGGCTTTATACCAAGCTACCTAAACCTTTGCATGGGTGCACATTAAAAACCCTAGGGTTTGCACTCAGAGTTCTGGATCTTATCCTGGAGCCAGATGCCTTCTGAAGTTAAATTTGGCAATCCTTGGCTTGCGTTCCCAAAATCCCTGTTAGGATCTAATCCAAAGTGCCTGACAACAAGACAAAAGCATGAAATCTGTCTCCTAAAATGAACACCACATTACAAGTGCATGCAACCTCATTTCATCTTGTATATAACTGTAGCTCTCAGAGCTAGGGAGCTCTAGCTAAAATGCCTTCCTTGTAAACTCAGAATCACTTAAAACCCACTTGAAATTATAGTAATTTTAAGAGTAAAGTTAGGTGATGTGAAATGCATTAGTGTTACTTCATGAGAATGTTTCACAGTAATTCTGACTCCTGTATTTCTGAGGAAAAGGTATGCTTTCCTAAATATTTCCTACTTCTACCAGTCTTCACAAACTGCTTGCATGTCCTATCTGTGGAAAAAAAAAATCAAATTATTTGATCAATTCAGGTAATTTCACCTAATTAATAAATAAAATTAAATAAAATTAAAGAAGAGGGGAGAGGGGAAGAACAACCCACACAATAAAAATAAATCAAGTAATTACAAAGAATGAAGAAGTGAGAAGAGAAGGAATATTATTCCAAAACATTTGGGACTAATGAAATAATTTACTCAGGCTACAGGCAGGCTAGCTGAGTCCAGAAAAGTAGTTAATATCTACCCATTCAAATTTTTGAGTGCAGTATTTATCCTTTTAGTTCTTTCACTGCGTGGTGGAGAGCTGGTCACTTCCTTCAATGGACCAACACAAAAGGGAGGGCATTCCAAACAGCGGATTATCCAAACTTGACCACTTTTCCCATTACAAAGTAAAAGCCAGCTACGTTTGCGTTATCATTCATCTGTGTTAGGAACCTGAAGATACAATGAGAGTCCTAAAGACCTCTAGGTTCATATGTAAAGCCGAGACATAAGAAAAAGTCCCAATTTAAGATGAAACATTCTGCTTTTGTAGAGTATCTATTTCTGTGGTTTATTCAAGAATCAAAATTTTCACTTATTCTTTGAAAAGCTATTTGAAGACGGAAAAAAGACAGCTATGAAAAAAAGAGGAGAAACAATCGTTACTGGGGAAAGATTTCACAAACTGTTGCTTATTATTAGGTTGAATGATCATACTATTTATTATGTGTGCTTATAAAATGTACTTTAATAGATCTTTAATAATTTTAAAAAGAAATTACTGAATGCCACATGAAAAAAAGAGAGACATCATTAATTCTGTATTTAAGCCTTCCCCCAAAAAGATAACTGCATTTATAAAGCAATAAAAATAATAAAAAAAAATAATTTAAAAAAATCAAAGTTTAGGAAAATAACAAAAGAAAGAGTAGAAGGTACAAGTGGTGCCCACTCTATTAGAATTGAGTGAAGAAGAAATTAGGTAGAGCAACCTCTACATCACTAACAATTATTTTGCAAAGGTTGTACAGGTTACTGAATTTCCCCAACTTTAGAAAGTGAGCAAAAGTGTTATAAGCTAACCTACCTGGAGTGAGGAGGAGTGGGGAAGAAATCACTCACAGAGTAGTTGTTAGTAGTTCACTGACAACTGATAACTATCCTAAATGAGCACAGAACATAACTTTCAAATATTTCTACTGTTTTGAGGAAGAAGAGATGTAAACACTTAGAGCAGTATATTGAAATTTAAACTTTGTAGGTATTTTTTTTAATTTTAATTTTAATATATCAGTGATAATTCCCCTGACCCTCTGCCAAGTCAATACTTAAACTTGGAAGGTGGGGAAACGTCTGCAGAGCTACCATCCTGTTTGGCACTAGTTAAGTGGTGGCTGGTCCAGAAATACAAATATTTCTGGCATGACATTCCTATAAAAAGCATAGAAAAGCTGGGAAGAATCCAAAGAAGAGGTAGATGGGATAAAAGACATCTAGAAAACACAGCACGTTGATAGACTTAGTTATTCCCAGTTGGGGAAAATGGAAACATACTGAAAAAAAAAAAAGTAAGAGTAGAGAGAATTGAATACTGAAATAGATCAGCTCAGAGGTTGTAGAGATGCTTTCATTGTAAGTGCTTAAAAAGAAAAAGTAAACTTTTGTTCTTAAATCTGTTACAAGTGGTCTATGGAGATATCGTTCTGCATCACAGTTGGCAACTCTCCATTTTCCCTTCCAGTTCTGTTTTTATTATTATTATTCTTTTGGAAAACCACTTGTAACTCCCAGAAATAAAGACTTTAATTTGTGACCTCTAGATTCTATTACAATATAATTTAACCTTTAAAAAACGCTTTTTTAATTCATTGAATTGGGAGAGAAATGCTTCTGGAAGGCAACTAAGTGTGAATGTAAGATAATGAGACCTAGCTCTTATAGAAGGACCTAGAAAGAAATGAGGTTAACATCTATCTTGTACCAATAAAACCTAGAGATTCCAAGTAACTGCTCTAGAAAGTTGAATTTTATAGGCTTTTCACAACTATGCACGTATTTCTTACAGGTTCAACATTAGTCTACATAATAAGTTACAAGGCAATTTGCATTTAGTTAAGTCAGCGGTCAATGAATAAAGCTATTTCACATCTGATTGTCTGGCTAAAAACCCATCCATGAGATAAGTAAACAATAGTGTTAATAAATTTTTCACTTTTAATTTAAATCCAAGCTTTGCAGAGGATAAAAATTGTTTCCTGTAGGTCAAACATTTCTTGATATTGTAAGATTTACTTCCATTCAGTATTCTAGAAACGGGAGTAATACATATGAAAAAGTGAATCTACTGCTTTGGATGAATAGGATCTGATTGTGGCTTTTTTTAAGGTCAGTAGCTTCTGAACCTATGGGCAACAGCGGTAATATATACACAAACTAAAATTCAGAAGCTAGTTTCTAGCCAAATTTAGAAAGTCTTAACAGAGCCTGAGTTGCTTAATAGGGGTGAACATTTACTTTGTTCCAGAAGAAAGTGCCTTCGAATGATGAAAGCTGCTCATAAGAGATGTGTCGTGGGATGTCAGAAGGAATACTTACAATTTATCCTGCCTTTTCTTATCCTGTGGAGAGTGAGTCTGTGAGACAGATCCACAGGAATTTGGGTTGGACACTTACAAAATACTTATACAAAGGCTTTGGCATGAGCTGGGAGGAAACGAGCAAGTCAGTGAAGGAAAAAGCAGCTTTTATGTCATATCTGCCAGCATTAAAGTCAGAAAACTGTAACATCTATGGCCTAAAGAACAAATATAGAGCAAAGCTTGATATTTGTCTACCTGGAACGTCTTCTGTAACTGTAGAAGAGAGGTTATTGATTTGATGTACAAATGAATGAGTTTCTTTAAGGTTACCTACTATGTGATATCTGACAGAGAGAAGGCATTGTGTCAAAAGGACTACAGAGTGACCTGTGAGGATCATATTAAATGAAATTCAAGACACGTTTGATTCCACATAACACTTCAATACTTCAGTAAATTACAATGATAAAATATTTGGACTTTTTTTTTTTTTTCTTTTTCAGTTTAAAACTGATCTAACGCTGTTAACTGAATGGTAACTTTAGTATTTATCAAAACAAAATGTAAGACTTTAAGGTGGCTACTAGTTTATATGGTTTTACAGAATGCGTCGTATCTGAAAGATTTCTTAACTCTAAATATTAACTAGGGATTCTAACCCAGATTTTAAACCACTTGAAATTGGTGGTGTGGAAAAAGAGAGAAAAAGGAAGTGGGAGTGGGAAAAACAAGAAGGAAAAAAAAAAGGAGAGTAAGGTCTGAAATGGCTTCTAATATCACTTTTTAATATATATATATGTGCGTATATGTATCTCTCGCATGTATATATATATATAACGTGTATATATATATTTCCACAGTGCTCCCCCCCCACCCCGCCCCGCCCTGTCTTTTTCATGTCACAACTCAACAACAAATATTTTAAGTATGTGGAGAAAAAGCTATTATCTTTGCATGCTGTTTTGATGTAATTCTGTTTTTTTTTTTTTAAAAAAAACAACCCAGCAAACACACATTCTTCTACTGCTGCTTTCTCTCATCTCCAAAGATATGTATTTTCCTCCATTTTCAAAGGTGCATAAAATGCTCTGATGCGCTACAAAGGCTAACCTATCCAGCTCTATATAAGTCATTAGAAATGCATATTGCCTCGGAGAACTCACAACATGTTTGCTGATACTAAACATTTAAAAGTAAGATGTTTAGGTAAGTTGCAATCCTATGTGCTGTTTTGGCTTAGCAGAAACTTTTATGAAACTTGAAAAGGCTTAAGGAAAATAACAAATCTCTTTTCTTACGTGATTAATAGCTTTTGAAGTAAAGATTGTTTAAATTTTGTACCTAGAATTTGAAATATAAACAATTTACTCATTTAGCAAGCAGAATAAATAAATACATTAGTTGATATTACTATGAGCATGAGAATGTATTAGTCACTTTTTGGATATTTGAATTCTGTAGCAAACACCAAAGGAAAACTTGATTTTCCTTATACTGTCAGAAACTCAAAGTGAATCTCAAAAGTAATTAAACACGACTCTGCCAAACTTAATTCATACTCATAAAACTTCTAAGTCAGAGTGTGGAGTTACAAGATTCTAGATGCAATGCATTCAGAGTTCCCTATCAATGAAAGTGGAACAAGAGGGACTTTTTTTTCTTTCCATGCAGCACAATGAGTGAGTGGTTACATGAACTAATCATGCAGTGGCACTAGTAAAACTTGCTTCGAGTCATGATATTTTGATTCAAAACTTAAATATTTTACAAGACAGCCAATTCAACTGTTACAGTACATGATAGGAAGCATTTTTCTGATCTTAACCGGGTAAGCTAACAAAACATGAAAATACTTCAGTGTAGTTTGCAAGAATATTACACAAATCTTATCTGCAAATCTTCATTGGATCTATATTAATATAGCATCATATCATAATTATTAACAGTATGGTCTTTCTATCTCTTTTAAACATTTATATGCTATATTTTCATACAATGACATAATATCAACAATACATTTTCTTTTATGTGCAAATATAGCTGCCAATAAAAGAAACATCAGAGTTTGGGAGTGGCACCTTGGTTCTGAGAGTGAGGCAGAGAATACAGAGCTAAAAGACCTGGTAAACTATTGGGGAAAAATGGACTCAGGGGTAAACTTCACCTTGTATTAACCACAGTCTGCCGAGTTACCCAGTGTGCATGCTGATTTCTCCAGACAACCCACAGGCTATGCACATGAAAATACATATATCTCTAATTTTTAGGGCTTATGTAAAATTCAAAAAAAAGAAAAAGAAAATCAAAAGTTCTTAGGTAAAAGTTGAAAGACAAAAACCAAACAAACCAATCAACCAAGAAAACAACCAACGAAACAAACAAAAACCCAATATCCAACCGAACCACAGGCAGTCTTAAAGGACAGTTGTATTTCTTCAGACCTGTTATACACTAAAAACTATTACAGCTCTCAAAATGCTCTAAGAAACTGTTCAAAGACACTGCATCTCAATTATAAGAAAAGGAGAATCTTCCTATTTTTTTATGTGTTTTATTTACTTATGTAATATTGCAAACAAGTATTTAAGGAAATGTTATTTAATGACTGCAATATTAAGTACTCAGTGAGCTTCCAACAATAAAGGTGCAATTGCCGCAGCAACCGGAAGCATTTCAAGACTGCCTCAGGAATATTGCTCCAAAACTAAACTTTTCTTTTTTTTTTTTTTAATATAGCATCTTAAAAGTGCATCCTTAAACAAGTATAATGTGATATCTGAATGAAATGAAAGAGTCCTAGAAATAAAATTATTGCAAATGCTTCTATGATTAGGATGTTTCAGGGCAACGTGCAGGTGATTTATCGACTGTATCTACTTTCTTCCTGCCTTCATCTCACCAGAATGAAACCACGAAGGATTCCCGTGCCACGGTGGTATTCTGAGTAAAACAATATTGCGTGAATCTGTATTGAGTAATATGGCACCTACAGATTTCAATTCATAAGCTGACTGAAGACTATTTAGTTGGTGGAATTTCTGTTTATAATGCAATCAGAGCATTGTGATACTATGTGTGCCTCAAGTATTGCATGCCTAATATTGTCTAGTTAGGATAAAATATCGTTATAGAGTAATAATGTACGTGACTGCACAAATTTTGATATTTCTGTGGATTTCAATAATTTTGTAAGATGTTTGCATTCTAGGTCAAAAAATCTTTTGTATACATTTTTTTAGGAACGGTTCTAGGAAGTGAGAAAACTGCTCTTTGGGATACATTTGCTGTGTAGAAAACAGCCCCATTTCTGCAACCTACTATGTAGAAAATAGCTCAATTTCTGGAACGTATTTCTTATCATAGAGCTTCTTTTTAAAAATTTTCTGTTTCTATACTACCTCTTGATATCTGCTCTACCCTACTGAGACTCACAGTGTATTAGCTTTGTACACCTGAAACACCAAGAGGAAAGTTTTTCTCTGCAAACCAAAAGATGTTGATGTTATATTAAAAAATACAGAGTACCATGACACTTTCATGTTAACAAAATGTAACTATTCTGTGATAAAATAATTATTTTGTAAATTAGCTCTTTTTATACTGCTGTACTTCCTTATCATTTTGAGTTTAAAAGTCTGGTAAGGCATATTCACCAGGAAGAAATGAATACAGGCTGCAATTAGAGTACAGATCTGTTTTGTCTGTCTTTAAGGCAAAATCTACTCGCTCTTTTCAACACTGAAGCTCACCATGTTTCAGATTCAAAGGACTAATAAGATGCACTTTTCCTTGTCTATATTTAAAATGTGAGAGTCCTTGGTATACAAAATGATGTGGTTAAGTTTGGGCACTTGTAAAGCCTGAAAGAGACCTGGTTGCAATTCCAAACAAAGACTTTAATCCGTATCTTAAATTAAGCAAGTCACAAATTTAGTCCTATACGTGTAACACATTAAAATATTTTATAGTGGTTTCACTTTAAAGCTCAAAGACACAATTCAAGAGAGTTTGTCGGTCTTTAGTCAAAAAATACCTCTTCCCTTTTTATAATATAAAGATTTTCTTTGCTGGAAAGAGTTACCTATTGCAACTAGCAGAAAAAACTCCTCTCAGTACATCTGGTAACAAAAAAATTATTAATATACTGCAATCCTAGGAGTAATACAGTATTTTAAATAAGTATGAGCTCTGTTTAACGGTCTTTTGAAATACAGTAGAGAATTTTGTTGAAAGAACTGGAAGTTGAAAACTGAGCCTCTGAAAACCAGAAAGAAGTGACTCACTGTTGAGAGCCAAAAAGCTGCCAATAGTATCTTTGAGAAACAAATAAATGACTCACTTGTGAAACAGAGAGCAGCTGGTTTTCTCGATCAGAACACTGATTGTCAAAAGAAAGTGGAAATAGGGCTCTGGAAACCAAGCATCTGTACATTATACATATGTAAAGTGGATTAACACATCAGTTCAAAACCTGAAGACTTCATATCCTGTCTTTGAACTTCTAGAGTAGCAACCACTTCAACTATAAAAAGTAGTTCTGCCTACAGCAGTGGCACCCTTTGACTATATTGCCCTGTTTCCAGTAGAAATATTTTAAACACTGTTACAAGTGGGATCAACAGAGTTGTCACAAAATTGGCCACATTTACAAGAAGTGAAAACTTGCACTGCAGTCCTCCTTATGTTGCTCTCCAGAAAGCCAGTATGGTCCAGTACTCTGTGCCATTCATATAGCAAATGCCTTTACTTTTGTTACAATAATTTTTCTTTACCTAATTATAACCAAACAAAACTCCCCAAACAAACAAGCTACAGTTATCTCAAACCTGTAACTACCACAGTCCTCAGCACAGGAACCTGGTCCTTTTTGCTAGAGAGAAACAGAACCTCAGAAAGGAGTCTGATTTTTCTTTTTTCCTTTTTTTTTTTTTTTTTAATTAAGTTATGACTTCTGTGTGAGAAAGTGGAATCACAAAAAGCCTCTCAAGTTGAGTGATAAAAGAAATACTTGTACTTATTCAGTGGTTTTCATTGTCTTTAATTTTGTTAAAAACAATAAACATGTAAAACAATGAAATATATTTCTGAATGGAAAGACATTTTAACAGCTTTTTTTTTTTTTTTTTTGTAAAGTTCAATTTTGAAACAGAAGTTGGTTTTGGTATTGTGAAACTGTTTGAATCCAGTCTGTTCTAGTTATCACAACCCTTGAAAAGCATCAAGGACACAATCATTACACCTTGCCTTTTTCCTGATTTTTTTGTGAAGCTCCAAGTAAATAACTGGAACTCTTCAGGAGGAGATACTTCAAGTCAAAAATTTGAAAAAAAACCCCTCAAATTTTCGGATTCCTTCTTGCAAATGGAACTATTTTGGTATCACAGTATGGTTGAGTCTGGAAAGACATCTAGACATAATCTAGTCTATGGCCCACCCTCTACCAAGAGATAAGAAATCAAACACTACCCCAAACGTAAATCAATAAAAAGAAAGTCAGTCTTGATTAGTTAATGGAAACACCTCAGGTCTGCATAGGTGATGATTCAAATTTCAGAACATCTCTGTTTATGTAAGCATTAAGCAGGCTGGGGGGGGAAAGAAAAAAAAAAGCCACTGCAAAACACCAACTTATAAAGCCACACAATCAAGTATGCTATTCAATTAAGCTGACAAGAACATCGTTAGAACCACTGGCAATTTCTCCATAGCACAACTCTTTAGGAAAGGTTTCTGTACCTTCCTCCAGCCTAAGCAAGGTCTCTAAGGGCTTGGATGTTCCTGAGACTGTCTCCTGTGAGTCCTTTCCTGTTCAAAGTAGTGTTTTGCACCTCCCTACTGAGTGGCCAAGAGCTGGTTATGATTTTTCCCATTGTAACACTTATTCTAGTACCTGCTCTGTAACAAAACTATTTAACTGACACAGATATGCATATACTTCTTTTGCACATTGTTATGAAAGTTAGAGAGCTATTGCAATAGATTAAATTAATGAATTGAAAGCTGGACAAATATAATAGCCATGAAGATAATTTTCCTGTCGCTCTTCACTAGAAAGACAGTAAATTGTCTGTCTTAGCATAACATGGTTACATTTGAACATTTAGAATTCATCTGCAATTTGAAGGAGTTCAGTGCAGAACAACTTATACCTATATGAACACATCCTATAGGAAAAAGCTTAGTCAAAATCTGTTAATATTCAAAAAGAAAAGTCAGTACCTTTGGAGCTGGTTGTCTAAACTTTTCCACTCATTTTGTTTAGGTTTGGTACTTGAGAAAACCAGTCTGATTTTTCAGGCAAACTATTTTGTGAAAAAGGAAGTAGGCCTATTTTATTTATTTGCACAATATGAATAATGGTATTACATAATAATTCAACTTTAAAAAAATTTGCACTGAAATTTTCCTTTTTCTTAAAAATAGATAAAATATGACATCTGGGATGGTTTCACTGTGTCTTTAAGAAATCAAAGTTTATTATGATTGAATTTCCAATATGTTTTTATATATGTCAATTTTATTAATATCCCATCTGTGTAAAAAGAGAGTATATTGAGTATGAAGACATACGATGTAAAAGCTAAGTACAAAAGTACAAAAATTGAATAGGTTTTTTTAATATCTGCCAACTAGAAGGCTTTTTTTCTTTCATTCAGAAAGCATGGTTTTACTTTCTTCCATCTCCCATGCTACAAATAAGACTTCCATTCTTACTTTTTTTGTATGTGCTTAGGGATTAGATATTTAAATTAATAGTTGGAGAATGAAAACACAGCAGTATTTTATCTATTTTAAAAGATTGTCATTAAATAGGTGAGATATGTGTTACTGCTCATAAACAGATTATTTGGAATTGATTCCAACATATATCCTGTGTCTTTGAAAACCCAGGAGTCATTTAAACAACTTACAGCAGCTGTGAGATGTTGGTTTTAGTATTTTGATGAACTATCTATATAATAGGAGAACAACCACTTAGCTCATTACTTAGCTCAAAAGTCCACATGAATATATTTGCCGTTTCATTAAGTTTCAGCTTTATAGATATGCATACAAATAGGATTACAAGTGGGATTTCCTACCCTTTTTTTAGACAATAATTATGTCTTTCTTCAAACGTTTATGCTTCTGATTCATTTAGAGTCAGTCCACATCAGGTCAACTCAGTTTTGATTTCATTAGGGATGAACATACGTCAAACATCGTTGCCTGCGTTGCGACTCCGATTTTCAAAGATCCACAAAATATAAACTACAGTGACCTGAAGTAACACTGATGCTTGTCACCTCAAATGAAGATCAGCAAAGGCATTGGTATGGCAGAGTTTATAAGGAAAGCAAAACTCTGTTGGTCTGATTAGGCAAACCCAGAGGCATTCTGTTCTGGATTGGATACAGACTTCCTTTAGATTGATGATGTTTAGGGAGTTGACTTCTAAATTTCCTCTTGCATCACGAATGGCTGAGCCTTAACTACTTTTTGACGTATTGCTGTTTCATACTATATATTCGCTACCTCGGTGATTCCAGGATCAGTCTGATTCTGTGTGAAAATTCATAGAATATATAGAATGTGCATTACAAAGTCCCAGGTGAAGGTCTTTCACTGTGTATTGTTAAATTAAGACTATTCAACTTTATGATTAGTATTTAAACTTTTCTGGATGATATGGATGCCCCTGCTCAGACCTAATTTCACATACCTCTTCAACTATCCTCCCCCTCACTCTCCAGAGACCACTCCAGTTTCCCTGACCTGAGGTAGCTCTCCCACACAACATTCATCATCGTTTATTTCTCTCCTGAAGACCTCTCTCCACTACCCTTCTCTCCTCAGAGCATCATTCTATACCCATATTACTTTGCTCATGAAATCTCTTTTGGGAAATAGTTAACTACCTTCTGAAATTGCTTTTTTTCAAGAAATGAAATCTGCCCAAAACAATAATAAAAAGGACACAACAGCCACCCTGCCAAGTTAGTTTTTAACCTTACATCACCTTGACAGCAGGTGAGATTCACACCATATTACTTTGATTCATTCAGGTCACACTAGCATTACTTCATAGAAACCTCTTTGACGGTTTATATATATAGGCACGTTTAATTTTTCAGATAACTCCTATTCAGTCAAGGGGTCGTGGCGGGTGTGTATGTAGCACACACAGCAACAATATGTACTAACTCAGCTAGTACGCTGTGGTGAAGGCTATTCAAAATCAGAATAGCGCTACAATTCCATCCACAGGTATTAGAATTGAAATACAGCATGCAAATCGTAAAGAAAGAAAGATATGCTTGTAATTTGCCCCTGAGGAGGACAGAGAAGCCAACCATTACATACTTTAATAACACCTTGGTTACTTAACAACAGCCTTTGGTCACATACCCTATATCAAAATGCAGCAAATGTCAAGGTAATCTGAATAACATTTTAGGAAGCATTAAGTGTTTAAAAAAGAAAATCTCCTTCATGACAGTTGAAGTCGCAGTGCACTATAATTCAAGTAATAGAACTGAAAAAGATGTCATCACTCTGTGCAATATTCAGTGCTCTTTTAAGAGTATAAAAAACCAAAAAAAACAAAAAACCAACCCAAATCTGTAAGAATTCATGAAGTGAAGAAAAAGCTCCATGTGTTACAGACATATAGTAGAAACTAACCAAAGCGGATACACTTTTGCTAATAGTTGGTTTCCTTTTCAGTATGTAGCAGTACGGAAGTACATTTTAATTGTACGGATCTAATTGTGCCTAACGGGTTATACAGAATTAACATCTTGGCTTATATTTGAAGTGCCCTAAAGTTTCAGGTTTTTCATCAGTATCAAATCCATAAAGACCCTGATTTTCAGTTCTGTTGAAAAACAAAAGCCACATTCAAAATATTTGAAATATAATACAAAACCAACCAAACAAATCACAAAATTCCCTTTCTACAATCTTCCTCAAACATTTAACATTTTCTTTAAACATCTAGAAATATCACTACATTCACATGAAATACACTTTTTTAAATTCCTGTTTTAATACCTTCCTACATGTAAAATAATAATTTGCTACTTGTAAACACTAGATGAATGCCATTATAACACACCGTAAAGCCAATAATTTTTTCCATGTTTAACAGGGCATTAAATATACAACTAAGATATGCCTTGAATTTCCCATTACTAACTGTGTTTTCTCCTAGGCAACCAATTCCCATACAGCTCTTATTTCCCCATTTATTCTGTACATCTTTACAACCCTTTCACTGCAGATTAGTGGCTGCTGTATAAACAGAAGTTCACATGGTGTCAGAGACTCAGAAGAGAAAATGTTATTCACAAAAGTGTCCTCTAATATTACGTGTGGAAATTGTACAAATGATGATTTTGGTATCGGGAGTAAAAACAGCCTATGTTGTGGGGTTTTTTTGTTTGGTTGTTTGTTTTTTTTTTTTACAAAAATAAAAGAAAAAAAAAAGTTTGCAGAGGTATGTAGAGATATGACTCTCATAGAGAATCATATTGACTGTTTGAGAGAACTTCATTTACCTAAAATACTTCTACTCAAAATATTACTTCCAAGTCTGCAGAATTAAACACCAGTTTATCACCAGAAATAACAGAAAGCAAGAGAAATTAAGTTTCATCCTGATACAAAAAGAGAAAAACTTCCCCACTTTTTCAGCAAGATGAGGTGGGAGATAAAAGGAGAAAATACTTCTCCTATACCAAAAGTTAGAAAAAAAATGCCTTTTCATAAGAAGAGAAAATGAAAAATAAGAAATTCTAAGCAGACACAAATGAAAGAAGGATATAAGTCTTTAAGTAATTAAAGGGAAACAAATATGATCTAGGTTGCTAAAGACAAGTAACAAGTTTTGAGGTACGAAGACAGATTAAAACATCCTAGCCATGCACACAATATTGCCTCTCTTCATAGTTATGCTCGATGATTAATTTGTCTCTTTAAAATAAGCAATGAACAAAAACCCATAACTTGAACAAAAGCTATTTTAACAACTGAGTTCCATGGCAGGAAGCATAAAGGTGGAGACCTCTAAGCCTTTAAAATGCTGCTTACAATGGGTATCCTGTGATTTTAATTTAAATTATGGAAGTAAAAAAAAAAAAAAAAAAAAAAAAGTGCAAAAAACCCAAACAAGTCCAAAGCTTATGTTAAGTAGCTAATATATTGCAGGGGGGAAAATAATAATAATAAAGACACCCTGAGAGATCCCTAAAGCCAAAGCTTTTGTGATAGTACCTCACATTTAAACATATCATTTTTTTCAGAGTAGTATTTTAATGGTATGCTTTTATGAGATAGAATGCTTTAGAGAAAATTAAGGAGAGATGATCAGTGAAAGATATGATAGTCATCTGGTTACTCTGCACAAATTAATCATAAGCTAAGAAAAAGCCTAAACAATTTCAGATTTAGGCAAAGCCAGAATCCAAGTTCTTACCTCCTACCTTTAACACTAGCTAATTTTGTATCTTATGCTGAACCTTCCAAAGGCATAAGAAGAGGTATTGCTTACTGTTGCTTTCATTATGTATGCTATTTATTTAACAAAGATCAATGAAAAACTGAAATGTCCGTGGCCCCACTTAGAAGTTAATCCTCCTTTGTATTTTAAACGTTTTCAAAATGTTGATACTATGGTACAATTTTATAGGCAGAATTATGTATTGATTTTCCTTATGACTTAGTCGTCTTCAAGATGTGTAGTCTATTTGTATTAGCCTCATTGTACCAATTAAAGTGCACATCATGACACGTTCTGATATTGAAGGTCAGTGCTCACTTGTCTCTCTCCTCCACTAAGATCTCCCATCCTCACATTCCAAAGAAATTTCACTGGCCCAGAAAAAAATCCCAAGGGACTGAAGAAATCCTTGCTATAGGGAGATTTTCTTGCTTGATTAATTAAACCAAACAGTTTTGTTTAATTCACAACTTCACCATTTGTTTAGAACATGTAAGACACAGACCAAAGGGAAATGAACTAATAACACTACAAATTGTAAACGAGTTCTTCTAGACTTGATAGCATTTAGAGCTAGAAAAATAGGGTATTTATTTATTGTTTAACTTGGCAATTTCAGTACTCGGTGCACCTGTGGAAGCAAATAACCTGCAAAACTACAGAAGGACAACTGAAAAGGTAAGAGCGTAACATGGGTAAACACAAGGGATTAGCACTTAAGAAATGCAAACAGTACAGAGAAAAATTACAGATGGTGCAGCATAGCTGCACAAATAAAATATCATCTTTGTATTTTGCAAGTTTAGATAAGGGTCTGGTTTAATAAAAAGGCCAAGCTTAAAAAAAGAAAGACAGCAACACAAATGAAGTCATCATTGAAATATCCACTACATTTCAATCAGATTTTTGTTAAAGTCAAAAGTCATGCAATAAGTGGTGTCACTTTCTGGTGTGAAAGGCTTTTTTCCACTTTATTATGAACCGTGTTATTAAGTGACAACTGGGTTTATTAATGCAACTCTTAAGACAAAAATCACAGAAAGCAAGAAAAATAGCAAAACACTTTATATTTTCCTCCTTTACAGCTATATATATTATATTTTTCAGAAATTATTTTATGAACGTGTTTGTGACCTCATGGCCAAGTAAATATTGCTTATAACTGGGCAGAGGCTACTTGTTGAACTACCAACACAGGCCTGAGGATATGTCAAACTTTGGGCTTGTTTTGGCCAGCCTGGAGTTGTGATTTGCCTTGTAACAGCAGCTAACATGCTGGTGAATGTTCCCAAATTAGTTTTAGCTTTTCTTTAGCTTTATAGAGGTGTGTGGCATAACACTTACTGTTATATATGGGGTTTGTAGGAGACAGCTAGTGACAGCAACCAGTTATTATGTGTAAAATGAACTGCTCCTGACTGTAACACAAAGCGCAATGTAGGTGAATACAGATACATGATTACAGCAGGAGCCTTGAACATATAGTCACAGGAGGCTACCAGAGGCACCAGGGCTGTAAACCCATCAGCGCTACTCACCAGTGGGCAGTTACTGGTTGTCAAAGAAATGCAGCCTTGGAAGATGAGTAAAAACAGCGTTGGGGATAAAGTGAACAAAGAATAGTATGCAACACATAGCATAGATAAAAAAATGGAGATGCACTATGGAGCTGTGAACCAAGGAAGAAAGAATAAAGTGCAGTGTGTTAGCAACATCTAGAAACAACTGCAAGTGTTTTCTCATATGTGGATGAAGGAACCATCAACACCGTGTTTCTGGAAAAGAAATTGAGACACTGCTGACTTGCCCACCACCAGCCCAAAGCCATCAACCTTAGGACTTGGGCAGCACTGGAAGGAAGGCAAGCGTAATGGAAAGAGTTGGATACTCAAAAGTTTGTGTATATTAATTTTAACTGTTTTTCCTTAAAACTCTAAGTCTTAGCAACATTGAAACTGTCCTAACAATAATGTCAGGGTTTCAGCTAGACTATCAATAAATTCTTGACTTACATATAAGTCCATATTTGCTCCTTGAGCAAAAGAGAAATTTGAGTGCAACAACTGGATGGGAGACTACCCTCCAGAAGGGAAGGACTGGGGGCATCCTAGCAACGTGTATAAGCAGCTGGTGGATGGGAATAAAGAAGATGGAGTCAGAATCTTCTCAGTGGTGCCCAGTGACAGGACAAGAGGCAATGGGCACTAATTGTAATTCCAGGAAATTCCATTCATTCACCCGAAAAAAACTCAGGGTCTGTGTCAAGTGGCTTTTATATCCATACATTCCTATTAGCTATGACATTAACACATTCAAACATAATGGAAAAACACATGTGATGGACAATACTGTGTGTAAAAAAACAAATCAGTTTAGAGAGATTTTTAAATACTAAGTGTGTGAGAGAACCAGAAAATATATAGTATGAGAAGTATAGACTACTTTTGCATTTTGTGAATCCTTACCTCTCATCTCCTTTGCTTTTGAGCTCTTCTTCCAGCTATAACAAGACTATTAAGTATTAAAATGGCAAATCTAGAAACAGTGAGAGCTCAACCAATGAAAGAGTTTCATGCACATGACATGCTGTTCTCTGATAGCATCACTATATTGCAGAATGCATTTTTGAGTACTGCTTTCATTTAATATGCTTGTATAAACATTCCTGTTCCCGCATAAAGAGGAATCACTGGGAATTTTGCCAACCCATGTCTGAACACAGGGTGAAGACTCCTCCTCTGGATGTGACCAGTGGCAGCAGTTAAAGGAGATGTGATAGCTCCTTCACAGATGACTTAACCCAAATTTTTTAACAGAACAACCAGAACACATTGGTATTTTGCTTTGATTTTAAACCAAAGGAGTAGGGCAAGGAAGCAGTTCTAGCCACTACACTCAGACATAAGGCTTGTACATATTTCAATAAGTTTAGTGAGTAGAAATGCTGCCAGGCTAAGATTACTTTATACACAGTAAGTTTCACTTTGTTTTCTGGCAAACACAGCAACAAGATGTACTGCTGTATAAGTAAATGAATGTGCTTATAAAACTTTAACAATTAACTTGTGGATGCTGGAGTAAACGCAGTAGACATATGCCTGTGTCAGGTAAGACTTAGTTGACAACCTTTTTTTAAACATATTTATAGACCAGGCATTTTCTCCCCATGATGTTATTGTTGAAAGTTAGATTAGACCTTTAGAAGGATCTTGAAACACTTCAGGAGAAAAAAAAAAAAAAAAAAAAAAAAGAGTCACTCCAGTGGTGTCCATAAGTGGATGAAGTAATCCAAGATGAAGAAAAAACTGACTAAACTTCTTGTTGACAGAGCCTATGGGCTGGCATCTGCAAGGTTATAGTAAATTGACCTGGATATATCACAGAAAGTTAATTCTCTTTTTAAAATATGGAAGCCTAGCATTTTGTTCTACATGCCCATATTTAGTAAATAGGAACATATTTCTACTTTCACTTCCATTTTATTTCTCATTAATGTCCTTCTCCAGTCGATTGTTATTTTCACAACCTTTGTATGCACAGTTGGAGAGAGGGACTCAAAATAAATGAGCTCATTGGCTTTTAGGTTGGTTTTGTTATTTTTTCTAAGACAGCATTTCCCCTGGAGTAGACAATTCAGATGTAGAATTGCCTTTGAGTGACACTACAAGAAATATCTAGGATTCCCTAACACACAGATTCCACTTCAAAAAAATGTTTCTGCTTTCACGTGCATTTCAGAGCCAAAGGCTTTATTGAGAGTTAGCTGCAGTGGGCTGAAAGTTATAGCAGATCCAAAGAAATTAAATTAAGTAAATTCTAAAGCAACTATTATTAACACTGTTATTTTAATTTCTCTATCCATTCAGTTAATCCACCCCAACAATAGCCGTCTGTTTTGTACTCAGTGCATCCATGAGAAGAAAATGGAATATCTTTCATTTATTACCATACATTCTTGCAATTTACACAAAGCAAAACACAGAAAAGCAGAAAGTGAAAAACAGAAAATAAAGTAAGGCTCATTGCTAAAGGCTAGCAGATAAGAACCTTTATAACAGTGTGAGGAACTCTTTCAAGTATGTTAGCTTTTTAAAAATTATAAATGTTTGTCTGCAGTCTTTACCTTCTATAGTTCTTTAAGCTAAAGTAAAATAATCACCCACTTACCTACACTGCAAAATGCTGTAGGTGTATCACACTGTTCTTATAATAAATCTACAAAGTGTCTGAGTTCTTATATCCTCCCTTTGGTATGGACATTTTGCTTATCCTGCCTAGATTGTATATAAATGTATTTATGGCAGCAGAAAGTCACAGCTGTTAGGAGAAAAGGAACTGCCTGCAACAAGTCACAAATATAACTTTTTGCATCACTTCAGGATTTAAAGAGACTACTCTTGACTCGGCTGGTAAATAGTTCAAACTTTTTCTTCCATAATAACCTATCTTCTATCTTTTAGAGTTTTTCATTTAAAGACTATGCAGGTATCAAATGGTAATTCCATATAAGCAACGATTTGATGAATTGCCGATGTCTGGAAATACCACAGGCATGCCTATAATCCTGCACGTGCGCAACAGATCCAATGCCATATACACCAGATCTAGCAATACAAGCAATTTAAAAAAGAGAACATCTGTCTATAACAGTTCTGTCTGAGGATCGCTCCACCAGAAATGGGCTGTTGTAGTAGCCTGGCTGAAATTCTCTCCTCAGGCTGCACAAAAGCTTCTTCTAGGAATAGGAAAGAGATGTAGTTATAACTCAGTCTACCTTCCAAATAGGGCTCTTTTAATAAAATAATTAATAATAAAATATTGTATATAGGCTTCTTTTTAAATGTGCCGAAAGAAATCATTAAGATGAATTCTGTTTATTTCTTTATGAGAGAGAGAACATCTACTGCCAGAAAAAGTTTGCAGGTGGAAGACAGACAGATGAAACATCTTCTTGGAGACATAAAGAAAATGGCTTCAGAAAAAGACTAAGATCTGTTCTGTTTTCATATCAGACAGTCTTAGATAGCTAGTGGTCTTATTTTAGGAGTCTACTATGAAAGTCTGATTTTTTTAATTTCCCAACTCTGTAAAGACTGCACTGAGTCCCAGAAATCCCAATTATTTTGTCTCTAGCTTTTAGATAGAGACTCTAGGTAGCTTTAGCTAGCTGTGAGACTCTGAGTTTAAAAAAGCAATTTCAGAGCACATAGGCTGACCCTGAAAAAAAAAAAATCAAATTAAAATAAAGATAAGGATCAGAAATATATTCACTGGCTAGCATTATATGGTTTTCCAAAGGCAGCTTTCTCTGACAACAACCAAGAAATATATACTCTCACAGATAATAAAAGAAACCCTTTGTTGTATTAAAAGCAGCAGTAAACATAATTGGAGATTCACAGCAAAGCATATGAGTTTTCACAGTTTGATTTTCAAATAAATCCACAGTTAGACTATCATATCTCTTACAGGTAAAACCAGTGATTTAACCACTGTTACTGAAACATTTTAAGGCTTGAATTACAAACGCATAGGCAATCTCAAAGATAGCTTAAAGGATTTGGGGTGCAATTCTGGTAACCATATATATGGCGACGTTTCTCCCCTTCCTGAGACTGAAGCAGAGATACTGGAACTAAGAGATAAAATTAAGTATGTGGAGAATACAAACAAACAAACAACAAACCACATGACCTGTCACTTACTTCACTGCTTATGTTTCCCTCTTTCTTAGAGAAGTAAAGGAGTGCTAATCCAACAGCTCACTACCACCAGATGAAGGTAAAGTATGAAGGATACTTCACCGTTTCCTTCTCTCTCGCAGGAGCTGTGACACTTGTTGATATCACTCATCAAACAGTAGAAGACAATCCTTGCAAACAATCAAAATAGGGTGGTGGAGGAAAACAAGAGATGGCAGCTTTGTGTTGCCTTAGCACTTTGAGTCTACTGGAGGAGAGTTCTGACAAACTCCAGAGCCGGCTGAAGGCAGCTGGTGAAAGTGCAGCCCCAAGAGGCAGCTCAGCCCTACCCAGCCACTGGCCACCTGCCCCAGTTGCATGGAGGAGAGTAAAAGTAGAGAAAACTTGTGGATTGAGATAAAGACAGTTTAACCAGGAAAGCAAAAGCTGTGAGTGCAAGCAAAGCAAAATCAGGAATCCTTTCACTAATTTCCACTAGAAGGGTGGGATGCCTTCTGCCAGAAGGCAGATGTTTAGGCGTCCCCAGGAAAGCAGAGCCCCATGTCACACAACAGTTACTTGGTAAGACAGACACTTTAACTTCAAACATCTCCCTGTTCCTCCTTTTCCACCCCACAGCTCTTACTGCTGAACACAAACACCATACGGTGTGGAATTTCCCTTTGGTCAGTTGGGGTCAGCTATTCCAGGTGTGTCCTCTCCCAACTTCTCACGCACCCCAATCTACCCACTGTGCAAGCACTGTTCAGCAATAGCTAAAATACTGGTGTGTTATCAATGCTGTTTTGGTCACAAACCCAAAACATGACACCATAGCAGGTACTATGAAGAAAATTAACTCTATCTTCACCAAAGCCACTACACTGGAGCAACTACCTTTTCCTTAGGAGGGTTTTTGGTAGCTTGTGTTGGTTTGTTTTGTTTTTAAATCACTGAGATAATCTTTATGGAAATTCAATCTCAAAAGATTTTTAACAGCTGTTTCAGTAAATAGGTGAATGTGATATACAAGCTTCAGTGAGGTCAAGGAGAAACACGCATATCCAGATGTGAGCATTTCCACAGATAGATCTAATTCATTCTTCTTCAAAATAACCGTGAAACAGCCCCTTTCATTGAATATGACGAGAAATGCTTACTGAAGAGGAATATTCCTTTAGAGACACCATTGACTATAGATACCAGACTCAAAGTTAATAAAAATGCAGTGATTCTGTGGCTAGATGAAAAATTTGCATGTTAATTCCACGCTACTGATTTGCAAGAGGAGCAATAATTAATGTATGTGTATATATAATTTGTGTATTTATATTTGCAAATAAGTCCTTATCTCATTGACTTTGCTTAATTTTACCAGAAAAAAAAAATATCCTCAGATGTATAATCAAAACTGCAAAATATAGCGTATATACAACACCATATGTACATTGTAATATTTCAGGTGAGCCCTCTGTGCTTCCAGTAATAATGACAGAGGTTTTTTAAGATAGGAATACTGTTTGAAGTCTGCACTGAAGATAGGAGAATGGAGTTTCAAGTGTCAAAAATGAATCCTTTTTCATGCATGGTAAAGGATGCATCTGATGCTAAGCTTAATTTAAAAGTCTAAAAGAGGAAGCAATTAAATGTATGATATCAGATAACATAAATCAAAGTATCTGTATGTGATTCAGCCTATTCAGATATAAGAAAAAACATTCAGGCAATAGACTGGGCGCAAGATGCTTTCATGGTTTTTACAAGCACCCACATAGTATTCACACTGTGTGAAAATTCACTCAGAGATTCTAAGCAGATGCAAATATTATTTGCTCTAGCTATGCACACTTTTCAAAGAAATATTACTGAGCAATCATTGTAAACAAGAAGCCTTTGGAGATCTTGAGAGGGTGCTAAAGTGAATTTCTGTTAGACCAGATACTGTGGAGAAATATATGCTGTTAACAGAATGACACCAGTATCAAAGCATGAATTTGTTGTCCTAATAGAGAAATACAATGAGAGTGGGAAAATGCATCAGCCTTCATTTCACTTTGTAGTGACAAATATGATATAATTTATAGCACAGTATCAAGAGTATGAAAATATATGACATCTTTGCCTTTCAAGCATTCTTTTTTCTTTTTTTCTTGCATTCTGCTTCAGGCTGCTTTTTATCTTTGTCTTTCCATCTACATAAAACCCACCCCAACATTATATTGACAAACTATCCTTATGTGCATCCATTTTCCCTATCTCTTGACTAGTTTATCCAGTCTTCTGAACTCTTAGGGCTGACCACTTTCTAATTTCATAAGTATTAATGTCAGTGCTATGAGTGTATATTTGTAACCTAATTGCGCATGATATATATGAAAAAAAAATCCAGAAATTCAGTTTTCATCATCCAGTCATCCGGTAAGCATCCCTGCCTCAGTTTTTTTCCTGCTTCATGGTATATTTTACAGATAGACCCATGTATTAAACTTATGCATTTATCTATCAGTAATTTCTGAATGAAAACTGAAATAATTATGTTTTTCCAAAATATGCGCACAGATTTTATCTGGCTTATTTGTGCCTTGTTGTAATTCAATGGGATCCAAGCAAACTATTTGAATGGTCTCCAGCAGATTCTAATAGTATCATCCTGCAGTGCTTTTAGCTCAGACTTTTTGTAATGTCAAGAGAAATCAGTTTCCGGTAGACCTTCTAAGCTTAATGATATTGGCCATTCTTTTAGTGCAAGTAGCAAAGAAGTTACAGTATACCCTAATAATTACTCCTTCATCCGTAGTCAGCCTCTATCATCCATTCCTTTAGTGTTGTGTTTTCAAGAGAGGAGGCACTGGTGCAAATCTAAAGAACTCCCATCTAAAAACTTTAGCACAAGATGTGTTTGTCTCTGCAGTATCAGACTTTTTTTTTCCCTATAAATTGGCCATTGATGCATTCTGAAACACAATTCTCGTTATTTCTGTTGTGTCAGTTAGTTATTCCCCATTACAGACTGTAGAATTTCAACTTCCTCAGTAGAAAATGTGTAACCATTAGTACTTCTCAGCAAGGCACAGCCACGAGCGAGCATTCATTGCACCTAGGAACTCAATACCTTGTAAAAATAGAGTTCATATGACCATTTCTCAGAATTGCATAACAAAAACAAGAGGCAAATTGTAATCTTGCTAATTTATAATTAGAAACCCTGTTAGCACAGCATCTCTTATAATCCCGTTCGTTACCACAAATTAGCCACCACCTCTATGGCAGAACCTCAAGAATCTGTGGGTCTGTTCTGAACTGAAATCTTATTGCCTCTAAGACCTCCTCACAGATGTCTAGTCATCAGCTAAAGGTGAATATGACTAAGCAGTGCTCTTGCACCCCTTCAATAATTCCTAATCCTTTCCCAGCCTCTGCTTGCAATGTAACTCTGCTGATCCTCAGCCTGTGTTTTTACAGGTTGTTCTTTCATCAGCCACCTCTGACTGAGAGCTTTCTGCACAGAACCACCAGCATACAGCTCTCCTTTCCCATCTACCTGACCCACACTCAGCCAGCCTTTTGTCGTACCTTGAAAACTGCAACACCCTATTACCTGGTACTGACAAACGCTGAATTAATTCTCTCCTACCCTTTCAGACTGCTCCAGTAAGGATAATTTTCTAGTCCATAGGCTTGACCTTGTACATGTTCCTTCACTGACTTCCATATTTTGTCACACTGAACATAAACAATATGTCTTCATTCTGAAGGCAGAGACCCTTCACGAACTTTTGTAACCACAACCAACACCTTTTAACTCAATATCAAAACTCTTTCAAATTTTTTTTAATGTCTAGAGCCTGTTACCAATCGACTTTGAACAGGGGGTTGGACTAGATGACTCCACAAGACTCTCTCCAATCTAAATTATTTTATGATTTTAAATTTTCTAACAAATGCTTCTGTGCTTTCTGTCAAACGGCTGTAACAAACTAATTATTCTCCCTTTAATTCTACTTAAACATTCAGTTTTGTAACACCTACAAAAACTCGGTATGTTTAGTCTGCGTTGTACTGACAACTGTTTACATAGCCAACCAATGCTGATTGCTTGCATGTCCTTCAGGATCTCTATATTTTCAGGTATCACCATTTAACAAATACTTAGATTACAAACTCTCTGAAGCTCTGCTTCCATACCATCAGACACAGAAGGCTCCAGTCAGTAGTAAGAACTCCTGACCACTATGACAACACAAATTAAAACCAAACAGAAATTAGCTCCCAGATTTAAGATGCTTACTATCATGAAAGAAACCTTACTTTCTCTTGAATATTTTTTTTTATTCTACTAAGATTATCTTTTGCTATTAATGTTTCATTTTAAAAATATGAGCAAACAACTCCATATCAACAACTCACTGTGCATTCACCACTGTGTTGGGTAATGTTACCTTATTAATCCCAAGACTAATTTTCATAGCTCCTAATCTTTTGCACACCGAGTTTCCTTCTACCTCAGCAAAAACATCAATTAGTTTTACCTTTTATTACTGGAGTTTAAGCAGTAGTTTTCAAGGGTTTTTTTATTATAAACTACAATGTAGAAGTGGGAAATGATATGTCAACATATCACACTACCTAAGCCATGTCCAAAAAAATCAGATTTCATGACTGAGTACAATCTGCAACATAATATAAGACCTTAGAGAAGTACACAACCTGTTAAAGCACGGATGCATACATGACCATTTTAAAAAAAATCTCAGACATCTTCAGTGACTGAGTTTCTAAGCCACTATTCCTGCCAAGATGCTTTTATTCTCCCTGGAGTAAGTTATCTATATAAATATAACATTTAATCACTTTCCCTCAAAGTTAAGATCATAGTTCTCTTTTAATATATGTTTCAAAACAACTAGTAATATTTGCAATTTTGTTCCAGAAGGGACATATTACAGTTGCCAAGACTAGTGAAGTTAGTTTTGGAAGACAACAAATATTTAGCTTTGGTTTTCTATCAGAAGTGAAAATTGAAATATCCTGTTCATTCCATGAATTTAATATTTAATTTTTATTTAATATTTAATATTCTTCATGCTAAAGTTAGAAGGAATTTTGCTCTTAATTCCCCATTTCACAGGTAACAGGGACCTGAGATTTTTCATCACCATAATCGATCTGAAATAATGCATCTGTAGATCATCCAGAATAGATTTATTATAAAAACTTCTTACATTAGTAAATTATTGCCATTGATCCACTTCTTCCTAAGTTAGCACACCATTCATTCTTAGCAAATAGAATACACTTCTACATACATAGTCCCATCACAAACTGTTTCCAGGATGAGTACTGGAAGTTAGAAATAAATGAAACTCCTTCACATTGTTGAAGGACACCAGCCAGACAATTCAGCCTGCTTTTCACTGAAAAGCCGAATTCTATTATGTTCAGTCAGTGAAAGCCTTGTCGTGCCTTGTTTTATCAACAACAGTAATTTCAGGACTTCTGCCAAAATATGTTTTGTAATGAATGGGGAGCATTTATAAAACATTGCAGCAATTTACAAGAAGTCCTAACTGACCAAGGACATTTTGCACTCCTTAGTTCTTTCTGCACTTTTATACTTCAGGCATTTGGCAAAATGATGTAAATTGGTTTTCAATTTTACAAATGTATTTTCTTTGTCTTAAAGTTTTCTACGATGTTTTTCAGTGCTTTAACTAATTTTCTCTAAAGGTAAAACATTTTTCATTTTAAATTATTGGAGTGGAAAATTACAGATATTTAAAAATTTATGAAAAAATGTGTAAGGGCCTGCGGTCTCATAAAATATGTATCATATAGCACCATATTTATTCTACCTACTTGTTAAATTTGCTTAAAAGTGCCCACCGTGATTTGTTTGGCAGAACATATTTCTTTTTCTATAAAAGTATTTTCTGTGTCTTACAGAGTGTTATCTGTTGTTTGAACTGTGCCAGGGAAAATAATGCATAACATTTCTGTTGATTTTTCCTGTCCTTATTATCAGAGATTAGCTGCTTGTGGAAATTTAAGACAGTGCATTTATGAAATCGAGGACAACTTAAAACTGAAGACTATTATCCATCTATTATCCAAAATAGCAAGAAGCATTATAGTTTTTTCATTTCTACAAAATTTTGCATTAAGATATTGAAACCTGGAAGGAAAATGTTAATTTTATTTAGTAATGACATTACTTCAGGTAGCCTCTATTCATTAACAATGCTAAATATCTGATGTTTGCTGGTAGAAGAAAGTAAAAATCTTTTCAGTGAAATATAAATATCAAAATCATTCCATGAAAGGGAAAAAAAAAGCCACCCTTCTCCCTTGGAAAAATCAGAGCTTTTCATGATAATTTAATAATTTCTACCTCATGTATGCTACTTATTTAGTTCAGTATTTATTCACACGGACAACAATATTAATATTCATTGCAAAGAATCTAACAACAGTTAAATAAAGGAAAAGTAGTTTATCTTTTCATTAAAATAAATTATATCTACTTTCTAAATGTTGAAGTAATTATTGGTTTTAGTTTACCACAAATTTGTCAATTTCCACTTGTTATACAACACAATAGAGAGAATGAGTTTTTGAAACAAACAGCATTGTTCTCTAAAGGGATATAATTAATTTCCTGAACATTACAGATAAACTACAGAAGAAGAGTCAAAATTTGATATCCTATTAAAAGGATCCTTATTTCTGAAAGAAGAAGATATTAATGTTTGTGCATTCGAGGAGCTGTAACAGAATAAACACATCACATTTCAAATCTTTACTTTCCTATAGGATAACGCTACAGTATTTTTTGTTTGTTTAGAATTTTGTGTATTTAGTCTTTCCTCTGTATTTACTCTTCCCTCTATATTTTAGAGATTTACTCATAAGTTTGCTTGACATCACTGCTGCAAGGTTGCTGCAACAGTACCAGTTTGAACTCAGATCAAATAAACGGTGCAGCAATTCAGATGGAGAGATCTGCTGATTGAAAAGGAATCCCTGTGCCACAAATCCACTTGGGACAATCCAATCCCTTGAAAATTTCTAAGGAAGAATCCTTGGCCTCTCTTCAGGGTCTTCTGAAATTTAAACCAGTTAAAAACAATGGTGAGTTTTTTAAAAGCTTTGTTTTGCTTTGACCTGTGTTTTGCTGAAATTATATGTAAAATTTCTTCAAGAAGAAAGAGAGGACTATTTCCTCAATGTTCAATTCACTACTGGTTTTGGGAGAATATATCTCATCTTCCTAATACCATCCTAACATGCCACAACCCAGCACACAGATATGGAATCCTACTATCAACTCCACCATCAAAAGTTACAATCAGTCATATTAAAGAACACGTGAAGGAATATTTTAAAGGATCTCCAGTCAGCTTTTTTTATTGGTACCATGTATGCCTAGCAATGGAAAAATTTGCAATGAATACCAGTCTAGATTTAAGACAATATATCTTTAGCTATATTTTCTTAAAAACAAACAAACAAAAACCAAACAATCAAACATAACACCCCCCCCCCCCCCCCATTTATTTCCAAACCACTCTGTAACAAAAGCAGAAAGTAAACAAGTAATTAACAATGAAGGTGTAATTTAAATTCTTTGGACATCTGGATCCTGTGTGTGTACATGGAAAAGAAAGATAAATATTTGCAGATGAAGTAGTCTATATATTTATTTTGAATACTTCTGAAGTCTTAAAAAAAGTACACATAATTCTAGCTCATAGGTGTTCCTGTAATTTTTCCCATATTTAAGACTCCAGTGAATTTCCAAGGCTCAAGTTTGTCTTTGATTTTGAAATGTCACTGTGTCACGCGATCTTGGAACTTCTTTCTCATCCTTTGACAAAAATAAACTGTTTTTTTAGCAAGTAAGTCTTCAGTAGAGCTTCTTCTTGTATCAGTTTTCATTAGTTTTATATTTATATCAAGAGAAACGTACATAGGTACACCTTGGACGGAATCACAAAACCTTTGATTTAAAATTCAGTAAAACTGCTAAGCACATGGCTAACAAAAGTAGTTACAAATTAGTTAGGTGTAATTTGTACAACAGGAATACTAATTGATATGAACAGGAATGCATAACGAAAAAGGAGCTATCCTTGAATACGTTCACATTGCACCCTTTGAATAAACATCATAAGCAGTTCACTAAATGTACAGGTAACATTTTCTGGATTTCTTTAAAATAAATAATTTCAAAGTTAATAAAATCTTTGCTTAGCTCTGCAACCAAAGACATGCTATATGAAATCTGTTCCATTTTCTTGTCAACTACAGAAATCCAGTGCACAGTGTGCCCAAATCTCTTAGAATAAACATATTCACCTGGCTATATGACTCTACCCCTGCACTGAGATTTTATTGCCAGACTATATCTAAAAGGCTTTAAGCTACCCCACTCCTCCAGATCTTTTATCTGACATAAAAGATTTTGCTGGTTTGTGCCCATTAACTTCATTTCTAAAGATCAAGGTTGCCTTCCTGCAGTGCTTTCTCCCTGGTAATCCCCCAAACTGATTCCCCAAAGCTTCTTCAAATCTTTTTAGGCTCAAAGTATAGCCTATGGATCCCTGAGGCTATAGGGTCCTTAAGAAGATCTTTTCAAATAAGCTTCCAAAACTTTTGTTTTCTTCCCTCAGCACCAGAGACTCCAGGACACCATCATGCTTGATTGACCTGTACTCCAAAAGAAATACGTTCAACTGTGCATCCAGTGTGATGTTTAGCTTGAGCATTCAGCAAAAAACGCTTTTAGAGAAATCCAAGGCTGTAGCAAATCAAGCCCTGATAAACAAAGAGTGGTAGCTTTTTTGAAGTACTAGCAATATGATGTCCTTTCTTTTAATTATTAAATTTCTCCTTCTAATGAGATTACTTTGATTATGTTCACTTCACCTATAGAGATACTAAAATGTTAGAAAAAGAAAGATAATATTAGTCCTTTAGAATCTGCTGGTCATTTTACCTGTAGCTTTGTACTCACTCTAACATAGTTGTTATGTTATTCAATGCATTAGATAGATGTATGAATGAGTAGGTACAATTTTTCCCCTTTCTTATAAAAATGGTTTCTAGCTTTCTGTTTCTTTTTATTTGATTTTTTTTTTTTTGCCTAAGTTAAGAGTAATTTTCACACTGTTGGGAACAGGGTCAATAAAGAGAAACACAGCATCATGCTGGTGTTAAGTGCTGCACTATGAACTAAAAAAAAGGCCTTGAGTAATTGTGGACCACAACACTTGTTCCAGCTATACTTAAGCCATTTATTATTATTCAGCGCTGCTCAGAGGCACAGCATTACACCTATATGCTCCCACTTAAACACGTGAATACATTTTGATTTCTTTGGGGGACCACAGAAAATATATATTTTATCTTCAAGACATTATTTAGAAATTATCCTTTTATTTTGCTAGGAGAAGCATCCTTATTGTATCTAAATGCAGAGAAGAGTTCAACCTTGAGTTCTTGTTCCCAGATAAAAAACCTGAGGAATTTACTGAAGCACACCACTGTCCCACTCCTCTCTGCTCACGCAGGTAGGCATGAGGGAAAACAGGGGACAATGTCCAGGATGCAGATCCTATCCAAATGCACAGCCAGAATGTGGTCAGAACACATTCCCAGTACCTCTCAGTTTAGCCTTACTCACAAAAGACAATTTTGTTGGGGATTTCACAAAGATCTTGATTCAACATTTAGTTTGTCTAACTTTTACTTTTCATATGATAATCTTACCTTCCTACCCTTGCAAGACTCATTTCAGTATGCCATTAGGGCTTGTACTGTACTTCATTACATGAAGATCCACTGACATTAATAATTAGGTGAACAATGCTTAGATCTTAATGGTAATGTTTTTCATTCAATTAAATTAGATGTTCTTATTAGGATATAATATTAAATTAAAAGATAATATAAAAAGATATATCTCAAATAGGAAAGCTAAGAAAATAATGTTGATAATCAATATGATCACACAAACAAGGACATAATATTTTTATTTACTTCTTTACTTGTCCTTAAAATTTTAAAATAGAGAAAAGAAAGTGGATATGGGAAGAGATGGCACTGAAGTAACAAATAAGATCTCCACATTCATTAGAGCTAAGGAATAATTGAGCTTTCAGAGACCAATGTGCACACACACACAAAAAAACCCCATAAGTACCCTTAACTTATCTGTCAGAAGTGAAATAAAGCAAATTATAGCTACTTTTAAATGTCAGTTACTGTTTAAGCCTAGGTAGGCTTCAGCTGATTTCCAGGAAGGAATCGTAACTAACGAAGAGCATTTTATTTAGAACAGTGGAATTTTAAACTGAAAATTCACATCCCAAATGTCCAATAACGTCAAAATATTCTGAATTACCATCAAGCACCCCCAATCAACAATTAAATTCAAAGAGTAATGTTAGTGAAACTGAGTAAGCAGAGTTCCAAAGAAAATAACTATTTTCTAGTACATTATTCTAGAAACAAATATACAGTTTTCTCCCTGTTTTCTTTTATTTGGAAGTATACAGATGGGATATATCATCTCAGTAGGCTACTCTTCACTCTTGATGACATTATAAATTAATGAGAAAAAAAAAAAAAGGTAGGCCACTGATTGCTGCTGTCCAGAAGACATATTCTTCTCACCTTAGAGAAGCACTTCCCTATTTTTTGCCTCTTCAATCTAAATATATCTATCTTTTTAGTCCCATAACCTTGAAAAGTTCTTCAGAACATCATCTAGCTTAAGTAGAGAACTGCTTGTATGTCCTTAAACATGATGGTTGAGCTGAAAACAAATGTACGACAGCTGAACAATAGGAAAAAGTCATGGATGACCAGCATGTTTTGAAATGTTTGTCTAGATGCACATATTTCCTCTGGTCCCTCTCAGTAATTTCTGTATCAATGCTTCTATCGTCCCAATGTAGAAACCATTCTTTTACAGCTGAATAGCCTTTAAATCACTGACTTTCATAACTAACTCTCAAGGTACATTAGGTTCAGTATGGTTGATGATTTCAACTAGAAACAAATTTCCTCTGGTGAAGAGCCAGGAAGTTGCATATGTCAGAAGCAGTTATCTACTATATATAAAATGTAACACTTTCAAGATCTTACTGTAAAAACAGAGATATCAAACATCCTAATCATATTCTCTTTCCTGGCATAGGATTTCACACTGTAATAAATGAGGAAGAATAAAGCTGAAAAGATTTGAAACAATGTATCTTCAGAAAATGTTAGCAGCATTTTATGCTGTAAACAGATTTTTCTTGTTACAATTCTGAGCTTACGCTTGTTTATAGGTGCTAACCTACTTTAAAAATGCAGCACGTAATAGACATATCTTCTACTCTTTTTGAATAAAGACATAAGCAATTATTCCTGTAGTCATTTCACCCTAGTCCCTTTTACATAATAGAGTGCTTATTGTTTTTTCAGAAACAAAAACAATGCTTCCATACTATTATGTCCTTCCAACAGCGGCAGAAACTTACTTAGATGACTGTAAAGCATCATTAGTTAAGGTCAGCCTGCCAGTATGACTTTGGCAAGAATAGTAAACCAGGGAATCTCCACTGTCCAGCATTGAACAGAGAAACTCCAAAAAGATTCAGTAGTTTCTATCTTTCCTAGTATATGGATAATCTGCAGAGTGTGGAGCTATAGTTAAATTTACCAGTGTGTAAGTATCTGTGCTCAAATTCGACATTTCTATCCTTCTTTAGAACGTGACCTCATGGAAGTTCCACATCCTTGAAGAATAAACCATTTAACCTCCTTCTGTAGGTAGTCAAATCACATTATCCTCTGATATAACCCTGTTAAACTTCATCTCATAAAAAGTTGAAAAAAATCTCATAGAAGTTTTCTAACAATTACAAAACAGTAAGTGATCTAGGTGTGGGGTTTTTTGTTGTTTTTTTTTTTTGTTTGGTGGGTTTTTTGTTTCGTTTTTTGTGGGTTTTTTAACCTTATCTGTAGAATATAAGATTTATCAAGAGGAAGGATCCAAAAGGATCCAGAGGGTAGAAATACTCGCTGTGGCAAATGTCACTGCTAGATATTCCCTTCAGCAGACAGGAGTAAAATTAAAGGCATTTGGGCTACTAGAATAATCAGAATTGTTGAGTTTCTATGGCAGTCAGCACTTTTTGTGGCTTTTAAGTCATCTCTGCTACTGGGGTCTCAAAGTGTAATACCACACTCCAACCTCCAAACTCTTTCTTTGGGATGTATGTGTCTAAATAAGATGTTCTTGAAGCAAGCAACCCATTTTCCGTACAGAACTATGAGAAGTTGATCTTTTGTGTAGCCTCTGGTGTCATAAGAAACATGCAGCGAGGTGAATCTTCTAGTCCATCTCGCCTTAAGGCAAGAAAAATACCATCACTTCAGTGCATAAAGTCTGTTTCACTTTACATTCAAGGTTTAAAAAAAAAGGTTCTGATCAGAACTGTGTTAAAGTTAAAAACTGTAAAAATATTGTGTGCGAATATTTTGATAAAAGACCTTTAGGGGAGGACAGGCAGGCAAAACCAAGACCAACTAAGTACTAATGTGATGAGAAGGATGTTTTGTTCTACATCAAGTGGTCCAAACAAAGCTAAAGATTTTGTGACCGATAGAGCTGTAATAGAGAAGTGAATGCTACAAAAACTATATTGGACTAGATGATCTTTCGAGGTCCCTGCCAGTTCCTAACATTCTGTGATTCTGTGATTTTCATCTGTTTTACTCACAGTGAATTTAATCCAAATCTCTCTGAAATGGCTCACAATATCTTGACCAGACCTCCAAGGGGCATGATTTTTTATGACCTTGACAAAGACATCATAACAGAGCTTTATTTCAATAAACAAGACTTTAAGAGACAGCAAGATCCCATGATACCAAGGAGTATAAGGGACAATGGAGGAAGAAAAAGAATTAGGAGGAACATGGTATTACAGATAAGAAAAGAAAATCCACAATGGAGTGATTAACCTCCTATTTTCTTGTAGCCTCGAATGTTGTAGTGGGAAGAAATCAGTTTCTAATAAAATATTATATATTTTAGAATGTTTTGTTCAGTTTTATTTAAATAGAAAGGTACTTAAATGATAATTTTCCTTAAAAAAATACAGCATTTTTTCTAAAAAAACCTCCTCTAGCTCTACCACATACCTTTCAAAATATGTATGACAGTTTTAGTTTGGGTGATTTCACTTGTTTAAATGTAAATTATGAAGCTTTACGGATTTGAAGCAATCCAGTCAGTGTCGACATTACTAGGAGTTTAATGAAATTCCACTACCAGTATTTCCTTTCTGTAAAATCTATTATGATTTTATACTAAATGTTAATAATAACACTTGCTAAATGCGAAGTTTTTTGCTATTTAACTTTAGTTCCAGCATACGACTTCTGAATAAAAAGACAAAATATGTGCCAAATACCTTCTTCTTCTCCTGATGACTCGTGTCAGAAGAGCAATACCTCTAGATTGCTATTTCCTACCTCAAATTCTCTCCACAATTTCATTATTTACTGGGATTATTGCATGAATTGAAGCCTGTAATATATAATGTATTAAAAATGAATAAATCTTTCCATCCCAGTAAAATTGCAACTGAAAATAAAACAAACAAGTAAAGTGTTTTATAAAAATATTGAATTGGTGTAGTTTGATTTTGCATAGCCACAAGCTTTATACAACATCGCTTGCTACAACTCCACAGTACCTTGTATTAGCACCAATATTTCCAGAGAAGACAACAAAATTTAGATCTATCGAAATTTGTTTTAACAAACCAAAATAAAACATGGTATTAAATGAAAGGGGCTGGCAGTAAAACCAGCCTTTATCATGTTAAAGAAAATAAGATTTTAGAGCAGGTGTGAAAGTTCTCTCTTGTAAGATGCTTATAGCATACATTAATTTGCAGATGCTGCACCATATGCTTGGTCACAGAAAGAAATTATCTTTAAAATTGATACATAATCCACACACGTTATATGAGCTATGCGTATGAAAATGTATTGGTCAGAGCTATGATCAGTACGCCTAGTTAAGTAGGATATCGCTTTTATTTTGCTCATTTTGGAAAAAATTGCAGCAAGAATTTCAACAGTAAAGATCACCCATCCCTGTACAAGCAATTCCCACAGGCCTCAATCAGTAACAGAATTTTTTTTCTTTAACTAAATTAAGTTCGCTAGATTACAGCTGCTCTGCATCTGAATGCCTCATATTTGTAATGAAGAGACGGCTGTAAAATGGATTCAGTGAGATTCCTTCCTCTGTCTTATCACAGCATAGGAATAGGGAGACAGAAAAATATAGATGACATACAGGATATATAAGAAAGTAGAAAAGGGGAAAATATGTTTCAGTAAGAAGTAGGAAAAGTTAACAATTTTGACAAAAGACACTCAATGATAATAAACCTCAATGTTTGAAGACCTGGTGTGAAACAAATGGAATAAGAGCAGTGCTACCGCTCCACAGCCACCAGGACCTGAAAAAAACAAGTGTCCTCATTTTTTTTTTTTTTTGAGCTATATTAGGAGCTGCTTGCACTATGAAATGGCAATGTTCACACATCGCCTCAGGTTCTTTGGCATATCACAGACACAGAATAACTCTGCCTACTAGGGGAAGCATGTACTGTGTTTTATTTATTTATGTTTTATTTTGCAACTGAGAGAAGTTCACTGGCCTTTCCAATCACAAGAAGAGTGATAACAGTGCATCTAAATGGTGTGCTTGTAGAAAGATTGAATCAAAACTAATGACCACAGGAGAGTGGCACACACAAAATCTGAAAATAATTAGTTCTAACGTAGCTTAAAACAAGTTCAAAAGTACTTTTTGTGTGTGTAATATATAATAAATTCTAAGTAATTACGTTTCTGAAATCTAAAATTTTTAATAAAGCTAAAATATAATATTATATTCAGAAAGAAAGATGTCATTATTCAGAGTCAGCTTATGAAAGAATACATGTGAGCCTTCAGTATTAATTATTTTAATATTTTGTAATGTGCTTCTCAAAACAAAGTGACAATGACACAGGTAGTAGGTAAATTTTAAGGAGGGGAAAAAAAAAGCCAAAGTTTTCTCTGTCGGAAAATAATTTCTGCTCGAGTGTTTAAAAATTTGAAAAAGACACACATAAAAAATACATTTAAATGCATTCATTAAATGATGCTTTTAGTGTGGAAGATTCTTATCAATGTCCATTCTGAAGCAGCCCCTTTATATTGGATAGCAATTTCCAACAAGATCATTCGACAGCAATCCCCTCATACTTGTTGAAAATTGGTAATTCTGAGGGATTTCGTGAATACAGCTGTTCTGCACTAATATATCTGAATCAACTTACCATTGCGTTTTTTAATCCTTATTCTGCAGATAATAAAATTGAGAAATTGCTTGACTTTTTAACATGGGTCTCTGTGAATCATTGAAATGAAAATTCTCTTCTCAGTCTAAAATACCTGTGAAATTTTGGAGGTGTTTTCCATTTATCCTGAAAAAATGTTAGTTTCACATTCTCTTTGTGGAAGGGAAAGAGGAACAGAGTTTCTGTGGCTCTCAGTTGATACTGGATAGCTAATAAAATATAAATTTTGACACTTTTGATGACCATTCATTCATTCTGTTAGACATTCATTTTTAAAAATTTATAAATAAAATTGATTCAATAACAGACATTCACCCACTGGCTCAGCTGCACACCCTCAAGCTCAACAACTTCTTTTCTTCCATCTGTTAATGTGACTAGATAGAAGTGGGTAAAAAATGATCATGTATAAAATTATCCTCAAAAAAAGAATTTGCAATACATTCCAAAGAAGGCTGCATGTACATGATCAAGCCATGAGTTTCTTCTCTCCAAATTTGAGTTAATCTGGACTGTATGTTAGAAGATGAAAGAAGGTCATTTAAAACCCTCTTGACTGGTTTCACTAAATCATATTTGAAAAAAAAGTCTCTTATAAAAAATACTCTTTTCCTTCCCTCCCTGTCAGCTCCCTCCCCCATCTACCCTAAAAGTAATAAAAGAAGTTCAGACTATAATCTCCTGTTCAGAACACCTAGTTTTATTTTTCCTCAGACATTATCATGAGGTTTTACAGGAATATTTCTTCTGGCATTTTCTCATTCAAGCCGCAAGAACCTGAATTTCTAGGTTTTATTTCTTGATAGTCTCACAATAACACGACTATTACGAGACTAATGGAAAGTAGAATAATGGAGTCCACCCACCTTGCTTAGCTACTTCTCTAGATGCAACTTGCTAACTAGGATAGTTTTATGAGAAGATACACGGTTTGACCTCTGTCAGATTGAGACAGGGATAAAAGATGTATCTACAGTCTCATGTATCGATGTTCTAAACCAGTACATCAATTTTAAAAGACTGAATGCAGAAAGAAAAGAAGTCTGTATGCTCAGTTCAACCAAGATTACCTCTTAATACCCACGTTCAGAGTACTTGTTCTGAAGGGATGGAAATATTGCTCTTCAATATCAAGTCAAACCAATTTGTATTATTGACAAGCTGTGATTTACTACTTGCTCAGCTGGTCTATTCCTTTGTCTGAATTTTCTTTGTTCCCAAAATATCCTTTTTTCTCCAGTACACATCAGACAGAAATTTCTCAGAGATGAAACACATAGCTTAATTTACAGAAATCATAGTTGCCTACAAAAAAATCATTTAGCAGATGCTCTCTCTTACTACAGGTATGGTAGGCCTTATGAAGGTGACCTGATCTGCAGTTCTAAAGATTACTGCTAACATTTTTTAACAGCTCTTAATAATTCAAACTAAATAGCATTTGCAGATAGCAGCAGCTCTTAACACCGTGATACATTTTTGCTGGACTTCAATCAACAACTTTTATCAAATTCAATAAAATAAGACAGTTTTGCTGACTTGTCACATAATACTATAGCAGCTCCTTTATACTGACTCCTAACTTCTCAGTCTTCTGTACTATGACATCATCATTACCTCAAAAAGCTATTCAGAAGCAGATTTTGAAGTCTGTAAAATCAGATGTAAGTACTGGACCCAAGTACATTCTTCCATGACTACAAAAGTAGGAGCTGTAAGCTCTAAAAGGAGAGCTGGTAAACCATTTCAGTTTTCCTATTTACTGCTCAGTTATAGGCAACTCCAAAGTAAGTTCATGCATATTTACCCAAATGAATGTCCAGTTAACTCTGATGTCCAATCTACCTGCAGTGACACATGACATCTTAGTAACTTCATACTAAATAGAATGAAGTTATATGAATTTCAAGAGCCAATTGGAGTTGGCATTGTTTCTATATTTAAAACCAGCTATGAGCTGCTTGTTTTACAGTATATTGCACATTGACCACTGTGAATAGTGACCAATCCTTGCTATTACCTATGTCACAGATTAGTATTGGAACAGGCAATACATACAGTACTACATGTGAAAAGAGCCTTCGATTGGTTATTGAATATTATCATTGGATTATCCATGGAACATACATGAAAAATAAATGAAGCTGAAACAGTGGCTGAATCTGAACTGTTAAAAGTAGAACAAACAAACGACACACCAACCAACCAGTTTCAGAAAAAAAAATGAAACCAGAAATACATCACCATGAACTATCAAGAAGTAAAACGTTTTTTGACATTCTCTTTTTCAGAATATTCTGTAAGAAATTACTACAAGTGAGTCACAAACAAGGCAAAGGAGAGTTTCTCGTTAACTAGCACTATTTGATGTAATTACACAGTCCATGACTCCAGCAGAACCGTTTGCTTCATACACGTTCTCTAATTCAACCACACCAGGCCCATATGTGAGTGATACACTAATATGAAGCAGCAAACTGAAGATTTCAGAGAGACAGGAGGAGTACTCAAAGAACTTTATTGAACAGGGGTAGAGATGAAAGGCTGTGGACACTCGCTGAAGTCCAGTCTTGAGTCAATAAAACAATTTCCCAGATTTCTTTAAACAAGATAAATAGGTAATCCATATTGGTTATTAAATTATTGTGTTATCTGTGTGAGGAAAAAAGTGGAACCAATTTAATTACTCTGTGAACACTTAAAGAAATTATATGTCATGCATGACTCTGACCTGTTAGTACATCTTTTGTCTATAAAGATAATGGAAAATACATAACATTTCGAGTTACTATAAACTCATTCTTTCAAACCATGACACACAGTCATGAAGACAGCTTCTTAGATTTTATATCACATGAGATATGAAATAGTTTATTCTGGTTATTGCTACTATTTTACATGCCGCTAGCAAATACTAATGTAATTACATAACTAACTAGGTGATTTCTATCTGCATTACTGGAATTGCATGTCTTCTCTGGATTTGAGTACTATACTTTTGCTGAATTTAATTCTCTACCATGAAAGACTTAATCACTTTGAAATTATGCACCTTGGAATTATGCTCTAACCTTTACCTTTCATTTATTTCCTCAACCTTTTTTTTTTTTTTTTAAGAGAACAAAACAAACCACAAAATAAATAAATAAATGAATGAAAACAACAAAACAAAACAACTCATTCTGAGCAAGAATGATGCTTTAAAAACAGTGCAATATCAAAATCCTAGCCAATGGTCCTGAAATTAACTATTTCACCTGTAACAATTTCTTTACCTCAGCCAGTATGCTAGAAACAAGATATCAGCCTACATCTGCTAAAAATGCATACATCTTAAGTACATTCACTGGCCTCATTTCTCTTTCTATATTAAATTCAGACCTAATCTGTGCACCTGTCTCTATCTGTAGCTTACACTTCCACATTCTTATAGGTCTATCTCTGCAGTTTTGTTTTTCCTTACATTTGTAAATGTTTTATATATATGTGTACGCTTTACATATATGTGTACGCTTTACATATATGTGTACATATATGTATTTGTGCGTGTGTTTGTGGTTTTGTGCTTGTGTTATCTACTTGTACTTTTCCTCTCAAGCATATCCTGCTGTATTGCAAATGTTGAAAGTAGTTTAGGATTGATAAGAATAAGAATACGGCCATGAGTTGCCCATATAAACTTCTGAATATACATCTGAAAGCATTAGGAGGCCAGAATTTTCTAATTAAATACAGAGATACGGGGAAATGCATAGATGCTAAGATGTTTTCGCAAGTATTAGTTTTGGTCAATTTTCATTAAGTTACTCTCTTGTTTCCAATCAGCGCATCTGATGGATGAATTACAGTTGTCATATTTATTCCTCTAAATGAAGCCTATATACAGAATGTCAGGCTGTCCTGGAAGTTCAGTCTCTAGTCAGGGCTTGGTCCTCATCTCTGCAGCAGGAAGACTGAAAATCTTCTCTCAGACATAGTTGGATCTCTTGTGGCCTGTATAAACTAAGGGTTTATTCATGCTATGAGCTAAGAGCATTAAACTCTTTTTTCTTCAGCAGAGAGTTGGAAATTCTAAAAATCACAGCTTAAGTCAGAGGGATATTTCTAACTCCCTGTGAAACGGGTCATAAAAAAAAAAACTAACATTTCAAAATGTCTCACAGAATGGAAATGCCCAGTTTCCACCAGCTCAGTTTGTATTTTAAAGTTTTTCATTGGAGTGAGATGGGTAGGAAAAGTCCCTTAAGAAACTGACGCTGGAATTCTAGATATTTTCTTAGTTTGGGGAGTTAGGATTTCACTGCAAGATATAATCAAATTACAATATTGAATTGTATTTAAGTAATAACAAACCCCTACATTCCAAGAATGCAGCAGACATGATAACAGGCAGCATTTGGATTTGAGCGCTATGTAAAATAAGAATAAAATTAAAATTTCTTTTCAAGATAAAAGAAAATCTTCAGGTTTATTTCATAAAAACTACCAAACCCCAAAGTCTTTAGTTACTGAAGCTGTTGATTTTTTTTAACTTGAAAATGTCCCCAAATGCTGAAACAGCATTTTTCCAATGAAAAATAATTTTGACTGAAAAGTAAAGTTCTAGTACTTCTGATAGTAAGAGGAATACTATTCAATATAACAAAAGTAGTTCTGCTGGAGCACAATCAAAGATGATTATGAAAGGGGAAATGTATGCAAGCCATAAGCAAAAACTTCCTGATACTTATATACATTATTCATAGTACTGATAGGAGCATTCAACCTAGACTCACTTTTTGTATGACTCAGGGTATCCACCTTCTACCAGTTACCTCATTATTGATCCAAATAGCTTCTGTTTGACTGAAATGTATCTTTGAAAAAACAGAGAGTCATCTACCCTTGTTAACAAAAGACAGAAAAATCTTAATTTCCTTTTATTGTTTCTTCAGATAATATTTATGCCTAATTCATACCTCAGATCTAGGAGACTACCTCTGTAGTATTTTTTCTTAATAAAAAGTGTTCATTATCAAGTTACCTCTTACATTTATTCTAATTTAAAAAAAAAATTAGATGTAGGTCTTCAAGAGCAAAATTTTATCACTTGCTAAGAAATACTAACAAAGATATTGAAAAACCAAAAAAACCCAAACAATGTGCTGTGATAAGGTATTTTCAAAGGTCAAAACTAGCACCTGAGCTCCTTTTAAATGCAATACATAGAGTCAGTTGTGATCGAGAAGTTTTTACAAGAAAATTACATGTTTTCAGTGAAGATCATTAATCCTCCATGAGTTCACAATGACCTTTAAAAATTAAGTGTCTTCAGAGTGCTACAGGGTTAAGTAGCTTGTAAAGCCCCTGGATAGGGACACTTCTTTTCCCCTCCCCTTTCAGTCACACTGTTTCTGTACACATTTCTGTCTGAAGAAGTGCCTCATACTACTTTCTTATCCTCCTCTGCTGCCCATCACGACCCTGCCCTTCGGTATGGGAAGCTCACTGAACTCCATTCTCGGCCTCCTAGAGAAGTGTCTCCATAGGGCTGCTGTGTATATGGAGTGCTAAGGAGGAGGGTCCAAAGCAGTAGAAGTAAATCCAAAAAGAAGCTGCATGCATTGCATTGACTTTCATGCCAAAGATGGAAAATGTGTAATTTTACATTAAACCTGTACTTTAACATCCTCGTGAGTGCCATGTTCACTTTATAAACTGCCAATACTTCAAACTGGTCTTGAAAATGTAATTATTTTTCTCACCATCACATGTCCAGTTGCCTCGCTTGTTTATATATGTACCATTTTGATTTCCTCCAATCCCTTTTCTCAAAATTAATGTCTTTTTGTACAAGACATCTTAAACTATGAACTAGATTATTTGGTATATTTAGGTATCTACATATTATGAATCATGAACCATTCCAAACAATGTTGCAACAATTATTTATGAGACTGGAGTCTTAAGAATGCAATTTGACGTGACATTTTTTTTCAACAGCAAAAGTAATCCAGGATACTAACAACCTCTTATCTCCAAATACTTGTTTCTTCTTCTTGGTTATGGTACTGCTGTGAACAGATTACCAAGATAAAAAGTGGGGTTTTCTATAGTTAATAATTTCAAGGTTTTTCCTAATCCTAATCTGAAAAAAGATACCATAGCTATTAGGTGCAAAGAAAAGACTGGGACAATAAATGGAATCCAGATAATCCCTTTGTTATATTATGGCTAGTTCTGTGTTTTGTAAAACAGCAGTAACATTGCTAACAGGGCATATCTTCACAGGTGATATTCAGCTAAGATACCACTTCAGTGAAGAATTCACTTCTGGCCTGGCACTGCTTCCCCAAATCCTTTGCCACCAAGCCAGTATCTTGATACAGCTAAAAAACCAGTATTTGAATAGGCAGTATAGAGAATGCTTCTTCATACTTTGTTGGTTTATCTCTTAGAACTTAAAAAATAGACTAAAACATGAATCTAGAGACAAAGATGTACCCAATACATGTCTTTTCTTATTCCAAATTATATATTAACATCTGCAATCTTCTTTAAAAATATACTGCATGACAAATCTGTACTTAACACACTTATGCTAAAGACTTTATATGATACTAAGGATTAATTTAGTGTTACCACTTTATTTGTAAATTACCTGTAAGCAATTATGAATATAAATGCATGCTTAAGAGAAACAGGGAAAAAAGTTTAACAAACAAAAAAAAAAAACCTGAGGGAGATGAAACTTAACAAAAAAGACTGAGCACTAAGATAGCAAGCAGCAAGGTAGCCAAGAGGTTAAATAATCTAATTAAATCTTCTCATTAGATTGGTTAGGTTTGTTATTTAAATTCATTCACAAGAAAACTAAAACTTTGACATATTCTGCACAACTTAAGTTATATTCTATACAGAGGACATACCAATTTTAGAATTAAGGTTGCTTAAGTGTATTTTACCTCAAGATAACAACACACATTAAAAAAAAAAAAAAAAAAAAAAAAAAATCAAGAAATCAGTCATTTACTCTGCTCCCATTCTTGGTCTTTCCCTGCCTTACCATTCAAAATATTCAGCCACCGGCTGTTCCATAACTCTTTTGCAGTTCTTGGGTGTGATCTGAGTACTCACTGCTTAGACTAATGATCAAACATAATATTTCATATCTGATCTAGATTAATCTTAATTTTCTGCTAATTCACTAATTCTGCATAAGGCAGTATGAAGCCAAATTACTCATTTGAATAGTCCTTGGAGAACTTGGCATGTTACCAGTAAATATTTTGCCAATGGATAATTTTGTACAGAGCAGAGAAATTAATGAATGAGTTTGTCATGGTATTTGATGTAATAAGACACATCCAAATGAGATGGGCATGATGTTAATATTCTCTTAACCAGAAATTTTCTATATTACAATATACTACACTGACAGATATTACACCTGAGCAATTTTCATAACAAGTCAATTATGTGGGAATTGTATAGGAGAAGGTTTGGTTTGTTTTTTCCCCCTCCAACATGTTGCTCTCCTATGTCTTTGTTTTCTTTCGTGTTTTTCTCTGGGTATCCTCAAAACAAGCCCCTTGATTTCCCTCTTATTATTCCCTATTCCACTGCTGAAATTGAACTGCTTATTTTGAAGGGAAATACAAGTTTAGTTATCTTGGTCTACATTCCTTAGCCACCATCTAATCAAAAGCAAAGCCAAGGAGTTCACAATTTCACAGTTATCTGTTTGGATCAGGCACTACTGTATATTCCATCCAAATTATCAGCACAGGAACAATTTCTCAACTGACTCAGCATCTCAGCTGTGTGCTTCTCTCTCTGAACTGCATCTGTTGACAGAAACTAGTTTACAGAAGTTAAATACTAAGAGGCTCTGTATGTATTATATTATAACATCTTATCATTATAACATCTTTCTTTAAATTCTGCATTCTGACTATGGCTTATTGTAAAGCGGAATCAGTGAATTGGTTGGTTTTAAATTCCATTAGTAGTTAACACAGATTAAAGACTTTATGGAAATACGCCATTACTGAACAGGCATCCCCAAGAGTAGTGGAGCACATTTAATTCCAGTGTGTTTTAGAGAGCACAAATAGCCCCATTACACATGATGCCTCAACCACAGAGCATTTCTACAGTCATTGCTTAATTAAGGAGAGCATTTCTACATCCAGTGAGAGTATGAAAGGTTGATTTTTGGAGATCTAATCACACTTGGAGTTAATGCTGACTCAGCTGAAGAATTTACAGCCTAGAACCTTTAGTGAAACTTTTGGGTCTTTGTGCTTCCTATCACTATAAAACACAATACTCATTCCCACACTCTATTGTAGCTCACATGCAAAGTCAAAGTTAACAAATGAAGTTCCAAAAGTACAGTGGCAGAGCAGAGTCATTTTCTTCACAAACTGTATTACTGAGCTCCCTGTTGCCAAGATCTGTGTCAGGGAATGATATAAGCAGATGCCCACGTGCAAGATTTCCACCGTGAGCAACATAGTCACATTTTCTAAAGCGCAGGCAGATACTGGCACCTGCTTACTACCCCACAAGCTCGTGATAACTCACTTTCTCTGTCATTCTCTTAATAAATATGTAATACCCAAAAAGATGCAAGTGATTAGTGGCAATTTAGGAAAAAAAAACAACATTGGTTAAGAATTGAGATTCCTCTTCATATCCTCCAATGCTGTATTACAGCCCATTATATAATAGCACACAGATTACTTGTGGAGTTTTTGGTTTCTTTTTTCAAGGAGTTTTGGGAGAGTTTTTTTTAGATGCCCATGTGAACAGTTTTCTTCAGTCCCACTCATTTTTCATAGTGTGTAGATTGTGGCAGTGGCTTTTAAAATAGTCTGATGAATCAGAGCAGTGCCAAGATAAATTGATGCCATTAGTAACAATTCCCTGTAAATACCGACATGTAAGAAACAAACCCCACTGTTTGAATATTCCAACTGCAACAGAATAAGAGATTATTCTGCATCTCAGAAATTAAGAGTGATGAGCATTCATCCAGAATATTCAGTGATGCTGTGCTTTCTGAATGCTTAGTCAGTGTTGATCCTTTTGACAAACATGAAAAATTAGGCTAAGGATAATTTTTAAAGAATATAATGGCAAATAGCAGAGAAAGTATATGTGGTAATACCTTCAGTTGGTAAGGTTTTTGGGTTAGTAGTCTGCGTACTGTACCATACCAGAAACAGTTACATGAACAGTGCAATAATATTTCAACTTCAACTGGCATTCTTCTGCAGCCAGAACATCATCACATAAACAACATGGTTGCTGAGGGCAATTAAGGTGTTTGCTGAAAAGCATTACAAAATTTAGATGCATCTTCAGCATGACAACACTATGTTTATTCTTCCACAATATTTGTACAAAAGGGGTAAAAAGAAAAATTGAGGCAAAGTGATATCCTTTTCCTAAATTAAGTTTTATAATAAAATCCAAGTTTTGGTATAATTAAAAGCAGCCACAATTAAGTTGTCTTTGTCCATGTCATCCAGACACAAGCCAGCTCCAGTCCAACAGCTGTATAGTTACAAACAATACACCACAAACCATGATGAAAAGCAGGGTATATTAACCCAAGTGAAATCAGTATGCAAGTATCCATTTTCAAGTTTCAAAAATGATTTTACCTGTTCATCTGAAGAGACTGTCCATGATAAATGAGGCTCTCTTGAAACATAAATGCTTTATGAAGCACAAGGAGAATATATGCTATGTAGTGTAGGATGTTACACATTTTTTTCCATTAATTTTTTTCCAGACTTTAAGTTCTCAATGAACGGGAACCTATCTTGGCATTACCTAGTATCTCATCAAATATCTACACGTTTCTTCTTTCTGAGTGGTTTTGTTCTAAACACTATTCACAAAAATTGAGTCACAGGATCATAATTTGTAATAAGACAGAGCTCTACAACATCTGCAAAAATGTGAAGTGTAACATGAAGGATTTTTTCAAAATTGTCATTACTTATATGTAATCATATAAACATATTATCAAGCTGTAGTCCCTTTACACTGTCAAACTTTATTCTAAAGTTCATTTATACAGAACAAGGTATGTGATTGTGTTTCTCCACAATAATGTGTCTTATCCACACAAAATGCTGCTGTTTGTATTTTAGAATTATACAACTAAGTAGAAAACATGGTGGATTTGGGGGGGGGGGGGGGGGTGGAATTATTTCTTTCTACATATTTCTCTGTTTCTCTATGTAAAAGAATTTCAGGAAATCAGAAGGCAACTTTCCACATGCACATACACACACGCACATATGTTATGCTCACAAATACCAGTCAATATCAGGCAGTTCTGCTCCTGTTGGATGGAACACAGTCTGTGTGAGGTGGGAGCCCTTATTCCCTCTCCACGTCTCACTCCCAAGTGGAAGCCAAAGATCACTGCAGTTCACTGCTTCAGACACAGACCCACTGCTTGTGTCTTACACATGCACTTACAAGCAAGGAAGCTGCTCAGAAAACACTGTAGGTGACTTTGTCAAGTCCTAAGTTACTGGGGGGTATCTGAGGCTATCTAGAAGTATAAATATCTTCCTACATTTTTTAGTTTTATATAGTTACTTCAGAATTTATGACACATATTCAATACACAGCTATTCACACACTCTTAAATCCCAAGCCCAAACATTAATATCAAGCCTTGTCAAGAACACAAAACATAAAGGTCAAATTGGAAACTCAGTATAACACATCTTTAACCTTGTGTCCATCTCTGTCTGCTACCAGATGTTTCAGAAGCACACAGAAAAAATCCAGAAGTGGATTAATCTGTCACCTCATATTAAAAGGCAGATACTAATTCCCAAATATAACTTGCTTGAGCCCTGACACATGCAGGTTTCTGTCTCTTCTACAGTGCTCTTAACAGATGACAGTCACAATTCTGGGCACCTCCTGTTTTCTGGGCAGAAGTTTAATACCTTAATAAATATTCTTGAATTCTTTTATACTGAGGTTAAGCAGATTTCAGGCGTGTAAGACAGAGATGAATATAGACTACTATTCCCAAGTACAGTTTGGGAGCATATAAATATGTATTTGAATTCTTTATATTCTTAGAAGCAGAAAAGGGCATTTTTGCGCAGTTAGAGTATTCAGCTTGTTAAGCTGCTGCATCAGAAAGTGCCAGTCTTCTACTTTCTATCCAATCAGTTAACCTCACATTCTTGATACTGTTAGTCACCAATTTTTCTGCTGAGGCTGAAACAATATTCAAATAAAAAATACTTATTCATGTAAACAGAAAAATTTACAAAGAAGAAAATTGATTCAGGTATCAGAGAAGACAGGATTGTCTTGAGAAGACTGCCTCAAGAAATACATTTGCTCGGTGTGTTTTGTGCTAAAGAACACCTGGCTAGAGTACAGAAAAACCAGGTAAGTACCATCGCACTGTGATGATGGGCGAGGACACCAAACCTCCTTATTACATAGAGCCTATACTTTTTACAGATGGGTCTGAACAACACAGCTGAAACCAGAATTGAAGCCACAGGAGAGCTTAAACTGGAAGCCTGAGTACATGTTCCAAATATGGCCTGCACAGTTCAGTACAGCAGATAAAAATACCGCTAGGTTATATGACACTTATACATTGTTTGGGTTGTCAGTCCTTTTTGAATAATGCTGACTTGCATGTATTCTTAGAAAATATATAGTCTCTTACATTCCGAGGAAGAGGGGCGTTAATTTTTTACAGCTTCATCTAAATATAGATGCATGCTTAGCTGCACCAAATTTAATATCCATCAAGGACGAACAAGTTAACTTTGGAAATTACATGAACCACCATGCCAGTATATAGTGATGAAGCAAGAAGACACATTGCTTGTAGGGAAGAGATGTGATTCCGAACGTACATAAAACTAAGAAACATGCCGAGAAATTTGTGTTTCTCAGGTCTGAGCCAGTCTTGGTTTGTATGTTTAACATACTAAGTCACCTCTTGAAGATAGGCTTTTTTCTTCTATTTTACTATATGACAAGTGCTGTTTTCAAGAGCTGTTGTACTGGAGATGGTTCAAAACAGAAATTCATAACCATTAACTGCATCCTTTGGATGAGAGAGAACTTGCCTGAATCCCTAACTGTACTGAATAACTATAAAACTTTTAAGAGAACTCCAAACAACTCATGGAGTAGGGGAAATGATAGCTTTCAGCAACGTATCAGTAGACGTCATTTGTTTCTGGCCCACAGAGACATTCACCTTAAGGCACTGCCTTAGGCATTTGGATTTCTTAAGTTTACCTCTTTGAGATTATTTACACTGCTTTTAACTTCCTACTAAATAAACCTATCTTAACAATATTTCTGCACTCTAGTCCAGTTCTGTGTTCTAAGTTCAGTAAATATCTTTCTAGAAAGAAAATGTATAGAAAAAAATAGAGTAGTATTCCACCTTTAGACCATTTTGAGAGCGAATAAAAAATAAGATAAGTGATCAGTTATGTTTTTACACATCTTTTTATGAACAAAATATTTTGGGGGTAAAACAAAGACATTGGTCTACTCTACAAAACTCTTTTATGAGAATAAAGAACTTAGCACAGGCTTTTGCTGATGTAACAATCCTTAGTGGTGTGTTTTTTACAAATCCTATAAGTAGAGTTGTTTTTTACTTACTTTATGCAATATAAGAGGTAAAATGTTATGCAAGGAGAAATAATTCCTTCAGCAAAAACAGTGGTTTCACACAGGGGCCCTGCCAGCACAGATATAGTAGCAGAGGTCTGCAGTGTCATACACAGGGATCTGCAGATGAAGAACCACTTATCATAAAGCTACAGGCTTCTAGAAACTGCTACCAACTCTGAATTCTACGGTAATTTATTTTACACATCAGCTACTAGTACTGCAGCACCTACTGGGAACAATCACAATATCAGGCATTGTTTTCATTTTCAAGAACTTAGAAGTTGAAATTCATGCAACATTCATATGCTGTTCTCAACTCCTCTGTAAAATGGTATTCATGTTATTTTTTCCATATTTCAAATGCCCAATACATATTTGATACTTTCCAGTTGATGCTTCTGAGGTTAAATCAGAGGTGAAATTTTTGTTTTCTTAAATTTAGCCATAATAAAAAAATATTCTCACAAGGTATTATGAGGCAGGACTAAGGTGCAGAAAACTAGGCACATCCTGATAAATCCATTTCCTAGAGTCAGGGAGATTAAGGAAGATTACCAGCACTAGCTCTAATGAAAGGACTTCTTGAATCCTAGTTGCGGAAAAAAGCTAAGAAATGTGAGAATGAAGTAATCCAAACATAATCTAAGAAGAGATAACTTCTTTAGTCTGCAGTCAAATTCAAATGGTAGCTCCAAGAAGTTTAATGTGGAACTAATCTCAAGATTCCCTGAAACTGACAAGACGGAACCAGAATAACACCCATGATTTAATTTACTGGGGACAGACACAACCCAGTCAACACATATTGTACTAGCAACCTGGTCCTTGCACTTGCTTTCCCAAAGCAGACTCCTACCGCATTCCTGAGAATGTTATAGGAACCAGAGATACTCCTCCTAACTTCTATGCAAAATGATTGTGTGCTGGTTTGACCAAAAATGAGTTAATTTTCTTCATGCAGTTAGAAACCCTTCTTTTTCATAGCTAGGACGCTCATTATTTGGACTTAGTTTGAGAACAAGCAGATAACACCCCAGCACAGAGTTAATGTTTTTAATTGCTCTGGTCTGAGAGCCAAGGACACTCTGAGCACTCTGCCCGCAGGTGTGAGGCATTGAGGAAGAGGGCATGGATGGGACAGAGTTTGACATCCAGATTGATCAATAAGAGTATTCCATCCCATTAGCGTCATGCTAATTATTTAAGGACAGTCGGGATCTTCCGGGCTCTCTCTCTCGGGCATTTCTCACTCTTGCTCTCAAGCATTTAGTTCAGGACACTTAGTTTGGTCTTTTGGCATTTTGCAAAGGCCTTTGGGCTTTTCTGCCTTTTTCCTCTTTTTTTCTCTCTTTGGGATCAGCTGTTCAGGACCAGGGTGCGGCTACCTGGGACTGGCTGCTCATTGTGGATGGAGTTCATGAGGAATTGCACTGAGTATCTTTTATTTTATATTCTATTTCTATTTTTATATATATATATTTACTAGTAGTGTATTAGTACTTGTTATGTTATTAAACTGTGTTTATGTCAATCCAATTTTCTTCCTTCCCTTTTGATTCTCTCCCCTATTGGAAGGGGAGGAGGAGGGAGTAAGTGAGCGGCTATCGTGGTTGTATTGCTAGCTTGGGTTAAGTCGCGACAGATTGTCATGATGTGATGGCTGCATTGAATTGCCTTGCCTTAAACCTGTTTCTAGCTGTATTTCCATATATGCTAATTAAGGCATCATGAAGCAATAGAACAGTCTCAAACTGACAGTGACAGAGGCTGAACAATGCGGCATGAGGAACTCCAATTGCTATTTTACCCCTAGACAGAGACCCAGCAATGTTCTGAATAAATTAAAAGAAGTCCTCTATTTTCTTTTCTTTTTTCTGTTTTTAATTTGCACACAAACCCATTTATCAAATTCCATATGTCTTTGACAAACCTTCTAACAGCTGATAAAGTTTAGGAAAATAAAGACAAAAGAAGCACTGGAGTGTCCCCTTTTCACAGAATCACGGAGTGTTAGGGATTGGAAGGGACCTCAAAAGATCATCTAGTCCAATCCCCCTGCCAGAGCAGGAACACCTAGGTGAGGTTACATAGGAAGGCGTCCAGGCGGGTTTTGAATGTCTCCAGAGAAGGAGACTCCACAACCTCCCTGAGCAGCCTGTTCCAGTGTTCCGTCACCCTCACTGAGAAGAAGTTTCTTCTCAAATTTAAGTAGAACCTCTTGTGTTTCAGCTTGAGCCCATTACCCCTTGTCCTATCATTGGTTGTCACCGAGAAGAGCCTGGCTCCATCCTTGTGACACCCACCCTTTATATATTTGTAAACATTAATGAGGTCACCCCTCAGTCTTCTCCAAGCTAAAGAGACCCAGCTCCTTCAGCCTTTCCTCATAAGGGAGATGCTCCACTCCCTTAATCATCTTTGTGGCCCTGCGCTGGACTCTCTCCAGCAGTTCCCTGTCCTTCTTGAACTGAGAGGCCCAGAACTGGACACAATATTCCAGATGAGGTCTCACCAGGGCAGAGTAGAGGGGAAGGAGAACCTCTCTAGACCTACTAACCCCCCCGCTTCTAATACACCCCAGGATGCCATTGGCCTTCTTGGCCACAAGGGCACAGTGCTGGCTCATGGTCATCCTGCTGTCCACCAGGACCCCCAGGTCCCTTTCCCCTACACTGCTCTCTAATAGGTCATTCCCCAACCTATACTGGAACCTGGGGTTGTTCCTGCCCACATGTAAGACTCTACATTTTCCCTTGTTATATTTCATTAAATTTTTCCCTGCCCAACTATCTAGCCTGTCCAGATCTCACTGGATGGCAGCACAGCCTTCTGGCATGTCAGCCACTCCTCCCAGCTTGGTGTCATCAGCAAACTTGCTGATAGTACACTCAATTCCCTCATCCAAGTCATTGATGAATATATTGAATAATACTGGTCCCAGAGCTGACCCTTGAGGCACTCCACTAGATACAGGCCTCCAACCAGACTCCGCCCCATCGACCACAACTCTCTGGCTTCTTTCCTTCAGCCAGTTTGCGGTCCACCTCACTACCCGATCGTCCAGTCCACGCTTCTTCAGTTTAGCCGTGAGGATGCTGTGGGAGACGGTGTCAAATGCTTTGCTGAAGTCAAGGGAGACCACGTTCACTGCTCTGCCTTCATCAATCCACCTTGTTATGTCTTCATAAAAGGCTATGAGGTTGGTCAAGCACGACTTCCCCTTGGTGAAGCCATGTTGACTGCCCCTGATGACCCTCTTATCCTTGATATGTCTTAAGATGGCACCAAGGATAAGGTGTTCCATCACCTTCCCAGGGATGGAGGTGAGGCTGACCGGTCTATAGTTGCCCGGGTCCTCCTTCTTGCCCTTTTTGAAGACTGGAGTGACATTTGCTTTCCTCCAGTCCTCAGGCATCTCTCCCATTTCCCAAGACTTGGCAAAGATGATGGAGAGCGGTCCAGCAATGACTTCAGCCAGCTCCCTAGCACCCGCGGGTGCATCACATCTGGACCCATGGATTTATGGATGTCCAGGTTGCTTAACTGGTCCCTAACCCAGTCCTCATCAACTGAGGCAAACTCCTCCATTGCCCTGCCTTCCTCTGGGGCCTCAGGGGTACGGGGCTCCTCAGGACAGCCTCCGGCAGAGTAGAGAGAGACAAAGAAGGCATTCAGTAATTCTGCCTTCTCAGTATCTTCTGTCACCAGGGCACCCACCCCATTCATCAGTGGGCCTACATTGCCTCTGGTGTTAGTTTTATCTGCCATGTATTTGAAGAAGCTCTTTCTGTTGTCCTTGACCCCTCTTGCCAGGTTTAACTCTAAGGAGGCCTTAGCTTTCCTAGTTGCCTCCCTACATCTTTTAACAACAGCCTTATATTCTTCCCAAGTGGCCAGCCCCTCCTTCCATGATCTGTAAACTCTCCTCTTCCACTTGAGTTTGCCCAGCAGTTCCCTGTTTAACCACGCAGGTCTCCTGGCTCCCTTCCTTGACTTGCTACATGTCGGGATGCTCTGATCTTGAGCTTGGTAGAAGCAGTCCCTGAATGTTAACCAATTATCTTGGGCCCCTTTACCTTCAAGCAGCCTTGCCCATGGGATTTCCCCCAGCAATTGTTTGAACAGGCCAAAGTTGGCCCTGCTGAAGTCCAGGGTTGCAATTCTGCTTGGTATTCTGCTCCTGCCACATGAGATTCTGAACTCCACCATCTCATGGTCGCTGCAACCAAGGCAAGGTAATATTGGGGAGACAGATTTTCAGGACCTTACAGTTTTCCCTGGGTTTGTCAGTAAGTACTCATGTGCTACAGTAATTTTTGAAACTTCTGAATATGTAACAGTCTGAACAGTCTGAATGTAATATAGGCAGGCACAGAAAAAGCGGTTTGTTGTTTTGGGGTTTTTTTTATTTATTTGTTTGGGGGATTTTTTTGTTTGGGGATTTTGGGTTTTTTCTTCAGCAAATATCATATTTACTACTCCTGAGCTGCCCAGTTGCTATGCATTTAAATTGTATTCTGATCAGGCTCTCAAACATTCACAAGTCTCAGATAAAACAAAGTAAATACAAGGAGTACACAGGCAGATGCAAAAATAATTTAAACAAATTTTTGCCTTAGATACATGGGCATTAATGCTTCAAGAATAGACCACACACTAAACAGCCATTCAGCACCCACACTGTATGAGATACAGTACGTTTGTGCTATAATGGTGAAAGAATATCTGGGAAGCTGTATGTCTTTACAAAATATGCAAATACCAATTGTTTTCAGAAGGTAGTATTACAAGTTCAATCAAAAACTTTAAAGCCTAATTAACAAAGTTGCCACAGGTATCTACATCTTTAATTTTCGCTATCAATTGTGCAACTTTAATACTTCTGGAATCCTTCAAGGAGAAATACATGGTTTGTAATTTTAAAACAGTTTCCCTCTTGCAAGACTTTCTGTACATTCACAATGTTAAATGTCATGCATATAGCTGGAAATTCATAGCTTGGAAATATTTTTTTCAGAAAACTCTACCACACACTAACCTCCTTTTCCTACTTCAAAAGCTAAAATAGAACACACAAAAAACTTGAACATTCTGCACATCAGTCTTGTTTTCTATTTTGCTTCTCACAAGATTTTTATTGCAAATTACAGATTATCTTTTGAAGTACATAATGACCCATTATGTACTATATATTTGTCAAATAGTGTTATTTGAGTGGAGGACTGAATTTAAACAGCAATTTTCTACTGCAGAAATTCTTCTAGAAAATAGTAGAAGATTGCCATTCATTTCACTGGGAAGCTGAAGCAGAAGAACAAGGCACACAACAGAGAAAAGAAGCATATATGTAATTTTCTTATGAAGCTAAGTGTAACAACTGTGAGATTTATTTTATTCTGAAGTTTTTATCTAAGTTTAAAAATAATATTCCAATTAATCAGGAATTTTATTGTTCACTTGTGATTAACTTCAGAATAAATTGCCTAGAAATGCATTCTCCAATTTTTATTTGAAGGGAGAATTTCAGAACAGAATGGTTATATGTAAAGGTCACGTAATTTTCAAATCCTCTCAACTGGTAAACTAGTTGATATCTTCTCCAATCAGATTAAATAAAAAATAAGTAAATTTCCTGTTTTTCACTCAGTTTACTAGTACCTGACCTGGTTTTTTTTAGTGTAGTGGTTCTTACCAAAATTTGATAACAAGCATTCAGCACTTCAATAGAGTATTACAACTTGTATGTGAAAATGATACGCGCAAAGAGAAAAAATCATGTTAAAATTCCCAATCTAAGGTTGATTTCTTGATATTTACAGAAAAAATGTATAGAAACAAAATATGTTCACCATTGACATTCACAGTAGAATTACTGTATGAAAATAAAAGGAAATTCTAGTTTAAGGTTGCTTTCTCCAGTATTACACATTAAATTATGCATATATGAATATGAATGCCTAAGTCAGATAACATGGTACTTTCATGTCAGAGGAAAAGGAAAGAAATAAATCTTTTAAAACAAAAAAGTTTTTGAATGTGGTGTAGCAAAATATTAAAAATTATTTGCATATTTTTATTATTTGTTTTCCTGTATTTTTGATATAAGCTTCATAGAGAATGTTTCCTACATAGCAATTAGCCTTTCTTGAATATCAGACACTTCTCTTACACTGATTTAATTCTTGGCTTCATTCTATTACTTTGACATATGCTAGTCCTACTTGCAGATATTCAGAATTAAAAACATTCTAAAATCTAAAAATATACGTAATTTTGGCTGATCAGTGATAAACCTGAACTATTGCAAAATCAATGCAATAGGGAGAGATAAGTAATGCAGGGAGAGAAGTAGAGACGATAAAAGAACAGACAAATGCGGACTAAAAGATAGATGGAGTCGCAGTTCAAGTTCTCAACATAGTCCTCTTTTTTTCCTTTTATTTTTTTTTTAAATTTTATTTTAGATTAATGCAGTCTCTGAATGTTACCTATTGATCCTGAGTTCTTATACATCTCTCTCACTGTAGAACCTTTCCAATGTTATGGTTTGAAATCCTTTTTTTTTTTCCGCCCTTATTTACATGGAATTTCCCATCATAAACGATGAAACTAATCGAAAAAAAAATTCTTACACACATTATTAACATAATGCAAATTTTCTTCACCTACAACAAGTTGAATCCCTTGTTACTCATACCACTTCAAGCTTCTGCATGTGCTTCCTGTCCCTAAATTAATTTCTCAACAATATTAAAAATTGAAGCACAGAATTTTGCTTTAAGAAAATAAGTGCCACTAACTATAAAGCTTACTGCTCTAATTTCAGAAAATATACTTGCCTCAAGGGCTTTAAAGATTCACTGAACCCTTTTTTTTTTTTTTGATATCTTAACATGTTAATGCTATTGTAATTAACCAGAATATTAAATAAACAATGACAATAGAATTGGCACTTGGGAAACAAATGAATGTTAACTCACAGCTATTATGACACAGCTGAAGGCAAAAGTTCTACTTCAGTACATGCATTTGCTGTGCTACTAACAAAGCACAGAAAAACTATTGCCTTTTGAAAACCTCCACAGGTGTCTAAGACACAGTATTTGCCTACTGAACTTCTTATAAACCCAGAGCACATTCAGGGGTTTCCTGGATGTGGCCTAGATAGACAAACTTGTGAAAACCTTAAATCTGAGTATTTCTAAACCTTTCACACCTGTCCAGTGCTGTCTCCCTCCACCAACATCCATCCGTGACCGCTGTAATAAAAGCCAACACTAAGATACCTTGAGGGCAAGCACTACCATCCTTAGAAATGCCAGGGCAAGCAAAGGGCCAGTCCTCCATTACATACATTTTTCATCCTGTCATAGGAGCTCTAGATTGTACTATCACTTAATAACAGTCCAGTCTGTCTCCACAGCCAGAACCAGAACCTGTGTCACCCTTTCAATGACAAACAGAAGTATCAGATAAACTTGAATACTTAGTGCAGCTGTTTTCCTTTCTTTCAGCTTATTGATGGTGAAAGACCACATGCCCCCTCTCCTGGATTCTGCTCCAACATTAGCCTCAAGATGAGTATGTGTCTATCTTCATTATCACTGCTGTAGGCCAGGAGTCAAGCAAGGCAAGCATTAGCACCAGTTTTCTTGACAACAGTTGGAATGGCATCGCAAATGCAAATATTCAAGAACAGTTGACAAGCAAAGTATTTATACACCAGAGTTTCCATCCTAGCCCTGACAATACACAGTAAGAGCTATGGCAGATAGGGGCAGCCTGGAAAATACAGTTCTTTCTGGGTAAGAACCAGTGGTTAGAAAATGCTCTCATCCAGAAGGTTCGCTACACACATTGAACAACCCACATATGTGGCAAGACAGGTTCGTTTTTTGTGTTTTGTTATTGTTGTTGTTTGGGTGTTTGTTTTGTTTGTTTTTGTTTTATTTGTTTGTTTTTAAGAGAATCAGTAGATCAAAATATAGTTTCAGTGGTCACAGAGACTACAAATAAAAAGAGGAGTCCGTATCCAATAACGGGCTTTAGGGTGGAAAATAAATCTAATGCTCACCATTTCCATCCTTGCTTCAGCTCTACTAAAAATCAGGGTCCTGACCTGTGTCCACATTTACTTCACATCCAACTATTTTACTACCAGGCTGGAGAGAAAGTATGACTCCTAATCATGCATTGCTGACGTAAATCTTTAAAAAGCCTCCCATTTGTGAGGAATAATAAAGTACTATTAGTTTTCTGTGGTGTCTTCAATATTTAGAATAATCCAAATACTCTACAGATATGCTTTGTAAAAGCATTTGGAAGTGCTGAGTCTATGTGGACAAGTATTTGCTTTACACATAAGTATTCTGGCTAATATAGACAGCACCTGGAGGACCAATGGGGATGAATGCTCACCCCGAGATCCGTCTCTCCTTCATTTTCCTGGTATGGTAGATGATGGTGAAAATCAGGTCTTTTCACTCATGTATTGAGGGGATGGAAGGGAGGAAGAGAAAGATAAAGGGAGAAAGAGGAAGATAAAAGGAGGAATTGGAATCAGTTAAACAACATTCTGGTGGCATTAACAGAGACATGGTGGGACAGCTCACATGACTGGAATGTGGTCATGGATGGCTATGCCCTTTTCAGGAAAGACAGGCTGGCCAAGCGTGGTGGTGGAGTTGCTCTTTATGTGAGAGAGCAACTGCAATGTATAGAGTACTGTCCAGGTGCGGTTGAGGAGCGAGTTGAGAGTCTGTGGGTGAGAATTAAGGAGCAGGCTGGCAGGGGTGACACTGTTGTGGGAGTCTATTACAGGCCACCAGATCAGGGTGAGGAAGTTGATGAGGCCTTCTACGGGCAGCTGAGAGCGGCCTCACAGTCACAGGCTCTGGTTGTTATGGGGGATTTTAACTACCCTGATGTTTGCTGGAAGGACTACTCAGCCAGCCAGCCTCAGTCTAGGAGGTTCCTCCAGTGCATTGACGATAACTTTCTGATGCAAATGGTGGAGGAGCCGACTAGAAGAGGTGCGCTGCTGGATCTCGTCCTCGCTAACAAGGAGGGTCTGGTCGAAGCAGTAAAGGTGGGGGGCTGCCTTGGTTGCAGTGACCATGAGATGGTGGAGTTCAGAATCTCCTGTGGTGGGAGCAGAATACCGAGCAGAATTGCAACCCTGGACTTCAGCAGGGCCGACTTTGGCCTTTTCAAACAGTTGCTGGAGGGAATCCCGTGGGCAAGGCTGCTTGAAGGTAAAGGCGCCCAAGATAGTTGGTTAACTTTCAGGGACTGCTTCTACCAAGCTCAAGATCAGTGCATCCCGACGCGCAGGAAGTCAAGGAAGGGAGCCAGGAGACCTGCGTGGTTAAACAGGGAACTGCTGGGCAAACTCAAGTGGAAGAGGAGGGTTTACAAATCATGGAAGGAGGGGCTGGCCACTTGGGAAGAATATAAGGCTGTTGTCAGAGGATGTAGGGAGGCAACTAGGAAAGCTAAGGCCTCCTTAGAGTTAAACCTGGCGAGAGGGGTCAAGGACAACAGGAAGAGGTTCTTCAAATACATGGCAGATAAAACTAACACCAGAGGCAATGTAGGCCCACTGATGAACGGGGTGGGTGCCCTGGTGACAGAAGATACAGAGAAGGCAGAATTACTGAATGCCTTCTTTGTCTCTGTCTACTCTGCCGGAGGCTGTCCTGAGGAGCCCCGTACCCCTGAGGCCCCAGAGGAAGGCAGGGCAATGGAGGAGTCTGCCTCAGTTGATGAGGACTGGGTTAGGGAGCAATTAAGCAATCTGGACATCCATAAATCCATGGGTCCAGATGGGATGCACCCGAGGGTGCTGAGGGAGCTGGCTGAAGTCATTGCTGGACCGCTCTCCATCATCTTTGCCAAGTCTTGGGAAACGGGAGAGGTGCCTGAGGACTGGAGGAAAGCAAATGTCACTCCGGTCTTCAAAAAGGGCAAGAAGGAGGACCCGGGCAACTATAGACCGGTCAGCCTCACCTCCATCCCTGGGAAAGTGATGGAACACCTTATCCTTGGTGCCATCTTAAGACATATCAAGGATAAGAGGGTCATCAGGGACAGTCAGCATGGCTTCACCAAGGGGAAGTCGTGTTTGACCAACCTCATAGCCTTTTATGAAGACGTAACAAGGTGGATTGACGATGGCAGAGCAGTGGATGTGGTCTACCTTGACTTCAGCAAAGCATTTGACACCGTCTCCCACAGCATCCTCACGGCAAAACTGAGGAAGTGTGGACTGGATGATCGGGTAGTGAGGTGGACTGCAAACTGGCTGAAGGAGAGAAGCCAGAGAGTTGTGATCAATGGGGCGGAGTCTGGTTGGAGGCCTGTATCTAGTGGAGTGCCTCAAGGGTCAGTTCTGGGACCAATACTGTTCAATATATTCATCAATGACTTGGATGAGGGAATTGAGTGTACCATCAGCAAGTTTGCTGATGACACCAAGCTGGGAGGAGTGGCTGACACGCCAGAAGGCTGTGCTGCCATCCAGCGAGATCTGGACAGGCTAGAGAGTTGGGCGGGGAAAAATTTAATGAAATATAACAAGGGGAAATGTAGAGTCTTGCATCTGGGCAGGAACAACCCCAGGTTCCAGTACAGGTTGGGGAATGACCTATTAGAGAGCAGTGTAGGGGAAAGAGACCTGGGGGTCCTGGTGGACAGCAGGATGACCATGAGCCAGCACTGTGCCCTTGTGGCCAAGAAGGCCAATGGCATCCTGGGGTGTATTAGAAGGGGGGTGGTTAGTAGGTCCAGAGAGGTTCTCCTTCCCCTCTACTCTGCCCTGGTGAGACCTCATCTGGAATATTGTGTCCAGTTCTGGGCCCCTCAGTTCAAGAAGGACAGGGAACTTCTGGAAAGAGTCCAGCGCAGGGCCACAAAGATGATTAAGGGAGTGGAGCATCTCCCTTATGAGGAAAGGCTGAGGGAGCTGGGTCTCTTTAGCTTGGAGAAGAGGAGACTGAGGGGTGACCTCATTAATGTTTATAAATATATAAAGGGTGGGTGTCACGAGGATGGAGCTAGGCTCTTCTCGGTGACAACCAACAGTAAGACAAGGGGTAATGGGTTCAAGCTGGAACACAAGAGGTTCCACTTAAATGTGAGAAGAAACTTCTTCTCAGTGAGGGTGACAGAACACTGGAACAGGCTGCCCAGGGGGGTTGTGGATTCTCCTTCTCTGGAGACATTCAAAACCCGCCTGGACGCCTTCCTGTGTAACCTCACCTAAGTTTTCCTGCTCTGGCAGGGGGATTGGACTAGATGATCTTTTGAGGTCCCTTCCAATCCCTAACATTCTGTGATTCTGTGATTCTGTGTAACATGTGAGAACAGAAAGACAATGAGTTAGGTCACACACCCACAGATGCTCTGCAATGTGCACAGCCCTATAGTGTCTATGTAAATGATGAAATCTCAATTCAGTCCTTGTAGGTATCATTAATATCTGACTTCCTTCTATTTGAAGAAATGTAATTTTACACAAAGTTAAAGTTCTTGGAATCAAAAGCAACTATTTGGCCTCATTGCTATAGGCATTTTAAGACATATATATGTATATGCTGATCTTATATCTAAGCGTTCATAGGGAAACATATGCTGTTTGAACTATATCTAGGTTCAACAGGAAAATGCTAATTTAGACTGTATAAATTATAAATTTTAAATTAATTGATGTGGTATTCATCTAGTCGTTTTCTCTACACAAAGCCACTGTGTTACAGTTAAGTTGACCTTGCTCTCATGGGAAATTATTGTTTTCCCTGACAGATGCTTCCCACGCAATCGCCTCTCACTCCACCTTCCCCCAGTAAACATCTGTACAGACTTGCTATATTATTCTGGAAAATGTGGTTTTCTTCATGCAGCCTCCATGGTTATTATTCATAAAAACTGCTAAACCTTATGAGAGATAACAATTTATTTAAAAGTCACATGGGCTCCCTGGACAACATGTATGCCAATCCATAAAAGTTTTGGAATTTGTAACAATGATCACATAACTGTGATCTGCAAAAAAACACACAAGTAAGCAATCCCACCTGACTTTGCTCACTTGTACATCGTGTGAATAGAAGTGAAATAAGTGCTTTTTTTTTTAAACAAATGCGTAAGTAATAACACATCCATGCATTAGTATAAGCCCTTTCTGTCCTCTCTCACTCTTTTGCACAGCACAGAGAAATCAGGCAAACAGATATAAGCAACTCTGGGAGGCAAGAGAGAAAAAGGAAAGGAAATATGAGTTTAAAGTTTGAGGAGCTATTCCACACTGGGCCCAAAAATTCATGGCAATTGGAAAGATGCAATGAATACTCTCTCCTCCTCTAATCTCCTATCCCAAGTCCTTGCTTCTCGGAGCATGGCTACTGCAGGTACACTGCTCGGTTCTGATGGACTCCCTCTCTTTCTGGATGTCACCTCCTCAGGCCACAGAGCAAATCTTACACAGTTATTTCTTCTTGTATCCTCATTCCCACTTCCAACATGACTCTCAAATGTTGAAGTATGTGATGAATACCAAGTCTGAACATTTAGATTAACTGTCATTAACAACATACTATATTCTAACAAATGACCAGATGCCCAGGTTATTAATACTCTTTCGTCCAAAAGTACGATGTCAGCCTTTTATATGAAAATCCATTCCTCTGTTTTGTTTATTTCCAAATCCTAGCTATTTCCACACTAGTATTATATAACCTCATTTGCATAGTCTCCCAAGCTAATAGCTTGTCTCACCTTCTAGTTTCCAAACTTTGGTTTACTATTGTCCAAAGCCTTCTAAATCAATTTGTAATTTATATAGAAAAATTTAATGATCAGTTACTGATAACAATCTGGCTTCATATGATGCTGTAGTATTACCCTGATGAAGCTTCCAGTAGAAATAGAAAAAAAAAATTTTAAGGAAAAAGAGTTAAAGAAATTATAGAAGTAAATTAGAGTGACATAATTTGACCTTGCAAAAAAGTGATTTGCTGTATTAAAAACATAAGAAAATTGTGAGCTACTACAGACATTACAAGAAGTAGAAACAACGGTTTTCTAAGCTGCTGATGAGCCCTTTTGTTGGTTTGTTTTTTTTTTTTTACTCACATGTCAGGGTAAATGATTGTTTAAAGAACCAAATCTAGCATCAAAGTAATAAGTTGTCCAACTGATGAATTAGAATCTTTTTTCTTTACCATCTCCTGTAAAATTTTCAAAATATCCTTAAGCTACAGGCAGACCCATAGCCTTTTGGAAGTATTCAAAGGTCAATTCAACCACATACTAGATCATGCAGATTACTGCACTATCCAAGGGATAAGACTCATTTTAATTCAAAAGTGAAGTACATGTAATGAGACAGAGCCATGGGGCCTACATGCTGAACAAAGAGTTTACGTGCATTCAGTCAGAAATGGATGTATTTGCCTACCCAGGAAAAAAAAAGTCCACCACGGATTCCAGAGGAAAATTAATAGAGATTCATAATTTAAAAATATTTTTTATTACACATACTGCATTGTTATAAACACTTTCTTTTAGCTAGAATATTTATTTTTTGCTGAGGACCTAAATCTTTATCAAGCATGTCAGTCCGAGGAGCAAGGCTGACAGACAATTAGAAAAACCTGTGCTACATACACAAAAAGTAAAAATGTGTAAAATATTTCATTGTATGGTAAGTGAATGACAGAGAAATTTAAGCCAGTAAGGTGAGGTTTTACTTTTTAAGTTAAATGAGTTAGAGATCAGAATTATGAAATAAAGCTTTTTTTTTTTGCTTTCGATATTTTAAGCTAATAGTAAATATTTTAGTTAAAAACTGTGTAGCCGAAGTCTTCTTACTACGTGGCACTTGACACTTCAGTGTCTACAGTAACAGTCATAACAAGGTATTCAAAGCAACCTTATCAAACATGAAGATGGATGGTAGTCTTTGAATTCCATAATTGGTAAAATAGATACTTCAGTAAAAATAATTACTTCCTTTAGTCTTGATGGCCCCACGCCTGACAGTGTTCAAGAAGCAATTGGACAATATCCTCAGACACATGGCGTGAGTTTTGGGGTTATCCCGTGCAGGGACAGGAGTTGGACTCGATGATACTTTTGGATCCCTTCCAACTTAGGACATTCTATGATTCTATGAACATCTTTCAAAAAGAAGTAAAATAATAATAGATAGTCTTATAATGAAATTTAACTCATAATTGTGAAATTCCTGTAAGACTGAAAAACATACAAAGTTTTAGTTAAAATCTTATTTCTACTGGATACTTGGTTTCCATAGAAAATAAAGAGGGGTTGTTTAACTCTAGCTGCTTACTGATATTCCCCTTTCCTCGTTTTATTTTGAAGATTGAAGCTCAGGTTATGTTTTGGGAATTAAACAGTGCCTTACAATGATACCAAAGCTAGTTCTGGTCTCATAAGCAGCACGCGTTTTAGAACAACACTCCCCACAGGCTAATTAGCAGCCCTGTTGTAGCAATTACTTAGGATTTCAGTTAGGCTAGTTAACCTTGCTTCTGGGCATTAATGAGTGTTACATTAATGCAACTATATAGATACTGCACCAGCTAGTCTGTCCAGACACTGCAATGCTCAGAACTGCAAGTTCAAGAACAACAAGTTTAAAACAAATTTAGTTTGATGTGAGAAAAGCATTCGCTGGAATCAAGAGGGTTTGTCTATGTTTTGTTACATGAAAGAGAAATGTTTAACAACGACCGACACACTTAAACCCACATGAATCCAACAAGACAGCACAAAGGCTTTGAGATTGGAGGAAAGGCAAACTGCATTTAAATAATCCCCAGACAGAGGGAAGAAACAAATCAGAATCTCTTGCACTCTACTATGCTAACCACTGAATAATCAAATCAGATTTATACGGGCACCCTTGCTTCCTGGTCTCTTAGCTCCTATCTCTGTGATTCAGGGCTGAGAAACATGGTCAGATACTCAGATCTACAATATGAGTGGCCCTTAAACCCACTGTCTATTCAGAAATTCCTATGCAGTTCTGCAGGTGTTGTCTGGGCAATAAAAATGCTTAATTAAGAATTGCAGTGTCCAGAAGGTATGCAAATATTTAGTACTGCTATTAATCTAGCTCACTTCCTTTTCTTTTCAGGACAATGCTCCTGGGTAAACAATTCATCCTGCTAAAATGAGTGATTTTTGTTACTGACTCAAACAACAGTGTTCTCCCTGGGTTCCCTAAGCCTTCCTTAAGTCTCAGAACAAAATAATCTGTGCCCAGAATTTGATTTTTCACAACTTAGATTAGTTAACGTAAGACACCTTTTTCTTTCCCTTTCGCAACATAAAGTGTTCCCTGCACGTAAAGTCAAGAAAGCACAGTCATTTTCAGACCTTTTAAAGCAAAAAAATTGCTATCATCAGCTTTACAAAATCTTTTTGTAGAGGATAAATCTATCATTTACAAATTAATCTGACAAAGCTCCAAGATAGCAAAGCAAATCAGAAATTATTTGTCTTCCTATTTTCAGTAGAGCTCTACATCAATTAAATACACATTAAGGCATTCCTTATTATTACTGATACAACTGGCAAGTTCTGCAGCTGGAGTGGTAATAATCTGAGCTATTCAAGCAGCTGAAACAACCATTCTGAAGGGCAGACCTATTAAAAATACCCTTTTATTCTATACTTCACATATTCTTGATGTCATAAGCTGAAATATGTGCTGGGAGTGGACAAAAACCAAGGGTTTATTTTAGAAGCTTATGTACTATTGTCAGCATTTACTCAGGACCAGCTTTAATTTCTTTTCCCGATATTTGCTGTATTTCAAGTTTGCATTGAAAGCAAACACTGGAGGTCGTGCCAAACTAAACACTGCTGATCGTTCTTGCCAGGATAAGCCCTATATATACATCTTCTAGTTCCAAAAAGTCTGATGTTATTCTCCCTTCATTTGACATTCTGCATAAATAAAGTGCTGTTCATATTGCTTTCCATTCAAGACACACGAAGACTATAATGAAAACTAACATTGATAGAATTTCTTCCAAAACCAGCTGGAATCCACTTGTACTTAGCATCTTGAGTGGGAAGGCTTGTTATGGTTTGTTATTGTGCTGAACCTGTGTGACAATTTGGCCTGCACAGAGCCTTCACGGATCTACTGATGAGAAGATCACTTATTGGACATAGCTACATCATTTATCTACAAGTTTACTGATATAAAAATAACTCATGAGTAAAATGTACAGAATCAGACTATGTTACGAAAAAACCCCTGCATTTACAAAATTCTACAGGGCAGAAAGGAGAGTTCATTGAATATCCAGCTCATCAGAAAAGTAACAAAAACAAAAAATACACACAATCCACTAAAAATAAGGTGGATGTCCACCAATTAATAAACACCTTAACTCTAAAAATATTAATAATGCACTTTATTAAAATTAAAATACTCTTTTATGCCGCCGCATAAACCTAATTTAAAAATTTTTACTTAAAATACTTGTGCTACAACAGTTGCATAACTAGCAATGATTATTTTAAAACTCAGATTAGTCTGGACTAATACATGTAACTATTTCCATGAGCCATTGTTGTGTGATTCGGAACTTACAGTTGCATGCAAGATATAGGGTCTAAATATTTACCATTTAAATGGTGATTTCCAAATAAATGTTTAAAAATCTTTGAGAATTTGCTCCTAGCATATACCCAAGGCAAACAATTTGTGCTTTCAAACTGATTTTTCCCCACATAAATAATTTGCAAGATCTATTCAGCCTCAAATGTCATTATTGTAATAAAGCAGGGAACTGATAGATATCCAGCTGAAATTTTAAACAGGTGCATAAAGACCTTAAGGAAGATGAATATCCCAAACAGCAATGGGATGTTTAGATTTAACTCAAGGACAATAAATATGATTTACACTGTTTTCATTGAGCTTGCATCAGCCCTGTGATAATTTACATCAGCTACAACAACGTTACTCACCTTGAGAGTTTGTTTACATTCTCTGTTTTAGGAAAAAATGTCAGTTTATTGGTGCTTGTTTGTGAAACAGTGTATTTACCTATATATTACACTTTGTTTTATTGGTAGATAAATCAATATACTGCAGTTTTAGAGTGATACTACTGTACAGGTTGCTTTCTGTCAAAATCCTACAAGACAGTTAAAAAGCAACCTCTTGTGAAGTGAAGGCCTTGCCCATCGTGAGCATCAATATCTCAACATTCTAATAGTCTGTGAAATCTCTGCACTGGAGATTAATTTTACATTAATGAGCATCTGTCTATTTTTCTCATTTTACTACAAACGGCATGGGGAAAACAGGATAAATAAAAAGGAGAAACAAAACTATTTCATTTTAAAAAGGAGTAATTATACACAGCTATGCTATACACAAGGGAAATATTAATTGCATAAGCATTGATAAAAGAGAAATGAAAATATATCAATTAAGACGGGTAAAAAGGAAGGTCATTCTCCATGAAATTTAAGGAAATGAAATAAATTTGTTCATTTGTTCCCGACAACATCATCTGCATAACCAAGAATGGAAGAGACTTAAAGCTAACAGTACGCTTTGTCATTTTCTCCAGTAGTACAGTAACTTCCCAGAGAGACTTATGGCTAGGCTACAACTCCATATTAAACATGGACAACTACCTCTAGGCACAAGTGAAAATCCTCACAAGAACATTCAAAGAACATTCACATCTAATAACGGCACAAGAATGAAGGTTAAGAGGTAGGTCATTGAAAGCAGCATTAGCTTTTAATGAAAAATAATAAATCTGGACTCCATCTTCTTTCTGTCCTTACTCCAGGAACAATACAAGAGAGGAGAAAGGCCATGAAAGCAAAATCCTTTGAAGTCTCACACTTAGTCTAAAAATGGCAGTGTTAAAGTCTTGAATGAGCCTGGTTCTACAAATTTAGTAACAGTTTTGGAAGGTCTAAATCTACTCTCTTACAGCCACCAGGCAGAAAAGGTGCACAGTTTGACCCTGTCTGTACAGACTCTTATTTTAGACACGAACATAGAGTGATTTGCCTAATTAGCCAGTGAAGTTAGACTGGAAAATGGTAATCCTAATAAGTTTACACAATTGATCTACAGTGATGGAATTATTTGGTGGAGAAATCAATGAATTTTTATTAGTGAATAAATTTAAGGTTATTATATTTCAGACAACTTCCAGATGGTGAAGGGGGAATACATTTATTGAACAAATTATTCAACACTCCCTTACTACAGAGCATCACAACAGTTCTTGGATATGATACTTAGCAGCCTAACATTAAGAAAAACTGCTGAAATGTTCTGATAAGAGGTCAGCATAGTCCTTTGCCCCTGGAAAAAAACATCTTGATATTATTTAATCTTTTCATTTTTTTCCTCGAGGAGCATTAGGAAACAACTTGAGAGACATTCTGCTCTTTCATGTTGCTTAGTTTCCAGGAAAAAGGCTTTTTTTTTTTTTCCTGTAGAGCATTATACTGAATAATATTTGGTACAACTGGAAAGAAACAAGTGACATCCAGAGTTTGAAAACTGCTTACGCACACATATATACATGACAATTAATCTAGAAACAAGTGTGTGTTTATGGATATATATATAGTCAAATTGTTCAAAGGCTAAACTGCCTCTTACACTTCCACCCCACAACTTAAACATTTAATTCTTGTTTCTTTCCATTTTTTTCAAAAATATTACTCTCAAGTCTTTTTATAATTCTATTCCAAATGTCTCTATTGCTATGAAGTTAAGCTGTTATTATTAGTTAGGCTAATACTACAGTGTCGCATTAGCATCATCTCTGCTAAAGTTTTCCATCACAAAGGAATTAATTGAACACTGCATGACTGGTCTACATGAACTGGAAATTATCCATGACACTGTTAGCACTTGGGAAAGCATGAGCATAGCAGCAGGTTTGACTCCTGAACAAAACAATAAAACCAATAATTTCAAATACTGTTCTTAAGTGACTTTAGATATATACTTTTGATTTTCTTAGCAGTGCTATGCCAGCAGCAGGTAGCACTCATTGACAAGTTAATAACCAGAAAATGCATTTTCCTTTGACACTGAAATGGAATTGGACATTATCTTAAGAGGGGAAGAGAATGCTTTATCCTTCACATATCATCTGGCAGATAACAGTCTTTAAACTGAATTTCCAATTTTAAACTTAGTCTGATGCAATACCACACCAATACTGGAAACCATTACAGGAAAATATGTAAAATGAGAATATGTTGCCTCAAGTAGATTAGAGGGAAAAACCTAAATGCATATCAGAAAGGAGGGAAAAGAAGAGAGACAGAACATTCCTCCCAACAAGTGTTTTGTTCTCAACAGTGTTTATGTAATAAAATTTAAATTTTCAGCTCCAAAAGTTATGAAATCTCTTCAAATAAGAGCAGCCATCATTAACATATAAAGTGATTAGATTTGTGACAGCAGAACTTTGCATGGCTGGACTCAGCAACCTTAAAACATTTAAAGATTGTGTGCTTTCTAGGGTAACAAAAGACAGATGGGGATATAACTCAGCAGTTCTCAGTTGCAATAAATACTTTAAAAGTGAGCATTAGTAAAATATTCAGTCATAGAACAAAAATGCCTAAGCTGGTTGTTAATAAAAGCGTGTGTGCAAATTGTGCAAGATGCCAAAAAGATCTGCCACTCCTGAGGTAAAATTACCACTCCAATAGAATGATTAAGAGATGCAAGTGGAAAGAAGTTGTGGGGTTTGTGGTTGGCTTTTGTTGGACTTCTTCAAAACTCTGAAGAAATTAAAGATACCATAGGGACATTTTTATTCAATTTCATACCTAGCACGCAATATCAAAGAAGTTGTGTGTTTCTCATTTTCCAGTACCCATTTTAAACCAACTTGGCTGCCATGTTTGCTATTAAAGAAATTCAGCAGGTATTGGGCTATCAATCTAACTCTGCACCTTTCGAAAGCATTTCGTCATTACCTTTCTATTTCTCTAAATATAATTCAAAATTACAGAGGCTGGAAAGACAGTAAATATAATGAAATAATATTAAAATTTTATTTCCCTCCTTTTACATCAGTAAGAGCTTCAGTTAACCTCTGGTGAACTGTGAAACAAATAGTTGAAGCACTGTTTCAGAGCTTCAGTATTTCACAGTACCACTTTGAATTCTACTGGAAAAACGCAGAAAGGTTTATCCCCCATACTGCTGATAGTCTTATCAAATATTTAATTTACAAAGTGTGTGTTTATAACTGAATTCCAAAGTTTTTCTTTCACTTTTACCACAGATCTCTCATGTTAATTACCTCAAAAATTGGCAGAGCATTGCTTTAAATAGAGTATCTATTCAACGTATGATGTTGTAACTCTACTTTTTGACTACCAACAGCAAAGGAAAGCAAAGGGCTATATTTTTTTTCTTCCTGAATTTGACAGATTTGGGTTGGAAGAGAAAGTGAAGTATTATTTCATGCTGACATTAAAATGATTGAGAAGAAAAGAGTAAAATACAAGGAATCAGTAGGAGAAGTCTAAGAAGATTATTAAACTAGAGCAGACTAGAAAACTCAGAATTCGTTTTTAATTTCAACAACAATTCTCAGAAACCGATTTTTTTTCTAGATTTTAGAGAATACATCCATTGAATTTTTAAAAATTATTATTATTTTAGAGGGTAAAAAGTCTGAACTGAAAAAGTCATGGAAAAACAGAAAAGATATCAAATGATTAATTTAGAAACTATGAACATGTTTTCACTCTCTTTGTTTCTTTTTAATTTTGGAAGTCATTTCCCAAAGTTGGTACCTGACACTAATTGACAGGCTAGTTTATTGCTGCTGCAAATATTTCTCCTTTAGGAAGGTATTTTCATAAAAAGGTTTTAACCACTTCTAGTTAGTTTGTGAGGCACCCAACATCTTCAGAATATTTAAACATATCCCAAGGTAAAACCTTTTCAGACTGAATTGGCTTTACAGACTAAACACATCACAGAGCATTTGTTCTCCGCTTCTTGGGAAATAAGCAGAGACAACTTCGATCATTAAAGAACTTCTCTGAAAAAATAAAACAGAAAATGGACTCAGATTAATACAAGTTCTATTGTAATTAATCTGCTACACACAAGCACATAAAACATTCTGCTGGCAACCTGAAACACTAATGCACCTGAGAATATAACACTATTAAGCTTTCTAAAGCTTACTTGGTGCCCATTTCTATAGTTATTGTCATTCTGTACCAGACTCTGTGAAATCTTAAACATATAAACCTAAGTGAAGCCAGAGCCCATATTCTCCTGCTGCCAGTAGCTTGACACAATTACTTTGAAAAGCTTGGCCAAAACTTGTCCCTTGTCATTTTGGAATCCAAAGCAGCGACCACCATCACTGTATAAGAGCTCAGGAAGGCTGTTTTCTTCAAAAGACTCCAAACTGCCATGATAAGTGGTTGTCCTGGCATTTTTTCTCCTTCAGGGAAACCCAAGACAGAATACAGTACAGCAGATGCACTGTCTACATGACAGTAATTAACCTGCTGGTTTGTAGGGCTAGGGCTTGCTTAGATAGAATACAGCTCTATAAATCCTTAGTCTTTTTGTCTATATCCTTCGAAAATTTTTGCGTATCTGAAGGAAGAATGAACCTGGCCATCCATTCTCAAATAGCAGAGAAATTAGATGATGGTTGTAAGACAAACAAAAGTAACAGCAGTCCAGAATAAGGATTCATGCAGAACAAGATCTCATTTTCTGGAAGTATGCATGTATCAGTGCAGTTAAAAATGCATCTTAATTATGTGGAACATTTAAAAGACTATATGCATCATCTCCACTTATGTCCTATATTTTCTATGTCCCATCTTTCTCCTAAAGCTTCCCATGATTTACATTATAGGAATTCCATATTGCCAGAAGGCTGGGACAGAGACACTGACATGACAGGTTTTAGGATTTACTTCTTCGGTGTCACAGAACACTGACAGAAAATGTTAATTGTAGCCACATGAACAATTTGCCCCCAAATGTTCTGATGTAGTTACTCTCAGCTATAGGATTTACCACTGGGGAAAGGATTTTGAGGGAAATCAGAGTGTGCTTGGACTTTGTTGATTGTTGATCCTTAGTAGGCTCTTCCTCTTTCCTCTCCTCCCACTTTTTGGAGCTACACTGACATATTATCAATAAGCAGCAGCAGGAAGTAATTGCTCAATGCACCCACCAATAAATATTATATTTTTCACATTTTGCAGAATTTTGTTGAATCAGCTGCTTCTAAATTTTCATGAAGTGATTTTAGAATTGTGTCAGGTTACAAATAATATGGTAAATTGAATATTTTGCCTACCCAGCACACAAAGACAACATAAATATCTCTCAGTTCTGCCATTTCTCACCACATTATTTCCTTTTGACACAGACAGAAGAGAACCTGCAAAGTCAGTCTAAACAAAGTCTGAGTTAAAACAATGAAGACAGATAGTACTTCACTTAACTCATGTATATAAAACAAGTACAGGGATTGTTAAACCTTTGGAAAGCAAGACGACAACTCTTCACAATTTGAAAGAGATTAGAATCAACCCTCCTCAAAACAACAAAACACAGCAGGAAGGAATCTGCTGAGACACCAAACAAATGAATCATCTATCTCTTTTCAGTAAATACAAGGAAAAATCCATAGCACCACATATTGCAGAGGACCCTGTTTTATAAACTGCAACAGCAAAGAGTACAACCACAAGTAACAGAATTAAAGTGAGATTCTCTCCTGGGGTGCCCACTTAAGCTGTGCTGCTATTAACAAGAATGATATATGATTAGTTAGAAAAAGATCACTGTGGCACACAGTAACTCCTGAAATGCACTAACTTGGGAAATAAAACCTATCCCATTGCTAAGAGAAAAGCCTTTTACTAATTGGTTTATCCCCAGAGTGATTGATTTACAGCTCTGCTTTTTTCAAAACAGAAGAAGCAGACCCTTCTCCCATTCGATACAGAATTATGCAGGATCATATCCAGAGCTTATTAAAAACAGGCAACAAGAACTCGACTATGAATTAACCATCAGTCTTCAGCACTGCCCAAAACCACACACCTTTTCTCCCCTCTCTTAGAGTGACGATTTATATGAACTCGATTGGGACAGTGCTTTGCTTTTGTGCATCTCACAGCATGGGAACACTGGTTTTCGCTACATCTAAGTCCTGAAAACAAGTCTCTCTGGTCATACTGGTCCAGGTCTCTCTCTCTGAGCGCAGACTTGCTGAAAGTTAAGGGTTCAGTCTGTACTGAGGTTGTAGAATATATATGTGTTTTAAAATGAAGCTAGTGTATTGATATAGATATTGTAAATGTACCTGTCTACCAGGCACCATGGCTGCAGCCCACCCATCCTCTCCAGGGGAACCCAGGCTGAGGAGATGGGGAAGGTTGAAAAGATAAAGGAAGACCCAGAGAGCCCCAAAATGCAGATGAAAAGGATCTAGAAATACCTGGGTACCAGGGAAGGGACAAGTGGCAGGGGGGTGGTGCAGGATGGGCTGGGACAGGGAGCTCCATGGGAGCCAGGGAGACCATGTGGCCCTGCTACGCGCTCACCCAAATACCCACCGCTGCGTCACACAACACACCCACACAGATTCTATCACTCTTATCTATTGACATGTTCCCCTAAATCGTACTAATTCATTGCTCTTCTCATATTGGAAAAAAGGTGGGAGAAGAGGTCAGACTTTTAAAATGCATATTCTTCTGCTTCCATCTTCCCAGCTGCCTTTGAAGCCAGGCATAAAATGATTTAGTCACTTTGAAGGAAAACAAAGAAAAATGGTTTCCTAGCAACAGGAGTTGCTGTATTGCTCTCTGAGGGATCTCTCCATGTTTTCAAGACTTTGCCAATTTACTAATATTGGAAGAAAAGTTCTCACATCATGTTATTGTGATTTGTTTAAACAAGGACAAGCCTATATTGCTTTTTGGCAAAGACGACATGGCAAAACATAGTACTAATAGAACTCATGTTCCTGCAAAAAAGCACGGCATTTCATTTCAAAACTAAAAGCAAACACCCATCATACATTCAGCAGGTGCAAATAGCTTTATTTCATCCTGTCATACAGTGTACTATTCATCACCTGCAAACCTAACAAGCTCTATTTCAAAACACAAATCAACCAGTACCTTGAAATGCACAGCAGTAAATTTTTCTAATATATGTAACTGCATTCCTGGAGTGTTCATCCAGACATACCATTTGAGTTATTTGGCCAAAAAATGTAGGTGCCATCAGACTTGGACTGTTTGATGGCTTACAACACACTAACTGAGAGAGGAAAAGTAAATTAAATACCAGTATTAGACCTGAGATGCTTTAGGGCCTTGTGAACACAACAGGTACAAACACATTGCAGGGATATATGATTCTTATGTTTGGAAAATAGCACTGTCCTGAGGAACTAACTGCCAAGATATACCACCAAAATTAAGTGCTTAGTAGTATAAAAATAAGACAAAGAGAACACATGCAGTTAATACTAGTTGAAGTAATAGAGGTAAGATGTAATCCTTAACATGGTCTTAGGCCGGTTTCTATCAGAAATTACAAAGAATGTTTCAGAAACGGCCATTGCAGGACTCAGTTGCACATCTTGCTGAAAAGTCTGTCAATTGTAAGAGCACATTAACAAACTATACTGACCATAATTTGATCCAGTGTGGAAATAGCTGTGGTTTTATACATTGGAGCTAACAGACCGAGAAGAACTGTATTATTTTGGAAAAGTAAATTATTTCATTCTGATATTACTCTGAGAATGATTTTTAATTCTTGCAAAAGGGTCAAGAAGAACAATAAAACACAATGTACACAATATCATGGCTTCAATTCTCCTGTGATACTCTGCACATGCAGAAGTTTCTTGTGATACAGAAGTGTGTTTCACTACCCATATTGCCATCTGCTTTTAGTAAAAAGTCTAAATCCTAGAAGTGTTTACAGCAGTTTCTAACCCTGAAAAAGTCACTATATTTCCCTTGAAAATTTCCTGTAGCAACAAACTCCACAGAAACACTATATATTACATTTTAAATGTTGGCTTGGTAATAAATCAAGTATTCAAAACTATTTGCATTCTACAACAGCAGGAAATCTGATGGGAATAACACAATGTGACACAAGAGCTGCTTCTTGTATAAACAAATAGACTGGAATGGCATGCTTTCTGATCTATGTGCACCCCTTGAAAAGCTTCAATGCTATTTAGATGTTATAAATAAACAATACAACTAACAAACAATGTATTACTACTATTATTTATATTACTTGTTAACAACAATGTCAGCAGCAGCATACATTTTAATAAAACAGAGATATCAAAGCACCGTCATTCCAATCCTAACATATTCCCACATCATCCAGAACCAATCTACTATAGTACAAGCTGAAACATGACAATAGTCAATTCTTTATATAACTTTTGAAGCTGGCATTGTGGTCAAAACTTAAATGGGTTATAGATTCAATATATTTTTTATACTAGAGGAGGGTACACAAAAGTTCGTTTCATTTCTCCAGCGTTAAAATAGCAAGAAAATAAAAAACTTAGGAATCATAAGGAAATAAATAGATAACGGGAAAAAAAAGTGTAAAAGGTTATATATCCATGGTGCATGCTGAGTATGAAGGTTTGGTCCCCTATTTCAAGAGAAAATGTTACAGAAGTAGAAAAAGATAAACAAGAATAACCAAAGGTACAAAACTATTTTCACACAAACAGCAAGTAAGAACATTCATTTTCCAACACACAGCACTATCAGAAGTCTGTAAGGAAATGACAGGCTGTGTATTGCACGTAACAAGTTGTAAAGGCCAGCTTATCCCGCGTGTTAAAATTTGCAATTTGTTGTAAAAGAGTGTCTCACAGTTCTTACCATTCATGCAAGCCAGAAGGCAGGACAGCTCTCCTGGGAACTCAGGTGAAACCCATCCACCAGGAGGATTGCTCTGCTCACCTTGTGGGACATGATGATCTGAGACCTTTCTTCCCTGCACCGATCTCTGAGGCATCTGGTAATCTTCCTTGATTCGCTCTACAATTGCCAGACAGCAGGCAACAGACTTTTCCAATCTAAGTTCACATAGTCAAGGGTGCATTGGGGGATCCCAAGCTGTTTTCAATTAGCTGTTGTCAGTTACAAAGGCATTTAACCCAAATAAGCACTGCCAGAAGTAAATATTTACCACCTGCCTGTAGCTGCATGTGGTACCAGATCTGAAGCTTAGAAAGCAAGAAATCTTGAGAGTATGATGCTTAGCCATTCCCATTGTCAACTAGAGGAACTGCTCTCATGCTTATGTTTTTCTAAATTACTGCTATAGTTTTGTATATGACTTGATAGAATTTTAGTTGCTCTGATTCAACACACAAAATGCTTTGCAACTGGATCACATCTGCTTGGTTGCTCAACATCTAGTTAAAAAACTGTAAGTCAGAGGGACATCTCGGAGTTTCTATTTTATGATTAAGAAACATGTTTGGCAAAGTCCAATGTTTTGTGAGGCTGGGCCTGATCTAACAACTAAAAGCTTATTAAATGAAATAAAAAGAGTTTGCCACAGGCAGCTGATAGCAGTCTGGATGCTTTTCTAGAAAATCATGGTACTGTAAGCTGCCATCAATTATGTATTCACACTTCTTACCATTTATTATACAGGGAAAACCAGTTTCTTGCTGACCACAGTTAAACTGGACATACATTTTCATTCATGAGTAATAGAAATAACTTTTATCTGAAATGCTGCACATTAAAAATTCATTATGCAAATATGGCACATTCGTGTAGTTAGCTAAGTCCCTCTTCAGAGACACTGTGGTGCATTTTCCATGGAACAGCTGATTCCAGTTTCCATCACTACAACTCACTGGCTCAGCTGTTGGCAATGAAACAAAACCAGCTTTGTTTAAACAGCATTATTACCATACCAGCAAATTGACACCTGGCATAAAAGGGTGCAGTGCAAAAATCTGACTCTTCATTTCACTGATCAAGTAGAAAATCGACTTACCATGAAGAGAATTACTTCTATGATGTTCTCAAAAAAAAAAAAAAAGCAAAACAAAAAGAAACCCAGTTTGGGATGGACCAGAAGTTGCCTCTCATCAAAAACAATGTTTCATTTCCTTTTTGATTTCTTTAAAATGTCTTTATATTAAGTGTAGATTTCTTTCCTCTTTTTAAAAAGTCATAATGGAAAACTGATATCTTGCATTTTGCAAATGTATAAATAGACTATTATTTCAGTAAAATCGTTTCCTTGGGGAAGGGAGGGAGAGTTCACCCAAAAAATGTTCAACAATTTCGACTCAAATTTGCAAATGCTCTTAGTCAACATGAAAACACAGTTTTCGGCTAATGTTTTGAACAAAAACATTTCACATGGCATTGGGTATCATCACAGTAGCACATTCTTAGACTATGTCTGTTGATTATCTAACAGACTTATTTTTCTATACTTGCTGCAACAATTTGAGCATCACTGTTTATAGTTATACAACTTCAAAATACTCCAATGTCACTTTCATTAAATAAGGAAATAGATTCATTTCTTAGAAGGCTGAGACTGTTTTCCTTTCTTATTATTGTAGCACATAGAAACCTGTGAGAAAATGGAGCCTGGTTAAATCAGGTGCAACACACATAAAAAAGAAGGGTAAATGTAAATAGGAAACCCAGAGAATGGTTAAATAAGGAAAGCCATAAAATATCCTTATTTTACAGGCAGTAAACTGTGTCCCATAGGTTGAGAGACTTGAGACTCAGTCTGTGTCTGAGCTGTTGGCTGAATAAAATGAGTGCAATAAAGTCACAAATAGGTAACATATATTACAGCATTCTGAAAGTAATACCAGTGGTTGAGGATTTTATGCTGTATGTTGTTCTGTTATGCATATTTTATACTTGCAATTTGATTGTTTAAAGCACTGTAGTGCACTGTTTTTCAGTATCTTTTTGAAAAGCAGCAATCATTAATATTTTTTTAGAATACTATACATCGACAATATTGCTGTCCCGCACATTGGTTATGCTTGCTAAAAGGAATTTTTAACTCAAAGGGACATGAAATGAATGCTGACACCAGCCCAGCTAATTAGAAGAAAAGGGTTGCTTCCACTCATATAAAATACCGCAAACCTATACTATATTTAAGTTGAAAAAATATTTGCTATATTTCTGAAGACTTGCACCTGCAACTATTGCTGTAACTACTGCTGTAAGAACAGGAATCTGACACTGCGGATGGAGCTGCAGAGGAAGCCCTACTCTACTCAAGTCCAGGCATAAACCCTTACACATTTTCAGACTTCTTATTGTACATTAATTAGAATATAATGGAAAGACCATACAAAGCTAGAAAAAAAACACAGTGGTTCTTGAATGAGAAACAACATAATAAATTGTTATAAATGTGAAGTATTGCAAGAATTTCAAATTATCCACTACAAATTTTGAACTTATATTTTTGAGTGGTTTAGAAAGCAGGTAAAATAGGTTCATAGAATCATAGAATCGTTTGGGTTAGAAGGAATCTTCAAAGGTCACCTAGTCCAACCCCCCTGCAATGAGCAGGGATATCTGCAACTAGACTAGGTTGCTCAGAGCCCTGTCCAGCCTGGCCTGGAATGTCTCCAGGGATGGGGCATCTACCACCTCTCTGGGCAACCTGTGCCAGTGTTTCACCACCCTCATCGTGAAAATTTCTTCCTTATATCTAGTCTAAATCTACCCTCTTTTAGTTTAAAACCATTACCCTTTCTCCTATCACAACAGACCCTGATAAAATGTTCTTTCTGATATGTAAATTTATGTAATATATGTATACTGATAATATATTGTGTTTATTGTGTTTGCATTTACAGGAATAGATGCAACTTGAAAGAAGTAAACATTAAAAAATGAAGCTTTGGTCATAAAAGCTGATGGTATGGAACCTACCTCCCAGCATACCTTATTCTTTAGCGCTAAAAGGTAAAATGACAATCTAATTGACTTCAAAACCAAGCAGCTTGAAAAAGCTCTGGACAAATATTTATATTGCTGGAAAAGGGGGTAAGCAATTAAAGATGTTGGGTTTTATTGTCATGTTTGGTTTTTTGTTTTGTTGTTGGTTTGCTTGTTTGTTTGTTTTTTATATATATTTATGTGTCCTGTAATATGTATTTAACTAAGAATATTATCGTTTGTTTGCATTGGTTATCGTTTTACTATAGCTGGTCAATGAAATGATCCAAACATTTGTAAACAGCCTGCCTTGCAGTACGTTCCAGCAGTAATGTTCTCAGGCATACCATTTGAAACAAAATAATTGCATATTGGCAGCCTACACATTGTATGAGTGAACGTGCTTGCAGACAAATAGACCTTTAATATCTTAATATACAAGAAACATGGCTGTAAAACAGCCTCTGTCTTTCTCTGTCTTTCCAGAATGATGGGTACCTGGTCCCCACTGAAAAAGGAGAAAAAAGCCAAGGGATCTTTCTGTGACAATGATTGCTGTATATATTCTCATAATAAATATTTTTAAAATATCAGATTGGTTCCTGTGGAAGCTGTGATTTATAAATGAATGGTCTACAGAAGAATGCACTAAGAGAGAAAGAAGGATAGTACAGGATGCACAGTCCTGCAGGAGTAAGAAAAAAAATGTTCATTGAGTATATGGTGGCCCAGCCCCCTGTTACAGGAATGAAATGTGAACATCAAAACTGGGATGCAAATGTAATCCACTATATCGTTATTTCAGATTGCTATTTAAAAGCTGAAACAAAAAAATAACAGTTTTTGTTGTCGTCCCATGCAACATGATTTTGTTAGAGGCAGACACACGTTAACACCTTATCAGAGGAAGCCTGTTAGAGACATAACCTGAAGACAGTAACATACTCATTAAGTCTTTGCCATGAACGAAGACTGAGTTTATGCTTCATGACGTGCAGTTACTGCCAGAGTCTGGTGAGCAGCTATGCCAGCACCAAGTTGTCTGACATAACAGCACTGGTAACATTGAGGTTTTTACTCCTCTCATTTTAGAAGGAATTCATGTGGAGTTCATGAAATCTACCATTAGTTTCAGTGGCTATTGAGATAAAGGCTGAGCACTTCTGGGTAGCCCACTACTCTTGGATGGCAAATGAATACTTTCAAAACCACACCTTTCCTGCCTTTTTGTTTAGCATGGCTTGACAATGAGTATAACAGTAAATTCATAGTTGTCAGCCTGTATTACCTATTGTGTTACCACATTCAGTAATTCAACTTGAAACTGCACCTCAGAGGTGTTCAATTTATATACCCATTTTAGAGTTGACTAAGGTATACTTGTGTGAAAAGGATTATGTGCACTAATTAACACATAGCGAGAGGAGTATAACAGCAGGACTGCTAAAATATCCCTACATAAAAGTGTGTTACCATGACAGTGGACAATTTTTGCATCTGTATAGTAGCCTGTCCTTTAAGAAAACACATAAAATCAAATGAAAAAGCACCAATTGAGCATAAGATGAGCAACTCTTTATCAGCTACATGTTTCTAAATCATTCTTATTGCTCAGATTTTATCTTGTGAATCATCCAATATCCAATATCCCATAAGATCAAAGAAAAAGAAGAAAGATTGTAGACTTCAGAGCGAATTATGTAATCCTATCAGGTAATTTCATAATTGCTATATATAACACTTAATTATGGTTTTAAACTACATGACACTTTAGAATTAGCATCACTTTACATATATTGCTTTAGTGACCATTTGCAGTCTTTCAGAAAGCAAAAATTTAAAGAAAGAACAAGAACTTACCCCATATGTTTTACATCTTCTCCTAATAAATTGATTTTAGTTTATTGTGCTGTTTCTCTTTATGCTGTCGAAAGTAATCACTTAAGGAAGAGTTCATACTAGTACACATACATGTGTACATGTATTTAAATGTATACATATATATATTTGTCATTGTTTTGTACATAGTCCATATAAAACACTTATGTAATCACCATAATTTTACTGTGCGGTAACTATTACATAATATAAAATTTATTATACTATAGTAATATAAAATTTACATTGCTATATATGATCAGCCAGCCAATATCAGCTTTAAGCTACTGATGAAATTTTCTGTCGTCTGTTCATAATTAATTGCTTACTAGACAACCACTTAACTTTTCATGGGAAACAGTAGCTTGTGACAAACTTTCGAGAACTGTAGTTTAAATGTTATTTATGAAAACCATGCTTAAAAAATTTCATTATGCAAGAAGAAAGTATATAAAGCCAATATATTATATTGTTCTGTGAGTTGGCCTCAGACATGTTACCTTTTCATTTTAACTGCTCATAGAGCAGAACTTCTCTTTATGGAATTCTAAGTACAAATTAGGCTACTCAACTACAAACAAGAATATACATACCTTTCCAATGTTATCTAAAATTTGGCTATTTTTAGTGAATGTAGAAAAAAAACCATTTCATTTGGATCCCTTCTTTTCCCATATAGACATACATATAATAAGTATGATCTCTCTATACTGTGCAGGCATATGTGTAAATACCAACTCATTATTTTAGATTTTCTATTTGCTAAATGATAAATGCAGCCTGAAGTGCCCCAACTAAGGAGCAATGCATTTTCCTTGTCTCAGTGAAAGACAGGTTAAATTGAGTTAAGCTATCCATTTTTGAAAATAATGTACAAAGTCCTGAATGGTTCTGGAGGAACCTGAACCACTTTGAGCGTATATACGAACTGATGCTTGAGTGCTGCATTTCAGTGTGTCTCCTGTCCTTTCCTCTGTAGAACTCATGTTTCTCCCCACCTTAGAAGTGTAGAGCTGAAGACAAATCATGTTCTGTATTCTAAATACCTTGTGCTAGTCACACAGTAGGAAAATATACTATATATGCTACATGAAGAAAATTAGTCACAGAGTTGTTTTGTTTTGGTTTAGGTTGTTTGGGGGTTTTCGGTTGGTTGGTTTTGTTTGGTTTGAGGTTTTTGGTGGGTTTTGTGTGTTTCGTTTTGGTTTTGGTTTCTTTTTTATTTTATAAAGGGTAATTTTCAAATTAAAAAAAAAAAAAAAAAGAAAAGAAACTTATTTGAACAGCTCTACAGTTAGAAGAACTGATTCTGCCTGAAGCTGTTACCAAAGATCACAGATAATTGCTGGAACAGTCCTTGGTCCACCTTACCCCTTGTCATGTGTCTGACAGCAGTGGTGCCTAGAGACAACTTCAGAAGTTTCAGGAAAATATGTCTGCAAATGTGAGATGTTGTCCTTATCAATTAGATTTTATACTTCTAGAGAATGACTTCAGCAATTTAAAGTGATCGCCACAGAATCTTTCTTACAGTTAATTGCAATAACTTTGTATTTTTCTGTTAAGCTTATGCATGTTATGTTTTTTAATCTTGAAATTAATGGCTATGTTGCATTAAAAATGGTGTGGGGCTTTTTTTAATGATCATTTGGAAAATGGATTCTGACCATTTTTTATATTTTTTTATACTTAAGTAAATGCGACTTAGGAAGCATAGTAAGGTTGATTTTTGCACAGCTAATTTAACTAAATTTCACATAGAAATGATGATGCAGGAAATGCGTCCTTGTAAAGTAAGAAACTTGGCAACTTCCTGGATCCAAGGTTCTACAACAATTTCAATCGTAACTCCAGATATTATATGACTATAGACCTGAAAAAAGCAGTTGAAGTTGTGCAAGAGCTGGACACCTTCCTAGGCACTTTGGCAAAGCCATTATTGTGAGCAGAATATTCTGTGCATTGACAAACCAAACCATCCCCAAATATTTTCAGATCAATTGCAGTACAAAGTAAACCTTTTATCATGTGCAGAGACAGAGTATAGAGACTGCAATACAAAGCAGTGTTTTCTTTTGAGCCCTTTGGAGTTGAAAGGGTGCTTCTAAATGAAATAATCTAGATTTTTTTTCTGTCACTTAATTCAAATATTTTAAGTCTAAGTCTCAAACCACCCCTAGCAATTCCAGTAGATTTCTTTCTGCTATACATTGATCTAACTGGTAGCAGAATCAGATCATGTAATGTGTTGCAACAAGAAAAAGAGTACATAATGTACGGCTTTTGAGCATTTAACTTTTCTGTTTTAGCACTCATTTAGCATAGATTTCTGATGGCATTTCAAGGCAATGCATGCTTGCTTCTTACCATGTTAGTAATAAAACTAAAACAAGTCATAATTTTTATATTAAAGTACCTGACATCCAGTTCTGCTAATTCACTCAGAATCAGTATTTGTGCTGATCCCACAGAAGCAGAAAGTCTTTCAGCCTTCTAGACCATTCAGTAATTATGTTAATATTTTCAGGAATCTTTCCAGAATGACTGATATTGTAGATTGCATTTCCTTCTCTACTGCTATATGACACACATATGCAATGAAGTCACTGAAGAGCCTTCAGCTCTTTACAGATGAATAAAAGTCTACACATTAAGCTCAACAGACATATTGATTCTTCTTAATTTTACTTTCATGACACTTTGCAGCTTCACCAGGAAAGCATGTCATCCATGCATTCCAGACAAAATTACAAATGTCAAATGTGACACGTAATGATAGATAAACTCAAGAAAAGTCTCCCCTGATTTGAAAGTTAATGAAGAAAAAAGACAAAGGAAAAAAAAACACAAAGTAGATTTTCTATGTCCTTGTATTGCTGGTGAGTGGCATGCTGAATTTAGGTTTTAGTGGCATATTATGATGTCTTGTGATTCATCTTTTTATTTCAATATAGAAAGAAATAATATATTGATCTAGTGAGATGCAAACTGCTTTTTTTAACATGGGTAATGTTGTATTTTTAATGCAGCATCTTCAGACAGAAAACAAGTGATAAGATAACTGGAAACCAGGATAACAAATAAGCTGCTTTTTACTTTTGCTAAGGTTAGTACTATTTTGTTTGATAATAAGGTATCTAGAATTTTTTTTCTTTTTGGTTCCCTTCAGGCAGGTAAACTGTAACCTCCTTTAAAGTTTTCATTAGATAGCCTATTATTCCCTTGAAAGAAATCATACTCTATGCATTATTCATTAGGGACAGCAAATCTTCACAGCAGCCACATAGGCTGCAGTACCACAGAACTACTTAAAATTCTATGTCTTCTTTCTCCATTTCTGCTGAATTCAGTTCTGGTCTAATCTCCATGTATAATGGAATATCTCTGGCTAATTCAGATATTGCAATGCTGAAGGAAATATATATTCTTTATAAGTACTGAACAAAATATCCTCACTTCTATTTATCAAATTCTTGTAGTTCACTCTGTGTATGATAGTTTCCTCTGCTCTCCCCTGCTTGCCTCCTAGAGTTCATTTTTTCCAGGAGTCTCTTTTATGTCTACTTTAGTAGCTTTACGTACTTGTTAAGACTGTTACGGTGTGCTTCCCTCGCTGTTTCCTTCCAGCTGACATATTACACTTTATGAGGACAAACAATCGATCCTTCTTTTATAGGCATCAGAAAATCCTCACTTGACAGGCTGTAATGAAAATGGTCTAGACAGTGAACTAATAAAATAATTCAGGTAGTTTTCTTGGGTCTTTTGTTTTCTCTCTCTATCCTCAACATATTTCTTCTAAACAATGTAATGTAAGACTAGGCTCAGCCAAAAGGCCACTGCACCAAGGCACAGACCTTCATCCCATTCCTGACTGGGCCACTGACCTTCCATGAGTCACGTCTGTTTTCTGTTTTTCTCCCTTCACTCAGTGCTTTTGCATGCCATTTCTGCTTAGCATGTAACTAAGAACACCAGGATGTCATTTGCTATTTATATATTCAAAGACACAAAATCCTCATCACACTGGGGAACTCCAGAGACCATAATTTTTTCTTTTTTTTTAATCATAAGGAGTTTTTTTAGTTGCTGATTTTCACCTCATGTCAGTCATGTCATATCAACTCAGTTATTGATTTTGTCCTTTATTTCTTCTCTCAGTTTTCATGTCTCTACGTATTTTCTGACCACTAACAGTTCAGCTCTTTTCAAGTGTAGAACTTCAGGAAATAATTAGGAAGGTAATTGTGGTGTTACACCCCCAAATCTGCTGATTTGCACCTTTTCCACCTTTCAAATGACTGTATCTTTACTACATTATCTGCTGCTGGGGTACTGTGAAGCTAAATATGCTACCACAGATGTCCTGTGACAAAGCTCCTCTCTAGTCAGGACTAATTTTTGCTGAAGTTATGAGACATAGTTTTTCACTGTATGCCTTCTTTAACTTTACTTTAACACTATCCATTTTATTTTTATCTCTATTTGTAGTACTTATAGCTTCTCTTTGATCTCTGAATAAAAACTTTAAAAAAGAAGAGAAAATTATATCTAAGAGGCCATCTGAACTATTTAAAGACAAAGGAAATGATATCCTGCAAATGATACTAAAGCAAATTGCAGAGTTCCATAGCCATATAAATACAAAGAACATCAGAGGGGAAAAAAAGTGCAATAATAATTGGGAGATAATAAATGGTTATACCTCCCCCAAAAAAACAAGTGGTGATGGTTGGTTTTGGGTTTTTTTCCCCAATTTTGAACTCAAGTATGGGGTGATGGTAAAATACCTAAAGAAAATATATTAACGAAAATGCAAATTACTGTATCTAGCATTGAATCAAATTTGAAAAAGCAGAGGAGGGACTTCGTGTCTAAACTACCTCCATGCATAATTTCTGAATCTAGAGTAAATAAATACATAAATACATTAAAAAATTATTTCACAAACTTAAATTCATATTACAGAATTAATTAGGAGGTTTAATTTTCACTGAATACTACCATACTTCTTACATATAACTGTTTCTTTGTTTTCCATTTTTATTGATCACTTAATCTGCTAGAACTATGAAGTGGATAACTCTTCTTATATGAATCACAGAATCACAGAATGGTTGGGATTGAAAGGGACTTCTGGAGATCATCTAGTCCGACCAACCTGCTAAAACAGGTTCACCTAGAGTAGATTGCACAACAATGTGTCCAGGCAGGGTTTGAATGTCTCCAGAGAAGGAGACTCCACAACCTCTCTAGGCAGCCTATTCCAGTGCTCTGGCACCCTCAAAGCAAAGAAGTTTCTCCCCATATTCAGATGGAACCTCCTGTGCTTCAGTCTGTGTCCATTGCTCCTCATCCTATCATTGGACACTACATTTTGTTTCATTTCATTTTCTTCAATTACGTATTAAAATACTAGCATTATATTTTTCATCAACTGCATTCATTTGGCACGATAAAATATGTCCTAAATGTATATATGAGATCATGTGAGAAAAGTTAAAAATGCCAGAATAGTAAACCTTTTTTTTATTATTCTTATTTAAACATTTCAGATTCTAACTAGGATCAGGACGAAAAAGCAGAACATAAGATATTCATTTTACCTATATTTCCTTCAGAGAGATGGAAGATTATCTACAGCTTTGAGTATGGGACTGGAATGTAAGGTCTTGAACTAAGACAAATGATTAGTATTCATATTTTGCAGAGGATAAATTTTCACTTCAAACATACAGATGCTCATGTATACTGAACATCACTAGGGATTAGCATAATGTTTCTATTAGTGATGCTAGCTTATCTAACTGAGCAACACAGTGTAGTTAAGAGCAAAGCATTGGAATAGTGAAAATGGGCTTCAAGTGTTTCTAGAATGGGTTAAGGAGGCAGAGTGAACACTTCCACTGGTGACTATTTAACCTTAACCTTTTTGTATTTCCAACAAAAAGTCTCTGTCCTTATGTAACTGATTGCCCTCCCTTTCTTCTATATTCCAGTAATTTCTCCCTTTCTCCATCATGCTGCTTACCCCAGACTCTTCACCGAATGAAATAGAAGAAACTAAAATTCTACTATGGAATCAAGGAAAACTGAACTTCCTGTCTTTTAGGACAATTTATGGTAAAAATAGCCCTTGTGTATGTCAGTTATACCTTTCCAATGCTGTGTACATCCCAAAATAAGAAATACAGTATTTTATGTTATTATTATTGCTATTCGCTATCGCTACTGCAAGTGATCACTTAAGGAAAATTATTTTCTTAAATGCTACATTATTCATTCTATGTCCAGCTTTTCCTCAATTTTTATAAGCATGGTGTTTCCAGTCCACACAGAGGGATTTAACACAGGGTATCCCTGCTCTTTATACAAACATATGCAAGTTATATGAACAGTGCAGATTACATTTACACCATGGATCACAGTAGGAGGATATCCCTGACTTTGTCTCCCAAATATGAGTGTTCAGGAAGATGCTGTGACTTTGGCCAAAAGTACAAGGAACAGTGACAAGGTTTCATTTCGAAGCAATGGGGTTTCCTTTGGAAAGATCTTTCCACAGGGAACACCTGGTACTGTTTGCATATTTAAAATAAAGATACCAGTCTGAAAAATTTGGTTTGAGTCAATTATCATTCGTATTACAAAAGCACATTAACTTAAGAAAGGCTGAGACTGATCAGCTTAATACAGGAGAGAAATCAGAAGAAAGCAAAGCAAGGAGCCAGGACACAAACTGATCAATCCTTAAAAAGTGGCTCTGAGGTAAAAAATCCCGTTTGATCTCTGACTCAATTTTTTTTGAGTCAAATTTTATCTGACTCAATTTTATTTTTTTTTTCTAAATCGTATACAGTAAAACCTAGGGTCTTCATACTTCTCCATACCCCTAGCTGAAAACAGTTGAAGCAGAATGAAAAAGGGTGCCACGTGTTAAAATACTGACAATAATTATTTCACTATTTGGATACGTAATACATATGCATAAAACTATATCACTATATTTTCAAATAAAGTTATTAGCTCATATTTTGATGACAGGAAATAAAAAATAAACCCACTTTCTGAACAAAAGGAAGAGGAAACATATTGGGTTGAAATTCATTTCAGATACGTGTAATACTAATTAACTTAGTTAAATAATGACAGAGAAAACAAAAACTTGATAATTTAGATGTCAGTAGTATCCATAACAAAAAATATTTCATGAAAAAAACATAATGCATTGATTCAGCATATAGATTCCATCATGCTCCCAGCCCTATATATCCTTTTGTGTCAAATGAAATGAAATCAGAAAGAGGGTGAACTGAAACAATTTTTTAAACCGTTCCCTCAAATTCTATGAACAGTTCAGGAATACAGATTTAATGTTTTTGCAAGTCCACTGCAGCATAATATATCCAAACCATTCTTCCTTGTTTGAGCAGCAATTTGTGATTAGAGCTGACTGAGTATTAGAATTTCCATTCTGCTGGAACTTGATGGGAAGGGCAGGTGTGAAAGTGTTCTATTTTGTAGAAGAAAAAAAGTCAGAAATTTCCTAACAATCAGGAATTGAATTTTATATAACTGAGCTTCGTTTGCAAAGTTTTCGAATAAAATTGAGCTTGAGTATAGCTGTGCTCCTAGCTTCTTGCATACTCTTAACAGAGTGATGAGGAGCCAGAAGCCCAGCAGGCAGAGCTTCCAAACCCCCAGGTCTGCAATGGAGAGTATAAGGAGGATGACTGAGCCAGGCTGTGGATGCAAAGGTACATAATGGAAATCCCCACCAAGAAACAAAAAGCTTCTTATTCCCATCAGAAGGTTAGTAAACTCTTGCACTGAATCAATGTTTTATGCATTATCGTGAGCTTGATCATGTGATGTCAGGCTAATGTTCTTCTCTCTCATTGGTTTCCACTTCTCTGCTTTTATTTATTATTTCACCAAGTCCTTGCCCAACTAATGTATTTCATGTGTCACAATCCAGGCCTATCAGCAGAAAGCTTGCATCTTTTCTAAAATGGGAGTAACACCAAACATGATTTATTGAATGACCTACCAAATCTTTCCTTATTCTGCATTCAGTAAACATATTCTCATTTTGGTAGCAGAAGGTCATTATCAAACGTCCTCAACAATTAATATTCCTATCTCTATGTAATGGGTGACCAGTCATAATCACTTGATATATTTTTCCCACAGAAAATTCCTGTTCTGTTTCTTCCAATAATGATCTTCATGTGAGCTGATGCACAGATTTTCACTTGGCATCATCTCACCAAACAAACCGACAAAACCCATTTCCATTACTTGCTTTCCTTACTTTACCAGTGATCCAGGTTCTCAGAAAGCCCTTTTCTGGCAGTACCCTTTCCCCACTCCATCATATGAATTATTACCAAGCAATCACTAGCTGTATGTCTTCTCATTGAAAAATAGTTCAAAGACACTATCTGCCTTTTTCGTTCACTGTGTGATTTTCTGGTGGAGAGGATTATGCTAGGACAGTCTGTCATTACAAGAATTCTCTCAACACCACTGCTTTCAACATCTCAACTGGCACAAAATCAGTGTCTGTCACCATCCCATGTCTCATCATCTTAACAACAGGAGTTTCCACCACAACAATAGACCCTCTGGGGCTGTTATTTGAACATTCATCCCCCTACAGTTTCCTCAGATGTTTTTACTGAATAATTTTCCGTAAAATCACTACTGTCTGCTGATGACTTTATTATTATTCTATCTATTATATTCTGACCCTGCATAGGTTTACAAATCCTTATCATCTAGCCCAGAACTAAAAAAGATTAGGCTGTAAGACCCCAGCTGTGCTCCTACTGAAGTACAAACTTTCTGTTGGTAAATTTCGACATAAGCATAGCAATAAAATAAAAGTTTTAAAAAAAAAAAGTAACAATCAATTTTTCCCCTAGAGTCTAAAAGACGTCTAGGCAAAATTTAATAAAAATATCTGATGGCTACTTTCTGTTCCACATATCACCATAAAATATATATGTATTTTGCATTCTGACTGTGAAGTGCCTTATGGCTATAGCTTTGATCCACATTCTTTATTTCTTTATTTTTAAAAATATTTTTAATCTTATTTATTTATTTTTAATCTTATTGCCAGATTACTATAAATCAAACAAGAAAACTAAGATCTGTCATACATGAGAAACGTTAGCTCTTGCAAAAGATTTGTCCAAAAAAGCATAAAACAACTCCTTATAGTGAAAGCAGAGATGTTCCTTATTATAATGCTAAAACCATTTGCCACTCTCTGAATAACATCTCTATGTTCAGGAAGGAACAATAATAACCATATCTTAATCCTATCAGTGCTAAGGGAATTGTGTTACTGAAAGTAACAAACACATTACTTGTGTTTTTCCTTTCACAATAATATTTCTTTTTCACATAGTCAACATAGCCAAACTAATTATGTTTGAAGTTCATAAAACATCTAAGAGGTGCTGAACAAATGTGTAATTATTTAATCAGGAAAAAAAAAAAAGACTATATTTAAAAATAAGGGACCCCTTTGAATTTTTTCCTAATTCTTGTGCTGAGGGTCACATCACAGAATCTGAGGAACATTCGATTATTGCAAATAGCTTTAAGATGTGATGGAATACCACATCATTAATTAACAGAACACTATCTAACTTAGGAAAAACAAATCCATACAGTCAATGTACAGTAATCAGATCAGAAATGTCTGTAATACCAGAACAAAGAGACCATCTTACATTGCATTCATTTTTTAATATAAAAGGCTGTATTTTTTGTTTCTGAGTAGGAAATTCTGAAATGTCATAATTTTCAGTAGAATCAAAATTCTCAGAAAAGCAATATTGCAACCTCCCTAAAGAACTGTCTGTTTCCTTGTGCATCCTACTTGTGGATTTTGAGCACAGACCACTATAGGTCAATGCGTTGTCCAGGTTCCTTTTCTAGATAAATATACTAAATGTAGACCCTGTAAGATGTTTGAGATGTTTCTGGGTTTTTTTGTTTGTGTGTTTTGGTTTGTTTTGTGTTTTGTCGTCGTTGTTGTTGTTTTGGGGTCATTTGTTTCTTTGTTTTCATCCAGCATTAATTACATTGTATTTCTCAATAGTGATCTTTATCATAATACTTTGGAGAATACTAACCCACATTAATAACTGTGAGTTTCAGAAGAGTGAAGGTACCTTTCTGAGTCATGGAACTGGGCATTTCACTCTCTGCAAGGTGCAGGATTAAGTGAAACTTTCTTGTTGCCATTTTGTGCTTCAGTGATTCATCATTTAGTGTGAATCCTGAATCCCTGTAGACCTCACATTTCCAATCACTGTATGGGTTTCTTGGAAATTTTCTTACTGGTGAGACATCTAAATATTAAATTTAAATATCTTAACACCTAAATTGTGTTATGACCTATTCATTATCCATCAAATAGTCTAAGTTTCCCTGCAAAATTTTTGGCTCATAATTAAATTAGTCTTGGGAGCTCAATTAAAAGCAATCGGGTCTGAAAATTTTATATTAGTGTACCAAAAGTAATCTCCATTATATTTCTTAATGTTTGTATTTTGGGAGAAAATCACACACCAGTCATAAAAATTTGTCTTTATTACATCCTCATATTCCCAAGGAAATCATGAGGAATGTAAATCTGTGCTTTAAAGAACTGCATACAATAGAAAACATATCTTAATTTTCTGTGTGTGGAAATCCATCATGAAGGAATAATTAAAAATCATGACTGCATGAAAAGAATATTTTGTAACTCCTAAGCATTCATGGCATTTCTTTGATTTTCTTATTCTTTTTTCTTTTTTTTTTATGGTGCTTTATTATTTTGTCAGTTTTACCTCATATAAACATATATTTCATTTCATTTTATCTAAAATAGTTTTTACCCCAGTAGCCAATGCCTTCCAGAGGGCTGGCAGTGTTGAAGTGCTGATATAAAGAATCTGTGCATTCAATGATTCTGTATTGCAAAATGACCAGATAAAACCGATGGAAAATATTCCAAAGTATTTTTTAATATATGGTAAAATAGTTCTTTGTGTTTTTACTGTAGATTTATTTACATAGTAGAAAATTAGCTGTGGTTTCTAATTTATGTGCTTTATATTCCTACAACCCTAACAGTAATTATCTTAGTAGGCCCACAATGATATCTTGTGGCTACTTTGGGCTGATCTTTCAGTGATTAATGTGATGAAAAATTCTACTGACTTTCCTAGAAATCTTTCCTGCATGAACAGAAAAGTTAACTTTGGTGAAGAGTCTGTATAAAATGGCTGCCTGTGACAGCGATGCCTGGTCTTTCTAACTCACCAACAGCCATTCCAGCTGCTCCGTTTTTCTGCCAGTAGAAGATAAACTAATTATCTTTTCATACAACCATCCTCTGTGAAAGTGGCTACACCACACTGAGTTGACAATTGAAACACTTCAAGGTTTCAAAAGCTAATAAATGAGTTTAAACCTCCAGCATTAGGAAGACGGAAGCTAAACCTAAGTGAGTGAATTACAAAAGGTAGGTCCAAATTAAACCCTTTGCACAATCTTTGGAAATTTTGTGTTCTGTTTTGTTCAATTGTTTGAGATGGATGGTTGTTATGCTGGTTGGCTAGTTGCACTTTTTTGTTTTACATCAGTCCTGAAATATTTTGATCAGGTATCCATTCTCATTCACTTCTCTTTCTGCAAATATCGATTGCAATAAACTTCTTGGGATTTGTATCTCTACCTAGAGTTCTGAAGCAAATGTTAATGTTACTATGGCTGCTATCTGCCTACAGATTTCTCTGACTTCTTACACACTTTTGACTCCTTGACTATTTCTGCCGTGGCTTCTTCATTTCAGGTGAACTCTTTCAGTGACTGTCTTGATTTTTTCTGTTTTTTTGTTTGGTTGGTTGGTTGTTGTTTTTGTTTTGGTTTGGGTTTTTGGTTTGTTGTTTTGGTTTTTGTTTTGGTTTTTTTTTCCTTAGATATTCACTTTCTAATACTTTGGGAGAAGCACAGTGGCCATGTCCCCTCCCCACCTTTGCCAGATCATATCTTCTGAACTGAAATGCCTGATAAAAGTTGAGGATGCATTGCAAATGTTTATTTTAATGTTTCCTCAGATCTTAGATAGATATTTATGCATTTTCAAGGCATTTTTTGGGTAGAACAGCAACTTTCTAATTTCACCTTTTGCAGAGCTATATGCCCTCACTGAGGAATTGTCAGCAGTAAAATTTGGTGTATTATTTGATTGCAGAGAGACTTTTTTTGTTTTCTTTTGGAAGACCATTGCATGAAAGTACCATGACAATTTAACACAGGTAATCCAGTGCTCAAACCCTTTCCCTTTGAGCTAGGTCACAATGAATTATAAGTAAACTTTTATATATATACATTTATGCACATATATGTATATATCTCCATATATACATTTGAAGTGTATGTTCTGTGAAGATTGGTAGGGAATTTATTGAAAACAAGAGCAATGCCTGTTCTTTATTAAATCTAAAATTTGTACAGCCATGCTTGTTTTTCCTGAACATTATGCGTGGTAAATTTGATGAAACGCTTATTTATTGCTCTTCTCTGAACACAGATAGTGTTATACAAGGTCTTGGCTGAAGTATGGGATATGTGAAACAGCAGTTTGGCTCAGGAGGTAACACTGGGGGAGTCATCTCTGAGGGGTAGGAAACAACATTATACCCCTTCCAGCAGTGCAATGGGAGGTTCAGGGAAGGAGCTGGCAGGACGGATGTGAGCTGGTGAGCTCATTGTCGGTGGCTGAAAACTCCCACTGAAGGAGGAGTCAATGTCAGACTGAAGAGATGATCATCAGTTATCCTACCAAGAATCAATAGCAGCATGAGATGAAGGCTGAGGTTGTGAAAGGGTTTTGGCAAAAGGAAGCTGCTGGAAGAGTGAACAGGAAAAGAAGAAGTGGAGGCAATCTGTTTGCAAACAGTTCCTTGAGTGATTGTCATTGAAGGTGGTCAAATATACCTGTTACATATAAATGAGTAGGAATGAGTGGGAAGAATGATTAACTGAGTAGCTGAGCTTGTCCCTGAGTTATTGTGTGTGAGATTCAAGGTCTAGCTCTATGATGGAATTGAACCTCACTCTTTGTGGGAAGGTGCAGTTTTTTCAACTATTACTAGTGTGCAGTTGATCGACTAGAAACTGCCAGCATTAGGAAAGTCTTGCTACTGCCGACAGTATTACAGTGCCTACTGGTATGCTTTAAACTGTGAAGTACTGGCTCAGAAACCTTTGGCAAAAAAATACGTGCCAGTATTTGTTACGAATATATTATTTCTATTAGCTAAACAGCTAATAGACAACTTGAGATGATCAGTAGCGTATGCAATAATGCTAGGAAATAGCACCAAATCACAGAAACAATCAAATGGATTGGAAGGGACCTCTGGAGGTCTTCTAGTCCAAGCTCCTGCTCAAAGAAGGTCAAGTTGAAGCAGGTTGCTCAGGGCCTCATCAGCTAGAAACCAGAATATCTCCAAGCATGGAGATTTTACAGCCTTTCCGGGAAATCTGATCCAATGTTAGAAAGAGTTTCCTCAGAGTAAAAAAATCTCCCTGCCCTTGTAGTCAACTTATATTTCTTTATTACCTCCATTTCTGCTAGAACTTGGTAGCCCATGAGTTAATAAATGAAAAGCAATTTGTGTTTTTCACCAAGTTACAGCTACAGTATTTGTTCATTTACTTACGCTGCCATTCCATCCAGAATGATGAGAGAGCAAAATTTGTCTAACTCTGCATTTGGAGATGGCGACTTAGACATCTGCTGGCAATCTTCACTGAGGCATAAGCCAGAAACTACCACTGTCCTGACAGAGGTAAGAATCCACTTACCTCAGACACTGAAATTCAGGAAATGAACAGTGTTGTGCCTTGGTTCCCTGAGGACACTGATCCAATATGTACCAACACACAAAAAGGAATTCATTTGGAATTGCCCAATTAGGCAGAAAAAAGTCCACCTTTCACAGAACTGCCTTACATAAGGGTTTCAAATCACCTGCACGCAGCCAACCTCTTGACATACATGAACAGGCACAAGCACAGGGAGGTCTTGTTTGACAGTAATTGTGCATATGTTGTTTTGGTTTGTTGGACAATAGATTGTCACTGTCAGCTGACTGGCAGCTAACATCAATCAACTCATCAGAAGCTCTTGGCTTTCACATCCAAGCTACTCACAAGGTCTGATCAAGGAATGCAGGCAGGCCTGGACTTGCATTCTGCCTCAGGATACCAGAACAGGACCAAGGCAGTACTGTGTTGGTGAGGTGGTAAAAGTTAAAAGCAAGATTTAAATGACAACACGGTTTGGGGTCCAACTGCAATCATGAATAACAGGAGTGAGGAGGCAGGAAAGCGTATGGAACTGGATTGCTGTTACTGTGAAAGAGGGGGGATAGCAGCATGTATCCAAACCGCAAGGTAAACCGCATTTGGTTATACTTCATCCAACCTTTTCCTCACTAATGAGTAAGTGAAAGACTCAGGTTTGCTTCCCACACTTAAAAATAAAAGGAATTTAAAAGCAAACAAACAACCCCAGAAACAAAACAACAAAAGAGGGAAAGAAGAAAAAGGGAAAAAGGAAAAAAGGAAGACAGGATCCTCCTAGCCACCAGGTCATTATATAGCTTTCTACAGTGGAAAGAATTCTTCCTGTGCTTCCTGTTGAATTCGGTCAAGAGTTTAGCTAAGAATATGAGCATCATAGTCCTAGGCATGATGCTATACAGTGCTACAGCACATACCTGAGAAGGTAGAGCCCATTTTTGATATTTCTGATATTTGCCTGTTGAGGATGTTTTTTTTGTTTTGTTTTTTATTTTAGTTAAATTAAAAAATCTATAATCTCAAGATTACAGAGCACAGCTTCAGGCCACCTTGGTTTCTTCCCCAGCCCCCTGAGGAGGTTTCTTGTAAAACACAAAAATTGTTAAGAGATTTCCAAAGTTATTGCACCCTCCACAGGAAGCTTCCCTATATTCTAGAATTCAAAGCTTCTCTCCAACCTTAAAATGGGCAAATCCTCGGAAAACAGTCTTATATCTATTCACTGCAATGTGAGTCCTAATCAGGTTCTGCCACTTTGTATCACTCTCACCTTTTGCCAATATCTTATTCAGCCCCCAAAGTTCTAAAAGGACTGTGATATGGCATGGGTAAATACAAACCTGATGGGAACAGCGGGATCTCATAGCTTCACCAACCCGTCTTGTGACAAGGGAACCTGTGCCAAGCCTAATGCCAGGGCATACAGAGGGGAAACAAAGCTGTCTGCCCGTCTTGGATAAATCCACAATTTCTTTTTTAGACTTCTCTTCATATAAACCTAAAAACCTAGCAGTGGGATCTCATGTGGTAACAATAGTCAAAATAAAATCTGGCTGAGGTGAATCTTGCTGACTCACAATCACACTGAATAGGTTTCCTCTGAGACTCAAAATATTGTTGTCACAGAATCACATCTACATCACCCATGGGAATCTGCTTGTTTTCTCTACCTTCATTCTAATCTTTAGAGCGTGAACAGTAAATGCCATATTAGGACAGAATTCCCCCCTCTTATCTGCTTCATTCCCCAGATGTTTGACATCATACTCTAAACTCAACCTTTAAAGAATGAATAATGGAATTCATTAGACTTTATTGCTATTGTAAATTGTCCTGTGGTGCACAAACTACTCTTTTATTACTTTCTTGATTACAACAAAATTGCACCTGTCTGTTGTATCAAAGCTAATGACCCAATAGTGTTAATGGAAACACTAACAGCTAATAAAAGTGTTAAGTAATGTATGCCATCAAATAGCTTAAATTACTTTATTTATGTCTTACTGATAATAAAACTATTCTGCCATCTACAGTGAACTTCCATCATGATTAAGAATTGCAGAAATTGTGTAATAATGCATCTTTTTAGTAATAGAATTGTCCAATGTAGAGCATAATTCAGAAGATTGAGAGCAAAACTTTTAAAATCAAACATGTAGGATAAAGCAATGATACACAGCCCTGAAAAATGTGAGTACTAGTTACTAAAGCCATGTTATGGATTAAATATCTAACATGCAATTTACAAGCACCTCTGGAAAAGACTGCTGAAAAGGATGGTTTGAGGCTTAAAAAGCAATGAAAGCATGCAGTGGATACTTGCAGTGTTATAGGGAAAAAGAATATAACAAATGTAATACGTGAATCTATATGGCCTGAATTAAACATATGATGCTGTTTATGACTGGAACTTGGATGTGTCCCTAGCAACCAGACAAAAGAATAAAACCAATAGAAATGGCATGACAAAGACATAATACATAATTAATAGATGCAGGATGAATAGATGAAGAGTCATTGATATAGGAATCACAGTTCAGATCCATGCTGCCGTGTGACTGCAACTGAATGTCACTTAATTGGTCACCAGCACATCTACTAGTCAGCACAATTCCTACCTACTCTATTATCCTAGTGGAAAATAATGGCTGGTAACTCTGGCCTCAAGTGGAGTTTTGCTGATGAACCAGTCCAATCACACCAGAAGAGGTGCAAATGCTTTCCTGAGCTGGCCAGACCCTCAGGGGAAAGAGTGTAGTGGCTCAGACCAACAAGGAGTATAAGATCTGAGCAACCAACAAAAAGACCTTAGAAGGAAGTAGAGGACTTGAGCAAGCTTCAACTTAGGTAATCCTTCCAGAAACTGGGGTGGTCCAGCGTTGTGACAGTGAGCATATAGACACTGGTAATGGGAATCACATTTGTATTGCGATCAAACGGTATATTGCAATTGCTGTATTGTGCTTGTGTTCTGATTTCAATACATTACTGTGTCATGCTGCTAAATCAAAATGCTGTGCAGAGTCAAGCATCTTCAAATAAGTAAATTTGGTATTAAAATGTTAAAGCCTTCCTGCATGGAATACCTCAAAGAACCTGTTCTGAGAGTATGGGACCCTGACATAATCTGTCATAGTTATGTGGAATCAATCTAACCTGGAAATTTGTGTGCTCAGTTTGCAAAGACGCGAATGTATGCGAGTCTCTCTTCTTGACTGATTGTGGCACATGCCTCTTCTTGATTTAAGATGTTGTATGCAGTATTTCTTCTATTTTTAGGTGTGTGTAACACAACACACAGTTAAATTAACATGGTTGATTAGTATTCTGGTTCGAACACCATGAGTTTTCTGTTTCCTGTAGCTCTTGATCCAGCCAATGCTTAACTTCCTCCTTAATAACTAGGAGCTTTTAAAATTTCTTTCAAACAAGAAAGTGGGTGAGCTCTGAAATAATTTGGTTGCTTCTGAAATACAAGTACTACCCAAACTAGGCAAAACATTCTAGTAAAAGAACTCATTAATACCATTAAACCTTTTTTCCCTATTATATTTAGTTCATAATTTCCTTAGAACTGATTTATGTGCATTATATTTTTTTGCATTTGATTTTATCTTATATTATACTGCAACAACCATTCTTATTTGGATTCAGCATTACAAGATAAATATTTACTTTTATAAATCAGCATATTTTTCCATAATTATAAAACTAGAATGTTGAAGTTTAAATCCAGGATAATAAAACATTAGGTAAATGAAGCATAAGATCAATTTTAAATCAAACAAAGTGAAAAATATTGAATTGAACTCTCTCAGGACCAGTGCTTAATAACCCTCAGGATTATACTGTTCTAGTTATTAAAAGAAGCCTATATTGTATTGTACATCACTCTATGAAAAGTTATTGTGTTTATTTGAATCCCTGACTTGTAAGATGAAATTTCACTTCCACAAACTTTGTGAAGGAATACAAACTATAAACAAAGTCCTGCACAAAGTAAATTTCTTGATATGAAACATCCCTTTATCCCCACCTTGTGGAAGTTTTCTGCATACACTATTACTTTAAAAATAGGTTTGTTGGTATGATCTGAACCATTCCAGTAATGTAGCTGTAGTATGTAATGTTAAGATCCTCTAAAATTCGTCTTGTCATGGAGTTTATAGCCCCAAAATTAGGTTTGCATTTAGATGAGGCCGAGCGGAATCTGTTTATCAGAATCACCAGGAGAACGAATGAAAGGGTAAGAGAGGCAATCACAGTATCAGAGTAGGTAAAAAATTCAGATTGAGGTTTTGTTCCAAAAATTATGGATTCCAAACTTGAATCTGAAACACAGATACTAAAACATGAAATAAGCTGAATTGATATTATAGGATATTGTAGGATGCTGCTATATTTCTTTGCACTAGTCTTACCCATCTTCAAAGCAAGTCACTGAAGCACCGAACAGTTCATTATACAAAAATAAAACAGAACCTAGAGATAGTATTAAAAAAAAAAAAATTACCTTGATCTGTAAGTAAGAGTCCTGCAGTGTAAAACTTGTTTAACTGACAGCTCCCCTGTTAATCTCTCTTCTCCCAGTTCTCTTCTGGCACAGAAAATACATTTTCCTCTGGCATTTAACGTTTCAGAAACGAAGGCAGAAGTGCAGACCTAGAGTGATTCTTGGGATCATTGCATTTGATTCTTTTCTATTATAAAAAAAAGTCATAGAATTATTTCAAAATCACTGTTAAGTTCTGTTTAATATATATATATATTCCCTTTTATTTTCCCATTAGAAGGTTGTTACAGAAAGTCTTTACATTAAAGGTTTCAATTTTTTTTAATCTTATTTTTTAATTTCCAGCCTAAAACAATGATGGTTAACTTTTACGTATTTATTGTTTTGCCAGTATTAGCTAATAGATTACATAACTATTTCTCATTGTCATGGAGGTACCCCAAAAGCCAATTTAGGCAGGCAACAAGCTCCGAACAGACTGTATTCTAACCAGAACTGCTTAGCAGAAAACCAGCTACAAATGGGGTTTATCCAAAATTATTCAGCACTCCGACAACATTATAAAATACAGGTTCAGATGCCGGTTAGGAGTTCAATTACTGCACAGCCAACTCAAACTCAAGGGGTCAGATCCCAAACTCTAGAGTGATGATTCAAAATGCACCATCTTCCCACTCTTACAAAGTGAGGACTCTCAAAGGTACCCAGATGGCCTACCAGGTCACGAGGTGTCTTAGTCCCTGAGGAATGTTCCTTGGATGGTCCATCTAAGTAAGAGAGTCTTCGACTGCAGACTTGCTGTTCCAAGAAGACCAACTCTTTGGCAGGGGCCCTGTTTTGTAGCCTGGTCAGATCTGGCTGTGGTCACAGAATCACAGAATAGTTTGGGTTGGAAGGGACCTTCAAAGGTCATCCAGTCCAACCCCCCTGCAATGAGCAGGGACATCTTCAACTAGATCAGGTTGCTTAGAGCCCCGTTCAGCCTGGCCTTGAATGTCTCCAGGAATGGGGCATCTACCACCTCTCTGGGCAACCTGTGCCAGTGTTTCACCACCATCACTGTAAAAAATTTCTTCCTCATTTCTAGCCTGAATCCCCCTTTCTTAAGTTTAAAACCATTACCTCTTGTCCTATCATAACAGGCCCTGCTAGAAAGTCTGTCCGCGTCTTTCTTATAGGCACCTTTTAAGTCATTACGAACATGGTCCAGAAGTTTCTCTGGGCCTGGGCACCTCGTTGGCTGAGGACCCTGTCTGTTGACCAGGAATCCTGCCCCTCCTGCTCCCACAACTGAGGAAGGTGAACGTGAGGAGTCACTGTGCCCTGGGGTGGGGGGATGTGACTATCCGCAGGACCAAGGTGGACGAGTGAGGCCAGGCACAGGAGGATACAAAAGGTGCTAAAGAGCCATCAGCTGCCCTGTTGAAAACTCCGAATCTCATCGGGGTGGGGGGGTTGTGTAGCTGCCAAACTCCTTCCCACAAATCTTCTGTTACAGAGAACAACCATATCCCCTCAGTTTTTGCTTTGCTTGGCTGAATACGTCAGTCTCCTCATGACCTCTTTTGCATTTACCTGGTCATCTTTGAAACATGTCCATGAGTTTTTGCTAGAGTCAACTGCTTTGAACTACACAGTGTTTTAGCTGAGACTTTATCCAAGCTACTTCTGATATCATATTAAAGCGTTTATTCCGAGTTAGCATGACAACAGTATGACAGTTCTGCAGAAACTCTGCCCACTCTGCCTGCGTTTGAAATGTTCAAAAGATATAATTTTTTTCTTGAATTCTTCTGATTTCCTGTACTCTATTGGCAAAATTTATTTGTCGATATGGGACAGAAGAGAAATAACCAGCAGTAGAATGAAAGCAGGAGGTTTCACATTAATTTTCAGCTAAGAAAATTCCATATTTTAAATGTTTTCTTCCTGATTTTGTTTAGTATGGTTTCAAATCCAACATATGTAGTAAATATAGTATTGCTTATTTCCCAGTTTGGAAAAGACAAGCAATTTTGCTGGGCAGCTAAAAACAAACAAACAAAACAATAACAACAACAAAACCACCAATACCTAGACAAAGAGTAGTCTTACTATTTTTGTAACTAGTATATTTATTTCTGCTATTCTTTACATGTTATTTTTCGTTTCAACTTAGGGACAAGAAAGAAAAAAAATGAGTGGGTATTTTTTCTGACTTTAGTGAGAGAGAGCGTTTTCTTCTTGCAGAAAGCCTTCCAGGAGATTTTAAATCTCCTGCTCCAAGCTATATCTTAATGGAAGAATGTAAAACCTTTCAAAAACACTACTGAGAACACAAATTACTTCCACAATAAATGCTAACAAGAGGAAGATTATGTAAACAAATAGAACAGGGCAAGGGACTATTGCCTCAATGTGAGCCTGCATAGTATATACTGGCCACATCCGTACTGCACAGCTCTCGAAAGTCTGTCTCCTCTAGCTTCTGTATGGTATCTTTACAAGTCTATAACATAACTGTTATTTTCTTTAGTTATTCAAAGTCCTGAGTAATCCATCAGAACATTTTTATATGGGAAACTAAGGATGGGTGTTATAAACATTATATGTAAACATGGAAAAATAACGACAACAAACTAATAATAACTAAAGGATATAACAGTGAACATTTTTTTTTAAATTTTTTTTTTTTTCCTGTGATGAACCTCTTAAAACATATCTTATGAAGTCTATCTAAATCTACAGAGAGTCTGAAAGGAGCTCTGAAAAGCCTTCTTCAAACCACCAGGACCAGTGGTCTGGAGGGAGCCACATGCCAGTCACCAAGTGATTGTGGCTTGGAGACATGGAATGCTGTGGCCAGTCTTCTCTGTCTTACAGAGTTATACAGAGGCCTCTTGTTTTTATTTGTCAGTTACTACTCTTCCATTAACCCAGGAGAGATATACAGCCTTTGATATCTTGCTTGGGGGAGGGAGACATCCCTGCTTCCATCTCTTCTTGGCTTTAGTCTGGTTAAAGCAGCATTATGACAGCTGTCTTTTTTGTTTGTTTGTTTTAATGGTGCAGCTGTGTACATGCTTTTATGTGGGTATGTAAGCAAGAGGTTTTGAGAGTGGCAGATATGGAAGCATATGAAAAGCAAAGACCTAAATGGACCTCCAGCTGACATTCAGGCAGAGCGTCTAACCCTGTATTTTTTTTTCTCATATGAATATTTACACAATTAAAAGGACTATACAATTAGCATAGCACTCCCATTTTAATACCATTATTAAATTAATCAAAAGGCTAAGATTTGGAATACTCTTTCAGTCACACAAATAAAATCTCCTGTACTTCTTTAAAAACTGTATCATAAACTAAATATTTTCTCCTTGTTTAAAGACTATTTAGTAAGTACAATATTACAAACATAACTCAATCCTGTGGATAACTGTTTCAACCACTCTATGAGACAACACCAGATGGCAGCAAGAGATCTGTTTTTAGCCTTCAGAAAAACACATGGGTTATTAATACAGGAGGTGACCAGTTATTTCCAACTGGAGTGACTCCTCTCATGAAAATAGTTTTCCCCAAATCAAATTGTTATTTGGGAAAAATAGTCCCCAAATGTTTTTGGTTGAAACTGAGATAAAAAGGCTTGGTTTGGTTTAGTTCTACCTAACCCAAAGCTACCTGACACATCATTTCAAATTGATTTTAAAAAATCTTAAGACATGAAACTGTTTCCTTAGCATAGCACTTTGAGGAAGTGGCAACGTGAGCCTTCAGAGTCTCCTCAAATGAGTTCCTGAATGCTCCGAAAGCTGCAAGAACCTCTGCACTGTGGGGCCAACCAGCTCTGATGGCCAAGTCAGCGCTGCACCATGCCAGTCTTGTGAAGACATCCACGTGAGGTAAAGCAAAGTAATTTAATGACTAATAAAATATTTACATTTCTAGAAATTCTGAAACACAATGCAATAAAAATACAGAAGGATTTCTTCACAGAATTCAGAAGCCAATGCATTTTTAGGGTTTTCTCTATTTTTGAAATTTAAACTATTAATTCCATTTACAAACACTGAAACAGTAAAATTTCTGAATTTCACTGATTTCTGGCTACCACTTCCCTCTGCCTATTTTAGTATCCTCCAGCTAATCTGAACAGACCCTTACCAGGATAGACCAGAAACACCTGTAAGTCACTAGGCAATCTTTCATAACTTTCATTTGTTATGTACTTAATTAGTCTCACATCAGATCCTCAGGCCAGCACATTTTTCTGCTTATTGCTGAACAAACATAAGAAAAGGCATTTCTGAGAGCTGGAAAACTGATTAGAGAAGAAGATGCAGCAGACAAAAGAAAATTAGGACATAACCCAAGCCAACATGAAAGGTTCTGTGCACATCATCACCTATCAGGAGCCAGAGAACACACCCTCTTTGAATGAAACGTTCCGCAAACAAGTAACACGGCAGACAATTCTTATCACCCTAAGAAGTTATAAAGAGACAAAACAGAGTGGCTGATAACAACCAGGATGATTACAGTGAAAAATGAGCAGATATGAGGAAAAAAAAATATTGGTGTTGCCTCATGCTTTACCTCCTATCAAAAGGCGTCCTAAGATGCATCTAGGAGGCTCTGACATGAGCATCTGCATTAGTTCTGGCTGAGAGCTGGAGATGTTGTATGCTCCCCAGGAGACCAGCTCATTTGTTGCCGCCTGGCTGGGCAGCAGTGCAGACAAATTCATTTTCTATAAAGGATATGTCTTGCCACAAATATGAAAGTATAACACCTTCTGAACCTAAACCCAAACATTTGCACTATATCTAATTTTCTTGGTTTTGTTAGGTTTATCTTTTTCATTACTATTGCTATTTTGACAATTTAAAAAAAAGAAGTTACTAGCAATCAGTACCAGACAAATGACACAGGCTATAGATCCCTTCGTGGTGTTCTGATAGGGACACTGATAGGCTTTGGAAATGTGAAGACTCAGTCTCCATAAAGAAAGACATTTTCCTTTTCCAGACTCATGGAATAGATAAGCAAACTACACTAGACTGGGTAAACAGCAGTCTAAAGTACATTTACATTTTTATGGAAAGAAATTACCTTTGGGAATGCTTGTTTTATTTCCTGTAATCATGTGCTGTATAAATTCTTAATACTCTACACAACTTTTCTAAAACACAGCAGAGAAATCCTGCTGGATGTTTAAAATCTTTTTGCTGCTTTTTATAATTCTGATGTTACAAAGAAATTCAAAAGGTAATACACTTCTTTCATTCTACTGTCTGTTCTTATGTGATCTTCTTCCTCGGTCTCAATGACTAAGACACTTTGCGGTGACTCACAGAGGAAGATCTTTCATCTTTCTTTTAGCTTTGTGTTTCAGCCTTGTTACAGGTGTTCCCGGATGTTTTACTGTCAAGAGGCACTTAATATGTGTCTCCAGACAACTCTTCATTTTTTATTTCAAGGTTGTACTGAGTTTGTAAATTGTCCACAACTACTTTCTCTCTGGACCCAAGAGCAGGAGCTCCAACTTCTGCTAAGCAGTTTTGCATATCTTGTCCCAATATCTATTTGCGTATAGTTTTTTCCAATTCTTTCCCACCAATTCAAATCTGCCCTCTAGTCTTGTATAAGTTTGGCAATTGCCTCCCCGCTTCAGTGGGTTTCCCACCCTGTCCCTTGTTCTGGGCATGACACATCCCTGCTCTGCATTCACTCTCAGAGTTCCCTGCTACATCGCATCAAGTTCTGAGTCGCTCCCGTCCCCTTAAGGCCCTTAGTTGTTGCTACCCTGTCATCTTTCATTTTGTCTTGTCTCTTCTTTTTCTTATCACATCCTCTTTATCCTACTAACAGTACCCATTTGCCCATTTTTCCACCACTTGTCTGCACCAGTTCATTGGAATAGTTTGCTGTCCTCTTTCAACACCAGCTCTGAGAGAGGTACACACAAATCACCAAAGTGTTTACCAGCCTGTGTAGCACAGATGGCTATGTGGCAGTTAAGCGGAGACACTGCTATCGTAAGCATAAGTATTAACACGTGGGAAATGTAGTGCACCAAATAATCAAATAAATATATTTTAAAATCATGTGCTGACAATCCCTTTACCTGTGTTTCACATTAGAAGCCAAGTTCCAGGACTCCTTCCAGGCTGCAGAGGCTGCAGAAGTAACGAAAGGGGTGGAGGAAGATATTTCACACCTTTGGGGAATGGAAAGGGGGAATGACAGTGAAGTCGGTCTTTGGCAGCTAACGTGTGTTTAACTTCTGCCAAAATTTCCACCTGAACCAGAAATTTGACTACAGATATTTTGCCTTTGAGTTTGTCCAGTCACTTATTCTGGTGCTTTATTCTGGACTTAGGGTCTGACTTTCTTTGCAGTGAGTTTTGAATTACTTTTAAGCTAAAAGGTTTGTGAAGACACTTACGTCTCAGTCACTTCAGAAAGGAAGTCCGGGGTTCAGGAGCCCAGCAAAGATCCCTTCTCATCCCAGATTCACTGGTCACCTCTCTCTAGTCATTTTTCCTATTTGAACTGCACAGCCCCAAGTCCTGTACTGCAGTCCTCCTACTCTGCTTCATAGGCTCACACCTCAGCAACCTCTTTCCACTGCCTACAGAGTTTCAGCACTTTCACATCTCCCTTTTCTCTTGTAGACCTTATTTCTTCATCATTTGCTACTCTTCTCTATGCTCTGTGGTTGAAAAGCTTATGACAGTGTTTGTCTTGAGTTCTGTGTTTCACAAGGTACCTTTCTTTTCAACTTTAGCCTTTAGGCTTCATTTGGAAACCTTAAAAATATAGCCACATCATATCTGCTGGATGGATCTCCACCTGAGTCTGCAGGAAGGCAAAACAGGACTTCCAAGAGAAAAATAACTCCAGGCCTTTCAGTAAGATATTACCTCTGATACTTAGGGTTTGAGTGCAGAAGCAAGCACGCAGTATAGCAGACCCAGCTGTGATATCCAAGCAGATACCTCTCAGCCATGGGATAATGTGTTTCTGTATGTCAAACCCCAACTGCAAAGAGAGAGGAGACTTGTCCTTGTTTATTTTGGCAAGAAGCACGTCTTGACAGGTAAGTAATTAATGTTTCAATTAATATCAATATTTTATACTCAAATAACTCTTTACATTAGTATACCAGTTATAATAAGGACATTCTTTACCACATTGCCACATTAATCATCTATATTTTCATGTAGTAATGGCATCAAATAATTATATTCAAGAAGCATTTGGACAACGCCCTCAGACACATGGTGTGAATTTTGGTGTTGTCTTATACAGGGAAAGGAGTTGGACTCTGATCCTTGTGGGTCCCTTCTAACTCAGGATATTCTATGATTCTATCATTTAGTACAGGAAGAGTTTGTATTACCGTATTAACTATTGCTGGAAAATATAATGTTAAAAGTGATCAAAATGTCAAATTCCACATTTTCTTTGATGTTAAATAAATGAAGAATTTACAGTAAAGTAATTTTCAATACTAGTCAGAGCATCTCTGGCAAGAGGTAATTGACATTTTTCTCATGTGCACTAGACCAAATAAAAACTGTGCTAAGTTACTGACCTTTCTTTCAGTATGTTGATAAATCATAAGTAATACATATTTTCTTTTTAGGAATCTTTAAAAAACAAATAAACAACCAAAACCTACTAAGGTGAAGAACGTTGCTCTTTGAAACAAGTTCCCTGAAAACTCATAGAGAATCAAGGGTTTAGCTAAAGAGTTTTACGGAATATTTAAAGACAAAAGTACAATATCCTAAATTCAAATAAAATGAGTCTGCATATCTGGAAAGTCTTAATGCAGTGGGCTCCAGAAATGATAAAAACATATTTATAACCAACAACTAATTTATGCTGTTATTTTGAGGGGAAAAAAACCAAATTTTTCTGAGGGATGTCACCAATTCAGCCTAACAATTGGTTCAATCAAACAAGATACCAACATGTAATTATGCCAGCTATTGTCAGCTAGGCAAGATCTTTATGCAAGTGAACTTAAGTACCTCTTAAAATTAAACAAGTGGCAAAGGCACACTTGCCATACTTCAAAATACCATAAAATTTAAAAAAATATTTTGACAATTTTATTTAGAGCACTCCTTTTGTGCTAGTCTGTAAGTTTCTTCCTGGGAAGAATTCATTATTAAACTGAACTAAGGAAGAATTAAGAAAATTATGTGTTTAGCAAGGCATTTAGCTCGATTTTTTTATTTTTTTTTATAGGTTGCGCTGCTCTTGCTATAATCTTGTTTTGATTATACCTTAACTCCTGATATGGTTCACTTCACTTAAAAAAAGCTGAATTGAATTAATGTATTTTAAAAAATATTTTTCTTAACATTAAATATAATTATTATTTTCCATTTCAGTCACCAAATAAGTCTGCTCCATAAAGGCACCAGACTGTGAAGTGTTAAGGTTCTCATCTGTCCTGAGGAGTAATCCTTCCTATTTTTCTGAGTAAATCATATCCATATTTTAATGATCTGTTGAGGGGAAATGCTGTATCAAGAGCAGGGTTGCATGTGCAATGTATGTACACGTTGTTCCTCCAGCTGGGATCCTGTGAGAGCCGGAAGAGCCACAGATGGATTTGCCTGTGTTGTCTTCTTGCCAAGGAGCACAGACTGGGGGGCTGAGCCAGAGACAGCAGCAGCAGGGTTGGCTCTACTGGCTTCCCTGTGCTGAGGAACCCCAGACAAAACACTGGAGAACAAGAGATGTAAGACTCAATTACCTAAGTCTAGTAACTTAGTGCATTTTGTATGTTTTAGAGTGTTTGATACCCTTTACGGTATACCAGGGTATACCAGGTATACCAGGGATACCAGGTGTGGGACGTCGTGTTTGACACCCCTTCTGGAGTAGTAGCTGAAGACAAGGAGCAATACCATAAGGCATCTAAAATGACCATAAGTGTCATCCAGTCTCTCCCCCTTTAGGTTTTAGTCTCTGGCTATAACACAACTTGGTTTTGAGCAGCTGTTCGGCTAGTTAGATATCCAGGCAGCTCACCCTGCACCTTCCATGTCTGCGGAGGTAACACCACTTACCACAACTCCTGGTGGTCTCGTGATCCCATGGCTTTCGAACCAAGCACAGCTCTTCTACGAGTGAATCTAGAACTGTGCTTGTTGCTTTAATGGCAAATAAAGTTTAGATATTGCCTAAAGCTGCTGCTAAGAAAACTCACTAGTTTAAATTAAACGTATGTTTATTCTAGAAAGTGGTAAGGCATTTCTAATAGACTAGCAGCCTTTTTTTTTTCCCAACAGGTAAGGTAAGTGAGTGTCACAGATAGATTTTTTAGAAATTGTACCTGTAATATAAGAAAGCCAGCCCATACTATACAAACAAGTATTATCTTTTTCCTTTTTTATTTTTTTTTTAAATTCAGAGTATTGTCTTGCAATAGTAGTTATTTACAAAGGTGATTTTTAAAGTAGATAGCAGAATTTGCTAAATATTAAAAAAATGCTTTTAGCTTAGTAAGATATGCCAAGAAGTCAGGTTCACCACTGAAATCTTTTAATTATTCACTTGCTGTAAATTTTCCAATTATGACTAAGATTTAAGGGAGGAATCTACCTATATATTTATATAAGGACAGAACGTTTATGTGTTTTTCAGGTATGTTATGGAATAATATCTAAATATACAGAACTAGAAAAGAAACAGATTGGTATAATCGACTGAAAGAGATTATTTAAGATCATATTCTGATCTCAAAGTGACATACTAAGTTGCCGCATCTTTCTAAGTATTTTTACCACCAGATGTCAGTATTCTACAAATGTTAGTATGGAATTTACCAAAGTCTTCCCCTGCAACCATTTTTCTCATCGTCATTAAAAGCTACAAAATAACATCTTACATGGATAATCTCGTTATTCTGTGGGGGTGTTATATATATATGCAGAGATACCTAAATGCAATGAGGAATAAGCATGAAGATCATCATGCTTCATTTTACCCACAACAGTGTTTTATACTGTTATGATTAAAACACTGAGTTCTGTCCTATGGGCATAAAAAATATTAATTCCACAATAGTTCCACTTCTGTTAGGATTTTCACTGATGTTTATTTAACTTACCTCAAACAGATCTGGTGGGTCTGGTCATCACGAAACTAATTGACTGAATTTCATAGCAAGATTGTTTAAACCTCACATCACTCCACAGGCTATTTGTAGTACATGCTGACATGTAATGCAAGAGAGAAAAATATGACTAACATCCAATTTCAGTGTCACCACAGCACTTTTACTTGATTACACCCATATTTTTTGTGAATCAAGTCATTTAGGTGGAAGAAAGTTTCACTTTGAATTTCAGAGACCTTTTGAAAATTATAATAATTTTAAAAGAAAGGATAAGTACAGTTAGTTTAATTAGATTTCTCAATCTCAACAAATTCATAGACAGAAATAGAGCTGAGATTATTGGATTTTCAAAAATTCATATGGAAAAAAAACCCCAAAAATAATCAAATATGTTTTTTAAATGACCAAAAACTTCAATGTCAAACAAGCAGAATGCGATTGACAAAGTCTCTCTACTTACAGCCAACACAGAAAAAATTAAATTAGGTCAGCTGTAAGTATATGAAGTCAAGTCTAAAGCTACCAAAACAAACAAACAAACAAAATAGAATAAACGAGAGTACCTTTCTGCAGGCAAATGCGAATTTTGACACCAGATTTCAAGGCACTACAGTCTGTTATACTAGTTGACCATGATCTATGCTTCATAATGGAGAAGAAAAGAATAATCTCCACATTTATCAAACTGAAGTGTAACACTAGGTTATGTGTATGTTGTCCCTGTCTAGCATCTAACCGAAACCTCACAAGCAGCAGCCAACAGATTTGGTTTTTCTTAGAAAGCTCTCTATTTTTTTTTTTTAGTAGGATAAAAGAAAATAAAACAATAGAATTATTAGAAACACTATGGCCCTGAAAAGGGCCACAAATTATGCAGTCTTCTCAGTCAGCCTCCTAGGAAAACCTGTGACAGAATTTAACTGTGATCTTCTGGAGCATAATCAAATTGTCTGCATTTCTATTCATAAATACTTGTTCACAGACCTGACCCATATACTAGTCCAGGAATTGAGTAGATTTTGGTTTTGAGAACTTAATCCAATTAGAGAGATTAATGCAGATAACAAATTCTTACTGTTCACCATGGCACACAGGGAAACCTTTAGTAAGAGGAGACAACTTTCAGAGTTTGATAGTTCCTTCAATGAACATGGCTTTTATGTTCTAACAAAATCAAATACAAATACATATATGAATCTGTGTATTTATTGTCAAAATACAAAAATATCACATCATACACGAATTACCAAAACATTAAAATGCATGTCATTCCAGAATACTATTAGCTAGCCTTGTACTTTAAATAAACAGTGGGGGTTTTGTCTTTTTTTTAATAAAGCTTTTTCCTTAAGAAAAATTACTAACATTTATAGATCACTTCAGTATATCGTATAAATTATGGTAGGAGCTCATATTATTACTTCCAGCATTTTTTCATTAGCTTAGTGGATTTTTTTTTTTTTTAATCAGCTGCTTTGTCACAGATGAACAACCTTCCCGAGATTTAGGAAAATATTCTTTTATCTAATATTATTCTTTATGATTTCATTTGATTTGAAAGAACATCGACAATAAATCTTGAACAGCAGCTGAAAAGTATTGGATAGCACAAATTTGCATAGGATTTGTGGTAACATGACATGGTATGTATAAAGATTCCCCCAGTTCCTGATTTTCCCTTATTTTTACACTAAGAATATTGAAGGATGATATATATTGCTTTAGGGAGCTCGGATTTTTCTCCTTAGTTAACATCTTCTCCATAGTTTTCTCCGGGTACTCGCATTACTGCTTTTTCCTCAAATTTGGATAATCAGGCTGAGACAATGCCAGGAGAAGTATGATGAATAATTGTGGCAGGGACTTGACTGGGTAGAGCTTCACGTTTGCTCAGAGTCGGGTAGGATTAATCCCAGTGCCATTCTCAGCCGCTGGCTGCCAGAGAAGACCTGACTTGCAGAGATGAAGGTGGAAGCCGGGCCCAGCATTAGTTTCCCCAGGGGCAACGATGTGTTGGTGAAGGTGGCTACCAGAAAAGGGTTAGGGGAAAGCAAGCATGAAGTTGCAGCACCTGGGGTTACACTCCAGACAGGGGGAGGAAGAACAGTATTTAGCATGTTAAAGAAAGACAGAGAAAAAAACCACCACCAACAACGACAAAAAAAAACACCTGCTCACACACCTACTTACATTAAATTCTGGCAGAAATGTCAAGTGTTGTTATGCTTAAAATTTCTGTCAAGTTGTTTGGAAGATCTGAAGGGGGAAAAAAAATAATGGCATGAAGACCCAGAGGCCTGCTATTACCAGAAATCAAAACAAACTGAATAGGCTTAGAAAGAAGAGTCAAAGCTTTTATTATTTTCATGGATTGTCTTACAATTTGCACAAGTATCTGATGAATATGGTAGAGTAAAATAAATGCCATTTCTCATAAGAAAGAAAGTTCACTAATCATTAAATTTCCTATTTTCCTTCAAGGGTAGCGTTGACATTAGCATAGCATGGAGGTTTATTCTCTGACTATACAGCTGTTACGAACTTCTAAGGAGAAGCATTGGGGCAATAGAAGTGGCAGCTCTTTAGAGAGGAAAGTGATTGCTGCTTACCACCTACAGCGGAAACATTTTCGCCTGGGTCAAGAATGACTCAGATAAGATTAATTCAAAGTAGGAACAAGGAAAAGAGAGCTGTGTGCCATAAAAAAAAAAAAAAAAAAAAGTCCAAAACAACCATCCTCATTAAACACAGAAATTACCAGATACTCTGCCTGAGAGTGTTGGGGGTATCCGTTCAGAATTAGGAGCAATCATCCTTAAAGGTGAGCTAGTGTAGAACCCAGAGTCCCAAAATGACCTTCCTCCAGTGTAAGAACTGTCTTATTTATTATCTGCTAACTAATTATTTATCCATACAAAGACTTGCCTATGGCTGATTAGTCTTAAAATCTTTTGACAAGAAACTATGTCAAAAGCCTTTTGGATGTCTAAATAAATTGGAAATGAAAGAGACTGCTGATAACCACATGGCTGCTGACACACTGAAAAGACTCCAGCAGGTTTGCTAATGGACTTCCATTTATAAAAGTCATGCTGTGTCTTCCCAAATGTATTTGATTTATCCAGGTACCCATTAATGTATTTTTTACTGTAGATTCTAAAAAAACCCTGTTGAATAAATATAATGGGCTTACAAGCCCACAGGACATCAGAATACTATAAAAGTCTGCAGGATCTCAACTGACTCTTCTTCTATAACTGGAATAGAAAAAATTCAGGCAACAGAGCACCAATTAACTCTATATTAAAAAAAAAATCTATTTTATCAGACTAAATATTTTCTGCATGTGAGTGTATATTTGAAAGATATGAACAGTGCAATCACTTAACTATTACATTGCAAAAAATCCTAACATGTCTCACTTGTTTTTAAGCAAATGATACAGACGCCAGATTTTCCCGACTGCTCAACCTCAAATCTTGACTTTATTATTTTCTGTTAGTGAATACAACCTTGCTTTAGTGGGGCCAGGATTATGTCTGCAGCAGTGGTCCTCTTCTGCATCAGCCCTGAGCTGCTTTAAATGACACAAACTCTACCTGATTGTTCCATGTTGCTGCATATGTAACACATCTGCTCTGCCATCGTGCTACTCATGCTGGGAAGGGAAACCAAGAACACATGGCCAGACCACCAGTGACTTGACCCTGCTGTGACAATTAAAGGTGACTTGCAGCTACAGGTTTCTCTTGGCCATTATGCAAGCCTCTTGCTAATTTTTCAAGTCCTTTTTTAGTATGATGGCGATCTAGTGGCAGAATTTCCGTTGTTGCCATGTTATTGCTATGGCAATATGCAAAGAGCTTTTGCCTTCAGATCATCTCTTTCACAGAAATTTCAGCAATGCAAAAGAAAAGCAGGCAGATCAGAACTGCTGATTCAAAGAGCAACTAAAATGATTTTTCCTGGGGCTCACATTTACCTGTCCAGACTCCACTTGACATGGGGAAAGAGTCCACAAGAGCTTGTACAACATGGGCAGAACCATTTTCTCAGGACAAATTTCTCCCTGCAGAATAGCTGCCAAGGATCCTGATTGATGCTTAGACTACTGAAAGCTGAAGATAATCCACTTCTCTACTAGTAACCAGATCTCTCTTTGTACCACCAGAATTGCTTACCTGCTGCCAACATTGCTAATAACTGTTAAATACCGAAGTGTTGGCATCCTCTGCAGATATTTGAAAGAAAAAGAAATTATACTTGAAAATCTCAAAATGCAGAAACTGATGGAGTTCCTCTCTTGTAAAAAATGTAAGTCAGAAGAATTCACATGGGACAGAAAGACCTGTTAAATATATTAAGCGCTTTGAGCTTGTTCTCTTCAACGCCAAATGAAGGCAGTGTTGAAATGTGATATCACCTGGAGACATCAATCAGTTTGCTGCCTAGTGGTATTTATTTGCAGCATTTCTGTGCAACCCAATAGAAAGAAAATGTTGTTTTTTTAAAAGAGAGCTTGTATAAAAACCACCTTTCCCCTCCTGGGATGAAATTCATTGTAGTCTGCTCCTTTATGGATAAGGTGAATTGAGCTGTGTTCTTCAGAAAACCAGCTATATTAATACTGGTGATAACTTAGAACTGAATAATTAAAAAATGCATTGGATCTTGACAATGGAAAGAACTCTAGGAACTTTTGCCACTGATCATTATAGGACATGCAGTACAGAAATGTTCTGTTCTAAAATCTGCCAACTGAAGGTGAATTGCAACCACGGCCATGTTCAACAAATACTTATGATTAATGCATACACATTACAATTCAAATAACTGCACTAATTCAAGATTATTAATTGCATATACTATTAAAGACAATGTATTTATAGATAGCAGAAATTATAGTAGAAATCCTGTTTTTTCTCCTGTAACAAAAATAATAATATCCTTAATGGTTTAGAAACACAAAATTAGCAAATCATTACGGTGTCTCCTACTTTTAACTATAGTACCCAATTATATGATATATTGCCCTCAGGAATGAGGAATGGCTGGCTTAAAAACTCCCTTTCTCTCCACCCCTACTGTGGATGCTCATCCCCAATTCACTATTGCCTAAATCACGCTGATTGAATGGTTTGTGTGGTTGTGCTGAAAATTAGACATGCTGATAAGATCCTGCTGAGGGATAAAATAACCTTGTGCAAAAAAAATGAGGTGATGTGGGTAAGGGAAAATGGGTGGGAAGGATTTCTGACTGAAACAGTTTTTAATCTGTTTTGTAACATGCTATTAGCAATATTGATGGGGCACAGCAAACTGTGACGAAAATGCAAACCTAGGGCTGAAAACTTCTTAAACTGGAATTTTCATTTAACTACGCCCTTTTGCACAGAAAAAAACACAAATGGATTGATCTACAATTGTTTTTCTTGTTTCTGAAAAGCACAATAGTCACATGTTTAGAGTAAACACAGAAAAGACTATAGAAATCACAATTCATGCAACCTACCTTAGGATAAATCAGCTTAGGCTGTCAACAGACAGAGAAGAGTCTGGATTCAACCAAATATGCCCAGACATTGAAGCGAATCAGTTATGACTCATGTGCTGTGGGAAGCTCCTCTGCTCCCTTGGCTTGTGCTGCTGATGAAAAATTGTTTGCCATTATGGCATGTGTTCTCATCAAGAGCACACAAAAGCCATATAACAGCTAGTTAACTGAGAAACAACCACATTACTTTTCCTTAGTGATATTGTGTTAATTGGAACAGCTATAGATTTCTCTTTAGCATTTAAATTACTTTACATGCACATAAGTAAGGTAGTACTGTTATTGAGGTTTTAAGGCGTTACCGTGAAAAACAGGTATCAGTATGCTCAGCAACATTCAAACTGATGTCAGACCACCTTCTGTTGAGCTGTTCCAAATGACACTGCAGTAACGTGAATCATGCCCAGTTGTTCCCTTGGCTAACATGTTAAAAATATAACAGTAAGACATGCTACCTTGCTCTTGCTAGACTATGAAATTCTGGTTTTAGAAATTATTTTACTCTCTTGTTGTCAGGATATATCATTTCTGAAACTAAATGCTGATTAAGAGACATACTTGAAGTAGTCTGCACATGGGCAATGACTGGGAGTTTTATTGCAATGGAACAAACTATCCAAAACTGAGGCAGATTTTCTAAAAATGGGAAGGCTGTACACTGTACTTTTACCAATGTGTGATTTGTAAAGGTACAGACCAGAGGGAATTGTGCCATGAAAGGGGATAAGAATCTCGCTCTTTAGAGTTAGGATTATTTTTTCTTAATTATTCATTGCAATAAGTTTTTTTTGTCACAGATTTGACAAAGATATTCTCTAATTAATGTAAGATCTGCAGATTAATATTTTTAAAATTTTATTCCTTGTTCTCATAATTTGTGCTGAAGGAACTATCTCCTTGAACATCTAGAAGTAGGTTGCACAAAAATTGTGTAATATTGAGAACAGTCCTCCAATAACAAGGACAATAGAAGGAACAAGCTTATTCCATTTCTGATTACAATCATTTCTCCAGTATAGGCAAAAAGAAAAAAAAACCACAACCAAAAAAACCCCACAAAACCCTACACAACACAAACAATTAATAAGTACACAAAGTACACAAGTGTGTTTATTACATTTTTGCAAGCACTTTGTTCTACATTTCAAAAACGCCACCATCAAGCTGTTGGCACATTTATGTACAAAACAGGTTAATTGTAATGCCTGCTACAAAGCATTCTTTGTGAAAATACAAACTCTAATACCAGAGAGGAGCCAAAAGCATTAACATCATTACATGTGTTTAAAAGACATAGTTTTAAAAATCAGCACAGACGTTTTAAGACACAAAACTGAAACACTACAATATAGAATCCAAAAGAGGTTCCTAATACTTTTTGCAGAACTGTAATACCTGTACTGCACATTATCAGAAAACTGTTGATCCCGTAGGACAGCCTAAGCGTTAAAAAAAAAAAATAAAATAAAATAAAAAAGGCAAAACCCCAAATCAAAAACACAATCAAAAAACCCCAAAAACAAGCAAAAGAAAAGAAAAAGAAAAAGAAAAAATAAATCAACTAATACTACTTAATGCATTATCATGCCACAAGTAACTATAGGATTACCCTCTACTTACTACAAGAATTGTTAAAAATTACTGATGATGCATGACTAGTAATAGTACAAAGAAGAGTTTTACTCAAGAAGTTTTATTAGAAATGCACTTACACTGAGAGAGAATTCACAATGGTCCAATAAGTGCACAAAACTACCTAAGATTTTTAACACTGACAAAAATGTCTTGTCAGGCTACATCACTTTAGAAGACACTTTACAGCATTCTTGTAGCATTAGAAATAGGCAAAAAAAAAAATCCACTAAATTTGGTCCAATAATACTGACTTTTCTTAAATAGGGTTTTTTGTTTTGTTTTTGATACAGGTAATTCTTTCAAATTAGGATGACCTATCTTTCTGATAACATTTTCCTATCAAAATAAAGGTTCAAATATATTACTACACTTTCAAATAATTAGCTCTGTAGTGGTCTTTCACCTTACTTTAACATAATACAGGTAAACCAATATGTGTAGGAAAGCTAGAAGCCAAGCTATAACATTTATGGAAGTCTCCTTTAATATATCTTTACAGTTCAGACAGGTGCAATCCATTTAAATTTTTAAAGCAGGTAAAAAGACATCTGACTCCTATGGTCACTGTATTTTTGATATATTACTTTCATAAATGTAGCTAAGCAGTAATTTCTTACATCATCACATGAACAGCTCCAATTTAGCATAACCATCGTTGAATTAAAGAGAGATGATTCTGTAAAAAACTATGGTTAACTATCACTTAATTAACAATTGTCTATGTACCATAACTGTTTAACAGGTAGCCGTGGTATTGAATTCCTTCAAAAGGCAAGTGGCCATGCATTGTTAGCACCACGGTCTGCATGCTCACAATACAAACAGGAATTATCACCCATGGAACTTGGAACAAGAGAATATTCTTTAAAAACATCAATAATAATACAATGTTAACAAAGATAAGAAGCACTTTTTTCTTTTTTTTTTCTTTTTTTTCTTTTTTCCTCTTTTTTTTTTTTTTTTTTTTTTTTACCCACTATTACAAATTTAGAAATTGCACCTTTGATTGTTTAGAACGTTCTTAGGACCTTCATTCAAGTTGATCAGGGTCCACCTGGCAAGTTTTCCAAATATAAAGGAAAGTCATCAGTGTATTTTCTTTATATATTGTACATCATGTACAATGGTCCCTTTGATTTATACCTGTAGTTAAAGTAGTTATTGAACTCAAAACTAAAAAGTATAAAAAGCTACTTTTTTCCAAAAACATATAAGAAACAATGCAAAAGGTGTTATGCATAACACATACAAAGTGATTAAAAAAATCAAACACATATTTGTATTTGACAATAGTTTAGTATCCTTGATCTAGCAGAACTAATTAGCTTAAAAGGATTCAGGAAAGGCTATTCAGGAGTTTTGTGTTAGAGAATGGTCACACAAAGTAAGAACTAATTAAGAAACCAAGTGCTAGACAACCAAGAATTGTACATGAGTGATATGTAAGTCACCCAAACTATCTTTTGTGAGAAGCACTTTCAATTGTTTTTAATATGATTGGATGGCCTTTAGTTAAACAACAAAGCATTCACATTAGAAAGTAAGACAAGGTTTTCTTTTATGTGTAAGCATTGAGCCGCTCTTTAGAGCGAGTAGAATGAATATCATGAAGCTCTTGTTCCTCCTTTGATTTAATATCCTCATATTTTTGCATTCTGCAAGCATCTTTCACATAGGCCCAGTTGGCAGACAAGACCATGAGATAATGGACCTGTAAGAGAGGTAACATGGAGTTAGGAATCAACAGAGCTAGTCAGAACAGAGCGAGTTCAAACTTGAAAGCTGTACGATAGAGATTAGGTTTTTGTCAGAAGGAACTAAGCATCTTTAAGTCAAGAAGTAGTACAGCAACACGATGTGAAGTTCAAGCTTGAGTTTCTTTAGTCCTCAGATTACCCAGCTCACAGTTGTTACTGTGACTAGTAGTTGGTAGCAATGGTTATTAAAAAAAAAAAAAAGAAGAACTAAAAAAAAAAAAAAAATCAACAAATCATCCATGCTTTACCATTTCAGTGAGTCTGCAAATCCACATGGAAAAATGCCTTCTGGTTATTTCTTGCAGACTTTTCCCCATTGAATCACTATTTGTTAAAGTAGTTGCTTAAGACAGAAAAATGCTGTAGACACGTCTGTAGAATTATGATTACATATCTAATACAATTACAGCAGGATTAGTGCTTTTTTTTTCTTGTTAAAGTTAGCATAAACTTTCCATTTAGCCATGATTTCTTTCTTTCACCTACAACTCCAGCTATTTTGTCAAAACCAGCTGATTTGGGAAAAATTTGTCAAAAATTGGAAAATATGTTCAGCTAGGCAAAATAAGACAAAATATAGCTACAAATAAACTCAAGGTCTTAAGAGGGCACACATCTGTCATCATTTAATTTAGCAATTTTATTTCACTGTTATATTAGTTATACCTCAATTTATTTATGTAATTATTTAAAATGCATGGAAAACAAAAAAAAGTCATTTGTATGATTTCAAAAGACAACTTCTGTATACATCTTGAATGGAGCAGAAACAATTTTTATGTTCCATGTAAATTTTTGAATATGTAAAAATACATTTTTTTAAGAAAATGAAATGAAGAGCTTTCCAAGTGTTCCATCCAAAAACAAAATAAAAAATTATCTGAAAAGGAAGAGGAAAAAACCCACAGCCTGTGATTATTATACAATTTACGGGTGAGTATTGGAGATTGGACCTGACTTACTTGCAGCCAACACAAATCATTGGATGAGCTATGATGATATACTGTCAAAGATCTTGATTTACATATGTTATCAAATGGGGAGGACAGAATGTCTATGAATACATCTGAGGATAAAACATCAGTCAAAGGATATTGGCAATATTGTCACATGAACAAAAGTTTTTTACATGGCTTTAAATAAATTTAATCTGGAAGTCAGTGAAACGTATCTTATCAGTAGAAAAGTTACGTTCTGCAAATATTTTCCACTATAAATGCTGGTTGTAAAACACCCTAATTTTACCTTTGAGATGGAGCTTAGCAGTTTATAAAAATCACATGATAAAGCTGCCAGTGACTGAGCTTAACAATCAGTAGATGTCTGGTCTTCTGAATGGTGAAAATGAATGGTCAAACAAGCAATAAATTTTAACACAACACCAATACAAGGAATGAAGCTGAGGCCTCCTAAGAACTGCTGCCAAAAATACTTTATTCAAAACTCCTCCTTCAGAGGCAGTCAGGTGCTGTCTGCCTTCAGTCCCTTTTGGAGTAGGTTTTCTTAGTCTTTGTACTTGTGGCCATCTACACTGTGAAGTCTATCTCAGCTGCCTGTTAGAGCAACAAACTGCTCTCCTGTCCACTTCAGCTTCCCAAGTCTGACCCTTTCAGGACATTTGCAGACTTTGAAAGCTTTCCTTTTGAAGGTGGACCTCAAATGTCCTACCTTCAATCTGCTGGATCTGCTTGCAAAGGGCCTCTCGCTTTCTCTAAACTTGTCTCCCCCTCACGTTAGGATGTGCTCTGTTGGATTTGTATTCAGCCATAAAATAAAAATGTTCAGTAACAGTATTCAACTGGTCTATTCTAGGACTCTCCGGACAGTTATTCCTCCACTAGCAGGCTTGCAAATACCTTCTGATGAGGGGATATTTTAAATTTGTGTTAATCAACCACCTCAGAGGCCATAGATAATTTCCTGAAATAAAAAAAAATGTTCCAGTTCTCCCTAAGAACTCAAGAAACTAAACTAGGATTCAATTAGTGGAAAATGGAATAGAATAATCATAAAAGCACCCTGAGATCATGCAAATTCTCCTGTACACATTGGATTGTTGTAGATACACGTGTATCTTAGGCTCATATTAAATGAATTGAACCAATTTAGTATGTTCTTTCTTTTTTTGGAAAGGACAATGTTGGCTTTTTCCAGAATGTTTGGTGGCAACTGTTGCTGACTAGTGCAGGCTAATATATGTTCCTTAATCTGGATAATTAAGATAAAGGAAACCATTTTGAAACTCCTTAAAGGACCAAATATTTTTGGTGTCTTTTTTTGTCCTGGTGGTTTATGGCAAACTTTTACCCAGTTAATCCCTGTTTGAGAAATACACGCTGAGTGTGAGGAGCCATAAAACAGGAAGAAATGTTCAGAGAATCTGTCGTCTAGGAAAAAGACTGCAGGTAGTAGTATTTCTACTTATCTTTAGGGGTTTCCTAACGCCTATAGCACAACACTAGCAGCAAAACCTATAATGATAGTGCAAGTGCTGGAGATGGCAGCATGTACTGTGTTACTCTGGGGCACTTTCTGGTCATAATTTAGCACACAGGAAAAAGAAACACCTTATATCTAACTCAGTTGTTCCAAAAGCTTTTACCATGAGTACTCTCCAGATCAGATGTTTCTAGATCAAATGAGAGACACCAATGTTGAATCCCCATTCTGCTAAATTAAATGCCTTAAATTTCCTCAACAGTAAAACTCTTAAGAAAAATCAAAAGAAACAGGCTGGTAATCTTTATAATTCTGTCATCTCAGACAATAATAATTCGCATCCAATGAAAACACCAGCACTGGTCCCTCGAGAGTAAGATTTCAATTACAAAATGCAATCTGAACCTTGAACAGATTGTAGATACGAGAATCCTAAAAGTGGGGCATATCTAGGCAGTGTACTCACATCTTCCAGACCTTTTAAAACACATCTGCCAGAAAACCTTGCAACTGAAGAGTACGTGATGAAAATGGGACCATGTAGACACATTTCTTATCCTCACAAAATATTTGCTAACAGCCCAGAAAGAGACAAATTTAAACCCAATGTCTTGTAGTTTCACTTGGAACTTTTCTTCTACTAAAAAAAAAATAGAAAAATTATTCTGAAGGCACATTGGCCACAGTCAGACCTTCACCAAACTCCCATTATTTGCCCGTCCCTTCCTTAAAAGTTCCAGAACCAAACATCTGGAATAACTGTTGAAAATTCTTGGAGTTACATTCATTATGAGTAGGACAAGTTTCGCAGAAACAACTACTTTGTCTTATATAATGAATATAATCTCAAATACATAACCATGTTATATAATGACATATACATTTAACAGTCCCACCACCTTTGTGGTTTTTTTGTTTAACACCAAGTTCCTAGATAACATTGTAACATGAAGGAGGTCATCTCTAAGTGGCTGTCTAATTGCATTTCACACTTCTGTGACCCGAAAAGCCTGAAGCCAGTGGGGCCCTGCCAAGGCTTGTTCAAGCTGAAGCAGGGCAGCTTCCACAGTCTGCCTCAGGATGTTTCAATTACATACATATGCAAGACAGGAAAAAATCGTTCCATACCTATGATATACTCTTGCTTAGATTTCTTCATAAGGTGAAATTGTGCTTCAAGCTTTTAAAACCGTGGAATTGCATCTAGGCTAAGAAGGGGTTTGGTTTTGCTTTGTTTTTCCTTTCCTTTTGGCACGCATTATCATCTCAGCAGGGCAGGAGTCTAAATAACATTTTACTATCCTTGCATACATCTAAAATCCTGCAGAAGTGCACAATCATACTGGAGGAGAGAGACTAGACCACTTATACATTTCCCTTGATCTTGTTTCAGGAGAACTGATTGCATCTCCATCTTACAGGACATAACACCTGTGAAAATTCAGGCAGAAGAGAACTGCCTATATGGTGACTTTTGAGAAGGGAAACTGTGTATCTCATAATTCGGTTTTGCTGTAGTGGTTTTGGGAAATGTTTACTAACAAGATGTTTGCTAACTTTACAATCAACCCTTTGGGATAGTAGAGTTTACATTTAAACAACTTCGTATCTTCTATCTGACAACACTGACAACAGTAAAACTAGTATGTATTACTTCAGTTATAATTTCTGTATCCATGTCTTATCCATTCAGACATAAAAAATAACAGTGATGTTCAGAATTATGAAGTATGATTCAAAAACCTGGCTATTTTTTCTGTGCCTAAGACTCGCAAAAAGCATCTACAGCATAAGTAATTTTATCAGGATTTTTCATCTTGGCCTGAAGTCTAAGAATGACATTTTTTTTTAAACAAACTATTTGACATTTTCCTTCTCTGCAAAATAAAGTTTTCCCTGACACATACTGTAAAAATATGAGCTTTTCTATACTTTGATCCTAACTCATACATTAATTCTCTTTTCAACCCAAACCAGCATTCTCCTTTGGAGACTGAAGAGGCAGCTAGTGAATTGTGAAAACATTCTAACATTCATATACAAATCTGAGACCAAGCAAGAGATTAAAGTAGTAGATATGGGAAGATTGTGACTTGTGACCAAATGGTTTTGCAAGTATTAACTTGTGTGTGTGTGGTTTTTGCAATAAATGACTACATTTTGTTTAAATATATATTTTTAAATACATTTTCTTTAAAAGTATCCTGGTGACAGATGGTCTTAATATTTATGAACAAGCTGATTTTTTTTTTGTGAATTTCATTACAAATATTGACGTTAAAAGAGTTAAAGAAATCTGCACATATTAAATAATCTTGCACTTGCAAATGCCTACAAATACAGAAGTTAGGAGAATATCAATGTCATGAATTAAAATGTCATTTAATAGAGCAGGTTTTACCAATTCAGTTATTCAGCAGTCTCACTGATGACGCACTACTATTACTGGTTGGTTATAAATACAAAATACTACTTTAGTCAGATGGACTATTCTATTTAAAAGTGTTAACAAGAAATATTTTAAAAGTGCCATAAATTCATAACCTTTCAGTTTTGTAAAGGACCAGTAATTTAAACTAATTTTTCTGTTAAATAGTATTACTAAATTTCACAAACATGGAGATCTACTACGGTTGAGGATATATACAAAGACCAACTTCGTTAAATCATATTTGTGATTATTCTTGCAAAAGACATATAGGGAAGGGTATTGGTTCTCCAGTGACTTAAATGGCTCTGCACACTTTGTTCCGCACTGTAGCCCATCGCTGATAGCTTACCACCTCTCCTAATCTGAGCACAGGATCTAGGGAAAAAGATGTTTTCTTCTTCCTATATAGACATTTAGGAAACAAAATTTATTTTTCCTCTCCTAAATTACTTCTTCCTTGGGAAAGCAAGCTTCCCTTAAAGAAAGAGAACCTGTTAATATCTGCATGTCCGACCACAAAATTCTGAATTTTCCTTCATGTCTTGTCCCCAGTCTTTGGGCTACCGTGTCAAGTGTGACAAAATTGAAATATATACAAAACAGTTGCAAGCATTTAATAAAACATACATTTAGCAGCATTTCCACGCTACACAATTTACTAGGACTTAAATCTTTAACTTATATTTCTGTTGGAACGGTCAGTGTTATCATGCCTGCTCTGTGCAGTTGCAGAATCCAGTAAGAAGCATACTTGGGTTTTCTTCAAAAATATGTGAATAAATGTGAGCCATCAAAGTGAATTCCTACTGGATAAGTAGGAATCTTTGATATGGTACTGGGAGCTTTGAAGGGTTTTTTTTAAAACTTCATTGAAAGTATCACATATTTAAACTACATGGCTCAATATACCTTCTTAATTTGCTTCCACTGAAGATGTGTTTGTTTTCACTGAAAATCTTTTGGTGGCTATTCTGATTCAAAACTCATGTGAAATGCAGAACTGCTATCTCAACAAAGTAACATTTTATAATTATTACTGAATATACTTCGAAACAATAATGCACTGGAGAACTAATGGTCTCTTGGGTATACTTTTCTAATACTAATGTATATATATTATAATAACTACTATTTTGTCACCATTTTTTTCAGCTGGAAGGAGAAAAGTTTCTGTTTGAAATTTAATTAAATTTTCAATCGAAATTGTATTCTGCCATTGTACTTACTATATGTGGTCTTAAATCAAAAATTAAATTGAAGATATGTATTTTACGTTTAGTAATCTTCATTATATTAAAAAAAAAATAAGGCAGAAATTAACCCTGACACATATACATATAAGCACAGAACTGACAAAGAGTCTGCTCCTAAAATAAAAGCATGGCAAGCCTGTGAATACCCAGAAAAGCATAGATCATGAAAGTATATTACTATGGTCATGAGACAGACACATGAGTTCTGATACTTGCTTGAACACAGCAAGATATAGCAACATTTCTTAGCTTGTACTTAAAGGTGTTTTTTTATTCAAAAAAGTAATCGTGATTTTCTACTTCAAAGGGAATCCATCAACATATTTTAAAAACAGATAAGAGAGAGCATTGCATTACAGAATTATATTTTAGTAATAGCGGTGAGTGATAGTATGGAAATTAAATAACTGATACTAAGTAACAACCAGAATGTATTAGAAATTCAGGTGATGATGGAAGTACAGAGTGTTGAGTAGCTTACCATAGCAATGACTGCTGCTCCAGCTCCAGCAAGTGCCACAATGAAGAGGTGAAATGTCATGTTTAGCTGCAAAGGGGAACAAAGAAAGGGAGTTTCATGGTCCTAAACTAAACAGAAACTGAACAAAAAGTCAGAATAACGTAAAGCAAATCATTATCTTCCTGGTGTCACCTTTCTACAAAAGTAATGATGACACTTTTACCAAAATATTGACATCACCACATGACATCGTTCTTGTTTTGCTACAATACTCATATCAGGGCATAAAGCATAACTATATTTTAAAATATTGTATTTAAATCATAAAATATCAACAAAACTAATCATTTAAAGACAAACAGTCTAACACTGGTCTTGGTGTTCTTTGGTTTGTTGTTGTTGGGGGTTTTTTTTGGTTTCGTGGTGGTGTTTTTGTTTGGTTGGTTTGTTAATTATGAATTTATCTTACCAGGTCTACAAATGTTTGTGGTGGTTTCTCTAGTGGCATAGACAGCCTAAGAAAACCCCATTTCCTTCCATTAGCTGTAGCTTTTCGTCCTCACATATTGATTTACTTGCTTCCCAGATTTTCTAATAAAATTTGTTCATAGTGATATACGATAAAGTTAACCACCTTCCTCTCCCTACCCCAAATCAAATTATTATGTTCGGTTTTAATTTCAGTTATCTATTTTACACAGCACCCACTGGGTGTTAACTGCACAGTAAGGGTGTACCTTCACTCTAAGAAGATTTACTCAAACATAGTAAGACCCAGTGAAACATTTAGTAAAGCACCCTCTGTCTTCAGAGTGATGTTAGCCTCTTTTTTTGTTTGTTTTAGATAGGTGTAATTTTTTTTGTCCTTTCTTCATCCCAGATCATTTAAAAACCAAACTAGAAACCTCAGCTGCACTGATATAAGTGTCCTTTGCCTAAGGGAAAAACTACAAAGAAAAATGTAATAGGAGTTATTATTCTAACACACTGCAAGATTTGGTCAAATCCATTTGAAATTTTTACTTTCCTGTCACAACAGCAGTCATAAGATCTTCAAACAGTGATTCTTTCCATAGACTTATTCAGTGTGCAGCAAGTGCATTAGCTTTCAAAAACATCTCAGTAAAAATATACATGAGAATAGCATTCTTAAAAAAATAAAATACAAGTGTATTTAGAAAACAAAAGGCTGTAGAAATTGCACTGACTAAATTTGCTACATGGTAAAATACTAGGAAAACTACTTGCTGACAGTATTTTCCACTGGGATTTTATTTCATCACCATAGCTAGAATTAGAACATTAAGAGTCAGAAAAACAAACACATCAGTTACTTCCTATTATAACATATATTATGGATTTGCCAAAAATATTATCACACTTATTCACCTCATTAGAGTCACACATCTTGATGAAACTTTCTGATGCGGTGCAAACCTTCTTTTCCTCTCCAATAGTTACAATACCTGGAGCAGATAAATATGCACAGCATTTAGTATTCCTAATACATAGAAGCTTACTCCATATGAGCCAGAAATGCCAAGAAATTCTCATCTCCTTTGCAGAACCTTTTTTAACAACAAAATCACTTTTTGTTGATGATCAGGAGCCTGGAGCACCTCTTGTATGAGGACAGGCTGTGAGAGTTGGGGTTGTTCAGCCGGGAGAAGAGGCAGCAAAGAGACCTTATAGCAGCCTGCCCGTACCTAAAGGGGGCCTACAGGAAAGATGGAGAGGGATTCTTTACCAAGGAGTGTAGTGATAGGAGAGGAGTAAGAGTTTTAAACCAAAAGAGGATAGATTCGGATTCGATATTAGCAAGAAATTGCTTACTGTGAGGGTGATGAGGCACTGGAACAGGCTGCCCAGAGAAGCTGTGGATGCCCCATCCCTGGCAGTGTTCAAGGCAGGTTGGATGGGGCTTTGAGCAACCTGGTATAGTGGAAGACATCTCTGCCCATGGCAGGGGGCTTGGAACTAGATGATCTTTAAGGTCCCTTCCAACCCGAACCATTCTATGTTTCTATGATAATTTCAGACATCACAAAACTAAAACACCATCTATTTAGTAAAAGTCCTAGTAGGAAACATGCAAATAATAAATTTTCAGCAATTTTTTGAATATTTTCATTCTAGATTTTAATCAGCACAATAATCAAAACACGAGAAAATTATTTGCAACCAGTATATAGACTTGCCATATTGTTCACAAACATTCTCTAACCTCATGTGGAGAATTGTGCTATATACTCTTTTCAGACATGTTCATATGGTACAATGCTTCTTTCATGAGTTATAAAAAAGTATCGCCCAAATGTATACTTTACTGTAATAATAGTTTCTCTATCAGCAAGAATAACTAGAATCTGCTATATTGTTTCCTTTAGCCAACCTCCAGATACTAAATGAAGGAAGACTTCTATAACTCAGTTATCATTAAAAACAGTACTGTTCCTTCCTAATAGTAATCAGCAGTTTTTACACTGAATTTACAGGAAACCAGTACATTCACAGAATACACTTTTTATATGTTAGTATCCTATGCACATTTTAAATAGAATAAATAATCAAAAATAGACATGAACATTAGCGAAATGAAAGGTCATAGAACGAAGAATAAATATTCTTGATGAGATCTGTATAAAGAATTGCTTTTTCGACTCGCCTGTCATGCTGGGGGGGTGGGGTGCAGAATCAATAAATTAAAAAAATATTTTTTTCCCCCTTATGAACTCAATAAGGTGAAATATTTTGTTTCAGGTTGAAGCAAAATGTTTAATATGAACCAAAGAGTTTAATTACCAAGCAATACAGCTTTTTTAATATCTCAAAATAGCAATTAAAAATATACTGTGAATTTATATTAGGCCAAGGCAGCAAAAGAAAAACTCGAGGAACTTCCTGACAAGAGCATGATTTCCCAAAGCTCTATGGGCTGAGAAACCATTGAGGCCAGAACATCTGGATTCCAATAAGACTTGTGGCAGAAAGGAATTCAATTATCATCACCAAGACAAGAATTCGCAGACTTTTTAATATTCCAAGCCCACTTTTGTCCAAATTTCCTGTTGTCCCAACACACACGTATGTGTATATTCCAAATGTATTCTAATCTCCATAGTTTACCCTTTAGCCTTGCTATGTCTTTCCAACAGCCTCTTAGAATGTTACTATTTGTATTGTCACTCTTCATCAAAATTTTTGCAAGAAATGAATCTCGTGCTGTCCCAATTCATCTCTAGGCTCTCCAGACAGATGATAACCTAGGATCTCACATCTCCAAATCAGTGTCCTACCACATGATTAGTCTCATTCTCCACATAAATGACTAATTGAGCATTTTAGACAAGTTCCAGCAATTCCAAAAGAAGAGACTAAACAGAAGCCCCAAGCCAAATTTTCAGTATTCTGGGAAGATCGACAATGTTGATTCAATTTTGTCAGGCCTGGAAATGCAGTGCAACTCTAATACACTGCCTTGACTAGTGGGTAAAAGGATAGAAAGAGATGCTTAACAGTTATTTCAGAGACACTGAAACAGTTCATTTCAGATATATGAAAGCAAAGCAATATGATGTTTTCTTTCATGAAATCTTGCTTTATATTTAGTGCTCTTCATTCACATACCATACTGGCGAAGATCCAAGCAGAGATTAGCTCCATCTACTATGGTGGCATTTCGGCAAATGGTCCACAGATTGAAGTACATGTAAACAGGCAGAGAAGTGAAAGCTGTAACACCAAGCCAGGCCAACATAAAGATGTATGTCAGCATAATAAACTGCAGTAAAAGAGGGAAAAACAAAACCAGTGGTGAGTCAGACCTTAACTGGTACTCCATTGCAAAAAAAGAACCACAGAGAGGCAACAAATGCATTTCTGACTGTTTTTGTCCATTTCTGTCCTTATTCAAATTACAGTTTGGGTCTGATAATAAATTCATGATCTAGTCAAAGTGAGTGACAGAGCACTAATGTAATGTTTCTGAAGAACGCACAGTTTTGCTTCCACAAGTGCAAGCTTACTGCACATTCCTGTCACTCTTGGGCCTATGATGGGTGTAAAGCGCCACATATGAAGTAGACACAGCTACATGTTTTGTAAAACATGTCTCTCTCTCTCTCTACCACCACCACTACTCCATAGTTAAGACAAGAGTTCACATGGTTGTTTTTTCCACTATCAGTCAAGATGCAGAAAATTAGAATGTAATACTATACACTTTAATTGTTTTTTCTTGTAGAGTCTGGGTCTTACTAAAAATGAGTCCTTATTATGGCTGCCACAGAATCTCACTGGCAAATCCATTTTGCATTGAACCAATAAGACAATATATTTGTCATACTGTTACTGTATTTAGACATATTTGAGGTCTACCTACAAGGGAATTCATCATTCAGAACAAACTAGGGTGCTCACCTCTGATAACAAGAAATGCATTAAATTACATGCTTTGCAATGTGTTCTCAAAGGTTACACACTTTCCTTTTTTAGCCGTGAGCCTCAAGAATACAGCAATCTGCTTGTAGGAGGCGTTGAACTCTACTTGCCCTCAGGAACCACAGTTATGCTGGCATACCCAGCTTCTGTAAACACGTACGCATGCTACATTACTACTCTGCCACTAACCTAAGACGACTGGCAGACACATTCATCAATAAAAAATTACCCTTTCAATTTATGCTGTGGAAAGGATATGAAGATGCTACATATTTAAATGCGGAAGATAAATCAACCTCTAAATGTTGAATCCAAATAGCCCCAAGATTTGATGGCTTCAGAAATGCTGATGAATCTAAACACATTACTGAAACAGAAAATTCTCAGCACACTAACATTTTTGTAGCTCTTTGCCACAGAAAAAAAAAATGCCTCTGAGAATAAGAATTAAGAGCTCTTCTTGAAAGCTGAATAAGCTGGCCCGTGATCTGGTTAAAATTAAACCTTAAAGAGTAAATAAGGGGAAAACAAGACATTTTCTAGTTCTTTTTTAATGGAAGATATCTCACATCAGGTGATAAAGGAAAAAACCAATATAAATACAGATTTTATTTATGGAAATCATATGAGGTGAGACTCAAAGGGGTTGTAGATGGTAGTAAAAATTGTTAGAGGGTTGGCTTGTCCATGTGGACCTGATCAGGAAAAGCAATCCGGAAACAGAGTTTGAATTTTAGGTGAGGTATTTTTATAACTTTGAAGGTATGGGATGGACATTCTCAAGCAATATTACAGAGACAGAGTCCTTAATTTGATTTACTTTATCGCACTTCCAAAGAATATTAAATAAAAGCCATTTTAATTCTGAGGAAGTGCATTTACATAGTGATTTAATTAATCGGGTTTAAAATTCAATTCAGATTAATTTTTCCTGACTGTCCCTAGGTAGATGAGCCTTTCAGCACTAGTTTGAAAAGCTGGAGGGTTCATATCCCTAAAAATAATTATCAGAAGGTTGCAGGAAAGTAACAGATAAAGTGGAAGAAAGAATAGACATATTCCCTTCAGTACTTTGGGTACCTTCTTCCTAACATTTTCTTTATTTAGTACTCGGCACTTCCACTTTACCTGCCAGTTTGTAAGTTAGGAACCATTTTAACTTTTCCCTTAACATCAAACTAGTTTAAAAAGGAAACTGATGTGTCTAAGTCATGTTTAAAGATTTTTGAAAAGGTATTCATGCAGGTGACTGTATTCCTTTCTATTTTTACCCCAAAGCACACTTACTAGAAAACCAACTGATAAAATAGGGAAAGTGATAGCAAAGTCTATAATAAATATACACCCTTGAATGTTACAGTAGACTTTTCTGTATGTCAGTTGCTTTATGTAATAGAAATTCTATACCACCTATTGCAGAGAAAATAATCAATGGTACAAACTACTATTTATTTTTCATTATTGCTCCTTTATTGTTTTCTTTCTTTCTTTTTTTTTTTTTCTCTCCATATCACAGTGTTAAAGCTAATGAGACAACATCTGGTTCAACCCCAGGCACTCATTTACAAATAATTACTTGGAAAATTACTTGGAAATGTAGATTCACTTCAAGGCTATGAATTCCAACTAAAATACTATGTCTGATCTTAATTTATTGTCAAGCTAAAGAGTTATACTCAATTTTTCTAAAGCAGGAGCAAGAAATTAGAAACAAAGCTCTCTGAGTGTTCTCAGAACAACCTTTAAATTCTCAGTTTACTATATTCTAGAAATATTTTAAAGGTAAAACCAGCCTCCTAGCTTATATTCTATGAGACCAACAAAAACAAGTAAGTCTGAGGCCTTATTTTTGAGCCTCCTTTAGAATTACAGAACTAAATAATATTTAATAAATTTAGTACATCTCAGTGTTGTACATGCAGAATAATTTAATAGAGGACTTAATTGTTGATATTAGTTATATTACTGAACTGTTGTAACTGTTCGTAAGACTGGGCTCTGCACAAATGCAGGAATCTTCCCTTTCTGCAGTTACCACCAAATGGAGGAAGAAGATGAGCCTTACTATGAGCATTACAATTTCTATTTAATACATTTTTATTTTCTGATCTGTAGGAGGGATCAAACTCTCTGCAGCCTTGGTTTTTTAAGAAACTTGCTTAAAAATCTGTATTGAGATAATACAAAGCATTGGTATAGCAATGAGAGAAAAAACAGCTTATTAGCCTCTAAAAGAATCTGTGTTGGGCATAAAATAAAGAGTAGGAGAAACCTGTCTGGTGATGGCTGCTGGAAGTCACAAGAGCTGCCTTCTTAGAAAGAGTTGCCTGATTGTTTATGGAAGAGATTTGCTTTTAAAAATATGAATGTGTTTGGCTGAGTATCTCGGAAAAGGTGAATCAAATGCTGATTTCATTCTAAAATGATATTTTAGGAAAGGAAGAACTTTATTTTTCTTCTTTCAGTGACTCAACAGAAGAGCCAGTGGCCAATGATGTGCCCAAATTCATGTCATAACACCAAGAAGATGGGGGGAAAAGAGAGAAAATCCCTTTGTTTCATGTAAGAATAACTAAAATGCAAAACTTCGCGTTAAATCACTTGGTAGCTGTGAGTTATCCCTAAAAATTGCTATCACTGATATCAGTGAAGCAAACCACAAAAATGTGATCTGGGCTGTAATCTACCTTCTGCTATAGGGGCAGTAAAAAGCAAAAGGTTAATCTTGCACAACAAGTTATTAGTTTCTAGCAATAGAGGGTATTAGCTTATAAATTCTTGTTATAATGGAATGAAATTGTGGGGTTTTAATTTTTTTTTTAACCTACAGGCAAGGGACTACAGTGGGGGTTTTTAGATCATTTTCTCAGATATTACAATCTTTCCTCTTTGTTCTAGAGACCTTAAAAGAAACATTTAAGGAGGCTGTTCACTCCAGGAATTAAATTCAGAACTCCATCTCCTGAGATTCAAAGGTATCGTTCTCCTTTGAAGTAGCATTCTGCTATGTGACAAGCCAAAGATTTATGAAATAGCAGTACATCATCTTAAAGAGGTATCGCAGTTTGTTCTTTAGTATGCTATGTATTGCATTGGTAGTGAAAATTACTTTCTCTGATCAGTTTTCACTGTAAGAAGCCAAACATATAAACTCAAAAGAAACTGGAAGTGATAGTGAAATTAATCTATGAAATCATGAAGATAAAAATTCACTAACCAGTACTCAGTTCACATTGGGAAAGAATAGCTAAAGTAGTTAATTATTTGAACAAAACAAATCATCAATCTTTGTAGCAGTTAATTTCTTGTACCAAAACCATGGATAGTAAAATCCTCTTGCCATATTTTATAAGGTTTTCATTGCCAGTAATGACTTTCCTGAATCATAAATTATCAAAGTAAGCAAATCCAAAACCCTTTTGGAAAGATTTTTTTTTTTTCTAATATAAAATCTGTTGCGCAGATCAAGGTCAGGAAGTAAAGATTTCAGAGCATGTTCTGAAATGGCATGTATTAACTTATAGCACAACAGCTTTTATGGTGGTCATAGCTGTTTGAAATCCTGTTTCCACGGAAAACATTACCCAAATACTATCTATTTTAATAAGATCAACATTTCAGTTACTGCTTTCATTTTAAAATTTAAAGGTACTGGTTCCATAAAAAGCACATTCATTAAATTTCAAACACTGTTCTTGTTTTAGTTTTGTCATAAATCTTTTAACACCCCTGAAGAAACACTGTGTGATTGCTTCAGTGACCCTAGGGACAGAGACAGTGAAATCATATCTAAAAGGTACTGTTACTACAGAGGCAGATTGAAAGGCAAACAAAGTAAATTCCAGTCATTTTATTGTAATTTTATCTTTGTTTCAAACCACTCAGGATTTGGATTTACACCTTCTCTCAATTTAGTCATATACTTATTTTATATTAACTCCCTGATATGAGCTCTCAACCCAGAGAGTTGTAAGAAGACATACACCTTGCTGTGTTTATATCTCATTTAGAGATGAGTGTGACATACACACAAAATTTCATTGTTTACTTTCCACTTGATGACCTGGGATGTTCCTTCCAGACTTCTTCACAGGCACAGATATTCTCTTTGACAGTTTTTGCCAGAGATCAAACCTGCATCTACAGAGATCTATGTACCTCCATCCTGCCTAAAGCCTATTATGCTTTGCTATGAAACCCTGCCAGTGCAGAACATCACCTGAAGATGAGCCCAGGACTAGCCTGGCTGTCTCTAACTGGACTACTGGGAGGCATCTGACCTCCACAGTGTTTTGTGTAGTCCTGGTTCTGGGTGCAGTTTCCCAATTGCACATCAGAACAAGGTTTTCTGTGTCATTTGACAGCAACTCAGAAGCATGAACAGAAAGATCTTATCAATTTCTTACTGGATTGCTGTCTCTCTAATGTTATGTTCACATTCAGTAAACTACGGATTTGATTTCAATACTAATAAAAACATATTTAGGCTTTCAGGCCTTCTGCCTCAGTCTTGTCCATTTTTCCTAGGAGAAATTCCTCAGAGGTAATGCTACTGTCTCCTTACCCTGTGCACATTCTGCATCAAGACATCTACATACTCTTTTAAAATTATTCATTGCAGTCACTCCATGTTTTCTTAAATATTGAACTTTGTCTTGCTGAAGTCGTACTGACAGAGTGCGTAGTTTCTGCAGTTCACAAGAAGTCAGACTTAAAAGTACTACATGTGTTCCTACCTTAGACCTATTGTTTACTTGCATTCAGTTTTCTATAATGCAAGGTTCTGCCTGCCCCCTTAAGTTTATAGTCCAGACTCAGTAACCTCCTTTGATCAAAAAACTATCATCATAGATAGTGTAAATATTACGTATTTTGTTCCTGTTCACAATCTGTATTCTTATACCACAGATGTTTAGATCTTTTTACTTTGGGGAGGTTCAGAATTAATCCAACATAATTTTGCACTTTTTGCACTTTTAAAATAGAATCTCTACATAAATACTTCAACCTCTTCTCAATGTTTTTTGCAACAGCATCTTAAAGGTATAGATCCCCATATGCACATAGTACAGAGAGCAAGTGGAAAACTCACTGAGTCCCTCTGGAACAGATTTTAACATTGCAGAGGCTCAAACAGTCTTTACCGCTTAATTAAAAGTGTCAGGTTGTCTAGAATTAGCAATACTATTCTCACTTATTTAAGTTCAAATAAATCATACTGTCTTCTTAAGTGGTCAAGTGAGAAATTTTAAAAAAACTATACAGATGTCTTTAAACTCATTGACATATCAATGCTTAATGTGTTACCGATCATTCTTTGCCACCCCAGCCAACCTCTCTTAGCATTCATACACCCTCTTCTTACACACGGTATGAAATATGAATGTGTTTCAGGACTGTTAAGTAACTCATAACCAAATGGTCTTCTCTAGCATTCTTATTTCTGTGCTAACTAGCACCTCCTGCATCCATGCTTCATTCCTGAACAGAAGTAAAAGGTGAAGCAAAAATATTTCAACTTATTTCATTTTACATATAATGCTGCTGGAAGAAAGAGATTGATGTTCTGATATTACCACAAAATGCACTATAAATCACAGGAAATACACACTTACAAAGTCTTTTTTGCTTGATCTAAAATATCACTGTCATTGCTAACAGTCACTTGTTGGACATTTATTATTGCCTCTGCAAAATATGTTCATCCTATCTCTCTGGCATATTGTATTCATAGGCACAGCTCCAAGAGTCTTGTTGAAACATGGATACATTTCATGCTATGCTGTTACTGACATGTGGTTGATTCTTCTTGGCTTGTATTCAAGTCAACTACTTCAAGAGGGGAAAAGAAGAAAACAAGAACAACAAAAACCCACAAACAAAACAGTAACAAAAAAAAACCCCAAACAACCAAACCAAACAAAACAAAATACCCTCACACCAATATTGATTCAAATTTCGCTTCATAGTGGGACAGACTTCTCAGTTTTGTCTAATTGCAGTTCATCCATATACTAAAGAGAAGCTAATGTGACATTCCTTAGATTGTTAAAATCCATTACCAGAAAATTAAATCCCTGAAATTTTAAATTTTAAAGCATCCATTTTATGGAACCATTTTGTCTGGGGTTTTATAAATATTTTTCTTCTACAGGCATTGTAGATGGATGAAAAACTGATTTTGACAAAATTAAAAGTCTCCTTCCCTGGAGACGTGCAAAACCCGCCTGGACACCTTCCTGTGTAACCTCATCCAGGTGTTCCTGCTCCGGCGGGGCGATTGGACTAGATGATCTTCCGAGGTCCCTTCCAATCCCTAACATTCTGTGATTCTGTGTGATTTTGTGAAAAGCAGTTCTCACTATTATTTTCTGCTTTTTCATCTGCACATATATTTTTTTCTAAAATTTCCTTTAAATGTATATTTCAAGGTTGAAATATTCTATGCATGATTTCTGTTGCTTTGTACCTATTTAGATGCTTGTAAAAAGCTAGTTTACTTTCTGAATTGATTTACTCTGAATGGATACACTGGTGGCAGTGGGGGAGAAGATTGACACCGCTGTATCAGAAATATGAAAAGATTCTCTAACAATAGATTCGTTTTTTGAAACTTTGCTTTGTAAACAAATCCACTGGCTATCAGAACACACTCAGTTTGAATAAGATGGCTTTGCATTGATGCAAGATTAGGTTTTTGACGAAGATTTTATAATTTATCTTTTTGGTACTTCCTTATAAACGATATATTTTTTTTTTAATTTCTGAATCTTCTTTATAATGTAGATGGTTTTGTACAATTTTGCTGCTTAAAGTTGTTAGCATTAGTTACTTTATATATCCTTCAGGCAAGACTATCATTTTTGTAGTCGAACAGGCTTCTGAAGTCCTACAGAGAGCATTGGATCTTATCTGCTATTTAACAGCAGCAGAATTTCCTACTTAATTTTACAATCTTCCAGATAGGAATTAATTTTTCTCAAAACGTTTATGCTTATATTTTCATCCTCTTTTTTTTCTTTTTTTTTTTTTTTTTTGGTGGTGTTTCTAACACTTTGATGTACTCTGGGAATACAGCTCAGCTCTTGGTTCATTGCTTTCCTATTTAAACATGATTACAGGCAAATAATCAGGTTCTAAAACTTTTTTTTTTAATGGAGTAGATATCTTCATTAAATACTGCTGCTTCATGAGTTCTTCGGGCTGTGTTCGTGACAGGTAACTATTCAATTCAAAGACAAAAACTATCTATTTGATCCTGACCCACTCCCTGCCAATGTAGGTAGGTCCTAGTAGTAACTTTTCCAGGTATTTTTTTTCCAAATTGCTGATAACCTATTTATAAGAAACCTGATCCATACTCTAATGGTTTTCAGGGATGACAAGTTTTCTATACACAGAAAAATATACACCCAGCTGGGAAAAGATTGCAGTATACAGATTGTTTACATTTTTTACATTGCCAAGGTTATTTATGTTTTTTACACTGCCAACACTGCAATATTTGCTCAGAAATCTTGCATGGTCTGTACTTCGGAACAAGACATTGAAGCTTAAACAAGAAAGCAGAAATAATAGCTTCTCTACACAGATGTATCACTCCACATGAATGCCTGGCTGCCAAAAATAAGAACACGTGTTCTTAGCGGGGCTTGAGAAGCCTATGAGAGAATCAAAGGGCAGGAACCTTCCTTTCTTGTTTGCTGTCTTGCCAAGCAGCAAATAATAAGCAGTAAATAACATGGCATTTAATCAGCCAGGGGTTTCTAAAAATGTGACTTTAAATGTTAAAGCTCTTCAGCTGAAAAAAAGAATTAATAAAAACACTCTGGTTTCCTAAGTCTAACCAGCTTGACTTGAATGCATGAATAAAAGGATGCAAGCAGTGAGGGGATACATTTACAAGTTTCCCTCCTTCTTCCTTGGCAAGCAATAAAATAACATTTACAGTGGTAACTATGAATTTATAAGGCATCAATAGGAAGCTGCAGTTGATATGGAGAACAAAAAGCTCTATATGGTTTGTGTGGATTTTGGGGATAGTAACTTTAAGTGGGAGAACTGAAGAACAAGCAGGCTATAAACCATTAGGAGCAGATAAAGGACACATCTCTGATCATAAAATCGTGAATTTATTATAAAATCACTGACATTCACAGGTTTAAATAACTATAAAAAGAGTAAGATATCTAACATGCAGTGAACAAGAATTACAAGGATTACAAGATTACTAAGAACCCGAGTCTCCAAAAATATTCCAACACTGGTCTAGTATTAAGAGATAAGATGACTCCCAGAAACATCTTATTTTTTTTACTAACTCCAGCAGTGTTTGAGTAGGAAATGTTATTCAACTAAACTCCAATTAGAGGGGCCAAGCGTGATACATCCTATTATATTTAGATAGCTGACTGAAGTGCTTAATATAAAAGACCTAACTTAAGATTTGAGAGTTATTCTGTTTGCATAAAACAAGACAGTCGCAGAAAAATTCAGCTTATCTGAGAAACTCTCTCTAACCCTCTCTCTCCTTTAACTGTTGAAGGAGTGTAGGTCCTTATCTTGGAAACCTTAGATACATTCCTATTTAGGTGGAATATATCTGTGTCACAATATATTCCCTATGAAATTAACTTCTCCATCAGCTGCTGGGTCATTTGTGGCAATAATTCATTATTCTGGTTTTTAACTATGCAGCCTGAAAGTTCAGACCACGATACAAATCTCACCTTCTCTATTTGCGTTGTCAGTGTCTGAAACTACTTGAAGCACTCCCTACTTCACATTTACGGAAACAAGAGTTTTGTTGAATGCTTTCCTTATTTTAAATTGGATTAAGAGATTCTAGACCTGTAAGTACATCTGCTGTCTTGGAGAGGCAGTTCTTTACTTCTCATAAATGGAGAAGCAGTGGTATGAAGTGTTCTGCATTCCTCAGATACAGCAGCATTCAGTTAGAAGGAAGGCCTTTCTGTCTGTCAGCTCAGCTTTTTGCCACCAGAATATCCAGATATGGTATCTGATTTTCAGAAATGAGAGCTTCATTTGTACTATTCAGAAATGATGCATCTGTTCTGGGTGGGAAAGCCAACTGGGCCTGCACTGAACTCTGTTCCTCATGTTACACAAAGAATCAAATGTGAATACAACGCAGTTTTGCTGCCTCTACAATAGCTGGTCAGGTAACAGAAGATGAAATTACAAGTTCATATCCCATACAGATGGTTTTTCAAAATATTTGCAAAGCTCCCATGGTTTTTCTTGCAAAATAAAATCTGGAAATATTTTGGAAAGTTCAAGTTTTAGTTTAAGCACTCAAGAAACATAGGCCAAATAGTACATAGTTATTCGGGCAGCCACAGTAATTTTCAAAGGCAGAAAAATCCCTTTCACTCATTAAAATTAAAGGTTCCTAAAAAACTAAAGATACAGAAGACATATTAGTCAATGCAACTCAGCAGAGCCTTAACATGTTTCTTTTAAAAGGTACGATATGAAGAAAAAGAAATACAATTGCCAGGGTGAAATCTTTATCCTATATTTTCCAATGAATTTTTTAAAAAAAATCTGCTTTCTCATTTCATAGCATAAAATTTTCACAGCTAAAATTTTTCAAGGAAAAAAAAAAAGCCCCATTTGTGTTTCTTTCTTCTTTTTTTTTGTTTTTTTGGGGTTTTTTTTTTGGTTTTGGTTTTTTTTTTTTACTGTGTAAGTAGACATTCTAAAACAAAGTGTAAATGTGGTTTTTCATGATCAAGCTAGCTGAATATAAACAGGAAGGGTATAAAATCACAAATATACAAACAGTGTCACAGTTGGCTTCAGGCCTGTCTCCCATTCTTCACTAGTCATGCTGCAGCATGATTATATATAACTGTTTATTTAATTCACTAAAAGCATGTTCAGGCATTGAAAAATGAAGAGTAAAACCACAGCCATCCCACCTTGAATGCGACTGGGGTTTTTATGCTGCTTTAATTTTACTTTTCACAGTAAATTAATTTTGAAAACGCTACCAATGAGACTCTTCACTGTCCCTTTCATAGACCCTTGCTCAGATCTGAGGGGGTTGACTCCTCAGCAGCACCAGCATGACTTGTATGCTAAGCCTCTGAATGCTCGCACAGGTTGATTAATCAACTATACAATCACTAGAAAGGTTATGTTGAGCTATTTCATTTTCCATTACTTCAGGCGAAAAACTTCCTTTTGGCCATGTAGAGCCAGAAAGTGAACTAATCACAGTGAAGGAGGGAGGTCAGGAAAGGCACATGAAAAATTTCTGCAGATGCTGGCTTTCAATGTTCTTAAAAGCCTGCTTTTCAAATAATATTTTGATAAGAAAGAAAAAGATGCTACTTTTGAGATTTCCGGTGAAAAATATAGCTTGCCCATACAAAGTTAAAATGAGCTTTTCCTTCTTGAAATTTTTTGTTTATTGTTGTTCCTCCATTTACCTAACAGGTTTAGTTGCAGACATAATAAATATGCTTCTGCAAAATATTAATGAGAAGTAATTCGTGACATGGTAAAGCAGAAGGACATCGTTTTCAGGCTTTAACTTGCTAAACTAGTATTTAGAAAGACTGGCAAATTTGATGTGAAATCATACTAATGACTGGATTTTTACAAAGGTATTTTTGGAGTGGAGCCATTTTTGTCATTTTAATTCTTCAAAACAACAAATATCCTGTATGTACATTTCTCTTAGTATTAAGGTATTGTTATAATAACTCAACTGTTTAGTCTTTGACAGCTTAGGTTTTAATATTTACAAAATTACTGTCTCCAAATTTTATAAAGGAAGCTTTCTTGCAACATGCAGTATCTGCCAATCCTTTTCAATAGCATTATTTCATTTTGGCAACTGTACATAACAAAATTTATTACAGCAAATTTGCATAGCAATAGAGCAATCTGAGCTTGACACACAAGGGTACTGGTTGGACTTGATTTGCCTCTCCAGCCATCTCTTTGTTGCTCTTAGAACTTATTTCTTCATATCATTGCATGATTTAAGGAACTGAATAAATTATAAACATATCACTGCTGGACTGAAATATTTTCTAATTCCATTTTTTTTTAATGTAAATTGTTATTTGTCCCTTAAGAATTTTAAATATGAGATAATAAAAATAAACCTAGTCAAAAAAGATCTCAAGTTTTAATTGACAATACTTCTGCATATACTGTCTTACTCTCAGACCTCTAGAGCACAGAAGTAAAAGCCAGAATAATAACCCAAAATAGCTCCAGACGCTTGTATAACAGTCTTACTGATATAACATCAGAATAAGACAAGCAATCAAACTGCAGATTTTTTTTTCTTTTTCAAGGAAAAGATAAAAACTTTTATTAACTTAAAGAATAATAAGAACAATGTGTTTAACTCAAAATGATTGATGGCTTATCTTAATTGTCATAATAAATAGCATACAGCCTTAATCTTAGCTGCACAATGCATATCAACCCAAGGTGTCTTAAAATAAAATACAAACATTACAAATTACTTACGAGGAAAGCAAAATGCTGAAGAAATTAATTTGATGAATCATTAATAATAACAGTGTTATTAACCACAGAACAGCTGCTTAACTGTTCATTTTTCTATGCACATACTACAGAATTGCAGTTTATACTGCAACGGCATCAAAGCTATGAGAGGATGCAGCATTGGTCTGCTGCAATACTATGCACAGGCATCTACGGTAGCTGTGAAGAAAAAATAATGTTCTAAAAAATCTGCTACTCTCTACAGAATTTGAACTAGCTCAGTAGGTTCTCAGCGAATGTAGACTAGAAATTTCTTTCCAGAAAATGAAAGCAGTGTTGGTATAAGCAATGATTATTCTTTACTTAAAATGTTCTCAGTCTTTATACATTTATTTAAAGGCTTTAAAACAATTCTTAGTTGAAGTGCCAAAATCATACAATGACATTTGACAGAAAAAAAAAAAAGGTTGAAAAAGCAGCATTACTGTGGAGCACGTTACGTCTATGTAGGGATGTCATATTCCCCACATTCCCCAATTTCCGGTGTGTAGATTATCTGTATTCAGTTTAACCTTAAATGTCAGGATATCCAAAATACTAGTTTTCATAGACTTTAGTGTGACTGGAAAATATTCTCTATTGTCTTTAATTGTTCCCAGTCTGTATTCCTGATTAATAAATATTGACATTTGTAGGAGGTTACAATAGGAAACCCTCTTCTAGCTATTTTTTTACACATCAGTTATTGTAAATATAGTATAACATTAAGTGTACCTTAACGCCCAGATCTACCTGGCTGGTTTTAGCTATTTATTTTTCATCAGAAAATATGATTTTTTTTTGTAACTGATAATGTTTGCGAAAATATCCAGCTCCAAAGCTACCAAGTGTTCAGGCCTCTTACCTTAGATGCAGAAGAGTCAAATACCAAAACAGTTACCTACCTGATACTGAAAAGACTCCTTAAAATAATTCCAGTTCAAATAGTCAGCAATTTTAGTATGAGAAACCTTTGTTTAAGTCCAAGTACAGATCAGAATTTTTTGAATCTAAGTTTTCCAGGATCATAAATGAATTGTCTCTCCAAGCCAGAGATAACATGGGACTAAATAATGGGCTGTTTGCCATTTAAATACAAAACAAAATTTGATGATAGGTCTCAGCTTGTCCCAAAGAGGAACAGGCAAGACTTCTAAAATAACAGTTACAATATTAGTAAGAAAAATATTTCTTGCCTAGTACAGCTGAAGGCTGACTTTGAGTCCTGTCCCAAACAGAAGAGAATAAATTTTCCCATTCAACCAGTGGAACTAATTACTCCTTAGCAAGAGTTGCTTAGTGATTAACCTATACAGAGAACATTTCTAACATTTCTATTCTCTTTTTCTATGATTTTAACCACTTAACTGAAATATCAGAAAACATTAAAGAAAAAAATCATGAGCCACTCCAAATGGACAAAATATGTTGAAATTGTCGTAAGTACAAAAGCTTTCTTAACTACTTACCCAGGCACTGACACATCTGCCGCAAGTGGTGATTTTGAAATCTCCATAGAGATCCTTGATGGCACCGGTTGTAAAGAATCCCTCCACCATCAGCAAAATGCCATATACAAAGAATGCAGCTGCTACACCATATATCACATACTTGAAGATGTCAATCCTGTATAGGAACAGCAAAAATTATTTATCTGCATAAATATTTAAAGCTGACTCTGAAATTTTAGGGTGCGTTAAACAGACCCACGAAGCCTTGAAGTTTCTACACTGGCATCAGCTACAGTGTTGATGTGCTATAATGACAGCTGAGGCTGAGGACAGGAGAGTAGAATAAAATAGTATTGATATAAGAAGCACTGGGCCATTTAATTTCATAAACTGTAAAAATTGATTGGTGTAGGTAAGACAGCATAATTTGTCAGAATAATTTAAAAGTCAGTTAATTTTCCTCTAAATAAAACAGCAGAGAAAAAAAGAAAATAAAAAGAAAACAAGAATCTGACACATCTCCTGAGTAACACACTGTATCCAGAACTTAGGTTATAGAAAGTATATTTTGTTACAATCTTCAGTAAATCTTTCTAAATGTACAAGTAGTTCTCAAGCTGCAATGTCATTCTGTGTTATCTTCTCATTATTATTTTTTCACTTATTCTCCAACAGGCAAAGTGTCTGACACAGAATAATAAAGTCATGAAGAGAGATCCCTAGGTTCAAATCAGAAACATGTTATTACAAAAGTAATAAGGTCAGATCATCTTGAGTTCTTCTATAAAGTGGCTTGATAAAAAATCATTTCACAGACCCAAAGCTCAAGAAATGGAAGGATGGCTTACAGTATAACATGCAGAGCACTAGAAGGCTCAATTTATTGCAAAGAAGATTACCTGGGTTATCATGTGGTTGTCCTGCCCAGCACTGTCTAGAAGCTCAACAGTGGCTTAAAGATACTCTGCCTTCTAAATGTTCTCTGCTGACCAGGGTTTATGAAAAGATGTTTGAAAGCATCTCTCTGCTCTAAGTGTTTTGTCTAAAGTTGGAAACATTCCCCATGACCATTGCCTTGGATCAGCAGGTTTCAATGTTTCCTGCTTGGACTTCTCTAGAAACTAGCCACAGTAAGCTTCCAGTTTACCAATATGGCGGGAGTTGTGCAACTCTATAGAAAATGGTAATATGCAGGTTTAAGATGTTCATAAGTTCTGGTTATATTGCCCAGGTCAAGATAGCAACATCTTATAACAAAGTAGGACAAAAAATAAGCCAGAAACACATTAGGATCTGCAAGATTAATTTTGACATGCACCAAACAACCACCCCAAAAGATTAATACTTGTACTGTTATGAAAATAAATATTTAATGATAACACTTCTTTAGGATCGCACTTTTCATCACCACACCAAACAACTCTCAATACGTACTTTAAATGTACAATACCATAAAAAGCTCAAAACTCCATTGAAAGATCTTTAAGTTTGGATGGTTTTCAAGAGATTCAAAGTCAGATTCAAGTTTACAGTTGATATTTTGGATGTATGACTGTGCCTACAACTTCACTGAAGTATTTTAAGCTTGAATTAGTCTCATAAAAATGCCATTAAACTTATGACCTGATTCAGAGTGGGAGCAGTATGAATGCTTTTGGCACCTATTCCAGTATTTTTTCGGAAGGCGATAAGTGAAGGGTTCTGGGAATGAGACAAGGTATGTTTTTCCCTTGCATTCCAATAACAAAGCTCTCTCACCTTTATTCTACATCACTTTTTCTTTTACGCTCAAGTGAAAACTAGGGTAAGTTGATATCTGAGTGGAATAGATACATGAACTATTCAAAAGGGTGAAAGAAATTTAATAATATAGACAGTGTTAGATGGTGCAATGAAATTTATTTCAATACATATAATTGCTGATTGCACTGTAAAAAAATCTCACTTCCCTATTTTTATAGTAAACACAGTTTTAACAGGAAAACAATACTTTGAGCCTATCTTGTCATTATTGAGGAAAACAAATTTACAAGAAACAGACATCAACTTTGTGACCTCCACCAGTGGCTGAAGTGTGAGAGTTCTGTCAGCAGCAGCTCCCCACAGACCTCTCTGAGCTCAGTGCTGTAGAAATCACAAGCTACCATTGCCCTAAAGGGATGAAGACTTTGGGGAGGTCCGGAGACTATTTCAGGCCTTTTAAAGCATCTGTACTGAGCCTCCCACAGAGCTGCTTGTATCAAAAAGCGTACTAAAAGATAGCTGCTTTTTCCTCAGCCTTATGTGTAATAAAGGAATAATGTTCACTTAAGCCTTCCTTTCACTAGGCAAAAATACGTGTAGCTATACACTAGCCAAATATAGAAATCAATTACTTCCTCATACACTCTCTACAGGGAGAAGTAGTAAGATCTCTACTGATCAGACTACATGAGATGAAATATCAACTTACTGCAAGGAGAAGGGGTCTTTTATAATGCAGAGTAAAAATACAAACAAAAATTGAAAAACAATTATTCAACTATCTCTTAAAAGTCAGATAGAATTATATTGCAATATAACTATATTTAGTGGGTGCTGTGTTTAAAGAAAATATACAACTGTAACATTTCATACATCTATAGTTTTGAAGAGAGCGTTAGTATTAAATTATTCTGCAGTATCTAATAAATTTCACATAAGCTTTGATTTTGCAATTAAATTTCAGTAGATAATAAAATAAAGGCCTTGTAAAATTCAGACTGCCTTTCTTTGAAATAAAATTTGGTTCTTTGTGGATGAACTCAGAGAGATTAATTGCCATCTGTGTTTCAGCAAAGTCTCTAATGCTGCAGACGGAACATGAGATCAACCAGGGACGTAGAAGGGAATGGCAGAAAGGGTGATGAATATAAGTCAATGGATGAGATGGATAAGGACAAAAATGAAATACAAGCAGGGCTTACACTTGTGTAGGCTGGAATGGAAGGAAAGAGGTGGGTAAGGAGCAAAGGAAGAAGAGACAAAATTATAAAGATAAATTTTGTACTCCTGACAGGACAGGAAAGATACATATTAAGTGAAGACTAAAGCAACACTAAATGAGGAGAACAAAAAGAAATCTTGAATACCTGTTCACTAAATGCAGGAGTCCTATGAATATTATATAATGATATAATTAAGGTCATGAAACATTTCTATTAAAAGGCAGTCAGTGAAGATTGTGAAGATAAACCCGATTTTAACAAATTTGCATTTATCATGCAGTCTTCACATATTAGCCTAGGTTGCTGGGTAGAATAAGCTGAATGATTATCTAAGCATAAATTAATTGTGAAAACCATCTTGAAATTATTAAAAGCCTTTTTTTTAATAGAATAATCTAAACTATGTTTTGCATACTGTCTTAATCTCGTAGATGCTCCACAGGTCTTCTTTTCCTAACACTATGTTTAGAAATGTGAAAAACATAAATACCACTGTTTGGTATTTCAATTTTTACTTGTTTTTCTTCTACTGGGTCATTAATTATTCCATATTAAACAGACTTCCTGATTCATTAATCTGAATATGGATTTTATCCAAAAAGATTAATATTAAAATAGCTCTAGAGAAAACACTTTCTTCCTCTGACAGAAGTTATTGATGGAAGCCATCAATGTTAACATCTCAATGAACAAGTTGTAGCTGAATACAGATTAGACTATCCCAGCAGAGGCAAGTCAGAGGTGAGTGAAAACATTCTCAGTGAGTTAGATCAATGTTGCAGATTTCCTACTGCGTATTGTCATGGTGCTTTGCAAATTCAAGAATTAAGCAATAAAATAAATCAGCAAGCAATAAGATTAATTGTTGAATGATCATGTCTATGTTTAGCAGGCTTTTGTGAAAAGTGTGTTATAATGAGTTATTTTTTTGTTCGTGAGACTCCTTCAATCAACTAAGCTTACAACCACTACATCCTGTTTCAAAAATATTTCAATATTCATAATTAGCTTCTGTTAACTGTGTCTACAAGTAATAATGTTTTAGACTTGTGTAAAAAGTTGCTTCACTGGAGTAAGCCAGCACTGCTTCACCATAATAAATTGATCTACTACCCCAACAGATAAGCCAAGAAGAGCTGTTAACATTGACCCTTTGTATTTTATTGCGTCCTGAAAGGAACTGCAAATCGTAGGAGCCCTGAAGCATTTACACTATTCAGTCTTATCATGGGTACGCTTTCTACCCTCAGTGTTGAAGGTCAGTACCCAGCTAATGCACATCCATATATAATTTTCTACCCAAATTACTTAATATTGCTTTGGAACATTCTACATAGTAGCTAGGGATATAGTTCTTGAATTTGGTCTAGTAGGGGAATGCGTTGCAGACTTTTATCTGCAATTAACAGCAACAAAAAAATACACCACCTTTCCCTGTGACACATGACTTCAGCCTGGACAAGCTATAAAAGATTAACATTACAGAGATTTTCGTTGGCCTAGCCCGTCAGTGTACTGCGTATTACTGTGGAACTAGTTTTCCAGCATTTATAATTCTGCTTCACATTTCTCTTCCTGAATTTATAACATAACTTCGCCAATATAGATAATGACATTCAGATACTACAGGTACAGAATATCACACAACTGTCAGCAAACTGTACCTATACTCTCTGAATGCAAGTAGATTCAGGTAATTATACCCATTTCCAAGTTAAAAGAACATAATAAGGAAAATGAAATACTGAAGCTATCAAAGTACTAAAAAGTAAGTTAGATTATCGTAGTACAATTCCTAATTAAAAATTACCTTCTTGTTATAGCTGGCATAGACAATTTAGAAAAATGAGAAATGCATATAATCATTACTGTTGGGGTAGGTCAGTTTTACTGGTTTTGCAGGTTTGTTTTTTTTCATTTATTTATTTTGTTCAGTCACAAGGAACTTTGAATAGTTGACGTTCACGTCTTGAATACACAATAATCTCTGTTATTCCATAAAACAGCAATGCTGGCCTTCATGCTGATCCTCTTACCCCCTGAGGGACTCATCCTAATAGGATGTTAAGAGACTGAGATAGCAGCCTGCCCCCTCAAGCTATCTGAAGCTTGTAGCAGCAGTTTTGCAAATGTATTTTTTGAAGATAGACAAGATATAAGCAGATGTTTGCAAGCAAGAAGGTTTGTTTAGGGTATGCAGAAGTCGTGCCCCACAGAAGATTTTAAAAGAGGCGCTCAGGCTCTCCTGTAAGCCATCTAGGAACAATTTATTGATGTAAATTAATGACATTATTCACTTAAACAGTTTGAGCAAAGAAGAGAGTTGGTACCAAGAAGCATAAAGGAATTGTCAACAAAGGGAGGAGACAAGCAAAGGGAAACTTCAAAAGGCAAACATAACCAGCAGGGAGAAAGAAGGATTTATTAATAATCATGTACTACTTGCAAAGTAAGACTAAAAAACTCCAGGTAACAACATAAATGAGGTAAAAGAAACAGAAATATCTTCACTGTGGAGAAGGGAAAGATGAAACCAGTAAGAAAATGTCAGCATAGGTACATGACGGATTTTTCTGAGATTAGGTTAATACAGAGTCTGAACTTTTAAATTTCAGGTGGAAACAAAACAAAGTTGGAGTATAGAATGCTCAATTAAAGTTTGTCAGGAAATGATAAAAGAAGAAAGGATTAACAGCAGACAAAGGATAAGAGCAACAAACATCTAAATGTATTTTTTTTTAATTAAAGGAGAAAGAAAACATAATAAAAACAAAACAGAAACTCCTGATTCTGTATTTCTGGAAGAAATTTTGTATGCAACCATACAAACCATTTGCTCAAACTAAAGCCAAATTTAGGATTATATAAAGAAGACATCATCATACTGTAATATGCAATTTACACTCACATTCTGTAAGGACAAGATTTTGTTATTCTACTCTGAGCAGAAGATGACGTGGCATAAGATCCCATTGATTTTAACAGACTAATTTGTTGTGTACGACTCTCCACAGGTATGCAGAATATAACCCTAAATCATCATCGTCTAAAAGTTTGATGGTTGCTTCCTTGGAATAGTAGAGTTGAGCTGAGATTTCAAGGAGATTTCAAGAAACACAAGGAAAACAAAAGCAGTAAAGAATTACAAGGTAATGGAAGAGGAGCAATAGCAGTGAAAACCATATTTCTGCCCTATGAATCTTGTAACTTCCTTGCAACAGGAAAGGACGCAGCAGAAGAATTTAAATAATCATTTAATACTTGAGTCTAAACCACAAAATTCCAACTGATATATGGACAAGGCTCCTTTTCAAACCTGTTTCTGATAATCTAGGCTTGTTCTGTCTCCTTACCTTTTAAAGATACTAATTACAGAAGAAATCTTAGCCCTCTTTGCCTGAGGAAGGCCCAAAAAAGACTGGAATTATTGCACAGTAATGTGCAGACTTCTGGAAGAATTACATGACGGTGTTGTGCTCTATGAATACAGAATTCTCAGGCAACTTTCCATAGCAATAAAGTGTAGAAAGATGTGGCAATAGCCTATTACTGGATTTGTATTTCTTTATTAATAATGTAAACTTGGAGTCATAGTAAATACTGATAGCATAAGATTGACAACTTGATACTAAAAATGCAGATTGGGATGGTAATAGTTAATTTTACCCTTTTCAGGTCTCCTGTGGAAAGGCCAGTTATCTTAGTTTTGAATGGCACATGAGTCAAGATTCACCAATATGTATATTACATAGGAATATTTACCTTCCGTTTTTCCTGTTTATAAAGTAAAATAAGGCTAAAAAGAAATAAAGGCATCTAAAAGAGAAAAAGATATTTCCTATGAAGATAAGCCATCTGCTGAGAAAGACCTATTACAAATATTTCAAGTCACAGGCAGTGATTATAGCCAATCTAAAATTCAAGGCAACCAAGAAAGAGAGCTGCTTCACACAGTATTAAATAATACAGCTGTCTGCCTAAAAGTGGTGGACTGAATTTGCAAAGATGAAGACCAAAAAAATTCTTCATGTGAGATCATTCTGCTGTAATTCACATGCACTGCTATAAATTTCCTTATTCAATTATTTCATAAAATGAGAACCACATTTTTGCAGGTACCTCTCAAATCCTAAATTTTACTTACATGAATTCTTACTGGTTTTCTTAACAGAAATATAGAACATGTTTCTTAGCAGAAATATATATTTCTTAACAGAATATAGAATATTAGGCTACATAATACAGCTGACTAGATAGTAAATGTGAGTCTTCAGCACTGTAAAATCTTGCAAAGGTCATATTCTCAGTTGTTGGCATGTTTTGTCAGATTTGGTGCATCTACCAAATGATACCAGATGTAAAATGCTGTCTTCTGTATCTAATCTTTAATATGCTACATTTGCCCAGTGTTAATTTGCATCTGTGACTGAACCATTCCAGTGAAATAGAAACTGTTCTCCTTAAGTAAGTGGCATTTAAAAAGAAAAAAAAAAAAAAGCATCCTTCAATGACTTAATGCTCTCTCTGATGGTTCCTGTCAAATTATAACACACAAACGAGACACATGGGCCAAAGTTAGGCCTTCCTTGCAGAGATAAAGTCATTCTTCTACACAGGGTCAGAATCCAGGTACAAGAGCTCAAAGAGTGCTATTAGTGGAAACTCTCATTAGCCTAGTTAGAAGTCTTTCTGGCACTGGCACTGAGCTCCATGAACAAACCTTTAACCCTACAGCAGCAGGGATTATAGGTACACCCCCCCTTAGCATTTTGCCTCAGGAGTGAATTTTTATTTTAAGCAAGTGCCACAGCTGTCCCTACTTATTGAGATATGGTTTTCAGAGTGCACAACATGGATTCCTTTCCAATTAAGCTAAATGGGAACTATGCCCCAGGAGTGCTCCTACTGCACTCCAGCCACTAATGGCTGTTCAGTCCATTGTATCAGGTAACATTGAGTCCAAAATAAGTCCCTCTAATAAATACTGTATGAACAGCAAGTTATTAGCTCCAAATATTTAGGTCTACCAATCACTTTCTATTGTGTTAGCACTGCTTTCTAATGTCTATATAGCCATATGACTCTTCTGCTTGACTCTGGACTGCATCTTCAGAGCTCACATCTCAAAAACATCAAGAGAGCAGAGTCTCTGATGAAGGTTTGAATAAGGCAGTTCTCAGCCCACTGTTGTCTTTCATAGTGCAAGATTATCAGCCTGTACACTATACACAGTAGACACACAGTATTGCATATCAAGCTAGGATTTCTACAATACTTAGGTGAAAAAAGATTAATTGGTAAAGATTTGCTGTTACAGAAGAAACTACACTTCACATGTACCAAAGTAATAATATTCAGGGATTTTAAGGACAGTTTCCAAGCATTGCATTTGCAAAATATTTTGTAGCAACATATTTTGTACCACAATATTTTTGCTGATATTTATAAGCTTTTTCAGATACATAACTTTTTTTTCAGATATTTTAGAGGTATCAAATTGACCTAATGCAACAATAAAATCTATTAACAAAAACTAAACATACTTCTAAGAAGGCATATTTTAAAAATTCTTAGCTTTATATAAAGCTATCATTTTATAAGAGACTTTTAATGCTGATTTTACAGATATTAAGCTAAAAACTCCTTAGATTATACTCCCTAGATAATATATTAATTTGTTATGTAAAGAAAAAGTGAACTATTATTTAAATAACTACTTGGATATTATTACATAAACAGGAACATGAAAACAAAAAGGCAGTATACATCTCAAACAAATGATCGTACAAGCCTGAATTTCAACCACAGGCAGTCATCTTACTAGTTTGGTGTACGTCAACTGTGTACATCTCCATTTCTTTCCTATCTCTTCTTCCCATTCATAGGCTCATATAGCTGAATTGGTGCCCAGAACCAGTGGGGTCATCTGCAAGGGCTCTTTAGGATGGTCGCTGTCTCCAGACATACTATGACACAACCCTGCACAAGTTAGCAATTCCTTCTCCTGATACAGAGCCTCACATTTTCCTTCCCATAATGCAAATAGTGTTTAAAACATAATTTAAGCTAAATTCAAAGAATGACAAGCTTTTGTAACAGAACAAACATGTCTAGGAAAAAACAAATCAGTATTATTACCTACTAAGTAGACAATTAAAACAAAACTGTCACATGGTCTAATTCAAATACTTATAAATATCATATTTCATATGTGTCAGTCTTTACTACAGAGATCTCACTGTAATCCTTTCACAGTATTTCAAATATTAGTGTAATAATATTGATTATAACAATAGTATTTTTAGTGCTACCAATATTTAACTTGCGATAGCTGCAAAGCCAACAAAAAAAAGGAACAGCGGAAGATCAGAATAACATCCATTTATCTACCCCTCAAAACATTGATTTAAAACACTAAGAGGGGGGATATAAAAGCTTCTACATATGCTTTTTTGTTTTTCTGCAAACAGTTGCACATACATGTGTGCATTACTAAATTACATCCTTTTAATAAAAAAATGACTATACACTGACTAACAGAAAGGTTATCAGCAAGTGTCAAGCTTGGACACAATAGTATCTGAAACAGACTTTCACATTTTGAAAGGAAGAAGGTGGCTCCAGTAGAGTGTTTGTGGCACTTCCAACAGAGAAGATCGTGACAACGGATTTACAGATTGTAACTTCATTTAGTTTACTGTTTGGTTTCACACCTTTAAAAGGAAGCAAATTTGCAACCACCTGAATTAGCTCTGACTATAGTAGGAAATGTTGTTAATGTTTCTATCAGGAAGGTTTCTTCATTTTCCAGTCTAAGAGCAGGATTCCCTTGTTTGGTGGCCTATATATCACAAACATGTGACAGATGGCACTAGTTGGCCTTGCATACTGAAAAGGAAGAACTGTGAAAAGATGCTGTTGGGAAATATACCAAAGGTACCTTGTGCTGCTGATTTCCTGAAACACATCTTCTGGAAATTGTTCCGAACACCAGAAAAAATATAAAATCCAGCTCATACAATACATGTTTGATAGTCGTACATCTATTCCTGCTGCCTTTGCGATCTTGTCAAAATCAGTGATTAAGTAAGCAGATCTAGTTACACCCAGTACTTTGCAGATATAGTGTTCATTGGAGTTTATTAAGCTGTTAGAAGAATGACTGAATACCACATCTGCCTCAAGCAGATTACTCAATTTCAGTGAAGCCTACAGAGCTGTTAGGCTTACACAGTAGGCAACCTAAACCATTCACCTCTTACAGTTAAAATATTATAAAGGCAGGTTTTAGGATAATTTAAGCCACCATACTTATTTTCATCGGATCCCTTTGAATCACAAGGAATTAAAATAACTACACTATGCACAGTGAAGGAATCCACATCCCAAACAACATATTATGACTTGTGTACCTTAAATCCCCAAAAAGGCATTTCTTCACTTGGGGTTGTGGGAAAAGCAGCTACAATTAGAGCCATGATAATGTTGACAGTGAAGTAGTCTAGGACTATGGGGAACAAAGTTTCACAAACGTTACTGAGAAAGCAATAGCAGTTAGTCCCAATGAAAAGGTCACTCACTGATAATTCTGAATTTTTTTTATAAACATCCAGTCCACTAAAGGTTCATGTATTTAGAAATCACTGTGTAAAGAGTGAAGAGTCTACCTTATTCGACTTTGTGATTTTTGAAGATATGGTCTCTCCATAAGGAATTCCTGTCTGTACAATGTGTCTTGCCATGAATTTGGATACATTTGATTTATTTTAGTTTTCAAGAGTTTGGAGTATCTGCTTTACCTGCATCACCCTGAAGAAAATCAAGTCAGGCTGTAATCCAGTACTTTGAAACAAAATCCTTTTTAAAAAATCATTCTTCTCAGAAACTATTGTTTTTAGGACCATGTTACAGGCCAAATTTGGGGTTGTTTTTTTCCCCCTCAAAACAAGCAAGTGAAAGAGCATTCTTTACTGTAAAACTGTGCTATAAAAGCACTATCTCTACCCAGTCCAGAATCTCCCCGTGATGTCTCAATTACCTCAGAATCATTGACTATGACCATTCCATATTTTAATTTGAAAGAAAATAATAAATTTGGGAAAATTGATTTAACTGTCTGGCATTGAAGGAATTCTAAAACCAGATACAAACTCGATCTTCATTTTAAAAATTATAACTATTAATTACTTATTAGTATTTCCAAAGGAGATACAAATGGCAGTTGGTGTATATTATTTGAACTCAGATAAGAGTCCAGGGAGCTGGAATCAGGGACCGCGGTGCAGGGCCAGCACTCAGACCTCCTCTTCTGTTCCATGGGGCTACTGCTCTTGGCTGAATCTCCAAGGGCAGAGCATTCCAGGGGGACTTCGAGGTCTATTGCAGGTTCATAATTAATTCATCTCTCCCTGGGCATTAGGGCACAACAAGGGATGAGGGCTCCTCATGGGCCACGTAGGGCCCATTCCAGCACCTCAGCCAGGGAGCAGGGCAGCCAGGGCAGTCCCAGGCCCATGGCCAGGTGAGTTTGTGGTGAGGGACTGACAGCCCCAAGCTGGGCTGAAGTTGGGTCCTGGACCATAGGGAAGTTGAGGGGAAGCCAGGCAGGTACAGTCGCGGCTGTTGATGCCCTCAGAGACATTGATATATACATTTCTGAATGTCTTTGTTGGATTTAGGTATTTTGGCTTTTGTTTTAGCTACTTGAAGAGTGTTTTGGATCTTTTTTATGCCCTACTTTCTCTACAGGGGTCTGCTGCTTCTTTTAACTTGCAATGGGTTGCTGTATTGACAAAGACAAAAGGTACAGGGTGGCTTGTGAGTTGTGTTATTTGAGTTCAGAACAAACATAGAAGTGGGCACAATTAAAAAAGCCTTTATCGCTTACCACCCACGTAAGTAGCTCTCAGATAGGGACTGACTTTTATTCTGAATGACATTTGAAATCCACTGTGCTAATAAAAATATAGACAGAAACCATAAGCGTGATTAAACAGAATCTAACACACTTCACTCCACTGTAGCACCTGTCTAGCACATTTTTCACAGAAGAACAGACTTCAGATCTGCCTGAGACACTTCACGGCACTGGAAGCATTAAGAGACAAAATGTCATAAATAAAGAAGTATAATTTAGTAGGGCACATTTTTTGTTTGGTTGGTTTTGGTGTTGGTTGGTTGGTTGTTGTTGGTTTGGTTGGTTTCGTGGTTTGGGGGTTTTTGTTTGTTTTGTTGGTTTGGTTTGGGTTTTGGTTTGGTTTGGTTTTAATTCTTATTATTTCTAATCAGAACAATGACAACTAGGTTTTAGTTCCATTTCTATATACATACCATTTTAAGAATGTAGGCACTGTACTGTTTGTTTCTACTTACATATTTTTTTCTTTCTGCTTTATGGCCTTTCAAAGCACTATAATTACCACAGGGCTTTTGTACCATACACTATTAATCAATAGTTGTGACAAAATATTAAGCATTTCTTCTCCCTAAAAATTATTTTTAAAAGCACATAGAGAATTAGCATATGCACATTTCTTTGAGACTCATACAGTTTATCCAGTTAAAAGCAATGGCTTATCTGCTTTTAGTCATAATATTTACTCCTCCTCCCTTTAAGACATAATTTTAGAGACATTTTTCACAACTGAATAAACTGAAATTTTTACTCCAGCAGGTCTGCCAAAGAAAGAATTTGGTCTAGTGTATCTTTAAGTAAAGAAAAAAGCCCAAACAAATAAAAAAGCTACTAGCTAAGCCAAACAATTAAATGCCAAGGGGAAAAAAAAAAATCACCTTTACAGTTCCTTAATCATTTCCAGTGCATTATATGGATTTGAACTATGTCTCCTGACTGATATTTTCACTTAAGTATTTGACAGAGGGAAGCTGGAAAACTTGCTATGAAGAGAAACCATCGATTTGTGGCTGTTCTGCACTAATGGCTTCCTGGGGACTAATAAAATAAGTTAGAGCCTAATAAAATGACTGATCTTTCATTCAGGATAACAATGAACCTTAGCCGCCAAGTCAAGTCAGACCCATTATTCTAAATGACAAGGCAAAAAGGCCACGCAGTAGTCACATACTTCCCACCAACCCGATCTATTATTAATATGATTACACAAGAACATCTAAATTCCTTGGTCCTAAGAAGAAATTTGGATACGGCATAGCAGTGACACACTTATTTGGTACGTACTCCCTTCTGGCTACTAATTCCACAAGTAATACAGCTAATACTCACAGGGACTACACACAAGTTGAGAGTTTTAAGATTCTGTTTCTAGCTATCATGAAAACAATGGCACTAAATCAGATCAAATATATATCTTGTTTGTTTTCCTATCTCAAACAATGAACAGCTCTTAATCACCCTCTTTCTCAATTAAAGAGTCCTACTATACTAAATTTTTATCCACATAGCCTCTGTTCTATAACTCTAATCATCCGTTTTTGCCTCCTTTAGGGCACCAATATTGTACACAGTATTAATGATATGGATGAAAGATGGATTTATACAATGGCATGCTATCTTCTCTGATTCTCTATTATTTTCCCAGTAGTTCCTGGTACTTGATTTGCTTTTTGACCACCGCTAAGCAATGAGCTGCTATTATCATGGAACTATCCATCATAAGAAGTCCCTGTTTTGACAGATGATCAAATCACTTCACTACTCCAACAAACATTCATGAAAGAAAAGCCTTACGAATTTGAGGATAGGATTCTTCAGCTTTAGTTACGACCATTAACAGCCAGATAAGACCTTGGTTTTCAAATATCTAAGAAAATCACGTTTTAAGGAGACATTGTTAAAGAGATTAGAAAATATGTCATTTAATTTCAGGTTACAGTAAACTGCTTTGTTAAATGTATTTAATTTACTAAAAGGAAGGAGATGTTCAACAAAATGAAGGCCTTCCAGGAACAGGTTTTCAGGAGGAGCAAAGCATGAAACCTTCAATACAGATGAATTCTAGGAAAACCAGAGGCAAGAGGGTTTTGATATTTCAAGCCTCAGGGTTCTACACAACTCTCCAGTTGCTTCTTTATTGTGTTTATTCCCAGAACAAATAGTTCACTTGTTACATGCTCCTGCTTTATCTATTCAGAGCATAGAGTTTTTGTTGAATTTTGTGGGGGTTTTGTTTGGTTTTGGTTTAGAGTTTTTTTACACCTTTCAGCAAATAAATTGTCACAGGATAAAAAGGGCAAAACAAAGGATGTATGGAACAGATTGATCAATATTATGTGAAGTAATGCTAGTAATAAATTAAACTATAACTGTGGGATACTAAATAGTATTATAAATTGCTGTAAATAGTAAAAATTTAAGCTCTGTCAAAATTTCATCTGCTGAGATTATCCAAATAATTCTTTCTATGATTTTCATTACAACACATTTTCTTGAGTCAAATTTATATCCCCTGTGGAATTTTTCAGCAGTTTTAAAAGGAAACAATCAAAAGAAGCTAGCAACTTACATGGTAAAGACATCAATAACATCTCCTGCAGCTCTTGTCATCTCAAAGTAGGTTTGCAGAATGTTGACAGTTCCTGAAAGTGCTTCATGTCCGCAACCACAAAACAGCGCAACTCCAGCATACAGCAGGATGGTAGCAATCAAAGATGCATAGGGAATACCTCCCAGACATTTGATGCAACACTCGAAGCACCCTACAAGAAAAGAGTATGTGTTAATATATTATATGAAGAAAGCAATAAAGCTTTTATGCTCGAGAAACACTTTTGAATATTGAAGACTGCAGGCGAAAGAGAGATTAGGTCACATATAACAACCCATAATGTCAGAAGATCTGTGAAAGGATACAGGCTAATTCAACTTCAGAGTTTTCTCAGCTTCCACTTAACCTATTAAACATAGACATGCTATCTGATTAACATGAGATGTTGAACAATTAATTCCTTGTGCAGCTTAATGTTTTTATTCAGAGCAGGTTACAATATGAATCCCAGGTTACACCTATATTCACAATTCTTGTTGCTCACCTATTGGTTACTGAGGAGGATCCTCAGTAACAGGAAAACGGCAAAAAGAGGATATCCAGTTCAATTCCTTCCATCACCACAGGTTTATTGCATTTTTTCATCTGTACAGGGCTGACAACAGAATTGCTTCTGCCCACAGCACCAATTCTTTGTGCATCACTCAAATACCTCAAAAGAATTAATGAAGATATGCACCCAAAAGGCACAAAATTAGACAAAAAAATAGAAGTTGAATTTTACCCTGTGCGATGTTTCTTAAGTGAAGGGAATTGCTCTTGAGTTATACAAGGACAACCTTTTGTCCAGCCATTACAGTTTCTAAACCAATGCTCAGTTCTGCAACACACCCTTCCCTCAGCAAGGGTGCTTGAGTTTCCAGCACTGTCTAGCCCAGTTTGTCAAGTAGTTTCACAAATGCAGCATCTGAGTCTCCCAAATCTCACCACTCCCATAAGGATTTTTACACCCTGTAGAAGCCTTCCTATTGCCTTCTGGAAGGACAGAGAAGGCAGGAACCATTGGCTGAGGAAAGGCAAACATGCATTGACTCAGTAGCCAGAAGTTTTATTTTCTCCTAAGCATTACCAGTTTATGAAAGAAAGGTCTATAAATTGTAAATGCTCATACAGATAATAGCCAATTAAAAATTACTCATAAGATGTTCAACAGGTGTGAGTCAATATATTTTAACATGCTCCAAAAGTTTTAGGCTATGCTAAATCACAGGAACACTAGAGATATATTAAAAGAAAAAAAAAAATAGGCACAAAAAAGCCATTCTTTAAAGAAAGTACGTCTACTTTTCTCAAAGTCCTTGTAGCCTCCAGATGTAATTTCCTGTTTTGTCCTTTAAGTTAGTAAGTTCTCACTTCCTTTAGCCTGGAAAACCAAAGTAGTAATTTCCTCTGTCTATACAAACATTCATTTGTTGCTTTTAATGAACAAATATCAATCTGTCTGATATATAGATGTTTAGCAGCTATTTATACATGAGATTCTCTGAAGAGAACAGTTTAAGCCATTTCCAAATATACATACATTTTAGTTAAATAGAAACCTCTATTGATATTTTGTAAATATAGGTCCTACAAAAATCAGTATTTAAAATGCTGGATACTTCCTGTAAGAAAAATAAATTAATACACTACACAGGTACAAGACAAACAGGCTTCAAAAATTGGAGTAATTCCCAACTATGTATGCTAGTTGTATAAAAATAGAAAGAAAGATATGGCTTGAGACTACTTTTGTTTAAGGACAAATTACTACATTACAGCCACCTGTAAAATACCAAATGAATGTAACACCTTCTACCCTTCCAATGCTTTGGTAACATCATATTTTTTTTTCCCCTCTCTGAGCCCATACGGCAGTGGTTGAAGAATATATCCTTCTTGCAATTCATGTCATCTTACTATATGGACAGTAGGTAGCTTTCCTATTCAGCAGCACAGGGCTTTGAATGTCCAGTGATCACTTTGTGTCTTTCTTCAGTGGTTGTTAGACTATGGGGTTTATACTCAGGAAGTCTGTGGGCTTTCCAACAGTGGGAGGTCTTAGGAACAGACTAGGAAAATATATAAATGCTTTTGGAGTAACTAATTCTGCATGCAGATAAATACAGGAAATCTCTCAAAATTCCTTCAGTCCTGTTTTCCAAGATTACCCTTAACAGTAACTGTGGTTAATTCCTCAGTGTTTAAAAGCCTACAGAAATACTAGAAAAGGATCCTGTCTCAAAGGCATAAAAATAAGAAATATATATTGCAAATATAGACATTGAACAAGGACTGCAGGGAAATACATAGTTGCATGATCTCAGAGTTTATCACAAAATGCCCATTGTCATTTTCAGCATGGAATAGCAGCAGAAAAAGCCTCAGAACACTAGTAACACTCTACACCTGCCAGCATTATATGAAAAATTAAAAAGAGGGAGGAAGACAACAGTAGAGTAATAATGGGACTGATGTATGAGGGCCTGTAAAGTGAAAGATGAAGAAACAAGGAAGACCTAAATATTTACAGGGACATATGAACTGTAGGGAGAATGTTTCTTAATATTGCAATAGCTTGGGGCAAGGAAGGCAGATTTTGTAAAGATTTCTTTTTCACCTTCTGAGACAGGTAAAGTGAAAGAGAGAAAGTTAAAAATATAACGACATAGGAACAAAAATAGCTAATACTCTGAACTGGAATAAATTTCATTAGGGTCCCACTCGCACACAACTGCTGTATTTAATAGACTGACTATTGTTATCTGGAAACAGCTGGCTGTGAACCACCTCCACTCACTTAATGAGTAACTCCAGAGTTTTCAGTGTTGTCAAATCAACTCAAAACTAAAGAAAATCAGTGAATCAGGACTAAGATTTTTAAAGGGGTATCACACATCATTTGTACAGCACAGAAACTAATGTGCTGTAGGTGACATTTGCTCCTATTCTTTTCTTTCAGTTGTTCAAAATGTGAAAGTAGCTGTTTAATAACAGAACAATAGAAATGCTATTTTAACTTGCACAGTGATATTGAACTACTGGTATAGAATGTGACTCAGCTGTGCGATATGTGTACATGTCTGTGTGAGACAGGCAGTCACTCATGACTCTCAACACCATCTTCACAAGGCAATTAAAACACACAGCCACAGAAATAACTACTAGGAAAGATAAAAAAGATTGTATGCTCTTTTGATGTTTGTTTTCTTCTGCAAATACAGGTTTCGGTACTTTTCAAAGAGTTCACCCTGCAAAGTAAGCCTGCACAATAAACTTATGCAATATAATTCATCATTTAATATTCTTATTTTGCTTACGTTTAACAATATTCTCCCTCAGGTAAAAATCTAGGTCTGCTTGGACCATGTATTTTTACATAAACCATAGGAAGTAATCCAAAACACTATTCTTTGTAGCTTTCAACGTGAAGAAGTATACTTTTTTAAAAAAAATTATCTTATTATAAAGCATTCCACAGAGAAAATGTAATAATGAAATACATAGAAGATGGCAAGACAAGGAATTTTATTTTACATGGGGGAAATAAAACTTCAAGTACTGGTTATATTCAGCTATCAAAATAGCACACATTACTGTTACATTACATATGTCCACTTTCCAGTGAGCAAAGATGTCATAAGCATCTGTTCCTCTCAGCACAACTATTACTGTCTATATCAGAAATACTCTCGATATAGGTATATAAACTTCTGCTTTAAAAGGCCTGCAAAGTGTCTGTTATGCAGGCAAATCTGGGCACACCTCTTCCAGTTTATATTGCTTTTTGGGTGCAAGTTTTCTAAGATATCTCCGCATGTGCCAGCCACACATAAGTTCACTTTGTCTATTTATATGGTCTCTTCTCTACATTGAGAAGGTAAAAGATATAGACCCTGAGCAGAAGTAGAAATTGGCCTTGTGATTTCCATACTAATTCTGCACACAAATTACACTGCCACAATAATTTCTTTGGTTTTTTAGTGATATGTGAACACTTTCTCCTCAGCGCAGATCAGGACATATAACTTGCCAAATAAAACACAAAATTATTTTTGGCCAGTGTATTTAAATGAAGCAAAAAAACCAAACACACACAACAACAACAAGAGATTCAGAACCTACATATCTTGCCACATGTCTGTGGTGAAAGTGAAGTTTAAACCAATGATTTCAGAATCAATTTCAGTATGCTGTTATGCAACTGTCTTTTACATAAACTGTTAAGAAAACACATCTACCTCAGAATTCTGTGGAGAAATTAACATGGAGAAAATAAATATTAAAAAATAAATAAAAAATAAACATAGAGAATACAGAAGGTTTTTCTAGTTTTGTTTTATTCTTCCTTTACAATGCATTTTCAGATAGAATTTCTAGGATGATTAATCATAGATATCTACATCTCCAATGCATTACTGATTAATCACAGATAATTACATCCTCAATGGGAGCAAGCACCTCTGAAGATCATATAACATTTTAATGACATTTTTTCTTAACTTGTTTTTCTTAAAGATTTTTCTGTCTAATGTTAGGAGACAGGACAGCAGAGCTGAAGCAAAATGTAAAAGAACTACATAAACTTCAAATAGAAAAAAAAAAAAAAAAGGAAAATTCCTGTGCCTTCCATGACTGGCTAGGCATGTATTTTTTCATCTCCAAATTTTTACCACTTGTCACACAGCTTTCATGCTGAAAGAACTCAAATACACATTCACAGACCATCATGAAACATGCAGATTTAGTTCTGCATTTTATTAAGCTAGCCATAACCTCATGAAGTCAAGCTGCTACTGTGTAAAATTTTACTTGATAAATACATCCATCAAAACACACAGTACTGAACAAAAAGCAGCACATTTTACTTATGTCTAGAACCAAAAAAACCCAAATTGTTCAACATGTGGCTTGACTTCCTGATCTGAAACTGTTCCCCAAGGCATCACAGCAGAGCAAGAGGCAGAAGCAATCCAGCTCCCTTCATATTGTCCCAAGTACAGAAGCCAGACAAGACATTTGAGATGCAGTTTAACAAAGCTGCAAATGAGGGAAAGCAACATTTGGAATTAATCAGCAAAGATCATCCTTGTGCTGTGATCTGAAAAACCTGTTCAAGAAGTACTTCGTGCACATCCCACATGATTGCCCTTTAACTGTCACCCACGGTCATTCATGGGATACATCCCCACTCTGCTCCCACGATGTCCCATTATACAAGATCTACTGGAAATGAAAAGAAAACTTTATCACCTTGCTGTGTCAAGCACTAACAACTAAAGTATCTCAGTATTGCTCAGGAGATTGCTCAGGAGATGACTTCTCCTTTAAATTAGCTTTCCATGGGAATGTTTACTATTACATAATTACCTATCAAGCCAAAAAAAATTACTGTTAACAAAATATTTATTCTGAGATCTTAGCTGCTGAGACTACAGTGGAAGAATAAATAAATAACACACTATTTTGATTAAACTATTATAAGCAACATGATATGTAGAAGAGCAAGAATAATGCCCACAGAAAATCTCAAAAGGTTTTTCAGGAAAAAGGCCAACTAATTGCAAGAAAATACAAAACAAATATGCAGATATCTTCTTACACATTAAATTTTGTATCGTTATTGGATCTACCCTCCTTAGTGTGACTGGATGTTAGCTAATCTGAAATCAATACTGAAAATCAAAATGTTAGGCCTTTACAGTCATTCTGCAGTTAGTAATAGCATCAGTTGCTGCACTTAACATGGGGACCAAGGCTAAGAGAAATTGTAAAAAGACTTTTGCTTATTTAGATGCAGAATTTCTCAAACTAAATTGAAATACCTAAGATCGCACATTCTCCCAATTACTGTAATGCATATTTACCAGTAAGAAACCCTCTGGCCAAAATGTCAACTTTAAGCAGTCGGGATACAGTCTGTTTATTCTGGATCTTGAAGGCAGCTACCACAGACCCATCCCTTCATCAGATGGCCATCTTTATATTCTCTTGTATAAAAAAAATTCCCAGAAACCACTTTTGTGCACTGGTTAGGATAACTTTGTTACCCAAGGGAATTATATGAAGGATCAATACCTCAGCTACCTGCAACGAGAGGCTGTTCTGTAAGGTCTCAGGCCTCCAAAGTTCTCCCACTGTAGAAATATACCTTCATGTAAACCCATTCAATAATGCAAAAGGAACAAGAGATTTACCTTTGAAACACTCATTCCAATTGTCTGTGCTCTGATTCTCTAACTTATTAAAAGCTTCAGTCATCAAAAGAATATGACTTAAGCTATTAGAATGATATTGGGATTATCTGACCATGGACAAGGAAAGTCCCCACACAGATTGGCCACACACAGGCCAATAATAACAATGATAATATTGCAGCATAAAAATCCACAATTTTCCACCATATTTACTACTACATTTTGTCTTCAGGTTATACACAGAATTTTCAGCAACACAAAAAAAGTTATAAAAAATATAAAATCCTTAAAAGATGTTTCAAAACAAAAACAAAAAGAAAAATGACATGTCTTAAGAAACTGCAGAAACTGAACATGTATGTGAGGAATCCTTTAGTGACAAAAGATGAACAATATTATTGCCATCTTTAAGAGGTGATGTTTTATGTGGCTAGATGCTGAAATAGTTGAAATTGAAGCAGTAAAGGTAAAATATTTGGTCCTTCAGCATAATTTGAATTCCAGAAAATATTTGGAAACTTACCTGCAGTCAGTAAAGCAAAAGGAATAGAGTGGTCAAAAGGTAAGCAACCTAGCTTAGTTCAGCATTTTCTTCTTAGGGTCACAGAAATAAAATTGAAATTATCAACTGCTTATTTACTCTACTGTATAGAAATATAAGATTGTTCTGCACTTGTAATAGGAAAGTGCAGACTTACAGATAGATTGTTGTAAGAAGTCTTTTTCTAAACTAATTTAAATCAATTATTTGTGAAATTTTAGTTAGAAATTTTAGAATTATAAGTCCAGCTTAGGTCAGTACTCCAATGTGAATTCAAATGTCACATGGAATGCAATTTTTTTTTCTTTTAAGTTTGCAAAACCTCCTTGTAGCAGCACTAGTATTTATTGAAATAGCAGATTGCAAAGTAAAGCATTTTTTAATGAGAAAACTACTATGACCTTCAAAGACCTGCTCTACAAATTCATTTATTAATAGCTTTTTTATTCTTAGTGTGTATACAAATTGTAAAGTTATTTCTGTTCATTATTATTTTCATTCATTCAAAGTATGGGGATCTGTAGATTACATGCCATTGTAATAAAATATAGTACATGACACAAAATCTCTCCCTCCATTACTTATATTGATACTCTTTTGTTCTGAGTAATGGATAACTATAACGACTGAACCTGAACAAGGGCAACAGAATTTGCAATTTTTGTACACTGCTTAAAATTAGCTATAATTTCATCCAAACTATGCACTCAAAACTGCAGTTCAAATTGTAATGTTTAAAAAGCTGCATTCACTACAAAACCAAACCAAACCAAACCAAACCAACAAAAACTCCTTAATTCAGCAAGATCACTAATAATCCATCACAGTACCTTCTATATCAGAAATATAATTTAGACTTGCATTTTCATCATATGCATTGAACACATTTCTTCAGTTATATTCAAGGTAATTAAATCTCAAATGGGTTGCCTAAACGGGTTCCAAATAATTCACAGTTTTAATGCACTGTGGTAGTAATATGCAATATGCTACTCAAAGAGAAGAAATATTTTTTCAAGAAGTTTGCAACAGAATAATACTGAGCTGTCCAAACAACTGTATTTAGCAAATCCAGCTGGCACAGAGATCTATAATTTCTGTGTTTACATCCCCTGCTATAATAATCTTTCAAAGCCAAATTAAAGATGTATTTTATATCTGAGTTAAACTATATTAAAAATCAGTTTACAACTAAGTATATAGACACACCTAACATAAATAAACATGGTTCGAATTCTCATCAAAGCACATAGCATGGCAATTTAAGGCAAGAGGAGGTCCTCTCTTTCTCCTAGATTAGGAGTCACACGTACGTACTTACTTATCCCACAGATAATAAACATGCTTCTGCTTTGTTCCATCCTTCTGAACTGCAATAAAAACTAGAGAATAATAAAAAAGGGCTACCTACAGTCTCTTTTCCTGGGTGACTGAAATGCAGCTGGACATGGATAAATATACATATGCATATATATGTATATACATATACACGCATTTTTATTATAATGTCCAGCATGGAACAGAATGAAATGAAAAATGTATATGTTGAAAATATTTTTAAAAGTAAATCTGAAATAACCAGTACATACAATAATTTCATCCCTTCTTTCATTGGTCATGCTTCAGCAATACTCGGTAGTGAGGGTACAAAAATTCTTGTTCTGTCACACAGTGGACTGTACTCTTTTATCAATGATCAAATAGCTCGTTGGCTTCCTCTGTTGTACCAAAGTATTCTGCCAATGTATTGGTTGAACTTGGATGACTTTCTAATGAATGATGAGAATTGCTAGATATCATACATTAACAAAAGATCACTGCGCATCAATTCACCTGATTAGTATCTTTCGGCAGAACACAGATCTAAGCTATTGTGACAGTAGAGAATCAGCGGCTCGTAATAGTGTCTCATCATGAGTCATGATCAAAGGTCTAGATTTCACGTAGTCATGGTACATTCCAAGCTTTGGCAGAGTCTGCACAACATCTCGAGAGCTACTCTGCATCTTTTTCCTACTCCATAGCTTTTAACAACACAGGAAAACTATCTTGGACTCACTGGAACTACTTCTTTAAAGCAAAATGCTTCTTTCTCTTTGCTAATCAGAGAGGAAACTAGCATTTCTTTTCATCACTTTGTTTTTATCTTCCTCTTCTTTGATGGGCAGGTAAATGATCATCCTGCATGCTGTATACTTCCTTTTAAGGTATCACTGTCACATTTCCCAGCCCTGTCAATTGTAATTCTAACAAAGAACTAATTTAAGCAAAAGCTCCTGGCTGCACATCTCGCAGCTTGTCGAAGAAATTGGCTCAGTTACTATTTAGGTGCCCACACAAGGCTCCACTTAGTAAGGTATTGAGCATGTGCTTGACTGCAAACATGTGGCTTGTCTCATCAACTTAAAATCAAATTAACACTGTAACCTCGATAAAATATACACAATCTGAGGCTGATAGCCAGAAGTAGGTGACATCAAACCACTATTGTTTCCGAATAGTACCTGAATTCATTGTTTTCTTGGGTAAACTTCTATGAAAACATTTAAATTCCACTAATAATAACTGAGAGGAAGCAGTAGTAGTTTAGAAGAGGTTTTAGGTCAATTCCTTTTTTTTTTTTTTTTTTTTTAAAACTACTTGGTGTGTCAAGCCCCTTAAAAACACTTCCCACCTCCTTGCCCTTTTGTCCCTGAGGGCCACCATCTTTGTTGTTCTTTAAGCCTGCTTATATTGTTTGACAATTGTACTTTAGAAGTAGCTGTAAAACCTAATAAGAACGAGACCTCAGCTGGCTGTGCTATATGAGGAACAATTTAAAAAGTGGACAAAATCTGGCTTAGACTTTTCTTAACAAATTTGAGACACCAGTACACATGACAGCTTCACTATTTCACATTTGCTTAAAAACTTTAGAAATGCCCATGCTGATTTTGTTTATCCATGTCTAAGTGGGTAATGCTTCCATTGAGAGAGGAGCTGATTATTAAGTGAAAACATTGGAAGGGGGATCTGTACATGCTTGAGAAGATTTTCTCTTTTTACAGGTACTGTTAGAGCTTGCAGTGTAAACTAATGCAACTTTTCAAGACAAAGTATTAATTAAAATATTTTTTATATATATACGCAAAAACTTACACATTCACACCTTTGAAAGAAACTATAAACATTAACAAATATTCACATTTGTGGGACATCCATTATTATGACAATGTAGATAAAACTCTGTTGTGATTAGCTGTTACAGACTCTTCAGTACATTAGGTTTATTGCTATTTAATGAGACAAATCTTAATCTAGCAGTTAATAAGTATTAAAGTTACTGACACAGAGCACTCACTGCCTGAAATACAAATCAGTCAGGCATAACACAGTCAATCTTTGTAATCTTAAAGAAAACCTGCCGGCTGATTTAACACAGACAACATTTGTCAGCTTCAAAATCACTCTAAAGCTAAAGGGACAGGAATGAAATAAACCAGCTGCACAAATTTGATACAATTAAAGATGGCTTGGGTCAATTAATCCAAATGTTTTGCCCATTACATGTACTTTATATATCATGTATCTAAGATCTGTACATTAAATAAACAATTCATTATTGTTAATAAATAAGTTACAAATATCTTATATGTATCAATAACGCATGTATGATGATTGACACTATTATAGAGATTTATAATTATGTTTTTGATCTGCTGGAAACAATAACAGTTTGTAAGAACACTAATTCAACGGAACATTAAGTACTTTCATTATAAAGAAAAAGACAATGCCATGGATCATAAAACTGGAAAATAAGTAACCTTTCTACCCCTCTCACTTAGAGTTTGTAGAATCAATCCTTCAATCCTTCTCCTCAACCTTGAACAGAGCTATTTCTCCCAAATGGAAAAATACTATGAAGCATGTACTGAAACGTAATTCTGCAGTATTTTTTTCCTCATTCACAAATAGATTGAGTTACACTGGGCTTTAAGCCACATTTTTTTCTTTTTTTTAGTGCATTATCCAAACCTTGCAAAAGCAGAGAACACTCCTCCATGAATTTTGTGTGCATTTATGTGTTTAATTGGAATGTTCTACAAACCTCTCACATATTTAAAAGGTATTTACAGTTTTAAACATCCTCATTTTAGAGAAAGTAGCATCCTCCTTTTTTCAGGTGGTGAAACAGGGGAACGAACACGTTATTTGCCAAGTGACTTTTCAGTTTGGTACTCAGAATAACATCAATATGATTTCTCAGAATACTTATTTTTATACAGCTTTATATAATCACACACAGTATACTGTTGTAATTTCCAGTTGTGTGTACTTAACACTTGAAAATAACAAAAAAATCAGAGGTAAGTTGTGAATACTTTGATCTCAGGAAATTTTCCAGCAGCTGTGCAGGACACACTGGCAAGAAGTATATCAATAAAATACCAAATATTTAGCTGCCTTAATCTCTTTTGGTTTACAAATCTTTCCACTACTGAGGCAGATAGGGCATGTAGTTATGGGAAAGTCTGTTCCAAGAAACTAATGAATATCATCTTGTATATTCTTCAAAATATATATATGAAGATGTATAACACTTTAAAATATCTGATCTAGACTTCTCTATATAGTGATTAACCCCTCAATAATTTTTAAAAACACAGACATATAAATCTGTGAATAAGCAGTTTTGCAGACATAAATAAAACAGAAACAGAAGTGTTTGCTAATGAACTTAGAATAAACACTTTAAAGGTATCATTTACTCAGTCAGTGCAAATTTACACATTCACTTTTTTCATTGATAACAACTTTAAAGATATAGGTCATCAGCAAAGTCTCTGCGGACCAGTATGTTACACACTTTCTCAAGCTTACAACTAATAAACTTAATTATATCAAACTGATTTTTTTTTTATACTGGAATAGAGTAATTAATTTTCACTCTGCCAAGATGTCAAGTTATGTAGTTCTTTTGAACAGGAACATCTGTAGTAGCTAACTTCTATCAGATTCATAAAGACAATATATATTTAAAACCTAAGCCATCTCCCATTAAACAGTGTTTATTACTGACTGCAGCAAGAAGTCTGAGCAATTATTCAGTGAAGTGACAACTTTTAGAGTAAAGGAGTGAATAACTGTATCAAGGAAAATTACTCTCAACCAGATAGATTAGAATTTAGTCAAAGATCAATCTGCATTAAGCATGCGTTTCATTTTCACTCTCTACATAAAGTGGAAAAAGCATTTATTCTTGTATATTAAAATACTGAAAGACATTGACAACTTATATGAGAGGAAGACAAAAGAATTCCATTTCAAGAACACAGACTCTGAACTCATGTTTCCTATTACTCTTACTCAACTGCTGCTTTGCCATGAAAGACTTTTTTCTTTCTAGTTTCACAAAAGTTTATCTGTAAGATACTAAAATACAATTATTTTCATTAAAGTTTATAGTTTAGTCAATACGCAATCAACAGAGGATGCTGAAAGTTACCAATAAATCTTAATATCTTTTGTATTGAGATATCCTGCTCCCCTCCCCATTTATAGGTTGTTGGTTTGTTGGTTTTGGGGTTTTTTTGCCACTAAGTCTTTCTTCAATTAAATAATTATTAATTTTTGGAAGGACAATTGCTGCACGAAATTAGAATGTTCTACTAATTCCATGCTTTCTGGAAACTTTTGAGCAAGAATCAAGGCATATTTTCTTACCTAAGATAATTTGAAGCTTGAGAAGGTGATAGGTAACACTGCAAAGACTTCTCGAAGAGCAGAGAATGCGAAATACAATACAAAAGCCAGTACACCTCCTATAGAACCCAACCCTTACCTAAAATTGCATTAAGACTGTAACTAAGAGTTGAATAGCTTTTTAGAAAGAAATCAAGTATTAATTTGTGGATTTGAAATGACATAGACTGAAACATATCTACAGGTGATTTAATCAAAATATGAAATTGCAAGACTGCATGAAAATCAGCAGTATACTGATAGCCTGAAGAGATCCAGTTTCATCCTCTACTGTTAAATCTTCCAATGTCCTTATCTAACTCTACAGTCAGAAATGCCTGCAGTAGTCAAATACGATTTATGTTGGCTTTAGAATGTTTTATTATTACAAAATGTATTCTTTTTCCCAAATAGCAAGGAAAGGAAACGTTATACATGAAATAGAAGACAGGTCAATCCTGAAATAAGAAAGCATTCCCCAGAAGCCACGATCCAGGATAACTAGCTCTCATTTATCACATATCTCCTGTTCTGCTGGTTTGCTCTACAGCAGGAGAGCTCTGCAGTTCTTCACAGTTAAGCCACTGTGACGGGATGCTCTATAATCTCACATTTCACAGCCAGAAATATCCACCTTCTTGTAAATTATTTCACTGAAGTTATTCCAGAAAAAGAAATAAAACAAATCAAAAATCAAGAAGCCTGTATATCATATTTAGAAAGAAAGCATAGATATAGTAAAACAAGTTAAAAAGAAAATTTTACGTGTTAGAACTTTGGCAGTGACAATGGTGTCTTTTCAAATTCTGTTTATAACTGTATGGGAATATAGCACAAGATTGGCAAGGAGGTTAGTTAAATGTAAATACCCTCAAAGTGACTTGCACCTGTCTGTAGAAAAAGCACATACATCATACTAATTGTTTTACTGACCTTGTGTGCTTCATGAGTAGAACCTCTGTGTTAGATAACATAGCCCTGTGAGAAACTCTGGGCACCTTATCACTATGTCTGAGATTCCTGCTTTGTTGTGAGGAAGAGTGGGAGGCTGCACTTGCCTGAAGCCTTGAAAAACAGGTGAGCTCAGCAGGCCCAGTGATCTTCCAGCAGGGCTGAACTTACCAGTGCCTGCGTCCCCGCTTGTGTCACCTCTGCCTGGGAGCTCAGGTGCGACTTTGGAGATCCCCCAGTAGAGAGGTAACTAAAATAAATCTTGCTCTTTGCAATGCATTCTTGGCCTCTGGCTCTTCTTGTGACATGCCTGCATATGTGTGGACAATAACATCTAAGATTTATACTGAACTTTCCTTATTTAATAGATTTGTAGTTATTTTCTTTTGGTTAAAAGAAAATAGCCTGTCTTTGAGAAACAGATGATTCTTCTCATACTCTCAAAAGGTTTGAGCTTAAAAGCTTTCTAATGTAATGTATTATCTTAGAAAATATTCTGGTGATTTAAAGCAAGGTCACTACGGAAAGTGAAAAACAGCTGCTTTAGGAACACATAGCTGTGATTAGCATACAAATAACAGACATTTGTCTTTTTTACAGCAGTGATTTTTACCTAACATTGCTATTATAAGTCCCATAGTGACCATGGTCAAATACTACTTGGTGAATACTAAATTTATTTTCATTTTATTATCTGAAATGTATAAGTCTCCTTACTCATTCAGTAATCATGAACAGATGAACTGAAGAGCACTAACTCCTATTTGATAAAGCAGTTTAACATTATGACTAACTGTATTAAATAAACTTCTTTTTTTTTGGGGGGGGGGAGTGTTTTGGTTAGGGGTTTTTTTGGGTTTTTTTGGTTTTTTTAGAGGAAAGGAAACCATACATTTTTACACTAAAATTAAAGTTACAATAGTTGTAAACCACTATTTTTTTAAACTTGAAGTTGTCAGAATGAATTGATTGCAGCCTTTGTGCACTAATTTAATTAAGTTAGCACAGTTATCTCCAGAAGTAAGCCTTTTAGTATTTAAAAAACATCACAGTCTCAGGAAATCTTATTTAGCTCCTGTACAGTCTCTTCATTGTAACACTGTGCTAAGAGTGCTATATTTTACTCCTGGGAAGTAAAAAAAAAAAAAACACAAACCCTACAGAAGCGAAAAGGTCAACAGAAAGGTTCGAGACCAAAAAAAAATATCAAAGCAGAGCCAAGCACATTTGAAGAAAAAAAAATGTAAAAGATACGTATCTATAAGCATCCATACCATACTTATATCCAGAAGTATTTATATAATTTAATTTAGGTTAAACTGCTTGGTTTGTATGTTTGTTTGTTTTTAAAAAGCAACTGGAGAATTTATCTTTTTTTACTGTAACAATTTTTATGTCTATGGTAATTATGTCTAAGTTTGGGAATGCAAAGATGAGTCCTTCCATCTGGGATCTCACATATGCCTTTGCAACATTGTTAGTCCAGGTACACATCTTCATCCACATTTACATGAGAAACTTCTCACTAAAGAGAAGTTTTTTCTTGGAGAGATAAGAAAAGAAAAAAATTTCAAGTTTTCATAAATTGCCAGACATAACATACAGAAACTTGAATTTATTGTCAGCACAGAAGACTTCCACTTTTTTTCTAAACTTTTAGCTCTAAATTATTGGACAGATTACTCTGCTTACATTCGTAAAAAAACAAAACAAAACAAAAAAACCAAAATCCAAAAACATATACCTAAAATGCTGACAAGAAAGGGCCACCAAAACAGGGCCAGAACAACACTATTTTCAACAGTCCCTCAAACCAAATAAGCTTTTCTGCACAAAAACATGGAGTTTGGCAACAAATTTGCCAACAAGTTCAGGTAAGCCAGGTAAAAAAATCCCTAATGAATCTGCAAGTGTACCTCCTCTAATAACAGAAAACTGCTCACTTCCCCAAGCACGAATGGCAATAATGTTTATATGAGATAATCTGAATGACCTTAAAAGGCTTTCGTCTGTTTTCTTAAACAGCATCTTCTGAGAAAAAAAATCACTCTAAAAAGACATGAAAAGGTCAATATAATACTTTAGATGATGATGATAAGGAACATAGGAATCCTTCTGAAACTCAGGCATACCTTCAGACAGCAGGCATACATTTCAGATCCACTCAACTAACATTTAATAAATGAGTTTAAGACTTCCAGAAAGAACCTAATGTGGTAGGGCAAGTACAACAAAGGAAAACTGCAAAACACGCGGCAGGGTGCATCTTCAGCCAAATGTTCTGCATTCTAGTAAAAATCTATTTGGGAGAGCAGATGGTATTTCAGCATGGAGCAATTTGCATCTCTGCTGATGGAAGGTTTTTTGTGGGGTTTTTTTGTTGTTGTTTTGAAATGGGTTATTTTATCTTATTTTAAACCTTATTGCAGCTTCAAAGACTCCTACTAAGAGGCTTCTGAAGAACTGTGCTGGCTCGATGGGCTTCAAAATTACACTAAAAAAAGAAGACAGCTCATTTTCTAGATGATGCCCACTCCCACACACCTAAAGTTAGGAGAGTTAAGTATGACCAAAATGATTGTTCATGTTCTTCTCCAAATACAATCTTAGCCAAACAGCCAGTGCATTGCCAGGGAGCATGGTACGACATTTATTAGTTGTGCAGTGTTAAGGTATGCTGTCACACATATGGATTCTCAGCCTGAAAAGCTTCTCATGGCCATTACACTGGTGTCCAATGCTAGATGGGCCTCAAAAAACACTGAATATGTTCCAGTTAACTTTTTCTGAGACAAAATTTTTCTCACATACTTTTTTTGCAAAGAAGAGGAGGAGGATTATACTTCCTCCATAGAAACTTACACATAAGCTTTATTGTCCTGTTCACACAGAAAAAGGATAATGAGTATTATTTCTGGTTTGTGTTCTGGAGACCTCTAGGAATGCCTTGTGAGGGATAAAGAAAACCTTCAGCTGACTACTATCCAGCAGAGACTGGATATTTTAAAGGTCATCGACAACTTAATACAGGTCCTCATGCGAAGAGTACTGTTACTGCAGTCATCAGTGCGCTAGTGTTATAAAGACAAGACAAAAACAAATGCAGAAGTTACATAAAAATAAGATCAGTAAAACAAAGACACCAGCTGGAACAAACACAAAGTTAACTTGTAACAATTTGGAGTAGAACACTGTTGAAATTGCAGAACCATTATTAATATTTAAAATAGTATTTCAAAATAAATTCTGCATTTAAGAGGTTCCAAATACCAAACAAAGCAACTAGGAAAAGCTTATGTCCTGTGAGCTCTCTTGTGAAGGGGAAACAAAAAAAAAGAAGTGTTAAGAATCTTCCAGCAAAAACCATGCAACATCATTGCCTCATTAAATGAAAAACAAACTTATAGTGACATTGGCCACAAAATATAAACTTACCACTTGTCAAAATCAGTTAAAACGTTAGAATCTATTTCTGTGCTGCAGTTTGCTTTTCCAAATCTAGACTCGTGTCTTTCACTGTGTTGGGTTTTAGCCGTAGGCATTTTTGTGACAATCATAGGTAAGAAAGAGACGTGCAGCACTGAAAGTCTCTAGAAACTGCATAATCCAGATTAGTTTTTAAGTCTCTGGCAGTTCTCAGTTTTATTCTGACACTCTAGTACTTTATACAACTGTAGAAACACACTTGCAGACAAGATTACCTTAAAAAAAATCCTAAAAGAAAAACATAGGCGCTATATATATATATATATATATAACATATCAACACCAGTGTTTTCCATGGATTACATATATCCTGAACCAATGTACTATAGAAAGAATGTAAAAGGGCTGCGAAGAAAGTAAGGGAGAGGGATATCTAGTGGACAAAACCAAGACCATGTAAGTTAAATTTTATGAAAATCCTTAGCCAACCTTTTTTTCTTTTCTTTTCTTTTTTTAATTAAACCTGTGCTTAAGGCTTCCTGAGCTTGTATACTTTGCTTACTTTGCTTTAGAGCAGTGGTGTCAAACTCATTTTCACTGGGGCCCACATCAGCCTCACTGTTGCCTTCAAAGGGCCGAATGTAATTTATACAGTCCTAAAATGTTTGCTCAAAAGTATATCAGAAATGCGGAGAACTGCCTTGTGGTTGCATTCAAAATAGAGATGTGAATCTATTTCAGAGGGTAGATATTTACTTCTTACAAACTATAGCTATATTTACATGTTTGTGTGAACTTTTACTTTGATAAAAATATTTCAGAAGCCCCAAATCCTAGAGATTAGAAAGCCTGTTTCCTGCTCAGATCTTCTAAAAAGGTGACCATTCAACATGTCCCAAATAGCAAGACTAATAAAGAATTTGCAGCATGAGTTCACAGTTGGAAATTACAGTATCACAGTAATTCCTGGAATTCTAAATCAGGCAGATATACACTGCAGTAAGTTCAAGTGTGGACAGCCAAGCAGCTGTGTCATCACATAGCAACAAAAGCTCCATAATCCACCTAAAGAACCCACTTGGTTGTTGGCCTACATTATTTCCAGTGTACACTGATAAGAATACCTAAGGATTTTTTTAATGCTTGAAGCAAGATCAGAGATGTCTCCAAGAGCTGCAGTCGTATTTTAACTTCTTCTTTCTTCCTCCCTTTATAACTACCATCAATTTACAATAGGCCCTCTGGACAAATCTATCTAGTTCTTGTACCATTGTAACACAAAGATTCTGAAGCATCACAAAAATTCTTCAGTCCACAGAGCAGGTGGGTCAGGTAGCTGGGTCAAATTGAATTTGATTTTATATACAGGTACGGCACTTTTATAGTAAGCTTATTTTCTCTGTCAGGAGGCTTAATAAGCTACAATTGTTTATTTTTCTGACATAAGCCTGATAAACAGTTTTTAAGCATTTACACTGGCCAAGGGATAAATACAGAAATTAATAAGACAAAAATGTTTGCTGCAGTTGGTTTAATTTGAGATGGCCTATAAAGGTGAAGGAATACTTTAAAGATAAAATGCATCTGTTTTGTAAGCAAGGGAACAGAGGTGGTGGCAATCCAAGTAAAATAGATTTAATATAGTATGAAACTCATCAAATATGTACCTCTCTCAAGTGTACAGTATCCATGGAACTGCACAGGCTGAAAATATTTGCCCTATTGGTGTGGGGTTTTTACCACACTTTCAGTTTGCAAGCACAGTTTTGCTATCAGGTCTCATACATGTAAGTTACGTTTTTCACTAATGATAAATTTTGATGGTTTGCATTATGTGTAAGTAAAACAATGTTGATAACATCAAGATATTCAAAGTAAAAGAAGAGATACAGCAGACTTATTTTAACAAAGAATAAAACTATTGCAATCAAATGGCAACTATGTATTCAGTGTTGCTAAGAACGGAAGAATGGCTGCAAAGTGACTTTTGTTAATACTTTAAGATTCCTGTCCAGATAAACCAAATCAGTACAAAAATTACTTAAATAAAGAATAATTGTGTAGGCAGAGTGTTATCATATTCCTTTGAAAAGTGCAGGATCCAGACATGTTCATGAGATAGTATGTTCAGATATAACTCACTATCCTTCCTTATTCCCAGCCAGATACATCACAACTTTACACCTTTCTTCCTCTTTCTAGATTTTGTAGATCTACATCAAGCTCCAAGCATTAGGATTTTTTTCCATGAAGCTAAATCAGCAAGCTCTTTCTTTATGCTAGTTCTGAACTTTATCTCATCTGCCAAGGTTGCAGAATGATGTGGAATAAATGAACACCTGCTCTTGAAAAGGAAGCTATCTGAAACGCCAGGCTTTGGCAAGGTCAGTACAGAATACGCATGTCACCCAGAAAATCTGTTACAATGACCAGTTGCCAAGGCATTTGTTCCCAGTGAAGCACAGGTTAAAACTGCTGTCAATAATTTGTCTTTAGAAGACAAAGAATCAAGAGAGATAAAGAAAAAGAAAACCAACCAACAACAACAACAAAAACCACCACAAACACATTCACAAACCCTACATTTGAAAAAGTTTTATGAAGTAAAAGATTTGAGGTCCTTCTTCCCTACTACTTGTAAACATCTAGAAGTAGGTCATTTTCATTGACACATTGAGTCATGATTTGGTCAGATCTGAGTCACTAGTTCATTATTTTCCTTAGGGAGGAAAAACTTGTCAATGTACTTGGTAACAAACTGACTTTGACAGCAAAAATCTGGTGCAAACCTCACCTAAAAACCTATATTTGTTGTGAAGTTAGAAATACAAAAATATGTATGCAAAGTACTTTTCACTATTTAAATTATTTGTTATGTTCTCGTAAAGAGACATACAGCCTTCTTTGTCTATTCTGAGAGATTTACCCTGTATGAGTAGCATAATTACTGGTGATTAGTATAAGGTGTAAGGAAGCACTGAAAATATTAATTCAGAAAAGTTCACTAAATAATCCTACATTTTAAGTTGTCAAATTATCACAAATTCCGAAATCAATCTTTAAGCATGAAAGTATTAGGAGAGTCAACAGCAGAGAAGCCATGCTAATAGGAAATTATGTCCTCATATAATTTAATAAATTTCTTCTGGCTTGGTACATGTTTAAAGACAGAAATGCAGCTGTCTTGGAAGTTTCAAAGAATGTAATCTTCTGGGACCTATTTGGCATCCATAAGCACAATAGAGTCAAATTTGATTTTGAAGACATCAGAAGGATAGACGTTATTCTTTTCTGTTTATAATGGACAGTATTAAACAAAATAGTAGCTTTCTTCTAAAGATAGTAACAATTTTTGTTCTTCATTAGCTGAACATGGAGGACTGTTATTGGCTTTTTTTCTTGCTGACAGCATTTGGCATATTCAAGACTAAATGACAACCTTGCTCGGCTGCACATTATTTTGTGTTCACCCAATGGTCTGATACTAAAGCTTTAGCAGAATTCCACCAAATTTTCTCTTTTCTCTTAATATTATCGCTGTGTATTTGTTTGAGTCTGAGACAGCTCCTTTTAAGATTTCTAATGATTTCTTCCACAAAATATCTGTGTGTCTGATGACTTCAAAATCAGATCATTGCAGAGTTCAGTTGAGTGTAAACGCATCATTGGCACATAACTCTGGAATAGTCTGTACGAGGTTTTGAAGAGAGCACAAAGTCTTGTACAAGTTAGTGAAAAAGGAATCTGAATGAGAGTCTATCTCCATAATTTTAGGGTATGATTTTTGGGTTTTTTTTCTCCTATGGCTTATTGGTTTATTTTATTTGCCTTATTTGCATGTCAGATGTCAAAGGCCTGAAGCTAAAAGTGGGACTGTGTGGCTGACTCCCCAGCCAAGGAGAAAGTTCTCAGGGACAACTAGAATTCTTTACGTAATATCCTGCTCTGACCTCAAAAGATATGATGTTCTAAAATAACAGCATAGGGATTGACAGAGATTTAATTATATTCTTGATAACTTTGGCAAGGAAATACCAGAGGGTCTATTGATCTTAAGTAAAGGTTTCACCTAGTCTGGTTAACATACTATTTACTTTTGGGCAATTAATTACACATGTCCTCTACTACAGAAGGAGAATGCTAAATTTCTCAGTAACCATGACAGGTCAGTAGGGCAGATGTCTATTTTAAAGATAATGGCCTAAGGGCTTTATGATTGAGCCATTAGCTCAAATTTCAACTCATATGGATTTCTAGTTGTAGCAGCCTTGCCATTGCCTCTTAAAGCTGATTTCATTTTAGTCTTTATAGCGCCATTTTATCAAACTGCAGATTTGAAGATTTTTTAAATTTAATTTTCTGCTTTTCCAAAGGATTTCACAGCTTACTGTTCAAAAGTGTTCTATTAGTCATAACATGGCCTACATGTTATGCCCTTTTTTTTTTTTTTTTGCTCGTAGCATTTCACAAACTGTGAAGAGCAGATTTTATGCTAACTTCTTCCATCTTTTCATGCAATTATTATAAAAGGTGTCAAGATGCAAGTGTAGAAGCGGTAAGGTATGCTAAACTTCCCCCCCTCTTATCCTTTATTCTTTTGTTTGTTTGTTTTAAGCCAGAATGGACCAGCAGAGTTGCCTGGAACACCTATGCTGAATATAGCACATTTGAAATGTGGAGACTTTAGTTTCTATCATTTGATACAAAATGAGAAAGAAAAGACCTCCAAGAGCCACCTAGACCATTTCAAACCATCACAGAGAAACCAGTCATACACAATGCACTTATGTCAACTTTCCAGTAGGCTGATCATGAAACCCCTTGCCAATGGATATTCCATTACTTCCCTTTAAAAGGAATTGAGGTGGATTAGCATTTCAGTACATTCTCATCTAACAGCCATCATTGTCATCTACTTATGTAACAGCCAAAGATATATCCTCTCTTCTTATTTCCAATTCAAGAAGATAAAAAAAGATATGAAAAGTCTCCAAAGGTAGAGAACCTTCTAGGAATAACCCAAGAATATCTGTGGAAAACAAATCTTCAAGGAAAATAAAATAAATAAAATAAATAAAAATGAGGCCCCAAAAATTGCATTTGTCCCCAGGTACAATGAAGTACATATTTGTTGAAGGTCTGGATCTGGATATAGGTCTATCACTATACTATAAATAATGTGTTACATCACTTACTATGATTCCTTGTTTCCTGATAAATTACTTTAAAAGCCCTGGTTACAATCTCTCTCCTGCCTCTAACTGCTGAAAAAAAATCAGAAGTTGTATAATTTAATGAGCTATATGAAATTTAAGACTTATCTGATATACTATATAGTAACAAACTGTAATATGAAACTCTGTGTAGCATAAAAAACACATCAGGAAGATAAAAGCAAAGCTAGGGAAACATATAGCTTGTTCTCCCACTTCATATGACTTCATTACTAGCCATTTACTAAGAGTAAATGAGTCACTAAACAAGTTTTCAGGTTTACAGCATTTCTGTAAGCAGGAAAATATTTTCATTTGCCAGTATTTCTACATCTGCTAATTGATGACATTACTAGTATGAAAAATTAGGTGTCCAAGATCTTACAAATCAATAACAAAACACAATATTTGGGGTAACGACCCTAATTAAAACCCTAAAAATCCTTGAAATTCAGAAAAACATTTTCATATTAATAATTTTATGTTTTTATGGATGCTTATAGATAAACAGTGAGAGAAGTTAAATTACTGATTCTCCAGCAGAGTTGAACATAATGGCAGTACATCTTCCCTGATTTTAAAATGCTAAAGAATGTTCTGTCAGGAATAGATTTTCTTCTCACTTAAGCAAGAACTAAGCTAATGCTTGAAAGGTCATTGCTCTTCTGTTATTCTTCATTGTAAGTCATTGCTACAATAAAACAAACTGAAAAAAAATATTTTCCTCAAAGTTTTCCCTACAGTTACTACAGAACAGTACTTGAGGTGTTAAAATGTTCCTCCAAATGGTTCGTGAAAAGTGTCTGAAATCCCTGAAATGACTTTGAAGAGGACCAGAGAGTGGAAAGCTCTTATGTTTTCCATAGCTGAAGTGTCATAAACAAACAGCCTCCAGGCACCAGCTCTCTTTCTGCATTAGCTGCCCCGTAAAACAAGATTAGAGGTATAAATTGAAAATAGCAAGGAAGCATCCATCTTCACTTCCAAATGGTATGCCACTAATTCCTGTAGTCATTTATTGTATGCAGTGAGGTGACATAGGCAAAAACGAGGTTGTTTTCTGATCTTATTGCTAAATTCAGTTTATTCTAATCTCCAAATCTTGTCAATATCTTGCCTGTCAGAACTGAGAGAAGTCCTCACAATGGCCTTCTAAGTGCACAGAGCTGGTGTAAACAATAAAAATATTTTTTAAAAAATCGTCTTGACTTTGTTGTCCCAAGGTAAGCATATTCTAATAGAGGATATCAAAGGTGGTATAGCCTCCTGAAAGACCCAGGATGCGACAACTGAAACTTTAGCAATAGCTTTGTTAGCAAAAAAATACACATTAAATGCATGGCAAGGTCTGGAACCTACAGTAATTTCCAGGCAAATTTTCAGAAGGTCACAGAGTGCAGAAAATTTCACTTGCACAGTCCAAGGAAATGGTCCAATGGAACAGCTGCTTTATTAAGCTCTCTCTACAGCTGCAACCTAGAAAAAGGCTACAATACAAAGGAGAATTCTTTTCCATCTGTACTCTCATTTTTACTGGGAAATCTGCTGGCAGAATAATGCAAAAATGTGTTGAAAAATGGTAAATAAGGAGAAAACATAAGCATCTATTGTTTTAATAGAAGAGGAAAGAACAGAACCCTTCAAGAGGAAGGAAGAGTGTGGGGTGGGTTTTCACAAGTTGGTAACACACACAGCTCAGGAATTGATATTTCTAGGAGGTTTAGAACTCTCTCAGAACCACGACAGTAAGTAAAAAGTATAGGTTCGTATTTCAGGGTATTGAAAAAGTTCTCTAGCAGAAGGAATGCTAGAAGGAAGTTACTATATGTTCATTTCCTGAGGCTGCAGACTTCAAGCTGAAACAAAATCCCTCACACCAAAATATTTGTGTTCACCAGGGACCATCACAAATAGTAGCAATGAGGAAGAACAAAACTGTAATCAGCAAACTTGGGGATTATTTGGGGTTTTATTTAGTAATCAGGATTTTGCCTAATAATGGTAGTTGTTTTATTGTCTCACATAAACGTGAACAGTCATGATGCTTATAAAAATTACTCATGATGATATGCACTTAACTTCAACTGCCTTTGCAAATGACAAGCTATGGCAGAAACAAGGTCGACTCTTCTTTATATCTAGCATTAATAAGAAACATCAGAAACATATTTCTGTACTATACTGATTTAGTGATTAATTTACGAAATAGAAATTCCATGGAAAAATATTTAAGTTCTTTTGCCTATATCAATAAAGGGAGAAGACAATACAAGTTATACATAGTCTTCCAGTCAGTGAACACTGACCTAAGCATAATTTGGACAAATTCTGGCTCATTGTTAAAATACAGTTTTACTCATTTTTCATGCTCATTTATTCAAATACATCATCCTCCAATGCTTGATATATAAAAATTCAGAAGTTGTAGTTACTACCCTTTCTGTACAACTAGCACAGCTTTATGCCTGAAATCATTTGACTGGGTTCCCTTCAGCTGTCACTGGGGATATGACTAGAATACTAATCCTCCTTAACACAAACTGCTTGTACAAGCTCTTCCTGTAAGATTATTTCTTGAAATTTAGAATTCAGGAGTGTGTGACAGTACAGGGCGGGGGGGGGGAGGGGTGGGGCAGGTAAAGGGCAAGTTTATGAATAAATAGGAGGTTCTTAATGAAGTACTGACTGACAAAACTACTGGCAAAGATCTTGTTCACTCACCTGATGTCACTGAGCTCTTCTGTATAATCTTTCTAATGCACCAAACCATCTACAAAAGCACACTATAAACACACACTGTCAAACACCCAAGCATGCACAGTTATAAAAGTCACAAAGAATGTCTGTACCATGTAAAGACTGCATCTGAGATAAATGAAGATTGTTTACATCAATGAAAAACATCAAGGAACAACGAGTATTTTATTAAATATTCATATTTCTCACATAAAATGAAAAGAGAAACCCCAACATTTTACTTACAAGCATATTTTTGTATTCATAGTAAACCAGGAAGATTAACCAGTATTGGTTGTTTTGAGTATTCTTACAAAACATGTAAAGTTTTCCTTGCTTCATCAACTATGGCTTAACATCTTAATGGCAAAAGAAGGGAAAAAAAAAAAAAAGAAATTATAGTTTTCTAATACTGTGAACTATCTTAGTTGTACTTTCCAGGCCAGAGGTATGTGTTTCTATTTCTTCACTAAAGTGCTTCAGAGCTTTAAGGTATGACAGTTACACAACATTATCAATTAGATTACTGATGAGAATTAATTTCTGCAGAGTCCATTAATGAGGGCAAAAGTTTTCTTTATCTTTCATAAGCAGATATTAAATGTCTGATATCATGACCTACATTTAAAATATCATTACACTTTTAGGCTGAAGCTTAAGGGAACTCTAGGAGGCCTGTTTCCTTTTACTGACCCCATACTCCATCCACCTCTGGGGAAATAAAGAGATGCAGCAAACAGCATGGGACTGGGTCAGTCTGCAAGAGGTACAACTGCAGGTATCTTAGGAGTATCAGCACCTGTCATAGGCAAAGAAAGACCTTCCAGCTTAAACTGAGACCACTAACAGGTGGCAGATAGTTGGGTGTATGTATGTAGGAAGGTTGAATGTCAGGAATTGAATTTTTCGAACTGTCAAACAGAAGTTTCCTATTTGCCAGATGCAAAAACTACAGTCTGTTTGTAAATTTTTATAACAGCTGGTATAAAAGTGGCATGTCTCAAATCAGGAAGGAAACAAAGTAAGATGAAGAAGAGGAAATCCTTATCGTACTACAGCTACATTAATATACTAAAAGCAGTTTCTGTTATATATTATGATATGCTTGGATAAAGAATTGTATTTGTAACCATACTACCTGATTTAAGTGCTATACATTTCTGCACTATGTGGGTGATGAAGCACTGGAACGGGCTGCCCAGAGAACTTGTGGATGCCCCATCCCTGGCCAGTGTTCAAGGCCAGATTTGGTGGGGCTTTGAACAACCTGGTCTAGTACAAGGTGTCACGGTCGGTCAGAACTAGATAATCTTTAAGATCCTTTCCAACCCAAACCATTCTAATATAAGTCTATGATCCTATGACAAATAAATGCTTATACTTGTATTTTTCATTAATTTGGTTTGGGTTAAATATTATTTCAGGGTATATATTATAGCAAGGAATTCCTCACAAAAGAGCATGGAGAATATATAATTTTTAAGGCCTTGGGAAACCTTAACAATACACTCGGCACATCCTTCAGTGTATCAAGCAGGTAACAACATGGGTCCTCACTGGGGCTGCACAGGCCAGATAAAAGCTGATACAGCAGGGGTCAAGAGAAGCAAAAGCAACTTGATTAAGGCTTGAGACACTCTGGCATTCAGTAAAATATTGGGATATCTCCTTCACTGCAAGTGCCATATGGCCAGAATGCAGGTAAGGGGTCAACAAACTGCTGCAGTGAGTTGAACCACACAAGGTGACTATGACAGGTTCTTCAGCAATAGAGAACATATGCTTTGTCTTCTGGAACTCTGCATGCCATATTCAGAACAAGAGAAAGCATATTATAAATTAATTATAAAACCAACAACAAATAGACTAATTTTGTGCAAGTTGCCTTTCTGCAACATCTTCCCCTTTTCTGTTTCTGCTGTTTTCCAGTGGTTTGAACTGGAAGGTGAATACAAGCATAACAAAGAAGAAATCATGGGAATTTCTCACATTCATCCCTTAAAAAAAAAAAATCCACCATATAAAGCTGAGGTAAGAAAAACTGATCCTGAACTCACACACGGTAACAAACTTTTAGAGCCACTTGCCCAAACAACATCTCAGGAAACAAGCTGTGGAAAATGAATGAAACCCCGTCTCTTCCAGAATAAAAGCAAGAAAGGAAATATTTTTCCTCAAATGTAAAAGCTTGCTTTTTTTTTTTCTCTGTCTTTTCTTCTTTTTTTAACTTTAATGAGCTATCATCACTCCTGTGGGAGTGAGTAACGAAAAGAGAGAAAGGGAGAAAATAAAAATTAAGACTCACTTTTGTTTCAGTTTTCAAAAAGAATAAGAAAAAAAGAAATAAGAAAAAGAAAAAAAAAATCAAGTGATTAAAATCTTAGAATTTGGCACTCAGCTTTTTTCTTTAAAAAAAAAATCATTAATTTTACCTGCCTTTGTTAATATTGGCTCTACTTTCTCGTTATCTCTTCATATTTTTCCAAAAGCTTTTCATATGTCCCCTTACCTTTTTACTAAAATGAATTAATTTTCTTTTTATGCTCTCTCTATTCTTTTTCCTTTTCAGTTTAACTAATGCTGACATTTTTATAGTTACTTCATTATTTTCCTTTTCTTTTGGGAACTATTTTTTTCTTAGCCTTACATCTTTAACTGTATCATGAAGGCACTTGGCTTTTTTCCTGTTTCTTTCATTCTGTTCACTTGGAGATGTGATCAGTCATGCCTTAATCAGTGTGCTTTTTAAGACTGCTCAGCTGTGTTCCATTTTGGCAGAATCTTCTTTCTCATTTTTCACTTTACTAAGTAAATTTCTCAATGCCTTCAAGTTTGCTTTCCCTGATTCTAAAATTCTTGTGTGGCTATATGCTTTTAGGAGCTATTGCTTCTAGGATGAATCCAAGAAGGCTGATAACACAGGTATTACAAGACCTAATTTCATACAGTTTCAGGTAACTCATAACAGTTTATATTCTGATAATTTTATAACCTTCCTCTGATTTACATTTTTTGTAATAAAACTTTCCTATGGCATTTAAACCCCTCAAAGTATTTTACCTCAGGAAAAACAAATGCTTACTCATACTACAGATACTAAATCATACTACATATGTTGAAAACATGATATAAACTAATAATTCAATGCAAATGAATCTAGGAAAAAATAAAAATTAAGAAAGTATGTAAAGAAAGTATAACATATATACATAAATAGTTTTTTCATAAACAAAGAAGGAATTCAATTGCTATTTCACAAACTATTTTTTGCAGGGTTTTCTGCTTTTATCCAGATAGTACCATTATTATGCTTGGCACTTTACAGATGTCTTTGAAAACGAGGTCACTGCCTTGAAGAGCTTATAATTAAAACCCCTGTGAATTATATACTGAGTAAGTAAGGATAGTGCATATATCTGCCTGTGAGCTATACAGACAACATTATTCACTGTTACATATTACATATTTCTATTACTTTGGGTTCCAGTTCATACGTTATCTGACATGAAAATAAAAACAAACAAACGGTGGAAGATAAAAGCAAAAAAATCTAGCCAGATTAGTTTCCTCATTTGCTTTTTCATAAATGTAAGCAAAATGAATGGGTTACCAAGACAACCATTTTAAAAAATCAGATTGTCGAAACCTGTTAGGAAACAAGTACTCTATAAAATGAGCCTTTGGCTAAATGAAGTCAGCTGATATGATGTAACTTAAATTACCTCATCTTTAAATTAAAGCATCTTGAACCCATTTGGTCTGTGAATGTTGACCATTATCACAGTCCACAATTGTCATTCTTCAGATTGTTAGCACTGAAAATGAATAGCTCAACATCTAGGGAACTTATAAGGCCACAGTAGTTCCACTCCTCCTTTTCCCTTCCCTGTTCTTCAATATACATTTTCATTGTGCTGACAACCACAACTGAAAGGAATACTTTTGCAGAGCTAGCAGAAAAAAGGTTAAAATTTTCCCAGCCAGAAAGCTGAATTGAAGAGATTGTTTAGTATTCATAATATCACTTGCTTGGCCTCCTTGCTATCTAGGCAACTAGGGATTTAGATCCTGTGTATATAAACCAAAGAGAACAATGCGAGAAGAATAAAGGGTTTGTAATTTCCGTTTATATTTGTCACTCCAACTTTGCTTCTCTTTTTCGAGTTCTTACATTTAAAATCAGCAAAAAGTTTTCACTTGCCAATACTATGAACTTGCAATGAGTATTGTTATCAAATGAATGACATGTTGAGAACATCACAATCTCCGAGGGGGTGTATACCATTTCTGTAACACTAGTCCTATATACTGACCTCTTCACAACTGGAGGAGAAAAAAAAATAAAAATAAAAAAGCTACAGTTTATTTCTGTTTCTTTGTATATATAACATATGCCTTTTACATGCATTCTGTACCTTAAAACACAGAAATACAGAGATCTTTAAAAGGATGTGCTGCTTCTATAACAATGCTCAAAGGGACTTTCCATTAAAAATATTTAAGCTTAACTGTAGCTTCTTAAACATTCCAAAATTTCTTTTAGTAGATTTTCTGGAATCTCTGGAAAACACTAAGAGCTCCAGATGGAAGAATTTTTTGAAAAGCTTGATTCAAAAGACTTCTGAATTTTGGCAGATAAATGCTGCATATGTTGTGTGGAGGTGATCTCCTGTGGGGGACAGGAAGATGATCTCTTAATGCACATTCACCAACTGTCATAAGGCTGAAAATAATATGCATGTATTGTGCAAAGATACTTATCAAAACTGCAAACCCTGTTCTTCAGTGCAAAAGCTGAAAAAACTCATAAAAGAGAACTCTCATGTTCTTCAGGGAATGAATTAAACATTCTCTTAAGTGTATACACCATTGGGAAAAAAAAATGTAGTCCTTTTTAATATTTATATAACTGTCTTTAAAAAATACACTTCCAACAGCATGCTTTATTGGGGAAAAAAAACCAAAAACAAAACAAACCAACAACAACAACAAAAAACCAACCAACCAACCAAAGAAAAACAACACAAAACAAGCATGCCAGCATCACATTCAACAATCAAGTTGATATTTTCAGTCTAAGCGAAGGTACAATTCTAAACTAAAAGTCAAATAATCAGACTAAATTAGGTTAACTATGACAAAAAGCTGGTTCTGTTTAAACAGTGGCAGTACACTAACCTCTCCACTTAAAAAGTTTGCTGATTTAGATATCTGTAATGCTTTAAAGGATCCAATGGAAGATACAAGCCATTTACTCCAGAACAGATCTAAAAGGTACTCATTAAAAAAACCCCTACAATTTACAGGCAGCTTTAAAAATTCTGTCATTTAAAACAGGTCCAGCTGTTGTCTTGGCTCCCAAGAGGCCCAGGACGGGACAGGGAGACCCATCATGGGCCACAACTTGTGACTAAGGAAAAAAACATGTCCCAGTAGACAAAGTTTGGGAAATACTTCTCTAACGGCTACATGCCAGTATAGAAGCATACAATAAGGAGTTGTGCTGCACTAAAAGTTATACTTCAAATCTCAACATCTTCGTCCCCGGTTGCCCAGTATGGAATAGGTGCCTACTATGAGGGGCATTGTTTGTATAGGAAGGATGAAATAACCTGAAAAACATGGTTCAACAAATTATCTCTTCCCATAACCTCATTTTAATATTTACAAGAAAAAAGAATTATCAGCAAATAAACAAAAAAATCCCAACATTTACATAAAATTGAGACAATTTAACAACTAAATATATGACACCGTTAGTAAACATACCAGAATAGGCATTTTTCATTGAATCGTAACTCTCTTACCCACACAAATACTAAGGCATACCCTATTTAACTGCAACTCAAATGATATTTTCTGAGTGGCTATCATGTACATTTAAAAAGACTCAAAGGAAATAAATGCAATTTCCTTAAACAACAAATGGCAAGATTGTTTTTCAAAAGACAAAAGCCTTTTGTTAAATCATTAACTACAAAATTTTGTTGGTATCCATTTTATTTCTAAACCATTTTTGACCTTTTTATACAATTTATTTATAAACATGAATTATATATCAATTACAAATTATTTTAAAATTATGAAAACAGAAACTGAAATAAATCCTCTCAACCAGAGACCATTTGATTGGCACATCCACGTATTTGTAAATGCAAAATTCTGGATTATTTGCACAAAAATCAAAGCAAGCAAACATTCTATTTATCCAAGATGATTTTTCTGAAAGTCTTTGTTTAATTCAGGCCAGAGACCCTATGGCACAGGCTATACAACTTATTATTGGCACCTTGAAACTTACAAACATCTTAGAAACAAGGCGAAGAAACTTTCCCACATTTTGGATGCTTTATACAAAGCTAACGAAAAAAATTCTCCCTAGAGCCACCATACCCTTCCCCTGCTCTATCCTCTCCTACTCTCCCCAGCTAAAGTGCATTTGCAAAAGCAGTCCAGAAGAATTTGTCTGTAAGGAACAATAAAATGTTTGAAGAATGAGTAGAAAATTAATAGCATTCATAAAAAAAAAGCATTAAATTCATTTGGTTGGGTAATCTTGCCTATATAATTTAGGATATTGTTAAATAGAGGAGAAAAAGGCAACAGTTACTATAGCAACACAACTGTGGATGGAGTATATCTTGCAAAAACCACTGCTCCATTGGCTGACAAAGCAGAGCAGTGTTGTGTGTTTAAGTACACAATAAGAAACAGTAACAAAAACACTTCGAAATTTTATTATTTATAAACTATTAATATTATAAATAGTGGGTTTGAAGTCTTATTTTTTGAGCCAATCACTGTAATTTACACTTATCATAAATGAAATTGAAGTATTTGAAATCTATTAATCCCTGAGAGCTGGCAGTATTGGGGCACTGGCCAAAGTCTCTAGTGGCTGTTCTTGTAAGCTTCAAGTTGTGGAAAAATTAATGGCCTTCTAAGGAAGGATATGATTTTTTTTTTGGCACTAAATTTAGCAGCAGTACCATACTAGTCATTCTTTAAGCAATATCCAAAGAGAAAGAAAACAAAACAAACAAACAAAAATACTTTCTCAAGTCCTGAACAAAGACACTATTTAAACAATAACACAAGCATAGAACTTTAAAAGCTGTAGCTAGCGAATATATACCTCCAAGACACTGTAGTAATATTTGTTAATAACTTGTTACTATCTAACAAATGCATAGAAACATGCAGCTTTTCATTTCTGAAAGACATTTTTAAAAATTTGATCCTCTTTTTTCCTTATATATACAAGCCAGTGCTGTGTTAAGGCCACTTCTCTTTGGAAGGGCTATAATATCTGGACACTAGGAAGGAGAGAGTTGCAGTTAACATAACTGCCACTAAATATCTGAAATAGACACCAAAATAAGCCTGGTAACGGTTAATATATTTAAATAAGTATAGTCTTGTATGTCATTCTTCAAATGAATATCAACCATGTCTTTGTTTTGTTTCTTTGAGGTTTTTTGTTTGTTTGCTTTTTTTTTTTGGTTTTGGTTTGTTTGATTTGGTTTAGTTTTGTTTGGTTTTTTTAGGTTTGTTGTTTGTTTTGTTTTATTTTTCTGCAGTCAGCCAGTCAGCATCAACTATATCCCAAATAAAGTATGATGTAGTGTCTTATTTTATAAGAAATACTAATACCAGTGAAAAAGTAGTAAAAATTATGTGCCTTGGGGAAATTTTAGAATTACAGGTTACCGACTATACAGGGTGTTTAAAAAATAATTTTTAGGAACAATAAATATAAATAAAAATACACTTACTAAAGTATTACATTGCATAGCAATTTACAGATGCTTCTCTTCTACAATTAAACTTTATCAAATTGATATCTAATAACATTCATATCTAATTATATATTTTGGAGAAAATTTCAGAGATCAAGCAAAAAGCTCTTTGTATCTAATGACTTCATGGTTCAAATTTTTTGGAAATTGCACTTCTGGAAGCACTGGACAATAAACATATGCATGAGTACTTTTATTGCTGCTTATACTGGAATTTTGTGTTGGTATCAGTGTCTGCAGAAGATTTCAGTTTACTATACAGAATGTTGAAACCTCCAGCACAGGGAAGCTGTTTTACTCAGAAGAAAAAAGAAATTAATTTGAAACTCACCTTCAAAATAAGGTATAAAACTACCACATCTTAGATACCATTCATCTGCTAAGTGCTGGCAAATGTTCCTTTTTCAATAATGTTTACATTTTAGTTCAGATAGAAACTGCTCCACATGAGTTGAAAATGCAACCTTCATTAGACAATTCTCACAGCCTTAGGCTCCTGGCAAAATATCTAGTAATGATTTTTTTTTTCTTCAACTTAGAAGATTATGGTTTTCCAATAGATATAGACATCCATCTAAAATAAGAAACTGCAACAGTAATAAAAGCATAAAATCAGCAAGGTGAAATTCAATTATATTGCTACCCAAATCGCAAGGAAAGAAAAAAAAAAAGAAAGAAAACAGAGAGAATTACAAGTCTCAGACTAAAAAGGCAGGACAGTGAGTGAAGAGGTGGAAGTTTCTCTGCACTGTAATGTCTTTGTCAGAGAACATGTATATCATGTGGTCACTGTTAAGAGCACTGTCAAAATAACTGCTATTACAGGAACGTTGTGCACAGGAACTCAATTTATCAAGAACACCTCCTGACACTTTTAAGGACATTTTAACTTGGTTGATTAGAGAGCTTAGAAAGCTTCTCAAAAGTTACACCCATTGGCCAGTAATTATTTGTGGGAAGGAGAGAAAACCAAAGAAAATACTCCATTTAAAACAATCTTCAAATAAATTAAAAAGAAAACTTCGAAGTCAAAATATACACTGATTAACTGGCACTGGCAAACCTGTTAACAACCATTTGTGCACCATAACCGCAGAGTAGAAAACATCTGATGAAAGCAAACAAATAAGTATGGGCAACACCATAATACATGCAAAATTCGAAGGCAAATAAATTAATAACTATCACAAGGTTTTGAAGCATTTTCCAAAGTTGGCTGTATTCGCCAAGGTTGAAATTTTCATCAGAAATTTTCATTTACGGTAACAAACTGGGGTTACCCAGTTTGCCTCTCTGTGCCTCTCTGAAGAGGGGCAAAATATGAGCAAGTTTTGCAATTTGTACTCCCTAAACAGAATCCAGAAAGAGGCACAGATGGTGTGACTTCCTGGTACCCTGCCAAGTAGTAAAATTCCATGTAACCTACTATTGTGTATTTTAGGAACAACTTGCATACTTGTAAGACATGAAACCAAATAAATTTTCCCATTCAAGAAGGAATACTTAAGCTTCAAAAAAGCATTGAATAGATTCACTTGTAAAAGTCAAAATTTTATAAAGCTAACCTTGAAAACAACGAGAAGTGTATTCAAGTCTCTGTTTTAAAAGACCAAAGAATTAAAAAATAAATCAAGGTTATATGTCAATGTCGAAATAGAAAGATAAACCTGGATATTCTTGTGTGTACCTCAGTGCATTCATGTGTCTTTATCTAAAATATTAACATATCGCCTTTATTCTCTAAAGATTTTGCTATCTGTGGCCAATTATTTAGTTTTCTCAATATAATGCAAGAATTCTTTTTTTTTTTTTTTTAATTAGCTACACCATACTGTGCAAGCTAGTATGCAAAAAAGTGAGAAAATTGTGTCATGTCTTTTTCATATAACTCATACAAACTAGGTATTTATCATGACACTTAGCACACAAACAGTGACTCAGACAGTTAGGAACACAAAGGAGGTGAATCCAGATGGGACTGAAAAAAATAGATTGTGTGATTTGGACCAATTAACACAGTTCAGAAAACTAAAATTTGGATTGGTTCCAAAAAGGTCAGATCTGAAAAGTATCTCTTTGATGCCTTAATTAGTTTGTGTGTAACTTATTCAGATACTGATGTTAGAAACATTACAAGGATAGGCTTAAAAAAAAAAAAAATCTGTCCTTGAATAAATTATCTGCTCTAGTATATCACAGACAGACTTTCCTTCGAGAGTGAAGTATGAATAAGTTATCTATTCTTCCTATTGGTTTTCACCCCAGAAACCTCTGAAATGGACATCAGAGTAGTACTACTAGAAGAGTAGTACTACTATGCAATTTGGTGTTTTCACATTTAGATAAGAGCTATATACACTGTAACATCTACAGTCCTAGTATGTCCTGGAAATCACAGCTGAGTTAGTTACTGAAATGTACATCTGTCATCTGAGAAGTTAAATATAGACTTTTACCCCCCTTACAACATACTTAGACCTACGTTTTCCACATACAGATAATTAATGTGAGGGCAGGGACTTTACCATACACCTTATTATCATCACTCAGTTACCATTGCCACACCAGCCAATCAGTATACAACTGTGCTTTGTTAATATATTATTTCTAAAATAATATAGTCATACAAAAGCTGATTCTTGCAAATAACTGCCAGCGACTACTGTATATTTTAAAAGCAGCTCCCAAATTACGAAAAATGTTACTTAAAACATTTTCTTTCTACATGTCTAAAAGAGCTGTCCAAGTACACAGAAAAAATTAATAACCAAGACTTGAGTTGTATAGCACCAAATGGTATTATTTGCAGAGATAAGCAATCTTCATGGGTCTCAGAAGTATCACTGTAATGATTATTGACACAAAGAGAACGCGAAGAGGTAGCTCTTAAAGAATAAGCCATGAATGCAAATTGATTTTGTCTTGAATGAGCTGCTTCCCATATGAAGCTGAAATATATGCAAAACAGTAGCTTTATCATATGCTAATGCAGAGTACCAGCCACGCTAATGCAGAGAAGACCAGACTAGTACTTGACTTTATAGTTCAAATTAAATAGACAGGATTTATGTGGATTATATCACAAGTACTTTGTGCATACAGAATGCCTTCAAAACTTTCTTAGTGTTAAGCCACTTTCATGTAATAAGCATTTTATTTTACTAGTAGCTCCTGAAAAGTCAATCAAGATAAATATATTCAATAATTTATCACATCAGGAATTTCAATTGTCAACAAATTTAGCATGCATGCACTCAGCAGTTTTGTGTTACATCTGAAGGTTTTGATAAGGGCAAAGCCTCATACCTATAAATTCAGTATGAAGCATTTTGAAAGTGATAAGTACATCATTGCCTACTGTAAATAACTCCTACACACATACCAAACCAAAACACATGTAAAACCAATATTTGATTATGAGATCAACCACTGTCCACAGAACACCAGTATTTGTTCGACAGATCGAATGGCTGGCTGTCTCCCAATCAGAACCTGAAATGCACGTCTAACAACAGTATGCATACATTGAATGTCTGTTTAATTGTGACTAGAAGGGCATGTTGATAGGCTCATCACCGAATGTTTCACAACACTGTGTTACCTAGAAGATTTCTAGGAGGAAGACAGTAGATAAAGAGAAGTTTGTTGTGAAAGAAAAGTGTAAGGTGTCTGTAACATTAAGGTTTTCGTAAACATTATTTGTACCTATGAATCTCTTCTTCCTCATATCCAGCATATGTGTATTCTTCGCCTTCATCATCAACTTATTTTCTTCGGCTGATTTCTAGGACAAACATTTACCTTTTTCTGTGATCGTAATGCCTGATGGTCCTGCTAAGCAGAGGAGCGCCACCTGCCTCAGGAAATGGATGACCAGCTACACACAGCAGAGCACGGTGCAGCCAAGGCTACCATGAGCTAACATAGGACTCTGTGCCTGGTCAGACAGCTTGCTAACACCTCAAGGTTCAGAGATCCATATTATTCTTCAGTATATGCAAATTACTAAATGAAAATAAGGCTGAGAGATTTTTCAAATCTTACCTGCCTAGACTGATTACTTTAGCTTTTGCATTTAAAACTATGGCAGAGTGTAAGTGTGCAGGCGGGAGGGATGCCTGAGGGCACTGGAGACTTCAGACATTCTCCCTCCCCGTTGTGAGAGAAGAGAGATAAAAGGCCCTAACCCCGTCATGCCATTACAGTAGATATGCACCCCAAGAAATGCTAGACAAACATTTTTTACATATTACTGATGTATTTAAAAGCATTTTTTCAAGAGTTAAAAGTGTTTGTGAATTTATGTTGAATTTTACAAGTGATACTGATAATGGTCAAAAAGAAGGACAAAAACTAAAGCTCAAAAATTAAATGCATTCTCTGACATTAAATTAACTTAGAAATGTAAGCATGTCTCAAAGAGTGAATGCTCTAATTGTTAATCTGTGAAGTCATTTTTCTCTCTTCCTAGAGAAAACCAAGGCATGCCCTTTTGTTGGCCAATTTGATTCACCACAGCTTTGTCAACAAGATAAGCAAATTCAACTGTTATATTGATCAAATTAAATACACAAGTGAAACTGTAGAAATAGCCCAAAAACTGAACTGTGTTGAAATGCAATGTGTTCCATATTCTATACTATGATTTTTCATATAGTCCCATGATTTTCTTAGATTATCAATATTTTAAGTGTCCTGAATAAGTTAGATACAGCAAATTTTCAGATATTACAATATAGAACTATCTCAGGTAGAAAAATAACACAATGAAAGTGAGACTAAAACCTCCACAAATACATGTTTACAAAACAAAAGAGTTTGCTCACATTAATGTGGCTTAAGAAACTTCAGTAAAATTTAACCAGTCAGTTTTTTATTCGAAATGAATTGATGGCCATGAGCCCAAAACTAGAGTAGTTTTGAACCTAGAAGGAATCACTAACAGTTTAAATAATTTTACAGGTATGATGCAAAAGTATGTCATAGAATACTCTTAATGAAGAAGACTGTATCAACAGGAAAAAGTAACTTAAAGAACGGTATTTGATTCTTTGTCTGTAAGTATGAATCAGCAGTGTCATCATCACCTGCAGCAGTTTCATACTGGTAAGGACAAGAAAGGTATCAGTTGTCAAAAAGACAATCCAAATTTCTTAGGGGGGGAAAAAAAAAAAAAAAAAAATCACAATCTGGAAGTCAGTATGACATCTCACTATCAATCACAAATCAGTTACAATATCTCTATTAACCTTCTTCAGAGTTATTTAAGTCTATCTCCACAGCTTCATAATGTGGCAAAGTTTAAGGTTATTTGCCTGGTGACTTTTTTAAGTCAACAAAGGCAGATTGAAATCAAAGCTCTCTCATGGCATGCTTCTCACCAGACTAATAGTTTGCGTTAAGGAGCAGGTTTGAGGCTTTGTTGCTCTAATGTAGCAGAGATTAATTCAATTAAAAGAGGCAAGGATGGACTCTACAGGAAGTGAAGGGCAGTACGTATTTCTGCATCAGCTTCTCCTATTACTTAGCACAGGTAAGTAAGCTGTGAGGACCTGAGAAACTTCCTTGCTTTTGCAGTTGTGCTCAATAAAGGAGATAAGACAGTAATAAAAACACCACTGCAATTCTAAAGCTGCAATACAAATCTACCAGGAAAGAGGTTAAAATTACAAATTGCTCAGCAGTTGCTGAAAAGTAGTCGTATACTATCATAACTTCTGCTCAAGCAATTGAAACCTGAATATGCCTGCTCTGAATGATCTAATTAGAATTTATCTCGATCTTGTAAATTTTGGTGTAATGAGATAGAAATATATATAATAATATAACTTCAGCCAGTTTTGGTGGTTGCTAGCAGGTTTTTGTTTGCTTAAAAGGCAAAATTTTCAGTAGATTTTGTTGAGCCCTTTCTTATTCACACAAAGAACTTTCTAATAACAGCATCATATGTACCAACAAGAAATAAATCAAACCAAGGAGATATATGCATATGTATATACACTCATACTGTTTTTTGAAAGGGAAAAAGATTATTTAAAGTCTTCTTTTTATTACCACATAATTTCTGTAATGTAATTTTCTATATTAAAGCTGTACTATAAACAATATAAAAATGATTTAATGATGCAAAACTGAAACAGTTTGAAAATTTGTGAAGATTACAAAGATGCAATTAAGAAATAAGAAGACACCCACACTGTTCATAGAACCAAGCCTTTATTTCCAGCTATCAAAGTTCCTTGCAGCCAACTGCTTCTTGTAGCATGCTCACATCAGCAAACTCAGATAATGCTGGAACAAAGGGATAAGCATAGACCAGTGCAGAATTGCATAAAAGAGAGATGCTATCACTGATAACAACGAAAGTTAAATAACAAATCCGGAAATACAGGTCAGTCACAACTGTTGTTGAATACGTAGCTTCGTATGAGACACTGCTTTTACACAGTTTGTTTGGAAATTCACAGTTCCTGGCCATACAGCCCAGCAGCCACACAAGGGAAACCACCCCATTCAAGCATATACTATGTATTTATGATTCATATTAGACAATTAAATGTTAGGCAGGCTGAAAACTGATAACTAGTGTGATCTAATATTATCCTTGCTAAGCTAGGCTAAGATATTTGCCTTTGACACATTAAATAAGTTATTCTACACCTGGAAAAATTTGTTCTGTGCCATCTTAATCACATATTTTTACTGGCAAATGAAGCATCTTCAGTTTAATTAACTTAAAGTACTTCATATTTTCTGGACACTGTCAGTAAAATGAGGGTGTATTTTAAAAATTAGTGGTTCAAATAACAATTTACTTGGATCAATGTATGTGAAGCACTCCAGTCAGGCAGAAGATTAATTTTGAACTAAGAAAAGTCATAAACAGTGGTATGAATCCAGGTGATGGGGACTATATATCAGAAAACTAATGTGTAGTTGTAACACCAAAAAAAGCACTTAAAATATTCCCCTCTTCCATGTTGGTTTCCTTCTTTTGTAAGCTCAGTAGGAGTTATCATGGGGGTTAACTAAGCCATTTTCTTCTAGTCTCCCCATCCTATTTAATACCAGTTACTGGGAAAGTATCACAAAGTAATATCAAATGCACTTACATAAAAAACCAGCTAGACAATGACACAACAGACAAGAACAGTTTAAACTTCACAGAATTTTGTTACTTTATGACATTTCATACAATTATTCAAGCCTTTTTTGATTAATGTATTGTTTACTATTGAGACATACATACCTTAAATTTTTCTTCTGTAAGATATCAGAACAAAGCTTTTCACTGTTTCATTTGCTATATCTCACTCATTATATAAGCTTTGTTTTCCCTCCAGAACATTCACCCTAAATTATCTTCCATTAACTGCTATGAACTACTACTTTAAATTTTCTTTCAAATATCTCAAAGAAAAAAAATATTTAAAATTTTAAAATGCCTAATATTTGCATGGGAAAGTGTCAACTACATACTTTATCTTCATCTTTACTATTTCATTTACAACAATATTTAAGATTTCAGCTGCTTATGCAAGAGTCTCCTTTTTTTTTTAATGTATTTAGCTAGAACCTGCTACATTGTGTTTTAATAATACATGCAAAATGTGCCAATTGAGATCTTGAATTAAGTGTCCCATGTATTCTAATGCTATAGAAAAGACTGAACACAAGAGTGTGCACTAAACTGAAATATTCTGGTTTTGAAGGACCAACAACCACAAAAGCTGGGCATCTAAGAGTATCAGCTGTACTTTTAGATGACTTCACATTCGTTATATTGCATTTTCAAAAAGGTACAAGTAAAAAGCAACCTTGGTATTATACCTCTTTTGCAGTATTCAAAAATTCTTCGTAAGATGCACAGTTTCCCTACCCAGGGCAAGGGCAAGAATTACACATCAGAAAGGAAACAGTGATGGACCAGCAAAATAAATAAACTTTCAGGTTCTTATTTCAATAATTTATTTACTGACAGCTTATTTAAAATATGCATGCAAACACTAGGCTTCATCATCATGCTCTGTTTATTGTTCCCTTTTTTTTTTTTTTAATTCCTCTATTCTACTGAATCTGTAATGATTTTCAGTAAAAGCAAAGTTTGAGTAGAGATGGAATGGCCTCCAGTTCAACCTGACCTACAGCTTGGTTGTTAGAATATACTCAGAGACACAGAGAATGTGAGTGAGGAGGGAATTGATCCCAAGCACACGCTGTAACCACTAACTTAGCACTCTCCATCTCTGATGCACTTTCAGAACACACTTTGCAAGATGAAACTTCTAAATGAACACAAGCAAAGCAACACTCTGCATGCAGATGAACTTCACAAACGTGTGAAACCCACTAAACCAGTTACTGGCAGCTCCACTTCCAGGATGTCTCTAATGCTACTTAGATATTTTGCTACATAAACATTTTAGAAGCCACCAGGATTAGGTTTAGTGAGGATCAGAATAAAATACACATACCTAAACTCTAACTCCTTCTTGGATGTGTCCTAAGTCTTCCACTCCTTTTATATGGACAATTGAAGCTGGTCCCTCTGCCAGTTCAAATCCAAAGCTGAGATGTGGGAGGGTCTCTGGGGACAAGCACTCAGGAATCTTTGGGGAAGACGCAAAGAAAAAGACCACCCTAGCCTCCATCCCCAGGAAAAGGGGAAGGGAGGGGAAGGGAGGGGAAGGGAGGGGAAGGGAGGGGAAGGGAGGGGAAGGGAGGGGAAGGGAGGGGAAGGGAGGGGAAAAAGAAAAAAGGAAAAAAAGAAAAAAAAAGAAAAAAGGGAAAAAAGAAAAAAAGGAAAAAAAAAGAAGAAAAAGGGGAGGGAAGGGGGGAAAAGGAGGGGGAAAAGGGGGGGGAAAAGGGGGGGAAAAGGGGGGGGAAGAAAAACAGGGAAAAAAAAGGAAAAAAGGAAAACAAAAGGAAAAAAGGAAAAAGAAAAAAAAAGTGGGGGAAGGGAAAAAAATTTTTTAAAAAAAAGAGTATGCCGAGAAGGTCTTAGATCTTCGTTTTACTATTAGGTAGTTTGTATTCCCATGTTTGCTTTTGAAAAGGAGTAGAGCTTGCTTTTATTTATTTTAAAACATAGGCTTATTTTAAGCATATCTATCTCAAAGTTCATGATATAAACACTTCACACAAACCACTGCAGAGGATTGTTGAATATCTTGTGGCAGAAAATGTCAAAATGTACAGCTACCATATCAGTGGCTTAGGGCTGTATACATGTTGAAGTAGAGTAAGTGCATTCATACCTTTTTCTGAGTATGAACTCCGACAAAATTATTGTCAACTCCAATATTTCTACTGCAGAAAGATAAGAGAAGAGGAATAATTGCTTTTCCTCCCATTCCCTTCATAGTTTTTTGCTCAGCTTTTTCTTCCCCCCCTTTAAAGAAGATAAATTAAAAAATAATTTTAAAAAGAGAGGTCTTTGAGTTTCCAAAGAAACTTTAAAATAAAAGACAACGGTGGGATATGTTACAACAGCACTATCTACTATGCAAATAGGAAACATGGAAAGAGATGCTTTAGTGGCATTCCATTAACTCTGCAAGATTTTAAAATATAGAAAGATGTAAATAGTCTTACTGATGTTTCAATACCTTAAGCTATGCACTATTTCCCCAAGCATGCAGCAGAACTCATATCTAGCACTTTCAAAATTGCCAATCAAACAAAATATAATTGGAAAAGACTCTGTAAGAAATCCTGCCTTGCCAAATCTCTGGCAAAAGACAGATCTTCGATACATCTCTTTATGATACTTCAAATCTCTCTTGTTTGTCTTTCACTTCTAGTAGGATATTCAAAAACATGACAGCCAGGCCAAGAAAAAAAGCTCACCTTTCATCTTGACTTACAGGTAAAATATTTAATAAAAATAATTAAAATATGAAAATGCATTTCTGAGCTTTCCAAAAAAGAAAATGTCATTTTATTTAATTATGCAGTAAATCATTTGTCAAAAATCAAAGTGGTAGGGTTTTTAGGCTTATTTGGCTTGGGGGACCAGGTTGTTTTTGGTTCAGGAGAAAGTTATTTTTCCTTAACCTCTTAAAGATATCCTTATCCCTGCTGCACTTTGCTGATTGGGAGTTGGCACCAGCTTAATGTATGCTCCAATGCAATCCATCTGTTAAAACAGAAATACACTAAGTATTTAAGATGCAGGTACTAGCTATCTCCAAACATGCTGTCTAAAGAAGGACATCACTGTGGGTGAATAAAATCCAATTCTCAAGTCTTCTGACAATTAAAAGGTCATCTTGGAGAATATGCAACACATTGTAAATTACAGTGCTGCAAACAGGAAATAAAAGCAGGGGAAGCTGTGAGATTTAAGGTTGTGCCATATGTCCTCCACTGTCTTGTACATCCACTTGAAAATAAACTCCTTAAGCAGAGCCTCTAAAAATCTGAGTCCCTCCTGAGAATTACTGGAGCCATGGCAGATTTTATTTACTGTCCCTGGCTTTATTGCAGCTCTGTCCCTCAAATTCTTTCACATGTTCCAGTTAAATATGATGTATTTATTCCTGGACCTGAAGAAATTTAAAGCACTGCAGAGGCAGATAATTTAAGATCTGACTATACAGCAGTAAAGTCTGTGCAGTTTTATCATTAATTTCCATAAAAGCAGCACTGAGTCCTTAGCCACAAAGACAAATGAGTTAGAATCACAGGACTACTTGAGTCAAACTGAACAGCAGTATGTCTGGTTATTTTGCTCAGAAGTGAAACAAACAGTGACAAAGTATTAAAGAAAAAACTACAAGAAACTGGAAAAAACCAAAAAAACCCCAAAAACCCCAAAAAACCACAAAATTCCTTATAGGAAGAAATAGACAAATCTTCTGTAAAAATAGTAGTGAAAAGCTGAGATTTTACGTAAGATTACTTCCCATTTATTCAAGGAACAAGTAATGCTTTCAAAAGCCATGGAATTTCTCAAAACTAGAACACAAAATGAATGAAAAGGAAAATTTTCTCTGTTTTTTTGACTGAGAACAACAAATAGACTAGCTAATATATGTATCTTGGCCTTAAAAATGCTTATGTTGGTTTTATTTTCCTTTCTTATTAAAAAGATATCTTTAATTGCCTAGTTAATAATTAAGCAACAAAGGTGAAAGGTTAAAACAGCCAGTTTATCTACCTTAGAAACTGTGATGACTTTTGTTTTGGTTTGGGGGTTTTTTTGGTTGTTTTTGTTTATCTGTTTGTCTGTTTGTTTTTAAATCAAAACCTCCTGTCCTGCTGCCTAAGTCTGTAGTTCTGGTAGCAGTAGTAGTATAATCAACTGATTTTCTAATTCTTCTATTCAAAGCTTCATTTAGCTAAACTATGCAGGGCAAGAATCAAGTCAGACAAGGATGGTGAGAAAAGGAGAAGACAAAGAATATTAAGAGGACCAAGACTTGTTAGCTCCACATTTTTTCCTCTTTTGCCTAAAATATATACAGACCATAATGCAGCATTGCACCAGATCATGACACAGTGTCCCTCTAGCCTCACTTTTAAAATTTAATAATTTTTATCATTAACTTACCCACCTTCCATTTTCAGTTATTTTGAATTAGAGCTTACATACTTATTTGCCAGTGTGCCATTGTTTATAAGTGTATATACTTCAGAATATTTTTAAAACCCTTCTGAAATCCCAAGTAGTTTGAATATTTGTTCATATATAACAGGGTTTCCAAATTATATTTTTTCCTGCTACTTCTGAAACATCTGCAGGCCTAAACATGAAGTGTGAAGTGTTTACCATGCAATGTGAGTTTACTCTTTAGCAGAAGTATTTACTATTGATCAGCTGATGAGGATGTGAAGCATATGAATTGTGAAGGTGACATGAGTTTCAAACTGTATCAGGTCCAGGTGTGCAGCATTATGACATTGGTGTTCCTAGTTTTTGGGAATAGCTGAGACTTACGTGAAAGATACAGGGGAGCCTGGCTCACTGTGGTATCATGAATGGCAAAAGAGAAATGGCTGTTGCTACTGTAGCCAGCTTTATGGCTACTGCTGTGAGAAAACTGAATTGTGGGAATTCCTGCCTGAATACATTTATTTTTAAAAAACTTGATAGCTACAGAACATGATACGCCCCCAGCCTCGAAAAATACTTTTATTTTACAAAAATAGATGTTTTTTCCAATGCCATCAAGATAACAGTCTAATCATTTCTCTTCCAGTCATCAGCTACTGAGCTGAAGCAAACAAACACATTGTATATGGAGCAGTGTCACTTACAAAGCTTAGTTTCCTCCAGACGCAAGACTTTCATCGGTGGCTTGACTTGGTCAGCAGAAAATCTCTATGCAGTTATGAAATTCCTTCATTTTCACCTCACAACTCTTCTCTTACAAAGTATTTTAGTAGTAACATTCAGGCTTCAGCATCAACTGTACAAATCAGCCATGAAGAACTCTGCTAATTCCTATCTTCTTTACTTGCAAGTGAAGTTTCCTAACTTAGGGAGAGATAAGCATCTGAACTATGCAGTATAAAATAATTTCCCTTTTTTTTTTACCTGTTTAAATCAGAACAAAATTGGTTCAAGAGATTCTGACAATAATGACAAATCTGTAGTTTTAAAGAATGGAGACAGAAACATGTTATCAGTTATATGTTTGAAGCCTCCAACTAATTTCACATGACTTGATTCCCCACACTCTTAAATGTGTTGATGGGACAGATCAGAATTCCTTTTCAGTCAGACAAAAGGGATTTTCTCTTTTCTTTGTTTGAAATTTTTGTGTAGTCACAAACTCCAAGTTTATTTCACTTGAGTAAAAATCATACATAGCTCCACTTGCTTTTAAGTTATTAATTATGCAGACACGTAGAGTCCATTTTGTGGGGACTGTAAATAAAGCTGGCTTTGCACAGGTGGTATTTACTTAACTGGAGTTTTAACTGTTCTCTGTAAGAATAGCAAGAACATGCCAATATAAACACTAAAGAAGATACTTTAATCCCAGCTGTATGAGTCACTTCAGCTCTATTTTGAAATACCATTCCAACATCTGCATGTATTGAAGTAAATGAAGTTTCCAAGATATCTACAGAGGATGCATCAACATCTTGCCTTCTTGCAAACATACTAGAGTATTACTATATCATATCATAATTACTACTTAATAATATTAGTGATATCACTAAAATTGCTATCACTATATTATTACTAGCAGAAATTACTATTACCATACTGTAGTACAGAATAGTATCCTATGCTATTCTAACACCTTTATCCATACCAAAAAGAATAAACTATTATTATTATTATTATTTTCAGTTATTTACTTTTTTTCATCACTTAGAAACTCTAGATTTGCAAAAAAATTTTAAGCCGAGGAGGTGATGACATCTATGAAAAAAAATCAATTAAAATGAGACCAGTTGAAATTAATAATCCTGAGAAATTCATTGATTGCACAAGAGATTATATTAATTTTCTTCTTCCTTTATTGTGTGATTTGCCACAATCCAGATCAGGCTGAACAAAAAGTCTGAATTTGTAGCAATTGTTTAGCTTGGAAGAGAAAAAAAGTTGTTCTTTTTTTCCTTCATCAGCATTTGATGTGCTTCTAGATGAAACTATCTCCAAACTGCTTGTTTTAAACAACCCAGGGAAACAGAAAAATTAAGAATACACAATGGACAATGAAACTGACAGCCTATGGATTTCACTCTCCTTTTTGTGCCTTTAAACAAGGGCAAAGTTCTCTCTCCTTCACCAGTCCATTCCTAACACCAGGCATCAAAAATTAGAAATAAATAAATAAATCAAATCACCAAACACACAATCAAAAAAAGTCAATGAAGGGTGTCAACTAGTACCACACATAAGAATTCTGACACATGGAATTCTGCTTATTTATAGATTCATGGAATAAGCACTTTATCAGTTGCTTTTCTATAAGTAGGTGTGGAGGATGAGGGAAGAGAACAGCAAATCAGAGCAAGATATAAAGCAGTTATGAAATATTTATCTTCTGTCATACATTAGAACGACTAGATCCAACTGATGTATAATGTATTCGATCCCCTCGAACTAAAATAATATCCAAAGACTTCAGTATAAAGCCACAATACATAGCATCAATTGCTGCGCACTGCTTCATTTTGTCAGTTTGTGTTTCTACACCCCCCTACCACCACTGAAAGGCAATACACACATTAAAAAAAACAGGGAAGAATTCACTGCGTCTTCCAGAATCCCAGGGATTTTTCCTCCCTGCCCTCCGGTGACACCATTTGAGGGCAGCAGGCTGGGGCCCGCTCTGCGCATGTCTCCTGGACCACTGCGGTTGCCTTGCCAACGAGCCAGGAGAACTGGGGGCTTGCATTGGGCGTTTCAATGCAGTGACCCAATTACTGTCTGTCAACAAATTCACTGGTACAATAGCGAGTGTAACATACTACTGAGATTAAAACCCAGAGACTGAACTACAAAGATGTCTGGAACAAAATCTTAGTTTGAAAGGCCAGAACACTATAAACAGACTTAGCTGCAATACCTTTTAATCCTCCAATGTATTTGTTGCTTTAGAGGAGAAATTTCTAACGTAATAATCCACATTCACTATTTGTGTATTTATTTTTTTAACTATGTTCACAAACCTAAGTCAATATTGCTGTAATAGTAACGGCAACTAAATATCTTTTGTATATTGCACTCTTGGCTGGAATTGGACCGAATTAAAACACATTCTTCTAAGCTGTAAGAATGCAATGGTTAATGTAGAATATATTAATATTTGCACAGACTGCCATTGTGGGAGAAAAACATTTAAAAAACCCCAGTGATTTCTGCAAGACAGTTACGTCATGATTTTATATTTTAAAAATTAACTATGTGCAGGCTAGTTACAGGTTTTCTGTGCTGTTCTGCTCCTTCACAAATACATTATCACAGACATGCTCAAAAAGCTTCCACCCCTTCATTACCCAGTTTCATTCTGTTCTTTTCATTCTCTGCAAATAGATTACTCCAATTTAAATAATTTGTTTGAAAAGACTGGTAACTATGAAGAGAACTAAATAGACAATGGCATATGACCAAATGCAAAAATATATATTTAATATGTATTTACCTACATCCTTTAGTTTCTTAGCGATATTACTGTCACTTTAAATGAAAGTCAACAATTTTTTTCAAGGGATGTGTCACCAGTTACCAAATGGAATTATCTGAGGAACCATGCAGAGAGCAAAAAATAGCTGCAGCCTTCTGCAGTTTCTGTAGAACAAGCTATTTTTTAAACCACTGAGGGTTTATTTATATGTTTACTCCTAATATGTTGTGTACGTGTATTAATTGCCTGGCTATAAGAATCCATACCGCAGCAATTTGATATTGTCAAAATTCCAGGATTGTTTCTCTACTACCTGCCTCCAGCAGAAATAGCTTTCTGATTAACAACTAAGAGTGGGTATCATTTCACATCATGAAACTGATGTTTCCAAACCTGGTCTGGCTTGTAGATACCCATAGCGTCCATACAACATACTTTCCCTCCGCCCCAAACTTACTGTCAAGGGTGTGTGAGGGATACAAATGTTTGTTATGCTTGCCTGAGATCACTGATACAACACCAACTTAAATGTGAAAACTTCATCCTAGAAAATCCAGCATCAGTAAGTGGTAAAAATTGCAGTTCTAGATTATACATATCATCCCTGCCATATGGTGTAATAGTTCAGCTAGCTTATAGAGATGGTGAACTACACACAACCCTTTCACTTCCAGCCACCTTCCTCATGCACTTTTTTTATATCCCACACTACTGAGCACTTCGTCCTTCCTCTGGGCTCTTCTAGCTTTGGGTTTTTCCCAAAATTAAATCCCAGATCTGTCATATCTTCAAAGTGCTCCCCAGGGTTATGCTACTATGCCATGCAAAAGTGAAATAGATCTCTCCTTTCTGTCCCCCAGGAGGATTATCTTTGTTTATAACCTTACCTCATTCCTCACACAGCAAATTCTTTCCTATATTTGCTCCTGAAAATATCGGAATATTATAAACCATATACATTATTAATACTTCACGCAATATATATTTTATCAAACCCATATCTCTCATTCTTCACAGATACTCCACACCAGTAATACAGATAAACATCTGTGTTGATTTGCTATTTCCACTCTTTTCTCCTCTTCCTTACACTCAACTTCTCTCCAATGCAGGGACTTCCATCATTATACCAATATTTTCCAATGTAAACCACTGGTTTTATTTACTAATTTTTCAAAATCAATTATTAAGGATGGAATTGGCTATGCATGGTCTCCCTCTAGGCTGCAATCTTTAAAGTTGCAGCCAAAACACCTCCCACTATTCCAAAGAGTGAAGTTAAAGGAAAATACATTAATTTGCCCTCAGGGGTGGTAAATCTACCAAGCTTTTCCTTGAACAGCTGCAGGATCTCTTTTAGGCTTTACAAGAGGGACATGAAAATGACAATGGGACAGGCATAATCTCAGAGAGATGCTCTTTGAAGCATTCCACAAAATTCCATCACACTTGGTGCATGAAATTACTGGCACACACACACAGAGTGGAAATTTGCAGTGTTTGTGGAACAACTGCTGTCAGTATTCCAGTCCACATCAGCTGGGGCACAGCACTGCTTCTCCTGCTTCTCTGTGAAACAGGACATCAGAATTATCCTGAACTGACTGCATTCTGTGCAAACCCTATGGTGCCCTGGTGAAGAGGGAGTATCTGCTGGTTTATAAAACACTCACCATGATTTCCAATTCCTGGCAATTCTAAAAGATTTTGCACAGCCCAGTCTGCTGTTCTTGATTGCAGGACGTACGAAGCTTCCAGTTTTTCCTACCCTCCAGATCACCTGCTCTGCATCTGTCAGTGACTAAAAGGTGCCTCGGTTTCTCCTCAACACATGCTTAAAGGAGAATCATTGTGAGAGAATAATTTCAGAATTTTTGCTTCCATGCAAGTGGAGCTTTCCAAATATCATTTGGCATCAATGTCCTCAGGAGTGCTTGAGAAGGGAAGAAAGCACTACATCAGCTTTCTCTCCACTTCTCAAACCATAACTGGAAGAGAAAAAGTCAGACTCTACTGTCTGCCTTCACTGTTAGGTAGCTTTCCCCTACACACCTCTGGCCTCTCTTCATAGTTAGCATCTTATGGAAAACTCCCAGCCAATCCCAGTCTAATGCATCTTATCTCCATAAGAAATGGCAGCAAAATACTTTCAACAGTAACAAATGCTTCCCGACACTGTGTTGCATTTTCCAAAGCCAAAGACCGAGGGCAGTAAAAATGAGATAATTCACTCTTTTGTACTAGAGGAACATTTGTGATCTACTGCATATGCTGCACTCAGCTTTTGGTGAGTATCAAAGAACAGCTTTAGCATTTTACTATACTTAGGACTTACTGCTCAAAGTAAAGTAATGTTTTTGTAAAAATAAATGTGCGCATCCTATGCAGCACTGCCAGGCAGCTAGTGACACAGGGCTAATAGTTCATGGGAACTCTTAAGCTAGAAGTAGACATAGCATTTTCTGTCTCTCCTGTTGTTGCCTGAGGGGAATACTGAAGTCCTCAAGGCTTCCTCTCTGGCTAAAGTTTCAGTGCCAACACCGCCTCCCACACAGCTTCACACAGATAACTGCTACAGAAACGCCTTCTAGCTGAAAAGTGATTCTGGTTTTCTTATCTCAGCTTCTTGCTTCAGTAGAAAAGAGCAGGAATAAAATATCATGTAGATGTCATATCACATCCCCTAGACATAGAATAAAAGATGGAGACCGTCCTGTCCTGACAACTCCCTTTCTACACTGAACACTCCCAGTCCATCTAGTTACCTCATTTGCCAGCTACTGGCAACTCCTGTAGCTACCCACCCTCACACTCCATGCAACGCTATGCAGCCCTGACAGTCTCCGACCCCTCAGAGGTACTTCACTGTCCAGGTGCTGAAAGCACAGGTTTTCATCGAACTGGTATGGCGATCTAACATTATACACTCATTCTTTATCCACTCACTGCATTTTACAACACTCTTAGACACAAAGCCTCCAGCTACATATTCTGAATATCCCTGTTATTAACTGTTTTATGAGTCAGAATATCCATGACTCAAGTGAAAGCAACATCCAAAGCTCTCATCCAAGCAGCAGCCACAGTAGGGTCACAAGCCTTGTTAGCATAAAATAATTAACTGTGCAACAGTACATTTGTTGCTATAAACTGTAAAGACAGGAAAATCAGGTCCCTTTATTAAAGGTTCTTGTACTCTTGTACTCTTTCACTTGCTTTCTGGTTCCTGAGACTTCAGAATGCACACTTCACATTTTCAAGATGTTTCATACACTTATGACAGTAAGACTAATATTTTCATTTAATCCCTGTTACTTAGGCGTTGGAAATTTTGAGAACATCAGCAGACATACCATACAAGTCCAGGCAGCATCAACCTTATGCACTGCAGAGCTGCTCAAAATTCCCTCTTTTTTGTTGTGTTGTTGTTGTTGTTTTCCAGTGCTAATGAATAATGGTAATCATTTATTTCTCTCAGACTAATTCACTCTCAGATCTACTTGGCTTTGCTGAAGAGTGTAGCATGAGAAAGCTGCAATGACTTTCCATTTTCTTCTCTCCTAGTTTCCCTTGGCAAGGAATACTAACATTCAATTGTACCCGATGCTGCTAGCACAGGAAACCTTATCGGTCTGTTTTATATCATGACTCTGAAATATGATGGCCTAATGCTTGCTTCACAACAAGGTAGAGATCCTACAAAATGCATTTTTTCCTCAAAATATTTTCTTGAAGCTCTGTTCATCATCATTTCTTCCACAGAACTGAGAAAACCAGAACGTTCTGCAAAATTTCATACACACTGCTTTTCTGGCAACTACAATATAGTTATACTCAGAAAATACAATAGTTATTGCAAGTTAGTACAACCTACCATGTGATATAGCCCAAGATTGCAATTTCACACATTCCATTTGTCTTCTGAGCACCTTTTACTACTACTTCACCTGCCTTTACTCAGAACTCAGAAAAGCGCTTTTCATGACTAAACCAATCAGCTGTACATTGCTGCCTCTTCCAGCAATATATCTGTCTCCCAGGAACAGCAGTGTTTACTTACAAATAAATTGTTTTCTACGCATGTCACAGTATAAAGAAAGAACTAGACTTCTTATGGGAAAAAATCAAGCAAAAGAGAATAAAACTTTCAGCCTTCATGAGAAGCTGCCATAAGATTAGATAGAATTTTGAAGAGACTGATCTTTTTCCAAAATGTTTGAATTAATAAATGCTAGTCTGGATGCTTGTTGCGACTTCGTACAAAATTAATTCAAAGCTTTCCTTTTACTTCTACTCACTTGGGAAAAAATTTGAAATAATTGGAAATATTCAGTTTCCCCTTTCCTTCTTCCTTTCCCACTCCCTTCACCACCACCCCCTCACACACACACTTCTAGCACAATCAAGTACTCAGTTGTAGAACATATCAGGATATTGACATTTAAAAGCCATTGTAAGCTATGGGTATAAGAACTCTCTTGGCCACATTAAGGAAATGTTTACATTATCTTTGTACTCCAAGATATTGAATACACGGCCAAAAAAAGTATTGTTAAAAAAAAGGTGACTTTGTAGAGATAAAGCTCATTTTGCAGTCAAACAACTCCAATAAAGAGAAAAATTTTTAAAAGTCAGTGAAGTATTCCTCTTTGTATAGTGTATGTGACACATATAACTGGTTGATGAATATCACTTCATTATTGAAAGTCATCTGGCATGACCTGATAACTTACATGTGTTTACACTGTGAGCAATGAACCACTCGAGCTCCACAGCAATGCACCTTTTTGCTTGCTTTTAGCAATCTAACTTTGAGTCACAGCAACTTCTTGGCCTTTTCTGGCTATGTAGAGGATTTGAACAGGTCTGATCCTTTTACAGTCACCAGGATAGTAATTCAAAGAGCTCATCTGAAAGTGATTGGATCAAATTTCAGATAATCATTACAAGCAGTGACAAATGCACTAATATGACTACTCTAAATTCAGTTATTAGATTATAATAAAAACTGAGTCAGGGCTTTTGGGGTGAGATTTTTTTTTTCTGCCAGTCATGCAAGGAAACAAATGCTTATGGTCTAAATAAAAAAAAATTACTAAACAAAGAAAATTTACAGTACTCATAGCATAGTGGTAGGAGAGTAGTTCCAATTCCTTCACTGAAGGTCTGAGGAAGTCATTTCCCACCAATGCACTTTCAGACAGATGACTATTAGCCACAGAAACCAAGCCACACAGCTTCTCTTCCTCTTCCTCTCCCCTCCCTCACCCCCCCACCTCCACCCCACCCAGCCCTGAGATACACCTTTAAAAATCTTCTTTTTCATTCTCCAAAGCCCAAGAAAACAATAGGAGTTGTGACAGGACTCACATACGCAATGTGAAAACCATGTTTCTTCAGGGATGCAGTACATGGGTTGGTGCTTCAGTGGACTGACTTCTTAGCATTATCATTAATCTTCCAGGGAAATTACCCTGCTTTTACAATTCTTGACTGGATATTGAAGCTAAAGTTCCATCCGATTTTCCTCAACCGATGTACTAGACAGCCTAACTTCAGAGAGAGACCTTTATGTCTTACACTTCATCCATTTCCTTTGTAATACATTCTTCCTTCTTATTTTTATACCTGGGGAAGTTTATAATAGCTTGACATTGCTCTCAGTCACTCTAATCTTGACATTTGTTGTCTCCAGTCAGACCCCAAGGAGAGCAGAACTGCTCTTCATTGTTATTCAGAAAGTTAGGGACAAAGGCTAGGTCCATCATGTGCTTGGACCCTAAAACTAAAATACCAAAGCCCAAGAGCTACTCTTATTTACAGAAAAATGAAAAAACAAACAAACAAACAACTAATCACAATAAAAAAAAAAATAAAACCAAACAACATTTCAAGTTATTTGGAAGCATGCAAATGAAAATGAGGATAGCCTGATGCATGCTGCAAGCGTCACCAGCACTGTAAGAGTCTCCATATAGCCTCTATCTTATTGATAGAATACACTATATATGTAATTTTAAGAATAACTCTTTCTTTGAAGCCATGAAGGACAGAAATTTGCTTTTGTAATGCAACTGCTGAGATTTTGTTCATATCACATGATTTCAGGAGCTATTTAAGAGGACTTCGAACTTGCAAAAAAGTGAGGGCTGCCTACTTCAGCAATTAATCTAAGCGTACGTCTTGTTAGCAGACAGCGGTGTTAAAGAAAGATCTATAAACAACATTTAAACAAGATAGCTTAAGTAGCAAAAATAAATCTTGCTATAACAGCGCAGCACTCAACACAATGTACACTTTCCACTGAGATAAATTAGGTGGTGGTGGTGCTTATAGTCTCAGGTAAAGACTGGATGCACTGTGACATGATGGGGTACACATCTCATGTACCACTGGGGAAGATACTCCAAGTCTCTCTTTGCATGGGCAGTAAACCAAGTGTATTCAAAGAAGGCACATTTAAGGAACCATCTTTTCTATTAAGAGTTAGGTCTGCCAATTTCCTTCCATACTTAAGAAAGAAATTTTCTTTTTATTTGGGGTTGTATTCTATCATGTGTTGTTAGTGCAAAGTCTACACTTTCTGCTGCAAAAAGATACAAGCAACTCTTTAATCATTCCATTAGCTGAACATATTGCAATCATCTTCCTAAAGAAAAATAGCCATTTGTCTGAAGAAAATGCCTATTATAAAAAAAAAAACAAACACAGGCCAGTTTGTCACTGTTGGGTATCACTTCTGTAAAACAAATAAGAGACACTGATCCCTAGTAGAATCATGTCTGTCCTGAACTTTGCATATCACACATCTATTATCACTAAGAAATTCAGTTCTTTCGAAGGGCCTGAAGTTAACAACTTTCTGAACTGTTCCTTCCTTTGCCATACTGCACAGACATCCACCATATGTATATCACAGCATTCTGCCTTAGATTATGCCACTGCTGAAAATCAAAGGTCTGTCACTCTTCATTTTAACAACACATGTGCCATATGCATACTGATTGCAAATCCTTTAGTTTTGCTCATTTGAATAAAATATTTGGTTAGAAAATAAAGTAGGAGAGACAAGATACTTCGAGTGACCAGTATTCCACTCTTAACAGCAAAAAATATTTAATGGTTGTAATTTGTTTATTTACCAAGCAGTTAGTATTCCCTGGAATACTTAATCTTTTTTTAGTATCTTGAGGCCTCCGCTGGGATTCTCATTGTAGAAATGTAGACTATGACCTGCTAAAGCAATAAAACAATCATAGAATGGGTGGAAGAAATGAAAGCCTGTGCATGTCCTAAATGGATTTTCACAGATGGGAAACTGAGACACAGTGAGTTCCAAGACACAGTGTATTACTGTAAGATTTCTCAAGGGTACAAACAATTTTGTAATAATTTCTGTAGGTCAAATTGGAAAATGTAAGTGATGTAGATGATCAGTTTCAGATCTTTCATATCTCTGTCCAGAACCTTAAATGATATCCTAATAATTTCAAAAAAATACTCTCTCTAAAATGGTAACTTATAAAATACTGACTGAAAGAAGAGCTTACTTTTTAATCCAAACTTTTGATAACTTCACTATTTCATAACAATTTCATTCCTCAGAATAACCAAGCACGATGGAAATTATTGCTGTGACATATTTCCTTTTTTAAACTATGTACTCATATATGGGACACAGGTCCAATGTTCATGCCTACTGAAGCTGCAGACTACTGGAATTACTTTGGGAAGGTCTTTGATGGGAAATTTTTTGGTTGTTTTTACACTATTTGTTGAAAAGCAATTGTTGGTATTTGGTAAAGTTGTTACAATAGAGCAGTTGTTTTTACTACCAGTTTATACAAGTGTTCTGCCTCACACAACCAGGGGTATGGCATGTGTTCATTAAGAAATTTATTTCCTGTCCCCTACAGGTTCACTTTCATTCACGTTAACATTTTTATGCTTCTGTTGCAGGAGTTTCATAACCCAGTTTCACAAATTGAAAACTATCTTCTCAGTACCGCTTCCTTTAAGTGGTAAAACAGATTAAGATGAGCTAGAAGAGCTCAGTAACCTGAATATAATATTAAGAATTTTGGCTGCATATCCTACCTCTCATCTACAAAAAGTGAGGTCTTCCAAGTATATATTGAATACAAATGATGCAAAGTGCTTAGTTTCATTGTGCATTATCATTACAGTTGCAAACATTCTGGCTGTCTACCTACCTTATTATTAATAGCCCATATATAAAAATCAAGAGAATAAAAGCACATCGTTCTGTGAGGAACACAGCTGAATAATCTATTTCCCCCTCACTCCATATCCTTTTGAAAAAAAAAAAAAATCTTTAAAAAACTTGTGTGATTTTTGAAGTTTGTTTTCTCTCAAATCCAACTAGAAAGCTCCAAAATAGCACAGTATTGGTGCTTAGCTAACACCAACATCAGATTTTGCCAGAGGCTAGTTCTATTAATAGATCCTGCAAAGACTCGGTCTTGATACATAATTATTAAAATACATTGCATTCACAGTCTCCTCTGTCTGGATAACACATTATGTCTTTGAACTGGACAAAATTAGACTCACTATTTAACGTTTTGACTGCAACAAATTATTCAGATAAACCAAATCAGCTGTGGTCCTCAGTGCACTAACTGTACCAAAAAGGTGGCCACTATCAGAAAGATGAGTTTACTATAAACTAGGGAGAAGGAAAATAAAGAGCAATTAAGCATGCAGAATGGTGCTCAGGGCTAAGCAGCTGAGCTGATAAACCTTGAACTAATGTCAGGAGCAGAAAGCCTACTAGGGTACATCAGCAGCATTCCTGCTCACAGGATGCTCTTCTCCTTCTACAAAGGAGGAGGATGCATTTCATTCATTTCCAAGCCATGCAGTTCACTAGCATGGAAAAATAAGAGTGGAATTGAGATAGAAAGCTAAAGGACAGTATTTGACCAACTGATAGTTCTGAAGAAATGAAAGTATAGCTGATAGCAACAAAATAAAAAAGACCTATGCTTCTGCACTACCCTGAGACTGAGGAACCTATGAAGTTTCGTTTGAAGTTCTTTTTCCTTCATATTTGTCCCCAAATAGGAATAGTATTGAAATAGCAGGAAAAAAAATAATTATATTATGTTTTTTCCAGTATGAAAACCAGCTCCAGAACTACAGACTGTTAAGAGGTTTTCTTTAATAATATGGTTATTACTACTTTGAATATTCCTACCTATTTTTGAACTTCTCTGCACTGCTAATAAGCAAGACCTGCTGAATACACCTGCAAGCTGAGTAACTGAGATACATAGCACTTATTACACCATAGCCATTGAGGATGTAAAAAGACATAACTGATAACAGCTCCAAATACATAATACATAACAAGCTCTATAAGCTGCCTTTAAAATTGTCTAAAATGTCAGACATCAGAGCAGATATTTATCCTCTACATACACATAAAAGCCCAGTTCTTCCTCTATTAAATACCTTAGATTTACAATGGATTTGTTGGAATGTGCAAGAAATATAGGACTGGAAATGTGGATATTTTATTAGCTGTAGTCATAAAATTGTACACTGACAAGAGTATTTGTCAAGCATTATGTTATAGAGAAATCTACTTTCAGTTTTAAAGCAATTGATTGCATATTCTGAAATGAGAGCACCCTGAATTAGTCATTTTCATTAAAACTATGAAGTAGAATTGCCTAGCAACCAAGAAAATTAATTCAGAGATTAAAATAAACACTGTGACACTGACAGAGCAGCTGCTATTCTCTGCCAACAACTATAAAAACCACTCAGAAGAGAGGCTAGTGTTTCTTTAATTTTTCTTAACAAAGGAAAAACAAACAAGTTCATGAAATGAGTCATATGGACAAAGAATAAAAACAGTCAAAGCAATCGCATAAAGCAAATGCAATTGCCCTCTTTTTACATAATGTCATTAAAATGAAAAATATGGAAAGTTTTTTCATATTCTGATGATAGTGAACAAATTGCTGTGGAGGTTTCTAACATGCTTTCCCACTTACAAAGAGCAAATTTGTTTCAATACATTCGTTCCATGAAGTATTTCACATTTTAGTACTTTCTAGCTTAATTTATTACAGAATTTATGACCATGCCTACCTGAAAACACTCTGCTGCATTATTACCCACTACTACCCCTAGCCAAATTATTCCTCATCACATTTCTGTAGGGAAGCTTTTAAATTATACTGTTTATCACACGGGGGTTGCTATGGGGAAAAAAAAAAAAAAGTAACAGATAAAGGACAGTGACGATGACTCCAATAATTTAGTTTAATGACTGCTACTCTTATATTACTTGTTACATCTGGGCCATTGTGTAATTCATTGTCCCTGAAGTGCTACAAAAAGCCTAGTAAAATTATCCCTTTAGATATAAAACAACCACATTCTGTAGCAACACTGAAGTCTATTGCCTTGTCAGGATATTAGATTAGAGGAATGATAACAGATCAGAGATTCCTGAGTGGCAGAACTTTCAGATCTCTAGTAGCAGACAGTCCACCTTTCCAGCTTGAGTTTGTTACACACTCAAAAAGATCAGGAATTATAAGGGCAAGAACAACCAAAAGAAAAAGGAGATCCCAGAGGGTATTGCAAGATTTAACAACTGCAGCAGCTACATCAAATCTAGTTGAGTCTGCATTAAAAGATAATGATAAAAATAAAACAATATGAGAAATAAATCAAGACAGACAAGTAAGTATAACTGTGGGTTACAAGTTAACTGTCCAGGCGTGGGCATAACCGTACTCTTCTGTCAAGAAAGAACAAGATATTTCAGCTTTTTGGTCGTATATATTATATTCACACACACCTTGCTACAGGTACATTGAAGCCTTCAAATCTGTGTATTCCAGTCACATTCAAGAAAGGCAGATGTGCCTGATTTGGATGTTAGAAGTTAAGGCTGTTCATAAATATGTAATAAAGTACATGTTTTTATCTTCTAGAAGGGGATAGGACAAGTAGTAATGGAAGGATATCTGCTGGAAGCATAGGCCATACAGATGGTTTGGGCACGTGTAAAAGATCAACATAAAGAACATACTAACAGCAAAAGTCCCCCATATGCACACACATCCATAAAGCCGGTAAGAGACCCCAACTGCCCATAACAGGTTGTCCCGTGTTTTCAATATTTAATGACTGGACCAGATGGGGAGGGGGGAGAAAAATATCTTGCCTGAACCATTAGCATAAACACAACTGACCTAAAAGACCTACTCACTGCTAGGTTATAATTACTCCATTGTTTCCACTAGTGAACAATGGTCATAAATCTAGAATAATTTTGAAAGATTACATTGCCAGAAAAGGTTCAGATTGGATATTCAGAAACATTTTTTCATGGAAAGGGTTGTGAAGCAGTGGAACAGGCTGCCCAGGGAAGTGGTGGAGCCACCATCCCTGGAGATGTTTAAAACACGTGTAGATTAGGTTCTTAAGGACATGGTTTAGTTCTAGATTTAGGTTATGGTTGGACTCAATGATCTTGAGGGTCTCTTCCAACCAAAATGATTCTACAATTCTATCTTTGAGAAACAGTAGCCTGCATATGCTGAAACATATGAACATATGAACAGCTGAAATAAATTTACTTTTTATTTTCTGGCTTTTGTGCCACATGCTGTGAGTGTGGTTGTAGTATACAAGTTTTACTAAACTCTTAGGATAGTCACAGTGATAAGTACCTTTATGATTAATTTTATCTGTATGATAGAAAGTTATTATAAAACTAGAAGATACTCCTGTAAACTCTATACATAACTGACAATACTATCTTTCTTCCCTTAATGATTTTAAACAGCACAGTTTATATGGCAAAAATCTCAGAACCAAAAGCCCATTTACTTTGTTCACACTGGACATTGTCAGGGTCCAGAACCTTGTAATAACAGAAAGCCTTGTAATAGACCCTCAGTTCAGAAGGATTTATCAAATATCTATTCCACTCTACCCTACAAACGACAGGCCACTAACCAACACGCTGCTTCAGATCTGCATTAAAAGACCAAAAGTCTCGCCTGTAGTTTGTTACAACAGGACAGCAAGAAGGATAATACCAGTGCTAGACTTGGCACTGGCAGCAGGATTTTAATGGAATTAAACTCCTAGATAATCTTAGAAAGCAGACCATGATCACGTTGCAGAGAAATGGTAAAGAGAAGGTCACTAGTAACCTGCCTTGGGGAAAATTCCATCTGCATAGCAAATTTGATGATCAGCTTGGCTTAAGTATGTGAACAAGACACACTAACACAACATTTCAGTACCACTAGAAGGTTTAGTATACCCTGTCCAAGTGTGAATCCAAATTCTATTAATCCAAAGGAAAACACAAACAAAAACCCTTAAAAATTAAAACAGCCAAGAAGAAAATAATAATAATTTATTGGAACTTGCAGACAGCAACAGGAGACCTCAAGGCATATTAATCTACTGTAACACCATGCAAAACAAACAAACAAACAAAGACAACTGATAAACAAACTCCATTCAACCTTCTTTCCACTCTCCTCTCAGATCCTATTAAATTGCATCATCATACTCTCTCACAGATTTCCTGCCAAAAACCTGACAGCTACACACAAATTACTCCATGGCATTGTTAGGTCTTAATCTTAAAGACTGTGCATGTGTTTGCTTTTTGCTTATGTGAATAATTGGTATATAGCCAATGTGATTACTCACAGTGCATGACATCAAATACATACATATAAATCTTTGCAAGATCACGGCCTTGGTCATTGATTTTCCAGATTTTGACGTGACTTATGTTTGTAATTTTAGAAGCATTATATTAACTTAAAATCAAGAGTAATATATGCATTTACAAGCATATCCTACTCATTTCCACAGCATTGGTGGTTAGTGTGAATGAAAGTGGTCCTAGTGCACTACTAGGACTATGAATTTTCCAGGAAAAGGGAAGTATTTCATAGCAAATATAGCCAAGACTAAATAGAAGAAAAGCTTTATGGCTCAAAGGAGTAGATCTCAAGCTAATTATGAACACTTGCAAAAAAATATAGTGTTTTGTTTATATCTATTTCGGCCATCTTGTTAAGTAAATGGTGATTAGATGCTTTTGAATAGTGTGAGAACCACAAAGAGAACCTGCAAGTGTTTATAAGGAACTGCAAACTCCTACCAAGAGGAAAGGCAAGATGGAAAGCATGGTTATGCTTATTTATAATATGAAAAGTGTATGTTGATGGGAAGCAGCAGTCAGTCTCTCAGGAAGAAATTAGAAGGCTGAGAAAGTCTCCGAAGACAATGGTACTGCTGTATTCAAGCATCATAACAAATAGGAAAAGCATTTTATATATGTAACATACTCAGACTGCTTCATGAGACAGTAAATCATTATATTTGTGTCATTCAGTTAGAAATGTAAGTTCCTTTTCTAGGTAGGAGTGGTTTAGCAAAAAGTCATGAACAAAGGCAAACCATGTCAGGTGGTAAGCACTTCATGCTAAAACTACTCAGTTTAAAAACCAAGAATACAACATCCAATAATAATAATATAATAATACCTTTATGAACATCACAGTGACCAGTAGTCAATTGTCCCTTTCTCAAGGCAATTTCAAACATTTACTTTCATCTTCAGTTATGCACATTGAGTTACTATTTACAATGACTTAGCAAACTACTACCCCTATAATTTCCTGTACATGCTCTTTATTGGTACATAATCTTTATGAAGAACACTATCCTCTAGAATATTATAAGTTCTTTTTTGCCATACGCAGAATTCAAAATGTTCTTTATTTTATCATTATCATTAAAAATAAAAATCTGTTCATGGACATTGGCTCAATTAATTTTTTTCACAATGGACTAATCCAACAGCCATAGAGGTTGAATTTGGGCTCACTGCACCCAGTAGCAGCTACTGCATCCCCTTTCTTCTACTGTACCTACCTGACCTGTTTAATATTGTACTCAGGCAGGGCACAGGAGCATTTGTCTGTTCTGAGTGACAGAAGCACCTTCTGCTCAGTTGTTCCCTACCTCCTCCATTGAAAAAGGAGCATATCAAACATAAGCATCCCAGAGACTAGATCCAGGCTCCCAGTTGCCCCATGAACCTAGCAAAGAAATTATGCAGAAATATGTAGCTGGAAATATAATCTTCACCATAGAGGTCACAGAACAAGCAGGCCAGTGAAGACCAAGAAGTTGCTGAATATACATCACTTTGTACATATGGCATGAGGACACAATGTGGTATTTAGCTGGTAAAAGGCAAGGATTAATTTACTGGAAAGGTTAAGGAAACTTTAGCTTCTCATTGCCATTCACTAAAAGGGAAGGCAATCATCCATTGAATGACTTCACAGTTAGTAATGTAATTCACAAATGCTCCCATCAGATTCTTTTAGATCTTTCAAGAGTATGTCTCGTCTTGAACGAACATTCTTCTCTATCTCTTGAATGAGTAAATGTTAATTCTCCTGTACTTTGTTAAGAAGGGTAGATACTCTGTTATATATTACTCGAACTGTGTATTTAATTCTCCTTATTCAATAGGAACACCTCAGAATTTGCAGTACCTGTTAGTATTACCAAAGGCTTATCACAAACCACAGCAACATACAAAAATTATTTGGAGAGGGATCTACCAGAAGGCTATGTGCAGATGTCTTTGGCAGCATGCCTAGGAAGCCATGAAATTCAAGGTGTTCAATAAATTCCCACATCATATTCTCAGGCCATTTGGTCTTTCTGGGTCAAAATGTACAACTTGAATTTCCCCAAAAGACCAGGGACACCTGAAATATGTGAGGCTTACTAATGTCAGCAGCACACTTCTATAAGCTAACAAAGAGACTAAAAGTTTATTTGGGACATATGCCACCATAATATTTAGAGTCCAATTTTTTTTTTTTTCCAAAGGATATCAGAAAGAGAACCACCCAAAACTGCAAATGTTTACTAATGGGAAATGTTAAAGAACAGTCTTAAGACTTAAGACTTATTTACTGATAGAACAAGAACATTAGAATTAGAAACAGCCCTAAATAAGGTGGCCTTCCACCTCTAGTGTAGACTTACAGGATTCTCCCTCAGCAGTCTGCACAATGTCTTTCTCACCACAGTCCAGATTCTCCTTGTCATATTAGAGAACCCTACCACATCATCAACTTCTGTGTGCAGATTCTAGCCTGTAAGTATTAAGACCCAAAGCATTGAAAAGGTACTGTTAGTAACTTGCATTATATCAGAGGAGAAGATCTTTTGAAGGTGAAAAACTTTTAACTTGATTCAAAATTAAAATTGATACTAAATTTATTGTCATATTCATTTGCCATACAATTGTATTGTTATCACTACTGGGAAAAAACAAACAAACAACAAAAAACCCAACCTTTCACTATGTGAACCAAATAAAAATTCTTCAGAAACTGTCCAAGTGCAAATATCAGGGATATTATAAATGTAAAGAGAAGAGTAATCCATGCACTTAGTAGTAGTTGGTGATATTTTAGCAACTGCTGTTTGGAATAATGTTGTCCAGATGGCTGCAGTATAAATTTTGGGAGGACTGCTGAAGTCCTACATGATTACCAGTAGGAAGGAGATTACTAGGGTAGGGGAAGGGAAAAAAAAAAAAAAAAAAAGGAGAGAGCACAAGAGAAAGAACTTTGCCTGCTTGAGACCAGTGCATTGTAATATGAGAGTCGTCGTGGACAAGCTAACAGAATAATTAAGCTACTTTTTGTCTCAGTGGCCTTCCTTCATAAGGCCCTAGAGCATACCCGTACAAAAATTCACAGTTCTGATAGTTAATCCCTATTTGGTGTTTATCTTTGCCCCTCACAATTCTGATGCTCTGAGTTTGATCCCTGTGCAGCTGAGAAAATGGCAAGACTGATTTCTTCTTCCTCCCTCCAGCAAAATATTTGTGACGAGACATCTATGTGGGACTTGCTGGCCTGTCTCAGAAATCAGTCATGTGATACCAGCAGGAATTATGCATTTTAATTGTATGAATTGGCTGAAAATTCTTCTGAAAGAGAATTGTCAAACAGAATATTAACTGACAAAATATTTGCCTTTTTCATATTGACATTTTCAATGACCATCAGGTGCTTATGTGTTGACATTTTCAATGACCATCAGGTGCTTATGTGTTTTACGGTTTTATCACATACACAGTGTCTACAATCTGAAGAAGAACAGCCCAAAAATGTTTTGATGGGTTTTTTTTTTGAGTTTTGTGGGGTTTGATTGTTTTGTGGGGGTTTTTGTTTGTGTAGGTTTTTTGTTTTTCTTCTTATTTTCTACATAATCATCCCTATAAAACTATTAAGAGGAAAGAACATATTGTCACCCCTTTAATAGGGAGAATTAACAGTTCAAAACTATTCAATCAAGAAAGCAAACACTGTTGTTATGTGAGGTCAGCAGCATTCCATCCATTCTTCCATCTTGAATTTTATTGCAGTTGCAGGGAACTCAAACAGGTAAAAATTTGTTTAAGGTGCTTATCAGAAATGAATGCATTGTTGAACTATAAAATGAATAATTTTTAGATATTAAATATAATCAGTCCCTCAATCCTTCACCATAAAGAGCCTAAGCACTAAGCTGAATCAAATTTATTTTTGCTATATCTTCAGTATTGTTTTGTCATTACTAAATAATTATTTTTTCAGAGTAAATAGAAATGAAAAATACCTTTTCCCTCAAAATGAGCTTTTATATTCAGAAACTGTAGAAAAAGCTTTTTATAAATTTATATTGCTGGTTTGATACAGTATTTTTCAAGAATTTGTATAAATTAATCATTTTAAATGTAGTCAGTGCTTTTTTTCTAAGCATTCACATCTCTTACTTATGAAACATCTTATTTCTAAAATAGCTTATTCATGAAATTGACATACAAGTGTCAAAATTACCATGAAGACTTAAATTCTCACACATCGAATTGAGGATTCCATCTGCCTTAGAGCAGCTGGAATACTTTTTGCCCTGTAAGAATATAGATAAAAGTATAATTAGGTCCTATTAATGCTGGATTTTCATGCCTATGACTAGTATGTTGTTAAGCCTATAAGAAATACAAAGTTTTCTACTATTAACAGAGACATTTCAATGCTAAAGATTAAATAAGCAAGCAAAACTAAATTTATTTACATGTTTATCTGTGAATAAAAGCCTAGTGTAATGAATAATAGTGTATTCACATTTCAAGTCTGTAAGTCACTGCTCCTAATGTAAGAATATCAAGTAAGGTAGTCTGTAGTTACTACATTAATGAGAATAACTCTTACAGTATTAGAATAATGAGCTTTGAATTCATGTTGAACGTTATTTCATTTTTCTTTAATAAACCTTATTGATTAACTACTAATGAATATTAAGCAGGAAATATAGCGAGATACTTTGCCAGATATTAAAATTTACTTCCATATTTAACATTGATTATGGAGGAAAATTATTTCCTGTGTTAGTGACTTTGATTGTCAAGTGATTTATCTGTCACTTAGTACACACACATACTTTTAAGAATAGGCAATAATAAGCATGATGAAAGCTATGACTATTCTACTCTGAGGGAACATGTAAAAATCCAATCTGAACACCAGATTGGGAACAAAGAGTAAAAATGAAAATATATTCCCAAAGGAAATAGAGATTGACCTCTGCCTATTATTTTTTCTTTAAGAATCAAGCATTGCAAAGCTAGGTTTTGTATGGAGAATATCAGCCAGCAAAAGTCTGCTACTTCCTACTTATAAGGCCAAATTTAAAAGCTGTTTCCAACTTACAAAATTTATTGTAATGCAGGAGTTCTATAAGACTAGACAGAGTACTAACTACATAAAAATATCTAACTGAAGGTACAAGCATGGGTCATGCTTACCACTGCATTTACATTAAAGAACAGAAAATAACTCCTTAGCTTTATTTACAAGCGCAAAATATTGAGATTTCCTCATTTTTATTTTAACCAACTTTCTAGCAACAGTCAAATAAGAAACTGGACAACTGTTCTCATTTAGAGGCAAATAAAAAGATTTAGAAGACCGAAACTGCAAAGGATGCCAGCAATGCTTTGTCTATTTGACTGTTGGTTTATTTCTTAATATGAAATAAAAATCATCGCTTTCACCTAGTCTGTAGAATCCTACTAACTCAAAGTCTGCCATTTCCCAAAAGTTACTGAAGTAAGAGGAAGCAATTCAGCCTCTTATGGCTGAAGCAGAGGCTGTGTGTACATATTACTGATAGCATCCTAGACTCCTTATGAATTTCTTCTAAAACTCTGCTTAAAACTTTCCTTTACTGGCATGCTGTGGAAAAAATGAAAAAGCTTTAATAATAGGCTGCATGTGCACTTAAATCACTAATGCAAATCAAATACCAACTCTCTATTTATTTTCTAGTATTCAGCCATTTCTTTTCACAATCTATATTTTTTGCTATCGTACCAGTGGAACCTTATCTATTTTTGTTAGGTATACTACAGCCAATAAAGCTTAAGTAAAATTTGCTCTTGCTCATGTTTGCTGCTGTACAAACACAGATGCTCCATCCATTCTCAAGAGTTTATTTTATAAAGGAATTCAAACTACAGAATGAAGTTCTGGATGAACCATAAAAAAGGCACATTTATCTACAATTTAGTGCAAGTCATATAAGTATGTCTTGCTGTGCTACAGAATGTTTCTTTCTTCTAAAGGAGATATGTAGTGAGAATAATCCTAAATTCCACTGTGCCAAGTCGTACACACAGAAAAAAATTACAGCACCTGCCCTCTGAAAAGTCTTCTATTGGGATGAATGGCTGGGGCTGGGGACATTGTTGCAATCTCAGTGTTTTCATGGAGGGAAGACCTGTTCTGCAGCAACTGGACTGATATATGTTTCCACATAGCAAAGCTAACTGTTTGACGTCATTGTCTTTCAAACACCGGCAGTTGAGACCCACCACTGACACATGCAAATTTATTCATGAGGTTTTCAAAATTAGCATGCATCCCCAAAGACATCAGTGAACCTTCTGCTTCTAAGTGGAGCTGATCATTTTTGAAAAATAAACCAATCAAATAAATTACAGGCTTTGGTTATCCTAGGTTTTCCAGACACCAAATTTGCAATCAAAGCTCTCAGTATGCTACAGTTCTAGGCATGTAGCATAATGTCAGTATTACAGAAATTGTGAACAAGTTGGTATTTCTGAGATGTTATGATGTTTTACTTTGTTAGAATATATTTTAGTGTTCACATGTAGCTTACATTTCAGCCAGACTTTCTACACACTTTCAGTTCTTAGACAGCTACAGACAGCTGTGTAGCAAATACCTTTGAAACGTCCTCCCCAACCTCTATCGACTTGCAAGCAAAGGAAATATACCAAGGAAAAAAAGGGGGAAGAACAAGTGTTCTAATACTTTAAAAGAGAAAATGAATACAATTTATTCTTACTTTCAATTTTTACAGCTTTACATATGAAAACTGCTGGACAGCAGCCTTATCTCAATTTACCATGTTAAGGGTGCTGATGCCAAGAAAAAATCCACACACAAACACACTTTCCAAGGTCAACAGAAAGCAAACTAGGAAGAGAGGGAGAGAGGGAGGAAGAGAGGGAGAGAGGGAGAGAGATGTCCATTTATGCTTTCTAATCATTACTTTGAACTATACAGTTTCTAGTATAATTCATTATTTTCAGAAAACAGATATAATATATTTCCCTGCTGACAATTTTACAAGATACAGCCATAAACAAATTGTAGGTGTTAAACACTAAAATGTACAGAGATAATGTAAGGCAGAAGGTCATTGTTCGGAACAACAGTGGTAAGAATTATGTTTACATTTGTCAATATACTATCGCATAAAATTCTCTAAAATAACAAGATTTCCAAATCTGCAAGCCTCTTACTAAAGCTATCTTTATTGCATTTATGAAATGCACCAATATGAAACTATTCACTTCCATCATGGCTGCTAGCAAGACGTAATGCTGTTCAGTGGGAGGTTCAAAGCATCTGGTGTGAAGAGCACAGAAGCTGATAAGCAGTGACAATTTATACTCCCATCAATTTTGTGGAAAGCAGAGGAGAAAGAAATAAAGAAACAGTTCCACTCAAGATGGTAGGAGGACAAAAATCAGACTATATTATAGTTGCTGGGATACTATGGTTAGAAAAGCTAGTCCAGATGACCTGGAACTATACTATGGGTGTCAATTAAACACTTAAATAGAATATTCTAAATGAAAGGAAAAACCAACCAACAAAAAAAACAACAAACAAAAACAAATACACAAAAAAACCCCCGACCCACATACCAGGAACTATGAAAGAGAAGTACCAAATCACACTAGTAACAGCCCATATTTTTCAAATGCAAAGTCCAAACCTTAGAGAGACCCACGATTTCATAATCGTCCTTATACTACAATTCCAAAATCTGCATTCAAGCACCCAAAATAAATTCAAAAATGAAAACATTTTTTCATTTTCCTCCTGAATTGCAAATTTTCTTCGAAGTCTAAATACATTTTTAAAGTTGTCATAATCCAAAGTGTGAACACAACAGGTTGAAGTGACAGGTTCACAGGTATGGTCACAGGAACTAAGCAGCATCCCCTTCCACAGCAATGAGGAAAAATACATATAATTTGCAAGCTCTTAACATTCTCCTGTCACTCTCTGTGGTGACAGCTGGGCACCACTAAGGGGAAAAAAGGCTGAACACACAGCATTGTAAATGGGGGGTGGGAGGTAAGTAGTGTTAGCTGTTGTAATCACACTATTAATCACACAATTTTGAGTGGTGATTGGTCATTCAGCTGCTTATCATACGAACAATGAGGACACAGTTTATCAATGTTCTTTTAATAAATAAAATAATTCACTTTTTTCTCTGATTTTTTTTCTCTCTAATAATTTAAAGATTTGTATTTCCAACTGTTTCTTCGGTCAATATCATTCAGTAACAATGAAGTATGTTGATTCAGTGGTCAAACAGTTTAACTCTCTCGTTTTAAGCATAAAAAAATGCATTTCAGACTTCAAAAAAACAAATGTCTTCAATTTCTGGATGTATAACACACTAATTAATTTGAACCATACAATAAAGGCATTGATTTTACATTCAGAAAAAAACAAACCAAACCAAAAAAACCCCGTCTTGTACTTTCTTATTATTTCTGCCATTTGCAAATAATAAAATTCAACTGAAGAAACTGCTGAAATCATCAACCAGATACTAATCTAGTTATCTATAAACATAAGTAGGTATACACACAGAGGGGGCACATATATATACTCCTTTAGTCTTCTCATGACTATCTACTCTGCATCTAAATCCAGTCGAGACCATAAACAATACAAAGCTGCATTCTGTCTAAATGGGTCACTTATAATGAGAAAGCGTGACATTTATATGTAGAACGCAGATTGATCAGGGAGTGGAAAAACAGAATATGGCATCAGTGCAGAAAAATATGCCTTTACAGGCAATTTATATTAAATGATTTGGCAAGTTCCTAAATCCTCCTCAAAAATGGAAGTGAATTAAAAATAAGTGCAAAATAAAAAATATACATTATGTAATGTGGCAAATATTCACTAAGATTATCCTTTCTGCTTGCAATAAAGTAGAAGGAAGAAACCTTGATTCCTTTCACTACTGTAATGTCACTTGTACAGAATAACACAAGTGAAAAGACTAAAACCACTATTTTTCTCAGAGATTTGCAAATTAATAAACAGTCTGCAATAATATCCAGTTGCACCTTTAATTGTTAACACATCCCATCACGTTCAGCTATTTTCAGCTTGACCAGAAACAGTGGAACAGAAATGCTCTACACATGCTGTGTACATCTTGCTAAAGCAATTTCAGCTTCAACGTGCAAACGAATTTTGGCAAAATGCAGATCTGTACAATGCAAATATGAGAACTACAGCAAGGTTGCTTCAACACTTTGCAAAACAAAAGTGGAAAAAAAGCAGAGGGAAATTTCAATACTGCCTAAATAATTAAAAAAATACACCCCATGTCTTTGTTCAGTCTGGATTCTCATTCAAGGTGTAAATACTGGCTATATTGTTAGATATCCAACTGCAACTGGCTCCAAATATTGTGTGAGTAGCTCTCTCATAGTTCACACTAGACTCTCTTGACCCAGCTAGACAAGCGTGAAAACAAGAAATAAATGAAAGATTAACAAAGACTGGTCTGGAAGCAGGCTGTATTAAATGTTTGCAATATTATTAGTATAGAAGTAAAATTTGCTTTTTAGGGTCTTTTAATGCTAGATATCAGATGACAGTCACTATATTAATGCTAGGTGCTATTGCAGAGAGATAAATGAAGTAAATGGTATGGAAAAAAAAAAATCTTTCCCCATCTGCCACATAAGGATATTCAGTAACATTACAGCATGCTGCTAAAGCAAATAAGGAACCGCAAAATCATTATCTCCTTGCAAAAAGAATGCAATTTTATCACAATACCTTTCTGTGTTTGTCCCTCTTCCATATTCTCTTCCATGGCTACCTTTCTTCACTAGAAACAGCTACAGAGAATTAATCAAAAGCTTCAGTCAGATGCAGGAAAAAGTGTGGATTTTTTTTTCCCTGGGAAGCTCCAACAGCAGAGGCTTAGGCAAGTCCTCAGAGCTTAGCTAAGGCTCCCTCACTCTCCTTGTTTGCTTGGAGACAGGCTGTCAAGTGTAATTTCATTCAAATTACTCTTCCGTGAAGATTATCAATTTTTCTTCTCAAAGCTGCCCATTGTGTACCACTGTAAGCAGGTATTCAAATGAACAGCCTGTGAATTTTGGGGGGAAATTTGGTCTGAGCCCTTATGGCAATGACACCGATTCATAAGACTCACTTTGCATATAAAATGGAGAAAAGAAATTGAGGTTTGTATTGAAAACTGTGTTTTAAATTGGAAACAGGCTCTACTGAAAACAGATGGAGGGGTGTCCTCCTAACGGGAAGCAGACCACCAACCCATAATTCCCCCTATTTGCTACTGAAGTGGGAAAGCCCAGATGCCTGTGGGTTCTTTATGCTGTATTACTTCTCTCTCTCTCTCTCTCCCCCTCCTGCCCCCCCTTTCCCCTCTCCTTCTGTATCAGCACATTTAAGAATAATATGATTCTTCATCCCCTCCTTCTCATATATCTATATCATCTGGAACTAACAACAGATATACACTATTACCCTTATAATAGTCTCAAAAACATATTTATAACAGTACTATTTTGTATGCAACTGTGTATTCATAGACACATACAGGCACAATTTAATACATGACATTAATAACTGCAAATTATATGCACCCTACTCATTATCTGCCAGTGCCACAACAAACAGCAATTTAGGAGCAGTTCAGAGTTTTAAAATAGTACTTGCATCAATTTTTTTTCTGATTGCTAACATCCAAAATGGACTGTACACTTGAAATCCCTATAAAAAAAAACAGGGACTATCTTAAAATGGTGAAGCAGCACGAGTGGGTATGTATGTGAGGAAGCACATACAAATATGCATACTGTTATGAATTTATTCAGGAAAAGCATAGGTTAAATACATTGTGAGGGCACCTACTCATTTGGGGAGCCCTGCAGTCTGATTTGGAATGCAAATTGGACGCTGCAGTCTAGCAATAAATTACCATCTTTGTACCTTAGTCTACAGAGTAGAATGTAACATCATTTTAAGACCAAAAGTGCAATTGGAACACAAGTCAAATTTTTCTTTACTGTTTTCACTTCTCATCCTTCTGGGAAAACAGTGACTAAAACTTATTTGTGTTTATATATAAATTATAACTAGCTCATCCATTTATTTTATGCTATCCAAATAGATTGACATAGTGCTGCCGTCTAAGTCCCTGAAACAAGAATAAAGTTGGTTTGAGTTTGTTTTGTTTGTCTGGTCGGGGTTCTTTTGTTTGGTTTCGGGTTTTTTTGTTTTGTTTGTTTGGGTTTTTTGGGGAGCATGTTTTGGTTTTTCGTTTGGTTTGTTGGGGTTTTTTTATGCTGTTGTTGTTTCTCTGGTGTTTGGGGGGGTGCTGGTTTTTGGGGTTGTATTTTTTTTTTAAACACAGTTTGTATATAAATCTTTTCAAATCTGGTTCATACCAGAATATATTTTATAGATGAAGTTAAATTTTTACATATAATTGAATAACTGAATGCATATTTATTTAGTTACCCAATGCATTTCCTACCCCTTTTTTCCTTTTTAATTCAACTTTCTAGGACTCTATTTTCTGGAATAATTGGAAAACAATAATTAGGTTTTTTAGTTCTCAGATCTAGTTGATCATTTCAAAATCAACACATCAAGACTGTCTACAGACATGGAAGTGCTGTGACATCATAGCATCTAAGTGTCTTCCATCTTTCTAGGAATTATTCCTTCAGTGAGATTTTTTTTTTAAAGGAATATTTCTTTTAGAACAGAAGATTTCCTGTGGAAGTCTCCCCTGCTACAGTTTCTTTTCAAAGCATTTTCTTACATAAGCATTAATAAATCTTCATATTTTAAAAAGTGTCTGGCAAATATTTTACTTAGTGTGGCAATTGCTTCTAAGCTTTTTTTTTTTTTTCTTGATAGCACCAAATATGTGAGGTAACCAAATTCTTTGACAGGGATATTTGCAACAAAGGAATCTATAGGTTGCTTGCAATACCAAATGACCTCGTTCCTTGAAACAACCATGCAAACTTTGTTTCAAATATAAAAAGCATCTTAAAAAAAAGGCTGGAAAGAGATAGCTGGGAGAGGATACAATAAAGATTGTACAATAATGAGTGACATAAGAAAAGTGAATGAGAAACTTGTTCAATAAAGGGAGAGGGCTGCAAAGAAAGTAGACTTAGAAGAAAGCAAAGGCACAGTGTACAATGCGTAGTTAAGCTGTGGAAATTGTTGCAGAAGGGCCTTGTAGAGGGGAGGAAAAAAAACAAACCAAAACAAAAAGTAATAAGGAGAATCTGAATCACAAAGAGTCATGGTTATGAAGATGTACCTCTGAATCAGGAGTTCCCAAGCTCCAAATTATTGGAGAGTTAGGAATATTTAGTGGAAAGGTTTTATTTTCTTGTTATATTACTTCCGCTTTTGGACACAAACATATGAGATGCTGGGCTGAGTGTATCCTTGGCCTAGTCCCCACTATGGTCATTTTCACATCAGGTTCACACACGCCTTCATTTTAATGACAGGACTTCTAACTTCCTAAAGAGCCTACATTCATATGTCAGAGTTAAGATGAAATCACAGTAACTGGTGAAGCAAAATACAGCATTGCCAAACAATGGCTTTGAGCTTCCCCCTGACCTCTTGCAATAATTTATTTTTCTGCATAGATATTATTGCCATAAAGATGCTAACAGATCCTCCTGTTAAACACCAATTCCTCCAAACTACACAAGTGTCAAAGCTCCTTCTTAAGAGGATGCTGATTAGTTTCAGGTGCTATTAACAGGCCATTCATTCACAGCTCGTGTGTTAGCATGTGCAAGAGAGAATGTGAGAGAGAATTTATGTCAGCTTCTATCATATTTAATTGCATTTTATTAACATATTAATGTTGAGACAGAAATCTGCCTCCTAGATGATTCTTTAAAAACTACTCCAAGATGAAATTATGAATAGGCATTATCACTAAAATCAAACAACAGGAAAGCTCTGCAAGTATTAAGAAGAGTAACAAACAAAACCAGAAAATGCCAACTTTATGTGATTTTTCTAAGCAGCAACCATAGGGGCTTGCTTTCTTCTCCATACTGTGAAACGTATTTACCACCAGTTATGCACAAGCTCCTTCTGTTAAAGCCATACCCAGAAACTACCCAAGCTGTGAACCTCCCCTTTCTGAGCACACTTCTGCCACAGAAAAAAACTATTTTAGTAGGAACTACATATGACTGTCTAAAATTCCCTCTTAATGTGAGATGAGGTGAGATTATTGGTGCCAGTGATCATTGGACAACCACACCATTTGTAAATGGCAAGATGGAACATTCAACTGTATAATGAGACTAAATAAACAGTTAATCAAGAGAATAATTAGAAGTTGATGACATTAACAGATCCCCTGGTATCCATTATGATATTATGAAATGTAGTTGAGCACTTGCAGCTTTAAACAGCAAGACACCAGACTTTTACTCCCACTTTTGTGTGGTCTTCAAATCAGTTTACCACTCCATCCTTCCATCCTATTGATTTTCAACTAGATAATAATGGTAATGTTGTGGTACAATGATGCCTTGATACCTAATTTAAAAGTACAATGTTATTAATGTTGCTAATACTACTACCTCAATAAATGAGCAAGAAAAATCAAAAGCCAACTCAAATTACCTCAGCTATGTCACAATGCTTTGCTTAAGACTGCATGAAGAAGTTGTGATAGACCTGGGGAATGAAGCAATACCTGTTCTTTGTGTTTCAGGGGAATTCACATTGGACTAATGACCATCAGATCTCACAGACTGACTGCCCTTTAGGGGCTGAGGCAGTGTAAGGTGCACTCCTGGAAAGCATGTTCTGGTTTCATTATAAAAATAACCACCTCTGTTCTTAGAGAATATTCTGTAATGTAAACCAACATACAGCACGTGGGGAAAAGTGGGACATTGACTTTAAAAGCTCACTCCTGAACTCACCAGAATACTGATATAGATGCAAATGTAGTAGTTATTTTATGAAAATTAGGCAGATTATGGAAATCTGTAAAATGTTCACAGAAAAACAAACAAAGAAACAAACACACACTGGATGCTCAAATTTGATATTTAGAGTGCTCCATGATTAATATTTCTATTTTATATTCAAAACAGAAATACCACTATAAAATGATGGCACAAGATATTTCATCTTTGAAATATACCAAAAGAGTAAGGTTAGAGGAAGCATTGAGAAGCTTTAAGACTTCTACAATGTGTCTAATTGCCTGTTCTGGGATGTGTATTTCTTATTTACAGCTTCACAAGATACTTATCAAAATAAACAAACAGCACACGGTCCATCCCAGAGTTTAACTCGTGCCAGACATTCACACAAGTGTCCAGGGAAATGAGAAATGCTTAATGACGTGAAAAATTATCCAAATTAGTGGTGAAATGAAACGTTAAGAGAGGAAGGAAGGAAGCAGAAGGTAAAATGTAACATTGATAGAATATTGTTGCTCATCCCATTGATGGGATTGTGTATAGTTCTACTAATTCCCAAAAATTATGTTTCTGGGGAAATTACATTATTCTAAAGGAACAAAGTACCAGTTTAGAACAGGTAGTTATCCAAGAAATAGCAGGATGGTCATTTAACAAAGACATTTCAGAATAGGACTTCATGTGATACAAGTGAGTCTATCACTACTTAAAAGAAATATTTCCATTCTGACTAATAATATCAATCATTGTTTGCTAAACAGAGGTAAAAAGAAAAAGTTATTTGCAAACACAAGAATACTAATAAAGAGTTTTGAAAGGTTATTATAATCCTATTTGTGCTCAAGTCTGGACATTACATTTGACAAAAGTGTAATGGACATCCTTTTTTTAACAAACTTAATTTATTCTCATTTCTTTGTACAAGCTTCTAGAATCTAACACTTCTAGCAACAGGAATTTTCTTGAAAATTGAAGGAGACCTCCTTGCCTATAGCCTCATTAGGTTCTATACTAATAACCACTAGCATCATTATCATGTTCAGAAAAATTAACCCCTTTGTGAAATTCTCATCTGGTTAAAAAGATTTCTTCACTGAGAAAATCTTTCACCACTGTGTACGATATCCAGCCTTAAAACACAACGGATAAGAATTTGTTCCTTTCGGTACTCAAACATATTTCATTCATGTGGTTTCAATCCAGAGAATACACCAAAAACTGATTAATAGGACCCCTGATTCAGAATACCAATCTTAATAAACTTCCAGACTATTATCTGTAGCTATTGTAAGTATTATCCATAACTTAAAACCTTTAGTCTGACTGGATATGTTTCATAATCATTATCAGTAAAGTTTTACTTTTGAAAATAAATAAAGCTTTCCTAATTAAAAAGAGTTAACACTGCCAATACCATCCACCTGAAATTCTGAAGAATTTGAATCATTTTGATAACTAAAAATAAGAAAATTATGCCTTTTTTAACCAGCCGAGAGTGAATTGATACCTTTGGGAACAAAAGTAGTTGGCCACATTCCCAAAGGGTACTGTTACTCATTCAGTAAGCTTTAACTCTGAAAAGTTACTGGAACACCTTATCCTTGGTGCCATCTTAAGACATATCAAGGATAAGAGGGTCATGAGGGGCAGTCAACATGGCTTCACCAAGGGGAAGTCGTGCTTGACCAACCTCATAGCCTTTTATGAAGATATAACAAGGTGGATTGATGATGGCAGAGCGGTGGATGTGGTCTACCTTGACTTCAGCAAAGCATTTGACACCGTCTCCCACAGCATCCTCACGGCTAAACTGAGGAAGTGTGGACTGGACGATCGGGTAGTGAGGTGGACCTCAAACTGGCTGAAGGAAAGAAGCCAGAGAGTTGTGGTCAATGGGGCAGAGTCTGGTTGGAGGCCTGTATCTAGTGGAGTGCCTCAAGGGTCAGTTCTGGGACCAGTACTATTCAATATATTCATCAACGACTTGGATGAGGGAATAGAGTGTACTATCAGCAAGTTTGCTGATGACACCAAGCTGGGAGGAGTGGCTGACATGCCAGAAGGCTGTGCTGCCATCCAGCGAGATCTGGACAGGCTGGAGAGTTGGGCAGGGAAAAATTTAATGAAATATAACAAGGGAAAATGTAGAGTCTTGCATGTGGGCAGGAACAACCCCAGGTTCCAGTATAGGTTGGGGAATGACCTATTAGAGAGCAGTGTAGGGAAAAGGGACCTGGGGGTCCTGGTGGACAGCAGGATGACCATGAGCCAGCACTGTGCCCTTGTGGCCAAGAAGGCCAGTGGCATCCTGGGGTGTATTAGAAGGGGGGTGGTTAGTAGGTTGAGAGAGGTTCTCCTTCCCCTCTACTCTGCCCTGGTGAGACCTCATCTGGAATATTGTGTCCAGTTCTGGGCCCCTCAGTTCAAGAAGGACAAGGAACTGCTGGAGAGAGTCCAGCGCAGGGCAACAAAGATGATGGAGTGGAGCATCTCCCTTATGAGGAAAGGCTGAGGTGATTCTGTGATTCTGTGGTGGAGGGAACAATGGAGGACAGCCAGCTGAACATGAATGCCAGAGAGCAAAAGTCAAGGAGATCCCAAATACCACATTTATACATGAGGGATTCTAAACTCTATGTCTAGATGCGCCACATGGACACTCTAAGTCTCAGCTCTAAGCCTATGGGTATATTTAAAGCTCAATGGCAGTTGGCTGTTCGCATCCCCTTTCAAAATTGGAGGCCATGGCATAAGCACAGCATTATGGTCATCCAACTGAACTCTCTTCCCCGCAGATAGTATTGTGGGTAGTGGACATACTGATAAATACCCATACTGATGTGTATTGGATGCCTCGAGAAAAAAGAACATTTCACATGGCAGCATACACACACACAGTTCTAGTGGCCCTTCTTTTATAAGGGAACGTGGACTATCTCCTGGGGTCTTCTCCAACCCCAACCACACTGTGATTATATTCTGAGATTTCCTGCTGGTGTAGCTATTATTGAAATATTCTATATAGTTTTTGGCACCATCAATGCAAAGATGCTGATGAAAAGTGGAGGTACTTCAAAATATGGCCACAGACACGGTTAAGGAAAACATCTTTTCAATTAAAAAACTCAAAGGGATTAGTCTGGTAAATTTAACAAAAGAGTTAAGAAGCATCTACATTACATCAAAGTATCTACAAGACAACAGATCTAATTGAAAGCTGTTTGAGTTAGTCAGTATTGCTGGAATTTGAAACTAGAGAAATTCAGAACATAAATTTTATTCAAGTTTTTCTTCTAAACAGTAGAGAAATTCAGCAAGACTGGATTCTTGAGCACACAAAAGAAATTAAATCTCTGACATTTTCCTAGTTATACTATGGTTTACTTAGGTCATAGGAATTCTCTGATTAATTCCTGCACTCTGCAGGAGTTTGGACTAGACGACCACACTAGTCTCTTCTGGTTTTTTAATCACTTAATCAATTAAAGCTATAATTATGTTTGCTGAGAGATTTCATATCTTAATGTGCTCTGAGATTTCCTTGACTTCTGTGGTCTTTGTACACCAAAATGTTCATTCAAATAGCTTCAAAATTTAGAGGTCTGATATACATAAGAATTAGTTAAACCCAAGACCTTTGCTTTTTCTTCCCTTCCCACCAGTGTTTTGGAATAAGTTGCTGACACACAGTGATTAAAGATGTTGTTTGCCCCACATGTAACAGTATGCATATCTCCCTGTCTGCTGGTGCTCCATTAGTGGTAACAGTCTATGAAAGCATTCAAGTTTCTCTTTGGCTCTCTAGTGTCTCTCTCTTGTGTCTAAAGTTTGAGAAATTTCTGAAAGCACCTTCTGATGATTTCAAAAGGCTGTACTTGTTCTAACCCTTTCCCTTGACAAGGACACACAAGTCCCTTGACTAAGCCAGGAGCTGAGAAGGCAGAAGAGCAGAGAACAACACGCAACACACACACAACATACAAATAAAGCAACAAGAACAGATAAACATAACAGTATGGAAAAAAAGAGGCAGGGAGGAAGCTAAATAGGCACAGAGAAGAGGGCACTTTTTTTTCTAAATGGTCCTATCAGTCACATCTTGTTTCTATTTAGAGAGAAGGAAGAGTGACCATTCCCATTGGGAAACAGCAGCTTCCCATAGGAGGTTGCTGCTTCACAGGGAAAGAAAGCATCACATTTTTACAGCTGAACTTATGCCCCCTCACTTCCATCACAGAATTCAAAGTAGCATTAAAACAAGGTCCACAATTTATTACCCACACCCTGCCTACAAGATTCAGATGGAGGAGTTGATTTACACTTTGATGGGGCATCTCTATGAACTCATCCATTTCTTCTTTCAGTAGACTACCTGCAATACCCAAGTTAGCTAAAGTGCTCTCTCCATCACTCTACAAATTGTAGTTTAGACATTGTCTTTGTTCACACATTATTTGGCACAGCTTTGCAGTTAAGTCTTTCAGATATCACAAGCCATAAGAAGAATAATCAGGAATTACTAATGTTTAGCTTTCCATACTATGGAGTGAAAAGTGATGTGAAATAAAATGAAATCAAAATAAAATTGTAGGAATGATAAATGCCAGATTTTAAAACAAAAGTCCATGGGAAAAATTCTAATCACCTTATATAGAGCTGAAGGTGTTATTTACTCTCAACAGAAACTCAGAAAACACAGACATGAAAAGTGTTGTGGCTTTTTAAACTGTTGCTTTTTAGAACTGTAAAATTAATAGGTTGTTATATACATTTGAAAAAAAAAGAATAAAATAAATTTTGAGACTATCTATTTTATATTAATGATTTTCTCATGAGAAGAGCAACACATTACAGCTGGTCATAAACCACATAGAAATATTAATGAAAATTATGCATTTAAGACCATCCATGCATCATAAAGTACATGGGAGGCACAGGCAGGATGCTGAGGAGGTCATTTTGCTTCAGAGAATTTTCACGTTAGCTAAGGTAGAATATTATGGAAGATTCAGCTAGCTGAGCTTTATGAAATATATGAAGTTAGAGAAAGAAAAGAAAAAAAAGAATAGAACAAACCAGATGTCCTAGAATGGCAGTAAATATTTGGTTGCTAATGAGTTCAGATGTCCCACTGCGGACTCTTTTCTTCAAGGTCTGGTTAGGGAGCTACAGTAGATTCTTTGTGTAGATGCCAGCTACATTTTTGCTACCCCTGGCCTTTTCTCTAACTGCATGCATTTTATCCAAGCTCTGAAGGGAACAAGGAAGGAAAAACAAGCCAAAAAATGAAAAGGAGATTAGCAGTAGAGTAAAAAAGAGAAACGAGCAAAAGACTGCTGGGTGGGTCCTCCCACTGGCACGGAAAGCTCAAGGCTCATGGAGAATTGTGAAGCTGACTAAAATCATAGATGTTTAATGCTTATTTTAAGGGTACGTTTGGTTGTCTGTGTTTATTTGTTAAATTTGGTGAGATCACAAATATTCTATTTGTAAAATAATGACAGTTAAACTGTCCTTATAACAATTTACCAGCAAGCTTTTTACTCCTTAGTATGTTCTCCAATGAGCAATGCATCACTGTCTCTGATGGCCTACATGTGACAAATATAAGGAACCTAAATCAGGCATCATTGTCATTCTCTCAGAGTAATGGTCATGACAAAAAAGAGAAAAAAATAGATTGCATACTTCTAACTCTGTTAGGAGAGAGAAGTCCTAGATAGATAGATAGATAGGTAGATAGACAGATAGATAAACATATAGATAAGTTTATAGATAACTTTTACAAGTCTATATGCATGTGTATGTATATACATATATAGATAGATAAATATAAACCACAGACACATATACAGTCCTATGAAGTTCTGTGCAGTTGCAAAATATTTAACAAATGAGACCTTTCTGCAATATGCGTGCCCAGTGACAAAAGGCATGTAAGTCCTGTCCTAACAGAACATACACAAAGTTCTGCACTGTGTCCCTCACCCCACTCCCTTATCACTCCTAGAAAATCAGAGAAAAAGATTTAAAAACCATAACTGAAATTGACTGTTCAATTACACGCTGCAAAAGAACAGTTTATAAATATCTTCCATGAGCTCTGGTTTGATGATGCTGGCTCAGCAAACTCCCTGGATCCTGTAATCCCTTTTTAAATCTCTGTTATATACTTACTGCCTTTGAAAGTAGCATACAATATCCTCATTGCACAGCAACATTACAACAGGACAGGTTGGGGAAAATTAAGATTAAAAAACTTTTTTTTGGAAGGGGCACATTCTGGGTGATATTCAAGCTAAGATTCCTTTAAAAACTTTAATTGCAGTCTCTTAATATAACATGATTAGAGGATCTTCCTAATCTGGAAAACTAAATCACATAAATGGATTGGCAGATCACTTTTCAGATGACCAAAAAAAAAGGTTCCCACAAAGAGAGTAAAAGCTGTTGATTAAAACACAGCAAACCAAATCATGTTTCCTGAATTTTCACCTTTAAACTAGCGTAAGTAAACTGATTTGTGTTTTAGACACTGGACACCTCTAAGCCTTCTTTGCACTTATTAAGATCTAGTGTTTTAACAAGTGAGGCATTGTACTCTATACTCCAGAAGTCTCACCAAATAAAAGTATCGCAAAATACGTTTTCCACTAATCGCTAGATAAATATAATAATTTAAAAGCCAACATTTACCCTGATGAGAGATTTTAATGAAGTTTACTGGTCTGTCTCTAAAATTATGGTCCAAAGGACAATTATAATGGAAAATTCTGGCTGAACAAAATCAGGATTATATATATATATACACATATATTATGATTATGCTTATGATATTTAGCCTACTAGCAAAAAAAAAATTTTTCTGTTTTACCATTAAGAATTCAAGTGTGGGTCACAATAACGTAAACACTCTTTTCTTAATTGTGAAATGAACTATAAACATTAAGATTCTTTACAGCTTTCAGAACATACCTCTTAGCATTGTAGGTCACAATAATGCACACTTATTTAAAAAACTATTTTCTAACCATTTAAAAAATATTTTTTATACTTACCATACAGTACCTAAAAGGAGTAATCTGAGATGTTCAGGTGTGAAATAATCACCTGCACAAATTTTTTAAAGGACAAGTTTAATAAAACACTAACTTACTAGTGTCCCTTTTACAATTATCCTGCACTAACAAGATACTTTATTCATTTTTTAAACAATTAGTTATGATACCATAATAACAATAGGGATCAAAATATCATACGTTTGAGTGTTTTGTTTATTTTTAAAGAGAGTGATTTATGCATATTCAAATGTAAAAATAGTTTTGCCTTGAGTGAAGACATTAATAAACTAAACACATCAATATGAAGGGAAAACAATCAGTGAGACACTGTAATACTAGGATTCAAAATATACAGCAAAACACAGGAAAAGCTATGAGAAGACAGAGAAAAACAAGAAAGAATATCAACCATTGTTTTACTAAATTTCAAATAGGTAAATGTGTAAAAATAAGGAAACTTGTTAAAAACAAATAAACAAGACAGCCAAAAAAATAGATCCTCACAGAAGGCATAAAGACTCCTGAAATTAACATTGCTGGAGGCACAGCATGCACCTAATGTAGAGATTTGGGAAAGAGTGGAAGCTGGCATGGATAAATATAAGATTTGCTATAACTAGCAGATTTTTCCCTGTTTTTCATCCTCTAAGCAGGCTATAGTAATTTATGATTTCAAGTTTGCAAGATCTACCTTTTAGGAACTCAGACGCAGTTGTCATTCACTACATACATATTTCATTATATTAACTTTGGAAGGAAGGATGAAATATTGTATCAAACCAAAAACAATGGCAGATGAAAGAAGAGACATTCTATAGTTTGCTTCTAAAGTACGATCTCTTTTAACGTTTCCCTCCTTTTCTCAGAAGCAAGTAATACACACCTTCAGAGCAAAGGGTCAAATCATGTGCAGTCTGAATCATGCTTTCTCTCTCTCTGAATCAGCACAAAAATGTTCATTTGCTTTTTTTTTTTTTTTACAGGTATCCCATGCAGAAAAAACTGTTACAGTGGGAGCCATATCTGAAGACATAATGAGGAATTAGTGATCCTGAGGTATATCCTGATCCAACTAAGCCTCCGTAGCTAGTACTCATATCTTAGCCTAAGTGACCATTAAATGACCCCACGGTATGCCCTGCCATGCTGGCTTGCAGGTGGTACAGGAGGATGTACAGGAGGTGTTGCAGGTGCTATAGGAGAATGGTCCTGTCTGATGTTCTAACATGTATGACCTGTCCTTCATGGACATTTCACATTCTTTAGATGACAAATTAATGGTTTTCTTGTAAGGAAAAAGACTATCTGTAACTGATGAATTTAATGGTGAAGAAGAAGACTATAAAAGCGCAGATGGTGCGGTATCTGACCATGTATAGGAATTCTATGCAGCATGTCTTGCACACCTCGAAGAGGTCTGTCTGACATTGACACACCTCAAGGATTCCCAGCATTAGAAGTGACATAGGATTAACTCATTACTCTCACATTCTAATTATGCAGTAAATAGCATTTAACCACACGTTTGAGTCATCTTTCTTACCAAGATTCAGAAAAAAACCAAGTATGACAGAACAGTAAATGACTTGAAATAGTCTTTAAGCACAAAACCGTTTCAGCAGCAAATCTCCTGTTCAGAGAAGTATATGCCTGCTATCTTCGTATCTGCCAATATTTGTTTCCTTCTCAGTCTTTTAGCCATCAAATTCTAATGGACATTAAAGAGCAGTAAAAGTATGATAAAGGAAATATGGCTGTTCTTTCTTGAAACACAACACCATCAGTACAAAACTAAAACTATAAAAAGTAAAAATAGAACATATAAACTACTTGAAAAAAAAATTGCATTTCCATGACAACAGAAACACATCATTAAGGGCCAGTATACCTCAGAAGAACTTGACAGTACACTAGCTGCATTTTTATTATATTATTAAAAAAACAAAAACAAAAACAAAAACAACAGAAAAATCTCTTCCTCTGAAGTCTTTCCGTTAAAAAACTGATAAGAGAACACAAGGCAAACAGTTTCTTTTGATATGTAAGCAAGAAAACCTCACTGCACGATACTTTGGAAAATGTCAATGATTAAACAAATAAAGATAAACTAACCAAAACATATATACATAGCTTAAAAAGAAACTATACACTGTAAAATAGCAGAAGTTTCTAAACATTCAGTGGTGTCCTTGCAATATATGATGATACATATATTTGATTGTGTTAACTATAGTGATGGAAAACGATTACCATCTACTAAGAAGTCTATTCAAGCTTTTCTAGAATATGGGAAGGGCATGAAATAGATCTCTGGACCACAGAAACTGTTTCAGCAATAAGAAGTGCTTAAGCAGACATAGCTGGAAAAACACCAGGACTGAAGAGTTATTTGAATCTTATTTAAATGAAATAATTAGAGGTGCACAATTTTGGATAACCAGCTGTTAGTACATTCTGTCTATTTGGTGGCTGGATGTTCACCCTTTTGAGGACATACACATCCTCCTGAGACTGCACAACCATAAGAGTCGGTCCGAAGAACAGGTTTTGCCTGAACATCGCCACCAGGAACTTGGAGTACAGATGGCCTGATAGAAAGAACTGGACAATGACTTGGAGAGAGGCCTGAAGAAAGGAATTGTGTTGTGCAGGTCTCTCTGACCTGGGGGCTACAGGTAACAATGGCTGCTGTATGGATTCCACCTGCCGCCTGAGCCAAACTTGCCCCCACCTCCTGAAAGGAATTGTGTTACGAAGGCCTCTCTGACCTGGGGACAATAACTGCTGTCCAGAAGATGGATTTTCACCTGTTGCCTGAGCCAGACTTGCCCCCTACCTCCTCCCTGTAACAAAGGCCAACGAAGAAGAGCATGCACAGAGGCTCGCCAAGGGTCTTGAGGTCACTCAACGGACCAGTAAGAGACCCCTGAACGCAGGCACGGACGGGTTCTGGCAAACAAAGCGAGGACTCTTTGGGCCTGCGCAGTTAAGCCTGGATTGTGCAACAAAGGCAGAGATTGGCCTCAGTCTATGGGAGTGAGGGGGGGTGAAGAAGCACAAAAGACGATTCCCGACTGGACATCGTTGAGCTCTCCCCACTGAAGTATCCTGGATCACGACAGAGGACCGGCAGGACTCTTTTCAGGGGACCTGAGACCAGAGGGACGCCTTTGGAGCTCATGGTGGTAGCTATAATCCTCTTTCCCCCTTTTTCCTTTTGCCTTTCCTTTTCTCTCCATCTCTCTCTATCATGTGCTGCTTTACGGGTAAATTAATACAGTAACACTGTTTGATTGAATTATAACCCCTTGGCATTTTGGTTGCCTTAATTTTGTGCTTCGAGATCAAGGTAAACGAACCATCATGAGTCCATCACCGAATGGAACGTGACAACAACATAAACTTGTTTAAAAGTGTGCTAGTTCTGACAATTCCATATAGGAAATTGGTCCCTCAAATTCACCTAATTACTGCCTGACGTGGATGGTCTTCCTCCAAATTTCCTCGCCAGACTGCACAAAACACCAGATCCTTGACTCAAATCTAATGAGCTACTTGCTATTGAGTCAAAGAGAACTTCTGCTACATTTTGTTTATACTCTCCCTGGGAATGTTACAAATATTTATGATTAGTACATTTAATAAAATAATAATTCCATGACATCTGACTTTAAGTAAGCTACCAATCTACCAGCTTAAATGCTAAAGATGGAGTTTAAGCTCACTGTACTACCACTCATTTTGCAGTCCTGTACCATACACAATAATCTTCGCTTCAGAGATGAGAGTGAGAACATATTGAGTGAAGCACTCATCAAATGCAGTCAAAGTCCAAGGTACTTCTTGCAGTCATTTTGTATTATATCATGTATAGTAGTTGTTCAAAAATACTTCAGTTGCACACAACAAATAAGATTTTTTTTCAGATTGGAAAAGGAAAATGAACCACTAAAAAGGACCAGCAACAACAGCAACCTAATGTGAAATAGAATAGGATCCAAGCTTTCTTTCTCTACTAGAGTTGAGCATAAAAGTAAAGTACTTGATTGTATTAACAAACATTAAAGTGTAATGTTCAAGATTTTACCTCTTCATCATCTTATCTCACTTAAAGCTTCACTTTGCTGTTCATACAATAACTTAAAATAATAGATTTATTATTTTTTTCTTCCAATGAATGGAGGCACTTGAGCAGTAAATTGAGGCACTATTCTCACAGGGCAATAACCTCAGCAAAATACCTCCTTAAACATCCTTAGTTCTTATGGAACAGCTTGTTTGCATCTTGAATTTTGTCATACCTCCTTAGAATGTGTAAATAACATTGGACAGGCAACACAGTAAATATAAGTCCTACTTCTTTTTCATTATGTTTTTAAGTCTACTCAACAGCATCGATACAGGCCAGTAACAACAGAGTTCTGGAGCACAAAATATGTTGAGTGACCTGTAATTCTGACCTCTGCAACACAACTTCAGAACATACTTGGTTTTGAAAGAGTAAATGTATTAAAGTTTACCCAAAGATATATGTGAAATCATTTTAGAACCTGAAGTTGCAAGAGAATAGTCTTGCACAGAGATCCAAAAGAACTGCACGCTCTTATATTTGAGTATAAATTTATACAGGAAAGAAATTGTTGGCATGCAAAGTATTGGGACTGTACCATTGCTGAGAATTTTCTGTAATATCCTTGTTTACATGTTAATGAATTCAAATCTTATCTCTGAGTACCATACAAAACTATGATTCTTATACATAGATAATTAAGAAGCAAAAAGACTATCCAATATTTAAAAACAAAAGTAACATACTAAGCTATCCATTGTAGGCTGTTAAATTTGCATATTGTGTTGTTATCATTAAAAAGTTGTAAGTCTATGCTGAAAATGGAATAGATAATGTAGAAAATTATTTCATTCAGAGATTTACTGTGTTGGGTGGGGGGAAGGTAGTTTTTCTCTGAAAAAGGACAAACTCTGCTCAGGCCCTATCAAAGCATTAGAGTCATTAGCTGAATACTTTTTAACTAACTATTTTTTTTCTAACTAATTAGACAAAAATCATACCTCATCTTTCCAAATGGACTCTGAGCAGGGGATGATAAGCAATGCTACAGTAAAAGAAAGACTGAAATAGGTTCTTAACTAAACTTTAAATTAAGAGCTTCAGACAGAGAGAACTGAAGAGAGAGGAATGGAAAGAAAAGAATGCCTGAAACTGATTATTAAGCTAAAATAGCTGGAGGACCTAATAAAAGGATGGCATGTTCAAATCCACATACCATTCCATAAAGACAACCTGAAAATGTACTGCTGCTGAGGAACTGGATCCTCAACCACAAAAACTGAGCCTCTCATAGCACACAAGCTAGAATTTACTGTATGAAAATTACTTTTGGAGTGAATCCAACATACAGATATATCCAATGCTTTTATAACTGGCTAAATGTTTGATAAACTTTGCAAAGCTCTATTTAGATTTTTTTAATTAGTTATTTCACTAATTCTACTTTTTAGCACATTATTTTATTTCAAGTTTATGTGTTTTATTTTTTACGTATATGCAACTAGACTAGAAATAAACCAAGTCTAAAGAAACTACAAACCTCCTTCTTTACTCTCCCTTATTCGAACTGTTTGTGTGAGTGAATTATAAGAGTATCTTCAGGGTATTTTTTCTGCTTCACATTTGCATGGACAGTCCAATAGCTGCTGCTTTGTTGGGTTTTTGTTGGGTTTTTTGGTTGGCTGGTTTCTGGGGTTTTTTTACAAACCACAATCCCAATTTCCTTCACAGTGCCTGCAGCTATCTTTACTGAACAATTGTCAAAACAAGCTATAATCTGGTGACTGTGAAAAGCATCTTTGTAATGCAGTATTTTGTTTAATGTTCACAGCAGCATAACTTTAGTGGCAAACTTCTTGGTTAGCAGTCCAGCCTGATTTGGTTCTTCAGCACTGGTATCCCGCAAAGCAGGCTTCTTGCTATATAGTCAGCATTCAGAGCTCTGCTGTTTCTATGCACTTGCTTATCCCCAGTAATCTCTCATTGAGACAAATGGCAACCTACTCCTGAGGCTTCTGTCCTGTTTAAGGCACCATCATGAACCATTATAGATAGTACCTGCTTCCTTTATTTGTTAACCACTTACTGTCTGTAAGCTGCATTTTGTGATCGTGGCTGAGCTGCAGAGGAGGGGCTGTCTATTTGCCTTGTGTTTGCTGCTGCTGATGGGGACAAACATAGGTTTTTGGAGGGCAAAAACTTTGTTTTAGAGAGCAACACCTCACCTTCATTTGGCAAAAAAAAAAAACCTGCAGAAGTCTACAATGGGAGACCGTGAAAAAGGGAAAGGATCATACTCCCAGACAGACCTTAGAGGTGACTAGGGAGAAAAAAAAAAAAAGGGGGGGGGGGGGGGCGGGGAAAGGAACATGCCACACACCAAAACCATAACAAACTTTGCCTCAGAAACCCAGCGAGGACTACTTACTGCGACCAAGAATGCCAGCTGAACTACAAAGTGAAGAGGAGAAAACACTCTAATACCAAAGAGATCCGAATTTCTATTTCAAAAGCAACTACATTTTGGCTCTTGTCCCAATAAAATTTATCTTTAAATTTGTAAAGTTGTTTGGTGTACACACTTTTAGGAAGTGATGTTATGCCGGGGTCCTGTCAAACAAACAAAACTGGAATAAGCAATCCAAAGATCTCCCAATCTCCCACACTCAAGTAATGCCTGAATTCACACACATGTCCACCTGCAAGACATGGGGATGGGAATAAGGCAGTTGAGGAAAATAAATAAATAAATAAATGAAAATTAAAATAAAAATAAACCAACCTCACACACATACAACAAAAACACCCAAGGGTCAAACCCAAGACATTTGCCTAACTAAAACCGGATGGACACTTGATGTCCTCCCACAATTGCTTTTCTTAAAGTTAGCATTAAAAGGAATAGCAGATCATACATGAAAATCCGCAGGCTTAACTTGTGACAAAAATAAAAATTACAAATGAAGTTTGAGTTCCATCATCACCTTTTCCCCTATTTGGTCATCTGCTGAGAGGATTGCCAGCATGGATGACCATCTTCCACAGTCCTGTCATTGCCCTGCTAACTATGTCCTTTCAGTAATGTCTTACAGTATGATAATCACATTTTCTGTTATGCTACCACCATGAAGGGAAAAATGTCACTAAATGCAGTGTAACAGCTTGAAAATACGTTGAGAGATAACTGCTGAGGCTTTGTCAATTGTTACTTTAAAAATAAATGTGACCTTGAAGACCTGTGTTTGGGAGCATTGCTGTGAGAAATGCATAAACATCCTTTCACTCTGTCCCATCAACATCAAGGAAAAATGAGAAAGGGAAGTCGACAGAGGTCACACGCTAATGTGAGGAGCTCTGTAGAAAGGTCTCTAGACTCTAATCTGGACTGACAGCTATCCTATTCTTCACCAGTGTTATGTATAACAGACACATAGCTCTTGCTTCAAAGTCAGAATAACCCTCTGTCCAGCTCTCTTAAAAAGACAGAATTACTAGGCCTCATTCCAGTCTCCTGAACCAAACTATACATGAATCAACTATTTTACTTGGGCATGTAGTAGTCCAAGACAATATGCTAAAAAAGAATACAGCAAAAAGTCCTCAAAGTACATTACTTTATTTATGCAGTTCCAAAGGAACCAACACTTCTATTATTTGTAAGACCTTAAGGAAATTATGAATATTAGCTTCATCAATTCAGGTTGTTGAGACATTGTAGCATGTGGATCATGAAGAAAAAGAAGACAACCTTCCATCCAGTAGAAAAATTGCTTTCTATAGATGTTTCATTGGCTGGGATATTTAATTTAACTGTAATTGATATAATCACTGATTTCCTTCCACAGCATCAAGTATCTGTTTATCTGTTTCTAAATCTTAGCATGCATGTCAGATCTCAAGGTTAATTCCTCCAACAGAAATTTATAGCTCATTTTTTATCTAGTATATTTTTTCTGTATTAGCTCTTGCAGAGGAACATTGACACCAGTCCAGACAGTAAGATGTAAGGTTTTCAAACACCATCTAGGTAACTCTCGCACACTGCTGCAGAGCCCTTACGATAAACAGAAATACATTGTGTCCTCTTGGGTCTCAGAACAAGGTAGATCTCAAGACCCTTTCTCACTACATGTGAGGAAATAGGTGACAGAAATGATCCTTCTGGAGGAACAAGAGAGGCATCACTATAAAAGCAACCTTTACAGGGACTTCCATACTTTCTTTTGGTGGTATTCTATGGTGGTATAATTCTTGTGTAATGCAGAGAGAGATAATGTGTAACAGAAGAAATAAAGGACAATTCACATTTGAGGAATATCTTTGAAACACTTTGACTTCCCATGGAGTCTCTTTTCACTGGCTACTGAACATCTGCAGAACAATGCATCCAAAGACAGTATTGTTCTTGCTAACACTGTGCTGTTATTGCAGACAAAGATATTAATAGACAAAACACAGATGGCTGGGATTGACCAGAGGAAACAGTGCTATGGAGGTTTGCACACTGGACACTTTATGCCTTAAAGCCCCACAGGTTTTACCTCTTGAGTTTTCAGATTTTCAACCATATATGCAGAACACTCTCCTTCATCTCATGAAACTCACCTACATAACTTACAGTTTGCTTTCCTAGTGTAGATATCTTCCTAGCAATGGTAACATCCCAATAACTCTGAGAAGATTGAATCTCTGATTTAAATTTCTTCAAAATAAGCTGCTTAATGCCCAACACAGTCCATATTCTTCAACTGTATCTCAATCAGTGTTTGCTTTTCAGGTAACTAATATCAGGCAAACTATGAAGGAAAAACAAAAACACAACAACAAACAACCTTGAATAATTGAATAATTCGGGCCAAAGACATCCCATTTATTCTCTATGGTTTCTGAATAAATGCAGGTTTATCTGTCATACACCTTTCCCGTCAATTTTTTCTCCTACTAATTCTTAATCTCTCTAGGAGAGTGAAACTGATTTAAAGCAAGAGTAGAGAATAGGTCATTCCTATTCAAAGACTTAAAAGAAGAAAAATCACTACATTGAGAAGCAGGACTCCTAATACCCTTGCTATCACCATTAAATGCTGATAGCTTCTTCTAGAGTGATACGATCATAATGATGGAGTAATACCCCCATCTTGCAGGATTTTGATTTTCCCAAGTCTGAATTCCATCAAGCATGGACAATCTGATAAGCTACATGATAGAGTTGTAATCTATTTAACAGCATTTCACAGAATGAAGATGTAGGTTTTTCATTACATGGCACTCAAAAAGACAAAACTATTTAGTTAAGTGCATTCATGCACCTATTGGAAATATGGTTAGAGCAGCAGAAGACTTAGACTCTCTCTTCCCTACCTCTACCTGTTTATAAGTCAGAAGTAACTTAGAGTTTAATGGACTGAATTGCTATGAAAACTGTTACGGATCCAGACTCAAAAATGCTGCTGCAAATTAGCTCTAAGTGAAGACAAGGGGACTGCCTAGGCGCAAAATTAGTGTCTTAAATCAGAAGCAATCTGCATGGTTTAAAGTAAATCTAAAACACCCTTTGTTCATCTCACTCTTATAACCCATCTGTTCATCATAATGGTTTATCATAAAACGAAGTCTTTGATTCCTTGCAATGAGATGTTTCTGTCATTCATATCATATAACTGAAACCATAACGCATACGTGCTATAGAATAATGATGAATTTTCTGTATTCTCTCTCTTCCCCATAAGTAGTAGAGGGCCATAAGTCAATAATGCATTAGACATCCATTAGTTCTGATGTATCAAGATGATGTTGCATGGGAAATTAGCAAAGTAAACTGAAAATTATTTCTGTAGTCTGAAAATGCTTATCCTCATTGTGGTAAACATTCAATTCTTTCACTGAAAGGAATTATTTTCATAAACCCAAAAGCCTTTTTGACCACCTGGGCACACTGCTGGCTCACATTCAGCTGGCTGTCAATCAACACCCCCAAGATCCTTTTCTGCCAGGCAGGTTTCTAGCCACTCTTCCCCGAGCCTGTAGTGCTGCCTGGGGTTGTTGTGAACCAAGTGCAGGACCCAGCACTTGGCGTTGTTAAATCTCATACAATTAGCCTCAGCCCAACAATCCAGCCGGACCAGATCTCTCTGTATGGCCTTCCTACACTCCAGCAGGTCAACACTCCCATCCAATTTGGTGGCATCTGCAAACGTACTAAGGGTGCACTCAATCTCTTCATCCAGATCATTGATGAAGATTTTAAAAAGAACAGTACAATTTTAAAATGTACCATTTAAAACTTGTATCACATTTATTTTTAATTTTAAAAAAAAGCCCACAACATTGATTTCCAGAATCCCTATCTGCTTTTAAATACATCATTACATTAATTTTGTCAAGCAACATCTACTTTCCATTAACCTCATCTGACTGCATTAATTATATTCCTTCAGTTTCTCATAAGTCTAATAAGAAACATTTAATCTCTTGCCTGGGATCTTATTTCTTTCACCCTATCCTTTTCCAATACTGGAACTGTTCTGCCAGTTTTCAGGAGCTACTCTTTCTGTTTTACAAGTGGTTTTTAGGAAACCTAACAAAGCTGGTTCTTAAAACTAAAAGGCTTTTGTGGGCTATCCCTTTATCTCTTCAGGATAAGAGAGAAATGATAAAAGGTACATAAATAGGATGAGTGTTTTGACAGTTAGGAAGGCTGCTAAGAATTGCCTTTTCCAAGCACAAAGAGTAAGACTACTTCGATAAATGCTGAAATTTATTAAAAGGGCTCAAAAAAAGCCTATCTTTTGCTAAGACTATTCAAACATCAACTAAAAGATGTGGTTTTGCTAGGATGTGAAGTAGTTTGAAGGTAAAATGTTGGGCTTACAGGGACAACTGGCTACATAAAATATAGCATAACCTGTGACACCAACCCTGCTGCCAAGCAAAATTTACAAACTCTTAGAATCTACTCCATCATTCATAAGTTGCATTATTTTTCATGACCAATTCTGTCAGTGCAATTACTCTGCTTTCCTAACAACTTCAGTTCTATATGTACAAATTAGTCTTGAAATATCAAGGTATCTAAGGCATATCTGTATATTTAAGTGCATGGTCAGGACAATTGTTCCTAGTGGAACCCATCAACTCACACAACAACATTATCTTACTGAGTTGGAGGCACAATGGAGAGAAAAACCAGACTTTATGTGACCATTCTTCTCAATTAATAGTGCAATAAATGTTGTTCTTGATAATGAGATTTTTTTTATTAAATCATGTATTTCCAGTATTATCACAGAATCACAGAATGTTAGGGATTGGAAGGAACCTCGAAAGATCATCTAGTCCAATCCCCCTGTCAGAGCAGGAACACCTAGATGAGGTTACACAGGAATATGTCCAGGCTGGTTTCGAATGTCTCCAAAGAAGGAGACTCCACAACCTCTCTGGGCATCCTGTTCCAGAGCTCTGTCACCCTCACTGTGAAGAAGTTTCTTCTCATATTTAAGAGGAACCTCCTATGTTCCAGTTTGCACCCATTTCCCCTTGTCTTATCATTGGTTGTCACTGAGAAGAGCCTGGCTCCTCCTCCTGACACTCACACTGCTCTCCAACAGGTAATTGCCCAACTTATACTGGAACCTGGAGTTATTCATGCCCAGATGCAAGACTCTACACTTGCCCTTGTTATATTTCATTAAATTTTTCCCCGCCCAACCCTCCAGTCTGTCCAGGTCTCACTTGATGGCAGCACAGCCTTCTGGTGTGTCAGCCACTCCTCCCAGCTTGGTGTCATCAGCAAACTTGCTGACAGTGCACTCTATTCCCTCATCCAAGTCATTGATTAATATATTGAATAGTTACTGACCCTTGAGGGACTCTACTAGATACAGGCCTCCAACTAGACTCCGTCCCATTGACCACAACTCTCTGGCTTCTTTCCTTCAGCCAGTTCACAGTCCGCCTCACTACTCGATCGTCCAGTCCACACTTCCTCAGTTTAGCTGTGAGGATGCTGTGGGAGACTGTGTTGAATGCTTTACTGAAATCAAGATAGACCACATCTGCATCATAGAATCATTTCAGTTAGAAGAGACCCTCAAGATCATCAAGTTCAACCATAACCTAACCTAACTCCAGCACTAAACCATGTCCCTAAGAACCTCATCTAAATGCCTTTTAAACACCTCCAGGGATGGTGACTTCACCACTTCCCTGCGCAGCCTGTTCCAATGCCTGACAAGCCTTTCCGTGAAGAATTTTTTCCTAGTATCCAATATAAACCTATCCTCGCACAACTTGAGGCCGTTTCTTCTTGTCCTATCACTTGCTAATTGGGAGAAGAGACCAACACCCTCCATGCTACAATCTCCTTTCAGGTAGCTATAGACAGTGATAAGGTCTCCTCTCAGCCTCATTTTCTCAAGGCAAAACAGACCCAGCTCCCACAACCGCTCCGCGTAAGACTTGTGCTCCAGGCCCCTCACCAGCCTTGTCGCCCTCCTCTGCACTCTCTCCAGCACCTCAATGTCTTTCTTATGACGATGGGCCCCAAACTAAACACAGTATTTAAGGTGCGGCCTCACCAGTGCTGAGTACAGTGGCACAATCACTTATGCAGTTGACACAGCCTCAAAGAAGAGACATTGAATGGAATGTTACTATAAAGAAAATTAAATTTCCATCCCTGAGCACTGATGCCGTATATTTAAGTCAGTAAGAAAGCTGGATGATAATATCTGCTGATAATTCTGAAAATTTGGATATTATGAATAGAAGTGTTACGGGGTCATTTTATCCTAATAAATTAGCATGTTATTAAAAGACACCATGTGATTAACACGCAGTGTTCTGCTAACTGAGCTCTTAATTAGGCTAACAATTTAGAAGACACAGGAAATAAAGGAGTTAATTTAGGATGTTCACACAGGAAGAGAATTAAAAGTTAATGCTAATCATGCACCGAATAAAAGTGAAGCCAGATGGCATAACCTGTGAAAAAAAAAAAAAGGGACTCAAAATTTCCATTTTCACGAAACTGTAATGTGAGCAGCATCTTGTCTACTAATTAGCAGAACTTGATGATTCCCACTTCCAGTGTATGTAACATATGTACATATGTAGCATATGTACTTGAGCATATGTATAACTTTCTATAATAAATATTGATTGAGATACCACACTATTTATTTGATCTTTTTTCTAAAGTTCCTGTACAGCATTTGAAGAAGTATACAATATTATTAAATTCCTGTGCAATTGGAAATGCTAATTACATGGGAAGTTGAAGCGAACCACACTGTTTTCATAGTAATACTGTCATGCTGCCTAGAAATTCATGACCTGCAGTGTCATGCACGGTGAAAAGAGAAAATCAGAGACATGGGCCATGTGCACTTTTATTTCAACTATTAAACCAAATCCTCTATCACAAAAAGGAGCAAAAAAGCAATCCATTTACATATCCCCTGAAATAGTCCTAAAAATAAAAGGCTAAGAGGGTGGTAAAGGGGTTTCAATGCAAGAGAGGGGTAAGAAGGGCAGAAGTATTACATAAATATCTGAGGATCAGGAGCAGAGGTTTGACGTTCATAATTTTAATATGATCCTTAGCCACTTGGGGAGCTCCTAGACTTCAGGACATGTTGGTACTATAACCCAAAACCCAGTGCAAGACCAAATCGCGGTCATTTTTGTTACTTTATTTGCATCTCTGTTTTAAAGATAAATTACCGCACCTAATCACTTGAGAACTCCTGTCTGTCCAAATCCTCAGTCCTCATCTTCCACATCTTCTGTAAGCATAAAGTAAATTATATGGATTTAAACACCTGCTGTGGTGTTAATTGGCATTGTTACACCGTCAGCTACACTCATTTGTGACTTGGTGAGTAGCTAGGCTAGCTAGTGCAAAAATAACACTGAAATTACAGGCTCACAATCCTTATCTTCTTATATCTCTATAGTAGAACTGTCTGAGAAATTTCCTCCTAAATTATGGCAAGAATTATATGTCACCTGAATAGATATTTGTCATTCTATTGCCTCTCATAAGTGATATGTCCATAATACTGAATGGTTACATTGATGTACAATAATTTGCACTAACAAGTCACAGGCAAAAAATTTGAATTGGAATCAAAATCACTCTCCAGTGATGGAGATGGTTGGACTGCATTTGCAGTAAGGAGAAATAGTAGTCATAACTTTTTCGTGTTAATGTTGTGACAAACATAAGCCCTTAGTGCTATTACAGAAAATCTACAGATATTCAAATATTTGGACATTTCTCTCATTTTTCTAAAATTTCTTTAAGCTCTACCATAAGTCAAGTTTGCAAAAGTACATATTTTTCCACAAAATGTATAAAGTTAGGTTTCAACATCACCATTTCTAAAAATCACAGCCATTATGCAACAAGAATTCTCATGAGTTGAACACTGTCCTTCAGAAACTGCAAGTTTTCCCATATTTCTCAAACTGGAAAAGACCATCTGCTTGACCTACAACATTACAAAAGTCAAAGAATCAAACAAATCAAGATCTAGAGGTTTTACTAGTAAAAACAAACTTCAGACTGAAAATAAATCCTCAGGTTCAAGGTAGATGTCGGTGAGCCAGAGTGTAGGAGGCGGATTATATCCAACGTCTTTCTAATGAGAATTTCTATATTACTTATTCTTTCTATAGGCTCCTGCAAATTCTGACCTAAAGAGACTCAAAAGCAGTGAATCAAGACAAATTATGTTTTCAATGTGAACTGTAGCTTTCTTCAGCTTGCTAATTCTTTTTTTCACTTCGTGCCTTTGCTAAGTTCAAGTATTAAAAAAACCTCAAAAAACAAAAACCAAAAAACACCTCTTTGCAAGACTCAAAAAAAGATGTAATACAAAAAAAGATCTTGTTATGCTTCCAAAAACCAATCTGAACACTAAGTAGCCACATCTTTGTTTAGTTATTACTGCAGCAAACAATTATCCCTACTAAGACAGTATGGCTTATTGTGTTAGCTCCATCAAAGATGATGAAGTCATCACTGATTTTGTATATTTTAGTTGATGCAGCAAAAGATATTATGAACTGTTTTCTTTCATTTTGCAACATTACTTGTGCTTATGTTAATTGTTATTTAGATTCATCTGTTATTTGGACAACTTATTAGACTATTGGTCTAGTAAGGCTTGTTTTGGTTAATATCTGAAAATAGCATTTTAGAGTTAATCTCTGATTTAAGTTAGATGCTTGATCTTAAGTGTCTATCTACTGATCCACTTCCATTGTTGTTTACCAGTACTAGGAAAAGCAATCAGGTCACATTCCCATCTCAGTTATATCCATTATATCCCCACGTTCTGGACCCCAAAGGAAGGAGTTGCCTTTAATCCACAGTAACAGCCTCTCTGTGTTTTAAGTCATTATTAACTGCCAATTATCAATCCAGAAGTTACAACATGCAACTTTTTGGCAAATTTATGGCAATTTCTAGGATCTTAAGGTATAGTAATTTTTGCAATATTCAGTGATCTTAACAGGTGTAAGATAATCAGTTATGTGGGACAGAGAGCTTAAATTATTATGTCAGTCTGAATCACTAGCTGGAATTAGGACATCATTTATAAATGTATCTTAATGCATCTTCAAGTCTTCAGTTTCCAGCTGGGTAGTCATTCCAGTTTCTAGATTTCTCCTGAAAGTAATCAGCAGTTAACACACCCCCTGATACACTACTATCGAGATCTTATTTATTAGCTTTGCTAAATACAAAATAAAATCTAACCTAGCCACCTACCATGCTACTGGATCAAGGATAATAGCAAAGAGCTATAATGGCTCTTTATCTGTTCTACTATAACTAAGGTTATTAGCAGACATGAGTACATCAAGGACATCAACATCTAGAGCCCAAAACAACCAATCATGTTACTGTAATTACTTGGAAGCTAAGATACAGTAACTGGAAAAAGAAGGGAGGAATAGAGGCAATACATTAAAAAAAGGCAAGCAGAATTGTGAAGATTAGATGTAGCAAGTAAAATAACATTTCAAAATAAAATCTCAAAAAACAGATCATAATTTTATTCAAATGTATGTAATTGTTTTTATATAAATTTGTATTACACACATACATGCACACGTGAACATAAGTCATCCAGACAGGTGCACACACAGCTAATGTCAGTTGTTTTAATGGAAATACCACTTATAAGTAAGCCCAGTAATTTAATAAAGAGGAAACAGTAAAGCGGCTTTTTGAACCACAAACACAGCCTTCAGAAAGCACTAAATGAACTGAGTAAGAATTAAATCATGCCCTTTATGATTTTAATTTTCATTAAGACATTCCCTGCCAAAGAAAATAGCTGAATGGTTCCAGAAGCCAGAAATATTTTTCAAGGTCTATTAATAACTAGATGAATGTTATTCAACTAATCTTCATGCAACCTGTCACCTGACTAAGTGTAAAAAAAAAAAAAAAAAAAAAAAAAAAAAAAAGAAGAAAGAAGTACAAGCCAAAAAGCCAAAACTGCATGCATGCAATAATTATTCAAATGCATGAATCTATGGCAAACTGTCCTGTCTTACACAATAGGATGTCCCTTAAGTATTGATAATGCACCTAGTATCTATCCACTTTCTGAAAGCAGAATAAATTATAGTGCATTTTAGGATGCTCCATATAATAACACAAGGGATTATAAGAGATCTGTGATTCTTTTATCTATATTACTGTTGAACTAAGCCATAGTAACATAAACCTACCAGACCACACATCCAGCGATACTTAAGTTGTTAGATATTGCAGATCACTTTGGCTAGAGACAGTATTAGAAAGACAGGAGTATTTTATTTCTTCAGATGTACAACATTTGCTTTTGTACCTGTCACATACTGTGGAATCAGTCTGTTTTGCTCTGGATTTAACTTCTGTGACATTTTTAGAGGCTGCATCTAGGTTTTAGGTCAGAGTGTAGGCACCTATTTGTTTACCCTTGCACAATATATCTGGGTGAACATACCTGGATGTTTATATCACAGCACCTTATCTTCTCAGCAAGATCCACCGGGGAGCAGCAACTCTTGTTTCCTACAGATACAGGACCTACCTATGTCAATCCGGTCTGGCACTACTCTCCTCCACCACCAGTCTTCTTCCCAAATTTGATATATAGAAAAAGAAAGTAGCTGTATGGGGAATTTCACATTTGCAGAAATCACATCTAGAAAAGATCCACAAAACACTGGAATGTGGAAGAGTACTGCTTGTTGTCTTCTGCATTACCATGAGAAAAAGGCCATGAAAAGCACTGTCTTTTGGGGATCATCCCCATATCTAGAAAGTTTATCACCAACACTTGCACTAAAGAAATTTAATAAAGTCCATAGGTCAAGAAAAATTTTTTAAAAAAGCAACATCAAATATTAACCAGGCCAGTGCAGAGTGCCTTTGAAACTCCCAGTTTAATCAAATCTTTAAAATGCAAATGTCAGTCTCTCTCATCAAAAGACTGGACCAGCTTTAGCCCTGACTGTCATGCCAGGACTAAAGTGTAATCCTAATTTCACAGTTTGGCTAAGTAACAGCTGCTTTAACTGCCTCTCTAGCTGAAGTGGACAGAATCAACTGCAGACTAAGTGAGCAGGTATGTGATAAAAAGCCACCAGGAAAGAAAGAAATGGTGGCTGCACAACACAGACTAGCTGAGAAAGTGAATAAAATGAGGAGTGAGAAACACCCAAATAAGTTAAACATCTTCCTCTGAAACAGCTTCAGGCAATCTCTCCTGTAAAAGAAGAACTCAAAGAAAAGGGTGAAAATAATAATGAATCAGAAAAGCAAATGAGAGGAGGAACAGCAGAACAACAGACTTGAAAGGAAATGCAGGAAAGACAGCTTTTATAAACAGAAATTCCCTACTCATATTACCCTTCTAATACCAGGGGGAAATATGTCTGGCCTGATGCTTTTATTACATAACCAGATGTACCTAGAGTACCCATTCGGATTATTTTGGTTTGAGATCAGCTTACTTCATAAAAGTTTAAACAATTGTTTGAGTTTCATTATAGCTGAAAGGGTTTTCATGTCACTTGTTATGCTACAGTAAAGTCCCTAAGAAACTGAAAAAGAAGATTTTTATTCTGTTTAGTGGTATGATTCACATAATGGTCTTAAAAATACTTAAATTAAAAGAATATGCATATATGTAAGAGATAGTGTTTTATTGATGTGTTCTTCATTTATGATATATGCCTTTAACAGACTATTTAGCTCAGGTAAGATCCCTTGAAAAAAAACGGATGGCACAAGAAGTCTGGTCTTTCGCCAAGGAGCAGCTGAGCATGCTTATGGTGGAGATACTTTGAAGGGGGTAGCAGGCAAAGAAAGAGGTAAGAGTGTGGCACCAAAAAGCTTCAAGATACAGTTTAAGCAAAGAGAATAAGATCACTGCTGAGCAGCATGTGAAACAGACAACCAAGACTCAGACAAGAAACATCCCACTTACCAGAGAGGAGTCCACAGAATTTCTTTTAGGTCAGAGAGTCACTGAACTGTCTTAAGACCCCACATGCCAGAACACTGGGCAGATTTTTATAACCCTCCTTTTTTTTATTTCTTCTCTCCCTGACATAATCACTTTTAGTTTTCTATGTTTGGGAAGGTAATTATTCTAATTTTATTCTTATAAACCTGGCTTTTGTGGGCTAGGCGGAAAAAAAAAAAAAGTGCAAACAAACAAAAGAAAACACAAACAAAACAAAACACACACCAAACCACGCTTCTCTGGAGACCCACTATAGAAGAATATTTAGACAAATGCACTTTGTCATTCTGGAAAACTCTCATTCCTGTCACAATAGCATATCCAATATTAGGTATCATGGCACCACACCTACATAGTATTAAACAAGTATTATAGGTAAGATCTGAAATAAATTCTAAGCAACAGATGGCCATTCGAAAACTTATGGGTGCTCCAACATTTCTGAATATACACTGTCACACAGAAGTAAGTTTGACTCTCTGTCAATAATTCACATTGAAAACAAGTCAGGTAAAAATCCTCTATTGTTACACTTCATGCTGCAGTTTTCTTCCCACAGAATACAAAAGAAATTTATTAAATAACTGCAAATGGGATTATATAAAAGAATGTGCATCCTTTTTGTCCACAACAAAGTGTCTAAAAATATTTTCAAATCATGAATAAGAATATGGATTTTTATTACAATGCAGGTGTAAAATGTTTGATTAAATGCTATTCCACTAATAAGTAGAATAAATTCCTACATTTCAGTAGTTTATCTTTATTTCATTAGTTTATCTTTCATTATTAGAAGCCTAATGTAATGTGACCACTTTCCTGAAAAGAATCTTCACACTGGAAACATTCTTATATTAACCTGAATTACACTTTACACAGAACACATATCTTCAATTCAGTAAGTGAATGGACATATATAATACTGTGTTAAATACTTGTCCTATATTCTGAAATCATGCATATTTCCACCTAATTTAATCTAACTTTGCACTGAGTATCCTCATGCAATATAAACATATAGTGTCAAGTTAAGCCCATTTTGTAATACAAACAATGTTTTAAATAATCAGATTAAATGATAAATTTTCAGAGGGCAGGTGGTTAAGATGTATGAACAAAAATGTACCAAGCTTTTCTGATGCAAACTATCAGTACTGCTGAGGTAAAATACATCAACTTTACTATGAACAGACTTGACTATTTAATGTAGATGTTTTTCTAATTCTATAACTCATGAAATTTTCTGCATATTATTCTTGCCTCCTGGGACTTAATGTCTTATTGTACTGGGGCGGGGCGGGGGGCCAGGAGGATCTGGAGAAAACTTGGTTATGATCATTGTTCTAATAAACCATATTTTATTTCTCAATTAGTCTCATTACTTTTCGTGTCTGTCATGTCTGTAATACATACACCCTCACTGCCATGGTTGCAGCTGGGATGGAGTTAATTTTCTTCCTAGTACCCAGTATAGTGCTGTGTTTTGGGTTTAGGATGAGAATAATGTTGATAACCCGCTGATGTTTTAGTTGTTGCTGAGCAGTCCTTGCACTAAGTCAAGGACTTCTCAGCTTCTCATACTGCCCTGCCAGTGAGGAAGCTCAAGGTGCACAAGAAGCTGGGAGGGGACAACACAGCCAGGACAGATGACCCAAGCTGGCCAAAGGGATATTTCATACCATATGATGTCATGCTGAACAAAAAACTGGGGGGAATTAGCCGGAGGGTGCTGCTGCCACTTGGAGATGGGCTGGGCATCGGTGAGCAGGTGGTGAGCAATTGCATTGTCCATCACTTGTTTTGTATAGTCTTTTATCATTATTGTTATTATTATTATTTTCCCTTCCTTTTCTGTCCTATTAAACCATCTTTATCTCAATCCACAGGCTTTACCTTTTTCCAGTTCTCTTTCCCATCCCACTGGGGGCAAGTGCGCAAACAGCTGTGTGGTGTTTAGCTGCCTGTCAGGTTAAACCATCACGTACATCAAAAATCCTTGCTCCTAGTTAATGAAAACTAATTCAGTTTAAGTTCTTGGTTCCACTCTCTCATGTCATTATTTACAATGAAATGGGGATCTGACACTACAAGAGACTTCAAAAAAAACCAAACCAAACCAAAACAAAACAAAACAAAAAAACACCACAAAGAAACAAATCTAAAATTAAAAAAACCCACATAATATCATAAAATGACAAACTATAAACAGTTTAAATAAGCTTCCTTTAACTGAAAAGCCTTATATCTCTATTATATCTCAAAATAATGCGATTCAGGGGGCAAGTTGTGTGGAAGAAGAGGAAAGATTGAGTCTCTGGAGATTTTATGCAGAATGAATCTGCAACACATACATATACTCCAAATCTAAAGGCCTAGATGTCAGTCAAAAGATAAGACACGGATTACATAATTTTGTATGATATATAACATTCCTTGTCTCTAACAAAAAACAAAACAGAACAAAAAGACTGCAATGAGGTAGTGATGCTTAGAGGAAACTAATATGAAGCTTTGGTAGCAGTCTGTATCGCCTAGAGAACACTTCTTTGTAACAAAAGAAACATTAACATTTTGGTGCATTTCACTTCTAAGTTTTCACTGTGCTTTTCTAAAGCCTATTAACTTCTCCGTTCATTAAATCTATCATTACTCTCACCTTACATCTTTCACTGAAGTAGTCTTCTTTGTCTATTTTTTTCCTCTATTTTAAACATCTAAATATGTAATCCCAAATCATCCTCTTGATGACTAACTGGTTCAGCATTTCTCAGTATCAGCATTTACGTCTGAACACCAGGAGCACTATTTGAACACCAGGAACTAGAGTCATTGCTGTCATTTATTTCTCAGGCAATATAACCAAAGGAAAGGTTCATCAACTTTGAAAAAACACTGCAGTCAGGCACAATCTTCCACCAGAAGCCTAAATTAAAAAGACTATTATGCTTAAAATAGAATTTGGTACAGTCAATTCCCAGAATTCTTATTTGAAGTTTTATGTAAATTGCATTCATGCTTATGAATTTTTACAGAAATTGAGAGATCCATTACTAAGCCTTCTACTTATTGCTGTGAATGACCCATCCCCTGCAGAGCAGTGCTTCCTTCAGCACTCAAATAGTTTATTGTACTCAGCATTTATTGTTGAAGCATAATTAAAAGTATATTTTAGAAGACACCTATATGGCATAGTGGAATAATAATGAACTATAGTCCAGATGGCATCAAGATGTGAGGCATTAAAGTACACCTCATTCATCAGGAAGTACTGTAAATTAAATTCTCAGTTTATTCTCTACTTTATCCAAAATCATGTTCCTATAGCAACTATGTGAATATGCAGATACGCCTGAAAGAGTTATATACCAGTAAGGATTCTCATCTCCAAAGCATACATTGCAACTTAACACATCTTTGGGCAGGAGCTTCCATTTAGGGACTGCCAGAAAATCAACTTGTCCTCTCATTCAGGAGTATTACAGTCCCCGTCTTCTCCCAACATGCCAGGAGCTTTACTGATACGCACGAGCATTTCTATCTCTTCCTTACTTGGGTTAACTTCATTAATTAAGACCAAATCTCATCAATTTCAGGTGGAAACAACAGCAACTGTTTGATCACAATATTGAAAATGAAAGACTGGTTAATTTCCCAAGGTCCTTAGAACCGTTTTCTTTTCATGGAACATGTAAGAGATATTTCCATGATGAAAACATTGTGATAGAAAATGTGATGTTTGACAAGTCAGAAATGTTTTTCTATAACCTTCTCAATGAGCTGAAGCGACTAGTCTCCCTTCATTATACTTTCTCAAACCGTTAAGACATTGGTATTAGGAAGGATTTCAATATCATTTGTAAAAAAACTAAGGATTTACGGAATAAAAACCAATGGTACACATATCAAGCCTAGAGGTTACAAGATACACTGGAGCTACCATGTGTTTCTTGAGTTAATCTTGAGTTCTTTCAGAATAGGTACACATGTTAAACTACAATATCAGCTGTTATACATAGAATGAGTCAGGATGGATTGACCTTTAGAGTTTTTTATAAAGGCCACGGATATCTTGACAGATTTTCAAAAATTAAATCCCAAGAAAGAATGGGGTTTTTTAACACTCAAAATCTTCAAACTACCTTTTGCAGGGCATCTATCAGATTTTCAAGTGGAATAAATATTTTGCAACAGGGAAATTGTCCATAGGCTCTAAGAAAGTGACCTCTTTTTCTCTGCTAAACAGGATAGTTATATTCTAGAGCAGTATTAGCTCAATGGAACTGTAAACTCAAACAGCAGTCTCACAAACACAAAAGACATTCTTTGATCCACTCCTTGAAACTTCTTGGAAAGCATTGCCTAGGTTGGCATTTAATCTACCAATCCAGGCCCTCGAAGAGCTCTCTGTAAACTCTGCTTTGTAATTTCTAGGATCACAATAAAATAAATAAATACGGTATTAAAACATGACCCTGAATGTGTCTCAAGAACATTTTAGTGCCTTTTGAGGTGATCTACCTGGCAATGTAGCTTTTAGGTGACAGTTCTTGTCTTAGAAATATTTATTTCTAAGCAGCACGACCACTTATCTACTGTTTAAGAGAAATTTTATCAAATTTATACCATTGCAGAAATCTAAACAGTTGAAATGTTAACTAACAGCAATTATTTCAAATAAAACTTAATGGAGTTGCCTTCATTATCCACATTACATACAAGAAATTAAGCTTATTAAGAAAAAGAAAGGGAAAGTCTGCTTCTGCAAACATTCCAGCAGGCAGTCAGAGAGGAGGCGGGTTATTTATAGCTCTGGTTACAGCACACTGGGATAAGGGTTATGAACAAGGCCTTCTGTCAACTACTTCTCAAAATGATTTAGTTAGTATTTAGCCAGGCACAGAGCTCCTACACAGGGCTGTACAGAGACTGCAGTGGTGCTCCAGGTGACAGCCAAAGATCAAATACTAGGCTACAGAAATAACACCGATAATGTTCAGTTCTAAAGAGTGTTAATGTTACTCCGACACACACTCAGCACTGATTTTATACTACTCTAACCCCATTGATTTCAGTAGGGTTAGTCATGATTGACCTGGAGCAAGTCAGATAAGACCCAACCATTTCACTTTATCCCCTGGACCACAGAACAAAATATCAATATTCATTATCTTCAGTTTCAAATATAGAATTCAAATCTGGGAGCCAGCTGACCTCCAAAACAGTGAAATCAGCCACAATGAAAGCTCCTCATTTTGCATCATTTTCCATTTCCCAAGGAACAGAAGAAGTCTAATACAAACTGCTAATGCAAGTACCACAGAACACAAAACAAAATACCAATATTGTGGAAAAATCACAGACAGCAAAGTATTCTCAGCTGCATATATCAGGAGATCTTAGAAGATGAGATGGTAAGCACACTACCTGGTAATCATGAATAAATATTACTACATAGAAAATGTCTTTTAGTGTATTCAGTGCAGGACCAGGTTCATCAGTCTTCTATTGACTCACCTTTTGAATTGATAATCTAGCATGCAAATAATCCATCAGATTATTATTTTAAAATAAAAATGGATCAGAAGGCCCAGGGATAAAACAGGAGATGGTAATCAGAGGAAAAGTGAAAAAAGAAAACAGTATCAGACTACAAAGTTCTGCATCCTTCACAGTTATACTGGAAAGCATCCTGGACCACAGACAGAAATAACTTTTCAAGCTAAGCAATTCATGCAGTATACTTTAAAAATCTACCTAATCAATTAAGCATAAAGATCTTCAAGCTCATTAAAAATAAGAACTCTATCCCTTAAGGATCAAAAAAGCTGGGTCACCTCAAACTAGTAAACAGCTCCCTGGGACCTCTATGCTGAATATCAACTTGCATCAGATATTTGCTACATGAAATGTGTAGCAGAGATTTTATTTGAAATCCACCGATTTGAACTCATCCACTAAGTCAAGACAGAATTAAAATAACATGTTGTTTAATCAGAAGTTGTTGATCTTTCTTTTTCAGGCTTTTCTGGTTTCCTTCTGCCTCTGTGGACTTCATGTTAACATCGTAACTTGCATAAGGACTATTCAATCTTTCATCAGGCCATTAAGGGTGGGGAATTAAGAGTTTTACAACCAACGGCACATTTTCATCTTCAGCAAGGATTTGCATAAGAAAAATCACAAAATGACCTTGTGTTAAACAAGACAAGAAGCAGTAGAGCATTTAGAATATTTCTATGCATTTTTATATTCTTTTTTGCAACCAGCCATCTGTTTCATCCTAATCCAGCTACATAAAGCAGTTAGAGTCTGAAGACTGTTCCTGGAAAGGATAAGGCCTTCAGGCCAATGATACAGATGCTAAAACTCTAGTCAAGCAATGAAGACAAAAAGTTAGTCTGCCTTATGTTACAAATGAGCTTTTCTTAGCAGAAGGGGTTTGGGGACCATCAGGGTTTTGCTTATGATTTTTAATCATTATTTGAATGTAAAAGATATCTAAAGTAGAATATAAAATTTTGCAGTCTTGTTCTGGTAACTAGTTGTATCTCAGATTTATAAGAAAGAGATTGATATGCAACAGCTTTATGGTTCTTACGACACTATAGCATAGAGCTAGGAATTAAGAGATTTCATAGAAGAGAGTGTTGTATTCCCGCTTCATGGAGGAAAAAAAAAGGCAAACTATTTACGCAAGGAAAAAAAAAATCAGGACAAAGAAACCCAACTCAGTGACATGGCTACCACCCTTTGTCAAAATCATCATTAGACATCCAGCTTGAAGCAAGGACAGGTTTTGTTTAACAGCATTGTCAAAACTCATAAGAATGTCTGTGTTGAGAAACCTCAGCAGATTGTGGTACTTTACCTGCTCCACTTCGGTTTTCAACACCACCACTACTGAATGCCCATCAGCACCCAGTACCTTCTCCATACTACTCTTGCAACAAAGTTTTATATTATTCTATTACCTTAGTGCCTATTTTAAGCTGTCTTTATCACATACAGCCAGTAATCATAGTGAACAGAGCATAGCCTGAAAGTTGCGTGTTCTGAAAACAAACTGTCAGGCCTACATATTCCATCAAATTCTGAAATTTGGGCATTTGACACTCAGACTATGTGTCCAGTTGGACTCAGACCATCCATGTGAAAATCCAAAGCATACATATAGTAGTAATATTAAACAAATAACAATTGAATCTACAGTTCCAAATAGGTGCTATACTCAAAAAAGTTCTCCATCAAGGGCAAAAACAACTTACCAGAACATACATAGGACTGAAACTTAGACTACAGCTTCATAAAGATCTAGAACAGACATTCATGTGTTATCACTCAATAGGAAGGCCACAGAAAACTCCAGATGTCCACATACCTGACAAACTACTTCTGCTCTCATTTAGGTATATAAGAAATCACAATTTAAAGAGAAACAGTGTCTAGTTTTCAATGTTTTAAAGAAAAAAAAAATGACTGGGAGGAGTACTGCAACATGCAATTTAAGATGTTTCTAAGAAAGATACAGGCTATTCAAGGGAGAATGAAGAAACATGCTTTTGTTAAACTTCAGAGGACTAAAACCTTGAGAGTAATCACTTACATTTTTATGTTAGAGTCACCGCATCAGCATCTGTGATATGACTGATGTTGGAATACCTTTTTCTTTCACCTATCCATTGGAGAGTGAATTAAGAAACACGAAAATATATTTCATTCTGATGCTAACAGTTCTACAGGCAATGCAGAGATGCAAAGAAATGCTTTAACAAATTTAACATTTAAACAAAATAGCTTTGCCAGTGTGGAGAATAAACATTTTCTAGCACCCGCTCCAAAGAATTTGTCCAGCTATTTAATTAAAAATTAAATCATGACTGATGCATATTTCCAATCAAATACATCTATTAAACTTTTAATTCAATACGGATGAAGGCATAACATACATACATACATACAGATACCATAGTATGAACCACTGCATGCTAAAACAATTTCATCTTTGTTCCTTAACATAGCATACATATATATCAGTATTTTAAAATAGTGGAGGAATTGGTCTTAGAGTAAACCTCTCCAAAGACTTTCTTAGGATTCAGAATGCAATGGTAGTGGCAATTCCAAAATAGATGTACTAGGAGGGAAAAAAATTATTTTCGTTTGCCTGAAAGGCAGCAGATAGTACATTAATAAATCAAAATTTATATTTTACTTTTATAATAAACTTAGCTGACTGTGACTAGTTAAAATTAACACGCTTATTCTTTTGAGGCAAGTAGTTTCTGAAATAGATTTTCTACTATAAATACAATTCCAATTCAACACTTATTGAATTTCACTAGGGAAAAAAAGTAATCTTTGCACTCTGGGGCATACAAAGTAAAATCTGCAAGTAAACATACTACTCATTTTAAAGATGTATATTTTTACATACTCTTCTTTCCATTTATATAGTGTGGAAAAGTACATAACATTTAAAAACATTTCACAGTATAAACTAGATCGAAAGAACTCCATTCAGTTCGAAAAGCAACTCTTGCATTCTCTGTCACTTGGCAGTATGAATACTCTCTGTTTACAATACTGTTCTAGTGACAGGAATATTATTTTTCAAAAACCTCTCTTTAAATAATGCAGCAATTGGGATTCTAAAAACTTTTTAGTCTTTCAATTAAAAGAAAAAACAGAAAGCACCACTACAAAGAGATTTTTAAAGTCACCTAAAGCTGTTGTTACAGACCTTATTTTAACTGTTATATATTTATAGTAATAGCTACAGACTGTTCCCCCTTTAAAACAGCTAAGCACCTTTTCTAAGGCATGTCCGAACTAGACACTCTGGACAGTATCCCTGTTAACCCAGGGAACACCCCAGAACTTGCCTACAAAGACAGTGGAGACCAGGATCTATTCTTTCCCAGAAGTTAGGGGGGAAAAAAAAATAATATCTGTAACTCAGGGCAGGTTTTGTACCATGAACTGTAATGATTATGCATCTTTTGTAGCTCGGATTCACAGATCACCTAATACATAAGCAATATCTCAATTATGCAGCCAAAAGCACAGACACATCAGCAATGTGTGTGAAACAAGCAGGGAGACTAAGTTGTCCCTGCATATAAAGAAAAAAGACAGAAAAAAGGGCTGGGAATACAGCCTAAATCTCCTGGCACAAGCCAAGATAACTTTAACTTTCCTACTTCATTAAAGAGCTTACTGCAATGTCTGTCTCAAAAATATTTAGAAAACCACTGAGGTTTGCTATTCTCCTAGCTGTTGCAAATCTATTTTGTTTGTTGCAGAAAAAAAACAAGGTATGATTCAAGGTAAATCACATATCAGACTTCTTAGTCAGATGGCTGGTGTGCTTTCAGCATGATAGCCTCTATATGCTCTGTGCAGAAATTACTCGGAAGCAAGTTCCACGTTTTTTAGTCCAAGCAAGGGATATGACAGCAGTTAAAAGCTCTAATAATTGGTTGAGGATCAAATATATGTCATGCATCTAGATCTAATAGATGAGGATTGGTTTTCTAGGACTTATTCAATATCCTATCATAATATCTAAATACATCTGACAAAAAGATTCACAAAAAAAAAAAAAAAAAAGGAAAAAATTGGCCTAGTTGGAAAGTTAATTCATGAAAGTGCAAGTCCTCACTGGTAGTCGCAACCAAAGGATCCTTATTAAACAGTTCTTTCTTTGAGACTTGAATAGATTCCCAGAGAACAGCACTAGAATAAGAAAAAAAATATTTACGCAATTAACTCCCATGTCTCAATTCCTCACTGATTTGACATCAGTGTGCAGTCAAATTTTCATATATGTTTTCAGATCTTTTCAATACTTTGATAAGAATTAGTTGTAGTAAAAGCCTTGTATATCTACAAGTTACCTTTCATTTTAATTTTTAGCTGCTTAGTCTGTAGTCTGAAAGTTAAGAACCTCTGACAGGACTCCAAGGACAAAGCTAGACAGAATATCCAACAGGAAGACTAAGAAAAAGCAAAATATATAAAAATCCATCACTTGCCTGGCATACCTTCAGTAAAGTAGGTGTCAGAATGAGTCTAAGTGTCAACTGCTTTTCTTTCAATAACTAGAAGATAATGATTCTGTTGTAAAATACAGTTAATGAAGAAAGAAAACCTATTTTACACCAAAGTACAATCCAGGAATACTCACCTGTGAAATGGAAGATGCAAATTCACTTGCCTTTTCTGCCTGAGGCAATTTAAATACAGTTTCAATGACACATCCTCATCATCAAATTATAGCCTTCTCTGGATAGAACCTTCTCACTCCCCCCACCTAATGTTAAGAAAATAACAAAACATCCCACTCCAAAACCTACTAAATACTCACAGCTAATTCTGGACTCTGCCCTCTGACTTTCCCCCAAGCAGATCAATGCCTCAACTGCTGTGCATTTGACACTCTATACTCAATGATCTCCTATTGTGCTCTCTTTGGCCAAGTCAACTCAGAGTTATTTTCTGTTCTTTCTCTCTTACATCCATCCAATGGATTGTAAAATTACAGTTTTGAACATCATTTTCTTTTGCTACTTTTAACATTTAAGAACCCAAACTAGCAATTAGTTTTCTTCTTCACAAATTTTGATATTCTTTCACAAGGGCTACTAAGCTCATCATACAGACCATAAGGGATCTCCTGAAGTACTATATATACATGCTGGTAACAATGATGTATTATTAATTCACTAGCAGTTAGTGGGTACATTTTACATGAAATTAGACACATCCCTTTCTAGTCTAACTTTTAATAGCCTCTTTCAATCTTGAAAAGACCTTTCCACACATGAACAGAAAAGCTTAGTTAAAATTTCACCAGCATAAGAAAACACAAGACCACTTAAAATAGCCCTAGAGGACCAGACCAAAACATCACACTAGCCCAATAGTCAGCTTCCAAAAAAAGGGTTCATTAATAGACACTTTTAGAAGTAAAATGAGCAATATACTTTTTATACAATACAGCCTGATTATTAGAAAAAAATTTAGTCTGTAGCACCCTAAGAAATTTCCAGAAGCTCTCTTGCCTCCTTTTAAAGAAAGAGGGGAGGGGGAAAGGGGCTAGGGGCTTGGAAAAAAAGAAATACATTCCTTTGCTATCTGCTACCTACCTAGTATCAAGCCTGGTTTAATTTGTAGATGAAACACTAAAGGTACCAATTAACCAATTTCAGGTTTCTTTCAATGTTCTCAGAGTTCTGTTTGATTCTGGTAATAGATTACTATCTTCCTGATTAAATACCTCTTCTACTAAACATCATATGTGTCAGGTTTACTCCTCATTAGGTGGAGTCCAGCTCCTGTATACTGAGTAACAATGCAGTAATGATCACAATGATTTAACTTTGTGTGTTATGGCTATGTCTTTCTTGCATTCAAATTTTATATCTCAGTGGTCTATTAGTTCCCCTCTGGTGGCACCTCCATGACATGAACGAGTTTTGAGGGGTGGAGGGATTGTGTCCACAGTAAGTCGCTGCTCAAACCTGTTTTCATCTGACTTAAATACAGTACTGTGATATTATTCCTGAGGTTTTGCCTTTTTCTATGTTTAGATACAATTTTGACTTGTAAAAATAATCTCTTTAAATAATCTCTTTTCACTTCCAACAAGAATCTGCTTAGGAACTTCTTTTTCCCTTGTGCTCTCAAAAATTCCTTGCTATTTGTGATCATTTTAACTATTTCTCTGCTTCTTCTAATTCCCTCATTAAAAAAAAAATCATATTGTACCTAACCACTACTAAACTGAATGGGTGGATTATTCCTACAAAGATTTTGAGTTTAACTGTATTACCATTACCATATATATAAAAGTCCTCATAGAACTACCCTTTTCGTAACTACATCTCAAACTAGGTCTTGTGTACTGCTCAAGGCTAAAATCAAGAGATACTGATATTTTTTCACTTCCATTACCAGTCACTCTGAAAAGCAACCATTTATGAAATCTAAATGTCTGCATCATGGCCCATCAGAACATTCATCCCGTCAAAATAAGCACTTCACATAATGTTAAACATCTGAATTTCATGGTTTTTAAACAGTAAAAATTTATTTGCTTATAAAGTATACCCTAAATTTCAAAGCCAATAGGTATTACAAAAAATCACACTACTATAGTTTATATTGGTAACAAACCCACAAACCATAAATGAGTCACACAGAATATTTTTAACCTTTTCAGAATGAAGATTTTTAATCAATGTTTCACATTGAAGCTCTGATACAACATTAACTAAAATATTATGAACAATCCTGTTGTTAGCAAAATCTGTTTCCGTTGTCGAGGCAAATGCTTATTTCCTCCAACTATCAACAACACCACTATGCAGAACACTTTAGACAAAAGAATATGAATAGTTGGCTAGGTTAGATGAACCAAATGGCCTTAGTTTACTGAAGAGAGAGAGTAAAGTGTTACTGCAATACAGCTCATAGCGCTGATGGAAACTATGCCACTTGTACAGCCATTTTCAGATCAAAGGTATTTCCAAATCAAATCCACATTAATACATTTTCAACAGTGACTGCATATAACTAGCCTGGAGTATCCTAACACTGAAGTCACATACACCCTGTGAAAATACAAACCTCCTTATAAAGCACTACAGTCTCATAAATTTTAAAAAATATCTTTGACTTCACTGAAAGTAAGACAGCAGGTATTCTGTGACAGAACAAATTACCTTAATTATAATACACAGTATACTAACCCTTTCCCAGAAATATAAACATGTCTAGAAGCCTGTAAAATGCCTTCTAGACAAGAACTATAGATAGCTATAGGTAGTCAAGAAGTCTTCATAAGAGTTTTGACATGTTTTTAGTAACCATTTTTATATAACTTGAAATACAAGCAGTGTTTCCTAAATTATTCCATCATTATAGCTCAGTTTGCTTTCCATTGCTGTTGTTGATGATAATTCTAATCTAAACCACAAGAATTTGATCATGAGTATTCTAAATTTAAAAAAAAAATCTTTAAAACTCAAAGCACTTAGTGTTTAATTGAAAATGATCCTAATCACACCAAGGAAAGTCACAGTCAAACTGATTCTTTCTCCTGTTCTATCTTCTGTTCAAGAACATCTTATTCTGCCCCAGTAGCATCATGTTTTCTGAGACAGAGAGGAGCAAGGCTGTAACATTTATATCACGTCACCAGGCCACACTTTTCTTAATAATTGTTTTTTCTTTCAAAAGTGGTCTTGAACAAATAAGCCTTTGCTCAGAATCCCTGATTTCCTACAAATCTAACAAGCATGCAGCCATCTAAGTACAGCTTTAGTAAATAAAATCTCATGCAGGCACAATTTTCATACACCTGTTCCTTGATACATACAGGGCTTTCACATGTACAAAACACCTGTGCAAAGAAACAGCATAGGTGAACCTGAAAATGATTTTGAACAATCTCAGTTCTGTCACATGTGTACAGAGGTACTGGGATGTTAAAAAAAAAAAAAAAAAAAAAAAAAGACAAACCAACCCACTGCCTCAGGAGAAAAAAGCCTGGAAGTTGTACTTACTAAATAGGGCACTATATTGAATTACCCATGAAAATACATTGCAATATTTCATCAACAAATGTTTGTTTCTTTGTTCTGTGGTTTTTCTGAGTTATTAAGGTAAGTGGGCAGATGACCAGGCACAGCATTGGGTTTAGCTCCCTGAACACAACATGACTATTGAACATGATAGAAATTGCTGGACATACTGAATAACAGAGTGAGAATCTGACAAAAGTTGCAAATCACGTTGAGAGGAATGGCCCAATTTCACAGGTAGTTAAGGGAGAGTCAGGGCAGAGATGGACAAACCTTGTGGATAATTAAAGGGGTGCAATAGGGACCTTTTGGGGAGCAGACTCTTGCAAAGCTGCTGGTGCTACTGGGAGGACAACTGGGAGGCATGAAGTAGAAGTAGTTACATGCAAGCTGTTAATTTTGGGAAGACATGGGTGGATAAGGATGGATGAAGGTGGATTAACAAGGAACAAGACCAGCAAAATGGAGAGGAGTCAGGGAATAAAGGAGACCTGACACATGTAAGCAAGCTATTGGTCAACATGCTTGTCTGGCTCAAGTTATTCATGCTTATGAGCACCATGTGTGTTTATGCAGGTGCCCACAAAGGCTGGCTATGCCTTTAATGTGTGTGTTTGTGTGTGTATATGTGTGGGCCCACTGGGAAGTAACCTAGCTACAGACTGGAAACAGAGAAGCTGCCACCTTGCATCTAGCAAGTTCATTGGATTCAGCTACCTTTAAAATAAGCAATGTCATTTTAACTCTGAACTGGGTAACATTAACTTCTTTAAGTTTGTAGGCTCAATTCACACTTTATCACCAAATATGAGGAAAAATCAAAATACATTCTCCCGTGATCCATCAGTTCTTGCATCTCTTGTATGGGTTTTTTTCTCCCTCCTCAGTTTACCAGAGAAGTAGCTAGCAATTATTTGGTTATTCAAACATACTAGGATCGCTACAAGATCATTTAGACAGTGCAATAAAATAGCAAATTGACAATATATTTAAAATGAATGGATGCAAGCAGTCCTCTATGCTATATCAATCAGGCTTCAAAAATCAGGACAGAACAAGGTTTGAGCTGACCATAAACCATAACACAGAGATGTCACTTCCATGTGCCAATAATAAACGACCAAACACTCTATTCAAATAAGATGCCAATTTACTTGAAAATGGCAATACATTTTGAAGGAAGAATCCACAACCCATTTGGAAATTCCACAAGTAATTTCACAGTTAATTCTAATGAGAGAAGCAAGTGATTATGTACTGTTGGTACAGTCCCATAGTTTCTGGAAACAACATTTGCCTATTTACTTGAACTTTTAGAACAGTGTTCACGGGAATATATGAGAATATCAAGAATTTGGGGACTTTTTAGATTGCATTATGTTTGAGTGTACTGCGCTACAGGTCAACTTCTGTTGATTACTCTCTCCAATTACAACAGCACTTTTTGATAGTAATATGATGGGAGTGCCCAACAGCTGAGAAAGCATAAAAAGAAACATTCCAAGTATTCTGCATCAAACTTAGCAAACTTACTTTTCCAGTTTAGTGGGGTTGTGGGTTTTTTGTTTTATTTATTTATTTATAGTCTTGGTTTGTTTATTTTAACTTTGGTTCTTTTATCAACAGGTCGATTTAGATTAGTAGCTCTACCAGCACTGGTGAAACAGAATTTTTTACACAGTGCTCACGGAAGTGCATTTTAACCCCATTAATATTTCATCTTCTTAAAGAATACTTTACAGATAAGAAAGTGAAATAGTTTTACATTTTCCTGTTAAAAGCATATTGTAATTTGTTGTAATGCATGACCAGAAATATGGTCCCTGGAAAAAAGCATATATTTCAAAATGTAAAAAAAATACCTTTAAAGTCTAGTAGATAAGTCATCTTATGCAGGTAGATTTCTACATAAGATATCTTAGAAAGTTCAGAGATAAAGACTAGAGATTAAGCAAGACATATTTAACATTAAAAAATTCAGGAAAAATGCCAGTCTACAAATAATTTTCCAAGTGAAATATGAGACAATAATTATTGTCTTACAAGTGTAGCATCTTTTGATACGCATGTGAAAACCAATCCAGAATTGATTGAATTATAAACTTCTGCTAGTACAGGTTCTAGGGAAGTTCAGTAAAGGTTGGCAAAGTTTTTTAAGAACTGCAAGCATATAATATACATTATAAAAAAAGACAAAGTTCACTACACCATATAGAAAGGATGTTTACGGAAGAAGCAAATAGGAGAGGCACTGGATCTTCTGTCTGTTCCATGGTTTAAATAATATTGAAGAGAAGTTTGTTTTAAAAGGTACTCAAATGAGCATAAGCTTTCCATACTCATTAAAGATACTTAATACCTATATATGAAGCAAAGTCAGTGTGTTGTCTTTAATAGTTTAAAATTCTAGATCTTATTTACAAATGTATTCAGATTCCAATTCATAGTCTTTGCTCACAGAAAGACTTTTACTGAAGTCAAAGGGAAGATTAATATCAAAAGCATTCATTGTGTAGCAGCTCAAGTTTTAAACAAGGTCTATTGATGTTTTTCACATAGGAAGCAAAATTTCACCCCTAACAGAGATCTTTTCTGCTAATTAGAAGCTCAGGAGAAAGACGTATGTTCATCTCAGAGGAAGGCAGGGCAATGGAGGAGTCTGCCCTAGTTGATGAGGACTGGGTTAGGGAGCAATTAAGCAATCTGGACATCCATAAATCCATGGGTCCAGATGGGAGGTACCCGCAGGTGCTGAGGGAGCTGGCTGAAGTCATTGCTGGACCACTCTCCATCATCTTTGCCAAGTCTTGGGAAACGGGAGAGGTGCCTGAGGACTGGAGGAAAACAAATGTCACTCCAGTCTTCAAAAAGGGCAAGAAGGAGGACCCGGGCAACTATAGACCGGTCAGCCTCACCTCCATCCCTGGGAAGGTGATGGAACACCTTATCCTTGGTGCCATCTTAAGACATATCAAGGATAAGAGGGTCATCAGGGGCAGTCAACATGGCTTCACCAAGGGGAAGTCGTGCTTGACCAACCTCATAGCCTTTTATGAAGACATAACAAGATGGACTGATGATGGCGGAGCGGTGGATGTGGTCTACCTTGACTTCAGTAAAGCACTAGACACCATCTCCCACAGCATCCTCACGGCTAAACTGAGGAAGTGTGGACTGGACGATCGGGTAGTGAGGTGGACCTCAAACTGGCTGAAGGAAAGAAGCCAGAGAGTCGTGGTCAATGGGGCGGAGTCTGGTTGGAGGCCTGTATCTAGTGGAGTGCCTCAAGGGTCAGTTCTGGGACCAGTACTATTCAATATATTCATCAACGACTTGGATGAGGGAATTGAGTGTACTATCAGCAAGTTTGCTGATGACACCAAGCTGGGAGGAGTGGCTGACATGCCAGAAGGCTGTGCTGCCATCCAGCGAGATCTGGACAGGCTGGAGAGTTGGGCAGGGAAAAATTTAATGAAATATAACAAGGGAAAATGTAGAGTCTTGCATGTGGGCAGGAACAACCCCAGGTTCCAGTATAGGTTGGGGAATGACCTGTTAGAGAGCAGTGTAGGGGAAAGGGACCTGGGGGTCCTGGTGGACAGCAGGATGACCATGAGCCAGCACTGTGCCCTTGTGGCCAAGAAGGCCAGTGGCATCCTGGGGTGTATTAGAAGGGGGGTGGTTAGTAGGTCAAGAGAGGTTCTCCTTCCCCTCTACTCTGCCCTGGTGAGACCTCATCTGGAATATTGTGTCCAGTTCTGGGCCCCTCAGTTCAAGAAGGACAAGGAACTGCTGGAGAGAGTCCAGTGCAGGGCAACAAAGATGATGGAGTGGGGCATCTCCCTTATGAGGAAAGGCTGAGGCAGCTGGGTCTCTTTAGCTTGGAGAAAAGGAGACTGAGGGGTGACCTCATCAATGTTTATAAATATATAAAGGGTGGGTGTCACAAGGATGGAGCCAGGCTCTTCTCGGCGACGACCAGCAGTAAGACAAGGGGTAATGGGTTCAAGCTGGAACACAAGAGGTTCCACTTAAATTTGAGAAGAAACTTCTTCTCAGTCAGGGTGATGGAACACTGGAACAGGCTGCCCAGGGAGGTTGTGGATTCTCCTTCTCTGGAGACATTCAAAACAGGCCTGGATGCCTTCCTGTGTAACCTCATCTAGGTGTTCCTGCTCTGGCAGGGAGATTGGACTAGATGATCTTTTGAGGTCCCTTCCAATCCCTAACATTCTGTGATTCTGTGATTCTGTGATCTCAAGTCAGAAACAAGTGTAAAAAAGTGCATTAAGTACATACATTCAATTGGTTACCTTTACATCAGTTTGAATTATAATTATCTCAATATTTTCAGAATTATTTAAATTAGCTTTTTGTATGCACCGTATTTCTTAATGCATACTACTTCACTGTTTAGATGAGCCAATGAAACAATGTAAAAAGTAGTGAAGTGCCAGAACACTCCCCACATAGCAAACAGGAAGTCTGTATTTCACACTTAGCTGCACATTTGATAAATGGATGACCTATATAGCAACACTCATAAAATAGTTTTGCTTATACATATTTCAAAGTTCTGTGTTTCAAAAAAACTTACATTTTAACTCCAGTTCAAATCTCTACAAATCTGCAAATTTCTACCTTCATCCTAAACATTTACAGAAAGGCTATTTTGGATTCCTGACAGAACAGATTATTAAGTCAGAAATATGGAGACGACATTTTAATTAAGCATGCTATTATTGTCAGACAACAATCACAATGCAAAAAGTTCTGGTTCTCTTCATTTTATTTTACACTGCAGGAACATATTCGGGAGGATAATGTGTTCGTATAGCCAGGGCTTCAGAGGTGGAAGACAGTTGAATAAGGAACTAAAATATAAATATTTGACATAAGAGAAGATTGTACACTAATAAGGTAAAATAATAAGACAAATGTCTGTTTCACTTAGAAAACAAATATCGACAAGTCCTGCCATGGTTTCTAACAGCACCAATCATCAGCTGCCGCTGTTTAGTACTTCTTGGAAAATCCAGCCTTTTTTCATTTGTGATTTATCCTGCAGTCACTACACTTGATTAACTTCTCACTGAACTATATGTCTGTTTCACCTGCACTCAGTTGTAGAACTGCATATTGCAGGTTCTTCAGGACAGAAGATATATCTAATTCTGTCCCTTTATTTTCGAAGGAAAAACATATACTTACCTAGGGAGAATTTAAAGACATCAGAGACTTCACATTGATAAAAGCTAGAGAACAAAAACAAATTGTATTGGATGTTCAGTACACCAGATAATTTCTATAAAAGCCACTGATTATTTATAAGTGCTGTATAATTTGAAATGAATGCATCAACCTTGGGTAAAATACGTTCCTTCTTTAATATGTCTCCCTTGACACAGATCTGAACAGGTATATATTTAAAAACTTATTTCTTTTTAATAAAATTGAACAGATTAACTATCATGTGCTAATGTGCCACTTTAGGATTTGTCGTAATAAAATGTCAAAGAACAAGCTGCAAGCTGTTTGTTACTTAAGATACTCAAAGAATTAATTTTATGCTGGCATATACTGTAATTAGAAATAGTTCTCTGCATCATGATCAAACTAGTAACTATGGCAACCAAAGCAGACTAGAATAAGTGTAAAAGGAGAATATGGGATAAACCAATCAGAAATCTCCTTTAATCTGTTTTTTTTAATCTTTTTTCATTATGCAAATTGGTAGATATTACTTTAGTTTTCTTAACCGTTGTATGTTGGGAAAGAACAGTATTCTTTCCAAACTGCTTCCTTGCAAAGGTAACAGATTTTGTTTTCACATCAGAACTTCTTAGCCTACATTATCTTAGGAGTTAAAAGCACACAATTTTTAATGACCCATTTTGTATTAAATAATTTTATATATTTATCCTTTTGTAAAATGAGAACTCTGTGGTTTCAAGAGTGTGAAACCTCCACTGTGCTCCCTCTCCTTAACCATTCTGAGAGCCATCTGCTGAATATATTCCAGTTTAGCAATCTCCTTATGGGTGGGGGGAAGGATGGACCTATCTCCACACAGTACTTACCTGACGCAATCTCAGGTGCTGAACGAAGGGGAAGAACCCTTGCTATGCTGGCTACATGTACTGTGACCATCAAGCATGTAGACAGCTTTCATCACACAGTGCTGACATATTTAAATTCTCATTTATCCTCAGGTTTTTTACTAAGGAGCTGTTTCAAGGCCAGTCACTCAGGCAGCTTATGCTGTTGCATGGGGTTATGCCAGCCCAGCTGCAGGACTTTATGGCTGTTCTTACTGAATTTCACCAGATATGTTTTGGTCCACTCCTGCAGCTAGTTGAGGTCCCTTTGAATGCTAGCTCTGCATATAGCCCAGCATATAGACTGATTCCCTCCCCCTTCTCTATCTCACTGTCATTCACAAACATAAGAGCACCTTCCAGCCCATCATCCAGGTCAATAATGAAAATGTTAAGCTATATTCACACCGGTATCAGCCTCTAAAGTGCGTTACTTGTTTGCAGTCACTAATTAGGCTTGAAGCTGTTCACCTCTGCTCTTTGACACATATAGGGCAGCTGCTTTCCCACCCACTTCGTGGTCACAAGTCTATAATGTTGTAAGAAATCATGTCAAAACACTTGATTAAGTCAAGGTAGATGTTATTGTTTACCTGTTCTCTCATCCACAGAGCCAGCTGCCTCATTACAGAATGTAATCAGGTTAGTCAGACATGATTTGTCCTTGGTAAAGCTATGCTGGCTGTTCTCAACCACTTTATTTACCTCCCTGTGACTGGCAATGGCTTCCAGGAAGATTTATTCTACAGTATTCCCAGGAACTGATAGGAGACTGTCCTGTGTACAGATCCCTGGAAATACTTCTCTTCCCTCTTGAAAGTGGGCATGTTATTTACCTTTCTCTAGCCACAAGACGCTTCTCATAATCACCACAAGCTTTCAAAAAAAGATGGGGAATAGCCCCCTCACAATAACAGCAACATTGGATGTGCGTCCAGCAGTCTCAGTTTGCTTACATGGACTCTAACTCAATCTTGCTCTAGCAGAGATAGCATTTCTCTTGTCCAAACTCTCCCAGTAGGCACAGAGGTCTGGGAGACTACTGATTAGAGGCCCAAAGAGAGCACTTTAAGAATTTCTAATCTTAAAATGGAAAAATATTAGGTATACTAGCTATATTACAGATTCATAAACTGTACCTGCCTTTACAAAGGGAAAACTTATGCCACTCTGTGCTGGTATTTATTACATTTTTGGCCATTAATGTAAGAGAGCTGTTCAGAAAACAAACTTTTCTCAGAAGACTGTCAGGGGACTTTGTCCAAATGTATGCCATTCTCCATGCTGTGACAAATGATGAATGAACATTTCAAATATGATGATGTTTGAATCAGTACCTTCAGACAGACTGAAACAGTTTTCTGGTATAAAAGGTCTGACTTTGACATGGTCAGAAAAGATTTCATTGTTGATTAGGATGATGTTTTGAAATGAAAAAATTATATAGAATGAACTAAAATATTTTTTCCTGACTGCCAAAATAATAAATACGACAGCAGATAGATTGTTATGCTTCCAAGTGTCTTTTCAAGAAAGCACTTGGTCCAAAAAATTAAATTTCATCATTCTCAGTTAAGCACTTTCCTGGGCTGCTCCTTCTGCTGCCTCTCATCACCAGTGCAAATCTTCATAAAACAAAATATGCAGAGCAACACTTTGAAGAACATCATTTTTCCCTGCTACTTCTGCCTGCTTTTCTTCAAAAAGTGTTTCCTGCTATTTTATCTCCACTACTTAATAGGGGCTAACAGCTCTGTATCTCTGTGCTAAAGGAAGGAAAGGACCTCATCAATGTTCACCATGCCAGCATCACTAGAGTAAGGAACACTGCTGTTCTATTCATCTTTAAATTAAAAATTTGTGACCTGCACAGTGACTACATCCAATATATTTTTCTGCATTTGAAGTCACACATTCTTCAGTAGAAGTAGGTAATAATTTCTTCCAAACTTTGGAAAATAAGAAGTTACAAAAGTAGAACAGGGTTTGGGTTTGGTTTTGCAACTGTATTTTTACAACTGAAAGAAAAGAGAATGTGAAAGTAAAAAAAACCGTGCTGATTAGCCATGTCTATTTCTCACAACTTATACAAATATTGCACTGAAAGATGAGGAAAATCTCCAATTAATGTATTTACTATGCTATTGGAAGATTATAGTTTTGGATATCAGTTGAAAAATTTTACCTCTCAGAGTGCAGGGATGTTGCCAATGAATTTAAGTGGTTTTGGAGAGAAAAAAAATATTTGGTAAAATAAATTAGTACCCAGGATGAAGAAATCATACCTAGCTAGGATAATTGTTAAATTTTACCTGTTCTGTTAATAACAGTGAGAAGTCTTAAACACAAAAGTCAATAGCAAAACATTCACTATCGTTTCCTGCAACAGTATCAGTCCCTTCATTCATTTATGCTATTATCATCCTCTTTCCCCACACTAATAACTTCAATGATTGCACTAGCTTTCTCATACAGTATCAAAGCATATCTGACAATATCCTGACCAGTTTCACTATTAACAACAGGATTCTCACCAAAAATCGAAATTACTCAAGAAGATATCCCAGAAAGGGTGGGTTTTTTTGCACACTCAACAGCATTTCTCTTTACAAATATCACCAAAATGTTACATATTTCACAAGCAACATTTTGGAACCAGCCTTCTCCAACATGCTCCCTCCTACTCACTACTAGCAGTATATTTTCTTTTGTTGTCTTTAACAGAAAATTAATTACCGCAACTTTGTTGAGCCACTGTCTACCCATCTCAACAACATCTGAAGCAACTGCTGGACTGCTTCATGTGCTTAGAAACGCAGAAACAACCACCTACCAGGACTAAACAAATATTCCTCATGGCAATAATCCAGGTCAGTTGGTGTGATGCCACTGGCACCTACTATCAGTCATTATTATTTACCTGCAACCAGTTCTGAGCCACAATAGCCAGTATCACCGGTAAGACTTGTATCTCCCTTACCATGGCTCTGCTTTTACTAAGAACAGCTCTATTGGCAAGCAAATTACTAAATAAAGGAAAAGTAATATTATATAAGTGGTAATTTAAAAACCTACACAGGATTATCATCCTATACGCAGAGCATGATGATTGATACAGCAACATATACAGTTTAACAGATCTCTGTTCAAGTTAAAAGCACAGCACAAATTACTTTTACTTCTATGAAATAACTACAGAGTACATACTGGCATTTTGCACCTTTCAGTGCATGCTGGCTGGCAGTGGCACTAACAGATCTACATGAAAGAAATCACTTCATAAGATTTTAGTTTGAGAACCAGAGGACACAATAAAAACACTTGAAACTAGAAAAAGCCCATATGTGACATCGGTAACATATTTGCTTTTCCTTCTTTGGAAGGGAAGAATTTCAGAACAGGAAGAACTATTATATCATGTACTATTATATATTATTTTCTTTAGAAGAGTGGTGTTTGAGGGCTCTGACCGAGACGAAGAGAAATTTTTCACTCTGTTATCTTGTGCAGGTATATGAGTTATTCCTCTATAAGATCCCAGACTACAGTTTACAAACTCCAGCTTACAACACAGCATTTCCAAAACAAACTGAAATCAGCAATACCTTGATTGGAAAATGAGGTTGTAACATTATAAACAATCCTCACTCATTTATCAAAATTTTGTATTTTTACTCAGGTTGATTACCAGATCGTGATCTGCACCACAACCTCATGCTGTACCACAGCTAGCATCTCTTGAATAAAAATTCCCTAAATTTCCCTCGTATATTTCCCTATGTTTTTATGCCAAGCATGATACTGTAAAGGCTTCCTAAGCCTGTATCTGTGTATAAGCATGCTCACCTGAAGACCAAGGGAAAAAGAAAAGCATTCCTCTTTGAGGTTTTCAGTGGGACTGAGACTGACAACCTGAAGTGCCTCAAAAAACTTGGTGGAAAATAAGGGAAGTTGAACAGAAGGACATAATAAGGAACTTGATGAGGTCTACTAAGAGATAACATGCCATTTCACAATATCTGAAGTATTTGGATAACTGTGTGCAGTCTTGGTAAAACGAGTTCTGGATAAAGACCGCAAAAAGCTTTGGAAAAGGGCAGAAAACCATGTAGGAGGTCTCCGTTCCTTGGCACAGATCCTACATCAATCCCTCCAGACCTTTTTCCCCTCCTGAAATGTAGAATTTAATAAAGAGCAACTTATAAAAACAACCAACGGACAGAACACATCATTCAGGATCATTCACAAATCCTCTGAATGATCCCTACGTATAGGTCTAAACTGTGCTAAGTGGTAGAGCCTTAGAAACTTGTATTGGAGAAAAACTTCAAGAAGGGTGAAAGTGAGAAGTAGTGAAAGTGATGTGGTAAGTTCTTTTTGCTCTCCTCTCCCCAATCATCTCCCTTCTCCTTCCTCTCTCCATCTCCAAAAAGTATTATTTGATTCTCTACCTCTAAGTACAGATAGATTATGCATATAGTGCTCAGATGATTGGATTTAGTTTTCCCAGTTTTTGAGAAAGCCTGTGAGCCAATTCTGTTAGTGTTTTAATAAAAGCCCCTTAAATTTTAACTCAGCCTGTGGCAATTAATGACCTGTCAGAAAGGCTATTTTAAAAGGCTTAGACACAATTTATTTTCAGAGATGCTGAGAGATTGTTTTTTCCGGCGTGCAGTTCCATAACACAAGATCAGTCAAGACAGTGCTCCTACCTCTCACATTCTTTCCTGGTCCTTGCTTTATATTGCACTTACTTACCTAGCACTGGCTTGAGACACATTGGCTTCAGTACAAAATATTAATACACTTCTCTGTGAACTAAACCAATGCTAATTAAGCAGAAAAAAAGTGGCTAGTTTTATGATGGGACAGTGACTTGAATCAAGATCAACAAATCTGACTTCAAGAAATTCCTGTCTAAGATTAGGAACTGCATTGTCGTCTGTGTCCTCCCCCATGACGTGCGCTCTCTATCAGACCTCATCCAGTTCTCCATCTGCAGGCAGGCAGAGGCACACACATTGAGCACGTCCTGCTGGGAGAAAAACGTTATCAACCTAGCTTCACTCTCCTCTTCAGAGAAAAGGGATTTCCACTCACTTTAAAAACAGATGACGTAGTCATTGCTGGTTTTTATAGAACAGAAGTAACTACCACAGGCTACTGGAAAGGGAAAGACAGAATTAAATAAAGAAAAAGCAGGTTGCTAAGAGATAAAATTATTCCAGATCCTGTTCTCACTTTTATTCTCTTCCACTGATTTTAAATATTCTCTACTTAAAAATTGTGTTCTGCTCCTCATGAATTCTCAGCGAAGAAAAGCCACAGCTAAAAGCAGGTTGGAAGTGACGGGAAACAGTTGACCAAAGCGTTCACAAATCCAAACCAGGAGCCTCCTCCTGCGGCTACCGGCGGCTTGCGGCGGCGCAGCGCCCCCTACTGGGCCCGCTCCCGCCGCGGCGCTGGGAGCCGGCACGGCCCTCCGGGAAACGGGCGCTCTGACACCCGCACCAGCAGCAGGACGTGGGGCTTTCTTTATGAGTGCCTGAAATACGAAGTCAGCTGTCGCAGAGAAAATATACGAGGATTTGATTAGTAATGAGTGGCTCCGAAGGGCCACTCATTTTTGGACAGCTGTTTTTGTGAAAGGGGAGCTTGCCACGAACCTGCTATCTGCACTGCCTGGCTGCTCGGCAAGATGCCGACATCAGCGGTGCCTCAGCGCAAAGCTCCCCTGGCAGCGCTCCGAGCCCGCTCAATGCATGAAGGAGTCTCAAAACCTCAGAGGGACGCACAGCAGACAAGAGTACTTGCCACATTCCCATGTTTGCAGGGATGGCTTTTGACCGCAGGTTTACACAGCAATCACAGCATAGAAGCAGCCCCTATCTACTGCTGTTCATAAAGAACAAGTATTTCAACAGGCTTTCACTCTGCTTTTTTTTTTGTACAGCTTTGAAATACCCGCTCTGATAAATTTTATTTTTCATTTTTATGCAACAAAACATCACAAGATTGTATAGAAGGCCTTACAGAAACACTCCCGTTGCACAATCATCAGCTCATGTTAGTCAGCAGTGCCAAATGGGAGATGCCACTAGTATACACTGAAAACCAAATGTAAAGTATTTCTATGTTGTGCAATAAATTAACAAGCCTGAGTGAGGTACAGAGATGCTCATGAAGTCAGCAACACTGCCACTCTCCTGTGTTTTACTGGATCAAGTACCATGACACAGAAAACCACAGCATCCTGCCATGAAGGTAACAAAAGCAGTTATAAAAAAATTTAAAATAAAATTTTAAAAAATGCAGAAAACAAACAAACAAACAAAAACTCCAAAACCAGCCCACAATTCTCATTGGTACACTGATTCCTCTGCCAACACCAAGTCAAAGTCAGTATCTTTTACACTAATCTTCAATATTCCCCAGTCAAATACTCCTGAAAAAACACATCTCCATTCACAAAGCCAACCCTGCTACCCGCAACATTTCTCAGTAGTGTTGAGTGAAACCACCAGCCTCAACAAGCAGAGCTTACAAGGGCAGGGGATGGGATCTCCCAGCAAGCAAGGCAAAAGCTGTGAGGCTGTTACTGGAGATTAATGGTCTGAAAGCTGTGAGGTTAGTAGGGAGGAAAACTCACTTGGCTTACCTTTTTACAGAGATATAGGTTAAAAAAAAATCACATAGAATAAGAAAGGAAAGAAAAAGTGAGGCGAAAAGTGGGGGGAGGGGGAAAGAAGTAAAGGAGAGAAAGATTAAAAAAAAAAAAAAAAAAAAATCCTTAACTACTTCAAGAGAAATAGGAAAATTAGAACGTTGCCCTAACTTGCCTCTTAAGCTTCAGTTATGCTGCTAAGGGTACATTATAATGATCCCCAAGCTCATAAATCGTCTGGTACAGAACAAGTACCAGAGTTGGCTTCTGTTGAAAGCAATGGATTATCCACTGACACTGGATTATGAAATGTTCAACATTGTGAAAGATAAGATTGGTTATTTTGTTGAAGAGTATATTACTCATTTAGGCAAGTCAAGCACATATCTGTCATTCTTTAACAAGTGCAGCAGAACAAAAAGATGGTTTTGACCCTTTTTCAGTATTGCATCATATTTTATGTTTCATCAGCAATTGATTAAAAAAAAATCCTATTGTTGCCTTTCAGATGCTTTTCTTGTATTTACACAAATATATTTTCTTGCTTATAAATTCCAGAATGTAGGCAGATCACTGTGTTTTTTTAAACACTTCAATAATCTGAGCAAGACCCAGATACAGAATATAAAACACGTCTTCAGAGCTAATAGGTTGCCAACTGTAAAGATTAGAAATCTGTTTACAGCATACCAGGCAAATCAAATCTATCTACTATAGGCTACAGAAAAGTACCGTCACTCTTCATCTGCAACACATAGGTTTTCTAATTGCCCAAAAAAGCAGATTTCCATTATTGTACTAACCTATTTAAGACGGTAAACGATATGAAGAATTAGCATTCACCGGCAGATTAAAATACTAGCTAGAATAATTAGTTCAAAAACTGATCAACTCCCAAAAAAGTATGTCACTAGCTAGTGCAAAATTGATAGCTTTTTGGTTTTGGTTTTGTTTTTTACTAAATGACAGCAATAGGTAGGTGTTATTCATTAAATATTCCAAGTAAGCCATCACGATTTTACAAGACAAATTCAACTAGCGAAAAAACCAAGATAGTGTTTCCATAAGAAACTGCTTTATGGTAGGGGGCTATTTTGCTGTCAGAGATCTTCGTTTTCATGCATTTCAGCAAAAACAGATGCTTACTTTTGTCATCGCAGAAGATTCTTAAAAACTTATATTTTATACCATAGGACATCTAGTTGTAAAGCATCTGATGAGAATTCACTGCCCATGATCACTTCTTCTATTAGCCCGCTTGACAGAAGACAGTATGAAATCCCAAGAACAAAACAAATTGAACAGCTTTCCAGCCCCCAGAAAAATTCTTAATGTTACCAAGGAGTTTTTAACTAGAACAGTTATCAACCTCTGGCTCTGAAATATTGACATATACCAGCACTTGATGCTAGTAGAATTTCTAGTATAGTTGTTATTATAAATTAACATATTGATAATTTAAATAAATTATGAAATAATTTATTTTTCAAATATAATAAATGTATATTAACTCTAAAACTCACCATTAAGTGACCGTCACTTGATAATTGCACGCATGTTCTATTTTGCTTCTGTTTATTTCCTAAAGAGGTTAGACCAGGATTAACATCCAGAGGCCTATAGTTAGGACAATCACATCTGCAGCTTTCCCAGGGGCAAGAGGGACAAGGATTATTTGTCCTTGTTCCAGTTAAGAGAAGAAGTTAATAGGAAACAAGCGCAATTCTTTCCCTTCCACTATCCATTTTATGTTGAAACTAGCTGTTTTATTATCTAATTTGGTCATTCTTCCTGGCAATGTAATTTTACTTTAAGCTATAAGCGTTAGAAATGATTACTCAAAACAGAAATACATATAGATGCTGAACTTATAAAGCGTAAAGAAATAAGCAGCGCAAAAGGAGTAAAATCAAAACTCATGCTTCATGAATGAAGAATTATGCACAGACTGAAATCATTTCACATTCTTGGCATAATATTAAGTCCATGAACTAATCAAGATCTAATACCAACTAATTTTAATCAGGATCTCAAACAAAATATTTTTAAAACTCAGTCTATCCCCAGTACATGAACTGTCATTTTCGCTTATACCAATGAATGAATAAGACTGACTTTGTAGATATCATTAGGGAGACACAAGACACATAAGTTCTGATTTTTGTTTCCTCATTTAAATAAAATATTTCAGACAAAAGCAATATTTCACTGCAAAACCACAGAAGTCTAGAAGCAGATGTGTCCTTTTTTCTCTTGCAAATGTTCTACATAAAAGAAAGAATCTAGGCTTCCTGTGCTTTTGAAGATTTCAGATTTTTTATGAGAGCTAGCAGGAAGTTAAAATATGGTCTTTAACACCGATGATTAGTGTGTCAGTTTGAACTGCCATCATGTATTTCTCTCTTGCCTTTTACTTAAGTAATGTAGAATCACATTTTTCAGTAGTTTAGCACTGCACCCCCAAAAAACTCAAGAACTTATGATGACAAAGGAAATTAATACAGCTATATAATGCTCAAAATCAAGCTATTAGCAATTCCTCTAGCTTTGCCATACACCAACCGAGGGCATACTCATACACAACTGAAACTGTTCGAAAGATAAGAAATTAAACATACATATTCAGCAACTAGCTTGTGTCAAACAAGTTCTGAAAAAAACCTGTTTTCTCCTTCCTCTGCTTTGGTTAAGATATAAACAATTACATGACAAGTCAAAATAGTGATACCACCAGACATATTTGTCTAGATTATTATAAATCTGAGCACTGCATCAGTTCTCAAAAGTAGAGATCACTAATTAGAGCTCAAAAATGGACATTTCTTTCCAGCATTTTTTAAGTCAAAATGGTACAATGCATCTACCACAGTAGTTCTGCAGTACTTTCCTAATAGTATATTTGATGTTCCAGTAAATTCTGAATAGTGACAGTGCCCTAAAAACTGACCTTATCTCTCTGTTTCAAGTACACTCAGGCAAAATCTCACCCTCACTGCAATCAGTGACAAAACTCTCTTGATAAAATGGAAGGCAGGATTCATTACCCCTGGATCTTACTACCACAAAGTTCTCTAAAAGGCAGGGGTTTTAAAAGCATTGTTTCTATAAAAACAGTTACACTACTCTTTATTTTATGTAGATGTCATAGTTTTTCAAATTTGAAAACAAGAAGATCTCAGTTCTGGACTTGGTCCCATTCCAGTTACATCCACTATGTTGCTCTCCTGAAAATCACTGATTTAGCTAGCCTCCAGAGAGAAGTAAGCAAGCACGAAGAAATTATACCTGCATGAAAGCACCTGACAAGTAATATGATATCCTATTTTAGTCAATGAAAACTGAAAGGTCTGAGTGGCACCAAGGGGGAGCCAGGGGCGGGGAAGAAGATGGAAAGAAATGTGAATTAAATTGAACTGTTCTTTAATCTTCCATTCTCTGCAGACAAAGGATTAATACTCATAACATCTTACTGCAGACAAGCAGAGTGTGTGAACTGAACTTTTTTTAATTCTTTAACAGCACTGTCACAGCTTGATATCATATTACTAAGTATTGACTAAGTTACCACCACTGACTTAAAAGCTGTCAGCTTTTAACTTGTAATCAAGAGATAACAATAAGAGAAGGTGAAAGAAAAGGAGAGACAACTCCTGCCAAGGAAAGGCTATGATAAGGTAGATTTAAACACTGGGAAAAGAGTTACTGAAAATGAGTAGTTGTCTATCATTGAAGACCTGAAATTACTCCTAGTTTGTACAGTTATCTAAAACTAAAAAAATTGAGTGCCTAGTCACTATAAAATATAAGCAACTCATAACACACGGCTTCTGACTCAACAAAAATGTTTCCATTTGTTCAAATTAGTGCTAAGACATTCAGAAAAAAAGACAACCTATTTTACAGGATTTAATTTAATGCTAAATGTAAGATAAGAATAATTGCTTCAAATTTAATTAGAAGTATATGAAATAAATCATTTGAGAGAAAATGATTGCTACCTGTGAAATAAGAGGTGTTGTTTAGTGGTATTGAATGATAGGACAGTTAGGACCCATCTCTCATCTCTCTGAAGAAGGCCACAGAGGAGAGCAAGGAAGGAAGCAAGAGGGAGAATACAATGTACTTTTAAATCAGTGGGTCCATTGAGTACATTTTTAACATCCAGGAGACTTAGAAATGTTAGTTCTCGGGTTTATCATCTTAGGGTTTTGCATTTGATATTTAATGATGCAAAATGCTGTAGTGGACCACTGCAGAACACACTGTAACAAGGAGATAATGATTTCAAGCAGAATCTCAACAGTTTAATCATAGGTCTTGGTTGTAGAGACCCATACATGGACATGTGTTACTGATACACACTGAGCACATGTCATGACATTTGTATGCGCTGTGTGTACTTTTTGTAAGAGCTCATTCCCATCCAGATGTGTAAGAGCATAATGCTCTCAGCGAATCTCTATTCTGGTCTGAAATTTATCTATTCTGTCCTATAATAAAAGGAGTAACACAAAATTACATTTGCCAGCTCTTTGCTTTTTCTGCCTTGAAGGAATTCTGCCAAGACAGCTAGAGCTGGAGGGAACAGCTGAGAAGGGAACAAAATCAGCCTCAACACTTTTTGGATTCCAAACTATTTGTTTTAACTAGCATCAATATGCCTGTAAAGATACTTTTTTTGCAATAGGCTAGAAATCCCACCAGTGTTTCTGAAAAAAGAAAAATAAAAAAGAAAGAAAGGAGGTGTTTCACGCCAGAACATGCTGGTCCATTATGACCCCAGTTAGAAAGGCACTCGGACTCTGTAAAGTATCATTTTAAATGTTATTTATTAGAGCTAACACCATTCAGAAAAAGAGAATAGTACAGATAATCGTATTTCCCTTTAGATGCTGGGACCCCTAAGCTGTGCAGCATCAAACGGGCCTCTGACGAGCATAACAGCATGCTATGCAGACCCTGCCTGTAGAAAGGGTTACCCCATTTTGGTCATTTGAGCTGCTATAGGATTTTCTTACATGAAAACTCTGTTCAACATTTCTACTGTTAAACTGGAAGGATATTCACAGAGAACTTCTTGCTGCACAAGTCCAGGCAGTTGGGACAATCGCCAGTACTAAATGGGAGTAGCCCACAGGCTCCTCTGTTACCACAAGCTGGCTGAGTTTGTCCCACAGCCACAGGACACGAGCAGCACAACAGAGCAGAGGGCTGGCTCGGCGGGATGTGCAGCACAGCGCAGCACAGCACAGCACAGCACAGCATGGAACTGCATCTTCTCAGGTACAATGTTATGTGGGCCAGTCTCTTCGTGATATGCATTGCCTAGGCTAAATGTCTGTTGCTAGTAAATATCTGGAAAGAGATTCAGATGACCTAAATTTAAGTACCCAGATTTCCTATTATAGTCAATAATGATCTAATCAATATGACAACAGATCCCAGGAAACAATTCTTTTTACCCTAAACACCTAGTCTCTAGTAAACCAAGCTGCTCTGTGAGAGATTGTGAAAGATCTTGTGGGACTCCTGTGAGGGATTAATGGTATTCAGTTTATATATCTACTGGTCTAGCGCCTCAATATAATTGCCCCAGTCTCAAAGTGAATCTCACCCCAATGCTACATTTTTTAACTAGAGCCTGCCAACCAGTTCAGAGCAGTAAGCATCCCACATTGCTAAAAAAATCTGCTTTTTGAAAACTACTGGTAATCATCGGCCAGGAAGTCTGTGACTTTGCACTTCCTCAGGTCCCGTGGAACCTCTGTGTTCAAAATCTACCCCATACAAGTCACTAAGGGCAAGTAGGACTTTCTGACTGGTTTGATCTCATCTGCCAGTTATGGACTCTGTGACAGATATTCTATTTCCTGACATGAATTCTAGGCAATCACAGAATCACAGAATCACAGAATGTTAGGGATTGGAAGGGACCTCGAAAGATCATCTAGTCCAATCCCCCTGCCAGAGCAGGAAAACTTAGGTGAGGTTACACAGGAAGGCGTCCAGGCGGGTTTTGAATGTCTCCAGAGAAGGAGAATCCACAACCCCCCTGGGCAGCCTGTTCCAGTGTTCTGTCACCCTCACTGAGAAGAAGTTTCTTCTCACATTTAAGTGGAACCTCTTGTGTTCCAGCTTGAACCCATTACCCCTTGTCCTACTGTTGGTTGTCACCGAGAAGAGCCTAGCTCCATCCTCGTGACACCCACCCTTTATATATTTATAAACATTAATGAGGTCACCCCTCAGTCTCCTCTTCTCCAAGCTAAAGAGACCCAGCTCCCTCAGCCTTTCCTCATAAGGGAGATGCTCCACTCCCTTAATCATCTTTGTGGCCCTGCGCTGGACTCTCTCCAGAAGTTCCCTGTCCTTCTTGAACTGAGGGGCCCAGAACTGGACACAATATTCCAGATGAGGTCTCACCAGGGCAGAGTAGAGGGGAAGGAGAACCTCTCTGGACCTACTAACCACCCCCCTTCTAATACACCCCAGGATGCCATTGGCCTTCTTGGCCACAAGGGCACAGTGCTGGCTCATGGTCATCCTGCTGTCCACCAGGACCCCCAGGTCCCTTTCCCCTACACTGCTCTCTAATAGGTCATTCCCCAACCTGTACTGGAACCTGGGGTTGTTCCTGCCCAGATGCAAGACTCTACATTTCCCCTTGTTATATTTCATTAAATTTTTCCCCGCCCAACTCTCTAGCCTGTCCAGATCTCGCTGGATGGCAGCACAGCCTTCTGGCGTGTCAGCCACTCCTCCCAGCTTGGTGTCATCAGCAAACTTGCTGATAGTACACTCAATTCCCTCATCCAAGTCATTGATGAATATATTGAACAGTATTGGTCCCAGAATCCTAATGCTGTAACTACCAACGGACAACATCAACAGCACCGCCAAGGTGGAAGTTCCTCCACTTAAGATAGCTTTTAAAAGTTATTGATTTTAGCCACAGCAGAGACCACATGCATCTAATAAAACAACTGCATGAGCTAAGCATAATGAATGAAACTTCTTTCAACTCTCTTCTTTTGACACCTTTCAGTAAGTACTTCTCAGCAAGAACAAAGAAAAATAATCATTAGCCTGGGTCCTACATGAAATCCTTTGCTAGATGCCATTTGACAGTTAACATGAGGCAGAAAAGCATATTATTCCTGCCAGGCAGCAGGCTAATAGTATTACAGGATCACTAGTGTAAAAAAAACCAAACCATACTTAGTGGGAAATTAAAATATTTGCTGATTCCCATCAGAGGTCAGCCACATCATAGGAATAAAATGAAAGTTACCAAAATTCTAAGTACTCACTGATTCTACATTTAATGGAAATTGAAACTCCTTTTTTTGACCCAATTTAAAGTTCTACTTCTACTTGTTTTATTATATTATTCATAGTTGGGATAAATGTATCTTGCTTTAATAACATGACTGCAGGAGAAAATGCAGGTTTCTGGTAAGAAGAAGAAACATCTAGCTGAATAAACTCCAGTTTAGCTTTCAGCGATTGAGGAAGAACAAGAAACAAGTCTGTAAAAACTTAAAGCACTGGTAAGTATAACTAATGCTCTAGATAATTCTGTGTATGATGGATGTGGATGGCAATAAGGTAGTACGTTTCACCATGAGAGTTATTACATATGCCTAGATTAATCAAGACTCCTAGTAGTTAGTAAAAGTTGTATTACTTTTTCTGAATAACTAAAATAAAACACAACAGAGATTGCAGTGCTAGATATAATTTCAAAATCCAGAGAAAATTACAACTTTATGCCCTCAACTGTGAGTAGCCTTATTTAAATAAAAGGTTTCAATATTAACACGTGAAAGATTATTAAAACATTTTCTATTATACATATTTAACTTTTTTTCTCTACTCAGTACTTCTTAGACCACATCTGTAATACCACATCCAGTTTTGGGCCCCCAATGCAAGCAAAGCATCAACAAAATGGAGTAAATTCAGCAGAGGACCACCAAGATAAAACATTGAGCAACCTAGTCTGACCTCATAGTTCACCCTGCTCACTTTGATTGCCTCAGAAGGCTCCTTCTAATCTGAATCATCCTCTTGTACTATCTTATGATCCTATGAACCTGTCCTATGACGCAAAGACCACCTCTTTTCCAGGAATAATCCTCAGGCAGTTCCAGTCACCCTATATCAAAAGAATGAAGTAGAACTAGAAAAGATAAAGAGAAGGGCAACAAGGATGGTCATTTGAATTTACAGATTAGGTCTTACCTAAGAGACAAAATATGCTAGATCTCTTCAACCTGTGAAAGAGATGGTTGGAAAGAGCTACGAAAGCATGAATGACACACAGAATAAAAGAGGAGCACATGGATCACTAGATAGATATTTTAAAAGTAACAAATATATATATGGAAATACAATATCAAACCATATCATATCATAGGATATTAGGAAAAATCTCTTCACAGGAAGGGTTGTCAGGCAATGGAACAGGCTGCCCAGGAAGTGGCTGAGTCACCGTCCCTGGAGGTGTTTAAAAAACATGTAGATGAGGTTCCTAGGGACATGGTTTAGTGCCAGAGTTAGGTTGTAGCTGGACTTAATGATCTTAAGGGTCTCTTCCAACCACAATGATTCTACGATTTGATGATTCTATAAATGCAGATGCGCTTCTGCAGGACTTTAAAAACAGAATTCAGTGTGGTGGCATATTCTGTAGAGCAAATGTTTAGGGGGACAGTTAAATGCCAGGAGTACATATCCACGATCTGAATGTAACATTTAGTACAATAATCTCGTAGTTTATAATTGCCAAAAGATATAATATCAAGAGGGGAAGAATACTTTTTTCCCTTTATATTCTTTGCACCTACCTCCACTAAAAGCTTTTGCTGGAGATGGAATATAGTGCTGGTGGGACCATCTGTATGACTGTGTTGGCAGTTGCACTTTCCTCCCCCCCACGCCCTGAGAACTGGTGTGGCAGTTCTCTGGTAGCTGCCCATCCCCCTCTCAGAACTGGGGCCTTCAATGGGGCAGCTAATGGCTCTTTGTGGAGACCCAGAGTTGGTGGACAGGGACGTTAGCAGGGGAGGGGCCAAGAGCGCCCACAGCCCAGAGAAGCCGAGAAGCTTCTCGAAGGCCCACACTCGAGGGGGCGGGGTGTAGAGAAGCTGAGAAGCTTCTGGAATGCCCACAGTCAGATCTGAGCATACTATAAATGGGGTTCCCGCCGGAGACCCCCTTTGTGTGGTCTCCTCGGAGCTGCGGGTCGGCCATGCTGCCGGAGTCCCTCCCCTTAGACGGGGAAGCTGTCTAAGGTAACCTCCCGGGATGAGGAGCACCTCACCTCTGCGTGTGAGTGAGTGATAAATTACTGAATTTATGCTTTAATAAGTCCTTGCCTGGTATGCAAGTGTACCTTCCTCATCTGGGACGGATGAGTGTACCTTCCTCGTCTGGGGCAGGCGAGTGTAAGTCCTGGCCGCAGTAGGCTAGTGTTTATCTATTATGGGCAAAACGGGGCAGAGAGGGCTCCGATTTGTTCTTCTCGTGAGTGTGTATATGCATGCTGTGGATCCTCATTCTTATTTCGCTGCACCCCAAATAATTCCCTAACCTAATATCCGAACCTTTATCTTATGTTATCGGAGTCCTAGTCCGCCTAAACTTATATTTGGGATGCCTCCATGACAATGACCAAGTCCCTAATTCACGATTGTCAAAAGGCATATCACAAAGAGGAAAAGGATGTATAGCTTTGTTCCTTCCCCTCTCTGCACCTGCTTCTTGTACTGGCTTTGACATACAGTGTTTGTGACTTCTGGTATGAACAAGTATCTTTGTTATCATCTTCAAGATCACATAGATTAAAACTTGGCATAGGCTTCGAAGGAAGGAAGCAAATTCAGCAAAAATTTTCATGGATAGGCGGTGTGTGTTGGAGCTGTGCACTTTCCACTCATTAAATCATGTATAAAGTGTCACTCTATCCACCTCTTCTCAGTTCCTTCTGCTAAAGAAGAATCTATTGGCAAGGTCAGGAATTACATTGTAGGACAGATCTCCTCAAACGATAGAGTATTTTTATCCAGAGAACTGAGTAAGAAGACATTTTTTTCTTATTTGAGCATTCACAGATACCAGTGACAGTGGATGTAGTTAGCTTTAATGAAAGAAATAAAGAACTATCTTTGGAGTTGAAGTTCCACAATACTTGGGCTACTTCCCTACTATTTACATTGCATTGACACAAACACAGTAATGGTGATGAGGTGAGTTGAATCAGGAAATTGTTCTGTCTGCAAAAATAATTAAGGAAAAATAGTTGTTCAGTAGACAATTTTCCATGCTGCAAGTCACCTTCCAGCTGCACAAACAACTGGAGGAGGTAAAAAAGGAAAAGAGAAAGATAATTGTCCAGTAAATGTCTGTGGACTGAAAGCCCACATGATGTACCTGATGACTCCAGGCTGGTGGAGTAGGATCCAGTGGAATGGGTGTTGTGACTCCTACTTGACGGGCTTAGTCAGTGTGTGACATGATAGCCTGCAGCTCTTTTCAGTCCCTCAGCGTGGAGCAATGGTCTCTACAAATGAGGCACAGCTCCAGCTAATTGGCTCAAAATTCATTTCATCTTTAAAATGCTTGGCTTAACAACAGCGTCGTCTGGGGGTATGAGGCCAGCACTCTGCGGAGATCCTCGAAGCACAAAAAATCTCCCCTTCCCTCCCGACACTGGTTTCTGATCCTCTCACGGTAACGGGGAAGGCAGCTTGCTACCTCTGGAAAATCTCTCCTCTACTAACTACCGACGCGGTCGAAACCCGCAGGAAAGAGCGGAGCCGGGGCCGGGGTCGGGGTTCTCCCCCTCAGGTCACGCTGGCGCGGCCGTTAACGGGTCTCACGAAGCCGCGGAGCGACACGCGCCCAGGGCTCTTTGATGGGGCCCGCGCCGCCCGGCCCGTTGCTAAGTAACGCAGCCCCGGCTTCCGCCCGCCGGCATCTCCCTCTCGTGAGCGCGCGGCGGGGGCGGGCCCGCCAGGTTGCCCGGGAGACGGGGCTGGTTTCCCTGCGCGGCGGCGGGGGCGGACGCGCTGTCGGTGCGGCGGGAGGACAGGTGAGGGCTGGCGGGGAGCGGGCCCCGAGCTCGGCAGCTGGGCTGAGCAGGGCAGGACAGGAGGTCTGTCCTCCGGCGTGGGGGGCGGCCCGGCTTGGGCGGTTGAGCCCTGTTGTCGCCGGGGCGGCGGTTCTGTGGGGCTGTGCCGCGCCCTGCGGGGCCGCTCCGCCCTGCGCCCACCTGCGGCCTGGGGACGGGGCGGCCCTGGGGAGCTTACGGGGCTCTGGGCGGTTGTCCGAAGTGTCCAGGAGCGGGCAGACGGTATTGTTGAGGTTTTACACTGATTTGGGGCCATTTCTACTGTGTGCATATCTCTGTACAAACGTGCTTGTGTGGAAACATAAAATTGAGTGAACGCGGCGGCAGCAGCCTTTAAAGGAAGCAATCTGCCTGGAAAACGCTTTCCCTCCGTAGGGAGGGAGAGCTTTGGGCTTGTTTATGCTTCAAATGCTTTTCCCAGCTGGGACAAGTGTGGAAGGAGAGAGCAAAAACGAGCTTAGAGAATTAAAAAAAAAAAAAAATGTTCAAGTACAAAAGCAAACTACAGGCTAAGCAAACAAAGCTTATGAAAACAAATCTAAGACAGCAGATGTCACAAATGAAGAACTAAGTATTTAAAGTTCTTTTTGTTAAATAAGTTCCTCTGATATCTTCAGAGATGTCGCTTTACATAGAAATGGTCACACGACAATTTGAGAAACTATTTTAGAAGGCTTGAATCATGGCAGGCATTGAATCAAAGTCTGAGTGAGATCTTTACTTGGAATGCTGTAGTAAATATAATCCTGGGTTTTAAAATCAATGAAGACCAGAGTGGTTTTAATAATTGGCTTAACCACTGTGTGATATAGAACATAAATACTTGGAAACTTCCATTTCAAGCCTCAAAACTGGTTGTTTCAAGAATATCTTTCTGAGGGCCATGCACTCAGTCTTCAAAAACATCCTGGGCGAGCGAGTCTGTTGTGTCTCTTTCTTACTAATTCTATAAGTCTCTTTTATGTTAGGAGTGTAGAGCTTACTGGTTTTATGCCTCATTTAAAAATCTTTTCCTGACATTATGCGGTTTCCTGCTGTTTAGAAGAACACTTAGGGGGAAAAATACAGATAATAAACACATATAGTAAACAATCAGATGTTCTTCAAACTTTAGCAAAGCATTATTTTGCTGAAGTTATTCATGGTAAGGCATATTTCCCATTGTTTTAAATTAAGTTCAAGTTGCTAACCTTTTCACTTCCTAATTTTTTGTAGTCCTAAAATAGGGGAAATTCATTTAGATTGTGCCATTTGCAAATAAATCCTTTCCTGTTTAAGGGAACAACTGTGTAGGTTACTGATATATTTTACAGTTTCTGTTAAAGAACAAGTGCCTTGCTCAAATCAGTCAAGCTAACTTTTTGGTGGTGTTATTTGTGTTTTGCATATCAGAACTGTTCAAAAGCTTCAGTTAAGACTGTAGTAATCTTTGGCTAATTGTTGCAACCCATATGAGACATGGTGATCCAAAGAACTTGCATATGAAGTATGTGTGGAATAATACAGATAATGCAAACATTTTAAAATATCTTAGAAGTATTGTTTTACTTGCTGGTTTTTTTAAACTTATTATTATTATTCCCCCTGATGAGATATCTGCTGTTTTCTTCCATCTCTCTGTTTCAACAGAAGCGTCATTTTGTGAATTCTGTCACGCCAAATCTTGGACTCATGTGGTAGCTCTGGCTATTTAAAGGACCTATAACACATTATAAACTTGTAATTTGGTCATCTGCTATGAGGAAAATTTCCACATAGCAAGAACAACATAAGGAAGTCCTCACTGGGTTTGACTAATGGTCCATTTAACTCAGTGGGCCAGTATTTTATTTCTCACAGTGGTAATAAGAGATGATAACTTAGGGAAAGCTGTACTTCCTCCTCTGCAGTCTGTGAGTCAGAGTCGATGTGGACAGTAAGAGTTAGTTCAGCAAATCCTGGTGAAGATATCATGTAATTCACTAGTTTGTTATATAAGGCAAAAGATACACAGCACAAGAAGTAAATATCAATATAACATTTGAATTATAGCAACCGGCTATGAGAACTGAGAATTTGCCTGTATGGTATGGGCAACTCAGTGACATAGTGTTCTTCAGGCTAGCAATTATTTATGGTAGCAGCTGAGCTATATTCTGGGCACTGGGGGAGGATGGAAGCTTTGTGCAGTATTTTTTTCCCCATTTAAGTTATATAATAAATATACCTTGGCTGAAGCCACTGGGGCCATTTTTTCATCACCCTGTACTAGCACAGGTTGGAGAATTTGGTTTTGCTGCTATGTGTGGTATTCACTAGATTAGCAGTAAAGGTTTGTACAGTTTTGCTGACTTTTTAAAATGTTATTTAACAATATCCTATACTAGCTCTCAAGGCAGTCTTGTCATGAAGTGTGGGAACTTGTCTCTTCCAGTTCTTTCTGTCATTTGTTGGTGTTTTCATTTGTGGTGATGACCTTGACTGTACTGTTGTCCCTGCTAAGGCTCCTCCTTAGATTTTTTTCATTTAGGCTACTTTGTTCAGTTTTATGTGGGAAGCTGTGTGTAAGCAGACAAGTTGATAATAAGTTGCATCTAAAATCTTCATCAGTAATGAATCTATTCAGTGTCTAATGTCTAATATCTATTTCATGATGGGGGATCCCCAGCTCATGGAGGCAGTTGTTGGAGTCGAAAAGTATTAATGTCATCTTTTTTCTTGAGCTCTATATTTGGTGAAGTTAATAATGCCTTTTCCCTATCTCTCTTTTTTTCCTTGATGCTTTTGCTGACTAGAAATTTGGTTCAGGTACAGGAACCTTCATCTATTTTCCAGTCTATGTGGCCAATTTGAAACCAGCTACTTAGCCTGTATGGTATATTGATATAAATAACACTTCTATATCTCCAATAATTACTAACTCCTCCCATCGTTTTTTAAAACACTGTATTTAAAATGTTTAAATCCATTTCTCTTGAAAACGCTAACCAAAAGTAGTGCATGAATGTCTGGTATAATGATGTTAAGCTTCTTTGTGTGTTGAAAATAGTTTTTCTAACACACTGTACATCTCCTCATGGCCATGTCCCATTGATCGCTCATACTTTTCCCGTGGTTTATCATATTCAACGCTTGATTTTGTAAGAATTTTTTCCTCTTTCTCCTTTTATTGTGTTAGAGTTGTGTAGTTTTTACTCAATTTCATAGTCTCTTGAAACCAACCCTCTTTACTTGCGGGTTTATCCCATCCCTTCAGTGTATATGTTTTGAGTTCTTCTATTTTGTTTCTGTCTTAGACAAAACTGTTTGTATTTACTTGCCACATTAGACAACCTACTTTTGCTTCTTACTCCATAGCCTCTTTCTTAATGAGTCGTAAATCGCCTAGTTTATTGATAATCTGAACCCTAATCTCTTTGGTTTTGACCTTCTGTATTCTCTTTTTCAATCGGGTTAAAGAATCCTTTGGAGTTTTTATGCTAGAGTTGACTTCCACACCCGCCCTGTCCCTGTGGGCAAATCAAGGTCTAAGAGCACTAATAATGCTACTATTTTAATTGTCTTAACTTCCTTTTAAGTTGTTACCTATTTTCTGAAAATACTTTTAGCGGGAGACTGATAATGATGCAAGGAAAGATGATATGTCAGATCCCAGAGGCTGATTTCATACTTAAGTTTAAATGCCAGGAAAGAAAAGTTAAGACTTCTACTTGTTACCAACCTCCAGCACATTTGTTATACTTAACATGCACGTAGTGGTATCCCATTCATACTTTCGGAGAATGGAGTACAATCTTGATGAATTTAAAGAGGTTTCTTTTTTTGAAGATGGTTGTGGTGTACGCTTTTTTGCTTTCTTTTTGCTTTTGTGGTTATTGGAACACAAGTGGCCCTTGAAGTGTCAGGAACAGAACTGTTAAATTGACTGCTCTGTAAAAATCCTTGGACTAGAAAATCTCCATGTTTTAGAACATTATCTGGGAAAGAAACTTTTCAACAGTTAATCTGTTTTTACAATAATGACTTTAGCTATTCAGCCTCTCTTAGCTCACCAAATCCATTCACAAATACATACAGAGGATGAACAGCACATGGACATGACCAAAATCTGAGGGATTTTAAGTATTACCTTGAGCTTCACACATGGAGAGAATGATTTCTTCTGGTGTTGTGTGGTTTTTTTGGTCTTTTTTTGTGTTTTTGTTGTTGTTGTTTATTTGTCTTTTTTGCCTACTTTCAAGTTATATTTTCTGTGGGCTTGTTTGTGTTTCAGGTGCTAAAGCTTTTTTCTGCGAAGGATAGTTCTTGGTACATTGAGCTAAATAGATTGAGGGTGTGCTTTTGTTATTTCTTATCTCTGCCATAGAAATGTACTTGAAGATAAATTAAATAACATGTAATATTATCTTAACATCCAAATAAAAATATAGTTTAAAAATATTATTATTATTAAAATGTGTACTTCGAGATTAGTTAATTATCATTACAAATAGGGATTTACAGTATTACAAACTCATTCATTATAATCTAAATTCATTATAATCTAATGTGGTTCTGAAGAAGTGACTTACAGTCTAGCTAGCATAGATAAATCCTATAAGCATGATACAAAAAATCCATGCAGCATCTTTCTTGCCGTATTAACTGTTTGCTGACACACTGAACAATCTTTTTTTTACAGAAACTGGGACATTTCAGCTTTGAGTACATCCCGATTTTATACATGTAGTGATTATGAAACTGAGCCAAGCATTTCAGTATAGGAATAGCTTTATGAATAAGATTGTAATTTTTCTCTCTCTATATATAGTGTGCCATTTTTGTCTTTTTTGACTAAGGACTTTGAAAATCAAATGGATATTTGATTTTCCCTTTTCTTAAATGTTGTATGTATTCTTCACAGAATTTGAATGGAAGCATTTGCTAAGCCATAGTAACAATGGTACTGTATATATAGAAACATACTCATTTGTATTTTTTCTTAAGAGATGTTGAAGTTATTTTCTCAAAAAGAAAAAAAGACTATGAAAGTTTCATTGAATTTATTTTTTAGGATCTAATTATAGATTATCCTTAGGAAGATACGTGATCAAGTCCAATCCACTGCTATTGTTGGCAGCTAGAGCCTAATCTTCTCCATAAACTGATAAAGCTCAATCTTAAAAGTAGCTATGCTTGTGTCCTTGTGCTCTTGTGGGAAGGTTGCTCTAAAGTCTCATCTCAGTGCAGATCTGTTGATGATGATGATGTTGCATGTCTGTTACTAACACTTTATTCTAATCACTGTGAGGTGGTCTGGCTACACTGTATGTGATCTGATAAATCCACATAGCTTGTTGGAAAAGAGAAAATGAAGGGGGAAATAAAAAGGACAACCATTTAGGGCCCTGCTTATGTTTGTGCTCTTAGTAGTTTGGGAGGAGTAGGAGAAATGTCATTCTTATCTGACCTCATATGACATAAGATCACTGAGACATGGGTTTGCTCCGTGATTATCATATGATTGCTTATTGCACAGCCTTCCTGTAAACATTGTACTGTAGGATTTTTTTTTTTTAGGATATTTAGGATCATTACATGCTATACATTCTCAAAGTAAAGGTTCTTAAAGCACTAATTAATAAATAAAACCTGAGGCTTTTAAACTGATTTCTTTACTATAGATGTTGATGTAATGAATGTACATAATGCCATATAAATTATGAAAGTAATAAATTTTTATACTCCTTTGACTTAAGGAGTTTTTAAAGTATTTCGTTCTTGGGGGTTTTTTGTTATGTGGGATTTTTTTGTCATGATATTAATTTTGTTAAGATATTAATTCTTATAATGAATTTTGTGGCTTCAAAATATCTCAAAAGAGAAAATACAAAGTTGTAGCATGTTAATCTTTAGTATGTAGTAATTTGATAGACAATTTTTAGTGCTATGATCGGATATGTTATAAAATAATGTCTATATGGATTGATAGAGAATGAATTTTGTCATAGAATTGGGTGCAATGAATCTGGAGACAAGCTTACTAAACTACCAGTTTCTATGAGGTGTAAATATAGTCAATTAATTGAAAATCAATCTTAATTTTGAACCATGCTTAATACTACTGATACATGGCAAGAATACTTCAAACCTGTCTTTTTACAAAAATGATAGAAACAGATGTCTAAGTATTTCTCTACATGAGATTTAAGCAGAAACAGTGGTTAGAAATGTATTTGGGGAAAAAAATACGATTGATTTGGCCCAGTATATCAGCTACGGAATGACAACAAATTTGGTGGCAAAAGTGGAAGATCAAGATAGAGAGGTTTCTTATTTCTATTCCATTCTTGAAGATCTTTCTTCATAACTGAAATGCATTGCTGACTTCAGATATTGCCAGATGATGTGGGAAAATAGTATCAGCTTGTTCATTCCAATGACATATAGATCATTATTTTCAGATGTAATCTTTTATACTTTGTTTTCTAGGTAAACTGCATATGTTATATTTAGGAATATGTTTTAGTGTGTTGACATTGAGGCCACTATACCCTTCAGCATATCTGTTCAGACTCTTTTAAGGTCATATATTTGTAGAGAGAAAGGTAGTAGCTTACTATCATAATAAAAAGATATCTGCACTGAAGCATCCAGAAGTAAGATTGAGTTTCAAGAAGTAACATCAACTTTCATATCAAATACTAATAGAAGATAAACATTGATTTTGTTGTTGTTGTGTTTTGGTTTTGTGGGGGTTTTTGTTTTGTTTTGTTGTTGTGGGTTTTTTTTAATGTTTTGTTTTGTTTTTTAATTCTTGACCTTTGTAGCACTGAACTCTAACCACACATTGTAATGTTTCAATCCTAAAGCATCACAATTTACAACATGACTTCCATTTTATCCTTATGACCAACACGACTCATTCTGTCATGCTCTGTGTTGGTCTTATTGCAGGGATAAAAGCCCTACTCCTAATGGGAAGCCTCCCTCAGACCCAGACTAAGGGATAAGGAATAAAAACTGCACATTTATATGAAGGGGAGAGAACAGAGTCCATGGTCCTGTATTGTCCAGCTGCCTCCATGGAGTTGTAGAATTTGGCCTTCTCCCAAACATGTTGGCTCATTTATATCCCTGAGACACAACCTCAGCATGACAGTGAGACTTCATGAGGGCTGTGGACAGTCTGGACAATGCACTTGAATATGTGCTAATATGACTGTGGATGCAAGAGGTGTTAGGCATTGTGAAATGACAAAGAACAGCATTAAATCTAGAGTGCTCTTTTTGTTTGCTTTGAGTTGGCTTGTTTTTCATATCACTTGCCTTTTAAAATGTACATGGTGATGTAAAAAAGCTGAAGTGCTGAGCCCAACAAAATACCTTGGGTTTCTCTATGTTCTTATAATTATATGTATTTCTCTAGAAATCTTATGATGAGAAGTTAATGTTTGTGAGTGCTAAACAGTAACAGATGTTTTTGTCTTATCTCGAGGGTCTCTTCCAGCCAAAATGATTCTATGGTGCTGCGACTTGTACATTGATAATATTATTCTTGACATGTTCTTTATTTATGTCTTTGTTGTTACATATGCATAACAACTTTAGTTTCTAAAATGTAGTTACTTTACCAGAATTGTTCCTTTTAGGAGTTAAGTCCTGACCCTAAAAAGTAAAAAATTATTCTTTTGCTCACTGAAATGAGAGCACCTACTTCCAAAGGCAGGATTTTGAAATGTCTGCAGCATAGGCTTGATCATAGAATCATAGAATATCTTGAGTTGGAAGGGACACATGAGGATCATTGAGTCCTTTCAGGACTACCTAAAACTAAACCATGACTAAGAGCATCATCCAGATGCTCCTGGAACTCTGACAGGCTTGGTGCTCTGGCCAGTTCCTGGGGAAGCCTGTTCCAGTGACCAGCCACCCTCTTGACGAAGAACCTTTTCCTAATGTCCAATCTGAACTTCCTCTGACACAGCTTCATACCATTTCCTTGTGTCAGCTCAATAGTTAAACAATTGTTTCTGCATGAAATGAATAGGATCTGTTTTATCTTTTTGTTTCCTCTAGAATATTGCTGATACATTTATTGGGCAATCTGTTGTAAGACTGTATACACCTTAAAGATGTCTCTCTTGGTCTGATCTATTAAAATTCCTTACTAACATACAATGCTTGAACAAAAATTCAGTTTTTTGACTTTGATGCCATATTACATTTTGTTGTCCTTAAAAGTGAGAACAAAGAATGCTGAACTAGATGTACCAACTGGACTTTAGCTTAAGTACATACTAAGTTATTTATAAAATCTTTAATAAGATTAACCTTAATCGCAAAAAATTAAAGGATGGAATAATTTTAGATTTTTCATATTTTTATTGTCATATTTAGGACATGGAGTTTCATTCATCCTCCACTAGTATATTGTTATATCTATAGTATAATAGTTTTTCCAGCAGTTGGAGATGTATGATGTAATAAGCAAACAAATATAATGGACCCATGATGCATTTGCAGCTACTAGTCTTTCTTGTCTTTATTTTTCAGGTATAATTTTGCATAAAGCTTTTTCATTTACAGGTAATTGTGACAGATCATTTTTAGCAGTATAAGTTCCTGTCCACTATCCTGTGAAGATTTTAATTACATATGTACCTTTGAGCTGAAGATACCACAAGTTTATTGAAAACATAAAACAGTATCCGTATTCATTTAACCCGTGCTTCCCTGATGATCCTGAAACTAAATGTGAATCATGGTGTTAACCTCTCTTGAAAGACTCGTCATTCTAACACATTGGTATTGAGACTAGAAAATTCAGTTTACATATGTTGTAGAACAGCTATAGTTGTGAAACAGAAACAAATTTGTTACTGTTGAACTACATGTAATACTTTGCTCAAGATTCTGAGTGATGCTGTGTGCCCTTACGAAGAGACAGGGCAGCCTGAAAGCTAAGCCTTTCCCAAATTAATTAGTGTTAATTTATTCAAAATCATGATTTTGGGTTGTAACAAGGAGTAATAATGTGGATGTGATTTGTTTAACAAATTGTAACATTTTTGTTCATAGGTGTGGTACATCAGTAACATTTTTATCATTTAGTCATAGACCATGGATATGGTCAGGCATTTCTTCAGCTGTATCAAGATGTCACGAAGATGATTAAGGGAGTGGAGCATCTCCCATATGAGGAAAGGCTGAGAGAGATGGGTCTCTTTAGTTCAGAGGAGACTGAAGGGAGACCTCATTAATGTTTATAGATACATAAAGGGTGAGTGTCACGAGGATGGAGCCAGGCTCTTCTTGGTGACAACCAGTGATAGAACAAGGGGTAATGGATTCAAACTGGAACAAAAGAGGTTCCACTTAAATATGAGAAGAAACACCTTCACAGTGAGACGGAACACTGGAACAGGCTGCCCAGGGAGGTTGTGGAGTCTCCTTCTCTGGAGACATTCAAAACCCGCCTGGACGCCTTCCTGTGTAACCTCCTCTAGGAGTTCCTGCTCTGGCAGGGGGATTGGACTAGATGATCTTTTGAGGTCCCTTGCAATCTGTAACATTCTGTGATTCTGTGTGATGTCTGAATTAATCCTGTGTTTCCCGTATATTTTATGAGACCATGCAATTCTGTGCACTTTGCATTGTTTACGTTTGAGCCGAAGTATCAGATGACAAATCATCTGAATAAAATCAGCAGTATGGTGGCAAGTTACTCTGTATTTTGTGTATGTATACATTTATCTGGAGGACTATATAACCACAAAAAAGAAATCTGTTAATCTGGGAATGCTACTTCCCATAAATATAGTGGTTGTCTTGATTTAAATTTTTTTTTTGTGCTGGTGTTTTGTTTGTTTGTTTTTGGTTGGTTGCATTTTTTGTTTGTTTTTGTCCGTGGATTTATTTTGTGTTGTTTTGTTTTGGTTTTGTTTGGTTGGGTTTTTTTACCCCCTTGGGTGTCTGTTATGGTTTAACCGCAGACAGCAATTAAGCAACATGCAGCTGCTTGTTCACTTCCATCTAGTGGGGTGGGGGAGAGAATCAGAAGAGTAAAAGTGAGAAAACTCATGGGTTGAGGTAAAGACAGTTTAATAAGTAAAGCAGAAGCCACACATGCAAGCAAAGCAAAACAGGGGATTCATTCACAACTTCCCATTGGCAGGCAGGTACTCAGCCGTCCCCTGGAAAGCTGGGCTCCATGCATAACGATGCCTTGCAAAGACAAATAGAATCACTCTGAAGGTCCCCCCCCTCTTTCTTCTCCAAACTTTATATGCTGAGCATGACATCATATGTTATGGAATAGCCCTTTGCCCAGTTGGGGTCAGCCGTGCCCCCTCCCAGCTTCTTGTGCACCTGGCACAGCGTGAGAAGTTGAAAAGTTCTTGACCACTCAGCAACCAGTCTGTTATCAATTTTTCTCCTACTAAATCCCAAACACAGCACTATAGCAGCTACTAGGAAGAAAAATAACTCTGTCCCAGCTGAAACCAGGATGGTGTCATAGTTTCTGAGTAAGAGGTTGGAAAGCAAAAGTATTGCTGGTTTTCTTTATTTCCCTGCTGTGTATTTGAGAAAGTAGGTTGCTTTTACAATAGGCTTAACGGAAACTGTATGCTAAAGTAGGATTGGTAATGACACTGAATTGTTCTTTGGAAATGGTAAGTAGTGTTGATCTCTAACTCCAGCTTAATATCTGGTACTTCCAGCTGTTCTTTTCCAACTTACTTTGTTTATTTCTTGAATGAACAATTGACTTCACAGTCTAGCTTTTGCATTTATTGTATTATGTATTTTGGGAAACAGCTTGTTAATCCAGTACATTTCTGTACTGGGTTAGGCAGAGGTGGTCTGAATTCTAGATTTCTTAAGAAACTGGGGTTTTTTAGGTCTCCATAATCTCTGTTCAGGATTTGATGGTTGTGGCAACCGTGCAATCAGGAAGAGTTGTATGATAATGTCTCCTAAATAGCACAGCTGATGAAGTGTGCTGCTGCAGTACTGAATTGTGCTGTGAGCAATACAGTTTTCATTTCTCTTTTTACCTCTTGCTTTCATTGGTATAATGCACTGTGAAATCTGATATGAAACTTGGGAGCATACCAAAAAAGGATAATTAGCTGCAGAAGGAATAAATAAGTCAGATATGCTAAACTCTCCCAAGGGAGAGAAAAGAAGCAGATGCATTCTGATGAATTAGTGAAAATTGGGCTTTTGAAATTTCCCAGCCAGTGCTGGTGGCTGTAGTTGAGCCCTTCAGGCTCTGCTGGCTGTGAACAATGGAGATGCAGATTTTTTTTTTTTTTTTTTCCCTTTTTAAAAAATGTTAAACGTAAGATGTTTGGCACTGGCGATAATCGTGGCCCCTCCTACTGTGCCAGTTGAAACCACTTCCTACATAACCAGAACATATCGCTCCCCGTGATTCTGAAGGTATTTTACATTTCAATACAAGCTTTTGTGCACTGAACCATATTTCTTACAGACAGTACCTTTGGAAAAAAGGAAGATAATTTTTTAGGAGACAAATAAGAATGACTTGAACAGCACCTCATTTTCAGAGCTCAGACTTACTGTAAAATCATGCTTGAAGCACTAACCTGCTTTAATTTAAAACAGTGGAATATATGATCTAGTAATTAATTGGTTTAGTGTTGATTTCTGTTTACCAGTTCAGAATCTAATAAATGTAGCATTTAAATTGCTGCTGAAAGTATTTCAGATTATGTATTTATTAATGTAAAGCTTATTAATGTAGAAGCATATCCCAGAGTTCGGATCTGGTCTTGGGGTAGCTTGTTGTAGTTTTGAGTAAATTTTAGCACTGGACTCATTGTACTTACATGTGTTCAGGTTCCATATTTTTTATTTCAACTGTGCCTTCTGTCATGGCTTGGATGACTTATATTTCCCACTGGTTTGATGAAGATGATTGGTATGAAGGACAACAACGAGTAAGAATTTTTTAAATTAGTACTGTCTCTTTTACTTCCTTTATATTTTACTTCTTTAAGATGCTGTTTACTATATTACTAGTATCAACAGTAATATTTCCATAGTGGTACTAAGAAGGTATTTTTAGTAGTTTTAATGAGATCTTGAATCATATATAAGAACATCTAAAATGAGTTTTTTGAAAATTATTGTTGCTAGCTGGATAAAAGATATTGAAAGTTGAGTGGCCACTTATTTGCATTTTTTAGGTTACATAATGTAATTAGTAGTAGTTCTTTAATATGTAATGAGATAGAAATCCAGCATTTAATTTTGTTGTAGTAAGAGGAATTAATATACTGTGCATGGAGTAAACTAAAATAACTATAAGCAGTTATTGAGTAAAAAAAAATATATTTGAGACATATAAATTCACCTAGGGTCATTTCTAAGTTGTATCTTGGATACCTGTATATTTTTATTAACATTTTTCCATGGAGGAGTTGTTACTATAGCAACATTTGCAGGATATCTTGTGTGGTTTTTTGTTTTGGTTTTTTTTATGTTTATTAACTGCATGCCTTGGGCAAGCTTGATCTGCTGCTGCTTTCATAGATTTATGATGGGAAGTGTATATAAGTCACATTTCTTTCACTTTAACAAGCTCCTTTATGTAACCATATATTTATGTAATTTCTATTTCCCATTTTGATAGCATATTCACAGCTATTGAATCAGAATGCATGATATGCTACTGAAACATAAGAGCCAGCAGCTGCTTTAATTGTATTATTGTGTATTGGCAATGCCAGTTACATGCTCATAAGTGTTAAAAACCAGCAGATTTTAATACTTTTCCACTGTTCTCATGTTACATGTCACTCATGACATGAATGTTTCAGATGTGGAAATATCTTTCAATAGCTTCTCATCAGGGATTCAGTTGTGAGATGTGTCAAGAGGTAACTTTATCCAAAATCAGAAGTGTCGTCTGTAATTTGCCAGCAGAAAAACAATTTTTGGGTGATCGTGGTAGCACTGGGTTGGAAGATGAGAACAAAATTCTTATGGAGAGTCTTGGATGCTTTACATTGAGATCAGACTTGGTTGTATGCATTTCTTTGTATTACATTCAGTGCCTGAAAACTAGATTTCTGGTAGCATATGACTAGCCAGTACTCTATCGGTTATCGTTTTGTTACCATTGCTATGTATGATGTCTCGAGTTGATTAGGTACGTAGTTCAATAATCCTGGTGATATATTATTAAAAATACCAGCATTTATCTGGGCTCTGTTTCAAACCGTAGTATTTTTGTAATGTTACATTGTTTGCCTTAGGTTTTTTAAGCAGGGTATCCATCTTGGATTAATATATTTGTTTTAATTTCAAATAAGCGTTTGTACAATACAATATCAGTGTCTGTAAAATACAGTCTCAGGCAGTGATTTCAAATCCGAACTTTTTCCAAACTTCAGCCAGAGGTCCACAACATTTTTAGGACTTTTTCCCTTGTGAAGCCAGAGATGCTGTGATTAAGTCAGTTCAAGTAGTACTTTTGCTCTAGGTTTATTGTGGAGGTTTAAAATGTCTGTGAACCCTGGTTTAACTCTTGTTTGTTTAAAATGACCTTTCAAATAATAGTGTTCTGTTCCTAATCAGCATCTGGATAACTGCATGCACTGATTTTGAACACTTGCTAGGTTATTGAAAGTTAGGAAATGCAGCCAGCATTTGCAGATTACAAGAGTCTAGCTCCTGGTAGTTTTGAATAATCTTCCTGAAATTCAAAGCCTTCTCCAGGGCACTCTCTTCTTGCCTCTGGTTAATCTTCTGATTCTCCAGGAGTCACAGATGGTCTGTGTGCGATGAATCATATACAAAAGTAGAAAAAAGCCTTTCTAATTTTTGCAGAGAAGCATGCAACCTCTCTGTCTATACTGCTCAGTGGTGAGCTAGCAACCAACTTGACATTTTAACAAGTGGTAGGCTACCTAGGTTAGATCCTGCTGAGAAATATGAAGGGCTTAACTTTTGGTTAGAGCAGTACATGCATAAACTTACATAATTATTCTGCATCGTGACCATCATGGTTAATGTAGTCAGTCTTTGCTCATCTTTTGCTCAGAAGCAGTTTCTTGCAGGAGTGTGTACAGTCTCAGTAAGACTAGAGACCTGCATTATTAACTGCAGTTTGATTTTCCACATCAAGAACCAAAAATTCTTTATAATTTTGTGGTATACTCCACATAAAGTAGGAGGAATTTTTGTTTAGAGGGCGTAGCTCAACTGGAATTGAGATATCTGGTTCTTAAGAAATTATAACTGAAATATGACACCGCCATCTATTTTTGTTTCTAATCTTTTTTTCCCTATGGATCTATTAAAAATCTATGACAGCTGCCAAAGTTTTCATAGTGTAAGATTTCTTCTCAATGTTTGATGTACTTTTACTTTTAGGATACCCCAGATTCATAAAGTAATAGTTATAAATACATTTTAATGTAATGGATAGATAGCATAGAGTAAAATTTGGAAAATGTACTAAATTCTGAAATGACCTCTCCAGAAACATTAAAGTTTTTGGAAATTTCATGTGGACAGGACATATACCATATGGACCACAGTTGCTAACAATATGAGCAAATGGTATTGGTTGTGCTTGATGATTATGAATTGATGAATACAAGCACAGCTCTTGATAATAAAAGGGTGCTAAGTGATGGATTTTTAAGCTATTATTATTCTAGAAATATTGTTGTTGTACAGTTGGGAAATACAACAAGCAATGAAACACACTGATAGCTGAAGGAGAGAAAAAGGAGTTAGGTAAAAATTAAAATGGTGCCTGTTAAAGAGCTGCAGTTGCCAGGCTACTGACACTGCCGTTTGTGTGTGTGGTGCGACACAATGCTCAGTCTTTTCTCCTGCATCCTTTAGTAACTGCATTATTCTGTGAACATCAAGGTTTAGTTCTTTCATCTGTCAAGTAAAGTGATTTCATTCTACAACCAGTGCAAGATTTTGCATTTTTGGGAGCAGCAAGGTATTGGAATGAACGTGGAAATTCTTAAGTGGTTTACAGAAAATGATACCTATGCTAAGGTAGGGATTATATATAGCCATGTCTATGTATCTAGTCCATTCAGTTATTTTTAAATGATATTAAATCTGTGGCATGCAGAATTTCAGTTTAGTGGGGCTTTTTGGATTTTGTTTGTTTGTTTGTGTTTTTTTCTATTTTTAGCAACAAGGAAGGACTTAGAATGTTGCTGCTCATGCCAACTGGAAAAAAAAAAAAAAAAAAGGTTTCTGTTGTCCTTCCTCTGCCTTTCATCTCCTTGGAAACTGTGGGCATCCTTCGATAGCTTCTCCAGTGTGGTATATGTCTTTTACATGCACAATTTTTTTTCAGTGTACTTAAGAGTCCGTTGTATAAAAATGCAACATGTGTGAAATCATACACATATGTATTTATTCAGTTATACTGGATTTCTAGTTTTCTGCCATTTTACTCAGACTATTCTGATGAATGCTGCTTTCTCCCTTGTAGTATAAGTATGTTCAACAGAAATCTATAAAGTCTGAAAAGATCTGCAGGAAACTGCTTTGATGCATGATACTTAGAAGACAATAACAGTCAATAAGCCACAGAATTGTAATTTCTTCTTTTAGATACCATTGTACTGCATTTCAAAGCAAATGCGTCTTAATATTAACAAGTTTAAAACAGCAGATATTAGTAAATGAAGTGCAAATCCCTTTCTATAATACATCTCAGGATATTTTACAAATGTATTTCTTACATATGCTTAAATAGAAAAATCTATATGAAGACTCAAAGCTTAATAATGCTTCTTAAGCATGAATTATTAACTCAGTGAAATAATGATGTATCACAAAGCAGCATTTTTTGTCCAGATGTTGATCTTATTTAGGAGACATTTTCATCTGAATATCAGACTTTACGAAAAATAGCACATTATCAAAACAATGGTTGTTTTAAATTAAACTTGTGAATGAGGCTTCAATTGGTGAATATCTTCAAAAAACATATTAAAGCTACCTTTTGTCTTCAATGTAAAAGTAGACCAAAGAGAATACAAATTTTACTAAACAGTAAAAGAGCATTAAATGGCAAAATCAGAAATTTGAAGTCTATTTCTTGTCACTCAGTAGTGATGATGACAATGATTCTTTATCTAAAAAGATAAATTTCTTTCTGTGGGATTCATACCATTTGTGACATCAAATGGATTGCAGATGAACTGCAAGCTGATGCGATTTATAGAACTGTTCTCTCTAGAACCTCTAATTTGCTTCAGAAGTCAGAAGAATTGTTGGCAGAAACAGAAAGGAAGTCTAATAGCCAAAGCACTTGTCTGCAGCAGAGCTCTATCTTGCAATTTGTTTTTCTGTACATTTCTGTTCTGTTGTTGTACAGTCTCCTTTACCAAAACTTTCAGAGGGTAACCATGGGTGTTTCATCTTCTTTAGGCATTTAGAACTCAGCCAGAACCTTTAAGCACTATAACTACAATCAGTGTTATCTTTGACATGCTTGGTCCCAACCATTCGATCTGATCCTGATTTTTCTGCTAAAATAGCATCCAAAATAAGCTGGTTTATTTTTTTTTTCTTTCACTGTTTCCAAAGTGAAAGAGGGAGACAATCTCATGGAGGTTGTTTCTTATATTTATTCATTAAAATTTATCTTCTGAGCAGATACCCCCCAAACAAATAGGAAAAATGGAAGATAAAATTGATCGTTCGGCTTTATTTCATCCCTTGTATATATGCATTAAAATGAAATTTTGCTAATATTTATATAATAAGATTTTTGTCAATATTGACTGATAGATTCCCTTGGGTACTATAGGTCACTATTACTATATTTGTACAAAGTTTTTTCTAAATGTGCCTTAATGGCATTTGGAAAAATATTTCCCCCTCCATATGGTTAATAGCAAGTAGGTAGAAAGGGATCTGTAGCCAAGATATCTCTCTAAAGCTGCTACACAGCATTACATTGATTAACCAACTGCTGCTCCTTTAAAATACTTGATTGTGTTTGAAGTATTAGCATATAGTTTATTTTGTCCAGCTGTCTTTGTGAGGATGAAGGGAAGAAGAGAGCAGGGAGGGCATTGTACTGTAATATAGAAAGTGTTGAAGAAGACTCCAGAAGAAAATGAAAGTGATCAAGAACAGCTTCAGCTGGTACAAATCAAGAAGTATTCAAGCTTTTGTGTGCTGTTCTCGCCTTTTTTCCTCCCAAATGGATTCCTGTGAATGGTGTTAAAATCCCTTTCTTGTGTAGCACTGAAGCCTCTGAACATCTGCTTGGCTTTATTTTGGATACATTCATTTGTACCTCATAAACACAAGATGTTGCTGTTAAAACTTAAACATTAGCTATATTTTTATGGTACATATGTATACATTATTTATCGGAACAAAAATGTATTATTCTGTTCTTTAACATTCTGCCATCTTGTTGTAGTTTAATGAATTTCTGTTTTAAAGGCAAAAATGTCACAGGTTAAACAAGTGGGGCTTTTAGCTGCTGGATGTCAGCCGTGGAACAAAGATGTATGTGCTGCCAGTGGAGACAGATTTGCCTACTGTGCTACCCTTGCTATTTATATTTATCAGGTAAAATTATTTTTATTTAACAGACTAGTTACATTTTAACATTGTTGTCTGTCTCACTTTGAACCCTTTCAATAAATATTTCTATGATGCTTTTGGAAGTGTGATTGCTGCTGAGATGATGTCTCTGTAAAGCTCAATCTCCCATTCAAGATACCCCTTCCAAGTTATTTTTTCTCCTTGTTATAGCTAGTGCTAGATTGATGTAAACTTTGTTTGAAGTTGTATGTGTCAAGAATTTTTCTTAAAAGATAGGCTCTCAATCTAGCAAATACTTTAGATGAATGAAGTGCAGTGATAGGAGAGCAGGTTCTGAGAGAGAAATGAAGTAATTCCATGGTTTTCTTTGAAGCCGTAGTGTAAAAGTAATCTTTTGAAGTAGTTTAGTCTCCTGTGCAAAGTTGAGAATTCAGTTTCCTCGATTTGGAACAAGTTATTAATTTCTTCATTTCTGAACTGCTCAGCGCCATGGTTTTCTGAAGGTGGCAGTTGCTATACATAAAGACCTAATAAAAAATGAAATGCTGTGTTGTGGAATTTTCAGACTCGGAAATATGTCAGGAAATAAAGGATGTGCTTTTTTTAACTTCATCAGTTATACTACTAGTAAGATTAAAATAAACAAAATTTACTGTGTCGGGTTTGTGCATTTGATTTTTTTTTTTTTTAATTGTACTAAGTGATTTAAGAAAATAGAAGGATTTCAAACTCATTTATGTATTCTATCCTGTTTAACCCCTTGCAGATCACTAAATGATTGTTGCCATGCCTATAAAGCAATTTAGGATTGTGTTTGAATGCAATTAATAATGGAGTATAATAGTTAATAACCAAAAAAAGGATAGATTATGTTAATACTGGTTGTGCTAATTGAATATTTAACAACTTTTCTGTCCAAGTCAAAGGTATGAGAATTTAATTTACTGAGATGTCAGGTACTGACAATTGTTAAATCCACTGCAAATACATCTGTAAGCCTAATACTATTACATGAACTATTCTCCAACCCAACAGTACTTAAAGTGAGTTTAGAAAATATGTATTTCTAAAAGGAATTTTACTTTTTGTTTAGCTGGATCACCGATACAATGAATTCAAGCTCCGGGCAATTATGTCTGAGCATAAGAAGACAATCACAGCCATATCTTGGTGTCCGCACAATTCTGATGTGTTTGCAAGTGCCAGTGCAGATAGTTTAGTGATTATTTGGAATGTGACTGAACAGAAAGTTGTGGCCAAGCTGGACAATACAAAAGGTATTTCAGACACGTCGATCTATTTTATCCAGACAGCTTTTTCATCCACAGGTATCAGAAATACTTGATATAGAGTAAATTCTAAGCAGTTTATAGGCCAGAGGCTAAACAATTGCCTAACACAATATTCTTGTCAGATTTTTAGCAATTCATTTTAGAAAATATTGATGGCATGTTTAAGTAAATTGCTCTGAAGCATCTAGTAACTGGTAAAGAAAGAGGTTATTATTTTTTCTAAAGTACTTGACCAACTAATGAATTGACTTTGCCATTGCTTTCTTGTCGAGCAGGGAGAAGGGAAAAGAAAAACCATCACTGTATAAAAGGATAAATAAATAGGCTTTAAACCTTGTGTGTTTTCATGATAACTTCATGGAAGTAAAAGCAAGTAAAATGTAGCCTTCAACAGATTGAAGTATAAATTATCAGTGAAGTTGAAAAACAGTTTTTGTTTAAATAACCTAATGCTTGTTTACTTGCATCTTCTCTCAGGACTTGAAACTCCTGATTAGGAGATTGTAATAGAAGTCTAAGGGTTTAAAAGTCTGTGTGTGTCACCTTTCCCTGCCCAGTTCTGGTTCATTCCCTTCAGTCAAACCCAATACCTCTATTTCTTTTCTTACAGTCAATCTGTGTCAGGTGTCCTTGACTCTTACATTGGCATTCTTGCAGAATAGGTACAACCCAAGAACAGTCAGTATCTCAGGATCTTGTAAGACATTTCAAGACCTGCTACACTGTTCTTTCCAGAGCACTTAGAATACCTCTGTACATCTTCAATATCCTGCAAAAGGAATAAGTAGTAAAAAACACATTGATTTGATCTATTCAAACAGGAATATTGTATCAGATTATGCATTAATATAAAACCTGATATTTATTTTTCAATACATTGCCTGTTTAAAAAACTACTTCAGCCAAAGATTACGTGTTAAAGAAGTGTTGTTATTATTTTAAACTTTTTTTAAAGCTGATTTGATTTTAAGATAATGTGTAAACCTCCTATAAATGCTGCTTTTACTGTCTTTGATACTGCTGTATTAAACTGTCTACATGCAAACAGTTTTGAATTCTTAGCTTAAGGAGTTTTTCTTACTGTTGTTTATTCCTTCAGAGACACACCATTAAATTATGAGGTTAATGATGGCTGGAGATGTTAAGGTTAAAATCCTTAAACTGGAATGTCTACAGTTAGGTGTTAAACAGCTGAATTTAAACTGGCATATATCCAGAAGGAAGCTATTGAGAGTTCTCTTTAAGAGCTAGCTTTCCAATTTTGTCACAAATACCTGCCTCTGTTATATTTATCTCTAAATTTCATTGTGTTTTGCAAAAATAGACATTTTAAAGTTTTCAGTATTTTACCAGCTTAGTAGCAAATAGCTTACAGTAAAATATAATGGTAAACAGAATTGTAAATGAATGAAAGTATTGTTTACAGGATCAGACTTCTTTCATATGTAAGATTGTCTTTGACACTACTGAAGTATAAATATCCTAAAATACAGTCCATCAAAGCAGCATTAAAATAATGTGGAAAATAATTCTACTTCCTGCCTATGGATACGTGTAATTTACTTTTACACTATAAGATGTTCACACAGTTATCTAAATTTCAGTCTAATAATTTTTATGTAGAAGAATAATTATTGCTACAACTTTTCAAGATAATTGCTGATATGGGGTCAAGCAGTAATACACTGAATTTCAAATCCTGCTTCTTATAAGGTTTACCTGTATGTTTCAGGAATTCCTGCGTCACTTAGCTGGTGCTGGAATGCAGGTGATGCAGTTGCATTTGTGTCCCACAGAGGTCCATTGTACATTTGGACTATCTCAGGACCTGACAGCGGGCTAACTGTACATAGAGAAGCGCATAGTTTCTTGTCAGACATCGGTCTGTTTAGGTGGCATCCAAAGAAAAAAGGAAAAGTAGTATTTGGACATACTGATGGAAGCCTGTCTATTTTTCAACCAGGTAAAAACTGATATGGTAAAATATTTATGTAAATATATATTATTTTTGTCTGTATACATGTGCAATTCTGCACTTTTTTCATTTAGGCTTTATAGTGTATGTACTTACATAAAACTTGTTCTTAGTTTATAGTATTCCTACTCCTTCGATATCACAAAAATGTTTTCTTAGATACAGAGCACAGAGCGTTTTCTTTGCATCTTTTCTCTTTTTGTGAACAAGATAACATTACAATTTTCAACAAGTACAATAAACTAGGTTTTTTTTAGGGAATGATAACAGCAATGAACTTCTACTGAATTATACTTCCCAGCAAGTTTGTTCTTCTGAATGAACTGTCTTGAATCTTTCACTTAGGCTCTTGCTGTGCTTGAATTTTTTCTGGAGTCTTCTGCTTAATATTCTAGAGTCTTCATTTTTGTAGGTAGAATATCATGTCACACTTCATATTACCTTCATGATTCTCTTCTATTAAAGACTATATGGGAAAATATATTCCTTTGTCTGAAATCCACCATGCATATTTGTGCATATGTTATAAATTGTCCAGTAATCTGCTAATGAAGATATCTTGTTCATAAGCTCATTTGAAGCTAAAATTTAGCTCTCTTTTATAAATAGTTTCAATCAAAGATGGATATCTGCATTAGGTGGACTATTTCAGATTTTTTGACTATTTTTCCTCCATTAAAAACTGATTTTCAACCTTATTAGAAAAATTGTTCTGTAAATAATGTGTTAATTTTACATACTGTTATGCTCCAACAGCCATGAAAAATTTATTCTCCCTCAGTTCACTCTACAACGTCACTCAGCATGTCACAGAGAAAATATTCCCTTGCTTGAATAGTGCTGGCTGAATTAGTATTGGCATTGGGAAAAGAAAGTCTGTTTTAAAATGGTAAACTCTAAATATGTACCAACTGAGACTTCTCATGAAGTTTGTCTAGAATGATTCAAATATTAAAACAGAAATGATGGAAAATTTATTTGAAATGTCAAAATTATATTCTGCAAATACAAATATAATATTGGGTTAAAAAGCTAGCAGCAGTGGCAGTTTTGTATGTACTGTGACTCAAGTTTGTATCAAAAATTTGATTATTGAAAATTATCCATTACTGCTGGGGTAAAACCTACATGCATCAGCTTGAAAACTGAATTTATCACAGAAATTTTGCCTCTCTATTTAGGATAGTTTTTGTTATTATTCTAATACTATACATATTAAGATAATTTAAAAATAACCTATAGAATTTGTTTCACGTTCTTAATTTGTATAAGATTCTTGGTTTCCAAAAGAGAACTAAGGAATTGAAAGTTTATACGCAGTTCGGTGAAAATTTTTGTCAGAACTTTCACTGAAAATCCAGGATTTAAGTAGTGCAGTTTACTTGTACTTAACAAAATGTTTAGAATTGAAAAGAAAATGTTGCACTTTGGCTCTTAAAAATGAACTTTTCAGGTTTTTATTTTAAAACTGTTTAGAATTTCACTTTCTCAAAATTATTCAAGAAAAGTAATTACTTTCTGTCGGATGATATTAGGTGTTTTTTAAACCTGGTCACACTTCTTTTCATTAAATGCATGTAAAAAACTTTCTAGTCAAATGGGGGTTTTTGTTTGATTTTATGTAATCACTGATCTGCAGAGGTCTGCTCACAGATTAGTTGTCAGAACTGAGTAGAAAATTTTACTATGTGGGATAAATTAGAACAACAAATTCAGATGCATTCAAGAACAACCACCACTAATTGAAACACTATAGAGCTGCCGTTCAAAGCCCTGACCTGCATGCAATAAGAAATTTGCATATTTCAGTTCAAAGGGTTATATTCTCATAATTAAGACACTGATATTGGAGCAATTGTAGTTACTTTGAAAGAACACAGACCAGTATTACTTTTAACGTGCTTTCTTTACACTATTAGGAAAAATTTGTTTAGATAAAAACTTAGATGTGTTTAAGAATAGATCATGAAAATTTTGGTGAACAGATAAATACATTAAAACATGTTTCAAAGTTAGCTAATATTGAAAAATGGATTGTGTCACTGTAAGTACCATAACTGTGGTTACACTTCTACAAATGACTTTAATACATGTCAACATTCAGATATTAGGTTAGTGCAAAAGTAATTGCGGGTTTTGCGTTGTTGAAATTTGCTGTTTGCTATTGGAATACATTATAAATGTGGCTATGTTACACATCATTTTAATGCGCTTTTCTTGCTTTATGGTTGTTTGCTGCTGAGTTATTGCTGTTTATTTTATATCCATTTTGAACTATGGAAGTGATGTTAGACAAAAAGCAAATTCGAGCAATTTTCTCATTCAAGTTCAAAATGGGTCGTAAAGCAACGAAGACAACTCGCAACATCAACAAGGCATTTGGCCCAGGAACTGCTAACAAATGTACAGTGCAGTGGTGGCTGAAGAAGTTTTGCAAAGGAGATGAGAGCCTTGAAGATGAGAAGCGTAGTGGCCAGACACTGGAAGTTGATAACAACCAATTGGGGCAATCATCAAAACTGATCCTCTTACAACTACAAGAAGTTGCCGAAGAACTCAACCTCAACCATTCTATGGTCATTCAGCATTTTAAGCAAATTGGAAAGGTGGAAAAGCTCAATACTTGAGTGCCTCATGAGCTGACCAAAAATCAAAAACATCGTCATTTTGAAGTGTTGTCTTCTCTTATTCTATGCAACAACAGTGAACCATTTCTCCATCGTATTGTGACATGAGACAAAAAAGTGGATTGTACATGACAACTAGCAATGACCAGCTCCGTGGCTGGACGAAGAAGAACCTCCAAAGCACTTTCCAAAGCCAAACTTGCACCAAAAAAAGGTCACAGTCACTATTTGGTGGTCTGCTGCCAGTCTGATCCACTGCAGCATTCCAAATCCTGGCGAAACCATTCCATCTGAGGAGGATGCTCAGCAAGTCGATGAGATGCACTGAAAACTGCAATGCCTGCAGCTGGCATCAGTCAACAGAAAGGGCCCAATTCTTCTCCACAACAACGCCCAACTGCACGTTGCACAACCAGTGCTTCAGAAGTTGAAAAAAATTGGGCTAGGAAGTTGTGCCTCATCCGCCATATTCACCTGATCTCTTGCCGACCAACTACCACTTCTTCAAGCATCTTGATAACTTTTTGCAGGGAGAACACTTCCACAACGACCAGGATGCAGAAAATGCTTTCCAAGAGTTTATCGAATGGTTCTTATTTTGATTAATAAAAACGTGTTTGAGCCTAGTTAATAATGATTTAAAATTCATGATCCGAAACGGCAATTACTTTTCCACCAACTTAATATAATTGAAAATGTAGGCTTATCCAAGTATCTATTTTTAAAATTGCACATTTCTAGTTTGCAATTTATAGTCAAAATTAATCTGAATTTTGTAACTGATAGCTTTTAAAAAATAAGAATACGTAGGAGAAGGTGGTGTCAATAGGATGAATGTAGGCCCTCTATTAAAAAAAAAAAAGGGGGACATATACACACACACAAAGAATCAGTATTTTTCAATAAGGAATAGAAAGCTAATTTTTTGCCTTGAGATCAAAGTTCAGCCTTCATCTCCCTCATGTCAGAATGTGTAAAATGGCTTGTTGACCAGAACTTAGTTTGTCATCAAGTAAAATCAATTAAAAACAAAAATCCTGTTCCTTACTTGTGAAGGTTTCAGATCTTTTGTGGGATATCCTACAAAACACTATCTTAAGAGAACCCGAACATTGACAAGTTCCTGTTAATTGCTTGGAATTTCAGTGTGATTGACTCATTGAAGGCTTTAGTCTTTCTACTTAAGTGTGAGTCACTGCCCCATAATTAGCAGGCTGCACAACTCTTTTCTTCATTACTGTTATCATCTTAGGTTTTTCTTTCCTGGCTGTACTTAACTTTTATTTTTTTAATTAACTCCAGAACATCCATTAATGTAGAAGAACAATTAGTGTAAAGAGAAAATATGTAAGGTTTAAGACTAGTACCCTCTTTTTAAAAAAAAATACAGTGCAGTCATGGAAAGCCAAATGTTCTGTACTAGTTTACCTTTCATTTTGTTCTCAAAATAAGCACAGCTTCCTTAAATGACCTGTGGCTCAGTTGCATGATTCACAGTGCTGTTGTCGTCTTTTAATGGAAAACAAAATTTAACAGTTAGGGTTTCCATGAGCTTTGCTTCTGGACTCTTTTGTGAAGCACAGGTAAAACTGAATAGCTCCTGGATAGCCATACTCCCCCATGAGTTAATTGTGCTTTATTGGGACTGAAGTGTTTGAACATCACTGCCTTTGCTCAAGGACTTTTTACCTTCAGTTCTCAAAAAGCTAACTGAAAAATTACAATTCTGCTTTGTTGGCAGTTCTTAGGTTTTATTTGAATGTTGATTTTTTTGCTCAACAAAAACTCTGAACTGAAATGTAAGCAGGAGACATTATTAAAGAAGGTAGGAATCCCAAAGATTTTGGCAAATTTAGAGAAGTTACCTGATGATAGTTCTGATGTCATTCCTGATGCTTCAAAAGAGACAAGTGCACCTTTGCAGTTATCTTATATAAAACATAAATAAAATGGAGATCAGTTTGTGCAATTAATTGTTGTGCAGTCTTAAATTATTTCCCCCGTTTCTGGTAATTAATCTATAAAGTTATGCTAGATAGAATGTGCACTAATAGCATTTCCCCAGAAAATCATAGTAAGAGTTATTTTAGTACTCAGGATGTTCCTCAGTGAACCAAAACTCTTCAGTTTTGTGGTGTTTTTTTTTTTTTTTTTTTTTTAGTATGTATTGGAATAGGCATTGTTCTATATAAATTGTGCCTGAGTATAGGTATGTCTTGTCATTTTTCGTAATATGACAAATTATTTGGATTCTTCAGCATCAAAATTGAAAATTAGATTAAAAACTGAATGATGGAAGATGTAAATTCATTATTTCTAGAAAAGGGGTCTAAAATCAGTTCTTTCTTTAATACAAGACAGCAACTTAAAAAATACAGATCTGTGTTGTTAATTATTTGTTTGGACTGTACACTGTCTTATAAAACTAAGAGACAGCTCTCTGTTAAAAAAAATTTAAAAAAAAAGGTGGGAAATAAACATGATCTTAAAAATTGTGGTTTTCTATAACATGGATCATCAAGTGAAATATGTCTTCTGTTATCCAGGTGTCAAATTGGATATTTAATGGCCTGTTCTGGCTTCAGAATCTATGAACACTTCATATTTGCACACACAGTTTTGAGGAAGAAAAAATCTAAAGGCAATTGTTCATAAATAGTTTTTTGACAGCTGTATTTTTTTCTGGTTCATACTGCTTTTATTTTGCCTGTATTTGCTGTGATATGCAGATTTACTTATACTCAAATACCTTGTATTTTAGACTGTGCTGCAGGCCTTTACTCATGGAAATTGTTAGGACATTATACATGATTTAACATACTTTTCTTTAGTATAAAATTATGTTAATAAACCTGACAGCTGATTCTGTTTTCTACTGTATTAAAAAGAAAGTCAGATCCGATAGAGTGAGAAGTACTTTAAGTCAAATATTGTAAAGCCACCTTCATTGATTTCACTGGTGCAGACAATAGAACAGGCTACCACACATTTCAGGGAGAGGCAACAATGATGTTTGCAAACCTTGTAACTATTGGAAGGTTATACTTTCTTTCATTTTGAAATAAGCTGTTTTCTTGTGCTCTTAAAGGTTCTAAAAATCAGAAACATGTTTTAAGACCAGAGTCTCTTGAAGGAACAGATGAAGAGGATCCAGTTACGGCGCTGGAGTGGGACCCTTTGTCAACAGACTACCTTCTTGTCGCTAATTTACATAATGGTATTCGACTAATTGATTCTGAATCTCTGTCCTGCATCACAACTTTTAATTTTCCCAGTGCAGCAGCGTCCGTTCAATGTTTAGCCTGGGTTTCTAGTGCACCTGGAATGTTTGTAACTGGAGGTAAGCCTTTTTACTTCCTGATTTTTACGAAGGTAATAAATATAGGAATGAGTCTTCAAAATTGATACTTCAAGATTAACTTTTCTGTTTCTTAACATTTCTACAAATAAAACCATACATGCATTGTACAGGAAAGATACATAAAACTGTAGAAAAGAACAGAAAACTACATAGAAGCAGTTCTTATTTGTTTTTGTTGGGTACATAAACAAATTACTCCAAGCTATTTTTTTATAAGGGAAGTGAGACTGTGAGAATATTTTATAATGAAAGATATTCAATTGAGTTTATCTACTGAAGTTTAAAAAAACTAATGGTAATAATTATCATTCTTAATAGTGATATAATGATGGAGATGACAGTGCCTGCTTCTAAAATTCTTTTTAGGATTCTAAGTTTAATTTATTGTTATATTTTTACTTGAATGAGTCCTTAAACTGCATACCTCTGTGTACAGTAAAAAGAGAATAATAAATTTTTAAAAAGAATGGCTTTGTATGCTTTTTCTAAACCTCAGATTCTCAGGTTGGCGTGTTACGTATTTGGAATGTTTCACGTACAACACCTATAGATAATTTTAAATTGAAGAAAACTGGTTTCCATGGTTTGCATGTGCTAAGCTCTCCTCCAAAGAAAAAGTGTAAGTGCAATTTTGATTGTTTTTCATTGCAGTGGCTGCAAGTTAAGAAAATCTTGTGTATAAATCTTGTTATATCTGAGCTGATCTTTTTAAGTTTGTGTTGGCTCTGTGGTTCTTAGTTAAACAAAGTAGCCTCTGGTGCCGGTGGACTAGACAAAATTGAGTCCTTCTTTAGTAGGCCTGGATTCATACATTTCTCCACTACTTTTGTTTTTAATGTCATTGGAATACAAGCATTTTACTCTATAATTGTTACTTAATACGAAATTTTTAAAAATCTTATATGTTTATATATTTTGCTTTTTTTAATATCTTTTACCTTTTTTTGTTGTTGTTGTTCTTAAGCATGTTCATCACAGTATCCTACTAAAAATCGCCACACATCCTCAACAAGTGAGGCTGTTCCTCTTCCAACTTTAACTCAAAACCAAGCATTTTCTCTTCCTCCTGGTCATGCTGTCTGTTGCTTCATGGATGGTGGAGTGGGGCTTTATGACATGGGAGCCAAAAAATGGGATTTCCTTAGAGATGTGGTACGTTTCATCTCTGTCTTTGGAATGAGAGTTTATTTGGCTTGTATACTTTCTTCTAAAAGCAAAAAAATGGAGAATGAAGTCTTCACAGCACTGTGAACCAGTTTCTATCATTCAAGAGACTAAATTTCTGGGAAGCAAAATGACAGTTCTGAAGTTGAAAATAATTCTTTATTGCAAAAGACTGAATACTGTTGGAAGTATTCTGGCAGTTTTTATCCAGAAATGAAGATTTAAGGGCTTGAGGGGTTTTTTAATTGAAATTTTAGTTTGATGGCCTGGAGTGTTTTCTATAATCCAGATAAAGGTTCTAGTCGTATCAGAGAGAAAAATATATGCTGCTCAGATGGTGAGGTCACGCAGTTTAAAATGACAACCAAATTACTAAATCTTCTTTGAAGCAGAAATTAAAAACCAGGTTTATCGCATATTAGGTGAACCTCTTCACTGGACTTTTGGTTATTCTTGAAGATTTTTCTGTTTTCCTCTTTCCCTGATCCCTTTTCATTGGAAAAACTTGAGTAATTTTCAGCTGTACTCCCACAGGTGTTTGGGTAGAGACTTCCGGTTGGTGTTCTTTTTTAATTTTTAATGGTTTTGGTCATGTAAAGCAACTGAGGCTTAAAAATTTCCTACATATGATCTGTTTCTCACGTGTGTCAACATGCATGTCTTGGAAAACAAGCAATTGACATGTGGAATTTCTAATGGATTGAAGTTTAAGCTGCAATAGAGTATAGATTGTGTTCAGAGCATGGAAAACTCAACGGAATACTAGAAATCTTGTAAAACATCAGTATACAAAGTTGTTTGTTTTTTTTTTTTAGTTAGATGCCTTCTACCTAAAAGAGTAAAATTATTTCTGTTTTTTAAAAAAATAATTTTCCTTGGTTGTTTTAGCTTATTTTTTTAAGTTCTATTTGTTCGCAACTCAGTTTCAATGGAAAATGCTAAAAAGCCTGTGGTATTGCATCACCCTGTTGTTTCAAGGCAGAATTTTTCTGTCTTTAATAAACATCTTTGAAAAGGAGTGTTATAGTCCAAACTATTTTATGCCTTTTAATTTTAACTGATGAGCCATAACATACAGGTTATTTTGAACTCATAATTGATCTGACAGGTTATAATACAATGTATTTCAGAGTTTGATCTAGAGTTGGACTTCTGGAAAAAAAAATGTAATAAAAATGGATTAAATATTTGTTTCATTTAAGGGACATGTTGAGACCATCTTTGATTGCAAATTCAAACCTGATAACCCTGATCTTCTTGCTACAGCTTCATTTGATGGCACAATAAAAGTTTGGGACGTAAATACTTTAACAGCAGTTTACACATCTCCTGGTAATGAGGGGGTTATTTATTCCCTTTCTTGGGCTCCAGGTAAGAATATTTTGCTTTAGGTCTAAATGTTCTTTGAATTAGCACTGACTAGCAGCAATTTGTGTTACAAAAGTATTAGTTTGATAGAAGTGTATCTTATAAGCTTTAAACACAACTAAATTATTATCTGTGAAACCTGTAGAATTCAATGCTTCAGACCTTGTTGAGGCTCACCTTTATGAGGAATTATCTCAGCGTTTCATAATGGCTCAGAATGGAGGGCACAAAATCTGTAGAGCCTTTCTAGCATTACATGAAGCAGATGATGAAAAGGTTTTCTTTGCATGGGGAGCAGCTGATTAAAGGAATTTAGATTTATTTTTTGCTGAAAAAGTGGAACATATGTGGTTAGTTCTTTCTCTTCTTTCTTTGTGCAGAATTCCAATCACTGAAGAGCGCAACTTTTACTTTATTAGAATAGGGAACACCTTTTCTGCAAAACATGTTTTTTTTTCTTAGAGACCCCACTGAAGTCAGTGGGAAATGTCCTCCTTAAAACAGTTCTGCAACATACTTAGGTGAAGCTGGGAGTACATTTCTGATAGTTACGGGTGTCAATAGTTGATGATAGGTAGGCTTTCTTGTTGTATGTTAATCCTTGTAGAGTAGGCGCATTTTTTAAAAGGTCTGAATAATTCAGCTCGTTGCTTTTCCTATGCTTTTAAACTCTAAGAAACAACAGCAGACAGGAAAAAAAATACTGTGGTGGGAAGCTTAATGTAGTTTACATATGTGAAATGAATTTGCACTTTTTTCATTTCAAAGAGTCTCTTCCACCTTGTTCCTTTTCACAGGTAATTTATCTTGCTATATGGAAATTATGGCAATATGAAATATGGTGTTTTCTTTTGTGTTATTTTGGTTTGAAATATAAATTCAGTTTGTAGTAGTATCTCACATGGAGAAAACATTTTTTTCACTGCTTTTCAAGTTTTGTACTCTAGGGTTTTGGTTTTTTCTAGGAAGTAAATTTAAGATAATTGGAAGCATGTGCTTTAACTTCAGTTCCTTACCATCCTGTCCAAAAGTTGCTGTCCATACCAGACAGAACTTTTCCTACTTCTTTCACATTCCTTACTCCTAGAGAGTTCCTCTCTGCCTAGTACTGACATTGATCTTCATTCTTAACATATAATCCAATGCATGCCACTGTTTGATTTTTGGTCTCAAAAGACCTTTGAATGTAGTGATTACTCTTTTTTTTTTTTTTTTTTTTTTCCCCTGTCATTGTCCTACCTGAATCTCTTTCCACCTTATATATGTACCTTTCTAGACTCCTTCTGCATAGATTGCATTTTCTGCCTCTGAACTATGGTATAAAATAACAGTCAAAACTTATGTATAAAAGTGCCATATAGCTATTTAGGAAAAATAGAGCTGTATTGGGATAGAAGGTGACTTTGGTGAGGAGAATTTGGTGGCTTTTGGATCAGGCCTGAATTCAGTTTTCAAGTTTTCAGTCAGGAGTCATATATTCCTAATTTCCACTCTGTAGAGTGTAATTAAAGATTCAGCTACATTCTTGATGGGCTTAGATGCTGCAGTGGTGCAAGATTAAGAAAACAAAGTACTGTCGTGTATTTTGTTGCATTCTTCCTGATTTGTTTTAGTACATAGTGAACTTTAAAAGAAAATGCTCTAGTGGCTACAAAGTTAAGCTTAGAACAATGAGATTGTATCTCTTTTTCAGTTTGAGTCATATGCATCGTGGATATTTTTCTTTTTACCTTAAATGCAAGACTTTCAGCAGGCATTGAAAATGCTTTTTGTAACAATACAACTTTCATTTTACTCTTTCCTCAAAATAGGAATGTAGAAAAGCAGGTCGGGGTTTTGTTGAAATTGATATTTGTGATTTAGTATCAAATGCTGGCCTTAAACTATGAAAAACTCTTGTTTATGTACCATTGATGTCTTCTGTTTAAATTACATTTCTTGAATTTAAAGTAGAAAAATATTCGTCAAAAAATATTGTGATCTTACAAATATCTTTCTCTAAAGGAGACCTGAACTGCATAGCAGGTGCAACATCCAGAAATGGTGGCTTTATCTGGGATGTCCTAAAAGGCAAAATGATAACCAGATTCAGTGAGGTAAGATGAGATTACATTTCTTTATTGTCTATATGAAATGCAAGTTAGTTGTTCCCTCTAATGTCAACAAATAAAGATGAGTCAAAGTTCATGTTTTTTAAAAGGTGCTATAAAATAACCTATAGAAAGAATTCTGTGGTTGCTAGTCTATCTCTGAGACGGCAGCATTTTTACTTCCTCAGACTGGGTTTATGGCATGAGAATGATGAAGCACCAGATAGTCTTCGTTATCTTAAAATTGGTTCTTTAGTGACAAACAGCAAAAGCATAGCTTATTCTTTCTTAAATGTGTAAATGTGTATGGACATATAGACTTAAACTGGGTATCAAAATGTAAAATGATGTTCTGTATTTTCAAATATAAGGCCCAGAAAAAAAAATCAGTCCCTGAAGTCTGGACCAATAAAGCTCCATTTTGCAGCACACTAAACAGTTTGCCTTATTTAGCATCATGTCTTTTATTACCTGAAATCTATGCAGGCACTCACAAGTCTTTAAATAGTAGCATAGTTGTTATTGACAGAAGGAGCTGTTTTGTGTATTCTTAGTATATAGCTGTAATCTTCAGATTCTACAGACATAATTGTGACAGCTGCATCAGAGGACAAAGTATGCTCTTTAAGAAGATAGAGGTTGGGTGATGGGAGAGGGAGGCGCAGAAAATGGATTTTCGTATACATTCAGGAGTTCTTGAGTTCTAACAATCAGAAGATTTGCACTTGTGCTACTAAACATATTTTCTCAAACACTCATCCTGATATACATCCCACCGAAGTTTTCACATGCCACAATTACTCATGCCCACTAACTTCATTATTCCAATAAGTAGCTAAGCTAAGCTTGAGTGCTTCAGGTTCATATACTTATGGGTTGCTTATTCTTCAACTTAAACCAGTTTTGTCTCTTGGATCCTGGAGACTACGGAAGTTTTACTGTATCTGTCCCCAGTCCAATTTTTTTGGACATGGATTCTCGAATATCCCAGCTATATTGGGGACTCATTATAATGTGTTTTTTTACAGTGTACTTTCCTGGGAGAAAAGGGCTGAAACCCATAGGAGAATAAAATCAAAAAGATGAGTCAATAGATGAGAGAAAAAGGGGTGAATTATTTCTTATTGATAGGTATTTTGCATTTTTTGAAGCATGGAAAGAATGGAATCTTCTGCATTGCCTGGAGTCATAAAGATTCCAAAAGAATAGCAACCTGCAGCAGTGATGGATTTTGGTGAGTGTTATTGGAAGAAAAACAAATTGCTAAATGCCCTTCGCAAGTCAGTAAACTTTGACAGTACTATCAGTGATTAATATTAACACTCCTCCTACTGGCCAAAACTGGGATTATATTAATCTTTTGTACTTTTTAGGATATGTTTTTCATGATTTTAAGAAAAAAAATAAAGGAAATTTTTGCAAAAGGAATAGCGTCTAAGATACTCTTGACAGTGAAACTGAATATTGATTTTTATTTAGCCAAGAATATTTTTGTAGGTTTTTTTATCTGTAGATATGGAGGACACAAAAGCTATCCCACTTTACTTGTCTTAATTTTTAAAATTTTTGAAGTTCATTATTTCAAGGACTAAGAATCACTATTTTAGAACAAAGTAATTGCAATTCTACTATTACAGGAGTGTAGAAGTAAAAAGATATAAATAGTAAAAACTTGCAAATGCCGATTGAGACCAATTTTGCGTTTATTGTGTTTCAGTATGTTTTTAAATCCTTATTCATTCTTTTCCTTTGCTACCTATGTTATTTCAGCTCAAACATAACAAGAGCATGAATTTTAGAAAACAATCAACTTTTTTTCTTTAACCCTAAAGATCTATTTGTACCATAAGGCCGTAGATACAACTTAGATTTTGGGCTGTGAGGATCCTTTCAGGGAGGGAGGTACCACAGTGGACATTTTACAGCTCCTCTGAAGGAATATGGACTCTGAAGTCCAATTACCTGTTTTCTTGGGAATATATAGCTAGCTTTGTAGTTGAGAGGCTGTAGGAGTAAAGATTTCTTGTATTCTTTCTGTATACTTTTTTTGCTATCTGGCTTATTTGCACAGAATCTAACTTGACTTTTGGATAGCCTACTCAGAATGCTTTTTTCTTCATAGTATTATGTTGTAATTGGTTTCAGTATTATTCGAACTATCGATGGCAAGGTTCTTCACAAGTACAAACATCCAGCTGCAGTGTTTGGCTGTGATTGGAGTCAAAACAACAAGTAAGTAAAAACCAACCCAAATAATTGATAATATTTACTATTTAAATTGTTTACCAATAAAGTAACACAACGTTATTTAGAATGTGATATGTATTGTGATGTTCGAGCACTGAAATTGTTTCTTTTCCGCGGTAGGATATGTCTGTAGCAGCTCTATGTACCTAGTACCGTATTTCATTGGCCAGCATGTTAACGTGTTGAGTAGGACAAGGACTACTTAACTTTCAAAAGAGAATCTTTTCATATTGGTGGGAAAAAAAAATTATCTGTCTGGATATTAATAGGGGGAAAAAAGCAGACATTCAATACCAGGAAAGGGGGTTTTAGATTAGTTTCCTTTTAATGTCTGCTAAGCTGAAGATATAGCAAGCAACTATTATAAATACACCATGATATATGTTAATATTGCAGATAATTCCTAATAACAGCATGAGAGCTTTTTGTCAAAAAACAATTATGGTTGTGTGTTGGGTGCTTGGTCAAACTAGTGCAAATATTATTCCCTGTTGCAACTAATGGATCTTTATCAGGTTTTCTTCTGATTTAGTATATTTAGTTAGTTTATCAGTAATTACATCATAAAAAAGACAAAGGAGAAGCAAAACTAAGCTGTTTTTTTAAAGTAAATTGCAAAATCAGCATAATATTTATTGTTAAACATAGGTACGTGTGATCCCAGAGATCGAGGATTTTACTATTTTTATTTTGCAGAGATATGATAGCTACTGGTTGTGAGGATAAAAATGTTCGTGTTTACTACTTGGCAACGAACTCTGATCAGCCACTGAAAGTTTTTACAGGGCATACTGCCAAAGTGTTTCATGTACGGTGGTCTCCTCTGAGAGAAGGAATCCTCTGCAGTGGCTCTGATGATGGGTGTGTATTTCTGAAATATTAGAAAACTTAAAACCTCAAGTGAGATTATTAGAGAAACGTAAGATCTTTAGTGCTGACACCTTCAAAAACTCTGTGAATAATATAATAATCTAAATCTCTGCCATGTTCAAATTCAGGCTGTAGCTTTGCTATTAGCTTAATATAGCAGGGCAGCAGGATAATTATCAAAAATTGTCACAACTGCTGCAGCAATGCAACTTTCCAAATGCTTTCCCAAGAGCAGAGTCAGCGACTGATACCTGTTGCTGCTAGGAATGACACAAGGAGGATACCACATGCTTACCTTATGTCTAAAGATATGGGTTCAAGGTCTGCTCTTATTTGATGTCTTTCAAAAGAATAAGTATAATCTGTGGAGATTTTTAAAGGGTGCTAGGTACTTCGGTTTTCTTGGTTTTGATGACATATTGCAAATAAATATTCTGATAAATTAAGCTTGGAATGTTGCTGAAGAAATGAGAGAAATCATATTTCAGTAGGTGATTTGATGGACATTGGTCTCTTTTATCCTGTTTCAGTACTGTACGAATATGGGATTACACACAGGATACTTGTATAAATGTTCTTAGTGGACATACAGCTCCAGTACGGGGACTGCTGTGGAATCCTGAAATCCCTTACCTTCTAATATCTGGCAGTTGGGACTATACAATTCGAGTCTGGGACACAAGAGATGGAACATGCTTGGACACAGTTTATGATCATGGTGCAGATGTATATGGTAATATTTTAAAATTTGGTTTACTTCTGTATTGAAATGCATTTTTATTTTTTTAAATATAAAATAATTTAATCAAACTGGTTTTTGATAAACTTAATTATTTGACTACGTTTTTTAAATGCCCTCTCTGCTAGGATTAACCTGTCATCCTAGTCGTCCGTTTACTATGGCATCTTGCTCTCGTGACTCCACTGTGAGACTCTGGTCATTGACACCTCTTATAAGCACTGTACAAATAAATATCTTAGCAGATAGATGTTGGGATGAGATTATTGGTAATACAGGTAAGTAAATTGTATATACATTTCTGTATTTTACTATTCTACTTTTTTTTTTTGGTCTTTTTTAATTTTCATGTATAAACCTTTGTGTGTTTTAGATCGTGCTGTAGAATCTGGTGCTCCTCCTTTGCTGTGTGGTAAAGTTTCCAGAGATATTAAACAAGAACTGGAAAAATTGTCAGGAAATCCTCGAGAAAAAAAACTAAGGTGGTTTTCAGAATGTTTTTCAGTAAGTATTCTGCAAATGTAAGAATGTTGTCAGTATGCATGACTTTATCTTCTGAAGGCAGTCTCCAAAACTGAAATTTCTTCTCTACCATTTTTTTCTCTTAAAGGGAGCTCAGAAAATATCCAGAAATCAATTCTGTCTCTTAACAGTTCTGCATGTAAAAGTGTCCATGACTGTTTGTCAGTTGTGAACACAAATTTTTCCCAAAGTGCGATAGGTGTCATAATTTAATTTTCCATAGTGCAAGTTTGATTTGACAAGAATTTTCTATTGAATAAAATTAAAATAGGTATTTTATCAATCTACATTGGAGTTTTAAATTTTAATCCATCAAAGAGACACCATCATTATAGATAAGGTTCGAACTGCCCAAATGCGTGTGCTAAAACTGCTGTATTACCTTCTAGGAGCTGTAGATCTGGATGAACCATGCTCCAGTATCCACCCAATGGAGCCTTTGCTCCATTGCACAGTAATATTTCCTTAAATCACTGCAGCCTCTCTGTGCAACTGAGTTAAAAAGATAAACTACTGTGAGTGCTTCCCTGCATAGGAGCTGAACTTGAGGTAGAACAAGGACAAAAATGGCCTAGAACCACAGCTGTCTCAAGCACTGTTGTAATTTAAGTCAATACACTGATCTACAATGACCTAGTTCATCTGAAATATTTGTTTTGATTTCTAGCTAAATTGAAGTGTATGATTTAGAAATGCTGAAACAATATTCCTCAATTACAAATCTTGAAATTTCATAGTTTATTAAAAAATATTTTTATGGAATCCCTTGTTTCACAGAAGTTATATATTTTGATGTCCTGTGTCAATTCAATGGTAGAACCATTATAAGAATATGAGAATTTTCAAAGAACAAAAACTTCTTGTGATCGGCTGTGGTCAGTGCTTTTTGAGTCCAGAAAATCGAGTGTTGTGATTAAACTATAGAGAGTCAAGTAAGAGCTGTAATGGACTGTAAAAAGAGGGAATAGTCTCTTTTCTTTTTCCTAGTAGGATCTTCTGCTTTTTACCGGCTCGGAAGTAATTAGACTTCTAAATTTGTGATCCTGTTATTCTTAGAAAAGCTCCTTCAGGTCAAAGATTTAATGATTATTTTTAAGCTTTTAATTAGCCTCTTCTAGACCTCACTGAATGTTAAACTGTTTTCCTAGTTCTACAGGATTGATTCAGATGTAAGACCAATAAAAATGCTTAAAAATTATTTTTTTTTAAAAATCACCTTGAAAGCCTGCAAGATTTTGTGCATGTACAGATATACTATATGTGGGTATTTTAAGATTTAATATTAAGATAGTAAACCAGATTGTGACAGTCGAGCCTTGAAGTTGTTTTTTACCTGGCCCACACCTTTGCTTTACAGAAAATGCTAGACAATTACTGGGGCAGCTCCTACATCCCAGCAGCTGGATATTGTTTTATGCCAGCAGTAGCCACCAGATCACTTGTATTCCTTTAGGAGCAAAAGGGAAAACGCAAACCCTCCTCTGTGTCCACACATATCAAATACTAATGTTCATGGATCTTGCTGTGTTTTCACAACCTTCAAGAAGACTGAAGGAGTTGTAATGTCTTAAACTAATTCGTGTCTTCATAGTAAAGCTTCTAATATTGAAATGGTCTGAAATTGTATTTCTTGGAATTGACTGACATGTTTTCCAGTGTTTTTATAAATTCAAGTTTCTCTATTGAACATTACTGTAATACAACTCTTTTCTTCCCTAACAATTTTAGCCTCCAGGAGGCAGCAAAAATTTGTGGGATTTAGTTGCTGTAATAAAAGGACAGGATGACACTTTGCTTCCACAAAACTACTGCAAAGGTATTATGCACATGAAACATCTCACCAGATTTAGAATGGTAAGTGAAGCATAAATAGTATGTGAAATGGTTGTTAACCCATATAGTCTTTCACTCTTTAAAAATAACATTTAACGCTTTGCAAAAATTGCAGTCTCTTTTATGTCCAAAGATATTTGTGCAATGTCAGTTATCTGTGCAATGCTAATTTGTTAGAACAATAGCATCTAGGTAAGTCTGTGTGAATTGTTGCACACTCTCTGGTGTTAGGTCACAGTTATTAACTAGAAAAGCAGTTTTCAAAATAATGAAAAAATTGCAAAGCAAGTTTCACTACAGCTTGAGCTACGAGGGAAGTTTGTCTTCCCTATTACATATGCTGTACTTTTATATTCAGTGAAGTAAAATTATTTAGGTGTATAAACATGAAGTTTTAGTTATGTTCAGATGCAGAGACAGAGGAATTCATGTCTGAAAATGGAGGAGAGTCAGCAAAAATATACTGTGTAGCTGTGTGGAAGGAGTGCAATAACAAGAACCTGTCATTAATACATATATGCAGCTGAAGAGTGACTCAGATGTGAATGTGAAATTCAAGTACTAGGCCATAAATTTATTAGTAGCTGCATATATGAATATGCAACCAGTCATATAATTTGCACAGACTATGGGGATGCATGGTTTTATCAGGGATTTCTTAGGGATACTAAAAAATCCCATACTCTGATGCCTGGGTTGGAAGTAGAGGAGACATATCTGTTGGTATGGATAAGGAAATGCATAACTCCCCACTTGCCGCCCCCAGGGCTGAATGCCTGCCAGGTATCACCTGGTGTTTGCTGTTGCAGGCCGTCTCTTTTGCAAAATTACAGACTGTTAAAAAGTGTCCTACATACCTTATGTATCTTAGGTAATAGGAGTTTTTATTGGTGACATTAACTGCAATAATAGCAGCTGCTCTGTTAATACTGTGAAGGAATGGGGGACGTGTCTGTGTCCAAAAAGCAGTTTTCTCAGCCAGTTAGCCTGAGAAGAAATTCATTCTTGACTCATACAGTGCAACCAGACTGTTTATCCCTGCAACACGATTTCATGCATTTGTAACTTGGGTTACCTAGAGTAACTACAGTAATTGCTGATCATTCTGTGGATCTGGATTAAGTATTCACATTAATTGAAAGCATTTTGTCCTCTTTTTGCGGACTCAGAAACTTGCTTGAGAGCTTTAAGAGAAAATAGGGATAGGGTGATGCTGGCTGCTTTTGTGTGGCTGCTGATACAATTTTTTCCTTAGGAAAATGGATACTGGCATTGCAGCACTTAGACATTTCAGAATGAAGTATGGACCTAGGGCAAGTGTGTCTTTTCTGTTTCTAGCAAACAGAGAGGGTATATTGGAGAATTCAGCATGAAAATTATAAAGATAGAAGTGCCAAGTAAAAGAGTAACATAGTTAAAAAAAAAAAAAACCCACACCAAAAAAAACCCCAAACACCAAAAAACCACTCAAAACAAAACAAACAAAAAAGAAAATTAAAAAAACACACACAAACAAAAAAAGAACAAGATCCTTTTCCTTTATCAGCAACTCCCACTGGTCTACTGCAGTTTACTTTGGTGAAGAATGTTCAAAGTTCGTTCTCCATCCTCCATATATAGCATTGTAAAGCCATGAATAGCCAAACGCTATCATGCGTACATTGATGATAGAGTTAAAATGAGAGTTCTGAAATGTGAAGCTCCTTTTGCTTATTTTTTTAATGTTAAATGTGATCTTGTTGCAGGTTGTTTCTCAAACTCTGCCAGATGGAGAAATTTAGTCTTTTATTTTTAAATAATATAAAAATTGCAGTGGTTGGGAATATAAAGCATTTATTGGTCATAAGGTTAATGGGATATGACTGATCAGGACACACATTAAGCCTACTGTCTTTATTCTTTCTTTACGTGGATATCATTATAATGGTAATAAGTATTAATATAATTTCCAGCTCTGTGTAGTTTCTGTTCACAAATATTTTTTTGAAATTTCAAAAATATCAAGATTTTTTATGATGGACATCTGGTTGAATTACTATTATATAAGAGAAAATGATCGAGAATTAAAAAAATACATAAAAGAGATTGTAAGAAGATACTTGAGGAAAAATTTGTGTGCAACAAAACACTAACATGGTTACTTTTAACAATATAAATAGCTCACTGTAATCTCATTTTAAGCTGCTTTAATTAGTTCACTGTAATCTCTTCTAATTAGCCTTTTCTCAAAAGGATTTTTGTCTTAAATGATAGTTTTTATATGCCATTTTAATGTTTGACACTAGTTCATTCTTAAGAAAACTTGTTTTCATCACAGAAAACTATATTTTTTAACTTTTTTTTTTTGTTTCACCCTCAGTCCAAGGCACAAGAACTGACGACAGTAAAAATGTCGAAGTTTGGAGGTGGTATTGGTGCACCAAGCAAAGAGGAGAGGCTTAAAGAAGCTGCAGAAATACATTTAAGATTAGGACAAATTCAGCAATATTGTGAACTAATGATAGAACTTGGAGAGGTAAAATATCAGAACATTATTGAACAATAAAATATGAAAACCTGCTACCCTAGCAAAGATGGGGTAGCAACAAAATGGGTTTCAAGTCCAGAAAGGGTAATCTTGCTCCAATTATATTGTTTTTAACATATGCAGTCTAATGCATAGCTCATTCTTTATTTTTAACCACTTGACAAATTTGTTTTTAATGGAAGAAACATGAAACTCATTAAAAATACAGCTGTTTCTCAAAATAAAATGATCAGGTTAAATGTGTTGCTGCTTTCTTCTAGTGGGACAAAGCTCTCTCAGTGGCACCTGGTGTGTCGATGAATTATTGGAGGAAGTTAATGCAAAGGTAAGTTAATAAAAATATATTTAATTGTCACTTCTGTCCATAAAAGGACACAGACAAATAGGAAGAATAGAAATTAATGTCAGTTGTACTTGGCTTTTGTTATAGCATTCTAGTGATGCTACTTTTTGTGCAGTAAGCTTTGGGATAGAACTGTGGAGGATTTCAACAATGACTTTATGTACAGGAATCAAGTTAAGGGGTTGAACATAAATTGCTGCTTTAACTGGAAACTCTTTAGTACAATATCTGCAGTCTGTGAGTCTTCTGAGGTCTGGAAAGGCAAATGGGTTTCAGTGAACATTCTATGGCTTCATCTAACATCTATACCATAGAGATAAGCTTAATGACCAGTTATGTATGTAGATCTTTCTTGTTTATTTTTTCATTTGTTTAATTAGGAGAGCTGATCAGTTAATTCAGGAAGAAAATGATGATGTCATCCCATACTGTATAGCTATTGGAGATGTGAAGAAATTAGTTTCTTTCTTTACCTCAAGAGGCCAGCTTAAAGAGGCTCTGCTTGTTGCACAGGTATTACATATAACAGTGTGGGAGATGTATTTAGCTATTTGTTTCTAACTCTGGAGATGACAAGCATATTGAAAAGGCTCACTCTGTTTGCTTTTGCAAAATTTCTAAATAATTACACCCTACTCTTTACTTATTGTATTGACCAGTTTTTCTGCAGAAATCACCAAATGGTATCTCGTGCATGAATTTGTCCTTTAGAAATTGTCTACCTGTATATTGTTGTTCTTCTAATAGTAGCTGAATGGTGCACAGAATGGACTTTTGAGATATGCATAATTTAAAACGTCAAAATGTTTGAACCTTAAAGCACCCTAAAACTTTAAAAAGACCTTAGTTTTTCTTCTAGAGAGACATTGCAGGGGTTGCTTTTATTACAATTCAGAGAACAGTCTTTGTCTCAGAGGTTTAATCAAGTAATATAAAATACCAGGGCTTTTCCTTTTAATTGAGCATGGAATTTTAATATTATTCCAGCTACACCTTAAAATACATGAAAGAATTTCCTTTTAACCCATCCTGATCTCTTCTCACTTCATGTTAGGAATCATTTGTTGCCAGACATGAAAAAGGTTCAGCTTATGCTACTATATAAGCCTTTCCAGATTTGCCGATATACCTACTGAGAAGTATCTACAGAGTTTGTCCTTCACTCGCAGACACTTGCTGCTTTGGGTGTAAAAATTAAGGTTGTAGCCCCCACTGTCCATTTTAAGCATATTCAAATGCTCAGAAAATCCTGTACAACTTGCATAGGAAGGAAGAGGTTTCTTGCTTCTGTAGAATTTCTTGTATGGCTGGATAAAACTAGGCTAGGATTTAGTTATGTATAAGTTCACTGGTTTAAACATTTCCTTTATCATAACTGGACTTTAGATGGATTTTATAGATCTTAGATTATTTTGTTGTCATTGAAAAGTTACATTTCATATTTAGTTTGATTGGTACATTAATCCTTTTTTTAATTCACTTCTAGGCAGCTTGTGAGGGAAATATACAGATGTCAACACTCTCCACAACAAGCGGATCTTCAAATTCTGGTGGAAACAATACAGATGATTATAATGAGTAAGTTGTTCTAGTTTATATGTAAAGCCTCATTTTAGTGTCGAATGTAAAGTCATCAGAGGAACCAAACCTTAGTGGTTTAATTTTGTATCAGCAGTGTAGAATTTGACAAAATATTACGTCTTCTGATACTTAGTTGATAGAGTTGGCAACCAGCTGATGCTACACTGAATAGTTCTCCTGTTATGCCTCCTTCTGGTGCCAAATGGATTTTTCATGTGTATGTATTATAATTATAAATATCCCTTTCACTCGCTTGATATTTAAGGTGCATTCCTATGCACTTAAATATGTAGCATATTAACTTAGAACTTTCGGCCAGTAGAGTAAGATTTAGCATTAACAAGTATCTGTGAGAGTCTGTTTTATGCATCTTTTCCTCCTGAAGTGTTGCTGTTTATCATCAGTGAAATTTCTGACAGTGTACACTAATGGCCACATTTTAATTGTATGTGCCCATTGAAGAAACCATGCATGTCTCCTTGTTTAGAACAGTGCTCAAAAACCTAAATGACGTTATAAAGTTATATGTGTGGTAGCAAAAGCACCTTGGAGACTGTGTAGTTACTTCATTTACATATGCAGTTTTTGAGCAATTAGATATTTATGCGGAGTTCACAAGTACAGAATTAATATCCAAATATTTTATTTTTCTTCTGCCAATCTGAAGAAACATTTCCATACTGGTGTAGATTTTGGGAAACTGACCCACCTGAATATGCACCAGTGTAAGTGATAGGTGAAGCTCGAACTGAGTGCACTTTGAAAGTTTGTCATTTCATTACCTGTAAGTCAAATATAGAAATTTTAGGGTACAGAAGCAAATGTGGTGACTTGTAAATAAAATAAGAGCCAAAGAACTCCAACCTTTAAGTGACCTTGCAGAATTCATGGTTTGTTCTTGCAGGCTCCTGCACAATGTCAGTAAAGAACTAGCAGAATGGTATTTCCAGGATGGCCATGCAGTGCTTGCAGCATGTTGCCATCTGGCTGTTGAAAATATAGAGGTAACTTTTTTTTTTCTCTTTAATTACGGAAAGGCTAACATTAACTTCCTTTTTACATCTTCACATGTTGAGTGGGTTTTTTAAATGTATGTACCACATTCTAAAATGTATGACTTTTATTTGGTATTTGCTTTGTATATATTTATATAGAGAGTTTGACCCTTACAATATTAAAGTTAATAGCAGAACTCCACTGATTCTATTAAATTCCATTTCTCTCGTGCACAGAAAGTAGTATGGTATTATTTAATTGTATTTGCATATATACAGTATCATATTAGAAAAAGTAAGATACTTAGGTACCTTATATATACTTATGTGTATATGTATATTACTGTTTACTGTTTATGGTGACTCAAAAGACCCACTCAGAACTGGGACTTCATTGTGCTACAAAAGATGCAATCTCTGCCTTGAAGAATTTTCAGTCTAAATGATGAAGTAAATAGGAAAAAAAACCCCTACCCCTCAGTACAAAAACAAGGCTAACATGTAGGAAACATGTTATTAGATTTTCATTTTGTTTGTAGTTTTACAGATTGTTTCTTTTCCTCATTCTCTCTGGATTTTGTTGTTGCTGACTCAACATGTTTTTCCTCCTCTATGCCCTAAAATGAGTAAAGTTCCATCTTAATGTGCTGTTCAGAGAGAAAGCAGTAATCAGTTAATGCCTGTATTTCAAAATAGACATATTTCAGGTTGTTGTGTAGTCTCTTACTGTTTAATATTCTGCTATGCCTATCAGCAACTCCAGTTGCTCAGAGAGGGTAAGGACAGGAGAGTCCTCCTCGTTGGGTGTGGGGTTTTTTGAGTTTCCTTTCATCAAAAGAGAGGGGAAATGTGTAGTCTGAAAGCTGGTGTCATTACTTAAGACTAGAAGTAATTGCTGTCGTGCTTTTTAGGTAAGATATTTATGTAATCTCTTTAGTTGAATAAAGGAAGATTCTGCTAAAGGAAATCTATTTGGTTATTTTAAAAATTAACACGTGTTACACGATTATTTACTCATTCAAGAGATCCAAATTATATATAATGTTGCTTTAATTAATGCATATTTTGTCCTTCTATAAAAAGCAGTCTCATAAATGAATGTCATATGCTCAACATGGTGAATCCCCAAAAATGTTTGTGTCCCTTAATGATATAATTTTTTCATTGAGCAAGCTTGCGATGGCAAACCTGATTCGTGGAAATGAACTGGAGTTGGCAATCAGTGTGGGTACTGTCTTAGGAGAAAGTGCAGCACAAGCAACACATTATGCCCTAGAATTACTAGCAAGAAAATGTATGACAGTAACAACATGGTAAGATTTCTTAATGCAAAGAAGATTTTTTTTTTTTCCCCCCCCCTGACAAAACGATAAAGGTGTTTCATTCTGAAACTTCCATAGACACCAAACCACCATGGGTAGATAGAATAGGAATTGCTGCTTGAATGAGAATTGCTGTATTAGACCTTTGAAGCACAGGGCATGCAAATGTTCTGCTTTAATCTCAAAATACATTATATATGCATTGGAAGTGAGAGAAGAGCCATTGTCAGAGTATGAAACCCACTGAAAGAAACCAAGATACTTGGGCAATAGGTGGCATAGTAAGTCCAAGTCTGTACTGAGTAAAAATAACTGCTTCAGACAAAGTAAGGCTACAACTGAATTGTAAAGTCAAAAGGAACAGAAGCTTAAGTAGGATCTGTAAAGTGATTTTTAAGTACTTGTTTGAAAAATATAAAAACCTAAGAGGCTGAGGAATTATTTTATATTGGTGTTGGGAATACCAGACAGCTGGCAAGATGTAAGGATGAAACAGGATTACCGTTTAATTACAAAGGAGTAGATCATTTCTCTGTTGCATATAGGGGAAACTTTGTCTGCTAATTTTTTTTCTCTTCCTCACAGTGGTTTTACTTTGAAGGATACAGTTTTAGTCCTATTTTGTCTACCAATGGAAAGCAAAAAATATTCCTAAGGTGTATTTGGCAGCTCTACAGGTGTTTCGGAATTAACATTTCATAGGAAATGTGCTTAAACAGATATTGCAATTAAGCATCAGCTTTTCTGCTACAGTTGGTGTTTGCTTAAGCGTCCAGAGGTAGCATGAGAAAAAGGTAGTGGGACTCCTCACTACAGAGCATGTAGCCTGCCTTAGACAATGAAGCATTGTAGAAAAAAATAAAGAAATGGATGACTTGCTGCTCTGGTTCTGCGATGATTTAGCATGTCTGCATTGCACCAGTTCTAACAGGGGTGTTTTGGCAACTCCATCTGCAGCTTTTAAAGTCTCTGAAGCTGTTTCTCTGATCTCTCTGCCTTCATTGTGAAGAGTGATTTTTGTGTAACCTCTGATAGGAAGCACTGGATGTAGAGTTAAGAAGAAAATTGTATATTTTTTCCAGTTCCGTAACAAAAGTTTTTTCTGATCTCAGTGCTGCAGCAAAAACTTACAATAGTATGGCATTTATGCGTATGTGCATAAAACTTCTGCAAATTTATGGCATGTGTAGACTGAAGTCTACATTGGTATACAAGATAAAAATGTAAATTGGTGTACTGCATGTTGCCTAAGTATATATCTGGATTTGTCAGTGGGTTTCATATGCTGTACTGAACACCTCTTACAGCTACACCCTGCAATCCTGGATTCAGATTTGCTGCCATTACAGCATATTTTACTATTCTGTAGGAAAAGATCAGAGATTCCTGAATCTCTCCATATTTTGTAATAAAGAGATACTGGCACAGCACAGTACCCCATGGTCCACTGAATATATAAGATCAAATAAGGGGAAGCTGGAGTTCAAGGGCCTCTGATATTCAAAGGGCTCCCTTTTATGTTTTTACTGGTTGTTATACTTAGGAATACCCATCAATTGGAAATGTTTCACTGTAGAGACAAACTTAATTGTAGACACCTCAAGCAATAAGGAAGGACCTTGATGGGTCAGTAGTGACATCAGTTATTTGTGGAATCTTTCGGGTTTTGATTGGTTTGGTTGCTTGTTTTTTGGGGGTAGGTGATTTGTTTGTTTAGAAGTGTGCTAAAATATAAAATCAAACCAAAAAAGTCAAAACTAAACCTTCTGCTATTCAGAAGGCTAGTGGTATTTTACTTGAGATACTGAATTCTGTGTATTCAGACTCAGCCACCTGATTTTCTTCTTTATACCGGCAATGGTTTTAGTTTGATTCTTAAAAAAATCCAAGGTAAGACAATTTGTAGGTCATTATATGAGGACTTCTTTAGATTTTGTTCTAATAAAAAATTTATTTCAGTTTTTGGGCTGAGCAATTTCTAATCACTCTTAAAAATGTTTAAATTGCCTATGAAGATGAGTACCCGTGAGTAACTTATCCTGAAAATAGTTTAAGAACTTATAAAATATGCTATATTCTGAAAGAGCCTTTCTGTATCTTGAAGAAGTGGCTACTGCATGGTAATAGTATAACAGGTTTTTCCAATGGCCTTTTGGCATTAGTTTCTCTAGGTTGTCTAAAGGCACTGGAAGGCTTTTTTTTTTTTTTAAAGTTGGTTAATCTGACCCTTATATTTGCAGTTGTAGTTTAATTATTTACTATTAGATTTTTTCCTCTGTAAAGTAAGAATACAAAATAAGGTTTTTATTCATTACTGTTTCAATGTCTTCCTTTTAGCTTTCCATCACTTGGATACAGGTATTTTACTCGTTTGTAGAAAGAGATTTGAAAAGCATATGACATTGCTGATGCTAAAAACAAGCTTAAACTAAGGGTTCTAATTTTTTAATTGTAATCAATACTTGAAAGTGGGATAGAAAGCAGTTGCAAATATTGTACAGTAGCTTACTCGAACATTGTTAAGCCAAGTACTACATTCTGAAAATCCAGAGCAACTTGGCAGGAGTTTTTGCCTTGCACAAGTCAGTCCTGTGAGTCACAGGAGAAATTGTCTGCAAGAATAAGAGAGTCACAGAACAACCAGAATAATCATTTTTTAAAAGCTCAATATAATAATTGCTTCAAAATAATTTCTTAATATTTCCTTCCAGCTGCTTGTTGTGTTAGGGAGGGAGTAACAAGTGCTAAAAAATTAGGAATATTTCAGAAATGTAAGTTTGCTAAAACATAATTTTCAGAAGGATGAAAATAGGTATTACATTCTTTCCCTGTATAATCTCTCTTTTGTGATGTCACAGAAGCACTAGCTATTCTAGATGACTGAGAGATGCTTTATGCTGATGTCATGGAGATCTAAAAGCCTGGAAGTTTGAGGATGACATCTTCTTTCAGACTGGTTAGGTCCTACTCTCACTTCTCACCCCTACTCACATATCCAGCCATCTCACTTTGAGGTGGTTCTCGTGCTTGAGGATTACACAGCTATTTAATTCAGCAAACTAAAACAACAGAAAACTAGCACATGACTTCCAAAAAAAGATTAATAGATTAAGCCTCATTTATTGCACCAAAATAATCTTGGACACTGAGGTTGCTTCTGCTCTTCCCCGGAAATAGTATTATTTCAGTAAACTTCTTTAGAAAAGGAACGTAAAAGCAAAAACTATTTCTTCCTATTACAAACCATCAAGAGTAACTACATGTCATCTTTTGTTTGTGCAGGGATTTAGCAGCTGATCTTCTTATGATGATTCCTGATAACAAGCTGCAGTTAGTAAAACTATGTGCTTTTTATCCTGGATGCATAGCAGAAATAAATGACCTTCATGAAAAGGTACAATGAAAAATAATTTACCTGAATACTAACAAGAGATTATGTATTGATTTGTTTACTAATTTCAGAAAACCTAAGGTCCAATAAATCTGTAGGATTGATTTGTCACTAACAGTCTTAAATGTTATATATCCTTTTTTTTCTTTTAGGCCTCATGGAGTTTTTTTCAGTATTGCACAAGAAAAACTTTAGTTCTTTAATTCTACTCTGTGTGTAGTCTTTCCATAACATGGGTTGCTTCCTGAAATAGCTTATCATCTTGAGAATTACATGTCAGTATGATTTATAACCTCCTTATCACTGAAGTGATGCATTTTATGAAGTGCAGCCTAATCATATCTTAGTAGAACAGCTTTCTGTACTAGCCTGAATTGTTCTGCATCTTATGTCTGTAATCTCCTTAAATCCTCCCTTTCCTCTTCAGCAGTAGAAGGGTCTGCTGCACTAACTCCCTTAATGTTCGACTTATACTGCACATCTATTGAGTAGTAGTAAAAATTTCACAAACACATTAGCAAAGGAAACTGACACTGCTTAAATTACAGCTACAGAATCTTCTCCTCCCGTGTTGTTCTCTGGTCTAGATGGCTTTCTTAATGTGCATTATGTGCAGGTATGTCCTTCAAACAAATTACTCTTCTTTCAGAAAGAGTTTGATCCTATTGTTATGTGCAAACTTCAGTATTTCTCTACATCTTAGAGAATTGTTTGAACATTACAGTAATTTTTGGGAAAATCTTTGTTTTCCAGTGTAATCTTCCTGATGTAGAAGAATGTATGCGATTGGCAGAAACAAGTCAGGCAGATGGAGATATATTTGAAACTATAAAGTACTATCTGTTAAGCACAGAACCTGAAAAGGCTCTTCCTCTTGGCATTCAGTATGTGAAAGGTAGGTACTTGGATGAAGAAACCTTTTAAAACATAAGGCATTTGTATAGCTTGCCTCTTGATCTTTTGTTTCTATTTTTCAACAGAACAACTTTGTGGCTCGGATTGGACTTTAGATTCAGTCTGTCCATATCTTGATCTTCTAAGTTACATACGCACTGAACGATTAGTGTTGCATAGATGTAGCGAGTGAGTATGTTTTCATTACTTATGAAAGTGGAAGTTTCATTAAAGGAAACTTGGAATTTAAAAAAAAAATACAGGTGCACACTGTTAGTATCATTTTTTTGTTTACCAGAAGAGGGGTACAAAAAAATTGCAACAAGCAAGCTAGTTCCACAGTCAGGAGACAAGAATGTAGCATTTTCCTAAGTTTTCAAGGTTTAGCAAGAAGGAAAAAAAAATATATCTTGCTGCTTCTTTCTCTGTGGGACATTTATGATGGGTAAATCAATGTTGCTCTTATTTGAAGAATCTCGCTGTGATCAGCTCTGGTTTTAGTTTCCTGAAGAAAAAGAGTAGTGGTACCACACATAATATGGGGGCTTATGTCAAAGTGTTAAGGAAATGTGATCTGTCACTCTCAGAATTAACTCTGAAATAGTTGGATAGCTGTGGCTCACGTTTATGACAGGTTGTTGTTGATAGGCCTGCATGCCTGCACCGGTGTATGTGTGAAGAACTAAAAGGAGCAAAAAGCTTAACTATTATCTGTGGTGTATGGGGAAACTTGGGAAAATTGAAGTTCACAATAACGTGCAGGGTGATTTTATTTACATTTAGAGTTTTATCACATTAAAAGCTCTGAGTGACATTGTTTTTGTAACTTCATATGATTGCACTCAATAACTATGTGTTGTACATGTTATTTAAAATTTAATAATTGAGATCAATATAAAGCAGCATCTGTTTTAACAGTTACATCATACAGAAAGTAAGCATAATCAAACATATATTCTCCCCAAAATATGGAAAAATAAATTAGGTTTTAAAATTATAGTTTCAATATGAGTTTGTTTAATGTTTTTGCAAATGCTTCTTCTTTTTCATGATTAATATTTGTCCATTTATAGATTTCGGAATGAGTTGCTGATTTTGTGTGGTTACATTGGTGCTTTACTTGCTATCAGAAGACAGTACAATAGCATTGTACCTGCACTTTATGAGTATACAAGGTAATATTATGTTTTCAGTAGCACTGAGAAATCTCAGTCCCTCTTATGATGTAGGCCATACATTGTCCCTATTTCCACCTCCTCCTCACAAAAAAAAAAAAAAAAAATCTGAGTTGTGTTATAAAGTCATAAGGGTATACCCATGCATGTGTATAGAACCTTCTTTACTTTCTGCATGCATTATACATATAAGAGTTTCTGAGGTAATGCAACAAATTGTGAATCCAGAATTTCAGTCAAACTCTTAGTTCTGTAAGAAAACAATTTTTAGAAGTACATGAGTATTCAATATTACCTCCATGCATTATTGTATGTTGACAGTTCTAGTTTTGTATCTGTGTGTAGACGGTTTGCCAAGATTTACTCAGGGAGCCAATAGCAACAAGGACAAGCTTTTAATTTAAAGTTTATAACTGGGCACTAGCTTGATTCCCACCAAGAAACTTGGCTTGACCTTCTGTTACTCAGTGAGTTAATATTCCCAGGCATTAATACAGCTGACCTGGCCCGTTTGATCTGACCCGTCCTGGTCCTGCTCACTTGGCACAGCTCAACCCCAACCAGTCACCTGACTTCACCTGACATGACTGGGCCCACCTGACTAGGCTTGACTGACTTGAACCAGCTCAGCCTGACCCAATTGACTTAACCTCACTCACTTGACATGACTGGACTTGGTCCACTTGACATGACCCGATCCACTTGATGTGTCCCGACTTGGTCCACTTGACTTGACCAGACTTGGCTTGACTTGACCAGACTTGGCTTGACACAGCCCAATCCAGTTTGGCCCAACCCACTTGACCCTACTTGATTTCACTGAGTACACTTGACTTGACCCCACTTGTCCCACTTGGACCTGAACTGACCAACTTGGACTTAAAAGAAGAAATATTAAGATCAATAATCTTATCTGCTAAATAAAACAGGCTTATATACAATACTTTAGTATTCTTTTCTCAGGGTTTAACCACTCTTGTTTAGTATTCCTGTCTGGTTTGGTAACCAGCTATCCAGCTGACTAATTTGCATTTCTCCCTCACAATTTAAGACTGTCAGACCCATTTGGTTTTGTCCCCTGACTTGCTGGGGTAGCAAGGCCAGCTCCGAGGTGTCACTGATTTTGTGGTTGCATTGGCACTGCTCTAGCTGTTACTGCTCCACTAGCTGCTCTAACTGACCACTGCAGCTTTGATAACAATTTCAGCTCATTTATCTCTTCATCAAGAATAAATGTTGCATTATGTTGCCCGGTCCTTTCACGCCTTACTAGAATTGTGAGTTTTCCTACATCTCCTGATGTTTTATCAGAATTGCCTACCAAGGATAATTAAACAACATAAATTTAGCATGTCTTAGATCTGTGTCTTTGCCCCTCGTCTTTGATTCCTCAAGAGCACTCCTTTCCTCTTAGCCATCCCGATCTCTGAAATTTGGTGAGAGGATAGGGAAAAGGGGAAACAACTGCTTGTTGGGGGTTTTTTGGGGGGGATTTGTTGTGTGGTTTTTTTTTTCTGAGCCACGAGACTTATGTATGGAAAACAAGAAGATGAAATATGAGCTCTTACAGAAGGGCTATTTTGATACAGAAATGAATAGACTAGTAACAAGCCATTTTTGAGACTCAGTTTGTGATACTTTGGCTGTCAAGCTTTACATTTTCCTGGGATTCAAAAAACACAGAACAATGCTACTTTCTTTTTTTTCAAATTGCCCAATACTTTCAGGATTCATCGATTTTTAGATTCCATCTGATCTTAACCTGGACACTTCCATACTTAAGCTGGCCATTTTTAAGGCATCCCAACACAAGTGGAAGTTTGCTGAATTAGGTCAGGTAATAACTGTCCCTTGTATTATGTATTGATAAATAAAAAATGCATCCACTGCAAGCGTTTTGAAACTGTTTTCCACAAGTAACCAGGTGAGACAAGGCTATCCGAGAAAATGTATTGAACCGTGTCACTCCTGACTGTATTTTTCTCGTATCTACTATATATAGGCAAAATAGGCCATTAATTTTAGCAAAGTTGTCATTATTAAGAAGAATGCATGTAGCCTTAAAATACAGAATGGTCTCAAAGAAAAAACAATAGAGCTAATTAAAGGCAAACATAAATAAGATGGTGTAAATAGGGATAATTAAAAAAAACTTATATGAAACTATATACTTTATATCTAGTAATTAAATATTTCTAAGGTTTAATATAGTGATTATTATGAAGGATCAATTTATTTCCATAAAGTTATTTCCATATCCAATGAAACATAGTTTTATATTACTATTGTCTATCTTGTTTTTCTTTTAAGAAAATACTCAATATTAGAATTAATTTGGACTTTATTATTTGCATTCCTTTTCAGTCAGCTTTTAAAAAGACGGGAAGTATCTGTACCTTTGAAAATTGAACAGCTTTCTGAGGAGCTAGATGCATGGAGAGCTTGTACTCAATTGAACAAGTAGGTGGAAAAATATAAAATTACCATGAATGAAACTATTAGTTTTTAAATGTTTAGTTGTAAATACAGTATTTATTTCCTTTGTAAAATCTGAATATTAATGTAAAAAAAATGAGTACTTTGTGGCTCTCAATTTCTAAAACAAATTAAGATGTATAGTTGAAAAACAAGTGTCTTTTGCTCATAGGTCTACCAATGAATCACCATGCACCCCGCCATCGGAATCGCAGAGAACTGTGTATTCAGTACTCGAGTCACGAATGCAAGAGGAGCCTCTGAAAGGGATGGTTGGGCCAGACTATGTCACTGGATCAAATCTTCCTAGTCATTCTGATGTTCACATCTCTTGTTTGACAGGGCTAAGGATACAGGTATGGTTTCAGAGTGCTAAGGTATTCTTTCTTGGTGATAGCACTGACTAGTTGTGAGGTTGCCATAAATCTAAGGTCCCCCCCATCATTTGCGAGGAAAAATCTTTTCCCTGTTGGCACAGCAGCAGAAGTCAGAAGCCAAGTGCTGACATCTGCTATATCAGAAAGGCTATATAAAGAATAATTTTCCAATAAAATAATTGCTCAGTTTCCCAACCCAAAACTTTATAATTTCCATGGGAGAGATTTCTTTTGTCAAATGTTCTGTCTGAAGCGCATGTAACTTATTGCTTATGACCTCAACACAGCTTGAATAAAACCCAGGAAATTATTTGTCTTCAACCACATTCTAATGTTATTCTGTTGTTAGCATGCATTTCCATAATGATAAATACTATCAAATTTGTAACTCTAGGTTAATTGAAGTCAGATATTAGAAGACTAAATGTTCAAATGTATTTATTCATACTCACATAGAGCTTTATGATCAAAACATACTAGCCCTTATAACACCTATTTGATAAACGTTGTTGTTTCCATAAAGGGAAAATTGACTGAGCCTGAAACACTCCTCTCAGGGTCCTGTCTACAGACAGTGCCTCGGTGTCAATTTACTCTCTTATATGACGCTGAGTCTGTTTCCTCTGTTCAGTGCAAGATGTCAGCCCAAAGAGTACCAGAGTTGTTCAGGGATTAAGAGGGATAGTTTTGCATCAGAAACTGGAGATTGCAAAATGCTGGTGGGATTTTTGAGATAAACAGGATTCAAAATTGCACACCATCAAGTCTAAAAAAACTTGCTGCCAACACTTCCACATCCGACCAATGGTCTCTGGCTGTGGCTGTATTCTCAGTGTTTTCTAACAGCCGTGTAAAGTGCCATTATTGTAATCCATTCAACAAGAATAGCAAATATGGTGTCACCAGCTTGTCAGCCTCGGTGTCCTTATTTCTAGGCTAGTGAACACTGGGAGTCATTGCTTTAGGCACAAATCAGTTAATACTAAGCTATAGAAGCCTAATTGCTTGGGTTTACTAGTTTTAAGTGGCAAGTTTGAAGAACATGACTCTTTAAGAAGGCACTTAAACTGAGTTGCAGCTTCGAGACCATATTTTGTCAAATCAAGTTAATAGCAAATAGCTGTTCTTCCATCGGCTAAATTAGTATTTTGTCCTTCATGCTTTTCACAGTGAGCATTTGAAATTGATCTGTAGACTGCATGTAGACTCCATGTTTTCAAACAATTCACAGAGGCATTATATTGGGGGTTTTGTAGATGGAGAAACAGATCAGCACAGATAATGACTGACACAGTGAAATATGTATGGTATTCTGAAGGAAAAATACCACAATTATCAAAAATCAAAGCAAATATTTAAGGATTATGAAATGCTTGGTCTCTAGATCGTGGAACATTACAAGTTCACTCAATTTATGATATGTAACTATTACCAAAGCTTTTAGTTATTGGGGTACAATTTTTGCAGGAACGTAGATGATAGTTGTAAATCAGGTTTTCATGCCCTCCTCAGATAAAACAAACCGTGTTCTCTGTTGTAGTAGTCTTTACACAACACATGTGAACTTTTTTCTTTCCCTCCCCAAACACTTTTGCTGTACAGGGTCCAGTGTTCTTCCTTGAAGATGGAAAATCTGCAATTTCACTGAACGATGCTTTGATGTGGGCCAAAGTGAATCCTTTTTCACCACTAGGAACGGGAATACGGCTGAACCCATTTTGATGAGACATTTTCCCCTGTACTTTGTAGTGCTTAAAATAACACTCTGGGAGTTAATGCTGATTTAACCTTGATTTTTAAAGGGCAGAAAGATGGCAGCTGACTTCTCTGGAAGGGACTTTGAAAACTGTAAAACGAGAACAAGGAAAGGATTTCTATACAAATGTTTGTTGATAATCCAAAGAAAAAGTTATTTGAGAATCCAAAGAAAAAAAAAAAGTCCTAACTTCATAGACAGCCATGTCTTTTTTAGATAAGAATAGTGTTGTCAGACAATACAGACATATTTCAGTCAACTCTGTGTAAACAGATGCCTTGTGAAGGAAGTAAGCAACTATCTGCACATTATCAAAATAATGATAGCAAACTGTGAAATCCGTAAACATAGTTTCAAATACATAGTCATAGAATTACTTTATTGATAGCCACTGCAACCTGTTTTTACAATAACTGGAATCCTGTGGCTGTTTCACACGTTATCCCCCTTTTTAATTTTAACTAATTTTTACACACAGGATTCTATAGCAAAAGTAAAATTTTAAAAGTGCTTAGATTATTTTTTTCATCAATTAGTTATTGTACTTTAATAGCAGTACAGAGTTGTTTACTAATGTTTCATTTAAATAGGTTTGAATATCTAGATTATAAAATTCTATTTTCTAATAAGTTCATCTTTGACAGCTGTCCCCCTTATAGTTTCTCTGGAAGCTAAATGTATTTATAAAACTTTTTTTTTTTTTTAAACAAAAGGTTTGTACGGAACAAACATCAAATGTATTGAAATTATTTCATTATGTTATATACATTTAAAATACTTGTTTTCTTTTTACATTTTGTATTAGTTATAAATATATATATTAGTATGACAGATCAGAAGTAAATACTTGTGCATATATTTTTATTTACTAAAGCTGTGCTCAAGTGGAAAGAAAAGTATGGCAATAGAATACTAGAGAATATTTAAATTTTAAAGCTGTGTATAGTATAGAATTTAATCATAAGGCAAATCTTATACCTATTCTTGTTAATAATTCTTATAATCAGAATTACTCACCTGTAGAAAAGATGCCTTAGTTATAATAGTCTTTATTAGCTTCATTGATGGCACAGAAGCAGAAATCTACATGATCTGTTGTTATATTTTTTTGCTGCTGCTTTAAAATTTTAAAATCCTGATAGTTACATAAAATGTAAAGAAGTTGCCATTAAAAATCGGTAGAACTATTTCAAGAGCAACTGTTGCAAAACTGGAAATAACACAAGGTCTCCTTTAGCGGAAGCTATCCAACACAATCCTCAATATACAGGTAAGCAGTGCCCTCATTTAACTAGAAATAACAATGCTACTATGCTGGAAACCTGTGATGGAGATCAGACATAAAAAAATTCCTGTCTATCTTCTAACCCCTCCCCCTGCTCCCCCCTCTTTAAAAAGCTAAAATTTCATTTTGTCAGTGTTCTAGAGTATTACTACAGAGCTTCTGGTGTAAGGATATATTGGGTGGGGGGAAAGTTGAGCTGTTTTGTAACCTATACAAAGCATTTTTGTACATATTTGGATGTTGGAACAGAATGTTTTACTTTGTGCAGGTATTGTTTGGAAAAATGTTTTCCTTTGTTTAACCCTGTGGAATTTGGGGAATGAAAGCTGGGTTTCAATGAAATGTCAAATAAAAGACTAGCAATGTTTTGGCACATAAATTGTACAACCTTGTATGTAAAAGTTGTTTATATCAAGTTGAAGAGCAAAGGCAAAAACTGAGCATGCAGCCCCAGGACCGATGATTGGGATCTGAAGGATTGACTCAGCTGCCACTCTACTATATTTCCAATTTTTTGCTGTATCCTAAGGATTTTTACCAATATTTCACAGTTTAAATATCATATGTTATGTACTATAACTGCATCGATTCGTTGTGCATGAATTGTGCCTTACTTGGAATCTTAGACAAATCTACTCCCTCTTTAAATAAGAGAGTGACGGTTAAGAACTCTTTCATTGCTCAAATACACAAATTAAGTCAAAGGGTGCTTGTTACATTGGGAATCCATCAGGTGTGACAGTCATTGTGAATAACATGAGGTTGCATTTTCTTTAAGGTGGTTGTACCCCATGTCGTGAGGGGAACATACAAAAGGGGTTGTAATTGTGTTATTGCTACAACTGTGGTCGCAACTGTTAAAATATAGATTCATCCTTTTCAAAAATACTTTCAGATTGTTTGCTGATGTGTGACTTCATTGTCTGGCACAGCTAGACAAATACAGATATTTCCCCTTAATATTAAAGAATCCTTTGTCTTTAAATAATTGTTTGACTCTTCTGTAAACGTCATACCTCTATGTTAATGTAGAAATTTATCAAGCTAAACAGCTAGTGCTTTCCAATTGCTGTTAAATCTCAGTTAAGTGTAACACCACTTTATCCCCACCAAATCAAATTCATTGATCTGTTGAAAGAATCTGGCCAATATTACTGACATTCGTAAGCTTCACAGGCTGCAGTCACATATGGGACTTCCTTAGGTGGGTTCCAAAACAATACAAAAAATTCTGTCATGCTATAAACTGTTCCCATTGCAAAGACTGCCTTTAAAATGAGATACGACACTTTAAATCTACATTACTGAATTTCTTCATTGGGTAAAATAATTTAAATCCGGAATTACAACAGTTTAAGATAACACTAATGCAAGGAAATCCATTCATTCTTTACACAGAAAACAAAACTACTGAGTCTAGATACCTTTTTCGGAATAGGCATTGGGGTTTTTTTTTAAAACTTCAAGCTTATACATTTATGTAGGAAGGAAATTAAATCCAGGATCATCTTTGCTCAAGATAAAAATTACTAAAAACACAGAGTAGGGAATAGATTTAGAAAAGCAGTTGTGAAGACCAGTATGCATTTGTACAATAGGTCAAAATATGAAGACGTGAAGTATGCTTTCATGCTTAGTGAAAATTCCAAATACAACAATTATAGTTTGTAGCTTCTAATGTTGTATCAGTAACATCTGTGTCAGAAAAATTCACTGATAAAACAGTAAGCCAGTTCTAGGAAGAAATGAAGCCAAAAAGGAAGCTAGGCAATGTTATAAAAACAAGTAAATTACTGTGTTGCAGATATTAAGAAATAATAACAAAAGCTGTATTTTAGAATGTGATGATTTCAAGGGTTTTGATTTATTTGCTTAAAACATAATTGTTCCCTAATGCACAGTTAACTTAAATTTATTTTTGTTGATTATGCAGTCAACACTACTGTAATCTGAATGGGCTTTGTGTTCCAAAGTTCCAATCTCTGGGTGATCCTCTCAGTGGTCTCCTGGGAGGTGCCAAACATCCATCGTACCAGGATCTGTCAGCTTGTTTCACCTGGTTTTCTTTAAAGTGAAGACCTGTTTTGCCTCTTGTTTCTGAGGAATCTAGATGCAAGGGGGAAGGGGGCAGAACTGGAAAACTGTATTAAAAGAAACAGTGGCTTTGAAGATTCCAAGTATTACAACTCCATAATTTAAAAGTGACAATGCTGTTTTAATCACCTTTTTGTTTAGTGTACAATTTTATATTTAAACAGTGAAATAAGGCCTTTTCTTCACTTAGGAAGGCAGCATTTTATCCCTGCATGTATACATAAAGTGGAAGCACTACCCTCTTCTGAGGGTATGATTATTTGAACCAGTGTAGACTATTGTTGATGAGAAAAGGGAAAAATATATACAAAAAACCTGAAAATTGATCTGCTATTTAATAAATTTACATTTTACTCCAGTTGCATAACACTCATACACTGCCCCAGGGAATGTTGAGTGTAGCCACACAGCAGTCATCAAACACAGGGAAAAATTCAGCAGACTGTACTCACGTCCCAGTTCATGTTCTCAGGGCGCTCCCCAACCATGTTTAGTCAAGCATGACAAAGGCAGCGGAAGGATGCCCTGCTCCTATCTGCCTTCACTTGTCATTCTGAAACTTAGCACCTCAGCTGTGGTAAAATACAACTGTCCCACACTCTGGTCCTACTCTTCTGCTTTTTAAGAAAATAAAAGCCAACAATCAAAATACTCACGTGGATTCTCGTCTTCCTCTTGCACTCTCATTTTCATGTGCATGTTAACGATGGCATCAACCTTCTGTCTGTTTTTGTCAATACTGGGTTCCATGGTTATTTCTGTTAACCTGATGTTACTCTTGCTAGCCTTCGAAGCTGGCCATCTGGCAACCATGGCTAACTGCCTGATAACAGTAGTCTGTAAAATCAGCCTCCCTGTCTTGAAGTTTTTCAATTCTGGAGAAAAAGGTGTTCAGGAATTGATTAAATTTTTTAAAAACCCATTCAATAGTAGTCATTAATTTTTATAGTTCTATAACATATAATTACTTTTGTCTTGAAAACAGGGAAACCAATATACAATCATCTTAAATAGCTTGACCAAAACTATTCGGTGAAGCTGAAGGAAATTGAACAACAGTTGATATCCAGGCCTGTGAGCTCAATCCACTAGGTTAAAGCTTCTGAAACTCGTCTTCCAGTCAAATTTCCCTTTAAAACACATTTTTCAGTTTTGTCTGTGCTGCTTCTTGCCAAATCAGGGTAAGATATGAAAGATGTCGAGTAACAGGCCAGCACTAGTGATGAACAGGGACAAAACTGCCCGTGGGCATCACCGACTCGCCCTCCCTCAGTTGGCACCGTGCAGGAGTCTCTGCCGCGCTCCTGCTGCTCCTGCTTCGCATGGAGCTTCAGCTGCCATTTTGCAAAAAAACTTTATGCAACAGGAAGAAAAAAGGGTTTGGGCATGGGCAGGTGTGAAGGAGATGTCTGTATGGTTTTGTTACCCACACCGAGATTTCTTGTTGTCCCCCAAAAACCCTTTAAGGCACCCACAGAGGCTTTCAGTACTAAGATCTAAGTTGTACAAATACAAAAATGAGACAAGTGTTGCCAAAAGCAACCGCTTAGCGTGTGTGTGTACGTGTTCTGCATCTCACTCCTGTGGCGTGGGAACTCAAAATGACGGAATTTAGACCGGCGCTGCGTCCCCGCCCCAGCAGCATCGCCGCCGAGCTCGGCCCTGGGTGTGCGGGGGCAGCAACGCCACAGGGGCCCCGGCTCCAGGCACCGCGGGAGGAGTCCCCGCCGAGACAGACACAGCACAAGCGGGCGCTGGCACCGGCTCCCGCTCCGCGGCCCAGCCCGGCCCCGGCTGCGGGGCCGCCGTGGCGGTGGCGGTGCCAGCCCGGTGGCAAAGGCGCGGAAAACCTCGTGTTCCGCGTGTTCTCTGAGGCGGCCGTGCCGTGTCCTGTGCGCGTCTCTCGGGTGCTTTGTTTTTCAGCAAGCCTGCAGGATTTCACAGTTGGATTTCTTTGCTGAATTGAGATATTACACTGCAACTTACCCCCTCTTCCCCCGCCCCGAAAATGTCTTAAAGGCATTTTTTTGCTGGTATAATAATTCATATAACAAGATATTTCAGCCAGTAAAGAAGGCTCCTTCTAAAAGTGGGTGCGCTGTAGTAGTCTTTAACAGTGCTCTGACATGTTTCAATGTTTATTTCAGATCCTGGTTCCCAAGATTTTATTACATTTATTTCATACTAAGAATTCAACCCATCATAGCTACATTGTAATGGGGACCCCACAGAATGAGAACAGGAACAAACCTGTTTCATTTCTTGCTAAAGAAGGGATCATTTTTTGGAAATAATTTTACCAAACACTAATGTCAGGTATTTCATGACCGTGTGGTTTTGGTATGTGGCATTAAGCGTGTCTGACCTGCCAGAGACCTGTTCCAGTACTTAGTTCTGCCCCAGCAACACCATCCATTCCCTATTTTGTTTGTTCCTGTTACATAGTAACAGAAGTGATGCCCATCCAACCGGCTCAGCTTGCCAAAGTGACTCTATTTTCATATAATTATCTGGTAGCAAAAGATAACAGATTATGTAGAGCATTGCATATTGCCCAAGACTGAAGTAATAATATTGCTGGCAGCTAGTTCTGGATTACTCTTCTGGCTAGTCTACCATTCTACAGAAGTAAAAAGGAGTACCAAATACCTGTGAACTCTGAAGCCAGTCTTGTTTGCTCTTTGGATGATAGCAAGGATCGGTGGGAACAGACATTGCAAACGCCACGTGAGCATGAACACAACCCATTTGTGGATGAGATGGCTTGGACTCTGATGTGACTCTCAGCAAAACGTCTGTCATCTAGTTTTGTTTCAAACAGATGTTTTGCAGAATAGCCACACTTCCTGAAAACTAATCTTATTGTATAGAATGAGAGAGCTTTTCTTTTAATTACGTGTCTCCTGAGTCAAACTTGAAAAGCGCTACGCACACCTGAAGGTGAGGGTCTAAATGATCTCATTCAACACAGAAAAGTGCAGCAGTGCCACAGTTGTTTTGGCACTTCCTTGTTTCTTGAAGTAATACACGGTCATGGTATTGAACATATGAATACAAATTATTAGTGTCTGGATGAAAACCAAAAGCACCCAGCTTGCTCCATTACAGAGTATATACATTATGGACTCCTAAGCAGGTCCTCTTACTTGCATCTGATTTTACAGGGACTCCAGAAGAGGCCCTCACTAGAGTTTTTGCAGGAAACCGAAGCAAATTCAGATCACTTTTAACAAGGGCAAGTGTCAGAGAGCTGCATTTTACTAGATGGATATTTTTTAGCAACTGAGTAAGCATTTTTCTTTGTGAATACTTCCTCTATAGTTAGTTCCTCAATCAGCATTTTTCCAGTAGGAACATAAATACTGGAAGGAGTCACTGAAAAAGAATGGAAGAGGGTGAATCACCAAGGGCAAGTGGTAAATTTTCAGCTGTCTCATGCTTTGGTTTGCAGGAATTGAGCATCAGTCACTGAGGCAGTAACGTGTTCTCAGAGGAAGACCAAATGAAAAGATTGAGAGAAAGAGAGCTGTATTTCGACGAAGCAGTCAGATCACCTTTTTTTGACATGACTGGCAATCATCACCATGCAAAGGTATGAGCAAGGCAGAAATCCTTTGGCTTTTCTAATGTCTCTTGGAGGTGTCAGCACTCCTCTGCCTAGAGAGTTCAACAGTAACATTTCGACCTGATCACAGAAATTCCTGCTGGAGCATTCTGGGATTCTGCAACATGATCTTTGGAGCTGGGTAATTGTTTATGAACTAGACAGCAAGAGTAATAATGTCCTTTTCAGAGTGATACCTGTCCTGATACAGGGAACTGATTTATTTCTGGAGCCTTACATCCACCTCCAGAACCTGAGGCTGAAGATTCAGTATCCACATCTCCACGATATGCCTTCAGAAACCTCACAGATACTACACAATAATATATGCCTTTCTCTGAGGCAAATAATTATTTAAGATGCCCATGAGTTGTGATACAGAATTGTTATGAAAAGACCCCAGATAATTCTGTTTCACAAGAGGAAACCAAAAGTATCTCAGCATTAAGGCTTTTGAGGAATATTCCTCTGGAGCTTTTAAAGTTAATAATTGTACTAAAAACCAAAGAATCAATGTAAACTGTGCATGGCTGAAAAAGTTGTGATTATATTCACAGCAGCATAATTCCAATTCACAGCACAGGCAGTGAGGAACAATAAAGGAAGTTCCTCACTGTCATTAATCAATTGTCCATACAAAGAAAAGGAAGAAAAATTGACATATATTTGTTTTATTTTTATCAGTGTATATAGTGCACATATCACCACGTATTTTTAGGTACATAAACAATAGAAATTTAAAAACACATAAAATAATGACTCCAAATGGACAAACTTAACAAATAATAATGAAGAAACTCGCTATGGTTCGGGTGTGTCAAACAGATTTTAAAAGTATAAATACAATTAAAATTAACAGCACTAAAGCTATTTAGTAAGTGTTAAGCTCAAGCTACACAATCATTTCCCAGAGTATCAGCACACTTCAATTCAGCTTTATTAGCACCTTGGTACCAGTTGCTGAATGGCTCCCAGTTATTATTATATACTAACACCAGGTGTCAAAGATACATCTATTTTTTTAAGTAATATGCAAAAGGCTTTTTTTTCCGCCCAGCAGTTCTTTAGATAAAATGTAGAATAAACAGAAAGAAGAAAAAGTACTTGTTATTCAAGTTTCTAAAGGTTCATTACTATGTTATCTATACTGTAAGAAATTCTTCAGTATCGTTGGCAACTGGAGTTGTGGGACAAGGTGCAGTCTAGCTCTTCCTAGGTAATTTCGGATACGTAGTCGGCAGAGCTGGCAAAGAGAAGATGGTGTGGCTGCAAACAAAAAAGGAGTTCAATTATACAACTATAAAAGCCAGTACTTTGCTTTACAACAGTCTTGCACAGTAATGGGATTTCTAGAAAAAATGTTCCCATTTTGCAAATACATCCTTTTCCTTCCTTTCTTTTCCTTCATTGCCTTTTGCCCTCGAAGATAAAGACTGGGGCTACTGAAGCCTTATTAATAATCAGGGAAATACTTAAAAAAGTTCAAGTCAGCAAATACTATGTGTTTTTAATTTTAAAACCTGCTCCTAGAAAACATCTGGTATCCACAACTTTAAAAACTGCAGGGTTTCTTTTTTTTTTTTTAAATATATAGGACAGGTGAAATACATGCTATGGCACTACAAGCTGCACTACCAATGCATCTCTGCAACAAGAATAAGCTGGCAAAATACCCAGATCCTGGACCACGTTTAAGTGGTCTTACCAGCTCAAGGTGACACCTTTGTCCCTGTGCACCCTCCCCACCCCGCCCTGCCTCACAACGAACACATTCCTCTCTGTGGGCAATAAAACCATGTGCGTTTCATGCCAATTCATTTTTTTTGATGTCTTTGCTGTGGCTTTTAAAAATCCTGCTAGCCTGGGTAATTTTGTGATGACTGACTGGTTTTAGAGGTTTTTTTAACAGCATTCTGACTACAGAGATGTTTTCTGGAGGAAAACACTGATCAATGTAGTTATCAGTTCACCTCTAAAGAGATGCCCATGGTTATTGCAATAGTTTCTCTGCTTATTTCCCACCTTCGTCTTGTGGTTTATTTTTACACTGTACATAGGCCAGTCTGAACAAATCCAGTTCCCTGTGGGATATTCTCTCTCTCTCTAAGGCAAAAGATCTTTAAGAGTTTTAAGGGACTCTTAAGTGTTGACTCCTATTTCTCAGGTACTTATAATTCAGTAGAAAAAATTTAGAAAATGAAACTTCTTATACTTTTTGCTTACAATCAAAATAATGTGCTTTATATGCACTTAAAATATATTTTTAAAATATTGCAACAGCTGGCCAAAACTAAATATATCTTAAATCTGAAATGGAAATATTTTGTTTCTTTTTAACAAGGTCTGTAACAGCCAATAAAAATGTAGCTTTAATGTCTAATTGTGTAAACACCCAATAAAGAGAAGACGATATTACTGGGTATTTTTATAGTTAGAAATGAATTTACCTGAATGTTAAAATATTCATTTCATAAAGCACAATCTTAGCTTCTATAACATAGATTGTTTGGGCTGTTGGGGTTCTTTGGAGGTCTGGCTTGGTTGGTTTTGTTTTTGTTTTGTTTTGAAGAATACAAGTTACAGTTGTAAAAGCACACGTGAAACTTACCTTCATGGAGGAGCAGCAGACTCTCCACTAAACTGCTTGGAGCAGCTAAATCAACAGGCCTCTCAAAATCTGTATTTTTGGCATTTATGTCTGCCCCAAATTCCAGGAGTAAGTTTACAATCTCTGTACTAGAATGCTGGGCAGCAGCGTGGAGTGGAGTTTCCAAATGCTTTCCTTTCTGTACATTGGCACCTGGTGGGTAGATGCACATAAAGAGATGTAAGAAGAGATTAATTAAAATTGTCATTGAGTAAAGATGATGTTATTATACAAAACAAACAAAAAAACCCCACTGTCCTAGAATGCCACAGTGACTTTAGCCACTTTATTAGTTTTATTGCATAGCACTACAGCTAATCATATCAGTAAGATTTTTTGAACCCATACACTTATCCTCGGTTTTATTACCTAAGCACTACTGGATTTTAAAGGAAAATACTTTATAAAAAGAAGGAAAATAAAAAGAAAATTAGAAAACGCTTTATAAAAAGAAGGAAAAGAAATGAAATTAGGTCATGTGAGCATCATTGTTAACCTAGTTAAAAAAAGTACATTTTGTACATGTTTAAGAAAACTTGCACTACATAAAAATATGCTTTCCTTGTTTAAGTCTTTAGAAAGTATCACTAAACTGAAGTTTAGTAGTTATGTTTCTGTAAGTACACCAGCTCAAGAAGGAATCTAACTTGGACGCTTGATAGTTTTTCATGTGTTGAAGCTGGCAAAGGGTTTGAAGTAGATTCCCATCCCATCCAACCTTTATCAAGAATTTTTCTACTTAAGGTGGGGTACACAAACAGGAAAGCTAATAGGGAAAAAAAGCCCAAACCTTTAATTCTCCCAATCCACAGGCTTCTAATTATTACACTTTTATATTAATAATGAATTGCTAATTTATTTTAAATGAAAATGGGCTAAATTAATTTGCAATAATGCATTCATATTCAAGAAAAAATTATCCATACAAGAGTTAAACAACACTAGCTAGTATGGAAGCTTCCCTTACAAGGAAACTGTTAGTGCCCTGAAAACTGGGTTTCCCCAACGGTTTTCTAGATTATTCTAGGAGACGAACAACCCAGACTTCTTAAGAGAGCTTTACTGATCTTGTGAGACCAAAAATTGGCTTCTGTACCAAGCTTTCTCTCTGAATCAATGGTTTTTGCCTTTATGATTCTCGTTGGAGTAAAATAATTTAATAATATCACAGGCCTAGCAATTAAATTGGAAGTCTGAATAACTCACTGTTCTCAGTATTAACAATCTGAGAATACTTCCACAGCATCACTCTCTTGCCTATTTCATTGTCTACTCGCTTTTCAACTTCTAATACATTCTCATAAACTGAAAAAATATGAAAAATTCAAACTGACATAAGTAGTTACTTATCTTCTCAATTTACATACCTTTTCTACTTCAGGGCACCCACGAATGTAGAATATGCCCTTCTGTTACTGTTTTTAATGTATGATAGTATTTGAAGCCCAAAATATGCTAATTATACTTCTGGGGTTCTTAAACATAAAAATCATGACATAGGATAATCATATAAGGAGACTGACATATAAGGAGAAACAACTTAACTGCTTGTTTACATTCTAATAAACCTGCAATTAACTAGAAAAAAAAATGCTGGTGCAATGATGGCAAGTCTGTAATTATTCATCTATACATTTTCATTCATTGTGCTGCAGGACACAAAAGCCCTGTATGTCATCACCTGAAATACAGGAAATGATCCTTTAGCTATGCTGACTGTGTCCCTGGACTTGTGCTGAAACGACGTCTCTTTCCCATTAATTAAATAAATAATGTGGAATTTAGGGTCAAATGCCTTTTACCTTACCTCTTGTCTCTGCAACTCAGCCTCTCTGCCTTGTAAAAAGATCAATTAGAACAGACTGGAGAATGAAAAAGGGCAGGACTACATTGCTAAAAAAGTTCTGTTGAAAGCTCAATGATTACTATATGAAATTCCTTTCTCAAAGCTGATGTTTTACTTTTGTTTTTCCTACAGGAAATTAACATCTACAAAACTGAAGTAGATGCTAAAAATTTCAAATATAGATTCTTATTGGTCTTGCTTCCTTTTTCCCCTCCTATGCTTGCTATGCCACGAAAAAGATGAAAGACACAGTAAGTTATTATAAGAAAACATGCATCACAGAATAAACTTAGAAGTAGAGCCTTGCAAGCAAGCATTCTAGTTTCATTGGCTCACTTCAGTATGCTTATTTTAAAAACTAGTAATGTTTTTTTTTTAAATCATGACATACCTGCATATAGCAGCTTTCGAATACAATGGATCTGCTGTGAAACACATGCTACATACAGAGGTGTTCCTAAATGTGGAAGATCTTGGTCAACATCTATACCCCAGGAGATCAGCACCTCCAGACAGTCACTGTGACCTGGCAGAACAAAGCATGACAGTGTGCTTGATTTCTGTAAGCTGTCTCACAGACAAAACCAGACACGTTTCTTTGCACTATTACTGAGACATTCATCAGCTGCTCCGTGTTCGTTCAGCAGGTAATTTCCTACCTCTACTGGCCGCTTCATGAGTTGGTGATGGGAGACAGGACTCCCACTGAGCTTTGGCACCATACTCCAACAGGAGCTCGGCACATGCCGCACTGCCTCTTGAACATGCGTTAAATAAAGGTGTCACTCCATCAATTGTTGTAGCGTTTACCTGGAATATATAAAATCTATTTAAGAACAGAATTGAAAGAAAGGTAGATTTTTAAACAGGATATAGTTAGAAATTGCATTCAAATACCAAAAAAAATTACCAGTTAGAATAGCGTAGCTTAACTGATCAGTCCCTGTTCTACTGTCTTCCTCTCACCACCTCTCTCAGCTGAAATTAGTTTATTATTATTCTTATTAAACTATGTTGAATAAACCAAATACACCTGGAGTACTAAAGATCACACATTAACATCTGGGCAATAAATAATTTTCAAAAGTTATTGTACTTAGCTTGTTTCATTGATACAGAAAATCTACACTTTGTGTAGTAATGGGAAAATGGGAACCTTCTCTCTGCAGCTCTGTCAAGAATGCAAACTCCATATTAAATATGGGAATTATTTGCCATTTTCTTCTGTGGTTTTAATCTCCAGGTTGGGGTGACACTTCACAGGACGGAGACAAAGCTAATAGTACAGGCTTGCTGTTTTAATACCAACTTCACCACCTCACTGGTTAACTGAATATTCCCAGTGTGAGAGAATGAGGAGAGGAACTAGGCAAATTTGTGAGGGCTGATAATACTACAGGAAGGAGCACCAGTATTAGGAAAGGGCTTCTCCCAAGACTCTGGCCTATCTTCTCCCATGCAGCCCCCAAACCCATCAAAACAATGAAAAGTACTAAAAAAATTCAGATATAAAAATCAAATCTGTTCTTAAAGTTTTGTCCATAGTATCTATAGTTTTGTATCTTTAGAATCCTTGTGCTAGCTGAAATGGGGTGGATTTTGTTTGGGAAACTTATTTTTTCTTTTTCTGTATTAACGTAGATATATTCTATATGGTTCTGAAAAATGAATTGTAAGGACAATAAATATTTCCATCACAAAGATCAGAGATTTGGGAAACTATACATTTGAACTCTGATGTCAGCAGAGATTGTTGTGAAAGTGGTCTGCAAAGTCCCGTTTTTGTTTCTGGATGACAGATGGCCTGTGACAAGAGAACAGAAAAAAACCAGAGCTTTTTCCTACTTAGACCACAGGATCTTAAGAGCACACAGGTACAGTGTGACCAAAGACCTTCTGGAGCCTAAAAGAGCAGTCTCCTGCAAGCCACTCAAATCAAGAAGAAACCAGTAAAGGAGAGGGACGCATTCCATATTTTTTAAGAGAAATAATGTAATGAAATTCAGAAAAGAAATAAGGCTGGTGACATACTGCTAGCGGATTCTCTTCAATTCATAGCTCCTAACATTCTGTGATTCTGTCTCAGTGTCTGTTCAACTCCCATCTATTTTCCCTGTTACTGTTCTTCGGTTTGACACCTACTCATACACATATAATAATGTGGTTTGGTTGGTTGGTTGGTTTTCTTTGAACCTAACATCTCTCTAATGATGTTTCTTTGACCCATCACTTTCCCTTGCTAGCTTTCAGATGGCAGCTTATTGTAATTAAATTATATGAATGCAATCAATAGGGTGACTACAGAGAAATACCAGTTAAAAAAACAAATCAAGGAATATATCCTTCGCAGTTAAATCAAGGTTAGCATTGGCCTTCATATATAAAAAGAAAAAAAAACCAACAACACGTTACATTTGCTCCTGCTTCAAGAAGGATTCTTGCACATCCTACATGATCTCCCAGGCAGGCTTCATGAAGTGGAGTTACTTGGTCAATTGTTAGTGTGTCAACATTGTACCCCTAAACAAGACATGAATGACATATAAAGATCATACAAAAGCTGTTAAGAGTAGTTTCCTCACACTACTGTTCAAATGAATAGTTTACAATACTATAAGTAGGCCTAAAACTCTACTTGCAATAAATAAATCTTCCGTGAGCATGAAAAGAATCTTTCATCAATCAGTGTTTCTAACAGAATAAAAGGGTGTAAAGAAGATGGAAACAGACTGTTGAGATGCACAGTGATAGGGCAAAAGGCAACAGACATGAGTCAGAATGTGGTGAATTCCAATGAGTTATATGGAAAAAAAATTCACTGTAGGGACAGTGAAACCCTGGAACAGGGGTCCAGAGAGATTGGTGCATCCCCGCTCCTGGTTGGAGTGATCATCTTCAAAACTCAACAAGGCCCTGAGTCTAAACTGTCCTGTGATTATATAATTCTCTGACTTCAGGTCCAAAATATCTAAAGCCATGAATTTTAGCAATGTAAAAATCAATCCTTTGAAATTTTCTGCAGTAGATGTCTTTTGATTCTTAAGAACTAATCATTACATCTGTTGGCTTTCATCAAATGTATTCTATAGCATATATCTTCAGTATTGTAGTAGCTAATATGACAATACTGTAATATTAAAATTTAGCAGTTTACAGTCTCACCCTGTGCTGTTAACTATATATACATATATTTTTTAAATCACAACTATGCAAAACCCAGAATCTTTCAGTGATTCCTGCTCTCAACAAGTGTCTTCATGACTAGCTCAGTTTACCTGAGGGCTTCAAGCAGTGGAACTACATCGACTTATACCATGCAAGAAAGGAAGACTTCTATACATTTAGATTCAACTTTGGTAAAAATAATTTTGGGGGAAGTTTTAAAACATACAGAAGAAATATTTTAAATATTAACTTGTATCTTACTATATAAAATTTTTTGAAATGTGTATTGCTCTGAAAGGTTCAAGTGAAAGAAGCAAAGCATACTAAATCTGCATTAATAATCTATGCTGAGAAATAATGTAACATTTAAAATGAAAGTAATTTTAAGAACACAGCCTTCACCTGTGACAATAAAGTCTTTAGAGAAAGAAGACGTCCTTGACTGGCTGCCTCATGCAGAGGTGAGCGATCTGCCCAAGAACCTATATAATAACAACATTTATTTAGTAAACCACATGAATTAGAAGGATTTTGGAATGTATAGAGCAAAGCAAAAAATATAATGCACAGAATGAAGTCAACTATCGTATGAATTTTTTTTCCTCTTTAGAGACTGTATATCAAATTATCAGTTTCTAGACAATAAAAACTGCTCTATTATTAACTGTAAAGATCTTTAATAAAAGATTATGTAGTACAGAGGACAAAATATTAATATATTGATTTCAGTAATCTGATGTAAGAAATTCATTAATTGCCATATTTCCCACTTCTATTTTTGCATCGTTGATTTTTTTTAATAATAACTTCTTTTTGCAGCTGGCATATAAAAATTTATAACTTCAACAAACTGATATTTGAACTTAAGCCAGACATAAACTTGCCTGAAAAGTCCTGAAAAAGCTGATGTATATGAAAATGAATATGGAAATTCTTATGTATCATTAGATTAATCTGCAACTACTACACAAGTGCAAGGAGAGAAATACAGTGAGAATAACACTAAAAAAATTGCTATAGCAGAAATATGACATTAAGTCTAAGTTGTCATTCTAATAGATTATTAAGGCTAAAAATAGATATGCTTAATGTAAGGGTTTGGCATTTATTTTCATTTATTTATCACCCCCAAAAAAGAAAAGGGGAAAAAAGAAAAAAAGAAACCCAACAACCACTCTGCCTTCACACACATAAACCCCTGCAACTCCCAGCCCAGGTCCCAGAGTCATCCTGTGGTTCCAGATGAAGAACCTGCCATTTCCTCTAGACAAGTGGCCACCGACAGGTCCCTTCTGGCCAGACAGGGTTGCAGGCACAGCTGATACCAACTTATTGTATGAATTCTGCAAATCAAGTTTTGAGAGATTGTGCAAGGAAGAACCATCTTCAAAATATATTATGAATTATCAGTATTTATTCCTGTAAGAAGAAAATCACTGGGACTGTAAAATGCTAATACAGTCACTCAAGTCCCCCAAAATCCCTGAAGAAATGTAGGGAGAATTAGCCATGTGGGAGGATTTGGTAACAACAGCAGATGAATCTCCAACGCATGGCTGTGTCCATTGCGATGGAGCAGGACCGCCTGCAGAGCCAGCTACTGCATCTCAGTGCCAAGGCCATGAATTTTAAATGAGACGGCTATTGCTCAGTCACTGCCAATCATGTGTCTAAGCTCTCAGATAACTACGCACTAGAAATAGACCCTGTTTCTGTTTCCCATTGGACTCCTTCTGTCCACTAGCCTGTTTCAGAAAGTACATTTTGGGTTCCAATAAACAACCCCCTCAAATCACATGAAGAATAACTGAAAATATTAAGACTGCTCAACCTGAAAAGAAATTGGAGCATAGTTAAAAACATATGAAATAGTGTGCAATATGGAAATTGAGATAAAACCTCCGTTTTTCTAGAGGTGTTACTGAATGAAACTAAAACTTACTCAGACCTAAGACTGTATCTTTTCACAGAACATAAAACTACACTGTGCAACTCAGTGCTACTGCATGCTACTGAAATCAAAATCTTAGCAAAACAAAAGCACAGCTGAAAAATATAGGAGATTAAAGCTTTTTAAACCTGATCTTCAAAAAGCATGGAGATTTCTGTCATGTCAGAGTATCCAGTATCTCTGAAGCTCCTTGTACTCTTTCATCTGTGGGAGCAGATGTACCATAGGCAAGATCCAGCTTCCAATACTCTTCCAGAATTATTTGCACTAGGCTCTGATCATCTGTCTGTGCATGTGTATGTACATGCACATACATTGTTCCCTATACTTTTTACTTTAGATTTATTAAAGGCATGATTTTGCAATTCTTATTGCTAGTCAGAGTAACAGCTGAAAAAAAAAAACCAACCAACCCACCATCCCATACATGAAGTGATTGGGATTTTAAGGGGTATTATACTACAAAAACTGCCTTCAGAAATATCAAAGGCACCTGATTTTGAGAAAACATCAATATTTTCTCTGTCATCTCAATAAGCTCAGACGTATTTATCCTGTTGTAGGTTGGATGTGTGCAGTTACTATGAGAATTTTGACGAACATTTTCCTTTTTTCTGCAGTAGTAACTGAACCAGCACTCCAGTCATTCTAGTTCAAATTAATTAAATCCATTAAGTTCTCCTGCTGGCAGCTGCGAAGGATTCCTCAAAAATAATTAAAAGCTGTATTTAGAGGTTGCTTTTGAAATATTGCCCTTGTCTCTACAGATGAGAACTTCTTTCTCAAGCATTTATCTTACTCCTAATTTAATAGAGAGGGAATGAAAAAAAGAAAAAGACACAACTATTATATGGAAAAAAATCTAACAAAACTGTAGTATCATGAAGTTTTTATGCTCATTAATACACTCATACTTTGGACATTCTTGTAGGCGTGTATAACTCAGCACAAAGATGCAGGTAGGATCTGAAAGCAACACTTTTTCCAGTTTTCTTTCCTTCACCTCCTTCCCTCTTGGATTGCTCAGAAGAATGTCTCTCAATGTCGTAACTCCAGTGGCATTTGAGATTCAAATGATGCCAGATCCCATCGTGAGCTCTGTTTTGCACCTAGACCCACCTTATATCCCTGCCTTCATGTAGAGAAATGCAGCAGTTCACTGTTTCTGCTAAATCCATTAAATGCAAAATGCTTGTATCACTTCTACTAGAAGTAAAATTTATAAGCAAAATGTGGCAGAAATATTTTGTGCAAATTAAGTTTGGAAAAAAGCTTTCCAATTCCAACTGATTTATCAATAAATATAGTAATTCATCATTAAATACAACAGGGACGATAATACGTTCAAAATAAATATGTATCATAAATAAACTTCAAAGTTGTCTTAAAAAAAATTCTTTGTCTAGATTGCTGCCTTCTGCTAATCTACAAACGTGTTATGTCTCTCACTTAGAAAGCATTAATAAGAATATAAATGACGACATTTTTTCATCCATTGTTGTCTGTAACAGCAGTATTAGCAAACACGGTCTATTCCAAAACTGTTAATGCATTAATTCCCTACTGATGTCGTCTCTGACAGATGCTGAATACAAAGTATGTCTAACTATATTTAGAAGCCACATTAGTTCCAAGTTCTCTGGTGTATAGTTTACCAGGAAAGGCATTGCTTTGTAAACACTAACAAGAAAGAATAAATATATTCACTATATTAACAGGTGAAGCTAAAAAACAAATTACAAAGTATCATACAATACCTAAATCTCCATCTCCCCATGGCACTTCCAGCCAATTGCAATTATAAATCCTACTCATTGCTTTCAATCTGGAAAATAAAAAATAATAATAATAAAAAGAATCTGCTCTTGCTAATTAGGCCTGTTCTTAATACACTCCAGCTATGTTTGGAAAGAGATCAGCAGCTCACTGTAATATGAACTTTCACCCTGCAGTAAACACAGCTTTGAAGATACCAGCATACACAAGTTGCCAGTTTCTTTTCTTGTGCCAAAGGACTACGGCCTTTTTTGTTCATTTTTCACATTTCTTTTTTTTAACAACTTTTCAAAGTGCCAGTATCTGTGCATTTGCCTTCCAAGACCGGTTAACTGGAATTTCAACACAAGAGAAACTCACAGTGAAATTAAGAGGACTCTGAGCAGAAAAAGATCTGCAGGACAAACTCCTTTTTTAACTTCAAACAATGAGACACACAGTTTTGTTTCCTCTAAAATCAGTATTAGTACATAGATTTGTAAGGGAAGCACTGCCAAATATTCATGTGTTATTCTACCACTTACTCATAATATACTGAGAAAAGAAATAAAAAGAAATAAACACAGATATTCTGAATATGTTTCAAATGCTATTTGATCTGTATGCTGAACTGGTTTTTTTTTATTTTAGCCGTTCACTATTGCTTTAGTTGTCTTCTGGTTGTTAAATTGGGGTTTGGATAACTATTCTCAGCAGTGAAAATCCAAAAAAATGGGGATTTGCAATTCTAACTTTGATGCATTTCTAAGTCATCAATGTTATTTTCTTCACATTTTCCCATAGACTTCACTCCTTTATATCTACCTGCAATTACCTGTAAGTCATTCCTGCATTTATGACCATAGAAGTAATATACTAAGTTAAAATATTTTTGTAAAGATCATTAACTCCAGTCATTCCATTCTTTCATTTTTAATTCTAAAAAAATGTGTAGTCTTCAAACAAACAAACAAAATCAGTATAAAAAGTATACTAGAAAGTTGGATTTTTAAACCAAGGAGGACTGGAAGTGAATGAAAGTCTTCTCGCTGACTTCACCGGCCGAAGATTTATGCCAGGGTTCAGCAATTTAAAAAATACTGCTCTAAGGGTAAATACATGGTGATCAGTCCTCAGAGAAGCGGTATCGTCAGAAAAAAACTGAAAATAGAAGCCTGACGCAGACTATTTGGAAAGTGTTGTAGCTTATATTTATGCCTGCAAAACAAATGCTATGTCTTGAGCTCATCACTGTTATCTTTTATTTCTTAAGATGTACTCTGAATGTTTCAGTTTGTAGCAATGAAAGCGACAGGATCAATGACTGTAACAGAAAAACTCTGTAACATTATAGTCCCAAGAACAACAGATTCCGTTCACTCCAGTTGTTAAAACTGCCTGATATTTTTACTGTGGCACTATAAAATTCCTCATTTGTCTAAAGCCCTTGCAGGATAAAGAAGTGTTTCAACCACTTAATTGATATTTGATGTTAAAAACTCTTGAAAAGAGTCTTAAGTCAAGGCTTTGAAAGTTAAAAAATGCATCTGTGGTGCTTAACTAATATGAGTAGATATGACCACAAAAACAGAAGCCACTTCCTGTTAACTGATGAAATTCCAACAATCAACACTGAAGAACTCAAAAATAATCTGAATTTAGGCTATAGATGATTAAAATATGTCTGAGAGAGAAGATACAGTCCAAGTGGCATTTAAATATTTCATTTCGATATTTAAAATAATCTTTGTTTTTATTTGACTGAAAATTAGATAACAATTTATAACAATATATACATATATATATGTAAGTATATAAACATATGCATACAAAAAATGAAAACGTGACTGGTTCAAATCAATATACTTTACAGTGTTTACCATCATGTAGACTTCAAAATTTGGGGATTTCAACCCAAATACAATTGCCAATGATTTCCTACTCTTGAAAACCATGCAAATTTATTTTCCCACACAGTTCTGTTTATGATGCAGCCACATTACATGACCGTACATGAGTTTTGCCATTCCAGTGTTGCATTCAGCAAATGTGTGAGCATTCAAATTATTTTGTATCTCCATATCTAGTATGACCTCTTGCTCTTTAAGACATGCTATCCAAACTATAAACTGACTATAACATTGTTAATTTGATATTGCCTTTTTCATGGTATTCTCCCAATAACAAAAGAATACTTAAAAACCCTTGCTGAATCTATCTTCATAACATCATTCATTCATACTATTTTATAACTAAAGAACCGAAAGACAGAGAATTTTAATGCTTAAATTGTAAAACCAATCTAATCGCTTATTTTTTTCCAGAGTACTTAAGCATTAGAGCGTACACTGAAAGCATAGTTTAATTATGGTTATGACAGCTTTGAGCTTCTGGAATTTCAGCCTTAGATAATAATAACCATGATCAGTCAAGAAGCTTTTAGGTTAGATGATTGGTTTTAAAACACACAGGTGTCACAGCAGAGACAAGAACATAATTTGCTTTTAGGGACATGAAAACCTTTACCCCTTTTTTCCTGCTATTCACTACATGTCTTCTAACCTTTGCAACATACAGGAAAATATAGGGTCTATTTTTTCTGAGTATAAACCTAATGCATTCTCAGAACATCATCCATCTTGCACATCCAACGAAGCAGGGGCTTTGTGGAAAAGTACAGTATGTGACTGTGTTGTCAAATATTGGGTTATAACGCATCAGAGAGTCAAACCAGCAAGTCACGGGCTATGTTACTTTTAACAATTCCTAAATTTTAAGTGCTTGGGCATTGCAATTTAACATACTTTTCACACAGAAACACAAGTCACTGAACCGCATTAGAGATCCTAAAACGCCCACAACAGCAATATCCAAACATGACTCGTGTGGTTCCCAACAGAAGCAGCACTGCGGCAGGTGAAGGCGATGGCAATGACGATGGCAGCAGCAGTTGCTGTGGCTCTGTGCTGGGCCTGGCACACGCAGCAAAAAGAGCGTCAGGCCTCGTCCCCTGTCTCGTAAAAGCACAGCAACAACTCCCCTGTCCGCTGCTCATGCACAGGCTGTTTTTTTCCATCTTCTTGAAGGATCAACAAGTGGCTGGATATTTTTCTAGCTGAAAGTATCTCGAAAACTGTGTGCTGTAGCTAGAGTGACAAGGTGTAAAATCACATCGACCTCTAAATTCAGTAATATGTTAGACCCACATCATATTCAATTTGGGTATGTGAAGCAGCTGGTAGCTGTCAGGCTGTTATTATTTCCTTTGTCAATTCACTAAAACAAAGTAAGGGGTTTTCAGTGGCCTTCCAACTAGAAGGTGACAAAAAAGGCATGCAGACATTCTGAGCTGAGTTCAGACTTCAGAGGACTTCTGCCTGGAATAATTTTGCTCCTCAAATGCAGTCTCAGCCTTAATCCAGACTGCAAGAAATTTTCCCCAAGCTGTGCTCAGAATTCTCAGTATTTTCCCAACCTGCCAGGGTGTGAATGCAGCACAAGGCCTAATCCCTGGCCTTACGGGCAGTACCAAGCTGGTCAGCAAAGCTGGGCCCAGTATGCTGATTGCTGGTTGTGGACCCTCATGCCAGTAGGCTGAAGACCTTTTCCTATAGCCTGACTCTACCCTTTCACCCTTTTACCAAATCTTACCATGGCATATTCCACCCTCCCCATCACTTTTACTCCATTTTCCAATATGCATATTTAATTACATACTGCATTGCAGTCTGACTTTCTCTTCCTTTGCTCTTCAATGCTGCCTGAAAAACAAAGTCGGGTTTGGACACCTCCAGGAATGGGAACAGAGAGGGAAGAGCCTCCTTCAGATTTGGTATTAGATATACCTGTCATCCAAGTGAACTACAACAATCAGAAGCCTGAATTGCAACAGAAGTCTCTCAGTACTTCAAGATGTCCATCAACAAATACATACACGCAGTTTAGCAATCACAAAGAGGCTGCACGGCCGTATTAAGATGCATTCTTCAGGAAAAATGACTTTCTATATTTTACTGTGATTTTGAAAATTTCAAAACTTAGGACTAACTGTGGTTATTTCTTTATAAGAATGACAAAAGAGCCTAACCCTGAACCATATCAAGGAGTGGGTAGTGCTAACATTGATACACTTTTGTAAAATTTCTTTTCAGTCTGAGGGAGAATGTCCTCTCTTTTTGAGAACTACTGACATAACTAGGTGAAATGTTCATAGATAAAAGTTACTACAGATTAGGAAATGTTAGCCCAAGCATGGAATAATATGAGGGGTACAGTGCATATTAAAACTGATGAATAAATAAAACCTTACAGTGCCATTGCATTCAGTTACTTGGGAAGCTAGGGTAACTGTTGCTTAAATTCTTTAATACTGCTTAATTCTATAACTGGCAGTACTGGCAATTAGCAAAGGTATTTTAAGAGTAATTCTGATTCCTATAACATTTAACTGTGTTTTTCACAGTAAATTAATAATTATTTTATGCACAATATATCAAACCTCTCTTCCCTGTCTCCTCATTTCCTTGACTACTTTAACACCTCCAGTTTTTCATTTGATGTGATATTATCAAGAATTTCAAGTTTGATTTCCTTATTTTCTTTTTTATTTCACTCTAAGCTTTATGCTATGGTCAATATTAATTGGAATTATGATCACTATTTAAAAAAAATTCCTATTAGACTCTCACAATTACTAAAATCTCCCTTTCACACACTCATATTATGAAAAAATTAGGAAAACCTGGCACAGACAACAGCAGTCCTAAACATTTCTTTTATAATAGTTTGCTCCTCAGCACTGAAAATGTCAATGTCCAGCAACTTAAACACCTCCTAAGTACTTCTCTATACAAATCCTTACAATTATATCTTTGTCTTTAGTATCTTAGCACAGGACAGTAATTCTATCACCTGTAGTTCCTCCATCACCTCCTACTTCAGCTATCTGTAAAGTTCTCTTTACATATGAAGTTGTATGTGAAGTTTACTCCTCCCCCTCCTTTCAGTCCCCAGTTCCCTGTTGTAAACAATTAGCCTTCAGTATCCAGTTACCTTGTGACAGGACAGCAAAAGTCAGGGTAAGTCAAGCCTTAAACGCTTGCATAAAACAAATAGGGCAGATAAACAAGAAAAGGTATTTTAGATCAGCTGATAAGAGTGCAGAAAGAACAAAAATAGCTTCAACACCCTTGTGTTAACCCACGCAAGACAATAAAGTGCCACTAACATAAGCATGCATTTATATTACAGCTAGAAAGAAAAAATAGTTTAAAGCTAGAACATGACAAATTGGGTCAGCTTAGCGTATTTCAGTACACGGTTTCTGAAATGGCTGCTATACTAACCTTGGCTGGTCAGAATACCCCAGCTAGCCTTTCGTTTCGCAGGACACTCCCCTACACTTTCTAGGCGTCTTTTGGGGAGATTCTGGCTCCTCTGAACAGCCGTGTCTGTTGTCATTATTTGTTTCTCGAGGAAAGCCTGTCTGTCATTGGTGCAGGTGCTCTGGTCTGACGAATGCCCACAAATGGATCGCTAGTACCTTTCTTCCTCCTTTTGCTTTTTCACAGAGGATCTTGCTGTACTTACTGTAGAATGGCTACAACACTGAAATCCATTCAGCAACATTTACTAGCTTGGACTAGTGAGAACATAGTGGGGGAAGGGAAGGACTGCTCCAGCATTTTCTATTTTTAAAACAGAGAAAGAATCAGCTTAGCTACAGCGTGAGTCTTAACTATTTACATGATTTAAATGGAAAGAAGGTGTCAATTTTTTAAGCATTTAACCAAAAAAGAAACAGATTCTTAAAGCGTAAGTATTCAATGCTTTGTTGCTTGAATAACAGGCAACCTCAACCAGAAAAACTAAAACTGTTTTATCATAATGACAATTCTTTTAATAATAGAAACAATAATTATTACTGCATGAGGCTTTACTCATATGTAACTTGCAGTTAAGAGAAATTTTGGAATTCAGAAGAATCCATAAAACTATGAAGCACTGCTAGATTTTTGTGAGGGTTTTGTTTGTTTGGTTTTGTGCTTGTTTTTATTTTTTTAAATGCGGACAAGGCATCCTACAGCTGTCAACTAGAAACTACATCCTGAATAAATAAAACACGGGTTGACTGAAAAAAAAAAAAATCACTCCTTATTTTGAAAGTCTGATTCTATTATGAAAGTAAGGCTGTAGTCTTGTTAGAAGTACCACAAGTCAATATTTTTTTAAAATAATAACAAAAACAAGGGCAACAAACTAGTAGTAGAATTTTTTTGTTTGTTAGTATGTATCATGCTGATACTCGACAACAGAAATCTGCAGGGAGAGGCAGTCCATGATAAAATTCCAACATGGACAAAGAGGACAGTGATTTCTCTGTGCTAATAACATGCTAAGATGCCACATTTAGCTCCCTGCCACTTCCTTCTAGGATTTCCTCACTACCCTCCTCTACTGATATAGAAAATAGCCATCAATAAGCTTTTTAAAAGGAAATTAACATTACTGGGTTTCATTAATACTACTCCTTTTCAGGTAGGTACCTGACAAAAGTTAATCACTAAGATGTCGAAATAATACACATGTATTTCATGTAATTGTCTATATCAGTCTTTCTTTAAGAGAAAATCAGAGGCAAGATTATAGTTAGTTAGCGGAAGGGGGAAAAGGAGCAGCTGCAAATTTCACCTTGAAATTACAGCACATGAGAACTGCCCAACTGCAATGGCACGACACTCTTTATAGAACAGAAGCAGGTGGGCTACTGCTATTCTCACAAGAGAGAACAAAACTGCATTCTCCCAGATGTTATACTGCTTTCAGAAAGTTGTTTTCCTCAGGTTTTACCCAGCTGAATGAACCCGAATATCTCACAGACTGAAATAAGCCCTTCTACACATCCAGCAATCAGACTCTGCAGGTAAGTCTTGAACAGAGCTTTTGCAGAAGGGCTCATCAGAAAAGGCCACATTATAAATATCTCACTTTGACACTAGAATTACTTGTTAAATTGTAGTGTTTTCTTCAAGTAAACAAGTACTGGAAGATGAATTAACAGGAAAGCTTACTAAGGATGTGTCTATGGGTCTGTCTCAGGATGATATCAGCACAATTCTGCAGGTAAAAAATAACCGATGACAATTTCTGTACTTGCCACAGCTCTGAGGCTCATCTCATCTCATGTTCACACTTACTTTCCATTTAGAACGGAATCCCAGGACTTTCAGGAGAAGGTGGTGAGGATCAAGATCAAGCAAGCATCTGGCACTGTAGGGCAGGGATTGACAGTCAGCTGGGAAGACAAGACCTACATGTTTTTGTAGGAGTTCTGTGGGTGAGGCTGTCAGCTGAGAATGAAGCTGCGTCCTTCTAGAAGAGTGGTACAAACCTGGAAGTAGTTCATACAACTTGCTTTCCACAGATATTCCATCCCCCATTCTCTCTTACTGGTCTCAGAGGTGTGAAGGAGGAGGGAGGGAACCAGCAGATACCCAGGCAGCTGCCATGGCTTCAAAGGGGAGTCAGCAGCACCTGCTCACTCCCGTCCAGAGACCTGCATAGGAAGCGCTGAGCTACCAATGGAGTTAGACCAGTTCATAGATCTGCTGCCTTCAAGGCAAGGGTACTAGGAAAACTCTCTCTATTCCATAGACACTTGCCATTCATTTTATTAAGCTACTTTGGATACTCTGGAGGACATCAGAATGCAATGTATAAAAAATATGCACTTTTTTCATGCTTTTAAGAAAGCAAAGCTTATACCATTCAGGACTCTAGAAGGAACTTCTTAAATTCTGCTAGGCACAAACATTCATTCTCTGAGCAAAAGCCATTAAAAAGTCCTATTAAAATGGTACATAAACAAAAGTGGGGTTGGTTTGTTTGTTTGGTTTTGGTTTTTAATGAAAGCTAGACCAGCATCAGAAATCAACTGGAAATGTATTAAAAACATACTTGAGATGTTGATATAAAGAAAGGATGAACATACTGTTAAAACTGCAGAGTAAGACTGAAGAACTCGCTATCCACTTCCACCTCTGACACAGAATTGCCATGTGAACTTCCTCAAGTCAGCCATCCATGCACCGGGTTACACTAGCTACATAATAAAAATCAGTATCTCTTTACTTCATTAGGTAATAAAATTATTAGTAATTGAAACTACTTAGGCTTGGTACTCAGATTCTGTTCTTCAGATTTTTCTCTACAGAAGACATTCAAACACTTCCAAAATCCAACAGAAAACCTATAATAGAAATCTAAGTAGATATTTAAGCATGAAGAAAATACAGGAGGCCATTACTTTCCCTGCCTTGACACACAAGTAATTAGGGACAGTATTAGGTTATAGTTAATCATGGAAGCAATGCAGCTACCTGCAAAAAAGCAGCCAGAGGAAGAATCACACACTATACTCTGACAGTAAGGAAACTGGAGAATTTTACTGGTGAGTTTGGAATTCTGACTTAATTTAGCAGACAAGCTTCAAATAAGCCACTACGTTGCATTTCACTAATAATTAGTTCTATTCAACTTCTATAACCCAGGGGAAGAACTGTTAAAGGAAACTTTCAAGTGATTTTCTTCACAATCTTTTTTATCCAGATTTTTATAAAAAGAAATGTCAGTACAGTTTCAACATGTCAGAAAATAGATCTGAGTTTACTCTACAGGGGCAACAGTTCTTAACAGGTGGGAATCTAAACAGAAAGAAATTTTTGTTCCTCCATTTCAATGGAGAATTCATTCTATTTTGAAGACTGTTCTTAAGGCAATAAAGATGCAATTGTGATAATACGCAAAAAAGAAAAAAACGTGTTAACAGAAACAATTATGACAAAAAGGCTCCCACACCTTTCAACACATGATGCAGCTAAATGCGATACAGTCCAAACTCCAGTAAAAACAATTTATCTCAGGAAAAATCGGACAAAATTGCACTATTTTCAAATGTCACAGATCAGTGTTTTGTGTGCAATCCTCTTCATGCTAGCCAGCTGATGAGCCACCTCACTTCCCAAACCATTCTGTACTTTCAGATTCATCCTGCTTTTATGACCAGGACTATTATGGAGTCACAGTGACTGCACGGAACCTGCCACATTAAATTCTGGAACATCCTGCTGATGTGATCCACAGACTGCAATCATGAAGCTGAAATGGTAAGATAGGCTCCCTGGATCTCAGTGCCAGTACCCCAAGAGCGGCCTGTCATTTGACATTGTCAGAAAGGAACCAGCAGAGATCTTGAACATTCCTTCCTGTAGGAGAAGCCAAGACGAAGCAAGTTTTAGTAGTAATTATAGAAGCGTGGTCACTGACAAAAACATAGCATCCTAAAAGGCCACAGTGGCCACTGTTACATCCTGCAGTGCCAGCTCAATGCCAAGAAACTTAAATGCACCATAAAAGTACAGTGATAAAAGCTCCAACAGCAGGACAGGGAAAGGACTTGAACAACATTTTTTAAAAAACAGGTTCTTGCATCAAGCCATACTTCATGGCCAATACAATGATAAGTCATTAGCAGTCAACCAGAAGCTTAGACTTTACCCAGGTGTCACCAACCAGTCCTGACAAATGTCAGCAGATATGCAGATAATACTTAAGTGGTCATTAGTTATTTAGGCATAAAATGACATTTTTCTATGGCACTATAAGCACTAAAAGACCCCATTACAAACTCTTCCTCTTTATACAGTATCAACGGTACCTTTTATCCGGGAATCCAAATTATTATTATTATAAGAAAGCAAAAGCATGGATGGCTAGTAACTTCCATACCTATTCGCCTGAGATTTTTACAGTTGTTAGGCCTTGTATCCTTGGATGCTGGGAATCAGAATGGAAGGCTGAGAAAAGATTTAAAATTTTGGTATGATAAAGGCTCTGTCTCAGCCCCCACAGAAGTCAAACATGGAACAACAACACATCTACTACATTTCTTGGGTAATGGATTTGCAGTGTGTACCCCCTAGACCTCTTCATGCCGACAGGCAGTGGTAACACAATATTTGCTCATATGTGGGCTAAAGTAAAACAAATCACAGCAGTCAAGCTGATGAACTAGCCAAATCAGCTACCAAGCAGGCCTGGGTTTTAGATATTGACAGAGAAGACAAGTCATGAGACTAGTACACGCAGTGGTATAGAGCACCACAGAGTGAATCTTCAGCCAGATACCCTCAGAGAACAGCCATAAAGACAGAGATCACATTGATTGCCAGAAAGACTCTAGACATAGCAAAGAGTAACATCCACTAGTGCAACAGATGCAGCATGCCATCATGGATTTATGACCAAGCAGCCAGCATTGCTGCAATCATGCCTAGAGCTCAGTACTTAGGCACGCAATGCATTCCCCCAAAGCCATCATCATCTCACCCTGGCAGAAGTTCACTCGCCACTTGCCTGCATTGCAAATGCTTGAGCACATCCCCTACAAGAGGGGAGGGCAAATAGCAGAGCCCTGGCCATAACAACTCCATGGCTGAGGGAAGGAACATCACCTTTGGGGAGCTATGCTATTTTGGTCTGCCCCTGGTGCCTTAGACCCCACTGCTGCAAAAAAGACCAGTGCTGATGGTGAGTTTGAGCTTGCCCCAGTCCAGTACTGAAGTTTCCTAACAGCTTTCCTTAACAACAGTTGCTTCTAAGGCCTTGCAGGCAGATTGCCCCAGGATTATCTTTCAGTCTGATTGCTGTGCACCTTGAAAAATCCAGGTTTTAAGCTACATCAGAGTTCATAATGTTTCATTCTGTACTTGTTTGTTGTTCAAAACCTTATTATTCATTTCATCCACAAAAATAATCAGTGGATGATGGCATTTCCACATGAGATAAAGAGTGTGCACATCAAGCAAGCCAATAGGACCTAGGCTGGTGACAAGTTAAGGTCCATCTTCAGGAAAGACACGTTTCCAGAGGCACACATAAATAATACTGACCATAAAATACAGCTTGTGGCAACGCTATTCTCAAAGAGGTCCTGACATAGAAATACACATAGGAGTTTCCAGCAGATATATTCACTAGAAGTTTCTGTAGCCTCAGATATTTTCTTTAAGCTGAGGGAAGAGTCAATGCTTTGCCAGCAGATGTGCTTGGTTTTTGTTGCTGCAAATAGGTCAGGGCCCTGGCGACGCCAGTCTGGTTGCATCATATAATTCTCACCAAAATCCCTTAAAGGTAGATTATATACTTCAGAGGAGAATGGTTCTGGTACTGTGCTGATATGTGGTGTCATTTGCTTCATTCTAAGCAAGCGTGTTCTTGAGATTTATTTTGAAGTATGACTCTTCTTTGAGAGCTATTTGTCATACTGGGCAAAGATTTTAACATACAAGAGAAGCTGATGAGTTCCATCAAAAAAACTCTCTTCTGAACTTTCAAAAAAGATCCTTCACACTATCTTAAACACTTTTACACCATTAGTTTATGTGCTGCATATGAAAAACAAATGCTAAATGTGGTGCCTTACACCAAGTGTTATGGTCAATAGGTATGCCATACAATGTTCCTGTCATGACTAAATTAATCTCTATTGTATCCAGGAAGCTACTAGAGGTCTTGTATGGCTTTTATTAATAGAACTGTGATCTCTGTGGAATGCAAGTTGAGAAAATGCCTCGTGCCTATCTTCTCTACCTAACAACTGTTGCTGAGTGACATTATCAATTGCAACTTGTTAGAATAAAATAATAGGAAAACTGTGCTCTAATAATTCACTACAGTTCAAAATGTAATCAAGCGTTTCAAACAGCAGATCTCTAACAGTGAAACATAACAATATTTCCTATTTATGAGTTGTGTTTAATGGACCAGTTTCTTGGGTCCACCCAAGCAGCACTCAGTGTATAAGAAAAAGAAGGAAACGGAAGGCTTCGTACTATTTACAAGCCTCATAATCCTGAAAGGAGATAGGGACTCCAGACTTGAACTACCGCAATCCCATGGAACGCTTAATTTAGGAATAACAAGTGTACTGAGCATTCCTACCATGTCTGGCCAAGGCGGATAGAACAAAGATGGCTGGCTTAGAACTTGCCATGTTCATTCAAGAATGGACTTTTTTTTGAAAACTTAGAAGAAATCAGGACATATTCACCTCTCCAGTTCTGTAAAAACAGTATAATATCTTTTGAGAAGCTGTACTAAAATACTACAAATACAAATTCTTTAGAGTTATTAATTCTTCAGAGGTCTGGAAATACAGTGAGAGAAAAAAATCTTACTGTGCAGATCACTGTCACTGCAGATTGCCTGCTACAGAGCTAATTATATCTAGTTAATTTGCAAGTAAGTTCATTTTTCTAGGTCAGTTTTGTAGGGCACAGAATTTTTAAATGGAATAAACACATATGTGCTATGACTTTTTCCATAAAGAAAGAATAAAATAGTTACTTTTGTGAATTTTCTAGTGTAATGGATAAATACATGTTCACTTCAACACAAGAAAAGAAGAAAAGTTAGGCACCGTAATCTATTTACAACACAGCTACAGTCCCTGATTGCAAAGCACTTAGCTCTAAACAACTAATCAGTCCCTTTCAATTCAATGGGGCAAGCATGTGTATATCAGTGTTTACAAAATTAGTGCCAAAGTTAAAAATAATCCAGTAAATGGGACCTTTATAATAGAACGGATCCCTTTTTCATTTAACTCTTTTATGGTAGTAATACCAATGACTTCACTGAAAAAAAATACTTTAATTCTGACAGTTTATTAAGACAGGTGTCTTTAAATCACTTTAAACAAATGTAAAAAACTTCAGAGTTCCATCTTGCATTTGTTGCTGTTCAGTGCTGTGATATTATGGATGATAAGACTATTGTATTTATTTTTATAAAATTAGTAGATGACACTAAACTGCAGGTGCTGTAACTGCTCAGAGGGAAACAATTCAAACCAGATTTGAGTAAAACGGAGAAATTGTCTGATGTCAAGTGCATGAAGCTACCTGAAGGCCAGTACAAAGTATTATACTTAGGAAAAAGCAAATGCATAATACAGTGACTCTGTTTTAATGCGGGGTTTAAAGGCTATAGACTGTATCCTTAATATTTTACTGTTGGGGAAGAGGAAAAAAAAAAAAAAGCATCATTCCAGGAGGTATTACATAGGATATCATACATATGGCACATGACATAACTGTTCCACTTTTATACAACGAATAGTTCCACTGGTTGCACTAATAAAGTCTCAGCTGGAGCACTCTGTTTAACATGGGGAATTAGACATCAGTAAAGATGTCTGTGAACTGTATATGAACTGGCACAAGTCCAAAAGAGAGCAACTACAGTAATTCAGGTCCAGAAAACAAGACTTAGGAGGACAAAGTTAAATCCTTTTCTCTGTGTTCTAGAAAAGACAAAAACAGTAGAAGTAGGAAGACGTGTGATAACAGTATTTAAACTGATTACTTTTCATAGATGGAGAAAAACTGTTAAATACCTTAATCATATTTTATGTATCTAGTTTGCAGAAATAAAGATTTAGGTACGTCTTGAGGAGAGTGGGAAGCATTCTAGTGATGAGAACAGGAAAAACTGTAATTGGTTGCATAAGGACACTGCAGAAATCACTATTACTAAGCATTTTAAAAACAGGTTAGGCAAACATTTGCCAGGCAAACCATGTATTTTTGATCCTAGAGTGTCCAAGTTACCCCCGAAGGTGCCTTTCAGCTGTACACAAGAAAAGTTTTACTCAGACTTCATCTCCATAAACAAATTAATGTGACTTATGATCAGCAGAACTTCTATAAGCACTTTTCTGGTCTTAGCTGATGCTGAGTACTGATCTAGTTCTTATATTTTAATGCCACATACATGGTATAGTAATTTCTAATTAGTTATTAAGACACTATCCCTATCCAGCTGTTCACATACATACAAGATCCAAAGGACTATCCAAACTGGAGAGAAAATATTCCTGAAACATTAAGAAACAAAATATGACCTGTTTCACCATTAATATGTAGCAACAAGACCACAGGAGGCAGATGAGACAGGCCAAGCTGTCTCCTCATGTTCAACAAAGAAGAAGCCACAAACCAAAGGAAGTCGGACATGAAACGTGTGATCCCTGCGCCTCTAACCCTGTATTGACCTGTGCACCTTACTATGGCTTAGTATCTAAAATGCCCTCAATTATGCAGGCTTCGTAAAAGAAAGGCTCATTTAAACTCAATAGCTCGATTCAGTAAACGTGGAATGCCGGTGCCTAGCAGCACATTATTCCCAAAGGCTCTTTTCCTTCTTCCAAATTATAGCATTCTATTCTAGCCAAGCCACTATAATAGCAAAAAATAATTTTGTACTACTACAAGCAAACTGAAAATACCAGCACTAACAGAATTTTAAGAGTACATAATCAGCTTAAAACTAGAAAATGAAAAGTAGCATTTCCTCTAATTTGAATTACTTCTTGAAATGCTATAAACCTCAGGCAATAATAGGCTGATTTTCTGTTTTGGGGTTGTTTTTTTTCTGCTGAGATTTCTCTGCTGCTTAAGAAAAAACACAGATAGGATCACTAATTAAGAGGATACTCAGTATTTAATGTTTCAAAATGTAGCTTCACATTACTTATTGTATGTCTTCTAGATAATACTTTGAACAGGATATTTTGCTACATGGTATTGTATAAACTCTACTGAGGTATCTCTGTCCTGTATTTCACAAACATAAACCAAATCCCACAACATGGTGTGAGTTCAGACAGTAAAATGCCCCCTCCTACAAACATAGAACAAAGATATAGAAAAGATAAAACAGTAATTTTGAGGAGTGTTATTTGCATCCCAAAGAGCAAAGATTGGTCCTGTTAATCACAAAAAAATGGCTAGATTTACAGATTATGTAACACTAGCTGAGCATGTGCTTAGGATTGTTATAGATCCAGACACAAACACTGTGAGTTGGACAGAGAAAAATTAAGACACACCGGTGCTGAGTTGTAGAAAGTACAGTTTAAGCACAAAACAGTTGCATTAGCTATTTTCTTTTAATAAAACAAGCAGAAAACCAGAAACTCTGCCATATGTTTGAGCTTTTAAATCAATATAAACCTCTGCTACCTGAGAAAAACAGTAATCTGCAAGAGTGATATATTTTCATGTTTTGCATGGCCCAGCTACTAGAATGCTGAACATACATTTATTTAGATATAATAGTTCAGACATTTGACAAATGACCAAGCTAAAGTCTCCTGGATTCAGCAACTGGTAGCATTGTAGAGACTCTCTTGCTTTACAACCTGATGCATGTTATTCCTTTCCCTCTAGCTTTTCCTCAGTTTTCTTCCTTCCTTACTCAGATTCTGCGTCATTCTTCCCAGAATGAGCCGCCTTAGAGGCAGCCAGCAGTTTCTGACAAAAAATTCTTGATTTCAAGAGAGGGCTAACACATTCTCTATGAGTACTTTTGCCAGTGAGACAGACAGTCAGTCCTTGCTAACCTACTGTAATGAGTACATACATACACACTCCCACATATATATATGTATCTGTACAGATATTCACACACAAACACACAAGCATAGTAGTTCAAATTATGTCATTAACATATTCAGATGTAAAAACGTCAGGTTTCAGAACTTTCTAAATTGTGCAGTGAACACATGATATATACCCACCTCAAGTAAACCTTCAGCAAAGCAAGCTAATTCCTGCTTTGGGATGTAAGCCTCTCTGGTTGGCAAATTTAAACACATACACACAAAATGTCTAGCTTTTGTCCCAACATTGAAGACAGAAAAGATCTTCAGGTTTGAAGCCATTTCTGGCTCGCTTCTATAGTTTCTCTTTTTATATTTAACTTGTGTTATTACTTCTTGTTCATGGTACCTAGGGATGAATGGTGAAGGCAATAAGAGGCAAGACAAGTCTTCCTGTTCCATTGCCTAACACAAATGCAATGTCCTCCCAGAATACAACGAACAACAATAAAAACAGGTGAGGTAGCAGGGATCCCAAGTTGAGCAAAAGCATGGCTCAGCCGTGCGCTAGGATGCCACACTTGAGAAGAGAGTTTTCTGTGTTCTGTTACCCAAAAAAAGACTGAACGAAAACAGTCTTGGCTCACCACAGATGAGTCTGGTGGAACAGTAGTGCCCAGCTCTACCAAAGTTCTGTGTGAGCAAACAGAAAAAGGAATTTTCACAAGAGCTTTCAACCTACTGAAAGTTGATGGGTTTCCACACAGATGCTCAAAAGCTCACCCTGACAAACAATAAGCTTCCTGCTATGTGCTAAGACACTATCTTTGAAGTACAGAAGGTCTATATCTTCTCAAATAACTTATTTTAAGAAAATTTTAACTTAAGCAAGAAATAATTCTCAGAAATATTTGGACTAGTTTCACTAAAGTGTTGTAGAATAATCACATGCCAAGCATGGAAAATTTCAACAATGCATCGGTAAGCTGGGAAACCTTAGAAGCGATTGGGAAAATAGTGTTAGATTGGGAAGTATTCAGCAATCTTAAATACAGCCATCTTAAGTATAGGCCTCTCTCCTAACAGGATATTGGCTCTAATGCTTCAGTTTTATTCTGAACTTAACATTAACAAAACCACCAACAACAAAAACAACAATAAAGAACCAACCAAACAAAAAACCCAAACAAACAAACATAAACAAAATAAAAAACCCACCAAAGCTTAAATAATCTAACAACACTACTGCAGATATTTTTTTGTTAAATAAACACTCATACATATCATTTCACAAACTGAAAACAAATGAGGCTAGCAGATAACTGATTACCTGGATAAAACCCAGTAACAACAAAAATCCCAAAGAGTAGTGATAAGATAGTAAGTACAAATATACCTTGTCCTTGAGGAACTCCGTAAAATTCAGCAGCTATTCTTGCTGCTTCCTTACGGTTTCCTTTCACAATGTAGAAATGACTAAGTATAGCGAGGCTGATCTTCACAAAAAGCTTAAAACAAAAAAGTGAAAGTATAGTAAAGTAGACATTGGATAGCTGCTGGGCAAAAGGGCGACTTTCTTCTATGACAGTCATTGCTGCAGCAAAATCTCTCTCAGTGTTTGGGTCGGGCTCTCAAATGTGTTGATAAGATCATATGGCTCTAGCCACGCAGTCTTGGGAACAACTGGTCCTGAGGAACGAAAATATCAGCTGGTCATGATGCTTGCTGCTCAAAATATGACGATTATTTATACTGTACATAGTATTGAGTTCACTACCGCTCCTGCTAGCCTGCTGATATTCAAGTGGGATGGAATATAACAGACACAGGTTCAAAGACCCTGGATTGTATTTGTTCCACTTAAAAGGTCTGTTTCATTCCAAATTCTGCTTTTCTAATTCATTTATTTACCCTATTAATACACGTTTAAAAATACAGTGCCAAAAGTATTATTATTAAGAACTACAATTTCATGTACTAAACCAGGTAACTCAGGTAACCAGTTTTTGCTAAAAAAAGTTCTCCTGCTTCTTAAGTAAAATTGCTCTTTTGTGCTACTTCATTTTATGTCAGACTAGTATTTTTTTCTTACAAAACTAAAACCACATCATTAAATGCTTTAAATACATACTAATAAAGAAACTGAGATTTAATATATACCTGCTTTGACAGTTTCTTATTATTTTGTTCAGGCTGAACGAGAATATCCAGTATACACGGCTTACAGCATTACACAATAAACAGTATTCAGAGGAGATTTTAAGAATCAAACTGCTAGATATTTTTATAAATAAGATCTTGGGTCACCTACAATTAAACTGATTAAAATGTAATTAAAATAAAATAAATGCAATGGTAAATATAAGACATGGAAAATTTCTAATGCTTATGATACACATTTCATTGTGCTGCATCGTATTCTTTTAAACCTATGACACGAGAGGCTTTATTTCTTGGTCAGTTTTAGAGAGGGGAATCTAAATTCCTCAGATTTTTTAAGAATTAATTTGCTTATATGCCATAAAGTTATTACTCACAGTCATCAGCAGTTATGCACAAGTTGTTCCATTAGTGTGATTAATTGCTGAGTACCTAATGGTGTCACAACATGATACAAACTGAGGAGCTGCAGGACAGAACTAGATTCCTCAGTAAGCTATAACCCTAAAATAAAGACTCACGGCAGCATAGGAAAGGGTCCTGTTCTAAATGTTTATATTTCCTTTTAAATAAAAGAAATAGCATCTCGAACTATAGTTTAAAATACTCTACCCACAGCAATCTTAAACTGAAACACCCTTTCTGTTCTATCCTGGATTCTCTTGTTTGATGGTCAGAAAAAAAAAAAACACACACCACATTTTAGAATGTTGGCAACTGTCCATCAGGAACAGAGGGTATGATCCAAATGTCACTGCACCCACAGATCCCCAGACTTCAATGAACAGCACAACAGGCATGAAGGATATGATACAAAATCATATTTCTTAAAGGAACGTGGCAAAACAAAGAACCTCTTATCATTTGGCTCCAGGAGTGTAAGAAACTATAATGTTTGCTGGAAACTACATTCAAATAAACCTATACAAATGAAGAAAAGACAGTCATAAAATGATATGTGCTTGAAAATAAATATCAAGATTTTTAACAGACAGGAACTGAATTGTGCTTATCTTGAGAGAAACAGACATTCAGTTTTTTTCTTTGAAAAAAACTTAATCCACATAAAAGTCAAAACAGTAAACAGAAAAGGCAACTTAAAAGCTGTTTATACCATAAACTATATTACTCTGTGAAAAAAATACATGCATTTTCTCCTAAATTTCATTTATAGACATTTTCTCATCCAGCCAGAATAGGAACTGCTCTCCTCATACCATAGTTAGAAGCAAGAGTGAGTACTTAAAATGCCAAATGAAAATCCCTTTTTATATTTGGCACATTGTTATCTGACACTGAATTGTGGTGTCATGTTTTCCATAAGGATAAATAGGCATTATGTTCTGAGAGCCACTGCCAATTTCCGTTTCAATCATTAACAGAACTGATATTTTCCTTAGTAACACATCCAGTATTGGAATTTCTTCTTCCATATTTCTGCTAGTATTATTAAGCTTAACTCCATCAGTCCACAGAATTCCCCAGCCACCTTAAGTACCTGTTTGGCAAATTTACCATGCAGAATAAGGAAGAATCATAATTATCTCATGCTAAAACATTTTCTTCTTTACAGTATTTTACCTGACCCTTTTTTTTTTCCTAGGTCCACATTGCATCATCTAGTAACTGTGCTGTCTCATCTGAACTTCTCCCATGTTTTGTTAATTAACAAAGTAGCCTTTCTTTGTAGAGGCAAAAATCCAAGTAGCAATTACTATAAATAACAGCTGGAGTTCGCAGCAGCACTCAGAGTTAATCTTTCTCTTACAATACTGTTTTCTGCTTCTTCTAACTGCAGTAGATAAATCACTGAAAATAAATCTCTCAATTGTTAGGTTGTCTTCTTCAGGTTCAATTTTTCCATTAAGTGTCAAAAAAATAACAAAAACCTTTCAAAAATCAGGCTTTGGGTGCATGTAATGCTTTGTAAGCGATCTTTCAAAAATCCTCATTGATCTGTAAAACTTTTGCTTTTAGAAACAAAAAGAAAACTGAGCAGGAGGGTTATTCCTGTATCAAAACTTGTCTTCCATCCTCTCAAAAATGTCCCTCCTCAGCCATAAACTACATAAAAATGAAAGGAATAATGAGTTTTGAGAATTTCCGTTCACACATACTCATAAGAAGCTGGCAGAATTACTCTCCCAATAATATTTCTTCTTTTTTTAAAGCTCTACAGCTCATATGTGCCAGCTTAACTGGAAACTCCTCCAGCTGCTCAGGAACAACCAAGTTTATCCAAACCTATGGCTATTAAAGCTCTATAGAAATTGCCATTACAGCTTGTTGGCAAATCCACGCTACCAGGCACCCAGTCATGAAAACAGAACAATTGTTGCCATGTTAATGCTCACATGGCATTTTAGAAGACTCAACAATGTGAATACTGAGACTTGAAGATAAAATAGCTGAGAGTAAGCCCATGCAGGATGGGAGATACAGGAACGGAAAGCTACAGATGTTGGAACAGAAATCAGAAGGCAGAAGCATAAGTAAATAAATAAAGTCAATGTGATGCCATGAAAGAGCATAAAAAAGGTCCACTCAAGAGGAGTATTCTGAAGATGATTTCATCGCTGATAACTAAACACTCAGATAATCTGGTGAAAACTATACCGAAACTAATTAGCTATCTAATAATTTTTCTTTTAATACAAAATTTGGATAGCACGCCTAAATAAAATTAAATATTGAGTGTTCATTCACTTAGTGGCTACAGAAAGGATAGCAACTACTATAATATTTAAGGTTTTATCATAGCACACAGGAAAACAGCACGAAGCTACACTGCAGCTAAACAATATTAGGCTTTTGGGTTTGTTTTTGTTTGTTTGTTCATTTGTTTTTTTAAGAACATAGTAATACTGCAACAGACAAGGATTCCCCTACCTTGACATACTGGGATATTCCCAGCAAATAAAACAAGAACAATGTAATAATTTCTCTAGCACGTTTTCCCCATTTATGCCGATTAACTGTTTGAATTTTAAAAACCATTTAATTTTTTCAAATGCTGGAGTTTATGGTCTTAAATTCCTTTTTAAGGTAGCTTGGTCAGTCATCATTTCTAAAGAACATAACCAGTATAGTCAAGATAGCAATATTGCCATTTATAATGACTATATAAAGTGGATAATTTCAAACATCAGTGCTCAAAGCAGCTGCCCTTTAATGCCTTACTGTGGAGTGGCCAAGTGCAGAAATAAAGTATTCAGCAGTGGCACCTGTTTTACACTAATCCAAATTGTGAAATCTAGTGCAATTCATCCACAACTTAAGTGAGAAACTTAGAAAAAGGTATGCTTGGTCTCCTATGATTAATTACATAACCACATTAATAAACTCTTCATTTTATTCTGTCAGTTTTTCCTCAGTGTTTTAGAAGACTGGCATGCTTAATTTTCAGTAAGACAAGATAAATAAGAAAAATAACACAAGTGATAAGTTATCTTTGAAGGAATTTTTAATACTAAAGACTACAAAACCCTGAGAAATACAATTTCTTTATAGCATACACTGTGTGTCTAGTTCTGGAAAATACACTTATTTCTAATTAAATCTTTTAAAGTAATATCCTTAAATTATATTAATATAGGCTGCAGAAGAGTAATTATACTCAGCACAGGTTCTGTTACAGTTGGTCTTAATAGTTTCCTTCAGTATTTTGGACATGGACCTAAACATCTGAAACTGAAAATGTCTTTTTAAAGACAAGATATGCAATACAGTATAAGGAATTATCTGTATGAAACCTCACCTGCTTGTCTTTCTCCACATATAAGAGAACTGGTTAAAAATACACAAGAAGTTAAGATAGTCATCCTGGGTTTGAAACTTCTCGCTAATAATAAATATAACAGAAGATAATTTAATGACACAGGCTGCCAGGCAGAGGAACAGGAACTCCTAGGTGCTTTGAAGATTACCTTATTTTATGCATTACAGACAACCCACCAGGAGAAACTTCTAAAATAATGACTTCAAAACAGAAAGAGTTTAAAATAAAAACAGTAAGAAGCCAATAGTTCTACTACCAAGTTTCTGATGTAAGCATGTAATGCTTGTTGAAGGACTCAAAAATGCTAAGAAGCCTGAACTACTAAAAAGGCAATGTCTTAATTCAGCATGAAAAATGACCTGCTTAGTGATCCTGACTTGTATTTTAGTAGGTGCATGCAATGCTAATCCTCAGTACTTAAGATTTTATTTGACTCATCTGAAGTTAATGAATGTTATGTCATTTTCTCTTTGATGTATGTTAATTTATTTTTTCTACTATTTCCTGTTCAAAACATTTGAACTGAATAAATCTAGACACAGAGCAACTATTTTAAAATGCATTTGCTCATATATGTTGTTATGCAAAATGTTACCTTAAGTTAACATTGAAGGTAAGTCAAAAAAAGACAGACATGCCATAAAACAATCTTCAAAAAATATTAAATATTCTTTTCAATAATATCCTTCATAAGTTAAGAATATTATGCATTTATGCTTAGGCATAGTAAAAGAAACAAATCGTGTTTACCTGACAGCTACAAGAAATTCAGAAACTGGAGTGACTGGAAGCCATCCAACAGCTGCTGAGTCCTTTTCCAAACAGGAACTCAAGCCCATTATCACAACCCAGACACTACTCTTTCTTTGCAAAATATGAAGAGAAGACATGGCAAAAGTACAGACCTTGTGCTACTGTTTTAGGGGAATGAAAAGAAGAAAAGTGAGAGAACACAAACTTTGGTCCAGAAATGACCAAGCTCGGTTCAGATCTGAACTGCTTTTTCACTGCACCCTGCTGCTATCCTTAAAAATTCTACAGGCTTATTCAACCACATGTCAAAGCCACATTCTCAGCACAAAAATCCAGGAGTTGTGTTGCCAATTGAAGCAAACACAACACTGTAAAATAAGCAAATGAAAGGCCTACATCTCCTTTTTGCAGCTTTTCTTCCTGAAGTACCTTAATGCTATGTCTATCCAGAATCTACACAAACAAAGCAGCATGGAGTTATAACTGATATCCAAGTTATGTTTCATTCAGTTTTCTGCAGTTGTCATAATTCATGCTAGTCTCCTGATCACCCAACTAAAGACTTCAACTAAAAATCTCTTCCAAAATGCAATGCAATGACATCTTAAGTGTCATAGAATCATAGGATCATTTAGGTTGGAAAAGGTCTTTAAGATCATCTAGTCCAGCCATTAACCTGACACTGCCAAGTCCACCACTAAACCATGTCCCTAAGAACCTCATCTAAATGCCTTTTAAACACCTCCAGGGATGGTGACTCCACCACTTCCCTGGGCAGCCTGTTCCAATGCCTGACAACTCCTTTAGTGAAGCAATTTTTCCTAATATCAAATCTAAACCTCCCCTGGCGCAACTTGAGGCCATTTCCTCTCATCCTATTGCTTGTTACTTGGGGGAAGAGACCAACACCCACCTCGCTGCAACCTCCTTTCAGGTAGTTGTAGACAGCGATAAGGTCTCCCCTCAGCCTCCTTTTCTCCAGGCTAAACAGCCTCAGATCCCTCAGATTCCCCTCATAAGACTTGTGCTCCAGACCCTTCACCAGCTTTGTTGTCCTTCTTTGGACATGCTCCAGTAACAGAGAAAATCAGAATAACTGCTGCAAAATATGTCACCCTCCTCCTCTTAGTAGTCATGCTTTGACTTTTGACACTACTGAGCAGCTATGTATTTTGACACCATTCCTCTTCTAACACTGTGAAACTCACCAGTTCATTTAAAAAGCTTTAACGCACAAGTATTTATCTTATACAAGTTTTCTTACATATGTAGTTTCTCTCTGTATTTTGGTGTAGCACATTATTTCCATCAGTTCTCAAACTGGTCCAGAAAGTCCAAATTCATGCTTTTGGCTGGATATAGTAGTACTTTTTTTTTTCCTCCACTGTATTAAGATCATTGCCCTGATATAGTTTAGGTTCTACACAAATCAAATTCTTCTGGTACATGAATGATGCAACCTTTCATTTGTAATATCATGGAGAGTTTGCTAATTTTACTGCTAACTTTTAAAGAATTTAAATTGGTTTTATTAAGGTGTTTTGTCTTTCCTGTCCGTTGAAAATACCACTCCTATCTTAGAACACAGTTCTAATATACAGACTTGTATATCTGGATTTCCAGAGAATGGAATTACTGGTCAAGGACTTAAATATCAGTCAGTATCTCTAGACATATCAGGCATTCTCTATAACACATGTATTTAAAAGCATAAAAAGTAACCCAGATATTTAAGCGATTATGAAATTCCAGTTTTCTAACGTTCTCAGTTCTTTGAAAGAACACCCAGAAATATTAAAGCCATATCACTTTGTTATACACCCACTGGATAGCTGCTTCTCACAATGGTGATAGATTCCACTTCAACTACAAGTCTAATATCAAACAATCCCTGCTATCAGCAACATTATCATATGAGCATGCTTGATCTGCTTAACCAGTCCATCTGATCACTGACAGTAAAGTTCTGTACAGAAGGGAAGCAGGTATAACTGACGTGCTTACAAGTAAATTCAACCTAAGTCATGCTAAGAAACATAGTAAGTTTGTCCTATAGTATTTATTGCAGTCCCCTTTGGATACCTAACACAACCCAATCATTAAGAGTATTATAGAAGAATATTCCAAAATACGTCATGTGCGTACTTGGAGACATTACTAAAACCAGAAACGTGTCAGACAGCAGGCACACACACACTGCCTGCTGACAGACAAACTCTAGCAAGTCTTGTCCCCCAGGAGTTCAAAAAGTTACCACCCCCAGCTGCCCATTCCATTCCTCAGCTAAAGGTTCCTGACCCTCTTTCTCCTTCCTGGAAATCAGCAGGAAGGAATGTGTATGGGTATTCAGCCACTTCAGTTCAAAATCTGGTAATTTAAACTGTTGATGAGTTTAACCTGCTGGACTTCACACTGAAAAAAACACTCCCTCTACCACCCATTCTACTACAGAGATAGTAACCTCCTGTTAAAAAGTTGTAGCAAACTATGAGGGGAGAGTAATGTCAAAATGTACATACAAGCTGCCTCTTAATACAGATATTTAGCTGGAATTTTTGATGGCTCAATGTACTGATATGGCTGTATCAGTGAAACTTTTAAGAGCCTCCCTATTTTGCATCTTTTTCCCTTTGTACAGTTTGTTTCTTGGGTCCAAACAAATGTTTTCATCACCAACCACGTCTAGAACTTCACGGGTTCCTTCTTAAGCAACTAACTCACCCTCTTCCTTAGGTATGTGGTACTACAGCTACTATGATTTTGATATTTGAACTCGCTTGACAGAAGTAACTTTGCTATTTCTCATTTCTCTAGTAGGTGGCGAAAACACGCTATTAATCAGAATTAATGTAACCGAACCTGGTATTTTTGCAGTTTTTACAGTTAATCTTTTCTTTAATACACTGCAAAAATGTCATATGTTCTTATTAAATAACTGTCTATAAATAAATACATAAATAGATCAAATCCCAGAAGAGCCATGATGTGCAGATTTGGTCTTCGTCACATACACAGATAGTACATGAGAAATGAACTTGACAGAAAGTTTGCTTCAACTAACAGTCTTCCAAAGACCAGATTTGCATCTGTAACTAACACTTCTCTGCCATTCTGAAACATGGACAGACCTCTTCAGCTGTTTGAATTAATACGACATGGATTTATGACACTATTTTGGATCCACGGTAATTTTTAATTTATGTGTAAGGCCTTTAATTTATGTCATCAAGATGGGATGATTGTCAATTAGTCTAAAGTGAAATGTTTGCTTGAAATAATATCTCTGAGTTGTGAATGTTTTCTGTCACCAATTTGAATTTCTTTCAAAACTGATTTTATTCCACATTATAGTCTGTCTTTTATTCTTTTAAACCATTTAACTGAATTGTTTTTTCTTTATTAGAAACTGTTTCTAAAAATAGTGAAATCATCTGTTTCCTTTACCTTTATATCCCCTTTCTTCAAAGTTTTGCCAGGTTTTCTTCTAGACTAAGTAAAAGTGGTTTTATTTGTCTCCTTTATGTGTAAAGTATATTTTGGTGCCTATGAATGGTACTAGTAAAAGGAAATTACAAAGTCAGTCTCATCACTTGCTAGGTATCAGAGTTAAATTACTCTGCAAGCGTATGTCACTATATGTGGGCTCTCATGGCTGGTGGTCATATCGGAAAGGTTTTTGCATCCACTAAAATTGGCATCAGTTAAGTGATATCATCATGACAGAACTAGCAAAACATTCTTTTCCTCAAGCTGAGGCGTGACAGTGTCTGCTTGGTGCTTTTACAAGAGACATAAAAATACTTTGTGAGGAAGAACTTGCAACTGACTTGGGGAATGAGGTGGATCACTAGCACACAGGTTTCTTGCCACAGAATGCAAAGCACAATCAAGTGTGAAAGCTCCAGCTATACCAGTGATGTATGAGACGACTTTACCTAAAATGGCTTCATATGCCATGGAATGAGCAATAGAAAATCTGCCAGGAGCCAAAAATGAACTATGTTGGCTCCAAAACATACTTAGAGTTGGTTTGGGAGCCAAGAATACTTGGTTCCATCTCCGATGCAGCATTCTTATGCTGCTAAATGAGACGCTGTTGTAAAATATCAAGTTCATTTCAAAATCAGAAATTTAAAACTCCCTGAGATTTTCTTACTGGAGGACTAGCAATAAGAATACAGAGGCAAGTGAAAATTCCTGTTTGCTTATCTTGTTATTCTCCATACTTTGTAGATCCAAAGCAAATAAATGGAGGTGACAAGAAGGGTAGAAGCAAAACCCCTTCAGTGCAGTCCAGAAAGTCTACTTCTCTTAGCCACAGCCTTTCCACCAGTTGTAAAAATGGCCTACCAGAAGAAGTGCTAAATGAAAGGAGTCTCTTCCAATAAAGACAAATATTCCCCAAGCTGGCCACATTTATCTTTATCTGCATACCCAGAGCTGCCTAAAAGGCTGTGTGTTGCTACTGTCTCTTAAAGAGTTAACATTTCAATAATTAATGAAAGACAAATTCAATAAAGGATTTAGACATTTATGGTAAAATTTAGGAAGTATAGAGAAGGTTCTAGATTTTAAAAAAGTTATCTATACGGTCCTCATCTAACTAGCTAGGAGCCAAAGATGCCAGAGGCACTTACACTTTCGCCTGTAAATGTAGTTAGAAGCTTAAGCCTCAAGAAGAATGAAGGTGCTACCACCTGGGCTGAAGTTAACACCTCCCCTTCACCTGGAATTCACAAGCCATACACCCCAAATTGTCAGCCACCTCGAGGCTCCCATGTATGCGTATCATGTTAGAACCAATCTAACTTCAGTGGAAAAACAAAGAACACATGGCAATCTCTGTGGATGCATAGATGATTAAAGGAATCACTCACTAGCTTGAACATCAGAGTAGAAATACATCAACCAAAGAAAGAAATGCCGCTCTCTCTCAGAAGACTACTCTAATCATCAGCTGCTGACTGGCATCAATCCTGTTGAAGTGCCGACACTATAAAAAAAGAACATATGATTAATAGATCAAAGAGTGCATAAGAACACAATTCCAAAGTCAGATAATTCTGGGGAAGTACAGGGGAAGAAGGGAGAATTCTATGTTTCAGACCTGCTCCCAATCCCATCTCTATCTTTTGTTCAATTAGTTTGTAATGAAAAATTACAGATTTTCTTGAAATAACAGCCTGAGCACTGCCATGGCTTAGGCGCTCTGCTGGTCTGGACCTGACTACGCTGCTCAGGTATCCTGAATAGCTTTCTCCGCCACATCTTGGAAGTGGCCTCCCAAACATTTCTGCCTCCCCATGATTCTATAAATTTGTTTTCATAATTATAATATTTGATCCATTCAGACTAACACAATTTACTTAGCTGACGGTGACTTCTGACATGAATATTATACCACTATTTTTTAAAAAAGAAGAGGTCTTATGTTTTCCACAGAACAATCTGGAACTTACCAGCAAACAGCTATTGTGAATAACCCTCTTCCTTTCTTCCTTCACAACGGGCTCCTTCATTTCACTATTTTTGTCCTCTTTTAATTTTGCGAGATTTCAGTAATTAAAAAGCTACAGAAAGTTTCTTTGTTCTGAAACATTAACAGATCAGCCCTTGAATAAACTACATCATCTGTCTTCCCCTGCATAATGTGCTTTTAAGTGATATTTATTTAAGGGTTCTACTAAAATAAATCCAAAACTACATGAGCAACAGCTACATTTATTCACTTGTCTTAAAAACACATGCTAACACGAGGAAGTTAAATATAACTGAACCACTGCTGACACCTGCTGTCCGTCCCGAGAAATCTGTGTTAATCAGGCCTAGAGTACTTAATACAGCGAAATCTATTAAAAAACAAACCAAAACAAAACACCACCCACCACACTGTAGAGACTCTCTCTCCCTCTAGTTCCCAGACTCATAATGTTGCTGGTCCAGGGAGTAGGAATGGGCGCCAATTAGGGGCCAAGGAACAGGAGTTAGAAACCACCACACCACATAAGCTAAGCTTTGCTAGCACCAATTTGAAGTGAAATTTCGACCAACTCAGAGAAGTAAGGTAAAAGACTGCCCCATCCTGCAAACTGTGTGAGATCACTGAGCCATCTGAAAAAGGATTCCAGTGACACAGAATCATAGAATAGTTTGGGTTGGAAGGGTCATCTAGTCATCAAAGGTCATCTAGTCCAACCCCTCTGCAATGAGCAGGGACATCTTCAACTAGATCAGGTTGCTCACAGCCCCATCCAGCCTGGCCTGGAATGTCTCCAGGGATGGGGCATCCACCACCTCTCTGGGAAACCCGTGCCAGTCTTTCACCACCCTCATTGTAAAAAATTTTTTTGTCATGTCTAGTCGGAATCTCTCCTTCTTTAGTTTAAAATCATTACCCTCGCCCTATTGCAACAGGCTCTGCTAAAAAGTCTGTCCCCATCTTTCTTATAAGGCCCCTTTTTATGTACTGAAAGGCTGCAATACGGTGTCCCCGGAGCCTTCTCTCCTCCAGGCTGAACAACCCCAACTCTCTCAGGCTGTCCTCATAGGAGAGGTGTTCCAGCCCTCTGATTATTTTTCTGGCCTCCTCTGGACCCTCTCCAATAGGTCCATGCCCAGCTACTAAACGAAGTTTCTAGACAAGACAATTTACGCGCTGAATATGTTTGTAATAAAGTGGAAATGAACATCCTATGGGAAACAAAGTAGTGAATGGCAAGGCACGATACCAGTGAAAGCAAGATACAGACATCAAGTGTAAAAACAAGCCCTGATCTTAAATGTTATTTACATGTTATTATATAAACACAAAACCCACCACAGCTGCAAATACCAACTTCCCTCTAAAAAGGAATGCCTTAGAAACACAGCAGCTGGCAAACAACTCACAAAAAATACCCTAACGCCTAACAACCCTTTTTCCCCCTTAAGTTATGAAGGAACTAGGACAAGAATATCTCCTGCCGGTAGCGATGGTGAGAGTCCCACGCAGCAACCCCAAGCAGCCCTCCATCGGGGGCCGTTCCCAGGGGCACGGATGCGCCTCCACCCCACGCTGCTCTGCAGGGTCACGGCCGTGCGTGGGCACCGGGGACCATCCCACGGCCACGCACGGGACAGACGAGCCACCCACAGCTAAACAGGATACAACCGAGCGGGCACGTCATGTCTGCAGGTTTTCTTGTTTTGGTTTTTTTTTTTTTTTCCTATAAACCAGACGGACGCAGAAGAAACAGCGCACAGGCTGTTTCATGAAAGTCACCTTTGATAAGCGACAGCCACAGGGGCACGGCACGTTTCTTTCTCCAGACTCCCAGGTTCGGGGTGTGCCGGAGAGGGTGCGGGTCTCAAAAGGCATCGCGGCGCAAAAACCACCGCCTGGCCAGTAGGAGCAGACGCTGGGGCCGGCAGGGGAACCCCCGGTAAGGCACCGGGCTGTCAGTTCCGCCCCCTCCAGCCCCGCCCCGTCGCGGCCGCGGGGGACGCCGCAGCACCGCCCAACGCCTGGCGGAAGCGCCGGCGCAGCCGCGGTGCGGGAGGCGCGTGAGCCCCGCCTCGGCTGGGCGGGCTCTCGGCGAGGCCACGCCCCCTCCCCGCCGCCCGTGCGCGCGCCCCTTCCTCCGCCGCCCGTTTCCTGCCGCGTCCCAGCGCCGCCGGGCCCCTTGGAGCCGCCGCCTTCCCCGAGCAGCGGCTGCAGCGCGCACGGCGCGGCGGCCGGGCCGAGCGGGGAGATGAACACGGTGCTGTCCCGGGCCAACTCGCTCTTCGCCTTCTGTTTGAGCGTGATGGCGGCGCTCACCTTCGGCTGCTTCATCACCACCGCCTTCAAGGAACGCAGCGTGCCCGTCGGCATCACCGTCTCCCGGGTATCGATGTGAGTGCGGGCGGGAGAGGGGAGGGAGTGGCGGAGGAGGGCCGGGCCGGGCCGGGCAGTGGCTGCCCGCCGAGGAGCCGCTGCGGGGCGGGTAACGGCCGGGGCGCGCGAGGGGCCGGCAGCGCCCGGCGGCGGGAGGGCGCGGGGCCGCACCGCTGCCGTTCCGGCGGCTGCACCGGCCGGGGCTCCGCTTCCTGCCCGCCGCCCGCCTGCGCCAATGAGGGAGCCCCACGACAGCGCTCCGCCGCCTGGCGGCCCGGCCGGGCGGGAGCTGGGGCGGCGCCGCCGGTGTGGCGCGGTGCGGTGCCGCTGTCCGGCCGGTGCGTTGGGGCGGGCCGGGCTGCAAACACCGGGCGCCTTCTGTGTAACGGGGTGGCGACTTACAGGGGAGTCGAGCGAACTGCTTTTGGCAATTTTGGGGATGCAAGGACCTAAATGAACACGCTTTATCTCTCTGGTACCTTTTTTTTTTTAATTAGTAGTTCCCTTAAACTTTTCCGCTGGTAACATATTTTTCTTTCTTTTTTTTTTTTTGAGGTCTGTGACAGTAGACTGATGAGGCTTACCTTCTTGTGAAATGCACCAGGTGTGCAATACATAATGCCACAGGAAAAGAGTGTTGCCCACACACAGTGCACTGATGCCAACTTGTGCCAGGGGAACCTTTTTTCAATTTTGTTGTGGCTTTGAGTTTCTTTCCTCCCCCTCCTCCCCACCCCCCCCCCCAAAAAAAAAAAGGAAACTGTCACAGAAAACTTCGGTCAAGTTAAGTACATATGATGTGGAGCACTGTAGTTTCTGAAGCAGTCGAGCAGCTGCTGCTACTGCCACCAGAAAGCAGAGGTCTTTGCTCCTGCTTCGATCTACATGGTGCTTTACAAGAGCCGCACAGGGGAACCAGACTCATAGGATGCTTTACTGAGCTACTTCAACTCAGCTGATGAGTTTGGTTTGGTTTTGGCCATGTTAGTGAGATAAAGCAGTTCATGGAGCTTTGGGGCTACTCCAAGATAAAGGACAGGAGTAGATGGCTGGCAGCAGCATTTGAAAGGGAAGATGAGTGCAAATGAAGAGTGGGAACTGCCATCGCTTTTTGGATCGCTTTCATACCTCAGGGAAAATAAACCTATTTACACTAGATAGAGGATTTCAAACAGCATTGGAGTGGCATAAAAGCATATTTTTGAGTGTTCGGGTGAGCTTGACATATATGAGGTAGCATGCTAATGCCTAATTATGATGAAATGTATACTGCCAGTCCCTTCCGTGATGCTCAGATCTGGTATTAATGAGAGGTGTCATACCTTAATTGCTTCTCTGGAAGTTCCAAGAAGTTCTGCAGACCCCAGGCTTGAGGCCTGTTAGTATACCAGATTGGCAGTGATACAGAAATGAAGTGCTAGATAGGGGATACTACTTAAAAATATGGGTTTTTTTCTTTGAGATTACCAAGATTAGTTTTAATGAAATGATATTTTAATAGACTAATTTTCAAACTGGAATAAGCATAACTAAGAAGTTGATAATTTTTTTTGTTACCTGAAGATTAAGGTTGCTAGCTGATTGCTAACTTGCTTATGGTATTCTTTTTTGTAGAGGGCCGAGTTTGGTAAATTGATAAACTTTGTGAATACATATGAAAATATCAGCTGTATCTCTGTTATTTTCCTGTTTCTTTTTTCTAATATGGTGTGAGTGTGGCTATATCAGCTATTCCTCCAAATATGGATGTATAATAAAGTCTTCCAAAATGATATGATTTTCCATATATAGAAGAAAACAAGCATTTTCTTTATACTGCTACTTAAATACATTCCAGGGAAAAATCTTGTAAGTTGTGTGAACCACAAACTTAAACTCCGTTTTATCAGAATGGTTGGAGACTGAGCACTAGAAGCTTTTTTTTTTTTTTAATGGAAAGTTGAAAAATAGTATTGAAAATGGTTGTCAGCAGTCAGCTGTGCTGCTGGTGTTCCAGGCAGCTTTATATATTTGGGGATGGCTAACACATATTTTACTAAAGAGAAATGTAGTGCAGTTTAGGTACGGGTAGTTACAGATTTTTGTATAACTTAGACTACTGTGGTGGCAAAGCCTGTCATTCAAAACTAGGGCTCCATAATTTCTGGAAGGCAGGTTTTATTTTGTAATGTTTTTTATATTTTAGCCAAAAGTATTTCAAAGAAAGTACAGAAAATGGATGACAGAAATATGTGTTAAGAATAATAACTTATATAATGCATGACAGAAGAATAATGAGAAAGGATAATCTTGTGTTTTGTTTTGTTTTGTCTTAGAAAAAATGTAGAAGATTTCACTGGACCTAGAGAGAGAAGTGATCTGGGATTCATCACATTTGACATTACTGCAGATATCCTTAATGGAAAAAATGGTTTGCAAGCATTGTGAAATAAGAGCATCTTGACATCTATTTTTGTTACCTTATAATCTTCAGATACTCAGGACTCGAGGAAAAGTAGGAATTTGTCTTTCAAATCTAAATTTAAAGCAGTGAGAAGTGGTATTCTACATAGGGCAGTAAAATAAAACTAGGAATAGCTATTCTGTCTCTAGTAGATGACATAGAGCAAGTTGGAATTAATTACAGAGTTTATATAACATACTATTTTGATTGTCATACTAAATCTAGAAACTCTGGTGCACCTTTCAAACTCACTTTGTTGTGAGGCTTTCAAAGTTCTGTTGACGTAATAGGTTGTAGAAGTACCTGTCTTCCTTTAAAAATAAAAAGACATTGTGATCCTTTACTTGCTTAGATGTTCAACTATTGAATCTTCAACACTGAATAGTATGAAATTCCTTGGGAAGCATATGAGGTACCACAAAATTTATCACATTACTTTTTGGCGTCTTTCTCTTTGCTGTTACCTTTTTGAAACTTTACTTTTGCATTTCTCTGCTGCCCTGTTAGTCTAGCTTTTATTGGGGAAAGAGGATTGGTGTGAATGTTTTTGTTTCGTTTTGTTCTGCGTAGGTTTTCTGACAATAGAAGGGAATCATTCTTAGGATTTAGGGTCTTTACATGAAAAATATTCAGTGTTTTTCTGCAGAAGTTGGTACCGAATATGAGGCAGCATGCTTTACCTCAGGTGATTACACTTTGCCTTGCTTTGCAGCTGGGCTGAGATTCCTGGGATTTTTCTGTCTGCTGTTTTTTGTCACTCTGTTAGGCAAGACATTGATTACCTCTGCTTTTTGGTTTCCGTGTTTTGGAGAATACTACATTGTGTAAGCAAACCAAACAAAATGCAAATCTTGAATGCATGTGAACACTGGATAAACAGGTTAATCAGATTTTTGCAGGTGTGTGTTGCACAGGATAAGAGGGATTATTTTTATCAGCTAGAGGCAGGAGAGGTAAACTCCTGAGTTTTACCTCTGAAATGTTTTTACATATTAAAACCAGAAACTAAAATTCTGTAAGTAGATGAGTTGAATTGTATACAGTGCATATAGGGAGAAGTAGAGCGAGGCAGGACAGGACCTCTGAAAGAAATATTGTTATGTGAGGATTAGTCAACAGTATGTGGACATAAAGATTTTATGTTTTAGCGACTTTTAATAGTAGGAGGAGGGGTTTTTGTTGTTTTTGTTGTTGGCTTGTTTTGGGGGGTTTTTTGGGTTTTGTGGGGTTTTTTTGTTTTGGGGGTTTTTTTTAATGCAAACTGACTTAATCTTTTATGCCTGGTGTATATCTTGCAGTGTGTAGAACTGTAAAATACAACTTTCTGGTAGGGTTTTTTTGACAGAATTTGTAAAGAGATACTGGTACATAGGCTCTCTTAACTGATGGGGGAAAAAAAAGTCCTAGGAAGAATTAAATAAAATGACAGATAGAAAAAGAAGCGAGGGAAAGGGAAGGAGACAGTTTTCAAGAACTCCTTTTAGCTTACTTATTTCATGGCTAACTTTATCAAGTGTGAAGAAATCCCACAAAGGAGATCTTCCAAATCTTGTTTTGAGTTACATGACGAAAAATGTTCAAGTAAAATAGCTCCAGCTATTCTTGCAGCAACAGTAGTTAATTATTTAAATCGTTCCTTACTTGATTTTTGAATTAGAGGCTTAAAAACATGATTCAGTCTTGGGATGAGTGGAACAACATAGAACAGATTTTAGGCTGGTTGCGGAATCCCTTTATTTTTTGAGATAGTGGCAAGTAGAGCAAAAAAGAGGACTGTGATATAACAGGTTACAGCTGATCTTTATTGTGAGTTAAAAGGTCTTTTCCTTAGCAGTCACACATGGTGCATTTTATTGCTAAATAAACAACAGACAAGTATTTAGAATATCAGCTTTATTATACTGACAGTCTCAAATGGCAGTCATCAGTTCTTTACTGTTGATCAAAAATCTGAGCAGAGTTTTGTTCCAGTCTAATAAGCTGATTTTCTTTTTAGTCAGCAAGTAATTAAATCTGCTAATTCCTGGTGTCACTTGCAATATGAAATACTTCCCACCTACTAACTTCTCTAATGTGGGTGTTACAGGCTCTTTGAACTCTACACTCTGCCGATTTTGTATTTATATATTGTTTAATGCTATTGTATCTCAATCCACAGTTGGATACCAGGTTCTTTGATAGAATAATTGCTTTGAAGATATTTACTGAAGAATTCTGTCTTGCTTTTTATGTTGAAGGTTTTATAATAGATTGCCTAGCAGTAGGTTGTGGTTACTAGCTTGCATTGTCAAATATAGAACTCTTAAATGAATGGAGGAAATAGCTGTTAGATTTCATAAATAAGTAAACAACAAAAACCCCTACAGACCAACTGAAAGCCTGTTGCTTTAATATGATTAAAATCTTTGTTAGAACTCCTGGAAGTGCTCTGATTTATAAATAAGATGAGGTATGTCAAAATTTAAGATCTCACTGTAATTATCATAGTCTATTTAGATCTAGTAAAAATAAAACAAGGTTATACAGTACGGTATTTTTCTTGACTCACGTACATCTGCAGAGTATATTTGACTGGAATGTTAAACAATTGTTTCTATATTTGACTGCAGAATATTCAACGAGAAAGAATGTAAGTATCAAAAAGAAAGTTGAAGCAATTACCCATTTTGTTCTGCAGCTATTTTCAACATTCTGAAGTTCTGCTGGGAACAGTTGAGGCACCAGCATTTCCTACTATCCCAGACTGTTTTTACTGGCCTTCATGGTTGTTATTTTCATGACAGTTTAACTGCAGGGTGGGATGTTCACTCTGAGAAATCTTAGTATGTGCCCAGTAGAGTGGGAGAAAAGTAACACATGCCTTGTTTTTCATGTACAATAGTGGTATGTAAAATAGTGTGTTAACCTATTTGCTCAGTCTGTTTTACTTTTCCCTAGCATTTTGCAGTTGACTGCTGTTAGAAACAAGATATAGAGGCTTTTGGTCTGGCAAGGCGTGGTCGGTCTTTTCTTCATATATCACCAAAGTGTTTGCCTATAGCAGTTGCTGTAGCCCCATAATACATTTATGTTACGTTGTCATACTTCTCAAAGTGATTGGCCCTGCTGCTTCCTTTAAATTGGTTGCTGTTGATATTTCATTTTGAATAGTTGAAGGCTTTTTTCACTGGTCTGATAGGAGCTGTGTGGAACAGCTTATGGAAATAATTTTAATGAAACACCATGCTGTCATGGTACCACTGAATTCTAGTTTAAGCTACTATGGTCATAGTGCAAAGATATAGTGAAGGCTTGGAGTTTTTTCTTAATGTGCTGCAGAAAACTATCTTGCTAGGGTTTTTAAATATCATAGTTACTTTATATGTGCTGTTGGACATTGTGTATCTACTTCATGGTTTTTAGGGTTCTTGATTAGGGCCTGGGACTTCATTGTCTTGTTTTACCTTTTAGGTGTGTTTTTCACTTAAATCACTAGCTCTCACAATTACTGAGAAACGATTTTCTAAGTTATTCTATAAGCTACTAAATAAGACTGTTTAGGGCCTTACTACTTAAAAGAACAGTATAAATTTTCAAATACTTAAGAATTTAGGATGCATCTTTTGAATTGTGCATACAATTCTTGGGGTTACACTTGCAGTTCAAGTAGAGATTTTTTCCACTGAAGCTGAAAAAATGTTAAATACCTAGGCAGTGTCATAATAGCTCAGTTCAAGTTCTTTGTTTGGAACAAAGTTTAAATACTGCTTTAAAAAGCGACTTACCTTTGCAATTCGAGAGGAAAACCCATCATACTTTGTAAGTCTTTGAAAGCTTATGACTTTTTTAAAAAACGGCTTTCTCCTGTTTTACTGAAATGTTCTTTGTTTCCATTTATTCTGTGCCACACTTGTGTGTAGTAGTACTAGTTTCCCTCCCTGTAAAGCATGGTTTTGTTAAATGAGTTGTGGATTGCAAGCATGTACTTAAACTTCAGGTTTTTAGATGAATAATGTTATGAAATTCCAGTGACTGAATACGGTCTTGTAAGGTACCTTGCTGACTTAATTACAATTGTATTTTTAGGCTCTAAACCAGGTGGTCCTTTGGGACAAGATCATGTTGAGAGGAGATAACCCAAGGCTGTTCTTAAAAGACATGAAGACAAAGTACTTTTTCTTTGATGATGGAAATGGTCTCAAGTAAGTAAATCTTTTTGTATTCTTCTTGTTATTAATGGTGCCTTGGTTTTAGTTGCATATTTTGCATTTTATATGTATGTTTGTTGCTGTGGTAAAGTGCCTACATTCTATCTGATACTCTGTCAGTCAGTTGCATCTTTGTAGTTTGATTCTTAGAAGATGACGTTGGGATACAAGATATCCTGGTTCTTCTGTAGATTAGAAGATACACTGCTAATACGAGTAATAGGCTTCTGGGTTTCTGTTTCCAGTATTCTTGTCTGTATAGAATTTGTTCTGTGGTGCACTCAACTCCAAAGAAGTTAGGTAACAGTAAAAAAAAAAAAAAAAAAGTCTTATCTGAAAATACTTCTGGATCAGGAAAAATTTTTATCCTAATTTATTTAATATTTATTATTAATTAAATTGGTTAACTTGAGTATTTGTGCTGATAGTCTTTATTGCTTTTTGCAGGGGAAACAGGAACATTACTTTGACTCTCTCCTGGAATGTTGTACCAAATGCTGGCATTCTACCTCTTGTAACAGGATCAGGACATGTGTCTGTACCTTTCCCCGATACCTATGAAACACCAAAAAGTTATTAAATTATAATACTGAATCCTAAGCAAGATATTTTTATACCTGTATATTGTGAATAAATTTTATTGTGGGTTCTTCTCACATCCCATGCAACCCTTCAGTGAAAGGTACTAACAGCATAGAAAAAGGAAATCAAAGTTAAGGGGGGTGGTGGTTTTTTTTTTTTAAAATCATTGAGACTGAAACTTAAGGGAAAGGTAAATTGCAGCATAATGGTTTTGGGGGGAAAACTGAGGAGTTTGGGATTTTTTGGTTTTTTTGTTTTGTTTTTTCTCCTGACCATCTGGGTATAGATCTCCTGTTCTTTTAAATAAACATTTTTAAACCAGAAGATAGTCTTACTGTGGTTTTTTTAGGTACTGTGATAGTTATTAAATTTGTGTAGAACTCAAATACATCTGGAATCAGTTTCTGTCAGTGTCTGAAGGTAATGACTATTCAGTTTTACAGCGTTTTGCTAAATGCATGCTTAGCATGTTACAGTGAGGTAAGCTTGGTCCTTTCTAAGGCTGCCAACAGCTACTTGGATAGTTATTTTAGATCTTGTTTTGAGTGCCAGTGGTGCAGCCCACATGCAATTCTGTATTATAAAACATTTTAATAGCTGCTTATAATGCAGCTAACTGGAAGAATAAAAAGAAATCTTTTCATGTATTGGGTTTAAGTCAGTAAGAAAAGTAACTCTGTCTACAAAGCAGCCACTTAACTTTTATTGGGATCTGCTCAGCAGGAAAAATGAACACACTTGTTCCAGAAGGGGCTGGGACAATTAATATTAGAGGGGCCCTTCCATAGCAAGGAATGGGACAGATGTTCTTCAAAACAGGAGAAACATTTAAGAAATAGAGGATTTCCCATGCGGACATAGAGAAATGTAGACAGGTTTATCAGCTGGAGTATGGTTGTGAGTCTTACCTGAAAGTCTTCCTGATTTGCATCAACCTGGAAAGGTAGTAAGTGTGTAGTAGTTCCAGGCAGCACGTCTGCTGAAGACGTGGACTCTGGGAGGCTGCACATCCTGTTCTTTGTGTCATTCACTCAGCTGCAGCTGCAAATGCTTCTCAGAGTTGGGACGACAGAAAGAAGAAACAAGGTATCAGGATTGCCTGTGGCAATAAGGATGGCTTATACTGATCCACTCACGTTTCCTGCTCGTTGTGTATCCAGGAGAGGAGCACTTGCCACCATCAGCTCCCTTACATAGTTCTTAATGTGCATGTATATATTTCAAACAAAATATGGGAGAAGTTAATTTATTGCTAGATGTCAAATATTCTGCGTGTGCTGGGAACTTTCAGAAAGAGCAAATATAGTCTGAAATTTATGAGTTTTAATTCTGCAAAGCAGAAAAAAATAATAGGAAAACTAATGAAAAATTGTGACAAACCTTTCAAAAGAAGACATGCAAAAGATTTGAGCAGAGCCTCCTGCTTTGTTGTGTGTTCACTTAAGAACTCACAGATTTTTGAGGAAGCCAACTTGCTTTTAAAAAGGGATCTTTAATATTTACGATTTATCCCTAAGTGACTATTTAGTGCATTCTCTGTGTATCAGTCAAAGAGGTGTTGAAAAAAATTCCAGAAAGTGCATTGTCTTTTTACAAACAGAATTTCAAGAGTGAAAACTAAAAACTTATTTTCACAGGAGTATATTAGGACAATTTTTCTTTTGTATCCAGTGTATTTACCTGAATTTCAGTTCTCTGAACTTGTGCTGTTCTCTGTGGATTAGCATAATCAGCACACTGAAGTACATGCTATTTTTTCTGTGCTTTGATATCAAATGTATATATTGCTCTAAAAACTTAACTGTTATAGAGAATTTAATACTGTCATACGGAAGGAAAACAAAATTTTTTTTTTTTAGAGGTAATTGTGGAGTTGTTTTGCTAATTGCCAAGTAAGTGGTTGGTTTATTCATAATTATATTCCTGAAATGTTTGCTGAAACTTATTTCTTGTGGCTTGGCATTCAGCCACTTCCCTGGATTCCGTTGGCAGTACTCTTCCAATTAATATAAAGGCCATCTATGAAAGAGGTGCTCTGACTACGAAGACAAGGATCTGCTGTCAAAAACCATCAGAGACAAGTGTACCTTCATTCCCCCCAAATGGTGTATTCCTCCCAGCAGATAGTAGCATAATTTTAAACCACTAAAATTGTAGCTTCAAACATGATGCTTGAAGCTTTTCTAGCCCTTCCCAGTGAACAGAAATCACAATGTTTGAGGTAAGCCCTTTAGAGGGATAAAGAAGAAACCATCACTGAGTTTATGTTCAGGTTCTTAGAGAGAACTCAGTTGTATCTTGAGGGAAAGGCCAGCAGCAATGAGCACTTCAATCTTGCTCTTCACTTCTCAGCCACCGGGTGGGAGAGGATGTTCTGCTCTCTTCTTGGTTTGGGAGCAAGGAGGCAAATTCCTTAGTTGATCTCTTTAAAGCCTTTCAAAATGTAAAATTACTTCTGTTGTGACAATTCTCAAACCATTTATGGAAGAATGTTCTTTTATGGAAACAAATGGCATGTACTTCATCTTGTCTTTTCTGGTGCATCTTATAAAAAGAAGTGGTAGTATTGCTGGCAGCTGATTGTTCTCTTAACTGTGTTACTAACTATAATGGTGTTTTACGTAGTGATGTGTACAAACGATGTATTCCTTGGTAACTGATTTACTTAATGCGAAAAGGCTGGAAACCCTTTTGTGGGAAATTTGAACTGAAAACACTTCTGATGCATTTCAGGTAGCAATTTATTGAGGTTCTGGAGACAGGAGTTCTTGTCTAGGGACTGAAAAATGCAAACTCTCGAAAAGGTTTCCATTTACTGTTGAGCACGCAGCACCACATGGAAAGCCCTGTGCAGGAAAGGAAAATAACTTTACAAGTCTTTATTGAAAGGTCTGCTCCCCTGCACGTACAGTCTTATTTATGGATTGGCACTATAGATATTGAAAATAGAAAGACATAGAGAAAATATATTACTTCTAACTATTGGTCATTTATTCTTTTAATAAAAGTTTCTTCTCAACAATTAAATTAAAGCTGGCTATTATATTGCTTAACAGCCAGATTCAAGTAGAATTCCTGCATTATTTGTTGATTACAAACGTTGAAAATGTTATTTTTCTGAAAATTATTTCAAGAAAGGTTTTGCAGAAACAGTTCTGTTAAATGAAAGCTATTTAGATTGAAAATTCAGGTATTGGAGGAGCAATCTTACTCCAAATTTGTGTCAGAAAATACACAGAAAATAACTTCGTAAGTCTTTGGTATTTAAGGAATGCTTTGGTTTATTTGGCTTTATTTTGGAAGAAAATTGATATTTTCTCCATTAAAACAACTTAAAACTGTTTTTAAAACAAGTAAAACTCTTCATGCAAACAGGCATATACTCTTTATCGTGGAGAGTCCCATTCTACGCATACAAGTAAATACTCATATTACAGTGGTCACATCAGGCATGTTTTTATTAAGAAAAAAAAAATCCAAAACTTAGCTTGAATAAGCTAAACTACGGATGCATCTTTTTCTGCTGCCCTCTACCACTTCCCTGGGACCATTTTTGTGAATCTGGATGATGAGGCACAAGTATAGAAAAAGTAGGCATTCCGTTGTTAAGGTTTCTTTTTCCCTTAATATTCTGTCACAGTAATATTCCTTTTATGCAAGTTAATATTTATCCACTAACAGTTGTTATTAGTAGTTATTGATTTGTTTTTGTTTTACTCAGGATTATTATCTTAGAATCTTCCCTTTCTTTCTCTCTCTTCTCCCCCCGCACAGCTTGCCTCAATTTCCAGCAGAATTGCATTTATTTCTTTTTTCCAAATAACTGTCTAATAATGAAATTCTAAATCCTCTATCCATAAGATATTAAGGAAAAAACCCACCTCTGAAACAATATAATAACAGTATCCAGAATTATAAGCTATTTGAGTCAAAATAAAAATTACCGAGCCAAGTATATCATTAAGAGAATATTCCAAAACTCAGATGTAGCCAAAAGTGCTGCCTGACCTCCTGACTCCTTTACCTCCCCAGCTCAGTGCTAATGACACACACCAAGGTCACCTGGAGCTGTCCCCTGCTCTCCAGCTGTAGCCCCTTGTGCTCATTAGTGGTGCTCCAGGCTGTAAATGCTGAAGAAATAGCTGGCGCTCCTTTGAAATAAAAAAAACCTGGCAGAAATGGATTAGAGAGAACATACATATTTCCAGCACTAGAGGACCATCGCAGTGAGTGTTTTTGTAATTTGAAGACATATTTCTAGTGTACTCGTAACTTTGCGGACAGCTATTGTCATGTATTTTGCAGCTATTATCCAATGGTTTCCAAGTGCTCTGCAAGAAAAATCTGTATTTATTTTCAGAGAGACTGGCATTCTTAAGGCAGACTGGAAGTGCTTTTGCAAGTGACCATCTCAAAACTAGTCTGGTGGTAGCCAGAATTGCCTGGGATGGTATGTGAAGAACCTTCTGTGGCCTTCTACCACCTGGCTGCACAGGTGTTGGCAGGCAAAGGGGTAACTGGGCCCTCCTAATTGGGCCCTCCCTTTGCAGAACCACACTTTGGACTTGACGTGTGGGGTTTTGCTTCCACGGTGCAACGACGACAACAGGTATAGTGCTGTTAGTTTAGTCTGCCTCCTTGCTTGTTTCGGTTTGGTTTTTTTTACTTTATAAGAGTGTGTTGGTTTAGTTCATTTTCCAAGTGGCTGGTTCTGGGTGCCCGTGCTGAGGTGAATGAGTTGGATTTGGCACACAGGAGAGTTTTTGGTGTGCCACAATAGGAGCTAGTATGGGAAAAAGAAGAGGTTTGGATGTAGCTATGGAAGATCAGTTCAGAAATGAGTGTTTGGTGTAAGTATAAAAAATACTTGCCTTTAAGAGTGATTTGTATTAGATGTAGTTGTGAGTGGCTGACAAGACAGGCAGGGAGAAGAGCGCTTTTATGTGTAAGGTAGTAATTGAAGGTAAACATAAAACTAGTTTAATTGTGATTGGGAAGTAACAGTGATGAGATTGCGGCTGCTTAAAGTCTCTTTCAAAAAAAAAAAAAAAAAGTTTATTTTTATTTCTAAAAGATAATTTTCTTCTTGTTCTAGTTCTTCCTCTCTCTCCAAATTCTGCAACAAGGAGAGGGGCAGAGTTTCTTTTTCTTCCCTGCCCTTCTAGCCTCCTTCTCTTTAAATACTACTTGTTCATTTATTTTTTGCATTAGGAATTAGCAGAGTGAGAAACAGAGATGGGCACTGGCACCTGTACTCTAGCTGCGTATGTGGCAACAGCCAACACTAGCGTTCTTCTTTTTAAGATTTGAGGTCTTTTTACATTTACAAATATTAAGATTAAAAAGCAAAGTGATTTGTACAATTTCAAGTTCTAATATAATAATTTAAAGTTATGTATCTTATGAGATTATTTGAGCTCCCTGTAAGAACTGTCTTGTTTCACAAGCTCTGATCCACAGGAACAATGAATTTTGCCTCATTGACATCTCTCTGTATTATTAAGTCTCACTCCAAAATGGAGTATCTCATTAGGACTCACCTTTTCAAAGGCATTTAAGAGCAAAATGACTTTGAAGAATTAGTCAAAGGAGTGTCCCTAGAAACTGTGAATATCTTGATTGAAATAAGGCTTTTGTCACTGCCTTCTCTGCTATTAAGGAGCTATGCAGAAAAGAACCATGAAGGGGAAAATACTTGAAGATAGATGTAAAACTATTTGGAAGGTTATACACAGTTAGTAGCTGTTAAGTTTTTCGATGTCAGACTTGAAGACTGTTGGGCTTTGTGTTTTAGAGGTGGGGTGGTTTTGGTGGTTGGTTTTGTTTGGTTGGTTTTTGTTTGTATTTGGGGTTTTTTGTTTCTTTGGTTTTTTTAATTATTATTTCTTTTCCTGACTCATACTATTCAGTGTAATAGCATGGGTGACACAATATGAAGTGTACTTAATGAGATTTGGAGATTACACTCAGCATGGAAAGTCGTAATTGTTTTGAGATTCAAGCAAAGGTAGTCAATAAATCATGTTAAATTATTCTCTCTATGTATCTGGCTTTAGAAAAGTTAGAGCTGGGGTACTCTGTGTATTTTGATAGTGGAGGCTGTATATTCACTCCACATCTTGAAGTGAAGAACAGGACATCAGTGGGGTTTTTACAAAATATGTCTTATAGGAGTGTGCATTTAAGAGTACCTGTGTTCTAGGTCTTGGAATGTAGGTTACAATGAATAGGAACAAAAATAAGTGTTACATCTACTGAGGGTGGGAATAGAATCTGTTTTCATAAAATATTTGTGTTTGAATATTTAGTCTGGATCTTCCCCCTCATCCATCAACAAATCTTTCTAAGATTAACAGATTTTCTAGGAAGATATGGAACTCTTGCTGGAAAGAGCAGTTTATGCCCGTGTCTGTCTGTGGCGATTTGTATCTGATAGATCTTACCACTTGGGAAGGGTAATGGTGTAGATTGGGTTGGCCCATTAAAGAGTGTACCCAAGTTTTGTATTTCTCCTGTGGGTTTTGCGTTGCTATGTGTAAGCTGTTAAAGTGGTCACCAGTGACCCCCTTCCACCCTGGGATGGGGAGGGCAGCAGCAATGGAAGGTGGGTTGAAGCCGTGTCCTCCTCACCATGATGATGGGGCAGCAGCCAGGTTGTGCACCTGGGGGCTGAGGTGGGAAAGGTTTTGTATTTGCAGGCTGGTGTTTATGCAATCGCATTAATGTCAGTGAAACTGTCCCAGTTGTCTGGAGTGTATGAGTTGATCCACAAAGTGGTAAATTCATGTTCCAGATAAATCCGTTGCAAAACTACAGGCTATAACAAAGGGTGAGAGAACAGTTCTGAAAGCTGAAGTAGAGTCCCAAAATTTTGGTGGCTCCTTTGCTAGAACTTAAGCAGTAGATCCACTGACTCTTCAGATGTATGTAGTGGATATGACCTAGTAACATGCTTTAGGGATAGAGTGAAATTTGCTAAATACAGTCTTAGAAGCATAGAGCTGGTATGCAATAACTCTAGACACTAAGAAAAGTTAAAATAAATCTCTCACCAAAGTATTCTTATTTTTTTGTTTTGGGGTAACTAGGGGGGAAGAATAGATAAAGGGATGATCACTAGGACACTTTTAATATTCTTTGGTTTATTGCTATCTAGACTTTTTTCAATTGTGTACACATGTAAAAGCAGAATGTAATATCGGGTAACAAAAATAAGTTGTTTTATGGAGTACTTGTAATTGAATGTTTACTTCTAATTTCCCACCACCCCGTACAATTAATATTTGTTAGAAATCTAGGTACTAGTGTCTTGAACAACTGATTAAATGAAGGACTTAAAGATTACTCTAGCTATTTTCATAGCCTTTGTGATTCTTAATGGTAAGATGGTGATTTAACAATCATTAGGATTATGTGATATTTATATTCCTCACAGTTAATACAAGTTTCCTGTATTGTATTTAGTTTAGTCTTGTTCACTGTAGGTATCCCATTGCATAAATCCATGCGATATAAGAATATGAGTAGTTGTATATGCATAATCTTAGGTACAGACCTGAAACTGGAGTTCAGCCGGACGATTTGATGTTGTAATAGTCCTGGACTGAGTTGGAAGTGTTACAAATACTGCTTTCTAAAAATGTTAAAGTATTTTTTTTTGCCAATAATTATATTTAAAAGGAACTTTCTGCTCTCAAGCTGAAAGTGGTTGGGGAATTTGTTACGTGCAACTTAGCATATGTCACTGAAAACAATGGTTCAGTACAGGCAGAAATTCACATAAATAAGGTCAATAAATATTTTCTATTTCTTGTAGTTGCAGATTTTCACCCTTGGGTTTGGGTCTAAGAAATGTGTTGCTTATAATTGCTGGAAATCTAAGAAGATGGATGAAATAAAAATTCTGAACAGTTCTAAGTGGAGTCAGGCTGTGTCTTAGAAAAAGCACAGAGTAGTCAATGGTTCTTTGCTTTGGCATCTAGAGTTGCCATCTTCCTGTTAAAAGGAGAAGGGAAAAAAAAATCCTCATATCTAGAAAGTAACTTGACTCTAACGTTTATAATAATTCTTATTCTGTATTCAGACAACAGCTCTATCACAGAGTGTAAAGTTAATTTTGCAAGAAAGTGAAGTTTGTCTCTTATAAGCTTGGTTGAAAAGTCTAAAAGCAGAAGCCTCAGCTGCTTCAAGAATGTGCTACCACTTAGTTTTAGAATTTAAAATAATATCTTTGACCCAGATGCAGGATATATGTTTGAGGGTTTAAATGTTTTGTTTTGGGGTTTTTTTGCATTTCAACAGGCTGATTTTTAATACACTTCCTCCTTGCTATATAAACAAACAACCTTATCTTTTTTACTGTTTAAAAAAGCAAAACAAATAAGTAGAAACACTGGCAAAGCAACTCTCTACCATGCTATTCCAGAATAACATTAAGCTATGCTATGTATGAAGTCCCAAATGTAAAAGGGCTTGCAGATTTAACATTTTTCATTTTCTTCAAAATGGATGGGATTTGTCCTTGCAAGTATTTAAATCTTCCAAAAGCATATTGATATAAACAGTTAATAAAAGTTTTTGTGACATAAGAGCATATAGTTTTGTCTTCAACTTCATGAACAGTCAGCACTATTATTTTCCCCTGTCCCTATTTTTATAAGTTATTGATCAGAAATTTGAAAAGCAGCTCCTGACTTCCTGAAAATGGACAGTGGGCCACTCCTCAAAGGCAGATAATCCCATGTAGGTATCCATCAATTTTCATCAAAGTCAGTGGGTGTCTTTATATAGGTATGTTTGTTTTCTTCCTGGATACTTGGCATAATAATAATATTGTGAGGTCATTAGTCATGTCTTTCTTTTTTAATGCTCTCCTTATCCCATCAGGAGGAGGAATTGTTCAAGTACTGTAAAACTTGACATTTTTTTTTTTCATTTAATATTAATGAAAACAAAAAATGTGGAACTTTCATTTGTGTTTTACATAACAAACTGTTATCCTTTCAGAAGACTGGATAATTGTGTATGGTATATAGGTGTATCTATAGTTCAGTGTAATCCTTCAAGAACTGGTCAATACCAGAGAATTTTAGCAATTTGTTTTCAGTGCTGGTTGTATATCTGGGGAGCCAGGGTCAAACACTGAGCCTTGTCTGCCCAGTTCTAGTGGGTGCAACAATTTAACACTTTTGCTCCTTGGGAGCTATAGGAGGTATAAATAAATTGTTTTCCAGAAGCCAACAAGTAAAGTTTTTTCCTGGCTCTGATTTGAAATTATTTTCATCTTTTTTTTTTAACACTCTTTGTTGTTGTCGTTTTCCTTCTGTCAAAGAGAACTGTAGATAGTTCACATTCAGAAAACTGATACCTGTTTGTCATTGAATTCAATGTAACTCTTTTATACTGTCTTTTTGGCAGTATTGTAGCAAACTATAGCTTGAAGGTTTCACACCACCAGAACTGCACATTATGATAGAGGGATTCAATAGATGTTCTACCAGATTTTAATTCTATGTTATTGTTTTTGTTGGTACAGAGGAAAAATTGGAAAATAAAAATGGATAGAGGAAATAGATTCTACTTTTTTTTTCCCCTTTCCATTTTATTAGGTTCATTGTGGTGCTTCTACAGGGCAAGAGAAAATCTTGTAAAAAAAAAAATTATTTTTGTTTGGAATGAAGGATTAGTTTCTATGGCTGAATGACTTGCTATTTGATATCCATACAGGCTTTCAGTAAAGGTTTGTTGTTAACTTTGGAAGTTTGGGGTATTTTTTTTTCCCCCTCTAAACTTAGTCAATCAGAGCATTTTATTTGCCACCTCCATATTAAAGAATTCATAAAATGTTTTACAATTTCCTGTTTTCTCATGCATATTCTTTCTTTCTCTCCTATTTTCTGGTTGTGATCCAGGAGGATTATTTTCATTCTGTTATTCTGACCGCTTCATGCACAAAATCAGTTTCTGAATTATGTTTTAGCTATTGTAAAACTGAGTCCTACTTTTTTATACCAATAAGTCCCCAAATGTTTGAAAAAGAACTATGCAACTCATGAAAGGGTGAAAAACTGAAAGCCTTCAGTTTATCAATTTTGGGGACAGTAGATTTTTTGTTACTTTTTCTAGTGAAATATCCTTTATTTTCTGCTATGTCCTTGCTGGCTCCTAAGAAGTCTTCTTAAGAAAAGATGTGTTCTGTAGTCTTCATCACAGATGGGACTGTCATAAGCCAGTATGTTATTGGGCATTCCTACTGTCCTGTTTTTTCAGTTAGCAATTGTATTTGTTTTTTGGTAACATGACTGAAATATTACAGAATAGTGTAGAAGTAGCTTTCTAAAAAATGTCTGATCTAGACAAAAAGGAATGTGAAGTACAATGGCATTAAATTCGGTGCTGCTACTTTATTAAAAATAATATGCACAAAAATCATGTTGAGGAAAAACTGCTTTTCTGAGGGCTGAATTTGATCATTCCTGCAGGAAAAATTTTGTAGTAAATTCTAAGACACTGTCTTTGATCTAACAAGTAAAAGCAATATTGTTGCAGTTTGGTTTTGAAACTTCATTACATCATGATTGTAATAATTATTCAAATAAAAAATATTTTAATATATACTCTAAAGCACCTTCCTAAGTCTAAAAACTAAACTTAAGACAGTTTGATTCAACAATATACAGTTTGTATAATTGCCAGCAGATGTCAGGCATTCATTTTACAAAATAACTGAGCTTGAAAAGTGTCCATTTTTATAGGAGGATATAAGAAGCTTTGATTTTGAATTTAGGTATATAATGCAATTGTGCAGCTTGTTACCCATTAGACTTGAGAGATTTTAATTTAATGAATGACTTTTCAGGGTGTTCTGTATTAAACAGTGGTGGCCTTAATCTTAATGTGATATCTTTTTGAATATTTGACATATTTATGAATGCTATATATATTATGGTAAAAATGCATCAAAATGATGTACATGTGTACATAAGTGACATCCTTGCATTTGTCTTCTCTAGACACTAAATGTCTGGTGACATTTAAGATAGTACTGTTTAGTTTATTTGTGGGATTTGACCAGTCATCTGTTGCAAATGAAAGAATCCTTACAGTTGAAGTCCAGGACAGAGTTTGGACTCTGGGATATTATTCTTGGCTCCTCTACAGATCTTTCATGGGCCAAAGAAGAAGTTACAGATGGCGAAACTATTGTACTGAGATTTAAAATATATAGGAACAATGGCTGGTTGTTTCACAAGCACTTTGAAACCTAATCAATTGCAACTCTAAGTCAATTTTTTTCAACTTAGAATTGTATGGGTAGAGAATTGCTGTAGACAATGTTAAGGATGGACAACCTCTTCTTTCCAATGCTCTGCCGTTGTTATGAATTTATTTAAGGCAAATTTCGGTGCATTTATTATCTGCCTCTCAAATGCTTCCTGTAGGAAAGAAAATAAAAATATTTTTCCTAAATATTTGGGCAGTGGAGCACGAATAGCTTTCCTTTGAAGTGGGGTGGTATTTCTATACAGATAACCGCATTGACCCTGTTCTTTAAGGTAAATGTCTGTGTTCTGAGCATCTACCCCTGCTAAGTGGGAACAGCTGCTTCCCAAGGAGACAAGATACAAGTCAGTCCCTAGTGCCACAGCAACACGAGTCTCAAAGCAGTCTTGGTTAAAAACAACAGAAAGGGCCGAGCATGAAATGAGAACGGCTGCCTTGGCAGTTTCCACTGTAGTAGAAACAAACTGCTATTTTTGTCTTCTCCCTACCCAACTTTAGCCACTACAAAAAGGACCAAAATAGCTTGCGTAAGAAAATATTATATCTGTATATATGTGAAAGAAAGAGGACTATATACACCTATTGGGCTTTTTTTGTACCTGCATATCACAAGGCTTGTGAGGCTGAAGGGAGGGAACATATCAGGGTTACTGTCAGGTTGGGGTTTGGCTGTGATTCCCTAGAGCTTTTGTTGCTTTAGCAAGACAGTGCTGGAGCAGCTTCTGCTGCTCAGTCCTGTTGCAGAGTATTTGCAGTGTGTCAGCGAGACCAGCCTGTGGATCTCCTCATCTGCTGGGAATGACTTTTGCCCATGTGTGGTGCTGATCCTCAGCGCAAGCCTGTTCATTTTTGACTTAAGTCTGTTTTTTCCACTTAGGCTCTTGGGTCTTCTATTTATAGTTTTCAAAGCACCTGGTATTGATTAAGGTGATGGCATGTAAGACATGCATCAGGAGAAGGTTCGATTTTAAATCTAAACCAAGTAAAAATACTTATGACTGTTCAGAGCACTAACAGCAATGTCTGCAACCACGCAAATAGTCCTGCGTGACCTCTTTCCAAAGGAGAAAATACTGACTTCCACTTCCTACTGATATCAAGGTCTTTTCCATTAGCAATACTGAAAGGTACCAACCAGACTTCTGAAGAGCTAATCATGGAAATGTAAACACACAGTGAGAAAGATTCTAAAATCAATCAAATAATAAAATTTCCTTTCTTATTAAACTACATTAATAGTTTGAATAATCTTTTATTAACCCTAAACTAATACACTGAACTAGATTTCATTAGGAAAAAAGTGATTGAGAATAGTTTGGCAGCAGCAAACACCCTTGCAGTATGTCACTAGATGGCAATGTAACATACAGCATGAGGGTTTTTTTCTTATCTGTGCAAGGAAGATTTTAACATTGAGAGAAAGCAGATTTTGAGAAGATAATCTTGCTGCAAGGCTGTTCCCTAAAAAACATGCATGTATAATCGTGAAATGAGAGAAGTGTTACTAATGTTTGTGGTCGGTTTTGTTTGAGGACCATCAGTAGGTTGAGTGAAACAGAAATTGCCCTTCGTATCTATCTAGTTGGAGTTTGTGTCGTCGTGCTCCTTCATGAAAGAACAACTTGAAAGTTCTTGACATCTGTCGTCCCTCTTGGTAGCTGAGTTACACTGTATCTAGACTGCAACCTGTTAAAAGTTTGCACATGTTTAGTAAAACTAGACCATTACACTTATTTTCGTATATGGTTTTGGGGTTTGGCTTTTGTTTTGTTTTTCCTGTTTGATGGGGTTTCGTTCGGTTGGTTTTGAACTTGCAGACTCAATATTAAGAGGGACCCAATAACTGAGGTAGCTTGTTGCAGGAAAACAGCTCTTGACAGAAGGCTGCACTCACGTTGTGCTCAGGAATTCCACTGGTATCAAAGGGAGTTCCACAGGCGTAATGCATGAAGGGCCCACAACACAAAGATTGCATGCAACGAATTATAGAGGGGAAACTGAGCTTTTTCAGTCTCCTTCGCTTATCCCAGCGTGCCTGGCTATTGCACAACAGATGGGGTCAAGTGACCTCCTAATGTACATACAGACTGATGCCCATTAATCTTGAAGAAAGGTAAGATTTCATGGCATGTAAGAACATTGTGGTTTGTTGTGGGTTTTTTTTTTTGTTGTGTGTTTTTTTTTTTTTTCCCCCTTGTGCTGAAATACAGAGACGCTATGGGGAAATGAAGCCTTGATGATTACTTAAATGGCATATTATTTTAAGATTAAAATAATATTTCCTTTCCTTTTTACTGTAATGGATCATAATACAATGTTGCACAAGATGGGTTCATTTTATTTGCTCTTAAGAAGTCACATTGCTGCAAAGTTTAGATAAGTTTGTATTAAACAAGGAAACAAATTTCTTAATTCCTACCTATAATCCTAAAAGTTAGCAATTAGAATTAAGTGTTAACTTTTTGTTCATAAATCATTTGAAAATCTATCACAGTAGCTCTGTCTGTCTGTCTTACCAATGGGTATGTTTCCATACTGTTGTTCATTCATGAGAACAAGGGAAGTGATGCAGGATGAGTTGGTGAGAAAATTTAAAGGAAACAATAGTAATGACTCACAACTGAAGTTTGTGCTTTAGAAATTCCCACCTTTCAAAGGAGGCCTGCTAAAGAAAACTCAAAGTAATGTTCTAGCCAAGTCAAAATTATATTGAAGAAATACTATGGCATGCAATGTATTGTTTTCAGAGAGACAACCCAATCTACTTGTACTTTTGTTTTGAACTGTTTTTGGATTAATGGCATGCTAAAAATTGCTTGCCCAGTCCATTGTCTTCAGAGACTGCCCTTTCTTTGAAGACTTAACAGGAGTTGAATTCTGCTAAGAGCTGACTGCTTTCTCTGGCGTTAAGTTTCTCTACTCTTTGGAGCTGTCTTTTGAAGTGTTTAGCAGAATACGTTTAATACTTCAAAAGTCTTAGGTCTTTAAAATGTTAAATTCAGTATAGTAAAAAAAAGAAGAAAAAAAAAAAGGCACTGTGAAGTGATAAGCCACAGACCGTGATGGATTTTTACATTTTAATTTTTGTGCACTTTACACATTTGTAATGAGAGAGTGAGGTTTTCAAAGACAACTCTCTTTCCCTTCAAGTTCTTCTGTAAATGACTTTTTCCTAGCTAGTGTGAACAGCCCCACTGGAGTTTCCCAAATGCCACTCTTTGTGCTTACACTTGGGATCAAAATAAGTCACATACCTGGTTTTACCACTTGAGAAACACGCTCCTATGAATAATGGTTCTTCTGTGTTGTAAAATGGAACAGAATCGTATCTCAGGGAAACTGAGTTCAGTTTAGTAAGATTTTTATCTGCTGCTGGTATGTGTCTCTGCATATGGCTTCTGTTACGTGGTTACTTAGAAGACTTATTTTCTCATGAATGCTTGTAGCTGTCATGTTAAAGGAGTGTTGTTTATCTAGGAGTTCAAGTTAAAATTACAGAAGTTGTATTTTTAGTGGTGATTTGATGTGTATATAGCACTGAGAACACTAATAGTCTAAAGTTGTCTGTTAATCCACTCAAAACAAAACGTACTGTGTCACATACAGGCATTTTCATGTTAATTTATCAGTGCTCCTTAACTATGTCTGGCACACTCTTTAAACTGTCATCTGGAGGAGTTGCTCCTAAACGTGTATGTGTTCTGACTTTTTATTCTTATAGTAGAAAACATACTAAGACTTTTTTTTTTTAATGGGTTTGTCGATGTTACCAAGTTACCAGACATTTCAGTGGTTGTCTACTGAAAATCTTTTCACTATCTTGGAATACGTAAAGAGTGAGAAATTTAATAAAAATACAACCTTAGACCATGCACAGATGTGGTGAGATATTAAAGGAGATGCATGTCAATTCACAGAGCAATATTGTCTAAATATAGACACACCATGATATTTATTGAGTGTGCAGCAGATCACTAAAATGAGATAAAGTTTGAGAGAGTGCCTACATGGTTGACTTCCATGAACATTTCATTTCTGAATATCAGTATGCTTTTGGGGGTTTTTTAGCTTTTGCTTTAATCATTCTGATGTGTTTGTTTCTTTACAATTTCTTTGCCCTGCCTCTGACAGCTATTCCTATATGCCAACCTCTCTGATCAAACACCTAAACTCAATTGAGTGGATTAGTGCAATTTTACAAAGCTGATACTCATGTCCGTCTTTGGGGTTTATTGTATCTTTCAGTCTTCCCTTGATATGCCTATGAATTACATCTGGATTCTTAGAAATTTTGTCCATTGCAGAACCAAGCTCATTGAATATAAATTAAAGAAAAAAAAAAAAATCAAAGCTTCATTGCTTTGAACTTGTCAGATCAGTCTTAAAAAAAATTTTGTATAAATGATCTGTATACAGACTTTCAAAAGGATACCTATAAATGGATCAAGGTTTTATGTCATTCTTAAATACCTAAACATTTTTCTAGTGGAGAAATGAAGTAGCAAACACAAAAAGCTTCTCAGATGCCAATTTTAAGGAAATCTTTTGGAAAGTAAAAAGTCTTACAATGTGTTTCCCGTAAAACAATTCAAATTCTAATGCTTTAAAATATTACATTGTTGCATACAGAAATTATACTTTCTTGTTGTGAGTGTTCATTTCAAATTTTTGTTATAAGAGAAGCATGGAATGTGGAAGGAGAGGATGACTCTGATTTTTCTTAATTCTGCATTACACAAATGAATTAAGAAATAAGCTAATTTTTTGCCTCCCTGTGAAATAAATGCTTGGAATTCTGCCCATTCTGAAGTGCAGTGCCTTCAAGCGTCACGCAGTTTTTATTTTTAAAGATGATGTACCTTCATTTCCATTTCTAGATGCCACATATTATACTGTGTACCTACCCTTATCAAGCAGTCTCTTGTGGTTCCATCAAGTTTTTTTGACTGGTCATATTTTACTGACGAATAGTGTAAGTTATCAGACTTCTTTTCTTTCTGCTTGACCATGATTTGCTCCTAAGAGTTGTACTCTTTCTAAATGTATCATTTTAATGCTACTTTCTTTTGCGCTGCTGTTCTTTAATAACCTGGAATACAAAGCTTTCCGTTTTATCTCTACGGATGTGGTACTAAGGTTTCAGTTCCTACGTAGTAGTCCAGAGTGTGAACCCAGCTGCTCTTACAGCAGCTCAGTTAGTGGCTCCTCTGTGCTCCTTGTGGTGCTGCCATTTTCAAAAAGATGGATCAGTAGTTGATCTGAAGCCTGTGCTGAGCTTCTGGTTCATGTGGCTGTAATTAAGTAGCACGAAAGTTGTTCTATCAGGCAATGTACTGCTATAGTTTAAATAACGTGAGCTGAAATTTCATTATAGAGCTTGGTGTCAGACCCCTAATGCAGTAAGTTTCTTATTGCCTGTAGCAGGTAGTAAGAGTGTAGTGGGAAGGTGCTTGTGTTGCAAATGAGATGGTTAATGCTGCCGTGGCCTAAAAATTGACCTCTGCACGAACAATTTTTGAGTCTTCCCTCTACTAATAAATCACTTTGTGCTGATGTGCTTGTCCTGCTGCCTGTTCTGGATCCTGCTCAGGGATCTCTATGCTGTACTGTATTGTACAATATATACATTATTCTGTCCCCTTTTGAGGTTTTTCTGTGAATCTGAGCTAAGTGTGCTAGCTGGAAGCAGTAACAGACTAATCTGTAATCTGAACCAAAAAGTAGAGTGGGATAGAAGATCTTCAAAGGAAATATATAAATATGGAAACTGGTATTCTGTTTCTAGAACTATTCTCTCCGTGGCTTCAGACCAGCTATTTATTTACCATCTTTATTTACTCATCTGTGAAAGAAGGATGATAATTATTTACCTTACTAGAAGTTTTAATGGTTCATTAGTTTATTTTCAAAGAGCTTCATGACAGCTGAAGCAGACCAGCATACACACACAGAAGTTTCCAGTGGCCAGGACCCAGCAGCTCAGTTATGTTGATCCCTGTGCAAATAGCTGTCTCGACTTCTTCAGCAGGGACACTGAGGCTGGCTTCAAGATGTCCTGTCTTTTTCTCCCATGCCTGTCTTAGTTTTTTGTATTTACATACATTTTTTCACCTTGGAAGCTGTTCTATGGTGTCTTTTATGAGTGTTCCTGAAAACCTAACTAACTAAACAAAACAGGTACCTAAACTTGTGATCACTACAGGAAGGCAGTCCTGTGTCCAAATGAGTTTTTAAACTGTTAAAGAACTAGTTTTTTCAGGAAACTTATGATTCAGGTTTTGTAGGAAAAACATGGAAGTTTGATCTGCTTGCAGGGGACAGCTACCCACAATGGCAGAAAGAAGGTGAACAGTGGTGAGTTGAAGTTAACAGAATAAAAATAATAGCATCACTTTCTGGCAAAAGTGAACAGAAAATCACAAAAAGGGGTAGATAAGGACAATTTTACTGCCGTTGTAAATTAAAATATAGTGTTTGGTTTTGTTGGTTTGGTTTTTTTGTTCTTTTTTTTTTTTTTTTCCTTTTTACAAACAGGACTTCAGACTATAAACAAGAAAATAACCACTGGTGGATATTTGTTCTTCTACAAACAAGTTAGAAATGCCAAAAAGTTATTTTTTAACTAAACATGTTTAGTTTTGCCAGTAAATTGAGAAAAGATGCATCAAGGAATTATTTATACCTGTATATGGAAAAATTAGTTCTCATAGCAAGCAGTAAATTATAATACATACAGTATTGATTAAATTGTGGTATCAAAGTGAAACTGATTTGAGGTAAATAGAGAAATTGCTACTTATTGCTGATGTAATGGACCAGAGACTTGGTTGTCTCATAAAGGTTATTTAAGGAAATAGTTGTGTTTACAAACAAGCTAAAAGCTGCTGTAATATCTGTATACAATGGGTAAAGTTTTAATTTAATTCTCCAATTTAAGCAGCCCTTAGGTTCTTCGAGACTTGAGAAAGATGTGAAGTAGTGTTGCAAATTCTTGCAAGCAATACTGCTTCAGCTTTTCATACAAATGCTGGAAACTAATGTTCTCTTTTTCTTCTGAAATCTTTAACGCAATTGCCTAGGTAATGTGACATAAGGTCCCATTCTCCCCCACCCTTCTTTCCTTGTGGGTTTTAAGGGCTTAGCATTACTTCAAAAATGGGAGAACAGAACTGTGCCTCAGGGTCAGCTCTGTCACTCTGGATCTGAATCTTTCATGCATTGTTTTTGTTTGTTTGTTTGTGTTTTGGTTGGTTGGTTTGGTTTTATTTGTTTGTGTTTTTTTCAACTCTGAAGTATTTTGAATGTATTTGCATCTTCTTGATAGCAGTAGCAGGTAAAAAATGTGCAAGCCATGATTTACAAAAAACAACTTGGAAAATAATAATCTAAGGTTTCTATTTGCAATGTTTTCGTATGGCGCCCAATTTTATGCAGTTTTTAAACTACAAGTTTCTGGCTACCAATTCTGTATGGAATAGATTTAGGACATTATCTGCAATTTAGTCGGTATGAAAATAACAGAAGATTCTGTAGTGGCAACATGCATCTTTGAAAAAACGAAAAATCCTCAGGTTAAGAGGCAAATGGTAACTGTTTTTTAACTGTAAGACATTCATAATTGGTCCTCTCCTCTCTAAGACCAAATTTTAGCTTTTTTTTCTCCATGTATGCATATGTTATTCTTTCAGTCTTCTTATATGCATATTTTAAAGTTATTTTTTCCTCATATTCCAACATTTAGAAGTAATTCTGTCACTACTCTTTTGCTTATGCCATAATGAATTCTGTCTAAGTTCAGAGTCAATGATGCTTTAGAGATGTTTCAGCTGGAAGCTGCTTCCAGAACTATTTGCAGGACAAGGACTGTGTTAATGAATGACATGAAAACATCGCTTGAGTTTAGAGAGGGATAAGTACTTGAAAGAGAGGTCTATGTGTGGCTACTAAACAAAACATACATCAGGCTTGGGATAAACTTCGAGATTAAAATTATTGAGGGGATTCTTACTTGCACAAACTCACATATACTTTTCCAGTTCTTGATTTTTGCACTGTTGGTGATAAGGTGATTGCCAATATGGACCCTTGGTCTCAGCTAATATGGCTTTTATGGTTTGCCATCTATATTCTTACTCACTTTTTCATTTATATTTATTTGTTTAAGTAATTAAGAATCTAACAAACTGATAAAAATAGAAAAATCTAGGGAACTATGGTAAAATCTGCGGCTCTAGACTTTTCACATAAGTGCATGTTCTACTATTTAAAATTCAACCCTCCCATAGGTGTGTGTATATATACATGACCTTCTAATTGGCAGGAAATAGGCGAAAGTTTTTTTGTTTGTCGTTTTTCTTGTTGTTGTTTTCAGAGGATCTAATGAAAGATTACTATCTGTGCCTTCTTGTATTGCCTTTCTCAAGCTCTAGCCTATGGATCAGTTTGTAATATGTAATCCTGGAGACAAAATGCTCTACTTCTGAAAGTCGGTGTCTACTGCTTAACATCTGAGATGACTCGCACACTCTTTCTCTTTGCACCATTGAATTCTCTCTTAAAATACTTCTTCCTTGCACTCATGTCCTCATTTCTCTTTCGCAACCGTATTGCTCATCTCCTTGCTTCACACACAGGCATCCCTCTTCCTTAGAGTGCTGGGGCAGCAGCCGCTGGGATTGCTTTTCTTGGGGCTGCCCTAGAATGGCAGCTGGTGGTGGCTGCTGGGGGCAGCCAGACAGCCACTTTGGCTGCCAGCCACGGCTGAGCAGCATATTTCCAAGCAATCGTCAGAAAGGTGGCCCCTGCTTTCCCACTGCCTCGTGTGCTCTTTGCCTGTTTTCTTGCCAGGTGGAGTTAGAGGAGGGATTCAGCCCTTGGGGTGGTGTTTGCTCCTTGTCCTTCCTGCTGCCTTCCCAGGCTGGGTGCTGGGTCCCCTGCAAGTGTCCCTTTGATCTCACGTGGCTCCTCTGCTTTGTGGCTTGGTTGCTAAATCTTCCACAACTAGCTCACAAAGTGTGTTTCCATTGTAACTGGGGATGCATGGCTTTTTAATAATGCTCCTTCACTGTTGCTTTCCCAACAAGATGCATTTTGTTAAAAATAGGTATTGCCATGTATTTAGCACGCGTGCAACTTGTAGGTACATGAAAAAGCATGTGAATTTTTCAGTTAAAGCGCTTATGTTGTCACATGCTATACGTACATTAAGGGATCGGTTCTATATGTGTATTGAATGTTGAGATAAAGCTAGTGCTTTTATACCTAGAAAATATTTTGCAAAATCTCAGTTGCATTGTGAAATTTGAATTGCGACCCACTCTTTTCATTAAAATTTGAAAAAAAAAAAAGGATTTTATAACTCTAAGTTCCAATTCTGATACATGAAGGTGTTATTCTAAAAATATATGCAGTCAAATATGTTTAATGATAGTCATTGGAAATGAGTACTCTTCTCCAATTGCAGGTCAAGCAACCGCATGTGAAATGCAGTTTGGGAGTCATTGCTATTGGGATTTGTCTCAGATCTTTGGGCAATTAAATATTTTTGAAGTTCTCTTTTTTAAAATTCAACTTCTGTTGAGCAAGAAACTACATACAAAATCACCTGAATTTCAAGTCAAGTGTTAGGTATGTAGAATACTTATATCTTAAAAAGAAATAACAGGTGTCCTTGTTTGTTTGTTTGTTTTAGTCATCAAGTAAGTTGGGTCAGTAGGACTTAGATTTACTTCAGATTTACTTCCTGTAAGCTTCTTATCTATTTATGATTAATAAGCTGAGCCCGGGAATACACTTCAGTAGTGCAAAGGAACAGCATTCAGTACTGGAGAATGCGAGTATATTAGTAAAATACCTCCTTTTCTTAATCCCTAGAAAGTAACTTTAAAGGCTTCCATGGCTAAGATATTTGTTGCCATTGGTTTTGGTATTTGGTAGGATTTACAGGAAGCAAGTGGTTAGGACTTATTTTTTGTTATTCACATTGACCATGCCCTTTTTCTGTATTAGGTGTGCTGAGGTCCACTTCCATACAGAATAATGAAGATCCTAGTGGATGAAACAGTGAAACTCTGTTTTAATTTTATGTCTGTGCATTGAGTCCTAGGAAAAAAAAAATATGTACAGTCACCTTCTATGTGCTTATTATAGAAGGGATAGTTCTGTTTCAACATAAGACGAAGTTTAAATTTAAAATGCAAACTATGGTTACACAAGTAAACTTAATGTTAGGAATTGTATAGCATCTTTTTCAAAGCCCAAAGCTTTTCTCAGAGTGGTAGAAGAGATATTTTTTTTCTGTTCTTCCTTTTCTCTTTTTAATTCTAAGGCAGGTCGTGTTTCAATGCTGAAGTGACCCCTAAAGACCTTTTCATCCTGAAAAGATGATATCAAAGATTTGCGCAAAGCAATATTGTTCTTCTGGCCCTGGTTTTGTCCGTGTAGATAGCCTCTGAATAAAAGTATTAATATTTAAAATTGACGTAGATGAACAAAATCCTGGCTAGTACTTGTGTCATTACTTGTTTCCTGTTCTATGTTTCCTGTGATAACTTTTTTCCAATTGTAGCTAGGGATTTAACCTTGCAGCTAGGTTTTTTTTGTTAGAAATTATGTGGCTGAATTCCCTCATCCCTTTTGTGACTCTTTAGCTTTATCATTTAAAAGTGCTGTATTTCATAGCAAATCCAAATTATCTATTATATTTATTCCTGAAATACTCAAAATTTTGCAGTTGAGCAGAAAATTTCATAAGCTAGAGTTTCAATGTTTGTCTGTGTCAACAACAAATAATTAAAAACTAAATTGCACTAACGTTGAGGGATAACAAGTTTCACTATTTAAGACTTGACACAGTCTAAAACTGCTGCCAGGAGCCTTTAGAGTTACATTGCTGCTCTAGGGGCTTGCACTTCCAATTTCTGAGCTCTTCCACTTTCAACCCTTGACTGCATTCCTGCTATCTCTTACCTCCCCCAACAAGCCCAGTAGAGCAGATGTGGGCACTGCTGGTTGTGCAGGAATGCAGGTTTGGCAACTGGGAACATCCAGTGTCCCAGCAAGAAAATTTACAACTGAATTATGGCAACTTCACAGGTAGAGACAATGGAAACTTTAAGCTCTTTGTGAATCTGAGAAAATTTTCTTCTTTGGTTTGTGGTACAAGAAGTGAGCTGGTGTCCAGAGGCATTTGCAGCACAACAGCCAACACTCAGCTCTCCAAACCTACACCTGTGGGGCATAGTTTTCCTCTCTGCTATACAGCTTGAGGGAACAAAGCCCTATAGCCCTGGGAACAGACTTCTGTCTCCGTGGATTGATACAGGTGAATCATTTCAGTGCTTCAGTGTATTAAGTTGTACACAGAGGGGGTGATTGCGAGTGCAGGAAGGATACTTATTCTGTTACTTTCCTATGGAAGATATGTAATACAGGCGTTTGGAATAGTCATGAAAACCATCTGTATGACCATCTAAACTCTTGCAAATCTTAATGTGGAAACATTTAATTTCACTTTGTTTCCTGATGTGATCTCAATCTTTCAGGGGCAACCTGCTCAACTCTTGCCAGGAAGTGTTTAGGTGATGGTTTGGTGTACAGAGATTTCCTTTGACACAGCACTGAGCTTTTAGATATGGAATTTGTTACACAAACATGCCATAACTGTCGGTCAGTTGTTCTGATGGTTAGAGAAAACAGAAGTGGCCAGAATCTGAAGTTAATATAATTTGCTGCTGTTGATATTTAGCATGACAAATGAAGGGATAGAGGTGAGGGAAAAAAGGACACCTACAAATCCAATATAATTTTTTCCTTTTTTTCTTATTTTCTAAGATTTCCAAAGCTAGTCTTCTGTTTAAGACAGTTTGGGAACCTGAATGAAGTTTGGGTTTGCATAGTTATGTACATTTAATGCTGAATTATTGCTAAATCTACAGTCCTTCATATAGCCTGAAACAGCTAATAAGGCATACTAGACTCTGGGACTGGGTTTTGTAAATATGAAACCCTAGCCCATTCTTTGGGATCATGAATACTGAGAGTCCATCACAAAAAAATTGAGATAGTCAACATTACTGTACTAGGGAGTTCTAAAGATGTTTACTAATAAAATTTATCTCCTCTCCACCTAATCCAAAAAATGCAGATTTGTCATGTTTATTTTTCCACAAAAGTAAATTATGATAAATTTCTCATTTAGTGAAATGAGTTCTTCCTTGGAAATTTCAATTTAAAAGCTGAGATATTCAATTCAAAACCACTTTTTAATCCAAATTTCTGTTAGAATAAAATCAAAGTATTACATTTGGAATATTTATTTCCACAATTTTCATGATTTTGATTTTTGTCTTTAATTTGTAAAAGGAAAACACTTTAAGAGACAGGAAATACTTCTCCAGACAGAAAAATTTCAGCTTACCTTCAGTATAACCTGGGTAAAAATTATTAATGGTTAGGTCTAAAATGTTAGAGTATTGGAATGGGTGATCTCATTTTTTTGTATCTTGGCACTTCACAGGATATGGAAACATATATAACTGATCAGTGGCCTGCAAAATTTTGAGGTCCAATTAATAGCTCTCAAGTTTCAGAACTTCTGGATCAATATGTGCTTTTTAAAAGGCATCCTAAAAGCATTCTTCAACATGGTTCTGTGAATTACTGAGTTCTCACAGACCACAGTTTGGAATCTGCTTCTAAATATAGTATCCATTGTTTCTTCTTGCATAGGAGGATGTGAAATAGGCAGAGAAAACCTGAAATCTGTGAAATTTATTTACCTGTAAAATGGATTAATGGCATTTCCTTCCTTTTCTAAAGTATTTTGAGATCCCTTGGTAAAAAATTATATATAAGAACAAAATAGTACTTTTGCTTGTTACTACTATCTTATAAAGAAATATAATGCAGTTTGCTTAAGTTTTATTAGCTTCGCACCCTCATTACAGCAGATAAACAGATGAAAAACCCAGAAATATCAGATTTTAGTTACAAGTAGTTGCTCAGACCTTTCTCTTTGTAGTGAAATAATGCCAAGGCCATGGGTTAACTGTAATTTTCTACCAGTCAAAATGGTAAATGCCACAATTTAAAAGGCTATTTCAGCTGTGGTCTAGTGTGAATTGAATTTCTTTCTGGAATACTCAAGATATTTCACAGCTAGCAACATTTTACAAAGTCTAGTAATGTTGTAATGCATTCTATTTTGAAGGGAAGGTTGGGTGCCTGATTCTGTTTCCTCCTTTTCAGAGGCAGCTAGAAATAAAGCAGATAACCATCTTTGGATCTATGGATTTATTTAAGAAACCATTGTTTTTATAATTCCTGTAACATGTAAATATGTTTGCATAATTACTGTAACATGTATTAATCAGGACTAATCTTCGGAGTGCAAACTTGAATCTCATTTATTAATAGAATTAGCCCTTGAAGAGTATGTAGCTTACAGTGTAATTAGGAGTCAGGAGTATTTAGTTATGTACTGTAGCTACGAAGAGACTTTTCTTAAATACACCTATTAAGATCAGAAATGCACTGACTTTGATTTAAAAGTAGTCCATATACTTATGAGATATGTGGGAAAAAAGTGTGGTGTTCTTGAGATACTTTGAGTTTTAAAGCTTTCTCTAAATGGTAAAACATCTGTAATTAATACCTGTATCATTTTAACTACTGGGAAAAAAAAAAGTTTCTCGGGGGCTGGACTAGAGGATCTCAAGAGGTCCCTTCCAACCTAAATGATTCTTTGATTCCTGTAGGAACTTGGCGTTAATGCAATAATAAAATGTTGTCTTTAAGTCACGGAATCTCCAATTAACTCAAGGAGAAGGAGACCTCAGGAGGCCCAAGCCTTGTCTCAAAGTAGGGCCATCTTTGATGTTAGGCCAGGTAGTTCAGGGTGTTCTGCCACCGGCAGCGTCTCTCACCGTCAGGGACATCTCACTGCCCCAGCCAGGAGCAGGGCAACCAGGGGCAACCCCAGTCCTGGGCACCTCCCCAGGGACAGGCCAAGGCCAGGCCTGGATATCAGCCCGTGGATGGGGGTCAGCTTCAGGCCTCACAAGGGGAACCAGTGTCAAATGAAATGAAAACTGAAACTTACTATTTAAGCTAAAACTACAGTAATAATGTTTACATGCACAATACCTTCTGCCCCTGACTGGTTGAGCTATCTTTAGTTTGGACTGCAATATTCCAAATCTCTAAGATTTTATTAGAATGGTTAAGATTCCTTTGTAGTGCATGAAGTTCTTGAAGCTGAAATGAAAATTGTATAATTACTCCAAGAGATTTCCATTTCCTGATCGTGTTGGTGTACATATTGTGATTTTTAGTTTCCAGTTGAGTTTAGTAGCTTTGTTAGTGACTACGTCCATCCCACAGTCTTACTTAATCTCTTTCCATATGACATTTGCCCCTTTGTCACCTCTGAAGAGATGGAGGAGGACTTGTGATGTTAACTGTGCAAGAGAGCTGTTTTTCCACTTGCCTATTTCGTAGCCCATGTCAGTCCTGTATATTCATATTAGAATTCCTTTTCTTCTTTGCTACTCTCACAGGTTACTATGATTAATTATGCTGGTGAGTTGTAGTGACTTACCATGGAAGAAGGAGGCTGATATGGCAATGTCAAAACCAACTGGATAACTTTCAACTTGTTATCTTTAGTGTTAAATGTTTTACTTTTATAATGTCATCTGTGTAATTTTGCATTGTTTTCCAATTCTGTGTATAATTTTAGCTGGAAAGTTGCTGATCAAGTAACCTGACCCTGTGAAGCTTGTGTGTCTATGTTAAGTGGGTCTTCTCTATGTACGTGTGCAGCGGTGATTTTATTTTTTTTTGTCTTGATGATTTTTTTCTTTAATTCTTGTTTGTCAAAGCAAGTAAATGAAGAATGTTTTTGTTTCTCATTCATACTGAGGTGTGTATTTTCTGTTTATACTAATCCATTTAATGTGTGGAAGTTTAATGTCATGATGTATGTGCCATTAAGGACAAGTAGAAGAAAATAAGACTGCAGAGGTACATTTCTGGGATTAAGTTGGTCAAACACACATTAGTATTGGTAAAAGCAGATGAAAATTAAAGCATCTGATCTGGCCTTGAGTTTTTACTAAGATTTATGGGACTGAAGTATAACATTTTACTTGTAAACTATATATTTGATGCAAAAACCATTTTTAAATAAGATCTTAGTTTTAAGATTTCTAAAATAATTTTCACAATCTTTGTGCTGAAAAAAACCCAAACCAACAGTGGAGTACATTTTTTATGAATATTTATAATGCATAAGGTTCATTTTACTAGGATTTGCAGGGCTGAAGTTCAACATTTTTTGGCATTTTACCTATAAGGTATTTATTTGATATGGAAAACTTTTTTTTTTTAAATCATAAACATTTTCAAGATGTAATGAAAAATGTTCAGAATTGTTGTGCAAATTAAACTTGCTGATCTTTTTATGTTCACAACAGAAGGATATGATTTGCTCATATGTTTACAACTGCTAAGATTAATGATTTCGGATCTGTTTTTTTGTTAATATCTGTATTTTTTTCTGTTCAGAGTACTACTGCCCACAGAAAAGTACAAACTTTCTCATGCTTGCTTAAACACTTTTAATATAGTTAAGGTGCAGCCTTCAGTGATTAGCATGGTATTTCTCGTTTCCTAGAGACCAAGTACTAAGTCTATTAGACATTTCCTGCCATTCTTTTGAATTGTAAATACTATTCTTGTAAATTGAAAAGGCCAGTGTAGGGAGATATTCATGCAATTTCCCATCTATTAAAGATGTAGATTTGAGAATGGAGAAACAATAAAATGCAGTTTTTCATAGAAATTAAGGCACAGTAATAGATGGAATGCACACTAATAGATGGAATTCACACTCTGAGCATTCACAAGTAGCAAATATTTGGATGCCGGCATCAGTTATTTTCCTTTTCTCATGATCTGTTTGAAGCAAATATCAGCCCATAACTAAAGCAAATGGTCAAATCCTGTCCTCAGTGATCCTGGAGGAAAGTCTGTAACAACTCTTTTTAGCATCAGCAAAATGATTCAGTGACATAAGTGAGATCAGAATTTGGCCTCCTGCTTTATCTTTTTAGAAAGTGCTTCAGTATACAAATGCAGATGTTGTAATTCTTAAATTAAGCTATTTGGCTAGCATTTGGAATAGCCGCCAGCAAGAACACAGAGAGCTTACAACCCAGTGTACACTGTTTGTAAGAATTAATGTTTATGGCCGGATACAGCCGATTTTGGGCCAGGAGAGAATAGAGGGAAAAGAAGGAGGAGAAGGAAAAAAAGAAAAGTCTAGGGAGGGGAAGAGGAGGGAGAATGAAATCATACAACCTACTGAATGTTAGCTCTGTCTGTCAGCCTGAAGAGGACCACCCATGGGGAGGACAAGTGAGCCTAACCTTTTCTTAAAATTCTGGCTGCCTTTGAAATGCAGCATCCTGCAAAGCAGCTGCAGCAGAAGGTATTAACCAGCCTCAAGTGCAGGTATAAACTTAATGCTGTCCAGTCTTCAAATGCATCCTGTCAGCTGTGTTTATACGTGTTGATCTAGAACACATGACATTTATTGGCCTTGGTTAATCTTTGTGGTTGTAGGAGAGCTCAGACTTGCATGATCCTGCTGCATTTCAGGAGGGCAGGTGATAGCTACATTCTTTCTTTCCTTTTTTTCTGAATTGACTTGCTTCTTGAACGTGGAGCCCCAGATACTTTTACACGGATGCTGGCAACTTCTGCTGTGATTATTTTTCGTAGATCTAGCTTGACATTTTATAGTTTGTCCCAGAGTTTTGAGCTCTTTCATATAGCTCTTTCATTCATTCAAGCTCCAAATCATTACACCTTTGAGGTCGCAGAGACCATAGCAATCTAAACCAATTTCAAATGGTTTGTCAAGAAAATTTTAGGTAAAGTACAGGATTTAGTCACAAGCTGGAGTGGCATGATTATAGCATAAGCACAGAGAAGCATACTTGTATTGTACTCAGCCTCTCACTCTCCTGCAATAGTACCTCCATTATAATAATTTCTAAACAAATCACTTTAATCCGGATCCTTTTCTGTTGTTCTGTGTTTTGTGAATGGCCTGCATTTTTTTTGCCTGACTGGAACAAAAACAAATTGGGATAACAGCAGCACCCAGAATTCTATACATCACTTTGTCCATTAAACAACAGCAACTAAAAACCACGCACAAACTTAAGCAAAATAAATTGTACTCAGAGTAATGACAGCATTACACTTCCTCGCGCACAAAGTTTCAGCTTATTTTTGCACCTTTGGCCTCTAGGCGGTTCTTAGGAAAGCACAGGATAACGCTAGTGCTGCAGTGAAGAAAGCTTGCAGGTGCAGCTTTTTCCTTTCAAAAGTTTTGACTGTGAAAGCAACCCTTTTCTTCCACTTACAATGGCTGTGCTTTGTTCTTAGAAATAAATGTTGTCCAGTTTACAGAATAAGATTTTTTTTTTTTTTTTTTTTTTTTCATTCAAGGGGCAAGCTGTGAAGCCTGGTGTGATGATGTCAATAGTTCTGTCTTCAAAAGCTCTTCCATTGCTGCAAGTGGTGGAATGGTATCTCGTTGTAGCTCTCCTCTGCTGGGGAGAGAGAGGGGCTAGAAAGGGGAAGGCATTCAAGAAGGGTGTGTTTTTCATCAACAGAATTGCTTTGCCATCTGACTGATAAAAGCCCTATACACAAGCCTACAAATTTCAGCTCACAGAGTCTCATTCACTTGCACAATATGGCACACTTTAAAATAATATGCTTTGCATTTATTAGTGATGTTTCCATGCACTAAATACACTTACATGTTGTGTATGTCAGTCAACAGTTTTAGAAAGGAGGCATTCTAGGAAAAAAAGAAGAGTATCAAAACTCTAGAGTATGTGTTTGTGCACACCCATGCATTTTACTGCTGAATCATTTGGATTATTACTTTATCTCAAAGTAGAGGGATTTTCATCCAAAAGTTTTGTAGGGGGACAAAGTAAGACATAAAAGAACTCTTGTAGCTTGATGAATAAGAGTTGAAGGTTCTGAAATAAAACCACAATCTTAATTTTAGTATTTTTTTAAAGATAATATGTCTGCAACTGTTAATCTGTAAGTGGTTTTCATTAAATTACTTTATTATAATAACAAGCAATCTTACTTGTAATAATAAGTAAGGTGTGCAATCTAATGACAACAATTCTTGTATTGTGTCTGCATCAAGGCTTAGTAAAAAGACTCAAAAAAATAAACTATAGGAAACTACGATTGGTTATGCCCCACCTTTTGAGCTATCTGAAAACTTTTTAAAATGATGAAAATCTATATATGTTCAAGAGAAATCTGTGAAAAGCAAAGGTGACACCTGTGGTTCAGTAAGTCACAAAGTTGCAAGTTAGCTGGAAACTGCGGGAGTATTTAGGGAAAATACCACTATGTGCTTCCTTTATTTACTCTTCCCAGCCATTCTGCTCATTCTGAAAAAGAGGGTGCTTGTCCAGATGATTCTTTGGTCTGAGCCTGTGCCCTTTTAACTCAAGAAACTGGGCAGAAAAGTCACGTAAATCAACCAGAATTGGTTGTTCTGGTTTTTTTAGGCTACAGTCTGAATTTGTCTGTTTTCGCAAGTCTAACAGAAAATGTTGTGACTCTGGAAAGTGCAACAGAATGGTTTTATTATGGCATGTAGTAAAAAGTGGATGAATAAACATTGCTGTAAGCTGTGTGTTCTTGTAAATGTTGGAGCTATATTTGAAGTAAGTGGGAAACAGCACGATCTTGAATAGTTGCTTGCAACAAATCTAGCCTTAGTAAGTCAGTGCTTGGAGCGACACAATTTAAAATTAGGGCAGCTGGATGTCAGGTTGCAGAGATTTGTTCTCACTTTTCTGAGTAAAGATGTTTTTCTTTTTTTTGTTTCTCTTTTTCCTCACAAACCCTTTTAATTTTATTTTATTTTATTTTATTTTTATTCAGGAGAATAGGAATACTGTTGTGGGGTTACTTGACCAGAGTGCCACAGAAAAAGAAAAAAAGGGGGAAAATGAAACAAAATTGCAACAACATTTTTATAGAGAAACAGAACAATTTATTTCCCCATTATAAAAATAATCGTACTGTGTTTTTTTCACAGCAACCGTTTGAAAGCCTTTTCAGTTTTTGACACCGGATGTGTTCAGAGACAGTGTGTTTTGTATTACGGTGTTGCACTGGGATATCCTGGTGTTAAAGAATATTTTCCTTTTCCCATAGATGCCAGCCAAGACATGCTGGGGGCAGAAGAATTATTATTATGTGAAAATCATCAGCTATTGTGCTTCATGGATGTTATTCCTGTCTGATAACAAACTCTTTCTGAAAGTGTCTGCCCGTTGAGGAATCATTCACATACCTGATGTATTTCAGAGACAGCACTACTAAGACCATTCATTTAAGTGACTTGCTGCTCCCCATTGACCCTGATAACTACAGGAAGTTATCATTTGTATAATTAAGAGTTTGAATGGCATGGCATTAGGTGCGAGTGTCTGCCTTCTGAAAGTGGGAACGTAGGGTAGTTTGCAAGCAATTGTAGAAGATGGGTAAGACAAGGACCAACGCTACTAGAACTATTGCAGGCATGAAACAAAAGCCTGTTACAGCAGTTATGTTACAGTAATGGTATTCTAAAATCCTTCCCAAAGATATTTGTTCATAATATATATGTATGCCTTTTTTTTTTTTTTCCTTTTTTAAACTCTTGGGTGGATTTTTTCTCTAAAAAGCAAGAAATACTATACAAACTGGACAGGACTAACATGATCAACACTGAAGATACCTATGCAGAGAAATGCAAAATAATCAGTCCTTGCATAGGAATGACTGAGTCGTTTCTGATAAGAGGTTAAGTGATAATTAAGTAAATCTAGATGAAAGGATCATGGAATAAAGCCAATGTAAAGGAATGGGAAGCCGAGATGTTCATTTCCCTCTTTGCAGCAAGAGGAGAGTAGAGAGGGAGAAGAGGTTCAGCCACCTCTGCCTGAAGATGAACAAAACGCACATTCTGCTGCCACAGTATTCTTTAGTTACTTGGTTTTTCTATTTAGAGGGCTCCAAAAAATGTGCCATATGAACTGCTGAGATTTAGATTTTCCTGTCCAAGCGTAATAAAATGTCCACTTTGAAAACAAAATGCATTGGTTATACAGTATACCCATCTCTGCCCTGATATTATTGATTTCTATTTGATTGCAATTCTGCTCATAGGATTTTTTTTAAATTATGAATTTAGCTTTAGTTCAATATAACAGGACTGACCTTTTTGTTGTTGCTTTTGAGTGGTGTTTTTGTTTGTTCGCTTGCTTTTCCCAACGAGAGGAATGTTGAAAGTAGTTAAACTACTGTTTTGGTCAGTAGATAGGATGAGTAAATTCTTACTATGGCCATAGTCTTACACTACAAATACTCTCTCATTTATCATCTATTGCAACACACTTTGTGAAAAAGGTATCCATTTGCATGTTTTAAGCAAGCTGAGCCTTCTAGTCCTAAATGAGAATGGTACAGTTTAATCTCCTAAATGGGTTCTTGAAAACTTTATAGGAAATGCTTGAGTAACATAAAAACTTTATTTGTTTCTTGATAATTGTGTGGAAAAAAAAAACTGCAGGGGACCAATGAGTGACATTCTCATGCCTGACTTCTGGAACACAAAAAGGATGGAATGGTGGAATTCTGGTTTTGTTTCAGCTCGCTGGGCTCCTGCTACCGAGCTCAGTGGAGCCTTGCTCCCATTTCCTGTGGGTTGCACTCTGTGACAGGAGGCGAGCTGAAGCCATTTAGCAGAAAGACTTATATAACTTTTTGGTATCTGTGAATTATGTCACAGGCCCCAGAGCTACCCGTGGTAGCTTAAGGACAGAAAAATCTTAAGGACAGTTAAAGCCTTTGTAATCAACCTGGGAAAGAAGGCCTGGTTGTGTCTCCAGATCAGTATTTTGACTATTACAGCTCTGTTTTGCTAGAAGCCTGAAAAGAAATAGTTATAAGATTGTTCCACTCTATGCTTCAGTAGTTAACTTTGCTAGCAAGGATAAGGTATTAAAACAGATAGATTGGATTGCATATAATTATAACTTCAAGAACATTTTTATTCTCAGGTCAACCAACTGGCTGCTGGAGGAGTTCTCAGTTTTTTGAGGCTTGTGTTATGTTGTACCACCTTTCAATTTTACAGTTTTATTTGACATCCTTAAATGTATCAAATACATCTAATTTGAAACCTCATGGAAGAAAACAGTGGATGCGCTTAAAGGAAGAGCATCAGCATCTACATATTACTGTTTTGTATTCATTGCTCAGAACTTTCAAGGCTGATATAAAGTTATTTGCTCTCTAGGAGTTTTCAACTCTAAGAAAAAAAATCATATTGTTGCAATGTTTCTCTAGCTATCATGGATTTGAGATTTCTGCATAACCATTTTCCTGGTTGTGATGGTAGCACTGATACGTTCAGTTGTCACATGTACATCAGTCCTATTCATTAGCTTTGGTGAGGTTACTGTGTCCTTCTGGATAGCATCTACCTTCCCAGTTTGATGTGGAACCTGCTCAGTTTTTCTGTCAGGAGCCAGCTCTGCCTGCACATGTTCTCTGTCCTGTTTAGGAAACAGGAAGAAACCTGACCCACTGCTGATCAGAAGTGGTTGCTTGTAATGTCAAAGACATTAGGAGCCAAAATGAGTTTACTTTCAAGATTTTTCTTTTTTAATGAGAAAATGTGAGTTATATAGACAAATTCCTTTTCTTTTCCTTCAAGAAAACCTTGTTTTAAATTTTATTGATTGTGATGCAGCTCTTCTTTGGTTGGTTTGACAAAGGCAATGTTCTTACCCCAACTTTGTTAAGTTGAGGTGGAGAATAGTTTAGATCTTAATAGAATGGGACTGTAGCTGGCTTCAGCTGGCTGGAGGGTTTACAGACTTCAGTGCCTGTCATACTGTCACTTGTGTTTTACCCCTTCATTCTGCACTTGGGCACTGACTTGAGATGAAGGAGCTGAATAATAAACTCTCTCTGACATCTGCAGAAGGCAGTAGCTGTAAGTCATGATAGAGGTCACTGGCAGGACAGGAGGTTTGTATTGTGTCCCCTTTTCCTGCTGTCAGTCATTTACTTTTTATAGGCATTAAATGTTAAAATAAAAATGATTGTATGTTATAAGCACTTCCTTTGATGAAGTATACAAATGTCCTTTGAAACAAAGTGAACAAACTCTATAACTGCTTTAGATTAAACATTCCGCTGGAGTAGCTTTATGTTAGGACTTGATTCATTTGCATCCTAGCTGTAACTGTCATGTCAACTGATTTTCCTATTAACAAAACCCAAATGATAGCTCCCAGGCTAGCTGATAGAAAAGGCATGAGGTGAGCCTACTAAATGCGTTAACTTTAGAAGGGCTGTATTTCTTAAATGGCTATATTCAGAACCTTATTCTCATGGGTGTATAAGAAGCAAAATACTTCTTGAAGAGACTTGTAACTTAGTTTTGAACAATACTAAGGTGAACTTACTGTCAGTCTATTTTCTAAATTCATGCTTTGTTATTTCTTGTGATTAAACATACCTTTTGTTCATTCTTAGTATCTGTATCTAATGGGATGGAATTAATTTTCTTCATAACAGCCCATATGGTGCTATGTTTTAGATTTGTGACCAAAACCACGTTGATAACACCAATATTTTTGCTATTGCTTGTACTTGCACTGTGTCGAGGCCTCCTCTGTTTCTCACTCTGTCCCCCTAGGGAGTAGGTTGGGGGTGGGCAGAGGATGGGAGTGGACAGTGTTAGGACAGCTGACCCAAACTGACCAAAGGGATATTCCATGCCACACAGCATCACACTCAGCAATAAAACTGGTAGCGGAGAGTTTTTCCAAGGTAGCCTTTGCTCGGGGATTGGCTGGGCATCAGGCTGCTGGTGGGACGTGGTGAGTGACTGCCTTTGCATCACTTGGGCTTTTTGTTTATTTCGGGTTTTCTCCGCTTCTTAAGCTGTCTTTATCCTGACCCACAAGTTTTTCTTGCTTTTGCCTCCATCTCTCCCATGTCACTGGGAGGGAGTAAGCAAGAGACTGGGTGGGGGTTTAGCTGCCAGCTGGGGTCAATCCACCATAGTATTATATGTCAATTAAAAGCTTGGACATTCCATCTTTGTAAGGTTGTTAGAATTTTGACATTACATTTGAGCTTAAGATTTATAGATTTATAAACTTTGTACAGAAGGACTAAGAGTCCAAGCATAAAAATTATGCAAACTCTCTTTTCTTGTGCCAAATCTGAAATCCCTTGGTATAGGAAATTTCTTTACATGGATAGACAGAAGTAGTGTCAGCTGCAAAAGCAATGAAAGCTTTTGAAGAAACTGAACAAACTGAGGACCTCTCCAGAAACTTCACTATGTTTAGGTGAAAATCGTTATTTGCCAATTGAAATATACATTGGATATACTTTATTTCTTCATTAATGAACATACATACATGTAAGCCAAGATTAATTCTACTAGTCAGTTGGTTTGGATTTAGTGTAAAACAAACATGGGCACAGAAACTAGTCATAGTGCCTGTGCTTCCATTTTATATTAAATCAGTCACTTTCAAGCTTTGAAACAATGTAATCTTAAATAAGAGGTGTTTGAAATACTAATCCAAATTAATTCTTGGTTCCTGATCTCTATGCTGCAGGGCTCAGATGAAAATGTAATTTAATGAGAAAAATGAGCCATTGTAGAAGTAAGCAAAAGTAGTAACTTTGGGGCAACGGGTTAAAGCAGGACCTTCTGAACTGTACTATGTATATCACTAAATGTTTTGAAGTGTGGCAAGGTACCGAGTTAAGAGTGTCAACTACTAATGCTGGCAGTTGTTGCAAATGTGGCTGCTACTACTACTACTGGAAGAGCTTTGTCAACTCCTGAGTGGGAAAATAATGCTATAAAACACATTCAGTAAAGACTGCTGGGCAAATTAAATGGCAAATAGATCTGTGAGATTGAGAGGCATTAAAAACAAACAAAATCCAACATTCCAGAAACCTAAAACTAATTAGTGGGGCTTCAGCTATATTTCTGTAACTTACAGGAGTTCTTAGAAAACACTAAATTTTAACCATGAAAGAGTAAAAATATCTGTTATAATGTCAATGTGCCAAAAACAGAGGTAGAGGTGATATACTTGTTCTCTCTCTATCAAACTTCTACTGTTTACAAAAAAATTGGTTTCATCAAAGGAATAATTTCACCTGTAACAAATGTGCATCAGACAAAGCTTCACGCAGGTTTTTCTTTGTGCAAACTTGTCTGCAGGCACACATGGTTTAGCTGGGATCAGGCACCTGAACTATATAAAGAATGAGCTATAAAATGCCTTTCCTTTTCAGTGCTGGGGAGGAGGGGAGGAAGTTCCCAGGTAGTTCTTTTTTCACTGTAGTATGTGTCACATTCTCCTAAAGACCAAAGAGCTACAGGGTATCTACTAAAAACCATATACTCTTTTTTTTTTTTTTTTTTTTTTTTTTTTTTTTTTTTTTTTTTTCCTTCCCTCTGGTGTGACCTAGAGCTGTAACTCTTATATGATAGAAAAGAGGGTTCTGTAGTCTGGCAAAAATTCAGAAGGTTTAACCATAGGGATACAAAATATTTGAATTTCACTGGTTTAATAAGTATACCAATTTGCTGCTTCTGTTCTCTTGTCTGTTTCTAATGTTGATCATTTTCATAGTGATCTGAGCAATGTCAGCTGTTTTCTGAGACTCTGGTTTGGTTACTCTCTGTTGATGGCATTTTTTTGGCCACTTCTTTAAGCAAAATGTTATGAGTGTTTTCAAGTATATTTAAGGCGGTTTTTTATTTGATACAATAAACATGAAAGACAAATATTTGGGTGCAAATGCTTCTACCCTCCCTGTGCTTTGGCTATTGTGAGAACATAAATAATGTTTGATGTTTTGATGTTTAATAGATATTATCTGTTTTAGAATTATATTTACAATCCCTAGTAATTCTGAGATTTAGTTGGTTTTCCCACCAGAGGATGAGTTTGTGTAGGTTTTCTCCAGTCTCAGTTTTTCTCCCCATCTCTGCTTGCTCTTGGCTGTATTCTATCCCTGATTGCTTTATTATAGGTCTTTTTAACCAGACAACTTAATGGTTATATGTCAGAGAACAGGGACACAAATAGTTACGCTAGTAAAGCTGAGAATTGGAAAGATAGAAGTGAATGGGTGAGAACTTGTCCAGACATCTTGCCAGCTTGTTTAACCATGAGCACTGGAAAGAAATACAATCTGAGAAAATGCATTTAATGAAGTTGAAGGAAGAGGAGAAGTAAATCTAAATGATTTGTAAACAGAAATTACATATAGTCAGAAAAAACATTGAAGTGGTGCATTTTTATATGCTAAAAGAAGGAAATATGCACTACGCTGTGGTTTAACTCAAGGAATTAGAAAATTTCACAATAGCTTTTAGAATAGTCTTTAGATTTTCCAAATTTGCAGGTAAGAGGTACTAATAGAACAAATGCCTTCTTTCATGTGTTACATAAGTACACATACGTATATATGCATTGTAGGTATAGAACCTATAATGTGCTAGAAGACCCAGCCTAATGGTATTTGGTTAAAAAAATTTGCCGGTTCTTTTTGCATTGTTCGCAGTTATTTGTACACAGGCAATAAAATCTGAATGTATTTAATCTTGTTATATAAATGGGTATTAAATATAATGATCAGGATTATAATGAAATGGATTTTTATATGTTATAAAAAAAGGTCTCCAACATCTTGGTTTTTTGTTTTTGGTGTGTTTTTCTGTTTGTTTGTGTTTTGTTTTGTTTTTTTCAGATTAGGGCACACATTTTGGAACACAGAGGGATTTTTACATTTTAGCAGTTGTAAGACCAAGCACAGTTCATGAATTTGTGTAGTCTAGAAAAACCTTTTTTAGCTGAAGAAAAGTCATATAGGAGTGACACATTACTTCAAGTGATACTTGATGGAGTATATAAAATTAATTAATTAAAATCCAAAAAATCACTCGTGTTCTTATGTTTCTGTTTGTACACTAATCTATTTTTGGTTGTATTGTTCCTTCCTTTCCATGTGGGTTGTTTTCTTGACTGTATATTGACTCGGTTTGCAGATTAAAAAACCTGGATTTTCCCCAGTTGCAATATTTTTTTCCTAGACCTTCCTAAACCACAAGTTGGAAGTCTGCAAAAATCTGTACCATGAAGCCTACCTCTGACATAATGCAAATCACTTTCACAAACTTCAGAACAAGGTTCCCTGGTAGTCTTATACGATTTAATGCCATCTCCTTTGTATTTTTTCTACTAGATTCCGATAGAATAGGGTTTGCTCTAAGTAATCAAAAGCGTGGCCATATAAAACTTTATTATGGTGTACCCATACAACCTTGTGATCTAATTAAAGGAAATGTCACTTCCCAAGGTGTAGAAATATGCTTTGATTTCTGCCCATCCTTTTCATCTTTTTAAAGTTAGATGCAGCCTCTCATTATATTTAACTGAATACACAGAAACTGTAATAAAACATCATCTGCAGGTTTCTTAGTGCAATGGTGAGAACAGTAGGGTTTCAGTTTCATTTGTGTTGTCACGTTGACAGATTAGCCAGTGTTTGTCATGGGTTATGTGCCAAGTGATGTCTTTTGAATCTGATTCTAAAGAAAACAACAAGCTTTCCAATTGATGAAAGCTTGAAGGGGTTCTTTCTGGTGGTTAGAAATAACAGATGACTGAAAAACTCAGGCACATAAAAATGTACATGCTGCTGTGTTCAGTATAGTTTACGTATTGGCTGGAGTAGAGGCAATAGCTTAATTTATCTCTTGATTTAATTAGAAAAAATTCTCTAGCAATATTAACATCTTCTGAAAACCAATTCTGCAATATGATACTTGAGGTGGATTTTATTTTTTAGTCCTGTTTGAAGGAAATAGCTATGAAAGCTGTTTTTTGTGGGTTTTGGTTTGTCATACAAGTAGGGGCACATTGCATTTGCAGCGTGTTTACACCATCAATATGTGGGTTAGAAGCTACAGCTACTCTAATGGGAATTACATCAGAATTGTTAGAAGTCTTTTTTTTTTGGTCATTCTGTACTCCTCTGCATGGAAAAAAGAATGAACACAAGAGCACGAGAAAGTAAAGAAAGAACTGAAGAAGCTGTCAGTATTGGTGGACTGGAGGGGCATTAAAGAAAGATTAGTAAAGAAAGGTTTAGACTCACATGAACCCCATGCAATTTCTGGTATCTGCTACTGTGATTATTTCTGATAGCCAAACTCATTTAAAGATACTACAATTGTTTTCTTTACCTCATGCTGGAAAGTGTGGTGATGTGTATATTTAGGGCAACTACCTCAACATGTAGTTTAATTCTCTCGAATAAGTGAAATATGCAGGGTGAAACACTACAGAAGGTGGAAAACTGTGATGTCTAATGAACTGGATGTTCGTACCCATACAAATATATACTTTTTGTACTCTACCAAGAAAAAATATATCCTTTAGCTGGTTTAGAAATGACCAAGTTAGATGAGACATAATCCTGTTCTTCTGCATTGAACTGTAGCAGACATCACAAAAATGTCACTGAAACTTGTGCTGTTGCACTTGCAGAAATGCAGTTTATCTGCATGTCTTTCAAAACGGATGAAAGTTTTCATGAGTTATATTTTGGAGCTTTGTATTTAGTGCATTGTCATTAACAGCTGGACCTCTAAGATCTAATTCATTGTCCAGGTACAGATGGTGACGAGAAGTATGGGTGAATTAGAAACTTTGCTTCAGACATTTTCAGTCTTCACATGATGTGTTTACTTCCCCTTCATTCACTTCTTAGTCTTGACTAGCTGTCAAAGGGATAACCTAATATGACATTCTGGTATCCAAGCATATTATAAAAAGTTTTGCGGTTTCATGTTGGTCAGTGTATATAATGTAATGTAATTCATTTGGCTAATGTGGTAAACACTGCCATTTAGAAAGGGTTTCATTTTAATTAGTTATAATAATTTGCTATGAAATTATTTGAACAGATTGTAGTAGCCTGGCCTGACTGTTGAAAGTATGAACAACATTCTGACTTTTCTATAAGAGGAAAAAACCATTATTTTTAGCTTGGAACACATTCAGGTTTATTCACAAGAAGAGTACAGAGTATTCTATAGGCTCTGGGAGAGATCATAATGAGGAAGCATGTTGGGAAAATTCAGAAGTGGTCCACCAGTGCAAAATGAGATACCAGTGTAGTATGTTACTTAAAGATCAGCAAATAAGTTGGTATTTATTAATGAGCCTACTACTACTAATTTTATTAATGCTATGAGGCTCTTCCACTCTGAACTATTTGTTTCTTCTGTGTTTGTATTTTATTCACTTAAAAAAAGGAGAGACCTCAAAGCATTGGCATTGGTTCCATAATTCCAGTCATGGGGCTTACAGAAGAGTAAATAAAATTATTTTAATCAACTTGAAGAGGATTTAGGTTACTCTTATACATAGGGAGGAGTTATATGGCCATAACAACATACTCCTGTTTTATTCTACTTGATATCTAGACTCCTCTGTGTTGCCATTGTTGCTTCAGCAGAAATTACAGGAGAGTGAAGCAGAGATGTGAAAATGACTCATGGTGACATTTGCTTGTTTGGTATCTTGTGTCCTGGTGGTCCAATATGACCAAAGGTGGCTGCTTCCCAGAGTGGTCTGCCCTCCGTGAGGTTTAGATCGTTCTTTGCCTTTACCCAGGGCTTGGATTTTGCTTTATGGTACTACAGAAGTCAAAGCTGACCCTTCAAAGTGGAGATCTGGCTGGACTCGGGGACGGAGAAGCTTTGAAAGTATTGGCTTATCTGAGACTCAGATAGAAGTGGCATGTGATCCTTTTTTCTTTCTCTGATGGGCCATCAGACAAGTGATTTTTTGCATCTTTTTGGTAAACCATTATGCACTTATCTACTGCCTTTCAGCCCCTTACTGGCCAAAATAGGCAGCATAAACAATTTCCAAATGAAAGCCAAAAAGTGAGTTGGCCACAGGAATGTAGACAGTTGGTTTAACAAAAAATAAAAAGAAAGTTGCTTCCCTTCTGAAACAAGCTGAGAAAGTGTTGGTAGACTGTTTTAGAAAAGGATATGTGGAATTGTAAAACTTCATAGCCACGTGAGTTATAGGAGGTTAGAGAAGCTGCTGCTTTTATGAGTCCAACTGATAAAAAGTACCGTTTTTTCCCCAAAAGTCTTTGTTCATCATCCAAGATGAGTTTTCAAATTTCAATTAAAGAGCAGGTTGGGAGCAATTGCTCTGAGGTGAGTTATGGTAGGCAGGCAGACACATTGAGAGAAAATAGTATTGAGGATGTGCGAGTCTTCTTAAGAGGAGGAGAGCACAGGTCATTTACCTCTGAAATCAGGTGCAGGTAGTTTAATGCATGGTTAAGTGAGGAAATAATAAGAAGTGATATATGAGGACATTTGTACTGGACACTGTATTTTCCCTGTATGATCCCTGGTGATTGTGTATGGTAATGAGAATACTCAGGACTGAGATATCAATATTTATTACTTGAATTAGAATTGAACTTGATATTAGGAGTTTCAGCAAGTGCATAAAGACAACACTGAACTAGTTTTTTCCCCAATACCTTGTTACTATAAGTCAGTCAATTTTTTAAGTGGATGGGTATAGTTAAGTGTCTTTTTTTCCTATAAGCTGTCATATGAGCATTAGGTTCTTGTCTTATTCTTATGAAAATTTGGACTTGTATGGTGAAAAGAACAGAGAAGTTGAAGTTGCTTTTTGTGAGATAAACCAATATCATGTTGTAAATTACCTTCAACCAGTGAAACGTTCCAGTCCTGATGTTTGTAGCATAGAATATGGTGCAGATTCTGTTTGGAATATCTAAATATAGTGCGACTTATTAAAATGATATCTTTTCTAGGTGAACTTTTAGGCCTATACATAGTCTTTAAAAAATTTTTCTAAATCACTACGATTTCATATTGCCAGGTTATTGTATATTTCAATTTTTATAGTAAAAACGCTGTGTTAATTTTTAAAAAGTCAGTATTCTGTTAAAGCAGAGCTTTCAACTCAATGCTGCAACTAACTTTCAGTGTTAATCTGCCTCTCCTATAATTAAACTATACTCAAAAAATGAAACACTTGAAACAATTTCAGACAGGAACTTGCTTGAAATACTTGATGAATATGAATGTGGTCCAATTTGGCAGCCATAATTAAATAAAGAAAAAGTCCTGTAACTGTGTTCCCCACTCTTCTCTGCTAACTGTGACTAAGAGGGAGTGTTTTCTTCTTCACAATAAGAGGAAATCTCATTTGTTACACAGAAACTTTTAATGTTATCTCTGTAAGCACTGTTTAAAGACAAATTACAAAACCAAACACAGATTTAATGGAAAAAACATGTATTGAACATGGGGGAAAATGTATAGTTTAGTCTTATGAAAATCCCTTTATTTTTTTTTAAGTAACCTGTTCTATATTAATAAAAAAAACTTGAAGATTTTTTTTTCTTTCATGTCCCTGAAGTGGTTTGAACAGATGTTCCATATTTCATCTTGTAAGTGATATCTTAAAGCCACCTGTGGTGTTGTAAAGGCTGAGGGTAGTGACAGAAAATTAAAGCCTTCATTTTAAATTTTGGAACAGGATCTTGGAACTAGTCGTGATATCTATATTGATTATCCAAGAACAGTTTGCCACTGAGTTTAATAAACCTTGAATGAAATCTTAAGTCTCCAGTCGGTGCAGACAAACCCACACTTAGTTAACTATGGTAATTTAAGGAAAATTCAGAGATGTAACACTTCTTAATCTTAATACTTAATATACTTTTTCATATTAATATTTTATCATGAAACATTATATTGAATGATATGGCAAATAGGAGTCAACATAGAAACCTGCTCTTGTAGATGACATGTAGCTTTTTTTTTTAATCTGAATTTCTGATCCCATATAAACCTGTGGAAATACTTGGATAGTCTTTTATAACATATATAACCTTTTCAGTTAGATTAAACTTAATGATTTATTGATAATAAAGATGCTTAACTGATGTACTTCTTTTAAAACAAAGAGGATAATTGTTGTCGATTTGCTGATTAATATAAATTGTACAAGAAAGAAAATTAGATGTAAACAACTTCATTTCTAGTTCTGTTTTGAGGTTTTCTGTGTTCTGCCACTGTCAATTAGCTTGTGTATACCTCTGGTTCTTGTTTTGGAACATGAAGGGACTTATTCTTTCAAACACATATGGTTTTATAAAGATTAATATATAAATGCTACTATTGGATCTAGTTTTGTATATAATTCAATGGCTGGTTTCAATTTATTTTTGAATTGGCTAGATTGGTTTATGATATATTCTGTTAAAGGTAGGGACAATTATGATATTTCACTTGAACAAAGTAAAACGAAAAGATGAAAATACCTATAGAAAATATAAACTTTGCTAAAAGAACACTACGATGTAACTGCAGTATAGAATAGCTATGTGATTATGATCCAGAACTTATTTTCATGCATTATTGTGTACTTCATCACTTTATATATTTAGATTTCTTTTCACTGTAAATTTTACTTTGAATTTTCTTGATTTGTTTTACTAGATTTTGAAGTAGTTTCAGAACCAATATAATGCTTTTTCTCTTGCAATTGCTGAGGCACACTCTTAAACTTAACATTTCTCCAGAAAAGAGTCTATGTAAAAAATTTGAAATAGTAGGGAAGTTTTTTGTATTGGTTTTAATGCTGTTTAAATTTTCAGTCAGCAGTTAATAGAAGTAAAATAAAGCATTTGGTTTGAATTTTGCAGTTTTAGTCAGTGAAAATTTGTTTGAATCATTGAAGTAAATGGATGTAGAATAAGAGTAATGTCTCAAACCTTGGCTGATCAGTCAGGGGAGGACATCTGTTAGCAACAGGATTCTACATAGAGAGCAGATATTTTAATACTACTTTTTTTTTTTTTTTTAATGACTATATTCTCTAGAAGAGGGTTATTGAACTCATTTTCACCAGGGGCCACATCAGCCTCGCTGTTGCCTTCGAAGGGACAAATGTCATTTTAGGACTGTGTAAATGTAGGAGGCAACATAAGATATATCTAAATATTGCCAGAGCACTGCTCAGGAAATCAGATTGCTCTTTGGAGTTTATATCTTAGAAGTAGTGCAAACGGGCACACGATACACAAAACTAGAAAAAGAATCTGAGAAATGGACATCCAGGGGTCAACCCAAGTAACCTCTACAGAAGCACGGTTGATTCATTTCTTTGGTGACCAATACACCTTTTGTTTTTCTGCTTCTTGCAACTGAGTCAGAAGCAATTTTAATTTTTTTAAGGAATTTATTCTAGAATAGAAATAATAGAAATATATAGAAAGCAGGCCTTCAAAGTATGTCAGTAGTTTGTCTACTTTATTCCCTCACCCCAAAGCAGTATCATTTATATATTTGTTTTCCCTAACGAATATTTAGGATCCAGTTGGGCACAGAACTCCAGCATCCTTAGACAATTTGTGCCAGTGCTTTGCTTTCTCTAATTCTAGAATCCATCTTTGTGAAACTCAAGTCTTGTTGATTGATCTTTTCTTTACACCCTTCTGTAAAATATTACAATTTATTTGATCACCATAGGATCATCCAAATTGTATAAGACATCTTAAGGGCTTTTGTGTATTTGAAGAATGTTATATTGGCTAAAGAAGGTCTCTTGTTCCAGCTTGTTTCCACTAATTTCCATTATTTCAGTCTTAGTTCACAGTGTTTTTACCTGATCATTCTTGATGCCAACAGGCAGAATATGGGCTAAAATGATGCCTCTCTGTAAAACCTACAGATTTGGTCTTGCTGTTCATTGTTCAACTCAAGTGAAATATTTGAAAAACACTAATTAATTCAGAGAACCTAAAAGAAAATTAACTTTTTCAAACAAACATTTGTCGATATTGGTAGTTTTGGAAACAGAAAAGTGGTTTGCTGTGTACTGGCATTGTGCTATTTAACTAGCCATGATAGCAATATCTGTTAAGACTCACAGGGCTTCAGACAGAAAAACGTCTCTGGATATAAGCAATAAGGATCGTTATGAAAACAGGAAACATATTATCTATCAGGCCACTTTTCTTAAGGATGAGATCCTTTAAAGATCTCAGTATTCTTAGCTAAGAATCTTTTTTTGAAAGAGGGAAACAGGTCGAAATTCATTGTTTGGATAGAATAGTAGAAACAAAGCATTCTTTTCCCTGGATTCTCCTTTTGCATCAACAGCCAGGTAGATGAGAAGATATTTCTTGTGTAATTTACAGTAAGACTTTCCACAACTTCATTTTACAGTTGTTTTGTTAGTAAAGTTTCAGAAAATCATGTCACTCAGACACTTGTTTTTCTGGATTGTTCCAAATATAATCTAGGTGTCTTAGTCATCTTCAGCACCTTGATCTTAAAACAACATTTACTTGATTAGATCTCTAATACTATATCTAAATTAAATGTTTTTGTACTGTTGCTTGAAATAGGTATTTTTTGAATGATTAGCTGACTACATTAGAGTCTCATAAAATGCAATTTTTCTGTAACTAGGTATATTTTTTACGTCTAAAACATCAGAGATGAAATCCTCTTCACCCCGACCCTTTTTTTGCAAAATAAAATGCCTAGCATGAGCTAAATTAGAGGTTTTCAGAAACTGTGATTTCTATAGTAAGTTTGTTTTCATAAATGGATAAATGATTAGGAAGCAAATTTACAGAGGAGGAAAAGAATCTGTGGATTTATGAAAAGCAAAAATTAGTGCTTGGACTTTGAGTGAGAATGATGGCATATTTCGTGCAGTAATTGCAACCTGTTTTATCAAATCATATAGTACATAAATGAAAGTCTTTTATTGAATGCAATGCCAAAACAAACTAAGTTCAAGCGGATGTCTATTCCCCTTCAGATTTATTTCATCTGAAACCGAGATAATTGTTGAAATAAGGCCAGAAAGACAATCAAGATAATCTCATTGCCAGACCTTTAAACAGCTACATTCCTCTATTGGAAAGAAGCTTTAATTTCACTGATTAATTAATTTTAGTCTGTTTTAATGTTTTGTTCACACTATGCCTTTGATTAGGCTGTACTGACAGTATGAAATGCTTTGGCAGTGTTCTGTTTAAATGACAATTTGGATATCAATGAAGATCAAAACACAGGAACAGCTGAGTCTTATTTCTACTTCAACCCAGTACAGTAGTTGTTTCCTTAAATGTTCAATCCAGTAATTAGTTTTGGTATGTGCACCAGACAATTGTCATCAGCCACCTTTGCAGGTTATGAAGTAGTATCTACGTTTTGATATTGAGCTAGTCATGTCTTTCTCTGTTAGATAGCAAACCAAAAATTTATTAGTGTAATAGTAAAAAATATTTTATATGATGCTATATCATTCTTTGGATATTTCACAAAACTATATAACTATGTTAGAGATACTGCATGGAAAGTGTAAGAAGATTGATTCTTACATCGTATCCAGAAAGTCACTGCTGTCCTGTTCTAAAATATAATAAAGGCAACTGTTTCTTGAGACACCTAATAATCTTATCTCATTTTGCACTGATGAAGCTGAATGGATTTCCAGGACAATTCGTTTTTTTCAAATGAGAAAAAAGACTGGAATGTTCAAAGCACAGTTTCAATTAGTTGAGAAATATAAGGTTTTAATTTGAAATTTTAACTGCTGAAAATGGATCTAAATTTAGGAGCTTCTGAACAGCAAGTTTAACTGTCTCCAAGTATAAAAATGAAGCCAGTATGTTACTGGATTAAAAGTGTTTGGGTTCACAGGTGCTTTCTCTATTCCTGAAACAATTATTTGTAGGCTAGCTAGAGTTTCTTGCAGGAATTCAAGAATAATGTTATGTGAAATCATTAGAGCAGTTACATCTAGGTGGTTTTTGACAGCCTGAAATTGAACTGCGGCTTGTAAAGATGTAAATCTTTATCTGTTCTGTTTAGGAACTACCATCACTTTTGTTTGAAATCTTTATCAAAATAAGCTGTTAAGGCTGAGAAGCGCTGGGTGAAAGGTGATCTTTTTGTTGGGACATCAGGATATTCCTGAGGAGTACCATGTGATATTCATCTACCTAGCAGTGAAATGTGTCAATATCTTGCACTTGAGTAGATGCTGAAAATACCTTCCTTTCTTTTATATCCAAACAGTAGTTGGGAAACCATGATGCTGTGAAGTCTAAATTTGACCTGGGGAGAGTTGAACCTGATGAGTGTGTTATACCCACTGGTAACTTGTGTAACAAGTCACCAAAATACTTGTGAAAAGAAAGGTAAAATCTCTAGCCAGGGATACATTGCTTCAATTCATTTATTTGCTTCTGATCTCAACCTTTTCAAATTACTGCTTTCTATAAGAGACAAAAATCTGTTTATTAAAATGAAAATTTCATGAGGTTTCTGAGGAATTTCTTTCACTATTATGTGGGAATAGGTGGTATCTTACTCATGCCAGTGAGCAACTAACTGCTGTTTTACAAAGTGACTGCCAATTCACCATTATCAATAAGATGTGTGATTATCAATAAGATGTGTGATATTTTGCTGGGCACGTGTCCCAGGCCCATGCTGTCAATAGTTACCAAGGAATCAATGCTGAGAAATTTTTGAAGCATAACATCATGTTGCAAAGAACCTGGCTCTTCAGCCTGCTTTTTAAATTCACCATGCATTTTCTGGCTTTTGAGGCAGTCAGTAACGAAGCCAGAAACACAATTAGTATAACACAAGGAAACTACTTTATCAACACTCAACCCCTAAGTTTCATGTGACAGTAATTGTCTTCTTTCTTTATGCAAACTTTCCACAACACAGGATGGGAACCTCTGATCTTAAATCAGACCAATTAATAATGTTTAGACTGACATAAGCATCTTAAGTATTGCCAAATTCACTTAAATTAAAATATATTTAAGAACTGCATTTTTTAAAATAACTAACTCCCTATCTCTTTCTCTCACACACCCATACACATGCTTTTCATTGTATTTATTGGATAAGATGTCACTTGTGGATATTGCAGCACAGTTTATATAAAGTATTAGTACATATCCTTTAGCACTCTTTGAATATTCAACAATACTCTGGCCACCATAGTATTTTAAGTCCTTGATATGTTTTACTAATGCCAAAGTTTACTTTACAAAGAGTTATTTCTCTTAGTATTTCTAAAAAGGCAAACTGAAAATGAACACTAAAATGTTTTAGAACACTTGAGTTTGAAAGGAAACATGAAAAGAAGGTTAATTAATATTAGGGAGTTTAAATCATACAGTACTTTATTTGTTTAGGTAGGTAGGCAAGCAGTGTTACGTGACAGGGTGGAGGCAGGATATCCTAGTCATCATAAATTTTTCCCCTATAATTATGAGCCCTAATCAGCATTTTGTGTGCACTTTTCTTTTCCCTTGTGCAAACACACAGCTAGGTTGATGGTACTCTTTATGCAGTCTGAAATCCTGTAGCAGTTAGTGAAAACACCATGATCTTTGCATGTGTTGCGAAGGCCTAACTAGTTTGAAGGAGTATCAGAATTTGTGTGCATAGACAGTTTTCTTAAATTTATCCAGTTGAGTGATGATTAAATGAAAAAAGCTTTTTCTGTTTTTCTCCAAGTCCTGTTCTAATTAGTCCTATCTGCATACATAAATCTGGAAGTCTTGGCTCTCTGCTCTGAAGCATACATTATAGCTGTACTACTGCTTTTGTGACCTTGAATCCAGTAGACTTCCAGCATACTTGCTGACTGCCTGTGACGTTAAGCCCTTATTTATGGGATATGGGGTCTCGAAGTCCTCCTAGGTTTCTATGGTCGCAGAAAAGAAAGCTGACTGAAATTAACTGGAGCTTCATCCCATCGGTGAAGTGCATAGAATGGCAAAATGCTCTGAAATAACTATGAAGTTTATTAAGTTCTCACCACCCTCCAGATCAGCGTGGAGTGTCACTCTGAGGGTCTCAGTCCTGTTTCCTGGACACCATGTGGCTGGCCAATGTCTCAGCCATGAAGGAGAGACTTGCTCCACTAGAGACTAATGCCTGCCTGCATTAATACTTTAATTATTTGTTGCTCCAGCTATCCTTCATACAGAAATCAGTAATATCTGAGAGATGCTATTGTATTGATTAGTATTGTCCTCTGTTGCCCAGCTCAGAATTGCTCATACACTAAGATGGGACTGAGCTGAATGCAGGAGGCCCAGGACAGATAAATTTTGTGGAGAAGAGGTGGAACGATGTCAAAACCAGAAAAAACAATTCTGTGGTGATAGCAGAATGAATCAACAGTAATAATACAATTTAGTCACTTGGCCTGGTGGCCTTCCAAAGTAAGAAGGTAGATTAGCTGAGCTAATTAGCTAAACTTAACGGAAGTCTGAGTAGCCTTGAAAAGGTGCATGGAGATAATTGTTAATACACTGCATTCTCAGAATGCAGAAATAATTTTTCGTTTTAAAAGCAGTGAAGTAAATAGATTTGTCAGATACACCTTTTAAGGCAAAATTGTGAAGAAAAGTTTAAACCCCACTTATATGCAAGTTCTTCATATATACCTGACAAATACTTGTAATCTAAAACAGCATTCAAACTACACTTATTTGGTACATTAGGTATCTATTTAGATATGGAACTTTTTATTTTATTTGGCCTCAATGCTGGGATCCTTACCAGTGCTTAAGAAGAATGTTATGAAACTGATAGAAGATAGTGAACTGAATTTGTGATAGACCTTGCCTGAGAGTTATATTTTTGAAATGTTTCATCTTGATGCATTACCATTGGTGTTCTTTCACATTTTCCTTTGCAGACTGCAGTCTTTTTTTCATGGATTTTTTTTTCTTTTTTTTTTTTTTTTGGCTAATTCTTTTCGATTTTGTTTCCTTCTTCAGCTCATCTGTAGCATTATTACTGAAGTTATGAATGAAGTGGAAATTACTAAAGAATTACTTTTTAAAAGTGCACCAAGTTTTAGTAACTGTCATGCCATTGGCAGTAAAGTAATGGTTGGCACAGCTGGAAGGGAGAACAGGCAGTGCTCATAAGCCTGTTCTAGAAAGGTTACAGCAATGATTTGAATAATTTTGTGGCTTATCTTTTTAATATAGAAACCTTATTTTATTTGAGAAGAACACAGGTACTTCTCAGTTGGCAGAGCTAGTCACTGTGAGTTGATCTTATAGATTGCTATAGGAGAGAGATTTTCTTGTCCGTTCACTTCCTTTGGTTAAAAAGCAGCAAAAATATAGAGTTGGCTCAACAGTGGAAACATCAGTTATGTCTGAATGTCAGATGTATCCTTGAATATGTTTTCATATATTAATCATATAAAAACTTTATGACTTTTTTGACTCTGAATTATTTTTATAGAAATAGAGATTTTTTTTTCAGCACAACACTTGTTAACTAAAACTAGTCACTTTCACAGAATTTTTTTTTTTTTTTTAAATACCCCCCCCACAGCCCAGTCCCCCGTATGTTTTATAAAACATAAGTATTTTCTGACTGGATGATCCTGTTTTACAACCAGCTGTAAGCTGTCATTTATCAAGGCTGAATTTATTGCATAAATATATGAAAGCAATCAGTTTCTGTAGAGGTTCAGTATAAATCAGGTTTATTTAAAAAAAAAAAATCAAAATCAGCTGTGTCTTTAAATGTCTGATAAAGCAGAGACTAATAAATGAAAGCTAAAACTTGAGTATAATCAAATGTGGATGTATAGAAAAACCAAATACTCTAAAAGAGTCCATACCTGTTTGCAAGAAAATGCCAGATTACAATAAAACTCAGACTTCAAGATTTTTCCAGAGAAAAATATCAGTTAATTAGTTACAGCTCCAAAATGGTGTGTAATTAGTTGCTTGTCTAAGTCAATAAAGAACAGTAGTCACTTGCATATAAATGAATATAAAAGTAAATCATATCAATAGAACAAATCTGAAATGGCAGATCACAAGAAAGGACTTGCATTTGAAAAAGAAAAATCAGATGGAAATTACATAACAGAAATACCAATATGTAATGTTGATTTAATGTCGATTTAGGCTTCACCTATGACTTCATTTCTGTTGAACAGATAGTGAGTTCAGATTGGTGCATTTGGATGTTTTAAAGTCTTCCTAACTAAATTTTATTAGAAACTCTAAAAAAGTAGTGATTTTTATTATTTAGCATGCACTTATCCATACTTTTTCTCTACCTTTTTATGCACTCTTTTCGAAATTATTTTATGTATACACTATATACAATGTATTATATGTACAACAGAAAGAGTATTGTATACTTAAGTGTATATGTATGTTTATATAGAGTTAAAACTGACAAATTTCTATTTAAAACTGACAAATTTCTAACCTCAGTCTAGGAGGTTCCTCCAGTGCATTGACGATAACTTTCTGATGCAAATGGTGGAGGAGCCGACTAGAAGAGGTGCGCTGCTGGATCTCGTCCTCGCTAACAAGGAGGGTCTGGTCGAAGCAGTAAAGGTGGGGGGCTGCCTTGGTTGCAGTGACCATGAGATGGTGGAGTTCAGAATCTCCTGTGGTGGGAGCAGAATACCGAGCAGAATTGCAACCCTGGACTTCAGCAGGGCCGACTTTGGCCTTTTCAAACAGTTGCTGGAGGAAATCCCGTGGGCAAGGCTGCTTGAGGGTAAAGGCGCCCAAGATAGTTGGTTAACTTTCAGGGACTGCTTCTACCAAGCTCAAGATCAGTGCATCCCGACGCACAGGAAGTCAAGGAGGGGAGCCAGGAGACCTGCGTGGTTAAACAGGGAACTGCTGGGCAAACTCAAGTGGAAGAGGAGGGTTTACAAATCATGGAAGGAGGGGCTGGCCACTTGGGAAGAATATAAGGCTGTTGTCAGAGGATGTAGGGAGGCAACTAGGAAAGCTAAGGCCTCCTTAGAGTTAAACCTGGCGAGAGGGGTCAAGGACAACAGGAAGAGGTTCTTCAAATACATGGCAGATAAAACTAACACCAGAGGCAATGTAGGCCCACTGATGAACGGGGTGGGTGCCCTGGTGACAGAAGATACAGAGAAGGCAGAATTACTGAATGCCTTCTTTGTCTCTGTCTACTCTGCCGGAGGCTGTCCTGAGGAGCCCCGTACCCCTGAGGCCCCAGAGGAAGGCAGGGCAATGGAGGAGTCTGCCTCAGTTGATGAGGACTGGGTTAGGGAGCAATTAAGCAATCTGGACATCCATAAATCCATGGGTCCAGATGGGATGCACCCGAGGGTGCTGAGGGAGCTGGCTGAAGTCATTGCTGGACCACTCTCCATCATCTTTGCCAAGTCTTGGGAAACGGGAGAGGTGCCTGAGGACTGGAGGAAAGCAAATATCACTCCGGTCTTCAAAAAGGGCAAGAAGGAGGACCCGGGCAACTATAGGCCGGTCAGCCTCACCTCCATCCCTGGGAAAGTGATGGAACACCTTATCCTTGGTGCCATCTTAAGACATATCAAGGATAAGAGGGTCATCAGGGACAGTCAACATGGCTTCACGAAGGGGAAGTCGTGTTTGACCAACCTCATAGCCTTTTATGAAGACGTAACAAGGTGGATTGACGATGGCAGAGCAGTGGATGTGGTCTACCTTGACTTCAGCAAAGCATTTGACACCGTCTCCCACAGCATCCTCACGGCAAAACTGAGGAAGTGTGGACTGGATGATCGGGTAGTGAGGTGGACTGCAAACTGGCTGAAGGAGAGAAGCCAGAGAGTTGTGATCAATGGGGCGGAGTCTGGTTGGAGGCCTGTATCTAGTGGAGTGCCTCAAGGGTCAGTTCTGGGACCAATACTGTTCAATATATTCATCAATGACTTGGATGAGGGAATTGAGTGTACTATCAGCAAGTTTGCTGATGACACCAAGCTGGGAGGAGTGGCTGACACGCCAGAGGGCTGTGCTGCCATCCAGCGAGACCTGGACAGGCTGGAGAGTTGGGCGGGGAAAAATTTAATGAAATATAACAAGGGGAAATGTAGAGTCTTGCATCTGGGCAGGAACAACCCCAGGTTCCAGTACAGGTTGGGGAATGACCTATTAGAGAGCAGTGTAGGGGAAAGAGACCTGGGCGTCCTGGTGGACAGCAGGATGACCATGAGCCAGCACTGTGCCCTTGTGGCCAAGAAGGCCAATGGCATCCTGGGGTGTATTAGAAGGGGGGTGGTTAGTAGGTCCAGAGAGGTTCTCCTTCCCCTCTACTCTGCCCTGGTGAGACCTCATCTGGAATATTGTGTCCAGTTCTGGGCCCCTCAGTTCAAGAAGGACAGGGAACTGCTGGAGAGAGTCCAGCGCAGGGCCACAAAGATGATTAAGGGAGTGGAGCATCTCCCTTATGAGGAAAGGCTGAGGGAGCTGGGTCTCTTTAGCTTGGAGAAGAGGAGACTGAGGGGTGACCTCATTAATGTTTATAAATATATAAAGGGTGGGTGTCACGAGGATGGAGCTAGGCTCTTCTCGGTGACAACCAACAGTAAGACAAGGGGTAATGGGTCCAAGCTGGAACACAAGAGGTTTCACTTAAATGTGAGAAGAAACTTCTTCTCAGTGAGGGTGACAGAACACTGGAACAGGCTGCCCAGGGGGGTTGTGGATTCTCCTTCTCTGGAGACATTCAAAACCCGCCTGGACGCCTTCCTGTGTAACCTCACCTAGGTGTTCCTGCTCTGGCAGGGGGATTGGACTAGATGATCTTTTGAGGTCCCTTCCAATCCCTAACATTCTGTGATTCTGTGATTATCTTGTAGGTTTTCATAGTGTATATAGTAGCTAATAAACAGAAGTTAACTACAGTAACTAATTTTTAATTTCGGTTCAGATTCACCTGGGTCTGTTTTATTTCATTAGGATTTTTTTCTCTAAGAGCTTCAATGGACTAAACAATTGATGATAATGTTTGGTTTTACAAATCTAAAAGTTAAGACAGATGTCCTGTTAAAATAATCAAAATTAATTGCATATACATATATATTTAGTTACACACATATAATAAATGTATGTATGTTATGTACTAATATATTTAATCTCTCATTTAATCTATGTGTACATATTTATACATTGTACATAAATATGTACATATTTATACATTTTGTCCCATCTCAAACATAGGTAAAATCCACACTGCTCTGGTGTATGTGACTTGTTAGGTGTAAAAATTCTTAGTCTCGTCGTCTTGTTTTGTTATTTTGGTTTATGTTCTATGCTCTCTTCTCATCACTGAAGAGTAAAGACAAAATATTTTAATAATTGCTGTTGCTGTAGAATATCTTTGTGTCATTGGAAACCATTTATTACACTTCACTGGTTTATGATTTTTTCTTGAAGTACATAGTATTCTGACTCTTATGGTAGCCTTAGAAGACTGTTCTTTCATTAGTATATGTGCAAATAACCAAGTGCCTTTCGTTGTTTTCTTGGATTTTTATAATCAATTTATTGAAGGACAAATATTTTTGCTGAAGATCTTTTTGTCATTTTTTTTCCCACTGGGCAATAGTGGAACAGCTTTTTAATGTCAGTCGTTGTCCCTGAAGATGGATAACCTACTCTGGTTGCTTTATGGCACCTGTAATAGTGAAATAGGTTTGTGGGGTTGGTTGTTTTTTGTTTGTTGTTTTTTTTTTTAAGGCTGTGTTTCTGAATGAGACAATCCCAAAGAATACTGTGCTGGTTAACTGACTGTACTAAGCATAGTTATTAGGAAAACTAAGGCTTAGCAAGTAAATTATTTCATTTCCTTTGTATTACTGTAGACCTCTACCCTCAGGAACTAAGCTATGGGCTTTACTTGTGAGAGTAGAAGGAAATGGGATGTCGCATTCTCTTGTCCTTAAGGCTTGAAGGGCAGTTCATCTGCAAATTGTTTGGTCTAAAATTTTAAGTCCTGTTGCAAGATGTTTGAAAGTGGGGGAAAACCCCTGTATGGTGCGTCTTCCTTCCATTATTCCTTGAGTGCCTTCATTAGCAGCGCTGTAAAATCCTGTGGTTTATCAGATTCCATTTATCTGCATTAAGGATGACCCCATCATGTTTGGCCATTGTCTTCTTGCTCGTACATTAACTCACAGCTGTCAAACAAGTAATAGGTGGAGGTCCAGTGGGCTGGTACTTCCTGCTCACTTCCAGATGTACTGATAAAAGTGTCTTTGCTTGGATGTCTCTCGAGGTTGGCGGGGCTGTCAGGATAAGGCTGAAGGGTTGGATTTCTCCCTTACAATGTCTTAAACACACATCTCAATATCAACCGCATGAAAAAAACCTCCAAAAGCCAGAAATACAAGCTTATTTTGATACACATTTTCATTCAGAGTTTCTTGTCCTTTAACAAAAAAGTACTAATAATGTCCTCTTATTGTTCATGAAACATCTAATCAGAGGCAGTAAAAGTATTTCTGAGAGAAAAGAACAAGAAAACTACTGCCTTAGAATGTTTTGTTATTTAAAACTTTCTCCATGCTATTCTAATGCACATCCTCATGGCTGGGTAAGAAAAGTAAATTGAGCACTACCTATCCGATTCTACTAGATTTTTCTCCTTGATAATAATATAAAGCTGAAATTTGGTGTGTTGCTTCAGAAAACTTTGTCAACACAAGCAATTATCTACAATTCAGAAATTATTTAATAGACAAAATCTGCCATTAATTACAGAGGCAATTGAATGATAATGGGAAAAAAGATGCTTTTGTATTGACTTGTTTCAAATCCTCAAGTAATTTAAAAGCTTTAGATTCACAAAATGCTGTGTATCAGTTTCAACATAGAAATTGGATATAGTTAGAATAATATCTGTCTAACTAGCTTGCATTCTAGTAGAAAATAATTTTAAAATAATCTTGGATCTGGAATAGTGTACTGGAACTTGGCAGCTCACTCTGGCTATTGTGATGCTTGAACTGAGCAGCTCAATCCCCGCTAGGATATTCCCTAACTTTATCCATAAATAAATTCAGAAACTATAGGTAATAATAAATGCACACAGTTGACTCTATATATCTATAAAACTTCTTCGGTGTTTGAAAGTCTGTTGTCAAATTCTTTTTCTGGGAATTAGAGGGTGGAGTGTTTAGTGCTTAAAAAATAAATAAATAAGAAAGGGAAAGGGTGTGTTGTTCCTTGCTCAATTCCAAGCCCAGGTTGGTAAGATGAGACTTTTATACACTTGATCTTTGGTAATGGATTGACTGGCTGAGTATAGTTATGGGGAAATGCTAAATACTTAATGCTTGACTGGAAATTTTCCCTAAAGATATTGATTTTCCAAGGTGTAATGTGCCTTCTACTTGAAGAGATGTGTATCAGTAGTAATAACATTTAAGGGAGTCCCTCATAAAATTCTCTATGTAATAGAAGTAGAAAGAGGTGAACTTCTGTTAACCTTTTCACAGCACACTCATGACCATATATTTATATTTTGGAAAAGTACACAAACTGGGAAACTAATGGGTTACTTGGTGCAAAATGATGCTGCCCAATATTGATGCTAATTACAGTAATGACTACATTCTACCCAACTCTATCCCAAAATGTCAATCTTTTTGGTATCTCCATGTGAAAAGGAGAGACTCGGTTTGTCTTGTTGGGGAATCTATTGCTGAAACTCATCTGAAGAGGAGTAACAAAGAAAATGATGGCACAGGAGGCAAAAAGGCAAGGCAGGCAGGGAGAAGCTGGGTGGTCAGGCACAGACCAGAAGTAGCTGTAGAGTCTAAGCCTAAAAGTGAGGAAAAAGTACCATTGAAAATAAAGTTATTATTGAACATATAAGTTTTTTTGCCTATAAATAAATTGCAAAATATTTTAAAGATTTACTTCCTTACTTGATCAAAGTTTATTTTACTTTGGCAAGCAATATTTTAGCTCAGTTAAGGATATAGGATTTAGTCCATGGTTTAAAATAGACATAGAATATATCTGATAATGAGATTTTTTTTCTTAATGAATCTTTTCAAGCAGAAGATACTGAAATTGTCTATCTGGTGGTCAGTGCTAGAGTGAATCTTTTCACATTTTTGTGCTGTAAAGACAAAAAGCTATTCAAAGTCAAGGAATTTATTTCAGTATGTTACTTCCTTCTGAGTCACAGAAAGTATTTATAAAGCATGTATTGACTAAGGAAAACTTGTCTGAGATTAACAGCCTGCTGTGGTGTTCAGGTTTTTTTGTTGTAGCTGAAATGTCAGATTATGCATACAAATGCAAGTCTGAGCTTGCAGAATAGTAGTATTCAGCAAGAAATTGAAGTTTGTCGAAAACTTCTGATCCATTGATTTTGTGGGATTAGAACTAATGAAAAGTATATGAATATGAGTATTTAGCAGTATGAGTATGAATCAAATACTGCTCTACATAATTAAATGTATTTAAGTCCGCCGTGGGATTTTATTTGTAGTGGGCAGTTTCCTGTCTCCTTATGGCATCAGAGTAACTCGACTCTAGAGCATGCAGTACTTTCTCAAGAGGGTTGCTCTTCAACATTTTTTTAAGAGAATTTGAAGAAAATTTGGTGAATGTTTTAAAGATGGGGAGAAAAATACAAAATGCAAGTGTTGATTTAATTTATTCTTGGGATAAAACAGTAGTCCTTTTTTCATGTTGAAATAACTACTTCCACTTTAGAAGTCAACCTCAGTTAAAAAATAAAGGAAGAAAAGGGGAAAAATTTTAAGTTCATAAAAATAAAACTGCAATGAAATGTTACATCTTGGATTAAGCTAAATATTTCAGGTAGCTTAAAATGCACTTCTTCTCCATATCCTTTTTAGAGGTGATAGATGTTTTTCATTAATGTTAACCCTACCAACGCTGAACTGCTGCTGTTGTGATTTTGAGATTTTTGGTAAAGAAGGAAAGACTATAATATAGTTCCATTCACTCTTCTTTGAGATATTGCAGAAGATGGCTTATAGGCAGTTACTTTTCTACTTCCAAAAGCCACAACCTCAGAAACAATCAGAACAACAGATGTAAATTTTACTTTATTTTTTTAATCTTTTATTTTCAATTACGGCATATCTATGGGTGGATATGGGTTACCATTACCATGGGTTGTCATTAGTATTTCTAAAGTTTGTTTTGTTTTATTTCCTCTTCAGCTAGAACTGTTGCCTTCTTTTACAATTGGCTGATTACAAGCCCTGGACTAAGGCCATCTGGCTTAGTTGCAACCCAGATAAGGTTGGCAAGGAAGAACTCTTTGAGCAAACGTCAAAATCTGTAGCTGTTCCTCAGCTGAGAGTGTCTGTCTGCAAGCTGGTCAAACTGGCTTACAGTAGGTTAAGGCCTTTTCAGTGTCATTGTTTTCTCCTTACTTAAGATACAGCTTTTTTTTCTTTTCTTTTTTTTTTTTTGTCTTATGATGATTTTTAACTCCTTATTAATAAGTGGCTGGAAGAGAGATTTAAGCCTTCGGTCAGTTCCCTGACAGCTCTTTGTGGGCAACCACAAGAAAAGGACTGAGCTACTTTTACAGAGGAGTTGCAGACAAAGGCCTTGGGGAATAAACCACAAGTTCAGAATAGGGGAAAATAAGAGATGTTTTCTGGAGTGTTTATGAAGAAAGCCAAATGACAGGTGTGAAATACATCAACACGCCTCTGAAAAATTCACAGGCTACCTCATCTGACTAAAAAAATTAGCCAAAGGAAACCTGTTCTTGAGTGGTGGGGATAAAGATAAAGACCAGCAATGACTTCATCTGACATCTGCACTGCACAATCTCACTTTGAGGGCCCGAAGGCTTAGTTGACTAATCAATTTTCCATTGTTGTTTTGCATTTATAAAAATAAATCTATTTCTAGATGTTAAAATGATGTGGTGTTTCTATATCTAAGTCTTTGTGAATACTTTTCGAGCCTGAGAAGAGAGTGACTTCAGCAGTTGCTTAATGGGCAACCAAAGAGAACCTGGTCATTGCAAAATATATGTATAATTTAGGCAAAATTAAAAAATTATTGAATAAATCATTCAGTTAATAGCATCCCTGAGGGAATTAACTCAAGGTCTCCAGAAGAAAGCTGTGCCACTTATGTTCACAGGATTAGCATTCTGTAAGAATCAGTCCAGTTTTGATTTATGTTTGTATTGCTATTTTGTTTTAATCGTTTATTGCTGTTTCTTGATTTATTTTGTTTTTAGTAAGCTTGAATTTAAGTATTATTGATGTAGTACTTGATTGCAATAGTACTTTTCAATTTTTTAATTTTCTTCTTTTCTATGAAGCTCTCATAAGCCCTAGAGAAACTTTTCACAGCAATGTTCACATGCCCAGAAGGTCACATACACTTCCCACTCATATGTTTTCAGGTTTTATTTCCAAATTAATCCTTAGCTTCTTTACACAATAATGATCATGATGTGCATGTAAAAATATGTTTTAGCAGGTACTTAGCAAGTCTTCACAGATGATCCATCTTTTAGCAATGCAGCCAAACAGTTTTTAAAAAAATGGCTTCAGGGAAAACATAGGTTATATAGTAAAGGCAGAGAAACAATAACATCTTCAGTTGCCAACATGTGTTTATACTGGGTGGGCTTTTGGCACAAATAATACTGAACTCTTTTATTAAGTGCATTTTTCCTGTAAATTCCCTGTAGCATGTTATATTTTAGTTGATCCTGTACCTAACCTGTCTCTAAGGCAACTAGGCTTGCTTTTTAACTTCTGAGAGGGAAAATCATAAGACATACATATGGATATGCTAGAAAAAGAGACATCTGTAAGGAATTTAAATCCTACTCACAGACTTTTCATTCCTATCCTACCGTACGATTCTCCCTGATTATACATAGGTTCCATTCTTGTACATCTGACTCAGATGTATGTTTGATAGTCTTCACTCAGATGACTAGCACAATTCAATAGAAAGGTATGCAAGGGATGGAAGGTGAAATGGAATAAACATTTTAAATACTCTGTACTAGAGAACTTAAACCTCTTGGGATTTGATGGAGATCACTAAGAGATTGAATCAAGACAGAGCAAATATTACCAAAAGAAAATGTAATGGTCTTACGTTGGAAAAACATGAAAGTTCTAAGGCATCAGCAAGACTCTGGTGCTACAATGGAAAAGGCTTTGGGTGAACAAGTAGTGTATTATGATTTTAAGGCCTCTTGGAGGAATTATCAGTTTATTATGAGTAAATGTATGATATTATTTTATTTAGAATTTTACTTTTTCCTTGTGGTTTTACTTTGCTGGCTTTGCTTTATCTCATACGTGAAAAGAAAGTAAGATCTAGCACATTTATAGTAGGCATTTACATCAGGCAACTTCTCCAGTGTTTTCTGTCATAAGAGCAAATTAGGGGGAAGGGCTTCATGTTTTTTGCCTAAGGCTAGTGCTTGGAGTTCTTATTTTATTCATGTCAGCTTCAAAAAACTTTACTAGTTTCCGAGGTGCTGGGTTCTGGTAAATTGGAGGATGGTAAATTTATTTACAAGGTGAGTTTGTTTTGATGCAGAAAGGGGTATCATTCAGGGAATACATTACTAAACCTCTGTATTAAACAAAATAAATTTCACATACTGAATTTGCTATTGGAACTGAGAAAATAATGTTAATAATAATAGCAGTGATTAAAAAATTATTGAGTAATAACTGGACAAATAAAGCAGTTTCTGCATATTCACAGTTAAAGCTGCTGCAATATGGTAATTCTATTTCAGTGCAATGCAGCCTATCCTCATTCTGTTCCAGAAGCTTACTGTCTCCAACTCTCATATCTGTGAGAAACTGAATAATAGTTTAAGCAGAGAAGTTAATTTTTATTCAACTATTTTTAATAGTGTACAAGGAAATGCCATCTCTTTTTAAACTTGAATTTTTCCTCTTGAGAATTTAGTTGAAATTCAAAGGCTAGACATATCTTCTGATGGAAGAAGGCTCACAGAAATGTCTTTTTAATTACATTTCATGGTTAATTTATCTTTAATGAATACAATTGAAGAAAAATTGGGGCTTTAGCTGTTCTTGAAGTATGCCACTGTAATAAACTGCCACTGAATATTTCCAAGTTTCTGAGCTGCCAAGTGGTCTTTGTACTCATGGCTCCATGGAAAAAAAAATTGATTTCATGCCATATGATGACATATAAATAGGAAGGTCTGTTTCCTTGGAGGATATAATTTTCTTTTAACTTGGGGGAGTATTTTATCATCACAGTATCACAAATAACTCTAAATGTTATCTTGCACTTCACGTCTGTTTCTTTGTTTTTGTCTTCTGTCTTTTTTGATGAATATGTTCTCCAGGGCTTATTGTGTGTATGCATCTCATTTATGCATGATAAAAATTGCTGCTAGATTTAATTTTGATTGTACATCTGGTTTCACTCTTTATTTCAGTTTCCTTTGACTGATTTATTGCTTGTCTTTATTTGGTGCCTTGCCACAAGCCAGGTATTTCTGTAACCCATATTACAAAAAGTGCTAGTATATGATTAGGATATGGTCTTTTTCTACTTTTTTATATCATCATATGGTCTACAGAGATGTTAATTTAAATAAGGATTTCCAAATGGATATAACTGTATTTTTTTTCTTATCACCCCATTCCTCCCACACCTCAAGATCTGCTTCTTCACATATGCAATGAAAGATATTGTCTGATGATTTAAAAATTGCCTATCAACTCCAGAGCGAATGGCTTTCTTAACCTACTTAGTACTCACTTCAGACAATTCTTTTTTTCCAAATCTTAAATTTAATTAGAATTTGGATAGCAAAGTAGATGAAAGAAAACAACATTGCTGTTCTGAACCCCTGTATTTGTCAGCTTTAAAACTTAAGGATTATTTTAATCCCATTTACTTATTTACTTTTTTTTTTTTTTTTTTTTTTTAGTTGGGAGAATGCTCCCTCATGTTTGAACATATTAGTTTAAAAAATGTTTGGAGACTCAAAGATTCGATATTGATGGACTGTTGAAATCAACTGATCTTTTAGCTTTTATGTGTATATTTTTAAACAAAACTAGGTAATCTTACTATCTTACTGTGAACCAGATACTGCTGTTTATTTCATCCTATGATCATTTAAATAAATCATGGTAACAAAAAATAACATGCCAACAATATTGTCAGTGAAACATAGTGTATACTGTTCCCAGAGATTCATACTTAAAAAAAAAAAAAAAAATTAAATAAAGTGCCCACAGAAATGACACTTTTATTAATAACTGCTACTCCAGGTTCAAACTGATATTTCTAAGGTACACTAATAATGTGTAAGTAAAAGTTATGGTTAAGACGTTTTGCTGCCAAGTCACAGATGTTAAGTCATGTATGTTTTCAAGCCAGAAAAATTACTATTCCTACTGTAAGAATGGCACAAGGAGGAAAGACAGGTGGTTTGGGATTTATCTGACCAAGTATCGACATCCATAATACAGATACCATCAACAGAATTAGTCATCTGGGTTCATTTATAGGCAGAAGAATAAAAAAACAAAGAGGCATTTCTATGGCATGACTAATCTCATTCTAAAAATGTTAAAATGAAGCACAGCCTTTCACTGCTCCCCATTTTCTCTGAAGGGACACAGAGATAAGCAGCTCAGGTACAGGCAAGCTGTCATGTTACTGTCCATAGAGTTGGGAGAGATCACCATTCAGCTACCCATATGTAAAGTGTGTAACTGAAGCCAGATGCGAGTATATACTGCTCTGCATAAACAATACAGGGCTCTATTTTGCTGCTCTCAGTAAAATTCAATTAAATTTTGGTTTTATATTTTATTACAATTTTTTGACCTGCTAGGCTTCGTGTCCAGTAAAAAAGAACAAGGGCAAGTCTTCATGATCTTCTTAGAATCCTTAAAATCTGAATTACAAGTACTATCATCGTAATTCTCATTCCTGTTGGTTATGAAGTTGAGGCTTGTTTTAGCTTGCTAATATAAAATTTGGAAAGACATAAAAAAATTACATTAAAGCATATAACAGCTTTGTAGAATATTGTTGCTCCCAAAATTTATGAACAGTGATGAAACATAAGTAATGCAGGTAAAGTTGATTGTGATTAATGCAATTACAGTCAGGTTTGCAATTTTCCTCTTACATATTTGGGCTGTCTTTGGTCTTTATTTATTTAAGATTTGGTAAATGACGTATGTTTATTCTTCAGAATGTTGGAGAGCTTCAGATTTGTGATGAAGTAAACTCTATTGGACACAGGAGACCACATCTCTGATTGCTTCATAAGCCAACATTAGAGCAGTTTTCTTAGAGACATTGAAAATATGCACATGAGAGACACAGTGAACAAAAACAAGACCTCAGAACTTCCCATGGGAAATGTCTTTTTTGTTAGGTCACACAATCAGGCTGTCTTTTGTGCATTAAATATTTGAATCTTTTCAGCACAGAGACCCATTTACCACCAAGGGGAAGGAGACTAGTCCCATTATAGCCCACTCATAGCTTATCAGTTAGGAGGATATGTTATTTCCTGGAAAGGTTCTCTAATCGGAAGGTGATAGGTAATCCCTACTATTTGCAACTGATTTTGCCCTTCTTCAAGGCAAAAACTCCAATCTAGAAACCTGACTACCTTTATCTTCAGTATTGGGTTTGAACAATATACAGTAACAGAGCAAACCTCTAAAGACTGTAAGGAGAAATAGTGATTTTTTGTTTTTTGAGCAGCATTTATGTTCAGCAGTAAGATCACTGTATGAGACAGGAGTGCAATGAAAAGAAAGTCTCGTGCAATCAAATGCATACTCCCCTTTTGCAATGGCTTGGATTAGCCTAGACAGTTTCCAATTAGCATTCCCATACTAGATTTCAATGGGCCTTTTCAACTTCTAGATTTTTAAATATATTTAATAGTACATACACAAACAGACCGTGGAATGCTTGAAAAGATTGCAGTTTTCCAGTCCTTATGATCATTCACCCTTATGGAAAGCAAACACAAAACCCCACCAATATATCCATTTCAAATCTGGAAGTAGTGGGTGATACGACTGAACTGTGACCTCACAAATATGTGAAAATTCAGAGACTTGCTCAATCACTGTGTCTGTTCTTCCTTTTTAATTCCAGCAGTTGTTCCTTCTTGATAAGTATGTAAATAAATAACCTACTTTCCCTATTCAGACCTTCCACTGTCCTCCCTTGTATGCATTGCAATCAGAGAAAAACACACAAAAGGTAAATTATCATTATCAAGTATAATTATCAAATTCTGCCCTGGGTTATCTAGGATTATCCTGTTCTGCAGGGGGAAAAAAACCCTAATTTCTCAGTATGTGGTTTATTCCACAGTCTCTCAGAATGCTCAGGATAAATAGAGAGAAGCGGGTGTCCTTTCACTTCTTGAGAAGCCTGAAGACCTGGAGAACCCATGTTCGGGTGCTTATGAAGGTAGTCAGTCCTACTGCTGGGCTATCTTAGTTACAGAATCACAGAATCACATAATGTTAGAGATTGGAAGGGACACCGAAAGATCAGCTAGTCCAATCCCCCTGCTGGAGCAGGAACACCTAGATGAAGTTACACAGGAATGTGTCCAGGCAGGTTTTAAATATCTCCAGAGAAGGAGACTCCACAACCTCCCTGGGCATTCCAGTGTTCTGTCACCTTCACTGTCAAGTTTCTTCTCATATTTAAGTGGAACCTCCTGTGTTCCAGTTTGCACCCATTGCCCCATGTCCTACAGACAGGCACCTCCTTCCATGCCTGAAGAAAATGATATTAATTTCCTTAAAAAGAGTCAGATGAAAAGAGGGTCTTGTAGATTCTTTCATTACGTGATGGAATAAGTCCTTGGCACTGGAGTGGGAACTAGTGTAATATGTCACATGTCCTCTGGTGTTCTTGTGGAGTCAAAATCCATGAGTTTAATGAACCTCAGACTGCAATTTTATAATACAAATTACAAGAATTACGAAAACCAGAAAAATAGTGACTTGATTTCAAATCCAAAGGCAAACACAAGTCAAAAATGAAAAAGCTTCTTTCGGGAGCAGTTCCAGAGCACACTAGGTGGTGCTGTAACCCCAACTGCAATTGCTGGACATGTTTTACTTGTGCTTTCTTACTATCAACGGTGTAACTTAATGCAGTTAACTTTTTATAGATTTCCCAATACTTTTAAAATTTTAAATATTTCTTGTGTATTTTAAGATGCTGGTGCTGATCTTTTGTTTGGTAGGAACAACATTGCGCACTTTTTTTTTTATGTTCTGATTTTTGGTCAAGTGAAATAAATCTAATAGATTTTCATTCTCATTGTACTTAGGATCCAGGTTTTGAACATAGGTTTTCATTCTGTTGTATATTTTGGGGAAAATTCTGGATTTCATGGAAAAAAACCTTCTAACCGTTAAGATTATAATCCGTGCCTGCATCTGTGTCACCACTTTACCAACATCAGTGACAGGGAATCACACCGCATATAGCCTAGACTTGGTGTATCAGAAGTGCAGGAGAACATATCAGATTAATCTTCCCACTACCATCCATGTAGCCTTGTTGCCCCATGTGTAAGGTGTTGCCATTGCTAGAAAAATGGCTGGGTCTTTGTGTTAAGCTGACAGCATGAGGTTTATCAAGCTCTGTCTGGACTTTGTCTCAGTCTTCCTGGAAGTTTGTTTTAGCTTGTTCAGCTGTTACAGCAATTACCTAATGACAAGATGACCGTGAATGATTTGTTCTACCTTTTGCTTAGCTTTGTGCAATTTTGTAGTATGGTACTTACTGTTATGTATGTATTTTTATAATAGGTAATAATATCCTGAAGTTATTATGTGTAGAATGAATTATATGTGAGCCTGGAATAAAATGTAGAGTAGAGGGGATAGGGGATGAAAATGGGAAGCCCTTTAAATTATACTAGAGGACCCAGTGCTATAAAACACCAAAATGCAGCCTTGGGACTGGTCAAAACCAGTGTTAGGGATTGAAAAGAGAATAGAGAAGTATCCAATATGTAGTGTGCAATTGTAAACCAGTGATATGAGCAATGTGTAGAGCATGTTAAAAAGTGCATCAAAATAGTGCGAAACAGACCTTAGAGAGGAGGAAGAAAACTTCAACATCACACTTCTCCTAGAGGAGTTATCAGCTTCAATTGTAAGACTTTGTCCTCTGCCAAAAGAAGGGTGAGAGAACACCAAAAATAACGTGTAGATACTAGGAAATGTGGAGACTCAATTTTAACTAGTATTTTGGAAGCTTTTTCTATAACAACATTTCTTTGAGTTTTCTCTCTCTTCCCCCATCCTCCCCCCCGCCCTGTAATAAGTATATCTAGGCTAATAATAATTCCTTGATTAGACTGTTATGATTGGAGATTTACAGAAATCAGTTGTAATTTTTAACCTGTAACGTGTTTCTTTTGCCCACACAAAGTGCACAAGTTGTAGCTCAACAAAATGATGGCCAGCTTAGGTTGCAAATTGGATGCCACATCTCCAGCATTTTGGCAGCTCTGCGTTTTACTTCTCCCTCTTGGGGATCATTGCATGAGCAGGGGAAAAAAGATAATGAAAATATTTGGAAGTGGCAGGATTAGAGAATGAGACTTCATACATGCTATGTATGCTTTCAGATGATGTAGTGTTTAATCACTCTTCCACAGAACTTTCTCACTCTTCTGTAATCCAAGTGTGTGCATTTAAGCAAACATTCGTAGGGTATCATTGGCAAACTGAATGTGGGAACTTCTCTATTCATTTTTAGTGAGAAGAGTGAAAATTGAGTACAACTTAAAAAGAAAGTCATTGCAGGGCTGAATTGAATTGTTTTGGAAATATTACCCGTACTCCTTTTCATATGTATGGCTTTAAAAATAGTATGCATTCACAGTGGTCCTATTAACATATTGGTAACAGCTGGAAATACTCTCTAGTCATGATGTGAATTGCGAATGGTGTGACGAGATGTGAGGGCACTCCAGTTCAACATTGAGATTAACATTTTTAGACAGTTTGAACTCATACCCTAGAAGCAAATCAAAAGAACTACATATTTTTATTAGTTCTACACAAGTAATATATTACTTTACTATATCAGATTTTGTTTAGTTTATTTAAATATAGTTCTTTTCTTGTCAATTGTCCTGTGTTAAACTATAGATACATGTTGACATCCATTGAGAAGGAAAGGTTTCATGAGATGTTTACTATCACATCAGAAGGGCTTTGTTTTTCATAGGCAAATATTGCAGAAATTAATGCAGTTTAATTTAATCTAAAACTATTGAATTAATAGAATGTTTTTTAAAGTACTTAACTGTCAGCACTAATTATTCTACGTTGATGTCAATGCAAAAACCGCCAGCCTCCATATCAGGAAAATCTTTGCTCCTACTTTTGCTTTTCAGTTCTCTATCTGAAAACTTGGTTTACCCAGTGTTTTACTTATTACTCTTATTTATTAAGTACATTTTGATTTGCATTTCTAATGGTACTTTCACCTTATAATTTCTTTGATTTCTGAAAAAAAACCCTTTTTATGTTTTAAGTACAAAACTATACACAGTTAACTGAAAATAGGTATCTGCACTCAAAATTGAACCAAAAAGGATACATGAATTCCATTTAATTCATTTTTTTTTCTATTCTAATCAGAAAGTAATCATGCACCATCATACTTTCAGTACTTCAAACCTCATATTAAAAAAAAGTCTAGAGGCTCCCCCTCTAGATTATGCATTCTGTGTGTGGCTCACCATGATCATGGTGAAGATGCTTCATTATAGTGACTCAGGGACAATTGCACCGAGAGCTGTGGTCCGTTAGGTGAACTTCTTGAGCATTGTCAATCATGAGACTGTGTAAAATCCTTCTGCATTCTTTTTTCTTTCTTTTTTTTTTTAATTTTCTTGTTTCTCTCCTTTTAAAGTAGAATTTATACAAGATTTCAGATTTTTAAAAAAATCCAAAATTTCAGATTTCCTCTTATTTTAATAGCAGGAACAGAGACCTCTTGTCTCCTCACTCTATGGCTTCTGAAACAATTCCTTTACAGTTCTGAGTAGTATCCAGTAACTGTAAAAGTTTTGTGCTTTTATCACATCTTCGAGCTAATTTCAGTAGATGAGGAAAATTAGATAACTTATAATTTGAATGAACTGGATTGTTACATCGTGTAATAATATAGCATGCCAGGGTAAGGAAATGCCACTTACCCATAGGAAATCAAAACAATGAACACCTATTTTTGAGATGAGAAAGATACTATCAGTTTAGGCAAACAAAGGATCATCATATCGCATAATTTTATGATTACACAATAAATATAATTAAAGATGGAAAAGTATCTTGTAAATATTACTTTTGCTGGTATACTGCTAGTAGCCTAATTAAGCAATGTTCAAAAAATCTCTGTAAGCAATTTAGAGAAGTTCACATTGCATTCTTCCTTGTTCCATAATTGTTTTCTGCAAAATGTAATTTTTGCCAAAACCTTTTTAGCTTTAGTTTCACATCCTCTATTTTTTTTCCTCTGTTGATACATGGTGAAAGTTCTTTCTGTTTGCTTAAGAAGTAAAAGACATCCATGCTTTTGTTCCTTCGATACCCAAAGAGAGGACAAGTCAATATAGGTATTGTCTTTTTTTTTTTTTTTCCTTTAAAACAAGGGCTGAATACAGATTGAACTCAAGTGATATCTGCTCATGACAAATGCTAAATCTGTATGGTCCCTCATACTTCATCACTTCCAGTGCATCTTCCTTTGATATCTCTCATTATATTACTATTCTGCTGGAAAAAAAAAAAAAAAAAATTAGCTGTTAGTTAATATAATGGGGTCGGGGAAGACCTAACTTTTACAGGAGTTTAACCAAAATGATGGAATTCTTCCTGCCAAAGATGATGATTTTGATTAGTTCCTTGACATACATGGAGAAAAAATGGCCAAAGGTGCAAGCAAGAAAAACCAGAGAAACTAGGTGGAACATGTTTTCCAGCTCTCCGGTCTGCCCCCTCCCTAGGATTAATAAGGTAAAAACCAGTATGACTTTTGTGACTCTAAGACATGAAATGCTTTTGAAAATGCTCACATAAATAGAAGTTTATATTCATTATATTGGATTTTAAAGCAAAGCTTGGATTTTAAAGCAAATAAAAATCTCAGGACTTGATTATTTGTAACTCATAACTTAACACAGTTGTTATCTTGGCTAGTAACTATCCAGATATGCAAACAATATTATTTTCATCTAAGAATAATCTTTAATCACCTAATCTGTTGTTCTATTGTTTTTTGTTAAAATGCCGAGTGACATTACCTCTTTTCAATTTACAATTAATTTAACTGTAAGATAAAAAAATTAATTATGGGTTTAACCCTGAGAACAAATATGTAGTTTTATAGAAATCTGTTGAATTTAGGTTTGGGAAACTGCGTTTAGAATCCATGCCATAACAAAATTCCTAGCATTTTTTGCATGCTAATCACAGATATCAAGGTGTCCTAAATACACTAGCCAGCCTTATCCTCCTCTAGCTTGCAGGTATTTGAAAGTTTTAGTTTCCTCCATTTAGGTTTGTACTTTACTGAAGTTACTGAAAAACTTGAATTAGTAATGCAGGATTATGTTAAGTTTTAGCTTTCCTGTTTAAATTTCTCTAAACTTCTTTAGTAGTTCTCAGGTTTTGGAAAACTAGAACCAACCTGAATTCTTTAAAAGAGGAGAATTTGGGGACTATTTAAAATCAATATTGGGTTAGACTACGTAAAATATGAAAAATAGTAATCATTAGTGCAAAATAACAATGGATAGTCAGGCTATGTGACATTTATTGAACTTACATCTGTAAAAAATAAAAATGAGCATTCAAAAGCGTATAGTGCAGAAGTCCTGCATTGTCATTTTTGGTTTATATCAATGAAACTGAGAACAGGCCCTAAGTAATTTATTTCTACAGAAAACACAATGTACAGGAAACAGGTAACTGTACTCATTCTCTTAAGACTTTTCATTTTTACATTGCCTTTCAACCTGAAAGAGCTCCAGAGTGTTAAGTGTTTCACAGAGCAATTTGTAAGAGAAGCTTACATCTGAATTGTGATAAATTTGCCCAATCTTGACTTTTGTGGTACTTTCAGTGTTTGACAGTAATATAGTTTATTTTTAAGGTGCAATAAGACAGGATTAAAAGTTTAAGTTATTAAAATGAATCATATTCCTGTGGGAGTGACAGTGATACATTAACTTTATAAAGAAAAATGAGAAGGCTCATCAAAAGTAAAAGGAGGATTTATTTGGATAAAACACATAATATTGCTTTGAGTAAACAGAAGTCTTAAATCTTTCAAGCTCTGAAGGTCAGGGAAATTGCTCACATGATCAATTTAATTCCTTCTTAAAGCATGTTAATGGGACTAAGTATAAAGCAGAAAGAAGAAAACAAGCAAGGCATAAATATTTGTGTTTATGACTGTCGCACTGAGTTGAAACTCATAAACTCAAGGCGAATTGAAATTTTTCTGCTTATTTGTGAGGACTGAAGATGGACCTTCCATAAATTGCCCTGTCATATTTTAGGAGGAGATCTACTGAGTTTCTTTCCAATTAATTCTGTCCTGTCAAGCTCTCAAGCAGCGTCACCAAATTGGAACGGGCTGTGGCTCATTTTTTGAGTTTTATGGTTTGTGCAATCAAACTTCAATGATAATAGCTGTGACTATTTGCTGGTTTAGAATGTAACCCTGTTAAAAATCAACCCAAGGCTTCCACAGAGGCTGCTGTCTTCAGCTGGTGTGCGACTTGTCTGTTTACAGAAAATGGACTGGAGGTTTCTGGCTGTTTACAAGTTTACAAATGAATCTGTAGGTTTACTTAGCAGTGGTTTACTTTCAACAAAGTTGTGCACACTATTTTTGATTTAGTGGGGTTTTTTTTTTTTGACTTCCATGAAAAAGGGGAAAAGTTTGAGTTTATTTAGGTGTACATTTCACTTGTGAGCTGGCTTCAGAGCTTAGTCCATCTTGTGCTCTTCACCAGGAAGTGTTTCTAGAGGAACTATCTTCTGGGCAGTTATAAAGGTTTCACATCTGTTGGTATCTACCTCGATTCTTGATCCCAAAGAATGCTTGAATTGAAGGTGTTTAGATTTACTTTCTATATTTTACTTCTTGCTTTTAGTGGGTTTCAATATGGTTAGAAGGTCCTCAGTGAAGAGGAAGATGCCAGTAGCACGTATTTCTTGACCACTTTCATGCCACCATCCATAATACATTTTGTTTCTAAAAAACAGTTCTTCACTTAACTGTACTTTTATTTTCTTTTTTTTTTTTTTTCCTCTTGAGTTTATCAGTTCACAACTCTGTTGCTTGATACCAAAAAAGCTGTTTTCTCCTGATATGTTGTCTCATACATTTCTGGAGAGAAACCGTCATCCCCAGTGATAAATCTACAACAGTACAGTGCTCCCCACTCAGATCTGATCATAAATAAAAGGTCTGTACCTTCTCCTGCAGGACCGAATAGAAGAAACCTGGATTGTGAGGAAAAGAACTCCTTTTCCCAAACAAATAGTTTGAACGACTGCATTGCACTGTAGGAAATACATAGCTTTTATGTACTTCATACTATGAATTTTTTTCCTGGTTTTCACTGAACCGAAAGTTAGTCTTTAATTAAGGAAATAATAAAGTGAAAATCAAAGTATATCTGCATTACTTGGAAGGACTTCAGGTTGTTTATAATTAAAAAGAAGACTGGGTTGAATGGTGTTGCAATAAATACAGGAAAAAATGTTTGAGTATTATCAGGGTTGATAAAACAGAAATTGGTTTGCTTCAAATTTCAGTAAGACAGAAAATTATCTATGTTAAGGGCAGATTAATAGATTGCTTAGAAGATTATAGAATCTCTGTCTTGTTTAAACACTTCTTTACATTTTTAAACATTCCTGTTTGATAATTATGTGAGTGTGGGTGATCCACACTTTAGCATATGGGGATGTCTTGAGGGCACTTACAGAATCTTTCTACTACTACTCTTTTTCCTTTTTCCTTTTTGCTGCTTGTGTCTTCAGTCTACATAGTATGTGTAGTCTGTCATCTTAGGAGGTTTGGTTGACTTCAAATTCTTCTGACTAGTGTGCATTGTGTGTGTTTCATGCATTTCTTTGGTTCATAATAATTAAGATAGTTTCAGTCCAAGTCACATGTTGTTTGAGAGATTTTGATTATATGAACGACTGGTGGTGTATTTAACTCCTCACTAAATCTCACTGATCGATTAAAGAGAAAGCATCCTCGATTCATTAAAACCAGGCTTGCAGTCCTCAGGAGCCCAAACAACCTACATACAGTTAGTGATTTGTTTAAGGGGCTCTTTGTTTCTTTTGAATAACTTGATGTCCTTGATAGAATTTGTAATATTTACCTGATCCTCCAGTACATGCATTTGAGCTGAAATATGTGTATGGCAAAATAATCCAAATTTGCAAAGATGCTAGTCTTGCTCAATATAAATTTTGAAGGAAGTAATGAAGGATTTGTTGTAAAAAATACATGTGCAAGGAGCTGTACTATGGAGCTACGATAATTGAACTGAGCCTACCAAAATACCGCATTACGTTGCTGACCCTTGGAAAACAGGTCATTTTTGCTTCAGCACTGGCTTATGCTTCATAGCCATGTAGCACTCCACAAAAACAGTTTCAAAGTCATACAAGACCTGAAATCCCACTTCTGAAAGTTATCTATTTGAGTACTCTGGAACCTAACTGTAATTGAAAATGGAAGGTAACTGTCAAATCTGGCTACATTTAAAAATTATGCTGTCAGCCCAGTCCCTGAAGAACAATGGACGGTTGACATAGCTTTCAAAAGACAATAGAAGGAAATGCCTTTAAGGGAGCTGTTAAAGAAAGGCCTTTTAAAATAGCCACTAAGTCTTTTTTGACTCTGCCTTCAATTCTGCCACAAGATGACAGTATCTCAGGACGTGACTGTTATGGTGTTGTTGAGGGGTTTTGTGTGTGAATGTCCAGTAAGGCTATGGTGCAACATTAGATAAAGGCTTGAACTAAGAATAACAGTATTTTGCAAGGGAGCATGCAGAATTACTTCTTCATGAAGTCATAGAGGTGAAGAGGGCAATTCGAGCCCATTTTCCTGTGAGTACCCTTAAGAGTGAAATAAAATCAAATACTTGCCTCGAGACTTTGTTTCAATGGAAGTCAGCTATGGGGTGAGAAATATGCCTAGACAGAGCAACAGATATAAGTATCTGCTCCTGCTAACCCCATTATGCAAACTTCTCCACGCTGCTGTTCAGTGACAATGTCTTGATGCCATCACATGTATGTAACTGAAAACATAATTTAGTTGGTAAGTGAACTGATGATTGATGTAAGTTTTGAAAAGTATCTTCAATTAAATAAAAATACAAAATGAACCAGCTTCTATCAGAATTGAACAGCATTTTCATCAGTTTGTGTCTAATCAGTATTGCCACGTATAACCTTTTGACCATGTTTTTTGCAACTCCTTACTCCCCTCTACTGGGAAATAAAGAATCCCACAAACGAAACACTGCAAAAAACCTCTCCCCAACAAAAAGCTTTCCACAATACATGAGAAAATGCTCCACTTTTCACCAGGTAGAGCTTTATACCCCTAAACTGCACATGGGCATACATGATTTTTCCTTTTCTGATGGAAACTGAAATATATGGAAATCTTGTTTGAAGTGGCTTTCAAGAAAAATGGAAGTAAGGGAGGGAAGCTCTAAATAATAAAATCAGTTACTGTTTTACAAACAGGGCTGATGAAGGTCCCACTGGTTTTGCTCAGTAGAATATGTACCAGCAAAGATTTGGGAAATTTTTTCTGTTTAATTTCTCCCTTCTGACTACTTTTTTGAGATTCTCTATTTGCTTCTCAAAGAACAGATTGCTACAAGCCAAGGAAGGGAACTTGATATATTTGTTACAATTTAGGAAGCATATGAAGTTTCACTTACTGCAAATAAATAGGGTACATAGAATTGTGTCCTTTTTGACCAATCCTACAAGGATAATAATTGCATTCTTGGATATTAGGAAGCCAGGAGATTCCATAGTGGAAACTGTTTTCAGAATGTCTGCAAGCTTTATACGGTACATTTCATGTAGAGATTGGTCATAAGTAGTATTGTAATTTCTGTGAAACCAGTCTGTTGGATGAATTCACATGTGAATATTGGTATTTTGCATAGCTCCATAGGGCAAAAATGGGAGAAGGAAGTAAGATCTCTGATGGCATATGCAACATTGTTAGATTCTAGCCTGTGAAAATTACTTCTAAACTTGCTTCTAGATAATACTTGAAAAGAATCCTTTACCTGGAGGAGATGAACTTCAAATGCTGTATAGCTTTGCTTATTGATAGTAGTTTGGGTGCTCAATTTCATTAACCACATTTTAGATCACATTCCCTACTTGCTGCTTTATCTGAAAGGATGGTGGTTCCTCTGGAAGGATGAATGTCTTCTCAGTTCCTCCTTTGAAATGCATGTTACAAGACTTCTTGGCTAAATGTACTGCTACTTTTCTTGCAATGACAGCATCCTTTGAGGTAATTCTTCCTCCCTGCTCTTCTCATTTTATTCACTTTCAAAACCAAAAGATCTACTGCTGGGATTTTTACATTCTTCTTGGGTCTTTTCCAATATCTATTACATAGTATGTATGAAGTGTGTGGAAAAGCCAAGACGATGCACATTTTAGGGAAGCGGCAGTATAAAACACAGCTCCTATTTCCCTTTTAAAATAAATTTCACTTTAAATATAAACTAAATTTTAAGGGTATGAAATTGCCTCAGAAGAAATTTGTTTAAATACTTAGATTAGTGATTTGATTCTGCAGTTGTCTTCAGAAGACATTTAATTAAACAAATGCTTATTAGCTTATCCTTCAGTTTAGTGGCTGTCAGAATATATAATATTAAAGGCCAGCACTTAAGTAGCTATCTTCTAAATATTGAGGAGGAAAAAAAGAGGGACAAAGATCAGTGCTTGGATAGTTTGCCTTGCTTTGAATGGAAAGAAAAACCCAAACAAACCATAAAGTCTTAACAATCACTTAGCTTTCATCATGTTTAAAAGGTTTTTGCAAAGCCTAATGAAGCCAAGCAGGATTTGTGCCTCTGTGATGATTGTCTTAGAGCAGTTAAAATGCAGGAAAATTAGTTTAGCAGCTGTCAAAATTAGCACAACTCCAGGGACTAATAAAAAGAAAAACTGTAATGTTGACACATCAGATAACATCCTTGGGATGTGGGACAACACCTAATGTGCGTTTTGTCTGACCTACTATGTGTGTGTGTGGTGGCCTTTGAGTATAGTAATTAACTTGTAGAGGGACATTCTGCTTAGGTTTCAAACCGTATATACTACTTAAAAGAGAATAAACATTTTGCTGTAAGTCTGGGGGATCAAAACATAATCTGAATTGGTGGAGAGCTGCACTGCAGCACTGATGCATGCTCAAACGCCCCTTACAAAATGTGTGTGTTTGTTATTTCTTCTGTGTACAAATGCATGCATGTCTAATAATGCTCATACTTATAAAATAGTTGGTCTATGAATGACAAAAGCCAATACATATCTACATGTATATTCAATGTACAGCAAGAAATTATAAGAATTACTAAAGATGTGTTCTTTGAAAATATTTCCAGACGCTAAAATGAACACTAAAAATGTTAATAGCAAATATAAGTATGAAAAAAGCAAAATGGTGGTTTAAGATAATTTTGTTTCCCAAGTTCTGGTTTACTTACCTTGAACTAATTACATGAAGGACTTGAATGCAGAAAAGGATTGCAAGTCAAAATGTGAAAGAAAACAACAAAACCCCATTACCCTGCTAGGGAAGGTCTCTGTGGTGGGTTGACCCCAGCCCGATGCCAGGTGCCCATTAAAGCTGCTCTATCACTCTCCTCCTCAGCTGGACAGGGGAGAGAAGGAAAGGCGCAGGGGTCGAGATAAGGACAGGGAAAGATCACTTAACAATTGCTGTCATGGGCAAAACAGATTTGGGGAAATCAGTTCAATATTTTACCAATCAAATCAGAGTAGAATAATGAGAAATAAAAACTGAATCTTAAAACACCTTCTCCCCATCCCTCCCTTCTTCCCAGGATTAAATTTACTCCCTATTTGCTCTACATCCTCCACCCCAGTGGCACATGGGAATGGGTGTTGTGGTCAGTTCTTCACACGTTGCTTCTGCTGCTGCTTCCTCCTCAGAAGGAGGACACCTACAATTCACAGAAGCCACCCTTGTAGCCCCCCTGCTACCAAAACCTTGCCATGCAAATGCAGTACAGACTCCAGGCTTATCTGGATGAACAGTGACCTGAGAGAACCTCTTCCCTCCTGCCCTAAAGACAGCATGAAAGAGAGCCATACCTTGTAGGGCAGAAAAAGTCAGAAGAGGTTAGAATTGCCAGAAGCTGAAGCAACCTTTGCAAGGGAATTAAAACAAACAAAAAGATTCTTTAGATAAATAAGAAAAGAACAAGATCTGCTTGCATGAGGTAACCTGCATTGGCCCCAAACAGGATTTAGTATTTTGATTCACCTTTAAATAGTGATGCAGAAAAAACTGCAAAAGCCAGACAGCTGATGGTTATGAACATGTGGCAATGGGAATCACATCCTTAATGATGGTAACAAAGCTCAGAATGTAACATACTCGAAACGGATTATGGCTGGGAATTGGATAGGTGTTTTCAAGAGTTTTGACATTTTGGGTCTGGAAGCAAGTAAATGGGGCAAGGAGTACAGGAAAATGAAAAAGAAGAAGGGAAGTAGAAAACCAGCAGAAGGTATCATTTAAGTTCATCAAAGATATAATCTTCCTAAACTAACATAACCTTTGATAACTTCTAATTCTGGTAACACGATTAGGTATTTTCTGATCTTCCCAACTAATGCTGTTCAAGCATAAAGCATATGCCTCCTGTGCTGACTGGTCATTGTGGTTTTGTGTTTTGTATTGAACACTTGAAACTCGCCTTGCAGTACTGGAGTGTTTTATGGCTTGTTTTGCACTGGAGAGACCAAGAATTGTTGTTCTGTGGACTCCTAAACTTATTTTTGCTGGGTCACTTTGATTCTGGGGATGAGACCTGATGCCCAGAGGAAGTTCCCCTCCTGGGAACATCCCTTCCCTTTCATAGGGTGCTGCATAAACACTTCACTTTGTCTCTCATCAAAAGACATGATCTATGTAAAGATTTACAAACAGCTGGCACTGCCTTTATTACTGTAACCTAATGCCTCCTAAATGTGATTCTTGGACTATTAATGGAATGCAAAACAATAATAAATGGCTTCTTGCTTGCCTGCTGAACCGACCTGCCTTCCAGTGCTCTTATTTGTGGGACTGAATGCAGATCTCTGGTCCTCAAAATATAGGAGCTGCACTGCTACTGCTCTTAAAGCAAAAACTAATTGTTGATGCCTAGAGAGGTATTAAAGGCTGTATTATGAATGCATTATAAACACTGGTTATTAACAGAAGTTACTGCACTGACTACAGTGAGAAACTCTTGATCTCCAGGGAGCTCAGAGAAAATCTGCTTTCCAAAGGCAGAATTTACCTTTTTTTTTCAGGTGACATTGTGGAGAAAAGCCAGGAGCTCTGAACTACTCTTTCTTTTTCACAAGCAACTGGAGACAAATTTTATTAGAATTTTTTTTTCCCAAAAGGTATTAACCATTGTTGACCGACAATTCAGAGTGAGGACAGGAGACTGGCCAACAAAAGCTTTCACAACATTTTAACTAAGGGCTGCGTTGTCTCCCATATATTTTTTCTTTTTCCTCTTGCTTGCTTAGGATGATTCATATGGTAAGTCTTCTAAAAAAACTGCGTTCTCTGAAAGTACCTTTTTACCATTTTCAGGTAGACTGAAGCAGGCCAGTCAGTAGCAAAACAATCCCTTGTTTGGTCTGTTTGCCTCGATGCTTTCGCGAGAAAATCTGTTGACTATGCTATCAGATAGTCATAAAATTACTTGCTCTGCATCGTTAAATAGAAAATAGATGGATTTTAAATGACTAGAGCACATAATTCTGTAAATGTGGATACTTTCCTTACTCATACATCTTTAAAGTGTATTGATGAAAGGCTTGAAAGCCTTATGGACATAATATTGTTAGCATAAATGTCATACATCATCTCGATAAGTAGAAGCAACCATTGGATGATAATTTGACCTATTTCCATTTTTAAAATGGGTCTGTATTGACACCATAATCATGCTAAATGTGCTGGTAGACTTAGATTCTTCTTTGCAGACATTGTCTGAATCACTGTTTTCACTGTGACACAGGCTATACCATAATCTTCTCTCAGAAAGATATTCTCTTGAAGCCAGTTGTAAATCTAATTGCCGTTTTACATTTTTGGCTAGAAAGAGGTTTGCATTAGATACATAATTGCTGTCGAGTTTTCAGTAGAGGAGTTTGGTTTGTTTCCATTAAAAAAAAATTTGCACTGATTCTAGTGATTTCATACAGGGAAAGCCCTGGGGATGCAGGAGTTACTGCTCAGTCTGTCCTGAAATTGTGGCAATTCAGAAATTACCTGCATGTCAATGTGAAAGCACTGGGTAGAGAAAGGGAGATCACCTTCTGTATGCGATTAGCAGTCAGCTTCTTCCCAAACGTTACCCCAAATTATATCTTTTGCTATGGTAGAGAGAAATGTACTTTGCCCCCCTCTAGAAACTTGGACAGTAAATATTTTTGTGGAGGGATTAACCCTCCCTATTGCTGATGATTCATATACGTCCTGACCCCAAGAACTCCTGTGTGTTCTACTGCACTCCCTGCTACGGCATTTCAGCTCTAGGAAAAGATCTCATACCTCTTCTAAACCTCTTTGTGCTCTGCTGCTTAAGCCAACTTTTTTTTTTTTTTCCAAAATTCTGCAGTGCCTTTTACAAAGGAAGACTAGATCAGATTAGAAGTAGTTCAGCACAGCTCTGACTAGACAAATAATGCTGATGCATGGAGGAGATGAAGCAGTGGAAGAGCTGGTGGGACTTTTCAAGGAGGCTTTGCAAAGATTCGAAAATGTGTAAAGCAGGTTTACAACATCCTGAATTTTAATCTGTGTGGTAGCTGCATAATGGGTGGAAAGAGTTGTATCTTTTCTCTCTGATGTGAAATGCTTGAAAAATATATCTGATTTTATTAGCCTGGCAGATTCCAAAGTCAAGGCTAGTGGAGAGTGCTGCAGTTTCAGGGAAGCATGCTGAAAGTATGATGAACATTTACTTTAGAGGATATTTTACCATAGGCTTTGTCACATTTCTTTGTCACTCTTCTCCTGATTGATCTGGAGAACACAATTTACAGATTTTTTAACAATGATGTTTAACTGCTGAGATATCTTTATCTAGATATTTCTCAGCATCTGAGGACTTACATTCAAGATTGATTTTTAGTTAGGAGAAGGTATGGCTTAGATGGCAGTTTTGATTTTGAGGCAAAGCCTATTGGTTGGGTGGCTTTGGTGTCTATTGTGCCCACACATAGATAAAATTATTTTAGTAGTCTTCTCGTAAATACGAATTAGCTTTTTCTGTGAATTCCTCTTTGCCATTGACGGGTTCTTGAAAGGTGGTTAGAGTTTATTTTTGCTTTACAAAAATTTTAGTTTGATCGGGTGATATATTTGGAAACAAAAGATAAAATTGCATTGTATGAAGTATTTTCATTCCAAATGTAATTTTAATTTCAGAAGATAAAATTGTCTGGCACTTTTGCAAAACAAAATGATTACTAATATACGGAATATTTTCCATCTTCGTATGCTCCTTACAGGTTTAAGTAAATGAAATTCATTCATGTTTGAGATATCATGTGCATAATGCCACAGAGTTCAAAGTCTTATTTTACACTTCAGCACTGGGAATCAGGATTTCCCAGCACAACGCAGTCACAAAAAATGAATTAGCACTGACGCAGAGCTCATGACCTCCTTGGCGCCAAGGGGCTACATTTAGCCAATTTCCTGCAAGGATGTAGTTGAAGGAAAGTTTCTCACTGATGCCTAATGTAATTTATATGATCACCATTTACTTTTTCTTTTAACTTTTATAGGAGTGCCTTTAAAAAAAAGATCCATTTTCAATAGTTACTTGACCACCATTCCCTTGTTGAAAATAAGATTTCATTCCATTGCCTTTGTATATGCCCTGTTTGACTGTTAAGTCCCACGTTTTGTTATTTCAGCAGACTTCAAACGTGTAATAAATAAATTTCCACTGGGCTGGCACTTCCTTTTTGCTTCCTGATGTAGGGATTGATTGTTCTTTGCGAGTCTCTTGGGATTTCATGAGCTTTCTCAGAACGACTGATGACCACAAATTCAACCATCATAATTTTCAGAAACCATTCACACAGAAAAGCCAATAGCGTCAATTTTTAGAACAATAGCAACTGCTGCATATTGTATGAGATCAAATGCCTCCTCAGGTGTAACAGGAGATACAAACAATGATGGAATTGACTCAAAACATTGTTAGTCATGGGATTAGAGTCAGTTGCAGGGAAGGTTGTTAATATGAAAAATTGTATAAGGGAATATTCTTAGAATAGGGATTTCTCACAAGAGGTGTTTTTACATATGCATAAAAATAACATGGTTGCTTAGGTTACAATTTAGAAGCTTGGCAAGTACTATAGAGATGAAACAATATTAAAACTACTTACGCAAACCAGCTTAGGGTAAGAACACAGCAAAATTTTAGTCATAAATTTAAATTAGATAAATAATATGATTGAAAAATTAAATAGCTCAAACAGGGACGGAAAAAAAAAAAAGAAAAGAAAGCATTAAAAATGGTTAATTGAGAAAGCAAAAGGTCAGGGTGGCTAAAGAGGTACATAGAGATATACAGCTGTCCAGTGGCATTTTTGATGTCCAAGTGAATCCACGGCTCCTGTAGGTGCTGCATTTATACCTGTCAGTCCTGAACTGACATGTCAAATATACTTGGTGTCTAAAATGGCATGAAATACCTATGTTTAGTCTCAGAAGTCACCTTTTATTCTACTAACTATTCAATAGTATTAGCGTATACATATATCATAGATTTGACTGGTCAGTAATAAAATAATGTCTCTTATTTAATAAAATCGGATGAATAAAATCAGTTCTTCTTGATAGTTCAACAGAATTGCTAATGATCTGAGATTTAATATATTCTTCTTAAGTGCTTTTTGCTACAGCTGGGAATAATTTCTGTGCCATTCTGTAAAATATATGGGAAGGTGTTTGTGTCCAATGAAGAAACTTTGAAAGGAAAGCAGCAATGATCACTAAGCTTAATAGATGTTGTTCTTTGAAAATGTAAATGAAGTGGGGATCAAGTGATTTTAAAAACATCTTATTTGGAGAAAAGATGTGACTTCATTAAAGGTTGATCGTTATTGGGAAAAAGAAGAGGATAAAGAAATAGAAGAACAGAAGCTATAAATGAATAAAATACAGCAATATTAAGATGTTTAAGGTATAAATATTTCTTATGTGTCTGTTTAAAAGGCTCACACATTCAATATAGGATTATTTCTGATGGAAATCGTAGGAATAACTAGAAAAGGGGAGGTTTTATAGTAAAATACTGCTTTGAGTTTTGCTGAGATTTATGTACAAAATAGAACCTTCCACCCTGGAGGAGCCCTAGATAGAGATAACAATGGGACAAAACTCCTGACTCTGGAGTAACCTAGCAGTTGAGCTAGCAAGCTGAGTTTTCTTTCCTGGTTCAGCTACAAGGGTGCTATGGGACCCTGTGTCAAGTCTTGTTAAAATTAAGGTAAATGACACCCATTGCTCTCCCATTGTCTCCAGAGCCTGTCATCTGATGACAGATAAAACTTAGTCAGGTGCACTTTAGCTTTGATAAAGCCATTCAGGTCACCAAAGAAGCATACACTGGTATGTGGTTCATAATGAGTTTTTATTTTCAGATTACATGGAAAAAAGTTTTGTACTTGAGTCTGATAGACTGGCCTCTCTTCCTGTGGTCCCGTTAAGACAATCTAGGTTAGGGGAAAATGTCATTATTCATAAAACACAAAAAGACAAGCCGACTTTACCTGATAATACCAAACATTGTCTGTAGAGTTGGTGGATTGAGTATTCTGGAGTGGAACGGTGAAAATGAATAAATTCTGTAATGTCATGTAACTAAGTTTTTGGATGTCTGATTTATATTTCCCATGGATTTTTTAAAAATACTTTAACCAATTAGAAATCTTTTCTGGAGCCAACTTGGCACATATCTGGGTTGGACTGTTATTGTTCTATCAGATCTTATTGGCAGATTTTTTTAAGACGTCAATGTTTGCCAATACTATGAAGCAGAAAATGAGACCGCATAGTTATTTCTTATTCCAAATACAGGGTTAAACTGGATTAAATAATAAACACGGTAATTGTTGGAAAATATGTTCTGTAATGGTGGCTGATGCATAATTAGCATTCCTAGACTTACTATTAATAAATATTTCTAGAAAGCATTTTAAGTGTTGCAGAAGTAAGTGTCAAATATGCATTTAATTTATACTTAAAGAAAAAACTGCCAGAGCAGTTGCCAGGACGTTCAAGATTGGTTTTGTATATTTTGTATTATTTTCTCTATTTTATTGGTAGCATTAGTAAACATTTTTAATTTTTCCAACTCTCTTCTCTCTGTCCTTCTTTCCCTCCCAATCGCCTGTCCTTAGTGGGAAGGGGGGAGAGGGAGGGGTTGAAGGGGGAAGGTGGGGGGAGTGGGTTAACAATACATCTGCCACGGTTTTACCCCGCAATCAAACCACGACACATACCCAGTATAAGCAACTACTATACAAGTTTGTACTTGGGAAGTAAATGAGCTCAGAAATATTTGTACAGACTGCCATTTGCTGAAAAGAACTGAAACTACTTATTAATTTGTCAGGGTATCTATGTCCTATACGATCAAGATAATTCAGATATTTTAATGAAAATTTTATGCCCAACAGTGTAACTTTCAGTCTTCAGTTGTAATTAAAGTGCAAATAGGACCTAAAATGAAATTAGAAAGGTAAAACTACATTCAGCAGAGCAATTTTTCTCATCTAGCTACATGAATTTAGAAATTCATATTTAAGAGAAAAGAACTGAGAGTTTGATGTCTGCTGCTCAATAGTCAATTCAAAGTGAGAGAAGGTGTATGTAGAGTAGCATGGAAGATTGATAATTTCATTATCAGAGCTTTTCAAAGAGAAGGTGAGTCGAATTAGATGACATGCTAAATATCAGTCCTGCAATGCAAATACCTGAAGTTCTGAATCACTGAGCTCAAATTTGAGACGATGCTGCTTTATTAGGAGAAAAACTATGGGGTGCTACATTCAGGTCGTCTTCATGAGAGCTTACTAGTATGGGAGACAGAAGGAGTAAACAAGAGGCTGTGTGCCGTGACACTGGCAAAGAGCAATCGGTCTCAGTTGGGGGAGTTTTGGGGAGAATATCTTGCACAGGGAATCAGCCAATGACTAAAGAGACAATGGTGAGACATATAGTTCTCTTACCGGTAGGTAAATAAATAGGTCTCCTCTAGATCATTCATAATATGTACTGGGAGGAGATGCTGCATCATGTGAAAAAGGGGGATACACTTGAAAAGATTTGGGAATTGCTGCAATATCAGAGCAAGACCGATAATCTCAAAGACCTAGTACAGCACTCATTTCTTTGCTCAGGGTAAAGTCTTGTCATCTTTATTGTAAGGAAATTATTATATTTGAAGATACTTTGTATTTCTGGTAATCTTTTTTTTTTTCTTTCAATCTGTAATTGCATTTTATCTAGCATAATAGGAAGCAGTCCAAAACAGCAGTTTTTCCTCAGATTTCACTTCATTTTGAAACTAAGATCTCTGATATTTTTTTAACTGTATTTATATGCACATACATATACATGTGTATATACACGTACCTATTTTTACACTCCATTTTTTTATATATATACACACATTTATACATATATCATATCTATAGAGGTATATTATACAAGCTTCCTTGGTTATCTAAATACATATATGGTCTCTTCCTTGGTTATCTAAATATGTACCTGTAAGAATTTACTTGGTATTGCTCAAGATACTTAGAAAACCTGTTATATTCCGTACCTTAAGCAAAATATTAATTTTCCTTTTATTTATTTAAACAGTAAGAACAAAAAATATAGCCTACTTTTTGGAGACCACTCAAAATGATACAATTTTTTAGTCTTAGATAAAGAAAAGAATTAAGCATCATTTTGTTTGACTTGAATGCTGGTACCTAAATTTCTCCTATGAGCCATTTCCCATTTAAAGCATGTCAGAATTTAAGACCTACTTCCGTGTGTATTCTTCTCAGTGTCTTTCTGTTTGTCTTTCATAGACAACCACTCTCTCTTTCTCAAGAACTGGACTGTGATATGGATTGTTTTGGATGTGGGTATCTTGCAACCAGTTGGGATTGTGTCTGGTGTTTGATTTAGGCACTGAAGGTAAACTAGCTACGAAATTCTGTAACGAAGGAAGAACTTTGCTTCTTAGTAAGGTGTGCATAGATGTGGGGTTTTGAGATTCCATCTGGAAGGGTGCATGAACCTAATCAAGCCAGTAAGGAGACTGCTGCTCTGCTCCTGTGAAGATATTGGTGCTCCTCACTGAAAGAGTAACTGTGGGAAAAGAATAGAAATGAGTCAGAAATGTTGGCCAGAGGCTGTACTGTTAATGTTGTAGGGGATCAGACTGTAAGTAAATTGTACACAATATATGAGCTATATACAATATATAGTGAGACTACTTGTCTCACTAGTGCTGGATACCAGATCTTAATACCTGGTTGTGCATCACTTCAGGCATTTTTAATCCCCATGAAGGTTCGCGGTGAAATTGAGGTTATGTCTTTTTTGCTTCTTGCCATAGGAATTAGTCTGCTTACGGACTGTTTAGAAAACAGCGTAATGCTGGTCTGAAAAGGCTTGTGCAAGAACAAAAAGCCACTTCTATTGTTTTTATTTTTCGATGCATCTGTCATTAAATGTTTCTATTTGTTTTAATTTGATGAAAAATTATGGAATATGTGAACAGCACTGGAACCATGATTTTATTGAGTAATATGAAAGCCTTGCAGTGTACTCTGTCTTAGTTGCAGTTAAGTATCTCTAGAGAATATGTTTAACACTGTTTTTCTATGTTTTATTGTGGCATGAGAGGGAGATTAGATTTCTGGTAGGAATGAATAATAATTGGCATAATCTGAAAGTAAATCAGGATTTATCAGAATTCTAACTAAAGAAAAAAATGGCATTTGCAGTATTATTTTTTTTAATGCATTGAGGGCGTATTTGATTTTGTCATACACAGTGTGACTCAGTAGATGGAAGGATCCAGCTGAATAACTTTTTCTGCTTATTAAAATGTTTTCTAAATGACAGTTTAAGCTGATGATTGTTTTCTTTGGTGTAAAGACAAAATATATGCAGTGCAAGTAGTAAATAAGCAAGATGTCACATCCTCAAAGGGGAAAAACATAGTTCCAGGGCTTTAAAGGCAGGATGGATCAGCTCTCATCAATTCCAGATCATCAGTTTTGACGTCAAAAGACATTTTTCCTCATTTCAGCTAAGATAAATTTGGACACGTGCTAAGTATCAATGCACATGTGAATTTTAAAGATAGGCAAGCAGAACATGTTATCCGATTGCTGCAATATTTTTATTTTTTTTTACTGCAAGATAATATCAAATTAAATGGCTTTCTAATTTAGCTGATAGCTTCATCAGAAACAATGCAAAGAAGAATTATAATAGATTCATGGGCCATGTATGGAACTCTCATATCTTAACAAACTCCGTTTAAGTACTTTTGAAGCCCACTACATGAATTGCTTCCTCCTGTGACTCTACCCACTTCCCTGAGAATCCTGTATTTTCTTTAGTATTCAAAGTGTGTGATGAGAAGTAAAAAGATGAGAATGGATTTTCAACCTTTTTCTCACACTTAGAGGAACAAGTTAAACACTAAACACCTCAAAACATCCTACCTGAATGACTGGCGTCAATGCTATGGTATTGTTGATAAGCACCATGAATATGACTGTGTTTCACTCCTTCACATCAAGCACTAAAATAAAATGTGCTCTTGGTTTGTATGAGCATGTATATATCCTTCTGAAAGTTATTTCAAGAAAGCTTCTTTTGTAACATTAGTGGTAGATACAGTGCTTACCATGCAAATTGGCCAAAATGTCCACGAAATGACAGCTGCACCACTGAGTTTTGCAACGGTTCAGGGCAGTTTTCCTGCAGGACTGCCAGGGAGGTTATCGCAATCAGCCAAATATGCGTTACTGTACTGATGTCAGATTGGAACTCATCCTGACTTTTGCCCTGAGTTTATTCTATGGAATTACTGATAAACTTGGGGATGGATGCTTGACCAACGCAGTATTTTGCCATTTAGATTTCAGAATTTCCTGAATGGTTTGACTTTTATTACTGACATAAGATGAATCACTACTGCCTTATTCACATCTTTAATAGATTTTAAACCATTGTAGTTTAAGTAAAGAGGCTTTTTTTGTTCAAAACTTTTTTCTTTTCTGAATTCTTTCTGTGTTTATACCTGACTAAACGTGAAGATGATAGCTTAGTAAATGGCAATTTATTGCTTTCAATGAAGTACATAAAGTATTAAATAATCATATAAATAGTAAAGCAAGAAATGCTCTAAAATAATCAAGTGCACACCAGGCAAGGCTGAACAAGGCAGATAGAAATTTAAGTATAAACAAGTTCTAACTGTGTCAATTTACCCTACAAATTAATGAAACTACAGCAAAAAGGACAAGAAGATGTGGAGGATTTTTGTACACTGTAGAACAATTTTAACTCACAATAGTAAGACTTTCTTAGTCAAAGAAAACAAAACATGTCATATCGTAGATAAGAGAAACATGGCAAAAGTGAGAAATGGGAATTAGTCACATGAACGAGATGAAGAGAATTTATTCCCATACTTGTCAAGTCTCCAGAACTACAAAGGAATAGCAAGTGATAACATCCAGGACAGTTTAGTCCCTTGTCTAACATCTGCTGGCATGTTACAAGAATGTGATGGTCAATTAAATAATACTGGAATCCAGGTCTTGCCCTTTAACATCAACAACAGTAGTTTAGAATAGTATATTTTCCATTTCTGACCACAATCTTATTTCCTTATTTCATACAAAGTATAACAACTCAAACAGAAGGGCATAAGAGAACCTTTCCCATGTGTTTTGGGCATAAAGATGTTAGTACTTTATGAATATCTACCAGATTTTACTGGACAAGGTTAAGTAGAGATGTCATCATTTTATCTATCCTGATGGAGTTTAGGCATATAGATATGCTGCACTACAGACACTTGCAGAAGTGCATCTTTAGGGTAGGGAAACTTACTTTGGAAAATTGCTTCCTATGAATTGGGTCAAATGAATGAGGATTTTTATGGTCTAAGTTTAGGATTTAGTTACTGCTCACAGTGACTATAAAGTCAATAGTGGATCTAATTCCTTATGTATTTTTCTTTTATGTGTCCTTTGGTTTTCTTCTTTACAGCTTCTTCGGTGATAAATAAGGAAATTTTAAGTGCTGACTCATAAGTATTCGTAAGGCTTAATTAGTTTTGGTTTGGCATTCACTATGTTGCAAACTCCCACAGCAGGAAAAATATAGTTAGGAGACCACAATTTGGTCTAAACTATCTGGTTTAAAACTTCCTTAACCTTATATAAACCAGTTTTGCTGTCAGTGGGGGTTATTTCAAATGCACTTAATCTTAATTAACACTTCATTAATGGTGGGATGTTTAATTTTCTCTGTCTTGTTTTTTCAGTGCTTTTCTATGAGGTTTGCTTTGAGCTTGGCAACATTGCTCACTCTCTTGAAAAGCTAACAGGAATTCTAGTAGCGATGTGTTGCTTCATTTTGTGTAAACACAGTAACGAAAGTTATGGATGATGTCTTCATAACATGTTCTAACAGCTATAGCTACCTATTTGGTATATGTAAAGAGTTTTGAGGTAGAATGATACTATATTCATGAGTATATGTAGTTCTTCCCTCCTTGAGCAATCAATGTTAGAACCACATAGGAGGAACAGGAGTGCTGGATGACATTTACCAGGCCTTGTGACTCCTAAGACTGATCACAGTCTTACAGTGATGCCAGTAAAATGAATACTACCCTTTAAATCAGAAGAATCAGTGATGTCAGCAACAAGCTGTCTCCTGCAGACGTAATGGTTTTGACTTGCCTTTAGCTAACCTCTTCTTGATGTTCTTCTCAGAGGTCAAAAGAATTGTTTATTTATTTAGTCATTTCTTCACTTTTGCTTTCCTGAGTATCGATTTTTCTTCCTGGGAGTTTGAGATGCCCCCTAATACAGATGATCTTGAGTCTAAGCTAAAAGCAGGTCCAAAAAGCTGTCCTGTGTGTAAGTCACAGAAGAAGCCAGGACCTCGGCAGCACTCGTGGCTGCAGCTGCATCCCCAGCCTGAAACCATTCAGAGAGATCATGTTGGTTTAGGAACCAGCATCCACAGTGTTCTGCAGGACTCTGGGTCTTCAATAACTGAGCTGGGACTGTGGGCTGTGACAGGTGAAGTTTTATTAACCTGCTGGTTATTTACAGGCTTTTTGTCATATCATTGTTAGAATTACTAAAATAAAAATAGTCATTTTGGAAGTATTTTTCAAAATAAACTACAGTTAAAGAATATAAGATACACTCCCTATATGTTTTAAAGAACAATGACAAGTCACTAATAAAGGGAAATATTAACTGGTAGATCTTCAGTAGCTAAACACTTGTGATTGTAAAGATTTGTAAAATCTGAATGTTTGTAAACTTTAAAACAGTATAAATCTAATGCAGTTATGTACTGAGTGAATTGTTGGACTGTTAACGCTTTGATTCTCTAAAGTGTAACCTATTACTATTCATCTTACTAAAGAATAAAATATTGAGAGAGATATATATATATGTACTTGCAGCAATATTAAAACATCTCATCACTGCACTGTTCTTCCAAATAAATAAAGTGCTGTGATACAGCTTTATAGTTCCCCCCACAGATGACACTAAGATGTAATTAATATGTATTTGAAAACTCACTCTCCTATTTTTGGAAATTACCTTTGATAAATGCTCAATCTCTACATAGAGCATATAACGGCATTTTTTTCATAGTTTGGAAGTGAAGGTAAACGTTAGTACTACATCTTCCTCTAATGGATGTAACTGACTTGATTTAGCCTCAGAAAAATATTTCAGTGTTTGCTTTTTTAAGCTTGCCTTAATTTTACTTGAGTTTCATTCCAGATAAGCTTCCAGGCAGTGTGGCTGCTCATACGCTTAGGTGGAGTCCATGGTGTGGGGGATTATTTTTGTTTTGGTGGGGTTGGTTTGTTTGTTTGTTTTGTGTATGTGTGTGTGGGGGGGAGGGGTTATTTGGGGTTTTTTTGGTGTGTTTGTGAAAGAAATACAAATCCAAGGTATTTTAGTGCTTCAGTAACAGGTTATTTGCTGTATTTTAAAATTATTCTCTCTTAAATGGTTTATTAAGAACTGACTGGAGCAGCTGAAACCAATGTAGTATCCACCTTGACGTTAAACCACGGACTAAGTGGAACCTAAGTGTTCTGTGACTCAGTACCTCTCTGCATCTAAATTACTGGACAGAGTGCAGGCTGGTGAAAAGCACATTTATCTTATGAAGGCAACCCGAGCTTACAAATACTATCTGTCCTTAAAAATGTCTTTATCCTTCTGGGAAGGATCCTGTGACCGCATTTCCTCTGCCTTCATTTGCAAGTTTGTTTTGAGAGGCTCTCAACTGAAATAGTTTTTATTATTATTATTTGCTTGGACAGATGGGTTTTGCACACCTGGAATGTGTTCTTTCGTATACTTATGGTTAGGACTATCACTAGACAAGTAAAAACAGATTAATCCCCATGTCGGCATGATTATTTTAAGTAGAGAGAGGAAAGATGTCTTCATGGTAATAGAGAGGAAAGCAATGCCATTTTTAGTGAGAGATTTGATCTAAAAGGGAAAGGGAAAGGAAAAGGTTAGCGGTAACAGTGATATGTGAGAAAGGCTGAAAGGGAAATACAGATATTCTTATGGGGAGACTGAGATATGGTCCAGAAATCTAAGAGAGGTTGTTTAAGTTGAGAGAAGGGGCAAAGGGGAAGAGTTCAATGACCACATACAACTGATTATAAAATGCAGAAAATAGATAAAGAAGTTGCTGAAACTCAGTTGAAAGGTCAGTGTCTGTGAGGAATGGATACAATAACCTTACTCAGGAAAAACATCTGAATATACAAGATGTGGTTTTAATGACAATGTTTTGCTGTGAAGAAAAGGGAATAAATGGTAATATACAATTTTCAGAGATTTCCATAGTGGTTTGCCAACAAGTAGCAATGGTTATACAAAAGAGCAAAGCATTGTTTTTAAGATTTTTTTTTTTTTTCTGGAATGTGCCATGTTTTATAATTCAATACATTTTCAAGCTGAAGTAAGTACCCCTGCTTCATAGCTTCCGACTATAGATGAAATATGCATTTTTATAATGATAAACTACTGAAATTCTAGAAAGTATGGTATTGTAAAGTTGGTGATCCCCTTAACGTTTGCTACTGTTCAGATTCTGTTACAACATTTGGACATAAAAATATAAATGAAATAATTCCAGATATGTCTTTCTATAAAAATATTTTGATCTGTCTAGAGCTTTTAAGAACTCTAGTGTAATCTGGAGTCTTAAACCTGCATTAAACTGGCCTTATTTTATTAGTCCTTCACATTTACTACATTAAAAAAATTAAATACCTGGTCCATTTGATCTCAGTATTTCATCACTCAATCGGAAGGTTGTTTTGTGTTCTTTCCCAGAAGTTGTATCTGAAATGGGAAAAGAGAAAGAAAACAAAAGGATGCTATCAAAGAAATTATCAACTATTGTTTTCATTTTTGCAATAAAAATCCTATAATATTAAAAACTATTACTATAGCATACTGACTAAGTTATAGAAGATCTGCAAATTCCAAGTTGATCACCTTTAAACTTTTCTACTTGAGGGCAACCTTTTATACCCCTAAATAATGCAAAATTAAATAATATTTAATAAATTAAATAATATTTAAAGAATATATTCTTGAAAAATATTTAAAAGAATATACTCCTCAGGCAGACTAATCTGTCGATGCGCTTACTTGGCTGCATAATTTTTTCCATTCTTACCTTTTAGCACAGCTGTGATAGTTACCTTCCATAAAATCAGAGACAGAGATGTTAAAACTCAAGGACATCTGGAGTTGTCACTGAGATCAGAACACTGAAAATTAGAATATTGAAAGCAGTCCTGATACTAAGCCTTTCAAGACGATATGGTACATATACAAGATTTCATGCTGATCTTTCAAATAGAACTAAGATAATTGATTTACTATCTCGTTCAACATGAATTAAACAAACAAGTCAGCAGACTAACACCACAGTGTAAATAGTATGTCCTTCTGTTAATAAAGTTAAAAACGGGCTGTTCTGCATAATTTATAGTTTCCATACAGTACAATATTAAAAGACTATAGAAACTGTTGTAACTTCCTGATAAAACGCAAGCATGTCTGTTTATTATTCAATGTGATTTACTGCAGTTATACACTCTTCCGCTCCCCTGTAATTTGTAGAAGGGTATATGTTTTTTACACAAATAACAACATAAGCTTTTTATTCAGAGTCAATGCAGAATGACTTGTGTATAGCCTTATCGCCTACATTTTAGATCATCTTTTAAGCTGCACAGTCTCTCTTTTATGTATTTTCAGGATTCTAAATTAAGATTTGAATGGAAGATGAAAATTGCAAGGAAAATATAAACAAATAACACTTCAAAACTGAAAACGGTGTAAGTCTAGCAGCTATTTTATATAAGAGATGCAAGGAAGACCTGCTATGCAGATTATGCCACCCCTCTGTATTTCTCCACAGATAAACACCTGCTTATATATAGATGATTTTGTGACAGAACTGAGATAAATAGAATCACACTTTATCATACAGAATGGGTAATCTGTAGCCTGTAGTAATGATAATAATTGTGATATTTATTGTGTTGTGCATAATGCATTGTAAAAAAAAAAAAAAAAAAAAGTAAAAGCTATTTTAATGCAAAGCAGAATCGGAGAGCCTGATTACCAGAAAATGCTATTAAGTGCTTGCATATAACATTCTACTCATCTGCAAACCCTTGAGAATGGTTGACCAGTCACTTGCTCAGATAAAAATCTGATTTGTGGTAAGTTTTAGAAGTCAGGTCTTTGCTTTCCTTAAATCTTACTTTTACTTACTGGTTGACATCCTTTATGTCCAGAGCTCTCCATATTTGGAAAGTTAAGAAACTGAGAAAACGTCATTCTTACTGAATGCTGGTGTTTGTAATAAAGTTGGAGCTTCCTGTTCAGTGCTCTCATTTTCAAACTCCCTTCCCTTCCCTACCTTGATGGCTTTTATGATTTTGGAGTGTAGCATGCTCAGTAGAAATCCAAATATCTGCTTAGCCAGAATGGTTTTATTAGCTCAGTTTTCATGAATTCCTTTCAAATAGTTTAGACATGTGAAGTGAGCATTGCTCAGTTTAGCCGGTTTTTATTTGCACAGTACTGTAACGTGCACTTTTTATAATCTACATAGAATTACTTGTTGGAACACAGTTTTGCTCTGTCTTCACTTGTGCCCTCCTCCTTTTTAACCACAAGCACATATTTTGTCTGTTAGATACTGGCTCACTCAGCCTCTCTTCCTGGTTTCAGATTTGGTTTGTCCTTCCCCTGCTGCCTGTCTTCTGTATTGGGCTTCAATAGAAATTTAAAAGCTTATTTTGTGAGCTTCATCTACAGTTTATTTTCTCAAGTCTTCATTAAATTTTGCTCTTTAACTGATTTCTTAAGCTATTTTATGTTTCTTTCAAGCAGCTGGCATATACAAGTGGATGCCTGCATCTTTAGTAATACTCAATGAAGTTTTGACTATTAACCTTTTGATATTAGATTGACATTGCCAGTTTAGACACTTGATTTGTGTAACTACCAGTCCAACCCAGGGGAACTGTGTGGTTGTATTTCAATGTTACGTTGTCATCCAGAGTTCTACTTGCATTTGATTGCTGAGGCAATATAGTAGTAAGGAGAGATTCCTCAGTATTTGTATACCTAAACTTTATTCTATTATCCTATTTAGATAATGAATAGCTGACCTCTTAGGAAGAACATTGAGGACAGTAAACATACAGTGGAAAGTGAACTCTCAAACTGTTTCTCATCCTGCCTTACTTCTTAGACTGACCCAAACCACGATAGGGACTGAGTAATTAAAAGCAGCTTTCATTCAGTTTAGGAACTCTGATATCTAAATATGCTAGAATCTAGAAGAGCGACGCACCCCTCCCCCCCAAAAACCTAGGAAATATTTTAGGAAATCTTCTAGGAAATAGTAGGAAAAAGTACTATTTCATGAATAACTCTTTTAAGACAGCTGCTTAGAAACCAGCACTTCAGACTAGCAACCTCTAAAATTATTTGCACATCTGCCCCCTCCTGTTACAAAAATCTTGCTTTGCTGCTTTGCTTGTTTCACTTCTGCACACAATCAAGTTTCTATAATTTAACATCCTTCCAATTTCTGAAATATCTTAATTTTCATTAGATTGTTCTATGCACATTCCTCTTCCCATGCAAGTTAAAAATCTTACCTCTTTCTAGAGTTGGAGATGTTCCATTTTGCATTCTCTTTAGTAAAGAGAAGTCCTGACAAATTTCATGCAGAGATTATGTCAATCCACAACAGACGGGTGGAAGTCTTTTCATGTCCCCCTTGGTATATACATTGTATTTTTTTTTTCCTTCAAATCATTTTTGCACACACATACATTGTTGATCAAGATACCTGATTGCTTTTTCATATAGTCAAAGTGCATCAAAGCATTCTTAATTATTTAGTTGTAAATTTTACAATATAGCCTGTAATAGTAAATAAAAAGCATAGCTGGCATTTCTACTTTCATAATAATAACCTTCAATAGACATTATTTTATATTATTCTTTAGGAATACTAAAAAGAAATAAAAAGGCAAATATATTGGAATGTGAGTAGTTGCTGCTGTCCTTTAAACTCAGTCCTTATCCTTGGGCAATGTACAGGATCTCCAATGTTGTCATTAGTTATTAATTAGAATGAAACTTGCAAAGCAAGACCAAAGACAGAAATATCACTGGGTATCACTAAGTATAACTATTTCAAACGACATATAGAACAGGTATAAGGAAATGTCTGTAGTCTTCCTTTCATAAAAATGCTTTCTCTTAACTACTTTCCCTCCTTTTAAGAACTATGGTAAAGCTGCTGAATTGTAGTTCCTTTCTATAGGCAGATGATTAAACATTCTCACCATTATATAATACAATTTCCATTTTATTTTAAACATACTTTGCATGATATAAAAATATTGATCACAGTGAGCTTTAACAATTGTTACTGCTATAAACAGAAATGCTGCACAATGGTTTTAGTGGAAATAAATTATATAGTCATTATCTCTTAAAAAAAAAAAAAAATCACAAGAAGTAGAACCTAGGCTGTTTGGTCATTGGCAGAAAATAAGTCCTTATTGAGTTCTTTATAAAACATGAACCCCAGTTATTTTCTACATCTGCTTTCCACATCTTGAGAAAAGCACAATGTGTCTGTCTCTGAAAGCCCCACAGGGTCTCTGGTGAACATTTAATTCCAAATATTAGCAAAGTTTCTGTTCTTTTGTTCTAATGGAAAAATGTACACCAAAATAGCCAGTAGTGCCCTCTTCACTAATTCATATGTGGTCTTTTCCAATATGTGGGTACACAGCGGCACACTTCTTCACTAAAATAAAATCCAGCATCACAGCGTTTTGTTCGGACTGTACACGGCGGTCTGTAACAACTAAAGAAATGAAAAAAAAAAAGAAAATAGGCATTAATATAACGTGATCATTTCTATTAACACAGTGTAGAAATCTGTGTGTATTGAGACTATCATTTCTCAATGAGATACTTAATTCCTACAATTATATATCTTTTAACTTCTGTTTATGTTCTTGCAACTACTTTTAATTGGACTATTCTTCACGAAAGACAATGAAAGAATAATGAATGCTATTGAAGAGAAATTATTCTATTGCAATTCTTGAATAAATGTAACATATTGCCTGGTTGTAGTCACGGACTCGTCTTGAGTAGTACTTTTTTATATTTGCTTTTGAAAATACAATAATACTTTTCTCTATTTAAATCTGCTTGTTATGACCTACTGCATGCTGACAGCTTGAGGTGGCAATTCAGAACTGGGTGATGATCAGCTTCACTGTCTTCTTACCCAGGACTCTTTCTCACCTTATTCACTAATGCAATAAACCTGAGAGCGGTTTGTTTATGTATGTTACATGGTGACTGATATTGAAAATGAGCACATACTTTGTTCAAGTTGCAAACCCCTTTAGCCGCTCTCTGAGGTCAGCGGGGATACACCTACACTTGATAGTGCATCTATCTATGCAACAGATGACAGCCTGCACGTTTATGATAATTCTTAAAGGAAAAAGAACAGAAATAGTCCCTATTTGACTAAAATAAATATAACAGAAATAGAGCATTAAATCACATCTACCTAAAAAGCAGGAGCATTTTTCTTCACAGATTTGTTGACTGAAAAATAGAAGTTATACAAAGATAGTATCTGTGGTTGTCCCTGAACTCTTCCTCTTTCTATTTTATTTTTCTATTAAAACAAGAACTTGACCTAAAATAACCTTACAATAACAATGCTAAATACTTTCTGGTGTATAATGGAAACAAAGTACAAGTCTGGGTATTTTTTTTCAGGTGCGGGCAATGAGTCAAAAGACAAAAGTATATGTTTCGAATTTCAACACAGTTATACTTAAAACTTGTATTTAAATAATGTGTGCCTGTTTGTGAAACACTCATATTATGATCTATTGCTATAATTCATACTTCAGTTCAAAGAAACTACTGTACACTATGTTAAGGCTAGGTCACTATCCTCTTCCCTAGGCAATTCTTGTTTTAGGCTTGTGGCTACTTTTATTATTGTTGCAGATAAGCTAATATATTGTGTGCTTGTTTTGGATGCCAAGTTACCACTTTGCAATAATTTGTTTATGATATGAGGTCTGGATTACAGTTACATTAATTCAAGCCAGCTAGTTCAACCAACGAACCTGGCTATGAGGAAAACAATAAGGAATGAGGAAGACTGCAAATACGACATTTATTAACCAGTCAGATCTTGTTCGATGTTTTCAATGTCGTTAATCATAGATTATTTCACCAATGTGGTCTCTGTAATTAAGAGAGTAACACTATTTTGTGCCATTTAATATAGGAATTTGAGATCAGTGTAAGAGCTCATGGGAATCTCTCAAAGCCCTGCTGATCTTTTGCCCAATAAAGTTTGGAAACAGTGGTAAAAGGCAACAAAAAAAATCACAGTGTCACTTAAGCAAGCAAGCAAGTGAACTTTACTGTCTTGCGCATGTTTGCCAGAGGATCTAATACTCTGAGCAAACAGGCAACCAGCAGGTCTGTTCTAGGAAAAAGGTAGAGAGGCAGTGGATGAATCCCTGAACTCACTTGCCTTTTTGCTTGTCTCTGCCATGAAAGATAGACTATTTCATGTACTGAATGAACATAAAATTAAATAAGAGAAAGGAAAAAAAAAAAAAAAGCCAAACACCTCCACCTACCTACAACATGTTGCATAAAATGAAATGCAGTCATGTAATCATTGAATATGAAGAGTTCACTTTGCTTAGGATTTGTGTGCCTCCTATTGAACTTCAACTTAATTTACAGGCTACAGCACTATAAAGCATCTCTCCTATGTGAGTTTGTGTCTATCAGCAGTCAAGATCAGGTTATTGCAGTCTTATCCTTATTTGGGACATTTTTAAAGAGCAAGAAAGCCCTTCTCCTACTCTAAAATGCTTTGCAGCTGAGGTGCATAGTTATCTGCCCCTGACAAAACTGACCAAAATAAATTTTTGAGGTAACAGCACAGGGTGAATAGCAGCAGAGTCATTGTAACTACATAAATGCGGTTTCCTAAGGAAACTCTGCTGAACAATAGACCAGGTCTTTCAAAAGATTTGGGCTGAAAGTTGTTTATGGAGTGCTTTCACATGAGAGATGTCTGTTCTAGTAAGGCAAACCTGAGCATGCCGCAGCTAAGATAGATGTTCAGTCAATACGCGTAGTGTCGGGTGAGTCAGTGGCAACTTTCTCTTGATGGTCAGTAATTGCGATTATTTTGCTACTGAATGCCCAGGTTTATAATTTTGGGCAGTCTAACAAACAACTTCACAGATGAAACCGAAGTGAAAATGCTACTTTTAGTGGTGGTATCAGTATGACTACCTTAAAAGGCAGTATGGTCTACAGTGTGGGGTTTTTGTACCGTGCAGGGGTTTTGTGTGTGTCATTTGTTTTGGTTTGTGGTTTTGTTTGTTGTTTTGTTGTGCTGCTATGTTGTCTTTTTTTTTTTCCCCCCCCCTGTGTTTGGTTTGGTTTTTTTTCCTGATTCTTTCTTCCTATTCTGTGCTTTATAAATGACTATTCCTTTCCTCCAGAGCAGGGTATAAGATGAGAGGGTGAGGCATTTTCGGTACAGTGCATAAAAATGTTGGTGCTTCAAAACCAGAACATACAAGGACTATTTCTCTGCACAGGGAGCTGTCTAGGACACGGCTACAAGGTTCCGCTCACGTCTCAGTCTCAGGCATCTTGCACAAAGCTATACAATGGTACCTCCATTGACATGGTCTCATAACAGCAAGGGATTTTTCTTTCAAAGACAAATGGGATGTTGCAGGGTTTTTATTACTTTCAAAGAAAGCTTGTGGTGGTGGACAGAGCCAAAACGTGAGAAACCTTTGCTTCTCCTTTCTTAAGGAGGAGGAGAGATTGCATCTTCTGTTTTCCTTGACAGTGCTAACATCTGAAGAGCTATTGGCTGTAGAGTAATACCACATAAAATCTTTCTTTCTCCACACAAACTGGTTAGAAAACAAAAACAGCTGAAAGCATCCTAAATCAGATTGTCCTTGGAAGTGAGAAAGAGATTTGAACGCTTCATCATGTTCAACCACAACAACACAGAGAAACGCTCGGCTCTATTCCCTCCTTCAAATACAAAGTCTTTAAATCAGATATTTCTTAAGGAATTTCTTAGCTTTTTAAATGCCTGACTTTTCCAAATTGTGAATGTTCCTTTGAAATACACATGGCTTATATGTGTAGCGCTACTAGAAGTGCACACAAGAGTAGTGCTAAGGCTTTGTAATATGCTAAAGCTCATGTCATCAGGTTGGTTTCTTTTCCTCTGCAAACATAAAATCGAAACAAAACCTGAATGATAGAGAAGAAATTATTTGTGACATTTCTAAATCAATTATTGTGTTCCACCTAGAAGGCCAAACATAGGAAAACAGGTAATACCAGTTATTGATAATAGTTTCCCCTATTTTCCCCTATTTTGAAGACTTCAGCACAGGACTCATTCCTAATAATTAGCCATTTTTTTAATTCAAGATGAACTAATGTATATATATCTGGCAATATATTTATGCCAGCTAACTACATGTTATATTAAAAAAAAATCTAAGGTTTATTTTTGATAAGCAACAAATCAAAACAGACATTTAAATGTTCCAATTTTCTATTTTCCATTTCCAGTACCTGAACATTTCTGGAATTTTTATTTTTCATTACTATAACAGAAATAATTGCCATATATTAATAACTAAGTAATCTTCCTGCTCAAATTGGTATTGTTTCTGTTTCACTAGAGGAAAACTTTCTTCACAAAATACACAAAGCAGAAATAATATTGTTTGTTTCTCGGAACCTAAAGTCATTCATACTTTTATATATAGACTTCGACTGCTATGGGTGTAGTAGTTGTAGAAGAAAGAGCTCCTGTGATACATAAAGAAATTGCAGAGTTTTCTTCCTGACCAAATCCCATTTTAAATGATGAATGTAGGTGGTCTGTTTTACAGTTGTATATGTCTATTTTCCACAGAAATCATCCAGAGCTATAAGACTTTTTATGCACTCATAAATCTTTAGTATCAGTTGAGTGAAATGAATGATTAGCAAAAATTTAGGAAGCAAAAATGATTGATAGTATCTCCAGAACTAATCCCTAAAATCTAATTAGGAATATTTGAGTTGTTTGAATTGCAATATTCAGTTCTTGGGAAAAACAGAGTGGGATTTTAAATAGCATTAAAAAACCAGAGAGCTTGAACTTACAGCTCATTTTCAGCAAAAGAAAAAAAAAATCACATGAAGTAGTAGTAAGAGTACAAGAAACTAAACATGCTTTAAAATACTTATTCTGCCTAGCAGTTTCGACTTAGAGGTGATAGAAGTCATAGAAGATACAATGGAATCAGAGAGGCTTACTGTTTACTTACAACTACAAAGCAATTCGACAAGACAGATAATGACACAAATCCGAAATTTTATACCTTAAATACAATGAAAGGGCTAAAGATACTAGTTTTTACCTGCATGTCTGGTGATGGAACCTTTTTCCTTTTAAGAAGCATTTATTGGGAGATTCTATACATTCACAGATGCATTTTGCAGGATTTAGTGGCTGATGTTTAGGACAGGTCTTTTTACATACACATTGGCACTTATCTTCATCAAATTCCTTGTTGGGTCCACAGGAAGCGGGGAGAAGTTTGTTTTTGCACATGCACTGACATGACGATCTGTCTAATTCTTTGTGAGGACCACAGCTAGAAGGCCGCACACCTCCTTTGCAGACACATTGACACGTTTCTTCATCCAGCTCTTTGTTTGGTCCGCAAATATGGAATCCTTCAGATGTGTCTAGAAATACAGCAGAGATGTTGCACAATTATCAGAGTTTTGTGTCAACCCATCCCATATTTTTAAGGGAAGAAATGGTACCGAATCCATACATTTTGAGGTGTTTTAAGAACAAACATATGTCAAAAGACATGCAACAACCAGTAATAGTACTAATAAAAATTCAACTACTTACTTTTCATGTTTTGTAATTTCTCCTTTATGTAAATCAAAACATGGAACTACATTTAACCATTTAAGCAAGACTGCTTACCAGAATCCCCAAGGTGAGAAGAGAAACCAAAATCATGCTGTGCCAAGCATCTGCAAATTTGATTATTCCAGATATGATTTTTTGGACAGGTCTTGTTTGCCACATGACACCTGTGGAATGAAATATACTGTTGATTTACTAACATAAGAACCCAAGGGAAAAAAAGAAAAGAAGTTAAAAAAATTAGGTGCGGATTGCGTTTGCTTCCCTCCAGTACCTTACAAAGAGCTTTAGCTCATTCATAATCTTATTTTTAACTCCTATCAACTCTGTTACTAATTAAGGTTGTCCCCACTACAGGAACCTTCAAACCATTTGTTGAAGATACCTTCTCACATTTCAAGATGTAGCTCTAACTTCTAGAAACTGATATTTGTACTTTCCTAACGTTGCTTGGAAACAGATCTAACCCTTGAATGTAAACCTCATATAGAAAACAGACTGTTACGAAAAGTATTTGCATGACAAACACCGCATAGATGGTAACAGGCATAATCTTCTAATTTCTTTTTTCAGTACAAAAACGTTTTCACACATATAGACATCAAAAACCAGCTGCTAACAGTTTCTGAATTCATGCATAGACCAACCTCTAATTCCTAAAACAAAATCAGATGATCAGATTCATTTCCCCTTTATGTGAAAGTTACGTGACATTGACTGACTCTTTCTCATCAGCCACTCAAATCCTGAACGGTTTTCTTGAATCTAAAGATTTAGTATTCAGCAGCGATACCTCTTCACTTTAGAAATGAAAGACAATAAACAACCATTTAGTGCTCTTTACCAGCTAGTTTTTCAGTCAAGGCAGTGGTACCAGAGAAAGCAAAAAATCCTAACAGCAGCTCGCATCTTTTTAAAGAACGACTGAACTTAGCTAGCAAGTACACCACAGATAGATTATGTATGTCTATTATCTCATCTTCCTTGCTTGTAATTTCCCTGTCACCACAGGTGACATTACAACTTTTAACAGTTTATGCCTAACTCCATGCATCCAGGCTGTGTCATTTATTCATTGTTTCTGTAGTATTTCTAAAATCTTCTTCTGATAAGGCAGCACATACATTACACATTTTAAGCACTTTTCATTCCCCTGAGCACCATTACTCATGCATTCAAAAATGCAGGTGCTAGGACATTTTTCCATGATTATCATTCAATATACCACTCCCCTTCACCACATTAAATGACTCTTGGCTTGTAAAGACTGTTGTAGTGTAACATCACCCTGCACTGCCTCATGTTTTCTCAGGCTGGTGTTTCCTGATTTCATTCCACTAATGATCTCACTCTTGCTCCCCCACTTGCACATATGTCCTTTTGTCTGGCTCCTGATTCTGCTTGAGAAATGGTACAGGATAATTTACAGATACATTATTGTATTCTGTTAGAAACAAAACCAACCAAAAACAACAACAACAAACCCCAAACAAACAAAAAAATAGAGTTGCTTACACCTGGAGAAGCCTGGCTCTAGCTGGGAGTGTTTAAAACTAACTACAGAAGGAAGTCAGGGTGACAACATGAAGAAAACACCACACGCACCCATAAGACAATATAGGTACAAAATCCAAGTTACCAAAGACCAGCAAATGGAAGCGGAACTGCTTGTTTCCAAATTCTAGTCTGGTTGCTAGTACAGAAAATTATGGGGGAGTGTGGCCGAAATTTTGAAATAACTTATTGTAACATTTTAGGAAAGTTCAGGAAGGCTAGGAAAAATATCAGAGGAAAAATCACTTTGCAAAAAAATTTCACTACCTCTTTCCAAATCATTGTCAACTCAAACCAAAACCAGCATGCTAACTTGTTACCTGTCAGTGTCAGGACAGATAATGCATAAGAGGGGGAAACATTTAATGCGTTCAACATCGAAAGCACACCTAAAACACGCTTACTGGCTCTCTAAATGCTTACCTACAAACCACGGGACAAACAAGGTCATCACAAAGACTTGGGATCTGAATTATGCATATTGCAAGGCCCTCTCTATTCCCCAACTCCCTGACTGCTAAACTTCTAAAACAGAGTGACAATTTTCTAACTCGGTTGCACATCTTGATGACATTCTGTATAAACAGAGAAGAGTAAAACTTAAAGTGCCATTAATCCAGGAGGTGTTCTGAAAAACTGGTTAACGTGAACTGACATGCCTCAGCTCCACAAGTACATAGAGGTAGCTACTACTTTTTAGAAGGAATAAAAGGAAAAATGTGGGAGAACAAGCAAAGACCTAGACTTTAATTCTCAAGATAAAGTTGTGCAGAAAATATACTTTTATATAAAAAAGATCAACTATTTGTATTCTACCTTACATGTCATTTCACTCTCCTAAGATGTGCCTGTGCATTGTGGCATCATCCAGCCTTGAATTCTTATTAGATCCTGAGTGTTACTACCGTAAAACCAGAGATTATGCTCCAAGGCTTTTCTTTTGAGTAATACGTAAGAAAGTCATTATTATATTTTGGTTAAAATTAACATGTACACATCTACATGTACACATGCAGATCTGCTGCTGTGACAAGAAAGTACATTTGCAAGTTTTTGGCTTTACAACACTTACACTAGCATTCAAACCTATAAATAAAATGTTATGGAAAAATAAGTAGAAAAGAAAGTGAGAACTTCAGTACCAATTAAAAAACCCCAGTGGGATTCTGAAAAGCATTCAGGCAGCCACCCAGAACATGCAAATAGCTTTCCTTCCTAGAACCTAGAAGCACTCAGCTTGTTTGGTGTTTGAGGGTTTTTTTTCCTACTTTCTTGTCAAAAGCCATAGATTTAAAACTTAAAGACAGTACTTAACAGTAGAGAAGGCCTGTATATATTCTGATCTAGTACTACTCTGTCTTGCCTTTAGGCTGAGGCATGATTCCTTACTCAGAGGACAGCAGGACACTCCAGCTGGCCAAAGCCTTGTCTCTGTACACTCACTTCCCTCTAACTGCAGGTACCTGCTTCCTAGCTAGAATAAACTATTGCAATGGTAATTACAACTGCTCTTAATCTGGAAGCACTAAGAAAGTGCCAACAGTCAGCATAATTTGACTTTATTATTGACTACTGGGTTCTAATGTTTTATATTCTGTTAATTATGCAATGAATTAAACTATTACTAGATTTATTTCCTAATATTTTTCTAATCCACTGTTCATGATCCATGTTTTGATGAGCAAATTCAATAATTTGAATTGAAATAGAATATAATCTGTGTTTAGCTAGAACATGTCAAAAAACATCCAGACTTTAACTGAATGAAAGCACAGAGAAAAAGACCTGGTTTACACCTCTGGGTATTTTGCATTATTCACTCACCTTATTAAAAATGCTTACAATTAATTCTAGTTCAGCTTCTAGTAATTGGTTCTTCCATAAAGTAACTGTTAGTCTGTTAGATATTTTTGACCGACTGAATATTTTTACATCATGAAATCATCACTCAGTTCTCTAAAATGAAGGGAAGGAGTTCTTTGAGTGGCTTCAGTGCTGGATTTCTTCTGTGACTTTTTTCATTCAAAATCACCAAACAAACCAACATGCTAATTCTGTGGACTGTCAATTCACCTTTTATTTCCCTTTCCCATTCTGTTTTATTTTCACTTCTAGCATACAAAAATGTCCAAAAAGATGGAGATTCCCTAAAAACAGGCCTTTTTTAAAACAGCTTTTAAAATAAGAAAAAAGAGTTTCAGAGAGAAATGTTGTCTACTCCTTATTTGCAAAACTATTTTTATAGCTTTTCTGATTACCTTTAAAAAATTAAAATATTATTTTATTGATGTTTTCTGTAAGTCTCAATCGCATTGTTGCTCTTTCCATGAAATTATCCCCACAAATAACATTATTCTTCATGTTTAAATCACCTAGCCCCAGTTTATACACTGGGTAAAAAGGTACTGTATTAATTACTTTAGTAACATATTTGCCATGCAAAACATATTAGCTCCTTTGCAAAATGATTGTGAAAGCTTCCAACAACATTTTAGATGTAATTATATAGGCTTGCTCATAATGTGAAAGGCAAGTCTTGTACTCACTGAGTTTGTGTTGCTGGCAAAGAACGTCTTATGATAGAATGAACTTGTCTGTAGACATCCAGCTTTGACATGCATCGGCAGGACGTGTGATTGGCAAAACTGACGGTTACAGGTTTGGGGCCATGAGAGAGAGGCACTGTGATCTCAAACAACTGTAAAAAGGAAAGCAAAGCAAAGCACTTTTTTTATAGATCAGTAACAGTACAACAAAAATAATGTAAGGACATACCAAAAAAAAGCTATATGGAATTTAAGTTTAGGGTTTTGTTCTCTACCATCATTCAGTGTCATGTTCAATTACACCACTAGATATCATAATGTGCAAAATTAATACAATAGCTATGTCATGACAACATTTTTAGTGTTAAAACCTGTTACGTGCCTGTTTGCTTATTATAACATTTAAACTAATGTTCAAAGAGGAAAATGTACAAAGAACACATTTTTCTAGAGGAAATGACTTTAAAAAAATTACAAGGTGCTTCAAAAAGTTGGAAAACAAGAATAATTTAAAAAGGGGATAAGCTGCGACCTAGCACGTCAGTTGCACAATTACAAAAGCTTGTGTAAAACAGCAATATATTGGATGTAGATCGAAACATTTTTGGATGACCAAGTTTTGAGCTGCAGCATACTGTATTTCTGACTTTCCAGTATTTGTATCCATGTAAATTATATAGTTACCCTAATGGAATGCATCTTCAACTATTAATTTTTTTCAGGATAATAAGAAATATTCACTATTAATAAAATAGTCATGTATGCAAATGGATAAAATCCTAATTTTAGTGGGAAATGTAGTTCAACTGGTGGAAGAGGACAACTTCAGTGATAACTTGTGCAAAACCTGAACATGTCTAACAGACAATCAGGGAGACATATTTCAATATTCAATTCAGGATATGTACTTTACTAAATTAATAAGGTTTCACTGTAAGACTCAAATCCCAACAGTCTCCTGAGAAGTTAGGACAAATACTTGAGGTCAAAGTCTTAAAAACTATTTTTGGGAGTATTTTTAATAGGATAAGAGTGGGCTGTTGCCTTTTAGGTGTTCAGTCGCTTTTGCAAATATATGTAAGAATATTTCTGCATCTTCTGGGGACTTTACTACCTTTAAACACATGATCATTGGTTATTATTCCAGTTTCAGCTGATGAGACTGCATAACCAGATTTGTAGCTGAAATCTATTCACAATGCTTTTTTATAATGAATAACTTTACAGTATGACAGATAGGCAGCAAGCAAATGCAATGAAAGCACTGGTAATTTTAATTTATTCAAAATATGAAGCACATCTACAGGATGTCCTGAAAACGGTATCTTGCCCTGAAGTACACGAGTGAGCCTGGGCACTGACGACCAAGTGGGTGCAGCAGTATGGGGCGTATTCACCAAGTACTCACAAGGTAAAAGGGCACTTGTGCAGCCAACAATAAAGCTCATACGATTGATATACCTAAATTACGCAACTTAAATCTAAATTGTATAAAGCATCATCAACTCTGTTTTTACAAAACAAAATTTGACATCATTTAGTGACTAGAGCTTTAAAAATGTTTAACATTGAGAGTGTCATCATCCCAGAGCTGAAATGGTAGAAGTATTATATTTGCATTTTATTCTGTTATGAAAGATTACAATATTATGATTTTTGCTGCAAAAAGTAGCATATCCTTTATATTAATTTGTTCCTTCCCCTCCCCCCAGTGTAAAAATGTAAACTGGTGTGTGTTTACTTCTGTGGAAGGAAAAACAAAACAGAAAATAATTTCCTGCATCTTTCAAATACTGACAAAAACCTAGACATCTAGAGAGCTACCATGGAAAGAGTTTCTGTTTTTAGAGAGACTTCTTGCCAAATCATATTAACATTTGGATTCTTGCTCCAACTGCAAAAAAAATAACACTTCTTGAAATTTTGATCTTGAGTCATTAATAAGATAACGGCATGAGTCCGCATCTAGTTTAAAGTTTGGTACAAATAAAATGAATGTCTAATTATCACCAGACATGCCTCCAGGGTTTTTAACTAAGTTCAAAACTGACTTCTGGAAAGAGATTTTTTAATCAGCTTTTTATTATACTTATAATCCTTTTTGGCTTCCAAACCAGTATTGGCTCCTTTACCCTTATCTATTATAATAAGTTCCTTTTAATTAATCACAAAAGGCATTCTTACCAAGATGCCTCATCCAAAAAAGAGCAACAACTGTAACACAGAGCTATCATTTTAATACTGACATGTTATATGAAAATAGTTTTATGTATTTATTAATTTCTTTTAAAAATATCCACCTAATTGAAGACCATTGTAGTTTTTGTTACAATGCACAAACTAGGAAATTGGCAAGGAAGAAGGTGGTTGGTGTAGATACGGAGACAGAAAGGACTGTGTTTGTGAAAAATAGCTTTCATTTCTGCATATAGTACAAAATTGAGAAAATATATACTGAGTTCTTTGGGTATCTGTTTTTTAAATACTGATGTTTAAACAGATGGCAAAACTCACCTACATATGCAAGATTTGTATCTTTTTTTAACCAAGTTGTGTTTTCAGAAGGACAGCCCAACTGTTGAGACTTCTGAAAATTCCAAGCCACCTAAAAGAGGACCCTGTCAGCCCAACTGTCCTCCTGTTTGGCTTCAGGAGTACACTGAGAGAAATTTCACTAAAACACCTGAAACATCTGAAATATACCAATTGTAAGTTATCATAATCTACATTTACCCTTCCATTTAAACTGCGAAAGGTATCAGTTTAGAGGTGACTATTGCGAACAACTATTCCCATCAGCACTTCAGTGGTTCAATGCAAAAAAAAACCCTAGTTAAACAATGTAAAGGTAGACTAGCTTCCTTGACCTCATTGATTTACCTTCAGTTTGTTCAACTAAATTCACTTAACAGCAATATATTTTACATCACCCGATAGTAGGTACTGGTTATACATAAAGTAAAAGAAAACCAAAGGAAACTATTTATGTTGGAGATCATATTATATTATATTATATTAAGTATCACATTTCTAGTCCTCACTTTTGGAAAGTGCTTAAAATGATTCATGAAGTAGCATGTTAAAAAAGAATATAAACCAAATCTATTTTCCTTAATGGAAATTATGGAAGTGAAATACTGGGGTTGGAATTATTGATTTATTCTTCCTACACTTTTTGTCTGCGCATGTGTTGTGGTTTAACTCCAGCCAGTAACCAAGCACCACACAGCTGCTCGCTCCTCTCCCACAGTGGGATGGGGGAGGGAATAGAAAAAGAACCTCATGGGTTGAGATAAAGACAGTTTAATAGGACAGCAAAGGAAGAGAGAATAAAAGAATATACAGAATGAGTGATGCACAATGCAATTGCTCACCACCCACTGACTGATGCCCAGCCCACCCCTGAGCAGCAATCCCTGCTAGCCACCTCCCCCCGGGTTTATATACTGAGTATGACATCATATGGTATGGACTATCCCTTTAGCCAGTTTGGGTCGGCTGTCACAGCTGTGTCTCCTTACAGCCTCTTGGCACTCCCCACCTTCTTGTTGGAAGGCTGGTATGAGAAGCTGAAAAGTCCTTGACTGCTAAGCAACAACTAAAACATCAGTGTGTTATCAACATTATTCTTGTTCTAAATCCAAAACACAGCACCATACCAGCCACTAGGAAGAAAATTAAGTCTATCCCAGCCAAAACCAGGACGATATGCTATTAGGATACCATGTTCTTATGCATACTGAAAAAGCAGATACTTATTCTTCTGTTCTGAGAATAAAAATATATCAAGAAGAGATTTCACAAGAAATAAATTCTTGAAAAGTAGTCTGTTACAGAAAATGTATTTAATAGTCAGAATATTCCTGTTTAAATAATCTCTGGTATTTTGAAATAAGATCCATTCTAAAGAAAATCTACATTCTGCTCTCAGCTATGATAGCAGCATCTCTAAATCCAATTAAGCTATTTAGGTGTATGTGAATAAACTCTCAATATACACAAGCTGTGTTTGAATTATCATCTTAATAAATCATTCCAATTTAGGTAAGATCTGACCCTCTGCAGTGCTTCCTGGTTTTGTTACCACCTCTAATTTATTTCATGCTTGTCTTCTTCATCCAATAGAATAATAAGCTCAACATCTGTTGTCACTACAGGGCATGTTTGGCAAGATGGAACAGCCGAATGTCAATATTAACAAAGGATATCTCTATAAGAAATGCACCATAACGTGTGTGTATGAGACTGGTTCTTGACACCCTTCTTTTCTGGCAACAATGCTGGCACCCACACTGCCCATGTGGGTACCTCTACTTGGAGATCAGATGGCTTACATTTCTGCCTGATCTCTCATTCAGGAAAGGATTAGTTTTACTGTATTGTTAGAGGCCCAAAACTTTTCTCCCTTCCCAACTTCAAAACATAGTAAAAATTGGACTAATTCATGCTACAGGCAATAGGGAAAAGATATTTCCTTCAGGTCTGTTCAAGGGCCGATGCCTAAAGACAGACATTCAGGACTAAAGACTGCAAAGAACAAGTTTCAATGCCCAGAAGAACATGAGATCCAACAGCAGTACCGATTAGGGTCATTTTTTCAGTGCAGAGCCTTTACCGCTCGCAGTTTTGAGAAAGATGTTAGTAATTATAGTACATTAAATAGCAAATTAAAGTACATGAAATGAGCATTGCTAGACTTCAAGGCAAACACTCAAAAGTTAAAAGAAAAAACTAGACTCAACTTGTCCATGCTGTCCTGTACATTTGTGCTACCAACACTGCCTTGAGGTCTGGAAACCAGCAGAAAACAACAATCAAAGCCATATGTGATATCATAACTAAACAGTATTATCTATAACTAAACAAAACAACAAAAAACGACCATGAAATAACAGTTAAAGGTCTGTCTTAAGCTCTTTCACATGATCTAATGTCATAAACATGTCAGTAACATACTATTAATCTCAGTGTATAACACATACTAATGAGAGCTTTATGTAACTGAAGAACAACTGAAAACCACATATAATATATTTCACAAGAACTTAACACATGCCATTCAGCCAGTCTGAGGCTGTTCTGTCACAGAAATCCAGCTTGCAGGTCTTCCATTTTCACCATGTCTAGTATTTCTTTTCAAAGTATTGTGTTCAGCCCTGTCTCTCATTCTGTTCTAAGAAAAAGCAGAACCACCACTATTGAGTGAGTTTTAAAGTAAAAAACTAAGAAGTAAAAACAACACATCAAGCTGAACCAGGTATCTGGCAAAGAAAATTTCAACCCCTAAGTTAGGCTGAGAATGACCATAGAGTTTAGAATGGAGTATGTTGGAAAATCTTAACATTAGGCTCCTCAAACTAGAGTTGCTTACCATTGAACAAGACTATGTGTGACTGCAAATGTTTTTCCCCATTTTTCTTGTCATGAAAACATTCAAGGATCTTGTACAGTAAACGGCTTAAATGGAAATTTTGTGCTAAACCCATGACAGTCATTGGCACTATATGGATTAAAAAAGTTTTGCTTGCAGGACATTTTTTTAAATTATTTTTTAAGGATATGTATTTTCTTTCCCACTGACCATTATCAAAATGACTTTATATCTTTCAACCTAGACAAACTTGAAATGTTCACCTTCAAAAATGAAGGAAGTTAATTTTTCTTCATATATTTAGATTACACAATCTGTAATAAGGTGTATTTCAGGCTTAATACTTAACCTTCGTTCCACCACACCAGCCAGAGTTAAAAGGCAGCATATCCTCCAGACTGGAACGGCAACTTCTTGTGCTTGTGTTTTCTGCCTCCCAGTACAGATAGGTATACAATTAAATAACTTTTCAGACTAATACAAAGTGAATAATTAGTTCACTTTTACAATCATGTGTGCAACTACAAACATTTTTTTTCCTGGATTTTCATTCTTTTACACGTCAATTTTTTATGTGCTTGAAGATCAGTGCATATGCTCCGTACTGTACCTCTCAGGTGAGAAGCACAGTAAGAGGGCACTGGCCAAAGGTGCTCCTGAATTGCTCTACCCAACCAGACTTGGCCATTGGTACATCACAACCTGCAATTACCACGATGCCAAATGCAACACTCCTTCTTCTTCCCAACCTCGTTATTTCTTTAGCCGTCCTTGCAAGAGATTCCAGGCCAGAGCTGCGTGGTCCTGCAGACCACCCTGCAGTTGGCTCTTTTCAGTTCCCACCCTGCCAGTGCTCTTCCTTTAGCCATTTACAGAGCTGGAGTAGAGAACAGAAAAAAGGATGGTACCAGAGTCTGGTCCACAACCTAGAGCTCGGCATAATTTTAACATTTAAAAAAAAGAATAAGAATCTAACAGCAGACAGAAATATCTGAATGCTTCATCAAAAGCACTCCCATAATTCCTGTAAAAGAAAAACATTCCCATATATTCCCCCTCACTGATCCTTAGGAAGACATGTATGTTTAATTCACTTCATTGATAGCTCCTTCTTTAGACTAGAAAGACTTCACACCATGCTTTCCAGAAAAACTGTTGATTTCTCTGCAAAGTATTTCTTTGCTTCAGTGGCTAAATTAATTTGTTCAGCAATATCATCATACACGCCAACATCCATTCTATAAGCACACATCAAATTATTATTATGATCACTGACTGCTGAAATAGAAAATAATCAAACCTCTTATTTTCATATCAGGATGAGGGAAGCCTGTCATTCTAGTTTTTACATGCAGGATTTATGTATGATTTTTTCCCAGATTTACATTAACTACACTATGTTCTTCTGATGGATGTAGTTTATTTTGGCAAGTTTCCCTCAAGCCAATTGACTCGGTTTCCACCACTTGTGGTCTTTGCACTTCCTAAAGTGTCGGTAAGTCTGGCCAAATATAACCAGCATAACAGAGCATAATGTGCCTAGAGAGCTTTTCAAGTTAGAGATATAAGACTGATCTCAAAACTCGAAACATCTCTATACTGGAAAGAATGAAAATAAACTATTTGAAAAATGGTACATCGACATTATTCATTCCACTAAGTTTTTTTAGAAACAGTATTTTCAATTTTTTTTCAGAAATTTTAACAAACAACATTTGGAATTTATACTGATATATCTCCCACTATTAATAGTACCTACTATATCATGACAATCATCAGACTAACATAGAAAAATGCATGAGAAAAGGCATAAATGGTAAAGTTCAAAACAACTGAAAATTCTTGTGACATATGCATCTCCAAATTGTGTCAAGGAACACCATGTACATCTCAAATATGGCAAACAATATCAAGCTGCTAGCTTGTTTCCTGTGAGAAAAGCTCCTCTAAATCTAATTTCAAACTGCTTGGAAAGATGTTTTTCCCTTGAGGCACTATTACTGTAACCATGAAACAAGAAGATATAGGACCTCTACATTAAATCATCTGAAAGAAGCCAAAAAACTGTCCATCCTGCCAGCCAAGATGAGGAATGGAATGAGATGGCCCTTTGAGATCTGCTCACTGCTTCCCTTCTACCTATTAAGCAAGTACCTATAGGTGGGGCACAAAAACGTACAGCAGACAGACAGGCTGTTGTTGCACCAGGTAGTTCCAGTCTTCGTAACTGCTGTTGAATTACTCATGTTATGGAAACAGGGAACAGCTGTTTGATTAATAACGAATTAGAGGAAAAAACCAACACAATGACACCACAAAACCAAATATCAACCAACCACCTTCCCCTACAGACCTTTATTAGACAAGCCACCACTTCCAAAGTTGGGCTATTGCAGGGTCACGGATGCAGGAGAAGATCTGCTGCATCTTCTGAATTAGCCTAGGGGGTCTTAAAATGTTTTCATAGATCTTGCACCACATCTTAATTAAGAAATTGTCTCATATCCCAATCATGATTGTATAAACACCCTTTTGCAACTACAGAAACAGTTTTTGTGGAAAAAAATGCATTAAAAGCAAAGAAAAATGCTTTTCTGTTTTTCTCTTAATAAGGTTTAGTAGCTTGAAAGGAAGAATACAGCCCAAACTAGAGAACTATTGACCTCTCTCTAACCACTACAGTGTTCCACAAGCCAACCTGGGAAGATCTGACGTACTCCATTCTCCTGGCAATCAATGATTTGCTTCCCATAAAAATAATTTCTAATCTTAGCCCCCTTCTTTTTAATTAATTTTGATGAAAGCCGGTATCAACTTTCTTTAGATTTTAATGTCTGGAACCAATGCTAGAACTTACCCTTACGGTAAGATCTCCAGCTGAAAGGTTAATTTTCCATTAAGCACATTTTCTGCAGCGTGAACAGCATGAAGCTTATTTGACAGAGTTTATGCACCAAAAATAAAGCTACAAAAATGATGACTTATTAAAAAAAACCAACCAAACAAAATATGTTTGCTTACTATTTGTTCTCATTTCATTCAGGAAACAAAAAGGAAAACAGTAGTGAAAACAGGTGTGTAGGGTACCTGAATTCCACAGAAGGGTCTTGAATGCAATATAGAGTAAGCTGTGGTCATATAACTTTAAAAAGATTTGAGATGATGACAGATGAAGAGATATAGCTCTCTTCCTTTATAAGGATTTTAAAAAAACTGCATTCTATCAAGCACTAGATAAAACTGGAGAGCAGAAGCAAGATAGAAAACTCGGAGATTAAGTTGCTTGCTTTTACAGAATAGGTAAGAAAACAAAACAATGCTACCTTCTTTCTGAGAAATCCTTTAACATTTTCCTTTTCAGGGTCTCTCAAATCTTTAACTACTCCTATACCATATCGTTGCCAATGACATCAATAATTTAAAAAAGAAACTTAGTACTAACCTGAACATTTTCTACTAGGCAAAAAAATTACTTCACTCAATAGATATGAACAGAAAAATGAGCAGAAAGGGATTATTTACCCCAAACTGACATAGTGCTCAAAGACCAGGAGAACCATGCTAAATGCAACAACTCTCTCTGTAAGTAGATCATCCTTTATTCCAGTAAGTTAAACTTTATAAATACGTGTCCAAAAAAACCAAAACCAAGACAAACTGATCATACTTCTTACTTTATAATATGAAAATTTATTTGCATCTTCTAAGCAATGGGAATTAGGGCATCTATTTTTGGGAATAACTATGGACTCAGACTAAATCGGTGTTGTAGTTTTCCTTAAGCTATTTGAGTTACATTATTCCTGTGGTGTGTGGCTGTATACCATTAGCTTAAATTCAGGATTGAAAATTCTTGGTATAATATACCATTTAGGACAAACAGATTTGCTGAAAAATGAGGACAGAAAATGTATTTAAAAAAAAAGAGGTTTGTTTGTTTTTTCTGTTTCCTTTACATCCTCTTTTCCCCTGTGAAGGCCCAGAGCACTACAAAATTTCATTATAAAGGAATGACATTTCCATGGGCTACGACTTCACAGTTGGCTATGCAGTTGTGTATCTTCCTTATAAATATGTACCGTATCTTCAGCTAGATGAATCTAGTTGAAAAAGGAAGCAATATTTACACTAAAATTACTTTTCTTCAAAGTATCAAAAAGATGAAGTAAAAAGAGAAAAAGTCCATAACCAACAAAAAAGCTACCAAATACTGTAACAAAAGAAAAATATCCTAGCAAACATCTCAAAGCATGACTATTTCTACATGCTTTTGAGGGAAAATATACTGTGATAATTGTTATAACTACTTAAAATAGAATAATGCATGTATGCTTTTCCTTTAAAGGCAGCTCAAAGGCTCAACACAATCTCTGCACACTCCTACCAGATCACTAGCCCTGAACAAGAATAATAAAAAATGCACATACAGGTACATTATAGTAATATTGCCTCATACAGTAAATTTCAGTTCCTAAAAGGCTTTATTTGCAACAAGTATCCTGTCTGCATATGTCTTAAAACAGTCTTCACTAATAAAAACCCATGGTAGTTTTCGAGAGAGTGCTTGCCTCATATGGCAGGCAAATGATACATGCAAAAAACCCCAAAACCAAAAAAAAACCAAAACCAGGATAGAATTACGTTTCATGGATAATCTCAAAACTGAGAATAGGACATCATAATTTTCTAAAATTATTTTCCCCTTCCCTAAACAATTATATTTATATATATACATATATATACACATTTGGGGGAACAGAGTGTTAAACGTTTTCTTCCAGGCAGTAGTCTCTTCAGCTGTTTTTCCTGTGTATTCTGGAATGGATTTTTTTCCTTTCTCATAGTAGCAATAAAAAGGTTTAAAATATGCATGATCACAAATGGATTTGCAAAGAGAACTTGGACTGTAATAAGAGTGACAACTTACTGTCTTGCTGATGTAATTTGTGCTGATATTCATACACTGGAGTCCTTCACTATTGCAGCAACCTCCACATCTGTAGATGGATACACATGGGGGTTTAAAGAAGGTGTTTGTAGTTGCTCCAAACTCTTTTCCCACATCCACACACACTTCACGTGGCATGCACTGAGTTTTTCTCCATTCAGTATCAATACCTGCCAAGTTATAGGGAATTTCATATGTTATAAAGTAACTGTTTAAAAACAATACTCTCCTGAAGTAAATTAGTAAGAATTTTTTTTAAGTTTAGAACCAGAATATGCATTGCTAGGGTCACACCCTTTATTCAGTGAAATATGCATCTCTCTGTGTTAATTTCTTCTTCATAGGGGTGTGACATTGTCATGGAGCAGAAGAAAATTCACAGTGGAGCTAAGGAGGAACCTACCAAGGATGGACAGATCTTATGACATTCACAGCTAAAGCTGTACATGCCCTTTCTCCTATGCCCAGGGTTAGTCTCACCTTAAGTGAAGCCTAAAGAAGTACTGCACAGCTTCGTAATTTAAACCAGTCCCACACAGTACTTCATTTGGATACTATATATTAAAAACATCACATTTGATGCCTACACACTTAACATGAAATTAATTTGAATACATGTTTACTTTGTTAACTACAAGGTTATAATTTAAAGTAATAGGTTATTACTTAGCAATTATGTACACCATATGATTTAATCTGAAAGGTGGTATTTGTTCCCAGAATACCTACACAAATTTGGGCAAACATTTTACATACTGTTACTTTTGCTAAATGCAATCTTACACTAAACAGCCATGAGACCTGCAGCTGTACAGGCCCTTTATTCTCTTTTGGAGTCAATTTTTATAAGCTACTTGGCAAAAATGGAAATGTCACCTACCTTAAAGTCTCCATTAAGGTATATGATTTCCAATATCATGTCAAAAAATACGCCTCCCACTTTAAATCCCATGTTCCTCTGCCTGCAAGCACTTGCTTAAACTGTAAGCTAATTATATTCTTATCCAGGTCTTCTGAAACACTAAAGGGTATTGACATATTTGTTTCAAAGATGTTTTTTTCTCATTTCGGCATAATATCCTGACAGCTGGCCTCTTGCAACAGGGAAAAGCTACAAGTGGATTATTTGGCCTCCTAAAGCAATAACATCTAAGAGAAGAAAGCACCACCAGCTGTGACGTAACTGCAGAAAAAGAGCAGAAACAGTGAATGAATCTGACTGTTAGTGCCCTCTTTGCTTTCTGCAAAATCATTACAGCCTCTACAAAGGAGGATTCCTTATACCCAAAGACAAACACTTAACTTGCTATATCTACTGAGCCAAGAAAGTAGCCTGTAACTTTCTTACAATGGACGTACCAAAAATAACCCTGTGGAGCAATCTATTTCATTACGGAAGGTTGACTGCCAAGGATTTCATATTATAGCCATGACATCAAATCAAACTGCTGAGTTTGGTTTACTGGGAATGCTTAGCTTTTAAAATATTGTTGACACAACTGAGAAGCGTTCAGTTTTTAATTTGTTGCGTGTTAGAATGCATTTTGTGTCCTGTACTTACTTTTCAGGATCTCTGCATTATAGTGTGCTGCAGCAAATTTCAGTGAATCATCTGATCTTGTGTCAAAGCTGGAGTGTTCCCTGTTGTGTTGCCAACCTCCTCTCCTCAATTGACATTTGAACATTTTCCAGTATTCTGGGTAAAGTACTGTCATGAGTTCATCCACACTGGACACAGACCGCAATTGCTCTTCCAGGTCTTTGCTTGCATGAGCCTGTCAAAGTAACATGCAGGATTAATTACTTTCTCCATTACACAAGGTTTGCTGGAAACTAGCCTGAAAAACAACCCATACATGGTAAAATAAAGTCGTGCTCCAAGGGGTCCTTATTACAAAAACTGCTTTTGTTAGTCAATGCCAACAGTACTATAATGACGAATATAGAAATGTTTTGCTTGTACCATGAATTCTTTATCATACTTGCAGTTCAAAATATCTGTGTGAGAAAGGAACTATAGAATTTAGCCCGTACAAATACACACTGCAGATTTTAAAAAAATCATTTTTATCCTGTATAGAAAAGTTTTCATGATAAAATTTTGAATGCTTAAACCTCAAAATATTTAAACGATGTTCAGTTAATGTTATTTAATATCACATACTCTTTAAGTAACACCAAATTTTTGCCCATTTTCCCTTAGTCCAGGAAAATTGAAACACTCAGAAATGCAAAAACGGTGAAATTAGAAAAAAAGAAGAAAACTACTCATGATTTTGTATCTTTTTAGGGAAAACCTTAATGAGCAAATTGTATTAGAAAACACTAACCCTTAAATCAATAGGAGTCAAGGACTTTGGTACTTTTAAGAATTTGAACTGCACACTCCCTCACTGCTAAGAATTTCAACTGAAGCTCTTCAGGACTCAAGCACTACACTCCTCAACCTGTTGTTTCAAGAGTACTCAAATCCTGTAAATCACTCTTTCTTATTTGCTGTCTTTTACACAAACTCATTGCATTGCATGTTCCTAAAAGACTCAGATTTACCTTATAATTTCTCACTTATCTGGAAGAGTCCTCTGTCCTCTTAGATGAAATGACATATTGCATCATAGGACTGCTGATATTCCCTGACTTCCCTCTCTGATCCATGAATTGCTGACTTTCCAAAGGGAAGAGCAATAAGGAAAAAGATAAACATTAAAGAACCTTTAGCCACCTTCTCAACCTACGTGGCCCTTAGATGGCAGTATGAGACACAAAATATAGAGATACACTTTGTAAAAAGTGTCTAGCAACTGGCTGCAGACTCTGTACAGGTTACTACAAAACTGTTGCTCTCGTCCAATAAACATGTAATATATCTCTAAAACCAGAAATACAAAACTATAGAAACTGAAATTTAAGATTCCTTATCAAACTTCACTACTAACAAAAAATAAATTATTTTAGTTCAGTCATTTTGAATATTACATGAATAAAACAACCCATTCTGAACTAGCTCACCTGAAACAAAACTGCTCTTTGTCTCACAAACAACTAGAAGGGTACAAAATTGCATGTGCTGTCTCATCCACTTCCTTAGCAGGTGTCAAATACAGAAGAAACGCCCAAGGCTAAGGCAGATTCACAGAACTCATTTCCATAAACACAGTTAAATACAGAAGGCAAAGCCAATACAGATTTCAAAGTCATTTGAAAGATTAAAAGAAAATGTTTTCACTACAGCCTCACTAACCACAGTGTCACGACAGACTGTTTTGTCCTGGGAGATTTCAATAATCCAGGTATCAGTCTCAGAAACACGCTCATTCAGGACTTCATCTCTTTCCTTGCCTCCATAGGAAGGGCCACCTCCGACCCGAGCCACCCAGCAAGCAGTACCTCGGGGCCTTGCCTTCACCTCTGTTGGCAACACAGAGCGTCTCCCTCCCCTGCTCTCCTTGCAGGACACCACACAAATTCTCAATCCCAACCAAAGCCCAAGCTGAACAACCAACTAATTCGGTCACCGTCTGCTTCCTTTTGTCTCTCTCAAGAGGTGTAAAGCGCGGGGTCTGAGTAGCCTCATTCCTCATCTGGTCATCTGGGAGCTGGTCCTAGGAAGTACCAGCAGATCATGGGGCTGACATGGAAAGAGAATCCAACCAAAGGTTCACCAGCCTTTCATGAATCCCTCAAAAGCCTGTGCAGCCCACTGTAGACAAAATGCTAGCTACTGTTGTTTCAGATATTCAAAGTACAGGCCTAGATCATCAGAAAAATAAGTACCGAAACTCAAATTTACTTAGTTGATAAGAAGCCAGTGTACGGAGCACGAAAGAGGTCATATTTGTTAGCAATAATCTGTGTTGATGAAATCCTCCTTGGTCAGGAAATCAAGTCACGTCTTTCCAGCTGGACAGCAAATTTGGTATACACATATAAAATATGTATGAATAAAAGTCAAAACATGAAGAAATTAGTGGTTTTAATAAAATATGGTATATAATTTAATGAAGTTTTACATCTAATTTAATAAAGTACTGCTTTCAAATGCATTTCTTCCTGGATATTGCATGGGCCAGAGTGCCACATGAAGGATGGAGAATACTGCCTACAACATGAAGTGCTCACTTAGTATGAACAAAAGGAAAAGAATAATAGAAAATGTATGTTTATTTTTCAATGTTACCTTGACACACACATCAATTATTTGCTCCTAGTATATTCACTATAAGTCTAGGAAAGGCATGTATTTTTGAACTGCAGCAAATTACTTTCATCTGTGCCAAACTGTTTAAAGGAACATAAGCGTAAGGAGCTTGTAGAGTCATTTAACTTTGTACAAGAGTCAAAGTTTATTGTTGACATGAACATCAAACTAAATCTTAAGACTTCAACACCTATTTACAATTGAAGAAAAATCACAAAATAAGTAATGTCAACAAAAAAATGTATTACAAATCAGAGGAGCTCTAATTTGTCATTATTCTTATGCAAGTCCAAATTAGTGAAGTTTGGAAAGAAATACTATTTGTAGATGCAATTACTGTCACCAAGCTAGTTATTCTGAATTGTAATCTTAAATTTAAAAAACAGAATACTAAAGAACTTATCTATTGTCTGAAAGTAATATAATGTTAATGAATGTTTTGCTAAGAGAAATTTTGCAGCTGTTAGGACAAAAGAAAGCTTTTTGATAAATGTAAACTGTCCACTGATTTTCATATGAATCAGTTGCAGTGCACTCCACACGAAATCCTGGACCAACTGCTTAACGCTTCACTGGAAACGCATTCTGGGATCTACATTCTACATTGAGAAGGAAGCAGGAATTCAGTGCCAGCAGTGCCTGCAGAGGAAGGAGTTTTCCTCTCCTATGTTTTCTGTTTTCTTTGCTCTTTTTAAGTCAGGGTTGGTTTTGGGTCTTTTTTTTGAAAAACAACAACAAAGAAAACAACAAAACCACATTTACTTCATAAGGATCTACTGCTGTCCTTTGGCTGGCTATTCTGCCCTTTTTGTCATTTTTACACATTATCAATGTTGTCCTGCACGATCACCTAAAAAATGCTAGAAGCTATACTTTGGAGAAAGAAATTGACTAAACCTTTGACTAGCCAATCTCTACAAGATGACACATGACACTGAGAAAAATAACAACTTAAAAATACAAGAACGAATGGAGAATACAGTAAAGACAAGTTTGCTTCATTTCACTTCTTCCACATTATTTCGCAAGGAACTGGGGAAATGACAAATACACATATAAATAAAGTAGTAAAGAGTTGATGACAAGCTCCCTCTCCGTATTATTTATTTAATTTAGAAACATTTTACTCTGTTGAAGTTGTTTTTCACAATATTCATTTCCACTACATTGTATGTCCAGCTTTGCATAAAATTGTAGCTTACAAAGGGAGAAGCAGGATAGCAAATAGGCCCCATGTCCATTAACAAAATCAAATCTATAATAGATTTTCCATGCATTACATTATTTGTCTTTCACATATCCCCAGTGTCTGCCTCTATTATTAATAACAAAGGTCAGAACGCTTAATATTTGGCAGCGCGCTTGACACATAATTGATGGTGCAATGTGCTATAACAGTACTTTACGCATCTGCTCTGATTACGGTTGTCAGCTCATTTCATTTTCAAGGATTTTGTTGACAATTCTTAATAGGAAAATGCTGTCCTTAAACCCCTCCTTTTTAATACATTTGTATGCTGTATTTATTGACTGAAATGTATTAAAAATCAAGTAGGTAAATTCTAACATTGAAACAGTGTGCAAGCAAGTAGAAATATTGCACAAGAAAAAAATATGTATAAACACTTCACTTGCATATTTTATTGCAATTTTCATGTATTTCAGCACTAGTTTTTTTGGATGTTGATGCCACTAAAAAAAAAATCCTATTTAATATCTTAGCCATAGTTAATTATTAAATTCAACTTTTTTATCTACCTCTACAATCATGATAGAATAACCCTGATTTTTATCTCTTATGCATCAATTTGTCACTAATAAAACTGAATGACTGTCCACAATTGCAAACTTTTAAGTTACCATTCAATATAGCGGCAAAGCAGTGCCTTACAAAAGTGAAACAGTAACAGCATAATTTTTTATTTCATGTTACTTTAAATAAGTAGTAAGAACACTGCAGTTAATTTGAACTAAATCAAAACTTCATGAGAACAGCAGAGATTAGAATCAGTCTCTGTTCCAAAGAGCTTATAAAGCACATCAAACAAGTTAGAATGAAAGTATAAAATAAATATAATGGTTTGAACTATATCATGCTTTAAGCAATCTCTATTCATTCTGACGTTTTAAATACTAACACCAGGTAAAAAAAAGAAGTAAACGGTGGGGAGAGGGAAGAATGTACAAAGTGGATAGACAAGGAAAAAAAAAGAACTGTTTGTGGAGAGGATTTGAAAGAGGATTTGTTAAAAAGGAAGAAAAAGACATTGGCTACGAGGATAAGATTAAGACTATGGAAGTTTCACTAGTATAATATTAATGACATTTTTTTCTTTAGTTTGGAACATTTTTGGTGAGGAAGATGCATAAACTGCTAGAAAATCACCTTAGGCTTATATTATTTAATATTGCTCTCCTGTTTATGAGTACAAGTATTTAAACTGAGGTAGGTAGTCTAAAATTTCAATTTTAAGGGAAATCTAATTTTTATGCAAATCAGCATTTTTCAGGTAATAGTCAATTTAGATATTCTTAGAAAATCCTGAAAAACATAGCTAAGATTACAGATTTTCACAAAGGCACTTACGTTTGGTCCTTCAGTCAACCATTTGGCTGCTACAGAGGTTCTGAAATGTACTTCTCAGCTGGTGCTTATTTCTCAAGTACCTGCATTCCTGAATAGCTCTCGACATTCGCTAATAAAATGCCAGTACTTTCATACAGTCAATGGGAATTGCTTATGAAAATACCCTTTTCTTTAATCTGAGTCTGATTTCCCTGGGAAGCAGTGTGAGAAAAAAAAAAATCATTCCTCCCTTTCTAGATCAACTCCCTGCTCTGCTGCCTGGTTTCTTTAGAAGTTCTTCTTAGGTGGCCAGTTCTCACAAGTTTCTATAAGCCTGGGCAGTTCAGACATTGCTGTAGGTGACGTGGTATCTGATACAATCAGAGATGGTAAGTGCCATGAGAGAAATCCTTATGCTCTAGACATGCATATACGTGTGCGCAGAAATGAGGAAAAGTATCAATAAACACCACTCCTGACTATGATGGAAAGTAGTTTTGAGAAATGACCTTTTTTGAAGCAATTTCGCAACTAGATCATAGCAACAGAAAAGGGTTTGTTCTCATGCACTTGAGCCCGATCTTTGAAATTTGCATTGCTCCACAGCAGTAGTCTTCGATTTGTGGTCATAAAATCCTGCAGACTATTTCTAAGAATACAGCAAGTCATAATTGCAAAACAAATTAAGAAAGTCAAGCCCTTTATCAATAGACTCGATTCACTACTCAGGAGCTCACACTAGATGAGCCTACAAATTAAAGGTCAAAGGCTGTACAGCAGTCACGGAAATTTGTGGGATAAGCATGTGCTGTTTAAGTGCAGCTGCATCTGGATTCTTTAATTGATTCAAAGACTCATACTGAAGCTTCCAGCTAGCATTACAAATAGATTGGGAATCAGTAATGATTTGGATTATTGCTGACGAAGGGCTTACATCTGATTAAATCTTGGAGACACCAGGCAGTGCAATCTGTACCAGATGAGATTTGTGTACTATTTTGTTGGTCATCCTCAGGTACACTGATGAGTGGTGACAAACGTGAGGATCGCTGTGACTGGGTGCGTGCCCAAAAGAAAAAGGTAACCATTTGTAAGTAAAAATAAGGCCAACATTGTGCCCCCTGCAATACAACCGCGGCAGCCTGCGAGGTTCTGGTGCCAATCGCATGTGCCCTGAGTACGAAGCATCTGGGTTGATGCCAAACGGCAGTTCTGTAGAATTTGACTTGTTAGAAAAACAATATGTTTATTTTGAATACTTTCAAGCAACTTTTAACTAACACTGAGGAAGGTGAACCATGCAATTCTGAAAACTTAAATACTTAGAAATTCAACTCCAACTTAAAAGTTCTGGTTATAAGATCTTACTCAGAAAGTGATAAAACACCAGTTAGGATTTTTTTTTTTTAAGGTGTGAATATTGCTGGTTTTTAAAAATATCCTGCAACCTTTTGTTTTCCTTTCAACAGTCAGACGTATCTCATTAAAATCAGCACACAAGAATAAACTACCAGGCCTTTATAAGGAGATTGTTTATTGTCGGTCTTTACTGAGCTTTCACTGGTATTATCATTACTTCTATTAGAAACAGCCATTAGCTTTGTTGGTGAAATCAAACAAATATGGAGACAGTTTTTGAAGAAAATTATTAACATGATAACACTACAATTATCTGTCATCACTTCAGCAGATGTAATACAGGCAGTGAGAATTTAAAAAGCTTCTCAGTATCAAGTAGAGATTTACTAAGCAGAAAGGTGAGGGACAATCCCTTTATTTTAATTTGAATGCCAGGCTATTCTAAGATACTGCTTGAGCACAGTATGTGTGCTATGCAAAGAGATCCTAGAACCTAATTAGTGAGAAATAAAGAATTCTGGACATGTATCAAGTGATGGGCTTCAAAAAAGCAGTAGGCACAGCTTTAATGTAATGTTTTGTATTCTACAGGTCAATAGTACATACCAAAAAGTTTTCACTAAGAGCTGGAGTAAGAAATTGCACATTCTTAAGAACATCGCTGAGTTATGCTGAACACACAGGCTACAGCGTGTGGTGCATTCTCACTCTGATGAGAGTATTTAGTTTTCCATTTAATGCTCTTGTTTATTCTTGAATTTTTAACAATGTGGCCATTTATAGGACAGAAGGATTACAAGAACACATCACCTCTTATCATTGTTGTATAATATCTCTCATTACTAAGTAACTTGCCTTTTCACCAAGACTTTAAAACCACTATTTAAAACCCTGACCAAATGTAATTAATCTCTGGTCTAAATATTTACCAATAGGTCACAGAAATTTCTTCAATTAATTATAATTTTAAAACGGTTCTTAAAGTAAATAATTTCACAGGCCATGAAACAAGATCAATTGCATTTCAAAGGAAAAGTTGAACTTTATTCCTAAACAAATGTCTTAATCTAATAGGACATGATTTCTGTATTGTTAAACAAGCCTTGCACAGTTTACAGATCTGTACAAAAATATTAATTAGAAGACCACCTACCTTGTCACATTGCCTATTTCAACAAATATTCCAGCTATAAACACAATACGCTACTTAAAACTCAAAAGCTAAAGAATAAGGAGGAAGTTATAACACAGCAATTCCAGTTGCAAAATCTTTGTTTTAAATTATTACAAACAAGTTTTGTATATATGAAAAAGGAAACAGATAAAGGCTCTCAGAAACCTGTATGTTTTATTCAATTTTACAGTTTCTAATTGTATCCCATTATTATCTGATTATTGCATTTAGCGTCACATTTCTTCAGTTCATTTTACACAAGTCATTAAAAAAAAGTCTATTTCGTAACTCAAATGGACATGCCGGACTACCATATCACACAACCTTTGGTAATTAAGCTATTAAATTGTGTGATTTCATTAACAAAATACCAGAGGAAGCTTTTATTTTCATTGTCAAAGTAGTGCCCAAATATTTAATGTAAAGGTTCTTTGCTCATGTAGGCAAAAGAAAGAGATCATCTGAATTTCGTTAGCCTGGGGTAGGTACACAATGCAAATGACCTGCAACTCACTGTCCACTTGTGCTCACCCTGATAACCTGGGTTCGAAATTTGTTCCATCCTCAATTCTGCATGGAACATCCTTTGGATTGTCATTTGACATCTGTTACAGAGAAGTTATACAGAAACAAACCCAATTGTTTAGACACTGAGCCTATAATACTTTTTTCCTTGCCTTTTGATGCTGCAGAAAAAAACGGCCAGACAACAGAGAAAAGCAATCTTAATCCCAAAATTCCAAATGGATTAGAACAGTACAAAGAGAAGAAGATTTATTTTCAAGCCTTTAACATTACATTGAAAGCATTTTAAAACCAAAAGACAATAACAAAATCCTTCACCCTAACACAAAGCCATAATGTTCCATTAAGAGCAAATTATTTAAACTCGGAAAAATACAGTACTTTAACACATTGATATTTGAGACCTATGGAATAGTGTGGCATAGAAGAATACCATTTTATTCTTCCTATGTTTGACTATTCAGTACCAGCTGCCCACTTTCAGGTACTACCATCAAGAGCTGAAGTAATTTTCTCCACAGAAAGGGTAAGATGACATAAGGCACACCTTTGCTTTCCCTGATGGGCTAACTTCGTTGCAAACTACAACATAAAACATCAGTGGTTCCGTGCAGCTGTGACATCCCTTCCAAATTATGGGGAGGACAAAATAAAAGAAAAACACAGGTTTTTGATCACAAAAAGAGAAGTAATGCTTGTGCATCACTGAAGGAGAAAGCTTATCGTACCATGTAAAACCCGACAGGTGTTAAGGATTTGTTAGCAAAGCACGAGAGATGGGGGAAGGCAAAAGAATCCTTGAGAACAGCAAATTGAAGAACTAGACTGGGACTTCGTCACAATTCCCTTTCATGCAACCAAATCAGGAGAAATACATGTTGCCCATTATTTTTGGCTTAAATTATTTTGAATAGTGTATTGTACTGCAATGTTACTTAAACAGGGTCAGGGAACATCAGCAGTATTATACTAGATCCTAATTTATACTGACAGGACACATAGTAATCCAATGCTGGACACAGCATGTTATCAGAAGACTTTTTGAAGAAGGCTTGACTGCAGGATGAAGTTTTTGCAAGAACAGAATTACAAAGTATGCCCTGAGCTATCAACTGCCACTGGATTGCAAGAATGCATATAATCTCTGATGGAAAAAATAACATTGCACCTTGAAGTCCATGATAGCTGCCATTAGTTGAAACTTGTCCTGTACCACCTTGCTGAGTTGCCTGCATTCTTATCCAGATCCAGAAACTAATGAAAAAGAAAACGGATTTACAAGGATTATACATATTAAAAAGAGGCATACAGAGAGCAGAAGAAAGGGGAACAGAGGTTCTAGTTATTCAAAGTCTGTGGAAAGATGTAAGGAAGATGCTTAAAATTAAGCTAAGCATATGCATAAAACTTACTATTATATAGAAATCTTTTCTCATGTTAAGCTTTTTATCTGCTCTTAGAAGTAAATAATTATTTTGTGAAAAAAAAAATGGCTTTGCACCACTGCATTTTGTATTCACCTGGTCACAGATTCTTGAACAGAAGAACCCAGGTATCAGGTTTGTGAGGTGAAAATGGGAGTGAGGGAAGAAAGAGATAAGAGAGTAAAAGCTGGTTAGTACCAGTGCAACCCAACACCCATCTCAGAGCACCCTGAGATTCTGTTCTCCAGATGCAAAGGTACACATCTCAAAATGACAGATTCTAATACAAAAGGAAGAAAGAATTAAATCAAAGGGCTCTAGGCTTTCTGAATGTAATACGTTCTATCATATTAGTCAGTTTCCTCAAAATAAAAGGTTCCAGAGGGTTTTTTTTCGATTTTAGCAGAAGAAAGTGTCAAAGCAGGAGAATTTATGGAGAAGAGAAATTTCGAATTCTGTAGCACTACCAGCAACCCTTAAGGAAACACTTTTTCAGCCATATGAAACCACTTCCCAAAGTCAATCTGCAGCAATTATTTATAAGGATTTTCATATAAAACCATGATAGAGTTATGTGCACACAAAATTAATGTAGTAGAAGGACTGCTTTGACTTTTTTTCCCCAGCAGTTTATTGTCAGTACAATGAAGTATACACGCCTTTGCAGGATTGCAGTCCTGAAAACTGGAATTTTGGACATAGGCTTGTTAATACCAAGAGCCCACTGTAGTCAGTGAGGTTACCATTTAGAGGACCAGACCATGAAACAATTTCTCTCTGTTCTTCCACACGTTTCTAGCATTTCCTGTACTGAGAACTGCAGTTTCCTCAACACTTTGAGACAGCAGCTCTTTTCAAACAAAGTACGTTTAGACACAGGGAACACATGTCCCATTAGAGTAACTGGCAGTGAAAATGACATTTCTGGTATGCTGAATTAAATTTTGTTTCAAAAGAAAGTGTTTTGTTTATATTCAATTTTATTTGAACTAGGATCACAAAAGAGGGAAAAAATGTAAATGAATGATCTTTAAAAATATTTTGTTTCATACTGAAATAGTTCTAAAACAACTTGGAGAGCAATTATTAATGGAGTTTTTCAAACATGTATGTCAGATGCTGTTATATATTTTTATTGATTTACCTGGAGGTTATTTCTGATATCCCACACAATAGTCTCCCTTACTGTCTCAGATTTCTGAGAAGTCACATAACTGTCACCCTATGCTATTACAGACAAAACTAGAATAGTATCTATTCCTGTTTTCCTTTGAGAAGGAACAGAGTAAGAATGCAGAATTTTGGTGTTCCAAAAGATTTGGATTTTAAAAGTGTAGCCTTAATATGTCTCTCCGCATTTATTTGCATTTGTGATTTGGCTCAATTAGAACTATGGCTTTTTTTTTTTTTTGAGATGTCATTAAGATTGACTGTGCCTTTAAACAAATGTGCCCAGATGCTATGGGTACGGCTAATCACAGGCACAAAGGCCCTGTCAAGGTCAGGCTGCAAGTTTGTGTCTAATTGCCCAGTTATACATTCCTTGTTCGCCCAAATCTTCTACCAACTTCAATGGGATTTTTGTTTAGTGAGGATTACAGGATTTCAGTTCCTAGCTCAAGCATTGCATCTATACATCAGTGTGTGTAGTATGTTTCAGTCCCTATGGTCACAGTATCTGTAGTTTTACTAGCCCTAAATATCACATTGAGTTCACCCTCCCACAGTCTTAAAACCCAGTTTCCTTTTGTTATACTTGACATTCTTTTGCTTTTCTATGGTCTACATTGTTGGACTTTGAAAATTAGTTACCTGGCAGCCAATGTTTGTCCCACTGCTGCTATATTTTTCATTTCAAACATGCTAATTTGCTTTCAAAACCTATCGACCTAACTACTCTATTAGTCATTCTGCTAAAACACAAAGACAGTATTTTTCCTACTCCAAAGTCTTTTTCTTAGTTCTTGGTTACATTTCAGCTCCTTATTAAAGCAGTCTGGCGATTTTTAGATGATCTTGCCCATAATAGTTTTTGTTGACTTCTCTAAACATTTTTGCCTGTCACAGCATGTTTATATGATTAATTCTCAATTCCATTTTTTTTTAGATGTTTACATCAGGTCGCCTGCAGTCATTCCGTAGTTTACCCCACAACATGTGTTCATAAAACATTTTTCCATCATCATGCAAACTTTGCAATCTAGACAAAGTGCATGTATCATTTTTTATCAGACCAGCTGCACAGCTCAAAGGCAAGGGTGTTTCTACGTTGTCAGTTCAGGCCTTTTGGTCTCTTCCTCATCCAAACTGAACGCATGAGGAAAGCCAGACACAGCTGACATGACAGTTCACTCAAGGGCCTGCTTCTAACAGTGCAAACACAAAATGCCACAAGTCCGTCCCCAGCGTATCCCAACTGGTCTGGCACCAATGAAGCCCTTCGGCCACCTCCCAGAGCACGCAATGGGCACCCGCAGCATTACGCCCCGCAAACACCTTTCCAGGGGGCTGAAACACACTCTTTGACTGTTTAAAAAACAAAACATACCCCCAAAAAAACACAACAAAAAATCCCTCTGAACTGAAGGACCCTTCAAACCAACAACAACATAGAAGAAATTATTCCTCAGAAATGTTATATGGGAGCCAAGGGGACCCATATAAACTGCTACGCTAAGTGCGTGTGGTCAGCCTGCTCTGGGCAGCATCGACAAGGGTCAACCCATGCCCAAGCAGCCTGGGGGCTGGAGTTTGCCCTCTACTACAGTCCACAAAGACCACTCGGATGTGGTCTTTGCTTCCTTAAGAAATACCATATGCATGACATACATATGGTGCAACCTTTGTCAAAATCTTGATCAGCTCCTAATGCCTCCCAAAGTGATGCCTGGCACATGGACTCCCTGGAACGTGAAAACAGATCGATGAAATTAGAAGACAACACATATAATTTACAACTCAATAACTCCCCATGCAGGTACTGTCACAGGGAAGCCAAGCAGCTTCAGGGTGCTACATTTTAGTCTAATAACTTTATTGTTTCATATTAATTTTCTGTTGTTTCTCAAGATATTTACCAGATAAATTTTTAGGAAACGGGCTTTTGCTCAATACTCCCTCCCAAGCAGGGGCTTTGTGAAAATGTAGTTAGCTGAAGCTCTCTGACCAGCTATAATTTAAACATCACCTCCATCCCTGGAAAGATGATGGAGCAACTTATCCTTGGCACCATCTGAAGGCATATCAAGGATAACAGGGTAATTAGAGGCAGTCAGCATGGCTTCACCAAGGGGAAGTCGTGCTTGACCAACCTCATAGCCTTTTATGAGGACATAACCAGGAGGACAGATAATGGTAGGACAGTGGATGTGGTCTATCTTGATTTCACTAAAGCATTTGACACATTCTCCCATAGCATCCTTGCTGCTAAACTGAGGAAGTGTGGTCTGGACGATCGGGTAGTGAGGCTGACTGTGAACTGGCTGAAGGAAAGAAGCCAGAGAGTCGTGGTCAATGGGGCAGAGTCCAGTTGGAGGCCTGTATCTAGTGGAGTGCCTCAAGGGTCGGTACTGAGATCAGTACTATTCAATATATTCATCAATGACTTGGATGAGGGAATAAAGCAAGTTTGCTGATGACACCAAGCTGGGAGGAGTGGCTGACACACCAGAAGGCTGTGCTGCCATCCAGCGAGACCTGGACAGGCTGGAGAGTTGGACAGGGAAAAATTTAATGAAATATAACAAGGGCAAGTGTAGAGTCTTGCATCTGGGCAGGAACAACCCCAGGTTCCAGTATAGGTTGGGGAATGACCTGTTGGAGAGCGGCATAGTGGAAAGGGACCTTGGAGTCCTGGTGGACAGCAGGATGACCATGAGCCAGCACTGTGCCCTTGTGGCCAAGAAGGCCAATGGCATCCTGGAGTGTATTAGAAGGGGGGTGGTTAATAGGTCAAGAGAGGTTCTCCTCTCCCTCTACTCTGCCCTGGTGAGACCAGGACATCTGGAATATTGTGTCCAGTTCTGGGCCCCTCAGTTCAAGAAGGACAGGGAACTGTTTGAGACAGTCCAGTGCAGAGCCACAAAGATGATTAAGGGAGTGGAGGAAATGCTGAGGGAGCTGGGTCTCTTTAGCTTGGAGAAGAGGAGACTGAGGGGTGACCTCATTAATGTTTATAAATATATAAAGGGTGAATGTCAGGAGGAGGAGCCGGGCTCTTCTCGGTGACAACCAATGATAGGACAAGGGGCAATGGGTACAAATTGGAACACAGGAGGTTCCACTTAAATATGAGAAGAAACTTCTTCTCAGTGAGGGTAACAGAGCACTGGAACAGGCTACCCAGGGAGGTTAGGAGTGTCTCCAGAGAAGGAGACTCCACATGTAACCTCATCTAGGTGTTCCAGCTCCAGCAGGGGGATTGGACTAGATGATCTTTCGAGGTCCCTTCCAATCCCTACCATTCTGTGATTCTGTGATTTCTGTTGGATTGAACAGAAAAGTGTTAATGCTGAAGGACTTCATACATCACAGACTCAGGTTTCTGCTACTGCAAGCATTTCAAACAAAATACCAAAATAATCCAACCAGAGCTGTCCAGGTAGAAAGCCAAGCACTTAGTAGTCTTACCATTAGGAAAACATTATTTGTGTGTCTCGCACGCTCTGAACTCCCTCACGCTTTTCATCCTGTCTCAGGCCCATATTGTCTATACTAAAGTAATGTTCTCAGTGATATATTCTCCACTGTTGTAGCAGAAGACTTTGATATACATGTAGAAAAATAATAAAAATAAAAATAAAAATAAAAATAAAATCTGTGTTAGAGAAATACATGGGTTCCACAATTAATTGTCAAGAAGAAACTTAACTATCTGTTCTATCGATTATAAAGATGGTGAGCACTGAACATTTTGATTATGTTAAACATCTAGTTAAAATTTTTCTAATTCTTAAATGCTTTAAAAAAACGATGCCTGATGACTTCTCCTATAGACTTTGTTTCTAACCAGGCCAGTGGTCTTCAGCTTATGCTGGTCTTTGGGCAGCATCAAATGTTTATGTTGGCCTCAGTTTTAACTACTCATTTCTGATTTGTGAGCAACACATTAACAGCGCTACAGGCTGTGTGAGTTCACAGACTGATATTTGTCTGTACAACTGTGAATTATAGCATTTTAAGAGAGTAGAAAAAATACCATATTCCCCTATCTATGTTTTTAGGTTAAACATATAACTACAGTTACTTTCCATCCTCTAGTGTACAATGAACTTCAGTATAATTTCATCATCATTGGAACAAGATTTTTTGAGCAGCAGATGAAAGATGAATTGGTTACATGAGAATCAGAAGCATTAACTAAAGTGACACACTGGGTAAAGTATATTTATTCAGTTAAAAAGTCACCAGTTAGTTGCAAGCAACAGAATATATATAATCAGTGCTCAAGTTTTGTAGTTTCTCTGGTATCACTATGTGAGTGATGAGAATACTATTTACTGGGGTCTACTTTCAAGGTTACATTATGTTCCAATACAGTGTGAAACAGTCACTGCCAATCAGCATATGTACCAGTATTTTCCGTGCTTGAAAAGCACATGCTAGTCAGGAGATTTTATCAGCTATTTGCTTTAAACACAAAAAAGCACTTAACTCCTACTGATAAATAAGAGACATAAACTCACTGCTGAGTGTGGGACACTGCTACAAGGGTACTTGTCAGTCAACAGGCGCTGTCAGGTCTGGACCACATGCAGGAACAGTAGTAATTAACTTTTGGGGCCTCAAGCACAAGTCTGGCCATTGTACTCTCACCCCCATTGGCATCTATGGCAGCAGCAGAGTGCACAGCTACTTGCCAGATGATGCAGAGACCAGTAGATACTTGCTGGCATTGCATGAGAACTTCCAGTCCTCTTTCAGTATCATGATATTTGGTCACATCAAATAAGAGAATAACAAGAACTGGCAGATTAATTCAGTTTAAAGGTTATACTGCTGTAATTTAAATGAAGGATGTATTCTCTTTTTATTTTATCTGTAAGATACACAGAGCATACACATGGAGGGTATGACTCAGAACTGGACAATTCAATTTTTGGAAGGTAACTAGCCCTGACAAGTTAAGTGCACATTTTTAAACTCAACTTAAAACTGTATATTTTCTGTGAATTGAAATTCTTGTGTGGCTTATTTTGACCTTTCAGCAAAGCCTGCACTAAACCATGGTAGTTTGTAGCCTGCAGACAGAAGAAAAAACACTTTCCCTCTGAAATATCCAGATACATCTTTTTCCATCCTCAGCCTTTTTCAGATTTTTAACAAACACTTCTCATCTAAGGATAGACCCTTTTCTCTACGACTGTACATGGTTGGCTTCCTGAGCTTAGTTCCAGCATTCCCTCAGAGCATTCCTTGCTTGAGATGCCTAAAATTCCTCTCAAGAGTCTTTAAGACCAAATGACACGTTTATTAAAATCTCTCTCAGCACCGAGTGTCTGCAGAATGATGCTATTTGCACCTGCTGAATCTGCCCACAGACAGACTCCAGTGCTGTCAAACTCAGCATCTTTCATCGGGCTAAACACACTTGGAGGTGGTTTTGGAGGGCACATGGGCATTCCATATATGAACAGCAACAATTCATGATACTCTCCATTTACAAAATTAGTATTCAAATAGTAGCTGCAGGGAATACATGGGAAAGGGAACAATGCTATAAGTCTTCAGTTCCTACAGCTTTGCCCAGTGGCAGAAGACCACACTCACTAGAAGTCCCATCTCAATTCTTTGAGATAGCCGTGTCAGGCAAACGTCACTGGCAGGTAGAATTATAGCTATTTATTAATACAGCCAAACTTGAAGGAACAGAATTTCTGGGGGGTGGGGGAGGATGGATGGCACCCTGTAACTAACTGTACTAATATTTCTGATAAAAGGCTTTACATCTGCTAATAAAAGGTAGAAGTTACCCTTGTTATCAAGTGTTGAATCAGGTGGTATTACAAAGATGTTGATTTGCTGTTTATTTAAAGGGATTGCCTCAGGATTTATAATTAACCTGGTCTTCAGAGAGCATGAGCTATCCTAGCATCCTAGATAGCAACAGATGTCAGAAAGTGTACACCCAGACAGAAAATATGGCACATTATCTAAATAAATAGTTTCCTTTTTTGTTTTTACAAAGGAGTATTGAATAGACAATGCAGTATAATCAAATCCAGCAATAGTATAAATGGCATGAACAAATATATGTATGTGCTCTTTCATAATTTCAGATTTATCACAGATAGATTACTGAGTCACATTGTCATGATTTCAGATATATTATTCAGTCACATCGAAACCTTTTTGATGTATAAAGGACCAACAATGTGTGGGAAGACTTAAAGAACTGGGAAAAATAATTGTCATTAAAAATGTCTCCCAAATGTATCTAAAATGGGTAAATGCAGCCTAAAACCTGAAATTGAGTGGCTATTGCTTATTTTGATTCATGTATCTGAGTGCCTTACAAAAGGACATATTTTGCAAATACAAGAAAGTATTTAGCTCCTCTGAAAAAAAAAAAACTGGCACAAAGACATGGATTTAGAATCCAAACTTTCACAGCATTGCCAATGTTTGTAGCTTATACTAAAAGTCTGGATTCTGGCACTCACGTAGTTACAAAAAATCATGTCTTTAAAATACACTTAACATCTTCTGATAGTGGGCAGCAGTTTTAAAAAAATAAACCTTAAAAGAAAAGAACCACACCAAAAAATAGAAAATTTGTCAAATTTCTGCATCTTCTGTGTTATACCTGACTCTCAATTTCTAGTTATTTCAATACAGCAGTAATGCTCTAAGCATCTGGAATTCAATACTCCAAATGCAAGTCTAGAGAACAGATGCCCCTTAACACAGGAGTATTTGAACTGAATACTGAAAACTGTAATCTCTAAAAGGGAAAATTTTTATTACAATTTATTCTTTTAAAGAACAAGAATTAGTAAGATTTATTACAGGAACACATTCTCCTGATATGCATATGTTTGTAAAACATGAAGATACAGAATATAATGAAAGTTCTTAATTATATTGAGTTGTCTGCATTTGAAAGACAGACGTTAAGAACAGATTGAGAAAGCTAATATCTGGAAAATTTCATCCCACGAAGAAGTTACTTTATCTTGAAAGACAGGTGAACTTTAACACCGACAAAATATATACACACAAATTATAACTTTTCAACAAATAAAAAAAAAAAAGGCATTGATTTCATTTTTAAAGAAATGACAAAAACTGGACAAGCCTCCCATTCTGTCACTTGCATTGATTTTGATTGTGTGTTACAAGACTCCTTTCAAGAAAACCTCTCTCTTAGTCCTCCTCGTCCTTCCCCTGGATCCTCAATTTTAACATCCATTTCTCTGGGATTCCACCTTCTTTCCTTTAATATTGACTCGAGAGTAGTGTTTCACCTTCTGATCTCATTCCCTTCTGGGATATCATCAGGGAAATGAGAACTCCTACAACAATACTGAAAGGATTAATGGCAGTAGAAGTACTCTCCCTATCAAGCCTAAATACAAAACCTGGAAACTGAAGAACAATAATTCAATTTTACAGCAACATTAAAGGTTTTGACATTTTGACATCTGCACATTCTCCGCTGGAATGTGAGAAATTAACTTGATGGTTTCTAAAAAATCGGAATACATGTATTTCTATGCACCTCCCTCACTCCATTATCAAACAATAGCTTGCATAAACCGCTAACTTTAACAAAGCATTGAAGCTGTAAAAGCATAGTGCATTTGTATGCTATAAACATACAGCATATTCCACTAATTGATTATTTGAGCTTGGCCAGGAGAGGCCCCTGAGAAAAGCTACTTGTAACTGGCCTCCACTGACTACACTCTGGAACCCAATCTTCCAGTCAACCAGACCATAACAGAATACTGCAAGAAACAAAAGCTTCGAAAACCTTGCTGAAGTCAAGGCAGATGAAATCCATTTCTGTACCCTCATTCACAGGTCTAATTTCATCACAGATGGTGATCAGATTAATCAAGCATGATTTTACCCTTGGCATAACCATGCTGCTTCCAGAAGGATCCCATTTGCCAGTTCCCTGAATAAACCAAACTTTGCTTTAATGAAGTCCAGAATGTATATACTGTGCTACTTGCCCTCCTCACTCCCCTTGGGATGTTGAGCTCCAGTACTTCATGGTTGCTATAAGCCAAGGCTGCCACTGATTATTACTTCCTTGGCCAGTTCTTTATTTGTGAGGACAGTGTCACCCAGGAATATTGCATCTACACTAGAGTCCATTGACAGTCTCCAGAAACATCCTGGGTTGCTTATATGCGTTCTCCTTTCAGCAGGTGTCAGGGAGGCTAAAGTCTCCCCTACAAACAAGAGCCTTTGAGTTGCTTAAGTATGACTGTGCCCTCTTCCTTCACACTGACCAAATGATCTGTAACATACACTTACCATGTCACCCATACAAGCCCCTCCTCTGACCCTAATCCACAAGCAACCCGTCCACTCAAACTGCTTCTTCATGTAAATGGAAACCTCCATCCCTTTGTTCCCTGCCTGTCTTCCTACATCCATCCATCACAGTTGTTCCAACGATGTCTTAGTGATGTGCCTGTGTGCAGAGCTCTGCCTCCTCCTGATTGACTCCTAGGTTGTGTGCATCTCTGTGCAGGCAATTCTTCCCTGACAGCCTATAAACCAGAAGATTTATGTTTTGCTTTGGTGTCCTCCCTCAGATCTGACCATCTGCTGATAGTACTTTTCTGTCTGTCATCCAAGTTTTGGATTATTTTCTCCCAACAAATTTTTTCCTTCTCTCTAAAATCTGTTTCTATCCCTATCCATTCCAGTAAGAAAACATTTTAATTAAAAAGTGTGTACAGACAATCTGACAAAGTAACAGTTTGCCTGTCAGCTATCCCACTTTCAAATTAACATTGCTACTTTTGGGAAAGCTGTACTGTGGTAAATTAAAATGATTAAAAAGCTGTAGAAGCCTATGGCATTAGAATGTTCAACCAGCATCATATATGCAGGCAATGGAAGAAAAGGCTATTAGCCAAACAAGACTAAAATCTCTTATAACACAGTGATTTTAAAGACTGGAACTGCAAACTGAAAATAATATCCAGGATTGAGTAAACAGCTATATACGTGCAGCTATCCTGCACTGGTACTCCAACTCATTTAAAAGCTACCCTAGAGAAGACTGCAGTCCTGAGACTGCCCAACTTCATAGTTTTGCATGGGATACACTCTGGACTAGGACACAGGCTCCCTACCTGGGAGGTGCTGCTGACTCTTGAGGGACAAGATGCCTTGCAGAGGGATCTAGAGAGATTGGGCAATGATTAACAGGACGAAATCTAACAAGAACCAATGCCGGATACTGCACCTGGGATGGAGCAACACCAGGCACAAATACAAATAGGGAGAGGAGTGGCTGGAGAGCAACCCTGCAGAAGGGATCTGGGGATGCTGGTCGACAGCAGTTCAGTCTGAACCAGCAGTGTGTGCCCTGGTAGCCAAGAGGGCAACGCACATCCTGGGGTACATCAAACACAGCGCAGCCAGCTGCTCCAAGGAGGTAATTGTTCCGCTGCATTTAGCCATGGTGGGGCCTCCCATCGAGCACTGTGAGCCCTGCAATTCAAGAAGGATGTGAAGGTCCTTGAATGCATCCAGAGGAGGGCAACAAAGCTGGTGACAGGGCTGGAAGACATCCTGTGGTGAGTCGCTGAGGACTTTGGGCTTGTCTAGTTTGGAGAAAAGCAGGCTGAGGGGCAATCTCATTGCTCTGTACAGCTTCCTGAGGAGGGGATGTGGAGAAGGAGGTGCTGAGCTCTTCTCCCCAGTATCCAGTGATAGGACACATGCGAATGGTTCAAAGCTGCCCCAGGGAAGGGGCAGACTGGACGTTAGGAAGCATTTCTTTACAGGGAGGGTGCCCAAACACTGGACCAGGCTTTCTAGAGAGGCAGCCAATGCCTCAAACCTGTCAGTGTAAACACTTAAAAGAGGCCTTTGGACAATGCCCTTAATAATTTGCTTTAACTTTTGGTCAGCCCTGAAGTGGCCAGGCAATTGGACTAGATGATTGTTGTATATCACTTCAACTGAAATATTCTATTATATTCTAGTAACTGGAAGTGACCTATGTTACCCTTTTGAAGCTGAACTGCATGCTGAAAAGCAAGTCTAAAACCACATTACAAGGAAGAGTTTCTCAGGAAAGGCGACTGCTGCACTGCCACAGAAAAGCAGAAAGGGCAGCTGCTGTAACTCTTAAAAAGAAGCACAGAATGGCTTGCAACACTTATGTTACCATGGTTCGGGGCTTAGATATATACAATACAAAGCAATAGAGCCCAAAATGCGTCCTAAACCAGAAAAATCAGCAGGGCCTCAGTTCTGCTGGGGATATTGCTCAGCAAGACATGGAAACACTGAGCAACAGTGAGTAACACCAGCCTCACATCCTGAACTACAATTCCACTTCTTTGGCCAAGCCTGCAGAAAAGCTTCAGACAATGATGAGAAGAGTCTCATTGTGGGCTACCATTTATAAGATATGTATGATGTTTCTCTTCCAGCAAGTCAATAGACTGATGATAATTTAATATTTGCTTAGTGAGTGGAGGTCACTAAAAAACCAAGATGTTATTGACCCCTATACTTGGCTCAGAGAATCTCTGAGAGAAGGAACAGACACACATCCCAACGTGCCGAAAAAAAAAAATTGTTAATATTAACTACTGAATTGAAAAGCATACCAAACAACTCCCATTAGTGGGTTATTGCTATAATATTGTAAAAATTGTAATCACTCATTACTCCTCATAAACAAAATACTCTCAATCCAAATTTCCCATTGTGAAGGCACTTTCAACCAGACAACACTGATCACATTTTTTTTCCAACTAAACCAGTGAGATAATCCCCAAGGTTAAATTAAAGTGATATACACATCTATAGGGCTGAAGTACAGACTAGCCATTATTTTAAATTTATTTTTGAAACAAAGCTGTTAATGAAAGAGAAACATTGTCTAGCGACTACTCCTGTATTTACAGACTCTAAAGCAAGACCATATAACTGTTGAGTATAATTTCCTATATATTACTTGGTTAGAGAAAGTTTTTTAGAAGCTAGATCATAGTTCAAAGAAAGGCATAGAAAAACCAAAGATGCAGGACTAAAAGCTACGATGTTCCCTATCACTCCATGAAGACTTTGTTTCAAAGTTTAAACCAAAGCAGGTTGTATAACATTATAACAGCTCTAGACTAAAATCAGAATTATTCCTACGGATAAGTTCTGCTCAGTTTTAAGTTCTAGAACAAAAAGGCAGCCCCATCCCTTTGCTAGAAGTGCCCACAAATTACTTAGAAAAAAACCAAAACAAAACAAAAAACCCCCACACAAAACAAAACCAAAAGAAAAAAAACAACCACACAAAAAACCTCCCAGACAAAATACACTCGAAGGAGCAATTCTGTCTTTACAGCTGTTGTGACCACAGCTACACTGATTTTAGTGGAGTTCAGACTATTTACAGCAGTTGAAGATCTGGTCTTCCAATTTAAATTCTGTCTTGACTTTGAGTAATTCTGTTGAGGTCACTAGAACAGGGTTACTCAGGACATAAATTTGCCCCAAGGGCTTTTGTTGCCTAAGCTATATTTATATTACATTAATGTATAAACAGAAAATGCCTAACAAGTTCCAGTAAAGCAATTCAAGTAATTAGTTTGTAACTTGTGCTTAGGTCTCTCAAGGGTTACTGAGGGTCAAATTAGGGAAACATATTTCTGAAAAGCACAAGCCCTGAAATAATAAAGTTTCAGCTTACATTTCAAAGTGATAGCACCTCTGTCTTTTGACTTCTAATGATCATTTTATAAGCAAATGGATTACAATGACAGAATAAAAGACAACTGAAATAATGGAATATCATATTAAAAGGCAAATGGTAGTTTTGTGTGTTTCCACAAATAAAAATACTTTACTTAATTTCTGCTTAAACTTCAGAGCATGAGAAAGCCACAAGTAACAACAACACAAAAGTAATACTTTTTCAGTATATTCTAAAATAAGAAAAACAATTCAGATGCAAACAAAAAGTATTGTTTATTTTGTACTATCAGTAACCTATCCTAGTCTGGAGTTGAAAATTTAGTAAAGATTGCATTATATAAAGCACATACAATTTAGCAGGATTAGGGCTTAGAAATTAAGCACCAGTGGAATGGAATCAACTATTTAAGGAAACTGATGACACTTTTCACACACATGAGCAGCATAGTCCTGCCTTCTTTTACAAGCTGCAGTGTGATTTAATTTTAGAAGACAAAAATTATGTAACTTGAAAGTCAAGAAACAGTATAAGACATGCATTATCTATGAGAATGCCAGGAATGAGAATATTTTTTTTTATTAACTAAACCTGTCTGAGAACCCTAAAGAGCCACTAACATAGAATTAAAATAAATTATCAAAGGTCGCCATGCACCAGTTGTTCATTTGGATAACTATAAAGACAGATACCAGCCATTGATAACTCTCATTTACTGAATTTATTAACAAGCTGCAGGAATGTTCTTGTTGCATTACATGACTATGCATATTGAACAAGTGTTTTATTTCAACTTTACTTTCTTCCATTTTACATAGTCCACAACCATTTACACTATGCAAACACGTAACAATTTCTTTTAGATCCTGTTACATCACACATGACATTTATAAACACACCTATTAGTTACAGAAAACTGAAAATAAATAGTAAGGAAATGCAATCTCCTTAAGGCCTAAAGAGGATAGATGAATCATGATTTTAAGATGATTACTTGTAGCATGTAGTTCACCAGCTTTATATACATCAAACCTCTGGATTTTTTCATGCTAAATACGTATATCCCTTATTTAACAGTTGCTGACAAAGCAGACATTTTGAAAATGGAGATCAAAAGGAATAAAATAGTAAAATCTGTTTGAGTCCAGTTAACAATACAAAAACATGATGCTTCCATATAGGGCCAGAATACTCAGTGACGTGGGCAGCCACAAAAACATCAACTTAAATGGAGTAAGACAGAAATACATATTTCTGAAATATGGGCAGAAATGGAAAAATGCTTTTGACACAGCTCATGAAAGATGGCGAACCCTGGTAACACACAGGTATTTGTGATGCTGCTTTCAGGTTGCATTATAGTCTTATATAAAAATGTTCCTAATTTGTTTGTGTGGAAATACTTCTCATTTGTAACTGTAAACAAAAAGTCCTTTGAATTCAAAATGGAATTCAAGCAAGTCACATAGTTCACACTGAAATAAAAGGAAATATTATTGTTTCTGATTTATGGGGGAGGAACAGCTGGCACTTATTATGTCTATGTACTACATCAATCACCAGCAACACATACACTCTGATAAATCTACCTTATGTCCCTATCAATACAAAGCTGTTTTTCCTTTTCTAGACCAGATTGTTAGCTTACGTGAAGTGGTGCAGCTCTAAATCCAGCCCTCTATTGTCTAATCAGTTCAAATGATTTACCAGGTACAAATTTATCTAGTTTAGCTTTTTTTTTTTTTCTCTTCCCTTCAAATAAAACCAAGTGATTGAGTTCTGCACAGAAAACTCTTATGGGATAAACAAGAGAGCACCAGCAAGTACTGCTGGTTTTGGCCAAAGTTGTAATTACAATAGATGCCAATTTGTGCATCATTACATCTACTACAGCACGTGCTGTTTATAAACAAACAATATACTGCGGCAGGATAGTGACAAGAATGAAAAGAATAAGGTGGTGGCAAGGACGTTAGCCACAGAAAGATGAGTAGGACATGGCCTCATGATCCAACCGCCCCACATACATGACATTACTACTGGGAAACAAACCATGCTTTAACTTTCCGATCTGCTGAGGAAAGAACAAAGCAAAACAGATTGTCCAGCAAGCTTCTGTTACATGCTTATCACAATTTTCGGTACAAAGGATAGAGAAAACCACTTGAAAGCAAACATTTCTAAAATCAACTCAAACTACACAGGAGGACTTACTCCAGAATGTAAAGAAGGAAATAGAGTTTTCAACTGAAGAACAGTCCATTAACTTTCAAAAGAAAGTTGACCTACCTAATGGAGAGGAGCAGCTTACTGATAGATTACACTAAGAAGACAGATTTATTTTGGAGGGGGGCTTTATTTTTTAAAAAAGGTCAATTACAATCAGGCAGCTGATGTGACCAACAGAGTGACAAAGAGCTTCAACTAAAATGGGGAAATCATTCTACTGCATGTTAATCTGGATGTTAATCCAATTACTTTGTCTAGTTTTCCCTAAAATACTTTCAATTTTGACAGAAGGAACAACAGAGCTACTAGTTGCTGTCCTTGAGAGGATAGCCAATCTGCAGGACTGGTGGTTTCAGGAGACTGGAAAAGAATACCAGGGATCCTATCCCAGACTCAACTCCAATTGCACAAACACTGGAGCAAACAATAAACAAACAAGCTGTTTGCAAGTTCTTGAGGAGTGGGAAAGAAGAAGAATCCTCGCTCCCTAGCCCCCAAGAGACTGTAAACATCTGATACGACTGTGCGCAATGCACAAACCATGACAAATGAATATCATCATCTTTTCCTGTTATGACAGGCAAAAGGTTCATTCTGATAAGGAAGCAGCAATAGGGATTAGATGAGTTAGGATAAACCCTCTGGATAGGAATAAGCAGCATTCCAACATTTTCACATGGGTAAGAACCATACTTTCTCCCTGTAAACCCACAGTCCAGTCTCACTGGTCCCAGCACCCTTCTCCCAACCTTGTACCATTCCCTCATCCAAAAACAGACACTTGTCAGATCCAGCCTCTGCAGCTAGACAGATCATAAATACTTGTAAACTCACTATTTCTGCCACATAATAAAAGTTTGCAGCCAAAACCTGCTGTAGCTGTACATCAACATTCGTATAACACAGCATTGCCCCCCGCCCCTGCTCCATGGTCCTACCCCATGCATGATTTTGTGAGGTCCTGTGGCCAAAGGGACCCACTTAAAAGATACTGATAGGCAAACTTGGCCCTTTCTCCCATATGTTGCACTGGTTAAAGACTTCAAGAAACAGGAACAGTTGTCATGGAGCTGCACTTCCTCTTATAATTATTTTTGAGAAAAAATCTGTCCTTTTTTCTGCCAGCTCACATGCCTGACCCTTGTTTTCTTGGAAAGCTTGTGACCTCAGTTTGAATTACAACCCTCATCTTGTCCACTCTGTAATTTATTTTGACTTTAGTAAGACTTTTTCCTTGATATTCTAAGGTGCAGGAAATATGGTCTAGAGGAAGTTACTACAAAGAGGGAAGCAAAACTGCTGGAAAACTGTACCCTATGTTGTTTATCACTGGTTCACCAAAGTGAGCACAGCTGTACCCTTGGTGCTGTGCTGTTTAACATATTCATTCTGGATTTGCATGGCAGAAGAGGGAGGTGCTTACAAAACATGCAGCTGACTACTTTGCAAAAGCTTTGGAGAACACAATCAGAATTCAAAAGGAGCTTGGCCGATACGAGAATTACTCAAAGAGAAAGATGAAGATATACTGTTAGGACACTTCCACTTTTCAGGATCTTTTAAGTTCTGTCCTTCAAGTGGGAATACTCAACTGGACAAATACATATTGAAGAAGTTCCAACTCTGTAGCAGCTCTCCAGAAAAGCCATCAATGAGTCACAAGCTGAATACAAGTTCAGAGCTACAAAGAACAAACTGAAGGGACCGTTGTTTAGTCTAAAGAAGAAGAGCTTGAGGGGAGTAAAGGGCTAAATACAAAGGAGGAAGAAGTAAGCCATCTTCTATATACATGTTATCCAGGACAAATAGTAACAGACTTACATTTGCAGCACAGAATATTTACACTGAATGTTAGAAAAGAGAGTTGTGTTGAATAATCTCCTCTTTTAGAAATCTAAACAGATAAGTATATAAGCAACGTTCCCTATTTGTCTCCTAACAGTCCCACACAAAGACCTATCACGGCTTTTTTATTTGCTTTTAGTCCAGCCAGTGTCTTGCTTTTCTGCCAGTCTTATGGTAAACCTGCACCACCACAGAAGAAGTTACAGAAAGCATTCAAGACAAATTTGTCTAATAGAAACAGATGAGCATATCTTATTAAAAATTGTTACAAATATATTAAAGTACATGTAACAACATAAGGATGTTGACTCGACATTTCTTTGAGGCTTCAGCTAGATTCAGTGGACCAAATAGTGCTTCAAAATTCATACGGACAGCTCTATATGAGAGTTTGATTCCTTGAAAAAGTGTCCTTGTGTGTAGTTAATGATTTACTTTAGAAGGAAAGTACAGTTGCTTTAAAAAAGCACAATAAATAATCCAGTAGACTGATTTTTCATTAAATGTGGTGGATATAACCAGCCAACGAAATCTCTTTCCGAAAATGTAGTAAGTACTTATAAACTATTATTTTGTGCTGCAGTCAAAAAATGACATAACAGATGCTGTTTGGACACCCGTTCCAAAAGCAGGACTCTGTCTACCATATTGCCACCTGGTACCTTAAGAGGGCAGGGGAAAGGAAAGAGAATAAAAATGAAACAGATCTTTTGACTAGTGATTCAATTCCAAATGCTTGTTTAAGGTGCAGTACGACTCTCACAAGGAATATAAATACAATTTAAAATGTAGGAGTTCTATTGGGGTTTTTTGTTGTAATTGTGAAATTAATTAGGGCTCTCAGACTACAAAATCCACTCTAACCATGTAACGCCACATATGTAAGGATACGTAAAAGTGAAGAAAAAAAACCAACAGGTTTTACAAAGATAAAATACAAGGGGAGTCACAGCAGTGAAATGTAATCTTTCAGCCAGCAGATCACACTTTTCTGTCTAGCTACTTTTTTCCATTCAAGAATTCAGACATAAGCCACCCATCTCTGCACTGGCTTTACATAATATTTAATCTATGGCTTAGCTACAAAATGACCCTCTGTTCCAGCTTGCATCGTTCAGCAGAAGACAGCTCTTTGTGTAACAAACACTTGTGTAGTTGTTTGATTAATTGACCCACTAGAAGAATCTTAAGTTCTTTAGAAGGAGAAGAAAATGTAGTCTTGAAATAATACATTCATAATATATGCACCTCAACACCAACATTTCTATCTAAATCTCATACACATAATACCAGGAATCATTCTTAAGTTAAAGCTTCGGATTTAGAATTATGACAGCCTACTAAACAGGTAAAAAGAAATTATGACATGATTTAAATTTATTTTGCCATTTTGTTTAATAAAATATTTTATGATAATAAGGTAGCTTTATACTGAATTATGAAACACCTAGAATTTCATTTGTCTGGTGAAATACAAAATAAATTGTAATCTAAAGTAATACAAAATAGTATCTTGCTTTCACATAAAGTAAGTTAGCTTAGGACACAGAAAACCAGAAATCATACCTCCTTTTAAAAACAAAGCCCAAAAAAGCTCGTACGTTACTCTAAACAAAGCAGAAGTCTACAAACCATACTTGGACAAGTAAAGCTTCTAATTAAAAAGAGATCAACTTTCCATGACAAAGAGATTGCTATGCAAATGCAGAATCTTGGCCCACCCCCCACTGAAATCACTGATGAACTATCCACCAGTTTTGGTGGACGATGAACCAAACATATACATGGGGTGTCCAGATCTATAGAACTGTATCGGAGGCAAGCTAAGCACAAGTACTGCCTTCGTGACTTACCATCCTCCAAAAATCTTCAGTCTGTTGATTATACAGAAAGTGATCTGAAGTGGAAGATGTAAGAAGAGGAAATAACATGAGGGGTATTAACCAAACTCATTCAGGTTTACTCCTGTTTACAATAATTCATATGGCCGAGTCCACAATTAGTCATCTCCTCAAGGGAGTTTACAGGAGCTCTTAATGAGCCTTTGATATAGACTTTCTTTGTTTAAATAAACCCATAATGTAGTGATAATTGGTATTTACATTTAGCATATGTACGTGGCTACAATTTGTCTTTCTTACATATCATCACAGTAAAGAAAAAACGTAAGCAAAACCAAATTAACCACCATAAGGAAGGCTAATGAAAATTCTTGAAAAGGAATTGTTAGTAATTTGAAAACAACCAGACAGCTAATTTTATATTACTAATAATCAGGAGGACATCGCTGGGAATTCTAAAGCTTTCTTTCACTTTCAAAATAATGCTTTAAAGAAGTTTAATATTTAACTACATTAGTGGTTTAAACCATAATATCAGAAAAAGTCTAGTCGTATTTCAAAACATTTTAAAACTATGATTTTCTAATCAGCAAAAGTGTTCTAAAAATGATATGGGTTTGAATTAATCCCATCGAAACATACTTAGTATCACATTATGGCTTTAATCTGGAGGACAATTACTGAAATCAAATAATCAGTCTATTCGAGTTGCACGACTGTTTAGACTAAGCATCGTTCATAGTAATTATTCCATAAAAAACTGCAATATTTGGCTTTTCAGGAAGAATTCACCCCTATAAAGACACTAACACGGCAGCTCTGGCTGATGTTACGTTTATATAAATGAGCTCAAACGGTTTGCTGTTTTAAACTACATTTGTAAGGAGAATAAAAAAGAAAATACAATTCAAGTTTAGTTTAAAGCACTTGCTAAAAATGAAAAAATAAATAAATAATCAAAAGCCTTAAGCACAGCAGTTTAAATGTTCTCTGAAACAGATCCATATTGAACCTTAATCTAGCTAATTTCTAAAGAAATTAAAAGACTAACCTAATTTTCTGCACATGAGAAATGCCACTGCAAAAAGTATCCCCTTATGGCTTTGGTCTAGACCAAAAAAATCCCAAGTAAATAAATTTTAAACCTATATATCAAAGGCCATGTTTTGTTCTTGTTTGGGTAAACAAGGTTACAGCGAAGTGGATAGGGATCCACACAGTACTGCTAAATAGATATCTGAGCAACATTGCTTTTCTGTTTGGACTTAAAAGTCCTTCGATGCCAGGTTCTGCTCTTGCTACTACAAGATGTAGAACAACAAAAGATGAATCACATTAAAAGGCTTAAATAATACCTATGTTAACAGAACTGAAATAATGCAATAATTACTGCTAAGTGAGCAATGATACATACAACAAAATCAGACATGTATCATAATTTTTAAAAAGTCACTAACTTGCTCAGTTTTTCAACTACGCCAGACATGATGTGAAGAGAAGTAAAGTACACAAATATAAACCTTCAAAGGTAAAAAACTTTAAGATTTGTCAGGACACCATGTTTATACATTCAAACTATTTTCCTTTCAACCTGCCTACTCCAATAGCTGATCAATAAGTATTTTCCTTTCTATTTATTGCTCCCATAAAAACCTAACTCGGTTTTGACAAAGCACAAAAGAAAGCTTTGTTAGTAAAAAAAAATAAAATTTGAGTTAACTATAAAATGTGATCCATATCACCTGTTTGCGGACATATGCTTGGCATACATACCAATTTTTAAACATCTTCCCGATACTATTGTTTTAATTTTAGAATACTTGGGAAATTGTTACTTAACTCATGATATGGTACTACTGAGACTGTAGCGGTGATCGGCTCTCAGAAACCTTAACCTTTTAAAGTAATGTAGAAATATCAAATTTTTTTAAGAACAAAAAAATGCAGTTGGATCAGTCAGCTATCTACAAAAAAATCTATAGCCAAAAAGAATAGTGATCAAAAGTCACAAAAACAAGTGTATGAACAACAATCTTACAATGTATATTAACTAAAAGTGGCTTCATGAAACACTAAGGCTAAACAAAAGATTGCATTAGATATAGTATGATAACTCCATATAGCTCTGTTGCATCCCAGTGGTACCTAGATCTCAGGATGCGATTTGCCATCTGTTTGGACTACTGTTTGAACACAGAACAAATCACAAAGATTGCAAATCAAAAGAACTCATTTTCAGTGAGACATGGAAAACAGCTTGACTGCCTGCATTCACAGTGGCGAGGAAAACAGAGGCACATGGTAAGATGTTTCAGGAGGAAAGCAAGCTGGAACAATAGAGAAGAGTTTCATAACATAATAGTATTTTGGACTACTATGACTTCAGCTAAGGAAGAAGAAACTTCCAACCCAGCAGCCATTTGAAAGCAGAGAAGTCTTGGTTGTCTCCTAAATGGTAGCAGAGAACTGAACCAGACAAGAGCATGGCAAAGCTCTATAAGAGTGTCTACAACTCCTTATGCTTTTTGGAACCCAAAGGTCTTAGAAACCTTCATAAAACCCCAAGTTGCTCATTGACACAACTGTCTCTGATAGTTGAAGTGAAGAAACCATACAGTTAAAGTTTGTGAAAGTAGATGTTTAAGCTACTGGATGGCTGGGGTGTCTGAAAGTCCTGCTCTCAGAGATGAGGGGTACACCATGGCAAGATATAGTTTCAGCCTATCTTGATTAAGAGAAGCCTATCCAGATACTTCAGAGTGAGATCCAAGCACAGCAGACCCACAAGTACTGGATTCCTAAACAAACAAAAAACTCCAAACCCCCAAAAACCCAAAGAAACAAAAAATTGATCCAACTCATGAACTAAGAAGGCCAATATTTTTAAAACTGCCTTCAACAGGAACAATAGAGAAAATAAACTTGACCTTTATTAACACAAAGGGGAAGATTTTGTGACAAGTTAAAAAACCAAAACAAACACACCATACACATGCATTCCACTAAACTTTATGCACCAAGTAACCTCAAGTTTCCCAATTCCTTAGTCAGTGCAGAGAGAATTTCCAGGGGATTATTTAGAATCTGCACAGGTTAAATTATCCTCTAATGCGGTTTCCTCTCCCTGATCTCTCTCAAGACAGTTTTGGGTGACCATGTTTCTAATACAGCACTCAGCTAAATGCATATAGAGACTAGATCGTTTTCAAAATGCAACTCAGTTAACAAGTACACTGAAGTGCTCCGATGGTAATAACTATTCCTTTGCTCAGAATCTTGTAAATCACTCATTTTCCAAAGATTCCTGCATTTCTTTGTGGAAAAAAGTTTACATCAGTCACCTGAAGTTATTCTATACTACCTTTTAAAATTAACAGGTATTAAAAGAAATCAAATAGCTTATTATATTTTCATATATCCCTATATAATTGCCTAATAACATCAATGTACTTTAATTGACTCTTAAAAGTCACAGTGAAATTACAACTGCTAGCAGAAAAAGCTTGGTATTACCAGTTTGTAGTTTATGTATCCAACATCTAAAACATAGAGATCAGAAGTATACTTCCCCATGCAGCACGTTTATGCTTTTTTTTTTTCTGGAACTAGAATTCCAAGTGTATACCACCGCTGTTATTCAACACTTGAATATTCGAAGCAGGCGTTCAAACCAGCAGTGAGACACTTGAATTAAGAAAGCCTGGCGTTGTCTTCACCACACCTACATGATACATTTAATCATGCCATTTATTTCCAATCCAAACAAAAAATGTGAAGGTAGTTTGTGACGATGCATGAGTTAACAGCAAATTAGCTACCCAGTGCACTAACACTGAAGTGGCTGTTGCAACACAGAACTAAGCACAGTTAAATCCTTCCAAGAAAGTTCACGCAGGCTTTCCCAGAGATCCATCCTGCTCCAGCTACATGCCTAAAAATACCCCATTAGTTATCTCCAACAGGGGCTCAAGAACAGATGTCTTCTGACAAATTCAAGACCATAACTGCTTTCTAACCCTACCTTCCCACTGTGACCCTTAACCAAACAGCTGGTTGTTGCAAATTACAAAAGCAAAATAATAACAGTCTCTGCGGATCTTCACTTTCTGTAGTAATTAATATGGCTTCACATATACACGTTGATAAATTCACACATTGAACAATGCACAATCAGTTTGGGGGTTTGCGTGGTTTGTTTTTTTCTTTTTTGTTGCCGTTGCTTTTGTTTGGTTTGTTTGGGTGTTGGTATTTTTTGGTTGTTTTGTATGTTTGTTTGTTTTTCCCCTTAACAAGAAGAGAATTACAGCAACCTGCACTACCATGCCCATGACTTCTCCAAGACTAGCTTCTTATGTACTTCAAGTCCCTGGCTGATATTCACTTCTTCCTGAACAGGGAATTAGTCTGACCTGGTCTGCCCTCTGTACATGACACTTCAGCTGCATTCACAGGCTGAGAAGGGGACTCAATGGTTAAAAGGAGCATTTTCTTGAGCAGAAGTGTTTTACATGAAGTACTACAGGTTTTCCAAGTAGAGCCTTTTAGTGAAGGACTGAAAGGAGGAGGACAAATGCCCACAGCTGTTGTGGCCCTGAAACGTTCAAGCAGCTCTAATTTACTCAGCAGGCTGCTTCATTGCACTCATGTTATAGGTGCTAAAGGCTGACCGTCACACTGCACCCCGCTACACTTTCTTTGTACTTCTCAGAAAACAAAAAATAAAAATCGATTCTAATAGGTTTTTCCTGAGCTACAATGGGAAACATCTGATGTACACTGAAGATGTATCAAACATACTTTTATCAAATGCCACACAAAACAGCACTCGACCTGGCTACATTTACCTGGATGACAAAATAAGCTGGAGTCACACGTTCTATCTAATCATGCTCAGTACCCTCAGCTACAACATTTCACCAGACGTAACATTGCTTGCTGACCAGTTTGAAAAAGTAGCATGTCCTAGCACCCATTGCACATGAACAGTTATCTGGGACTCACGCAGGAGGGTCGCCAAGGGGAGCTCCCCAGGAAGCCAGTTATGCCGGCACCCTCCGAAGGCACCTCGCTCAGCCTGACCAGCTTGAGCTTTGTGCAAGGTATAATGTAACAGCTGCTTCCATCTAAAAAATACTTATTGGAGAGGGGCAGTGACTACCTTTTATGGTTTAGTGTCCTGAATGCATGGCTAGGAAATGGGGAGCCATTACTCAAGCACAGTTTCTACCAGAAGTTCAAGACCCAGCGAGTCTCACCAGCTGCCCAATTCAGGGCGCTGTCTTGTTTCGCACCAGGCTGCGACCCAGGGTCTCAGTGCTGAGCGCTCATGTACGGATATCCTGAGTGCAGATCTGGCCCTCAGCGGCTTCTTGCTATTTTTCCCCCTTTGTTGCCACTGAAAGATCAGACCCTTGATCTTTTATCCAAAAGTATAACCAAGAATAAAGGCTTGAGATTTGTTCTGGAGATGTTGGCTATGTATTTGGTTTCTTTCGACGTGTGGATCTCCGTGTAAGTCTGCAGATTGGAACAAAAATATGGATGAAGTTCTGTTTTCAAATTACTGCAAGCCCAGAGCAACTACTGACTTAAGACACTTACTTGGGATATACAACTGAGTAAATAAAAGAACCTAAGCCAAAATAAATCTTATATTTCTATATTTAACTTCTTTAGTTTATAATTTTTAAATTCCTTAACAAATCAGAACAGTCATGTATTTTTTATATGCACAGTGTATTCCAGGCTGTTTAGCATGCTTAGTTCAGGAAAAGTGGTGCATTTATATGTAACTGTAAAATAAATTATCTTTATTGCCTAAACACAGTGCTTGAAAGCTTAATTTTCTGTTAGCAATATTGCCAAATCTTATTTTCATCTTCAAACAGAGCTTTTACTGTTTTGCTTAAAACTCCTGGAGGCAATCACAGCTCAAACTTTCACATATGCTTCTATACAAAACACAGCAATGACAAAAAAACCCCTCTAAAAAAATGTAATGCTTCTTCCAAAGCCAGAAAGGTCATTTGGACTGAGGTGCCCAAATTTACCGACAGGATTTGGCTCACTAGAATAATTCCTTCTGCACGTAGCTACAGCTTCCTCCCTCCTGACTTCTTTTTACAGCTACTTCTAGATTTAAATAAGGGCAAGCTGGGGCTGCATGAATTATTTGCACAGCTTGCTCCCTGTCATAATATTTATGGAAAGATCACAGCTCTTCTCTCTTCACTTAACTAGAAACAGGCACGCCATGATGATACCTGCTCTAGTGTACTGATGTATGATGGATGAATGTCTGCTCACATAAAAGCAGCATGTGTGCTTGTGAGAGGACAAGTAAGGACATGGAGGACATGGAAGAAGCAGCACACAATCTCCGATCACGTGATGAGATATATAGCCATTACAATTAAGAGAGACACCCATATGTTACTCACTGATGAGCATGTCTCAGGATGAAGTCATGTTTGGATACATCACTCAAATAAAATAAGCTATTATCTGCTGATTTGATAGGAAACAACTACTTTTTGGTCTTGTATGATTAAACCTCATTAATTCCCTGTGTTCCCTCACATCATGCACTAATCAGATCACCCCACCTCAAAAGGAAAGAGGATCTGACAAGCAGACAGTCAAAGACAAGAAGAACAACCCACCATGCCAAATGGTTTCTGTATGAGCGCTGTAAAATAAATGTAAAATTATGAATGGCAATACCCAAATTATTATACACAATTTCTTACAAAACCTGACCTGGTTAAAATCTAAAGAAACAATCAAATAACAGATTCAAAATAAAGAAAATGGGGGGGTGGGAGGGAAGGAGAGTTCTACCTCCCCATCAACAGTCAGTTACCTGGTGCAACTCAAACTCTTTGCTGTGGAAGACTGTGGAGGCCAGAATTATAAACAGCCATAGCAAAGGAATTTGGCAAACTTGGGGTGGGCGAGTATGTAAGTGGATAACAAATGTGGTGAGCTAGAGTCACCCTGGCTTAGTCCTAATCTGCTGCCTGGTGCAAGCGAAAGGATAAAACTGGAAAAAAGCATCTCTCTGCTTCAAAAGCAGTCTTCCAGAAGTCACAACACAATCAGATGAAATACTAACCCAGATGGACTTCAGTGTTTTGTAATTGTAGTCAGGCTGAAGAGGACTTTGGCACGCCATACTGTATCTGCCTGTACAAAGTTGTGCTATTGGAGAATCAGGCACACCAAAGGAAGATCATCTACTCCAACCTACTGCATGCAATGGCCATTTTCACCTACATGTCTCAGCATTGAATTGAACATCTGAGAAACATAAAGCCTCCTACCTGAAAGTATCCAGACTGGATGATCAGAATAGATACTGCAGTCACCATTTCCCTTGACAGTTTATTCCAAACATTAGTCACTTGCACAGTTTAGAAGAAAAAAAAAAAAATTACCAATGTGTCTGACTTCAGTTTTTAATTTCTGCTGTGCCTTTTGCCAGGTTACAGTTTCTCTTTTCCAAAGATTTTGACATGCTTTTCCCAGTCATCTTTTGATCTGCAACTCTTTAAGACTCTCAATAGAAGTTATTTCTCTGTCTTTATTGTTACGCTTATCTTTCCCTCAACCTAATTTTTCAGTGCAGGTTCCTTGATAGACATCAAAATGGGAGACAGTAACTCAGGAGCTGTCCTACTAGTGCCACATGTAGAAGAAGGGAGGAGGATACGTCTCTGCTGCAAGTCACTGTCATTCCCTTCTATACGTGTGAGGTTCTTGTGATCCTTTCTCAGGGACAACGCTAATGAAGGATCACATAGAAATGTATCTACAATGACTCTTAAATCTTCTAATACTACTTCCCATTATTTAGTCTTCTATCTATGTAACAAGCATATTCAATCTTAACTACTAGAAGGCAAATCACAGTTTTGTTTCAAGTATCATGAATTTAAAGTCTACTTATTTTGCTTTGCTGGACTCGCGATTTTTCACATTTGGGACTGCCAGCATTTTACTACAGCAGAGTAAAAAAGTCTTTGTATGTGATGCAGCAGATAACAGTGACATCAGAAGTGCTTCTGCAACAGCAACACGTTTGTTTATTGCTCTCCCTATCTTTATAGGTTGTCATTTTATAGGCCATATAAAACACTTACAATTTATTACTAAGGCCGTTCAAACTAGCATGGTATCACAGTTGAACTATTCTTAAAGTTTCCAGGCTTTCAAGAAGACATTTTCTCAAATGCTTTGCTTCTGTCAATATTCATTATCAATCACAGATATGAGACCTGACAGGGTTGGGATTATCGTGCTGAAAAAAAAATCAAGGCACTCCACTAGATTTGAAGTAAGGGTTTTAAGTGATTCATTTCCACTCTGCTTTCTAATGAAGTTAAACAGCCTTTTGCCATAAAAACATGAATGGGGAATACAGAGAGTTGCATTCAGTATTCCTTATTTGTCATATTTTCTATGAAACTCTCACTTGGAACACTGGGTCTTAAAACTTCACTTCAAGTACAAATCACCAGGGTTTTTTGTAATCACGGTTTACTAAAAGCATCTTTTTTCTATTTAAAGGAGAGAAATGCATTATGTTATACTTCACAGTTTGAGGCAAATTTGAGAAAAGAATAAGGTAACAGTGAAACACTTCTGACTCAGATGAAACAAGTACGTGTGGGACAGGTGATCTAGGTCTCACTTCTCCACTCAGAATAAAACATTTATTAAAGAAGGATGAAGATGAAGCAAGCAAGTAGAAGCAGGAGTGAAAGAGACTCCAACTTTGGCATCTGAGTTAGCAGAGTGTAGGCAATTGATTCATTGGCACTGCCACAAACGTCTCTGAGTGTATCTGAAGGTACATTTGTGAACAGTTGCATTAGCTATGGAACAAGTTATAATCATGCATGTACTTCAGTGTATGCAGATCAGGGAATAAAAACTACTTAAACATATCAGATTAATAAAAAGAAGGTTACTAAGTTGATCTTGTGCATATTTTTATCAACTTTTATACATTGAAATGACATACAATGCAATTCAATATTTTAAGTGAGAAGAGCCAGATATAGTGTATGCTGTGATTCAACCCTGTGGTGAGTCAGGCAGCTAAGAATTAGAAAAGATTCTCTAAACGAAAACAATTTCATCTTGAAAATACGTTTCTTCTAAATACGAAGTTCTCGTTCTGATACCACACATTTGCTGTGCTCTACAACAACTAGATTTCAATAGTAAACTTACATATGAGTATACAAGACTTAAAACCTTGACATCTATAAAATATTAATAAACATAGGAAGTGAATATCCTGGAGTCTTAACATATACCAAGGTAGGATAGTCTCATCAAGACTGTTAACAAGCATTATAACAAGCTCCTGAAAAACAGCTTATCAGTCTGCAATTAGAGTCTCTCCTCCATATTTATCAAAGTTGGTAAGAAAGTTTTAGGCATTGTGTAAAATACAGAGTTAATAACAACAACAAAAAGTAAATAAATGCCTATTTTAAAGACTCTATTTCCATTTTAAATTTGTTTTCCCTATGATTCCATATATTTTAAATTGTAACTGATATATTGGAAATGAAACCATAAAATTAGAAGAGATTATTTCATAGGAAAAAAAAAAGTACTTCTACTTCAGCTATAGCAGAATTGTTAGCTGACAGTTTTAAGTACACACTAAATATCTTGAAAGTAATAATACATATTTAAAAGGATTTATGTGTATATATAGACACATTTTGTGTATTTGTGTGTCTATACATAAGGGTGGAAACGACACCATTATATTCTATAGTTAGACCTAAATAAAGCAACAGCATCCGGATACAGAACAATACATTAAAATAAAACTATATGACCACAGGAAATTCCATACTAAAATTATCTCTCCTTTAATTCCACTGTATTAGCACCGAATGGGAATCAAGACAACAGCTGGTGTTAGGTATCAGATACACTGATCTAATAAACAGTTTGGGTTTGCATGGGGTTTTTTTAATACACATATAGATATAGATATAAATACTTCAGACTCTTTCAGCATTGAATATGTTATATAGTGGTCCTATTAACCTTAGTTTCTGGCTACATGTTGCTGGAGCTGTAGGAATAATTGGACAGCAGTTCCCATCTCCTCCCTGCTGCTGCTTTTCTTTATCCCTTTCACCTTCCCTTTCAGCCACTTGCTATTTATAACTCAGCACCAATCGACAGGATTTAAACATTAAGCAAAGCTTCAGTACTTTAGCAACCTTTCAAGCTCGGTCTGAGAAAAAAGCTTCATATACGTAAGAAAAACCCCTCAGCAGTTTCAGCAAAGAGGATATGGAAAACACTGAATGCAACCAAAAAGAGTTGCTCTAGTTATACAAGATAGGTGCGCACACACTCATCATCCACCCCCCCCCCAATCAGTACACTCACTTAAGAGTGGTAACTTTTGAAACTTGAAATTTCTGAAGAAACCTTGAAACTGTGGCTGATGAGGTCACGTCAAGTATTCCTTGCAGGTGCCTGTGTCTGTCTTTTAGTTACAACAGGAGTCCAGACAGCATGACTCAGTTACTTAATCTTTAAGCAGATCAAGTGAGATAAAGCCAAGCAATAATCAGATGTTTTCCAAACAATTACTACCTCCTTCAAGGTGTTTTCTGCTTTAAGGCTATTTTTCCATAGGACATCGCAAAGTGAAAATCAGCCCTTGCAGCTGGAGTTCACAGTACCACTGGGATCTGAATTTATCAACAAATGTCCTAGACTACCACCACAAAAAACCATCCATCTCTACTCTTCCTGCTCCCAGTCACTTATTCCTGGCCTCCCACAAGTCCTCATCTCCTGTGCGGACACAAGCATGTGTGAAACCAAGAGGTAAATGAGACTGAAAAAGTGGTCCAACCGAGCACTCCTCAGCCCCCTCACCTTTCCCCCCAGCAGGCTGTCCTTCAGATCCCATTCCCGACAGTTTCCCGTGCGGAGCCCACATGGCTCCTGCTGGTACTGGGGAAGGGACCGTGCAGGGGACAAATAAGCAAGTGAGCGATGGGAAGGCTGTTTGGGACAGCGACACCAAACTACATAGGTTTAAGCGGTTAACTTCAGCTGGAAATGCTCCAACTTTTCCACTTATAAGACCTTGCTCCTAGCTGTTTATTCAAAGGTTTTGACAGACTTTAACCTGAAGCTTGATTTTTCCACTGGGGAACTGTCCTAATGCCTGTTTCTTGTCCACATTAAAATAGCGCAGCCTCCTCAATGAAGATTTGCAGCGTCTTAAACTGACAGGGAAGTATGATCTGGAGTGATAGAGAAGAGAAAGAAAAAAATGGAGGATGCCTCAGGGGCATGCTTTATCATCTTCAGCAAAATTTGCCCAATAAATAAGCATTACAGCTTATGAATATCTAGTAAAAACTTTGGCAGATTGCTCTGCTAAAAGACAAAAAGCTTTAACAAACGATCAGTACGTGTTCCCTGAAGCTGCTGAACAATACTTGCTGTGCAGGTATAGCTCTGCAGCAGGTCATGAAGTGACAGCAGTGATGTCTTTCTCTTGTGTACCCTCAGTGATTCCAGAGCAGACAGCTGAAAAAGAGAAACTTGAACGTAAAGGAACAGAAAGCAAAGAAAGGCTCAGTGTGCCCTGAGAAGAACGTGAGAGAAAAAGGAAGGACACTTCGAGAGGGAACAGAGCTAGAACCTGCAGCTGAAACTTGGATCTCAGGGAAGTGAGCGGGAGAAGCAGGAAAAGCAAGCTGTGATCTGAGGCTAGTGAGGAAGGTGAGGGGTAGAGGGGACACTTAATAGGCACCTGGCTTGGCGCTGAATTTGTTATGCAGAGCCGAAGAGCCAAAGGAATCAAAGAGCTGTGACAGCCTGGTGCAGCTTCATTGCCATTTATTTGCATGTGAAACTGCAATTAAAGGTTACGATGATGGGTACAGAGAAGGGAAGGGAGAAATCAAGTCATTTCACAGTTTGATGAAGCTTGCTGGAGTACCCATTCTGTCAAATTTATGCTGCAAATACAGCCTTATTTACCATAGCCCAGATGAAATGCAGTAACTTGTTGCTCATAAACACTACCTTCTTCAGCTACTATGGCTAGACCCAGAAGGGTCCACCAACTACACCTTTATATCAGTGTTGCTTACAGCAGCATAATTATACTACAAAAATTAATTTATTGCACACAATCTGGAAGTAAAAACACTGCAATTTTTCCTGGTACAGCTCTGACAGAGTTTGGAATTAAAGTGCCCTCAAAGAGGGTGGTAGAAATTCCTCACACTGTTGTGATCATCACTGAGTAGAACCAAAGAGGTGGTAGGGCGTTCTTGTTTGTTTGCTTCCTTGCTTTCAATTTCCTAGAAGAAACTGAAGACAATACTGCAGTCCAACTAAAGCTTTTCCATTTCAGAGTATCAGGATGCTGGTTGCAAAATAATTCTGATGTTATGAAAGAACATGGGAAAATAATTGGTAAGCAGTGGATTAAGAATAGTTCTGCCTGAAATTCAGCCATTTTAATGGTTACCAAAACAAATGTTTATTAATTCCATTTTTCTTTCAAGATTGCTACTCAGCTATCAGTGCAAGTTTTAGAAGATAAGCAATTAATTCCACATCTTAGTAAGACTTTGCATTTACGTTAAATCCCTCAACACTGCACTAACTCAAAGTGAAAGGGAAATTCCCATTCTAATGAAACCGGTTGGCTAAAGAACACACCCTGCTCTGGCTCAGAATAACCTTTCTTTTTAATACCTTCCTCATCAGGCAGTTGAAAAGTTAAAAACATACAGTGATTATAAAAATGTAAGTCTTTATAAGAGCACGTGTTAAACAGTCTGTAAGTTAGGGGTCACATGACACAATGCAAGTAACAGGGACTTTGAGGAATTCATTGTGCATGTTATTTATGGAAGAGAATAAAATCAAAGCTAAATACAGTTTTCAGAGTCGTAATAAAGAATATGCAGGATAATAACAGAATTCAGTAGGTTAGCACAAACATGGAACAAATATTTAGAAGAACTGATCATTATCCAGAAGAACTTCAATTTTACTCAATATATCGCTTATTAGATAATATATCTAAGATAATAATAACGATTTAAACTTTTTTGCCTCAAGTGGGACCCTCGGCAAGATGCACAAATTCCTCAGAGCAGCACATGGCACTTCTCTAGTGAGGCAGAAGAAAGATGTCCCAACACCACAAAGTACAAACAATGAACGCAGGGAGAGGAAAAAACCAATCCAAATGCTAGATGACTGAGTTTTCTTCATTAGAATACAGAATTTCCTAAGTGGATAATGCTGGATGTCTGCTAAAGCTCATATTTAATAATCCTTATCTGAAGAGTTTCCCTTAATTCCCTTATCTTCTCCCTCCTCCTGGAAAAGGAGAAAAGGGAATTAAGGGAAATTTGTGACTCAACTGTTTAGGACCCAACTCCACCACCTTCCTCTAAACATTCCTGCAACTCTTACGTTTTCCTACTGAGTAGGGCATCAAGAAGCAAGACAGGATCTCCTGGTATACCCCTATACTCAGGGCACTGCACTTGTGTTCACCAAGTGGCATTTGGAAGACGGAATTTCCTACAAACAAATCCATAATAAGGGTTCCAGGCACCATAATGGGGCAGGTGCACTCCTCTTCACCCTCTTCAACAAGACCAGAAACTTATTGCCTGGTGGACCACACATAGTGTCTATGGTCATATACACACCTCAGTCGGGTGCCAACCATGACACACCCATCCTGGTTCAGTGACTATGGTCACATACACACCTCGGTCAACAGACAGGGCCCTTAGATAATGAAACACCTTGGTTGAGAGAAGTTTCTAGATTACTGACCATATATGACCACAGATCAGATTTGACCATGGTATAAATGGAGCCCCCATGGAGACTCCATTTGAGCCAGTCCCCTCCTCAGAGCAGCGGGTCTGCAGTCAGGGACCCTCCCCTTAGGTTGGGATGCCACCTAAAGAAACTCCTTGAGGTTAAGAGCCCTCATCTTATAGGTGAGTAATTACGCATTTTGAATCATCATTCCAAAGTCTGGGGATCTCCTAAGTCGGCTGTGTAGTAAGTAAATTCCACTTAATAAACTACAGGTTCAGGGTACCAAGTGTTTGTTGGAGCATGAAGTGACTTTGATTAAGAACACGTTTTATTCTTGGTTTATCACTGGTTAAACAATTTTGGTCAGAAAAAAAATAATAATTCCCCTTTGACTTTGCCATCTGCCTGGTTTGATTTTTGGTGTGACACTGTGACCCATAAGTATTCCGAAAAAAGCTACAGATTTTGATTCTGACCTATAGGGAGAACACTTCTCAGAGCTGGCAAAACCACAGGCAGACAGCAACTGAAGAGAAACCATCCATGTAATAAAGGTCTAAAGATTAAAATAAAATCGGCCTCTTAAGAAAGGTGGTGGGGGAAATCTGACATTGGATCCAGTCCCTGTGACTGGCCAAATATAAAAAATGCATTTGCATTTGACCGAAATATGGTATGAAATAATTAAACGACACATTTATGTTTCTTCTTTAGTTTGGTCTTCGACAATTTCAGATCGTATATGCCATATCCCCAAACAAACAGCATATTTTATTTTCTAAGTGCTGAAAATAACTGTTGTGCCTATAAAACACACAGAGAAGAGAGAAGTAGAGAATATTTACTGTAGAATAAATCTTGACAGACATTGCAGGTCACCAAAATCAAAGCAGCTCCACTGCACCCCAGCTGGCACTGTCCTGTTATGAAGCAGATCAGAATCTACTAACTGCTCATGGTGTCTTCAGTATGAAGCTAGACAAATCCATAGACAAGATGCCCATAAACACATGCTGAAGGGAAGAGGCAGGGGCATGTCCTCCAACACCCTCAGTCCAATAACTGTGGATGCTAGGAGGCTACGAGGGGAGCAAACTGCAGAAAGCACTAAACTTGAATGTTCTCCCCAAGCAGAACAGCATGTGCTGCTGAGACTAACAGAGGCAAAACATTTGTCTAGGCAGACCATTAGACTGCCTTAGTGGAATACTTCTTACATTTATACCTTAGGCTAGGCTTGACATGTATCTAATATTTGTAAGCACGGGTAGGTTCCTGATAAATTTGTTTAATCATATGCACCTAGTTAGTGCACATAACCAAGCTCTCACAAAGCTTACCTGACAGTAACACCTTATTGTTAACAGGTATAAACAGCCTTTACAAAGTTGCTGGCATATTTCATATTTACTCTGAGAACAGATCTCATTAAAAAAAAAAAATCATTAAAGACACTAAATATATAGCTCATGGTTCACAACTCAGAACATAACTAGTCCCATTAAATCTCTCACTGTGCACATGTGGCAGGCAGGAAAACTCATTCAAGGCATAATGAACACACAGGTTAAATAATCATACATCATCTTGAAACAAGCCCCTAAAAACAGCTTTTAAGTGAATTTTGAGGAAATACTAATAACTATGAAATGCCTTCCTCCATCAAGTTCTTCAGTATAAATAGGGGCAGTTCTTTAAAAAGGCATATTTTAATCATACTCATGTCTGACATGTTACAAAATACTCTCCAATCAAGACACACTTTTAAAGTAAATATATAAGTGGAATTATTAGGAAAGAGAACAAGACATTGTGTCCCTACACACATCCGTGGTGTCCCACATCCAGAATCTTGTGTGCACTCCTGGCTCTCCCCTCTGCTTGTTCTGCAGCCTTAAAAAGAATTAAGAAAAGTATGAAGTTGGGTGATCAAAGGTAAGGAACAGCTTCACTACAAAAACCAGGTTACATAAGTGAAGGATCTTTAGCCTGAAAAAGAACAGAGAGGGCCTCAAAAAAACCACAAGCAGCTTGGACAGAATGATTCCCTGTCTTGTCCAGGATGGGGACTGGGGAAGTTTCATATATAATTAACAGGTGTCAGGCTCAAGACAAACAAAAGGAATGGTTCTTTCATCTTTGTGGCTTGTTCATTTTTTTCAAAATTTATTATTATATATATTAAACAGACTATCCACTCAAAACCAAACTTCTTGATACAGAAAAGTGTTAATGTCAAATGCTTCTATGGGCTCAATAAGCACCCAGATAACACACAGAAGTAAACTGAAAGCTATTAAATAAAAGAAGAAAAGCAAAATAATCCCCCCTCATCACTCATCATTTAAGGCAGGGAAGTCCACAAGCTGCCCTGCTGCCAACAGTCTGTAAGCATGAAGTGACACTTTCCATTTCTTTGCTCAGAAGAAGTTGTCAAGTAGGTCCTGTAATTTGGCAGGGCCTGGGATGCTAAAGGCATAAATAAAAAGGAAAGAGAAAGTCCAGACAAAAAAGCTAAGAGGCACTGGAAGAGCCAGAAGAGTGGCTGTAGCCAGGTGCATGTTGCTATGGTTGTGCTCTCACTATGAAAAACTTGATGAGCCTTGGGACTCTGAACACCTAATGCCCGCTGTTGGGTTTTGCAGCTGAAGTCCTCAGCTGGCCAAAGAACAAGCAGCAGGCACACACTCACACACCAGGGTTTTGGGGCTTCTCCCAAATGTGGTGTGTGCGATGCCAAGGTGAAGAAACAAAGCAAGCCGAGTATGACTATCTCAAGCCCTTTCCATGGGATGGTTGGGGGACGAGTCAGCTGGATGTCACACAACAGGCCCCCCATGAGGGAATCAGGCAGGACAGCTCATAGGACAGAGGTTAAAAAAAAAACCAACTTTTGGGGGCCAGGACCCAGTGGGCACTATCTTCTTGCAGGAAGAGATATGCCCACAGCCAAAGTACAGCATTCACCTGGAAGTAACTGAGGAGAAGGTGCAGTGAGGAGGAAGGTGTGACAGTGTGACAGACTGCTCCTCATACAATAACATCACTCTCCAAGTCATCCTCAGCCACATCAGTAGGGCACACCATGCATCATTTAGTGGCTGTGCATGAAGATTGCCCATGTTGGATACTGTTGAAAATAGCATATAGGGCTAACCAGGCATTGTGTCTGATGAGGTCCAGCCATTCATCTTATGTTATTCCAATAATCAAAATAAATACCATAAGCCAACTAATTATGGAGTAAAGCAGCAACTTAAAGGCTCAAGGGAAAAATACAGAACATCCATCTGTCATAAGAGATGAGGATTTGAAAATTTCATTAATCTTCTGAAACCGTTAGCTATGCTAAGATATTCAAAGAGTTTCGTTGCTACAAAGAGCCTTTTATGCTATTAATCCAGATTAGTAGTGACCGTTCAGTTTAGAGTTTGCCTAACCCTTTAGTTCTACCTGATGCAACAGAAAAGCCTAATTCTTCCTTCCTTTGAAGAATGGTCCTACCCTCTGAAAATCCTCCACTGTTCCTTCCCCTGTTCCCCTGTTGCAGTATCATGGTTCAATGTGCCTTTACTGCCTTATCAGCCCATCCTCAGGTATCTGGGAAAGTACTCAGAACTCCTCTAAAACTCTTTAGTCCTTTCATCTCTTTAGTGATTTAGTCACATACTGGGCTAGTCACCTGGAGAAAGAAAAAAAGTGGGGTTCTCATTAATCTTAAAAACCCTCATTTTCACAGTTGATGATCAGAAAGAAATAAGCAACTCTTCTCTGGTAAGAAAAACAAAAGCATTTTTTCACTCATCGCTGTCCACACCTTTTAGTTGTACAGGCTGCATTTACTCTGACTTGAGCACCACAGTCTTGGAGAGAACCATAAGTGCAGAGACAGCCCTTTATCAACCCATTTACCACCCTAAGGCAGCCTTATCTCAGTCCAAGTCCAAGCTTCATCAAACCCACCTCCTTCAGCACAGACACAGTGAATCTCCTCCTAAGTGGGTTCAGAAGCTCCTTCTATGCCCAGCGCTATTAACGTGCCCTTCCTGACAGGCCAAAGAAATTGCCCTGAGGCAGCCAGGAGCTGCCCAGCTGGGCTCTGCTGAGCCACAAGATGAGCGCAGACCTTTTTGAGCTGTGTGTTCAAAAAAGTACACACTCATGTCTCAGGGTGCACACGGCAGAAAGCACAAACTCAGCACCTCTAACACTCCAGCAAGTGAGCAAGGAGACCCTTGGACAATTTGATTTTGAGTCTAACCTCATGGCTTCTGCTGCCTGGCAGTTCAGATGAAACCTTGCTGAAAGGCCATGAAACTTTACAAAGGAGACAGGCCAACACCCATGCTACTCTGTCACACCAGTAGGATATTTAGCAGCTGTTAATGTCCTCCGGAAAGCTGTGTCCTGTGGCCTGCAAAACAGGGTTCTTGGTATTTTTAAATGAACCAACATTTTGCTCTTCTCTAGCCAGCCAGAAACACACCCAACTAGAAAGACAAAATAATTGTCCATCCCTATCTTCCTTCCTGGAAAAAGCACTTCATGTTTACTGAATCTACTGTGCTTCAACAGTGCAAGCCTGCTGATTATTAACATGATTATCTTGTTTCCTCCAAATCACAGAATATTTCAATATTAATGATATAGAGGAAATAAAATTTAAAAAATCCTTACAGCAAAGAGATATTGAAATCTTAACATGAGCACCCTGACATACATGAATAAAATGAAATTAAGTAAATGGTCACGTTTGTCCCACAGCAGCACTCGTTGCGCAAGATTTCCTGGGGAGCGGGTGGGGTGGAGAGGAAGTTGTAGGCTCTGCTTTAATTGGGAAACATCTGTCCCTAGGCAAGGGACAAGTGTCAATAAGGCACCACCTCACAAGTTTATTTCTTAGTTTCCTTGGGCAGTTAATTACACTGCTAGTCTAACCATAAATAGTGATGCTATAAAAATGATACATGCAGTCTCCATCAAGAGTCTTGGTACTGCTACGTTTATAGGCAAGGTATGTTTCTGTCAAGTGTATCTGCAGCCAGTTACAAATACATATAATTGGAATGATTGAAGTGACATGATTTTCCTTTTTTGTGTTATTTCTAAGAAGAACTAGAAGGAGTAGTGTTCTCTAAGTAACAGCAAGCATGAAAACAAGCAGAGATTTTATCCTCAGCAGTACACCAAATAATGAATGATCCTTTAACGGGTACAAAATACAAACACACTTTGACTTCCACTGAAACCTCCTTTCATGGTATCCCCCTAGTCTCCAATTCACAGCAGCCACAAAGCTGTTGCATAGTGTGCAATACTTAGCAGTTGCTAGTCAAGAAGAATGACAGGTCAAGACTGTGGTGAATTCTCAGAACTCCAAAGACAACATTTTCAAAGAAAATAGATTTATTTTCTAAGAAAAAATTCAAAATGACATCCAACACTTGTGGCAAGAAATGCTCACCCTCTTTTTCTTAAGGAATGAACAAAAAGAAAGCTGTTTAAGCAAGTTTTTCCATACAATTTTCTTCTCAGGCTTTCCTTATGTTTTATACTCTTCAGAATTTTTTTTTATTTCTCTACGATCATCCTGAGTGCCATCACACAGCACGAACAAGACAACCAAGCAATCAGGCCCAGTCAGCACGAGTTTATGAAAGACTGGTCCTGCCTGACCAACCTGATCTCCTTCTATGACAAGGTGACCCACTTAGTGGATGAGGGAAAGGCTATGAATGTTGTTTACCTGGACTTTACTAAAGCCTTTGATACTGTTTCCCACAACATACTCCTGAAGAAGCTGGCAGCTCATGGTTTGGCTGGGCGTACTCTTCACTGGGTAAAGAACTGGCTGGAGGACCAAGCCCAAGCAGTTGTGGTGAATGGAGTCAAATCCAGTTGGCAGCTGGTCACAAGTGGTGTTCCCCAGGGCTCAGTATTGGGGCCAGTTCCATTTAATCTCTTTACCAATGATCTGGATGAAGGGATTGAGTGCACCCTTAGTAAGTTTGCAGACAACATCAAATTGGGTGGGAGTGTTGATCTGCTGGAGGGTAGGAAGGCCATACAGAGGGATCTGGACCAGCTGGATCTTTGGGCTGAGGCCAGTTGTATGAGGTCTAACAAGGCAAGTGCCATGTCTGGCACTTGGAGCACAACAACCCCAGGCAGCGCTACAGGCTCGGGGAAGAGCGGCTGGAAAGCTGCCTGGTGGAAGAGGACCTGACAGCCAGCTGAACATGAGCCAGCAGTGTGCCCAGGTGGCCGAAAAGGCCAACAGCATCCTGGTTTGTATCAGGAATAGTGTGGCCAGCAGGACTAGAGAAGTGATTGTGCCACTGTACAATCACTGGTGAGGCCTCACCTCGAATCCTGTGTTCAGTTTTCAGCCCCTCATCATAAGAAGGACATTGAGGTGCGGGAGAGAGTGCAAAGGAGGGAGATGAGGCTGGTGAGGGGCCTGGAGCACAAGTCTGATGAGGAGTGGTTGAGGGAACTGGGGCTGTTCAGCCCGGAGAAAAGGAGGCTGAGGGGAGACCTTATTGCTGTCTACAACTACCTGAAAGGAGGTTATAGCATGGAAGGTGGTGTCTCTTCTCCCAGGTAGCAAGGACAAGAGGAAATGGCCTCAAGTTGCACCAGGGGAGGTTTAGATTGGATATTAGAAAAAAATTCTTCATGGAAAGGGTTGTCAGGCATTGGAACAGGCTGCCCAGGAAAGTGGTGGAGTCACCATGCCTGGAGGTGTTTAAAAGATGCATGGATTAGGTTCTTAGGGACATGGCTCACTGCCAGATTAGGTTATGGTTGGAGTCTATGATACTGAGGGTCTCTTCCAACCAAAATGACTCTATGATTCTATGTTAAGTTTCTTTAATGTGCATACAGCGCAAAGTGTGCCCAACTACATGGACAATTCCTGGAGCTCAACTTTGTTCAAGCATATCATGGTTTAACCTCAGCCAGCAACCAGGACCATGTAGCTGCTCACTCACCTCTCCACCCCCAAGTGTGATGGTGGAGAGAATCAAAAGGGGGCAAAGGAAAAAACACCCAATGTGTTGAGACAAGAACAGTTCAACAGGACAGCAAACAACAATAATAATAGAATATATAAACCAAGCAATGCACAATGCAATTGCTCACTGCCCATGACACCAACAGCCCATTGATTCCCAAGCAGTGGTATCTGCCTCCTAACCAACTCCAGTTTATATACTGAGCATGACATCATATGGTAAGGAATACCCCTTTGGCCAGCTTGGGTCAGCTGTCCTGCCTGCATTCCCTCCCAGCTTCGTGTGCACCTGCAGCCTTCTGGCTGAAAAGTCTTGATATAAACATTGCTTGGCAACAACTAAAACATCAGTGTATTATCAACATTCTTCTCATACTAAACCCAAAACACAGCATTATACCAGCTGCTAGGAAGAAAATTAACTCTATCCCAGCCAAAACCAGGACAGAGCACTTTCAAGTGCAGCTAGGGGTGAATCCAAGTCCACAGATCCCAGTCCTGGTGGACTGGAAGGGAACAGGTTCAGAGCGGTGTCCATTTTGGCTCACTCTGGGCCACAGTAGGCCCAGAGAAGAGAACTTGTGCATGCTACCCTTGAACTGCTTCCTCAGCAAGAATCCTATAGGATCAGGATTCCAGTCAGCAGAGCAGGAACATGGATCCCATCATCTGCAGACAGCACACCTCAAAAAACTGCCAGCTTTTCTTTGCAGGATTGTGCATATGGATCCCATACCTGCAGGGTAATGAGCATCAGCCACCTATTTGGAAAGGGGTGAATGGCTCTTACTTGAATCAGAATTATAATACAGGCCTGCTAAAATAAGTGTTTGAGTTAGAAGTATAGTAATAAATACCTCAACCTCTACAATTGCTTCTCTTTGTTTCTCTAATGAGACTGTTCCTCCAGCAGACTGCAGAGGTTACTTACCACCTGCATCTCTCTTGGCCAATTTGAAAACAAAAACACCCACAAAACAAACAAACAAACAAAGCCCAAACCTTTCATTGTCTACACAACCATAAGTAAGTAGTTAGTAGCTAATGTGTGAAGCTTCACTTCGCCAGTTTTTCTCTTGGCTCTGAATATTGTGACTGATGCATCAAGTACATTGTGGACAGCAGAGGCGGTCCACCACGAATACATTTGGTTTGCTGAATTCTGCAATCAAAGAAAGTTGAAAACTGCTAGAGCAGTTTTGCTTCTTCTGAATGTTCTTCAGTAGGATATGTTTCTGAAAATCTTTTCAAGTCCCAGAAATTTTCACATATGCAAGTGGCGGGTTGGGAAGCTACTACAGTTCTCCTTTGGGGGTGGGGGGGGAAGAAAAAAAAAAAAGAAAAAGAGGAAATAGCTAAATGCCATGGCTGTTCTCAGAAGAAATCCCTTCTGCTGAATTCCTCTCTTCTCTCTGCCAACGAAGCACAATTCTTGGGTAAGAAAAGTCAAAGAATTAAACCACTTTATGGTGTAAAGGATTTTGCTCAAAGGACATATGATTCCTGAAATTTCTTATTTCACAAGACTGCCACAAGCAAGCAGGAATAACACAAGGGATTACACATCTGTGATATCAGAGAGAAACACCCATGTTCTCCTTTTCCCAGCAGCCTTCTGCTGTCTTCCAAGAATTGTTCAGTTCTTTGTCAGTATTTTTGCTTGTCCAAGATAAGGAGTCCTCTGTCTTCAGTGAGGAACAAGATGCAAAACACCTCCAACAGGTTTTAAACTGCATCCTCAAGACCAGGCTATTTGAAAATTGTCACCGAGTTGTTGAAGCCATTATATGAACAGTATGGAGTACTACAGGGTTCAGGGTGATGGCAGGGTCAGAGAATTAATGTCATTAACTTCCTCAAGCAATCATTTTTCACTGAAGTCAGTCACAATGAAAATCCCAAAAATTTCCTGCAGAAGATGTATTGCCTCAGTAACTACATTTAGGAAGATAACATATTCACCTTAAAACAGAATTCACCCATACTCAGCAAAGACTACAATATAGCCAAAATATACTAACTACTACTATTTTTTTTCTTTTCAGTTATCAGAAGGTGTTTTCTCTGTTTATCCTCCTCCTCCAAAGAACATCATACCTCTTGGTTACTGTGCTAAATAGGAGCATCTTACCAAAACATTCATTCACTTCACTAGAAATTGCAGTCTCTAAATATTTGTAAGGAGTTACAGCCATCTTAGACAAGTCAGGAAGTGTCAAAATAAAAAAAACAAATGACTAAAGAGCTAGAGAGACTGATTTACAATTATTACAATGGAAGAGCAGAAGAATAAATGACTTACAGTTTAGTTATTTCCTAATTAAAATCTGAAATGCAACAAAGAGGGGGAAAAAATAGTAACACAAATACAAAGTCATCAGAAAAACTTCTGGTGACAGATAAACACAAAAAAAGGAAAACAAGTTGACAAATTCATATACAATAGGAATTCAAACAAGCAGTCCTCCATGGTCCCCCCCCCAGCTATCAATGTTTTACATTCAAGTTCTGTTGCTATTTATGCAGTCATTAGTGCACCTTTGAAGCAGATACACACATACATGGAGAGGAACTTCGTATTACATAACACTTAGGTTAGAAGCAAGATGAAATTAGGGGGGAAAAAAGGTATTGATTTTTTATAATAGATAATGAAAACAATCATACTTATCCTACTTACTAAACAAAATTCAACACCTTGCCAAATCTAAAACTCTTAAGAAGCAACTCAGATTTCAAAAGAGCTGACATCTTTCAAGTAACGATCTTGCTTGGAATTTCTTATAATTCATTCTACAGACAACTGCAGCACATTTTTTACATTAAACAAGGATATTAAACTTGATAGGATACCAGTCTGGCTTCAGTTGGATTCCCTCAGTTCCAAGCATTTTGTTTTAATGAATCACTGACCACATTCAAGAAAGCAGCAGCTGAACACAAGGTTCTAAGACAGACTTCCTATCCTGGATGCAGGGTATCAATACGTGAGAATTATTACCATCACCCTCAGCTACAACAGCCTAAAGATCAAGTCCTGGTGTATTTTTACTAAAATAAGCAGACACAGACCCTTGAAGAACATGCAAGAGTTCAAACATACAACACACTGAACCTAAGTGAGCATACAAATAATATTTTTGAGAAGTTCCTGTAAGTCTTCAAACACTGCAATTAGTTAAGTGATTCCCAAAGTTTTCTTAGAACCTTCAGAATGCTTGCAGAGTTGTTGCTTAGTCTCCATAGTAGGTCCTATTATATTACTTATGTTCATCCTATTGTATCTGATGCAAGTTGTGCTTCTAAAAAAAGACAGCATCTATGTGTGTGCGCCTGTGTCTGGGGAGGAAAAAAAAAAAGTGGCTACACACACGAAAAGGAAAGTTGCAGCAGACAAAATAGTAACAGCAGAAAAAAATAACATTCTCCCTATTTGCTCAATTTAGCACTGCCTGAGTACTGAGAGTGAGGTCTATGCTTGTTTACAGAACAGAAAACCTAGCCTCATCTCTCACTGGTGCACATTACATCACAAGGAGGAGTAAGGCACACTTCATAAACTTAGATGTGGCCATAAAACTGATGGGTTTGAGATTACACCATCAAGATACAGTGATGGGGGAAACCCCAGAAACTGACATATTGCTTTTCCTCCCACTCCCACACTAACAGTATTTAAACTCTAGTAGCCATCAACTAGCAGTATTTTATTATTAGGTCAGGTTTAAAATAATAATAAAAAGGTATCTCTGAGCTAAGGTAGCATCCAAGATAAATGCAGCTCAAGTAAGCGCACCTATTTCCATTGCAAAAAGCAAGTAGCAAAATCATGGCACAAAGATTGTTCTGTACTTTATTGCTGTCTGTCTAAAAAAAGCCCCAATGCCACTTTCAGGGATGCACTTCAGAACGAGCAAATACATTTTCATTTGTTATTTCCATTCATATACAAGACTATAAATCCTTGCATATATATAGTTTTAAACCTCTAAAAACTACATGGGACAGTTGACCAATATTGCTTTTGTATAGTCATATAATCCTAAAGGTTTGACTACATAACAAAATAAAGGTGCAGCTACGGCAAACACTCCCAGATGTGTGTCTTCTTTCCAGTTATTGTAACCGTAATAATCTACTCCTGCTATTGTTACTCCATTACCATTAATGCAGGCCAGGTACATGCTACTGTCACACCTTTGTTTCAATAACCAAAGAAGTTTAATTCACGCCTAGAATGCCTGTGTAGTACCTCTAGTTCATTTTGAAACTTTCAGCAAACAAACAATAAAGAATTATTTTATTTATTTATAATGTTTTGCAGTGTATACTCACCACAGGTTCCCAATTCAAAACAAGGTAAAGAACAAGAGGCAGAGACTAATCACACTGTAAGAGTTATCAAAATATTCACAAACGGTACAAGGACCTACATTTTCAAGTCACCGGTGTCACAAACTGCTCACTCCCTACTTGCTGCAGCTGTTCCCAAGCATCCCTGCTGGGCGGTGGAGCAGCAGAGGAAGCAGGGCAGAGAGCCCTGCCAGACTGCAGCAACTTTAGGGGTTGGAGGGCTGATTCACCTGGTGGCACCTTAAGCAGAGAGAGAACTGAAATACCAGGTTGTCTTCTCCAGCAGGCCACACAGACCAGGGCCACCCTGCCTCCTGCCCTGCTGGGGAGAGATGGAGTGCAGCTTCGAGGGGGTCACCTCATTGGGGGAACTCCCCCACGCTGCAGGAAATCTGAAAGAGGCAATTTATAGGCAGGATTCATTCCCATCCCACTGAGCAGACAGTTCAGCTGAAAAGTATTAATCTGGGCCCTGTAAGCTTGTTAAATAATGAACTTTACCCTCAGGCTGGGAAAAAAAAAAAAAAAGGGAGAAAGCAGTGTTGCACAAGCTTATCAGTGCCCACTTGCTGCAGAACATGCCCTTGCAAGAGCTGTGTATGAAGAACTACTACTATTTATATCTGTAACGCTTCCAAGTTGCTGCACATGCATACCAATTACCTGCATAAAAACACAATACCCTTAATACCTGCCCAGCTTTTCCGCCTATGTTGAAGGACCCTCAACTTCATCTGCACTCATTAAAATATTTCTAAAGCTGGAGTTCTTAAAATAGGAGTAAAGAGAAATAAATATATTGTGTAAAGAGTTGACCTAAAAGGTTGTATGACCTGCACTTAGGCATCAGTTTAATATGTAGCAGTATGGCACATGGATGGAAAGTAGAAACAGAAGAAGCATAACGTCTATGAACACAAACTCAAATGATTATGCATTTTTGATTGAAGTTAAGGAAGTTCAAGCAGATGACTTTTTACTGACAATATAATCAGATTTTCCTTGAAACAATTACTTAAGTTTACTTATGTAATCCTTTCACAATTACTTCAGATGTTCATCTCAACGTTCTCTCATCACATGGACAAATATGCACAGCACTCACTCAAACAGTTTCAGCAAAAGTAAACTCACAACTAAAGACTTCCAACATGACTAAGTCAGCTTGGATCCAGAGCCATTCTCCCTCTCTCTGTCTCTAATACTCACCAGAAGTCAGGCACAAAAACATTTTTTCTGTTAACATCATCACTTAACACGTGCTATCCCACTCACTTCCCAGTCTCTTCACCTCTCTTTCTTTAGTTTCCTGGCAGTTCCCCTTCTTCCTGGGAGCACTTGCACTTCTACACAATGCACTACAGTGGCGGCTCCCAAAGACTTTGAGGTTTCTTCAAGAAACAGAGTGACTGTCCACAACATGTATTTGGGAACATACAGCATCACTTAGGAGAATTTCTTCACTATCACCTGTTCCACTTCATCATTTCAAGTGTACAAATTGCACACTGTGCTCCAGTTTGGATTCCTTCTGCCTTTTCAGCAGAAGCTACATATTCTGAGGCTCAAATGCCAGTTTCACCCAGTAAATAGCTGACTTACACTCATGGGCTGGAAAAAGTTGAGGTATTTTTACCCTTCACTAAGTTTTGCATTTTTTTATAGATAGTCTAAATGATAAGAGTGACCACCTGAATCGATTTTGTGTTTCTATTTTTAAATACTTAAGTCTGAAAAATACTTAATAACATGGTCGCTGATAGCATACTAGCATTCAGAACACTGCAACATAAGCATTCATCCATAATTAAAATCTTCAAAGACTACAGTATACTCAGTAATCTTTTCTGTGCGGAACATCATTTGAAAAGCATTCTGTGTGAACTATATATGGTCTATAACAGTTTGAATACCTGACATAAGTACCGTCAATGTACGCTATCAAAACTTGAGTAGTTACAGTAAAATCACCCAAACTTCTATTCAGCAAAACAAACAGCATAGAAAAAAAATAATCAGAATATCAGCTTAACTTTTAATCCCCACCTTCCCCTCACCCCATACTGAAATGAATAATGAATGAGCTGGGTCATGATCGCTTTCAATAAGTATGTCAGAAATCTTCAAAACAATAAGATGAGGGTAAGAGTTGTCAGAAGTTCATCTTCCTAATAATGCCAGATGCTTGTGCAACCACACAGTATGTATGCATCACTTCTATGCATCAGCATACCGGGAACTGCAAAACCACAAGTATCAAAGGTACTTGAATTCTACGTTACAAAACTTCCTATGCAAGCAAAAATTAACACCGAATTCTAAGTATTTGTGAGTGAAATCTGAGAATTTAAGCCTAACTTCCACTGTACGCCTAGGTAGAATAAAAATTTTCAGACTGGAGTGTCACTTTACACCTCCCGTCAATTCTGTTACGCAGCAGCAACTCATCCAAAGCGTCAATAACTCCAAGAGACTTTCCAACAAATGGAAAGCCTCTGGTTTTGTTGTCATCGTCCCCCCACGCCTCCCTCGCCGCTCCGTTCCTGTGCACAGCTGCTCCTCCGAGCGTTTTCCAGCCGTCCCTCCCGCGCTCCCCGGCTCGGCCCGTCCCAGCACCCCGCATGTTGGCCCCGACCGAAGCAGCCCCGGGTACACCCGCGACCCGCCTGCGGGGAGCGCTGCCGGGGCCGGGATCGGCTGAAGCCGGCGGGTCGCTGCCCTGTCCGAGCCCCTCTGTAAACGGCGAGGCCGCGGCCGGGACCGCTCCCTGCCGGGCAGCCCCAGCACCACGGCAGGAGCAGAGCCCTTGGGCTGCCTCTGCCGATCAGGTGTTTTGCGTTTAGTTGTAAATACAGTGGTTCCCCGTGCAACCTTCCCTCCAGCAACCCTGAAAAATCCAGACTTTTTTTTTTTTTTTTTTTTTCTCTCTGTCCCTCGCTTTTGAGGAACCCCCCACTGAAAAACGCTTCTCCCAATTTTTTTCCTCGGTGGGATTTCCAAGCGGTCCGTTCAAACGGACTCGGAGCCACATGCCTAAAAGGACTGAGCTGGCATCTGCAGCGGGGGTATGGGCTTACCTTTGCCTCCCCCGCGTCGGGCTCCTCCTCGTAGTACCCCTGGCCGGACTCGTAGGCGGCGGCGGCGGCCGGCTGCCGGGGTCCCAGGAGCACGGCGCCGGCAGCAAGGCAGCAACCTAGGGAGAGCACCTCCAGCAAGTGCATTGTGCAAAGATGGCAGGGCGGGCGCGGAGCGGGGCCGCGGGGCAGTTGAAGGAATGCAGCCGAAATTATGAGGCTCCTTCTCTTCCTCTCCCCCCTCCCTCTCGCCCCCTTGCAATATCCAAGGCAGTAAAATCCGTGGGATGGAGAAGATGCGGTAGCAGCAGCTCCTAGACGCCTGCAGGGGAGTTCCCAACTTTCCCAGCCGCTTTACAAATTCTCACCAAAGTTATCCGGAGTTTGCCAGGTAAAAAACCCACCAGGAAACCGGACATCCGAGGCTGCGCTCACTCAGGAGCAGGGGAGGTGGAAAGCGCAGAGAGAAGGAGGAGGAGGGAAGGGAAAGAGAGGGCGAGCGGCAGAGCGGGACCGAGCGGCCGCTCGCACCGGGGGAGTTCCCTTCGCCCTCCCGCGCGGGCCGGGCCGCGGGGCTCCGCTCCGCGCCTCTCCGCCCGCCGCGGAGGTCTCTCCGGACGCCTGTCAGCGCCAGCGCGGCCGGGGGGTGCGCGGCGCCTGGGGCTGCGCGGCGGTGGCGGGGGCTGCGCATGGCGAAAGCGCCCTCTGCCTGCGCCTCTGCGCGGCGAGGGGGGGGCGCCGGCGGCCTTCCTCCTCCTCCTCCTCCTCCGCTGCTGCCGCGGCGCCGCCTGCTGCTGCCGCTGCGCTGGCGCCCCGGGGAGCCGGTGGCCCTGCACCGCGGGCAAAGGGCCGCCCAGGACGCGTCGCGGCTGTGCCGGGGAGGCGAGCAGGCCCCAGCCGCCCCTGCACAGCCCGGAGGGGCACGGGCGGTCCGGCTGCGCTGGGCTGCGCCCGGCCCGCCCCGAGTCTTGGCTCCGCGGAGAAGAAGCTCGCTGTAGGTCCCGGCCCCGAGGGGAAAGCGAAGTGCCCGGCTTGTTCCAGCCGGCTCTGAACCCGACAGATGAAGTTGGGTAAAACGCACACAGAGCCTGTCTGAAATAATCCAAGAAAATTTATGTTAATCCTAATCAGTTACTTGTTGAGCAGTGTTGGCAGCTTCACTTGAGACTGTATAGCAGCTTTTTTTGGCCAGAGAGAAAAAAAGATTTTGCCATGTTAGAAACAGAGTAACCCAAAGAGTGCTGTATTTATTTGTAACCTTCCTATCAATAACATCCTGGAGCCATCTTTGAACATAAGTTACACCCCATTCAGAGCCCTAAATAAACATAGCATAGATACTGTGTTCCAGTCACACTGTGGCTAACACAAAACAAAACCACCACCAACAAAAAGTCACAGTGAAACCAAAACAGATTGCACAGTGCTAACAAAGTAACACACTACAGCCTGCTTAAATCTTAGCTGTGCAAAAAAAGTTGTATTCCCTGTACTCTTACTTTTGCTCCATGTGAACAGCATTATTGAACCTTGTGTAAATATTTAGAAAGCTTTTTCAAATTGCTCTGCATCACTTTTGTACATCTTTCGGTAACAAGACTGTATGGGAACGAACTGTGAGGGCAGATCCTGACTGCCTTGGCTGGATGCTGGCAGTCTGCTCATGTTACACTGCTCTTATTCTTTGTGAATCCCATTATGTAACTATTCAGGGAACGACATTCTGGGGGTTATGCATAAAGGTGTCTCTAGGAGGCCTTTAGGTACCTCCTGTTCTTTTTAAATTTCTTATCATTTTCAAGATGGTATTTCAGCTTGCCGCTACATAAATAAATTATTTTGATGCTAGGAAGTAATCGCTTCACTTGCAACCAGAATTAATCTAAAGTTTAAATAGAGCTGCATTTTAAAAGTTTTTCTATTTCCTAGAACATTATTAAAGCACTAGCAATTTTTTAACATCTTCACAACACAGTAAAGCAACGAAGCAAAGACATTGGTAGAATTTAAACAACACAGCTATGAAGAAATAAAATAGTGTACATAAACTAAGAAGCCTATTGTTCTTCAGTAGACCATTACAGTGTTGCAGAACAAAGCATAGGATTAAAGCCTAAAGGAGAGCATAGTCCAGGATGCAAAATCCATCTAAATAGAAATACAGCATTACTAATTTGAGTTTAGCATGTTAAAATCTCTCAGAAACATCACAGGCTGGCGTAGAAAGCAAGTTCTTTTGCTGCACATTAATTAAACCCTCCTGAGAAACCATACACAGATAATAGTATTTCAATAACTGAGTGCCACGCAAGGAGCCCCTCTCCATAACTAAACCACAAAACAGGATGGAACGTAACACTCCTGCTGTGCCATCATAATATCAGCTGGCTTCATTATTTATTTCCCCAGTTACTCAGCTCTTTCATTCTGTCCCTTCCTCCCCCCCTCAATTAATAGAATATCCATCATGAGATCAAAGGCTTTATTTTGCAACAGAGCATTTCCACCAACTGCTCTGCATAGAAACTTCGAAGTGTCATAACTGAAAGCTAATAATCATAGTCACAGCGCCTCATGTCACAGTCCAACCATACGGGCTCAAAAATTAAGTGGTTGAAATCTGAGATACTTGATATCTTCTGTTTACAAACAAATATTCCATTGGCTCTGGGACACTTTAAGATTTTCCTCAGTTTGGACTGTATTTCTTTCCATCCCATAAAAGATGACTAATTTAAAGGTTTACTGATTTTAATATAATCTTTTCTCCTTTCCCCACCACCAAATGATTAATATTCCTCTTCTTGTCTTTGAATTAAGCAGAAATTGGCCTACAGGACAATTAAAGTTGCAAGTGACACTCAGTATACCGACAATGACCTGACCTTATAAAGACAAATAACTAAAGAGAAATCCTAATAGTGTAGAGACACAGGTCTAGGTCTTTCCCTGTTATGTTTCAATGGCAACAGTAGCTGTTATTGACAAAGGAAATTTGTGTGTCAGCTCTAAGATTCCTTCAAACAAATTCTCTTGATGTTGCATTAAAATTGCATTAGAAAAATCCAGACCCCAATCTGTTGTTCAAGTTGGTGTAACATACATCTGTCAAGCACATTCCTCTCCTGTGTCAAGACATACCTGGTATGTTACTTTCTGATATATCCTGCTTGTGAAACATGGATGTGTTTTAATACCTGTTTCCTATCTCCATTCATTAACAGTATGAAAAGTCAGAGAGGAACCACTATAAGAAACATGATCTGAGGCTGGGGAATAGAAAAGAGTCAATAGCAGCAAGAAAAATCTGTAGCATGCTATTGTAATTTGGCCTATTTTCTTATTGTAGAGTTAAATACTAATTCTGTGATTCTTTGCTAAAAGTTTTTTTACGAATTTCATCTCCATTCTCATTATATTCTATTTTTTGCGTTTGATTCAAACCAATCTCCTTTGCATTCTCCTCTTAAACAGACACACGGAAGCACATCTAAGAGTCAAAATCACAGAGAGCATGGCTTTCTTTTGTTTCAACACACATAGTATTACCAGTGAGTTTCAGTGGAATTTATATTTAGTGTAAATCTCAAAGGTAGAAAACACTGTTCCCCAAGTGCAGCAACTCAAAAGACTGTGGCAGTACCATTCTGGAATCATTCCAAAAGACGAAGGCACTGTACTAAATGTTAGTCCTTAGTTTCTTTACAGATAGGACTCCCACATATTTCCTCTAATGCTTAAAAGCATGGGAAAAAACATGGATATTGATCATTGTCTTAAATATCAAAGTCAATGTAAATACTGTAAACGAGCCTCAGATTCAGTGCCAACCTACTGGAACATGTGCTCGCTAATGCATTTTCTGCCAACAGAACCCTTCAATCCCGAGATTTATTACACATTTCTTACCATATTTCTTATCTACCAGGAGTAACCAGTTCTATGGAAGAGAAGACTTAGCTACTGAAAAAGGATGGTGCAGTGGATTTCAGGCTGTAGTCCACCTCTCTCCTCAAACCCTCTTCTTTTATGTAAAACATGGTTTAGTGGAAAGATTTAGGAGTAGTTTTACTGATTACCGCAGTTTCCCTGATTATGTGCATAAAGGCCTTCCTCATTTCTTACAAGCAGATTTTGTTTATTTCTTTTTAAAACAGGCCCTCATTTAGTGTTTCCTTATACGATCCTAGGAAAGGATCTAAGCATGGTGGTTTGAAGATTGTCAAAAGCAACAGAAATATTTTCTTTGACTTTGATCAGGCATCCTCACTGTAAAACTTAACCCATGGGAAAGTGTTGAACACCAATCCTCCTGCTTTGAGCCAGATCCTGAATTGTAGCTTTATCCATTCTTTTTCTCTAAAAATATTGCCAGGATGAATAACTTTAATTCAATGAGAAAGACATCACTGCTGCACAATCATTTTCTACAACGCTTGACCTAGCAACCTGCACTTTATTATGTAGAAATTTGTCTTTCATTTGGCATAAAAGTTGGTCCCTCTTGTAAATTAATTAACATGACAAGAATCCTTAGTCTTCAGCCCTTTGACACTGGTTGATATTCAGGGATTACAGGATTATTGGGTTTTCTTTGTTCTCAGGGATTCTCTTTCTAAACTGTTAAAGTCAAGACTATTGGCATCTAACATTAGAATTTCTCTATGCTACAGACTGGACAACTGCAATAGCATAAAATCCATTGCAACGCTAAGGGGTTAGTATGATGCAAAAATGGACAGCAAAAGGCAGCATCTCAAGAAAAGTCTTTGAATTACCCAAAGTAAATTACATATCTTTAAAGCTGCTCTAAATTTAGCATGGAGAAAGCCCTAGCACACATTTTATTCAGTTGTCTTACATTAGGATCTTTGTCTTTACCATAGTTTTTCTTCTCTTTTGTGATGTAAGGTCTCACACAAGAATGGATATGCAGAGAATATCGATTTAACATCCTCTAAACTAATTATTCTCTCCACATAGTGATGATGTTCGTTGTTATAACCTTTGACTATAAACAATAGAGTGATGGGCTGTAAATTTATGCTGCCTCTTAACTGAAAGCTGTGCAGAGTCTAAACTGTGTATAACTGAAGCCATGCCACTACATAAACAAATTTAGATTCAACAAAACATACTAGAGCTTAACAGCACACGACCACTACACATACAAACTCTTACCATGTTATGTACCTTCCTGCAGTAGTCTTCCAAATGACAACCTACACAATAAAGAATGTATTCAGAATCTTTTTTCCCCCAATTATACTTATAAACTTTTGGCACGTAACAGAATAAAACAGTCCTATATCAATTCATTAGACATTTCTATGTAATTGCTGAAACAATGACAGAAATAATTATTTCTATAGAGAGATACACTTTCTACTAACTTTGTTCCTGCGTACCTCTTCTCCACTCGTATGCATTCTGCTGCATTTCAACCCCTACCCTTTTTCTTCAGTGCTTTAACCTCCTGCTCAATGTTGTGGCTGTTCTTGAAAATAAGATTATGCTAAACCCTTCAAATGCAAATTGCTGAAGTATTAACACTTAAAAAAATTGTCAAACAGTATTGAAACAAATTAATTTTCAAGCCCAGAATAGTATAATGTATTATTGCTGTTTACGATCCTCATTTTTCCTTATTATTTAATAGATTTTCTTTACCAAAGTCAATTATTTTCTCCTATGTAAAAGAGCCTTCTACACATTTGAACACTTACCCTTCCTTAGTCATTTTGTTTTAAGCTAAATAACATCAGTTTTTCCAACATTTCTGTATAGATTTTTATTTTCTTAAGTTCTGCTTATCCTTATAACTGTAATTTGAATAATCTTCAGTTAGTCCAGTGGTTCTTTGAAAGATGATGCCCAACACTGAAAAAGGGTACTTCAAAACTGACCTGTGTTGTACAGAACAAACAGGAGCAGAACTCAAAACCCCAACCCATTCTTCTGCATGTACATTCCCATATGGCATTTTCCTATTTGGCAAATTCATGTTCAGCTTGCAATTAGCTGTAACTCTTAGGTATTTTTTGAGGATTTTCTATCCAGCCATATATTCCCTTTCTTGCAGTTGTAGATCTGATGCTTCCAACATAAGCGAGCGCTCACATTTCCCAACAGAACAGTGTCCACTATCTCCCTTTTTTTTTTTTCTAGTAACTTATCAAAACTATTTCCAATTCTAAGCCTGCATGCCTGTGCTGTCCTTGCTAGCTAGATCTGTAAATCCAGCTAAGTAAAAGTGTGTTTCACCTATGCTGCCCTTGATTCCTTGTGGTCAGTAAAAGCATTGTTAGTGATCTATTGCAATGGTCGGGTGAAGGTCAAAACTTCCCTCCTGAGGTCCTGGTTCAGACTGGAGGGTTTGCTTCAGCCTATCTTACTGATTCAGTAACCAAAAATGCCAAAATGTGGGGACATTCAGATCTGAGATTCTTGCTTGGGCCCATCTTCTTTTTTCATATAGTTGAAGATTAGTTTAAAAATGATGCAACAGAGGTTTGTGGTTTGGGTTAGGATTTGGTTTAAGTGTGTCAGGACTTTCTGGGGTTTGGTTTTTGGGGTTTTTTATGTTGATATACCAGGTAGTGAACTTATGGAACTTATTGTTACAAGGAGTGGGAGGCAGGAGGTTTAAAAATAGATCAGACAAATTAATGGAGATCAAAACCATAAACTCATTAAAAAAAAAAAAAAAAAAAAGAGGAGTACAACATTGCATACCTAATTCAATGAATGCAGATGCTGGAAATGTGTGAAGGAAATGGACCACGGAAGCAGAGAGTCTTGTGTGCTACCCCTAAATAGGATGTTCAGTTGCAACTGCTGGAGACAGAAAACTAGATAGACAGTCTAGACAGATGGTTTGTGTGAACCAATAGGACATTTCTTATATTTTGAGGGAAACTGAATCAATTTCTCATTGACTCAGGTCCAAACCACAAAGTAAATTTGTTCTTGTGTTCTAGTCTCATGTTCAGATTGCACATACTTAGTCATAACAAAAATACTTATTTTTACACATCATGATTGCATCAGAAGTCAGTCCAACAGACAGGTCTGGAAGCACACAGGAAATCAAATCTGTAAAATATTCTTTATAAACTACAATGAAATGAATGAAGAGTTCTATTGCCATCAGCACTGAAACTAGATTTAATCATTCTGCCTTAAAAAGAAAAACAAACAAACAAACAGATACCAATGCATCTGTTTTGGGGATACATATCACAGAAAAAGTTAGGCAGCAGATTTTTTGAATTATTTTTTTAAACAAATGATAAGACAAAGCAAACCAACAAACTTACATACCAATTTTTGGTCAGGAAATTACCATTACTAGTAGTTTGAATTGGCACCATGCACTAGTTGGTTACTAAGGTTTTGTACTCTGCAAAACAATTTCTTAATAAAAAACATAACACATTCCCTTCATAAAGTTGTACATTTTGTGCTAAATCAGGAGTGTTATTGTTGCTATCAGACCTAAGGATACATCCTGGGCACAAAAAAACCATAAGGATGAGGAGCCACCATCTGTATGAATTCAAAATTCAATCCCTAACCTTTTCATTTTCCAAAAGCTGCTAAAAAACCAAAAAGGCAATAACAAAGAACTAAAGAACAAAGTTGCATTGATATGCAGATTGCATCAGAGGCCACAAACAATTCCTTCTTTCACCGTTTGGCCAAGAAATTTCGTTTTCCTTAGCACTCAACACTGAGTGACACAGATCCTAGTTCCCTGTGATACTGTGAACACTGTGCTAGTTCCCCCCCCTTATCATTAATGAATTTATGTAATAAGAGACATTCTTAGACCAGTTCTTGACTGTTTCTTCTTTTCAGCACAACCTGTTAATCTCTCTCCTTTGGCCAGTCTCTTGACTTTCAACACTTCAGGCTAGACTAGGCAGCTGACGCACAAAACACGGAACCAGACCATCACTGGGCAAAGCAGCTTTCAGTACACCACGTCTGTCGTCCTTCTGGTAGCTTATCTCTTTGGAACTTGAATTTAAGCAGCTACCACTGATCTAAAAAGCGGGTAGCATGCTGGGCCTAATCTATTTTTAAAATTCCTATCCCATCACAAACCTACAGCTATACTCCGCAGGGACACTTCAACTAATCTGTCCCAGCATAGAACTCTTAAGTGCAAAGGGTAGAGCAACAGACCATTTTCACTAGCAGGTTCCAGCTGGGGAACTCAACCTAATCTTCTCTATTGATAATGAATATAAGCCCGAGTGCATTCAAAACTAAAAACAACCCTAGCTCCTTAGTAAGGCTCCCTGCAGCAGTGGCATCTTCCCAGGGTAACTAGCTGACCCTGATAGAGAAGGAGGAGGTAGAGAGACAAGCATATAAAATAATAAGGCTAAAATTTGCAGGTATTTAATAAAAGAGATAGGCTCCAAAGCATGGTATAGTACATTAAAATAATTTTCAGAGATGCATAGAACTCCCCTTTGCTTTTTCTGCTTTAAAATTTTAAATGGTCAAAAAGCCAACTTTGTCATCACTTTTTGGAGCCAGATTTTGTTTTTACTCCCAAACCCAGCAGGTTAGTCCTAATTATGTTCTAGTCCCTTTCTATAACTGTAGGGCCGCTCACAGCTGTGTCATCTAAATAGGACAGAGAAAAGCCCTGGTCATATTTTCATCTTATTTTTCAGTTGGGACCAGTCAGGAGCAGCCCCTGTACTGTGGAAGGACTGTGGGGTGGTGCTGGGTTCTGAGCTGCCCTAACCACGGAGGTTACAGAAGAGGTCAGACTGTCGAAGAACCTGGTGAAGCTCAGTGAACCCAAACTACATGGCACTGCTGCTGCCTGCTACAAAGACAGTCACAAAAGAGATGATACAAACTATGCTATAGTTGTAAAAGCTTTTTTTTTTCTTCTTCTTCTCACGAGGGATTGCAGATAGAAGGCGGCTGTACCACACGCTGTTTGCTCTTGGGTTACTCCTAGTAAGTCTCTAATTCTAGTCTCTTACAATGAAAACAGATGTTTACTGGTGGATCTTTGGAGTTCTAGTATTCTAGCTGGTAAAATAAGATAAAATTTAAAATAGTCTTAAGGAATATCTCTTTCCACACAGTTCTGAAATGAGTGTTATATTCACCTGATAGGCTAGTGTTTATAGTCCGCAGTTTTGCACTGAAAACTTCAAAGCAGCTAGAGGGAATTAAGAGCAATTATTAGTTGTAATTACATCCTTTTACATTTTAATAGGCTTCTTTCAAATCAAAGCCAATTTTTATAAGTGATTTTTCCTTTTCTTGCTCTTATTCAAGTATGTTGATGTTCTATCCAAAAAGGATAACACTTTTTCAGCCAAACGTGAAAGAGATGTATTCATGTAGTGACATTAATAGCAAGGCTGTTAATATTCACAGGAGGTCTTCAAAAATCATTTGAGTTTTAAAACTACACGGGAAAAGTGTATTGCCCCCCGCTTCTTTTTTTTTTCCCCAAACAGAACTTCAAAGCCTAGACATTATAGTACAGTAGTTTCAAGGGTTTTCCTACATATTTATTGTGTGACCTATTGTTTAGTTAAACTATGTAACAGATGCCTTGTTAAAAAAATAATGTTGAGTGCCAGTAGGAATAAAACAACTTTTTGAGTTCAATCTACTCTCAGTCAAGGTCAAAAAGAGCTGGGACTCAGTGAGTTTTCAAAAGCTTAGCCTAAGTATACAATATCAAAGTTCATAATTAAGAAGGCTCACTTCATCAGTCAGCTTCGTGTTTGCACAGCAGTGGAGTAATTATAACACTACTCATTCTTTCAGGTTAGCTTGAACAATTGACCTTGTAAGCAAACTCCATTTCCTCCCCTCCTACAATGCAAAGCCAAACCATTTGATTTTAACAAAACAGAGCTGTCAGTTTGACATTTCAAAGCACACTTAAACTATATTTTTAATGAAATAAAGCAGTTATCTTAAAAATATAAATTTACAGGCTATTTCTACTAATTTCTACCATGCAAAGATTAAAAAAAAAATCTGCTTGTTTGACCTTTTCTTCAGTTCAGCAGTTGAACTGTATTTATTCTAGCCTCCACAGTACACAGAAATCCCCAAATTCATGCAAATGCCAGGATGCCTCAAGGGCACCATTGCCTTGATATTCCTCTTACATCATACCAGTATTTACTGACTCACACAGGGCCAAAGAATGTGAAATCCAAAAGGGGAATTACAATTGTTTTCAACAGTAGTCACGTGTGGGCAAATATTCAGCAAAACTAACCACACACAGAAAGAGTAAAACAAATGGAAGAGGATTTCACATCCCTTTTGCGATCCTAGAATTAAGGTTCTAGTCTAAAGCCAAATGCCTGGTTGCCCAGACATCTGTCTGTAAGACCATGAAGAATGCTAGGCCCCTTCCAAAGGGGAACTCATTCTCCATTTCTTTGGTACTTACTTTAGGACATGTACTAAAATATGGTTTATCCATGTTGGTAATAGGGGGAGACTATATGCTGACTTTGAGATCCCTGAAGTTACAGAAGAGAAGTCTCATGCCGAGAATCTGCATTGGAAAATTTCCCTATGCGATAAGGGGATGTCCAAGTAATATAGGAGGAAACTTGGCCAAGAATTTAAGTGATGCAAATAACTGAACCCATGAAATTAGTCTCCAACTTGGCAATTTGACTATCAAAATAGAGCAAAAGTAATAGTGGCATACTTGATAAGAGGACCGTTTGATTGTTGACTGACTTCATGCTTTCTTTTTAGATTTGTCTTGCTCATTCTTTTTAGTTCTTTACTGAACAAAAGAAGTATTTGAAAAGTATGATAGGTCTCAAAGTTTAGACATGTCAGTAGGTTTTACTGGAGAATTGTCAAATTAGTGACTAAAAAAAATAATCACATTGCAACTGGTTTAAGTCAGTCTAAAAAGTTAAAGTGAACAATGGTTCATAAATTTCCGTAAGATCCACTGGTAATTCTTATTAAGATCTCAAAGTTTTGCAATTTTTTAAGCTCTTGTAGTACTTACAAACTGTATTTGAAACAGTTTGTTGTAACAGAGCTGTTATTGCTAATTCTGAGAAATTCGGAAACTAATTCTGAGCACTTTTTATAATCAGCCAGTATAGACACTGAGAAGTATTATTTACAGCAGTCAAGATTTATTATTTTTTTAAAAATCACTTTTCATTGAAGAAAGGTTTTCGTCCCCATAGGACACAGTCAAAAACTAATTTATCTATACAAATATTACATCAAGAGAGTAAAATTGTGTTGATTGTCAAATATACTATATAGTGCAAAGTCCTTTTCCATCTCTATCATCTGTAACAGATTGTGATTCCTTGACTCAGTATATGGAGTTACATAGCCAGTCCAACTGTATGGTCTTTTTTCTAGCAGTACAATATTCACACCCGACTAGCAACCAGAATACACTCAATAATCAGAAATTAAAATTATTGCTACACATTTTCTGAATTTTCTGTAGTTAGAGCTCTTATAGTCAGGGACAATATCCATACAGGGGTCCAAGTCATACACAAAAAGGATACTCACAAGTTTATTTTTTTCCTTATCTGTATCCGCACTAATATTTTTCTTCAAATTTCCAATTTTTTGATATTACCTTACCTTAGTCTTATTTACAGACTAGCATGCAGTTAAAGGCAACCTCTCAAAGCCCGTGCGATCAGCCACATGGAAAGTGAAGAAACCAAACAAACAGGATTTTTTTATTTCTTTGTATTTATCCATTAGATAAGTGCAGTTCTTTCTTTGCTTCACTGCTGGAGGAGTTCTGTACAGTTGTCCATGAAGGAGAAGGCAGAGTCAAGTCATAGAACTACTGAGATTATTTTACAGAGCCAGGATTTTATGCATTCTTTCTGTACATCAAGCTGGGAGGTGCAGCAGGGGAAAGAGAAATCAAAAGTCTAGTATGTCCCAATATAGCAAATGAATACCTAAAGTGAATACTTTGATGTCATTTTGCCTAACAAAGCTGGCAGCAGCAAGCAGTGCTGCCACAGGTGCTTTGCCACAGCATTATGTATGTCTGATCTAGGAATTGGATGCTCGGATGTCCATTTTAGATTCTCAGTGCTCTCATCTCTCCTCCCATGGAGTGATTTCTATTAAAGTACATGGATTTCTACTCGAGACAAGTTTCCCACCAAAGACATTTTGACTGTCAAAATCAAGCAGAATAGGAATATTAATAGTATATTGCTAGATGATCTGAAATTCTGACTGAATTCTAGAATAAAATTTTGCTGTTATAAAACATGCCATAAAGAGTGTTAGATGCTCTACAAAGAGAGGAAGTAGGCTACTGATCAAACATAGGTGAGTATGTTTTAGACAAAAGCAGGGTTGGAAAAGCAGTTGCGATGGAGCAAGAAACTGATTAAAAAAATAGATTCCAGGTCAGAAAAGAAAGAAACCCTACTTTTCATTTGATCAGTATGAAATCTTTTCAAAGCAACACTAGTGTAATTATTACTAATAGAGTAACAATCTGATCTTTAAATGTCTAACTTTCAAATTCTGAGATTACTTACTCAGGGCTTAGTAGTTCCTCACCAGGAAGTTCAGTAGACTCCTACAAGTGTAAATATACCTACAAGAGTCTTCAAAACCTCATGATAGGGCCTCATGGTTTTTTTAAGTGGTTTTGTTGTTTGGTTAGTTGTTTTTTTGTTTGCGGTTTTGTTTGTTTTGGAGGGGGGCAGGGAGCAAGGTATACTTTTGGTGGTGGTGGTTTTCTTTTCCCCCAAAAGACTACATATAAAGGTTTGATTTTACACCTCTACCCCCAAAAAACCCAGACATCTCCCCAAGCTTTTTTACTGCTAATCTTGTAAGTCCTAAAAACTAAAAAACAATTTGGCTCTTTCTAAAGAACCTCTCTTGTAAAAATACTACTTTGCGAGAGAAATTTGCTAACTTGCTAACAGTTTTGGTGATGGGATTAACATGTTATACATACAACTAGCTAACCCTCTCATGGCTCCTATAGTATTTCAGGAATAATGCATTCAAAACATTCTGGTTAGCAAATTGAGCAGATACTGCTCAATAACTCAAGGTTACAGTTTTATCAAGGAAGAACAAAGCATATTTATAGGTTCATTTTTTTGCTATAAGAGAGCATACATTTTTTCTTTCCTTTTCCTTGCACCATAAGCCTTTACAACATGTATTATTGATAATCATAATTTTATAAGGATTTTTTGTCTAAGCTGATAATCTGCCTTGCTGGACTCTGTATGATAACAAGGATATTGATATTTTTTTTCTTCTTTTTAAATGAATTGGGAAATATTTCTATAGAACTACTATGTTTCATAGAGTATGTTAATTCCTGAAATCAATATGTTTATCATACAATATGCACAAAACACATCCCAAGCCCATCAGGTAAAGAAGCAGGCAGAAGGGTATTTTACAAATCTGATTTTATCGTAGGTAAAAAGATATTTAAGTAAAACTCACACAGAACTTCTTAAATTATATAATAGATGAACAACACAGGTAATATTAAGGATTAAAATTTATCATCACTTCATTTTGTCTCTTTCAAACAAGATCTAGAATACTGTTCTGCCCCCGCCAAAACAGGAGAAAAGGTAAAAAAGCATCCGAGAAAAAACAACCACCACCACTCAACTGCAAGTTGCTAAGCTATAGTTTGCTCATTGAAATCACCACAGTACTGCTTGAGCAGGTGAGAAACAGGAAGCACTTTACCTATGGTTACGAAGTCTTACAAGTTGGAAATAAAGATACAGGAATGCACTTTGTCTTAAGTATCTGTATCTCATCACAAAGGAACTCCTTTGATTCAAAACCACAGCTCTGATCATCACTGACCCTGGTCCAGTTATACATGACTGATTATTTGTCCAGATCAGCTTTTTGTGGAATGGTGTTTTCAATAAGAGTCTCAGAATTTCACATACTAGTAGAGAAACATGCAGTTTCCTTACTCACAGAGCCCTATGGTAGTCCTCACACTCTGCATGTATTATGGGATGGTTTTTCAGCAAACCAGATGTGAAAACTCCCCACAAGCTGACCCCTTCCCTCTGTTGGAAACAAATTTATGGTTATAATTTAAACAGTACCGCTTTTCCTTTGTGTATCTCACAAGAATGAAATAAACTGAAACAAGACAACTGTGTTCCAGGTATTCTTTAATTTATAGCTAAATATCAACTATTTCATATAAATGGTCTGATTTGCAGAAGTATCAGGTTTTATGAGAGGTACTAAGTTTAGTTTCTCTGAATGCAGCATTTGGTTTCTCTAACATTTGAGACTCAGCTGAAAAAATTCTGTCCAATACCTCTATACACATTCTCACTGCAAACAGTAAACATCTACCTTTGGATGAGGAGATTCTATACTTATTCACCCTAACTTTCTTGTGCAGTAAATGCAAATTGCTCAACTGAATTTATAGCAGAGTAGAAAAAGAGCACCAAGTGAGAACAACTTCCACATGAGAGATCTGTTCTTCAGAGGCACTGTACTTTTAATCTCTATTTGGAATGCTGATTTTCTCTCATGAAATAATGAACAGATAATAATTACACTGAAATTTTTTTTCTCCTGAATTTAGCTAGTCTACTACACAATAAAATTCACAGCTGTGGTAGGTTGGTTTTTTTTTATGATACCATGTACGTGGCCTTTGTCGTTATGTAATTAAGTAAAAAGTAGCACATAACCTTTTTGCATTAACTACAGTGGCTTATGCTTGATTTTTATTTAAAAAAAGGTACAGTTGTTATTTACCTTTTTGCCACCTACTTGAGGTAGTAATTCTAGGAAGTCGCAAAGACTACGATTACATTACAACATTCATTATGTATTCTTACTTCAAAGAAGAAAAAAAAAAAGCGGGAAGTAACATATCCTATTAATCACAGAGATTTGAATCCATCTAATCTTTCTCTATGATTTTGGCTGGAAATCTATTATAATGTCAAATACTATTAGTGAAGCCTTAGCTACTCAATATATGCAACACAAGTTCTTGCATGAGAATTGACTCAACAGAGCTATAAGACAATAAAAGGGCAGCAGGGCCTGTGGCCTCTGCTCTCCAGTTCAGTAACACGAAGAAAAAGCAAATTCACTAGGAGCTGTCAACTCTGAAACATCTCAGTTCAACATGATTTCAAAGATCAAATGGAAAAGGCTAATCTTGTTTTCTAGACACTTAAATCCCATTTTCCCAGGCAGATTTACCCCCTGGTTTGTCCAAACGTGCCTTAAATGGAATATCTTATTCTGAAGTGTCTGTCTTCTTTTTCCAATACAACAGGCACAATAGCACTGAATACATCAGTGTCACAGTTACTGTTTCCAAAGATTAGGCAGAAGGCCCCAAGACATCTATGGAAAGTAGAAAGCATGTTGCTAATACTCTTACAGTACATTTATACTTCATGAAACATATTTACTTATAAATGTATTTCAGAAATTTTCAGCATGTTGTCCTCCCATTCTTGTAATCATCCTTCATTGGCAGAAAGCAGCACAAACCTTTATTAGATCTGCTGGTGCCTCTAAATTCTTTTTGCTTTAAATAAAAGATTGACAGGAGTGCAGTTTTACTAATATTTGGTGTGTGGTTTTGTACATGAAAGACAACCTGCTGTTCAGTCATATGCATGGTAACAGAATAATTAAAATAGAATAGATAAAACATGTAGCTAAAATGTTGCTAAAAGATGGGTTACCTACAGAAAAAACTGTATTTCCAAAGATTCTATAAATATGGGATCTAAATATCTATTTTCCCCTTTTGGCATCCAATATTTAACTCAAGGTATTGCTTTATTCTACTCTAAAAATTTGCTTTCTTCATTTCCATGATTTTTCCCATTTCCCTTCAGCAAGATCTTATTTTCAATTCAAAGACTAAAATGTTAAAATGAAGAATCTACGTTGTACTTAATTAGCAGAAAAATTTACAAAGTTTTAATTTGCAAACCTGACTCAAGCCACAGTGTTATAAGAAGTTCTGCTTTGGGTATAATTTAGAGCCTTGCTTTCATTATTTGGTTAAAAAAACCCAAACCAAACCCTGATATTCCAATACTAGTAACCTCACTGAGAAGGTTTAACCCCTAGTGTTTTGCTTTTTAGGCAGAAGAGTACATGATAAATCAATCTATAGACACTTTGCCTTCCAAAATTGATAGCAACACAGCTCTAGCATTTTGTGTTACAAAACCAATCTCTTAATTCTCCATCAAGTTCCATCCTGTACTGAAAGCAAGGGAAGTGCTCCTTTTCCAACTTGGCATACTCAGCTACATATCTTCTCATTTCTTCATTCTATAAGAATGAAAATGTAATTTAAGGACAAGATGAGGCTTACAGTAAGTTGATTCTGTCATTACAAAAATGCTTTCTTTTCCATTTAAACATTAATACTTATTTTGAATAGAACAAAGCAAGCCAAGAATCTAGATAGGTAATACTATTTTAACAAACAGCTCCCAGAAGAATACTTCTTTTTAAACTGTGGTAACTTACAGGTATGTGCATTCAAAGAGGGAAAACAAGGCTTAACTGGTTGTTTTCCTTCTGTTCAAACAGGACTTCTTTTTTCCTTCCCTCTCTAATCACAACTTTTGGAGCAGGGAGACAAACTCATTTACAGCTATATGCCTCTGGAAGTATTTATACTTATTTCTGAAAACAAAACGCATTAAAAAAGCAAAAATACTCCTCCTCCCCCAAATAAAATATGCAGCTTAATGTTTTGTTCTATCTTGCAACACTGAAGAAGAGGAACAGTAATAACAAATTCCGTATAACAGGGGAAATTGGCTGTAAACCCAGGATTTTTCTCCCCAGATACCCAGCATTTACTAGGCTATGTTTTTTTTTTTTTTCCCCCCTCAAAAAGAAATATAATAATTCCTCTTTGAGCCTAAGATAACCACAGCTTTTTAAAGAAGATTCAGCAGGGCTTGCAAAGCCACAAAACTTCGTCAGACGCAGAGAATTCACAGCAGCCTCTGTAAAACTCACACAATACAGCTAGAGATGACTACCAGGAACCTGCAGCAAGCTACTACAGAGCATGAACCAGAAACCAAAACCACACATTACCAAGTTTCTTTTCCTTGGTAACACATAAAATGTCATCTTCATCTGAAATGTCAGTTCATATATAACTGAGTCGTTATCTTCCAAGATCATGGAAAAAACACCACTCATTTCTATCAGTAGGTAAGTACTGTTAAATGACAAAGCACATAAGAAGTACAAATTGAGAAAGATGAGAGTTTATTATTTTCAGGGGTAATGGACAGTGTACCACCTCAGCCCACAGACTTGAGGTCCAGGAGTTTGCAAGATTATACATTTAGTTATAAGATTGCATTTAAGTAATTTTAATGACATTGGTTTGACCAGACAGAGAAAAAAAAATGTGAAGTGTATAATTTAGGGTTGTCAAGAAAGTGTAACACTAGCCGAGAATTGTTTTGTGTGGATTCTGAAAATAAATTCCCCAAAAGGAATTTGTATTTGGGACAAAAACTTTCTGGCTGTGAAAAATAGGGAAAACACAAGGCAGAAACAAAGAAAAGTATTAGGCAGAATAAAGAGAACTAAAAGTAGTAAAAAACCAAACAAACAAACAAAAACAAATAAGAAAAAGTTCTCGGTTAAGACAAAAGCAAAAAAAACCCCAAACCCCCAGCAGCTGACAGATGAAGAGATCTTTATCTTCCCTGTTTAAAAAAAAAATAAATAAAAATAAAATTCTATCAACTATTTCATCTCTTTTATTGCCACAGTATTCTAACCTGAATTACTAAGGAATGAGAAGTAAGCAAGAGAGGAGACAAGAATAATAAAACCAGTAACTAAGGCAGCATATATCAAATGAGATGAGTTATTTTACACACATGTAAGAGACACTACTAGAATTTTCTTTGTTTTCTGTTTTTAAAAAGTGAATATGAAATACACATTGTCCAAACAGAATAAATATGAAAACTATGTAGAATGTCAATGAAGGAAACCAGTAGGGACCTGAAAGAATCCAAGCACATATTTTTTAAAAATGTGGAAGTCTGTTTGATGCAATTTTAAAAACTCGTGTAAAAACTAGTCTACCAAATCAACATATAATTACCTTTGTAGATGATACAACCTCTATAGATTGAGAAATGTTTAAGAATTCTTGGATCACTTATACCACTAAAACTGTCACTGCATACCATCCCAACCTAACAGCCACCAGAATACACAATAGCCTGCACCGCTCCCAGACAAAGTGAGAAATTTTTTGCAATAACAACCCATTTGAACCAACATTGATTGAGAAGCAACAAACACCAAACCCATAAAGCCTTTTTCAGACCGCTGTACCCTCACCATAATGTTTCTTTTCCAGAGGTAAATTCTGACATAATGTACAAAATGTGTTCCTACTTTCTGTTCTCCTGTTAGGTACCCTCAAATATTTCTGAAATAGATGTGACTTGTACATTGAGTGAAAATACTGGGGAAAGAGAGTTTGTCTAACCTGCTGTCTTGATCCTTACAGTGAGCAACAGCAGGTGCCTGGGAAAGATGAAGGCAAGCACATAGCTAAACTTCCATAGAACATTTTATAGATCTCAGCAAGTCGCAGCTCAAAAGCTTCTTGAGCAGAAATGGGTGGGGGGGGCTTGTATGTGGGGTTTTGTTTGTTCGTTTGTTCTTTTTTTTGTGGGTTTGTTTTTTGGTTTTTTTTTTTTTTGGTTGGTTGGTTTTTTACATAATAGTTCTAACCCAATTTTTCTTCCAGGAATCTGAACGATCACCCCTTGAGATCATGTAAGTTTTCACTATAACACCACGTGACAGCTTAATAAAATATTGTGTGAAGAACCATCTTCCTTGGTTTCCTCTGAATATCACTGGTTTCATTTTATGCCTCTCATTCTTATGGTGCAACTGAAATAAATCCCTATCCACCTTCTCCTCTACACTTCTGATTTTGTAAACTTCCTTCCATGTAGCCCTTAGTTTTACTTTTTCCCCTGAAGGTTCCTAGTCAGTATGGGTTTCTTCATGCAGAAGATAGTTTTGTACACTTGATTATCTTTTCCATCCTTCTCTAAACCTTTTTTTCATCTGTAACAGAAATGAAGAAAAAGGATTGCATACGGTTCTTATATGTTTGTTGCAGCTTTAAGTAATCACAGTGGTGGTTTCTATTTAATTTCTCTATTACATTCCTAAGAATTCTTAACATTGATTTCTTTCTTTATTGCTAATCATTGAGTCAAGGAATATTCCTTATATGATTACAAAAATTTACTCCTGAAGAGAAATCTAAAGAAACAAAATCTGAAACAAACAAGCAAAATGCTTTCATATCGCAAGTCCTACAGCCTTTTATGGTAAGCCTATGGCTCACTGTGAAGTTACAGATGCTATATTTCACTTCAGAATTTAAAAGTAAAGATTAAGTGATGTTTTCAGAAAGTGCCTAATTTGCTAATATCAGAAAACCTGCCCTTGCTAAGAGGTAGTTTTAGTGTTTTCAGGATACCATTCAAATGCTGCAATGACTCATTCTTCTTAAAGTCTTATCTATCTCCTACTGACCATCCAGAAACTTCTTATGTGCAAAAGCTCGTTAAGAAATAGAGACATGCTAATGCTTCAGACCTCCACTCTGTGGATAAGAGAGAGAAGAAACTGCGTTACAGCACCTAAAGGGGGCTATCAGTACTGCTGCTGCTAGAATAACATCGGATGCTACTGTTCCCGTTCTCATTTTCCCCATTGCCATACTGCATTGAAAGCATTTTGCCATGTAATAAACAGTAACTTATATTAAACCCCTGAAAGAATCAAGAAAAACACACTTTCAGTAGCACATTCACCTTCTGTAAGGGCTGAATGTGATGGACTAGTCAGTGTATCAGAGGCAGTTTTGCCTGATGAGCAACTGACAGTGATATCTGTCAAAGTAATTCAACTGACAGTCATTTCTGGAAAATTATATTCATAGGCAGAGATGTGTATACATAAGATAAAATATTCAGTTGGGTTTGTGGTTAAGATGTCGTTTGCTGCTGCCAGCTCTCAAAAGATTTATGGTTTTCAGTGTGAGTTCTATGTTATACCATAAAAAGCCAATTGCTACAAGTCTTCTAGTCAGACCTAGATACTCTTTTTAAAGATGTTCTAGGTTACAAAACACAACATAAGTTATTCCATACTGTGTTATGCTGGTCTGTTCAGATTTAAATTTGGGAAAACATATTTTTTCCTTTTTTTATTCCTTCCCCTACCTGCCCCCATTAAAACCAGAAAAACAAAATATTTGTTCAGTACTATGTGCATTTTTTGATCAGATGACCTTGCTTTTGTAGCTGACAAAATACAAAATGTGTGGCAAGGATTTGAAAGGCATATTATACTTCTTTTAGAAGGTAAAGGCATGAATATGTCATATTTACTAGTACGTTTTGGTATCAAAATACTCAGCAAGAGAGTCTATAAAACAGAAAATGTTTGTTACTGTTTAAGCCCACAGCACTCAAACTTAGAAGTAATGTAGACTCTGAAATTTCAGTATGCTTTCAATTGCACCCATCTTACAAGTTCTGTGCACTCCAGATAAGAACTCTAGCTATATTAATTACATGGGAAGCTGCAACTGGCTGCTTGGTTTGTCACTTTTCTGTTTCTCCTTTTCAGCTGCCCAGCATGGAACATACACGCAAACACAGTTTAAGTAACATAAACAGATCTGTATACACTGTTGAATTAGCAAACAAATTTGCCGAAGTAGTAACCAACAAGCAGGTAATAATCCTCATTTCTACAGGTCTTTACTTCTTGGTTAGTATTTCAGGTGGCTCTGAGGCTCTACTTAAGAAGGGTTCTGAAGTAAATACTAAATCTGTAAATTTCTAGAAGTGGAATATAATAAAAGAAAATAAGTCAAGAGCTCCCATTACCTTTTTGGAATCATATGGTATAAGGTACCAATACATTTAAATATATGTTAAACTAAAAACTAGGCAAAATTGACCAGTATGTAAAGTGTTTTATGATGGCCATGTCTGTGGTCATTACTGAAATTTATGAAGATTTTTCCACTCTTTTACTCTATTATAACCATTTAACTAACAGTTACTACAGTTCTCAGAAGGAAAATGCTCAAGTCATGTCTTCTTCCAAAAATTAATTTCACAACCAATTCCCTTGGCTGAGATTACTGTATATTGCATTGCATTCTGCCTGCTGTTCCATAAGCTGTGCTGTTCCAGAGGAAGGCAGGTGTCATAAAGATGTGATTGCTGATGAGGCCTTTTCTACTTAAAAAGATATTGCTGACGGTTGAGTGCAGGATTTTTTCATTTATTTGTCAATAAGGCCTAAAATACTGTCTCAGAGGCAGCAGAATCTAGGACGTTGTGTTTTACCTTTGTGCTGCGTAGCTTCTGAACCAAACTGACAAGGAAGACTTTTTTTTTTGCCTTAAATCCAGCCGTGAGAGGACTGAAGGACTGAACCCTCCATGTCAAGGAGCTAAGCAGCAAAATGTTATGTATAGCTTGCTGAAGAGGGTAAACAGGTGCCCATGTCACAAGATACTGGAAAGGAAGAGTGATCCCTTCCAGTTAATTTTCTCTTTACACTAAGATGGGAGGTGTGGAGAGGAAGGGGGAAGGGAGAAGAAATGCTTTTAGTCATTCTGGATGCATCATGCTTTCCCTCTTTCCATAAAGAGAAAAAAAAAAAAGTGCAGCATAGTTTGAAAGTATTACAGCATTTGAAAAAACAAGCATTTATTTGATAAGCAGATTTGGATACTGATGATTTCTCTCTCTTATGTCTGACAGAAATAAGGAAGAACCTGTACACAGAAACCAGAGGTGTAAGCTTGTGGTACATGGTCAAGGAGGCAATGGGCAGGTGTGCTGAGAAAGAGAGAGGAATTCACTCCTGCTAAAAGAAAATATCAGCTTAAATTCAGGATATCATCTACCTAGAGGTTTATCTCTGCTGGTACTTGATAGGAAATCATGGTACAGTTTTGTAAAGGATGAAGTATTAGGCTACCAAAAAAGAGACTTTTTAGCAATCCTAAATGAGTAAAGCAACCATCATGGTTGACTTTGTAGTAAAAAGAATGTTTTTATTTAATAACCACCGTAACAGCTGGACAGTGTATGGTCTGTATAGAACAAAATGGAAGAGAGGACAAGAGTGGATAAGACTTTGAAGCTACTACCAGTAATACATGTGGGAACATACCATGCACCATCTAGCAGGACTTCAGAGACTAAGGCACTTCAGATATCTTAAAGTGTTCATAAGAGAGAAGTCCTAAAACTCACCTTAAAAATCCTTTCTTTCTGCAAATGCAGAAAATAATTAATTGGAATCTGTTTCTTCTCAGCATCTGACCATATTTTGTTTCCATTAGAATTGGGAAAAGTGTAAACTGAAAGACTCCATCATACTGAGAAAAGTGATCATTTGTCATTTGGAGACAAGGTAGAACAGCTCAAAAGCAGTTATACTGTCAGTGCAAGAGGTGGTAAATGCAATATAAACACACAAAGAGCATAATGAGAAAAATACAATTGATTTAAGTACAGACTCCCCCTCACTCTATTCTGGTATTGTGTTTTCTAATTCTAAGAGTCTGAGATAATAGAACTGAAGATGTGAAGAAACATTTTCAAATCACCATCATGTGATGATTTACTTTATGTATTTATGAATGGTTTATATATATAAAAAAAGATGGTACAGCATTGAGTAGACAGCTGGGAAAAGCAACAAAGTACAATACTGTTAGCTTATGAGTTAAAGAACTTCAGTGTACTGGATATAGCCTCTAAAAGACAAAGAAAAAAAATGTTTTTGGGGCCTGTTCCATAGTGCCTAACCCAAAGATTAGAATGATTTATTGCTTAAGCATCTATGATATATAGGGTAAAGGAGTTATCAGGGCATTCAATTTAGGTTTTATGTGCTGGAATCCTGTATAGTAAATCATTAGAATTTCTACAAACTTCAGATAATTTTCTAATACAAACAAAATCAGGTCCAACATACAATCTTTCCAGGCAACTGCAGATTAAACACTAAGCCAGAAACGAGTTACCTAGGGAGCAGTAAGTATGGCCTGTTTCTATTATGGATGAACAGAGGACACTTCCAAGCAACACTCACTCATTCTCATATATCACATACCCAGTACATCAAAAGAACTAAATGATCTTGGTATAATGAGCCAAAGTTAGTAATAGGTTTAGGAGTACTATTCACAAGACACACGAGTGTTTATTTGCTATGTGGGCCTTGGAATTCAGGTCATATTCCTAGTCTCAAAATGACAAATAGTATTACAATTATGCATATCTTCCAAAGGGCAAAGCAGCCCACATGTTCAACAGACTACTCAACTTGTTTTAAAAGTAAATGGAAATTTAAAGTCGACCTGTAAGTGCCCATCCCTTCAAGGGAAATTAATAGTTGGATCTAATCTATGAAGGACTAAGAGCCATGTATAAAAGAGATAAAACATTGTCAGCTATAACAATTAAAGTTAAGATGTGACAATCAGTAAGTGCAGGCATGCCATCTGCCTCAGGATTACAATTAACCTGATTATCTTAAATTCATTTTCCATGTAAGACTATACTAGTATCTACTACTAAAGCATGCTATGCAAATAAGATGCAGTTAGAAAAGCACACTATGTTCCAATTTACACTGTTTTTCTGTATCAACAGCAACTTAATGATATCACTAAAACAAGTAAAATAGCAATGTGCACAATTTACAAACTGCATACAGAACAAGTCACTTCTGTGACTTGTAATCCTAGTTCTACTTTCCACCTAGGTTTGTCAGTTATCATCCTACCTCTAGCCAGTTTCAATATAACAAAAGCTTCAAGGGGACAGAAACCTTTTAAAACACCATAAAAAAAAGCATACATTCAATTCCACTGTTTAGAATTGCTGTTTAACCACATGAATGTCTGTTCAATTGTAGGGCTTTACATAATATTTAGCTTAATGCAATTCATGAAAATATTTTTCTGAAGTTTGAGATAACTGAAGCAAAAGTAAGAACCGAACCATTAATAAATAACACACAAACTACAACCATGAATTAAACATATTTGTTTTACATAGATTACTGCTAATTACTTACAGTCATATTCAATAGTGATGTTTTTTCTTCCTATCCCTACCCCAGCCCTTGAGAAGAAAATATAAAAACCTGAATAGTCAAAACGTGTTTTTCTTTAGTTCCTCTCTCCATAAGAAAATGTTGCAAAAAAGGGAAGCATTTGAAAATTCTGAGAAAGAAGTAGCTCAGAGATTGAGTCCACATGGCTTATTTGCTAAAAGAGCTAAATAAGCATGTAAGTTGAGCAACATGGACACTCAATTTCTACAGAATATCCATTAAACATCAAGTGTGGATTACTTATTCCAGGATTGACACAAGGTCTCGGGTATGAACTCTTCTTCAAATTGCATTTCACCACAACTTGCCTGCTGTCTGTTGTGTTGCTTCAGCTGTACGTGGTGAAAGAGACAAACGTGGCTGCATAAGAGAAGCTCTTTGCTGTGGTAACGTCAAGGACAACTTTTCTGCTCAGAATTGAAAATAACTTCGAATTGTGAATGACTGATGGATTAAAAGCCTCACTTTTAACATTAACCCACCGTTTCGTAATTCCACAACATTATCTGGTTTTTGATCTTAAGACCCTATTTTGCTACCAGCCTCCATTCATCAGTAGTGAAAATAAACAAATCTGCAAATTGGAGACCTAAGGAATCTTGATTCACCATCCTCAGAACTATTTTTCCTAACATCGATTTAGGCTGCGTATTTCTAACAGGGTTTTTAGTAGCATAGCAGTAATCTACCAAAAGAGGAATGTTATGAGAACTAACACAGAGCCTCAAGCAAAGGAGAGATTCAGCTCCCCAGAAAAATCTCACTGCCCAGAACCCTGAGACACCATCGCACAGTGGTTAGCATACTTTAAATTTAAAAAACAGAGTTAAAATGTTGCTCAGATCACACTCAAGACTGGGAAGGAGACTGCACTAAAATCCCTGTTTGTGTTCAAATTTTTAGCATATTTTTGGATTAATTTCCCTTGTTGCCTGATCCAGCAGCTCCAGTGACAAATTCCAGATCATTTGGCAAAACCCTGTCTTGCATCTGAGAGATACCTGAAGTTAACCAAACTAAGTTCTTTTCTCAGGTAACGTGTAAGTTATTTATATATACTGCATTATTTTAAGCTGAGATTTTATGGAACATGTTAAAACCAGCAAGGCTAGTTACCATACCCAAAGTTGAACACGTCATTAAAACCATGAAGATAAGTACTATCTTTGAAATCACAGTTTAGGCTACTGCTTACACAGTAACCTAAAGCAACAAATTATTAGAGAAATTTACCATTCATTCCCGAGAGCTTGATTGTGACAGTGAATATATGTTTTATTCACACTCTGGGAAGCCAAGCAGTCCCTGCAAGGTACTATTTTTAAAGGAATTTTTAAAACAATTACTGCTGAGAGAATAGTCACACATAGCTGCAGGGGCACAGCACAGGCACATTCAAAAGGTTTTGAAGTGGCCAAACTTTATGTACACAAAAAGGCTAAACATTTCTTGCTTCTGGGTCACAGGCGATCAAGACCTTTGACCTTCAAGCTATGGATCTCTTATGCAGGCAAATTACTTACACTGCAATACTTCATAAACAACAGAAGCCCTAAGTGTCCCACCAGGCATTACAAATACGGTGGGGTTACTCTTGTGATAGATTTGATTTGGATGGAAATGAGCCTCCCTGGGAAGTCTACTTAAGCCTTTTAAATAACGATGGAGCAATGGCATGATGGTTTAGTTTTAGAATAGTAGATAAGGATGCTGCTTTGTTGTTTTAGGATCTTAGCTGGTATGAGTCATGATAAACATTCAATTTGGATTTTTTTTTAATTAGAAATATTACACAGTCAACGAAAAGGAAAAAATATCAGCTCTCCATCTCTAATTAGGTAGAGTGATTCTTGGTTTAGCTGAATTCAGTATTTCACTGCTTTCCCCTTATATGGTCATAAATAAACTTAAAATCTGATGCGGAGACAGAAGAAAAATGCAAATTAGAATAGCATCTTGTCCAGGTGTGTCCAATTCACATTGTCACTGAGTTCTGAAGTACCTTAGTTTTATGTATTCAGTAGCCAAAAATAAGATAGCTTACATTTAAAGGGGCAAGTAGAAGCCCATGCTTTCAGCAGAAGGAGTAGTCACTCTAATTATTTGACTTTTCTTCAGCTAATAATATGCATATATAACCCTGTTATATTTCAGTAGATGACAGTGAGAAATGGGTTGGTTCCTGTTGGAATCATTCCCTCTTCCCTTTAAGATGTATTATCCCTCATTTATTTCTCCTTCAATTCAGTGTCCTTAGGAACCACCCTAAATCATCAGTAATTAATAGGTATGTCAAGATCCAGTACTCTATAATATTTAGAAGATTAATCAGAAAGAAGTCACAGAACAACTGCCTATGATTCAGTAGCACTGCACCCAACATAGAAAAAAAAATAATCTTCCTTTCTGCCAGCTATTTCAATGCTTAGTATGTGTTTTAGGCTGTTATAAAAGTAAGAATAAACAAATGTTGAAGTACGCTTCAGCCATATTAAGCACATCAACATACGTAGAGTCATGGTCATTTACCCCAGATGTAAAAGTCACAAAATTCACCCTTCCCTTCACAAAAGTAATAAGTCAGCAAATTCAGTCTGTACTTTAAACTGTTTTTCTAGAACTGAAAGAGCTTTTGGAACAGTGAGTAAAGGGTTATTGGGCTTAAAACAGGGAGCAGAATTGAAAAAAAACAACCACCACCACCACCACCAAAAAACTAGTGAATGGGGAACTCATTTGAGATGGGAGACTGACATCACACCCTTGTTTTCGAGGTTTAGGCAGCAGTAACTCTGCTTCCTCCTTGGGTAGGTAATACAAAGTTAGACACTTATTATTTGACTCAATTTTACTCAAAGTTTAGAACTGATACTTTGAAAAGATTATCCTAAATATACTTTTTTTAGCATATCAGAGTTGTTTAATGAGATAACAGCACTTTAAAATTTAGAAACAAGGTTTTTCTTTATTGTATTTAACATCAAATTCATCCCTCCTTACTGCAAATGCAAATACATTTGGACCAAATGCTTTGGTATCTTTTTTCTAGTTAGTGTTTTTGGCCAAAATTTTGGCTGTCCATAGACATTTTAGACTGTTAGGCTGTATAGGATCTAATAATAATAGCACTAAGCCTGACAAAATAAGAGATTATATTTTGCTTTTTTGTGATCTCTTTGTGATCAGGAATAGTTACTTATCAGAAAGCTGGCTGCAGAGAAAAAAAATATATATAAATTCACACATCAAAATAGCAAATAAATCTATTTAACCATCATGGCAGTGTTTATTAATTAGATACCAACCTGACAGATCTGCAGATGGGGGTAGGGAGGGAAATCAAACTACTACTTTCTGTGTATCCTTTCCCTATATCTAAATATTCATTGCATGTCATGAAGGAGAATAAAGTCAAATTACATATTACAAACTATTATATGTTGCACATTTAAAGTTGTCTTTTCATTGTATGCTTTGTATTAATTTATCCAAACCCACTGAGCAGGGAACAATACAGTAGTTTGGGATACAGTAGGTCCTTGATTTTTAATAAGAAAACATGGTTACAACGCCCCAAAAATTATCGATGTTATAATCTCAAAGAAGAGAAACACCTTTCTAATGGCTGTATTCCCACTGAGAAGAAAAAAAAAAGGACACTTTTCACAAGAAGATCTCATTTCATCTAATTTTTTTCTCTTCACTTACTCCATTAGTTTTCCTCCAGTTACTGATTGCCAACTGAAGTATAGTTTTTTTTCATTTGCCCACCTAACTGCTGTCACTTCAAAAAAAAAACACAACACAAAACACCACACCACACACAAACTAACTGGGTCTCAAATTGCATTAGAAAACACTTGCTACACCTAGTCAAAATTACTTTAAAGGAAAGTGTATCAAGGTACTATGATTGCCTGTATTTTGACCCAGTCACCAAATCCCAGAGGATTAACATGACTTTTTGCAGTTCCAGAAATTACCCTGGATCTCATTCTATCTACCTCCTAATTCCAGAAATATACTCAGCAATTAGAAAGCTATCAGAAGGAAGGGAAAGTCTCAAGATAGCACCTATTTAAAATTGTTTTCCACTTGTAAAATCATCTCTCTGTAAGAACAACCACCATTAGTAAACTATGCAGTGTTGGATATCTGAAAATAGGAAGACTCATTCACTGAGGTTGAAGTGGTTTCAGTAACAGCTGTCTAGCTAAAACATTATTATGCAGAGCCAAGTAATAAGCGTGATTGATTTCAGGGGTTTAGAAAGAGAAAACATAGGCCAAACTGTAAAATGGTGCATTTGCCTTAACATCAGAGCCACAGTGTATTTTGCTTGCAAATTGCCAGTATATAATTAATGATATGTTCATGCCTGTTGATCAAGTTTCACATTACAGAGACATTTATCTTTCAGAAATGCTTAATTATATTGCTTTTTCGTATAAGCGTTTTTTCACAATCTTAGCATTACTTTTTCACTCATTTTTCTATTTTATGCAATTCTCCTACTCCCCCACTGAAAGATTCTAACTAAAAAAACCACTTAGATGAGAGAACAAATATTCTTCAATGGCAAGACTTACCCCAACTGAAATAAGAACTTTACCAATTAGTATATCAAAATCAGGTCCTAAATGCACGTATGTGTACGTGTGATGAAGTGCTTCCTCAAAAACCCAAGGAATAATTCCTTTTAAGCTTTCCTAAATTTCTTTCTTACTCAGTGCAGGAGAAATTTTGTCATCAGAAGAAATATTATAGACATTAGTTGATCGCATTAAATAATATTACCTTCATAATTGAAACTCAGCTGATTTAGAACAGCCTAAAACAGATTAAGTACCATTTGATACTCATCCAGTGACTGAATCAAGTTTCTTTTACATGTTATTGTCAAAACTTCCATTTTTTCCAAAGCTGAATCCATATTTTCTAGCAACATTGTAATTGAGAAATGACACAGACATAAGCCATTGCTGGCACCATAATTCCTCCTACATAAAACATTTAGTTTCTGCTAATGATAACATTCATCTAACACTCTTTCTAGAGTACTAAAACATTAAACCATTAAAATAAAAAAAAAAAAACTGTAAAAAAATGAGAGTACCAATACTGAAACACATTTAGAGTGAAACAACTATTCAAATTCACAAGCACTTCTTTACCTCACTCTTACCTACCCCTTCAGCTTTTACATTATGTAGCTGGAACTTTACATAAATATAGAAAGGAAGCAAATTTTAGCTAAGCACACTGACAAAAGGCCTTGCTAAACTAGGTTGTTTTTCAGAAAGTAAAAATAGAGTTATCTGACTTTTATATTAAAGGTAAAGCTTTTATACAGAGATATAAGTAATCCTTTAAACTAGTCCTAAATGGATATTATTCAATCCTTACAGAGATATAGCCTGTAAGAAACAAAAAGAGCCCACAACATACCTATCAAAGCTTCTGTAGAAAATAAGTTATATTAGTCAGGCTACTAACCAGTGGATATGAAGGTCAACTGGAAAACTGAGAAAACCAGTGGCTGAAGAAGTGTGCTGATCACAGCACAGCTGGCCAGCAGCACTTCGTCAGCACACAGCAGTTAGGAGTAAGTGCCAACACCTGAATCTTCCTCTCCCTGCTGCTCAGGATAAACCAGGATTGACTGGAACAGGAGACCAGATTAAGGACAGCTGGTTCTTAGAGTCCTACTGGAATGGAATAAAGTTCATGACTCTGCATTGAAATAAGAGGTTGGCTAATACTGATTACAAAAAAGCTACTACATTCTTTTTATTAATCTAAAGGAGTGTGATGGTTTTTTTGTATTGTTTGAGGATGCTGGGGAGTTTCTTAACAGAATTGTTTGTGCAACAATAACAAGGAAGAAGAGGATTAAGGTATTACTGCTTATTGCTTTGATTTGTTTTATACATTTTTTTACTAATTTTGTCATAATACTGCTATTGACTAGCTTTTTTTTTTATTTTAAGCATATGAACTCACTAGCTAACTGTAGGAAGAAAATTGGGAAGAATATTTACATGTGTGTGAGGGTAGCTATTTTTACTAGAGTCATCTCACAAAGTGGTATGGGACTCAGAGATGAGCCCTCTTCATTTACTGAGGCCATGAAGAATCCAGACTCCACTGATATTAAATACCTTATATGGATGTTTATGTGGTTTCCTTGTGTCCCTTATTTTTTTGAATTGTAGAAGTGGCTTTGTAAAGCAGACACCAAAAACTAATTATGTTACTTATAGCCTCCAGCTCCCCTGAAGTTAGCTTTTCTCTTTGCTGAGAAGAGCAATTTCTTAATTGCCAATGTGATTTTTAGCAGCAGTTTCCAGCATTGCACTTCGCTGAAAAAGAAAATCAATTTGCATAATGTGTTAAAAGTGCTTCTCATGCCGTGTTAGAACTTCTCTTAAATGCACTTAATTTCATGATGATGGGAACTGTATCCCCCAGTGAGGCACTGGCATTATTGAACCAGGCTTTGCTCCTGAAGACATTTAAGGATATACACAACTTTATCAGTTTTCTTATTTTATTTGCTTTAGGAGGTATGTTCTTGAGCTTAGAATCGCACTCATACCTAGGAACTTTGCTGGACTGGAGCCTGGCTGTTGCCAATTATGGTTGTCCAACAATGACACTTTAATATTTCCAGCTCAAAGCTATATGTTTTCACATGCTTCGCCATCGGCTTTTCAAGGTTAAATAAAAACATACTTTGCAGTGCTTCTTTCCTGCATTATCCTTCATTGTCAGAGACTTCTTGTATTAGCAAAAAAACAAACAGAAAACAAGGATGCTTTTTCTAAGTGATTAGTACATTTTAAAGATGGAAGAAATCACTTGGTCATCTAGTGGGATTGTTGAAGAGAGGGCTACAGAATTACATTCTGTCAGTCTTGCAATAAAGTCCAGTAGCTCTTATTTAAAGAAATCCTATCTTTCAGAAGGTATTAAGATTTAATTTGAAAACATCAGAACATAAAGAATGCACATCTACCTTTTTTCTTTCTTCCAGTTATTAACCACTGTTAATGTGAAACATTCAAAATAAAATGAACGAGATGTATCTGGCTAACTTTCAGTCACTGTTTTTATACCTTCCTCTATTAAGAAGGCTTTTAAATCCAAGTATTTTCTCTCCTTAAAAACATTTTTGAGTTGAAATCTGTTCACCTTTTGATATGTTTGATAAGCCTTATGTGCAACATTTGCCATGTTTGTCTTCTTTCCTTCGATGGTATAGAAGACTAAAAAAAATGTTTCATGCTTGAAACAAAAACAACTAAAGCACAATCCTCACCATCATCTCTGGCTAAGTATTTACAGAAAAAATAGTACCAAAAAGCCTTTCTAAATTAGTCCTGTAAGCTTGTAGAGCTTTCAGGAAAGATTGTTAAATTCATTTTGAAATGTACTTCAGAGCTTTTCCTAGTTAAAGAGAGAAAGAGAATGGAGAAAGTTCTATTTACGAGTGGTCACTGACACATTATTTTTAATTAGTTTCTCTTTGAGACACTTGTATCTATACAATGTATGTATATAGACATGATAAGTGCCATATAAAAAGGCTGTAAATCTCCTGCCTTCAATAGGCTTATAGCAAGTGTAGATTTATTTATTTAAATAGATAATTACAGGCATCAGCAACCTACTCCCAAAAAATCAGAATGTCACCTACAAATGAGGTATGCTCTACTTTCAACCTCTCACATACAACTCATGGATGGCAATGCTTTTTTAATTATAAAGCCATATGTCCCAAAGTGTCATTGAGTCAAGAAGAGAGAGATGGCTGCATGCAACATCCAAGCAACTGGAGCCATTGATTTACAGATGTCTGCAGCCTGAGAAAGCTGATCAAGATTTATACTAAGCAACAATTCTAGATGCCCTATAGTTTTTCAGAATTTTGATTATTATTATTATCTGCTTAGTGTTATAAAGGGGGTAGGAAATTACATTGTCTGATGCTCTTAAATGTGCTAATTTGGAAAGTAAGAGTAAAGTTTTCAGACAGGAATATGCTTTAGTCATACAACTTTTTAACTGGCCCAGGAGCTCTACCATAAGACTTCAAGGCAGAGTTAAAGGTTAAAGTTTCACATTAATGTTTGTGAAACATCACCAAAAAAAACCAAACAGACTTTGAGCTTCACACAGTAAATTATCAGGCTACCTCTGTATGAATCTACATGATGCAAATCAGAGATATGAAACTGAGTCCTGAAAGGAGCACAGTCGTTTTGCTTGCTCTAGTGCTTATGTTCCCTTGTCATGTTAATTAGCTTCTCAAGAGTTTCTGCATGGCTTTTCCTCTTGCAAAGTTAACAGGAGACTTAAGATATAGAAAAATGAAAACCTTGGTCAGTACCAGATATGTCTTGTTTTACACTAGTCTTCTGCAAATCAGCTACACACATTTTTACGTGACACAGCAGCAGAATTTTAACAGAATACATATTTCTGGGTTTCTTACTTTGGTTTTCCTACCTGTTCTTTTTTAATTGAAACTACTGTCCTTTTTAAGCACTGCTTTCTCTGATGGTTATTTTCTAGATTTTATTAGGGAACAAAAAATATTCTGAGTGTACCACCTTCCTTCTTCCATGGGAAGGCCTTCAGCCTTGGTTGCATGCATATGCTCTTGGGATATTTCACATGTGAGTCCCTGAGCAATTTGTACACAAGATTTTGTGCAATCAACAAGAAAACTGGAATCTCATTGTAGAGATGACAAAAAACAGCTGACTTAAACCCATCAGTATCATCTAAATATTTTGAGGTATCTTTCTTGGGGTAGTGACCTTGTACTGTTATGTGTCTGTTAGTAATGAACAGATCATGTTTGTATTTTTCTCTTAACATTTTACATATCCAAGAAATAAACATTGATAATTTTTCTTATTTGTTTCCTTATTTGTGCAAAGTAATTGCAGCTTAGTTTCTAATAAGAAAAATTTCTTTTTTGCCTTTATCTGTTAGAGAGAGTTAGAAGATGATAAAGAAGACATATTGAATCATATTTCTATGGATGTATGTCCAAATTATATTTAAGTAAATAGCACTTAAAATTGTCCTTGCTGTACTATCCTGTATTCTCATTTCTCTGTAGAAGTTCACAGTTCAAATAATTTTTGATATCTATTCCTTTTTTGTTGGAGTAGGCACATTAGCAATAGCATAGACCTTACAGTGATTTACCTTCTGTACTGGCACACCTAGGAAAAGGGATATCTCAGTTGTACAGGATTGATATTCATCTCCTCCTGTTTTCTCAGCATTTGGCCCCGGTATCATAGCTCTTTCGAAAGCTATGCAGAGTTTCACTTGTTAAACACTACTGTCTTCCACAAAATCAAATATCTGTGGTATTTTTTATCCCCGTGAAGCATCTTACATGCTGAATGCAACCCAAATGACAGTGTGAGGAAAGAGTGCATCCAGAGGGGTGTTGAATGTGCATAACCACATACTCTATTTTTCTCATAGCACCTGCCCAAATTCTGTTGCTGACACATCAAGAGGTGGAAAACATTTGACAATGTAACTTTTCAGTGTCTCACTTCTTAATTCTTAACTAGTGGAAAAAGTTCTCTTTCTCTTCATAATTGCTTCCGGACCCACACAAGATAAATGGTTTTAATACTGTTTAAAAGTGACCAGCAAGTATATCTGTTCTTTAGGCTCTTCTACTTAATCTATAATTCAAAAGGCAATGAAATCATTCAGCCTCTGCCATAGGTCAAAACCAGCTTTCCTGTAGGCACAGACTCCTTCAGCTCTCTTCAGAACCTCATTATAAATGTTTTCTGTCTTCTATATGAGCAGCAAGTGCAATTCATAACAAAGCCATGAAACGGACGTGGTTTTAATGTGAAACTGGGTATGTCTGATCACTCTCTCTGCTACCCCAACATAACAGAATTACTATTTTATCCAGATATTTGGTAATAACTTCTTCTAGAGAAAAACACATATTCTTCCCTATTTTCATTTTTGTTGTTGTAATAGTTGTTTGAAAATGTGATGGCTCACATATTTTATTTTTATGTGGAATAATGCACAACACAGCTTTCTGTATATAACTCTTGCTGCAGCAGGAGTCTATCAGATCTCTTGGAAACATGACTTGCAAGGACAGACTGCAAAAACCTGTGATTGTTTAGTCTGAAGAGCAGAAAAGCAATGGCAGCCATGGAAACTGTACTCGGATATGTAAAAGAGGAAGGGAATAATATATTTTTCCATATGTGCAGAAAACAGGAAAGAAACTAGAGAATTGCAGTTGTCGTTAGAAGATTCCAGTGGTAGGTTACAATTAAGCACTGAAATGGGTTGGAATATGGAGATATATGATGTATCCGCCACTGGGGATATTTAAGGCTAGACAAGTATCTGTCAGGAATTACATAGGTTTAGCTGACCCTGTTTATGGACAGGAGTTGAGGCTGGTGAGCTCAATGAGTCCATTGATTCTATGCTTGCTACCTTCCTCTACCAGTTTTCAGTAAGCTGGATAAACTCCTTAAATTCTTCTGCTTAGTCAGATACCACAAAAAAAAATATAAGGCAATATTTGAATATTCTCCATATTTCCAAAAAGTTTCAGCTTTTTACTCTTTCATGTTTCCATTCAGAGATTTTTCTTTAAGCTTGGTTTCCTCCTGTACCATAAGTCATTCACATTATATTTGATCTGAAGTACCTAATCTTTCAGGGAAAGCAGAAAGATGGGCAGAAAGATAGTTGTGTAAGATTCAGTGAGAACTTCTACTCAGTGAATGCCAGCTACCAAACCCAAACTATTAAAGTAGTATATTCATAGCATTATATTGTTCTGTGTACTCTAAGTTAGACACCTATACTCTCTGCTTTTCATTCAGTGAAAAAGACTTGCTAAAGGAAACCAGTGTTGTTTCAATATGCCAACCACAATAAATGGCTTTTCTTGTTTGCAACATGTTAGAGTATGTATAATTTTCTTGGTGGAATAAGCGTGCAAAACAAGACCTGACTGATCTGTTGCTCGGTTGAGATAGAGTAACTCCCTGACATTCAAATTAAAAACAGTAAAATCAAACAGCATATAATCAGTCACAGCCCAGGAGAATGACGAAGAGCGTGCAGAAACCTTTGTATTGGAAACTACCAACATAGAACATTACTTTCTGCCAGAGACATGATAGAAGGAGTCGCAGTATTCATATGAATGACAGAAGTTTTCTTTCCTATTCTTCACCTGAAATTCAATTTTCTCATGCTATGAAGCTGTAAAATACTTCAGTATTCAAGCTGATAACAAGAAGGTAGAAATCCTTATGTCTCAGTCACATCTGAGAAAGTTAGGGAAATAATAAATACGTAGGTAATGTGAAACATTGTTGTGCAAGGTATATGAATTTAATCAGGTTAAAAGAATCACCTTCTAACTGTAGCTTTTGATCAATGAAAAATACGCTTGGTAATGCTGATGAAAAGATTTTTTCATTATGTATTAACACCACTTTTTATTAAGAGTTCTTGCTGTTGTTAAAATAAGAGTGAAAAATTACCCCTGAATCCCCTGTGCTTATTTTAGTATGCCTTGGGCACTTTTTGAACTTTCATAATCCATTCCAAAGTTTTGTAATATTATACACACCATTAATGAATCACATTTATAACAATATTATTTAGAACTATGAACTCAGTGGCAAAATATATTTTATAATTCTGCCAAGAATGCTGGCAACGTTAATCATAATTCCTTCTTCTATTTTCCCCATGGAAAGAGGCAAAAAAACATGCTGAAGACTCACAAGAACCATCTGGGCAAGTTCTCATATTTTTCTTTTCTCACAAGGAAATTTTCTCTTATTGTGAAGATGGATGTTGGCTAGAAGCCCTGTAGAGCCTTATGTATCATAAAATCAACTTTAACAATGAGTTTATATTTTCAAATAATACCATTTTTTTTATTACAGTGAGTCAGTTTTTGCCTAGAATATTTAATTCAGGTGTTGAGGTGGATATTTTTCTTTGTTGTAAATAATTGTTCATTTGCCTTTGAAATACAATTTCATTTATCCTAAACCATTGTTTAATTTTTAATTGGAATAGCTGAATACTTTACAGCTTAAAGAAATATTTTAGCATGGGATGATATTCCTTGGCATATCTGATATCTGAGGGACAAGAGAATTCGTCAGGGCCTTAAGAGTCTGGAGGAATGCTCTCTTCCTAGACAGTGCTTTACCTATCAAAAGTAAAAAACCATAAACTGATTTGGGAATTTTTCTCAATCTCTTCTGTTGAAATTCTTCCAGTTTGAGAAAATAACTAATGAAGTTGTAATAACATGTCTCACACTAATGTCTTCAGAATAGGTTTTAGACCTGTAAATGAATGATTTAGCTCAGGAAATTCCTGTACCCATTTTTCCTCCAGCATCTCATTCTCTCCCTTGCTCTGTTCAGTCCCTCAAGTCATGTTGATGCACCTGTTTGGAGAGTCATGGTGTAAACTGGATCACTGTAAATGTTCTGAATAACAACAATGACAAAACACTATGAAAAAGGGGGTTAACTAGTGCATGCATATTTTGAGTTATACTGCACTAACTTTGAAAAAAAGAAAAAACATTTTAAGCAGGCAAATACATTTTCCTATAATGAACAGATACTTAAAAAAGAGCAGCCTAGGAGCTGGAATGGTAGCAGCACCACATTTTTCCTCTCCAAGCTTCTCATAGGACGTGTAAGAGGAACTATTCAGCATCTGAGTCAGAAAGTCAAATAGTACGCAGATGTCTGTGTAAACCATGGATTATTTTTTCAGGCAGAAAACAGGTAGAGGCATGATTCAATATTTGCTGTTGGATTACTTATAAAGCTAGAAAAATCCATGTCAGAGAAAACAATAGGAGCCACACATGCTGAGTTATCATCCTCTTCAGTGCTCTGGCTAGCTTTACAGTGATGAAGATCCTCAGAATGGCGCATTGCAACACAGGAGAGAAAGCACAGACTGATAACTTTTCTTCTTTGACTGTCTCACAGTTCTCAGTAGTGTTGCAGATTTATTTTAGGTCTGCTGTGGTACAGTGATCTTTTTTCACGATGGCTTGACTAACTGTGGAGCTCGACTCCTTTTGGGACTGCATGGCTCAGAAGGTCATGGGTGTTTTGTGCTTGGCTAAATCTTAAATTGTTAATGTCAGTGAGGATGAAGGGAATAACTGCAGCTGGTATGCTTTCCTTGTACATGTTTTCAGACAGGATCCCTCTATACATTCCATAAATGCTTTCAAAATCGGTTCCCATTAAACAAACCAGCATGTGCTTAGGGATTTCAGTAGCTGGCTAAAAGTAATTTTCTTCCAATCGAGTCAGTTTTAAAAGGGTATGTGTTTCCTCTATTATAAACATGCTGTTATGCTTTGAAAGACAAAGCCCTTGTTTTCCTCTCCCCACTGCTCCCTCCCCTCCTTGAGTATACCCCCTGCTCTGGAATGCAAGACTTTTTATTCATGTCTTCTTTCAGTCCGAAGTTTTCAAAGTCATGTCATATTGGTGGGAACAGTGAAATCAGGCAGCGTGTCATAACTTTCACTTAACAACCACAGCTCGAAGAAGACAAAGATACTGACTCCAGAACTGTGTTTCCTGAAACTAGGGACTGTTCAAAAATAAAGACTTTCTCCCTTCTTGCTACATTAAGCTCATATTGTAAAATATAGAAAAGAGTATGAGATAATGAGTAGAATAATTTATAGCATAACTAGTAGAATAAAAAGATTTGTTACTTCATACTGTCTAAGCAGTTAAAGTTTATTTTGGTGCAAATGAAATTATTGCAATGTAATAAATTTTATTTTTTCTTCAACAAAAATTTACATGGACATGCTCCAGAATTGCCATTTCTAGAAGTACCTAAGTAAAAAAAATGTAAAGAGAATTTAGGAACTAGGGTGTCTTTGAGTTATAGCAGCCACAGAATTTGAAGAAAAATCCAGGAAGATTGAACTTTTTTTTTTTTTTTCTTTTTGCATGACCTGATTTTATTCTTCACAGGCTTCTGATTTGGATGAGAACCATGACACTCCCTGAACACATATCTAATTTGGACTGTAGCGTATGCCATAATATGTCCCAGCAGGAAGATATAAACGCTGTCATAGAGTAAGAGAGGGAGTGTTGATCAGAGGAGATGAAGTAACACTGTTTATTTATGTTCCAGATCACAGTAACTTAAATATTCTTCACATTTAGTAGCACTAATGATACCTCTTACTAATATTAGTGTGGTGCACTGCCAACAGCTGGAGGCCAATGAATTATTGAAGAGTTTGAGGACAAACTACAGAGTATAGTGTGTTTAGGACTGAAGCTTTAATGCCCATTAACTGGCTGTTAAGCCACACCAGAAGAGTGAAGATATTTCATGTATGTGTGCATTGCTTGAGGTTAAATTTCAGTTTAAAAAGGAACTTCTTTTTATTTCAGGTAGAATGTACATATTATATTTTTAATTGAAAAACCTATAGCTCATTTAATTGGATATTAAGTGTGGGAAAGATTTTCATACCCGTTCCAGGTTGAATATCTTACAGTACATTTTTTGTAAGACAAAACTTTATATTTTTATTTATGGCTCGGAGGCTGATAATTTTTATTTTTGTGGTTTTTTATTTTTTTATTTTTTATTTTGTGTTTTTTATATATATATATATATATATACAAAAGAACTGAAACTTAACCAAGGAAGAATCAGTGACAAAATCTCAGCAACAAAACATGTATTGACATCCACAACTGAAAGTCCTACAGGCATATTTTAGAAAAAAATCTCCTATTCTGTTCCATATATTCCCTGCAGAATCCCTCCCTGAAGTGTGGAAATAGGTGTAGTTATGAAATAATACCACTTACCTGCTCTTTCTACCACGCAGTTTCAATTGGTGCAGGATTCTTTACATCCTGTTCTAAACCACTTTGCCGCTATTAAGTTTAAGAGCCATTGGGGCCCTCTGGGGATAAAAGTAGCTATTCAAGTGCAAGGTCATTAGGAAAACCTGGAATTTCCAAGTCAGTTATCATGCCTCCTGTTAGGAAAGGTATCTTTAAAACCCTGTTTCAGGAGTCGTGACATCTTATGTGCGGCAGCCCAAATCCAATATTGGCTGTGTTACTACTGAGTTAATAGTACAAGGTACAATGGAATCTAAATTCCAGACATAAAAGAAGTATGATAAGAGTACAAGGAACATGGAATTTTTAAATTTACATTCATAAATTACAGGTTCGCCAATTCATGATGGAAAGAGAGTATTTGTTTTGGTTTTAGTTCTGATAACCAACATTGGATCCAACTGGCAGAATGTTCCTTCTGATATTTTGCATGAAATCTGGTCTAGCCTTTGCATGGCTGTGAGATGCAGATTACAATGATTTACTTGACAACAAAAAAGCAGACATAGTATCTGTCTTGAAGATCTTATTATAGATAGCTCAAAATTCTGATCAATAAAGCAGTTCTCCTTTACCAAAGAAACTTTTTACTAAAAGTGACCACCTGCAAAACCTGCAGTTTAAAGCAATAGAATAATAATAAACTTATGTGAAGGATAATCCTATTAATATTAAGGGTTGAATCTATACAGAGGATAACCCTATTACTGTTAAGTGTTTGTATTTATAGGACTTGGAGGAGAAGAAGAAAATTTGAGAGTTCATATGAAACTGTACGTATAAGTAAGTCAGTCCAAATATAGGAACAGCCTTCAGTGGGGCCTTAAGTGAAAAGTGGAGCATGCAAAAAAGGGATGGAAGAAGGAAAATTGTTTGATGGAATGAGGGTAACAAGAAAGCACTACCGTGAACAATAACAGTTACATATGGTTGAAACTTGAACAGACACTTAGAGATAACGACTAAGTGCTCAAATAAGAAAAGTCAATGCTGGAAGTTAATCAAGATGTGAATGCTAAATGTCATTATTAATTCAAGCTGTTGCTGCCTCAGTGAGCTGGAGATGAAGAAGGTAGAAATACGATAGGCTAGGTGACTAGTGACTAAGAGTCACAGTCAATACACGTATAAAATACAACATGGTTTTAGCACCTATTTCTGCATTATTATTTTAGAATGCTCCTTACAGCTGTCCCTACTAAAGCACCTACAGCTAACTTGTTCTTTGACAGTCCATGCTGCATCCCTGTTTACCACCAGATCACCTGTGGTGTAACTCCTTGAGGCGGACCTCAAGGATGTTGGCTATGCGGTGCCACTAGCAGTCACTGGCCATTGTTATCCACCATGTTGATATTTAACTCCAGCATTGTCCTGTCGCAGAGGACTTGCCTGCCTTGGCTTGTCGGTATTTGCACTGACATTGTGCCTAGAGATGCACTAATGAGCTATTACTAACACCCTAAATTAGACGCTGATGAAGAACACATCTCTACTATGAAGTTACACTCCCTTCTTCATTAAGATGTTTTTATATTGTACTGGCATGATGTGCAGTGCGTGTTTAGAATCTAAATATTCCACAAATCAAGTGGAAGAAAACTAAACAAATGCAATTATGACAAAGCTAATTTCCCTCTGACTTCCTTTTGGCTATCATGAATATAGTTGTATCTTTAAGACTCCACTCAGCTGTGTCCAGCTGTTTTGTCGGAATAGAACATGAGCAAATCCATTACATCAATTAAAAATATCTCTCTCTTCTTCCATTTTTTTAAAGAGTTTTGTACATGAAAATAGGGAAAAACATGAATAAGTGTTAAAGAACTTTTTTTTCATGTGGTACAAAATGTAAACATAAAAGTGTGCTATGCTACTTATAACAAATATAAAACTGTTTAAAAAAAACCCAAACAACAACAACAAAAAAACCCCCCACCAAGACAAAAAACCACAACACATTTGGCGTGTTCTTAGACTCCTGCAAAAAGAACAGGTTTCCTTTTTCTGATTTCTCCTCTGCATTCACGCAGACTTAACAGGCATCTCCCTGAAAGTATTTTTGGCTAGATAAAAGAGTTTTACGGCTTTGGGGAAAATAACCTTACTATTGCTCTTAACTATCCCCTTGATACTTTCATAAAAATGTTAGACCAAACAGAATCTCTCCAGGAAATTCCTAAACTCTAACCTTTCAGGGTCAGAGAATGCAGCAGACAGTTTGTTGTCTTGAATAGTGACCTCAGAGCAGTCCTACTCCAAACAAACTTTTAGATGCTATCTATGTGTTATCTCAGGGGAATTCAGTGTGAGCCCTTAAAGATCAACAGTAGCACTTTTTGTACCACTTTCTTCACTTTCTACAAAGAATGAGGAAATGACTCTTGAATCCATTAAGTTTCAAGTATGTTGTAATTATTGATTCTCTTAGAATAGCTCTAGTTATGCAAAAATTCTACATAGGAAACAATTTTTTAGAAGGTAAAATGTGCAATATTTCAGCCTTTATGATGTGAATAATCCTGAAGCCAGAGCAGTTTTTGTGCATATTTAGGATATCACAGGACTGAAAGAGATTTTCTGGGTAACCGAGAGCATTTCTGTTGTAATACAGAACGTTGTATATTTTTTTTCATAAACATAGGAAATTCCTTCTTAAAAGTAATTTTAAAAGAGTCTTTCTTACTTCATATAAGCCATTAGCAGATAGAATTTACCTCAGTATTCTTAGATGAAATGCAAATTACAAAGCCTTGTAGAAATGACTGACTTTGTTCCTTTACGGAAATAAACTTCTATGGAAAAACGCCTAGTTTGACATTTTTTGAGATTTCACATTCTACCCACCAAAATTTTGATATTACTTATTACTCCATTAACATACAAATTACGTAAAAGAAAGTTTTGCCTGTGTATTTATCATTCTAAATAATAAAAAAAAGGTATATAGAGAGGAAATTATTCAGTGGATTTGTCAAATACACAAAGCCATCAAACTAGTAACAATTATTTGGATGAAAACATATACTCAATTGTAAGTTTCCACAACCATCATGTATTCCTTTTGGTATAATTGAGTTTTCAGTCAACAAAAAAGGTGATTTTAGAGAGACTCCTGTGAATTCTTGGGGCTTCTCAGGACAGGACACATTCCAAACTTTGATCAATCTCTTCTAGAAAAATTACTCAATGACATTTCTTGCTATTTTACCCACTAGTTTCTCCCAGAAGGCCAAAACCTAAAGATCTCTGTGCTGCTCCAGCTGTAAAAGCACATCTGTCACTTTAAATTAGATAGACAGCTTCCTATAGTCAAGGGGCAGACTAATGCCATTAACCTTCAAGCTTTACAGGAACTTTTTGGTGTTCAGTTTTCAAATGCAATACATAGCAACTGCATGTGAAGATGATAAATGCTGTGAAGAGTCAACAAAGTCAATAGTATTATTTGTGAGGGACTTCAGATGAGAAGTTTTTTAGATTTTTCATAATAGTTTTAATGCTGATATAAAATTTTAAAAGTAGGCATTTACCAAGTAGGAGATTCTTAAGGAGAAATATGTTCTTTGCAGTTTATTGTAATATTATAGACCATAGACTAGATGGGAGCAGTACTTAGTGGGACAAGAGAAACCTGTCTTGAATCTCTAAAACTTGCAGTGTTTGTTTGTAGTGGTAGAAAACATATCTATGTCTTTGCAGCATTCTTACCTAGATAGCCAGATAGAAAGAAATGGGAATCAAAACGTCCTTTTCCCCCCTTCCCCATTACAAGCTCTGTGCCTGAAACATCCTGAACATGATAGGAACAGTCTGAATTTTCTGGGTAGCAAGGAAATTTGCAAAGTGGTAACTGCTGCACAGTACTAGATAAGATTATTTTGTTTTCCCGTGCCTTCAATAGTTTAATAAAGTTGCAGATCCTTTGTATCTGTCATTTATAGACCTGGTTATCCTCATTAACAGATCATGTCTTAAACAACAACCACATCAGGCAAGATGCTTATCACTGTCATATAGAGCATAGCTCTCCTGACAAAGGTGGTTTGGGTTGGGTTTTTTTCTACAAAGATAACCTGTGCAAGCTAACGCTGAGTGCAGATAGAAATCTACAAATTAACTGATTGGAAGAAGCAAAATATTTGCTTTGGAGCAAAGACAGAAGTGTATAACCATGAGCATAGATAAGTTTACTAAAGCTGGAGTTTATATCTGATGTTATCTTGTAAAAAAGTATAGAGAAATAAAATGGAGAGGTTCAATAAATTGTTGCAGCCACCCTTTCTCCAAAACAATAAGAGTACATGGAAGTTTCAAAATAAATAAATTTATTATATACATTCCTCTTTATTGCATTTCAGTTTGCACTTAAGTTGGATGTAATAAATAATGAAAACAGTGAGCTCAGTTTTAAAAGGAGCTGATGAAACCTTCTGTGAAGTGCAAAGAACACAATCCCCATTCCCACTGACTCCTATGGTATCTAAGGACATTCAATTATTTGACTGGGACCTAAATGAAAAAAGTGCAGCAGACAGCTTAATGCAGAATGTCAGAAAAATGGTCTTCAGCAAAAAGCACCCAGATGTGTCAATGAATATAGTAATATAATTTTTGGTTTTATCAACCAGACATGTAGTTCAGGCCTGTGGAGTATCCTTTCTTACTCAAAGCCGCCATTTCAAATCAGGTCTCCGATGGAAGAATTCAGATTCAATAAACAGTTGCTGAAGTTTTTTGGTACATACATTTAAGACTGTTCCCATGCTGATAATGAAGTATTATTAATCACATTGTTTACCTGATAGATTAGTCCACTGTTGCCAACAGCAAAGCTATGCTCTACTGGAGATTATTAGTTACCAGCACAAGGTAAGCGAACATTTGTTTAATAATATTAGTAGTGAAAGCGGAAGAAAAACACAGCAGTATAAGTACTTCTTCATGCTCAAGACAGAATGAACCAAAACGCTATGATTTTGCACATTTTGCAAGACTTTAAGAAGTATATAACAAAAAATAACAAATGTTTCCAAATTAGAAACATTTTATTTTAAGAGTCAACAACAGATGAAGTTCTTATATTTTTTGTTTTAAAGACTGCTGTAGAATGAACTTAAATCCATAACAATTTGATAAAGCATTGTCACTAGAGCCTAAAAAGACAGTTTGGATCCATGAAGAATCATGAATTCTCCCTTCTTTTCAAGATGCAATATGAATCCAGTTTCTATCTGTTGTTTCTACGCATATTCTATATGGGTACATGTCACTGCAAAAATTAAATCCATGATACCCACTGTTATCTTGTACTGTGAACTGCTGTAGCCTCTACACTCCCATTATCTATAGTAGAATTTCTTGTCAAAAATGGTCAGTTTAATGGAAATGGGGAAAGAAAACTCTTCTACAGACAACAGAACTAGAGATCAAATTTTAGTACAATGGTTTTCATTATCTTGCTGTCTTTAGCTGAACACGTTTACCACTTGGCTACAAGGCCTGCTTGCTTCTGTGACATTCTCACTGACCTAGCTAACTTTTTTTTTCCCCGTAACAGAATAGTTTAAATAGGTGGGATGGAGACCATACTTATCTTTTCATGACCTGTATGTTGGTCATTAGGACAGAGATTAAAAGGCTGAAAGAACTTAGTTTCAGTTTTCTCAGTCAAAATACTGTATTGAATCTGGGTCTTCCTTATCTTAGGAGAGTGCTTTAACCAGTTATGTACTGTATGAAAGCAAAAGTGAGAGGGCATCACTATCACCTCTTCTAGACAGGTTTTGAAAGAAAAGATACAGGCAGCTATCTGAAGAGTAGGATTTGGGCTGTGAAGTCTGAAAGCGAGGAGGCACCTCTCTGCAACACTGAGAAAAACACCTAAATATAGGATAAGGATTTGAATTAAACCACATTCCTGTTTTGAAGATTATGTTGGGCTAGCAGAAAGTGATTCTCTGCTCTGAGTGCTGTTATTATTTCCTATGCACTGCATAGGAACTGGGGGGCAATGAAGCGAGTTAGGCATAGAGATGTGCAGCTCTGTAGCATCAAGCGTGTTTGGGGTTGTTTGGTTTGGTTTGGTTTAATCTAGCTTTAAGTTCCACGCTAAATATTACACTAGCAGAACCAGAGACTGAACGTGTATCTGCCAAGTCAGTTCCCTGCCATAACCACAAGACCAACGTTCCTAATGAGGACCTACAACAGATGTGAGTCATTGTGGTTGTGGTTCTGCAAAGTAACATTTTACCTCCTAATTTAATAATTGTCACATTATACTTATGTTAATTTGTAGTTTTGAATAATGTTTTGTATTTGGCTTGTGATTTTTCCATCATATTGTTTGTTTCAGAGAGACTGCTAGAAGTTATGTTTCAAAAGAAAGATATTTCTTATAAATTGTATATAGTACATCTAGAAACAAACAATGCAGTTTCTCATGCTTTTTATGTTAACATTTAAACTTCATCATTATGATATTTCAAAAATATCGCCAATATTACAAAATGCACATACATGCAAGCAGCCTTTCACTAGAATAATATTTTTTAAATATTTATAAAATAGGTGTTGAATACTCTTGGCATGCATAAGGTATGGCTAGATTAAATGTCTTCTAAAGGCTCCATCTTGCAAGTTAGACAAGGAGTTATCAGTAACCCAACATTAATACATGTTTTGTTCATTTACTGATGCTGACAACTATGCTCTATAGTTTGTAATTTTTCTTCCCACTTTAAAGATGGCAGGTTTTCCAAATACAAAACCCTTACAAAATTTTCCTAGGTGCACATCTATTAGTACCACATAAATACCACTAAAAGTCCCCATTGAAATAAGAAAACAGAGCTGAATTTTTGATCAGTTAAATATTTGGACAGCTCAGTTGAACACTAAAAGTCTACGTTTACCATGTCAGTACACAGTGGTATCTGAAATAATAAAAGCGTAAAAGGTATTATCTTAAACCCCTCAGTGTGGTAACTGTTGGGAAATGGGCTGTCTTTTTAAGTAAAGACAGCTGACCACTAGGCACTTTTAGCACAATAGAAACATAGCTGGGTTTAGTCCATACTGAAAATATATTCTGAGTTAATTGAGTTCATCTGTAAGCAAACATCTCTAATTCTCTTGCTAACCAAAACAGGAATTTTTATGTGTCTCTTACATATTATCGGTAAACTTTAACAGAATGTCTTTACAGCTATGTAATCTACAAGAAGTGCCAGAGAAGCCTGTCCTTTTGCCCTCTTATTTATACCTGATTGCTTTAGAAACATTACCAACTAATGGTACTAAAAACTGTGGTAGGTCAAACTGATACAAGAGTATTCTGGAACCTCTTTAAAAACAATTTACAGATTACCCTCAAATCCCTCATAATTTCTTCCAGTAAAGGCCACACTGAATCTCAGAAGAAATGAAAAATGGCAAAGGTGTTTAGCAAAATTTAAAAATCCACTCAAGCATTTGCTACTCAAATGATGTTTCAGGCTAAAAATACTTCTCCATTTTTCAGGGAGGAAATCCCAAAAAGTCCCTAAAGAGAGAGCTAGTTTCTATACAGTTAGAGCCTACCCCCAGTAAAAAAATATTGTTTTCATTTCAGAAATATTTTGCACTCCCAATTTGGATAGAGCTCTGATGGACTATGCAATCTGTAGAAATAAAGTGTACTTTCCATACTTAGACTAATTTTACCACCCTGAGTGAAAGAACAGACATTTCAGTAGTGTAGTGACCTAATACACAGAATAGAAACCAGAATGCTTCTGTACTATACAAGTGGGTTTCCTGAATTTGTTCTCTATGTTCAGTACACTTTCCTTTTGTTTACTCCAATGTTCATATCATTTGACTATGAAAGAGGTTATTTTTATACTAGACTATAAAGTTTTATTTAGATAGTGTTATGCTTTTATATTATACTAAAAATGAAAACAAAGCAGCCTCCTGCTAATTGAAACCTAAAATGTCACAGAATGCCACAAAGGCCAGCACCGCACAAACATGACTAACAAGTTCAAACCCCACACATTCCAAATGCTCTAAGATGCTTTCTTTTCTCTAGCAGGGGCACAAGCAAGCAATACACTTCACAGTTCCTTATGTTAACTGTTGTTATATTCAATACATGCAGTAGTTAGGCTGAACTGTGGTAACAGAAAACTAAGTAACCAGTAGCGTGCTCCAAGTTGAATTCAAGCTTTGCCAAAAATAATGTACATATTTTAGCATATTTTGGCTGTAGACCAAACATGAAACAATTTGTACTGGACTATTAATATTATTTGTTGAATTGTTATCCAGCTGTTATCCAGCTACAGATTTATTTTCTTTAAATGTAAGGTTGCATATTTCCTTTTCATGTAATAAGATATGTCATGTAGTATTAAAATACCAGAATACAAGATAGCATCACTTTTTATTATGTAATGTTCTAAACTTAACAGTTTCTTTCATAAAGAGAAGGAAAAGATTTATTTGCTGTAGGAACGCCTTTTGTATTAAAGATGATTCACATGCGTTTATATATTACAAATACAGAAAACTATTGTTTCATTGGCATATATATAATGAATTATAAATTGCATAAGGTATTTGATATGCAATATATAATATATAGTATCTAGAATATACTATATAGTTTACAGTGTACAGTACATAGAATATAGTATATAAATACTATATTGGTTGATGCAAACCTATTGAACAGTTCTTAAATGAAGCTTTCTTAAATAATTTTTATTCAAGGTCTTAGATAAACAAGGCATGAATGGTGCTTAGAGATTCCCAGGGTCAACAGATGAAAGAAAAGGGGTATTTCATGATCAGAATTCCTTGATATTTGTAAGGGCTCCAACAAGTTAATATCAGAATAGATCCTAACCATAACAAACATTTTCTGAACTCAGTATCTCTTATATTAGTCAAAATCCAAGCATAAGTATTTAAGACAGGCTGTAGCCCATGTATAGTGACCAAGCATAGAGAGCAAAAATGATATTAAGTGCTAGCCAACAGGGAAGGCATGAAGCCAAAGACAAGTATCTTTACACTCAACAGAAATTAAAAAAAAAAAAACAAACCAAAACTGAAATTGGACTAGAAAAGCAGTTTCTCTCCTCTCCTGGGTACATAATGAGTTCTATGAAACAGAACAAGAAACATAATCATCCAAAATATTTTCATTCGGCCGTGTCTATTGGTGAGTGACTAGGCTGCTCTGCTGGTGTATGAATTCTCTCAGGTTGAAGACATAGTGAACACATCTTGTAGTCACAGGTCAGCCTGGTGAACTAAGTTAATCACAACAAAGTTTACTATTGTGTATGTTCAAAACAACATTGTGAGTCTTCAGAGACGATGCAGCATGTAATATAAGTAGTGAGATTTAGATGTGACTGGATGTATAATATCTACAAATTTAATCTTAAAAACATAGGAGGCATTTCTACTGCCTTTACTTGATTATTACTGTTGTTGTCCAAAAGAACCCCAGGTGATTCTCCCCTGTTCACTAGTCAGGACTGGTCACAGATGCCTCTTTTTTCTTTTCTTGTATCAGCTTGTGTTCTCATTCTTATTTTCTCTCAGTTTCTCACAGAGCTCCTGCTAGCTGCCTCCTGGAATTAATGATGTAATGGGCACCTTTGCCTTGATCTTGGCTCCTGAGTGCTGCTCTAGAGTTGTAAAGAGAAACCTGCAATACCACTGTCCTGGCCTTTGCTCCACTGTGAAGCATCTTGCCCACGTGTTTCAGTTCTGGTCCAGTTTCATGCATTCCATCAATCCATCCCTTTTCCTGCTGCATTCTATGCTATTGCTGCAAAAGGAGTAACATCTACTAATGCCTTTTTCTTCTGCTTCTTGAGGAAAACTAGCCAGGCCGTACAGTCTGGTGAAAAGTTGCATGGGCTAGCAATTTACATGTTCATTTATGATTTAATAGCCAAAGTTCTGGTCCTCATTTGTCTCTTGCTGTTGTGTGGCCCTGGGAAAGTTATTATTGCCATGGTCTACTGTTCTGCAGCCTGTAAAACTGGCACCTATCAGTGAGGTAGTTTGTGCTGTGTGGGTGGACAATTATAGAGAAGAGCTTGAAATTAATAACATAGAAAAGCAAAGCTTAACAGATGGGGTATGCTGTAATCATGAGGCACTACTGTCAGGATGCAGCCTAATGACTGGTAACCTGCAGACTAGGGAAGAAAGTGTTCAGGTCAAACTAGGAATATTATTGCAGCCATGGGATATTTTTGCTGGAAGCATTATTTTGCTTTTTATTGGAAGCTTTACCTGAAGACATTCTCGGAAAAGTGGGAATGCAAAATCTCACTGACTGAGTATGACCTCTGCTGGCCACAGTCCCACGTTAGCAGAAAGTAAATGTGCAACTCAAAAGTAAACTTCTAAAGGTCTGTTAAACTGGTCATATATTAATATTAGCTCTGAGTAAGGGCCAATTATTATCCCATATATTTGTAATGCATTTCAGACCCCAGCTGAAAATTTCTGGTACTGGTTGTTTTAGAGTATGAGAAAATTTGTAGTAAAATAGAAAGCAAAATCTAACCTGAAAAAGTTCATTTTTTAAAATAGAATGCATTCAACAAATAAATATAGTAGACAATATTTACACTACACTCAAAATCAGCAATTTGGTAAATGACCATAAATATTGCAGCAAGTTATGATCACTCTCAATAAACAATCAAACAGAACTACTATATTTTCAATTGTTAGTAAATAAAAATATCTCACATTATGAACCCTTTCTGCTAAACCGAAGTATATATCTTATGCTTTTGGTGTAGGTATTTTGTGCACAATAAATGACTGCCCATTCCTTTTCTTCCTCAAATCTGTAGTTTTAAGATCTTAAACATTTTGGAGCTGTGAGTAACCATCTGTCAGGTCACTTCACTGGGAAATGAAATGCATTCTTAAAATTTCTAGGCAAAATAATTATAATTGTGCCTCCTTCATTGTCATTCAGTATTTAACATTTCAGTTGGTAAATACTGATCTGGTAAAAGCTAGAGGAATGTTTCAACTACATATAACAAAGAAAATTTGACATCTACATTTGCTAATCAAACGGTCCAGATGCTTGAAAGCTTATGGATTTTCAATCCTCTGACTCTTTAGTGCATTTAAGACTAATTGGTGAAAGAAGAATAAGCAAAACAGTGAAAGAAATGACTGGAGTGATGTCAGTAGCTTCCATCTCATTATGAGGAGTTTTACTAATTACTGAAGGATAAAATTATATCTATGGGCTAAATTAATAGAAAAGTTAGAGAAAGATCACAAATTACCTAGCTGTGTATTTAAACTTTTTTTGGTTGAATGTTACTCCAAAATTTCAGTCTCAGAGTCTGACCCTGAGGGTGCCTAAATAACTGAATGTGTAAGCTTCTGTGAGTGAAGATAGCTATGCAGTGAGAAATTTGGTTTTTTGGCACATCCAGAAATCTCAAAAATTTAATTGAGCAAGCAGTTGCTTAAGAGGTTAGAAAAGACTTCAGTAAACTTGCAGTTGTATTTAATCTCCAGGTAAAATCTGTTTTGGCTAGTAGGCAACTGAAAAAGCAGTTTGTGAGCGTATTTTGACTGCAGTGCTAGGTCTCTGATGTGTAATCTCACTGAGCTTTTGAGCATTAGGCCCAACTGTCATGTTTAATGAGAAAAGCTCAGGCACACCTAACTGTAGGATTCTGGATTCTCATCTAAACGGGCACGTAAATTATTGACAGGGTAAGAGAGAGATGTCTTCTCAGCTTTGTTTGTCTAAATGTGGGGTGTGCAGGGTCTTGCAGAGATATCAACTTGCATATCAGAAACAATAGTACTGTCCTAGGAGTAGCTCAGCATCTGGCTTAGTTAGCTTTTTTTTTCAGGTGAAGTGTGGCATTGAAATGGGTATCCTTCTTCAGGTATGAATGGGCATCTGGGACAGTGTCATCTCAGACTCAAAGCTGGGCCTCAGCTCAGTAACAGAGTGGTCTTTGGTGTTCCTATTCTACTTGACATAGTTTCCTATTCAGTACATGTTCTATATGGAGTCCTGTTATGGTATTTATGGTATCTGTTATGGTACCCGAGCATGGGAAGTTATGCTTCTGACATACATTGGCACACCCGAGCCGGGTTCATATAGGTAACAGAACACAAAACACAAGCTTTAGGACATGCAAGGAAACAGCAAATTAAGGTTCTTGAAGAGTGTACACTGGCTGTTAGCATAAGATAAAGCCTATGCTGCTCTCTCTTTGCTATTATATTATTGATAGACACAATAGCTAGATTAAGATATGACAGAGCATCTTCCCAACTTCATTCAACTGTCTACCTATATTTTTTCACCTAATTCTGCATCATTAAGTAATTTTGGATGTGTCACTCAGATTGCAAAACACCTGGTTATTTTGACAGTAAGAGATGCAATGCTTAAACTTTTGTGGATCTAGTCCTAGCTCCACAACTGTGTTGCTGAAGCTCTGACTGAGTACCATTGAATATTCCAAGCCACATGCAAGTCCAAACAATCAGTGTTTAGTAGTGAGATCCATTTCAGCAATTTCAAGACAAAAACCAGTTACTAGTGACAGGTTAGGGTCACAGTTATCTATTCTAAATACTTCTCGGTTACATTTCATTCTGTTTTATCAACTCGACGAAAAAAAAAGAGGATAAATTAAAATGTTGATAAATTACAATGAATGTATTTTATCAGAAAAATAATTCAACAATTACTATACATAAAAAAACCATGATCCTACAGCTGACCGATGCTTGTGCAGCAGCTAATAGGTTTACATTTTTGTAGTGGAATTTTAAAGAATGTGAGGGATAATCTTTCCCTTTAAAGTAATCTTGGAACATAGAGGCATTAATCTCATACTTATGGTATCCAAGAGCTTGGTCCTTGGTAGTAATTAATAAGACTTCAGTTGCTGCTAAAATTAGCTTAGTCATGTTTTCCAATTATTATATCTCAACTACATGCCTGTAAAAATTTTTTTGTTCATGTAACGTGAAGCATAGCACTCATTAAAATAATTACTATTTTGTAACATGATACCAATTATAATATCTTTTTACTGATGGACAAAAAACCCTAATCCACGTGACCATTTTTCCCAAGAGGAGGTGATATGCTGGTACTCAGAAAACTGACAGTGCAAAATATCATCGCATTCCACATCCACGGGACAGCAGTCTGTGATGTATTATATGTTATGATTTTGTAATGTTAGATAAACACACAGGAGTTGTTTGATTCAACTGCTTAGAAAATCTCGTCCTTTGTCTCACCACTTTCTATGACAGAGGTGTTTTTATCAGGCAAGATTAAGTAATCATATATGATGAACACCCTAAATCGGCAAAACATTAGAGCAATTGCCTGTCTTGAGCACACTGCAATAAAAATTAATGAAATGAGATAATTTTGTGAGTTCAAACTAATTTCCTAGCAAATAGAAAACAAAACATTAATCTAGTGTAGATATTCAAGATTTCATATAACATATAACATTTTAGAATGGGGAATTCAAATACTCTGTGTTCATCCAAGAATTAGGATGATCTTATGACTTTTACAGTTGTTTGGTATCCTTAAGAAGAAAGGCCAATCAGGGCATAATTAACGCATTTTCTTATTTAAGAATATGATCAAATCAAGTTTTTAATTCAAGCATTGTGGTAATATTGCATACTCTCTTGTTACTGGGATCCACTGGCATAATTTTGTCTGTACTACTTGAATGTTTTTCAGGAAGAGTAAATGCCCATGCTCTACTGGTAGGACCCCATCCATTAAAAGTAAATACACCTCCATTAGCAACCTCTGTCTGTTACACACAGTTCCTTAAAAACAGGCAAAATGAATAGGAGTGACTTTGAAATCTAGGATTAAATTTTCCTTTCACTTTTTAATACATGTTGTGATAAGGCTGTTCTATAAATCACTGTCTTTGTCTCTTTGCTGCAAGGCCACCACAATTTTATGAATAACATATAACTGAGCATAGAGAAAGGTGCTTAAAAAATATATTATCGGTACTCCCTTAGTTTCATTTTTGGAACTGTTTGTAATACAGATTCTATCTGAACTACTGACCTTCTCCCATAACAATGAGTGCAATGTTTCATGTCAATGTTACAAGAAATTTGAATTCCTTCTAATAAAAACAGCTCTGACTTTTCAAACATATTTCAGAATCTGAACTTCATGTTCCTACTTAAAAACATTACTAATGTGAACAAATATCTTCCTATGCTGTGGGGACTGGGATTTATGATAAAAGGAAAACAGGCACTAGGAGCAATGTGCACTCCACGCATAAAAAGGGAACAGTCAGCTAAACTAGTGCAGTGATGGAAAACAGAGTGGCCTTTGATAAATGTGTAAGTATATATTTCTTCATCATGAGAAAAGGAAACATTCTGGAGTTGTAGAAAGATCTGTGAGCTCTAGCACTAAAATTCGTTTCAGCTCAATACACATCAGGAATGCAGTGTACTAATAAACTGTAAAAAGAGATGGAGGAATGAAGGGAAAAAACAAGGTCTAAGTTTACTTCCAAAGGATATAGACTAATTTAGTTTAAACTTTGATATACTTTGTGGCCTGTTAGTGTCCAAAGATGTCATAATATTTTACCAAGACCCCCCAAAGCAGTATAAAATATTATTTATTAAACTTGAATGCCATGAAATATTAATCTTTTAATTTAAAACTTCCTGTAATTTCAGCCTTATGACTTATTTCCACCGAAGAATATCTAAATCTTCAGAATTACTTAGGTACCTAAATACTATCTAGGTACATAATTCCCTTTTTGACAATGTGCCTAAATATCTTAGCTTTTTAGTGATGATATAGGCTTTAAAATTTTTCTGTGCATCATTTTTCCATTGTTTATGAGTATTTCCTATGTGAAGTATTTTTATGTTATGAAAACTTAAAGGAAGTTTCCACTTTTTTAGTACTTAAGAGCCACCATTTTGCTTAAGAGTATTCAGAAAATATTTCATAATGACAGTTTCAGAAAGGTAAACACTTGATTTCAACATCAAATGAGTAACACGAAAAGGCAAAAAGGTTAAAGCCAACCACTGTTCATCATTTCCAAATACAGATAAGTTAAGACAATGACACTTAAACCCTTATGACTGCCAAATTAGTTTATGGATACAAGATCAAAGCATGTTCAAACTTGTTGCTGTTGAATTCAATTTGTTCTTCAAAATAATTCCTTGTATCAAATTTCTGACATCTTGAACACGGCCATTGCATAAGTTTAGCTACTTATCTATATTTTTGTCATTTTGAGTGGCTATCATGGAAAAATATCTACCCTGACTATAGTTTGCTTGGCACTAAATAAAAAGCGTAAGAGCTGTTCAGATGGTGAATTATGATAGGGCTGTTTTCCCTTAGATGATAATTCAAAGACCGTATTAACAGCAGAATCTGATATTTGATTCTATCTCTATGATAAGCCGATTTAACAATGTCCTGAGATAATCTAATGTGAATTTGGGTAAGCTGCACAACTATTTTACAGTTCTAAAGATCAAATATTTTCTACTCAAAATGTTGCTATGAAGCAAGCATATTCTCCTGAATCTGACCTGTTCCATTTTATATTTCGAGACTGCTTTTTGATAAACTTTGCATAACTAACACAGATGTTTAATATCTTCAGTAATTTGATGACAGATAATTTCTTGGACCTCTAGATCTCATTATAGTCTGTGCTATTTAGATAATGATTGTATGTTATACTTACCATAATTCTAAAATTTAACTTTGTAGGAAGAGAACAATCTATCCAAGTGAGAAAGGATATCTGGACCAACACAAATTTAAAATAGACTGAAGTTGCATGATTTATGAAACTTTCGGTATTCCTATCTACATGAATACTCCCTAGATTTTTCCTGTTGTTTATGACAGACTGGCCAAAATGTCAACAATGTAGAAAAACAAAACAAAAACCAGCTATGTAGGTTAAACCCTGCTCTCAATTGTACCAAAGCAATCCAAAATTCAACAGATGGAATCACAGATTTAAACAAAACAAAAAAAAAAAAAAAAGGAAAGCATAATCTAAATTATTACTTCCAGATAGTTCTGAAGTTACTGAAAATTATTCCCTTAAATCTTAGAGCAGGAAAGATGATGTCTTCCTACTCTAAGAAAGAATTACTTTTTCTTAGAAACATTATCTGGTCTGGTTTAATGGCAGCCGTGTCAGCCACGTCTTTCCAGCTAAAAACCATTCCGCACTGTGGGGAGTCCAAATGTTGTGTTACTGCCTCAAACCCAACTGTCGTGTGAAGTGAGTAAGAATGCACAGTATTTCAGTGATTCCTTTTCACCAAAATTTTCTTGAAGGAAATCAAGCATCTTCTGTTATTTTAGGGCATATACATGGTGATGAAAAAATCTGACAGAATGTTTCATAGAGTAAAACTGCATCTCAGACTTGATTTTTAATACTGTAGATGCACGCTTTAACTCAGCAAGCTGAAACACAAACAGTTGAGTCAACTGAGAGATTTTGTTAATATTAATGGCATTTTATCAGACTCTGGATCTGGACAAAGTTTATCAAAATTATTACTTTCCTCAAAGTGAAATGGGTATTTCTGAAACTGTGACTATTAGTGCACCAAATCTGTGAGCTTCACGTTAGTTATATGACTAATATCTCACATAGTCAGCCACAGGCCTGCTTACAAAACTCAGTCTGCTTAAGAAATTGATTTAATCTCTCATATTATTTACAAAGGGTTATCCACTTCATTTTTCGCATGACATATATACACATATAAAATAAAACATGCCCAAAAATCACGCTTACTAAATGAATTTGCAAAACAGATTTCATACACACAGGGAAGTGACTTGACCAAATGTCATTATTATTGAAGACTGACAAGTTTTTAAATAATTTACTCTTGAAAATATCAGTCTTAGCAGGTGGGATATTTTTGCAGACATTGAAAATTATCAGAGAGTTTAATGACTTCCTGTATCTCCTAATTTTTCTCTCAAAACGTTTAAATGACTGAGTGCATTGCCATTTGGCTTTTATTCAGAAGCTAGAAATAATCCAGAAGTTTATTTATAAAATTTGACAGCCTGTCTCCTTACCCCATGAAAAGACTGGATTTGGCAAAATGATCTGAAGAATTAGCTTCCCCTAGATAAACAACAAGAAGCCTGCCACCTAAGAAAATCCTCCTGGGAAGACAGATTTTCTTTAAGCAAAAGTTAGAATAATTCTGTTATGACTAGCATAATATAACGACCCATTTCAAGGTATCTGTTAAAACAGAAGTACACACTCCTTTTTAGCTGTTTTAGCACAGCATATGATCTAATGTCTAAAGAGAACTTTTTAAACTGGAATAAAATCTTCATTTATGGATATTGACATACATAAACTAAGTGTTTCCATGTGCAGTGGAAACTGTGTACTCATAATTTTTGGCAAAGTATTTTCCAAAAGGACAAACTTCTGAAAAAAATATTCTTTAAGAAAAAAATCAGGTCTTTTCTAGAGGTGCATGCTTAAAATGATTACTTCGATTTAACAGTTAGCTGTACTGATAAATGTTGAACATCCTGCTAGGGCTATTTTGTTATTTATGTAAATAGTATGTGTCAATAAAATATGTTAAGACCATGAGAAAAAGCTGTGGTACTACAGTAGATTTTACAGTGCTCATAACTCTCATGTGTCAGTAAGTCAAAGTTACTAATATAAGACAACATCCCAATTTCCCTGAATTGTGAATCTTCTATGACACATCTCTCAGAAAATTCAGATATGAGGAATAATTTCCCATATGTTAGGCATTCCAAGATGACAGTGGTGCGTTCAATCAGACAGACTAGTATCTTTTTATATGATAAAAAATAGATAAGCTTAATTCTACACTTAATTCGTCTGTGAAAATAGAGCAAAATAATATTTCACATACAAACTATTTTTAGACTGAAGTCTGTAGTGATTTTCAAATGTCTAAGAACCTTCAGGTTAAATTTTATAACTCGTGACAATTTTAGAATAGTGCAGTTAATTTTAACGGTGTCAATATTGTCGTTGTTCCTAAAATAGTCTTTCTTTTATTTCAATGAAGCAACAGTAAGACTTCTCATTTCTGGAAATGAAAGACACAACCGCTTTAATCCACATATCAGTAATTCCCAAATTCAATATTTTTAATAGAAAATAAAGATGACAATCAACTTTTTCTAAGAGTTTCAAGAGTGGTCCATAAGGTCTTGAAAGTCTCAAATGCGTATTTATTCTGACCCATGAAAAGACTGCATTTGGCACAATGATCTGAAGAATCATCTTGAGAAACAAGATGCTTGCTGCCTAAGAAAATCTTCCTGGGAAGATGGATTTTCTTTAAGCAAAAGTTAGAATAATTCTAGCGTAATATAGTGACTGAGCTTAAGGTATCTGTTAAAACAAAAGCAAGTAGGCAGTTCTTGCAGTCTTTTTCAGTGTTTCATAGAATATGAAATCATGGACACATGTAAACACCTTTCAAAACTGATTCCAAAGTGGGCTTCTTTCATCCAATAGCCCGATTCAATTAATACTTTAACTTCTATTGCTATCAGATCGAGAGTAAGAATCTAATTTAGGTTCGTAATCCATCACTGAAAATTCTTAAGGTTACAGTATTTTGGGGATGTTTTGCGATGTTTTGATAGCTGTACATTTTGAAAACCCTAGTGACACTGCTACTGGCAGTTCTTGCCAAGCATTCAATGGGAAGTTGCCATTTACATTTTTTCCCAAGGCCATAGAAATGTCTGGTTGTTTACATTGCTGTTATCTCAGGAAATAGGCTGGAGTGTCTGTACTGTAGTTCTTGTGCCCTTATTGGTATTAGTAGAAATTACAATAATGAGAGTCTACAACTTCTTGTTTGCTCATTTTATTTGTCATATCAGATTGTTTTTTCTGTTTATCATTTTTCGTATTGCTTACTATATTTTGCTGTTCTGCATAAAATGTGATAATTTTAGGCTTAGTATTACTTAACACAATATGATGAACATCTACCTGTAAAATATGACTGTAGTCAAACTCCAAAATACATGACTATTTAGTAGGGATGTACACCTGTCTGAAATACTAAAGTAATCTACATACTCTGTATTTAAAACACATAGTGCATGTGTGTACATAATAGAATATAATAGGAGATATACTACTGCTATTCACCTACTTAGAGACAAGTGGTAAAGTTAGAGAGAGTGAAAGTTGACTCTTCGGAAAGTCTATCCTGTTGGGTTTTTTGTGTTTTGGTTTGGTTTTGTTGTTGTTGTTGTGGATTATGTTGTTTGGTTTGGGGTTTTGTTTTGGTTTTGTTAGTCTTATTTTTGCTTTCACCAACCTTTTATTGCTTATTGTGACTAGGAAAACTGCTAGGGTACTTTCCATAAGTATGGGGGGTTCCTTGGGTGCACAATGTCACAAGCTCTCCAGTTTTCAGGGGAGCTTTTGAATACTGGTCTTCCAAAACACAGTGAAGCCATTCTATAGCAAAAGAATATATGTAGAGGTGATTTTTAGATACTAGATATAAAAGATCCAGTGAAGAGGGATTATCTCTATGGTAAGTGCTGAACTCACTGGATACTGAAATGTGTTACAGGATCAGAATTAAATTGGGGGAGGAGGGGAAGACAGAAATAAAGAAGCTCTGGTTTGCTTGTGAAATTATTTTAAACAAGGTCACTCCCAATTAACTACCCCCAAAACCCTAAGGGAAGTACAAATTACAGTATTAATGGACTAGATATCTCAGAACAGTATTTTGTGTACAGAAGGGGCTATCTTCCAGAGATCTCACTTTTCTTAGAGCCAGAAAATATCTCACCTTTTAGCAAGACATCCCAAAAATTACAGCCAGAAAAATCTTCCCAGGACTTCTAGTTCAGGTCTATCAGTGTTCTTATAATTTTGTATCCTAAGGATGGGATTTCTGCCACTTTGCTCAAAGTCCACTTTATAATAATGAAGTCAAGATCTTGCAATGGCACAAAGCCTGTGCAATTAGTTGTAGTCAAAGTTTTTTTAAACACTTTTGATACACAATAATATTGTTCGTATTTCATACATGTTTAGCTTTGAGGTAGAGTTGAATTAGAAAAAGAAATAACGGTTACCTCTTCAGAACATACTTTCCTTTAAATTATATTAGTTTTTTGGATTGTATAAAAATATTTTGTTTTCCAACAACACATTTGTTATTTTGTTTAATAGTAAAGCCCAAGAAAAATCTAAATGAAGCACTTATTGTTGGAACATTTCTCATTGAACAACTGATGCTATTTCTAGCAGAGAAAATTGACAAAACATTATTACATTCAGAATTTATACATTTTAAAATCAAGTTTCAAATATTTTTTCAATTTTCTTCACTTAACAAGTCCTCATTCATGAGGATTTGCAATCTAAATTTCACAAATAAAACTTGTATTAGCACTTGGAATGTTTCAAAGGTTTTTTATCTCATTTCCTGCTTTTAATTTCAAACAAACTACTGCAATAAGTAGTCTTTGGCAGCATTTTGCAGAAGCCAATTTGCTTCTGCAAATACTGAGAGATTTTGTGGATAAAATTCATAGCAAATAGTTGATAATATAAACTAATGTAAGGCATCCACTCTAAAATTGTTTGCAGAGAGATTTTGATGTCGACATGTTTCTTCCTTGATATTTTGCTTTATTGGAATACTGTTCTTTTCTGATTTAGAAGGCAAGCCTAAAACTCAAAGTAAAACAAAGAACAGCTATGTGTAGGTGTGATTTTCAGTCATTGTGATAATCAATGAGCATTTTCTATAGAAAATAATCAGTTTACAGAAAGCACAGCTAAACTAAAAATTAAAAATAATTCCTTTTCCAAAGGTGCCTGAATCTGGAACAGAGATCTTCAGATTAGCCAACATGTCTCCTCATTACTCGTGGATTAGTAATAAAAACTGGGCTGAAAATGAATTTTTATTTATCTCTAGCAAATATTACTGAATCATTGTAATGTGTGACACAATATTAAAACATTATGTCTATGTTATTTGTAACAACGTAATATATGACATGTGTTGGAATAATGTTTGTATCCTACATAATAACAAATTATAAGTAAGGCTGAAACTGTGTCTTGATGTTAACACAACAGCCAACAATGCCTTTTTTCTAAAACAAAAAACAAAACCCAAAAAACAACAAAACCCAACCAACCAACCAAACAACATCAACAAAAACCAAACCACAAACAAACAAAAAATTTAAATGCTTCTTTAAATTGCAAATGTAGCAGCACTTGAGACTCCACATGCCCTATTTGCTCTTCACACTGCCCTCCTTTAAGCAACACAAATGAATGTTTTTCATTTTTCCTTGAAAGGATAGCTTTTCTGTTCCACTTTGGGAAACACTTATAGGAGCTGGGCATCAGAATTCAGCAAATTGTTTTAAGTGAGGGAGTGCTGCCTTAAACACAGCTCTACTTGGCATGACTAAATATCTGAATATTTAGTTATCTCATATAAAACAAGAGTCCTTTCCTATAATCTAGCCTGTTACCATGCTCCTTCCAAAGCACCAATTTTTTCTAAATATCTTTTCAAGGACATCTAAATAATTTCCTGTCACATCCATATCTGACTCTTACCAGTACACCAGTATGGAATTCAGTTATCAGCTGGGAAATGCAGACATACTAAACTTTAGTCTGTGCTAGGAGGTATTCTGCATGTTGTTAGAAGGGGACAATACCAGAAATCACATAAATGTTAATGGCAGAAATACGAAGCACTTAAATTATTTACTCAGCATGACATTTTTAATTAAATTTTTGCTTTCTGTCTGGGTAGTACATTCAAAGCCAGACTTTTTCAGTGCTTCAGCCAATGTTACAGAGTTTGTGAGCCATTGTAGCCATAATTCTTTCCTAAACAAAAAAACCTTTCACAGTTGTCTCCAGATAGTTTGTATCTCCAGTGTAAAGTCCAGAAGAAGTAACTATAAATGGCATTTTCTGTGAGATGCTCTGAGAAGCTGTTTTGAGTTGGTGGTGGCTTTTTGGATTTTTTGGGGTTTTTTTTTCACTTCTGAAGGACAGAGGGTGAATTAAAGATCAAAGTCTTCAGATAGAAAGAAGCTCATATAGGGAGTGAACTTTGCTGGAAGTATAATTTCAGTGGGTTCAAACTCCGCTAGGTGCCAGGCAAATGTTGATTTTAGGTGCTGTTGTCTGACTTCTGGAATCCTTGTTTAGAACAGCTCCAGAATATGCTTAATGAAATTAGCCTTCAGTATTTAAGAAAAAAAAAACTTTATTACAGTAGAGAATATGCCTGACAGCACTATAGGTAGATATCCTGGTTATTTATTACTACTCTAACACCAAAATATTTATGTATGAATGAAGGCTCCATTATGGAAGACACTGGACAGAGCAGTAAGAAAGAAAATGGCTCCTGCTCAGAAGAATTAAAAAAAAAAAAAAAAGGAAAATTTAAGTGTAGGATGCATGGCTGGGAAGGAAAGAACTAAATTAACGGTGTGCAGAATTTTTAGAGAACAGCGTTTCAGCTTTCCTGATTAATATCAAACTGCAGTCACAACAGAGAGCACATCAAAGGGGAATACTTCCAGATAGAGGGAGTGGCAAGAAGAGAGAGAAAGAGCACTGAGGTAACTGAAGGAAAAATAGGCACGTAACTAATTAGAGCTGACATTAACTTTGGAAAACTGGTGTTTATAAAAGGTGAGTAGATTTGATACTGAGACTATGGCTAATTGGTGACAATGGTAAGAATGGTGTTGGTAGCAGACACCTCTATTTAAGCACCCAAGCCACTCCCATGGTATTTTAACTAACATTATTTAAAAATGAGTCCTTTTTGAAAACACAGACATTATTTTTTCAATATTCCTCAAGAGAGACACCCATCAAAACACACAATAGCTAATTATGGTTTCAGTTCCTGTGTTATAAGGAACTAACTAAGGGCTTTGAATCGAATATCTTTGTTCATCTTGCTTGCTGGGTCCCCATATTCACTTACTAATTCCCCATGTCTATCCTCAGACTTGATCTAAGATGTCTGATCTTCAAACCAGACAGATATCAATCTGAATATATTTTTTCATGTAAAGTTGTTCAGAAATACTTCTACAGTTGTCTAGTAATTTTGATGCAAATATCTGTCACATAGTGAAATCAGTAGCTGCCTCGTTAGATGCATTAAGAAGTATCATCAAAACCATCTGAATGAGCAGTTTCTTAAACTGGCCTAGAAGCAGGATGAAGTCCTAAACCTGTACACTCCTTTCTTGGGATCAAGGTGATAAATTCCTCTTTTCCTTGTTTGTGTCTCTACAGGCAGAAGGGGAACTGAAAACAGAAGCAATAAGCTGAAACATACAGCTCTTGTGTAACAAATGGGCCAGTTAAAATACTCAGGACATAGCTTCATATCCATACTTTACCTAATTTGACACAGGAATTTCAGCTGAGGTAATCTGTCCTACAGAAAGTGTCTTTACTGTAAGATTCTCTAGACTGGACTTGCAATATGGCTGAGTCAAAATAGTTGACCAATGCCTGGAGAAATTTTATTCTAATTTGTTTTCATACCTATAAAATTGAGTCTGCAGAGGAAGAAGGTGCTTAGGCTGGGAGTCCTCCTTTGGGACTGAGCTTCAGCAAAGATAATAGTGGGCTGGAATTAGAATTGATGTTGTGAACACAAACTCATGGGCAGAAACTGAAATGCAGAGAGAATGTACCCGCCTTTGGAGAAAGGTGGCAGTTAGTGATATCGGTGTTGCCTAAATGGGTAGTTAAGTGCCTGAAGTGGTGTACATTATCACTAAAGTACTTTTGAGGAATCCAGCTGAGTGAAAATCCAGCTATACATCTATCTTCAGGTATCTTGTAACTGAAACCTTGTTTCATGGCAGTTTTATTTTGGTCATATTTTGACTTTATCTGTTCTTTTCTCAGGCACAGTATTTGTTCAAGTAAACTCTGATAAAAAGAGGTCAGCTGTGTTGTTTATGTAACTTCTATTTCTGTCTTATTCATGATCCAACACTACCATTACACTTTGCAATACTTGAGCACAGGATTATGAATTCTTGGTTTCTGGCATTTCTCTTGAGCTTTTTGACAGTAAGAAAAAATCAAGTAGAGAGTCTGGAGGAGGTCAACAGTTTACAACTTTTCATTATTTTAACAATAATAGCACTGCAGTTTTGCTCAGATTAACACATCACTAGCACCATCAATCTAAAATGCAACCCCCTCTAGGCATCCCTCACCAGGTAAGTCAGGAAATGTGAAAAAATATATACATTTATATGCACATATGTGCATTTTTGTAATCTTCAGCAAAGTAACGGAAAGATAATGGAATGGACTTGTTTCTGCTCATTACAGCTACCATACTCTTTATTCTAAACTGTTCTTTGCACTCGCTGATTTATAGAATATGTCTGGTGCATATTTGACTATAGCAAATATTTTAAATCAATCTGTAGAGATAAGTTTATCTATGGATCCCATGATAGTAAATGTCTGCCCACTTCTTCATTTTTATTGTACTCACTCTTGCAACACATCTTTGAAGCAGGTATCATTATTAATCTCCTTTTAAAAATGCAGAATTACACACACGAAGACATTGGACTTTTGAGCTGTAGGCACTGCAGCATTTGGCCTTTAAAATCTCATGCAAACACTGCAGCCATTAATTAGGCAAGTCAAATGTATGTCCTTAAATATAGCCTAGGAAGAGTTAGAATGGAATTTAGAATGGTTAGAGTGTTGTGCAGAGGTCAGCTGAACTGTGCATAAGTAAGACATACTGTTTGAATACTCTCTATTCCACTACAAGTTGTTGTTGGTTTGGGTTTTTGGTGTGTGGTGGTTTTTTTGTTTTATTTTGTTGTAGGTGTTTGTGTTTGTTTGATTGTTTGTTTGTTTGTTTGTTTCATCACCAGAGCAAAATCTACAATTTCAGACCAGCCTCATGGTGAATGCTTCAGTCACAGTATTTTCTGCCTCTGCTCTTATTAATTGTGTAAAAGTTTATTTCTGTATATCTTACCAATTCTGGTCATAAGTAATTCAATCTGCTTCTGCACTGAAATTCACAGGCACCCCAGTGCCACAAAATTAAAAGCCAAATATATAAATACGTAATTTATGTTCATGATCTGCTTTGCAAATAATGGCGTCACCTGCATTTGAATTTTTCTGAGTGAAGCCTTTTCTGATGCCCTTAAATATTTGAAGCATTGATGACAAAGGTGTTTCTCACTTTCTGCAAAATAATTACTATTCTTTTTGTATAATAAATAAACATTATGGCTGGATGGAGCTTTGCGCAACCTGGTCTAGTGGAAGGTGTCCCTGCCCATGGCAGGGTGATTTGACTAGATGACCTTTTGTCCTGGTTTTGTTTTGACTAGATGTTTAAAGGTGTCAAGGTTGCTTCCAACCCAAACCATTCTATGATTCTGAAAGGATGAATAGTTACTGATGTTTACTTTATATCCCAGCAGAATTATGGTGCATTAACTGAAAGCAGTAAGCAAAACAAACAAAAAGAGACAAACAAATCAGATTGGAACTTCTTGCCGCAGGATGTCATTGAAAATTCATAAAATCTCAGAAAGCAAACAGAGAAACTCATTGGACTACTAAACACAAGCTCTGCCTCATTAAATCTCTGAGATGCAGATTGTTGCAGGGCACAGAAATATTCCTGGAAGGTACCACTAACTATCAGATTGTTCTTGTATTGACTCTAGACATGTATTACTACCTTTTGTCAGTCACAGACAACTGGGCTAGGTGGAATTTGGTTTGGTCTGGTCTAGTATAGCCATATCAGAATACTGTTAATTATGAACTTGGGCTAGAGATAGCTCCTGCTGTAGAAAAATATCATCATTGTCTTTTTTATAAACTGGGATCTGAAGTGAGAGTATTTGCAGCCTTATTCAGTACCCATGTAGGTCAACAGAAGAAAATAAGCTGCATCTAACTGAAGGCTCTATGTCACTTGGCCAAGGTCTCACAGCAAATCCACGGCAGATATCTCCTCAGTCTATGTGCTTAATCCCAGCCCAGTGCTTCAACAACAGCTTTAACGACTTCACTGACTGCCTTTCTTATATTGTACATCATGTAGTTAGGTAGCGATGAAGGCCTTTTAAATCCCTATAAAGCCAACTTTTCTTCATTTCTTTCAAAAAAAAAAAAAAGCAGAGATTAAGTAAACATCCTCAGCTCCTCCAGTGGGAAATCATTTATTCTCATTTTAATACAAATCTTTTAAATTTTGAACATGTTTTAAATTACCATATATTTGCCCACTTTACTGGTTATGTTTGTATCAAGTGTGAGAATGTGTGGTCTTATTTACTAGCAAGTGCACTGTAATGACATAATAGATTTTCAGCTTCTGAGGTTTATGTGAAACTTCACTGAAATGAAATTCAGTGAAACTGGAAAGGCATAAACCCACCGATTTCACAGCTTTACTACACACATTACCGTCAGAAATTCTAACAAGAAGTTAAAAACATCTCTCAGTGTTAGAACTGTGCCTCACTTCTGCAACAGATGCTTGGTAACAGTATGACTCAGTATGAAGAGAAAGAAAAAACACAAAATGTACTTTTCTTTCCAGACAAGATGAAAGTCATAGAGCAAGACTGAAGGGAAAAGGTTGGCGAGGAGGATGTTGGCTAGAATTCCTAAAACGGAACCTTTCTTCATGTGTACTTCATGTCTAAAGCTTTGTATTCATCCTTGGCTTTGTTTCTAGTTGGATGGGAAACAGTTTTACAAAGCCATTTTCTCTCAAAAACAAATGAGATTTCATTAAGGGACAAAGAGAGAAAGAAAGATTAATCTGGCGATTTGCCTGATTAGCTGTCTGAAATACACTGGTCATGTTATTCTTACATTTCTCTTGTGCCTACTTTAAGTCTTATATCTTTTTCTGCATGTTTCTCATCCTCATCTTTCCTCTCAGTCAATGGAAAAATGTTACCATGACAACAAGTTTATTATTTTTATATATTTTATATGGAACTGTTCACATATTTATACATTGCTTTTTCTCCTTCCCATTGGAAAATATCAGCAATCCATTCTTTTACACTGCCAAGTGTTATCTATAATTACTTCTAAACTATGATTTGGTAGTTGGAACTAGTGATACTCCAAGGACAAAATTCAACAGAGACCTTGATAAGAAAGCCAGTAGAAGAAACATTCACATGGAAGAGATTATTATATATATCGATCATTTGCTTGGCACTGATAGACTTTCCAAATTGAATAAAGCTTACAAAATAAGGGCCAACTGCCTAGTCATTAAAAGGCCTATCAGTGGTCTGTTTGATTTTTGTCCCACTTCACACACAGTGAAACCAATGGCAATTTTATAGTTTATTGCTGATCCTCTGCACTGCATTTACTTAGAGTCCACTTCACTGAAAAGTCTCCTAGTGTAAGCAGCGAAGCTAAATAGAAACACTGAAATTAATGTTCTGACATGGATCTGTAGGAATAGGTTCCAAATTAAATGAAGTAGTTTTCCTTGTTGCAGCAGCTGTGTATTTTGTTTTAACTGGCATAAATATCTTCATCTTAAATGATCATTGTATTTTTCATAGAAATACTCAAATTCAAGCAAGAGGGAAGTATTAAAGACTGTATTAAAATTTCCCCATTATGATTTTTTCCATACTATGAAGATATTAGGCAAAATAAAAGAATAAGGAAGCAGGATCAAGGCCAAGCTGAACATTTCTGTTTAGCATAGAAAGTTTGTAATAAGGTAATTAAGTGAACTAAAAATTATGATAGAGTATAGTGTACATACTGGGCTAAGTGATCATTAGGAAACACTTTTAATTGAAAGTTCATAGACAACAGTTCACCAAGGAAATTACCAAAAATGTTGCAGAAGAGTAGCTGGTGCTCTACTGATATATCTTACAGACAGATCTAGGAGAGATATAGAATACTTCTGTTCAACTACTTGGTTGAAATTCATTAACCTGTTGAATCTTGTGATATGAAGCACAGTATTGATTGAAGGATTGAAGGATCCTAATTACTTTTCATGTTTTGAAAAGACACTTTTTTAAAGACAAAGGATTGCAACAACTATTGGAAAAATTTCAGTTTCTCCTAGTATGAAAGTTCAGTTTATTCTAGTACTTTTTTTAGAAACAGGCTAAATTTAATATTTTTCTCACCATTGTTTTTTGATGGAAAACAGATTTTGACAATACCAAAATCATTTCCTGATGTATCTTTTCTCCATGGAAACTTAGAGCTGTTGAAAAACAAAATCTTTATTTTGTTAAAAATGAATATATTCTGGAAAAATTACAAAGTATTTTTGTGTATACATGCTATTGTACACACTGATAAAAGATATAGTTTAATTTTATCTTTTCCCATTCTCCTTCATGTACCAATCACTGCTCTCAGACAATTCATCTTAGAGCAAATTACTTTACAAGAGAAAACCACAGTAAATCAAAAGATAAATAGGCTTACTAGAAAGCCCAGCATCTGGAGAAAAAAAAAAAAAAAGTCAACTCTATTTTCTACCAAATACTAAACAGAAATTGCATGAGAGATGTTTGATTTAGCTGTTTCTTCTAGAAAGTTGAAATTCTGTCCTCACTAATGTAAAATAAAAAACCAGCTTGTTTCCCAACAAGCTTTAGTTAAGTCACAATTTTCTGATTCTGTTAATGTATAGCTGCATAAAGAAAAGTGATGATTTTATATTTATAGACTCAAGACCATATATTCCTTTCAGTGCTGTTCACTTTGCTTTATGGAGATCCACATCGCGGATGACAGTGAGAATGTAGCTGACACTGGTACTTGGATCAGTGCTAGCCAGAAAAGCTCTAACATAAAAAAGACCAAATCCTTTGGCTGGGGAAAATACCTGGACACTGGAGTCCAAAATTCTCTGACATTTAGTGGCTTTTTTACTGTCTATGTTGTAGCAATAGCCAAACATTGTTCTTGATCTATGACTGGTTAAGAAAGCAGAGCTTTCTTTCTGGAAATGGATGGAACTGTTTGAATAATACAAACAATTTTCATTCACATATTTCTGAAGAAAAAATCAATCTGCAGTTATTTTATTACATTCCTAAGTACTTGGATGAGTACTGATAAATATTTTCAACGTGCCTGGCATGCCCAAGTGTTAATGAAATGTAGAATGAATATACAATGACAATTGAGTGGGATGTATGGATGCTATTTCTTCTGCTTAAAGAGCTTCTGTCAGTAAGTCAGAAAGCAGAAAAAAACACTTTGAGATTCAGGTGATCAGTCACACCTACTGGGAAAAATGAATAGCAAGTAGCTGTATTTCAAAGTTCATTCACTTCCTAATTTGCTGTTAGCAGGAATATCCTGCTATGTTCACAAATTGTTCAGAAAGTTGCTGAATGATTTAAATACATTAATTTAATTTTGTTTTTAAACACGTCTAAGAATCATCCTCGGTGAATTCCAGAAACAGAATAATACAAGAAAATGGCATGAGGGGATATGAAACTAAATTTCACATAAATTAGTGGACCGATGAACCTCTTAGCCATTGTCTCATATTACTGCACTACTCTGGGCCAATAAACAGTTAATTATTTACACAACATGGCAAAACATGACAAGACAGAAAAGACATTCTCCAGTAGTAGCAACCCCAGTGTTTGTGGCATTTATCACAGTGCAGGAACCCAGCGTTTTACCAACCTCACCGGAGTCTTGTGGACAATTAGGAACTGTAAGCTGGGTCTACTTTTCCAGAGATTTGGCTAGAAATTGTAGTCTGGATCTAAGAAACACTTTTCCAATGAAAATGTTCTTTCAAAAAGGTTTTATTTTTGCCAAAATGACATTTTCTTTGGTGGAAAATATGAACACGTTCCAAAACAGTTTTAGACATGATTCATGGCAATAAGCTGCACTTACACTGCAAGACAAAGATGAGCTCTTCAGTTAACTCAAATTGTTTAAGCAGCTGAAGTAACAGACTGAAGATTGAAGAGTATTATTTCAGAAATATTTAGAGACTGACACAATATTTCTTACCATCATGAATCAATTTTGAGTGAAAATTACTAATTAGACACAGGACTAACTTCCTTGTGGTTTGTTCTACCATATATAGCTTGTCACAGTGAACTGTTGGGAGCCTGAAAAACTATATAGAAATGAAAAAACTCAAGACTGTCTGCATAACTTCTTTAACTACTGAAAAGTAGTATGAGATAAAGAGTTGAAAAAAACTTTAACTTGGCTTCTAACTCCACTAAAAACTCTTTAATTGGAATAAATTGTTCAGCAACCTTCTTACTGACATAAAACTTTCACATTATTGTGATAATACGGATCTAATCTTAACTTAGCTCTTTGCTACTATATTTTTTCTCACATTTACACTATGAAGTTCAAGCATCAGAGGTGTCAGAGAAGAATTTGACTTCCTTCTGGCCATTTCAATAGGGTAGAGAAGAAAACGGAAATCAGGTAAGTATAATAAAGAACTACTGACTGGTCTTCAGCACAGGGTCCAAGCAGACCCTATGACAGTTCAGCTCTTGCAGCAGTTTAACTGAACTTCTCCAGTAAAACACCTCACCATAGAACTAAAACTGGGTCAAATCTATTATGTTAGATTCCCTATTCAATATTCTTTCATTAATGCATCTCTTTGCTTTTTGAACCTCCACAAACTTTTGGCATTCCAAATGTATTGATATGCGAAAAAGTAACCTGCTGCCTGAAAATTTTTATCAGTATTCCTTGATCTTGTATTGCAATACACAGTGAATGACCTACTCTCTACTTACTTTTAAAGTTTTGATTAGGTTTTTGTGATTGCTCCTGACCTCTGACCTGATGGTTCCATACAATTCCCTCTCATAGCTTCAAGATTTTTCTCCTGACAATGGATATAATTTTTTTTAATGTGTACTGATTTACATTTAATTATTTAAATTTTATCTGCCTTTTTACTGCTCTTCATAATTTCAACAGCAAACATTTTGCTTATTTGCTACTCCCCATTCCATATCAATTTTAAGTACACTGTCCCAGAAGCTGATGTCTGTGGAATGAAAAACCCTCAAGTATTGATGCCTTTTTTTTTTTTTCCCATTTCCTTTGTGTATTCAACTTTCAAAAATGCTGTTCTGTCCAAAATGTACAGTTTCCTGTTTTAATCTCTCTTTTTATTTTAATTTGATCTTCACAATTGGATCAATTCTACACAATTTATCCATACTTGAGCTTATCTTTACTAGGTGTTTTTGGCTGATCTTGTATGCACATTTTATAGCTTCTAGGTCCTTCTTTCATAGTCTTCTTTCCTTCTTTCATCGTCTTTTTTCCTACATCTCTGTAAACGTATCCTTGCAGTGATCTAATTACTTGCCCCAATCTGAGCACTCTTTTGTCCCTTCCTTCTTTATCTCCTTTTCTTTTGCTCTACCACTTTGCTCCTTCTTCTACTCTGTCACTGTGTATTAATTACACCAGTTCAATTAATCCAATAACGTTTTTAAATCAATACCTAGCAGTAGAAACCTACTAGAAAGTAGGTAATCTGTAAGAAGTCTGAAAAAGAGGGTGACTTAAAAGATACTACCAACATGAATGAAATCAACCTAGAACATGACAAAATCTTGTTGCTAAATATTATAATGAGATGAGGCTCATTATAATGAGATGGAGTTTTACCCAGAGAAAAGGAGTAAAAAAAGTAGAAACATGATAACTAAACTGTGTATTAAGGAATGAGAAGGTGGATGAAACTATTTGGCCTGGGAACTGATTCTTCAGGGCTACTGAACAATGCTCAAGTAGATGCCAATGACCTTCAAATTCCTTGACACTGTGTGTATAATTACTTACGTATTCTTAACTTGGCTTTCATTAGCCTGAGGGTATGAACAAGATTACCTTGTCATACATAAATAAATAGTATTTATTTAGCATAGTCAATCATTCTTGAACAAACTACATGAATCTTTTAAACACACAAAATCCTCCAAGGCATTTTGTTCTGGCACAGAGATATATTTCAGGCTTTCTGATAAGTCTTTGACACTGGGGTGAAATTTTGGCATCACTTATGGTAATGGCAGACCTCCACTGGTTTATAAAAATCCAATTAATAATATATACTGTAAATATAAATATGTATATATACAAAGTTCAGAAACTGATTTTTGTCATATACTTTTGAGTAAAAATTAACATTACCATTATATGATATTGTAACTGATTCCTTATCTCCAATAGCCACTGGGACATCACAGAAAGTCATATATGCATTCCAAATAACAAAAATTATGTGACCTCTAATGAGATTGCCCATATATTTTAGTTTGGTACATTGTTCCTGAAACAATATATAAGTTTTAAATGAACACTTATGACATATTGTAAATTTCACTACGATGGGCCAACTTTACAGTAATTATTATCAGGGTTTTCCTTGCCATGATGGATTTTGCATTTATTTGGTGTGAAATCTAAATTGAAAACTGAAATTTGAAAAACTCCACTGAATTCAGAATATTGTAAACACAATAGAGCTGAAATTGGATGAATGAGGAAAACTACATGATCTGAATAAACCAACTGTGTTTTTTAAAACTCAGTAAGCACGCCAGCACTTCAGCTGGTATAAATCAGCAAAAAAAACATTGGAGTAACCTGAGCCACACTAATATCTCTTACACAAAGATTTGATCTCCATTTTCTTCTTCTTCCTCCATCTTATTCAGAATGAACTTCTAAGCACATAATTAAATGTAATTTTATTGTATATTTTATTTTCATTATGCTTAAATAATTTACTGGACTTAGCTATGTCAAACAGAGTTTCAATGATCAGAAAAGTGTGTATGATTTAGTAGCATAAGTTGGGGGATGGAAATTCTAGAATCAACTGCCATTTGCAGTCAGTTTATTTTTCCAAGATAGAAAAATCAGAATTTCTCTCACAGTATAATTATTTTTATGAAATTTAAAAACAGATTTCCTATTTCTCTAATATAGCTTGAAGTTGAGTGTGACAAAAATAATACCAGCTGTTAACGCTGTTCCCAACAAAAAAAGACAAACTTCTAGATTATATACCCTCTTCCAGATCAACATCAAACCCACTATGAAACACCTAGACATATCCAGTTTGAGTAGTTCAAAGACCAATCATATTTAGAAAAATGTTGGACCATATTTTTAATAGAGTATGACAATGAAAGTATATTTTTCCCAGTGTCAATAGATTATATAACTTTCACAAAACGTCCATTTTACTTTCTTCTGATCTTACTTGTGCAAACATTATTAACAGTACTGCTTTATCCATTTTAGCAACTATTACGTGAAACTGTGATCAGGAATTATGTAGAGCAATTAAAATGCTATCTAAGTAATAAAAATCAGATTATGCTGCATATAAATGACAGGAGTGTTTATGGAATCTACATATAAAAACAAATTCTAGAGATGAAATTAAAAAATCTCATAAGTCACAAAGCCACTTTAATGATTTTAACAAAATCTGGATTGGAAGTGTCTAAAAGTATAGAGTGGGTGTTTCAAAAGCTCTAAGTTAAGCAGCCAGAAATCTATAAGATGTCCTTAATACCATATTTTAAGTTTTGGTCAGGCCTGAATTGGTCAGGCAGTTGGACTAGATGGTCATTGTAGGTCACTTCCAGCTGAAATTATTCTATTCTATTCTATTCTATTCTATTCTATTCTATTCTATTCTATTCTATTCTATTCTATTCTATTCTATTCTATTCTATTCTATTCTATTCTATTCTACTCTATTCTACTCTATTCTATTCTCTATTCTATTCTCTATTCTATTCTATTCCATTCTATTCTATTCTATTCTATTCTATTCTATTCTATTCTATTCTGTCACCAAGTAGTAATGATCACATTATAGGGAAACAAACCCCTTTATGTTTTAGGCACTGTTCCCTTAAAATGCAACGTTGCCTGAAAACCCCCAACTATCGGTTGGTAGTTGTTGCAGTGTGCCCCTTGAAAGCCACAAATATGGATTTTTGAGGTCAAAGAGGCAGACACAATACAAAATGTGACAATTTGCTATGACAAACAGTGTGTCAGCAGTTTTTTCTTTTTTGTTCCATGGCAAGAGACACTATGGCTCTCTCAATAAGAAGTGTTACAATTCAAGCCACCAGACCTCAAACCACTTTAGTCCACTTATGCATCTACTTAAGGAACCACTGTTCTACACTGCCTATTTAAGCAAATAGAAAAATTGTCAAATAGACTGAAAGGGCTCCTCAGAAGACTCCCCCCAAAAATTCAGATAAATAATGCTTCTCATTTATACAAAACAAGTTCAAATATAGTCTTTATTTTGATTACTATAGGATGTTCAATATTACACCGAACTAAGAAGCTAAGAAGAGTAGGTAAAAGTCAATGTTGAATTTACATTGAATTTACAACGTGGGGATGGTACTAGTTTGTTTAGGAGATTTAGGAAGTCTTTCTATTAATATCAGCTCAGGGTACTTTTTTTTTTTTTAATAAATTACAGCATTTAATTGACATTTGAACTGGTGAAAAAAATAAAGTGCCATTTTAGAAAATATCTTTAAAAATGAAGCTCTTTTAGCTTTAAAGGTTTAAAAGTATTAATTTTTTTATTTCTTTTTAGTTAATTTTCTTGACTTTTTATCAAGTTTATAAGTGTGACGAAGATTATGACAATTTATATGAAAATCATTGATGTGGCAGGAACATTTTTGATTTGTGACTCCATGAGTGCAAATGGAAAAAAAAATTAACTATCATTAAAATGACTCTTAGTTCACTTTCTATGCCTCTTTTTTAAATATTAATATTTATTAAAAGGGAGAAGCTACTAAAAACATTAAACAGATATTGGATAAATATTATACTGAAAATAAATGTGGTTTTCTTTATTGGTTTCACTTTGTTATTTGTTTGCCCTGTGTTAGTTATTACATTTGTTTTTTACCTCATGAAATTATGTTGCAGTCTTCCAGAATGAAAAGGAGGTTTGCAAACTGTTTACACTAGAGTATGAATCACTTAGCTTCAGTTATAGAGTATGTGTGGAAGCTAGAAGAAATAAAATTTGAATTTTTAAATCCTATTTATTATGAAAAGATGTAACTTTATGTACAACAGCGTAATATTTTATTAGTTTATGAAGCCAGTTAGATTTATGGCTATGGTCCAGTTGACCCTTACATTCAAATACACAAATTTTCTCAGTGGAATTCTTAAAATTACTAACATGGTTGAAATTTATCACAGCACAAATACTTTGCTAGGTCAGTGCTTATATGACAAATGTTATGAGCCACTCCTTTATCTCACATGAAGATTCTAAATTGTCTAATCCAAGAGTACAGCTTCACTTCAACAAATGATAAAAAAGATATATAATCTGGCCACTGTAGGAAATTAACTTCATTTACTGTGTCTGGTGCGAGGTTACAATGTAGAGTATTCATAAAGAAAATAGATATATCTGCTTTTGGCAAGTCAAATAGAATGGCCAAAGAAGAAGAAAACACAGCTTGTGTGAATGACTAAAGTAAATACAGTGCTGCTTCAGATAACTCACAGTGATGTTTCTCAGTTGCCAGAAACTATCATGCTGTATTAAATTTAAGTTTCATCATCTCTACAGAAAAATAAGAACATTTATCCCAGACACAGACTCAAATCGCACTATTTTCATAAAGTATTCTCAAGAGAAAATAAACTAAAAGTTGCCAAGATTTCAAAGGAAAGAAAATGTTTATTAATAAAAAGTTGAGTCATTTTGACAAACTAGTCTACTGATAAAATAAAAAGGAGGTTTAATAGCTTACATCACTTTTAAGAAGACACAGAAAATTATTAAAGATACAGTTAAAAGATTTGTGACTACAGCTGATTTTCAGGAGAAGCCACTCTTTCACTATAACTATAGCATTTATCATTTCATAGCAAGCTTCTATTAACTCAAATAAATCTGCTTTCAAACCAGCTAAAGTCTGATATTTCTAGGCATCTATCTGATCTGTCTATCTTAAACCATCAAAATACAAAAATGGTTAATAAAAATAAATATATACATGTGTACAGCTTTTCATGGATCTTTCCTACCTTTGGCTGTACCAGCTATCTATTACCTATACATCACACAACAGTTTGTACCACATACTCTGTTTTGGGGAGGAGGCTTCTTATTTTCGATTACTTCAGCTGCTTTCATTAGAATACGTCCTGCATCAGGAATGGATAATTCTTACTGCTATCAGAGTTTAAAACTGTATCTATGATTTTTTTAAAACTGAAAGGTGTAACTCATATTCGTGATAATTCTATTTTTGTGCCTGTTTATGTCTGTCCTTCATGTTCACACCAAGTTCTATTCAAACCTGTCTTGTTTTCCACATCTGTAAGGTAGTCTCCAAAACTAAAGAAAAGATGGGAGAAAATTATTGATTTATTAGCTCTAAATAAGCAGAACTCTTAAGTGAGTGAGCTACCAATCAAAATGTTACTTCTTAAAATTAACTCCATTCCAGTGTATCATTTGTTATTATGCAATGCTTCCTTCTGACTTACATAGTCATATGCAATGGGATAATTCTCCTGGCATATCATAGACTTAGATAATATTTATGTTTATATCTCAAATGAGATATTCAGACCACGTGCAGCCAGAAAAAAAAAATTCCTGTGTAAAGGAATTGCAAAAAATGTAAGAATTTACATGAAAACTCAGATTTTACTTTGAACGTCTTATTTCTTCGAAACTTACGAGTTGTTTTCTTCTTTTAACTTGTCTAAACTCTAACACATTTTGAATCTGCCTCCATATCTCACTTATATTTTATTGTACATTTTGTAGAACAGAACATGCAGTGACAATTTTCTATATTTGGAAGGTTCTCATTACTATTGTAATATTTTTTGCAGCATAGTATGACTGGACCGAAATTTAGGAGAACTATGGAATATTGTTTTCTTCCAATGTAATGTCTCTTTGTTCCTGGCTGCTACTAAGACTCTCTTTCTGTTTCTGCAATCTGAAGTTGTAGCAAGAATTGTATTCCCTATTTTTTTCATCTGAAGTGACCTTTGGCAGGCTTCCTCTAGCACTGAACCATATGCATATGGGTCATCTTGGACTGGAGGAAATAATTTCCTACAGGAAAGTTGTAAAATCAGGATATCGTCTTCCAGAAACATGTGAAAATATACATGTTTTGGCTTGTATTTGGCTTTCTTTCATTCCTCTGAACTTGTCCAATACTGCACTATATTTTACAAATTCTGATTTAAATTCTTTCCATTCAACAGGAAGTCATAGCCTTCCACTTCATCCAGCTGTTGTTTCACTTGGTTACACATTATCCAGAGAATGTTACTGTGCTCTAATTTTCCTACAGAGAAGAAAACTTCTAGTTGTTTTGGTATATCCAAAAATTTGAGAAGAACTTTTTCCATAAATTTATAGGAGAGATGTGGAACAAGATTACTTTAGGAGAGATGTGGAACAAGATTACTTTAGTAGTAATATATGTGTAAATTTGGGAGGTTATTTCTGAAGAGAAAAAGTACTGAGGAAAGGTTTCCATTCCATGAAAGGCACTCAGCAGAAAACACATAGTGCTGGGAATATGCAGTGTTTTCATCATATGAAATTACAGGAGTCTGTGAAATACTGGAATCTCAAAATCAGTCGATACCAGAATTGCTTCTGATAAAACTTTGATTGTGTTAGAGTTTTCTACCAGATGTTAATCAGGTTTCCTACATGGTGCTTATTTGTGTCTCTATATCTTTTGTCTGTATTCCTGGCTTGTAAACCTCCAGGATGTCAGCTGTCCACACTGTATATTTAGAATAGGCAAAGAAACAATTTTCATGGCATCAGTGATGTCACAGCTTCTTCAAATCCTGGCTTCTCAGCATATCTTTCTGCTACAAGCTGTTTAATGCTGCCTGACTGAATAAAAAGCTTTGGCTTGAACTCAGGAAAAAAAAAAAAAAGAGAGAGAGTGAGATTTTATAACCTTTGAAAGAAGGGGCCAGCAACATAGGAAGACTCATGAGGTTCTGCAGGGAGAAAATTAGAAGAACCAAAGCCCAGCTAGAACTTAATCTGACTACTGCCAAAGACAACAAAAAAATGTTTCTATAAATATATTAGCAACAAAAGGAGGGCTAAGGAGAATCTTCATCCTCTAGTGGTACTTAATGCCTTCTTTGCCTCACTCTTTAACTGTAAGACCAGTTGTTTTCAGGGTATCCAGCCCCTTGAGTGGGAAGACAGCCACAGGGAGCAGAATGAAGCCCCCAAAATCCAAGGGGAAAAGCTTAGTGACTTGCTACAGCACACAGACACATACAAGTCTACAGGGCTGGATGGGATCCACCCCAGGATTATGAGGGAGCTGGCAGAGGTGCTCAACAAGCCACTTTCCATCATCTATCAGCAGTCCTGGCTAATCAGGGAGGTCGCAGTTGACTGAAGGTTAACAAATGTAACACCCATCGACAGGAAGGGCCAGAAGGAGGATCCAGGCAACTACAGGCCTGTCAGTTTGACCTTGGTTCTGGGGAAGGTTATGGAGCAGATCATCTTGAGTGTCATCACATGGCACATACAGGTCAACCAGGCAATCAGGTCCAGTCAGCACGGCTTTATGAAAGGCAGGTCCTGCTTGACTAACCCTAACCCGATCTCATTCTATGAAAAGGCGATCTGCTTAGTGGATGAGGGAAAGGCTGTGAATGTTGTTTAACTGGACTTTAGTAAAGCCTTTGACACTGTTTCCCACAGCATTCTCCTGGAGAAACTGGCTGCTCATGGCTTGGACAGGCACACTCTTTGCTGGATGAAAAACTGGCTGGCTGGCCAGGCCCGAGGAGTTGTGGTGGATGGAGTTAAATCCAGCTGGCAGCCGGTCACAAGTGGTGCTCCCCAGGGCTCAGCATTGTGGCCATTTCCATCTTTATCAATTATCTGGAAGAGGGTACTGAGTGCACCCCGAGTAAGTTTGCAAATGACTAGTCCTTCGATGGTTAAATATAACAGATTTTTAAAATAAAGTTGCTGAAACTGGATGATGTACTATTGGACATAAGATATAGTTTAAAATATATCAGCAGACCCAAATCATCTGTCCAACAATATAGAAGTCAGAATTCTGACTTCTCGTTCTTGAGAAATTATAGAGGATATAGTAAAACTATGAGATGAAAGCTTGAACTTGTATCATAGCAACTCCAGTAGATAAGTTTACATTTTCTCTTTAGTACTGAGCTAGGTTGAAAAGTCCTAAAGATAGCAGGCAATCTGTTCAGAGTTCTGCAGGAGTCAGATGCCTGAACAACAAAGTGTGAATGTTTTGTGAAAAATAACACTAAATTAGATCTAGTCCATCTGAACAGGCAAGTAGTATTTATGGTGGGAGGAAATCTAGTAGAAAAGCTTAAAGGCAGCCTCAATCAGAATGCTTGAGCCACTAGGGAAAAGTGTGTGTATGTGTGTGTGTGAGTCTGTGTGTGTGAGCCACCTCCTCTAGCCTCTCTGGGTCATATTACCTAAATTCAGCACAGGAATTTTAAGCACATTGCTCTGGAGTAACTGATTGCACAATATTTGTATTCCACCAAAAGCTGAATAGAGGGACAACAGAATTATTTTGAATTCTTTTACATCTTAAAAAATGGAAACGTAACTGAATTTGCTTTTGTCATATGGTTACAACAGTTATTATAATACTTAACTGATGCAAGCCAACCCATTTTACAGAGTCCACTTGCATAGCTGACTTCTGTATGAGATACCTGTGCTATCTTTCAGCTGATTAACTAGAGTGCAACTAGCAGTGTAGCTATTGCAGCTCAACATACAGCTGGGCCTGAGCCAGCTTACTTTTGACCTGGTTTTGAAGCCTACATGGGAATTAGACTGTCACATATTGACTAGTTAATCCTGACATTGGTGGAAACTTAGAGAAAAACTAGCAAGGATCTACTGGAAGATTAAAGTTTATTTTGAAAAGCAGTGTAGGTCATTGTTGTTGGTGCCAGTCCAGGTGCCAGAGCCAATGATTCATAACTGTTTGTTCAACAAAAGCTAATCTATGAACATGCAGAGATTACCTCAATGAGTTTAAGTTGAAATATGAAACACGAAATACAATTTATTCTAATCTGTAACTCTGTATTTTTATTACCACCTATAGTTATATTACTATATCAACTCTTTTAATATACACACAAGCTCTGAGAAAACAAAAAGAACCTAAGCTTTGCTAGTAAAACTTTGGAGTATCTTTTAGGCAAAACTTCTTAAATAGCTAGAAAAGAAAGGAGGCAAATGTATGACTGGCAGCAATGTGGCAACTGTCAGTTTGTTAGGCATTATAAGTACAATACATTTTAAAAAAATCCTTCCTTTATTAAGACCAGTCTCTAAAAAGAGCAAATTCAACTTCATGCTCACTGAAAACCAGTTGGAGTAAGTTCTAGGAAGGCATTCATGAGTAGGAATCCCAAATATTATCAAAGAAAAATTGTTTATAATACCATTAAAAGAAATGGGAGTGCACTCAGGATCCTGATATCTTCTTTTGAAAAGGGATTAAAAGCTCTTAAAGAAAAAAAAAATAGACTGACAAAAAAGCCATATAACAATTGCAATGTCTGCTTGCCATTCTTAAGCTCTTAAGCTAACCTAAATACTTCTAGGCTATGCTACAAGCTGCAAAGCAGTCACATGGAAAGATTCCTGAAATCAGTTTAGAAATATCAGAGTTTAATGCAATACCCAGTTTAATGCCCCATGTTTTCCAAAGGGATAAAAATACGTAAAAAATGGTTCTGATGTTATTAGCAACTCCAGTGAACATCAAAATATATTGCAGGAGTATAGCTTCACTTATTTTCACTTTCAAGGTGCTATATTAAGAATGGATTATAATTGCTATTGTACATTGTGTAAAAGCAACAAAACTCTTCTCCTTGCTAACTACCACCTTTAAAAGCCTACAAAAAGATTCCTGTATCATTAAATATTTTTCTTCTTTTAGCTGTATCACTGCTGCAATTGCTTTTCTGTTGACCAGTTGTACTGTACCTGGACGTTTAAAAATCATTACTATTTCACCCTTTAAAGTTATTGTCATTAGGGTGGTATTTCCTGCACAGGCATACTCTAACCACATGGAAAAATCACAGAAAGAAAACCTGAACTGAACTTGTGCAATATGTCAAGAATATGTAGTTTATCAGAGATTCTTTCTAAACTCCAAAAACTAGAGAGAGAGGGGAAAAAAAAAAAAAATTCTAGTCATTTTCATTTTAGTAGTATTTTGTTATTCATCTTTCAGTCTCATGGTTTCTGATCAGATGCTCATGTGTACTACAGCTACAATAAGTTTTTAATAGATGCTGAAGATTACTGAGTAATCCGGGATTTTTCCAGGATATGAGGATGACTGCAATTTTTTTGGTTTCTGGACATCAGTTGAATAAACTCCAACAGGCTGGATTCATGCCCAGAGAAAGCCTCTCAAGTTGGTATCAAAGAAATGCATGCATCTAAAATCATTAAGTCTTTTTGAAAATAATTTCTTATGCCAAATGCAGAATAAACAAAGCAATAAAAGTAATCAAAAACTTACTGAACGACTTTAATACACGCAGTCTAAATTCTTTGGGCAATGAGGCAAAAATTAATCCAGAGCATGGTGAAGGGCATTAACAAAATTAAAGAGAGGGGAATGGAAGCAAATGTTTCAGAGCTACGCAAGATAGAGAAAATCTACTATCTGTGATACAGTCTATGTTTAGGTGGCATTTAGGGAAACTACTTACACAACAAGAATTTGGTTAGAAAGAAATGGGACTACTTTGAGGTAAATTGGTTTTGCTATGATTTAACAGATCCAAGTGTTATTCATCTCCATGTTTTCCTGCAGAAGATGGTACCATGATAAGCATACTTGCTAGATTTTTAGCAGATACCACTAACTAGAAGCACCTTTGTGGTTTTATTGCACATCATCTGTTAAGAATCAAGAAATGTCTGGATGTTGTAACCAAGGAATATAATTTTTCTTCATGATTCTGTAAAGGATGTTCTCCAATATTCTCATTAATATTGTGTACATGAACTTCGTGTTCTTCAAACCAATACATCTAATAAACACAACAATAATATTAGTCATTGTTTGAAAGAAAGTAGGCAGATTGTTTATGAATTTTAACTTGCCATGTGATGAATGCAGGCAAGTGCAATGAACTACAATACAAAATAATCTAAACTTTGAAGACCTACTGAAGAGCTAAAGAAATATTTATCGGCAGCTTGCATTCTGCGACACACAACTAAAAACATTTGGTACAAGTGACAGGACCCTTCAGAGGCCTCTATCCAGAGAAATCTGCGGGAAAGCTTCCTAGTTGTTCAGTCTGCTCACTCTAGATTAGGACCACAATTTCTTTAGGTGTTTGATTGCCAGCTGTGGTTGATTTCAATCATATATAACAATAGTTCAGGGGCTGTATCTGAAAAAAAGATTTTGGCATCTAAAATCTATGTCCATAAATGTAGTCTACAATACCATACTGACTGAGCATCTAGACATTTTTATCCCACTTGAGCCTGTCTGGGACACAGAGAGAAGCTGGAATTTCTGGGGTTGCCTGATCTGGCTCCAATGAAAATGTAGTCGCGCAAACTTTATGGTGTAAATTGATCACAGAAGGAAATTTTAGTTAACAAGGTAACAGTCAGAGCACTTGCCTAGTCAAAACCAAAACAAAATATCACCTCAGTACCCCCAACAACTGGATTTCAGAATAGTTTTTCTTTCAGTACTTTACTAGTAGAATGTGTCTTTTTGTTGGTTTTGTGCACTTCAGTATGAAAGGAAGAGAAATTACACAACCTCTTTGACACTGATTTTGAATTACAAATTACTCAAGTTGATCTGGGAATCCATAGAGAGACAGATTTAGACATTCACTTCCTTGTGTGTGTATAATCCCTGTAGGAAAAGATTGTTTCTCATAAATACTGGAGATCTTATAGTTGCCTGATAAACACATATAAATACTAAAATTCATTGTTAATGAAGCATCACTGTTGCATGTTCAGGACCTCTGGGGAAGAAGTCGTGGGTCAGAGTAATAGTTTACATGTTTGATTTCTATTAAATTATTTTATTGGAAGGGTGTTATTGGACATACTAGCACTTTAATAAATGGCCTGACTATAATCAGAACAGTATTGTTCCTCTCCAGGCTGTCTAGCAGCCTACGATAATGTTAAATGATCAAGGTTAGCATACTTATGAACCTTTGCTGAATTTGAAAATATTTTCTTTTGATGGCAATGTAAAAAAGAACTATTCCCGGCAGTTGCTTTTATACAAATTGTAAAATTGTCTTAAGTTTTATATGACACCAAGTACATTTTTTTCCAGCAGATAAAATCCATTTCACTACACTGTGAAACACTAACAATGTAGCATCTGAGACTTTGCATGGTATCACTTTATAAATATTCGCTACGTAAAATTCAGTTCATTTCTGGAAAAACAAGTTGAGTTGGGAAGCACTGAAAGCATCAGCTGTGTAAGTTCAATGTTAATGGCATTCTTTGACCTCTAAAACATCTTTCACTCTTGGCAATAAATAAGTTAATTTTACTGTAATAATTTTGATGCATTGTAAATTTATCCAGTGGCATGGGACCACTCCTATTTAACAGGAAGGGAGGTATACTGTTAGGTCAGGAAGAGAGCAGACTATGTGAATGGGGTTGCCAGAGGAGTTTGTCTAGGTTCTCTATTGAAGACATTGCCCTGATCCACGATGTGTGAGCTATCAGCATGACATATGTTACATTTCTTTCTTACCAAAAAAATTAAAGAATTTCATCAACTTGTAAAGCTTTTCAGATTACTCTGATAGATTCTACAAGGAGAAACAGAGGCTCTGTACATTTTTAAGGTAACCAAATCCTTATCCCATTAAAAGATCTTAGGTTGTTTACAGACTGGGAGAAAAAAATTGAGTTGGATAAAAAAGTGGTTGCTTAAAGATTTGAAAGAAACAGTGGGAAAAGAAAATGTATTTGATAAGCAATCAGTGAGCAGGGTAGGAACAGGAGTCTAGCTAGGTAAATTGACCGTAATGGGCAGGTAAGAAAGTGGGAACAGAAACTGAAGAATGAGCTGAAGCACATACATGTGACTAAGAAGTGGTGAGGAAAAACAGTATTGACTGTTAAAAGAAATGAGAGGAAGACAGAAAGATGGAATACAATGAGTGGAGAAAGCAGCTTGGGATATTAAACTCCTAATAAAAAGAGAAAAAAAATTGTGATGGGAGACTGAGGGATTACAACATCTATTTCACAGCATCAACAGTATGGGAGAAGAAAATGGAAGGAAATTACATGGAAAGAAAGATGACTAAGAGCAGAATGAGCCATCTGATGACTACAAAGTGGGCATATGTAGCCAGTCTTCCTGAATCTCATCTGTTCCTCAAATGACTACCAGTATTTTTGAAACTCACAGGCTATAGAATACAATTTCCTAAATGCAGGCATACATCTAGGAATCTGTGAGCACCTTAGCATGATTTTCTGTTCTCTCTCCATTGCTGAAACTCTGGTGCTATGAAATTAAAGGCTCAGAATCAACAGTACTAGATAATGACATTCCTATTCTTGCCTTGTTTCCAAAGAAAATTAAGGCTATACAGTTGCATTGTCTAACACCTTTTTAACTAACTGGATAATTTCCACCAGGTTTTTTTAGAGAGGAAGTGGTCTCATTTTGCTACATATTTTGTGAAGTGCAATGATTGGTCAAGAATACAGACGCCATCACTGATCAGCTGGGAAAAAAAGAAAACGGAGGGAGTCAAGCTGGTGGTATCATGCTTGGCTACGTAGCTCCTGCTAATCAGTGCACATGCAGCTTTGTACCGTTGAGGGTGCTTGTTGATTTTCTAACTGGGCAGGAGGCAGAAAGGAGGTAGAACTCCTGGAATTCCACAGGAGAAACTGGCCAATATTGGAGGCATCACAAGGAGGTAGCACAGAGGCTAGAGATATTGGGTGACCTGAAGGCAGGAACAGGAGTCACAGGGCACTAAAAGGAACAGGAACTAATGGGAAGAGGACTCCCTGATGAGCATGAGCATTCAGTACATTGTTCCCTCCAGCCCATGAATGCTGAAGCCAAGCTTCACTGAATTTCTGCATCACTGAAAGCTAAAACACTTTTATTCTAACTCCCAAGAAATGGCTCACATGTACACTCAAAATCTTACAGTGAAGGAACATGGAGTTAGAAAACCTTAGAACTAGCCTCCCAAACTCAGTTTATCCTTTTGTACACTGGGCAGTAGATGCCTAGTGGCATTTCTAAAATACATTTGTGCATCCCAAATACTAAAAAGACCTTTGAGAAACAGTTTCTGTTTTTGAAAGCATCGCTCAGTTTAATTTCAAAATTCTATATTCTACAGTTAAGCAGAAAAATACCGATAATAAAACCATTGAAAGATTCTCTGCATGAAAACAAATTGTACTTATACATAAATTCATTCCTCTCCTGCATAGTGAGTAAAATATTTTAATATTGTAGTTTAAATACTCTGTAAGCTTCCATTATAGAGTCTGCTAGTTAGGCTTTCACTAGATTGTTGTGGGAAACCAAGTTATTTCTTGGCAACAAACTAATATTAATTTTTTTACCTAGTTTCTTTAGAAGATAGCCAGTATGCGGTTTACAAAGGCCTAAAACACAATGTAGAATCAGAGGAGTGTGAATAACAAAGACGGAAGTACCTAAGTCAGAGAAGCAAATGTGGTCAAATAGCTGACTGCTTTTTTCTTCGTTTTTTACCAAATATTGTTTTCATACTTTATAAACTGGTTTTCTACTTCTTAAACTTTGTTTATTTCTTGGCTCCTTCTAAGACTAGGGTTACAAGGAATGGGCTGCTCAGGAGACATTTTCTGCTGCTATAGTTCATCTCACAATTCTAGTAACACTTGGTTCTTGGCTAACTGCAAATGTTTCCCTACAGTTCAGACAAGCATTATGCAAGTTATAGAAAAATCAGCTCTGTGCTCTCCTGCTGTCTTGAAGATCTGTGTAATATTATGCCTAGGAGCACAGAGTGATTTGTATCAAATTTATTCATTTCAGACCACCGCAGAGTGGAATAAATGTTTTTCAACAAAGTATACACACTTAATGCTATCACTTCATAGACTCGTATGTAAACAACAAACGATTTGTTCAAGTATTACTCTGCACTGACTGTGCAGTGGTCACATTAAACATCTTTCCTCACAAATTATGTAACTCACATCTGGTGCCTCAACCTTGGGATCTCTGCCATGTACTGCTATATCTATCACTGCTTTTTTGGCAGAAACCTTTTCTTCTACCAGCTTTCAAACTTCGATGCATACTTTTTGCATGTTGTGATAAATATACACTTTAATTCCTGCCTTGTACCAAGGTCAGAGACAAACAGTCAACTGTTGCTCTGCCTTCAACAGCTCTTTAAAGAGTTAGTAACACAATTCAGCACCAACAACATTTCTGTCCTTTGCAGGGCATAATGAAATATTTTGGAAAATGAACTTAAATGAAATACGGTTTTTTTTTCAAGTTAGGAATGTTACTGAATATAGTAGTTTGTATAGGTTCTATTTGTAACTCAAGACATGTTTCGACTTCTGAATAGGCCTGGAGTGAATACATTCTACATTATTTTTTAAGGGGATTACAAGTATAGAGTGTTTACACCTATGTTTATCTGGTCCAGTAACAGTGGATCAGATTCTTCCCCACTTAGCGTACTTCGTAATCATTTTCCCATCTGAACTGAATGCAAAACATTATGTTATAGGTTGTCTACAGTTGTCTATAAAAATGTTAATAGATAAGTAAGGCACTGGAGAATATTATCTACTCTTGTATTCTAAATTATCATAATTTAATGGTTTCATACTTGTTTCTGCTAGAAATATGTCAAAATGTCTCTTTCTCCATGTTTTTTACGCATGTTCTTTTTCAGTTAAGTGTTCAATTAGACTCCTATTAAGTTCAATAGCTCTTGTGAACCTGCATTAAACATTTACTTGTTTTTTGGCATCAGAATATTGACAGAAGTGTATATAGGTAACATTAGAAATTAATATAGAGATTAAAATATGTGAGTTGACTTTCAGTCTAAAACTGTGGAAGATTGATGACACAATTGTCAAAATATGCTGATGCTTTCTTTAAAGTGTGACGCCAGTTTTTTGTGTCTATATTTAATAAGGTTTTGCTTTGATAAACTGCAAATAGCAGAACTTGTGAAATCTGAATATCCAAATGCTATTATTTTGAAATGTTTCCTTTTTCCAGTAAAAAAAATTAAAAAATAATTTAAAAAAATTGCCAGTGGAAGCCTTCGCAAACTTTCAGACTTGAACTTTGGAACCGTCGAACAAATTATTTAAAAACAGAAAGCTTCTTTTTGACCAATTCAGCTAAGTATGATGAATCAATTGCATTTTTTTGAACAGCTGTAATATCCTGCACCCCCTTACAACTGCTTTATTTTTTAAAAACAGACTATATATCAAACTATCCGGTGGAGCTGGAGCAAACAATCCACCACAAAGCTCAATATCCAGAGTAAACTGTTAGCAACCGATACAGACAGGAGGACAATTCCCACATCTCATTTAGTAGTTCAGGTAAACAAAAACCTGGGTGGAAATAATAAATTTCACTTCAGTTTAATAAGCTATAACGTGTCGAAGTGTGTTTCTCTGATGACAATTAAATACTTCCCTTTATTTTCTGAACAAAACAAAAAATCAAACAAACAAACAGACCAACAATCTACCTATTTTTAAAGAAACATTCAGCTAAAGAAAAAAAAAAAAAAAAGGAAAGCATCAAGAAAGCCAGGAAAAATAGGAACTACTTTTGTTATATGCAATCTTGCCTGTTATGTATGCTACATAACACTAATGTTTTGAAATTAAAATGTCAATTCTACCATTATTTAGAAGAGAAAACAGGTTTTATCTTGCTATCCCAATGCAGTAAGAAAACTTTGGTAGTGTTGTTAAACACTTCTATTATTGTGTCATTTAATGATGTCTATATACCGCCACAAGACTCCAAACAGATGAAAGGTACAAAAACCAACTTTCCTAGAGAAGTATAGAAGCTTCTATAATCTTTATCCAGGGAAAGAAACAGTCAACTCTTATAAATTCATATTATTATAGTATTATTATTTTGATAACTGGTAAAATGGATATCTCTGCAGTATCTATCAATTACACAAAAAAGTAATTTTGTTCTAATAATATATTACTTAATACATGCTTGGAATTTCAAGTTTAAAACATTAAAAGATATTTTATCCACTTCCATTTGGAAAACATTGACAATCTTTGCCTATGTTTCCTATCTGAAACTGAGAGAAATACCTGCTAAAATAAGAAACAGAGCTTGGCAAATGAACCCAGGGGAATTTGGAGGCTGTGAGACTTCATCCTGAGAAGTTTAAGATATTTTATTTTTTCTAATGACCTGAGATTAAGAAAAAAATTGTATACTGTTATACTATTGCATAATAGCAAAAAAGATGCTTTTTTTAAAATAAAAATCTTGGGATCAGATTAATGCTCAGCTAGAGGGAAAAGAAAACAAACTGATTTAACTCTTGGAGAAAATCAGTTTTCTTCCCTTACAGTTAAAACAGTAAGGAGAGACACTTTTAGAGCAGTAAAGTGAACAAGATAGAAAAGGTCATTATTTCTGCAAGGGAAAATTGTTCTCTTCCATCTATTAGAAGTGCTTTAGTGTAAGTAAGCTGTTAGTTGTAAAAACTCAGTAAACAACATATATCTAGTTCATTTAAAATCTAGAGAGGAAAATGGTTTCAGACAAAAAATTATTGATATTCACCATCAAAACAAAAAAAATCCTTCAATTTAGTGTCAAAGTAAATATGTTTCATTCATCCAGAAAAAATCCTCTCCTGAGTGACAGTCAGGCGTCTTCTAACAAGTGCCCGACTTAGGTATGACTCTTTCTCCGTAACGAGCTGGTATCTGGCAGATACAACTACTCAAGAACACTAATGCCATACTAATATTCTGATGCCTAAGACAAGAATTTCTATTAGGTAATTGGAATCTGGCAAATTATGTTTCATTTTTATTTTAACCATTTTGCTTAACAGCATATTAAGAGAATACAGTTGCTATGCCAAAATAGAAAAGAAAGCATTTCTCAGAAGGAAAGAAGAAAAAAAGAAGCCTTTTCCAACATAGTTTATTTGGAAACAAGAAAAGAAAGGGCATTTATATTTTTAGATTTACTTCCACCGACTTTTTTTACTAGAACTCTATTCATAGTACTAAAGTGTCAATTTAAATTATTTACTGTTTCAAAAAAAATTTTTACATAAATCTCTCATTAATGTTATTGGGGAAACTAAGCATTCCAAATGAAGGATGAATTAATTATTTCCATGGGTTTTAGGCCAAGCTTTTACTTGCCACAAGTGAAAAAAAGGACCAGAAAGGTATAGTATAAACCCTATTCTTAATTTAGGGTTTACAAAATTTTGTCCTCTCTAGTCAAAGTAACTGTCAACAGTTCTTTGAACCACAATGAAGATTAAATATATAATTTTCTACATATTGACACTGCAGACAAATTTTAACTTAGCCCAGAAGTCTGCATGCAAATGACACTTACTTGTCAGTGCAAAGTAGATGCAGGAACCGTTGATAGACAACATGTACCTCTGAGCATACATAAGTGTATACACATAATTTAGTAAAATAAAATGAAGACTTGGGAAGTTCCTGCATGCAAGGTATAATATAATACTTGCAAAATTGGCTTGTTATAATTAAAATTTTATTTAACTGCTTACATACATTTAGCTAGACTTTTTAACCTGCAGAGCAATTTATAATCTGCTGGCATCATAGCTGCTTTGAAAACAATCCACTCTAGTTATAAAGGATGCATTGCTTTGCTTTTGTTTGAGAGATCATGCATTTCTTATTCACAGGTGTCTCCTGATTATCATAAAATCATCTATTTTTTGTAACGTCATGCCAGTGTGCTAATTTATGGCTTTACACACCATGGAGCCACTACAGCTGTTATGTAATTGCTGGCATTTAGCAAGCAGAATGAAAGATAATGCAATGTATTTATGTTTACTTAGTACTATTATCATTTGGCAAAAAAGTAATGGGCTGTAAATATCACACACACACCAAAACAAACAAACAAACAAACAAAAAATACCACCAAAATCTGCCACTGGATTTTTGCTTTTTAAAAAATAACTTCAAAGCAAAACTTTGGAACCAAATGTATTTCACATTCAACTTTCAAAAATGAAGAATAGGAACTTCTTTTTATACAAAGTGCTTCTGAATTTTTGAGTTCCAGAAGGAAAAAAGTTTTCTGTGCAGATTCATAGGCACTGATGTGTTTACTTCAAACTATGCCTCAAGCATTCTCAAGTAAAACATACAGCTCTCTCGAGAATATGTCCTAAATAAAATAAGAACAAGCTGCCACAACTCAAAATAGTTTCAGCATACTAATGATGGATATGTACACTTTTCTAGTTGCCAGAGCTTTTCCCTGTCTTCTAGATCACCAGAGTATTCCCTCCAAAGGCATTTTTTTCAGGAAAAACAAAAACAAAACCAAAAGCCTTCTCACAAAGTTAAAATGCAGTGATGCATTTAACCATGCTACATTCAAGGTTGAAACCCTGCCTTCCCTGAAAAGAATAGCAAAACTTTCAGTAATTATCCTGACTCAGTTGTTTATGTTAAGTTTTCCTTGCACAATGGCTTGTGGAAATAGAATTCATACTCATATAACTGCTCCACTAAGTCACTTTTCATAGCAAATTTATGTTTCTGTTAAACTAAATATACTATTTTTCCCTTTAAACAACATAAACTCTTAAGATGGTAAATTTATTTTCCACTTGTGGTAGACAAGGAGAACTAAAGCTTCCATAACAATAAAGTATATTTTAAGTGGATTTCAGTACCATATGGGGAATAATTGCAAAAGGTGATGTACTTTGCTTGAACTCAGAAAAGGACTTCTCAGGTCTTTGAAGCAAATTATTTCTATTTCACAAATGGGTGCTAATCATAACAGTATCAAGGTTATTGTAGCAATCTAATCTCAGATGTAAAGTGATGGTTTTTACATGAATTGATTCATTATACAAACAGTGGTAATCCTTTGGTTTTCAATATAAACAAGCCATAGTAATCCTTGTATTTAGTACTACAAAGCTCTGGACAAATGCTGCATGTATACTGTGTAATTTGAAAATGTAATTCATGGGGAAAAGGCTAGTTATAATCTAACAAATACCTCACATATGTATTTGGCAGATTCAGCGGGCAGTAGGAGATTATTTTTCTTCTCAAACTGCTTCACCAAGGTGCTCCATATCTCTTCGTAGCATTGCATTTTGCTGTATACATAACCTTCATAGCTTTGCTGATACTGGTACTTAAGAATTCAGTGTTATTTTATTTTAGTTGGGAAAATACAGTTTCTAAGAAAGTATCTGAGTACAAACTTTCTTAGAAATTTCTTACACTAAAGACTTTAGAGTGAAGAAAAACAAACAAACAAACAAACAAAACTTTTTATGATGCTTTGTGAAAAGGCAGCCTTTCCTAAGGAGGTGCGATAAAAGTAAGAAAACTTTTAGGAATAACTCTTTATTGCAATCATTGCCTTTGCTACTCTTTTCAAATAAAAGTAGTGCTTTATTCAACAGTCTCAACATGAAGCAGCCCAAAATTTAGGCACTTAGTGCTCAATAATATCTATTTTCAGTTTAAAGACAGTGATGCAGTTCCTACTTAGCTTCACTTGGTATCAGCCCAAAAGTGAAAGTTTGAAATTTAGTACTCATAAAGTCACTTATTGAAAATTATTACAAAATGATTAATATTACGACTGATATTGGTAGATCAAAGAGCAGTTCCTACACCAAGAAAGAAGTGTTAAGCATGAACTATTACCACATAGATCGGGATGCCCACCAAGCAAGGGTGTAAACTCATTATACGGAAAAAGCTCAGGACCCCAAAGGAACTACCAGCCTTTACTGCCCCTGCCCGACCTCTCCTAGGGCATCCCCCCACCTGCAGCCCACACAAATGTGATTTGGGAAGAGTGAATGGTTACATGTGTTTAGGAAACCTCATAAAAATCAGGCCTGTAATTGAATGTGTTGTTTTGACTACAGGTGATAATTTCACCAGAAAGCTGAAAACACTGCTGAAAGGATCTAACTAAGTTTAGTTCAGATCCTCATCTGCTGTGATGTAAGAGTCCTGGCTGACTGTAGATAACATGCAAGAAAATCATCGACATGTATAAGAACTTTAAAACAATAAGTATATCATTATCTTTAAATATATTGTCTTCTTGCTAATACATTTGATGAGCAAAGATTATTTGGCTGCAGTATTTTTCATATTGGAAAAATAGTAAGTTGCTATAGCTACATATGTTAGCTCGAGCATATGTATCCTTTTTAAAAATCTAAAACAAAGAGATGGTGTGGGTGATCTCTTTTATCATATTCTGAAAGTATCCATTGTTATATTCTAGTATCCCACCCACTTTTCTTTTTTTTCCCCACAAATGACCTATAAATAAATTAATACAACTTATTGTAATTATTTTAGATTAGACAGTCCAAGAGCCGTCATTTTCATGGGGCTCTTTGAATAATTCATAGTGAACTAACTCATCACTAATTTATCCAGAAAAAAAAATTTCTACCAGATTAAAAAATACAAACTTATCAAATATACAATATAGTTCTATAAAATATTAAAAGAGGAAAATAACCACTGATTTGGAATTCTGAAGTATTCTTAAGGTACTTACACCACCTGCAGGCTCCAAAAATCAATGAAAGACCCTCTGTCTTTTCCTCTATGTTTAACATTATTTCCTGTTATATTTTCCCTTATACTTACAGCTTTATTATTTTAACTAAGCTTATCATTGTTATATATTTCATCTGTATGTATTCCTTTCCATTTTACTTCCCTACATTGTACAGAAGTTGAATTTAAAATAAGGCAGTAGATACTGTAGAATATTGTGATATTTCTGGATTTTAACTTTCTACCTTTTGTTATTTTAAATTTTTATTTAACCTATTTAAGCTACAATGACTTCAACATTCATCCTGGGAAAAGCAAAAAGGGCATTACAGCAATTTATGTGACTGAGGTTTATTTCTTATGTTTACTTTTATTTCTATTAAAATATAGATGGATTTTGTTGAAAATCTGTGTAACTTCTGGACATTTGTTTTGGCTTCAGTTTTCAGTATGGCCAAAAATACATCCCAAATCTACTTGCTATATAAAAGTCATTAAACCCCTGTCATTGAAAACTGAGTTAATTTATTTTCCTTTTTTATGAATTTTCTGAGATCATTATTTGACAAAGGCAAATGTCTTTTTACAAACAGATCATTTTATGTGTGTATAAACAAGTAAAGAGAACATCCACATATCATATGAAGACCGAATATAAATTACACACACCGAGAATGCCTTGTCCCTACGTTCCGAAAGTCTCATTTTTCAGTAGACATAATATCCTCATTAATTCCAGCTGCTGAAGAAACAGAGATAGTCCCTAAAATGGCCAGACTCCAAGCTAGATTTATGTAAAAGTTAATTCCATAGAGGTGATACTGAGGGGTATGTGTGTATGTAGGGACGCAGAAAAGAAATGTGTGGAAAGAAAATGACAAGAAAAATCTGAGACAATAGACCTTCACATTGTTGAAGCATGAAAACTGTCCAATAAACTGTTCTGCTATGAAACTTACACAAAGTTAGTAGTAGATGGTAAAAAATGCTGTCAGTGTAGTAGCAACATGGTAATTTAAAATTGTCAGTGCTAAGGGTATGAAAGATAACTCAGCAGTTAATCTGCTCCTGACATCAAATCACAAATCTGAACACCCTCAGGTTCTTTTGCGTGAGCCCCGGGTTCTTTCTGCCAATTCTGGTATAGAGATTTGATGAAACAACATTTGAAACAAGCGAAAGTGGTCATCATGGCTGCCCAGAAGTGTAGCAGAACTATCAGTGTGGATTCCATGAGTTACTTGCCAAAAAGACCAATTTCTTAGGGTATTTTGAAACTGCAGTTATTAACTTTTGAAATATTTATGTCCAGTGCACCTCACTGGGAAATAACCATTTAAAGTATTCATATGAAATAGTGGCCAACAGATTGGTAAATAAAGATATCCTGTCATACTATTTCAGGACATCTAAAGCTGTATGCATCAAACAAAGCAATATTTCATAAACTGTCTATCTAGGCATGTCTGGAGAGTGCAAGATGTTGGGTTTCCCACATCTAATGCAGGGCTAATCTTCTTTGAGTTTGGACTTCTTCCAGAGTTTTTATTTTCCAGTTTTTATTTTGCCAAAAGTAGCTATGGTACTGTCCTATTCAGCCTCATTTCTATCACCCTGATTTGAGCAAATTATGTGGTTGGGAAAGTGATTCAAAGGGTGCTGTATAGTTCTAGAAGTTGGAAGTCCATAAAAGTAGATAATAAATGCTATATTTTCTAAGTTAAATATTCTTTTTATTGATTTAACTAATGCATTAATTAATTTTGGATTATTTTACTCAGCCTGTAAGCAGGCTTACCGCAAGCTAGAGATAAGCATTTATTCTTGCAGTCAGCAAATTGCTGTTTGAAACACATAAATCACTTCTGCTGCAAATTCACAGAAATTCAGTCCTCCTAGAGGTAAATAAAAGCAGTGTGAGTTTTTTTATATCCCTGATAAACAGGGATATAAAAACAGGTATTGAGTCTTTGGGCTACATCTGGACCCAAACTATCTCCACCTGCTTTGCACATGGATTACACTGCTTATATTACTTGAAGTCAGCAACAGCAATACAGTAAATGGATGAGATTGCACACTAATATGCAAATTAGTCCACATCCATAATATTCTATCTTTCTATATGATTTGGTTGAAATAGAATCAGTTAATTCAGAAACCATTTTAATTTCCTGTATAATTCCATCTACATTTCCCAGGACTACGTTAAATTAGAGCATTTTTCTGCACTACTGTTTTAAGAAGTATGTAATCACAGTTTTAGATGATGGTCACAAGTTAACAGATATTACCTTCTGCATGCCCAGTGCTCCATGACTTTTGAATAACAAAAAAAGGATTTAATTTCTGTCTAGAAATGCAACTGACTAAACATAATCAATAGCCCCTTTAAAATGAGCTGAAAATAACCTAAAATATCCCAACCCTACTGGGTTTGGAATCCATTTTTTTAAGTGTATTATGGTATCCTGAACATCAGCACTTCAAAAGTAGAAGTTAAAGCAGTAGTCACTTTAAAAATATAAAATGCAGTTTAAATATTTTGGATGAAGCCAGACATGAAATGTTTCTTCTGCTTCATACAGTTAAGGATGTATAACAGTTCTAAATAAATCTTTCCAACAATTCAATGAAAAAAAACCAAACCAAAACCCTAAGGATTACTTCGTATCATCATAAATACCATTGCACAGATCCAACAAATGATAACCATAGGTCACAGAGCAGGGATGGCGAGTAGGCTTCTTTACCAATTCTAAGGCATGTCCTTCCTACCTGAACCTAGTTGAACCATCTCCCTCTCTTGAAACAGTATCTAATATTTTTTTTTCTTTTTCTTTCCCTCCCCACCTACTGCCCCCCATCGCCCTCAGCACATTCAGAGATATTGTTGCTATTAGCTTTTGGCAAAAAGCTAATACAGTTTCTTCCAACATTGCCTTTATTTTGTGAGGTAGCTCTGTTGTAATGCAGACAACTAAACCAACAACAGAATCTTTCTTGGGCTCTAGAAAGCTATTCTCACAGTAAAACTATGTCCACATTAAGGGCTTCCACTTCATAGCAACTGCTCCATTAGTGCAGTTAGGAGGTCATTTGGGAGTGTTAAAACTATATTGTGTAACCTGAGTAGCCTGTAGGGCATGATATATGTCTCCCATTTACACAGTTCAGAAAACAGCGTCTACTTATCAGTAGCCAGGTCTGCCTCAATGATGAATTCTAATCATAAGTCAAGGAGATGGTAAATATTTCTGATACTCATGAAGTTCCCTCTTCAGAGAGAACTGCTATTATTGCAGAGTCTTACATAACTGAAGGCTAAAGTTAACATATATTTCTAAAACGCAGTATTTGCTCACACACTTTTAAAAAGAACTTGGAAGAGTTTGTGTAACATTGCCCCCCGGTGAACTTTTTTGTAATATTTCTATTTCAAAATTTAAAATGTATTTTTACCTCTATTATTACTGTATTTTATTCATCTTGATGAATAAACATAATTCCTTTAATAATAATAAACCTGTATGCATTTTAAGGCAAAATACTCAGATTACATTAAATAGGAAAAGCTAGAATATTCTGAAGTTATTTCTTATTAATCTCAATGGTGAGGTTTCCAGAGCAGACTGGCAATAGTCTAGTGTTCCAATCACACAATCACTTTCATACTTGAGGTCATATCAGTAAAAAATTTTAAACTGACCCATACTTTTCTATAATACTATTGGATATGGCATAAAGCTTGGTACCTCACCTACCAGGCCATGATAAAATAAAAGAATAAATAGTTCTATTGAAGAAAACATAATTAAGTAGAATGCTCCATCTAAAATATAAGCTGAATTTTGGGAGAACATGAAACACTGCAGCTGTAATTCTGCATACAACAGTTAAGCTCATTTTAATGGTTTGGAGAAGGATTATGAGTTGCAGTAGGAATTACTCTGAATTCCATTCACTGCCTATAAAAAGATTACTGCTAGGCTTTTGGTGACATTGACTCTATCAAAAACACTAGGTAAGGGACAGACATTTCAGAAGTGTTTGAAATCCAATACCTCTTATTTGGTGACGTACATTTTTTTCAAAGAATTACCCATGGTAGAAAGAATCAGTCTCTTCAGGTACTTAAATGTGATCTCTTTTCTGTAAGTAATCTTGTCCTAGGTGTAATTTCTAAATATTCTGAACTATCCCTCCCCTTATACATATGTGAAATCTATACATGACTTGCCTGGTCAATGACAAATTCTTAGTCTTCATGAAAATGAGTAACTCCTGTCACCTGTCACAACAGGAAACAGCAATGTGATTTTACATATAAATGTGTATGTGTATATATATACACACACACATATATATAGCCATTACACAAAATTTGCTTGAAAGTAAAACAAGTTTTTCATTGGATTGAATTAATTTTGTAGTTCTTTTAAAAATGTTATTATATTCCTCTTTACCTAAAAATGGAAGCTATTGTGAGAAGTCCTTTGGCACCCAGGTGGCAGTACTGTCATAGAGGAGGCAGAGCTAACAGCATGAAGACCTTGCTTTAGACGAAGCTTCTGAGTGGGCAGCATGCCAGTCTAACAGATGGACATCAGTAATGGCAGCAATGTGCCCTTGCATGTGCCTGTGCATCTTCTGCATTTGCCTGGGGAAAGGCTTTCATCCAAGACTGTCCAAACAGCTGTTCATTCTGAGTTTCTATCCATATTGTTAAGAAGAAATGTCAACACTAATCCATTTTTAAGCTAGATTAATTATTTTAAAAAAGAAAAGTAAAGCAGCTTTTTGGCTAGTAGAGTGTGAGCAGAGTCAATATTTCACACAAGCACATCAACTTCATAAAGCTTTTAACTCTGGCTTTCAAGTGAAAGAAAAACTGAAAAGCCATGGTTACCCAGGATAAAACAAGGGATTAAAGCCTTGTCATCATGAACAAACCCAAACACAGATGAGACCCAGTTTTGCATGATACTCCAGCTGGATGCCAGTACATTTTTGCATCTGTGACCAAGTGGTGGCTACTCGGACAACCACTATTCCATGTAACAGTTCTTAGAGGGATCATGTGCCCCTTCTAGGCTCACTTTCGGGTGGTTTCTTTTTTATATCCTTTCCCTAAACATGCCACAATGTGGTTGGAGAGGAGGATAAAAAGGAGGCAATGATCAAATAGTGACAAACCATTATGTGCCTCATGGTGCCTTGGTGCTGTGCCTCGCAGCACCAAGCCTTATCCGACCTCCATTGCAGTGATGGAAGAAAATGAATAAACTGGCACAAAGTTTTCTGGTACTCCAGAATCTGCTTTCCATGTCCTTTCTCTTTGGCACTATATCAGGACCTGCTGTCCCACAGTTGAAGACTAAAAGATCAGAGCTTTTCCCGTTGACTGTTTATTTAACTGAAATCTCGTAGGACCAAAATCATACAGATGAGATGCTGGTCTGTGAGCTTTCCAAATCTTAGGGTTTTCAGACTATCTGTTCATACAGTTAGACAGTTGACAAATTACAGCCCTGAAGTTACTGACATTGTATTGTCGCTTTATTGGCAACAAAAGCTGTAAGGCCTGCTGGTCCAGCAGCTCTAAAAGGGTTGGATGAATGCATGGATATATATAGTATACAGCAATAGCTACGTTATCTTTCCCAAGCCTTTGGGATGACAATAAAGTGCAGGGTCCTGTGGCTGATTCAACACACTTAGCAGGGTTGATATGAAAATGTTGATTTCTGAAAATTGCTGAGGTTCCCCTTTGGATTGCAGGGCCTGTACAAAAACCTTGTCCAGTTATGTGGACCTCATTTGTGATTATGAATAGAAGCAGAAAAGTGATAGTATTTTCATTTTTTAAATACCAGCTCCTTGGGGAAATGAAGGTTTTACTCTTATCTTCCATAGCAGTTGAATTTTCTTTGCATGCTGCTGACAGTACGTTAGCCATCAGTTGGAAGACACAGGTTCCATTCTGACCCAGTGCAATGGTAATGTTATTTTAGTTTAACAGCCCACCGACAAGTCTTACAATGAGTATTTTAAAAAAACAAACAAAAAATCCTCTTCCATAGCTGCTTTACCAAATAAGCTCATACTACTAGTCAGGAACTTTTCAGGTAAAGAAAACAGGGAAATATTTCCAAGTTTATATCAATGTTAAATTGTTTGTTTTGTTAAAACACTTGAATCCTAATGTATGCTATAATCACATCTCAAAGTTTGATGTAATTAAACAGTGACCTCTGGGAAACTAATGGACTTCTGGAAAACATCCATCAATAAGTACATAAAAGATATGTTCCTTTCCCATTGAATTAATTCACATGGTCTTCACTGAATTTCCATGTGATCACATCCCATTCCAGTTTGGACTGTAAAAAAAGGGTTTTTCACATGACATTATTGCTTTGAACAACCTTTAATGTGCATAGAAAAGACCCAGGCCATCAGCTGGAACACATTTCAGAAAATGACTTTACTTTCTGCATGATGTCAAAACTGTCTTTGCCACCCATCTTTTTTAATGTTCCTTGAAAAGTCATTTAAGCATTTACAAATAAACTTTCCACATCAAAACCTAGGGTATCCATGCAGTGTTTTGTTCTATTGTGAAAGCCACAGCAATTACAGATTAGTCTGGTAGATCTTTGGCTCCTATCTCCCTAATTTTATAAAGGCAACATTTTCTATTGTAACACATAACTATTTGTTTCCTTGACAATCTTTCTCATCTAGCCTTCAAGGCACAAGTGATCATGGTCTTGGCAGCCCCGAAACATTTCTCATCAAGTAAGCCCACAGAACATTTTGTTAATTCTCTCTGTATTGGTGTCAACACAGCAAGTGGGGGAAAAAAGGCAGCAGGAAAGAACTTATTACTCTTCTCCTGCTGCCTGAGGAAAGGAAGTGTATATGTATCTGTATGTACACCTGCAAATTTTCCTATATATTTACATTCTACAAAATATTCTGTGCTGTTATTTGGGCAGCATAGTGCTGGGACATAGCTCCCCAAATCTCTTTCCCCCTAGCATGACAGTGAGATTTTTCACTCTCCTGAAATTGCTTCGTGTGTTATATCTTACATTTTTGTTCATGCACAGGCACACTCACGTACACTTACCCAGTCTTTTGGGTGGACTACTCTACACTCCTATCACACAATTTTATTTTAGTCCCCTAAATTAAACCACTATGATGAAGAACCCTTGGAAAGAAGGTGATCTATAGGTATAAGAAATTAAAAATCGATTGAAAGGCTAAAGAACTGTCATACATGGATTGTTTTTCTTCTAATATTATCTTTGTTAGTCATCACTTTCACGTCTAATAAATAGAAAAACTTCCTGCTTTTCATGAGCAGCCTGTTGTCAGTGCCAAACTCTCAGCTTGTAGTTGTTATTAAGGGATCAAATGTACTAGGTTCTGTGGCTATTGTTGAGAGGAAGGCTAATTCCCAATAATAGTAAACCTTGGCACCATTTTCAGGGGCAACAGGAAGCCTAATTCAGTGTAACCCACTCCTCAGTCCTCTGCCTTTGCTCCGTCATTTTTTATTCTTCATGAGAGAAGTAGAAGCCCCTCATTGACTGAGCCTGCTCACCATCAGGAGACACTCCTGAGAAGCTACAGGTCACCTCTGCTAGAAACTGCAACCAGGGCAAGCTTTGATTCTAGGTACCGTGAAAAGCACACACAAAAAGACAGGTTTGTTCCTAGAATTTACAATGAGACTAGACAAAAAAATCCCACAAGATAAAACATGCATGATCTTGTCTTCCAAGGGAAGAACTGGAGTGCACTGAGATTTAACCTCCTACAGCAGAAAACAAATAATCAGAGCCTAGATTTCCTGGATAATTTTGCCACCAGACCATCCTCTCTGAATTCTGTTTACTACCATACGTTTAAAAGACTTAGAGACTTACAGATGGGATTCTGTAACTCAGTATCTCTCTGATACTCTGATGCAGGATTTTTGGTGAGGGTGAACATTCCTTGGGTCTGTTCTACAGAATAAGAATGAGACTTAAAGAAAGTGAGGGAAAATTAAGGGGAAGGGAGGAGAAGTGGTAGAGAGATCACATGCTCCTCTGAATTAGAGATGTTTTTGTAACAAGCACCAGCCTAGGCTTCATGTTTTGAGAAGGTAATTAATACCAGGCTTTTGATTTCCACCTGAAAACCATATATTAATAGTAGAGTTTATCTGAACTCTTGTACCCATCTTGCTAGGGGATGTCTCTTTCTTTTCGACCAGAAATCCCATAGTGAGTGCAGGTAGGCAGAAAATAGTCAGATAAATTTGGGGTTCTCATTGAAATCCACTTTTCGTAACCATTTATGCTTTGTGTAGCATTTTGCTTCATTTTCACATTTTCTTACTCCTTTCAGAACTGAAAAAGATCTCCCTATAATAGCCCACTTTTTGCCTTTTCCTATAGTGAAATGTATTTTCTGCTACAAGCTGTTTAATGCTGTTCAGCCTGCCTGGCTGAACAAAAAGCTTTGGCTTGAAGAAAAAAAAAAAAGGAGACTTTATAACCTTTGGAAGAAGGAGCAAGCAAGACAGGAGGACTACAAGGTTGTCATGAGGTTCTGCAGGGAGAAAATTAGAAGGGCCAAAGCCCAACTGGAACTTAATCTGGCTAGTGCCATCAAAGACAACAAAAATGTTTCTATAAATTCATTAGCAACAAGAGGAGGGCTAAGGAGAATCTTCACCCTCTAGTGGATGGGGGGGAAACATAGTGACAATGGATGAGGAAAAGGCTGAGGTACTTAATGCCTTCTTTGCCTCACTCTTCAACTGTAAGACCAGTTGTTCTTGGTGTACCCAGTCCCCTCAGCTGGAGGACAGGCACAGGGAGCAGAATGAAGCCCCCAGAATCCAAGGGGAAAAGCTTAGTGACTTGCTACAGCACACAGACACATACAAGTCTACAGGGCTGGATGGGATCCACCCCAGGGTTATGAGGGAGCTGGCAGAGGTGCTCAACAAGCCACTTTCCATCATCTATCAGCAGTCCTGGCTAATCAGGGAGGTCCCAGTTGACTGAAGGTTAACAAATGTAACACCCATCGACAGGAAGGGCCAGAAGGAGGATCCAGGCAACTACAGGCCTGTCAGTTTGACCTTGGTTCTGGGGAAGGTTATGGAGCAGATCATCTTGAGTGTCATCACATGGCACATACAGGTCAACCAGGCAATTAGGTCCAGTCAGCACGGTCCTGCTTGACTAACCTGATCTCATTCTGTGACAAAGCGACTCACTCACTGGATGAGGGAAAGGCTGTGGATGTTGTTTACCTGGACTTCAGTAAAGCCTTTGACACTGTTTCCCACAGCATGGGCTGCTCATGGTTTGGACCCTGTACCCTTCGCTGGGTAAAAATAGTTTGGCCAGAAGGACTAGGGCAGTGATCGTCCCTCTGTACTCAGCACTGGTGAGGCCCCACCTCAAATCCTGTGTTAAGATTTGGGCCCCTCACTACAGGAAAGACATTGAGGTGCTGGAGCACGTTCAAAGCAGGGCAACAAAGCTGGTGAAGGGTCTGGGGAACAGGTCTTGTGAGGAGCAGCTGAGGGAACTGAGGCTGTTTAGCCTGGAGAAAAGGAGGCTGAGAGAAGACCTTATCACTCCCTACAACTATGTGAAAGGGGGTTGTAGCATGGAGGGTGTTGGTCTCTTCGCCCAAGCAACGAGACAGGACAAGAGCAAATGGCCTCAAGTTGCACCAGGGGAGGTTCAGATTGGGTATTAGGAGAAATTTCTTCACTGAACACATTGTTAAGCACTGGAACAAACTGCCCAGGGAAGCAGTTGAGTCACCACCCCTGGAAGTATTTAAAAGATGTTCTTAGGGACATGGTTTAGAGGTGGACTTGGCAGTGTTTGGTTAAGGGGTGGACTTGATGATCTTAAAGGTCTTTTCCAACCCAAACAATTATATGATTCTATGCTGATGCCTGTCAGGACATGCCCACATCTGAAGATTTATGGTGAATGCTAGCATACAAATTGCTCTTCAGCTGTTAGGAATTTCTCTTTCTCATAGTATTGATTTCCCAGGGAGAAACAAAACAAAACAAACAACTTTTAGACATGCTAGGTATTATACAGCAGGGAGGTACCATATTCCCTTTATTTTTTTTTGTCACTGCCCCAGTTTCATTTAACAAATTGCTCAAATAGATTAATTCATTTAAAATTTCGTATATGAAACGCAGATGTTTTCTATCCCCAAGAGCTGACTCTGGGGGCCATGAGGTAATGACAATACTAGCTAACACCTTTTATCTTTATGAGGATCGTAATCATATCCTCTATTTGTTTTGGATAGTTTACTTTTCACAAGAGAAAAGAGAACTCTGGAACATAAAAGTACTTCCCAACTTCTGGAAGAAGACCTTTGTGTGCTTTTTCCTCTGCACTGCCCCGAGACACACATATATTCTGGCTTCCCTCAAAAATTAGAGCATGTGGATTCTAAAGATGTAGAGTGATCCAGTCAGGTACCTGATACAGCAATCGGGGGAAAAGGATTCCCGCATGCAGTGCAAAGTGTTCCTGCCTGGCCCATGAGTTGCAGTCAGAGAGGTTACCCCCAAGAACAATGTGGAATGCCTGGATGCATGTGTTCAGATTGTCAATGACCTGTCCAGTGTGTCCAAACTGATACATGATCTGAGTGAAAACCATGTGTTTTATAGCTTTTCCAGGGCTGCAAATCTCCTCAGTCAGATTACTTCTAACTTTCCATTTATTGACAAATATTCTTTCTTCATTCACCTATTCAAATCAGAAAACAAAAATGAAAATGTATCACAGAATCACAGAGTCACAGAATGTTAGGGATTGGAAGGGACCTCAGAGATCATCTAGTCCAATCCGCCTGCTGGAGCAGGAACACCTAGATGAGGTTACACAGGAAGGCATCCAGGCGGGTTTTGAATGTCTCCAGAGAAGGAGACTCCACAACCTCCCTGGGCAGCCTGTTCCAGTGTTCTGTTACCCTCACTGAGAAGAAGTTTCTTCTCAAATTTAAGTGGAACCTCTTGTGTTCCAGTATCCATTTCCAATACCTTATCTGCTGAGGTCCATATGGTCTCTGAAAATAAACAGCAATTTCTCGTTAACTTCCATTACATAGCCATGTAAATCCACTGAAGGCAGCTAGAAGAAAAGGGAATATGTATAGTCTTAGAGTCATTTGGATGATTATACAAATACTTTACATTTTTAACTCAAAGGATTAATTTCAAGTGTTTATTTATCAAACATTATTTGTAAGTCATCACTGTAAAGATATGGACAGGGTATTTGGATAATCAGAACCAACAGTTCTGATTAAAATCCAGAACACCTGGGTGCTTCATATTGCTCCATGAATTTGCCTTACTGCAAAGAGCACTTAAAGCTGTAAAAATATAGGAAGTTTATTTCTTGTACCCTTTTTCTTCTTTTTGAGAAAAGCAGGCTCTTTCTGTCTCACATAATCTTTGCATAGCTTCTAAGATGATGCACACAACCATTTCTAATAAGGGCTCTAATTATATCTAAAGTGCTACTCTACCATACCTTAGTATATGAGTTTAAATGAGGGTTTCACCCTGCTTGTATGCCCATTTACTTGTCAACTGAAGAGATTATTTTGTTCGTTCTCAATTAGTTTTCACACTGTAGAGTTCAGACATTGAAAGTTTCCATCTCCCTCTTCTGCTTGTGAATACTGATGTTGTAGCATATATTGTATTTTCAAGAAAATAATTCTACTGTTAAATTTTCAATCCATGTTTATAGCTTATTGCACATGATGTCCAACCAAATGGCCAGTGATTTTCTAATGATAAAAACAATTTCATACTTAGTTGAGATGCCTCGTGTTCTATAGCCAGTTCACTAGAGCTGTGACCCTCCTCTTTATCCATAATCTACAATTTCTAACAGACTTTTCGCACTAACACAATTTCATGCCATACAAAAAGGGCTTTCTGCTCTTGGACCAATTTTCATTTTCATTAAGCAGAAATCACATCACTTTCCAAGTTGCTGAAAGGAAAGGAAGTACAGAAAATAATCTGGTATCAGTTATATCTGTTTTGGATTTGGAATATTTATATAACATTAGAAGAAAATAATACTTTGAAAACGTATCTTTTGTTATCCATTCATTTTTTCTATGAGTAATATTCTACTTCAGTCACTTCTATCAGGCTCTACCTGGTTTTGAATATTCAGACTTCTGACTTCTTTTGTTGATTATAAATGACTTTTTCTTCCCCTCAACAAGCAGCTATTTTGTTACCGATTTTTGAAAAGTCTGCTGGAACAATAGATCCCAAAACTTGGCATTTACTGAAAATGTTGAGACATTTAAGTGCAAGAGAAAATAGGGGTTTTTTATAATCTGTCATCACATGAAATCATATATATACATTTGTCCTACAGAAAATACAGTATGCTGAAAAGCAAACTAAGTTCAGAAATGCACACATTAACATGTGCCACCATTTCTAAGACACTGTATTAAACTCTTTTTTATTCAGTAATTATTTTGTTGCACAATGCTCTATTTAGTTGCACAACACAGCTTCTAAAAATATGAAATAGCAAAAAGACGTGATTAACTGTTGGAAACCATGAATAAATAACAAAGTACTTAATACGGTATAAACAATCTTGCCCTAATATTTAGGCACTTTTGCATGTCTCATATGTTTTAGTCATTCAGACTCATTATCCCAGAACAAAATACCAGCTGTGACATTGTAAATGGGTTTTTAGCATGTTAGATTTTTTTAATCACATTCTGGAAATATTTGACTTGTCTGGTTTTGCCTGCTTACACTTCCACTTTTGCAAATTTTGGACAGATGAACATAGAAAAGCTGTGCCAGGACTCATGGCAAGAGATAGCTCTGAGAGCTCCCTTCAGTGGATGTTTGTTAGAGTCAACCCTGAGCTGTTCTAACCTGGACAAGAAATCAGAGCTCAAACTAGATCCTGGCTAACTTCTCACACTGCTCCAACCCGCCAAAAAAACTGGTCTATTGACCCACACAGAGCACAACATTTTGTATTCTAAAGAGCAAATAGATATTGTTATGCCTGATGCATGATAAACTCTAAAAGAAAGAGACTGATAACTGTTATTGGAGTGCCTTTGCAAGGAATTAAATGATCACATGTTGCACTGCCAACACAGCCAAAACCCACAACTGCCTAAAATACAAGGAATAGACACACATAACAATAAATGTGAACAAAAACCACCAAACAAACAAACCAACCAACCAACCAAACCAAACGAACAAACAAACCAAACGAACAAACAAAAACCTCCCAACGTATCAAACAAACAAACTAACTAAACTAAATGAAACCAAACCAAAACAAAAACAGTTTAGGGAGAGCTATTTCACAGGGATTTTCCTGTCTGAATTAAGCTGCTTGAAACAAAATGCCAGCAATCTTGCAGTGAACAGGATAAGTCCGTTTCTTTTTGCCATTTGGTTTTGATACATCAGCCAGCCAACCCAGCTTATCATTTCAAAACGAATGAAAGTGGGCAGCCAAATCTATCACCCACACTTGCTCTAACTCTGAAAGAAATGACAGATTTAATTAGGCTATTTTTCTACAAAGAACATTGTAATAAAAACATTTGAATATTTTTACTGAATAAATACAAATAACTGGAGAGTGTTTACAAAAATTGAAACTTATGGCGTATATCACAAAAATTCAAAGTATTAAGGCACAATGTTCATGTAACAGGAAGAGACTTTCTTGTCATTTCTATACAGTGGAACACTTGCTGTTCTGCAACACTCACTACTTTCTGCCCACTGCCGTATCCTGCAGTGATGACATTGCCAGTCGTCATATCCCTACGTTAATTAAACTTTAATGAAAGTCAATATGTGTGAGGACTGTGTTTAATGAGCAATGCTCATACCATCACCATCATGACTCAGAACAAAACAACTGACTATTAAAAATAAATAAAATCCTACAACATGTAGTTTTTTATTTCCATCTGCTTTGGAAATCTTTGTGGACGTCCAGTATTTCATGGCTTAGACTGGAATAACAAACATGCAAAGTTTATTCAAGATTCGCTACAAGCAATTTTTTAAACTGTACCTCTGTCTATATCTAAACAGATTAAAACATCAGTTTTAAAAGGGAACAAGTAGATTTTACAAAGCTACTTCGGATCATGGTTTGGTTTATGTTCTGCCAAATGACTGCCATACACATGAAAGAATGAAAAAGCTTCCTTCTTCAGCAAGACTTCCCGATCCATTAAGCCATCAATGACATTTTCTTTAATATGTCATTTTAAGCTGAGAATAATATTAATTCTACATTCCGGAGACAGCTGAATTTTTTGCAGCCTTTCTTAGTGTTCCATTCTTACTAAGCTGCCAAGAATTACTGAGTACAGAACCCTCACTAACTATGGTTTTTCTTTGTACCCAGAAGCAGTACCAAAAATTTAGTTGAGAGAAATTTAATAGGCAAATTTAGGGTATGATCATATATTGCACTGAAAGCCTTGTCTGTGGATACTTCTAATCTCCAAACAAAGATATTTGGTATTCAATATTGGCAGTCTGAGACTCTCAGAAACATCATACCCATACATCTAGACACAAACTCTCCTGAATTTTAAGGACATTCATATTCAAATCTGAATCTGAAATATGGATCTAATTTAATTTTCTACTTTATTTACATTTTCCTGAATAAACAAGCTTACTCTTCATCTGACTCTTACCATTTTTGGAAAGAAGCAGGTTTCTAGACTTCTAGACCTGACTTAATACCATATCATCACTAATTCCTGTGAACCGTATGTTCTGGCTTGCACACTGTGGACATTTTAAATACTAATACTGAAACTCATCTGGTGGTTCATCCTGAATGGATACAACATTACATTCTGGAGAGTAAAGAAGAAAATGTTTTAAGGAATTGTAGCAGAAAACTCACGGTTCTTGACTTCAAAGGTATTTCTAAATAAGTGACTTAAGAAAACATAGCTCTACTGAACTGTTACAATTTGCAGTATACGACTTCTGCCCAACTACTTGTCTGATTTTCAGTAATCAAGCAATGGTGTCAATAAGCAAATAAATAAATAAATATTTCGTATCTCAAAGCTTATGTTTTGGTAACTTAGTGATACTTGCATCACTTAATTCTAGAAAAAATGCAGAAAGGTACAAAAATCAAAACTGAAATGATTCGTAGCATATAAGTCACCAAAATACCATGGCTAATTAGGTCCCGATGCTCTGCCAACCAACTTATCATAAGGAAGAAGAGGCCTGCACCCACAGTTGCTTGTGAGGCCAAAATCAAAGGCAGGAAGATCAACTTTATACTACAGAAGTTCTAAAACACGAGTGAAAAAATGAGCTGGAATTAGTCATTCTTCATCCAGCTTTCTCTCACAGGCAAACCTGTAGCAAAGAAAAGTGTAATTTACTGTCAGCAGACAGCAGGGATTTGTGCAACTTCCACTCAGATTGTGAAATCTTACCGAGGCTCCAGGACCTACACTCTGCCAGGGTCTCCTGGGATCTCTGGGAGGCTGCTGATCACGGAACACATTTCTCTGCTCTCCAGCTCTTGCTTTAGCAGTGAACTTTACCCCCATCTTAGATTAAAACAAGCAGAAAGGTTGTGAGATTTTTACTGTGTTGCAAATGTGACTGATAGGCAGGGGAGATGTTGTTGTCAGCTTGAATGCAGAGAAGTGTGAGGCAGAGTTATAAAATAACAACTGGTAGGTTATATATAATCTGAATAATAGCTACTTTTTACACACCACTCTCCGTCTATAGATCATATGGCCTTTTACAAAAAAGATTATATTTATCCTCACTTTATAGATGGAGAAAAACTTGCAAAGGATTTTCCAGGATCACAACATGGTTTAAACAAAAACCAAAAGAGAAGTTAGACCTGGACTGCCAAACAGCTACTCCTGCAATTTCTGGACAAGCCATTTTTGATGAGATGTTAAGAGTTATTGTATTTGTTCCTCAAGTTAACTAATTTTTTTTTTTTTTTTTGGATAATGACATTTTAATATTGCCCTACACTGACTGTAAACATAAAAATCAATCGACTTTGCCAAAACAAATTCTAATAGCATAATTAAAAACTCTGAGACTCAGTTTCTTCAAATTGTCAGTTGCCTGAATACTGCAACAAGTAACACATGCTCTGAAAGGTCTCAGCAGTTACAAAGTATAGTATTAATTTTATATGGTCAAGTTGAATAATGTTGAAAACAAGAATGGCTGAGCTTTCATAAGTTTGATAATGCATCCATTGTCAAAGACTGGACATAAAGTTGAATCAAATTACAGGGAATGTACTTTTGCCTTACATAAAAATTATGAGGGAGATAATATTTTAACATTAAGATGAGAAATAAGGATTTCTGTTCAACAGCCAGCAAGCTGTGTACGTTCAATAAGAGCTATCATAAAGAGTTTGCCAAAAATCAATAAGCTTCAAGAAATAAAAGTATGGTTGCAAGTATTTTGTGTAGTTTGGAGATCAAGTAGCATGGCAGAGGGTGAAATATAGAATACACTGCAGTGGGAATTCAACTGATTACTAACCAGCACTTTTGACAGCAGGAGTAGACTAATCAGAGTGACAAATTTGTTTTATAAAGAAAGTAACATGACTTACTAAAGGATGTAACATTCCTATGTAAATGCAGAAAAGCAGAGATGCTAAAGCATAATACTGAGATGACAACTTCAGAAGAGGAGATGACGACAGTTACTTTTCCTAATGAAGGAAGGAGAGTGGACAAGATCTCAAGAGAAAATCAAGTGGTTCACATTCTGTCATACTACATTGATGATGATGATACAGCATGCCTACGGAGCTGGACAAAACAGATGTATATAGATTCAAATCCGAAAAAGAGTAGTTTTTGCCCGTATTTCAGAATTGGTGACACCAACTGCATTTGAAACAAAAACATAGAGCAGAAGTGTCAAGTAAAGCTCAAGAATTAGCCAAGAAATACAGAAATGAATGATGCTACAACAGAATGTAATTGAGATTTAACAATTGATTGGAATGTAACTTGTTGACTGGGGAAAAATTACAGACTTTCAAAAAGCATTTGGAAACACTAAATTAAAGTTGTGAATAAAGGTACTACAAAAAGTTTTATTTTTTTGCTTCTTTTCTGATGTTTTTATTTATCTGATCAATTATAACATCAAAAAGAAAGCTGTAGGAAATGACTGTACCCTAAAGCAACTGTTGAAAGACCTTATGTGATTTATTACTTGGAAACAGTATAGAAAGTGTGAGATGAATGCTGAAGTGCTTTTCATTAATTAAGTATGGTTCACTTCATGACTGAGATTTCAAACAAACATGTAGATGATCAAAATGGGCACTGAAAAAATGTCAAATAGGGCATTGATCTTCCTTACATTATGAGCAATACCTGATTTATAAACCACACTCCAGAATGTGAGATGTGACATATGCCTGATCTCTCTTTTATGTTTGACATATCATCTTTTAGTTTGTGTTCCATAAGTCAAGTTCTTCCCTTAGGTATGCAGTGGAATTCATGTTGTACTAGATACAGAATTAAGACACCTTGAAATAGAAAGTAAAAGAAAGTCAAATAGAACAAACTGGTATACAGTTTGAAAGCCATTGACTTGGGATAATGGAAGGAAATAAAAATATCCCTAAATTCAAGTGACAATCTTTCTCACTAGGACTGATTTAATTCCAGTTCTCATTTAATTCCAGACATTCAAAACTAGATGCATGACCGTGCTTTATATTGCTCAAGTAAATATTCCTTGCTAGAAAGACCTTACACAATTTTACAAGAGAATAAACACAGATGGATGCATTAAATTTTGAGCAGATTTAGTTTTATATACTGTCTGGTGTGTCTTTTGTACACTTGATCCTTAAAATTCTTTTTTTCTGATATGCTATTATAATGAAAGTAAGATATGTACTTTGCTTAATATAGGTACAAGCTTAACAGCATTTTTGAATGGCACCTTTAGCTGTGCCCCTCACATAAGTGATTAAATGCTCATTTTACTTATACCATGAGTCTAAGTACTTATTGAGTACTTCAAGACTTCATATTTACTAAGGAAAAATTGCTACACAACATTATTTCTATTATAAACTAATTCATAGGCAAGTTTAAGAAAATGCCTTTGAACTACTGAAAATTTTAATACAGAAAGCAGGAACCCAAAACTGTAGTTCCTGTTACAAGCTTCTGTTATACAGCATTCAGCTCATGTTCTCCAGTTAGTATCTCGAGGAACCAATGCATTAAGGAACTCTGTTTCAAAATGCTAGTTTTCCTTTGATAGGTAGTTACGATTTCTATTAAGTGCAGATCTTCTTTTTTCTTTTCTTTCAAATTACCTGTTAATTCATCGAGTTTGCAAAAAGGGTTTTATAAAGCAACAAACAATAGATTATTTAGAACAAACAACAAATATATTTGGATTACTACTATCCAACAAGTCCTTCATTTGAAATTTTGCAAGTAGAGAAAGTATTAACATTAAGCAGACATTAAAAAGAACCTGTATGTATTTAACCAAAACTAGCATTTCAAGCATTTATAAATATGTGGACACTTGGAAGTGCTTTTGAGGAAGAAAGAACAACAAACAGGAAACATCAATAAATATGATGCTTTGATACTACAGAAATGCTGTATCTACAAACATGTAAGGTTTAATTAAGTTTTTGAGTAATTCTACTCCTTTTTCTTTCCTTGTTTTCTATGGTATAGTCTCAAGAACTAATCTCCATCTTCTCTGATGGCTTTCATTCTTTAAAAGCATTTGTCACAAGCCTGTTGTTCATCTTGAAGCAGCTTAAGAACAGTTTGCTTTGATTAAGATAAATTCTTAAAGACATTAACAGAAGTTTATATTATGATTCACAGCTGAATCATATGTTAGAACTAAAAGGGAAAAAGAAAAAATAAAGAAAAAAGAAGTGGAGAAGGATTCAAAGACAATCTATGACAATGTGTTTCTACTCCTTTTTCATTGAGTTTCTCTGCTCCTGTCATTTTACTCATCAAGTATTGGTAAATGGCATTATGCTCCATAAAGGGCAGTAAACCAAATTTAACTCTTTATTCAGGAAAATATTTTCCAATTATTTTATATTGGTAAGCATACAAATATTGAAGTTTATGTAAGTGCCTAAATTTCATATTGTCAGTTTTATAAAAGCTTCAAAAAATAACAGATTATAGAACATGATGTTACAATCAAATTCCATTAATTCAGGTGTAGACAATTTTTTTCCATTCCTGCAAATTCAACTTTTTTTTTAATCTGAGATACATTAACATTTTTTAGTCCAGATTCTCAGAAAAGCCCACCTCATATTCAGTACTTGGTTGCCAGATAATAATTAGGAAGACAAATTAATGTAGTACATCTTACATGCCAAATTACATTAAAAGCATGTCAAAATAACAGGAAACAAACACTCAGATGTTAGGAAATTTGAGTACTGAATTTTCCCCTTCATGTATTATTTATGGTAGTCCTTAATTTACCTGTTATTTTTTCTATCAGTGATTAATTCTTAAAGAATGGTTTCTAATTATGCTCTTTTATTGTCAATGGTCAATGCATGTGCCCAAGGCTTGTTTATTGCATACTGTTCAAATCTGCAGCATTAAGCTCTTTTTTCCTTTTTTCTTTTTTCCTTTTTTTCTTTTCTTTTTCTTTTTCTTTTTCTTCTTCTTCTTCTTTTTCCTTTTTTTCCAGAATACATCATTATATAATGTTTATTTCAAACACGTTATGGGCTGCAGGAAAATAAGGACACATTTTATATCACTTGTCACTTCCCCAGCAGTTTCCTCTCTTCCCTGTTGTCGAGACTTTCATCTCTGCTTTAAACTGCCACAGTCTAAGAAACTTGGTTTATACCTGGTCCCAGGACACGGTAGCATCCAAGAACCACTGTGCTGCATCTCCTCTAGGACCTCGCTCTGTATGTGTGTTCTGAATTACACAAAAAGCCAACATGACTGGATCTCTCAGAAAATATAATTTCAGACATCTTTTTTAAAAACAGTGATACCCTTTCACTTCTATCGTAAGTACACTGCACAGATTGTTCAGTACCATCATCGCCAGCTTACAGAGATACGCATGTATACTTGAAAATCCAACCTCCCAGAAAAGAATGCTCTATTCATCAGGCTAATGTTGCAGTATTCCCTTCTGCACAGCAGGATTAATGGTGCCAGAAATTGAGTTTTGCAAGGGAGAGCATGACTTTCTCTGAAAAGTTAGCAAATTATCCTCTTCCTGTATGGAAAGAAGATGCAATTGTGCCCTTTAATTATGAGGTTGGAGGACTTATGAACCTTCCAGGTAAAGCCTGCTGAAAAGACCATTAGTCTACCTTGGTGTCCACCAAGACTGGCATTATAATGGAACAGTAAGTAACCTTTGTGGCTTAAGTAGTAATGGCTATCTTAGGCCAGGCACAGTTAAGGCATTTGGAACATCATCTGTGCCATTTGGGAATCCTTGGAAAGAAAATGTCCATATGATACTACCAGATTCACCCACTCAAACTATTTAAAGGAGAAGAATTTAGAAGGTGGTCTTGGGAACCCTGACGATCTCTTTTCCAGAAAGTGCATTTTCCTATCTGACCTTGCTTAGTGACTGATCAGGACGAGATACGGGTTGTAAAGCGCAGTAGGAAGATGTTACTCTCTTGGACACAGATTCTTGAGTCAGGAACCAGAATATAAGTTAAGTGATTTGAAACTAGAGTACAGAATCCTAGTAATTTTCATTCTATTTTGGTTTGTTGAATTTTTAATTCTTTACAACAGCACAGCTTTCACAGAAGAGTTACACACACGTATATAGATCCATCTAATAAGGGCACTCTTGAGAAAGGTGGAAATCTAAGGAATCTAAACTATCCTCTACAGATTACACTACTCGTGGAGGGGAAATAATTGAATCAAAGTCAATTAGATGAGATCTCTAATCACCAGGAAAAAAGGATAAAAAAATCACCTATGCAAAAATGAGCTTGCCTGTACCACCACTGCCTGTTTATAACAAAATTACTTATTTTGGGAGAAAGGAAGGATATGAACACTTCTTAACAGGAGAAAATTGTATCCTGTGCAATCATCTTAGTGCTTAACCCCTATCTTTCAGACGGGATATCTGCTCATATAGAGTAGTCTGGCCTGGGCATGTTGGTACTAAATGTTCAGTAACTTGGCTGTCTGAGACGGGCTGATTCCCCTTTGAGACATCTCATTTTGTCCATGCATCAAATAAGATGGCTGAGTATCTAACTCGTTTTGGACTGGGTTGCAGAACAGGTGCCTGGAACAGAAGTGGTACAACCCACAGCACTGCAGCACAGAAATCCCATTTTGGATACATTCCAGAGTCTTACTCTCATTTTGATGAGTCAAATGAAGCCATGCATTACTCATATTGCTCATGTACAACAGTATTTGCTGGACAGAGCTCTAAATAGATGTTTAATAATAATCATATTCATAATCATAATAATTCTCCAGCTTATTTTCAATTCACTTCCAATTATAATGTTTCATATTCTATGGAATGGGGAAGTACTGGTCTTTAATCTGACTGCAGGCAATTAAATTCTGGGATTATCTTTACACACTATTTACACAATAATAGTTTATCTTTTTCACTTGCACTCGTAATAAGCAGTACAGACTAAATTATCTACATTTGTTCTGAAAGATTTCGAGTTATAGTTTCAGTAAGACTGATCTCTATCAATGACTAATTTATCACAATCATTCAAAAATTGGAAGGTGAGAGTGAAGAGGTGAAAGTTATTTGACATTACCTAATGAAACAGAAACATAACCAGAGTACCTTGTTTGACCCTTTAAATCAATAGATAAGGAGCATATTGCTTTATCAGCAGAGACTTTTCATGAATAATAAATAATTTATGCTTGCTTTCCCTTGTCTATTCACACCACAAAATTTTAATCACAAAACCTGATTATTTTGGGAAGAGAATATATAGTGATTTTTTAAAGTGGTAAAGAATCATAAGCATCGAAGCATTAAAGTACTATGGTTGTTAACCTTTATGATTGCATATAAATAAAGCAAAATTGCTTGCAAATGGGTTTAAATTTTTATTTTATAGGCTGGAAATAGCAATGTTTTCCTTCCATGTCTCTCAAACCTCAAATTATATGTCTGTATATGCAAAGAGAAGTATGCAAGAATTGTTCAATTGACATTCTTAGTGAGATGAATGAGAATTTCACCCAGGCAAAAAATGAGTAAATGGTCAGTATCTGTTTCAAGCTGTTTTAACAGTATCTGTCATATAAACTTAACCTTTTATCCATATGGGTTTATGACAAAATAAAGCTAAATATGCATTTTAAACTGTTTAGTTAAAGCATCTTAAACAATCCATGGGTTCCTGTGCTTCAAAAAGACAGAGAACTCCTAAGGTCCCTTGATGCTCAAGAAGAATGTACTTTTAGAAAATTTAGTATGTTATTCACCCGTATAAAACCAAACTGCAAATCCAGGTGGGGCAGCAGTATGACTTTGCTTCCCTCTCACCGCTTTCACACCTTGAAAGATGGGTTAGCTGTCTCCACAGCAGAGTTCACAAAACAGGGGCTCTAATTTTGATAAATTACGAATTTAGAGAAACCTGTCTGCAGATCCTATAATCTCTCACCTCTTACAAAATGCTTGACAGATTAATCCTAATAAAGATCTGCTCACACAGCAAACAGATTTCTAGTTCTCTCAGCAGTAAGTTAGTGTGTTTCTTGTTAGAATTTGCTTTACATCTGTATTATATCTAGCTCCTTCTAGAAAAAATTGAGAGTAGTTTGCATTGTTTATGATCATAAATTGCTACTGTCTCAGTCTGACATGTCACAATAACATGAGAGTGTCCTGGATGTCCAATTAGCTCATTATCTTTTCACTGGTAGTAACAAAAACCAGATACCCAGAGGAGAATATAATAATAGAGCAAACTTTATTCTCTCAGTTGTACTTCTAGCCCCCCAAAACTTCTAACCTCTGTAATATCACCCTGCAATTGTCTGCTTTCCAGGTGGAAAAATGTTCTTTTTCTCAATTTTTCCTCAACTTTGTGGATGTATTCTTTTCTTTTGATCTTCCTTACCACTTTTCACCTATCTTTTTTAATACTACTACCTTCTTAGCAGGAAACATAGTGAGAGAGCAAGGGGGTGAGGGAACCAGAACCACATACAATACCCAATAACATAATGAATGCTCAGTAACATAATTGCATAGTCATAGGCTTGGTTTTGTCATCTCTAAGTAAAAATTTAGCAAACGTGACTACTTGCCTTCTTCACCACACTTCCGCCTCTTTTGCAGGCATTACCATGCATTTTTCTGAAAGCAGTTTCAAACTTTTCGTATCTGAAGCAAAACTCATCTAAAAATACATATGCAATATCTGAAGTTCAAAAGGGTACACAATGGCTAAAAAAAAAAGAAAAAAAGGTGTGCCTCTGCTCTCTAGTAACCTCTGATTCAGACCTGGACTTATCGATGTCTTTTTTTAAGAGCCAGTACAAGAAGTCTGCTCTCTCTGCAAAAACTAGGTGGGCTGCCTTCTTTCTGGGTTGGTCCTGACTTTTACACATGACATCAGTAGCAAAACAGGATTAATAGAGATGATAGCAGGTTGTTAAACCTTTGATATTCGGTGATATATTTACATGTATATTGCAGTTTCACACAAGAAAAAAAAGGTCAGTCTTAACTGAAACTAAGTGGTAAGGTTTGGAACTAATTTGAGTTGGTTTTGGTTTGCTAAAGAAAAACTGAAACAAAAGAGGCACTGAGATTAACAACACTCTCATACTTAGAGTCAATCTCTTTATGTTAAGGGATTGAATAAAAGCTTATGCCTATTTATGTGTACCATGCCTTTCCAAACGATAAATTAATTCCATATTTGTATATTTCAGTTGTGTTTCTTATACTACTCACAGTTACCAACCAAGTCCTTGGCTATATTTAAAAGAAAAACCAAAATCCTATGCCAGTGTCTTTCAGTATAGCAGTAGGGAAATATTTACATTCCTAAAATAGTAAAGCGAGAGAACATAGATAAAACATTTGATTTCTTTCAGATTTGATGTCTGCTTGGATGTTACCAAGACTAAAAGCAGTGTCTAGAGCAGACATTTAATAATTTGTGATTTACAAATTATTATTACAAATTATTACAAATGTTCTTAATAGTGGTTGAACCTGTCTGGATTACTTCCATAGAACTCCATAAACTCTAAGCTAAGGGCTTTCACAGATTGCTTTAATTAGACACTTGAGGCCTGATTTTCTAAGAAATGCTCCACAGCTGACTGTACGTTATGAATGTTTGCCTGGTTATTCACTTTCCTATGTCCTTAAAAGGGGATCTAGTTGTTCCCTTCAGAAATGAAGTTCTCAGCAGCAGAGGTTATAATTTCAAAAGAAAAATCTTCAATCGGAAGCTGTCAAGTAGACAATTTGTTCCTAATTTTAGACTTCTATGGGACTTCTGCCACCCAAATGTGCAATAGGTACTTACCCTCTGAGCAGAACACTAAATATATTTTCTTCAACAAAGTTTCTTCAGGTAACAAACGTTATATGTAAACTTGCATTTTAAAAATTATTTTCTTATAGACAGACAGGTTTCTAATTTTTTTAGGCACTTTTAAAAATAACTTTATCAGAAGCCTGCTTTGTGAATGTTTTTTTTTTCTCACTACCTTATTTCCTATGCTATAGCTCTCACCTGTGTCCTTTTGGATCGTACTATTCAGGTTACAGGTAATGGTTGTTTAAATTGCATAAGACAGTACTACAAGAATATCTGTAGATTCAGAAGGAAGGTGGAAACATCCAGGACAACAGAGCATACTGGATCAACTATTTTTTCTGTCCCTGGCATTATGTTTGTTTCTAACAGTGTAGTCAGTAGGGCTAACAGTATGTTCCTACTTTGTTCTTAAGACAATTCTACTTTGGAGACGGTAGGGTTTTGTAGTGTGACAATACTTCATTTGTGTTCAAGCTAGCAAAGTCTCTAGACACCTCTAGATTGCCCACAGCAGACATCTGCACTGATATACTTGACATTTGCCTACTCCTACTAGAAAATACCTGAAGCATGATTTACATTTTGCCACAGCTGTCCAGCACCAGACAAATATTCTCTGTCTACAGAAACAATTCAGAAAGGATGAAAGTTAAAGGAAGAGTGTGGTCGCGAACAAGACTGATAGCATCTATGTTGGGTTATGTGATAAAAGCTCATCCACGTACCCACGAAGGAGCCCAGGGACACAATAGCCAAGTGCCCATCTCCACAGGCCCAGAGGAGCACAGGGGCACAATAGCAGTTTGGAACCCAGATTAAGGAGTCCCAGGGAACAAACGACTTCTCTGGGCCCTTCCCAGGGCTGTCTCAGCAGAGCCACAGCCCCGTCATCCAGGCATGAAACCCATAAAGATAAGTAATCTGAAGCAGCTGTCCAGATCACCTAAGGGTGGTCTAAGGGGGTCTGCTACCTAAGGACGTGGGACACACTATGGGATGCAGGGAAAGAGCATTTTGGGATTGCACAGGCTTTTTGCAGGATGTTTAGGGAAGGAATACAAGATGGGGAAAAGGGAGGGGTTCAGCTGATTTAGGGAGGAACGAGTGTGGGAAAAGAAAGGTAAGAAGATAAAAAGGGCTGGTTGTGTGTATGCAGTCTCTCCTGTCGTCTTATTAAACTCCTTTCTAAGTCTTTCCTGAGTGGGGACGTCTCTCTTCTGCCTGCATTGGAAACTGGGAAATCTCGGCCAGCTGTGTGTTGGTGCTGTCTGTCTTCGTGTAAGTGCTCTGCGTGTCTGTGATGTGTGCAGCCAGTCATGCATGTACATGGTGTATATAGGTGCTCTCTGTGTGTATGTCTGCTGGGAACACACCATCACTGCTGGTTGGAGTTGCTGCAGCTTTTCCTCTCCGGGCTGATGGATCTGGCATGATACATTTTCCCCTTACAGAGTTAAAGGAATTTTAACATAATCTATGTAACTGTATTGATTTGGGAAGTGATGTAATGCCAAAAAAAAAAAAAAAAAAAAAAAAAAAAAAAAAAAAAAAAAAGAAAAAAATTAGAAGTCATTAATGATTCCTGCACCAAGCCAGGAGAAAGAAAAAGGACATTTTTGTGGGCACGTGGTCTTCCTTGTCATGTACTTAGTCATAGAGAAATATATTTTTTTTTTTTCCCATTTCCAGATCAAGATAATCTTTACAGTGTTTTAGCCTTCACTCCATCCTTCTTTCATTTCTGGAAAGCCAGCTATCATACTGATAATCTCTTTTTCACAGAGGAAGAAAAATGAAGTAGTTAGAAAATAATACAGTACATTAAAGAAAGGAGAAATAAGATAAATGTTATCTGCCGTTTCAGATAAGAAAACAGAAAGGAGGTCACTAGCTTACTTAGGAAAACTTCTGTGTAGAAATAATCACACAACACTAGAGGAAAGGTAGAGGACAACCCTGGCATGATCTGTCACTCTCAGTGCTCTCTTGTGCCTGGTACTATGGAAGGGCAAAGTGGCTTCAGATAAAGTACATTTGAGTAAAAATAAGTTTAAGAATTGATTTAGGCTTATGGAAACAGAGACAAAACTAAAATATACTGCTAAATACACTGCTTATTCAGGTGTCTGACGCTTTTAATTTGGCAACAAATGTTAGTGGGTATTTTCTATTTTGATTCTGTAACCTGATTCTGCAACTTGATTCCCACAAAATGGGAACAGTAATAACATCTCATGTCACATAGCCTACATTTCAAATAAATGCCTGAGTGCTTGTGAAACACTCAACTGCTACAAAGAAATAAGAAATCTGAATGTCCATACAGAAACACATGATGCTTTCCTCAAATGGGGTTTGAACAAATTTAGCAAATAAAGCTCTGGACCACTTTTAACAATGGAGCTTAAACAAATACTGAGTAGTTGTGTACTGAATGATATTTGGAATTTTCTTAAGGAAAACTAGCACATCTCTGTAATTAAAATCTGTATCATAATGTATGTGCAGCTCCAATGAAGTTGCACAAGAACCCTAGATGTTAATCTTCAAATTCTTGGTTTTGCAACCTTAATATTTCTACCACAATGTTTTTAAAACCGGCAGATTAACTCTTGCCCTCCTCCCTCCCCAGCAATTGTCTCATGATACTGTCCCCTATGTGGACTCCACACCAAGACTTTTTAGTCTACTATACATTGGGTTTTTTTCCTTCTAGGGAGCAGGTACACAAAGAATGTAATGATTAGAGCAGTTGGCAAAGATGTCATAAAGCAGTTCATCTGCCATTTTACAAGCACGGTTCATATACTCAAAGTAGGGTCTCAGAGCAGACCTTTTTCTTAAAATAATATGTCAAAGCTGATCAAAGAGAAACCTACATTAAGAATAAAATATTATATCTGAGATTTCATCTAACCAATTCGCCCTACTTGCACTCTTTCTCGTTCAAGAATTCAAGTTTTAACCTAGTAGCAGAGAGCAAATCCTTCCATGTCAACTAATTCTTATGTGCCTATGAGATACACTTCAATAATGGGTATTTGTTTTTGGCAACCATAGTGATTAAATGTGTTTATTGGCTAAGGTCATAACAACTTGAAGCAAGTATCTGACTTCATTTAATTTCAGAAAATTTGAACAGTCCTTTAACACCAAATAACAGGGATTTGGGGAACAGAACTACAAAACAAGTCCTGCAAGATTTTTCAGGTACCAGACTTTTTGATTAATTGAAAAAAAATTATGAAATACAGAAAGACAACAGATCATCTTACAGATTATTATTTCTGCTAGCAGCTTAAGTTTCTACATCTATAATTTTTAGATCAGTCTTATCAAAAGTTAACAGAAATTGCCAGGTAAAGTTTTCTTGCTGTTAATGTTGTGATCCAGCAAATTTTAAAATATAAATGCTTATGGGAATGATGCAAGTGGAGTGTTTGCTCCTATTTGAGAACCCAAAGCACACGATTCATCAAAGTTAATAAGACTATTAGACAGTTGGTCAGGCTCATAATGAATGACAGATGCTGTATGTAAGATTAATGTTTAAAAGAGGATATCATTCAAGAAAGACTGCCAAAGATTCTCATCATCTTTGCACAGAATTATATAGAAGAAAATGTAAGTATTGTGAATTTCGAGAATGTTAAAAAATGTAACATGTAACAAATCTGTACTGAAAAATAATAAAACCAGAACAATCCATGCCTTGTACCAAAGTTACTAAATAACAGACTTAATTAACTGACAAAAATCTTTTCACTTTAGTGCAAATGAAAAAAAAAAACCAACCCACCAACAAAATCTTCCTATTCTAGTGTCATTTAAAATGGGGGGGGGTACAGAAACCACAATCATGGTATCAACTAGAACCTTCCTTTAATTTCATAATTTACATTTTGGTGATCTGTGTGATTTTCACTCCTCAAAAGTATTAAGAGTTACCTCTTCTTGCATAGTTATGGAAACATTTTCTATAGTAGACAGCATAATCTATCTTTCAAGACGACACGCAACAAAGCAGAACTCTAAAGGGATACATTTAGATTCTACTTTATCCCTTCCATACTTGTTTTACAAAATGTCTGACAGACATGAAACCACATGAAATAACACTGTTTCAGAAGGAATTGAAAATACACTTAACGTTGTCTTCTTACTAGATTAAATCCAGTTGACTAAAACAATGGAGTAGCTTGACTCACAAAAATGTGACCAAAAATTGAACACAATTCTTGCATTATTAAAAGAATAATCCCCTCCAAAAAAGCAAACAAAAATCACCGCCTCCATTTTCCCAACTGCTACAGAGAATCCAGTAACATTCTTATGACAACACTTTTCAATTGAGCTGCTAGATTAAAATGTTTAAATGCGATAGTTATCCTTATTTTTACATGGTTTTAGTGGCTGGGTTAGAGGTAAAGATCCAGTGGAGGAGCTCCAGGTAACAGCGACTTTAGAGGTAGACTTGAAATATAAGGGACTACACTATTCTATGAATTCCAGAAATTGTAGTTCCTGAGGGGTCAAAACCAAAACATGAATGATGGGAATTATACTGTCCGGCTGATATTTCTTACATTTTGAAGCAACACAAAATCTTAAATGACAGAAGAGCTGGCAGTGTGATCAACTAATATTTCAATTTAACATATGACAGGCAATAAACTATGTAGCATACAAAGTATATGGCATACAAAACATTTCTAGGACATCTACAGCCATAATATATTGAGGTGCAAAAGAAATGCTAACTACTGTCATTGGAGAAAAATTACTTTTTATAGCCACTGGATCCTATTCCCAATGACTTTGAACATTCTGCCTCACTTTCCAGCTTCACACTCTTTTGTGGCCAAGAGTCCTCTGTCTGTTGAGAACCAAAAGACGCAATGCCACATGGCTGTGTAAATACTCTCCTCTTCCAGGCCTGCCTTCTGCTTCCACGAGAAAGCCAAGTATATTCATAGCTAGACTATTGCTAATGGTTTGTCCCTGTTACTATGAGCTCTCAGTAGAATTTCGAGAAATAATAATGCTCTCTTGTCTGTCTGTCTGAAATAGTGATACTTTTATATGTTTTAAATAGACGAGTCTCTTCTGGCTAGATAAACTAAACTGGCATTCCAGAAGGCCAATGACATCAGATGATAGCAAATATTATTTTTGAATGTCACAAGAATTTCCTTTTGTCTAACTTTTTTTGAGTACAGAAACAGTGTCACAAATCACTCACCACCAAAATCAAAGAAAATGACACAACTGGCCTTGATAGCTAAGTGATAGCTTCAGATGAAATTGTCCTTATCAGTTACTCTTCTCAATAGTGTCCCTTTAGGACATCATTGAAAATATATATGCGATCTGATCTAATACTTCATCTTTCATGTTTCTAAACGCAGTTTTTGACTGCTATGTAACTCTGGTACAGTCACAGAAGTGCACTGGGACTCAGCATCTGAATTTGGCTTGTTTACCGGTTTCTGTTCAACATTCAATTTACCTTGTACTCTGAAACAAATGTGTGACCTGTTAGATTGGGCACTGGACTGCACGAGGTAAACACAAACTTCTTTTTCCATTATATTTTAAAAAAATATGTTACAGGTTTTCAAAAGGACTCTTGGAAAAAAAAAAAGGAGTAGGGACAAAAGGTTTTATCTATTTTGAAGCAATTTATTTCTTATTTTCCTGGGATAATTCCATTTTCTATTATTGAAATGAAGCCTCAACAGAGTTTTTTACTGTATCCCTGGTCCTTTTGGTTAAGAATAAAATGGGAAGCACTGAATTGTGTAACTTATTGATATGTTTAATGGATCCCTTGAAAACAACAATTCTCAGTCTTAAGTATTTTTCCGCGTGCTGATTTTCATTCAGTTTAATTTTAACTGTAAGTATTTTGATACAGGACACTTGTCTTTTTCTTTGTCACTACAGAGTTTTAAAGAAGTTTGATCATTTTATTACAAATCTCTCTATAACCAGTAATAAGCAAAATGAGAAAATCCCTCTTTTAAAAATTAAATGGTGTTTTTAACCCTCATAGTTATTAATATATTGCTAAACCATTATTTTCAAAAATTGAAAATAATCTTCAATAAATAGCATATCAAAATGCATTTTTAAGATAAATTAATAATTTTAGAAGTCTCAGCTTTGTTTTAACATTCTCAAAGATGGCAATTACGAGTCAAGAGGGTGTAATGTTAACTCACCAATTACAAATCCAAAAGCTGAATGTTCAGGTTTTGACTGTTTAGGATTACAAAAACCCATTTCAATTTAAGTTAATTCTTAGCTAGAAAATATTTAAATGTTAGAGACCTGAAAACTTTGTTCATGGAAATTGTAATGCTATGAAGAAAAATATCCCATACTATAGTCTTCATTTATCTTGTCTTCTAAAATCTTAACTCTGTATTTGTTAACTTGCCATATAATTATGAAAGCACTGTATAAAAAGGCATAAACTTTAGTGAAGGTTCTGATTTGAATAAGTTCACAACTATTATACTCCTTTTATGTGTTTGAAACACCTCTTTGTTATACCTTGATTAATTAATGTAATTCCCTGCATGTGATATACAGCCTGATTTTTTTTACCAGTTTTCAAAAAAAACCCAAGGGGCCCAAATAACAGCTTAGGGAACTCCAAGGTGATTAGTAGTCGCATTTAAAATAGCTGTTCCAAAATAGCCCTATACAACCATAAAGCATTTTAGTAAGACTATTCTACCCAACATATCAGAGATATACAAGAGCCTGTATTTAGCTTGTCTTCAGCTTTATGGATCTCAAACTTCAAAGTGATTTTCTTCTGGCTAATAAGTGTCCAGAATATGCATGCAATCCGTCCAAGAGTTTACTTAATTGGGTCTTTCCTGGTGACTTTAGTTGATCCTACATGGAGCTAAGCTATACTGTAAGGCAAGTTAAGCATCAAGTTTTCCTAGTGTTAGTTGATTTTATAAGGCAACTGTGTTAACTAAGTAGGGTGAATTACATCAAAATCAAAAGTGTATCTTTGAATAAGGTTTCCAGCACCAGTTAAATCATACTTTACATTATAAATATCTTATATTTCAGGAAGAAAGCTTGTAATAGACAATTACTATGAATGATCTTTCTAGTCATTAAGTTATAATAACGCAATATATTAGGTTCAGCTAGTTAATCACAGATTAAACTCAATTCACCTGAACATCCAGTGAGTGCTCAGAGGCATCTGGGCAAAATATTTGCAATGCTATTAGAATTTCCCAGAGCTGACAGGGCAGATTAGTGAGATGTACACTGTGACAGTGCATGCTGTAATCATAATTGCAAAAATCAACTGCAGATATTTGTCATAGACTCTTTATAATATATCTGTGGGAATGCACCTCCTAGTGAAATACTAGGATCCTAGTATTCTATACTTACCTTACTGCAAAATATGTCATTGGGAGAATTGTTAATGCTATAGAGGTTGCTTCTACTTCAGAGAGCACAGTTAAACAGTTTTCAAATATTTCTATCAGAAGTATAATGAATGTATTTGTTAAAGAAGCTTTCTATTTTTCATGTCTCTTCAGAAAAGAAAGGATGAAAAACATTATATTAACTCAAAATACGCACTTTCTAAGATGGAGGATATTTTCTTTCAAAGATATGGAAGTTATTTCCACTGAGAACAGTACATTTTTACTGTTATTATTATTATGTATCTGTTATGTGTTTCTATTATTACTGAGATGTATTCTAGTATTATCTGAGATGCTTTCTATGATAGTTGAATGATTTGAAAAAGAAAACATAGGTAATTGAATTTATGGTATGGAAGACACAAGGTGAAAAGATTGATGGAAATTCATGGAGGCTAAATTCTGAACCCCAAACCAGACATTTGAGCTCCTCATGTAATGCACCACATGAATTAAGAACATATGAAAAGATTATAAGAAGCTGATAAGTAGCTGGGAATGAAAGGCAGCAAAGAGTAAGGCTTAGTAACCTAGCCTGACTGGAAATAACTTCTTCAGTTACGGTTTTTGTCAAAAACATCCTGAATTTGGTTTCCTAATGGTGGTCATCTGTTTATGAAGGTTCTTTTTTACACAGTAGGAAGTATGAAGGACTCCCCAAACCACACAACTAGAGAACCTGACAGGATGGAGAACAACGGGTTCAATCCTGCATTCTGTATAATGCCAAGCGGTAACTTGAACTGCTACCCCAGATGAGAAGCTGGGCTACACATTTACTGAAGGGAAAAGGTTCTTAGTGTCTGTCATGGTTTGATTGCAGGGTGACAATAAAACCGTGGCAGATGTATTGTTAACCCACTCTCCCCCCGCTTTCCCCTTCAGCTCCTCCCTCTCCTCCCTTCCCACTAAGGACAGGTGATTGGGAGGGAAAGAAGGACAGAAAGAAGAGAGTTGGAAAAATTAAAAATGTTTTACTAATGCCACCAATAAAATAGAGAAAATAACACAAAATATAAAAAACCAATCTGGAAAGTCCCAGCAACTGCTCCGGCAGATGTAGGGCCGGCACCCGAATTCCTGGACTGGACTCTGCAGCCAACCGGAACTGGATTCAGTCTGTCACTAGGCCTCAGTTCACAGGGACAACTCGCAAGGTCCTCTCCCAATGTCGGCCATAAGAAAAAGGGACGAGATCCTCGTTATCCCCCACTTTTATATGAAGTATCACGTAAATGCAATGGAATACTTTAGTTGGTCAATTTTCAGTTCACCTCCTGCTTGCACATCTCGCGAGACGCATCATTATCAATGACCTTGCATTCCATTGCTATGTCTACCAAAACATGTATCTAACTTTCAGGAAAACTGCAGTTAGTAAGAAGACTTTAGCTGACAGGGAAATTCACTAAAAGAGAAGCTTGTTTTTAACAAAACCAGGACAGTGTCTCCTGCTGACAATGTCACAATTTATAAATAATTAGATGGTCATCAGGATACAGGAAGGATGTATGAATGATCATATATCCCAGCTCACCTAGGATACTGGAAACCAAATGCATCATCTAGTTAATATTTTATATATCTTAATTCTTTTTACTTGTATTTCTATTTCTTCTGACAAAACTATCTATATTCTGAGTGCAAAGAGTGGATCTTTTCAAAAAGCTCCTTTATACTAAGAACATGAAGTAGATCTCACACCCTTCTAAGGTAGTGTTTTACAGGCAACATCAGGAAAAAACATAATTATGCAAAAATCAAGCTATTATTCATATGATGTTCTTCCTCAGGCATGTAGACTCTGATGCTAATAAAATACAACAGGCTTGTAGTCATTTATTCTGCTGGTCTTTTTAAATGCCTTTTGAATGGTTTTACCTCATTCTGAGCCTTAGTTCATGGTTCTTGCTTTCTAATTGAATAATTAGAAATACCTTTTGTAGGGAAATATCAACAAAATATATTACAGTACTGAGAAAGGGACTGCAAAAAACCTCAACTTTACATTTTCATCTTGCCAGCAACTACTTTATATATTGATAAGAACATCAACATATGTATTTGTCTATGTGTGAATTTTGAATACAAAAAGATTACCTTACTGAGATGAAAACTCAGTGATCTAGAAAATACTTCTAGTATGTATCTTTATAGTCTATTTCTTAATTTGATTAAAACTTTTCTAATGGCCAAGGCTTAGACAGTCACTATATGCTGTAAAGAAATTTGTTGCTGACTACTCATAGTTAAGAGACGTACATATTATTAGGCCCACTTTGCCACTAGAGAACTAGAGAAAAGACGTACTGTCACTAGTTTATTGAGAGTCTTGGACTATTTGTTTTCTGACCTATGGCAAGCACTGCATACCGAGGTGAGACAGAGTAGGAGTGGTAATCTATTAATTTACTTTTGCAATTTGTTGAAAAATACTTTCTTATTCTATAATGATAGACAAGTAAGAACACATCTTGGTAATCAAAATGTCACACACAGGCAAAAGCACACATTACAGATGGGAAAAGCACATCTTCCTTTTACGCTCCTCTAGCCTTCTTGTTTAGTTTACTTTCTTTTTTTTATCTTTTTTTTCCTTTTTTTTTCTGAGTGACAGCTGATATGTGGTATATGAATTTTTGAGTTTAAGGGATGTTATCTCAAGAGCTGGTAAACTAGCGTTATCCACAGAGAACACAGAAACTGATTTCTTGGAAATGAAGCCAGAAGTCTTATATCAATCTTCTCTGAGAGAACACGAAGAAATTATCCACAGCTGGACACACAACTAGTAGTAGGAGTTAACTTTCTCTTTAAAGCACATAGTTCCTAAGGCACATTATTTCATTAGGCAATGCTGCCTACCAACACTGTTTTATATAAAAATTTACCATGGGTAACATATCAGCAAAATATATTTTTGTTACCCTAAAAAAAAATCAAATACTTACTGTAAAAAGTATTAAATATGTCAAATAAACACATTATGTTTTTAAAAGGCTGTGTATGAACTGTATTCTATATGCAGAAATCACTGTTGCCAAGGGAATTAGAAAATGCAAAGAAGTATAGTGCTGTATAGTGCTGCCAAAGAGTTGAATATGTCTGAGAAGAATCATAGAACAGTTCAGATTTGAAGGGACCTTCAAAGGTCATCCAGTCCAACCCCTCTGCAATGAGCAGGGACATCTTCAGCTAGACCAGGTTGCTCAGAGCCTTGTCCAGCCTGGCCTTCAATGTCTCCAGGGATGGGGCATCTACCACCTCTCTGGGCAACCTGTGCCAGCATTTCACCACCCTCATTGTAAAAAAGTTCTTCCTCATGTCTAGTCTGAATCTCCCCTCTTATAGTTTAAAACCACGACCCTTTGTCCTATCACAACAGGCCCTGCTAAAAAGTCTGTTCCCATCTTTCCTATAAGGCCCCTTTTAAGTACTGAAAGGCCACTTCTGGAGCTTTGTCTTCTCCAGGCTGGATATCTGATTTGAGCATACCTTTGGGCAAACATCCTGATTACATAGAGATGGCTTGCACAAACAAATTGTATGTATCCCATTTCATGTCACAAATTGTCTTGATCTTAATTGATTGCTTTACAATATAAAGATTAGGTTCTTATAAACAGTGTGTGTTCCATGTGCCTAAAACACTAGCAGGTTAGATGGCTGGATGTAAAGTGATCTCTTGAATAACTAAAACTAGTTATAATTACAATAATAACACAAGGAATTTTTATACTTTACGAAACAAGCTTATAAAAATAAAAAGCAGATGGTGACATTTTATATTAAATCATAAACCTACATGAAAACCTGTATCTCTCACTTCTAGATAGACTCTGAAAAGGAAAATAAAAAGTTTTCTTCCATGATAAAATCTCCAACTGTATGTCACATATTTGACTAGCATCAGTATATATCCCTTCTGAGATAGTGCCCAGACTGGAAGTAAGCTTATATACAGAAATAGGTATACAGGCAGATTTAAACAGAAGAGGTTGTAAAGGACCTGGCAATAATATGCTCTCTTCACCTTGCACTTTCCTAAGTGTTAGAGTTTACAAATACTGTATTGTAGTGTATTTGAAAGAATATTTCTAACTGCTGCTATGTTAGTGAAAATATAACTCGGTCATAAGCAACTTTATTTAAATTTGGAGGAGATCTTAAAATACTCCTTACAGCTACCCAAATATTACCAATCATAGATTAAACCCTTGGAGTGTTTGTATCTAAAGACTTCCTTCTGCACTAGTGTTTCATCTGGTCGCTGTAAGTCTCTCAACATTATGATGTTAATACACTGGTTAAGTTCATGTCCTCATGTCTCCCTCTAGTGCTTGTAACTGTTCTGTGTATTTTTAACTGGATTTTAGAGGTTCTAGTCAGTGCAGAAGCTGAAGTTTAGTAAGGAAGGTCAAAGAATTCAAACAAGGAGAAACAGGTTTGAAGTGAGATATTTGCTATGTACCTATAAATAGTTACTAGTTTTGGTTTGGGGTTTTTGGGGGGAGAAGTTAAACTAAGAGACAAGTTGCATACAAACCTAATCCTCAAAAGGAAAGTTTAGTCTTGATGATTCTTTTGATCTGATTATTTACACACAATAGTGTGTAAATAATATTCAATATTTGTAGAGCTTCATGATTTTGAACTAAATGGAATAAATCAATAAGAAAATACCACAAGTTGCTTTTAAATGCAATATGATAAATAAGAGTTTATGTTTCCATACATTTCATTACAGTTAGATCTACATATACAGTCACCATCTTGGCTTTAAAAGCCAAATTCCCTATTTTTAAAAGAATTATACATTTCAAATTGAAATACAGAGATATGTGAATACAACCAACAGAAGTAATCTTAGCTGGGACATTACTCGAAGCCTCTATTTGTTAGGAAATGGGCAAGAGAACCTGAAGATTTATTACTCTATTGTCTAAATGAAGGTGCCTGCACACTGTTAACAATCTCTGTGCCATTCAGTCTCCAAACAGTTTGAGCACATATGCTTTCATGCCTGGAATGCCAAAAGTATGAGAACTCAGTACAAAATTTGATGTGTTAAATAAGTGAATGTACACAGCTATTTCTGGCTCAAAGTAGTCTATCAGGATAAGATGTTTCAAAATAGCATACTTCATTGCTGAGAAAATGTATGCAATAGCAAAATATTTTTATCATACTTTTTAATATGGAAATATAAATATTTTTCTATTACTACCATCTCCTTCTCTCCAGTCATTCTTTACCCTTCTCTCCTCTTTCAGTTTAATGCATGTTTTTCTATTACTGATTTGAATCACTCTTAGAAATAATCCAGAGGTATCCTCTGATTGAAAATTCTGCCTCAGACTACGTATCCGGTTGGTATGTGTGTATACAAATGAGTCTCAGACATGAAAGATAGGGAGAGAGCTGTTACATTATTCATTCAATTTCTCAACCACAAAGATGATGCTTTGAAGAATATTCTGCGGATGATGAGAGTGTGCAAACTACTATGCACAGTAACATGCCCTCATAAGTCCAATAAAACATTACTAGTCAAGTTAGAGTGGACTGTTAGTTTAAGTGCTTTTTATATTGTAAAATCTATTTTTAACAATAAAAATGGTTCTTAGAAGACAGCTTCAAGGAACAAGGGAGTTTTTATATCAAAATATTTCCATCAGGAGTATGCGTACTGTCAAAGAGAAATAGTCAGTTGCAAGCCTCTGTGCAGGGAGCCTTGTGTGCCTATGGGCTCTGTGAAGGGCTGGAACAGAATCTCTTGTCTCTTCTGAGAGCCTCTCCCACTCAGAAAATTGTGAAGAAAAATCAAACTACCATCCTCTCTGTGGGAGTAGCTGCTCAGATGTCCAGTTGTGCTCTCATCACCTACAACAATCAAGCTCACAGGAACATTGGCAATCACACACTTCTCTGCATTTAATATTGGCCTCGCTTTGTTCAGTTAATTCAGTTCTCTTCTTCCATCTGAGCTTCAAACAAAGGTTTGGGAAACAAGAGTGAAAGCCAAAACCAAACTGAGTCCAAAGAGATAATAATCTTTCTTTCTTCATGTTAACTCTGATGGATGTGACAAAGTTCCTTTCTCAGCCCTTGCAAGGTCAATAAAAGATTCCACTGACTAGAACTAATCAAGCTTTACTAAAAATTGGCAGTTAATTAGACTCCGAGTTTTTCTTCTAGTTCAGACTGGTTTGGGATTTTATTACAAAGAAGTCAGATGACTCAAGGCCAATTGTGCTTAATCACTGAAAGAAGCAAGAGGCTGGTGTATCACTTGTGTCAATACGTTTCTTTGTCATTGGGTGATTATGGTATGACGCTGCTCAGTTTATCAGCTGTTCCACATGCAATGGATTATCAGATCTGAATTAGTACTTCTTTGGCATTCTCCAAAATTTATCTTAAAATCTATTTTAGTTGTGGAATGTTTTTCCTTATACTATTGGAGAAACACACACATTGCTATGACATTTTATTAACTGCGCTTACAGAGATAACGAGAATCTTAAGATAGGACATATTCTTATGCAGGTAAGGAGAATGCTTAAGGAGTTGTATGAAAGCCTTAGTTCTCATATTTAATTTAATTACAAAGCAATCAATGTATTGTTCAGAACAAAAACTGACATGATAATGTTAGATAGTAAGATACCATATCTAATATATTTAGCTCCTAGGCATGAAGAAATAATTTCAAGATAAATGTTTTTCATGTTTGAGCTGCAGTCTTTGCAAAATAAAGAATACCTTGATTGGAATACTGTATCACTGGAATGACAGTATGGCGTATCAGATCAAAGGCAGGTTCTGTTACTATTAGAAGGGAACCATACCTTACAGATAATCTTATTGCCTCCACAAGCAGAATATTACTTTGCATGAATAAGCTTATTAGCAATATGATCTTTCATCAAGTTGAATATTCACTATTCTTCTTCCTTTCTCTCTCCATATACATGCATGAAAGTGAGGTTTTGTTACTTGCTAGCCAAAGTACTTGGCCATTTAAACAACAAGTAATCTGCTCCGTACAAACTGGTGGGGTAGTCTCACAGTCCACACAACAGAAAGGAAAAAGCACAAAAGAAATTGTGATTCTGAGTCATAATTCACTTCCTGGTGTGCTCATGGACTGCACAGCTTCTCATTACCCCTTTGCACAGGGTGAATCAGAGAAACACAATTTAGACAACAAATATTAGATCTTAAAATATGATTGAATGAGTACAGCGGGATCCCGCTCTACTGAAACGAATATAGCCTTCTGCATACAAGTTTAAAGTCCACTCTTTGAACTTGACAGAAGAAAATCATACAAATATTTGCTTTAGATTTTTCTAAATCATCAAGTTAAAAAGACCTGGTGGAAGCACTTAACAAACTCCTGACAGAACCATGTTTCTAATCAAATTTATACAAATTGTTCTCCATTTGCCCTCAGCACAAAAATCCCTAGGTTTCCTAAATGCGTGGATTCAGAGAAGCCCATTTGTGGATTACATAGGAGGCAAAAGTGAAGTCTTTCAGGGTTCTAAACAATTCACAGGAGCACAGAATTTAAACGTGAGAGCATTTAGGCTTTTGTGTCCTGTATTTCTTAAGTATGACTCCAGAAACTCTAAAATGACAGATTTTTTGTCTCAGAGGAGGGGTCTTAGGGTTTTACTAATAATTTAGATAGTTTCATTTAGGACTAGAAGGATATCAAATTTTGAAATATCAAGCAAACGAAATTGCCTTTCTCCATACAAAACAAAATTCCTATTTTAGAAATACTTTTTCTATCAGTTGGCAATGAGTAGTTATGAAATTGCACACTCTGCTGATATGTTTCTGATAAAAGATTATGTCCTTCAGTTCAAAGTAGATAATTGCCAGACTGAAAGTGGTTTACATGGATGAGACATACTATCTGGTACTAAAATTGATCTAAATTATTAATTAATTTTTTAAAAGGAAAAAGATTTAGTAAGTAATATTAAAGGTTTCAACTTCAGCGTTTCCTAAGAAATAAAACATGTTGAAAGCATTTTTTCAGCTGGATCACATTTGACTGGTAGAAAAACCAAAGAATAAAGACAAAATTATGGCAAACTATCCACTTAGAATAAAACCAAATATTATCATAATATATTATGCTATTAGATGTCTTCCATTTTACCTAGTATTCTGTCACAGATGATTGTATCTGGAAGGTATTGTGATGTATTAAATTGAGAATGAGACTTTACAACAAAGTTTTGAGCAAGGAGGAAATACAGATGTTAATCAAAGAGAAGCAGCATGTGGTATTTGCAATTAAGTTAAAGTCAAGTTAAAATCATTTGGTTGGTACAACAGCAGTACATAAGACAGAAAAAGCAGCATTCTATAAAAAATTCAGCATTATTAGGATATAATAAAAATTATCTGGGGTTTTTATGTCATCATAGAAAGGACCCCAGAATACAGTCGTACACTATCATAGTAAAACAGTACATATGAAGAGACCAGACCAGACAAGAAAACTCTTTATGCAAGCAAAGGTGTAAAGTTACGCTGTAATACCTTGCCAAATACTGTCACGTGCAGTAGATGACAAACTAAGACAGCTTGGATTGAAAATTCTACTTGTCATGCAAAGGTGACATACTTGCAATATTGTAACATATTTTCCTATATTCAACTCATGTCTACAGATGCTTAGGTTTGAGGATGCTTTAAAGGCCAGATTATTTTTTGACTAGTACCTTGACTTAACTAATGTTCTTGTTGAGTAAAATCCAGTTCTTTGTAAACTGCAGTAGCAGCTCCATTTCAGTACCGGATATCTGTACAATACACATAGTATTTATACTCTAAAAAGAGAAGTCTCAAAACAAAGGAATGCTGACAGAAGATTAATGAAATATTTTTTCCTGGCAACAGAATTCTTTCTTTTGCTAAAAATATTTTAAATTATTAATGTAATTTTTGTCATATTCATATAATTTTCTATAGAGAAGAGTAAACAGAAATGTCAGTGAACATGAATTAGTCATGCATTATAAAAAATAAGTCAGAAATCAAATTGATATATATACATGTGATTTAGACTAGTCCACAAAAAGTATTTTCAAACCTCATGCAGTAAGTCAGCTGAAATGTATTTTTGAAACAAGAATCTAACAAAAAAACCAGCATTTTTCATTTTTAAAGAGATGTACAATTTTTTTTAGGAAGTATTTGAAAGAGAAAAAAAAAACCAAGTAAAGTAATTTCAAACAAACCAGTTTAATTCTAAAGAAAAAAAAATCTGATATGACAAAATAATAGGTTCTGCTTTCAGTTAGTCACTAGAGCAATACTGAATTTGCTGAGCTATGAATGTTACAGCATTAAGGAACAAAGTTGCTATGCTCAGTAATGAGCCAGTTTTTGCTTACAGATGTTTTTTGGAGAAAAGATTTACATGTTCTCGTTATCTCTGAACACCCGTGAGAAAGCAGAGCGCAAGCAGACTGTCCCCACAGTTTACACGGGGAAAAGGTTCCTGTTTATCATAATGATCTCTTGAATCTTTTTAATCCTCTGTTAAAAAGAGCAAGACAGCTGCATTTGAAGCCTTTCTTCCAGCTCTGTATTGCTCAGTTGTTGCTTTTTCGTGGAATTGGGGGATTGGTGTAATTAGACTGAAGGGAGTTGGGTCATGCTTAACAATTAACTCTGCTAATACAGCTGATGTGTCCAAATGTTCCTTTTGGGTATCTTTGTAAACATTTTCTCCTGATAATTCTCCACTCTCCACTTCTTACAATAATGAATTGGCATCTCCTTCCACTATCTACCATCCATGCTTATCAACTTTCAAGTTAAATATGTGGGAATACAATTTATTAAGAATCAGAGCCAATAATTATATTACAAGAGATGGATAAGGTGACCTCAGAAAGCAGATTATGGGCTTACATTAGTGCAGACTGGGCATCAACATTTATAATAATTCATCAGGAAGATTAGGAATTCTATACTGCTGAATACTTCTACAATTGCAACTCATCAGTAAAATATAATTAAACCATTGTATTACAGTCTTTAATTTGGATAATTTATGTTACAGTTAGATGAGGTTTGATCCTGGAAGGAGCTAAGACCTGAGTTAGTAGAGTTAATGGAACTCAGTACTTTACAGAATCAGGCCCGAGACAGCAAACTTTGCAGTTGCAGAAAGGTGAGCACAAGAAGGGTCAGAAGTTGTTAGAAGAAAGAAATATCTTTGAAAAAAAGTAAGTTATCTTACAAAAAAAAGTAGCAAACAATATACACAAAAGTTACAGAATTAAATTATGCATCATGATACCAGCACCATCACAGAGCAGCAGTGACAGGAATAGACATTTCTATTAGCAAACACAGCAACATGGAATCAAGTGTCATTAGACTAACGAGACAAACGTTCTTTTCCTTGTTCCACTACTGAGGTATTTTGCCCCTTCTCTTGTTCTTCTGCTTTTCTGATGTTATATTTTTCAGAGCTCTCTCCCTCATATGGTATACAGTGCTTAAGAGGACAGCTCCTTAATCATTATTATAATCACCAGGACTGTTTCTAAGACAAAACCACAAAATATATGTGTTAGTTATGAATTCCATTCTTCTGGAGAAAGAGATATAAGCACACAGAAATAACGAAAATGTCTATATTAAAAATCGCAATAAAATCTGTTTCTGCCAAACACCGAAGTGCCTGACTCGCTGAGCACTGCCCTGCTTGAGCTTTGCATACAGCACTTCTATGGTCAGCGCTTGTTCAAACCCAGAACTGATATGCTTGGCAGAAGTTAGCTCCTAATTTCCATGTAAGCCTGTTATCATCCAGAAACAAACAAACAAAAACCAAAAACAAAACAAAACAAAAAAGCACCATAGAAATCCAGAGGCCAGATCTAGCAGGTGTTTTCAGATCATGCCTAGCACACATTGACAGGAGTAACCTACTTCCAAGCTTCAGCTGTGACTGCTTTATGTCTGTGGAGAGAAACAAGGAATGCAGCCCCAGTCCTGGTGAGGAGTGAGGAAATCAGAGCCTGCAACTTCAGTTGTCCAGCTCATGATTCTCTGAGATCTCTGCCTCCTCCTTGACCCCCGCTTTAGACTTTAGCCTATCTCTGTAACACCATTAAGCTATTCTTCATATGACATATGTGCATTCAGGTTTTAGCTTAGACCTGTAGTACACAGTTCATGTGAACCTCTCCATCAGCCGTGGATGAGATGACAGAATTTCTTTCATTTCAGAGGACGCCCAAGTGGAAGATTCAGTCAAAACACACAACGCTTTTGCTCCTGAATTAGCTTCCTCCATTAAAGGTGACACATGCTTCAGATACAGAACCCATCATGGAACCTTCGTGCCTGTCTCTGTACATCTGACAACATCCTCTTTGCAACAGTGTCCTCCTTTCCTGACAGCCCTACCTTTCATGTTGCTTTCTGCTGCTCTCTTTCCACCGACTAAGATACAGCTAAGTGCTCTGGTATTAACAAAACAAAACAAAAACAAATGAACAAAAAACCAACCAACAACCAAACAACAAAAAAATGCACCAGTGAAATCTTCCAGCTCGGCTAAAGCAAAATCTTACAATTCACCTCTATGAATGAATGCAGTTGTACATATTGATTAAGGACCAAAAATCCTGCTATAAGCTCATAATGAAGGAGGCCTTGCCCATCCACAGTGTTCTCATAGTGCATGGGATTTTCTTCAACTCTTGAATCTTTCTAGACATGCTGTGAATAGCTCTTTGTCTTCAGGAACTAGAGGACAGAACTGTGACATGGAAGAGGCAGATAAGGCTCCTCTGGAATAGCTGAGATTCTGCCTGTCTGGCCCATAAAAGTCTAGGAACATTTGTACTTCCTTTCCCATGGTCATAAACTCTGGAGAGAATGTGGAACTTGTGTCAAAGGGGAAGACTACTTATTCAATGAGTTATGTTGCTTATCCTTATCCTTATTTAAGAATTCGTCTGAATCAGACAATTGCTATCAGAAACATCCGCCTCTGCTAAGAACTGTGGGGGTATTTTTGTCTTGTAGGCCTTGCTTGAGATGGGGAAAATCCTAATTTAAGACTTCCTGGACTCCTTCTCTTCTTTGTCTCCCATATACAATCTTGGCTCTTGGACAGTTGTGGTAAGGGCTCATATTTTAGTGCTCAAAAGGACCAAATTCACACTGAGCTGTGTAATGATATTCCAAATAAGTTGATAAAGAGTTGTAAATTACTGAAAAATCAAATGAACAATGAGAAATGCACCACTGGACAGAAAGGACAATATAAAAGCAAACTAGAAAACAAGGCAGTATAACAGATGAGCAGAGAGTTAACACTTGCTCTGACTGATTCTTCTGCCTCTGCCTCTGAAATCTCAGTTAGCAAGACAGTCCTCTTTCTGGGTCCATTGATTGCCACTAAACCACAATAAAATATGAAGAAAAAGCAATTCAACTTACCAAAGTTGGTTGTACAAACATTCTCTTCCCCTCTGCTCCTGGGAAAGCAGCTATTATGGATGGCAATGTATGGGTCACTACTCCCTCAGGGACCCTGAATACTAGCAAGAGGGACTGGTTTTATACTGGCAGTATACTGGCAGTATTTAGCATTTGTCTGCATTTGGATAGATTCCAGTCATTGTTCAGTTTTGAATAAGTAAGTGTTAGGGCATTGGGTACGTAACAGATTATTTTTATGCTATCTTTTATGAATGTGAGCCTACTTTTTTTTTATTTATATATATTTTAATTTTTTACTGACTGTAAAAGTTGCATCCATTTACAAAATGTACATCAACGAAAATTAAATTCAGCATGTGAAACAAAATTATACAAAGTATTACAATTAGGTTCACTAAATCCAAGCATAATTACAATATTTTCATGCGACTTTGTTAACTCACTATTAGTTATAGAAAAGTAGCTCAAATTATCACTCTTTTTTACCTGCAACAAATTTGCATGACATAATTCATTGGTTATTCTGAAGAAATGTCATAAGAAATGCCTGTTTTGTGCCAAGAACTCTCATGAAAGTGTGATTTGACATCAGATATTTCTGATGTTTTCAAGAACCAGATTTTCAGTGCAACTTGATCAACAGTGATTAAAAGTTATGCTTCAAAAGTGGTATTTCTCTAACATGATCCTTTCTATCCCTTTTCTAGATCCAGGAATATTCTTATTTCACTTGCCACTCCCAGCGTGAATTTCTGTCAGGAATAATGTCGTTGTTATTAGAACTATTATCCACAAACTATTATTACTTTCTTACAGTAATACATAAAGGCTGCACTCAGGGAAACGCAAGTTCCATTATACAGTAGCAAAAATTAAGGACAGACTATAAGCTTCCTAGATAATAAATATGATATAAACAAATCAAAAGACAGTCTTGTATTTTTTTCAGAAGAGAATTTTAGTACTGACACTCTAGAAATGTATCCATGTTAACAAGTATCTATGCATGTAATTGTAGGGCTGTAAAATATACTGGCTACAGTTCTTCAGTTTTTCTTTTAGTCATACTTTGATAAAGGGGTTTATTTTTGAGAGATTACCCAGCCCACAATAATAAAAAAGCTTACTGCTAACTCACTGCAAAATGTAAAGACTGTTTGGAGAACAGCATGTTTGGACTCAGCAAAACCCAGAAATTTTGTAGAATTGGTCAAAATGCTGCTAAAATTTTTACCAACTGGAAATCTCATTGTGCCAAAAAAGAAAAATTGCATTAAGTCTTTCATTTCTTATTACTCCTTTTGCCTTCTGCTTTTGCAATTTACCAAAAAAAGAAATCCTGCATTTTCCAAGAATATCATTTAACAAGTTACTTTTCTTACAATATTTTTCAGGGATAAAAATATATAGAAAAAGCACTGTAATTTTATCCCTGATATTTTTGCTTTTAGTTGGTGATTGATTATGTCCACAACATTCCTGAGGGTCATTCTAGTACAGGCATCCGTATAAGCACCTCTCCATAAAGTGTCCTTCCTGCATTCACACAGCAGACCTTCCAGGATTTGTTCCAGCTCCAACCTTTTTATACAACAGCTATTCTGCAACCTTATTATACAGCACTACATAAGGAGCTCTACCTTACCCCTGCAGTGTCCTGTAACAAAAATAGTGGAAATCATGGGCCAGGGCAGTATCTCTGCATTCGTTACTGTCTATACTGTCCTCCCAGGGCCCTTCTACATCCTGGAAGCCAACAGCCTTCCTAAGGTAGAGTGCCCTGTATCTGTCTGCATAGGGCTGGCCTGCTGGAATATCTACACCAAACAGGACAGTGTTTCCTGTCCCCATTCCAAAGTGACCCATGTACTGCAGAGGTGAGGCACACTAGCATGCCTTACACACAGGCTCTCTTCATCACCTCACAGGTTGTACGAGCCTGTGCCTTAAAGAGAATCTACAACCTTAACCTGAACTCTACAGAGCTTAACACCACAGGGGTACAGAGCAGGCCACTGCAAGGAAAAAGTAGGAAGAAATCCTTCTGTACTCCATGTAAGAGGGGAAGAGCAGTAGAATTTGGGAACCGAGCCAGGGGACACACATTTTATTCCTGCTAAAAGCCAGGAATATGCTTTACTGTTTCCTAGGCAAAAACATTCTTCCTCAGAGTTTATAAAGGACAGGACCTTATAATGAGCATCCAAAGAATTGCTTTCCAAGGGATACATATTCTGTGATCTTCCAATAAAAACCAAACAAGGAACTAGACGAGGTGACCCCATCTCCCTGTCCTGGGATACTCTGACCCAGGAGTATTGGGCTCTCGTTCCCAAGAGATGAAGACACTTTATCAGACAAGCAACATCAAAAGGAGCCTCTTCAGCGATCAGCAATCGGTGAACAGCATTTCACCTTCAACAACATTGATTCCTACTACTGATTCTGCTTTACTGATGCTGCTGTATCAGTTAAAGCTTCAGATTGTGTGTATTACAGTAAACACCTACTTGAAGACCCATAAAATATTTCAAAGAGATAGACAAGAGTAGACATCTTTACCGTTAACTGATGTAAAAATGTCAAGTAGTGAATCTACTTCCTATAAGTTTTAAAACCATTAACACAACAAAAAATGCTGCTAAAGTATTCAAAAGAGTTTGCCAGAGACCTTCACTTCTATAGCAAGAGCTTCATTGATATGACTGAAATTATCTCAATTTATTCTAGAAGTGTGTTAAATCCTTCATGCTCTACAGATTTATTGGAATAACTCAGACAGGGACAATGGTGATGCGAGAGAACACCACACACCTGCACCTCAAAACACAGCCAGCAAAACTTACTAAAGCATCCTGTCTGAGCAGCCAGCTTCTTTAGCCCTTCATGACTGACAGTCAGCCAGTTCACGTAACTATTCTAGCTTATCAAACAAAAAAGACCAGCACACTGAATTTCAAATAATGTCAAAGCTTGTACATATCATACAATATTATTTCATAAGCTATGTTGCATTTGACAGGTGTCATTTTCTTTAAAAACTCCCATGTAACTGGCAGCTTCTTAAAATACTTCTTTGTCTAGCTCGTAGACTGTAAACAACTGTAAGATAAATACAATGACAGGTAGAAAATTAGTAGACAAGAGAGGTCAGCCACTTTTAGAAAATCACATCCGTAAGAGTATTTTTGTTAGTACCTGCAGCGTAAGATTCTGGTGCAAGTTTCTCTTTTCCTTGTACAGAATTCTGCCACCCTAAGGGCCTAGGAAGCATGTTCCCTACCAAAGAAAATGCTTTCACATTATCTGTGATAAAAATGAATTTTTAAGTTCCTATATAAGTAACAGGGAAGGAAACCTCATTCTTTCTAGTGTTTGTTTAGCAGCTAGACTTCAAACATTCTCTGAAAAGCAAAATCTCCAGGAAAAGGAAAATAGAAACACAACAAGCACACTGAACAGATGAAAGGTTTTCAACTGCATCTGCAGATTAAATAACAGGTTAACAATGATGGGAACCAAGTGTATAATTAAAAATCCAAGATAAAGGAAGGAACCAGACTACACAAGGTTCACCACAAGTATTAATTCTTCTACAAATAATTTTGTAGTGTTAGTGTTATTATTTTATACACCCTAGAATGAGAAGTTTATTATTTGAGCAATGGGGGTTCATGAAGCTTCAATGTCACCCTGAATTTATTCTTTAAACTTCTGTATACAAGAAAAATAGCAGCTGCAAACATCTGCATTTTAATGAAAACGAATTCTTCTGTATCAGTTGAATGAGAAAGTCAGCAAATGCCACAATATTTTGGGGTGCTATTGCTTTAGCTTATAACAAACTTCATCCTGATGCAAAATACGTCATTGCCCAGAAATATTTATTGCATTACTGCATTGGAAAAAATAACCAAGAGCTCCCTCTATGTGACTCTGGACGCATTACTTTGTTGGTTTGTGTATAGATATATTTGTTTTATATTTTATAGGTCTTACTGTGAATGATGTATATAACAAATAGACAAAATTATCTAAAAAAATCAGAATTCTCAGCACTAGACTGAAATGGTGGGGGTTGGTTTGTTTGTTTGGGGTTTGCTTGTTTGTTTTTCAGCAAAATTATAGAGAATAATTACAGGCTAAAAAAGGTAATGTGATATTATGTTCTATTGAATGAGTTGGTAGTAAAGGACCGTTGAAGGTACAGGGCTAGAATTTCAGATTAAGCATGCCTAGTTTGTGACACAAGCACTTCTGCCTGAAAGTAAATTAAACTAGTCTAATAAGAAACATCTGAGGAGGCTCATTATTATTGCCTCTGTCAGATGACAATGGAATTCACCATTCTCAGCTGTTTTCCCTGCCTCTCTGTTGAAAGCTTCTGCTCCCACAGCAGGAACAACTCCTGAACCCTCACAGATTGTTCACCATCTCACACAGATCACCATACCAAGTTATATTGATGCTTCTTGGGGTTACTTTAATATCCTGGCTAGTAAACGACAGTTGTTCAGAATTTGTTTCATGTGTGGTTGCTCCTGCTGCAGAAGCAATAATCTCCAAGAGAATGCCAGGCAGACAAACAGTAATTGCTCCAGCCAAATGCACTGCAATCATTTGTGTTTGTAAATTAAAATTCTGAACAAAAAGGTGATTCTTTAGAGATGCATTGTAGAAACGGGATCCGTTACAACATTTCCAGCCTATCTTTGCAAGGCTACTCCTGCCTTATGTAAACAATTTCTAAAGCTATTTGTAATTTTTCACAGAATGTTGGCAGACAATTCAGGAACTAAGGGGGAGAAAATGCCTTAATGAAAAAGAATCAATAATGCATTATGGTAGCGAGTCCTGTTAACATACAGTCACTGTAGATATTACTTACTGCCTTGAAGCTGTATAACATGATTCTGAATTTCATTGCACTTTCTAAATAAAATAAAGCCATCACTTACCCATCCTCTCCTTCCAGAAACAAAACTTTTGCCAGCACATTTCAAATTTAAGGTGGAAAATTACTTTGTATCTTGAAGTTTTTGTCAGTTCTATTATAAATTTAACAAGCCCTGGGATTGATGTGATCAATGTTACAGGTAACTAACATGTTAACATCTTGTAAGTCTTACTGTTTGAGGTTTCCTCCCTTCTCCTCAGTGGCTCAGCTGACAAGCATTTTACACAGAGAAAAGCAAACGAAGAATGCTGGTAGCACACTGACTTCACAAATTCCTTCCTCACACCCTGAGGAAAGAACAAATTTTCCTTAACTTCAGAATCACTGGTTATCTAGCAGAAATACTTATTGCCTCTACACCAAAACTTCCACCAAAATATGTCACTTTGACCAGGGCACTGTTTTCTTGTCAACATGTGTTGAGGCAATTGCTGAAAAGATCCTCCAAGACTAATCTAGGGACATTCAGAAACACGGCATCCTAAGAAGGCTGCTTCAGGAGTCTTAGGATTTAATTATAGGAATGATGGTAACCAGCCTGGATCCAGGTATGACAAGACAGATGTGCATACTTCTGATAATGATAATCTGCTCAGTATTAGTAATTTTCTGGCAATCACAATATCAGATCTCTGGCAACTCTGTGCAAGTTTTCTGGCTGCTTGAGCCTGTGCAGTAGTATATTCGCTGCCTTTGTGTGACTACCTAATTACAGTAAATTTACCGTGATGTGATCACACAATTATTTGGGCAGACAGGCCTAACAAAATTATATCAATCTTCACAACCAATGGCAGGAGCAGTGCGGGGAGGACAGCCAACATAGTTGAATCTTCCTTAGCTGCCAGAATGGTGGGAGGGAGACCGCTGGCACCTGCTGCCTGTTAAGAGGAAGTAGCTTTTCATTTTGAGTAAAAGATTAAGTATTAACTCCAGGATCTAAAAGTGTATACTGAGAAATTCTATTCAATAATGAAACTTTTAGAAGAAGTATATTGTGTGGATTTGACTCTACTGAGAAAGGACATCTTAATACTGAATTGTATCTTTTGTTAATATTTAAATATGGGTCAGGCAACACCAGTGTGAATTTGCATTCATAATTCCTTTCTGAAAAGATAATTTGACATGCTCTCCTTTTTCACTTTGCTGTGTATTCAGCTTTAGTTGCAAAGATCATTTACTGTGCTAATGCCTTTCCCCTTCAAAAATGTCTGTGCATGCCATGTCTCATGATGAACACCCATTTGTAAACAAAGTAGTGATTCATTATTATAGCTGAAGGGCATCGTTTTACCTGGATATAAATTCATCATTTTTTAATGCCTCACAGCTTGATGCTTGAAATCTCATCAAGCACTCTGAAAGCTTCGTTGACACAGATTGATGATCCAAACAATTAACTTAATAATGGCATCAGCAACTGGAGGTTAGTATCAACCAGAGGAAGAGTGAGTCAAGTTCATCCCTAGTGTATGCCTAATAAAGTCAGAGGATGTGCACTTGGGATCTATTTATTGCAAACGATATATTTGACCCCTTTTTTCTTTTTCTGAGCTAACTTTATGAGTCTAGCTATACTGCATTAAGTACTCTGAAGCTTTTTTTTTTAACAGGTTAGGTAGTGTTAAACACTATAAACAACACTACTTTCTCAGAATGATTTCAATAAAGCTAATAATCAGTGAATATTCTGGTAGAGCTCAGCTGGAGATAGCCACTTCTCAGCTGTTAATTACTACACCCCACCTGAGATACGGAGATACGGTAACTGCCCACGTACGTACTTCTGGTCTGCTCTAAAACATAGTAAAACAGCATTCGGTAAAATCCTCACTCTGTTGTTTTTCTAGCTTCTCTAGCTAGAAAAGCTTTCCTGTTTTCCAGCATTGTCTTTGTCAATGCATCCCTGCATGACCTGCGAATCCACTGATGAACATATGGCATCATTTGGCATAATTTCAGGCTGAACTAGTCATAATTGTCTTAAGGAAGATCTTCTGCTACAGACTTTGATGGATTCTAGAAGATTGCAGCCTTTACAACAACTTAATCATTATACCCTTTGCTATCAATCTTTCTGCAGTATTAGCCTCAGCATTTAAAGAAATACAAACTACCAGCTCTTAAAACTAGGGAACTCAGTTCTTTCTTAGAAGTCTGTGATAGTTTAACAGTGAACCTAATGTCTTGTGCCAACTGACGTAATCATACCTGGCAAACAGTGCCTGGGAACTGCCAGTTTCAGGCTGGAGACAGACAGATGAATAGCTTTTCTTTCTGAAGAGACCCAGGTGCTTGGAGTTATATGTAAAGAACTTAGGTACTGCCTTGAAGCTAAGCTGTTTTATCCTCTCTTTGATAGTAATAAATGGGAGAAATTCAGGAGTCAGATGACTATAAAAGTACTCAGGATCCAAAGATGACACCTGCCACTGTCTGTCTGCCTCTTTTTTCTTTTTTTTTTTGAAGTTTTTGTCATTTTTTATAATGATAATTTATACAGCCTTGTCACGCCCTTCCTCTACCAGAGTTATTCTAACTCAGATTTGGAATAAATTCTTCAGATATTTCACAGCAGTTGATACGTCTTTAATGGTACAGTTAGGCTTCCCATGTTAACACTAATCCTTTTCCACTCATAAATCTGGCACCAGAGAAAAAGCATGAGTGCTTAGCTAAGTAATTTTCCTACCTATAGGAATTCAGGCACAAGTACACACAGACTTGTATTTGCCAGGTCCGTTGCATGCATCAGTGATCTCACAGTTGCAGTTTAGTTGCTGAAGCAACAAAACCTTACATATTAGATATGAAGACACTATTCACTACCTTGCGAATAGTGATTTTCCTCCAGTTACTAACGAATTAAGACAAGCATGGTGTAACTGTACCAAACCTTCTTGTATTAAGATGCTGGGGATGTTCAATATGGGGTTGTTTTTGAGAGAAGCAAAAGTCAGATTAAAATCATTCTAAGGAAACAGACTATTAGAGAAAACACAGCATACAAATAAAGATGATGACACTCCATACATAGTCAAAAGTACATATTTGCTTGCTAATGTCTAATGCATAAAAAAGAAATACTGAGGAATGGAGGATGGTGACCAGTAGAGAGTAAGCATGAAAAGAAGAGGAACTATCAGGGAGTTACATACAGCCAGGTCAACTGGAGATATAGTCATGCTCCTGAAGTATGATAAGCTGTAGGGAAGATGAGAATGCATACACATGCATATATTTTAAAATCATTTATCTCTTTCAGTTCTAGATTAAATTCTTTGCTACTGCTCATAATTTCTGAAAAGCAATTAATCTAAGTTGAATCTGAAGAAGTAAATGTGAACATCTATTTATTCTTTTTCATAATGTAAGAGCAAAGAGCCATTCAACAAAATTGAAAGACAACAGGCTTGAAGTTAAAAGAGAATATTATTATAAAGCACATAATTAATGTGTTGAACTCTCCATCATAAGATAACAATGTGATAGCAGCACACAGAAAAAGCATACATTTAATGATAATTTGTTACACTAGACAGAATATTAAAATACATTTTCATCGATGTAAAGCAATTAGAGTATTGCTAGATATATCAGATGTTATGACAAACCAATAAAAGCAAGGAAACGAAAGTAAAATAATACCACATATCCCCCTATTCAAACTCCACTGTTACCATAACTATTATACAAAACAGATCATGCACCACAACTCAAATTCTCATGACTTTAACTTTTATCATGCATATCTTAGTCAAGATGCCCCCTCCTTTTATGCCTATTCCTTTTCTAAGAACAATACGTACACTTGGCGTTTTTTCATTCAGTTCCGCTGTATATATTAGTCTGGTGAAGATTTGAAAATAGGGTATGGATAGGAGAAAGTGGCATCTTTGACAGGCAAAGTTAATGCTGTGGTGCATGGTCTGTAATGCACAACTGTTCTAAATACCAAAAAAAAGTATTTTCTTCAAATATGGCTTAAATTGGATGAAACAGAAGCATAGTGGCTAAATATTTTGTCCACCAGCATCCGCACATGTATCTTTTACTTTTGTTTGATGAAAAAGCGTAGTTCCTTATAAAGAAGATGAAGAGTGTCCGTACATGTGCCCAGCCCTTGTTCAGCAGATTGGCACAGCCCAAGCACCACCAGTCAAGAGGGTAAGCTTCACAGACTGTACTGGAAAGCATCTCCTTTGTCCATGAGCTTTGTGTAGAAAACTGTAGGTTACTTTAAAATGACCTAAAGGTAAAGTGACCTCAAATTCATCCAGGTGTTAAAGTTCTTAAGCCTGAATTTCCTAGCACTGATACTTTTAAAGACATATCAGGCAATGTGAAAAGGTAATTTGAGCCTCAGCCTAACTGAAAAAAACTTTATTATGATTTTTGTTTTTAAACAGATGCACCCACTGCACAACTTGTTTCAACTGTGCTGGAGTATTTCATGCTGGCTATTGACAGTTCCTTTAAAATAATAGATAAATAGACTATTTATTTGTCTTGGCATACCAATTCCTATGACTGACTAGCCTATTTTACTTCTGTAGCTTTCTCTTCTAAAATTAGTGTAGATGTGATTATCAGGTTCTTAATAGATGCTCATTAGAAACTTGTCTTTGTGTGCAGAGTAAAAAAAAAGAAGCACATGTAATGGCACATCTACTTTTAGACTAACACAGTAAAGGCCACAGTTACTTATTAATTTTCAAAATATCTAGGTCTTAATTTTGAAACTGAGCTAGATGTGTAGCTCATAAATTAGATATAGGTTATTTTCATATTCATCAATGTATATTAGCACAGAAATTGAAATTTCCAATTCAGGACTATGCAGTTGAAAAGCATTAAATTATTTTATATATTGTTCCAAATTCTAACAAAGGTTGGAAATGAAATACCTGTTATTATTTTGCATTGAGAGTACAGAAAAGACCAGTAGTACAAAACATGTGCCATTTTATAGACACAGAAATAATGAAAAAATTGCTAAAGCAATGAGACTTGCCAACTACTGATGAGACTCAGGAGAAATTATTTAACAGATGTTTCCTAAACCAAATAGATACTTAGCTCTCTCTGATCACCATGATCTTGGGAATTCATTACTTGATTCAATGATCAACACCTCTTTGCTAGTCTCATAAAAAAAAAAAAATCTTGCAATAGGTTTTCCTTCCACACAGCATCTGGTAAAATAAATTTATGGCCTTGAGTCCCTTATGGTGAAGTTGTATTACAGCATTCTTGTGTTCATGACATAATTAGGGTTCTGTCAGCACATCAGTCGTACACTGATGAATACACATCCCATTTTCTTTGCCATTTTAAAGGCTACTACCCTCACAGTGACCAGTGACTACTGCACTACAAGCTGACCTGACCCCTCGCTTATTTCAGCTGCTGTGCTACAAGATTATTCATCATTATTTACTGCAAACTTACTTCAACAAGCTTCCTTTGAGAGTTGTTATTTATTATCTTTAAATGCCCCTTAATATACAATGCACTGAGCACTATTCCCTCTGGATAACTTCTTTCCTTAGCTTCAAGTTTCATCATTAAACACTGTTCAGGCACCTTTCCATAGGAGATATCAAACTCATTCTAGCATAAGAAGTCACCACCTAAAGTGAGAGCTTCAGCAGCTCATACCTAAGACTGCGATTAGCAAGAAAATAATAGTTTGAGATACTAGATAAGTCAGGAAATATGGATGGTCAAATGAACATTGTTTTAACACAATACCCAGATCAACTTGTTTCGTCTTCTTTAATTTATTTTTAGGAGTCTTCAAATCTAGGTCACATTAATAATATTTTATATCTATAACATATGCTTCATCCCAACAATACTTGCTCAGCTCACGAAATGTACCTTGCACATGTAACACCAAAGAAGTACACGCCTTTTTGCAAAAAAAAACCCAACCTTGAAATAAACTGTAGCAAACAGACACTGAAAAGAAATTCTTGCCAAGGAAATGTGAGAAACACCTTGGTTTTTCACATTATTAGAAGATTTTTAGAGTTATATTGTAGGTTTTTGTCAAAGTTTATACCTTTTCAATTTTCACTGATTTTCATAGAGAAAATACCACAGCTCAGTTTAAGTTTTCTACTGCTTTTCATTTTTTTTTTTTTAATTTATCCTATTAGTATGAATAATAGCTCAGGTAACTGGAACAGCATGATTTATTTTTGCTATCCAGCAGATGTTGAAGTTTCTTATGAGTGGGATGAAAATGATAGGCTTCTTGGGCCAGGAAAAGGATATGGTTTAAAAAAAATCTTTATTTTTAATCCAGTTAAACTTTTTTCCTTTTAATAGGGTAAAGTCAGCAGTAATAATTCAATTGAAATTAATGGACCTTTTTTAGCACAAAACTGGCATAAGAAAAACAAAACCTTTGATTCTCAATAAATATTTCTTAATAGCAAGTCATCCCACTTGGACTGTAAAACCAGAGATAGCCAATCACTGAATAACTGTGTAATTCCAGCAACACAGGCTTTATAATTATATCCTGAACAACAGTGAAATTGAACATGTGAACTTAGCCTAGCAGCTTAAAACATACACTTCAAAAAATATCACCCTGCCAACTTCTTGCACATAAATCATAAAGTGCCACCTTGCCTTTGCAGCCCTTACCTTCTCGACTGCTTAAAATTGCTGGCATCATTAACTCACTTCATATTATGCTATTTCTCTTTCTGCCCAACCTGTCACCACCTCATTTTCTCCTGCATCCCCCAGTTTGACAGATGTATCTGCGGTAATACTTTTCTAGTTTTTGACTTATTCAGATCCTGCTATATTGCCAGCTACCTCCTGAGAGTGCTGCTGTACCAGGAGCCAGCTGCCTGTGCTTGCAAGTAGAGTTAACACAGACTTCCAAGCACTGCAAGAACGCTGCTTATTTCCAACTTAACCCATGCTGTGCGGATTTATCCACAATTTACAGAAACAACTGACTTTCCTGAGGGAAATGTATGCAGCCCACATCACCGTGGCCTAGATAGCTCCATCTCACTGACACGGGTGGGAAGCACACTCTGTATGAAGTCTTTATGGAACATTACACCTGAAATACATTCACAACTTCTGAAAACTCAAGCACAGTTGTATTCTATGTTGTTTGACTGTATGTGCCTGGTTTTCAGAGCTGCTGATCATAGCTACTCTTTTCTGTACTTGTATAAAATCGGCAGATAAATAATGAGTTTCATTTTTTCTTTTAAAAATAAATTTTAAAAGGGAAATTAGACTATTGTGGTGATTGTAGCATGGATAGATTGACCCTATTAAAATCTGCTGATACAACATTAATTCAGTAAGGAATTAAAGGAGAATTAATTTTGAAAACCTCATTATTTCTAAAAAAATCTTATAATTCAACAAGTTTGGTGACATTATTAGACCATATGCAATTCTCATTAAAAGCTACTTGTTAAAACCAGCTGAAAGATCTAAAAAAGTAAAGTTGGGGCATCTGTAGAGGGGTCTATCAAATGCTACTCTTAGCTTTGTCCACTTAAATGTTTTAGGAATGGTCAGAAATTACTGTATTGATAAATGGTATATTGATATTGACAGGCAAACATGCAGGGTAGACAGGATCACTTAAACTTTGTTTAAAGAGATGCTGTAGTTCAGTGTTTTGATCAAGTAAGAAACCAAAACACAGCATTTCTACCATTACCTTCCCCCTCATTCCTGCTAAAAACAAGGAAACCCTGGATCTTATGTAGCTGTTACTTCTGTAATGCTTCTGAGTGTTTAATTGTAAAAAACCCGGTGTTTAAATGTGCAGATGATACAAATGTACATGCAATCACACCCTATAAAATGGCCCAGATGTTGCTGTGGGCAAAAAGAAACTGTTTTCCCAAATTACTCTTGTTTTCTTAATATTCATCTTTGGTTTAGTCTGCCGTTGCTTCTAGTCTACCCAGGATCTTAGAATCATTTCTGTATAATATCTGCCAATTTAATTAACGATCTGCTTACTCCCTTCTCCAGATCATTAATGAGGATGTTAAATAAGACCAGTTCTAACACTAATCCCATGGTGCCTTGGCAGACACCTCTCCTCACAACATAATTCATCATACCTTTTGTCTGGCGATTGTTTGGATGATACAGCTGATGTAAAAGGAGGCTGCCCACCTGCTTGGCTATGTTAACCACAGGGAACATATTACACCAATTACTGAAAAACTTCACTGACTTTATTTGCTTCTTGCTGCAAGTCAGAAAACGAAGACTGCTGACAAGTTGCTAGAGAAGAGCTCTAAATCTTTGGGTTCCTGACACCTGAGAGACAGTTCAGCAACCAGATCACTGTAAATGCTCTAGATGACAGACAATTCTTAGAATTAAATCCCTACTTTTTTTAAAAGAAGCCCTACGAAATTAACTGAGAGAGATAAACATTCAGTTAAAAAAAAAAAAAAAAAGTGCTCTTAAACCAGAGCATATTAGGCTGAAAGTGACTTATGAGAAGTCAGCTTCCTCTGCATCTTTGAGGGTAGAATCTATAATATTTAGCAGTAGCTGAACTGTATTTAAGTTACTTTGGACAGAGACTTCTACAGATGGAGGATTCTCAAGATAATTTTTCTCACAGATTATGATCTAGGTAATGTTCTCATCTACGTGGTATCACTGACTTTTCGTGGTTTGCATCCCTTCTGTCATAGCTGCTTGATGTAGTTTTCCTGTCTGGTAAATCAGCCTACAGATGGTAAAAGCAAGGTCTTTCCCTCTTTGAAAAAACAAATATAAGACATTTAGTCATCAGTGCAAGTCTCAACAGTTTTTATTCTATTTGTGTAAATATTTTATATAATCTCCTGCTAGCCATGGTGGAATCTTCCCACTATTACAAAAACAGTCAAGGGCTCCTACTTTTCAAGACAGCAGTCTGCACAAACCCAAGACTACTGTAGTTGGTTATGTCTTTGGGCAGCTTCTTACTGTGTACTTTCATGATTCAGATATTCATGTTATCTGTAGATATAATCCTCATCCAGTATGTTTCTGAAGTCCAGTTAGAGGCTGTCTTTTATGCAGTTCTTTCAGGTTTTCTTTTCACCACCAAATTCTATTTAGTAGTAGCCAACATTAATCTTTCCCTAGTTACTCCAGCATCTAAAACCTTTTACAGTGCTGACACTTTTATTCACTGTTTTACACAGCTTCTCTTTTCCTTAGATCTGACTTAACATGGGTAGTAGAACAGGCACAGTTCACAACCACTTTCTCAACAATTCGCCTTAGCCTGTGATGGGCCACAGTCTATTAATACAAATTTCTCACCATTTATGAAGTCTGCAGGAGGGAACTGAAGGCAAAGGTTGAAATACAGTAAAGAGAGTTCAAAATATCCAAAGGCAAAAGGAATAAGTCATTCCTGGTACTGCAGTGTTGCCAACCCTTAAATTGAAAAAGTGCATCCAAAAGCAAGGTTTTGTCCTTTTTGAACTTTCCAGTACTCCTGTCAAATATCTTCCTCATCAGCTTCTATCAGGTTATACCCTGCCAAATAATCTTGCTGCCAAATCAACACTCTCCTCACCTCACAAATCATGGGAAACTTTATTGCACAGAAGCCCACGTCTTCCTGCTATAGTAATTTAATCAGCAACCCTTTACTGACAGTCCTCTGCCAACAACCCTTAGATACAGTATTTCATTAGCAGAAGGCAAAAACATAAGTAAGGACTGCAGCATGTGCATAATACACTTTGAAATTTGTTTAAGTAACATGAAGAATTTCACACAGAATTCAAAACCAGCGAAATCTGGCTTACAAACAGTGTGTATCTTAGACTCATAGAAACATGCAGAATGGAAGAGACCTCTGCTGTTCACCTCATCCAACATCCCACTTATATTGCAAGGCAATATTAAAAGTGAGATCAGGTTCCCCAGGGTTTTCCCCAGGAACATTCTCCAAGGACAGAGATTTGATATGCACCCTGGACAACCTACTCCTGTGTTTTAACCCCTCATCATGAATTTTTGCTTTTCTTATATAGTAAAAATTTCCTTTCCTGAATATGTTGCATTGTCTCTTGTCCTTTTGCTGTGTACCTCTGAGAAGAGCCTCTGCATCCTCAACAACTTCCCCTTTCCTTAAGCAGGTGAAGACAGCAATGAGAGAAGCATAGAAAGCCTTGATCTTTTCTTCTGCTTAGCAAACACAGCTCTCACAGCTTCTCCCTGTCTATCATGTACTCCAGCCCCTAAACATATTGGCGGAGCTCGGCTGGACTCTCACTAGTTTGTCAACGTTTTCCTGTGCTGAAGAATCCAAAACTACACTCAGGAGTCTGGATGTGTCTTCACGTGTGCTGACTAAACAGAGATGATGGCTTCCCTGCACCTGACGGCTCTGTACACTCCGAAGCCGCACTGACTGCGGTGTCCTTCACTGCCACACGGGAGCACTGCCGGCTCATTTTCCGTGTCACCAGGGGGACGCGAGCAGCCCGGACCTTGAGCGCTGCTCCCCCGCCAGCCAGTCCTCGGACCGGCGTTTGTGGCGTGGGGGTTATTCCACCCCAGCAGCTGGACTTTGAAAAAGAGGCACCTTCTTGCTTCCATACAAGCCCAGGCTTCTGTGTTTCTGAGTTTCCTCATGTCTACAAAAAACACCACATCTATATGCTCTGAAACCCAGCAAGTCATTAACCAATTCTGGTCTTTGAGACCCACATTTGTGGGGTTTTTTGGTTTTTGGTGGGTTTTTTTGCTTCCTTATGCTCCCTAGTATTTCTCACCCCTTGAGGGAAAAAAAATCTTGGCTGGTCTTTCTCCCCTTTCCAAATCTCTCCCTCACTTGAAAGCCAAGAAGGAATCATAGAATGTCCTCAGTTGGAAGGGACCCACAAGGATCATCAAGTCCAATTCCTGTCCCTGCATATGACAACCCCACAGTTCACACCATGTGTCTGAGGGCCTTGTCCAGTCTCTTCTTGAACACTGTCAGGCTTGGGGCCGTGACTGCCTCCCTGGGGAGCCTGTTCCAGAGCTCCACCACCCTCCAGGTGAAGAACCTTTTCCTAATGTTCAACCTAAACCTCCTCTGGCACATCTTCCTGCCATTCCCTCGAGTTCTGTCATTGGTCACCAGAGAGAAGAGTTCGGCGCCTGCCCTTCCTCCTCCCCTTGTGAGGAAGCTGTAGCTGCCGTGAGGTCTCCTCTCAGTCTCCTCTTCTCCAAGCTGGACAAACTAAGTGACTTTAGCCACTCCTCATACAGCTTCCCCTCCAAACCCTTCACCAGCTTTGTAGCCCTCTTCTGGACACTCTCTAGCAGCTTAATATATTTTTTATACTGTGGCGCCCACAACTGCACACAGTGCTCCAGGTGAGGCCGCACCAGTGCAGAGCAGAGCGGGACAATCACCTCCCTGCCCAGCTGGCAATGCTGTGCTTGGTGCACCCCAGGACACGGTCGCCCTCTTGGCTGCCAGGGCACACTGTTGGCTCATGTTCAACTTGCCATTGACCAGAACCCCCAGATCCTTCTCCACAGAGCTGCTTTCCAGCATCTCGTCCCCCAGTCTGTATGTACAGCCAGGGTTGCTGAGGCCCAGGTGCAAAATCTGGCACTTGAAAGGAAATGAAAACCTCAGCTGCCGTACTGATAAGCGCTTCCTTCCTGCCAGTAGGAAAAATGTTTACACACTCTCCACAAGGAAAGGCAGAAATTCATGATGAGCTAAAGCTTTTTATCCTTTTTTGAAACTGTCTCTAGCCTTTACCAAACTCAGCAAGGTCTATCCTTCCCTTCCAATCTGTTACCCTTGACTGAGGTTCAAGAATAAAGTAGTGATTTTAAGCTCTTTGGGCCAGTGCTTGTATGGCTTCATCAGCAAGCCAGACACCACTTTTGGACAAAATGAGTATTTTAGAAAACAAAAATAAAAATACAGTTCATAAAAAGGGACATTCACATTTCTTTCACTAGCCAATTTGAGTTCTGCTGTTGCATTCTTACATGACTTGCTGATAGGGGTGCAAGTAATAAATATATGTATGGAAGGCATCCAGTTTTGTTTAATTTACCAGCATTGTTTGAGGAGCTATGAATCATGTCAGAGATTTAAAGGGATTACTGATAGAGAAGAGCGTACCTTTCTTCCCGTACAACAGCTGTTCTGAAAAATTTCCATAATAACAGTTGCTTTTAATTATATAAAGAACTGCAAAGCCTTTTTAGCTTCATATCAATAATGCAGCTTTGATTCAAAAGTTGCTAAAGAGATAATCCTCAGCCTTTTTTTTTGTCAAGGCCAGTTTGTGAATAGCAATGATTTAAATCCCAATGTCATAATTTTTTTCAAGGGAAGGAAAGAATAGTCTTCATTTCACTGGAACTTGGACTGAAAAATTACAAACTATGCTAGGAAAACAGTATTCTCCTAAGAGTCCTTCAAGAAATGCTACTGATGCCTAAACAAATACATTTAAAATAAAAATATCAGAAATATGGCACAGACATGAGAAAAAAACATCTTAAAATATCTAATAAAACACTACTATTGAGAATAAAACAAAAATCTCTATATCTATAATCAGTGTGTTTTACTAAAGAAGGATTATTTTTAGCAATTTTCAAGGCCCAAACAAGACAGTGAAAATGGCGTTTCTTTATCTTTCACTCTTCCTGCTTCTTTCGGTGATTGAATACTGGCCTCTGACTGCTTAATGCTTATTCATTCCTCATTTTCTGCGTAGTTCACTAGTTTGGGAATATAATTTGAGACCCCTGCTATTCCTTCCAAGCCTTGAATCTTCAGGCTGATTAAAATGGAGTGTTGCATATACGTATGCAGCTGATAAAGGCTTGCGGGAAGGTACTAGGAATTGTACTATTTGTGTAGCAGAGAAGTAAAGAATGGTTGCATCTGCTAGGACAGTTTTTGCTATGGTTCTCATTGTATTTTGCCCAGCAAATCTCACTTATGTCAGTCTGTTATTAGAGCTTCATGGGTCTTATAATACCATCTATGCTTTTAAACAAATATTATCCTAATGTTTTTCAGGACAGCATTAAAGTACAACACCTAAACCTGAAGGTGAGATGGCAAATTCTTCATCCCAAGATCATCTTCTCCTAAATCCTTTTATTTTTCCTTGAGGTGTTAATCTTAAATGTGAAATACTCAGGCTAAGAGAACATATCTCAGAGCACTGTTTGTATATATGAAATATTGGCAAGAAGGCTACGTTTCTACTTCTGTCCAGGTACCAATTTTCTCCTTTTCCCCATTATCTGTTTTAGTATGTAGATAGCCTAGAGGCACTGCTGGACACTTTTTCTGAAATATCTTCAAGGCTTTACCCTTTGAATAAACTATTGCAAGTTTTGGGTTTCGTTTGGTTTTTTGTTTGTTTTGTTTTGGGGGTTTTGTTTGTTTGGTTGGTTTTGTTTTGTGTTTGGTTTTTTTTCTCCTTCAGACAAATGTAGTAACTTTTACTTAATTTAGGAGGAGCCAATATCCATCAACAACACAAGGAAAACTACTGAACCATGTCTCAAGATGCAGTAAAGTTATGAGAGCTGCGAGTAAGTTGCTAGGTAGCGTATCTGTACTTATCCCACAAATATCCAGCTTCAGTAAGATCTGATCTTCTCACCCTGAGGCAGTTGCACATTGCAGTCAAACATGTTTCTCCAAATGAAGTTAAACTATGACTATAAATTAGATTATGCTATTATGAATGGGTAGAGGTACCTATGCTGATGGATCCAAGTATCTAAAAGTAAGCAGAGGATTTTACTGGGAAGAGAATAAGACCCTTTAAGGAATCTATAATTTTTCAGTATGAATTTATAAAATAACTTCTTTTTTTCCCAATTATTTTCCAAACATGTTAGTTCTTAATTTAGGCTAGATCTTAGTCAATTCTTCTCCAATATTACTCTATAATTTAAGAACTGCAAATGTTTTCTCCTCTGGGCATAATATTTTTGAAAGAAACATTCAGGAAAGAAATTGATATTGCTTAATACAATCATGGAAATTTCAAATGTCATAATTTGTGTAGTACACTGAACATTTCTGGAGGAATTCATATATTTTCAGATCTTTCTTTTTCGCCAGTTTTGCTTTCTAACACGAAAAAAACCAATACTTAGTCTGTAACAGTTTGATCTCAGAGGTCTGATATCGAGACATAAGTAGTCAAAAAACAGGGCTTGCCACATTCAACTTCAGTGCTACCTAGCCTTGAAGATACCTGTTCCCAGGAAGCTAAGTTTCTGCTGTAGTCAATTTTGTGCCTCTAGGATGTGCAAAAACATGAAGACTTAAAGATACCAGTTTCTTTATACCTCATACGTAGACAGAATTTACTATCTCTACATAGCTTGCTTTTGGAGTCTGCTCCAAGAGATGGAGTTTCTTGTAATGTTTACCAGGTCAACTCTTGAACAGAAACATGGTGAGGAGAATACTGTATTGATCTCTGCAATGCTCTCTCCTTCTGGCAACATAAGGAGTAATAAATCTAGGTTCAAAGCATTCAATCTGATTTGGAGCAGCACATGGACTGTTGATCTCCTGCCACCAAAGGAACTGCCATTATCACTGGGTTATTAAGTACTCTGATGGAGAAAGGAAGATGCATCACTTTAGTAATAAAACATATCCCTTCAATTAAAAAAACAACCAAAAAATAGTGTAGATGGATACTGAATACTTAATAACATAACTTAATAACTACACCATTAAGACACATATTCACTCCCAATAAGCCAAAATTAAATTCATACTCTCAAAAGCTCCTGTTACAATTAACAGAAAGATTATAGCCTAAAATCAGAATATCCTTCCAGAGATAGATTACAACGTATGAAGTCTGAGGCGGCTATGTTCAGCAGTCAGATGCTGAAAATTAGATTTGATAATTCCAAGCTAATCTAAATGACCTTGGTGCCAGTCATCACTATAGTTAAAACCAAAGTACATTATGCAAAGTAAAAGCACTCTGCTAAGAGAGATGGAGTTAGCCTCAGTTCAGAACACTGTCTATTCTAGTCTCAGGAGGCAGAAATTGCAGCATCAGTTGCTCTCCACTTCCCAGGGGAAGGACACATGGATTGCTATAGAAGCCTGAAGAGGCTGGCACATTCTCTTTTTTGAAAAAAAATGCTTTGCTTGGATATCTAACCAAAGGAGGTGGTTCACTGCTATGAATCCAGAGTGCAGAGAGGCATCCAGGCAACTCTGTGGCACTTCCCGACAGTACCTGACTCAGCATACAAGTGAATCATGTTCTCAGACATATCTCTCCCCTTACACTGCATAAGGAAAATAGGTGACTGCTTGAAGTCACGCAGCGGGGTATCCAATAGCAGGAACTGGCATTGTTCCTTGTGTGGCTAATGGAGAGAAAGACCTAATGAGGCCTCTGCTCTAAATCAGTCTCTGGTGAGGTGCCTACCTTTTGCCATTGATTAGGTAGGGAGTTCAGAGTTTCCATTACCTTACAATATAGTATAGTCAATGGACCTCAATTATTACTGAATTTTAGGGAGTGTGAATAGCTTGCCTCTCTCCTTTTAAGTCTAATTCCCTCTTGTGGGTTTAACCCTTTGGTCTGAAGAAAAATTCAGATTTCAGATAGATTACTTCTGCCTTTTTTTTTTTTTCCCCAGGAAAGGCCAAGAGATAAATACAGTACAAAGGTCTCTCAGGAAAGAAGTAAGATTTTCAGTGTTTGAAAGCACTCCACATCTAACTCCTGACTGAAAATGGCAAAATTACTTTGCTGAAAACTAACATGTCAAACTAGCCAAGATTCTCAAAGATTATTATTTTTTTCATCTCTAGGGAAATCAAGAATCAATACAGAGATAAGACACTATTTTTTCTAAGAGTGGTGACTTGCTTACAGCCAAACAGTCATTGACAGGTGAATCTGTCATACTATTAATCACTACTCAAGGAAATTCTGGTAATATTGTGACAATACCAAAATATTAGTATTTTTTAATATAATTGCACACATAATTAAGTGGTTTGGGTATTTTTGCATCCTCTCTCTGTCTTACTCTAACTCATGTCCTGCTTTGCCAACTTAAAGTACAATGTATTAGACATGTAAATAATTGGCATAAATTAGGATGGTACTACTAAGTTTCAACTAGCCCTTTTACTTCCAATCCATGAATCCATTAATTACAACTATTTTCGACATGTTTGCCATGTTTAGCGAGAATAGTACATAAACTGTTGTATTTTATTGCGGCTGCAACAATAAAATATAAGCAAGAAACTCCCATACTAAAACTGTCATTCACAACTTAGATCATAATTTTCTATTGATACTTTACTGCAATTTCCAAAGAACCTCCTTGGTCCATATCTCTGCAATAACTGCAGCTGTAAAAAACAGAGTTACAATAGTATGTTTTCTGTAATGGAAAGTAAGAACTTCCCACTGATAAAAGGATCCCAGCACTCCAAGCATTATTTATTTTGAGATAACTGACAAAAAATAATTTAACTATGCATCTATATCAACTATGCATGACCTTCAAAAATCACTGGCAGACCAGGAATTCATAACCAGAACACATTCCCTGAACAATATAATTATTTGGATTAATTGCATTAACAGACTTAATTTAGAAGGATTTGGGAATGTTTTTACAAGGTTTAGGAAGGATTTCATTAGGATTACACGATGGGCAATTTTGAGTGTGCTTAACTGTTCACATTAACTCTCTAGGCAACCATGACACAGATCAGTCATCCACTGCTTGTTAATTCTTACCCAAGATTTTGTCACCATAAAGGGAATGTCTTTGTAGTTCACTGTATACTTCAACCAGCCAGAAGAAAAAAAAACTAAGCCTTAGTGAGAATCCCAATGCTGACGTTGTTCTTTGGACTGTTGGATTAGAAGAACAGGCTATTCTTGTATTCTGCATATTTCTGTTCTCTCGTGTTGCCTTCAGAGAAATGTAAGTTTACTATTTGGTCTAAAATGATATTCCATTTAGATTAGTCTATATTTGCCATACAATAATATTCATTGCCAACATACTTTTTTCAAAGCTTTGTTAATTGCAAATTTAACTTATGTATTTAACCTGCACGGCAATGTTCTAAGACTAACGTTAATCTAAATGAGAAAATGTGCATAAAACAAAGAGTTTGAGCAACTGGATGTTGGTAGCTCTACTCTCGCAAATTAACCACATCAATTTTATGCCAAATGTCCTATGACATGAACTGGTAAAACAAGGCAGGGAAGCAGGGCTTCTGTACAAATTTTGGAAAATGGAATAAAAAAAAAATTGTATACTTTTCATAATTCTGGGAAATCTGAAATTTTAAAAGAAATGTACTTTTTCTTTTTTTTTCCTAATAAGATCACAACTGCAACAATATACCAGTTACGTCAGCAAAAATATGAGTGTCCAGTTCTGAGCACACTGTTCTATTGTATGCTGGTATCTGAATGTAAATATTGCAAATGCACAAATAAATCTAGAAATGGTGCCTGAGAACACTCTGGGAAAAATAACAGAGGCAGCTGTGCACACAACTACGAAAACAGGGTACAAATTTATGAGCATATGTAGATTTACTCAATTTCTGTTTTATAAATAGATTTTACCTTTCACTGCAGGTGACTTGCCATTATTTGCTATATCAATTACCATAGTACAGCAGAATGCTATGATTTTGTTGATGTAAGAGCAGACGGGAAGTAAAAAATAGTCAAATGTTAAACTTATACTCCAGTGAGATTTATTTGCTTGTTTGTTCTTGAAATTTGCACATTTAATTACCTGTGGGAGAGATTATTTCTTGCGGACATTGGATTTTTCAAAGTCAAAATAAGGTGTGAAGAACTATTGATGGAACTACCTGCCAAGAAATGTTATATTCTAATAAAGAACTCGGAAATAAATTTAATGAAAGCTTTTATTTTGTAAGCAATCAATCAGCCTCCTTTTAAAACTTGCATCTTACGAAATACATTCCCTTGTGGCCTGGGAACTGCAGTGTTGAATCTGAACAGCAGCAACTGAGATCTGCTGGCTCAAGGAACTACTGTTACAAAAGCGGCTAAGATTATTCAACTTGGCTGTGAAAAGCAGTTAGTTATATATTTATGTCTTAGCTGCACTACCGAGTCATTAAAAAACTGTATCAGCAACAATTTTGCCCATCAACTGTTCTTCCTTCAGCTGCTGTCTTTAGGTACTTTTACATAAAACGATCGTGATTTAGAGCTCAGGATTGGGCATTTGTTTCAAACTATAAAACTGTCAGACTGGTATCTCTTACAGTGCTGCTACCTCTCCTCTGTTGCAAATGTATTCTTAAATGCTTTTCTTAAAGCAAAGAAATTCCCTAATATTTATCAACCACCACCAAACACTTTAATATAAAGCTCACCAATGATGGCTTGTACATACCTGGAATTCAACTTTTAATGGAATAAAAGTATATGCAAAAGGTGAGTTACTGCAGAATCTCTAGTTAAAATTCCTTGTTTACATGAGTGGAAAAAAGGTAGAGAACCTTAACAAAAATGGTTAGTATTGTAGCTTCTGATGTCCCTATACCTGCAGAATTAGATGTGGAACTGAAAACCTAATCAGCTGTAACACATTGTACAGATCATCTACTGAAAAATACCCAGTTATAAAATCTCTTATCATGAAAAACACTATATTTGATAGCCAAGTAACAGAAATTGTCTGTATTGTCTGTACTTTAATGGTGTTTACACATGAACATAGAAACCTGAGTTATGTATCAATTTCTAACTGCCTTGCAAGAACAGTAAGGCAGGACTCATGGGCAGCAGAAGAATCAGTTTAAGTTTCACATATCATTTTGTAACATTGTTGATTTCTGCTCTCTGACTAGTGAGCTTAATTCTCTGGCTAACAATTGCCCTATTGTTTTAATTTAGAATGATCAGAGCAAAAACATCACTGTGAAAAATAATTTAAAAAATAGAATACATTTACAACAAAAGGCAGCATATCCTAACTTCAGCAGCCTGAATTCACAGTTATATTTCAGCAATTACTTTAACCTGATTTATACACTTCTTTTCAGGAAGGAAAAAAAATAAATTTATTCTTTTAGGAATAAGATGTATCTTGTTTGAACCCAGATAGAAAAGTGGATATGGACTGTTTATAAAATAAATAATATTAAATTAGAGATTTTGACCAGTGTGAATATGCCTCATGAGGAGGAGATTAGGAAATGGTGCCTGATGTTCTACCTTGAAATGCAAGTTCCCCCAGTTTTCTTAGATCTTGTGGACTTCATTACACCCTTTCTTATTTCAAATGCAGCATGGAAAACTTCCCTTGTGCAAACTTGGACTGACTGCAAAAACCTATTAAATATTGATTTTTTTAGGGCTGAAACTAACTTCCAATTGTGCATTAAGTCTTGGAACGTGTACTTAAAAGGGTGCTTTAGACAATACCAGTAAGCCTGTGACAGCCAACCAGGCACTTGAGGGCATTTGAAGTTCACACTTAATAACAAAATAAGTAGGATATACCGTGTTTTCGCGGAAGGGTCTCACAAAGCGAAGCTTTTGATTAACGTTCCCGGCAATGCAAACGGCCGTCTAACCTCACACGCCAGCTGGTCGGGACTGGAAAAGAGACAAGAGGGGGGTTGGGCCGCGCCCGCCCCTGAGCACCCCCCACCCAGCCCGGCGGGGCCGTCAGGGGCAGCTCAAGACTGCCCGTGAGGTATTTTTCTGTCAGCTTCGGCCCGAACTCCCCCGGGGGCCGCACGCGTCCCGCGGCCGCCAGTACCGACCCGCGGCAACGGCCCGGCGCTCACCCTGGCGGAGGCGGGGCGGCCCCGGCGCGGCAGCACCGCCCCGCCCCGCAGCGAGCGGCAGATTTGAACGGGAGAGGCGGGCGCTGCGGGGCGTGGAGCGGAGCGGAGCGGAGCGCGTACCCGGCGCCGCCGCCATGGTGGAGGGCCCCGGCTGCGCGCTCTGCGCGGAGAGGCTGCGGGCGCGCGTGCGGCGGGGCCAGGCGGTGCGGAGCGCGCGGGGCAGCGCCCTGCCAGCCGGAGCCGGAGCCTGCGGCGCGGTGAGGGGCAGAGCCGGGCGCTTCTCCTGGGGGGCAGCGCTGCGCCGGGCCGGGCCGGGCTGGGCGGGAGGGCGCAGAGCTTGAGCCCCTGGGGCTGCGCGATGGTGAACGCCGCCAGGTTTAGGGGAGAGGAAATAGGTCTTGGATCCGTCGGGAGCCGCTGGGGTGCGGGGACGCAGAGAGCGGGTGTCTGGTGCGGCCTGCGCTCCGCACCCCGCCCGCGGCAGCGCCTGCGCAGCGGCTGCCGTCGTTTGGGGGGGCCGTCTGTGGATGCCGTCTATTGTTCCTTTAAAATTATAAAATATTCTTGTCACCAGCATGATAAATAAACCTCCGCAGGTCGGATGTAGTAAGAAATGCTGAAGCTGTAGAAACGTAGTGGGGGGAGGGTTGGAACTAATGACGGAAAGGTCTTAGAATCGCTCTTGTCTACTTAGGTTAAAATTTAAAAGATCATTTAGCTTCAGGAAACCTGCAGTACAAGGAAGATTATAGTAGCAGTCCCTAACTTAATTTTTTTGTAGTGTCATAAGTTTTCACAAGTCTCAAGGAAACACGATGGAAAAATGTAATTGGTGGCCTGCAGAAAGGGAGCTTTTACTTCTATAACTATTTAAAAAATATTTTTAATTAGACCAACTACTTAAATAAGTAAAGAGTGCGATATGTGCTCTCAGTGTACACAGTGTATACTTTTTCTACTAGTTTTTATCCTTTCTATTTGCAGTTTAAAATAATTCACCAGTATAAAATTCTGCTGGGGCTTGTGAGACCTCCTGGTAGAAGTTAGGATGTCAGCAAGCAGGTTCTAGCTCATGAGCTGTGAAGATATGGTCCTCTGGTTTTGATTACAGAGGTGGCTAGGGCATTGTTTTTCATGCCTGTTTTTGCTCAGCTGTGAGAAATTATGTGTTGCTTGTGTCCCAGGTAAGTATATTGGATGCCTCCAGACAGAAAGTTGGGGAGTTTTTCCCCCACTTTCAGTGTATAAAAGGCAGTGTAGGAGAGTTTGTGATTAAGGCTAAGTAAGATAGTACTTCATTGAAATAATGATTTAAGGAAGAATGTGGTTCAAGATATGCCTAAGACAGGCAGTCAACATATCAGTCTTTATAGGTTTGTATCTTTCAGGACTAAGCTTTTTGAAGTCAAGAGTTATGCTCCTATGGTTTCAAAAATAAATTTAATTCCCTCAAATATACTGATGTTCATAATTTTCTACAGTAAAAGTCACCTTAAGACAGACTCTATTCATTGGCTAGTGACCGTCATAAGGGTCTTGCACTTTTTAGATCTAGCAGTGGCTGCTAATCATGGTCAGAGCCTTGGCTGCTGCTGGAGACTACACTGTATCTGTACTACAGTGACTGTAAGGGCTCACCTGGTACCAAAGAGGTATGAATTTAACTTAAAATATTTTGAAAAAAAGTTAATTTTCTGTCTCAGTGCTTACTCTGCTTAGTTTAAACAAACCTGAGTAGCTTAAAACTAAATGAAACTTTGTCACACACCAACTAACTTTAATATTCTTACTGAAAGGAATGAACTGTTTACATGAGAGCAAGACATTGCTTATTTTGATAAAGTGATACTGATATTATGCAAAAAATATTTTTATACTTGACAGAATAATAACCATAAAGCCCTCTAAATGTATATCATTTCAAGGTAATAATACAGTGGGAAATTGTATAGAGAGTAGCTCTGAAATTTCACTAACTAGCTGGAGCCTTGCTGATTTGCCAGGGTAACTTTCATACATATTTGCATTGCAATTGAGTGCTGGTGCTCATACCTGTGCCTTGCAGTTAGGGCTTCGATGACAGTGAACATACTGCTTGCAGGTTTCAGCAGGTTCCGAGGAACTTGGAGTACTAAGCAGGACGACTTTGACAGGCTGAGAAAAATGGACTGACAGAAACTTAGATGCAGCATTTGCAGGACTTGCAGAGTCCTGCACTTGGAATAATGTCATGCAATGTCTGCTGCTCAGATGGAAGGTGGCTCCACAGAAAAAAAGGACCTCTACCAGCTGAGTCCAAGTCACCAATATGACCTTCCAGGGAAGAGGGCCAGCCTCATACTAGGCTGTGCTAATGACAGTATAGCCAGCAGGCTGAGGAGAATGATTCTTACCTCTGTTCAGCGCTTGCAAGGCTGCATCTGAATTACTGTGTCCAGTTTTCAGCTCCCCAGCAGGAAAAAGATAATGACATACTAGAGTGAGTCCCCTGGTATGATTCACAGGCTGAAGCACATGATGCTTAAGGTGAAGCTGATAGAACTGGGTTTTTATTACTCTCTTCAGCTACCTAAAAGGAAGGCATGGAGGAGACAGACCCTTGTCAGAGGTGCACAGTATGATGAGAAGCAGCAGAGGCAGGTGACAATAGGAGAAATTTTGATTAGGTATTAGGAGAGTTTTTCCACCACAACAATAGTCAAGTGCTAGAATGAAGGCCCAGAGTCTCTGTCCCTGGAGCTACTTTGAAGTTGGCTGGACAAGGTCCTGGGCTGTCTGACCTAAATCTGTCCTGCTTTGAGCAGGTGTTTGGAGCAGATAACCTGGGGGGGTTCCTTATTATTTCAGTGGATTTTCATATGCTAAGCAAGAAAAGATTATTGCTTCAGTCTCACAGTTCTTGTCCTCTAGTAGTGTACCACCTGCTGTTCAACATCTTCTGATATGAGCCTTTCAACTAGTAGGAAGAGCAAAATATCGCTATGTGCTCAGTGGAGCCTTTTCTCTAATACACAATGGCCCATGTGGAACACTGAATGTGTATTGTTAAGATGGGTAGAAACTCCAGCAATAGGCATTTGGAAGAAGGATGGAGATCTGCAAATGACGGAATTGATACTGACAAGTATTTAGTATTTAAGCTATATCTGTTATTTTACATCAGCCTGAAACTCTTTTTGTGAATTCATGACTTGAAGGAAAAGGCATAAAATACCCTGATAAAGAAAGATCATAGAACAGTTTGGGTTGTAAGGGACCTCCAAAGGTCATCTAGTCCAACCCCCCTTCAATGAGCAGGGACATCTCATGTAGTAACATCTCTTAACTCAAAACTATGAAAACTAGATATGAACTTCTTAGTGAAGAAGGAAAAAAAAAACCCACCAAAACCAAAAACCAAACAGCTACAGAATAGGAAGAGCAACAAGTCCAAATAAGCAACAAATTCCACATATACATGCTGATGTAGTTACAAATAAGGCAAAACCGCGTTGGTTTAGATTATTTTCCCATTGTGTGTCTTAAGGCTGCCTGGGCTGCTGAAGTCACTGAGTCTGCTTCATCCAGGATGGCAATTTAAAAGGAGGACAAACTACCATCTGAAAGACCATATTGTTTCAATTCGGAAAAGGATGAGCTAACTTATGATAGCATTAGCCATAGTGACTGTCTGCTTCCTGGGTTAGTAGTCTCATTGGTTTTGATAGAGCTGCTCAAGGAGAAAATGTTTAATATTGCCCAAGTTGGAAAATTAGTTCATACAGCTACTTGCCAAATATGTACTGATGTTAAAGTCAAAGTAGTATAAATTCTGTTTTAAGCTTTGCGTGCGTACTCTATTTCAGACTACTGCAAGTGAGGAGAGAACCTCTGGTCACGATTTCCTTGTTGGACATGTTTACAGGGGTGTGGAGACATTGGGAAAGGAGTTTTTTATGTATTTTGATCAGAAAGCTTTGAGGTAAGAGGTGAGAAAAAAAGCTTCCTATGCATGGACTATACCTGTTCAGGGGGGGTTTCTTATGTTTGCTAATGTCAGTTTCAGATATTCGAAAGTCAGCGTTACTGAGAAACTTCTCAGCAGCCTCTCTGCAGTGCTGGAAATACTGGATATGGTCATTTACATTTTCAGATAATTTATTGCTTAATTCTTAGTCCAAGATTCCACGTAAAGGTATCTGAAAAGGACAGTTATTTCTTGAAATGCTTTGTTTCAAACAGGAAATTGCTTTTTCTAGGGACAAAACTCAGAAGTACGTGCAGTTACAGCTATTTATTATCTTCCACTGCAAACTGTACTTCAAATGTCTTTTAACTTTCCTCAAGAAATTTAGACTGAAATTCTATACTTAATTTTTAAAGATTCAATTGCTCTGATAATTAACTCGTGTAAGAAAAAATGCCAAACTTAAAATATTCTACATGAATACATTTATGCTGCCTTTCTTTATTTAAACAATATTACCAGTTCCTTGTTTTGGAAGTATGATTTGAAATTTGACAGATGAATGGTTTGGGTATCATAAATGTAACTCTTAACTTTCTAGGGAAACCATGTCTTCTAGGCAAATGGTAAAACTGCCAAATCCTTGTTTGTTCATGCTGTGCGGAGCTTATTAGGGATTTGTTGGCATGTTTAGGATTTTGTCATATGCTTTAACCTCTTGATGACATCTTGTACTAGCCACCAAGGTTGTATTTGGAATCTCGTTTATCTAGTTCAATATGCCTTTGTACCGCAGAGCCTACTAAAAATAAATCTAACCAAATGCACAGTGTAATGGATTATTTTAAAAATCCCCTGTAATTCATTATTGTAATTAGTGTAGAATATTCAAGTGAGGTCCTTATATTTAGTAGGTAAGAATTTCATTTAATGTGTTTCTTTCACCCTTCTACTTGCAACATAATTCTAATCTTTCTAGATCTTAAAAAGGGAAAACAACATCACTTCTATATTCAGTGTAGTCTTTGTCACCTAGTGACTGGTCTTGAACGTAGGTGTAGGGTCATGTTTTTTCTTGATTTAAAACTAGTAATATCGACAAATACCTTACAATTCTGTGACATAACACTTTACAACAGTAGTGCCACTGGTAGAAGGGAGATGGAACTGAAAATTCTCAGCTGTGAGTGCAACAGTTTACTGTGGTTCCATGCTGGACAAATAAAGGCAATGATGTATCAGTTACCTGGCATGATGTGTAGACTGATCTTTGGTAGCAGGGGCCTCTTGGTTATCAGATTTGCTGCTAGATGCTTAGTTCTCCTAATGCTGGAGAAATGCAACTAGTCTTACAAGCACATACTAGTCTACATGACAATCATACAAGTAACTAGTAGGACAGGACTGCATATGTGTTTAAAGCTACCCATATTTGTGAAGGATGGAATTATGGTCCCAATCAGTTTCTCTTGCTTTCTATTGTCCTTTATTAAATAGAAACAGAGAAGAAAAAGCAGTTTTAAAAAAGATGAGTCAGTTATAAAGGAAGATTAAAAAAAAAAAAGGCAGGGGAGGTAACTGATACAGAAGTTAGCCTTTTTTAAATCAATATTGCCTATATTACAAATTTATTAGATAAGCAAAGGAGTAAATTCTACAGTAAGAAAACATTGTTTCAACAAACTAAATTACATTATCAGAAGAAAAAAGCTATTACTAAGGAATGTAAATAAGCATTTTGCGAAAGTTCTCTTCCAAGAGAAAGAAAATGTGGCTAAATTCTAGTATGGAAAATATAATCCTTTGACCCTGAAAGATCTTAAATAATTCTTAAGCTTTGAGCCAATGCAATAACTTGTTGTACTTAATGAAAACAACCTTTAGTTATCATTTGATAAGGAGCTTAAAAATTTAATCATCAGTTATGGTAGCTCTAGAAACTGTATTTAAGAAGTCCCTTTAGTCATGTCACTTATTTGGTTGGAAATGTTGTAGAAGTACAGGAGAGGCCTCTACACAGGAGGCAGAAGTTACTTCTTATCTGATAATTATGATCTTCAGTCTGTTGCTTTAAAAATGTTGAGGAGAGGTAGACGAAGGCTTCAGAAAATGCATTTTATAGCAGTCTAATATTGTCTTCCAGGATTATTATTGGGAGAGGAAATAAGGAATATGCCTTCAGAGGGCGTATTATTTTTTTATTAAAGTTAACTCTCAAATACAGGACTGTCTTGTCATGAGGAGGAATACTGATATACAGATTCTGTATATGTACGTAGTTTCTTAACAAAACCAGATTTTCTCATCTGCTAAGATTACCTGTAGAAAGCTGGTAGTCATGCTGGAATAATGTCTTGTGAAAGACTGGGCCATGAAGGGTAATTAACTCATTTTATGATCCTGGATTTTCTCAAGTGGGGAATGACTGCCTGGTGGGAGAAGATAACCTGGCCATGAAATTGTTTTATACAGATTGACTACTGCTTGCCTGACTCGCAAATGAGGAGGATACTTATGAAGTGTTGTTGTGTTGTGGAAAGCAATTAGCAAATGAAGTTCAGTTCAGTATATTTGCAATCCATGGTGGGCAATAGAAGCTTTTTTTTTTTTTTAGGAGTTCAAATGAGCAATGACACCTTCTGAAAAAAATAGGACTTCTATTATTTTATTTCTGTTTAAACAAGTCACTGAAGAAGTCAAGGTTTTTTTAAAATCTGAGGATTTTTTTTCAATTTTGCCTTGAAAGTAACTTAAATAATCAATGGAATTTGAAAAAAAGTTCTCCGATACTTGAGTTGTGCAGGAGAGACTTGCGTGGACTGCATGTTTTGCCATGGAAATGATACAGTTATGTGAGAGAGGTTGCCCTGGGTTTAGTTTCTGTAGTGTGCACTTAATGTCAACTTGAAGTGATAAATGGTTTAGAGAAGTTTCTGAAAATTGCTAATACACATATCTTCTTTTGTAACTGAAAATGGACAAAAGTATTGTTAGAAAAGAGAGAATTCTTGACTCCAAATCCCTTCAAGGAAAGACATCTGCTGTCTTGATGGGAAATGATATCTTGGCCCTTAACGTGAGTTGTCACTGTTTTTTCCATCTCCGTTTAATAATTTGACTGTGCTTCTAGTAATCTTTTATTTTTATGGGGTAAAATGTTTTAAATAAAAGCAGATCCTTACAATATTGTACAGCACTAAATAACTGTAAAACATCACCTTTTTACTTCAAAACAACAGAAAATAGCTAACTCCATACTACTAGTTATCAAATGAATAATGGATCCTAGGTTGAATAAGTGTGGCTTTTCTATTTGTAGTTAAAATGAGAAGATCCTTGTTTTGCCCTATTTCAGGATATCAAAGGTAATGAAACACATTAGAGTGATTTTTTTATTTTTTTTTTTTTTAATTTCTTAAGGTTTGTGAATGTAAATTTGTAGCAATGATTGACAAGTCACTAAGGCAGCTGATAGTTGTGATTCTTAATGCTCATTTTAAACAGTATTCAGGAACTTGGTAAATGAAACAATCATTAATGTGAATGCTGTTGTTTTCAAAAGAACTTTTTAGAAGCATTTGGTGCATTACCATTTGGTAGCAAGTTACAAGAGTTTGGTTTAAAAAGAAACTTGATTTTAAAAGAAATCTGACTAGTTAAGCCTGTACAGTAGTATTTGTGGCACTTGAGAACTGGAAATGGCTATTGAAAATAAGAGGGGCTGAAATAACTGTATCATCTGAACTGACTTGTAAGAAGAGTTTTGGAAAGACACAAGTCTTTCAAAATTAAAAAAAAATTAATAAATGCTATGAGGAAGGTCCATAAAGAGTTGACTTTAAGACTATGCTTAATGTTGTCTTAACCTACTTGTAAATATTTAAAATGGCTGTCCTTTCTGAAATGTAACAAGGTGGGGTTAAAAGGAAGTATACGACTGATGTTGTGTTTCTTTGGTCATTTGTGTAGTTTCATCTGTTAAATGTTTTGTAGCTACAAAGTAATCCACCTTTTCTTATATACAGTACATAGAAGTAGAATGCTCCCTCTGTCTTATGTTTTCTTAGGACTTGAATGCACCAGGTTAATCTGTAATAAATAAAATGTATGATAATCATAGAATCATAGAATAGTTTGGGTTGGAAGGGACCTTCAGAGGTCATCCAGTCCAACCCCCACTGCAATGAGCAGGGACATCTTCAACTAGGTCAGGTTGCTCAGAGCCTTGTCCAGCCTGGCCTTGAATGTCTCCAGGGATGGGGCATCTACCACCTCTCTGGGCAACCTGTGCCAGTGTTTCACCACCCCCATTGTAAAAAATTTCTTCTTCATGTCTAGCCTGAATCTCTCCTCCTTTAGTTTAAAACCATGACCCTTTGTCCTATTGCAACAGGCCCTGCTAAAAAGTCTGCCCCATCTCTCTTCTAGGCCCCATAGTCAAACTTGTCCTTTGCTGAAGTATACTAGTTCCCAGTAGAATATATCATAAAATGCAAGACCTCTTAAAGTATTAGTGATCTGTAAAAGGAACACTTGAAAGAGTCTGCTCCACATCTTTGCCATCTGTGCATTTTTCACTTTCTTTTATTAATTTTTAATTGACCTGCAGGTTTTGCCTTGGATGTAGGCAAAGAAAAGCAGAAAACAACATATGGCAGATATTAATTACTTTGTTTATGAAGTTATTGGAAGTAGCTTTGATATGAGAACAGTGTTGGCAATATGGGGACTGAAATCTTTCCTTTCGCACCAGGTGACTTCTGCTTGATTTAACAGAAAATTGTCTGCTAAAGTAGCCTCATTTATTTCAGCCTCCCTGGGGACTTAACCTATGCTGGAAGACCAGTGCGTCAAGTGAAAAAATACTAAGTGTGATACATCAAAAAAGTGTGTTACTGAATGATCAGATTTGATTTCTGTATAACAAATTATGCAGACCACCAGAAAACTGCTGTGTTTTGGAGTGGATTTGACTTGGAGAGGGTTCTCCTCTGGGAACTGAGCGCTATGTAAACAAGTAGTTTGTTGCCATGTTACTCTTAATGACTAGAATTAATGTACATACATACTGACTTGTTTACATAAGAATAGCTTTTAACTTCAAAAATAGGTTAGTGTCATGCTTGGAAACATTGTTAAGATAAAATACATATGACAACTCTCTTTCTCTCTGAGGATTCACTTCGGTATGAATGGTTCCATGTGCATTAATCCTGGTGGAAGCAAAGACAGAAAAGAAACACCACCAGTTTTGGAGATACAGCTTACGGAGGATACTGTTTGGTTTTTTGAGGTGACAGTAGAATATAGGTAAAGCAGAAACTAATCAAATTAAACACAGCTTGGTTTTTTTGTTTGTGTTTTTTTTTTTAATAACATTCTTTTAAGAACGTAGTGAAAAATCACACAGAATTTGTTAACTGCTTGGATGCCATTATAGACACAAAGAAACAAAACTTTCTAAATGTACCCTATTGATTGGTATGGTAATTTCATTTTGTTACTTTTATAAGTCTACATACAGTTAAAGTAGTCTATGCCATAGTCTCATTAGATAGTGTCAAGAGTGGGAATGAAAGTTCGATTTAATTCCATCTTTGAATCTGAATGCTGAACCCCGTTGTTCCTTTAATTTCCATACAAGTCTAACTTTCTTAACAAAAATAAGGACCTGTGATGATTACTGGTTTCAAATTTTTGTGCTCCCAACTTTATTTTTGTTGTTTTGGTTTCTTTTTTTTAGAAGCAAATTGGTATAATTGTTCTAATTGACATTAAGTGGTTGTTTTTGCCCATCCGCATCGTACTTCTCACTGCTAATAAAAATAACATAGCAAGTTTAATTTTAAAGCATTTGAGGCTCTGGGTGAAAAGGAGCGTGTAAGCTCAAGTAATATATATATATATATATATATATGTATGCATATTTAATATTACAAAATATAAAAGTTTATGTAAGTCTGAGACTTCTTGTACTGTACTATTTTTAAATGATTATGCTTAACCTAATAAAATAAAGGTTTAAGAAAATTTATCTTCTATTGACATGTTGTAATGACTGGATCATACAGTTAGTTATGTTTGATGGTCCAAACACAAGGTCTTTCCGTGTTGGAAGCAGTTTTAAAGCAAGGACCTGGCAATTATTTTTCAAAAGAAAATGAACAAAAGGAGAATGTTTTCTTGTATGCTGGACCAGATGCATGTTCTGTGCATGTATCTTTGACCTATTTTGGGGAGAGGCGGTTAATGGAATTTCTGTGCCTTTCCGTGTAATTGGTATTTTCATGGTTTCTGTTATCTGCATATAATGTTCTATTATACTTTCATGTGTTGTTTTTAAAAAGATTAGCATATAATAAAAATAAATCTTAATGTATTTTTCTCTTCCAGAAATGCAGCTGAGAGTGAGCAGAAAGTGAGAATGATGGAAAGCCTGGATGTCTGTTCTCCAAAGTTTAGCTTCATAAGAGCAGAAAGTGAAATTAAGCAGCAGAAAACCCGCATGTTGTGTGATGTGTTACTGGATCAAGCAGTATTACCTGGAGTGGGAAATATCATAAAAAATGAAGCACTTTTTGACAGTGGTCTTCATCCAGCTGTTACGGTGGGTTGTCTCAAGATTTTTTTTTTTGATGACACGAAAGTATTGAGAATGTAAATACATATTTATGTAACATTTTGTCATCTTCTTACCTTTGTTTTATCATCTGCCATTTCTGAAGTTATTCTAAGACACTAAATTAATGTTTTTTCTTTGTAACTGGAGATATTTGTCACAGCATTCCTTGGAACTTGTTGCTGCTACTTCTGCCTCACAGAGCGGACATATTTTGTGGGGCTAAACCTTCTCTCATAAAACTTGAAACCTCTCCTTAGAAGGGAATTGATCTAACTTTCAAATCCTGACTTTGTCTGGCATCCTGTTGTGCTACTATTACATTGTCAGCCCATAAATAAACGCAAGTGAAGAGTGCTCAGGTTTTCTTTAAGTTACTACTCAAAATAGTTGATGTGGTAGAACTTTTTTTGTTTTGGCGGCTGCTGCTTCCACTTGTTGTCCTGCTAGCTGGCATAAGTTGCTTTTCTACCATTGATTACCTTACTTTTTTTGGTTGAGATCCTCAAGCATGTGTCTCCAAACTTTGGTTGAAAAGATGCCTGATGTTTGCAAAACAGACTGAGATTACATAGAATGTAAAGGAAAGCTGCTGAAGATAGTAAATTAAAGGGTATTTTTTAACATAATAAAAGAATGTGATCTTCATAGGATCAGTCTGGATTTTAATTGTACCTGCAATGTGAGCTGGCAGAGGAAAGAAAACCCATGACTTAAAATTTTGAGTTATTAACATAAATGTGTTTAGTTGATACATCTCTCTAATCGTAACGTCTTTGGCTCAAGTATTCTTCCTGAAGATCTCTTACAGCAAAGAGCCTCTGATGATAGATAGGTTGTATCATAATCCAGGAGGAAATGAAGGAACTAAGAGTTCTTAACTATACGTGATTCCTGCGATCAGGTACTCTTAGGTCAATATAGAGGAAAAAAACTGAAATTTTTACCTAACGTTTTATGCAGATGAGGCAGAGTATATTATTTGGTACTCACGCAATGAGTTTGTGTAGTATAGAATGTGAAAATATACTGCTTTACTGATATTTTATTTTTATATATATATGTGTAAAATGTGAAGTCAGGAAATTACCGTAAGAGCAATGTAATTCCACATCAGCTGAAGGTGTTCAAAGTTCCCCTGCTTTTTAGGACTTTCTATTGTTGTCCCTTAGCATCGCAGTATTCTAAAAATCATTCTTGTCTTATTTACAGGTTTGCCAACTGACAGATGAGCATATACGCCACTTAGTGAAAATGACACATGATTTTACCCTGCTGTTTTATAAGGTATTGGCACATGTTTCCGAGAAACCTCCATAACTTGACTCTGGCATGTTAGCTGTATGAGGTCACCTGGTGAAAACAGTTAAAAGATGCAACAGGACAAGTGTTCCCATGAATAGGAATGTTGATTTGTGTGCTCTTTATGTGAATTGTCAAATGATGGAAAGGTGGGCTAGTCTAGACTGTAAGAATGTGCACAGCCTTGGCCCAGTTGCAACAGAAGAGTTTGGCAGATGCTGCCCAAGGGCCAGTAGAGCTTTGCTGTGCACGTGCTGTAACGTCACTCTGAATATGTCAGATTTGATGTAGGTTAAGCAAATTTATATATAAGATAACATCAAGGTCACTCTTCAAACTGGGAACTAGAGATTTTCCAGGGAAGTATGAACATAATTCATGTGGCTTCCTTTACGAAACTTCAAATAGCAAGTATATTTATTTGATTAAATAGATTGTAAGTTCTAACAATTTTTTTTCTACCTGAAACAACTTTTTTAGTTGCTAAAGTGAAATAAATTCAAGTTTCTCCCTACTGCCATGACTTCACTAGGATTTCATTTCTTCCCTGTAAACTCTATAGTTCCTCATTAACTTTAACTCTTTAACTCTCCAAAATAGAGAGAATTCGAACTAATTTTTGTATGTTTTTCCTCTTTAAGCTGCATGCAGAGAAATGAACAGTGGTGGTGAAATTCTTGTCTGTTTCTTTTGGTATTCATGAAAGGCAAGGAGCTAGTGCTGCTAAAAATTCCTTTTTTTTGGTAGGTTAGCAGGATAGCACCTAACTTTTCTAATATAGTCTTTTGATCAAAAAGTGTAAAAATGTAAATTGTTTAATAGTCCACTTAAAAATCTGCTTTCCCCCAACCCAGTGAAGAGTAGTTCAGTCTGTTGGCTGGGGAAATCTTTTCATTCTCTAAACTTCATAGTGAAGTCTACCAGTAAAGAGAGATCATCCGGTTCTGCAATAACTATAGTAGTAGAAGATTTAAATATGTCACAAACAAGTTAAAATTTCTGTAGCTCAGTTTAGGTGTTTTGAAAACTTTTACAATCTATACTTAGCAAGCATTCACCAGTCAAGTACTTTTAAAGGAGAGCTAGCCCCAGTCTCTTTAAAATAAAAACATAACAAAAAAAGGTTAATAAGAGGGCTAGTACTTGATAAATTTTTATAGACTGTTACAGAATGTTTGTAGTGATCATACTGTAACATTTGTAGTAAGACCTCACAGATACAAAGATGAGGAATCTTTCTTGTGTAGAAAGATGTTGCTTTTGTTTGTTTTTTAAATAACTGCATGGGAGGAAACTAATATTAAAGAAACTATCTATAAACCTTGAGGAAAAATCTTGAAGAGAAAGCAAACTTCCTGTGAATATTCATGAAAATATATTTCATTAATACCTTCTGGTTGGATTACTGGATTGTACCGGCAAAAGCATTCTCATTCAGTGAGGCTGATGAATAAGAGCACAGCAGAAGCAGATATGCTGTACTCAAAGACACCTGCATTTTGGGAGAACTCCAGGGGTCTTCATGCATTATGGAGCTAGAGGTACTGAGCTCTGCCAGGGCTGGGCCGGGATTGCTGGGCCAGCTGTGGTATCATTTGAACTGTGCCCAAGGGACTATGATTGTAGTACAGAAACTGGGGTGGCTCTGCAGACTTGCCTGCATCTCTACTGGGCTTTCCTTGTTGTTTGTTTTGTTTTTCCTGCAGCTTTAGCTGGGGTATGTCTCTGACTCCATGTGAATTGTCTCATGAAACGTGCCTGCTTGTCAGCCCTTGGGAGGCTCTTTAGGTCACTGTGCCCTTTGGGCTGTATTAATTTAATATGGCTTTCTGCCAGGATCTGGGGAGCTCGCCATAGTGCCAAGTGGCTTTTCATGAGCTAACTTGTCTGCTGTGTCCAGTGCTAAGGTGAAGCTGAGCATCTTTACTGAGCACTACCTGACTCGTACAGAAGGTTGGGAGTATTTCTGCATTGCGCAGTTCTTAAGGCTTTGGGAAGGCTGATTAATCCAGATTGTAGTGTCAGGTCAGAGCAGACTCTGTGGTGTGCTTTTGGTTTCTTTTGGGGTGAGGGAAGGTGGTGTCGTTTTTGTGATTTATGTTTGTTTTATTTTTGTTTCCTCTACTCCATTGCAAGCTCATCGGCTTGTCAAGAATGCTCCTGCAGGTGCCAGATGGCTGGTGCTGGATCAGAGCTATCTGGTCCAGCTGAACTCAGGGGGTCCCTAGGATGTATTTGCTTGCACGATGCCAGTATGTTTTTTGTCTTGTGTATTTTATTTCATTATGTGGAGAATTCCAGACACTATTGTACCTGATTTAAAGTAAATTTTTCTCATAAAAGAATATGAAATACAGATGATAGCCCTTGTAAGTGTGCCTTGAATACCTTTATGTAGTTGTTGAGCTGTCATTTTATGTAGTTTTTCTTTTAGCTTCATTTGAACTGTAGAGGGACTTACATAAAATTCATACTGGGTCTCTAACTTGGGTTTTAAACATGTTCTGTTTCAGTGCCGCAAAACTGGGTCTCCACTCTACAAACACTACAAAGTATACAAGCGCCCAGCCTGTGGGCAGTGCAATGGGAAGGTCACTGTGTGTCGCTTAGGAGAGTATAACAGGATGACTTACTTCTGCTGTCGATGTCAACAGGCGGATCCCCAGCTTGTCAATGTTAGGTACGATGGTAGCTTTATAACACTTTTAAGCATTGCTGTCCTTGGAAGTGCCGTTAGGGTAAGAGGACATCACTTCTCAAGTTGAATGGATCCTTGTGCATTTTATATCTAAGTTCACTTGACTTTGCAGAAGAAAAAATGTTTTGGCCATTGGTATTTAAAAATGGTTAAAAGCTTTGATTCTTTGAAACTATTTCAAAGGCCCCATCTGTTATGGAATAGCTATTACTGTAATCAAATGTAGGAATTATAAAACAATTCAGAGTACCAAGTATTATTCACAGCTTCTGGAAAAATTGTCCTTTGTTCCTGGTGTTATCAATATAAATTATAGGCTTGGATGTTTATACTCAACTGATTTGAGTTGCATGAAGAAGGTAGAAATTTGTGTCTCTATTTCTTTTCATAGGATAACACTTTCAGTCCTGGCATACCTAGACAGCTGTGCATCTATGCAGTTTTTTTCTGGCTTTAGAGTTACACTGAGGAAAACTAAAACTTCAGTAAATTCAGAGCACAGCAAATACTGTAGGGCTTAGGACTCATTTTTTTACTACAGGTGTGCCACAAAGAGAATTTCAGTTTCACATGAATTGGGGTAGCAGCAGCTTTCCTCCTTTTATTTTAGAAAAGCACAAGATTCATTTGATATCACAAAGGGTCAAAAGGTGGAAGTTTCAAAAAACCTTATTCACATTCTTGCATACCTAAGGTATTCTTGAAAATTTTTCACCTGAGGTTTCAGAATCTTGCCTTGTTATACTGAGCTCTGTCTACCTAATAAGATACTACTTTCCTTTGCAGACTTTGCCTTCATTTAGTGTGTGTGTGTTTATATGTGTATGTGTGTATATATATATATTTAGATAAGATTTACAGAACACACAAATCCCCCTCCAACCTTCTTTCAAGATTCAGATGGCTGAAGGGATTTTAGTTAGAGCTTAAAAATCTCCTTTGAGTACAGATCAAATACAGAAAATTCCAACATGGAAGATAAATATTTCACATGCTGATAACCTCAACCTGCTGTATTTTCAGAAAGTAATAATGAGAAATGTTTTGCAGAGGGTAGAAAGACAGCAGTGTTCTGTTGAGTCAGATAACCAGAAAATGATGCAAGGAAAAAAAACCCACCTTTCTCTGTTCTAGAACATGTACTTTGTTGATTGTTGATTTTTTTTTTTTTTTTTTTTTTTAATAATTAAGCAATGGTATATTTCAGTGAAGTACATGGTAATGGTAGCTGCAAAATAAAAAGGTCGGGTTTTGTGCTGTCCTCATCCTAATGGTTAGGTCTTTGTGTTCTACTGCTCTGTTTTCTGTTATGCAGTAACTGTTGCCAAATAAAAGTATATGTAGCTCAAGTGGTTTATCTGCCATTCTGAACTTTTCATGTGTGAAGACTGAAAGGACCCCCTGTGATCAGACTGACCGGCTACAGATCATAAACTGTAGAACTTAACCCAGTGGTTCTTGGGTCAAGTCAAGTAGCTTACGATTTTGCTCAACTGAAAAAATGAAGAAAATACCCATTGTAAGCTACCTTATCAAATTCAAATGTACTTTAAATCTTTAAACCACACTTTTCCTCCATATTTCGTGTTCTAAAATGAGCAGGGGTGGGGGTAGAATGACAGGATGGATGGACTGGGGGGAGGAGATAGAATTAAACCCCAAAAAATGACATGCTGAATATATTCAGTCTAGTAATGCATCTTTGATAGCTGAGTAAAACAACTCATCTAATAATTCAAAAATACACATTTTTAACACTTGCAGTTTGTCTGTTTTGTTATCTAGCCACAGTATTTTGATGAATGCTACTGTAATAGAGGAAGAACTGTCTGTTCTACCTCTTGACAGCACAGGATCTCTGGCATGTCAGCAATTCTCATTATACTCCTTGGTTTTCCTATCATGGAAGAGATGTGGTAGGTAGTGAATAGCCCTACCACTATCTTAGAAATCTAGCCTGTTAAGGAGGGTGTTAATTATGGAGTAAGTGATAGGTCTAAGGAGTGTCACAATAGTTCTAAGTACAGCATTTGCATTATTAATTGGAGTGTCCAAATTATTAGGATTAAAACAAAGTCTCCAAAAAGCACATAATTCCACAAAAACTATGGAGAAATATGCTTGATGACTTATCAACCATAGTACTTAAAATTTACATACATATCTTACTGAACAGGTAAGTTCAAGTTACATTTAACATGCTAATAGTGTTTGGATACTATGACAAAATTAGTCCTTGGTAACATGTAGTGACTGTAAAATAGCTACTATGATTCTAAATTAGTGTATCAGCATAGGAGGTACTATAATTTACAGGGAAATAAATGAAAATAAATGAAAATAAATCTATGGAGGTGTCCTGAGTACAGCTTTGGGTCACCAGTCATAGCTAGGACATGCCTGAACTCCTTCTGATTAGGAATTAAAACAAAAAAACACACTAAAAAAAATCCTTAATTTTGAACAGGCTCCTAAATGTCAAAAGGTTTTCCAGCAAATGGTGACACACAAGAAAGACCTTCTAACTTCGAGTGTTTTAGTTCTGTTGGTTGTTACGGTAACAAAGGGGTTCAATGGGTATCGTTTAAATGAGAGCAAAATTTTATTTGCTAAATTGTGTGGCTTTCCGTAGATCAGCCTCTGGACAGTTCATCCAGTAATGCGTTTGTTAAGTGTTCTGTACAAGGGATGGGGGAGAAGTACTGAAATAGTCTCCCTTTCCCACCAAGTTTCTTGCTGCAGTACTTGAAAATGGTAGGGAATTTGAGAGAGGCTGGGGCATTGTGCTGGAGAGTACATCAGTTTAATAATTAACTTTCTGTCCATTTTTGTCTAAATATTTTTATTTCTATTAGTTCTGCAGCATTGCAAAAGACTTGCCCTTGAAGTAAAGAGGGGGGGAAAAAAAAAATAAACTCTAACCATGACATGCTGTCTAAGCTATGATAGGCAGGGCATAACACCGTGTACTGCTTGTTCTCTAGCCCTGTGTTTCCCTGCACATCGTGGTGTAAGGCAATTTGTAGAAGAAACATCACAAAAGTCTAATATCATTCTTTTGTTTCACAGCAAACTGCCAACTAGAAATAGCCTAATTGGCTGGGCATATGGCAGGGGGTCATGTTCTAATGAACATGTAGCTCAGAAATGTGAAGAGGAGTGGACGTGTATGTGCTGTACCCTAATAAACAAGCCTTCTGCTGAAATTTGTGATGCCTGTTTGACTTCGAGGCCTGAAGGTATTGAAAGGTTGTTTGGAACCTCTGCTGGGAAAGGGGGGAGGATTGTAATTTTCATGCAGTTTTTAGAACTATAGAAGATTCTTATTGTGAATTGTATTTATGTAACTTTAGCTAACAAAGTCAGATTTGGGGAAAATTTACAAGGGCAATTATGGAAAGTGTCTTGTCTTAAACCCTAAAAGTGTCTTGTCTTCCAGCTGTGTGTGCAGGTGGGATGCGATAGCCAAGCCTCTGCAGTGACCCTCTGTTTTCAGTGAGGCAAGGAGTGACACAACTTGCCATTCTCTCAACTCTCCTTAAAATTGTTAGAAGCTTGCAGCATATATCTGATACAGAAATCCCCAGGGGGCAGGAAAGTAATTACTGTTCTTTCAGGTGAACAAGAACAGTATATTTTGGTGCCCTTTCCAAAAGTTTGTCATGTTTCTCAGGGCCTAGTGTTTGGTTTTGTCGGGTTTTTTTTCCTAAGCTCAAAGTAAGGGTGATTCTGGACTACTTACCTACATTTGTTGTTTGTCTCTTACTGGAGCTTTTAATGCTTCAGTCTAGACCTGGTGGGCAGAAGCAGCCATGAATGAGATCTGGAAAACGACAGGAAGATTCAATGTGTAACATCCTGGCTTTTCTCCAAATTTCTGTAGAAAAATATATATTTTAAGAAGGAATGAAGTGAGGTAATGGACACTTTCCGCTGAGACCTGTGAGACCTGTTTTCTATGTGAAGAGGATCTCTTTTTTTTTCTTTTTTTTTTTTTTTCCTCCCCCCCCCTGCTTTCTGTAGAAAAAGTGAGTAAAATACTCTGTGGAGGAATTTACAGGAAGTTATTTGGATTTTGGATTGCTATGTGTGTGCCAAGAAAGTAAGTCTAGATGTGTGCATGTGTGTGGCTTTTTCGGGATAAATCTAATTCTGCTGCAAGACCGAAAGAAAATATATTTGTAAACAATACACAGGCTTTTTGTATCTGAGGGTGTTTAATGGTTTTACATAGGTGCCAGGACCTATTGTTCACTGAATTTAACTATATGACTGAAGGTACATATGCTGAAATCAGAATGAAAGATCGCATTCCTGTAGCTTTTGATGGTACTTTGAGCCATACTTTCAAAAGTGCCCCTGAATTCCCAGCCTGTGAAGAAGTGACTTTTTGGTACTGATCTCAGTTCTTATCAAATAAGTTCCAATGCTTTTTAAAAGTATTTCTTTGTTCTAGTTAGTCCTTTTATGAATGATGTGTGTGAAAATCTTGTCTTACACTAGCTAAAATCAATTTCTTCAGGCCACAAATTAATAAAAATGTCTTTGTGCCTTACATGACACTTGGTGCCAGAAGAGGCCAATCTTCCCAGAAACATGAAAGTTTTAAGAGTCAGATTTACCAGCTAACATCCTGGAATTTATACCGTCAGCTTGGCCTTAAAATATATAACAGCATATAGACAAGTGCTTTATTTTAAGCTTTGTAACAAAATTCTGTTCCTTCTCCTGTATTTCTAAGTTTCACTTGTTTACCTATATGCCATTGCTGAAAACAGACCTGGAATCTGAAGATGTGTTAGAGTTGGTGGAATACTGCTACAAAAAAATCTTTTTTAAAAAAGATGTATTTTTGTATCCTAAGAGTGATATTCAAAGTTATTTTTTTAACATGGTTTTGCTTATCTCTCTCTTTTCAGACTTTAAGATTCCTTGCCTTCTTACTTTGTTCATTTTTTTTAATGTTGTTTCTAAAATTAACTACTGTTGACAGAAACATTTGAATTTTTGAGGACCAAACACTTGGTACGTAAAGTTAGCTGCTGGCCTTTCAGCCAAAATAATTCAGTCTGTAGACAGAGTAACTATTTAACATTACATCTCAATTTCCTTGCTAAGGCCAAGTTCCTGTTCTTTCTGAACACTCTGGCACCACTATGTTTCACTGTGCAGCAGCGGCAAAACGGTAGGAGCCTGCAAACAAGTATTGTTCAGAGTAAACTATAGGGAGCCTTATTTTGTTTCTGAATGAGAATGCCTCTGGAGAGAGTGTGCCCTTGTGAATGCCTTATCTACCCGCTTTATTTCTGTTGAATTCCTCCCTGCTTGTATGGAGGGAAGGTGTAGGACGGAGACACTTGCTGGAGATGGTAGAAAAGAAAGGACTCTGTTCCTGAACACTATGGCTTCACAGCTACTTAACAAAGACTCTGTGTAGGCAGCCTATAAAGTAATTTTTTCACCCTTTTCTCAGGAAAGTTTAACTACAGACTCCTTATTTATTAAACTGGCATTAATAAATTATGGCCAGTCTGTTGGAATTATTATTGCCCACTAGGCAGGCCTCTGTTTCTGTGAAGAAACGTACTGTTGCTCATGTCAGAAAATAAATACAAAGGATATGTCTGAACTGCTTGCTTCTAAAGCCGCTTGCAGTAAGGGATTGATAAGTTTGGATGCACACAATGGTTGGAAAAGACAGGAGCCCTGAAAGCACTAGAAAACTCAACAAAGGAATATTCCTTTTTGTGTCAATATTAAAACAATACTTTAAAATGGATAATGTAGTGCTGCTGGAGGTACCATACCCTGCGATCTCCCAGTGCCGGGGTTATAAAAGGTTATTTGAGAAAAAATTAATCCCTGTATTTGGGGCAAATCCAATTTTGTATGATTAATTCTCCAATAGCTTTCATTTACAGCATACTATTCCCATCTGGTCCTATTCAAACAATAGTAATATTATCTTGAAACACATGTTGTACGTGATTCTGAAAGTGCATGAGCTTTTTTACTGCAAGAAATTTGGTACTACATCTTATCTGTGACAGGTTTTGAGATCTTTCAAGATGCTATGGTAAATTTACTTTTTCACTCACTGTATGATGATTTATGAATACAGATAAATAAACTCTATCTATGGATTATAACCAATAACTTATTTTTCCTTAGTTCCAAAGACGAAGAATGTTGAAGATTCTGCAGCCTTTAACATAAGCTTAATGAAATACCCTTGTAATGATTTCAGAAAACCAAGCACAGAAATAAAGATCAATAGGAAAACTGCATTTGGAACTACAACTCTTGTCCTAACAGATCTTGGTAACAAAGCTGTTTTGAGAAGTGATACCCATATATCTGATAGACACTGTCAGTGTGTTGCTCCAAAAAGCAATTGTAAACAAATCCAAAACAATGTCTACGAGTCAGGGGGAAGCACAGACAAGGACTGTGCAACACACAGAACTGCAATGGCTTTGTCTTCCTCACAGCAACCTCCCTCTTTCAAACACATACAGAAGAAGCAGAAAACTGATCATATACCCTCAGATCACCAGTATAATATAGCAATCAGGTATGTATCCTAAAATGTAAACAAGTCTTTTTATAATCCCATAAACCAATTTCATCCCTGAAGATTAATGGAACACTGTGCTGTTGGGTTCAGATGCTGTTGTCTTTGGATTTCTGCCAGAGGTAGCCTACTCTTGGGTAACTAAAATTAGACTTTCAAAAGTTTTTGATTTCAAAAGCACTGAATGACCCAGGCTGTTACTGGAAAAGTCTTGATTTCTGGCATCTGGCCAGTACGGCTGTTTAACTAAACAGCAGTTCATAGTTCAGCTATTCCTGTGGAATAGGACAGTATAGCTCTAATAGGTCAACAAGCACAGTTCTACCTAAGGAATCATCTCATCTTAGCACTGTAGTTACTGTCTGCTTAGAGAGATCTTGAAGTCATTGTGAAAGACGACAGAAGGAAAGTAGCTGAATGAATATATACTAATTAAAGCTATTTGTCAGCTAGCAGTTTTCAACATTCTTCCCTGATACAAAGCTCTGCATAGGTATCTTGATGAACCTCGCATCACTATTTTCTCTTAACTTTCCTCCCTATCCTGTATGTAACTACTTCAGTGCTCTACCCATCCTGAACTTTTATTTACACAGCCCTATTCAGATGCATCTGCTGCCTAGTTAAGAGAAATGGGAGAACCTATTAGGGTTGTAACGGAAAAGTTGCGCAGACATACACAACAGCAAATGGTATTGCAAGGTTAGATGCAACTTCCAGTGGTAAACTATACAAGGTGAATGTGAAAGATATTAATGATATGCTACCAAATTTTTATTCATGTGTCTTCTGAAATACTGAAATTATTTTTTGCATTGTTGAAGCACCAGTTTTGAAATAGAATCTTGCTGTCTAGCCAGGTTAGGCTGTGTGAATATTCTTCTTCCTGTAGAGGACTACAGAGAACTGAGGATGTAGGCAGGATAATTGAGAATACAGAGGAGCACAAAGAAAAAATGAGACTAAAATAGTAACAGGTAGTTATAGCAAGTCATCAACTTAAACATTACAATCCTCCCCTTCAAAAAAAAGATCAAACCAACAACACACACACACACACAAACAAGCAAACAAAATAAACCCCAGCAAACTTTATAACAAAAACCAACAAAAAAAAAGTTTGGTTTTTGGTTTTTTTCTTTTGTTTTAATGAGGTGTTGGAAGAAAACTCATGTCTGCAGGACTGCAATCTTCCAGACATAAGAGAGAATGTAAAATTCCTAAGCCGAGAACTTAACAAGAATGAATTAATTGATATTTTCATTTTTCACTATGGTTTCCTCACTGCTTTTCTGCTCTATAAATATCTTAGAAAGATACATTTCAGAGCATTAATATTTTTCATGTTAATGTTTTTAAATAACGCCTTGTGTATTGCATTCCTGTAATGTCTATCTCAATCATGAGGAAGAAAAACTTTATCCCTTTCAGAGAACACTGTTTCCCCCCCCTCAGCTGGATTACTACTTGTCTGAATATGATTTGGAGTATTACTGTAACTTTTTAGTTAAAGAGGGTGGGAGAATTTCTGTGAAGCATACAAATAACCTTCAACCTGGAGTAATTACCTGATATTGGGCTTTTTCCCACTGACAGCAGAATACTCCTTTAGAGTATATTGGAATTTGGGGTGGGCAGTATGATAATGGTGGTAATATTTGGTTTGCAGATCAATTTGAGTACTTTAAAATAATTTGAACATGGGAAACGTGATAGAATACCTGCACAAAAAGCAAAGAGTCTTGTCTATTCACAACTAGCAATCATTCAGCTTTAAAAGTGCAATAGTGTGCTTTAGAGAAGTTACCTGGCTGTCGTCATGTGTAAAAGTTCACTGGGTGAGCTGTTGTAATGGTGGGAGAGAGTTCTTTGGCTGTGGTGTTGATAATCCCTTTAACATTATGCAGGAGTCGTTTCGTAACCTGTCATTACAGCAAACCTCAAGCTCACACGACAGATGATATTCGTACATTAAGCACGGGCCATCCTCGCTGCAGTGAGCACAGCTGTCTGTGCAGCCTCAGAGTTGTGAGAAAGGATGGAGAGAACAAGGGCAGGCAGTTTTATGCCTGTCCTCTACCCAGAGAAACTCGGTGTGACTACTTTCAAGTACGTGTAAGACTTCAGGGCCTGTTTTCTAAGTGCTTGTTCCTGCAGCCTCCATGCCCCAGTAATCTGTAATTGTGGACAGATATTACCTCAAACTTTAAATGGATTATATTAAGTACTTCTGCACACTGAATTGAAGCTAAGAACATAATAGTAGTTATAAACTTACAGTTTTAGTTACTTCTCTTACTGCTGAGAAGGCACCTACTTGTGCAAATGTTCTTAATCTGCTTCCATATGAAGTAAAACAGATGCATAGCAGAAATGTTGGTTTGAAGGGACTTGTACAAGTTTAGTTCAGCTTTTTGCTTGAAGAAAGACTATGGCAAATTCTAGATCTAGACATCAGCCATGTTTTTGTCTGGCCAAAATCTTGAAAACATCCAAGAATGAAGATTCTGTTACCTGGCCAGGCAGCTGCTCCTACTGCTGCACTAGTACCTAACTCGACCTTCTCAGCTGCAGCTGGTGGCCACTGCTCCTTGCCATGGGTGTATGTGACTGAGAAGAGTTTGCCTCAGTCACCTACCACCAGGTAGCTAATAGATGAACTCAAGACAGTAGTAACTATAATGCCTTAATTTGAAGAAAACTATTTGTTAACATAAATGAAAATCACACCAGTTAAAGTGTGTGTAGTTGCAATTAAAGAAAAATCTAAAATCGGTGATAGTTAGGAGACTTCTATCTCTTTTACAACTAGGAAGTGTTTCTTCTAGGGCCTCCCCTGTAGATCTGTTTCTATTGCTAGTTTTAAATTAAGGAACTCAGTCATCTCATATGCTAAAACTGTGCCTGAAACCTGTTTCTTTTGGCAGTGGGCTGACTTGCATTTTCCATTTTGTAACCATGGCAAGCGATGTGTTATGAAGACTGTGTTGAAGATTGGTCCAAATAATGGAAAGAACTTTTTTGTGTGCCCTCTTGAGAAGGAAAAACAGTGTGGCTTTTTCCAATGGGCAGCAAATGGGCCAGGTATGCAGGTTATTCCTTGATGTTGATGTTCTAGTTATCTGCTCCTCCTTAAGTGCATACAACTTTCCTAGTCATTTCTGGGTTGTTTTTGTCTTTTTTCCTGTTCACTGGTTAATTACTAAAATGGCTCTGACAATGTGAAGAACTGCAGATTTGGAAAGAATAATTTTACATAGCCTTACAAAAATTTAAGACTGCTTGTATGCTGCATACTATTTTGAAATAAATGTCTAGCTTGCAATATATCGTGATATACTGTTGTATTTCTGAAAAAAAAATGGAACTGTTTTCTTTTTTTCATTTAAATGTCACTGAAGTTTGACAGCACCGCATACTTTCAAGCATATGTGAGATTTATAAAGAACTTCATTAGAATTTTAAATTGGTAGACTTTTTAATATATGTAAACATGTATTTAATAAAAGTGAATAAAAAGATAATACACTCTTTTAAATGCCACTTCATGCTTTATTTCCTCAGAGCTTAACAGGAAACAGCAAGGGACTACTCTTTCAGTATTACCATAGTTGAATGTGTGACCTTGCTAGATTTGGAAAACAGAGACAAAAATTGTCCTAACATGAATTCTATGACTTTGCAGTTTTCTTAATTATATATTTGTAATCCAGGCCTTAATATTTTATGCTAGTTGCCACTGAAATTTTTTCTCCAGTCTATATGAAATGCATAATACAAGCGTACCTCTTAAGTGGTTAAAACTCAGTTTACATTTGCTTGTCTTACCACTATTTGATGAAGCAAGGGCAAAAGTAAATAGAATATGGTGAGCTCTCAAATGTGAAGTAATGCAGCAACAGAATTCTTCAGGTTTTTGGAGCATGTACTATAGATAACAAGGAAGATAAAAGTAATGAAGATATGGCCATAGCTTCATAAATTACTGAATGACAATCAGTTTTTAATGAAAGTAATGGGAAGTAGTGTTGTTTCCCATGAAAAATGTGTTAGATGAAATAGGTTTAAAAGCTTCTTCTAAATGGTCTTAGTCTCTGTAAATACTTCAAAAATAATTGTGACATTTCTGAGATCTAACTTGTGTTGGGGCTTTGAGGGGAGATTTGTTTGTTTTGTTGTGTGTTTTTTTGGTTGGCTTTGTGTATGTGTATTTTTTGGTGTGTTTTTTCTTGTTGGGGTGGTGGTGGTGGTGTTTGTTTTTGCTGAGGGGGGGAGAACTATTTAACTTTCTTGACAAAGTTGTGGAACTTCAGTCCAATTTAAATCTTCCATGCCGTGGTGCAAGTGAAACCTATTAATTCTTGTCCTAACCAACACAAATTCAGAGGCTTTTTTTTTCTGCCTCTTTTCAGCAGCCTTTGATATCTTTCAAATCTCTTAAAACTTCCCTTATGTGAAGGAAATCTTTTCTAATCAGATTGTAGAAACCGTAATCCTTATGTTGGTCAATGGATTCTTTCCAAATAATACATATCTTTTCATGAAGGCTGTGGTTTTAAAGCTGGGTACAGAACTCCACCTGAGAACAAAACAAGCTACTTCACATGGTGAAGACTGGCTTTCCATTGCCATCTTTTTATATGATGCTTGTTACAATGATATTTCATTGCTAGCTTATGCTTATACATCTAAATCTTTAAAATTGCTGTCTAACCAGTGCCTTACTTGTATTTGTACAATTGATTACTGTGATAAAGTGCCTGATTATTTTTAAATTGTACATGCTTTTGGATGTCTTACACAGGGATAAATCTTCAGTAGTTCAACTAAATGTGAAAAATCAAAAAGAAATGCAACCATTTTTGATCACTTGCCTTCAACAAATGTTAAGATCTCACTGAAGCAGGAAGTTAAATGACTTTTTCAAACTTTGACACTTCAAATAGAACAGTTGGGCTGTTCTGTATTTTTTTTATCTTAACATCCAGACAAGAAGTGAGTATCTGTTTACATATAACATGTACAAATTTTAAAGGATTACTTGTTTTTATTAGCCACTGTAATCACTTTCCTTCTTCTGTTTTTCTATTTCTAGAACTTGTTGTGTCTTTTTAAAAAATAGTGCATAAGTGATATGGAAAGTCAACTTTGACAGTGAAGCAGTGATGTACAAAGTGCATTTAGTCTCCGAAGATGCAAAAACTGAATTCTTTATTGAAATATGTCCTACTTAAACTAAACTAAGGAAAAGTGTTAAATAAAATATTTTGCCCTTATCATTGGTTCATCTATTTAACAAGTAATTTCTTCCAAACTTTGAATAATAAAAGAGCATGAAAAATAACCTACGTTAAAAATCGTACTATTACAGGAGTAGAAGTTTCATCTTGAATAAAAGTTGTATTTTATTTTTAAAAAGTGACTTTCTGTATCACCTCATTTCTGCTACTTTCAGCCTAACTACAAATGTTAGCATGCAATAACTTTTATTTATCACCGCAAACATAATATAATAGGCTAGCATAGGCTAGCCAGTTGAAGTAACCAGAGCTGGCTACAGATAAGTAGCTTGAGCAGCTGTACTTCACTATTTACCAGTGAGACTGCAAATTAGAGATTTTATGAAGTCTCTGAATGTGCATGAAGTTGCAACAACAGGTTAAGACTTCTAAGCATCTAAGTCTCTCTAAATATGCTTCAGAATGGTTGTATCACTGACATATTACTGTTTTAGACAAACAGCTGGTTTGGGAAATGGATATTTTTCTCAAATAAGTTCAGGCAAGTGATGTCATCTAGCAGGTAAAATGTCAAAAAATGTTTGAGAGAAATCCTGAGATGTATAAAAATAAATTTAAGAAGTTTAAACAGGAACTAAAGCAGGAGCCACAGGGCAAGATATGGCTACTAAAGAAGTGCAACATGAAAGTGTTGTTTAGAGAATAAATGTTTATGGAGAAATGTTTATTTTATAAACAAAACTTTACATTTAGAAAGTATATTACTGCCTAAGGCTCAAATTAAACAATTTTGGGACTAGTACCTCTTCCATAAACCTCAGGAAAGTAGGGTATACTACTATCAAGGGGAACTTAACTGCTTTTTTATATTGTTAAGGCTGTTATGATATACATTACATATTATAAATTCTAATCTCATGTCTCCCCTATAAATACCACCTATTTAAGCTATAAACTTCAAAAACATTTAGAGTGTTCACTTAGGCATCTATTTTGAAGGGGCGGTATATTTCTATCAGACTAAATTTGCCTAAGATATATCGTGGTTGTAGTATCACCAGGTGAGAAAAGGCAGAAATAGAAATAATGAAGGGCAAGGACACTGAGCTCATCACAGTGACCTGGCACATGGAGGAATCTGACAGGTTTGCACTCCAGTAAATGAAGAGACTAAGCAAGAGACAGTGAATTCTAATTTGCCAGCTCGTTCTGCATAACTTACTGCTTTTGCAAATGCTGTTGTTTGGTGGTTTTGGTTTTTTGAACATTTTGGTTTTGTTCCCCTGTTTTTGGTTTTTTGGTTTGTTTACACTTTTTTCTCTTCCTCTTAGGGGCAATATAACTATATAACTTGTTTAACAAGCTGTGGCTGATTGATAGCTGGTTATAAAAGGTTTTGGTAAAAAAGCTGCAAGAAAACTTATCTTGGAATAGATCCCCCTATCAGCCTTTAAAAAAGAATCTGCAACCAAGGGTGCAAAACAGTAGACAGTAATATACTCTTGTGTTTGCTCAAGATAAAACTCCTGATTTTTCAACTTTTGACCTAATAGTTTACAATTTTTTTTCACACTGTTTCATCTATTAAAGTGCAACAGATGCAACATGCTTATTTCAGATTTGTATCTGGCTTACACATTTTAATGGCTCGTGTTGTATACAATCAACTGCAAAAGCTAAAAAGAATAACAAAGCCTAAGTTAAAAGGGGGAACTGTCTGTCCTGAACATTTTTTGGCATTTGGATTGCTCATGAAAGCCAATGTAGATAGCTTTTAAAAAAACATAGCCCTTTTTAAAGGCCTTTGGGTTCTGACGTAGAGTTGTGATTTCAGCCTGTACCCATACCCAGGTAAGAGAAATGGGCTGTATGGCCAGTGCCTACAGGAGGCTGTTCAGACTTACAGGCTCATGTAGCTCCTTTGCTGAATGCTCTGAACCAGGTGGTGATGGCAGCTCAGTAGTAAAACACAGCCTTCCAGTAAACCTGCCTTGAACCTTGTGCAGAAAGCACTTTTTTCAGTTTCATATACTACCACAAAGTTAACCTCATAAAGTGCTCTGAACTTGGCTGAGATGCTAGGTAGAAAGATACATTTAGAAGATCAAATCAAGGTCACAGAAGTTGTGAAGTAAAAATTGTAAACCTAGAAAATGCTAATGCCATAAGCATCTGCTTCTTTATGGTAGCACTTTAGTTACTATTTCAGTTTAAGTTTAGGCAGAATATATCTTTCACTTTTAAAGTAACATTTGTTTTCCAATTTGTGACATTCTGGTTAGAATCAACAGATTTTATGCCTGGTTTCATGCCTTTATACACTTATTTAAAGTACTTTTATAACCAGCTATTCGTTAAAGACAGATGTGCATTTATCTTAATGCATACATGCACACCTACCATTTGATGGCAATACAAATTCAGCAAACAGATTGAGGGCTGAAGCAATGGTCTTATATCAGTAATCCACTGAGGGAGAAATAAATTTGCAGTGAAAATATGCACTCAAATTTTGAGACAACTACATCACAGCTGTGACAACAGACTTTTACAATTATGCACATGCAACTATTTCTGCATCCACCTTCCTGTGTAAAATGGTGGTAACCCCCACTTGTTTTTCTGGAATGGAAAACATAAATACGAGTGCTTTAGCTTGGTGAGGGAAGGGGACTTTCAAAGAAGTGGAAGATGCCACCTTTTCCTTAATATCCTTAACATCTTTCGCACGGAATCAAAAGGTATTGCAAAGTCTTTCATGGACTTCATGGCAACTGTAGGCCTTCTTTCTCTCTGAACAGAATCTCTAGAAGATTTAAAACTCTTTTCAACATCTTTCTTGTACCTTTCTGCACTGTGCAATTAAACTTGCTGTCAGCTATACTTGTATTGACATTTGCTGATGGCAGCCAGAGTTCAGCATCTGGCTAATTTAATATGCCGTGTGTCTGTTTTTATTCCTCTAATGCCTCAAAGGTGGTTTATTATGTCCAGTTTTTACTTGAATATTCAAAACATACATTCAAAATCCATTTAGAAAAGTACTATGTTTTAGTGGAACAACAAAATAAAATCCAATCTAAGCAGAGAACCCAACGATAAAACTATTTTCCCGATAAAGGCTTTTTAAAAATGCAACAGGCACGCTTACCACTGAGTAGACTTAAGAGTGTACACAGTATTGTCTAAACATAGTCAGCACTTTAGTTATTTAATTTACTGAATTGCCATTCCTATACAAAGTGCAGGTCCATGCAGAGTTTGTACTCTTCATGATTTTTATTATGAAATCAACCTCAAACAGCATGATTATCTTCTAGCTATTAGTTATGTGGCATGATCATACTGTGAAAAGATTGTAACACTAGTCATCTTTTAACACTAAGATTTCAGCTGAGACCTTAACAGAGAGTTGGTAAAGAAAGACCTCTTGGAAGGCACTGACGAGCAGCAGAGCCCACCTTAAAGATGGTATGAAACTGTGGAGTTGGAAACACTGAAGGGAAAAGTGAAGCAAAATTTCCACTGTTTTGGCCAGAGAAGGCCCATTCTGTTTGGCTACAGATGGAGCTGAAACCTAAGTCCTTCCTTCAGATACCATATGTCTACATGGTCTTTTACGCCAACCTGTATTAGCGCTACTCATACTGTACATCAGCTAAACAAACTAACTGCAATCCAAATGCTTTGTGCTCAGATTAAACAGGCCTTAATCTCAGATTATGAGTAAATCCAACTGCACATTTCACTATTATTAAAAACTGGCTCATGCTTAGATTTTGCTGACAGATCTGTGCTCTAGGCTGATTCCAGCCAGCTCCAAAAATACAGTACTCAAAGTGAGCCTCACCACAGCAGCTTGAGCATCACATCCTTGGATAGGAACTCATTTGTATTCCACTAGTTTTTATTTATGCAGAGCAAATGCACATTACAGAAGAAATCTGCATATACCTCCCACACTAGGCAGCAACTTGAATAGGAGCTGCCCTCACATTTTGATCATAGGACCCAGAAAGACAAATGGGGTAGAAGTTTAGCATTTCCTATAAATGAAAAACATATTTCTATATATTGCACTTTTGACAGAATCATATTCCTCAGAAGGATCTATTCACATATCTTTAAATCTAGAATTACAGTAATCATCTAGCCTACCCTTTTGCAGAAGCCAGGTGGATTTATTAGGCTCCTTTAATCAGTTTATTAATGTCCACTCATCTTCCTCCAGATCTGCTTAATGTATAAATTCTTTGTGGTTATTGCCTTCAAACATAACTTCTCTCTCACATTCTGGCCCAGGAAATACTTGATCAGAGTGACAGTGACAGTAATGATTTAATATGCAAAAAACCCCTCATAATTTGTTAGAGGACAGGCACCGTAGTATGAAAAGAAAACAAACAAACAAAACCACACACACACACAAAACACCAAACCCACAACATAAACACAAAAAACCACAAACACTTGAAATAGGGAAAACTGGGAAATACCTTTATCCAGAGAACACAATGCAGCACCACACAGGATAACCAGCTTTGGTACCCCCCAATGCAGTTACATGGTATTTGCGAGGCACTTTCGCTCCAGCTAGTTGAGTGTTGAAGGGCTGAAGGCTGGGCAAGACTGATAATATATTTCAAGCCTCAGGAGACATCCATTAAGAACAACTAGAGAAAAAAGCAATGTATAATCTCCCATAAAAATTATTCAGACTATATTTCGCAGGGTATAAATAACTCTGTACTAGCAAAAAATGTTTTCATCAAAAAGAAAAAAGTTAATTAAAATTCAATTTATTTTATCATTTAATTTTCTAGAACTTCAGGATGATTTTAAACATACAAATGAGAGTTTTGAAATCTCTTTAGAAAAACAAGTTACAAAATAGACATAGAAGCTTAAATTCTAATTTTCATTTCAAATTCAAACTACATTTGAAGAGCAAGTTTACAAAATAAGATTTAAATTCGTAACAGTACTGCAAAGCCTATGGAAGTGAAAAAAAACATTTGGCAGAAGCTCCACTCTGAAGGCAAAGATGGTGGGTTGCACTTCTTAAGGATGGTATTTCCACAGGAAGTGTTCTTGAAGGTAACAGTGTAATTTGCTTTAATTGTAACTGAGGACATTTAAGCAAATACTGGGCTTTGTAGATGGAACAGTATAAAAGTAAAAAATGCACTCAATACCAGAATGCACAAGCAAGCTTAAAACCCATTTGTGCACAGAAGAAATTCGAATAATGCACTTACCATTATTGTTTTTCTTTACCTTATATACACAGAATATATAGTTTATCCTTTCCTTTCTCTGATAGTTCATGTTATTTGCACTGTATTTGCCACTTCTCGGCTCCTTTCTGAAGTTCAGTCATTACCTAGAATTGCAATACTACACATCTTCACCTAGAAAAATATGCAATGTCTCACACTTTAGTTCAACTTCACTAAATACAAAATAACTGCCTCTATAAAAAAAGCAGCCTTTTAGCAAATGCTTTTCTTAAAAACATGAACTGACTGCAAGTGGACCAGAACAAAATATTTACAATTATAGTAGCACAACTTCTCAACATTTTATTTTAATAAAATTGACTTCTCTAATTTAAAAAAAAGTGACTTTTTTTTCATAAATTACTTGGGATGACTGTAAGTAAGTTAATCCAGTCTGAGATGCTAAGAGTAGCAGCAACAAAATACAGGAACATCACAATAAAGACAAAGGGCTTCAGAAAATTACCTTAGAAACTTTTATATCTTTGATATGCAACCATTGAAAATGAATTAGAAGTCAAAAAAAGTATACAATCACACCAGAAAAAGGTTCTACTTTTTCTGTGGAAATGTATTATTAAGTTGGTGCAAAAGTAATTACAGCTTTGGACCATGAATTTTCAATCATTATAACTAGGCTCAAACACATCTTTATTAATCAAAATAGGAACCATTAACAATCAGCACATTTTTGCCAACAAGAAATAAGTTTGTCTATTCCTGTAGTGTAAAAAATCCATGCTTCAGGATTTGACAAAGTCTTGGAAAGCATTTTCTGCACCCTGCTGGTTGTAGAAGTGTTTTCCCTACAAAAAGTTGAGATGCTTGAAGAAGTAGTAGTCAGCTGGCGAGAGGTCAGGTGAATATGGCGGTTGAAGCAAAACTTCGTAACCCAATTCATTCAACTTTTGAAGCACTGGTTGTGCGACGTGTGGTTGGGCACCGTTGTGGAGAAAAATTGGGCCCTTTCTGTTGACCGATGCTGGCTGCAGGCATTGCAGTTTTTGGTGCATCTCACCGGTTTGCTGAGCATACTTCTCAGATGGAAAGTTTTCGCCAGGATTCAGAATGCTGCAGTGGATCAGACTGGCAGCAAACCACCAAACAATGACTGTGTTTTTGGTGCAAGTTTAGCTTTGGGAAGTGCTTTGGAGGTTCTTCTTGGTCCAGCCACTGAGCTGGTCATTGCTGGTTGTCATGTACAATCCACTTTTCATTGCATGTCACAATCCAATTGAGAAATGGTTCGTTGTGGTTGCATAGGAGAAGATGACACTTCAAAATGACAATGTTTTTGATTTTTGGTCAGTTCTTGAGGCACCCACATATTGAACTTTTTCACCTTTCCAATTTGCTTCAAATGCCAAACGACCATAGAATGGTCGACGTCGAGTTCTTCGGCAACTTCTCATGTAGTTGTAAGAGGATCAGCTTCGATGATTACGCTCAATTGGTTGTTATCAACTTCCGATGGCCAGCCACTATGTTCCTCATCTTCAAGGCTCTCACCTCCTTCGCAAAACTTCTTGAACCAACAGTGCACTGTATGTTCGTTAGCAGTTCCTGGGCCAAATGCCTTATTGATGTTGCAAGTTGTCTCTGCTGCTTTACCACCCATTTTGAACTTAAATAAGAAAATGTTCAAATTTGCTTTTTGTCTAACATCATTTCCGTAGTCTAAAATAAATATAAACAGCAAGTAATAAATCAGTAGCAAAAAAACATAACACTAGAAAAGCACATTAAAATGATGTATAACATAACCACATTTATTTAAGAATGTATTCCAATAGCAAACGGCAAATTTCGACAATGCAAAAACTGCAATTACTTTTGCACCAACCTATAAACATGTCGTCCTGGTGCTGGCTACTGGAAGTTCTTGGATTCCCACAGAGACCAATAGTGACAAAGATCAGGTCATCAAAGCAAGGTGGAACTGTTCCAAGTATCACTCCACAGCCTGGCTTTGCTTGTTTGTATATGGCAATGCAGAATGAACCATACACAGAAAATCAATACCATACTCTTGCTACAAAACTATTCAGGTACTACAGTACTACTGTAACTAAAGTTTCATCTGTTTATATTTTGATAATTATAACTTGCTTCAATCAACTAGAACAGGAATTATGTAGTTATGGGTTAAAATAGGAGGAAAGTAGTTACGGGACAAAACAGAAGGTGGAATTTAGGCAGGGGGGAATTAAAACCCTGGAAATGTAGCGTGCACAAAAGGAGGAAAAACAAACAAAAAACCAACAATGTGGTTTGGATACTAACCTAAAGCTTTATTTAGCAAATCCCAGCTCACTATGTGATGCTAGTTTTAATGTAATAAGTTAGGTACTGCAGTACTGAACTCAGCCCCTAATAACAAATCAGCTGCAATTCAAACAACTTTTTTTGTCCCCTCCCTGCTCTATGCAGCCTAGGTTTGGGTGTTAGCTAGTATAAATCAATTTCAAATTCAGTTTAAAGCCTCTGATTCATTGCACAAGATGGACTAACTTTATTCTTAATTTATTGTTATATCAATACATGAAGCACATGAAAAAATTCAAGCACTTGAACTTTGTTACTTAAGTCTCCAGAAGCCATATAAAGCCTATCTTAAATATATCCATTTATCTGCTGTGAAGTCTCTTCAAAATAACACAGTACACAGGACTGACAGTTTTGATGGTAATAAATACTGGAAAAGGCCATTCCTGAGATAGCACTATTAATCAAGCCACATTCAGCTATTTTGTCAAAAATACTAGTCATTGTGTTAATTGCAAAGTTTCAGGTGATAATCAGGTAGCAGGCTCTGCTGATTGAGACGGATCTTTTAATGATAGCTTAGGTGATTATATTCAATCTATATTTACAGGCTGCTTGATTGAAGGAATTACTGATTAAAAACTTGTAACTAAGGTTGGGATTGTTTCCTAGGAACAAGAATGACACTGGGCAGAAAACAAAATCTGCAGCTCTCAGTCCCCAGCTGGCATCAGGCTGCAAGTCTGCTCATGAGGAGCAAGTCAAGAACCATTCATACTAGCTGTGAAATGCCAAAACAGCACAACTGCATCAACTTTGAAAATAAAAGGTACACCCAACTAAAACTCACACTGTATTTAAAATCAAGTTATTTAGAATTATCTTCCTTTATTGAAAGCAGCTAAGTTAGGGAATACTATTCATATCCACTGAAAATATTGTTTCCTAGATGTTGCAAAATAGTAAAAAGCTTTTGCATTGGAAGCAGACAGTAAGGCCAACAGGAATGACCTGCGAATGCCCTTTATGTCCATTCACACCTAATTTTTGCCATAGTCGTAAATACATTGTAATAATGATAATTTATGATCATTTCTTCATGGGCCTGCCAACTGCCCCTAATTATCTACTCTGGCACATGAACAGTACAGGCACCTTTTTTTTTTAATATTAGTTTCTTTTTGAACTGAAAAAGAGATTACTCTTTTTCTAGAATGTTTGGAAGACTCCCCAGATAACGACTGAGTTTAAGACAGTCAAGATTCAGGAAACTATTTATTCAGATTGCAGAAGAAAACAAAATAACTCCCACTTATTCCGATATATAGCTCTTACAGTCATAAAATATCAGGAAATAGATAAATCTCGTGTGCTTGGCCATATGATTACCATACATGGCAATTACAATCTCCAACCTAAACCGGTGCGCAGTACATGCACTTTTCAGGGTGGAACACTGCTTTACCAGGGGGCTTACTCTGAAGGATCGTATCTGAACACAGCTCCTGGTAACCCCTTTTGGTAAGGCTAAACTAAACGTTCTTGGATGCAAGATTTACTGTTGAGTAATTATTTACACAGGTTGCAATATCAGTTAAACTTTTCTCCCAAGGACAGGCTGCTAACATTGCCAGAACTTCATTAAAAACATTCAGATTTGTCACTAGTGTAAAAGGAAGAGATCTGTATTGTTCTCCACGCATAGGGGATGGCAGGCTTGAAATGGTGATTACATAAAGGGAAAGGTTCAGACACTTACTACTATGGAAATTTAATAGATGGGAACTTAAGGAACCTCACTGATAGAAGATTCTTTATGTCAGAAATCTATATTCTTTACTCACCGGCAAGTTGCCCTTAATGTCCTGTTGTTAGTGAACCTCTCAGGAACTTGGCCCATTTTCTTGAGCTCTGCTGTTGTTCAGGGAATGCTCACCAGATGCTTGGTATTGTGTACAACCGAACCAGCACTGGCTGAGGAACGGACATATGTCAGGACGTATATCCTCATGGAATCTTCCTTCCATCTTCCTAGAGAAGCAGATCTTCATGTGCTATCTTTCTCACCATCTCACATTTCTTACTGAAACTGTTTTACCTTGTATAAATTACTTGCTACTTATTACAGGAGAATAAGGAGGGAAAGAGTCTTCCGCCTCGTGTTCTAGGATAATCAGGCAGGTTACAACTCTCAAACTCACTCTAGCCATCTGCTGAGCAGCTTTCCGTGTGTCAGCACTCCCGTTAGATTAGGCCCTGGAGTTAGAAGAATAAGAGAATGACCAGAACTTGATGACCTATTAGCTCCCTAGGGTGAGGAGTTACTGGTTTTATGCATCCTCACTGACAGAAACACATACAGATGTGGGATACCTATAAAGTTCAAAAGCAGCACCTGAGACAAAGTACTGAGCTCCCCATAAAGCTTAAAACATTGGACATTGATGCCCAAGCCCCTTTTGGATTTTCCTGAGGACAACTTTTGCATTTCTAGGGATGGAGCACTCAAACCTTTGCATACTGAGACTAAAGGCTTCAATAGTTCCATATTGTTCCGTGATTTTGTTATTCATTGTGAGAAATGCTTTAGAGGCACTTATGTGAGATGGTCTATTATATGGCCAGATTGCCTGAACTTCTGGTATGCATCTGAAGTTCTTCCCAAATGCTAAGTCTGGAAAAATCACAGCTACAAAGTAGAACATCATGGCTAAGTAGGACACTGATTGGCATACTATGAATAGCTAAGACTGACCAAAGGTACATAAATGACAATTATGAGCAACAGTTGGAATATTTATCTGGCATTGAGAGTTACATTTGTCATAGTGAGGCACTACATTATTGTTATACAAGTACAACTTTATGCAAGATCAAACTTCTATTGTCAACTCTGAAAGGGACTTGATTTTTCAAATTAAGTTACAGGGTTAAAGCTCTATTCTTCAATGTGATTTGAGATATTATCTTAGCTCTGCTGAGCATATTGGCACTTGTCTCTTGCCTAAACCTCTTTGTGATTCAGTAACCAGACATCCCTGTGACAGAAACCCCTCAGGGCCCAATATAGTTGTCTGTCCAAAACATGGTGGTGCCAATGCAAAGCACATCTCACCGAATAGCCAGTCAAGACTGAATTCATGGTGCTCACATTTTCATAAAAGTATCGTAGTAACAGCAGTTGCTCTGAAGTCTGAGATCTGAGTTGTAAAGCCACCTCAGTCAGAAATTCAAATTCACATTTTAACAAAGAGAAGGCCATGAAGAAAAGGAGACTCTGCAATTTCCCATCCTGAAGATGGGAAACCTATGGTAAACAATTAAATATTTACATGACAGTAGAGAGAATATGGGGAACATGATAATAGCCTGTTGATGAGAACGCTCCCTGAAGCAGTGAGAGTCCTGGACACTAATGATTTCTCATATCTCTAACTGATTTTTATTGGGGACGAAGACTAGGATGGGCATCTAGCTTGAGGGCAGAATCATGAAACCTGCAGAGAGATAGGCACCTTACTTCAGTCTGCAGGAGAATTTTGAAGAGTCTGCTTTTGCCCATCTAAGTATGTGCTGTCGCAAGCTGGACCATTTCCTGTGTTCCTCAGTGCCCTACTGCGTATTCCTGCTTGCTTACTTATACTCTGAAAAAAAGACCAATTTTCAGCCAGACCAGCAAGCTAATCCATTTTGTGGACCTCCATAGTAACCAGAATTAATTGCATAACTTCAGAGAGAATGCATATTGGAGGATGTGGATAGTACCACCCCTTTCACAGCAGCAAAATCTTTACCCAGCTGAAATCATACTCCAGACATGGCCAAAACTTAAAACATAACCTTGTCTTCCGCACTTCACTATTAGCTAATTATTCTCTGTTCAGTATAGTTGCTTTTTTGTGGATTTTATTAACACCACTGTAGCTACAAGCCTCAGAGCTCAATTCACAGAAAGAGGATGGTATTATATATGCACCTGAGGACTTTGATGCATACTCCCCCAGCAAATAGCTGCAGTCAAATTGCCCTGGAGCTGGTTGTTACTGTTCTTCAATCAGAAGTTAGGAACCCCAGAGCAGAGCCACTAGAATGCATGGAGGACAGCAGATGCCTGCACCCCAAAGTGCTGATGCAGGTCAGAGAGGTTAAACTGCTGGATCTGGCATGAAACTGTTTGGGTGAACACATCCAGTCTAGTCTCCCAGTCCCAGTACAGGAGCAGTAACCTCCAGCAAAGAAATACAGTGGGCATAGAGGAGAAATAGTGCAGAAATCAGCTAAAGGCTGTCAACGTCCTTAAGCTCACAAAGCAAAGTGATGTTACCCCCTAAAGACCCATTTTGTGAGGCTAGCACTTTCACTAAGCAGTAACAAAAATTGTTTTAATTCTTGCTGAGAAGAGAGATCATAGAACTTCTCATAAGAATGTGTAAAGACTGAATTTAAATAGGTACAGTTCGTTAACACGGCAGCTACCCTAATGCAATTATTTTCTACTTTATAACATACAAATTAGTCTTCTGTACCAACCCAATTAGCAAAACATACTTGACTGCAAATAAATTAGACCTGTTTTTAATACTTTTTACATTCACCCTTTTAATCTATAATGCTTTACTTCATCTAGCTACTACAAATCCTTCAGAAAAAAAAATCTTATCTAGATAAAGAATTGATAACACAAGAAAAGTAGGAAACTGTCAGTTCTGTGTCACTCCTCAATGCTCATGAAAAGTGCTGCAGATATAAATATTAATTTATGGGAAGTTTCAGTTCCTTTATACTCCTCTATATATTAGCCTGCCAACCCAACCATCATCGTCACAGATGATCTACGATAATTTGCCTTGGAATTTTTCTTGTAACAATGAATATCCAGGAGCAGTAGTAAGCTAGCAGCACAACCATTTTTATTTTCAAATAGCCTGTCACATTGTATTGAACAAATAACCACATATACCATCAAGCACCTACTTATGAACAATAAGCATTCATGACCTAGCTAAGTATAATCCTAAATCTGTAGTACTGTGATACTGGAATCTACTGCAATGCTGCTTCTCAGTTTGAGTAACTCCTCCCCTAGCCCTCAAAAACGCAACTTCTGTAGCCAGCATTTAAATTACTAACTCGCTATTAGTTAATTTAGGACAATATGGTATTGCCTATTACTTTTTGTATTTACAAGCACAAAAAAAAACCCTCTCTCCCTCCACCCCCCCCAAAAAAAAAAGTAGACAGTAGGCTTCTCAAACATCAAGAGAAATGACTGCTTGAGGAATTATGCCGCCTTTATGAAGTCTTAACATCCAGAACCTGGATCCTCCCCACCAAATACTACTTGGCAAAATAACAATCCAAGAGTGTCTACATCATGCACAATGTACACTTCAGAAATAAAATTAACCAACAGCTGGACCTTGATAAGTGTAGTCAGAATGTACCAAGAAAGCTGGTATGACAGAGGTCTGCGGATAGCAACAAGAAAGCAAATTAATATGGAGAAAACATTTATAAACCAAAAAACTACACATTTGAAGAAAGTACAAAGTACCATTAATGGCAAGAGAACAGGAAAAAAAACCACCACTATTCTTCTGATTTCAGAGGTGGGAGGTAGGAAATGCCTATACACAGAAGGCAGCTTTAGACAGACCAGAGAATACTTTAAAAATTACTGTAGTTTGTACTAAGCATGAGAAATACATCTATTTGGTTTGAAGGTGATTATGTGAAGTTCTAGTGAAATGGCTTCAGCAGTATGTCATACTGGCCCTTAGCAAAAGTCATCCTAAAATCCCCTTTAAGTCTCAGATGAAATTATTTTTGCATGGGGCAGAAGTGAGGGGTGGGAAGGAGTGCAGGTGAATCTGGGTGACAAGTGAAAACAACTTGCCTAAAGCCCTTGTTTATTCCACAGAACTGAAGAGAATCTGATTTGGCAAGGTCCTGTGCAACGAGAACCTGTACTGCAATGTAAGTGAAGGCTATGAGTAAAATGAAAAGTGGTAACATAGCCTGTGGAAATCAACATGATGGCAAACATTCTTCAGACAATAAAACATCCAGACCCTAATATTCTATACAAAACACTTAGTTTATATTTCCCATTTCAGTTTTGCAGTTACAAGCTGATCTAATATTATGATTAATATAATATTATGAAATTTAACTGTAACGTGTAAATGTCTATATGTAAATATGTAATTCCATTTCTTTTACTAGAAATTAATCAGTAGGAAAAAAAAGTACAAAAATCTGTCAGTGTTTGACAAAAACCTCCTCTGTAAGTGAGACCATACAAATTTGTGAAGTTACCAAACTTTCAGAAAAGTATCTTTAACGTTTTGATCTTGTAAGACTGACAAAAAAAAATTAAAGTGTTGGAGGATGACAGTGCATTTTTCTCGTTTGGTAAGCCTGACATTCTACAAAGACTAAACACAGCCTGCAAATGTAGTCAGAAGATCAGACTTAAGTGGACACTTTCACAAAAAGGCTTTCTCCTGTTCGGAGGGCTGGGTTCTATAACAATCTCTGTATGCTTGTCTTGGAAAAGTAACAACTTCAGGTTCTTCCCATCCATTCCCATAAGAATGTTCAAATAAACCAAGACCACTGGATTTCTTGCTGAACTGGATTTCTTATTTCTTAGGAACTTTAAATGACAAATGCTAAGAAAGTAGAAATATAAAATGAACCCAACTTCACAACTACATTCAAATGGCAGAGCTCACCACTTTTTATATTTCACACAATGCCAGCAATCAAAATAGTCATTTACCAACAAACAGAATTAGAGCTGAAATATATCCTGGAGTTGGCCTGGAAAGTATCCAAAGGGTGAAAACAAACTTCCTGTTCATCTAACACATAAATATTTTTACTCATGCAGAGCTTTGAAATCATCTTTTTTAACCAATTAAAAAAAATCCCTGACATTTACAACCCGATTGTTTTTGTAAAGCTCTATCTGGAAAATGTATAATAAAAAACTTTTATTTAGAAGATTTCTCCCTATCCTATTGGGACCAAAAAAAAAAAGTCACCAGTACCAGAAATTCCCTGAAAAAACAGCACAGTGTGAAGTTGCTATTGCTTTTATTTCACAGACCACCACTTGTCACTGTAAACAGATCAGCTAGTCACACCAAGAGAGCACTGGACCAACAGCTGTATTTACCTATGTTGATTCCAACTGTGGTGGGGAAGAAAAAGAAGAGCATGAAAACACAGCTGATTTTGTTAAATGCACAAACATCTAAAAATGTTTGCTGCCAGACTCATCAGCTTCAACAGTAATAAGAAAACTAGTCGCAAAATCCTGAGATTCTGCCACATCTGCTCCACAGACATGCCAGTAATGTTCTTTTGCTGTAAATTTAATGGAACTTATATGGAGGAGTGAACAGACCCCCTAGTGAGAACACTTGTAGTTCAGTAATTAATGTATAACATGCCAGTTGTATATGAGAGCTAGAGTAAATTTAACTGTATCACTCATGTTTCCTCACACACACAGACTACAGATAACAGCACCGAAATCCTACACATATTCTGTGCTTCTGAACAAGGATGCACCAGTTGTTAAGGAGTTACAACAGTCATGCGATAACTAAACCCAAACAACAAAGTTTTCTTCAATAAGTACATACACGACATTGCCAGGGTTCATATAGATTGCTTTATTAAAGAACGATTCAGTGTCATGCAAAAACAAGCTACAGTTGTCTTTATTATTCAGACCATTGAGCTAAGATTCTTCTTCTGTCTACAATGTATGAAGTGATAATTTGGTAAGAAGTTTTAGAAACAGAAAAAAAGCAGGCTAGCTAGAAGCTAATGAACTTAAAACACAGTTGGCCTTAAAAACCCCCCACAACTTTACATACAGGATACATTGAACTGTGTCACTAACTTGTAAACATTCATATTCTGTGTAGGTTTTTTCCTCCAATTTGTAGTAAAAGTTCAAAAGTAAAAACTTAAAAATGGAAAATTCCTTGAAATCAGAAACAATGACTTTTTTTTTCAACCACAGCAGAAACTGTCATAGAGGTTTTGCCTGCTTTGGGCAAGAGTTTGTACTTGTAAAAAGCTTTCTTAAAAAAAAAATCATGTGTCCACTAAGCACGAGAGAACAGGACTACTACTATCAACCTTTAAAGAAATACTTTCAAGACAAAATATTAAGCACATTATTTTTTTAAATTGAGAATTCTGTCCATAACATCTGAATGGCACATTTATCAATATTATAATTTAATATACTGTTAAATTATCAATATATTACAATAATTTACACAGATTAACCCTTTCATTTATGATAACTAATTCAGCAAGACAAATCAACCTATGTTATTAAACCGTATGTATTAGTACATATATCTCATGGAGACAAGTTCATGTATAGAAGAGCTGATTATGCAATAAGTCAGAATTGTAACAGTGACTTCAGGTACACTGTTACAAAGCACTCATGATCTTTCAGAATGGGCACTCATGACCTCTAGCTAGCACAGAGTGGCTTGAGGACACTAGAAAGCAAGGCACGGATGTCCCAACCTCTCACAAAAATGAATCCTGGGGGACTCACCTTCAGCAGTTTGAGACATTACCATCCAGCTGCCAGTACTGAACCTTCTATGTTGACAAGCCACAATGCCATCTTCAAAGTAACAATAATTGGGATTTTATTAATCTATTTGCACTTGACTGCTTAGTTATCTGAAGATACAGCAACCATAGCAGAAGGGTTGTACGTAGAACAGGCAGAAAACTTATCTTAAACCACTACAGATACATTCAGTAAGAGCTCCTTTGACTAAAGCTTGTTGTGGCCTATAGTGAACTCTGTGCTACATGGTGCTCTAAAGATCCAGCGACCAAAGTGAATCCTCCAAATAAACGACTTTGTTGATGAAGTTCATCAGCAGACCATTAAAGATGGCTATTCTAGTTTGAATGTTTTTTTTCTGGCTTTTAAAGATATCAACTTGGAACATAAGGCAACAATTATTCTAAGGCACAGTACACAAGCAACATTACTTATAAATGATAGATTAAGGTCTTCTTTTATTACCCAATGATTTTATTCAAGTAAGCAAAGAATAATTGAAGTGTTTATGACAAAACATCCTTGTTTTACTCGCTCCCCCCTTTTAACTTTTCCTGGCTCAAATTTAGCAAATATTCAATCAAATGATCAGCAAGCCACAAAGTTAAGAAGGTGATCTAACAGATCTTCGAATACTATAGAACAATCCTCAAGATGCTGAAGTTTTATTACAAATAAATCCTGGTACCTCTAGACAAAGAAAGTGACAAAACTAGCTTTGTTAGCTGTAGGTAACTGTCATGATCTCTGTATGCAACTGCTCCTTTGCAGGAGTAAATGTGCTACAGGAAAGGGCAAGCACACAGCATATTAGTGACAAGGAAATCGCTATGATTAAGATTCATTACTTCTGCTACAAAAAAAAGGTGACAGAAAGATTTCCACCTGTCTTCATATCTAGTTAGAGTCAACACAACACTCTGTGAAGGCTTGTACTACCAGGGATGTTTGGATGTCCTCTCTATTCAAATGTATTCCTCTGCTGTGAAACAAGTTAGAAACATCCACAAAGAGATGATCCTTATCCCTTAATTAAAACTGTGAAATCTTCTCAATTACTTTTCAACTCCCTTTCCTTGTTTATCAGCGTTTGCACACAATTTTATTTTCCAGAGAAAAGAAAACCCGGACTAAATCTTAGAAAGACAATTAAATATTCTCAGAATAAGTCTCATGTGTAGAGGCAGAGCCCCTCCCACTCCCTGCCCTTTATTCCAGATTTCTGCCAAATATGTGTTCAAATGGCAAAGTGAAGATCCAGTTCAGTGTTTATTATTCATCACTTTTGGCTACTTAGTTCTTAAGAAGACAGACTAGAATAGCCATTAGATGCTCAGTTTCTTTGCATGCATGTGACCACCTGATCACTTTATGAACGCTCTTGGCAAGTTGGTTTTTTTTTTTTTTTTTCTTCTCTCAAGTTACCAAAGCTCTACTTTCCCCAAAAAACAGGTGAAACTTTGCATTACTTGGAAGTAAATATACAACAGAACTTTTTGTAGTATTTAGAACTACAGTTTGATTGTCAGGTTTTCAAAAGTTTAAGATCTGAGTTGGACTTTAAGGTAATGCCTACTAAATTTGTTACTTAAAAGACCCCAATAGTGAAGCACATCAGTTTCAGCCATTTCACTTAGATGTACATTTTTAAACAGAGAATTGCCTATGCTAACTGTCAGTGTGTCAGCACTAACTATATTCTTGCAATTATGTTCACTTCCCTCAAAGTCAGTTTTTTAAACCTTGCTCTAGATCAGGGGTGTCAAACTCCTTTTCCCCAGGGGCCACATCAGCCTCACAGTTGCCTTCAGAGGGCCAAATGTCATTTTAGGACTGTATAAATGTAGGAGTAGTTACATGTATAGAGTCCTAAAATGACACTTGGCCCTTTGAAGGCAGCCACGAGGCCGATGTGGCCCCTGGGGAAAAGGAGTTTGACACTCCTGCTCTAGATTACAGCATGAGTCTACAATCATTTAGAAATAAATTACCAAGATAAATAGATTAGGAAACCACAGATTAAGTTCAGCTGCACTACACAAAGCCATAATGAAGTACAAGATATTAGAAACAGTGAAGTAGTAGCTGCACCATCAACATACTTGGTCTGCATGATTATGCAACAGTGAAAATGAACAACCATTTTAAAAACACCTTGGGAACCTTAGCACTTTCCTCCTCTAAGTTTAGATGCTAATATAATAGGACAAAAAGAAATTAAATACAATCTACTACTTGCTCAGTTGGCTGACTTAGCAAAGGGCTAGAAACCATGAAGTGAAACTGAGTGAATCCTGGAGTTTTATTACATGCAGCACCTAGGAAAGAAAGAAAAAGGTATAATTTGCTACATTTAGTACTAGTGCCTTTGTCATTATACTTTATCACCTGAAGACCCAGTTACTAATTCTACTACCATGGAGTAATTATTATTTTATAATCTGTTTAATCCAAGACATCTTCAAAGTATTTAATTTTGAAGTAAAAATACAGTGTTACTGACTGCTGTAGTGCAATTAATGTCCTTATAATACAATTCAAAACAGTAATGTAAGTTAGGAAAATCTCTCTCTTTCAATCCTGATTAATTTAATGAGTTCCTCCAACACTAATCTCTTAAACACAGAACTATGGGAAATAAAAGATCAAAGAACCGCAATAAGCGGTCTAACTAAATAAGCCATGTTGATTAGCAAATTGCATTTCCTACTGATCTAAGAGTTCACTAATGAGATGCCTGGCACAATGACTGATCTTGGATTACTTTGAAGCTATGCTTAACAGTCACATTCTCCAAGCCTTATGCCATATCTAGGGAAGGCATAAGCATTCTTCTTTCAAAACTTCAAATTAATCATACACAGTCCAGGAAAACACGTGAAGGTTGTAAATATTTTTGATTTTCATTAAGACTTGCATTCATTTTGTGAAAGTCTAAGACATCAAAATGCAGAGGAAAAATTAAAATATCTCAAGTGCACACTAGGACACAGTTGCCCTGCTAACCAGCAATTGATATCATGAATGGCCAGTATTGCTGCAGTGTTCAAAGAATAATTAAAGATTTCTGCTTTAAAATCCACCTTCGGTTTTGTACTTCTGTGACCTGGGTAGGGTCAACAAACTTTGTCTATTAAGCAAAATACATACCATAACTTCCAGTTGTATTGGCACATATTACAGCGCCAAAGAAATTTGGGGCATACTTCTGGATTCTGGAAATAACTTTCTGACAGGCTACTGTTGGGTCTATTCCCATCCTCATATACTCCACAGCTAGATAACTGAAAAAACAAACAAACAACCCCACACCCAGGCAGCCATACTCAGGTTATATATTCTACAATATCATTGGCAAACTTTGCATAATGGAAACACATGATAAATAATCTTTAGCCAAACTTCATATTGGCAATTATTACTCAAGTCCTACAAAAGTAATTAGAAACAGGACTAAAAGGGACTGCAAAATGTCATCTTTGCCATCTACCATTCTAAGGCAGGACCAAGCCTGGGCTAACTGTGATCATTTGCAAGTAAAAGAGGCTAAGCAACAGATCAGTTGAAGAACTGAAGAAGCAGTTAGAGAGTTAGTGGCTTTTATTTTTCATTGCCTGATTAAGTTTGACATTAAAAGTTATTACTATTTTTCAAATAGGGCCACATCAAGGTAATGTTTTGAAGAAAGTTAACCTCTGATATTACATTACTGATAATTATTGATTTCAGCAAGCATTAAAAAAATCTTTCAGAAAAAACTTGTTTCTGAAAGCCTCGAAATTGACATATTTTCTTTATTTCATGAATATGAAGGTACATTGTTTTGATCACAGCTTTGAGCCAATTTCAAATTTTTTGCAAGCCAAGATAAAAAAAAAATCTTACTCTAAATGCAAGAGTAATCAACATAAACTCCTTTTGTATCTACAGTATCATTAGACAAATGACTATATGGGCTTGACATGAATCAGTTGCATTTCCAAAATGTCCTCAGAGGCAAAAAAATTACTTTTGTTGTCATTTTCTTTCAGAACCTGAAGATTAAAAGATAACGCATAACTTACAAGTAAACCACACTAGATTTTGTCTTGATGAAAGACATATACCAAGACCAACTCTTGTTACACTAAGACTCTACAGATAGCGTTAACTATAGATCTTATCAAAGTACTGCTGAAGAGAACTTTCCTTGCATTTTGAAACTTCCTATTATCTTTGATTTATTTTAACAATCAATTAGGTTCAAGTTATCTAAAGATAACTGTCTGAATATAAAGCTATATTTCACAGGGGTCTCTTCACTAATCAAAATCTCAGTAAGATGTTACTATCTCAAAGAAGGCAGGGAGAAAATGCTAGCAATTTTGCCCTTTATTTGACACTTCCTTCACTTCTGGCAGGTCAATTCTGTTCTTTGTTTTCATGTGGGAATATCTAAATAACATGGAATTAGAAAAGATCTGTCTCTACAAGGAATCTGTGATTAACCACCTAGTCTGAGTTTTCTAAAACCCGTTGGTGCCAACATAAAATGTTTTAAGCATTACAGCCAAATCCTTCAGGCTACTAGACTGTAATGTAAGCTTTTATTGATTAACCTCATAGTGGAGCTCCACTCACTTCTACTGTTGGTATCTAATACCTCAGGATAATTCATGAAGTTGTCAATTGCCTTTTATTTGAAGCCTGGCTTGGAACAGCTTGAAACTCAATGAGGACATTTGTAAATATGCAACAGATTGAAGGAATTCATAACTGCCAGAGTTTCAGGAAAAGCACCTGAGTAATATGAAGGCCACTGCTATATATTCCTTCAAGCATCAGTGCCCATTATGTTCAGCACAGACTTCCATAACTCATTCCTATTGAGACAAACCCACAAAAATGACTGTCAAGACTTAGTGATGAAAACAGCCATATTTTACATGGGTTACAGAACCATGACAACAGCACTAAAACATCTCTTCCAGTTTCAAATTAGATGAAATGACATAGGACTGTTACAGTGACACCTCCCCACCCTCCTGAGTAATCTAAGACTCGGCCCTCATCCTTTCTACAATTTATAACACTTTTTCCCACACACCAAAACACTTTGAAGGAGAAAGCTAATCAGTGCTGTTAAAAAGCATGCAGGTTGGAAATTGGGAACATACTCATTACCTGCTGCCTGTTTGCTCACAGCATGCCAGTATTAAGGAGATCTGTCATCAAGATATTTAAGAAGTCACTTCTTTTAAGACAGATCATAAGGATGATTTGATTTTGCTACTGTTCTTTCTTTCACCTTCCATTCCTTCCTTTCCTCCCACTTCAGCAGCCAGTAAGTCAGGCTTTTTATTCAATTACTTCATTTGCTGAGCTCACATTTTGCTAGAGAAAGCTAGCAAAGTCTGCCCTAAGTACAAACCTGGGTAAGAAGCGCATCATAATGTCACCATCCCCAGTGGCTGCAGCTCCTCCAGCTGTACTATCCGCATAGGATCCTGCTCCAGCTATCGGAGAATCTCCTACACGGCTGTAGTGAACGACGAAGAAAAAACAAAAACAAAAAACAAAAACCAAAAAGAAACCAAAAAAACCAAAACCACAAAATGAAAACAAAAAAACCCACTGAAGTCGAAACTATAAAGAAACCTATAATTTAGTAATTCCAGTGGGATTGCATTAGTGTAATAGCTCTTGGCCTGATATTGGCAAGTTCTTATGACTTGGGCACACTTTTAACTTTGTCAGCCTTCCTGCCTCCAGCTGGGTTAGCGTTAAACTCACAGGAGAACAGAACAGGTAAAGAGGTCACTCCACTTGCGGTCAGAAATCTTGCCTTAAAACTACTCATAAAAGTGATCTGTGATAACCCGACTGACCTGAGGCTTAATCCACCTCCAATGCACAACTGTTTGTTATTATACTGGCTATAGTTACGGCAGTAAGGTTTAGCCACTGGGCAACAGTAAGCAGCTAGGGACATTAGTACGTTCAATAACTTGTTGCTAAATCCAGAAGTTGTCTGACTTGGTTGACAGACAAGATTCCTAGCTGGGCAGAAAAAAATCTCAAAGACAAAACACAGGCCTGGGGCTCTGATTCCATGTACATTTCTTTGGAGACTGTGCACCTCTCCAAAACACTTCTCAGTGTCTGGTGCCTTGCCTTGCAAGCCGCCTCACAACTATGCCAGTTGTTTGCGTTTCTGTATAGTGAATTAAGGCAGCTGAAAAACAAGCATTCTCTCAAACACATACAAATCATTTTGCAACTGAATCAGTTCCTCAGTATTAGGATTTGTTGGCAGTGCCCAGAAATAAATAAGGCCATTTTATGATCACCACAGTCTAAAACATAAAACCTTTAGATAGGCTTAACATAGGAAATGAGGTGGGAAAAAAGCTTTTTTGTAAAACCAGAAATACTAACCCTGGAATTTTATGGACTGCACCATTAGTGGATGTCCCAGAAGCAACAGTTCCACTCCTACCAACTACAACCATACCTAAAATTTTCAACAGGGATGAAACGTATTCAGAAACATTCTTAACAGATTTATTAAATTGACACTCTTGTTATGAAACAGAACCACAATACCCAGACTGTTCAAATTACTGATACCCTGAGATACAGAAAAATCATACTCTTAAAGAAAACAAGCTATTTAAAAAACACATTTGGAAGCTTTTTGGATGTATTAAAAAGCTCATAAAGGAATGCTGAACAGTAAGTGCCACACTGTTCAGAGGTGTATGGTACTGCTTCCCAGGCAGACACTGTCTGCTGATATACACCAATGTTAACCAGTAGAGAACAAGTACCCGGTGTCACCACATCCTGCACCAGTATCATCAGAACAAAGTCTGGAAATTAAAAATCACGCGTTAGGGAGACTAAAAACAAGTCAGAAAAATGAAGTGAAATTTGGCAGGTGAAATACTGCCTACTGAAGTAACAAAAATTACATGACAGGCAATCAAATGTGTGAATAAGCCTACCCCTTGCTAATTTTGTGCTGACAAGGAAGCCACTGCCTCATTTTAGAAAAGCTTAGATTGCAACTTGGAACAGGATTTGGGATCAGATGTTTCTCTATAGACCAAGACTTCATCTCTTTATGACAGGGCAAAAATTGCTGCTAGCAAACTCCAGTACAAAGTGAGAGCCAAGAACCAGAATTCAAAGAATTGAATTTTGATTGTCTGATCTCACCAAGCAGTAACTCCTTCTCATAGAAAAGTTTCCTGATCAGTAGAAGCTAAAAGCTTGGAGGCATTGACTCTGTGGCTACCATTAGCCTCTGCTAAAAGACCGGAAGGGCATCCGTTCCTACCAACTTCCTAAATGCTTTCTCAATTAAGACTCTTCTCGAAACGTGTTAGTCAAGGAGACATTTCATGTATAAAACAACGAGGTGGAAGAACTTGAAATACAAATGCAAGCACCATCATTTAGTACAAAACAGCTTAGGACTACTTAATGATACATCAATTCCTGAACTGTATTTAGCAGATTCCCCCTCTCATCCTGACATTCCACAATTTTTGAGTTTTCTAGCACATACTGAAGACTGTATGTTCCAGTAAAGAAAGCTACCTACCAACTTAAGAATTTGGTAGATTGCCTGACTTCTGTAGAACATTAATTGGTTATTAGTCGGGTGGACTGGAAGCAAAGAAAAAGTATTCACACTTGAAACAACTTCTTAATTCTCAGTATTGCAAATATTGTCAAGCAGAACGTTCTGAATTGCTCAACAGAGAAAAATCCAGACTAAACCAAAAAGTACAAGTTTCAAGACTACAAAGTATAAAGCTTTGAAAGACATGAATCTGTAACTGCTCCAGTCCTTTGTCTGATCTGCTCATTAATCAGCTTATATGCTTAGCAATTAACAGCCCTCAGTAAGTAAACAATCGGAAGTCTCTGGGACTACTACTGCTAATCTGTTATAAGCATACTAGTTTCTGTAGAAATTTACTGATTTAGTCAAAAGCCAGAATAGAAGAACAATAAAAGCAAGCTTTATTTTATAAGTTTAAGGACTGTTTGACAAACATGGCTTTTGCTTGGCAACAAGACTTCACTGTTTACTCATGTCTTCCAGCGCCACAAAGTCTTTTAAGTTAGTCTGACAGCTACAGGGGAGATTTGACCTAAGATAACCATAATCAAGATAAAAATAATTATTTTTAACCTTGATCAGTTTTCTAAGCACACATAGCTGCCCAAGTAATTATGCCAAGGGCAAAAAAATGAAGCAAAGGGCTGTGCAGCTAGTGAACTGGAAAAACAAAAACAAACCAACAAATCCTACTCTTAGGCACTCCATTCTAACACATCTTGGAAACATTATAAATAGGAAATAATGTCTATATGAAATATTTTTCTTTAAACTCTGTATGATTTAATCTACAGGAGAATGAGAAAAAAATCAGCAGAGTTACGAAAAGTTGTTACCAATTGTATCATGATTACGAACACTTCTTTCTGAGATGGTCTGTTCTTCTTTAGAAGTTCCTTTTTCAGGCCGTTTGTATGGTCCACAGGATTTTGAAGAGTCTGGTACCACATTCTGTAATTATTTTGTGATTTGTATGAATAATATGCTTCGTGACAGATGAATTTAAAAATACTACAAATCAATATCTATAATCTACTATACAGGTATCAGATGCCCAATACTTAAATTATACAGCTGTACTGAAACCCTGCAAGTTGTTTTGCTTAAAATAAAGACTGAATTCTGGTATTATATGGTAAAAAGTTTTTTCTACTATAAAGTTATGTTATTTAAACTAAAGATTCTCCTTTGCTCAACTAACTGGTAAAAACAAAACAAAACAGAAACATCCCACAAAACAAAGAAGAAAACAACCCCAAAAAGCCCACCCCAACTTATCCTTCAGGAAAATGAAGAAAATTTTCAAGCTAAAAACACAACCAGAGGAACTGAGCTTATTTTATTAATGTCAAGCTGAGATATTATTGTCAAGTCAGTATCATAGTCAAGATATTTCCTCAACTGAAAAACAGAATTTGTATTGAATTAAAATGGTTCAGCAATGCAGCATTTCATATCCAAGAAACAATGAACACAATGTACAAAGATGTAGAAATCTGCAACACCAAGCCCAAACCAAACAAAAACCCCCAACAAACCAACCTCACCACAACAGGTAAGTTTCACATGGACAGCTGCACTAACCTGATGTGTTCACAAGTCTGTGTAAAGCCTATGTAAGGACCTTAATTGCTACTGTAAGATTTTGTTTCAGAAATTCATACATGCATCAAAAAATACATATGCTATTTTGTTTAGTTGAAGAAGTCCTGTCCAAATTTAGAGGTAATAAAAAAAACATACACCAAAACACTACTGCAGCAAGGTAAAAACCAACAGGATCTAAGAAATAAGAGCTAGACACATGCTCTTCCCGATTCTACCAAATGCTTGGTAATTCCACATTCGTTCTGTTTAATAAGTAAAACTTTTTTTTCTTTACATGGAAAGCACAACTTCAATATAAGCTGAAAGGAAGAGGCAATGCTGCATTACTGACTTTCTAACTCCTCCTTTCACCACCACCACTGCACTGTACCTTCCAGTAGTTTGGCTGACAGTGTTGATTGAGCCACTTTGAATACACCGAAAGAGATTCTTGGGTAGTTAAATCTTCGTACGGAAACCCCATTTTTACAGCAAACAGGGAGGCTTGAAAAGCAACAACAAAACCAAAACAATTTATTTAAATTTGTATATATATTATATGATAATGCATTCATGTAATGTTATCTAGAAATCAAGAAACTCTATATTTTCTGTGGAGGTGAGAAATAAATCTTCAGAGAGCAGTATCAGCCATTATAGTGATGTACAACTGCAGCAACAAACTCTCCCTTCACTGGCCACATCGAATTCCCTCAATTCACTGTAACTATGTTAACACATGTAAGCTGCAGCACTGAAAGAGAAACAAATTCAACTCTGTTAATCAAATGGACACAAATAACCTGGAGCAAGAGTGGCCTGGGCTGTGTGTGTCACAAAAATATTTAAATAAATGATACAAATAAATTTCCCTTAAAAAGCTAGTCTTTTATGAAATCTAAGTAACAATGTGGCACAACATTTGCCACTAAAACACTGACACTTACAGAAATCAATCCACCAGCTTATATCATATTATACTTTTTCCTTGCAGCTTTAAAAGTGACTGCTTCCTTGTTTTGAAAACTAATGCACTATGCATCAAGGGAGCAAAAGAAATACCAACATAAGCAATGAAACAATGCTACAGTTCTAAGAATGGCTTTTACAGTTAGAGAAAGGGAAAAGAAAAAAAGATCAACTGTTCTTCAATGTTTTAGTTGTAGATACCTTTGATATTACTTAGTAACAGATACTGTTGCTAGATTCAGATGCTTGAACAATTTATATTACCAATTCTGGATAATAATGTCACTACAATACACAGCTGAACAAGCTTCTCCAGTCCAAGAAGTAGAGAAAAGCCTTCAATTATTTCTGGACAGTTTTTCTGTGTTTTTCTTAAAAACTGACACAATTCAAGTCTCTGTGCTCAGAGCAAAATAAAACTGACAGCTTCAATTAAACAGATTTAATTTCCAGTTTTTAGAACAAATAGGCAGGTTTTTTTGTTTTAAAGTAAAATTGTGCTAGTGCATGTTTGCCAGTCATTCTTTCATGACTTTCGAAGCTTTGTTTCTATTCTAGGAAGCAGAGTTGGTCATTTTCACTCTCTCAACTTTTTACTTGGATTGCTGGTCTAGGACAAAAAGGTCAGGCACACTATGATTATGAAACTTTCCTGTCTATTGGAGACAAACCTGAAAATTTCTTGGCAGATGATAACCAAAATTATTCTTTTTTTCCTCGCTTGTAATCATTCTGCACTGAATTTCCCCCATCAGTCTACACTGGTATACAGGGCCTTTATTGCCAGTTTTCTATGACCTTTCCTAAAGAAATTACGCAATGAATGGAAAAAGCAGCTCTTCTATCACTGCAAGAACCGATCACTGCAGTTATCTGTTCAACAAAAGCTACACCAACTCATTCCTATGTACACTAATGTCATTATAAACCTTAGCTGTAAAAACACACTAGCTTTGGTCATATTCTGGCTTACATCTACAACAGCAAGAGTCAAAGAAGACACCAGCCTTGGCTTGCATGACTTTTTTTTGTTCAAGGCAGATTCTATCATCACCACAGTGTCATCCTCTTCTGAGGATGGCTGAAGCTTTCATCATAGTTTGCAATTAGCTAAAAACTGTTCACATATCACTCACAGGATCAGCTACCTCATGCAATATGATACAACAATTTCTTCACTTCCCCAATTTGAATTATCCTCAAAGCCTCTTTTTGCATGTTTTGGGTTTGTTTGTGTTGTGTTTGGTTTTTTTTTTTGGGGGGGGGGGGGGGAGCGGATAAAATAATGCAATTTATTAAATTTTCATTTACTGGGTGAAAACGACACAACAATATGACTTTAGACTTTAAAAGTTATCAAATTTGAATGATTTTTTTCACTGAATAATTATTTCGGTGTTCACAGCCTCTGAGACAACTTTTCATTTCCAGACTTAGAACCTGCTGACTCACACTACCAGACACTTTTATTTTTTAAGTTAGAAGACTACCAGTTCTTCTATCAATAATCAGAGGCATGGCTATCTTAAAAAGATGTGCTGAAGGGCAACACAGCAGGGCATAAGCAATCCAGGTTGTTTCTAGAGAGCATCAATGACAACTTCCTGACACAAGTGACAGAAGTGCCAACGACGAGAGCTGCTCTGCTGGACCTCATACTTACAAACAAGGAAGGGCTCCCTGGGGATGTGAAGGTCAAAGGCAGCCTTTGCTGCACTGACCATGATAGGGTGGGGTTTAGAATCTGGAGAGGGGGAAGAGGACAAGAGGCAAGATCGCAAGCCTGGACTTCAGGAGAACAGAATTTTGCCTCTGCAGGGATCTGCTTAAAAAAGTCCCATGAGCCCTGGACAGAAGAGGGGTCTGAGAAAGCTGGTTGATACTCAAGAATCATCTCCTCCAAGTTCAACAGCAGTCTATCCAAATTAGTAGGAAGCCAGGCAGAAAAGCCGGGAGGCTTACATGGATGAACAAGGAGCTCCTGGCAAACTCAGACATAAAAGGGAAGTATACAGAAGGTAGAAGCAGGGACAGGTAATCTGGGAGGAATATAGAGACACTGTCTGAGCATGTAGATATGAGGTTAGGAAAGCCAAAGCCCACCTGAAGCTGAATCTGGCAAGGAATGTCGGTGACCAAGCTGCCCAAAGATTGTAAGGTCTCCTTCCTCAGAGATATTCAAAAGCCATCTGGACATGGTTCTGGACAATCAGCTCTAGGTGACCCTGCTTCTGCAGGGGAGTTGAACCAGAAGACCTCAAGCCCCTACCAACCTCAAGCATCCTATAAGTTCCTTCTTCCTTAAGTTCTCTATGTAGCAAAGCCCTTAAAATACCTTCAACTTTTTGAGTCAAAGTAAACACAACTGTGGAGACTATTCAGGTGTCACAGCACTCTAACAGATTCCGTCAGTGTTTTTAACACTGAAAACAAAAATTTCACATTACTTTCATTAAAACTTTACTGCCAGGACCAATGTAATGCTCACACATTTAAAAATGATCAATACAAAAAAATAATGCACGCCACAGCTTGTTTCCTCCTCTCTACTGTCCACCACTCATAGAAATGAAATTTTAGGAGATAGGCAGACTTTCCTGGATTATACCACTGAATATATTCAAATAAAAGTGCAGTTTTGTTATGGGTTAAAAAAATGAAGAATAACCTCAGCAATAATGCATCTTGAATTTAAAAAGCCTGCAGACATTATACACATTTATATTAAAAAGTTTTTCTATTTTAACTTGCTTTTCTGGTGAAAATGTAAATATTTTTACTCAGAAAACAAACTATGATTTCTCTCACATGATTTTTTGCAGGTTCAAATATATTCCTCTGAAGCCATAGCTCTATTTTCTCTTTATCAATCTTCACCTGGTAAAGACAACTATAGTTTCCTTCATCCAAGTTCCTATTTCCACAAAAATGCATTCCTTCCCAAGAAATACTATACTTTCTCAATCTCTCCACTGCTTTGATTCATTCACTAACATTTATCACCGTCTCAAATTTTTACTCAGACGTATCTTCAGCTTTCCTGACTTTCTTTTGCCACTACTGCTAGACAGTTTCTCCTGAGGGAGTTCTCACAGACAGCAAGGACTAAGCATAACAGCTTTGTCCGCATGACTCCATTATGCAAAGAGCTATCTTCTTAGACTGGAAAATATATTTTAAATCAGCACTTTAATTCTTCAATTTCTTCATCTTCCTTATCTTTCCTACTCATTCTACCAATCAAAAGTTAAAAATATTTTGATAACTGCCAATGATGGGGAAAGGAATATTATGAGCATTTCCTCCTCCTCTATTTAACATCTGACCAATTTCTTTTTCAGTATTAGATGTGAAGTCTTTTTTTATCAAAGCCACTTGTAAGCTCATCATGGCCAACTGCTTGAATTAAACAGAATCTGCAAATCTCTCTCTCTTTTCAGACCTTCTGTCAAACACTGTCCTCACCTCCCTTTATTGCCCTATTTTACTCCATCAAAAAACTGCTGTTGCACTTATTTCTCTGTCATTCTGTACACATTAATTCCTTCAAGAATCTTTTATCTTTTCTTATCTATTTCAAAGCACTTGACTCACCTTTAATGCTCAGATGTCAATTTCCACACTTATCTCCACATTTCTCTCTGAGCAGGCATATACATTTTAAAAGTCCTTAACTGTGTGTGAGCCAAGTAACCTCCTACTCACTACTCATATACCTCCCTGGAATCTACACCTCTTTTGAAACCAGTACTATTCTAACAGTAGCAGCTCATGTTTTAAACGCTCAACTATTCTTCCAGTTTGCTATCACTCTCTGGTTGTGCCTATGAGTGCAACACTTAATGTAATTTTTTATAGTCAAGCTATCACTAGTATTTTTAAACTATGAAATACAGTCATCTTACTCAATATATACTAAAATATTAAAATGTAACTGTAGTGTCTATTAGTTGTTATTCCTTAGAAAAAGTTACTCCATGGTTTTAAATATTTACATCTAATAGCTTCTATAGTGTCTTGTATCAAGCCATCTTTGATACATTTGATATCAGTGGTATTAACAAAGCCTTGGGATTACAAGTCGATATTTGCAGTTAAGTTGGTGGAAAGACCATAAAATTGTATTTTTCTTTTCATGTGCAAAAAAAGGAATAAAATCTAATTCACAGAGAGTAAACACTTCTAAATTATTTGACTAGATTCATTTTATTGCCAGAGAATACTTCCACCTATATTACCAAGATTAATATACGGCCATTTTAACAGGAAGTGTTTTAAGATGAGGGTGTGACTCGGAAACAGTTAAAGGAATACTTACCTGACTCTCCCACTAACAACGTATGCTTAGTGTATTCAATGACCTTTCGCGCTACACCAATTGCATTTTTTACATGTCTGAGATCCGCAACTGCCCCAACTTCCATAGTGTTACTGGAAATAAGAAATATTTAAAACTTATTAAAAATACAAGAATAATTGTACATTTTTATTAGACAATATCTGTTCTCATCTAAATTTTAAAGCAATATTTTAAAGGAGCAAGCTTTCTTTGTTCTATGCCATAGATAGATGGCATCACACTAGTAGGGAAAAACTTCATACATACATTGTTTCCTTTCACAGGCACAGGGATATTGCTCAATTAGCTGTAACTCCATTTACAATAACATTTTCAGTAGACTAACTGCTTTGTTACATAAACTCATAACATAAGCAAAACACTTGCAAATACTTTTTCATCAGGACAGCTTTAAATGGTAAATAAAGTGTAGAAGACAATTGCCCCAGAAGTGAAATACTTATGGAATGGATGTAAAGGGAAAAGCTTAAAATGCTACAAGCCATCTGGTTTGCAACTGCTGTATCTAGAGGTGGATTACTGCACTACATGTAAAGATTCTATAATATAACAAACCTGCTTAGTTACTATTCCACCACTTAGATAAGGATTTTTTCCTCATTCCACAACTTAACATATAACTTGTCCCATAGTCTGCCCTAAACCAACAGGATCTCTCTAACCACCTTTACATTAAAGTGTGCCAAAAATTACAGGAACCATCCTGTTCTCCATGCAGTCTTCTTACCCATCCATAATCATTGCATCCAGTGTTGTTTCTCCACTTTCATCTGGGCTTCCTCCATATCCCACGCTCCCATCGCATTGGTCAATCTCACACTGACCACAGCCTCTCTCAACTGCATCCAGCTCAGAACCTCCCAACTGCAACACTCTCCAAGCTGTAATTAACACAAATAATTAAATGTCACCAGTAAAACAGTCTCCACTACTGCTTTAAAGAATGTTTTAAAGATTAACATGATGAATATGACTGGGAAGGTGTTATTTGCTAACAATTATCAGGGCTTCTACGAATTAAATTATCTCTGCCCAGAACCAACCATTATTTTATCATTATTTGTTTAAAGGCTTTTAAGTGGGAGTGGGGGGAGAGAGGGAAGCAAAACTTCTAACTAAAAAAAAAAAAAAAAATTAAAAAAGAACTTGTGAGAAGCAGCCTTCAAAAGCTTCATATAAGAATACCAAGTGTCCAGCTGAAGAATAAAATACCTAGAACACACAGTGATCTAAAGGATCTAAGCCAACATCAGTAACTACAGAAAAACAAAAAGAAAGTAGAAACTATATACAAGAAATTAGTATATATGAATGAGATTATATATGAATACATATACTTTATATATATATGAATACATACACTTCATATAAAGTATATATGAGTTAGAATACTCTGCATTCTCCTGTTCAACCCTTAGTCTTCTGTTCTTTAGGATCTAGTTCGTGGTGCAGTTTCATAACACATTACAGATATGCCAAATGACATGACTTGAATAAAATGGGCCTGAAGGCTTTGCACATACGACATTTCACAAGGTTGCACCCCAGGCAAGACTTTCCAGGATGCCTGAGCCTGCTGCCATTGACAGCAGCAATCCTGCTTCCTCCTCCTCAATCTCAGAAGGGCACCCTTAAAAAACAAGTCACCATTGCAAATAGCCACAAGAGTGTAGACCACATTATTAGCAAAAGAATGCTTTTAATTTAGCTCATAACCTCCTCGCCCTTTTTATTTTTTTTTTTTAAACGCATTTTTCCCACCGTTTAAAGTTAAGCCATATGCCTGCAGGCTCTCAGGCAACACCAGGGCTCAGCGACAAAGCGCCATCAACGCAAACACCAGCTTAAGGGCTTGGCCTCTTCCCATGCGCATGTAACCTGGCAGCCCCAGGCCCGGTCAGGGGCCTTGCTCCGCGGAGACCCGACGCAGGCCCTTTCCGAACAGGCAGAGTCCCCTCCCGCCGCTCCGCTGCCGGGCCCGGGGCTCGCCTGGCCCGTGAGAACGGCTGGAGGGAGCCCGGGCCCGCCGCAGCCGGAGCCGTTTAACGGAAGCGAAGGCCCAGCCCGCCTCTTCTTGCCACAGAGAAGCGCCGTCACGGCGGAGACTTTGTTTTTAAGCTAATGTCGACTCCCAGAGCCCCCCGCCGGCCCCTCAGCAGGAGGAGCGCTCGGCACTGCCCTGCCCTGCCCTGTCCCGCCCCGGTCCCCCGCCGGGGCACCTGTCTCTGCCGCCTTCCTAAACGCCCAGGTGTTGATGACTACAGGCAGGGCAGCGGCGGAGGCGCCGCCCGCCAACTGCAGCGCGACGAGCAAGAGAAGCACGACCAACATCCACCCCCGCCCGCCACCGCGTCCCGCCGCCATCGCCGCCCGGCCCGGCCCGGCCCGGCCCCCACCGCGCCGCCACCAACCAAGGGGCTGCGGCGGCGCATGCGGCCCGGCCGCGGCGGAGCGATACGGCGTGGGAGAAAGGGCTGGCCGTTCGTGCCCGCTGTGCGTTCTCCTGGGGAACGTTTTGCGACAAGGGAAATCCTAAATGCCTCCCAGCAAGGGCCCCGAGCAGATTAAAATAGAGTTTATATGTACTGTATGCCTCTGTGTGTGTGGAAGCCGGCCTGCTTGTGTGGAGGTCACAGTGTGTCGACGAAGTGACCAGTACTGGAGATAAGCCGTGGTGGTGGGAACGGGGCTGTGTGGTGGGTGCCAGGAGAGACCCGGAGCCAGCCTGGAACGGCAGATAAAGTGCTTCCAAAAGCAGTCTCCGTGTGTGCTCAAGAGATTCACATGAAGCATCTCTATGTGCTGCTTTGTTAACATACATGTTTTCGTCAAAAGCGGAGCGATTTCTTCCTTTCTGCATTTTGGGGTCTACTCTAGCAAATCACTTATGGAAGAATCTGTAAAATGCTTTGCTTTATAGAAATCATAAACCATATAACAACTAATTTTTTAATCCTGCTGTTCAAGCTTTTCATTATAAACCATTAGCAATAGTTTAACCCCGTTTGACACGTTGCCATAGCAGTCTGACTGTTTCCAGGCTTGTGGGCTCACCTGCTGTCAGCGTAATGCACCGATTTGTGTTCAGGCCTGATTACGTTCAAACAGTCGGTGACCATCAACCAGCTATTATTTCTGAACAACACAAAAAAAGGTGACTTCTCCTAGAAGAAGTGGATATAAAATACACTTTCCCCCCGCCCCAGCTAATTCTGATTACTCTTTTAAAATATATAATGGGCCGAACTCAATTATACTTAGCCAGCAATGTTGCTGGTCTTATATGTGTAGTAAGAGAAGACACTAGTAGTAAGAGAAGATGTGTAGTAAGAGAAGACACTAGTAGTAAGAGAAGATGTGTAGTAAGAGAAGACCTCATGTGACAAACTCAAGCTTGTAGGCATGTATAAATTGTAAGTGTACCCAAGCTGGTTTAAAAAAGCCTGAAGCAATATTATTTTTGGTATAAAAAAATGATCCACAGAGTTTAGAATCAAATGGTTGTCACAAAAGAAACAAATTATCCTTCATTACAGAAGTTACAAAATAATAAAATACAGTATTGGGTTTGACTTTACTAATAGTATGGCCTTGGTTTCAGTCAGTTCCCAAAAGCAAAACTACAAGTAGTCTAGAGAAAACTTTAGTCGGGTAAATACCGTTAGCTGATTTTTTTCTGATATTACTGCTTTTATTTCTGTCACGTATTTCTGTGTAAAGCTGTTAGGGAAGAGAAAAGGGCCAAAATAAAGATCTGAATTAATGTTAGCTGAAGGAAAACAGAGGAAAATATTTTCAGGAAAGTAATTCCAGTACTAAGTGAAAAGGAAAATATAATCAAACGTGTTCCTAAAATGGATGCATTAATGATATTTTTCGAATATAGTTTTCTTTTAGCCAGCTAAAATGGACCATTATGAAATAAAACCACTTTGATATGGGTGTTATTCAGGTAAAAGTATTAACTGTGACAGTTGCATCTGCAGGTTGAGCTTGCACAGCTATGGAGAGAATATTTTGTAGGACCTGAAACAGCATAACATTATGCTTTGAGACCCATGTAGAAATTCGGTTGGTTTGATTTCTGTGGTATGCTTTCTAACTGCCATTCAAAAGGCAATAGAAATAAATGCAATAATGTATTAGTGCTTTACTGTATACAATGTTATTTAATACCATATATTTTTATGCTCAGTGTGGAAAAACTCACAAAGCAAACACTGCTCTCAGTTGCAGTGTGTAAAATCAACAGCAAGGTTGATGAAACTCTGGTTTCACATGCTGAAAGCTGTGGAGAATTTGAGCAGTATCTGTCCCAAGACAACTCTGCAAGTCAGTTCTGCTACATCTATGTGGGCTTTGTCCCCCAATACTTAGTGTTATCTTAAGGCTGTAGCTAAGATAAATGTTGATACCAGTAGACTTTTCTCTCTGCGGCTGAAAAGCGAATCAATGTTTCCACACACAGAATTTTTCTTCAAATGCATAATATTGGAAGAATATTCTGGAGAGAGATTTGTATGGACAAGGGATTACTGAGAGGATCTACCAGAGACAACACTATGACTGAAAGGCACTGAGTAATTAATGAAAAACACAGGAGGAAATTCACCTCTTTCCCTGAGAGTGTCTATTCCTACAGTGGCCAAACTGTGACCTCAATTATATCTGTGTGACCTTATCTAGCACCATCTGTTCAAAATGCATGACTAGCTCCTTTTTGCTGTCTCAAATTTTCCATAAGTGTGCTTTGAAACCTAATTAAGTATTGCAGTTATATGTGTAATTTGTTTACATTTTTATCTTGATTTTACTAACAGTTTGTAATATTAACATACACAAACACATGAAAAGCAAATCAGAATAACTTTCTTAATAAAAATAATCAACTGTTTGATTAGCATTTGCTATGGAGACTTACTTAAGTGTGAATTTTTTTGACACCTAAGATCATAGAATGGGTTGGAAGGGACCTTAAACATCATTTAGTTCCAACCCCCCTTCCATGGGCAGGGTCACCTTTCACTAGACTAGGTTGCTCAAAGCCCCGTCCAGCCTGCCCTTGAACACTGCCGGGGATGGGGCATCCACAGCTTCTCTGGGCAGCCTGTTCCAGTGCCTCACCACCCTCGTAGTAAAGAATTTCTTCCTTATATCTAATCTAAATCTTCTCTGTTTCAGTTTAAAGTCATTACCCCTTGTCCTATCACTACATGCCCTTGTAAAAAGTTCCTCTCCAGCTGTCTTGTAGGTCCCCTTTAGGTACTGGCAGGCTGCTATAAGGTCTCCCCGGAGCCTTCTCCAGGCTGAACAACCCCAACTCTCTCAGCTTGTCTTCAAAGGAAAGGATTTTGAACCCATCATGCTTCTAATTAAGATACATTTTAAAATGACCCTGTGTTGTGGTTTTCTGTTTTGAGTAGATTTGTGGAAGCACTGCACTATCAGTTTTTAAAATTATTTTTTTTTTTCTTTTTTCAATCCCTCTCATGGCTTCTGATAATACATATGTTTTCTCATTCACTGAACAACACTGGAAAGGATGAAAAGATTTATTTGTGGTGAATGTCTCCCTCATCTGCCTCTTAAATCTTCTAGGAAAGACCCTTGTGCTTTCTCTCATGCTTGAGAAGAGATATCTATAAACATTTTCAAAGCTACTTAGTTATCCTCACCTGAATCCGCCATAAAACTCAGCATTGCTGTGAGGTCTATCAAAATGTGTAATGTTTAAATCATGTGATTATCCAGATCTCTGGCTCCCATATGTTCTCATGTTTTCATGTCTTTACTGACGATCTTTTTCCGTGCGTTGTGTGTTCTCTTTTACTTGCACTATAAGGTCTTTTGGGTATGGGTTGTCATTTCATTTTAAGTTTGTACAGCATATAGCACCAGTGTGACCTAGCTTTGCACTCCTTGATCCTTGATAATACGCTGATGAGCATTAATATATATAATGAGAAAAAATACAGATGATAATGCTAATAACCAAGCAGCCATCAATAATAACAACAATAATAAATTGTCATGCTTCACTGCTAAATTTGCTTTCGTTACCACTTTTTAAAATCAGATTGCTAAGTTACAGTAGCTTACTTTCTTACTTTGCAACCTCAAAATAATTATTATGTGTCACAGAATAATATATTCCTATAGTATTGTTCTGGCCTGTTGCAGCGTTCTGTCTCAAAATAGGTTATGTGTAATATATTTCCTATTTATAATTGCAATACTGGTCTGCTGCAGTAATAAAGTTGTCATATGGAACATGTAATGGACCACTTTATGTTGTTGGAACTGCTTTTTTTATTACAACTCCTTGTAACTTTATGATGTCCTCATAAATGTGATCCATGACAATAGTAAAGTCGTTGGACAAATACAGCAAGTTACTCTTTGCTTCCCCCAAGTCTGAAAGTTATCTTGGCATTGTTAAATGAGCATACTTAAAGTTTTCAATATTGAAAGGAAGGTAACCAGAAACTTGTATTATACAAATATTATTTTAGAAATATGGCAACTTACAGTGTCTACATCTATTTCATGTGGTTTGGGTATGCCTCCCAAGACTTTTAAGCAGTGAGTTGTGATTATTTAAGACTAGAGGGCATATCAGCACATACAGCACCGTGATGTTTTCATGGTTAGAGCACCCCAAAGCAATAAATAATTGCTTTGGGAGGTAATTTACAGTGTGTAAGTCCTGACTTTGAAAAGAAAATTGAGTGGTGTCTGTGCATAGTGCTCTGCCCATGTCATTTTCTCTGTAGTCTTTGCTAGGACACATGAATGCCAGTCTGTGTTTCTCCATGTACGGTTAGTTTGTGCAAATCAAGCCCTTTGTTTTACACTGGCTTCTGCTCCAGTTCATCTTCGTAGAGCTTGCTCAGGTATCACAGCCCCATTGTGTTCAGTGTAGAGATGGTTGAAAAACTTTGCAGACATATTTTAAGAATAGGGCTGAGAAGTGGTAAAGAGCTGTTAATAGTTCCTACTCCATCATGTCTGAACTGTATCCACAGCTCTGCAGAGTTTCTAAACCACTGAAGAAGTGTACAAATCAGGTCAAAGTCGTTTTGGGAACCTCTTTCAGCAATGTACCAACCATTCAATTACTGTCCTTTGCAAGTTCTGCTGGACTCTGATACTAACCACAGGGGTTATTAAGTGGGAGATACATATTTTTTGGCTTCAGACTGACAAATTAGAATTTTGAACAAAAACCTTCTTGATAGCATTTTACCAACTATATTTTAAGATGAAATGGCTGAGATACAACGCACAGAAATAAAAAGTTATGAGCTACCCTTACATTTTTAAGATCATTTTTGTGCCAGAAATCTACCTTCTATACTGATTAGATAACAGGATATGATGGCTAGAGACAAGGGGGCAAGCCAATAGTTAAGCAGCAGGTGTGAGTCTGAATTTCCTTACTTTGCGAGGATTTAGTCTGATTATTTGATTATTAATCTCCACTTTTCCAGATCACACCAGTGCAACACCACAGAACGCAAAGGAGACTTTGTAGATAGAAACAACAGCAGAATTTTGCTTCAGATTTTGTGTGTTTTCATTCTACATAAATGTTTCTCAAATTCTGGAAGCTTTTAATTGAGAGAAAGGAGTTGTTTCATGCATTTGCTGTTACCTGTGATGTTCGCTTTTGGAATAATGTAATGAGTTAGACTCATCACATACCCTAGATAAATCTCGCTAAAATATATTTCTTTCTAAGTTTTCTTCTCTCCAGGGTTGTGATTTTAAAATTACTTTTTAGACTTCGACTTCAGAGTCACATTGAAAGGGGAGGATACATTGCTTTTGTAGCATCAATACAAATTCAGATTGTGAATAAATAATAGTTAAACTGACCTTTCAGACCCGTACTGCTGTGGATGGTCCCCCTGGCTTCATTGGAGAGTTATCTGGTAAATGACTGCTCTCTCATCAGCAGAACTAGGTCACCTGCAAGGCAATTGCCTGGAGCTCTGTGCGGAGCAGGGACATAGCCAGCTAACTTAGGTGGTCATTTGAGGAAAAAGGAACAGGTATGTAACCTTCTCACCTGGGGCCCCATTACTTTGTAACAACAGATGTAATGGTGAGGAAGACAGCAATTACTGATTTCATTTACAATAGTCTGTGGTAATCTTTACATTGTCTTGACTTTCATAAAAACATTCATATACACCTTTTCAGAAAACATAAAGTATTAAACAAAAATGTCACTGAGCTAAAATTGCTAAAATTGGTCAAGTCCAGCGTCTTTATTGTCTGTTCATTTTTTCAATAGCCTTCTAGCTACTCTTTATTTAGAAGCACATCTAGTTTTGCTCCAAAATTTGAAATTTGACATCCTTGTCAATCACTATGGCATTAACATCACTTGGACTTTACTTAAAGGAGCTGTCAGACTTCATGAAAAGCTGGATAATATCATACTGAAACTATGATGTTACTGTACAGACCTCCCTCCAAACAGTTCTTAATTTTGAGCTGCTCTGGTACCAGATGCCTTTACTATGACTTGATAAAAACGATCAAGCTTCTAAGTAGAAATAATGCTTTTTGTATTTGCATGTAAAGAGAATCTGCCAGAATTTTCACTTAAAATATGTATGTGCATGAACACTAAACATTTCTTATTGAAAGGAACTATGTTAACAGCTTTCCCCCTATTTATCTGAACATATTTGTTGTATTATATATTCTACTATGTGTTCTTTGCATTCATATATATCAAGGACAGCTGTGTAGCTTGGGGGATTATCTGTTGAACCATAGTATGGATAACCTGGCTCTAGCTGACTATATTTCAGCTGGAGATTCAAATTCCTAATCAAAAGCAATACAAATATAGGGGTGTCTCTTATTCTACTGGAATTACTCCGTTAGCTTGTTTTAGTGAAATCTATTTTAAGGCTCATAGGTGGTATATTGCTGCTTGGATTAACCCTTGTACTGACAGTTCACTCACTAGAAAACACCCAGGACTTGCATGTTTATGTTGCTTCACATAATAGGTCTAATTTATCATGTAAGCAGAATTACCAGAGACATAGTGTGAAAAAAACATACTTTATATTTACAAATTTATATTTAGGGGGAGTACCATATGGCATTTCAAATACATCATAGTTTGCAGTGAAGTCATGGACCTAGCCTAGATCCACAAAACTATTTTAAGCTCCTGACTCATGGTTAGATTCTCAAAGTACCAACTATGTGATACTACAGACACAATAGGAGATAGGAGTCCAAAACACTTTGCAAGTGTGGCCTGGTCTATGGCTAGTTTCTGAACAAGTGGTGTAAATCTGACTTAAATCTCAAGATGTTTCTTTGAAATATAGTGCCCTGAACAGACAGCAGTGAATTAATTGACGTGGTGCCTAGAGACATGGTTTAGTGGTTGACTTGGTAGTGTTAGGTTAATGAATGGACTCAATGATCTTAAGGCTCTTTTCCAACCTGAATGATTCTATGATTCTAAACTGAGCAGCCTGGACTTAAATCTAGAGCTCTCTGGACACACTGGCTCTACGTCTGCATCTTCTACCTTTGAGATGTGCAAAATGACCTGCAGCCCATGCCTCTTTCGTGTCAGTTAGACCCACACGTAAGCATGTTCAGAGGATTCTGTCTCATGCCATCCACCAGTGCCTGCACAACTACACAGCATCTCTAGGGGTGACAAATGAAGATTTGAGATTTAGTGTGGCTGTGGGAATCACTAAGGAAGAGTTGCACACACTAGAGAAGAAAGAGAGAATGAACAGAACTATATAAAATGGGCCGTGAATGACTGAAGTACCTCCACTTCTTAAGAGCCTCGTTTTCCTCATTTCTAACTATCAAAGTCATCTTAACTTCTCTGAAATATTTTTCTTTTCTATTGTGCATATCTTTCTTTTATATATTTACTTTAAACAATATGATCTCAGTGCAAAAAATGTATCTAGCAATCTTTTGTACACTGTTAACGGATTGCCTGCATTGCTATTGAAATAAGAATAATAGTGATAAAAGGGCATAATCAACTGATAAAGCATAGTTTCTTAAAAACAAACAAACAAACAAAAAACTCCCAACAATCCACATGACAAATGTTGGTTGGTTGGTTGGTTTTTTAATGTATCCATTTAATGCATTTTTATCAAACCACAAGTTACTGGGAATATGGCAGCAGGGAGGAGGGGCGGGAAATCCTGAGGAGTTGCCCTTGCCCTGTGTTATAACAAACTGAACAAAATGTGGCTGATTTTTCTGTATTATTTATTTTGTTAGCTTCTTTCTCAAATTCTAAGAACTTCTCATAAATGGTGAATTTGAAGTTTTGACTTAATTATAAGTTTATATAAAAAGTTAAGTTTAAGTTTAATAAAAATTTTATTAAATTTTGTCCAAAAGTTGTGTCCCAGCAAAGAATATTTAATATGGAATTACTTACAGATTTCGAGAGAAAATCCATCTTACTGTTTTGTGGAAGTTGCTCACTCCCCGATGAGATCCGCAGCTTTCAATAGGGCCGTTGATGGCTCTTTAGCACCTTTTGTGCCCCTTTGTGCCCCACTATGACTCTCCTCATGTACTTTGGCGCCAAGGGTCATATCCCCCACCTCCCGGGGCTCCGTGACTCCTCACGTTCACCTGCCCCAGCTGGGGGAGCAGGAAGGGCGGGATCCCCGGTCAATGTACAGGATCCTCAGCCAAGGAGGTACCCAGGCCCAGAGAAACTTCTGGACTGTGCTCGTGATGACCACAGCCAGATCCGACCAGGCTATGAAACGGGGACCACACCAAAGACACCACTTGAGCTGGTCTTCACGGAGCAGGGGATCTGTGAACAGAGTCAGGAACGCCGTTTAAGGAGAGTTCCCGGGACCGAGAGCTCTCACCTTCTCCCTGGTGAGTGATTTTCTTCTGATCTATCCTTGAGTGAGCCCTTGTTTCCCCCTGGGCAAGTGATTATTTCTTCTGGGTCCCCTTGAGTGAAAGAGGCCTCTGGTTTTGTGAGTGCGTGCAGCTGTGGGTCATCATTCTGGTGTGGCTGTACGGTAATAATATTCTCAACTGGTGTATCCAACCTGCTGTTTATTAAATGTTGTCGGAGTGCTGAATAATTTTGGATAAATCCCATTTCTAGTTGGTTCTGCGCTGAACAGTTCTGGTTGGAATAAAGCCTGTTTGGAGCGTATCGCCTGCCTAAATTGATTTCTGGTGTGCCTCAGTGACATGTTTGTTTAGAAATCTTTTCTCATTTTCGTTAATTTCAGTAATCCTTGAGTTGGAAATAAGATCATGGCCAAGTAATGTACCACCTGGGAACTACCTTAATCAGTAAAACCATTCTGGAAACAAAGATAGTTGCTGTCATCTGAGTTATGACTGAAACAGTGCCATCACTTTTCTCTAAAGCGATTTCTAAAATTGTGTATGTTTTATTCATTGCTCTTATCAGAGTTTGCTCTGATCAAACATGCATTCTAATGGTGTATAATTTCCTATCTGATGGATGAATTGTGTTTACTTAGGGGAAAAAAAGTGTACAGAATCAAGGATGACATTATTTTCTCATACCAAAAATACTATCCAGTGCCTTCTTAAAAATGGCTCCATCGAAGTGCGATAGCGACGGCCATTCTTTCAGGTGCTTACTCTGACACAGAATTCACCTCCTTTGAACAATGGCTCATGTCAGTTCAGTTTATGATGTTTATCACCATAGCATTTTCAGTTTTCTTTCCCAAATATACGTATTCAAAGTTAAGCTGTTACTATTTTTGTCATTCAATTTTTTCTATAATTTCCCTGTAGTGATGTGTGTACTGTGATACTGTTGTATGGCCTGTGAAACTTCTATTTCTACATAAGTATATAAAAATAAATAGCAACTAAGTCTGTTCAGCACTTTGAAACAAAATCTAGAATATTAATCAGGTATTAAACAGATCAGATAATGTGAAATTAGTAAGACTGTACTTTTAAAAGTTTGGCATTTTTTTCCCTGCAATTTATTTTTGGTTCATTAAAAGATACTCCAACAAAAGTCTTCTTTGACTAGCATTTACTCCTAGAGCTATACAAGCATTAGTTATAAACAATGCCTCTGTGTTTAAAGAACTTAGATTAATTAGCTTTGCACATATTTGGCTTTGAAGTAGCAAATACAGACTCCTGCTAGTCTACAAACAGTATGAAATTATTCTATCTACAGTCTATAAGAACTAGCAGATGAAAAACACGTTTTTTTAGTGTCTCACTCATAAAACCAGGTTTCAGTCAAGGAGAAAAACAGATTATAAATCAATCCATGTAATAAACATAATACCCAGAAGCTGAAAAATATATCTGAAAGATAGAATAAGATTCCCTTGGAAACCAGATGTGTAACTTCCTCTCCATTCGATATTGTAAGATATGTGTGTGGACTTTCAAGCAGCATTTCTCATTGTTTAACTTGTGAAGCTTAAGTAGCATCTGGTTCCATACAGTATATGTATTTGACTGCATTGTGATTATTTTATACTAATAAGAGTGAACCCAACTGAGGAAGTATACCACTGAGAATGACCCTTGCTCAGCAAATGACTTCGTAATTGGATACACAGCTGGATGAGCTGTATTTGACTCTGTTGTCCACTACTGTTCTTGAGAGCAATAAAGATTGTAAATATATATATGCATGCAAGCAAATGGACTTTGGAGCCAAAAACCTATAAATTAAAGGTTATCACTTAATTACACCCTAATGCCTATATGTATCCACTTAAAATGAAGGACATTACTGCAAGGAACTTCTTCCACTTCCAGCTGATAGTGGAGCATACTTTGCATTTTACTACTCCAGAAATGTGAAATCCTAATTACAAACTCAACAATGCTAGAAAAAAAAATCTGGACTGACATATATGCCATGCATAATTTACACCTGTTTCACATTTATTAGGAATTGTATTTTTGTATGGACGTATCCTTCTACGTAGACACACTTGCAAAGTACATGAACAGCTATAGCGTTAAATTAGTCTCTTGATATAATGATCCAGAATTTTCCAAACAGGCATTCCCTGTCATATAATTAATTTTGTCATCTTTTGCTTAGGAAGTGGATGTTTCCTTCAGGAAAAAATAATGACAAACTGGTCCTTAACTTCTCAGGTCTTGACCTTGCCTGCTTGATGTAAAGTAGTGGTGAGGCAGATGTCATCTGAAACAACATCATTGACAGTGGCGTGATTGAGTACATTCAAAAGTTTTCAGTACAGCACTGTCTTATGCCTTCATAATCTCTGATCAGCACATTTTTTTCTTGTCTGGCATTGCCGTGCTCCATGTCAGTCCTTACACTGCCTTGAGCATGACATAAAAACTCATGTGGTGGTTGTCAAGATATCGCTTGCAATTCATTAACCCAGGAGCTCCGCCACAGATCTTTTATCCCCACACTCTTCTCTTAGAAACCATGGCAAATCTTCTGGTAGGACAGCTTGTTGGTAGCAGAGTTTAAGTAAACCAGCACAGACTGATGAGTGCTACATTTTTATCTAAGCAGAATTTGGACTGCCTCATCACTCTGAACAAATCAGATTTAATGTCACTTAGGCATGGGCGGTTTGATGACAAGCATGACAAACAGCACTACATAAGGCTTCTGTTCTTCCTTGACATTGGTGGCAGCATGTGTATATTTTACATGGTAAAACTTACATTCATCAAAGTGGATATATTGCAAATAGACTCATGATTATGTGCATTGTGATTAGGCAGGGCAATGAAGACATGCACAAACACACACACAGGCACAAGGATTAAGATGATCAGTGAACACCTGCTTACACACCACATGACTATCACAAGGGAGCCAGAGATGTGAAATTTGCAGGATACCCGTATCATAAAAATACTGCTGTAGACTCCATTTTATTTTAGTCGAATTTCCAAATTTATTCACTAGGTGGCAGTGTAGTATGTAATTTGTACCAAATTTCAGCAGAGCTGTACTGATCAGAAATAACTGCACTAAATAAATGTTTTACACTGGATTGCAATAAAGATGTGTTGATTAATTCATAGTCCTACTTTTTAATTTTATGCTCATAAGAATTCATACTCTCTGCTCCTTAAGTAGAAAATACATGAGGTTGTGGTAGGTTGAAAAACCCGTAAGAGTCACATGAGGTATTTAGAACTAGCAGATCCCATCACCTCTAGTACTTATGCCTGAAGTGTCAGGAATGGAGTGTGGTGCCAGAGGGAGCACATGCAGCTCAGTCACCTCTGTGGGAAGAGTTAATATCAGTCAGCGAGAAAAGCCTGATTACAGCCAGGAATTAGAATTGCTTTATTAGAATGAGTTTCTGAAATACATGTGCTCTGTTTGTATCAGACCTCTAAGCACTGAGGTGGACTGATTCAGAACAGAAGAATGTGCATAGCTTTGTCTATGAGTTCCTTGTTTTTTCTCTCTATCCTCACAACACTGGTGCTTTAGAAAGTGCCCAGGGGAGTCTCAGAGAGGTGGGTTAGAGGAGGTAGGAGCACCAGCCCAGTGGAACTGGTGAGAGCTGGCAGCTCTCTCTTGGAGAGCTGCGGCAGAACGAGATCTGAACTGCAGGACCAGAAGAAGACACCGTGGAGACCACGAGCAGGATCACTTGCAATTCCCCTTTTAAGATGTGGCCCTGTGCATGCCATGGATAGCCTGCCTGTATTATTTGATCACTTCAATATTAGATCTTTCTTTTGTAGACATAAAATGTGAGATACAGATACTATTTTATATGGAGCCAAATGTTCTTTTTTTCTTCTTTGCCTTGTGAATTAATGAAATGCTTTCTATCAGGCAGATTCAATCTTTTCTGTTTTTCAGAATGACCTCATGTGAGGCTGTCTGCCCAGTTCTCTGTAGGTGGCCTTTTGCCTTCTCAAATTTCATTATGTGACTTGACTGGTTAATTTGTTGTCTTTTGAGCTGTCCATACTTTTTACTCCAGGGCAATGGAGGATGTTTATATTTAGAAGCTTTTGCTGCCGCGGTGCCTTGTAACACTGATGGCTTAGTCTGTCTGACCCAGCACTCTTTTGTCCTGAGCACTTTCTATTCAACTATCTCAATTATCCCTCCATTCCTTGGATAGGTTGTACCCCCACTGTAATTGTCAAGTGGACGATAATTATTCAGGACATTTAATTATTTTTGAACTGGGCCTGATAGATATCCTCTCAGTTACTGATGCTTATGATTTGTTTTTTTGGGGCACCGGGTAAAAAGTAGCTATTGGCTATTATTAAAATGTATACGGCAGTTCAGGAGAACTTGTACTATATTTTATGTTTCTTTTTGCTGTCCGTGTTAAAAGTAAATAAATCCTCAAAATGTCAGAAGTCTCTTGCAACCAGAGGTGGCTCTCGCCTTAGGGATAATGGGGTCCAACCCTGCCAGAATATTATAAATTCTGCTAAAACATTTCTTTGACATTCTGTTTTAATAGGGATGTGCAGTGTCAACATAATGCGACAGAAGTTTAAGAACAATATCGGTTGTTTATTATCAGGGTAAAACTAATAAAACAATATTTACATACTTACATATTAAGTACTGGAAAACAGGAAAAATTCACTATTTATCATGGAACTGTTGCTTGTAGCATTTTTACTCACTTTCATGTAAGATTTCAGTCACACAACCAGTAATTTCCTTTGGAAAGCCAAGTAGAAACCTGGATTATTTACCTGAGTTAAGTCTGAATCCTTAAAATGTGTTTGTTCTGAAGTCATGCCTACTTTGACCAAAGAATGAGTAATTAGACGTATTTTAATTACACAAGAATTTTTTATTAACCCTTTATTTCTGAGCAATTGACCTGGATATAAATATAAGTACATTGCACTAAAAAACAAGAAGGATTTCTCAACATAGATTTATCCAAGGTTGTTTTTTTCAGAAAGGCATTTCTTCCCATAGCTTTTAGAGATATACACAGATTATACTTTTCTATATTAATTTACAAAGTTTTTAAGTGGATACTTGGAGAATAAGGTTTTATTAGCTTTATATTGGCCAACAAGTGCAAAACTTGTGGGATTTTTTTTGTTTGTTTGTTTGGTGTGGTTGTTGGTGGTTTTTTGTCTGTTTTTTGTTTTTTGGGGTTTTTTTTGTTTTTTTTTCATGAGGAACAAAAATGCAAAACTTTTATTTTTACAGGGAGAATGTACATTTCTCAAATCTGCACCTGAACTGACTTAACTTTTTTTTTTAAATTTTTTTTCTCCTGTAGTCCCTTGTTTTCAATTAGAAGGTTAGTGGGCCCGCTTATAAGTTTACTGTCTGTTTTCAGCTTCCTTTGCATTCCTTCTGTACATGGATGAAGCGGAGACACCAAAATGCAGCGACTGTGGCCCTGGTTCTGCAACAATATTTATATATATTTACTTAATTTAAAGCCTATGCCATTACACCATCCATCAGTATTGCATTCTGAGCCTTGCGATGTTTGTTGTTACATTTTGCCAGCTTCATGACTTTGCAAAAGAGATGAAGTAGAATGGAAAAAAAAGCTGACTTGAGTCAAGGATACAGAAGATAAAGAGAAGCTACAAAATTAACAGTTTTGAATGCGATCACCCTCAGAGTGAAAAAGTGTTTCCTGCAGTACAGAGGGAACATCCTGTTTTTCTGTTTATGCCCATTGCCTCTCGTCCTGTCTCTGAGCACCACTGAAAAGGGCCTGGCTCTGTCTTCTTTACACCCTCCCCTCAGGTATTTATATACACTGATGAGATCCCCCCTGAGCCTTCCCTTCTGCAGGCTGAACAGTCCCAGCTCTCTCAGCCTTTCCTCAAGGGAGGGATGCTCCAGTTCCTTGCTCATCTTTGTGGCCCTTTGCTGGACTGTCTCCAGTATGTCCATGTGTCTCTTGTACAGGGGAGCCTAGAGCTGGACACAGTACCCCACACCTGGCCTCCCCAGTGCTGAGTAGAAGGGAAGGATCACCTTCCTCAACCTGCTGGCAGTATTCCTCCTGATGCTGGATCCCAGCATGTCCTGTTAGCCAGCTGCCTTTGCTGCAAGGGCACATTGCTAGCTGATGTTCAGCTTGCTGCTCACTGGAACCACATCTTTCCCTGCCAAGCTGCTCTCCAGAATGTTCTTCCCTGCATCCCATAGTGTGTCCCACACCCCTACAGAGCAACCCCCCTTTGTCTGAAAGGTGATCTAGACAGCCGTTCCTGATGACTCGTTTTGATGGGGTTTAAGTCTGGATGCTGGGGCTGAGGATCTCCTGGGAGATAGCACCCTCAGCCCTTTTTCCTGGGATATGCTGATGAAGAGAAATAAAAGGTGTGTGTTCATTTTTAGATTTGTCAGCGAAGGCTGTTGACTGGTGAGTGTAGCTCTGAATATACAGGGGGAGGGTTTATGCTATAAGCACCACCAAGCTCATTTGCAAAGCATAGCCTTTATAAAATGACGACATGCATTAGATATATTTCAGTATTAACCCTCTCTCTTCTAACCAAAGTAATTTGTGACGCTAAAGTTTTTTATTATTTTATTTTCAAACCTGAAGTGCTATTATGTAGCATATTGGATTTATTTGGAAAACTGTTGGAAAATACCCCATTAATGTAGGTACAGAACTATAGTGTTAATAAAATAACATAGGGAGGTCTTTCACTTTTCTGAATGCTTTTGAAGATGTGGCCCAATATGCTTGCAAGAAATTCTAAGTAGAAGGTCAAAAAGGGCCAAATCTTGAGGTCTCTACTCTGCTTTTATTCAGGCTTGACTCTGATAAAGCTCTTACTCCTGTGTGGGTTTTGCCTGAACAAGCACTGTGCAAGACTTACAATGCCAGGACTTAGCCCACAAAAATTATTAGCTCAGGTCACAGTCTAGGCTTTCGTATACAATTTATCTGTCACTTACTTAAGTTATAAAAGTGCAGAGGTGATAAAGAAGTCATCTCTCAGGTCATACAGCAGTTGAAACTGCTGTGTCTCTGATTAAGCATCGTAGACAAAATGGGATAATAAGATCCAGGGGAAGATGAGAAGAGTAGAAGTAAAAAGCTTGCACAGCTATTGGAAAGAAGGCTCACATTATTTTCCTACAGACTCAATAGGAGCATCTGATCCCCATTTCTTATGAAGTGTAGTTCTGACTGCCCCAAAATTGCTTTAAACTTGAAAAAGATGAGACCACTGTGCTTAATAATGCTGTTAACACTGTGTCTGAAGATTTGTTCCTTCACAATACCACACATAAATACTGCCTGGTCTTCATCTGTGCAAAATGTGGAGGTAAACTTTAATTGAGGGCTTTTCTTTGGAGATCATGTGCATTCAGGGGGAACAAAACTCCTATTATCAACCTAGAAATATAACAAGTTTGAGAGTGTTGTCGCATAGAGATACTGAAACGTTAATTCATGCTTCTGTGACATCTCGTCTGGATTACTGTAATTCCCTGCTTGCAGGTCTCGCTCAGCCCTCCTTTGACAAAACAAGAACTTGTACAATAATGCAACCACTGAGATTTTAAGCATGCACAATAGCTGGTCAACATGTGTCTCTGTGCTGAGATCTCGGTGCTGCCTGCCATTAGGTACTGGATCGATTTGAAGATCCTGGTGATGTGTTTTAAAACACCACATGTATCCAAATGAGTTTTTGGTTCCCTATTGTCCAGGGCCAATTTTACTCAAGTGTAAAAATGTTGGGCTTTCATCAGTTCAGAGCGAGAATTATAAATCACCGTGTCCTGTAGCTTCTTCATGCAGCTATGGAATGCACTTTGCAAGAACAGATTTGGAGTGTCAGTCTTGTCATTGACTTGAGGTCAAGACTGTGGTGGGTTGCTTAACTTTTCTTTCTGTCACCAGCATCTCTGTTTGTCAGGATATATTTAATAGAACATTTTAAGGCTTCCTTTTTTTAAAACTGTTTCAGAGTTGCGGCATCCCTGTACTTTACAAGAGGGCTTTTCAAATGTCAGCAATAGCATTGGCATTTCTGATTTTTAAAGAGTCGTGAGAAGATTTTTATACAAAGAAATTTAAGAAGATAATAGGAGTGTTTCTAATACAGATGTTCCTCTCTGTCAAAAGGATACTCCAACCTTACCTACACTGTTTGTATATCACAAGTAGGATAGGAAAAACATCTTGAGTTATGTAGTTGTGCTCTTTCCTCTATGTTTAGGATAGGATACAAACCAATTTGTTTATATTGATTTTGTACTTCACACATATACCTACAGAATATGCCGTGCGAACAAGACCTTTTTATCTAAAACAGCTTATAAAATTGTTTTGCTTCAAAAATTATCACACAGGTTTATTGGCTGCTATAGTTCTGCCTTTTTTCTGTCCCTGTTCTTTCCGCTTTTGAGCATTATAAGCTGTTCATGCTATGTATATATATTCATCTTTAGTACTGAGCCTACGTTTTGAAACATAATGTTTCTATCGCTAATCATGATTAGGGGAAAACATCATCTGCACATTTAGGCTCCATTAAAAAGACATGATCCAAAGAAAAGGAAAAAAAATGAAAAGAAAAAAAAAGTCCTGTATCCACACTGGCTTCTAGATACTTAAATCCTATTTAGTATCTTACTTTCCATGGAAATGAATTAATATAGGCAGCTTGACACCTAAATAACCTTATGGATTGGTCCCTAAGTGCTTTATCATTCTGTCATTCTTGCTCATGGCTTGGATACTGTATATTACTTTCCTGTTATTTTCTAGCATTTAACTTTCAATATAGGTATTCTAGTACATGCATACATAATATCCCTTTCAAAGCCAGGTTGATGCAAACCCTTTTTATTTAGCCCACCCTCTAGTTTCTTCTTGTCAGTTGCAGTCTTGATGATTGTCACAATATAATGTTATCCTCCAGCACAGCGTGTATCATCTACAGTAGGTGAAGAAAGGCCAGAATATTAAACTTTCACACAACTTCAATATACTGCTATTAGCAGACCTGCTGAAGTTCGCAACTTCAGGTCTAAAGTTCTTGGTTTCTCAGTTAAGAAACAAGGATGTCTTAAAAGGCTAGGCTATACGTTATGTCCCTAAAGTCTAACAAGCTTATACTTCTGCAGAAGTTTTTTTTATAAAAAAATCCTTATCACCATTATAGACTTAAAGGTTTCCTGTGTCCTCTCACCTTCATGGATTCTTATGCTTTACATCTCCAGTGGTACTAAACGGGGTTGGATTTCACAAGGTGATAGGTCTTGCTGTCATTTGGAGACATTTTACTGCTAACAGTCCTGTTGGATCTTAAGTAGTTTGGTGAAACTTTCTTTTCCGCATGAAGTGTAATGTCTTTCTTTACTGATATTCTTGTTTGACCCTGAATGTAAGGGAGGATGTGTGATCTTCCTTGCTGTGCCTGTTCATTTCTGCACTGCCTATAGACACATTCAAAGTTTCTCCACCAGCAGTTAAATTTTCCTTTCTGCGTTTGCCTCTGTGTCTGTATTCAAGGCCAAATTCAGAAGTGGTACATGTTACTTCTGAAGAACAATTCAAAAGGTCCCCTTAGACTCTGCCACGTCTATTTATACCATCTCTATCAGTGTATAACATAATCTGTCATTTACATACCAAGGAATTGCAAGAAGATTTCAATTTAAATAACAGAGACTCTTCTTTCATTTACACCTACTCACAAGTCCTTATTATGAAAGCTGTAGCAAGTTAGATTGACATTTGATGAACAAAGGGCAATTGTCTTCAACGTAAAAGAACAATAGTCTTCCAGTAGTTTTCTGAAGCATATTTTCACTCTTATCATTGTCATTTTCATCTTCCTGGGCTTGGCGAATCCAGCGTTTCATCCAGTGAATTGATATTGATCCCTGCCAGTCTGTATTTTGCAGCTGTGTGGAGGAAAAGACAAAACCACTCTCCTTATTTCTTTCACTCCTGTGGCATTGCCTGAATATATTTCTGTCTGGTTGGTGTGTGGATTTTGAATGGGTTTTAGACTGTCTCTAGTTTAGTCTGTTCCAACATTTTCTCCTGTTAGTCTGCTTTGCTTGGTGTAATGCTATGGTGAATACAGAAATACCCCTGGTAGGAGTGACTCTGGGAGTCCAGGAGTTAAGGTGTGGACATCCAACGATCACGGTGCTGAGCCAGCTTGTCAGAATCAACACCTGGATTTTTACTGGGTTTTTTTCCTTTTTTTTTTTTCTTTTTTTTTTTTTTAAAAGATGTGATAAAACCTAGCTAAATCCCGAAGTCTTTACGTGCTAAATATCATTCGTACTTCTCATTCGTACTTCTTGTTTGTTTAAAACATAATTACAATGCGAGACAGTAGTTAGAATAGCCATGTGTTTCCTGTGTTTTTTGTCAGCCTGTCCAAGCACAGATCCCTTCTGAGAGGCAAAGCATAAGGCAGTATGTTTACAGGCAGAAGAGGAGATAGGGGATAGGGGAAGGAAGGGGAAAATCTTATTTCCCCTTATCAACAGCTCTGGAAATCAGTAGTAATTCTGCATGCTGTCAATTCCTCATCTCCCAGACTATGCATGTGTGTCTGAAGGGTTGCTTAAATGGTAAAACCATCTGGCATTAGGTCCTGTCAATTAGAGTGTTCAGAATTTCCACTCGTTTCCCTCAGCTTTGTGGACTTCTGTTGTTGGTGTATGTTATAGCGCGTTGCCTCTGTAGATTAGGTGAGTTAGAAAAGTATTAGGGCTTACAAATGTTGTCCTACGCAAATTGAATGTTAACTGGAGCTGTTCTTCTGATGTTTGACTTAGCAATTTTGAGCTCTGCTCTGCTGACTCTGTTAGGGACCTGAGAACAGATTTGTAGTATGGCTGCTGAGAGGCTTCTCAGTAATACAGGTAGGCTTCGACTAACCAAAACATTTCCTTCACATTTGCAGATTTCAGAGGGTCTGTAAAGAAAATAATTCTCAATAATATCTCTTCCCCCCCAATCCGTTTTGCAGCTTCAAACTGTCAGTTTTTCTGAGAAAATTAGAGTCCATTTTTGGTAGTTTAAGTTTTTAAAAGAAATATCTTGCAGTTTTTTTTTTTTTTTTCTTCTGAGACAGGCTAGTACTGCAGCGGCCATCTTGCTGAAATAAACAATGTGTCTTCTGAGTTTGTTAAATCTATGGTTTCATATGCCACAGGAAAGAAGGTGAATGCTTGATTTGTCTTCCAGTCCTGTCAAAATAAATTTCTTGTGCAGAAATATGGTTTGAGTGGGACTGAAAATACATACTGTCTTCTTAAATCACTCCGAACCCAGATTTGCATCCTGCTGGGTATCTGCTGCAGTATGCTGAACAAACTTGCTGCCTCTTAGCTTTGAAAGGAGCTAAAAGCACTCATTACCATGCAGGATCAGGCCCTTTATGTTTAGAAATAATAATAAAAAAACTTACCTTTAAGGAACGCCTTACAAAATAAAAGGGATAAACCCACTGTGAAGCTACTTTTGTGCTCCTAATGACTGTGTGAAAAAATCTACAGGGATAAAAAGAAAATAAAGTAAATACAGCAGTGCCCCACCACCTTTCAAAGGTGATATCAAATCATCCATAAAATTCTGTGAAAACAAATGTCCAACTAATCCACAAACGAAAGAGCTCAGATTATCTGTTTAGAAAAAATAATGAATTAGACCTGTTCTTATTTGGGTGATAAGCATTAAAGATTGTCTCCAATAATTAAGGGTTCAGGGTATTGCTGTACTCTTCAAACTAAACCTTTTAAATAACTTCCCAGTTTCCAGACCACTGAATCTTTGAAAAGTTAATTTTTGTTATCTGCAAATACAGGAAGCTTAGCACAACAATGGCAGTTCAAAGCCTCCCAGGTAAAAAGCCTTCAAAGAGTAATTCACAATACAAATTCATAAAAGTCAACAGTGTAGACTACTCAATTGCTTTTAAGATTTTCATCAAATGCATCTCAGCAGTTGAAACTTAGCACTGATGCCTCCCAACTGAGTTAAAGTCAGAAAACACTGACAATGTTACTTTTCTTTTTCTGTGTTTTTTAGGCAGTGGGAGATAGCAACTGAACTTTGCTTCAATTCACATGGTATCTTTTCTTTACAGATCTTACTGAAAGTAAGCACGCAAGTTAAATACTCTGTTTGGTACAAAAATTGTTACATTTCATGCTGTTATTGAGGTTTTAAAATACTAATTAATAGCAAGTGAATTGCTCAAATCAGAGTAAATAAATGTTGGCTTCTCTGTGTAATTAAAATTCTTTTAAATACAGATAGGTGCTCCCAAGGTTCTTTCCAATGTAATAAGGGTACCTCTTCTAAGATCAAGATGATTTTAGAAGACATTCAGCGGTTTTTGGGACATTCTAGGCTTTCTTAAAAAAGATGAACAAGTTCTTCATCAATGTTACAATAGTGTGATCTTTCCATAAACTGTAGTAGAAGTTTTCCTTTAAATGCTATGGATTTGCAGCCCAGTTTTACTGCTTCATTGTGCGTTTTCCTGGCAGAATCAGAAATAAACTGTATTACCAGAGAAGTGAAATGAACTACTCTGTGTCTGGGCTCCCTTGGCTCCCTTCTCTAACTGTTGGGCAAGGTTTTGAAAGCAGAGGTTGGTGAATCGAGACATACTTTTAAAAGTGTTCGGTGGGGTTTTTTTAATTAAAAATATTATGATTTCATTCTGCAGCTCCTCAGCCTCACAGTAGCTGTGTGGTTGTCTCTTTGTATTTTAAGAATTTTGTGCTCCGTTTAAAAGCTTTTGCATCCAGTTACCTTTAAATGTATGTGTGTGTCTGTTTCTATGTATGTGTCCATATGACTGAATAAACTTGTGTCTATGATCTTCTGGAATCAAAAGATTCTGCATTAATTTAAGGCCTTCATTATTAGTGTTTTAACATTTGCCAGTACTGCTATTTCAAACAGATCCAAATAAGTCAATAACTCATAGAACAGTATAATCTGCTCCTGTGAGATACTTAGATTTGCTTAATAACTGGTAGGTCTGTGCCATAGAATATCGGTATAATAATATGTATTAATTATAATAGCAGCAGGGTGGTCATGGAATGAAAAAAAGATAGTTATTTTTCATTTCTGATTTAAAAAGGACAAAAATGTCAGTCTTTATCCAAACCTTTGAACCACTTGGTTACAGAAGACTGCAGTATGAGAAGAGGCTTTCTTCTGAAATCTTATTTTTCTATCTCTATCAGAAAAAAAACCCCACAAACAACAAATCAAAACCAGAAAAAACCAAAAAACATGTCACTGCTTTTTAAAATTTTGTAACTCTTCCTGGGTAAATCAGAAGTGTAATGATACAATATCTTAGCAATCAATCATGAGGTTCAAGTTGGGTTCAGCCTCTCTTCTGTTTAGCCTTGAGGAGACAGAGGATTTTCTGTGCAACTCCGTAATCCATAGCAAAATTTCCCAAACATTCTCCCTCCGATGATGCAGAGGGGATCGTTTACATCTGGAGCTTTCTTCCACTTGCAAAAATGACAGCGCAGGTTTCTTTTCAGGTATGGTTCTTTGGAACACATTGCTAAAGGTTAACGGTCCAAGGATGCTGTGGTGGCTTGGCTGGAGAAAGCTGATTTCCTCTTTTGGTAGAAATAAGGAATGTTATTACTGTTTTGTTGTTGGTATTGTTTTGTTGTTGGTTGGTTGGTTTGTTTTGTTTTTTGGGGAAGGGTTTGATAGAAAAAGCTCCCATTATTATTCCTGGCTGGCCACTCTGGCATCCTATTTTCTGCAGTACAACTGAACCTTTCTCTTGCTGGCTCATTGCAATTCCATTGTCAAGTGAACTCTGTAGCTGTTGATTCACCTCTAACAATATCCCAGCCATATCCTGATGGCTTTCGTTGCTCAGCCATTTCATCAATGGAATTTATACTAGAAATAAATGTAGTTCCTTACAGATATATCATTCAACCAATCTGCCAGTTAAAAAACAGTACGTTTAATATTTGGACTTAAATAAATTGCCAACCAAAAGCCCAGTCCTGCAAACACACTGCAGTGAGTCTTCGCTGCTTGTATAGTCGGCTCCATAAAACTCATCAGAGTATTTGCATTAGCTTGGACAAGGTGAGACCCAGAGCTGGTCAAGTAGTCATTAAAAGATAGAAATCATCATGAAATTACCTGAGGTTTGAGCAAGAGAAAGAAAGATTTTGCAAATAAATAAATAAACATAAGATTTCAATTAGGATTTCAGTTGTCAGGAGTGAGAAAAGCAATGGGCTGGGATATACTAGGGATTTGCTCTTGGGAATTCATGCTGAACCTACATAAGACTGTAGTAATGAAAAGCTGTACATCAGAACATGAACTGAGTTCTTGTCAGTCAAAACATTTCCTCTAGCTATTAGTGCAAATAAGAGAGGAATTTGGACTTCATATACGTTGTATTAAAGTTCTTATCAGGAGGTGTCTATGCAAAGTCTAAACCAATATTGTTTCAGGTTTTTTTCTTCTGGACTTTTCTTTTCCCTTTTCTCCATCACGACCTCTTCCTTTTACTTGTAGTATACAGCCAGCACACACTGAGTTTGACTTGGCCTCTGGCTTGATCAGTCTGGTTAAGAACCAGCGTTCTCAAAACTCTCAAACAAAAAGGGTACTCAGCAGAAATTTTTCAGAATCACCTGATTGTTTAGTGCTTGATAGGATTTTCCTGGAAAACACGTAAAATTCCACTGGAACCACCTCTGAATCATAGGGTATGCAGATACTTTCACGGATAGGCCGCTTTCTGAAGTTGATGTTCAAAACTGACTCGGGAACAAATGTACCCCCAAAAGGTGGTGGAAAACCCCCCCAATTGTACTGTAAGTGGGGAAGGCTGTGAGGCATAGCGAGCTACCCTGAGTTCAGATAGAAACGAGAAAAGTTTGAATTAAGCACATGAGAGGGAAAGAAAAACCCAGCTCCCATCTTTATGTAATTTCTCTGCAGCCTGCTTTGCTTTTGCTATTAGTAGTGAAAACATTCTCTTCCCTAAGGTTATTACTTAGGATAAACTGATCTCTATTATTCCACGCAATTACCTCTGAACGTACCTGGGCTCTTTTTCTCCATTTCTGAGATTCACATCGCTGAGACAATTGCTCCATTTATCCTGAGTACTTTTTCCCTCTCCATTTCCTTGGAGCCTGTTCCTACTGTACCTCTGCCTCCACTCCAGCTCCCAGCCTCTCTGTTTCCCTGGAGTGCTGGCTGGCCAGGAAAGGGGCAAAAGGAGACAATTGCACCCTTTTTAGTCATAACTACAAAATAAGCACCACCCACAAAAAATGATGCTCTCAGCAGACTGTATGGGTATTTCTAATATGAGGGCATGTAAATTCTCTGTGCTCCTCCATTTACCTCCTGCTGGCATCATCCAGTGAAGCTAGATTCAAATTCTGCTCTAAAATTGCTGTAAACTGCTCTGATAGGAAGTTTGAAACTTATGTTACAATTCAGAATAAATAATTAAAATAAATGATTGAATTGCTTTGGGAAGTGATTATGGAATCAGTCCAGAAGCTCCAGTTCAGCCTGTATTATACTGCTTATTTTATGTATTTAACAATGTTTTATCTTTTCCATTCTTTTTGTGCATCAGTTATTATTATCTTGATGTTTCCATTAAAAGACTGTTCATAAATACACCTGATAATGTTTCATATTACAAAGGCACTTATGCAGACATCATTTGTATATTTTTTTTTGCCCAATTCATGTGTTCAAGCTTTCTTTTATAGCAATAAGGCCTAGAAATGCTCAAGGCAATTTTACTGAGAATTGTTTCAACACATTTTACCACAGAATCAACTGTACAGAAGAGTACGTGTGTTTGCAAGCCCACTTGTTTTAAGAGAAAATTGTGAATTGGGGTGTGTTCTGTGAAAATGAAACAGACAGGGAAAAGAGGACTCTGGTATCTTGGTAGCAGCTGAGTATCTTGGAAAATGGCTGGAGGGACTTGACAGTAACTTTCCTTATGTGAAATTATCAGAGGGTAAGAAATACAAAATGAAGAAAAGCATTCTTAGATAAATGAAATAGGGTTTCAAAATCATTTTAAATGAAAAAGCAGAAAATAAAATATATAAAAGATTAATTCAGAAAGCTTTTTTCCTACCCTATGTACCTGAAAAACTGTTTGGAGCCAGGGACATGGCATTTATTATAACATGAGCTATCATTACAGTCGATGATGGGTTTTCAATACAAGGCTTAGATTTCCAAACTTTGATTAGAAACCCCCAGGTACAGCTTGTGTGTTTAATGCACACTATTTTGTCTTTTTAAATACATATAAATATGCACATACGTATATGTAAGTGTATACCCCATATATGTGTATGCTATTTATCCTGGAAAATATACTTGTTTTCTCGATACCACAGCTTTGTTGCTATTCTAGACAGTCTCACTACACAATACATTTGGAGATACTGAGCATTCTTGTCCTTGAGAGCCAAACACTTTGCATGTTCTAATCAAGTGCATCCTTCTAAGCCTGACAAGGTCATGGACATTGTCAGAAACAAAGACCCATAACAAGGAATACGAGATTAACAACAGACAGTTTTAAATGATAGGAGATTGATTTATTTAGCCTGAATAACATTGTCACTTGCAATTAATTTTAACTCTGAGCTCAGGAGAGTATGTAACAGATACTTTGAAAATGAAAAACTCAATCAAGCAGTGAGTAGGGGTTATTTCTACTTTTATATTCTATTATGACATTATATTATTATATTGGGTTCTGAATTTCCTAAATACTATACAAGTCATGGAAGCTAGATAGATTAGGATGCTAGAGAGATCTCTCTTGGATGTACTTAATTATCACTGTTCCTTATTACTTTGCTTTCACCATCATAAATATTTTGCTTTGTTACTTACTATGTTAATAACTCTGGAAAAATTACTCTGTGGCTCTTCAGCATTTGTTTTTTTCTTAGATTGTTTCTCTGAGTCGTTTGATTGGGAGGGATTTTCCTTACTATGTACTACTACTATATAATACTAGCATGCTAGCTTTTTCCTAAATTTCTCCTTTTAGACATCTCTGCCTACCTCAATGGTTGTTCTCCTTGAAGAATCTTCTCACTTGCCTATCTCTTGAAGGCCAAAGACTATTAAAACAGCCATTTTTATGTTTTCAGATGAACTGAAATCCTTGGGTGTGTCTGGCTCTTCTGTATTCACATATATCCTTCAGAATAGTCTCCATCTATCGGATTAAGGGCAGGTGGACACATTTTTCTCTTTTGCCACCTGGTAAGCAAAGGTCAGAGTTCAACTTGTCCCACATCAGCTTATCCTTCTATGGGGTAGTCAAAGCCCACTTACAAACACTCTGCTGCAGTTTTACATTTCTGCCTCCCACCAGCATTCAAACCTGGGTGAATGTCTTTCTCTGTCAAAGCAGCAGTGGGAGGTGAAAATGAAAGTCCTTTTTTTCTTTCCCTGAGAAATTGGACTGTAAAAAGCTGTCAGTTTAAAAATGACATAGTGGCACAGCATTTCTATAAGGTGGCTCCTTTCATTTTTGACTCCTGCTGTCTCTCTGACAGTTGAAGTTGCAGCAGGAGGTAAAAACTAAAATGAGCACTGCTGGCATTTGCCCTCGAGCACAAAATTAATAATGGAAGAAACAGGACGACATCCAAAACCACCTCGTATCAGATGTCAGCCAATGAGGTTTCAACACTTCCATAATAAGGTGACCAGAATGATGCCCATTATTCCCAATATGATCTTGTTCTCTACAACTTGCCTAGTGCTGGATCTATTTTCTGCATTTTAGATTTGATTCCGTGCTTTGTGGGTTATAGACTATTTTAAATTCTGTTAAGCTGTATGCTATGACTTTATAAGCTTCCCCCTCCACACCCTAGATCTGGTCAAAATTTTATAGATGTTGTCTTTTCTCAAGCTTTATACCTCTCAACCTTTCTACATAAAGGTTTTACTTCCAAATCACTGTTTGAAATATCCTACTATGTCCTATTCGTATATATGACAAAACTCAGAATGTATTAAAGTGATAGCTTTTAGAGTAAACAGCCACAGGATTAAAAAGCTGAAATGTCTTTTACTCTTGAAAACTCAAGAGCTGAACATTTCCTCCTATCATTAAGAAAAAAATGAGTCATTATTAGGTGGCTGAGAGAAGGGAGAGGACTCAAAATCCTTTGAGCAGGATAGGGGTCTCTCTTCTTTCAAAAAAGACTCAGTGGTGTGTGCAAATCTGATCAAAATTAACATAAGTAGGTACAAATAATCTGTTAGAAATAGAGCACAAGTGTAGTTCCTTCTGAGGTAATTCAGTCATTTTCTGATCTTTGCTGCATTTTGGTGGTGTTTACCATCTTACTTTTGACTCTTCAGGAGACCTCATATTTCAGGGTTGCAATTTGACTTACTAGATATGTCATATTAATGACACACAAAGTCACGCCGTGTAATTTGGTTCTTCTACAGAGCTTAACTTTGAGGGTAACCTGTGCTTGCAGCATGCCTAACTTTTCTTAATGTAAATTATTCACACTTTTCTGTATTAAATACTTTTTGTGCTACCTTTTCACTTCTAGCTTTGCTACTGCTTTTATTGGCATACACTTTTGTTTTGCAGAGATGAAGAAAGGGGGCAAACTTTGCACAAACCTGTGATGTGGATAATTCTCAAGTGCTGACAAGTGCACAAAATAAACACATTGTAAAGAAATAATTTTATTTCTTCATGTGCTGTTGCTTTCAGGCATTATACCAGTCATCTAGCCCATAGCTTAAAACAGCTTTCATCTATTATTAGAGAATGACTCAAGTGCTTCAGCTGAACCCATTGATCTCATTGATTTCAACATCTGTTAATGACAAAGAGAAGCTGGACTGGATAAACACTTCTAGTTTGTTACAATTACCTTTAGTGGTTCCTTCTTCAATTTCTAAAAATCGTTTACTGTATGTTTTAACCTCTTGTGCAATTTAACTTGTCTTCTGATTTTTTCCTTGAGGCTTGTTTGCAAACATAACTTAATTCTGTAATCCTTCTTTAATCTGTTTTTTATTCTCAGTTACTTTTTGTGCTTGCTTGCTTATGAGTCTCTAAAAGTTGTGAGAAGAGCTACAGAACAGTTGGGTACAGGGGGGGAAACTGAGAATGCAAGTATTTAATATATGCCCAACTGAGGGATAATACAGCTGAGGCTTCTTAGACCATGTATTGTCAGGGGTCTGCTGATAACAAATCTACATTTTGCTTGATCTGCAGGGTTGCCTTCCAGTACCAGTATTTTTTATTTTTCACTGCATGGCATAGGATGGGAAAGGAATTTAGTGCTAAGGGAGCTAAGAGTTGAGCTCTTCTTTGTAGTACAAAGTCTGTGATTTCTTCAACATCATCTGCACCGTTTCCCAAACAGTATGTTGCTGATAAACACAACAGTTCCTTGTGGACAAGAGACTTGAGAAGATGGTGTTCCTCTCTTGTCATCGTGGTGCTTTGAAGGGCACAGAGCACCTTTCTCTACCAGGAACCCACGGGTCTCCTCAAAGTGCTGAACCGCCTGGCCTGCATAATCCTGGAGATCAGGCTCCTACTGGATGAGATGCTGGTACTCCATACTCAAGAGCAAATAGACAGGAGCTCAGTGAAAGCTAAGGAAAAAAAAAAACACAACAAACCCAACAATACTCAGGGTTGCTTAGTTCATTGATCTGGTAAGTGGGAACACCTGTGGAAGGAACCATCGCTCTTCCTCTTGGAAATTTGAGTGTTTCCTTGACAACTCTGCAGTGGCACATACACTGTGAAATCAGCTGGTTGCTTATTTCTCTGAAAAAGCAGCTCAAGTGCTATGAGTTGTGCTTCAGAGTCTGACACCCCCATACTCAGTTTACAGAAACAGGAAACAGAACCAATGTCAATCAACAGTGAAATATATTGATGTAATTTAATTGGATTTCAATGCCTGCCCTGAATTACCTTTTCCTATTGTACTTTGTTTACTTGCCTGTAGCTCACATACACACTTTAAAAATCCTTAATGTATGGTTACTTCTGCTCCCCTCAACAGGCACGAGGCGCACAGACAGCAGGGCCCCCACTCCATTTACAGCATATGACCAATTAGCCGAGGTTTTCCCCACGTGATTAATAACACTGGAGTCTGAAGTGCCTGTCCAGCAACACTATAACAAATGCCATTAAAAAAAAAAAATCTCTGCCTTCCTTGAATATCTGAATAATTGAAGTACCTAGAATCATGAGGTACTTTGGAAAAATCCTGCCCAATTGCCATGCTAGGTACACAAAATATGCTGTAAATCCCAGATCTGTTTTTAATGAGGAACATTAACATGGTTATAATAAGCACATGTTAGTTGAGTAGACAATTGATGGCAGTAGTTTCTTTAAATAATCCCATTCACAATAAAGGCTAAATGACTTGTAAATTTTAAATGTTTGTGTATATATATATTTTACATATTATTGTATTATTTAAAAAAATAGCACATAGGAAGCTTACATGAATAGGCTGCCATGCTTCTTGAGCTATCTTCAACCAATGGGCCTGAGTATGTTAAAAGTTAGGTGTTAATCTCAAAATTCTGAATATACCAAGGTGCGGGTTAAATGTTTCTTTTGCCAGTCTCTTGCAAAGTTACCATCACAAAACCCCAAATACATTAATGTTCTGTAACCAAGCCTCTGGTTTGAGTTTATTGTTATTCTTGGTTGATAGCATGTTTTATTTCCTGATGGATATGCTGAGATTAACACCAGTTGAGCATAATTAGTATCTGATAAGCTTTAATAGTGTGCTTTAATAGGGTGCTTTAATAGCATTATTTGTATTTACAAGTGCAGATTTTAATGCATATGTCAAACAAATCTGGATAAATTTTCTGTAGTGGAAAACTATGGGAGTTTAACATCTAAAATAGGATTTTTAAAAAACTATTAGATTACTTTTTACTTAGGAAAAGGTGAAAGGGGAGATTAGAGATAAGAAAGGATAAAAATATTTCTGAATTAAAAAAAAATTGTATTACAATTGTACGCACTAAGTCAGTCACTTTGCAGACACAGGACATCAATGTGTTCACACTGAAGGACACATACCTGATGAAGTGGCTGTTACACTTCACCTTAAGAGAGATGTGCTTTCTTTTTGGTAATTATAATTCATGTATTCAGATGGCAACTCTTGTCCTTCCTAATGCTGATAAAAGAGTATTTAAAAATAAACTTCACATTGAACTGAACAGCTGGAGTAACCCTATTCTTGAGGACTTTGTAAATACAGGTTTTTTTCCTATCTTGTAATGAATTGCACCTTTTCTGCCTTTTAATTCTTTATGTTTGAAGTCTGGAAGTCTTTTTTTTTTTTTTTTTTTTTTTTTTTCCCCTTCAGGCCTTAAAATGCTAAAATCCTTGGGGATAATTTAAGCGCTCTGCCACTAGTTTCAATTTTAGCATCTTGTCACAAAAAAATACAGGTTCTGTAGGCAAGATAGAGCTCACAGTACTTACCCGATGTGGTCACACGTGTTAGCCCTGGCAAAGCTCTGCCAGGTCGCTTTTCGTCTTGCCACCAGAAGGCAACGTCGCTCAGTGCTCTGGCTCTTCCTGCGCTGGACTGGCTACTTGCCTCTATCCCAGACCAAAATATGCTTCAGGAAAGAGATGGCCACTGGAATGAAAGTTGCCATGAAGGAGCTACATTTGACAGATTTCTCTAATATGTGTTGTAGCAACATTATTTTAGCTGCTGGTCATCGTTACTGAGAAGAGGGGAGTGAAGGAACAAAGTGAAAAAGCACGAGTGTGGTACAAGTGGAGGGAAAGGAGGGGCCCCACAGTGAGGGCTGACTGGCTCTCCATCCCCTTTCCTGCTGGAATTGCTGAAACTAGAGTATGACCCAGGACTTGGGAGGGATTTGTATCTTGTGACTTCCGATCCTGTGCCAGCAACTGGAGAGAGCTGCAGCTACCTGGAAACTTAACTTGTGAGGACTCTTAACTTAGCCTTCTGAGGTGCATACTTTCAGACTCTGATAACTGGGATTGAAACTCTGAATGAGCCTTTGAAGACACCCTGCTAGGTTTTGCAACTCGCAAAATGCCGTGATGCAGAACATAACCTGTAACAGAGAGTCTGGTTTCACCCAGCCAAGCCTTGACAATAGCAGCTACAATGGAACAGGCCACTATATACTTGGCAGCTGAGTTTGAGGTGGTGACGACTAGGATGAAAAGAGACACAAAAGTGACCACTCTTTGGTTCTAGCTGAATCATCAAGAAATTGGAATGAGTCAGAAATGCCTTGGGAATGCCAGATCTAGTCCTTAGCAAGCTGGGCAATCAATTACTGCTTGGAGCAGTCATTCATCCATTCTGCTTGTGTTTGGTAACTTCATTTTGTTATCTCAAGAGGCCTTCCTCTCTTCTCACATAAAAAGTGTTTGTGGTGTAGACATTAAGACTCTGCAGAGCCTTGGTGTCAGTCAGAACAGATTGAGGTTGCTGTGCCAGGCTGTCACGGGCTACATAAAATTAGCTTAAAAAGTAGGTCACTATAAGCAACTTGGCTGCTGGTAGGTAGATTCTCTGAGGCATATGTTGGAAAAGAGTCTACCTCTTGGTATTATGAATAGTGGAACTGAAAGTTTTTCCAAGAGCAATGCACCAGGAATAAGTATTTTTTTTCCCTTAGTTAAATGTAGCATATACCTAAGATCAATGAGTTCTGTCATGATGTAGGAGTTACTTGCTGAAATTCTATGGCTTGTGCAATAAAGGAGGCTGAGGTTACTAGATGGTGATAATAGTCCATTCTGACCTTAAAACTTATGCATTTAGGAAATATCTTTTCCAATCTGAGAGATACAAGGCTATATTTTAAAAAAGAATCTGCAAGGCTGTGTATGCCTTATCTGAAAAGCATCTTGCCATTTTTCATTTTCTCCCTGTTAGAAGGGCTGATTGTCATTCCATTATAATTTCTACTTTGTTACTATTAATGTTAAGAGCCTGATTTTGGTATATTAGATACATTCATCTATTATGTTTTATATATAGCTATATGCCTGTCAAACACTGAATCTAGCAGGCAAATGAGTAGAGAAAGTAAAGCAAAAATCATGTCCTTTCTTTTGCTATTTCTGTTAACACTGACAGATATTTTGGAGACTCAGAAACCTAAAATAGACCTTCTTTATGGATTGTGCTACCCACCTTTTCTGGTTGATTCCCCCGAACCTCAGTTCAGTAGGCTTTCTTCCACTGATTCACTGCTCTTTGGATCAGCCTCATATTGCATTTTATGACTGCCAGCTAAATAATGTTGGGGTACACTGGGATCCAAGAGAACACTGAAGTGTTCAGATAGGTCTTACAAATGAAGTCGAAACAAAGGAGGAAAAGTAAAAGCTTGCTTCAGAGGAGAAAGATAGTAAGAATGCCTCCCTTTTGGGGATTAGTACCTAGCAATTTATAAATTGGCTTGCATCAGCCAAGTGCAGCACAAAATGTACTGCACAGAAGAGCAGCTATTATGTACAGTAGCCACTTTACTGATTGCAATCAATGTCACAAATTAGAGTGATTTCCTGGCTTGAGATGTGTCAGAGCTGGAGTTTGTGTCGTGAGTCATGCTGTCTGGACACCCAGCTTCTAGGCACTCTTGTCTTGCCCTCAGTAATTTTCACTTTTTGTCTTTCATTTTTTTGCAAATGCTTCTGTGCTCGCTTTTACTGTGTAAGAGTGGACTGCTCATAATTGCATACAAGTGGTATTCAATACTAAAAAGAAGTTCCCGTCATTGCTTTTTTAGCTTATATTGGAAAATATGTATATATATTTTTTTCCTAGCAGCAGAATTTCTGTTCAGAAGTGGCAGATCTTTGTCAACATTATCCTGGACTTTGAGCTGAAATTTTAATACTTTCTTATGCTTGCCTCTTGTTGCCTTATTCCTTTTCCAAATGCCTGATGATAGCTTTTCCATTCCAGTCAAATCATAGAATTATAGAATGGCTTGGGTTGGAAGGGACCTTAAAGATTAAGTTTCAACCCCCCTGCCATGGGCAGGGACATGTTCCGTGGGACCAGGTTGCTCAAAGTCCTGTCCAACCTGGCCTTGAACATTACCAGGGATGGGGCATCCACAGCTTCTCTAGGCAGCCTGTTCCTGTGCCTCACCACTCTCATGGTGAAGAATTTCTTCTTATATCTAATCTAATCTACCCTGTTTCAGTTTAAATACATTAGCCCTTGTCCTGTCACTACACGCCCTTGTAAATGTCCCTCTCCAGCTCTCTTGTAGGGCCCGTTTATGTACTGGATGGCCGCTGTAAGTTCTCCCCAGAGCCTTCTCCAGGCTGAACAAGAACTCTCTCAGCCTGTCTTCACAGGAGAGGTGCTCCAGCCCGCCGATCATCTTTGTGGCCCTCCTCTGGACTTGCTCCAACAGGTCTATGTCTTTTTTATGTTGAGGGCCTCAGAGCTGAACACAGTACTCCAGGTGGGGTCTCATGAGAGTGGAGTAGAGGGGGAGAATTCCCTCCCTCGACCTGCTGGTCACGCTTCTTTTGGTGCAGCCCAGGATACAGTTGTCTTTCTGGGCTGCAAGCACACATTGCCAGATAAAACTAAGCTTCTCATCAGTCAACACCCCCAAGTACTTCTCAGTGCTGCTCTGAATCCATTCTCTCCCCAGCCTGTATTTGTGCTTGGGATTGCCCCGACCCATGTGCAGGACCTTGCACCTGGCCTGATTGAACTTCATGATGTTTCCCTAATATTCATGCTCACCATGTCTGCTGCATTCATTAAATCCAATTATAAAAACAATGTTTTGTGTGGTGTTTTGCACATGCTTTTGCTTATACTTTTTGTATTTTGCCAGGTGGGGCCTGAGCATTCACAGGAGGACAAACACACAGCTTCTCTCTGCACTGAAGTAGTACGGTGTAATTAGAAACAGTCTATACAGAGAGATTAATGAGGATCTGCTTTCTTGTACTTTCCAGCAGTACACTGTTGTAGTGGATTAAGAGCATCCAGATCTGTTGCATTAATGAAGAGTAACTGGTACTCAGTAATTTCATGTTTCAGCCTACCTGTTAATAATTTGTGTAAGACATCCCTAACATTTCACATCAAAAGGTAGCAAAGGAAAGTTCAGTACAATTATTTATTTGAATGAAAGGGTCGGCATTTCAGTGTTGGATTAACTGTTCTTGAAGTAAGTGGAGATTGGTGAGACAGGTAAATGACATAATTAATTTTGTAATAATTTAGGAATCATTAGCTATGGGTCTGTCTGCACTGCAGAGTTAACTTGAGAGCTTGCTTGCCTTAGCTTTTCTTCCAGAGCCATTTTTTCCACTTCTAAGAATGCTTGTAGTAGGTGAAAGTCTACTCTAGAGCTTCGAGCTCCTTTTCACTAGTTCTCAATGTGCCCACTTGGAATGAAGATGCATAAATCATTCTCCTGATGACAGATTTTCCACTGCTTTTCCATAGTAATTAGTATCTCCTAAAAGTGGTGAAACTTCCTCTGCAATTCACTGTGGAGTTTTCTAGAGTAGTTACCTCATTACAAAGCAAAGAGCCATGGAGCACAGCCTAAAACATTTAGTAAGGCATATGAAGGAGTGTTGTACCCATAGGAAGAGTTTATCTCCTTGGTATTCTAGCAACTGTTGCTCTAATGAAAGGCATGTCTGTAGCATGCTTCCCAGACTAGCTCCAGAGCTACTGGTACATCTTCTCGAAGGCCGGAAGCACCCTCTCAAGATCCCAGCCTGGGTGGCAGATGTCTAGCTGGCTTCCGTGCCTGGTTCGTGCAATGCTGTCACTTCTTGTTCTGAACGTGGCTGGGCTGGGCAGAGATGGCCAGGCACCCTCCCTGCTGCAGCAGAGCCTGGGCTGAGCTGAGCGTTCAGCCATGACTACTGTGACCTAGTTACCTGCACTAATTCTGCCATGAAGACCTAACCCTGCAACGCCATTGGCATGGATGGGAATAGGATCTAGTCTCTTTACCTATCCACTGGACTGCATTGTGTTGTCAGTTTAATGACACTTTAATGACATTTTTTCTCCTAGCCTTGTTATTACCTTTTACAGAAGTTCGTCACGGTTATAGGTCTCCATCTTCTTTAGTGTTTTTAGTGCTTTTTTTTTTCCCCCAGTGGCGTAAGCTTTAATGTCATAGATATTACGGTTGCATTTAATTGAACTCCAAGAGCTAAAAACCTGCTCCGTTGATTAAGAATGTTGTATTTCATTTGCTGAGAGGAAGTTCCAGTATTGTAGGACTCCATTGTTTGGTCTGGAAGTAGCTTCTCCTGTTCTCTAACCTGTGAATAAATTTTTTAGGAACATTTGACATGTAGGCCATTTTTCCCCAATATAATTCAGATAAAAGTTTAGTAATACTACCAGTATTCGTCTGACTTCCCCTGCCCCTACACTTTAGCATGTAATTGGGAAGAATAATTTAAAAACAATGCATAAGGGAGAGACAAATCATTGCCCATCACAGGAAGGTTTGTAAAGGAACACCTTATGGAAACAGTTATCACTGGCCACAGGAAAGCAGGATGATGATACTTTGTGTCCTTGCACTCCTACCTCTCCTGATCTCTTGATTTCTGAAGAATTCTGTAGATCTGGGAATCTACTAATGAGAATACAAAAGGAATGAACTTGGAGAAATACATTATCTGGCAGAATGGGGTCATTTCCTGAGCCAGATTAAAAGAGAGGATTAGCAGAACATGGCTTAGAGAATTTAAATGGTGTGGTGATGTGGATCAAAATAGAGAAGGGTGGGAAAAGGGTGGGATGAGGTGCAGAATGCAGTCTCAAATAAAAACTGTAACAAGAAGCATGTGAGGACCACCTTCTTTATTTCTTCCTTACAAGGTTTAGAACTTTCTTCCTCACTAGTAAAGGCTTGTCTACCTTATTATCAACAGTTAATAGCTAACGATAGTGCAATTCTTTAGCCTTACATGTATTTCAGCATCACTCTTATCGGAACACAAGTGTCCATGGAGGATCATGCTTGTTCTAGAGTGAGTCTTGACAATCACCAAACAGAGGCAAGATCCAAATTCCAACCTGTTGCTTCATCAGATTGTTCCTGCTCTTTGTTTCCTGGGGTGCAGGGGAGACTATTAGGCAACAGATAGTCACATTCAGAAGTGAAGAAGTAAAATGAAAATATCACTGGATGCCTCGGAGCTTGTGGATAAGGCTGTAATTGCTTAAGGAAGTTTCCTTGGCATCTCCTGTCATCTATTTTGTTAGTTTATTAAGAACTGTAATACAATACAATGAGAATGGAGCCAGGCTCTTCTTGGTGACAACCAATCATAGGACAAGGGGTAGTGGGTTCAAACTGGAACACAAGAGGTTCCACTTAAATTTGAGAATAAACTTCTTCTCAGTGAGGGTAACAGAACACTGGAACAGGCTGCCCAGGGAGGTTGTGGATTCTCCTTCTCTGGAGACATTCATAACCCGCCTGGATGCCTTCCTGTGTAGCCTCCTCTAGGCGTTCCTGCTCCAGCAGGGGGATTGGACTAGGTGATCTTTTGAGGTCCCTTCCAATCCCTAATATTCTGTGATTCTGTGAGAAGATACAATCAGTGCGGCTCCTAAGAGGTGGAGTTACCCAGTCATCCATGTCATTTCCAGCCTGAATGCTGTGTTAGGAAATCAGAGGCCAATCAGGGAAGAATATTTCACTGTGGGAGCAGTAGCCAAGCAGCAGAAAGGATTTAAACTAGGAGGATATGTGCTCTGATTCCAAGGGATGTCACAGTTTTATGCAAAAGGATGGGAAAGTATGGTGGAATGGGAAAACATGTCTAATTTACTTTCTGATGACAGATGAAAGCAATGTTATATAAGACTGTAAAGATAGCATGACTTAGCACCCCCAGTGGAGTTTGTAGACAGTTCTGTGCTTTAAAATGCGTAGCTTGGGTCTGCCTATCTTATTTCTGACTGCAGTGTGATAACTTTGATCTCTTTTGTATTACCATTTTAGTTTGCTTTCTCTTTTTGTTTCAGACACCCTCTAGCATATTGTCTGACCTTTTTTTCCCCACATTGTGACACATCCTGTCTGGTATTTAAATTATTGCTGAAAGATATTCTGGCATAAAATCTCCATTTATTTAGTTGGGGCAGGCATATTCATTTCTATAGGAAGTCTCAGGAATCGATGCCCCGCTTTGATTTTGATCTTTGCCTCATTCCCTCTGCTTAATATTTATGTATATCTATATTTTCTTTTTTCCCTGATCCATTTAGCGAATAAAGTGAGCATTCTCTTGTATCAGAGGAACATTTTTGACCTTTAGAAATGCAAAATTAGAAGAATCTAGGGAAATTTAACATGTACATGTAATTAAAAATACTGCAATGAGTTAGTGAACATCTTTTATAACTCTAATAAGAAAATCCTGAACTGGAAAGTTCACAAACACAAAATCTCCAATGCACACGGGGTTTTAAATACCTGCTTCAGCTCTCTGCTTTGTGGCTGTTTTAGACACATGATGAGATTTATTTAAAGGGACATGATCAACTTGAAAATAACAGTGCTGTCTGAAAAATTGTTACTGAGTATAATTATAAGTAACAGCTAAGATTACTATAATTGAACAAAGTTAATGAAAAAAATCTCTACTTTTTTGATAGCTTTATTTGTGCCTTTGACAGCTCTCTGTAATAATAATACCTACATTTTATATAGCACTTTTTATCAGTAAACCACAGAAGCTTTACAAAAACATGGTCCATTTCCCTCTGTGTATAGACAGTTTCTGTGTTTCCTCCACAGTCAATTTTTTCCTGGCTGAAAGACTTTTATAAACATCAGCTCAGAATCAAGAAAAAATCCAAAGCATTTTTTTGAAATGACAGATGTACTATTTAAAAAAAGATCATTATCAGCTGGGTTTAATTAGCCACAGTATAAAGAAAAGGTTGAAAATATCTTTGAGATTGTAAAATTGGAACAAGAAGTTGATCATTTAGTATCTTAATAATTTAGAATCTGTCTCAGATTTCTAATGTTCTTAAGTTATTTTCTGAATTCCATTAAACTCATTTAGCATTGTATTAGGTATTCAAGAAGAGAATGTCACAAAATACTATCAAAATTATCATATGCATATTAGAAGTGAATTGACTGGGCACCCTTTATGCTTGTAAAGACAAAGACACCTAGAAACAAAGGCTTTTCTTTCCTAGTCTCATGAAAACCAATGTTTCCTTTCTCCTTTATCTCCATATTCCCTAGTTTAGAATCCTGAGTTTTTCATTGTTTGCTGCTATTGTGTTCAGAATCTTGCATTTCCAACTTTCAGTGAGAAAATGTCTTGCCTCTTGAATGCAAAGTTTGTGAAGATTGTTGCCTTTGTGGAAGAATGCACATTAAATGCCTTCAAGTGGTGAAATAAATATGTGGAACAATGTTTGGTACCTTTTGCTTTTCTAAAGACTTTAGATCTCGTAACTATACTCTCTTAAAAGCTTTTGCCATACACTCAGCAGCATGTTCTGCTTCTTTGTGAGGTTCATCTTTTTGGCCTACATTTCAAACTATATTTTATCTGGAACTCAAACTCTTTTCCCTTTCCTTCTATTTGCTGAAGCTAGCAATCCCATGCTGAGTAAATAATCCATAGTCCATGTTCTACTATCCTATCAGCCTTGTTATTCTGGCTCCAAACCCCAAAATGTTGGATATCTGGCTGGTAAGTATTCCCAGGAAGGCTTCCTAATGACCTTCCCCACTGGTTAGTATCATCAGTGCTTATACACAGATAGAACTACCTTGTAATACTCTGACTATATTTGGAAAAATTAATTGGGAGTTCTTATGGTGTTTTTGTTAGGAAAAGTGACATTTGTGAAGTTAAGAAAAATATCCCAATTCACTGTCTTTCATTAGATATAACAAAACATTGCTAGAGAAAGTATATTCCCAGAGGTAATGGTATTTCATTCTATTGCAATAAAAGCACCTTGGGATCCAAATCAATCAGCAGATGAGATTATTGCAGTCATTTGGTTGCCCTGCCATTTTAAACACGTTTTTGACTGCATTTATAAAGCATTTAATATATGCTTAAGTGTAGTGCAAACATAACATTCCTTATTAAATTATGGAACATAATGAAAAAAGATTTATACATACATTAAATATCAAGAGGATGTAAATGACTCTCTACAAGTGACAAAATGTTATTTCAGCTCAGCTGGGAAACCTACATGTAAACCTTACACTTTAGTAATCTAATTTTAAAAAATCCTGAACTTCTGAAAGAAAGAACCTTTTACCTGGTCTTGTTAGAAGAGTTTATAACTTGGCCACTAAGGGCTTAAAAAAATCTCTTTCTTCAAGTATGAGTGGTGCAGTTCTTTTAGTATTTTGTGTTGTCTCTGGATAAATGCAGAACCAACAAGACCCCTAATATGCAGGAGGAAATGAAGAAAACCGAATTGTTCTGCATTGCTGACTGTCCAGGTGTGCAAGTGGAGACAATATCCTTCCAGTTGTATGTCTGTGAAGCTGAGCTTTCCAGAATGAGCTCACACGTATGTCTAGGTCAGCCATAAAGCTAGAGCTTAAGTGCGTCTTTAATGGTGCACAGGATTTAGGTGAGGATTCTGACTTTTATGACTAGCTCCTGTTTTTGAGCCTTCTGAAAATAAAAATTTCAGCTTCCTCTGTTGCCATTTATCAGGTTCCCGTTTCTCATTAGTCAGGAGACTAGAAAACACTAGGAAAGGTCTTCTATACACAAATAGCCTAATTACACTGTCAACTATGCAGCTATGGCAACCTGAGAGCTACAAAATCCATCTTTAAAGCTGGAAACAGATTGGTGAAAAACCTAAGGAAAGGTAAACATCTCAGTAGAATTTGCTGAAACGAGTCCCCAGAAGGGCTGCTCTGGCACACTGGAAGGGGTTTCCCAAGTGCTAGAACCAAGGTTGTAGTGGCACATGGAGGTGCCACCTGGCACACTCCCATTTGCAATGTGAGTGTGGGATCCTACAGCAGTGAGCTCTCACACGAGTGTGATGGACCACTAACAGCTGCAAATCTAGTAGTGACAAAAATGCAGTGTGGATGTTTGGTTGCAGCATAATAACATCACCGAAGATTAGGTGGCTGCCCTTCCCTCTTTGCACTGCCTCATTCCATAATGTGGGAACTCCCTGTTCTCATGGGGAGAATGGCCAAAAATCCTGACCACACCAATATCCATCTGCCTCCGACTCCATCAGATGTGTCATATATGGATGCATAAGAAAGGAGCAAAAACTGAGCCTCCAATAAAACTGGAGAGACTTGCTTTAAGCAAAACAGTTATGGTAAGAACTCACTAATCCCTCACGTACAGGAAAGCTGATCAGGATCTGACCGTAACCTTGACCTTCCTTGTGAGAAGTGCAGCACAGAGGACAACACATAAGAGTAAGCAATCAGCTAGGTCAGAGCAGAACTATAAACATAAACGTTATATTGAACAGGGAAGAGCGTCTTTGTGAAATTCTATTTTTGTAATGTTGGACTGAAATGAGCTGCAATTATTTTGGCAGGAAAAGAAAGAAATCATTTGCCAAATGTGATGAGATTGTTTTAAGAGAGCTTTTCAGTTTCTTTTTTTCTTTACGTTGCTGAAAAGACATACTGACGCAAATAAATAATTGGCAGAACATGGAATATGTAACATGCTCTGTGAGAACTGGATTCATTCAAATAATCAGTGGTCAGAAATTAGTTCCTATATGAGGGACCTTACAGTCAAGAATGTAATGACATAAATCTAACCTGGTTAACTTGGGTTCTCTGCACTAAATGGGGAGAGATGGCACATTTTAAGTTACACAGCTGCTCAGCTGAGCTTTCATTTCTTCTGAAGTAAGGGCTCTTAAATAGCAGTCATGTACTGAGGTTGTAAATATGATTTAGGGTGCTGTGTGTTTTGAGGGCAAGTCTCCAAGTTAGCATCTCATAGACTCCCTGTGTTTAAGAATTCAGGGAACTCAGAATGATAACTTACAGAAAATTGCTAGCCTCTTCTGGAAAAAAATATATAAGCTAGGTAAAAGCAGCTACATACCCTTAAAATTAAAATAATTGCCAAAGTATAATCATGCTTAATGGAAGGTTTTCAGACAGTTCTTAAAAAAATTACACCTGATCACACTCTTCTGAGAGCTACTGCAAAACTTATTATTTAAAACTGAGGAAACTGATTTCCAAAGTTCACTGATAAAAGAGTTGGTGTCGCAGATGAGAACAAAACTCAGGCTCTATTGCCTTGCAGTTGCCAAGTGAGTACAAAAAGCATGTGAAGCGCTACAGCTCAGGCTAGTATCAATTCACAATCTCTTTGCACAGGATTTTGTTATTTCACTGGGTTAAAGGCATCAGAAAATCTGCTTTTCTCTTTCTCTCAGTTTTCATTCTTTGTTTTTGTTTCATGAAGGTTTTTATTTTCAGCCCTGAATGCAAAGCCTAGATAAGGACTTTCTTTTTTTTTTTTTTCTGGGATTGTTTTCATCTGACAAAATATTGGTTCCAATTTATTATTACCTTGGCAAAGAATCATGCCATGGCATTTTTGCCTTTCCAGCATTCCACCTTCTCAATAAATGTATCCTGATTCTCAAAAAAGGGGATGTGACTTTAAAGTTATGTTTGTTTGTCTGAAGTGGACAGCATCAGAAGATCCCAAACTCGGATAAAAGCATATTTGAAAAATAGAACTGTGAGCAAATTTTACCTCAAATACACTGCCAAACAGAAGAAAACCATTTTTTATTCTGTGAGCAATAAGTAAATTATCTACTTGGTGTCTCTGATTTATAGAGATATTTAGTTAATCTGAGGCCTGGTATTAACATGCACTTTTCAATTCTGCCCTATATTTATGCCCGCAAAGCCTTTTGTAATGTTTAATCACTATTTCATGTGCAAAATAGAATTCTACTACCGATGCTATCCTGATTATCATTAATATTGACTTGAATTTTCAAAGCATCTGGAACTAATAGTTCTGTATCAGATTGCCATTGTATTTAGATAGAAATAAAAATAAGCTTCTATTTGGAAGAACTGTAACTATTTATTTGATGCTATTCATTGGAAACCTATAAAAGCCTCTTATAAAAAAAATAAATGAATCAATACTAGATTAGTGTTTCTTGACCTTCACTAACAATTCCAAATGGGACTGCAGCTTAATGATATATTTCAGTAACATAGTTTCGATCTCCAAAAAAGAAGTAATAATTTACTCTGTTAACCCAAAGTACCATTCTTTCACATTCACCTTTTAGTATTCAAGTTTCTAGCTCCAGGGTCACCCATTTAAAAATAAGATTTTCCTAGCCTGCTTTCTGATAGGCAAAACTTTAAATTTGACAGAGATGACTAGGAACAGTCATCTTCTATACAGCTTCTTACTTTATTTTCTTGCTTTCTAGGGTGTAAATTCCTCCAAGATTTTCCTTTCTCTTACTGTTCAGAAAGTAATGTACTTATGAGCAGTATGTGTGTTTATATGCAAGGAGAATGTATGAAAACAGAGAAGGAAGTGTGGGTTGCAAAATCGTACTAATTTAAGAAACAGTGGCTAGTTTAATAGAGTAAGATTTTTCCTGTGCTTTTTAGTGTCTGTCAGAGAGGCAAGCAGACCTGGATGTGATGTGCATGAAACAAAGTTCTGTGCAAGTTCTGCCAGCATCAATGTGTATAAGCTGTCAATGTTCTCAGAGTTAAGAAAAACAAATCAGTATAATAAATCAAAAAACAGTGGTTGGTGAATGATGACAGTGACTAATGTGTGGATATTTTGATTAATAGAATCTCAGTCTATGTACACATGCTCTTACCCACACTCATGCACCTTTCTGGTATGAGAAATGCTTTCCCATCTTTGCTCTCAGGCTGAACCATTGTGCATATGTTATACGGTCATCTATTTTTACGCTCTAGTCTATGGAGTTCATGAACATTATGAATGTTGGTAATAAAGTGAAGACTCCTTGTTTTAAGGTAAGAGTTGATGAGGTGTTTTAGCTGTTCCTGATTGCATCCATCATGCAGATTAAGATGTCCGTTATAAGTGCAGATAATAAAATCTCAGTCAGAAATCTAAACTGTTAGAATATGTAGAAGGTAGACAACTGTTTTTACAAAGCTTTTTTTTAAGAGCTGGGATTTGTAATAAATATGATGGCCAGTGTATGGTCAGATAATTTTATACTTTTAGTGAATAGTGAGATTCATTGAAGTTAGTTTAAGTTAAACAGTTAAAGCAGATACTATATTTTCTGCAAGGAAGATGACTGTAAGGAACAATGAAGTATCGATTGCTTTCAACAAAAGGTGGTCTACATTTTGAGATATGTAGAATTTGTGGGTGATAAGAATACTTGTATTGTTCACACATTAAAAGTAGAAGATAAATGTCCCTATTGAAAATCCTCTGTTTACTTGTTTACTATAATATCTTTTCAAGTTTTTCTGTATTCTCTCCGTAGGGAAAAGCTGAGATTTAAGATTCACATTCAACAATTGGGTTCTGATATTGTTTTTACTTTAATTTTATACGTTTATAGTTTAAGCATTTAGAGTGGACTTATCCGAGATTTACATTGGTGCGACTGGAGAATCAAGTCCCTTATGTTTCATTGTGAAAACCAGGAAACTTGGTTAAGTGGAGTGGGGAGATAATTCCCTATATTTTCTGGTTGAGATAAGAAGATGATTTGAAAGATTCTCCATTTCATCAAACTAGTTTCCCAGAATCTCTCAAGACTTTGAAACCCTACCTCCATCTATCCATTTCTGGACTGCTTGAAATATAACACCCGAAGCATTAATAAAATCCAATTCAGAAGACCCACATATTTGGGATGTGATAAATTTTTCCTTCTCATGAACCCTAAAGTGCTATCACTTGTTTGGTATGAAAAGGATGATAAAACTGGACTCAACTGGACGGCATGTTTTCTCAGTGTATCCCACACAATATAACCAGCAGCCTATAGAGTCACGTGTGAGTGCAGACAGTCACTCAGGTCTTTGCAGACAAACCACTTCTCAAGCAAATATGCAGTGGACACTCTAAATTATGGAAATATTTGAGAGGAAAGGAAACAGTGAGTAGGGGCATGAGATGGACAGACTGGTTTATTTTTGCATAACTTATCTAGAGTGCTCTTCTCTGCACTGTGAAGATAATAATCTGCTGAAAGCAAGTTTAGTAGCAGGGGGAAAAATAAAAAGGATGACTGAAAGACCTCTGATGTCCTGTGTTTGGGAATGAACAATACCATTTCTTCTGTCTGTCTTTCCCTGATCTTTTTTGTTCGTTTGCCTGAAACAGGTAGGAAGGTCAATGTAGCTTGACTACTTTCCATGTTTTGAAGCAAAGCCATGGTTTGGCAGTATGGCCATAATTAATCAAATAACAAAGTTGGTCTGTGGTGGACTATTCATGCTTCTGAGTACCTCCATTTTCAGTTGATTCGTTTTCATGTCTAATATAAAGCTTTTCTTCTCAGAAGGCATGATGGGTTTTCTCCAGAGAAAGTGTGAACATAAAGTTTACATTATAGGTAGAAAAGGGTGGTGCGGTTTAGTTTGATCACAGAACTACTTTAGGATCATCTCAGAAGAAGAGCCCATACTTTGCTGTATGTTAGGAGAGGTTACACGGAAGTTCCAGATCTGTTCATTAACCTGTTGTGTGAGAAATCCTTAGCAGATCTTTCCAACATGGACTGGATTTTTTCTGTTCGACTCCTTGAGCTGCATAAGGTGAAATTCATGTCATGCCACAGTTTTGTTGTCATGGCCTAGCTCCGTAACAACCTGGTGTTTCCTTCTGAGCTTCTGGCTTTCTCAGTATTTATTAGGAAATTAACAGGTATGTTAATTTTAAGCAGGTATGAGGCTACAAGTTACAGATACTGCAGCTTCCTCATGAGGAAAAGATTTTCTTTTGCAAGAAAGGACACATTTGATTCATGTTGGCATGTGGGAGAGCAAGGAAAGTACAATGTCAGTGCAGTTAAATGGAGATGGTTTGTGGTAGCTCATTAACAACATCAATTTGTTAGTGTAAAAATAACTAGGATTCTGTGCATTTCCTTTCCATGGAGATCAGGCTCACCCTAATCTACAGCTCACTAGATCCTGCTGTATTCATAGCTCCCATTCATACAGAGGCTCTTAACTTAATTCACACCAGTTTGCATGAGAACGACAGGCAGCCCTATGTTGTCAGGGCTTGCAGGTCACAAGAGCTGTGCTGAATCTTAAGGTACAGGTTGTTCATACTCCTTACTCCTACATGAGAAGGAAAAACTCCCTGCTGTGTTGAAGATGCCTTTAGAAATAAATTTTGCAGAAATCACTTTTGCTTCAGCCAAGACTTGGTGATGCTGGCAATAAAGAGTGAACGCAAATTAAAACCAGCACATAGCAAGCTTCAGCTCAGTTCCAAACAATAATCCACTGAAAAATCAGAGGGTCCCGATAAACTTGAAGCCATTCACCAAAAGAGTGTGGTGCAACATCATTTTCCGTCGTGCTCAGTGCTGCAAAATCAGTGAAGAATAAAAAACAAACACTAGAGTTGCAGTGTAAGTCACATGCAGTACTTCATCTGCTTCAGGTCAGAAAACATTACTGCAGATTTCCAACAAATAAATTCTACTGGAACAGAGAAATACAGCAGGCAAATCTCCTAATCATGTTAGGGAACTAAAAGATTAAGTTCAACTAACAAAGTAGTGGCCTGAGGCCATTTTTTTCAGGATGAAGAAAAAGATGTGTGGTAAATGTTGTGGTAAAACCAACTGGGTTTTTTTGTTGTTACGTTTTTGGTGGTTTTTTTTTTGTTTGTTTTTTTGGTGTTTTGTTTTTGTTTTGTTTTGGTTTTGTTTGTTTGTTTATTGTTTTGGTTTTGTTTGTTTGTTTTTTCCTTTTCTAAATTTCTTTAATTGAATTTCTTAGTCTTGACTCAAAAAGGTAAAAAAAAAAAAGTATCATCTTTAGTTTAGAAAGACTGCAAAACCCAGGATAGCTTTATTCCAAAAACATCCTGAAGATGGCACAATAGGCACATGTTGCTGTATGGTTTGATTAAGGTCATACTGTAAGATGAGAAAATTTTTGTTAAAATATGAATCCTTTGGAGGAGCTCGTTAAAAAATAGAAGCAAAAGAGAAATTTAAGCACAGTCTATCAATAAAATTATTTTACAAGTGGAGCACAGACTGTTAATTTCATGCTGCCTAAAAGATTAATATAAACAGGTGAGCAGAAAGGGACCCATCATGGTCAGGTGTTATTGGCAAGAATAAGTTTAATTTGTGTTGTTTAGTTTTTATTGATACATTTCCTTTGTAATTGTAAAACAACTGATAACCTCATCTGTTATCTCAAGCATAACGTGTAATCTACATCTAAATGCCATTTTTTATGAGACCCCTTTTGACTTTGGGAGAGACGAGATTGTTTGCACAATCTCTGTTTTATTAAAATATAAGACATATTATGTGACATTTTTATTGAAAAAGAAAATACTGAGTGTCAAGTTGGATTATTGAATGAATAAATCTGTATTATAGTTGAATTAACTGTAAATATACTCTCCACAACACTCTTAGGCACCCTGATAATACAGAGTTTATAAAACATGGGAGTAATTTCACAGATGTACTGTAGCTAAGGGTGATTCAACTTGTTATATCTAGTATATATGCTATGCTTGGATTTTCAAAATGTGTTTAACAAAGTCCATGTGCTGAAAGCTTGTATGGAATCAAAGCTGTCCCTATGGCAAGAAAGAAGAGTCCTTTTGTGGATTGCTACCTGAAAGATAATCAAGAGGGTAGGACTAAATGAGCTGTTGTACAGTGGTAAAAGGTTTTACCAGTGGAGACCCATAGGAGCCTTTGCTGACACTTTTGCTATTTCACATTCCCATAAACAATGAACAAAAGGAGAAGGAAGTGAGTTGACAAAATTTACTGACAAGACTGCAATATGTAAGGCAATAAAAATGAAAGGCAGTGCCAGAGAGCTGTAGAGGGATCCCTCTGTATTAAGTGACTGAACAGTAAAAAGATAGTTGAAGTCCAACAAGGGTAATTATGTGCAATGTGATTTACATGGAGAAAACCAGCTGTAACTATGTGCACAATAATGTTGAGATTTACAGTAGCTGTTACCACTCGGAAAGGAGGTACAGTCAGTATCTCTAGTAGTGTACCAATAATGCAAAAAACTTATTTTTACCACCATCTTCATTAGAGGTTGATAATAAGCAAGATTGGGGCCACATACATGAAGGAAAAAGGCACCTGAAAGAAGAGGGACCATCCTGAAGACAAGTCTGACACATAGGACATGTTTTCTCAGCTGCCATGTACTGTAGAAGTTGTGTGAATTCCTAGGAGTGGAAGTCATCTAACTTCAGCAATACAAATACCAAATGTCTAGTTTAAATATTTTTATTTTGTGTTCTTTTATAGCCAAGGTAGACAGCCATGCTCTTCTAGAGCATGATTCGTTCCATCCGAAACAGATATATAAGATACATGAAATGATATGCACTTCGTCTCTCCTTGGATTGTATAGGGAACCTAGACATACCATAACTTACTGCTACACTGATTATCTAACACTTACGCAGCTACGAATGAAATTAATCTCACTCAAATGTCTACATTCCCTCTGATAGTCTTCAAACACCCAGGCTCTGAGCCCAGAGGCAGCCCAGTCCCATTATAGTAGAGACCCATAAACACTTCTTTCTCCCTCCTGTTTACCTTACTCTGTGCTATAAAGTACTCTCCTGCTATCTGTTCTCACATGTCTACTGCAAATCTCTGAGCCTTTCTTCGTGTTCTTACAGAGATTTTGTTGTTTGTCAGGTGAAATTATTCTGGTGAAAACACCACCTTTTGGGAGGGGTGGTTGTGGTTGTTACTTCTGTGGTAATAATTTAATTGTTTCATAGCAGCGTGGCCTCACAGTAGTATTGCCCCATGCCTGAGGATGTGTGAATGCAGGAGAGAATGGGAGGGGGAAGAACAGAGGGCAGGAACTTCTTTGGCTGGCATCCTTTCTGAAGCCAATGTACTGTAGACTCCTGACAGCAACGAAAGGTGCAGAAGTGCCTTTCTGGTGCTTAATCCCAAACAGGGCATTCTCAGTGGAGTCTCTTTTAATCTCTCCTCTAGGAGCTTTTTCTCTTTGTGTAAATATTCATGGGAGCACTGAGTGAAACACAGCTTTCCCAAGAGAAGGTAGTACCCACAAGGCTCTCAAATCCTTCTCACTCTGCAGGCTCATCTATTTATTTCTGTATTTTAAATGCAGCGAAACAGCTTCAGAACGGGAAGTTGAGGGATCTCATTTACAGGACATCTTCTTGTGTCAGAAAAAGGGGAGTTCAGATACTGGTTTTCATCCATGTCAGTGATGTCCCTGCTTATATGCTTATATGCTTATATAGTTTATGTGAATGCTGTAACCTTCAGGCGTTGCATGGCAGTGCCTCTATTGCACTTACTTTTAAAATTTTGGAAGAGCAATGTCTTCAGACATTTGATCCAAGAAGGATTCCCAGCAGATGAAGGTAAATGGGAGAAAAGGTTTTATTCTACCACATATTTTTTACAACTTGTCATCATTCCCCTTCTCAGCATTTCCAGTGTAAAAGTTCTGGTGAATCCTCCTCTCCACAGGGATAATTCTCCCTCTGCTTTATATTTTTCTCAGCCTGTCTAAGGGCTGTGAACTCTCCCAAGCCATAAGTGCTTGCAAAACAGTTGACGAGTTTCTGTGAGGTTGCTGGAGCTGGAGGGGAAATGCCACTCCAAGTGGCACACTCCAAATGCACAGGGGACAGTAAGGCTGTGAGAGCCACCCAGAGCTGGGCTCTGAAAGGGTGGGTGCTGCCCCGTGCATGCTGGAGGTATAGTGCCTTTCCATGTTGCCTTTCTACTGCCCACTTTGCATTTCTGCTGGCCAGACTTCTTCTTGGCTGGAATTTTCAGGGCTTTGGGACTGTTATCCCAGTTTATGGATATAAATGTGGACATACCAACAGTATAGCACAGGCAAAGGTGAAGGGTGAGGGTCTTGGTTCAAATACAGCTCTTTAGCAAAGGAGGGAGAGCCAGGCTTCTGTTTTTTTCTGAACAAAATGTTGATAGTTTTCACCTTTTCTGCTCTATTATTAAGGATTTTACCACCACAACATTATTCTATCCTGTTGCCAGGATTTCTTCTGTTCCTCTGAAGGTGACTTGAGCAAAGCTGTCTGCTTTTCATGGTAACTATGGCTGCCCAGATGCACAATTAGGGTGCTCCAGCTGTGTGTGGGGTGTAATTTCCAGCTGTGGGGTGGCAGTAAGCAGCTGGAGGTGGTAACTTCTCAAACTGCTCCAGCTACATTCACAGCATATGTCTATGCTCTAAGGATTTTCAGCAAACCAGCTGTATTATTCACAGTATTTAGAGCATTTCTTATTTCAAATGTACAAAGTAAAAGCCAATACTGCAGATTCTGAGGTAACTTAATCTTAAAGTAAGCAAAACTGCCAGATATTTAAGGACAACAGCTGTGGCTACTCCTCCTTGAAAGAATTTCTGTTACCAGCTAAGAAAAGAGAAAACAAAATATTATAATTTCTACACTTACTGAATCTGCTTAAACTCTTCCACTCAATTTTCCTAATCAATCAGTCTTTTAATAGTGCTATTAAGATTTACAATATAAACTGAGTGCATTGCAAGTCCAGTAGAAGTAAAGTTCTTCTGAAAGTTTTCCTGCAAATTACTATGTGTTGACATTAAAACTTTCACGTTAATGGATTTGCTACAAATATTCAGTTTTTTGCCCCTACAGGCTAATCTTATGGCATGTTCCTTTCTGGATATATTTGCTTTGGAAGAAAGCTCATATATAGAATATAATTGTAATACAATGCATGTTAACAGTCTCTCTTTTACAATAATTGTGTGTAGGATCCTATAAAGCTAATATCCTGCTACTAGGATATAAATAGCAAGCCCTAGTCAGCTGTGGAAAGTGATTTGGTAGAATGCAGTGCTGCTCTGCTCACCTGTGAGCGCGCAAGTTTCAGGGCTCCGGAGGATGAGAACAGCAGCATGCAAATGTTTAAGGTGTTTGGTGGTGGCACTTCTGCCATGATGAGATTGCTTATGGCAGGTAGGGCAACTAGCAATGCTAAGTATCTGTGAAATAAGGCCCTGATTTAGGGTCCTAAATATAACTTTTGTGATTTGCTTCAGGGTCTTAAATTTTAGTATTTTGACTTAGCTGCTTGCAGAACCATAGCTTATCATTTCTGGTGCAATGTTCAGCCAACTTATAAGAGTTCATGCGAAAAGAGTTGTTTCAGAGATTCTGATAGACCCCAAACTGTCATGCATGCACACTGTATAATAGATAATGGTATTATTATCAAGAATTCTCAAGAGAAATGATGGTTGCCTTGCCTGCTTTTACTGCCTGAAATTTTTTATACAGTTAAGAAAAAGACTCATAATTGCAGAAAACTCTGGTTCTTTTGAATTAAGCATTGGTTGTAATGATTTTCTATGTTCTGTTGCTGTATGATAAAATGGATTTGTTTGATAGCTTCAGCACAGTAATATTCAAAAGGATTTGACAACTGATGTTTACAAAATACCATCTTTTGCTGGTTCTTTTATTGTTTCAAAATATTTTGCAATGGAACAGTAATAATAATAATAATTCATGTGTATGATTCCTTTCAATTCTAAATGTCAGAGTATGTGCATTAATAAATTAAGCCTCACAGCAGCTCTATAATTTATGAGTATTTTTATGCATGTTTGACAGATGGAGAAACAGAGGTACTGAGAATTATAGATGCATTTGCAAAGGTGTGATTAGGCTGTGCAGAAGAGAATATGAATCAAGTATTTAGGGTACTCCAGAACTATGGAAAATTTTCAAGAATAGGAGGTAAGTTCTTTTGAAAATGTGGTCCTGAAATGTAGGCTGATGGCCTGGACTGGCAAGCCAATGTGGCACGGCACTGCTCTTTCGAATCTTTTGATTTGACTCTGTGCTAGTGAAAGGGTCTCACTGCTGCTCCTCTTTCCATGTTATAGATCAGCTTTCTGAAACCTGGCTCAATAGCAGACCAACACTTCAATACTCCACTGTAAACTAGTCCTCATACTTGAATTCAAGAAAGGTGATACTTTTCAAGATTATAAATAGTCCACACAGTGACAATAACACTACAAACGTGCATAAAGCAAGTGATGATTGCTCACGTGCTTCCTGCAGCTGGTCAGATGGAAGGAGCTCCTGGATTGTGCCAGGTGACATATGCATGCCAGCTGACTCTTTGGGCAATGCTCATGTACAGCTGAAAAGCACCTTATGTGCTACTGAAGATGTGCACATCATGGGCTGGGAGCATCCGCTCTGCTTAATGTCGGGACTGGCCCTGGTTATGCAGGTGAGCATTGACAGCTCTGGTGACGTGCAAGTTTCCTGGGTCCGTGTAGATTTTCTGTGTGACCCAGGGGACAGAGATTCTGCTCAACTTCGTGTTCTGTGTGTGTGGTAACTCATGGACTCTTGGAAATTATTTGGGAGAGGTGAACACATCAACATTAGGGGACCATTTAAGTATAATACCATGAAAGCTTCCTTCTAAAAATCCAGGTGTGAGTCCTCAAGGCAGATCGGAAGCCAAATAACCCTTTTTAGCACCAGAGGTGCTCTCCCTGGTTGTTTGCAGGTATAAGGAAAACATTCTATTATTTTTTTCTGTTCTTTTTCAGTACAGAACTAGGACACTATTTAAAACCTTGAATAGCAGAACATGCATCAACAACAAATTACTACAATGGCTCTTTAATCTCTGATAAAATATTAATTATGATCCAGCTGAGGTAGATGGAAATGATCAAATCTAACAGTACATGTCGCTTAATGCTTATCTTTTTCTGAGGTTCTGGACCTCTCATTTTAATGCATCTGTAGAGGTGAATAAGTTTTAGTATATTAGAAACTTGGAATTGTTTTCTGCACTTGTTCTGTGAATGACTAAAGACATCTTTAAAAAATCACTCTAACTGATTTACATTTACTTGAATATTAATTTTGTTCTTAAGGGTGCGTTGCAATAAGCAGAAGAAAAAGTGCTGTAAATAATTTTCCATGCAAATTTCAATCATATTATGAAGAGTTCTACAGTTCTTTTACAATGTAATATGCTAATGAATCATGAATGTCTCTGAGACAAATACTTTTACAGGATAGCAGAGATTGTTCATGTTCATACTGGCCTGTAAAACCACATATTTTTTGCTTATGATTACTGTTTTATTTCTTTTATTTTTTAATGGTGGGGATTAGCACTTCATTGGAAAAAAGGTGACTAAATCTCATTGCTCCAATTGACCTTAAGACTGACATGACCTTTCCAAAAGATAAAACCTCAGAAATTTGAGCATAGTAGGTTTAAAAATGACGATGTAAATTATTTTTTATGAAATCATGTGATTTCAGTTTAAATCTCACAGTGGTTTGTGTTTTGTTTGTTTTTTTCTCCACAAAGCTGAAAGAAGCTATCTTACATTCCTATGTTTAGACCATAAGATGAGTGAGACATCTGCTTTTCTGCTGAAGTTCCAGCTTTGCACTGGGTATATGTTTGCATCCAGTGAATTTGTAAAAGGTATCAATCTGAGTCTTGGAGTGATGGGAAAAGATGTAGAAGGTAGAAATGAGAGCAATTTTTCCTATTCCCTACCTCATTACTTGGTTATGAGGCAGCAGGACTGTGATCTTGGTTCTGTTGGCTGGGGCTTTGCAAGGCAAGCTACTGCAGCAAGAGTGGCATCACAGCCAGCCTCCTCCCCACAGTCCTAGAGTGGTCCTCTCTTCCCTCTTCATTTTCCATGCCCAAGGGTTTAAAGTAGGAAATATAAACTGGTTGCCCTAGCTTTATGCTGCTCAAGGACTCCCTGCTCTGAGAAACTTTTAGCTGCTTGTTTAAAGCGTTGTTAAGTGTCCATTGTGCTACTGGAGTTAAAACACATTTAATTAAGTCTGAGGCTGTTGCTCATTGTTTTAATTTAAAAATATTTAGGCTATTGATTAGCTAGATTGGCTCTTCTCCATTTCCTTGTTCAGAAGGCCTCTCAGTTTCCCTGGAGTGTGGGAATTTCCCCCCCATATATGTGCTGTATAGAAGAACAAAGGCACATTAATTATGTTACAAGCTGACTTATGAGGAATGCAAATAATATGGAAATTAACTCAAACCAGGAGAAAAGTAGTATTTATGATGACATCATTTAAACCGGATGTTTTCAAGGCAATATATTGGATTAAATTTCTTTGCAATGAAACATGGAGTTATGGAAATGTCATTTCCAATTCCTTTTTCCCTTTGCTTTTCTGCACCGTCTGGTTGATGGATAGATAACAACAGTGCGCTATTAGCCACCTCCTTCCAGCACTTTTCCCAGTGCATTCCCTCATCATTAACATCCCACACTTGAGAGCATGCTATTCTTTGTTTGCCTTTTTAGTGTTTGAACGAAACAGAATTACACCACTTTCAAGTGAGTTTATGAAAACTGCTTTGGTGTCAGTGAACAGATAAGAAGTTTCTCTTTTCTGCTTTTGACAAAGTTGGTCATATCCTCCTACTCTGAGTTTCTTGGAAGGGTTGTCCACTGCCGGGGCTGCATCCTCCTTCAGTGTTCTCAGTTTTTTTAGGTTTCTCAGTACTCTTCACCATACAACTTTAGTTGATCTTTTACATTTTAATTTGCCTTTTTTTTCCCTGCCAATCCTAGTGGCTCTTGCACTACAAAATATATCAGTGAGTAACAAACTCTTTCTAAATCTTGAGCTATTTTCTTCCAGTCCATCAAATATTTCAGCTTGTTACTCCTTGCTTGTCTTTAAAAGATTCCCTGATTTTCACATTTTCTAGCTTGTTTACAGTACTACTGTTTTCCCTGACACCTGAGGCCATACCTTGTGTGATTTCCAACTCTTTTGTCTTTGGTATTCATCCTTCACGTCTAGCCTATCTACAAATTATTTCTATCCAAAAGAGTGCTGAAGATTCAATCATTTTTTATTTGCTGAGGCGGCTAAAATTTTCTCAAGCTGCTTCAGTTTTCTCGCTGGCTGTGATCTCTCTGGCAACTCTCATTCCACATTATCTCATCCTTCCCCTGGCCCTCCCTAGTGCTTCATTCAGATCACTGCTGTTGAAACTTAGCCTATTATTGTCATATTGCTCCTTGAACTCCTATTTTTGCTATTCTATTTTTTGTGTATGTGTGCGTGTTTTGGTTTTGTTGTTAAGAATTTAAGAAGTTTGGTCCCTGTTCACTTGGCCTTGCATTCCACAGTCTTTTTTTTCTCTCTCTTCCACTCTACCAGTGGAGCTTGCTTTTTTCCTATTTGTACTTTTTTCTATTTGGACTTTTTTTCCTATTTGTACTTTTTTAGTGTTCCCTAATATTCCCTTGGTTTGGAACATTCTTTTTTATCTCAACTGCAAGGTGTCTAGCCTTCTACTTCAATTTTCTGCACAAAGGTGTGAAATACCTAAAACCTAGTTTCATAAAAACTACAGTCCCATCAAAACCATCAGATAATAGTCTTTGATGGGGAAGCTGCATCAGTCAAACCCCATCCTTATTCTACCATTAATCCACAGTTATGGCTTACCCAAAACCAGTTTTTAGATTCCCTGGGGAAGAGTTCCTAATTTCTGTTGCAGAACAAAATTAGATACATGTATGTATGCAGATCTGTTCAGGACAATTAATGAACAGTTTGAATTAATGAAGAGTTTGCCTTAGTTGATGAGGACTGGGTTAGGGACCAGTTAAGCAATCTGGACATACATAAATCATCCATGGGTCCAGATGGGAGGCACCCGCAGGTGCTGAGGGAGCTGGCTGAAGTCATTGCTGGACCACTCTCCATCATCTTTGCCAAGTCTTGGGAAACGGGAGAGGTGCCTGAGGACTGGAGGAAAGCAAATGTCACTCTGGTCTTCAAAAAGGGCAAGAAGGAGGACCCGGGCAACTATAGACCGGTCAGCCTCATCTCCATCCCTGGGAAAGTGATGGAACACCTTATCCTTGGTGCCATCTTAAGACATATCAAGGATAAGAGGGTCATCAGGGGCAGTCAACATGGCTTCACCAAGGGGAAGTCGTGCTTGACCAACCTCATAGCCTTTTATGAAGACGTAACAAGATGGATTGATGATGGCAGAGCGGTGGATGTGGTCTACCTTGACTTCAGTAAAGCATTTGACACCGTCTCCCACAGCATCCTCATGGCTAAACTGAAGAAGTGTGGACTGGACGATTGGGTAGTGAGGTGGACCTCAAACTGGCTGAAGGAAAGAAGCCAGAGAGTCATGGTCAATGGGGCGGAGTCTGGTTGGAGGCCCGTATCTAGTGGAGTCCCTCAAGGGTCAGTACTGGGACCAGTATTATTCAATATATTCATCAACGACTTGGATGAGGGAATTGAGTGTACTATCAGCAAGTTTGCTGATGACACCAAATTGGGAGGAGTGGCTGACATGCCAGAGGGCTGTGCTGCCATCCAGCGAGATCTGGACAGGCTGGAGAGTTGGGCGGGGAAAAATTTAATGAAATATAATAAGGGAAAATGTAGAGTCTTGCATCTGGGCAGGAACAACCCCAGGTTCCAGTATAGTTTGGGGAATGACCCAGAGAGCAGTGTAGGGGAAAGGGACCTGGGGGTCCTGGTGGACAACAGGATGACCATGAGCCAGCACTGTGCCCTTGTGGCCAAGAAGGCCAATGGCATCCTGGGGTGTATTAGAAGCGGGGGGGTTAGTAGGTCTAGAGAGGTTCTCCTTCCCCTCTACTCTGCCCTGGTGAGACCTCATCTGGAATATTGTGTCCAGTTCTGGGCCCCTCAGTTCAAGAAGGACAGGGAACTGCTTGAGAGAGTCCAGCGCAGGGCAACAAAGATGATTAAGGGAGTGGAGCATCTCCCTTATGAGGAAAGGCTGAGGCAGCTGGGTCTCTTTAGCTTGGAGAAGAGGAGACTGAGGGGTGACCTCATTAATGTTTATAAATATATAAAGGGTGGGTGTCACGAGAATGGAGCCAGGCTCTTCTCAGTGACAACTAACAGTAAGACAAGGGGTAATGGGTTCAAGCTGGAACACAAGAGGTTCCACTTAAATTTGAGAAGAAAGTTCTCAATGAGAGTGATGGAACACTGGAACAGGCTGCCTAGGGAGGTTGTGGAGTCTTCTTCTCTGGAGACATTCAAAACCCGTCTGGACGCCTTCCTGTGTAACCTCACCAAGGTGTTCCTGCTCTGGCAGGGGGATTGGACTAGATGATCTTTTGAGGTCCCTTCCAATCCCTAACATTCTGTGATTCTGTGATTCTGTGAACAGAAAGGGAGATAATTTATCTAAAATAACATTCATTTGCTTACAAACTCTATCTTTTCCTTAAATACAATGCATGAAGTGAAATGCAAATCTCTTCTTGGTTACTCAGAGCACGACTTGGCATACAGTGCCTTTTCTGTAGGTCTTTCATGAGTCATGGTGTGTCAGGTAGTGTATATTTTGGTAAAGGAAGATATAAAGAGTTAATATAATTCTCTGATCAGCAGACTAATTTCTAGAAGTACAGACCCTTCTCTAATTCATCTCATATTCCCTATATTTTTGAACATAGCAGATCCAAACCTTAACACTTTTGCTCTGAGAGAGGAATCTTATCACTACTGTGCTTAACACTATGGCGGGTCTGGACAAGCACATGCAATAACTTTCATTTCAAGAAAGAAGAGATATTTAAAGAGCAGTATCAGAGAGGAGAAGAAAATAATGTTCATATGCATCCTTGAACACAGATGTGGCTGATTATAGCGTATATTTGTGTAGGTGTTTTATTCTAGAAGAAAATATAGTGTGAAAATAAACTCAGACCCTTAGCACTAGAGGTCACTAAACACAACAATTTCAAAGGGTCTGTAAACCGTGCTCCAAGTTTGCTTGCTTTCTTCTTCTTCTTCTTCTTTTTTTTTCTTTTTTTTTTTTTTTTAACTGAACACTTCATTTACATTACTATGGTTAAAATCCACAGTCCTCGGGAGACAGCAGTAGGTGAGAAGCTGTCTGCTCTGGTGTATAAATGGAAAAGGTGGTGACAGTGCAACTGCTCGGCTGAGACCATCCCTGGTGGTGCAGGAGCCTATGCCTCACTAATGAGTGATAAGCAGGAGGAAAGGATGTATTGCTTTATTTCACTTTTGCTCCAACTTGCCTTTGTAATCCAAGCATGATATAAGGAAAATAGCTAAGTTTTCAGACAAGTAGGTGAATTATGCCCTGATGAGAGAGGATGTATCATTTCAAAACTGAAAACTACCAAAGGGACAAATATTACAAAGTTCTTAGCCAAGAGATGAAGAGTAAGGAACTTCTGGCTGTCTGGCTTTGGGTCAGTTGAAAGATGAATATTGTATATTGATAGTTATGGCTGGTTTAAATGGCTTTCCCTAAACACTTTCATGGCTACATGATGTTATCCTTCATGTCTTCTAATATTAACTTCCTGCAAGACAGAAATCTTTTCACAAGAAAAGACATAGAGAAGAGGTTGATAGGGAGACATTTGGATCACTGTTGTGAGGGAAGAAGAATGAAGACAAAAAAGATCACCTTTCCCGAATAACATGTTGCCCTGCAAAACCTGTAGTGGAACTTTGGATTCCCTCCTCATGTCATTCCCCTGGTACCAGCAAACATCTACGAATTGCATCCAGTGTCCTGGTTCTTCCTGTTCCTGGTCCACAAAAGAGCTGATGAATCCATTACTGTTCTCAGCTACTCTTTCAGCTCAAGTAGCACAAAGCTTTCTCATCCTGATATAAACCCTTGTTGTTCAGCTTCATACTAGGTGGCAGAACTGGATTATTTCCTTAAAATTTTAGATAATTTCATAAAAAAGCTCCCTTATAGATATTTTATTAGCATCAAGAAGGAAAATAATTTCATAGTCAGGACTTTTCAGAATTTGCTTTTCTGGTTGTACTTTTGCCTTCTGCGAATGTACTACGCTGTAGGCTTTAATTGTATAGTATATACGTGTTTTTAATAAAGGGTCCAAGTCATTGTACAAGAGGAAAGAAATACACACTGAAGGAGACTATTGTCTATAGACGGCAAATTAGTAGACCTTCTTGACTTTAATTGCTTCGCTCTTTGGTTCTTTATAATCTTGCAGGAGTGTTGTGAACACTGGTTAATTAATATTTTTGATTGTTTAGGTACTGTGGTGATGAGCACCAGAGAAACTCATGAGGAAATTAACAATTCTATCTTGAGAGAAGGGTTTGACTAGTGTGCAGTAAATAAGGCCTCAGGTCACACATTGAAAAATGAGGAGAAAACAAAATATTGAGTAGTTGCTCATTATGTGAACATTCTGTGTAGTGAAAGAAGCAGAGGTCTTGTGGAAGAGAAATAATTAGATTATGCCATGAAGCTTATGCACAAAGAGGGCTGAATGAAGGATGCATGGGAAAATTAAAGATGAGCATTTCTTAACATCTGAAAACTTTGCTCAATGGTATTATGGTGTTCTTTCGACATAATTTGGATTTTTATGTGTATACTTGCCTTATATGTGTGTGTGCAAAAGAAATTTCCCACTGCTTTGAAATACATAAACTGTTAAGAGCTGACATGATGAATCCTGAATGAACATTTAGTCTTATATCTGTTGTATCTGGCCTTTTAATGGAGAATTTTAAAAATAAGAAGAAAAACATTCTGTGTCTTTCAGAGTAGTCCACACCTTTTTCCTTGAGCTTGTTTATGATCAGCACTTGAAATTTTCAGGGCGCAATTGCAAGGAAAATGAGTTTTCTTCAAATGATTCTTACAATATTTTTAATACATCGTCTCTTTGTGGCTGATGGGTTAATTTGACTACATTCTGAAAATGCCAATCTAGAAAGAACTGTTCCTGTCAAAGATTACCTTTCAAGTAAACAGTTAGGTGTGGTGGCAAAAAATACGTACAGTTTAAAAAAAATTAATTTCCAAATAAGCAGCTAGAATTCATTTTTCATCAGACAATAACGGATTTGTAATGCATGGTCAAACCTACATTTGTGATACTAGCTAAACAAATTTCTGCACACATTCTGGAACATGTGTCTTTGTTGAAGAGAAATGTATGCTCAGTTTCTAGATGAAAAAAAGAAAAAAAAGATGCCACTAAAATACGTGATGCCACAAATACATATGTAAAGAATTGAAGATAAAGGCTAAGAATAGATTAAGTTCCTACATATTTACAAGATGCTAAGTAAATAATAGAAGGTACTTGATGTGCTGGATAACGTGAGATACTTATGATGGAAGCTTCTTAGATTTGTGGCAAGCTTTAGTGTAAAATCTTGCCCTTAATTGGCAACCAGTGTTACACTTACAAATTGTAAGCAAGCACATACATTTTCTTGGCTAAAAAGAATTTTTTTGTTGCAAAGAAGAATTAAGAGTATTAACTTTTTTCTTGAATAGTCACGGTCACAAGAAACAAAAGACTGAGCTGTGGTAAGCAAACCATCATATTCGTAGTAGTTCCAGACTCAAAATGCGTTTTGAAAAATCATAGATCTTGTCCTTTCCTTCGTATTAATATCTCTGTACTTAGTTTTCATGACTAAGACTTTTGTACTTGATATTGCTCACCCAGCAATATACCTAATATTTAGATATCTTCACAATAGTTTTTGCCAATGAATATACTCAGAAAAATTATTCAGCAGTCTTTCAATGTAAAATTGTCCTACTAAGATTACCCATGATTTGGCAATCAGTTTCACTGCGTAGTATCTTATAGAGCTAGAGGGTTTTTTCTTTACTCCTAATGGTTATTGAAAAATCAGAAAATAAATTTTTATGCTTTGTGATTTGAAAACATGCTCTACCTGAAAAAAAATAGATCTATTTTCTTCCCAGGGAATTTAACAAACTATGTGGAACAGAAGACTATACCTTCAGTAATACTTTCCACTGTGTTTCAAGAGCAGATCCGAATGTGTGGGGATTTCTGTCACATATTATTACTGGGGAACAACTGGATTTTCTAGATTATTTTGGCAGTAACTGTAACAATGGCTGTATTTCTTCTGATGTTTTTTCCCAGATAGTTTATTTTTATCTTGACATTTTGCCCATCCTGTGAATTTCATCATGAGGAAGAAACAGCAGTTTGTCTCAGAGCAGTTCAATTTCAATCTCTTGGTGACAAGTTGATATTTCTTTCCTCTTGAAGAAGCTTTTAATATGATGTGTTAAATGTCAAGGAAACTCTTCAATATATATTGAACTTTACTAACCTTATTTCTCTTAATATTAATGACATATTGACAGCATGTTTTGAAAAATGAACACTACTCACAGATGTCAGGATCCTATGCTCATTTTATTCCTGCAGGAATCCCACATTCCAGTTGTTATGGCTCAGAATCGTAGTAACTTTTACAATGACTTGTTTTTACAAAGACTTGTACAGACTTTAAAAAAATTCATTTCATAAGTTTTATTTCATTATTGGATACTGACAGTGCTGATCTAATGGATAAGAGATCACAAGTTTGTTTAGTGAGTTTGTAAGTCAGCTTTGAAAAATAATTCTAAACTGGGATCTGAGGTTTCTGAAGCTAGCTCTGTTATGCTGATTTATTGATCTTATAAATCCAGGTGACTAAGTGAGGGCATCCCATAAGTGCTATTACAAGTGAGAAGAAAATGGAATTTTTGTCCTGGAAAACACCAAGTATCTGTATTGGAGTTGATGTCCCAGTTCATGATAAGCGGTGCTGAAGGTCCATAGGAGAAAGCAGCTGTATGAAAACATTCAAACAGAAGAGCAGATAATTTCTTAATCAAATCTCACAAAGCACACCCTAAAATAGGGCTTGACCAAGTTGCCTAAACACTGGCATCTGCAGCCATTTTCAGTGCCACAAGATCTGATGGAGACCTTCTACAGCTGCATCTGCCATGTGGAAAGGATGCTCATGCACATCTGGAAGTGTACCAGCTGTCAGTGTCTAGACAACTGAGGTGAATCCCTAATGACAGCTGCATGTTTTTCTGTGCCCCAGAGATGCTGTGCACTCCACTGAGTGAAAGGAGATTTTTAGTCCCTCAGCCTATATGTTGACACATTGCCTTAATACACAACTGAAACCTAGCCATGGTGTTTCCTTCCAAAGCAGATCATAAACAACATCTAGCTTCTCATCCTCTTTCTGTTTGTTGCTTGTTGATTACACATTCATGTATTCTTCCAGACATATTAAAAATAAAAACACTCAATATCATCCTATTTGGACAAAAGTCAAGGAACAGTTCTGCCTAGGGATTTTGTTGCAGTGACACTGAATATTTGCCAAGTGTTATAATTTTTTAGTAGTGGCTCAAAATTCATTACATCTGGGAAACAAGTTCTCTGTTTTCATCCAAACGTACTTGATAAGTAGGTTCCAAGAATTCAGACAACAGAACTGATTAAAACTTGAGTTTACTCTAAAAGACCTGCAACATTTGGCAAGAAACAGGGTGGTGCTCAAAATTTAGTTTCTGATTTACCATTACAGTTCTGTCTTAATTATATTTATATAAACTATCAAAATACATGAACTACAGAACTTAGCTATGGAGTTTAAAATGCTGCCTTTTGTCAGTCATTTATTTTCTTATTCCTTGTTTCTGTTTCTGCCTTTGCTGAACAAATTATACAGGATTTTGCAGTAGTATTTCATTGACGGAAAAGCCTTATTAAACCTGAAATCTGCTGAGTAGTTTTGTGCATATCGTACTTTCCCGTTAATACCAGATAGTATAGTGTTAAATGCAGTTTCTGTCCAATACAGGCAAACATGTAATCCGTATTACAAGGAAGTATAATTTAATACAATTGTGGTGATTTAAATATATTTTTGTGAGGTTCTTCTTCTTGTAATCAAAAAAAGTTCCTGAGCATACCAGCAACAGATCCAGAGATATATTCATCTAGATTGGGTCATTACTGTATTTTAAAATAATTTTTTCACGTACAAAACAAAATGATTAGAAGCGAAAAGCTTTTTTCATTCCCGTGGGAAGTCTGAAACATGGTACAAAAATATTACATCTGTCTACAGAAAAGCAGTGCCTGTTCCCATTTATAGTGTATTGTACTTGCTTAGAGCACTAAAAGCATTTGTTTAGAAGGGAAAGGATTAGAGTTAGCAGCAAACAATGTGCAAAGCCAATTTATTTATTTACTTATTTATTGTGAACTATTCGGAAAGATCTGTCTCTGAGAGTCTTCATGAATATTAAAAGTTTAACATAGGGGTAAATATTCTTAGTTGAAAAAGTCATGATTGCCCAAGGCCACAGCATTCTATCGATATCACAGATTGGTTGCTTAGATGTTAAATCCCAGAGCATAAAGAGTGATGTTGAGTAATCAGATGTCTCAGGCTGCCTTCTGAGATAAACTTAATAAACTATTTGTTATTGTTGTTCCTAGTTGTTGTTCCAACAAAATCAAGGGGAGTATGTGTTTATGGGTAAGTATACATTTATGGATAAGTTAGGAAGTGTCAGGTATGATGACAAGAGCGTTGCACCCTGAGGGCTGGACTTCCAGCCTGGAGAAGGTTCAGAAGAAGCTGTGAGGTGCCTGTGCTGTGTCTAGACTGCAAGAGCTGGGAGCATGTCTTGCATCCTGTGGCTGCCCATCACCGTCCTGACTCTGCTGAGCTTGGGCCACCCTGCAGAGCACATCGGCTGGACAAATTACGTACAGCCTCAGAGATGCAAAGACCTACCCACACTGTGGGTGAGAGGAAAAAAATGCAACTGTTGAATGCTGGCTTCTGGAGACTGTCAAGATCAGCATTAGTCCTGGAGCTGGGAGTGTCACGTCTCACAGACACTGCTATTGCAACTGCCACTGCTACTACACAGAAAAGAGAGTTTTAATTTTCAGAGTGTATGTCAGTTTCCCAGAGAGTGTTTTATACCTCTACTGCTGCAGTGCCGTGTCCACAGAGACGTGCTGGCTGCATAGTTACGTGAACCAGGAGAAAGAAAGAAGGGAGAACCCTGGCCTCCCCCTGGTGCAGTACAAAGGCAGGGCTGGGGTTCTTCAGTTGCAGAATTCAATGCTTGGAATCAATGGGAATTCAGGAGACATTATGTTATTAATTCTCAAATTCTGATCTCAGTTATGCTAGCTGTAAGGTGGAACAACTCCACAAGAATTCACAAAAGATAGTCTGGATTCGAGTATATCTGGGAACAGTATTTGGCTCCATCTTTGTTTACAAACTAATTATTTGCCTCAGCTTTCCAGAAATAAAGGCTTCACTTAGTCTCAATGTTACACTCTTTTTTTTTTTTTTTTTTTCATTGAACTGTGTTCTTTAAGTATTCAGGAAACAATCTGTGGCTATTTATAATCCTCCAAGCTGGATCAACTGTTCTTTTCCTCAGTGCTCCATTTAATGTGAGAATGATGGAGAGGAAGGCATTGTTAATTTTAATAAAATTAACTTTGTAATGTTATTTCAATGCTTTATAATAAGTTTATATGATACCCCAAGGGCAGGTCTGTTTGTACTAAAGTACCTTGATCACGGTTTTGTTAGGGTAGAATCACTTGGCTTTCTTTTTTCTTTTTTTTTTTTTTCCCCTAATAGCCTGAACTCAAGCTGTTTGGTAGCTGCCCTATGATACAAATAGATGCACTCTTGAGGCACTGATTAAAATTTGTATGTTTTAGAAATATGTTCGTATAATCATGTTGGCAAAAGAGTGCCTCTGAATTCTTAGTATCTGTGCTATTTTCACACCAAGGTGTAAGCAGAAAATACTCTGAAGCACAGATAACTTATATTCTTCTTAAAATACTATTTATGCATGCTAATTAGTCGTAACCATGGGAAGCAGTATTAACAGTATACTTTTCATTTTAAACCAGGCTCTCTTGTGCTCCACTTGATTAATTGTCACAGAGTGTAATTTTATCATAGTTAAAACTAATTCAAGCCCATTTCCCTGTAGTAATATATATTTTTTTTGGTTTGGAGAAATTAATATTCCTCAAAAACTAATTAATGATCTCCAAAGAATCATTTGCATAAAGGATGTTAGAGTTTTACAGCAATTATGCATTGTGTGTAACTCATTAAAAGGTCCATTTTCATTACTGGATTTAGTGATGAGATGACAGGCGTAACCACTCCAAATGGCCAGGCAAAATTCAAAGTGAGACTGGGAAATCCTTCAGTCTAAAGCCATCAATGTAGCCCAGTTATTTCTCCATCATGAAATTTTTAGAAAGAAAATGGGTCTGAAATTAACAATAAGGTCTTTTGAAGGTTATGTCATGTCTGATAAAAATTGTGGCATATTCCTTCCATTCAAAGAAAAATGCATCTGATGACATGCTGAGGGCCCCAGCTCATGGGCCAGATTCTGCTGCCTCTCATTCTCCCTGCATAATATCAATTGTCACTTGATGTCGGTGAGGCCTCCTGAACCACAAGATGCTATTGCAGTGTGAGAAAGGGGTGGCTGGCAGTCACTGCTGGGCTGTAGAGCAAGGAGACTAAGTCACAGGCACCAATGCTTCTTCAAACCTGAGCCAATCACTCTTCTGATAAAGGCAGAAATTAGAAGCACCTTTCTTTTATATTTTTAAAGGCGTAGTTTCCATAAAAAATTGTCTCAGAAACAGACTTGCAGTTCTGTGACAGTGAATGTGGCTGTGCGTATAAACTCTAATATGTTTCGTTTGTCTGAGCCATCGTTAAAGCCCACCAGGCTAGCTGTGCACAAGGCAGCATAATTCATGGCAGACAGAATATCCATTCATTATTCCTGCCATAATTACAGCAAGAGCTTTATTGATAAACAGAAATAATAATTCTTTTGAAAAAAATGCAGTGTTTGTGACTTTCTAACAAAACAGGGAGATATGGTATGTAAAATCAGTCTTCCCAATCACATGTTTATTGGGACTTCCGAGACGCAGAACAAAAACATTCTCACCTTTACCCTGTGTTTCAGGTATATATTACATCTCAGGAAATATTAATATATAGCCAGACATTACAGCTCAAAACATGCGTTTTCTCTCTTTCACTCCTGCCCTCACATTCCGCAATAAATCAGTGTTAATAATATCTGAGGTCCTAATCCAGCAAAACACTTAAGCACATACTTAACCTTAAACACATGAGTAGTCTCATTATAATCAGTGAGACTCCTCATGCTTTAAAGTTAAGCTCATATTTAAGTGCTTTGTTGAATCATAGCCAAAACGAAGTAGTACAAACCAAGGTGTTTTCTGCATTGAAATACAAGTACAAAGACATGGCATTAACACTGTGGCTCACACTTATTAAAAAAGCACTCCTGGAAGTGTGAATTACAAGAACACTATTAATTCACCCTCATGGGGCTTTAGTATAGCAATGCATGCTCCATAGATCAGATTTTCAAGGCTGAATGTATTTAGAAGTGCTAAGCACAAGCAAATAGAAAAATAGTTATCCTGGCAATCACTCATGATTACTACGTCCACTACAATTTCTAACATGTCAAATTATACCTATCTCTATTGTTATCGTGTCCCCAGTATTTTTCTGTGTTTGAAATCCCAGAGAGTGTGATTCTGCCAGGCAAGTGATATCACAGCATTATTTGTACAGTGAATCCTTGAGAGTGTTCTGGCTTATAATGACAAAAGAAATACTAAATAACAACAATCCTTCATCTGGTACTAGAAGGAGGTTATCCAGATGACACAGTCAGGTCTTTGCCTTTTTTTTTTCTTTTTTCCTGAAAAAACACCTTTGTATCCAGATTCCCAGAAAGCTGTTCAAATTGTGCAAATTTGCTCCAAGCAGTAGGAAATTAATACAAGCATCTTTTTAAAACCTCAAATAAAATAAGCAAATTTTACTTTTTCATTTCATATTTAAAAAGATGCATCCAACGTACAGTCCATTTCAGAGTATGAGTTAGCCCAATGGTAATCCCGCAGGAATTTTTATATTTTACAAGTGAGATCCAAGGCTAATTTGTATCTGCATATAAAATGAAGGCAATTAAAGAAGGAGGGAGGAAGGAGGATCTGATGTGGCCCCTCTCCTATTACTGATTAATTTGGATATCTTTTAAGGACTAATTATTTTCTCTACTAGGATATTTGAGGTAGCATTTCATTCTTCTGGTCATATTCAGTTGTACTGTAAGTCTGCTTAAGTCTGACCAGTAATTTCAGAGTTTGTATACTCCTTGCTTATCATCATGCAAAATGTTTTCTCTCGGGATGGTGACCTTTGAACTACGCTATGGCTATTTTTGCAACAAGTTAGCTAGAATTGAAACAGAAGCATTACTGTTAACTAAATTGTTGTCAGCAGTCAAAAGCCTGTAGTATACAAATGCTATTGCTAAAAATTCAGTGTGGCTTGTCATTATGTAGAAGATGAACTAAGAGTGCTGCTAACGGCTGAGTTACTGCAGAATGCATTAACCCATCAAGAACTGCTCCACTGCTGATGGTCTTGCAAAGCTCCCAAGCTTTTTTTTTTCCTTTCGGTGTGTGTATCCTCTTGTACTCATTTGTTGTTGTTGGTTTTTTTTGTTGTGGTGGTGGTTTTTGTTGTCGTTGTTGTTTTTTCCCATGAACTGCTCTGTTTCCCAAACATATGCCATTGTAGCATGTGCCTTTTGTATCCTAACTGTTTATTTAGAGTTGTGCCATTTCACTTTTTAAGGTCAGAAAGTGCCTGAAATTATACACACCCACACCCCCATGAGCTTCTGCCTAGTTGGTGTGAAGCTAGCACAAGCTCTTGTGGCGCTGAGGGAACAAAGAAAAATCAAGACTGTAAATAATATTTCTCTCATAATAGAGCTAAGGAGAAGGTCCAGAAGGCTGCACCTCAAAAGATAAAGTTTTTAAAGGCTGAGAATGAGAGCCTTCATAAGGAGCCTTCATATGAATACAACTTGTTCCTCTTCAGTGGGAGACATGGGAACTACTCACCCTCTTCTTCCATACATATATTCTAGATTAAAGGTAGTATGCATGGCAACTTGATGCTGATGATCTGGAGAAGAAAACTAGACAAAAATCTGGGTGCAGAGCTAGCTTTGCCTATAGCTTTAAGCTGACACTCTGTATTTTTAATCAAAAACATCCTTCATCCAGGTTCCCAGACATGTTTGAAAAAAGATATAAAGGAACAGATGTATTCCACTCACTATCTCTGTGAGCAACAAGGAACAGCTGTTTCAGAGAAAGGTAAGATAATCTGCTTGCTGGCAACATTTTTTTTTTTAAAGTTCCCAATAGTGAGAAGTCACCGTATGGCTGAAATATAAGGGTTTACAACTTTCTCGCTTGTTTTAAAGTAGATTTTGTCTTATGATTTTTCTTTGCCTGTTCCTAAATTTTTCTAAATTCATGGCTTCAAGTGTATTTTGTGGCAATAAATCTCATGGGATAGTTTTTGTATGGTTGGGTTTTTTCTGTAGAAAAGTTTTATTGTTTACCACCTTTTTACCATGGTGAGCTTCTTTTTCTGCAGAGAAAAATATATCCCTATCCACCTTTTGTCCGGCATTTTCTGTATGTTTTCCTTATCTCCCTGTGGTGCTTCTGTCTCCTTTTCCTTCTCATCACTGAATTAACACATCCTGGTCTTCCTGTTCCCCCTTCAGATTAGAATTTTACTGAGACCATAAGCATTCATGTCACCACCACATGCATTTCTTCTGTTCACAAAGTGTATGAAGTGAAAAGAGCACAGTTTCACAGATAAATCTACAGCACTACCATGTACACAATGGCATTGACATGTTTTCTGCAGTACCATCTTTTCCATTCTGTATGCATCCTAATGTTTGGTTTGCTTTGCTGCACTGTGGGACATAGAGCTGAGGCCTTGTGTGCCCTGTTATCAGTGCTCCTGAGTTAATGTTGCTAATTTATGATCTAGTCTTCATATGAGTCATTGAAGATTTAATGGAAAAGAATGAAACAATAAAATTAAACTTTCACTTCTTTTTATATTGATTCTTAAAGAGAAACTATAATTTCTGATTTATTTTTTGTAGCATATTTTCCAACTTTTCTCTCTAACTGTAATTACAGTTATTTAATTAACGAATTGTCAAGCCTGAGGAACACTATATTGGTCAAGGATAGATGTATTACTTTTAAAGAGTTATGTACTCTCTTATTTGGAACTGCTGCGGTAAAGACAAATGCTATTGCACAAATACATCCCACCTGATCTTCATCAGTCAGTGGAGATTCCTAAGGATCTAATTGCTCTAGGATGCCTCCAATGTCAGTGGATAGAGATAGACACTTCCAGAAGGTGTTTTAGATCTTAGCTGAGTTTAATTGCTTTCTAAAGGTGACTTTCTGGAAATGACCCAAAGAACTAGTTTTTAATTTGACTGTTTCAAGTAAGCGAATCAGGCTTTTGTAAGTCTTATGGTCACCAAGTTAAAGTACCCATTCGCTGGAAAAAATCCCAACCAAACCAACACACCAAGCCTTCAGTGAGATCACTAAAGCCTGGGCTGTGTTTCCAGCAGCATCAAGGTAAATGACTGCTCTTAGGTGGCCCTTCTGTAGGCTCAGAAATTGATCCAGAGCCTGTTTAAAGTCACTAAAGACATTCCTGTTGACAGTAGCTTTTTATGAGACCCTCATGAAACAATGAATAGAAGAAGCAGTCGAACAGCATTTATTAGAAAAAAAAATCAATTAATTGAGGGGCTTTTTTGTTTGGTATGGTATTTATCATCCAGTCATGTGTTCTGAAAACTGATTAAATATTTATTAATTCTTGCCTAGTAGTAGTGCAGATAATTCTCATTGCTCAGTTGTTTCCAAAATATTCTGTGTTCATTTTGTCCATTGTTCAGTCATACTGTGTTGTTGGATGCATATCACACTTTCTTCTTATGGAGTTGATACCTCAAAAATATTAATTTGAGCATAAAAATGATGAAGAAATAACAAGGAGTGAAACTCTAGTATAAATATGAGGCTCTTGAGATTTGCAAATAATTTTTTGACTATGAGCGGTAATTCCAGTATTTCTAAATGATGAACATTATAATGGCACAGAGAGAAGAACACTGAAGAAGACTGATTTATGAGGGAAAAATATTTGTTAATATTTTACTCTGTGACCTAGATAAATATGCATATGTGGTTTTGTATTATTTCTAATACATGTTGCACTCATGTATGTATGTTTCTGTGAGTGTATAGGAGAGGTTTAAAAGAATTTGAATGATATTAGTACTTAAAGTGTTTATTAGTAACATATCTAAGTATATGTGCAGGTTTTACTGGAATCATGGGGCCTATTTACACCCATTATAGGGCAGTGCTTCAACTCTTCTGTTGTGATGTGGTGATTGCTCTGTTGAAATGTCTGTTTCATTTGTTTAGTTTTCTCTAGGAGTCTGAATTATGTGAAATAGGAGATTAGAGTGTATTTTGTGGAAATGATCAAGCACTTAAATCTTTTGACTTGCCCATACGGAAAGGCCATGTTGAAGCTTATGAGTATGTTTAGACCTGAATCAAAATAGCCACACTGATGTACAAAAAGATATAAGCTTGAAAATGGCATAGGCAGTGTCCCAAGCACAAATAACATTATATATCCTCAGAAACGATAAGCAGAGCTCATATAAAAGCATGAAAGTTAGATTTTAGATCAAGCAGAGGAAGGCTGGAAACCAAATATTCTAAGGTCCTTAAATGAGTACAAATACAGAAAAGCAGGGTGGGAAATCCTTCTTTTTTTGGTGCACATTATGATTTTAGAATATGATTCTGTCATCATGTAGACAGGTCTGAAGTATGTGGTATTTCAATTGGATGTCAAAATAGCAGCTACATTTTTAAACTGGTATTAGCAGGAATGTGAAGGATCTAAATTAGTTATTTGAATATTACTCTCTTCTCCAGGGAGTAAAGTTTTTCTGCATATCACTTATGAAACAGTACAGTACATCTAACTCCATTTAGACATTAACATTAATTGCTAATGGTTTCATTTCACAGATTCTAAATTGTGGATTTATTGAATCATCCTAAACTTGCTCCTCTGGGGCTATGTAAAAATAAGCTTGTGTATTCTTAGGAGCAAACTGCAAATCAGCAGTTTTAATGCTGCCTAAGATCATCTGTTGTGGTTTTTTTTTGTGGTTTTGTTTGTTTGTTTGTTTGTGTTTTTCCATCACTAGTATATATCAAGTTTATGTTAACTACATGAAAACACAACACAAATATTCAGTAGCATTTAAAGAACTTGAAGTAGTTAACCTAGTTCTCAGCTGCAAAATGTTAGAAGACTCAGCACATTAAAGTAGGTGCAAAAATGTAATGGGACATTTGCTTTTACTGGCATTCACCTTCTATATGAAACCAAGTTAAACTTATATTCCTAAATATGTTAGTGAAAGTTCTTCAAATATCATCTCCTTCTCCCTCTCTTTTTCTGTCACCTCCATAGATTTCTTTTCCATCCTTGTGCAATCATCTAAAAAGTCACCTTTGCTTAATTAGAAATGTCACTGGAAATTGTTTATGTTTCCTTAGGTACACAATGCAAAGCAGTTATTTTTCAGTCTGGATGATGACTTTGTAAATTTTTATTCAGAGCAAAACAATGAGGAACAGATATCTTTTCTGCAAGAGAGAAAATGACCAGGTGGCCAGTTACCCTGAAACAATCAGTGCAGAATGATTTAGTGTACCACTCGCCAACATGCTCCCGGGAGTGTAAACAGAGTAAAACTCTGCATTCTGTACAACGATGAACAAAATTGCAAATGGAGGAGAAAAACCTTGCTTCTCCATATCAATTTATGAGGGCAGGTGGATATTGGGTACTTCAAGCTAATGATTACTCAACCTCCTAGACTCTTGCTTTACTGCTTCCTCTGAAAATCCAAATATCTGCATAGCTTTGTGGTGTTTGAAATAGCAAAGTACCGTATGTGGCTAAAACTGGTAGCTCCATGTCATTTCCAGGGCTACGGCCATAAAGCAGCTGCAGCTTATCTTATGTTTCTCTGTAGACAAACAAGGTTGGATTTAGCTCATACATATTTTCATTAATTATTTTGGAGGCAATATCTTATTTTGAAATATCTTTACTGTTATATAATGCTCTGCAACATATTAACTTAGAGGAACTTTGGAATGAATAGAATTAATGTATGTTTAAAACAAGTATTTTATAGCTATAGAAGGAAGCGAGCTTCTTTATTTTGGAAGATATTGATGTTTTAAATTTATAACCAGGCATTACAGTGTGTATGGACTCAACAGATCTAATGCAAGGCTACACAGTTCTACAATTTGACAATGCTGAGATATCATTGTGTTGAGCTATGGCAAAGGTGAACAGGAAAAAAAAAGTGAAATGAATCCACTGAATTCTTCTAGGTGTTGCAGAAATACATGAATCAATTTGTGTTTTTCTGTTTCCAAAAATGTATATGTGCAGAGATTTTTAATGAAAGCATTCCAAAAGAAGACGCGTAACTGCCAGGTTAGAAGTCTAGTTAAAAAAAGGCATAGAAAGTTATGATTCAAGCATTTTCTTTTGCCTGCTAAGAGGGAAGAAATAGAAAATAAAAAAGATCAACACAAACTACCGACCTACCAGTGAGTACTTTCAATAAGTGTGTCTACCTTCTGCATTGCAAAACTGCTTGAGTAAGAATGCAAAAGTCATGACAAATCACTTTTTCTTATAACGTAAAAGCATTATTTTCTCCTTAATTGGTCCCGGTGAAAAATCTCTAGTTTTGCTTGAAAAGTGATCTTTTTGTATAGTTTTAATGAATACAGTGTTTCTGAATGGTCTTATATTGACAACTGTGACGACCTTTTTATCTACAGAACCGTATACCTGGGGCAGTGACATTGCTTGTATCACCGAGGTGCCATGCGTACTCCTTTATCTCAAATAATGACAGGTTTGTTCTGTCTCCTTGCCTTAGCATTTCCCCAGCTCCCTGTTGTGAGAAGGGCCCAGCTTATAGCCAATTAGTATCAGATGTGGCAGTGATGTTTCTGAGCCTGCATATGTTTGGCCTTTGGTAACTGAGTTGAATGCTCCATACTCCTTACTGAAGACGTGTTAGCACCTATCTGACAGCAACAAGATTTGCTCATTCTTTACTTTCTGACCCGGATGAAGTCTGACCTGAAAATACTGAATTCAAAGTACGTTTATTCCACTACAGATCTATGGAGTCTTTACCTTCTTTTGGAAACAGATTGTAAGAAGAATTAAGGAAAAGGATCAGGTGGCATATTTGTTTGTTGTTATAGCCCTTTATTACATGAGGTTAAATGTTAACAAAAAAGAAAGAGGCTCAAGAAGCTGCTTTTTGGCAGGTAACGTTCCTGTCATCAGAAATGCTAAATTTGTTGCAAAAGTCTGCAGTGCCTCCTAGAGGAGACAACCATTTCGAAACAAATGATTGCTATCTCTTTATTACACAACAAAACCAAGCATGGTTGCTCTAAGTATTCTAAGAAAGTGTGTATATTGTAGTAAGCTCTACTGAGTCATTTGGTAAAATCCAAACTTTGCAGTTTTAACTCTCAGCAGATTTTTAAATTTAATCTTACACCTTCAAAGCACAGTGTTTGCATCATCCTGATTATTGTTAGATGGAATGAAAATGGTGATTCTGCAAAAATCTTATGGTTTAATTTGCATTTAAAGCTCTTGCAAATGTATTTTAATTAACATTATGTTCTACATCACTACTTACTGACAAAGTGGTTTTAGACTGTAATTTTTTTAGAATGCTATTCAAATCTAGAGTACACAGTAGAGTTTTGTACCAGAGTTCAATAATTCATTTATTTTAACAGCATAATAGTCTGTGGGAATACCTGTGTCGTGTCTTAGTAGCGATTGTAATTAAGGCATGAAGAATAAAGTCCAGGCTCTTTCTGGCTGCCCTATGGACACTTGGAAAAGGAAGAATGCAAAGAACATTCCTGTGGGCAAAGTTCCAGTCCTGCTCTGGTCATGTACCCATGCATAAAGAGATGGAGAGGACTAGCCACCAATTCTGGGTCTGCCCCACCACTGTCAGCTGCCTAATGCACATGAGAAAGTGCAAACATAGTTTGTCAGGAATTTTCTTCCTCTGAAGAAGAAAGGTAATTCTCTTCGGGAAGCACAACTTAGTTTTTATAGAAACCACTGCCTTCAGATCTGGTCTCTCCTTAAATAAAAGTAATCATGATATGCCGTGTTCCTTGGTGTTGTTAATGCAAAATAGTATCTCTGCAAATTTTATGCAATTAGTGTGCTGATCTGGAAATCCCTTCCCTCTCATTCTCTGAGATTTTTAAGATGGTAAAAGGCAGTAGAATCGTTTTTCCTGCTTGTCTCAGAAGAGAAAGGACAAAAAAAGGAATTGTGAGAATATTCAAAAATGGGAGAAGGGTTTCATGACTAGATGGTGGTTCTGGCAACATTTTTTTTTTCTTTTACATTTTTTCCCCAGTGGCAATGGCAGCTTAAACAGATCCTGATCTCCTTTATCTCTGTTTTTTTTCCTAACTTTTTTCCCCTCATCTGTGACAAAAATGTTCATGGCACTGTATGGTGAACGGAATGCAAAAAAGTGACCTATGTTAAAAATACTCTTGCAGGAAAACTAATAGCAGGTTTCTTAAAGTCAGTTCACAGAAATGTTCACAGATTTTACAATGAATGTGCTACTGGGAATGGGTTTCCAAGAATGAAGTTGGAGTGAAACCCATGTAGGTGGCCTCAGCTACTAAGAACAAGGTTCATGGTATTATGGAGTCCATATGTGTGTGTTATGGCACACGCAAAGATTTTGGCAAGTGTTTTGTGTTTTGCATACGTGAAGCCTAAGCATCTGCTGAACCTCCTAAATTTCTGGTTTAGATTTTTCTTAATATAACTTTTCTTCCTCCCTCTCTTCCTCCCTTCCTTCCCTCTCTCTTCATACTTGAGCATGGTCCATTCATTCAGGAAGATGAGTATGCAAAAAGGAAAAGAAAATATTGAAACTTATTCAGTTGTTCAGATCTCTCTTACGAGCTTAAATTACATGCCTGTGGTGTTTAACTTAAGGCTAGATATCTATCTAGAAGGCACAGGCATGCAAGAAAGGATTTATAGCTTTTTCTCTAGTTTAGCAAAGTGCCTTTGAAGTAGATTGAATACAGAATAAGGAGGTGTAAAAATTAGAGCTTGTTTAACTGCTGCTGAATGCAGGCAAATCTCTCTGTAAATAGCAGCTGCTAATAGTAATGGAAAATGCTTCTAATCCCGATACACATAAGGTAACAAATAGAAATGAACTCGTTTACATTATTTATAACTTTTCTGAACAAGGTTCTTCTCATCACCTGTTGGAGAGGCCACCTAAAAGTAACTCTAGACCTAAAAATCGAGACAAATTGTCAGCTTTTTCATCTGCTTTCTGGGAAAGGCAAAAAATGTAAGAATTATATGTCTACAGAAACTTTCAACCAGGAGACTGTCTCAAATGTATTCTAAGGTAGCTGCTGCTAAATGACACAGGGGGTGCTGGTCAATCTTATTTTTGTCTAGTTGCCTCTTTATTTCCTTGTTTACAGCCTTTGGTGGGGTCTGGACAATAGGAGGGAAAGGACACAGAGACTGCAGCTCCCATAGGACAGTATACTTTTTTTTAAACATTTATTTAATAAAAAATGAAAACATTTCAAGTAATTCCAGAAACAAAATACTGAATTTCTGCTTTCCAGAGGGAAAAAGCTTGTTTTGACTCATTTCAAAATACATGAAAATTGTCAATATTTTGAGGGAGAGAGAAAGAGGAGCTGAGAAGGAGAAAGGGAGGAAGTTTCATTGCTTTATAGCAAGGCTTTTTGATTAAAAATTCTCTATCATCAGGCTCCTCTTGACCAGTCAGAATGGAAGATGTTAAGGAGCTTATATTTAACTCTGTGGGGACTCAACTCTTAGGGTTCTGTAGGAATTAACCTCTGATGTTCCTTGTATTTCTTAATTGATGACTTTACATGGATTTAGGCTTTTGATACTATTTACTTTGATATCACTTACTTTGTGTTGCCTTGACTTGGAAATGAGATGAGACTGGTGCAGAGTACCAGCATGTGGGCAATACAGTTGGCCTTATTTGAGTTCTGTAAAGTTTGACGTTGAGAGGAGCGGGTTGCAAATGCTACAGTTCTGACTCTGTATTCCAGCATTCAGTTTTTGTATTCTAAATGTCAAAAATTGCATAGATGTCTTCAAAGGATGAATGTCTCTTATTATCCTGAAAGGCTGACATGTATTAGGAAGCAGAGAACACTGGTGGATTAGAGCCATCTGTGCAGATTCCTTTTCCTAAGACGGGTGAGGGCAACTCCTGTATCATGCTTGGTTACCTGTTGCCATTACTGTGCATACCAGTATTTTTCATCCAGAAGAGCATAACACACCATCTGTGTGTTAAGATGTTGAACCTCATTGTGGGAGTCTATTAGATATATATTTTAATAAGAATAATCTGCAAATATTTCATAGAGATATGCCCTTAATGATGTAAATTATCTGCCATGTATCTGTTCTAAGTATTAATTCTGACAAAAACTATTTCTGTAGTTCACTCAAGTCATTTCTGTTTCCTAAAGAAAAAGTTTCTGCATTGTTCATCTCGTTCCATGCTGTCTATTCTGTCCTATCATAAATAATCTCAAACTCCTCACGGTAGTTTTAATATGTTTAAAGACTTCCAAAAACCACTGTGATTATCTAGTCTAACTCTTTTCATAACAAAGGGGTAGGACTTGGCAGTGTTCATTCCTGTTGAAACCTAGATGGGTGCATTTGAACTGTAGCACACCTTTTGAAAAAAAAAAAAACCACCCACAACCCTCATATTGAATAAAAGCCCTTCTACAATTCTTAGAAACATAATCATTAATTACTTTCAGATGTTACCTGCTCTCTAGGTTGGAATTGTCTGGTTTCAGCTTCTAGCCATTGGAGCATGTTAACCTACATCTGCTAGACTGAGGTGCTCTGTTCTCTGCAAATCCATGTACAGGTTGTGATCAACTTACCTCTTTGCTTCTCTTTGAGATAAATACACTTAGCGCTTGGAGACTTTTGGTCTGTACGTATTTTTCATCCTCCAGTCATTCACTGCTCCTTTGGTAACTTCTTTTCAACATTTTTCTTGATCTGAGGATATAAAACTAGACATGACAGCAATCATACTAGTGTTAGGTAGGTGTGCTCTTATTTGGTATTCACCTACTTTTACATCTAACGGGTTGTACTATTCTATTGGATAGAGCATCGTATTAAAAGCTCACACGCAGCCTATTAGTCACTGTAACTCTTTAATCTTTTAGAGTAACTATCTGGCAGAACAGGCTATAGTAGTGTGAAGATTTTTGCTGTTACCATGTCTGACTTTACATTTGGCCTTGTTGAAACAAACTGAAAGTTGAAATGAAATGTTCGTTCCTCCAGAATACCATCAGATCCAGGTGCCTGCCTTCCAGGAGGCTGGTAATGATGTTAAATAGCAGTGAACAAAGAATATATACCAAGAAGATCTCTAGGAACACAACTGAAAATACAGCTGTTTAGCAAAAATTTCCTGCCCTTAGTGACATTTTGAGACATGAATTCCATGTTCATTTTGTAGCATTTTTGTTTCCTAGTTGAGATCTCTTATAGCAGTAAGTCAATCATCTTACTGACCCCTATATATTGCAACAACATTATGGTCTTTCACACAGTTGCCACATTGTCATTTTGCAGATTGCGTGCTTAGGTATTTGATGCTGTGTCCAGAAATGTGTAATGCACTTTCACCTTAGACTTCATTCCACTTGACTCAAACCAGGCTTTATTTTGCATGGAAAGAAGTGTCAAAACAAGGTACCAGAATGTTAAAACTGAGAAATTGCAAATAGAGCTGACAGGCTGAGGAATTGCCAGTGTGCTGATCCAGAGGGTTCAGTCACAGAATTAGGCTTACTCCCAAGTAAAATGTCAGCTTCTAAGACACTTTTCTCTTGAGCAGCCCAGTCCTGCTCTGATTTATCTTGATGGTGGTCTGCAGTCACCTGTGTACTTAAAGGCAGAGTACAGATTATGTAGCTAGCATCTACTAGCTCTGTCTACTGCATTCATTTTGCAGATCAGGTGTTCAAAGTAACAACTTCAATTCATAATAGATTAGATCCAAGCAACAACAACATTTTCCCCCAGCAAATAGTGATTGATGTCAAAGAAGTATTCTACTTTGGCAGTTTTTCAGTGCATTTTTTCCTTCTTTTGTGTTCTTAGTTATTATTCACTGAAAGAGGAAGAATATAGTATGAACTAGTACCAGAAAGAAGCTCCAAAGATAAAGTTCAGGTTGAGTGGGGATCATCTGACAAGGGATGTGGTATTGATCATTTCTTTCCTCATGTGGGAAGCTGGTATTTACTGCACACAGATTTTCTGTGACCTCTCCTTGCTGTCAAACAGAGAAGAAAGAAGCATTGAAAATACAGTTACAATTACCCAAATTTTAAGTCTGAGCTTGCCTTGGCTTTGCTGCTGACTTACAAGTGGAACAACTAATATACACTCCCTAATGGATTCAGTGCCATTAAGAGAATTCCCCCATAAAGTAATTGCTGGAATTGTATTCACATGAATGTAAAATATGATCTGTTTTCAGTAAATGGAGCTTTGATCTGTATATGCTTAGGTGAATCTGAATACAGAAGAGGGTTTCAAATCAAAATCAAGATTAATATCAAGTTAATATAAGAAAGAATTATGTCAAAATTGTTATAAGTGAAAACAGGAAGTGATTTGTCCTTAAAAAGCTCAAAGTCATCACAGTAGTCACATCATTGTCAGAAATACCCCAGTACCGATGATGTGTTATATGTCCAAGTCCTAAAGACTGTTATTCAAAATGAGTTACTCAGTTTGTGTTCTGCTGTCCATCTTCTGTGCTGAGTGTACCGGCACACATCTAAAGAAGAAGAAAATTTGAGAATGTACAGCTAGTATAATGACATCATTATAGCTTCAGTACTTCACATAAAATCACGTTTAATGAGAGAGAAGGCTAAGGAGAGATTCAGGACAGAAAAGACAAATGGAGGGAACTTAAATAAAAGAAAGGTACCTGAGGTGGCCTCAAGCCTGCACAAAACAATGACGGCTTTGCTTGTGTTTTTCTGAGCATAAATTATTTTTTACTCAGCCATGCTGGGTAATTGAGGCTAAATGATTTTATTTCTCCTGATACAGTCTGTCCCCAGCTTCACCACTGACTTCTTTAAAGCCGCATCACACATGAAAAATCAAAGTGAAAGCAGAAGGAAGGGAGAGTTAAGAATCCAGAAGGCATTGGACACTTACTGCAAAACGTCCCTTTCCCGATACTTTCCAAGCACCAGTTTTGTAGAAATAGCAGCTAAAATAGCTGTTCATCATTGTACTGTATCCAGAGAGGAATTGGAGGTTTTATGAGCTTTAGAAAAACAAAACCAGCTGTTCTGTCAGGTAATGGAAAGGCATGTAATTGAGTACATTATCATCACAATTCATACAAAAGTGTTAAAAAGCTGTGTTTTTCTCCACTCTGTGTCATTTTAACTACTGCTTCCCTCACCTGTACAAGCTCTTCTAGAAGGAGAATATGTCTATATTGCAGAATCTATGTGTATCTGTACATGTCCCTTCATTCTTGCAAAGAGCTCATGTGGAGCACTCTGTCCCTGTTGTGGTTAGCTTCTGCAGTATTATTTCTGTGGACACTAATTTCTTCATAAATCTGAGAGAAAACTTGCCTGTCTTTCCATGTGCAAATACTCATGGCCTACTAAAGACATTGTAAAATATTTTATGTTTTCTGAACACTGTGTTTTTGATCATTCTTACCAATATCAACTGCTCAGTATCTAGACCAGCACAGGTTGTGAGTAGGATGCTCATAAAGGCCATAGAAGATCGATATTTCACCTGTGATTTCTGAAGGCAGAACAGGACATCAGGAAGGAAACTAGGCATAGTAGATTGAGAGTGAAAATAAAGACAGTTGTTGCTTGGTCCTGGTTACTGTAGGCATTGTATATGCAATGTCTGTTTTGATGTTACATATTTAATATTGGCATGATGAGGATGACTTCTGGTGGAAACATCTGTAATGTGTGCTCAGAGCCTCTAGTTGCACAACATTCAAATGAGGAAGGTCATCTAAGTCAGAATGAGGTTGATGTAGCCATCAGTATACTGGTTTCGTAGTTCCTGGTGGAATAAACTGTAGTTTTGCAGGATGGTCATAGCCTGTATTTTTGACAGCCTGAAGGATAGCACTGCCTACGTGACTACATGGATATAGGTACACCAATGCTATCAAGAGCATGACTTCAACAGTATCTGCAAGAGTGAATTTCTTTTTTTCCAATTATGGCATTAAAGCACAGAGGATTTTCTACCCCTGTACGAGTCATTATGAGATGCCCTTGTCATCCAATGGCTAGTCCTTAGTGTGCGAGGAAAATGAGAAGTGTCTTGTGTGGATGTTTTCTTGCTTTCCAGGTATGCCTGAGGGAATGCAATGCTGTGCACTGTTTTATTGTATACATTCATTAGGCTACTACTGCTTTTTTAAAGGCTAATTGTGGTTATTGGTCTTTGGTTTTCTTTCCCTACTGTATACTTTTTCCAGGAGGCCAAAAGACCCCTCTCTGGCAGAAGACAGAGCAAAGTATTTGTTGTCCTTTTTTTAAAAATTCATAGTATGGTTTGCTAGACAGAATAAATGTTTGTTGTCTTTATTATGTTTGTGTTTCATTTCTAAGCATTGGCTATTTCTGAGTTGCTCCTGGTGAGACTGCTGGCTTGCATGCACTTCAGGAGGCATTTCAGGTTTCATTAGGTAAAAATCAGTCAGCTTGACTGGAGGGTTGGGGGGAATGTGCCAAAACCAGGGACCTGTTACTAGCATTATTTTAGAGGCTGGGATAACATCAGGGACAAATCCTATGCAACTAACCCTCAGCACAAAAAAGGTCAAATTTTGTGGTGTAGGGAGGAATGTTGTCTATCAATGGAGAGTAGATTCAAACTGATGGCTGAATACACAGCTTGCTGAGGAATGGAGAGAAGCAAAGCTATAGGGTGGGCTGTGTAGAGTTTGTTCTCATCGGTTGCCTTGAGTTGCTTTGTTTTCCAATACATAGTGTTCGCCCCCAGTATACCTTATGGAAATGATGTAGTGGTGTTGGTTGCTTACTGAGCTACAGTTTCACTTGTTGGTTTGATTTTGCAACATTTTTCTCTCTGATCCTGTTGTTCCCTAATCAGTCTGTCAGCGTATGGCCTTAAGGCTGCTTGTCTAGGTGCAGGGTCGGTTTCAGCAGAGTGATCTCTGATCTCTTTCAGGGGCTTATGTGCCCTTCCTCTAACTTTTTTTTTTTTTTTTTTTTTTAATGGGCTTCATCTTTGATGCTGTCTATACCTTCTGCCTGTTGTGCAAAACATCTGATTAACCCTGCTAGAGGGCCTGCCATGCACAACAATTAGCTCCCAGGCGAAGGCTGGGGCCAGCACGCATTTATTTGAAATCCTTACTGAAGAGGGATGGAGACACAGCATGCCAGGGCTCGCTGTTGTACAGGCATCCTGAGGTTTTTAAAATGCTCTTTTCACTGTGTGCCTGTCCATTTAAACCTCGCCTCTGCCAGGCTTTTCAATACACTTTCATGCTGCTGCTGCTGAAGTGTGCGTTTCCCACAGTTGTGTTTGCTGAACTCGCATGACAACATGGCTGTGATCCTTTTCAAGGTAACGGTGGATTTTTATATACGGCATGGCGAGGACCGTCGAAATTGAGCTGGCTGAATGAAATGATTAACCAGCTGTCCATGAACCCACAGGTGGCCTCCAGGGCATTTTGGCTCAGAGTATAAGCGCAACAAACAGAAAATAGAAACCTGGGCAATTGTGAAATGACACTGGAGAGGAAAGTAAATTTAATATTTTGGTCCCAGCTATACTTCCACTGTAAAATAAATGGTTTTAAAACTGCCTTAAAGCAAAACTTGGCATGATCCTTATGAACCTTTGAGATGTTCTGGGTTCAAAAGCCATGTAACATGCTTGCAAAGGTTTTGTGTGAGGATGATAGAGGGATTTTAGATTAGAAACTAGGTAAGGGACTAGTTATCAGTATCAATCCTATGTTAAGATACAGACAGCAAGTGTACGACATCCTGGATGTGAAAAGTCAAAGTTCTTTCATCAGATTAATTAGCATTTTAAGGACAGACATTTTCACATTAAAGAAAAGTTAAACTACTTTTTAGAATGCAATTTGAAAAGAACTAAGCAAATTAAGATAATTATATAAATTATATCCTTTTAAAATTAGATCAAATTCAGTATGAGTATATATTTTGTTTTATTTTGGAGAGAGAGATCAGGGAGACCACGTGGATCAATATAATCAATGTGAATAATTAATCCATTTAGCCTACCAACCATAGGGTCTCTGGGCACAAGCTGCTTGTAATTCAGCAGCTACGACTTAGTTCTGTCTTGGAATATGTTTAGACACAGCAGTGCAGATCCTGGTTGCATTTAGCACAGGAGACCCTGGCACTGCGAATAAGCAAGATGCAAAGGAGTAGGGCTGAACCTTTCATCCTCTGAAAAGGAATTTAAATATATTTATTGCTTGATCAAGAATTTCACTGATCCGATAGACCCCCTCCCAATTTATGCAGTGTTGCTTTGGAAATAAATGCCTGATAGTGCAAATCTCACAAGATCCATTGGGGGTGGGGAGCTCTGGAAGCGGTCAGCTAGGATGATAAGTCATTGCCCAAGAATTTAGTAGCACTAGTAAGAATATGAAAATACATTCCAAATGTCAGAGACAGATGCTGCTGCTATTACCAATATTCAAACTTTGTGGGCATATGGTGCACAATGAATTGATTTCAGAATAGAATTTTTGTGGGATTTACAGTACTTCAATTTAGATGACATGAGGGGTCTGGAGCGCAAGTCTTATGAGGAGCAGCTGAGGGAACTAGGGCTGTTTAGCCTGGAGAAAAGGAGACTGAGGGGAGACCTTATCGCTGTCTACAACTACCTGATAGGAGGTTGTAGCATGGAGGGTGTTGGTCTCGTCTCCCAAGTAGCAAGTGACAGGACAAGAGGAAATGGCCTCAAGTTGTGCTAGGGGAGGTTTACATTGGATATTAGGAAAATACTCTTCAGGGAAAGGGTTGTAAAGAGGTGGAACAGACTGCCCAGGGAAGTGGTTGAGTCACCTTCCCTGGAGGTGTTCGAAAGACACATAGATGAGGTTCTTAGGGACATAGTTTAGTGCTAGAGTTAGGTTATGGTTGGACTTGATGATCTTGAGGGTCTCTTCCAACCAAAACAATTCTATGATTCTATGACCTGAATAGGGATGTAAAAGGATTTAAAAGTAAAGAATAACTAAATAAATGTAGAGAATAACACATTAGAGTCTATGAAATACCAGTAAGACATGAGTAAGATTTGCTAATAAGTGGTATTGCACTTGTATCTGGATGGTCTCTGACACTGATGACTTGTGTCCATCGCACTATCCAGTATCAGTCTAGTGCTTTATATCTGAACCATTTGAGGCTAATAATGCTAGCTATAAATCTTGGTATTTGGGCTAAAGCAAGACTTGCCCTAACTCCTTTTCTTACATTTGTATTTGTGAACTGATCTATGTCTTCTTGAACATTCTCTTTAATGAATTATTTGTTTTCCTTTTCCTATCTGTCCTTTTCTCTCCAAATTCTCCCTCCCTGCTTTGAAGTACTATTTAATTCCTGTAGGAGCTCTGAGATGACAGATCACATAATCCCCCAAACATAGGGATTGTTATTGATATAGGCTATTGACTAGTAAATCTTTTTGTAATTTTGTTATTTGCTTTACCAGGTACCTGTCTAAATGATCTGTTGTTCTGAGGACCTATTTGTATGGTGCAAATGAATAGTCATAAATAAAACTCCCTGCTTACATTCAAAACTATCAGTCCTTGTAACGTCAGATGGTTGCATATGTTTTAAGTCTCGCTTCTAGAACTCGTTATTGCACAAAAGGTTGAGAACTTCAACTTTTTATAACAGTATGTGTGGCTTTTGTGATGCAAACGAAAGCCTGCAGATGGCTCAGAGGCATCTCAAGAAACTATTTCACTCTTCCTACCACTTTTTAAAATTAAAACGATATTATCGTGATATCTTAAACCAGTCTCTTGTGATTTAGGGAGGGAAGAAAGGGTTCTTAAGCCACAGGTCTGAACCTTTGGGACCAGGTAAAGAGGCCCTTTCAGGCACAGTTCTTTCTGTGTTCTGTGTATCTGTAATAAGCTACTTAACATTCCTCTGTGAGTTTAAAGGAGAAAGCTTTGTTCTTTCCTCTATCTATTTTCCAGTAAGTCATATAGAGCTTTCAGGAATAGCATCTTTCTCCCTTGTGTCAAAGTCTCTGTGGGATGAAAGTGAAGCCTTTCTAAAGAAGAGTTATTACTGAAGGATCTTATAAGGATGTCAGAACAAAAGGCAGCTTGTTCGTTTCCTATTATTAGTTAGGCCTACATTAAAATCCTTTCTGCTTTCTTAGTGCCATGAGTCTAGACATGCAGTCATGCTCATATGTGTCTATAGTATGCATCTCTCTGTCCCACCACACTCATAAAACGTGCCATTAGATTTTCCTCCCTAATTAAGAAATGCAACCAAAGAACCCCAAAATTTGACTCAGAAAATGAACATGGGAGCTCTTTCCTCCATCACTGTCTCCTAAGATAAAAAAAAAAATTGTAATAGAAAAGAATAATGCCCTATGACAAAATTTCTTTAAAGTAGTGCAGGTAGAGCTGCTGTTCTATTGTTTTCGTTTGCTCCTGTCACCTGTATTCCTGTGACTCCATCAGTCTCTTAAAAAGCAAACTGTTCTATCTGTCAGCTTTCATCAGAAAACACAAACACATCAGAAACTAAGCTTGAAAAAAATGCTTGCGTGTGATTTGTTCATTTTCACACTAGACTTGAGATACACCTTATTACTTTCTATACATGCTGTTTTCCCATTCAGCTTGGGATTAAAAATACATATATATTTATTTTGGGTTTGAGTGTCACTACATACCCTGCAGTGCTGTAAATATGAAACTAAAGTAAGTGAAACTCAGGATTCTGCACAAAAGTAATGACAGCTGAGCCTCTAAAGTCCTGATTTCTGTGTTTAATATGAACCCCTGCCACCTTGGTCTCCCAGAGGGAGGGAAGCAGTTTTAAAAGCATCAGTTTACATACTTCTAAGTATGGAAGCGTTTGCTTACTTTGCTATAATTATGTCAGCTCTTCCACTCCCAACTCCTTATTGTCATGGCTATAACATTTGACTCTAGAAATTATTCTGGCTGAACTTTTTAATTTAATGTTGATCTATACCCCAACCTACCACAAGCTGAAGGTATTATACAGGAGCTGAGAAAGAGAAAGAGGAAGCAGCACTTAATACTGGATCCTATCAGTTGCTGTTGCTATAATTAAAAAGAAATAGAACCCCAAAATCCATTTGCACAAAGGCAGCTCCTTCTCCGTAGCTGTGTGTGTGCCAAGTAGTGGCACAAGGCTGGGCTTAACCTTTGGAAAACAGAGGCACGATGTGCCTCAGTGCAAACAATTCTGTCCCTACAACTACAGAATATAATTAGTGCATCACAGAAGATCATTTTAATCCATATGCATGCAAACGGAGGTGTTCGTTGTCCGCCTGAATTTCCTGCAGCCTTTCCTAGTATCTTTAACCCCAGTAAATCATATGTCTTTTCCTCAGGACCCTCTGTCTGCACTCTCCATCCCTCAGCTCTTCTGTGCCAGCCCCCTTTTGTAGTTCTCACCCCTCCATGTGCTGGCCTGTGCTCCTCCAGTTGAAATCAGATGTGGGGGGAAAGTTCAGAAGGCCGTGTCAACAGTTTCTCCGCATAAGGAGCCTGGACCTGAATTTGCAGCTCTTTTGGTTTTCCCTGTGCCTAAGCAGGTGTTAGTCCAGGGTATTGAGTATTTAAATAAATACTTTGGCTTTTCCCAAATGTGAGAGCAGAAGCCCTGCAGAGGTGGCATTCTGATATATGTCGTTGCAGTGCAATAAATCACCTGCAGTGGTTATAGTCCACTTAATGTAAAACAAACAAATAAACTCACCAAAAAAAACCACGAACAAACAAAACCCACACAAACAAACAGAAAACAACACAATTTTAATGTATCATTGGAGTGTTGGACTTGATGATCTTGAGGGTCTCTTCCAACCAAAATGATTCTCTGATTCTTTGATTCTTGTTCTCTATACAGTTCTTGTTCTCTATACTCTGAATTCTGGCCAAGTCTCGACTGCTAAAGAAATACAATATTAAATAATAAATACAAATGGACTGCTTAGTCCATAAAATTGTGATCAAGATAGCTAATGAATAGGTGTGACAGAGCTTAAGTGCCTCCTGCTTTGCTAAATGGGAAAGTTTTCAGCTGCAGAGAATATTACTTAGGACAGGGGGCTAAGTGATTGTAGCTTACAGTTTACCCTCTGCATGCCATAGGACAGTATCCTGGGTGCTTCATGGCAAAGGTATATGGTGGAGAAGGTGAACAGAATGATTTGCTGGCATGTGTTTTCCCAAGCTTGAAAGAGAGAAGGGGAAAAATCAGGGGTGTTATGTAGGAGGAAAAAAGACAAAGGCAGCGCTAATGGAGACAAATGGTACCTATCCTTGAGATAATTAATAAAATAGCTATTTAAATCCCCCAAAACTGCAGAGAAAAAGCAAGTGCTCTAGATTCAAATTGATCCTCCTATTGATCAAATTGATACTCCAATAAGCCAAGGAGTCAAGAAAAAAGACTTAAAAACAAGGATTTATGTTAAGGTTAAAGATGAAGAAGACAAACACAACTTCTTTGTTCTACTGAAAAGTTCAGAAGTATTTTGAAACTGTAAAAATGAAATATTTGCTTGTTTATCCAGACAAGGTACCAGTCCGCACATGGATTTCTTAATATAAAAGTTAAAAAAAAATTATCTAGCTAAGTCATAGTTCTTATGAACTCTTCTACAATAAATGCTCTTTTTAGAAGTCCATGATTATAATGACTTCTGACACTTTGCTTAGCAATAAGACCAAAACAAGTTGAATGCTAGTTTTTTACTAGCTGTTTAATTTTTTTATTCATCTTTATTTCAAAATAGTTTTTAAGTAATTACTCCCCTTCCCCTGAAAACTAGGCAGTTACTAGGTCTCTAATGTAAGTTTCAAATATAAATTTTTAAGATAAAATAAGGGCATGATAGCTTAATTGAGGTTTATAATATATGTCCCTATGTATTTACACTAATGAAATCCAAACTAATTAGAGATTAATAAAACAATTATCAATGCAGTTAGTTAAAAATTACTGTTAATTGACAGAATGAGCCTGTAAAGCAGAATTAATTTACAGTATCTGCACGCTTCAACTTTATTTATGATTCTGAATGGATATATTATTTATGTTCATGTGGTTGGTAAAATTAAATAAAAATCAGAAATAAAATCCAGGTAATATGGGCTTTCATACATAATTTAGTTTTTTTTTTTCTTAACTATCTTGCCCTGATAACCTAAATATCAAATATCTATAAATATCGCAATATAAATTCAGCAGCTGTATGTACGTAAGTAACAATATTCACAGTAAGTCTGAACATCACCGTTCCTAAGCTTAGTGAATGTGAGTTGTTTTATGTTCTTTTTCAATACCTGAATACAGTAATCTTCACTGAAATTTTACTCAAGGCCCACATATCCACTAGTAGAGCACGCAGTAGATAATGATTATCAGAGGAATTTTGACAAGGGAAGCATTTCTTGTACTCTCTGAAAATGTGTGATAATCTCATTCCATTACAATTTCAACAGAAAAGATACAAAACTTTTGTAAATCCTTTGTATTAAATAGCGTAGGAGTCATATTAACCAGAAATTGTCAAATATTTATTCAAGAATAGATTATTTCCTGTTCGTGGGGGATACCTTAATATGGCAACCTGTCAGAGAGTTAGTGTAACAACGATTGCAATAAGATTGTGTAGATTTCAGTTAACATTGTTCTTGTCTCAAGAAAAGAGAGAAGAGGGCTCTGGTCACATAGTTTAACATTTCAGGCTATTCTTTATACTAATTGCACTAAAAAAAAAAAAAAAGAAAAAAGAAAAAAAAGAGTAAGAAATGTTAATGTTCTGAAAGACTACGTATATGTTTATTTGCTAAAACGGCTTACAAAGTTCTACTTCCCTGAATGTGTAGGGGAAAAAAAAGGCAGCCATTGTTATTTTAAACTTCCAGCCACCCCATGCAGAAGGCAATGTTTCCTTACTTCTTTTTAAAGTCCTGCCATAGCCTTCTATCATCTTTGTTTAAGTAGAAAACTTCAGTCTTATTCTAACCTTAATTTTTTCAGCCACTTGCATTAGGCTGTTTAAGGCCATTATTTGCTTATCCAAAAAAGGAACAGATTGTGGCTTTTGTTACTCCTTTCAAGGAGTTCTCAGCACATTCCTTGGTTTTAATGAAAGGCTTTAGTTAGCTCTTCTTACCTTAGCAGTGCATTGTATTGTCATGCAAAAGCTTTTCTATGAAACTGAAAAGTCAAGCAGGTAACTGGTACAGAAGAGATCATTCTTTGGAATGATGTTTCTGTTGTGGATGCCACTCTGTATCCTCAAGTGAAAAGCATGGAAATAACAGAATGAAGAATGGAAGACAAACCAGTGGTCACCAATAGGTTACAAAAAAGAGTCTAGATAGTGACACATGTGCCTCTACATGAATGTTATGCTTCTAAGAAATAAGATGGAGGAACTGGGATATCTGTTCTGAAAAGAAAAATCAGTAAGCTGGCTTAAGCTTGGTGGAAACATTGTGGAAAGAAGAAAATTGGTGGGACTTCACAATGTCACGATAAAACACACACAAGAAAAATGGAATAAACTGCGATGTTGATGAGGCATTTGTCAAAGAGAGAGCCTCCAGTCTAGCCAAACTAACTGACTGATTGCCTCAAAGATAACATAAAATCTCTAAACAATGGAATTTGAGCTCTGAAATAAACTAGTTATTTACCTGCTGTTTGGAAAAGTGATGCTGGTTGTGCTACGTTTACAAAGACCAGACAGGCATTTAAGGACACAAAACACAATAACAGAATAATAGCTTTAGTTACCACCAGTATTTGTTCCATTATTTAAAGAGTGGCGACAAAGAAGATGGAGACTCCCTTTTTGCAAGGAGTCACATGGAGAAGATGAGGGGTAATGGATACAAATTACTCCTGGAGAGATTTGGTTTGGATGCAAGAATTTTTCACAATGAGAACAGTCAGCCATTGGAATAATTTCTCCAGGGAAACAGATGTTTTTGTGTTCTTAGATAATCTGGTGTACACTTGTCCTAAGGATGGGCTCCAGCTGTCATGATGTCCTTCACCTACTTCATCTATCTTCATAGTGATACCACTTGACCATGAGCAGGTAGGAAAGGCAGTTTGGAGTCCTCATGATCTGATGAAATGAAAGTGCAGGTCAGACTTTGTATAACTGATCCTTGCAGAAGGAATGCCATAACTAGAGAGTATTTTAGACCTCAAGACACCTGTACCTGGCAGGTTAGGATGAACACATAGCGTGAGACACCATAAGAATTGGTATTATATGGATTGGTGATACATGCAATCAAAATATGACTGAGCAGTGCAGTCACAGAAAGACCAAAAAATGTGTTTGAAACTATCACTGTTTATGGAGAAGAATAATCAGAATTAAAGAAGTATAAGAGAATAGTCGTTTATTTTGGAATCAAAATGATAGAAGGGACATATAGATACATGTGCCCAGTCAATCAAAGAACTGATTACATTTTTTTATTATAATAACAGTAGTTATATTATGTAAACAGCACTCAATCATTTTACAGCTAATTCACAGATGTATGACAGAAATAAAATCTCTTGGTCAATTCATTGAGGTGAAAAATCTTAACAGCCAGAGAAAATCCAGAGGCAATTATGAAGCTGACAATGAATGAAAATATTTCCAATATTGAAAAATACCCCAAACTGGCAATTGCTTTTGTTTGTGTGTTTATATTTAATTCCTCATTCCGTGTGCAGGCTGTATTTTGCGACATTGAGCGCTTGAGGGTAAAATGGAATCTTTATGCACACAGAAGTGATTTTGTTCTTTTTTATTTTGAAGTTGAGATAAAAACAATGAATTAACAAAGAGGAAAGCAAATGGACTTACAAAATGCGTGAGTTTTTACAGCAGTAGGTGATATCGATTACGTAGACAAGGGCTTTTTTTTAAGCGACATAATTTTAAGGTGATGATTTCTTTCAAAATAAAAAAGTTTGTAGCTGAAATCTATGGGAAGTCTAGCTATGTGAATCTATGTTTTTTAATGTTAACAGTATGAGTTAAGGATTATAATAAAAATCTGAAGGGGAGGTGGGGTTCTTTTCTATGGATTTCAAATAAATTGTTCTGATTTTGCTTTGTAACTGCAATGAGAATACTACCTTTAAGAACTCAGTAGAAAATGAAGAGTTAGACAAGATTCCAGATAGATCTTGGAAAAGAAAATGCTTCCTATTACACATTTCATGTAATGCCAATGAACCTTACGCATAGCTTATGACAATAAGGTAATGACTCTGATTCCTTCAAGGATTTGTAGCATAGTATTTCTTTCCTGAATTTACTCTCTTCAGTCTTGGGATTTTAATGTTTCCAGAAATAGTTATAAGGAGGCCAAAGTAGTGTTCCATCATCTGTTTTGCCCTTATTGTAACTCCGTTGGTTGAAATGCTTTGAAATTGTCTGGTTAAGAATGGCAAGTCCAGAACAGTCCAGGGGAACTTGGTAAAAATCAATGGAAGAAATGTTTCTAGGGAAAAAACATACTGAAAGACATATCTCTGAGTATTGGTGTTAGCAGGACTCAGAAATCGCTTTAATTTTGTCAGTTTAACATGAAGTTCTGTTTCAGAAGAAAACCTGTGTAAAACAACATCTGCTTTTCTTTCCTGTGTATCATTTTAGGAATCTACATTTGATATTAAGACCCTTGACTCAAAAAGTTTCCTTATGCTTTGATTTCTCTCAAGAGTTGTCCAGGGCAGGTAAATGTCTGCTTCTGGGCACACCTGCAAGAACATCATTTTGTCAGCTTTGAGCTCAAGCCTAAATCCTGTTGGGAATCAGTGTAGACAGTTCTTGTGCCCTTTTTGTGTTTGAGTTCCAGTCATGTAGGCACTCTCGGAGCATGTTTACTGCAGTGGGCTTTGAAAAAGTGCAAGTAAAGGAAGTGATTTTTTTTCGCCGTGCCTTTTGATCATGCCCTTCTTTCCCATCCTCTGCTATACCAATGAAAGCAAATAGGGCTCTGGTTGAAGATGGGAGTGACTTGACTTTGCTTCCATCATATATCTTAAGAAACTCAACACAGCAAATACCCTAGAAAATCATATTTTAGTATGTGGAAATCTCTTGATTTTTCTTCTGGGGACACATTCCTTGTAAAAATGATTGAAGACTCCTTGGACCTAAACATGAGACAGACATAACAAGCAAATAAAGTTATGACTTAGCATTTCTAGCTTTGGCTGCAATTTATGTATGGTATAAGATACGAAGAGCAACAGACTAGAACCATTGTGTTGTTCTTCCTTTATCCCTAGGCTATATAGAGCAGTAAGCCTGACTGCTGGGCACCTGAATAAAATCATGTCTGGTTGAACTCTTTGAGAAAGAGATTGGATACATAGGCTTGCCAGATTCTCAGCTGGTGAAAACTAATAACACAGATTTAATACAGGTAAAAACTTGGCAGACTGGATGAATAGGTTAAGTATTTTCCAAAGGCAGATTTACACTGATTGCAGTCAGATTATGTTTTTTACTGTATGATAATTTATAATAAAGATGCAAGATGACAAGGCAGAAGTACGTTCAGCATTTTTCAAGGAGCCATTTGTCAAAATTGACCTTTCCTGTGGAAATATCTACAATTATTAGTTGATTCAGCTATCAAAGCCCCATCAGGAAAGAAAAATTGTGCCTGTCAATCAGCATGGTTTTGCTGTAGCGAAGACTTCAGACCTGTGAGAGTCCTTCTGACTGTTACATTGTGGTTGGAAATGCACATAGGACTAAAGAGGACAGCAAATAACTCTCCTGATTTGGTATCGTAGTAACATAAGCAAAGGATTTATTTCCTGCACACTCCAAGTAAGACAATCAAGTCCTAAAACCAAAACCAAACAAAACCAAACCAAACAAAAAAAAATCCCAAAAAACCCCTACATTGTTTCATTTGTCCCGGCAAGAAGCCTCTATGAGGAAAACCCTACAGAAGGCATCCAAGTCCCTTTGACTGTGAAATAGTGCTCAGTGGCAGCATTCGCACAGCACCGTGAAAGATGCTATTGTGGCTGATCCAGGATAAGATACCATTGGAGCTGCAGTAGTACACGGTGACTCTTCTTCATTCAAGTTACGATTTGGGAACCCTGTTCCTTAATGCCTTGCTTGCACAGGAGAGGAAGGCTCTACCTCCCTCTTTCCCACAAAAACATTTTTATGAAAAAGGCTTTATTCATTTTCTTGTGTGTCATAAATGAGGTTTTGCACTACAGTAAAGGGTCTGGATTTTGAAAATCAATAATCTGTGATTTGGACTGTATGATTTTGGTTCACAGCCATTGCTGTCAGAAATAATTGGTTAGCAGGAGATGAACTTGAAATGTTGATAATAATATTTCAACAACAACAGACGAGAGCAAATGAATTAATATGTATAAATAACTAAAACAGAGTTTACATTAAATGAAATTCTCTCCAAATGCCAGGTTATCTCAAGTCTATTATCAAAAAGGCTGTAGGAATAATTTTCAAAGTTGTATAACATAATAGCTAAGGACCAGGAATGTAAATTAGAAAGATAGGTGAGGATTGGCAATGCAGAGGGGAAAAAAAAAGATATAGACTATCACTAATGAAACAACCTTTATAAAGCTTAAACAGGAAAAACACAGTTTAAATGAAAACACCTAAGGAGCAAAAGTGTTAGACTCACAATTCTATGTGCACATTTAAACCTGTACCCTTCATATGCAGTGGTTCTGCATTGATTCACTATCATTAATATAATTAAATATGCAGAAGGTATTGTGCCAAACATGAGATAAATCTGGAGGTAAATAAATCACCTGGATTTTAGTGATTGCCTAGAGACTAATTTTTATGACCCGATGACTTACAGTGCAAACAAGCAAGGAAAAGTACCAGCCAGTATGATAAACTCATAAAAAAATTGGAAGAGTATGAGTGACTGTGACTACCAAAAAAAAGGAGACAGAGGGAATGGGAATTAAAAGAGGAAATTCTGCAAGAAAAGTTTATATATCTGACGTACAACTATAGAACTACAGTGAAAAGGAGGACAACTTTTTTTAATGGCTATCCTTGTTTCAGGGACCAATAATGACAGCAATTAGAATAAAGAAAACACCAGAGTGTTTTAAGGTAAGATGAAATATAACGACTCTTATAAATAGGAAGATTCATAAGGAAAAAAAACTAAAGATTTCAGGGAAAAATCCATAGCTGGTATTGCTAAGGAAGAATCAGTTTTTATAGTATATTAGATACTAAATGAATCTTAGGCTTGATATGGCCAATATAATAGGTGGAGATGGTAAAATTGTTAGCAGTGATGTAGAAAATGCAGAAGTGCTGAATAAATATTCCTTTCTTTACTTGGACGAATGGGGATAATACACTCATATAAAGTACTCTCTGGTCCATTAGTAACTGGAAAGAATAAAATGAACTGCGGGCCAAGGTTTTAAAATCTACAGGTCCCAATAACTCTCAGTCAAGAGTCCTAAAATATTGTGGCAGGTATACCTGTGGCCTACTGGTGATAACTAGTAATATAAATTGAATACTGGCTGTAGTATAGGATGCCAAAAAAATGAGAATACTGTGCTAGTGTTCAAAGAAGACAAGTGGAAAACTGGACTGTCTACTCTGATGGTACTAAAAGGCAAAAATGATACCAGATTTGTTTTTTAAATTGAAGAATGCTTATATAGTCAGTTAGAAGGGGGATGATTCCATGGAAATCAGGACCTATCAAACAGAACAGATTCTATATTTCACAGGTTTGTGTGTTTCATTGATACAATTAGCTGTAGATACTCTGAGATTTCTGCTGCAAATTTGACACTGCTGAATAACTGTTGAAGAATTCGGTGATATAAATTAAATGAAAAACTTGAAGGAGGTTAAGGCAGTGCTGACATAACCTGGCACAGTGATGTCACTGAAGAGTCAGCATTGCGTTGATGAGTTTGTAGTGGGGTTTGATGATACAAAATAGCTTCAGGGATAATCTGGAGGAAATACTAAGTCATTTTTGTTAAAATTTGAAGGCAAAAAGATACTTGACAGTACTGCCAAGAGGAGGATCAGTATTGAGCTGGTTGCATCCAAATGCAAAACTGTAGACGTAGGGGGGAAAAAAAAAAAATGAAAGAAGCCCCTGTCTGTGGAATGATGGACTACTAAACAGCAACTCTGAAAGGATTTTGGTGGAGTAACGCACAAGCATTTTAATATGAGTTTCCTGTGTGGTGTCATGATTTGAAAGTGTAGAAGGGAATAGAAACCAGGGGAAATGTTATGATTATATATATATGGAAGAGTATCCTATCCTGTTATGTTGTTGCTTTTAAAAGAATGTTGAAAAAATGGAAAAATATACAAAAAAGCTAAATAATAAATCAAGAGCTACAAAAGATGCTTTAAAGAGCATAATGAAGATGAGAAGAGAAGACGCAAGAACTTGTTTACAAGGGGAAAAAAAGAGTATCAAAAGCTGCAAGAGTATAAGAAAGAAACACATAGCAAAAACAAGGCTGAAAGATGAACAAGGATACAAGAAAAATTAGAAAAATATTTGGAAAAGGATTGATGGATTATATATTTTGGTGTACTGGTAGAACAAGATGGTATGTCTTTCCTTGAAAGATATTTCACCCAAACAAGACTCAAGACTGAATGCTGGTTTAAGTAGATGGATTAAATGTCTCCAAGTCTTAGAAGTCAGAGCACAGATTTCTTGCATTTTCCAGGTGTTGAATGTGCCAATAGGTTACTTGTTTTATAAGGATATTTGAATGCCATAGGCATCAGTTTTCCAACATTATTCTTGTGGCAAAAACGGTCCTTAACTTCAAAGTACTGAATGTCAACTTAATAATGTCTGTATAATAATTAAGCAACAGAAAAAGTACTGGAAAAATATTTGGAAGAGGATTTTAGAAAGTAATGGAATAAAAATCAGGGAAAATGCACTAAAATGTCAGTGCAAGATCACAGTTATTTGAAGTAAAAAAAAAAAAAATAAAAAGATGTGCTGGAAGAATAAAATCATAGAGTGCGATAGGCCCCAAGCCTGCTTTATCGCTTAGAACATCCCTGTGAAAAACTAATGTGCTGTGTAATGGCCATAACTGTATTAAGAACTACAAGGAGAGCTAAAAATACCTCTTATCTTTGAATTGCTCTGTAGCATGGGAGATGTCACCTTGAAGGTAGGGAGAAAACAGCTATTTACTTTCTAGAAGAGCAGGAAATAAGTCTTTGCTGCAGCTGTGCCAAGTGGACTTCTCCCAATTAAGCCCAGTGTAGGTTAAGGTGTAAGGGCTTTGAATAGTTTTGCTGCCAACAATTCCTAATGGCCTTGTTCACTTTTATTTTTAATGGTTTGCCAAACTGAGTACTGTTCTCAAGTGGTTAGTATTTGTAACTAACGATGATTATAGTACAGGGTCAAGCTCAAGAGTGGCAATGGAAAAGCAATACAATACTATATATGAGAATCTTTTCTTGCCCTACAATGTGTGCCAATAGCCCTCGGAAGGGTTTTTCTCCCTTCAAATGTATGTATTCATGTCTCTTAGAAAATCACTGATGGGTACCAGTTGTGCACAACTAGGACTCAAATGGGGATAAATGATAGGGAATTGCCATTGCAGACTGAATACGACACTGGAAATGGTTAGAAAAGATGCATCAGAAGACTCCTCCAGGGAGTTTCTTGCTCTTCTGAGCGTTCACATAAATGTCTAAGTATTAAGAAAAGTAGAAAAAAGTATCACTCATATAATTGCCAATTCGCTTTGATATGTGTTAAATAATTTCCTTTTTACGGTCTCACTATTTTGTATTTGTCTATTTTTTGGTATTTTAGAATAACAGGACTTTCTCCTCATTTGATTTCTGAAGAGATGGGTAATGAATCTGACAGTGGCGCTGAAGCTAAAATACATTTGCAGTATATATAAATTTGACTAGCTGTGCTTGAATTAAGTTTTAATAAAAAGTAAATTTAGAAATAGTTTCCCTTTGGATATTATCACCAGTTGGAATGAGATAATTAAATTAAACGACCATGTACTCCCTTAAGGAAGCTGCAGTTTCCTTTCAATCAGTCTCTTAGATACCGTGACTTTACTTTATAACAAAGCAATTATTACAGCATTTTAAAATGGATTTATTTCTAGATAGTATTTTAAATAAAATATTTCAAGTCACATTTAAACTAATAGCAAAGAAATATAGCTTAAAAATTTGAATTTAAGAAAGCATATTTCTGCCGTCGTTGTATCCACTATGGCAACCTGAAGTTTTACTTACAGAAATCTTTATGTAAGAAGCAATTTAGGCAAGGTGAAGTTTTCTTCCTGAGGTACGTCTGAAGTTTACTCATTTCCTGAAGGCTTACATTGCTTACTTACTGCAACAGAGTAATAAGCTAATGACCCTGCAATAAGCTTCCTCACTGAAAACTGACATTTGCATGTATGTAATTATACAGCTAAATAAAACATGTAATGAGGGAAAACTCAAAAAATAACTGATTATTATTCAAAGAAACATATGGTAGTTTTTATTATCTTAACCGACAATCAGAACCCATGTGTAATGATGATGTCAACTATAATCTCTGTTAATTTGATCTGCTTTTATATTAGGCTTGACAATTCAGAACTATTGCAACAAAATGAAATAACAGTGCTATATATTACAGATTCGTAGATCAGAAATGTAACTGCACTTGGTTATGTTATCAAACCATGTTGTTGACTGCTGTAACCATCAGGGAATTCCCCAGTAGATATAAGTGTCTGAGGTAGATTGTAGGCAATATTAATAATAACGTAATACTGAAGTTGTATGACTCCCTTGGGCATCAATGTAAACATCTACTCCTTTCAGTTAACTTGACTTTTCAAGTTCCTATTTTTTTGTACTAAAACATGTTTCTAAAAAGTATTATTGATAGGCTTCCATGTAGGGCATATTAAAAATAATGGATAAGAAGGCTTTGAAGCATGTTCCATTCAGATGTTTGTTTTCAAATTAGCACGTGCTATGTAAACAGCTGGTGAGAGGGTGTATGGCACAAGGAGAGGGAATTCAGTATGTGGAGAGTACTGAAGCTGAGAAATTGGGCAGCCTTGTCTGATCAATCTCCATCAAGCAACAGTGGATAACAAGATAGAATGTTTTAGCTCTATCAGTGTGGATTATATTCAACAAATTTTGAAAGGTCCTGTCAAATTATCAAGAAGTTTGTGTTTTCTCTTGGGATTTTAGTGCACAGGGTGCTGTAAAGTGTAAGTACAATTTTGTTATTGCTAGTAATAGATCTCAGTTTTTGTACTGACTTCACAAGGCTTCACAGATGAGGTTTGTGTGTGTGTGTGTGTTCGTTTTGGTTTGGGTTTTTTGTCTGGTGTTTTTTGTTTGTTTGCTTGTTTTTACAATTTAACTGGAACTGCAATGGCTGGTAGGGTTTCCTTTTGATTATTTTTTTGAATAATTATCTTGTTCTGAATAATTAATTATTTATGGTACCAACCTAATGATAGAGTGTAAAGGAAAACAGGCGAATGGAATAGCAGCAGAGGCTCCAAAAGTGGGGATATGGGGTGCACTGTAGCAGTGTACAGGGATGAGATGGTAAGAGAGTAAGATGGACACAGGCTAATACCAGCAATATATAAACAACTCACCAGGAGATAGTTAAAGAAATGCAGATCAGGGAGCTGAGGAGAACTGTTTTTAGGATAACAAAGATAAAATCCCACAAGTATCTGACAAATATAAAATGCATGATACATAGTAACTTTAGAAATAGGGTCACAGAAGAAAGAACAGATGTAGATTATGTTAGCAGATATGGAAAAAACCCAGGTGGATTCTATTGTGAGAAGAAGGAAACCATATAGATCATACTTCTCCCAGGAGGGTGAGCATATCATTAGGGAGTCAGTGTATAACAATTTTATTTGTGTTATTGATCATTAAAACTTTTTCTGTGACAATGATTTACTTTTTTTTCCTGTAATTTGATCTGAAATAATTCTTCTTTTATTACTTAAGATTTCTATAATTTCGACAATCAATTCTTGGCATTACATTTAAGGTGTGTTTCCTTTTTGCTCATTACAAGCTTTTGAGAAGGCAAGGGGTGCATGGCACAATGTAGACATCTTTGAGTAGCAGAGCAAATTTGATATATCCACGTAAAAATTTAAAAATGTAATGCCACATTAAAGTCTAATAGGTTTAGCTACAACACTGGCGTTAGCTTTAAGCTCCAGCTTGGGCATATCTACACTGTAGTCTAGTGCATGGGATAGTTAAATCTATTATCTTCAATATTAGATTTTCAGCCCAAATCTAGCATGCTTGGAGAAAAGCAAAGAATTGCAAAAACCAAGATGAAAACACCACTCCCGGGATTATGACTACAAAAAGCCATACACACATTGTATTGTGTCCATGAAAACTGTGGAATTGGCGGAAGTTTTCTCTACAGAACACACCACTATATTTTAATCTGATATCTTGACCTAAAATATAGGGCTCCGTGAGAGCCCATTGTGAGGATAGGTCTCACTTTTTGACATAATTCTGACTTTTTGGACTCTTCATTGAAATTGCCAGTAACAGCTGGCTATATGGTGGTTGACTTAGAAATGGAAACCCAAATATCACAGTGTTTCATGTAGTCATACAGATCTCAATGACAGCTAGATAAACCAACAGACAGATATAAAAATGGGAGTGCTCTATGGCGTCTTGTGAAACAGTTCAGAAGAAAAGTCTTAAGCCTCTAGTCCAGTATGGTACGGTATTTAACACCAAATGAAAGCGTCAAAGTACTTTTAAAATTAGATTTAGTTATTTTTTTTTAAATCTCCTTTCACTTATACACTGTGTTTCTTGACATCAGATGTTAGAAACAGGAGTCTAAATGAGTGACAAGTGGCAGTGTTATGAGGGCTGAAATGAAGAAATCATGGTTTCATGTGGGTTTGTGGTTTCGTCTTGTAGCTGAGTCCTACCCCTGTCTGGATGATTTGAGATGAAAGGCACCTAGTGATGAATGGCATCCTTGGCAAGGGATACTGCAGACTTTTTCCACACAAACCACTTATTCTTAACAAATCTGTATAGACTTTGTTAAATATAACTTTTGGTGATCATATAGCCCTCTCCTCTTTCTGTGCTTGCCTGAAATCTGTCAGTGGACTAAAAAGTTACTGCAGTGTAACACAAAGACAGATAACACATATATGTGCTGGTAATATCTTCACACAAGTCTCTTTTCTTCTTCCTAAGGGGTAGAATTGGTTTGAACTTGCCATGAGAGACATTAGTATAAAAGTTGTAATAAGTATCTGCTTCTTGGTTTATCAGTGAAGTTTTTTTTGCAACCAAATATGGCACATATTTAGGGAAGAAAGCAGCTCAAAGATCAGTCACATCTGAAATGCATCAAGTGTTACTAAGAGCAATTTATATTTTCAAGCAGTGATACACGGTCTCTCATTTGCAGGAGGGCAAGTATAAGTTAGTAAGTGATGGAGGACTCTCGTGTTTGATCGTGCGGGTAATAACAGCCATGAGTACCTGCACATATCCACATTGAAAAGGCAGCGTAGAGAAAGTTGTGTGATTTGCTGTGATGAACTGTAGACTGGCCACTCTTTTCTAAACTTCTCCTTTTACTGATGCCTTATTTAAACTTTTCTCTCAAGATTTCACATCCTGGCCATTAGCCTTCTTATTTTATTTTTATTGGTATATATCATTCTGTCTAGTATCTGTGCACAGATTCTTTGGTTGTGATGGATCTTTTATTTGTATTGCTTCCATCAGGGGAGGAAGAACTTGACTCTTTTATTGCTGTCTCTGTAACCATAATGTTTTCCTTTTTCCACAAATTTGCTCAAAGTCAGAAATCTCCTACTCAGATACATGTCCAGATCTTAATAATTGCCATGCATATCAAAGCAATATGCAATTTTCAGATGTCATTTCTCTTTCCAAATTAAAATGTTCATTCATAAGAAAAGCCTTTAGCTCTCATGGTTGTGGGGATAACCTTCATGAGTGGGCTGAACTCAACAGTGCCTGTGCCTAAACCTGAAAAGAGACTGCAAAAAACACATATGCATATATGTAGATATATCTCCAGTGCCCTTGCTTTATGAGAGTTGAGGAAAAGGGAAGAAGGTGAGCACCAGGAATCTTATATATTCTGGTGACCTAACTATCATACCTCCTCATAGCTTTATAAGTTTCTAAAATGAGGCTGCAATCTACCTGCTCCTTTCAGTCTGTGCTAAGTGGGAGATGAAAAAACCTCTCCTTATCCTAAAAAAAGAGCGAGTTGAACCCTGTGCATAACAAGATGCACAAACAAATGCTTCAAAGCTCCAGTGGAAGATGAACAGCAGCTACAGCTGCCTGCACAAAGTGTGCTGCAGAGGGAAGAAGGGTGATGTGCCACCCCTGGGTTGGTTAAAAACAAGGAACTCCCAACGAAGCCTTCTGTTCACTCAATCCCATAAAGAGCTCTATTTCACCTTCCTACCAAGGCAATGTAATACTCAGCTTTTCTGAAGATTTTATAAGAAGAGGAAGGAAATTCTTAAAGAGCCTTCATAATTTTCCTTCTCCTACAGTTCAAGAGCTATCTTTTCACTTTTGAAGCTGTGAAAGGACAACATTTTTTTTTTTTTTAAATTATGTATCTACATTCCTGATGATTGCACAGGCTTGTAAAAACTCCAGTGATAAAGCCAGATGGCTTTATTACTCACAGTTCTGCTAGAAGTTCTTCTTAACTGGACTATAAACAGTTAACTCTTAAAGAAATGCTGAATGCTGTGGTTAATTTTTAAAGTAAATTGTTCTGTCCATCAGTGACTTCTAGTTTATGCCTAAGAGTATCCTGTAGTATATATCTATATGAACTAAGCAAAAGTGGTATGTAATATTACATAGGCGCTTCCAATCTTTTAAAGTACTACCTATAATGACCTGAAATATTTTTGTTGGTCCGTGTTCTGGTTTGTGGCTGCTTTTAGTTGAGTCTCTGTGAAAATATTCTGTCTCCCATCTCATCACTACCATGTACTCTGTGTAATAAACTGCAAGCACAATTTATCAGTCCATAAACTAAAACTATCAAAAATTAATTAATTTGTTCTGCTTCTCAGTATTTTATCAACATTATTGGCATTAATTTTACACAGCTTTTAAACCACACAAGAGCCCATGCTTAAATTTACAATGTATACAAAAGCAGTGAATTATTGTCATATTTCTTCAGTCTCTGTTATGCAGTTTAATCAAAGGAAGCATTTTTGTGTCAAGGTCCTGAACTTCCTTCTTCTAAAGAAATCGTATTTCCTGGAAACATCATTTAGTTTAAGTGCCCTGAATCCAGTCTCCCTCAGTTTTCAAGCTGGTGTCCTCCATTTAGTATCTAGTTGTAAAAAGTTATATACAAAATCTCTAATGTTTGGAAAGTCCTGCATATATTGTAGCAAGACCTACAGGCTCTGAATTAGATGAGGAGCCGTGATGCAGTTGCTTTATATACACAACTTTCTAGAAATTTGCAATCGAAAGCCAAAAGCTTGGGCCATGGGCTTACCTACTGCACTTATGCTGCATAAAAAAACCCAAAACCCAAAAACCAAACAAACGAAAACCAGAAAAGAATTTAATTATTTCTGTTTATAGTGACAGAACTTAAGCACAGAAAATTTCACTCTATTTCAATGAAATGCTAAGTTAGACACATAGTTACTTTCAAGTAAACACTTGACCTAATTCCTATTCAGTAAGGTTATGCAAATATCTTCTCAAAATCTAAATGAATGAAGTAATTCACAAGCTTTAATGCTTTGCAGAATACTGCTCTTTTCAGTAATAAGCTCTTCTATATACAAAAAGAAGTATTCATGAGCTTAACCTATACTTACAACTGCACCGCTGAGTTTGGGCCCAAATGGTTTGTTTATGATCCATACTTGAGCCATGAACTGAATTTCGTTTCTATGATTGTTACTCTTTACCTTAAAAACCTCTCTAACAATGAATTTACATATGCGAAACCTACATAAATGAGAGAAATACACACAAAAATTCTCTTATTTTCTGTTGAAAAACCATATTGCAAGAAAATCTATCATATAAAAGGATCCTACAAAAACTGAAATCAGACTAAAGTGCATCTGTAATTCAAGCTCTTCTAAGGCGCAACTATGCTTTCTTATTTAATATGGAGGCTTCATATTTACTATTTTACCTTTGTGAATCCAGCTATGAACTTGTGTATATGAAACCATTTTGGCTGCCACTGACTAGCTTGCACAGTAGTCGTTTTATAATCATAGTTCTTTCAGGTCTCTTCATGTATCTGGTGTCTCTCCTGTGGGTATTAAGATTTTTACACATCCTCTTCATTCCATTCCTCAACACTGGCATGGCATTATGTGCCCTTCAGCCCTCTGGTACTCCTTGCCCTTGGTGCACTATTAAATTTGGCCGATAGTTTTCCCATTTCTCTGCCTGTCTTCTGTAGAACTCTAAAACATAATTCCTCTGAGCCTGGAGCTCTCACTGCTTTGTATAGCTTTAATTGCCTAATTACCTGTTCAGTGCACAAGGAGGAAGAATTTTAACATTTTTCTTCCTCTGAATGTTGATTTCTGTCCTTTTTTTACTCTTTTCTTTTTCCTTTCCCGCCCCCCCGCCCCGAGTCATCTTAACCTTCTCAGTCTCCAACACCAGAATATCCCATTCCTTCCCTTTCTCTGCTTTACATACCTGTGTAAGTAGAACTTTTTACTGTATATCTTGATTTATCCTGTTATCTTTATTTTGTTAGCTGATTTGCTGCAACTGTCCTTATTAATTTTCTACAGTTTTTGTGTTTTTCTAGATAGTAATCATTATTTTCTTTCCCTGGGCCTTTAGGTGTTCAATAAATAATATATTTTCCTCTAAACACTCTTTGCTTTGTGTTATTTACGCCCATACTCTGCTTTATACCCGATGTATTTTTACTAACTACCATTATTATGCATGCATCATTTGTCTTTACTGAGTGTATCTTGTACCTATCTGGTTGGCCTAAGGAAGTTTTATTTTTATTTTTATTCTATTTTTACTTTGATTACAAGCACAGCAATATTATCTGCTTTCACAGATTCAATTTTACCTTTATGTCTTCCAACATATCGTCTGTGTTACTTCACGCCAAGGAAACCACAGTGGTGTTATTTATTTGCAAAGTTGAATGTGAACACTATTTAGTATTACAAGTGTGCATCTACCCATTCTTCCAATCTCGTTACCACACTTAATGTACTCCAGGCTTTACCTAGGTAATAAAAATCTCCCTTTTCTTATTAGTACTTTGGCCTTTTTGTACTTTTCTTTGCTCAGTCAGTTTATAATCTACTTGCCCTTTCTTTGCTGAGGAATTATAATAGGTTTCTGCAACTACAATAGTTTTGCACTTTGAAACATTTACAATCTTAGTACATAAAGACTTAAGCTGATGTAGTTTCACCCGATCCTTACAACAAATAACTGTAAATAGATCTAATAAAGATACATAGAGTTAGCAAAATACGTGTCTTCTACTGCTTGCATAACATATCTGTGCCAGATGATACTTAGCAATATAAATGCTATAGTAACCTTAGATAAACTTGCTTCACAATTAACAGAAATCTGACAATTTCCATATTGCAGTACATCCCAATGCTAAGGAGACTGGTACTGACCTACTCCCCGTTGTTCTTTGGAAAATGCTCTTCTAATCCCTTTAAAAAAGGTAAAAGCAAATTTATATTTGGTTTGGTATGGAGAAAAAGAAAAACTATCTGAAGAAGAAGCAGTCTTGTGTCAGAAAGACACTGATATTTCAAAGAGCATTAAAGATGTATGTAGATATTAAGGATCATTCTGTGGTACTACACAGCTGAAGCTTGAGATCATTATATGAGTCTCTCATGTGAGCACTTATTAATTTCAATACATGTTCAGTAATGCTACTGAAAAACTACTTTGTTTCATATTTCTGCTGAATCTATTTTGTACTATCTCTGGGAGATGTTGTCCATAGAGTTTTTGTGTTAACTTTGCTGCAAAAAATGTTCCACTGTAAGATTTACTGATATCTAGATTGTAAGGCTTTCTGCAGTACTATTTGCAAAGTCTTTCTGCTGAAAATTCAAAAAATTGAATTTCAGCAGCATGTTCTTTTTTGCAAATGAAGTCTCAAAATGTGAAACAAGTACAATAATAAATAATGTTTAATAGGAGCCCATGTAACATTGTGTTTTTGGAAAAACAAATTAAGAAGAATGTTGACATTAGAAATATTTTCACTGAGATGAAGACACTTTTTCCTACTCTCTGTAGGAATGTACCTTAGACAGTGGTTAATTGTTAATTTTCTCTCTCCAGCATTTCTTCTTAGACTAACCAGTTAGGGCAATCATCACTTGCTGTTTTCCAAATGGAGCATAGAGCTCCATCACTTTAGAGACAAATATTCACTATTTTGTCTCTGAAACTGTCCTGTTTCCATTTCACCACTTTCAAAGTATACGTATGTTCATGGTTGTCCTTATTTGATGCTTTCTTTGGTATGGATCACTGTTCATGCATCATTTATTTATGTCTCTAATATATTCCTAGCGGAAGTATTTCCCTCCCTCTGTTTCTGTCCCTTTTTTAAAAACAAAACAAAACAAAATATAATCTTACTATGCTGAATATCCTTTTTTTAATGCCCTGTGAAAAATAATATTTCACTTAAGCACATCAATGTTGTGCCATGGTTTGACATCTCACTATCTGATTTAAAGCTAGTTGAAGGTTTTAATTTTCTTTCTTTGCAGTCTCTGACCACCCAGTGTATCCTATTTAGCTTTTAATAAATAGAAAGTTTGTTTAATGTATTTTTTTATTCTTATTTTCCTTGGGGCATATTTACTGGTCTTTAAATATTAGGATTGTTTGTTCTATTGCTCTGTAGATTTTATGTGTCCTTAGATGCAGTAAACTAAAAACACCTTTTAAGATGTTAGCTGTTATTCGCAAGGTGTGCTTTTTGTTAGCTGAGTTTGTAACGGTAGAACTAACCTTGCCTGATGAAATGTTTCCTGATGTAGCAGACTGTGCACTGTGCAGATGATGGAATGAAGGAAACTGATAGTAATGTCAAGAGACACTAGACTGTGTCCATAAAGTGCAATGCATTGCTGTGAAGAAATCCCAGAGCTCTGAATGAGATGGTTTTGGAGCTGGAAACATTAAGTCATGTGTAAGGTAATTGAGAACTCAGGCTTGGCACTGTTGGATATCATGTGGGTATATTTGTACTCTTGGCACTAATTCAGTCATCTCTAACACAGCACTGCTATGAAACATCTGTTCTTAATTTCCTGTCCATTTCTAATCTGTGGGATTAATGCTGTACGCTTGAAGAACTACTGCACAGGCTGTGTTCCATATAACTAGAAGGGTGATCTGGATTTGTGCAAGTGTGTGCTTTAAAAGAGTTTAAATGACAGTTATGAGAAGCACATTTTCCTCCATGAAAATCTGCCAACTATATCTGACATGACCCTATCCCACTGCAGCCCCTTCTTGCAGCTGCTGGGCAAGCCAAAAGCCAGAGCTTTGCCTTCAGGAGTCCTTCTTTGAGTCGGAGGGACTTGGCTCACCGGTCAAGGTTGAGGTTCAAAATTTCCTTCTAACTGTCAATCATGCAGATTCAACCATAGTTGTTCAAACATTTTTTCTTCTTTGCTCTTCACACAATCACGTTTAATAAATTCCTGGAGTTGGAGGGCAGCTGGCAACATCACTGTATAGAATGGGACAATGTAGTAATTGCGAATGCATTACCCAAGGAATTTTCTACTTCTTTCCACAAACTGAGCAAACAATCACAGTGTTATTAGTTAAGCATTTACCAGATGATTTCTGTAAATACATTTTAGCTTGTGGCTGCACGGTCAACACATTGCTCCCCATTTTTGGACAGTGTGTAATCAAATAATAAACCAATGCTTTTGAATTGCATTCTAATATTTTCAAAACAATGCGATAATCATTAGTATGAGCATGCAATGATAGTACACATTTTTATTATATTTGGTAATATTTTGACTAGAATTAATTTTCAGTAAACATGGTCAAAAGTTTGATACCAGAAACAAAGTGAAGTAACCATCCTTTTCACTATACTGTTAATAAATCATTATGTTTTCTGAAGTCAGTGGAGAATCTTCATTTTGCAGTAGAGCAGGTTCTATCCTATAAGCTCTGTCTTCATTTGCTTTCTTTGAGATCAGCCATCTGCTTCAGACAGAAGATGTCAGAAACAATTACTATGCTGCAGCAAAGTGTTTTCTTAAGTACTCCAGATTTATTTTTGTTACAGCTAATCATAAAGAGAAATGTGCAGGAGCTAAATCAAATAAAGAGAGATTCAGAGGCAGTAAGTATTTTAAATTGTTGGATAATATTGTGAAGTTGACATTCAGGTTGTATGTGTTTGTGTGTGCCCACATATTGTAAACCATTACAATTTATACACAAACAAACTGCACAAGTTATAAAAGCATAGCAATATTTTTCTTTCATGGTTCTACTGACACAAGAAAAATACTTCACATTCACTATCACAGCCCGTAATGTCATCCACCATTACTCTTTTAAAACATGCCTCTGTGCAGAGCAATGGAATATTATTTAGTTTATGCTCTGTCTTATACTTTTTCAGTATATGAAGAAAGATATGTTCTTAAGCCATAAGTAAGCAGAAGAACTGGCATATCTTCACAGAATCACAGAATGTTAGGGATTGGAAGGGACCTTGAAAGATCATCTAGTCCGCTCCCCCTGCGCGAGCAGGAACACCTAGATGAGGTTACACAGGAAGGCGTCCAGGTGGGTTTTGAATGTCAAAGATCTTAACAGATCCTTGGCTTGAGATTCAGTGCCATGGATGCTGCCATTGTACAGTGTTGCCCTTGGGCTCCGTCACTGACTGAAGGGACAAAGGCTGTCATCTAGCCGTCATTTTGTCCTGTAATACACAAAGTTTTTAGTAGTCTGTATAATAGACATAGGTAAAGCACAAACCAAGAGGGCAACGGTCCTATTATTTGACTTGCTTATACTTTTATCCCCTCGTATGTTCACCTTTCACAATACAAACCAGATGAAAATGCACTATGAATATTAATCTCTGAAATTTCAGCTGTTTGTACCACTCAAAGTAACAGATTATAAAGATATTTTTAAAATGTATGTATCTAACTGTATCCTTTGATTAGATATAGGATAACTACTGCTGACCTGTGTCTTCATAACAATAGCTATGTTCCTGGTGACAACAAGCTCCCATGTTGTGCTAACTATATTTTTCCATCCTACCATTTCAGCATTGCTCAAAATTATATTTAATACAGGTAAGAAATTGTAAAACTGAGCTGGTTTGTATGACTTACAGAAAAATAATGCAGTTTTCTAACAACATTTAATTCTTCAACTGTTAATCTTCATTGAAATGGTCAGACACAATTCTCTACATCATCCAAGTTCTTTTTGGCAGTATATGACTTTTTTTCCTGATAGATTTGCCTGACCTCCCTCTCTGCCTCCCTCCCTCTCCTTCTTTCTCTTTCCATCTTCTTTGAGCTGATACCTAAAAATAATTTAAGTTTCAGATAGGATAAATGGTCACAGAATTTTTGAAAGGTAGCCTCAGTCTTGAGATGATTCATTTAGAAATAGCCATATTTTTGCCTTTTTTAAAACATATCCTCAGGTAAATTGTTAAAGTCTAATGGCTAACTGACAAGTAGAAAAAATCGATCTGATTGGTAATCAATGATAGATCTGATTGGTAATCAGTGGTTCTCAAATATTTTAAGCAAGGCTTCAGCATCTGTTTGGTCAGGTTCCAGACCAGCTTCAGTAAATTCAGAAGTCAGTTGTATCCTTGCTTATTTGTCTCAGAAGCATTTTAGAGCTCACTGCTCAAGTAGTACATACCGAACTTTTAAGATTAATTGTCTTTTTCTTAGTGTCTTTATTCACCTCTTCGATCATTTGATCTTCCTAAGATGTCTAGAGATCCATTTTGAGCCTCCATTTTTAAGATGGCTGTGGTTATCTGGGAAATGCATCATTTGTGCATTTAGGAGACAGTTAAATAACGTGCATAGTTCAGCCTATATGCCCAAGAGTCCACGGAGTCATAGCATGTTTGAAATTCAGGTGTAGCATCCTGTCCCTTTCCCTTGATGCCCATATTAATTCCAGAACAGCTTCCATCATGACGAAGTAAGCATTTCAAAATGCTGTTAGGTTTCCATTATTGCTGTCTGTAAGAAAAGTAAGGCACACATTGAGTCTATGTATGCTTCATGAAAATGAGTAATTATAAAAGACTGCATCAAGATGACCTTGGCAGATGTCAACACTGGCATTGCTGATGCATTTAAGTGCCTTTTCTAAGTGGGAGTCATCAGCTATGCAATTATCCAGTAGTCAAGGAAGACATTTTTTTCATGCTAAGTGAATGATATAGGGCTTGCAGAGCTTGTCTATGTGGTTACAAGGATATCTTGCCATTACTACTCAGACAGATCCCTGATGACAAATCCTTCTTAGGTTTTTTTGCAAAGCTCCATCATGGAATTTTTATCAAAAGTAAAGGGAAGGTGAGAGACAGACATTCTGTCATCCCGAGAATAATATTTTGAAATACAGTAAACACCTATAGAAGGTACAAGCCTTTATAACATGAGTATTCATTTTAATGGAACATGCAATATAGACAAAATGTAAGATAGATTTGAGGTTCTCTCTTGTTTGAGAGTGTCTCCCGTTTGTCTCAAGAAAGGAAATAACTTTTTTGTTTCCCAATTAGAGATGGGTTAATGTAAAATATTTTGAAGTTGAGCTCCATAGGATAAAGCATGAAAAATTGTACATTCATCCTAATGCATCCAGGCCAATTTCATCCATAAATCATGGTTAGGATTCTTACAAGACTTAGGCTTGCTTAGGTTTACAATACATCTTGATTCCTCTGTGATGAGGATACTTTATGACTTCGCGCACTCTTGACTGTCACCCTACATGTATAAAATGTCAAAGCTGGAATCTTTATTTTTAGTATTTTATTTTATTTGAGCTTTCACAATCAGAGCTTGACCAGTTATTATTTTTTATATGTACAAGGTTTACTTAAATCATACATGTTGTCTATTATTAACATTGCCACAGAGGTATAAGGTCAGACTTGTCTGAGATTGTTCATCCTTGTTATAAACAGTGCAGTCAGTGTGCGCACTCTGCTCTCATCCTTAGTCTATTCTTGGTCACGATGATGTAAAATAAGCATTGTAGCTGTAGCTTAATCTCAGCTATCAGAGATACTTGTAGCACAGATTAGTTTGTCACAAATGTCAGTCTTTGACCCTAAGACCTGAACACTCATGGGTCATGAGTCAGGTGAATTGGCAAGCCTGTGTGGAATCCCACTCAGCAGGTGTCTGCAGTACAAGTAGTTTCCTCTCATGAACAGGAATATTAATTCATTAGATATCCTATCAGAAAATCACCCCCCAAACTGTTATTTCTGGATGTCTCAATATCCCTACACAATCACGTCAGAAGCCATGGCAACAACATCACTAAACATATGGGAAGCTTATCAATAGTGTTTTGTGAAATTTAGGAGCTTTTAAGGAACTGACTAAAAATAATTGCTTGTAGTCTAAATGCTTGCTTCAATTGCTGTGTTTGATGTCTGCCAGGATAAAGGGATAGAGTGCATATGTTGTTGCTGGCCAGAATATGTATGAGCTATACGTGGATTCGAGATGAGCAATGAGTAAGTACGAAACACTGCTATGCTTCGATTTCAGAGGTGTTTTTTTTTAAATTAAGCATTCTGATAACCTTTCTGTGCTTGTTTTTAAAAGCACTTCTATCTTTTGGACAAAAACTGCTCAGTAACAACTGCAGATTTTAACACTTTGCAAAATTGGTGCTGTTATGATTATGTGACTAATACCAATAATTACAGTTAGATAATTACAAGGTGAATTACTTAATGCTACTTTAGTCAGTAGTTTTCAAAAGAGGATTTTAACTATATAAAATGAAAGAAATCTGGCACATCAAATTAGACTGATCTACAAATTTTAGGTTCAAACAACTGCAGTCAGATACAGGTGGATGAAATGTCTTTGATGTCTAAAGTAAGATTAATTTTATATGCACACATGATACTCAACACTGCGAAGTCCCTGAATAACTCCAAGAAAATTAGTAGAATCAATGAAAAGAAAGGAAAAAAAATTGGTAGACAGGTGTATATGACAAGTATATAAATAAATATAACCTACTTGAGGGATTCAATGTGACTTCTATAAAAGGAAAATTTGCTTCTTACAGATTTTGAAGTTGTTAACAAACGTGTGTAAAAGTGGTCTTGTTAATAAAGCATACTGGATTTCTTCTATGCTTCTAGAAATATCCCTCACCAAAGCTTTTTAAGGAACCTAGGCAGTCATTTCAGATTTCCTCCAAAGGTTAATCATTACTTAAATTGACTAGTCAATTTTTTTTTTTTTTTTTTAATTGGGTAAATGACAGCTATACAGCATTCTTGCAAGGAGGGAGATCACAGTGCAGTTTTGCAAGGGGTCCATACTGGAATTTGTGCTGTTCAAAACAATCATAATGTCCTAGGAAAGGAAGATGAGCAATGAGATGGGAATATTTGCTGATGATACCAAGTTGCTCACAGCAGTGACAGTGAGAGAACACTGAGTCATTACAGAAGAATATCATGAAGCTGAGTGACCAGCTAGCCAAATGGCATATAAAATTCATTGCAGGTAAATATCAAGTGATGCACGTGGAAATAAACATCTTAATTTCACATCAGAAATAATGAACTTCGAGGTGACTATTACCACTCAAGAATGAGATCTTCTGGCATTACTAAATTGTCTCGTGACAAAGTCATCTCTGTGCTCAATAGCAGTCAAAAAAGCATACCAAATATTATCAATTACTGACAAAGAAATACAAAATCAATCAAAGAAAGTTATTATTCTTCTGACCACAGCACAAATATTGCAGTTCATAATGGCCCCCTCTTCTCAGGTAGATTATTTTGTAATTTGAAAGTCAGGAAAACAAGGACAGAACAGGAGTGACAAAAACTGTAGAATGCCTTTCTTTTGAAGAGCAACTGAGTAGGCTAGGGATCTTCATTTAGGAAAAAAGGTCATCTAGAAGGGACATGTTAGAAATATTTCAAATTTTGAGTGACAAGGAGAAGGTGAACATTTATGGTTTATTCATTCTCCCAACATGAGAATAAGGAGCCTCTGAAAGCCAGACTAAATATGTATAAATGTAGGTAGTTTTCACTTGATGGGCAGGAGATCTGTAGAACCCCATGCTGCAAGATATTGTGCATGCAGGCGGTTTCAAAGGAAAAGAGAAAAAGGACTTGGAAGAGAATTATGTTGAGAGTTATTGAACAGGCAAAGCACAACAACCTCTGAAAATCATTCAAGCTAAACATATTCAGATCCGGGAAGCGGTGTTGGATGGAAGACTCATGCATGCTTGTCTTTTTTATTCTTGCTTTAGCAACAGCTTAAGGCCACAGAAGGAGACCAGGGTACTAACCATACCCTTTGTCAAAATCAATTTGGCCATTCTACTTTTCTCATATTATGTACTGAACTCATTAGTTATCTCATTTTTTGGTAGTAAGTTCCCAGCACTGCTTCTCAGAAGATGCAAAAGTGTGTTGTAGTAGAGAAGAGCTGAATGTGTTCATCTCTTTGACCTGCTACGCTAGCAGGTTTTCTAAAAGCATGTTTCATTTAGACTTACGCTTTCTACAAAAATCAGTAGTGCCACTGCTTTCTTTTAAAACAGAGGTGATTCCCTTCTCATACAACTTCAGCGATTACAGCATTAAGCCAGAAGTGAGAGAAAGGGGGTCCTTGTTTCTTCTTCTTCCTAAAAGGACGTACATCTACCAGCACTGGCAGATTTGAAGACAGTAAGCCTGGTGTATGATACATTGGATCAACTGGGCACTTGAAATTTATGTTGCTACCCTTACATAGAGTATCTTGAGGACTCACCACATGAAGGATACAGAAGAGCATTTTTAATGTGCGATGACTGTCATTATAAGATTTCCGTATTTCTGGAAGTTTGACCAGGGCTGTTGCAGAGAAGGACATTTGCAATATACTGGAAGAAACCAGAAGGAGAGTTATCGAAAGGGAGGAGCTGTTGATGGACTGTCCTCCGAAGTTAAAACTTAGATGGGATGCCTGGCCACACTCGTCTGGTTTTAAGTCACTTTATTTAAGCAAACACAAAAACTGATTCTTTGCACTTTTGAGTGTAAAGTCCCTGGATATTTGCACCAGATTTTAAGAAGTCTTCGCCATCTCTCCTTTGGTTATGTTCTTTATGCAGCTCAATTAGTCATTTCTCTCTCCCATTTTTTTCCTTTTAAACCTTATTAGCTCATAACAAATAAGTAACAATAATAATGGAATGAATTGGGTGACTAAATCCTGGCTGTCTGGATCTTCAAGACAAGTGTTTGCAGACACAGTATCAAGATACTCTCAGCTAACAGGCTTGAAATATACATGAAGGTTTCAATTTTGAACCCTTAAGTTGCAGATAGATTTCCTATGAGACCAATAGCAGATAGACTTGCTCATCATCTTAGCAGTGGGACCCCAGTTTTCACCACTAAGGAAAAATTCTGCTTGCTCTTTCTTATTGTATTGGCTATAAAGAAATCATAATTAGCTCAGTTGCAAAATACCATGAGCAGACAAAATAACGCACAATAAAATCCCTGACCAAAAAATAAGGAACTGATAAGTATGCAAAAAGGCAGCATTAGGACATTATGGAGTGAAGTCAAATCCTCAAATGGTGTAGCCTCTTGTGTATGTTCTGGAAGAAAGCCCAGGAAAGTATGTGGAACATACTTATGCAGTGAAGAAATACTGAAAAGTATAACTGAGATAAAAAGAGACACATGAATATATCCAGTAATAAGAGACTCCATTATATACAGTGAGTGAGGCATTCTCAAGCTGACTAATCTCTCATATCTTGGGTCTTTTCTTACATACCCACCAAACCATTTTGACTGCTTCAGCTGATCCATTCATAACGAAAACTCATATCTTACACATAAAGTTACAAACTCCTCATGAATAACTTAAACTAAGTGGTAGGAATCCATAATAATGGAATCTCAAAATGCAAGTGAAGAGACAACTTTGGCTGTAGACATAGTTGTGAATTTTTGGTAGGCCTATAAACTTGATGATATATTTTGAGGAAGAAACAAATCAGCTAAACATAACAACATCATACACTGCATAAAATCTTTTCACTTTAATGCATTCTCTTGAAGAATTAAACACAGGAAATTAAAGACTTCTCAATTATTTAATTAGGCACTGTTGCAAAACAGTCTTTAGTACAATTTAGGGACGAGAAGAGTAATATGTCTACTATTGAAAAAGACACCCTAAGAAACAATTTTTAAAACTGCATACTGTGCTGGCAGTTCAATATGATATGTATAAAGACATGCATTATCAGAATGTTTCACATTAATGTTTTTAAATATGCATTTAATATGGGCAGTTCCCATGATGATGTGCATAAATACTTACATGAAATCACAGGCTACAACTGTTAAAAGAGCTTATAACTTTATCAGGTTTAAGTAAAGTACATATAATATGAAATTTAGAAAATGTTTATGCTTAGATTTATGCTCTACTTCGAAATCATCACTCAGTTCTGGTACCGGCTATCTCTAGAGTACAAGCTATGTTGAAATATCCTATGAATGGAACTCGAATCTGTTGCTTTCCTACTAGATGATCTTTCGAGGTCCCTTCCAATCCCTAACATTCTATGATTCTATGATTCTATGACCCAAACCTTCATAATTCTTTTATAAAATATGTTGAGGCCTTCTTATTAAGGCATTCTATATCATTACTACAGTAAACATAGGCAAAAGAGTCATATTTTGGTATCTTAGTCGTAAATGCTATTATGATATTATTGAGAAAGTATTGATTGTTTAGGTGTCATAAATTTCACAAGAATAATTCTGGAATTTGGAGACCTTATCCTGGACTAATTACAATTTCAAATGTTTCTTGACCTTTGCAACACACCAATTTTTAATTTGTTTTCTTAGAGGCATGCATAAATATAGTATTTCTGTACTGTAATTTTACTAAATATGCCTTAGTAATTATTTATCAATATCTTCAAATTGATTATGAGTCTGAACTAGTTTGGAAAGGTACAAGATTACAAAACGTTTCTAGTGCAGAAAGATGTTCAACTAAATTACAGGAACTAAACTAACAACATATCTTGAGTTTACAGAGACTTCTGAAAAGTGTCTTTGTCCTCTTTGGTCTTTAAAACCATCTGTCTGAAGAGAAAATGAATAGTAGAATACAGGACTGTTAATATTTGAGACAAAATGTTGTAGATTTCTGTTCAGTGATGCATTTGGCAGCATTTTTCATGTAAATGTGACCAACTCACTCCATCACTCTGCACTTCAGTTCCTTCTCTCCTGCTACTCCTTGGTCCGTCTCATGGCTCTCAAGTCTAAGCTCTTTGAGGAACTGAACTGCTATTCTTGGTTGAGATTTCTGTATGCTCATATAATGCAGACACTACTTTGTTTGGAATTTGGATTCAAGTTAGTGTCAGATTTTATTTCAATATTTGATACCAACTGCATGATACACATTTTTTCTTGGTTGCCGCACTACAGCTGTCTATTGTGTGGAAACAGAGTGACGCTGGTCCTGTCCCCTTTCATCCACAAACTTAGTTTAGCATTTTTGTTTGTGCCTTAAGCTTTACTTTATGTAGGATGTGCTCTGGTGATAATGATGACATTACTTAGTGTGATCACAAGAATAATCACCAAATTATTTGGTGTCAGAATTTTGCAGAAAGTGAGAGAAGGTTGACTTAGTAATGGCGGAGAAGGACTGGAACATTTTGTAAATCTTTTATACCAATCAAGAATCACCAAACACAGGTTATGAAAAATCACAGATGTGGAGCAAAAATTCTGAGAAATATTCCACCAATGCTACAAGCAATGTGCCTGCTGCCTTATTGAATTAATCAAATTCCTCTCAACTCTTCTTACTGTAAAGCGCACTGTAGTATACACAGTGATTTATTTCTACTTGGCAATGTAGTAACTAATGATATATCCATTGAATTTCTTCCTTGCTATTTTGGAGAGCCTTGTAGTCACTCCTGAGTTAAGGGGTTCAATTTTTCATTTAAATCAGATATTGAACATCTTTGCTTTCTTTGAGCAATACTACATATTCTTCACAAAATTACAGCATTTGTTCTTCAGGTAAAGAGCTGAAGTCATTAATTAACTTACGTTAAGTACACACTGGGTACTTTAGGAAATTTAGCATCTATGTCCATCCTTTCTTTGTTGCTATGGGTAGTAGCAAAGGAACAGAGAATCTTTCTATGTATCTATAGAGAAATCTCATCTAAATTCTGCCTACAGGGTAATCAAATTAGCTTGTTAATTATTATTGTGTTTGCAACAGATATTCTGAACAGTATTCTGAAAAACAGCTCAGCAAATGGTTGAACGGGGCTATCATGACAGCAGAAGTAAGGGGAACGATCGCTTGACTGGTTTCTTGTGGCTCTCCTGCCCTGTATCACTGACCGATTAAGGCAGTGTGGTGGGGAGGTGAAAAAGAAGCCCAGCAAGTCCATGGCTTGGGCTGTTGCCTTCAGATTTAAAGGGGTCAACAGCCCCTGCCAAGCTAAGGATCAGGTTGACTTCATTCTGGTTAGAAAGCCCAGCTCGTGTCAGAGCACCCTGCTTGCTTTCTGCTAGCCAGTTGCACCTGTGAAACTGTCCTAAAAATAAACAGTAATAATAAAAAATACTTATTTTCAATAATTTTGTATTTTCACATAGCTAGGGATAGCATACGCTAGCATTCCTTCTCAATTTCTTTATAATTCCTTAGGGAAGGAAAAAAGAATACTAAGGCAGGATATGTATCAATAGTTTAAAGAAGTAAAACTTTACAGGAATTTTATAATTACTTCCAAAGTAAGGATTCAAGGCTTCCAAATTAAATTTAATTTACCCTTACAAGAATTCTAATCACTTGAAAATCAGAAGTGTGAGATTAAAGCCACTACACAGTCTTAATTTGGTCCAGCAGTGATACCTAGTGAGAAAAAATTTATCTATATAATAAAAAATATGCCATTAAAAGCCAGCTAAATTTAATCTCAGGTTTCAAACTTTAAAATGTATTTTTCATAACCATATGATTATTACCTCATGTCACTATAAAGCTGAGATAAGGCTATTGCATGTAGCATCTTAATATATATTTTATCTAGGAGTTATATACATAATTCATATTTATTAAAATAGTTTATTAATATGTCCAAGGTGAGTCAGTTGACCCTGAAAACCACCATTTTAGGCTTTCTAACTGAAGCTAATAGGACTGCTCATCTGGTGCCATTAATGTAGCCAATGTTACAAAGATCAGGGTTAGGACATTAAGTCCGCACTGGGATTTTCTCTCTCCCTCTCTGTCTTGCTGTCTGTTCTTCTCTATCAGTGCAGACTAGGTGTGGATAGTAAGACCAAGACAGGACAGTGAGGCCTACCAGGATAAGACAGACTGCTACTGAGAAATAGAATATTTTTCTGTAATTCTCAATATTAATGTATTTTACCTGTAAATAATTTTGGAAAACTGCTTAGTTTTTCATCAAAGTCCAGAGGTTTCTATAGAAAGTTTATTGACATGGGTAAGACACATTTTACAATTGCTTATACAACAATATAGTAAAAGAACAAGGTTGCATATTCTTGGTTGCAGTTCTGTAGATCTGTGACCAGATCCTTTGTCTGTAAGCAAAAGAAAACACAGGGAGAAAAAGTAAAACCAGGAAGTCACAAAATAGGTAGTCATTTAATGAACGTTGTTGTCCTATATTAATAAATATTCAGATGGTATTCTTGCATTTGAGTGGGCAACAGCTGTAAAAAGAAAGATGAGAGGCAGAGTTTTGTCTCAGTGTAGCTCACTTGGTGTGAGAGCAAATTTTGAGGCAGATGCAGCTGTGACAATCCTGTCATCATCCACCTCAGGCCAACTCACAGAGACAATTCTCCTTTTTATTAAAACTTCTCATTTCTTACTTGCTTTTTCGTTTCTGAACTTTGGAGGGCATACTAGGGTTCAGAGTTGATATTAATCTAATCTGGGCATTATGATGATGATAGAATATTTGACTTTTCGCATTCATAATTAATGACAAAGGTGTCTAAGAGGGCACTATGCTTAATTAATGATTCCTGCACTTCAAAAGCAAAGAAACTGACTTTGAAAGGAAATGTGGCATCAAAACCTTTAAGACCTACTGTTGATAACCCAATAAGAACAGAAAGAAAATTATCAAAGGCTGGATGCACAGCTACGTGGGGAATGATGTGGGTAGGCTCTGGCTTTTGGTGTCTGCTTAATGACCATATTGGATACTGGCAACATCCCTGGCCTCATGCTGTGGATGGCTTTGTGAGGCTGCTCAGCTGCCCTTTCTCCTTTTCCCACAGGAATCCAGTCTTGCAGTCTCCACTCCCCCCAAAATAAATAGAATTCGAAGTGTGGAGAACTTCATTGATGTATGAAAAATGAGCAACGAACTTTCCTGTGTTATTTTTCCAGCTGTCATTGGATGCAACTTCTCATAAAAGATGAAAACCCAGAAAAGGTAATGGAGAAGGAGATTAGGATTAGTTACCAATAACTAGACAAAGAGAAAAGAAGGCATATTTGGTCTGCCCTAGTAGGTTTTGCTGTCTCAGCTACTTTGGTTATTTCCCAAATAGTTTATGATGCAGTCAGGCCAGCAAAGCCCTAGCAGAGTTATAGATATACCAGCTCTTGACACTTTAGCATATATTGCTCATTGAAATAAGAGATAACAGCAAAAGCACTTCTTTGCAAATATAACTATATCAATAGGAGGACAGTTTTAGTGTCAGAGCTAGGCAGTAAAATTAAATCAACTAAACTCTTAAATGCCGACAAGTTTAGACGCAGAGAATCTACGAGGAAAAATAAATAGGGAGTTGGGGTTTGAGGAAGATGCAAGAGGAACAGGAAGGTGATATAGATGATTTGGAATGGTCTTTATGGTGTGCTTTTTCTTTTTTTTTCTTTTTTTTTTTCTTAGCAGATCTTTCTTGTATTTAGAATGGCATGTAGCAGTGGAACTAACAGAAAAAACTAAACATGTAAAAAGTAAAACAAGTAAAAAAGTGTCTGTCATATGTTGAAAAGATAAAGTAAAGTTCACTTTAGAAGCTAAAAGTCTTGGAAAAGTAGTTTTTTAGCAAAACAGGAAACTTTGCTTTTGTGCTGTGAATACTACAAGGCATCCAAAATCATGGTCACCCTGGCAACTGGTTTTCCCCTTGTGAGCTGTTTTACAAATAACTAAATATTTAGTGTATCTGAACAGGAAACATGATTTTCTTTCAAAGAGGAAGGGTCAGTCTTTCTTTTGGTATAGGCTGATATGTAATTCACTTCGATGTACTGTGACTACTACACAATAAGGTCTCATTTATGATGGTATCTTCCCTCATAAACTTTCAGACTCTTCCTCTCCCTGTAAGTAAAGATTATCCCTCATTACTTTTTTTCTCACTACAATCTGAATACCAGATAGAACAAGGCAGAAGTATTTACCTTTGGTAGAGGGTTATGTAGTAAATACTCTTCACCTTAAGTAGCAAACTTTCTTTTCTGCTGGGTGAGAGGTTATAGGAGTAGCAGTCTTTTCTGCGTGTCTCTTCTGCATAAGCCTAACTTCTGAGTTGACATCACTCAATCCATTCATAATTCATACTTGAAAAAGATAATACTTTTAAAAGCTAGAAAGTTAATGATATTTTCATAAAAAATTATATTTTCACTTAAAAAAATCTAAAAAAATGAAATTCAAACAAATGTAAGTTCCTTCAGGATGAGCCGTGGTAATACAAGGTCCTCTACAATTTCTCCCACGAGTTAATCTTCTTCTATTTTTTTTCATTCGAAGTAATTTTAGCAGGGACCACTCAACAATGTCATGAATTTGCATGGAGGACTAGGGCAAAGCTATCATGCTTATGTACCAGAAGCAGGGCAAGGAGGCCAAGGGAACCTCTTGTGGTCAGAAAGGTAGCCGTATGGCCCTGGAAAACACCAAGTGATGAAGAAGGAGGGAGCTGGTAAAAAGAGTCTGAGGTGGTTTATGATTCGTTTATTCATTCTGTACACTTTGACTGTTCCATGTCTAAACAATGATGATAGACATGATAACAAGTCATTGTTACATCATTACATGAGGTGGATATTAGCTAATCGAACTTGGTAGCTCTTGACCTTTCTGCCCCACAGGTTCCTTTCCAGTCTTTCTATCCATGTGAGATATGGCTGTTGCTCACTGCTTTCAGTAATAAGGATAGGGCAGGCAATCAGGGCTTGCAGGTTGAAAACTCATTTGTTCTCCTCTCAAAAAGGTGCTTTTATCCCTCTCAATTCAAAAAACCAGTAGACAGCATTTGTTATAGTGGCTTTGTCTTTCATACATCTCCAAGAACAACAAACAAGGTAAGATGAGATCATCAGACCTCTTGGCACTTGGGAAAATGAATCTTTGTAAAAGAAACCTACCAAAAGTGCTCTTTATAGAGCCACTCCATAAAAAATTTGCTGTATGAAATGAAGAAATGGAGTTCCCTGCAGGTAAGATAGCTCTGGATAATTGAGATCTGACACATACTGCATATCTCTAAAAATAATTAATCACAGTCTGATCAAACTTTCATAAAACAGATAGTGCTTTACATTTGCTTGAAGCTTATGACAGTTAATTATAATTTTGATTATACCACCATGGTTTAGGTTTCTTTATATGTCAGAAGGATTCTTCCTCTTATTAGAAAGAAGTATACTGTAGTTTACTTTTATTTTGCTTTGATGAATTACCCCTAGAGGACAGGTACCTGGTGTCTACTCATTTGGGTGCATATGTTCAGTAATGACTTTAAATGACAAACACTACATAAATAATTTTTTTTATTTTAACTGTGTCGCATAATTTATAGACTGATTATGTGTGCTTAGTTAATATATACACAAATAAGACAGCTGTGTTCTACTTTTGTTTTACCAAACCCAGCAAGTATTTTATTTGCAATAAAGAAACTGAAGGGCCATCAAAGCTGTATACAACCATCTGCTTCTGAAATTAGTTTCATATAAGGTACTTAAGCCTTGACGTTGCTCTTCTGTACAGGAAACTGAAAATGCTGTCTTTTTTTATTTATTTTTTTTCCAAGTATACAGTTGAGTATTAAGTTTTTAGAGCATTGTTAGCAACACATAACTTACTCCTGTCTCTCCTCATCTCCATTTGTGAGCACAGGTACGGTTACAAGTCAAAGATTTTGCATGAGAAATAAATTGTACCACCAGTGCTTAGAAAAGTGCTGACTTCCTGATTAAATAATAAAATCGCCGATGAATATGATACATAACATGATGATAATAATAGCATAAAACTGTAATGTTGTTGAAGGCTGGTAGATGAGAGATCAGGTGTTAGAAAAAGCCAATCGAGCCAACTGTGGTATCTGTTGTACCAAAGTATTACTGCTGTGATACCAGCTCTAACTTATTAGACCAGCAGGAAAGCCCATTAAAGCCCCATATATTAAAGTATTTAAGGTAGTCCTATGAAAGTAAGATGAGACTCACCACAGGGCTGTTGATTTTATTGTATACAACATGATGTTTGGGGAAGGTTCACTATAGAGACTTAGATTCTTAAAGTGGCAATTAGGTTAAAAAGTCCAAATTAAGCATCAGTGGCATTCAAAAAATCTCCTTTCAGCTGCTGCATTTCCTTTCTGATGCCTAAAGTCTCTTGACACTGAATTTTCTGCCAGGACATGTATAGAGCTGCCTAAATCTTTAATTACCTGGCTTTTGCTGTATCCTTAGTTTGTGAGGGTTGTAAAAATAAGGCATTTTCCCATTTTATATATCTTGGACTGCATGAGGCAGGAGGTGTGATCAGAGTGTACTCTGTGTGTACTTGTGATTTCATGCCTTAGAAGGCAATAACTAAGAAATAGAAGAAGAGCTGGAAAATGCTGTGATGGAAAAAGAAGAATTGAGTGAGGACAGATATGCTTCTCTCCAAAAGCCACAATTAGATGTCTTGTCTGGACCCCAGGAGAGCCAGACTCAAACACCTGCTTTGAAGCAAAGGCTTCAGCTTCAGCATGCCACCTTCCAGAACACCCTAGATAGAGACAAGAGGGCATCCTGCCATATAACTCTCTTACAATGTTTCTATCGATGTTGCTTTATATTATATAAAGTGCATAAATTACAATTCATTAGCTAGAGAAATGAGCTAATGCTGCAATGTAAACTAATTAGTTGTTAGTTGAGTTACTGAATAGTTTATCCTAAATTCAAGTCCTTTCTCCAGTGACTACCTTGCACAATCAGGAACAGCTTCAACAAAAAAGACTCAACAAGACTGTACCTCAGCTACTGTGGGATGACCTGCTTAGGGATGATGAAGCCTTTGGAAAGGAAGAGACTGGATCCTGACTATCTGGCCAACCAGATGACTGCTCTAAAAGAGATGGGAGTATTTCTTAACATCTTGCAAAAATGCAGGAATGCTTAGGTGGGCAAGAAAGCTTAATTTGCTAGGGTCGTTGCAATCCTCTTTGACACCTCAGGTTTAGGATTGTTCTGGGCATTTCTGTCCGACTGGATTTAAGCATTCCTGTCTCCAGCTTCTCTGTGTTTAGGGTCACAAGAATACACTGGTGAATCTCACTGTTGGAGTGTTTCCAAAAGTTGCAGTTCTTGGAGTAGATGAATTTATTTTCATAAAATGACAGTTTAGGCTGTGTAGCATGTTTAGTTGTCACTAGCTATGTTATATGTGGAAGATTCTGTTAAATTCTTGGATTTTGTAAAATCCAGGGTGATATTTTTGTGTATTTCTCTCTGAATATTATAGCAGGTTTTTTCTTTTTTTTTAATGTGGGAACATATTTTCACTTCACCATGGTATCATAGCTAATATTTCAAAACTTATGTATTCCTTCTAGAAACTCATATAATTTACCCAATATGAAGTATATCATATGGTCCTAGATAGTAAATGTAACGTCAACAGAGAAAATTCTGCAGTTTGTTCCCACTTTTTCCATAGGGCACATATTTGTTAAAATGGAGTTCTATTTATCTCCTAGGTAATCTGAGAAATGGAAAAACTGTCCTAATATCTGCTTCTGTTCAGCAATCACAGAAGGCAATAGCTCCCAGAAGCGAGACCAAGGATTAGGTAGTGTGTGGCAGGCAGTGAACAGAAACCTCTGTCAGGTGGAAATGATAATGAAGCTCTTCAGGATCTGTAGTATATAAAGCATTGTTTGATAGTTTCCAGACATGACAGAAACTGGCAGGCAGATATTAGAGAACAATTCATTAAAAAAAACCTAAACCAAACCTACCAAACAAACCAAAACCAAAAAAACCTCCCATAATCCTAAACAAACTGCAACAGTTAAGATTTTTCTATTTGAAAACTGGGACAGATTTTTTGTTCATTGTCCATGAAAAATCAGTCATGTGTCAATGGAAAAGAGGACATCAAGTGTTGTTCTAATTAAAAATAGCATCAAAGATACTTCGACTTCATGCCAGCTACAATCAGTGAGTTGATAGACACTGATCTCTATCCCATGACAGAACAGCCCCCTGGTCAATATCAAGTAAAACGTTTTAGAAAAACTACGTTTAACCTTTTAAGGTTGTTCGCAGACCACGATTTCTGTGTAAATGAGGGGTTTGGAAAAGAGAACACCTTGCTAATTGTGGCCCTAATATCAGCCACATGTCTGATGTGGCCTGAGAGAGTTATAATTTTTTTCAGTATTTTCTTGGTGTCAATTGATTTTGCTTCCAGAAGAACTTTGTGTGAATTTATTCAGTCATCTTGTAATATTTCTTTTATTATCTCTCAATGCATTAAAAATAAATTACAATTCCCCAGAAGCTCTGTAGGTCCAGCTAAACTAGTCGTAGTGTTAAACTTTTCTTGTATTTCTGACAACATTTTCTACATTCTCATTAACTGTCTGGGACAGCAATTTCCTTTCTCTTTCACGATCACATTACTGTGCATTTTAGTGTGTTTTTCAGTGACAACAGTATGTGAAAGATCATCCAGTATTTTTACATTATCATTCATTACAGCTTTGTCTCGGTTCTCTTATTCTCTACACTTCTTGTAAGGCAATCAGGACATACTGTAGCGGCTTTTGACATGCCCTAGTTTATACTGACTTCTGGCCAATTCAGTAAATCCAGTTATAATAAGACTAATTGTCCCTGAGGCTTGGCCACATATCCCGCACTCTGGACTGACAGTTTTGCTGCCATCTATCTTTGTTATAATGCATTCTGAGAGAATAGATTTTTTTCTGCACAGCCATAAAAGTCTCTTTCTCAGTCCTCCTCTGACAGCCCACTTGTAATTAGCCACAGTTTCTTTATGATTTTTTCCAAAACCCCACATAGTTCCTTTTCCATTTAAGTCCATTTAAGTCCATTTTTCCATTTAAGTCCATGTATATCTTCTTATTACCTGTCTAATGACTAGTTCTCAGTAGGACTATACTCCTCGTTTAGTTTTGGAACTGGGTCTAAGATATTCTATCTCATATACTTTTCTACAATTACATACCTTTGTTCCAGCATATTCTTGAAAGTTATCAGGCCTGTTCTTTGTACAACACCTGTTCTTGTCCTGCTGTCTTACAGCAAATACTAGAATTGCATGGGATAGTGGGATTCTGGGTTCAAACGTACATTGATTGTCTGAAATGTATTTTGCTAGTTCAACTTTGCTTTCAACATACTCTGTAACTCCTAAAGCATTCTTTCTGGAGTCTTTCCCCCCCTCATTATGAACCTTTTGCTTCTGAAGAACTCTTAAAAGCTTTCAGTTCCCAAATCGATTACTCCTTTTTGTGCTTCTACTGCTGTAACATTTGTACAGTTCCTTTGAACATCATATGTGCACCATTCAACCTGACGGTTATTCTTTTCTCTTTCAAAATGGATAAAGATTTGAACATGGGGTTAATGTAAATTTCATTGTGACATCATAATTTCTGTCTGTCTACACAAAAAGTGTGAAATAAGCTTCCCATTAATAGTCATTAGGTTTCTTTCATTGAATGCCTCAGCACTGTTACACCTGAAAAAGAGAGGCAACAAAACCAGAATGACAAGGAATCAACTTGGGAAATTCTGTGCTTTTATCTTCTTTTAAGTGGCATTTTACTGTTATACTCAAAGCAAAGGTATATCTTAGCTACTACATATAAATACCACAAACATTCCATAAATCTTCATCATTTCAGGCACTCTTAAAATTCACTCATGACACACTAATATATAGCTTCATGTAATCTACGAACACATGTGAAGGGTTTTGCACTTTCTTCACTACGTCTTTGTCACTATAAAATAATTCTTCAACATTTCCCACTCTGACAACCTTTAATCATTCTTCTCATAATTTCTAGTACTGAATAAAATACATTATATTAAAAAAACCTCATCAATGAATCTCAGAAAGTTCTTTCAGGTCATACACAAATAATTTCTGGGTTTTAAGCATTGTGTCCTTTCCTCTGTTCATTCTAGTGAGCATTCCTTCTTTCCTGCTCTGAAAAAAACTATATAAGCTCTACTTTTACTTTAGTACTTTCAAAAATTAGTTGCCATATTCTGAGTCTTCTGTATTAAATGGGATGAAAATTATTCAAAGATAATTTCCAAATATTGCTGATTCTCTTTCTTTAGTTTTGCTGATCACCTCAATAGCTTCAGCAGAAGTCAATTTCTGTGTTATTACGTTATACAGTTTGGGTTTTTTTCTTTTTCACGTTATTACTGACCTGCCACTTTCTCCTTTATTATCTATCTTTTATTTCAGCCACAGGATCCTCCCACTGATGGCTTTTTGATGACTGTTTTATTTATTTCCCACAGCATTATCTAATACTCCTCTATAGTCAGGACTACACCCTAGGCTGAGTCTTGCTAATTTATTACTTTTTAGCAGTCATCCTTTCAGGTAATATATTAACAGTTTAACAGCCTAAGTACTTTACAACACAGAAAATGTTCTTTTGCTTTTTTTGCTTAAGATAGAAATATGATCTTTATCAGATTTTTTTTTGCTCTTTCCTCTTATTGTTTTGGTTCCCAAGGATGACCATCTGCATTTACGAAATATGCTTTAGTAATGTTGCCAGCAGCAACACACAGTCTTTTGATGTTTCTATAGTTACTTGATGATGAGCTAGTTGCACTACAGTAGCATGATAAAACCTGCCAGGTTACATATTCAAAGCAACATCTTTATGAATTACCTTGCCATTTTTCTTTTATTCTCCTTCATTATGTTGAGAATGATGTCTTAGGTGTGCAGGATTCTTGCTTCTAGGTGCAAGATCCCACAGCAGTTTTGTTATACTATTACCCTAAAACCAGAATCTAACAGTGGATCACAAATTGCATTCTTCAAAGAACTCAATAACTCTGACTTTAAGAGCTAAGAGTACAGTTCTAAACCACAGAGCTACGTTATTAACGTAACTATATTTTTATTATAATTTTTCTTAAAAAAAATAATTTGAGATGTCTGTACCATTCCCTGCTATAAAACCCTTTATTTCATGTTGTACATCTTTTAAGCCACACCAGTTAATATTTAATCTCTAGTGTGTTTGCTCTTGCACCATCACTTAATTTTTTTCACAAGTTCTAAAAGCTTTCGTCTTGCCTTATTTTGTTGCGCGAGACAACACAGCCTATGTCTGGCATTTTTAAAGGTAGGATTTAATGTAAAATAATGAAGTTGTAACAATGTAGAGCATATTCGGGTGTATCTGTTGAAAAAGATGACTTTTAACTAGATATTCATAGAAATACAAGATGGGTGTGTCGGTCAACAAGTTTGTTTTTAATCCTGAAACTCCATTACTTTTTCTGTGTTAGATGACACAGCCCAGAACAGGGGTGCAAACACAGATCTTTTCAGGGCTAGATTTTAAAGCCTTTATTGTTTGGCTGCTGCGCTAATGAAAATGTTGTCTGAGAAGCTGTTTGTTTGCACAGGGGATGAGGCAGTACAACACAACTCCAGTGTCATGCAAAATTTTAGGAATATGAAATTAATCCTGGTGATTGGCACTTCTGGCTGTGAACATGGATTATTGTAGTCCGTTGTGATAAGCCAGATGCCAAACTCACGTCTAAGCCAGTAGCTGTGCTCTGATGTTACTGTGTCCTGTGACAACTTTGCGTACATGATCTGCGTTTCATTGTGCTGCTGCAGCATGAGTGGTTGATTTTTTTTTTCTTGGTGAAGAATAAAAGCCCCTGTGTGTTATAGACACACCAGAAGACAAGTGTGAATACCGAGTACTGTCAAGTGTGGAGGGATGTAGTCTGCAGCTCTCTGTGAAGCAAAGCTACCACTCTAAATTAAAAGTGAAAAATGGGCTCCATCTTTATCGCTATTTGTGCCTTATGTGTTTCGCTGGGGAGAGATATTTTCATTTAAGACTCAAGGCTGGTTAGGGACCTAGCTAATGGCAAGATCTTTGGCAAACTTGGCAACATAATCAAACCTATAGATATCTATAGAATAAGTTATATTCTCTAAGGAAGACTGAGTAGGAAAGAAAAGCTTTTTTTCTTCAAGTTTCTTAAGATTGTTTCAACTTAAACTTTAAATATGTGTGATATAATGTATCTATTTATATACTAAGCGTATTTTTATAGTGCATTCTCTATTCTGAAGGGATCTGGAGAGTTGTTACTCAGACATTTGGATTTAGTCATTGTAAGTTTGAATTCTATATTGCAGGTTTCACTGGAATATTGCCTTATATCCATTCTATTCTACTTCAAAATGACCCAGACCTATGTCTTCTTTTTTTTTTTTTTTGGAGCAAACAGATTTTATGAGCATACTGGTTGTAGCAATAGTCTAGGAAGATTTCTGAGATGCAGAGCACTTCGGTCACATAAGGCCGGTCAGAGAAAGCATTCACTTGTGAGAAGTGGCGAAAGAAAAATAGGAAAGGCAGACTGGTAATAAACAGCAGTAAGAGAGAGAGGGAGAGCTGCAATATTTAAAATGAGAGATTTTTCACTCAACAAATGTATTTTTCAGCAATACATGAGACCTTCCTGACAGTTTGGACTTAGTATTCTATGAGGCCAGAAAAACTGAGTTGCAAAAGTCTTTGCAACAATGAAATCATCCATCTTTGGCCAGTTCTACTGTTACAGGGAACTAACAATTAAAGGGTTAACCACGTAGCAAAGGCCTAGAGTTTTGTGTATTATGTTAAGACACAGAGCCTTATTGAATGCAAACATAAGAAATTTTACAGAACCCAGATGTAACCTGGAGGAGACGAGACAACAAAGATCTACAGCAGAAAGGAGGGCATCAATCTGGTTTCAACTGACTTGGCAGTTTAGGTTTAAGTCAATTCAGCATACCAAACCAAAGGTAAAAAGTTCACAGTGACAAAGCTGAAGGAGCCTTCATCCAAAGACCCCTCCTCAGTGATGAAGCTGAAGGAGCCTTCATCCAAAGACCCCTCCTCAAGACCACCAGGTGACACTGCGCAGGCGCAACAGGGAGGGGTCAAGGAGGGGACTATGGAAATGATTTCCTGGGACTCACTACCATGAAATTTTCTAAAATGTCCTGAGAAGGTGGAAAGGCCACCTCGCTGTTATTTGCCCTGGTGAAGCTGAGCTGCTGGAGCCAGTGAACCAGCTGGTGAACCTCTGTGGGGATGGGAGCCAGTGCTTTTCAGGAGTTTGTTCTCTCTAAAACTGGTATAAGACAGGTCAGTCTCTTTACTATCTCCATCAGCTTGACGATAATTTCTGACCTCTCTTTTGCAAACTCCCACAAACACTTGGCAGAGGAATGCACTGCATAGCTTCTGAAAATGCTAAGTGGTGTCAGTGTACTAGATGGATACAGAGTGGTTCAAAACCGGAAGTTTATAAACAGTTTAGAAAATGCAACAGAAAACAAACAAACAAACAACAAACACCACATTAAAAAGCCCACCCTATTTTCCTAACATTCTGAGAATAATGTTCATTTCAAAACCACAAATATTATCTGCGTGTTTATATTCTGTGAAAAGTTGTCAGAAAGGTAGATTTTAAAATTCATGCCACAATCTTCTTATATTTCTTTTACAAGTATACTTCAAGAAGAAACACTGTTATTTCTGCGAAACAGTGTTGTTTCAGTATTGCATGTGGTTGCTTTAAGGAAGAAAGGATTAGACTTTGTAAATACAGGAATCTTTACTGTCAGAGCCCTTTTAAAAACTATGGTCTTCCTTATGCAGTCTTACAACTATCAAAATATTCAAGTCATTCTTCCTCTTCCACGCTTATTGTTGGAGAGAAAACTAGCCATAATCCACATGCAGAAGAGTAACCAAGTCATAACCTGGAGATTCCACCTTAGTTAAACAGTAATGAATTTTTATTTGAATTATAGTACTGTTGGTGAATGAGTCTCTAAATGAGCCTAAACACCAGGTAGTAGTTAATTAAGTGAATTGATTGTTCCTCAAAAGAAACCGCATTTTCTTAAAACAATATTATGTTAAAGGGGAAGGTAAATTTAGATAATTCAAAGAAATTGTAATTATCTACTGCTATGTACTTCTGGGTATAAGGAAATGATTATTTGTAATGACTTGTCCCCTTTTCAATGATTATTTAGGTATTATTTAGTCATCTTTCCTCATAGCATACTGCAAATTATATTCTTCCACAATGATGACATTATAATTAAGAAAAGAACACACATTCATATTATCCTTTGTATATTTTGACAAAGCACAATTAAAAAACTTTCTGTGGGGAACAATAAAATAAATGAGAGAAAATGTCCCACCAAATATTTCCCTTTCGGTATCCCCTGTTAATATTTTTATGAGCCTCTTAAGCTTATCTAAGAGATTTTTAATGCAGCAGGGTATGTTATTAGGTTTGTATTTTTTTGCACAATATCATACATTTCAGTCTTTATCACAGTGGGAACAATAAAATAACAGACCGCAATGCATTAGCATCATAAAGAAAATGTAATAAATGGCTTTATAACTGTAGTAAAAGTTGCATGAGCACCAGCAGCTGTAACAGAGATGTTGCTACAGCAGCATTTTATGACCTAATAGCACTCAGTGGACTGATAATATTATGTGTGTGTGTGTGTAATGCAGCAGGTTCCAAGGCCTAGATTTCAATTCAGATAAATAATTGAAAGCACTTTTAGACTTTTCCATAAAATGTTTAATAAGAGATCAAATCCTCCCTCCCTGTAGTGGAAAATTAAATAGTTTTTACAGGGATGTTTTATGATGAAACTCTATTATCTGTAGGAAGAGAGAGTATTGGTTTTATTTATTTTTTTTTAAATGTGGTTGTTAGAAATAAAACATATTTGAAGGAGGTCTTGTTTTCTTTGTTTCTAAATACCGGTAGTAGAGAATGATACTTGTTTTTACCCTCAGTTTCCATTTCCTGATACTTGGAGACAAGGACTATAATAATATTTGCTGAAATACTTTGGATATGATAGTAATCATGACACAATGTGTCTGCATTTCTGGAATGAGAAAAGAACAGGAGGGCTGCAGAAGAGTCAGTCTTTGGAAAATGATGGGATTGATAATCATACAGTATAAATGCGCAATTCATCTAGGGTTCTCTAGCTTTTCTCAAAAAAAGAGTGATAACTATTTTCCTATCTCCTCAGAAGAGTTGAAATGCAAAATGACTGCTGGATGAGTGGGTGAAAAGATCATACAGTGTACAGTCTGCAAGATCATGTTATCATTTAAAGTGCACAAAATACATATTATTTATGGTTTTTGAAATTACTTCCCTTCCTCTGTTTCAAAAAGGAATTACTTGTTTTAAAAAACGTGAATGAAAGTGAAGCGGGATATATGTTACATTAACTACTGTATTAAATGCCCTTTTGAAGCACATTAACCTACTCCTCACTGTTCTGAATGCTTAAATAATAACTAATGCAGAATTTCTTGTTTGTCAAAGTGCTCCTTCTCTGAGTATCTTGCTTCCTTTCAGTGTATCTTAAAACATTATTCAAACTAACAGAACTAGAGCAACTTTGAAAGTGTGGGTATTCTGAGATCCCCCTTATTTCTCACTTGGATACTCTCTTAGTCCTTTTGCTTTAGCCAAAGTTAAAAGCAGATGGCATCAGATAAAAAATACATTCTTCAAATATTATTCCCTTTCCTTGTCTTCCACCCTTCCCAAAAGAAAAAAAAAAATCTTATGGCTTATAACAATGAGCTTTATCAGCATAAAATTTTCAAGGTCACTTTAAAAAAATTTTATAGTTGGATTCTGGAAAAGCTGAAAAAACTTGGGTAAAGGATAATGCCTTGTGAAGCAGAGAGTACAGAGACAGAAAGATGAGATGACATTCAGATGTAAAAGAGAAAGGTGTTGAAATATACGTGTCGAATTTTTTTGGAGTTATTGCTTTAATGTGCTTCTAAATTTTTATATTACGAATATTATAATAGATCATCTAGATCCTATGAAAAGACTTCTTTATTGTTTTAAATCTAGATGAATTAATATAGTAATAAAAAGGGATGGAAATATAGTTTTTAAAAATTCATTTATATGTAATGAAAAATCTACAGAATTATTTTTGGATGGGTCTAATACAGTTTTTGGTCTGGCAAGGTAATTCCTTCATGCTAATCAAATGTAAGTAGGTAGGGTGATCTCATGCACTTTCAAATCAGTTGAAAGATTTTTACTGTGACATTCAATGTTCAAACTGAGAAAAAACTTAACCCACAGACCTACCTTTTACTGTTTTCTCTTTGCGAAATTGTGGATGTAATTTGGTGAGAAAAAATGGACGCTATGGCAGCTTGGTTATTATGTTTAGTGGCAACATTGAATGAACAATTAAACTATAATTTAGTTTCAGTTACTTTTAATAGAAAAGCATCTTCTGCTGGTGACAGGCTCTGTGAACAATTCTTGGCGAGAAGAAAGAACAGTATTGCAGTTCCTTCCATTTCTGTTGCACAGTTTATTTCAGCTTCCTCTCTGCAACTGTATAAATGACAGTTGTTTTAGGATTGCCTAAAGAGTCAGAGGTAAGAAATCTCTACATTTCATAGGTCTTCCACAAGAAGTTTTAGCTATTTCCAAAATAATTCGTTCTTTTGTAGTGTGGAAACTAATACAAATTACCAGCTTGCTCTGGCCCTGTCAGCCTCTCCTGAGACAGATGATTCCTTATGCAATCATCGCTTTTTAAAAGCACATTTATGTCACTTTATACATAAATGCGTTATAAAATATTCATTTTTGCTATCAAAAAGTGGAGGCTCGTGCTACAAGACAGAAGTAATAAGTTGTAAAAAACTGCAACAAGCGAAGGATTTCTTACGAGAAGCTCAGAGACATACATTTCATTGTTCTGTGGAAAGAAATGTAAACTGTACCTGTAAAGTGGGTAAGCAAACTCATGTACGTACACACTGAATTTGTTATTTAAGATCAATTAATATGAATTTTTACTGTGTGCACAACAGTGGCAGGAAGAAGAGGCAAATGGCTGTGTGATTCCTAAGGCAGGAAGGAAGCGCCAGGCTCATAAACGCGCTCTTGTGTCATGAGACATTTAGTGTACAACAGGATAACACAAACCTGTAATTTCTGTTGATTGAGCTGTAAGAACTGAGCACTAAATATTCGTATTTCTCCAGCTAATTAAATTGGGTGAACATAGGTTTCACAATTGAAAGCAAGTATTTAGATTAAATTCTAGAACGTTTTAATTATAATGGTTGAAAGGATTAACAAAGGATATGGTAAGAGTTATGTTTTCCAGATCGGGGCTCTCCATTTTTTTAAATAAACACTGTATCCTCATTAAAAAGTTTATCTTTGTTTAATGCTTAAATATGTAAATATTACCAATTCAGTTTAGTTTCTTGTCATTAAAGAAATATTCTTGTGGGTTGTTTTCAGAGCGCAAGAATATCTAACATAGCTAAGGCCATAAACTGAACAATGTATAATGACTGGAGGAAATAAACCCCATAATTAGGAGCTTACTTAGAGCCACTTTTTTTTTCCTTCCCCACTTCCTGGCTTATTTTCTGTCTACCTCTGAGGATATGAAGGCAACACTGTTGGGATATTTGCTTTTTTCACAGATGCTGTCAGTGCTCAATTTCCTTGGGCTGTGCCCACTTTTCATATTGTTAACTGTTGCTATCTTCATGTAGGAAATTTCTGTGTAAGCACAATCTTAATGAAGTGGAAACAAATAGTCTTCCGCAATTTTGAACTTCTCTTTGAAGCTGTCAGGCAGTGGGCTTGGACAAATCATCTTTCTGTCCCTGGAGAACTCCTACTCCATCAGTAGGAAATTGATACTTGGCTTCAGCAATTTTCCTCCTAAACTTGGTTCCTTGCTGCTTTTTTTCTGAGCTGGTTAAAGGGTAACAAGAGGCAGGCAGATGGACTGCCATTGGAGACTGACAGAGTTCAGTGTCAGGGCTTAGGATGTTTGGCATATTTGTAAACGATCCGGAAAAAAAAAAGGGAAGAAGTGGTCAACTGTTTCATTGTTAATAAATTGCAACAAAAGACTGTGTGGAATTGTTGATCTGCTCATGATGCAGAGAGACTAGACAATAAAATGGCATGTGTCCACAGGCAGAAATGAATTTTGTGGGAAAAGGTATTCCAGTGATGGGCTGTGCACTCAGAAGAGATCTTTGGTGTTTAGATTTGTCTGTTCTGTGAAAAGATCAATTTGGTGCTGGGTAATGTTTAGTAAAGGAAAAGTTAGCATTTAATAGGAGTGGAATAGGAAACATTATTATGGTCATAATACCATGTATTACTCCATGATTTCTGCTCATCTTGGACTAAGAAGTGTGCTGTTCTTACACCATCAAAAATGAAATAATAGAACTAGAAAAGAAACAGAGGAAGATGGTGGAGATGAATGAAAGATACAGAGAGGTTTCTGTAGAGAAATTGTCAGTGTTCTTCAGTCTGGAAAATAAATGACTGAAGGGAGGTATGCTAGAAGTGTGTAAAATCATGAGCAATATAGAGGGAATGATTAGACACAGTTGTTTCTTTTAATTTGAGAAAAAAGGGTACCAAATGAAACTATCAGCAGAATCAAAACCAACCTAAGGGTGTATTCACACAGTGCACAGACAAGCTGCAATGACAGCCAATTGCAAAGTGTTGCAGCTCTGACTCAGGGCACTGCAGATGCTAAAAAAAAAATGTGTTCAAAAAAACAGTGAGGCAAAGTCATGGAAGGAAAATAAGACTCTAAAACCACAAGGGAGCCACATCCAGCTCAGGAAACCGAGACTGCTGGATGCTGGGAAGATGTACTGAGGAAGCATCCCTGGACGTGGGCCATGTTTGCATATTTTCCTTAGATGTTTCTTGTTGGCCAACATCAGAAAAAGGATGTTGAATCTGCTGAATCTTTCATCTAAACACAACATTCTATCTGATGGTCTCACACTCACATCAATGTTACTTTCTGTTATGTGTGGCTTCAAGGGTATTTATCATTCCTTCCTTCTTTAAAATTTAAGGAATCTGGGTGTAATTCCATAACAATTTTTAAAAGAACATGTACTGATTTCCATTTTTTTTGTCTTGTGTGTTTTTCTTTCTCATATCAAAGATTTTATTTTACTCTAAAATTACATTTTTTTCTATGATTACTATTCAGACAGATGCTAGCTTACCCTGGCAGGAAAAAAAAAAAATGATGTGTTAAAATATAATCTGTTTTGTCTAAAATCTGCTAAATTAATTGAGAACTTCCATCACTGAAGCAGAAAATAAGGTTGAATTTGTGTAATGAATGATGCCTGGCTAATGATACTGAAGACCATTAGAGCAGGAGAGACAGTGTTTTCTCCACTGATTGAGGAGGGGGTTAGAGTTGAGAAGAGGCTGTGAGACTCGGGGCTGAGTGAGAAGAATGTGCAATTTATGCAGAGAGCAAACAAGGAAATTTGAGAAATAAGTTAGAAGGCAAGAGAATTAAAGCAGGTCACAGAGGTAGAAAATAATCAACAAAACAAGGTGAAAATTCAGAAGTTGACGCAAATCATCAGTGTTGTATTATGCTGTGTTTTCTGCCTCTCAGTTCGCACATGTTTAGGATGTATGTTGGCCACATGAACCTGGTTAGAATCCCAGTCTACATAGCAGGGCAACATCTGAAGGTCTATGCTAAGTACTCTTTTTTTTCTTTTTTTTTTCCTTCTAGTCATTCACTGAATGGTGGGAAAATCTTGCATATTGTTCTCACTGAAAGTTTTGGAATAAACATAAAATGAAAAAACTTGGGTATTCAAGTCTCTTGTTTATCCATAGTAGACCCTTCAGCTGGAGAAGACTGTGCTCTGGTGAGGTACAACATTTTTTAACTGTCTTGCATGGTATGACTGAGGTGACAAAAACTAAGTACTCTAGCTTGCTTAGCTTCTACACACCATCCTCTCAATTTTTATGGTTTTATGTCACTCATTTCAATGCTTTTCTGAATCTAAAAGGACGTTGGAAAGATCAAGTGCATGTTTGACATTTTAACTCCCTTTAGAACGTTACTTTTTCTCTATTTTTTAAAAAATCTTAGACTGTCTACAGTTGTGGGGGTTTTTTTGGTTTTTTGTTTTTTTGTTTTTTTTTTTTTTTCTGAAGAGTCTTATGTCTTTAAAAAGCAGACTTGAATTGCCACATCCAAAATGACATGATCCAGAAGCTGATGTGAAATACAAAAGATTTTTCATCCTAATTAATGTCGGAAAAATGACCCAAGCTTTAAAAAGCAGTGTCTGTTACATATCACTCTGACTTCCTTCACCCAAATGGGCATTGAAAACTGTGTGGGTTCTCATCATGCAGGACCAATTTGTTTTCAGTACCCTGTGCACAAAGCGGGTGATCACCACTGATGTCTTTCATTTGAAATGTGATTAGTCACAGCAAAAAAAAGCTTTGAGTATTTACCTCTTCTTTGGCTTAAAATTATGTGCTTGTTTTTCAGTCTCATTAACTAGCTTACCTCTACAGACTGACAATGCCGTAAAACTCTACTTGAGTGTTTGCAGCTGAGCTGACCTTGCCCTTATGCTTGTAGCTGTGCAGGTTCTGGAGACAGGGCTCGTGGTCCCTTGCGCTGCAGCAGCAAGAGCCTCACAGGACTCTTTCCCCGTAAGCTGTTGATTGACTCGTCTGTTTGTTTGGGTACAACATGTAGATTGTGGCATGGGACTGGGAGACTGCAGATCCTTAAGACAGCAGCTCATGACTTATGTTGATTTGATTTTTAACCTGTTCACACCGATGGACCAGGTAGCTGCAGTACTATTATGTTAAATTTGGAACTGATATATTTATGCACAGGACATGACTTAATTCTTCTTAGCTTTTGAGTGTTCCTGCTGTCAGTTAGCTAAATATTTTAAATATCAAAAATATGCCCCAAAATGTAAATTAATTTTTTAACATTAAAGGTGTTTCTTCTCAGTTATATGGATTTTATTCTAGAATTATTAAGCCACTACAGAAATTACTTCTATTTTATATCTGTAAGAATAATGAGAATAAGACAACTACCAGACCTTTGACTGACATAAGGGCTCAAGTGCTTGACCCACACTCCATATAATTTTCCTCCCTTATCTATAAAACAGCCAAAGACTATGTAACTACCTAATAACCAACATACTGTTTTATAGACCTGCTAGAAAGTAAATAAAAGGAATGTACATTTGACATTTTGCTGAAGCAGAGAGCACTGATGTCAAAATGACCTGAAGTTTGAGACCCACTAGCCACATACATAAGGACTGACAGAAACTTAAGTACCCAAATAAGCGAGACGTGGCTTAACAGGTATAGAACATCTTGACTTTCCAAGATTCTGAATCTATGTTTTTTTTCCTGTAGATGATTTAATTTTATTCTGATATTCCATCTTTCTTTCCTTTCCCTTGCTAGTCAATACCACAAAATCATTAGGTATGCTTCTGTCTAATACTACCTTACTAATTTCATTCAGCACCAGAGACTAAAAAAGCATCCTTCTGTTTCTCACTTTGGCTGATGCTGTTCTATTGTGAACAGGATAGGAGGTGTTGAAAAACACTGGCATGACATTGAGTTGTAATTGGGAACAAGAGTGTATTACTGGCTTGGGAAAGCAGTCTTGGATGACATGATGTCAGTTCTCTTTAGGTCCAAAATTAAGCTGTTGTTGGCAATGTAATAAAAACCCCAAGAATCTGTGATACAGAGTTGTTTATGCTTTGTAAAGTCCTCTTTATACGAAATGCTGATTAAGATAAAATGATAGCACCTGCAACTATCTAAGCCTAATTTACATTTTTGCTTGATACATTTATTGTTTAGTTTCAGTTTTATCCTAATTTAATATGTGGGCCAATATCCATGAGCATAGGCTAGAAGGCTAGCGATGCAGAGCAATGAGCTGGAGGCCACTGATGCATGGCGTGAAGCTGGAGGCACTGGTGTGAGACATAAGGAAGACAGTTTTATGGAGTAGCCTAAGAGGCTCCAGGGAGCGATGATATGCTAGAAAATGTTAGTAAAGTACTGTAGTCTGAAAATTACTAGAGGTAGACAGATGGATAGGATGACCGATAAAGGACAGAAATCTGTAAAATGGCCAATTTGAGACAACTGGTAGGGTAAGCCTATCAGAAAAAAAAGGCGAAAATGAAAGCCCACTGGAGCGAAGGCAAGTGCTAGGAATCACTGAAGGATGGTACAGGTGAGATTTCTAAAAGCTTGATTAGAAGAGCACAGCCATTGCTTTGCATGAGTGGGTCAGCCAAAGTAAACTTTGAAACCTAAATATCATTCGAGGTAGCCAAGAGGTTAAAATACACATTCTCTGTCAGGTTATAAATGACAGAGCAGGGAAAAAAAAATGGCACTCTCATTTCATAAGCAGTTGCCGAGCCATGGTGATCCTGGTCATTCAAGAGGCAAACCTCACTCTGTCACGGACAAGTCACAGTGAACGGGATGGACTGGGAAGTCACTTGGTAGATACAGATTGAAGCTCAGTGTCTGAGTAGGTTTGTGTGTTTTGTGGTGCCCTACTCTTTGGGAGGTCACAGTGCTGCAGAGTATATTGTGCCAAATACCTTTCTGCATTCAGTTCAACGTCCATGCCAAGAAACTGCGTAAATTAGCCTGTAAGGATCTGTGTGCTGCTGCAGCTATTCTGCAGTGAGCGCCTCAACTATTTCATTTATATATAGCTTCACTTACATGTAGTTCAGGTGTGACTGCCTTGCACTGAAAGCGATGGTGTAGATTTATTTACAGAAAAGTAGTAGCTGTGTTTTAGTTACATCCTGTATCTTTTTTACGATCCAAAAGCTGTATTCAGAACTCAGAAAATTAGTAAGAGGTTAATATTAATTCCAGAATTTTAGTACAAACATGTTCTTAAATGAGGATCTGGATTAGTTTTTTATATTACCTTAGTATTTTTCCTGTGCTTGTCCCATTATTAGAGTTTATGCCTGTAATTAGATTATTGTGTCTTATGAAAAAAATCTAGTTGTATTTGTAAAACATTTCTCAGTTTTGTGAATGTTTCTCTGATGCTAATTTTCAAGTCCTATAGCATCAGAAAATAATCATGTGAAAAAAGTCCAGATGAAATAAATTGGTGAAAATAATTTAAAACATATACTGTAAATTTATACTGGGTTCTCATTTCCTGATGCTGCTCCCATAACCATAGCCATGAAAAAATTTGATAAAATTTACCTCATGTCAAATTTTAAATTTTGGGTTTGGATTCTGGTATATTTCAAAAATTTCTTGTTATCCAAAATTTCTGAAAGTGCTCAGAAAGCAGAAGGTTCCTTGTCTGTAAAAAAATGAATGACAGTTAGTGAGGAGGTTAATATTTTTGTATTATATATGACTTCTCTTTCCCTCTAATGTGTATAGGAATGTCTTTTTTAATACTTGTATTTATGAGTATGTTGGGAAATAGCCCAGGGACTAAAGATTCTCCTTGATTAACAGTGTTCTAGAAAAGGATTTGAGAGAGGCCAAAATTGAATTAGGATCCAAACTTATAATTCAAAGCTATGATAATCTATAAAATAAGAAACACTATTAAATCAATAGGAAATAAAAAAGATTGTGGTTAGCCAAGCAACCATCACTCACCATAGAAGCTAAGTGATCCTTGAACCGGATGAATCAATCCAGGCTGCCAAGGTCAATGAGTTGCCATACTTGAGGAAATATGAACATATGTAGTAGGAGCCTAGCAATAAAATAAGCCATGCTGCCATCTTTTGTTAATAGGAGTTTAATCTGATTAAAGAAGGCAGCCCTTGTATCAGCAAATTTACACTAGCACGTGCAGCAAATTTACTGACAAGAGATGGTCCAAAAGAGTTATGAAGCAGCAATGCTGCAGTAGAGTGACACACTGTTAAGCTGAGCACAGAGGTATTGCACACTGCAGGTTTTAGTACCTCCCTACAGCTGAAAGTGTTCTAAATAGCTGCATTTAGCATAAAAAGATTTTGTATGCTACTTTATTTTCAGACAACTAGGCACAAAGCCGAGAAACAAAAACATGAAGTTGGACTTTTAAACACTTTTCCACCAGCACCTGAATAGAAATATTCTTTTCACCCTTGTGCATTTTTTTCTCCCACAACTTAGCCTATTTTGCCTTTCATCCGCAATCACTTCTGTCACTCTCATATCTGTTTCACAAAATAGGATTTGCATAATGAACAATTTTGCAGAGATTCAAAATATAAATTAGTTTTTTCTGACACTGCAGTGAAATAAATTTGAAAAGATTTGATCTTTGTGACTGCCAGAGTCAGCAGGGGTTAAAAGTTGAGACGTGTAGAAAGCACAGCAATCATACTTTTCATTAGGACCTGCGTATTTTCTCATTGATCATTCTCAGTGCACCATGCAGATGGAAGACCAATCTCAAACATGACCCATTATAATATTTCTCATATACGAGCATAATAATTCACTGCCTTTTCAGTTACAGTATAAGATCTTAACACTGGCTGCACTCGTTTCTGTAGTCAAATAAACCTAGTTACTAAAACACCTAGCAGTGATAATAAGCATTGAAGGAAATGACATTAGTCCCTTTAACCATTAAGAACTCTTTCCCGCTCAATTGAAATTCTGGATTATGGCATGATTACTTGAAAGAGGGTGGAAGAGAGACTGCTTTATAAGGATAGCGATAAGAAATTGCAAGGCTTGCTGTTATGCAGAGAAGCAGATGAAATGGAAATTGTTCCATCTTGAATGCCAGCACCTGCCATTGGTCAAAATAAAAGCGCTTGCGGCACACTCCCAAATGCTTTTTCAGAAGGATTTTCCTGTGTGAACGTGTGCGCCTCTGAGGGCCGCGACAAGACGAGAGTTGCAAGAGATACCAGTGAGTGGGTTAGTGAAGATCTGTCATGTGGCTCTGAGAAGAGAGAGAACTTTTGAGTTTAATGCTGTCTAAAAGGGAGCTGAAGCTTCAGAAGAAAAATCCTTCTTCCTATTGGTTTTCTTTTAGAATTGGAAAACTATTTGTTTCAGGTTCTTTATGAGTAAGCAGGAATAATAACAGATACATTCAATGTTATTGTCCCCTTCCCAAAGATACAACTTGCAAAGCTCAGAACTTTAGATAATTGTTTAGGTAAAAAAGGGATATGCTGAGGAACATTGATGAGCAATTTCTCCAAACAAAACCAGCAGGATGTAAAATAGCTGTATCTCTTGAAGGATTTTTGGTGATTCTAAACATCATGAGACCTGTGATCTGGTGAAGCTTGTATAACCTCTGAAAACTGCTCAATAATACACAGTATAGGTGTAAGTTATAAGATGGTGTGGTCAAGAATTGGCAGAGTAAACATCCTCATAGAGTTCAGTTATCAACACTAGCTGTAGTATGTTAACTTTGCTCTAGTAGATTAGCTTGCAAAAATGAGTTATTTGTCCATACAGTAGGCATCATGGGCAGGCTTTCAAATGCAAACTCATAGCTGCATGTGCAAAATAAGGGGCAGGCTCATTATTTTTTCAGATTTTTTTAAACATAATTTGAAAAATGTACTTTTTACATGCCGTCAGAGATTAAAGTCAACATAACCTGTTTGGAGACGACTGAGAGAGTCTGGGAAACTTTTTATCCCAGAAGAAATATTTGGTTCACCCAGATTCTTTTATGAGACTTAGAGAAGAAAAGGAGCAAATGTGTACTTCAACCAAAGGTGAAGCTACAGCATAATTAGGGCCAACAACTAATCTACATTGCATAAGCAATAATATAAACTAAGATACAATACATGAACTCCAGATCAGACTGGATAGAACTTTGTCAGCCTGTCAGTTTCATCGTGCCTTTTGCTGCCAGTGTGCAGAAGGAAAGTTTCACTTGTGTGTGCTGAGCAACTGCAGCGTAGACATACGCAGAATGGGTTTTCTAAAGAATGATTCGGTATATTTTGAGACTGGAAGGCCTTGGTGAAAAAAGTTGGTTTTACCTCTTATGAAAGCAGAAAGATGGTTCATGAGGTATCATTTTAACTGCTTTGACAGAGGATATTTCTTATGCTGGTTGGGCTGAACTCTTTCTAGCTGTTCACTGTTTTCTGGGCCATATAAATTACTATGTATCTCTTAAATACCCTGTCTTAAATACCCCTTATGTTTTAAGATCTTTCTCTAACTTACGGTCTTCAGTGAGGCACTTTTAAAAACATTTATTCAGACTAATACTGGTGTGGCTGCTTTGAATGTACAGTACTTCCTAACGAGTCACAGATGGTTCTCAAGATGATTAATGTCTCTGCTGCCCCTGTAGCTCAAGTACCAGACGGCCACATTTACTGAGAATATAAGAAAACTCCAAAGGTTGGTGGTGGCCTTCTGCCAGGGCAGTGTGGTTTGTAACAAGTGTGCAAAAATCAGAAAAACCAACCTCCTCTCTTCACATTTATCATTGAATACCTATCTAATAACAGTGGCTTTCTTTACTGTTGTCAGAGAATTGTCTTTACTATTTATCTGAAAGTGTGTAGCTGAAAGCCCCTGCCTGTGCTCCAGTGCAACGCTTTACATTTAATCTATTTCAGCAACAACCAAAACAAATTACCTTTTGAAGATCCTGTGGAAGAGTGAGTCTTTCTCAGCCAGTTACCTTTATGTCTTTGATAGTCCTGGAGTGTCTGTCACCCCATCTGCCAAACCCCTAGTAGCCAGCTAACAGCATAAGTTAAACATAGCTTTTCGGTAATGAGAGTTACTCAAGATAACATTATCTCAGCTGATGTGTTGCATAAAATTACTAAGAAAACTCAGCAAAAGTGAGATGCTGAACTAATACACAAAAAAAATCTATTTACATCAAACAGGGACTTTTGTTTAGGACCATAGACACTGAACAAGAGGATAGGTGAACTGAAAAAGAATTATTAATAAATTATTTCTATTGTGCAGAATTCACATTTTTGTCTTGCTAACAAATTCAAAACTGAAATCTTCATATTATATACAATACAATGGTGTATTTTTGATAGTAGTCAGCTCTTCTCCAGTCTTTCTGACAGTATCTTATCTGAGTCCATTGCACTTCCTTAGTTCTTAAAGACAATATGAAAATGGAAAAAACATATTTATGGATTGTGCTTTTAAAATGGTGATCTGTTCCAAATAGCCTAATCATAAACTACTTTGAAAATGATCAGCACTGAGGGATTTTAGGGACAATGATTGCAAACTTCAGCAATGAAGGAAACCTAATGCTTGAAAAACAGTTATGAAAAGGATAGAAGTCACTGTGACCTAGATTGGAAAGTGAAATTTGTAGACAATAGATGTTTCATGTGAAAGAAGACCCAGTTAACACACTAAAAGGCACAAATCTTCCCTGTCCCTGGAAAGAATTGAGCTAGCCTACTGAATATTTTCTGTTATTTAAATAAATGTCAGACACACTATATTCAGGTAAAAAGATCTCTCTGCAGTCAGCAGAAATTTCCTTTTCACCCTAAGAAGATGGATATGCTTGATTATGGATGGATATGGTTCATTAAGGTAGTTATACAGTCAAGCAGTTCAAACTATCAATATTTTCAGTACTTTAATAAAATCTGAAATTTGAAGTACTATATAAAGTTGTTTGGAATGGGAATATCTTTACATCAGTTTTAACAGCTGATGTTTAAGATAAGGTTATTAAAATGGCATGTAAGTGATAATTAATCATAACGTACCAACATAACACATTGGAATTTCTTGTGCTGTCTTGGAAGCTAAATATGTTAATTGTTGCTCTTTTTATTAATACAAGCAGAAACAAAAATAGCAAGTTACACTGACTATTTAATGTTTTTGAACACAGGCCAAGAAAGTTTAAAATTACCCTAAAGAAAACAAGGCTTAGCACAAATAAAATAATTAAGCATGCTCATTAATGATTTAGGGCCCATAATTAAGCTTATTTATATCTGACTTAAGGCTTGTAGTTAAGCATACTCATAACAAGCTTTTATACCAGCAGAAACTGGATCAAACTCTTAAAAAACATTAATGGCCCTGTCACACCAGGGTGCTTAAGGACTGTCACCTATTTAAAAATTACCTGGTTTTTTGGAGAGGCTGAGCTCTCTTCAGCCCTGCTAACCTGCACAGGGCTGGGAGAAACCTCTCTGTGCTCAACTGAGGATACTGGGCTGTGACAGACCCCACAGCGGGGCATCCAAGTTGCGGGAGCTCCATCCTGACTACTCTCTGCATCCTCCTTCTGACCTGACTCTACCCCTTCAGCCAAAACCCAGAAAGCTGGAGTATGGTACAGATTCAGGCATGAATCTGGACCTAAAAAAAAAAATATTGAGACCAAAATTTTCTGAGGAGAGTGGCCAAGGCAGCTAAATAGATAGCCTAGTGCCTCACAACACTGGAACATTTAACTTTTAGGTCTTTGGCTGAATACCCAAACTGCCTGTAAATGGGCACTGACACTGAGTATTAGTGGCTGTCATTAGTGAGCATTAGTGGCTGTCATCTCAGTTTCCCTAAGATTGCTTTTACCATCCAATGTCTGGCACTCAGATGCCCTTTTCTACCATGGCAGCGAGTGTACTGTAAACATACTTACAAAGCAAGTTTATCAGTTGTACTTCTAAATGTATTCTCAGTTTTTTGCTTTGCCTCCATGTGATGCTTCATAATCAGATTTTTTTTCAAGTAATTTTTACAGCTATTTTAATGAATATAGGGAAAAAGCACTATAACTGTCACCACTTTTGTCCTATACATAGAGTAATAGTTATTTGCCTAGTAAAAAAAACACTGCCATATTTTAAAGAACTCTCCTAAGCATATTTTTGCCAAATATTTATTTCTGAAAAATGTAAATGTGTCATCCATGCTGTTTAGTCTTGTAACTTTACAGCCTGTTTCAATTTGTATATATCCCCACTGATCACTCCTACTACATCTGCTTTAGTGAACTAAAATAATAATAAAAATATTATCCAAACTATTCATCTGGTCTCCTTCCTCCTTCCCTCTTCAGTAGGATTGTTAACTCTAACCAGTAAATTCAAATGTACATTTTATGGCTTATTGCTGTGAGAACAGGGATGCTATTGACAACACTCCAAGATGTTTAACATGTGTCTTGGAATTAAGATTACAATCGCCGAGAGAGTGTGCAAGAAGAATGGATTTACAAAATGTTAGAGACTTAATTAAATGGAGGGGTATTGAGAAACTTTTCCTTCTCAGATGCATCAAAGTATAAGATGGTCTTTCCTGATGGTTGACAGAGTGACTTTTTTGTTACATTTCCCATGAAATGCTCAATCCCACTCTCTTTCCCTAAGCGCAGAATCTTCAAATATGAGACACTTTGGGGTGAGAAATAAGTGTAAACTCTGCAGCTCAAGAGTTAAGAGGCAGAATCATCCAGAATTGCACTGGGGAAGGCCTTTTCATGGCTGCACACCAAACTTGCTTTTCTGCTTTATATCCTCAGGAGAGATGTGAAATCTCGCTCCTTTTCCCTGCCCATCCTTTTTCAGGGGGATGCTTCTTTGAAATCTCTGTATGAACAGTGGAACAAAAAAAGAGACAAGAACACCTTATCTTAGGGGGAAGAAATTTTGTATTGACATCGAAAATGGAGAACTGCAGTAGACAGCAGACTTGAGAAAACAGCAAATGCTCTCTCCCCTAATGCATATACAGATACAAAGCAATCACACAAAAATGAGATTTTGCAGCTAATAAAATCTAGCAGGCCAAGCTAGCTAGAGCCATTTACAGATGGCTGTTGAGAGTTCCCCATCACTTCTGAATGGCTACTGGCAAATATGTACCAATACTTGATCTCTCTTGGGAAGCTATTTAATTTATCTCCAAATCATCTGTCTAACTCCCGGGTGGCTGTTTATCTTGTATCAGTATGTTTCTCTTATCGCTAAAGGATTCCTCTCTTGTTTGGCTAGTTTTTCTTATATTTCCTCTTTCTTTGCAGATTGTTTATCTCCAGTTTTCTCTCTCTAGGGGAGCATGTGCATAATTTGTTTGTCAATAATAAATAATGGACACATTTTATTATGTGTTACTAATGTTTCTGTGTAGGAGAACACAAGGAAAAATCTTATAAAACTGCAAATGCACTAAATGCACATAAATACTAGTGGTGCCTGGCATATTTATTTCTATTTGCCTTTTTTCATTTTATACTTCCATATTTACATTTCTTTTTCTTTCTTTAAATGTAAGTAAAAATGTATATGCATATATATATAATTCAGCTCACAAATTGCATGTTGGGTGGTTTGAACTTTTTCTGTGTAGAGACAAAAACTTTCTGGTTACTTCAGAAAATCAAGAAAGGTCTAAAAGTTTCCCCTTTTACATCAGATCCCAGTCATTTGATATACTCTACTACCATTTCACCATGTCCCTGACTTTCAACCTGAACAAAAAAAAAAAATCTGATTTCCTCTCTTCAAAAGTGCACTGAGTACCTTCTGCTTTTTTCCTTTTAAAGTCTGTCTTCAGCGATGGCTTGAACTTGCCTGATCTGTCTATATTAAGTAGTCTTACAGGATCAAACCCTGTTATCTTTGCTCACATTTTGTAGCACCTTGCTTTTCACCTATGGTTTCCTTTAGGTAGTTGTATAGATTATACTGTAACCCTCTGTGTTATTGGCCATTCTCTTTCTGTCAGGTCCTGTGACCCAAACAGACCAGACAGGATAATGTGAGGGCTGCTTCTCTTTGTTCACATTGGAGTGTAGCAAATTTTATAACAGAAGCAAGGCTTATACATTGACAAAAAAAAGCAAAGATACCAGAGACTGTCCCATGGTGTTTAGCATGAAGGTTGTGATGCTGTAAAATACCAGAGTCAGCAATGATGTGATTCTGCACCAGGAACAGGAGAATCCTTCTGAAAATGTGCCAAGCACTGTCTTTGGATGTGTTAGTCTCTGACCACCCCAATTGCTTTTCAGGTTAAAAACCCTTTCTGATTTATGATATACGTATGCACAAGAATTTTATCTCCATTTGCCTTTTTTCAGCACCACCCTTTTCTTTAATGTTTGTGTTTGATGTTCCCTTCTTGATGCACAGAGACAAATCAGTCATCTCCTTTTCGTTCTACATTTTAGACTGCTGGACAAGCTCAGTCTTCTATTGTGCCTTAGTAAGACAGGCCATACAGTCCCTTAGTCATTCCTACGTGTCTCCACCAATTCCAATCCAAATACATCTTTTGTGGTAATGGCTCTGCACAGTGATCTGCTGAACTTTTACCAGCTTTCTGCACAATAGACTTAAGATTTCCTAGGTTTACCTGAAAACAGCTTGATTGCTGCACTTTAAGCTTTCACTACCTTTTCACGAGCACTGAACTGATGAATTATATACATAATGCGATCAAAACAAGCACCAATTTATTTTATTCAGTCAGCCCAGCCCACTATCACCAGGCTCATTGCAGAAATCAGTATTATTTTATTCTCCCAGTGTAAGGTCTTACATTCTGTACTATTTATGTAGTATTCTATGATTCCATACCTTTCACCCAATTTTTATTTTGGCTTTAAGATGATGCTTATGCTCCTTCTATGTAGTCTGTCCTCTGTTCATAATACCTCTTTGCTTCATTCTGTCAACAGATTTTGTTAGGACACGTCTATATTTTGCAGGAAAAATCTGATTTCTCTGCTATCTCTGTGTTTTCAGTAGAGTCTTTCCAGATTATTTCCTTACATATTTTGACTCATCTCTGAATAGAAGGTCATTACCAGTCAATGCCCTGTCTGGTAGAAAATGGTTCTTCTGCTCAAAGAGAACATTGCATTGAAGGGGGGCTGCATTAATGACACTCCACAGGTAGGGAGTGTCATAATAGAAGGGGGCCAGCAATAACTGAGCTCTTCCATTTCATGTTTTGTTAAGAACTTCCTTAGGACCAAGTCATATGGGCAGGTGTTTGCTTCATCCAGCATCTACCTTCCAATCCATTCCTAACATGGGTTTGTAACAATGTAACAGCTGGGTATGGCTTGTTTTCAGACATCTCTGAAAGCTTTCCACGATGTGCTAACAGCCATTCCCTCCAGTGCCCTTAGCACTTAAACCAGCAGCTATGGTTCATTTGTGTGAGTGGAGAATTAAGATCTGACTCAACCATTTCCTTCTGTCACATGGAGAGTTCTGGCTGGGATATTGCCTCTCCAGGGCTCACATTTCTCTGAGTTCCTGTCTATGTTTGTCCACATATTTATAAAGACATCAGTGGTAGAGAGTGGACCAAAGAAGTTGTTTTGGATCAAATGTTTATTTTAGATCACAAACCTTTTGTAATCTTGGGCAGACATACAATGGAAATAGAATAATTTTACTTTATGTGTCAGGGGTAACATAAGAGTAACTGCACTCCTATGAAGATGAAGATGTCACATATTCGATAATTTTTTATCTTTGGTCTTTGTACAGTCATAGAGACTAGAAGTATGTTTTGTTTGGTTGTTCCAAGCCCAAATTGTGTAGAGCTTCCAAGAACAGTGGGCTGGACAGAGGTCTTGAGTGGTTGTGTGTGGATTTTCTCATGACTCATAGCCGAAGGATGACATATGAGCATTTATAATAATAAAGACTATAAAGTGGCTGCAATAAATCATTTTTAAAGTAGAATCGTATGTCCAAGTTCTGCTCTTCTGCTTTCTTAGGGAAGGACTATATTCAGTGACAGGTGCTTTGGGCGGGCACTGGCACCTGCCTCTTTGTAACATTAGATACAAAGAGTTAAGCCCATTAATGCATTTTCATTCACTTGGAACTTCTCTCACCTAGGCCTGCTTACGGCTCTAAGTAGAATGTGTAATGGGCTTAGTCGCCTTTATATGGAGCTTATATTTGGAAATTAACCTCTTATTTCTGAGAGACTCTTTTTATGTTTGTATATTTTACTTTTTTTTTTTTTTTTTTCAAATCTAAAATAAATAAGAAAATACTCCTAAATATAAATCTAGATATTGGTGCAAAAGCAGTATTAGAAGTCAAATTAATAGTTTAAATATATGCACTAGAGATACTGCTGCTTAACAAGGCATGATAGCTAATAAGTATTATAACAATTAAGCAACAGATAAGCAATAAAAGTAGCAGGGATCTGACAGGCTTTCACAAATTAAAAGATGGTTCATCCTTAGATATTTTTCGGTACCTAGTTTAGAGATTCCTGTTTTCTGGTGCACTAAATTAAGCCCTGAACTAATTGTCAGGCATTACTACTTTTCCACTCCTGTCTATCAGATCTTCTCCACTGGTTAGAGACAAGGGATGAATTACAATGTCACTGGGCATCATGCATAACAGCAGCCAGATCACAGCCACGAACTCTTACACTTGTTAAACTCTTGCATATCCAGCTGCAGGATTGAAAACGCATCTTCAGGCATGAATTGTTCTTTGCTCAAAATCTAACACATTACAGTTTTTTAGTAGTTGTTTGTTTTCCTGCTCTGACAGCATGAGCTCTATTAATAATCTGTGTTCATACAGCCACTGGCAAAGCAGGGAAGGAAGGGATGTGGTGGCACAGTGGAAACAAGAGCTTTTAATCACACCATCAGTGTTGTCTGGAGGGAAAAAGAGAAAGCCGGTGCTAGATGTGCAGAGGAAGTAGAGAGAGACCAGAGCAAGCCCATGGAGAGTTTCATAATCAAGAAGTTCATTTTGCACAGGGTTCTGAAATTAATGAGGAGCCAGTGGAGTTGCCTGACAATGGGGGTGATATGAGTTAGTGTCCAGGGATCATAGAAGTTATTCTAAGCCCAGACATATTGAATTGCTCATTGTTTTCTCCCACTAAATAGTCTTATAATTCAACCACTTAATCAAAAAGAATAATCTAAGTTCTCTCTCTCTGACTTCAGTCTTTCTGCCTTTCTCAGCTGGCTGATCATGCCTCAGATAATCAGACCCATCTCATCTCTCAGACATATATACCTGATGCTTCCCCTCTCCCTCTGTGCATGCCTTATCCTCCTTTGTACCATACTTTTTTCTCCTTCATATTCCCTAGCTGTTACTTGCTGACTTCTGGTGCAGTTTTGTTATAGTGACCGCCTGGCTTACAGAAATAAAAGCAGTAACACCATAACCTTAACTCCATCTTCAAATGCTATTACTTTCTTGCACTGTTCTATCCTCATTCCTTTTTTTTTGCTTTGTGGTGTACCATTTCATTTCTGACTTGTTAGGTAGAGATGACCATCTGAAGCTTGGATATCAAGTTATTACAGATTTCACTAATCACACTGTTGCTTATGACCTTGTGTCTTTTGCAGATTGCATTTCCCAGCCATGTCCCTGGCCGTGGCAGTTCTATTGACTTGAGTGAAATTCCGGTTTATGCAATCAAAGCAGATTTCCTTGCAGGATAATAACTGAGAGTTTTGATCTCCTTCACTTACTCTGAGTTTTAACATTCAAAAATGGAGTGCATAATAAGTACAGAATTGTTCTTATCAGCTGGGAGTGCTGCCTGATTGCGAGACTTACGTAGAAGCATTTAACACTGACTGTGGCAAAGTGAGATGTAAGTGGGTAATAGCCACGGTGGAGAAAAACTAAAAATATCTTGGAACAAGTAACTTCAAATTTTACTTTTATGATCCTAATGATTCTTCACAGAAAACAATCAAATGCAAGATGTTCAGACTTTCAGGTAATTGTTTCTTTTTCTTAAAGACAAAATAAACACGAGATAATCACAAAAATTTCAGAAGACTTAGTAACATACAAGTCAAATGGATTTAGCAATCGAAGCAGAAGTGCACCTCTCTGGAGTGCAGAAAAAAAAGAGAAGTATTCTGGCCCCACTGGGCTTTAAAAATGATAAATCTTTGGCACAGGGAAGGGTTTTTTTAAATTAAATTTTCTTTGCAACCTAGGGCTTTTTTGATTTATACTATCTAGCCCCAAGCAAGGGTCTTAATTATTTTTGATTTATTTCCTTCATTCCTGAGAAAGGTCTTTCAGTTTTTCTTTATTATTATTATTTCAGGTTTTCTTCTTCTATAGGCATATCTATATTTTCTAGCTCTAAGGACTTTTTTTTTTGGTTGTTTGTTTGTATGTTTGTTTTTCTGCTAAGTTTTCATGTTTTCTTTCTGAGGTGAAATACTCTGGCAAAAGCCTTCGGGTCTTACACAAAACTCAGCTTGCTTTCACAAATGTAATGCAAAATTTGAGTCTTTTATTTTTAGTTTCAATTTAATTTTTTTGCACATAACTTTTGCTGTGTTGCTATAAATCAGGTGTGTAGTCCCATCTTTGAAGGTAAAAAGTTTTCTTTGATCAGCATGGCCTCTTTTTTCTCTCAATTGATAATTTTTGGTAAAACATGCCATACAAGTTTAGCAACATTTTCCCTTAGTGATAAAATGTTTTTTTTGTCAACAGTTTTCTTTATGAGAAATAATTCCGTTTTCCTTTTATTGTGTGTATAAATGGGGGAAAAAAAAAAAAAAAGTCTCTCTTCTACCCTGAAACACTTTCAGGAATGTGGGAGGAAGACATCCCTGCCCAGCACAGCTCGGTAATTAAAGCAATCTCCAGGACTGCAAAACCCTCAGTCAGAAAAATAAATGGAACTTTTCTCCATTCGGATTCAGTAAGCTGTGGCTGTTGCCGTATCACCAGAGAAGGCTGCTGTTTTCGAGGAGGTGTGTCGGTGCTTCTCCAGCCCTGCCAGGGTGGGGTGCTGGGAGATGAGCTGCCTGGCAGGAGGGTGCTCTTCGGCTGAGCTGGGAGCAGCATCTGGGGCTGCTCAGCCCTGGCAAGACAAGGCAGCTCTGCCAAAACGCAGAGTCGTGGAACTGAGTGCCTTGCAGGGTAAAATAAAGCAATGGGGGAAATTAGGGATCTCCAGAGTTTACTGATTAGGAGCTTTTATTATCTTCATTTTGGGTGTCTTTTCTGCCTGTGTACTGCTGAAAATGCTAGGAATATTTCTGTATTGCACTGCCAGCCCCATGCAAGTGAGATGAAGGAAGTGACACCTTTCTAACATATGCTGAAGCCAAATATATTAAAGGTTATTGAGATACTACAGTGTCAGAGCTCTATAAATACCTGAATAAATACTTGAATTGATTTTTCATTTGCTTTACATCCAGGTATTTCCCCTATGAGTAACATTTCTAGTGTGTTATTTTTCTTATGGTATCAGTGCTGCCACCTCATGCTGAAGGTTACTGCAGGCAGGAGGGGTTATACTGCAGGAGGGAAAATCTTGTCCACAAACCGTGTTGTTCCGTTGGATTTTTATACAGGAATGAGCACCCAGATAGTCATGAAAGCAAAAAATATCTGTTTGTGCTTGTCATTAGACAACAGATTGAAACCAATTCCGTTAAACTCTGAATTGGTTAGAAGCTTGATTAGGGACTCTATCTAGAAATGAAGCTACAGATTAAAAAAAAAAAAAAAAAAAGGAATTGCAATTGTTTTGTGGAGCTACAATTGTTTTGCAGAACTATGCTAGAGACCTGAGACCTTCAGCACACTGGTTTATTCTTTGATAAAACAATTGAATTTGGGTCCCTACTGCACCCCTCGTACTTCAGCTTGAGTTCAAATACTCAGCAAATACTCAGCAGTTACTTTCCATCTGAACCATCAGAAACATGAGTTTGCCTACAAAAGAGCATGAGAAATTCAGGTTTGATATGACTGGGACTTAAGGTGTATAAATTCTGCAGGTCAAAACCAACTGCAGAATTCAACTTAGCAATAATAATAGGAACATACACAACTAATGAATGTTTTTTTGTTTTGTTTTAATGAAAACCAACCTCATTGTATGTTTGGAAATCTGTGCTCACAGTCAGTTAAATACTTTGTGTCTACCAAATACTGGAACCTGATTTTCTCTCCATGGGAAATTCAGTGGTGGCATTTTTTGATTGCAACGAATACAAAATGGGAAATATTGGCATTGATACATGCCCTTACAGCATCAAGAGAAACTTTTTCTTTGATGCAAATGAAGATTTTGTTTCTATATTAACATTTAAAATGCTCTAAAATGTGTTTCTACGTAAAAGACCAATTAAATGTAGAAAAATTGCCTGGAAAACAAAACACAAGCCCTTTCATTAGGAAGAAATATGTTTCAGTACTATGAAATAAATACTAATAATAAATGCTATTTTTTTCCTAAAGAAGTATGTATGTACATTTCTTTGTTTCCCTTATAGTCAAAATCTCTAAAATCTAAAATTATCTAAATATATGCAATCTATCCTAGGCAACTTTTAACAGTCCTTGTATAGTTAATAATTACTAGAAGAAATTTGAAGCAGAAGCTTGATAAAGCAATGATAGACCTTTTGATTCCCCTTGCATACTAAAGAACTTAGTTAAGGTCTGATTCAGAAGGGCATAACATCCGTTGCCCTTGATGGAAACAGCTATAATCTAGAAGAAGGCTGTGCAGGAGATTAACCCAGACCCAGACCTAAAATGGGCAAGGTCAATATCCAGTTACTTGTTTTCACAGTAAGTCAGAGATAATGTCTTGCAGCACTGTAAGTGCCTAAAAAGCAAAGCAGCAAAAGTAGCAAAATTGAATGTAGGAGAACAACTTTTTGCCATGTTTTCACAATGACTGAAAATAGATCGACAATTTCAGACTCAAGTCTTATGAAATTGTGTTTAAGCATGTTTTGATGGATGCTATTCGAGACAAAAGGTCATAGGCATATATGCTGTAATACTACTATAATACTGGCAAGAAGTCAAGACAGCAAAAGTAAGATGCTAATACACCTGAGACTGCTGTAAAAAATTTATCACTGTTGTGACCTGACAAATTTATGTCAAGATGGAATATTAGGAGTTTGATTTTTTGCACATGGGGTTTTTTTCTCAAAAAAAATGTTTATGGAAGTGTTCTTTGTACCTGAGCAATAACAGGGGGACAGATATGTAATGACACAAAGCAAGGAAAAGCCAGAGATGAGTACATGATCTCCTGTGTAGAACATGTGTAGATCACAAATTTCCAGCAGTCTGTGTCCATAGTCCTGGTACTTCAGTGTCCATTCTCCCCTCTATAAACAGGGACCACAAATTCACCAATTACCAATTCACTCGTTGCCAGTGCAGCTGAATTGTCAAAGGTCCCTTGCACTGTGGAATATGTGCACTTCTGAGGTAATCAAGAAAAAAGTTAACGGCTGTGAAAGTGTGTATACTCTGAAAGTCAAGGTAAAGCCAGTGTGATTGCTCTTTTGTGCGAAAATAAGGTTAATTCAGGAAATACTTTTGCCAATTGTATAGATATTTTTTCTCTCTGATAAATTAAGCTTTAGAGATCTAAGAAAGAAGAGGAGAAATGCATTGCCAGGATGACCTTTCCTACTTTGCATTCGGCCTTCTGTATATTTTCAATGTAGCCCTTTGAATTTCCACGTAGAGAAAGGACTAAATTAAGAGCCCAGTGTTTCCAGGGTAGGAACCTTCATGCCAGTGTCTGAAAAAGAGAACGTGGATAGACTGAGGTTTGTAATATCTGTCCATGTAAATAAATCAGCATGAGGCACTAAAGTAAAAGCTCTGCAGTTCAGCAGGGAAACACTGCTTTTGCATAAATAAAAGGGATTATGTTAATGTGGCATGGACCTATGGCCATTCTAAATTTTCCACTGGTCTAACTACCAGTGGAAAGCTGTCTTGGTCTGCTACTAGGATCCGGTGGCACAAAGAGTATATGGAAATGGAAGGTGATGAATCGGAGAAGACAGCTTTGAGTGGTCTAAATGCTCTTGTCCCTGTTTCATTTCGGAACACCACAAACTATGTAAACACGAAATCCAGAACAGTTTTGTAATGGGCAGTAAATAGCATAGTGAAATGGCTTTAATAAGATACAAATAGGAAGACAACTATACACAGAAATTAAACCTTACATCCTTGCAGATGCTGGAACCCGACTTTTGTGCAGCATCAGATGGAACCCAGGTGGACAGGCACAGCATGCTGCGCAGATCCCGTCTGTGGAGAGGTTTACCTGCCCCCCAACACTCGCTCTTTATATCTAGTGTAGCAAGCAAAGCTACATATCTTGTCTGGAGAGGCAGATATTGTATCTCTTTCTTAGCGCACATCTAGGAACTGTATCCAGGAACAGCATGTATCCAGGGTATTCCAGAACATTCCCCTACATTATTACATGTATGTATGGGATTATACTGTGTCACTCATGCTAACATATGGACATTTCAAGCCCTAAGGTATGGTTTGCTCAAGACCACTAACTCCTTGAATATGTCTTCCACAAGACGCTCAATATAGAGGATCAGGTGTACTAAATGGAAAAGTTCATATGTAAAAAAAATACAGCTGACGGGTATATAAGCTTTTGTTATGACAGCCGGATATTGATCTAAATGGCATGGAAAGAGCTGGACAGAAGTCAGGAAAATACCAGAGTAATCAAAAAGTAGATATTTAGAGGATTCTGCTCTAAGTTCAACCTTTGGTTATGCTGCCAAGCACACATATTTCATCCTGTGTGGAATGATTTAACTTAGAGTAAGAAAGTACCAGAGTAAGACAGAAAGGCTAGTGGCTGTAGAAGATAAGGACTAGCTACAGGTGTGTAAGCTCATGTTTTATAAACAAATACATTTACGGAACCTCTGATACATTTCAGCATTTGCATTACAACCAAAGACACAGTCCTGTTGAACCTATAGAGCTACTTGTGTTTAATTATCTTTGACCTCATCTGATTACAGCCAAAAATGCCAAATCTCACCTTGATATACCTGAAAGTTGGAATATGTCCCTAAATTTCCCTCAGACCAAGACTGCTGTGTTGATTCCTGAAAATGTTGTGAAAATCTTGAACTTGTCAGTGATGATGGGATGATTTTTTCTTATTTCAGAAGAACTAAATGGACCCAGAAAGGTCGAAAGTATTATCACAATATTTTACTATGTAATATTAACCAGTTAAATATGGTTCAAGGTTTTGATTTGAAACCTCTCACTGCTTGCTCCTGTGGAATACATAAGGAAAAAAACAAACCCCAAAATTGAGAAATGTAATGCATAGAATGAAAAGGGAGGGAGGGAAGGAATTTGAGCAATTATGCAAAACAAATGTAATCAAAGCCTGTTTCCCATAGAGTGTTTACTTGACAAAGCTCTAGCTTTCGAAGCAAGATATATCAGCAGGAAAGAAGAGGTTAATTTTAGCCCTGAAACAGCCTCTGAGCACAGCAGTTACTTTTGAAATTTTGACAAAATGCGTAGCCAGAAAGAGAGGTGTAGACAGGATAATAAATTGTGAGAGAAATATCTTTTTGTTGATGTTCTCAGAATTCAAGATGGCTTATCAGTCACAGGTGGATACTTAGACCTGGCAAACTGTCTCTCACAGCTATTCCTCTGGGGCCTGAAGTTCTTCTTTTGTCTAGTGCATTTTCTGGCTACTCTGGTTGGTTCTGCTTCAACTGGTCATTCTCAGGCATTGCAGAGGTAGATGGTCTATCTCCACACATGTGGCAATAATTTTTATTACAGGAGTAAAAAATGTAGAACAAGGTAAATAGATACAGAGTGGAGTCACAGAAAAAGGCATAAAATGGGAGGGGATCATGCTGGTTTGGTAGGAAAGGCGAAAAACCACTCTTTTGCTCTATGCATCCCAATAGCCAAAGATCACCATTGCAGGGAAACCTTTGCAAAAAAGTAAAACCAAGTTAACTTTCTCCAAGAGATTCTTCAGGAGCTGCTTCACTCCTTTTGGCCCTTCGGTATCAGAAAAGGATAGATGGGTAAAATGGACCATTTTCTCATTATCTGCTAAGTTAGCTTAATTTTTAAAACAGCAGTTCTGGTCTATTGAAATTCTGTGTCTTACCTGAGATGAACAGTCTACATAGCAACAGCAAGTCACTCAATTTTCATCAAGTTGTCTTCTACTTTTGACTTTTCTGCCCATATTCATTTTTTACAAGATACTGGAACATTTATAAAAGTTTCACCTGCTTCCTACAGGCAGGTTCAGCACCAGTAATTTTTTAAGCATGATTACTAGATGAGTCACAGGACATCATCGTATAATTACTTGAATAGGCATGTTTGTGTAGGTTGTAGTCTAACTGTATTGGAGCTTCATGTGTAAGAACTGGATGAAATGAGGTTATACTTGCCTTGACGACTGCATTCAGAACACTGAATTATATCTGATACAGAAGGAGGAAAAATGGGGAAAACAGTTCTGCCAATTCAATTTCTGCCATGTAGTTGACTTTGCTTAGCCCACATTGGGAATCAAACTAAGAATCTCTAGAGAGTCAAGAAAAATATTATTCATCCTTTTACTCAAGCTCAGCAACTGCTTGACCTAGTGAGTGACATATTATCTGGGTTGCAATTAGCATAATGTATAAGTGACTAGATTTTTCTCTTTTAATTGCTATATTTTCTGACAAAGAAAATTGGATAGCTGTTTCTAGTGTTGCAGTGTATATTTGTCCTTTGTGAACCATTTTGGTGGCCTAGCAGACTGTTTTTCCCTGAAAACCTCAATTATGTTAAATTACAGTTTTGTGTGGTCTTCAGTGAAAAGTGATTTCAAACCTACAAATGTTTTATGCATTAAACCAAAAGAATATGTCTTTTCGTATCAAAAGTATAAAAAAAATAGTTCCAGGGTAATTACTTAATTTTAATTTTGGACATACTCATTCTGCCTCTGTGAATCAAAGAAAGGAATGCAAGAAGTTTATATTTTATTATCTTTCCTTTAACCTTTAGATGTTACATGATTCTTGTAAATCTTTTTCTTAGTTTGCCAAAAGCAGTTTTAAAATCTAATTTCTTTATCTGTCTTTCATGGTCTCTTTTACCTATATCCATGAGAGTTACTTTACTATCAGGTAGCAGTAGCACATGGTCTTTTGTTAAGTTTATAATTAGTTTCGTAATTATTAGCCTGATTTTTGACCTATTTATTCTGCTTAAATTCTGTAAGGCAAAACCTATCTTCTCATGGCTCTTACCAAAAGGGAATTAAGCAGGAGCTAGAAGTTAATTGGACTAAACTTTTTAGAGGAAGAAAGGGGAAAGAAGAAAGAAAAAGTAACAATATTACACTGAAAAGTTTTCTTCTATATTGTATTGTATTCTCTGACATTTTTATAGGAGTGTGAGGGCAAAGTTCTCTACTGCTGTGAAATCTCAGCACTTGAAATTTGAAGCAGACAAAGTTTTGGAGACTATCTCCTTAAGTCCCAGACAGGGAGGATATTAGTAGCATAATTCTATGGTGGATTGTAATAGATCATAAATATTTGATTGAGAATAAGTACCTCTATGTAAAAAGAGCATAATAATTTCCCTGGAATAAAAATAAACTTTAACAATACTAAAGACAAAATAACTTTTGAGCTTGCAATTGTTGATACTTTTATGTATTACTTCAAAAATTTCATCCTTTTTTTACACAAAACAATAAACAACTTATTAAAAAGAAAAGATATCAAGTCACAAACCTGAGATTTCATCATTCCCCAAGTAACTTAACACTAACCTCAATTCAATATGTTTCTTTTAATTATTGATCAACTAGCCTTTTACACTCAGCTAGCATAATGCCTCTCACTGTATACTGTATCTACAAAATCTCAGTTCCACAAAAATCCACATGTATGATCTGCTAGGCACTAATTAGATGAGGAACAGCAATAGATGGTCTCTCTCAACAACTGCAAATCAATCCATCAAATATTAATCACTGGAAAAGTACTGACACCTCATTTTTTTTTTCTTTCTCCCACCTTCCAGAAACAGCCCTTTCTCTGTTCTATCATTCAACCTATTTTCTCATTCATTCATCAGTATGAACAGCATTTACAATGCCTGGCAATACTTACCTGATTCACCTGAGCCATTTGACATGGCACAGATAGCTTACCAAAGAATTCAGCCTATGACTGCAGGAACTCTTGAAGGAATCAGAAACTATACTATACAAAGAAGCACTATATACAAGTACTTGTTGTCATGGTTACACAGATAGGCTCACTTCTGACTTTTCCCTGGTCTTTCCAAATAGGTGATAGAGATCCAGAGAGACTTTCAAGCCTCACTCAACAGACATTCCTGCAATTTTAAATGTGTATCTGGAAAAAAAAAAATAGGTGGGCTGTAATCCACCTACTTCATCTTTTGAAATATTTATAGATAGCAGAGTGTAAGTCAACATAAATAAAAGAAGCTTGTACATGTTGCACTGCATTTTTCAGAGCCAAAATAGTGTTTTGCTGTCAGGGAAATCAAAATAAAGTAGTTAAACAAAGTATTGTAAAGACAAAACAGAACTGAGAACCTGTCAATGCCTTATTTCAGCAGACATTTTAAGGAACCAGATCTTTTTGGGAAATCCATGAGAAAAATTGTATGTGTGGCTGTATGCAGCAAATAATAAATAATCAACAAAATTTACATGTTGCTTGTCCTTGACAAACATGTGCCCTGTAAAAGTCCACAACCCTAACTGTTGCGTGTTTTAAACTTAAGGTATGTCATAGAAATTTAACAACAATGTAACTTCTGAGTGAGTAGTTACATTCTAGAGATCGAGGTGTTAAGCAGTTATTGAATGCACGGTTATCTCCTTGCCAGACCACCAAGCTGTGAATAAATTGTTTGCTTGACTTCCTAGCTGCTGACATCAATATTTAAATGATTTCACTGTTTACATGTTTGCAGGTTAAGTGACCTTAAGTGACCTCTAACTAGACCTGACTGTGTGGTCCAAGAACTTTTCTAAAAGCTGAAATCTATCCAGCTGGCAATTATGACTTAGTGTTTATGGGGCGGATTCCTGCATTTCTCTTACAACAGACTCTAGTTACTGTTTCCCGTCTGTTGACTAGATTTGCCCCATCAGGGACTCATTGGTTCACATATTTGCTACTTTTTTTTTCTCAGGACAAGTTACTAGAAATGAAGATAATAACTTGTAATTTCATAAACATAGTGCTGCTTCTTAGAGCTAGAAATAAACTCCAGAATAAAATAATTAAAAGAAAAACCTTAAAAACAAAACAAACAAACCCACAAAACCAACCAACCAAAAAACCACTGCCACCACAACAAAAAAAGCTGCTGCAGACCCTGCAGGAAGGAGAGTTCTTTTTTTTTTGTTTTAAATTATTCCTGAAGGAAACTGCCTGATAATGCTATTATACAGAAAGTCTTTCTGATCTGATTCCCAGTTGTGGCAAACACCTCATGAAACCTGAAAGTTACAAGCTAATACCTTACGCATTGTGTCTTTACAACCTAGACGTACAAAGTTGAGTTCTGGAGCCAACCTTGCTAATAATTTCCCAGCGATGTTGCTGCAGCCTCATATAAACTGCACAGAGGTTTCCTCAGCTGTGATTCCTTACAGCATTTATTTTTCATTACAGATGAGCTCAAGAATCTTTCCTCTTGGCATCACATAAAAAGAGTAGCGAAATCCTGACTCCACTGAAGTCAGAGTGAGAACTTACACTGTTTTTGAAGAAGCCAAAATTTTTCTTTGTTCATCAAAATGCTGAGAAACCTAGACCTGCTCCAGCAAAACACCTAAACATGCAATGAACTGTAAGTAAATAAGGTATCCTCTTTAATCACAAAGGTCTCTTATGCAGAAATACAGGATCAGAGTTAAAACTATCTGGCCATCTATTATACTAATTTATATAAATGATAGCCTCCTATTTTATAAAGCAATATGATAGTATTTTTTCCATATTTTCTAGTGATTTTATACATTTTCATGCTTTTCAGTGAAACCAGTAAGCAAAACACTTTTTCTTATTGATATGAATATGATGTGCATTTACTAATTTAGCTTTGTTTCTGAGGAAGTTGCCTGGGACTTTATCCCATTATTTTAGTATTTCAATTAATTGATTTTCTTGCCCCTTGTTTAATTCAAATATTTATATGTACTTTTTCAGCAGAAAATTTTTTTTCCCCAGATTTTATATAAAAGTTCAGCTGCCAGGTTTCCTCTCTGTAACACGATAATAAACGTTTTCAGTGTTCAAATTACTTTGATATTTATTTTGTTTTAACATCTTTCTTAACTCACCTGGATTGTGATGAGCTAACTAGTTCTTTCTGCTCTCATTTCTTTTAGCTGTATGTGAGGTAGGTCTATCAAGTACTGAGACATCTTCTGCTATTACAAGAAAGTCTCATAAACACTTCGAAAAGTGCAAACCAAAACCACCTACACTACAAAATGCAAAAAACCAACCAAACAGATTGGTTTAGAGTGAAGCAATGGGAAATTATTTAGCTATCCACGTCAGCATAGATCAAATGATCATGTTAAGTAATTTAAACACTACAGCTTCACTGTAAGGTTGGAGAATGTGCTCTGGCTTAAAACATTAGTAGGAATATGATGTTATCTGGATAACTGAAGTGAGAATATTTTACATTTACTCCTTTCCTCCAGGCTTTGGGCAGCAGATTATTATGGGGACGACATCTCAGAAAAAGTTGAATGCTGGACAATAGAAGGTCACAGTAGTACAGGGAACTCCAGAGCCTGTGCTTTCAAGCTCAACTCCTTTTTGTGAAATATGCCTTTTAGTTTGTTTTGAATGTTTATTGCAGCTTTTATACACTGTCTGCAGGCTATTTTAAAACATATTATTGTGACCTTGGTGATCCTTCAGATGATTATTCTGCTTTGGCTTGCATACTTTTTCCTCTGGCTTTTTGAACTCTTCCCTTGCCTGCTCTTTTTTTTTTTTTTTAGTTTCTATTTCCTGAAATATTTTTCTCGAGCAACTCTTCAATGGCAATCAGCTGCCTATAACCTGGGACATGAGATTTAATCTAAAATTGGTCACATACTTGTAATTGATTTTTTTCTTTTCCTTTACTGAAGATTCTGCTTTCTTTGGAATGAAAAATAAAATACAGGCTAAATCCTCAGTTAAATGTATTCCAAAATTATCCATATATAATTTGAGGGATTTATCTTATTTCCTTGACTAGAGCTAGAATGACCAAAAAAGCCTGCAGTATCAGCAATATGGTATTTATTTTGGATGGAGCCATTTGGGGTTCATTTAAAAGAAAACAAAACAATTGCAGGAGGAAAATGTGAGAAAGTTTTCTTTCTTCAAGAATGATGTCCTGCTGGTGTAGCAGTTTCCTGGGATCTAACGTACACATCCAGACCTTTTGAACAGAGATGTTTTCTTTTACCTTGGTCATCCATATCCGGTGAATATTATAACCACAAAAAGCTAAAAGTGATAAACTAGGTTATGTACTTTTCTAGCTTTCTTTTGATAGAGAAAGCTCACTGTTTTGTTTTGAAAGCACTGGTAAGCCCAAATCCAGGGAAGACTCTTTTCTTTGGGACTCTGAATGGATATACAGTTCAAACTGTATATAGCATTTATAGTAATACAAGAATAGTGCACTTGCTTATTAGAACCTGATTTTGTGTCACCTCCGTTGTGTGTGAAAGCATAGATTTTTAAGTTGAGATTTTATTTTCAGTGAAGTTAGAACACCTTTGTGTTTCTTGGGAGTCTAACCTACCTGCTTACCTTCAAGCCCCTAGGACGTGTCAGTACAGCGCGATGCTCTACCAAACACATCTACCCAAAGCACTGTAATCTTGCTGGCACCACACTTCCCTCAGGCTAACCTTCTGAAAAGGGTTAGGAAATAGTGAAGTGATATTTTAAGAGAACTATCGGTACACATCTGGAGCCAGATTTGGTACCCTTCTATTAAAATGTTGTGGGTGTAGGTGTATCATTGCATTGTGCCCAGAACATCGAGTTCAATTCTGGATATCATTTTCCTAGAACATTTTTGACAAATTAGAAAAAAGAGCAATGATATTAATTGAGGCTGAACAAATTGAAAGTTATTATTTATAGTAGTAAATGGTGTAATTATTGTGAGAAATGGCATGAAATGAAGATACAAAATATTTAAACAGAACATTAGGAAGTGCCCTCTGACAGTGAGATGTATGAAGCTACAGAACAGTTTCCGAAGAAAGGTGGTGAGACTGTCATCATGTGGAGCACTTGAAACTATACAGAAAAAGAAATCTTAAAAATCTTGGAAAGTGTCTGTGCCTGCACTGGCAGGAGAACTGAGTGACCTTTTCCTTCTTTTATTCTGTGAATAATAAAAATAGCACTTTTAAAAGACTTTAATATCCATGTCAAAAATTTTACTTACCTTTTCCTGCATTTTGAGGTCTTTTCTTTCTTTTTTTAATCACTATGGAAATGTCACTGAATACATTAAATGACACACTCTTCATCTCATTAAATTCCTGGATGCTTCTCCTTGTTAATATTGTATCTTGCTTATAGTCACCATTAATTGATTTTTCTTTATCTTTCATAATTTCCCTTTTATGTACCTTGCCAATAGTTCTTCCATCTCAGAATATTTTCAGATTTGATGGTTGTTTAATCTTTTGTCTAATGAAGATTACTCTGAGAATTTCATTACTCTGTATAATAATGCTGAGGTAACTGATCTCATTGACAAGTGATATCACAAGAATGTAATTGTTGTTTGTTTAGATTTAGATCTGCAACTGATTGTCTCTAAATCTTTTCAAACATTCTGGTCATTCTCTGGTTCTGATTTATGTTTCCCCAAGACCAAAATATAGTATATGTAGACCTTTGTATGCTGCAATATATGTGAAAAATCATTAAGTTTTCTGGACTGTGTCTTCGATGCTGCTCACAATTCAAATAGCCTGTAGAAACAGCATTTCCAATGCAGACCTGAAAAATGCCTGCAGATATGTTCCGTTACTTGCCAGAGCCCTGATGAAACATCCAGCACAGCAAACTTACTGGCATTAAATATTTTACTAGAAAGAGATGTGTGTTGTAAGTAATCAGTTCACTCATTTGGACCTGAAGATACATTTTTCCCGTTTCTACCTCCCTCCATCCCACCTCTGGGTTTTTAAATGAGCAGAGAATATCCCTCCTAGTTCCTCTGAGAATTCTGCTGTGGCAGAGGCACATTCAGTTCCTCCTCAGACTCTGCAGGTTGGAAAGAATTTGTCTAAGAGTCGCCTGATGCAGTTATCCTTTGCTTGTAAAGCCATTCTCAGGTTTTCCTTAGTTTTATATGGTTCCACTCCTTCTTTCGTAAGCTCAGTGGCTCAACACCTTTTTAGCTGGAAAAATGATTTCTTTTCCTGCCATTGCTGTAAATTGTACCCTTTCCAAATCTGTATTTGTCTACACACTTGTATTTAACTGACATACTCCATGAGAAGGACTAAACCTCATCGTTGCAAGACTTCAGTTCCACCTTAACCAGCTGCCTCTTTCTGATTTACCTTGTAGTCACAGTATCCTCAGAACCATCCGGAATGTTAAAAAGGTGTGTGAAATGTTAAAAAGAAAAGCTGTTCTATTTGCAGCCTGTCTTGACAGTCTTGTTTTGCTGAGCATTGCTTTTAGAAGATTTTCCCTGAGCAAGCAGTGCTGGCCAGTTTGTCCTTTCTGAGCACCTTCCTTTGGCTCTTGCAAGTGACGTAATTCAAGATTGTCCTTTCTCTTTCACCCTCTCTCCCAAATTATGCCTCTTGCTATGGTTTGCCACAAAACAGTTAGGTGCATTTTGTGGTTTTTGGAATGAAATTCTGAGCTCGTTGTGTCTTTTTAACACAAATATCCTTTTCTGAAATAGTTTTCTTTTGCCTTTCGGCCATGGTGAGTCTCTGTTCATTGTACAATCTTTGTGGCAGCTCACAGTGGACTTCTAAGGACTTGTTCTGAGTCTTCTATTAATACCACTACTACAGGCTTTTTCTTTATTGTACAAGCACCATCTGATTTCCTAATGAAGTAGCTATAATGTCTTCATTCCTCCTTTGTGCCACTTCATCATCATCATTAATGTTCTTCTGTGGTCATCTTTTTTCAAAATGCCATCGACTAAGAAAGAAAATCACCTTTATACTTCATTTTTACAGGGAGTGTAGCGTTTTCCAGACCATTAACACAGAAGTTCATTGTTAATTTCCTCTGCCTGATTTAAATGAAAACTAGTAAAACATTGGGTTGCTTCAGGAGCAGCTTCTTTCCAAAATATCTTACTTGTTTTTGGCAATATATTCACTGCAATTGCAGAATAAAGCACAGTTAAACCTTTTTTCCAGTTTTTCTCCACATTTTACACAGTTCCGGCTTTTATAAAATGTTTAATACCAATAACATTGCTGAGCTGGATATTTTATCAGTTTTCTCCTCTTGCACTGGTTGATACAGGACTCATTGAGAAATCACAGAGTGCCAAGGCTTAAGGCAGAGGTCTCCTTCATCAGGTTGCTGACTTATGCCTAACAGTTCCAAAGCCACCTGAGCCCTTCCTGATTGCAGCATCAAGTCCCACATGTCTCCTTCGTATCTTCAAGTGCCCATTCCTCATAGACAGGCCTGATGACTTTGCATCCAAAGATGATTCCTTGGTGAAGAAGGCTTTGCCCTCTTCCTCTGCTGCTCAGAGTAAACTGCAACTGATTGATCCTTTCTTCCTCACCCTCTCCTTAACTCATGCCATGCATGGGGAGTTTTCCCTAAACTACTTTCCTTGCCCTTTTACTCCGTATTATTTAAGACATATAGTTTGGATTGACAGATGTTCTATGGATGAGGTGAGACAGTTTTTCTGACATTACAGCCACATTGATAATGACGTAATGAATGGTTTTCAACTCCTCAGAGGAGCAGGTCGTTGAAATGTGTATGTTGCACTTCAAACTGGTGTTCAGTGTGACAGAAGACAAAAGAGCGTGCAGAAATAAATATGAGCATGAGTTTTTCTGGTGGTGGTGGGGTCAACAAGAGAAACAAGGCTTCCCAAGTTAAGATATTTACTAGGCAGATCCAGGACTCATAGGAAAGGACCAAGGTGGCAGTGGTTCACAGATATAATGGAACATTACGGAAGGTTAGACTGAATGAAGCCCAGTACATCCTATGACTTAGTGTCTACTGCACTTAGAATGAATCATAGAATCATAGAATGGTGTGGGTTGGAAGGGAACTTTGAAGGTCACCTAGTCCAATCCCCCTGCAATGAGCAGGGACATCTTCAACAAGATCAGGTTGCTCAGAGCCCCATTCAGCCTGGCCTTAAATGTTTCCAAGGATGGGGCATCTACAACTTCTCTGGGCAACCTGGGCCAGTGTTTCACCAACACCTAGTGTGTTGCAATTTTCCAGTTGAATACAGTTGTTTCTATTATGTTTTCTCATTAACACTTGTATGTATCTCTTGGAAAGGAAAATTATACTAATGCTTAAGCAGAATGGAATTTGAGTTCTAACATAACATCTCGTATTTGATTCCTGCAAAAAAATGTGTATTATCCAACAAAAATTATATAGTCTCCTTGATCTTATAAGAAAATCCTTTCAGACTTTTTCAAGGGGAGTTTTATATCTTGTGAAATTCTTTATAAAATTTCAGTTGACTGCATTAGGCCTACAAATACATCTTTAAAATAAATGAAAATACTTCTTAATTTCACTTCATTTTTTCCTTATCTTTTTGGAAGAAAGGTTTACCTCCACCCCTGCCTAGCCAAGCATATATAAATATGTGTTGGCTGGGGACTTTTTATGTGCTGCATACAACATCCTTTCTTAAATAAGGTAAACATGTGTATACCTTTGGTGACAGTATTCATTATACCATTTATCAGATACACAAGATTAAGGAATGAAAGGAGGTCACAGTTGTTCCGACTGCTTTCCACACATCTTGCACTAGCCACAAGAAATTCCTCTGACAAATTAAGTGGAGGTAGATTCTAAAATCCTAGACAGCTACAGTAGGCATTGTCAAGCAGCAAACCAGAAAAAACTATTGTGGTACTTAAGCCAAGTAACTTTTCCAGCTGACCAATTTAACCTGAAATTCATGCCATGGCACAAAGTAAATTATCTGCACTGACTCCGGAATACAAAGTACAAATGAATTTGTCTCCATCAGTTTAGGCTCACACATGACATATTTACTACCCCAGCCAAATACTTTTTCAAGCTTCTTTGAAACATACAGAAATCTAATGTTGGAGAAAGGGTTTTTTTAGCCTTCTGAGAGGCTGAACATGAACAGTATTTTTTTTTTTTTTTTTCACTGACTGCAAAAAAAGACTAGCTATGTATGCTACAAGGCATTTACCTTGTACGTAATCCAAAACCCATAAGGAATCAGTACAGGCAAAACTTTTATCTTTTTCAGAAATTAATGATTCTGTTTTCAGGCATTTGGATTCTGGAAGAAGTCTTGTTTCAGAAGCATAATCCTGTAGGGCCCAGGAAAACGATCTGAGAATTCTCAGGGTATAGCAGGGATAAGTGGAGAGTTATTTTTCAGTGAAAACCTGAGAAAAGCACAGAGGGAAGGTTGAAAATGGCAACAAGATCTGAAGCAGGCACCACTTATCTAATTCTGTAGTGCGGTAAATAGTATGTCGTCCCTTTTGTCTTTCCTGTTCTTAGTTATGACATTATACTTCCTAGAATAGCATTGTCATTTTTTTTTAAGACATAGTAACATTTTCATCAGGCAGCTACACGATTTTTACGTGAGCACTGTTTTTAACCTGGAAAAGTAGATCTACTTTCCTTCATTGAGCAGAAAGCTGGTATGAAGTGAATTTGACATGGTTCCTGAGAAGTATGACCAATAATGGTCACTTATAAAAGGTGCAGTAAGAAATCTGTATTACAGATGGTGCAATGAATGAAAAAATATTGAACAGAAGAACAGAACTAGTCCTGAAGTACTGTTTTCCAGAACTTTGCTGATTTTATATATCAACTATTAAATTCAGTATTACCTTTTTATATTAAGTGACTAGAGAAATTATCCAATGACCAGTCAAACCCCAAGATTTTAAAAAATGATATTGCACTTAAAAAAAGGGGGGCAATTTGTTGCTGCTATCGTATGGATATCAGTCGTGTTTCATCCTGAACTGATTATTGCAAGAATTTCAGCAGGGAAAAAAAAGCTCACCACTTCTGTCTTTGGCACAGCACTTGCAGTAGTCAGTCAGGTATACAAGCAAGTATGCTCAATTATATTGTTTCCCAAGCTATCTATGGAAAAACAACAAAAAATGGCATTTGTACACAACTGCGTTATAAATCTTATTTGATTTACAACCACCTGCTTCTAATCTTGTTTGTGAGTGCTTTACCATGCATCTGGACCTTGACATGTAGGTGCTTATTGAATAATTTGAATTTTCATCTCTTGTGACCTTTATTGTGAAGAATTGCACACACTAAACCTTCACATTCTTAAAAAGAAACATTTCCAACTGACGAAATGCCTGGTGTTTTGGAAGCCAGAAATCTTCAGCCTAGAAAAGAGCCCTTTAAAATGTTCAGCATAGGAGCATGTTCTACCTTAAGTGTGCTGCTGATAAAAGAACTCTATATCTCTAGAGATACAAAGCTGAAAAAAATAGTATTGTACATCAAAGAGATAAAAGAGCACTGTGTTGAGAGTAATCATCAAACTATGACTTAAGCTTGAAACTGCATTTTTCTTCTAAAGTTTCCATGGTTTCTTAATTTTTTCCCATATATATTCATAAAATAATACCACTTCCTTCAAAACAATCAAAAGTATCTAAAGGATATAGGAATGTAAGTTTTTAAGAGAACCAAACTTCACCTCAAAAGTTTGTTCATTTAAGGTTAAATTCTCTAAACAATCAGTCCGTTAAGCTGTCAATATTTTCCTCTTTGTAAAGGATAAAAGGAAAATATTTTTAATATGCTGACTGTACAAAAAGGCAAGCAAGCATTTTGAAGACTGCAGAACAGTCTTCCAGGAATACAGTTAGCCCGAATGGAAGTGCTAGTTGCTATCCTGATATAAATAAAAGATATAATTAATTTGTTGGTCAAATTACTGGAAACATCCCTACCATGGGCAGTCTGAATAATGTCAGGTTTGACTGTCAGGGCTATAGTGATGAGCACTCAGGCATTTAAATCAAAGGATTGTTATTCTTTATTATACCCTTCCTGAATGGATCTTACTTCCACATTCCACTCGTGGCCAAAATTTTCTTATTATTGGCCAACTTTGTATTGATATGAGGTATTTATCATAATCATATCTTCTGGACTGAAATGATTTCTATAATAGCCTCTCTTAAGGAAGAGCAGCAAAAAAAGAACTACTCCTAAAAGATAACAGTTGTACTGCTAGCTGTATCAACATTTATTGAAACATTAGCGCACATGCTGTAAAGTGAAACAGTGGTCAATAGGACTTTGTTTCCACTTTGGAATCTGGTAGCAAACATTTCAAGATATTAGGTAACCCTCCTGGGTTACTACTATTCCAGTGGGGTCTACTCAAAAAGACATCTCTGAGAAACATCCTCTTCCTGTCACCACCATATGCATTGATTGCAATTAAACACCCCCTACACCTCTTACCTGCTGAGTGGAACTTCTTGGGGCACACAGCTCTCTGCAAGATTTCATATGGGAAGGACTGCACCAGCAAGCACCTGGATGAACGCCATCAGTATTGGCTCTGTCACGTCCATGTGGCTAGAGGCTGGGTAGTCACAAAATCTGTTCACAAGTGTCTCGGCCTATAAGGGACTCATCAGTGGCAAATCTTGAGGTCTTGGGCTCTGAAACCCCTTAAAATACAACCTTGAATAATTTCCTCAAGTTTCACACCAAATTCTCTTTTGTTTTCAATGGAGATGAATAATACAACCACTGAAAACAAATAGTAAGGCACTTAATCTGAATTTACTGTAGAGGACAGAAGTAATATAAACCATCATTACCTTGAGTAACACAGTGAGTGCCTTCTGCAAATTATGTTGCAGAAAAAGAAGGTTCTGCACTGAAGACTGAAATATGAAAGCTACAATAGAATCAAGAAGTTATATGATTTATTTTTAAAGGGTTTATAATGGCATTGTGTCATACTGATTGTTTTCTTAGCACAAACCACACTGTGATGCTGCGCGGTTTTCCTGAGAATGAGCTGTGTTCTTTTTCACTCCGTTTAGCTCAGCATCTTAGTAATGTGAGTAATAAGTGCTAGAGGTTTTCTGAAGAAACCGTGTTCCTGTTTCCTATCTATACTTGGTAGAAATGCTTTACTTTTATTCTATATTTCTCACAAACTCATTCCAAGCACATCAGTGAAGCGTGGCAGCAGCACTTGAGTTTACAACAAACCATTTACTTGGTAGGAGGGAACAAAATTCTCATCCAAGATTTACAGTTAATCCCAGAATATTGAACTTGTTCTTAATACAAAGTCAAACTAGGCATGTCCTTAGCACTGATGGTGTATTAACAAGAATGTCTTCATCCCTGCAACCAAGGCTGGGAAAACCATCTAAAAATAGTATGCATACACTGGATTCTCCATCCAATTACAACTTTGAAAAATGCTGAGACTGCTAAGGAGAAAAAAAAGGACTCTCAGACAGAGCTGCTTAAATAGCATCTTGGGAAGTAGTAAATTTCAGCCTCCCTCTTGTTTGCAAATAATCTGTGAATAGATGCAGATTTTAGAGAGTTTGTCTTGCTGAGTAGTTTAAGAGAACATTTTTGTCCCAACAGATTCTGTCAATAAAGAGCTGAGATACTACAATGAAAAGCTTATTATGGAATCATGGAGAAAATAGTTAGTTGCTTGCCTGACTATTTTTTGTAGCCAGTAGAGCCTAGAATTCATTATTTGTGCTGTGTAATTAGTCACACAATATTGGTTCTTAACCTAAATGTTATATAAATAAATACAAGGACTGCAGGAAGGAGTCCTTGATACTTACACAGCCTAATGGCTAAGAGCATTTCAGTATTTCAGTGAGATCAGATGTGAATTATGCTGTCCACTTTTTTACCTTTTCCTGTGTGTTTTTTTTTGTTTGTTTGTTTTTGTTTTTGTTTGTTTTTGTTTAGTTGATTGGTTTGGTGTTGGCTTTAGTTGTTTGTTTGTTTGTTTTCCAAAGGAAAAAATAGTATTTATCTATACATTATAACTTGAGATGTAAAAACCTTATTCCATTTCCATTCTAGAGATAAAGATATATAAACTGTCTTGTCTGAGCTGGCTGTTTGCAACATACATACTCCATTTTCTCTTGTCACAGTCACATAGAGCAATTGCATTTATACGAATACAGCACTAATTGCCAAGGCCTTGGTCACTTGTCTTTGCCTCTCTCATTGAATTAATGGCCTGAGTGCCAGGGCTCCGGCTGAAGGGCATAGAATGCTGCTGTGTCTGTATGCTGAACATTGCTTCATCTGTTTACCTAACATACAAACTGAATCTGTTGCTCTCTTTTATTTTCACTCTGTTGTTATTTTTCCCATTAATTCCCTTGATATGCATTGTGGAGGGAGTAATCCGATATAGTACAATGCAGCATTCAAAATCAGTTTTGCTCATGTGCCATTTGTGTTACTGCTGTATTTTTCTGCATAAATGGTATGAGTAGTACTTTTATAAACACACTGCAACTTTTGGACCTTCCTACAATTTATTGCTGATAATCAACGGGTGATAGGTATGGGGAAACTCTAAGTTCTTGGTGAAGAAATTTAACATCTGCAGAAAAAAAGCACTAAAACTGAAATTTTCTCTGAGAGAAAATTTTAGAAAACAGGAGTCTGGCTACTCAAAAGGAACTGTGAGTAGAACTGCAAATTATTGAAGGTGGACAGGTATGCCTAGGTATTCTCTGTAGCTCTTGCTACAACAGAACTCCAACTTCACATGGCTTCATCTATCTTTACCTTAAATGAGCACAGTAAGGGTCTTTTCTCAGCCTGTATCAGTAATGATTATATGAAGTGTAGCTGAAACCAGTCATGCTGGATATATTTTTCCTTCTTAAAAGGGGCAAGAAAAATCAGCAATGAGTATTTCACATAACAGAAATCAGGCCATGAACTCCTTGGATTTGAAACAATTATATCTTAGATTGAGCAGTCTGGATAAATTGTCAGCAAGTCTACAGGTAGGCTCTGAAGAAGATCCTGATTATGAAATAGAGTATGTCCGATATAACCCTGGGTACCGTCCAAGGATGTACGACATCCTGTTTCCTTGAACACAGGAGGAGGCATTCAGGAGCAAGGAATAGTTAACCTGCTTACAGTTCCAGACCTCCACTTTTTCAGTGCTACACCCAAAACAAATATGCACCACAAGTCCTTCTGTTACTACTGCCATTATGAATCAGATAAATTGATACATATGCTATCCTAAACTCACATATTTTATGTTAACCTCATATATCTTGGCCCAATTTTAAAAAATGCTGGGTATCTATAGCTTCCCTTTACTTAAGGAAGATTTGTGTCAAAAAACTTTGGAAACTTTTGGAAAAGTAGGCTTTTAAAACTTCAGAAGGAGGCAAAACACTCTTTTTTTTCCTTCTAAAATTCATTATCATGTCCTGCTGAGACAGTTACTAGAAATATTAGAAATACTATCAACAAGATGAAGATGTATTACAAATATTCACTCCTATGGACTGGGACTGAGTCACACATTCATTAAATACACAATACTACTTGAATCTGACCCTGTATGATACAGTCTCCACTGTTTTTACCAATTCTATGACTCTTCTTTTTCTATTTTTCAAGATTCTTTTGGAAGTACAAACTTCCAAAGAAATGACAAACTTCCAAAGAAATTACCCTAGTGTTCTAAGCATGGTCACAACACACTTAAGCGAGAGGAACAATAACTGCTTTACTCCTACTAAGGATACTCCTCAGTACACATCAGTCTTTCTGGTTTAGAATTTGTGTACAACTGGCAATTCAGTAGCATCCTCGAATCTTTGGCATAATCAACAATCTGAGCATTGAAACCCCTTCTTTTTTCATTCTTTGTTCATTCATGAATAACAGTATTGTGGGTCATATTAAAATGTAGATTATTTTCTTGGCTTTTGGGTAGTGAGTATTTCATGATCATATGATACACGTATTATACATATTGAGTATCTTTCTCAAATGCACGATAGAAATATTTAATTAATATTTCTTTTCTTCTCCAACATCACTGAAATAAACAACATTTTTATCTAGCTCCTGGGCAATGTCATTGCTAGGATCCTTTTTGATCCATATTTTGCTTGAAAAAAAGGCTTTATTTTCAGTCTTAAATCTGCTAGTCATCGATTTTTCCACCTGTAGTATTTTCCTTCTTATTCCTTATGAATTTTTCGTGATTCCTAACATAATGTGTGTGTTCATTTTTATTAGCTTAGCTACTAACTAATAATTTTCTCTTTTCTTATCCTTTAGTTAATAGCTATTTCTTAAAATCAATGACATCACCTTTCTTGATTATCTCAGTGCCACATTTTTACCAGACAAATTGTAGTGCCGTATTTTAACTAACAATCACATTTTTCTGCTTAAACTTTTCTCCTTTCTGATTTGAACATAATTATTTTGGGGCTTTGTGCAGTATGCACGAGTAGTTTATAGTATTTCATTCATTTAATCCTGTTCACATACAACAGACATAATCAAATCATAGTCACATGTTCCCCTGTGAAAGTGATAACCAGCTGGTTACTACATTTAGTTTGGTGAGCAAAATATATTTATGTTAATTTCATGAGGGTTTTGATGTATGCTACCTATTAAATGTCATTTCTGCATGTCATACAACATTTTCCTCCCCTTCTCCTCATACTTCATCTGTATGCACTAATATATACAGGCAGGATCCAATCTTTTGGGTCTATGAGACCTAAATCTGGGAGTCAGTAAATAATGACAAGTACTGATCTAACCGGAAGAGACACAAGATGGAGCATTGATCTATATGGATTCAAAGTTAATGGCATCCATCCTATCAATGATTTAGAAACCCAGAAAAAGGACCATTTTGAACAAGGAAGGCCTCTTCTCTCTTTCCTATTCTACCTTTCATAAGAGCATATAACCACTGATTTTAATATTTCAGTCATTAAACCTCCAGGTTTCTGCAATTCTAATCAAGACAAATGTATACTGACAAATGAGCAATTCTGAGTCTTCTTATTTACTATTTATTCACAGTAGTGGCATATAAAGAGTTAATAAGTGTCATTCCCTTTTCTTCCCTTAGTGCCTTGGCTAATTTTGTAATCAATATCTCACATTTGAGCTAATTGCTTGATTCTTATTCTACTTTGTGCCCATCCAGCCTGTGAGCTTAGTGCTCTGCAGACTGCCTTCCCAGGACAATGCTTCCTCTTTTGATCACATAAAGACAACTCAAACAATTGTCCTTTCTCCTCACCAAAGATTCCACATGTTTCCAAATTCCTACTTCACTTATTAATCAGCGGTTCATGTCTATGTTTTTACCACGTTTCCTTCATTTGCTGGATAGTCCTGATTAAGGATTTTAGAGAAACATGCACATCAACATTGGAGTAACAGCATATTGCAGCAAAAGAAGAATAGATATTCAGCATTTGTGTTTATTAAGCTGGGGATAAACATAATTTTTATTTCTTTTATCCTAAAGTTTTTTCTTGGTCTAGGTTTTGTTCTGTTTATAAATACAGTGAAATTCGGTGAGGAGGTCTGTCTTTGTTTCAGGACATCATATATAGAGAGGTCACAATTCAGAATCAAAAAAGTCAAAAAAGAAAAAATCAAAGTACTTGGAGGGATGCTTATTCTTTACTCTATGAGTGATGTCCTAGTCTACCTTTCATTACCTTGTGGTTGTATAATTTTCATGTATCGTTTTCAAAGTTTTAACTTCTGCAAGTGTCATATTTTCTGTGGTAAAAGAACATGAACATGGCATTCAGGATAAAGCAATTCTGTTTACAGATAAATGTGGTTTTGTTTACAAAGATATACCTTAGCATTAGTCAAAACCAGTTGAAGAATTTGAGTTTCTAGTTCTCCTTTCCTATGAGCTGATTAATTTATAATTTCTGCTGATCTATACGTTAAGGCCTGGAATGAATGGAGAGATCTTTAATCACATCTCATCTGCTACCAATGTATTTCTCATTATTTCAGTGTGAAGGACTTTATGAAAGCATGTATACTGTCATTTCACTGGTGTGTATTGTGGTTTAACCTGGCAGGCAGCTAAACACCACACAGAGCCGTTTGCTTACTCCTCCTTCAGTGGGATGGGGGAGAGAATCAGAAAAAAAAAAGTAGACCTTGTGGGTTAAGATAAAGACAATTTAATAGGGCAGAAAGGGAAATAATAACAATAACAACAACAACAACAATAATAAATAATGAATGATACATAATGCAGTTGCTCATCACCTGGTTATTGATGCTCAGCCCATCCCCGAGCATCAGTTCCCCCAGCCAGCTTCCTTCAAAATGCACACTGAGCACGACATCATGTGGTAAGGAATATCCCTTTGGCCAGTTGGGGTCAGCTGTCCTGGCTGTGCCCCCTCCCAGCTTCTTGTGCACCTGGCACCCTGTGAGAAGGTGAAAAGTCCTTGACTATGCAGCAACAACTAAAACATCAGTGTTTTATCAACACTATTCTTGTTCTAAAACCAAAACGTGGCACTGTACCAGCTGCTAGGAAGAAAATTAAGTCTATCCCAGCCAAAAAAGGACACTCATCCAGGAGCAATGTGCCAGACTACATCGATTTTTTATTAATTTACTGCCTAACACATAATGCCATCCAACCTTTCTCCAGGCCAAAATTAGAGCCAGCCACTGTTATACCCTCTTTCACAATACGTAGCACTAATCCTACAATGCCTTTTATTTGGCTGTTACATTGTATGGCTTCTGTGGCTTCCTGTCAGATTATGGAAGGTTGCGGACCCAAAAATTGCCTTCTTGTCAAGGGTTAAGCTACATAATGTTATAGTGGCTTATTCTGAAAAAGCTGCTCTCCCTGAGGTCAGGCAGAGCACTGAGCTGCAATCATTAATAAGCCATTTTGTGTTTGCCTCTGTGATCAAAGAATTCTTGTCCAGAGTGCAGTAGCTTGTTTCCTTTGCATTTCAGCTTCAAATTTAGTTTCCAGAGAGAAGAGAGAATAAATCCTGACAATAACAATGGTGAATCTTTAATGGCACTCATTAAAGTCAATGTTTGATTTTTTCAACTGTGCTACCTGAAATTCAATTTTTAGACCAAAAATGCATTTAAAATCTTTGGGGCCTTTTGTAACAAACACCCTTTCACAAGTTATACTGATCTGCTGTGTTGGATGGAAGACTACTTTATGTTATTTGTTCCATTAGTTCCTTTAATTTCTTTTATAATAGCTGAACCTTTACAGCAGTTAAAAAAAAAAATCTAATAGCAGCTTTGATCTTCAGATATCAGCTAGAGGGTACTCCACACTTGGATTTTAAATAATGTACTGTAGAGAGCTACCATCCAATGAAAAATCCTCAATTACTTTAAAAGCCACCCTTCACCATGCTTTTACATTTACAAGCCTTTCTCCTTTTTTGAAATTTCAACCTCCATAATACCAAGGTGCTTTAAGCAATTATTTATGATAGCATTACCTCATACTAATTTTCTACTTAGTGCATATACCAGAGTTGCATCTGTTTTGTTAGAACTAGAAACATGATCTAGCTGATACCTGTTCTCCCTCTTCTCTGGCATAATCGATGAAAAACACTCTCTGGAGACAACGATATCTTTCTCCTTGCACAGGATTCAGCATTTATTTAAGTATAGTTCAGTAAATCCATTAATTAAAACAAAAATCCAAAGCAGAACCCTGCATTATAAAGTGTTACAGTACATTTATTTTTCTGCCTTTAGGACCCAAAATCTCATAGATAAAGCCCCAGGTTTCATATGATGTATGAGTTAATGTACCTTGTTCTATTTAAATAATGCTGAATGCTATTTCTGACGTGTATGTTTGACTATGCATATACACGCATAACTGCATGTACACTTACTGTGTGCACGACTGAGCACAGAGTACTGCATACAATATACTGTGCATAAGCAAATATGCTTTTGCCCTTTAGAGCAGAACTGGTTGGGAAATACTGGTTTTGTTTTTAGAGGAAATTTCGGTTTTGCCAGAAAAAAAGGTGATTGGCTTCCAAACAAATCAGAAGGAAGGCTCTCAGGCTGCAAAGCCTGCCAGGTGAGAGGTGCTGAAACAGGCATTTCCACGTGATATAAGTGCAGCCACATGTTGTGCATAAAGTGCATGGGAAGCTGGATTAAATTCAGGATCAGAGCCTCAATAACCAGCTCAGCACCTGTGAAATGCAAAGGAGAGGTTTCAGTGATGACTAAATGCCTGCTATTCCTTTTGATTGTGAGCCTTCTTCTGTCATTCGGTATCTATATCTACTTATAACCAGAAAAATAGCTTTTGGATTAAATGTGGAGTGCTATTAAAGCCCTGGTGTAAGAAACACAGACTCCAATTCCTGTCCTGATGGATGAGAAATGAGGCTTGAGTATTGAAACAACCAAACTGCTGGATGGTTTCTCACTCCTTCTCTTGCTAAAACATTTCTGCCTTCTATTAATCATTGAACAGGCTTGAAACTGTCTTGCCACGGCCTTGCTATATACAATGTCAGCTAAGGCAGTTCTTCATTCTTCCTTCCCTCAAAATATTTAATTTCCAGCATATGGTACTGCATTCAGTCTCCTCCATCTGAGCTGACTGCTCAAACCCCTTGACTGTGGGATGCATGCACACATAACTTGTGCTGTCCTCAGAGTCCTACCTCCCTTGACATTTTAACTCTGCTACCGGTGTGCCAGGGTGCTTCTTATCCTGATTCCCGAGATCAGAGTACTGCTGAACCTGCCAGTCCTGCTGTTCTCTGTTAGGCAATTAAATTAGAGGCATGTCATAGCTGAGAGATATGTTAAAAGGCGTCTGCTGACACTACTTATCAGATCCTGAAGCCTGCTTCCAAGAAATGGGAGACAGATGATCACAGCCAGCTGTGAAGTTGCCCTTCTCCACTCCATTGCTTAGAGGGAATTCAGGTTCAGCTGAAAGGTGAGCCAGGTGAATGGTGACAGCACTGTCGCTCTTTTGTTTCACTTCTGAATTACAGTTTTCCTGAAAGAACAGGATTTTTTTTTTTTCGTACTCAGGATTAAAAAGCATAACACTGGTTAGGTAGTTAAATAATAGTTATAAGAAAAAAAAATCCTCATTTTTCTGCGAGCTATGAGTGTAAATCTTTTTAAATTTTGGCCCCAAATCTTCAAAATGCTTTAAGAAAGTACTTCTAAGAACTAGATAAATGTAACTGTAATTACAGTTAGATAAACAGTTAACTTTCATATTATAATCATAATTTACTGAGCATAGGGCTATCCTCGAATATTCTCTGGAAGACAGAACTAGTGCAGACACAGTTTTCCATCTGTTTTCTGTCCTAAGCCCAAATATTTCTAACCAGCTTCGCACTTTCAAATGTGAAATGCGCTTGAAAGCTTATATATCCTGAACTGGTGAGTAGAGGGAGTCAGCTTAGGCTTTCTTCATGGGAATATAATAAAATCCTTAAGGATCTCCAAAACTCAAACTCACGATAAATCTAATGAAACATATAACAAGCATAGAATGCATCCAATAAGTCCTTCCCTCAGGTCTGTAAAGTACTGTCTGCAAAGTGCTCCTCAAATCCTTGGACTGAAAAAAACAGAGATTTGTACAGTGAGGTTCACAATGTGGTCATGTGAAGTTTGCAATTCCTTTATCAAACTCTGTGGAAATGACACAGTACTCAACAGACTTATTTGGCTTGGTTTTGGTGCAGTTTTGTGTGTGTGTGTGTGTTTTGATTTTGGTTTTCTCTTCAATTTCAACTAAACAATAGATAAAATCACCAAAAGTAAATCAACATTTCCATTTCTCCTCAAGGGAATTATATTGCTTTATGTTTAGTATTTCTTCCCATCCAGAGAACTAGATTTTACTCCTTTCTTCTTCCTCTGAAACACAGTGTGTAACAGATGCCCAATACTATAGAAAGAATGGGAAAAAAGTTAGTTTTCTTTTGACATCGTAATTCTTTACATTACAATAGTATCTTGGGGCCAAGTTTGAGATCAAGGTCCCGTTTTACTGTGTTTTGATTATAGAGTAGAAAATAATAATCTGGCTAGAAATGACAAATGGAAGATACTGGGCTGACACATGACTCATGGGTGCTAGCTGTTGTAGGACGACATTTAGATAATTCCTGTCTAAAGGGCATGAGTGTTTTAGTATTGGTACTCTATGAAGATTAGAGAGAAATCAAGTCCAAACAGCGATGCATGATGTTGTACATTGCAAGAATATTAACAAAGGTTATTTATTTTTTTCTAAATGCAACCAAACTGTACTGGCCTTACATGCAAAAGCAAGATAATACATCTGTGGGAATTGCTGCCATTCAAAAATTACGTCAGGCCAAAATGGTCAACTCAGTGTCTCTTACCTCTTCCCATCTTTCAGTTCTGTGCATTTATTCCTCTGCAATTTGTGTTCATCTGGGATGATAACAGCACATAACCACATTTATTTTTTGTGATGAAAACATCTTTAGGGACCATTTGTATCTTTTGTAGGAAGGTACAATGTTTTTTTCATGAGGCGATGGCAGTTCCTGAGAACCAAAATGTTATTAGATTTATTTTAACATATGTGTCTCTTTATACATCTGCAAATCCACAGTCAGTTGTTAAAAGTGAAGGAATTACTGTTTTCAGTTTTATTTTAAAGAAAATATTGAAGTAATTGCAGTTATTTCATTGTTATTTTTTCTATTATTGAATACTGTTAAATTCCTGTGTGATATTATCTGCTTTTAAAAGGTGCTATGGTATTATGTTGTTCTTTCCCAATAAAACACAAAGCTGATGGGTCAAGTGGAAATATATCCAAACCTATACTTTAGTGATTACTACTTAAATACAACAAATCATTGTCTATTGACAGATATTCCAATTTGAAGCATCTCCTGGAAAAGCAGATCTGATATGCACAGTCACCCATCTAGCTGTGGTGTTTTCTTACCACAGGAAGCAAGAAAAATAATCTATGACAGATAAACAAAACTACACATAAGGGAAGGATGATTTTATTCTACATTGATGAGAGATTACATCCCATCAGTTCTGTGATTTCTGATCATATGCAGCTCCTCTTTTAGTCCAGGTTTAAAAGAGTTGATTTGAAAATTATCCTCATGAACTGTAAACCAGCAGTGTTTTTTTTTTTATTTTGTGACAGGTGGAGATATTCCCTGTCCCCTCCAATTTTTCCTCAATTTCTTCCTCAGCCTTTTGAATTCCCTGCCACTTCAGTGAACAGTCTTCTTAAGGGAACCCAGTTTAGTTACAATTAACACAATCACAGTTACAATTAACACAATATCACAGATATTATCTTCTCTGATGTTATTTGAAACTGTCTTCTAAAAAACATCATTGATAGAGTTCCTTAGAAGTAATAAATGGGTCCTTCGAACTGACACATTTCACCTATTTACCTTTTATTGTTGGTGTCTTCTTCAAGTACTAGCATTACTCATTTGGGTGTCTTGGTAACTGGTATAGGAGCTTGACATTAATTAATGTTAATTTGTGGTTTTTGTATCATACCCTTTGAATAACACAGTATTTCAGAAGTGCTCACCCATGCTCCTATGAAGAATTCCACTGAGCTGATGATGTGCCATTTTATCCTATATGAGCATCGTGTCTTGGTCTTAGCTGCACAATCCGTTTTAGTTCTTGCACCGTTTCCAGAAATTAGGCACAGTCTTAATTATCTAGTTTGTCACAGGGCTCTTATTCACATTAACCAAGAAAGCAGCCATGGTACCCAACTCTCAGCAAAAATTTTCTATTTTCCTAGTAGATTTAAGACAAATTACTGTGCTCCTGGATACTGTGCTCCAGTTCTTAGCCTGATTTATCAGCACAGAGGTGTTTGGTGGGACTTTTTTTGTTGGTTTCGTTTTAAATTTTTTGCCGCATAGTTAGAGACTTCTGGGAAAGTATGATATAGGCCTCCACTCACTGGTTCATATGTTGGCTGCAAGAGCTTCTGCTTTTTTTGTCTACCGGTTTTGGAGGAACTCTGCAGAAGACTCACTACTCCTTTCTGCAAAGGACTGCACATCTCTCTGCTGAGAATATTTTGAATTGTCTAGTATCTCTCCAGGTATGAAACTAGCTACCCTCTTCAGCTTCATCTAGTGACTTCTGTGCTTAACTAGTAGAAATTACTCTAGCACAATTAGTTTGGTAACAATTTCATACTGTTTTCAGTTCGTTTTAGTCAAGTTCTTAATCATGGACAAGCAGCATGAAAGGGGAACACTTCAGGTAGATTTGCAAACTCCCTGAGTGCTTGTTTGCTTTTCAAACCCACTGATAAAAAAATATATATATTGTGAGTTTAATTTTTCTTTGGAGTAGAACTCTTCAAATTTCTATAATACAGTTTCATAGTTAACCTTCTCGGCCCTGAGTTAACTGAACACTGTTGAAACATCAAAGCTTCAAAGCCACCTATTGTTAGAAATAGCTCCCTGTCTTCCTTTTCACTAGCACCTATTGCTAAATTGCTTGCCTTTTATTACCTTTTCAGCTGTTGTGGGGTTTTTAACTGCTTCATTCTTCAAGGTCTTTGCTTAATTTGCTGCAGTGCTGACTCAATTATCACTCAGAGCCAAGAGGTCTGCTTCTCCAAGTGTGCAAATTTTGGCAATCTGCAATCTGGGTCTCTGCCCAGCCACCGGATCTTGCTGCCTCTGGAGTAAAACATGGATCAGAAGAACACCTCTAAACAAAATCATTGTACTGATCAGCAGTAGGTCCACAAAGGATGGGTGATCAAAGATCAAATGTTATCTTTGCTGGCCAAAGGATGTTTCAGCACATTGTTAATCCTGAGTGTCTCCAGAGATCCCATTGTTTTTTGAACCAAGGATCAAGTAAGTAATCACACGTAACAAAAACACTGCACATTTTTTTTACTCAGAAGATATTGTCAGATGGCAAATTCTATCAAATGATCATATATAATGGATATGAAATAAATCGAGGACTAATCATGGTATAGAAACTGAGTGGAGGGGAGAGACCTATCAAAGAAGAACAGGGAAAAAGCAGAAGTAGGAAATTCAGGGTATTTGTGTCCTTATATTTTCTGGGAGGCTTTGTGAGTTTAAATTACAGACTTAGCCTTTTCTGAAGATTGATTTGGATGACAGTTCCAACGTAAAGAGTATTTCACCAGTTCAGATTCCTATTGAAAGCCCAATTTCACACTCATTTACACTGAAATCTATTTAATTTAAGGTGGTACTCTTGGAGTTCTTTATGTTACTCTCGTTCTTTGTAATCAAGTCCACTATTCCAGTTGTGCCAAGGCAAGAAAATTACAGCAACCACAGTATAAGCAAACACAGGGAAAAACCCCATAACAAACTAAATATAAAAAAATAAAGTGCTTTGAATTCCAAGGCGGGGGCAGGGGGGCAGAGGAGGGGAAGGAGAGAGGGAGGGGAGGGCGGTGAATAAAAATGATTTGTATTAAAGGTTAAATATTCCCTAAACTATAATGTTACTAGTTTTATAGGAATGATGTCTCTATATCCTTGTGCAATGCATCATCAATCTGCAGCGAAATACCAGACACTGTACAGTTTTTATCTCTACAGTAAAATATTTGGATACCACTTACCTCTGGGGCTGTTCTGGAAGTTATAAATATATTTCTTTCTTGGGATCAAAAGAAAGCACATCAAAATTAATGATGAAGCCTACAAACGGAATTTGCAGCCGTTTTATGTAAACCGGAAGAAAGTGTAAAATTTCTTGTTCTAATTCACTCTACCCAGAGTTTTGACGATAGCAGTCTGAAACTGTTACATTTGCAACATTACTTACCTAGCTGTAAGTAATTATGTTGTTCTTACCTGGCTGTATGAATGATCACAAACAATTGTTCTTCCTTGTGTGAGGAAGGATCACGATACTACAAGCTTAAAGTAAGCCCAATCAAAACTGTGCAGCTAATTCTAGCTGGACTGGTGAAACACAACAGTTTAAAAGAGTGTTACTGAAGCAAGAGTTCATCTTTAGTTGCAAATTTGCAGCACTCACTCTTTATCCTATACTAAAGGTATTTTATTCCTTCTTCTGCTGATCCAGAGAACCAGTGCTTGCTAGAAATTGTGCTGATAGAGTTATCACAATCTTGCATACTACTCCTCCTTTATGACTCTTCAAACTTTGCTAAGGAAGACATCCATGGTCAAGACAGCTCCCTACTAGATATTAGAGAAGACTATGTGTAGAAATCAGTGGTTCAAAATGACTGAAAATATTTTTATAGCTGAGTATAAACAGATAAGCAATGCTATCTGTAATCAATTACAAACTGAATCCAGCAGGATAACTAAGTCAGTATATAACTATAACATCTCTTGAATCGTCTTGTAACCAATACATCTTGCAGATTCAAAGTGCAGTGTTATCACTAGACATACTATAAAGTAATTAGGAATATTTTATTCTTAAAAGATGCAGCTTAATTTCCTCCATTCTATTACATGCATTATTCTTTCATGCTACCAGTAACACAGTATTGTGGAAATGCTGTTGTTGTGGATATAGTCAGCTTGAAAAGGAAGACCTAGACAATGGTCTCATATGGCTAATTTGTAAGACTTCTGTCATTGTACTATTGTGTGTATATGATGACTGTCAGTTCATTAGAATTTAAATCTGCTTATAAATATTTGATATTAAATTCTTTGTTAAAGAAACTTTAAGCCTCGTCTAGTCTAGTGATGTGTTTATTGTTTAAATTAAGCCTTAATATTTCACTTGCTCTAAAGTTTTATATGGCAATAGAATTTAACAAGGGCTTAGTAAGAATAGGCTAAGCATGCTCTATTGTCATGAAAATGTTTTGTTCTTGTGCACTTACTGCTCTCATTCCAGTCCCTCTCACTGGTTCTGAGATTTAATGGCTCATGTGTTCTCTTAGACATAGTCATCTACTATACTATGCTGCTGTGACTATTTCATTATTCTATTTCGTGACTTCATGCCCATGTCATCAATTCAGCTATTGGTTATTCACTTTATTAATGAGAGAAAAGTGCAATGATCACTCAGTCAAATTACGGAATATAGAAAAGGTCAAGGTACTATAGTACATTATTCTAATTCATAGAATATTGTACATAAGATGATCTATTTTCCATTCCCTGATACTTCATTTCATAACAAAATTATTACAAGAACATAATATGGCATAAAATTAATCCACACTAAGAACAAAGTCTGCAATTGAAATGCTAAATGGCACAACTTGAATCCTTTCTTTTAACAATTACTGGAGTAAGAGTAAGGATTTAATCTTGTACCACATGAAATCATAATTTTATAGATGTAATTTGCCACAGGATACCAAATATATTTTAAATCTATAGGAAAACACAGGTGCCAAAGTGCTGCCTAACCTCTCTCCCTGAGAAGTAACTCAGTGCAAACTAAAATCCTTCTTAGTTTCATCTAATCCTAGAAACATGTGAAGTCCCAAACAACAAAGTCTTTGGTCAAGAAAATACAGAGATAAAGAATACAGCCAGAATTCTGTAGCCTCATAGTTTCTAAAATCACCCATGATAGTCAAGATCAAGATGACAGTCCTTGCCCAGCAACCAAGTAAATTTTCACTGTAAAAATGGCTTTAAAACTGAAGCTCTCTTCCTGGAGCAGAAACCAAAATCCCATCTCCAGTCTCATAGATGGCAGTCACAGGATGGGGGAATTATGGTCATTTTCTCTGGTTTTGTTTGATTAATCTTTTACTTTATGTTGTGCGAAATGGAAAAGCCTTGAAAAAGAGAATTTTAGAAATACCTTCCCTCCTATCTCAACCATGGTGTGATTGTTGGGATACTACTGGAGGTGCCAGATACAGTTTTTGGTGCAGAGGATAAATTAATTACATCTCTTACCTCTCAACAATGACTATTTTAACCACTACAGTTTCAGGTAAGAATAAAAGGAAGGGCTAGACTTTGAGTGAAACAATGTTATCTTATTTTAGTCCTGATTCTCCCTTTCCCGAGTAGTTTCTTTGTGTCAGAAAATGCTTAGGTATGTAATTCAAGAGTCTTCACGTCAATGAAGGCAAGAACATCAATCCAGAGGAGACGTGGAGTTTAAAACACATTTTCTGATTTCCTAATGGATAGCATAAGTTACCTGTATTTCGCTTGTAATTGCAAAGCTTGTGAGACATTTTGTGACTCCCCAACTTTATCTTTAATATTGCTTGGTATACCTTTAAAGTTACCTCTTGGTGTGGAACTTCTTGTTGGCATTTTTTCTGTGATTTTGCTCTTTAAATTAATCCCGCATGTCTACCTACTTATTCGTCCCGGTATCCAGACATGTTATTATTTTTATTCATACAAATATGTATTGTCTCATCATGCTCATTTGAATTTGCATATTTCTGAAGCCTGTAATTTCACTTCTGTTCTTCACTAAACAGAGTTACTGATATTGTGATGAATTGAGTTACTGGACAGTGCCTCTTTCAGTTCTTCTTTGCCATGAGTTACAGTCCATTCATTAATATGACAAATTGCAAAGTTTTCAATTTTGTTATTCTTTTCTTCAGTATTCTGGAAAATCAGTTTAGTCTTAACCAATGAAAATTAGAGCCTAGTAGCAGATAAAAAGCAAAAAGTTGAAAGTTAAATGACAGGTCGGTTCAGGCCCCAATCTGCATCTAACCTGTGCTCACAATAACTCTAAATTGTGAATCAAGCTGCTTTTAACCAACCAAGGGCTTGTTTTACATTCAGTGCCCACTGTCACAAGTAGAACAGAATTGCTGAAGTGACCCATTAGTCTCTCTAAAACTCCATTTTACGTGCAAACAACAATCACTTTGGGGCTTTTAGCAGCTTTTCACCTGTTTCAACAGTTCTCTTTTGTCAATCATTTGGGAAAGTGGGTATGTTTGTGTAAAATAATATGCAATTGCTGTTTATTTCAGATTACTTTATTGGACTAAAACTCGGGAACACGTTGTTTAATTTATGTTTAAATTTATGCATTGAGAAGGAAAGAAGAGCATGTACTTCAACCTGTTGTTGAGGGCAGATAGTTTTGTCTGGCACATATGCTACTTGAACAATAACTGCATTTGAAAACATCACCTTTTATAGTCAAATCGGCTATTACAGACTTGGGAAACTGAAAGACATAGTTCAGATGAACTTTGGAAATTGTCAAAGCACACATATTTCCATTGACACTTTTGGCTGTTTTCATTTCAGTAGGGGATTTAATCGTGTTGAACTAACAAAAGAAAAAAAGGTTATGAACATCTTTACAAAGAAAAGAGATATAAATATAAGAAAAGACCATTATTTCAATACTGGGAGGCATTTGACTGAGGACTTTCAATATTTCTAGCAACCTTTCACTTCTGCCTTCTCTGACCTCACAGTATCCTGTCAACCTGTCTTCGTGGTGTTTTGCTGAGTTTTATATCCCCCCCCCCTTTTTTTCTTTTCCTAAGGAAATCAATTATGACTCCTAACATGGTCACCTAAACACTTTAAATGGAAGTTTTTTATATCTATATATACATATATAGATATAAATATAAAAAGTTAAGTATTATCCAAATATATTAATCACAGGGCTGAAGAGCTGTAGCGGACATGATCTCCAATAAACCAGCAAGATTTTAGAGCTGAAAATGCTGCTCCTTTTACCTTTGCTGCTGTGGAAGAAAAGGTTGATGATTCTCTGGAGATTCTGTGATAGCTCAAGACATGTCGATGACTCATCTGTAAATATCTGTTCTCCTGAAGCTAGCAAGGAAAACTCCACAGAATGTGCTTGATAATATAAATCTCATCATGAAGTGATATACATCTTATAATTGCCACTTTAAGGGCGAAGGCCAGATTTCCTGGCAGGTGTGAATTGGCATATCTCTGCTGAAATCACATTACTACATTAGTTTTAGAATCTGGACCTATTTCCTGCGCTATTTTTGTCATGTCCAGTTCCTTGAAGGCTAAGGAGGTGAAGAAAGGAAATACCTCTCTACTATTGGGATACTTGCTACCACAGAGGCTCTTGTCCAGCCTAAGACATTTAGGTTTTACTCTATTGTAAATGATAAAATGTAATAAATCTTTATAATGTGAAAAATGTAGACTTTAAAAAAATATATAAAAATATGACATAATACATGACTACTTGAAATTACCGTTTAGTGAATTTTCTTTTTCAGTTTGGACTATTTCAAATAATGTGCACGTGAGTGTCTTAAGGTAAAATAAAATTTATGAAGCCAATATTTACTTCTCACTTCTTCTAGCTTTCAAAGTAGGGTCAGAATTAGACCTGTAGGATTCCACACCAACGAACAGTTAAATGCTAAAGATTGCTGAATGACCCGACCTTTCTGAATAATTGGAGGTTTGGTTTTTTTTGGTGATATCTTATGGATATGTGTTTATAGATTGACATTTTATATTTAATAGCACAAATAACCTCATTTTTTCTGTCATCTCTGAAAAATCACAGCAGTTTTATTTTTCCATGTTTCCCACCAAACTATTTATTCTGCCTCTCATCCAGATATCTTTTCTCTTTGTTGCCAGTGGTCTGAACCAGAATACCAGTTTACCATACTTCACATGCTCTAATGGCAGTCAGTTCGTCCAGTCAGAATTACATTGCTCCAGGATAAGATACTGGTGTCACAGCCCTTCACATGAGACACTTTACATGAGACAGTTGGAAGATTTACACAGTTACATGGGGTTTATTTTGGTAATTACCTGTTGAAGCACAGAACAAGTAACCGTTTATATTAAGAACAGATGACTTGGTGAGTCAGTCAGAGCAAAGGACTGGAAATCTGGGAGCATAAATTATGCATGAGCTTTTCAGCCTCACAGAGAGTGTATTTGCCCAGATTCTTACATACTTTGTGAAGCAGTCGATAACTCCAGCCTTAGCCAGAAACCTGAAGTAGGTCCAGCTGCTTTAAGGAGTATGATTACCTGGCATGATGCAGAAATCCTGGTCTAGGTGGGATAAGGTGGTTTGCTTCTGTATGGGATGCTGGCAGTGGGAAAGCTGCAGGAATGGCCTCTCTGAGAAGATGCCAGTGGCTGCACTGTGATGGACACAGCTGGTTCCAAGCAGCTCCAACAGATGCACTGCAGGACACAGCTGAGACCATCAGCCAAGCTGGTGGCACCTTTGTGAAAACATATTTAAGAAAGATCAGAAAATGCCAGGTGGATGGGGAGGAAAATAATAATGGGAAACAGCAAAGGAAACAATGAGGGTCAGAGAAGGAGGGAAAGGAAGAGGAGGAGAAAAAGGAGGTGGCACTCCAGGCATGGGAGCAGATATCTGTGTTGCAGCCTGTGGAGGACTCCGTGCTCAAGCAGATGGATATTTCCTTAAGTGAACTGCAGCCCATAGAGAGCCCACACTGGAGCAAGGGGAGAGTGTGAGGAGGAAGGGTCTGCAGAGACAAACCGTAACCCCATCCACTCTGCCACGTGGGACAGGGGGTAGAAGAGTCATGAATAAAGGTGTGAAGTTGGGGATGAGGAAGTGGAATGGGAAGATGTTGGTTTAATGTGTGTCTGTGATTTTCACTGCCTAAATCTATTTTAATTGGCAATAAATAAAACTAATTTTCCCCAAAATTAGTCTATTCTGCCTGTGACTCTCTGTCTTTATCTCTGCTTATGAGTTTTCTCATCCTATTTTCACCCTCTGTCCCACCAAGGAAGGGGAGTGAGTGAACAGCTGGATGGACATTTGGCTCTTAGCCAAGGCGAAGTCAACACATGTCCTTAGAAACAGAGTAATTGTGTGTATACAATACTTTATCTGGTTTGAATTATGATATATTCACCTATGTTGAGTTCTATGCTTCTATACAAATATTGCTTCTGGTGTCTGTTGCAGGGGTTTTTGGGGTATGCCTGCAAGGCATTGCCATAGGCATAACTTAAGTTCCAGTTTCCTCACAGGTGTCTGAGTTGCATGGATGTATTCTTCATAAAATCCTTTGAGACCTACATATGAAAACCAGTATATCTGAGCTGAATTATTAAAATGCTGTATGAGCATAGATCATAATAGAAGATGTCAGAAAATGACATGATGTTTGGGAATTTAATGGGGTATATTTTCTTCTTGATACGCACATATATTTCCCATTAATGCTAATGGGAGTTATATGCGTGCAACAAGAGAACATACCACTTTGCATGTAAATTTCACATTTTATTTTACAGAGGATATGTAACCTTCTTATCACCAGGATCTTAGTGCTAGCACGATAATTTGTCCCAACTCACTTGGTTATAATCAAACATTAAAATGATCTAGCTGAGCCTAATTGTATTTTACCTTCCCACCACTTTTGTAATGAAAGTACTTTAACCCAAAGCATTTTCTGTGTCATGTGGATGAATAAATAGCCTCTTTCTTGAATTTAGGTTGTTTTTAAACTCAAGCTAATAAAACTACTGATTTCCAATTCTATTAGAGCTACAAGTACAGCTAAAAAGCTTACACAATTTAGATGTGAAACATTCTTCAGGAAGAGAGACTGGTAAAAGATTATATCCTTGACTTTTGAAGGTATCTTCTAAAGCTGACAGAAAATGCCAGCTTTTATCAGTCCTGTATTTGATGTAGAAAGTGTGTGGGTTTTTTGCCATACAGTAATTTTCAAGAACAAGGTATGCAAGTCTATGGCTGTAAATTTTAAATAGCACAAAGTCTTATGTAAAGTTTTATGATGCAACTTATGAAAACATTGACTGTAGCTTGAAAGTTGCATTAGAATTAATGATCTATTATTTTTATTCTCTCTTCATTATTTTCTTCCTATTTGTATGAAAGTTCTTTTTTCTTTCTTTTTTTTTTTTTTCCCCTTGACTAACCAGAAGCAGCTTCCTCTTTCCCAGCACATGCAAAAGGTGACCTCCACATCTCCACATTCAGGAGAATTCAAATTCAGAACTCTTGACTGTCTTACTGATTTGAGTACTGCTTATATTTTCACTGAAATGAGAAAAAAAAATGGTAGATGTACTTCAAAACAGAAGTATCCTTTTGTTGAAATTCTGGAAGAGAAAAAATAATTTTAAAAAATTATTCAAAATTTCCCATAGAAAAAGCTGGAAAATATCATCTGAATATAGCTGAAGTGCTTTGCCTTCCTGAAAGCCTGCGAGTCTAAGAAAATGGGCTTTACACCTAGTGTCAGGAATCTCAGGATATCAGATTCCTGGCGAGGAGCTAGCTGGAGATTTCTGGCATAAGCCAGGACTTTCAGTGCTGTCAGGCTCCATTTTCACAGCAGAAAGTCTCTGAGAGATACTTAAATCAAAACAAACCAGGATTTTGCATTAAGACCCTGATTGTCGAGTAAATTCTGTCCAACCGCAGCCCAAATAGAAATCATGCTAGGGTAAAAAAGGGTTAAAAATTATAAGCTATATCAACTGCTGGCAAGAATCAGTTGTTTTATTTCCTAATCAAGCCAGAGGCATTGTAAAGGCAAGATGGGAGACTACAGCAATTTGGACAATATCTGGAGAAGATCCAAGATCCTTGCTACCATGTAGAAGTAAGAACTGATGTTTCAATTTTCATTTATAGGTGGAAAAATCCATAAAAGTTAATTTAAAATCCCTACAACTGTTTGGGATTTCATTCTTAAATCAGTAGCCTGAAGCCAAAGGGAGATTTACCATTGACAGCTTAGGAGCAGGGTAGGTTTTATAATTTGACACAGGTAGATACTTTGTGATTTTGATTTCCAGTTATTTCTTTTGCTATCTAACCTTCTTTTTCTCTTGCAGCTCCCTCATTCTGGTTTCCTTCTTTCTGCCTTGTACTGATTTTACTTCTGAGTGCTGGGTCAGATCCTCAGAAATCAATGTAGCTGGGGTTACTCCAGTAGAGCTGCTGCTTTCCTTATACTGTCAGAGTAAAATTAGGATTATCTTTGAATAAGATCTTAACCTTTACTGTCCTTTGAAAGTGTTTGTGTACTTAAGAATCTTGATACACAGGTTACTGCTTCACAGGTTTCTAATAATATTAATAAGTTAGGTTTTTTTAAAAAAAGAGTAATGATAATGAGTATAACCATCACTGTTCCCCCAAAAGCACTTGATTTAAAAAACAACCTGCATATCTCTTATGCTGAAGTGTAAGGGTAATAAAGCTGACTGGTAGGAAAAGCCACAATTAGTCAAATGCTAAGCTCTCTCTTCTCAAAGACATATAAAAATATAGTAAGGAATTACAGCCTTTCTGCAGAAATGTTAAACTGTAAAATTTTGTAGTGAGTACTGAACAAATAATTCCATTATCTTTTAAAATCAAAAATGAAAGTGTGAAATTCTGCCACATTCCTGAATTTGGACATAGATCCTATGACGTGTTTCAACTGTCCTGATTTCTGTACAAAGGAAATTAAAATGCTTGGGCCAGACCTACCATCTAGGCAGCTGGGATACCTGGACTCAGGAATGCTGTAGGAGCATCATTTCTTTACACCGTTTGGACAACAAGGCTTACACTGATTTAGAATTTGTCACATTTTAAATTGAACTCAATGAACTCTTAATCTCAAACAATTTTTTTTTTGCACCAACATCAGGAGTTGCAATGAGGAATTTATGAAAGTAGCTGAGTATTTGCTAAGCTCTGCTTATGCTGGCAAGATGATTAGTGTGTTGCCACCAGTCAAAAGTCTTCTGAAGCAGAGCAAAGAAAGTTGGAATGGAGAAAAGGGTCTGTCCACATACTCAAAGAGATATTAAACAATATTTAGGGGAATATGTAAACATCAGGCATGGCTAAAAACATTGTAGCCAAATCCTCTAGCTGGTTCTGGAATAGAAACAAACCCGCACTTCCATGAGGGTGTGAAGCTAGCTCTGTAAATGTACTTCTCATGGGTTTATCTTCTTGCTCTACCTAACAGCTGTGTTTTTCAGCTGTGGTCTAGACCTGCAGTTGGGATGAGAACTTGTAGACATGAATTGATGAATGCAAATGTCTGTGTGCATAATTTTCTAGCACTGATTCTTTCAAACCAATTTGATAGAATGTGCCCACCTCTCCGCATGTCAATATTAATACTTTTCAGAACCTGTAAAATGAACAGGGTGGTATAAAAGGACTAAGTGAAAGAAAATCCCGAGGTGCTTTTGAAGAGGAAGCCTTGATTATTTTTCTGTATGCACCCTTGGATATTTTTTGTTAGCTTTTTAATCAGACCTTTCAATACCATGTTGTTTTGCTAAAGAATTTCAGTCAAAAGGCCCATCGCTTTTGTGTGGACGTTTAGGAGGTCAGATGGCTGTTGTCCCAGGAAGTAGGGCAATTCTATCCATATTAATGCTAATTAATATTAGCTGAGATTGAGCCCTTTGGTTTGAAATATTTGTGCTTCCTGTGTTGGGGACTGTTTCTTCTAGCTACTAGAGTATTCCCACATTAAATCCTTGGGACTTGCAAGGATTTGTGCTCTTTTTAATGCTTATTTTCTTGCAATTTTCAGATGGTGCTTAGGCCTAGTTCTTCTGTCAGGTAAGCATCACTACAGAAAACATTTAAAAATGACAAGTCATATGAGAAGAGGCCCTGCTAAAGCTCTCACTGGTTTAGACTGAGACTGTATCTCAGTATTCCAGTCCTTTTCCACAATGAACTTGTAAGCTGTTTGAGATTCATTCAAAATATCTTTTTTTTTTCTCTTTAATAATGACATCTAAAATAATCCTAGCACATTTACTGTGACACTAATACACCTCAGGGCCACCTTCTTACTGCACAATTTACCTACAGCATTCATTAATGGCTGAGAAAAACACACCCTGTCATGGCTTACTGCAACCTAACAGACTTAAATTGCGTCTAGGAAGCTGACAGGCCAGTGCATTATTAACTGAGCCACTGAGACCCTTTAAACTGTATTGTATGTAAGTTTATAGCACAGGGAGTATAGAATTTTAAGCTTGCACATTTTAATGTATTTAATTTGCCGCACTCGGCAGTTTGCTTTGTGAACTGTTAATCTTTTCAACCGATACAGCAAAATGTCACTGTATTCATTTGCGGAGCATAATAGGCTTATATCCTGAAACAATAAAGCTATAATAGCCTGCCCACTGCCTAGAGAAGTTATACAAATTCAGCATGTACAAGGTGGTGTGTGTCCTACTTACCCTCTAGGTTTTTAAAACTCATCTTCTCATATCAGTGCTTTGAAAATCAGTAGTGCACATTACTTTGGTGAGATAAAGCCAAGTAAATGTCATGGATTAAGTTCTGCTGAATTCTCTGTCTCTCTGAAACTGTCTTCAGTACCTTTGATACAAATTTGTTCTTGCCGTCTCCACACATGAAAAATGCAACCTGAAGTCACAGGCATCCAGATCCGTTCTGCACCCTGGGTACACATACTGGTCTGGAACTGATGAGCGATTCCTCCACTTACCATAGTGGTAGGAACCAGCAGCCAGGTAATCACAGATCTTAGGGAAGAAAAAGTGCTACTGAACTATCCTGCCTCCAGGAAAGAGGTCCTACCCTTCAAACTTTAATGGTGTTTCTTGGATTTGCCCTCCATTCTTTCTTCTGATCACTTCTGCAAAAATTGTCATCTCTCATTTTCTACAAGCGTTAGGAAAAGCACTATGTGGTCATGCTAGTATCACAGTGTTTCTGTAGTCATTGCCTGCAACAGAGAATAGTGGGTGTGAGGATGAAGTTGTTATCAGTAAAAAAGGGAATACTGGACTACCAGTGCTAGCATTTGGAGGCCTGATATTTTTTGTACAAGTTTTCATATTTTCACAATGAAACTTTCTAGAGAAGGACTGAATTGATATTTCTATCGTAGGATTTCCATTCTGAGGAGTGGAAATGTGACATCTTTTCACACTGAATTTCTGTCAGTTTGCTGAATGACACTGCCGTTGTACTTGGGCAACTTTAGGTTCAGCCTGTGAAGTGTTTAGTTGACCTGCAGGGCATATTGCAAAGCCTGTCTTTTTAAAAAAGGATTATCTTTCTGCCTGAGGGGAAGGTTTATGGGGCCTCTTTGTCCATAGCAGGAATGACGTGGGGGTTAGCTGAGCTTGCACACTTAAATACCATTAAATAAAGTTCCGAAGGAAAAAACAAACAAACAAACAAAACAACAACAGATCAAAATGCAATAAAAACCCCACTTGTCAAACAAAGTCTGTGTTGTCTCGATCATTTCTACTCATAGTGATTAATTAAAATGTACCTTGAAGCAGAAGAAGGTCATGCATCTTGGTCCTCAACCAAACAAAATCTTTAGAGAAGAATCAATAAAATGATTCCTGGCTGATTCTATTAAAAATATCGTATAAAGAAAAAGAAGATTCTTTAAACTAAACCTAGTACATTCTTTAAAAAAAATAAAAATAGACACGCTGGTGATAGAACATAACTTTCTGGGTAACTTAGCCTTTAGTGGTTCTGAAGAGGGGATCTGAAATGGTAAGATGATAGTTAAAGGAAAGAGGTAAGAGAGCTACACTGATTTTTCCTATGCAATAATTGTCCAGAGCCTGTACAACCTGTTTATTGTATCGAAGTAATCCCTTTAAAATCATAACAACTCTGCATTTTTCAGTGAAGCCCTATTACTAGTGTCTGCATTGTCTAAAAGTATTAACAAAATGAGTCAAAATCTTAATGAAAACTATTTCAGCAAAATTTTTGGCTGCAAGGTGAGTTGAACATAGAGAATTAAAAGAAAAATTAAAACTGGTGTTGTTACATAAGGCTGTGACAAACTTGTCCTTCTTAATGAAGAAATAAGGTGTATTACAGCAATGGTTCAATAATTTTCTATCAGTAACAGCATTTATACTGAAGTGTTTTAGACCATTACTCCAGGTTACATCCTAGGCTTTTCTGTTTTTGTAAATGGTAAAATGGTCAAAATGGTCAAAATGGTAAAAACCTCACAGATTCTGTCTGCAGCTGGACATAATGTATAATAGTAACTGAAAGCATGGATTTGCTTATTTTAACTGTGTTGATTGTACAGTCTTTTAAGTTCTTTATTTGCCTTCAGAGTTCAGAGATTTCTATGGCAAAGTATGATTAATCTGAAGTATTCAATTATGCATCTGCTAACTGCTAGTGGATTAAATATTATCTGGCACTGGATTGTACATGCTCCTTTTTGGCCTAGTGAACTGTGGGCATGCTGGGTAACAAAACTTCCAAATCTGCTAATTTTGATTCATAGGAACATTATTATATCTTTAAGTTCTTAGACAGTACAATCTTGGAAATATTAATTATTAGGAACTCATTGATACATGTTGTATTTTTATGTCTGTTGTAACCTCTTGATTTATTCCTTTGATAGTATTTCAGATTCAGTAATCAATGCTGGTTTTGAGGTCCTGATCATCTGAATGAATTTAGCAAACTACAAGACATAAAATTATTGTAAGTAAAATCTTTTCACATTTTTGCTGTGGTTGGGGTCAGGGAGAGTTCTTTAGTAAAATATTTAAGAAACTTCTGAATATAACTCAATGAGAATGTGGGAAAATTACATTATTTCTAAGACTATTTTAACTTCAAAGGTAGCACTGGAGAGATGGATAGTCATTAAAAGCTGAATTACTTAAAGTGTCTGGACAGCGCACTTAAACACATTTCAGTTGAGTGAAATAATTTAAAATCTGAAGTGTGATCCAGAATCACGTATGTCAATTACCATGTTGACTGTGATATTAAAAATGTATGCAAGTGGAAGCTTAATTATATGAGATTTCTCAGAGTTAGAAACACTTCATCCTTTCCCCTTTTTTTTTAAACTGTGATCTTTTTAGGTATTGAATGCAAATAATCCACAAAATGAAGGCAAAGATTCTTCTGTCGTTTGATGTTATTGAAAGCCTGGGTAACACTAGAGATTTGCAAAAATTAACTTTACAATATTGTTGTGCTGATGGAATTTGATTACCTGCTGATGATGTTGATTGACTGAAGTAGTGAATTTTTCAAGTGAAACACTGGCTTTTTCATGAAGAATTAGTTAAAAGACATGGTGTCTGCATGTCTGCATCACTACCAAAGTATTAATTTTTCTGTCAAAATGACCTGCACAAAATTTTGAATCATCTTTATTTTTCATTAAAGACGATGCATTTGTTTCCTTTTCCTATCCCAAATCACAGAAAAAACCCTGGAACCTAATGTTACTGAAGTTAATTTGCTGTCCGCTGCTCTGTTGTCTCAATTGCCCAGCCACATATTAACTTTAATAAGAACAGGACTGATCACTACGATCTATTATTCTTACTAACAGGACATTGTGTCTTTCCTTAAGTCATCACATGAGTGGAAATCGGAAGAGATGCTTTAGCTACTTGCCTACAAGGGGAGGAATAGGAAAACTGTTTCCTGGGCGTTTGGAGTCCAAGATGCACCAGTTGATTCTGGCAGAATACAACTCAACACCAAAACTCAGCTATTTTGGGAGCAAAAACACAAGTACAAAGAAAGAAAATAAAAATTTATTTTCTAATGATCCTTGATGAATATCCACGTAAGAGCTGCTGCTTTTTTTTTTTTTTTTTTTTTGTCTAATGGGCAATTACTTATATATAAATCTTGGCTTTTAGTTATTTGCTGCAGGATTCTCCAAATGAGATATCAGGGAGTCAGAAGAAGCTCCAGGATATGTGATTTTTACAGCAAATTAGGAGATATTTTCTTACTGGAGAGTCAGAATTTCTGGTGACAAGCTGCCTGCTCAAAGTTTTATCTGCCAGATTCTGTTGTGAGAAAGGAAAGCGTAAAGCGTCATGGAGAATCATAAAGCGATGATTTTGTGATGGTGAAGATGATACAGTGGAAACAGTGCAGGGGTATAGATTTGCTAAGATCACATGGACAATGACAGAATTAAGAGAGCTCTTACCAAAACAACTGAAATTATTGTGACTGGATTGATTGTTCAGCTTGTTTCAGGGGCTGAGAACTGGACTGCCTGACGTCTATAATGCTATGAATCATCAGCGTCAATTTTACAGTATTTTTTACAAATATTAGTTAATGATAGTTCAGTATTCAATACCTGAAATTCACTTTTCAGGATTCCATTATGATCAGCCACATAAATGATCCAACTATGTGTTTTAATCAGCTGTTTGCTCAAGTACAGTATGATGAAAAATAAAAGTACAGTAAAATAAGAATGTTTTATTTCAGAAATTAAAGGAAAACATTTGTGAAACTGCAGCCTTTATTTCAGCCAAAGTTCAATATTGGTCATTCTCATCTTTTTTTTCCTGTGTTTTGTTAACAAAGATTATTTTCTAAGAAAAAATTTGCAATGAAAAATACTTTAAGTAGTACCCATCCTGTTAATATACATAACCAGGAACAACCAGCTGCTTTCGAAAGTAAACTTTTTTAAAGCTTTCAATTCAACTTAGAACATGGCCAGCAGTTGTTGGTTTTCTTTAAGTTAAACCAAACATTTGAACTAGCAATTTCCTGGGCACTCATATTTCTGAGTCCCGCATTGTGATTTACAGGATTACATTGCTTCAGAGGCTGCTGGAAACCCATATGTGGTCAGAGGATTGAATGTCACCTGAAAATTAGACTTGCCTTTTATGATTTGACTTGGAGCTTGCTATATTTTAGCTTGCGTGGAAAGACTCAACTCATTAAAACCAGAACGATTAAGAAATTTTAGCAAGGTCTTAGACAGTACACTCATTTGCTTTTGTCCCAATATTTTTAAGCAAAGGTTGGAAGACCTGTCTTTGGTTGTAACTACAGAATGCAGCAGTTCAAACGGAAACTGTAGTTCATATATCAACATGAGCTGAATTGTGAATGTGCTTGTTAAGACACTTGCAATTGCTTATATATGCTGTATTATTACTGTTGTGGTTGCTGTTGTTTTTATTGTTCTTCTAGAAAAGGGTATGTTATCAAAGATGAAAATCAAACGTACTTCTGGCTCATTTTGCAACAAAACTGAATGGAAAATCTGGTCATATGGTCCTCCTTTCAACTATTAAGAAAATAGTTTATTCAGGCCTAAGAAAACATTTCATTCAAGACCTTAAGTGCTTGTCCATCCTACACAAAGACTGAACTTCATCAGCATGCCTCCTAGGTCATAAATCTGCATAAGGATAGTTCTCACAGAGAAGTATACTGATTTTTACCTTATTACTGCAAGCCTGTGTACGTTGTATTATTTATGTTTATCTCAGGTAAAGGTTAGTTGAGATAGGTGATGGTTATTTTATTTAAAATTGATATTCTAGGCGGACCAAGAGGCAAACTACTGTGTTAGGCACTTTACAAGTAGGAATCTAATGACAGCTCCTGTCCCAAATAATTTGAAATTTGCCTGTGATTTGTGACAATTTAGAGAACTGCCTGTAAAACAGCAAAATGAAGGACCAATTAATAATGACAGCACTTTTCCAGCAGAATGCAAAAGCAATTCAACAAAATCCTTCAACAACTTTGACCATAAATACAGATTTTTGAGCTCCAAATTGTTGAAACATGCATGTCTACAAAATGTTAGTCTCTGACCACGTTATTTCACTGTCCACTGAATTGCATGGTCCAGAGCACTTGGCAAAGCATCCCTGTACTGCTGTTCCAAACTTATTTTGGAACAGACAAGGGCTCTGACATGGTGCAGCTGAAGACAATTGCTGAATCCACAGAGGGCTCTCTTAAAATACATTCATCTTTCTCTTGCAACTAGCAGTCACTGTTATGATGACAGGTGACCTACGAAATCTGAATTTCTGCCAGCACATTCTCGAGTCCCATTATAACACCACACAGGTATTTTTCACCTGATGTAGGATCTCTGGTATGACCTTCTCTGAAGTTTACTGACTTTATTGCAAGAGGTATCTTTCTAATACTGGCAACACCTTCATACATTTTAATGAGCTGCCCTGAAAATAATAGACTTTTGTCATCTGGTTCAAAATATCTCAGCTCCAAAAGGAATATTTTGCATCAGCATCAATTCATAGGCTCATATTCTCAGCCTCTCTTCCTTTACATCCTGGAGGAAAAAGACAGCTTGTTCTCATTTTAATGTGGCAAGGGACACTGTTTTGTTGTTGGTCTGTTTATCCTCAACTTGTAATTTATTTGTATATTAAACTAACTCATTCTATTTTTAGTTATTTATTTTGTGCTGCAGCTATAGTCTAGATTACTATGCTCCTGCCTGGCTTTGTTCCAAGTAAGTCTGTTGAGCCAATGTAGCCACATGATAGTCTGATGAAGTGCTGGCACTTGCTTAGAAATAGTTTTCCAGATGTCAGTGGGTTATTTCAAAGAATACAAGCTCTAAAAAAACCTGCAACAACAACAAAAACATTGGCCCCAACAGCTATTCCTCCGCAATTATTGCTACCTCAACATTTGTATGTATGAAAATGAGACATCTGGTACTCTAAACAGTGGCAAGGAGTTGTATAATAGTGCTTGATTAGAGCAATGCCTTGTTGAATGCCGTCTTTTATTTTCTCTTTCGAAAAGTATAGTATGTAACTAACAGCATTACATATTAAAGTGTGATAGGCATTAAGAAGTAAGTTATGTGATGTTTCTATTTTTCTTACCCAAGTTCTACTCAGGCAGACAGGTCTAGTACAATGCATCTGACAGCACTACTGACTAGCACAGTTATTTTAAAAAACATATAATGAATCACAATAACTACCCAAAGAAACTTTGAAAGATGGGAATTATTATTCTTTTCCAACACAAAATCATTGAATGCATCAACTAATTTCCTTAAATACTGTTAATGTAGCAACAGAATAATATGTTCTACTATATTAAGGGAATAAATTTAGGAAAAATCATATGGATTGTATATGTATAATGATCCTAATTTAGCAAAGCTCTTACCATTAATTTAGAGTTAGCCATGTGGCAAAGTACTCTCAATAACTTCAAATAAACTACCCATATTCATGAAGTTAGGCATTTATCTAGATGGCCTACTGAACTGAGAAATTAATCATTTGTGGTTTTTGAGACTACTCTTAAGAACTTGCCGAGTTTAGTAAAGAATAAGCTGCTGCCAAAAAGAACATTGAAACATCCTCTAGAATACTGCAGTAGGAAGACATTTTCTTTTCAATTGCCTGGGACTTTTCCACAGATGAAAATTTGAGTTCATATAATCCCAGCTGGGAAAAAATAATCCAATAAAGGAGCAAGCCCTCAGCTAGGGGATGCAAAAGTCAATAGCAATGACATTTTACGAAACTTTACACATACTGAAGACATACTTCTTTATGGGATTTTAATACAACACTCAATATTACCAGCATTAGACAAAGTGTCTGAGACAGCGTTATCAGCACTAGAAAATGTCTCCTATGCACATATATTGACATAACTGCATCTTTGTGGGTTTTTTCAGTCTTCTGTTTTGAAAATGTTTCTCCATGCTTTCGCTGACTTTCTCTGAAATATGTGTAAGGAATGTTACGTTTGGGAAACAATCAAACAAACAAAAAATCCAAACCACACACAAACAAAAACAAAACGAAAAAAACCCAAGAAAAGCATGTGGAACTTTTTACCAGAATACTGTCATGTTCATCAGTTTAATAGCAGCAAGAAATTCAATGTCTTAGTTTATGTAACCATTTTCAACAAGACACACACAGGCTGCCTCAGTTAGATACCAGCTCAACTCAGATGTGCTAAGAGGACCACAACAGTTACTTTAGTCTTTAGAGTGGTCAGCTGAACCAAAAAGTCATGGAAGCAGATTGGACAGAAAGAAATGAAGAAGTCTCTTAAGCTGAAACTAAATGGCCACTGCTTTTCCTGTTCTTCCTGCTTTGTCATGCTGTGGAGTTGGGGTGCAGAAGACAGGCTCCAGGATGGAGCCAGACATCCCCCTCCACTGACACCCTATTCTCAGGGTGCTTTTGCAGTGCAGTGACCCAACCTTTCAGTTCCAGGCATCCAAAGTGAATTAGAGATTTAACTCAAATTCTCTGCTGGGATAAACTAATGCAGCACCACCAGAGTCAGTAAAGCTCTGCCTATTTACACCAGTGGAGAAATTAGTCCTCTCTCTATAGAGATCTTGTAGTTCAGCTATCATGGAAGACTGATTTCCTGTCAATAATAAATGTCCTCAGTATCCTACACAAGTCTTCAGTTTATTGCCTCTGGACATTTTTTAATAGCTGCAAGTCTCAAGATGGAAGCAGATTTTTATGCTTTATTTTGAAGGGTGAGGGTTGTTCGGAAAAGATACTTCCTGAGCTGCCCAGGGAAAAGACTATTATAACACTAGCGTGGCTCAACCTATCAGCCTAACTTGCGTAAGAAAAGAAACTTACTTCTTTGTAACTTGTCTTTCATTTTCACATCCATTTGTTCAAAGACATCTGAAAGTCCCTGAGCACTGACCTGAATAAAATGAAGAAGGAGGCTAATAGAGTGTTCACCTACAGTATTGTTTCCTCTCTTGTTATTAGATGGATATGACCCTATCTTTGATCTTCCTGCAGATGGTACAGCCAAGGATGCCTGGAATAAAGAGTGCCACACTCCTAGGAGGAAAGAAAGAAAGAGGAGTAGAGCGGGAATATGCACAAGCAAGAAAATGGCCGCTGTGGTAATTACAAGTGACAAAGATAAATGAGTAAGAATGTGTGAACATGCTCCTTAGTGGGTCCTTAAATAGGTAGAAAATGTAAAAATGCAGCATGGGAGTCAATGAAGGCAAGGTGAAATGATACTGAAATAAAACCAGGACTTTCTCTTTGATTCAGTAACCTTGTAAGGGAAATGATTAAAGAAATGTGATATTTTTAGTTTGTTTCTATCTCTTGGTAGTGTTTTATGTACTAGCACACTGTTTATTTTTCAAGGGTGTATCTCCTTATTGCTGACTGCTTGTCAAACACTGAACCTGTCTGTTGTCAAATAACAGTGAAACTGTTGCCGTTTAAAGAGAGACATAAGCAAGAAATAAGGTAACCGCTTTGTTGTGTAAGGGAGAGCTGTAACAGAAAGGACATCCTACAGAATCACAGAATGTCAGGGATTGGAAGGGACCTTGAAAGATCATCTAGTCCAATCCCCCTGCCAGAGCAGGAACACCTAGGTGAGGTTACACAGGAAGGCGTCCAGGCGGGTTTTGAATGTCTCCAGAGAAGGAGAATCCACAACCTCCCTGGGCAGCCTGTTCCAGTGCTCTGGCACCCTCACTGTGAAGATGTTTTTCTCATATTTGAATGGAACCTCCTGTGTTCCAGTTTGTACCCATTGCCACTTGTCTTATCATTAGTTGTCACCAAGAAGAGCCTGGCTCCATCCTCCTGACACTTACCCTTTACATATTTATAAACACTAATGAGGTCACTCCTCAGTCTCCTCTTCTCTAAGCTAAAGAGACCCAGCTTCCTCAGCCTTCCATCATAATCATCTTCGTGGCTCTATGTATTGAATAGGTTACCTTCTTTCATGTGTTTATCCCAGCATCTTGTTTGTTCATTGCTCAGGTAGTTAACATTTAGACTGTGCAGTCAAGAATTTGAATGGAGGAAGAAGTATTGTCCCTTTGACTCTAAAGAAGAAATTTCAGAGTTGTCGTGGATCTTTTCCCGCTTCCCTCACCCCCCCAATTTTTTTAAAAATTACTGGACAATTCTTTCTGGATTACAAAACATGCATTGCTGGCTGGAGTCACGGAAGAGTTCATATTGTATTGGTACTACAGACGTAATGTGTCCATCTCCAAGCATAGGTTGTGTGAATCTTTATAGAAAACAAACAAACAAACAAAACCACAAACCTTATTCTTGCAAATTTTGTAGATGTGAGTCAAAAGGTAACACAGATAGGAAAGGCGGAAATGCCCTCTTTGACACCCTTCTGTGGCTTCCATTATTACCATGCACGAGCACTGAAGAGGGACATCACCACTTTATGCTGACAGCCACAGGACACTTCATGCCGGTGCTCACACAGTCTGGCTGCCACGGTACTGTTGCTGTGTGCAAAATGCTGTCTTGGTTACTTCTGTACCCACATGCTTGTGACGACAGGCTGTGACTGGCACTGGAAGAAGAGAGAATGGTAAAGGTTTCATATCTTGTCTTCAGATTTTGTCTAAAATACACTATTAAGCATCAGAATCCAATACTGGATCCAAGTACTGTCCCCAGCTCTGCTATTGATTCAGTTTGTGATGTTGGTTGAGTCACTTAAACTCTCTGTACTTGTTTCAAGTGTCATTTAACCTCTTTGTTTCAAGAATAAAATGTTGTTCAGATGATGTTCAAAGTTTTCAGAAATACTTTGAGGTCTTCAGGTGGAAATGGCTTGCCACAAAATTCAGGAAAGCATTTCCACCTATCTGCAACCGTACATATTTAGGATGACATTAGCTTTTATCTTCACTTATAATTTACACTATTTCCTTATTGTTTTTAAGGTAAATATATGAAAAATCATATGGATCCAAATAAGACCTCTGGTGCTGAATGTGCTTAAAAATTGAAATATGAGCCCATGCACTCATACCATCTGTTTCGTTAACCCTCCAGAAGGCAACAACAGTTCTACATAGTGATTAAAGTGCGTGGCAGATAGTTTTATCCTGCACATTTCCTGACTGATTAAAAAGTAGGGAAACATATCATGAAGTAGTAAAGAATTGTATTTGCTTCTAAAAATAAACTGTCAGGAATATTAGAATTATTTTGGAATGTCACAGTAAAAGTTTTTGAGGCCTGAAATGTCTTGATTATCCCCCAGCATGTTGATTCTTGCATTTGGAGAACATAAAAGTATATATTATAAACGTGTGCCTCTCATAAGAGAATCTTAAAAGCCTATCTTCCATATGGCGGAGACTAAGATGGAAATGTCAATGCTTTTCTTTAAGCAACAAATAATTATGGCACTAAATGAAACAAAGGTAACCTAGCAACAGGGTATTCATTTTCTCATCTAGCATTTTCTAAAGAATTCCTACTGAGGCCAACCCATGAGTCTTGTGCTATTTATCGCTTACTGGCTATTGAAGCATTCCACTTCTTTTTAACAGTGCTGTCTGTGAAAAGCTAACAAAATATGAACAGTGATTATAAACTTGAAGTGCAAAGGAAAGACCTTGAAATAGTGTTAACTCCAGTATTTCAGTACTCTTTATAGATATATCTTCTCTAAAGCTGGATGAATCATTTGTAGCGAGTAAGCGTTTTCACTAAATCTAGTCCTCTACATGTTTATTGAGTGTCAGTGAACAGACTGCCTTTTGAAATTAATGTGCACATTACTTTAAATTGTTTGATAAAGGCCTTACCCAAAGTCCACAGAATCGATGGAAACACTCCTACAGACTTCTCTTGACAGAGGCCAAATACATTGTGCAAATATATTTTATTTGATGGATTGTTCACTAGCTGCTTACTGCAAGTATTGTTTAGGAATATAATTAATGCCATTCAATGTGGTTTTATAGCAAATAAGTCTTGTCAAACAAACCTTTTACAAATTTCCCTCAAAAAGGTAACTAAATAGCTGAATTATTACTGAGGCATTTAGAATGTACGAATGAGGCATTAATGTATGAATTTATAATTTTAATCTATTTAATAACTAAAACTCTGACAAAAACATTAATGCTGTGAGATATCAGTGAGAAACATGTAGCTAAATCAAAAATTAATTAACATGGTAATCAAAAAAAACCCTCATAAATGAGAAACTGCTATAAAGGGGTTTTACTTAGGGAGTTTCTGCAAGCTTTTTGTGTTGAATCCAAAGTTAATCAACACCTTTCTCAATAGCTTCTTGGTAAATTTTATATTGATAGCTAAGTAGAATTGATAGAACTTAAACGGACAATTAAAATAGTATAGCCAGAGTTTTGCATATTTAAAAAAAAAAAAAAAAAGTAGATCTGTAGAATGGGAAATAACAACTGCAGGGGCCATACATGTTGCTACTGGAAGTGTGACCAAATCAAACCAAGCCAAGTTTGGCCAAAAGGTTTGCGTGGTCCAGGGCGTGTAGGTGCAGGCAAGTCAGGATAGCAGGGAGTTTGCCAGAGTGTTCAGGGCTGGTGAAATCAGTGCTGTGTTGCTCCACACAGATCTGTGGTTCATTTGTGATACTGAAGAAGGTAAAGAGCAGAGCCACAAACATTGTCTAAGTACTGCAGAAAAATTACTTATTATGCAAGACTTCAGAAGCAGCATCTACTTAGACTGTCAGAAGTAAGATTGGAAGGTGACCTGAATAAAGTATGTTAGGATATTAATTGGCTTGTTTTCACTAGTAGTGGAATAAGTTGTAACAAGAACCAGTGGCAGGAAACTGAAGCAAGATAAATTCAAACAAGAAGTTAGGCACCTTTAACAATATTTTATTTTCAGCAATGCAAATGATTAACCACTGGAACAAAACTACCAATGAAAGTAACGAGAAACCAGGGTAAGTACTGGCCAAACACAGCTGTTGTCCCTGACAAGCAAAAGGCAAGAAAAAAGTAAAATATGTAGTTTAATTAGGCAGCAGCTTCATTAACTTAACTCAGCTGGGATCTGTAGGCAACAAATCACACAATTCAGCTCATGAGTCTATTTCTTCAGTTGTTTCTCCTTGTCAAAGTCTCTGTCAGTGGTTGATCCCCAAGGTAAAGCTGGGACGAGACTCTGCTTCTGCCACAATGAATGCCACGATGAAGAAGAAGCTGGAGGAAAGAGTGCTGTCTTCTCCCTGCTCTAAATAGTAGATGTCTCTGCATCTTATTTCATAGGACACAGTAATAATTCCATGAAGTATAGGATCACCTTAATGAAAGCTACTAGCAATTAGTTTGGCCATCTGAGCCCTGCCTGCAGTTAGTTGTCAGAGGTAACATTTCCATTTTTAGCAAAGTTGAAGCATTTTTACTGTCTGACTCTGAGCTTGTTACTCGGATATATAAGTGAGATATAATGACTTATCATATACTAGAGATCAGATTAGATGATCTAATGGTTCCTTCTGGCTTTATGTTTTACAAGTCCTTCACAATCCACTTTGTGTGCTGCCTCGTTTGTCCCAGCAATCACATGCCAGCTCTCCCATTCCCTGGTTATTATTACTGGGACCTTTATAAACAATAGTCCTTGAATAATTTAGTGGAAAGTGGGCAAAGTGTGAAAGCAATCTAAAGTGAGGTAAATGAGCAAGAGATAAGAAAGGCTCAGAAATATTAGGACATTTTAAACCAATTTACAGAATATAATAGTCCTCCTGCATGTAAAGATACCAGATTTTAAACACGTTTTCTTTCCTGAAGGAAAGGAATCAGTGAAATTGCATCATGTAGCTCATAATGCAGCATCTCTTAGGACAAGTTTGATATTTTTACTTTCCCTTTGCTACTCTCATTTCCTTAGACTCCAGACCCACATATATGATGTTGGATGGCTCTATGAATTGTTAAATTATGTTTAATAGTTAATATCTTTGACTAAATAGTGCCTTTTGGGCTTTATCTCTTCTAAAAAGTCATAGTGTATTCTCCGAATACTTCCTAGAGTTCCCTGGTTATTCTGGAAATAATTTGCTACAGCTTTTTAAAGGACATGACATTTTTCCACAGGTATAATAAACTAATGCTGCTGGCTGATATGTGGCTGCGTAGATTTTCTGTTCTATCTATTTGCTGCTTCCCATGAGTTTACCCTGAATGGGAACATTACTGCAGAAATAGCTGTACATGTCTATACAGCGACTAAGTTGTTACCTGTTGCTTATGTTACTGCACAAATGGAGAGGCCTTCTCTGGTTGTGCTTCAGGTGGCTGTGAAAATGCCAGCTACGAGCAAATCTTTAATTTAACTGGTTTTGTGCTCTTTCCTTTTTCCTCCAAGGAATGTTAGCACTGGAAAAGTTCAGTTTTGTGAAAGATCTCTTCATTTTACTTTCCAGAGTTATCAGTCCATTGTCTCATTTTTTTCTGTTCCGATCAAAAAATCTGGAGCAATGCTGTCTCTGAATGGCTACGCTCTCTTGTGAGTCTTTAATTTTTTGTGGAACTTGCAGCTGAGATGACTTATTTCCATGGAGAAGCCTTATGTGTCTTAATGACACTTAAAATCAGTTTCTTTCCCAGATGAGTACACTAATTACACTGTTGTACTTTCTACATTTCAGTCGATTATAGCCGCACATTTTTCTTCTGTAAATGCAGCAACTTTAGGACTGTAAACAAAAATGAAATGGCAGCTTCTACAAAGAATTGCATCATTGTGTAAATATCTCTATGGTAGTAAGTCAAAATGGATGTAAATGCAAATCTTCAGGAAAAAACCAAGTACTTAACTGTCTTTGATTTTGGTGACACACAGATGCCTTAATGCTTTTGAAACTGTGTTATCATTACTTTGATTTTCCCCATTAAGCAGAAACAGATCAAAAATATCTTCTCCTTGTCTGAATAATAGAATACATGAAAAATTAAACCCTGGTAGATATACATTGACTTTCTGATCTATAGACAGCAAGGGTGATTAAATCTTTCCAGTGTATTTTGTTAGTTTTGGTTGTAATGTCATAATAATATAATGTGCCATTTATTTAGATAATAAAGTGGACTTGCAAGGCTTTGTTTCCTTTTTTTAAAATATCTGCAGTTGAAAGCTCTGAAATATGTAAATATAGTTCAGCATCTTAAATGAAAATGTGTATTTCCTTGTAGCCATACTATCAAAGGGGCTAGGCACACTGTTAATGTAGTTTGGCTTCACAGTATTCCAAATATCATTGTAAAAAATATTTATAAGGAGTATGAATGTATTTTCATCTCATGTGGGCTATATGTTGACTTAAGAAAGGTTCAGTTCCAACCCCAGGTTTTTGACTCTTACTTCACCCTGTTTAGCAAGATACACTACCACCACTGTGGCATCCAAAGAGAAACTTCAGTGTTTGCAATGTTAGCAAATACTTAACTTTCTATGAAGGTAAAGTAGGTTAGGTGCTGAATTGATACTTGCGCCTCTGCTGTTCTTCTGAAACTCTACCTGGTAATTATTTAATTTCTAAATACATATGATTTCTGCCGCACCAAGATTAGAAAGCAAATGAAAAGGAGGGCTGGTGAATCAAATGTACAAAAAAAAGAGGAACTTTAACTAGATTTTCAAAAAGTAATATGATTAAAGTCAACGTGCAAAACTTGACCAAAATGGCAGGTTTTCTTATTCAATGTGAGACAGATAATTGGCTCTGTCTGGGTTATTTTATTATGTACCAAAGAATACCTTTTATCAGAAAATAATAATCATCAAGAAATTGGGTTGAACCTTCACCTTCTTCCCTGTTACATAGAAAATACAGAGGCTAGATAACGAGCTTAGAAAATGAAGACTGAAAATGAATAAGGGGGGAAAAAATGTAAAAAAAAAAAGAAAGATGAAAGAATCAGGTCCACATGGTATCATCCTTGCTGTAGGTGGCACCTGACCAATTAAGAACTTTATGAATTTGGTTTTTTATCTCTTTGATAACAAATTAATTAAGGATTCTATTTACTTTCTCATACCACAAAAGCAGTAGGCTGAGTTTCAAAGTTGACTACTACTCAGTTTTTCAGAAAAGATGGTAGAATCTGGCCTGAGGTCTGCCTTTGAAAAGTAGAGGATACCTATAGGAAAATCATTACGTTAAGGAACAGACCTGCCATTTGAACAGTGTTCTCTAACACACATACTAAGCATCCCGTCAAACCCCATTCTGCTCATCTTTCCATCTGGTGACAAAATGATGCTTTTTCCTCTTTCACTTCCACTTTAGCATTACAGTAAACTGCACTGTGGCCTCAGACACTAAGATGTCAAACTACAGTATATTAAGCTGGACTGTAAATGAAGATGAATGCATGTCTCAGCAGAAGGGTTAGGCATAGGAGAAAAATTAGAGATTGTTTTTCCTTTTCTTGGCAGCAGATTTTGCCCTCTGTTTTCACAAAGAACCCCATAGATGGAATTTGGTAACATGAGACTGGATAAATATGGTAAATCAAGCCCATGGAGTACCATGTCAATTTTCCTCATAAGGAGGGTCAGTTGTACAGGGTAACTTTAATGAACTCAGTAAGGAAGGTACATTCAGATCTTTAATATGTATGAATCCTTACTGTGGACACAGGAACTCGTGTGTGACGTGGACAGGCTGTGTTATGGAAGAGATCGGATTAAAGGGCAAGTGGAACTTCTGAGAGTTTAAAACTCAATGTGCTTGAATAAATTGCAATGGGAAAATTATATGTACCTTCCTGGGGGGGAAAAGGTGGAATATAGATTTTTCTGATTAGTGAAACATCATGTTTTCTCAAAGTTTTAGAAACTTTAGAGTAGACTTTGACAATTACCTTCTCATTTTCCAGTAAGATGGAGAATGCAGAAGATAGTAATTATATATTTAGCTTTTTTCTGCTTAAAAAACTGGACTTTTGTCCCAAGTACACCATTTTTACATGGAACTTCATCTAAGTACATGTTTTGAACTGCTTTTACTATAGGAAAAAAAAAAAAAAAACCAACGAAAAACCTTAATGTTTGAAAAAGGAAAATAAAAAAGAATACAAGAGGGAATTTCGCCTTACTTTTATTAGGATAAGAGGTATTTTACATTTGGCTAAAGTCGCAAAATTTTACTTTACTTGAGTTAAAGAGTGATTGAAGAACAGACATCTTTGTAAACTACCCCTGAGGTTCCCTTGTCTGATGCTGTTTCATCCCTTGGAATCCTTTGAGAGTGTTTCCAATTGTGATTTGAAGTGGTGCCATCTATTTTACATAACAAATTTTGATTTTGTTTCATTAAGTACTGGTGATGGTGTTTAGGTTTTAGAATCAATTCAGAGCAAATATTTAGGAGAACTTGAGACAAATGATATAAATGCCTGACAGCAAATATTTAAATATGTATGCCTGATTTTAATGATCTTCGTGTATTTCTTTCTCTCAGACTGTTCTGCTTTGCGGATGATTTTATATGACTTAGTCAATTTCTAAACCTATGTTTCAAACCAGTATTGTTTAATATTTTAAAAGCTGTGTCAGTGTTTTTGTTGTGTCTTTTAAAAGTAGGTCTGCACAACGAATAAACCATTATCTTGATAATCATTACTACTAAAAGTAAAATCTATCTGTCAGTATATTAAATAAAATAATCACACGACTTGGCAGAGACACAGAATTATTTTCTATCTACTAAGTTTTGTTCATTTTATTAGATATTCTAACCTTCTGATTTAGTGTAGCAATTTAATAATATTCCCTTATCTGGTTACATACATGAAATATGCACTGCACTGATGATGAAGGATTTATCAGATCTCAGCATTACAATAATTTTTGCAGACTGAATCTGTATGTGCAAAGTGGGAAGAGATATTGTTGTAGCCAAGGGAACAAACCATTTTTTGGTACACCCAGACAGCACCAGAAAATTAATAGATATCAATACACGTCACAAGAAAAGTATTCATGCTGATCAGTATAACTTCCATTTGCTGCCCTGTATTTTTCCCTGTTGTCTTTTGGGTTAAGTTGCAAGGACCACTGTCTGGAGTATTTTGTACATGGAAAGAAAATAAATTATTTCATTACCATATTAGAAATACATTGCTTTATAATGTTCTAGTTTTGAATAAATAATTGTTTATGCATTAATATAATACTTTGTATTTCATTGGCTGTTGGACAGGTATTAAAACACTAACATTTGGCATCTGGCCTTTATTACAAGAGATCCTGGTTGGATAAAGAGTTTATGTTTTGATGTGCATGGTCTTTGATAACTAAACATGGATGAGGTTGAAACAATTAGTATGGTTTGAAAAGTATTTTATGTGTCATAACCCGAATTATTATTTTTTTTTTTCTGCTGAGCATTGGAATGGTTTACATAAATGTTAGTGATTATTATTTAAAGAACTTGCTAGTGAATTAGTTGTAGTACCAAGATGTGGTTTGGTTTTTTTTGTTGTTTTTGTTTGTTTGGTTAGTTGGTTGGTTGGGGGTTGTTTGTTTTGGTTTTGGTGGGATTTTTTTGTTCATTTGGTTGGGGCTTTTTCCCCTTTTTTATGTTGCACAATGGGTAAGACAATGAAATACGGTTTTAATTCAGATGTTAGGTGAGCTGTACAATTTTTCTGTTTTCCTTGGTGCATACAATGCAATGTACTTATTTGGTGGTGGCTGGGCAGGCTGTTGGGTAGACAAGAAGGTTCCTTAGCTGAAGCCTGTAATAGATTTATAAACCTCTGTACACAGACAGGCCACCAAGGAGAGGCAGAGAGCTGCGCCCTCTTCACATGGCTCATAAATATATACAGTTTAGGTGGAAAACACGAGCTAATCTGAATAGCTAGAAGAAAGTTTTAAAGTTCCAGCAAAGGTTGAGAAGTTATCAAGGACAACACAGCCATATAACTGACAACCTGAAACTGTGTGAGGACTCCCTGGGAATAACATATAGATACAAAAAGATGGCCCAGTGTACGTAGAGTTAGACTGAAACAGAAATTGAGAAAGACAGGAAAAGATTTCAAAGTAGCTGGTTTTTTATTTAAGATAAAGCAAAACAAAATATGGGTCATATTGTGGTAAAGAACATATTAGATCATCTTGGTCTTCATTTTAGGTCTAAAACTTGGAGATATCTCTTTGGTAATGACAAGAAGAAGAGATTTAAGACAAGGACTGAATAAAATCTCATGAAGTAACAAAATAGAAGCCATCCATGCTTTCTGTTTCAGTGTTGATGTTGCAGTTCACCATGTAGTGTAGACAGTGTGATTTACAGTGGTGGGGTCATAGAAAGCGGTCTGAAATATTTTCCTTTTTTCCCCCCTTTCCTTTCCTTTCCTTTCCTTTCCCTTCCCTCGTGCCCCTCATGAGATTACCCTTTGTGCTTGGTTATATGCTCTTGACATAAGAGGTGCCACCTGGGCAATTCCATTTTCTACTTGTGGTGAAGTGATAGAGAAGATATACTTTAGAACTAGGCTCCACAGAAGAGAAATGTGCAGTCAAATATAACAATATTGCAAAATAAATGCATAATTATAATTTTTTTCGAAATAAAGGATCAACCCAGACAGGGAACGTAGGCAGTTATCAACGTCCTCTTCAGTTCATATCACTCCACTGCAGTGGAGTCTGGATTGGCATCGCGCACCTGTGATCACTGAAAGAGCCACTGGGTGGCACTGACGATCCACACAAATTCAGCTTCACCCTCTGAGCGTTTTCGTGTAGTGCCTGGAAGAGTCAGCAGAAAGAGCACTCCCATGACCGTAGGGATTTGAATTGTCTACCATCAACACCTTCAACAACAGAAAAGAAACAGGGATATGATCAACAGCAAGGCATAGAATGAGCTAAGATACTTCAAAGTACTATTTGAATGTGAGATGGTGGCTACTTATGACTGTCTTAAAAACATAATCTCAAGCCTTCCTATATGCTCTGATACGTAACCACCTAGGTGGAATGACATCCTTCTTTAGTATTGGTCTGTGTTCCTTTTGCAGTCTGTGCAAGCTGGCTGGAAATTCGGTGAATCTTATTGATAAGTTTCACCAGCTCCAGGATCTTTCTGGAAGGACTGCAAGAATTCATCCCCTTATCTGGGGATTCTACATTACCTTAGCTGTTTGATGAGAAATAAATCATTTTCCAGCATGTTTCTCCTATCCAAAAGGTAAAAATCCCAGAGCAAATCCACAGGAGAGAAGTAGATAGCTGCCTACCATAGCAAGAAGAGTACTGGAATGAAAACATCAAACAGAAAGCATATATATTCGCCAGCAAGAGTTGTTTCTTCTTGTAACTGGCAAATTCATGATAGTGATGAACCAGATCTCTCCATCCTTTACTAGTGAGTATGTTAAGAGAAGAGCAGTGAGAAGTGCACTCAACTACTGCAGAAAAGAGGCTAAAAAGAAGCTTTGTCAGTCTTTTGGTGTCATTGCACTCTATTTTGACTTAAATGTCTTTCAGTTTTTTTTCGTAGTGACAGAAGATTTTTTGCTTCTTCAACAGCAGCCAGCTCCTTGAGAAATCCATGCATCGATTAATTAGGTTTTTTCTCTACCATTTCAACTTAATACTTTGCTTGTTGCCTGATGCCAGTATCTCCTTTTGTTCATGGATGGTATAGAGATAGTGATCAGAGCTTTTAAAGGCTCCTTTACAGATAGAATAAGACACATCACAGTGAGCCCTTTTCACTGATACAGGTTTAGATAGGTCATTTGCTATATGCTGTGAAACCAATGGAGTCTTTAAATGAAACCATAATATACTCTTCAGTTGCCCTGTTGCAACTGAAAAATGACATAAAATGTTATAAGCTGATAGTAATTTGTCTGTATAAGCAACTCAGAAGCTAAAAGATAATGGTCTAGGAAACAGAATGTTGGTTGGGAGGTGAATAAAAATTTTGTTGTTTTAAACCTTAGCTTTTTCACACTGTATTTCTCAATCAGCTTCATCATCCCATCTCTGACTTTAGACAACAGCTATGGACAGATAAACTAGCCTTCAACCTGTGTTCCAATATAAAGAGTAACACCAAGGCCACGAGGCATGTTTCAGTCCACATTGAAGTGTTCTGGCCTCCATGGAGATAAATTATTCCTTAAAGTATACGATTTGACAATATTAACATTAATTAACGGACTAAATTCCTACTAATGATTATAAAATTAGCTTGCCTTTAAAAAAAAAAAAAAGTCTTAAGTACTTCTTCTAGCAGGTGCTCTCCTAGCAGTGTATTCTGCCAGATAACTACATGAAGTCTAATGAGAAGTGAAGCCTCCATCTATCTTGAAATGAATAATTGAATTGTTTGCTCATGAGTGAAATAGTGTACAGTCACCTGTTTTGAGAGGACTTTCATTTGTCAGATCTTGCATCTGAAAACCACTTTCCTACCTAGTGCTGTAAAACCTGATGTAGGTTGAGTGGGACCTGAAAATGATGGGACATACTCTTACTTCCTCAAGTCTTCTATATTTGAGTTAGGTGCTGAAGCTGGCTCATTCGTTTTTTGTTCAGAAGAGAAAGAAGGGCTCCTCTCCCAGAGGACATTCAGAGATTCTAAAAGCTATGTTACCCTACCAAGTTCTGCAGCACATAAGGGTGTTAAAAGAGTTAGTGGTCTTCTCCTGGTGTCAGCACTGTGTGTTTCACATTGGGTTTTGTATCAGTGGGGTTTTGCTTTACACCTGCTCTAGTTTTTTTCCCACTGACTGAATGTCCATTAGTGACTAGAGCACACAGGGTAGATATTCTTGGGTGCACCCCAGAGCTTGACTTCCTCTAACGGGAATTCAATTCATGTGCTCAGGGGCAGCTCCATGATGCAAATCAAAGCACAGAAAATGAAGATTTTTCAGCTTAATGATGCACTCCTAGGCAGAACTATAATGCTGATGTGAACCCACTGTAAGGGTACTGTAAACCTCTAGAGATTGTCCAGTTAGTGTACCTGATGTATATGCCTTTGAATCTCTACTTTATCAAATATTGCTATATACATTTAGAAAACAGACCAAAAGAACATATTCATTCTTGCTTACTTTTTTTTTTTCAAATTCAGTATCTAGATCCACAGATAAAGGAGTCAGGATCTCATTTGCTTCCTGCCACCAATTTGTTTAATGATGGCAGGTAAGAAATTTAGAAGAGCAGAAATTAGAAATGAGAATTTTTTTTTGTCTTCCAGGAAGCACTCTGAGAAGGCAAATCCGTTTCCCCTGTACCTTACTTTGTAAGCTTTGATGTTGCCAGATACAGTCAAACCCATGACATTATACTGAAAAGCAAATAGGATTTTGAAAAACTGTGAAATTCCTATACATGCTTAAAGAAAACAAGAACAAGACAACCTCAGCTTCTGAAAGGAAACAGAAATTCTTCATAATTTTTCCTAGAACAAATATTTATAGATTAACTGCCAATGTGAGTGTGTCAAGAGATTACTATACATATGTGAAAAAGAATATGAATAGAGAAAATGAAACTACAGAAATAGAATGAGTACTTGCAAACTGTGATGACAGATTTATTAAACTGAGACCAGAGAAAGAAAAATGAGTCAGAGTACATTTAAAAACATCTGTGCAATTGGTGACTCTTTTCAGAGGCTGGTAGTACAGAATAGACAATATACAAAACTGGAAAATGTAGATGCAGCAGGAAGTGTAACTTGGGATTTTCCTCCTTAGGGAGGCCTTTGTGCAGACGGTGGTGCTTGCTCTGTGCTCAGATACCCCAAGCCCACTCCAACCTACCAGGGAATGCTTGCATCTTCTTCCAAATGGAATAAAAATTATTTGAGGGCATCTCCTTCATGCCAGGATAGCCTGTGCAGTGATTTTCTTTAGAGGTGAGGTCTAAGTCCTCTCAGACAGTGGAAGAGTCTGAATTTAGTCCTCTTTGAGCTCCTGTGCTAGCCACTAAGGTATCGCGTACCCGGGGAGGATGGTGAAATCTCCCTCACAGCCTTCTTAGTGGAAAGGATCACTTGTTCTAGGATTCTGTACTAACCTCCAGGAGAAGAAGCAAGGCTGTGTAGTGAGTGCTTGTAATAAAGGTAGCAAGTGCCAGAGATGAGCTGGATTTAAGACATGCCCTTTCATCTGAGTGTCCTTCTTTTCATCTTGGATCTCTCCACATACCCATGCTGGCTGTTGTGGATGTAATTTTGAGGGGCCTTGCTCTCTCCTTGCAGTGTCTGGGAAACCTGGCTCTCTAAACCAGTATAGCAATTTCTATTACTAGTGATCAACCACCTTACCCGCTGTGTAGGCTTACTGTATTACATTAAATGTAGAAACTAAGGGCTAAACAGTAGTTTATTTGGAAAAGAAAATGCGTTTTCTGTCAGTTCAGCTTTTGGCTAAATTCGTATTTGATGCCTGCTGTTTAAAATGCAGCCTTTTAAAGAGTACTTAATTTTGCACGTAATGAACTGCACTAGAGTTAACAGTAGGGTTTGAATCCAATATATTAAGAGGCAAAAGCTCAGAATTTGTAAAAGTTATCTGCCATGATTTTGCCAGTGAAATTTGAACTGGCTTCACCTATTGCAGAATTAGGAGAATGCTGAGCCCCTTTGAAAATCTCACACTGAGGGTGAGACATGGCTCTGCAGTCTTTAATACTGAATGGTGCACTGTTGGATCATCCAGCATTAGAAATTTGAATCAGCACAGAAATGAGCTCACAATTGTTTTGTCAGATTAGTCAAATGACGTGAATTGCAACGTATGCCATTTTTATGCTTTTATATCAGGTTTATGCTTGCTATGGGAAGGTAGAAGTCTTGTGATCCAGCAAAAAGCCTGCCAGGATGTACCCAAATGTTTTGAACAAATATGAGATGACAAAGTGAGTTTATGCTCACATAGCTGACAGACTGAGGGAGAAGCATTTTCTGTCATGAACCTGCAGCGTTTTTGATCTAGCACCAGCTACCTTAAAGATGGGTTGGCTATATCATTCAATCACAGCCTGAGTCTCTCAGGCTTTGCCAACATGATGTTTAGTAGGTGGATACAGGCTTTGTCTGTGTGAGCTCTGTGTGGGTCAGATGGGATCCAACTGTAATCTTGCAATTGTACAGCTCCTGCTGGCCTGCTGTTGTTTGTGAACTATCAGATCCTGTTAGGAAGCTATAATAGTTATGTTGTTTTAGGCTCAGACCCATGCTAACAGTTTGCATGTTGTCTGACTGTATTATAATAGTGCAGAGCAAGCTTATATTAACTTGGAGGAAAAAAAAAAGTGAACTTGCATGTGATTGCAAAATACTGCCCAGATACCCTCTTGAAAAAAATCCTTAGCATACTCAAAAATGTCTTTTGTGAGTCATCTGTTTGAGAGAAGGGCAAAACCCTGGAGGCCCAGAGCACTGCCCTGTGTGAGTTTTGAGCATTGTCATCTGCTTGTGCTAGTGATAAAATACCTACACGTGCCAAAGCCCATCCAGGTGATCAAAATCTAATTTGTCTATTTGCACATGACATTTTGCACTTGCACTCAAACGAAAACAGGACTGAATTCTCTTTGAAACAGTGACTCTGTGGTTGCAAACCAGGGCTAAAATGAGTGCTGAAGTGAATGTAAATCAATAGCTCTAGGATGTTAACTTACGAATGCAACAAAGGTGGCTTTCCTCAGTTTACAATTCAGACCCCATGTATCTCTGTTGTAGATTACTGTTTCCCCTGCTTATTCTGACTCTATTCACAGCTCCACTACACGTATCCCTGTCAGAGATCAACCTCCTAGTGAAAGTGGTTCCCTTCTGCACAATCCAAAAGTGAGTGCTTTAAAGATGAGACGCTAAGAGTGGAATATTGAAAAGAACAGTAGTATCAGAATTTCCCCTTTAAATGACGTTTGCTAATCTGTTTAATCTGGAATTTTAGAAGGTATTTGAGTATGCTGAACTGTCCTAGGCTTACTGAAAGTCAGCTGCCTGTCACGGAGGCACCCCAAAATAAGTTTAGGTGGACAACAAGGTCCAAAACAAACTTTATTCTGGCTGGAAAAGTACCGCAGGTAAACTGGTTAGAAACGGGGTTTATACAATCAGTTAGCACTCCGATAACATAAGATACAGGTTTGGATATTAGGTTAGGAGATTATTTGGGGTGCAGTGAAGTAAGAATAATGAGGATCCACAGCATGCATACACGCACTCACAAGAAAACAAACCAGAGCCCTCTCTGCCCCGTTTTGCCCATAAGAGATAAACACTAGCCTGTCCCAGGCAAGGAAGTTACTCCTACTCGGCGAGGACTTATTAAAGCATATATTCAGTAATTTATCACTCACCCACACACGGAGGTGAGGTGCTCTCCATCCCGGGAGGTTACCTTAGACGGCTACCTCCCCCGTCTAAGGGGAGGGACTCCGGCAGCACAGCAGACCTGCAGCTCCGAGGAGACCACACAAAGGGCATCTCCGGCGGGAACCCCATTTATAGTCTGTTCAGATCTGGCTGTGGGCATTCCAGAAGCTTGCCGCTTCTCTGCGCCCCTCTCCCGAGCGTGGGCATTTGAGAAGCTTCTCGGCTTCTCTGGGCTGTGGGCGCTCTTATCCCCTCCTCTGCTGACGACCCTGTCCACCGACTCTGGGTCTCCATAAAGAGCCATTAGCTGCCCCCTTGAAGGCCCCAGTTCTGAGAGGGGGATGTGCAACTGCCACACCAGTTCTCAGGGCGTGGGTGGGAGGGAAGTGCAACTGCCACACTGCCTTAGGCAGTATTTGGAAGTTCTAACTTTGGCAAAAGTGTCAGTCTCTATGTTTATTTGTATCTCAGTTCAGTCAAACTGTGCATGTAACTAGCCAGTGTGGCTTCATATGGTGCTTTAAGCTTCTTCTTCCCCTGTATTTTAATTACGTTCAGTTATTTCCCCATTTTCTCATAATTTAGAACAATGTTTTCCAATAAACGATTCTAGTAAAGACATAACTTACTTTCTCAAAAATACTCTTGCCAGGAAAACATATACTGATTTTCTGAGCAAAGTGCATCTGTGCTGCTAGACTTCTTCCATCAGGTATTGCCAGTTGTAAACAGAAATAAAGCCTACTTCTAGCTGGCATTTGCCTCTAAGCCTGCTGACCAATGCATACATGCCTCTGGACCTTTGTGCAGTCTCACTGACTTTAGTGTGAAGCTCTTCAGACAATCGAAATGTAAAGCCCATTGACTGTGTAAGTGGGGTTTGCTGTGTGCTCTGTCATCCCCTGAGAGAGCAAGCGAGCATAGCTTAGCCTGGCTGTGATTCCTAATTTATCCATATAATTGAGCTCATTATGCTGAAGTTAAACTCTGTGAATATCCTCCATATTTCTCCATGTCTCTAACATGACTATCCTGACCATAATGAAGGTTTCTGAAATTCTAAAATGAATCATGAAGAACGAATAATACCTCTGTTTGTCAGTCATGAGGTAACTTCTCTTAAAAAACGGGCTTGCAGATATTAGGGGAAGTAGCACCTTAGAGGTGAAGTCATTCACTATCATCCAGAAGATTTCTCTCTGTAGTTTCTTATCTCAGTCCAAGCTAGCTTTTTATCTTTAATAGCTCAGAAAGCAAGTGCATCTCTGCTCACTGTCGAGTGCGTTCTTCTGTGTGTGTTGCACAGATGCAAAGAGCTCTTGATGAGGACATGCGGGTGAAAGAACAACAGATTTACATAATTCATTTAAATTGTAAACTGCAACTGTCTTTAACAGCACAGTGGGGGCATTCAAAAGCCCGGGCATTGCAGGATGTACTGTGGTGGTTAAAGACACTTGCCATATGATCGAACTTAATGAAACACTTCAGAGAAAGTATCAAATGTCTCCCTGGGTGGAGGGATGTAACTATAGGAGCCGCTAAGCATGGGATGCTTGTCCTCCAAAATTTGAGGTCCTTCTCTTTCCAAATAAAAGTTTGCGGTGATTCGGGTAATAGTTTTGACAACGATTTTAAAAAATCAAGAATATTTGAATTTTAGCATTTAAAAAATAAAATGTTCTGAAGGCAATTCTATATAATATTAATGAAGAAAACAGAGGTGAAATATGTGGGATGACACAAAATCATTTTGTTCTATGTTTATTTTTGCTTGTCAGGAAAACAAAACATTTTCACCTTTCTGAAGAATTTCCATTTTTGCTTTACTGAAATAGGGTGCGTGTATGACCAGAAAATTGAAAACTAGTTATGCTCAGAATTACAATCTTAGTCTTTCCATTCAATTTGGGGCAACTACCATTACCAAAACCATTTCCATGGCATGAGTAATTTACTTACTATACCTTTGTTATTCATAATCACAGATGGACCATAAATGGGTCTATAATATGTCCCCATCCATCACAGCTTTGAACTGAGACTAGGTAGGTTAATCTGGTCTACCTGAGTGGCCCATTACCCAAACAAGAACTGATAAACCTATGTCTGATCTTACTTTTTTGTGCTTTCTGTAATAGTGATTAGTTGTGAACCGATCTTGGATCTCAGCGGTAAAAGGATTTACAGTAAAAGGTTTTACAGTTTCGCAGACCTAAGAGATGTTGAACCTTTCATGCTGTGCAGTTGCAAGCAGACCTCAAGCATCATTGTATCTCTAATTAGAAGAGGACAGTAGCTTGGAAATACAATGGGAAAGTTCCTGAACGTTTTTCTGCCTTTCTCAAGCAAGAGCTTTTTTTTTTCTCTTCTTGTCAGTTACTATTTCAGATGCTCTTGTCTGTGCACATGCCTGCATGCCTCCCTAACTATATACAGAATTCCAATTATTATAAAAGATTGTTTGACTAGGAAACTAGATAGCTCTTAAGTGTTCTACTGGATTAACCTGGATATACTATTGTAAATCTTCTGCTAACTTTTATATGTTTCTTTTTTTACTTGATAACATTTACATCTAATATTTATACATTCGTATACCTCCTATTCTCTTTTTTAGGATTCTTTCAACAATAATAATCCAAGAAATTACCCATGTCTTGATGATTTCTCTTTCTTGAAAACTCTTGCATGTTTGTAACTTTTAATTTCACATTTTGTTCACTACTACACTTGGTTTGTGCCAGGACAAGATAGCTTTGCTTCTCTTGTTTCTCTTATGTTTACAGAACGCTCTGGGTAAAGTATTCTGCAAGGAAATCTTAGACACATGTATGATTTTAAAATACATATACTCAATTCAGAACTCTGGGAAAGTGCAGGTAAGGTGCCAAGCTGACAGCCCTTCAGACTCTCGTCCTGTCTTTAATTACGGGATAAAAACAGCAATGGAAACTTCTCCCCTCTAATTCCTCGAAAATTGTGTCTTACCCTGGTCTCAGTGTAACCTCCCCCACATTCATTAAATCTTTAGCATCTCAGCTAGGGTTTGCAACCAAGTTGTTACTGGTGCTGTTATTTAACGTGGAAACTTGTGCACCAGCAACTTGACTGAGACCACCAACTTGCTAACATAGTACCCCTATATTTTTATTAATTTGTGTGCATCATGTTTTGCCAAAGAGTTAAGAGTGAAATGTGCAAGTCTTGTAGTGGCTTTAACTCCATGAATACTATGGTGTAAATAACAAGCTGGTAATAAAATTATTACAGCAAAATATCACAGGCTGAGTAAAATGCTAAGGTAGGAAATATTATCGTGGAACAGCATTTCACTGCTGAAACAGAAAATCTCTGCATTTGTCACGCTCAGTGAAGGAGTCGATATCCAAACTTACCTTAAATTTTCAGACTTCGGGAATATATCCACACCTTCTGTAATCACAACAGAATAATAATATAATAAATCAGTTTTATGAGTCCTGTCTCTATTAAATCATGTGAATAGTAATTAAATTGTGCACTGAAGGAGCCACTGAATTCAATTTCAGCAAAACTCATCTTCCTGTCCTCTTTCAGGAAAAAGATTAGGTTTAGAGGTGAGAAGTAAATGCAGTGAGATTAAAAGGAAGGATGTTCCTCACACTGTTTTTCAACTATGTTTTCCACTGTTTGATATAGAAGGATGTTTACAGTGCTGGAAGCAGACTATGTATGGATAACTGAAAATTAGCGTTTGTAATCTAGAACCCGAAAAACTAGAAATCTAAGCTTTGGTAATTAGCAATAGGGCAGTAACAGCCATGACAGGTGATTATTGTAGATATCCATGTGGGTCAACACTAGCTGAGCTGCTCACATTTAAAAGGAGGCTCTCTCATTCCATTCAGTTTATCTCTCTGTCCTTATTAAACACACTTCTTCCACCTCAGCTCCCAGCCTCCTAGAGAGGTGTGCAAGTCACATGAAAACACTGACAAGTAGGCACTAATTGCTGCCCCAACTGGTAATCTCAGAAGATAGGCCAAAGAAGGAGACCTAAATACTTTCCAGGTCAGCTCAAAGGCACTTTGGGGCAAATGTGGAAAGGTTGTAGCCCTCCTGCTAGTGTTTACATCTTTTCCAGTGCAGTCAGGCCAATGCTTTTAATGAGCATCAGTTATTCCCTTCTGAATAGCTGCTTTAATAAAGAGTACCAAGTTTCTTCCCCATATGAGCTACGGATGTCACTGAAACTAGATCCTTTTGTACAGATGTATGTGTATACATTTATCAGCTGCTATATCTTGTGTTCAGTATTATGACAAAAAGTAGGCCTTTATAGGAACAGAAAATAAACTTAACTCTAAAAAGTGTTTGTCAGCAAACCTGAGCCTGGGTGAGCATTGATCCTACTACCTGTGAAAGTTTGAAAAGACAAAATCTTGGTTCTTTGGGGGTGACATTTCAGTTATCAATCAATCAAGTACAATTATTTTTTTACAAACAGGCATTTCAAATCACTGTTGCCTAAGGGCTTTTGTTTCATTGCTGAGTGTATGTTCTTTATGATTTTATTGCCACTTCTTCACCTATACCAACATGATTAGTTAATTTCAACATAGGGACACTGAGAAGTCTGACCTGTTATTCAACAGAAAGCAGAGATTTCCTTTAGTCTGAAGAAAACAAACAATACTTCTCTTGACCTTGTGCCAGAGGTCTATAGTCAGTTTGCATATGCTTCTGAAATGAGGTTTACTCATGTTTCAGTCTGACTTCTGACATCCCTAGTGGTCTGTATAAACAATAGACAATAACTGTTTACATAAGGAATAATTTTAGTACCTCATCCTCCTGATCTAGTTTCGTTAAGGTGATTTTAAAAAAAAAGAAACAATGTCTCAAGTGATATTTTTACTGTAGCTCCATCACAAAAGCTGTTTATTCTGGGTTGGTGTGGTGGCTTTTTGTGGTTTTGTTTTTCATTTACCCCCTCACTATCTTTTTTTTTTTCAATCTTATAATTGACACCAAATGATCTTTCCTGAATTGGCCGGGCCATTTTCAGTAAGGTGCTTGTTTTCCATTTAACTGGTAGGTTCAGAAACACATCCTTGCTCTCAGGACCAAGGGTATATTCTGGTACATCCCAGCTCTTGCTGGCTCCTGGGCAGAGTAAGTATCATTCCTCTCCATTTCTTCTTCAGAATTTAGACATATTGCTTGCACAGAAGCTTCAGCACATTCCAGACTCTGAGATTAAAAAGGTATGCCTTTAGCTTTGATGGACATCTGCATAGGGTATCCAATTGACTTTATTCTAATGAAGTATATAAGAAGTACTTACATACTGAAAGTTATGCATGTGCTCAAATGCTTTGTCAGGTCAGATTTCAAATCCTACATCCCTTGGTATTTATGGTCTCATTCAAAATCAAAATAGGAACATCCAAATGGCTTTGTACCCTTATCACACTTTGATTGGTGCTTGGGCCCCTTTTCACCAGCATACTGAAACTGAACAGCTGTTATAGGTTTCCCCAAAAATTTGTAGTAACAAACACAGGGTCTAAGGCTCGGTCTCATTGCAGCGGGAGTGCTAGGGCACGCACTTGCCAGGAGCTCATAGACGGGCTTCAGCTCGTTCTTTTTGAAGTGTGTGAATGGGGACCTGCCTAGTTTGAGTTGCAAATGCTAAAGTAACTGAGTGTTCATATGTTAAAAGACCAATGAAAAGCACTGTTTGGATGAATTTCTGCAGACCCTTTAATATTGGCGTTTATGAGGGAGAGGTGCAGAACCATGAGATCAACTTCAGAATATTCTTACTTCCAAGACAGTGGCTCCACTTGAAAGGGTTGCTTCCTCAGCTAGTACTTCTGAGAAGATGAGACCAATCCAAGCTCAGCTGCAGAGGTGAGGTTCCCAACTGGAAGTGAGTCATGAGCTTAGGATGTGAAATGAGAGGAAGAATGTATTTGTAAAGAAACCAGAGAACTCTAACTGTGACAGAAAATAAAGACCAATTTTATATTGATAGCTACAAACACTTTTGGACATCAATGTGTTTTCTAATTGTGCTGTAGAACAGGGTCTGTAGTGAAGACTTCTCTTAGATTCCTGTTTGGTTGTGGTTTGTTATTTTGTTGTGCTTTTTTCTTTGGTTGCTTTTGTTTGTTTGTTTTTGTGGGGGTTTTTGTGTTTTGTTTTTGTTTTCATTTTTTGTTTGGGTTTTTTTTGTGGGTTTTTTTTTGTTTTTGTTTGTTTGGGGGTTTTTTTGGTTTTTTTGTTATGGTACTTTGTTTGTTTGTTTGTGGTTTTGTGTGGGTTTTTTTGGGGATGTTTGTTTCATTTTTCGTGTGTGGTTTTTTTGTTTTCCCCCAGGGCTGAGGTGTAGAGAGTGCACTGATGACATTGCAGCATTATTTAAGTGGAAAACATGCTGCAAATGTGTGATCAAAGGGTTAAAGCCACCTTCTTAAATGTGTTGAAAGAAGCTATCAATAAATATTTGCTCTAACAGAGTGTTGAACTTACATTGCTTTTAGCACAAGATAGCTTTGTATGATTGTATGATTGCAGAGCTTTCGTTCTGGTTTAGACAGTCTGGATAGTTCCACTTCTTTCTATTCAAAGCCACTGAATCAAAACCACTTTATTAGATAGTCTTTTTCTGAGGCAGACAATTTCTTGTTTGTCACTTGAGCCCTCTGTTTGGATGTTCTTAAGGAAATATTGCTTATCAGAAACGTTGCTATGCATCACGGGTTCCAAAAGTACTTTGACCACCTTCAAAAGATAATGGCAAAAAAAGAATAAGACAAGAAGTTAAAAATAATGAGTCCTCTAAAGTGAAGAGTAGAGATAGTCATTGGTACCTTCCAAGTACTCTGTAGTGATATAATTTTTGAAGGCCTTATTTCAGTGTCTACCACGAAAGTACCACTGTTGTGAAGTAGACTGTGTCATTACCCCATAAAGGTTCTATAAATAAAGCTATTATATACAAGTACAGAATGGATGAAAATTGTACCTCTTCAGTATAGCTTCCTCTTCTATTGATAAAATTGCGAGCCCTTTGGGTACAGTTTCATCCTGAAATGGCTTTCTTGGAAAAGAAAAAAGAAAGAGGAATTTTTAATGTTTGGAGTCATTGCTAATCTATTTTTGTTGGAAATATTTTTGATGCGTTTTTGTTTTACAAATAACAGATTCACTATAACTTGTAAGATGTGTTAGTAGAAAGAGGAAATTTGAGGTTTAAGCTCTTAGTTTGCTGGTTTGAGTTCTACTTAAAGATTTTTCTTTTCAAACAGAAGAGAAAAAGCTTATATTCAGTATTATAAAGGTGGTAGAGCTATTCAAATATTCTTTCTTCAGTAAGCTTGTCATCAGTGCAGTAATCAGGGTCCATTTTCATTCCAGTAGGGGCAAGGAACGAGAATGAATATTCCTTTTTTTCCCACTGCTTCAGTGATACAAGCTAAAGCTTTTTCTCTGTTTCCTCTTGTTCCAGATTTCCAGCTTTTCATTTAAAATGTATGAGCAAGGGAGAAAGAGAATAGAACGGATTGTTAACCGCGGTAATGATGGGGCTCATTCATTCCTGATTACTTCAGTTCTGTCTCTCATTTATCCCAAGTGTTGGGCACAGTTTTCCTCATTGCTTTTCTTTCAGGAGTTGGTGTAAAGTACGTCTCAATCTCTGCTTTGTTGTGTGGGCTACACTGCTGCTCCTTTCTGGTTTAGCACTGACTTTGAACATACCAATTTCCACCTCCAGTTTAGGGTGAGTGACAAAACAGAAGTGCTTTATTTACTTGACACCTTTGTTATTCTCCTGCTTCAAACCTTCTAATGCCTCATTCACTGAGAAGAAACAAAAACGTCTGACAAGTCACATAATACAAATAAGAAATAATGCATGATGAATAGCAAATAGAGGTAGCATTTCATTGTCATTTGCCTTAAGGCCTCTTTTCAACACTCTGGCATTACAAAAGGATCTCAAAGTCAGAGAAAGTGCCTATTTTGAGGTTCCTTTCAGCTGACAAATGGGTGGAAAGGAACTCATTATAAACAAGAGTAAGAATAGTAAACAAACAAATAACCTCAAAAGAAAAATAATTCAAACCGTTTACAAGTATGTATGAATAATATCTGAGTGACTTCTGATCATTGTTGGAAAACAGATTAAACAACTGTATTGCACATCACATTTGTCACTAGTAATTTCTCCCACACTTATAAAACAATCTAATTCAAGACAAAGTTTGAAGGCAAAGAAGACCAGACTTATTGTGAAAGGAATGACGCTGCATATCATTTGGATATGGCACTTCTGTAATTACACCAGACACTGATATCTCTGAAGTGCTTTGATGCGTATTGTATATGTAGAAAAAGAGACAATCTGTTACACTCTGTATACTGACTCGGAGGTCAGAGACCCAGATGTGCCAAGTTTCTGTTTAGTCAGAGGCAGTGAAGGTGCAGGCCTAAGGGAATTATTGAGGATTTGGTATAGATCTATTCTTTGGTGACTGAGTTGGATGCTTCCTTAGTCTGGGGTGAATGAAAATAAACCCCAAGAATTACCTCTCAGCTGAAGACTGTCACAATGTGGCAGGCTGTACTCATGGCTTTCAGCCTCACCTACTTGAGAAGACAGAAATTGCAGTCAACTGTCCTGCTTCTAAGGTTGTGGGAAAGTGATGCCTGTTCCCCATCCTCAAAACTGAATCATTGTCACTGCCTAGAAATATTTCATGATCCCTTTTCTTATAAAATTTAGGCAACACATCCGACAGCTTAATTGCTTCATGTGCTCTGGGTTACACGCCCCACAATCCTTCTCTTCAAAGCCCTCTGTTCCCCTTCCCAATTGCTTTCTATTCCAACCTGTTTTATGGAAAAGCCAGAAAATGTGTAGAAAAGATCCTATCCGTCTGAGTCAAGAGCCACTTCCACACCAACTTGTTCAAAATGTATGTGAGCATTTGCTTTATTCATTAACTTTGTGTGTAAGTCAGTAGTAACAAAGTGTTATAAAGAACTTCTTCAACCTTAGTACATGTCCATTGGGCACTAATAAAATGAATGGAAAAGGAGTGAGATCCCTGCCTTTGTCCTGTCAGAACAGGGCTATCCAACTTTTAGCTCTGCCCAACAGAGGGGAAGGAGTAGGGAAGAGTGGAGGTGGATGGAGGAACAGTACAGCACTCAGCTGTGGACTGGGAGTAGGAAGGGAGTAAATCATCTCTACTGTCCATCACCCAGTCAGCAAAACTGTCTGGCCACCTGACTGGCACACGCAAACAAAATTGCCCATGGCAAATGAAATCTCCTTGCAGCTTCCATCAGAAAGCAACAAAGAGTATCCGAGAGAGCTATTTCTTGGGAGCTAGAACTGGAAACAGAAAACAAGAGATGCCATTTTCTTCTGGCTTTATTGTAACAGAAATGACAGCTCTAATTTTCCCTAACTCATAGTAACAAGTTTGAATTTGTTTGCATTTTGAAATATAAACACTCAAAACACTCCATTTCATTGGTCGTATTCCATCCCAGTGATCATGTTAGCAGTTAGCTTGGAGGTTGTAAGAAGGGAGATATATTACTGCATAAAGGAGAGTTACAACTGTAAAGGTTTAATTACACTTTGAAAGTGGAATCTATCCATTAATAAGTCAGATCAGGTTTTTCTCCTAAAGCTAAATCAATGAATTCTATTAAATGCTTTTTTTTTTTTTTTTGGTGTGGTTCATACTTTTTATTCTAAAAAGGATATTCAACATTTCTATTATAACACACCTGTCATTAGCAGTTCTGGAAAAGATAATGAGCCCCTAGCAAGCCACGGTGAGCAGTTTTTCCTGTGAACTGAATCACTGTCTCCATGGGGCACAGAGTTCAGTCTAGCCCTGAACCACTGGAGCACTGAGAAAGGTCTCTGGTCTCGCTTTAAGAATGCACTGCTGGACTGTGCCACCAGTGCAGTGCACTTGATGAGAAAACTACCATATCATTGCAATGACCCAGTGGTTTTTAATGACACCACTAGTAAGAGTGGTGATCTTCGAATAGTGATATTTTCTCACACGTCTTGGACATGAGCAGAATAATATCTAGTGTAAGAATGCAACAGCATTATGAGATGTTTCTGATGTTTTATCTTTCAGTTCACTCTTTGTGTTTTCTGGATGAAGTTGTGAAGGAAAATTGTAATAATAGTTCTGGTTGAGCAGTTTAATTACGTTTTAGATGAGTCCTCTGTAGTGATAATGCTCCAGTTTCTTCTGTCTTTGACATGAGACTTGTCTGGGGACTGAAGGAGGCTGGAGGAGGGGAAAAAAAGAAAAATTAATCCTTCCGAGTAATCCTAAACACAGTAAAGAACTGCAATGTGTCTGCTTTCTCTCCCAGTTTATGTCACAGAAAACTCGCCTTTGTTTAGGGAGTGAAACATGCCGATTCAAATTGGTACTTATCGTCTCTCTTGGCAAGTTAAACATCATCAGTGGTAATGTTTTTAATTGAAACTGATTCATACGATGCCAGCAGAGTTCCTGTGGAAGTGAGTTTTGCACAAGGGAGTGAGAGGGATGAGCTCAATGAAGCAGGGAGCAAACCAATTACAGAGGTCAAACTGAACAATAAACCCGTTTTAAATTAAATTCTTCTGAGTTAAAACATATGGCGCCCAGACCCTGTCAGTACAACATGTTCTGCATCTTATATTCACCTGCTGCTGGCCAGTGCCAGGGACACTGCTGTGGGTTTTTGTTCTGATCCAGTATTGCAGCTCATGTGCTCTTAAAGATTGACCACAAGCAGAGCTGCATTGTCCTAATATCCTAAGTCAGACACAACTAAATTAGTTCTTCACTACTTTTAGAAAGTCTCTTTGCTTTGTTTTGTAGTGCTGTGAAGCAAAACATCAAAACTATCACTTAAAAAAAATCAAACGAGACCTGCAGCTGAGGCAAGGACAAATTATTTCAATAGGCAAGGGATTGTTTGAGTCTGTATTTCTGTTTTGAAATCTCGGTCCTTTTGCTTTAGATCTTGACATGCAGCCACGCTATTTTCCAAAGGATTTGAACAGTCATACAATTATGCACACAGCCTGCATGTGTGCACACATCAGCCCCCCAGTGGTGATTTTCAGTTGAATATTTTATTCTTTGTAGTTGTATTTTTGAGTGTGAATTAAAACAAATTCTTATTTTGTGCTTTGTTTTCAAAAGGTTGCCTACAGTTTTCCTTGGCTTTTGTCTTCTCCTTTTATCATTTGAGCAATGGGACATGAAATGAAGAAAAGAAAGATCAAGAAAATGATAGAAGGTTTGGAAAGTAAGATCTGTGAGGGGAGAAAAAGGTTAATAAGATAAGTGGGATGTTCAATCTAAAGAAAAAAAAAAATTTAGGTAAAGCATGATAGCTCTCTACAGATATGTAAAGGGACAAGGGAAATCATTCTCATTAGTCACCCAAGACAGAGTAATATGCTTGAGCTGTTGCAAGGAAAATGTAGGTTAAATATTATGAAAAACTTTGAAACTACAAAAGCAGATAGACAATGAAACAAACTGCCAAAGGATGTTAGGGAGTCACTGCCTCAAGAGGTATTCAAGGTGAAATAACTACTCATCATTGGAAATGGTTTTGGATGAAACAAATTAAAAGAAGTAACAGGGCACAGGAAGGGTGAAATGGATAGATGACCCAGCAAAGGTCCTTTCAAACTCAAATGATTCTGGGGACAAAAGACAATGTATGAAGGAATGTTAAACACAGTAAGACATGAAGAAGAGTGCATATAAAATGGCAAAAAGAGAAAAATGGAGAGAGGGCTTTTAAAAAGTTATAGTATTTAATAGCAAATAAATGAAAGGCTTAAGTTTTTAATATTAAAAAAGTAAAATAAATACCTCATACCACCATTAAATCTAAATCTTGCCAACGGCTTCGAATACTTGCAAGTATACGTATCTGCGTAACCTTTTGCACTCAGTTGTCTATGAAAGCAAATGCAAGCACACTGAATGTAATCCAGAGCTTGTACAATCTTGCATTTTTCTATTTTGATATATGCATCCAGGCAGAACCTTGTTGATGTAGGGGTAGAGTGTTACAGGATTATTATAGAAGGTACTATGGTTTTTGTCCAAAAACCAAACTGAAATTTGTTTTATGCTTCTTCATTTTGAGCCATAACTTGTTCTCCATACAGCAATATTAATTTCAGTAGATCCACTTGAAAATGAAGATACTGTGCATTAAAAGGAAGAATGGTGCAATCCGGCCTCTTATTATGTGTAATAACTATAACTATTTATTAAGCATGAGGATCATTTATGACTTCATAATTCCAATTCTATTGATAGAAAAGATTAACATACATTTCCTATACACCTTGATTTGATAATGCAGTTCCAGGGTCTGAATTCATTATGAAAAGTGACATTAATCCAATGAGAAATACCAAATAAGGACACACTGCTTACACCTGGTGCTACACTGTCATTTAGGCAGAAAGCAACAATATGACTGTATTTGGGGACACATGCAACATTACTGGACCTTGCTTTCATGCTGATCAGGATGAAGAGTGAGAGAGGTGACTGTTTTTATGTGGACTCGAGTGTGCTGCAATCCCTGCAAACCTGGTGTGGCAGATCTGCAGCCTTTGCTTGAGTTTATGTGTTGAGAAAGCATGAGTGTTGCATTGTGGCACCAAGGGTCACAAGGAAGTTATTTTCTTCAGGGTATGTATTTGCACAAGATATAGCCCAGATTTTCAGGCTTCATGTATAGTGACTGCACTGCAAATCTACACTCATGTCCAGGCTGGTGATTTCATGCATATTTAAGACCTGAGGAGTTTCAGGTTTTCTTTCTTTCTTAAATACTTTTCAAACCATTTCACAGCTGTTTCTGTGGATTTATGGAAACTTATTCTCTGGTTTTCAGCCTGTCACTACATCTTTCTGTTTTATGACTTTTCTGCAGAGGACAGTGGGAGGAGGTAGGCATTGTACTGGGCATGAACAGTGACCAGGCACTGGTGGACTGTGCATCATCCAGTAGTTATGGCTATATCTGCCACCAGCCTGGGCTTTACTGAATACAGTGGTGAACGAATTTATGTGTAACGTCTGATGTAAATCTCAGCTAAATAGGTTTATATTTATAGACAGGACTGAGGAACAAGAAAACTGAAGTGCAGACGCTAGTTAGCTCCTTAATGTCAATACTTGCATAATAAATCAGACTGTGGTATTATATTATTTTAGCTATTTTATTCCTGTTATCATTCATACCTCCCATCTTACTCTTTCTTCAACTCACTGCATGGTCTGCCTTGTCTCTTGATTCTTTCAGTCAAGGATCATGCTAGAGTACTCATACAAAAAAACCTCTTCAAAAAATGAGAGATAATAAACATTTCCATATTTGATATATGAGTATTATTGAAATACTATTGAAGAAAAATCCAACCAAAGTTATACTCTTATCTATCATTTCTATTTAGCCCAATATAGCCACCTAAGCATAAATTCAGAAATTAGACAGTTTCTCTGAGTAATTCATTATGGGTAATCTCTGCTTGGTTAGTCAGATACTCTTCCATACATGCGAGGACAGAAGAAGTTGCCTATAAACTGTGGCTGCTCAAAGTACCATGACAATCTTACACCCCTGTCTGAACTGCTCTATGTTTCTATTTATGTGGCATTAAATAATATGGAAATTATGTGACGTGACATTGTGTAATGTATCGTTTTCTTTTCTGTTGCATGATTGATACTCCCATCGTTTGTAGGTGTCTTAAAATTTGAGAAAAAATAAAGTATTTTCAAGGAGTCTGAAGATAAAATTAAGCACCTATTTGAAAATGCAAATTTTTATATTATCTAAGAAAGTTAACAAGCATTTTTAAGAATGTTGGTTGTTGTCTCTTGGACATGAGATATTTTTTGTCCTTCCTCTTTGATCTGGCTTTTCTTCAGTCAGATTTCACAAAATCAAGTTTCAACACTTTAAAATACAGATTTTCCTGCAGCAAGGTCACTGATGCAGTACTATTAGATGATACTCAAAGGAGACAATTCATTTATTTCTGTCAGGTTTTTCTTACTTTAATAAAGATAATTTATAAATATTTTTTCTAAGCAAATATAATTGAAATATTTAATGTATTTTATACCTTTGAAATTTAATCTCGTAAAAAACTATAACCAATTCCCACTTCTCACTAAAGTAATGAAAGTAAAGACTTGAGAAGGAACCTGTCAGAAGGCCAGAATGGCATTCTTTTCAGCAAAGCATATTTAAGACCAAATATGTTTTAATATTCATATATGTTCTTTTATATGTTAATCTAGTTCTTTTGCTCTGGGGCTTCTGGGTACATCCCTGAGGAGTTCATATTGGGAATATTCAATTACTTGTGCCAAGGGTTAACTGAATCCATAGTAAATCCTCTCTTTTTCTTTTTATGTAAACTGCTGGCCTAGACTATAAAAATATATGTTTATTTTTTAGATTTAATTGCAAAGTTAACTTAGTAGCTGTTTAATATCTCTCTTGAGCTTTGTTTTATGTAATCCTATGTATTTGAAAATATACATAGCAGTCTTCTCAAAGACTGAAGGCGATACAAGACCCCAAAGACATATGTAATGAACCAAGGACCTCCCAGACCTCAATTTACATAACCAAATCCTTTCCTGTCAACCTTAAATCCTTAAAACACAATTTATTTAATCCCTGGTATAGTCAAACACACTGAGCGTGTGTAACAATACATCAAAATCATTAGCACAAAACCTTAAAATAGTGTATTGAATTTGTATAAAGCAGCCAAACCCTTTGAGATTTTAGGTGTCACATCTAGACTTTCTGAAGGAAACATTATTTTAAAAGCTGGTACCAAAATGATATTAGTGGTTCTTGTGTCCAAGTCTTCTAACATAATGTGCTTCCATCAATAATTTTTCAGTGTCAAAAAGGGGAGACTAAACAACTCCCAGAGGTGATACTGGAGTATATTGCTTTTCCTCTCTAAGGGGTTGGCCACACTGTAGTTGTGAATGTGAGTTATGCTTTTATAGTATATTCAAGCTAATTCTAAACTATCATTATTGCAGGTTATGTTATAGCTGTAGGTCCAGCGCTGCACAGCATCTGATGTGGTTTATTGCACCTATTAAAATACTGGGTTGAACTCTGGGAAACCACAGATACACTTTTGTTTTGAACTGGTTGAATTTAGCTTGTGTATGAATGCTTAAGCTGCAGTGCAGAAATAGTGAAGGTCACTAGCTCAAATGTAGCCCAAAGGGCTGCTGATTGTTTAGTAGCCTGAATGAAAGGAATGACATGAAATTGAATGAAATTTTCCAAGTCCAAATCTTGTGGAAGATATGTCCGTCTATTATACTGCATACTCACATGCATTACTTGGTGGTGGAGTGAGATAATACACATGCATTGTAAGCTTTTCCCTGAAGCTAATCTATTCATGTTATAAATTAGGAGCTCCTGTTCTGTTATTGTGCCCATGCTCTGAATTTCTGTCTCTAGGACAGTAATTTTTTGTCCTAGGGTAAACATTTCCAACTCACTTTACGTTTGCTCTCAGTGCATCAGTACATAATAGCCTAAATCCTGAAAACTTAGACTCCTGAATTGTTTGTGTCATCTTTGAAAATGGATTCAGTAACCATGAATCTGTATTTAAACTGGATTGGTAGACAATCTAAAGAAAGGTTTTTGGAGGGGTTTTGCATTCTGGGAAGGTTTAGAGCTTGTTTCTTTATACAGGTCTATTTTTTCTGAAAGCTGGGGCTGATTCATCATTGTGTTATTCTAATTTTATGCTGGCATAAACTCATTTTCTGTAATAGAGTTTCTCTGGTATAAAGCAGGAGTGATACAGTAGTGAAGCAAAGGCTACATTTTTAAACTGGCACAGTCAAAAACTCCAAGCCTAATATATTTTTTCAGTGATAAATTGTAGCTACTAATTCCAGTCAAGAGGAGCTACGTGCCGATGCAGTAAGCACTATATAAGCCACACTGTTAGGGAAAGCCTTTTTCCTCCTCTGGTTGAATCTGAGCCACTATGCACAGTAATGCAAGATTCAATGCAGTAGGAGAATCCACAAGAGCTACTACTACAGCTACTCCTTATGGTTCTGAGTTGTGTGAGAGTGAACCTGTTTAGGAGTTAATCCAATGACAGTTGCATGTGAAATTAATAAATAGCACTGGGGGAAAAAACCAATAGGGAAGATATCACAACTCCCTCTTTCCTTTTTAAAAATACATTTCCTATTGGCACAATGAATGGTTCTACCTCCCACTGTCTCCTGTTCTTCCTCATGAGTAGTTTAACCTATAGCTTGGAGAGTGAGCAGACTAAAATTACTGCTTCCCAAGAGCACAGTCTAACTGGAAGGTTAGCACTTAGGAAATAGGCGACAGTATCTGATTTTTAAGGAACTGGTGGCAAACTGGGCCACTTCTTTGGATTTGAAATTCTAAGAAGTCTTTCATAACTGTTAGGAACATGCTCCATGAATTTAAGTGGTTCCTGAGGTTGTTGGACCACAACTTTTGAATTGGCGATCTCGGGACAGCCCAAGTTCTTATTTCAGTCTAGTTCTGCCTATGCACTTTCTGTATGAGAGCTGAAGGTGGGTAACAGCCTAACTGTGAGAAAGCATTTATTGCTTATAAATGTGTCTTTTCTTTGTTTGCAAATTTCTGGAAAAAATGGAAAAGGATGAGTTTATCAGAGAGCAAATGTGGTCTGACTTGCTTTTAGCAAGTGCAGTGACCAAGAAGTTTTTCATCATTTTCCCATCTCTAAAAATAATTAAATGACAAACACAGAGAAACCACTTCAGAGGACCCAGATCTCAGGTTATTGATGTTGAGATAAGAACAAATAAAATTTTCCTGGTTACTGAAAAGTCTATGAACCTTTGCATCTTGCATCATATAGACTAATTAGAAAATTATATATGCAGATACTGTTTGGATTGACTGGCATTCTCTCATTTACATGGAAAGGCAAGTAAATTCTGCTTTTAAGAAAACACAGTGTTTTCCTAGTTTCGTGTGGCAGCCACTCAACTTACTTCATTTCTTTGCAAAATAGGAACTTCAGCATTTCATTTTTTATCTTTTATCATTAGACTCTTACAGCTTTAAAATGATTTTCCCCCTAGAAAATGCAAATCTATTCCTTTGTAGTGAAAACCATATTATACATGCAGCATGTAACTTTCAAAACTTTAGTTAGAAGCAGCAAAGCAAGCTGTCAGACATTTCAGTAATTGAATTTCCTTGAGAACTGCCTTGGTTTGTCAGCTCTGACTTTGCTGTCAAAAGAAAAGAAAATAGCCAGGGAATTAATCTAAGATAACACAGGGGGTATTTTGATAATGCCAAGACACAAACATTCAGTGTTTTCTCTGGAGATATTTTGAGGTAGGGTTCCCCAGCCCAAACCAAGTGAGTTCATTTTAGCCTTGAGTCATTACTGCCTTGTGTAGAGTTCTGAGAATTAACTAATGACCTATCAAACTGCAGTACAAAGGATCCTTTCTTCCTGTATTAAGATGCACAATATCATTACTTAAAAGGCCCAATATACCCTTTGTCAATTACTTCATAAGTGCAATTCATCTTTTACTGCTTCCGCACTTGGATTGCTTGTAAAATGTTTAGTGGTTAATTAGCCTGGAAGGAAGTCCAACTTATGAAAAACCAAGCAGTAGGAAAAAATAGCCATAAAATTAATGGCTTAGTCTCTGGTCGTTATTTTACAGGAGAATGTTAATCAGACTCTGTTGGAACTGTACCTCTGACTAGCACTCAGCCTCCTTTATAATCAGCTTCAGAAGTATTCCTTTCTGGGTTTTCCCCTTTGGCCTGTGCTTTCCTCCGAAGGACTTGAATGTATTAGGAAGAGATTGACAGCTCTCCTAACAATTGCAGCCAGTCCTCTAGCTAAAGGGAAACATGGGGCTAGTCACTTTTACTCTATTGGAACCCACCTGGAGTCACATTTAAGGTATAAAACTGTTATCCAAATAATGAAACTAATAAAAGATATACTGCTGTAGATAAAAGAAAATAGTCAATATTTGAGCTGTGAGACCTTCATTAGACAGTGGATAAAACTAGAAAAGGAGAGAATTATATCGGGAGTAAATTACTGTATTTACAGCTAGCTCTTTATACCTGCAGAGAAGATTCCGAAATAATCAGTTCCCAGGGACAGCTTGGCCACTGAACACACATTCCATTTTGGGTTGGTCATAAGGATGCTTAGAGGGAAAAATAAACATTAAACCCTCTCACTGGTGAAATGGAGAAAATCTTATTTATGCAAATTCTCCATGTATTTTGGCAATTGGTCTGTCTGTAAATCTTGGAGCTGTAAAATAGAGTTTTGGGTTGTTTTTTCTTTTTGGTGGAAAATTGCCCTTCATTTTAGAGCAGTTCACAAGCAAAGCGTCATTTTTTCATATGTTCTAAATACTGTATATCATGGCACTGTTGGTTAACCCTATGTGTTCAGCCTTACAAAACTCTGAGTAATTAGACCTAGCATTTTAGTGTTGTATCTATATTTAATCAAAAGCTTAATAAAAAACTACCACGAAAAATGCCAGCTATAATTTTAAGCCCACCTAAACTCACTCTTTTACTTCTAGAAACCTGGAGTGGCAATGTTTTTTCTTTCAAAAGATAAGTACAATCATATAACTTTCCACATATAGTTGTCTTGTAATCATAATTCTGGGTGGTTTTCCTTGAGTATATAAAAGAAAAAAATTCATTCTGAATATGACTGCATGTCTCTTTGATAAAATATATATATAGGTGCCCAAGAGCCTCATGCAGCAATACCCTGTAATGGCTCACAGGCTTTTAAGTTTCTCTTAGAAAAGATACTGCACATGGCTGAGAATGCCATCAGTTGTACCATCAGTAAACATCCAGTGCTTGTAAGCGTCCTTTGAAACAGAAGATCCACTTTAAGGCTTTGCTCCTCATTAGGCTGACTACATAAGGACATCCAACTTCATCAGCAATGCCCTAGGGCATTACATCTGGCCTCCAGCTGCCATTCCAGATGGACACGAATCTTGTATTAAGTCCCGCATCATATCACTCACACTGATCTTGGGTAAACCAGGGCATTTAAGTGACACTAGACTAAATTTGGCTTCAGGCAACTGATGTTATGTGTCAGACGAACTCAACCCAGTGTCGTGGTCTTTAATAACACATTATCCCTGCCCACACACTATATAATACTTAAGCCAACATTAACATACCACACAATTTATTGCACTTACAAGCAGTCCAACAGCTCAGCCTGTAACAAGTAGTCAGCGAGTTCTTGAAGGACTTCTCCTTGGACCTGCAGAGGTCTTCTGATGTACTAGCACTATCACCATAATAACACCATAAGCATGCATTTGTGCACTTATCCTGTTTGTCCCTTTCCCTGGGCTCCACTGTTTCAATGTTTGGTTCTTGCATGACTTTGTTAAGCTGAATCAGCATCCCTTACTTCCCACTCTTCTCACTCATTGCTCTGCGATAAGTCTATACAGGGTGAGAAATTCATATAAGAACTTGTGACATGACTGCTGTTTATGGCCATCATTTCTTGTCTAATGACTTCAACACCATTTTGTTATACTGATAGCAGCTCCCACAAAATTATACCTTTGCCTACCTTATCTACGACTTGATATGTTAAGAAGAGTCAAGTGATCCTGAGATCAATTTCTAATACTGCTAGAATTCTTGTTTCCATTTTCCCATTTATTGAAATGCTGACAGGTACAAAATCATGTTCAGCTGATGCTCTTCTAGAATTTAACGGCAATAGAGGTGCATCAGAGGCAGGCTGTCTAGATCTTTCTTGTAGGGACAATACTATTTTTACGCTGTTTCTTTCAAAGCTGTTGAATAGAGATGATGGCAACTAGCTGCTCTGTGTCTGTACTATACTTAACTGTAAATGACTTAAGCTTATACCCTAAAGTAGGACTTACTGTCACATATTACACTGTAAATTATAATGTCTAGTAAAAGTAGGATATGTACATCACCTGCTTAGTTCTTACCTGTTCTCATAAAAACTGTATGCAGAAAATGAGATGAAAGTGCTAGAATAGGATGTTACTTTGAAGAAAAAAGTCTAAACTAAACTACACTTTCAAATAGTAGTTTTTGTTGTGGTATCAGCAGGAACCTTTTTTTTATGTGGCCTATATTTTGCATATGTGACAAACCCTAAAATCTTTTCCTATGTCACTGTTCATTCAGGGCAACACAACACATAAGTGAATTTTACCTTATATATTTTTTACAGTCCCTAAAATACCTTCACATACCTTTTTTCTTAACCCATTATGCCATAATACTTAAAAAGTCATCATCCTGTTTGGTTTTTTGTTGTTGTTTTTTTTTTTTTTTTTAATAGCTGATTTCATACTGAGTTTTCATCTTGTAATCATTAGCAGATGTAGAGAATACGCTGTCACAGACACCTGTACTTAATTACTGTCTACGGGGTCTCGATTTCAGCAACATTTCTGGAAGCATGAGTATATTTCTTTTTTTCAGAATTATTAGGTTTATTAGGTGTTTTGCTGTTGTTTTGTTGTTGTTTTGTTGGGCATGGGGGTAGTGGGGGACAGTATTTTTTTTAAAGTCGATACATGTATTTCAGGATGGACTTGATTTTGCTGTGGTTTTTGTTGTTGTTGTTTAACGTATTAGATATCAGTGTTAAGAAACCCAGTCTTTCAATTTGGAGATATATATTTTTAACTAAAGAAGTCCCACTTTACTGTTCAGAGAGAATTTGTCAGGCCTCTTTTGAAAATGACGCTAAATGGTTTACACTCAGGTTTATCTATTGCTGGCCTATAAATAAACACATTTTTTTTTTTTTACATTTTCACACCTAACATGTTTGTATGACATTCATATTGTTAACATCCTACACTCAAATTTGAGGGGAAACCAATGCAAAATGGTTCAGAGCTGCTCATTGCCAAAATTGTTCTGTTCCTCATGCTTGTTGTTTTCAGCCATGCAATGAAATGCTCTTTCAACTTCCATGAGCTGTCTTCCACAACTGTGAAGATCCAGTCTCTGGTGGAGCTTTCAGCTCCTAATTTTCTCCTGGGGAATCATCTTAGAGGGTGTTAAAACTACAGCCAAGGGTTTGATAACAGCTCAGGTAGGCATTCCTTGCTGGCTGGTGCTGCTAGCAGGGCGCTGCCACAGCATGGAGCTCAGCTTGGGCGAGGTGCCAAGGTGTCTGCTGAGCTGCTCGGAATAATCTGAGTTGTATTTAGATTTCATAGAGCACCCTATCACCCAGAATGAAAATTTCAGCTGACAGCCCTTGCTATAATTAACAGAGATTCGAATTCCATCAGTGAAATAATATTGTCTGACCAGAAGTAAGGAAATTCCGCCTCGAAGTTAGTGGTGTGCACAAATGAAACTTCAATGAATAAATAGCATTTAATTATTATGTCCATGCACAAAACTTTCCATGATGTCCTACTGAGTTCCTCTGTAGCTGACTGCAGTATTTGCCTTGAAAGATGAAAACTTGCATATATATCAGTATATTCTAATGTTCCGGTATCTGAGTGGAATAAACCAGACTACATTTGAATATATTTGTACCTCTGTTATTATGTGTTTTTATGTCTAAGACTAATAAGTTTTGCAGGTTGTTGTCTCAGTATATTTCAAAATGCAAGATAAATTTTAGTCTGTGGTTAGCGTATTTAATATTAAAGAAGATTATTTAAAACTAAAATAATTTTCATGTTATCCCCTTACCATTAGTACAGAAATGTCTACAATATTCATGTGATGAAGTCACAGGGTCAATGAGACTCTTGCAAGTTTGGTTTGGTTTTTGATTTTGTTTTTTGTTTGTTTTAAACAGCAACCAAACAAAAACAAACAACCAAAACCAAAACAGAAAACATTCATTTCCTTAACTTTCTAACTGTAATAATTCCTTAGTGAATATTTAGCTTGCATCACAACATAACATATGAAAAACTTGGTTTTCTTTCTTATCCTTGCAGTTAATCATCTCAGTACTCTATGAAGTTTGTATTATGCTTTTGAGAAAATTTTGCTGGGCATTGTATGCCTGCAATAGAATTTTGAAAGCTTCCACATTAATTCTCAGAAGGATCTCTAGGGCTTTGTAGGTCTAGTCCTTTTTAGAGAACAGCCAATGTGTAAGTATGATATATCTCTATAGTTTTGATTGGTTTCTGTTTTTACATAAAATGTAGCCTTTCTGTGAATTTATATTGTCAAATCACTCGTCAAAATAATTATGTGATGTGGTATACTTTTTCACTATGTTGATATGCTTTTCCTTTATATTTTCCTGACTGAAAGGAACAGACAGGAAAGAATTAAAACTTAATTTACTTTAATGGTGAGGAAATGTGGTTTTTCATGCTCATGTGTTTTTTTCTTTCAGTTCTACTTGCTAATTTATAAAATTTAGCGATCTGCAATGTGACTCTCAATGAATAGTACAAATTACAAAGCCTTTAAGGTGTTTGGGCCTGCAAAGAAGTGCAGGGTTTTTTTTTTTCTGGAATTCCTACATTCATCATTAGAATATTTCTTGACAAAGCTCAGAGTATTAAACCAACTTATAGTTTAGTTCTTTCTTAGGATGAGTTTAAGACGTGTGTATTACTGAAATAGTTACTCCATCCTCTAGCTTCCAGTGCGCTCTGAGATGAACACAATCTGGTCCTTTTGATTGATTTCAATTGTATTTCTGAAGTTGTTCCATCAACTCTTTTTGATCCTTTTATCTCTGTAGTGCTTTTACTCTCACTACCTGTAAAGACAAATCTGAGGATAGAACCATCCTCTCCAGTACAGACCCATGCCAATAAATCATTTACTTTCCCTGCAGACTTTTGATCCTGTTTGATTGCACCCTGGTGGTCTAAAGGATCCACAGTCTTGCTTGTGGGATTCTTTTGATATATTTGAAGAGTTTTTGATATGTTTGGTCTGTTTATTCTTAAATCTTCCCTAGCTTTTTTAAACTCACCTGTCAAAAACTATGTTTCAGAGACAGTATAAAAGAAGGGATTGAATATATGGGTAACGTATTACCTAGTAATAAGGCAGCTCCTCTCCCCTATTTTACATTTCAGTATTTACTTCAAGATTTCTTTGTTTTCATTTTCTTTTATCTTTGTACCCTTAAGAACAGATGTACATGTACAACTGTTTCAGATGACAGGAGAAATTCTTGTTTCCTCAGTACTGTGGAGATTGTTTAGAAAGAAGGAAAGTCTTACCTGAGGAAAACTCTAGAATCCTTACTTGGATAAAACACTGTGAGTTTTGTGATGGGGCAACGTCTCTTGTACTGAAATTGCAATAGGAATGTCTGCAGATGAATACAGACTTGTTCTTTCTTAGGCGCATTTTCCCATGAAAGGTGCAATATTCTATTCCAAATGCAGTCTTTTCGGTTTAAGTAAACACAGAAAATTAAATAAAAAAACCTTTGGGGGCAAAATTTCTCAAAGTATTTTCTATTACTCCATCAGGTTAGAGACAGGGAGTGAAAAGGAGATGTTACTCTGTGATCACAGACTGCAGTGAGGGGCTAAGGAGGCAGCATCTTTGCCCTGCACCCTTTCCAGGACAGAGTAGAAGAAATCATTCTAAGTGAGAGCAGAATTACACAGCCATGCCATGCTATGGAAAAGTGAATCTGACAAGGAAAAGTGGTTTTGAATCATGTCCTTATAGGTGGGAAACCTACACAGAAGGTTTGAAGCAAGGAACTTGGTCTAACCTATGTGGTAAAATGTGCATTGGCTGCAATTTAGTAATGAGTAAGGGAAATAGCATTTGATCGCTGTGTCAATTGCTTTATTCTCTCATAAAAAATAACAAACCAGTATTTCTCTTTTTTCTTGTTTGTTTTTTAAGAAAAATAGAGAGCTGAATGAGTTTCATTTAGTATAAACACTGGAGAGAAAACAGTGCAGGTCTGCATCCTGTAGAAATTACTTTTATATTACTATGGCTTTTAACCAGAGATTCTAGTTTGGAATTGATACTACAGTGTTATTCACATATCTATCAGGAACAAAAAATATTTTAAATTTAAAATAGATGTAATTGTATGTGATAAATGAGTACATGCAATTAGAGCCAAAACCCTTAGGGAATAATTATAGTTTAGTGGCACCCGCAAAGGAATTATAAGCAGCTGAAGAATTTTGAAAAAAATTACAGAGAAATACCCTAACTTGAAGGTACATATTAAGAAGTAAGAAGGAAAAGAATGATAAATAGACTGGGTAGTTGTTTATATATTAAAAACAAACAAACAAAACAACAAAACTAAAATCTGCAACACACTGCTATAGTACAGTAAAAGTGGAAATAATGATTTTATTCTGTTGACCTGTGGAACCTCAGCTGAGGTAAATTACCATAGCTCAGGTGTTTTCAATGAAGCTATGTCCATTTCTACCAAATGAAGCTTGGTCTCACAGACATAAAAATGCTTTCTGAGAAAATGTAAGTTAAAAGAATACTTTAAATGATGACATTTTATTTCTGATGTGATTGGTACTTAATTATGCTTCTCAGTTGCAATTCTTTTGTTTAGTACTTTATAATAGAGATGGTAAAATGAATGCACTGTTTTGTAATAATCATTCGTTATGTATTAGCGTGATCTAAATATCCCACAGATACATTGCTTTTCAAAATCTATTAAATGTCCCGATTGTTTTAACTCTTTCCACTGTTCACAAACAGACAAATTTACTTTTTCTTCCCATAAACTAGTCAAAGAAAAGCTCTCTTGATTTTGGTAATAATTTTGGTTTCCAAATCCAAGGGCACATCTAGAATTGGTTTTCAGTAAATATTTAACTTCTAGCAAAAAAAGTCTGTTTTTTAAGCAGGCATTTTCCTTTTAACAGTGCCATTTCCAGTCAAACAGATATGATGTTTATTTCACTGATAGAAACCAAAGTTTACTGAAGTATCAGTAAAGTGCTCATATTTATACCTGAGGTTTTTTTTCCCAATCTTGCTTAAATTTTACCTTAAAAAAAAGTATATTTATATTTTCACATATATTGAGTAGCCATTACTGTCATTTTAAACCTTCATGTTTTGAATATCTTTCATCCCTTCATTCCAAACAGGTTTGTTATAAGCTAAGGCTAGTTATATCTTGTGTGTGTTTAGAGCAGTGGGGAGCAATTATGATATGTTCCTTTTTGTTGTGTACCTCATCTGACCTCAGCCACTCCATAGGCGAGTATCAGGAGACAGTGGTTGGGTTTGGTAGCTTCAGAAATATACTTGACAGCAAAAGAAACCCTGTCTTGGGGATCGAGATTAATATGGTATACAGAGTGCTCTCAGCTCAGGTGCTGGCAAAAGGAAACTTCTCGCCACACTGCACGTTTGGTCTGTGGCACTTGAAATACGCTTTGAGGACCTGAGGTAATTTTATTACTTTGTGTCCAGATTTCATGGTGCCTACATTTAGTACACAGGGAGAAGCTGAACCTAAGTAACCTCTACCATTCCAAGCAGAGTTATTGTCGGGCTACCTATTGTATTTTTGCAATAATGCCATACTTCAGTAAATTGCTCAGCTGCTGTATGTAGTCAAAATTACATTGATTAATGCGGTTTTAGCCACATATAACAAGAACAAAAAAGTATTGTAATTATAAGATTGCATACTCTTTTGCAAAAAAATAGATCACATTTTCTGCAGTTGTAGATAGAGGCATAATACATTTGTGATAATGGGAAGTAATCTACATATACCAGTGAAGCAGATAACATTACAGTCATTTGTGTGAGAAGCATTTTGTAAACTGTACTGTTGTAATGTCTCACAGATAATATATAATGTTGGAATTGCTAATTTTCCCATCACCAAGTGGTAATAACTAGCAATCCTCATGAAATTTTGCAGGGACAAAATATGAACCAAATGCACAAGTAAAGACCCTGTGTATGAACGTGCTGGAGTGCATTTTGATGCATAGCTTCATAAAGAGTACCTGAGTTTAAGAAGATAATGGAAAAAATGGAAACCAAATGAATGATCAATAATCTATCATGAAGTGGATTTAGCTAAATCTAAACACTGCTTTCACAAACTCTATATTTTTTCTTTAACGTCAACCCAGAATAGTGATTCAATAACTATGTTTTCTTTGTCTTTTTTTTGTAACATAGAAACATAAAGTAGGATATTTTGAAAGCCCAGAACAATGATTTCTCAGGAGTGTACTCACTCTGCACAAATTTCAGCAGAGATGCTAAGTCATATGAGACCCTAATGAAGGGCAAGTATTCCCTGCTTAACCTAGCCAGATACAAGAGGTTTTGTTTTCCACATTACTGGCAAGAAATCCTCAGCCAAAAGAAACCAAAACCAAACAAAAAAACCTCAACTGCGTTGATGTATTGTGTTTGTAGGTTTTTGTCCTTAATTTGACATAGGCTGGCCAAGTGGACAAATGTTGACTGCTTCAAGCAGCTTTATTTGGTAATTCCTCTCTGGAAAACTACCTATACACATGCTCTGGAATAGATACCTTTTCCTTTTATTTCTCTAAAGAGTTTTTTGTCAAGGGAACCTGAGTATAAGGATGTAGAGAAAGAAATCAGGGCTGTTTATGTTCTAAAATATGTGTACATCTCTAGTTGACTATCCAAGTAGAAAACATGTTGCCTAAACCCAAGATTTTATTTTATTTTATTTTATTTTTAAAGCTGAATGTGCCTCACTTAGTTCACTTTTTGGGCCTTACTTCTCACGCAGGATACAAACTTTTCGTTTTTTTTATAGGAAGAGAAAGACCCTAAGCCCACAGAGACTGATAGAAAAATCCCATTGTCTCCTATGAATCTTGGCTCAGGTCCTAAGTAGGTAGTTCTGATGGCCCCAGAGAGAAGCTTGTTTTCACATGACTTGATGCAACATTCTCTGAAGTAACGTGCACAAATATATTGGAAAAATTCTGCCATTCTTGACTGAGTCTTGAATAATACTAGGAAATACAGTCTGTTACAAGAGCTGCTGCTCTGCCTGAGCATAAAAATGGAGAAAACAATCTAAAAGTAATTACTGACTCAATGGTATTAGCGACTTTTAAAAAAATGTAATTACAAAAACTGCTTTATGGAAAAAACTTTTAGGAAGAACTTAACTAATGAGAAAAATAGGTGAATGGGATAATCTACACATTAAAAGCATCTTCACAAGGTACTTTGCGTAAGGTTTAGGTGAACAGGGCTATCAAGACAACATAGAGAAAAGCTATCAGTTTGATACAGAAAATATAAGGTGATATTTTATGACTTTGGTTAACAGGGAATGCGTCTACATGATTTAATTAGCCATATCTACCTCTAAAATATATGATCTATGAAAACTTTGTTTCTATGAAAACATTCAAAATGAGACGTTCTGTGGGGCACACAGGGAAAAACATGAAAGAAGTTTCTAATTTCAAATTAAGGGATGTAACTCTGATCATCTGCAAGAGTTACATCTTTTTTTTTTTCCAGTTTTCACTGACATAGGACTTGATCTTATTTCTCATTAGTACTGGGAAATCAAATGTTTGCTCATCCTCAGAGTCAGTAGGAAAGGCATGTTTTCTTTCCTCTGAATTGCAGCCAGATCCTGCACTATGAAGTTTATGAGATTTTCTGTTTATGAATGGCACGCTAGTGACACATTAAGGAGCAGCTGCTGAAGCAAGAGTAGATGTAATATACCCTTGTGGCTGAGGCATGGCTGAGAAAACAGTTGAACCAGTAAATCCTGCAGAATCCAAGCACAGAAGAGTGACTCTATCCAATTTCCCCTTTTACTATTTTATCTTTTGAGTTATATGTGAGAGCAGAGTTTGTCACAGACTACTAGTGTGTTGCAGAGAACTCAGGACTTCAGAAATCAGTGGAATATAAAACAAATACAGGAGCAATGAATAGAGCCAAGAACAGCATCAAGCCCAGACAAATTATTTACTCATTTTTAATTGGCTATTCTTTAAAAAACCTTCAGAGAAAGTTGCAGATAGTGACATCCACATCTGCTAGTGATGTGGTGAAATCAGTCATTACCTGGAAGGACTAAATTTTTCATTCACTTAGTGAAATATCTGTACACTCAACCATTTTATGAAAGAGCAAAAAGTTTCAGGGACTTTGCAAAAGACTAAAAAGACCACCCATGCTTTAAAACAGACATCAAAGTGTATGGGCTCAAAAGGGGCAACAGATAAAGGTGGGGTTTTTTGGTGTTTGTTTTTTTTTTTTCTGTGTGTGTGTTGTTTTTGTTTGGGTTTGATTTTTTTTTTCAAAGATAGTAATGGCACATCACGTCACCAAAACTGACATTACCTATGTCATTTGTTAAGGTAACTGGAGGATAATAATACCAATTCTAATAATAATAAGATCCTTGAAATATATTATCTATTTGAGTCTTTTGTGTGTGTGAAGACAGTACCTCTTAAAACTCAGAGGCTAAAAGTGTGCTGAGAGGACAGAAATATGACTGTTCTTCTTAGAGTCAATCTTATACATTCAGGTCCATCATGGTTTGCTCTAGTATATTAAAAATAGTGGATGACATATGAATCATCAAATACATTCAAAAGCTCACTTCTGCTATTCATCTTCACAGCCTAGATCCAAAAGTGTTTTCATCATATACTCAGGGATAAAGAGCCAAAAAATTTAAACATACCTCTGGGATGAAGGGAAGACTAAATACCAGGGATGTTAGAAAATAATCCCTGCATGGATAGAAAAATTATTTGGTTTCACTCAAGAAAAAAATAACTACCACATATCAATATGATATAAATGAAAAGAAGAAATAGTGGAAGGCTTTATTGGAAGTAGAAAAGTGGAACTGAATTACTTATGGCAATTACTCTCCGATATAACCAATGTCTCAAGCAAAAAGAGGAGGGACAAAGATGTACACACACAATTCCAATAAAAACAAAAACCCCACATTCTCATGCTCATATGGTCATTTTCTTGCAGCGTTAACACAACTGTAGAAGAAATGAGTATACGGACAAGTTTTCAAAGAGTTAGCACTTCTTTCCGTATTTGAAAATGTTGTTTCTTTTGTTGTTTTGCATTATTACATGCATTCATTTTCCTTTAGAAGTGTTTCTTCTTCTTCAAGCTGTATTCATGTGTTGCTGACTTCCACAATAAGACACTTGATAATAATATCCTGCAGTGACACAAACTTATTTCTTTTAATATCCCAGTCAATACGAAGTTGCTGGGGACACAAGTCAGAGTGATTAATAGCACACTACCCGTAGAGGTTTCAGCTGTTCATAGCAGCTATGTAATGGAATACTCAAAATACCAGGTTTTGTGGTGTGATTGTAACCATCACAGCAGTCATTTCCTGACCTTCTTGAAACCTTTTCTCATTTGAGAATGAACAATGGCGTGACTAACTTACACTTTCTTAAAACACATAATATTCACATACAAACGCGTTCTTTTGAGGATCTTATGTGTCATTGAAATAAATTGGAGCTGTTACTCTGCTAAAAGAAAATATATAGTCAGAATTTAAAAGGGAATTTTGTCTAAGCTGAATCCTGTTTATGACCAAGATTGTGTGGACATAGCTGTTTACTATAGCAGAAAATACACATAGTATTTCATATCCTGTCAGTTCAGGATTATTAACAGGTTTAAACGAATACATGAGGAGCCACTTAAAATGGAACTGAAATCCAAGGCTAGGTCAAGCATAGGCCTTTTTAACTTCAAAACTACATCCGAGTTATCTGTAGTGAAAAACTGGAAAAATAATGGAATTGTTTACAAAACTTCTTTTTCATAGTATTTTCCTATTCTTTTCACTCCTGGAAAATCAGTTTAGTAGAAACTTGGGTACAAGGTCCTAATGCTTTGTGCAAACCTTCACCAATTGTTCAAAATTCTTCACAATAAAAAGCTGTTGAACCTTTCTCGAAGTTTTTAACAAGCTGTCAACAACTGTAGAGTTGTATTTATGTTCCTTTTCACTCTGAACCATATCAGTGATATTCCTTGCTTCACAGTGAGAGACAAATTGTAATACAGTCCACAGAGGGCAAAAGAATCAGAAAGACCTTATATGAGAAAGGGAATGATTTTCGAGATGAAAAAAAGGCACACAAAAACTTTTGGTAACATGTTTTGCTACCCGAAGTTCTTACATGGGTGGTTCAGATACCTCCGTACAATGATAGATATTGCTATACTCTAACACCACTACAATATCTACAATATGTACCTTATAGATAGAGTATGAAAAGCTGAAATACTTTTTAGAGTGCTTTTTTCTTGTGATGGTCATGACTGTAAATCAAATATCAAGATTTTTTAATTCAATTTGTGGCATGTGCATCCAATACAGTTAAATAAGTGCATCACTTTTTTTTTTTTTTTTTAAATTTTCCCTGCTTAATTCTGGTTTCCTAGATGGTTTAACTAGGAATTCATTCTGCAATTTCAGATGTATTCTCAAGATTTTCTGAAACTACTATATATTACTGAAGAGGATATGACAACTCTGTCTTTCATGGACAGTTTTACTACAGTTAAAAAAGTCTTACATCAGTAATGAGAAGTGTCTGACTTCTCTTTTGGGATTTTGCTTTGTTTTTGACATATTAGAATCATTATGGTTGGAATGAAATTGGCATATGGGAAGTATTAGCAGAAAACCTATTTTAAAATTATAACTAAAGCTTTTATGCGCAGTACTAAAATTTAGTGCTAGATCTCAGTATGCTTAAGAAACTGTTTCTTCTTCTCTGACACCTTTCATTATGTACACATCAAAAGTGTTGTACCTTTATTTTCTTTTCCATTTTTAGAAAGGCAGTGTAATATGAATAAAATAGTCAGATGATACCCAGTGACTGATTTCCTAGGGCTACCTTAGCCAGATAGCAAATGTAATAAAAATTTAAGACCATTTCACATTCTTGACAATCCCTAAAGAAACACACCTGACGACCATGCCCACTTTATATGTGTGACAGTATTACCTTTGCCACCTCCAAAACCTCCCACAGCCAAGTTTGAATTTAATTTAATATGGATTGTATTTTGATTTTTTTTATACAATCCACATAAATCATAAAAGTCGGTTTTATCATTCTGCTGTTCAAAACCTGCTCTGGGTGCTATACCAGGGAATCAATTTTACGAAAAATCTCAAGGCATGATCTCTTCTTTCCTTATAAAAAGGCATCACCTTTATACCCTGTTGCGACTAATTCTTGTGGAATTTTGTATCTCTTGATGCTAGCAAGCTGTATGTAATAAGTGATTAGGATGTATGTAGGAAGTCTAATAGTAAGAGACAAACTGTGATTCAGACTGGTAGGTCCCTACTTATTGTTCCTTGCCTTTCACTTAATGCCAATATTTTTCGCAGGCTGTAGAGTACATACCCACATGCCTTTTCATCTCCTATATGGGGTGCATATGGGGTGAAACATGGATCCTTCTAATTATAATTTACTATAAATTAATATTAATTGTATTACAAGTTCCAGAAATATTTTGTGTATATTAAATGGGTAGTGTAACATTCATTCAGAATTCACCAGAACATTCTCAGCGAATGTTACAGTACATCTGTATATGAGTACATTTCAAAGCTTTTCTTCCTGGTTGTCAATTCAAATAATGCCAAGGTTAGAAGTTATTTTAAAATGTTATGGAACATTTGGTTTTGGTTGCCTGCATGAAGCAGATTTGTGTAGCAGCCCTTCTTATGTTAGAAAGGAGATCATAGATCATACTGAGCGCAACTGGCACTAATTGGCAAACTTGGCAGTTTGATCAGAAAGGCTAAAAACTAAATGGGCAAAGGGATTGACCTCCTTTTCTAAGTTAACAGCGAAACACTCTGCTGAGCTAGTGCAGAGAAATCTGTTGACCCTGTCCCTTTTCTATGGAGGGTTTTCTCCTCTGGGCCTGTCAGTCCAGCTGTTTTCAGTAGCACTAAAACTACTAATAAATAAAAGTGTAGAAATACACAGCAAAATACTTGAAATGTCTACATTTCCAAAAGTATCTAGAAGGTCAGATTCTAAATACATACATCTGAAATGTATATGATGGAATAGTGTGGTATGGTGATACACTGGATCTGACATGCCTCTTCAGTGAACCTTAGTTCAGCAAAACCTGTCCTTTGAGCTATATTTGGGAAGGGGCAGATGGAGATGAAAGACCTTTTTTTTCAAAATTTACCATCATATTTGTGGGGGAACATCAGCAAGCATACTAAAAGTTGGAAAATAATGAGACAGTGTCTTGGTATTGCTAAGCATCCACTAGGCTTTTAAAACCTCAGGTAGGAAATATATTAATACATTATTATTCTGCCTTACTAGGAAAAAGCCAGCTTCTGCCTCTCAAAACCCCTGTATCTACAGCAGTCCTTTCCTAGCTATGGCACAGACATATCTCAGTAGAAAACTTTCAAAGGTGTGTATATTACACGTTAGTAACTAAGTTTGTATCTTAGCACCTAGGTTTGGGGCTGATATTTTTATTCGGCATTTGGTTTGCAGATTCAGTTATCCTTGAGTATTTCCACATCCCAGTCTTTCTAGCCTGTTATATTTATTCAATGGTTTTGTAGCACCTCTGCTGAAAAGATGTAAATACATTTGTATTCCTAAATATTGTAATAGTTCATCTGTTCTTCTTTACTCTCCATAGGCATTATTAGCCCTGCAATTGCTGTGCTTTGCTGTTTGGAAATCACCCTGGGAAGGCAAATGCTGCAGATGAGTGACAGGCCTTTATCACCTTCTTCACCCCCTGCCATCCAGCTGACTGCTTAAGGGACTCCAGAATTTCTGCTTCAATGGTTGGCAAATACCTTTGCAGCACTTGCAGTACACCCTTGCTTACAGAAGAAATACAGGTGAAGTTTGAAGATGTGACTCTAATGCATTTACTGTCTTAATATGTTAATAATGTACTTTTTCTTTCGCCAGTGAATGAAGAGAGGGAAAAAAGAAATCCTAAAAATCTTTACTTTGTGGAAGGCAGACCATAAATCTAAGACAACAGCATATGCAAATTGGGGACATTCAAGCCAAGTCCTTCCTGGCTCTGCAAAGACAATCAGTAAAAATTCCTAAATAGTCAGAAGAGAAAAAGATGGATGCAAAAACCATATATGGTTTGTCTGGCAACCTGCTGTTCGTAGCCTTTTGACCAGTCATGATAGGCATTCCTTTTTAATGTTCATTGATTATTCGCTCAGTTTTATACAGGAAAATGTTTTATTCTAGAAATGCAAGTGAGCAATTTTAGTTCATGATTTGCTAATTTATTTATTCAGATTTATACACAGAATCTAAGCATTTTGTGGTCCTTCACTTGAGCCTGTGGTTTATGCTGTTTCCCATTATTTTTCCTTTACATAATGTTTACTGCTAATGACTTGTACATCAGAACAACAAACTGCCTTACCTCAGTACAAACTGAAATTCTATTAGATTACAACAGGTAAATTCTTGTTCAAGAATTTAATGTCAAACCGTATAAAGCGGATGCTTTCTTGGGCTAATGGTACTACTTATTTTTAGAAGAAAGAGTAGGATTTTCTGCACTAATACTCACTATTCATGTGTTACATTTCTTGTATAATTCTTTGAGCTTCACTGAGTATTACAGTCCCAGTAAACTTTGGGTCATTAACTTCAAAGCTACAAGCAGAGATTACTTTATTAGAATTTGCTATTTTAACCATTATAAATAAATATTTACTCACATATCCTATACTATCATATAGTCATGTCTGAAATATGTATAAAATTCCTCTATGCATAAACTACCTTTGTTGGGCTGCAAGAAGTTACAAGCACAATGCAAACCACAGAGCAAGTCAGGACATATTCCAAGATATTAATACAACCTTCCCCTCTTTTCATCATCCCCTGACACATGACTTTATGGGGAATGTGCTGGTCACAACTCCAAGGAGCTGTGTCTGCCCATAAGAAGTATATAATATTGGAACTGTTGTCTCATCTGTGAAGATGACATTTGGGATTTTTATTTGCCTCAAGGCATCTGTTGGCCTTTTACAACATTTTCTTTTTATTGATGTCCCTAATCGAATGCAAGTGCATATTGAAAAGATAGTTTTATTGCATCAACATTGCCTCCTTTATTTAGAGTAGTTAATTTATATATTTAATCTGTCACTCTCGTGTTTTTTTGCTGCTCTGCAGAATCTTGTGTTCTGACTTTCTGTATCTCTCATTGTCCATAAAAACCTTCTTTGCACATCCCAATGATGATCATCCTAAACTTTTTGATAGGTAATTAGTGATAAAAGCTATGGTTACCTTTTAAGTATTCTTGGGCATCTTATTTATTTAATTTTTTTAACCTGGAATGAATGAATGAAAGGAAGAAATAAAGAAAGCACAGAAGATAGTAAGATGGAGAGAAAAATTAAAAAGAGTCCTTTAGCTACATAAAGTTATATACATCTGTGTTTATATATGCATGGTCACTAGTGTACCTCTGTGCGCTTCAGCCAGAGAAGGCTGTTGGTGCTGTTTTCGTTGTTGTGAGTGCTCTTTGTGTCTGTCTGTGATCTTTGTTACTGTATGCGTACATATGTGGTGTACTTGGGTGGTTTGTATGTATGCGTCTGCTGGGAACACACCCTCACTACTGGCTGGACCTGGGGACAAGTTGCTGTAGCAGCCTTGCCTCTTCCGAGCTGTTGAGTCCAGCATGATATATTTCCCCCTAACTGTGCTCCTGCTGATGATTGTGGTGACGATGTTAACAACAATAACAATAACAGTAATAATAATGAATAGTAATAATAGATGTAGCAGAAGTTATACTATTTCTTGGCAAACATGTTCCAGTTTAAAGAATGCCATGACAAAACTTTTGAAGGTGGAAATGGTCACTTGCAGCCATTGTTGGAGGTACAACATGGAAGAGATTAGAGAAGATCAGAAGAGGGGAAGGGTTTCTGATTGCTTACCTAAAGTTACAATAAACGCGTCATTTCCAGCACTTGAAAAGCCCCCGTGAGAGGGAATCAGAGAAAGACCAGCAGTGTGTGGCCTATGCCTTGGAACGCTCTAATGTCTGTGTGTCCAGCTGCCTTGCTGGAGCCTTGTCTGTGCGTTGGTCAGCATTCAGAACATGTAGATGCACCTGCCTTTGTGCTTAGCCCAGGAACAGAGATCCCAGCAGTCGCTTTGATGCACATTTCATGCAAACCAGCTTGAAATCCTCTGAGCGTAGGAAGTATGATGAAAGTCCATGCTGTTCTTCCGCTAATATGAAGACCAGCCCAAGCTAGCTTGATTAAAGGTACCCCAGGTACATCTGTGAGATGACTAGGCAAACACTTCTAAGAGCAGTAGCAACACTCTAACTGCAGTAGCTTAAGGTAAATAAGTGAAGTAAAATTTTCAAGTAATAGCTTTTATTAGGTGTAGTTGGAATATGTGAACAAGCCATTGGACATACCTTTGCTTTCTTGTCAGATTGCAGCTTAGGTCATTTATACAGGCTTATGCTTCTTGATGGAACAGATTGAGCAATGAGGTACCTTTGGGCAACATCTCTACTGTCAGAGATATGAGATCTCTTGGAGATCACCCACCTTTCTGCTACTTGCCTAACTCTGCAGTAGCACAGCGCTGCGCAAAAGAATTAAAGCTGTGTGGAGGACCTGAGGTAGTTTCCTTGTGGCACCTTTGAGGGCTCAGAATTCAGAGCTCTGGTCACCATGTGCCTCTGGTCAGTGTTCACCTACCTAGCTGTTTACTGTTGCTGTACTATTTTCTAGCATAAAATAAGGACAAAAAATTGAACACCCTTCCAGAAAGTACTAGAAGATTCATTTTGTGTTGTAGGTGTGAACATGAATATTACAGACATAGGACTAAATAGGTCACTGGAGACTTTTATTTATATATTTTAAATAAAAAACTGTAGCCATCACAATCCTAACTGAACTTTAGGAAGGACATTGTAATGTCTCTACATTTCTTGGTATTTTCTATACTATTTGAATTTTCTTAAAAGAATGTTTTCCTTTCAGATGCTTCCTCCAAATGTAAAATATTGTACTAACAATTGTCACGCAAAAAAATTATAGGATTTTTAAATACCACTTAATTTACTTCTCATCATGAGTACACGTCTCTGGACAGATCAGACCATTTTTAAAGAGAATTGTTAGATTCAAAACTGTTGGTCATAAAATATTGTGGTGAAGCTTGATTAGTCTATAAATCCAGTGCCAGATGAATTGTAAAATTGAAAAGATTTAATGATAGTATGTTGAAAAGTGTTTTGGTCTACCACATGCAGTACTGTTTACAGAAGAGTTAGTCTGAGATCTCAGAATCCCTTCTTTTACTTTTTGAAGCTCCTGAATTATATTTATTGGTCTGTTTGCCTGCTTGCCTATCAAAAATGTTTATTATAAAATTAAAACTGTTTCTGTTTGTCCTCCTTCCTATTTTCCCCATTAGCATGAAGGTTTTACTGAGTAGTAGTACAATTAATAATATTTAAAATAGTTCTGACGCATATTTCCACTGATTTATATTTTCTTATTCTCAAATGAAAAACATACCTATTGCTGCATTTTTGGGGGTATGGAATTAAAGAATATATAGTTTGAATGCTTCCTCATGCTTAGACTTTACTACATACTAAACAAAAGAGCTTGGCTTTATAGGTTGAGTATGCTGTAAGCTTCGAGTGCAGTGTTTACTGACATTAGTGAATTAATTAATGAAGAGAGGGTAGCAGTATGGCAAATGGTGTATGAGTAGAAACTCCAACAGGATGTGATCTACAGGGAGCTCTCTGTATCCTGTCTAATCAGAGCAGGAAGCTATCAATCAGTGTTGAATATAGTAGGAGACATGCAGTATTAGACAATGATAAAGGAGTCTTCAGGCTCATGAAGTCAAGATATAACTATCCAAATTTTCCATTATATAGTTATACATATTGTCCCATTCTACAGTTAACTGAATTTTCCGTTAGCCAGTCACTTCTATCCCATAGCAGAATTTAAAATGGTGAATGAAATATGGTAAATCTGAAGCCTTCTAACCCATCTGTGGATTGCTGGTGTGAATACTGTTCCTGTCTTGCCTTCAAGTGCGTTTCCTGAACTCAGCTGGGTAATGCGATCTTTATATAGAGAAGTACAGAAATCACTAAATTCTCTGGATAGACACATCTTTTTGAGGCTACTTCAGACTAAAACGGTCTATTGAACATAGCAAAATAAAACTGCTGATTGCAATACTGCTATCAAAATTCTACTAATGAAAATACGTGTATATATTAATTGTGATAAAATATAAGTTTTTTCTTCTATGTTCTTGAAGGATATCTTAATGATTTTAGCTAAATGAAACTGGCAGCAATGAAGACATATTCCCTGTGTACCTAAGCAGATTGTACGTATTTACTTGCAAGGAGTTATAATGCATTATGTCCTGGGAACATAGTCATGTTGTCATGGAATTTTGATGAAGGTTATGCTATCGTTCTTCAAAATTCTTTATGTATCTATTCAGAGGAAATGCTAAGAAAGTCAAGCTTAGCATCTTATCTTTTTCTTTTTGCCTGAAATTTCTTACTGAATTTGATCTTTTGCATTTCTAATAGAATCATGATGGTCACTAATAACTTGACATTTTTTCAAAACTGTCACCACACAGAGAGGTTAATTACCTTTGGTGAAAATGAAAAGGTATTAAAAGAACAAGGTTGCCAACAAAGCTGAATCTACAAACCACTGACAAGCCAGCTTTGTTAAAACTTCACAACTCCACAATATATGCTTCTATAAAATTTTAATGTTAATAGTTCTACTTTAGATAGTGATTTAAATGTAATCCAATGAAGAATCTTTAGGACATGCATATCAGATTCTCAGCAGAATGCAGGAGGCTATGAATTAATGACACTAACTGAATTCAAGGGCAGGTGAATGTAAGTTATATTTTCACCTCACCTGACTTTGTCTCCAAACAATATTGGGTGAGGTTAAGTGTCAATTGAAAAAAGCTTACAATTATTCATACATTTTTTTTATACTGCCAAATCTAAACAACAACATGAATGCAGTCCATAGATTCATCTGTTCTTATTAAAAACATCTGATGTCGCTAACTTTTAAAAAAAAAAGTACTTAGAAAATGGCTTACAAGTTGAACATAGCAAAATGGTGTTCACTCATGAAAGCTGGAAGTTCTGAAGCAGTGTGGTCCTTGTTACTGACTGCAGCTGTACCCTGCCAGGTTCTCCTGTTGTCCTTCCAAGAGAGTGAACTGTTCAGAATATGTGTGTCTTTTTCCCAGCCTAGAAAACACTTTTACTTATACATGGGTGTTATAGTAATAGCACAGGAACACAGAACTGGAAGGTATCACTTTGCCCAATGAATTTAGTCCTTGTCACTTACAGAAACCCTATCTTCTCTTCCCACTAATAATTAAGAAAGGTGCATCAGTTGGGCTTTTTAGCCAACTTACCCAGTTAGTATGCCGCTTCAGAATTTACATGTTGTGATGTTGAGCAAACTCTCCCTAATGCTCTGTGGAAATATATTCAGAATCAGTTCATATTCACTTGCTGACATAGCACTTCATTTAAGTAACTGGTTTTCTTCTCCCTGATATATTTCTAGTCTCTTACTCTCCCCGCCTTCCCTTCTGTCTTTGTCTTGACTTCTCTATGATAGGCTTACAAGTTACTTGTCTATTTTACTCCAATAACATTGGATCTCTCTTTCTTGTGGTGCTAGTATGTCGTCCCTCTACTCTTGCTGGTTTCAGCTATTCAGCTATTATCCTCCGGTCTTTTTTTTTCTTTCTGGTGGTTTTTCTGTTGTTGTTGGTGGTGGTGGTTTGCTTGTTTGTTTGTTTGTGGTTTCTTTGTTTTTATTGTTTTGTTTTTGTGTGTGGTGGGTTTTTTTGTTTTTTGTTTTTTCTCTTTTCTTCCCAAGCACAAATACAAGCTGGGCAGAAAATGGATTCAGAGCATCCTTGAGGAGAAGGACTTGGGCTATTGGCTCATGAGAAGCTCAACATGAGTCAGCAATGTGCACTTCCAGCCCAGAAAGCAAACCATATCCTGATCTGCATCAAAAGAAGCATGACCAGCAGGTAAAAGGAGGTGATTCTCCCCCTCTACTCCACTCTCATGAGACCCCACCTGTAGTACTGCATCCAGCTCTGGAGACCTCAATAAAAGAGGGACATGGACCTCTTGGAGCAAGGCCAGAGGAGGGCCACAAAGATGATCAGAGGGCTGGAGCACCTCTCCTACGAAGACAGGCTGAGAGAGTTGGGGTTGTTCAGCCTGGAGAAAAGGGTCTGAGGAGACCTTATAGCAGCCACCCAATACCTAAAGGGGGGCTTGTAAAAGAGGTGGAGAAGGACGTTTACAAGGGCATGTAGTGATAGGACAAGGGGTAATGGCTTTAAACTGAAAGAGAGCAGGTTTAGATTAGATATAAAGAAGAAATTCTTCACTATGAGTGTGGTGAGGCAATGGAACAGGCTGCCCAGAGAAGCTGTGGATGCCCAATCCCTGGAAGTGTTCAAGGGCAGGCTGGATGGGGCTTTGAGCAACCTGGTCTAGTGGAAGGTGTCCCTGCCCATGGCAGGGGGTTGGAACTAGATGATCTCTAACGTCACTTCCAACTCAAACCATTCTGTAATTCTATGAATATTGTTAATTACTCTGTTCTTCATTCTCCAGTCCTACGTGTTATCCATTTCTTTCTGAAAGATAACTAATTTTTTTTTATTGCCAGGATCTCTTAACTTCAGCTCCAGAGTTCTTCTGTTTTCTGTATCAACATCTCCAATGGAAATAACAAACAAGGTCACCCCAGCTGATCCTTCAAAAGAAATCTGCTGTTAATCTTCAGCTTTACACTTTCCCTAACAACAATAACCATTACCAGTTTGACCTTCCTGGAGATGTCACATATCTTGTTGGATTCCTTTGTTCATCATTATCTCCTTGTGTTGTAACTAAGAGAGTTGTGCATATACTATACGTATATGTAAAGTCTGGGCAGCCAAAGACCTTCAATTAGCCCATTTAATTCTATAAATTTACTAAACAACGCTGCATTTTAGAAATATAAATTTTTTCTTTTTTTTTTTTTTTACATCTGTGCTTAGATGAAACACATCTTTCAAAGAACACATGATAAATTCCTTCCTTAATTTTTAGAAACTCAGGATTTATATTATTTTCAATCATGGGAGCAGAGATTTGGGCTGTAGTCCTGACTTTATTGTAACTAATATCAGTAATGTCAGTAGGAGCAGATTTTTACCCTCATTGTTAGTTTATTACAGATCAAAATTGAATTTTTCAGATATTTTAAATACCATGTGCTAGGAAGCTCCTGAGGGAGGGATAGGATATAGGATATGACTATCACCATGGATCTGCACTTTTTTCAAAGTTCTAAGTTTATTGATTCGAAATACACAAGGCCAGAAGGCATCATCACATTATCTAGTCTGTTGTATTTTATATCACGGGCCATTACATTTCAGATAACCTCCACTGATCCTGATAATCTGCATTTGAATAAGGATCATTGGCTAATACTTATTTTCCAGGAAATATAATCTTCACTAAAAGACACCAAAAACCAGAGAATCTATCACTTTCTTTGTTGCTGGTTACCAAGGTTAATAATTTCAGTATTAAAATAAATTGTGCTTTATTTCCAATTGGAATTTTTTTTACTTCAGCATGTAGGCATTGATTCTTGTTACACCTTTCTGTTCTAGATTAAAGAGCCTTGTAATACCTATATTTTTCCTCATGAAAATCAATAACTCACTTATTTTCTTTAGGTATTCCGTGTCTTCATGCTGCAGTCATGCTAAATGCAGGTGTACCAAAATTAAATCCAAATACTCTTGTACAAAAGTGCTTTTCTTTTTAAAGCAGAAATTTGGTTTGCAGTGGATTTCTGATATGCCTGTAACACTACTTTTTACATCTTTTAAGTTGTATGTTAGCTTGTAATAGGACCATGATGAGAAAGCCATACTCCAATCTCTTTTTTTACCTCAACATTTTGACATGTTAATTCCTCATTCTGCCATCTCATGGTGGCATTCTGAGTTGTTCTCACAGAAATCTATAAATTTCCTTTTCAAAGAGAGCAGCAGAATGAGGTCTTGGTAAGAATATAACTTGATTTTGAAAGTGAATATGGTATATTATTATAGTCTCTTGAGTCAATAATGTTAGTGCCTTGAAATAACCCATATAAATAATGAATCAGAGAAGGAATGTACAAATTCATTCGTCAGGTACTTATATAGGAATAAACTGCTGAAGGTTTTTACCTGAAAGTCTGCTTAGATTGGTTTTAGAGGTAGAAAGCTAAGTTCCACAACACAACATCTTCAACACTACTGTAGAGGACAGATGCACCAATCTGGAATAAAAAAAGATATCCCCAGCCATCAACCACCGGTCGTGGACATCATTTGTTGCAATTTCACTCAATATGTTCTATGTTACATGATTTTCAGTTTTTTGATAACTGCAAAGTTCAGAAGTTGAAAAATCAAACAAGTAAGTCTTGTAAGACTAGCATCCATGGGAAGAAAAAAAAAAGGGGGGGGAGTTGGCTTGCAGTAAAAGATTCTGTTTGCCTGATATTCTTCTGTTCAGTCATAAATTCATCTGCATCTGTATTTCCATAATAGTTCAGCCCATATTGGGGCCTCAGGTTCACCTGAGGCATCAGACCTGAGGTCCCTAACTCATGCAAGTTGTCTTCTAGTCTGGCTTCTCAGCCAGAGCATTCTTTGTGTGGGAGAGAGCCAGCTAGTTGTCTTCCCAGGGAAACTCATGTTCACACTCAACAGCTACAGACGGTTTGGCTAAACTAAGATGCCCAGCTTTGACAACATGCGGTTCAACTTGAGTAGCTGTGTTCCTAAGGGCAGTAAGGACATAACTAAGAGACAAACAAATAAACAGATCTGCTGAACTTTTGGGACTTGTAAATACTATCACATTTATAGAAATTGTCCAGACCTAAGGGTGTTGAAAGCTGGTGTCACGGTTGAACCCCAGACAGCACGAAACAGCCGCTTGCTCTCCTCCTCCCAAATGGGATGGGAGGGAGAATGGAAAAAAAAGAGTAAAACTCCTGGGTTGAACTGTGTTGAGACAGAGTTTAATAGGACAGCAGAGAAAGCGTTTAAAAAAAAAAAAAAAAAAAGAAAAGACTATACAAAATGAGTTATGCGCAGTGCAGTTGCTCACCACCTGGTAATCAATGCTCAGCCTGTCCCCGAGCAGCAGTTCCTCTAGCAAGCATTCTGCGAAATACACACTGAGTATGACATCCTATGATATGGAATATCCCTTTGGCCAGTTGGGGTCAGCTGTCCTGGCTATGCCCCCTCCCAGCTTCTTGTGCACCTGGCATGACATGAGAAGCTGAAAAGTCCTTGACTATGCAGCAACAACTCAAACATCTGTGTGTTATCAACATTCTTCTCATTCTAAATCCAAAGCACAGCACTATATCAGCTAATAGGAAAAAAAATAACTCTATTCCAACCAAAAGTAGAACAGCTGGATAGGTTGTACTGGGAAGCTTTAACATTCATTTAAGAGTTTAACTTAAATAACAGGCCAATTAATTCTGAAAGTCTATCATTGGCTAAACCTTTGCGCACCAACACCTCAGTTATTTTGTGTACTCCAGATGTTGCAAATCTGGAATCACTGGTAGAATATTTATCAGTGTTATGGTTTGATTGCAGGGAGACAATAAAAAACTGCGGCAGATGTATTTTCCTTAACCCTCTTCCCCCTTCTCCCTTCCCCCCGCCCTGACCCCCTTTTCATTAAGGACAGGTGATTTTGAGAGAAAAGGAAAAGAAGGACAGAGAGAAGAGAGTTGGAAAATTTGAAAACGTTTTACTAATGCTACTAAATAAACATAGAGAAAAATAACACAGAACAAATATTATAGAACCAGTCTTGCAATTCCCAGCAGCTGCTCTGGCACGATCCTGCAGCCAACCGGAACGAGATTCAGTCTGTCGCGAGGCCTCAGCTTGCAGGGACGGCAGAAAAGAAGCAGAGAGCGAAGCGAAGCAGCAGAAGACCCAGTAGAAGAGAGAGAGAGTCCTTCTCGGCTCCACCTTTTATATTCAGGAAGTCGTGAATGGGATGGAGTACTCCAATTGGTCAGTTCATGGTCACCTGTCTCAGACCACTTCCTCTCGTTGCCTCCTCCCAGTGACCCAGGACAATCAGTTATGAATTATTCTTTTCATAATAATTTCACTTGAAAACTGAATTTATTTAGTTATTATCAGTTAAACAAAAAGTGACTTGGAGGAAGAAGAAATTATAAAAACAGAGCCATATTCACTATTTTATAGTTGCTATATAATTACATTGATTAAAAATCAGTGAAACAGGGTAGGTGAGGTTATCAGTACATTGTGGAACTGTTTAACTATTACTGTTCTGTCCAGTCAGTCTTTAAGAGTCCAAATCTAATGTTGTGCTACACTTCTGACGAGTGTGTCTACAGTTTTTTTCTATCAGTTAATGTTTTTTCCAGTCAGTTTGCCCACACTCAGTTCAAGTATCATTACCTCAAGCCCAAGTCCTGTGGAAAGAGTTTTTAAATTAAAGGGTATAAAGACAGAGATTTCTTGCATGTATTAACTTTCTCAAAATGTATCCTGACATTTTGTCACCAACTGCAGAATAAAACTTGCTTTATCAAGAATTCTCATTTTTTTCAGGTTAAAGCATATAATTTTTTTTAAGAATTTTTCAATTTATTTTCTCTTCATGATTCCATTACCTGAATGTGATGACAGAATCAATTGCTCATACTGATAAGTCTTGCAGAAGAAATATTTAATGCCTTAAATGACTGTATAACAAACAGTTATGTGAAGAGTCAGCTTGATGTGACAGTCCAGGTCTCCATGAGCCTTAAACAAGCATTCTTTTTGTTTCATTAGCAAAAAGGTGATACAGCAACAAAGCAATTGGGAGAGGATCTACCTTACAAGTCCAGCAGTATGTTCCGAAGTTTAGAGCTAGTGTAGTAGCACCTTTGCTCTAGTTTATACTCCTCATATGGGAGCAAGGCTTCTCACAATTTTAGATCTTTTCCCAGTTCCACTCATTGCAGTGCTTTCCATCACTGTCACTGTTCTGTCTGCTGCCCTCCTACCTGCACAGCTGGAGCTCTCATTGGGATGGGGAATTTTATTTGAATCCTTTGCGCGAGATCTATTTTCACATCTTTAGTTTTAGCACTTAAAATAAAAACAAATGTTACAGCTTGATTTACTGGGGAAATACATGCTGCAGGAGAGATGAAGAATTTAAAATATTCAGGACTAGTGTTTCACATTCTGATATAAAATGAAAAAAGTGTTTATCCATCAAATGTGGGTAGATTAAGCTTGCCTCATCAACACAGGATATGGCTCACTGACTTCAAAATACTTTTCAAAACTAAGAACAATTAGCAGTAGGATGCACCTTATCTGAAATCTGATGAATGCACGTGTACTACCAGAAAAGTAAACTTAGAATGCTTGCAGCAGCTGTTTTGAGAGCCAGGGTTAAATTAAGAAGCATTCAAATTTGACAAAATTAATGGAGAACATAGAGGTAGAGAAGAACTGGATAATTTCTTTTCACTTAATATTTGTTACTAAGAGAATACTTACCAACAAGGCTCATTAATCAATGATAATGTCGTGTCCCACAAAAAGAACAGTGGTCAACATGTTCCAGTCTTGCAGTACAGTTACCTTTGCACATTCTAAAACTGCCCATTTTTCTTTTCATTCAGGAGTCAGGCAAAGTCAGACACTGGATGTGTTCAGAAGCACAACATTTTTCTTTGATATTGGACTTCAGCATGCACGCTGCTGCTCTGCAGATCTCTTTATTCAAAACTGTTCGCAGTTCAGTGTTGTTTGCTCTGATAATACTGTCTCTCTCTCTCAGACCTCTTTATTGCTTTGAACTTTCCTTTGCAGTTTTCATTTCCTGAATTATATTTCAGCTTATCCATCATTCATTTCCAATGAAGTATTCTAGTTCAGCTAAAAGTAAAATAAGTTTAGACCTGAAGAAAAAGGTTTTTTTAAAAAAGGATTGTGTCTCAGCAGTCACTGTCTACAAGCTGTTAAAACAAATTCTAAAGTACAGTAAATGTTATTCCACAGTACAGAGTACAGAAATCATAAAAAGTGGTCACATTGCAATGACACTGCTGGTGTCACAAGCTGTACATGTTTATTCTCAGATTAGTTGAAAGTGGATCAACCTTATATGCCTAACAAACGTTCTAAATCATAGTATTCCACTAAACATGTGTATTATTTTCATAAGGAAAATGCCATTTAAAATAATTGTCACACTATTTTCTCCTTGTCTGGCTTTTTAGCACAATTATGATAATCCACTGCTATGAGAGTTGCATATAGCAAATAAAACTCATATATAAGTGCTCACACAGCACACCTAGACTCTAAAGAATGTAATGAATGCTGTGAGTTTTGTGAGTAGGTGTTTGCAAGGAACTTGCAGATCAAAAGCAATCAGACTCGGTTGATATATTGATCTCTATTTTTGACCCATCATACTAAATATACTTAGGCTGAAACCGCAGCTTTTTATGATGAGTTTGTTCACTATAAACCACTGAGCATTTCCTTTAAAAGTGTTTTTTTCAGTAGATGCACTGTATGAATTACGTCTTCATTTGGAAGTCCTTTGTGAATTAGAAGAATGTAAAAGCAAATCTGCTCCTTCTTATTTCTTGTTGCGAAATATGACTGTTGTCTATTTCTGTCAGATTTCTACAGAATATCACAAGTCTTATGCAGTGCATGATACAGTTAGGATAATAAATTTTAAAAAATTTTGTTTAATTTTCAACCGTCTGATAAATTTGTTCTCTTTTAAGATACAGGACCAAAACAGTGAAGTATGACCACAGTGTATTTCTCCTGCGTGACAATCTGGAGAAAATGTGACAATAAGGAGAGAACATATGGCAATGTTCTTCCTTTAGAATTTTTTGTCTCTTATTTATTTTCATTGAAAGGTTTCTGAAAGGAAACTGATACCTGAATCGCAAGGATTTTGTAAGATAGGTACAGATGTAAAAGAAGATAAGTAGAATTTGTCTCCGCTTTTGCCACAACTTTAACCCTTTTATGTTTGGGTCCAAATTCTTAAAAATGTAGGTTCAACAAAGCCACTGTGAACCTGGCTCATATATAAGCTATTTGAAACAACCATGCCTCCAGTTAGTACCTGGAGAGCTTATCTTATTTTCTAGAGTAGAACAAATCTTGTTTGTGTTTTAAGGAGGTGGTCTGGCATTCTATGAACAGCAGATATCTTTCTCTAGGAAAAACAGATATTTCAATTAAGAGTTGAAGATGTGAGAGATAACATAAAAGCCAGTAACACATTTAAGCTATTCATTATGTCATTTGCAGTAGTAGTAATACTGTATACTGCTATTACTAAAATAATAAAACGTAGAACTATAAACACAAATACAATAAAGAATGCAAAAATAGAAAAGAAATTCCAAAATAAAGTACCATGTAAATTAAACAAGTACTTGGATTTTTTATGAAAAGTTTATTTTAGAAAATGTTGGTTTCTGAAATTTCATCTCAGTTGGCATAATCTCACATACACTAACAATGTGACTGAAACAACACTTTCTGAGTATTCTGACATAGTTTTCAGCAACTCAAATAATTTTTTTTCGCCACTTTTCTCCTGCAATCTGTTATACTCAGTTGTAGTTTAGTGATTTCAATTGGACTGTAAACTTCATTGCAGGGACTGTGTCTACCTCTCTGTGCAAAGCACTTCTGAAGTTCCTTTCTAATTGGAATTCCTGGCAAGGCTGTGTCATACTGATATTGATAATATTAACTTTACACAGCTCCCATGTAGTTCATGGCTTTTTATAAAGAGTCTGTAAGATTATGATTGAAATGCTACTATTACAGTTAAAAGGCTGAAATTAAAGAATGCTACTCATTGGAAAAAGCCCACTTGTTCCAAGTGGCAGTGTCTCTCACTCAGCCTGGAATTTCTGTCTGAGAATTTGCATGATAAAAGCAAATGGTGAATGAACACGGGACTGAAATGTTTGGGAGAGGAGCCTATGACAGTTCCTTTGAAGCTTTAGGAGTTTATAATGTAAATAAGTATTTAGGGGATTATTAACATCCATATATTTTACTCCAAAGGCTTTCTGTAAGGTCAACTTTGAAGCAGTTGAAGTATGCAGAAAGAACTGTAAAATATATGTGTGAACATGTTCAAAGACTTTAGAGCAAGGGTGTCAAACTCATTTTCACTGGGGGCCACATCAGCCTCACAGTTGCCATCAAAGGGCGGAATGTAATTTTAGGACTGTAAGTTTATATAGGACTGTATATATATATGCGTGTGTGTGTATATATATATACGTATGTATATATGTGTATATATATACACACAGTCCTAAAATTACATTCCGCCCTTTGATGGCAACTGCTTGGCTGATGTGGCCCCCGATAAAAATGAGTTTGACACCCCCACTTGCAAGAGTGTGTTGCAGAATATTTTTATTTGACTTTTAATATGATAGAATATATGCCAATTTGGTGTATATAATTGGTTGCCATCAGATATAAATAATATAGGCCCTGGGAGTTCTGGAATTTAAGGAACTCTGACAGACTAAAAAAAAAAAACCCAAAATTCCAAAAAACAATGGTCTTTCAAATGAGCTTTAAAAACAAACAGGGAACCAGGCACTGTTGATTATCGTCACCAAAAACCATAATTTATTGCTTAGAAGTATAGCTAAAAGTTCAGTGACTGAACACACATGTTTACTCCAATGCAAATTAAGTGTTAAACTAATCACAGAAACATAGAATGGTTGCGGTTGGAAGGGACCTCTGGAGATCATTTAGTCCAACCCACCCGCTAAAGCAGGTACACCTAGAGTAGTAATAGTGAAATGAAGACTACTTCATACAGCTGTTTCTAAAGCATGTCTGAAAAACGGTCTACTTCTTCAGATGTCCAAATGCATTTTAGATGTCTTGAAGCACACAAGCTGAGGCAAATGACCAGTGGAACTCTAATTTCCAGTTAAATTATTAATACTATGTTATAACGGCATCACTATGTGTAATAGCTCTGTGAGATATACTGACTTTTTGATTTGTTGCACATATAATTAAAATGTTGAAAAAAACCCTCTTGTTTTTTCTCATGCAAATAAAATTAAATGATGTGAAAATCTAAGCATTAGCTTTTAGGTGGAAATGAATGATACCTAACTTTTTTTTTCCTTTTTTTTTCTTTTTTCTTTTTTTTTTTCTTTCTTTTTTTTTTCTTTTTTTTTTTTTTGGTATATATCCTGTTTAGCCTGAATTTTCACTTCATAGCAAATAAGTAGATCTATTAAAAATATTTGTGAAGGTGTACTGGATTCCAGCTCTTTCTGTGATAGCCCATTACCGAATTTTCATGAATGATGATGTAACCATTGCTTATAATAACTATTTTAACTTCAATCAGAATTTTGACTATCTGTCAAGCATGAAAGTTGACCCTAACAAATGAATTTGGTAATATTATGTCCCTTCATATATTACTGAATTATTCATCCAGTATACTGAAGCTACAGAAAGCTGTCAGAAGGTGCTTGTCATCTGTAATCATCATCTGTTATATCCCCTAGAAATCTAATTCAATTACTCCTGTCAAGAATAAATCAAGAATAACTTCTGCAAAATGAATATTCCTTTGTTTAACTCACTGTGCCTTGAGGAATCTTTATCTCCCTTTCGTCTATATTTCAACAATTTACTTCATAAGGAGGAAATGACAAAGGGCCTAGCAGGAAAGGGAAAGAAAAAAATGTTGGATAATACTCCTTGAGATAAGTTAGTTCAAAAAGCTGAATTATTCATACACCAATAAACTCACACCTAGGGAAGTGAAAAGTTGGTTATCACAAGGAGAAAGAAGGAAATAATTTGATCTGTTTACTAACATGTATAATGCAGCCATTCACTTAATTCTGCAAACATTTTCTTATCAAATTGGTTCTAAGAAAATGAGAAATAAATTGCTTGACTGTATTTATACATTGCTTATATAGCAATTTTCCTTTAGTACTTGTCAAACACTCCAAATAGCCACAAATGCACTCTATCTGTCTTGGTTGTGTAGGGAAACAACAGCATCACAGTAATGCCAAAGTCATATGGTTCCTCAGAGTTTTTAAATAATGTTAGAAGTACAAGTTGGCGTTTTTGTGCTAATCTGCTGGATAGTCTCATCCAATTAAAATGCAAACATGGAGATATGAAGAAGATTCTGAATTTGAAATGCCAAAATTATAATATGAAAAAAAAAATCCTATTGACATATAATAAGAAAAGACAGTTTTCATTATCTAAAAAAGTAACCTCTCTGGGAAGCTGAAATTAGAAATTAATCTTGAACTGCTGCTTCTTAGACTATGCTACATTACTTGTGAACTTTTATTTGAAAATGCAAGCATACATCAAGTAAGTAAAAACCCCACAGTCAAGATGCATGATTTTCTTCCACTGAAAACATGGCTTTTTTTCACGTAGTAGGAATGTGTGCTGATCGTAATAGTGGAAACAACACCTTTGACTATCAGAGGATAGAATATCAGTCATATATGTTATTAAGAACCATTCATTCAAGGAGCTGATAATTTCACAGAAATTATTACAGCTGCTCAGTAGAAATATTTATACATAAATTTATGTTAATACAAATTTAAGCCAAGAAAAACTGGTGTTCTGTCTGTTTCAGAAATGCTTGAAATGCTTTTAAATGGAGGAAAACCACGGCAGAAAAAGCAGAACATCTCTGTTTTCTGGCTGGTTGATTAAAAGTTTCATTCCAGTTTTCATTAATCTACATTCATTCATCTACAGATTTGCAAACAAACTCTGAGTAAGAGATAGTTTAGAGCATCTCAGATGGCACTGGATCCCTGTCTTCAGGCAACTGAGACAAGCTTCAGTTGTTTATGGTAGCTGAAACCTCTCTACAGTTCCCTAAATGTGTTTTCTAGTGGCTTGACTGAGTTGCCCCCACCTAGGTGGATCATGCCATTTGAGAAATGTTGAGAGATCAGGAGTCTTGGCAGTTAAAGTTATAATCATAAAGATTAAAGTTCATCCTTGAGACAACTTCATAGTACTGAAAGGGGGAAAAACTGATTAGGCAGAAAAAAGGGGGCGTATTTTGAAAAATACCCTGTTACAACTCAAAAGAAACAATCTTGAACTAATTTATTCAATTAGTTTGGAAACTGATGATTAACTGACGTAGATCTTCAAATTGCTCTGGTGAAGAGGGTTACTGATTCTAACTGCTCATTTACAGCACTTAGGAGAAAACCTCATCTTGGGAAAGGGCAGTTCAGTGCAGATTTCAAATACGATAGCACAAAGATCAAACTAAAATATTCATTGAAACTGGAAAAATTATAAATTACAACTTTGTTACTCAAAACCTGTTAGATTTGACACAGGAAAAATATATTAGATCTTCATATAATCATAGAATTGTAAAAATGGTTGAAGTTGCAGGGAACTTCTGGAGGTCATCTTGCCGAATCCCGTTGCTCAAGCAGAGCCACCTAGAACTGGCTGCCCAGGACTGTGTCCAGATGTCTTTCTTAATATCTCCATGGATGGAGACTCCACAATGTCTTTGGGCAATCTGGTGCCAGTGCTCCATCACCCTCAGTAAAGCAGTGTTTTCCGATGTCCAGAGGAAACCTCCTGAAACCTGTCTTTCAGCTTGTGCTCATTGCCTCTTGTCCTGTCATTAGGCATCACAAAAAAGGGCCTGCATCTGTCCTCTTTGCAACTTCCCTTCAGGTATTTATATACACTGATGAGATCCTCCCTGATCCTTCTCCAGACTGAATAGTCCCAGCTCTCTCAGCCTTTCCTCTTAGGAGAGAAGCTCCAGTCCCTTGCTCATCTTTGTGGCCCTTTGCTGGTGTCTCTCCAGTATGTCTGTGTCTCTCTTGCACTGGGGAGCCCAGAACTGGATACGGACACTTCACTCCAGGTGTGGCCTCCCCAGCGCTGAGTAGAGGGGAAGGATTACTTCCCGCTACATGCTGGCAATAGTCCTTCTAATGCTGGATCCCAGCATGTCCTGTTAACCGCTTTTGCTGCAAGGGTGCATTGCTGGCTCATGTTAAGAAACAGAAAGTGGTGAAATTTATCACAAAGTACAGATAATAATATCTAAAACTTAGTGGTCACTGTGCAAATGATAATTTTCTTACTAAGGGGGAAAGAAGTAATGTGCGATCTAACAATACTTCTATATTTGTACTTCAAGAAGACTTGAAGAGCTGAAAGCAATTATGAGCAGAATGTAGTGGGCAGGTAATTTTTTTACAGAAGCACATTAATAATAAGGTGACTTTTGAAAATATTTTAGCACATGACAAAAATTCATAATCCTGAATCAAGAAATACTCTGCTGCATGAAAAAAAGCAATCCACTAATTTGACATAAAGGGGAAACGAAAGCAGCTAAATAATTAATTAAAACATCTGTATATTACAAATGGAAGAATACAAATCAGAAATTAGGAATTTCAGAAAACTAATGAGAAAATGAGAAGTACATGTGGAGAAATGTAGCCAAGTTAAAAAGCAGAAGCTTTTGTATGTGACAGGAAGAAGAAAAAATCTAAGATTAAATGTTATCTGTTAATGATCACATTTACAAATTTTAGTTCTATATTTAGGAAAATATCAGATGGTATATTTAGAAAAATGGGAAATTATTTCCTCCTTGAAAACCGGATTAAAGTTGCACAGCATGTGCTAAAGTTTGGCATTGTTTAATCGAAGGGTCTATCTAATTTCTTACAAAATATCTGGCCAATGAGCATTCTGCACTATTAGCATTGATTTCCTGTAAGTCTTGAAACCCTGGGGCAGTTCTCCAGAGACTGAAGGAAAGATGATGATGTGATAATATTCAAGAAGGGTGAGTTGAGTCACCTGGGTGATGTTAGGCCTGTCAGCCTGACATTGATCTCAGGCAAAGTAATGGAGAGAGGCTGCTAGAACACTTGATTAATAAAGAAATAAAAGAGGTAAATATAATTAATGCCAATCAAAACAAGTTATGGAAAATAAATCTCATCAAACTGACTTGATAGCTCTTTCAACAGCACTACTAGTTTGGTTGATAATTAAAATAGGATTGATGAAATACACCCATTGCATCACAAGCTTTTGTCTTGATACTGTACCACAATTTGTCTAATAAAGAAGGAAGCAACAAAACTAGTGTTACACACAATAAATTGATGAAAAGCTGTCTAAGTTGAAGGTTTCAAAATTCACTCAGAGTTGAAAAATGTCATGTAGCAGATAAGTTTCTAGCAGGACCCTGTTGGATTTGATATATTTTGCATTTTACTGTTGTTTTTTATTGATGTCTGATAGGGAAACATTATTCTTCATTGAGTATACTGATAAGAGAATGGCTAAAATAATTGAATAAGATCATTTACTCATATCATAACATCTGATTTTTATTTTATTTTAGTAAAGATGGGTCAGCTTAATGAAAAATGTTAAATAAGTATGTAGTCACAAATCTATGAATGAAAAATTAGGCTGTGTTTGCAGCAGGGTGGACACTGTATGAAGCAGTAGGCTGAGAAAGACTCAGGGAGTAAGCTGGATAATTAGTTGACAACAAACTTTCACTGTGACGCTGTAATTCATAGGAGTAATACAATCTGTGGACACATAAATAAAACAATTGCCATCTAATGTGTTTGGAAAATCTCCATACTCTCTTATAATAACTCAGTTCTTAGGCTGGTGTAATTTTAAGTCAGTAACAGCTAATTTTGGAGTCCACAACAGACATGGCTTAAATGGAACAGGTTAAAAGAAGAACAGCAGAAATAAAGAAAAGATTGGAGAATTTTTCTGATAAGAAAGTAATCTAAGAATCCTCCCTGAAAGCTAAGATATAGCTTATGTTGTTAATAACTAAGATTTATAATTAAAGGGGATGGATGATTGGCAAGAGAACTTTCTTCAGTCTGTCAGAAAAAAATAGGCAATAGTAACACCTAATGGCTTGTAGTTGCAGCTAGATATATTCAAATTATAAACAAGAGAATTTAAGGGTAGCATAAGACATGTTTTGGACAAACGATCAGTATTTGCTCTTCTTAAATTCTTAAAAGCAGGTTGGTTCCCCCATTCCATTCTAACTCAAGAAGGAATTAATTTGAAGTCTTACATTACAGAAAAAAACCCCATGCTGGATGATTGAATGGCCTTTTCTGGCGGCAGTCCATGAATCTATAGCAACAGGGAAAGCTGACTCTTTTGCTCCGCTTGCCAATAAACTGAATTAAGCCCGATCTGTATAGAAAATGTTCACTAGCAGAATACTAATTGGATGGTATGTGATTTTTTGATTAAATAATTATACTGATAAAATATCTAGTGTAATTTCACCTATACACAGTGCAGCTTAGTCTGTTTTTTAAACCAAATAAACATACTGTTCTACATTAGAATTACTGAACTTTCATTTAGAGCCTTTAAGCAAGCCTAAAGGGAAAGAACTTTTACATCTATGCTGTGCTTAAAATTTATAAATGATGGACTGACTTAAACTTGCTGAGAGATCTTGACCCAGCTGAGAAATATGTTTTCACTAGTTGTATCAGAAAATACTCTGTGCCAGGTTGTTTCTTATACTCAAACTATCCTGTGTACCAATACAGAAAAAAGTCTTCAGCAGTATAAAAGCATTTCTTTCTTAAATGATGTTCCTAATTTCCATACAGAAGAGTAAGGATTCTAAGCTAGGCCTGGTCCCACACTCAAATATCATGACCACTGTTAGGGCAAAATGGAGAACAAGCAGATCAAGATGATAGTATTACAGCCAAAGCAGAGGTCTTTGATACATGCTAATTAAAACTGCGCTAGCCAGGATAATATTAAATATGGCTTGCCTTGAATGCAAATATAAACCTACCAAAATAGTGTAAACAACAGCTGTATATACAACTTTTGTGAGACTCTGGTGGTATGCCAGATACGATATATAAGCATTTTATTTAAGTCTGGGAGCAATGTGACCAGCAAAGGTGCAAACAAAAACATGTGCAACTGCAATTAAGAGCCATCTAAGCGACAGAAATTGCAATCCCAAGATAAATAACAATGAACAAGATAAACAACAGTGAACAAGATAAACAGAAGGGACTGCAGGTGGGTAGAGCACCCTGCCTAATGTACAAGGATGACCATCAAAACCAAAACCAAAATGAGCAGCATTTGGAGCATCATCTGAAATCCCATTTGGGTGGAGGTAGAAAGAGGCATAAAATGTCAATGATGAACTTAAAAAAGAAGAGAAGCTTGCTTTGGTTCTCATTTCTCTCATCAAAGAGTTCTCAAGCTTGGTCACCTACAGAATCGCTACAGACCACAGACATCATGCACTAATCATATGGCACCAGCTTCAAGGTATTGTATGTTTACAGATATTTCAGGGTGTGATTTTTAGTGACAGTCAGTTTGCTATAAGTGGTGATAATTATTAATAACACATAAGAAGTAACCATCAGCACAAATGGTTTTCTTAATGAATCAATTTAGTAAATTCAATTTTAAAGTTTAAAGTGTGGCCGAATCTGTTAGCCTCTTAAATATCCCCATCACAGTAATCTCAAATTACCTGATACACACAAACATATTTGTATAAATATGTATGTCTATAAATTCAGTTCAAAAGTATACCTCCCACACACTGTGGTGTGAGTACTTTCTGCAGGAAAGCATACTCAGACACCAAAATAAAAGGCTCCTGCAAGGTAAAACAGCTACTCTAGTTTGCCCCTGAACTGGACAAGTTGCCTCGTTATGGAAAACAAGTACATTATTTAAGTCTACTTTCCTCCTCCTGCATGCAGTTTCACTCACACGTATTGCTCTTTTTGAACGACAAAAACAGAATAAGAAGTCAGGGACATTCTTTTCGATGCAATATGAAGACCTTCAAGAAATATGTTGACTAGTCTCTAGCTAAAAAATAATGGGTTTTTTGAGTGTAGATTTAATAAAACTACCATTGTACACCCACGTCCTCCATGACTAGCTTTTAATTACGGGTATGAAGGAAAAAGGAAAGGAAATTAGTCTGAAGCCATATGTACAAATTAATTATTTATTTGGCATTTTCAGTTTCAGATGTGTTCCTCAGTGTTCCTCAGCCAGTTTTGCATTGTCTCTGAGAAGTCACTAGAATTTAGTAGGAGGTTATAATGCAATTAGTGTATTCCTGTTTAATGATGACAATGTATGCATTTTGTGTGTTACTTGTGCACTTTATGAGTAACAGGGGTCCGGATCTGGGAAAGTAATGTATAATGCTAACTTGTAGAGAGACAACTTTGGGCAAGTCTTTGTTTGAAATCCAAATAGCAGGTTTGAAGGTGAGAAATGGGACTGGGATTGCCATAAACCATAATCTAACAATTTGTCATAGGTACCTTAAACTCAATCTCAGTTCTCATCCAGGGCTCTAACCACACAGGTAAACCAAACATTGAGACAACAGCTTTTAACTTAAACTTTTTTAATTTACCAAATTACATGTGCCATGTCTTACCCAGAAAGCACCCCACAACCGTAACCGGAATAGTTGGATGAGAAAGAGCTTTGTCAAGCCTCTATGAAACTAGTTGTGAAAATGCTTGTCCGTGAGTCTGGTGGTAGGATTTGTAAGATGAACAAGTAAAAAATTACATATCTAGAATACCCCAAAACAGTATCTGCATCATGAAATGTAGCCTGCATATACATGCACACACACATATATACATAAAAGTACACGCATATATATATGTATAGAAGAGCATGTACTGGGAAATCCTCATTTGTATTTCTCCATCCAGGAATGAAAAACAAGTAAGGAATAATGATATAGCTTTGACATGAGAAGGAAAGCAAATTTGGAATGCATTAACACTCTGGATAATACATAAAAATGGGCACAGTCATTTCCTGTCTTTCAGATATCTTTTCAAAGAAAATTAAGAAAGAAGCATTTTAGCACACAAGCAAAGAAAGAACATTTGACAAGAGATACATAATTCAGACTGCTACTTAGCAGCAAAAGTTCAGGAGGTGGAAAAGACGTTAGATATGCTTCTCTGTTAGACATTTCATTTTATATATTTGAGGCACCTCATTCCAAGCATACAGAGTGATGTGAATGCTATTCTGAGATACTTAGCTTTGGCCATTCGTTAGATAGGGAACTTAGATAGCCACTCTAATATGCTGAATCTCACTTGCAGAACTGATTATAAAGCAAGTTATATGCCTGCATTTGTCCAATAGTGGTTTTTTTGTTTGTTCATGAGCAATATGGTTCCATTTGGGTGTGTGTTTTTTGTTTGTTTGTTTTATAGTGGATTTTTTTTTTTTTAATTTAGATTAAATGTGTGATTTTGATCCCAAACTCGATTTTCTGCTTAGAATCACAAAGACTAAGAACTACTATTCACCTTTATCACTTTAGGAATCGGATTCATTACTGGTGCTACTTGCACAGAAACCTGGTAGACCAGTGAAGAATGGTGGTAGATTGCACTGTAAATCAACAGTTACTTCAGAAGAACACATACATCTAAAATAAAAAGTTGCAGTATGCCTAAAGGTCTGGAAACTGAAGTGATTCACTGATAGGTAAATTTCTCTTAGTCTTTTATTCTATCCATGAGACTCAGAGGCACTAATTACCAAAATGATTGCTGGTTCATTTTTTCAGACTATATATAGCTACAGGTAGAGTGAGACAGAAGGGACAGAAAGAAAACAAATAACATCCTGGAAAAACAGCATTCACTGAACAGCTATATCAACATAGAAATGGAGCAGAGGATTATGACACTACCCAGGAGAAAGGCTTATAAGTTTAAGGGACTGGAAACATGTGGCCAGGTGACTCTCAGATTGCTCTGCATGAATTTGCCTGATGTGAGATGTGTCTACCTGAATGAAATTTGGCACAGACTCAGCTGAACTACTGTACTATGCTGATTGTAGCAGATTAGTTTTTGTCAACCAGATAGACATTTGTGTTGGAACTGCACTCTCACATTAGCCTTGTTGATTTTCTAAATTGTTTTACGTATGGCAGCTGCCATCAATATTTGTTTTACAGACATTATTTCTCCTAGACCCAGTATAGACCAGTGGTCATGTCAAATATTTAGATCTGGAATCCAAATTGCTGAAATCTAGAAACAGTTGTGTAGAGAGTGGTACTGCATGTGAGTAAAAGTTGAACTCCCCACCTTCCCTCCCTTCACCACAGCAGCATTTCCACAGGTAAGAGAATCTCTACTTTTTAAAACCTGGTGACAGGCTATATATTCTTTAGGTTTTAACAGTTCGCATCCTTTATATGCATATTTCTCCCTCAATAGAGATGGGGGCAGCTGTATAAAAAAAATGTTTGTAGCCACCAGTGTTAACCATACTGAAATCCCTCTTAGTGAAAAGAATTAAAATATAAAAGGTGGTAGACCTGTCATCAACATTGGCTCTAGGGTGATGACTGGAAGTGGAGGAAAAGAAACAAGATTTAAGAAGGGCTGGTTATATTACCATGACCTCAGGAGGCAGAATGGACAGTCAGACTTTTTCCAGGTAAATCCAAGCTTCTCAGCATCTAACTCTGGCATCTTGATATGATCAATGAAGATCTCTTCTATAGACCTGCCTGCTTTTTCGTTCCATGTTAACAATGAAATACTGATCCCTGTCAGAAAAATGAACATGCGGGGGATCATAAGAAAAAATATTAAAGGTATAAAAGTCTGCTGTGAGGCAAAAATAAAATGATTGTAAATGTTTCAGTTAGACTCTATATAAGTAATAGAGACTATAAGCATACAATAAGGACTAAGAAAAAAAGATTTTTGGTACTACTTAACCACTCATCATAGCTTAAAAAAATCCAGTTAAACAGAAAGGAAATCAAGTTTAAACTAACAGTATAAAGTACTTTCTAAGAACACATCAAAACCACTTGAAACTTATTGCTACACGTGGAACTGAGAAGCTATATGTTACACATGTTTTCTAAATTATGAAATAGTTTGGAAAATTAGAACATATGATTCCTTTGCAACTGAACACCTCCCTGAGACAAATATGCATTTCATATAGAAAGATGTATGCATTTTTTTATACAACTTCAAGAACTTGTGAGAAGAAATCACTTCTTAATCCATATCTCATGTTAATATACAGAGGTTAGGAATGCTATTCTTTCTAATACATCGAAGGGATCAATAAGGGTGGGAATTGGTAAGAGGGAACCTTAACATTCTCAGAAGTAATTTACTAGGTGCAAATGGTATAAAAAATTATATTCTTCTATCTGTGCATGCATATCTACTAACTGTTGAATAATTTTCTCTCTGTTAAAGCAACAACTAAGCTCAAGTATGATTGCATATAATACATAAAAAAACTTGCACAAAACTGCCTGCTTAGTTGCCATACTGTTCTTTTATCTGTAGCAAAAAAATGTAAGAGGCATTTGAAAATGGAGATTTCAAAGTGCCACATTGTTTTTGACATTTTAACAGTCATAGGAAAATATTTATATTATGGAGTATATATGTATTGTCCTGCCACAAAACAGAACAAGGTGGCTACTCCTAGTGATTTGTGTCAACTCAGCTTACATTCCCATGCCCAGCCGTCAACATTGGTACTATTGTCAATGTGTCTTCCTGGTTAATTAGCATCTGTTGTATCTGTTATATGAACAATCATTCTTATTTTTGCCTTCTATATCCTTAATCCCCAAATCTAGGCTTTTTAATTTCATCATCCGCATCAACATCTATTTCTGAACCAAGTTATCCATCAAGACTCAGTTTGAAGAAAATAGGTTTAAAATTTATAAGATAGCCAAAAGGATGATGAAACTGATAACTGTCAAACAAAATACCTTCTGAGTAACTATGTGCATGCCTTGTATGAAATATTAACTGCTATTTTGTGAACAGTTTACAAGGAAGAAAAATCAGCATTTAATTTGGACTGGTTATGTGGCATTGCTTTCCTCTTCTCATGGCAAACTATATCTTTTTGTTGACAGATGAAATTTGAACTAATTTTTCTGATTCTTTTCATTTTAGCTGATTCCTCTCTCGACCATGATGCGCTTGGTTGTTCTTTGAGATGCTTGCTTTTCTAAATCTTAAACCTGAGGCATTTATTCACCACTGGCATTTTCAGGGCTTTTCACTAAAAATCTCTGTGAAAAATACCACGTAATTGGTGCATAACTATTTGGCAAATATATCTCTGAAGGCTACGGATATGTAACATACATTATATATACTGATTGCTTAACTTACGATACTTTTTGGATAACATTTGCAAAAGACAGGAAAACCTCTAGGAGGTTAATTTAAAAATAAATGATATCTCAAAATACACACCTTAAATATCAGTGAGCTTCAAGGTTTGATAGAGACCAAGATCTACCCTAGTTATTCACATGGAAGTGATAAGAGGATTTATCCTAACAGTTCAAGACATACTACTTGATACACTATTATCATAGCATCTAAGTCCTTACGTAAACTTGCAATAAAATCCATTGTAAACAATAAATAATATTGAAATTGAAATTATCTGAGTACATTAGTTATGAATTACTGAAACTGATCAGTTTCAAAAAGATAGTCAAGCAAAATTTTGAATTAAAAATCCACAATTTTCATCGTGAAAGGATGGAAATGCAGGCACTTAAATCTAATAACAAAATGCATGATGGTTTCAAATTAAAAGAAGTATAGCTTGTGTGAAAAAAAAGTCTAATGTGCAGTAGTGATGAAGGTAGAAATGATAACTTGCCTGATTTGGAACAAAATATATAAATTAAGTTATTTTTACTAGGTGTTTCAAAGCAATATAGCTTCTTCAATGAAAATGTAATTGAACCTAGCTGTTCTTTTCAATCACAGCCACATTATTCTTTGCACAGTATTTCAGAAGAGATTACTGGATCTTTAAACACACAAAGATCTCCAGCTGTGCTGACTTTGATAAATGTGCTTGAGTTAAATTCATATTCTCTGAGCCAAAGTTTGTGTCAGTTGGAGCTCTGCTCTAGATCACAACGTACACATGACGACTCCTGATCGCACCCACACCGTACCTCAGCAGGAAATAACTTGGATTTGCCAAAATCTCCAAATCCTTTGCCTCCCACACTAATCAGTATGCATGATCTTATTCATTAAGCCTACTAGGTAAACCTACGGCATGTTATATGTGAAGAGAAGCCTATTTCTCTGAGCATCCGCACAGAAATGGTGTCTGCTATTGTTGGTGAGGCAGGCAATGCCAAAGATGGGATGCTTTAGTCAGTGTTTTCTGTAAATGGAGGCAGAACTCCCACCCTAGTGCCTAACACCTGCAGTACTAGGAGCTCATACTTCTTTCATTGATGCAGTCTAGCAATCTCTCTAGCGTTAAGAAGGTACTAGGGTGCAAACGTATTGTAAATTGTACCTAATACTTTCTCACTTTGCCTCATACATACCAATCTGAACAACAGTGCAACTTGAAAGTTAGATATCAGACTATTTCAAGATGATCATGAGTTCAGAAGGTTAAATCTCATGTAGGATTTTCTATACTTAACTAGAAAAAAATGAGTTCATTTCAGTATGCTGGTGTGTTTAGTAACTTCAGTGAGGACACCAGAAAGCTGTTCCACTGGGACATGGGATTTTGGATGTCACTTGTCACAGAAATATTTCAGCAGGCTGAACATAAATTGGAAGGGCTGCCTTCAATTTGCAATCACATGTGCCAACTTGTCAAACTGCATCATGCACTAAATTGCAATACCTAGAAGCCATGAGCAGGAGCACTGTTCCCTCCAGTAAATCTGTAATTTGCTCTGACCTTCTTTACATACAGAGTGGATCATATCCCTTTTTCAGTTCTTTCAAGCAGTGGTCTCTCTGACTCCCTTCTCTGATCTATCTCACCAGCTTCAGCATGTGAGAAAACATCAAGCCAGGTCATGCAATGTCATAAATCCTGGAATCTAGGTTATTAATCAGTGCTCTTTGGCTGCCTCTCAGAATAATATTTCACACTCATAATAGCCCTCCCATGTGCTTTCCCTCTTTCTTGGCACAGAAGATGTCCCTCACATCCTGGAATGTCCTTTATGTCGCCTATAAAATCTCTCCATTTTGGACTTCCCTCATAGGAAGCTTCAGTAAACTGTCAACCAGGGGAAATGAATACATCAAGGCGCTCAGAACATTTTGAATAGTAAGAGATCTTCAGAAGGCCAAACACATCTGTTTTTTCATCAGTATTTGAACATATGTCTAGCATTATGCAATAAGGAAACATATGCCAACAAGTACATTACATGCCAGAATGAAATTGAAAAAGCAGCAATATAAAGCTACTTCACTCCTTCAGGGATCCCTGAAATAAATGTTCTGGGGTCACATTTTGCCAACACGTGGCCTTCTGTAGTCAAACAATTCAATAATGTTTACCTAATTAAGGGGAGACATGCAGGCTTTGAAAAGATTGTACTTCAATATTAAATAAGTGAGGGTTGCTTGTGTTGAAATAGACTACTCAAAAAAAAAAAAAAAGGAAAAAGTAAGCTCCTTTTTGCCCTGCTGGATGCAGCATTGTGGCCTGATTGTCTACCAAAGTCTAAAGAAATTGAAGAAGTAATTTCCTCTTTTGTGTTCAATCCGTTCATCAAAAAATATTGCTGGGGAAAATGGTGACATAAGTCACCCTATTTACACATTTGCCTGCAAACTCTTCTCACCTGCAGATGTTTTCTTCTGCCCTTTTGGCTTTGTCTGGCACCCTGAAATGATTCAGGCAAGTCAGCAGCAGTTCTTTCTATATGCTCAGCCTACCTTAGGGCCTGACTTTCTCTTCCTTTGCTTCTCTGGAAAAGCAGGGAAGAAATTCAGGGGAAATATGCCTCCCTGAGACATCAGTAACAGGAGTGAGTTAGATAAGTGACAGATGTTGCTTATCCATTGATTGGGGCCTAGGGCTGAGAATCCCTCTGGCTTGACGGTCTCCTTCAGATGTGTCAGCAGAGAAAAAAGAAAGGAAGATATATTAGCATTTCCTGGAATCTGAAGATACAAAATATGATTCATTTTTAGCCACATACAGCCTGCTGATGCCCTAACCCATGAACGTGTTTGTAACTTGCTAACTGTATCCTCTGGCAGATTTTTTGCTTTGCAGACTCTTTCTCAGGAAGAATAGCTCTGGACAGGGTGGTAAAGCACTCTGGTATAAATGTTCAGAATGTCCTAGTGATCTCATGAAGATGAAGGTATTGAAGATTAGCATTGTAGCTCTTCACAGATCTCTCCTGATCTCCTGAAGATGCAACTTCATGGTTCAGGACCACGTCCCCCATAATGGACATAATGGGACAGGAGCACAACCCTGCAAAACAGTGCATGATGGAAGCACTTTGTTTTCATGTGAGTAAAAAAATCTTCCCACTCAGTTTTTACAGTAAAAAACTTTTAACTGTTAAATATCATGTTTTTTACTAGATTCATTTTCGGATTGTGCCTTTGCATGCATAAATGTAATGACTATTTTTTAAGCCTCTGTTCAGTCTCTGGGATCTTTTAGAGCAAAAGTCTTTGAAAGAATTACTGCATGTCACCAAAACATATTGTAGAACAAATACACAGTACCTTTAACAAAATGTTTTAAGAAGGTAGAGTTTTTGCTTTCACAAAGTTTTCTTCAATTGTATCAAGTTTATATGTTGTAGACTATTATTATAAATTTCCTGAGCAGCAGTTAAGCAGGAAAGATTAAAGTTAGTAGGTGAATGTAAGAGAAACTGTTATGAGGTATTTCTGCTATGACTTTAAGAGAAGTCTTTTTGTAATTACACAGTGATTAACAACTGTATTTGTATTTTCTTATCTCAGTGTCATGAACACTCCCCTTTTTGAAGCTGGAATTAATATGAGCTGTGAAAAAGAATACTGATAGCTCTTTTGAATGTTGAACAATATTTTCTTTGAGGATTATGCAAATTAGTTTTAAAGTCTCATTAAATGATAATTTTTAAACCAACTTAGAACCATACTCTAAAAATTCTGAGCTAAAATTCAGATCAGTGGAGCATGAACTTGGTAACACCTTGCTAGATACATTGCCAATACTGCTATGTTCTATAAATATTTTTTTTTGCATTCAGTATTTTCAATGTACTAATTTTCTAATATATCCTTCAATGGTTTCACAATATATTTATGAACAAATTTATGTATTCTCAATATTAAACACAATTTTAACTTCTTTTAAACAAATTAAACTATGCATTAAGAGGACCTTTAGTCCGATAGCCAGATACTGACAGGAATATAAGTAATCGGTTTTTAAGGTAGTGTAGTGGTGTTTAAAAGCTAATTAACTGTAATTTGGGTTCTTTAATCAACTAATCACTACTTTCAATCCTAGTCCTGCAATAAGAACATTATGTTTTTCATACAGAGCAAAGTTTAAACAGTTCATAAGCTTATTTTATTATCATGCAATGCGTTAAACACGTGTGACAATTGACTGAGTCAAAATGTGTGTCAAATTAGACAGCTTCTAAACAGATTTATTGTAAAACCATTTAAAATATCTTTTAAAGGAGCCAGGAGGAAACTGTGGAAATCCTTGATAAATCATAGTAATATTAAAGAGTGTCAGAAGTAAGCTTGTGGGGATTTGAGCTTGGGTGTCTACTCACTTATTATCAAAACACAAAATTTCCTGCCACGTCTGAGAAAGAGAGAAATTGCACTAGTCAATGCATGTATTAAAGGAAATAAGAAAGCAGCAGCCCCCGCAAGGCAAATAAAGCTGAGAAAGAAGTTGGGAGATGAAGATACACTATTCCCAGATGAATCTTGCAATATTTGTTTTCCATTCATTTTTATTTACTGAGAATTGAGTTACTTCATAAATATAAAAACAAAATTACAAATAAATGAAGAAAAAAAAGATAAATAACCTTGGACACTTTGTAGATTGTTTACAACAATCTGTTTCAACTGAGAAGTAAATCAAAAGCTGCTTTGTTTAATGTCAACAGATTTCTGGTTCTGAACTTGTGCGTCAGCCTAGAATTTATTAACTGTGTACATATCACTAATTGTAAATCTATTATTAAGTAGAAACACTAGATAAAGCTTCCAGTGTTCACATTTCATTCTTCTTTGAAGATGTATATATTGTTTGTCAGGAATTACTTTTCTTCTTTGGAACATTTCAGTGATGAGCGACCCTTTCAAAAAGAACACTAGTGCTTTGATTTATTTTGAAGGCATTCTCATTAAACTGTGTACTGCTATTTTGAAATACATGATTACTCTAAAAGTGCTGACACAAATATTTTTTTCATACACTTTTCTGTGAATGTTAAGTCAAGGACATGAACATACCCTTCTTCATCTGCATAGAGATGAAGCAGCTTCATATATTCATCGTTTCTTCCTCTGCTGTCAGTTTTATGTATATAGATTTTTTGAAGAAAATGTACTAAGTAAGTGTTTAATAAAACTACCAGTTTTATAACACATACAGCACTGCAATTTTTTAAAGTTCAATTATAGGAATAAACATATCTATTAGTAATAGCCATACTAATACACATTTATATAAATATTTCAGCACAATTGAATAAACTAATACTAACATTTATTTCTTTGCATTTTTACAGCCTTGATGTGACCAAGTTCTAGGTACAATTGAGTTGTTGTTCTAATTTAGTACCTGCCTAAGACATTTGTCAATTTCTACTAAACATTTGGAACAAAGTTTTTTAGGCTTTTTGTCAATACAAATCACTACTGTTTTGGTTTTTGTCTTTTTTTTTTGGATGCTGTATTATTGCTTTTCAGAAGGATTTGAACAATACAAAATACTTTCTGTAATTTGAACATCGACTCTAAAGAATTTTAGAGTGTGTTAGAAGCATGCAGACAGATTTTAAATGCATTTTAACAGAGGTTTGTTGAGACATTTTGTAATGATTCTAAAGCCAGGTACTGTATGTACTTGTGGTTTGCATGTAGAGCTGCTAGTATTTACTGAATAACATTGGTTTAACTGAAATACCACATCAAGCATATGTGAATGAGGTTGGACTTTCTGGTGAATATTCTGGTTAATGTGCCTCTTTCTGAGTATTAGCATATATGAGATTTGTTCATGAAATGTAGAAAGAAAAGGATGTCTATTTCCACAAAGTATCATATGATTATTTCATGTCTTTTTTTGTTCTTTAAATCTGTAACCAAAAAATTGTACCATTAAGTGTATTGGGTGAAAAATTTAAATACCCCATAGGGATTATATTTAGTGTTATGATTTCTGCAGTATCTTGGGACTTCTTCACATGCTGCAGAACATGTAAGCAGAGAATTTGTTCAAAACTTCCTCTGTTTTTGACCTCAGAGTCATCCATACTGTCATACTGTTATAAAGATTTAGGCATTTTTTCAGATTCTCTAAATTTGTTTGATGTCCTTCATCAATACCATAAAAGTAATTATCCAGTTACTTGTTAGCAGTTATTTAAAACAGGGTTTTTTTGTTTTAAAGCAAACCTTTCTTTTTCCACCCATCACTACTGTTCATCTAACATGCTAGGAGGCAAATTAGCGTAGGCCTCTGGATATCATCAATGCAGATAGTGCCAGAGAGCACTGAATTTGCTTTCTTATTAACTATCATGTGTTAGTTACATATGCTCATTAACATCTTTCCTTTTTTGAAAAGAAAATATCATTATGCTCATCTTCTAAAAGCAGTTTAATTCTTTTCCAGCCACAAAAATAGAGAAGATTTCGTAGGATCTCTGGTGGTTATTTTCAGCACATATACTCACAAATAAGACAAATCTTCCTTCCAACTGTCTTCTACCATGCATGACTTGCCCAAATATTTTGGGAAATATATGAAAAAGACAGTACAAACTGTCAAGTCTTTACATTAGAATTCCTTAGACTATTTGAATATTCTTCATTATTTTCTTAGTGGAAACCTGGACCGTTACTCTTGAATAATATAGCTTTGGAGAAAGACATAATCTCTCCTTTAATAAACAAGAGTTCTCATAATTTCTGCAGCTACAAGCAGCAATAATTCCTGCACTATCTGTCTGCATATAATTTGTGCCTCTGTCCACATGAACCTTTTTAAATTCTAGATGAAGACATCTGAGATTTAAAGAATAATAAAGTGGAGATTTTTGGACTGGGAAAAAAATAGGTGGGGGGAGCAATTAAGGAGAAAAGGTAAATGAGAAAGGCTGTAAAAAATGAAAGAGGAAAGAAATAGAGACAGAATTAGTGCAGACCCTGAGTTATTCCTTTGACGGTGATAACTTCGAGAGTAAAGAAGGTAATAGATAGGAAAGTCAGAAAGAGGCAGAGAAAAGCAGGATTATGCAGTATAAGATTGTCTTTGAACATAGTACAGAACAAAAGCATCTGACTTATCAAGAGAAATATCTTTCTTTAAATGCAGAAAATAGCTGGATGCTCCAAGACTACTTACTGGCTTTTGGTTGAAGTTTATGGTATTGGCCCTGATCCTTAATCCTCAAGTGATGTGTGAGAGACTCTTCTTATCATAACATTGCTACAGCTTTTGTGTGTTTAACAGCTTTCAAGGTAATTAATTTTATTTTGGAATGAAAACAAAACTTTTTGTGAGTTTGAGTGAAACAGAATCAAATAACTTGATCCTCAGGTTTCAAGTCAGTCCTGGTCAGAAGCAATCTGGCAAAATGTCAGAAATCTCGTTACGGTAATCTTCATAAAAATCAATAAATCACTGCAGAGTGTCTTGTCTTTGAAAAACAGTGTGTTTTGACAGATTACATGTTGTCAAAAATATTTTGACCATTTTAACTTGTCGATTTAACATTTTCTGTGGGGTTGTGAAACTCACTCCTCCCTCTAGACTGTAACATGCCAGATCTGTTGCCTGTCATTGCAGAGTGTGAAGGAAAACTGCTTCCTGTCCTGGACTTTGTGGCAAACACTAAATAATTTCACATGGTTGGTTTCTAGAAGGAATGAGTAGAAACATCTTTTCACTTTTATTTAGTTTGTCTGATTTGTTTTTATATATTTTCAACAGGCTAGTGGATTTAGCTTTGCTTGTGATTTACAAACATGTTGAGGTAGACATGAAAGAAATTCAGGCTCCATAAAGCCTGAAAAGTCATGGTGCTTAACTTAGCTAGGATCCAGAACCCTACAGAGCGAGTTCAACATATACCCAGTTTTATGACTCAAACAGCAGAAGTTCTGAGCATCAAGCCTGAACAGCCAATTAAAAATACACCCAGAACTAGCCTTCTTTGTCTTCCTTACTCAGTACCACATGAAATACTTTTGCTTTTGCTCCAGTCATTGAGTATGCACATTTTCTGATTACTGTTTTTTGTAAAAAATATATACAGTTCTTTCAGGGGGGATGTCAGGTCCTCTCTTCTTAACAGCTGACTTTAAAAATACTGAAGAGGTCCAGGAAATCAAGAATACTCTGCACAGTGGAACATAATTAACAGGAAATAGTGAAAATTACCTACAACTACAAGATAAAACATTTCAATTGGAGATATGGGTTTCAATCCATTCAGGAAGAGGCTGAACTTGTACCCAGATTTCCCATACTCCGGACCTCTGTTCAAACCATGAATCTATCTTATGAAAAGAGAGAAAAAGTAAGAGGTACTGTACAAGAAGAAAGAAACAAATTTCATGGAGAATGCTCTTGTTCCAAGTGAAATTTCTCAGAGGGAAAAGGTTGGAAAAAAAAAAGCCTAGCTTCTGCTTCTTGACTATGTTTGTATACAAGCTGGGTTGACTCAGAAAGTTCCAGGTGAGCAGATAATCAGAGCTCTAAAAGCCTAGATGAAAGATTAAAAGCAAAACCAAACTAACCTGTTTGATGTATATAGTTCGAATGCCTCCAGAAAGAATTTACCTGTAAGCATTTGTGACTATGAGACCTCAGTTCTGAAAACGCATATCTAAATTTTTGTCTTCTGTAACCTTAGGAGGTCTTAGAGAACAGACCCTGAAGAGGAAATGGCAAGAAAAGTTTTGTGAAGCAATAACTATAGCAAAAGAAAAAAGAGACATTTGGAAAATTTTTGCCTTTAATGAAATACTGCCCTGAAAGATTAGAAGAGCTTTCATCAACTAGTTATCTTCAAGCCCACTTCATTCAAATACATGGGAATATTAAGAAAATGTAGACCACATGTATCTTTGAACCTAATATATAGGAATCTGAGTCTTTACCTTGCCTAGAATTTTTATGGAAAGAGGAGTAAAATGCATAGACATATTTTTATATATGCACTTATATGTGTGCGTGTGCCCTTTTAATATTTTCAGTGAATTTTGTTTTTGTAAAACTGTGGAGCTAATAATAATAGATTGATATCATACGATACTTGCAGATATTGCAGAAGCTTCCTTGAATATTACCAATCTATCTACTTTAACTGGCAGATAATGAAACAAATATTTTATGCAGGGAGTTTTGGTGGACAGCACAGGCTCTTTCAGTGTAACCTAACACCCAGACAAGTTGGAACTTATATTGCAGGACCAGTAATAGAATTCTGTGCTGAATGTACTTTTCATATGAATTTAAGTTTCCACTTCTTATGTCTAGTATTCAAATGTTGAAAAAATAATACTCAAGACAGTGTGTAGGTAATTTACTAAATTGCCTATGAATAACTGTTTATAACACATGTACCCAAATGTATTAGATGGACTATAACATTTGCCAATGTAATATGCACATTTATTTTTCTGCCGAGTGCCAAAATCATGTCCAGAAATTTACAAGGCACATAATATATTGTTCCTTCCTCCAGCCTGTCATAATTTAAATATCAAATTAAATTTTTATATGCATACTTCTTAACAGTAAAAGCCCTATAATTTTAGCATGATTTATGTATATCCAGAAAAACTGCTGTAACATATTACATCTTTTTCTTTGGCTTTCTGTATTGGCTTTATGGATATTTTCTTGATTCATTTTTCAAGAAGAGAAATGGATTCTCAGGGTTAGTTACATAAAAGATTATAGAGGATTAGAAAGCCACTGGTGGTGTTTGTATAAACTTAACAAAAGATGACAATTAATGTTGCAAACATTTAAGATCAATTGATATTTAATGGTATGCAATAATCTCATTCAAATATTTTTAGGAATGCACTAGAGTCTTTACATTATGGACATTAAGCAAATACAAAAGTACGTGTGGACCATCAGCTGTGATAAGACATGAGAAATGTCTTTCTCCTCACCTATAAACAAGTAGATTGGACTTCATTCCTATTAATACTTATCCCATGAATTTGGCCACTGAATGAGTCAGTTAACATCAGTGTAAAGGCTCTGTTATCACTTTCTAAAACATAAAAATGGAGAGACATCCCTTAACTTCTGTATTCCTTTGAGTGTTTTGTCACTCAAAAGTTATGCTTCTAGAATATAGGACAAACAGCTCTTTTGTGTACATGATTGCTTACAAAAATATTTTATATATTAATTTTTAATATAATGCACTAATATTTAAATAAAGTGATATTTGATACAGATAAACTACAAATTGGCTATAATTTATTTACAATTTTTTTTTTTTAAATTTAAAAACCTCATACACTCATACACTTTCTCAGGAGGAAAGGGCAAAAAAGGCCTAAAGAATATTAGAGAATTGTTCTTGGATTGTTCAGTAAAATAGTGAAAATTCCAAAACTGGGACTGATAAAGAACAAGATTTTCCTTGGACACAGCACAGTAGTATGTTAAAGAAGTATCTGTTTGTGAGTAGCCTGTCTCTTTACCTAAAATTTCTGTAAGATTCTTCCCCTCAACATTAACATTCTTTTACAGGTTAAGGTCCAAAATTAGAATTCATGAAACTTGATCTTTAGATGATTCCTTCTAACTGCAGAGGCACTCTGGCAAAGAATATGAAATGTTTTTTTTATGTGGTGCTTCTTGTTGTGTGTGTGTATGTGTGGTTTTTCTGGTAATTTGTTTTTGTTTGTTTGTTTTGGGTTTTTTTTAATAGTGTTTTAAAAAATTTATTTTGTTTTCCTAGCGTTAAAAAATATAAATATTATTTCAAAATATAAAATTTATGCAATAGGATACAGAAATTAGAACTATATCTTATCCAAGTGCACAGAACTTTTTTTGCTACTTTTACAGAACTGGGTAGTGTAAGATATACCTGAAGTCTTCAGGGCATCATTTTATATCAGGAGAAATGTATTTCCAAGCACATCTGGTTTTAAAGAATTTCTCTTCCCTCTCTTTCAAGGTCCATGTATAAGTCTGTTCTATGAGAACATTAGTTCGTCCAACAGAAAAAAATAGCTTTGGTACATAAATTTATCTGTTTTTTGTAACCATCTTTGCCTTCGGAAACCCCAAGGCCAAGCAACTCACATAATATCCAAAAGCATCACTTTAGTTCCTTAAGTTTCAGCTGACAAGGTGCCCTTGGTGCAAAAAAGCTTAGGGCATCAGACTAAAATACAATATTAGAAAACTCTGTCTTTGAGAAGACAGAATGAAGAGATTTCTTTAGAAAAATTCCGAGGCTATAAGACTTGAACTCTTATATTGTCAGGTAATTATATCAAACCCCTGAGTTACAGCCAAAAAAAATATGCACTTCAGGATGTTAATTCATGCCAAAAAAAGATACCACTAAATGAACAAACACACAAGCAAACTTCCCTAAAGATGCCTTAGGGCATCAGCTTTGTTCAGTTAGTTTTTTGCTAGGATACCCCAATGGCATAAATGAATAATAAAAAGAGGTAGACAGACCATATCCCAGGTAGACCACACACATGAAGTGAAAGATAAAAGAACATTTTTATTTTCACTTTTTTTTTTTTTTTTTTAGTATGGTAAAAAAATGTGACTTGAAAAGGAAAGAGTAAACGGACATTAATAAATAAAGACAACTTGAAATGGAAATGGAGAAGGCACAGCAGGGGATGTGGATGAGGATGAGAAAGAAAATAGAAGAAGTGGTTAAAAAGACAGGAGGAAGGAAGGCAGATAGTTCAGCAGGGAATGACACGAGATTCTTTACATGTTATAGTATTACATACTATAGTAGTGCTGTATTATTGTTATATACCATATTACATGCTATAGTAGCACTTTAACAGACAAACTTTTGATATAGGCAGGATTAGATATTTTAAAAGAGAAAGTAAAAAGTTTCATCTTCAAAAAGTTATAGTTTTACTGAGATACAACAAGAGTGTGCAATCATAAATCAGCCAGAACAGAAGAGCAATAGATGGGAAAAAACAAGCAGCAAAAGTAGCTTACATTCCGCCAGGTAATATGTAGAAATCAAATAGACAAAATACCTTCAGACGACATTCCCGTCTTTTATATTTGTTAATTCTTTTAGGAGTCATGGCAGATATCCTTACTGAGAATTATGAGAGACAGATGAAAGTAGAATAAAGGAAGGAGGAAAAAAATTACTATGACAAACCACTGTCTCTAATCTCCATCTTTAATATACTGATAATAAACGTTCCTTTCTCCTTTTTGTATTAAACTAAGAAATGATTCTGCGATGATTTATTTCAACTTAAGCGATGAACTTTTCCAGTGAATGGCTGTTAATGTCCCAGGGATGCTGTAAATGTTCTGCTGTTGGTGCAGTCCACTTCTGCATTTCTAACCCATGTGATTTTATGTATTTCATTTGTCTGAAGAAATGAATGAGGAAGACACCAGTTTTTCATGTCCAGTATTCTGTCTCTGTCTTTATGCAGGATACGGAGTAGAGTAATTCAACTCATGGACATCCAGAAGTAGTTTGTAGTAACTCTGGAATTCCTTTGTGAAACACACTACATATTATTCAAGCTATATAGAAGAGGATTCTTTTATACAAGCAGTATTTATCCCACAGATACATGCCACCTCAAAGCAATGCCATGAGAGCTTGAGCAGGAAGGATGAAGGGCAGCTCTGCACACTCTGCAGGATCAAGAAAGCTGTTTATAGTAAAGGCTGGGTTAAGCACTTGTGACACATAGGATACGGGAATATGCAATCAGTCTTACTGATTTTAATCATCTTTATTGATTAAGGAAATGCTCCATATCAAAATTCTTGTTCCACAGTGATGTACTTAAAAGTTTTATGGAGAAGAGCTGGGATTACCCTAAGTACCCCATGGCTTGCAGAATTTTTATTTAGCTACAAACTAGTTGCTTTAAATTAGAATTTGACCTCTGTTAAGGAGAGATCAAAGCAGACAGGAAGAAAAAAGGGTCTGTGCCTTCTTAATTGACTTTGCTGAACACATGAGGAAATTATGTCTTTTGAAGTGAGAACCTCAAAAAAATCCAATGAATAAACTTCTCATATGCTGACTCCATATGAACTATTGATTCCTTATTTGGTGGCAACTGAGACAAGTTAACTGTTATCCAAAGGGCTGGATTTCTGCTAGCTGCAAAAAACCTTGGGCAGTTAGTTTGCTAAAAGAGTTCTTAAATGTTTAGAGGAGAAGTGATGTGCTGTCATTCTTCTCAAAAGCATCCATGTGATGCATGCTATGTAATACTATCACAGTAGGAATTAAAAAAAGGTACGCTGAAGGAATATGTGTGTCTCTCAGTAAATCTGCTGTCCTTGTCATATTGCTAAAGATAGAACTGTGCATTTAAAAACATTAAATAAGATAATGCAGGTGCAAATCTATATAAAGAATTTGAGAGTATTTGCAGGGTATAAAGAACATTTGTACAGTATAAAGCACATATAGAGTATAAAGAACATTATGGTATTTAGTGGTTATTTACAGTATATTTAAAAAGTATTCATATAATTCAAAATATATTTATAAACATTTTATACCAGTTTCGGTGCTTTGGGTGTACATTAAATATTGAGTATCAGCATAAATGGAGATGTTAAAAACTGAGATTATCAGAATTAGTATTTCTTATATGTACTTTTCACACTTACATTTTCATAAATACAGGAGCATTCAGTTCAACTTTTGGGTTATTTTCAGTCATTAACTTTTAATGGCACAAACATTTTAAGGGTCCTATACTTGAGTACTAGAGGAAAAATACTGACTATTTCTCTGTATCTACAGGGAAAAAAAGAAAATTTTAGGTGAATTATTTAACTACCACTTAACACTTCTAAATCTGCAATGACTTCAAGGGTAACAGAGAACTCAGAAAAAAAATGCAGAGGCCATTATGTTGAAATTGTTTATACAGGGAAAATCTATAGCGTTTCTGAAATTATGTGTTATTCTATTTTTTAAAAAATCTCTGATACTTGAACTCTTTAACAAAGTATTTGTGCTAGACAGATAATAAATCTACTTCCTTTTATGATCCTGTTACGTATTTCTCCAAATCTTGGTCAACTTGGCATCTAGAAGCACGAAGTACCATTTTTGCTTTCATGTTACCAAAATGATCCAAATTATGCTGAAAGAAAAACAGGAAAAAGAAGAGGTAATGAGATTAAAGCAATTAGGTGAAGCCTTTATATTCAGAGCAGAGAAGGGAATTTAAATCCTGGCACCATCTGCATAAAAGTGACGTTTGAGTGAGATTGAGAAAGGAAGTGTTGAAAGACTATTAGATATATGAAGGATTAAGACAAGGATTAAGCCCTGGAAGACAGATGGCATGAAAATTCAAGTACATGGTGCAAGTCAAAGCACTCCACAAAGTTGTCACTTAATGGGAAAAGTTTAGTGGCAACAGATAACTGCCAGTCACAAGACAGAGTAATTAGACAGACAAGGACTGATAACAGGACAGACAGTGTCACAACACTAATGATGTAACATTGAACCTGGTTTCAAATGCTTTGTACAAAAAAAAATTGTGAAAGACTATGTTCTATTGGTCACCTTTTACAGAATCACAGAACGTTAGGGATTGGAAGGGACCTTGAAAGATCATCTAGTTCAACCCCCTTGCTGGACTGCAACAACAGCTCCAGGTATTCCTTCCCCAGGGGAAGATTTAATACTAAACTCAGAGGCAGAATCCAGTTCTTCCTAGCTTTTCTTCTGGGTTTCTTCTTTGCTGTATTCACTCTTTATCATAGAATCATTTCGGTTGGAAGAGATCCTCAAGATCATCGAGTCCAACCATAACCTAACTCTAGCACTAAACCATGTCCCTAAGAACCTCATCTATACGCCTCCAGGGATGGTGACTCCACCACTTCCCTGGGCAGCCTGTTTTAGTGCTTTGCGACCCTTTCCGTGAAGAATTTTTTCCTAATGTCCAATCTAAACCTTCCCTGGTGCAACCCGAGGCCATTTTGTCTTGTCCTGTCACTTGCTACTTGGGAGAAGAGACCGATACCCTCCATGCTACAACCTCCTTTCAGGTAGTTGTAGACAGCAATAAAGTCTCTCCCCTAAGGAGAGACCTTATAAGGAATTCCAAAAGAAATCTTTTCAGGAGACATGAGGCTGAGGTTATGCTTCTTGGCTCTGTGCAAGAGGTGGACATGAAGTAGAGGGGAGAAATGTTGCCCCTCACCGTGCCAAACTAACCCACTGCACTGGCAGTGGCATTAGGGCAGCACTTTGGGGACATCAAAGAAATGCTGAGGCAGAACTTGAGAGATGAGAGAGCTGGAGGGACATTCAGGGACCTCGAACCACCGTGGGCTGTCTGTGCTCCCTCCTGGATGGTGCCATTCACCCACACCACGGGCAGCTCATTCTGGCAGCTGCCACACTCAGCCACCCATCCTTTTTGCCAGAGTGGTGCCATCTGCCCCACAGAGCAGGGAACTTTGTGTAATGCCTAAAGTTGGTGTGCACAGGTGTGTGTGGTTCAACTGCTTTGGTATTTGAGACGATTTAGTCTCTTCTCTCTCAATTTGATCTTAAACTGTGATACCCACTGAAACTTCGAAGTTTTTCATTGGTGTTACTTGAGATTTTGGGTCCATCTGTGTTTTCACTCAAAACTGAGTTGAATCAATACAGAATATGGATCCAAAACTCCACAGAACCATACAAAGGAAAAAGAATGGATGAATCTGCAGAGAACAATTGTCTAAATTGAAAAATCTCACCTTCAAAGTTTTAAGAAAACATCATAGATGGTGAATATTGCTGTACAAAAAAAGGACACACACGCACACTATCCAAACTGGCTTTGCAGGTGTGGGATTATCATGCTCCCTAATAATGTAATTTTCTTTCCCTCTTCTTGCTCTTTACCCTGTATTTTCACAACAGAAATTAATATCTGCTTTTTGGAAAGAAATTATTGGGAATAGAGATGTTCAAAGGCAAAGCCCTCTTTAGCCATTTTGAGGCCACAGATTTACTGAGAGAGAAATAAAGATAAGTCTCAGATCTAGAGATCCTTGGCAACAGAATATCGTATAAACTACTAAGCACACGATATTTCTTTCCTTATTTTCATTTTCAATCTGTTGCTAATTCATACCTTGGAAAAGGATATTTTCTGTATTTAATAATACCCTAAGCAGTCAGATACAGTTTTATAATAACTTTTTCCTACTGTTTATCTTGATTAGATTACATAGTACTTTCTCAAGTACTACTTCTGTCCACTAATTATGCTTTTTAAAATATTGGTCGTAGGATCACTGCTTTTAGAATAACTTGTATTTTGAACATGATTGGTTGCTTTTAAATGGTTTTATGGTTCCTGAAACCATAATATAACAGCTGAGACATAACTTTTGCAGCCAGTAAATGCAGATGTCCCCAGGTAGTCATTATAGATACCACTTGTTTATTTGACAGAGATAGATTATTATTTGTGGCTGAAGTGTCTGGGCAAGCACACTTAGCATTATTTGAGAGTTTATTATGAAAGTATTCAAGCGTTATAAACCACATTTCTCCCTACAGATGAAGATGATTTCCTTAGGAGTGCACAGCAGCTTTTTGCTTTGTGTTGTATAAAATGGTACACATATAAAAAAACCAACCAAACAAAAAAATCATTGGAAATCTATTAGAGATGTTGAACTTTGTAATATATTGTGGTTTCCATTTGGTAAATGTTTGCAAAGGGATGGGTTAAAACATTTATAGCAATAACATTTTAAAGACAACATGAACACAAAGGCAACTTTGAATATTTTTGCCATATTTCACTGATATTTAACTCGAATACTAAAGATGTACACGATCTAATTACTTATAAACAACAAAATGTAAGTGTGATCCTGCAAATATTTATTCATGTGCCTACTCAGGTCAATGAGACTACTTAAGAATTACAGCCAAGAGGTCTGGTTTTTTATAAGCACTTACTGCCTGGCATTATGTTCACTACGCAGAAGGTAATGGATTATTCATGGCAACAAGCACATAACCTACTAATAAATGTTTGCAGGATGGGCCTTGAGAACATTTTCAGGATTCATGTTGTCCGATACTGAATTCTGTCTGCAAATAAAATGAAGTTTGTAAGAAGAAATGAGTTGCATAAGTATAGAGTAATCAATGCTTTTTGTAGCTTATCATTTTAACATCGCATTAGCCTCTCTGGAAGCCTGGATTTCATTCCCGAGCAGTGCCTAAGGCACTTTTGAAACTAGAAAAAACTAAAAATGTGTGGTTTTGTTTTTGTTTTCCAAGCAGTATCAGCTAAATAAAGTGGAGCATAAGTTGAAAGAGTTGAAAGAAGTGTTAACATCATTGTTATGTTTAAATTAATTCACTTTGTGTACTTTAAATTTTCCACATACGCCATAGTGAATAGGTCTGTTGTCAGAACAACTTCGCATTAGAATATCAAAAACTGAAGTAAAATTATGGGAAATGGGTGTAATTCACCAGAATACAGATATTTTGACTGGTTTGTATTGTGCCATGAATATCTGGTTAATAAGAAAACTAAACAAAGTTTATATTTACCTTGTTTTGATTGGAGTAGTGTTGTAGTTATAGCTGCGGTCATGAGAGTGTCCTTAAATGAGGCAAGGTTTGTAGAGAAAGGTTAGATCAATTTATTGTTAGACCAATTGAGAGTGTTTGAGAAAGATGAAGTGGGCTTTTGAGAAGACCTTCTTCAGACCTGTAAGCCAAATCCTTGGCTCCTTTTCCATTTTTCTAGACCAGCTATTAGATAGTATTACTTATCTTTTCGAACCATCCTTCATGCATTTGCTTCATTATGGCTGTGCAAAGGAGCTGGAGTTGGTAAATCTGATCCAAGTCCATGTATTTGTACTGGGAGATGCAAATCCAGTTGCATGTTCAATCAGCATACAGCAATGTATCATCTAGATCCAAGAACAATTTTTGAATCCTGACAAGCCATTGCAGTATTTTCATCAATAATATACAGTAAAGAATAGCTATTTCTGCATTAAAAATAAAAGAATTATTCAGTAAGTTCAGAGTTCATTTTTGAAAAGAGAGAAAAGGTAAAAAATATTCTAGTGGGTTATTTGTTCAAAATTATTAATACTCTCCATGAAAAAGCAGTTGCTGTCAACAAGATTGTTAGCAGAAAGAAAATTTTGTGCCTCTCAGAAAAGTGTGTGCAGTAATGCAAGTTGCTTTCTACCACTTAAATTAATATCCACCTGAGTACCATCATTCAAAACCAGAAGCCTGTAAAATGTACACAACTGCAGGTTTATCCTCTGAAATTCATTAAAATATCTTCTAGAGGTATGGGCTTTCTTTTTTTAATTCATGATAAAAAGGATATATACAAAGTCCTAAAGAGCAGTCAAGAGACTCATGGCTCTAGGTCCCAAATTTAGAAGCGGTTTAATCCTTTTTGGATGCAGTGAAGCACATTCCTACATTTTACCTTGTCCTACTCCATGTTTTACAGAGCTGACTGAAATACTGATATCGTAGAAGATAAACAGCATTATAAAGTTATGGCATTATTCAAGGGGAAAAATCAAGGACATGAAAGTACAGAAAACCCTCAAAAGAATGAAGCTGTTAAAGGTGCATCAAGCGGTGAGTGAGGAAACTAACTGAACTCCCAAACACAAGCATCCTCTCTTACCATGAAATTTCCAGGTGTAGTGTGGCAATCAGAGAGATGCTGCCTAAAGGCATGGGGACTGCTCCTGTTACCTAATCAAAGAGAGGAGCAGGTGCTGTGCTGGAATCCCCCTCAGGCTCTGGAGAGCAGTGCTAGAAATCTTTGCAGCCATAGCTACCTCCAGCCCACAGGAGGGATTCATTGCAAATGTGCGTTTTGGGTAAGAAAGTGAGGCTGATTTTCTTTACTTTTTTTTTTTTTTTTACCTACATACACTTAAGTAAATTATTAGCTATGTCAAGACACGGTGCTGGCAAGATGAAAGTGATATGAGGATATTTTTGCAGGATGTAAGTTTATTCGTACCTTCAGCTAGGGAGATGTGAATCATCCCTTTCTAATGCAGTTCCAGACTTAGTTCTACATATTCAGTTTTGAACGTTCTCATCAAGATCTTGTGAAAAGTCGACAGAAGTATGTAACAGTATTTCTAAAGATGAAACATAATTTCCTAACATCTTCTGTGATGCATCCACAAGACAAATTGCATACATGTAAATACACATCTGGGATCAATGAAAGCTTTAGGAATGTGTTCCACAGAATGCTATTTGGAAAACTATAGTTATGTTTCCTCTTACTTTAAATTCAAACACTTTCTGATGAAAGGTGTTTGTAATTAACAAAAACAGATTGGGAACTAAACAAAAGTTAACTTTATGTGAGCCAAGGGAACAACATTGAAATTTCAAAGCTAGCAGCAGTAGCAGAAATATGCCACAGCACCCACAAAACCTGCTTTAGTTTTCTAAAAATACATACCAGTGCACTGATGTTTATAAAATATGTTTGAAAGCACAATGCCAGCACCAGCATTACAGAAGTGTACACAGTTGCATGCTGAAAGCTGTGGTGAATGCCATAAAAATACAAATCAGGACATACTCGACAACAACACTGTAACATTGCATTTCAGATCTTGCACAAATCAGCATGAACATTACACCAATTAATGTCAGGGTATATTCAAAGTCATATCTTGGACTCTTACTGTTGTAGCTAGCCCTTTTCTTTTGTGCCTCCTGCCTTTTTTCGTAACCTTTTGTAACGTGTTAAATTTTTAGTCCCCACAAAACAGATACTGGTCTCATAACTGATATATAAAGCCATGGTGAAATCCAGATCATAACAGATATTCACATAATAATGCACACAAAATGTGTGTAAAATCCATATGAAAAACCTGTATTTACCAGAACTGTAGCCACTCTGAAAATACATGTTTATAATAAACTTATTCATAAGAACACTCAACAACTCGTTATCAACTTTTTGGTAGTGAGGATTCAAAATAAATGCTGTTCTTCTTGCTATTTCAGCTTAATGGAAAAGCATATACCCATGAACAATTAAACTAAAAAGATATTTCATTTTCTTTCAGGGTTTCGAAAAGTAATATCTTAACATATTAACATTTCTGTGACCACAAGGGGATTTACAACAACTTTATCCATATGTGGTTTAAAACTTGAGTTTCTCAATGCCACTAAGCAATTTTAGTTTTCTTGCAGTGATGTTGAAGTTGTGGATCTTGCACTGCAAGATTCTAATCTCTAGAAAGGACTAGGATTGTTGCTACATATGATTCATCATGTGGATGGTACGTACAGCTAGAACATTGTTGGCATTGATGGGAAGAAACACATAAACCCACACTCTTGATACCAGAATTTTTGCAATAGCATTTTGACTAGGAGGAAGCCTCACAGAGACAGTATCTTACATAAAGAAATTATATTCTGCACTTTGATTGGATGCTTCAGAATAGAGGAACAGTTCAAGAGGAGAGAATATCGTTCCAGTTATGTGCCTTTATGTCACACAGAGTTGTGTGTCTTAATAAAATTGCAGTATCTGTAGCAAATCTATCAGTTGCATGCAGACCCTGACAACATTCAGCCAGGGGGATCAGGTTGTGGCCTTAGCTCCTGGTAGAGACTTCTCAACAACAACACAGAAAATATTAAGTACTGGTGAGGAATTGGGTTGAAGTCTGCTTGAGATTTCATTGCTTCAGAGGGGATTTTTTGAGACATATAACTGGATTCTATGAACCTTGTATTACCTGTATAGTCCAAAAGAAGAGAGTTATTTTAGGAGGACTGCTGCTTTGGGCTGTATATAAACAAAGAAAATTTCCAGTCCAATGTTGATTCGAACTGAATTAACTCAGTCAGTATCGCTACAGAGTCTCATCATCACATATGTTAGGGTGCAGCATGTCATTTCGTATCACAACCGGCTGCTGGGTTTTAGAGACTGTAGTCTCTTTTTCCTGTCTCTGCTGAGGAGAACTATCTGGAAGGCTGGAGTGCTATCAGAAGTTGATGAAAGTTTGGCAGCCACACTGAGAGCATGCTCCTAGTTCTTATGTGTTCTCTCACAGGACGAGCAACTTGTTTGTCCTTTACTTATTTTCTTTTGTCTCTACTGGGCAATTTGAACTTAAGATGATATTTCTACTCCTCAAAGGACTTTTGCAAAAGAGCTCCTGGGAAGCCCTCGTCAAGATGCTTGTTTCTTCTCAGAATAGAGGACATTTAGGTGTGCCACTTCAATACCAAAGAACCCTCAGAAAGCTGTCAGCTTTATATGCAAGGTATGGAGATATCCATCTGAATACTCAGATAAGAGACGGTTTTAGCACAATTCTGTGGGTGGGTTAGAAATTTTGACTCAGATTGATAGGTAAAATGTTTCTGCAGCAGACACGGATCCTTGTAAAGCCTGAAAGTTATGTAATGCTGTCTCACAACAACTGGTGCTCAGTCAAGATGCATCAACATTAAACATTATATGCTTACTAGAATTTTTTTTGGTTGAATAGTTCAGAAATAAATAATAGTGAGGCTTGTTATAAAATCTGAAACTCAGATACTTTTTCAGATTATTTGCTTTCTCGGGCAACTAGCAATAGCAGCACTGTTCATGTCTCCTAATGCTTTTCAGTTAGACATAGGTGCAGAACGTAAAGTACATACTGGCCGCAGTAACTTGTTATACATTTTAAGATGCACATGCCAAGAATGGGAAAACTGTTGGGCTTGTCAAATTCTTGCCTAAGTAGTCTAGAAGAAGAAGAAGAAGAGGAAGAAGAAAGAAGAAGAAAGAGGAAAGAAGAAGACGGAGAAAGAAGAAGAAGGAAGAAGGAAGAGAGAAAGCAGCATTAAATTGCACAGAAAAAGAAAACAGAGAAAGTCAGCTACATGACAGGGTTGAGCAGTACCTGCAAATAAAAAAAGTTTTATGTCCAACTGTTCATGCTGTACAAATATTTTATTCAGTTCAGAAGAAAACCTGAATTTTCTATTACTTATATGGCTGGTCACTCAACTTGACAGGCATATACCAAAATGTTTTTTTCAATGGCAGAAATGGAAATAGAAGCAAAAAAACTACTATCTACCAAGAGGATAATTGATTCCAAATAAAAAAAAATCTGCCCTTAGTGCTGTCTGTTGACTGATAAATCATAGATCAAAATCCCTCCTATAAAATATTGAAGTAAGCCTTATACTCCTCAGGTATAGATTGGCACTTTAATGATTTGCACATACTAAAGACCATTTGAATCCAAAATAAATTCAGAATGCTGTACTGGTGTCTGATTTCATCTCAATTTTATAGCCATCTTCTTATGACAACTCCAATCGTAATGTTTCTGAAAAGGAGATGGAAATTCATTAAGAGTGCATTTAAATAAGCAAACCATGGGAATGTTCACTTTAACATAGTGGTTAGTTTTTCTCCCTTATAGACCTACAGATACAGGTCAACATCTAATGGACATGGTCAGCAGCCCATATGTCTGACCTTTTCAGCATACAAATCACCTTTAATCTTTGACAATTTTTTTTCTACTTTGTTTTCTGGAATGAGATACTTGGCTATTGTTTTTCAGATAGAAAGATTGTGTTTCTTCTGAAGACATTCATTCTGTAAACAGAGTTTCTTCTCCTGTCTGTTCACAAATAACATGCTTCATTTTTCCTAATAAAAAAAATGTGCAAACTAATGCAGGCAGAACAAATCAAAAAGATAACAAATTGCTGTCAGGATTGGCTTCCCAATACTAACAATCCTAACTAAAGTTGTGACAAATATTCTAGTAGGCCTTAATTGTGTCCCCAAATAAAATGTCAAGACTTTTTTTTTTTGTATATAGGTGACATCTGCAAAATATTTAGTTGTCCTCTACCCTTTCAGTGAATTCTCTTTGGCCCCAGAAGGTACACATATTTTTTCATTCTTTGTTCACTTGATTAAAAGACAAAAACCATCAGCACAATTAAACTACAATCAGGCTTTGAACTAAACCATATGTTCCTTACATAAAAGAAATTGCAGGCCATTAAGTACTGAACCTTTGCCCTTAGACATACTTTTACACTTTTAGGAGACCAACTGTTTTGATATAGCCAGAACTGTGTACGAAAATCCTGTGAAATAAAATGGTATTTGATATTTGATAACACTTTAAAAAGTTTGATGGCCATATTCAAGCTCTTTCGAAGCAATGGTCTTAAAGGATGGAGTTTTCATTATTTAAATTGATGAATTTCATTATATACAAGAAGATTTTGGCATTAAAACCAGTCTCTGATTGTATGTAGTATAGCAGAATGAGGCAACAAAATGTTCTAATTTAATGTGAGCCCCAAAATACATAAATACTTTATTAAAATTTCTACAACAACTGTGCAGCACAATTAGTTTTGTTCAGCTGTCATAACTGCATCTCTCACAACAGTTGAAGTTTAGTCTTAAATTCAGCTGTCCTGTGTTCACAATATTTAATTTCAGGATAATGGCAATATCTTCATAGGATATTTGTTTTCAGGTAAGAGATCGATAATTTCAGCCATAACATACTTTTAACGATATTATTGTCATGGTGTAAATTTGGGGCAACGCTCTCTGCTGGGATAAATTGTTCCAGCGCCAGCTTCAGACAATCTGTATTCAGATGTTATTATAATACCAGAAAGAATACATTTTGTATCTTGGCAGGTAAACTTTCATAAGAATTTTTCAAGGCTGAGCTATATGAAGCAGGACTTGCAGGAAAGAGCCATTGTGAGCTGCCAAGACATTGAAGAATATGCATTGGCAAAGAGAACAGTGGTATCGTGAAATTATCTATCAAGCATTGGTCCATTCTTAGCTTCATCTGAATCCTTCTGGAGCTTGCAAGTTAAGTCTGACGAGTTCAAAGAATTGCTGGCTTCCCCACAGGAACATCTCTCCATCTGAATCACCATTTTCCTCCTGCTGTGCTCTTTGAAGAGCAATGTTTCATGCCCAGTACTTGGATCGTGGCCATTTTGCATACAGTCACATGTCAATTAGTCCTTTGTTTTACTGTTGTTTTTTCCTTTCTCTATCAGAAATAAACATTTCTGTCCTTAAATCTGTGGTCAGCTACATAGCCTGAATATCGGACATCTTTTTGTATACGTCTCATTCAACTAATTCCTCTCAGTCAGCCTCACTGTAATATAAGCCTAAACCTTGTCAGCTTTGTTGTTTCAATTTCTTTTTCCAGCAGACAGATTAACTGATTTCCTTGTCTAATGCCATCATCCCTCCCTCAGAATCATCAAATCACCTGAGGATGTCACACCAAGTTGTCATAAGTATTTGCTCTATCGGTTGGCTGATGTTTCTAACTACTGCTTGTAAATATATGGTGCAAAGACGCTGTTTGTTCACACAGTCTTGTGTTTTGGAATCAGGCATTTCTCTAATAAGATAACATCATAAAAGATTTTCTTCTGTAATTTCTGCATATCCAGCTTTTTTCTTTTCTTGCTTTTTTTTTTTTGGTTTTTTTTTGGTATTTTTTACATGTTTCTACTCACAGCTGGCAAATTCAGCAGGCAGGGGGAAAGACCTTGTCATGGTTCCTTGTCTTATGATTCCCAGGACTGTGCTAATGCTTTCCTTCTTCATATTGCTGAAAAGGTTGTTTATTGCTAATGCTGAAATGAGCACTAAAGCCAGACTTTACATCTTAGATGAGTATTGCTATTCTTGCAAATTCAGATTCCAGATTATTCCTCATTCCAGCACCATTTGTAGATTCTTACACATACAAAAATGAGTATGGTCAGACATGAAAGAAACACTTGTAGACTTAATCCACTTTTTCCTCTTTTTCCACCCCTACAACACTCAGTGATATCTGATCCATCCTAAAACAGCTACAGCAGTATGCATGGGTGTGCCACTATGTCTACTAATGGCACTGTATGTATTTCAAGGAGAAGCATTAATATGAATTAGTGGAGCTGTCATGGTTTTAATTTCTTAAACATGACATGACTTGGAAATGCTTCTGATGAGGAAAGTACGTAAATACTATAAAGCCTGAAGAGCCCTAAAGCCACTTAAGATAGTTTTGGATCCTGTCACTATTCCTTTACCTAAGGTAATCTTTGCTGTCATGGTACTAGTAGGTTTTACAGTCTTTAGCTTCACATAAACCGTTGTGATGCCAGCAAGTGTTGCAAGGCCACAGTTTTAGGATTGGAGACATCAAGCACAAAGCTATTGGGGGGCCAGATCCCCTGGCAGACTAAGATCCCTCATGTGATACCATACTCTCAAAGGCAAAAAAAGACTCAAAACTCTCATTCAGCTGACATCCCACTGTAGGGATTTAATGTCCGAAGACATGTCTGTGTTAGACCTTCAGGTGTTTCATGTCCTACAGTCCTATTTTAAGAGAAGCCCTGAAGTGCCTAAGACTTGACATAATTGAACAGTTTGATATTGAGCACATGTCAAAATTTCATTAGGATTCACAACTAGGGTGTTTCTCTGCCAGAGAAGGAGCCTGTTCCACCTGACATCCCCAGAGAAGTGTCAGATAAACAGATTCCTTCTTTTTCTTAAAACACAGCTTCTGAAGAAAAGAATGATGGTCATGGTAGTGTGCTATTTCTTCTATAAAGGCAAGAGTAAAGCAGCCTTATAGGACATGAAGAACCAGGATCAGCTCTCTTTACTACCTTTCCTCCCTACTTGAAAGAAACACAAGCCATATCACCCACTTTATAAATTAAGGCTATTCTAAGGCATGTGGGGTAGGGGACATCTCAGAGTCCTCATACTGAAGTGTTCTTGCCTTCCATGGAATATTTGAAGACTTGTGTGGGCTGAGAAGATGGCATAAGAATTAGAGTCTCTTATCTCTTAGGAAAGGCATCCTCATCTGGGTTCCAGCTCCAAAGATTATTTATGTATTTCAGTGAATAGTTGCAGGGGATATATAAGACTCTCGAAGCACAAAGTGGAATTCAGAAATTCTGTTTTCACGTGACTGCCCTATTTCCTAAATGACATTAGAAAAGTGTACTGAACCTTGGTCCCCTCATCTTAGGTGAGGTATTATATGACCAAAAAAGGTGGGGAAGGAACAGCACCACTAATTTCCTGTCAGAAACACCTCTATTTTAAAGAAAGAAAAGGGACAACTGAAGAGGGCTAGACCTCATTTCAACATTTTCCTATCAGCTTTCTTAGGTGAGTCCCTGAGCACAGTGTGACCACTGCTGTAACTGCTATTCTAAGATCCCTGAGTCTCTCCATCTCAGAGGGAACCCCGTCACCCACATCAGCACAGCATATTACACTGCAGCTGGAGCTGCAGGAAGGAAGAAGTATTTGACAGTGACCAAGTTCACCACAAATACCCTTCTTACAGTCCTTTATGTCAGCACCAATACAAAATGTTAAAACAGCTTCACAGAAATAATTTAATAGAATTTTCCAGTTTTCATGGTTTTTCATGCATTTTGCATAGAAGTGGTCTGATACGGCAGATCTCCTTTAATACATATGAAAAAAATGTACTGTTCATGTAAGAAGCACAGTTTTTAACATCCTAATTATGTTTTTATTGAAATCTAAACCCAGAAAAGCTGTTTTTACAAAACACTGTATCTTCATCATCAGTGTATCATTATGCCTTATTCCGGCAAAGTAGCACTGTTCCAAAGGAGAATACATCAGAGCAAGAAAAATTCTTGACTCTGAAAATATATATATATATATATATATAAAAATTCTAAAACATCAAATAAAAGTAAACTACATAACCTATTGGTTCAAGAAAATGTTTAAGAATTAAGGAAAGGTACTCACATATCTAGAGGCAAATACTGTTTGTACTGCCAAAAGCTTTGTAAGGGGATTAACATTGCATTGTTAATTCCAAGAATATTACTGGACTCCAAGATCTGTTTATTGTTGCTGGATGATCATTGCCAGATTGAAGTTCAAGGCAACATAATAGCCAGCGTGTTGGGAAACATTTTTTCAAAGATGCTAGATATTTGAGCTTGTTCAGTGTCTTGAAGATGGATTAATAAACAACTATAAAACAAAAACTATCTTCCTGTCTTAAAACTTGATGGACAGACATGAAGTCAAGGTCTGATACCAGTTCACTTTGGCAGAGAATTTTGCTCAGTGTTTCTTACAGATGCTTTTACAGAGCAGTGGGGAACTGGCTGTACAGAAGACAGTAATTTGCACAATTCTTAAGTGGACAAGAACTCCAACACTGCTTAAAGCCTGCTGACACTAAAATGGCTGAATAAGAAATGATATTGAATGCCTCTGAGCTCTAAACTTTGGCCTTACAGTAATTATACTTTCAGTTTCCAATACATAAACATCTTTGCTCTATGTCTTTTTATTTGATCCCCATACTGGTGCTTTAATATCTGACTATTCAGCATTCTATCTGTACTTGTACCTGCTGGTAGCACGGTAGCTGCTGGATTGCAGTGAAACTGTAAGATGCTCCAGTTTAGAGCCTTGCTAATGCTGACAATTGATTTAACATTGTAAGCTACCTCAACAGTGCTGGGCTGTTTTTTGTTCAGAGATTTCAGTAGGGAGTTATTTTAAGAGATATATTTCCTTTGTTGGGGTAAAAAAGCACAGTTTGTCTTAATTATCCCTGACGTTTCAAACCTCATACCAGGCACTTCCTCTAGGGACAGAAACAAACCAGTCTCCTCTAGAAACCAAGTGTGAAATGAATAAATAGGGCTCTGGTTGCTCTAATGGCATAGTGCAGTTGCTATTTTTACTGGGGGGGGGAGGATGCTGTCTAGATTGTTTCTTCTCTGAGGAAATTCAGGGTATTGATAGGTGAAATATTGTGGACAATTAAGAAAGGAAAAAAGTTGGTCTAAAAAAGCAATATTTGGTAGGTACTTGGCTGCCTGGTATATTCATTCTGAGAGCTAAGTTTTTCTCAGAGGAAAGGGAAGGAACAGAGCGGCTATGCATCATGAACAGAGGCTGCTGTTCTTTCTGTCTGCAGTCTGTTAGAAGTGTTAGTAATGAGAAGCTTCTCTGCATCCTTTTATACCTTTTTCAGTGTAGCTTTTAATTCAATTTTTTTTTATATTTTATGTATATTTTAATGAAATATCTAGTTGAGGAACTACTATTGTCACATCCTTGTGCAAAGTCCCAAAATCTTGCAGAAAATCTTGATGAGGTTAAGGGTATTGATTCCAATGAAGGAGATTATTAAGGAAATTTTTTTTTTCCAAATCAATAGATAAAATGTAGAGCTCTTTTTCTGAGTTTAAGTTAACTATTAGATTTTCATTAGAAAGGTCTTAGGGCTCTTTCATATGTTTAGGAATTCCTGTGTTTCATGACAACTACTAAACTTCATTGAAACACAATGAACAGGAAAAAAAGAAAAAGATTCTGCCCTATTTTCAACATGTTTTTTTGAGTTCATGAAGGTGATGCTTTATCAGAAGGAAGTCTGCATTGCTGCTGTTGCTTGCTGTGATTTTTTAAATGAAGACAGGTTTAAAGTGAAACCCTATATAAGGGCATTGCTGACCAGATTCTCAACAGCCCAGAGAGAAACTAGTTGCATGGCATAAAGGACAGTCCTGCATGTAGCATTCATATTAAAGCAATGCCTGTTTGTGAATAATAGGAGAAGTTCCATAAGTTATTATTCTTCATTAAATCTATTTTATAGCACTTAATGGCCAAAAAAGACAAACTTCAAAGAGTGGTCAGCTGAATATTCAGGTGGCATTTGTGGATTGCTCTTACATAAAGGCAATCTTCCAGTACAGAGAACTGAAATGAGTAGATCTGCCTAGACTTCATGAGATTTATAACAAAGCATGTGGTACAATTTGTCAAAGGAAATTGGTGAGGGCAGAGTCTGCTATGCTTCACAGATCTGTAACTGTTGAAGAAGCTGGGACCATGAGCAAACCTTAATCTAACGCCAACTTGAGAAAATACCAAGTATGGAAAAGAGAGATTTCAAGGCTTTCAGTGTGTCTTCTGCCATGATCATTAAATTGTTATTTCCTTCTATATCCACAGTTTGCTACTCTAAGTTGTTAACAAGGGTATCAAATTTACTGGTAAAGATTTACAAGGGGAAGTATGAAAATGTCACGCAGAAAATCCATACCTAATACACTGAAATTCATACAAAGTCTCTGAAGGGATTGTATTCAAACTTTGTACCCAAACTTATGCATGCACATCTGAATTCTAAATTTATGGAAGTATTCAAGCAGTCCTAACCCCAAATAATAAAAAGATTATCAGATGCATTTGGTGTGAAATGAATAAAATGCAAAATAGCTTTGAAAGGTCCTTGCCTGAAGACAGAATTCTAAGAATTGGCATTTATTTTCTATTGGGATACATATGAGCTTAAGTTCTCTAAATACCAAATATTTTCAGGGTCATTAAAAATAATCTTACCTTTTTTGCAACATTACAACTAATGTAAGACTAGCAAAAAGACAGAAGAGTTTTTAAGGACTGTAGTGCCACTTCTGCTTAGTGTTTTATATGCAATATCTTATAAGCCTGAATTTATAAATATATAGTTGAATATAACTCTGTCGTGGTATCTGGTCATCAGGATTATTCTTGTCCTGTTGGTATGGAAATTTTGCATTTATGATTTTTTCCATACCTTTTGAAAACCTGGTTTCAATAAGACTCAGTTGAATGCATCAGTTTTCATTTTGCTAATTTCATTGCGATTTTGATTGCCATATGTTGTTTGATATACAACAGAAGTAAAAATGAATCTTTTGATCACCAGATAATCAGAAACCAGCATAAAATTGACCATGACCTTTTAAAAATGTTGTCTACTCAAGTTAGAGCACCATTCATTAAAGCTGAGGTGTGCACATTTAATTGCACAAAAGATGCATTACGTATCAGCCTATGTTAATATCACAGTCTATAAAAATACCACAAAATTATAAGGCTACTATGTGCTAAGAGATTATGAAAGGATATTACAGAATTCTATAGAATATAAAAGATACCGATGATCTGCTCAATGATTAAACTAGAGGGACAAGTACTTTCTTTCTATTCACAGTGAAATCAATTAGATTTTTTATTTTTTTGTTATTTTGATCTTATCCATTCCATACAATAGAAGAGATTAAAGGAAAATAGAAAGTGTATCTAAAATTACAAAAAACTCCCACGATGATGAATTCTGGAGTCTGAAGTGGTATAGAATGGAAAGTAAACACTAGCCTTAAGCTCTATTAGCTAAAATGATATTACATAAAAAAATATAGCCAACTATGTTTATTTTATAGTAAAGTCTAAGATGCTTAGAGAAAATCTCTGGGAAGTCTACATTTCTTTAATCTCCTTGTTTTTGTAATTGACCTGTGGCTTCAAACAAATCCAGCTAGAATTCTTTCTCCTACATTCCAAGATATTTTGTTGTTTTTTAGGGCTTTTTTGCCCTTTTTTTTTCGTTTTCAGGATGTCTTTAATGATATATTGTTAACGGCTTCACATTATGAAGGATTTCTTCCTCTTATGGTCTTCCTGCATCATCAAACATTAGTATTTCCACATGTACATACATGCGCATGCATGTATGCGTGCACGTGCGAATGTGTAATGCTACAGGAGTATCACTGATTTAACTCCGCTGACTCTTCTAGAGATGTTAAAGGTTTTCAGATCAAATATATATATTTTTGCGGCAAACTACTTTGCTTCTAAGAGGCAGAAAATACATATTTTTACTGTGGTCACTAGGCCTACGCTCTGTCTAGGCACTATCTCTGTTAACTCTGTTCTAATACCTGTTTGATTTTAGGAAACAACATAGTGTGCTTGTTGATTCCTTCCTGATCATTATTTACTAAGCTACAATACACAAAAAGTTACGACTGAAAGGCAGATTAATAATTCATACCTCTATTATAAAAATCCGTAAATTGTATTCCAAGCAATGAGCTGCATCTGTTACCTAAAAATAAGAAGACAGGCACAGCATGGTAACAATTTAGAATATGGAGCATTGCACGGCAGGAAAGTTCCCATTGAGATGACTTTGGCTTAGATGAAAGTCCTAGCTGTCTACCTTCTTTGATTGAACAGTTTCATTTTTTAAAGTAAACACTACTGTATATTCTGTGAATATTTCCAGTCTCCAAGAATGTCAATAAATCTTTCTGACAAAGTCAAGCTGAAAAGAAGAGGTTAGGTTGAGGGTACTGAGTCTTACAAAAATTAAGGGAAATTTCTTCAGGAAACTGTGTTTCTGATATATAAGAAATATTTGCCTAGAGACTAGAGTTACTTGTACTCTGTGCTGGAAAAAGTAACGATTTGTATCAACTTCAGTTAAAAAACCCCCTGTATTAATTGACACTGACATTCAAGCTCACTTTAAAGACCGAAGCTATTACTCACAATACAATCTTAATTCTTTCTGTAGTGTGGATGAAGAGGGATGGTATGCCACATTAGTAACTGATGAAATATAACGGAAGTTTCCCAAATTTCATTGAAATCTCTGTCATAGGAAAATAGTGGCAATCTTGCAGCCATTCTACCCTGCATTTAAAAAAGTTTGTACACCTTTATATATAGATTTTACATTTATATACAGATCTATAGATCTCATCCTGGGAAAAATCAATGGCGTTTTGTCTTTGTTGATAATGAGGGTAAAGTTCCTAATAATTTTGCTGGGAATTCACGTGCAACATGCTTCTACATTTTCCTTGAGCTAGATTTTCAAAAACTCAATTGAAAATTTAACTGAATACCTTGCCTTTATGATGCTGGGTACGATGACGTAATAACAACATATTATTTCTCAGAACATGTGTGTTCTTCATTATTTAAGTGCCAAACATTACACCGTGATACAGGACACCTTAACCATACTGAAGAATGTGGTTACTTAAATCATAAAGCAAGTACTCCAAATAAGTGAAAGGGGTTTTATGATGTTTTGTGGGGCTTGTCTTTTTTTTTTTTTTTAATTAGCCTCAGTTACCCTTTTGTTAAAATGATATAGCAATAGCATCTCTACATAGAATTTATAAAAAAAATAAATCAATTAACACCCGTTACATACTGTGGTGATGTAGCATAACATAGTATCTGATGGCTATTTACAATGAAAGAAAGTTCCCTGGCGCAAGTATCAGAACACAGATCATTCTGTTAAAAGCTATGGTCCTGCTTGTATATGCTGTGTGTAACCCAAATCTCTCTTCTGTACAGTGGAACTATGTTCAAAAGAAACACTGAAAAAGTAATGTTCTAATTTTCCATTTCTCTCCAAGCCTGAGCTGCAGAAAGCCAGGTATTTTGGGGAAATCTAAAATGCAGAAGATTTATTTTGAACTCTGCCTGGCTAAAGGCATACAGAATAGAAACTAGATGTTTTTCTGCTTAGAGAACTTTTCCATTAAATAAGCAGAAATATATAACGGAAACCTGCTTGTCCTTTCCTTCTGGGACAAAAAAAAATATATCTGGTGGCCACCGAACATTATATTTTAGAGAGGCCGGATCTTGTGAGTATTGAGGCCTAAAAGTATGTTGGGGTTAAACCGCCCAGGAAAGTTAGAGAAAAGTGATGTTCTTGGAGCCTGCTTAAGAATAAGGGTACACAGAGTTATAAGGCTCCTGACCTGGATTCCCAAAACTACTGCAGTTTTAATGTAGACATCATCTGCAAAATTTTAAGGCAGCCATTGGAAAAAAAAAAATTCCTGATCTAGACTGAAGAGAACCATAAGATACTACATTTTTATTTTATTGAGAAAAAATTATGTTACTTTGAAGTTTTAACTGAAGATATTAAGTGGAAATTCATCTTCTACAAAATTGAACTGATCAGTCATTGCCAGATCTAATAAACAGATATCAATTCTGTTTCAATCGTATGATTTATTTCTACTAGAACGATCCTGGTCTTTTTATGGAGGTCTCCTTGCAAAACTGTTTACTCCCAATTTGCTGTCCAGTAAGTCAAGACACAGTCCAAAAAACTATCCGCTTGGCCAGGATGGGTAGAGTGCAAAGCATTTTCTGTCAGAATCTCGCTGAATGTCTCGGTTACAAGAAAGATTACACCTTAGACCCAAAACATTTTTCAAGTTACTTGTGCAGTAAGGTAAGCTGGCCAAGACAATTCTATTGAGAACTTAAAGACAATAATGGGAAGTCAAGTAGCTTTTTCTCCTTCAGTTACAGTGAACAATTTGTGTATTACTGTGAGCTTCTTCAAAACACCAATTTTGTACATGTAACACTTTGGCCATGGAGGTGTTACATGATGTTAATTTACAGGAATTGTTTATGTTTTCTCTGAAAATGCATTAAATGCTATTATTCAGAGCTTTGCTGAAGACTATATATTAACTAAGAGAACAGGGAAACTTAAGTGTTTTCTTCTGCTGGGAATGAAAACAACAGTGGTGTTACTGCATTCAGTAGTCGATTAGAAGGGCATCGACTGTAAGGTAAGGAGAAAGGGCGAAGTCTGCACTGATTTTTAGAGTGCAAGTCCTGCCCGTCTTCTGCCTAAGATATGTTGAAAACTGGTACTGGTGAGGTAAGGAGAAGGCTGTTCCTACAGGCTGCCCCTCTTCTCGGTCAGTGGATTGCCCTGCCTCCAAAGACCAGGGCTGCAGGTGGCGATGAGAAAAAGAGATCAAAGCTAAAATGCTGTCAGCTTCATTTTCTGATTCCCTTGTAGTGTGGGATCTGCAGAATGTAGCAGCACTATGAGCCAACAAAAGACAAATAGTCACCCTAGAACCCTTAGAGTGATCTCTCCTACAATTAACTCATAAAGTCAGTTCTGGATGACTTCAGCCAACTTCTTTTCTAATATGTTCCCTTCAAAAGAGATTAGGCAATTAGCCCTTGTTGTGTGTTAATCATGTGTGATAAAATTAAATTAAAAATTAAGCTTGAAGGAAAATAATAACAGAAGGTTCTGAACCTAGATAGAGAAACCACAATTTATTCTGTTTTACCATAAAAAGAAACCCATTCAAAGAAATGTTGTCTCCTAAAAAGACAGAAAGATTATGTCCTGTATTTCAGCTCGAAAAACATCTTTGAACTGGGTAGCAAAGTTCTAAAAATATGTTTTTTTCCATAATAAAAATGTATTTGAAATACACTAAATTCCACGGTTCTGAAGAAGAAAGGGAAGGTCCTGTCCTACACCTTATCCCTCATGTGGGTACTTACATGTTTAAACAAATGTATGAGTTATGGACTTACTTGCCTATGTCTTACATATGCCCACTTCAGGGCTGTAACTAGGGTGAAAAAGGTAATGTTTTTCCCTGAAATGACTTCTCTTGCTTTATAGCAGACTACATTTCCAGACATTTAAAACCAAAACCAAACACCCAAAAAGCACCCCCCTCCCCCAACAAACAAAACTCAAAAAAACCCACCCAAAACAAGAATGGTAACTTTATAACCTTTACCTCTTTTTGTACATTATTTATTGTGTTGATATTAAAAGAAGCTATTTTCTTTTGACTTCCTAATATATTCTGACATCTTGTTGAAAACTATTTGGCATAATTTCAAAGAATTTTTAGCCACAAAGTGGTAAGTTGGAATGCACAAATTTTTGGATGAGACATCGCTGTAGTGGAGTTTGCATTATGAAAAACCTCAGTTCTTTTGCATTTCTCTCCTCTTTGTACAGAATATAATAAGCAATGTGAATTTTTACTTATAAGAACTTTATTCAGAAGAATGTTACCTTCAGCTCATCTTCACAGAAGGTTGTTTGGTATGTTTGTCTTTCAACAGACCTCTGTGCTTTATTCATATTCTGTCTAACCAGATTCATAGCCACTGAATATTGCTTTTTATTTGCTTTTAAACATATTTATATTTAAAGGTATCCAACAAACTAAGCCACACTTTGCCGCATAAGTAATAAAAATATTGTATAAGTTTGTTTTTAATTAAAATAAACCAATGTTAAATATTTCTGTTTCAATATCTATCACTGCAAAAGGACACGAAAATGAAAAATTTCTGAATTATTGTTTCATTGAAATGACTGGGAAAATGATTAGAGTTTTACAATACAGAAGGAAACACAGATAAATTATTTGCAGCAAATGATTTGTTTCTGGAATCAAGGCCAATTCTATTTTATTGTACACAAACTGAGCATAATTTTAATTCATTTGTCCATTAAAAAAAGTTATGCTGATATTTCAACACACGGATTACTTGTCAAAAGGCCAGCTCTCTGTGTTTCCATGGAAATTTTTATGCAGCTTATCACAGGGCATTCTCAAAATCTGAGCTGGGTTGGTTGGCATTTTCTCATATATGACATAAGTCACATTGCATTGGTTTTAGCTTTAATTTCAGCATGGTTTTTCTGAGCCCACTGTACCAACAATGAATCTTGTTCATTAAACATGAATTTTAAACACTTTTACAAACAAGAATCAAAACAAAATGACAAACACAGAGTACATTGGGAATAAACTATTTCTGCTAGTGCTATCTGCTGTTGTACATTTTTTTCTTTGCATTCCACATCCTAAAGAAAAAACACCCCATACATTCTTATTATGTTGTTCCTCTGCCAGTAACATACATTCAGTAGGAGGCGCAGGTGCCCAGTGACACTGAAAATCAGGCAATTAGTGTCTCTGTTATGATATTGAGGCCCGATTAGCCTCTGCCTTGTGAATACCCCCTTTGACCTGTGAGAATAATTTTCATGCAGTTTATTGCCGTAGTTTAATTCCCAGTTTCAGCTGGGGAACTGTTTGGAGCTGCTGCTTTCTTTTTCCAGCAAAGGAGTTAATATTTTAAATAATACATGTATTATTAATATGAGATCATATTCTAAAAGGAACAGAGACCCTGAGATATTCAGAGGTCTTTTTTCTGATCACTTGTAGTAAAAAAAACACAACTCTTTTAACATGGAACAAGGCAGAACAGTAGCTACCAACAGAAGGTGGATTTGAGTCCATGGCACAAGAAGAAGGAAGAGAAAAAGGAGAAGCAGCATCAGCAGCCCTAACTCTTTTAGGAAAAAGAACAATGAGTGCAACTGGCCAAAGAGAGCATGGACCAGTGACTTCTCAATAGCTCCTTGTCCTAGCAGTTCTTACAGACAAGCATCTTTTTGTCTGTTTAGTACTGCCTAAGCAACTACAGAGGTTTCTTAAAGAGCCAGAGAAAAAGAAGAGAGCTTTGGATGTAGACTCTCTAAATTATGTCTAGTTTTTCATGTGGGACAAAACAGCAAATAGATTATGTTGACTAAACCAGTACCTCTCTTGTAAGTCCATATTTCTATAAACCACTTCTATTCTCAGTGTTTATTGTGAAACACCAGTACATATCTTGGTGACTACATGCAGTTCTACTAGCTCATCCCTTCTCTGACAAGCTTTACAACCACACTGGCTACAATAATAGCACTTGTTTTCACTTATATTCTAATTTTTACTTACAGCTACTTGAGGAAGAAAATGACATCATTGTTCTAAGACATGAAGCAGCTGTCAGGTAGGTAAAAAATATGTACTATCTTCATGGCTTTTCATGCAGTGAGGATTCTGTCCTGCTTATATCAACACTTTAACTTCACCTGTTGTGGATCATCCTAAGAGCAGTATTTTTACAAGCCTAATTTGTACAGTAATTCTGCAAGTGAGAACAGGTTTGCATCATTACGTGGCTGTGTTTCACCTGTTAAGAAGTATAGCACCTTAGCTACTGTTGTGGTCCTTTGCATAGCCTTAGAATGCTTCTGCTGGAGTCTGCAGAAGCAGTCCTATTTCCTTGAGTGGGAGGAGAGTTTTGTCAGTGCTTGGTGAAAGCAATATGCTGAGTGCACAACTAGCCATTAGCTTGAATTTGAAATTCTAAATTATGGTTAAAAAAAAATCCTAGCATTGTAGCAGAACCCACTAAAATATTGCATTTGGTGCACACAGTTGCCATAAACAGCCTTTTTCCTGGAAATACATTAAAAGGGAAAATGTGTGATTCTCCAGGAAGTAATCTAAGTCTTAATTATAAAATAAATATGACTTGTTGCAATTCACATGCATTTTCTGAATGCAAGTAAGAAAATGAAAATTCCAGAGATACATTATATGACAGAAATCTAGAGAGCTCATGCAACCATACTCTTAAACACCAAGGTCAAAACTGGTGTCTTTGAATCACCACATCTCAGATAATAAAGTTTTGTTTTCTTTAAAATTCTGATGCCTTTAACAGTAAATAACGTCTCTCTCTTAACCTTTGAATTGATTTTTGTGTGTGTGCGCACTGCCACAATCTAACAGCAGTCTTTATGGCAACTATACCTCAAAACATATTGTAGCCTGGGAGTTTTTGCAGTATAAATTTCTACTCTTAAATTCAAGATTATGAGGACCCTATTGCTACTGTGTACTGAAACCTATACAGAAAAAACATTTGATCAATTACAACCTGTAGTTTTCCAGCCCTTCCGTAACTCTCGTTAAGCTCATCAGAAAAAATCTAGTTGAGGACCACCAGCTACCTTGAGAAAGCTGGAGAATGAAAGTCCACCATCCTACACATACACAATCTAGAATGCAATCTATTTTATCCAGTTTATTAAAAGCTTTTTTAGAAACTAAACGGATTAACTCCATCAAACACAATGTGCCACAATAAAACCACATAATCAATAAACAATACAGACACACAGTCAAAGCTGGAAGAACATTTTTCACAAACAGCACTTTATCTTTGACCTCTCATTCCAGGATGTCTCAAGGGAGACCTACAGAGTAAGTTCAAGAGACAAACCTGGGAACTAAAATTCATAACTCACTGTACATTAAAAACTATAGATTTCAGTGGAAACATCAGTATTATTACATGCTATATTTTTTTCCAATCAAGAGGAAAACTCTCCAGGTTGCACAAGAGCTTACCGTTTTATTGCTTCTTCTACCAGTCCACCACTACTTTATTTTCAGATTACCTCTAATTACCTTGATCAAGTTTAGTTCAGAGCTTTTGTTCTCATACTGTATTTATAAGATTTGCTGCTGTTTAGAAGTTTGATATTTCTATTCCAAATCTGAAGGACTAGTATGTACTGAAATCTTCTGATTTTTCACCCAATATATCAACCCTGTAATAAAATAGTTTCTCTGTTTTGCTATAAAGTGCAGCGGGCTGGCCGGTTTCAGGTTCAAGTTGAGCAATATTAATCACTGGTCACATATCTGATTGAACTCCAGTTTGGATGGTAAGAAGGCATGCTACCTCTTTAGGACTTCGAGAAACAATGAGCTCGCTACACCAAGGACAGATGGTGACAGATCTAAATATCATTCCATTCGAAAAAGTTGGAGTGGATATTTTTTTCACTTAAGATCTACCTCTTGTTCTTTCTGTCTATCTTTTGAGGGATGGGGAAGACTTAAGAGATTAAATTCCTCAAAATGTTCATCTAAACTTTAGGTGCTGGTGTCTCCAGAATGACCCAGGGGTACTGTTACTCAATATAAAAGACAGGAGAGAGGGTTTTTTTCCTGTTCACTTTTGCAGTAAGTTTGCCATTCGTTTTATATGAGTTTGACATAAAGACTGGTCAATTGTCTTCACCTGAAGGGGCTGTGGGCATAGAGCATCTCTACCTGGTGCGTGGCAAAACCAGTCTGTATGGATGCTCCATGACTGAGAGCCCTGCTTGCAACACCACCAGGTGTTGGAAGGGATTCACTTCTTGTCTTCTCTGACGCACTTCCTAGGCACAGACGCTCTGTCAGTCACCTCTTCATTGGAGATGTAAGCCCTACCAGACAGAATTAATGCTGACCATTAGTTGATCTTGGTACACATTTCTGCAGATTTCCAGATTCAGGCCTAACACTAGGTTTTAAGGAGTATTTGAGAGGAAGAGTGTACGATAGAAGCATAACATAAACAGCAAATTTGAAGTCTACACTCTTTACATGGTAGTATGAAAATTTTCGCAACTGCAATACTGTCTTGTTGAAGCTTTCTCTTAAGTTCTGGTTCCAGGGATGAGTCCTGGATTATTTTAAGCTATACAAGAATCTTCTCCTGCATTTTCTATTTTACGTATTTTGAATAACTCTTAATTTACTTTTTCTGATCTTGGATGGTCCTCATCTCCATTGCTAGAAAAGTCTCTCTGTATTTTTCTTGTTTTCTTCCTAAACCTCCTCTGACCCTTCTCTAATGCCCTCTAATACCTGACTTCAGTAATTTTGCAGTACTCTCATGTCCTTTACTGCAGGTATAAGGGAAAAAAACAGCCTTCAGCTATTACTTCTCCTACTATATGCCCTCAGCAATGGAAAATGAGATCTTGTATCATTCTATTAAACTTAAGACATTTTTATCAGATTGACGTTAACATGAAAGAAAAAAAAAGTTTCATAAAAATAACTCCATAACATCAAACAGAATTCTCTGGGTTATCAAACAACAGAGTTCACAACCATTCAGTCAGCATCTTGAAATGCAGACAAGACAGAAATTCAGTAGCAGTAGGGCAGGATAAGAAAAGGGCGGAAGATATACCAGTTATATTGATGTTGCCTATAGCTTTTTTTTTTTTTTCTGTGCGTTGAGTACAATTGCATCTAAAATGGTTTTGGAATAGTAATGCAAGGGCCTAGAAATCATCAAGCAAGGGCAAAGTCCCCCATTCTTGTGACTTTGCCTTCTTCAGGTAAATATTAAGCACACATTGTGGTTTTCTTGTGGTTCTAACACAAACAACAAGATCAGGTAATAAATAGACATCTCACACAGAACAATGTCATAGAGGTACAGCTTCGTACTTCAACACTTGTGACTGTCAGCAATCTCAGCAACAGCAGTCCCAGTGTTTTACTTTCTGGAGCAAGTATGAGGGAAATAATGAAATCAAGTATCAAATATCCTTTCCTTCTACTCTTCTAAAAACTCCCAAACAAAACAGCATATTGTGCCTGGTTTCCCCATGGGCAGCTGAGCAGGGAGAAGATATAAAGTTTTACTTGTTTCCTTTCTTCGTAGATTACATTATCTCATCCCTATTACTTCCAATATCTAGAAATAGACATCTTGGATTTTTTTAGTGCAGTTCAAAACATAACCAGTGAGTCAGAAGCAGGATATAACAGATGTACAGATAATAGATATTCAACAGATGAATTGCCCTTTGCAATATTTTCTCTCTTTTCATTGGTAATACAAAGAATTGAGTCAACTTAATCAAACTACATGCTGGTCTTTAAGGCAAGTAACGCTGAGATATCTTTGTCCACTCTATGTATTAAGCACTCTGTGGCATTTTGTATGTGTGATTTAGGAAAGGAACATGTTTTTCTGAAGAACAAATCAAGATGTTATACATCAATTTTTCATATGTCTAGGTCTAACTAAGGAAAGAATTTGGTCCTATGTGTTCAAGAGAGCTTATTCTTAGGATATTAAGGTGGAAATGCAAATATTCAGATGATTTATTTTCATTTCCCTGAAAGAAGGAAACAAATGGAATATAAGGAGTGTTATCTCCATCTCATGCGTTAAGGAACAAACCCATAAAATGATACACAGAAGCTTTATTAAAAATTCATTAGACTGTAAAGTCTCTCATTTTGTAATCTGAATTAAGTACTTTTCTAATGTCATTAGCTGAAAGTCAATTTAAACCAGTATCAGCAGTTGCAACACACTCCAAAATGCTAAATTAAATACAATAAATGTTTTCCAATTATTTTTTATTGGAAATATTAACATTTCACATTATGAATCAAAACGACATTGTAGTGATTTCTCTAACAAATTAATTTCCCATGAATTTATTTACTACTTATATTTACATTGGTCACAAAAGGCAAAGCAGTTTCAGAAACAGAAATGCAGTGATCATGTTTAATTTCTGAGCCAGTAGAATATTGATGCATGGAAAAGCTCACAAGTTGTGCAGTTTTCTATAAGGAAAGCAGTTCCATTGATAGTAACAATGAAGCACAGTAAGCTACAGCAAAAAGAACCTAGCATAAAGAAAAAGTAACTTTTCATATGATAGAATTGTGTTAGGAAGATGGTTGACACTGGTAGAAGCTATGGCTTCTAATCTAAGTTGTTTTCTTTGGTTTACCTCTGCAGTAAGGCGGTAGCTGTGATCTGTAAATATACCTTTCTCTTATACATATTCTTATACATAAGTTTCACCAGATTTATAAAGTACACAAGGAAAATTGATTTGGAATATAAACATTTAAGTTTGAGAATTAATTGGCTTCTTCTAAATTACGTTCTTCAATAAGGGTCTAATTTTCTGGGTAGAAGGAAATGGATACTTCCTTACAAAGAGATTAATCTTTCTTAAGGAGCTCAGGCCAGATATCAAAAAATTACTACCAATTAAAAAAAAAATCATTTAACTGATTATACTTACATCTCAGTCGTATTAAACAAGCTCACATGTCAGGTATAAGTTGCTCGGTATCTCATATGGCATATGTAGTTATTCAAGTGTTCAAAAAAAGGACTATCCCCCCTTCATATGTTATGTTTTAACATATTCAAAATGTATAAGAGACTCTATCTTTTGGAGTCATGAGTTCAGTGCTAGAAATGAACCACACAGCATGAGTTCTTGACTGGCCACTTATATCCAAAAACTTTACATTTTCCTTCACAACATTCATTGCTTACTCTCAAACTCCAGCTTTGACAATTTTTCTGCACATTCACTGTAAAATGGCTTATTGCAGGTATAGTCTCCACTCTGTATTGTTCACTGGTCCTTCCAAAGTGATGAAAAACATTTCACTTAAAAATTATTCAGGCTTTTGTACCCAAAAGATACTGAAGTCTCCAAGGAAGCAACTATTGGCCTTTATATACTGTGTTTCCTTGCTTTTCAGAGACAAAAAATCAAAAACTAGAAACATCCTGCTCAAGCTGGAAATGGATCTGTTTGTTTTGGAGACAAATGCTTTTTTTTTTCTTATTCCAAGTACACAACAGATATCACATCCACTTCCATTTGATTTCAGCTAGAGCGGTATTTCTCTTGAACACCAGCAACGAAGTGTCCCAGAGGACTTGGCATCAGATGTAATATTTGAGAACAAATATTTAAGATGTGTGTAATAAAGGAGACCTTTGCATAAAAGGGCTCTTATCTACCCTAGTCATCTGTTTTACTGAAAATCATTTCCAAAAACAACAATTCTAGAGGGGCTATGTTTAGAGATTAAACCATTCCACAGTCAACACTTCATGACTGTCATCATCCAAGTGCCTGGAATAGGTTTGAAAAGAAATGATCAGACCAAACTGAATTTAAAGGCTCACTGAACAAGCTCTGCTGGAATGTGCTATAAACTGTAGGGGAAGATGGGAAATGAGGAAAAGGGCAGAAAAATGGAAGCACTTCTACTACAGCACAGCCCTGTGCAGCCACCAGCCTGTCATTGGTTGCACCCATGACATGGCCAAAACCTCAGCAGATCCCCCACTTGGCCTTCTTCAGCAGGGGAGGAGGGAAATTCACTGCTGGTTCTTCCACAGCTGGCAGAGCTCCTGCAGCTGTGGATGAGTAATGACTAGGCTAAGACTATGGCCCTTCTGAGAAAGCAGTCCCCTTTCCCCCTCCTTTGCTAAAAATTGCCCCCTCAAAACCCACTTTTGGGGCTTGGGAGGCTATGACCTTCAATGACAAATCTTTTGCCATGTTCCTATATAACCCTTCACACCAGCATAGAGAAGACATGGCTAGGATCACCAGTCAGCTAGAGAGCTTAAAACTTTGTATGAAAAATCCCTCATAATGGTCTTGAATTAACAGGTATATTGGGCAGATCATCTTGAAGAATTTCATCCCATCTCTAACTCAATCTGGTGTCGTCATACAGACTCTGTGGGGAGATGAGCGAGGCTGTTCAATACGTCCTCATGCCTGTTTCAGTCCATTGTGTATTTTCTACAGAAGTAACAGCCTTCTTTCTGCCCTCCATCCCTGCCATTCTCCTTTTTCTTTTCATGCTCTAATTTTTCAAATGAAAAAATACCAGAGATGATGCAGTTTTGACCTCTGACTTCACTGATGGCTCTATATCAAGGCACTCATTTCAAAGATGGGATCTAGAGCAGTAATCGATATTTATCCGTATGATTGTTCTGAAGAGGCTAGCGCATAATGCTGAGTTTTTGTAGACGTTTGAAAGATTGAACTTCTGGGCTGAAAATGCTTCACACTGAGACAAGAAACACTTCCTTACAGTCTTAGTGACAGAGAATGTGCTGCTTTAGAAATTCCATGCATTGTGGTAAGGCATCTGTCATCACAAGGTTTAATACAACCCTAAACATTTGTTCGCTTGTGCTTTGGTTTAGGAAAATGCCACAAATTTTAATCTATTTGCATGACTCCATTATTTTTTATGGAATTGTCTCTCCTACTTCCTTTTTAATCTTATGGTGATAGTATTTATCTGACTCAATGCAACCAATTATGACAAATTTCTCTTTGCATTTCCAATATTTAAACTGTATTCTTGTGCAGTCTGTTAAGTAAAAGGCTGCAAATTTAGTGCAGCAAAAACAATAAGTGACTTTTTGGTCGCTAAAAATTCATATTTCAAATAACTAAATAATGATAATATAAATATTTTTTATATGATTAGAGAGGTTTGATGTCTATTGTAAGACAGATGCATCTCAAAACCTATTAAAGAACAGCCTATTTCTGTTCCCTCTTGATGGAGTTATCCAGCCATAAAAGATGAATTTCTGTGATTTACCATTTCATTCTACTGATTATTACCAACACAGTGAAGTGGTAAATACAAATGCTAATTTCAACATACTTTCAAAGCAAATTCTTAAAGTCTGATAGGCTCTCATAGTATTTTAAATTAAAATGCAAGGTACTGTAAAATCCATTTTGTTTACAAACAAAAAAATTACAATACAAATGCAAAAGATGCTGAAATGTAAATATTATCAAACTACACTAGGAGTAAAAAACTGATGGGAAAGAGAATTAATACAGAGATAATACCAACCTAAATCACTGGTGGGGAAGTTGGAAAGGACTACAGGAATCAAAAATCTCACTAGCAATATGAGATATAGAATATATTTTTTTGAAAAAGGCTGTAATAATCACAATCACTTTGGAAGACTTTGTCATAAGACAGAGAAATGCCTCAGTATACTAGAATATTAGCAATTAGACATCTATGTCTTCTTGTTTCAACTGCTAACTTCTTTTTTCACTATATATACAACATTTCTTTGGGTCATAATTTAATCTAAAAATATTTCTAGAAAGAGATCATACAAAATCAAAATTCAAAAGTTCTAAAAAACCTTCTACCTCTATTAATTGACATTTTGAGCTTCTTTTATTTACAAAAAAATTTCTGCTTTTACAGTTAGTTTTGTTCTCTCCTTTGCCATTTGTTTGCCATGGGTTTTGCATATATTTGTATGCACGGAAATAATTTTATATATCTTTATACCACATACATGTCTTGTAAAGCTAGTAAAAATATACTCTCATCTCATTTTAGTTGAATTCAGTTATTCAGGGAAACACACTTGGCCTTTTGGAAGATATCCTCAGATGATGAGGATATCAAGATCAGTAATCTTTTGATTTCTTCTCAGTATCAAAAAATGAACAAGCAGAAGTGTGGTCAGTTTCTGTAAAACACAGGAAAAAATATTCAAGTTTATAATATTTATTAGTGTAAATCAAAAATTGTTTGCCTTTTGATATTTATTGCACAGTATAGCACAAGGATACTTTATGAACATCCTGAAAAAAGTCTTTTGCTATTATGGTAGATCTGATAATAAACAAAATAGCAGGTTGCAAACCATTTCTATGGTTGCCTTGTGGAAAGTTTTCTTTCCTCCTTTAAGTTTTGCTAAAGAGCTGGAGACATAAACATGTAGGAAACATGGGTAATTCAAGAGAGATCTCCTTTGAGAAATGCCTACCATCTTTTGCTCACCTTCTGCTTTGTGGGGTTGTTTTTGTATGGTTGTTTCTGGGCAGATGTCTAACTCAGGTTAAACATTTTTTGTTGCTTTTTCTTTTTGTCTTTTTCGAAGTCTGTACTTACTGATCAATGCAGAGGTTTCCTCTACAGGGCAACATTCTATTACCACTGAGCACATGTAAGATATGAAGGAACCTTTTTTTTCACAGGGAATCTTCCCTCTCAATATTCTTTTTTCCTACATCTCATGTCTCTTCTTCCTCACACAATCCCATTATCATGACAGGTATCCTCAGCTACAGATGGTTAAGTAAGCAGTGTACGAAGAATGGGTTGGGAAACAAAAGGAGCTTAATGGTACCTTTTGCAGCAATGTGATGCTGGCAGCATTTAGGCTGCCTTGAGGTCTGCCTGTTTGCCTGATGCTCAAAGGAGAGAAGTTAGTATCCAGGAATTAGAGGCACATAGCAACAGCCACCAAGATGGAGGGGTTACACATTCTTATTCTAGAAGAATAGCCAGCAAAACTCAAACGATTTCCAGCTGTGTTCTGTCTAGAAAAACAGAAAGTTTGAGCTTAACAAAGCTCATTTGATTTTGCTCAATGACTTTCATGTGTATTTTAGCACAATAAAGTTCATAAACTCCAGTGTTGGCAAAAAGTGAAACTGAAAAAGTTGTGAAAATAGTGACATTGTTCTTGAATTCAAATGAGTTCTCACCAGTTTTTCACTGACAGGACACAAACGTGCACAGCAGCCTAGGCACTATTTAAATCCCTCAGTGAATTTCACTGGTACCTAAACTTAAGACCAGTCATTCCATTTTCCCTGGACAGCAAAGTCGACTTAAGCTTTTTCTCCCCTTGCCAATGATTTCCACCCCTGTGACTTCCCATCAACTGCACTGATAATAACACCGCAAAAGTGAAGGAGGTGCTTTAAATAATATAAATTCACTAGGCAGCTCTGAAGGGAGAATGAGTGGCAGTACACTGGAACCACTTACATCAGCCTTGCTGCCAGGGGAAATAATATGGAGCAATAGTCTTGTGCTGATGGGGTGTGAAAAGCAGATCTCAACACTTCCTAGGAATTTGAAAGATGCTTTGAAAAATCCAAAGCAAGCCACATATCTGCTTTAGATTTGCCCTTTCACCTGTGTGGGAGATGCCTAAGCCCAGATGCAACAGGCAGCTCAAGTGCAAAAATAAACCACATAGGTAGCTAAATTCAGGAGTTTCAAGGATTAAGGTTTAAATTATTAATTTATGAAAACTTGGCATACTTTGAACATAGTGGACTAATATATCTGTAACACCTCAATCATTAGGAAAGATACTACAGTGATGATGGTACACTGGAACAGATACGCAAAATGAATCACCCAAGTCTCATTATAAATCAGTCTTTCAGTCAGATACAGTCAACATTAGCAGAAGCCGGCGCTCTTTATATACTGAATAAACTTAGAATTTTTAATTTCCAGTGGCATTAATCTGTCATTTGTCATTAGGGGTAAAATTAGAACAAAAACGATTTAACAAAATGCCTTTGAAAAGTACGAGATTTTTTCTCTCTCTTTATATGTATTCCCTGTGACATGAGCCTCAGCTTATTCTCTTCAAACTTGTCAGTTTTCATCACTGTTAAATCTCAGCAGAAACTACAGGTTTAATCAAAACCAAACAATCTCCTCAGTTGAAAAAAAAGTGCTTTTTTCCAGGAGTTTTTTTTTTAAAAGTGTTTGCAAACCTTTAAAAAAATATAGTGTGTAATATGCTTAGTGAATAACACTTCAATATGATGTTACAAATTAATGTGGAGTTCTAGAAGTGCTCACGTTAGTGCAAAATGAGTTCATCATAATTACCATAAATACCAAAGGAACTAATAATGATCACGACGATATTTTAAAGCATCTTTCATTAGCATGTGTATTGTTTTTAAAAGTCCAGGATGATGATAATTACTGTAAAGCTTCTTTTTGAGCAAGGTTCTCTTGCCAATGGAAGGACAGCCCAAATCTAAATGCTCCTGAAGTCCCTGTGTAATCCTCACAAATGGGGTTAGGACACTAGCACTAGCTTAGAGATTGCTTTCCCCATAGGATAAGTATCAACAGCAGGCAAGAAAGCCTAATAAATAAGGATTCAAGTCAAACTTCATTTTTTTCTGAATCTCTGGATGATAGCTAGAGTAGTTCTTTAGTGCATATTGTTGCTAGGTTTGTGATAGGTGAAGAAAGGTCAAGCATGCCTTAGTGAATTCTGTATAAGTCTGTTTACTTGTTCAGTAATTAAAAAAAAAAAAAGTCAAACTGGATAACAGAGAATCCTTTCAGCTTCAAATCCATTGGAATTTTTAATTTTTCATGAGAATGAGGTGTAGACCACTATCATGCTTAACCTTCTTCAGGGGAACACTTATGAAATGCATTAAAAAAAGAAAATTATGGCTTTTCAGTATTTTAATGTTGGCACAGTGGACTGCCTTTCAACTACTTATATCACTTTATATATCACCTTTGATTTTAGCCATGCATTGCTTAGGACAGATAAGGATTCTGTAGAGCTGAATTGGCTTACGGACATTATTCCTGATTTTTTCCTCCCACAATGAATTTCAAACATAGAGGGTAACAAAGTCGTATAATAGAGATAGAGAATAAAGATTATTAAACAAGATTTACATCAAGACAAACCTTCTGTTTCTTTGGACAGTTCAAATCTTTTAATTTTTAGGAAAGGGAATTTTGCAGAAGTACGAACTAGAAAAAGAAGCCCATTGTGAAATTTTAGGCTGAATTTCAGTAGATTTCAATTTATTTTCCTTACCCATCTTATTTCCAGTCCATAAAATGAGGCAACCATGGCAGTTCTACACTTCTCATCCTGTCATGGTTATATTCCCATGTCCTTAATGAGCTGACACAGCTTAAAACTAATCAAACAAAAAAGAAACAATCAAAGATCAGCTCCCAGTACATCAGCTCCCTGCTTGACTAAACAATACAACCATTGGAGCTCAAGGGCTGGCATAAGTGAATGGGTGGGAATGTGTGGCTGGGGAGAAGGGAGAATTAAGGGCTCACCAGCTTTGCTCTAGCAATTTGCTCAGGACATAAAACAATCACAAGCAAAGCGAAAGATATCAAAATTATCAATTCATATCAGTCCTTTCCTGTGGAAAAGTCAGACTCTTAAAATGAAGCTTTTTTGACATAACCATCTTTATAGAAGGTTTAGAAGCTTCAACCCAGTTCAGTGCTTGCTTTTTTTGCTTCTTTTTCTTTCATTTTTATATTTTATTTTTAGCACCAAATATTTGAAAACCCTGGACTTAAAATTTCCACTGTATCTAAATCATGAATGCTTAAGTCAATGCTGAAAACAAAATTTGGCTCTTAACCTGCTTAAGTGGTTTAAAACATTTTATGCTGGATCAAATACTAACGTTTAACTTGTAGATGAAATTTACTTAGCACAGAGTTCATGCACAAGTGTTGTAAACTTAGAGGTAGTTGATAATTTTGCGTTAGAATAAATTTCTGGTAGAAAATATCTCTTTTTTTCTAAGAATGCATTTTTTTTTTTCTCATGGAAGGAGTGAAAACAATGGGTCCCTGGTTGCCCACCTAGAAGACTGCTATCAGTTTCAGTTTTTACATGAATGGTCCAAGTTCCTGGACCATTTGCCGCTTCCAGCAGGGACAGGCAGACTAAGCATCCGTGACTCTTTGGCATTGAGGCTGAAAGGATGAAAGACTCCTATCAATTTTTCTTTGTCTTCAGGGAGAAAGCAGAGCTTCCAAGAGCCTTCAATCTGGTACTCAGAACAATCAAAAATTCCTTTAGTTTTCCTCTGATTTTTTTTTTCCCATTTTTAAAACTCTTTTCTTCTTTTGATTGAATACGCTTAAACATAAGACTCTAAGGCCTTTTAGCAGCTGGTGATCCCCAGTTAAGGGCAGATACACAGGCAAGGTACATTTCCAGTTTCTAACATGCTGTCATGCCAGCCTTGCTGCTGATACAGTTGGGCATCATCATGGTTAGCAGAGGTGGGGAATTAGACATGGAAAGATTTTACCAAGTGTTTTAAAGTTCTTGTGAGAATGGGCATCCCTTGCTTTAAAGTTGCCTCAGTTCACAAGTAAAACCAAAGCAGGTTTCTTTACAATGCTTTAGGCCCTAAGTTATTACAGCGATAGTAAAGCTTTGTGCTTGTAGTAAAGCTTTCTGCATGGAGTAGAAGAAGAAAGACTACAATAGATTTAAACAGAAAACCTGACCCCATCATGTCTTTGAAACTGGTAAATAAAAGTATTCTTTAAAACCTTGTGTTTTTCTATGATAAAATCAACACGAACATTCAATTAGCACTTAGAATTCAATGTGTGCTAGTACATTTCAAGTGCTTGTTTCATAAATGTAAACATGAATTCCCAGCACTGTTAAAAGGCAATAATGATATAGGTATCCTTTCCTCGTTGACATCTATTTCTGGTATTGGAAATTTTCAGCTTATTTGGCTTTATTGGCCATTTCCCAGCAAGAGAGGGAAGGAGGGACCATAGGTGAGGAAAGGACACTAGTGACTGAATAATGTTTGAATTAATTGGCAGGGTAGTAATAAAAGCAAGAAGTAAGAAGAAAGATAAACCATTAGAAAAGTGCCAGCCAGGGATATTTTAAAATAATTTTCAGCAAATGGAGAAGATTTGTAAAGGTCTTGATATTCCCCCATATTACTGTGACTGGTGTAAGGTAAACTTATGGACTGATTGAGAAATCACATATGATTATATTTTGGAAGCTTCCATTAAACTAATACTTCTTCATAAGTCATTAAGAATTAGGTGCATTGCAAAATGCCACTGTTTTTCAAGCTGACATAAATATTGCATTAATTAAATCTATTAAGAACACTGAAATGAAATTTCATTAACTAATACTCCCTATTAGGATAATTATGACTAATTACAGTTATTAGACTAATGGCCTTAATCCTCAAGCACAATGTGTTACAGAAGGTTAAGAGGCCTATGACAAATTGAAAATCAAAAGGATGATCAAACTATTTTTTAATATTTTACACAGTCACCAACATAAGATGGTAGCTATAACAGCAACAGTTTCATCTTTTTGCAGCTCACCTCAGGCTGGGAAAGAAGATAATCTTTTATGACTGGCTAATAACTTTAGGTACCCAACAGGAAGTCCTATAATTATCCTGATTTTTAGGCTACAGTGCTCAAAAGTATGAAAAATTAACCTCTGATACGTCCCACTAAAATAAAACTGCATAATTTTATTAAAGTTTTCTGCAGAGAAGAGTGATATTTTTAAAAGGTGAAATTCCACTCATATCAAAAGGTTGTGTTTTGTATATAGCTGCACTATATCACAAAAATACTGTTTTGGGATGTATTTGCTGATGCCTCCAATAGAGAGCTACGTACAGTTTGAAAACTCATGTTAACATCTCAATATCTGGTAGCACAAGTGTGACTAAAGAAGGTGCAATGCATGACCCTTGAGTCCTACTTTGGGAGAAAGCCAAAACCTTACCAGGCAATTAAAAAACCTGTGTTACATAACGGAGACTTTTTTCTTCTTTTTGCAGCTAGAGAAATGGGTTAAGTTTCTTGGAGTTTGAGCTGCAAAAGTCAACAAGATTTTACATGAAGTAGAACTGTCCCATAACTAGAAGGTAATTGGGATTACCAGCTATGTTTTAAGAAAACACAAAATTGAGTCTTTTTCAGCTCTTGAACAGATCACCATAAGGGACTGTCTGTATTCTGAAGAATTATGAATTTCAGAACTTGAGTAGGTAGAAATGACCAGGTGTCAGAGAAAAGAAAGAATCCAAATCATATCTGATCTGGGAAACTCAAGGGGTAAGAATCTCAGAGCTCACATTAAGTTAGAATTTTGCATCTAGAAGTACTATATCTTTTAGGTGACATGCTCCAGAGACGAATTCAAAACAGGTTTGTTTATCTAAACAGTGTAGGAAGACAGTCCTTAGAGCTAGGTGCTGTAAAGGAGAATCCATCTCCCCTTCTGTGCCTGTGCAGAACAGCAAAAGAGTGAGCAGATGGAGATATCTGCCTACTGTACCCTTGAAAATAGGCTATCGTATCTCGTAGATTATATGGCTGATTGTTTAAAAATACTAAAACATTTACATGCCAGAGACAGTGTTGCCATTTTGATCAGTGTTTCTGAAGATTTGAACATAGTCGGTAAGAAGTGACACTGGTTTGAACAATAACTTTAGAGAGTCAAATATATTTTTAAATTTTATCAGTGACATTTTGGAGTTCAGATGATAATGGTTTTATATATGTAACATTGTTGTCATGTTGCAAGATAAAGTCTTTGTTATCTACTCATGCTAAAAATAGAGAGTGAAATATTTTAGATATTTGAGTCAAAGAGCTAGTTTCTTATAACTGACCTTACTTCTCTGGAGGTTGGCTCTGGCCAATCTTTATTGATCTTTTTTCTGTACAATTGATTCAATAAACTCAGTTCTTCATCTGTTTTGCTGTTGTTGTTGTTGTTTATTTATTTATATTGTGACATCTGGGTTCATTTGATTACTTTGTTGCCTCCTAAATATAGTTTCTATGGTTATATAGACTATTTCTTTCAATAGATTCTGTGATAATGATCCAGTTCTCCCTAAATTTTCACATCTCCCTCCTGTGTAGTCTCCTAATGCACAGTGTGTGCTTCTCATATCATAACAACTATACATAGCTGCAAAATGCTCTGCTTAGAGGCCTGGAAGGGAAGTTGCATGTGTTATTAATCAAGAGCCGACATGATCTTTCATGGCCAGTTTCCTTTAAGACACAGCTATTAGGGTTCAGAGTTTCCTTATCACTAGGTAATAAAGCAGGGTTTCTGCCTTGGATACATGGCACAGAGACAGGGAACACAGAGGCTGACATGCTGAATCAGACTAATGGTCTATCTAACATGATATTCTTGTGGTGATACTGAACAGTACCATATGAAAGAATTCAGAGCTGGGTATGAGATCCCTGTAACGAAAGGGACATCTCTTTGTAACCCCAGGCAATAGCTGTGAGGACATGTGTTGTGAAGCATGAGGAATGACAAGCCAAGCATGTTTTTTAATCCTTGGCAAGGTAATTGTGATTCCTATTGTTTGTATGCCATTTCTTATTCCTTTCTGAACCTTACAGTTCTTTGTCTCAAACGTATTTCAAGACAGCTACTTTGGCAGTAGTGATGGGCTTATAAATATTGCACAAGCACAATATTAAGGATGTCCTATACTAGAAATTAAGAAATATCAGAATGAAGTTGCTGATACAATTTGCACTTTCTGTTGTTTTCTATTGTACAATTTAACTGCTTATGTTCAGTGGTTTTTAATATATTTTAACAGCAACATTTTTCATAGGTCTTTCGTCTCACTAAGTACTTAGGATGAAACTTACCCTGGGGAGAACTTGCCTTGGCTGTTATCTGGAGGATCAGTCTTTGCTGCCAAAATGAGAGACTTAATGAGTGAGTAGACTGCTAGTTTTCAAGTCCTTGCTATAAAAAAAGAGAAATTCAGGAACATCTTGAAGAAAGTACAAAAATATTAACCTGTGGAGGAAAAATAGTTTATTTAACTTTAGCTGGATTTAAAAAAAAATTATTCATCATTTAGACTGTAATTCACAGTCTGACTATGATGCCTCTGAAAGTCAGGAGTTGCTCCAATTTAGGAATTGCCTTCTATAGCACCTTGCACTAGAGAGCATTACAGCCACAGAACATTCTCCCATAGCTTCATGCTGCCCCCAAATGCCCCTGTTAAATAGTAAGTAAAAAGTAGGGACAAATTGGAAAGTTCAGAGCTTGTAAAATAAAATTCTTGGCTATGCTTCAGAACAACCTTAAGGGTTTAGTTTTGGCATTTTTTTAAAAATTGTTTTAACTTAAAGCAAGAATCGGGCATATTATACTAGCCAGACACTTATTTTTAACTTCCATCCAAGTTGCAGTTATTTATTTTTGCTTTCCACCCCCCACATTTGTTTCTAATCTTCAGTGAAACTGCACTCTGCTACCTGCAAGGTTAATAGGCTGAGTAAAAAGGTGGTGGGGTTTTGTTTTTTAAGACAAAAACCATGTGACACATAAAAATTGTACCCCAAAAATAGTATTTGCCATTTTTTAATGTTTCAAAGGGCTTCAGCTGACTTATGTAGAATGATTACCTTGCAAAGAATCCATGAGGATTTAACATTATTTATCATATTTATCATTATTTATCATCTGCATAAGTACTTGTCTATTTTTTTTCCAAATAATTTACCTTGTGACGGAATGAACATCAATTGTTAGCAGTTCACAACATCATCTCTTGTAAAGATATGCAAAACTGGGTGACTTTGCAGATGTCTAATAAAGATTGACTTTTTGTTATCAATTCAGAGTTTTCATTCATTTCAATTCTACTACACAGTTCCGGTAAGTAATCGTGATTTAAATTATCACTTTGTTCTGGCATCCCCTCTTTTTTCATTTTGATCTTTGACAGTGCCTTGTCTTCACTACTTGCAAAGAATAGCTTTAGGGCAGGTGTACATCTGCCAAGTATGGTAAAGAATGATGGAAAGAACCCATTCAATTTTTCTGCAGAACTGAGGAGGGTAGACTGGTCTTCTTACTCCCTGGCAATCTAGTTTAAAATTGGTTCTTTAATTAAAAGCTGGTCGAGAAAGAATGCAGAGATAACACCACATGCTCAGATCTTTCCCTCCCTGTTTTCAACATGCCTAAAATTCAGTTTCATTGCTGCCCACAAAATCAATTTGAATCTGTTTGCCAAAGTCAAAGTCTTTGGCCCTTCTGCAGCTCACCAAGCAGGCAGTCAGACATCCCTCAGGGGACAGCTGACTGGGCTATGTGAGAACTGGGAACTCTAGTTCTTCTACAGCTTCTTGGCCCTTCACTGAGATATTAATAACCAAGGTTGTGAGCCCTTTAACAACAGCTGGCACCTCAGAAGTCATGTTTTTCTTCAAGTAACCTAACTTGCTTGAATTTATATGTCAGACTGGACTGTACTTAGCAAAACATGATAATCCATGACAAAAAGCCATCCACCAAATAAACTGTAAGAAGTAATCATACGATATGAAAGGAAACCAGAAACCTGGGATTCATTGCAAATGTCTAGCCATAAGCTTGCTTCTGTGACATACTAATTTGAATCAGCTGGAAAAATGATTAATATAAAGTAGTTGCCTTTCTTTTTCCCTAACTAGATCTTTCCCTTTATATCAGCGAGACTATTTTCCTGATATGTCTGGAAGCTTTCAGGATTTGCACTTCAGATTGCCTTTGAAGTCTCTTAATTTATGTTTTATCTATCATTTTTATTTTCCTCTCTGTTTCACCAAGACTCAGTTTCAGTTTCTTCCTCGCTTGAATGATTGCTTCAATTTGTCAGTTAATCATGTTATTTTTATTTTCCTTTCTGCTTCATTTTTAAACACACAACTGCTTAAACTGTTAAGTCTGATGGTAGTTTATCATCCACATACCTCATATCCACATCTTCCACAGCTTTTACTGTCTGAAACACAGGCAGGCTCAACTCCATTGTCTAATTCTAATGTTCTGTTGATTACAGCGTTGAGACTAGTAGGAAACAGAGCTAAAGACACTGGAGAAGCTGAAAGAACTTTCCTACGTCAATGTTCCTATCAGGAAGACCCATTTGACGTCCAGCAATACTAATGAGGAGGCTGTTGTCCTCTCAGACTTTATTCCCAGAAGATCTGCTGTTGCAAAATTAAATATTTGGGCATGTCCTAGAAGAGAATAGCTATACCCAGTGAAATGGATAATAAGTTCAGCTGAAACTTTTATTTATCCCTTCGACTTTAATGAAAAGAGATATCACAGTATCCTAGTTTATTGAACATCATTCTCAGAAATTATTTTTAAAATCAATAACATTTAGTCAATCTCAGTAAGAATATCAGGCCAAGTTAATTACTTGAAGTACCTCTTCTGTTGTTATATTCCTTAGGTAGCTTACTGCTTTTTTTTAGGCAAAATTTAAATATTATTTGATTTTACATTTCCCCTTCATCACATAACACAACTGTTTTACTGCATTTATTAGCAAATACTTGAACCAGTGTTTGAATATCGATGTTATTCATTCAAAACCTTTTGGGTAAACTTTCAGGAGTTTGCTGGGGTTCTGAACAGTTACTTGCTGTTGATCTACTAAGACTTAAACTGGTTTTCTGAATCCAGTTACAGCCCATTTTAGGTTTCAAGTAAATCATTGCTTGCTGTAGTGGCCTTCAGAAAGTCTGAAAATTATACTTTCATATTTCCGTTTATGTAAATCTGTACATAATAATTCATTTAGTGGCTCACATTTCTAACACAACTCTTGAAAACTGTGGGTATTATTTTTATCTTCAGTGGGTTCATCCATAATATTGTCCATTAAGAAGTCTAGCAGCCTGAGAGCACCCACAAATCAAGTAATTTAACTTCTCAAGCTTTCTTCATTCAGACATATATGTGCTTAGGTTTTTTGCATGTGGAATCATCCCATTTATTTTAATAGAACTATTTAAGTTGTTGTTAAGGCAGGGGCCTAAGCAAACAGTAACAGCTTCTAAAACTACTAGATAGAAGAAAGTTTTCCTCAAAACTACAAATGACAGAAGTCGGAGATTTTGCATCTCGTAATTTATAATCCAATTTGAATAGTTATTATCTTATTCTATGCTATGTCTTCGAATGAGGACAAAAGTAGGCTTTTATGTTCTTTCCATTTAAGCTCACCACAGCTAGTCAGTACTCATTTTAGAGCATTCAGTCCTCAGGTATATCCAGGATATAAGTTTTAAATGTTGTTCTGAAAGAGTTATCTCCCCAGGACTTTTAGTCTTTAAACCTATAGAGAAATTTATTTTGATTCATATATATTCTTATATATTTTTGAATATACATATATATTCTACTTCATCTTTGCAGCCTCCTTTGTGAATTGCTAGGTATAACAAGAAATATTCCAGTTGTCATGGAAAAAAAATACATTTTCTCATTATTACCCAGCTACCCTCTTTTTGATTTTCTTGTTTGAGGTGTTTGAAAAGAGAGATAATTTTGGTACTTACATAATCGAATGACAAGTGCTTTTTTCCTCCAATGCCATGATTCCCTCACATAGCTTTGATTTTTAAAAGCATCAACATTGACAAAGGGAATATGTTTCTCAAGTGAAAACTCCTTTCACTTATGGCAACAATGAAAGTAGTTGATAAAGAGCAATTAAGGCACCTTGGACTCTTCTATTGCCTTACATGTCCTGTTATCTATATCAGTGCAAAGTAAGTGCTAAATAGCTGTCAAATAATTTTCCTGTTTAAAAGTATTTTACAGTCACCTAACACTCACATTGCTTAGGTGTGAGTGACTCTACTGTGCAAAGCAGCAGAAAAATCAGACTTAGATAGTAAGCTGATAAGGCTTATAATAAAGGGTGATAATAAAGGCTTGTGGACCTTTGACACCATCTAAAGAAGATAAAATGCTTGCTCTGTAAGAAAGGATAGATGGTTAAAGGCCAGTGTCATCATATCAACCAATAGTAAGAACTTCTCCTTCTTAGAAACATAGCTTTTGTTTTGTTAGACCAGCTGTGATCTCCTGAATTTGACAGATCAGTCTTTGTCTCACCTCGATTTCCCCCTCTAGTGACGGCTTTGTTCCACAATCAATGCAAACTAACATATGCTGGCATTGCTGCTGAAACATAAGACCAACCCTCACTCACACATATTCCCATCCTCACCTGGGCACTGTCCTTCCTCTGCATGTACACAAATCTAGTCTGAATAAGGGAATTCCTGTAGTCTGAGGGGAATTAAGAAAGATTTCAAAGCGTTGGGATGGTTGGTGAAAGAGTCTGGGGCACGAGTGATTTTCTCTTCCCTCCTTCCATTTTCAGGTACAGACGTGGGATGGAATAGAAGAATTCAGTCCATAAATGGCTACAAGACTGGCGCTACAGGCAGGGCTTTGGATTCTTTGGTAATGGCTGTTTTTACATGACACCAGTCTAGACAGTGATACGTGAGAAATGTTTATCTCACAGGGGCAAAAGGATGCTGGGACAGGAATTAGCAGGGCTCATTTGGAGAGCTTTAAACTAGATTTGAAGGGAGATGGGGTTGTAGCTGGGCTTGCATCAGTGAGTGCATCAGCACTCTGGAATTGATGAAGACCGGGAGGCCTCTCACCTCCCTAGGGTGAAATCAGTGTGCTCAGCTCACTCCCTGAAATGCTGGTACACCAATGCACACAGTGTGGGGAATAAGCAGGAGGAGTTAGAAACCTGTGTTCGGTCAAGAGATTATGATCTGGTGGCAATTACAGAGACATGGTGGGACAGCTCACATGACTGGAATGTGGTCATGGATGGCTATGTCCTTCTCAGGAAAGACAGGCCAGCCAGGTGAGGTGGTGGAGTTGCTCTTTACGTAAGAGAGCAACTACGATGTATTGAGTACTGTTCAGGGACGGATGAGGAGTGAATTGAGAGTCTGTGGGTGATAATTAAGGGGCAGGCTGGTAGGGGTGATACTGTTGTGGGTGTCTATTACAGGCCACCAGATCAGAGTGAGGAAGTTGATGAGGCCTTCTACAGGCAGATGAGAGCAGCCTCGCAGTTAGAGGCCCTGGTTGTCGTGGGGGATTTTAACTACCCTGATGTTTGCTGGAAGGACTACTCAGCCAGCCAGCCACAGTCTAGGAGGTTCCTCCAGTGCATTGATGATAACTTTCTCAAGCAAATGGTGGAGGAGCCAACTAGAAGAGGAGCACTGCTGGATCTCATTCTCACTAACAAGGAGGGTCTGGTTGAAGCAGTAAAGTTGAGGGCTGCTTTGGTTGCAGCGACCGTGAAATGGTGGAGTTCAGGATCTCTTGTGGCAGGAACAGAACACCAAGAAGTATCGCAACCCTGGACTTCAGCAGGGTGAACTTTGGCCTTTTCAAACTATTGCTAGGGGAAATCCTGTGTGAAAAGGTACTTGAAGGTAAAGGGGACCAGGATAGTTGGTTAGCATTCAAGGATTGCTTCTTCCAAGCTCAAGATCAGAGCATCCCGACACGTAGGAAGTCAAGGAAGGGAGCCAGGAGATCTGCGTGGTTAAACAGGGAACTGCTGGGCAAACTTAAGTGGAAGAGGAGGGTTTATAGATCATGAAAGGAGGGGCTGGCCACTTGGGAAGTATATAAGGCTGTTGTCGGAGGATGTAGGGAGGCAACTAGGAAAGCCAAGGCCTCCTTAGAATTCAACCTGGCGAGAGGGTCAAGAACAACAGAAAGAGCTTCTTCAAATACATGGCAGATAAAACTAGCACTAGAGGCAATGTAGGCCCACTGATGAATGGGATGGGTGCCCTGGTGACAGAAGATACAGAGAAGGCAGAGTTACTGAATGCCTTCTTTGCCTCTGTCTACACTGCCAGAGGCTGTCCTGAGGAGCCTTGTATCCCTGAGGCCCCAGAGGAAGTCTGCCTTGATTGATGATGACTGGGTTAGGGAGCAATTAAGCAATCTGGATATTCATAAATCCATGGGTTCAGATGGGATGCACCCGCGGATGCTGAGGGAGCTGGCTGAAGGCATTGCTAGGCCATGCTCCATCATCTTTGTCAAATACTGGGAAATGGGAGAGGTGCCTGAGGACTGGAGGAAAGCAAATGTCACTCCAGTCTTCAAAAAGGGCAAGAAGGAGGACCTGGGTAACTGTAGACCAGTCAGCCTCACCTCTATCCCTGGAAAGGTGATGGAACAACTTGTTCTTGGTGCCATCTGAAGGCATATCAAGGAGAAGAGGGTCATTAGGGGCAGTCAACATGGCTTCTGCAAAGGGAAGTCATGCTTAACCAACTTCATAGCCTTTTATGAGGACGTAACAAGGTGGATAGATGATGGCAAAGCAGTGGATGTGGTCTACCTTGATTTCAGTAAAGCATTTGACACAATCTCCCACAGTATCATTGCTGCTAAACTGAGGAAGTGTGGTCTGGACAATCAGGTGGTGAGATGGACTGGGAAATGGCTGAAGGAAAGAAGCCAGAGAGTTATGGTCAATGGGGCAGAGCCTTGTTGAAGGCCTGTATCTAGTGGAGTGCCTCAAGGGTCAGTACTGGGACCAGTACTATTCAATATATTCATCAGCGACTTGGATGAGGCAATAGAGTGCACTGTCAGCAAGTTTGCTGATGACACCAAACTGGGAGGAGTGGCTGATATGCCAGGAGGCTGTGCTGCCATCCAGAGAGACCTGGACAGGCTGGAGAGTTGGGCAGGGAAAAATGTATTGAAATATAACAAGGGCAAGTGTACAGTCCTGCATCTGGGCAGGAACAACCCCAGGTTCCAGTATAAGTTGGGGAATGACCTGTTAGAGAGCAGTGTAGGGGAAAGGGACGTGGGGGTCCTGGTAGACAGCAGGATGACCATGAGCCAGCACTGTGCCCTTGTTGCCAAGAAGGCCAATGGCATCCTGGGGTGTATTAGAAGAGGTGTGGTTAGTAGGTCAAGAGAGGTTCTTCTCCCCCTCTACTCTGCCCTGGTGAGACCGCATCTGGAATATTGTGTCCAGTTCTGGGCCCCTCAGTTCAAGAAGGACAGGGAACTGCTGGAGAGAGTCCAGCGCAGAGCCACAAAGATGATTAAGGGAGTGGAGCACCTCCCTTACGAGGAAAGGCTGAGGGAGCTGGGTCTCTTTGATTTGGAGAAGAGGAGATTGAGGGGTGACCTCATTAATGTTTATAAATACATAAAGGGTGAGTGTCATGAGGATGGAGCCAGGCTCTTCTCAGTGACAACCAATGATAGGACAAGGGGCAATGTGTACAAACTGGAATGTTGTGGATGTTGTGGAGTCTCCTCCTCTGGAGACATTCAAAACCTGCCTGGACGCCTTCCTGTGTAACCTCATTTAGGTGTTCCTGCTCTGGTGAGGGGATTGGACTAGATGATCTTTCGAGGTCCCTTCCAATCCCTAACATTCTGTGATTCTGTGAATCTACCTGGAGAAAGAGACTGAAGTTACACCAAGTTGCACTGAAATAGAAGAGGTAGTGGCACAGGGATAAGGTGATGCAACCAGGGCTGGAGGGAGAGGGTGGAACAGCTGGTCCAGCAGCAGTGCCAATCCTTGCCTGCCTGAACTGACTCTAAGACTGGGGCCTCAGTGTGCGGATATCAGTATGAAGCAAGTTTATTAGCTGAAATGTATTTCGTATTAGTCCTTGTGCTCACAGATATGCGAACATTTAGACAGGAGAGATAGACATTACTGAGACAAGACACAGTAATTATGAACTGGGGATACAGAAAGTTTTGAGATGACTTCCTGTATCTTTGTTGCAGGAATAAAATCAAGTCTCCTTTGCTGCAATTTGATTCTAAGTCATTTCTCATTTTATATGCTTATGCGAGACCTTTAAGTTTCAGAGAAACGATTTGATCTCTTCCACGTAATCAAAAAACCTTAGTAATGATGCCTTTATGATACAGCACAACTTTGTGAAATAATCTCCCATTGTATTTTCCAAACAAGATTTCTGCTGAAGCATTCAATTCTGATACAGCACTTACCTTTTTAACTGTGCATTTAATTCTTAGCTAATTGCCATCAATATTTATGCTGTTGAACTTTTATCTTGCTACATATTGTGTAACTGCTACCATTAGATCATCTCCCAAAGGTTTTCTTTTCAGATTTGTATAACGTATCCATGTCATACTTTTGCAAAGCACAGATTTTTATAATATTGTTAAACTGTCTAATACTCAGTTCATACTTTGGAGCATAACTGAAGTTGACTGCCTCTAACAAATTTAGTAAATTCACATTCACTTTTTAATGTAAAAAGGAATAATATATCAGTAGTGCTGCTGTCCACTATTCTGTTCTGATTTCTAGAGTTCCTTGACAACAGGTAACTTAGTATTCTGAAAGCAAAATGCATCGGGAGGTGTAAGTTGAATTTTAATCCCTTCAGTCTCAGTAATTTTCTAGGTGTTTTGCATGTACAGTCACAAAAGCCCCAATTTAAGCTACCCTACAGAAACCGAGTATTTTCATTTCCAGATAAATGTGACATAGAAAGAAATGCCAGTCACCTTCTCATCTAGAGGATACTTAAAAAACCTTGTAAAACCCTTGTGCTGGCTACTGGTCCTCCAAGGGACCCATGGCTGTCCTGCTATGTCTATACTGGTAAACAGGACAGGGCCAGGTGCGCACTAAGGTAATGGCACATGATCACCCATAGTGTTTAACACTAGGTCCAGTCCCTTGCATGTATTTTGCTTGTGTAAATGAGCACTGTCCCATACAATGCCCAGATAAGGTTTGGCAGAGTAGCATGTTCCAGTGACTATTCCAAATAAAGATGAAGCCTCCTAATTTTGTGGGCTTTGGCACGCAAACTGTGCCATGCAACTTGGCCTTAAAGCCAGAGAACAATATATATTAAAAATAAGGACCAAACCTTTAAGCACATCTGAGTCCTGAGTCCTGAGAGCAAAGGAGAAAATTCAACTTTAAACCAGGTAACCAAATGTGAAAATTCTCTTTGTCCAAAATGTTAAGGAATATTTTGAAGAGAGAACTGAATATAAGTTTCACTCGTGTTGCATGCAAGTTGTGAGTAAACTGTACAAAGGTGGTCTGTTTCATGACATTTTTCAGATTTCATTTCTTTCTACTCTTAGCATGGCACAAATGCCAAATACAAATTAGAGAGAGCCAATAGCTGGGATTTTCACTACTCTCTTGCTATTCTGCACAAACATGCGAGAAAGATTCAAGTTGGTTAACTAATCCAGAAGAAGGATTTTTGTGTTTGACATGTTTCAGGTAACAGCTGAACAGAACTCAGTGACAAAAAATTTTGGTGAGTTCATGGGGATAATCAGCTGAACATACAATTGCAACATATAACTAGGTTTATAATAGGCATGAAGATCTTTAGAGTCATGCACTGAAAATCTCAAAGAAAATAAAAGGCCATAGTCTTTTGTGTTAGGCATGTCTGTAACCATTATGGAATATGGACACTGATTCTGGTACCCATGCATCAATACACTTCAGATCTTCAGTGTGCTAGGTGAACAGTCACAACCATGATTAAAAAGGAGTGGGGGAAGCCAAAGATATAAGAAGCTAAAATGTTTATTTTATCATGTTCTAGAAGAATTCACAGTATCTAGAAAAGAATTTATTCACAGAATTCTTCAAAACACTGTGAAGATAATTAAATTACTGGCAATTATAATTTTACAGCTGGTTTTACCAGTTTGCTTATACTATTCCCATAATTTTATCTCTGTGCTGCAAAGTTCATCAATGTTGTAGCAGAAGATTTAAGACAAGCCATAAAGCCATATGCACTGTCTGATGTGTGTGCAAAGAGCAAGACGTAGTTTTTTGGTTCAGTTGCAGGCTTTGTCTTGGTTAAAGGATATTCTGTTAAGACCAATTGAGTTTTAATTAAGATAATCAGAAGACAGTTTAAAATAAGGAACTTCAAATTATGCACATTTGGAGGCAGGGGTGGGAGCGGGGGGAAAGAAGGAGAATTGGAAGTGTAGGCATTTTTTCAAAAACCTAGCTCTCCTGCATTAGCCAGACATATTATATTGGTCTCCCCAGTGCCAAAAGAATGGAAACATGACTGAATGCTATAGAGAAGATTACAAAATCCTATACTATACACATAGCCAAAGTCTGTTTCACTGTAACACCTTGCCTTGGATTTCAACACTCACAGATCTTTGAAAAGAGACATGGAGAAGCAGATAGGGTTCCATAAAGGCTTTGGTACTCATTGGGGAAATGGAGATCTCAGTGACACCAAGTTTATTATTCAGGCATCTTAGCAACACACTAATTTCCTTTATTTGCAAGAAAGTAGTTCTCTTACAATGATTTACAGAAGAGCAGATTAGCGCTGATAACAGCTGTGGGAACTAACATATCCTCAGCTGCAGTTTTCCTCGATCGTAAGAATCTCACTGTAAACCAGGGTCATACCTTTTGTCCAATTATTCTGTCATCTCACATTAAGCTTATGCTGAACTATCTCTCATGGGCAAATTTAAATTATTTTGTCACTTGCTCCTCTTAGGCAACCATGAATCAGCTGGATTTCCTTTCCACATGGTTGGAGGAGGGGTGAGAATCTTTGCTACTTTTACTCTATTGCTAATTATTTGATAGTGTCTCCCCCATCCTAAGTTTGTGCTCATCTATATTTGTTTCTCCTCTTTGCTCAGTGACCCATAATAGAACTCATTAATAGCCGGATGTCTTTAGGGAGCACCCTCTTTGAACAAGTTACATTATATAACGGTAATTAAGAAACATTTGGAAGCTGTTACATGTTTAATCCTGATATTTATGACAGTTTCTAAAATCAGCTGGACATTAAACTCATTTTGCAGCAGGTTTTCTTATGGCTGACTCTGAACACCTCATAAGCAGGTTGTGCACCAACGTATTTCTTAAGTAGATAGCAACTGAAAGCCTAAAGTACTGCAGCAGGAGTTTCCATTCCAGTACATCACAGAGTGATATGCCTGGTGACGTGTGGTAGTCACAAAGATATCTAAACCCGGAGCCCAATTTTAGTCCTGGGTCACAAAACACTGCTGTAAAGGCTCCTACTAGATATCAAATCATTGGGATGGATATGTTATCACTTTAAACAAGCTGAAAAGAGCTGTCTTAAAAATTCCAGCAACTGGAATTCTTCCACTACTCAAACCCAGAAATTTAATAGTCCAAATAACTCTCCCCAGACTTTTATGGTGGCACTAATGTCATAAACACACTGTTCGCAGTGAGTGTAAAAATTAAAGGTGGCTAGTAAGTAGTTCATGTATATCTCACTGTTCTGGAGGAGACTTTGCATTTTAAATTCTGGAGGTACAGGGGCTTATGTTTAAAAAGAATTAGGTAGGTATTAAACTAAGGAACCTCTGAATAAAAGAGATTTTCAGGTCACATGCACACATGTGAAGGCCAATTTCAAAAGCTGGAGAAAGCATCTTACATGGCATTGAACCATTGCTGAAAATCCTCACGTGTAAGAGGATTATGAGCTGCTATTGCACTATTGACGTACACAAACACGAATAGTATGTCCCACTTGATGTCCAGGAGAGCTAAAAATATGTTTTTGGTAACAGATAAACAAATATGCTTCAAGAAGTAGCTGATGCAATCCAGCAGGAAAAGATATCCCAACAGCAAGCTATAGAGGAAAGAAAATTTAATAAATAAATATGCATATGTTTTTAAACAACTCTTTAAAAATGCAGAATAGTGAACTATCGCAAAAAGTCCTTTCCAGTAAAAACAAAACAAAACAAAACAACCCATCATGGTAAGGCAAAATGTACAATTTTCTTGCTCACATTTTAATACAAATATGATATTTTAGCTATAAATCCTACTCATACAACTAGTGTTATTGAAGTTGAAAAGAAATCTGTAGGTAATTATTGGCAAAATGATGTACATCAGCAGCAGGAGGGCAGTGTTCTCAGTTTCACTTAATGAATCATGCTGGAACATTTGTTTGATTTCTTTGAACAGTTTTTGATTACCATCTGTTAGAGATGAAAGAGTAACAGTTATCATGCTCATCTATCTATTGGAAAATAAAATAAAAAAAAGACAGAGAAAGTGAAAGTAAATACAGAATTGAGCTAGACTGAAATTCTGTTAAAAATCTGTCTAAGAAAAATGAAAAAATGGTGGAAATCAGGAGATCAATTAATGATTTCTGGGAAGAGTCCATGCCACAACTTTCAGCAGTTTAGTGGGTACTGAGAGTTTGACATGTGCCTGTCATTTTGGAGACTTCAGAAACTTTGATACCAACATGGCAACAAAAAGGCAGGGTGTGGTGAGTTTGTTGATTAAAGGGAAAATGGCAAGAGGAAGTGAGTGTTAAGGGTCTAAGCCCCTGTCTTTCCTTTGCTCCCTCGTGTGGCTGACCTAGAGGAGCTGCTCAGTGTGTGTGGGGTCAGATGTTTCAAAGACCTAGTGCTCTCTCTGCCCTGGGAAGGTAATAAAACTGATTTAGAGACTCCTTGTGTGGTTACTGTCCTAAAGTGATGGTGCATAATACCTATTTATAGTGCAGAAGAAGACAGGGAAGAAAATATCGGTCAACATCTTTATAGCAATGGCTCGGCCTTCCCACTTGAGCAGATGCTTAGGTCAGTGTCATACAGGTACATTTCTTAAAGGAGAGAAGGGATGCTCAGAGAAATCCAATCAGATTATGACAATCAGATGCTCATGTTTTTGACAAAAGCTAAAATGATGATTTATAAACTTCTGAAAGAGGACTTGACAATGTAAAAGCTTCTTCTGCCTTCTTCTTGAGATAATCACGGTAGAGATGGAAATACTTTCAAGGTCATTCTCAATGGATAGGGATCATTTATAAATGCTTCACTGGAAAGACAAAACAGTATTTACTGCATCCAACCTAATGAGTCTGTGATACAAGTGCACTTGCTTCCTGTCACCTGACCTTATGGATCATAAAGAGTTTTACTCCTTGATGATGAACAGAGATGAAAAAACAAAATCCAAACACAGAGCCACTCTATTTCCTTATGTTCTTTATTTAGACCTCCAGATGAATGGCTGCACCACAGGAAAGGAGTCCTTTGCTCCTGTCCATTGATGAACAAAAAATACTTCAGACACAAAGGAATTATCTGCCTAATGGTCTTAGTGGGCAAAATTTTGGGAGTCATTATAATTTTCTAGAAACTTAGAATTGTTCATCTAACGTATTTGTAGAAAAACAAAGTGTTTCCACTTGGAAAGGACTTGCAAACTCTGTTAGGAGTCATAGTGTCATCCATATAGATCCTAAATTATTCATAACAACATACTGTTAGATAGAAAATGACATAAAGGTGTTTCACCTTGGGTTTTTTGTAGTTGTTGGTGTTGTTTGGGGTGTTTTTTCCTATTGCCTGGCACAGAGAAAGAAGCCTCTGCTGACTCATTGAACGAAACAGCTGAGCCTCATGGTCCCTGAGGCTCTTCTTACCTAGCTAGTAAATAAATCTGAAATTGCCAATTCTCATTACGTGATAGATCTTGAGCACAGAAGTAGGAAATATATCCTAAGGGATGAAAGACAGCCTTGCCTGAGGACAGCTTAACATTTGCTGGAAACAGGATCAATGTAGTTTTTTGTAGGTGGGGAGGGAGGAGTTTTCATGGAACAAATATATTCATCCATTGGATATCTGCATACATGAATAGGCTACCACGCTAAATGACTACTGCCAAGATTATGTTTAAGTTGTGTTTACCATTAATTTATAGTTAAATCAAGGTTATAGTTTCCATAGTTGTAGCTGTGGTCCTTATGTCCCTAATACAGTTTTTCAGGTTTCAAACGTAGCCTTAGTGCATAAGAACAACACAGCAAAAATGATGTGGTTACAATTTAAAATAATTAGTGATCTAAGAAAATCTATATGCAGTTTCAGAAAAAAAACCTCAACCAAACAAACATTTCTTAGTTTAATATGGAACCTGGATATTTGCTGCTGGAATGCTTGCCAGAAAGGTTAACATTTGAGTACATCTCTCTAATATCTAACTTAAATCATAAACAGTCTTGTAAGAAATCTTGGGAGTCTGTGCTTTTAAGACTGAAAAACAGTTATGTCAGTAAGTGCATATTAAGTGTATTGTTCTTTGCTTTACTCTGCTTTGAGGCCAGTTTTCTTGCAACACGAACACAGCAAATCAGAAGTTTTGAAAGTAAGGCATGAAAAAAGACTGAGAATTGTATTGATTATATTCCTTGGCTTCACCATCTGCCTGCACTCTGTTGCATTCACTCGTTCCAATAAAATCCCAGTGAAATAGAGATGAGATATGTATCTCTAGCAGAGCTGGCAAATCAGCTACTATAGCTGAAAAAAAACCCAAAACATTTAAAGTTCACATTTGATACAGAACCCTTCTCCCATGCAACACACAGGTTTTAGCTTCCCTCTGTATTTTGTACTTTGTTGCCTTGGCAAATGTTAGGCATGTAGAGAATCCTCCAAACAAAATAAATAAGTGTAGGTCTGTATTTTAAATAAGTACTTTTCTCCTACTGCTGCTTTTACACACAAATCTAGGAGAAAAAATGCTGCATTGTGACAGCTCTGACCACCCTCCATGACAGGTCAGCAGATGGTGTCTTTAAGTGATGAATCTGACAACTTTTGGGGGTCCGTTAACTGAAAATGAAATATTGTAAAGGAAAAATGTGCACTGGCTTTCAACTACAGTTTCCTAGTGCTAACCAACAAAAGCATAAATGAGGATTCAGTGCTGGTCAAAGAAAATAATTTGCTAACGTGATTTGTGGGCCATTAATCTTAGTTGCCCATCCTTCAGTTTCAGTCTGAAAAACATTTTAGCTCAGCAGGTGATGTCAGTGACAAATGAACAAGATTAAAATAAAGTGATGTGGACAAAGAAAACTGTCTCAAAATTAATCTTCCTGTATTCTGAAACTACTACGATTCTTGTGTTACTGGAAAAAGTGCTGGTGGCTCTGTGAACATAATCTGAGAGAATTAAGAAATAGTCTTGCGTGATGGTGAACTTTTTAAAAGAAACAGAACCTTCACAAGAAGCAACAGACATTATGTTCCTTGTATGATTCAACTGAATCTTTCAGGCTTTGCCTTATCTCAGGTCAGGTTGTTTATCTGGATGGTAAAATGCACTGCACCTAAAGCTAAAAGTGCTATTAGTGGCTATGGAATTTCCACACTGAATTGAGGTCACACATTAGTCAGATGGCACACCACAGTGTGCCCAGCAGTCCAGAAACAGTCCAGCTGTGGGAGTATGAGAAGCAAGGAAGAGGGGAATGCATGTGCATAGCACAGCATTTGTGCCGAGTGAAGATATTGAAGACAGTGAAAACAAATCAGCTATGGGAACACCAGCCTGCAGAAGGGGATGGTGTACCCCATGGGAAATGCATAGAAGATGGCAGAAAGAGAAGTGGGAGGGTACCAAGATAGGATCGAATGCTCCTCGTGGTACCCATATTGGCTTATTGAAGGATGGTGGATTTCGTTGTGCAGATACCTGCTCACAGTACAGGTAAGGGCTATGTGCCCAGAGATGCTTGAGGAACAATTGTGCTTCCCTCAGCAAGATGATCTTAAGCAAGAGTTTGTGATCATCATTCCCCCTTTCATTCTTTAAAAACCAGCTAGTGCTTTGGATCGTTCTCTACTGTCTACTCACACAAGATGTGACACAATATAATTTAGAAATGCAGATATCTGAGTACGTGTCTGTGATTTAGTAGGTTTCTAAGTTTTGACAGAGATATAGGAACTTCCAGACCAAAGGTTTTCAAAATCAGCAGTTGATGTAAGTTGGATTTATACTTGCACAGTAAAAAAGAAAAAAAAAAAAAAGAAATCAAAGAAAATACAAGACGATAACAAACTAGTCCCACGCGGTCCTTGTTGCATGAGATAAATTTTAGGCTTAATTACACTAAATTTTTGAACTCAGGACAAAAAGATTTGTTAGCTTGTTTAACCCTGAAGAAGGAAAGCCGAGGGAGGTTATTACTGATAAATAAGTAAATATCCAGGAGCATTTATCGATGCAAATGATGCAAGACGAGTTGGGACAACTTAAGAGCTAGGATTCCTGGGGTTCTGGAGACGGTTTATGATCCTGACATGAATATTAGTTTTCAAACACAATGTCAGATGACATCAAATCTATGGTGTGACATATGGCTATCTGAACATGGAACCCTGTCTACCACCTCAATTATGAATTCTTGTTATGTCCCCAAAAGAGGAGGAGTTTTTGTCCAGTGGACAAGTTCGGTCAGGCCTATGTCAAGGATTGTTCTGTTCAGTGTCTTTAAGTCGCAAAACTGTGAAGGTGTATTCAAAAAGTCCTTTGTGAGTCAACAATATTGTTATGTTAGGCTTGATGTTGAAAAATGTAAGTCTAGAAGAAACAGGTCAGGAGGGACAGAGAGGAACAGTCGTATGTCTGGGAATTGGAAACAAATATAGGTAAGAAAGAAGAGAAGGATCACAAGGATGCCTTCTGAGACACTGAGAGCAGCAGCATAACTGAAGTAGCAAGGACTCATTTTTTTAAGTTGGCTATGGGAGTCCACCTGGAAAGGGAAGGTATCTCAAGCAGATATTCTACAGGGAGTGGTCCAGTAGATCCAGGGGAGAATAATACAGCAAACTGTTGGTAGGATAGGGAGGCCACACGTTCCTTAAAGTGTCTTAAGAATATGAAATGTAACATTTTAAAACATTTTAAAAATTACATCAAAAAAAGTACTGGAAAACAAAACAAACCAACCAACCAACAACACAACGAAAGAAAACAAGTAACTTGTTTCACCTATAGACAGTTGTAATGTCTTGGAGAAGTGAGGCAAAGTAGGGAGAAATTACACAGAAACAGGAAGAGTGACCATTAGCCTGTGTACGTGGAGAGTGGTTTGTGAGTCATTCTTTAGTATCCCATTCACTTGTCTAATATCCTGCAACTGACTGGCAGTTAGTGCACTTGAAAACCTGGGCACACATTCATGTGTTTACTCTTCACATGCACAAACCACCTTGCTTCATGGATGTTAGGTGATAATGTATTAGGACTCCCAGGGTATCTTCCTTTAGGTGCAGCGTGGTGGCTGGCTGCTTTGCTCTGGTCAGAGGTGCTAACTCTTGCTTAGGCTCATGCTTTGGAAAGACATTGGTTGGCGACTTATGTGCCTGATGCTAATGGCAATGGACATTTAGCCTGGGGGTTCTTGGATATTCTGGGAGAGAGGAACCAGGGGACAGTGGCAGACATTTTACCTCAAGAAAATCCTTTCCTGGAGGGGAATGATAAAATGGAACCTAGTCTTATTACAGATGCAGAAAAAAGAGAGTGGTGCAGAGCAGAAAAAAAACCCCAAACCAACCAACCAACCAACCAACCAACCAACCAACCAACCAACCAACCAACCAACCAACACCAAAGAAACAATCAAACCAAGAAAACATTAAACATCTGCAAAGATGATGAGAAGATATTGGCGAGATTAACTGATAGATAGAAGGAAGTGGAAGTCAATCCTGACATCTACATAAACATTTATCTTAATTTTAACACAGTCATTATCCTTTGGGACCATTTTTCATCATTTTTCTTGTATGACTGCTGTGGAGATCTGCTGTCCTTGTAGAAGGGAGAAGAAACTGTCACTGTTCCTAAACTTGTGTCAAAGTTTAAAGCAAGGCAACAATAAACCATGGCAGACACTCTCTGTTACCCCCTTACCTCCTGCCACCCTCTCCTTTAGATCAGTAAGATGGTAGGAAGATAAGGAGGAAGGAAGAGAGACTTAGACTTCAAGTTGGAAGGGTTTAAAGGGTTTTACTAATGCTACTAATAAATAGAGAATATATACAAAATATACAAAACCAATCTTGAATGCTCGATATAGAGTTGGCGTCACTCCAGCAGCGGTGGAGCTGGGTGGGGGGAGCTGGCATGGCTCCAGCAGCTGTAGGGCAGGTACCCTGAAGTCATGGGTGGGACTTCATCAGCAAACCAGAAACGGGATTTCAGGGACTGCAGGGCCTCGGGCCTAGTATCACAGGCATGCAGAGAGGGTCCTCTTTAGATGACAACCATGGTCAAAAAGAGCCAGGCCCTCGCGATCACCCTTTTATATAGAGGGTATGACGATTATGGGATGGAATACTCAGTTGGTCAGTTTTAGTCACCTGTTCCATCCACCCCTCCTCAAACGCGCCCCTCTCACGACGGAACGTGGGAAATCTTATCAGTCTTTCTTGGCTACCATAGGAATAAATCTAAACATGAGCTTCTTCAACATTCCATTGATCTTCTTATCAGCACCGAGTACAGCATCCGAGGAAAAATATGCAGGCAAAAACTCAGAAAATTACAGCCACCTAGAAGAACTTAGCTGAAAGGAAAAGTCACTAAAAGAGAACAGGTCTTGTTTTTAACAAAACCAGGACAACTTGATCTCTTTCTATAACGTAAAACTTGTAGAATCAGGTGAATTTGTGTCCATATTGAGCTCCCACACTCATGAAGTCAATAAAAATGTTGCTGCAGCTGTTGAAGAGAAATTCTGCTATAAAGCATAAGAAAAGCAAAAGACAGTGATTTATTCCTTTTGTTCAGTGCTCTAGATGTAGCACACAGGCACTATGTAGACAAGCATTCTTTTAGGCTTCAAACAGTGGTCAGAAATCTATAAGGTTTGGGAAAGTTCATCTAACCTTTCAGGCTTCCTTGTGTGCCTCTCGCTTCATGTATCTGTAATTTCCAAGAGTTACTGAGTCATCTTTCATTTATTTATTTGTTTATTGCCATTTCACTGAGGAAGGAATGTCTTTCTCTAGCCATCATGGAAGACATTTTTGGAAGGGTAGGACATATCCCTATCCAGTTTAAATTTGTTCTTTATGCCACCCAGATACAGTAACCCATGTGTCCGTTGCTGTGTCTGGTCCAGGATCCTCTCTGTTGTACCTCAAGATTCAGCATTTATCTTCCAATTAGATAAGAAACAACTACCTGCAGATATGTGAGGTGCATAACCTCTAGGTCTAGCCAGTTATTTGTAAATAATACAGGTGGTATTTTGTGACTGTCAGAGAGTTAGTTTCTGATAGGGACCAGTAACAAGATGCTGCCAGAATGAGCCCTATATTGGGAGGAGTGGGGCTCAGGGGCAAGAAAAGCTTTATAGAGAAGCTACAAAAGAGAACGTTGTACTCCCTCTAAAAGTTGGTGCAAATGCAGCTCTCCTTCAGAAAGTGGCTCTTCCATAATCAAATCTGCAAAGCATGGGAGACTGATGCTGCTTCTTGTGATAAAATATTTCCTTTAGAAAAAGATAGTTTAAGTAGTAGTTAAGTTCTTATATATTACCAGATCAAAAGCCTGTGATGTCCTGTGGCTGGGAATTTTTGTAGGTAAATCTTGAAATATTGCTGAGATTTTCTGTGATGCTACTGAAGCCTATTTTCTTCTCTGGGGTATAAACAGAGGAAGAAACGTGGCAGCTGCACGTCACCCAGATGTGGCCAAAAGAGTTTTGGGATTGTGAAAAATGAAGGATTTCAGCTTGCTGCTTGGAGAACCACGAAGAAAATTGGCAAAACTTGCAAAATGTCCTAATCACCTAAATGCACTCTGACCAGCTAGTTTAGGGGACGTCAGTCCCGTTCATTACCTGCTTGCGTGTGGTCTTAGACATCCAAGATGCTCCTTTCAGTCTATTTATCAAAAATGCTCATATGGGATATCCAGTTTCTAACCAAGCGGGCAGACATATTTCTTCAGATACATCTTATACGTGGCATCCACATGAAGTTTAATGGAGGCTTCTGCAGTAACAGCATACCTGGCCGTCCAGAATCTGCGCCAACTTTTAGCTTTGCAAATCAGCATAGATATGCCTGCATTATGCTGCTGCAAATGAACACAGAACCAGGCTTCAAGATGTTCTCTAAACTCACAGAAAACATTTATCTTGCAAACACCTATTTTTTTTTTCTTATTTTCTCTACCCATCTGAACAGGATATTTTTACACTCAGTTTGTGTGAGCGGTATACCAATTTTAACAACTTTGAGCATGTCAAGAAAATATTTCTTGCTGCTCAGAAAACAGGACGCTAATCTCAAAACCAGCACAGATATCTCCTTGTAAACTACCAATTAGGCAATAAGGCTCAACAGGGCATGCAGTTATCATAGAGTAATCATATCTGTGGAGATTTATATGGCATAGCAGAATTTAATGGCATAAAAGATGTGAAATAGCATAGGTGATATGAAATCAGCTGAATAAAAATTATGGATGATATGCTCAGTTCCTGAAATATTTTTTCAGTGGAGTCACAATAAAATTAGATGGACAGGACACAACATCAAATTTTGAAATTTAAAGTTTTATTCTCTGTATGTATGTGTTTAAAGATTCTTTTTTGGCCAGATTCATGCAGTACCAGATTGTGGTACCTTTTACAGAAAGTCTGGTATTAGTCCTCAACAGCAGAAAGTCTTTTGGAAAGTGTTCTCAATCCCCTCCCTGTCAGAGGACTAGAGCCAACATTGCCACTAAAAGAGCTGCTCTGTCGGAAATGAAAATCCTGAACAGAGACCTGCATGAGTAACAAGCTATTCCTTCTTGGCAGAAACCCAAAGGGAAGGCAGGTGGCAGTAGCACTGCCACTACTCCGATGATGTGAATCTCTCTGCAGAGGTCTGGGGGTTCTGCCATATGAAAATACGACGTACAACATTTTTATTTGATTTGGTGAATTTAGGTCTTTTGATTTTCTTTTCACCTGAAACAAATGCTCTGGTGTTCTTTAACAGTTGGGGAGAGAAAATCCACAATAGTCCGATTGTATTGAGATACTTTAGTGTGAAAGCACTGAATATGTGAAATGTAAGCGTATGATGAAATGTGATAAGGGAAGGGGCTTTCTCTTACCAGCTGCCAAAAATCCAGCATACAGAGGAGGCACAAACCACTTTAATAACTGATAAGTTCTTTCAATACATCCTGTGAAAACAGTCTATTTAAAACAATGAAAATGCCTGAAAACCTAAGCAGCCTTTTTCCAAGAATAGATGGACTTAGCTAAATGAAGGCGAAAAAAAAAAATTAAATTAATCTACTATTCAGAGCTGGATTAAAACATAAATGTTTTAGGTATAATTATTATGAAGAAATATTTTTATGAGCTAGCAGGCTACTACCTGCTGATAGCTGCCTGAATCTGAGAGCCCATCCATTGTGTCTACAGGCAGTGAAGTTGTCAGGTAGACCTCCCCCATTAAAAACAGATAGGGACTGAACCTCTTCCTTTGCAGGACACTTCAGCTCCCCTGAGGAAGAAGGAGGTGGCAGCACAAGCAGGTCGGATGAAATGTCCCTACAAATATAAAAGTGACTTCTTGCCAGGTAGGTTCCTTCCACCAGACTGACAAACATAATAAAACTCAGGGTGTTTCAGCTATCTGGGCACAGTGTGTGTGATCCCAGTCTGGAGGTTACATGTAGGTTGAACATGCAGGCTCTGTTACCTTGCATGCTGCTGCCAACATGTATAAATGGCAGTTGATCATGTTATGAACTACTTTACAATGCTAAGCTTTAATATGTCTCAAACAGTGTCTGAAAGGTTTCTAATGAGACAGTGTTTGTCAAATCTGCTCCTTAACCCAAATATTTTTCACTCTTTCAGGTTTGTTAAACTACTGGAAACCCTGAATCATCCTGCCTGGTGCCCTGTCAGTTGTACTGCAGAGGCAGGAGAGCTGGGAACTTCCAGATGAGGAGACTGGGAGAGCCGTGTGAGGACTAGGAACCATGGAGTGAACCCCGTGCACTGAGTTGGTGACCATGGCATTAGGAAGGAAAAGAGCAATTACACTGAGTTGTCATGGAGTTCATAACCCACAGTCAACTAAGAGATAGTTTAGTTTCCTTGACACTGAATCAGAAACGGATTTTCAGGAAACAAAAAAAAAGGAAAATAAATCCAGAAAAGAAAGAACTATTCCTCAGTTTTTGATCTCACTTTGAAGCAGATGACTGTAAACTCTCTTTTGGAATTATTCCATTTTGATTAAAATGCTTAACACTCATTAAAGCCAACAGGAAGTAGTGAAAAATCTCTCGTTAGTCTCTCAGTTGAGAGATTTATATAGAAAAAGGACATCACAGTTTCTTTTCCTGCTCTGCTGAATGCGTGTTTATGTAAAACAAAAGAGTGTCATGGAAGACTGACAGTATGCTTCTGCAACCCATCCTGGAGTTTTGAGTGGGAGGTAATGATCTACCGGTGAAGCTCTAAGGCTTGACTAAGCAATCTGCATGTGATCTATGGAATTACAGTAAACACAAAGACCATGATCATGTGTTAATTTATGTCCAGCTGCATTTGATTTAATGGCACAGCAGTGATATCCTGGGACTTCTCTCTCTGAGAATGCTCAGTCACACCTACCGGCTCTTGTTACCGCCCTGGTAAGAATAAGAAATGCTCGGAGTAAAAAGAGAGGGACAGACTGAAAAGGCACCTCCTAGGAGGTGGCATCAACCCTCTATAGGTAGAGGAAGGAAATGAACATCGGTATTCTACACAACTGAGGGAGGACTTTAAATTGCTAAATAACAAGGACTGTTGATCAGACTTGTGCTTGCAGGTTACAATTTGAGTATCTAGCAGTACATTTACTTTGCTTTTCTGATGATTGCCAAAACCAATACAAAACAAGAACAACTGTAAAATTAAGATTTTATGTAGAGAAAAGAAAAAAAATCACATCATTTTATTCTTACCATATTTTTCCTTAATTTTCAGTTTGCTTCAAGAGAAAATGGGTTATTCTCCTTCCTCAGAGGGACTATAGCTGTGATTACCACCCAGAATACTGCACATTTCATGGATGTTGCATTGAGAAACATCCATAGATCTAACTTCACCTTTCTTTTCCAGAGTAATTGCTTATCACTTTTTGTGATACTACATTCTCCTTAGTTGTTTTAAATATTTAAAACTACAGAGATCTGTGAAAAGTGGTTTTTCTACCAAGTGTTTATAAAATAATTAATTTTCCATGTAAGTTTCCATTGTTCTGTTAAAATTTCCATGTCAGTTCACGTTTGAAGGTATAAAGTACTGAATTTATCATTAATTTCCAGCACAAGCTCTATTTAGTTGTGGGGTTTTTTGTGGGGTTTTTTGCCCCTTTTTTTTTTTAAACCAACTATATGTTGAGGTTTCTTAATTAGAAAAATAATCATGTGGTAAAATATGTTGCCCTGTAGCTATTAATATTTTTGTTTCCAATATGCATTTTCTTTGCGCGTGACACGTTTAACATATTTAAGATTAATCCTCTGCAGTTATTTGGTAACTTTTGCAATACAGTTTTTCTGCCTCCTTGTTAATCTACTACATGGTGAAAACTGAATTAAGTAGTATGAATATATTCATAACTGTTTTTCACTTGAAATATGTATTCCTTTTAAAATTTAAAGTTAAACTTAGGTTAGTTTGTTTTGTTTATGGTTAACACTTATGAACGATGAAACACATGACACAAGTCATAGACCAATGTTGTAAAATTTGCCCTACAAATGGAAGTATATTTTATGGCAAAATGGTACGTAAAACACATTTTTAAGGTGGCTTAGTGTTACAGGTGTTATGTTGTATAATGCATTCCTTTTTAATTAACTATGAAGTTATTGACTTATTCTGGAAGAGTACTAGATTTACCTAAATAATGAGAAAGAGCCAATAAGAAATATTTGCTCCAGGGAAACTTCTTTAATCACAAACTCTCTGTCAACTGGACATAGGTCCAGAATCAATAGCGATGTAGTAGATAAGGTCAGTAGAATCTAAGGAGCTATTCAGCTGACCAGCTGATAAACTTGAGACTTATTGACCTAAAATGATACATGGATGCGGTATTTATGCAAACAAATCTCATCTATGTGTCTTCATCAGAGTATGATGATTATCTTGAGTTTATTGATTACCAGGTCAATTCAGTCATCTCAACATGGTTTCTATTCCACCTAAGGTGGCCTAGGGTATTGATGGTAGCTGCACAAACCTGGGAATATGATACAGGTCCTGCCAGGAAGTTGTGCCTTTCTAGAAGGGCAGGTAGATACCTTGGAGAATACACTAAGGAATCTCAAAAAGATGTTTGGTTAGGCATCAAGCCTAGCACCAAGCCTAGCTTAGCCATATAGCTCATGTGGAGATGTCTAAATGTATGTGTTTTAATCTTGAACTGATTCCCAAACTAAGTGTCCCCGGTTATGACCTAGTGTTATTCTTAGAAGGGGACATTTTGATGTTCTTCGTGCTCTCTGAGTCTGATTTTACAATAGACTGAACGAAGAAAATCACTGAAAAACTTGAATCATTATCATATGAGGTTACCTGCAGCCAGCCAGACTGTAGAACTGAAATGGAAAATGTGAACCAGTTTTAAAAAGCTAAGTAATGCCTGACAGCATATTGGGTATGAAAATTCTAATATAAATGTAAGATGCTTCAGTGGTTCACCAAAATTTCACTGCAAGAATGATAAACTCTGGGAACTAACCCAAAGACTGGATTATATTTGTGCATGTGCTGGCTCCATTTCCACAAAGGATAAAGTCAAGCATTCAGGAACAAAGCATATTTACTTGAACTATACAGCGTTAGGCATTTATTATACATTCATTATGCTCTACTAAATGTTTCTATGTCTTTTGAACATCTTGTTTACATTTGAAGGAGCTGATATTGTGGGGATTTGTGCAAACTCTGATACAGAAGTAGAAACAAAAATGAATCTGATAAACTGTGTGGCTGCAAAATGCAAAGTGACAGCCATTGGTATCTTGGGGGGTGTGTGGGGGTATGTGTGGTGAGGGTTATGTTTATACATACACACACACATATATACATACATTAAACCTAAATGAAGGACTAGGACAATCCCAGGATTGAAGATAGTTGAGTCTGATTTTTTTTTCCCCACCAAATACATTACATTTAACTATCCATCTTTGTCCAATATTTTTGGAGTCAATTCAGAAACCAATATATTAGGGAATAGAAAACTTCCTTAACAAATATATGGCTTTGCAAAAGCAGGAGGCTTATGATAAATACAAAGATGTTTTTATAACTACTGATAATCAGAGGACCCAGCTGGTGCTCACAATGTTGACTCTGTGAAGGCAGTGTTCTGTTTGTTATTCTTCAGTTTTTTGCACATAATGGTGTTGATGAGATGAGCATAGCTCACAAATCCATGTGGCCAATACGATGCAGAAGCTGCAGTCTGACTCAGAGTTTTATCATAGATTTACTATGAAGCATTGCTCACATTTACAAACTACAGATTCAGTTCATTAATGTTTGAAGGAGTAGAATGCTGATTGAAGATGTGCATTTAAATTTGGACTACTACCTACATGGAATGAAAGAATAATGTATGTTCTGTCAAGAGAAACTACTGCTACTAATGTGGGTATGACGGCACAAAGATAGCAAATACAAAGGAAAAAGGGCAACTAATTTGAGCAGCAATAAAGTTCTTTGTGTAGAAATGGCCGTTACCAATATGCACATTTGTCAAACACATACACTGCAGGCCGCTACTTGCAACTGCCCAAGGTGCACTTAATTCCATATTTACTGTTGTGGTGTTCTACTCTGAGACTAATATTGTTCATTTAAATAGTGATATTTCTTGCATTTATGTTTTTTTCCTATTGTAACATGTGGGCAAATACTAGCATTTAATATAAAACCTTTCTACCAAGAGCAAAAACGGAGAAGATAGATAAATGAAAGATACCTTTGGGCAATTAAATATGCTAGCACAAGATCTCATGCATACATGTTCTTCAAAATCTAAGAAAATTGTATTTCCTTAGTAGGTAGAACTTTCCCACACCTCTATCTCCCTCTGCTTATTCCCACTTATCATTTCATGGCACATATGCATAGTCCAAGACTAGGAAGAAAAGATACTCTTTTCAGGCAAAAGGAACTTAAGAATGGAGTTTATATGTATAAACATTAAATGGGAAATCTTACAGTCAGAGGCAGCGTAATCCAGTGGGCTTCAAGTTGCATGTGGGTTTCTCCTGTCATAGCCTGATAGATTTGGTGCTCGCTACAGTTTTGTGTTCCCAGGTTCTGTCAATAGTGAGTCCAAGTGTATACTCCCAATGGGCAGGTGTGTGTGCACGTGTACACACACGTGAATGGGTGCACTGTATTGTACACACATGCTATCAGTCACACAGGTGAACACAGAGAATGGTGCCTTCACTGGCAGTTCCATGAACACATACAGTGCTACTTCCTCCCATGCTTGCTCCTCCAGGATCTGCCCTGCTCCTTTTCTTACCTCTGGTCCTTCCCACAAACCTCTCATAATAAGTTTTACATAGTAACCAAATGCTCTTCCACTGCATCCTGTAACAAGTGGTGCACTTCTGTAGGCAACCACTTGCTCTAACTTGCATGGCTTTCAGGAGAGATGGTTTCTTTCATTGACTCTTCTTGGAAAGCTGCCAATCAGGGACAATGGTCAAATTGTTCTCTTTCAACAGCTTTAGGATAGTGAATTAGGTGCATGCCATTTTCTCGGGTGACATTACTAGAGTTCTTCCACCAATTTTTGTATTTATTGTGACTAGTCTTTAATCACACAATCTAACACTTTTATATGTACATACAACACATCAATGTAATTGCCCTTCTCCCTTATGTTCTACTATTTTTCCATCTAAATCAAAGTCTGCAGGCAACTAAGTGCAGGGAATACAGTTGTGCCTGTCAGCCTCAAGGTCCAAAGTTGCAAAGCTTCTACCTAACTCTCTTACATGGGCATTTGATCACTTAAATGAGATTAAGGTTTCAGCTTTACTAAGATACTAAGAGTGTAAGACCTCATTGGGCACAGTTCAAACCTACTGTGCTCAGTTCTATTTCTATGTCAGTGATATCCTCACAGAGATGAATAGATGAGAGAATTTAAAGTAAATTAAAGCTCTCACTGTTGAGAAATAATCTGTTTGTCTGAAGGGCTGTTTGTTCAAGGGGCTGCTACGTTCCAAAGTCACATTTCAGATACAATGATGGCAACATACCAGGTGCCAGTAGAGGAACTGTGCAGAAATAACTGATTTATGAAAATCAGATTTTCTGTGGAAGCATTTTTCTTTGTTAAAGAAGAGTCAAAAGAGTTATTTTCCTCCTGGAACATCTGGCTATGGGGCTTACATTGTGGCAGCCTGTCCAAAAATACGTAGAATGTGATGAATTCCAGATTGTATGGCCTTATGTGTAGCAAACAATTTTTTCTTGTTGGCTCAAGAATGTTTTATTTTCCTCTTGCATAAAAAGGATTGTTAGCTTTTAAGCTCTCTTCTGCAAACAATGTATGAGAAATATCACTCACTTTTATTTAATTCTCAGAATTTTAATAAGGTGTACTGAGCATTAATATTTAAACTCACTTACAAAATTATTTTTTCCAAGGTAGTATTTGTTCAATTTTATGACTTACTGAAGTGCAATACATTTGCATTTCAGGGCTCTAAGAAGAATTAAGAACTCTTGTCTGACACTGTAAATACAGTTCATTCAAACTCATATTCCATAGAAAAAGAGCCCTGTAATATGCCAAAGAAAGAAAACAGAGACCAGAACTTAGCTGAGAAGCAAATATGAAGAAAGACCCTGGGAACTTACTCCAAAATTATTATTTGATAGCACTGGCTTTGGACATTCAAATTACTGTTCCTCTGACTTAAGTTATTGCCATTAAAAGACAGACTAAATCATTTCTATATTCGTGTCTAGTTTTTTTAATGCTTTGGGTAATCAATATTGAATTTCTTAAAAGTATATTCATTTCCTTACAGGTACGTGATGATGTTACGTTCTCAAGAGGCATATTGTGATATCTATTTGTAAAATGACGTCAGAGAAATTACAGAAATGAGACCCTATCAATATATTTAAGGGTTTCAGAAACAGATGGGAGAAAATAATTTACTTTCTGATATTTCTGACTGTATGGAACTGTAGTTCAGAACATGGATAAATTACGTGACCCTATGGCTGTCCTCTCTTTTATTCCCAGGTGCTGAGGATACTACTGCCAAAGCTAGCTAAGACCAGAAATACTGGTTTCCCACATACCATCTCTCCAAAGATTTTCAAATCTTTGAATAAAATGCTTCAAGAAGTCTTACTGTCTCAGTCAGATTGTCCATAGCAATGCATTTGTTCCTATTAGGAACAATATTCTGTTCATTAGATTCGAAACGAACTCAGTGTGAGTCCCTTTCTAACCATCACTATCACTACTGCATGGTCTATAGTAGAAAAATCAACCAGAGTTGTTTCAGTGTCCATAAAAATGACTAATCTATATAATCATGAACACACTATGTTGTGATGTTGTCATATTATCATATTACACATGACTGAGGACAAAGGTCTTAACAACTAATTTACAGGAGCTAGGAAGAAGTTCCTAGAGTTCTCAACTCATTGCAGAAACTCTTGACACTTTTGCAGCAAAAGTGAATGTCAAACTGCCTGCAGGAATATATGTAGTGTTTACTATGACATTCCTCCCACTGCAACCACAAGTTTACTTACTAAATATTTTTTTTTTTAAAAAACATGAAGCTTACATTTTTCCAGAACACTGGCAAAGCATCCTGTGGATTTTTTTCAGAAACTTGCTTTCATTTTCAAAAGAGCTTTGCTATTGATATTTCATTCCTTCTGATAACAGCTAAATAACATAAGCTAATCCAGTACCCTTTAAAGTCAGAGTGCCGTTATTCCCACTGAAGTAAGAAAGCACATGTTAAAAAGTAGATCAACTTCTTATCTTTATGAGTATTCATTTAACCCTAAAGTTACTTTGTTTGTATATTCATCTTTACAGCTGTGGGCCCAAGTGTAACACACTTGAGATATTCAAGCTCCAGTGCAGATTGATGTTAAATCCTTTCCATTTCACCGTTTTTATCATTTGCATGAAATTTCCCAAGCATCTTTTCTCCTCCTAGTTTCTGTGGGTTACTACAGCACTTGGCATCATGCATGATATTGAAGAAAGATTGTTACAGGTTTCTTCCCAATTTGTGATTTCACAAAGGTGGATATTTCTTTATTTTCCCCTCATTTTTTCCCATTTGTTTCTCATATTCTAGTTTACATTTCCTTCTTGCTATACTCCCCTTCACCTCTTTTTTATATTTTTGAATCCAGTCTACAGGATGAGAGACTTAAACCAGCCATTCTTAGATAAGATACCAAAGAAAGAAAAAAATTAGTAATACCTGAATAACCACAACAAAAATGGCAATATTAGATAGTATTAGATAGTCTTCATTCATCTGGAAGCTAAAATACATACTCAGTTCTCTTATAAGGTACTGCAGAGGACAATAAGATCAAATATTCATCTTCATGCCTCTTAGTAATTTTTTCCATTGAAATACACGTAAGCACAGGGCTGGATGATCTTGAAAATAAAGTCTAACTGAAGCGACGTTGCTCCCTGGCTTAAAATTTCACATACATGTAAGAAAACTAAATTAAAATCACTAGAGAATTCCAGAATGACAAAAGACTGAATGCCAGAAGGAAATGAATCTATCTACTTCAAACAAAATGAAAAGTTTGAATCAATGAAAGAGGAATCAGTGGATTATGTCAGTTATTTATGAGATGGATGGAATTCATCAGTGAGACAGATAGCATCAGGGAATGTAACGAGGTAACCAGAAAACTGGAAAATTATCCAATCATCCCACAAACACTGAAAATTAGTCATCACCATAAAGCCAGCAAAATAATGTATGGGATTAACAGCAGGGATGAATGGAAATGTTAACAAGTCTGGGTGAGATAAAAGTCAATGCTTTCTTGATTTTTACTTTCTCTGTTTCTTCTCTGCCATTGAACTGCAAATGCCCAGAAATATGATTCATTCAGAATATATCAGATTTAAAAGATACGTCTGGATTGTTTTTGTACCATGTGCATAGTGGATTCAACTGCATCCTTACTGTAGATTTGATACGTCTGTTCCCAGTTGTTATTTGTCGAGGATTTCCAGATATCTTCAGCTGCATCAGACTCCAATCAGGCTGCAGAATGTAAAAAAAAAAATCATAAGTGAACAGACAAAGTAGCCAAGTAATTTCCAGCCAAGTAAAGAAGACACTGAATAAGAATCGCTTCTTGAAAGGAGATGGAAATATAAGGAAAAAGTTAAATTAAATGTCTATTTTCTTTAGTTAAAGAAAACATAAAATGATACTGTATTAATATAACTGAAATTTTTCTGTTTGTCAAGAAATATAATACATTTTATATTTAAATTCAAGGAAGTAATCAGTGTATTCACAACTTTTTAAAGACGTCTAAGGTCAGTTTGAATTCTTTTGGAACCTACAGTTACCGACTTGCTGTCAAGTACAGTATTTATAAAAAGAAACAGAGATGGCATTCAACAATGCTGATCTACAGGTAGCATTTTTACTATCTTTCTTTTTTTTAATTCACTCATCAAAAGGTAAAGGTGAGAGGGTGATATGTGCTTTCCTCACAGTCCTTCATCACTAGGTATCTCGGATTGATTGACAACCTAACCAGAAGACAGAAAGCTCATCCCAAGAAAAAAACACATATTGCTGTGTCCATGATCCACACAGATATCATTTGGCTTTTAAGACTGCCTCCCAGGATGGTAGAATGACAGGCATACAAACATCTGCTCTCTAGGAGTTAAATTCCCTTGTTTGTGCAGGTTCTGTGTTTCTTTAGATGCACTGCACTCTTCTGTGTGATCACAGGGACACATCCTGTCTATAAACAGCATGCTGAGCCTTGTATTTGTAATGGAAACTCTTCTTGTAAGACTTACTAATATCCAAGGAACAGGCAGCTGAATTTATAAGAGTTTCCAAACACAAAGCAGAACTTTTCAGCTTTCAAATATTGCTTGAAATTTATCTCAAGTTAACAATAAACAAAAGCCATTACCATTTAATGGCCTCTTGTGAATGAAGCCAGTGATGTCAATATGTTGCACACCTCTGTAACTCTATTGCAATAATCTCACGCAAGCATTCACTAAATGGGGCTCTTCTTGACATATTGCTATGCATACCAAGAATTTATAGACTTGTATCTAAACAATGTGGGGTTTTTTTCTTTGACAGAGATGACAGGATTTGCTAGTTTGCGATTTTCGGAGAGTTACAAGTTGACTAATACAAATAAAAATTAAAAGAAATGCGCAGAGAACTCACTCTCTCTGTTAATTAATTTATAATCCTTATTAAGTATCTGACTGTTTTGTGATGTTTATTAAAATGGAAATACAAAGTTCAGCTTATTTCTGAAAGTGATTTCCAGGGACAGAAACAGTTGAATTTCAGTAGCAGAACTATTGATTTATGCTATTCATAAAGACAAGTTTTTTTCCGTTCGTTCACGTATATTATATGGCATGAATATACTTAGATCTTGTTTGAAGCTTGCTTTAAGTTCTCCAGCCTTTCTTTACTCTTATTTTTACCTTTGCCTTCATTTCTTTCTGTCAATAATACGATATCTATGCACAACTTAGCTCCATTACGAACTCTTCTCTCTGAAGCTCTCACTCTGAATCTCTCATTTTTCTTGAGATGATGTAATGTTGACTCTAAAACAGTGTAAGATAAGGTGCCACCTTACTGAATTTGCAGTGGGCAGCACAGAACTGAATAAAGACCAACTCACCTGGTCATCTACAAAAAGCTGCAATGAATACTGGTGATTTAAGCAGGGGGAGTAGTATGAAAACTTACTGTTTGCTTATCCAGCCCCAGCAAGCCATCCGTTCCTTTTCTTGACCAACAGTTTGCTCTGGTTCTTGAACACACTCACCTAGCCGTGCGCTCCCAACAGATGCTGATAAATATTTACATGACGCTGTTGGTGAGAGTTGCTGTTCTGCTTTGTGTTCAAGTTTGTTCACTTTGGTTTGACTTTCATGGGCTGTGTTTTGTACCTCTTCCTACATATTCCCTTCACCTTTGCAGAGAACAAGTCTGCTCCGTACACCATGTAGTTGGTGCCAGCGCTTACCTTTTGTTCAAGCCCCCCGTGAGCAAGGATGGAGCTAGCACTGGAACTACTCAGCAGATAGTATGGTGACAGAGAGAAAGACTCTGCGATACTGACCTCTAATGAATGTCGTTACTTATTTATGTACTAACCAAAGGAACGACGCTAATTAGCCCTTCGCTTGTCCTTGCCTTTTCTTGGTCAGACAAAGTCTATTTCATGTAGGAGCTAGAGTGAGTGGAAAAGTCCAACAGAATTCATGGAGAAATGCCTCAAATATGAAGAAGCATATCTGAAACGGATTTTCCTTGTCACTGAAGACGTGTCGTAGATTGTTAGTCTACCACTTCTTTCCTTCCACAAGCACAGGGAAATGATTTTTTTAATATGTGAAGAAATAGAGATTTCTTTGAGATTCAGATTAATAATTTATTTCTAATCTTATCAAATAATTAAGTTAGGAATGAATGTCTCACTTTTTAAGTTAAAATCTTGAGATTTATGGAAAGTAAAGCATAATTCAATGTTTAAGAAATATATCATTAAAAGGCAATTTGGTTGGTTTTATAATCTCTTCAATCTTAAAACAGAGGAATTCAGCTGCTGAATAACTCTCTAAGAAGTAGAAAAAACTTAAAGAGATTTTGAGATTTTGATAGGTCATTTAGAAGGTTTATTGTGCCGGGCTTTTATAGCTAAAAACTCCTATGGGGTTGTGGTGGTTTTTTGTTGTTCTTGTTTCGACTTAGTAGGAACAAGCAAAAGGCATTTTCTTAATTACTTCAAAACTGAGAAGCTGCTTCTTTCCTCCAAATTCTTTCCTTTACTGAGCAATCCTTAATTCACTTCTCCTTGCATTTGTTGTTTTGGAAAGGACGTGTTAATGATAAAGTGACATTATCAGATTTCAGAAACTCCAGATCTCCAGCAGAATTCTGTGTCTTGCTAAATGTGAGCTTGCATGCAGATAGGCCACTAGACCAGTATTTCATGAATTGGTCCATTAACTTTCAAGCACATTCCAAAGTTTTGAAGTTTAACCCCTAAGACCATGAAAAGTTCAGAGGCATCTGAACTGTTAATCTTCAATGAGAACTCATGTTACTTAATTTCTTTAGTGTTTCTGACATTTTTCCTATAAAAGGCTTTCATTTAGCTACTATGCTGTAGCATAATACAATTTTGGTATTATACAATAATTTCATTAACTCAACATCATAAAGAACATCAAAATTAAGTTAATTCATGTAGACACAGACAAAAGCATATAGACATAAAAATATAGGTCCCTGTCTTTCATTGTGTGCTTCTGAGGCGCCTTTGGGATGTGGATCAAAATTTTGCACTACAGGTTTTATTTTTGTTTACAGAGAGATAGCTTCATGCTGAGTGCTTAAACCACAAGATCATTACAGCACTGCAGGGCTACTGCACAGGTTTATTTTTCCTCTCTTGAGTCTCCTTAATCCCATTCTTGAGTATAAATACTTCCGTAATCCCTTACTTTTGAGCAAAGATGTCATTATTTCAGTAATCCTCATTCTGAGTGGACACTGCTGCATAAACAAAATTCTTTCAACCTGGCTGCCGTAAGGTATTCATGCTCTTCCATGGTCTTTATTTCCCTGAAGTGACAGGAACTAAAAGATTACTGAAAATCATCTTCATGTTTTTTGTTTTCTGTGGTTTTGTGTTCTTTTGTTGTGTTTTTTTTTCTTTTTTCCTCCAGTTTTTATTTATGAGAAGACACTGGAAATACACAAGGAATTGTAGCTTTGAAGAGAGATTTTTTATTCATGCAGAAAGGGCCCTGAAAAAAGTACAACTGCAGAAGATGACAAAGTATAAAGCTTAGTTCTTAAAAGTGCCACATCTTTCTAAAAGTCTCCTTTTCAACTGCTGTTCTGTTGTGGGTTTTTGAATCAATATACAATTTTTGAACTTGCATTTAGCTGAAAGCTATTTAAAAGGTCCTCTTTTCAATCAGCATCCTACAAAGGCAGAAATGTTTATTCTTAACTTGCACTGTTATATTTTAAGAACAGAAACCTAATTTTAAAACCTGAGTGAAAGACAAACCCTTGCCTTTTGACAATTGTACAATAGGTGCTTACAGAAAACTTGGAGGATGGACTTTTTAACATTAAAACATGAAATTGCCTGTCCTGAGACACATAGAGAAAGCCATTCTGTATGGTTCTCACGGTATCAGGTGGATACTAGCAAAGATCTGTTATTTTTTGTCTGAGGAAATACAGGTAAATGAAGCACTGATGACTCAAGACAAGAAAGCCACTTCACTAATTTCAAGTATATGTCATCACTGTGACATCTTCCTAACTGCTCTCAAATTACATCATCTGATTCTTTAATTTTTTCTTAAAAGAGAAGCCCTCTAATGTCATTGATAATTCAGTTTTGTTGCTTCCTTTCTGTGGTCAAATGACTTGATCAACTGACATAAAATTTTTATTCTTATAAACATTAGTACAGAAACATTTTAAACTATGTTTTAAGGTGATGCAAATGAAGTGTCATGTTTTAGAGAAAATACATGTATCATTCTCAGTAATTAATTGTGTGATTTCATAATAGCTTTATAAATACAGTAATATTTTAGCAGATTTTTTTTGTAGCTAGATCAGTTACTCTGAATATTATTACTGATAAGCAGTCAGCCAGTAAACCATCCTGAAAGAATCCTACAAAAAAAAAAACCTCCTTTACTTCTCATATTGCAGATCATGCACAATGGTTGACAAGTGTACGCCATCAAAATACACATTAAATAAACATTGCTTTTCATCTTTCGAAGACTTGAAAGTGCTTCAGTAGGGCAAACTAATCCTGCTACAACATCATAATGTTTTATTAGTAGGTAATCAGAGGGACAGATTTCAGGACTGAAAGATCCTTCGGAAGAAGTCTGAAACTTTGGGCAAACAAGAACTGTACTCTTTTACATGGTTTTAAAAAGTGAACAGATGGCCTGTTCTTGGATGTGCCTAGCTTAGAGAGTGCTGTGAAAATAACATGTATTCTAAATGGGATGCTAGTTAACAGGGATGTAAACAGAAAAATAAGTAGGAAGGAAAGGTGTTGGTAAAATACTGTATTTCACTGATGCTGCTCCTTACAGCAAACTTGTACCACTAAATTTATTTACTGTGTTGCCTTTTTATGTTTAGCAACACTTCATTCCACTGTGTCAGTAAGTCTGTACTGCCATTATGCTATCAAACAACATATTAGTGCTCTACTGAAGCACTCAAACTGTAGCACTGCTGCAGTGTGCACTGCTTTCTGGTGATGAGTTTTATAAAGCAGCCTTACAAGCCTCTGTGATAGCAATTGTCTTTGCACCTTGAGTATAAGACTAAAGAGACTTGACGCATTGTGTCTTGTTATGTTTGATTCTGTCAACATGTGGCTTTGTGTGACTCAAAGTGATATGATGTGATGTGAGCTGCAACGCATAAAAGGGACTTAAAGTTTCTTCTGCATTCTGAATGACAGAAATTTTTGCTACGAGACTAATGTTATGTGTTACATATGTAATAGAAAAATATTTGTAAAAGAACTGCAGTGCCTAGATATGGGCAGGATGAAGTGAATGCAGGGGAAAGGGAAGAAAACCGTGGTACTTTGATACATACAGCAATTTAAAAGGAAAACATAAGATAATAGCATCTAGCATCTCTAGAAAACCTGAGAATATAAGAGATGATACCTCTTCTAAAAGCACCTTGTTGAGAGTTTACAAGTTAACAAGAAAAGAAAGATTAAAAAAAAATCCAAAGAACCAATATTTTTGAATTTTAGCTGCAAAACCTACAAACTTGTAAACTGATTCTATGGAAAGCAGGCATTTGTGGGTAAGAGAAATAATTCTGTTTGTGTGTGTGTTTCTGTGAGAAAGAAATAGGAGCGAGTGAGACAGAAAGATGCACAGTGAGACAGAGGCGTGGTGGGTCAGACACCTACAGTTTCAAGATGTCCTGCACAAGAGGCGTACATCCTTGATATTTAAGGTACCTGCTACACGTAGATGCCAGATGTTACAGGAAATTTGTTGAGATGACTCATTGATAGGCATCTAGCTTCCTAAAACAATTTTAGATGCCTGAATCATAGGATGTCTCTAGACTTTACGTTTCTCTTTTTCATTTTCCCATCTCTGAAACAAGGATAATAATACCTTACTACCTCACAGAGATGTGATGAAATGAACACTTGAAAGAAACCCGAGTATCTTAGAAATTAAAGCCGTATGGGTAACAAGATATGTCCATCATGCAAATTGTATTTTAAACATCAAAAGGCAGCAGCTTTGTAAATCTTACACAGACATTAGGAGGCTTATTTGAAAATCTTTGCTATAAAAAGATGGCTTATTGTGGAATACATTGAGAGCTGATGATGGCTGCTACCAAGAAAATCTTTGATCCAAAATGAATCACAGGTTTCATTAATGCCATCAGGTGTTCCAGATGCTGTGTTTCAGGCACAGTGTAAGTATCTTTGGAAACAGAGAAGGAACCTGCTAACGGTTTTAGTATATGGCAGATCAGTAGTAAATAGAAGGATATGACTATTGGAAAGGACACACAGTAGGAGATGAAAGCAGAAGGTCTAGGGAAGGAGTTGTGATGAAGTCCTGAGAGGAGGCATTGAAATGGGACTTTCAGGAAACAGAGATGAAGTGAAATGAAGTAATATTTTGGGGATGTTGTGAAGGAAACTCACAAATATTTTTGCTTCTACTGAACAGAGTAAGTGACCATAATGTATATTTTTGTCATAAATATAGCCAGTAGTAAACTCGGTATAAGGATCGTTGCCATTAAAAGAAATCAGTAATTTACAATTTACCGATTTCTCTTAAAGGCAACAATACTTCAAAAGAAGACACACACTTTGGCGACTCTTTAGGTGCACAAACATATTTTGACTCCATTTCATAGACTCTATTTCCACCTTAGATTACAGAACACAACAAATAAAACAAATTTAAAAATGTAGTGAGAGTTATCTTCCTACAAGCCTCAGGAGACAAATTATAATATTTGTTTGTGAAGCATATATGCAAAAAGGCATACTATTTTCATACATTCTGAAAACATTTCAGTCACCTCAAGTCGATTGTCCTTGTGAAGAAGTGAGCTGTTTGAACAATCTGTTAATTTTTTGACACCAGGCCACGTCTTTTTCCATAACTGTAAATGGATTAGAAAGTAATATCTATCAGCATACGAGCTAGAAATATTGAAGAGTTTTTCTTACAAAATACAATATGCATCTGTACTAAGAAGTTAGAATTTTAAATGTAAGATATGACAAAGACTTTTATGAGTGATATATGAGGAGAGGATGAATTCTACCATTCTTGTTTCTACATAGAGAAGTTAACATGGCCTTTTCAATATTGGTGGTGGAAAGTTAGAAAGATGTCTTCCACCTTTCATGTTTCTTTCAGCAGGAATAATATGAATGGAGATTCCAACTCTGGGATACGGCAATCTTCTGATTTTTTTTTTATAACTGTTCTTACTGATATGCAAGGTGGAGTGGAAAATGTGTTTTATACAGGCACTGCTGAACCTAGCTTTTAACTGTGGCTTGACTTTCTCATTATTTATGTTGAAATCAACCATGCTGTGTCAATTTATTGCATAATCAGACCTACTACTACATGTAACTCACAGAAAAATAAAAAAGTGGGTATAACTTCAGTTATAACCAGAGAACATTGTTCCCTTTCTATTTTATGCTGTCACTGTGATGGGTGTGGTGTGTCTCAAACTAAAATCGAATCAATGTCTCTGTGAGTTTGGAATGAAAACTGGATATCTTTTCTGACACATAAAAAATATCCTGGTATACCCTAGTGCCATTATTGGAAGACAAGTTGGAAAACTAATGTATCTTCCTTAGACAGCTGGAATTATTTAGTTGCTCAGAAAGTATTATCATTCATTACAGAAGAGAAATAAAGGAAAAAGCTAGATGTGTAACCAAAGAAAAGCACAATCTTTGAGTGAGATATAACACATGATGACACCAGGATCCATGTGTTTCTTTCCTCCGTCTCCTATATCACAAAACCTGACTAAGGTATAGAATTCCAAGAAATGGTATGTCATTTGTGCTGCTACAGAGAACAGGATTACAGAAATGTAGTAGTCACTGAGAAGGTAAAAGTTACAAAACTGAGCCTACTCAGACCAATAAAAAGACATGTGTTCCCTTTCACAATGAAAACTAGCTTTTTGAAACTTAGGGAGGAATATTTTATGATGAGAAGGAAAGTGATTTATATCCTACCAATCAGGAGGAACAAACAAAGTTGACTGCTGAAACTTATGTATCCTATTGGGTATTAGCTGCATGTGTAACATACATCAACTTATTTTTGTTTTGACATTTGGGCCTACATTTTCTATAGTTTCAATTTAGTGAACCGTTCGGGGTCTAGTATGGAACTGAGCCTTCAGAACAGAAATATAACGATATATGGAACTATTTACTTCAGTATTCTTCTCATTCTCCCACCCCTTCAGACATGAATCATATCCGCTATTTCCTCTCATTATTTCAGTCTTGTAAAGGCTTTTGAGTGTCAGGTTGATGAATTAGCCTTCTTTTTTTGCTTTTCTATTTAGTGTTTCTCTAGGTCACTCTTTTTCTGATCAGGTCTTGTTTCATTACCCAGGATAGAAGTATGTTGTCCTAAAATAATTTTTAACCAGACATTTTTAAAGCATGCCTTAAATGTGTCCAGTGTGATACTCAACACATTTTCAATATACTTAATAAATATCAGCTGGCAGGTTCACATAACACTTTCTCATGATTCAGGTAGGAATGAATAAGTAATTCACAGGATTATAAGTTATAAATGGAGAAAAATGGGAAACCAATACAAATACGGCCATGCTACAGATATGCTTGTTTTCAACTTCCATCTCTTTTTGAAGTCTAGGGTACCCAACTGAGTAATTTTTTTGAATTCTTCCTTCTATTATCTTCTCCAAAGTGTTTTCCTTTCTGATACATTTTTTTGGTTCTTTACTTCAGCAACATTATACTAATCAACTCTGCTCAAGGCAACAAAAATTTGAAGACAAACACTGACATAAGGCAGAATTGAACCTTTGGATTCACAGAAAATACGCATTCTGCTTGTATTTCTCTGTACTGTTAAGAGGGCTAGACATTCCTATCAAAAGGACTTACTATTCTGGTCATTGTATATGTAAACAAAGACAAGACATGACATTTCATTACAGATACAGTATTGAGCTGAAGTAATTTTAAGGAGCAACAGCACGTAGATTCCCACAGTATCTAGGCAAACACAAAAAGTACTATTTTGTCAGGCTTTTTCTCTAATATTTCATGTTCCTTTTCACCACTGTCAGTATATCATTTATGGCCACCATTCAGCAACGTGCTCTCAGAGTTATTTTATATGCACTTCGTTTATGTTTACCATGACTTTTATTTAAGGACATTTCTAAGAACACTTTTATAAACTCTATACAAGTCATTATTCATTTTTGTTATATAGATGGTTTACTAGTTACTTGGCAGCCTATATGTGATTTATCAGATGAGGGTTTTGATGCCTAAAGCACCAGTTTTCAAACTTGTCTGAAGCAGAAGTGATCTTGAGGCTGTGATATATATTGATTTGATTATTGGTTTGTAAATATTTTCTTGCTTAATATAGAGAGAACATTATGCCCCTCCTGAAGTGTAATGACTTGTGGGAAAGGGTTTGTGCCAGTCATTAAATAGGACACACAAATCAGTATTATTGAATAGAAAATCTGTGGTTTGATTTTTTTAAAACAGGCTGGAGGCATTCTTTTAAAGATGACTGTTTGGAGACTGAATGGATTTTTATTTATTATAATTTTTCATACAGTCTCTGAAAATTCTGATTTTTTTGCATATTTGCATTCCTTTCTTCATCTTATGTAGGAGCAGATGAATTATATACACTGAGAGTTTTTGCTGATAAAAGATAATTATTAAAAATATATATGCTGTGTGCTAGACATTATTGTTGCAGTGCATACTTCAAGTTAATTGAAGTATGTGCATCCCTTTGCCTATTTTTCCTTTACTTCCCTGTCTTTATATAATTTTAATGTTGGAAAATAATAATTAAGCTGATTAACACATGTTAATACAAGATAATGCCCTGTCTCATACACCTAAATAGTGGGGTTTTTTTAATTCTTTTTCTACTCCCCTCTTTCTCCCATCTTTTTCCTTCTGTCTGAGGACATCTCACTTCCCACAGTTTTAGAAACATGGATCCAGTTCTGCATGGACTTTAGGTGGTCTTTCACGGAGACATGTTCTCACTGCTCAATTCTTTACATCAAGTTACTCTTCTAAGATCTTATTTTAACTTGCATTTCTTTCATGGAAAGCTTTTAGTTTCAGAAATTGGGAGAGGTTGTTTAGTTTTTTTGGTTTGGTGTTTTCTTTTTTAATTTTTTTTTTAAGTGGATGGACTTCATAACATGCCAAAATATATCTTTTTTCTTATGTGTGGTCTTGTATAATACAATAACATAAAAGTTATTTCATTGATTCCTTGGTTATACTTTCCTTACACAAAAAAAATTCAAATAAATTGAGCATGCTTTGATTTCTTGATTGGTTGGTACTTAAAAGAAGAAGCCTTCCTGTACTTATAGGGGGCCTACAAGAAAGCTGGAGAGGAAGTCGTTGCATGTTGTGATAAGACAAAGGTAATGGCTTTAAACTGAAAGAGGGTAGATTTAGAAGAAATTCTTCACCATGAGGGTGGTGAGGCACTGGAATAGGCTGCCCAGAGAAGCTGTGGATGCCCCTTCCCTGGAAGTGTTCCAGGCCAGGCTGGATGGGGCTCTGAGCAACCTGGTCTAGTGGAAGGTGTCCCTGCTCATGCCAGGGGGGTGGAAACTAGATGATCTTTAATATCCCAAACTAAATCATTCTATGACTCAAATGTAGGGTAAATCATGTGAGACTACTTATCATCTGACTCTCAGATCAGAATTATACCTTTCCAAAACAGGTCTTAATCTTATAGAAATAATCAGGTTTGTGCTCATCTATCTGTTGCATGGGCATCTCAAGTTGTAGCATAATCTTCTGCAGTGGTTCACAAAATTTTGGTACATCTCATTTTCTTCCATTCCAGCCTTTTGTTGCTGGGTGGTAAATACTTTCCCTAAGTCATCCTAACATTTCTCTATCTAAACAAAAAGGTTTTGTCCACCTCACTGTGCCAGATTAGTCCTCTGAAAATGAAATCCACTGTTTTATTTTTTAGAAAACCATTTCAGAAAGCTAATCTTTGAAATAAATAGTGAAGAGATATTGATAGTTCCTCCTTGAAATTCAAGCAAGCCTTGTTGAAGGGTCAATTTACTACCTTTTTTGTCCCATTTCATTTGTCCTTCTGCTGTCATGATGGATCAGGAGGTGATCTCAGAGCGTATTGTGATGTTATCCTTATATCGTTTTCCTAGAGTTATCAGTATTGAGCTTTGCTTGGCATATTGTCACAAGTTATGATTTTCCGAACTAGTACTTTGCACTTAAATCTCAGCATGGGGTTTTCAAAAATATGTGATCGCATGGATGAGCTCCTTCAGTAGTTTTGTAGTAGTCTGTGATTAATTTTTATTACTTAATTTTCTGCTTAAATTTGCATGAGTGACTTTTCTCAGTTCTACAGAATAATCTGATAGTTCTTTTTTCTTTTTTTTTTTTTTTTTCTGGAAAGTGGATACATTTGATATCAGTAAATATAATGTGTTTGTATGTTGGTTTTAATTTATAGTGTTTCTTTGAGTCTCACTTCTGCACCATCGCATTGTATTATTAGTACTCTGCTGAGTATTGTTATAGTGTTTAGTCTAAATGCTTCATTTTATAATTTTGAGTTGTAACTTTATTTATTGAATCTCTTCCTACACCGATAGCTCACACTGAGAGCTATCTCAAGGATTTACACCATTCTGAGAACTGGTTGCAGGTTCTGAAAAGTGACATGGCTGTCACTGTGCATCACATGGTAATACACAAACTTCAGAAAAATCAGAAAGGTGTGAAATAATGCATATGAACTCAAGTTGTCATGTCTCTCACACCTGTAAGGCATTAGCAAGACTTAGGAGCACTTTGAAAGGTACAAACCTGATCAACAGGAGACAGATCTCCAAGGAATTTAAGGTTTTAATTCTCAGGTATTTGGACAAGTGATAGAAAAGTACAGATAAGATCCTTCAACTATAGTCAGAGTTCCCTAAAGGTAAGTTGGCAAGAATCATACGTAATGGTACTTGCGGCTTACAAAAAAGTACTGTGTTGAAATGCAGCTTAATAAGATGCAAAAAGAAGGGAAGTACACTAATCTTTGTGGATTTGCTGTCTTTTATACAAGATTTTTTCCAATTTTCTCTTCTGTTCTTAGAATATCAGAAAAGATCAGTAGGTTCTTTAGATGGCTATTTTTCCTTTCTCATAGTGCTGATAATGGATCAAATTCATATCATAAAAGCTTATCTCCTTAACTGTCTTATATGTGAAGTCCAATATCAGATTTGTTGTCATGAAGGGGCTAAATACTTACCAAAATCATTGAGGATTTCCTCACTTTCTTAGATGCTTATATACAATATGGGATGATGCTCTCAAAATACTTTCACTCCCTCTCCTGCTCACAAAGGAGTATCCATGTCCTGCAGTCCCTGAGCCAGCACTATGCTAGTGGGTGGGATCATGAAGAAGCTGGATTTTGAATTTACCCACCCATGCCTAACTATTGTAAAAAAAAAAAAAAAAAAAAAAAAAAAATCACCATTTCATGGAGATAGTCATAAGCTCTCTTGCCACTTTGTTGCAATTCTTTTTATGTTCCATGTGTCCTTTATCTGCTTTGAAGCCCTCAACTAGGACTGAACACTTTTCCTTGTAAGACTGGCTGGCTTGGGAGAACTTAACACTAAGGTTTTCAGAAAACCGTCTATAATAGATGTAAAACAGCACATAAGTTCAACTGGATGATGCTCCTTCAGAAGACTGCAAAATAAAGCACTGTTCGGCTGAAGTGGGAATGGAACCATTTAAGAAAAATGAACACACAGACTCATTTTACATGCCAACAAGGTAAAGAGACAACACAAAGTAGTTCCACATCAGATTGTGGACATGGTGGCATAAGTACTTCTGAAAAATTAGTGGGTATTACACAGACTGCTTTGTTTTGCAGCATGACTTTGAGGGCAAATAACAGTGCAGTATGGAGATATGAAAGGATGTCAAGACTGCTGGGGTACTGTCAGAAGAAACTTGGGGCGAGCCAATTTTATACAGCCTTGGTTTACTGGTGTGTACATTCTACACATCTGCCAAAAGGATGGAAATAGAAAACAAGTTAGTTTTCACCTTTTTTCTCTTACCCCAAGCTCAGGTTTCTTCAGAAAGAGAAGCACTTCATGCATACCAATCTGTATGCAGACATATAACTATTTTGGACAGTCAGGGATTAAGGCTCAAGTGTGACATGAGAAGAAGCCATTACAACAATACAGGCACTGTGAAGTGCCTTTTGAATAAAGGCTGATTTAAAAATATGCTTCCACACATTTTGAAAGCAGGGGCTTGATGTGTAGGTCAAAGCACAGCATTTAAATGTTGGGACACTTCTCTGAATTAAAAACCACCTAGCTTTCCTCAGTATCCATTGCAGCTCTGTTTTCCCCATGATAACTCTGATGTTTAAGGTATTTGGGTTGAATCGTCTGGGAACATAGAACACACATGAATGCACATAAAAGTAGTCTCTAAGATAAAGGTTACTGCTTTTCCAAGTATTTTCTATTTTTTGCCAAACGTGATGTGGTATTTCCAGGTAAAGAATACTTAGAATTTATGTGTAAAGTGAAGGTGAAAAGGAAGGGTGAGTTAAATGGGTTGTATATCAGCTACTTAAAAAGAGAAAATCTTGCTTCAGATACAGTGCTCCCTAAAGCAGCCTTGGCTTTTCTACAATAAAAATATTGGAGTGGATCATATGATGGTGTAAATAGGCATACCTTTCTTGACTTCAATGTAATTTTTTTCCTCACTTATATTCTTCTTCTTTCAATTTCTTTTCTTATTTTTAAGTGTTATTTCCCATGTATAAGAACTAAAATAGTTCCTCAAGAAAATAATAAGACATTACACTAATCTTCTACATATTAACTACTCTTCTACATTACTGTCTTGTATGCTAGACTTGGGGACAAGCCATCTGTGCTTTATGATTATTCTGGGAACATTAATAAAATGTTCACACAGTGTTCTTGCTTACTGAACACACAAAACAATTATTGTCAGTTAGTTCTTTTGTTTAAAACATTCCACAGTATACTCTCCAGTTGCAACTAAAAAGTCAGCCTTTGCTAACACAGGGTGATATAGAAGATTATCACTATTTCCCTCTGCACTTTGCTTGGAATGGAAGATTTCTATTGCAGTTGCATATAATGCCTATGTCTGTCGCATTTTACTTTCACTGACTTATCTTAAATTTAATCATGCTGATGTGATTGTTCATGGAATAACGAAGTACAAGGTGTGAAAAAAGAAGGCAGGAGCCAGTGCAAATGTTTATGGTAGATTTAAGTTTTATTCTCTCTATTTATTCCTTCTTTTTTTTTCTTTATTTTTTTTCTCTTTTTGTACAAGCAGAGATGTATTGTTCCATTAATATTGCCTAATCAATAAACACAGATAAGTAATGGCATCTACTAAGACATGAGTATTAGCTCCCATCCCATCCTACTACTCTACCCTTTTTCTATAACTTGAATTTTGCTAGGAATTCAGCCAATGTGTGTAGATATCCCTTTTCTTTGACAGCTTTTTATGCTTTGAAGGCCCAGTTAGGAAAACTGTTGGGAATATAAATACTTGTGGAAAACCTGGAAAATAAACTCTTCAAGCAAAACCACTCTTTAATGTATAATAAGTAAGTGATGAACATAGGATCATCAGGGAGTCTTCTTTTAAATAAAAGTGTTGCAGTAAACAAGTACTTTGCTGATAATGTTGATGGTTAAGAAGGTAGCATTTTCCACAACGTGGGTTGGGATAAACGAGGTAGTTATCCACTGCTTATTGTTTTAAGTATATATCAAGCCTCTCTTTAATCCAATGAGAACCGGAGCAAGTGTAAGGGTACAATATATGCTGCAATGCCATGCTGCACACAGGACTAGCATACTGACTGGAATTGGGCTAGTATCAGACCTGCAGCCCACAGTGCCTTTAGCATGATGAAGTGTTACTGTTTGTGGAGTATATTAGAAGTAAATAAAAATCAGATTTGTTCTTACTGTTTCAGAAAATTATTATAGGACAGCATGAATTGTACTTTGAAAATGACCTCTCTCTCCAGTATGTACGCAAAGAAACTACAGAAAGGTGAACAGTTTAGCCTGGACATTTGGTTTGATAAAACTGTCCTATCTTAATGTATGCTTCAAAAGTTTTCAAGTTAATTTGAAGACAAGGTATTTATAGACCTCCACATACAGTTTAAAGTCAATCTCAGATTTGAGATGAGATTTCTACATGAACATGATTGATCTGGGAAGAAGAGTGTCACTGAAAGTCAATAAGATGTGTAATCCTAAATTGCTTGGTTTGCAGTCTTAGAGTGCGCAGATTTTATTCATGCAATCCATATGAATTATTTAGAATTATAGACCAAGGGAGTTTTTTAAAGAGTAACAACATTATTCTGCTAATCAGGGAGGCAAGGAGCATTTAACATTTTTTAAGTTAATTCAAATCTAAGTTTCATTTTTGTCACACTTCAGCAAACACTTGTGAATTCCTTTTCATGGCACTTTGATTTATATGGTTGCCTTACAGTGAGTGTAAATATGGATTGTGATTAGTCAGATGTTCTGGTTGGAAAATACAATTCTTGAAGTGAATTTCAAAGGTTTATTATAATATTCTTAAGGTCACAACCTTCCACATCTGAATATATTAATCAAAATAAAGTCAGGAAGAAAATTCCATATTAAACCAATTTTCTCTGTTTACGTAACCAGTAACACTTCCAGACATCTATATGAACACATAAATATCTCAATTTTCACCTTTTCTGTTTTTTCCATATGCGTCATACTTCGGATAACAATGGCCTGTGTTTTAGGAGATTCAGTTATCTAGAGATGCAGAAAGACACCTTTCTGGTCAGTGTTATTTTTGAAAAAGTGAAGTCCATGAGTCGGGCACAAATACTCCTACAATATCTCTCTTCCTTCCCTACCTGCTAGTAGAATGACATTAAAAACTTTCGCACCCCCACATAGTTTCTATTAAAGCTAGCAGAAGTAATTCTATTTCATTTTTCTTCACTGAGAGTTGCACTTTCTAATTCTTTCACACTAGCTTAGTTCCATTGTGTTGCTCCTTCTAGCAAAATAGAAAAATAATCAAATATAAATTCTGTCTTCCTGCACATAAACCATATGTCATAATTTATTTTATCAGGAAGAAAATCTATTACCTTTGAGTTATTTTCTCTTTTGTATTTTAAGCAAATCCTGTTTTGGGGTGCAGCTTTTTATACTTTTTTTTAAGCTAGAAAACAGTTTTACAGATTAATTGAAAAATAGTCAACATATTAGAACAGGAAGTAAAGAATTTACTTCAGTTGTAAAAAGGATACTAGAAATTGCCATGAAGGACAGATCATCATTCAAAAATATTTTAGAGAAAGTAATCTCAACTTTCTCTTACAAATTAATTTACATGTTGTTTCCAGGCCAATGTTGGAGAGCAGGTGTTTTTTTTAAATGGTATGCTTCAGACTTACAGTTCAATCACAAAATTTCTGATAAAAAAAATCTTTCCTTATGCTGAAAAATAGAATCCCCAAAAATTATGGTAATTTACAGGCTTGCATTTTCCTGTGTGGATTCAGTGATGTTTATGAAAATGTAAAATATGATTATTAAAGGATTTCTTCTCAAGCTGAAATATCTAAATCACCTTTTTGAAATAATTGGCTCAGTTTAAATATGACTAGTTTTTATTCTCATGCAAGTCAAATACAGATGCAGTAGTTTCAGCCTACAACTTCCCATTCCCATAATACTAAATAAAAACCAAAATCTAACTCTTTTGATTATTTCTTATATTTTTTAGATAAAACAGGGTTCAAGATTAGGAAAAATCATGTATGAGGTGCTTCACATATGTATTATCGGAGCCTGACCCAAACTCATAATAAGCATTTGATGGCCACAATACTTAATATCTTGCTTGCACTGAATTGAGCAGTAGTTCAGTTAATGTCAAGAAGAGCAAAAGCAAGAAATTCCTTCATGGGCTCAGAGTTCAGGAGTAGAATTGTCTCATAAAATACAGCTATGTTTCGAAATAAAACATTAAAATTAAGAGTCTTTTACTTTGCCATTCCTTTTGCCATTGTTTCATTTGCTGAGTCTGCTCCGTTGTTCCAAAGAGCACTGTCAAATATTATAAATTAGGCGAGGATGCTATAATTGCTTTAGAAAATTGTCATCAAAAAAATCTAGCAAAAAAGGAGGCTTTGTCATTTGATTTTGATGAATGGGTGATATCCTTAGGACACATGTTCCTGCACAAGTTTGGGGATAATATTTTTTTATTTTGTTATTTAAAGCCATATTTGCTATCTTCATACCTTTTTGGTACCTTTGTACCCATTTGTGCCTTGCACATACGAAACCTGAAAGAATCTTAATTTGAGGGTGCTTTTTTTTTTTTTTCCCAACACAAATTGTTTATTTCCCCTCAAATTATGGAAAAGCACATTTGGAAAATAGTATAAATTGTTAAGTGCACATTAACGTTGTAAATGTATCTTAACTTTCCTCATTTATTTAAAAATATATAATATTTATCTATTTTCTGTTCCACAGAATTTTTCATTATGTTCTCTGTAAAATTTCTGTTCTCAAAGTGAGAAACTAAGTAGCTAAGTCTCATTTTCATGCACACCTTTGGCAATGGGCTTTGTTTAAATTTGCTGTATCATCTGTATAATGTTGCTTTCGTGGCATTATAAACTTCTCATGTGTGCTGCTAGAAAACATAAAATGGCCCAGTGGCATATGTTATGTTCTTGCATCTGCCTAATTTTCAACTTGAAATATCACACAGCAATGTTTGTGATAAACTACACACAACAAGGTCAAAGCAGGTGCCTGCTGGGATGAGTAATCATCTTTATTTCATCATCTCATATCAACAGGTATCATGGAGACAAAGTAATAGCTTTTATGAGAGGAGCTTCACATGTACCTCTGAAAAGTTATGAGACACAAGATAGAATCAACTAAGAGATAATGACTGTAAATTTGCTATAGAGTGCCCCGCAGTTCAATTTACATTGCATCCTGAAGGGTACTGTGTAGGAAGGCCAGATTTTTCAAAACAAATAGGCTTGAAAGTACTATCTAATCACTAATGCTCAAACTGTGTGTGCTGCTTTTAGAGTTTCCTCCTCTCTGTAGAAAAATGGTGTGTGTTTTTTGTTGTTGTTAGGTATTTTTACATGCAGTTTTACCTCTCCCTTTACTCTGTCTGTTTTTTAAATAGCAAATATATGCATCCTACAACATATATTTCAACACTTGTGCAGCTCTAATTGTCATATGAAAACTGAAGGCTTTTTTACATTTTCTATACTGAAAATATTTTACCTCTGTATTACCTCTAATATCTAAAGAATAATCATATTGGAGACATTGTAGAAGCTGAAGGTTGAATAAGCAGGTATACGTAATCTTTTAGAAGAATAAGATATCAGAGCTGAAAGAAGTACATAAACCATGTTTACCTAGAACAGTATGGAATAAAATCTAAGAAAATAAATAGTGAAAATCGTTGTAGACAAAATCTGGATATGCAATGCACAACTCAAGGGTTCAGCTGTCTGCAACTTTGTGCTTTGTGAAGCACAACTGTATGACCTTGGATCAGCTCTAATGAATGAAACTGTTACTTAGCTGTTCAAGTTCACATGAGTCAAAGCCATGAAAGACAAGAAAAGCAAGAACAAAACCAGAAATTATTTCTGAAAACTGGTAATAGCAATTCAAAGCATTCTGAAAACCATGGAAAGGTATAGCACTTGATAAGATTTGGAAGACAGCTACTCATTGAAATAAAAGGTCAGCCCAGTCCAAGGATCAGTGGAGGGGGTGTTAGAGAAAAATATATTGTGCTGAATAGGTCAGCTTGAGAGAGACCAGGTGGCTGCAAAGGCCTCAGGTCCAACCAGTAGTGAGGCTGAAAGTGTATTCCACATTGGCAGACGCACACAGAGCACGCATGGTCACCACGTATATATATATATACACACACATAAATACATGGCTTGCCATGCAAAACAAAGACAGAGCACTCACTTAAAACCAGGAAGCATCCATGGCATCATCCTTCTGTCCTCTCTGGAGCAATACAGAGGTCCATTAGTAAGGAGACATGGAGACATACATACATACATACATACATACATACATACATACATACATACATACATACATACATATATATATATATATAAAAGCACAATGTGGATCCCTCCAGCAGCTGCACTCACACCCGCAGTCTGCCCAGTAGCTGCCTCTGGATCCCATTCTTCCTAGTTGATGGCACCTGGACATACCAGCACCTGAGGCAGTAGCCCTGCTCCAGCTGCTGGCACTTGCCATCCCACTCACACACACACAATCCCCCTTGCCAGGTTGACCCCCAGTAGACAACCCCTCTGTGCTCTTGCCTTTAGGCACACAAACACACCAGGGTCTCTAGGGATGAAACCGCCAGACCTCATGTTGTCTCCAGCAGCTGTCCAGGACTCCCCTGGTCCAGCTGATAACTAAGTCATCCAGTGGTCTCATCCATGGGAAAGAGATAGAAAGAAATTTAATAGAAAAGACAGACCGTAGTGATCAGGCTTTAGGGAATGAACAGATAAGGAACAAACCAACGAAGTGTTTACACATGACCCATCCTTTTTATCCCCTTATGCCTCTTTTTTCCCACACTTGTTCCTCTCCAGATCACCTAGATCCCTCCTTTAAAGATCCCATGAGAAGTCCTGTCCAATCCTAAAATGCTCTTCCCCTGCATTCCAATATGTGTCCCACAGCCCTAGGCAGTGACTCCTACTCAGTCCAAAAGATATTCCTCCAGCGCTGACTCACTTTGATGTGTTTCACAAGTGCACTTTTAGACTGAGGTTTTTCTGGGACATTCCTGGGAGGGCCTGGACAGGACATTCCTCCAAGTCTTTAACTGGGATTCCTGCCCACCCTTGTATCCCTGTGCTCCTCTGAATTTGTGGAGATGAGCCTTTGACAGACTGATGGTTCCTGCAATGGGCTTGGTAGGAGCAGGGTCAGGGTTTGTTTAGGCCTCCCCGCACCAGCTATTGTCTCTCTGTGCTTCTTTGTGGGTGCACTGATGAACTTTAGCACAAAACCTAGCAAAGTGCAGGTGATTCATCTGGTGTAGACCAGTGACTGCCTACCCAGCAGTGGCTTGTTGTGTACCTGTTGCACTGATGGGTGCATATTCATACTTCTATTGTTAGAACATTAGTCCTTAGTATCAACCTGTTGTATTAGTAAATATTTGTTGTGTGCTATATAAATTCTATATAGTCCTGCCTAAGAACTTACATGTATGTCAAAGGTGCTCAAATAAAAGTGACCAGTGAGGGCAGAGCTGCAGACCAGGTTGTATCTGTAAAATATCTGTTCTCTAAAGGAGAATACATAAAAAGAAGGCTTTTCTGCCATAAGTGCCTCGAGCATGTAAATTTCATTTCCTTTTCCAGTCTCCAGGTCTGCCTGAGATTATATTTTTATATATACCAATCTTTTTTAATCAGATGTATAGTCAAAGAAAAAGATGAACTTTAACTTTCAGAGGCTTCTTTTGGCTGGATTATAAGGTCTCAGCAGTGGAAGAAGACTTCATGTGATGTAAGACAGTCTTCTTGGACAAGCAGCAGCACTCCAAACTCCATCTTTGTCATCATCACGTCCTAACATGTGCGTGACAAACAATGAAAGATGCCTGAAGCAAAAAAGAGTTTTTATTCTTTCCCAAGGAGAGTGGAACATGATTGCATACTTAAGTTTGAGAAGCATCTGGGAAATCATTTTACTGAAGATAAAAAGTGCTAATTGTGAGCTGCAAACAAACTTGTTTTGAAAGGCAAGTAGAAAATTGTGAGAAAAACTGCAAAGCAGATGCAAAATTCACTTACTCTTGCAGCATTTCTTGACATTTACAAAGACACACAATAAAACCTTCATAACAATAGTATTCCATCTTGGTTTCCATGCATCAACTGTTTTTAAGTAGACTGTGTTTTTTCAAACTTTCTTTACCTGTAGAAAAATATTCTAGTTTGGTGGAAATAGCTTGTACAGATTTTATGGGACTGTTTTCAAAAGAGGAACACCAAACAGAAACATTTAAAAAAAGAGCTCATAAGAATTAAGAGTTCATGCAAGAGATAGCAGAATTTATGCCTATTGTTCCACTTCTAAAATGTTTTGGAAAAAATGTTATGATGGATTTAATATATTGTGATTATATAAGAAAATGTTGTATGCAAAGCACATCTAGTCTAAAAGACGTTAGGGACCTATTTACTATACTAAATTTCATACTTGTAAAAATGTGATTAACCCTGGATTCCCTCTTATCCCAAATGAATTATATAATGGGCCTCTTTAGCACTACAATAAGAATGAAGTATTCTTACTCTTTTATAAAAAATTGGCCAGGCAAAAATTTAGCCAGCCCAGAAAAGAATACTGAGCTCTTTGTGAATGAATCCCTGGGACATTTCGTCCATCCTGGGAGACAGAGAGGGAAAATGACAGGTCAGGTGAGGTCTCAATTCACCTAAGAGGAAACTTGCTTAGTTACAGAAACCAGAGGTTTTGGCAGCAAGTCACTGCCTAGATTAGGGTCATAAAATAAGGCTATGGGATAACCTGTGGCTGTGGCAACAGAAGCCAAATGGGAATTTTTCTGAGAGGCCAGACTGGTCAAGACTAAACATGTTTTTATCACCCTGCCTTAAAACTGAGAAAAATTGGAGCTATTTAGAGACACAGGGCTCTAATTCCAGTAGAACAAACAGCTTCTGGTCTACCTTCTGGACTCAAAGAATGAGTTGAAGGTTGGTGGACCTCAAGCTCTGGACTTTGATCTATATGAAGGAGCGGATATATGCAAACCCAGTAGGCTGGATCTCTAAAAGTTTTATCAAATATCATCTGTAAATAACATAAATAATAGAAAATATTTCATTATTTCCCAACTGGAGTTTCTAAAGGCTATGCTGCACCCAAGCGCTGGATGCAGGTTTTGTCTGGTTACAACATATGCCAAATTACTTTTGCAATTTTTTATTTAAACCCACGTCACGTATCTGTGCTATTTTTACATGAGTATCTGACCCAGGGTTTGTGATTAAACCAAATCGTTTCTTGCAGGCAAAGCACAAGGTAAAACAAAGAAATCATGATAAACGACAATTGCCTTGTATTTCCTCCCAAGCTATGAGAAATAATTGTAGCATAGATACAACATATCAAGCTCATGCTGTACATATCTATGAATCCATATTCAATAACAAATCCACACATATAATCACAAAGGAAGGTTCTTAGTATCATTTGAAAAGGATAAAATCATTTCTCTTCAGTTCTGTTCTTGAACCATTTCAGAGTCTCTGTCTTAAATTTTGCAACATTTCACAGTACAAGAAAGTTTCTTTTTCCAAGGATAAACAGTCATGGCTAAACAGTCACAAATAAGCAGTACTTTTTCATTTTAAAGCTGCAAACATTTTTGCTATTTTGAGTTCATGAAAAATCATGGAGTTTCTTGATACTTCCCAGGTGAAAAAAGTTAATCAAACCTCAGCTGGCTGCAAAGATTGCTGCTGCATTTTTCCAGCTGTGGGAAGCTCACTGCGGATTCAGCAACCACATGTGACACTATGCTTATTCTTCTTCGGGCAAGTAATTAAAATGCTTAGGTTTCATATATTTACAGTCCACAATTTATCACAGTTAACAGGGGGAAAAGCATCTCATAATTCGAAAAGGTCTTTAACAACCAATATATAAATAACAAACAACAATACACAGTTTATAGCACAAATAGTTGGTTTTACATGCAAAAAAAGAACATCCCTCTCCACCTGAATAACTTACTCAATGTTATTTAAAACAACACATAGAATGTATCTGTAAGAGAAAATACAGTGAATCACTTTCTTACATGCGACTTTTGAAGAGGAATATAAAACAGCACCCACCTTTCTGCCGTCTGCAATAGACAGGCACTCTTTTATATTTAAAAAAGGAGAATACAGCTAGCAGAATGACACAATATCTTGCAAGCTGGAAGTTTAGACACTGAATAATCCTTCTCTCCCTCTTTGTAAAGTAAGATGATGAAGCAAAATTACTATTTTTTGTCATCTATACATAGAATGTGTGAGATCATATCATAAGCAGAGCATCCAAAGTTATCAAGAAATGTGATGAAACAACAAGCATGGTGTAATAATTTATGATAAAGTACCTGATAACCAGACAGACAAGCCATTACAATTAACACATGAACAATGGCAGATACAAAGCTGTGTCAGCTTGTACCTCTGTAGCATTAAAGAAGATTTGCTAAAATATGTACTGACTTTGGCAGTGTAAAACTCCATTTTCCTTTCTTCTGTTGCTGTAAACGCGAATTGACTTTAATGGATGGCATTTTCTGTGAGGTAGTCAGGAAATGTTTTAGTAATTAATAATATTTTAATATTTTTTGTTTGTAAGAGTTGCTACATACCTACCCCAGTAGGTATGTAGTTTCTCCCACTCAGATCTTTCAGAAAAGCATAACCACTTGCCATTGTAGCTTTTCCTCAAAGCCACACAGCAGAAGGCAAATATGCCTGGCCATAAACACAGAATCACCCCATCTGTCCCCCACTTCAGCTTTACAAATGCAATTTTGCTAGACAGTACTCTGGTAACCTTGGCTATAGACTAACAGCAGCAGTGACAAAAGGAACAGCAGTTGAGATAATATCAGCAATCATATGTTCGTCTGATACAGCTTTGATTGATATTCCAGAAGTTGCAAGGCCTAAGGGATAAATGCACAATGGAGGCTAGTCATGTTTACCTTTGTCACTTCTTGCTGTTTCATATGCATCTTGCATACAGGACACACGAATGCATATAGACAGTGTATTTTATATAGTGCTTTAAACCTAGAAGCACCTTGGAGAAGAAGTTATTCTAAACCCCCCTGTAGTTCACAGCTTTAGAATATCACTGCTAACGTAGCATGTTTGAAAGCATCAGTTATTACTGAAAAATACTGTAATGAAATTAAGCAGGAGTTTCAAGATTCTTGCTGTTTACTTTTCTTTGTTGTCTTGCTAATAAACACTTCTGTATTTAGATTGGGTTTTCATTAGCAATTTCATGCTCAAGCTCTAGGCTAGCATTGTATTTTGGAAGATGGAATTATTGATGTTAATTAGAAAGGACTCCAAATGCAAAGAACAAAAGTTCCATGAGAAGAGAATGAAAGAGTTTCTCCCACTCAGATCTTTCAGAAAAGCATAACCACTTGCCATTGTAGCTTTTCCTCAAAGCCACACAGCAGAAGGCAAATATGCCTGGCCATAAACACAGAATCAGCCAAGGCAGGATGACCTGACCGTTCACTGAATCTGCAGTTTTGGCTGACTTTTTTTGTCTTGTTCTGTCTCACTAATTGCTCCAGTCTTTTCCTCACAGCCCTTCATACCTGCTTAATTCCATTTTACACTCTCTTCCTGCCTTGTTATTTTGTTTACTTCTCTTTTTTTTCTTGATTTTGTTGCCTCTGAAGTAAATCACTAAAGAAAGATGAATGAAAAATATACTAAAAATCCTATCTATTGAAAGCCTGTGGTTGCCTCTGTGTGTCAACTCCCATCTCCCTTATCTCTGCAGTGAAGATTTTTCTATGCAGTGAAGTTTGAAAAGATGAACACCTAGAGTTACATGCTTTATATAGTGCCCAGCACCATGTAGACTTGGTTTAAACTGGCTCATAAATACTGCTGTAACAGAAATGATAAAAAATAATTATTATTTACATTAATTGTGTCTCTGAAAAAGCTAGAAATATGACCTATGCCTTCCAGATCCCAGTCCTTGAGTTCTGAGCTAGGATATTATTATATTTTGTTTCCATTTTTTTCTAATTAGAATGGGATTAAGGGGTTTTTATGTTATGTTCACCAGTTCCATTAGCCAGATATTAACTCACTCACCAGTTGTAACCAGGAGGAATCCAGAAAGACCTAGCTAACTACTGACAGTAGCCTTATAGCATGCATTATTAGAAGATGCTCTTTCAACAAATGCACAACTAAATGGCTTTCCAGAGTACATGTTAAGTAAGGGTTGTCCTACTGCCTATGACGTTTCAAAAGCTGTATCAGCTTCACTCTAGTATCGGAAAATAAAACTTATTTTTTTGTAATTTTGTGACGAAATATGTCTTTTTAAAAGTCGTTAATAACTGTACTTGAAAATTCAGATGTGGATGCAGAAATGCCCTCCTTATGCTGAGTAAAACTCATCTTTTTGAACACAGTGAGTCAAGGTTAGTTTCTGATGACTTCAGCACATGCATTCAAATAAGTTGGCCTTCAAGAAACCCTGATAACCTCTTTGAGGTGCTGCAGACCAGGCATTGGAGCTGGATTTAGGAAATTGCTTTGTTACAGGTTGCTTTTGTGTAAACTGGAGTTCATACAAAGAGGTACAAATGCTTTCTCATTCCAGCTCTGCTGTCATAAGCCATTCTTTCACAAAGCAACAGAAAGCTAACACTGAACATTTCTGAAAATCTCATCTACAAAGTCTTAATCACTATGACTACATAGCTGAAAAAAGTCAGTGAGAGAAGATGTAAAAGGAGACAGGTGTCTTTTACCATTAGTTCTCACCAATAAATAACCTCTGTAGTGTCATAAGAAAAAAACCAGTCATTTGAGGTGTTTGATATACTCTCCTGAGGCAAGCTGAAATTTTCCACTTAAAAAAGGAATATTAAAAGAAAATTTATTTTTTGACTGAAGACATTTTGTCCAAAATATCTTTGAGGAAAGTATGGATTTCAACTTCCAAAACAGTCAAAAACTCAAGCTAAGGTTTTGGCAAAACCTCCAGTAAGAATCCCCCAGCAAGCTTATAAATGATGCCTGTGATATCCGTTTTTCCTTCGGATCTTATTGCCTATATATCTTATGATGCAAGCTGTGGTTTCCAGTACAAAAATGAAATGAAGATTACAAAAACAGAGAACATGAATGATTCATGACACACAACTTTCTCAATAGGTGGACACCATGAAAATGGAAGCTGCTGTGAAACAGAGTTGAAACTTGAACCTCATGTTGCATCTGCAGGGCAGGCACCTGGAAGTCCTGGACGGGACTTCACAGCAAACCAGAACTGGATTCAGGGATGCAGGGTCTCAGGCCTTGGATTTGCAGGCACCACTGGCAGGATCCTCTTCAGATGCCAGCCATGGTCAAAGAGGGTGAGACCCTCGTGATCTCCCTCTTTTATAGGGTGTGTGACATGTATGGGATGGAATACTCAGTTGGTCAGTTTTATTCACCTGTTCTGTCCACCCCTCCTTGCACATATGTCCCATTATCAGTTAACCTTGGTTACCACAGTAATAAATCTAAACATGAGCTTCTTCTGCATTCCATTGGTCATCTTATCAGTCTGGAGTGAACAGTGTCTCAAAAAATATGCAGTTACTTAGAAGGTACTTAGAAGAACTTAGCTGAAAAGAAAAATCACTAAAAGAGAACTGGTCTTGTTTTTAACAAAACCAGGACGTGTTTCTTCACCACACCCTAAAAGATGGCCATACACTTTTGTTTTCAAGTCATAGTTTTCCACCTCTTTAGTAATTTCTTCCTAAAGAAATGTTGGTGGGGAGATGCTGTAAACAGATGTTTAGAAATGATGATAATAAAAAATTGATACTTTTTTTTTTTACCAAAAAACCTAGCTACTGTAAATCATTAATCTGATCTACAGCTCAGGTCTCTGACTTTTTTTTGTCAAAACTAATGGGGTAGCAGGCAGTGGCTTGCAGCTCCTAAGCTGTCTTAACAAAAACAAACAAACAAATAAACAAACAAAACAAAACAAAACAAAAAACCAGGTCTCTTAACCTTTCCTAAATCTCTTTAACTTCTTGTTCCACTAAATAGCATTTTCCTGAAAAGATGGGAGACAAAACATTTTTCCAGTGTCTGTGGTCTGCATTACAGGCGAGTAGTAAAGCAGCAGCTGAAGGTTAGCTTGAGTGATTTGTTTCATTAGGAATTGTTCAAGCTGCTTATGAAAACCATAGTTTTCACCAAACCAAAAATCTAAGGAATACAAAACCTATGAGAGCACTGTAAGCTCAGTAATTACTGCCATCTGCATTACAGTGTTTTCTCTCAGGGTTTGTTTAACTCCTGAGGTTTTGCAAGTCTCTCCATCGCATCCCCTAGTAATAGCTGAGGAAAACTGTAATAGCTGAAGAAAACTATAATAGCGTTCTGCCTTCTCTCATATTTGATAATATAGTATGACATTTTTTTAGAAGAAACACAAGATCTTAAACAATGAAGAGGGTATATGCACAGGCAAACAAGAAAAAAAGACAATGATTTTCACCACTTCATTCATATCTCATGTCTTCTTATCTTCCTTCAAGCAATAGGCTGGTCAGTGGCATAGCTGTAGTGATGCTTAGTAGTGTAATAAACCTAACAAGAAGAATTGTGCTAATATGCCAGAGAGGAAGAAACAGCCACACAGGCACAAATATATAGTAGAAAACTTAGCAGAAGTTATTTGTTTAGAGATTTAAAACAACATATCTTAAAGGTATTGGAAACTGGCAAAAAAGACAAACTGCTTTCCTAGGAGAAAGACTGTTATCATAGGCTAAAGAGCTGTTTAGAAGGAAAAGTTGCTTCAAATGAATAACAAAAGAGATGCTTAACTAATTTTGAAACATTTGTCAGAAGTGGAAAAAAAATGCATGAAAATAAGTTTCCTTTAAATACTTAGAGACTTCTGTAACCTAAGCTGAAAATCAAACAAAACCACTATTTCTAATACAGCATACTCTCATTCTGAAAACCCTAGATATCCTAACACTCTGTCCTTAGGCATCTATAGCAAGGCTTCCTACACCTCAAGAATCTGCCCGCTGCTTCTTGTTTAGCTGAGAGTTGTTGCAATTGGGGATTTCAGTTATCCACAGCTGGATGGATCCACACGAATGTGCTGCTAGGGCATTACTGACAATTTCCTTTGGGTTCAGTCACAGAGGGCAAGTCCCTATTTCAGACAAATGAAGAAAATGACGAAAAGAGAACATGTCCACAGATTATTTTCAATTTTTGTAATATCTTCTTTCTACAAGATGCCTGCTTATTATACTTCCCAAATTCAAGTGATCTGTGACTGGGCTATAACAGTTGTTAGATCCTCATAAAAAGCAAAAGTGGACTTTGGGAGACATAGACTTTGGGAGTTTAGGTATGAGTTTAGTGATCAAAATCCTGAAGCTGAGCACACAAATTTAGCCAAGTGTGTGAAGTTCCTATGCGACAAAGATCCTAGATGCTCAAACTGAAATGTCTATCGCTTGCTGTCCACAAATAGGTTTTCTTTAGTCTTGATTTGAATGAAATAGTCATGGTTGTGGTTGTTAACTCCATCAAAACAGCTACGTGCACTCTTTGGAGTCATCATTTAGCTTATCACTATTTTGATTAGGCTTATGATGCGACCACAACATAAATAAAAAGCAAGGTAATTTTTAAAAAGTATAAAAACAGAATTCATATTGCCGTGGGAACTTATCTTAGCAGTGTATACAATAACATCCAGTAACAAAAGCAGAGAAACACTCACTAAATAGATACCTGATATCAAAGAATTAAGTTTTAGTGCTTCAAAATCCTGAATTGACGTGTGAAATGATTCTTGTTCAGAAATGGACAAAGCATCCTGAAGCATCTTTTTGTGTCTTTTTCAAGCTTTCATGTGATTATTTATTTTTTCTGCAACCTACCCACTGAAAAGTCCCTTTCATCCAGGTCCTGAGGAAGATTCCTTTTGGGAGATGCAAACATTCAAAAAAACTGTCCCATTAGTAATGTACATGCAAATATCCATCCTGGGTAACAGAGCTAAAAATATTTTCAAAAGGTATAGTCCTCTGACATCTAAAAGTAGGTTGGGCATTTTGATTGGTCTTAACAATAAAAGCATAGTTCCAAAAGCAATATCTTTATTACTAAATTGGGTCCAACCCTCTGCTTTTATATGAAAACATATTATAGAAATAAGGCTGGAAGGAAGCTTTAGAGGTTGCCTAGTTATCTAGTCTTTCCCCATGTTGTGCGGATCACAGTGCTCAAAAACATTTGTCTAGCCTGCTCTTTAAAGCTTGCAGTAAGAAATTCCCCTAAGCACTGTATGCAATCTATTTTAGGGCTCAATGGTTCTTACTGGCAGACAGAAAACATTCAACAGTCAGTTTATAACCAATTATTGTGCTAACACTGTCCTTTAGTTAAACAGTTTTTCCCATATTTTCCTTCCAGTGTAGTTATAGAAAGTAATTTTATTTCCTTCTAGCCTTCATTTTTCTGTGATAAATAACACAATTTACTTATTCCCAGAAAAATACCTCTCTATTCCCTAAGATTGCTAATAATGTCTATTCTCTTGCCCAGTGTAATAGTTTCTTCAAATAGGGAACTGAAGTGATACTTCGTATTCTGTCTAGGTAAGGTCATCCTAGAGCTGATTTTCCAATTAAGTTATAAAATAACATCTCAATTTTGATCAGTCAAAATCCAGTTTGCAGAGGACAGCACCACAGAACAAATGGGTCCCAAATACATCAATAACACTGGTGAAAACCTTTCTAGCTAAAAGTAGGAAATGATTAGTTCACTGTAAGTAAAATATCTAAAGGAAATACGTAATTTTTTGAAAAGGCATTTTAAAAGAAAATGTGTAGGGAAACTAGAGGTTGATTCCCATAAACACACTGTTTTGACAATGGAAACATTTATTTTTTTTTCTTGTTTTTGCTCTCAGGTCTAAAGTGCAGGGAATTCTGGTGAAAATTTACAATTGCATTCTTACAGATCTCCATGAATTGGCCGCTAAATGCTGCATCTTATTTTGAAGGATGAGTTTCATAATGCCTAGGATATTTTCATTTAAGAGCACACTGTCCTGATTATACAGAACAGACAAGTATGATAATCAACTATTTTAACTTCCTTACAAATTTACTCATTTCCTCAATCCTCTTCTCATTTTCTGCCTTCTTTCTTTTCCCTCCTACTTCTCCTCCCTTGTACAGGGTGTTAAAAGACTGTGACCAAAAGCTGTTGTTGAGCCAACCTAGCAGAACTAATCTGCTGAATATAGCTGAATAGAATATTATAGAAATGGAATATAACAGTGACTCACTGTAATAATAATGAAGTGGGAGAACAAGCTGGTTTTGAAGATCTGTTGTCATTCATGCCAAAAGATGTGGTCAACTTACTATTTCTCTGTCAAAAGCCTTGGTATCTCAGTGTGACTGGCAACAAGAAAGTGAAATCTTCATGTGCCTTGGTCGTAATTCTGAATATTCTGTAGTAGAGACAGTTTTCTAATTAAATATGGGTTGGGATGAGGGATCTGTTAAAGAGGAGAAGATTGCAAGTGCATGAAGAAACATTTTGCTGAGTGCAAAAAACACACAGAGCTTTCTCCAGTAGCTCAGCCATCTCTGTGCTTCAAAGCTATGTCTGAAATTTCCCCTGAAGCCTACAATACTGCAGGGAAATGAAGAATGAAAAAAAGGCTTTACAAATCTGTGGCCACTGAGAAGCTCAGGTTATCAAAATTTGGAAGTATGCACCGATCCTCTGAAAAACTCATGGATTTATAAAAATAAATGTCTGGAGAGATTCTCCAAAGCTTCTGTGAAGGCAACTGATGGCAGTACAGCTTGCTCAGAGTAACAGGAGTTGTCTAAAAGTGCTAGTCATCTTTTAACGTCAACAGTAATTTCCTCTGGGATATTTCCTCTTTTTAGTTTTGTTGTTGTTGTTGCTGTTTTTCCTAGCTGCTTTCTATGTATTTCCTTCTGAAAAAAAAAAAAAAATCATAACTTACAGTTCACAATTTAATTGTGGAACCTGTCTTCTGGTTACCTTCTGCTATGTGATTTTATGTTTATGGTTTACAGGCCAAGATTTGAAATCAGAGGGAATCAGGTTGAGTGCTAATTTTAGCTAAAAGAACACTAGAGAAGTTTCTGCATGCTTTGAGTACTTCTAGAGCTGGGGAATACAAACAGTAAGATGTAGTGCTCCAGAGGAGTAACTCCTAGCTGAAATGCTGGAGGTTATATCACTGAAAAAATAATTTGACTTTTTAAAAAATGATTGGAGTTTTTTTGCCTCTTGTTGCTGTGTTTTGTGCCCTAAAGACATGCTGATGATTTTGAATATTAGGCACTGTGAATCACTAGAGTCCTTGTAAGTCAAGCTTTCACCCTGATCTGACCAGAGAGCATAATTTCTTAATAAAAATTTAAGCTTTGTGCTTGGGATTTAAGTATACAAATAATGTAATAGCTATAACTCATATACTCTTGCCTAAACTTTTTGAAAGCCCTGTTATTGCTTTTATGACATGTGAAGGCAAGTTACTGTTCCATGAAGTGTAAATACCCTCTGTGTTATCCTCTGCAGTGTTTCTGTGCCTCATGCTATGCTTTCATTTGTTCTTTAAAAAATACCAGTCTGAATCAGAACTAAGGGGATGTCTGAGCCAGTGCAAACATCTGATAAATACAAGTTACATGAAAATGCAGCGACACACCTTATATGTCAAAGAACAGTGTTTGAACCATAAGAAAGTCCTATAAAGGACTCACTCTACGAGAACGGCAAACCTTTGACCTTGGGTATGAGGTCACATTTGAATAATTTGGTTATGTATGCAGATACCCAGAAGATCTGAGTTTTAGAATTACTGTCCTTATTTCGAGGGGTCTGTAGTTTACTTTTGCTTTCCTCTGCTTTTTTAGCACTGTGAACACTGTAAGTGTTTAGAGAGGATTTCTTTGTTCTGTACAGGAGGATAAACTGTGAAATTAAGCTTCATCAGCACAGCAACTTAGTTTATTTAACACATTTTCCTGAGTAAAGAGTACAAAAAAAGAGCTGAAGAAAATAGTTTTCCAATGGATTGCTATCTGCATTTCAGAAATGTCAGTCTACAAAATTTCCCATAAAAGAGTTATTATTTTTTATATTTACATAACACAGCTAATTGCAGATAGTTATGTATTCCTTCCTTTCATTGCTTAAAATATTGGCACAGAAGTAACACTAGATCTATCTTGTGGCAAAATGCCATAGTGTCCTCCAATTTCCGAGGAGCCATATGGCAATGGTACAGCCATCTGTTTATCTTGATATTCCTTTCCTGGCAAACCTTTTACCCATATGGGTTATTGGTGCCCTCATCTGTGTATATCACGACAAGGTTCAAAATCAAAATCTATAATTTTCCCTGGTATAACTTTTAACAATTATACTGAACATAAAGATCACACTATCCTCATGTTTAGCCTCATCCATTTCTGTTTTGTACACACCTGCCTTCTTCTGTTAGATGCAGGAACAATTTGATTTCCAGAATTTGTGAAAGCTGTCATCGCAAGCTGTCAGGTTCGAGGCATCATAATCATCTCAAAGGACTGATAGCTTGTGCTTTGTGGATTTGAAACTTCATCACTAAAGAGATGAAATGATCCGTCCTTTTACATGCTGACAGGGTAGCAATTTTGTGTCAGTGTAGAGACTCACGCATTCAGACAATAAGGCCATGCTGAATATATGTAGACTCCTTTTACATTTTCTGTGACAGCCATTTTCAATAATGTCTGAAATATTTGACATGCACTGTTTAGGATAATTTTAAGTAATGGAGAGTTTCGGCTTTCAGCCTGACATATTAGCAAGCCTGAGTGAAATCATGTTTATATCCCATTTAGCAATCTGCTCTTTAATTTCCTCTTTGTGTGAAAGAGTTCTTTCAAATTGGATATACTCAGACTACAAACCAGACATTTAAGTGTATATATGTTTCAAATCATATCAGGATAGATAAATATATTCCTTTTTTTGATTTTCCTGTTTTTGTTTGTTGTTTGTTGGAGGGTTTTGTTTGTTTGTGGGGCTTTTTTAATTGTTGTTGTTTGGTTGGTTGGTTGGTTTGGTTTTGTTTTTTTTTTAAGCAGTATAAACAATTCCTTTTTGGATGCCAAGCAAATATAAAGATGCAAGGAACACAAGCTATTACATTTATGGAGGCTATACTGAATTATGTACATAATGAATTGTTTTGCAGCTCTTAGGTGTTTTTTTTTTAACTGATGAAATATATTGATTTGTTGCATTCCACATATTTGTCATGCAGATGATTTACAAAATTCTTTCATTTATTTTTATTGCTTTTTCTTTGAAAGATAATGCTTTGTGTACATTATACTGGTTACAATTCACATAATGTATTTTTATGAAAATTTAACTGTATTATCTCTCTCATTTATGAGAGGATATAAGTATATCTGTTTGCATTTTAAATATTCTGTGTCTGCTGCTGATTTCAGTTTAGTAAAGTTTAAGTATTCACAAAGATGTTAGTCCAAGGCTGCACCAAAAACGGAGGAGTTTTAATGATTAAGGAGTTAATAAACCTTTGATTTTTTCAAGAAGGCATCCTAAATTTAACCTGTGAACTTTACTGTGGTGTTGAGTTTTCCATATCAGAGGCAAGTATGTTCTTTTATTCGTTCTGAGCCAGATGGTGTGTCTCACTCTCTGCACCTAAATGGTGCTCTTCCATTCCATGTGCAGATGTAATACCCTCAAACAATGTTCAGACATCTCTGTCCTGTCTTGCTTCCTTTAAACTTTCTGCTAACTGAGGAGGTTTGCATTTGAAAAGCTGCTTGTCTTTCCAAGGGGTCAAACTTTATATTTCAGGACACTTCGAATACATCCTCTTGGTCCCAATTTAGTAAATGTATCTCTCGCTAGCTACTTAGATTCTGCCTTAAAGGTCTTGGCATATGTGAGAGACAGCTGTGAATTTTCTCCCTCCTTTTACCAGCATGCCAGCATCCTAGCAACACATGAACAACACTGCCATGAAGAGAGGCACAGGGCAGAAAGAATAAACAGAGAAAGTATTAGAGTGCACTGGCTACCAAAGTAAAATAGAGGATAACAGCCTCAAATATCCTATATCCTATAGTTATAGTTTCCAGAGTCTGTACTACAACTTCACCAGTCTCCACAAAAGGGCAGATATCAGAGGCAGTATACTTGCAACAACATAGGATCATAGAATGTCCTGAGTTTGAAGGGACACACAAGAATCTTCAAGTCCAGCTCCTGTCTCTGCATTTGACAACCCCAAAATTCATACCATGTGTCTGAGGGCATTGTCCAACTGCTTCTTGAATGCTGTCAGGCTCGGGGCCATGACTGCCTCCCTGGGGAGCCTATTGTAGTGCTTCACCATCTTCTGGGTGAAAAACCTTTTCCTAATGTCCAATCTAAACCTCACCGGCACATCTTCCTGCCATTCCCTCGGATTCTATCGGTTACCAGAGAGAAGAAATCGGCACCTGCCCTTCCTCCTCCCCTTGTGAGAAAGCTGTAGGCCATGATGAGGTCTCCCCTCAAGTCTCCTCTTCTCCAGGCTGAACAAACCAAGTGACTTTAGCCGCTCCTCATACGGCTTCACCTCTAAACCCTTCACCAACTTCATAGCCCTCTTCTGGACACTCTCCAGTAGCTTTATGTCTTTTTTTATCCTGTGGCGCCCAGAACTGCACCCAGTGCTCCAGGTGAGGCCGCACCAGTGCAGAGCAGAGCAGGACAATCACCTCCCTCGCCTGGCTGGCCATGCTGTGCTTGATGTACCCCAGGACATGGTTGGCCCTCTTGGCTGCCAGAGCACGCTGTTGGCTCATGTTCAACTTGTCATTGACCAGAACCCCCAGATCCCTCTCTGCAGAGCCGCTTTCCAGTATCTTGTCCCCCAGTCTGTATGTACAGCCAGGGTTGCCGTGCCCCAGGTGTGGAATCCGGTACTTGCTCTTGTTAAACTTCATGTGGTTGGTGCTTGCCCAGTTCTCCAATTTGTTCACATTCCTTTCCTGCCCTTGAGAGTGTCAACAGCTCCCTTCAATTTTGTGCCATCAGCAAACTTACTAAGCAATCCATCAAGTCCTGAATCTAAGTCATTTATAAAGACATTGAAGAGTGCTGGCCCTAAAATGGATCCCTGCAGAACCCCGCTAGTGACTGGTCACCAGCCTGACATAACCCTGTTTACTAGAACCTTTTGAGCCTGGCCCGTCTGCCAATTGCTCACCCATTGCATTGTGTGTTTATCCAGCTGTGTGCTGGACATCTTGTCCAGAAGGATACTGTGAAAGGCAGTATCAAAGGCTTTACTGAAATTCAAAAGATCACATTAACAGTCATCCCCTGGTCAACTGGGTGGGTAACCTTCTTGTAGAAAGAAATTAAGTTGGTCAAGCAAGCCTTTTCCCTCATGAACTCATGCTGAATGGGACCAAGGACTATGTTGCCATTCAGATGTTTTTCAATAACTCCTAGAATAATTTTCTCCATAATTTTGCCAGGCACAAAAGTGAGACAAAGCATGTCACTTCACCCAAGCTAATATTACCACTGATATTCCCTGCTTGCTTCTCTACATTGTGCACCTCTACTGATATTTAAAAGATTAATCGTATGGAAAATCTAAAACAGATTTAGGTATTTAGAACGAAAGGCTACAGCTGAGCTATGGAGTGAGACGTTCTTAGATGCTTCCCAAAATCCTAATCCTGAATATTTCAGGCTGATGGCCTGAACAGACCACGTCATACCTCCTATATAGGCCACCAGTGTGTCTCAGCCTTTCTTGTAAAGAAGAGGCAGGAAGATGAATGGAGGAAGGATTAGTATGTGATCAAAGTTTGTCTTGAGACAGAATTGGGCGGTGGAGAGAAGAGAGAGCCAGACTGAATCCATCATGTAGACACAACATATGTTTTGAAAATAGACTTCGTAAGGATGTGTGGACAGTGTGAAGTTTAGAAATTCCCTTTATTGCCTTACAGCTTCTCTAGTAGCTTGTGCACCACTTTCTCCAAACTGTCTTGTGTTACTATGAACGCACTATGTTAAGAAATAATACGATGTGAAAGGTGAGGCAGCATTAGAATTGAGGCTGTAAAATCTCAGCTAAGTGTGTTTAAGCAACTTTGGAGCTGACCTAGGAATCCCAACCAATGTTTTATCTTATAATAGCATTAATCAATGGCTCAGTACAGAGAGCAATAATCAAATTAAATGGTCACAGCATACAACTTACTGCAGACAAACAAATAGGCTTAGTGAAGGCTTCAGTGTTTTTTTCTCTCACTGACAGTAAGCTAAGTAAATCTTTGGCTAATGAACTCATCAAGCATATCGCTGACTTTACTAGAAAATGCAAACTTACCTCTTGAGCTACTGTATTTAACATATGAATAACATTAATTGGTAGTGCTGTCAGGAATAATTCCTTTAAACAGAAGACCAGTGTACATGTGACTCTTACTTTGATCCTCCTGAAACAGCTCTTGCTCCTGGGCAGGTCTCACAAAAGACTGCTCTTTTCTAGTGAGAAGGGTTGGCTTTATGTGAAAGCATGGCTGGAAGGCTCCTGGCATTGAGTCCAGTATTCTGTCCGTAGACATGTTGTTTGGCATTAACACTGATAACAAAACTGTTCATTACCCTGAATCCATTCAGGCTTTGGACACAATGTTCAGAATCACCAATTTCTTAGGGCAAAAGCATAAAAAATCCTCTATAGAAACACACCACAACTGCAGGTAACTAGAGATTTTTTAGTAAGCATAGATTTTGGAAGACCTGGAAAATAATGGTATTGATATTATTTTTTTATTAACATCAGATGGGGTAAGAATTGCAAATCTTGATGTTTCATGAGAGGAAAGGAAAATACAGTACTGTTCTACATAACAAAACACTTGTGGCTCGAGAGATTCGCTGGTCTCTCGAGAATGTTCACTTTCGCCGAGCTGTTGCTCTACAGTCAAAAAGTCTCGGGGTTTATAATATTTTCAAACAAAGTGAAAAAACCCCTCATAGGATGAGAGTTCTCTAACTCCTTTAAGTATTAAAATTCTACCTTTTCATACACCCTTTCGCAAGATCATTTCAATAGACCAACTGTAAGAGGTGAAACCATTTTCTCCTGTTCAGTAAAACTGGTAGCTTTAGTAAACAAGACATAGTTTGGCTGTGATTCACAATAAATAGTAAACACAAGATCTTTACTGTTTTTCAGGTGATGTTGACAGTAAGCAAAAGGAAGCCTGAGCACCACCTATTTGCAGAAAAAGAAGTCATGTTGATTAGGATGGGTTACTTGACAAGATCTCTAAACTTGAACTAAGGTTTTATTACCTTTATTACAGTTTTTTGTTTATTTCATTCAGTTCAATCGGAAGTCACACTAATGCCTATAGTATTGACTGAAGTTTAAAAACAAATTACATTGCAGCACTAATGAAACCTCTGTCCAGTTTCGGAGATCTTTTAGAGTGCTAACTTCAGTTTGGCTTTCCCTCTCTTGTCCACAGGTGATGAAAGAGAAAAGCTGTGGCAGAACTTGCTTGGGAGATAAAAAATTAGTTTTTTTCAAACAGGAAGAAAGGATGAGAACTGAATATCTTAAAAAAGAAGACAAAAAATACCGTTTCAAGAGTAGATGGAATGAAGAATTCAGTCATGCTGAATCCAAATTAAATCTTGAGCTTTTGAAGAAAAACAGAACTGTGCCTGAAACATTGCTTGGTTGTGTTTGTTGAATCATAACTGCAAAAAAATGAGGAAAATATACAGCGAGACAGTGCTTCCTCTTTTCTCCTCCTGCCTCTCATCACCTGTCTGCTGAAGAGTTTTGGTACTAGCACTCCTGAACAGCAGAGGGCTACACCTTCTTTGCAGGTCTGCAACTCCATTTTTCAGATCAAGAGAACTGGAAAGAAACTGAGGCACTGCATAGGGAATGAGAGCATCCAAGGGCTGAAAGAGAGAGCCAAACCATTTCCTGAAGGAAGGTTTGTCTGTTGTTATTTAATGTTTTCTAGTCTTTAAAACTGCATTTTCCGACACCAGATAATAAATTGAATGAACATTAACAGCAGACAAAAACAATACAACTTCAGTCATAACTGGAGTGGAATCAGAAGCAAGGGAAAGATCTGGTGGTTTGTCCACAGAACACAATAGGAAAAGAGGAAGAAGAGAAGTCCTGTCGCTAGTCCTTTTTTCTAACACAAAAGAGGGGACTACACCTTGACACTATATTTCTGATGCAATACTGTTTCCACTTCAAAACAGTTCCAAATTATTTGTAAGAGATAGAGAATTTCCAGGATAGGCATACATAAAATAATTTCTTGTTTGTGATATGCTTATACTCACCTAAAATAACTGGATACAATGTCAAGAGCTTGAATTGATGAGGAAAATGGAATTTGGATGCACAAAGGTCGCAAAAAGATGGATGCAGGATAAAACAGAATCTGAACGTATAACTGTGCGTTGTACCAGTATTGTTGGTCTCCTTTCCAGTTTTCTTTCAAAAGAGAATTCCCGTTAATTGACTTGATTGTTTAAACATATTGATTTTGGCAAGATTTCATATTTCAGTGAAAACTAATCCGGTCAAAACTGTTGAAACCAACTGTGTTTGCAGGCTTAATGACTGACTTATGCCCTAAAGTACAAGAATTTCTACACTCTATGTTGGAACAGCAGTAGGAGACCAAAAGTTTTTGATGGTGCAGAGGGACTTGGATGGGTCACTCATTACTTACTTTGTGACAGACTAAAAAAAAAGCTTTTTTAATAATGTTATCTTTTTCTTCTATGCCCACGTTAAACCAGTATACTCCCTATATGAGTTGGAGGTCATCTCTTCATTGACTTTGATGGCAAGTTCCTCACTGCCTATAACTCATTAAGAAATTAGTCTTTATATCATATTCTCCTTGCTTAAATGGCAGCTAATTAAAAATACAATATTTTATTACAAATCTACTATGCATCCTTTAATTTTATTACATTCTGCTACCCAGCAATTCGGTAGTGAACTGAATACACTCCACTCATTTTTACTGCATTGTTAAAGTGTTGCTTAGTTTATGAAATTTCAGGTTGATTTCTCTGTGAACTACACATGCAATTATCTAAGACCATGTGTACAAAATCTGCTGCTGTTTTGTTTTTAGAATTGGTGCAGTGCGATAGAAACAAAAACCTCACATTGCAATCTCTCATGAAGACTTCCTTTTCTTTCTCAGTTTTTCCTTGTTGTAATTTAAAACAGGCCTGTTAGAATAGGAATTTGCTATTCTTGTTTGCAGACAGAATTCACAGGATGGGTTTGGTTAAAAAGCTACAGTAAGAGCCCTGCTCATTTTGATTATGCATTCAACTAGAATGAAAGATACCTGAAAAATGTATGGTACTGCATAGTCCAAAAGACTTAGCACTGTGCAGAGTCAAAATTCGTAGAATTGCAATTGGATAATGTACTTGAAAAATGTTCAGCATGAGGAATGACAATAGATGGAGGGGTTTTGTTTTGTGTGGTTAAAAATAAGCAAGGATGGAAAAGACTGAAATGAAAAAGAAATAGCAATTATTCATAAAAATGGGACTTAACTTTGCTAAACAGTCTTCTGTTAAATTAAAATTGAAAGTTAATAGAGAGCTGATAATTAAATAGCTTGTAGGAGGGTTATTCTTATTACTTCTTCTTGTTAAGTAATAAACAGAAAAAGTTATGAGTGTAAAATTCCAGGTAGACCAAAGTCATAAAATTGTCCATCATTATTTGGATTCTTGGCAACCATTTCAGAAAGACTAAAAGGTGCCTGAGTAGGGAAACAAAGTGTTCTTTTGACACATCTAACTCTTCCAGGCCAGCAGGGTGGTATCAGCCATTGTCTAAGCTTTAAAAGTTAGACAGTCTTCAAATGATAGGTACGTGACAGCCTTCACAAAAGGAAACGTCACATTAAAAATTGAAAATAATAAGAAAAAGTTAGACAAATGCAGCTGTAAATATGAATGGCTAAAATCAGAACAGAGAAAGTGAATTAGCATACCGAAATCCTTGAGAATGCCATGACAACACAGAGACAGGCAGGATCAGGCTATTTCATATCATTCCATTTGACTTATTCTTGTCCCCTGCCTCTCAACTTTCAGTCCAGGAGAGCAAACCCTTTGTGTGCTATTTTCCTGAATTCTTTGCACATTTACTGACGGTTAAACCCATTTTCTCATTGTTGATTATAACACCTCTCCTGTTAGTAAATAAATAAATGCTATCCTAATAGTGTCCGATTCTTGATTTCTCCCTCTGGAAGAAAACTGTATTATTGTTACAGAAGCATGTTTAGTATGATCTAGTTAAGATTCTGTCAATACTTTCATTAACTCATAGTTTCAGGGGTTTCAAAGCTTACAAAAAGTATTCTGTGCACAACCGGATGAGACCTGAGGGCACCTAGGATCTGAGCCCAGGGCCAAAGTCTATACATCACTCTAAGAAGCGTGCATGAGCCAGATGATTCTTATACATATAAAGAGTTCTAGTTAAGTGATATAGAAAGATCTGTAATACAAAGGCATATCTGGCACAGAATCACAGTCATGTGGTCTTGGAAGGTACAACTGTATTATTGCTTCATGCTACATGTTTTTTGTAAATCAATGGCTGACAGATAAACACTGATTTTTCTGAGATAATCTGATTGTTTTCCCTTATCTGGTGCTATATGCCGCACATAGTAGAAATATCACTTTTATTGATTCTGAAAAAAGCACAGGTGTCTGTCATTTTAGCTGCAGTAATTTGTATTTTTTCTGAGGAAGGTGAGTCTTTATAAAGAAGAAGCAATTTTCTGTAACATTATAAATCATGTAATATAGGAACTGTTATGACATTACATGAGTAACTGATAACAGCTCCAGATTTTCTCTCCTTTTAATGCTCAGCAATTTAAAGAAAACAAAATACTGTGACTGGATTGTTTCTGTGAGACTGAATTAGTAAATCTGCTGCTAATAAAAAGCCCAACTGAAAACTCATTGGTGAGTGAAGAATCTTAAAAATTGAGGTAAGTTTAAAATCTCAACCATTTTTTAGTATAAATTATATAAGCTGAAAAACTAACAAAGTACACTGATTTAGAGTTTTTCTTATTTTAAAAAGAGGTGAATCTTCAACAGGGGAGCACCTTCCTGCCCTGTAGAAGGCCAAAACTTATCGTGTAGGAGCAAGAAGGCTCCAAAACCACAAGATGTCACTTCCAGTGGAAGTGCATACCCTGTCAATCAGAAGGACACTCACAGTACTTGATACGCTTTGTGTTGGCTTTTTCCAGACTACTGATGTCACTTATGTAAAGACTGAAGTCAGCCCTCCTTACATCTCTCTTCTCCATGCTCTGTGTCACACTTTCTTAACAAGACACAGACAAAGAGACCAGCTACACAGGAAGGAATGTAGACAGAAATTTGACTGGCATTTTGAAGGTACAAGCAGGTTGTTCTTCCAAGAAGCTTTTCCTTATTCTTGGAGTCAAAGCCAAATGATCCTTTTGGAAAATGTTACCAGCATCCTGCACTCTATTGAAAGACTTCCACACACAAGTTTCCTGCTGCAGGTGTGAAAATTTTCAAGTTAAATACATACAATGCAATACTAATTTGTTTATTTACTTTTGAGCAGGACATTAATGAGAACTTTTTTTTTTACACTGGCTTTTAAAATGTGTTTCCAAATATTGCTATATTTAACTTGCAATCCTGGTCCATGCATATTTTAACCACAGGGAAGGTTACAACCTTACTTAATGATAGGTAGAAAGAATATTTTCATCAGGTCATAGGTAGGTATTATTGACATTTTTGTAGAGAAAAAGAGTGGATCTTAACCTGTGTAGCTTATATTTCTAGCAGTATTAACAGACACTGAGGACACTGGTAATGCTATTTTGGACTGGGCAGTCCTCCACAACAGTGTGAAAGGTGGAATTACTGTGGCCTTACCTCAGGGACTAGGAAAATCAGTTCATCAACTCTTGATCAGAAGCACATGAGAATTCTTGAGAGAATTTGGCATTTAGAAATCAGACTACAGCAGTTCACCCTGCAAGTAGAGAGTGATTGTAAAACAGGTGTTCTTATTTGGAAAACACGCTACTATAAGAGCTAACTACTAATAAGCCCTTGTCAGTAAGACTGTTGTTTTATCAGAAAGAAATCTTAAACTGAAAAAATCTCCCCCATGAAAACTTTGTTGTAATTCAATATAATAAAAAAGATTTCACTAGAAGAAAGAAAATTGATGTCCATATATATGATAGAGTCCAAGACAGTATGGAATTAAGATTGTGGTTTGCTGCATAGTCAGTGATCTGACAGCATCTTATAGGAAAGTTTATTTCTAATAAGATGAGTACCTAGGTATCTCTGTGCTCTTAGTACCTGCATTTAGTGCTTAAAAATATATTAGATTTTAAACGAAAGTATTTTAAGATGAATAATCATAGTTAATGCAAAATAAAATTAAGAAGGCACATTTTAAATATTTTATTATTGTAATGAAAGTTTATGGTTTATTTTTGCTTCCACTGAAGCGAATAGCACAAGTTTTATTCACTAGTTAATTTCCTGTTGTCTGATTACTTAACCTCTAAGTTGTTCAGAGATACTTGTGACTTAAGTTGGAGTTCCCCAAAGTATATTGGTTTAAAATCATTATATAGATTCTGTTTCATAAGGGAACAGTAGCAGCTGCTTTCTGTTACTATAAGTCGACCCTTTGCCCAGGTGAAAGTACTGTCCTCTGTTTGAGGTATTTGAGTCTGTATTTCTCACATCTAAGAAAGGATTTGTTTGTAAGATAATAATTTGTTCTGAGTGAAATAATCTCAATCTCTTATTGGTATTGCTCCACTTGGTATAAATTACTCCATCATTAGAATACGGGTGTTCCTCCTGAAATTGCAATTTTTGTGTGTGGAACACTTCAGCTGCTTATAAAATCTTTAAATACTCATTGAGCCAAACGAAAAGAGTATGTGACGCTGTAGTCTTTGACAAAGCCATTTGCTTGGTTTCTGGTTCCTGTTTCAGAAGATATTTGAATAATTCTTGTGAAGACAAAGAACATCACTACAGTGTATCCAGAGCAACTTATTCCAGTGTATTTGACTGAGCAGATAGGACTCTTCTAGGAAAATCTGAATATCCTTTAGAGCAATGGAGGAAGATCTAACTGGCCTTTAGATTTGCTGGGTGAATGCATTGGACTTTTGCATTAAAATAGCTAATTCCTTATTATTAGTTTTAGGGTTCTTCTTTGTTTTCTGTGTATATGGATTAAAATAAATCACATCAAGCTGAACAAAGTATTTCTATAGATGCAGGAAAAAAAAATCCTGATTGTTCAGTGAACAAGGTAACTTCCTTTACCAATTTTTCTGGTTAGGTGAGTACCTAAGGAGTCATTATTTAAGTGGTTCTGGTCCTATATTTTTAACGGGAGAAAAAAAGGACCACTATAAAACACTTCAAATAATGCCACACATGCTTGAAACCACTCCTCCCAACTCTCATTACCCGTAGAAAGTAGCTTTGGCTGATGTTCATATGGAGATTTTTAAGTATTACTTCACATTGTTCTGAATATTTATTAAGTCAGGAGAAAAATCATTAGGGTCTACCTGGTTTTGCAGAGAAATAATTAATGATCTGAGGTCATAGCACAGATAATTAAAAATAAACAAACCAGGAGCTAGCCAATAAAAATAAAATGGTGTGACAAATGACTATTTTCTGAGGATCTAAAGAATGTTGATTTTCAGTGTAGTATTAAATAAAATAATTTAATATTTCTTACACTGTTTCATACTGTTTTGGGGAAACATGGCCTCAAAATCATGAAGTCAATTTTCGCAGTATGAAATAGTCAGAGACTGGTAGTAATTTCACTCTTTACTTTTCCTATACAAGAATGATTGTCCACACAAAATTTTAAGCAGAATGCTTTGGGGTCAGATCAATACTTAGTGAAATTTGCCTTGTCTGTATATTGCCTGTGTATGTATGAGACGATTTCCTTCAGAGAGAGGGATTTTCAGATTTATGAGCAAATAAGACAAGAACTCTTATTTCCTTAGAGCTATGTGCCCCAAATATCTGTAGTAGCACATTTCAAACACGTGCTTCTTGTTTACAGTACTCTTATGTTCAAAGGGCAGACATGTTACAAGAAAAATCCATAAGGATAGGAGGATTGTGGTATGGTGGACTCTAAAAACCCAATAAGGATTCAGTCTTGTGGCCATGCATTTTAAAACAGAGAGTTCAAGTCTGCATTAGCAGATAACACAACCCAGAAAGGAATGGTTCTACCGAATTAAATACTGTGGAGTAAGTTACTTCCATTCCCTGCACATTTAAGTTGGAAGGACCTGTTGATCAAATGACCATTACTAGTTGGAGAACATTCAGTGCATCCCTGGGGAACATGTTCTAGCTAAGTTTCCTCCAAAAGGAAATGATCAGGGGAGCCAAGACAAGCACGGCATCAGGGAATGATCAGGTGACTAACTTCAAAAACACACTAAAGCATTTCTGTAACCAAACCATCAGTTCATCAGTTGCCTTACTCTCTAACAGAGAAGCATCTTCCTGAGAATCACATTCTCATTAAGTCTCACTGCAATGCATATTTTTGGTTCATGAAACTGGAAGATAAAGTCCCAGCTACTGTTGTTGCCACAACTTAAGGCATTTGAACTCCATCAGAGGACAAGATTTGAACATGTAATCAAGTAGATATTTAAAAGACATCGTTTGAGGAGTTAGTAAATCACAGACACACAAAAATCCTCTACTAAATTTTTCGTACAGTCAGATAAAGTAGTAGGCTGAGAAAGAATGGAAGGAAGGAAAGAAAGGAAATAAGGAGGTGTCACAAAGCACAAAAACAACAAATAACAAACAAACCACCAAACAAAAGAACACCCAAACCAAAACCAAACCAACAAACCATGAAACAGTGCCCCAATAGAGCATTAGGCTCTCAAACTTAGTTTTCTAATAACTTGTGTTTTATCTAAGACCCACTCCCAAACCAGCCAAACTTGTCCATTAAAACATTTTACTAGGGTATTTTTAATACAAAAACATGCATTTAAAGGTGATAGTATGATCTGTTCATCACATTTCTATGAAATGTTTCCTTTGTTTCTACACCATTCGTGTATAATCCCTTCTCTGGCATTACTGGTCTGAAATATTTTTCCCTTTCCTGAAACCCTGTGCCTGTAATACTGTGTTTCAAATTATCACTTCCTACATGGTTGCTAGAAGTATTCCTTTTTCCACTCTGGCATTTGTGTGATTGTAGCACACAATCACTTAATTTCAGGTGTGATAACAGAGCACTAGGACTGCCTGGTATTGGCAAAGCTACCAAGTACTATAGCTGGGACTGGACATCAACTACATCTCTGATGAAGGATGTAGCTGAGCAACACACTTTGTATGGATATCTGATATCTGTTTCTCCCATCTGGACAAGAGGACAATAACAATGTGGTTCATCTGGCTGCTGCCATGAGGAAGGACACAGAGCAAAGAACCTCCAGGAATGATTGCCACTTACTCTGAAAATCATATTTATGTGGAGACAGCAGCAGAAACTATATCTTTCCGGGTTTTTTTGGTTTCATATTCTCCTTTTTTAAAAGAAGTATGAACCCAGTTCCCCTTCCATATGGCAGAACATGCCATAAGTCAGCAACTGGCTCCACTTCTCCCCCTCTTCACTCAAGTTTTAGCTCAAGTTGTTCATGTGGACACCTAGAAGACACTGTGAATTTGAGTGGAGCAGGCCAGTACTTCTGTTGTTTGTTTTATTGCACATGAGTAAAAAAGTGATTTCAGGATAGTAGTGAACTTATACTCCAATGTCAGATCATTTTAGCTAGTGAGAGAGAGCAATTCCTGTCTAGATATCACCCATCCTTTCCATTGATGCAGTCCAGAACTCTTTTTAAATCTCAACCCATTTCTTTTACCTTCACTTTCCAACATATCGCTTACTCTTCCTCTTCTTCTTCCCAATTTCATTTGCCATCCTTTCCATGCCTGAGTTTTGTCCTTCTCAAAAGAGTGGCAAAATTCAATATCACCTACTCTACTGCAAAGTTTTGTGTTACTCTGCTTAGGCACAGAACTCTTTACAGTCACTTAGTAAAAAATATAAAAAGTAAAACAAATATCTCTGCTCTAAGTGCGACAGATAATTTATCATTGTTAAAACAGCAGCTCCAGTGACCACTCTAAGGTTATCTTAGAACTGTCAGTTTTCCACAGAGCCTAAACTGAAAACAGAGAAATTCTCAGTGTTATAAAAAAATACAACTATCTATATTAAAATTAGAAATAGTTTTGTTCATGTTTTCAAAAGAACTGGAAGAGATGGAAACAGATTTTTTAAATAATTCTTGTTCCAGAAACTGTTACAAATATGCATCTACAAAAAACAGGAGTAAGGAGGCCTGAGAATATAGATTATTTAGAACAGTGTAAGACATGCTCTTCTTAGAGATATGCATTATCATATTAATGTAGAGCTTATCATAGTCTGTAGTTACGACAAAACAGGTCTTATCTATCCCTGAGGAAGTTTGATGATGCCATATTAGCAAGGACCAACTCAATTACACTTCGTCTAGGGTCCTTCAGCTGTGTCCCACTTGGTTTCCCTTTCCGTTACCAAGCTACATTTCCAAGTTAGGGTATTACTGGTACTCTGATTATATCAAAATGCATTTATCTTGGAGAATGAGTTTAAATAAATCTAGCTGAAAGGTTTGTAACTAGCAGCTGAGTATTTTCTGCAGTTATAGTTGATGATCTCATTCTTATTTGAATACTTATCTCTTCCTAGCAACAATTAAGTATGTTCTGAATGAATTTACAAAATCTAATACTAACATGTTTGGGGGCAGGGAGGGTTTGATAGAAAAATTAACACATCAGATCGATATCAGTATACATACACGGGGGGAAAAAGGAGCAATTTTTAATGACTACGGTCAAATGAAATGAAGAAGTAATTTTGGATTTATTATGTGCAGCTGTTTTAAGGAGGAATGGTACAGCACAGCATAGGTGTCAATTAGCAGTATTGGAAGTCAAGAAGTGAACATAATGGACAAAGATAAATCTCCAAGAAAAAGAAAGAGAAAGAAAAATAAAAACACAGGTTATTTTAAAAAACAGTGTCTGCCTGCTAAAATAAGTGGAGGGACAAAGCAGCAGCCTGCAGAGCCATGAATTGCTGCAGGGTAGTGCTCCACAAATTATTCCAAGTGAACAGAGATGTAGTTCTACTTTTCCTCTCCACCAGTTCACATAGCAACACAGAACACACCTAAGCAGCAAGAAGTAAATTACTGCATCACGACTGATGATGTTGGCACAGTAGTCCTGTCTGATGGAGATGCCTGAGCAAGGAGCTGGGGCATCTTCTGCAGTCAGAGCCCCCTGGAGCACTCTGGAGCACCTCAGGCTGGAAATGAGAGCAGAGCCTCTGTATTTCGCATTGTTCTCTGCAGACATTATTAGATAATCTAGGTTCCTAATTCAGCTAGTTAAGTGACCAAAGTTACATGGTGCGATTAGATTGCCTATTTCAGCCTACATGATCTTCCATTCTGAGCATCTGAAAAATATCTGAAGAGCCAATGTTTAGCACCTGTTATTTTTATAGTATTCTGTGCTCACCATATTAAATGATGCAGATCAATTTGTATGGCACTGTTACTTATTGGTCCTAAACAGGATAAATCTTTAAGTGCAGAAAATTGTATACCACTGCAGGTTTTCTAAAAGCTGACGGGTGATGTGTTGCCTATTGGCAAATATATTGCATGATTTGTTAGACGTACATCTTCCAATATTCCTATGTTGGTTCCATCAGCTGCATGATTATTGCAAAATCAATACAATTTTGAAAAAAAAATTGTTGAAAAGTCCTCAGGCAGCTGGCTTTTGATGGTCTACAATAAATGACCATGACTGGCAGTTTTAAACCTTGCATTTCAGATGTATAAGTAGATAGCAATTAACAGGCTGAAGATGCTGAATAAGGTAAAGTGTTTGTCACTGTTGCAGATCCATGCTCAATTGTGCTCATGTTTTCCTTAATGAACACTTGCTCAAGGAGTCCACAAGCGTAGTCTATGATCCGCCAGGTTGGTGCAGAACAAGATAAATTAACAAAATGCTGGTGTGCAAAACCACATTTGGGCCCTCATCCAGCAATTGTTTACATGGAAAGGTAACACACATTTGAGAATGCACTGTCACACAGACACATAAAACCTCACATACATCAAAGAGCTTGACAATTCCAGGTCTCATTTATAGGCAAGGTCTGTGATCTGAATCCCGTAGTAGAGGGATACAAACTGAGAAAGTATGAGGTTCAAGTGGACACAAACATCAACAGAAAAATCAAGATTAATTGTACATTGGCAGGAAAAAATATTACGAAGTTGATAAATTTATAATTTGCCAAATTTCTAGTAGAGTAAGCTACTTTCTTTTCCCTCTCTCAGTGCTGTAAAATAATGCCTGGTGTTTAAAAGAAAAATCTCAAATGAGAGCAGTTTATCCAGTATAGATGTCTAAATTTCATTGTAATCCAGTGATAAGACTTTTGCCATGCAGATACATGTTTCTCCTCCCTCCTGATATATGAAGGCAAAAATCAATTGAAAATGCATAATATTGTTCTCCGTCTCTCTTTTGTAAATATACCATTGTTTGGACACCGAGCAAATTTCAGTACAGTGATGATGTTCAGTGTCCAGAAATAACAATGACATTATATGAAATGGGTGTCTCACAGGCAGTGATGAGAGTGAGGACCCTGACATCTGTGGAAATGCCAGGGACGCACTCTTTATCAGGGCACAATAGGATCCTCAGTGTCCAGGTTTTTCTACTACTACCCAGACTACTGTTTTTGAAAAACTGATTTTCAATAAAATATTGCTAATCACAATTATGGTTTTTTTGTGTGTGTTTCCAACACAGTCATTTACTCTACTTAAACATTCAAGCTGTGTCCATTATGTACACATTCAGTTTACTGAAATTGTGAAATTTTCATCTTTAGAAAGAAGACAATGCTCATGGAGGTTTTGTTTTCTCCACGTAAATATTTGCGCAATGTGCTTGGTGTGGCAACATATGATTGCTGAAGATAAAACATATTCTTCAGGCACAAGAGTGCTTCTAATAATGAAAATGAATGACAATCCAGTCTCTGTGCAGGTTGGGGCGGGAGGGAGGAGAGGTGGATGAGATGCATTAAGTGTTCAGTGCAAATTCCCAAAAGCTTATGAATATGTAGTGGTATCAGTGAGAATGCGTGACTATGGGAGTATTTTCAGATGATAATTCTAGAGTTTTCTCAACAATCTGTATGTAGTTTGCCATCTGCAAAGCCTCTTAAAGGAGTATGAATATGGAGTAAGTACAAAACGTAACCGAGGCCTATTTACAAAATGAATTGGCATATTTCATTTTGTTTGCTCTGGAGAACTACTGCAAATATATTCATTCAAAATTTTATTTAATTTATGCTAATAAAATAAGACAGTTCAGTAATAGGGAAGAAAAAAAAAAGCATAGTAAAACATTAATATGTGAGATCTGAAAGCTCCACATTTTTACAATTACTATGTTTTATGATTTTTTAAAAATTTCTATATGATACTATGTGACCACCCCTGGGGCAACAGGAAACCAAAGTAGAGTAATTGGTTAGTTGTTGCCCAAAACCACTATTCATCTGCCAGAAATGTTGTATCAAACCTGACATGTTTTCAAAACCTTTTCATTTGACTGGTAATGTAAGGAAATCACAAAAAGTCAAAACATTTCTACATGATCAAATTAAATAAACAGTTCACTGTCACTATCTGAGAAATACTTTTAAGAATTTGTTGCAATTTTTCAGGAAAATAAAGCATGTTTCCTCAGTGAGGGAGAGCTGGAAACACAATGAACATTTTTCAAAGTATAAGCTAACTTAAAGCACTATAAATCATGAAATCCAGGAACATTCGTTATTTTCTCTAGATGTGATAACAGCTTGGTGAAATACTGGATGCAGGAGATTCTGTTCTGAAATGGTGATATAACATCGTTAGCCACACTGTTCCTCTGTCACTGGGCACTACACCAATGACCTGTACCTGACCTGGCAATAAAGGCAGAAAGGTACCATGTCCTAGTAGGAATTGTCTATGCTTACAGTTTCTTACTTACATTTGAGCTATATTAAGCATATTTTTCAATGTATAGCCTTTGTTGTTAGCACTCTGCCTCTAGCAAACTGTGTGTGTAAGGCCAAGCAAACGGGTAAATGGTGGCTGGTAGTGGGTGAGGGTGGGCAACAAACCAACCAAAAGAGTCTCATAAACATCTAATTTAGTTTTAAGGTCCCAAAGACTATGAATTTGATCCAATCACCTCATACTAACTCATGTAATTGTTACATGTGTTTTATTTTAGGAGGAGGTCTGACTATAATTATTTATAAATAATAATGACTACATTAGTAATACAATCTACTTATTTATTTTTTAATCACTTGACTTTATTTACTTGAGGGGAAGTCATGTGAGATTGCAGATACTTTTGCTGTATAAATTACAGAAATTATCTGGAAATCTGGAACTTGTCCCCCTCCTTCTTCTTCCAGTCTTCTATCTGATTTGAAGAGGCAGCTTAGGCTGAGGTTTCCAGAGCATGTGAAGTCTTAGAATTGTTAGAAAGGGACAGTTTCACTTGTCTTTCCATGCTCCCAGGTGTATCATTCTGACTTTCCCTAACACCTGCTGGACATCGCACAATCCAATTAATCTAATTAATTCATAATTATCCTCTTTTAAATTTCCCCTGAGCTGAGAAGGCTCAGTAAGGGATTTGGCAAGGTCTAGAGGGGTGTAATGTGGGGAAACCTGTGGGTGGCAGCAGGGAGGGAGTCAGTGGGGATACAGGACCCATTCTTTTGGTGGTGGTGGGCTGTTAGGTTGGCCTCCTCATCTCTGGATGTTGTTGCCACAGGTTCTTAAGGTAAGAAGTGGGTTTGATCTTTGAGTCCTGGTAACACAGCATTTTGGTCAAGCCTGTAAAGTAGAGAGAGGAGAAAAAACCTGAACCTTTCTCCTACTTCCTTCAGGTTTCTTAAAGCTTTTGTGAATTGCCGTCGGAGATTCCCTGATGATGTTTCCCCTTTTAGTATATGAAGGAAATTAACTACTTAATTAATTGCTGTTAATCACATTTCTACTAAAAACTCAGCTACAACACCATAGCCAAATGCCTTTTGAGATGTAATCTGAAGAGCCTGCCCTCTGCCACCTCACCTCAGTAATATTTGCTTAGGTATGGCCAAGGGACTGTACACACCTGCAGTGTGTACAGCATTGTAAAAGGAGATGGCTGACAGAAACAAGAGAAAGCTTGTGACTCCAGGGAAAGGAACAAAGGCAAGGGGAAGCTGAAGGTAGTGTCTTCCTCCTCCATGTAGACCCAGGTCTGAACAATGCTGTGAAAGACATGCAGTACTGTCTGTAAAGAATGGTAGCTATTGCTTCCCATGTGTGTATCCACCTGAGAATCTCTGCCTGCATCAGTGTGATCATCGTGCTCTTCTTTAGGTGTTAATGGCAATAACTAAAAAGTAAACAGGTTGTCTGATAACAGTCAGAAGCTTCCATGAAGGTATATAATCTATTTCTGTCTTCAGAAAAAATGATTGGGGATTTCAAATTGACAGAAAACATTTACAGATTTTCAAGTGTATATATGGTGTAATACATCACATATGCTCAAGTTTCTTAAAGTTTCCAGTGTGATACAAAATGGTGATTATTTCATGACTGTATTAGAAAAATAAGAGAAGGGATTTCTGAAATAGATAAGCTCTTTGTCTTGATACCACAGTTTATGTTACATGACTAAGCTGCCAGGATGCTAAAACACAACCACAAAGCCAATAGATTTTATTAACGTGCTTTGATCCATCTCTAGTGATGCTTGATGTTTGGTTAGACAGCCTTCATAAGCCAGAAGTGTTATTTCTCTTGAGTTGATGGCTTTCCTTCATTCCTGTTAGTGCCCAAATTTCACAGGGAAACGAAAAGATTTGTCACAAAGAGACATATTAGGAATTCATAGTATCTATAGCTCACTTTGAAGATGTTCTATTGTCTTTTGGAATTTGAGCCAACAGTTGTCCTAACAAGCAAACAAAAATATTTTATGACTTGTTTTTTGAGCTAATTAATTTCAGGTTAACTGCACCACATTAGGCACACTGAAGACTCACTAAATGTGAGCTATATGACAAAAATTGCCTTCTACAAATAGTTCATTCATGAAGTCTTTTGAATTAGACAGCATGAAAAGAGTACTTCTGGTTTGTGTTTCTTCACGTTTGTCAGATAAGTTGCAAAATAAGGTGCGAGGTATATAGTTCTGAAACTTTATTTTTCCAAAGTAAAGTACAAGGAAAGTGCAACTTTTTAAGCAATTGGATATCAAGCTGTAACGACTGACTTGTTTTGTTAAATAACTTGTTTTATGCTCAGAGCAGTAAACAGAGGTTGAAGATAAAAGGGAAGAGAATTAGGCTGCCTCATATATCTTGTGACTGGGACACATACGCTCTGTGGTGAGCTCTGGAGTCCTCGTCCCTTGTCATCTAGCAGAGAGGATGACATGATATCCCACTCTCTGCAGAGATGTGAGTCCAGGTTTGCTTCTGCAGGAAATCAAGGTGGACGTCCTATGCTCCCTACTAGTGCTTGTAAGTGACCATCGTACAAAGTCTGCTCTGTCAATGGTGTTGTGATATCATGGTTCTGTATATGATACCACTATGGCTCTCCAGGAAGGTTTTCATTCCCTTTGGAAATAAGAATGAAAGGATCATTGGTTTTAGCTTTGTGGATAAGATGACAATTTTGGCAACTGTGAGCTCTCTTTACTGATGAAGGAGCAAAGCTGATGTATGCCTGATCTCAGCCAATTCTAGGATCAGGATGCAGCCAGAGCATGCTGAAAAGCACTCCAGGTCTCATAGTAGACACATATCCTACAGGTTAGATGTCTGTTTTAGTCAGACTACTTCTAAAATTCAACATTCATTATACAGAAGGTTCAGGTCTATACTAAAAATTAGTAGGGAAATGTTAGGATTCTATATACAAAAGACAACAAGCAATAACAGAGTAGCTGCATGTTTTTTGTATTAGCGCAGATTTTTTTGTTTTGTTTTAGACACAAACTTAATGGGTCTGCAAACTGAATGTACAATTGTCATCAAAATAACTGGCATATGCTGCTCAAATTGAGACACTCCCATCCAAACCAGGTGTCATTAAAATCCCCTTTGATCAATGTTTCTAGTCAAAGAAGCATTAGAGAACTGAAATTACATTTTTAAAGAATTCCACGTAGCTACTAGGAATTTCTTTGCAAAGGGTAAGCTGTTTCTTTAGGGATAGTAGTGCAGTTTGCTGAATAGAGATTATTTCAAATTTGAATCTCAAGTGTATAGCACAGTTGTTTGAAAATAGGAATAAAAGAAGAAAATAAAAGCTGTTCCAGACTATTTCGTGACTAAGATTTTTTTTTTAAGAGTAGTTGTAGTAGGCAATTCCCTTCTGAGAGAGACAGAGGGCCCAATATGCAGAGTTGACCCTCATCATAAGGAAGTATGTAGTCTACCTGGAGCCAGGATCAGGGATATCACCAGAGCATTCCCCAACCTGGTGCACTCAGTGGAATACTACCCACCACAGATCTTCCAGACAGGTGGGGAGGAAGCTATCCTGTAGTCTGAGGGGAAGGAAGAAAGATTTCAAGGCCTTGGGATGGTTGGTGAAAGAGCCTAGGGTGCAAGTGATTTTTGTCTTCCCTCCTTCCACTTTCGGGTGCTGACATGGGATGGAATAGAAGAATTCAGTCCATAAATGATTTGCTATGAGACTGGTGCTACAGGCAGGGCTTTGGATTCTTTGATAACGGCTAGTTTTATAAGACACCAGTCTGGAGAGTGATAAGTGGGAAAGGTTTATCTCACAGGGGCAAAAGGATGCTGGGACAGGAATTAGCAGGGCTCATTTGGAGAGCTTTAAACTAGATTCGAAGGGGGATGGGGTTGTAGCTGGGCTTGCATCAGTGGGGCAGCACTCTAGAATTGATGAAGACCGGGAGGCCTCCCACCTCCCTAGGGTGAAATCAGTGTGCTCAGCTCACTCCTTGAAATGCCGGTACACCAATGCACGCAGCATGGGGAATAAGCAGGAGGAGTTAGAAACCTGCATTCATTCCGGAGATTATGATCTGGTGGCAATTACAGAGACATGGTGGGACAGCTCACATGACTGGAATGTGGTCATGGATGGCTATGTCCTTCTCAGGAAAGACAGGCCAGCCAGGTGAGGTGGTGGAGTTGCTCTTTACATAAGAGAGCAACTACGATGTATTGAGTACTGTTCAGGGACGGATGAGGAGTGAATTGAGAGTCTGTGGGTGATAATTAAGGGGCAGGCTAGCAGGAGTGATACTGTTGTGAGTGTCTATTACAGGCCACTGGATCAGGGTGAGGAAGTTGACAAGGTCTTCTAAACGCAACTGAGAGCAGCCTCCCAATTACAGGCCCTGGTTGTCGTGGGGGATTTTAACTACCCTGATATTTGCTGTAAGGACTACTCAGCCAGCCATCCTTCCTCCAGTGCACTGATGATAACTTCCTGATGCAAATGGTGGAGGAGCCAACTAGAAGAGGAGCACTGCTGGATCTCATTCTCACTAACAAGGAGGGTCTAGTTGAAGCAGTAAAGGTTGAGGGCTGCCTTGGCTGCAGCGACCATGAGATGGTGGAGTTCAGAATCTCATGTGGCAGGAACAGAATACCAAGAAGAATCGTAACCCTGGACTTCAGTAGGGTGAACTTTGGCCTTTTCAAGCAATTGCTAGGGGAAATCCTGTGCAAAAAGGTACTTGAAGTTAAAGGGGCCCAGGATAGGTGGTTAGCATTCGAGGATTGCTTCTTCCAAGCTCAAGATCAGAGTGTCCTGACACGTAGAAAGTCAAGGAAGTGAGCCTGTTCAACCTGCTTGGTTAAACAGGGAACTGCTGGGCAAACTCAAGTGGAAAAGGAGGGTTTATAGATCATGAAAGGAGGGGCTGGCCGCTTGGGAAGTATATAAGGCTGTTATCGGAGGATGTAGGGAGGCAACTAGGAAAGCTAATGCCTCCTTAGAATTCGACCTGGCGAGAGGGGTCAAGGACAACAGAAAGAGCTTCTTCAAATACATGGCAGATAAAGCTAACACCAGAGGCAACGTAGGCCCACTGATGAATGGAGTGGGTGCCCTGGTGACAGGAGATACAGAGAAGGCAGAGTTACTGAATGCCTTCTTTGTTTCTGTCTACTCTGTCAGAGGCTGTCCTGAGGAGCCCTGTACCCCTGAGGCCCAAGAGGAGGGCAGGACAATGGATGAGTTTGCCTTGGTTGATGACGACTGGGTTAGGGACCAATTAAGCAATCTGAACATCCATAAATCCATGGATGCAGATGGGATGCACTTGTGGATGCTGAGGGAGCTGGCTGAGGTCATTGCTAGGCCACTATCCATCATCTTTCCCAAATACTGGGAAATGGGATAGGCGCCTGAGGACTGGAGGAAAGCAAATGTCACTCCAGTCTTCAAAAAGGGCAAGAAGGAAGACCTGGGTACCTATAGACTGGTCAGCCTCACCTCTATTCCTGGCAAGGTGATGGAACAATTTAACCTTGGTGCCATCTCAAGGATAAGAGGGTCATTAGCAGCAGTCAACATGGCTTCTGCAAAGGGAAGTCATGCTTAACCAACGTCATAGCCTTTTATGAGGATGTAACAAGGTGGATAGATGATGGCAAAGCAGTGGATGTGGTCTACCTTGATTTCAGTAAAGCATTTGACACAGTCTCCCACAGCATCCTTGCTGCTAAACTGAGGAAGTGTGGACTGGACGATCAGGTAGTAAGGTGGACTGGGAACTGGCTGAAGGAAAGAAGCCAGAGAGTTATGGTCAATGGGGCAGAGTCCAGTTGGAGGCCTGTATCTAGGGGAGTGCCTCAAGGGTCAGTTCTGGGACCAGTATTATTCAATATATTCATCAACGACTTGGATGAGGGAACTGAGTGCACTGTCAGCAAGTTTGCTGATGACACCAAATTGGGAGGAGTGGATGACACGCCAGAAGGCTCTGCTGCCATCCAGAGAGACCTGGACAGGCTGGAGAGTTGGGCGGGGAAAAATTTAATGAAATATAACAAGGGCAAGTGTACAGTCTTGCGTCTGGATAGGAACAACCCCAGGTTCCAGTATAGGTTGAGGAATGACCTGTTAGAGAGCAGCGTAGGGAAAAGGGACCTGGGGGTCCTGGTGGACAGCAGGATGACCATGAGCCAGCACTGTGCCCTTGTGGCCAAGAAAGCCAGTGGCATCCTGGGATGTATTAGAAGGGGGGTGGTTAGTAGGTCAAGAGAGGTTCTGCTTCCCCTCTACTCTGCCCTGATGAGACCGCATCTGGAATATTGTATCCAGTTCTGGGCCCCTCAGTTCAAGAAGGACAGGGAACTGCTGGAGACAGTCCAGTGCAGGGCAACGAAGATGATTAAGGGAGTGGAACATCTCCCTTATGAGGAAAGGCTGAGGGAGCTGGGTCTCTTTAGTTTGGAGAAGAGGAGACTGAGGGGTGACCTGATTAATGTTTACAAATACATAAAGGATGAGTGTCATGAAGATGGAGCCAGGCTCTTCTCGGTGACAACCAATGATAAGACAAGTGGCAATGGCTATGAACTGGAGCACAGGAGGTTCCACTTAAATATGAGAAGAAACATCTTCACAGTGAAGATGACAGAGCACTGGAACAGGCTGCCCAGGGAGGTTGTGGAGTCTCCTTCTCTGGAGACATTCAAAACCTGCCTGGACACCTTCCTGTGTGACCTCATCTAGGTGTTCCTGCTCTGGCAGGAGGACTGGACTAGATGATCCTTCGAGGTCCCTTCCAATCCCTGACATTCTGTGAGGTTTAGCAATTTATTTTAATTTTTAAATAATATAATTTTTTAATTTTTTTTTCCAAATGAGTTTCACTTTGTCTTCTACTTGTGGTAAAAACTCTTTCTTTTCAAAATTCTTGTGTACTCGGAAGTGTTTCTGTAAGTGTTTGTTTGAATGTTCTTCACTTTGCTTTACTTACAGAAAGTGAAGGGCTAAATTTGCCTCTGAAGCAATAAAATACTCCCTAGTGCTGAGGAAATGTCTTATAGTGGTAGGCTGAAGTGCCACCTAAAGAACACACCAAATGTGTAGGGCTTCATATCACAGGATCACAGAAAGGTTGAGGTTTGAAAGGACCTCCTTAGATCATCTTGTCCAACCCACATGCTCAAGCAGGACTAGCTGGGGCAAGTCTGACTCACTTGCCTTCATTCCCTTCCATTAGGTATTTATACGCATTGATAAGATACCCCTGGGCCTTCTCTTCTTCCAGCTGAACAGTTTCAGCTCTCTCAACCTCTCATCACACAAAAGATGGTCAAGTGCCTTAATCAGCTTAGTTGTCCTTCACTGGAATTGCTCCAGTAAGTGCATAAATTTCTTGTACTGGAGAGCCCAGAACTGGACACTGCACTCCAGATGCAACTTCACCCTTGCTGAATAGAGATGGACGATCACCTCCTTCAGCCTGTTGGCAACGCTTATCCTGATGTAACCCAGAATGATTTTGGCCTTCTTTGCTGTGAGTGTACGCTGGTGGCTCATGACCAGCTTGTTGCCCACCTGGACTCTAAGCTCCTCCTTGGAAAAGCTGCTTTCCAGGCAACAGCTCCCCAGCATATGCTGGTACTTAAGGTTATTCCTACTGAGATGCAGGACTTGACATTTCCTCTTATTGAACTTCATAAGGTTTCTGTTAGCCTATTTCTCCAACCTCTTGCAGTTCCTTTGAATGGCAGCACAAACCTCTGGTGTATCAGACACTCTTCTCAGTTTTTTACCATCTGAAAACTTGCTGGGGGTTTGTTCTGTGCCATCGTGCAGGTCATTAATGAAGATGTTGAACATTACTGGCCTCAGTATCAACCCCTGGGGTACACCACTAGTTACTAGCCTCCAACTAGACATTGTACCACTGATAAACCTGCTGATCTCAGCTATTCAAACAGTTTTCAATCCACCTCACTACCCACTCATTTAGCCCGCGCTTCATCAGGTTCTCTGTGAGGATCTTAAGAGAGATAGTAGAACACAGTGTCTAGAGCCTTAGTAAAGTATATGTATATAACATTTGTTCTAGTGAAAAAGTAGTTGAAGATCTATATACGTTGCTTAGAAACACATGATAAGATTCACTTCTATAAAGCCATCAAAAATGAAAGAAGCTAATCAAGTAAGAACAGCTTGCAGACAAGAAAAGTAAAAAATGCAATTGTAGATTTGTGGTTAGTTTCCCTTCAAAGCATTACTAACTAATGTCCACTGGAGCTTTTGCAGAAAAAAAAAAAAAAGACTGCTCTATTAACACTGTTAGGCTAATAGAATAATTCCATCTGCTCAGTCCTTCTCTTCAAAATATCTTTTTTTTTTCCCAGTGGGGATGGGATGTGGGATGGTTGTTCATCTCTTTTGGATAACTTATGTAAATATTTGACTGGCCAATTCTGAGCTGTATGTGTTATAAGACTTGTTCAAAAGAGCTCAAAATACATCCTTTCATAGGCTAGAGTCTGAAATCTGTTATCTTCTCCCATGACAAACCAAGTCAGAGCAGGAACTTCCTTTTTATATTTTTTTAAGTGAATAAATTACATTATTTAAACCCTTCTGGGAGAGTAGTTGACATTATGCACTATACAAATAATTACACAATGATCTCTTTATGACAAAGTAAGAATATTGGAGACAGATTTTAATTTTATTTGAAATTATTTAAGAGACGATGTCTTCAAAACTTAGGTAAGAGCATGATTTTCAATACACATATCATTACATATCATTAATTATTATGTGAATTTTCATTTAAAGTGAGAAGCTGTAAGCATTCTGTCTGTGGATGACATGCAGTTCACACTCCAGTCAGGAGCAAACATATGCATATGAAATAAAAGGGCATCTTTATATCACTAACCTGCAGTTGAGTTTAAATTTACAAATAAACTTGATAATGTTTATAGGTAATAATTTATCTTAATATTTACATGCACAAAACCCTAAAAACCAGAAGTCCAATCCAGTAAGAAAAACAACTGAGACATGAAAAGAATAGAATTTTTAATTGAATAAAATATAAAGATCTGATTACAAGTGCAAGTATACAAATTCCTACTTAAATTAGTGATAGGACATAAGGTGTTGTCCCCATCTTCTTCCCGTATTGAAAAATTTCATGCAAGAGTCCATGGAATCATAGACCAAGATATGGATAAGGAAAATCACTGCATGTTCAAGACAAAGGCAAACTGTTATTCCCTTGATGGAAAATTTTCACTCAAAAGATGAACCTTCCAGAAACTAAATGCAGCAGCACAAAACAGTGTCACCTCCATTTTAGTTGAATTCTCTCTAGAACTCAGTACATAATATCTTGTCATAATAAATAAACTGTCTCATGTTGTGTATATATTTTAGTTGTCACCTGAGGAAAAGGTAAATATCACAGTAACTATTTACGAAACCCATTCTTGGTCTTTCTAAATTACACATTGCTTTGAAAATAAGCAACCAGCTACCAAGCAGATGCATATTGACAAACCTCCACTGAACTCAACCAAGTTCTGCCTATTTACACCCCTTCAGGTTAACACAGAAGTATATAATACCCTAAAATGAGATTTTAAATGTAAATGCACATTACCATTAAGGAATGATTTCATACAGGAACTGCAGAATTAGTAAAATACACAGCTGTTTTAAGAATATAAAGGCTAAGTGTGTCCAGCTGCCAGAAAGTATGAATATCAGAAGCCTACAAAGTGTTTTTGTGATGCTTTCACTGTATCTAACATAAGCAGGTGTTATAGTACAAGTTATTTACTTTTAACAGAATGCAACAAGATATTTAAACTTAGAAGTTCTTATATAGTCGTTGAATAATGTATCTCACATTTTAATGGAAACTCCTTCCAAAAAACCTCAAAATTATATTTTGCAACCTTCTGTCTAAAGCAAATAAGCTTAATAATCCACCTTCACAAAAATACACAATACTTAAACAGTGTTGTTAGAGTAGTGTTCCAGTACCTAAAGGGAACCGACAAGAAAGCTAGAGAGGGACTTTTTACAAGGGCATGTATTGATAGGACAAGGGGTAATGGCTTTAAACTGAAAGATTTAGATACAAGGGTAGATAGAAAGATATAAGGAAGATGAAAGATTAAATATAAAAAATGAATTCTTCATTATGAGGGTGGTGAGGTACTGGAACAGGCTGCCTGGAGAAGCTGTGGATGCTCCATCCGTGGCAGTGTTCAAAGCCAGGCTGGATGGGGATTTGAGCAACCTGGTCTAGTGAAAGGTGTCCCTGCCCATGGCAGAGGGGTTGGAACTAGATGATCTGTAAGGTCCCTTCCAACCCAAACCATTCTATGATTCATGATTTTCCAAAATGACAGAGGCACCATGTTAAAACATAATTATTGTAATGATTTTATGAAGTTTAGAAGTTGGGTGCGGTTGAGGATTCCAAATATTTTTCAGCATCCTGGTGCTGAAACTTGAACTGCACTGACTTTCTTCTTAGACAGTCCATTGAGTCTTTCAATTTGAAATATATTGGAGAGAGAAAGCTGTTACCTGAAGAAAAAAAAAAAGATCCCAATGATTATCTGTATATTTTAAAAACGTGTACAACTTCTGTCATTGATCTGTCATAAAAAATACAGAACAGCACGATTTTTTTTTATCAGTAGGAAAACTCATCGGTATTAAACATCATCATCAAAAAAAAAGAAGAGGCAGTATCAAATCTCTGCTGATATGAACACCATCAAGATTTCACATTAGCTTTGCTAAAAAGACCCTTTTTTTCTTCATTGCAGACTACTAAAATTAAAGTGGATTCAGTTCAAGCAGTTAATATCTTATAACCATCCTAAAGCTAAAGTGAAAGAAAATTAGAGCGCATCTAACAAATGCATATATATGCTTAATATCTGTGTCTCAGTAATTTGAACTGGCGTAGATTTGTATGTGAGCTAGAAAGTATTACAAATTTCAGTTATGTACTAAAACTTTTAAATATGAAGCTGTATTCAATTATTTTTTCCTTTGTCAAAGCCTACTACAGTACATTATTACAGAAGCACAGAAAATGGCCTGGGAAGGAAACTTAAGAGATTATATTGTCCATCTCTCATGCCTCAGGCAGGCTCAGCTCTCCCAATGATATTTCTGATTTCTGACACACGTTAGCTTAACCTAGTCCTAAAAGTTTGCAAAAATAATTTCCTCATATCAGTAAGGAATGTATTCTTACTATTAATTATACTAATACATAGGCTAAAAATTATACTGATGTATAGGTTAAACAGTGATTTTTTTATAAAACAAAAAATTAAATACTCACAGAAGACCTTCAGACTTCCTGATTCTCACTTGCTCCCTGTTAATAACTCTGAAACAAGAGAGTAAATAATATTGCTGATTATCAGAAAGCCTGGATGGGTTTCGTTTTGCTTTTTAGTAGATACAAAGAAGGTGCAGCCCTAATATGGCAGAAATGTCATCTTCATGGGTGGAAATTGGATGACTGACTCTGTATACATTAACAGGTATCTGTACATAGAAGAACTGCAACAGCTGTGTGGATAGGACGTATGCCCACGTTAGGGTACACATAAAACTATGGGTACAGGAGGATGGGTGGATGGATGGGTGGGAGGATGGGTGGATGGATGGGTGGATGGATGGATGCTTGAATGCTACCTCTGTCTATTTGAAATTTTACTCTCTGTGGTACTTTGCAGATCATAAATACCCTTGAAATATTTTTCTCCCTGCTGATTCTTTGTTCTGTTTCTCTTTTGTGTATGGATAATTATGGTGGTAATTTGGCTACAACATTCTGAACTTGCGTGATTTTTAGTAAGGACTACATGGATTTGAATCTGTCAGCTAGTCATAATGCTTCCTCAATATTACCCATTTAATGTCAATTACAGACAAAAAATAGCCCACTTATTGTCTCATATTAGCATCCACATCAATAATTGTGCAGAACAAAAGGCATAAACTGAGACCATCTGCTCTCACTACAATAATCTACCTAAAAAGCTTTGCCAATAACTCACAGTAAAAGATTCTGATACATTTGTCTGGGATCATGATGTTTAAGTGTCTTTTGTGATTAAAATTATTACTGCTTTGGCTCATCACCTATTAAGACATATATTTCCTCATTTCAAGTAAAATATTGTCATTTTATTTTTAGTACTGTATTAAGGCGACTTCTGCCAGATATCTATGAGTAAAATCTGTACCTTTTATACTTCATTGTCACTCTCTTTCCTGTTGACACTAACAATACTTAGACATTTCTCAAAAAATCATATATGCTGCAGATTTTTATTGTTTTGACAAGTGCACAACTCTTGAGCTGTGCTAAATGCCAGTATAAAGCCATATAAAAATGTAAAATGTTAACCAGAAGTGCCATCATGACCTGAAAAGTAAAAAAGAAAGAAAAGAATATTTAAAAGCTTACAATCACAAAAGATTGTTGATATTTGAAGAGAATATGCTGTGACTTTTCTCAACATGGGATATGTGGACTTTTTCCTGGCAGCTTGCAGGAACAGACAGGAGTTTAAGAAACATTCACATAAAAGCATAAAAGGCAGGCAAATCCCTGCTGTTTTATACCAGTGTCCCTATTCTGTTCTCTAGTACATCAGACCTGTCAAGACATCTCAGTTTTCTCCTTCTAACAAAAATATGTAAATGAAAATAATGCATTGCAAATGCCCAATGCATTTAGTATGATGTCTTAAATGTTTAGTTCCGATCAACTGCAGATTCAGTAAATGCTTGAGATTAGACGTTCCCTAACCTCTGATGACAGTCATGGAGACTTGATTACAGGTTGTCTTTGAATAGTAAAATATAGCTTTTTTTCTCCAAAACCAAAATATAATGCTACATTATCTATGTTTGATTTTCTAATATGCTAAGCATCCGACTTTCCCCTTGATTTCAAATGGATTTTTATGTACTCACAACATGATTCATATGTGTGGGAGATTGTTTAATCCTATTTATACTATGCATTCAAAAACAACTTACTTCACAATATTCAAAATAATACTTGGGAAGAAATCAAAGATAAGTTATCCCTTTAGGATATTTGGTTTAAAAACTGTAATACTGGATGTTCACAAACTGACCCTAATGATATCTGAAAACAAGATTCAAGAGGATACTCAAAAATTCATGTCTATTTCTAGGTTTTCAAGCTTGGCTCACATACATAATTTTTGGATTAGACAATTTTTAGCATTAGACTAGGAAAAAGGCTAATGTGGTGGTATTGATGATTAATCTGTCTCTTTATCAGTCCCTGCCTAATAACAGTTGAATAGCTTGCTGAGTTTCAACTGAATTTGGGGATTAGAAGTCTCTTTCATCCCAGTTATGTCAAGAATCCAAATTAGAGATCTTGATAAAAAGACGGAATGTAGAGTTTTCCAGTATATATTGGCCATAAGTAGGCATGTGTGTATAGATAGCCGATCAACACGTGTGTAGTTGAACAATTAGCTTGAATACTCTGCTGTTTTTTGACTGGCTAAGGTTCTCAAAGTAGACACTGGGAAACTGTCAAGGAAGATTAAGGAATCAAGTGTGCTTGTCATCAGTAACCAAGCACAGCTAGCTCTGCTGTTTGTGCAAAACCCCACTTTTCTTCAGTCACACTGTACTGTTTAGGCATCTCATGTATAGAAATGAGTCTCATACTTTAACGTCACTTTCGTAGGTAAGAGAATTTTGGTTATGTATCCTGTATATTGGTAGCTTGGTAGTTAAAGTGCCTATATATGATAAAGAAGTGCAGTTTCAAATGTTCACCATTTTTTGGCTAGAGCAGGAATTTGATCTAGTCCTTCTCAAATAGTGGCTGAATATTAAGCTACAAAGTTAGCCTTTCTTGCTGCTCCCCAAATTCATAAATACTGCAGTAGTGAGAACACATGCATTTTTGCACTTCAACCTGTCACAAAGAAATAACTTTCACTTACGAATGTGAAAAAAATATTAATAAAATATTTTGGCCAGTGTTGAGAGCGTTGAGGTTTTGTTTTGTTTGGTTTTTTTTTTAAGTTCAAAGTCATTCTTTTTCAAAATTCAGTCTTTTCATAGTAAAAAATAAAATAAAATTTTAAAACTGGTTACCCTGGAAGCTGACTATATCTGGACAAAAAGTGCAAGAGTTAGAAGCGTGCTTACAGAATGAGATTAACAAGATTTCCTGATTAAAATGGTTTCCTTGATTTTCTTCAATCTTAGCTTCATGCTTTATTAGACAACACAAGCACAAGCAATACCTAACAATTTTGAATTTGAAAAAAGAGGAAAAAGGAGTAATTTTAAAGGCATAAATCTAACAATTTTAATGACCACACTTCAAGTACCTCAATTACTTGAAAGTGTGGTGGGCTAGTGAGCTACAGAATATGACAAACCTGACTGATAGTCAAACAAAAGTAGGCAACCAAACAAAAAGCCCAAAAGTGAAGGTCTTAAAAACTTATCACAGATAAACACAACACTACATTTTCACTAGATATGACTTTTAAGCTCTGGAGTGACTTCTCTACATTAAATTTCATCCTCTGCTGAATAGCATGTTCTGCAGAGTGGTCTTTTCGTAGTCCAATAAAAATTATGAATAAAACCCAGAAGACTATATAAGTGTCATCTACAATAGTTTGTGGTCATTATCTTCCAAGAACTTCATTGCATCATTGCTGCCATAAAAATGCACTATCTGTCATTTTTTCCATTAAAAAAAAAAAATATATATATATTTTTCCTCACTTTGCTGTACTTCAAGTTCTGGGAATAACTGGTATTCCAGAGCTTCTCTACTAAGATGAATACAAAGGGCACTATGGCTAAACCACTATATTGAAAATCCCTGCGTGCTCTGGCTTTAGAGCTCAAATAGTAGTTTCCAAAGCTTTAAAAAAAAGAAATCTCAATTATTTTATTATGAGAACAAGGGAGAAAGTCACCACACCGAATTAAAATTCTTCTGAACCCAGCTAGATGGCTCATTACTGGTTTGTATTGCAGGATTGTCTGTTCCCTAATCCCTTAAACTGTTTACTCGTTCACAAGTGTACTTTGCTGGAATTTTCTTCATTTTGAAAAATGTACTTTACAAATTATATATATGCAGCCCAAATAAAACCAGGACTTACCAAGTATGCTGTTTACTGTAGGCAAACATTATCATTAAAAGTCCATGTGTCGCTTTCTCTGTTCAGAAATTCATTCTGTTAAAAATGGAAAGCTTTGTCTTCCTTTCAAGTGCTTCCCCAACATCTGCTACCAGGATGTGTAAGCATGCAAAAGATAAGTAGGTTCGCATTTTCAGATTAGAACAGCCTTTATTTAAACATGCATAAACCTACAAGGATATATCATAAAGTAGGAACAGGCATGGATTTTGCAGACAGTTTTCGAATTCTGAGAGGTAAAAACTTTCTGGAACTATTTTTGTGGGTGAAGCAATAGTGTCACTGCAGTTTTTTAAGTTATGGGTACAACCCTATCTTGGATGCAGTCACAGCATCACTTCTGCGATGAAACATACAGATGATGTACAGAATTTAAGAGGCAAGAACACACAAAACTCAGAAAACAGAAGTTTTATATGCCCGCCTTATTAGACAGGCATTATTGCATTATGAAACAGGAAACAGTGCTTTTAAAAAAAATGTGGACTTTTAAAATGTGTTCAGTTGTACATAGCAGTGAACTGAGAATCGAGGTATTTTACTCGCATTAGATTTAAAGCCTCCAAAGAAATTCTTACCTGCTTTCTTCAAAGATGGCTCAAGTCACTATGTAAAATTAAATAAATATCTCTCATGGCCACATGGAGCTGTGAACACATACATAATAATTACTAGCTATCGTTGCTTTTTTATATGTTAAGTTAATCTCTCCAACTTTCATGTTCTCATTGAATACTTATTATTTATTGTTTTTCTACTTCTTGGCTAGGTAACCAAGCTCATAATTGACTTAATGTTTCTCTTGCTTGATTTGTTTTAATTTTACTTGTTTCCTCTTATCTTACTTAACTTCTTTGTCTCCTCAGTTGTCTTTCTTTCTTGAATATAACATTCTGCTCTTTCCTGAATTTTTAGACTTTCCTCTTCTTTCAATGTTTTTTCACTTTTTCCCTTCTCTGACATGTTCTACTGTCTGATGTTTTCTAAATTCTCCTAGCTTCCATATAGTTTATGGTAGTGGAAGTCCCCCTGAAATTAGGGACAAAACAGGAATATCAAAATACTTGCTTTATTTGAGGGATTTGGTTTTGAAGATAGTAGAATCCATCTATTCAATGCAGCTCATAGTCCAAGTATCTCTTTCTCTCAACTATTTTTTTAAAGTAAATTAGTTCCCAGTAGTACCACGAAACCACTGAAAAATCCTCTGCTCTACCTTTCCTGTGATATTCCTACATCTGTATTCTGAACAACCTCTAGCACAGAGGGTGTGGGAATATAGGGAGAGAGAGATCAGTTACAATAAATGGAGAAATTGCCAAGACTATGAAAAAAATCACTTTAAAATGTGTATTTTTCTTTTGGTCTAATAAATGATTTCTTGACTCGTCTCACTGTAAGAGAAAATAAGTCTTTCAGTTATACCAATACTTAGTTGTCAGATTTAAGAATTATCTTTCTTGCTGTACCTACCCCATAAATGGTAATGAACTCAGAAGGTTTTGGAAGAACACCTGGAGATGCTCATGTGACGTTCTCCACTCCATTGAACATGTTGATGCATGTACCATTTCCAATGGTCTATATCTTTCACTAAAATGTTCACAGTCTCCTTAAGGATTTTTTATATCTTTGTTGCTTGGGTCATTTGTAATCTTTTTTTCTCTGTGGAGTAATGCACAAATCTTTCTACACTAGGTAAAATCAAGCTGTGATATCCTTGTTCTTGTCTTGGTTGAGAGTGTGTTGTGGGTCATGCATTCTTAATTTTAAATCCAATAAATCAGTTGAAATAATCTTTTTTAGTCATAAATCATATTGTGTTAGTGTCTTACAGAAACACGATCTTGTATTCAGTTCATACATGGAAATACCCCACAAAATATTACATTTGCTTTAATATGACTATGATATGAACTCTTTTCTTTGCATGATATCTTTGTAAAAGTAAACCTAAAATTAGGTAGTGCTGCAAAAGGCTGCTGGAATCATTCTGGAAAATGAAGAAGTAATCAAGCTTGTCAATTAGACAGGGGATAGACACCAGATAAATTTAAAAAGCTCTTGACGGATCTACCTAACCTGTTACACTGATTTTTTTTTCTTCAAAATGTAATGCATCAACCAAAATATTTAATGACTTTTTGTCAGTTATGCCATATTTTTAGACTGAAAAAAAATAGCAAGAATAAAACCAAAAACTGTATAACAATTAAAAATGCTTCCTTAACACTCATGATTTCAAATACATGTTTTTATATCAGCACGTAGTTCCACCGTTTTAAAACTTGTTCTTTAAAAACTTGAAAATGAAGTCATACCTATTTGGCTAACTTTAACAAAAATACTTTCCATCTTATTCCCTGTTTAAAAAAAATATATATGTGTAATCTTGGATTATTCTATTTAAGATGAAGGTAACCTTTATACTTTGGAACAACAGGTTTTGCAGACTCTGTACCCCAACCATTCTGCAAGGATCACATCTGCGTGTCTGCTAAAGCTGGGGATTACAGTATTATGTTGTGTGTTTGTTTAATATCTGTTTAAATCTCACAACTCTCCGGGCAGAGCCTGTCCCATCACTGGGTCATTTCTTGGTGAGGGAATGAGGGCCTTCGGCTGAGCTGAAATGTGGTCCTGGGCCATGGGCAGGAAGCAGGGGAGAAAGGAGTAAGGCTGGGTAGTGCCCTGACACTATGACATTCTTATAGATAGTATTATCTAGAGTTTGGGTTTTTTGTGTGTTTTTTGTTGTTGTTGGTTGGTTGGCTTTGTTTTAGTGTTTGGTTTTTTTCTTAACATTTTATGAATTTGAAAGAAGATATAGATTTGGAAATTAGTTTTTAGAAACACAAAACATTTAGAGCAGTCTAGAATTTAAACCACTTTAAACATTTTAACTATCACCAAGCACATTCTAATTTCTGACTAGAACAGATCAGATAACATTCACTAAGAAACTACCATCCATACAAATATACACTATATTTCAAATAAAGTACAAAACTTTTCCTGTGTTATATAGTTCAACCCATTTATGGCTCATACATAAGGATCAACATTTCACTTGCAGGCACTTATAAAATTTCTTGGTGCAGCAGAAGTAAAATGGCTTATCCTCTTCACCTTTTTGAAATGGTATGTGCTGTCCTGCATCAGTAATTGATTTGTTTATGGCACTTACTAATTTTCAATATTGTGCCGCTTTTCTAACAATAACAAGTAGGAGCATGAACAGAGAAGGTTATTATTTACTAGCCACAGCTCAGTGTACCATATAATCAAATCCTTTGTCAGAGCATCCTGCCACATAATCAGATCTTGTGAATTGTCAAAGGCAATTTTATAAATATATATATTCATTTAAAGCCTCAGCAAGCTTGTCAAGGCATGGGATAAGTACATTTTTCTTTTATTTTGTGCTTTTCGAGTTCTTTATATATGTAGTAATTACATTGTCTTCAAATACAGGTTCTACAGTGAGAAATAGCACTGTATATCTATAGCATGCTTATATCTACAAAACCACATTTATTAGATGGGGTAGTTGATTTAAATATTATTTTTTCCCTATATAATGTGTTTTAAAGAATTTTATACCATATAACACATGGTAAACAAGCAGTGTGACGCACAGCATAAAATTAGGAGAATCAGGAGGCCTCACAAAGAGTGCATATCTTCCCCAATTTGGTGTGACGCTAACTTCACTTCTAGCTCTGGTAGACTGCTGAACACCTTTGGAATCCTGGAATCTTTATTTACTACAAGAAACAGGTTGGATGACTTTTTCATAAGGCTCATTTTATTGATTAGAGTCATAAAGTCCAAAATTGATATGAAACTCTTTGAATACACTGGATGATTCAAAGTAGGGGGGAAAAAAAAGTATTAGACAAACGTTCTTGGAGGGAAAAATTCCTAAAAATTGTTTGCAATAGATTGTGTTGCAATAGATTATGTTAAACATTGGAGATGCTAGAAAACACAGTAATTTTAGATGAAATAAAAGATATTATATAATGTCCTGTATTTTAAAAGTCTCTTTTTAAATGTTGTGAACTCAATGGCTTTAGAATCTCACATAAATATCTAAATCTTTAGAGCTTTATTCTATCTGTATATGAGGCTTTAGTATTTGCACTTATATAGCCCCAAAGGCACATCCTGTAAGTGCTTTGGAAAGTGTTTTATAGTTCAGACATAATTCATACTATTTAGTGTTTGGTCTCCATACATCCTCAGTGTCTGTCCTATAATTGGATAATGATGAAGACATCTGCCAGATTTAAAAAAAAAAAAAAAAAAAAAAAAAAGAGAAAAGTAATATGTCAGCCAGAACAATAGTGAAAAAAAAGCAAAAGGAAAGAAAAAAGCAGTAACGGTATCCCAGTTAAAATGGAGATTGGAACAGCTGAAGTGCAGATGAGTGTCAGCTTTCTTCAGACAGTGCAGACAATGAGAGCTGTGCAAACACATCCAAGATATGTTTGGAAAAGAGGCAACTATATCATGGAAAAAGAAGTCCTGAAATAAGTAACTTAATAATGTTGCCCGGATTTATCTGTAACAGATCAAACAGTACATTTTCTCAGATAGATATCCTATTTGAACTGACAAAGTTGGGGAGTGAAGGGTTAGATAAATAGTAACCAATTCTTGAACACAATTACTTTAGCCCTGGTTTTTCTCATAATCCTGATTATTGGATGTTGTGGTGTGTTAATTTACTTTATGCAAAGAAGAAAGAGGGGTCTAGCGAGGCCATAGCTCTATTTAATACATCTAATGCGATGTCATACAAATAAGCAGTGCCATCTGCATTATGAAATCACAGGGGACTTTACTTTGATTTCCATTTCAGTAACTTCAGAGTGTGAATAGCTGGAGTGTACCGTTTTCCTATTTTGTTGTTTCTAATAGCACAATTCAATCAGAGTATGTGTAAATTAGAAACTCTATTTAGATGCAGGGGCAGTTCAGGCACTTCTGGACATGTTTCTGCATTGTAAAGGTCCTCCAGTACCTGTTTCTGGGGTAAAATATCAGTCCAGATCTGACAGCCCAAGAAAGGCAATGCTGCATGCCCCAGGTTCAGCCAGTAGCAAGGCTGAAGGTGAGTTCCCATCTTTTCCACACAGAGCAGGTGTGTGCACCACATGTGTACAGAGCTGGCCACTGATCACAGACAGGCTCACATGAACACAGCAAGTACCAGCAGCATCATCCTGTGCCTGTCTCTGGCTGAGGAGGACAGAGGTCCATCAGTGGTTATATGTATATAGAAATATAGATTTATATGTCTATATAGATTCATATGTCTGTGTATCTATATGTCTATATACATACACATATATATATGCATAAGTACAATGTGGATCCTTTCAGCAGCTGGGCTCAGACACCCAAAACTATCATTTGGAGAGTGAATAAGATGAATCACATACTTGTACTCCAGTGCTCAGAACTCACTTGAGACAACCTCGGGTCCAAAGTGACTGATTTGTCAACGGTTCTGTGTCACAGGACATAGCAAGCTAGGGGAAGGTCATCCGGAAAGATATTTCTGTACTATTGTAGAATGATGCACTCCCAAGCAGTGCGGACTCGAGTCAATCTATTACATTTTGGCAGGATTTTTTTTTCGCTACCTGTCTTTTATTTACTTGCATAGACATATCCATAATAGTAATGCAAAAAAAAGACACAATTGGGCAGAATACACTATTGAAGGTGTACTTAACAAATTGTTCCCTCAAAATGGGATTTTGTCAAATTGGAGGGTGTATTGCAAAGCTTTTTCCTGTTTTGGCACTACTTGATATTTAATTACTTGAGTGATGGTTTATGCAGTATACCTTGGTAAGTCTGCACGTGTTGGCAGGCTGGGAAGGATATCCTTCTAAAGGGCAAGGTTAGAATGCAAAATGGTTATGACGAATTAGGATGCCTATCTGGAATAAATAAGATGTCCATCAAGAAGGACAACTTCAAAGTGCTGCAGCAAGAAGTAAACGGCTGCAGAAAGATGAGCTAAGGGACTGCTGGCCAAGCAGCAGTTCTGCAGGTATGACCTGGGCTTATGCTGAGGCTCTATAGATTTACAGAATCATGCAGTTGTAGTTCTGGTGGTAAAGACTTCTGGAAGACACCAACTACAGCTCGTACAGGCTACGGCCAGCACTAGATCAGGTCAGCTATGGTGGGGTTTTTTTGTTTGTTTCTTTGGTTTTTTTTCAAGCAGCATAAGTAGAAAATGTCTAGCGATCTGTAACATCTTTGTTCTCACTCCAAAGGGATTTCTGCCTGCCAGGGCAACAGATTCACAGTTACCATCTGTCCCTTGTCCCTTCTTCAACAGTCTGGAGTATAGCACTGAATAACACTTGAAATGGTTTTAGTCTGGTACCTATTAGAAGGCATCTGAATATTTTCAGTTTCACAATCCACAGGCCTTTCTAGAGCAGTTATACACTCCACTCAGCACTTCTCTGCTCCATGATTTTTATTAGACTATATCTTATCAGGAAACTTCATCTAGTAGGTCTGTACTAGATTTCTTGGTAAGGCCTGCTGGCATAGTGTTGGATACCCAGGAATACAGAAGCAGCAAGACTTAACGTAGGCCAGTGCATGAACATTACAGGAAGAGCTGCTAGCTCAGTCGACTGACAGAGTTAAATAGAGAAAGGTTTCGACAGTTTACAGCAAAAGGGATCCTGAGACTCACCCCATATGAGTACAATGTGGATGTAAAGCTAGGAGGACCCAGAACAAAATAAGTCTGAATGTAAAAATCAGAGCAAACCTTATGATGTGGCTCAACAATACACTATTGCAGAAAAAGACTGGTTGGAAGTACATGAAAGACATGTGAAGTGTGTCCTCTAGTCTGCTTAGTGCTGATAAAGCATCTACAGGAGTTTTATATTCCACTGTAGGCATTATTCTTTCAGGAAAGATAAAACAGAATAACTGGTGAGACATCAGTGCAGAATGATAATAATGATAGGTGATCTACAAAGACAGGAGTGTTTGGAGCTGATTAGTCTGGGTAAGAGAATACTGAGGGTACCAAGACCAGACTGCTGAAAATGAGAAAGGTGCAAACGCACTGTCATGACATCAAGGCGAGGAATAATAGGTGAAAGGGAATTAAGGAAGTTATAGTATTAGACATCAGAAAAAAGACTTGCTATCAGTTAAGCACTAGTTTAAGTGAGAAGATTGTAGACTCTACATAACTAGGGATTTTCAAAAGCAAATTAGACAAATACCTGTTAGGAATGGTTTCACTGCCCTGGGACAGTGAATGGATTAGACAACTCCTCAAGGGTCTTTCAAGGTTTATTTCCTATGAAACAATAACAACGTAAAATTCCCAAGCATACTAATACTATAAATTCTGTTGCCAGGGAAGAGCATGCTCAATGCTTCTAGTCAACCCTACAAGAAGAAGAAAATAGCTTACATTGTAGGACACTTAGAAATTAAAACATGAAATGTATGTATTCTTAGTTTTAGAAGACATACAGTACTGCTGGTAAAGCCATACTTTCTACTCTGAAATCATTAAAAAAATTACAGTTAACAGTATTGAAGCTGGATTTGGCCCTTGCATTGTGTATGTTTGACTTTTTTCAGCAGTAATTTTTCACAATAATAGACACAGGAGAAAATCTTGAGGTCTGGTTGCTTAATCTGCTTGTCTAAGAAGAAGTATGATAGAAAGTTACAATTAAATTTTCTTCATCTCGACCTACAGTGTGTCATTGTATCTGTATGATGATAACGAATTGTATAATCTTGAGAAGGAAGAGCAAGAAGCAATTGGCTAATTTTCTTATCAACAGCCACTATAGTGCCTTGATAAAAATGAAAACTTTGGACATATAAGAATTGAAACTGATGAAAAGCATATATGAACCAGTTTCTGGACTAAAATCGCTAATCTTGCAAAAGGGGGCTGTTATCATCATGACCTTCTACTAATAAACATTAAAATACAGAGCTATTTAATTTAATTTTGTAGCTATTCCTGCAGTGCATGCAAATGGAATTTAATTAAAGATGAAAAAAGTTACATTAAGTAATGTTTCTGACCTCCTGCCCAATTACTGGCTATAAATATATTGACCTCTGCTTCTGGCAAGCATATTGCAAATGAAACCAAAAATATATTAAAGAAATATATTTATTAAGTAGAGTTTGATAGTATTAGGAAGCATTAGATGCTCTCTAAACACATGGGAAAACTTTTTTTGTTCCAAAGGCCTTGCAAACTCATGTGGCAAAGATGAGAAAAGTGGAAATAAACACAATAAGCAACATGATTACAGTAAAACTAAGCAAATAAAATACTCATGCTTCTTTCTGAACTTTTTAAAGATGAGCATACAAATTTCGTCACCTTTTGTTCTCCTCAGTCCTCTTGAGCCATTTTGATTTTCTTTTATGCACTTCTGATTCATCCCAACGAGCTGTAATATTGTATCTATTTGAAATTGAGTTGATTGTCACTCTTTGCTAAGTAGACAAGTACACAACTGTAAGTGAATCTTGCTACTGGATTCTTTGTTTCTTTGGATACTTGCAAAAGGTGACGAGAAGCTGGGTTAAGAAAAGAGACTAACTAGAGAATTCTAACTATGATGCTCCAGTTTCTATACTGGTGGATGTCCTGGTTTTAAAGCTTTCCGCATTATTCAGGTGCAGGTCGTTTGTATTCAAAACCGCATTTAAAGCCTTTATTATGAGAAATTTTTTGGTCCTTTTCTTGTGAGTAGATACAACACATGGGAAAGAAGACTTTTCCTGCCTCCCAATGTGCAGAATTCATTCTGAAGTACTCTTCAAAGCTTTCAGTTAGTAGTCCCCATAGAAAGTATAGCTTTGCTTCTTACTTCCCTAACAAATGTACCTAACACAGGTACTAAAGAATAAGTTGATTTATTTCTTAGAATTTCAGTTTCTCTGTAATGGCTCAATGATCATTTTCTTGATAGAGGAATTTTTGCTCTACGCAATTGGGTGTTTATCTCACTGTTGATGAAATGCCACTCCAACACTCAAAGGTCAGTCTTTCAGTTTTCACAATAGAAATGATGACAAAAGTACTCATAGGCACACAGCAAATACTTAATTTTATGTTCTAAAGAGTTGCTTCTGTTGTCAGTATAATTGAAATTGCCATTTATTAAGACATCAAAAAACTCCACAGTTACCAAAAAAGAAACATCCAACATAACTAAAATCTCAGTCAAATGCAGGAATGGCTAAATTATCAGATATAGTGGTTAAATGTACTCAAATTATGTAAATAAACTTGGTCCCCTCCTCCATTGATAAAGGAAAACAGTGATAAAACCTTATTTAAACGAGAAATTGCATGCACATTGGCTAGTTTAACTAACTTGAAAGATTAAGACCTTGCAGTAGTTACCAGACTTAAGATGAGAGGCACTAGTATGTACTAATGGTGATCTACTTTGTAAAGAATACAGTATTCTATACCTTTGTGAACATTCAGGAGTCTTAGAAAGGGAGTGTTTTGTGGAAAAAGGAACTCTTGTCTGTGCTACTGTTTAAATCCTTTTGGAAGACAGAACTACTGTAATATGTCTGTCCAGCTATGTCAAGTAGATAGGTCAGCAATTCCTAGAAGTAAACTGTTTCAAAACTTGTAGGGACTAAATAAGTGGATATTTCAGATCAAAAAGTACTGAAATGTCCAGATCTGGTTATGTTGAAGATTGCGCCTTCAAAATTGGGCCCATAAACTGAATCTGGTGATCTCGACTTGTCTAATTAGATTTTTAAAATATTCTTTGAACAATCAAACAAAATACTTGCTTTCTAACAGCAAACACATTTTATATATCTCAAGAGCAGATGGAGCAAGGTGGGCAATGACAAATTGCCAAAGGAAGTAATTACAGTTTCAGAAGAAGCGCCAAACCCCTTATATCTGATGAGTGACACCAAAAACACTGAAGAAATTCCTCAATATAACAAATCTTTATTGGTATCTCTAATAGATTTGGAAAGCTCCAAGGAGACAAATTTCCACTAGTTTCCAGTGTTTATACTAAAGCAGAATTGCACCATTCCATTCATTTTGAGAGATGAATTTGCACCAAATCTTCTTTTCGGCCCCCAAGATTCTGCAATGTTTAGATGATTTAGTTCTCTTCTATAGTTTCATGGAACAGGACTTAAAGGAATAAAAATCTTGTTGGATCTTAAACCTTTCTGTCCACAGCAGACCAAGGTAGCTATGTCACTTTGTTTTGAACATTATGATGTTCTGATAAATATTAGTAAACTACAGTAATAAGAATAAAGCAGCTTTAACCTAGGAGTTCCTCAGTCATAATGCTACAAAGTAAGAGCAATTCAGATCCTTCTTCCTCTGAAATCTAGTGATTTTAACAAAAGACTTTATATACCCTATAGGATGCTGATTGCTACAGGATGTACGCTACAACAGAAACATGTGTAACTTCTCCTAGTGTTGAACACAATTCACAGACTACTGTCAAAACTATGAGTATGGATTTAGCAGTCTAAAATTTGCCGTAGAATTATGTTAATTTTGCAATAAGCACTTGCAAAAACTGCTTTCAGGAATGCTTTTCTCCAGATAGCTCTTTCATTCAATTCAGCAATGCTGGCTATGTCAAATGCATTTGAAGAGAGCTACATTCTACACAAAATTTCATACAGCATGACCTTGCAAAAATGCTACTTTTGTTATTAACGTAATTTTAGAAATATCCTATAACTTTTTCACAAGGAATAAGATTGTAGTTGAAAAAATCTGGAAAACTGCCAAACCCACTTTATTCCTGTCCTAATTTGAAGTGCAACATTCCCATCAATAAGAAAATTGGGTTAAGGAAAAATGTATATCAATTAACCTCATAGATGTCAGAAGGCAATGCATAAATACCAAGTCATGTTCAGAAGACCACTAGTAATACAATTAGAAGGAGTTTATCATTGTATACAGGGTAGTGTCTGCAATATGTATGAGTTACAAAAATCCTTTTGTGGAATACACAGTTTACAAGGCAATGCCACCTTTCATAGAGCTACAGTGAGTTCTATGCCTTTTTCTGATTAATTCAGGATTCTGCACTCAGTGCTTTCCATTAGGGAAAACTATAAAATCACTTGAGGATGTTAAGATTTTAGGGACATGGAGAATGAAGACTAACATCCTATCTCATAATGTGTGCATTATAAAAAGAGATATATTATCTATTTCATATATTAACACATGTTTTGAAAACTATGCAAAACATCACTGAATAATATTATTATGAATTAATTTATTCTGTATATTCTGTATTCTTTACATTTTTCGTGTGGATTATTCTCCTAGTGTTCAGAGGTGTTAGATACTATACATTCACACAATAGAAAGCTTGCCATGAAGAACTTAGAGCCTTTGCTGAACTTAATGCCAGACTTTGCAGGAAGAACTTATGCTTTAATAGGCCTAGCCTGCATTCTGAAATCTACCAAAACATAATTCTGTTGTTCAGAAATCACTGATTCTGGGGGAAGTTTGCGCTAATTGTTGTCTGAGTTTTGAATTCTGTATGGCCACTGAGATGTGACAACAAACTTCTGCATCACATTTTGTGAAGGACATTCATTATTATTTTCTGCATTTTAAAACACATTATGAGGTATTATAAACTACTCAATGTGATGGTATCTTCAGCTGCTCATAGAGGTTTTCAGTAGGTAAATATCATTTTACAACCTACTGTCTATATCACAAGCAACTGAAAATGCAGACAGGTCATTGAACATCCAAGTTACCAGGTGAATAGATTACCTAACAAACCTTGACCATGCAGACCTCACTCGTCTTCTGGTTTCAGCCATCCAAATCCTTCCCAGTTTTTCTGGAAAAATTCTACCTGATTCCACCAGTCAGAACAAAGGCTTCCATGTACTATCAACATGCCTGACCTTCTCTACAACTGTGTGTACCCACTTACAAGAGTGGTTGAGTTCAAAGAGGCATTTATGTTCAGTGTTTCACACAACTTTATGAAATGAGGGCATAGGATTTAAGGTGATGACTTACTATGTATTTACAGTCTGTTAAAGCATAAAACTTAAAGAGCTTTTCCAGTGAGAAAATCCACTCTGTCTGAGCTTAAAATACACAAACACTTTCCACCTAACTTTTTAATCAGGTCAAGAAACAATCCTGAAACTGAAACACTGTTACTATACTCAAAGTTCTTTACTTATAAGCATGCAGGTTTTTAAAAAACACTTCTGTATTTTGCATACAGGTGTGTGTTAAATTCAAACTTGCCAGTACCAAACAGACTTAAAGGACCATATAAAATGGACTTGCTATGGTAACAATGATTGAATTAAAAGTACACTTCTGATTTTTTTTTTTCAGGTTTACTGTATCTCTTTTTCCTGTCAAAGCAAGCAAAATCTAGAAAATATGCTATTGTAAGTATTTGTTGTGTGGTTGGTTTTTTTTGTTTGTTTTTGTTTTTTAATATGTTTTGAATGATAGGTTCACAAAATGTAAGGCCAGAGGATATCACTTCAAACATCTGACTTCATAGAGACCTTAGTTGAGTTAACTGAACTTCAAAATGCCCTGTTTTTAATATTTTGAGGGTTGGAAAATCCCTATAGGCCCCCACAACTAATGATTTCAGTATTAAAACCTCAAAAAAACATAGACCAGAAACGTGCTGCCCAGTCACTTTCACATGGCTGTTAACATTCATAAAATACAGACATATTTAACAGATATTTGTGTCCCCTATTGAGGACAAAAGAGAGGGTAAAGAGAAGGATGATGCAATTATATTTCAAAATGATGAAGAAATCTCTTATGAGAGTTCAAGACTGCTACCTCAGTTAGTTAATGATTTTCTTATTCAAGCAGTACCTTCAGACTTCAAGAAGAGACAGTGATGATTAGGGAATATTCTATAGAAAATGTTAGTTACTGAACTTACCTCCTATTTTGTCTTTGAGAAGAATGATTACAAAAGTTATCCCTTTTTATACAAACATAGTCATACTCTCATTTTGTGAAGACTTAATAGGTTCTGCCTTCACTTAAGTGGCAAATGAACAAGATTTTGTAGATTTTTAAAGAGAATATGAAGACTGTAAGATTGAAAAAATGTTTTATAATGAAAAAAATCCATGAGTTCAAAAAAAAAACCCCACAACAGCCTTGCCTTGATCATACTTGCATTGTAAAGAAAATTGATTAAGAGATCTTCAGCCTGGTAGAGACCTGAGAGGATTCAGTGGTAAACATAAAATCAGAATGACAACATGGCATAATTTTAAAAGCAAGTATATTTTGTAAAGGGTTATATTTCATTTTATAATCCTAAAAAAGTTAAAATTAAGTCTGGATATTTTCTACAGAAGATACAGCTCAGTTCTTAATGCTTGTTACTTATGCCAGGCTTAATTTTGTGACTAGCACAATTTTAGCCTACTGCAGTTGTCTGCATTCAACTGGGATTCAAAGCTACAGAAAAAACCAAAATTATAATGACTTGTAATTATGACAATTTTATTATTAGAGAAAGGCAAGGATAATTCAAAAACACAACTAAGTAAGAGGTGATTACACCAGAGACAATTTGCCTAAAGTCTAAAGTAATAAAAAAATAAGGCAAACAAAACCAACATTTTTTCTTGTGGTTTTACCTGTAGATGAGACATTTGTCATCTCCTGTTGTGGGTTAACCCCAGCAGGCAGCTAAGCACTGCACAGCCGCTCACTCACTCCCCCTCAGTGGGATTAGCGAGACAATCAGAAGGGTAAAAGTGAGAAAACTTGCGGACTGAGATAATGACAGTTTAACTAGCAAAGCAAAAGTTGCAGAGAAAAATAAGTAATTAATTCACTGCTTCCCAAAAACAGGCAGACATTTAGCCATTTCCAGGAAAGAAGGGCCCCATTGCAGGTCACAGATACTGAGAAAAACAAATGCCAAACTCCTCCCTTCCTTCTCTCCCTCTTCCCCTCAGCTTTTATTGCTGAGCATAGTGTCATATGGTGTGGGATGGTTGGGATCATCTGTTCCAGCTGTGTCCCTTCACACATTCTTGTGCACCCCCAGCCCACTCACTGGTGGGGTAGCATGAGAAACAGAAAAGGCCTTGACTCTGTGTATGTTCTGCTAAGCAATGGCTAAAACGTCACAGTGTTATCCACACTGTTTGGGTCACAAATCCAAAACACAGCACCATAGAAGCCACTAAGCAGAAAATCGACTTTATCTCAGCAAAAAACCGTACGCCTTACTTCCATAAGCTGTACATATCTTTTCACTGTATTCCTGATACCTGAAATATTTACAAATGGGCAAAAGATATTCACTGATGAAATGGCCAGTTTTGGCCAGGTTATTGTAAATTACCTACATAATTTATAAAAATATTTCCCTAACTTTTGTAAATCCAAAATAAGCAAGCCAGTTCTCAAAACAAACCGTTCAAGGCATTGTCATTAGAGTGCAAAATGAATGCGAGATGTGAATTTAATTCCACTGTTTATTTTGGCTTACTTAGCTTAAATATCCTCTCCAGAAATAAGTGGTCTAAATGACTCAGTGTTTAAGTAAAGAAGCTTTTAGTGCTTAAACATATAAAATCATCTAAATCATCCATTCAAAATCCTTGAAAGAAAACAATTACTAAGTAGCTTCTTACAACTCAGTCTTACCCTTTTTGATTGTCTCTGTGAAACCACATGGTGGAAGCATGCTGACCTGAAAACTTGCTGTGCAAATTCAGGCAGGTGCCTTGACGAGGTAGGAGAGGGTTGTCCTTAGCTTCTGCTTTCTTACAGCAATGAGACTTATATGGGAAGGGTGATCTTGGGTTGACAAGAAAGTCAGAGAAATGAGCTAGATCAGCTCCAAAGACTTTAAAAGTATTCTTTATCTCCAAATACATGGAAGAGGGAGGAATCTCTGATTCATGTTTTTCTGGATTCAGAATGAGCTGTTGTCATTTTCCATTTGGCTCCATTCCTTCATGAGATCTTTCATTGCATGTTTTGGCTTATGTAGTAGCATGGTCTGCTACTTCATATGCAGAAGCGTAATACTTTTCCATCAAATTGATAGGTAGACAGTCGTCGTCGTTGTGGTGGAAATTCTTAAAAAAAAATTCATCCACTTCTTTTTCTAATATATTCTTTTATTTTCATCAGTTTTAATAAGAGCTGAAATGTTTGTTCTAATAAATCCAAACACTCAATTACATGTAAAAGGTTTTCAGCTTTTAATTTTTTTTTGCTAAAATTGGATTGCTGAAAGTATCTTTCTTTTTAATAGTTATTTGGTTGTGTTGTCTTATTGAGAATAATTGCATTGTTTCTTCTCAGCATTCTTGAGGGTAGAGACCATTGACTATTCAATATATATATAAAGGAAGTTGCTTAGCCATTGTCAGAAAATGAATTACTCACTTAATATATGGGAGGTTTATGCTTATATGGCTTTTTTTTTCTATTTGCTAGCCTAAATGGTCTTGCTTTATTATACACAAATAGTTTCAGTACTGCAAAGTAAGAGTACCAGGAAATTACAACCTATCATTTCAAGAAGTTTGTCATCTCAATTATGTAAGGAACAAACAACGTGTACGCTATTTCAGAGAAGATGTTATTTGTTAGGTCTGCTAGTGCCAAGGCAATTCTCCATCAAAAGTGCAGTGAAGCTGTTACACTGTACATGTCTTATCTCCACTGAGCAGAACTTAAAATAGTACAGAGTCCAGTGTTTCCTTCTCAATTCGATCACCTTTAAAGTAACCAATATCTTTTTAAGAATATTTTACTATGATTGCTTTTTTAAAATTAAATTCTAAAGTCTCTAGAGAGCTTGAATTAGTAAAAAATTAACTTATTTTCATTTTGTCGTATAATCTATGGCTTTGAAATCAAAGCCATAGCTCTCATTTTTTCTTCTTTAACATTTTCGCAACAGCTCTCTATCTTTTTATCTTTCTGTGCATTTGCCTACACTCACAATCCAAATCTTGCAAAGTTTGAGAATTTTTTTAATAAACAATTATTTATATGTTAAGATGTGTCTTATGGAAAGACAATCTGCTTTTCAAGAGGACATCTGTACTGTTTGGTCAGTTCTTCACCGAGGGATTAATGACTTTGAAATCTGTTATTCATGGTATACTCGAAATGTGTCACTGGCTCAGAGAAAACATAAAACTTACAAATAAATTGGGTTTTTTTAATAGTTAGATGACAGAAAGTTAAAGCAAGACAGAAGTTATAACATCTGTTTTATTGCCAATGGTATTATTGCCACTGATAAAGCAAGTTTTTTCTTAAGTTACAGAATATACAAAGCTATTGAAAATCTTTCAATCAGATAGCTTATGTAGTTAAATAAAACACGTAACAGGACCTGTGTGAATGGATGGCTATAAATTTTAATCATGGACATAAATCACAGTGAGCATTATTTAAAGTTCAGTAATGGCCTAATGTTAATAGAGAGAATCCCAATGGTTTTATTTAAAATAAAAATGATTTAATATTGAAGTTGCTTCCGCTTTGTCTACTTGCAAAGTTTTACCATGTGATATTTACGTTAGAGTTCATTTCTTCAGACCTGTTAATGGTGTTTTTCATCCTTATTTTCCCATGTCCAATTTCTCTTCTCTAATTACACTATACTTTATATGATCTGAAACAGCTTCATACTTAACAGGAAAAGGCAAAAATTTTCTTCACTGTCATTTTATTTGGCACTTCCAAATGAGATGTACAACAAATACGCAGCTCTCAATGCTTTCTGGTTTTTTATAAACATTTAATTGCATTCAAACAAAAATACTTTTCCCTTGTTTGAAAAAGAATACCATAAGAAATTTACTTAAGAGTCTGAGAATGCAGTTATCAATTTATTCTATTATAAATGCAACTGTTCCTTCAAGAGCTAGAATTTTTACTACAACAAAAAGATTTCCTCAGTTATAAGCAAGAAAATTTCCATTGACGCACATGCAAAGAAGGATGAATGATTTCTTGAAGAAAAAACTGACCGTAAGAACTTTTATTTGTACAATGAAATTTTTAGCTAAATATGTCACTGGCTGATTTTCATATTGTAACAATGGAGTAGTTAGAATTTCTTAGGTGATGACAGAAGAAAGCCCAAAGAAACTTAAAGTTCTACAGTAAAATTCCTCCTTTCAGTTATAAAAATGTTTTCATAAATAAGTTCAGTGACACGCAGACACCCCCATGCCCAACATTTTACAATCCTAGGCAGCATGATCTCAGGAAAAGATAATGCTTAAAAACAAGCTTAGCTTTAAGGATTTGAACAATCTTTTTAAACCATATCATTTCAGCTTCTATGGGACAGTTCACAGGATGAAACCTCTGCACATGATTATATGTTTTCATGAACATACTACGATCCAGAAAAGCAGCATAACATTTACTCCTGCAGATGGCACGTGCAAAATAGATAAACTACTATGTCTAAGCAAGAGAAATTCCTTTCAATTTGTTTCATAAATTAGGAATGAAAAAATCCATTCTACACTTTGATTTGCATCCCAAGTCATAAATGGGTAGCCATTTTTTTCTTCACAAGTATCTAATTCTCTGAGAGACTTCTTTTTGAGAATTGCTCAGGTGTCATTCAGCTGGAGAATAACAGAGCTTAATGAATTTATTTAAATGTCTCTTTTTGTTCCCTTATGCCTCACTAATTCATGCTCTGTTAGGGAAAAGAGGTATTTTACTAATAAAACTGAAAAAAAATATATATAAGAGATAAAGAACTGTTATTAAAGAAAATGCTCACAAAGAAGTTACCCAGAATTTATGAAGTTAAGGCTGAATGTAACTTCTTTTTGCTTTTCCATGTATGGTATGAGACACAGAACTATGTTAGACAGGTGCCTGAGTGGTTGCCTGAGAAGCAAAATTATGACTTGCATAGGAAGACAATTTTGTTTAGATGCTCTAAGAGGAAAAGCCTGTGGATTTTGACATTTTTCCCTCTTAGAGGGAGAATTAAATTATTCACTGAGCTCTCGAGGGACTTCTGAGCTGGGATTCCTGAAGTTAAAAGAGAAAAGAGAGAACTGTGTTGTGTTGTTGCTTACCTCTTGAATGGACTAACAGACTTGTGGATCCAAAATTTAGATGTAGAAGGGAATTGCTGAAAAGCTCGCTGCTTGTCTGTTTCCAAGTTTTGTGTTACTTATTAATGTTAAAATATAATCCTAATGTAACAGAACATCTGCTTTTCAGTGGCTTGCATCTATATCATAGATCTTCCGTTCCTCCCAGCTTTTTCATTCACACATATCGTGTCGATGTTTCTTAAGAAAAATGGACAAAAAATACAGATTTCATGTTTTACTTAAAAAACATTTTTCCTTGTTATCCTATGTGTAAAATATAGACTGTTTAAAAATCATTAAAGCCCAGAAAAGCCTGAAAGTATTATTCAGACTGAAAGGAGGTGTGAGACCCAGGCAATCAAATATTCTAATTTGTGGTTACCCTGTCTGGGTGTAGTGGGCATATTTCACTTCCCTGTCATGCTCTGATCTGCTGTTGCTAGGCAGAGAGGATATGATGGTAAAATGACTTTATGCATTAAAATTGATTTAAATTACAACAGTCATTCTCACAATAATCCTTTTAATTGCTCTTAGGAATTACAAAATTAATTAAGAAATATCTTGTGGCATCCCCTCAATTTAAAAAATAAAATATTGATTTAACTCATTGAATGATTACTACCTTGTGAAAAGTAATCATCTAAGCTTTTTATTTTTATGAAGAAAAAAAAAGCCACACACACACAAAAAGAAGAAAGTTGAATGTGCCTAATAAAGAAATATTTCTGTTTTGAATCCATTTCACCATCTCATGCCTACCCTTATCAGCTAAACCAGATGAGATTAGTGGTGTCTTGAGTCCCATTAAGAGGAAGAAAGCCTTTGTTTTTACTTGGTAGCACTCACTTTCCTGTCATTTTCTCTCTTCCTAAGCCTTTGTGCTCAACTTAAACTGCCAGGGAAATACATTAACCTTTAAAGGGAAGTGGCAAAATAATCTATTATATGAAGTATAAAAATATTTCCTTCAACTATAGAACTTATTTTCTTTCTGTACTCATTAAGTGTTTATGCAGTGTTTACAGTTGCACACTATTAGCCAGATTTAATTAGGTGACATAGGACACGGAAATATATGAACAGAGCCCTGCCAGAGCTGAAGACATATACCAGGAATCAGATGATGATGGGAATTTCAAGGGTGACATTAAACTCATATCTGCATTGCCCAGGCCTGGGTTCCCTGAATTCTTCCTCTGTAACATTTCAGAGTACCCTCAGACTAATTGCAAATCACACTGCTTGTCAATGACTATGAGGTGAGAAAGGACTGGAAATTCTTGCTCCTGCTCTCATTTCATTATTTACACCTTCCCTAGCTGTAGTACAGTGACAAGGTAGAAATCATTATTCTTTGCTCAGAGCACTGGAAAAATCCCTTATTCTGGAATCAAAATTTTCATGGCGAATAATGTTGATCAGGTTCTGCCAGATGTGTGACACAAAATCAGCTATGCTATACCTAGAATCTAGATAAATGGTTGGTTTTAGTCCAAAGCATCAGTTTTATCTGCAATTCTGGTATTAAAGACAATGCACCTCTTTAATGAATAGAAATTAACAGAGAAAGAATTATATTAAAAACATAAAAGCAGAGACAGCTGGGATGGGGGAGAAATTCAGTCTGTTCAATACAGGCAGGATTCTGTATAAGGGTCATGAATACTACTTAAGCAATGGGCCATTAGGGCGGTGTGGTTATCATCAAATAATCTCACCCCTGGAGAGATAACTATGGACCAGATGCAGCCATGTGCTGCTAAGCACTCAGGGGCGTAGTTATCATGGTAATCACACCTGCTGATTTTGCTTCATTGCCACTATAAAATTTCCTGTATTTTTTCTCAGTACAAACATAACACAGTGCTTAAGTGTATTATTCTGACCACAGAAAATTGCCAATTAATGTAAGAATAGTTAAGCAATTTAAGCTATAACACTACTGCAAAACGACATAAAAATGTGGCAGAGCCAATAGAAAGTAATACTTGTAAGGTAAGAAATGGATCTTTGTTTCAGAGGATGAAGGGTACATTAACAGATGTTTAAGATACTTCGAAGGCAAGACCCTATGATCCACTGCCCCAGGACAAAGCCAGAGCTCCTGTCTTTTCTTCCCCACTTGCCAAAAATCTGACCTCTTAATGATGAAAAAGATAATGAAGGACTTGCTACCTGGAACAAAAAGCTTTAGGTAACTTTTTTCCTCCCAAAAAACAGCCTTCATCAAACCCTTTTGGTGCCCACCTCCTGAGAAATCCCGAAGATTTGAATTCATAGTGTATGCAGCAAGGACCTCGCTTTCTTTTGTCTAGAGACAATGGCTGTTGGCAAAATATTCACAGTCCCCCCAGGGAGAGAGCTGTCAAGTAATAATAAGGCAGCAAGGAGCAGCAGGGAACAGGGTCTGGCCTTCTGTGGAAATACTGCTGAATCTGACTTGTTTGAAAGGCTAGGGGCTCCATCTAAAGGGTATACGGTCTTCTCTCTTCACTGAAGCGGTGTAACCCGACACAAAAGAATAAATTAGAAAAAAATAAACAGATGAAGTTTCATCTTTGCTGTTTGAACCTAATGAAAGGGAAGAGGTTTTGCTTTATTTTCATGATGAAGTCTGATTCTTTAAAAGCAGCAAATTTCTATTATCTGGAAGAGGCCCACGTAAAAAAAAAAAAAAACGATTAAGCCTGGACAAAATGAAATTACCTCTTTTCAGTTCACTGAGTTTTTATTACACAGGATGATGTTTGAAATATGCCTGAAATTTTGTCAGCCTCACCAAACAACATGATCCGATAGGAATTAGGACTGAAGGTTTTTCAGCTGAGAATCCTGTGACTCATCTAGGGTGTAAATTTCAGTATACACATAAGCTAACATAGCCAGAAGTGTAAATTTTACTGTAAATGTTGATGAAAAAATTACTTTATAAGAAGAAATTTTACCAGAGATAGCAGCCAAATAAAACGTGCTGTGTGCAGACGGTCTCATCTCAAGTTTTTGAAGTATCATAAGCTTTTGTGCCTAGCTTTCTAAAGGTAAGATTATGGACTCTCAAGTCACACGTTACAGAAAGTACTGTCAACCACAGTAGGACAGCATGATCAGAAGCTTCTAGTCTAAAACAAAGCGTGTGAGTGGACCGAAGAAGGTTATTCTTTTGTTGTTTGTTTGTTTGTTTGGTTTGTGGTTTATTTTTTTTTTAATTATCCAGATTTCTTAGTTAATTAAGATACTTTCATGAAAATCTAATTTTAAGAGGATCCTAGGCACAGGGAAATCACCTATGAGAGGACAATCATTTGAAATTAATCAAGGACGCATAGAAGAAGGAGAAGATGACTCAGTAAACCATGACTAAAAGAAACAAAGGAGTGGATAGAACTGAAAAAAAACCTAGAAACACAGTTAGAAATATAAAATATATAAGGCGGAATACAATTCTAAATATTTTCAATATAGTGTTTTCATTGCTTTTCAGCTGTCGGGAGTTCATGAGGAGAAAACAATAAAACAAAAACCCAATAGTTCTGAGGAATAAGCAGACAAATGGCAGAGGAAGGGAATAAGTTACAAGGCAAAAGAGAATGGAAAGGAATGAAAAGCAAATAAAAATATTAAAGACAGAGAAAAGAAAGAAAATTGGAAAAAAACTAAGGAAAATTAAACAACAAATAAACTACAGAAATTCTATAAAAATGTTATAAAAATCAAGAGAGCAATCATATATAATAAAAAGGATAATTATTATTTTCCCTTCATCTCAGTGAAGTAATGTGTTTCACGTACTTTTAGAAAGATAAGTGAAACATCATTTATTTTGGTGCAGAAAACTAAACTACATTTAACAAGCCTTTGTAGAAACCAGAGCTCTCCTCACTTTTCGACATCTCCAGCTCTTACAGGAATTGCAGAGGTAAAGGCATAAATCAACTTGATCAATAATGAAGTTGTGGAGACAGAATTGCAAATATCTTGAGGAGTCATCAGTTTTGAGTAGACTGTGTTAACCCCTAACTGCTTCTATACTTTGACTAGAAAGCAATTCTGAAAAATGATCACCTGAGCATTTAATGACTTCTCATATTTTTCCAGAAACAAAACTCTATTTAAACACATTGTTATGTTCCTGTATTGCATGTTTAGACTCCTTTTAACATGTTTTTCATGTTTAAATATTATTTTTACTGAAAAGCATTCATTTGCTTACTTGAAGTTATCTTTACCATTATTTGTGTTTGTGCATCTGAATTTTTGGGGTTGTCTTTTTTCTCAATAAAAGCATGTGAAATATTTCCTCAGAAGAAGACACACAAGGAAGGAGCTAGAACTGCCATTCTGAGATATTATTAACATGATCCAAATGTTACTTTGTTTTAATTCTTCTTAGAAGAAGTTAGAAGAACATATCTGTATCTAGGGAGGGCAAACTAAAGCTAAGTACTATATAATACTAAAGATAAGTACTACATAAAACTACATAAGGGATGATCTTCGCCATGCAGAATATAATTCATAATAAGCAATTGTTAAGGAGAATAGAAGAGGAAAAGGAAAGGAAGGATATAATTTGTCAAATAGTCAAACTTTGGCCAAGAACTCCTCTAATCCTGTGGGCTTTAGCTCATGAGCTCATCCTCATTTCACCATTCAGTTTGAAATAAGAGAGATGTAAAGAGGGCTCTACCACCGAGCTGCTAAACTGCCAGAAAAAATGTAACTCCACAGCATATAGTTTTCAAAGTCCAACTCATAGTCCTTTGCTTTTTGAGCAGAGAAAGGAGAAAGCATTCAAATATTTTATGGCTGAGCTGTGTTTAGGCTTTTGTAATAGGAACAGGGACACTGGAAAGTGATGTGCAGTTCTTTGTCTGTCTTCCCAGTAAGAAAGAGATGTATAAGGGGTGAACAGATTATGCAGGCATAACATATTTATGGTTTTGTTAGCACTGCTGAGCCATTTATTTAAGAATCCATAAGCAGTAGCTCCATTTAGCCTGATCTGATATTTTTAAGGATGCTTAGTTGCCAGGTAAGTTTCTAGCAATTTAAAGAGTATTTAAGAGTTAATTTGGCTCCTTCCTTCTTCTCTGCATGTGTTCTCCAAGAGGGGTTCTGGGGGATAAGGAAGAAGAATCTAGTGAGGTAATTTCCTGAAGAAAACAAGCAGACATAAGATTTTCTAATTAACTCTCTTTGCCTATTTTAGCTTATGCAGATGTAAGTTATCTAATTGCTACTTTATTGGCTCTGCATAGATTGGCTGTCTTTTAATGACATCTGTATGTTTTTTGCTTCACTGACGTTATAGGACCCATTGCTGTGATCTATATAGGAAAGCTATATTGCCTGAGTTTGAGATAGAAGAAAATTACATACAAAAAGCTCAACACACAATCTCTTATTTTTTGCTACTTAGTGTGAGCACTAGAACATGCAAAGTAGCTCCACAATCTAACTTATCTGCATCTCCTATAACAGGCTGATTTACTTATCTGCTTAATACTCGTGGTATGGGAGTATATAATTGGTCTATTTTGTACTAAGAAATAATATGTGCAAATAATCTGATGAATGAAAATATTCTACAACTCAGAATATTTTACTGCTTTGATAATGGCATCCATCATTACCTGCTTTCCTTTGTCTTATTTCATAATCTCCTCCTATTACAGTTCAAAATGTGAACACCATGAATAGCTTTCCCAGACAAAACAGGAAAATAATAACAGCAGACAAAAAAGTATATGTGTGAAAAAGTGGAAAGCAGGAATCTTAGCAAGAGAACAAAACAGAATAACCCTACTGGAGAGAAAAAGTAAGAAGGGCTGAATAGAGGGAAAGGCAAGTCATACAGCATTATGACTATTAGCAAGAAAGCGAAAACACTGTTTCAGCAATAAAACATACTGAAATTGAAAGTATTTTCAGCTCCTGGCAAGATGGAAGATTAAATGCAAGTACAGTTATATTTGATATAGTGTAAAGAATTTATGAGACCAAAAGATCTGGGAAACTTGTAATGACAAGATAAGAAACAGTACTGCTAAACAGAGGCCCTTTGATGAGAAGGGAACTTGATAGATTCTTCTAACAAGGGAAAAAAAAAAATCTGTATAGAGGTAAGTTATATGGAGAGATGACAAGAAAAAATGGGAATAGGGAATTTGGATACAAGTAAGGAGGAATAAGCAGACATCTAGAACTGTGACAATAATGAAGTGGTTTTCAACAAATCCATGAAAGAGAGTAGAATTTATATGGAATAATGGGGTTCTAGTCAGGCCCCACCATGTCTTATGGGCAGTAGAACCCTATAGGAACATGCAGTAATGCCACAACAGCTTTTATAGAATTTGAAGACAAGACTTAGCATTTACCAGTTATATATAGAGAATGTCATGACTTTAGATTTGGTATGTATTGATTTTTAAAGTTTTGTGTTTAAAAATAGACCTCTCTGAATGAGCGATCTGTTAAGGTTTAATTTGTTTAGTTCATTGATTTATAGTATTTTAATAAACCTGACACTTCTCCTCTTCAATAACCACTTGAAAAACAAGATGTCTGTTTAGTGACAATAGTAAACTTGTGTTTACTGTATTTTGTACACTACTATTTTTCCTCTGTTGTTAATTTAACGTTTCATTTTTTAAATTTATTTTCTGACTTTTATTAGCAATCCAACCTGCCATCAGAATTGAGAATGGGTGGTTTCCTCCAAAGCAAAATACAATTTGAACTACTAATATTCAAGGACATGTAGTACTCTAAGAGGATTTCTTTTGTAAGTGGCTGAACACCAAATTGGAGCTGAAGTATCTGGCAGCCACAGAAACAGTTTTTTCTTAAAAAAATATATTCTATTGTTACAGAAGATGTTAGCTTTTTTCCTAGAGTTCAATGACTTAAAATTTATAAAATGAAAACAATAGAAAAATTTATAAACATTTATAAAGATAAAATAAAGGTGAAATCTGTCATACTGAAGTCTTGGACATGCAAGAAAAGTCCCTTGACATAGATGGAGAAAATCCTTTAGAAAGAAACTCATTGCCAGCTTGTGTACAAGAAAATGCTGTTCAGTGTTAATGGGTTATCTGCTAACAAATCGTTGCTCATCCTTACTATGTTTAGGTTAGACCTCAGCCTGACAACTGTAATTACCACCTTTCATCTAAGACAGGATAAGTAAGAACATGGTTAAACCACTAAGTAACTCCACCCCAAAAACACAGCGCAGTCCAAAAAAGAGCTTACTTAGGAAATGAAGATGGTTTTTTGGCCAGTGTTTTGGCTGAAGTCATGAAGTGCTAGTTAAATGGCAAAGTCAAATTAATAATTTTCTGCCCTCATGACATGGTGCGTTGCCCTCCTTTAGTCATGCTTGTTGTACCACATACTAAATCAAATCATGATAATGTTTTTGCTTACAATATGCCACAGCAGTTTTACCTGGAAACAAAGAAAACCACTTGGAAAAGGGGAATTGGGAGATTACAGACTGAGTGGCTGTAGCTTGCTGAGAAATACTCATATAGCAGTGAAGAAAATATAGCTTTACCCTGATCTAAAAAAGAAGCTGAAGAGTTTTTAGGTGCATACTATCGCAGAGCAGCGAAAAAAAGTACTTTGCTTTATTGTTTGATATAGGCTGTGTTTAGGAAATCAAAACTTTATTTGTAAAGAGGATTTCATCAAGAGAATAAGGCCTAACTGAATCATCATTTTCTCGTCTTTAATAGAATGACTCACAAAAAGCTGAATTTTGCTAGCTCTATAAAAGGTGATAGCATATCAGCTGCAACATTATGAACTGCAGCCTCCTAGGACTTTTGTGATCCAGATTTGGTTTCCAGTTTCGTGTGAGTTCTGCCTGTGTTGATGTAAACTCTTATTGATACTGCAGACCTTCTCAGAAGAAAAAATGACACCAGCTTACGTATTCCAGTGATCTTGGCACAAAAGGTAATACTTGAGCTTAAATTAATTGATTGTCTAAAATACATACCTATTGTCCTTCCCATTTATCTTATTAAGGAGTGAAGCACTTTTTACCAAGTCTGGTTGATGATACAAAGTTGGTAACTTGTTCATACTGAGGTTCTGCGACACCAAGTAACACAATCAGATTAAGCCGGTTGACTTCATAAACTTGAGTCCTATCTCAAGAATCAACTTGAGGCCCTATAGATACATCCTGACTGGGATCTGCACTTAGATATTTATTGAATTTGAGGAAATGACACATACATCATATGATGAAGATACTGAAACATCATAATTGCTTAAGGATTAACTACTTATTGTGATGACCTCTTTACAAAGGTAAGATGTGAATCACATTTTGGCCTTGAAAATGACTGAAAAAGCAATGTTTCCCCCATGCAACATTAGCCTCAAAAGTTCACACAGTTTTCTGAACTCTCTGATGTTTGGAAGTTATCCAGAGCAAGCCCATAAATAATGCTCTCTATCTCAGCTGACCAGCCAATATAATACTAACAGAGAATATTTCCAACAATATTTGTAGTAAATGCTCAATATATGACCAACATATAAACTTTTTTGATAACGGCATAGTTACTAAAAGATTCCAAAAATTCAAGCAGGAACACATTTGTTCATAATTTGTACATAGAAAAAAAGAAGGAAAATAGATTACTGAGTAGTAAATCACTAGTCTCTGAAATGAGCAATATGTAGGAATACATTTTACTTTTAAAATTAGTGCTGCGTACCAAATTCTGCCTTGCTTCCATTTTATATTATTCACCTAAATACATAGGTCAAAAATATTATTTTTAGGCAAATACAAGTTAACTAGCCCACCTTTTGTACATTACCTATTCTGTGAATTACTTTGTGTACATTTTGGGGTGAGTGTGTATACACTTAATTGAATATTGGTTTTATTCTTAATATTTCTTTTTTATATATCACTCTTTGGTTAGTATAATTTCATTGCTGTACTGTGATACCCAAGAAAATATATTCCTAACATGTGTGGAAATATCATTTTAAAGTACTAAATTTAGAAATTAGACTTTAATTTTCAGTGTACAGTGAAATCAAAAGCAGTTTTCTATAGAATAAGAAATTTATTGAAATATGGTTTATACTACTACTTATATCATTGATCTTCACAGTCTTGCATTTAGGAGCCATTTTTATAGGCACTTTACAAATGAATAGAGGGATGAGATTAAATGATAATATCAATTTTGTATGGCAAATAGCCTGCATAATTCAGATGGAAGATAAATTTAAAATTACATAGATGACACCAGAAAAACACTAAGTTGAAAATAAAACTGGCTATGTACTGCATTAGTCCAAATTTTTTTTTTAGCCTTGTTTATTGTGAAATATGAGTGCTCTGCTTGCTCATTAGTATTCATATCAATGTTTGTCCAATGAAGAAATTGAAATGCACTCTACCATCTGATGTCCTGTTTTATATTCTTTTGCCTTGTTTATTCGTCAAACACTGAGAGTAACAGGCAGTGAACAGAGGTGATCCAGTTATACCACACATTTTCCTGTATTGGAGCTATACAATCATGAGCAAGCAAGTATTGATAAATTTCAGTGTAGTCATAAATTTGCCACAACAACTGCACTAAATTGTTTTGCTTGACAGTGAATCAGCTTAGCTGAGAAAGTCCAGCCTTCAAGGATTCCCACCCGCTAAATAAAATTCTACTTTAGGTTCTGTCAAATGCTTTTTCTGGAGAATTACAAAGGAAAGAATCCTGTTCACTGATGATAACAAATTACAAGCTAGTGTGAGATGACAGAAAAAAGAAAATAAAACTGATCTTCAATGAAATTCTGTAGTGGAATCAGAGAATGAAGCCAGTTTTTAAAATGACCAAATTGAAAACAAATGAACAAGATGTTCAAAGTTAAACTATTAATATTTTTCAAAAACAGTAGCTCTAAAACATGTTTGTATTTTTTTTCTCTACCTTTAGCATTTTTAACGTCTTTAGGAAGAGTAATAGATCTGTGAGTTATATAGTTCAACCCTGAAAGATTGACCCTGTTTTTTCAGAAAGACCAATGCAGTTCCACAAAGTAAAATAAACTACTGCTACATTTCAGTATTATTGGAACACAATTTGAAATGAAAGTACTTTTAGGGTAACTTTTGTTTTGTTGTCAGAGTGTATGTTAGGTATTTATTTACAGTAACCGGAATGTCACCGTTTACTGCAGGGTGATAAACTGTGGCAGGTGATCTTTGTTAACCCCCTGCCTTCCCTGCGTAGGAATGGTAATGGGAGGAAAAGGGAGAAAGACTTGCAAGTTGGAAAAGTTTAAAATGCTTTACTAATGCTACTAATAAATAGAGAAAATAATACAAAATATACAAAACCAATCTTGAATTTCCTGAGATAGCGCAGCGTTACCCTGTGGAGCTGATGGCTCCTGCAGCCGCAGGGCAGGCACCCGGAAGTCCTGGGCAGGACTTCGCAGTGAACCGGAACTGGATTCACAGATGCAGGGTCTGGAACCAGGGCCTCAGCTCGCAAGGACGACAGGCAGGGTTCTCTTCAGATGCCGGCCATAGTCGAAGAGAGCGAGACCCTTGTGATCTCCCACTTTTATAGGATGTATGACGTGGATGGGACGGAATACTTAGTTGTTCAGTTTTAGTCACCTGGTCAGTTGCCCCCTCCTTGCAAATATGCCCCTCTTACTTACCCGCCTGTATCAGTATCCTTGGTTGCTATAGCAATAATCTAAACCTGGGCCTCTTCTGCATGCTATTGGTCACCTTTATCAGCTCCAGAGCACAATGTCTGAAAAAACATGCAGCTAAATTCAGAAAAGTGCAGTTACTTAGAAGAACTTAGCTGAAAGAAAAATTCACTAAAAGAGAACTGGTCTTGTTTTTAACAAAACCAGGACACAGAAACATTTTGAAGAGTAAAGAATCCCAGGCATTGTAGGAAGTGAGTTATCTGTACATATGTAATACATGCTTATCATAGTTACCATGACACCTTATCACAGAAGAAGGTCAAAAAATAGAATTTCCATCTCTTTCAGGTTACAGTACTATTGTAGCAAAAATATTGCTTTATTCTTAGTATGACATTGTTACCCGTCTAACTAGGAGCCTGACCTCTATCATTAATGTCCCTGACTTTAGATTTCCCAACACTGAGTCCAAGTTTGGCTTATGCCCTCTCCTATTGGAACCATTCAATTTTCTCTTAATCATGTAAGAAGTAGAGTAGGGGATCCATTTACTTGACAGCCCAGTGTAACTAGGAGGATGCAGCAGCCCTTTGTTGGAAATCAATGAAATTTGTTGAAACCTAATCTCATATATATTCATATATAACCATATATACAAATATACAAGCAGGCTTGTACTTGTTTCATGGATTGTTCTCAATTTCTGACAGTAAAATCCATTGCATCTGTTAAAATAAAACTTCAGTATCAGCTGTGTCTTATAAAAACACTTTTCCATTGAATAACTGAAAAAAAAAAAAGGGGGGGGCAGGCGGGCACATCTACCTTAAGACCTCTATTGCACATACAATATTAATATAGCTCTAATGAATAATACATTGTATACATGTAAAAATATGTTTTAAACTCATGGTTTTAAAATACCTTTTTTTTTTCCCCACTCTTGAAAAAAATTACCAAACCATTACACGAAAGATTTAGAGAGAATTCTGTTTCTTATTCCATTACATTAAGGAACATACTTATATTAAAGACATTTCTGAACTTTTAATCTGACTTGACTATGAAAGGGCTATTGCCATAATGCCAACTAACATACTACAAATTCGAATATTAAATTCATAGCACAAATTAAAAATGGGGACTTGCTCTTGATCTATGCAGGAACAGGTTCAGAATTATTCAGTGGGTACATTATATGGTTTATTCATCTTAATAATTCATCTTAATAATTCCAATTATGTATTTCTTTGTAACTCAAAATGTTCTTCATATCATTGCCTGTTCTAAACATTCTTGATTAATCAAATAATATTGCTATATTAAAGAGAAACCATTCTCAACTGACTACAGACGATACACAAAAAAGATCCTATTCCCTAATCAGTACTCCAACATTTTCAACATGATGTATGAAAACTCAACAGAAAATGGAAAGTGGAGTATTATTGGAACTGATAATAATAAATACACACTTTCAGAAGTGTATTTATAGGGATACAAAAACATGTCTGTCTGAAGTAGGAAAAAGGTATGTCTTCCTCCTAAAGAAGTAGAGATTAGTCTTGCTGGTATGAAGATCAATGCTGCTAGAGTTGGTTTCATCCGAAAGCTGTCAGTGATCTGCCACAAGCACTTACTAGAATATAGGGGAAGCTTACACCCAACCTAAGATCTTTTTCAGAATGTTTATTAGTAAATAGAAATACCCACACTATCATTTGAGCTAAGAAGCCCATCTCCTAGTTCCATCTTTCCATTTATTTTGATTTCCACATACCAATGTCCAGGATGTGATATCCAGATTTTATAAAGAGAAAGGGTGTGAGTCTGTCTGCTGACTGTGGAGGCAAAGGGCAAAGCCAAACCTACACACTGCTCAGGAGGTTAAAAATTTTGAGCTGAACTTCATATTGACCTTTTTAGACCTGTATTTTGTGAACTAGGTCAACTGACTTAGGGTGAGATTTATCCCAGCAAAGAGTGCCCTTTTGATGCTTGGTTTTGGTACGATCAGGAAATGGTTTTTGTATTGAGTGAGTATACATTAAGCTATACTGTTATAGGAACATTTAAACTGTCTTACGGGAGGAATATGTAAATTAATGAATGTGTAGGGGGGATACAATGTATGAACTCCAGCAGGATTTGGGGGAGAAGAAGTAAAACTGATAAGGAATATGCCTCACAGATAAGGGTCTGTAAAGCATTGGCTGAGTTTGTTGGACTACTTTGCCAAAAGAGCGTGAGGTGTTGTTTCCTCAGTGACTGGATGTGTGGCTAAAAAAAAGGTTTTGAGGAGAGGGGGAAAACACCCCTCTGTTTTATTTTAAAAAGGACCTGTGTCTGGCCAGAGATATCACACGGTACCACTGAAGTTTTTAAAGGGACACTTATGAATTAGGTGTATAGAGACAACTTGCATACATGCCATTTTAACATTTTTCAAGTTTACTTTGGGATATCTTTGGCCAGAGTGAGGTCAGAAAACTCAGCTCAACCTCGTTTGGTTTTTTGGTGTGGTTTTTTTTTTTTTTCGGTTAGTTGATTGTTTTATAAGAGTCATACCAATTCAGAGAAGTAGCAAAACACATGCTTTGTGAGTCAAATCTCTGCTTTTAAAAACGGTTTGAACTTTGGCTAAGGAAAGTTGTTTTTTCATGTAAGTCTATTACCAAGAACTGTAGGGTTGTCCTCTAATTGCAGTATTCTGCCTAAGAGGCACACTTTAAATATTATAGTCATTTTTTTTTCCGATATATTCTTGCTATGACCCTGACTGGTTTGTCACAACATCCAAATCACAACATACTGTGAAACAGTACTAAAAGAGTAATTACTCACAATATTTGGAGTGACTCCAGAAATGTTTTTTTGAGATAACTTCAATGAAAACTAGCTCAGTGCACTGACAGGGGTACAGTAACTGTGTTTTCCTTCCTCTGCTTTTCTCTATTTTGTTGTGCAATTTTAAAATCAGTAATTTGCCTAAAAATCTTCACATATTTTGGAACTAAAGCCTGTCCTTGCAGATATAGACTGACTTAAAGTAGGCAATAATTTCTCACTTTTGAGCAGTGACGCATTCAGCAATAGTCCTATCAGAATTTTTCTATGAGTTGGTAACATAGGAAACATAATAAAGGGTGAAAAATCCTGAGAAAACCATATTTTATCTCCCTTCACTTACGCTATTATATATAAACTTATACATACTGTGAAATGATCAAATACTGCAGAGTTAGAAAAACAAACACAGGAAATATAAAGTAAAAATGACAAGATTAATGGTGATACCATTGCTGCAGAAGGAACAGCAAAAAAAACCCAGAAAGCTTCAGAAAGTCAATGGGAATGAACTAAAACAACAATGCAATGCCAAATCCTAAGGTTAAATCCTGTAAATTTTGTTCTTAAATCACTTTCACATTAATTCATAAATAATATAGCTTATTAGGGAGCAATAATAAAATGTGTTGGCAAAGTATGGTAAGTATGGGCTCTACAGGAAAACACACCATGTGTGATTAGCCACAGGCTTCGCCGTGATCCATCTGAAGTTTCACTAACATCTTTAGACTGACTGGCTGGAAGGTCCCTGGACAACCTCTTTTTATTTGATAGATGGAAAAAAAGTACATGTGTATTTACTTCCTGCTAACTTGATACTTCGAAATAGCTCTAGAACTTTCTGTTGAGGTTGCTTGGCCATTCTCAGAGAGATGTAATCACACATTTCCTGAGCCTGAGCGTGTAAGAGAATCTAAACCTACATAAGAGCTCCAATTGTTATTCATATATTCATTGTGTTGTACTTGTTCATTTCTGTCAGCTGTTGACTTTAGGATTGCATTGGTTTATTTGTAATTAAAAACATTATCTTTCCAATCAATAATAAATATCATCTGGGAAAAGAAACAAACAAAAGAACAAACAAACGAATAGACAGAGACTGGAACTCGGTGTGTAAAGAAATATACGTCTCTGTTTTAAAATAAATCTGTTGTAAATAGAAGACTCTCATTCATGTTCCCTTTAATAATACCTGCAGCCAGCATCAAACAATTTTGGAATGTTTGTTTTTCTAATTCTTTCCTGGCTGAAGCTTTATAAAGGCTGTTTCTAAAGGTATAATGGTCCTAGCAGCTTCTGAAATTTTAGCCCTTCTGCAGAGCTTAGAGAGAGAGGTTGCAAATGAATATATGGTGAAGAGAGATTTAATGTTATGAACTGAGAATGTGAAATTGATGTGAAAGAAACATTCTATATTTTGATCTGATCTTCTTTCTTGTTTTGCGTATTTTGAATAAAAACTCTATAGATCAGCACAGGAAGAAAAATTGGCGCAGTTTCTGCAAACAGCTTTCTAAAATATATCTCCTTGAGGAGCAGTAATTTTGGAAATTAATAGCCAAGACATGCAGTTAATATTCCTTCTTTAGTTTTACTTTGTTCTTAGAGATCACTATTTAGTCATTATTTTCTTTCTCATTACTACAGAGCAAGCTATTCTTACTCTATTGAATGTTTACTCATACTCCTTCCAACAAATGACTTATGAAAGCTTGTGCTTACCAGTATAAGAGTTTCTATTCTAACTTAATATATTATTTCTTGTACAATGGGTAAGCTTTCCCCTGACTCCTAATGCTTTGTGCATGCCTTTCTCTCTGTGGCTGACCAACAAAGCTTTAAGTCTGCTTCTCTTCCAGCTGTCTACTCAATTTTTATCATTGCAACTGTGGAACAGGTTTTTATTCCAATATTAAACTCTCCAGTAGGTCATACCAAACCTGAGACTTGGACCACCAGATTTAGAAATTATTTAAATAATTACATACATTGCTGAGTCTGTTCTCTGGCCTGAATTTAGTTTTAAGTCGGTTATCAGTTAGCATAGGATGTAATCAGAGTTTAATGCTTTCCTAAGAACAATTTTGGACTATTCTTATGACAATAAGATAAGCCTAGGGTACATTTTTCCTTTTCACAAACAGCATGAGAGATGAACCTGTAATATTTCACAGTAAATATTGCTATTAGCAAAGTAGACAATAACCTCTGAGACTTCTAAATATAAACTGAAAGCTTTATCTTCTCAGGTCTGCCAGAAAGACTGTACTGGAGCTGAAGGCTTTGAAAATGACTGAGAATGTTGCTATTGGTTGATTGTCCTCAGAACAGGGTGACAACAAGGGTGAAGCTGAAAGCAATACAGTATTTTTCTCACTCATCTTTCTGAAGATGGATGTTATTCTTTAATAATTTCAGTACTTTTGCATCCTGGTATGTTTCTCACAATCCTGCATCTTCCTCCATTCCATTCTATTTAGAGAACATCCAGATGGTCCTTCAAATTGTTTTTGGGCAAAGTAATCATTAGTTGGATCAAAGTGGTTTTATATAGCTGTCCAGGATGAGATCAAAGGCTAGAATGTTCTCAAAGCAGTCACTGTTGTTACTATAGTCTCAGCAGGGATTGATGTGTTATACAAACTCGAGAAAAGTTGCTGGCTTTTACTTGCCTTCAAAAGGTATAAAGCTTATTTGATTGTGAGTTTTGGAGGGGTTTTTTGCTAAAATTTGAAAGAACTGTTGACATTGCATTACTTACTTTTAAGTCTTCTACATATTTAGAAATTTTTTACCATGCGGCTGACCTCATCTGGGCCTCTTTCCCAAACCTCACTCTACTTACTAATTAGTTTTAGTGCCAGAAGTCTAGTTTTTTGTTTTATTACGTTAGTCTGGTATAGCGAAGTCATACTACAAGATAGGTTTATAAAACCTTAAGTAGATCTTAGCAGATGCATCTGCTGGCAGGCATCAAATTTATTCCTGTCAGTGTGCAGCCAATACTTTGTAAGAGGCAACATTCATCCTCTTGAGTTATTAAAGAAGAATTAGAACACTGTTTCTCGTACCTACAAAATATTCTCCCAAAAGTTTCCTTCTTTGATTTCTTTCTTTCACTATTATTGTTTTGGTCAAATTGCTTTATAATCTGACTGCTATTTTAAGGTACCTATTAGTTAATATTTACCTTTAACACATTACCTTGGTCGCTTCTAAACTCTATGAAAAATTGCTCTAACTGTTCAGTGATTTTCAATGTTTGTGGAGGTTCTGTAGACTTCTAGACACTATGTGGTACAAGATTGCGAGGAGACCTGTATATAAGCTTCTAATTCAAAGTTAATCACATGATCTACAGAAGCTAATATGATCTTTTATAATTCACATAATTTCTGAGAGGTCCTCTTACTGAATCTTCTTGTCCTGCAGAATAAACTTGTGTCTTCATTTTTTTCTTCCTGTCCTAGATTTCAGCCTTTTTTTTTTTTTAAAAAAAAAAAGAAAAATGGAAAAAAATAGTGATTAAGACAGTACTTTCCTTTGATGTTTTATTTATTGTGCCACACTTCACACTTGCACTAGTCAATGCCATTCAGATACTATACTAACAAAAAGAGAACAGTCTGCTGTACATTACATGTCTATTCCCCTTTTCTATTGGATATCAGGTTTGAAGTATATGTATTGCTAATTTGTATTGAGCTGTGTAAAATTAATTATCCCCAAAAGCAGACTGAAATGATTTTTTTAGTTAAGATCTTTTTCAGTTTTCACTGGTTCTAAGAAAGTAATCGAAATTCTAGCAGTTCGAAAGAGGGAAATTTTTTTTAAAATCATAATTTTTAAATGTAAATATTATTTGAATTAGTATTTTAACTATGCAAAAATGTGGGGTTTGTCTAGTATACTCTGTAAACGTGAAAGAAACAGCTCCTGGCCTAGGGAGTCAGTGAAATCAGGAGTGGCAAGAAAACAAAGTGAAAAAAGTGTATGAATGTTAGTGACTTCTTGGAAGAGCAAGTGACTACGAAATGGATGGAGAAGGGACACGCAAATAGAAAAAATGAAAAGAAAATACAGAGTAAACGATAATATAGAGGAAAGGTTAATGCAGAATTTTATAATTCAGTTTTTACCAAACAGAAACAAAAGTCCCAGAAACAAAAAAGACAGGAAATCAGAGAGAACATGGGCTATAATCATAGAATGATTTGAGATGGAAGGGACTTCCAATGGTCATCCAGTCCAACCCCCCTGCAATGAGCAGGGACATCTTCCACTAGATCAGGTTTCTCAGAGCCCCATCCAGCCTGGCCTGGAATGTTTCCAGGGATGAGGCACCTACCATCTCTCTGGGCAACCTGTGCCAGTGTTTCACCACCCGTATAATAAAAAATATCTTCCTTATATCTAGTCTGAATCTCTCTTCTTTTAGTTTAAAACCATTACTCTTGTCCTATTGCATCAGGCCCTGCTAAGAAGTCTGCCCCTTTCTATCTTATAGGCCCCTTTTATGTACTGAAAGGCTGCAATATGTTCTCCCCAGAGCCTTCTTTCCTCAACGCTGAACAACCCCAACTCTCTCAGCCTTTTCTCACAGGAGAGATGTTCTATCCCTCTGATAATTTTTTGTGGCCCCCTCTGGACCCATTCCAACCTGACAGGTTATGTCTTTCTTGTACTGAGAACTCCAGAGCTGGATGCAGTACTTCAAGTGGGGTCTCACCAGAGCAAAGTAGAGGAGGAGAATCACTTCTCTCAACCTGCTGGCCACAAATTAATCAATGCACCTCAGTTGTAGCCAAGTCTTGAATTGAAAGTTTAATAAATACTTCCTAGACTTTCACAGACATTTTTTGGGCTATTTTTGCAAAACCCAAATGACTGTATTAATTATCTGTGGCTAAACATCTGGACAGTTACATGATTTCTGGAAACATATTAAATCTTTGTCTAGTCATTTTGTTCTGCAACTAATTTTGATTTGCCTAGTATTTCTGACTTTATGAATAATATCCTTTTTACAGTGGAGGGTCTATCTAATGAGAAATGGGAGAGTGTTAGTTTCAAGGCAAAAATCAAGACATATCTGTGGATTAGTTTTTTGCTACACTTTCACCTACAATACAAAGTATGGGACTGAACAGGGCAGGGTGCAGAACAGGCTGCACCTAGTAATGGGCTTGTTCTCCTTTTTTTTCTCTTATTCTGGGCACATTCTAACAAGGACTTATGTAAGGTTTATATGTCGAGCTATATTCTATGCAAATAACTCCCACGGAAACCTGGAGAAGCTGTGCCCTTGTCAGAACATCATCAGCTACTGACTCATTACACACTTCAGTAAGAAAAGGGGTGAGGGGAAGTAGAAAGAGGAGAAACAACTGCAAAATTGGCTGTATGGTTCTTGGAACATCTGTTTTGAAGCCATGTAGTGCAGGATGCTGGGTCCAGGCTTTAGTTTGTGAAGCTGGCTAGTATAAAAATACTAATGAGTGCACAGTCCTTCGGTGAGCATTAGGCAAGGTGAGAGGCATTTTTTAAACACTAAACTGTATGAACAGTTTTGCCACTATATTTTTATTGGCTCATATTCAGCCATTTTTACTAGAAGAAGAATTTGATAGGTACTCCATTCTAGATTTATATATTTATACATATGATTCATTGCAAAGTTGAAGCAGACCCTGCTCTTAGGTTTTAAGCTCTATTGTGAATGAGGTGACCATAGATCAGACTTAATTACCTGTTTTGATATGTGTTGTTTTGTATGCCTATGGGCTAAACTTTCAAAAATACTTATGTGTCTTAGGATCCAAAATTTCATGCACAAGTTAAGTACCACTTGTGAGGTTTCTGTTTCTAAGGGTCGGATTTGCAAAGATATGTAGGTACCTAACTCCCAGCCTTGTCTTCCTTTTAGTTGCTGGAAACTGAACACTGAAACACTGAAAACTTCATGCCTCTGGATGGAAAGAAGAGCTGGAAGGCATGAAACAATGCAAATAATCCTGTGAACTGCCAATGGAACTGCAGTCGGTTGCCATCTGAAAGGGAAAGGTCACTAAATAAATGTAAGAATCCGAAATTGTCCATACTATGATGTACCATTCTTTGGATAAGCTGCAGCTTCCAATACATTGATCAAATTTTTTCAAGTGATTTAGATACATCTTCTCTGCTACTGCCTGTAACATATATCTTTTACCTTCATTCTCTCCTGCTATTTCCTGTATTACAACTTGACACCTTAAAAATCTCTGTATCATGGAGCATAGACTGGATACAACTCAGTCTGCAAGGGTAACAGGACATTAAATTTTAAGTGTGCAATTATTAGCTCTCTCCCTTCCTTCATCTTACACATGCCCTTGAGTTACTTTCACCCACAAGCAGTATCTCTTCCATTCAGTATAAAATATGGCTGTTGTATTCACTTTCTTTCCTAAAAACTGCTATTCCTGACTAAATACATTGTAATTTTGACTATGTTATTCATTTGAATCATTCCTTATCATTCCCTTCTGTGTAATCTTTTTAAAACTTTTTCTCAGGATCCTTCCCAATTGTCTGTAATGCTTTTCTTAGGGTATTGTTCCACCTCCTCAATCCACATACCAATGTCAAATTTATTCTTACGGTATCCCTTGTTTTCAACAATCACATTTCTGCCTGTTTCCTTGTCAGAGATCATACTGTGTTTTAATCCCACAGATCATCCCTTAGGATCTACTGTGATGCCAAAAAGAAATCAGCCAGCTAATAAGGACAACAGTTACAATTTTCTACAAGTTTGTTTTGGGTATTTTTAATCTCATGCCTTCCTATTTTTAGGGGTAGTAAGATCACAATGTTGGGTTTTTTTCCTTCACATTTGTTACTTTTTAATTATGTCTAGAAAATGGTACTTGCAAAAGCTGGTATCTGTTAAAACATAAAGTAGAAAGAAGGACTAGCATTCAGATGTTCTTTCAATGGAAGGTATAACTCACATCTTTGCTGATATAAATTTTCCTTAGACCTCTAATCTCACTCATCTCTGTCTTCCATACATAACCAGAAATCACTGGTAAATCCCTTAAAGCATTCTAAAACTCTCTTCAAAATAAGTATGTTATTCTCTGACTAAAACATCACCTTCTGATTATCAAGTGTCATTCAGTTTTGTGTTGAATCACAAAGGATGAAAATGATTTTTTGAAAATGATTTAGGATGGTAATTCTTAAAAATCTAAATAACATTGATGAAAATAGTTGCTTTGTACAGTGACTGTGAAGCTGCTGTCCTAAAAGAAATGCTAACTATATAACTGTTTTTCCTTCCAGCTGGTGAGGGAGCCACAGGGATATTGGCAGAACTAATTGCTGATTATTATAAACAAAGATATATTTTATATAAAAAACCAAAAGCAAGTGAACCTTTTGTTTTCTAGAAAATGATTGTCATCATTAGGGAGTACAAGCATTTATTTCTATGTGATAATATAATTCAACTAATATAGAATGTAATTGTTTGGAAAAAAAGGAGAAAAATAATCTCAAATCAGCTTTGTGGGTGGGTGGGGAAATATAAACCCTGAATTGAACTTAATTGTTATTACAGATGAATAATTTGGGAATTATTTGTATCTGAGTTGTTTTATTCTGTTAGTTATGTTTTATCCCTGTGTTATACATTTGAGCCCAGGTGTTATGACTTAATTTTCATGTTGCCCATAACCTCTGTATTGCCATTAAATAGACAGTTACCAAATACACATATAACTAGGAAATTCTAGTTTAGATTTAATATTCACCCACTTTTTCTGGTGTGTGTTTTTGGTTTTTTTTTTGATAGCCAACCCAGAAGCAGGACTTTTATGAAAAGTGGGTTTTGTACATTTCTCTTGCCTACAGCTTTAAGGGACATAAAAAGCCTTTTTTCCTCCATTTTTTTTTCCTTTGAATGCACAAAAGTCCTTTTTTCACCTCTTCTCTGGGATTTTGAAATGGACAGTAAATAATAACGTCCTAGAAATGTAATGTAAGTCCTGACTTTTCATAGTCTTCTAATGTCATCTTATTTTTAAGATGTAACATTTGGATTTGCTGGGCTATCTCAGGTTTAATAAAAATCAGGATTTGTGTGTGTGAGTTCTTTAAAATTTACTTATGGAAGATCAAGTAACTTGTTACAGAAACATTTGGATGCTGAATGCTGCAGAGAGCCAAGCATATGGGAAAAGCTGATTTCTAATATATTATGACCTAAATTAAATCTATAATGAAGATTGTACTACTCTTTCATACATCTTGCATTTTGTGTGTAGAAGACTCTGTTTTACGTTTTAGACATTTCTGAACTGACAAGGACTCAAGCACATTCAGAGAACAATTCCTGTAATTTTAATATAAACCTTTGTGACTTTTATTGGCCTAAGTCATAAGAAACCACCCCAGCAAAAGTGTGCCTTCCAGATGCACACAGACAAAAGCTTTTTTTTGCATGTCATAGTTCCTGTAACAACTTCCTGGAGCTATACAGTTCATCTGCAAATGAATTTCACTTTGTGCATAAGTAGGATATACACACTGAAGGGAACTGGAACAAATTGGCACTTCATTCCACAGTGGGAGTAAAATATTTTTCCTGATCGCAGCTTTTCCCAAGAACTAAGCAAATTAGGGAAATAAAGGCCATTAAGTAAAATTAGATTTTACACTATTTAACAGGTGTTTTGGTCTATTTTACCCTGAGGGTAGATCACAATGCAGTCCAAAAAGTTAATTGTTCGATAATTGTTCAGTTTGCAAATTATTTCCAGCAGTTTAGCCTATAGTATAGTTCTGTTAAACTTCTGTCCTCTATCTTTGGACCTCTTCTTTCTTTAATGCACCCAAATATTATAAAGAACAATAGCTTAATTTTATTTTGGGAGCATTTGTACATGATATTGTTTGAAACACTGGACAAACCATCTTAGAAACAGAATTCCAATCAGGAGCTATTGTAACAAATTTATATTCTGTAGGGAATCACTGAAAGAAGAAAAAGAGTATTCTCTGCTCATTTTCAATACAAAATTTTCCTGAAAGACTGAGAATCACAAACAGAATAAATTGTTTCATGCTGCAAAATACAGCCCCTGAAGATCTTGCTCAAGAGAAACAGAAGATGGACTTATTAGTGTAGAGGTTCAGCCCCCAAAAATATGCAGCTGTTTTTCACAGTGCAATGGTCTGATACGAAAAGTACCACAGAAAAACCCCACAAGACCTGCCACCCAAATGAAAGACAAAAAACCCACCTCACTGAACACAATGTAAGAATACCATTCAGCAGTATATCTATGAGGACCTAGCTTTCTGTCTCCCATCAACACAATATATGCCCAAATATATCATCAATACAGTATTGTACAGAAAAATAAAGTAAAAACTAAAACCAGTGCAGCAATACAAATAGGTATTCTTTCTTAAGTAGTCAGGATCCCAAATACAAAGCTAAAAATACTTGTTGTTTTCTGCCTGAAATGGGGTCGCTGGAAGCTCCTCTGTATCATGTCCCACTTAAACACTTAATCAGCTAACTGTTGTAGAAATTTACATGCCATAAATTTGCTGGATTACTGTTTCTCATATAAAAGTTGTAAGCAAAGCTGTCCAGAAATTGAAATAACTCATAAGCTGGTTCCCCAAGATCTAAACATTTATGCTGTTCCTTTCTACTCAGCCCTGAGAATGAGTTCTTATTTCTAATCTCCTGGCAAAAGCCCCAAAGGGATTTCTTCCCATCTCCTGGCCCATCTTTTTACAAAAGCATTGAGTCAGGGTTGCCTTCTTACCTCAGTCAATGTCTCCCCAAGGTAAAGTTTAAAAAAAATTCTGAGGGAAGGCACTAACATTTAAAAGGACAGTTCCTGGGACCATTTCTGGATTTACATACTTCCTGAGTAATTTTGTAAATCTGCAGATGCTGAATATTTATACCTGGAAGAACACTGAAAAAAAAAAAAATCACACAAAAAAGTAGGAGGCGACATTGATAATTCTTGCAAGTATAATGCAAGAATAATGTGAAAAAAAATTTAGTCTGTGGTAAAAGTTTGAGTTACTCCTCATTCAAATATCATACTTTTTTTTGGTGAATTTTTAAGAACTCATAGCTTAATCTGATTCCTTTGTTATCTGTGTATTGCATATGTTTGCACAATAAATATGCCTTGCACTGTACACACAAGAAAGTAAAGCCAATGCTGATGTTTGAGTACTGGCATTTAATTTCCTTTAAAATCTGTAATAAAACTGTTTTCTGTTTAGAAAAATTTTTCAGGCTTTGTTGTGGTTTGTTTGGTTGTTGTTGTTTGTTTTTGTTGGGTTTTTTTTGTTTGGTTAGTTGTTTTTTTTTCTGGATTGATATGTTCTAAGACAATAGGTTTTATGAGCTAATTAACAGTTCAATTTTAATAAATTACTTTGCAAACTACCTCATAATGATTACTCCAGTATTATATCTAGGTACTACTTTTGTTGCATGGAATAATTTTCCAGTCTTTGCTTTTAATTAATAAATAGATCTTTGCAGTTTTGCAGCAACTTTCAACTCTAGTAGTTACTCCAGCTGGACAGTGCAGCCTTCCATTCTGATACTTAATTTTCATCATGTCTAATGTCAGTCTGTTGTGCAAAAAGAGTTAAAGGCATAATATAGTGTGAAATGGATTTATGTTAATAATAAATTTATGGGCATGAACTCATTCTGATTTATAATAAAATTTCAGTTTTGTATGAAATTTTGAGTATATATTGCTGCTCTCAGGTGACTGAAGTCCCAAGATCTTTGACCTCAACCTCAGAATTCAAGCATGGTTTGTAATCCCTAGAAATGCCCTCTCCATCATTATTATGGCCTCAATGATAGTGACACAGTACTTGATCTTATAGGCTATACTTATGCTGTAAAATCAATGAAACGTTCTCTGTCTTTTGTGGAAGAGATGGGGCAATTGTATGTCTCTCATTTTAGTAAACTCTTTTGACCTGAAATTATTGATATCATTAACTAATATGAAACTGCATGAGAAGTGTATTAGATGTGACAGTTCTTTACTATTGGCAGGTGAGTTGTGGCCAACAGAATTTGTTTGTGATATTCAATAGCATGCAACTCATGGTTAGTGGTTGTGAATGTTTCAGGAGTTAAATATATTTTGATGTCTGCTAATACGATTTTTTCTTTCTTCTGTCCCCATCTTATGCTGGGTCTTTTAAACAGTGCCAATGTACAATGAGATTATGCGACTAAATGTAAGGTCTCAGTAACAGTGCTGTATTTATTTTTTTCCAATGGAAAATATGCATTTGCAATGAATGAAAACAACATGCATTCTGTACATGCATGCAGTAGAAATAAATACAGTAGAAAGCATGTCAGGTCATAGAACTTCAGCCTGATCTATGATGGCATTTATATTTTATGTATCTCAGTTTGTGCTGAATTGGACCAATTAAGAAAATTTAACTGTAACTTAATTCTATTCGGTTCTAGTTTTTAAGTAATAGTTGTAACTTAAATAGGAAAAAATACAAAGCTCTATGCTTTTCAGTGGATTTTAATTCCTTTAATATACCTCTAAAGAATTAAACACACTTCGTTTTGAAAAGAAAGCCTTCTACCCAATATTAAGTTTGGAAAGATATAACATCATACCACCACAGTGACTCCTGCTTCATTGATGTAGTGCCAACATAAGCACCATCTTTTAAATGAGATCAGTAACAGCAAGTCAGCCTGCAATAGCAAATATCCCATGTTGATGCACCTGTAACATTGTTTTGAAGAGTGTTCAGGGAGCATTAAAGCAAATCAAGGGGATAAACAGGAAAAAAAAAAGCCTGCAGCAAAATAAAGGTTTGAGGTGTGCAACTATCTTGTTGCACGGTCTTCTCTCTCAGCACTTACTACCTAGAGTTTAGAAAATCTTGCACTGTTCTACATTTGGTAAAAGTTACAACTGCTTTATCTTAAATTCTCTATCAGTAGCACCGCCTACTAACATTTTCCACATGTATGGCATAGAAGACCAACACATAGATTTATACATTTTTAAATCGTGACTTTAGATCAGGTTATAAACAACTTGGTAGATGGCCAAATGTTCTTTAACAATTCATAAGATACTTGGTAGGTCCACTTAATCATAATTTACCATTTGGAGAGCTTTTGTAAATAAAAATAAATAAAAGGTGCTACACAACTAATTGCCTTTGATCAACTGTAGGTAGCCTGTGTGGTACATGTGGGGCTAGCATTCCCGTAATTTAGTTTTGTTATACTCTCCTTCTACTACTGTTTTCCACATAAAACATTGTTGTAGTATCTAATCTTGACAATCTGCTAAGAATTATGGCCTCATTTTTTTTTTGTTGAAAACTTCCCATGAACAGTTTATAGTGTTTCTATCAAATGGTTATCTAGCAGATTTTAAAATCCTATTTTGGCCTGCTATGAAATCCCAGCTAACAGGGAGTGCTGTATTTGGAATATAGTACTTGAAAAGTGTGAACAATCATTTATTTCATATGGTGAATTTTTTATTCTATGGTTGCATGCTCTAAGAAGAAAATCCAGGAACGAAGAAATTATTTGTATACTGAATCTCTTAGAAATGCACAAAGCATTTGAAGATCCAGAAAAGTAAAACATAAGGTAAACAACTTTGTGACCTCTGAAAGCTTTATCAAGCCTTATATGTCTTCTGTTCTCTTAACAAGTGAGTAGAAGTGCATCTGAGAAAGAGCTTCTGCAGAAGTCTTCGCTAGATTCATAAAGCATGATGATGCCTTTTAATTAGTTTTTCCCTATATGTGTTTGTGTATATTTTTATTAGAGCTTTCCACTTGTTCTTTTAGTCTACCTTTGCAGTGGAAGAAGGAAGAATGTTTCCTATCTATTCAGGTAAAGGCAGAAAAAATGTATGCTTCATCAGAGGCAGGCTACAGGAGATGAGCACTCAGCCTCTCTAGAAGAAAAGGACCTGTGTCTACTGATCACCCACACCTATACCTCATTTTCTCACCATCACACACTGGTCTCGCTCAGTGGAAGATATGAATCTCTCCATCTACTAGATGAGACAGAGAAGTCACTGTTTCTTAACTTCAGTAGCCCTGAGTGGCACCATTAATTACACAGGTGCTTGTCCTGGGCAGACTTCAGTGAGGTGAAAATCAGTGACTTCAGACTCGTGAAGCTAAGTTCCCATTTGGGTGGTTAGTTTGAACCAAGAAGAAATATTAGCTAGGTGAAGAATATCTATGATCACCTCATTTCCTTGTATGCTTGCCGATAACATCTTTACTAAATCCGTCCACGTCTCTTTGTTCTACAGGGTGGGTGCCACAACCATAGAAACCAGCATCCTATTCCTTTGTTGCTTTAACCAAAAGACGGGAAGTCAGCTTGGAGAGAAGTTTCACAGGTGATTTCCCTTGAACATCATCCCAGCCTATGGCACCCAGCAACCTCTCTGCTTTCTCCTAGCTCTCCTCTACTCCGCAAACTGGGAAATCTTTAAGTGTGGCAGTAGCTTTTATTTCCACAAATCCAGCATTTGAGACTGGGAAGAGTAGATATTTGGAGATAAAAAGAAGGCATTGGATTTTATTGGATGTCATTTAAAGTAAGGTAGGTAATGTTTGGCCTTCTTAAAACTTTCACTGATCAAGTGTGTTTGATTTACTGACCAGTCCAACCAAAGAATCTGATGACAGTTGTTTCTGTTCTATAAAAGATTGTTCTGAAAATTTCAGTAGCCATAAATATAATCTCTTCCAGTGTCGCGCTGTGCTTTTCAGGCAGGCATTTATAGACTCTAACTGTTCATTGTCCTTTGACTTGTGTAATTGCTTTTACTTGGACAAATGAATTATGAAATACTACCATTTTCATTTGGCAATTTTTGCACAGCTGTATATGACAACATAACAAAAAAAAAAGGCATTGAAATGTCAAGCATGCTTATAAAACAAAAGAACAGCCTCTGAGTGAATTGCCTATGGTAGGAACAATTCTTAGGGGTATTTTAAGGGAAATACTTTTTAAACACAGATATACATTTTCCAGGTCTGATACATTTCTCTTTTTACTCTTAAAATTGTTGTGACCTTAAAATCATGACCTACTAATACATCATGTAAGATTACACAGCGACCTTTTTTTTTTGAGGAACAAAAATATTTTCATAATCAGATATTGGAATATTGACATTAGTTTAGAATGTACTTTATGTTGGCAACTGAATAAACATGGATTTCTAGTTATTTAGCAGACTGGTTAGTTCAAATCTATGGGTCACCACACTTTATTTAAAAAAATAATTCCTACTAGAATCATTGTCTTGAACTCAGCACAAACATTAAATACAATAACAGTGCAGACAGTGGTGTACATACTTCAGTATTCTTCCCGTGCAACCATGTATCAAGTCTACCATATCAGTGGTAATAATTAGCAGATCTATTGTTTATTCCACTACATTCTAGGAGAATCTTTTCAGTTGCCATGTTTTGTTGTTTGTTTTTTTTTTTTTTCCCAGATAAGGGACAGCTTTCAAAGAAAGAGAATTGCACAGTGGCGCTGTGGTGCATCTCTGAAACCTGTAAGAATGCATAAGGCGTGTAAATTCCATCAGCTCATAAACAGATTAAACATTGTTGTGTTTGGTTCAGGTCACTGTATTTAACACTTTTTCAAGAACCCTGATGTTGAGCTGCGTTCATCAAATGAGACATAAGCACATCACAGCTGGGACTGACTGACTGAGCACAGATGTGTATCTGCTAAATTGTTTGTGACAGTGACTGTAGTTAATTGTGATGGGTGACAGGTACATTGGAGGCCAGTTAACTCAGTAAACTGTTGATGAGTGTGGTATGAGACATGATATATATTAACAGCAAGTGGAAAATTTATGTCATCCATGACTGAAAATCCAAATCAAGTGCAGACAAGTAAAGCAGATTGGAGCTGCTCATAGCCCTTTCCTTGCCTCTACTTTCTCACTATCCTTAATGTTAGAACAAAGGATTTTGTATAGTTTTGGCCAAGTGTAGGTTTGCAAAGTTCTTTTGTCAGTTGAGATGACGAGTGATTAACAAATTGCCATGGTTTATTTTTGGATGAAAAGATGTGAGACAATTTTGTTTTGACATTTGCCGAAAGCAATTGTAATCTGCTTCAAAAGCTCCTTTTTTAAATGGAAATTTTTATTTATCTTAAAAATAGAATATTCCAATTTGGAAAAAAGGTTATACCTTTTTGCACTGAAACTATTATTATTATTTCTAGAAAAAAAAATGGCTTGGTTCAACCCACACAATGTCTTCCCAGAGTTTGTTTTGCCCATTCAATCAATACAAGAAAAATGGAAAAAAAAGCCTATTTACCCAGTTTTATTTACACTGTACCTGTGTCTGTTTTCTTAGACTAAGCTTTTGTGCATTTTTTCTGCTCCTTTCTACTAGTTCTACCTTATTAATGTACTGAAACATCAAATGAATTCTCTCTTTCCTGTTGTGAAGTAAAAATGATGCAACAATCACATTTCATTTTTCTAAAACTAAAGCTGGAGACCTTGAGATAGAATAGCAGTCATAGATGATTCAGTGAGAACCAGACATGATAGGTCTGCAGAAGCTCTGCAAGAAGCCTTGTTAAACATTATTATCAGCAAAAGAAACTCACGTTAACAGTGCTTAGGACTTAGATGCTGAATGAAGCAGGGCTGTCAGACCCATTTTGGGGGACAGAAATGTTTTGACTCAGGGTTCTTTTCTTTTGATATAGCCCTGAGTAGCACAAAAGTCACTTTGAGGTTTCCAAACTAATCCCTCTAGAGACCCCATAGTAGCTTACCATAGCACTGTGATTTTTGCCTTATTCTAACGCTATCAGATGTTACTCCACTAATGCAGAGTGATGTTAATGCCAGAGTTTTAGAAATTAACATTTCTATTGTTACAAAAACTGTAGCTGGCTAGATGATTGAAAGGGCTATGAGTGTGAAATGCTCAGCAGAAAGTATGTGCACAAACCAAGGGAAAAGAAAAAAAAAGCCTCTAGTTGCATAGAAGACTTCACGACAAACTATTTTCTGCTGTCCTCTAAGCCCTTATAGTCCCCAAAAACAAACTGGATATCGCACCAGGGGACCGTGGTTGAACAGAATAATTGACTGTATAATTTTTATGCAAGCTAGATATCTACACCTCTCATGCATATTTCCTTATCTCATCTGACTTCTGCTTAAATAGATGATCTGAAGTTCTGCCACCAAGGCTTGGGAATTCAACCCTTATTTCAAGTTAGAGTAACAAGAAACTCGCACTACCATTTCTCAATTCCTAGATACACATTGTGAGCAACACTCCTTTCCCCGACTTTTGTACCAGAACTTTTAGATTCTCCTAAGGCCACTGGTTCTACAATAATTCCTTGGGGTTTGGGAACATCATGGCATTTTAATGGGGTGAATTGTTATTTCATACAACATTCCTCTGTGTCAGCTCCCATTGCCAAGTAACAATCATTATAGGTGTGGTCGTCTCTATCCAAAAAGTACGGTGTGGAGGTGAAGAACCAACTGCAGCTTAATCTTCCACTAGGGAAACAGACAGTGCTGATGAGATGTTTTTCTGTGACATCCAGTCTTAAACAGGTTCGTAAAGAAAGCATAGGACACATCTCTTACAGCTTTTGGAGGTGTGTTCTCACAGAATGGAGAGATGTAGCTGGGCTGGCATCTGTGCAGCTACTACTCAGATAAAGTTTACATACACAGACCATTCCCTACAAGATGCAGGCATAGCAGCGGATGCTGAGTTACATGGAAATATTCCCTAAAGATTCATGGAGCTAACAATGTCAATATAAAACTGGTAAAAAGTTCCAACCAAAGGGAATAATATTTCTGCTACTTTTCCTCTATCCACACTTCTCTTGGTCTAGAGATGCTATATGTGGGGCAGCAGGTAGGTACTGTAACGAAGTAAACTGTGACAATATCTGGGCCCTGGCACATTAGCGAGTTTCTAAAATGCTTGCTGTCCAAATTGTGAGGGAAAAGATGGCTCTGTGATACTGACATTACCTGCCTGCAGTTTCAGCCAGCTCATACTCGCTATGCTGTGACAAGTGTTCCAAGGCCTGGAGGCTTTCAGAATTTGCTGGGCTTCCAGAAATTTGGTTGTCAGGACAATGCCAAGTACACCGTAAGAGGATAGACTGGGTGAAGCCAAAGATAACTTTCTCCATCTGTATTTTGACACGATTTGGTTCCAGAAACAGAAATTGACCTGGAAGTCTGATTAACCTCTAAATCGCATGTTCCAGAATGACATTTACATTGGGCTACAAGATTAAAACAAACTACTCTTATACAGCCCTATAGATTTGTGTCCACATTGATGTTCAAGTAATAAATTTATTCCCCTAAAATACAACTAAAAATAAAACAACACAGATGTTTTGCAAAATTATATATGTTTGCTGTTAATGGCCAGTAAAGCATGACCAAACTGGTCTCTTTTAGTTTGATAGATTAGTTGAGGAAAAAAGAGGGTTTTATTACTACTATCTGATATGATGACTTTGTGTCACTGCTCTCTGTGTTTCATTATCCTTTTGTGTGGGCAGAGCTGTGCTTCCTTATCAGTCCACATCTGGTCCAGGTGATGTGGCTGTAGCGCAGTGATTGCAGAGAGGAGCACCAGGATGGCAAAGATAAACGCATTTGTACACTGAAGCTTGCAAAGTGGCATGCCCTTCTGAGTATGTTATGTAGGAAGCTCAGTAGGGGATAATTAAGCATCAAATCTGTGTTTCTTTGTGGTGTGAAAACAGTGTTTTGAGAGGGGGTAAGAGAGGACAGTGGCCACATGCAGAGCAGAGTGAGACTTTCTCGTATCAAAACCAGAGGCAAAAGGATTCCTGAGAGAGAATGAGACACAAATGTTTTTACACGAGGTTGAATTTTTAAGGAAAAGGGCAGGAGTGCCCAGCCAGGGCCAGGTTGCTGTCTGTTGTTATGGCAACAGAGGGAGAGTCTCCTGTTTGAGAAGAAGAAAGAGGGGGAGCAGGAGGGCAGAAAATATAATTGTTTCAGAAGGAAGGCAGGGGGGTAGGGGTTTGGTAATGGAAAGAGAACAAAGCTGAGTGTCAAGGTCAGGCAGAAACAGTATCATCAATGGCCATGATGCCTGAAATGCCCTTACAGAACTTGTGCACAGAAATTCCCTTTGCGAGGAGTCAGATATGCTGGGGTCACTTCCATAGTCATCATCTGGCTGGAAGAACGCCACCTCGGTGCCCTGTCCTCCTGCACCTACTTCAGCTGAAGGACTTAACATCTACCTTTGTGCACTGCGTGAGTGTGTGTAATACTTGTGCAAAGAACTCCTTTCAGTGCCAAGTACCCTTGCATCTGCTATCTTTTTAATAAATCGATCTGATCTCAAATGATCTAGCATCAAATTTCATTTTCTACTTGGGATATGTTATGTGATGAGAGCTGCTACTTCATTGTGGGGAGCTCCCTTTCTCCCCTGAGAAGCAAACTTTCTAGTTAGACTGCTACTCCCAAGATGCACTCAGAAAATTGTGGCTCCTGGGTTGTGCAGACATCTATGTCAGAAGTAATGCCTTGATACACTGTGGGTCTGGTACAGGGAATAATTTCCACTTGTAGCAAGGCAACTCAGTAGGACAGAATGGAAGAGCAGCGCGAACCAGGCAACTAGCTGGCCAGGAGTGCAACTTAATGCTTTGCTAAACAGATTAAAAATTAAATCCCTGTGCCCAGCTCACCAGAAGTAAACACAAAGCTAAGACTTTTCTTTCAGTCTTCATAACAAAAACTGTAAGAAAAAAAAAAAACGAACAAACTAGTGAAACTTTCCCAAAGGGTGATTTCTGTTTTCTTTCTTTCTTTCCCCCTGTCCCTTCTTTCCTGAATAAGAAGTTTGTGCTAGTCAGGCTGTTCATGAATCAGTGCAGTTGTGAGAGCATGTCAGTCCCTGCTCCTCCAGCACTTTTGAACTGGCTGGCCAATTTCTATCAAATCTGACAGAAAGATAAAGTTTTCAGATGTTACATTCTTACAAGCTCTGCGAAAATAGTTAGCTAGGGGCGGTAAAGAGGCTCTAGTGATACCTACACTGAGGGAAAAATGGGAGTATGAACTGGACTATCACTGAATACATATATTCTTGTGTTGAAGAGTGTAGATGGTAGAGAGAGGTTATAAATGCTTTAAATCTTGGAAAAGCTTCAATCAAAGTTTGAATTTTATTAGACACTGTCTCACTCTCATTCTCCTCCTCTCTCTCCCTCCTCGTATGAGATCTCTAGTGTTTAATAAGGACAGGAAACATGCTGCAGGCTTAGTTTACTTCATTTAAAAAGCCATTTGATGAAACACAAAGCATTTCAAAACGCAACTCTATTAGTTCCAGTGTTTGTGGAACTATTTATTATTTAAAGCAAATGATAGTTGCATTACACTGTCACCAAAAAAAAAAAGTTCCCAGTCTTCTCTATTGTCTTTCTATCTCTCTTCATTATTTACCCTCTCTTGTCTAAAATATGCTTATTTTCCAGATTTTTCCCTTCATTGTAGTTTTAAATCACTCCTTTCCCCAGAAGACTGTGTGAACATCTCTCTTCTCTCCCCAAAACATTCAAGTTTGAAATGTAATCTCGATACAAAAATCAGTAAAATTCTGGACAGTGTCTATAATCTTATTTCACCAAAAGTCATGTGAAATTCTTTTAATTTAAAATAAAATATCATCCCTTCCTCTTCTATATCTCCTACAGGTATCTTAATCCTCTGCAGTACCATCTTAGTCTTCTGGTCCATCACCAACACTTTTTTTTTTTTTTAATAATGGTAGGAAGCCTTTGAGAAGTTGTCAAATACTAAGTGTCCTCTTTGTATCACATTATGCTTTCCTCACTTTACTTTCCAAAACGAAATTAACATCAATTTGATACAGTTTTTAATTTTAGCAATAAACGTGGCTACCTCTGCCCTCTACTATTTTTTACTTTATTGAATTCTATTATATATTCCAAATAAAGATGACAAAGTATTTGGAACACTTGGAATAAAATAAAAAATTGCAAAGGGAATTTGGAGGCTTACAACTGGGATGTCAAATGTTGAGGACTGAATCAGTTTAAAGCTTTCTTGATGAAGACTGACTCTCACCTTCAGAAGAGATAACACTGCTCAAGATGTAGTATCCCTGATGAACTACAATCTATTATACTGTTAATTGGACAGCAAGAAATTAAACATAAATCATTGAACAGAATACAGTGATATAAAATCGATTAAGTCATTGCACTGGAAAAATGTCAACTGCTCTAGATTAGGAAACATTATGCAAAAGTACATCAGTTTTAATAAACCATTTGTTGTTTGATGCTTGGTACAGTTATTCACGGATTTTAGAAGATTTGACTGAGTTAAGGCCTTTGATTTTTGAATCAGAAGAGCACTTCTAGTTTAAGCTATTACATGCAAACAACCAAGCAACCACTGACTATCAGTTATATGAGCATAGGACCAAATTCAAAACTAAGTAACAAATGTGTAACCATGTTGATTTGTATCAGATTGCATGGATGCAAAAGGTGCAAGAAAAAGCAAAACTTGTATTTTTAATACATAAACTTATTCTCCCGCTGCTTATCTGCAGGGAGACAATCCATGAAGTTTAATTTCCAGAGTCATTTTAGAAACAGTCTAAATTTGGTTGTTGTGTAAGACCTGAAAAATAGATGTTTCTGTAACTGCAGTATATTGGCTGTTTCTCCCTCACTCTGATGACAACTGTGTCCTGTCAAAGCTCTCCATTCACTCCATCTACAGTTAGCTAGCCTATTCCTTTTCACTCACCCAAACATTACTTTAGATATTTTTTCCTTTCTTTAGCAAGAAGATTTTTGACATGAGAACCTCCTTCTGGAAGGAGACTTTTGGGAAGGGGGACAGACCCATATTCTTTACTCAGTCACTAGAAAAACACTGAGCAGCAACTTCTAAACAACCCAGATCTCTTTCAGGAAAACCATTGTGCACTGATGAAAAAAGGCAAGAATTCAGGTTTATTTCATAGGTCCTTAATTTCACTTTCCAGTAACATCTCAGGTGATGCTGACCAGACGTACTTGCCATGTGTCAGAATCTGGGTCTCAAAATCATCACCCAGAACTCCGTCTCCCACAAAAATACTCATGCCACCAGCTAAGTACATATCTAAGACACCTTTAATTATGCTTTTAAAATATATTTGCATTTTGAACATAATTTTACATATATACCCCCCCACACACACATACAAGGCTATATATAAAAAATTACCTATGTAAAATGTTATACCTATGGTCAATTTTTACAGTTTCTTTGTATGTGAAGTTTCTGCCAGTGTGAAAAAATTAGAATCTAGAATGGTTGATGTTACTCCTATGTTTTTTAATTTTAAAATTGATCTCAGTATTTCTTAAAATCAATTGTTATTGTTGTTTTTAATAACAAATATGCTGAAAACAACGTGTCATTAGATCTAATAAGGATTCCATATGCCAGCTCAGTATACAAAAACAAATTAAGTCTATAATTAACTTATTAATTCAACACAGCACTGATTCCTAGATTTTTGTAATTCCTTTCTGTAAGTGGAAGTATTAAATGCACAGCCTATCTTTAGTACTTGGAAGTAGCTCCTGGAAACATGACAGCTGCTTCCCTCTCCCTGCCGCACTAATTCTACTGAGAATCAAACCATTAATGTAGTCAGGATCACTAAGGTAATTATGTGTTTTAGTAGCTTCATTAAGAGCTCTGCAAATATATTTCACTATAAAATAATTTCTGTTCTCTTCAAACTGTCTAAAAGATGAGGTATTTTTGGTAAGAGAAGGCTAAGGTGCTATGTTTCTTTACTTTAGACAAGAACCTCTTACAAATCAGTAGCAAATGATGCACAAAAATCCCTCGGTATCTTAAAGAGGGAAAAATTACATAGGTAAACAGATAAATCTTTAGTACATTTGTCTTTATGGGAGCAGCTCCTGCTGTTGGTCTCTAACCTGGAGGGCATTATTCTTGTCTAAATTGCCAGTAGCGTCCCACAGCACAGTGATAAATAGAAACCACTGAAAGAAATAACGTTCATTCTACCACACAAGAACTTTCCAGACAGACATTGGCCTCTGAGAACAAACACTTAAACAAAATAGATTAGTTGCAGTTGCAGAATATATCACTCTGGGTCCCAGTGAACAGACATTATCCCAGCTGTGCAAATAAGTGTCTTTATGCCAATCATCAAGTAATAAATACATTTAAAAGATAGTCTAAAATTTTAAGGAGCACAGAGGAAAAGGTCTCTCTATGTCAGATATGTTTTGTATGAAGCCAGTGATATATTTTCAAGTATTACTTTAAAAAAATCACTAGTAATTTAGGTGTTTGTATGTTGTTTTGTTTCCTTTACCAGTTTCCTTTGCCATACAATTAATAAAACAGAAAAGTAACGAGTGCTACAGAAATGCAATTAAAAGTACTAGCTTAACAATAGAACAAAAAACTCCTTAGCAATTTTCTTTCTTCTTTATTGTTTCATCCGAAACACATATGCTAAGGCAGAATTTTGTTTATTTCTGGTTACCCTGGAGTAACATTTAGCTAGGCTGTTTGTTTGTTTGCTTGTTAACTGTTTCAAAAGTCTGACTAAAATGTAAACTGCCTTGGAAAATACAGTTATTCTGCTTTAACTGCTCTTTGCATGACATGTGGATCGCTTTCAAGAACTCATGTCACTAATAAGTTGGAGGTTTTCTTTGTTGTTGTGGGGTTTTTTGTGGGATTTTTTTGGGTGTGTTTTTGGGTTTTTTGTTTTCTTTTCTGGTTGTTGGTTGGTTGGTTGATTTTTTTTTTTTTTTTTTTTTTTTTTTTCAGCCAGACTCATAGGAAGGTATTGTGACACTACTAGCTATTTTCCCTAGTCCCCTTACCCTTCCCACAAGACTCCAGGATTTCAACTGCCTGGAATAGGATGAGTAGCTCTCTGATATAATTAGAACAACCTTCTACTAACCACTCATTATGTCCAAAAATTTTCTTTTAATGCTTAAGCACTAGAAGCAGTCTCACAGACAGGGTCTTCCTCAGTCCTGTGTGCCTTATGAGGGAAGTTTGAAGCTGAGGTGTGGGGGTCAGAGGATGCAGTCGTGAGGCCATGGAAGGATAGAGAAGAGAGGTGAAAAAAAGAGTGTGGCCACCACGAGGAAAAGAGGTCGACACTGGACATAGCAAGAAGTAATTAGCCTGCTAGGCAGTCCTTGGATGGGCACAGAGGTAGCTGAGGAAACTGTGCATCTGCATGTCAGCCCCTTTCCTCCCAGAAGCTGTATTTTCCCTCTGTCGTCTTGAGACTCTATTTATAAGCCTTTTGTGTGTTTGGTGTTGGTTTTATTTATTTATATTTTACTTCTTTTGGATATAGGATTCAGTACAAAACCGGTATTTCTATTGACATTTAGATTGAATTAATGAGATGGATTTTATCTAGGACTACATGCTTGAAGGTTAATTGGAAGCTATCTCTGTTTTTTCTTTATGGATGCACTATTGTTCAAGAAAAATGTCCCTTTTTTATGTATATGTACAGGTACCTTACTTTTTTTATATAACTATATTGTTTTAACAACTGTTACACATGCATGCTAGACCTTTAAATGTGTTTGATTATCATTTTAAAAATTATACTTTTATAGTAAATATTGTACTATACTAATTTGAGAACCACCTCTTGTTTCAGCCCCATAGTTTGACGGTCATTTTTAAGCAGTGTGAACAAGTACTGACAGCCAAAACAGGCAGTGGTCTTGCTTCCGTCCCACATCTGGCCGTAGATCTCAAAGCAAAAGGCATGATGAACTAGCTCAAAGCTGGCGCCTCAGCACTCCTGGAGAAAACTGACAAAAGGCATGGAAGAGGCTTGAGGAGGGGCAGGAACAACTGACCATCAATGGGAATGGAGGATACAACCTCTTCTCTCTTCAATTTACATTGGTGCCAATTTTAATTAGATGAAATGGAGTCTTAAATGTGCATGTTAGACCCAGGTCCAAAATGCGGAACAAAGGAAATGTCTGTGTGAGTTCCATGGGCTTCTGAGGCAGCCTGCAACTTTCCCTGACCTGATTTCCTGGATACTGCTTCAACAAACAAACAAAGTAAATACAATAACTGTGCTGACTGGGACTTTTTCACTTTCCAGGATGCTGCAGATTTCTTAAACTTCTAGTTGTTCTGTCTTCATCTCCTTTGATCAACTTTTCTTCTTTTTTGTTTAACTTTTTTTGTCCTTCCTTTCATTTTTACTTTCTTATCATCTTACCCATCCATCTGCTCTGGAGTAAAGAATCAAAGCCTTTTCTCCTATTCACTTGTCTCTAGGAATATCAATAATCTCAAAGACTATAGTAAAAGTTTTATAATTGTCTCTAACTATATAAATCTGTTAATGATACGTTCAAAATACTGCACAGGACACTTAGCAGACTGCATAGTACTGATTCATATTCATTTACTCCATGTGTGATTGTAATTCTTTTAGAAATAGCTGAACTGGCAATAAACTAGCTAGTTTGAATACTGTTCCTTCACAGTCTTCCAAAGTCGTCTGAGAAATTGTGGAAATAGTAAGGATATTTCTTCTCACTGAAGCCTGAGCTGCCATATTGATAATGCTGCATGTGCTACCTGACCCTATTGCTATAAATAGAGTAGCTAATAATGTGAATTGAAGCATTGTTACAACTTGCATTCAGACCTTTGACTAGAGTATAAGGTGATCCCTGATGACATGACCAGGGTGTGTCTTTTGAATTTTGCCATGACTGGGATTTTCAATCAGGAAATTCATGGACAGTTAACAACTACATCAGCTACACCTACCATTTTCTCTGATTTATAAGTAATAGAGTATGTACCACCAAAAAATGTGTATGAAGTATATGTATATATAAAAATATATATGTATATATTTGTATTGACAGCATTCACAGATTGCTTGGAGCATAGGGTTCTGTGTCACAAGTGGTGTTCCCCTGGGACCAGTTCTGTTTAACATCTTTACTAATGATCTGGACGAGGGGATTGAGTGCACCCTTAGCAAGTTTGCAGGCAACACCACGTGGTGGGAATACTGATCTGCTTGAGGGTGAGAAAGCTCCATATAGGGATCTGGACCGGCTGGTTCAATAGTCTGAGACCAATTGTATGAGGTTCAAGAAGGCCAAGTGCCAGGTCCTGCACTTGGGTTGCAACAACCGCATGCAACACTACAGGGGTGGGGAAGAGTGGTTAGAAATCTGCCTGGTGGAAAAGGACCTGGGGGTGTTGGTTGACAGCCAGCTAAATATGATCCAGCAGTGTGCCCAGGTGGCCAAGAAGGCCAACAGCACCCTGGCTTGTATCTTCTCTCAAGTAACAAGAAACAGGACAAGAGGAAACGGCCTCAAGTTGCACCAGGGGAGGTTTAGATTGCATATTAGGAAAATCTTCTTCAGCAAAAGGGTTGTCAGACATTGGAACAGGCTGCCCAGGTAAGTGGTTGAGTCACCATCCCTGGAGGTGTTTAAAAGACATGTAGATGCAGCATTTAGGGACACGGTTTAGTGGTGGACTTGGCAGTGTTAGGTTAATGGTTGGACTTAAGGGTCTTTTCCAACATAAACCATTCTATTATTCCGTGATTCTATGATCTAAGTGATAGCAAAATAAAATGACAGTGATGTTTGGATATTAGAGAGATTTTTACTGAATTGAAAAGAACTCTGAAATACTCCATGAATGCAAGAAACAGTGGAATTACTAAAATATAAGGACAGATAAGAAATTCTCTGCCTCAATTAGTTTTATTGGGAGTAAATCAAACCTAAATCATATCCAGCAAAGTGTGAAAACTAAAGATTGTCTGGTCATTGTGGAGTACTGCCACCAGCTCCTCCAGCAAAGCAAGTGAGCACAAACTGGTCTGGCAAGTATAGAGCCAGGGAAACTGTCAGACACTAAACCCAAGGGAGCACAGACTTACTAGATTATGCATGAAATCCATTCTTCAGGGTAACCCATCAACCTAGGCATTTTTCTTCCACATATAAGCACCATTACACAACTGTAAAAGGAGATAATTCAGTAGTTTCAGAAGCAGGTTTATTAAATATGTGATAGTAGCTCTTCTGTTTCTACTAAAACCCTGAAGACCCAAAGGAATATTCACATGACATAACTCAATGGTTTCAAAGACAAGTTTATTAAAGATGTGATAGTAACTCCTCTGTACTCACTAAAGCCCCAAAGACCAAAGGGAATATTCTTGTGAAAATCACATTTCACCACAAAGTAGTCTGGCATAAGTCTTTTCTTAATCCAGTAAGATAGGGGAAGGACAGTCCAGGAAACTAATTAACGAGTGAAAATGCAGGAGGACATGCAGCTTGCAGCTGAAGAAAGGGAGTTTCATGGGCTCTGCAAAGACAGGAAGACTGCTCAATATATTAAGAATAACTGCCTCAAAATCTCTGTTTTCTAGCGATTTCACGGATGAAAAGACAGTCAGGAGACAGCAAAACCAACACAGTAGAAAGCAAAGGTTCTCTCACCTCATTCAGATTTTCCTCAGGCTTTCAAGTTAAATAAAGAACGCAAAAGAGCCCAGCAAAAAATAAAGATTTAGTCATGTAATTATAAAATCTGTTCACAGGGAATGAACTCTGACTTTTAAGATGTTCAATTGAAGTCAACATGAAGATAGGAAGAGTAAACACGATTTGATTTCCGTCCTGAAAGAAGCTGATGTTTTAAACTCAAATTTTATCTGTTCTTCGTAAGACAAACAAACAAGTGATAGGAAAAAAAAAAGTGTGGGGGGGCTATGGATTTGGAACTTTTGGTCAATATTTCATCTTGTCTCTTATTGCACTTATTATTTTATACTACTGTATATAACACACTGATAAACACAATGCAATAACATGACAAAGACCAAACAGTTTGAAACAAAAACTCTTGAAGGCTGGAAAAGCAAAAACCTGAAGTTTGTGGTTTAGGGTATTATTAGTACAAATTCAAGAGGACGAACACTCATTACCATGAATTTGTGTTACAAAATTTATGTACTTAAGCATTAACTTTTAAATAGAAGGCTGTTGAAACAACAGTACTTTTGAAATAGTGTATTCAATAGACAGCAATTCTCCGCCTATCATTTCTGTATATGAAAATATTTTAATAAGGCATTTTTGATTAGTACCTTCAGTGTTAACAAGGCTGAACTTATTATTGAAGCACCATTGTTTTGAAACTGGGTTTCAAAATCCAACCTGTAGACTTGTATGAATCTTCTAATCTCTTTAATTTGACATTCTCATTTAGTACTCAAGAAAGTTCACTGAAATTTATTAGCTAAAAATATAATGACATTTTCATTGAAAAAAAAAAAAGAGCATATGCTAAATCATAGTTATTAAAAAAAATATTAAATCAAATTAGGGTTAGTCTGGAGTCAATAATAGTGCTTTTTAGAGTATCTTGTCAAGTTTAAAACTTGTTAAAGGTCTACCTGAACACAATAAATTGCAGGATGAGGGTAAATGAAGCACTATTGAATTGTTATCATATTCAGCTACTCTAAACTGTGATGTTTCATCAAAACTGAATGTGTATTGTAACAAATCTAATTAGGTCTAGAGAAACATCAGAAACTAGCTTTTCTCCTTTTCTTTGGAATCCATACAACACTTGACAATAGCCAATTCTCAATAAACTTTAGACAAATTGATTCACGAAAATGCACTTCTGCAACTGAGTAAATGTGAAAACAACAAATTTATTTATTTAGAAAGGTGTTGACTTCATTTGTGTCCTGAGAAGATGGAAGCTCAACTCGCCTCCTTTCCATGCAAACTGGAAGCCTCAGAAACAGGTAGATTCTAGGCTAGTAAATCCTGTGAAGACTTAGGGAACATCACCTCAGCCTTCTAGCTCATTGTGCCAGTTCTGAAATCAAGTTAATTTTCTTTATGCGTTTAGAAACTTTTCTTTTTACTAGCTAGCATGGTATTTTTTTTTTTTAAACTTAATATGACAATAATGTGATAACATGCCTGATTTCCCATGCTTTGTCTAAGAAGAGCTAATTTTTTTTCTTCCCAGTAGCTAAACTATGTTTTGGAGTCAGTATGAAAAGAATGTAAGAACTCACTGATATTTTGGCTGTTGCCAAGGAGATCAAGGACTTCCTCAAGTGTCCAGCTGCAGATGTATCCAGCAGCTCGGAGGGAGAGCAAGCAGGACATCACCTAGTTTGACATCCAGTCTGGTCAATGAAATAGTCCCTACCATTAGTGTCATGCTCAATATATATCTGGAGCTGGCTTTTCTGGTTAGTTAGCTCCATTTCAGTTGTATTCTGATGGAATTTGACCTTCTGCTATTCTGATGTTTTGCAGTTAGCCTTACGACTTTCTGCATTTTGCCTTTTTGCTCTCTTGCTGGGTTTGACTGTTTGGGACCAGGGTGCTCTCTTCCTTCTGGCAATGAGTGGTGCAATTGGAGTTCTTGAGCAATTGCACTATTACTTATATATATATTTGTTGTTGGTTTTTGTTGTCTTATGAAATGGTCCTTATCTCAACTCATGAGTTTTTCACTTCCCTTTTGATTGTCTCCCTCATCCCACTTGAGGAAGGGGCAGAGTGACCAAGTGTCTATTATTGTGGTCTTAGTTGCTAGCTGGGGTTAAACCACAATACTCATCTTCAGTATGAAGGTGTTTCCAGATGACTAAAGCTGTAGATAAAAGTGAGAGCAGATCATCCTCAACACATCTTATGTATTCCATTGAATGCATTTATTAATCCAAGAACAGACCTGCCCTAACTTGGCAAGATGGCTTTCATACCAAAGCTGGTGTGTATGTAACTGTCTGAACTTGTAATTATCTTACTTTTTATACAGGGCTTTGGCATTTTCTATATAAAAATTAATTATTTTTCTTCTGAAGTAACAAAGTAATGCCTTGTGCAGTCACTGAAACCATGCACAGACCCTAAAAATATTTTTCTGTTTCCTTGAAGTGAGAAAGGAAATGCAAAGTAAAGCCTGTTCTATTCATGGTGTAGGACAGACCAGTATCATCCCAGCTTGTGACCTGTTTTGTGATCCACTACAAGCAGAGACAGAAACACATCCCTGACTTATTACTGTCATAGACAGGGTGCTGTGACTAATGTGGTCACACTTTACAAACTGAAATTGAGTAACAGATCTGTACAACAAAAAGTATCTTTTACTGAGATCTCCAGTGAAGTGGATTGAACACTGGAGAATACACTGCAGAATTGTGATATTTGAACAGGTTTACAGAGCTATAACTGACAGTTTTCTCAATGTTCATTCAAGCATACTATAATAACTAAATGAAATTATGAAAATAGTGAAGCCATCAAAGCAGGAATATGTCACTGGTCAATATTATTCAGGATGAAAATCCTCTGAATCTGGATAAGACAGTGTGATTTATATGACCTTCTGTATGTGTAGAGGGAGAGTTAGAGAACTTAAGTGAGCAAGTCACAGGTATGACAGCAATAACTTGTTAATAACAAAAAATCCCTCAAATTTTATTAATTTTTATACTGATTTCTGTTTCTTTTCATTGTCATAGGGATGAAGGATTGCGTGTAGTATTTACATATTTCAGTTGCAATGACACCACTACACTAAGTTAAAAAGACCTCAGAGAAGCAGAGGTGAACATCGCTTCTTATCTATAGAATCTCCATAATCAGTTTTTCTCGAATAATGCCTTGAAAATCTCTGCATCTAGACCTAGAGACTTCTAATAGGCCTATGTACTGTTAAAACCAGAATTTTGTTCCTGCAATTACCTTCTGTTGTTTCTATCCTCTTTGCTGTGTATTAAATTAGTAGATCCTTCCTAAATTACCATAAATAATTGATCAAACTATTCCTCAATTAATTTACCTGCATTCTTATCTAATTAAAACTAGTTGGGCAGACCAAAAAAAATAAAAGAATCCATGACAAAGTAGTATTATTTTGGAGAATGGCAATTTTAATCATATTGGTTATGTTTAAAAACTTTTTGAAGTAGCAAGAAAAATCAAGAACCTCCTGAACTATGCCTTTTTTTTCCCCCACACATGTGGTTGAATCTTTGATCCTCCCTACTTTTATCATCAACAATAGTATTGAAAATAACTCTTCAAAACCAGTAATATACATCATACACAGTCACATACAACAACACTTTCAGACTAGTCTTCTAGCTATTGTTCCATTCAATTTGATATATTCTCTAGACATCTTCCAGACTGAGGACTATTTGTAATAGCTTGAAAAGTATATCCCTTGAAACTTGCCATGGCAGAGCCACAGTAAAGGTAGTCAAAAGTAATGCAGAAAGAAGACTGTATATTTATTTGGTTCCTTTTCAGAGACATAACTTGAAAAGACAAACTATGAAAAGTACATTTAAGTTCACTTGTACCGATGTAATTCCAGGCTCCCTGGTCACAAGGTTGCTGATGCTCAGAGCTGACCCTGCATATGCTAATACCATTATTCAGAGCTCATGAAGAAAAGACACGTTCTTTGTTTCATGCAGCAACACCCCTTTCAATCAACCTCATGCTGAGAACCATTTATTACCATAACATATGACACAGAAAATCTGAAGAGGCAGTAAGGGGTAAATTTTCAGATTATCACATTCTATTCTAGCTGTGACTTTCTCATTAACTTTAAAAGAGTCATGTGGCTCAGATCAGCTCAAAGCTCTGAAATGTACCCCTACACATGCCCCAGAATAAACCTTTACAAACATCACAATTTTCCATATTTCACTTAATTTCTATAAAATAACTGAAGCCATCAACTAGGCAGACTGTTCACAATTTTTCTTCAAACTGCAGACAGCCTTACACTGTGTTTAAGGTGACCTTGTAGTATGCATAGGTAGGTACAAGCCTCAGCTCTTCAGCAACTTAAGGTCAGGAAGGGAGATTAGAAAAGAGAAACTTCTGGTCATAATGTGCCAGTAATGATCCTACACTGTACAGTTAGTACTGCTTAGTATTTATTTCCTTTGACTCAAGCTTTGCAAAATGGAATTAATGATAAATAAATAAAAAATATATCTAAAACATAACTAAAAGAATGTGCACATGAATATGAAGAAACATTTCTTATCAGATGGGCACCCGGAGGTGGTGTATAGGTTTATGGGTTCAGAATGAGAATGTAACAAAGATATGCCAGCTTTCTTATTCTTTTTGTTCAAACAGAAGTTCTTTACTCCTGCCCACCCAAAGCTTGCTGTCTCTTAAATGCTCAAAGGCCATAATTATTTTAAAAAATAGACTTTTTTAGAAAACCACATAATTAGTCCAATGCAGCTGGTATAAAAATTACTGGCAGGAGTAGTAGTATCATTAGAAAGTTGGAAGTAAAGCATACCAACTATACTCCAGGGCAAATTAAACACACAGAACCCCTAGTAAATACTTTAGAATCCAGCATAGTACACACTGAGGCCATCGAATTTTTTTTAACACCAATAATCCAGACTCAACAGAAAAACGTCCCTGCCTAAATGGAACTATAGTGCAGTCTGGTTTATATAAGTTTAGTAAGGTGACTTGTTTTGATTCTTACACAGAGTTAGACTGCAGTAGAAGAAAGGCAGATTTGGCCCTAAGTCATACAGTGAAGTTAGAATTCCAATTTTCATTTCAGATATTTTCTTCTACCATAATGACAAGAAAAAAAAGTTTGAAATTATGAACTATAATGTAAACTAATTTGTAATATCTGTGTGACTCTGTAGGGAATCTGATATAGTAGCTTTCTAGATAAGACGCATCCTCTTTAGTTGTGACTTTCTTAAAATCATTCAGGAGACTAGCATGGGATCCTCTTAGAAATGAGATGCCTACATCCAGAATTACACTTCTATTCATGTCTATTTGGTTTCCTCACATCTCCAAAGAAATTGTGCTTCTCAAAATGCTAGCATCTTATGTTTAGAATTACCAAGTGCTTGAGGTCTACTCTGGCCGCGTAAGTGCACCAGTTTTGTTTGTTTATTTGTTTGTTTTTAATAATGGTAGGAAGCCAAGCAGTTTCAGACTTTGCCAGGGACAACATGGGATTGCTGCACCTCAACAATCTAAAGGAGTCAATATGGAAACTGCTGTTTGAGCTTACGTATCTGGTCTGACACCAAAATCCTATAGGCAGAAATAGTACCAGCTTACACATTAGCCTAACTACTACAAAAAAGTAGTCTAAGTTTGAGGTCAATGATCTTCATGGTCTTCAAATGTTCAGAGATGAGCAGGGCTGAAGTGAATGGAAGCTCTTGACTGAGATTTTTGTGTGTTGCCACAGATAGCTGGAGATTCACTAGGTGAAAGAGAAAGAGGGTGTCACTTTGGGTATCAGGAATCTCGCCGGTTAGATACGCAGTTTGACTGCTCCTGCCCCTGCTAAATACCCTGAAGAGAGGGAGCAACAGCCCAAGAAGGAGGGAGCACAAGGAACCACAGCACACAACAGTGGCTGGCCCCGGTGGTCAGTTAGGGGGCACTGAAGTAAGGAGTCCTTGATTTCAACCATGATGTAATGATATGTTCTAGAAAGTATACATATTGCCATAGGCTCAAAATATCTCTTTATTTAAAGATGGCTATTTTTATAATAAAGTAGGGAAAGCTGAGCCTAAGCTCTGTGGTTTTGGACTTTTCTTCCTTTATTCCTTGACATTTATACTAATAAATAATATCAATTTTGATTCATCTTCTCTTCCATTCACCTATTCTATTTGTCTCTTCATTCTGCTTGCTTTCTGACTTCATTCTTTCCTTTCCTCCACACATTTTTATATATTCATACCTATTTTCTTCCCCCATCTGTGTCTTTCACATGTGAATGTTATTATTGCTGCCACTGCATTTTTACTGCTCATGAAAAATAAACACTTGAGAAATAATCACTGCACAGTGGCCAAACAGAAGGCAAACCTTCCTGTAAATACTACTTTTGTGTAATGGGCATGGTCAGATCACTGCTAGGAATATAGTGAGACCAATTCATCTACATCAATTTTTTTTCCTCTACAGAAACATTGCTGTGGTTGTTTCATACTTTAGAGTCCGTGTAGAATTTATCTTTTTTTTTTCTTTTTTTTTTTTTAGCATCTACTCTTTCATATTTCTACTTTATGAAAAACAGAATTCTGTCATAAAGACTCTCTCAAAGTCATCATTCATCCATGTGTTAAGACTTGTCTGCAAGCTTTCTTTTTCTACATCAATGATACACACAGTTTTCTTTGGAGTCTTGAACGCTTTTTGTTCTTCCTGTTTTATAATGCATGCACAGTTGTGTTATAAAGACTCATCAAAGTCACCACTATTCTACATTTATCTGCATTGAAATGTCTTGTCATTTATTAGTCTTTTAAATGTTCTTTATATTTTCTATCTAGTTACATTCTCCATTATTTACTGTTCCTCTGTCATCTCTTTCCGATTCACACCACTCTGCTCTTTGTCTTTAATTTTCTGGGCCTCGGATACTTTCAACTAAATCTTCAAAGTGAAAAGTCTTAGCACTGATTTTATCCTAAGTTAGTAATGTGACTTTTTATTAATTAAGATTATTTGAATCAACACACACTTTCCTGCTTTGGGAAGCTGAAGGCAGGCTTTTGAAGCACTATATGAGGATATATCCTTGAAATTCTCATTGATTTTGATGGGAATCATAGTGCTGTAATACTGAGATATGCTTGGGCAGTTCAAATTGAGGATCTAACAGCACATTTAATAAAACGACCACCCACTCTAGATCCCAACTGCTAAATTCTGCCCTTGAGACAACATGCAGCTTCCAGTGATTCAGGGTGTGTGGTGTGCCAAAGCAGAGGGTAAAGTTTTGCCCACAGAATATGTAATCAGACTTACAAGTTCAGTCACTTTCATTTGCTTTTGTTTAACACTAATAAGAATTACTCACAAGCGTGGATCAGGACAGAAAATTTTCCCAATAATTCATATTTTTATGTATCTCATGATGGCAGCAAGCTCTGGTCAGCTTCCTCATCAATCTCTTCACCATGTAAATAGAAAAAATAATTCTGTCTCATTTATTAGTTACTGCGTCGTTTAGTCAGTGACAGATGACCCTGGGTAAAGTAGTTCTATCTGGTAAGATAAGACTATGGGAAAGAGCTGTGGTATTGTGCTTCAATAATATAAAACCTATGAGGTAAAGAACCAGGTTAGGAAGTGTATTTACACAGCAAGTACATACGAGAACGTTTCCATCCATCTTGGATTTTTTACTTTGTCATGAAGTTAACTACAAATACAAAATCATAGCCTTGTACTGTAGTCTCCAAGAACACTGAATAGCATATGGTTATCTGCAAAACAGCTTCCTACAAGCCTTGCAGATGGGACAAGCATTTGAGGCTCTTGCTTTATAGTAGTTGCTTCCCTTTTTGGGAATGTGTACATGCTTACATGTGTACACAGTCACAGAGTACATCAGTCAGGACAGTAAAAAGCCAAAGATATTAGCAACACTATTTTTTTCATCCAGTACATTTTGTAATTCTCACTTGCTGATTTTTTTTTCTTTTAATTTGTATCCTGCTATGGTTCTAATGAAGTCGTAAGAAGATGGAAGGTACCTCTCACTCCCTTTGCTGTGTCTCATTGCAACTGCTGAGGTGCCACAATTTCTTCTCTCTCAGTTTCTTATGTACTTTTTTATTTGTTGGAGTGCTATAGCCAGGAATGCTAGCAAAAATATTACAAGGATTGCATAGTCCAAAGATTTGTCTAAGAGCTAATCCTCCTTTTCTACTGTGGAAAACAAACAAACAAACCAAAACAAACCAAAACAAAGAAACAACAACAAAAAAAACAGCAGAAGAAACACAGACTCATACAGTTCTGGAAGACAAAATATTTTTAGTGTCTTTTATTTTTATCAGAATTGTTTTTAAAATGTTAACAAAGTTGGTATAGTATTTACATATAAAATGTAGGCTGCTGGGCAGAAGACACTTATTTTTTAAAATTAAGGTGGAAACATACAGCAAAGAATAATTTGGTACTGGTTTCTGCTATGGTTTTATACAATCTAAGCAAGAATCTCAAAAAATCACCCTTTTGAAGCCTAATTTTTTTTTTTACAAGGATTTTAAAATCAACCTGATTTCAAGTAGGTTTTGTAATTAAATATATTTCCCTCTAATAGCTGCTGACATTAGTATCATATAGAAGAAAAAAATGTATCTCTAAGTAGTACTCAGGCTTTACTAAAATGCTTGAAACTTGGTTATTTTCAGTCATGTAGTTGTCCACTCACTAGCAATATTTTCTAATAAATTTATAAATTATATAGTCATTTAATTCCTAATTTTTACTGCAGAAAAGCTCTCCATAACTTTAGAAGGTGTGAGTTACACCTCCATTTTAAAAGCACTGAAACCATTGAAGACACCGATTATGAAGACATCAACCCATTCATTTCCTCAGGTTTTTGGAGAGAATTCCTGCTGTTTACAAACGATATTAAATGCCTCTTTGTCACTAGCAGGATCAAGTGGATGGAGGCACTGCTGTAGGTTTAGAATAAGAGATATGTGGATACACTAGTTTTGCAACTCTCTTCTCAGCAGAGAAATTTTGGGCTGCAACTTTAGTGTGCAATGTTTGTCAAGAAGAATTATTGTTGCTACTTTGATTCATCTTGATCTCTTCCTTCTTTTGGGGCTTCCTTCTTTACAAAGCTCAGCTAGCTAGGTTTAGTATGAGCACATGATTAATCTCCCACTTTCACTGGCTCCACTTGCTTGGAGGCCAACGAATCCAAGAATTTCCTTGTACCTCCCCAAAAGTACTTTCTCCTTCATTTTCAGAGTTGAGGAAAGAACATTTTCAGAGAAACATTCAACAGTTCAATGAAAATGAATTTCAAATTGATCCTTATTCTTCTTAGCTTTCCACTTTCCATCTTCTGGAGTTACATATATGCATTGTAACTTCCCACAGGGCAAAAGTTATAGACAGTAGAAACACAGATATACTCTAGAATGTAGGTCTACTCTTATCCTTGAAATTGAATATTGAAAAGTTCATTTGTGAGTTTCATAGAATTTCATAGAATAGAATATTTTCATTGAAAAACTCTTCCCCCCCAGTTTAATGATTAATCTTCATTAGCAGTGTTCTAGAATAAACGCTTACAGGTATCTTTTATATGTGAAGATAGTCTCATTGCAAAAGGATAGTCTCATTACAAAAAGGATTTCTATGCAGCCTAGACATTTAGAAACTGTATACCATGCAGCTGGGCAGGGCATAATTTGTAAATAAGAATCAATATGTTTCTGACATGAGCTTCCATAAAAAATTCTTTCTAATCAAATTTTCCATCCCAAATTATTAGGTGGATTCAATACCCAGTTATTGCAGTTTCTGTCAGTTGAACAAAACAGCATAATTTTAAACTAACAAGACCATGCTGAACAATTATTAAAAGAACCAAGGATATTCAAGTGTTAGAACTTTCTGCAAAAATCCTATGCAGTGTATTTGCTTTGAAAATGAGGAAAATAAAAACTATTGCTCAAATAATTTTAAAAGAAATTGATATATTCATATTCGAGCTGATAGCAGTACTAAAAACTGATGATGAATACCAGACCTTTTCTGAAAAATGTCTGGAGCAGTGAAAAGTGTCTCTGAGCCCAGACCACACAATGTAGGATTGATTCTTTGCTTATGTAATTGCAGATTTGAGATGGCCATATTCAGAACTTGCTTCTTCCTCCTTTCTCTAAACAATGGTCAAAAAACAGTACAATTTTTCTTAATATAATGCAAAACAAGCTTAGTAATTAATGATGCTCTCATTAGTAGTTAATGGTGTTCCACAGTTAATAGTGTCTACCAGCTCATATGCACGTATTATTTTTCTATACTTGAGGATATTTTGATTTTTAGTGGAGTCGTGCACTGTGTCTCAGCTTTCTCTGTCCATATCAAAGTTTGGCAATAAACGTTGGTTGTGACACTTAAAGTTGTACCTATTTTTGCTCTTACAAAGATAGAATCTCGTAACAGACAGTTATTAAAGACATTGGTCTGTCACCATTTCACTAAGACATCTAATTGCAAGTTACTTTTTACTTGAACGAAATTAAAGATTTAAGCATTTGCCTAAAATCAGACATATTTAACTAGACTGGAAGTGAGCACCCTGAGAGAAAGATACTCTCCCACAGAGAGCTTTAAGATGATTAATGCACATTTTTGCATTTATTTTTTTCATTTTTTAAAAGATGCTGGCATTAAAAATCACATACTTTACAAAGTAACAAGAGAGAAAAAAACCTAAAGCCTCATACTAAGAAATAACAGCAGACACCAATAACTAGTTAATTTTATAACTGATGCGCATGAATACATGTGTGCATGTACAGAGGAGCCATTCCCTCCAAAAAAAATTAAAAAAAAAAAAAAGGAAAAAAAGAAAACCAAACAACAACAAGAACAACAAGACAAACAAACAAACAAAAAACCACACACACAAAAAAAACCAAAACAAAACCCAACCAACCAACAAAAAACAACCCCGGCGGGGGGAAGGGAAGGAAAGAGTAAAGCTTTCCATATACCCATAATTTCTATGTAAAGTAACAAAAAAATAATTACCTATAAGGACTATAAAACTTTGGTGTGATTTACCTTATTGCAGTAGATGATTGTGAAAAGGAGAAATGGAGGAAGAATGTGTTTGTTCTTCACAAGCTTCGTCTTAACTTCCCTCATAGAAATGCAGAAGCTACTGGATCAGACGGCATTACGTGAGTTTTGTAACACAGTTGCTGAACTTGTGAGAGTTCCCATGAAAACAAATGTGCAGGTTGATGGTGAGTGGCAGTCATATAACATAAGGTTTTGGAAATGTGTACTTTTCCAAGGGGAAAATGTAAAATACCCTTTTTCATGGCCCTACAATAACCTATTTCTTAGGAATTGTGATATTTCTTTGCCTTTATAACTACATTTTTTATGATTAACAGAAAGAGTCCCTTTAATTATTTTTATTACACTTACAATGTTGTGAGTGAATCAGTTTGTCAAAAGACAAATCAGAAGTCTATTGTTTTGTTTCAACTCGAAGCACATTTGTATTCTTACAGAAGGCAAAACCATAGATTATTAACATTTCTGGTATTGCAATTCCATTGTCTTGCCCTGAGTTCCACTAAATGTTCCCTTTTTACAATACTTTCCATTTTGTCTATTTCTGTCAGGCCTGTAATCACAGAGTCATTCCATTCTACATTTTCTTCGGACACCCTTTGTTTCTGACTAGCAAATAAAGTGGCTTTAATTTTTATCATGGTGTACCCCTAAGTGGTCTGTATTGGAAGTGTTTATAGATTATAGTTTCCAAACTTCACAGAGTTTTAAGAAAAATAATCCAAAAGTGGAAGTAAAAACAGAGGAACTCAGAAGTTTCTAAGACAGCCACAGAAAGACTACTATCTATGAAAGAGTGCTTCCATTCTAATACTGTCACAGTTAAAGCATATATATAAAATATGAAATCTAATACATATTGCTACAGCATGGAGAAAAGCAAATACCCTGAGAATTTTATGTTAAAACCCAGAGATTAATAAATAGATACAGATTTTTTTTCTGCCTTCATAGTAGGAAAAATTCTTGCCTCTGTGCAATTTTCCAACACTGTTACATCATGTTCCGAAAAGTGGAAAAGTTAAAAAAAAACCCAAACAAACCACAAACTAACCAAACAAAACCCCACCTTATTGCAGTAAATAGATAAGACACATAAATATCAATTTTAGACAGTTTCAAAATACACATTTACAGTCCGTGAAAATGAACTGCAGTATAGTATACACAAATCAGAAAAGAAAGGGAGTAAATGTGTAAAAACATTCCATCAGGGAGTGGATTGTCTGAATTCATGTAAAATATTTCCTGTAGCAGAATATAGAAAGCGAATACTTTCCTGTCACCTAGCATTGTCACTTCATGAATAATCCCTAGAGATAACAAAGAATTTTATCTATTTCATTCTCTTATAATTAATTTTCTTGAGATTTCAGCATGAAAGGAAATGAAAGACAGTTATTTATACTAATTTGATTTTGTTTCTTTATATACTCCTAAGCTATTGCAAGTGCATACTTTATATTCAAGTAGAAAACTAGGTCCAAGATAGAGGTCACGTGAATCAGTAATATTGGTCAATATAATTATTTCAAACACAAATTATGTTACATCAGTTTTGCTAAAAAGTTCCAAGAATCTGCCAGTTTCCTTAAAGATGAGTTAGGAGTTTACTCAATCACATTTAATTTTATCTCATTTTTAGACATACATTATGGGTCTTGGTCAGACACTGCCTTTTTTCTATTATTATTTATTCACTATAACACCATTTTAAGCAGATAAAAATTATTTTGAGTGATTTAGTATAAGTGACTATGGCTTTTGTCAGTTTCCATTAATCAATGACAAAATGCAAAATTTGCCATTTTCACCATGATCAACCCATTACATGCCTCTCTTCTTCAGGGCTGATATAAGACGTAACTAACTGGTATTCCTTTTTAATGACAAAAACAATTACATTTATGTGACACATAATTTTTATTTTACAGGTTGTCTTTTAAAAAACTAGTGGATATTAGCATTGCTCTAAGTTGGTAGGAAAGAAAAAGTAAAATTATGTGAGCATGAGAAATCATGGAGAATAATATCCTAAAGGTAGGGTTCTTAAATGCCAAGTGCCCTTTATCAGCCTCAACCATTCATTCTGAAAATGGCCTATCAAAAAGGCTTAGAGGGAGCAGTTTAATTACTGTTCCTTTGACATATGTAATATATTTTCAGAAGCAGGCCCATACATTTATTTAAGGCCAAATGTTGTACAACAAAACTGTCCTCTGAGGTATTTCATTCTACCATCCTATTTTTTTCCACCTGGCTTACACTGATATTTTTTTCAATAGCTACGTCACTTTCAGAGACATTTTAATATGAGTCTTAAATCATGTTCTCCTTTAACAGCACATAAGCTACCTGAGCAAGATGAGAGAAAGAATAGTGTAACTAATCACAAAGTTTGTATACTTTTTTCATAAGAAAACAACAACCAACTACCCTATTCCAGCCCGTATACATATCCTGCCCTGACCTCAGCTCAAAAAAACTGAAATCGTCTCCTGAATACGTAAAAATATGAGAAGGAGTACAACATACTTCCACACATATACTTCTTCCTTCCCCTCTCTCAGGAATTACAGCAATACCCCATATGTTTCTTTATTTTTCTGAGGTTAAAATGAAACCTAAAGTCAGCTTAGCTACAAGTCCTGGAGGTGCTGAGAACTTCCAGAGAGAATCCATCATGCAGAAGGCAATTCCAGGAACAGATCTGTAGAGATCTGCAGTAGGAATAGATCTGCAAAAACTTTCTGCTATTGACACGTACTGTGAAAAATTCTATATGTTCAATTATCTATGCAAAAGAAAGGAGCAGGACACCTGTTGGTTTGGACAAGTTGTTACCAGGGTAAAATGGGTATTTGGGAAGATTGTACAGAAGCTCCATTTAAAAAGAAATAAAAGAACAGATAGGTCGCTCCCTCCACCCCAACCACAACACCCCGACCCTAGTAACTATCAAATAATTGTAAATAAATCTGATATATTGCACCCCGCTGACATGCAGATGTTCCTACAACCTAATGCTCACAGCTATTTCTGCAGAATTATTTTTTCAAACTAATAGGTTCTATTTATCATATGGTGCTACAAACACATTTGTTTTATCAGCCTCTGTATGAAGGTGAAATTTGTCTCCAAAGCTGGAAAATTCATCAGTTAGTTTCTAAGCACCATAGTGCTGTCTCAGTATCCTGTGTGTGCAGAAAAAAAAATCTTAATAAACTGCTTTTATTTTAACTTGTTCTGCATAGCCAAATAAACTAATATTCCCAGTAATTAAAATTGCATTCAGCAATATTTATATCTGAATAAGTTTTATACTGCATTTGCAAAACCTATGGAAAAAAAAAAAGAAAAGAAAAAAGAAAAAGAAAAAAGAAAAAAGAAAAAGGAAAAAAGAAAAAAGGAAAGAAAAAAGAAAAAAAAAGTATTGCAGATCTTTCCTGTATTCAGGTTTGCTGAATTTAATGAAATTCAATTTTTTCTTAATTAAACCCAAAATAATTATTTAATATTAATTTAAAATTGAAATGAATCTTTGAAAAAGAAACAGACATACTTATGTTCTGAATCTAAAACTAAGTTATGGGATTGTTTTCAAATAATAAAAAATAAAGCTCACTGAAAGACAGATTTTCAGTTTGGTGCAAATGAGGGACAGTTAATATCCATTTCATCTTTTCCTTCATCCATAGAGAACATAATATAATTTTCTTTCTCTCTAGACTGTCTAACCCAAGAAGAAAAAACTGTTCCTTGTTGTGCTTTTCTTTTCTGGATGTGTGTGATGATTAATCACTCTATGTGTCTAGATCCTATGGTAATCTCTGTCCCTGTTTCTGTCTCTACATTCATCTTTGGCATCATGTATTTAGTTTTTATACAGTCCGATTGATTTGTTTGCAGCTACAACACTGTTTTCATTCTTTTCCCTTCTGAAACGTCTTTATAGCACAAATACAAACTTGCCCATGTTCTCAAGCTGTGTAAAATTGATTTGCGAGAACAAATTGCAAAACTTAAGTGTATGGTAATACACAGGCCAGATCCGCAATGCCTGCATTAAAGATGGTACAGTGGAGTTAAGAAGGATGTGATTTTTTAGGACTTTTAAAACTTTTACATCACCTTTACTCATTTTCATCCCAACTGTCATGAAAGAAGTGGGAATCCAAATAGCTTTGTACAGTATAAACAAAAGCATCTGTTCTGTTTCCCATGTCTCTGTTGTCTCTCCCTCTCTCTCTAATGTACATCTAAGCCACCTCTCTTCCACTGAGCCAATGCAGAAACTTAGACCACATAACTGGCTGCTTCAATAGTTTACACTCAGGAAAATAATAGTTGTGTGAAGTCAAAATAATCATACAAATGCTCCAGATTTTTCATTTTAAAATGACATTGAGTGACATTTTAATATCTTTTTTTAAGGAGTTTTAAAGCATTTGAAGGGCACAGAAAGATTCCACCTCCAGTCTAAAATTTCTTTTAAATTTGGATTGATTTTTCTTTGCTCTTGAGCACAACAACTTAATCCTAGCTTTCGTTCTTTATGAGGTTGCAGACTGGAAGATGCCTATTCCTGGTCCATTTAGTGCCCAAAACCCTTACAGCAGGAGCCATCTTCATGAGAGGACTAGTCTTAGAGAAAAAGAGGCTCAGAAAAACTGGCCAGTCATATATTATTTCATTCGTATATACATTTGAGAAGACTGAAGAATCCAAAAAAAGTTTTACTAGTTTTTTGGTATGCGTTTGGAATAATATGTGAAAATGGATTCACAGGCAAATCTCAGCTTAAAATTTGTTCCATGCCTAAACATTTACTGATAAAGGACACAAAATGCTGTTTCTAGGTATCCTGAGATTCAGGGGGCCAATTTCTCTCTCTCTTCTCTTCTAGCAATATCCAGACTAGAACACCTTTCCTTATAAGAACTTCTATTTGCCTGAGGCTATTTATTATTCAGGGCTTCACTACTGTCTCCTTTTGAAGACAGCACGAGTTTTGCCATGGCATTCAGAGGAGCCAGGATTCTCTTAGTAGGTGAGTAAAACCAACAAAAAAAGCATATGATCAAGCCAGTTGGTAATTTTGGGACTGGGAGCTGGAACTCTTGTCATTAGTCTTAGTTCAGCTTCTACATATTTCAATGCAACTAATACAACTCTTTTTATTTGAAGCAATTTGGCTATAATATGTTCAGGATATACTCTAGTGTTTTTAACCATTCTCGTGCTGTTTTCTCTGAGCTACCTTGATTCCTCTTTTTTTTTTTTTTTTTTTGGCTAATGGAAATATTACTAGAATTTAGAAATGTTGTAGTACGTTGTAAATTATTTTACTGTGCCACTTACTAAATTACAGAGACTATTTTTCATAAACAAAATATATATGTTCAACAATATTAGAAATAAAGAGTCTGCATAATTCTTCTGTAGAAATAAAGAAGACAGTGGTTCCAACTAGCCTTAGGTATATAGAAGATATTGCATAGTATCAGAATTTACTATAGATATAAAATCAACAGGTAGAACCAAATATCTGAGCAACAGACCTGGAACAGCTTGATTGACAGTGCTAGTCACAGTCATTGATTACTTTTAAATGTAATGCATCCTTTAAAAGAATTAGATGTTTTTATTAATGATTTTCTTAATATCCTATAGTTAAAAACAAGAAAACAAACAAAAACCAACCAACCAAACAAAAATGAATGAACAATCAAAAAAGCAAAACAAAACAAAAAACAACACCCACCCCAAAAGAGGAATGCTATCATCAGATTTGCTATCATCTATTCCACTTGCTCTGTTGTGTTGGAAAGTTTTAGAAGCTTCTGCAAAGCATTTTGAATAACTAACATGAGCATTATTATCATGTTTAGAAATACAGAAAATGATGTTCTGCAAACATCTGTAATTCAAAGTAGATTTTCTTGAAAAAGCAAAGAGCGAGCTATCTGAATGACTAAATGTGGTAGTAGTTATATCTAAAAATATGAGACTGTAATTGCACTTCAGGGTTTGGAAGTGTCGAAGGACTAGTTTCAGCAGTACAAGTGCTGAAATAAACTTACTCTCCTAGGGCTAGAGGAAATTCTGAAGTGACTTGAGTTTCATAAATTATGAAAGCTATTGCTACAGCTAATTGAATCAGTCTCTAACAAAGGAAGGACATAGAGCAAAAAGTCAAAAAGTTCATTTCCATATCTGAGAAGGGCCTGAACTAATTAAGCAAACTTTCTTGGCCCAGCTAAATGGTAGAAATTGTAGCTGTACCTGTTTCTTCGCTATTTCCTCCTGTTGGAAGGCCAAGTCCTCTTTTTACAACACTTGAAGATTCACTGACAAATTTAGTAAAGACAAAAATGGCATGACTTTTCCTGTAATTGAAATTGCCTGTGTTTTAATGTTTTATCAAAATAAATAGTCATGTTTCATTTTCTATCCCCACTGATTATAGTCATCACTATGAGCAAGATTACTTACATAGATCCTACTACAGAGAGATTACAGTGTAGTCTATAAGACGCCAGACTATTTGTTCTTCATGACATCTGTAACGCAGAAAAAGGAAGGTACAAGGACTATCTATGAGGAAAGAATGACTATCAAAATATATATTTAAGAACCAAAAATATTGTAGCAAATATATTCCAGGTTCTCTCACATTTGCCTTGTGTTCTTACAGATGTTGATGGGATTTGGAACTAACTTTTATGCTGACTATTCTGTCCCATCTCATCTAATCATAGCAGTTGTCATTTCCTTCTATGTACAGGAAAATTTTGCTTAAAATGTTTTCTTCTGTGAATTTAGTGTATTAAGGCATGCTAAACCCTACTAATTCTTTGGAGACTGGCAGTGTGTCTTAACCTAATCTGTATCGAAGCTTAAAAGTCATAAAAAATGAGAATCTGAAGGCAAGTTAGGAGAACAAATGCTGCTCTACTCAAGGTATCAGTAATTTCCACAGGTGTCTATCCTTCAGTGCTCTTGTATATCACAACTACCGTGCAATCACAATTAATAATCCCTGGTTGGTCAGTGGGCATAAAGTCAAGCATTCCACATCTCTCAGAACCCATGAGAGATGATCATACTTCCTACCTATCACAAATAATTATCATAGATACAGATATGCAAACACTAAAGAACAGGAATTATTCCTACATTAAAAAAAAAAAAAAAAAACACCATTGTGTTGGAAACTATGCATTTATTTCCAGTACTGACAATTCTCAAATGACATTATTCCAATTCCTACAATTAAAATCAGGAAGCACTCTCATTGTCATTCCTTCCACTAAACCTTTATGGTTTTCATAAAACACACTCACTAGAAATAGTTCTTCATTTATTCACTAAGGCCGATGCAGTATACAAATTGATTTTGGTGTCCACTTTTACTGAGGGCTGTCAAAATATAGAGCCCTTTGACACAATATTCAGGATAAAAAATAGCACTTGAAATAAACAGACTCAGTATGTGAAAATGTACTCTCTTTAATATCTGAAGGCTGTTTTGTTTTGGTTTTGTTTTTTGAATGAGGTTTCTAAATGCTTTTTGTCTCAAGTGATATTTTAATCTACATATGAAGGTGCACAATGGATTATGTGTAGAAAGCACTGAAGTTATTTGTTTTCTTTTCATAAAAAACTAACATATAAAGGAAAAAATATAGTTAGTGACAGAACATTAGCCAAAAGAAAATGTTGTCCAAATTAATGGTATCTCAGAAGAGATGAGTGGTTTTTTTGTTCTTCTGTCATCCCAAAACATATCTGGTATTGCTTGAAACATTTCAGTTCTGATCCTTGAGTGCCGTTTGCATATTCTTCTAAATAGAATGATTTGGTTTAAGTGTCAGACTGAAGATTTTTTTTTTTTTTTTAATTTAAAAAAATGCTTAGGATGTTGCAAAGTTATTGGAACTGTTTTTAAAAATAATTTTACAACTAAGACTACTTTTGTAAAGCAGTTTTATTTTAATGGCAATTTATATTTTAGTGGACTATAATATCTGTATTGAACTATCTTCAGCCTTACCCCATTTTCTTACTGTGCCAGCTAGAGAAATTGGATCACTCTACAAAGATTTTTGAATCATTCAGTACTGAGAGATCTGTGTTTTGCCCAGTTCCCTCCATGTATGAGTACAGGGAATGCATTTTGTTTCTTCATGCTCTAAAAATACTCAATTCTACTGTGTGCTGGCTCTCTGCGCATGCTAGTGACCAGTAGGATCATCAGTAATGTCTTACTTGAGTGGAAAGAGAAAAAAAAAACATTCTTTGTATATTTGCTTTTTCAAGATACTTCTCAAACGCAATACAAAAGTGATTATCAATTACCTAATTATGAGGGTTACCCACAGAATAAAACTAATCATTAAACAAATCTAATTATCTTTACACAAAGCTGATTAAATGTTTATTTATGCAACAGATCCATCTCTTTGTAACAATAACTGAAAAGTTTATCAGGCAACTTGATATAAAGCCCTATTGATTTCCAAACGTTGTTTTGTTTTTGTTTTTTAAAGGAATCAGGTGTATAAATTGAAAATTGATAATATCAATGTGTTAGACTTACACTGTTAGTAACATCTCTTTTTGACACTGGGTTTTCTTCAGTTAATTCTTCTTTAAAACATTATCACATGTAAATTATGAGTGGTCACATGGTGCTGAGATATGATGTTTTCACATTCCAGTTAGGAATCCCTCTTTCTGCCTCTGTAATATAAAATATTTATAACAGTACCTTACCTCTTACTGAAGAACTATAAATTAAAATGTTATCATACGGAACTGACAAATCAGTGCTTGTTTCATCATTACTTAGATGACGCAATTTCCATTTATGTTTAGAAGGAATAATTATCTTTAAAGAAGAGATTGATGAAAGTAGAATGATCTTTTTCGATAAAGTTGTTGATTTTTTTTTCAAGAGTTGAACATGAGTGTAAAATAGTTACTAGTTTAATTTTGTAGACTTCACTTGCAGCCCATTTGACCACTTTGATATAAAGAGTTGGGAATTTACTATTGATCTTCATATTATGGCAATAAGCAAATAGTTACGGAAAATTTTCAAAGGAAATAATGTAAAAGTCAGTCTGAAAGACAATATATTCTGAATATCATGTTGTAGTAACTTTTCAGTTTGCTCATTAAAAGCTAGAATCAAACCAGTATTTCAAATTATAAAAATGCTGTCCTGAATGAACTACTGTAACTTCCAGTGGTGACTTCAGAGGATGACAAAGTATCAAAAGGATCACAGAAAATGTAAATATTTTAATGGGTTTCTAGACTTTTCAGAATTAACACTAGTTATTTTTGATCTTTTGTATCAAAGGAGCCACAGGTGCTTGTTTTTTAAAATGAAAGGTTCTATCGACTTCAAATATTTACAGGATGTGTCAAGAAGGGGAAATTTATTAGCCAGCCAACATTTTACATAGAATCACAGAATCATTTTGGTTGGAAGAGGCCCTCAAGATCATTGAGGCCAACAGTTGACCTAACACTGTCACTAAACCGTGTCCCTAACAACCTCATCTAAATGTCTTTTAAACACCTCTAGGGATAGTGACTCCACCACTCCCCTGGGCAGCCTGTTCCAATGCCTGAGGTTTCATTTAAGACCTTTCTTCCTAGTACGGAAGCCAGGAATTTAGACAGTTCTAAGCACAGGCAGAATTTATCCATTTAGTCTATCACGTTAGAGGATGGTTTCACTTTACTGCATAAAAAATACAAAACAAAAACATGAGGTGATTTCAAATTGTCAGACCAGGCCTGGTTATGTGTCAAGATGGTGGCCAGCCAAGATTTCTGTTACAGGATACAGAATTACTAGCATCTGTGGTTTTGGTTTTGTTTTTTCTGTTTTTGTTTTCATACAGTTGTTTTGCTGTGCTTTTTTTTTTTTTTCCCTTTTTTTTTTTTTTTGGTGGTGGTAATGTCATATTAATTCATAATGCAGTATTAAAAAAAAAGTTGTGGTTCATGTGCTATTCTTCTCATTAGAGTGTGAATATCCACGGAAATACCATGTCATCAAATATTTCTGTTCTTGTGCTTCTTCCTTCAGGCAATACTTTGCATTATCATCCAGATGATTGTTTGGAAAGTTGTAATATGGATTTCATCTCAGTCTGATTGACTAAACCCCAGCTCATATGGCACTATTTCCTAGAGCCAGGATTTAATCAGAGTGACTTGATAAATGTCTACATCAGCGTTTTTTCTCATGAGAAATGGTTTGTACTGGTAACAAGACCATTTCATACATATTTGCAGAACCAAATGAATTGTATTGATTAGCAACACTTAATACCTATTCATGCAACCATTTCAGTGGATGTTTTAATTTTCTAATTTTAAATCTTTTATATTTGAATACTCAAGTCAATAGTCAAGCTCATTGGCAATGCATATTGTTGTTGGCCACAGATTAGAATACTGAACTACTTAAAGAGGTGCTGCCTCTTGGGATTGAGATTGGTATCATCAGCTTTCTAATAAATATTCAACTATGGAGACAAAGCATTTTTTAAGACCTGCAAGGTCCCTGTTGTGCTGAATGTTTCATAGAAAGATGGTTGAATGCACTAAAACTTTGTCATGCTGAATATTGACAAAGAATTCAATTTACGTCCAAACTATAGCTTTTTTCAATGTGCTTTTTTAGCTGCTCTGATTCATTTATTCCATCAATTCATAAACATAATATTAAACTATGTCACTTTTAGTAATTTCAGCACATAAAGCAAATGTAAATCAAGTTAAACAAGACTCTAAACCCAAGACTTCATCATCTCTGTCCAGTTAAGTGGTGATTTCAAAAGTAAACACCGCTAAGCATGTTTCATCAAAAACTGAAACCAAACTGGTATGAGTCAAATGTAACACTCAATGACGCTGTCCCAAAACTGAAGACTTTTGGGGGCGATTTACAACAGCAGCAGATGAAATAAACTGTTAAGACTTGCAAAACTTAAAAACTTAGTGTTCACCCACTAAATTGCCAATAATTAAAAAAAAAATTCACATTAAGAAAACTTCTAGACACTCCTATGATTTTATATTCTATTTGTCACCTCCCAGCATAGGTACCAATCTCTGAATACTTTTGTGTTTTGGGATACTCTCAATTTCTCATTTAAAGCAATTTTATTTTACTGTGTTCCAACGCTTGTACAGCCACAGGAATGTCGAACTCCCACCAAGTAAGCATCCTAAATCCAAGGCCACAGTGTCATTCTGCTGCTTTCCTTTTGATAACACTATATGTTAGTGTTCCCAAGAGAGCAGAAAAGGTTTGAACACGGTAGGATGAAAGTGCGTTTTCCGTGAGTACTCAGGAGTGATTGTATGAGACAAAAGATTTTATGAACTGCATGTAGTGTAATGTAAAATGTTTTTTCAGTGAATCCCCGACATTGTCAACAATGTTATTCTAAAGCTGATTTTGCAGTAATGTCTAACTAGACCAGCTGCAGCAGAGTAGATGTCTGGTTCAATAGTAGGTAGGCATGGCAACACAGAGCTGACTGACGCTAAAGATGCACAGAGAAATACTGACAAAGCTGATGTCACAGCTCTTGACCACTACAAGACAACTTCTGATCTGGACTGGTGCAGGTTATGGAAATGGTGTACCACGTGAGAGCAGCATGCAATTGGATCTGTGACTTGGGATCTTCCCGGAACAGGGTCATGACAGGCATGAAGATCACTGGTTGTACATAGATATTCCAAACGTACAAAATAATTCTGTGTTCAATAAGGCAGCTGAGCGGTAGCAACCATTTCTGTTCCCTGACAAAGTCTTTCGGGAGGAAGGCAGAGCATGCCATTGTTTCTTTTTATTCTGTAGAAAGATAGGTTTTTTCTTTTTATTTAGACCCAAGAAAAGGTATTAATATAATTGCTACAATAATATGTATCTTTGCCTTTGTATTAGTCACAAAATCAAATTTTACAAACATACGAAAGCTGGCTAGAAAACCATGAATGTGGAAGTTACATTACTTACATTGTTATTCATTCTCTACAAAACAATGTGCATCAAAACTTTGAGTTAACTTTTCTACATATACCAGTACAAGCTGGGTACTGTGATGCTGCAGTATGAGCCTCTGTCCTTCGGAATAGAACTGGGGGTCCCACTTTAGCTGCCTGCAATCTTTGTATGTGTATAGACAGTAATGGTGAAAAATGCATGCTGCTCAGAACACATTTTGAAGTAACAAATGATGTACACCATATGGAGCTTTGCAAGAGCTCCTTCACTCCTCATTTATTACATGTATTGATATTTTTGCACACAAAAATACACCAAGGAGAAACACTCTACCTTCATGTGTAGTCCTGGAGTGAAGAGAGAGCCAAAACCACATTTCGGGTATTTCAGTCAACTTAAATATAACGTGTGGCACCTAGCCTAAAGTAGCTGGTTCTATCACAGAAAAGCCAAATTTGAATTCTTTGCTCTCTACTGAGGATGCTTTCCAGTAAATGAAAAGTTTTAGAAAGCAAACAGAAAAAGACAACAAGCGCTTCCTGCCTGAGAATAGGAAATCATTAATTCCCGCTATTGGGCTACATCCCCAAAGCCTCTTAAATTGTATTGTATAAAGTTATGCAGCAATTTAGTATCTGTGCCTTGCCAATAGCCTTTGTTGCATGATTCAGGTGCTTATGTTGTTACTTTTGGAACTCATTATCCTTTGGGAAATCTTTACCATTTCTAGCTTGTTTCCATTTCTCCCATTATAATAAATTATTCAAAATCCCCTCTGTGTCTTCATTAAATGGTTTCTATTCAAATTGGCCTCTATAGGTTAATGAGGGCTCTAAATATGCTTCAAATGGACCCAGAGTTCATAGGTTGTTGATTTATTATTTTCTCGTGACAGAATACTGCACTGAAAGCTATTTCCTTTCATTTATCTGATGTACTATGTTCACAGTCATTATGGAAAATACAGCAAGAAGTACTTTCTGAAATTAGAGATATTTCTTCATTTCCAACTATGCATGAATGTGCACATGTATTAAGAACGCTATGGGATTCATTTTGAAGGTCTTAGAATCATGATGTATAATGGTGAAACATTCTGCAATCCCATAAGTTATTATTTCCATTGGAGATAATGGCTTATGGTCGTGAACACTCTTGGGACAAAACTGACTATGGGAGTGAAATTTAAATTGTGTTACTATGGCATATGTTGTGCCTAGATGTCTGCACATCTTCAGTAGAGTAAATGAAAAGATTTAAGCAATTAAACAGTGAATAAAGTAGAAGTCTGCATTCATGGCTTAAGACAGAATCAATCAATAACATATTATTACTTTTTAATATTTATATTGGACGCTTTCTGAAAATAAGGTGTGCACACCATTTTCCCCAGAAGTATGACACAGTTAAGGAGCTGAGATTGAAAGAAAAGCTTTCTGAAATCTTAGATAGTTTAATTATAATATGCCATGATTTTAATACAACTTTTCTATGTTTATCAGACCACTCTTTACATTTTACAGCTGTTATTTGTATTTCCAATTATTAATCTTCCTTATCTTGATGAAATAAGCTTACATAAGTATAGCTCCTAGAGCTACTCATCCCTCTACCTTTCTGAAATTCTTTTAGAAACTTCCCTATGTAAAAAATTAATATTTGTTTGCAGCAGTATCAAGGCATTATGTACACTCCTTACCAAGACTTTTCATGTCTGATCTGGGTGAGCTGGCTTTTTGTAATTGCATGTGTAACGTTTAGCTCCGGTTCCACAAGATGATCTACAAGATCTTTATATGCGCTTATACCCTTTCAGTAACCAAAGGGACTAGTGTTCTGACCAAATAAGTCAAGATTACATCATTGGCAGGTCATTGACATAAAATAAAATTATTTTAAATTTTCTGTTACACCTTTTCAGGGTAATTAGCATCTCTTCGCATGTTTTAAGTAAATGTTATATTACATGTAGTAATAATCTGTTATTATTTATTATTTGTTCATGTTGTCATTGCAATACTATAGCAACAATTTCTATTCCCTTTCATAACCCATACAGTGGCAATATTTATGTGAACAATGCTTTGTAAAAACTTAAAACAAGTTTCACATTCGATGCTGGATTTATTTCAATCAGACGCAGAAAAAATTTGCATATTCTCAATTACATTCAGACAGTTTTCAGAGCGAGATGTTGTTTATTCTCAACTGAGGTTAACTTGAAGTTTCTTGACAAACAAATTGTAGGTGAAATGTATCAACCTTCTTAATCCTGGTCTCATTAGCAGATGAAGATTTCAAGAAGTCACTCCTTTTGTTTGTAGTACTCTTGCATGGCAAACCTCCACAGTAAAAAATCTGCAAGTGTTTGAGGCAGCTCTTTAAAATTATTTGATCTCTCCTCATTTTAAATAGTGCTGTTATTTTTGAAGATGACATTTTGTGGTAATCAAATTACTGACCAGATGCCATGCAGAGTACAAAAACCCAAACCAACAAACATTGCAAAAGATAAATAATAGTAGCTTCTCTATTAAAAACAATAAGATTCTGGGGTGTTGAGAAGGAAATGGTAAAGATATAAAAGAGGAGTAACAGAAAAATGGTTAAATCAGGCACTGTTTGGTTTGTCTGTAACTTTGTTACATTTCAAAGAAGGTCAAGGACAAAAAGGTGTACTTGGCCTAGTAAAAACACTAATTTAAAAACTGTTACATTTAGCATGTTTTGGTTTTGTGTGTGTGTGGTTTTTTTCCTTCTCGTTTTGATTTTTTTTTTTTTAATTGGGAGGGGGAGTGTTTGTTTTTTGTTGTTGTTTTGACAAAACCTTTTTTTTCTTTTTTTCTCTCAGTATTTTCTACCTAGTTTTAAGGAGGACATGTATCAATAGTTATAACATTATGTATCAAGGCAACTGTTGAATGATCTGTGTGCAACAGAAGCAACTAATTTTGGTATGACAATGTCGAACACAGTTAATAGCAAGATGGATTTCAGATGCAAAGTTGTATCTATTCGTGAAGAGACTGGTTGGGACTGGCAGGCAAGATGCTTAAAGAACAGTCCTGAGAATAGTCTATTTTACTGGCAGGAGTTGAGACCACATTTTCAAACAGCATCTCTGCTACTCTTTGTACAAGCGTGTCGTATATTCCTTATTTATGATGAGCTAGCGGAGAGGTAGTAGGAAATCATGCAATATTTCCTTTTCACTAAATTTTTCTTCATGCGGTTGTCTTTTCCCTTCCCTGCAACTTACTTCTCTCTGATGAAGATATGGGTCAGAACACTTACGTGAACTGCACAGCATATCTGTAGCTACACTATATCTTTCAGGACAACAAAGAAAATTGATTGAAAAAAACCTGAATAGTGCCTAAGGAGCTAGAGCTTCCAGTTAGAAAACAATTTGCACTAATGACATCTTGCCCCTAAATCAGGGTTGCAGACAGATGTCTCTGCTCATTCAGCATGCAGAGCCTGTGTCTAACTGTGCCACTTTGGACCTGTGGTCTGCTTCCATCATAAATGTCTAACACGCTCATTTACAATCCAAATTATGCTTCAAGGTCCCTTTTCACTTAAGAGTACTACTGTTTCTTTTCTGTGAGGAGTCTTGATAGGACTTTCTGGCAGGCCTTGTGTGAGCCCTTCTTCTTGCATACATATGAGCATCTTCTTGGTATTTGAGCCTGCTGCTCTAGTATTTCGGTAGTCTTCCCCTGAAACTGCCAAAGCTGCAAGTGTTCCTTTTAGATTAGCTGTTTTGCTTTGACATACTACAGCGGGAGATGCTTGGAGGTAAAGAATACCCATACAGCCTACTCCATACATTGAGTTTCAGTCTGTCTTTTTTAGGAACAGAAAATGGTGAGTGGTTTGGACCTTCACAGTGAGCAGCGAGGACCAATACGTGTTACACAGAGAGGCTAATTAGAGCAGAAAGCTGCCAAAAAGACATCCACTTAACAGCTTTCTTAGCTGAGCTAACATTGGTGAGGCAGAGTACTTGGGAATATTTTTTACAGCAGAAACAGCCTAGGTAATGTGAGTAGTTATTTGTCTGAATTTTCTGTTTGTTGAATATACATTCCTCAACTTGTTTTGATTACACTCCAGATTTGTATTTCTCATCTGAGTTTATAGAAAGAATCCTAAAATGCACATATTATCTTATCATACTTATTTTAATTTTTGCCAGAAAAAAAGATACTAACCATGTAGCAAAGGACCCCAGGAAACACTATTGTCACACAGAAGAGACTCACATTTTGGACCATAGCCAAAAGTATACCACACAGAAACTGATTGAAAGAGCACTCTTCAAGCAGATTAAAAAATTCTGGGGTTGGTGTAGGTTCTTTAGCCAGGACTCTTCATATTACATAATTAGATAAATTGTTTAGATTCCAGTAACTAATGTTTGGTCAGCACGTCCTTCACTGAGGTAGGTTTTATGAAGTTGTATATACATGGATATAAATGTAGATTTTTCTCACGGTGGCAGTGATTTAGACATCTCTCTGTATTTGAGTCTAATTGCGCTTCTGTAATAGCTTCTAATTTCGTTAATTGTTCTTTAATAAAACAGAGATTTCCAACAATGCTTTGTGAAACTGTCAGAGCAAAGACACTTGTCTGCTTACAGCATTGATGTGACCCATAGCATTACTAACTACAATGATATGTAAATATGTTTCTTGTACAGTTTGCTTTTTCCATTGTTTCAGTTCTAATTTCTCTCCTTGGCTTAGCCAAAATTGTTTGGAAAACCCTAGGAGGACTCATTAGCCCCCCCATTATATATGTAATTTGTTGACATTTTCTTCAGTGTGACAAGAAGCTCTCTGCAAACAGTCAATGCAGTATTACTAGCCTCAAGCATACTCTTATCTGATTGTTGCTAATCTACTAATTTGTGTTTTGCTGAGAAGGAGATGCTAAAGATTTTGATTAGTTGGATTCATGCTTAGGTATCACACTGTTGTCTGCTCCTAGCTGTTTACAGCTGTTCCAGCTCCTGGAACTATAGATTCATTGTCATCCACTGGCAAAACTTCTCCCAAGTAACAAGTGATAGGACTAGAGGAAATGGCCTCAAGTTGCACCAGGGAAGGTTTAGATTGGATATTAGGAAAAAAATTATTCACAGAAAGGGTTGTCAGGCACTGGAACAGGCTGCCAGAGAAGTGGTGGAGTCACCACCCCTGGAGGTGTTTATAAGGCATATAGACAAGGCTCTTAGGGACATGGTTTAGTGCTAGATTTAGGTTATGGTTGGACTCGATGATCCTGATGGTCTCTTCCAACTGAAATGATTCAATGATTCTAAAACTCCCCCAACACTCAGCTACCTGGGCACCTGTAGGACAATATGTTTCTGGTAATATTTTACCATTTTTGAGAAATATTTATGTCATTTGAAGAACTGTGTACTTGACACACATTTCAAAGTACCTGTATTCTTCCCACACAATGGAGTTCTTGGATCCTCTGTTACACTCAGAATCTTGTTTATGGGTGAAGGAAGTCTACCTTATTTATAAGAATGAAGCCAAGAATTTATTGTTAGCATAATGGAAATCTTAACAGTCTAGTTCAGGAATCATCTCTAGTCTAGATTAAATTATTACAGAAAACCAAAGAATAATGATGCAGTTGGAGTACTTATGTGTAGAAAATGTTGCAACAATATCAATAATACAATTAAAATTGTAGCACATACTCTTCATTTCTATCCCTTTTCCTGGTGGTATGCTCACTCTTCCACTGCTGTTCTGGGTATAAAGGTCAGTGGTTTCATGATGACATTGCTGGTGGGGTGGGTTTATGGTAAGTCAGCATCTGGAGTCCTTTGCCAGGAGGAATATGATGTCTTTGTTAATGATTTCTTCCCTTATTTTTCTTCGCTTTTCACTTCAGGTCATTTATATATGTTTGCTAGCATACAAACCCATTACTCTTCAGTGGTACACAGTTCCAGGTTACATTCGAATTTACTATGTACGTTAGATACTCTTTCTTTGTTCTCTTTCTCACCCCTAGAACCAGTTATGCCCAGCTCCAGCTCTGTATTTTTTTTCACTAACCACTAGTGAGTCAAGTGGTCTCCAGTGTCAAGCCTGTGTCACATCATGATATGCCTTTACTCATTCATGCCACACCCTAGGTCTTCTCAAGGTTACCAACATCAAACATCTCTATAATACATTGTTGTGTTAAAGTGGTAAATATCTCATTCTACCTATATATATATATATGTGGTTTTTTTACTGCCCTCTCTATAAAACTATGGCTGTACCACACACAGCTAAACAAAAATAAAATAAATTAACCTTAGACAACTGGTCAATTAGGGAAATTGCTGTCACAGCTAAGCCAAGTAAAATGAAGCTGTGGGAAGGTCAAGAAAAGTTCAAAAAGAGCAAGCCTGACAAAAGAGAAGTCTTTCCACTTGTTTGTTATTCTCCATCATGGTCTTCTGTAAAGATGGATGAACTGCAAGTTTGTAACCTCTACAAAAGACCATGATTCTGAATCAAGGAAAATCCCACAGTCATTCTTTGTCTTTTCTCCTTCTTGTATGAGAAATAAATAAACCAGGTCCCAAAAAGATCATGAGAGTCATTGCTGCAGAGATACTCCACCCTTCCATCCCCAAGAGATGTGTTAAACATGATTGACAACCTTCATTTAAACTGGCAATGGTTTTCAAGTTCTGCTCAGACTAGCAATTAACACCAGCCTAAACCCCCATAAGCTTCCAAGCACTCTTGTCTAATTTACTTACCAGTTATCACAATATGTTCCAAATTATTAAATATAGGGTCAGTGGAAAAACTGTATCTGAAGCAAGTCTAGATTTTTTTACCTGTTTATGATACATCATATCACAGTCACCGACCACACTGGACATTTTTAAATATTCAGTATGAAAATTTGTCTGCTAAGTTCCCTTTGTTTGTTCTACCTTTATTTGTCTTTTGAAATATAAACTGACATTTGAAGATTAATGTGACATTCTCATATCTCACTACTTTTATTTCCTAACATATATCAAGACCAAAACAACATTAAAAGAATGTTTGAATTACAAACATGATTGTATCAGTCTTTGGAACAACGTAAAATTGGCCACCAAACCTAGCTAATAGTATGGTACCTTGAATAAAATAAAAATAAAAAGCATATTTGACAGCAAGTAACACACTTATTATCTTGAACTTATGGCTTGAAAATTAAAATCAGCAATCTTAAGAAATGCCATATAAATTAAGACGTGTAAAAAGTAGTTCTCTTTCTCTTTGTGTAAATGCAGCCTTTAGAATAGGGATACTTACATTTCAGTAATCTCAGAATCACGCAATTAAAAAACAGCGTTACTGGTATGAAGCCAAGTTTTAAAATACAGGTTTTAAAGTTCATAGCAAACTCTGGTCCAGGGAACATTTACCAGTGCCTGTATAAAACTGACTGTATTTTATTTGCTCTACCTTCTTGTTTACAATAAAGATCAGGTAAAATGCATAAAGACATTTGCAGTATATAAAATGAGATTGTTAATAGGTATTCAGTATAAAGAAATGTAGTCCATAGGATTGTTTCAAATAATGTTTGAATCACTAGCAACAAGTCCACTTGCTGGTTAAGATACCTGCAATACTGTCCTATACATCAGGACAGAGTCTTTCTTCTGCTCAAGCCTTCCTACTTGCATGATGATCTGATAATATCTCTGCATTTTCAATACTTCAGTGATCAGATAAGTCTAGTTTAAAGTGAACTGTCTGACAAGTTTTATAGATACTGTTATAATGAAGTATTATTGTGAACTCCAGTCTTACAATACCGTTGTTAGTCAACTATTTTGTGATACTTTTGGAAGACTTTCTTCATTGTACTGGGACCAGTAATTAAGGGAAGCTACTTTGACAGATATTTTGTCACTTATCAGTAAGATTTGTTTTAGTTTTTTTCAACTAATTAATAGAAAAAAATTAGACATTATTCTATAATAGTTGGGTTTGTAATTCAAAACGTATTTTGATGTTAAAGATGTAAAACCGAAAGTGAAAGAAGTGTTTGTTTGTGATTCATGACAAAATCACTTGAAATGTTTCTAATCCTATTTTTCATTTGTCTTGAGGAAACAAGATCATAATATTCCTCTGCGGTGTAAGGAGGGAATGAAATATTAGTAACAGGAAATTGAGCATAGCATTATAAACCGCTCTTGTGGCTGATCAAAAAGCTACTATTTTTTTGAATTATTACAGAAAAATAGAGGATACAGATTGGGTTTTAGATGCACAGATTTTTCTTTCTAATTCGTGTCCTGTAAAGAAATTAGTCTAGTGGTAGTGATGATATGATTGACAAATGTCTGTAGAATATGCTGGAGGAGGAACAGTCCATTAAACTCTTACAGAGTGTCTATCTCTAAAGGTGAGAAGATACGAGTAAACCTCAAAGCTTATTTTGTCTTTTGTTTTCAGCCCTGATCCCTAGCTCTGTAAAATCTGTGAACATAACTCCACTAAATTTATGGGACATGGGTGTTTTCTGAGTGATTAGCAGCAGTGAGCCACAGTACAGGGTGGGTGGGATGAGCCTTGACAAGAGCAAGAGACTGCAAACTCCTGTCCAACCACCTGCTAATTCCTTTCCTATGTCATCTCTGTAGCCTGCTGATTCTCATTCCTGAAGTCCTCAGTACACACTTAAGAGCTTTTATATTGCTGCTGTGCATATTTAGTGCAGTTATGATACACAAACATTTATGTTTAAACAAAAATATTTGAAAATCCATCATGATCAAACATTTGTAATTTATTTTCAACTTTGGAAAGATTTAAAAGCAGCATTTGTAAAGTGCTCAGTCTCTTGTTGGACCCTCCAAACTTTAATATGGATTTCTTCTCTGAATACTTTTTGTATCATTAATAAATACATTTTTTCCTGTATACTTTTTATATTGTTTACATTACTTTTCACTGCAGTTTAATATTGGAACCATTACATTTTATAGCCCCATAAAGTTATAAAGGCTATACCAATTTCTAACATAATATTTTTTATGGAAATGACAAAGATTTTCCATGAAGTCAGCCTTACAAAAAGGCCTGTAGTGCTGCTCTCCACAGACGGTAATAATAGCAATAATATTTATTTAGTACCTTTCATCTAAGATTGGCAAATATTTTGCATGAAGTCCCAGCTCTATGTTTGCTTTAGACTAAGCCACTGCATTTTGTCTCAGCAGGAGTATGAAGGTAAATCAGAGTATTGCTTTTATAGATGCAATACCAGTTATAAGAATGTAAATGATATGATACCACCTTTGTAGAGATTTGGTCATCAGTTGTATCAGGCATCTTCCTTTTCTCATTATATTTAAAAAAAAAAAAAAAAAAGGGGGCGGGGGCAGGATATAGCACAGAATACTGACACCTCACTCTTTACCTACAGTTCTTTTGAGAGCCATATGCACTTTTTTCCCAATTATTTGAGTCTTAATTGTGCCGCAAGGTAAATAGATATTTTCCTACTTTTCTGAGTGGAAAATTGAATTGCAAGAATTAAGGTGATCATGAAGGTTCATATCAGCAGTGAGGGAGGGTTTGAGGTACAATACATTGTTCCAAATGAATAGTTCTTCATTTTAGTGATTTGATCAGTATCTTTAGAGTGTGGTTCATTTAACTTTGGTGCATATTGGAAAGACATACATTCGCCCAATTCAGTAATGCTACATATAGTGTATTTTTTTTTTCTGCATGCAGAAGGGAACTTGAAATAATGTCATTATGACAAAAAAAAAGACAAAAATATTCTATCTCCTCTTAGCATGGCTTTCTAAAATCTCTGAGCTCCCAGTTACCTATTTTTTTTTTCTTCCAATCAAGTGAAAATTATTTACTTGTCAGGGACAACCCAATACTATCAGATTTTTTATGTTATGTTGGAATGCTTTCATCAAAACAAGTTATATTTGAGCACCTTTAGTTCTAGTAAGCTTTGATGATGTTTCATTTTTTTAAGATATAAAATTGGAAAGAAATCTCATGCAGTATTAGCAATTTCATTTCTTCCAGATAGTTCAAGTTTGTCCTGCAAGCCAGAAGCTTTACATCTCCTGAACACAATAAGAATGTTGTTGATGACTTGGTTTTGCAAGAGTTTAATCCTTTTGTAGTGCGCAAATAGAAATGCAGTGCTGAAATATCCAGAAGAACAACTTCAAGCTGTTGTATTAGTAACATCGACTTATTACCATGGAAATGTCACTCTGCTAGGATTTAACTTGAATATTAGAAATCATAGTCTGTTCTGTGAAAGAACTGCATTTTTAAGATTATTATTTTATATGCTTAACATAGGTAAATGACAAATAAAACCAAAGACCGGTAAAATGATTGATGCTGTTCCAAGTATATATTTGAGTTCTCCCCTCCACTTAGTGTTTTCTTACAAAATTGTACAGAAGTTCTTTGAAAAGCATTTCGATTGCTAGAGCTATTATGTGAATACTCAGAAAATATTCAGTTTATTTCACTTAACATCAGGACTAGAACTTTTTTTAATTTTAATAAAAAAGTTAAAAATATGATTTGGACTCTTGTCAGTCCTTACTCGATAATTGGTATCATTTCTTCACCAGTTCTTCAGCTCTAGTCATAGCTGCCAAGATCATTTTCCTTTTTACTTGACATATTACTGCCTCATATTTTAGTCTCTGCTTACTTGTTTGTTTTCCCACTGCAGCCTCATAGCCTGGTAGGTATGGAATTACCATTATTTGTAACAGGTCACAGGCTTTGTACCAAGTTAACACAGACTTCAAGTCTGTCTGAACCTCCTTAGAGACTGTTTTAGCTTGTAATACCAGTTATCTAATGACCATATGACCATTGACTACTCAGGTTTAGTCTTTGCTTAGTTTGGAACAATCGTGCATCTATTTTTATTTATACTACAGCTAATACAGAAAAAACAAGTTACTGGCTAGAATGAACTGTCTATGGCCCTAGAACAAAATGCAGTGTAGAGGACTGCATGCATGGGAAGATGAAAGAGTTCATGCACAGGATGACAGTAGAGGCAACAGGCCTATAAATTACTCAGCCATGGTCATAAGATGACTGCAGCCTTGGGAGCTTGGCAAAATCGGTGTTGGGGGTAACAAAGAGAACAAAGAACAAGTATCCTACATATGTAACACACACCTTATACAGTGAATTAAGGTATAATGTGGATTTTCAGGAAGAGGAGGAAAGGATAAAGTTTAAAGTATGCTAGAAAACATATCAAGATCACGCCAAGAGGACCCTAGGGTCAGAATGAAGAAATGGTAAAGATTAATAGCTTACTCATTTCGGTGAAGGCTTTAAGATGCTGAAGAATTTTGCTGTAAACCTCCCTCTTCATATTGAAGTTGTTGACTTTAGGACCCAGGAGGGCAGTGGAAGGCTCAACATACCACCAGAAAAACCGGTAGATACTAGGAAGTTTGTATATACATCATTTTAACTGTGTATAATTTGAATTAATGATAATTGTTCCATTATAGCGGTAAGACCTTAATTAGAGTAACAGTAAATTATTGGTTTTGCATATATGGTATGTTCCTCTTGTCTGTAATAAGATTCTGATAGTAAGAAAGAAATGAGAACTCAAGCAACCTAATCTGTGACTTACATGCAATGAATTGGTGATACCTTTCAGTGCAGTATTTTTACTCTTCTTAACTCCATCTTTCCTTATGGTCTATTTTCCTGTTGTCCTGTGTTGTCTTACGCCTTTGTCATTCTACCAGCTTATCACATCCATCCACTTTTCAGATTTTAGCTTGGACCAGAAAACTCCTGATGCACACTGCCTTGAGTGTTTATTATCCGCTCATTAGCTCCTCTTTAAAATCTGTCCTTATAAGCCATAGAAGATACAAAAGAATTAACGGTGAGCTGGTAAGCACTGGGACTCTGTTCTTCTGTTTGTTTTTTGTTGTTGTTTTGGGGTTTATTTATTTATTTATTTTTATGTGCAAACGAATCAATTTAAAAGATACTTCTTATGCCTTTCTACCTTCTCGATTACCTATCAATCGTAAGAAAGGATACTGCATTTTTCAATGGAGTTCTTCAGACTCTTTTTGCTTGGAAGTTTTTTTCTCCAATACAATGTCATGCAAGCTATTTTGCTTTTTACATTTCCATAATTACAAGAATGTTCTTCAGGAACAGCATCCAAAGGCATACAGAAATAAGGTGTGAAATCAATTTGTGCCTTTACAAATCTACCTGTTATAACATCAGCTTTTCAACAAAAAAGTAACTGCATTATTGTACAGCAGCATGAGGACATAATCCTGATAGAAGCCTCTGTTCTCTACAGTCATAATGATTCAAAGTTAAAAGAACTAAACAGCTTCCATTCTTTTGCACTTGCTTTTTGACAATACAAATACTTAAAAATAAGAAAAAGAAAAAACAAATGAAAAAAGGATTAATGCTCCTCTTTAGATCCTGGGACAGAAAATGAGTAAGAGCAAAGTTAGATTTATGACATTGTTGTACACTGGACTTTTGGTGGCTAAATATTGTTTGATCATCTTGTGCATTTTCAATGTTTTTACTTTGTATTATTTACTTTTATCTTATGAATAGTTGTCTGTTGCTTATAAAAATTAAGATTTAATAAAGTTTAATGATCCCACACTTTAAAAAGCTATGTATTTTTCTGTAAGACTGCAGGCTACTGGCTAAACTAGCCTGTAGACTAACAGCCACATTTTTTGTCGAATGTCTACGCACTTCATTACGCAGCTATTACCTTTGATTTACTTTTGTTCAGTCCTGAAGTAGTTCCCATTACATTTCGTTATATCTCTGCGGGGTATTAGATTTCTGAAAATCCAGCCTCTATATAGTAGTTTTATTGATTTAAGAAATGGCATTTGTTAATTCAAGCCCAGAGGCTACAGTTGGTTGCTGAGTCTTCATAGAGACCTGGAGGAGAGCAGTAAGTAATAAATACTCTGAGTACTTCATTGTCCATATGCCATGCCTTTCTAAAAGCATAATATATACACCCTTTAGAAAAAGACAGAGAAAGATGATGTTTTTGTGGCTGACGCACTGTGCAAGCTACAGAGATTCTGCATCCTCCAGGCTGGGTTAACTACGTAAACCCTACTGGAGAGAAAAGGCAGAAAAGAGGCATTGCTATCTGGTGCAGTCATGGATACAACTTCACAAGTGACCATTCTTGGGTTTGAGCAGTCTACAGTGACCTGAGCTGTGTTGTGATTGTCTCGTCATAGAATCATAGAACAGTTTGGGTTGGAAGGGACTTTCAAAGGTCACCTAGTCCAACCCCCCTGCGATGACCAGGGACATCTTCAACTAGACCAGATTGCTCAAAGCCCCATCCAGCCTGGCCTTGAGTGTCTCCAGGGATGGGGCATCTACCACCCCTCAGGGCAACCTGTGCCAGTGTTTCACCACCCTCATTGTAAAAAATTTCTTCCTCATGTCTAGTCTGAATCTCCCCTCTTTTATTTTAAAACCATTACTCCTTGTCCTATCACAACAGGCCCTGCTAAGTCGTCTGTCCCCATCTTTCTTATAGGCCTCTTTTAAGTACTAAAAAGCACCAATAAACAAAATGAAACAAAACTTCCATTTCAAACAGTTGTGCTCACCTGCAGTGGAGACACCCCCTTCAAACGCTCAATGCATATGTGCTTAGACATCTGTGTAGCTTCTGCCATTGTTTCAAAGTCTTTCACTTACAACATTTTTGAGCTTTAAAAACTCTAAGACATTATTCACAACACTTAAACTTGCCATACAGACCTTATAATTAGCCTTGTATTTTTTGAATAGGTGAAACTGTATCTTAACTAATCTGCTTCAGGTGAACATGTTAGTCTCATGAGAAATAAAAGAGGGGGAAGAGCTGAAAAGCAAATTATGGAAAAAATAAATCATATCATGCTACAGTGTCAGCATCCTGCTCCTCATCCATTTTTCACTATCTTCTAGTGTCATTGTAACCTTCCGCACAAGGTTAAATGTCACAGTGTGGTTGAATCAAAATAGCAATATTTCTAAGATATGAAAAATATTATACCATTGACTATACCATATTTCCTAGAGAGAGATGTTACAAAGACAGGTTAGCACACTGAAAAGAATAGTTAGACTGATTTCTACATTTGAACAAAGACGTGTCGGTATTATGAAATTGTATAAATGGCACCACATACTCAGGCCAGAAATTATTTCTGTCAATATCCCAGGTTTCTTCAGTTTTGTATCTCATTCTTGTATATAAATTTGTTATGTTTTATGTGGCTTCACATTTAGTTTAGCAAGCCAAAAATTATAAATCAGATGTTTTCACTTTGATTGACCCCAAAACAATATACATAAACGACAAAATAAAGGCAGAGCTGATTAGTATGGGAGACAGAGGGGATGAGCATCTCCAGGAAATGAGAATTGAAGGAAATGCTTAAAACACACATGCAGGTCGAATTGTTCAAAACAGCTTACAATATTTCCTAACAAATAAAATAATATTATTACCAGAAAGAGCTAGGGCATGTCTCAGACATCAGTGAAAGGTGCTCCTAAGCAGACTCTAGTGAGGGATGTCATACCAGACAGTGAAATGTAGGTAACAATGCCCTATTTAACATCACTATGCTACGTTTGCCTCCTCATAGTCTTATTTCATCCCTGCTCTCTTTCTTTCTTATAGGGATCTGTGATTTTTTGGTCACCCTTCTTTGCCTGCTATCTCTTCATAATCTTATGAAACTTAGTACACAAACATGTAGACCTAGAAAAATCTTGAGTTTTTCACTTAATTTCCCTGGATAAGGTGTCCTTAATCCACATCCTTACAGATTTTTATTTTAATTAAAGCCTTCATTTTTGAATTTTTTTTTTCAAATTTCTTTTCTTAGACCACCATGTTAGGATTTGATAGCAATATATATTTCCAGTATAGAACTTCCAGGATAGTTTCAAAAACAGTAAAAAGGAACACTTCCTTTAGTAAATTTTATATTCATCTAATGTCTTTCTAAAAAGGGAGAAGCAAATAAAGTGATCAGTTTTCTATAACAACTTGTATACGTCAGGATAGGGAAGAGCTGTTCAATTGCTGAGATGGGACTAAAATTTTATTTTCACAGAAGTCTTTTATGTGTCTTCTCTTTTTCTCCCTACTACAGTGAAGGAGTGAATATAGGTTTTCTCCTTCACTACCCCTCTAGCAAGTGTGGCCTTATTCTACTTGTATTTCTGGTTATTGAGTGCTCTACTTATCTGTTCTGTTATTTTTGCCCTTCATATATCTGTCCAGTTATTGATTTTAGCTAATACTTGCGTGGATTGTTAAAACATAGAGTGTTGATTTATTTAGCCTTTTATAAAATGTTCCTGACAATCCAATCTGCACCACTTTAGCTCCAGATTATACTGGAACTTACTTTAGTCAGCAATCAGGAGAATAACAAAAAGCATGTGACAATGTTTTACTAGGAAATTCTGAGCTGTACAATTAATACAATTGTAATACATTTTGTTTGCTGAATGTCCATTTTAATAGAATAATTCTTCTAACTAAAAGCAAACAGAAAGTCCATTAAATCAAAGAACTTTTTCCTGGTACCTAGTTTTCTAGGTCTTTTTCTTTTACTTCATTTCTTAATTTCACTGCATTACATTTATTGCTACCATTCTGTTCCTTCCTAAACCCCTTTTTTACCTTTGGAGTATTACAACCTTTATACAGACACAATGTTCTCATGTCATTTTTCTGTTGTCATTTGGTCAAGGTATACAGAGTGGCCCTTAGCTTTTAAATTTTCTGTTCCTACAATGTTTTCCCTCATCTTTTGTTCATTTTTGCTGTTCAACTATGAAATGCATCCCATTTGCTCATTTACTTTTCTAGTAAACTGGTGCCCAGAACTGAATGCAACATTCCAGGCTTAGTTCCATCAGTGTTATGCTGTGAATGATTATTATTTCCTTGCTCTTTGACACCTTTTTGTACAAAACCCAAAAGCTCATTGGCCTCCCTTAATGCCATATCACTCTATAGATTCATGCCTAATTTTCTACCCATTACTACCTCCATGGTTCTTTAAGCATTATTGCTTTCTAGGTTTCTCTCTCCCACTCATAGCTGTGTTTTGGATTCTTTTTCTTCATATATTATTAGACAGCCTTGATCCAAACTGAATCTCATTTTGTTGTTATGTCTATGATTCTAATATTGCTTGATCCCTTCCTATTATTTTTGTTCTACCACTGGTGTTTGCAACACCTCCCAATTTTGTATAATATGTGAATTTCATTAACTTGCTGTTTATTCCGACCTTCAAATCATTAATGAGGATGTCAAAAAACCCTGGAACCAACACTAGTCTCTTCAGTGCTCCTAGACAGCTCCCCCACAACTTGATACATTGCTGTGTATCATTATCCCTTGTTAATGGCCCTTCAGTCACTTTTCAGTCCATATGACAGTGTCCCTATCCAAATGACTTTTAATTAATTTTAGGAGAGGGATTTTGACAGCTAATATGAAATGATTTTTTTTTAGTGCCTGAGACAGGATTAATGCAAAAATAGATTTTATCTTTTTCCTTTTTTTGTACTAAAATTAAAATTTTATCATCAAAAACAAACCTATCTCTTTTTTTTCCTGACAAGTTCATGCCGCTCATTCCTTATGATTCCATTATCTCCTAGCTATTCAATGGACATTTTCCTCCTGATATTTATTTCTTTGCTTCATTCAAGTTGAAATTTAAATCTATGATCTGATACATCCAGGATTATTCATAATTCTACTGTTTGGTTTTTTTGCTAATATTCCAGGAACTCTTGAGGTCTCTCTGAATCTGACAGCAAAATAATTATCAGGTATTTTTTCCTCTATTGTCTTTCCTCAAAATGTCTGTCTGCTACAATCAAATTGCCTGTTACAATATTTCCAAGGTTTCCCTCACTGTTTCTCTTGTCAGTAACTTTGTGTATGAGTTGTTTTGAAATTGCCCAGCTTCTCTTCTTTCTTTCTTAATTGAAAAAAAAATCCATCTATAATTTGCGACACAAATTCCCTCCATCTATGTACTCAGAACCCTTATTAGGAGGGATGGTGGGAAATGCCTTCTCCCAATCATTTGTGATTGCTTTCTCTGTAACCAGTGTTTTTAAGTAGATTTCTTAGCACTTACAGTTCCCCAGGAGTATAGATTCATAGATTATAAAGCTACAAGGGACCATTATGATCATCTGCTCTGACCTTCTGCACAGTATGTAACAGCAGTGGCTAGGAGATGCTTCAAATCACCTACTGTGAAAGCAAAATAATACGTAAAATGTTTAGAGCAAAAATGTGCTCATTCGTCTCTATTCTATTCAGGTTCCTCTACTATACTCATCACAGTAACATCTTGTGTAAGATTCACAGGAATGTGTTCTGGAACATGTCTAATGTGATATATGCCTCTCTTTGGATCAGCTTAGTGGGGGCCATGGTTTGTTAGAACACTGTACCTATGCCCTTAGCTGTTAAAACAAACAAACAAACATACAAACAAAAACAAACACAAAAACCTACAAAAACATGGTGAGCTTACAGGAACATTTATAAAGATTAGGAAAACACCTCACTCTGGGGATCAAGAGGCTAAAGAGTTTTTTCTTTTCTACCCAGCATAGCAATCTTGTAATAAGTTGTGTTCTGTTTAAATGCTGAGTACACATTGGGCTCCATCAAATATGTAAAAAATTCCCCAGTTCTTTTAGGATAAGCAATTATCAGCTAATGACACTTCGAGATGGGAATGATGAAAGATCCAATTAAACTACTGATGTACTGCAAGATCTCACGTCAGATCCTAAATTATATTTCCATTGGCAGTTTCGGTACTGGCTGTGGTGGTATGCCATAAAACCAGCACATTCTGTCCTGATAACAGCACTGTAAAAGAGATTCACTACTACTCTTACCCTCACTATTCGCCAGAGTACATTTGTTGCAACCTTCCAACAAGACTGCAAACTCTTCTCCATCTTTGACAGTATATGATGTTCATTTCATCATTTTAAAAAATCTTTGTTGTATAAATATATAAAATATTACAGATATATGGTGTATACAGCTGGCTGATTCTGCATTTGTATTTGTATGGGGAATCCAGAAATTTATATTGACTGTGCTTTATTCCATCTATATTAGCACCTAAAGAACTAGGAAATAACCAACTGAAAGTTTACGTATATATATATATATATATAAAATATATATATATATATACATATTGCTATACATTTTGCACTGCATTCTCCTACACTACTTTGGAAAGCAAGGGAAAAATAGAGAAGATCCACATCTCAGCAACTATTTTCATGACTTGTTACAGTCAAAAGGAAGTTTTTGAATGATAATCAGGGCTGGAGCACAGTTTTCTGTGAAGTGGTTTTTATTGCTCTTTCAGAAAAAAGTTATATCCTCAGTATCCCTGAAGCATAGGCTTTTGAAGCTTTAAGGGAATATCCAGGGACTCAGCTGCTTCCCAAAAGAGCTTGATTAAACTTCTCACCACATTTTTTGATTCACTTAGGGACTCGTCACCTGTCTCACTACACCTTAGAATATGTCTTCCAACAATGTTGCCTAAATTTGGAAACTTAAAAAATGACAAAAACACACATGCCAAGAGAATTAGCTACAGACCTATAACATATTTATATAATAAAATTTAAAATGTGGTTTCTTAGGTATCTATAGATATTCCTTAATGTGTTATGTGTTTTGTAGAGAACATACATTCAATAAAACTGCTATTCATTCAGCTGTCCATACCTTGTTTTATTATATCCTAGAGACACACAATGTCTCAGAAGAGTACTAAAAAATATTTTTAAAACAGAAGTCCCAAATAATTAGAAATTTAAAAAATTATACTGTTCACATTATGGTGATCTTTGATTAATACAAGGTGAACAAATACCAATTTAAAAAAAAGATCAAGACAGTACACTTGTTTTCCTCTTTTTATATTTTCCTCACTCACTGAAAACATGAAACTGAATTATTCACATAACTGTCAGCTTGAAGATTACCTGTTGTCTTTAATTTGCGATTGGAATACTAACTTTTTGATTAGAATATTAAATATACTCACAAAGAAAACCTTGAAGAAAATGTAGGAACTAATAATAATTCACTTGGCACTAGAAAATGTTTCTGCCTAACTCTATCTAGGAAAGGCTTAGCCACAGGCCAGAGACTAAGTACTGGCAAACTAAAACAAATCACTAAAAACCCCCTAAACATTTGAGCTTGAAATAAAAGAAGTTTTGCATAGATGCATGGTGAGAATTCCAGTGATTAAAACAAATTTAATCTCCATTCTCAGAGATGTTTCTCTGTCCTGAAAAAATACAGAGTAATCCACAGTGAGAGGAAAATCTCACAGTACCTTTTAGTTGGAACAGGATCAAAATAATTACAACAGCATTTAAATTTGCTTAGAACTGCAAACATTCCAAGCTGTGAAAACAACCAATAAAAAAAAAGGAGCAGGAACAGTTGCAGCTTGTGGGGAAAAAGAAAATTAGAAAAGGAATCACGCTTCTTTTTCACACTGGTGAGAAGTGTATGCATTCAGAAGCCTGTCTGATTTTTGTGTCTGTAATATTTTGGCAAATACAAGATACTATCTCACCATGTCAACCTCTCTGCATTTAATAGTAGGTAAATGTTGCAGATTAAATTCCAGTGCATTTGAGAAACTGTAATTACTAGTAGTCATACTCAACATTGCTTCATGCTTAGCATGAAGATTTATATATGTCTAGACATAGACTCCCAATTCTTACAGTAGCATGTGATCTTATCTCCTTGAACTGGATTTTACTCTGGATTTATAGAGCTATAACAAAGGACAGAAAAGGATTCAAAATCTCACTTTGAACCAGACCAATTTTAACTTGAAGTCCTGTGGTAAGAGATCTTATTAAAATAACTTTACATTTATCAAAAAGCTTATAAGATAAAAAAGGCATTACAGTGGGAATGAGCAGGGTAGTTGCCAAGAACCAATTAATAAAACACAGTGTATATTACCAATGGACTGAACTGAATCACACTAGTGATAATAAATAAATAAATAAATAAATAAAACCTGTTAAAATGTTCCATGAAAAAGATATTAATATTTATGCTTCTCTCTCTGAACTGGAGAGGAAAAAGAATTGAAGAAATGACACTTTTCCAGTCAGATGTATTGACAAATATAGCAGATTAAAATAAATAGAAGGAGTGGGATTGGGAAGGCATTGCAAGGAAATAAGAAAGTAAATTCTAATCCCTTCACAGAAACACTCATCTCCTAGTTTGCAGTCCTTATTCATGGAGTGAATGCTAACATAGCACTTGCATTGACCAGAACCTGGAAATGAAAAAGAAAATCATAATTGATCTTTGTCTAGGGCAAATGGTCTTAGCAACCTAGAGTGTCGGAAGCTATGGTGGAATGCAAGAGGCTGCCTGGGGGATTGAAGAATCTACAGACTTCAAGGTTTTTAAAACTATTTTATGACTAAGTTTTCTTAAGACTGACTCATGGCTGTTCTGATCTAGTGTTGGTGATAGTTATGCTATAAGTAGGTGACTGAGCTTCATGATCTCCAGTGGTCCCTTTCAAGCAGCAATTCTATGACTGTGTCAAATTGCAGCATTTGACTTTATTATAGTTTCTTTTATTATAAAGGTAGATATGAGAATTTTAGAAGAAAAATGGTAGTAAAAAAGCTGGTTTGCTTTCTTCGGACTAATTGGAGCGGAGGCCAACATCATCTTCAAAACGCGGCTATCCATGAGATTTTACTTCTTGTGATACTCAAGACTCTCAACTGTCATATAGCCCTAACTATGCATTGTTTTCAACTTAGGTAGATCCCCAGATTCATGTAAAATCCCTTTGACTTAGACAGACTCCACCTAGCTACAACCAGACCAGTTTTAAAAAACCTGCATGCCTGGGAGTGGTGAATTCAAGAGACAGGACAGCCACATAGCAGTGTGCACAGCGACGTTCACTGAGCATCAGTGAACGAACCGGTGGTGAGTGTGTGCAATCCTCCTGGGCTCCTGCCATGCACAGCTGCTACAACTGCACCTTCCCAGCAGCTGCTTTTCCAGATATCTCACAGGGTTAGAAAAACAGTTTGGAAAAGAAAGGCAATGCCATGTTTCACGGTTTTCATTATGGACAAGGAGCTGATTCATATGACACAGGAAAGCTCATGTTATATGAGAAGATGGTGACACCCACAGGGACAGATGGATCTTTAGAGACCTTTCAAACAGGGTTCTTACGACCTTTGCCTGGTGGACTGAAGCCTCGTTACAGGGCTTCCCATACAGCAACAGGGAGTACCAAGGGTTTGATGACAATGTTAGTATGGCTCTAAGTCTTGCATTCATTCACAATATTTTTTTCAGGACTGACTAAACCAAGAAAGTAAAACACATTTTTTTCTGGAAAAAAAGGGCTAAAGAAGGACCTGCAGGAAGGGAGATAAGCAGTTACAGATTTGAGCTTGTCAGGAATTCTGGACAAAACAACAGGCTAGAGATGATAACATTTTCTAACTCAGCTTTTGGGATATCTAAATGACACTGGAGATGGCAGAGCAGCCCAGGATTAAGAGAAAGTAAAGGACAATTAAAGGTGTTCTGGCTTCCCCCTGCCCGAACTGCAAGTCCTGCCTCTACCTACCAGTATCCAAAATATTTATCTCAAATGCAAGTGTTTAGAAACATGAAGCTGAAAAGTGAGTTCTGACATAAGCATACATAGTGGACGCACATATGCGTATGTATTATGGTACAGGCTATGTAATTCTTAATGATCACTGCATAATCATATTAGTCTCTTTGGTTTCATTTCTGTACAATCACACATGTTTTACACAGAAGTTTGTGCTATGAACATTGTTTTCTTTCTCCATTTGCTGCACGAATTTGTCATCTGCAGTTTAGACAACGACGTTTTAAAAGTGTGTCCTTTCGCCTTATTTCTCCCACCTTTGTCTCTATTGCATCTGCCTTCATCAACCCACCATAAGAAGGAAAACGTGCCAAATACTGCATATTTGATATATGAAGTGTACCTATTGACCTTTGACTGGGATGGATATTTTAATCCCACACTCGAAAATTACCCTTCAAAAGACTTGAATTCAAATTGCCAACATGATATGTCATCTTCTAATCTGATGTGACTGGAATGATAACATTTGCTTTGATGTGCAATGTAATCCAGTGTGACTGATCAGATGCAATCTGCCATAACACTGCAAAGGGCAATGCATCATACTCGGAAATTAAAACTATCCTGTATTCTGGAAGTCATAGTAAAAGGAATCTACCTGAATTTTACATACTATGGGATTTTTCAAGAGCTTTTTAACCCAACAGTGACAACTGCCTTAGCTAAATTATTCATTTTCATTGTCTCCTGAGTCTGGCTTTCATTATTGCTATAGCATCTGCATTTTTGCTGGTTTTCTGTCAAGGAATAGGCAAATTTCAAAACACTGCAGAATGTCTATTGATTGGATTTAAATTGTATTAGAATATTCAGCTTGGAAAGAATGCGGTTTGCAGCTTTTAAACTCACTGTCTCTCTAGCTGCTTGCAATAGTTTCTTCCATTATCAATGTAGAAAATACTTCTTTGTGGTCTGAGATGCAGCTCCAGGTGCAGGAGAAAGCAGCACCCAGCAGCACCAGAAATCAGCAGCTGTTTGTCTTTTGTCTCCCATTATTTCAGATTAGAGCACTTTGGGGGAAGATTTTAGAGAATTCAGAGTCTCCCCATGTGATCTCATAAGTTACTTGCAATCTGTAAGGCAAGCCTCACCCTCACAATCGGGGAGAACTCTTTCTAGTCCTCTGAAAATGACAGAAAATTTTAAGTATAAAGCAGTGGAGGGATGGGTAAAACTACATGAGATGATTATCTGGCTGAAGGAGGTGGAGCAAAAAAAAGGGATCATCTTGCTCATCAGCAAGACAGCCATAACCACTGAGTCTGCAACACATAATTTTTTGCATAATTACACAAAATCCTGTTGGAAGATTAACAGTTTCCTGTAACAACAGATTAGCGGTAAAGAGCTGATGATATACAGAGCAGTAATACTCAATATTGCTCAAGATGCATTCAGTAGGGCAGGACATTGAATAGAGGGAGGTAACAGTGTGTAAGCATGAGGGTAAAGATGTGATACACTGATGTGTCCAGTCCTCATTTATCCACAGAGGTGAGCACCTCACACAAGGACATTTCTTTCTTTAATGTATGGTCACTTCATATCAGTCTTGTTCTTGTTTTATTTTACTTAAGTCAAATAAGCTGTCAACAATGGTTTCTTCTTTCTGGGTAGGAAAGAAATGCAGACAATCTGAAACAGAAAATGAGGAGTTTTAAAGGCAGATTGCAACTGGAGACTTCTAGATCCTCTACAAACTCAAATATTTAAATCTAATTCTTTACTTTCTGACCAAAGAGCCTTAGAGGAACTTGTCAGTAGTTTTCCCAGGTCTAGTTTGCTTCTGCTCCGTTTGGGTTAGAAATTCAGGAAGGTGAGGGTAGATGTTATATGAACAAAATGTTCCTGCTCTTACAGAGGCAAGAAGGTGTTTAAAAGTATTTAAAGTACTACTTAGGCTCCTGATGCAATGGGGATTGCAGCAGCATTTTCTGATGGGTGTGAGATGCAAAAAGGTAGTAAAAGCTACAGAGAAAATGATTTTCTGGTTTAAAGACTTCAATTAATTTCCTGAACGAAAACAAGAATACATTAAAAAAAAGCGCCAAACAACAAAAAACGAAAAAAAAAGGCAAAAATGCACATGAAAAAACCCCAAACAACCAACCAAAATGAAAAACAACAAAAAACCCCTCACTTGATAAAAATAGTTCCCTGATGGGTAAATAATCCTGCAGCTTTTACGAGTTAAGGGCATTATGCTGATATCAGACCACACCTAGAAAAAGTAGTCTGATTACACAGCTCACTTCCCACAAATGTGATTTCTAAAAATGATCCTCCTTTTGTTTCAGATTTCCAAGTGTCATTTTCTAATGTGAGGTGACTAGAATGATAACTCATGCACTCTGATGTGAAACACAGTCTGGTATGATAGGCACCCATCTACCCATACATCCAAGGAGGAAGCAACGTTCTTTTTTTTGTAAATTGTACTGGAAAGCAAATCACAAATCCTTTTCCCCAGATGCCCTTCCCACAAAGTCATCCTTACATGTGTATCCTTGCTGGATGGCACTCTAGCTGCCTTTCCTCTTCAATTCACTCTAATTCATCAATATTTATCCTGACCACGTTGTGCCTGCAATTACCAGCGCAGTTATAATGCTGTAATTGTCACTGGACCAAACAGTGAACAGACATTGTAGCTGAACATATGCATATGGAATGAGTGTATTTGCACTTCTGTACTGTAACCTGAATTTTGAACTGACACTTTTGTTACCCCTAATACTAGTAGTGCTAATGGAAAAATGCCAAAATGTCAAACCATTTTCTACAAACATGTATTAATACCAGATGTCTAGGAATGGGGATTAAGAAGTTTACTCCATATTTCTTATAGGATTTCTGACTACTTTATCTTTCCATTTATACAGATCAGGAAAAAGAAATATTTTAAAAACCCCACACTTTGAGTCCTTTCTAAAGATCTGGTAAGATGTTGCTGAGAACTTGACTTTTAATTCTTGTCAATTCTCCCCTCCCCATGCTTTTACATCTACTCTTTTGTGTAGTGGGGAATAGAGAGAGCAGCCTACATGCCTTTCGTGCAAATTCTAAGCACTCCATGCAGAATTCTGCACAATTTTCCCCCAAAATATATGTTTGGGACCTTTTCCAAGGCCTGTGAAAGGGCCTTTAAAGGATTATCATTTTAGTGACTTTGCAGTGGAATCTGCCTACAAGCAATACTATAAGAATGGCAACTACCAGATTTGACTGAATGGAGAATTTCTGAAATAATGAAAATACAGAAAAAGAAGACATAGTTAAAGTGTTCCGGAAAATAAGAACCAGATGAAGTTTCAACCTGGACTAAACTTGAAACAGTCGTTTAGTCAAAGAAGGCAGGATTGAGAAAACCGAGAACTGACAGAGGTGGAAGAAGATGATAATATTATACTGTGTGATTTCTTACACATTGGTAAACACAATGTTTGGAATAACCTCTAAAAAACCAAATACAAATATAGTGGTAGAGAAAGAGTTCTGAATCCCTGTCGATTTGCTGATCTGTGAATTTAGAAAAGGTACAATTCTGAAAAAAATCTATTTTAATTTAAAAGAAGCATTGCATTTAAAAAAATCTATGAATTAGAAAGAGCAAAAAAATTTTACGTGGTTTTAATAGAGAATAAAAATGAAACAAAATGCATGTTAATCCAGAACATTCTCTTCCACTTTTATTTGACCAAACAAACAGAAGAGGCTGTTAGTTGTCCAACCTTACTCCTAAATACTAAAAATCAGAGGGATAAAACAAGGGTCAAAGAACAAAGGGTTTTGCACTATTTCCCAAAATTACACAGATTTATATTTCAAAAGAATTACTTGCCTTCTAATAATTCAAAGCACCATTATAACTTTTCACTCTGCCGCACATTGCTTCCCCTTAATGGCAAGCCTCATTTATCAATATTTTCTTTTCACTGTAGCAATACTACAGAATCTAAGAGAAGAAAGGCAAAGAAAGATAGACTGAGAGAGAATGAAAATCCTGACAACTATATGATAAACAGGAACATAGTAGAAAAAAATGGTGTGTTGTTGTACTGAAGTTGAAAATTCTTCTTTTTGAAAAATGTCAAAAATATCAGGAAGCTTATTAAGCAATACAGTAAGATTTTTATTCATTTGTCTGATTTGTGCATTATTAACTACTTATTTCATGAAGAATCATAATGGAATCTAAATGCTAATAGAATCTTAGCTGAACTAATGTAATTACAACAAAAGAGATTTGATATCAGTACATATAACTGAAAATATAAGAAGCAATGTTATTAACATATGGCATGATTGCAATAGGAACATTGTATGAACCTGTACAGAATGAGGCTTTTCATCAGAGCAGTGACCTCTTGGCAGAGAAGATGGGAAGAAAAGGACTTGTCCCTTTTTGAGCTTCTTTATAATGTCCCTGCTCCAAAAGGAACAAATCTTTTCTAGAGGAGTTTAAAGGCGAAGCAATAGTAGATTGTTTTACACTTTTGCCCAGCTTACTTTTCTATGAGAGGGTTTGTGTTCCAAAACAAGGGTTCATGACACAGAAAAATGTTTTCCATCCTGTTTAGTAGCACATAACAGTACTTCGGCACACTATCCACTGTCTTTTAGGTCATCAGAGTTGGTTTTTTTCAGCAAAACATAGTTACTTACACTTTGGTTATGACAAGAAATAATTCAACCATTCCCAGTGGAGATGGAAACCGCCAAACAGACAAGAGGCACTCTTAATATTACATAGCTTCAATTGCTGGCAGGAGGAAATTTTGTCAGACATGCACCTGCAAATACCTCTTTTACAATAACAAAACAAAGAATTAAAAGTTTGTTTGTTATAAATGATGTATTTTTAAAGCCCATCATATTTTCATAATGCTGCTTATTTTAAACTCTTACCATATGCTCTGTAAGCGATGCAAGCATATGGTTCACATAACAATACCATATGTCTGATAATATTTTGCTGTATATTACAGCAATAACAAATATTTTTAGTTTGTAGAGAGACTCAAATTATGTTTTATCTTCATTTTTTCCATTTATAAATATTTCTGATGACATTTCTGAGGAAAACTATAAATCCCCAAAACAGCTTAATATTTCAAACTAAAGATTTAGGGAGTATTTGATAGCTAAAACCAAGCATTCGTCACTGTGAAAAAGACTACTGTGCTTCGATAAAACATGGAGAAAACCAAAATAAAACAAAACAAAATAAACTCATACCTTCAAATTTTAATGTACTTAAGCAGCTCTTCGATTTTTAATACATATTTGCCACTATCTCACTCCATATACTAAGTACATGGAGTGTTCAGGTTTTTTTCTTTTCTTTTTTTTTTTTTTCTATGATGCTTAGTTTTCTGTTGAATCAATTAGGAAATGAACCACAAGAAAATGTGTATGGGACTCCTTTTTCTTGAGACAAGATTGCATTTGAAGAAACGAACGGAGAATAATTCTGTAGCCGCCTTTTTTTTTCGCTTATGCTATTGTATGAGGCTCCTGGTCAGAGTCAAGTTCCACCATGTTAGGCATTCCCACGTATGGGATACTTATCCCACACACAGAAATGAAAGAAGGGAGAATGGTTTAGAATAAGTCCCTCAACTGGGCTCATGGAAGGAGGGAAAATGCAATGTCTTTTTTTTTTTACTTTGCAGAGACTTACTTGACAAACACCACAGCAAAAAGATGGATGAATTTGACCTCATTATTAGAGCAGAGAAGGCAGTGACTTTGGACAAGGACGTGTGACATGATAAGAAATAAGGAAGAACAGCTCTGTCTGGAAGACACTTTAACCAAAGTACATACAGGGAGGTTCGCTTTCCAAACCAGAACTGATGAAGCCTTTGCTGAGAATGTGACTGGCTTGTGCACATCTAGAAGGTGAAGTAAGTAGAATTCATATATTTGGAGATAACCAGAATGTCCAATGAGTCCAGAGTCAGAAAATGGAAAAGTATCAAAAAATACATCTCTAGTGACATGGACAGTCATGCAGCTGTCAGTAGTCACAGTGACCTGAGATACATAGAAAGATTAAAAAAGGTAGATCAAGAATTCCTTTTTTTGGATTTAAGGTACTTAAACCCAGAGGAAATAAGTAAATAAATTGGTATTCACAGAAAAGAAAATGAACTAAAGCTGTTAAGAGCCTGAAGACTCCACCTCTTTCTGCTGTGGAAGATACTACTCCCCTCCCTCTGGAGCTCAGATGCTCCAGTCGTTTCCTACAGGAACAAGACTTCTTGGACTTCTTGTTGTCTCCTACTGTGATAACACAGTTCCTCACCATTTCCCACTGAGCATGCTATTTATCAAGTGCCATGTACTTCCATCAAATAGAAAGAACAACCTAGCTGTTATAGAAGCAGGATGATCTAGGTTAAAAAGAACTCCCCCCACTCCCCCATAAACCTTCACCCTCCTGTAACTTCAAGAAAGAAGTTGCATATAAAAAGAAAAAAAAATGTTAGCCATTTCATTTACATGAACAAATTAAAAAAGACACAGCTAGGTGCAAAGAGAAACTAAGTGTTGCTCTACTTACAGCTGCTTAATTGCAGTCAAAGCAATTTCATGCCCCACCATCAAAAGGCAGGAGAATTTTGTAGCAGTGAAAATAAAATCCCCACTTTGCATGGCACCTACTGCGTATTCTATAGTTCTTGTTCTTTCAACATCTTGTTAAGTAGAATCAAAGCAACGGAAAGCAGAATGAGTCCTTGGTGTCTTGATTGTTTACATTAGCTAATGAATAACACTAATACCTTCAAGTTCTCCAGGCTGGTGCTTAAACTGGTCATTGCCTTCTAGAAGTGCCAGCATCAGTTTTGACAAACAGCTATGCCTGCAATCTGGGTTACTAGCCAATTTAGTGACTGAAGAGTGACAGACATCTGCTTTTAAATTTCTTTGAGGCCACTGACATCCTGAGATTGATGTAGTAATGACAAGAAAATTTCTGTCTTGAGAAGAGACAAGGGTGCATTATGTGCCACAGGCAATAACTATAGCCAGGAAATCACCTAACAAATAATAAGCCAAGACAAAAAACAGATCTCCCTTACAGATTTGTTATGTCCATAGACAAATTAAAACACAGCTCAGAAGTTCACAGAAATGCAATGTAGTCAATGCAATGTTTCTGAAGGAAGAATAACTTAACTCCTTATTTTAAAACTCATTTTAATTGGGTATGCTGTCTGTATCAGAAGTAGATGAAGAGCTTATGTGGTAAACAAATGCACTCTTTGCCTTCACCTCCTTGAAAGACAGCTTAGACCATATTTCTCCCTTTCCTAGGCAGTTTTTATTCTTGGTCAGAAGTCAAAAGCTCGCATCTCTCTCTTAGAATAGTTTTCATCTTGACATAACATGGGAAAGTTGATATTCTAGCATTTCCTAGCATTTTCTCTGACCATGACTTTCTACATGGCCATCTTGTTAGGGGAAGACTTTGAATTTTCTTCTCATCTTCAAAGGCTGATCACCTTCAACAGGCTTTCAGGTCTCTAGATAGGACTGAATTCACATTCTTTCCACTCTAAGGCACAGTGTACATGTCAGATTTTAAACCAGTACCCATTGTATACCAAAGAAATGGGTGCAATCAGCTCATTGAAGTAGTCTAAGAAATATTAGAAACCCTTACAAGTTTCTTCCCATAACCTTGACTAAATTTTCAGGTTTAACTTATGCTTGTTTTAAAGAATAGTAGAAGGCTTGTGCTTTTTCCTTGTCAGGACTATGTTACATATATATTCTAAAAAAATAGTACTGAAAACCATGTTCCTGTGTCAACCATACTGAAAGAATTTTTGTTTTAAACTTACTAGAATGGACAAGACAAGTCCGAAAGGTGCTTGATTTTCTGAAATGCTCATGGAAGTTATACAAAAGGAACATGGCTTAAAAACATATACAGAAAGAAGTACTAATGCTGTTGTGTTAGTTTTTATACTATATTGGCAACTGTTACATAGGCTTATACAACCTTTTCAATGCTACATAACACAGTGGAATTGGTCGACTTACCTTAGAAAAGGGGTTCTGAAGCATAGTGGAGAGGAATAAACATATGTGAGAAAATCTAATTCCTAAGCATCACAATTATTTACCTGCTATGATTTCTTGGACCTTGTCATTAATGCTATTTTTTCTATGCAACACTATAAAAATGACTGGTAGAATCCCTATCCAGGTAATTTTTTTATTAACTTCATTTCCTTTTCCTTGAGTAATGAGTGCAGGTTGAACACCAAGGAGTTCAGATTATGTTGTTAAAAGATGGCTTTGATCTAGAGAGACAGACTATTTAGTCATTGTCTGATTCATTAGCAGCAGTATTTCCATTCTGATACTCTACTCCAATGTAGCAGTAAATCTTGCAAGGTTAACTTTTAAATGCTCAGTAATAGAGTGTCATCAGTTTTCAGTAACAGTCTGAAGCTCACACGCTTAGTAATGACTTTTGCTATTTTAGTATTAATTTGATATATCTTTTCCGAGATAATTACCGTACCTGGTTACTAAACAAATTTAGCACAACTTTGCTGATCTTTACTGATACAGCCTGCTTGTTTTTACATGCATTCATGTTGCAAACTGTTTGCAGTGGCAGGACATGATTAATCATTAAGCTCAGGGTTTAATGTAGCAACAGTATATTGAAACTTTTTCTAAGGATGCAATTTTGAAAGCCAGAAAATCAATCCAAAATCACTAAAAGGAACACAAACACTGCTTTGCTTGCTGTTCAGGTTCCTGCTGTGTTAGTGCCTCCAATGGAGGACACAGCTTGCTCTGAAAGTGCTTTGGCTTGAATGTTTGAACTTCCTGAGCAACCGTGGTCATGTGTGGCGATCCACATTGATGCTGCTTGGCCTTGAACCAAATGCCCAGGAGAAATGGAAGTGTTTCACTACAAATATGGAGAGCCAGTGACACTATTGATATTTCAGGGATCCTTGAAGGCATTTGATTACATCAGTTTGTTATTGGTTGACTTTCTGTAGATTCTTTGGAAGCTCCTGTTTTTAGTTAGTCATACCAAAAGCTGATGAGCTTCCTGCTAGACAAATTTATGCATAATTGTACTTTTTTTGTTTCTTTTAGTGATTCACCTGTGGATCGTAAGCTCTACATTCTCTGAGGTTGCTGGTAGCAAGATTTCCTTTCAGCAAAGTATTTCCACAGCTCTGCAGAGGAACCTGTAATTCACATAGAAGAATCTCTTGTGTATAATATAATATTGATGACATGAAGATCATGGACTCCAGGTTCTGGCTACTGCCCTTTACATTACTATTTCTCCTCATAAGTAAATGCTCTAGTCACTTCTGTGACAGATTTCCTCCACATCTCCTTAACATTTACAAACTGTAAGTGAAGGACCAAATTTGGGGTAGGGAAAAGATCACATAGGTATGCTGAACTTACTTTTTGTGCATGTGGGAATACCACCCTGTAAGATGTGCAAGCCGCACTGATTCTGCTGACTGTATCTGTACACTTACAATAAAAGGAATCCTACATTATTAACAGAATATAAATCCTACAAGTGTTCATACACAGTCAACTTTCCTACAACATGGGCTTTTTTGTTTGTTGTTTTCTGTTATTTGCTTTTCGGGTTTGGTTATTTTTTTTGTTTGTTGCTTTTGTGTATGGGGGGGGTTTATTTGTTTTGTTTTTTCTTTAGTAATTTAGTTGATGATGCTGTAAAACATGACTTAAATGAAGATTTATTGTTTTAAACTATTGTGGTGGGTTGACCTTGGCTGGCTGCCAGATGCCCATCCAGCTGCTCTCTTATCACCCTCCATCTCCTCCAGGATGAAAAAGCTTGTGGGTCGAGACAAAGACAGGGAGATTGCTTACCAGTTAGCAAGTTAGCATCATAGGCAAAACAGACTCGATTTGGGGAAAATTAATTTAATTAATTGTCAATTAAAAATAGAGTAGGATGGTGAGAAACAAGGACAAAACTGAAAACACCTTCCCTCAGTCTCCCCCTTCTTCCCAGATTCAACTTTCCAGCTTCATTCCTGACTCTTCTACCTACTCCCTCCACGGGCAGCTCAGGGACAATGAGGAGTGGGGGTTTCTGGTTAATTCAGAACACTTCGGCTCCGCTGCTCCTTCCTCCTCGTGCTTTTCCCCTGCTTCAGTATGCAGACACTCCCATGCTCCATTGTGGGTTGCAGTTCAAGAACTGCTTCAATGTGGATCCCTTCCATGGCATACAGTCCATCAGGAACAGACTGCTCCAGCATGGGTCCCCAAAGTGCCACAGTTCCTGCCAGAAGCCTGCTCCAGCATGGGTTCTTCGTGGGCTGCAGCTCCCTGTGGGGCACATCGACCCTTTTCCATCATGGGGTCTCCCAGGGTCTGCATTGTGGATATTTGCTCCACTGGGGTCATCCATGGGCTACAAGGGAACAAGCTGCTTATCCACGACCTTCTCCACAGGCCACAGGGGAATCTCTGCTCCAGTGCCCAGAGCACCTCCTCCTCCTCCTTCTTCACTGACCTTGATGTCTGCATAGTCATTTCTCTCACATTTTTCTCTCTCTCGCACAGTTGCCTCCCAGTGTTTTTTACCCTTTCTTAAACGTGCTATCACAGAGATGCCACCAGCTTTGCCAACAGTCTCAGCTGTGCCCTGTGCTTGTTGTGGAGCTGGCTGGAATACGCTGCGTCCGGCATGAAGGAGCACTTGGTCTCTTCTCACAGAGGTCAACCCTGCAGCCCTTCTCACTATCACGACCTTACCATGTAAACCCTATACAACTATTTTTGACTTTCACAGAAATTTCAAAATAATATAATTAGGCAAAAAATCTGAAAATGATAATTTGTGATCATTCATTTTACGCAGGAAGCCAAAACATGTTCAGATGTATGGACAACGTACTTAAAATGAGCCTTTTTCCCCCCTCTATCCTGTCTTCAAGAATATCTTTATCATTTACTCCATTTCTTCAGAAATTTCAAATATTATTTGGTTTTCATAATAATTCTGTTGAGTTCAGATGTTCAGTTCAAAATCGGCCTTATCCTTTAGAGATGTTGTTGACATTCAAAGTATTTTAGTGCCAAATGCTTCATGAACGGTTTTGCTTGACAGTGGCTTAAAAGTGTATTTCTGCTTATAAAACTGATTATTCATACTTTCTTATTAATGACATATTAAGAAATAAAAATTCACTATACTATATCCAATTACTATCTACAAGAATTCAGTGATAAAATTATTTTCAATATTATGCTTTGATTCCTGTCAACTATTATAAAAATATAGCTCTATAACAACATTGACAAAATATGGATTATTTGCTGAAATTGTTGACAGAATTTTGTTACGTTCTGAAATATAAACCAGCAAGGAAAGTATCATGCTGACACTTTTTTCAGTCAGTTGGGAAACATGCTTCTTAAATCAAGAGCAATTTTAATGTAATGAAACCACAAAATCAAGAATCAAAAAAGCTATATTTTTTCATACCTTCAGCTTTTATACATAAGTCCTTTTAAGAGGAGTATTTGATATACTGCAATCTGCACAGTTTGGAGCTGCTCCTCAGTGAAAGTCATAACAAATTTTGCATGTGACTCATCATCTCAATTCCAAAAATAAGTCTTCCTTTTTCCTGTAATTTTGCATAATTGGTCTCTGATAAGAGTAAAAAAAAATATGCAAACATTTGATATGCATTAAAGCAGCTGTTTGATACATATGTGATTTCAAAAAATGACTTGTACTTCACTTTGGAAAGAGTGGTGCATCTTTGTCATGACATATTTTTAAAGGAAGGCTGAGCCTAGAAGCTCCAAACTTATTGTATTTGAAAGAAATTATGTAAAATTGGGTACTCATACACTGCATGTTAAAAAAGGCAGAAATATTTTATTGCAGGAGTTCTGGATTAAGCCATATCTAAGTAGGGTTATAGTGAACTATGTTGGATGTACAATTATAAAGGTTAAGTGCCCTCAGTCATACGTAAAGCTTTTACAAAAATGTAACTGCTATGAGAAACAGATTTTCATCAAAAGAGAAACAAAGATTTCCATCAAAATTTTAAAGGATTCCACAGAAAATAAATTTCCCAAACTAAAAATATCTTTTTTTAAGCAGTTCTAATATTACAGTGGGGGAATACACTTAATTTTGAAAATTTATTTTACTTGTATAGTTTCTGCAATTTAATTTAAAATGTTAAAAAAACACAATAACATCAATTGTTTTGTTTCCTTTGATCCATTACATGTATTTATTCACTGTTTGGGCCAATAAACCAAAAAAAAAAATCAATCTTTTGCACAGCTCTAGTTAATATAATATGCCTGCCCTGCCCTTTCAAGGAAACTGTGTATAAATACGAAATACAGATTCGATTTATAACCGCAATGATGAGATGAAAGAAGGCAATTCTTTAAAATGAAACTAAATAATTGTCCCCTGACCTCTTATCACACTTCATACAACAGAAACAGATAAAAAGCAGCTTGTCTGATTGCTTATTGCTGAACTGAGTGTGGATACAGAAGTAATCGGTAAAAAGCTGCTTCTCTATTTCAGCATTTTTGTAGTACTTGAATTGAAATACTTGCCTGAGTTTTCAGTAAAGTATACACTTGAAGAATTAAATAGTTTGTGTCCTGTAAGTTACACTTTACTAAAGCTTCCCGGAAACACTAGGGTTTTTCTTATGTCTTTCCCACATGTGACTAAGACCACACTATGTATCAAATAAAACACATGAAGAAAGGTAAATTACACTGCAGCATTTTAGGGGTTCCAGGGACGAGCATTTAGAAGTTAGGAAATGCCAGAATTACATACAACCTTAAGCGATTATGAGTACCCCCCTATTCATTATTTTACACTCTTCAGCTTCCTGATCACATAATAACATTTTAAGATCCCTCTTTCATTTTGTGCATAGTATGGATAGCTCTCATTTAATAATATTCAACACTATGCTTTGTTTCTTTTAACTTTTTGTAGTGCCTATCTCTAGTCCTTATTTAATGGAGCCAATTCATACCCAGAAGACAGATCTATTCATTTCTGTGGGAACTTTTCTGTTCCAATCAGAAAAGTATCACTAGAACCCCTCACAAGTATTATTCAATTATTGAATTTATATTAACAATGCTCCCCTTAAATAAGAGGAGTACTATTATGTCCCTTTTACAGAAGCAGAAATGAATTGTAGGGAGAGTCAGTAGCCAATAAAACATATCTGGATGCCTAGTTATTAGAATCTGATTTTCCAGTATGGAAACCACGTTATGTTCAAGTCACAACTGTTGTACCATGGAGTCTTAACAACTATATAAATGTGGCTATAGGGTTCTCAGAAAATGGGACAAGTCAGGATATGAAAAATCACTTTGTTGCATGATGTTACCATTCAGTTTTATCACAGCAGAATCTATCAGAAGTTATTAAGAATAATGCACCCAGCTGCAAATTCCAGCTTAGGTTTTTCTTAACCCATAGGTTCCTAGAAAGCAAAATGTCATCCCATTTCTCTGCAATGGCAGCCACATCTTTGTAATTTTCCATGCTTTTTGTACTCTCTCCACTCTGACCACGCTTAGAGGTAAAATGTGGATTAACTCATTTTAGCCATTCTTGCCTGTCCTTTGAGCTGACAGAAGTAATTGGTTGTCATCTACTGTGATCTTCACTAGCATGCCATGTAGAAAGAGACAGGATATTTTGCCACTGTTTTTCATAATAGTTCTAACTGAAAAACAAAGCTAAGATTCAGAAACAGTTTTCTTCTAGTCTGATATGGAAAGCAGGCACTAATAAAAATAGAATTTTTGTTCTATTCTTCCCAATTACAATATCACTAACTCAGTCTCTTTCTAACCACCTTTGCTGACTTCTGCTTCTTTGTACTATACCAGTTCTTACACATTCACAGGCCCCCAGCCAAGATATTCATCCCACATGCAGTACCAGCAGACTATGAGCTCCTTTCTCCAGAACTGTCTGTCCCTGTTCCAACATCTTCCTCAGTCTCCACATTCAGATTTTTCTTTCAGTTCCTGTAGCCTCAGTACATCTCATCCCTTGCTCCTAATCACTTTATTGCCTCCCTCTTGTCTGTCATTCCAGGTATTCTCTCTTACCCGTGGTTATTTCCTGTTACCCCAGTGTCTGGGTTCCTGGTGCTCCTGGGAGACACATGTCACTATTGCTATGCAGGTTCCTCACCCGGTCAGGGAATACCCAGTGGTGTTCAGCACTGAGCTTGGTGCCCCTTCTAGCACCAGGCTGAGGCAGCTTAGCATTAAAAAAAATCCTCAGAGAATTGTGAAAGATACCTCTATCAAATTTCTGAAAACTATGATTTTCTGCTTAGCTTTATAGCTCATAGACAAGTTCAGACAGATTTCACTGTGACAGAAGGGCACATACTGCAATAGCTCACCAATCTGCAAGTTCAAAGCATGAGTTTACTTAAAGATCATCAAAGAAAAGGTCACTAGAACTTTCTAGTGTGAGCCAGCCAACAAATTTTTTTACTGGTTTCTTTCTTGGAAAGAACTAAGCCACTTCGGCTGGCAAAATCCAAACAAATTCACTTTGCAACAGGCACTCAGCATGAGAAATGTCTGACTGGTTAGCCTGGCAAAGTCCTAGAGTGCCTGAACACAAAATCTTGTAGTAGGAGACACCGGCTCCTTAATGACATACAGTCTTACAGAGTGTGGGGGGAATAGACTCTCCTTCATCTCTTGGATTTAATTTGATTCTCCTCTAACTCTTTTGTTATTCTTAACTGCTGTTTCAAATTATACATTTTATCTTTCCTTGAAGAAGTTGCCAGAGTCTAAAGAGAAAATGCTGAACATATACTGGAACACATGTTGAATTCTGAAAGGTTTTTCTTTCTTTCATTTTTCTGCCCAGTTTTCTCATACAGACTAGTGGGCAACCCATACGAAGAAGCTCATATTTCACTTACTGAAGCAGTATTTGACAAATGTTTAAAAATTCTGCTAGGATTTTACTTTTATTTATATTGAGAAAGGGAAATACAATTTTCTCCTTCCTTCTCTCCTCCCTCTTCTTGTTAAAAATACTTGCTAAAACTGTTCAAATTGATAAATAAATATAACAATGGTAGGTAAAAATCTGCTTTTATCTACTCTTCTATTCTATGTCCTAGGTACTGAAACTAGCCTAGATTTTTATCTGTAATAAAAGAAATTACCCTCCTGTGTGTGAAAGTGCAATTCCTGAATTCTCAGATATTTCTTACTATTTACACTCACGCGTTTCTAAATCCACATTTGCATTTAGCATCCAGGGCCCATTTATTACACAAAGTACAGTCACATGCTATATTCCAGAAAGGTTCAGAAGAGGAAATATTGCACACATGGTTGGATATGGATAAAAGAAGGATGCTTCCCTGGTGTAGAAAGTCCCCAACTGTCCTGCAGCTGAGGAATCAGAACACTGTCCACTCCGTCCCCAACTCAAACATCTGCACCTCCAAAACACTTAAGATACCTGTTGCAGTACCCTGCCTCATCTGTTCCAAAGCATATGGGTGGAAGCTTTAAATTGAGCTTAAACCTGAATATTAAAAAGCTCAGAACAGAGTCACCTTCTAATAAGAGGGCTAACAAATGTCTAGGAAGACAGCAGTGTCAGACTAGAATATATATTTGCTTTTTTATGTAGTCCAAAATAGACTTCTTTCGCTTCTGTTGAGCTTACCTACACTATAATATACTGAAGAATGTATTTCTGTCATATTACTTCCCCATCACATAACTATTACAGAAAGAACAAGATCACTAGCTCATGGCAGCTTAGCAAATTTCCCTTAGAAGACTCACCTTTCAAATATGTCATGAAAATAAGAATGAAAGAATTCCTGCAAATTAATAAGAATCAAGAAATCTCAGTGGTAATGGTTGTAGGAAACCCTTAAAACAGTCCTCGGGGACAAAATAATTGCCTTCACTTCAAGCTGAAGAAGTAATGGCCAGAAAAAGTTTGAATCCCTTCAGACTATACTTGAACACATTGAAACAAAACAGTCAGGGACTTGGCAAGAAGTTTGTTAAAAATCTCTAGAAAGGAAGAGGGCTTCACTAATTAAAGTAGTTGATGAAAAAGCAAAGTAGTAAAACTGTCAGCCTAGAAAAACAGATGTGTGATTGCAGTTGAGAAAATATCAGTTTACAAAACACAGTAGCCTATATTTTAAGATCAAAACACATTCAAATGAAACAGAAATAAGCATTGTCTTTGCGTATAATTTAACAACAGAAACCAGGTGTTAAGAACAGAACTACACTGCTGAATTATGTCATAAGAGTGACCTTATCAAGAAGTATTTGGATGTGTTGACAGTACCCTCGGAAGCAAAGGAACCCACAGGTGCTCTGAAATCCATTAGAAGACCCAAGATGCTTCAGTTTGATTAACTTGTGACACTTTTTATGAACTTTCTTTGGAAATATAAATTTTCAAAATGTATGCCCTAAAACCAGGGATTGTACACACATTCTGTATATGAGAAAAGACTGATGACAGCACAAACTAATCTCAGTACTCATACAAGATTTTCTGAAGCCTGATTTAAACAAGTTGTATCTTGAAATGGACTTTGTGTTATACTGTGACAGTCATACATGTGTTGCAGAACTTCAAGATAAATGTTCTCACGAAATGTACTGGTATACATTGCAACCTTATCTCAAATTTACCATAATAAGAAGTAATTTTACTGGAAAAATGAATAAATTATTTCTCCCACATTCCCTTTGTTCTCTCCTTTATACATGTACTGTTAGCACAATCTTTTTTAAAAAAATCTGTCCATTAATAACCATTCATTAGCTTCCATAAAGCAAAACCTGGTTTAAAAGTGGTTAGATTACCATAACTGTCAAAGCTATGAGAGAGCTATCATATTTCAGTCACAAAATAAGATGAAGTTTGGCAGTGCCAAAGTAAGATGAAGTTGGGCAGAAGATTATATAGTGAAGATAAATTTTTTAAGTTTTCCTAGGAAAAAGAGTGATAACACAATTGACTTAATTGGAAGGAAAAATCATAACTAAGATGATTGTACTGGTATAAATCAATTAACATCATCACTGTTTAAACATACCATAGCAGTGGTTATGTGCTGGAGTTATTTCAGACTTCTGTAGCAATCATACCTTTACATCAGTAATGAGAGCTTGCAGGTATTTATTACTGTATGAACCTTATTATCAAACTCAAATGGGACCCAGATGTCTTGCATTTTCCTGAACACTTTTTAATTGATTTTTTACAAAAAAACCCCCTAACCCTGTCTCAATTTTCCTCTAGCAGTTTTGTAAACAATTCAGTGAGAAAAATGATTTAACTGTTTTATAGAGGATAAACAGCCTGTTTCAGGAGTAGCAGTAATTAAAAGAAGCAATAGACAGAGAGAGACATACACAGGAACCTGTTCATACAGACAACAAATTCCCTGTGTCCCTGGCCAAGTTAGACATAGATACCAATGAATGTGAAAGTGAAAACAATCTTGATGAGGTAGATAAAGAGAGGCAAGCATCTGTTTCAAATGAAAGGGTCTTCATCAGGAGGATGTTGGCTGGGACACAAACAGAATCCATCGACTCTGAACCTGAAGACTGAGATTGGAAAAAGCAGCTTCGCTTTGTTCAATTGTACTCACCACTGGACTTCAGGATTCCTTTTGTATTGCTAGAAATGTTGAAGGCTATATTAACCTTCATAGTATAAGGCTTTGTCTAGAAAGTCAGATGGTCAAAGAGGCAACTTGATAATCTCTTGCTAGAAATTAAGGTCAGGAGAAATCATTCAGGGAGATCTATGGTCACATTTGGTTGCTGACACAGTCTGAATAACAATCACTGCCTACAAAGGGAGGAAAAGCAAAATATCCTATTTTGATTCAGAATGCAGATGTTCATTCAGCACATATTACTAATATTTATATAGGTATAAAAGTTTCCAAATCCCACACTGAGAGCCCAGATTTTTCCTTCAAAAATCTACATAACAAAGCAGTGTCATTTGTGCTTTGGGGTTCCCATTCCTTGGAAATGTTTCTATGTCTTGCCATGTCTAGCAATTTACTTTTCAAAAGTGTGACTTAGAAACATGTTGTCTTCTCAGGTCCATAGATGAACTGCTGAAGTTATAGCATTCCTACACAAATATGCCTAATATATTACCTTTAAGAGCAAACTACTCTCTCACCCAAGCACACCTGAAGATGTGCAAAAAATGGCCTTGCTGATTGCTGTATATTAGTGCCTAATGAAATCAGGAAGAAACATTTCAAAGTAAAGACACTAACATTTAATAACCAACAAGAGCCTGAAAAAAGTTTGTTTAAAAAATTCACTGAAAACTTTTCTTACTTATAATAGAAATAAAATAATAAATTATTCATTTTGACTACTTATGGTATTACCTTTCTTAACAGATTCTGGCATATTGCTATTTAAAAATAGTGATTTTTTAATTTCCTTTATTCATCAAGTTCAATTTTTGAGATTTGTGAGGTCTAAGAAGCTGTCATGATCCTCCTTATACTTGGCAGAAGAAAAATTGCTTAATGAGTTTTGCTTTGTCTGTCTACGAGATAAAGTTGTCATCATGTTCTCATTAGGTATCTTTGGACATTGTAGAGAAAATTCAGAGGATATGAAATTAGTGTTAATGTTTCTTTTCAGGGACAGCTTGCTAAATAATGTTCGTAAATAAAGAATCTAGTTCTTCATCATGGATAACCAGTATTTGTAGTTTATTTAGAACTGGTGGTCTCAAATCCTGGGTGTTCAATGTTGAAAGGAAAAAGTCTTTCCCAGTTATTTCCTTTTATATATATATACATATATATATATATATATATATATAAGTCCACAGTTTTAACCATGTCAACAACATAGACCATAGTCTCCAGTTCCTTTGCAATTTCAGACACAAACATATCACCCACCCGATTGCACTAGGAAAAAGTCTGCGTGGATATGTAGTGAGGGGAACTATATGGAATTTCAAATAGGACCCGTAGTTCAGAGTTTGATGGTAAAAGGTCTGAGAGACGCAGCAAGCTAAATTAAATGAACTATGGTTCTGACTAATCCCTGCTGAACCATGCACCACCAGTAGGGAAATTTCTTCATTATCGTGCAGTAGAAGAAAACAGATACTGGTTACCCATCGAGTGCATCTCAACAAGAAATGGATTTGTCAAGGAAATGAGCACGTCTTCCTCCTGTCAGACCCTGACTTCAGAGTACTGCTTGCTGCACTCTCAACCTGTTATCAACAAGTTATGTACTCGGGGCTGCCATGCAGTGACCCAACTCTACCAAAAGTGCAAAGAAGTTGCAATGATGCATAGTGGCAAAGAACAAGGTATGTCCCATTTCTTCTCTTCCTTGTTCCACCCCATGATATGATGGCAACCTCATATAATCCAGTTTTAGGGGAATATATTTCTTCTTCTAGTTAATGTGGGGTTAGTACAAAGAAAAGATGAATGCTGCATTACATTTTTCATACCATTAAATATCTGTCAAAAATATACATATATTAGAAATCCAGTGCACCTCTTAATATATTTTCATTTCTGTATTTCATTCAGCATGGACAAGCAGGCTGTCTGTATGGATCCCCTCTTGCTGCTATATGCATGCCACAATCCTGCAACTGAACACTTAAATTAACTGATACAAGAATTTAAGTAATAATAAGTATTTTCTATTCTTTTGACTATACACTGTGTTCTCTTTCTCTTTGAATGTCCCTTCCATTTTTATTCATGCTTTTCCATAGTATAAGCAAATACTTTATTATCAACCTCATGTGGAAACACGATTACCAGTCAGCTCCGAGACTGTATTTCTTGGTAGTCCATTAAAAAGTTGAGCAGCCCTCTGCGCATCTTAAAAGGGGCTAACCTTCTCATTCTTTTTGAGGCCAGCTTATTGGGGGACTTTGTGACGTAAATGGTTTGATCAAATCTTTAGGAATATTCGTGTCTCACAGAATTGCTGAAATGCTGCTTCTCATAAATGCAATCACAAGGAAAGAAGAAAAATGTGAGGAAGTTCCAGAGACATCCTAATGATATCAATCTGCTATAATAGTGCAGTGTGTAAAGATACATATTTATCTACTTCTTGTAGATTGAACTGCACTGTCTTGCACAGATCCACAGCATGTGGTCTTCATTTGTGTATTGCTTTTGTCACATGAATGAATCATTGCTATACATGCTTTCTTTGAATGAGAAAAAACAAAATGACACGTTATTCTAGGTATTAATAGATGAATAGGGAAACGTTGTTATAGATTTAAGAAGAGTAGAGGTGTTGCAATGAACAATTAGGAAAAAAATATCTAAGTAGGAAAAATATATTAATCTTTTCCCAAGAAAAGAAAGCATACATAATGGCTTTCCCAAACATATCCCCTCTTAATAAGGTCAAGTTATATCACGAGATGCATTCACATAGCCATCAGAGACTTGGAAAACGATGATCCACACAGCTGAAAGGGATTTTTTTTTTTTCCAAATGAGGACTTCAGTAACGTGATATTTCTGAGGGAGGGGGACAGTTCAAAATAAACATATTCATAAAGGAAGGATGCGAGGATCTCATTATTTATCTTCCTTAGTACTATTGTCACTTCATAGGAAAAGAAGCATAAAGGGCATAATCCTGCCATTTTTTATTACAGACAAATTCCCTGAAGAAAACAATCACAGTTTCATTAATTAATAGTTTCCATTTCAGGAGAGAGATTAAACAGTTCCAGAAGTACACATTTCAGTCTGTATTTCAATCACACAAACTACCTACCTATGACCATTTCTAGATAAAAAAGTTATATTGGATAAGACAGTTTCACACTAGTCATATCCCAGTTTCTTTGTCTTTTCCTGAGGCGCTGAAATGTAAATAAAAATTAATCATTTAAATTAGAACTGTTCCCTCCTCCTCCCCTTTATTTCTTCCTTTCAATTCTCAATTTTGACTGGAATGCTCTAAGAGCAGCACTTAAACTAATTGCAATTTTTGCTTTTGCTTTATCCGCCCTTTTCACTTCACCATTTTGCAACCACATAAAAGGAAGGGTGACCTGCTTCCTCTGAAGGTGATGCTAATGCAGTTCAATAAATGGCAGAGTGAACGGGTTGACCTGAAATGGTGCAAGCTATATCAGAAAAGCATTTCTTTTTTTTATATTATGAAAACGAGATTTTCCTTTAAGTGTGTTTATTGAGCTGCAGTAAAATAATGTAAAGTAACATAGACTTAAGCAAGATGACCTCATTCATCATCCTGGGGTCAGATAAAGATGTTGGAAGCATTCTGAGCACTGGTTAAAGAAACACAATTTTTCATGGGAGAAATGTCTTAATCCCTTTGGGATTGACCCTTTCAGATACAGCATACTGCTGAAGGAAGAGCGGAGCCTTGGCGTTAGTTCTCAGCATTAAGCACTTGCACAGCACCTGTGCGGAGAGACAGTTGTAGCTTGAAGAAATGTTACCCATGATCAGCAATATGGAGTGAGCTTCTACACCTGTTCTGCTCTCATACCTGGTAAAGAGGAGAAGTGGGCATTGCAGCAGGCAGAAGAGGTGTTTCACCAGGCTTTAGATCAGGCCCATAAATTTTGAACCGGAGCACAGGTGCGTGGCTGCAATTCCCTACATGCAAACAATTTGAGTGGCCAGTATTTTTAGGTTTTTAGTTACTTCTCCTGCTAGCCAAAATTATTCAAATATGCTTAAGAACTGTGTTTAGTAGGAATTGATGAGGACAAGCCAGCCGCTAACACGGAAATGTGCCTACGGGTTCAGAGCAAGCAGTGTCTCTCACAACTGCTCTATGCCTCTGACCATATGTTGTTCATCTGTTCATCTCCCCAGCCATTCATTTGGACTAGGATGTTGAACTGTGCCAAGTAAGCTTCCCAGGGAGTTTTCCCTCAAAGATACAGGAGCGGAGAGTTGTATTATCTGAGCTGAGCCAATCCGACCTCTCCCCTCCAGGTATTTTTGGGTAAAAACAAGTTGGAAAACTTCAGCAAACATTCTGCCTCGGTAGTCACCTCATCTGGCCCAATCCCTCACCCAGGCAATTGGCTTCAATAGTCCCTTTAATTTTCTTCTCAAGGCTACTGTTTAACTGCCCTTGAACATCCGTTTCTGTTAGCAAATTTCAGGTTAGACAAGTTTTCCTGGTCTCCTTGGAGAACCTGTTGATTTTGAGCATTCAGTTCATGGCTCCCCTCCATTTTATCAGACTAGACAGAGTTCTGTAGTTGCTACTCAGACAAAGATATAATTTCTAACAATAGCTCATCATCAATTCTTCTTGGGAAGTTTCCAGATGTTGCTTTAATTCATTTTGTGCAGTCTCCTGGCTCAGTTTTAAGTCTTGTTTTAATCCCTTTTGGTCTCATATCAATTCCTTTTGGCTATTTTTATATCTATGAGCATCTCCATTATTTATTGCATATTGATTCAACAGCAATATGAACACACAATCTGCTTTGCTGGAAAAATGGATCTCACTGCTAACACCAGCTTCATTGCTTCATGTCCCAAGAAACTGAGTATTTTTGTTCTAATGGATTGTCTTTTTCAGCTGCGAAAATTGATTCTGTTGGTGAAGTATGTCTTTGATGAAGTCTTAATAAAACAGTGAAAATAGTTCTGTTCTCTTAAACACTGAAAGCACAAAAATCAGGAGGTGTTTCCTCAATCTAAAGATCACTTTTTTCCCTTAGTCCAGTATCCCAAAAAACCTAATTTTCTCTCTCCTTTTAGGCCCGACCCAGCAACAGGGACAGCTCAGGGTAAGCACGACTCTTGCCTCAGGGCAGCCTGCTGAATCCCTGGCCACTGGCTCTCCACGGGCTTTCCTCAGGTACCGGCTGCTGATCCAGCATCCAGAAAAAATGATTTTAATTGCTCCCTCCTGTGCTGAAAAAAAGGCAGGTTCTTTGTTTCATTGCTTGGAATCTTTAGTTTCCAGAAGGACCTAAAGTAACATATCAGCTTTATTTTGGGCATTTGCACACTACTACCTAATCTCAATTTACATTATATGTCTGCAGAAATAGTCCATTGTTTCATCCTCACAGCTTGCCTCCATACTTTTTAGATTCTGAATAGTTTGTTGTTATTATCATTGTCAATATATTTATTATTTCAAGGGAAATTTACAGGTAGCAAAGTACCAAAACCCTTTTCTTTTTTTTTAATCACAATCAAATCAAGACTTTAGTGGAGAAAGTGAGTTCTTAATCATCTTGGATATAAACGATACAAAGATTCTGAGTTTCTTTAAAAGGTATATGCAACTTAAGTACTATTAAAAGTATCATTTCTTTTAGAAAAATCTGTTGGCAGTAGTATGAATCAGAAAGAGAAAGTAATAAATCTGAAAACCCTATTTATCCAAAGAAAATTTCTTAATAACAACAGAAGCAAAAAATAAAAAAAAAAGAAAAGAACCTCCCTCCATAACCCACTCCTCAAATAAAAAAGAAAAAAAATAATTGGCATCATCATAATCACAAAACACGTTATATTCCTAATTTTTACTGAGCTGCAGCTTTGCAAGGAATAGGAAAGAATGAGAAGCCTAACAACATCCAGCTTCAAATGGCAGGGGTTTTTACCTCTTTCAGGCATGAGTAGCACTTAAAACACGTGTCACACATAACCTCTGTTTGTGTTTGCAAACTTCTCTCATCTTGACTTCATTACCTTTCACTGACTTATAGTTGATAGAAGAAATGCAATAAAAGTACAAGTAAGTTCAAAATAATTTTATATTACCTCACGCTATAGTGGCATACGAATTCCCACAATCAAGGACACAGTACTCTATGATAAATACATTTCAGGTACATAAGAAAACCATCTCTTTCTAACATTTTAAATACAAGAATGTTACACGGGTTTTGTTGAACATTTTTTTTTTCAAAGGAAATTATTTTTAGTCCAAGAAGGGCTAGAATTAATCCTGTATTATATGACTTTATGGTCTTAACATCAAGCAAGGTTTATTTTTTTATTCCTTTCCCCCCTTAAATACCAAAGCCTTCTCCTCTCTGCTGCTCTCCTTGTCTATTTCTACCATGTACTTTGTATCACAGGTCCAGCATCATGTATTCAGTAGGCAAACTTGATGTGGGAAGCCAAACATGAAAAACTGGAAACCATCCTCAATCATTCCAGCTTCACCCTGCGCCTCTCATATCTGACTTCTTCCCACACCTCCGTGCAGTCCCATGTCCTGCCACCTCTACCCTCCTTCTGTATCCATGTATTCCATTATGCATCCAGACAAAATAACGGAAAAAGAAAGAATTTCTTTCAGTTTTCTCTTTTTAAAGTATAAAGCCACTTTCTGTACGCTGACCAAAAACACTTGGCAGTTTTTTCTGAATGTGTTTTTAATAGAACCCCACAGTAAGGCAGGGAATATGGCTTGAATGAGACCAGCAGCCACTGTAGCAGAAATGAGCAAGGGACCACAGACACTGACTGTGCTTAGTGCTGGCCCAAAGTTGTCCTTCACTGTCCCCTGCTCTTGTCTGCCTCACATCCACCTAAAAAGAGCTCAGGTACCTTCCAGACACCAGGAGATGAGCTCTGCAGCACACCCTGCACACCAAGCACACGCTTGGAAAGTACTGCCACACTTTTTCTCGCTTTCTCACAGGCACATCCAAAAACTCAGCTGCTCTCAGACAGACTCCAGCCCTCTTTCAGCTGTCACTGATCCAAGAGCATCTGGATCTGTCCTACCACCACCTATTCCACCAGCAGAGATCCTCCTTTGTCAGGAGAATCAGGAAATACCCAAGATTTTCAGCACATACTCAGATATTCAGTGTTGTCATTAGCCTAAACATCCTAGCATCAATCAAGCTTAGAGATTCTCCAGCAACCCCAAGTTATTGACCTCCCCCGCAAAAAACTACCCTCACATAGGAACCTCATACTCAGTTTTCTATATCCTCGGTGCTACCCTTGACTCGGCTTGAGGCAGGCTGTAAATGGAAGTTATATAAAATGATTTGCAGCTGTGAAAATTAGTTCACTGCATAATTTGCATAAAGAATCACCCATGACATTCATTGAATATCACAGTAATAGTCATGTGAAGGTGAATATCCATATGCTTTCAGGATCTAGGCCTAAAAATACAAGTCTTGGCAAGGTATGGACTCTCCAGGGGATTTGCAATCTAATTAAAACTGAAAAAAGAGTTCTGATCCTAAAACCGACTTTTCATTTTTTGCTAAGATTTATTGAGAGCTACTATTGAGAAGATGATATTTCCCCACTCACCCCACCCCCTCCCATCCCCCATCCCCTATTGCTTATATCTCTTTGAGTGTTGTCTAAAATAAGCTAATTGTGACATGACTGGGGTTTTCCCTTTCTTTCTGTATGGAAGATCTTGTCACACATCCTGTCTCTACCCTTATCATGAAGACTTCGTACTGTATATATCAGAATATTTCTGCCTAGCCGCCATTGGACAGCAAGAAATCTCACTTTTTGCTTTGTTTTCTTGGACGCGTTTCCCCAAATTGCTCCTTTTCTAACTGATACACATTTGTCTCTTATCATTCTTTCTAAGATGTATATAGAGCTTTTTCATTTGTTCTTCAGAACTATGTTGTGTCACTAGTCATGAAGTGTCTTGGTGAGATGGAAAACAAAAAGCAAGAGCCCAGTGCATTAAGTTAATAGTTATTTCTTAAGTCTCTGGGTTTCATTTTTCACTCGAAAAGCATAAACAGAACCTTTACTCTTTTTTTTTTTCCTTCTGAATATTTATGCTGAATATTAGCCAATTTTATAATGTGTTCTTGTCTGCAGGTGATTTTAAATGCCTCTAATTTTAAATATCTCTAAGGATGTTTTGGAAAATAATACTTCTTTGATTTATGGATACTGAAAGGAGACTGATGTCAGATACTCTTCATGTAAAGAATAGAACAAAAAATTCTTATATGACAGCTATTCATACGCAATGCATTCGCAAGATAATTATTTTTGTCCACCAGCCCACATACCCTCATAGTGCTAGCCTCCATGCTCAACCTTGCAAAATTGTCATCTACCCTCTCTGGCATATGATGATGTGCAGTGAGCAAAAGTTCAATACACTTCAGGTTTGAAAGGGAGCATGAAGAAGTTAGGGGACAAATAGAAGTATCACAATGTAGAATAAATATTGCTACATGTCACCAACCAAACAAGCAAATTTACAGCAAGAAATTTATGACAACAACCCTGGAATAAATAGAATTTGTTGCCTCAATTGGAAGTAAATCATTCAACGAGAAGAAGAAATCAAAAAAATAAGAATCAGGAAGCTGGAGACAGCAGAACTCGTATCTACTGGGCATCCTGAGAATCAGGGCTCACAAAAGCTGGTGACAGCAAGAGGCAAGGACTACTATGGCTCTTTACTAAAAATATCTTCACCACAAATTGGTTGTTACACATTCTTCCATAACAGCAAATGAAAAGTAAGGGGTTTTTGTTTGAAAAGGCATGTGGGAATAGTGCAAGTATAGCTAATTAATATGGTGACAGCATTAATATTTTACATTTGTTCTTGTTGCAGGGGAATTGAGGTGGGGCGGCCACAAGAACAGAACCACACCACTCAGGGACATATTATCTCAAGCCCACTCACTAAGAAGGATGGGCTCAGTGGGTGATTGCAATTGCTATTTTATGATTTCTAATCTGCAACACGCACCCCACATTTTTGCAGGGAACGAGGTTCCTGCCACTCCAGACCAGCTCAGACAGGCTCTGTGAGCCAGGGGACTGGTATTAGGACCCTGGGTCCAGCCAGTGCCGCCGCTCCAGGCATCAGGTCCCACCTGGTGGCCTGGCCCAACGTGTCTTGACTGCATTTTGGGTCAAACCTTCTGCATACTGTTGGAGGACAACTTATGTGTTCTCCACATTCTCTTGTCTAATAAGGAGGGGTATTGTCTTCTATATTTTGTTATAAAAAGTTGGACATTAACAGTAGTAGGATAAAAAAATTAATCTATTCCTTCTTTGTCTTTCAGGTTGTTATTAACCCAGTCAGAGCTGGACAGATACAGTCAGTATCACTTTTTTTTGGGCTGTGTTTTCAGGTAGGGCTTCACTCTGTGACAATTATGTGTTACACAGTGATCTTCATTTGAAGATCTCTAGGTTTTTTTAACATTAACATCAATATACCTGTGGGAAACATAGGGAGATTATTCAGCTAAATTTTTAGATGCAAATTATTTATTTGGTTTGGTTTGGTTTTGGTGTGGTTTACTTTTTCCAATTATATGATACAAAGGCTTGCTTATGGATTTCACTTCCCATGTAAAATTATGGAAGTGCTGGCCCTTTCACTCCCTTGATGTACACTCCTTTATATTAAAGTGACTCTGTAATTCCTAATAAGTATAGGCAAGTTGTTTAAAAGCTTTAGCAAAGTGGTATCTACATGATTCTAAGTAATTCAAACAAACATTACCTGATAATTTGCTGATACAAATGCACAGACTGCATAAATTTATATTTTACACAAAAATAAACCCCTTGTGTATCACAAAAACTTTCTGTGAATTCATCATAGAAGTAACAAATAGATTGTCCCCTTCGTGAGGCTATTAATTATTTCAGTGGAACTGCTCTCATGAGAAAGGAGAGGCAGTTCAGGACTTGCACAGCATGGCACCATGGTGATGGGTACATAACCATGTTACAGCTCTGGGTCAGATCCTTAGTATAAAGTGGTATAGCTTCACTGAAGCAATTGGAAGTATGCCAATTTATATTTGCTGTTGATTTGGCCTTCTGCTCTTATTGTGAGATTATCCTTAAGTAATTCGTCTTCCATTTTTTATGCAAGCTTATACAAGGTCAAGCTCAGAGTAAATTCTGCCAAATTCTCCCTGAAGGTGCAGAACTATAGCAGTCAGCAAATGATAAACAGATACTTTAAAAAATACTTTTATCTGGGCTATTAGTAAGTACAGGCAGAAAAAATGATCTGATTTGATTTCAAATCCACATAAGCATCATAGGTTCAAAGGGTTAACTGAAGCACAGAAGTTATCAGATGCATATCGACTGAAGAAATCCTGAGAAGAAAGAATAAAAAGAGTAGAGGAATGAAAAACAGAGGATATATAAGACATAAAATTAAATGAAAATGACACAGAAACAGAGAGGAAGATATCAAACCCCAAATTGTTGTCTGTATTTGGAATTTATTTTAATTTTTTAAATGCGCTTCTCTTCAGAATCTTTGTGCTGCTATTGTGTTAAAGACATTCTGAATAGACTTTTGAAGGTTTTATTAGTAAAAGTGTTTTTCCGCAGTATGCTGGTAGATGTTAGGGTAATGGCAGTCCAGCTTATTTCTTCCTGGGTTTGAAGTACTGTGGGAGAGTAAAGGAAGTTATGATTTATATTTCTACTCATTCCTTTTTAGTGTTCTTGTTAAAAGTCTGTATAGGGATCTAAAAACTCAGACTAATTTTGTATTACTGCCAAATAGACACAGAAGTTTTTTCCTAATTCCAGGGAAATGGGTGTTCATAATCCCTCTACTAACAATTATGACTTTAAAGACTGGATAAAATGTAAAATCAAATGTTCTTTATGTTATGACTAGTGTTTGCATCTCATTCAGCTCAGACAATTGCCATTTCACACTCCGTGCTTATCTTCAAATTGTAATCTCAGATGCTAATCCAATACTGAATTTTAAGCCTAGCATTTCTCTATTTGGATTTTCTCCCCCAAATTTCACAGGGTTTGTCATCACCTTGGCTTCTGAAAGTAAAGCAGTTTACATTTTTGCACTTCTCAGGCTCCTCAGCACACAGGTCACCAGCATCCTTGGAAACACTCACTGCCCTTCTACTCTTTGTTCTGGTTATCTGACACAACCTGATGGCTTTGGCTGCTTCGTGCTTTCCTTTTTATCACCTCAGATGTTTTTGATATTCTGCTATAAAAGTCGACTACCCCATAACACTCTTAGTTTAATTAGGTCGGGTTTTAAAAAGAAACATAAATCCATCTGTTTTAGCTCGTAACTGTGAATACTTTTTCTCAGTCTGTGGTTACACATAACCTTTGATCGCAATACTGCACTACCTTTTCTTAAATCAGGTATCCTCATCTCAGTCATAAAGCAACTGTTCCTGGTAACTATTCAAATCATGGGCTAATAATATTTCAACAAGGAATTCCCACAATTTTTCCCTTAGCCATAGATGAAACCTGTATCCAGAAGTGCATGAGTTTGGAGGGAGGAAAGAACTAAGGCATCTATCTATTATAGCTTCATTTAATGAAATTATGCGAGACCCTCTATTCACTTCCGGGGAAAAAAGAAAGAAAGAAAAAAAAAAAAAAGAAGAAAAAAGGAAAAAAAAAACCCAACAAACTAGTCATTGAAATTCTTCTGTGATAAAAAAACTAAAGCAAACAAGCAGGGGTAGAAATCTGCCACACACACTGCCATTACATAATTTGGCTTCTGAAGGATTTTTCACAGAATGATCCTTGCAGGAATGGAGACAGGATGCTGAGCAGGATTCACTCAACTTAGCTACTATGCTCAGGATCAAACCGATTACCGTATCTGAGGTAAAGAAAGAATCCAAGTCTTCTACATTCATAATCACTCCGATAATAAATGCCATTTCCTACCTTTGCAGCTTGATGAGACTAGCCTTAAGGATTTTCTTTGTTGATTTCTTTGCCTTCACGGATGAAATTATTCAGCAGATTCAACGTGAATTCATTATCAGGTTTCGAAGGCCAAAACTGTATTTTTTAACAAATACACCATTCATTTAAAAAAGAACATTCAAATCTAGCTGCAAGGCTTGCATTCCATTTTGACTATAAGAATCCTTGAATTTCATGTCTCTTGATTAACCAGAAGTTACTTTTTCTTGTTAAAGTATATGATAAGACCTATCAGGAAAAATAATAGGTGACTTGGGTACAAAAACCCAAGGAAAATAAAGGAAAAAAAACCTTACCAGAAAAAAAAATCCAACTTATCTGGGTTGGTTTGTTTGTTTGTTTGTATGTTTGGTTTTTTCCAGCATCTACTGATGTTTCTCACTGTTAGTTCTTATTGCAAGGTGTAAGTCAATACACTGAATAGGAAAACAAAGAATAAAAATTAAATACTTCACTACTACAATCAAAATCCAGGAAGAGTAAAGTGCTGATCTCTCAGAACAGACATTTTATTTTCAGCAACATATACATCTCTCACTTACTGACAATTATTGATAAGAAAAAAGCTACATTGCTTTACAAAAATTATATTTTGGAGCATGTTGCAATGGGTAATTAATTAAAAGAACTCAGGCACCAGTTCAATGAGGCTGATAGGCTGTGAAAAGGGATTTTTTTTTTTTTAACTAGAAGTCAAAATGTAAATGCTTTATTGACACACATGATACCTTTACAAAAGAAGATTTTGAAAATACTTATTGAATATAGTGCAGTTTAGTGGTTGAGATGAATGAGATTAGATGAACATTGAACAAATTTTTAGATCAGATATAGGAAAAATGTTTTAGAAGGCAGAACACACTAGAAGGTTTTCTTCAGCCATACACTTGCAAAATATCATTTCATTCTTAAGGTTAAAGACAGCCTAGTTATTTCAGTGACAAGGTATAGCATTGGGCTTGCAGCAAATGATTGTCAAGCTGCTTCTAGTGTTCCCTGTCAAATTCTATAAAAATCGAGCACATGGTGTCTTACAAGTCTTGAAAAGAAACAACTGTGAAATGTCCAGAAAAGAGAAAACTTTCCCTGTATACTTACAAAAAATCATCACTGTGTGAAATTTTCTACTGAAACAGACACATACTAAATTTCTTCAACTTACCATCCAGATGTTAGGCTAAATAATTATAAAGCTATGCCCTCTAAAATCCCTACTTATGCTTTCCAGAATAGACCAGAATTTTCAAAAGAAATAAGGATCACGTATTTACAGACTATACAGTTGCCCAAAGATTAAAAAGCATCTGTTCATTACTTTTATATATGTATTTCTAAACTTAATTGGACAGTGAGACTTGTTGAGGCCCAAAGATGAAAAAATGTTTGTTCATTAATTTTATATATATCTTTCTAAACTTAATTGGACAATGAATATTGTTGTGACTCCTTTCTCAGAGAAATCTTCTGCAGATACAAGCATAGTACTAGATGGATATCAAATATGGGTTCCTAAAAATATAGACACTTAAGGCCAGACTAAGTCTTTGAATGTTTTCAGAGCAAGTAAAAGAAGCCTGTTTCCCTTTCTGTTCTGGAAGTGGCAAGAAATGGAGTCACTTCTTTAAATTTCATAGGTGTCATGCAACTGGATCCTACGTTTATCTCAGATAACTCAGTTATATAACTTCATAGTTATGGGATAAATATTGGTGAGAGAAAGCTCTTATCATTAAAGTATACAAAGTGACTTCCCTGTATTATTTTTTGGGAAATAACAGCATCGCATACTCATTTTAACAATATGATCCAAAATAAGGTTTCTTATTTATTTTCTTGTAAGAGCGACCACCCATATTTCTACTACTGTCACAGTAAATCTAGATGTTGAGGCAGCAGCAGAAATCTGAGCAGAGGTTGAATTGGGGCAGGAAGTATTATAGGTTCCAGGTTCTTAATGACAAAACTGTGGCAGCAACAGAGATTGACTTTTTTTTTATTCTTGAAGGTAATTCAGGGAATCACTACAGCTCATAAGAAACTAGAATAAACTCCAAAGTTCCATTTGTAACAATTACCTTGGCATCAAAGAAAATCTTGGAAGCTGTCATTCACTGTTTTCCTAATAGTCTATCTGCAACCTTCTGATGAACAAATGCTAGAAAAAAATAGTGCAAAAATGTAGAAAATAACTATATATATAAATTTTTTTTAGTGATAATTATTTGCACAGAATATATTTAATTTCTGTAGGTAGTTTTTCGCTTTTTTGTTTGTTTGGTTGGTTTTTTGTTTGTTGTTTGTTTGTTTGTTTGTTTGTTTTTCCATGATGGTTTAGATAACAGAGCTCACACAGCAGAGGAACACTTTTTTTTTTTTCTAAAGGCATTAGTGGTTTTTGAGTATCACTGAGAGTGAGAGTCAATAGAAATATCACAGTGACAAGAAACAATTGAATCTCGTCTTTACAGAATAAATCTAAAGCATCCATACGAAATGTAGATATAACACAATTCCATGAGAAAAAAGGAATACTAGATCCTCTTATGTTGTTAGAGATCAGATTAAACTTTATTCTATCTGAAAACATAACCTCTGTGTGTCACACAAAATAACTAAAACAAATCAGTAAACTGAATGAAAATGAAGCCTGCACCACAAAGACAGGCTCATGTCTTTGGCCAAACAACAGCAGGAAGAAATTTAACATAGAATCTGAACAGAAAACCTTCCTTAAACACTCTTTTCCTAGCTGTCTGTATCTAACGGGGACAAAGGCAGTAAAGAACAGGCTAATAGATATATCTGGGGAAGCACTAGTAGTTTTGACCAAGTGGTAGTACTGTTTACTGAATGTTAAAGACAAATTTTAAAAACCAAGACACTTGCAAATTAAGCTATATAGAAGAAGCCTGGCAACATCTGGCCTGCATCCACAGCTAGTATTAGATAATGTGCCCATTCTAGTTTACAGAATCTGAAACTGGCTGATATTCAATTTACTGGTAAGGTGACCTCGACCTTACATCTTGGTTTCTGAATGGTCAAGACAAGGACCTGGCTGCATAGTATGAAATGTCCTGTTCAGCCAGGAAATTTCCCATTCAGTCCATGGACCTGGACCTGGGACCTCAAGGCCTATTTGGACATGTTCTCTGTATTTTGTAATACAAAAATCTCAGAAGACTGAGGCTTTTTGGACAAGAATCATAGATATCATTTATGTCCACCTTTTTAATATTTTAGTTTTATGCCAAATACTTCAGAGGAATCTGCTACTAGTGAGTTTTCTTTAGTTAGTTACAGATGATGTCACTGCCTACCTTTAAATATTTTTATTAATCTTATGCTTAAAGTGTATTATTGCACAAGCCAGAAATGTGATATTAATCTTGTTCATCCTTTAAAAAGTCATTATCGTGGTGGTCTTTATCACAAATGAGAAATTTCAGTCTGAAACCTAGCTATAAAATTTGAAATACTATATGTGACAACAGCCTTATTTGTTACAATTTCTTCCCCACTTCAGTGGGACTGACTCTAGGAAATTACTAAAATATACATATATTTTACACAAGCAATATCTTTGTAGTAGAAATAAGTTATGATTCACCTGAACATTTTTTGGTTATTTGGTTTATTTGTAGGAGACATAGACCAGATTAAAGGATGTATTTAAAGTATCTTATTAAAGAGAATTTCATGCTCATGGACAAGAACAGAAAAAAACCCCCCATATTGTCTTTTGGGTTCTCACTAATGAAACAGAAGAGTTGCAGCATACAATAATGAGTGCCAGAACCACGAGAGTCAGAGGAGCAGATTTCTGAGGGATTAAAGCTTTTCATTGTCTATGTATAAAGAAAGTGCTTTATTAAAAAGAGTTGCTGAAGAATAAAAGGAAAAAAATGCCCATTCTTTTGAAATGCATTTTCCCTAGACTCCCTAAGAACATATTTATAAACCTGTACAATAAATAAGAAAGCTAAGCAAAGAATAACATTAGTATGTGCACTTATGAAAAAGGAAAGAAGTGCAAAAAAATCTGGCCAGCTGGTAAAAATGTAGAATTAATGTGCCTTTGTGTATCAGATTTGCAAGAATGCAAATATTGCAGCTTTTGGTCAGCTGGTTTAGAGATTAATTTCAAACAAGTAACTTTTTTTCCTTAAGGAAATGGACTAATTATAGACAGGTCATAAGTATGCAAACAGGGCTGACTCTGCCATAAAAGCAGAATAGGTTGCCAACTAGAGCAGCAAAATATTGAGGGCAGCAAAATTAATTGTGAACATGGTTTATGGATCTGCAGATCTTTTTGTGCATTATCTTGAACAGCACGTCTTTTGGACTTGTATGCAATTGTATGGGTCAACCAGTATATCCAGTGAATTTTATTTAATTGGTGTTTTAAAACTGCAGAGGTGTAACTAGAAAACCTTAGTATTATTAGAAAATATACTATGAGCAATGCAACTTTGTTTTAAAATACGTCTTTACCTAACATGCTACAGAGTTTTCTTTCACATTTCCATGATTTTTTACCTAAAAGAAATGTTAAATAAAAGATTTTTTCTTCTTTAAAATAAGACCTCAGAAGATTTGCAGACCAGACAGAACAAAACAAACAAAAAAACCCCCACCAATAAAACAAATTGATAGTTTTATCTTTCTATGCCTGTCTTCAAATATCAAAAAGGACTCAAGCTATCAGAGGTTTGATTGACAATATCTTATCTTGATCCAAGCACATTAGTTTATATCTGCTGTTTACCACTTAGTATTATAAGTTTATGCTGGAACTCTTTGTAATTAATTTCAGTTTTAATTATCCCAAATAATTTGTTATCCTCAATGAACTTTCTTATCCCTAACTTGTCCCCCTTTCTAGAAAGTATCTCTTGAACCTTAAAGTGATATGTGCATCAACAACTCAGTGTGAGTCTGAGTAGTGTTAACTTTTATTTATGATGTAGAACTTTGAGCAGCACTCTCAGTGTAGGAAATACTTCTTTGGTACAGTTCAGACCATCAGAAAGAAGCATAAAAAGCAAAGTGATATAGAAAGGTACAATACGGTATGAGCTAAGGTACTGGCATCCAGATTTCCATTGTTTAAATTGAGGATGGAACAGAAGGGCAAGCTTAAACTAGAAATGGATTCCAGACCTATGCATAAAGAGCACTGGGGTTTAGCCATAGAAATATCACCCTTTCCTTGTAACTACAATATTTCATTTTAATCTGTTGTCATGTTCATGAAAAAATGCCATCACTAACCCAGAGTATCCAAGCTTTATTGTTTTATTCTGATTTGCAATTTTTATGTCTACTATATTGAATTTTTCAGCTTTCATAATGGAAAGACGTCCTTTGATATCTCAGCTGAGGTGCATCCCCCTCCTATTGGTGGATGATATTGGAATTCCATGAGGACTAAGCCCAGTGGCACAGCTGATGTTAAAAAAAAAAAAAAAAAGAAAAAAAAGTGACAAATTCAAATAAATTGACAGGACTTGAAATGAAAAACTATTGTACTACAAATTAATTATTAGAAACTTTAGGATCGCAACTAGCCTTTCCTATTTCTGTATGTTCTCTGACTCAGCCTTTCATAGGATGAGGCATATTTGTACCTTTGCAAACTGCTCTGAAAAGCCTAAGGTTTACATGATTCAAGGATATGCACACTGCAAAACAATAGGAGCTGTCTTCTAAACTCCTGTTGTGGGGCACTCCAGCAGTACTGAAAATCTTTGAAAAGAACCCATATGGGATGTGAAGGAAAACAGCTGTAAGGACACAAATTATTAGTTTGCTTGTGAATAGCACAAGATGGAAGGGAGGGAGGGGTGAGAGAAGGACTGGAAAAAGGAAGGGAGGAAGGAAATGAGGAAGGGAGGAAGGGAAGAAGGAAGGGAGGAAGGAAGGGAGGGAGGGAGGGAGGAAGGAAGAGAGGAAGGGAGGGAGGAAGGGAGGGAGGAAAGGAGGAAGGGAGGAAGGGAGGGAAGGAAGAAACGAGGGAAGGAAGGAAGAAAAAGATTTAATTTGTATAGAAGGAGTCATTTTGCACATGAAGTATTGAAACAGAAAATGACGCCTGGGCTGAGAAACATCTCTACCTGCCAGACAGAAATTATGAGGGGGCTGCAGAATGAAAGCAAAAGGAACTGCAGAGCTATGTTTTAAAAAATTCTAGTGTTTCCAGTTGCTACTGTGAGGTTTAAGTTGGCAGTGACATATTATTTTGGCACATTGTCATTTTTACTTTCATTATGGTTAAGGCTCAGCAGAGATGTTATATCAGTGCTGTAAGGGACTATGTTTATTAAAGGAACTTCAAGAGCACATTGTAGTGCTGCTGTATAACATCATTTATAGAAGCATTTACATCCATCAGTGTCATCTGGGGTTGCTATAAAACACAAGTTCTGGGATTGGGACAGTTTGGCACTGTACAGATATACTACACCAGTCATGGTATGACAATAGTTATTTGCTAATTAATCATGCTAAGAAACTTCTTACTAACTTAAATTGTAACTTTATCTGGGGTGTAATCACCTTTCCATACTATGTAGCTACATGCACACTGTATGTCTAATTTTATATGTAACTAAAATAAACAAAAATGTTGCATTTTCAAAGCCCATTTCATCTTCACACATTCACATGCAATTTTCAGTCTCACATAGCACGAGTATTCAAAATAAAAGAGACTCTTGAAATCCATCTGGATATACATTTACAGCGGTTTCACAATCACAGGTATTTTTAACTGCTAGCCTTCTTTTATAAGATGTAAACCACAACATTTGTAAAGACGAATATTTGGACTTTTATTCCTGGCTTTGAGCAACTTGTGGCAGAGATTTTTTGTCTGTGAAGAGCCGCAGTGGCACACATGTCAATACAACTAGTGGTTATTAATTCTCATAACTTAGTATTTCACTCAATGCCAATTTAAATATTTATGTATAAAAGAATATGTATTTACCTACAGGTAAAAAACCCTCATACTTGGTCTACAGTTCACTATGTGATAGATTACATCTTTCTAATAAAATAAGAGTTAAAGGCATTTTTATTTAAAAAAAAAAAAAAAAAAGTGTGTTTTTTTTTTTTTCTGTTGCTTTTCTTTTTCCTACAAACTTGCTTTTACTTTCTGCAACCAAGACTGGAAGTAAAATTGCCAGAGCACTATAGAAAGGAAAATTTCCTAACAGTTTTTAATACAATTTCAATCTTCTAACCCACAGGAAAAATAATTCGCTTGATAAATGAAGCACACGACTGATACTAGTAAATAAATGCCAATACAGTGTTCCAACCCTTCAGGAATTGTTATTAGCTAACCAGCACCAGTAAATCACATAGGTTAAATCATCAGCTTCTAAGCAGAACTAAAACTACAACTCCTATGACATGTTTTATTTACTGACAGTTTCTCAAGCAAAGAAGTTGTGGTAGTCTATCAAATTATTAATAATCATTATACCTCCATTTTCATACCAACAACTTCATGTTTTGCCTATGAACAGATTGTGTACCTACTTTCCTCCCTCTGCACAATTTGACTAAAAATTATCAGGGCTTGTTCACTGGCTGATCATTCTGTTTCTTAGGACTCAGCTGTTACTCTGTGATCTCCCATACTGATTTTAGATTTCTGTGTGCCATACAAAAACTTGTCTTCCAAATCAGAGAAGAAATTACTGCAAGGTTGCTGTTTAACATAGCTGTTGGGAGCAGCACATAGCTCAGTTTACAACAATGCAAAATGGCCACACAAGTGCCAGCGGAGTTCACCACAGCAGCAACTCCAGTGCTACTGTAGTGCGACAGCTCTGAGAGCCCATGTGTGATTTAGAGAGACCTAGAAGGTTAAATAACAAAGTTCACTGCTTTAAAAAAAAAAATAAAACAATCAGTGTGGAAGCAGATATAATTGATTTGGATGACATGATGCATGCTGCAATTTGTTGCCCTGTATTAAGGCAGAATGGCAGCAGAAGTTCTGTAATTGAAAACCAAGTGGTAAGAGAATAGAAGGGTTTTCTCTAGTGCAGAAATGGTTGCTATCACTTTGGGAACTGACTGTTCCAGGCTTTAGTAGTTTGATGTTCCAGAGTAACTGTCAGAGACAATGGATAATATTCTTGTGATGCTGTTTACCTCAATATCTCAAATGCATCTGAACTTACAGCTGATTTTCATTGATTTGAGTTTCCAAATTGTGTTAACAACATTGATGTCTAGAAGCTTATCTCCACTCCTTGGCCTGTTGCTGAAAAGCTTACAGAAAAATAACACATACAAAAAGGCAAGTGATAAAAAAGCTGGTTTTTTTCCTACCAGTGTGTGAAATAACTAACAAAAAAGCTTTTCTTCTATATAAGGTTGCTATGATAATGATGTGAATCACATGATTATCAATCAGTGCTGATGTACATGATGACGTACAAGGATGTACACAGATGTACGGTGATCAATCAGGTATCAATTTCATTCTGAACTTCTATACCAAACATTTAAGGATAAACTGAAGCAGCATTACTACATTCCATGAGTTTGTAGTAAATGTTTTGCAGGATGCTCCATAAGGCTGGTCATTCAGACAGATAGGACTGGAATACATCTTTCCTCCTTTCCATGAGGAGCACAACAATTTGCCTTATTGAGAAAAGTGGAAAAAAGGTATATAAGGAAAGAAGTCACAGACCCAGGACTGGAAAGCATGTTTGTATCCCACAAGTTAGACATAGTCATAGAAAGTTTTAATTATTTTTATAGAACAATCTTTCTGAATATGGGTTGCTTCCTCCCTTGTTGCAGCTGCCCAGACTTTAAAATTAGGTTCAGCCACTGGAGAACTTTACCAAACTCACAAACATGAACAGTGTTTAATGAGAATGTGGTCAGATCTGCAGGCTACAAACAATAAATAAATGAGAGGTTTTAAAGAAATGAACAATGTGCAAATAAACCAAGCCAAAGCTCTTCATCAGACTAAAATTAGAACATAAAAAAAAAATCAAAATATGTGAAAGCAGAAAACAATTAGACCAGAGATAGTAGCAACATCTGCTGATTAGCTCAGTTTTCTCTGTTTTCAATTCTATCGTGCATGATGTTACACAACAATAATCTCAAGTGAGACACCTGGCTGGCACCCACCATTCCCTAAACTTCTCACCTCTGGAAGGGCAACTGTCCCTTCAGGTTTCTGCTGCCTGCTTTGCAGCTTACTGCAGAGCTGAGGAAAGCCTGAAGGAGCTGAAGTCCTGCTGTCTTACTGAAGCTACTCCATTACTAAAAAGAGGGTTTACATGTGCTGGTCCTTTGCAATACATTACTTCACAGTGATTTCATAGGCTTTGTAAGTTGTTTTTTTTTTTTTTTTACTCTGCCTAAGGGCATACCTCTACCTAGGCCTTCCTACAAGTGCTTGCACTTGCATCACCGCCTGCGCGAACTCATAGTATTCTCAGTATTCTCTGATCTTGATCCTCCCAGGTACATGCTCTATGCAGAAAGAATTGAGTATAGTATATCTAGGTGCTTTAAATGTTATTTTTGTGCCTTTCCACTGTTTTGGGGCTTGTGTGGGAAGCTGAGGAGGAATTTGGTCTGCAGTGGTGTTCTGCTTTGTACACTATAAAAGACTGTCCCAGTTACAGACTGTAATCTTCAGGTGTGAGATGGAGGTATTGTGACTGGTCTTCTGACTGACCTCACAACAGTATGTAAGCACAGACCTACCTATTGTGCAAGTATGAAAATATTTAAATCATAATAAAGTGAAAGAAGGTACGTCTGGAAAGCACCTGAGTGACAGACTGATTAACCTGTTCACAAAATCATATTGGTCAATGGGATTTGTTTACCTCAGGAGTTTTCACAGGAATGAAGAATTACAGACAACTTAAGCTTTCAGTAAGTTCCTGTACTAACAGATATCAGATAGTAGAACAGCCCAAATAGTTTGTATACTAATTAATAATCTCATTTTTTTGAAATACTTTATTTACTTTTCTAATTCACAGTGATTACATGGATTGTAAAAATGTGTTAAGAAAAAATATTTCACTTTTGTGTAATTGAGGGAGTGGTATGATTATCTGATGCCAATCAGGATTGCAAAGACGATATTACACAGTGTTTATTAATGAACTTGAGATGCAAAAAAATAATTTCAAAATGCTTTTTAGTTGTTGACTATTAGTCAAAAATGTGTCATGAGTAATGGAGTAAGGAAGAGGAGCAGGGAAGATGAGTAGGGAAGAGGTTGGTGTGAGCATCTTAAGCTGAAGTAATATTGAGAAGCAGAAACCTAATATCATTCTCCATACCTGTCCCAAAGGAGCAAGTCTGAGCTGTCCTCTTTTTAAGTCATTTCACACATAACGATCACTTTAAATGCACCTTCTCTGAACTCTGTCCTCGTGTTCCTCCGCTTCTCCGTGTGTCAAATTGCGGCAACAACACACACTTCAGCAAAGCTGTTTGAATTCCCCCAATGAAAATTCATGTGCATCATGAATGTCTGTGGTGGAATCCTGTTGTGTCCCATTTAATATTCCCTTTGCATGTTCTTACCAGTGCAATGGAAAGGTAAGAGAAGAGAACTATGTACTAGTTCTCCTTAATTATATCTTCCAATATAATATGTTGAAAATTACTGTTACGTTACATCATTCTTTCAAACCTTGTGTTCCTCTTTTTCCTCACTACTTCCTTTTCATTCTTGTTTACAGCATCTCCAGAATAAAATTTTCATAGATGTATAATTTGGAAGTGCCATCCACAAGAGACAGTGATTCAAGTACAGCAGCAATTTGCACAATAACTTTCTTATTTTACTTCTAAGTGGAAAAAATAGAAATAGGAACCAATGGGAAATTCACACCAGGTTTACTATTTCCAAAATGTCTCCCTCTAATTTGACCATCTATAGACATAATAGTGTCCCTCTAGGAAGATCCAATATGTTTTAAAGTTTCTTTTAAATCTTCTTGCCATGGAAAAAAAATGATGATATTACAAAGAGAATTTCCACACAGGAGAGCTTTGGTGCTGCCACTGTTCCTGTAATGCCAGAGCAGACTCACCTCAGAAATTGCTGTAATCTGTCCTTTTTGTACATAACACAATATAAAAAATATGTTGATCTTTCTAAGGGATTTTTTTTTTAGTACTTTTTCTGATTATTATATCATTCATTCATTCACAATAGGTTGTCTTATTCATGTACTAGATTAAAGTGTGTAGTGGAATAATTCTTATATAGAAATACCAGTTTTTACTCCAATTGAGAGCTTTCAGCTAGAGTGAGTGCTCTGCCGAATAAATGAAATAACTCAGGATAAATTCATCTTACCATAGTTTGTCCCTTTTATTCTTTGATGACCTTAAACAGATACATCTATGTACATAAAAAGAGAGAAGAAACCACAACCTATAGTATGATCTATGTGGAAAACCTGAAGAGGTACACAAGCAGCTTTTTTTTTTCCTTAGGTCTTCCACACAATTACTTAGTACACCAAAACCCAACTTTTCCTCTTTGTAATTAAAAAGAAAAAGACACTAAAAAGAAATAGGAATTTTAGAGGAATCACCTCACTCTTTCTTGCTTGTGTAGTTGAGCTGAGAAAACAAAAGTTGTGAAGTAAAGAATCTTAGAAGATCTTTGTTAAGTATAGTTTCTTTGCATTTTCTTAAGGTCTCTATGTTAACAGCATGGAATAAAAATGATCCAATTCTATTTGTCTTTGTAGATAGGTATGATGAGATTACTCATACAGAAAAATGGGTGGCTCACATTCTGACCTGAAGTGGGATAGGTACACATTCAAATAGACTTGAGTGATATCAACTGAAACTGCATTGAATCACAATTATTTTTGTCTTCCTGCCTATAGAAAAGAAGTTTTCACAGTGAAATCTAGGGAAAAATCAATCATGACTGTTAAAATAGTTTGACAGTACCACTTTTCGTACATGCCTGGTGCTCGATGCACACAGACATCCATGCCTATACACCCACTCAAGCTTAAAACACCATCACATGAATGAAGAACAACACCCTGCTGTTTTTCTGAGCCATGCTTAGGCATTTGGCTCATTTCAAAGATAATGAAAACTGAGAGTGTTATTTAGTATGTTAAATACCACAGTGTTCCACACTTCAGAAATTAAAATAAGACATAGATTTAGTTACCGTTATGGGACACCTGTTACTTCTGTTGAGCATGTTGAAGGAAAAGAGTTAAAAGCTCCACAGATGAAGAATTCAAGGAAAAAAGCTACAGAAAACAGCTTTGTATGTGCTAAATGCACCTCAGTTAAACCAGGGTGACCAGAACAGCCTTCCTGCTTTCTCTTGTGCTTAAGGTGTCAAAGAAGAATGTGGTAAAGGAGGCCATACAGCAGTTAAATACTTTTGTTGTCAAAGCAAAAATTTAAGCAATATTTTTATATATTACGCTGTAAAATAAACAAAAATTCAGGTTCCATTAAGCTAGTAAAAAATGTTATTAGCTTGCAATTTTTAAGAATCATGTCACAAAATTAGTGGGTTGTCATAAATTATGAAGACTTGGTGGTATACCTTAGAAACCTAAAACAAACTGAATGTGTGTTGCACTTGGTCATATTTTTGAACTGGTAATAAAGTTTTTCTAGTTTGAAGGTAAAGACAGTGGACAGAAATTTGGTGAAGACACAGAAGTCACTGTAAGATGAAAAAATGAGAGCAAAGTTCCCTGCAAATACCTGAGGTGTGTTATCTATTTTGCCTTTACACCACACTCTCTTTAGTTTTAGGTACCTCTTTGTAGATACTTGAAAGTGTTATCTTTAAGCAGAAACATTAAAAAAAAAAGTATAAAAAAGTCAGAATAATTATTTATATTAAAACCTGTCACAGCCCATCAAAATGTTAGCATTTATCTCTACTTTGCATAGATACACTTCAGAGAAATCTATGAAGCATTATGTATGTTGACATTTTTCCCTGCCAAACAGTTATTTCTTCACTGACTTATCAGAAACATCATCTGTGTTTGCTTTTGGTAAGAAAGAAATAAATTTCATTTTTGCTAGTGCACTGTAGCACCAGGACTCAACCTTTTTTGACAACTTCTCTTTTAGTAGTAGTTTTCTCTCTCCCTCACTTTTTCCTTCTCTGGCCTCCCTGAAATCCTTAGATACCTTAAATCTCTACCTCCCTAACTCATAACCTTGAAGATAATGATGCATTGACCTTGCTTTCTCCCCTCCTCATCAAAAAAGAGAAGGAACCCCCACACATATACACAGAGAGAAAACTATTCAGTTAACCCCATTCCCAGCTCCTGAAGGGACCAAGCCACACAGACCCACACAAATCTCTGAACTCTGGAATTCAGCATGGACTCCTTCCCTGTCCCTGCTCATTCCCCTTTTCTGCAGGGCTGGCTCAGTGGAGTCCCCGTTCCCATTCCCCCATTCCCAGATGCCCCCATCCATCCCCTAGCCCTGCTCATCGGCCCTTCGCTAGCCCAGACTACTGGGTTCTTAACACCACCTTGAAGATAGAGCTTAGACAGCCACCCTGATGTGCCACCCTAGCACAGCCCAGCTTGCTTTGCAGGGGTAAGGGAAGGCGTGACCTCTCCCCAACATTTTGTGTGCACACAGCCCTCAGAAACCTGTGCCTTTGGTCCCCTTGCCTCTGTCCTCTGCAGACTTCAAGAAAATGTCTTCCAGACTGCCAAAGATGCTGAAACTTTCAGAGAGGCTGGAAATGAGGGAAAGGAGGAAAAAGGGGGAGGGAGAAGGCAAAGGCTTTGCCTGATTTTCTTTCACTCTCTTAAGATTCATTCTGCATTTCCCAAAGGGCTCAAATTCAGTCTGAAAACTGCTGTGTAACAACAGTATGTCTGCTGCTTTCTACAGGTCAGTGACACAGTATTACTACTTGGATAAAAAATTTCCAAACCAATGGATTTTCAAATGGATTGCAAACAAGGGTTGTGGGAAACTAAAGAGACCTGGTAGATTTCTTATTTTTAAACAAAAAATATTTTAATTGAAACACAAAGCATTCCAAACCTGCTCGTGTCATAACCTTACTATAAACACATTATAACAGCAAAGTGACAGCTGTTTTGTCAGCACTTAGACTTAATAGTCTTTTCAATGTTTCTGTTAAAAGACAGCTATTTTAACAAAATCGCCACAGAATGAACATATGGTACCGTACTGTATTCTGAATAAAATTGTTACCCAAAGTTTGGGGCCATGGAAATGAAAACATTCAAAAATGTCAGTTTCCTCAAAGGACAAATCAAAAAGAAAAAAAAAAAAGTTTTCTTCTGCTCACAGCACCATTTCCTATTGGGAAAACCCTCAATATCCATCTGGCCTAAATCTATTCTTTGCCTTTTTTTCTAGTATGTTGCCAATGGTTGTTCATCTTGTATCAGGCGCCCTCTCTTCAGTTTTGACCTACTGTACAGTTTTCAGTTCCATAGGTTTTCCTTAAAAGAACTGATGAAAAAAATTCTGCCCCCCACCTGCCTTGGCTGCTTTTTTTCAAACCAGAGCTTTCAGTGGTTTCAAGCTACTTGGTGTCTGAGGGAGGTTAATAAATGTTTATTAGCTTTAAATGGAGCTTTAGCACTGTTTGCAGGGTTTCACTGAAAATCACCACATTGAACCCCAGATTTCTCTTTTTTGACAGCCTTTTCATGAGCTGACCAGAAAGTTAATGTGGTAACCAGGCTTCCTCCTCCATACCTTGGGATGTCACAGCTCCAAAGCAAGACCCATAGTCCACTAGAGATTCTTCCATTTCTAGAACCTCAATATAATTGATGGCACATCTGACTCAGACCCTTGACACTGCACTCTCAGCAAAGCTGTTCAAGAACTGCAAGCCCCAGAGATGCCACGATTGCTTCATACAACTGTCTTACAGAATTTTGTTCCTACTTCCCGATTGACTTCTCTGTGACTATCAGCAAGGTTTCATCCAGTCTAACAGCATACCCTTCAAATAAATCAGGTTGGCTCAAGTATTGCCACTGCAGATGCTGGTGTAAATCCAAATTTGATTATCTCAGTAGATACCTTTTATGTGCACTCCTGTTCTAGTGAAGATTAGGTTTTAACTCTCTCTAACAAAGACAATTCATTTGTGCCTTTGAACATGTTCATTTCTAAATCCTTTCCATATTGCCTAATTCTAATTCTTCTGTAGACATGCATGTTGCACTCCTGCCACCCAGCTTTGATTGCAATTTTTCTTATCATTTGCCAAGTACAGATCTGATTTCCACACACAACCTTGCTTGGTGAGGACATTCAAGCCTGTTAATATTTCCATTTCAAAGCACCTTCAGCAAAGTAACAGCAGCAGCAGCAATTCATCTCTTCACAGGATGCCATCTCTGTCTGTAATGACTGTTTCATCAATGTCCAGGACAGAACATCTGTAACCTCAATCAGTGTTTTTCTTTCCTTCTTCCTTCGCTTTCTCCTGATCTTGAATTTTTACTTCATACCTGAATTCATATTAAGGATATGGTTTTATTCTAAATGTTTTTGGTAAGCTACAGAAACTTGCTTGTTTTAATTCGGCTTTAAAACATAAAGGGATGTTACAAATTATAATGTAATTTTTCCCTACACAAGGTATGAACACTGATACCTCAGGCTGGTAATAACAGTAATCTGATATAAGCAAAAATTGCAAGTTCACTAAATATAATATATAGGGGGTTTTTTGCTTTTAGTAGCTCTATCACTTTATTTGTAATACACTTTATTAAAATATTATCATATTGTGTTGATGTTGTGATGTGTTGATAGTACATTGTGATTGCACACATTAGAGTTTTTATTTATAAATATATATTCACACATAATCTTTCTAATTTAATCGATAGATATTTTGCATAATATATATATATACACTAGATTTTAAACCCTATCATCACCATTAATTTGTACTTATTTGCAGAAAAACAGTACATTTACTGGTTCTGCCTTTGCAAAAGTGATAAAACTGATTAGGTTTTTTTAAAGGTGCTCCACTGAATATTAATATCTGAAAGTAAAATTACTGTAAACATATCCTATCATACAGTGAACACAGTAGTAAGGATTAGATCAACAAATTTTCTTTTATATTCTAGATCACTAGTACAGGAAGATTACCAGGGTCTTGAATTTAATGATGGAAATTCATCAATGACAATACCATAATAGTGTCAAGGGTTAACTGTATGCTTATTTTCGTTCCTGAAACAGAAATGTTTGCTAGTTTTTTGTTTGTTGTGAAGTGGGGCTTTTTGGGAAGCCAGGGGTGAAAGACACTACATTTCCTAAGTTTGTAAGGATTTACGAGATGCTCTACTGAAAAGAATGAGAAAACAAGGTTTAAGGAGACAAAATGAGAGGGTGTCAGTCTCATGAGGATACAGAAAACTCCAAATGCAGTTTTGTTCAGGGCAGCTATTAGGTCTTAAAGGTCCTACTTATAACCCACTTTCTTCATCAAATTGTCAGGACTGCATTTGCAGATGTCACCTTGTGAGAATACCACAGTGTAGAATCCTTATAGAATAATTAATCAACACACTTCAATGTAATTAGTCATGCAATATGACATATTAATGTATATTTATAATTGAAGTACTTGAACTACTGTCAGGTCAATACATGTCATCTATTATTTTTCAAACCATTCATAAGTCTGAAAAGTGACCATATAAAAATGTTACTGTGTAGCAGGGAAATTATTACAATGAAGAAAAACTTCGTTAAGATCAAAAATGAAAAGTATAAAATAAGGTGATTTTTGAGGCTTCAAAACTATTCAACATCAGTCATAAGTATTCATTGTCACTAATTTGATTGAAGTTCCAAAGAAAAACATAACCAGAAGTTTGTCCCAGTCATTGCTTAGAAGGATAAAACAGTAAAGAATCAATGTGTGTAGTATTTTAACATGATCAATGTAGTAGTCACTAATAAAATGTCAGCATTTGCCAACAAATTTCACAGTTACCAAAGATACTTTAGGTATTTGTCATTCTAAATAAATAAAAAAAAAAGATGTCTTAGAACTGTTAGTAAATATTGACATCTTTATTGATGACTATGGACAAAATCCTCCCCCTCTGAAGGTCAATAGAAATTACTTCTGTTAAGCTCAGTGAGGCCAGATTTTCAGTCCATGTGTGTGACATTTCACATAACAGAAAAAATAAATTACTTTAGACTATAAAGACCAAAACCTGAATAATATTTTCTGTGTGATGAATGAAACACATGATAGATGAAACAGAAAAGTCTGACCAAAAAAAAAAAAAAACAAAACCCCCTGTTTTCATGTAATACAACTACAAGGGAAGATTAGTAAATTGTGGGTAATGAGAATTCACGATTAAACAACCTCCTGGCAAATAAGAACCCAGAAACCCATTTGATGATTCTGTAAACAAAAGGAATCTTACTAGAACCACAGGCTTGGGAATCTTTACATGAAAGCTACAGGCATCATTTTGTGGAGTTATATCTCTTCATCAAGAAGCTATTGCTGTCTATGTTCTTGTTCTGTAGAGAAAATAATATTTCACTCTATTTTTTTAACATTATTATAATAAATAATACATTCTGAATCAAGTTGTCATATAACTGATCGTAAAAAAAAAAATCTTTTTATTAGGTTGTTTTCTTTTCTTCTTTTACTATTTTCTATTTTTCTCTCTTCATTCTTTCCTTCTATTCAGAATCATGTTGTTGAGACATGATTTTACTCAATTTTTATGAAAAGAAATATTTCTATTGTAATCTGTCCCTCAGAAACAAAAAAATCAATGTTGTTTCCATACAACTCTCACTTGAAGTTGGGGACTTGTATTACACATTTGGCAGCAGAGCTGAAACAGATGCCATCTGTAAGGTCTTGAACCTCAAATTTTGGAATTTATGCCTTTCCGAAACAATAAAACGTTTGGTTTTGCACTACAGTTTCATACAGAGACCCTTTTTAGGCAGTTTCTCAAGCAATAAACTAGATGTTCCTTTTTATTCTGACATCCATCGTCTTCATGTAAATCCTCTGCAGTCTGTTCTTAAATAGTCCTGTGCTCTAAATTTGAATCCACTTCAAGCTTGTATTGATCTTTTTTATACATTTATTCCCAGGAATAATATTGAAACTCCTGCTGGAACTTCATATTACAGCATATAATAAGGGTTTGAAAGGCCTCAGATCTCCTATCAGTTCTTTGGTTTTAAGTGTATATTTTACTAACCTGTACTCTATTGTGTTTCCTGCTTTATGTGAACTTTGGAGACAGGCCACAGCACTAATTGAAACTACAGTTTTACCATCTGGGCATGATTTGTCCAGAAGTATAGGCAAAATTAAACTGTTAAGTGTATGAGAGACAAGCTTAAATGTTTATATGTGCAAAATAGTAGAGGTTGGTCAAAGAGTTCACCCGCTGGGGCTGCCACTTCCCTACCTATTTCATCCCTCTGTACCTTCAAGACCTAGTCTCAAATTCATTCAGAAAGACAGGAGTTTACACAAGGCTAAAATGTTCCTTTCATGACTTCTTCCCCTTGTCTCCAGCTAGTTGTTGTTGCTGAGTTTTTACAGGACTTTGGTCATCCTAATGTCAACAACCCAGTGTTTCATAAATAGTAATTGTGTACTGTAAGCCAGGAATCTAGAAAAACAGCAGGAGGAGAGAAACTCCCTCACGCAGGTGCAGGGAGGAAAGCACCCAGGTCTGTGTGACCACAATTACGTAACTGCAAGTTGCATCCTGAACCATTTGCTTCCTGCTCTTTGTTCAAACCCATCTCCTCCCCTACCACTCACTTGATATACATAGGCGAGATTCTTCTTCTTTTCTTTTTTCTTTTCTCACTCCCCGGGACGCCTTCCGTGAGCGACTTCGTTCTTCTGAACAGCTTAGCCTTCTTGAACGAAAACGGATGATTAGGTGCACCTTTTTTTTTTTTTTCCACACGGTAGCTCCTTGTTCCACCGTTAAGCAAAACTTCTCACTGCCAGCAGTGTAGAGCTCCGCCACAACTTCCCACCTCTGACGGCATCTAGCCGAGGTGAGGCTTCCCACCGGGGCAGTGAGGATTACGGCCAGCTTCCTCGGTCACCTAGACGAGCGCTATCTCCCAGGACTGGAATCAATTGTCTGAGGGTCCCTGTTCGGGCGCCAACTGACACGAGGGCGTGGACTTCACGACACGATCAATATGATCATCATGAGCCATTTATTGTTAGTCACACAGAAATATTTATACTTCTTCAACATACTATTTTTAGATTACAACTTACAGGGTTACGTAATACATCTATTTTTCTGTTTGAACAAGAAAACAGAAAGCAGCATTACTCTATTATTATTATTATCAATTACAAGAAAGCAGAACCTTATCTATTTAGCAAAAGCAAGCAGTAGAGGTCTTATCCATTTGGTAGAAGCAAATGGTTCAGGAAGCAACTTGCAGTTACGTAATTGCGGTCACACAGACCTGGGTGCTTTCCTCCCTGCACCTGCGCGAGGGAGTTTCTCTCCTCCTGCTGTTTTTCTACATTCCTGGCTTACAGTACACAATTACTATTTATGAAACACTGGGTTGTTGACATTAGGATGACCAAAGTCCTGTAAAAACTCAGCAACAAGTTGTATTCAAAAGAGCTATCAAGTGTGTTTTCAGCTCTTATTCTGAAGTCCTCTGCTCTTACCAAATCATTTTTATAGGAGCTAAAACTCCTTTTTACCCAAATCTTAAGGTACCTATGTAAATCTCAGGTTATGGTTCCATAACTCATCAGAAACCCAATCAAAAATTTGTAAACTTGACATTCAGTCTTCATCTTGTAAAGGACATACTTCAGGGCACAAGGTAATCTGTCATGAGTCCCAAGTAATGGTAAGATTCCTCTAACTATGTTTCACTGGAACAGCTCAGCAAGCAGATGGTGGATGCTTACTGAGTCAGTAATGACATATCCATTGACCTCAGTGGTGCAAGCAATGCACTAAATTAACTTTTAAAATCTATATTTCCTTTGTAAGATTCTGCATCTTAGGCAAATATCTTTCAGTTTTGTACCATGTTTTAGGACCCAGAGATGTTCAAGACTGACTGCAGAACTGGAGTGTATACTGATAGCCAAGAGGTTGCCATACAGTGCATTTGGAAGTACTACACAGCTCATGAAACTTGTCTGTATCTGTAATTTTCAGAAGAGGTGACAAATGTTTTCTATGCAAAATAATACTTATGTAATATTTCTCAATCTGTATACTAGGTCATTCCTAAATATTTCTAAGTCTGTGTCTAAGTGAAGTACAGGTACATTTCTTTAAACAGAAAATGTCATTCTTTCTCTCACAGTTTTTGGGGCTATGGTGTTGCCATAGTGCTTTTATTTTTACTTTTAAAAAATACTCTTAAATGAAAAGTATCTACCTGATATCTAGCAAGGCATCTTTAATATCACAATTCACTCTCTCTGCTCTGGCAGAGAGATCATAATAGCAAAAGTTTTGGTAGAAAGTGTTGTTTCTTGAGCAATATTAAGAAAACCACAACTACTCATAGTTTATTTGATCTTGGCCTGTTATTCATCATGCGTTTCTGCTGTTTCAGCGTCTAGTCTCAAACATATTGTAAACAGAGTTTGAATGAATTGGGTATATTTGCTTGAAGAGAAGTTTTGCCAGCTCGTTTTCATGCTGCAGCTGGGTCAAAATGTTTGACTTTCATAAAAAGGCTGAAATATCCACAGATTCTCCAAACTACGTCCAACACAAAGCAACGGCTGCTGAGTTTATCCACTAAACCATGGAGCAAGTGGCACTTAAAGCACCAAATTCCAGCCATTCAGCTGGAAAGTTAATGCACTAAAGCTATGTTGCTATCCAAGCAAAAGGGAAATATGCTGGAAAGGACATTGAAAACTTTGGCATGTTGAGTTTATTTGAAACTAAGAAAAATCACAAGAGGCTTCATATTTCAAAAAGGGTGGTTTTGCAAATAAGAAACACTGGTTGTTCATGGCTCTGCATATTTCAAGCTACATTATGTCCTTTATTATTCTCAATCTCGAGTATTTTAAAAAGAACTCAGCATTAATATTCTCAGGCAGAATTTCCCTGGAATTCACCTCCCATTTTTAGCATCAGAAAATGTGTGTTGTTTTCGGAAGACTTCAGCAGATTGGATATCTAGCAATTTTGAAAAATCAGACCATAAAAACCTAGCCTGTAATAACATTGAATCATTTCAAAATATTTTCCCAGAGGATGACTCCAAGCAATTGGAAATCTGTCCCAACCATTTCAGAAGTAACTTATAAATACCTGGTGCTGACTTCTAGCATTACATTTCTATAATTAGGGTAATAGTATAGTAGAGGCTGACAGGGAAAAGCCTAGGTGAGCAACATGTTTAGCTAAATGTTTTCTTTAGTAGTTGGACAAAAAAAGATTGGAAAAAAGATCTTATAAGTTTGCCATATAGCTACCGAAGATGAGATTCATATCACTTAACTTTGTCCAACTTAAAGATAACTATCTAGTTCCAGCTATAGGTTGTGAAGGAAGATCCACCATAAAATAAGTGCCTAACATAGACAGATGGTATAACCCAGTCATGAAAATATTTATTTCCTTGCCTTGATTATAGAAGGATCCTAGATTCTGATTTCATATTAGACATTTAAGTTTTGGATGGATAATATCAGGGAAAACAAACTGTTTATGCTGGTGGGCAGGTTGCCCCTTTCTATGCTTTGTTTTGTTTGTCTATTCACAAAAGTGTCCTGGAGTCTACTGAATTAGTGTTTGAAAATGACCCAGGACTCTTGCATAAAAGCTGTTAATTAGGTACAGAATGTTATGATTATTATTACACAACTATGACACAGTATTGGTATTATCACACTAAATTTACATTGTTGAAATGCTTTGTACTCCACGTTACGTAAAGGCAAAGAGGTCTTAGTTGCCTAGAGAGAACTGCTGGATTAGGGATGCTGTAATATGTGACAATGGACAGAGCTGGAAGACAAACACCTGACGGCATTCTGCAGACATGTTTGTCCTTTATGAAGTGAGATGGCTACTGACCTTTCTACACCACTGTTTTTTTCCTACTATGCTCTTTGGTAGGAATTAGTTGCATATATATGAGTGCTAATGAAAAATGGTGCCATTTCTGCTGTTCTCTTTTCCTAATCATCGTTTGATAAATTCAAAGTTCTCCCATTAATTTTTTTTTTTCCCAGTTCTCATACACAATGAGAAAATTATGGAGATTGGGTTATTTGAGTAGAATAGGTTCTAGTGCTAGTTAACACAGAATAATGTGGAAATATAAGGAAAAACCTCTACTTTTATATTCAGTTTCTGAATTTCTGTACTGACCTAAAATATCCCTTTTTACTTGTATATGCTTCTCCTTAAGATTCATGCTCCTTTGAAAATGGCCTTACTCTCACATCATTCCAACACCTCCACGGTCATAACTTAAAACTTAAATGGATCTTAAAAATTAAGTGAAACTTAAAAAAAAAAATAAATGGAAGAGGGAAACTAGAAGAAAATCAGAGGAATGCATTGTATACATTGCTATTTGTTAGGGAAAATCTTAGCTAAGCCTTTTCAAAAAATCACATTCTTTCCTTATAATGGAGAACGTTTCTATGCAAAGGAGTCATTCTGCCAGAGGGAGATGTCCAATATTATACAACCTTTAGTTTCACTTGCTATGGTCAGCTGAAACTAAAAATTGCAAAAAGATAAAGTGCTCCATTAAATCCCTGTTTTATTGTATAAGTGCCCTTATGAAATTGTATGACTATACAATAGCATTATATCAGGCTAGAATTAAGGCTTACAACAGACGTTAAACCACAGCATTACAGTGACCAGATGTAAGGCTTATTTAAGCCGGATTTTAGAGTGAAATATTTATGAACTGATTTAAATACTAATGAATAGACACCTCTACAGCTGTCACAGTAGCTGAATGATAAATGTGTTACATAGGAATCTCTATGTCATATAGCTGGTCATTTTTCAATAGTCATAGGCACATGTTTCTTAATAATATAGGCAGAGGATAGGCAATGAACTAGGCAAGCAGAAAGACAGTTAAATAATTAGAAAAGTTTCCTTCCATTTTCCTGAGTGACGTTATTGGCTCCCTGAGTATGCTTCCACTGTTTCCTGATTCCTTCTCTCTTTTTCTTGGCTCTGTCAGAAATTCAGTTCCATCTGTGGAAGTGTCAATACCGTCAATAGGACTTATTCATGGTCAAGGATGCAGTTTCCTTATTCACACTGCATGAATATTAGTTCACTCACAATCTCCATTGGGAATTCTTCCCTCCAAGGGGAAACAGTGTGACAGTGGACAGGAGAGCCAACTGCTAATTGCTAATGTCAGTTTTTGCTACTTCCAAAAGGGACAGTCCTCAAAAATCTCAGAAAGCCATTCACCTCTTCAGCACTCTAATACTTCATAGTGTGCCCCACACTTCTGTATGTGTATCTGGGATGTCACCATAAATACATTTCTCTAGCACACCTCAATACTGCCTTATTGTTATCAGTGGCACTTCTAAGAAACTTCAAGACATAGTAATTATGCCACAGGGTCAATGGCAAGTCCCCTGGGACATAGAATAATTTTGAGTCTACTTTTTATGAAGTTTTCAGCCAGCCAGTTTGTGCTAGAGAGTGTTAGGAAATGAGACAGCCTGTCCCAGTTCTCTCTCAGGTGCAGTGCACAAAGACGATATTGACATAGCAGTAGACGAGCAAGAACAACAGAAAGTCTAGTACAACTGATCCGGCGGCTCTACTGTAAATCCCATCTTTGATTATTTTCCACTGTGGTAGGAGTAGGCCAACAAGGCCAAGTCTCTTCTTTGTCCTTTACTGGTTATACTCTTAATCTTACTACTCTAAATAAATACGAAAGTGGGTGGGTTTTTTTTTCAGTTGCAAAAGGAAGTGGATACATAAAATGTAACATAAAGGAAAACCTCTACGTGCGAAATGATTTAGGGAAAAATTTCAATTAAACTTTTCATTTTTTTTCTGCTGTCACCGTTTGAACATTTCCTAGCTTCTAATTTAAGATCATGATTATTGAATTATAAAATTAATGTTTTTTCTGTCAAAATAATTGAATGTAATTAAGGAATCAGCTATATATTACAGCTGCTATTAAACGCTTCTTCAGTTCTATGATGCAGCCTAGTAGCAGAAACTAATGAATTGGTAAAAATAGCAAAGTAAGCAAAAAGTTTACAAAACATATGCATGATCTGTCAAAAGTGCTAGCAGACTAATTTAAAAATTTTAACTCACACCTGGTGTCAATGACAATATACTTATGATTCTGAATAATTTATTTGTCATGTCCGGATCATTTCCATCATAAAAATAGCTGCTTTATTAAATAATGAATATATGTAGTTAAGAACATCATCATGAGGATAATTCTTAGTGATAGATATACTGGATAAAGCCCGTTAAGGAACCCCAGTGCATTCCTAAGAGGAAGGTAATATCCTTGCTTAAAGAAGGATATAAAAGTGTTTTAATTACTGGATTTGAAATATTGAACAAAGTATTTTTATATTGATCGTCACAGAGATTTTGAAATAGATTTTCATATAGCACAGCACTGCCCACAGCCTGTGTGCAGGCTAAGAGCAGTGTGACCTTTGAGCAGATATGGTACTGAAGTCAATTCCCCAACAGGATAGTCAGTCCTCAGCACTCTCTCACTTACTAATCTTATGAAATTAATTAGATTTATTGTTTAATAGAATAGAGTGGCCTATGATCAATAAAGTGATGGTTTCATCATAATTATTGGTCCTTAGTCATTAATATAGAGTTTTCCAGGTTCCTATTAACTCTGCTAACAATCTGGGAATAAGTTTGACATGCCTTAAAATTCTACTAATCTCATAGGTTACATCAGTATCCTGGAAGCATACTTTGTTCAGACATTATGGAAACGCTCCATTCTGTTGTCTCTCCAGTATATGGTATAAAAGCACTTTCTTTATGCTAATGTTTTGCCTTCAGCAGTTTTTTATCAGTTGGTAAGCAAACACATCTTTGTCCAAAATGCTAATGCCCATATGCGAACATTTTAATACTACTGTGTAATCATTTGCATGGATGCAAAATGGATGTGGAATAATGTTGTTTAATATTATTTTAGCTACTCCATTTACAAGTGTGAGTGAGTATGCAAGGGGGCAAGCAGTGGAAATACAATATCTAGTTTAGAAACCCACAGACATAGAAATAGCTACTTTCCTATCTTGTTTTTACAAAGCAGATTTATTCAATCTTTCTGGTACCTGCAAATTTAGTGACTTATTATTAACTTCTTTGATCTCACGAAGAGTTTTTGTAGGCCCTTTCAAATCAAAACTCCATGTAGACTTGCATGCAACTGAGCAAGACAGTCGCCATCTCCTCTGCTAACTGCTGGAGTAAAAATATGTCTAGTGCTGGGAAAGACACTGCTGAGTTTCTGTTCTTTTCAGGAAGAACAGTGGTGATTCCTTAATTGTTGGAGAGGAAAGGCATAGAGCACAGCATACCTGTGTGAAATGGGTCTAGCTGAACAACAAAGATGAAAGGATACATCAGGAAGTTGAATGTCTCAGCTAAAGGAATATGAGAACAAGGAACCAGACTTTAGGAATGGAAGATTTTGAAGGATGTAAGAAAAGGACTGAAGGCAAGAATATATGAGGAAAAATAGAGGTAACTACTGAGAAATTAACAGGGCACTGAAGAAGCATGGAAAAAAGGAGACAGCCAGCTCCTGAAAGATCAAGGGATGCTTCTTTGGAAGCTCCTCAGGCTGAAGTGCTCCATTGTATTTGTATTGCTTTATCTGCAAAGTATCCCAAAGCTATTCATAGTGCATGCTGAGCAGTGTGTGTTTTGGCACTGACACCCATCACAAATACCCATTTAGCACCCTGAAGGAAAACACCTCATCTTGTATATGACATTCACATGCTCGTTTCTGTACCAGTCTTTGAGAAGAGCTGCCCTCCATCACCCACTTTGTTCTACAATGGGTGTCAAGCTCATGTATATGATTGTGGTACAGCAAGAGAGACTTCAAGGAGCTTTCGACGGAGGAATGGGAAAAACTGTCAGCATTGAAGCAAGGCCTCGATGCTCATAACAGAACTATCAGACTGTCTTACATTTTTTGCTGTACTCAGCCTCATGGCAGTCAGTCAACAGCAGGCTGAGAATAAAGCTGAATTACAGGTAAAATCCTTTCTAAGATCTGGCACACCCTGTCACGGTGGATTCGTATCACCATCCAGTGGTGGAACGGCATTGTCATTGCAGGCAGGGTGGCCAGTAGCTGACCTGTTAATTTCATGGCAGAAATGGTTATTTTTAATTGTGTGAAGTTATGTGTGGAAGTTGGACATTTCAGATAACCAGAGACATGTGGTAAGTTTTCCATTAGCAAACCTACTTAGCCACTGCCTGTGGCTCACATCCATCTGGTTGTCACCCAAGATGTCCGAACAACTTTCACTGCTTTCCACAGAAATACTATGCCAAGCTATGCTGAAATCATCAAAGTACACACACAGTGTCCACTAGAGAGCTCTGTAATTGTTACAGGTTTAAGGGGCATGTAAGTTGTCAGCAGTTATGAATGGACAATTTATATAGACCAGCATCAACCCTGTGGCTTTTTGAAAGAATGAGATATGTTCTGAAAATTCATTCAATTCCTTGTGAGCCATGCTGTCATCTAATTCCAATTCAATAATAGGTAGCTGTCAAGGCAATTCAGTGGAAATGGATCTTGTAAAGGAACTGTCATACATAAGGCCATCTGCAGCTACACTATTAGCATCACCTCCCTTTCCAAATCCAAAACTATTTTCACCTATTCATGCTTATTAATGTGAATCTCAAATCCTCTTTACCATCTTTTTTATGTCTCTTTCCCTCCTGTTTCAAATACGTTATTCCAGAGTTCTATCTTCCTTTTCTTTCTAAACTTATTCTGCTTCTGTAACTATATGTCACAGATTGATCATGGCAACTCGTTTTGGCTGTCTTAAAGGCCTAATATACATTCCATCTCTTAAGCCTCTGCATGCCCTATAATCAACTCCTACTGTGCCATTTCACTTCCACATGCACACCTTCTCTCCCAGCTTTTTGACATATGCTTAATTTCTTTCCTGTAGGGACTATGGGCAAATTTCAGATTTAGCAGATGCTCCTTATCCAGGGGAAAGGATGGATGAAAACTCACATTCCAAACCAAAACATGTTGAACTACAGCAAGAAGTTCTATTGATCAGGTGCTTCATATTTGGTGAATTTAACGATTAAAGGTTTACATGCTAAATGTATAAAACTGTCAGAAGCATGTACAAGATTGTCTCCAGGTCATTAAGGCATAAATCTGTATTCCTCACCAAGTTACTAGAACTGCTTTAGGATTAAACTGCATGGACAGCATATGGTGAAGTAATGGAAACAAGGAAGAAGTGAAAACATGCTGCCATCTTATCCGTTGCTGTAGCTGGAACTATTTCAACTCAATATAATTAAAAGAAGCCTTCTCCCACAGGCAGTTAAACATTTCTGAACAAATGCTAGGAGTATTAGATTCTTATTTGTGAATATTTCCAGACTTGAATTCAGTAAGTAATTATCTTTATTTTTTTTAAAAATTGCTTTGTTTCTCATCTGTTTTTGAATAACTATAACTAGAGCTTAGAAAAGAAATTGCGTAAGTACTGTGCTATTATTAAATGGAAACATTGTAATTTCCTTCAAAATCTTCTGTTATAATTAAAATTAAAGATTGCACCTATTTTTCTATCAGTTACACCCTATTTTTCTCACGTTATAACTTTTGGTATTTTTGAATTATGAATGTACCAAAGCAAATCTGTGTTGGATATAAATTAAATAATTTTCATAATTTTATATATCAATAGGCTTAACGGCAAATGTCTTTTCTCATCTTTTTCAGTTCCTAACTGCTGCTTCTTAAGGAATATTATTTAACTCAACTCCTCTTATTATTTTGTTATTCAATGGTTAGCTAACTACTTGAACACAAATTTAGCCCAGTGCACAAGCAGATCTGACAGTATCTAACCTCATCCCAGCTGAATTCAGTTCCACTTTTCTTCTGTACTTCAGAACAAGTAGAATAACAGCAACTGCGGCTTCTTTAGCATATAAAATTTGAGTGAGTCAACATAATCCTGACTGTGGAATCAGCTCCATCAAAGAAAACTACATTGAGTACTTTGCTGTTTCCAAGCTGCTTGGTGAGGTGCCTCACTCATAAGTAGAAAAGACAGTCTGTGAGACAGAAGATGTACACTTTAGGAAACGGACATTATTGGGAATATCTAGTGATAGGGAGCAATATGTGACTGATTTAGTTTTCCAGATTAAGATTTCAAAGATCATTGCAATGCTGAGTTGTATATCAATCACTTGATTTTTTTTTTCCATTTAAGATGCATTCCTTGACATCTTGAAATAATTTGTTCACTGAATGAATATATCTCAAATATTCATGAATATATATGGCCTTTGGAAATATGTCATAAACTATTTAATTTTTTAAATGTTTTTTCCACTTTATTCATTCACTACAAACTGCTCTGCAATGTCATTAGAAATCTCATGATCACCAAAAAATGACAGGTAATAATCCTTGAGTCTGGTTGAATTATATTCAGCAAAGGAGTAGCAGTTTGAAAGAGGCAAAGACAGTTCAGCACACATAACAGCACTTTCTAGGTCCCCCAAGCTACCAAGGAGTCTGCCACTCCTGCACAAAGCAGGAGAACCTCTGAAGCTGCTCTAGTTTTAGAAATCTGTAATCGTTGGTTCTTGAGAATCCACTGAGAATGTGGTGCTTCAGACACAGCCCTTTACACATGTGCTCTCTTTGCTAGGGAACTGTAAGGCATGGGCACTGTGCAGCCCATTGAAGATGATGGCAGAGACTTTTCTTCCAGCAGAGATTCCTCTTCTGGTCCTTTTGGGTTGGATTTTGATCCTTTTACAGCAGTGAGAAAGATTCATATCAGGATTAAAGACCTGCCTCATTCACTTTAGTCTGCCTTTATAGTTTACCACATTTCATCCTTCCCAAGCTAGTACAGGTGCCTAGGGCAGAAACTACATCTTTCTGCCCCATTATGTCATTTTCCTGTCCTTTCAGCAGTTCTGTGGTGTTGATATTGATTGCTCCCCCAGCCTGCTAATACTGTTCCTCCAGTTCTCTTAAATGGTTTTTTCCGTATACTTGCTGGTTTCCATTGACAACTCCACCGGGAGCAGGTATCCTGTTTCTGAAGTTCCCATCCCAAATGTTTCCTTCTTGTTATAGACATGGTGGTGGCTTTTAAAGACTCTTCATTAGTGACTGGTATTTTCTATACATTGCTCAAAAAACTTTATTGATGCTTCTACCTGCAGTTGTCTCCTTTTCTCCTGCAACAGAAAACTTGTAGGCATTGCACATCTCATACATTAGCACTGAGATAACATTTAAAGCATGTAATTATTTTTTTTCATGTTACTACTGGCTATCTTTTATTCCTAATATTGCTTTTCTAATACTAACATTACCTTATTCTTAACTCCATTGGCTAGCACACTGCAGAACAGGTAGGTTAACTGTTCTGTTTTCTCTATATTTTTTCCTCCCAGTAGGATATTGGTGCTTAATCTGCGAGTTGCAAGATTTGTTTCAACTTAATTGATTTAGAGCTTGCTTGGTCTGTTACTCTTGTCAGATTGCCTTTGTTTAAAAGTTTTCAGGGATGTCACTTACTGGCATAATGTCTTCTGGGCACTTGCCTCTGGCTCTGCCTTACCTTTTTTTCCTTGTTGTTTTTCCTTTTTCTTTTCTTTTTTTTTTTTTTTTTTTTTAAGCTTATACACATCTTCATTAGTCACTCTGACAGTTAAGGATGATTTAGTCTTATCGAAGCATTCTTTGACACAATCTTCCCCATTGTTTGTTGCTGTTGTTGTTGTTATGCCTACCTCAATTTGAAGCGTTGTTTACAGTTTTACAGTTCTAGTCATCTGATCCATGATTTCTAGTACTGAAAATAAATTCAGTTTTAATTGCTAAGGCCACAATGTGTTTTGTTGATCTTCTTTTCTCATTGCACAGTTTTGTTTTCTTACTTCCCATATACTTTTTTTCCGGTATTCACTCACTGGTTTTGACCCCTGAGAGTTTTCCTTTTAGAGGAGAAGCTAAGGTCTCTAAATAATTTTCTGGCCAGAGACAGTATATGTTGCTTTAGTTTTGAGTATGGATGGAGTTAGTTGCCACCCTGCACAAGGTATCACGGTTTGGATCTCTGAGGACTGTTCTGGCTTGAAGTATTTTTTCTAGTTTCAAACCAAGTCTTACCTTCCCTGATAAATAAAACCATAAAACCCCCATGTATCTAGTGTATCATGTATCTAAAAACCCGCTGCATCTAGTGGAGTCCCTCAAGGGTCGGTAGTGGGACCAGTATTATTCAATATATTCATCAATGACATGGATGAGGGAATTGAGTGTACTATCAGCAAGTTTGCTGATGACACCAAGCTGGGAGGAGTGGCTGACATGCCAGAGGGCTGTGCTGCCATCCAGAGAGACCTGGACAGGCTAGAGAGTTGGGTGGGGAAAAATTTAATGAAATATAATAAGGGAAAATGCAGAGTCCTACATCTGGGCAGGAACAACCCCAGGTTCCAGTATAGGTTGAGGAATGACCTATTAGAGAGCAGTGTAGGGAAAAGGGACCTGGGGGTCCTGGTGGACAGCAGGATGACCATGAGCCAGCACTATGCCCTTGTGGCCAAGAAGGCCAATGGCATCCTGGGGTGTATTAGAAGGCATGTGGTTAACAGGTCGAGAGAGGTTCTCCTTCCCCTCTACTCTGCCCTGGTGAGACCTCATCTGGAATATTGTGTCCAGTTCTGGGCCCCTCAGTTCAAGAAGGATAGGGAACTGCTAGAGTGAGTCCAGCACAGGGCAACAAAGATGATGAAGGGAGTGGAGCATCTCCCTTATGAGGAAAGGCTGAGGGAGCTGGATCTCTTTAGCTTGGAGAAGAGGACACTGAGGGGTGACCTCATGAATGTTTATAAATATATAAAGGGTGAGTGTCACGAGAATGGAGCCAGGCTCTTCTCAGTGACAACCCATGATAGGACAAGGGGTAATGGGTTCAAGCTGGAACACAAGAGGTTCCACTTAAATGTGAGAAGAAACAACTTCTCAGTGAGGGTGAAGGAACACTGGAACAGGCTGCCCAGGGGGGTTGTGGAGTCTTCTTCTCTGGAGACATTCAAAACCCGCCTGGACGCCTTCCTGTGTAACCTCACCTAGATGCTCCTGCTCTGGCAGGGGGATTGGACTAGATGATCTCTTGAGGTCCCTTCCAATCCCTAACTTTCTGTGATTCTGTGATTTCTGTGATTCTGTGAATTCTCACCATATCAGTTTAAAGAAAAACATTACAGTAAGTTGCTTAAAAGGTTATGAAAACATAATAATTTTTCTGTGACTGCAGAATTTTACATGAGGGGCAGTAAAGGATAGAAAAATTTCATGTACAATGAGCTTTGGATATTCTCTTCTTCAAACGGACTGAATAAAATTATACTGACTTATCAAGAAGCTAGGGAACAAGGTAATAAAATGAGTATAATGTCTAGTAAAGAAAGAATTAGATACAACTTTGCGCTCTTCTAAATTAAATTCTGTAATTTCTCTGTGTTAGACCTGGGGGCATTCCATAAATTGTTTTCTGTTACTAATATGTACACAATAATAAAATTAGAATTATCAGTTGCCAAATGAATGTAAAAAAACCTGAAAACCAAAGCCAAACATCAGTCAAAACAAAATATAAAACTTTAATAAAAGAACTCAGCAGGTTAGGCTTCTTTCACATGCAAGACATAATATAAAGGAGTTTCTAATCCTTCTTCTTATTTAACCTCACAAAAATGCCTCAAATATTAAAAATTGGCTTTGTTAAAAACACTTAGATGAGTAAATGCTTGTCCTTAAGGGATGCATTTTGTCAGAGACTGCTTAAAAAAATGGTTTCCATTAAATAACTGGTGACAAATACAAACTTTTTATTGATTTTGTCTTTTTTACTGCTTTGCAAAATGGAACTGATTAATTTTAATTTTACAGGCAGTTAAAAATAAGAAATGAAATAAAATTTGTTGCAAAGTAGCAATCTATTCATAATATAAAATTGCATTTAAAGAGCTTACAATGCGAATATATTGAATTATTCATTGAAAACAATGTATCCTTTGAATTTGGCCTCTGAGTGTGGTTGCAAATTGTCGATGAGCACTCATGAATTTTAGTAATCCACTTTGTTATTTAAAAGTCTTTGATGGATTCTGCATATGAATATATCTGTGCATATAGATTATTTGTGAACTCTATTAATTTATTCAAATGTTCAAGATGCAGATTTTTTTTTTTGCTTTAGTCATTTACAAACACCATTTGTTTGTCTTTTGTTATTGTTGAACAACATTATGGTTCGATTTGCATTTCAGAAGATTTAGAATCAAATTGAATCAATCCATAAACTTTCTGTTTTAACTTCAAGGAAATTACTTACCTTCTCCAGTTGTTTTTTTTTGTTTGCTTGTTTGTTTTAAAAAACAAAGATAATATAACTTCTCTGCTACATGAGGTTACACTTATGACAATGAGAGAATACTAGTATAAATACTGTAACTATAATAGAAAATACAGTATAAGTATAAAAATACTGGAACTATAATATTAAACAAGAGATAGCTCTAATATGGCAAAAAGTACACAAATAAACATTCAAAAAAAGTAGCTATAGGATTTCCTGATAAGTTTGCCAATAACGTTTAGCTGTTGTATGAAAACTAAAGGCTGGAAGAAGAGAAAAGTCTATACATGTCTTATGTATCTTCTTTCTATGAAACTTTCTATCCAATTTATTTTTGTAAGAGTCACACAGATTTGCATCACTTATGTGGCAGCCAGCCATCAGCTTTTGTCTCTGTTTTTCCAGTAATTTGAATACATGGTTTCACAGCCAAGATGGTAATGGAGCTGCGAGAAGCCTAAAGACTTTTTTTTTTCTTTGCTACCAAGATCATGACGTAAATGAAATTGCTTTTTTTTCCATTATTTAATGTTATCACTAACTTTTTTCCACAGTCATTCATCACATACAGTTAAACCATTGCTGTCTGCAAAGGCTATGCTTTCCTAGCCTTCTCAATTTCTTTGATTGTCATACCACCAGCCAACAGGGAACTGGGAGCTTGCTATGTTATGTTAAGAAGTGACCAAATAACAGGATACCACATATTGAGTATTCACTGAACTTATGAAACATTTACTTTCTGTCACTATTCTCTCTGTTTTCTGTCAATTACAAATTTTAGGTGTGTAATTGGTCCTAGTTGAATAGTAAAGTAATTTTTTGTTAAAAACTGTCATCTAAGCTTCTGAATTAATTATTTACATATTTAGTAACATGGTATAGTCATCATATTGTTTGTCTTATTAAGTGCATAAGTTTCCACATTGATAAGAAACTTCTGATAAATGTGTGTGACACATTTAACGTATCTATGATCAGCATTTCTTTAAACAATTTGTCTCTACTTTGGTCAGTATTATGTCAAATTAATGACACAGTGGCTTTGTCTATTTGTCCTTTTGTTTTATAGGAACATTGCATATATCGCACAATTAGCCTCTCTTTTGGGATTCTGTCCCAGTTTTCACACTTGTTCACAGTGCAGATATTCACTTGTTGTTGGATTATACACGTTATCCTTCTGTTATTTGTACTTGCTGTTACAAGTCATGAGAAGAAAGATAAGGATAAAAAAAACTGTATTAATTTATGCCCTAGACAGACACAGTCATGTCTCTGTCCTGCTTTGTCAGTACTGTATATATTTGTTTATAGACTAAGAATTCAGACCCTTTTTCTTAGTGCAAAAACTGAGTACAGAATGAAACCCACTAAAAACCAGTACCTATTTAGTCTATACAATTTCTCTAGTCACTATAGAGGAACAGGTCCCTCCAGAGATGGCAATATAATGCCAATATACATATCTCTGATACCTGAATTGAATGAGTATTCTTTCCCTCTTCCACCATAAGTATATGGCTGAATTTAGGTGAGATATACAACGCACATAGGATTTTGTGTGAACTTTCATTACATCATACTACAACTATTGCAATTCACTTCTGCCTGGCCTCTATAAGAAACGTGTGGTCTCACCTTCTGCTCAGTGCACTGCTGCTGCAATGGGTAAAGACAGCTATCTGCCTTCCATGGTTAAAATTGCTGAACTCCAAAGAAACTGAGAGAATGTCATTTCCAAGCTATCAGTTTGTGACTGCCTTTACATTTTTGCTGGTGCTGGTTTTTTTTGTTTCCTGTTTTGTTTTTAAATGTAAAATTTCCAAGATATTTGAAAAGTACTGTGTTTTATTCAGGGGATCTTGGGTCAGCTTAGAATTACCTACATTATGTTGATTTTAGGTACTGGAGCAGGGATAATGATTGCTGCATTTCGCCTTTATATACACTTCCATTTATCTGATTTTACTTTGCCTTCCTTTCCTCAACTCTTTAACACATCCACAATAACCTGGTGCCACAGTCACTGCAATTTAAATATTTAGATTTGTCAAACAGTGCTTTCTAGCCGCTGAACTGTATACCTTACTCATGCACTTACTCTACACAGGCATAAAATAAAACTTATCAAATGCTTGCAGAAAACATGTTTGGTTTAGTTTTGTTTGGTTTTTTTTATTTTTTAATGGAAATTGCAGTTTGAATCTCTTTCCAGTCTTTACTTAAAAGCAGAAAATAAAATTAAGAAATTAAACTACTTGTATGCTTCACAGAAGACTGCGGTTTTATGGCCATTTAGCATTTTTTAACCTTTTTGTTTGTTTGTTTTTCTTGCCAAGTCTTTCCCTGAGCCACAGATGCCATTTCCTATTCAGCTGTTGCTCTGTTTCTTACAGACACCCTGCAGATCATATGGGTAACATTCCAACCCAAATTGGATCATTTGAGTAAGAAATAGCTTCTCAAAATCTGTTACTGTTTCCTTTGCATTCTTCATTCAGTTTGTTGACTGTTTTGTTGTTTGGAGTTGTTGGGTTTTTTTTTCTTTTTAACCTATAGTTCAAATCATTAATACAGCCTAACAAATATGTTTGCTTTTAAAACTGTAGTCTCAAAAATGTTGTTATATCTAAAATAATTACCATCATCCTGCCCAGACCAGCCATTTCTAATTTTTATTGTTTCATGCATGATGCCATTGCAGTTTTTCATTGCTTTGGTTTCCATCGCTTTACTTCTTTGCAATATTTATCAAGATATATTACTTCAGTGACAATTTTTCCTTTTTAAACAAACTGAATATTACCACTTTAATGTTCATTGTAAAGGAAAATCTTCGAGTTTCTCCCCTTCACCGTATTTAGAATTTAGAATCAATAGTACCTTTTCATGTGGCTTGAAGACAATTTATTGGAACCTTTTAAAACTCTCAATGTGTTTTTCAATGCAAATAAATAATTCAGTGTGGTAGAAAGGACACGATTGAAATATTGCTGGCCAAGGGCTTCCAATTATCTTTGGGCAGGCTTGAAAACTGGACTTGTGCATACTACTTTATCAATGAACCTTTAAACCCAGAGAAGGTTGATGTAAATAAAGCCACCTTAGTTCTTCATGATTTTTTATATTTTACAGTGCTAAACGAGCTAGGAAAGGGATCTCCAGCAGTACAAAATGAAGCCTAATACGGTGGGTTTGTCATGGTGTTTCACAAAAGCCTACTCCTTCACCATCACACGCACGTACTTTTTCACACATCATTATTAGAAGTATTCCCAGTGCTAAGTCGTATACTTTAAACAAACATAAGCATATTTATTATCTTATCAAAAAGACGATTTTTCTAGACTGTCCTTTGATGATTTTGAGCCTGTCCACTTTTGTTGTCTGCTGGAAACCCTGGAGGGTCTCTGAAAGAGAATGCAACAGAACTTTGGGGACCTGAGCAATTTGAAGATTTGTTTTCCCTTATTTTTCTTGACTTTCCAAGAGCTTCTAAAACAGTGAAGTTGTTCAAAGGCCTTACAGAAAATGCTGTGTCTCAGAAGACTCCTGCTGTGCTTTAATGGCTTAAATTCATCATGATCGTGTCTGCAATTAGTGAACACAATCTAAAATGACCTAATTCTGTAAAACTGTCTGATATTTATTTATTTTTAACAAACTGACCTCTGATCTGTGAAAATCATATTCCACTCTAGTATGAAACATGGTACATGTTGTTTATATTCTTCATTAGACTTTTAAGGGCAGTATTTTAACACAGACACTTTATCCTTGTATGGACATGCACCTTAGAAAGATGAATGAATCCTTGTGGGTCATTTCAGCTTTCTGGTCACTGCTCTATCATGTAGCATCCCCGGGGTTCAAGGGTTTACTATATCCTCCTTCTGGCAGGGTTTTGTAAATCAGAGTATCCTTACTCTCATCTGCTCTCTTCTTTAGTGTCATAACAATCCCACTTTATATTGAAAATTGGTCTACTCTGAAGCTTAAATATTGGTTTATACTTTTTATGGTTTCTACATTTTATGTCAAAACTAAGATTCATAATGCCCTGGAGAGGCCACTTGGTTTCAGTCCTTCAAAGAGAAATGTTATATTAAAGAGAGTGTTGGTACCCCTGCAGCGTATCAGGAATTTATTATGAAATATAAACGGCACAAGAAACAAGAGATAACAGTGAACATGGCTAAGGAACTGACATAGTGTATTTATTTTTTTGTTTTAATGTAGAGTTATGAATATTTATTGCATTTGTGGAAATTGCATTTTCTGAGCATAAAACAATTTTTAATAGTTGAGCTACTTTTGCCAAAAAGTAACCCTCCAACTCATATCAAGTTCTGAAAGCATTCTGTGTATATCACCATTCAGGAAGTTGCTAAACACCTCCAGGGTGTTCATCAGCTGTCTTGCAACAGAAAGATTTGTCTTTTCTTTTTTTATATAATGCTTTAATAAATTCCACTTAATAAATGCAGCACAATTTTTTAGCATTACTGTAAGCAAAAGCAGCAAAGATTTTCGGTCAGTTGATACTGTGTAGTTTATCTTTCTCCAGCAAACACATCTGCTCACAAGCATTCTTTGATTAATATGAGAAATCCCTGACAAGGAGCTTTCATCTCTAGCATCCATTAAATTACAGGGCCATGTAGTTGGAATTGTGTCTCATCATCTGAGGCTCAAATCTGGGCTTTCGGCACTGCATCTACAGATGAACAGTCAACAGGTGCACAAATAGAAAATATCAAGGCAAACAGAAAAAAACATCCAGGCTAGATCGAATTGGCAAGTGCATCTGAAAAATAGCATGTTAAAGTTTACAGAACAAGACTGCTAGGCATTAGCAGAACAGCCACAGAGAGAACAATTGGACACATCCATGTGGCGTTTTGGAAAGATTTGACATGGCACGGTTAGAGCAGGAATCACTAGCATCTCATAAATGTTGATGAAGGCAGTCAGCAAAACTGGATGACTGACAAGAACAGGCCAAACTATGTCTCCTATAATTACGTGAAATAGTGATTCAGGCACATATGGAACAAGATAACTGTCAATGAATTAAGAAAATGACCAATCTTTAAAAAAAAATAACAGCATTCCAGACAGCAAAGAATGTTAAAAGCTGGTGTTGCAAGAATTAAAAAAGACATTAGGTAAACAGACATTGCTTTTAATAGTTCGGGTAAGGAAAAGAGGGGACTGTTAGGTGGAGATGGTGTTTTAAAAGTCCTATTACACAACTGGCTCTGATTGTACTGAATTATGTTATTCAACCAAACCTGTGTCTTCACTGAAATACCAAAAAATTTCTGGCATCTCATAATTGCAACCCAGGTCTATAAACTTTTGCACCCTCTGATGCAGAGTCTTACACAAATTAGGCTGCAGGGGGTGTTGATCATCACTAACAAAATGTTAATATACATATTTGACAATTATCTCTTACATTTCAGAAACATGTTTAAGAATGAATGGTGAATCTGACCTAACAAAACCTGAATAATGTAGCCTAAGATGGCATGGCCAAATAATACCAATCTGCCAGGTTTGTTTAACCTGTTATCCCTTTGCTATACAGCTATACAGTGTATGTTAGTTTAACATCTTCTTTCTCTACTACCATTATTTTATTTATTTATCATAAGATTAGAACTACACCTCTTTCAGATTTAGTCATAATGTTGCAGACACTATATGAGCAGAGTGTCAGTTGCCACTGTATGAACAGATCCTCTGGCCTAAAGGAGTCCTCCAAAAGTCAGTGATCTTTTCTGGTTGAAGACTGATGATATAAACGCAGTTATGCTCAGTGAATCAGAGTTCAAATTCATAAGTGACCTTAAGATAGTAGGTAAATGATTAGTTATGCTACAGAGAGAATCTAAAGAGAGTTCCTCTTTTTTTTTTCTTCTACTCTGTTTTCTTCCAAAAGTATCTTTGTAAACCTTGACAAAACAGTGTGATGTTAAAGAATCTCAGCTGTGTTAACATATCTCTAATTAGCAGCTTTGCAAATCCCTTGTATAATGATAAACTGTCCCAAGATAATACCAAAATACCCTGATGGAGTCTGGTCAACCAGCTTTTACTCCCAGGATCTGTCTCGACGTACAGAGACACTGTGAAATTCTTCTATACTCCACTGGAGTGCAATTCTGAACCATTATTTCCGTTATTTCTGAAGGAATTCTGCACACAGATTGCCTGCAGTGTCAGACTAATATCAGTATTTCTGGCAAGTAATTCACAGCAATAATTAATTTCTCAAAATAAAGTATTATTTAGTCTCAGCAATAAAAATACAAAAGGTAAACATGAAACAACCAGGTGAGACTGCTGCAGTCTCCCCAGACAGCACTGTATGGTTGTAACACAAAAGTCTTTTCCCACAAGAAAGAACCAGGCCAGGACATGGGTCATAGTAATTACACTTTTTTTCAGATGCTGGAAGTAATCCTCTGAAAAACTTACGTGGTCCTAATATTTTTCAATTTGTGTCTCTTCTGAGAGGCTCCAGTACCTGAAGGGCACACCAAAATCTCCAGAACTAGTTGAAACAAAGATGCAGACTAGCAGTGGAAAATTTCAGCGTTTTTGCCACCAGTTGTCAATAGAGCAAGCATTAATGTTTTCCTATTTAATCCTTACGTGGCTCAGAATTTCACCTTTAACTTTTCTGCTGCCTTTGCCAACATGTTCTTTGTTTCAGAGGATTTAAATAACTTCGTTTTTTGTTGCATGTTTGTAGAGCTTCCTTTAATTTTGAATCATGTTTAAATTCAGATATTACAGTAAGCACAGACATTTTGTTGGTTTAGATTATTCATATAGCCATTCAACTGTTTGAGATGATGCTATCTTGTATGACCTTACTGCACCTCATGACTCAATACTATCTTAAAAGCAGTTACAGGAATTTTCATTTAGTGAAGAAGTGCAGACTGTATTTCTTTTATTTGACTAAGCTGTTCCTATTACTTATTGTACTCTCTTGACAGTAATAAATTTCATAATGGTTACTAGATTTCAAATCAACTATTACACTATCTAGATAGAACAGTAAATCAATAATGGATGATATATAAATCGTACCTAATAGCTGGAATGCAGGGGGTTTTTGCCTTAAGGTGTCACGCTCACTAATCACTGTAATATTTATCGAAAAAATAACAAAATACTATAAAATCAATAATAAATTGGCATTAATATATGAAGACATTTTCATAAGCGCAGAGAACAGAGCTGGGAGGAGCAAAGGTACTATTATTATGCATGTACTTACAGATCCTTATTTTTGAAAACCTGATTAATTAGTGTGCTTTATCACATACTGTGTTTTCTACATCTCTTTTGAAGCTCCCACTTTCAAAACCAGATAAAACTGGATTACAGCTTGGTGAAATACTCTAACAATAGGTGTTAACATCTATATTTCAATAGATTTGGGTGCTTCATAGTTTTGCTTAGGAGAAGTTTCTTGTGTATTTGTTTTTGTTCCACTCAAGAGAAACATAATAACTGCACAGTAAACTTTGACGTTATGGTCAACATGACTAGAAAATTAAATATCCGTATAGAGGAAATAAAAATTAAAACTCAGTTCTGATTCTGTGCTTCATGCTGCACTTAATCTCATTGGGTAAACAGGATATTGGAATTTACAAGTAACACACAATCAAGCCCTAGATTGCTTATTGAAAGATGATACCTAAGTATAACCCCCTTTTCACAAGTTCATATAACCCTAGCTTGAAGTTTATTGAAAATTATTGAAAAGGCAGTGATATTCAATGAGGTTCTGTACTTAATTGAAGTTGTAGTAAAAAAATGGATCTTTCCATTCCCTTCCCTTTTCTTTGCTTTTTCTTTCTCTTCTCTCTTTCTCTTTCTCTTTCTCTTTTTCTCTTTCTCTTTCTCTTTCTTTCTCTTTATCTTTCTTCCTCTTCCTCTTCCTCTTCCTCTTTCCCTTTCCCTTTCCTGTCTTGTCTTGCCTTTTTAAAGAATAATAGAAAGAGATACAATATTTATTACTGCATTTTCTTCAGATTTTGAGAAAATAGATCAATTAATCACAAGTTAGCTGAGGTATCCATGAGGTATCCAGGGAAATAACAGCCATAGTCTTGATGTCCTTGAAACATTCCCTTCCACATTGGCTAAGATTCTCCCAGCCTTCCAGATAGTTAACTGAACAAAATGAAACGGAGGCGAATATACAGCTTCAACAGCTACTTGCTGTTGTGCAAATCAGTTTCTCTGCTGAGAAAGAAGGAAGAGGTATGATGCTTATGATTTATTCCTGTGGCTGGTCAGAAACACCATAAAGTCAACTAAAACCTTTTGTTAGTAAAACTTAGAAGCTAGTTTTGCAAGATTCAAGAAAAGTGATCAATTGCATAATTTTTGTTGATAAACATCCTGGAGATGTCTGTCCTAACATGTTTAAATTAGGTAATTTTACTCTTCCTATTCTGTTCTAGGAGCCAGTAACGGTTATCACATACTAGAATCAGGTAAATTAAAGCAGGAAAAGGAATCTGGGATTAAATAAAGAGAAAAAAAGTCCCATTTTTCATTAAATTGGTTTAAGTATATCTAATTTCCTCAAATATGAAATATGTGCAGGAATGTAGAAGTTCAATGACCAGTAATGACTTTTTTTTTCTTCAGGTGGAAATATCTACTAAATTGATTTTAAAAATAATACACAGACTATTTATTGCACAAGGTAAAGAAATATTTCAGACAACTCCTCATTTCATTCCTCAGCCTTACCTCATTACTTTTTTCAAAATATTATATATTGAAAAAACACGTGTAATGTTCTGTATATCATAATATACTAGATAAAGTGTCAGAAGTCTCTTTACTTTGAATAATCTCATTTAGATTGTACAAATAAAAGTTGAGTCTCATCTGGCAAAGGAAAGTTGGAATGCTTAAGTATACATTTCAGTCCTACTACCATCATGAAAAGAATTTGCTTTTGCAAGTTGTTTGCTTCATGATATAAAGTACCAAATGGCTTGCTGAAAAATTGGACATATTCCAGTTGAACAGCCACTATTCAAATTGATAGTGACAGCTCATTCTGAAAAAAAACGTTATTTTCAAATGATTGATATGAACTCAAAGGGGTGTGAAGAACTATAGTGTTCATATTGCTCATGAGCTGTTGACAGTTTGGCACATCTCTAATGCTGATTAGAAACAAGCCAGGACACTGCAGTTTGCATTCACATTAAGCTTACAGTCTGTATTAAATGATTTGATTCACAGGAACACTCAATATACTAAAATATGCCAAGAATTTCAAAATCAAATGACCTTTGCATCGAGTATCTCAGTATCTATGAGGACAGTATCGAGTGATAAAAAGTTAATAGGAGAATATTAACAGGTATTAATTAAACTGAGCAAGTGACCTTGATGATATTCAGTTTTCTAGTGAACTACAGATGTTTTTAGAGATACAATACAATGAAAATAACATTTGCAAATGGAATGCTAAAAAACTTGTGTACATTGTCCATATCTGACCTACAAATAGAGGAGCTGGTACTTGAGAATGCTTTCCTAATGTTTGTTGGCACGTTTCATATTTCACCTGTGCAAATGTTAATGCTACTAGGATTATTTTTTAAAGCCCTTTGTCTGACATCCTTTCTCTATGATGGTGCTGGTACAGGCAACTAAAAGAAAGTGTTAATGTAACCTTCAGCAGGCCATTATTTCTCAATTGGGCTCTGCAAAATGTCAGGAAAGGCAGCTCTCTCATCCACCCTACAAAAACTGCTGGGATTTCTATGGCTGACGGCTACTGTGATGTATTCCTGCAAGATATCTCCTATTTATTAAAAGATCACTACTATTATTTCACATTGCCCATACACGCCCCAAAATATGATGATCACTTTCAACCTGCATCTGAATTCCAGGCTATTCCACTTCTAACTGCATACCATAGAGACTCAAACATGTTTCTTTTCCCTAGATGCCTGGTTTTCTAATTTTCAGTCATATAAGAAAGGCAACAGAGAAAATGAGATGTTTCCCTAGGCTGAAGAAGGTTCTCTTCCCTTTCTAAGTAACTAACCAACTCCAGGTGTCAGATGAGAAGCACAAGACCCTGCCACCAGATATTGATAGAGTTCAGGAAGAGAATCGCTATCTTGTCTTCTTAGATACCAAGTGGTGAAGGCAGCCATCTTTCTAGCTGTCAAATCTTCCAAAAAACCCCAAGTGCACTTCTGTATCCAGAGAGACAATGAATGGATGCTAGGCTACAGGACAGTAGGCTTGCATACTTTCTGTAGGGAGAAAAATAAGTCTGGTGCAGGGAAAATGCAAGAGATGGTGGGTTTCTCCTCTGCTTGAACAGAAGCAGCCAGTACCATATCCATGTTCTGAACGTCCCCAGTGCAAAATGTGCACTGTATTCATTATCAACTTTATATTCAGCATTACAGCAAGGTTTGTGGTTTTTGGTTTTGCTTTTTTCATGGAACTTGAAACATGGACTGATCTCCATGCTGTGTGACAGCGTACAAGCTCAAACTGACCCACAGATTCAGCAAAAGGGGAAAGCCTTACAGAATAAAAATGCTCATTCACAGATCAAATTCAAGAACTATCATAAAAAGAGTAGTAGGCAAGTTACATTGACCCAGGAGAAAGTTTAACTCGCATTTCCAGTATTTATGCAGCAGGTAGCTCAACTCTAACTGACCTTGGCAGAATTATATGGGCAATATGGTCACTGGAGTGAACTGCCATGGGGTATTGTTCAATGTACAGTATTGTGTTTTCCTTTTTAACATTAGCTGTTTCATTGTTTCTCTGAATATTGTATAATTGAATGAATTCATACTTTTTGCCACTGCATACACAATGCATGCACACAAAATCTTGGCTGAATTCCTTGACATAATGTCCCTCAGGTAGAATATAAGAGCAGTGGTGAGACACAGCAATCCCAGTTCTTATTAGTACTCCTCCATCCTCCACTACGAAAGAGGAGCTTTGAGTGTACAGTGACCTTCTGCACTGATACTCATGTCTTGTATGAGTAGAACTGATTTTACTATCTTTATTACATTAAGATTCAAAGTACATAGCTCTCTCTGTCACTTCAGTCTGAACAGTAGATCCAGCTTTAAAGAATATGTAAGCAGCAGTGCAGCTTTCATAAATTCTGTCCTGCAATATCTTGAAAAGCAGCAGGAACAAACTGTTGGGACACAAGCAAAGAAATGGTAAGGCCAGACTGTTCCCATTTGATTCAGTGCCAACAGTAATAAAGTCTGTCAGAAAGATATTATAGTAAATATTACAGAATCAGGGACTTATTCATGAAGTGTTATCACTTCTCCACAAGATGAGATCTGAATACCAAAGAAATAGCTAAAGTCATTCTAAAATTCCTTCATTTAATAATTGTCATCATTTCTTTATGACAATGGAAGATAAGTAGTGGTCACAGGCAGGTTACTTGTCTGAGAATGCTGTCTTGTTAAATCTGGATGCCTAAATAAATATTCGGGTGTCTCAGATCCCACTAAACCTTTGGTTTAACAACTGATGTGCATGATAACATTCTGCATCTATTGTCCACCTAGGGTTAACAGTTAAATGTATCGCTACACAATGTGTATGGTCATCCTAGTCATGTAAATAAAGTCTAATATTGATCATAGTTGTCATTTACAGATCAATCAGATTTATGAGCATAAGTTAGAAGATGAATTTACATAAGGCTTCTTGTGTATACAGAGACTAAATGTGCATGTAGTGTGCATTTTTGTTTCAGCCTAATGCATCTTTTTTAAATGTTTATCTTCTAATAAGGTGTGCTTATTTTAAAAAAGTCCAGTTAACCTACATTTTTCAGGTAATATGGATTTTTTTTGCCTTCCGCAGAGTCTTTCACTTTCAGTAAGAAATCACTGCAGCTTTTTTCAAAACTGAATGAAAACACACAAAACCTGAAACTAAACACAGAAAACTACAGGAATGGCTGGTAGCTAAATATACCAGAGCTACTTTTATTTGTTGCTAAAAAAGCAACAAGAAAGTAGCAGAAGTCTTTTGACTGCTTTGAAGATATCTGATGTGCAAAAAAGCAAAATAGGTAACAAAAATGTCAGATTTGTCTTTTCTAATTTTTTTCTTATTTCCCATGTAGTAGGAATCTTTTCCACAAAATTTTGTGCTTAAGTGTCCTCAGATAATATTTTATAGCCTCATTTTTCTCTTTTTTCTCTCCTTTCTTTTAAATTATTTTATTATCAAAATAATTTGGGGTGGATGGAAAACGAAAGTAAGTATGGAAAAACATATATCCACAACTTCTTCATGTTTTTCCTGTTTTGCTATAAAGAACACACTAAGAAACTTTGACATGAGTTTTACCTACTTTAGTTGTTTACATCCTGCTTTCCACATGTTTAAAGAAACAAACAAAAACCCAAACCAAACAAATAAACAAACAAACAACAACAAAAATGAAACAACAACAACACCACAACCCCAAACCTTTGTCATAATTCCTGGTAGGTTTTTTTTTGTTGTTATTTTGGTTGGTTAGGGGTTTTTTTGTCTGGTAGTAAAATTATATTCAGATTTTTTTTTTTGCATTCTTATTTTAAAAAATAGTTGTTTCTTTTCAAAAGAGTGAAAATATAAGTCTTTAAAATATTTATTTATAAGTATTTTTATAGACCTTTTTAAATAGAAAAAGGAAACTTTCTTTCCTCTGACAAAAAGAAAGAGGTTTAGTTGAAAACAGTTATCTGGAGTACTGCAGTGGAGACTAGTTGTTTCAAGCTGACAGTTTAAGATTGTTTCTATGCTTGATTACATATAGTACATAACAACACAATATTCCTTTAAATTATCACGAAATATTTCAGTCTGAATGCTTTTGTGCCCTGTTATTTCATCTAGAATTTTCACAACTGAACACACTAATTGCTCATTTGTCTAGAAAGTTACAATGAAAGAGCTTATAAATGGTGATCCAAAAAAAGTATGTTCTTATTTCAATAAATACTTTTTGAAAATGTAGATCAATTTCACATCAGATAATAGTTTTGTCTTACAACATGAAATTTCATAAAAAGTTATAGAAAGATAGCCAGCTGTATGGTGACTTTTCAGGCGTATGGCATTTCATAGGAAAAAGAGGTGTTGCTGTTTTAAGGCAATATGAAACTTTTTCTTCTCATTGTAATTCAGTTACGTGTTACCTAGCACTTCACCCAAGCACCACTCCACAGTGGGAGCTTTCTGTAGACTTGGAAATGAAGAGGCACACTGAGACATCCCTAATTACACAGTTCTAATTACTGTTCTTTATGCTTTCTGCTGTTGGGTTTAGGCCTTGAAGTACGTCTTCAATAGCTATACAGATATGGGGGGAGATAAGCACTTTCATTAACAATTAGAAGTCCAAACAGATTTACAAACATGTTGCTACTTTTTTGAATTTTCTGTGCTTTACAGTTTGTGTGTGTGATTTCAGGTGCCTTTATTTTGAGAATTTCAGCATGAAACAGTTTACCTATACTAAAATAAAATAAAATAAAATAAACCCACATTCAAAATAGCAAATTCTAGGAATTAATATTTAAGGCTATACTGTGCCTAGAGGTACCTGATCCAAAGTCTTGTCTTGAAATAATTGTGGTGGCAGATTTCCACAGTGCAGAAAGATCCTCTCTTTTGTTGACCTCCTTCAGTCTGGAGGCAGACTAAATCTCCAGAGCATGGGCTGCCCTGTTTTCTGTACTTGTGACAGAAACCATAAAATTCTGAAGTACAGTAGCAGCATTCTAACTCTTCTTGTAGGGCGTACTGTAGTCTTCATGGAGGCGCATCCCCTCTTCCTGAATCATAATTTCACATCTTATATTTGGCTGTTGCATTTAAAACTCTCAGGATGGAAGAAGATTGTCTTTATGAACTTCATCTTAATAACAAAAATTTTGATACCATTGGTAACTTTGGACCAGGAACATCATATACAAAATTAAGGACTAATTATGATAGGCATAGTAACTGCTTCTTATTGGTGGTTACAACTAATTAAAAAAAAAAGCATGACTCACCTAAACACAGTAATAAAACACTGTTATTTTATCAGTTTCAGGAATGTTTACAGCTCAGATCATGCTGTGCATACAACCTATCTTTCTTCATCAGGGAGAAAGACATATTATTTCTAATTTACTTCAGAATGAACCACTTTCTGCTTTCCAGACTTTTCTTTATCTTAGTTATTTATTTCCCAGGCACAAAGATATTAGATCAACAAGCAAGGTTTTTCTTATAAACGTTGTGTTTAAATGATAGCTTGCCAGTTTTTCTGAGACAGGTCAGACCATACATTTGATGGTAAGATTTATAAAAAGGTTTCTAAAAAGGTTTAGTATAAGCTTTTTGTACATAATGGTACCTAGGGTTACTTGACTGCTTCTGGAGTGCATCTTTAGTACATCCTGAATCCATGTTAATGCCTCTAGGTATTCTTTGTTCACTTCATCTACTGTCCTACAGGGAGACTCAAGCATAGCTTGGAAAGAAGCCATCGCATTCTACAGATGTGAGCTATGTAGAGCTATAGTCACTGAATAGTCTAAAAGTGGAAAATGGAATTATTCAAATATTGTAGAAGCTAATATGCCTAATTGCAGTCATATTACTTATTTAGATATAAATAATAAAATAATTTATAAAGAAATCTCTGCATACCCCTGCTACTGACTACCACATTCATATTAAAAAGTAGTTACACCATCTTCATTGAACTACAGGAAACGTGTGTATTTGGGACAAAGACTTGCCCTCTCTTGAATATTCCTGAAATCAAAGGGAATTAGGTATGCAGCCCAATACCCACAGAAAGCAGTCAGATATGCTTAAGAGTACTTCAATAGGATAACTTTATGGTCTAAACAAGATCTATGGTTTCCAGCTTCATCTAGCAATGCTTCTCAAGGACAGTATACAATGATCTCTTCCCTGCCTTAAAAGCACAGTCTTTAGAAAACTGTGATTTTCAAAGTAGGTAGTCTTCTTTCTTTCCCTCTGAAAGTTCAAGCAGTTACCTTGGTCTGAGAACAACTACAATATCCTAAAAGCACTGGACTCTGAACAAAATATGCAGCTACAGATACTTGTATTGAAACAAACAAACAAACAAAAACTAGAAGGAATTATTTGGGTGCTGTCTTCTGTCTTCTTTTCTTGAGACAAAATTCTGGTTAGAGAGTGTGACCTAGTAGAAGACAACCTAGATTCACTGTTGTCCACAGCGTCAGACAGTACAGACATCTCCGCAGCTGAAATGCCTTCAGCTGTTCAGCAGTGGGGACCCCAGCTAACCTGCCTTAGTCTAGTAGGGGGACTCTTGGCCTCATTGTAAGTGTCTCAGCTTTTGGTCCTTTGAACAAGTGCATTTCAGTCTTTTATCAAATGTTTATTTGATGAAAAATTGCAGAAACTAGCTTGGGGGAGAAATCCAAATCCAAGTCTATCCTTCTCTCAGGTAAGTGCCCTAGTCACTGAGCTAGAAAGTTATGGTCTGATGAGTCTTAAATTATTTCTGCACAGTGGCACAGCTTTGAGAGGAAAATTGCCTGAAGCCTAATCATTAGGTACTCTCCTAGGAAATGACAGACTATTTTTTTTAACATCCTAACACAAAGAAGGGCACTGAAGTACGTGTGAGAATGGCCTAACACCAGCTTGTGCTGAAAAAGGGTAAGTTGCACTACCATCCCTCAAAATCTTTAAAAGAAAACAGTGACTTTCTGCTTTCCTGTGGAAGGAACAGATTGGCATCAAGTCCCATGAAGCTATATGAATTCTGAGTTAATCTCACAACTCTTTACAAGGCTTTGCAAGGCAATAAAGTCAGCCATGGGAAAGTAAAATTGAAAGCCTCCTCTACCCAACACCTGCTCATGTTTCCAGATAAGGTAACTTAGACATTTAATGCACTGTCTCTGAGTAAGAATTGCTTTGTGAGGACTCGTAGTTCTCTGCATGAATGGTCCAGGACACCTGGAAAACTAACCTGGATTTAGAGATTCCTTTTTAGGAGATGGATGCCTGAGGGTCAGCTAATGCAGTGCTGAACTTCACAGAGAGAAGTGGATAATTTTAAAAAGTTGCTAGATGCTAATCTCAGATTACTTCATTTTTTTGCAAAATCTGGTTCTTTAATTCCTTGGAAGTACTTCATAGAATCACAGAATCATAGAACAGTTTGGGTTGGAAGGGACCTTTGAAGGTCAACTAGTCCAACGCCCCTGCAATGAGCAGGAACATCTTCAACTAGACCAGGTTGCTCAGAACCCCATCCAGCCTGGCCTTGAATGTTTCCAGGGATGGGGCACCTACCACCTCTCTGGGCAAACTGTGCCAGTGTTTCACTACTCTCATCATAAAAAATTTCTTCCTTATATTTAGCTTGAATCTCCCCTCTTTCAGTTTAAAACCATTACCCCTTGTCCCATTGCAACAGGCTCTGTTAAAAAGTCTGTCCCCAGCTTGTCACAGTCTGTCAAATTTTTGGTGTAGAGGGCAACCCCTCCACTCCTTCCTCACCTGTCCCTTCTGAACAGCTTGTAGCCATCGACAGCTGCACTCCAGTCACGGGATTTGTGTCACCAACTTTCAGTAACGGCAACTAGATCATAGCTTTCTAGTAGCATGGTGGCTTCCAATTCCTCCTGTTTGTTGCCCATGCTGCCTGAATTTCCCCTTGTTTTCCTAGTTCTTCTAACTTGAGTGGGACACTTCATTTATTTAAGCTAAAAATGTTTTAAAGATAATGCTATTATATAATATTTTATTAGGCATCTTATCTACTTACAATAGGTAAATTAACATACCAGTAGAGTTTCAATTTCCTCTGACTATATAGTACCAGGATGGAATTAGAGGCAGGAAGAGATCAAGTCTTTGATCTAGTAATTATTTAAGTGCTGTACTTTCAAATAACAATGTGACTTTGGTCACTTTTTTCCAAAGGTTACTGTGCATTTTATGTTTTGTTAAAGTAGTAGAGTATTTCAAGAGAAACAGAATGTGAGTTAAAAATATGCTTTTGGGAGAAGAAAATAAAGATCATGAACTACTGTATTGTTTGTTCTATCATCCTTCCAGAATCTATTGCAACTAGGGAATTCATTTCTAGGAGGAGAAAATCCTGCAAGAGGGTTGCCACACTGCTATGTACTTGTGAAAAACACATTTTGCCATTTTGTTAGAAATAACATACATTAATGTTCCTGACTATATGCATATACATACAAAGACACGCAGATATATAAAAAGAGACATTTCATGAATAAAAGTTAAAAGTGCATTAGAGATAAACTGATGCTGCCTAATTTAGCTCTTACTCTTATAATTACAGCAACTTGATTATTTTAAAAGTCTAAAATACACCAACAACTTCTTTTTTTCAAATTCCTTTAGTATTTATGCTCCTTGCATTTTATTTTCTATTAAGAAGCTTTCCATGGCCTTGCATTTGCCCATGTCTCTAAGATGAGCGTTATCTTGTTGCCTTTTACACCCTCCTGAATAATATATAGATATAGTGTTTGGAAAGTGTTCCTACATTCAACTTTAACAATGCCACACCAAAGCAATGAGGTTCTTTCTTAACTCTGCAATATTTTGCATATAAAAGCCAGTAAGCAAAAAAGCAGTAAAAAATGTAATATTCCAAAATACAAAATAGAAAGTAGCTAGCCAGACCTAAGCCACAAAAACAAACAAACAAACAAAACCCACCGACCTGCCCTTGATCTGCTTACACCAAGATTTAATTTGAATTTTTTTTCTTTCTTTTTGTGTACCTTGATGACAAGGTTTGGTATATGTTCAAAATGTCCTCTATGACAGGTTCCATTTAAAGGAGATAATTTTAGGCTGAAAACCATAGCAGGGAAGGCATTGCTGATTTTGTTCTTCTAATATAGTTGCACCTTTCTATAACGGTTGGTGATTCACTCAAATGCAAACACCTCCCTCCAGCATCATCAATCCTAACTTATCTAAGAAGCAGTTTTGAACTTTTCTTCTTGGTCTAGATATTATTGAAATTACTACAGTTTCTTTCCAACTATGTGAAGATATTTCTTGAGAGACACCAAGTAACACCACTACGAGGATTTTACACTTGAAGAGAGCAGATGATATGCAGGCATATCCTCAAATATTACACACATTTCAAAAGTTAATTTGAAAGAACTTGGAAAGTTAAAACAAGGAAAAAAAAGAGTTTAAACTTGTGTCCTTCCAGAGAGGTCCTTTTCTTCAAGGCTTGGTTTTGGACAATTTGTTGACTTTCTGCATTTCAGAAAACTCCCCAGAATCCTCCTGTGTTCTTAGGCACTTTTCTTTCCATCACAAACTCAGGTCTGTCTTTCCATTGTATTCTTCTCCTAGCAAGGATGCTGCAAAACTTCAGGCTTCCAGCTCTGTACTCAGTCATACTCACACCTACCAGTATTTGGAACCTTTTCTTTCCAAGCATATGGAATTTCTCCCTCTTTCCACTTGACCAAATCATTCTTTCTACTTTTCTTATTCTTATTCTTATGTTCCTGTAGGAAAAAAGAAAAAAAATCCAAACTAATAGCAACCATCACAACAACAGAGGGCTACAGTGAAACTGCTGAAATCTAAATCTAATCTAAGACCCATGTATTCTGCAACTAAGGAAATACAGTATTGCAGTATGGTAACTGAATGCAAACACTTTTTGTTCTATGCTAAAACAATATCCCCCATCCCACCCTTTCATAGCTCAACACATGAAATTATACATTGCTTAGAAAATATGTATTAGGGAGTGTGAGTTATGTTTTAATTTTGTTAACAATCTTTGCCTTTCAATTCAGAGAATGGTTAAGTAGCACATGTAGAGATAGAAATACTGAATGCTATGGCACAGAGGAGGTGATTCAAAAAGCTTTTGGAACTTTTGGTTGCACAGTGCATGTTGACTGTTGGTTCCACAGTGCATGAAAATACCCGTTCCACTAGAAATACAGTCCTATAAGAATTCTGCGTCATAACACAAGGAGAGGACAGTATGTATTGTTCTTAGAAGTGGCTATTCATCTTTGTTTTTCCTTCTTACAGCAGTCTTAGCTACATTTTCTATACTCAAAATGGAAAAAAATAATATTTCTCTATTCTGTGGTAAATGTTCAATCTGTACTGCCACCCACTGTGTACAATCACTGGTAATTTCACATGTTATTATTTGTACCCGTGTGGTAGCATAGCGGTACGCAAAGTTTTTCAGCCGGTAGAACATACTAACACAAAATACAAAACTTACTGTGAAGAATTCTTCTGTGTGTTTAGAACTCCATATTTTATACCATACCAAAGTTTTACACAGCTTCTTAATGCACTAATGCTCATTTTTTGAAATACCTGTCCTGTGAACTTGCTACTAAGGAAAGGTGCTTTGTATCTCATCCTTGACAAACTCCTGACAGGCATTCTTGAATAAGCATAAAACCATAGAATTTTAGTAGATCTAGGCCATGTAAAACTGGATTTTTAAGATACCTTGTGCGTATGTAGCTGCACTGTCATGGCAGCTAACACACAGCTCATGTAAAAAGGATAAATGTCATTGCTAACCTTTTCCAGTCAAGTCTGTTCCTAAGTAATCTTGAACAGGAAATCCTGAATGGTTTCACTATTCAAATATAACAATAACATAAAAACTGCTGGCTGAAAAAACTCTTTTAGTGATTATGTGAACATAATTTCATAGCACTTTTAGTCACAATTATAGCTGGGAAATCAGAAAGCACAAAAAAGTCTGCTTGTATGAATGAATTCCAAAACAGATAAACAGACTGTCTTCTGCTGCTCTGACAGATGTCATCTAGGCTAAGAAACAAGCTATTCTGTAATATCTTACAAATAGCACATTTACAGTGTATGGCATAGCCAACGTGTTGTATTCATTCACAAATACTAATCTAGTAAATGAAAGTCCAAGCTTTAAACAGTTCTATCATGGTAGATGCAATATGCCTTGTCTCCTCTTGACTTTAAAATCTTAAGTAGATTTTTTCATCTTTTTGATTTTTGTCCCTCTGTATCTTCAAAGCAACCAAAGAACCAACATCTGTGTGTGTGTCAGGGTTAGAAGCTTTTACTTAGAGCACATGCTTGGAGTCATAGTTTAGAAGAAACAAATTCTCTTTGTCTCCTTCTTCTTTGGTCTTGGATTGTTTTCTGACTCAAAATCACTTTTCAAACAGCTACTGAATGATCTGACTAACCTTAATGAAATGCATGAAGGTAGCTATATTTCATACTTACAGTGTAGAGGTTTCAGATATACAATACCGGAGGTTGCCTATTATTATACAGATAGAAAAATGAGGTCTTATTAATTTTAAATTAGAATAAAAGAATATGGGATATGATGAAAAAAATAGGGAGTGTTAAAACATCTTAAAAATAAACACACGTTTGCTCAAAATAGTGTCCTCATGGTTGATATCTCTTCTTAGTGCATCACAGTGCCTGGATTTTAAGGCTATACTGACTGAGTAAGCTGATCACTGACAGAGGAAAAGAAAACAAATACACTAAGTCATGTTCTGTGACAACTGTCCACATGAAATTGTAAATAAAAAATTCCTTAAAGGAGAATAAAAAACATTTTAAAAGTTACTTAATTCCCTAATGCCCTCTCCTGTACACAAAAATTTCAGTCTTTAGGAGCATACACAAAGAAGTGTGTTCAAAAGATATAAAATACAGAGTTACTGGGTCTAGGAACAGTAATAAATATAAAAAAACGTGAAAAAAAATATACAATAGTTAAGAACTCAAGATGCAGTGAGCTCAGCTATGATGCATACACTTTTCTGAAAGGCTTTTCCATGTGAAAAAAAGCAGCTCCTTTTTAATAGAAGCATGCCAGATGGTTTAGCAGAACATCCATTAGTCAGTCTGATAGCAGACTGTAATTTACTGCCTGTGATGCTAACAATAGTGCCTAGACCTATGAAAAAGGTCTGAATCATTTTTATATAGAAGCTTGGTGGGCACTGAATTCCAATACAAGGAGAGGAAGAATTGAGATTGACGACGTGTATCATTCTGTTCTTTCAGGAGATTATATGACCAATGTGGTTCCGTTGTACTGAACTCAATGAACCAATTTATGAATTAACAACTTGCAGTGTGGAGAAGCAGCTACTAAAACCAGCATGTGTTAATCAACGATTTAAGAAAAAAATTGTGCATATATAGATTTCCATTCATAAAGAGCAAATCATTGAGCCTGAGTTGACTTCAAGAAGAAATCAGTATCTTTATCTACATCTGAGTATTAATCTTCTCCAAGATACAGGAAGACCAAAACAAATATAGGTACAATCTGTCAATCAAGTGATGTTCAAAAGCCAAATTAAGTGTAGTCTTGTTCTAGCAATGCCGCAATCTGGCATGTTAAAGTTACCTACATATAATAATTACTAAAGCTGCAACCCCCATTCTCCTTACTTCCATCATTCTAACCTGAGGGCTAAGAAGAAACAGAACAGAGAGAAGGTATAGATGTCTTCCACCACCAGGAAAGGCTCCTGAACACTGTCATTTGGGATTTGGTTAGTCCCATGTCTGTTTTACAGCTGTACAATAGTACTTACAATAATACTCATGGGGTTGCAGGGAGTGGAAAGAGTAATAATGGATAATTCTATCGAGGAATTCTGAGAGTGGGAGACTTAACGCATATAAACATATACCTTCTGCTACTCTCTCGAACGTGAAGGAATCTGTCCTGCTTTAAACATTGCAAATAATAAAAGTAAAGCTAAATTGTGCTTTAAAATATTTTAGTTCTTTGCAAAACATCATACATATTTTCTCCTACTCATCAGTATTAAGTCAAAGTTCCTGTTTTCACAAAAGCTTAGTTCAACATTAAAGAGAGCCATAGAATGAAAAATCAAAGCTAAAACCCCATGTCATCTGTCCATTTCTACATATGACTTCTGCTGACATGAATAAGCACTGTACTTACATAACTGATGAGGTGATTAAGATCCTGCATTTTTTTCCTGTGCCTGCTTGTTAATTCTAAGATTAGTGTTCAGTTAAATGTTGAGCTTCACACAATGTTTCAGTATCATGCTGTAGAGAAATTGTTGGAGTCCTGAACATTAGATCAATAGGTCTTCTATCTTGTTCAAATAATCAAGTTTCCCTTAGGCGAGACCCTTGCTGATCCTCAGTGTGAAACTCATTACGTTTCTTGTGGACTAAAATATGACATGTTATCTAATAAATTATTAATCCAACATTATAAATACAAAGGAGTTTACTTAATGAAAGAAGAGTTCAAATTTTTACTGTCTTAGAATTCAGTTTAAGGTAAGTGTTGAACTTGGGACAATATAAGCTGATTGTATTTAAAAAAAATAGAAAGACCATTTGAATAACGGAAAATGACTTACAAGAAAAATGTAAAGTTAGATGTGAGGATGGTGATTGCACATGCAGATTAAAATTTTTCTGTAAGAAAAGCAGGAAGCAGAGAGAGAGGAATGGAAGGAACTGCAGCTAGAGGGAAGCTCTCATGCTAAATTTTTGCCAAATCTGGCAAAGACTGTCATGAGTAGTGCTTACCTCAGTCAATAACTTTTGAAAAATCAGGCCTTAGCAGAGTAAATGATTGCTTCAATTATGACTAAAACAGTACTTTAGGGAGAACAGACTAGATTCTTCATATTATTGCTTCCAAGTTCAAATCCAATTAAAAGCCTAAATTTTGACAGTACTGCTTACTCTGAACTCTACTAAAACTGCACTATCGCCCCTCAAATTTTGTCTGAAATATATGTATTTCTGGGAAGTCTGAACTGAATAGGAAGAAGTGTCACAGAGGGAAAAGGGTACAGAAGAGAAACGATCCATTAAGAAATGGGAAGATTGGTCAAGGAGAGAAGTGCTGCAGCAAGGTGATTGTCAATCAGAAAATTAATAACTGAAAAGTAAAGAAGCTTTACGATAGTGGAGATGGACATAAAATCTGATTTAGTGAGGAAATGACCCTCTTGTAAAAATCTAGACACTGTTCATAATCAAAATCTGTTATAACACTCCTACTATATATACATAATATATTTATGAAGTGCAAAACAGAGAAAATTATCCATAGGAAACTACTGATTACTTATGGAAGGGGAATACTTTCCACAGGAAAGGACAGACATCCTTAGCTAAAACAAAACTAAAGATAAAAGTAAAGAGCTCACAGGAAGATGTTCTTTCAATGGGAGGCAAGGTATTACCAGTTTACCATCTAAAATCACTCAAATTTCTCATGCATATTAAAAATTCGACAAGATTTTCTGCCAGTGCTCAATTCTTAAATGTGTTACATGTTCAAAACACCCAAGGAATTATAGGAATATTTATCATTTCATCAATTTAAAGTATACAAAAGGAAAACAAAGTATTGTTTTAGCTAAAAGTAAAACTGTTAAGATGCTGGATATTCTCAGTGACAACGACCTTAAACAGCCACATAAATGAACAGATTCCTTCGGTCCTTTTTCATATGTCTCCACCTACTGAGCAATCGTAAACCCAGTGTTAGTACTAGCCCAACAGATATGACCTTCACCATAGCCTCTGACATCCATTCTAAATCAGTTACCACTCATTTTCAGACGAGTCATAGTGAATGGATTTAAAATGTACTATTTGTTTTTTAGTAGCAGCAAGTCTCACGGTCATTTTTATCTCCTTGCTCCCTTCCTTTTAAGGTAAATACAACAGTAGACAATTCAAAGCTGTGACTGATTTTCCAATAAACGGAATTATTTTATCTGAGTTTCAAAAAGGGAGTCATTTGGTACCACAGTGAGTGTGATACATGATCCATGATTCCTTTCATACTTTATTTTTGTTTACCTTTAAACCAAAGCCAAATGTAGTATACAGTGTTTTGCTCTCAGAGCAATGACTCTAACATTCTCCATATTATAGAACACCTAACTTCACGAATCCTGGGCTGCGTTACAGATTTAGTAATAAAATCCAGTTCTGCCAATTGTACAATTGTACAATTCTGCCAATTGCCAATGAAAAACTGCATTAAAGTGAATACAATTATTTAGATCGAATTTATACAGAAATATTTGGAGAAGGAGAGCCATAGACTGCAAATCTTACTGAACAGAAATCTCACAAAGTTTTGCTTTTGTTGCTGCCTTAATTGACACTTATCAGTTTGAACATCAAGCTGGTAATTCATACTACAACATTTGAAATAATAAACGAAACATAGTCAAGCCTCCAGCATTTCTATTTCTCCTCCATGAGCAAAACTCTAAAAGGGAAGGAGTTCTGCCATAAGATTTCCACTTCTTTACTTAAAATGAAACGTAATTGCTTCAGCTCAACATGAGGGTCACATGTGCAAGCTCATGCGGGGTCTTTAAAGTCCTGAAGAATGTTGCTTGTGCTGAACCAAAACACTGCCTTCAGCTCCTTGCAACTGAAAGGTTATGTTTCTTCCTCACTGCTGATGTGTGACTTCTAATTGTTTTCTGTCCATTCTGTGAAATACTATACATACCACTATATGGAGATGCTGGTGATCATAATCAACCCAGTAAAGGCAGATACTGGTCCATGAGCTGCTTTTTGCCCACTCTGCTAACTATGAAGAAATTACTACTCCAGTAAGATCTTGTGTGCGTTCTCATAGCCTATTGCCTACAGCTGCTTGACAGAGCAGCAAAGATGGTATAAAAAAAAAGGATGAAGAAAAAATCAAAGCTGTAGTCCAAGAGTCCCTTTAGAATATCTGTTGACAGCAAGCAGAAACAAGGGGATAATTTATAGCCAGAACATAAAAAAACTATTTTCCTTGATATTTGAAGCTTTATTTTGCTGTAATATTTTAGACTTTTTTCATATAATGAATTTTTGCCTTCCCTTAAAATGACAATATTTCTTAATCCCTTGATTAATATTTATTAATATTTATTTAATAGAGTGATTGGACTGGGATTGCAACTAGACTTTTATCAGGATTACATAAGATCAATAGTACATGTTACAATATAAAATATATTTCAGAATTTTACCCAATAACCTTATGAAATACTTCAGAAGGAATCTATCTGTTCACTTTGATCTTCATTTTTTATTGTTTACATTACTTCAATTTCTTCAAAAAAGCAATCTTTTAATCTGAAGGCATCTTTAATTGGCTTTGAAAGTGTATTCTAATGGAATTTTCTCAGATAACCTTTAACAGTTTAAACAGGTTAAATTTTAATGTCATTTATGTTGGAAAGGTGTTCAAAATATTATACTATTAAATATTTAATGACATCATTATGGAAAATTTAGCTGTTTCAAAACTAGACTCAGGAGGCCAGAGGTATCATTCCACACTAGTTCTTGAATCGTTAAACAGGTCTACTGAGACTTGTACTCTTTTTCAAAATTTAATAATATGGTTTAGGTTGCTGCTAACTTTGCACAATATAGTATTCTTGCACAGATGTGACTGTTAATTAAAAAGTCTCTTGTGAGTGTGAATGGGTTTCAGGGTGATGGTTTTGTTCGTGTTTGTATCATTTAGGAAAATTTGGAGTACTTGTGTATTCATAATGTACATAAAAGACTACAGTCAGTCCTAACTACTACATAGAACTATGAGAAAATCATATTTACATGGAAGTGCCTTCAGTGGCTTATATCTACAACATTGTTATCACTAAAATAATTAATCTATGATTCTTGTCAAACAAACAGTTCAGTGACAACACTTGTACTACAACTCCAGTGAAGTACTCATTTTTTTAAATATCTGCAGGCTGTGTTTAACAAGAATCCCAAAGGGGGGGAAAAAAAAAAGTTTATTTTGTGAGTGATTGAGAGTGCTTTAAACAAACCTTTCCATTTTCAATGGCGGGGGGGGGGTGTGTGGAAATTGGCAGGCTGTTAGCAGAAATGGAAAGAACACAGCTACATTGTAAGCTACCCTCCATTTCCTTTGAAGTGAATAAATATTAAAACACTTTAAATCATAATACAGGAATGTGAACTACAAATGTGTTGTCACCTAAGTAATAGTAATTATAGCAGAATACAGAAACAGAAGCCTTATACGTTATTGCAATTGTTGGAGGGGAAGAGAGAGATGACACTAGTTTCATCACAATGCATCCTTTTAAAACACTCTGAATTTTCTTCAAAATATACTTCAAAAGAACAATTAATTCTCTAGTTCTCACATGAATACATTGAAGCATAACTCAAACGCAATATTCGTAAGGCATATTATAGTTAACTCCTTTCAAATTGCTCCCTTCAAAATTTACAGAGAAAAGCACCGTAATAATAATATAGTGTGTAAATTTATCTTGGTAAGTTCTCTTATGTATTGATTCTTTTAGTTTGATCCACTGCTAAAAGATGTAATTTTTACTCCACTACTCAAAAAAAAAAATCCCCAAATACTATTTGGGAAAGTATTAAAGTAACATGATGAAAACTATATAGAAAAAAATATACAAGTCATGAGACTAGGGAACTTTTACTTAATTGCAAACAGTGTTTTTTTCTCTCTGAGATGAACTTTGGATTTTAGAACATTTACATGTAAATAAAGTCTGCAGATTTAAAGAAATACATATTTAAATAAATAAAACGATTTACTTGTGCTTAATATGCTGTCAAGTAATACATACTAAATAATATTATCAACTGCAAATACGGAGGCCTAAGCAGTCCCTGAAAAAGACAATTTTTATCTGAGAAATACTAGAATAAGAGAAATGAAAAATTTTCTTTAAGTTTTGCATTAGCCGCCAGACTGATACTCCTATTGCTTATACCTTAGCATAACTTAAATTACTATTTTAAAAATTGTTTTGATTCTTTCCTCTACATAACCTTTGTGGGTACAGAAATGAAACAACTCAACCTCTTCAGAAGAAAGAGCAATGGAGAGTGTATTGCTAATACTCATTTTACTTTGTTAACCACCAGTGTATCTACATAGGTGGGAAGACGTATAATTCATTGGCATGGGCAAAAAAATGCATATACCTGTCCATACAATTAGTGCACCATTTTTAGTGCTGGAAATCTGATAACCCCATACAAATGACCAAAATCATAGAAAGAGTATGTGGTATAAAAAAGGATCAAATCTATCATCAAAACCAATAGCTTTTTCAGATGTATATCTTAGCTAAAGCTGCAGGTCTGTGTTGTAGGACAGATAAGCTGAGGACAATCTGCAGAATTTTTTCATCGCTTTAGATTCCCTTGCAAGAATTCCAAGTGCAACACAGCTTTCTCTTCCTTGCTGCAGGACAATGCCGTGCAGATGAGAATTTTTGCCTGAAAGGTTTAGTCATACTCCAAATAAGATGAAAACATCAGGTCTCTTACTACAGTGGTTGGATATGATAGTTTTTTTCATTGGAATGTGTTGCCAGCTGCAGTAGTATAGTATATATATGTATATATATGTCAAGTATATATTTGATAAATTAATAGAAATCCCCAAAACAGAATAATTTGCAAGTAAAATATGCAATCATTCCTTCTTCAGGGACAAAGACAATAGAGACAATATTTGTGTGTGTTTGTCAGTCATTAAGGTGGATTTGTTTGGATGTTTTTTGCTTTTTTCTTTATATAAGTAACCAACACCAATGTCCTTGTTAACTCATATATTTTGTACCAAAATCGCCAGGGAATAAATGAGAAATTTGCAGACTAACAAAGAAAGAACATTTAGCTTGGAAGCTTCATATGTCAGGTTTCAGTTGTATAACTGCAGTAACTGTTACATAAAACACATTAAAAACCCACACCTTGAACAAGATACTGGCAAAAAGATAAAGCAGTCTTATTATCCACAATGATTCATTAGTCTTAGATTCATTAGACTCTTTTGGAGTATACGTAAACTGAAAAGAACAGCAATATCCTTTGCTCTGATGTACTCTCATAATATACTTTTTAAAATTATTTTATTTTATTTTTAATCTGTGGACCCAGAATTGAGCTCTAATGTCAGTGGAAAAGTGCTAATCTATGTGTCCCCCAAAATATTAAGCCAAAGGTTGTGATAATCATTCAGTGATGAGAGTTCAGGACTTGATTATTCCTTTTTCTCTAGTTCAGTTGATCAGAAAATAACTGAATTAAAAAGATAAAGAACCAATATTGCAATTGATCAGGAACACATAAAAAGTGTTGAATCATTTTGCAGTCTAGTGATAGAAAATAAGCATCTAGAATTGAAAGCGAGGAGAAGGACTAAATAGCAGGCCATGCTAATTCAGACAACCAAAATTTGCCAGACCAGACAACTACAAACATGCATGAGAACAAAAATATGGCATTGTTGCTGTATAAAGCAGAAATATGGCTTTTGATTTGTAGTGTCTTCAAAGGAAATTAATTGCTAAATGAGTGATCAAGATTATACTTCTGGAAATAGAAGGACAGATGTTAGCCTGTAAGTTACTATGGAAAAAAGCACTTACTAGGTTTGAGTATGTAGCAAAACCAGAAATATATAGGATTCCAGTCCATGTAGCACATTGAAAGTTGATGAGGAAAACAAAGCCATAGAGTGTCCTGACAGTCAACATAAATGTATAAGTGAACTGGGGAAAACCTGGGAAGAAGTTTAAGACTGGGCAGGAGACCAGCTTCTGAAGAAACTCTTTCTTTTCCTTGTTTGCCCTACTGCTTAAGAAGAAACACAGTAAGATAAAAATTTCTGCAGAGCAGTGAAAACAGTGTTAGACCGAGCCCACTCTACGATAACATTAAAGTTTCAGTATCCTGCTACAGTTTTTGTTTTATTTATAAAAATATTTCTGAGATTTAAATTATTAAAAGCAGTAGAAACAAATTCAAAGGTATTTCCTTTTGACATTTTGGATAGATAGGAAAATTCTGCACATGTAAAGAAAGGTAATATAGTTTTTTGGATAGTGATTCTCAATTTTTTATCAAGTCCACAGGGAATACTGCAATTGCTTGCAGCCCGTTCTTCAGATGTTGATATACTGTAATTACTGCACAATCCTGTGCTAAAAAATAGGAAGTGTAGCAAAAGACTATCTCATCAGAACCCTTCAGCAAACAGTTTCACCAAGCTTTTACAATAACACTACCCAGTCCCAAAAAATACTGAGTAAATTTATGTCTTCATTTAGACATATTTTTAGATAAGTGAACTAGAAAATTCCACTTTCTATAAGCAACAGTTGAACGCAACAGTGTAATTTCCTGCATTTTCCAAATGTTGAAGATTGTTTTAGCAATGGTATTCTGTTAGCGAGCGTGAATGACAGGACTGAGAGTCCTAACTTCAGTTCATTTAGGTAAAAGAATCAAAAGCTATACCAGGACAAAAAAGGCCAGTGCTAACACATTTTATTCACCACATAGGGCATTACTGTACTAGAAGGAACAGCTCTACTGGGTTGACCAGAAATATAACAACAGAACCGTGCCATTTGTTCCTTGGATGTCCTGTATTGATGGGATTTCCCTTCAACACACAATGCTACATTTAATGGAGTGGTTTAGAGACACTGGGTGTCTGCACAGCTCCTATGCTAAGTACTAAGGGGTTTTCCTGCTTCTATCTTGCTATCTCAAGAGATTTTTTTTTCCTTTCAGATTTAACCATCATCTCAAAAGGGCTAAAAGCCACTACCCCCAACAATGTTCAGCCAGAAGTCTAGTTTCCTGAACCTAATTCTTTTTGATGTTGACACTCACCATTAACAGTATCATAATTAAAGCCTAAATGTATTGCTCTTGCAAACCTTATTTCAAGAATTTTATATAAATCTCCATTTGCCATAATTATTTCTCTAAAGTAATGTAATTTTATTTTCCTCTGCCATCCAACTTGACACTCAAACTTTCTCAGATATTTCAGAAAAACTTCCAGCACTGTGTGCGAGAACTGAGTATGTAATTCTGAGCCTAACTCAGTGAATTGTATATCAAAACCTATTGATCTTACTCCCTCATAACGCAAATTGGTTACAGCTAGCATATATTACAAGGTACAGTTACAGAGCAAGCTAAGATGCATTACCATATATCAAGAGGCAAAGGTTCCTAATCTGCTCTCAAAATGTGAGCATACATTTCCCCAATAACCATGAGAAAAAAAAAAAATCTATGCGTAAGTGGGGACTGCAAATGTCGCTTTGCCCTCACCTCACTATCCAGTCAAAAGTAGAGCTTCATAGTGGTAATTGGCTCAAAGAAATGTTTATTACATGTTTTTAGCATTTTACAGGAAACATCTTGCAATTTGAAATCAGTTAATTCACAGAAGGTAAAGAGGGAAATTATTTTTCGATTTTAAATTATAGGCCCATACTGCTCCTCCAATGAACACAGGTGTTAATTTCAACCATACTGCTTTTGTGGAGTTCATCTGCTGTCACTCGCCAGTGTTTGATTATTCCTGCTTTTAGGTCATACTCCTTCACTGAGCTCTCTCTATAGCTCAGTAATATATTACAGTCTTTTCTCCTAGTATTGATCTTTCTGTTGTCATTCTTGCATCAAGGTTATAAGACTGCACTGTAAATCTACACAGAGTCTAAAATTAGTGGTGAATACAACTAACACTTCAAGCAGCTTCGTACTACATCACACTAATTTCTTAAATTACCATTTATTTTTTGTGAGTGTTGAGTATTCAGCATAGATTTAGGATGCTGTTAGGAGCTAGGCAAGTCTGTATGGTTTGAGAGTCACAGTGTGATGCTGCTGGAGCTAACATCAGGAAAGTTTCCTGAAAGAGGTTGGTAGGAAAGCCTTACCATTGAGTCATTCTTTAGTAAGATTCTTACTCACAATACCTTACCATAAAATAAATTACGCAAGTGAGTTTTGGGGACTGCATGTTATCAATTTCAAGTGGCAGCATCATTGGCTAAAAGATTCTATGACGATATTTTCTGGTGCCCTGTCCCCACACTCCTCCGTGATGGTTGGATAAACTCCAGCATCCTGAATTTTACTATGTTGCATCACTTTGGCTCTGCCAAGAATTGACAAAATAACAAACATAAATAACGTAAAACAAAGCCAGTTTCCAGAATGTGGCAGTGTCTCTCAGCCAACCAGAACCGATAGAAAGCATTACTTTGGAATGCTGTTCTGCCCTATGTAAACCTTAAACTGTATTAATGAGCTTCTCTTTGTGCTTTCCAAACAGGTTATTAGACCATTTCTGCAATTTTTCTTTCCTCTGTCTTCCACTATAATCACTGTCTTGCTGGGATAGTGCTTCAATCTGCCATTCTTCATCAAGAACAGCTTTTCAAGCACTTTTAACCATTCCTGTGATAGTGGCAGTCTTATGTGAGATAAAGACAAAGCAGAGCTATATGTTATCATTATAATGCAGGCACTTGACTGAATGTCACTTGAACAGTTGTCCTACTGCCTGCATGTAGACATTCAATACGACAGCCTAAAATCATAGATCTCACTTCAGAGTCCTACAGAACAGTCTAGGGGTAGATATGCAGTTTCTCATACATGCACTGTCCTTCTCTAGGGGAGTAAGGCTCACACCGTTCTATAATACTTCCCAGGGTCCTGGACACACCTTTTGGACAGGTCGTAAGAACAACTTGAACAAAATTGTAAAGCACAAATCATCTGTGATCATCTAAAATTGTGATGTTATAGCATATTATATGCTCTTATAGAAATCTCTTGCGCAGCTGAAAAAATGGATATTTCTGTGGCAATTTGCCAAAAGCAAATAGCACATCCTTGATGTCTATATTAGTTTGTACTGGAAATGAGGGACAAAGGAACAGGAAAAGCACCATCCTTTGGGGCTGAATGAGCAACTGTTTCAGTAGGGAACGAAGCCAGTCTATTTTGCCAGTTTAAGCAACTGAACAGCAGTTTGAGAAATCTTCTCCATCCTGTTCAGTGGAGTAGGAAGACCAGCACCAAAGATTCAGTCAGTACCAAAAACTGGCAGAAGAGTTTAACTCTATAGTTCACTGGCAGGTTTGCTGAATGATGAGAGAAATATTTTTAAGGTCTTAAGAAAATGTGGATGAATTCTTCATGTTTCACTATGTCTGTATCAACTTTCTTCTTCCATCACCTTGAATCCAAACATCATCTTCCTTTATTCCAGAAGGTATAGCCAGCTGGCTTCTTGCATTTAAAAACACAATGTACAGAAAAATGAATGATGATTGCATAAAAATAATTGATTTGCAGTGTCACATTTCTGAAACTGCTCTGTAGTTACACATAACACTGTTCTTTCCTCACCACATGTTTTGGAATAGAAAGCTGTTCATCCTACAATAAACTGATGGTCACTTCTTTTGTTTGAATTTGTACAATCAGGAACAAGAATGGCTAATTTTAAGTCCTCTTAAAATCAATAGGGATTGCCTATTAACAGTTTCAGCTAGTCTATGTTAGATACTTGCAGTAAGATAAAAAGTGGATGAAAAATAAGTCTGAGCAACATCTAAAATCACTTGAAGTTATGAACCACATACCTTATGTGAGTTAGAGCATAACTACTCTGTATGGTTACAGAGCACTTTAAACCCCTACTTGCACTTAAATAATTTAAAATTTTACTGGAAACATTTATATTCATAAATTAAAAACCCAAAGATATCAAACATATGTTTAACACATATCATGCAGAACAACACTTGTCAGTTTAAGGTTTGAAGCCAATTTGAAGCATGTAATGAATTTATATCTGGGGTACAAAATAGATATCTGAAGTGACATCCTGAGGTACAGTTAATGAGATTGTCTTATGTAAGGCTATCTGGTATTATGATCATCTCTAATGAGATTACTCTGAAGTAATCCCTTTACAAATTAAATTAATGAATGATGTACATTCACAATGCAAGAACACAGATCTGAAAAATGCTCAAAACATTTTAAGGTTAATACCAAAGGATTTCTCTATCCCTCTTAGGGCAAAGTTATTATGTATATAATAATGTATAGTATTAAATGAGGGGCTGCCAAAAAACAAGGAGACACACAGGAAATGAAATGTTGCCAAGAATAGTGTACTATCTTTGCATCACGTGTCTTTTGAAAATTACATGCAAATAATTAAATAGAAAACAGCTCCTGCCTGGAGCCCAGTACTGGATACTTCAGGCATGACAATCAAAGGGAATACTAAAAGTTAGTATTGAATCTGCTGAGTTGGAGAGGAAGGGCAAGCTTCCAGCGTGCTGAAAGAGAGACACATGAGAGGAGAGAGCAAGTATCAAAAAAGTATATTGCAATGAGAGGTTGTATTTTAGCTCTATCAATCAGAAATGGAGGTAGGTGGAGCTTTAAAATGGAAGGTTAAATTGGAGGTAATAGGGAATAGATATAGGTCATTACTGATTTAAACCTTTTATCTATATGCTATTTGCTGTTATGAAAAATGAACCTGGCTGTAAGTAGCTTCTGTCACCCACTTGATTGCTGAGCTATTAGGAACTGCAGAGGATATCAGGCAAGCTATGGTAGGGATTTTGTGAAGATCTTGTGTTTATCTCATTGATAAGCCCAAACAATCATTAGAAGACATGGCACAAAGCATATCTCTTGTAACTTTTCTGTAATAGCATTCAATGATGCATTTAATTGCCATAAAGGCAGGAGCCAGCATACTGTGAATATCCTGACTTGCCTCCAGCTTTGCCTTACGAGAAATGTTTCATAGTGTTGTTGTTTCTCATGAAATAACTGCACAAGAGCATTTCTGTCTTGTTGGGTAATGCTTATTCTCTGCCTGTTTCTGTCACACAGATCCGAAAGTGTTTGTTACTAGAGACCTTTTCCCCTTGATAGTAGAGGCATTAACCAAACGAGTTAATGTTCTGTTCACTTAAAGCATTTGAAAGATCATTTAATCTGGCTTTGAAGACCTTAAACCTAAGCATTGAAGTGATTTGTATCATACAGCCATAGTAAGACATCTAACTGAGTACTTTGCTTCCTGGGGTGCAGGATCTCATTTCTTCTCCTTGTCTTCCTCCCATCTACCACAGAACCCATGCTCTTCCGTATGTGGGCAGGAGCGGCTGTGGCAAGTAGGAGTCCTGCTGTGCGGCACCTTGTTCAGGACTCTCTCTGTCTAGGTGTCATTGCCCTGCCTTTGCAGTAGCTTTATCTTAGGTCCTCTGGTGACTGTTTGATCAGAGAACATTGTTTGGTACTACATAAAATGGAATATTTTAAAAATCTCCAAGTGAAAGAAAAATACGTTAATAAAAGCAGTACAGGATGACAGTAGAAAAGAGTATATAGGAGATAGTAGTTTTTTTTATGTGCCAACTTCCATGGAATTTGGTGTGTTCAGTCACTCCAAAAACCAGGCAGAAGAAGTTAACTGCAACACTAAAATTCAGGAAGATGAAGATACTGTTCTCCACATGAAGTGAAAGATTATGTTGAAGGAAAGTTGTGAAATCTGATAGTGACTCTGAGATTTGAGTTTTCCAATTGGGCTAGGGACTTTAAAGTGTTTGTCACTGTGAAATACCAACTGAAACAGAGCAGCAAGCAAAGGCTTTGGCATTTGATAAAGGGATGCCAAAAAGATACTCAGGCAACAGATTTTACCATGTAACCACAACACCAAAGAGGAAACATTAAAGTCAGTAAAAGCATTACAGTGAAAATTGAATCAAATTAAATCACTTCAGACTAATGCCAACCTGGTCCTGTGGATGGACTGCCTGTCAAAGCACATCAGGTGTGCTCCTGGAACATGTCCTCCAGTCCAGTTTCTTCCCAGAAGAATCCAGTGCATGTGCTCTGCAGCTGCTGCGTGATGTGAGACAAAGCACACTAAGTCGGATGGTGGGGACATTTGCTTTGTGACTGCACTCCTGATCTTAGCTAAAACATTAGTGTAGACACAGCACTAGGGCTGCTGAAGAAGGACCAGATAGGTTAACTCCTTTTCTGATTTCAATGCATTAGTAGAAAAGAAAAAAAGCACGGCATTACTTCTAGTACAGGGAAGTGACTGACTCTATCCTCCCCTGCAATTACAGGACTATTCTGAAGTCAGTTGTGCCTAAATGCTACATTAAGCAATTTTCAGATCTCTAAAGCTGACTCACAAGCCAATTTTGCATATGATTTTTTAAAGAGAATCGGTCAACAGTATTAATTTCAATTAAAGCAAAAAGATTATAAGAACCAAGGCAGAATTTTTCATGCCTACAAAAGGACGTTTAATGTGACAGAGTGGAATCTTCTTCCTGAATAGCTAAGGAAAGGACTGGGCACATACTCTGTATTTCTAGAGTCTATGGAATTAATAGTACTTGTCAGTCATGACTCTGCAGATGGTATTTGTATCAAGTGAATCCCGCAGTCTGTAGATCATGTTTGTATTCAGTCCACGGCAATAGGCTACTGAAATAGTGGATTCTTTAGGGTGTGGTAGAAAATGGTAAGATGTCTTTGCTCAGCTTCCTTATTTACTACCCATTCTATTAACAGCAAAATCACAGCAGGCATTATAAGTAAACAAAACGTCTCCTTAATTGTGAGCTTTCTGTATTCAAACTAATTCATCTTGCCACAAAGCAAAGTAGTAGCCCAAACCAATTGCATTTTTGGCTTATTTTCTGTCCCATTGTAAGTACCCAAAAAAACTAATAAAAAGTGACTGTTAAACATAAAATACATCTGTTAATTGCAAAACAATAAACGTGGCTCTAAGTAATAATCAAGAATCATTTTGTACTTCTCTGAGAAAATCCCTGTCCAACCTGCATTACTGGGAACCCCCAAAAAATGTGGTCCATCCTGGTACCATACTGAGTTAAATAATTACCTTTGGCCATGTTTATGACTACTGATCATTGCCTTAAGACTTTCTGCAGTTACAGCATGGCCAGACACAGGACTGAATCTCAGTTCTCATTGACTGTTACAAAAAAGCAGGCATGATTACAGAGCAAACCTATGTCCTATGGCAACTGACTAGCCATTCCAACAAGCTGGATCTATTCCAAACATACAGAAAGAAACGGACATGCCTACATTTCTTCAAAATGAACCTATGCTGACAGTATAAGCATTTAATCCCACTTGCAGATGTTTCTTCTTGGTAGAAACCGAAATCAGGAAAGAGGAGTTTTGTTATAGTGTGCAACTTGATGACTGGTGACTCCAAATTTTTTGAATATCAGAATGGTACAGCAGTCACCTAAATAGATACTTTACTGGCCCTTTACCTGCTAGATTTTTTTATAGCTGATAAAATTTTCCAATTTTGTGCATCCTATAATATTAACACTGAGGATTCCATCCAAAATATCATGTACCCTGAGTGTCCCAAAAAATAACACTGTAAATGCAAAATGAAATACTGTTGTTTTCTGCTATAGTTCCAGGTAGCATTCATGCACTTAGTACATGTTTAGTTATATGTTCACCACTGCAGGATGACTTTTGTCTCATGCTTGTGTCCACCTCTTTGGATAGAAACTTGCAAGCTTGTTTTGAATTGCTGCTCCCAGCATACCCAACAAAGTAGAGGGTACCAAGATTTCTTTAGGATGTTGGCTATGCGGTGTGTTACCTAAAGAGGTCACCTCACTACAATCCGTCTTGCTCTCTGAACTTCAAAACCACTCCCATGCTGGATTAATTTCCCTCTTCATGCCCTCTTCAGCACTCTTGGGAAGACTCTGCCTCCCTCTGTAACAAGATTAAGTTCATTCTGTAAGTGTCTGGACATTACCTTGGGATCTTGGCTGGCTTCCTGCTGTCCTTAAATCAAGATAAAATACCTGCTGTGCCATTATCCAGTTTTGGCATATGAATCTCTCAAGAGAGGATATTGTGACATAACCAGTGGAGGACAAATGCCTTTACTGACTTAAGGACCCACAGGGCTATTGCCATCTGTTTATTAATTAGGTGTACTACATCCTGACTTTTACATATGGAATGAACCAAGCTGTTGGTGGCTCAATCCACCAGAATGCTATGGTTATAAGGAAAGGATTTTCATGAAATAGGAAATAAGTGTTCTTGTTTGAATTGCCCAGTACAAAGTCTCCAAATGTTTTAAAACCAAATCATTATTCCACTCCTCTACTAAATGTGTTGGATGAGACCTCTACTACTGGCTTGCTGTAAAATCTATATTTTATAAGGGCATAAGGGCAAACCATTACAGGGTAGATTGATAGTTTCAAATTTCTTCCTCATGTTTTCATGTTTTTATTCACCATGACATGTCAGTGGGGTTTTTTTGTTTGTTTTAATCAGTCAAGACCATCATTACCCCCTGCACAGAAAAGTAGAAACTCCCTACAAGCATCTTTGGATATTTCAATAGATATCGTTCTTTGTTTGTTTGAAGGAAATGCCCGGCAAAGCCACAAATATTTTTTGTCTCTCTCATGGAACACTATAAAACTGGAAGTGTGATTTTTGTTAGGGTGATTACTGTTAAACTTAAATTCCTTATATAAGCATATAATTCTGACAGTTCACAATATACCCATGTTGTATCTTACATCTTCTGTCCCTTGGAAGAGAGCATCTTCTACTGAAGAGGGTGCATCTTGACCCTTGACTTTTTTAGTAGCACCGTTTAGTGCAACAAGAAGGCAGTGGGAATTTCCAGTTGGCCCTTCCTCTCTGTGTCCCTCTGGGTCAGACAAAATTCCACGTAGCCAGAAGGTAGACCACAGAATCATAGAAATATGGAATGGTTTGTGTTGGAATGGACTTCTCAAGATAATCTAATCTGATCCCCCTTGCCATGGGCAGGGACATCTTTCGCTAGTTTTGAGTGTACCGCTATTGCACAGTAAAAGCCTAAGAATTGCCACATTTTTTTTTAATACTTCAAACAGTAGAGTATTTTCTTACTGCATCTCACTAGATACATATGATCTTGCATTACAATTGCATAATTCCCAAGCATCAGCCCTTCCAACAAAGATATTTCTACATCTGACAAAATATCAGTAATATGGTAAATACTGCAGAAAACATGTGCTACTGTAGAAACCCTAGAGAATTCCTTCAGAATGAAGACAATTTAAATTATTTCAATGTAAATGCATTCTGACCTCTAAAATTGGGGTGATTTAAGGTTCTTAAAATGTTTCTTAACTACTACACTATGCTATCTCAGGTAGGACAGATTATTGAACAAACTGATCCATACCGCTACCCACAGAGTATTTCTGTTTTCAAGATCTAAAACAGTTCCACAGACCCTAGAGTAACACAGAAGGAATCTTGCAATGCAGCAAATTTGAACTTTAAACCTCTATGGAAATGAATTATGCATATGGATTGTATGTACAGTTTTAAGCTTTAGAAATAATCCTGTGTACTGCTATTTACGATACACTACTCCAGAGTATTATTGTGAATTAATATGAGTCTATGGGAGTTAACATTGCTAAGGAAAAGGATGAGACAAAGAAAAGAAAACTGGTAGTAGATAGGCAGAGTATTTTTTCCCTTGTAATTGGAATAGGAGATATATGGAAATAAGGAAATTTAAAGAAGGGGAAAAAAGATATCCTGCTAATTCATCAGCTGTCCAACATGAGCATGAAGAAGTTTGAACTATCCAGTCAAAAGAAACAGCACACACTCGAATTTCAAATAAGTAAATTACCAACAAAGAACGCAAATACAGAGGGGTTTTTTTCTGGAAATGTTTGCAGTGAAGGAGATAAAAGTATCCCCAACAGATCTGAATAATGTATTTGTGTAAAATGGATGGAACTGAAATGCTTACTTTCTAGTAAAATATGAAAGCTGGCGTATTGTTGTCAATACATTGAAATTTGAATAATAAATCCTTTCAGGATTAACCCCCAGCATCTCATTGCTCTATTTAGCAGATGTAAAGGATTTTTTTGCAGAGAAAGGTTGCTACGCAAGCTGCTTGTTCAACAGCTTATTTGTTCTAGTATACATTTAGTAAAAAATATAAATGTTCTTGTTTTGGGGATGTGAACAAATGCCCCCTTTAATCAATGTGAGACTTTTCATTTTGTAAAATAACTTTTGTTCAGACACTGTAAGTTATTTTGTCCAAGGCAGGAAGGCCGAAGTGCCCACAGCGTACAAAAGCAATTGTCTCAGGACTGTGCATTTCAGTAAGAACATGGCACTGATTTGTTATGATGGAGTTACCTACTTGTAGATGACGTTTTCACTTATCATATTTGACCTTATCTGTAACCCAACTACAAAACTCCATTAGTGCTCAAGATTTATCCCCTGCCTTAGACCTTTTCACAGACAACTGAAGGTTGTTCTGTGTCAAACAGTCAAATATTCCAGTCTTTAAAGTACTGGGACAAACAGTCTTAACATCCAGCACTGATTACTAGTTAAACTAAAAAACAATATGGCCATATCATGACATGTTTGAGAATAATGATGCAAATTTAAAGACATATTCTACATCACAGCGTGCTTTAGGCAAACTTAAATTATTCATTTACTTGTAACTATTTATGCATTTATGCATATATATAACCCCTTATAGTTTTAAAATAGATTATTTATAAAACATTGTCACCTTATAGCAAACTAATGATTCCAGAAAAGTACATTTGCAAACCTCCTGAATAAGGAAAGCAATTTTTAAAAGTGTATTGATTTGTCTAAAGTGTTAAATGACATAATGGCCATACAGTAAAGCATTGAATAATTTAAGTAAATCAATGTTTTCTGCATTTCATACAAGTACAAACTGTCTTGGGCAATAAAATAGATCAATATAATTAAAAAATTGAGTAGTATATAATGATGAATGTATGGACTGACAATAACCAGAGGTAAAAACTCATTTTGTTGCTATAACAAACATCTTCCAGTCATCTTTTCTACATCATTCCCATCAGAAAACATGATACTATATACCCAATTGATCATAGCCCCTAAATAACTTTTCATTTGAAAGGCACCTCACTGAAGTATAGTATAATCCTTTTCAAATTATCACCCTTTATGGCTGGATATGGAATAGTTATGCAGATTTACTGCTATTAAAGCTATTTCATACAGTTGTTGTTCCTAAATAATGACATGTTCTGTGGACCTAAAGGAAGCACCACTTCCAATCTTGAATGACTGATATCGTGTTTTATTTAATTAATGTCTCCAGGGCATAAGAACACTGTTTCAGATGCTATTATTTTTAAAAATATAGATTTGGGGGCTTTTTACTATCAATAATCTACTTCTGGCTACCTTCCAGAAAGTTAAAAAACAAGGAAGAAATGCATACCTTTTAAACTATTAATAACATTAAACATCAAATGTGCCTCAATTAATTTCAGAAGTTAACAGAGATAGCATATCTGTAGAAGACATTTCACGATACTTGTTATAACCGTATTTATGAAAGCTATTAAGTTCTTGCTCAGTGACAAAAAGGCTTAAAGAAAGCTTCTAATTATAAATTGCATAATGCAGGATGTTTTAAAAAGATCGACCCAATTTCAAAGCAGTGATTTCAAATCAGGTCAATCATTTTGAAACACCCTATACTGTATTCATTCAGAGATTTGTGCATTTAAAAGCCTTCTAAAGATATTATGATGAATTTACAGACCTCTGAATACAGATGGACATGCTACCAGAATAACCAGAGTATCTTGCCTTCAAGAGATACATCTGAAATCATGAAAACTGAATAGCTCGCTCTGGGAAACCACATGGAGGAGAAGCGTGTTTGTTCACTTGTTTATTTGTTTCATTTTTTTAAAAAGGACTAAATAAAGAAGCCTTCAGTATTAATACTAGAAGTAAATATGATATCTACATCGGCCATATTTTATATATTTGAATCCCAAGCCATACAGAAGACTTAAGAGGATTTAAAACTGAGGGGTTTTTTAAATTATTTTTACAAAAATCTAATACTTAATTTTGTTTACAAAAATCTAATTCATTCAGAATAATTGAATGGAATTTTAAAATATAAATCATACTTCCTGCATCATCTCCTTGTTGCTCTTATAGGATTCAGCAGTAGCTAGTCACATCAGTTTGAGAAAAAAGAGCTCTGTTTTGGCTTTGTTTGAAGCAAGAGAAAAGCAGTACTCTATAAACAAGATTTCTCTGCTTTTTATTCTAATTCAATGTTCATTCATATAAGCAAATCAGAGCAAATTTACATCAGTAAAGATATTATATGAGACAACATTATGATTCAGTTTGAAGGGTTTTGGAGTTTATATTATATTAAATGCACTATTTATAAAAACATAATATGTGTCATCTACTGTTATTTTTATAAAGTATACTTCTTTAGAAAATATAAAGAAATCTTATGTTACCTCTGTATGACAAAATGCTTTACTCTGTAATTTACTTCCCATGAAATACTATTCAAAATTTTTATTAGCTTCTGAATAAGGAATTAACTCTATTTCTGAAGCTGTTGATAGTCAAAATACCCTGTTACAATCTTTCTACTGAGAAAGATGAACAAAGCAGTATTAGTTCTTAAATTACTTCTTAAATGGAAATCTTCCTTTGACTAAACACATTATAGTATGTATGATTTTGAAAGATAGATGTAGTCCATTTCTATAGAAATGTAATTGCAAACTTGTTGCTGAAAGATCCTATTATCTATTTTCCCTGAATGTCATGATATTTACTTGCTTCTCTACAATATGTTAAGTTCTGAAAAATATTTCTTGTTAGTTTTATATTCTTGCCAGGAAATTGCCACTTTTCCATTTTCTTAGCTACTTCTATACCCAGAGTTCACGTAATTATATGGTGAATTTCTTGCAGCTATCTCACGAGGATATGTATGTAGATATGAAACTCTGTTTAAGAAAAGGTGGAAAGTCTGTTCATTGGACCAATTGATAGCAGAAACAATATTACACTTGCCAAAAAAATAATGTACCTTTTCTAAAAAGGTAGCAGAAAATTAAGATGTATCAGAAGTGACACATTATATATCCTGCTTGCTTTACCTCATCATGTAAACTCTCATGGTGTTTCACAACCAGTTTTTAACATGGATCCAACTGAACTTCACTATGTTAAATAAAGTTTTTAAAAGCCGTAAAAATCAAAACATCATCATTTACAAATTAGCAAAGACAAATGGCTTCCTTGGAAATCCACTACTGTAGTCTTCAAAATACGTTTGTCTTAGACAATAGTGGGGCAAAGCATTAAGATTTGTGATGCGACAAATAACTGTGAATGGTGAAGAATGTTTTAAAGGAAAAAAGATTGCATTTCTCAGTTATTAATTTCCATGAATTCTAATGTATACAGTTTGTTTGGTTTGGTTTGGTTTTTTACTTTGTGTGTATTTGCATTACTACCTTAAAATTAAATTTGAGTTTATCCTTGTTAGAGAATTATCTGGATTAACCAGGCACAAAGAGTGAGAAATTATATCAAAATAATCAGTCTGGAATAGTCAGGAAGGCCTCCATAAACAGAAATTTAATTAAATTATTTGCTTAGAAATGCCCTATATCTATTTTTATATGCTCAGCCACACAGACAAGAGTCAGCTCTGAAAATAATTTTCATGAATATGACACAAAAATTCGACTAGGTAATTTTACATTTATGTTATATGAGTAAATAACAGGGATGAGAATCTTCTTATTCTAAATAAAAATCACTATACAGGAGTTCTTGCAATTACAGTCCAGCTTGTGCCAGAGCTACTGATGAAATCTGCATACCTTGGTCAGAAAAAGAGAGTACATTCTGGCAAAGATCATCTTTGGAATATCCTGACTTCCTTCTTCAGTTAAAACAGCATAAAATTACTGAAGAATCTTTTTCTTCTTTTTTTTCCCCTCTTTTTTTTCCTCCCTGATATACCTACTATATATATACATATACCATATGTGGTCGTCTTCACATTGAACCAAACAGAAATTCCTGCTGGAGATTGACTACAGCAAATTTTCTGGACTTTTAGGGTTAAATTTTCAATGCACTTTATGAAGGGAGAAGTGTGCAAACAGAAGTGAACCTTTCTGTAGGTCCACTTCCACTTAATGAACTATCTGAATGCACAGAACAGTAGCCCTAATTTGTTACATTAATGCAGTTGCTTCATTTCATGAAGACACCTTTTTGCTGAAAGAGTAAACCCATAGTGGTCAGTTAGTATTTCCCATACTTAATTTCCTGCGCAGTGGCTGAAAATTAACTACGTACATGTGTTCAGGAAAATTGCCCTTTGGCATTTTTCTTCCACTTCCTAGCCCAAGTGCTTGTCCTCCATATTTCTCTTCAGCAACATCACAGAATCACAGAATCACAGAATGTTAGGGATTGGAAGGGACCTCAGAAGATCATCTAGTCCAATTCCCCCTGCTGGAGCAGGAACACCTAGATGAAGCTACACAGGAAGGCATCCAGGTGGGTTTTGAATGTCTCCAGAGAAGGAGACTCCACAACCTCCCTGGGCAGCCTGTTCCAGTGTTCTGTTACCCTCACCGAGAAGTTTCTTCTCAAATTTAAGCGGAACCTCTTGTGTTCCAGCTTGAACCCATTACCCCTTGTCTTACTGTTGGTTGTCACCGAAAAGAGCCTGGCTCCATCCTCGTGACACTCACCCTTTATATATTTATAAACATTAATGAGGTCACCCCTCAGTCCCCTCTTCTCCAAGCTAAAGAGACCCAGCTCCCTCAGCCTTTCCTCATAAGGGAGATGCTCCACTCCCTTCATCATCTTTGTTGCCCTGTGCTGGACTCTCTCCAGCAGTTCCTTGTCCTTCTTGAACTGAGTGGCCCAGAATGGGACACAATATTCCAGATGAGGTCTCACCAGGGCAGAGTAGAGGGGAAGGAGAACCTCTCTCGACCTACTAACCACATGCCTTCTAATACACCCCAGGATGCCATTGGCCTTCTTGGCCACAAGGGCACAGTGCTGGCTCATGGTCATCCTGCTGTCCACCAGGACCCCCAGGTCCCTTTTCCCTACGCTGCTCTCTAATAGGTCATTCCCCAACCTATACTGGAACCTGGAGTTGTTCCTGCCCAGATGTAGGAGTCTACATTTTCCCTTGTTATATTTCATTAAATTTTTCCCTGCCCAACTCTCCAGCCTGTCCAGGTCTCGCTGGATGGCAGCACAGCCTTCTGGCGTGTCAGCTGCTCCTCCCAGTTTGGTGTCATCAGCAAACTTGCTGATAGTACACTCAGTTCCCTCATCCAAGTCGTTGATGAATATATTGAATAATACTGGTCCCAGAACTGACCCTTGAGGCACTCCACTAGATACAGGCCTCCAACTAGACTCCGCCCCAGTGACCACGACTCTGTGGCTTCTTTCCTTCAGCCAGTTTGCGGTCCACCTCACTACCCAATCATCCAGACCACACTTCCTCAGTTTAGCAGCAAGGATGCTGTGGGAGACGGTGTCGAGTGCTTTACTGAAGTCAAGGTAGACCACATCCACTGCTCTGCCATCGTCAATCCACCTTGTTATATCTTCATAAAAGTCTATGAGGTTGGTCAAGCACGACTTCCCCTTGGTGAAGCCATGTTGACTGCCCCTAATGACCTTCTTATCCTTAATATGCCTTGAGATGGCACCAACGATAAGGTGTTCCATCACTTTCCCAGGGATGGAGGTGAGGCTGACCAGTCTATAGTTACCCGGGTCCTCCTTCTTGCCCTTTTTGAAGACCAGAGTGACATTTGCTTTCCTCCAGTCCTCAGGCACCTCTCCCATTTCCCAAGACTTGGCAAAGATCATGGAGAGTGGTCCAGCAATGACTTCAGCCAGCTCCCTCGGCACCTGTGGATGCATCTGATCTGGATCCATGGATTTATGGATGTCCAGATTGCTTGATTTCTCCCTAACCCAGTCCTCATCAACCGAGGCAAACTCCTCCATTGTCCTGCCTTCCTCTGGGGCCTCAGGGGTACGGGGCTCCTCAGGACAGCCTCCGGCAGAATAGACAGAGACAAAGGCGGCATTCAGTAACTCTGCCTTCTCTGTATCTTCTGTCACCAGGGCACCCATCCCATTCATCCGTGGGCCTACATTGCCTCTGGTGTTAGTTTTATCTGCCATGTATTTGAAGAAGCTAACATGTTCCCTGCATTTCTATCCTGAACTTTTCAGTGCAGAAAGTATTACCTTAGTGAGGGGATACTGCTCTACTTCTGTAACACTTCAGTCTTTTCCCTTAGTTTATGCTGGTACCTCCTGGAACATAGTCTGTTTAAAGGACAGTCAAAAACACCCACAGCAAAAGGAAGGAGCAGTACATAGCTAGCTTACAAATATGAGCTTAACTATGAAAGCACAAGTAAAATTCCCAGGTCATAGAAAGTCATCTGGGTCCAAATCCTTTCCTCTGTGAATACAAATTCCAAGAGGATACTTTGAAAACTAGGATGTGGGCACGTTTTAAAACGTAACTCTTAATAAATATACACTGATTAAGGCTTCAGTGAAAACACTGCCATATGTAAAGATCTGTAATTTGCAAATTTTTGCTAGTTCATCATTTAGTTAAAATACCACTGAATTTTAGCATCTTCCCCTAATTGATATGTTGACTTCCAATAGGAACATCCAAATTATATTTGTATCTTTTAATATTTGACCCATAATTCTGTTTGATACTAAGGTACTCTACACTAATACTCCTTCAGTCTTCAGCTATATGTTAGCTATTAATTTTAATTTTTAGCAGTACTTTGAATTTGAATTCTTTAAGTGAGGAACTCATAAGCTTCCACTGCTCCAGGAAACTCAAGAGTGTTTTAAAAGTTTTGGATTCTTCAGTTTACCAAGTTATTAATAAAAATGTGTACTGATTTGTGATTAGACGATAAAATAGCCACAGTCCTAAAATCTCATAATATTTAAAAATGTTTTCTTTTTTGTTTCTCAGCTTTTTCCACCAAGGTTCATCTGGTTTTCAGATCTTGGATTTGGGTCTCATAACGGAACTATGCTGAGTTATAGTCATTAATTGTCCGTGGAAGAAATCTACTGATTATTATATTAATTCGTTGCGTGTTCTGGCAGGTCTAACAGATGTGGTCTATCAACATGTGTTCATAGAGTTGGGAGTTGATCTAAGGATTAATTATGTGAACTTCCCAGAGTCACTGGTGACATTGGAGACTGATAACAGTGATGCTCAGTAGAAGCTTTGAATCTTTTAGCAGTTACAAAAGAGCTATTAAAAGCTACACTAATAGAGGAAACATTCTAAGACAAATAAAACTAGTTATTATTTTTTAAAACATACCAGTCTATGGATGAAAGAGGAATTTGTTGATTGCAAAATATCAACTTGTAATTTTTTAGCCTTTTCCTAGTCCCTGATTGTCAGTGTAAGTTGAATATATAGGATATTAAAGCTACTGGATGTTAGGGCAAGCGAGAATTTTTAAACAAGAGTACCATTAAAATGCAACTTTGTAAATAAACCCAAGCTACAAGCAGCAGAAAAAGACAATGGGATGAATAGACCATGTTAGTGGTAAACATTCAAGAGGAAGTGTAATGGAAATTACTGTTCAAAATATACATGCAATAAATCACAGGTATGAGTTAACATTTCCCCACTCAGATGTCTTTTTCTGCCACAGAGTGTAACTAGCCATAGCATTTACCATAAATTCCTGTTCTCAGGAACAGTGATGGCATGAATAGTTGTCAAATATCGAATTTGTGAAATCCTGAACTGAAACTTGGTGTATGAAAAGAAGTAAGAAGAAAGTAGATGGAAAAGGAAAGTTCTCTTAGGAAAGTATAGCAGTCATGTGCTACTGCTAATGGGAGTGCTGCTCATATTATTCTGGTATTTTGATTAGATTTAACATAAGACTGTAGAAAAATAGATGAATATTAAATCATCTAAGGACATTCATATAATTAAATTAAGGGAGATTTATAATGATTTCCAAGCAAGTAATGAAGGAAATAAGGATTTTTATTATTATCTCTCCATGAATAAAAAAGGACCAATTTAGGGCAGGAACCTTTGTTGCTGCCTTAATCTGCAAAGAAATTCTAAAAAAAAATTCTTTAAATTTACTGCATAGAAAAAAAGCACACGAGGCATACCAAGAACAGATTTAGTCTATAAAATGCCTTGTCTGACCATACAGAGAGGTTAAACAGTTTTTTCTGGTCCTACTCAATTATATTATTATTATCCTCAAGAAAGGAATTCTGGTTTATTTTTTTTCTTTTAATGTCAGACAGCCTTCAGAAAAAATAATTCAGTTTATAATACAGACAATTCATAGTCCTTTTATAACAAAATCTATCAGCATCATTTAGGATAGTTTAAATGTTTGGCAATATTACATCACATTAAAAAAAATGCAATGTTTTCCTCCACTGCCACAAAAAGACCCCTGTTTAAAATATGCAGCTTAAAATACGGTTATCAAATTGTGCTAAGATGCCAAAACCAAATTGATTCCCAGATGTCTGTCCCAAACTTTGCTGAAAAAGGGAGGTCAAATTCTGCACACCTGCTTTGGAAGTATTGAAAAGATGCCAAGTCATATTTAATTTTTCTGTCTTTTTTATTTTTGTCATTTGTCAATAATTCTTCAATGACTAAGTTCTGAAAATGTTAACAGCTCATGTGAAATATTATAAACTAAGAATATTAATAACATATTAATAATAATATTGATTTCCTTCTAATTTTTCTTTTTTTTCATGTGGCACATTCATTGTATGTTTCTAAAGAATTCTGCAGGTAACACTGTCTTTGTTATTTGAGCTCTACATTTATTTGATTCTTCAAATGTCAAATTACAGTGTTGCTTTGTCCATAGTAAATAAACCTGAGAGCAATTCTGCCAGGGAATACCTGCTTTCAAACCTAAACATATGTTCCTATAGCTAGTCATACATGGGACTCCAAAAACTTTGTTTCAGGCAGTATTCATGGATCTTGATCTGGCTGCACTAAAAGGTTCAACGTGATCATTTTATGGCAATGAAAACCAACTACAAAAATGATCACTAAACAATGTGAGCAACAATATAACATTTCATATACAAATAAGAGAAAATATTTATGAACCTTTATGCACCTATGATGAATCCAGTATTTATTGCCTTTTTGAAAGTTTGTCATTTATTTTTCACAATCCTTTTCCTTTTATTTTTAAATACTTCTGTATTATTATCTTGGCTTTACAATTCAGCTTCACATTAAAATATATTATCCTAGTTCATTTTTTTTTTTTGTAACACAAATACTACCAAAAGCTTTTGGCTTTGTTTCCCAAACATAATCCCCCTAAATGCTTATCATGTCTTCGTGTTCATATCTAAATTTTTCCTGCAGGTGATCACGGAAACAAAAAAGGCTCCATGTTACCAGCATAAAAGCTTTCTGGTTTGCTTTTTGTTTGTGCCTTTACACCTTCCCTACTTATTCCTTGACTCTTTCCTGAAGTATTTTATGAATTAACATTATGAATATTTATTATGAGTTAGAAAAAGGATTGTAAATTAGGTTCATTTACTTAATCTTTTTTCACTCCTCAGTTTTTTACATCAAAAGTTGAATGTGTCCTTTACAGCCTTCTTTTCAAAGATATTATTAGCAAGAAGATAAATATGCAAGAGCATACCTAGGTACTTTTTAGTTGCCTTTATGTTTATAGATTCCTATCTGTTGGTAGTCAAATGATAAAGACAAGCTAGGTGATTAATTTTTCCACTGCGGTAATCACATTGATTTAGTTCATATTCATGACATTTCATATTGTTAACAGTCAATGACCCCACATTAATATAGGAACAGTTTTGGCAAACCAAAGCACAATCTGACAATACATTTACAACTGTGATTGTGTTCTTACTGTGCTGAGACTGAAATGTCAATTATATTGGGAATGAGGGAATAGTGCATGTATAGGAGAAAAAAAATTTTCATATATGATTATACTTGGAAGTTAAACTATCGTTACGGAAAATCAGCATTTTAATCATAGTGCATACAATCACTGGGAAGAACAGATAAATACTAAACACAGATATTTCAGAAACATGAGAAAGAGCATAGCAGAAGTGCAGAACACTTATCAAAAGCCATAAAATATACCTTAAAGAATTAATGAAGCGGTGTGCTATCACTTATCTGACAATTTGGAACCATAAATCACACTAATGATGGTGATAGTTCTGTTGCTCAGAAATAAACTTTCTAATTGAGCTTTTGGAAGTTAAAAACTGAAACTTCAGAAATTTGGTTTTAGAGCAATGAGTCAATCCTTTTGCAGCCAACAACTGTAGAGAAGCTACAACTGATTTTTGTACATTTCACTGTGGCTGTTGGTTGAGAGCTGAGAGCATGTACTTAGTTTCTGAGTGCATTACACATCCATCTGTTCCTCCGTCTGGCAAAAAAAAAAAAAAAAAGAGAAAAAAATGAAAAAAGCATAGAAGTGCTTTATAAACTCTTTTCACCAATACACCAGTTGTTAGCTTCCTGCTGGTAGCCCTGGTATAGGCTTCATTGGGTAATTATTTCAAGCAGGAAACAACCAACCCACATGTTCAGAAGTAATTACTAGTTCAATTAACTATTCAGAAGCAGAAGATTTTTTTTTCTTAGGATGCAGAAATATAAGTATTATAATATTTGTGTATCTTCAATGTAAGCATTTAGATAGCATCTGTGCAATTTTATACATGCACAAATTTTTGTAATTGAAACAAAAAATTAACACTAATAGAAATGTTCTATATAGACAATAAGTCATGAATGGTCATGTGAAATTTCCTAGGTACTTTTTGTGTCAGGTGTAATATGAAGTCTGTTGTTATTTAGTGTTTTCATTAATGACTTGAAGATGAGCAACAAGCAGAACTAAATTCACATAGAGTATTAAATTGGGATGCACTGCAACAACAGCAGGGACATGAGAAGTCTGAGAAACACAGGCAGGAAATAACAAAGTAGACATAGAAAAGCACAGTCTAATACATCTGGGAGAAAATAAACCAAAACCAGGACACGATGGCTGGAAGGAACTGTGAAAGCTGGCACACAGAAAGATATTTAGGGGCAGTAGTGGACAGCAAACATTAAAACAAATCTGAGTCAGAGACAGAAACAATAAAGATGTACCTGTCAAGGTGCAGTAATATACTTTCCTTCTTCAAACAGTTAATTCCCAGCAAATACTATGTTTCTCTCCATCTACTTATTTCTACTTTTTGCATATTACTCTGAAGGATAAAGTAACATTATTATCAGAATGTATGCCCTCATAACACTTGACTGATTCATAAGGTTTTAAATGGTATAAGCTTCATTATGTGGGGTCTGCCCCAAATAACAGGAGAATGAGGTAGATAATTCAGTATGAGGAACAATGTGATAGCAATAGAGAGATGGCTTTATTAGCCTATCTCTGAAATCTACAGTTCTTCATTCAGCACTTCCCCATTTCAGAAACTTGAAAATCCTGTTGTTATAATTATTTTTTCTCAGCTTTAGAAACACATTCAGATTCTCAACCTCAGAAAAACTTTTCTACCTTCTAACATTTTATTTGGTTTGCTCGAATGTAGAAAGACACTCTGATGTGATATAATATGTCACATAGAATGAGAAAAGTTTCAATCCATGAGAGAATTTCCCTATTCAAAGCCTTTTATTTCTAATTATTATAAAATTATTTAAGCCTGATTAGTCTGTACTTCAGCCATCAAGGAGTCAGCATCTGAAAACAAAAATTGTCCATGTGACTTCTAGCATAGCAATTTAACTAACTAATTTGGCTACTAGATGAAGTTTAGCTATAGAACTGCAAAGACTCATGTGAGATACACTGGTGAGAAAGAACATTAAGAAAAAAATCCATGGTGGAATGAGAAGAAGATATTGCCATTATTATTTAATCAGGATTTTAAAATATGATTTAAACTCAATCATAAAATCTGACATTGAACTTCTGGACTAATACAGATCCTGAAAAAAAAAAACCCACAGAACAAAAAACAACAACAACAACAACAACAAACCACCACACTGTAATTTACTCATGCACCTTTCCTGCATTCTAAACCTTTCTAGAATTGTATGCATATGCACACGTGTATTTAGAAAGACATGGTTTTATTTTATTATTATTATTCATCTCCCTCTTTTTCCGTATAGTTGTTACTCTGAGGAAAAATAAAGAAAAAAAGAGTAGGAAGAGGAAAGGCAAAAATAAAAACATCTTTCGGATAATTAGAGTTTCAAAAGGATTTTGAGAAGGTAGGCTTGGAGAGAGGGAACATTTGGAAACCAAAAGCTAACCACTTGTAACGGCTTTAACGAAGATCTAAACTACGATTCCAGTCTGGTGCTTTTCCTTTCTCCACATACAGTTTAAAGAGCACATGCATATAAGGCGAGAAGCAATGAACTTGTTTGGCATATCGATCTTTATTTCTGTCTGAGGTATGCCACTGCATACTAATGTGAATTCTCATTCGAGAGGTGTGCTGTTCCAAGAATTTCTCTGTTTTTGTGGACTAATTTATTTTTCCAGAAATTCTTCCCTTCTCATCATAAAACCCTCCTTCAGAAATGGAATCCTCTGATCTCAAGACTGAAGATATTAGTCAGTTAATCACTGAAACTAGGCTGTTAATATTTTGTTGCTATTTTAACTGTCCATTTCTTTGCAAGACTTCACTATGGACTGATCTTTCCTAATGAGAAAATGTACTTTGTAAAAATCTCATCTCACAAGCCACAATCTAACATGGCTGTTTTGGCTGATAAATTTAGATCTAAGCTACTATCTGATGCTTATCATGTTTTTAATATCTGTATCTATAGCCTTGCTTTTTGCCCTGCTGTTCCAGTGCATCTGGAGACATAATTACTGATATTTCCAAAGTCACGTAGAATATGTATGTGCGTGTGTGTGCATAAGAGTGAAAGAGTGTGCATGTATCATTTCAACACCATCCGTTCATTTTTTGTTTCACTTTAAATAGATATTTTGCAGAAATACAGGAGAAGGTAATGCTAGAGAAACAATTTTCATTATAATTCCTCCAAGAACAGGCAATAAGTGTAGCAATTATATCCTGCTAATCTGTTCAATTAATCTAGACTGAGATTTAGTTATTGTATAATACAAATGGCAGCCACAGTGAGACCTCATCCTTGTTTTAATGGACCAGTTATGATATGCTCCATATTTTGGGACCCAAATGAACAGACTGCTTTTGCTCCATTTCTTTTCAACTGTGTAGAACTGTGTAGTTTCTTCTCAGTCACCATTTGTTTTGCTGTAGCACAAAGAGAACACAGCCTTGCTGTGCTCTGTGCTCTGGGAAGAATCCAGTATGACTGGAACAGATGCCATCACCTGCCAGAAAACAGCCAGCTCTTGCCTGAGCATTGGATCTTCCTCTCCTGTCCATCCCTTCCCATCACTCTCAACTCCTGTTCAGTTGTAGATTGATGACCAGTAAAACATAAACTGGTGCCCAAATTCCGTTCTTCCTATATGGTATTTGCAGGGTTCAATCTTTAGCTTTGTAGAGGAACCTGAATGAGACCCTTGTGAACAATTTCAAAGGAAAGGACCATGACCACCTTGTTCGTACCTCTGCAGAGAAACTTGCCTTTGGTCTTTGGCAAGGCAGGGAGAAGTTTTCATTGTCAGTGCCTATTGGACTTTTTTTCTCAGTGTCAATCTTCTGACTTCAAAAAATTGATTTTAAGCTCATAGTGGTTTTTCAAACTGTAGATTCTATGCATGGATTGAAACAGGAAGAGATTTAGAGTACAAAATACTAACAGTTTGAAGGAGAAGAAGATACTTAACATTTGAAAAGTACCGATTACCTTCAGCTTCCTTTTATTTCACAGGGAGTCCCTGAGATATTTCAAAAAGGAAGATGTGTGGTTTTGGTGCAGGAGATAACTGGTTAAAATAGGAAATAATTTTAAATTTAAAGAAAAAATACAAGAAATGCTTTCTGTTAGTTGGTGTCATTACAGTATCTGTTTAGTACTTCAATTGCCATGCTCTTCCCTTTGCCAAATGTTATGCAACATATAGTCCACCCTAGTGAGGCTGAAATTTAACATCATAAAAAAAATAAGGTTAAGAATACAATAGTGCACAGAAAACTCCCACAAAAACATAAAACCTTATAATTATGTGATTGCTTAAAATTTAGTTTGTGAATTTGAGCCATAAAGCCTTTTTTGTGACAAATTTCAAAGCAGTAGGACTGAAATATAGTTATATTTCATTGGCTTTTTATAAGGAAATTTATCAGTGGTTGTTATTATACATGCTTTGTTGTGATGCTTGAAGTGTTAAACATTGCAGCTGGCAAGAAGAGAATGTTCAAGAAGGCATTTAAAGAAGACTACTGCATTAAAAATACCGGTTTAGCTTGATGCTGCTAGTGAGATGGCTCGACTGAAATGATATTTTTTCTCCACTTTACAAAGCATTTACAAATTCTACTTAATTGTACTGCTTTGTGCCTATCTTGCACAGAAAGATTACATTCTTTCTCACAGGCTTACAATTATTAGTGATACGTGAGTGAATTGCCAACCTGGTACACATTGTAAAGAACGCAGTTCCTGTTCCAAGGGACAAAAAGCCTCAACATTGTATTGTGCCTTTTAAATAAGCTCTCCATGGAAAATTGTCTGAGTGCACACAGAAGCAAAGCAAAGTACCGATGAGATGACAATGAGGTTCTGTGGAATAAGCTCAGCTGGACCTGGGTCCCTCGGCTGGAAAGATTGTGCTTCAGATTTCTTCAGATCATGTGGAATGCTTCAAATGAACAACAGGGGAGAATACTGCAGAGAGTTCTTCCACTGTTAAGGCTAATTTAAACGGCATCCATAGTACAGCACACTGTAGAACAAACATGTTGGTGCCTGTGGCTTAGCAGTCAGCCCTGCTGTTGTCTTGATCTCTACTCACCATTAGGAACATACCTTTTACTTCAAGGGTACTGCGGCAATGGCCAGGCTGCCCAGAGAATCTGTGGAACCTCCACCCTTGGAGTTTTTCAACATTCACATATGCAAAGCTCCAGCTGACCTGCCTGGTGTTGGCAGTGCTCCCAATTCAGGAGGTAATCTGGAATAGGGGACCCCCAGATGTCTCTTGCAAACATTTATAGGATTCCATAATCCTAAATCACCTGTCTACAGGGAATCACCAGTGCAGGTGTGCTGTTCCAAGAAGACTGAAATACATGAATAATTATTTTGTCTTTCTTTTTTTGGTTTGTTTGTTTGTTTGTTTGTTTTTTAAAAAAAGTAGAAAAAGGTATTAAAAAAAATACAAATTGCTTTTATTTCAATGGTTTTAGGAAAGTCCAAAAGAGTATCCAAGGCAGGATTCTGAGTAAAAACATTGAATCAAAACATATTTATTTTGTAATTACAGCACAGATAACTCTTTCATTAGTGATAGTAATGCTTTATGGTTTATTAGAATGAAATAAACATCCATTTTAATGATATTTTTCTTTCTAATGACAGTATTGTAGGATTAAAAAAGAATCATACTCCTTTTGCCAGCAAAAAATGCTTTTTCTGAACACATAAATGCAGTCTCTCTCTGACTGGACAAATGAACATACTGAAACTATACAGGGTGTTTCAAAAGATGGAACAACATTGACATCACTACTTCTTCGAAACTGGGTCCATCTTTTTGAAACACCCTGTAGTTCAAATGATTCTTTGAGCTTAGGAAAGAATTGTCACCTCTATTACTGTAAACTCTTTGACATGATCATCTTGAATGATTATTGGTTCAAGTACATTTAACTGTGGAGGAAATAGGTACAGATCCCATGAATCTGACATTGTTCTAACTATGTGGTCCATACACTCTTTACTTCATGGAAAGGAAAAATATACTTTGACAACAAAGATTACAGCTAAAACTGTAATTCCACTCTACATCAAAAGACTAACCTTAAGGGCAGATAATTCCTCCTCATACTCAAAATAAATAACTGTATACTCAATTGTGTGCAGAATGATGTGCATCTAGGCAACAGTCTTTACATCATTATGTCAATGAAAGCCTTAAGCAACTTTTTTTTTTTGGACTGTGAACTGGCTGAAGGAAAGAAGCCAGAGAGTCATGGTCAATGGGGCAGAGTCTAGTTGGAGGCCTGTATCTAGTGGAGTGCCTCAAGGGTCAGTTCTGGCACCAGTATTATTCAATATATTCATCAATGACTTGGATGAGGGAATAGAGGGTACTGTCAGCAAGTTTGCTGATGACACCAAACTGGGAGGAGCGGCTGACATGCCAGAGGGCTGTGCTGCCATCCAGCGAGACCTGGACAGGCTGGAGAGTTGGGCAGGGAAAAATTTAATGAAATATAACAAGGGAAAGTGTAGAGTCTTGCATGTGGGCAGGAACAACCCCAGGTTCCAGTATAGGTTGAGGAATGACCTATTAGAGAGCAGTGTAGGGAAAAGGGACCTGGGGGTCCTGGTGGACAGCAGGATGACCATGAGCCAGCACTGTGCCCTTGTGGCCAAGAAGGCCAATGGCATCCTGGGGTGTATTAGAAGGCATGTGGTTAACAGGTTGAGAGAGGTTCTCCTTCCCCTCTACTCTGCCCTGGTGAGACCTCATCTGGAATATTGTGTCCCATTCTGGGCCCCTCAGTTCAAGAAGGACAGGGAACTGCTTGAGAGAGTCCAGCGCAGAGCCACAAAGATGATGAAGGGAGTGGAGCATCTCCCTTATGAGGAAAAGCTGAGGGAGCTGGGTCTCTTTAGCTTGGAGAAGAGGAGACTGAAGTGTGACCTCGTGAATGTTTATAAATATGTAAAGGGTGAGTGTCCCAAGGATGGAGCCAGGTTCTTCTTGGTGACAACCAATGATAGAACAAGGGGCAACGAATAAAAACTGGAGCACAGGAGGTACCACTTAAATATGAGAAGAAACTTCTTCTCAGTGAGGGTGACAGAACACTGGAACAGGCTGCCCAGGGGGGTTGTGGAGTCTCCTTCTCTGGAGACATTCAAAACCCACCTGGACACCTTCCTGTGTAACCTCATCTAGGTGTTCTTGCTCCGGCAGGGGGATTGAACTAGATGATCTTTTGAGGTCTCTTCCAATCCCTAACATTCTGTGATTCTGTGATTCTGTGATACGTGATTTAAAAAAAAAAAGTATTTTTCTTCTTGCCTTTTTGCCATTGTAAATTCATAGATCCATTTAGGTACATTAGGAATTCACTGGACAAATACAAGAAATTGTTTTCAATGAAGATGAAAGTTTTGCATCATGTTATGAATTTAACGATTTTGTTCTTTAACAGTGTATTAGTTTTATTTTGTCTAATTAACTAGATTTAATATGAAATTTAAAATAGGATAGCAGCATTCATGCACAAGATCTATTCAATCCATTAAGATTAATTATTTCTAATTCAAAATGCTGTCCAAAATCATACTAGCAACATGTCACTTTGCTTATTATTATTTAACAATAATAGACTGAAGAAACACCTTTGCTTTTATTATTCTCATGAGGCAGCATTTAAAATTAGCATATCATTCAAAAGTGTAAATTATAAATTGACAACGTGATAAATTAATGCAAGTTGATATGACACTGATAATAAGATCAAGGTTATAGATTTTGACATAAGCCTTTTGTACAGAATAAAAATAATATTGTTTAATCTATAACTAAAATTGACTTTATCTTAACACCTTATGAACTTTTCAAGAAGACTACCATGGTACAGCAATGACTTTGTGTGCTAAGCTAGCTGAAATCAAGGTAATTTTCCATGCAGTTAGAATCTTTTCTTCTTAGTAGCCAGCACGGTCTTTTGTTTTGGATTTAGTGTAAGAATAACGAGATAGCACCCTGGCATAGAGTTAATGTTTCCTTCCAGTAGCTTTTGGGATTTGGTATGAAAAGAATGTAAGAACTCACTGATATCTTGGCTGTCACAAATGGGACAGACTATTTCAACTGTCCATTTTCAGGTGCAAGATCGGAGCGCGTTTCACGGAATGTCACGCTTCCCTTATATGTAGGAAGTTACTGGGGACTGGCCTTCTTTGATGGCCGCCCTCTGTGAGGGGTCCTGTTTCTGTTCCCGCTCCTGTTGCGTGATTCCCATGACTCCCCTACGCCTGCTGTGATCTCCAGGTGTTACTGAACCTGCTGTGCTCACAGTGTCTACTCTCCAGCATTCATTGCTGGGAGCATGTGTTCCAGCAGATGAGTATTGCTCTGTATATCTGAATAGTTTAGTATAGGTTATGAAATTCACATTATTATTCACTCTTCTTGTATTATTATTCTATTAAATCTGTTTCCATTTGAACTCACAACTCTTTCTTCCTTTTCTCTTCCTTTCCCCTGAGGGAGGAAAGGCAAGAGAGAGCAGCTGTCTACTGTTTAGCCACCACCCAGGGTTAAATGGTAACACCTTGAAAAGAATTAAACCAAAATTGTCATAACATCACAGACTTCCAAATTTATCATGTACTATTGCAGCTTGTATTTATATACAGATAGAGACTAAAATTTAAAAAAAAAAAAATACTTGGTCATTTGTATGTTTTATCCAGAATTAATAAAATTAATAAAATTATAAGCTAATTTAATTTGTTATTATCTAATTACATTAACATTTGGCAAACTAGTAAGCTTTATAAATAATATTTTGGGACTTAACAGGAAATGATTAGTAATTCATTCTCAGACCTCAATCTATTTTTTTATGCTAAACAAGAGCTTGTATTTGATTGATTATTATGAGATTGAAAAACATAGTTTTAGGACAGCACAGGTGACCAATTTATAACCAGACTTTACTGACAAAATTTAAGGACCAAATGAAAGGGAGAAAAAAGCCAAACACTTCATTTCTACCTGCTGGTATTAGTGTTTACCTAACAAAAAAACCCCATAGCTAAAAATAAAAATCTTCTAGCTTTTCAAAGCTATGTTATTTTTAAAAGGTTAATTTTCAAAAAAACAAACAAACAAAACACAGTAAGTAGAAATATATTCAGCTGTGCTTGTTAGGTTTATGCTGTCACTTTTTGAGCAAACTGCTCGATAGGAAGTCACTTCTTCCAGAGATCATTATCAGCATGACTACATGTTGTTAGTGTTGTTAGTGTAAGGTTAAAATAATCCTTAACCTTTTTGGTTATTTAAGTAAATATAAATATTGAGTACAAAACCAAGATTTCCACCAAAAAAAAGAGTAAATTAGCATATTTATACCAAAACCTAAAAAGTATGTCATTCTGTTAAAATGCTATCCATCTGTTTTACAAGGTACCTAGGGGTTTCAATATTTTCAGTGTACTTTTATGAGTAATGGTAGAGCATATGATTTTTAAATGATTTAGTAGGCATCCACGGAGACAGGAAAAACAAAGGATGCAATTAGAGGTGGCAACTATCGATTAAAAATCCTTACCCAGTTCACTTAAAGAATGGAAAATGATAAATGATATGATTTTATCATTGGACAGAATGTCAAAAAACCATTTCTGTTTCTCACATATCTCTAGTGTGAACTTCTCCAGAGAAGCTCGATAGACTTTTTGATGTCTGAGAAAGCAGAAAAAAATGTTATTAGTGTTTCACAACAGAGGTGTGAGAAGGTAACATCAGGTAAAAAAAAGAGAAGGAACTAAAGGCACAGGTGAAAAATCCATCTGATTCTATGACCTTCTCTATAATGTCCCCTTAAATAATATTTTAAAGAAACAAAGTGGTAAAAGGATGGATTTTGCAAAGATATTGTTAAATATTTGGTATTTTATTCTATTTTACAATTTTACTGAGAAAGGTATACGGTTCCAAGAATACAAATCTTAATAATTTATTTTCATTGCCAAAATAAGAACTCAGGAGGCCAAATTAATCTCTGGCACAGCACTAATGAATGCAGTGAAATCACACGAGAGGTGATTTTAGCTCATAATGTTTGATGGATTTCAAATTTTGGCAAAATAATTTATCCCAAACCTCATTACTTAAAATGCAGAGTGGAGGGGGAAAAAAAAAAACAACCAAAAAAAAAGATAATTAGGAAATGAACAAAAGTTTTGGGGTTTGGACTATATTAAAGCAAAACAAACAGAATAAAATATGAAGTAGACAAGTTCCTCAGTTCTGGTTTCTAAACAGCAACAAAATGGCAAATGAAAACACGACAAAAATTTCAGGTAACTTAAATATAAGTCTGGATATAGTGATTCTCTCTCTACTCTAGACTACTGTTAATCATGAGCAACTGCTCTGTAGCCAAGTAATAAAACCAGTGTAGTGAGCCAATAATCCATAAAACAGGTGAACTCTAAGTCTATCACACAAAAGTGAATCAGTGCCAGATTAAATGACTGTCAAAATATTTCTCCATGTATAGCTTATTAATAGTGAATCAACCTTTTTTCCTGATTTTTTTACATAATATAATAACCTCTTCTGCGTGACAAGAAACAATGCCAGAGCTGAGCATAACCTGTTCCATCTAGTGCCAAAAAACAGACAGTCCCTGGAATGTACAGGGACATTCCACTCTTCCTGGCAAACACAACATAATATAAAAATAAATTAGTGAAGACTTTTGTGAAATTAAATGAGTGTTTTGACTCTATCAGCAGTGGTCTGGGAACTTCTGATTTGTATTTGCAGCTCAGCAGAGGAAGCGGTTCTTCCACACTGTGCATCAAGTGTGTCATTCTTTACATAGTTCATACTCATCTTTTTTTTTTTTAATCCTCATCTTGATTCTGGAGACAATGTAATCTGACACCACAATCAGTGCAGCTCAGCATACTGATTTGAAAAATAGTTGCTAGTGCCACTAAAGAGGCTAATGGAAGACTCAGAAGATCTAATTTTAGTTTTATATTCTGGCAAGTTTTTACGCATAATTTCAGTGAAGTTTTGGTTGCCCAGTTGTAAAATTGAGATGATACTTCTCTGCATCTTTAGAGCATTATGCAAAATTCTGAAGTGCTACCATGCTAAGGAAAATACGTTAAACAGATTTGAGTTCTTGTTTTTAACAGGCACTGTTGTTAATCAAATAATATGGGAGTCTGCGTAATACCCAACTGGGGCCAAGCTTTTTTCTCCTTCTACCAGCCTTCAGAAAAAGGCAGAAGCTTTGGTTTTCACCTGCTTTATTATGGCCCTTAAGAGATGCACCACTTTTTATACCCAAATCTGCTAAAATAGCCTCCTGGCATCTCTGTCTGTCTAAAATCAAGGCTTCAGTGTCCATGAAGTACAGTGACCACCAGAAGACATAAGCGAAAATGTATGAATTCTTCACGTATCCCATGTCCAAATGCATTAACTCCTTTTAACTCATGCTTAAACTACCCCTTTTCTTATTGACACAGAGCAAAACAATCATCATAGCCTCCTTATTCAGGAAGAGACTTGTAGCAGGCTCTAGGAAGAGAACATGTTAAGAATCAGTGTTCATTGTACTTTCCAGCAAAAAATTTCAATATGATCTAGTCAGTGCTTTTAGGTGTATGTATGTGGTTTTAAATGTATGTAAGGGAAATAGTTATGGTACAGTGGAAGTTAATGTTTTGATCTTGCATTTAACAAATATAAAGTTTTCATAATGCTTGTCAGGGTACAGCTCCAGCAAGAAGAGGAAAGAAATGCAAATATTTTAAAAAGGAATAAGTCAGTATATTGAAACCTTGAAAAATATTTTCTTGTTGTTGTTATCTTTAGTACTCAACTAGAATCAGGAAGAGTTTTCACTGACTTAAACCAGACTAAAACTAAACTATTTTCATTATGGTTAGAAAAAAATACTAACAACCATAGTTGTACAACTCTAAAAATTAGTTTTTTAGAAGTATTAGGCTATATTTTAATATTATTTATAAACATATGCCACATGTGACATAGTCATATAGTTATTACATCAGTTATGCTGTTCAGTGTGGACTACAAGATCAGACCCTTGGAGCAATTGTAAAGCTCAAAATGTTGTTCATGGGCAAGAAGCAGCACATCCTATATGTAAGTAAAGCCAAAACTTTTTTGTTAAAATACATGAAACCTTGAGACTCTAACCATTATTAGTTCAGATATAATTGTAACAGAAAAAGAAAGGAAAATGAAGTTAAAATTGTTACATACACTTTTTTTGAGTTTCTACTAATCTTCCTGGTGTTATGTTCCCCATGCCTGTACTCCTTCATGCCACATCCTGGGTTTCCTCGAGGCCCCCGATATTGTACCAGGCCTATATGTCTCTCTACTACATGGTTGTGTTAGAGCAGTAAATACCTTATTCTACCTACGACAACCACTTGTTACTGCTACTTGCATAAAACTAACTGTATACACTGCTAACTGCATAAAACTATGTATGTCTGTAACATACACTGCTAAAAAGTAAAATAAACTAGCCTTTGACACCTGGTCAATTAGAGAAATTGCTGTCATCGCTAAACCAAGTAAACCAAAGCTGCAGCCAGGTCAAGTTCACATGCAGCAGGACAGACAAATCTCCGTCCTGAGGCCTTGCAAACTCCATACAAATGTTATGATCCGTACCAAGCCATGGCAGCATCGTATTACTGGGTTACATGGTTATACATTCCATATTTTTTCAAAGACTATGTCTCCCTCTGTTCTTTATACTAGCTTGTTAGAGAACTTGCATCACATCTTAGATGAGAAATTAATTTTGCGTGTATGTGTATTGGGTTTGCATGGCAAGGTTTTGGTAGCGGGGCGGGCTCCAGTGATGGCTTCTGTGAGAAGCTGCTAGAAGCTTCCTCTATGTCCAGTAGAGCCAATGCCAGCTGACACTGTTGATTTTGGCTTTTTGTTTTGTTTGGGTGTGGTTTTGTTGGTTTGGTTTTAAACGACCAAAAGGAGTATATACACTTGTCTTTCTTGTCTATATAAGAAAGCTTTGTCCTCAGTCTGTTTTGATATTAAGGCCCAGGCCAATAAGTTCAAAAGAGTCAAATCATCTTAAGGGTACCGGAGGCATCTTTGCTCAATCTAAAAATAGTGTGACCAGTACTGGAACATAAGTGCTACTTAATGAAACTTTAAAAGTTAATTTCGCTTCCAGTAAGACTACTATGCATTGATAAGAAGCGTGAAGGAGGAAGGTGATCATGACACACTTTACAGAGATCTGGAAAATAATGTCTACTTCTTGAAAACTGAGATCTTGTTAATTTCAGTAAAATGTGCTTCATTGGTAATAATTTTTACTTGCAATGTATAGGCTAGACAGTCATGCTGCTCTGTATTTCAGAAAGAGACAAAACAGTCACTCAGAGAACTCTGGAAAATTCAGTGAGTGCTTAAGTTCCAAATATAGGAATTCCACCATACAGAATCAGCAAGATTTCTGCTAAATTTTGAATCCAAAATGCAACCTAAAATTGGCTTTTCCCTCTTTCTTCACATCCTTATTCTTTTTTTATTAATTCATTATAATGAATTATCTGTTATGACTGTTTTATACATGGGATCTTTATGACCTACTATGTCAAAACAATGTTTCTCTAACTGTAGTTTAATATGTCATTCTTTCCCCACTCAATCAAAACTCTCTTGTGCTCATTCTTCTTCAAGCCTAGAAGTACAAGCAGACCATCAAAAACCATCCTTTTTTCCTGCCTTTTAGTGCATTTTGCCTAAAAAACTTCTCTTAATCTCCCATAGCACCTAATAAATTTTATTTTGGGCACCTGCTGCTTTCCCACTCTGTCATCTGATTACCACCTCTAACTGTTGCTAGCACTTTGTTTCAGAAATAAAAGCAAGAAAAGGAAATATGTGCTACTAAATTGAATACATTATCTAATTTCAAAATACATATACAAGGTAATCTCAATACATGTTTTCTTTATTCAAAGATAAAAAGCAAAAAAAAATCTTGGGACAAGGAAATTATCCTGGGAATATGTGTTAATATTGGGTCTTATTATATGTTTTTATTATTTCTATTCTCCCAGGTCTGCACTGCCACTTTCTGATACCAAAAACTGACAGACCTCTGTTGTTCGGATCTTACACTCTAAATTAAATACGACAAAGGTTGTAATGCACAGTTGTGCTGAGAGAATCTATAGGGAAAAAGAACATGAAGGTTAAAGCAGTGAGAAGTTATGATCTAAGAACTTAAAATCATTCTTGTGAATAAAATGAAAAAAGTTGGAAAAAAAGAGATCCTTCTTACTTTTACTATAATACAGTAAAATGTCCTAGGCATTAAAAACAGTAGAGGTTTCAAAGGACATAATGGAATTATGGCATTGAAGGCTTTTTAGTAGTACTTGCATTAGCTCCTTAGTTTGGATATTTGAAGATTCTATTACAATGTAGTAAGGAAAAGGATGGCAAACTGGGTGGGCTTAGGTACAGCAGGTTGAAACCGAGGTACACACTGTTGTGACACCTTCTGTGTTTCTGGAAAAGAATCCTCCTCAAGTCAAAAAGATTTCCTCTCATGAATGCTCCTTTCAGTCTATACAAAGTTGCTAAAGAACAGGATCTGTAATACTACTGTGCAGATTAAATTGAGCAGCCAATTTATAGAGTATATCATGGCAGTATAATAGGATGTCCTATAACAGGGCATCATTAAAGGTTATAAACTGGTACTTGCAACATTTGACTGCCTTTTTAGAAGTCTACAAGTAATTAATAAGATGTAGTTTAATTAATGTGGTTCAGTGTTAGCAATTTACGTGTTTGCATTAAGGAATCATCTAAGATAATATATTAATGGCCCAAATTATCTTCTCAGAAGTATGTGCAGTTATGTTGGCATAAACCTGGAAGACCTTGATTGACCTGTCAATTTAATAACTCATACTTGCTGAAGTATATTATGCGCAGTTATAATTTTTGTTAATGTTTTCCTATGTCTACTTAGAGAATTCTCATGCATTCAATCTTAGCTCTCTTTCACACAATAGCAAATGTTGCCTACAGTGTGACCAAAGGACCACGGGCAGAGGCTCCAACCGAATATGAATTAAGGAGAATACAGCTACTCCACTGAAAAACAGACTTTTCGTTTCTTCCATAAATAAAGCTATGTGACAGCTTATAACCTTCCCTTTTCTGTTCCTTGTGCAAATATTTCTTCCATTGTGATGGCTTTGCGAAATAGTAAGACAGTTCTTCACAAGAATGCTTTAGGCTTCATTTTTATTTTCAAGATTTATCCTTGTCTTAATTTGGGTCTAATGTTACAATGAAAGTGAAATGATGTATTTATCTCTACAGATGAAACTTACTTTGTCCCATGTTTGGTTTGGTTTGGTTTGGTTCTGGTTTTTGGTTTTGGGTTTTGTTTGTTTGTTTGTTTGTTTTGTTGTTGTTGTTTTGGAGTGGGTTTTTTTGTTTTGTTTTTTGTTGTTGTTGGTGGTGTTTTTTTTTCTGGAAGATGCAAGTACCAAATATCCATTCCCCTGTTTCACTCAGCATCTTTTTTTAATAACACTTAGCAAGCATCATACAAACAGTCCACCTGTATTGACTGCAAACTAAACAATTTTATTAACTAAATCTAACACAACAGAATTTTTAAAAGGCATTAGTGCCACAGCATTATCTGGAGCACATTTGACAAGTACCTTCATAAGCAAAACCCTCAGCTGTATTGATCTGAAACTCGGAAGAGGAGAAAAGAGAAATTTCTAGCAGAAAGATGAAAGAGAGAAACTGGCTAACTATTGGAGAAGCATTAGTTGGATACAAACACCCTGAGCCTTTCCACAAACAGAGTTGTAACCTTTCTCAACCTTGACTGTAACAGAAGAGGAACAGAGAGCTACATCATCCTGCAAAACAACTTGCCACCTCTGGAAATGGGATCACCCACTCTTTTGGCTTTAACAACACCTCTGGTACAAACTTCTCCACTTTCCAAAGGAGATTCTTAAAGCTTGACTAGCTTGACTTCTTGCTATTATATTTCTGTCTAGCTTGAACTTAACAACTTGCAAATTACAGGATATCTTTGATAAATTCAGAGTATGAAAAATGTTTTGGCCAATTTTTTTTTCAATAGAAAAAAAAAATCAGTGCTGCCAAATCATCTTTATTTTTTTATGGTTTTCAAGTATGTTTGATATGGGAGTGAGTAATAGGCTCTATAAAATACTTAAGCTGCGAATAGATTATTTTACTCAGGAAACAAAACAAACCAAAATCAACAACAACAATACTTTAGGTTAGCCTGAAATATTTAAAAACATTTGTAGCTACAGTGAACTGAGTTCCACGAAACACATTTATAAAAATCTGTCTTTATGAGAGGTACTGTTCTTATCCTAAACATGAGAGCTAGAGAAGGTGCTGCTTCTCCGTGTAGAGAATTAAATATACTCACAATTAAATTCTAACTTTCTATTGGAATTGGTGTGGCTTCAACTTCCTGCCAGGTATCTTTGTTATGCCCTTTCCTGCTAAATTAATGACTCTTTAATTTTCACCCTGTGAAAATACTTATGGACTACAGTCAAATCACCGCTTCATTATGACAAGATAAATAGATGGGGTGCTTTCAGTTTCTCCAAATCCATTGATCTAATGTCCATACGTCTCCTTATTTACCTTATTTATTCTTTTAACAGTAATCACCACAATCAGATTTCAATATTAGCCTGATCTATACTGTATATGTATAGTAAGTCAATATACAGTAAATATTTATGTATAAATAGAGACAAAACCAGGGAACTGCCTTTGTAGTGCCATCCCCTGTTTATATATCCAGGGATTGCATTAGCCCATACCTATGTGCTATGACAAAGTGTTTGATGTCCTTGCTGACCCATAATTTCAGTTTATGTGTGTTGTCTTCCTCTCTGAAAAGAGGACTATGTGCATGGCACACCGTTTTGCATTCAGGTGCTTTAGAAGTGCACTTATTGTTGTTTGGTTTTTTTAATCAAAAAATTGTCTCATGAGCTGGCCATCGACATTGCTGTGAATAACGTGTCCCAAATAAGGTCTTGGTCAACAGGCAATCACAGCCCTAAAATATCAAACTGGAAAATTTCATAAACTGCTTCTTGACCAATTCTCCTCAGATTCTCAAAACAGAGTGTGTTATTCCCTGAAATTCCATGTCTGATAATCCAAAGGAGTTACAGACGAATACTTATACATCACTCAATTTGTAGGAAACTCACAATTATTAATGCAAACTCTCTTCTAAAGATTGCTTACTGACATAATTTGCTGACATTTAAAATTACAAGCATAATACAGAATTGTCATTTTTTTCCACAAAAAGATTTCAATTAGAAAATGCAGTAGGAGGGAGAGTGAAATCTCAGTAGGAAGAGATAGTATGTGCTGCAATGTCTCGGAACAATAGAATTCAATTTCAATTGGAAGTCTTTATTTAGAAAATCCTCTCTTTTGTGTGAATGTCTGAATAATGTTATTTAAATGTTTCTCTACGAAGTAAAAAAAAAATTTTAAATTGTGCTAGATTTGGCCAAAACCTATTTACTCTAGTCAGACAAGGAGACTAGTTCCTCTAGAAGCCAATAAAACCTCTCAGATATGAATGTCAAACGCAATGTAGTCCATAATTAATTGATTTTTTTTCCTATGCTCACCTTAGTTTGTAACAAAGTATGTTTCGGATTTAAAAAATAATTAAAATTCATTCAACATTCTCTGTTGCCAATGCAGAAACTCCACTGAAGTCAAGGATCTTCTCTGGATTTTAATCAAGGTAGTTCTGGACTCGTGTAACTGGCCTCCCATTTCCAAAAATGTTTGGTGGAAAATGGAAAACATCAATGATAGAAATGGCAGAAGAAACAGAGCAACTGAGCAAGCCCAAACCAGTAAATTGAAATCACATGTAAATCTCTCTCTCTCATCATCAGACTATACAAAAACTTAAAATTTCAGAACAGTTACAATCATAATTTTTTTGTTTAAACATGTATTTAAACATGTAACTTCAGCAGGCCTTCCACATTCCACCAGTATTATTCAATATATTCATCAATGACTTGGATGAGGGAATAGAGGGTACTGTCAGCAAGTTTGCTGATGACACCAAACTGGGAGGAGTGGCTGACACACCACAAGGCTGTGCTGCCATCCAACGAGACCTGGACAGGCTGGAGAGCTGGGCGGGGAAAAATTTAATGAAGTATAACAAGGGCAAGTGTAGAGTCTTGCATCTGGATAGGAACAACCCCAGGTTCCAGTATAGGTTGAGGAATGACCTGTTAGAGAGCAGCGTAGGGAAAAGGGACCTGGGGGTCCTGGTGGACAGCAGGATGACCATGAGCCAGCACTGTGCCCTTGTTGCCAAGAAGGCCAATGGCATCCTGGGGTGTATTAGAAGGCATGTGGTTAACAGGTTGAGAGAGGTTCTCCTTCCCCTCTACTCTGCCCTGGTGAGACCTCATCTGGAATATTGTGTCCCATTCCAGGCCACTCAGTTCAAGAAGGACAGGGAACTGCTGGAGACAGTCCGGTGCAGGGCAACAAAGATGATGAAGGGAGTGGAGCATCTCCCTTATGAGGAAAGGCTGAGGGAGCTGGGTCTCTTTAGCTTGGAGAAGAGGAGACTGAGGGGTGACCTCATTAGTGTTTATAAATATATAAAGGGTGAGTGTCACGAGGATGGAGCCAGGCTCTTCTCAGTGACAACCAACAGTAAGACAAGGGGTAATGGGTTCAAGCTGGAATACAAGAGGTTCTGCTTAAATTTGAGGAAAAATCTTCTTCTCAGTGAGGGTAACAGAACACTGGAACAGGCTGCCCAGGGGGGTTGTGGAGTCTCCTTCTCTGGAGACATTCAAAACCTGCCTGGACACCTTCCTGTGTAACCTCATCTAGGTGTTCCTACTCTGGCAGGGGGATTGGACTAGATGATCTTTTGAGGTCCCTTCCAATCCCTAACCTTCTGTGATTCTATGATTCTGCATTTGGATCTTTTTCATTTTTCTCTTTCCTGAGAGAAATAAAATCATGTGACAAGAAAATTTTCTCTTTGATATTTTTCTGTTTTTCTAACCAGTAGTTTGCTCCTTTCTTCAGAAAGGTTGTGTTCTCTCCTGTAAATATTAGCTTATTTCTTCAAGAGAAAAAACAGGAAGAAGTCATGATGAAGATAGGGAATGCAACCAAAGAAGCAAGGGACGAAATCTCACAACTGCTCAGCTGGAAAAATATTTTCTTAACTCATATGAATGGAATATAATCGGGAAGGCAGTGCAACACTTCAAAGGTTTATATGATTTCAGCTGACTGTCTTTAAATAAAATTAGCAAGGAGCTGATGTTTTTTAAAACTTTATGAGCTTTTTGTGAGAGAGGTGTAGTTATAGGTTTTTGGAAGAGTATATAGAGTTCATTGAAGCTATTTTAGCTGAATTTTACAAACAGGTAAGATTGTGCAGAAACTCAGTTAAAGCTCATTGTCTGTCTTTAAAAACAGAAGACGTTGGCAGATTTTTCATCACACACTGATACATACTGTTCTGCAAATATTTCAGTAAGTGATCTTTAGAGCTCTGTTCAGTAGATCCTTTAAATACAAAAAGTCAAGAATGCCCACATCAGACTAGAAGTTGGTAATGTCTAGGAAGAAGTATAATGGGACAAGCACAAAATGATATTTCCCCAGAATATTCTCTCAGCCACCAGCAACATGCGGTTTAGTTATTCTGAACAATGTCATCCTTTTTTTTTTTTTTATCTTGATAGATTCTTCTTCCACCATGTAAAGCTGTGTAGACTACTAGCATCCACATGAAGCAGCTTTACAGTTCAATCCCATGTTGTCTGAAGAACTCCCTCCTGTTGTTTATTTTGAATGTCTCTTGCTAATTGCATGGTGTCACCTAGTTCCTGTATTGAAGGCCAATGAACATTACATTCCTGTTCTCTTTCTCTAAGGCTTTCATGGGTCTCTAGCTTTCTATCATACCCTCCCATGAATCACCTCTTTCTCCATATTGAAGAGGCTAAACCTATTTATTCAGTCCTCACAGGAAAGCTCTCTACATTTAATAATTTTTATCTTTTTTCTGTACCTTTTCTTTATTATTATTATTATCATTATTATCGTTATTATCATTATTATTATCATTATTATCATTATTATCATTATTATTATTTGTGCTTCATCTTTCAATATGGCACACATTACTCAAGCTGCAAGTGTACTATGAATTTATTCAGAGACATAATCATGTTTCCTGTTCTGCTCTCTAGTTCCTTCAGTCCTTAGTATTACACCAGCTTTTTGGCTACTATTAAAAACCAAGCCTATGTTTTCAAGTTCTAGTTCTTGGCTGGTAAATTATCCTGTAAGGTATGATTGAAAAAGTGAAAGTACACATTTTTAAAAAACTATTTATCTTAAATATACTAAATAACTAATTAAAGCTTTGCCTTGTATATCATTCTGCTGTCATGTAGCAAGTATTTAATATTTTCTCACTTTTCTAATATTTGCTCTTCTTTCTGCATCATCTATTTTAATTAATCTCAAAACAACACAGGTCAAAATTTAGCTAAATGAAATCACAAGACTATATTGTCTCCTGGTAAAATTGAACATCCCTTATTTAAAAAAAATAAATAAATGATTGAATACATAGTACTTAGCTTGACAGTGCTACTTTAAAATAATGCGTTTGGATTAGTAAAAAAATCATGCTAATAGATTTACTAAATAGAAAAATAATTTCTTCCCTTTATTCTCAGATTTAAATATTTAGAAATTACACAAATGGTTATTTATTCAAGATACTTTGTATAAATTTAGTTGAAAATACTTTTTACAACATTTTAAATTTTTAAAATTATTTAAGCCTTGCAAAAAGAAATGACAGTAATTTTTATTTGATATGACAGTTATCGTACCTTCATTTAAAATTGTTGGTTTATTCCCAAGTGCGATCATTGTAAAGAAGGCCAGAAGAAAATCCCACACAGAGAATAAACTACAGGCAAAATGTTTAATCCGATACCACTGCCTTCATCGTTAATTACCTCTCAAGGGGCTGGGATGTCAATAGATAGTGATCTGGTATCTTGGAGAATTTGCTGTTAAATGCATGATCAATACTAAATAGAATTTTAACTGCCCATGATTTAATTAGGAGTGGTTCCTTTTATCCTGCATACAATACCAGACTCTCACTCAATAAAGAACGAAGGAAGATTGCCCTGTTGGTTGTGTATTCACCACATTCTGGGACTTTGCAAAGAAATTGGGAAACGAGAATGTGTTGTTATGCATTTGCAATTGGCCTATAACACAGAAGGAGTCAATCTTCTTCCCTTCATTCTGAATTAATCCAGACTTTTGCAAGTACAGAAGACTGAGAACTACAGTTTTATAACCTTAATACTTTGCAGCTTCAAGAAAGAAAACTCAAATGGTATTTTAAATGGAGGCAATCTATTTTAAATGGGGGCTAGATGTATTTTCAACTGGAAATAACAGATCCCTTGAATATTCACTCTGCCCAGAGAGGCACTGGAAAATAAAATCATATTACTAGCTGTGGAACATCAGGTCTTTTACCATGTGTAATACAAATACATCAAAACAAGACATCTTGCTCATCCTGCCATATGACTTATCCAAATACTTAGCCTGCTTCTGTAGAAGGTAAATGCCACAACTAAGTAAAAAAATGAACATACAACAGTTCAAAAAGGAATGTTGTTATCACTTCAGAAAATTGATTAAGGAAGCACATACTACCAAACAGAAACCCATGAACTGGAGGACCAGGGAAAAGAGACATAAGTGTGTAAACAATATGACAGCAAAAACATACTAACAAAGACTAATTACTAGAATACAATGGCAATGCAGTTAATGATGGAAGAAAATAGGAGAGTTCAATTTATATTTCTATTCTTTACTCAGAAGGAAATAGCATGATGAATACTATTATCACACAAGGAAGATAAAGTACTTTCCAGTCCATTAGTAAGCAAAGAGGTATAAAACAATATCTACATGTTGTAAACATTTAATGATGGTATAAATTTTTAATAAATCTTGGAATACCATGGAATTTCCAGCAGACTAAAGACTGATGATATTACACAATGACTTAAAAAAGAAGGACATGACCCAAGTAACTGCAGGTTATTACTCTTCAATCAGGTCTGAGGTAAAAGGATGAAAAAATTGATCTGATATTCAAATAACAAAGATTTAAGGATAGGAACATAAACTTATTGAACAATTTTTTTTTTTTTTATAGCTGATGTGGAACAAAGCTAACAGAATTTTTGAAGATTACAGTGTTAGCTGCTTGACATAGGTGCAGAAATATGTAATAGACTGAATTCCACCACACACTTAATAGCTTTCTCGTTTAAAAATAAGCACTGTATAGCATTTCCAGAACATTAAAAATATAACATTTGTTAAAAGCTGTTAAATGACAAATCTTAAAAGTTATTGACAGATATCTCAATGAATTGATACACTAAATCTTTTAAAATAAAATATGAAAAATCTGAACTGAGACCTGAAAGTTTTCTTTCTTAAAAGTACTCACAATGTATTTTATTTTGAACGGAACAAACAAAAATATTTCTAAGAATATAATTTTTAGGGTTTGGGGTTGCTCTTAAGATTTCAAAAATTCTATTTCAGAAATGTATTATTCTTTTAATTTTTATTTTTATGTTTTTCTTGAAAGTAATCAACAATACTGATTGAAACATCGTAACTGTCTTAGAGATCTAAGTGGCTTTGTTTCTCCTGTGAGAAGCAAAGAGGATTTGATAAACATTGTGAAAGAATGTCAAGCTATTTCATTCCACGACAAACATGCTTTGATCAAAAAAAAGACATGTCCAAATTGTAACTGTTCCTTAATACCAAAAAAGTAGAATGTTGAGCCATTATGCCTTACCAGCATTTTCCCAGTTTAAAAAAGAATTTTAAGTTTCACAAATTTCTCAAATTAATATTCCCTATAATAATTTTTTTTCACCTAATGTCATGTAAATAAATGTGACATAAGGATTTTTGTGTAGAAGGAAATTTATATTACTGTTTTTCAACTCCTTCCAGTTTTAACATAACCATTTCCAATTTCAAGACCTAAAGTCATGGAATGAACACCATGCTAACAGTTCAGTACTATGTCACACAGACTATATTTCTGAAATATATTTTTCTGGATATGGTATGAATATTTGGGGTTTGCGTTGCCTTAGTCTTGTAACAAGCCCTAAAAAGAACAATCAACCAGTTCACAGAAATGGAAGCCAAATATTTTTAACATTTTTCATTATTAAGAAATATAACAACCTGTCAAGCTAAATGGGGAATTTCTTCCTCATTTGACACCAAAACAGAGTTTCTCTCTGAAAGTTTGGTTTTAGACAAACACACGCTGTACTTTTTCCAGATACACACGTTTAATACAAGTGTACATACAAGGGTAGCTATGATATTTAGACCCCTATAACTGAAAGAGACAAAATGATCTGTAAACCTGTCCTTACAGTCTACTTATTAATGGGATAACCATGTCTCATTAAATAGGCATGCAGGACTAGGAAATGTAAAACTTTGTAGTATAAAAGAAAGGTATGTTATAATTTTCAACTTCTAGAGGTTAAATGAAAAGAAAGGAAACAACAAACTTTGAGCTAGAATGTGGCTGATTAATGTTTTCTAAACATTTTCTGACTGGCAAGAATTGCAACCTCTGGTTGCAGTACACATGGAGTACATTGTAGGGCTGCTATGAACTTAACCTTACCAGGATAAAGTTATACATAGACGAAATGACTTTACTTTTCCAGATAGCATTCTGATGCATACAGGAACATATGCAGACCTTTTAAAGGAGTACTGAATTTCTCAACACCTTGCACAAATGAGAGATACAAAAATCACAGAGTAGTGTTTTTCTGATCCTCATCCTTTTACAGTTAGGTGAGGAGATAATTACTTCTGTAGTACAAGCGATTTTAAATACCAATTTCAGAATCAGATAAGTCACTCAAGATGTCTATTTTGTTCAATTAACTAAAATGGAAGCCTAAGGCAATTCACTATCTGCCAAGGTCAAAAGAGAGCTAAGAGGAACCCTACCCACTGTGTCCTCCTGAGGTAGCTGTTAGTGCCCCCTTACAACAGTACAGGGATACACTGCCTGTAGAGATATACTCTGTTCTTTAATACTGTCTCTCCATGTAAAATTCTGAAGTTATTTTTATTTTATGCTATTGAATATTTATAGAAAACAGCTGGTCTAATTCTACTGAGATTTTTCATAAGATTGTATTCCTCACTTCATCTGTCACATTCCCTGTGGAGGTGAAGTACTAGCAGCAAGCACTGATCTTCATCTTGGTCGTTCTGGAGCACTAGGCACTATATTATTACTACGGTTTTAATAATATGTAGCACCTGGGAGCCCTAGTTATACCACCACGTACTTAAAAACAGAAGGAGGAATTCTGTACATCCAGCATACCACTGCAGAGCTACTTCTTTGGTTTTTCCTAATTTTTCAGGGATTCGTGTGACCACTGTCTACTAATTCTGTATTATAAAAACATGATCATTTTAAATAAATCATTAGCATTGTAGACTTTTCGGAGAAGACAAATTCTACTGTGTATCATTAAGAACTTCAATCTTTTAAATTGGTTGATTGCAATATTGGGGATTGAATGAGAAAAACAGGTAGATTGCAGTAATCTCTTCATGGGTAAACACGTTATTTCTATGTACGTCCTGGTATTTATCATTTTTTAGCAAAATTATTCATTGTTAATAGAGGAATAATATCTTGCTAATAAAATCTTTGAGAGAAGTTTGAGCCTGAAAATCACCATTATTGTTGCAAAACTATGCTATCTACTTCTCGAAGGTCACACCTGACCATATTCCTTTCAAATATATGAGTTGCTTGCTAGAAATATTATTCCTGTCAAGAAAATAACATTGCATCATCCATGTTGACAGCCTGCCCTCCAGGCCACCAATACCCAATCAAAAGTCTGGGCAATTTTAAATGAAGTCAAGGATTTACTGTTAGTCTAAGTCTAAACAGTCTAATCATATAGTTATTAGTAGTCTTGTTACAATTATATTAACACTTACAGTTCAAACTGCCCAGTTATTCAGCTTATTCCCAACAGTGGCATAATGAAAACTGATACAAAGAAACTTTCTAATATTGAGCCCTTTCTCCAATATTTTGACCTGTCCTGCACTCCTGGGTCCCAAAAGTGCTAGCAGGAACTGCAATAAATCAAAAACCCGCTGTTCTTGTTTGTTTTGTTTTGTTTGTTTGTTTGTTGTTGTTGTTTTGTTTTGTTTTCTGGGAGGAGTTTGCTGTTAACTACAGCTGGGGTGGCTTTCATGTTTGTACTTTTGGATATCCTACTTATAATCCTCTGTTTTTCTTCAAAAGCTTTCAGGCTGTAGTTTCCCAACAGCATAACTATTTTTTTTATTATTAGCCAAACCTCATCATGCATGCATCCTTTCTCTGAAGCCATTTATAGTTCCTTCTACCAGAAATGGTGCACTAGAAGATATACATGCATAAAACAAGCACATACAGACTAACTCACAGTGCTATAATAAGCATTTGCTACCAAAATCTCCAGGTTTCAGTTCCCTCTGTTATATTACCAGAACAGCTCAACAAGAGTAATTATGGCTATATACATAACAACTATGACTCTATCTAATGTGTACATCATAACATTTGAGATGTTTTAAACATTTCTTACACTTCATAGTTTTAAAGAAGATGCATACAGGTGGGTGCTGACTACAGCAATATAAAAGATTGTACAAGATTCATAGCTGCATATGTTTCACTGGCAACCACCTGGAATCAACCTAGTGAAATAAATCACATTTTCCATTGGAGGAGTAATAATAAGTAGATTGCAAAGGCCATTTGAGAACACCTTATCAAATGAAACAGTTTTAATGACATTAACAAAATATTAGTTGCATGTAGGAGATTCAATTCACTGCAACATTATTCTTGCTGATTGCTGCAAATAAATTCTATATACTATCAGGACTGGCCCTTCTTAGAGGAAAGCCTACTAAAAAAGAACTCCCTCCATGAAAAACATAGTACCAAATCCATTATAAAATGTATGATTTCATTATGGTCACACTTTTGAAGAAAAAAATAGTTTTTAAAAATAAAAGTAATCTTGATTGACAAAAGACATATAAACCAGAAAGCATTGCATTACCAGTAATTTAAAAGTATACAAAAACCATTCTTTTTCAAAAAAGTAGAATTATGCTTGAGAAAATGAGAAAGTTTGGAGGAGACATCCAGGACGTAACAAAGTCCAGGAAGAAAATGCATGAAAATTCACATTGAAGATGCGAGAAATCAAGCACCAGTGAAAAGTAAAACTGTGATTTGTCACATTTTGTTTAGAAATCAGCAAATTCTGTATGTAACCTTGTGAAGAGACAAAGGAGAAACTTGGAACTATGGTTAGACTCCTGATTCTTCTGGGGAAAAAAAAAAGTATTAATAAATAAACAAAAATATTTATATCAAGGCTTGGCTTGAAGGCTGAAGGATTTTATCAGGGGAAAGTTATGTTAAGACTCAACTCAAATAGAGCTGGAGTACATACTGGAAGAAAAAAATGCAAATGAAATATGAGAAGCAAGAAACCATTATTGTTGATGTTTATATGACTGGTTTTATACTAACAAAGCAATAAGTGCTGATTTCTGAATGATCCTAAAAATCTGAATGATTTTTCCTTTAAATACAAAAGATCTGGGTGTTCTTAATGCCATTCATGATCCTTGGTGAAAATAACTCATCCTACACACAGGATTTTGTAATATGATTATGCAGTAACCTCATTACGACTTTGCAGGAAAAAAAGTCTATTAGTAACTTAGGTAAGAGAGGCTGGAAATCTAGAATGGAAGCTATGGAGAATTTCATTATCTTAAGCTATTTGGGAATTCCATTGCAACAGAAGCAGAAATTTGCTGAAGAGCTTCCACCTAAACAAACCTGATGAGGAAGCAGAAGTCAATATATGACATGGCAATTTCGCTTCATGGAAGTAGTGCTTAATATGGCAGATAGCATAGTGCTTCTTTACCTATTCTCAACATTTTCTTGAAAATCAGTTATTAAAACTTCATTTCCAATAGATAGAACACACAAAAGTTATATGCCTGCTTCCCAAGATTCTGACTCTGCTGATATTCCAAAATTTTCCCTTGGCTCTATTTATTAAGAACTAACTATGACTTTTATCTATTTAATTAGTTTCCATTTTTTTTAGAAAATGAAATATCCACTCGAATTAATTTGTTCCACTCTCAATATATTATCCAGCTCATGATATTGCAACTAAACTTTGCAATTTTTTACTAATCAAAAGTCCAACAAGCCAAAATCCAACTTCAGAAAAATAGCTTGTGTTTCATTTCCAGTCAGCAGAAAATATAATAACTTTTCTTGATACTAGAATTATGTTTCAGTCTACCAATAAATCCATTCACTTAGCTCAAGGAAGCTTCTTAGAAATACAAGCAGCATATTGCAAGTGTTCAAAGTTAGTAGAACTCAGTAGAGTCTAAATGTATTAACAATATTTATGCCAGTAGATATGCATTCTTCCATTTTTCAGTACAGTCTGTTTTGTTGGCAAAAATTTCACATTATTTCAAACACTGCTGATATTTAGAAAATGCTTCTTCCACTTGAAAGTACTTGCAAAGGCAGCTTTCAGTATCCTTCATAAGTTTTAGTTGGAAATAACACTTTTCTTAACTGCAGCTGGTTTTGAAAAATACTGATAATAAAAGCTTGCTTTACATTTAATGGACTGTGCATCTGGTTTAACAGTCTGCCAGTCTCTTAATTCTTCAAAACAGAAGTAGTTTCAGTAGTTTCAGTTTTTTCTCTAATTAGAGTTCTTCCATTTTGCTTGTTTTTCCTGTGATGTCAATGAAAGAAACGCAAAGAATTATTTGAAATAGGATGTACCGTGGCATAATATGTATCATTCTAAGAGGTATTTCATCCAATATCATAATAAATTACCAGATTCTCTGAAAAAAACTAAGTGTAGTAAAGTCTGAACATTTTTGTTGACAGTTACAGTCATACCTATAGTGTCAAAACATACCTTTTTCATACTGAAAAATAAGAGACCTGTTAACTAATGCAGTATAATCAACTAATTGTTCTCATAGTAAGCTAAGCCTGCAAACCACTTTCTTGTACAGTTTCCAAGCAGACAAGATAGAAGTGGGAGGGGACATCATTAAACAGTATATTTAAGAAGTATGCATCACTTCGATATGTGACTTACTGTCTCACTTAAATTCTCCTTTATTTTTCAATATTTGTATAATTACATAAGTAAAAGAATTAATGAAAAAAAGCAAGTTTACAGTGAGTTTAAGTGGCAGACTTCAAAAGGTAAACAGCAATTTAGTTACAGGCTTCACTGTTAGAAGTCTCTATGGAAGATGACAGGAAGGTGATAACGGTTAAGAAGATGCGAAGATTACACAGACAAATAAGATCTGTACCACAGAGCAGAATACAAATTAGTGAGCAACCTTGAGAGTCTTAAGGTATTTAACATAACTCTAAGATGGTAAAATATTATAAATTGATGCATCAGGAATAGGGTAGAATTATCAGGAAAAAAAATGATATACAGCAATATATTTTAGAAATAGGGAGGCATCCTTAAAATATCTTAAATATTTTTACTGCTCCCATCTTTGAATACTTTCCATACAAAAGAAATAATTTACACAGCCATTTCCATGGGTAACCATATCAAAATGCATCAAAGTCTAAACACAAAGCTACAGAAAGCATTTTTTCTGCAGTCAATGATTTTTAGAGATGGCAGGAGTTTCAGGCAAGCCTTTGCAACTATTAAATCATAGAGGAAAAAAGTTGGTGAAAGACCTGGAAGAAATTATCTAAAAATCTGATGTCTTACAAGATAGAACAATAGCTGTTAAAGGAAAACTTGAGAAATTAGTCTGAATGGGAAAGCAAATGAGACTATGCTATTCTAACAGAAGCTCAAATAGAAGTTGAAAATATACAGAAAATTTGGATCTCTACACTCAGCAAAAATTGGCATTGATAGAATGGTAAATACAAAGCTTCAAACTTCAAGAAAAAAGTCTGGAAATATGGGGAACAAACATTTACTGGAACGAGCTAATCCACTTAATAGTCACTTAAATCTAGAAGGTACTTCAAAATACATAAAAAGATATTAAATCCCTCTGGTGTTATGCTTACCCTTCTACTGTCTTTCTGGATCTTAGAGTTGATGGTCTGGGAAGAGGGTGTACTGTCAGCTGTGAACATCCCAAGTCCTTCACCAGAGGAATATCATGTCAATGGTATCTTCTTCCTAACTTAGTATTGCTTGGGGTCACTCTATGGCTTGCTCTTTTTCGGTCTGTAGGCCCATGTTGTATGTGAATTTACTATTTATGGCGTGTTTTACCAGTTTGGATACCTGTGTGGGTTGTGGTGGGTTTTTATATCTCTTTGTGACCTTTGAAGTGTTTTTACACAGAACTGCATCTTTTTGGTGAGGTTCTGGGGCCTCCAGTATTAACTGCTGCTTGTGCTTTAAAAGCCCCTGCAATCACATCGTGCTTCTACTGCTCCATGCTGTATTGTATTCTAGGGTTATAGAGAGTTCTCCTTACACAGAGTAAATACTTCCTATTACTGTCTGTTGGTTGGTAAGGCATTACACCACCAAGTTATACCAAAGTAAGCAAAAGCTAAAACCAAGTCTGTAATAATCTCTTGGTCATTACATCATTGTTATTACAAGTTAAAACACAGCTCCAACCTGGTCGAGACCAGTCCTGATGCATTTGAATCCTGTGTTGTTAGCTTAACACAAATCCTGTAAGCCTGTTACAACTGTACCTCAATATTTCCTGGGTTACAAGGCTGTGCTTATGCACTTCTTAAACTAGCAACAGTCGCTAACAGTGAAGGAGGTAACTGAAACAAGAAGAGAAACACCAGCAGCCTGCTCTCCTCAGGAATTGGCTTGCAGTACTGAAAATCTCACCTAACACTATACAGCATCACACTCAGAAACGTGGACTGCAACTGAATGTGAAGAAATTTATTTCAGAAAAATAAAAAAAGGGAAAAATTCTGATAAAGTTGTTTCTCTGGTCAGCAAAACCTATAAACTGTCAGGAAATATTTTTTTAAATAAAGGCACGGGAATAGAAACACAACTATAACAGATGAATGATTGATAATAATGTTGCTACTTCCTATGTACGCCTGAAATTAATAGGTTGGACTTTAACATGCCACCACAGAAACCTACCACACTGACTTTCAAGTTGAAGTCATTTAAGACTCACTCAAATGAAAAGTGGATCAAAACTTCGCAGAGAAAGAATAAATCATTACAAAGGCGCATTGGAAGGATTTAGCCGGAAATGGTTAAACTCATAGAAACTGGTTAAGTTTTGTGAACTCTGAGATAATTAGTCTAATGGCAAAGAATGTATTTTAATCTAACAAAGGATAATATGCCTGCGAAAGTTTTATTACATCATCTAAAGAATATTAATCTCTTCATGTATTTACTCCTCAAGGTGTTGACTTTTTGTGTCTGACAATTTCAAAGCTGACCCTTCTGTTCATAGAAAAAGGATTTGCCACATATACACTTAGTATTTATTCCATTCTGAACACATTTGCCGTTAGTCAGCTCACCAATTAACTCTCTATAGGTTTAGATTTTGTTTCATAAAAACAAACATCATTCTTTGAAACTTTAATACTAACACTAGCTAAACACATCTCCTTTCAGTGCTTTCTATAAACATATACATCTTTGCAAAGAGCTGTTAACTTTGGCATGTGAGTTTCCTTTCACTCCAACCAGTTTTACCGTGATTGAGAGTCCCCATTATGAAAATACAGCTCTAAAGTAAAAGCATATTCTCCAAACTTTGTCACTCATATGTTGCAGAGAAGTGTCTGAGTGCCAGTAACTTCACTTGCATATAGCACCTCTGATTCCTCATGTCAGAGTTCTGGACAATGCTTTGGTGCTCCAGACATCCATGAACACTGTTCCGTATTCATAAGCGTGAAATAAGGCCACACTGGGAAATGACACAACAGGGTTTTTTCCATCATTTACCTGTGCAGTTCTATCTGTCTTTTGTTGCTGTCTCAAGTTTGGCTTTATTTTCTGCTTCATCTTAAGCCTCCTGAGTCCTTATTGTTGTTCAATTTACATTTTAAAATGCTTCATTTGTTAAGACAGTGGAAACGTATCTATCATTTACTCAAATGACTATATGATATTACCATATTCCCATACTCTAAAACGTGCAATACCATCATCATCCTCAACTGTATAATACTGATCTTCCAAAGTTATTTCATATGTATGTGCAATAATTTTCCTCCTACCCTAAGAACTTGGTTATTCCTACAATACCATACCTTCAATGACATATGGGGTGATTGAATTTGTTGTGAATGATTTATAAATCCAAAGTAAAGCCAGAGTTGCAATGCAATACATATGAATGTTATCTCTGTGTACACAGGACTCAAGCAATACGTAAAAGTAAGAAACACCAAAACAACAAAGGCTTATAGTGCTAAATAACATAGAGTTTCTACCATGGCAACATTAACGATGTTGCCTTGTCAGAGCTGTCAACAGCTTAATCATAAAATAGGGACATTTCTCATACTAACTGATTTCACCCAAACTCAAAGTTTTGTTGATTGCAGGACTTGACTACTAGTTAAAGTGAGGGCAGACCCAAGTACAAACACAACAGTAGCAATAACAATTAAAAAATACAAAAATAATCCAGGGTAATTTTGAAAATAACAGTTAAAGGTTAAAAAAAAGAGTTGAACTAAATGTAGCTCTAACTCTCACAGAAAATACATTCACATGAGTGTAAATGAAGCTTTATCTGACTCTAGATAAACAGAACAATTTGAATTCGTTGAAATTAGTATTCACTATTGTATGATTTCACAAAAATATTTTCTAATGCAGAATTGTATCAACAGAAACTCAGAGGCACTCCTATCTCTAAAATCTCTTATCTTGCAACCACAGGTTATGATGTATATTGTAAGAATTTACAGAATAATTCTATAATGCTAGAAATTAAATGGACAATTAGGATACATTTTACATTTAATAATAGCTGATGGGTCCATATGGCCTCTTTGGATTCTGATAAAATACAGCAACAACTTGAAAAACCTGTGGTGTGTCTATGCTCAGTAAGGAGACGAGCAGGAATTGCATTGCCTGAAGGGCGATATCAGGAGTTACACTGCTGTTGCAATAGGTAATAGTTGCGAGGTCCTAGGAAAGTATGATGAATTAGTCAGTTTTCTACTCTTTTTTAAAGGGTGTAGTCAAGTCTCTCTACTTTAAAATCAGTCCTTCTTAATGTCCTTACTTCTACTTTCTAAAACATTACTTTGGAAGCTAAACACCATGCAGCATGGCTGGTTGGACACTTTTTTTCCACAGCCCCATTCTCCTTCTCATTCTATGTTGAATTCAGTGACAGCTTTTTCCTTCATGAATGGGTGGAACTCCAAGTACTTTAAGCATATCTAGACCTCTGCTTTGCACATGTATACACACATAGACTCATATATGCATGTATACATAAATGGGTTACACTGAGAAGTAACAAAGAATCATTCTTACGTCATATTAAATGAGGAAAACCAGAGGGTACTTAAAAAAAGGCCTCAGTTGAAAACGTGTGTCCATTGCAATATATACTACTACCAGTTGTGGGCATGTTCCACTACTTCAGCAATAAGCGAAGAGTTAAAATTGAATATACTAGATGAACTTTGCCAAATCTGGATCGAAGCTTTGACAAGAAAGATGTACAGTGTGGTACTTCATGTACTGTGAAAAGTTAGTCCCACAAACACAGCAGACTGTCTTTTGGCAAAACTATAATGTGAAGGTCATGTGTGCTTTTTGAAGAAAAGCAACAGAATTTCTCCATTAAGCAATAAGCAACTGTCAAGTTGGCTATGTAAAATATGACTTTTCTATAGTCTACCAACACAGAAATACAAATGGTGGTGGTTTTTTTTTTGTTGGGTTTATTTTGTTGTGTTTTTTAAAATACTGTGGTAAAAAAAACCTTACCAGTCATAACTTACATTCGATTTGTAAAAGATCTCTGTTGGATAATAATTTGGTATCAACAGTACGTGAGAGAATGAATGGTGAATTCTAAAGTGGTTTAGGTGCTGAAAATGGATCCTTTTTTACGGTATTCAGAGACAACTCATTTTTGCATGAAGTATTTGATTATAGTTTCTACTTTTTGTCAGTTTTTTCTTCATAATGGTACATTTTCTATGTGAAATTAATAACATGAGTTGTGATGGATAAACAGGAGCCATCACACAAGCTAAATGAGCCAAGCTGCTAAAATAGCTGGTAAATGAAAGCAAAAGATTAACGGAAGTGAGAATTTTTGCAGGACTTAAAAAAAATTATGTGAAAGCCTTTGGAAAGCAGTAGAGCTCATATTTAGCAACCTGAAAAAAACATTTGACCAAAAAGACCAGCACTAAGATATAGGGTCTGTTATTAGGTGTTCTAAACAAACTTCACAATGAGATAGATAATTAAACATTCTGCTTATCTGTTCCTGGAGTATTTTCTTTCTTCATGAAAAACTGTTGGCTTTAGTCATTTGCCACGATGTCACCTCAAGCACCTAGTAAATGCAAAACAGAATGCAACATGTCCTGCACATGCACTTACACTGTAATTGCACTTAAGTAATTAGGGCTATTTCCATGTCTCAAAGAAGGAACAAAGAGTTTGAAGCAAAGGAAAATGATTTATGAATACACAGATAGTACACATTATGGAAGTTTTAGAAATACTTATCTAAATGCTTATTTATATGGAAGATAAGACATTTTTGGTGCTACAGGTTACTTTATAACTCAGAGAAAACCATCATTCTGCCATTCTTCAGGACATAAGCAGAAACATTCTAAAGAGAATTATATCAAACATGTCTCTGTACATAATCAAGATACAAAAATATTTATTTATTTTAGAGTACAATCATTTGTGCTTGTCCTGGTTTTGTTAAAAACAAGTTTCTCTTTTAGTGAATTTCCCTGTCAGCTAAAGTCTTCTTACTAACTGCAGTTTTCCTGAAAGTTAGGTACATGTTTTGGTAGACATAGCAATGGAATGCGAGGTCATTGATAATGATGCATTCCGCGAGATGTGCAAGCAGGAGGTGAACTGAAAATTGACCAACTAAAGTATTCCATCCCATTCACGTCATACTTCATATAAAAGTGGGGGATCATGAGGATCTCGTCCCTTTTCCTTATGGCCGACATTGGGAGAGGACCTTGCGAGTTTTCCCTGCGAACTGAGGCCTAGTGACAGACTGAATCCAGTTCCGGTTGGCTGCGGAGTCCAGTCCAGGACTTTGGGTGCCGGCCCTACATCTGCCGAAGCCGTTGCCGGGACTTTCAAGATTGGTTTTGTATATTTTGTATTATTTTCTCTATTTTATTGGTAGCATTAGTAAAACATTTTTAATTTTTTCCAACTCTCTTCTCTCTGTCCTTCTTTCCCTCCCAATCACCTGTCCTTAGTGGGAAGGGGGGACAGGGCGGGGCTGAAGGGGAAAAGTGGGGGGAGAGGAGGTTAACAATACATCTGCCACGGTTTTATTGTCACCCTGCAATCGAACCATGACAGTGCTCTGTTTTATTTTACAAGAAAATATAGACTAGCAGGAGCAAAAAACACCCCAAAAAGGCACAGAGGAAAAAGTCAGAGTTACTGGAGCTTGACTCAAATGCTAGCAATGAAAGTTGACTATTAAAGAAAACATATGCATATGAGATAAAACATTCATCTAATGTGAAAACCAACTTAAGTCTTTCAAGATACCTACAGAAATGTTAATCATAAATGGCTCAAAATGCTTTTCAAAAAGTCTATAATTTTTCATTAACTCTACAGCCATCATTTTTCCCCAAGGTCAGTCGTTCTCATCTTAATAATTTATCGACAAGCTCTAACCATGGAAACCAGAATTAATGCTACTTAGTTATTTTTTCATGAAGGCAAAAAAAAATAACAATAATAATGGCCATTTGCTTTCAGTATAAACCAAGACTCAAAGATAAGTTTCTGAAAAAGGAAATGAATGTGCAATAAGCAACATGATGCCTATAAACTATTTATGAAAAGAAATTTAACCCACAAATTAAGAGCTAATGGGTCAAATATTGCTAAGCTTAGTCAGGTGAGTAATGTCATCTATTTCAGTACAACTCATGCAAGTACAGCTATATAGTTTTACTAAAATGAAACCTTAAGCAACATCCGTAGCAGCACTAATGTGTGATAGATGCTTACCACAACAGCAATTAGATACTCTGCAGATCATCTAGTACTCCAAATAACTGCTTTATGACTAGAAAACAAATGTGTCCATTTTTGTAGTCCATCTACTCTTTTTTCCCAATTGCTTATTCAATTGTAAAGGCTTCTCTGGTGTGGCTATTTCAGAGTAAGTAGTTTTCCCACTCTCTTCACCGCTAAAATTATTTGCCAGTACAGAAAGCTTTTTCTGTGGATCTAACATCAGTCCCAAATGGTTGCATGTTTGCCATCTTGTCCATGTTTGATGTGAAGTGTTAATTAGAGACAGTTACCTGTAGCGTGCTCCTAGATATAAATCCAATCATATTTTTGCCTCCAAACAGCCAGGTGTTTTATCCTTTGCTGCTTTTAAATTAATCTCCAAGAGATTTTCCTGCAATTTAATTTTTTACTGTCATTATAATTTCATTGTATTGTTTGATAAAAAATGGTAGCAAGCCTCTGATGAATGAACTGGTAGTCAAGCTTCTTGCTCTATTTGCTTCTAATTCAAAATAGAATATAAAAGTGAGTTTAGGGAGTTCTAACTTTTGTTGCCAGTGTCTTCTTGCTGCTAAGTTACACCCAGTTTCCTGTAGAGCTTCTCATCTAATGGCTCTATTATACTTACTTAATTTCATTTTTGTTTAGTTACAATTCAGCAGTGTTTCGAGCAATGTCATGCTGTTTTAATTTCAGTGAAATTAGTTGTGGAGGATTTTGAAAGCCTAACTTAAATTATGAAAAAATGTCTCAAAAATAACTTTCAAATTTCGAGTTTGCTGATTTGGCAATGTTAAAGTCCATGTTCAATATTTGTTTAAAGATTGCCATCAAACTGTTCAGATTATATTACCAGTCACTTTTAAACTACAAGAACTGTTCTCCCCAGTTTCAGCCTTAGTGAAAGTTCTGAAAACCTAACTGGCTACAATAATATTCTGATACGGCAATTACTATTCTTGATACATGCCAAGTTTAAAGCAGTTGCTCCTGTAAAAAAAGTGTGAAAGCACACTGCAAGTTCAGGCAATGTGCTTATACTAGCACTAAATTTCATAAACAAAATGCAGGCTCATAGCAGGACAGGTTGAGTTGGTTCTCTAGAGGCTAGACTGATCCATCTACATGGTCATTCATATCCAGGATGAACTGAATATATCTGTTACTACCAAATGCTCATCTAGCTCAAATAATCATCTCTTTCTGTAAAGAGGTAAGAATAAAATTCTATACATGGAAACAACAGCAATCAAAAGAAAAACCTGAACCAACCACCAAAACAAACAAACCAGCAAAGCCCCAGAAATGAAATACCAAAATCTGGTACTTTCTAATGTATTTGGAGAACCAGCACTCCAAGACATATTTAAGTGGTAAATTACCTTAGTGTTCACCATGTTTCTTAAATATTCTCAAATATTTCAGCATCTAGTGCACTTATGACTTCTATCAAACCTATTCATTACTGTAATACAAACTAGAAAGTTATATACAATAGCATGTCATCCTCTCACATTAATTCAGTATAAAGATTTCAAGTGATCTTGGCTGTGAATTCTTCAGGATAGATGCAATGCCTTTATTGTTTCCTTACTTTTTTTATACCCTTTCACAGGTGGAAGGTATAATCTACAGAATACCTCCATTTGTGCATAAAGCAAAACTTAAAAGATAAAGCTCCCTGTAACAAGCACGGATAGTTCTCTTTTCAAGAAAAGCTGTGACCTCTGAGAGATAAACATTAGTTCTGTAAAGCAATTATTTTCTGACACCTCAGCCTGGGTGTTTTCAATTCCCTCTTAAGCCTGCATGTTTATCATTGCCAAGGTGTCTGTTGCAAAACCAACTAAAAGTATGAGGTTTGTTCAATTTCATAAAAAATATACTGTTGTCTCATATAGATACCACCATTTTTTAAACTCCATGTATTAAGAATATGCTGCTGTTTATTTCATTTTAATAGCTACATTTTTAGACAATATCTTAATACACACAGATATACCTACACATTCTGTGAACTTTGATGTCTGTATTTCCCTAATTAATATTGAAGTCAAATAGACTTGAAGTATTTTACAATTAATTTTCTTTTACTGCATTGAAAGCCTACAACTTCTTGTTGCGAATTCAAAATAATGCCACCATTCCACATTTGGTTTATCGGTGCATGACTGTTTTTAATAAGATGGCTGTGAGTTATCAGGTTGACAGGTGCATTCATCCCAAAGTGCTGACTGAGCCCTCTCAGACACAGAGAGGATTTGAGAGGCAGCTTGTCCCTGGCTCACATGCAATAAGAAGTCTGGAAACACAGGACATGGCAGGGCGAGGAGTCATAGTTCCTTTTTCCTTAATTCTGCCTTAGACTTGTTAATCAGTAGCACACCAGGCTTGCACTAAGCTAAGCGTTTGAGGTCTGAAGACACAATTATCCAAGTCAGACACCACACAAGTGTGCAGTGCCCAGATTTTTCCATTTAATGGGCTTTAACAAATTGTTCAGGAATAACTTCATCAAGTAAGAGGTTATAGAAATGGCTTTGAGTCGAGTTTCTCATCTCCCCACCTCAAGGCTCCAATACTTTTGTTTAATAATGCAATAAGAGCCTTCATGATCAAAGAATGTCTAACTGCAATGAACCAAAAGGATGTCAGTCTGATAATATGGAAAGAATAATTTAATATCAGGTATTCTAGGGGAACAGGAACTTAATGTTTGAATCAAAATTTTTGAGAAAACAGGGAAATCATGTGTCATCAGGATTCTTAACCCTCTTTGGATTTTGTAAAACTAACAAATAGCTGTTAAAGATTTTTAGTGTTAACTTACAGTGAGGTTTATTTATTTATTTTTAGTCTAACTTTCAAGGTGGTGCTGTATTTGAACTTTCAGAGGAACAATCATCTAATAGGGCTGTGGCAACCTGTAGTAGGCATAACTGATTTCCCAAGGTCAGAACATATGACAGCCACAGAGAGTATTCAGTGATGTCAAGAAATGGTTCTTTTAAAATAACAAATACTCGTCACTAAGGACTGAAATTACCAAGATAAAAACTTCCTGCATTAACTAGAATGATCTCCTTACATGTCAATTACTGCATTTTGTGTCATTCAACACAAAAGCATTTCCCTATCCCATGCCCCATAAACAAAAAAATGAAGAATAAACAACAGCTAGTCATGGACAGGGGGAAGCTTTGGGCAAAGTATAAACAGATTCTAGTGGGACTTGAATCTCAGGCAAAAAAAATCCAGGGAAACAGAGACCTGTAATATTAGAATATCTTCTGCTATCAATTTTCCACAACAGAGCAAGAGTTCTGTGTAATTCTCTACAGACCCATTAGAACATTGTGTATTTATCTCATACCCACATATCTGTAAGGAGTAAATAAATTTTTTTCTGGAGTTGCTAAACTGCAGCTCCCCATGATCTACAATTGGATTAATAAAATATATTAATTCATGAATGATTAGTCACAAGCTGAATTCACAGAGCTGAAATCCAGCTCCACAGCCACCCATAAAAACATTTTTGTGTTACTATTCACAGACAAAGGATTCAAAAGGTGTCATGTGGTTGTAAATGTCTATTTTATACGTATACATCTTATCATATATTAATTTTATCTTTTCCCCCTTGTACAAGATCCCACCATCTGAAGAAAAAAAAATGGATTAATATAAATATGTTTCATAGGATAATACTCTGTTTTTCACCCTAAATTTTAGACACTAGAGTTATTTATGTTTCATGGGAAAAAAACAAAACAAAACAAGACAGTCCTTACTTCCTCCTCTCCTTCATTCACTCTGCAGTTTTGTGGAAAATTTCAAAATTCTTATTTTAATTTTTTTGTCATAACAGGATTGTAGTACTTTAGCTGGGTGGAATCTGAGAAGACTAAACACAGAAAGGTGATTGTCACTCTTTTTGGAGACATTCATAAATCTGATGGTGGCCTCAAATAAATAATGAAAACTGCTCCTGAGTGCAAAGATTATACATTGAAGTTCTTCTTTTCATTAGAAAATGGTTTTAAAATACTCTGGTGAAATGTGCTGCTTTTCTTTGTATATGGTTTCATTATAGAAACAATATCAGCACAGGATTTTTCTTTTATTAGTTTTACAAGGCCTTTTACTCAAAACGATTTATTAAAATCTACAGTACGGGGGAAAAAAAAAAAAAAAGAGCGCAGTCTGTGACTTAAAGAGATGGAGGGATTGGTATCCTGATCTTTTCATTAGATGTTCAGAAAGAAGTTATTGAATGATTACAGCAGTCAGGAAGTGCAGTCTGAGTATTGTTAACAGAGTTAAGCTTTAAAGTATTTATGAACAAGTAATTTAGGTATCTGACAAATGAACAGACAGCCCTAAATTAGAGTTGAAATTTTATAGGGATATCTGATGAGAACATGTCTGAATTACCAGCATCACAAAATCTGATGCATGTTTCTGGTCATGGGCTACCCATATTGAGTTCACAGTTTGCCATTTTGGGCTTAAGTCAGGACTTCTAACCCTGCCACTCCTAGGCACTACATTATTGATTGGTGTTGCTTCTTGCACCACAGCCAGTGCAGTTCAGCTCATGATCTGTGACAAAAGGAAGTTCAGTCAGTCTTCCTGAAGACAAACACAAAAGACAGATACAGGATTTCATTCCTGCTGTTTTCTTAATCTCGATAACAATTTCAGCTACCCAAGGCAACTGGCCCTTTAGAGGCTTGGGCTGAATTGAAATGACCTTTGGCTGAGGCACAGCTCATTGGTATGTGATGGAAGCGTGAGACTATACACATCAAGCTGTGCAGACCAATGACAGTGGGTCTATTGAGACACTGTACACATTTCAGGCATTTGTTTGGTTGTTGCTGGGTTTCTGTTTTAAACTGGCTACAGTCATTGACTGCCTACCTGTTTGCAACCAGTGTGAAATGTACCTCTGGAGCACGATCCAATTAAGTTTCATTCAAGACAAATTAAGACAGTGCCATAATGTGAATCAAAGCAGAGAAAATGAGAAAAATCAGGAAATCTACCTGAAAACTGCTCTCTGAACAGAAAAGGAGATGCATCCTTCCCACTTAATTCAGACATCCTTCCTTCTCCTTCACAAGGACATTTAGTTATTGTATGCTAGTTTTATGTTATATAACTAGAATGAGACAAAAAGTACCAACCCAGAGTTCTCATTGCCCACTGCCTGAAAACAATACTAAGTTCATCACAGAAACAAAAGGAAAAGACTATTCAAAAAGGAAATAAACAAATCCAACATTCTCATTTTTCAAAAATAATTTGTGGAGTTATTTTCCAACTTTCTCAACCCATGAAACATCCCTAAATGCCTGATGTGCATTCAGATCAGAGAGAACTGGGCACAGAGATCCTTTTGCCAAGGGCTGAAATGGAAATCTGTGCAGACTGTTATGACAGAATGGATACAAGTGCCAGAGTCACACCAATGTCACAGAGACTGCTTTATTTTCAGATTAAAACAAAAACTTTGGCTGGAAGTTTGGTGCTCACTGAAAACAAACAAGCATGTGTAACAACTGCCTGAACACATGCTAAATCCCACTGAAGAATAATGTCATAGCACCATCTTCTTTTAACCACACAGAAAATAATGTCTCAATATAATGGTGTAAGTACAATGTTTTGAAGTGATATCAATACTTACAGCTTTTCTCATTCTGGAAAGTCGCATGTTCTTATTGCATAAACTTTAACTCTCGCTGTTCTAGAGCTGCCTTTCACACTGTGTCTAAAAACTGATCTCTCCATTTTACCTTTCACCCTCCAGCATGTGCTTCTCATCTTGCCTAAATCTCTCTCTGCTCCCACATATTAAAAAATTCTCTTCTGCTCTCTCTGTATTTTCTTATGCACCTGATTTTTACACATATCCACTGACCACAAAGACATAAAAACAGTTACCTCCATAGTCCTCATTAGAAATTTTCCCCCTCCTATTATGAGCAGGTCTAGTAATCAACATCAGGAAGAGCAAGTATTGCTAAGAACTGCAACATGCTCAGTGTGCCTTTCCACCCCCCTCAACAAAGCTCGAAATGTTCAAGAAATACAGAAATTGTACTGTACTCTAACACCCACTCCCAAAAACCATAAAACATGCTTACATATAAACAGTGCTAATAGCATCATTTTCTGTTGCTGTGGGTGTCAGGCGAAAACACTGGAAAAAGTCTGAATCCCTCCTCTGAAATCTGAAGCTGCATGCTTTCAAATAAACATTTGTAGAAATAAACAGATATGTTTAGACATACATATTCCAGACATCGTAAGAGTTTCCCTCTACCTCTTTTGCAGAGACAGAACAATCATTCAGTACTATGTCCTGTAAATAAAAGTATTTATCCTATCTGATAAAGACTACAGAAAGAAATATTTACAAAAGTTTTAATTTATGACTGCTAAGTTATAAGCTACATAAAATGTTTCTACAAAGCAAGCAGTTAGATAACTTACACTACAGACAGAGCATAACCCACAGCCCCTGAGTTGAGCTCTCTGACCCCAGGGCTACTGTGGTGCAGCACAGCTGTGTGACCTTGGCTCAGCCCTACTGAGAAGGTTGCTGTTAAGCTTTGAGAATACATCAACGGGAGCCACATGAAATAAGTAATAACACAGGTAGAAGATGAATTGTTGCAATGACAATAGTTGGCAGATCAGGGAATCACAAGATAAAAATACAGACATGGAAAATGTAACACCTTAAGGAAAAAGCAGGTAACTCGAATACAACAAATCAGCAAGAAAAAAGGTCATACATTTCCAGGATTACGGGAGGTGACATTCCACACCTGACTGACCACTTACTGGCCATCAGAGATTACTCAGGAGTCTCAGAACTGATAAGTATATTAATACTTAACCTGATACTGTACCTATCCACTGTATCTATTAGCCACACACACAACTGCTGTTGTGTTTTTAAGCTGTGTATATCCTCCTTGCACAGGGGTTCTTGCATGCAGAAGACAAAAGTGCATCCCTAAGGAAAAGTGTCTCAGTAGGAAGGGCTACAGAACTGGTAGAGAAAGATTATAGCCCAGGTTCTTTGGGCTGAAAGGTAGACACTTCAGAAGCAGAATAATGCAACAGGAAATTCATGTTTTGGCAGCCTTCCTGTGCTTGTGCAGTATCATACAGCAATATCCCTCAGTCAAGTTACCAATCTCCATTGTCTTAAATCAAGACTTATTGGAGAAAGGATTAAGGAAAAAAAATCAATGTAAACACAAACTAAATAGTTTAAAACATGTCTGCTAGATGCAATGAGCAGTTTTGCTAGAAAGGAAAAATAGCATAATCATCCTGTGTTGACTTAAGCATGATTTAAATTCTTGAATTTCAAACATCCTTTATTGAAATCGTGAAAGTGAGCTCCTCTAGATGCTGACAAGTCATTAGGCTGCCATGTTTTCCTCTCTTGGATTAAATATGGAAATTCACAGAACACATCCTTCTCTATCTTAGGTATCACTCATTCAAATTATGGTCAAAAATTATTGAATTTGATTTATCACTGTTATCTTCAATCTTAATAGACATTATCTTACAATATTACATTCTGTTCTTTGTACCAACTTCTCTGCTAAGAGAAAGCTTTGTTTTGATGATGGTGGTGATGGCTTCACCTCATGCAGCAAGAAAGGGTTCTACTATTTTTTAAATGTCTCATCGCTTCTGATACATTAGTACGCACAGTAAATTTAAAGAAACAAAACAAAACCAAGCCTTTTTCTTCTCATTTCCCAAAAGAATTGTGTTCCCCAGATTGCTGAAATAAAATATGCCTGGGCTAAATGATTCACCAAACCCTACTAAATCTTAACACTCTGGTAACATCGATTAAATGTTTTCACTGGTTATCTTCAGGTGACTCCATGCATCCAATAATTCCAGTTCTAACTTCTTAATCCTAAAAGTAAAAGTGCTCTTTATGCGGGAATCCTGGATAGATAACCAAGAAAGAAATCATTTAAGGCATACATTGTTGGTGCATTTACAAGCTGTGTGAATGCAGATTTTGCAATATCTGACACAAAGACAGAAGTAATGTTCTTAGAAACAAAAAGCAGTTGGATATATTTTCTATTCTCCATATTTTTCAAGTAGGAACTAAAATTTGGGAATTAGAAAAAATGCAAAAGGCTTCTTTTTTTTTTTTTTGTGCCTCGAACTGGAAAAGAAGGAGTTTCATTATTATGGAAATGTAATTCTGTCAAGCAGGATACACAGAGGCTCAAGATTTTAAAGTTTCCACAAAATGTTCTACTAACTAGCAAAATAAAAATAAACACAAAAGTTTATTGTTTCTGTGCTAAACATAACAAAGCTTTAAGAAAATTACTTTCTGGCTTTATTAAACAAGAAGTCATTTACTTCAGAGTTGTATAGGAAGAAGATTCATTGACTCCAGACAATTTCTGGATGCTTCTATGTATTTTTCAGGCTTCCATTAGGAGATTTGTCAGTGTAAAAGACTTATTCAGTCCAGAAGCATGTTGGTAGTGATTCTTACTGAAGAAAGCTGCAATACTATTAACAGTTGCATAATAAAAGCTCCCAATAATTAGTGCAAAACAATTAGGAGGCACTTAAGATTAACACTTACCTGGTCTGTATCTCCTCTTTTTGAATTTGGCTTTCTACCAGAACTAATGTGTTTGACAAACATGGACTAATTATTTAAATGGAGAAGTCCCCTACATAATGTGCCCTTTGGAAGCCAATTTAATTAATGCCAATTAAAACTCCTGACTAAAAGCTATAATAGTCTGCTTATTTTATGCCACCTTTCTCACTAAAGCTTATGGCAGAAAATAAGGTAACATTAAGCAGCTGCCTAATGCCTCTGTGCAAGTGAAGAACTCCAGAAAGGTCACAAGACCATTTCTGTGTGTGTGTAAGCTGCCTGTTTGTCTGGGTGTGCACATGCATATGCACACATGGGCATAACTCTGCATGTATGTATATATACATATACATGCACAAATATGAAGCATTTTGTTAGACTGAGAATTCCTGCAAACTAGATGACTTGAAAGAAAGAGTTCTTAAAGAGGTCTTCATCATGCATACCTTCCCTTGCTTCACTTATTTGATTAATAAAGTATTTTACCTATAAAGTAAGGACATTTGTCAGGCAGAATCATTGTATATCTTCTTTTAACCTTAAAAGGTTTAAATAGCAGAAACAAACTGTGGTCACATTCTTAGTAATATCCTTATTTCCTCTGATCCAACACAAAAATAAGCATTTGAAATTGTACTCCTTCACATCCCAGATGAGACCTAACTCCAAAATTATGGGTTGTTCTGAACATGGCAGTTTTGCTAAAAGAAAGCAGAGGCATGGATTAGGGAGTTCTTTAAAGATAGGAAAGTTTTTTGTTCTTATGTAGAGCTAAAACTAACATTTTAATGTTTAACAGGAAAAAAAAATCTGGATAATCTTATTCTTGAACGATATGCAATAACCATCTATAGACTATATATTGAAACCTCACTGCTCCCAGCTATAAACTATTCCATAAATAATTTCTTCTAAATCATCATCCTTATTTATACATGTCACTTTAATTATTTTGGCTATTTAAAGTATACTTGAAAATGTTTATAAATTAAGCTTGATCCATATTTAAAATATCTTTTCCTTATCAGAGCTGTATAATTGTCCTTACTGGTGAAGAGAAGTCAAGCCCTGTAAGAAGGCACAGAATGAGATCTTGTTTAGCACAGACCCATAGACTACAGACTTATCACTAATTAGACACATACTAAATATCTAATTTCCATAGCTCTTAATATTAGGTCCCTTTAACTTTTTAAACTAGGTTATCTGGAGATGGAGAGAGCAAGAGCTTATATTCATAAGAAAAAAGTCTATATATGTTGCCCCTCCAGAGTTTGAGAGACACTTCAAACAAGTATCAAACCTCAGCCAGCAAAAGTATTAGAAAATTTGTCCAGGAGTTTAAATAATATTTGTCCATGGATTGAAATAATTGCATTTCTGCTTGATGTGGTAGCTATGCAGTGAGTGTATCCATTGAGAAGTGTTCATGTCTATCTTTTTGCTTGTCTTGAAAGTAAAAGCAGTCACATGGTCATCCTGCCTAGACAATTATCCAAGGCATCTAAATTAGGAAGAAAAGACACCATCAGCTCCCTCTGCCTCTTTATTGGAAATAGATAAATACCTCTAAGAGTTAATAGAGATCTTAAATGGGCCTCATTGTTTATATATATTCCAAGACCTTTTCATTAATTATACAAGAAGTAGGCTCTTAATTTAGGTTTGCTACACCGAAGTCCTAAAATTGAATGCAATGAATCAAGGCCTAAGGGTTCCTTCACTACAGTGGAAAGAATGATAAGTACTTTCATTAAAAAAAAAATCCATGTTGTAAACCACTAATAAACAAACGTGGTCTTTCTCAATCTTGGTTTGCTCAATGACTTACATATGTAGACATAATATCTATATGTATACATAACAATGTCCATATTTTGTATCAAGTTATTAAACTCAAAGGGAAAATAAATAGGTAAAAATATACTTATTTCTTGACCTAATTGGAGCATTCCATTGTTTATGTTTCTACCTGAATGGTACTTTCTGTAAAATATCTGAAGTTTGAGAAGTAAGAATATGGAAGTAAAGTTTTCTTCCACGCTCAGCACAAACATTAATGAGCTTGTCAACTACTAGACAGTAGACAAATTTTTTTGTAATAATAGTATCTACTACATTTGGTTGGACAAACAAAAAAGGAAAATCGTGATAAAAGCAGATGCACGGATGCAATCTTAGGTCAAATAACGTTATACACTGACATTGCTAGTCCTGCTACTATCTCTGTTCAGCAGGACCTAGTAACTTTTATAAATGTGTCCTTTTTTGTTCATCCTGTTCATTCTGCTAGGGTGGTGACGTGCTCTTTCCTTTTAATTCTTCTGGTATTTCATTCTTTAATGCATTGTCTTTCAAGCTTTCACTCATGCTCCCACTGCTTCTGTACTCCTTAGAACCCTTTTCTTCATTCAGTGTAGGACTTAACCAGAACTCAGAGCAGTGCTGAAAGACAGGCCTCAAAATACTAATGATGGCCAAGAGGTCACTGACTTCTCCTTTGTCTTCAAATTTTAAGGTTTGCTTAAACTTTATTTAACATATATCTAAACAACTAAGCAAAATTAAATCACCATTTACTACCTTTAAATTGTTCCTGAAGTGGAACATCTCAAAATGGAATAATTCAAAAATAGAATCACAATTACAGGTTAGAATCCTAAGTACATGATGATGTAGAGAAATACTTTACCAATAATTTTAAATACCATGATCAACTGATATTTTCCATCCTATCCCTTCCATCCAACACAGGAACAACACAAGGTTTGTCCTAATGCAATAGATGCATCTTTTGGTTTTATTTTTTAACTCAAAAAGTAGATTTTAGAAGATGTGATGGGACATTTAAAGAACAAAAAGATTTCAGAATACAGCTAATTAAGTAAAGCAATTAAGTTATTTAACTAAAATAATTAAATTACTTTTAAAAAGCATGACATAAAACTGTGTAGTTTAATTAAGCTCAGCTTTTTCTAGGTTGTCTGACACAAAAGGAAAATACAAAACACAAGAAATAATACAATCTAAGTGATGGATTTATTTTTATATGCACACTTCTGCAACACAACTACTACTGTTCTTGACTCTTTGTGCCCTACGTTATCTTATAACAGCATTAGTCATAGGCTTAGCTGCTCTCCTATTTTTCCCTTGACCTTCAAGCTGTACAAGCACTGTTGTCATTTCTTTATTATTATCTGCTCCTATCTTTATTCCCTTGGCCAAGCCCTGGCCAGCTTGCTCATTTTTATCATTGCTTTGCTTTCTTTCCTGGATTTGGACACATCATTATAAATGGGATAATTCTGATTACACTTACTATGTAAGGAATTAAAAAACAGTGACAAGACCCTGTAGATTCAACTATAGGTAGTTCATTTAAAAGAATAAAACTGAGACTCAAACAAACAGAATTCCTTTCTGAACACTGCCACTTCTTTCTTGAGCAGTACGGAACAAACAGCTACCACATCTGGCATTCATATTCCTCTGTAAAATGGATACGACTTCTGTGTCTGGATCTTGTGACTCATTTCTGCAAATTAGTTCATGAGTTAGAAAGTGATAGCACCACATATAGTATGAAAAAAGCTTTATGAAAGCCTGAACCAAAGATTGTGAAAAATTCAAAAGTAGGCAATGGAGCATGGTAGGTAAACTTGGCTGACAAGGACACTAGAAAGTGAACATTATGTTTTACTTAAAGGCAATAAGAACAGTACAAAGTTAGGATGGATTTTCTGGCCTGTTTCCCAAGCATGAGGGAGGAAAAGGCCATTTTAGGCCCAGCTGAAGGAAACAAAGAATATCCTGAAGACCGAGATTATCTGGTATATTTCACCGTGCACTACTTAAATTAGTTTGGGAATAAAGATTTTTTTTTTCCTGAACTTCATCAATTCTTTTTGACCTAGATACAGCTGATGAAGACGATCTATTAATTATGTCATATACTGTCAGACACTAAATAAGAAAAGAATAGAAGAAAAGCGTGACCTTAGATTGTAGCAATTAGGATTGCAAAGTCTGGAATAACAAAGCAGCAGTCCTATATTAACGTCTCAGCTTTTACCATCATACAGATATGAATGATAACGATAAGGTGTTTATGATAATAATAAGCTGTTTGACTTATTTCCTATGTAGGAAACCATTTTTATATTAGAGGTGATGACCTCTGCAATGGACATTGCATACTACGAAATTTCAGACATTACAGGCTATGAAAGTTCTTTTTCATGTCTTTAAAAGAGGATCGTAAATGAAGGGCAGAGGGATTTAGGAATCTAACCCTCATTGAAAAATACTGATACTTTTAATTAATATGATTTTTCTCATTCCTCCTCATCATATATGGTCTTATCTTTACTTTGCATAGCAGCATTTTTAAGAGTGTTTTCTTAGTTTGTTTTAGAGAAGGCAGACTCGTATCTAGCTGTATGGTCTATTCGCTATGAAGTAAACTCCCAGAAACAGTGACGTGGGTGGATCTCATCAGCAACATATGATCTGTTGTTCAGACTGCACCTAAAACTACCACCATGTTCACTGACTTTGCCACCTTTCTGCTTGATAGAATTCACTGTGGTGCTACAGGAATCATTTTATTTATGTTTTATGCATGGCATCAAGCAATGCTTTCTGGCTCCAGCAGTGACTAGCCGTTTATCAAATATCAAGCTAGGTCTATGTCAATATTCCCCAAGTCTGCTGTTTCTACAGTTGTCAATACGATAAGTTTTGACAACCTCATTTTGCAAAAGTGCCATAACACAGTCGCACTTTTGAGTGTCTTACGGCTGAACTTTTTATGAAACAGTATACAGATTTTAACTCCAACTCTCTTGCCTACAAAAAAATAGAGCTTCTCAAAAACGGTTGTGTTTTTGAATGTAAAATAGCTATATAGATGATCCATGGTAACTTTCAGGTAAGAAATTATATTTCTCTTCTCAATGTTTTGGAAATATCTTGGACATCTGGTTCAGCAAGCTGCAACAGCATAGAGTCCTGCTGGCTATCATTTGTCACTTCTATTGCTTCTGTTAAGTTTAAAATTGGCTTTTACTTCTTTTCTGCATGTTCCTTCTGATGATGGGGCTGTTCTGAATAAATGAAGTCACCAGAAAACTTTATCACATCTCCGTTTTTCATGGTATATATAGTTTGCACTTCATGTTTCACATGGCTGGCTTTATACATACACTAAGGCTTGTGGTTTTTTTTTTTTAATTTAGGCTAATTAAGAAAAAAGTTTGCTGAAATTTAATGAGCACTCCCTTTTGTGACCTATTATTGTGTACTAGAATCTGAGTTAGAATTAGTTGGAATTCATTTTGCCTTTATTTTGCATGTCATTATTTAGGTTTCCACCTTCTACAGCAACACTAACCTCTGGAGCACTGTGCTTGCCTTTCTTCCCTTTCAATTATTCAGGCATTAGCTGATTAACCAAGCTTCTGAAAGTACATCTTTCTTAACACTGTCTACTTTGAGTTTAAGTTAAATATCTATATCTAAAAACTCTACTAGCTAAATAGATGTAACAAATATATTTCTTTTAGGAGTTAGTCATCAGTTACAGCTCCTAAGCTCTTCCTTCAAGATCACTTAAATCTGTTCCTGTCAGTTTAAGTCAAATTAGAATAGTGCTACTGCAGCCCTGAACTAGGGCATCCAGTCTAAACTCTGCAATGGTTTAGATAAACAGTTTACTGTCAAGTCTTCATGGAAATGGGTGCAAATATTCTCATAGTCTTTAAGACACCTCAACGGACAAAGCTTTCAGGAGTTCAGGGCTCTCTAACAGCAGTAAGGAGGATTAAAAATCTCTTCTTTATATATTCCATAAATATACTTCTTCCTTTTACATATATTATACCTCTTTCCTAATACTGCTTCCAATGATTTGCAGCTCAGATATTAAGTTTGATGTTGTTTGTCTATTAACTCCTGATGGATCTTGCTTGAATTCAGGTAAATATTTTGCATCTTCACCACACTTTTGCAAAAAGCTCTCTACAGCTATCATCTACTTAGTGATAAACCACCTCCTTTTGCTAGTTTTGTGTATTATTATGCTGGTTCTTGTGAATGGTTGCTCCGCAGCCCCTCTCTCCATGAGAGTCCTGTTCCGTAAACAGCCACGATACACAGTAAGCTACATCTGTTCCACATTGCAGTGTCTTAGCTTACTCTATCAGTCCTTGTATGAAAATTGTTCCATCATTTTGGAACCACCCTTGGACCATCAGTCTTTTCCAGTTCTGTCATACAGTCCTCAAGATAAAGGGAAAGAACAGTAAACAGTCCTTAAAGTATTAGGTACATAGAGCCAGTATATTCTACAAGCCTATTCTAAAGCCTATTACAAAAGTTATGACTGAAATGATGACATTGGTCATCTTCCTGTTAATTTATAATAAAGGTACAAGGCAAACTTTACATTTCAGCATGTTATTTGTAACTCCTTCTTCAATTTTCTTCATATATCAGGAAGCTCAGGGTTGCGTTTGTTTTTGTTGAGCTTCATAAGCCAATTCCTTCAGCTCACCAAGGTTCTTGTTGTAAATTGACTCCAGCCAGCTGCTGCACACAGTCATTCATTCAGTCCCCCACTCCCAGTAGGACAGGGTGGAGAACAGGAAGAGCAAAAATGAGAAAACTCATGTGTGAAGAGACAGTTTAATAAGTGAAACAAAGAGAAAAAAAATGCTGACAAAAGGAAAAAAAAAATAGCCAGTCAGTCTGAACAATGGCCACCTTGGAAGAAAAAACATCCTTCCCCCACCTTGTTCCTCTACCCTCTGTTTTTACTGACGTATTTAATATCCCTAATAAATGCCTAACAACCAATTAGACATTAAATTGTTGATCAGTCCCTAAGCCCAGTTATGCAGTCAGTTTGCGCACCCTTGTAGTCCACCTATAGAAGCCTTCTCCCCACCCTGGCTACTGGAATGCTATCAGCTAAAGTAAGCAGCATCCATTGCTCTCTTTGCTTACAGGGCCAGTCATCCTGGGGACTGAAAAGAAGCTGGCAAAGCCTGTATTTCCCTAGATACTCCTTATTTCCCTTCCTCAAGATGGGTGTGACATTTTTGCCTTTTACTGTCATCAGGGTTATTGCAGATCCCTATGGTCTTTCAAAGTTAACAGAGAATAGACTTGCAATGACATCAGCCATCTCCTTCAACAGCACATCAGCCAGTCCCACAACTCTGTATGTCCAGTTTGCTTAAGTGATCCCTAAATCAATCTGTGACTCCTTTCAACACGTACTGAAAACAAAGTATTAGTATATTTCGATAAGTTATTTCTCTGAGTTTTTTAAATGCTTCCTCCATATCCAGATAGTTTGGGGATTATTAATCAAGAAAAATATTTAAACATTTTCTACACCACAAATACATAAAAATCTTCCTGTAAGAAAATATCATATCAAGAATAGTATCAGCCAAGATTATGCTGTATATAGGAACACCTCCATCATTTGCTTTTAGATTATATCAAGAGTCCTCTTGAATATCAAATATACACAAATGCTGGAAACACACTGCAAAATTCTCAGCTTCAAAATATATTTTACTAGAGTATCTATGTTTTCAAATATGGTTTTGTTTACATTGAAGGAAACTTCGCATTTTAATATGCTTAAAAGCAAATAAAGATTCTAGCTGTGGACACCATTACGTGCTCCACATGATTAGTCACCATATTGATTGTTAGAAATGGACACAGCATGTCAGCTTTTGTTGTTTTGTTTTGTTTTGTTTTGTTGTTTGGGTTTGGGTTTGTTTTTTTTTTTTTTCCCCTAAGAGCAGTTTATTCAGACTTAGGTTGCGGTAATGCACTATTGATAATTGTTGTCCAATCCAATTTTTCTTCTTTATTTCCTTTTAGCCAATAATTTTCGTGATGTTTAAAGAGTACAGTATATTTATCTTCACATGCAATCTTATTAACCGAAGTGCTAAAACTAATCACTATTTACTTCCGTACATCTCATTAGAAAACTGTTTTGAACTTTTCAGCACCATTTCAGCCTGCAGCTACATCAGTGGTATTTCAAATCACAGCTTCCGCACTTCAAAGTAAACACTTGCAAGACTAGGTAAAAATCCTCCATGAGGGTGCAAAGATTGTTATTTGGAAAAACATCATTACTTGGCAAATTGTCAGCAGACAAATGAAAAACTCAGAAGATGGAAAGCTAGGACACTGCTGACACTCAATAGGAAGATGAAAAGTAAGGAGGATAATACAAAACTGTCATTTGGTAAAAGATGCCAGCGAGAGGCTTCAGCATTGTTTAAATTGACTAGTGGGACTTCAGGAGCACACCTGTTGTGTCCATAAGACTAAGATGCCACATGAAAAGTGTGCACTATCCGTGTCCAGGTATGGATCATTTTTGCCTCCTGTAAAATGTTTGAATCAGAAAAAATCCACATCAATAAACTTCCAAAAACGAAGCACTGGTTTCAAGTCTGAAATGCAGTATTTGTCCCTGATGTAAAGCAAAAGGGAAAAGCTCGGCTTTCTTTCAGTCTGTGTTCCGTTATCTTATTCTGCCTATATTTAATAAAAATCTTCTTTTTGAAGACTAGCAAATGGAAATAAATCCATCAATAGATAGATAAATACATAGGTAGGTAGATAGAATGAGTAGCAAATACTGTAGTCAGGCATGTGATGCTGTTTGTCATTGCATAAACTCCTGATATATTAACAGTGTATCAGGAGTCCCATAACAAAACGTCTTCACAAATCCTACTTTTGATGGAAACATCAGCAAAATAGATGAAGGGTGAAATAGCTTCCTTTTTCTTTTTTTTTGGAGGGGGAGGTGAGGATGGGGAGGGCAAGGGGATGCAGGGGTGGGTGGTAGAACACACCAGCTGTTCTGACCTGGGTTCTGTGTGATATTACTGTAATATTTTGCCCCTTTTGTGCTAGATCTACAGACAGGCAAGTTCTTGCCTGCCAGTCCTATCAGTGCAGCACAACTACAGTGAACTTGATGCTCACATTTCGTTCTGTAAAGCAGCCAGTAAAAAATGATATGCACTACCTGTGTAAGGTGTATGTGACTGGGATGAATGGCATCGTCCTGGAAAATCTAGACCAACTGATACCAGTGTTCACTTGTATGTCTGCAGTTCTGACACCATATACTGGGACTGTGTAAATTAGTCCAGCTGGGACTGGTGCTGATAAAAGGGTGATCTTAATTCATGTTAGGCTCATGACACCTGTAATGCTATTTGAATTTCTGGTTACGGAGTTCCTGACATACAAAAATCTTCAGTAAACTCTACATGAAACTTGGTTGCTTTATTTCTGGATGTACCTAATCCTCATTTCAGTTCAAGTCAAGGTTTTGCTTTTGATCATGGCCACATGCCACATTGGCTGTGATTTTGGAGCACAGAAACTGAGCTTCTTTTGGAATCTATAATCTTTTAGGTGAGTACACTGAAAAGTGCACTCCAGGAGCCCTTAATATGCTTCAGCTGGTGGAACTAACATACCAATTAGCCTGCTGAACTAAAATAGAGCTAGTCCAAAATATAGTTTCCCTTCTCCCCTCCAAAATACAGATATTGTGAACAGGAGGTCCTCATCACCAAATTTCTCTCTCCATAGATCTCATCTTATTGCACTATCCTGTACGCTAATGTAAGATACAACCTCACTTTAATCAACTAACCAAAACCTTTCTGCCCTAATATTCTAGGTTGTCCTTTAGCTGCTTTATCTTCCTGCTATCTGACTCTTTCTCTTGAGGTGTCTGCGGTTTGCCAGATAATGTTTTTTTCTCAAGATTTTTGATGCTGACTGATATATGAACTAACTTCAAATATGCTGTTTGCACTCTTAAAAAAGAATACACACTATCTCCTCACTCTTGACAACAGCAGAACAGAAAATGCTTTTTCACATATTAGAAAATGACTTAATTGAAAAAAAAGACTCATGTTCATGTTTAAAGCCAACTAGATTCTTATGGATTCAAAATATTTTTAAAAATATGAATACACCAACTTTTAGAAAAATACAAGAGAAGTGAAAAGATAAAAGATGTTCTTGCAGTTGATCACAGCAAACTTAGCACACGATCAATTCCATTATGGCAGACAGAAGAAGCTAACTTACTGTTGAAACATCCATTATACTATGAAGCAAAAAGATGAATCATATATTTAAAAATGCCAAGACAAATAGGAAGACTATATAATTTTAAAATGGAAAGAAAAGAACATAAGCTTTATAGACTGTCTACAGCAGTAGGCCTACCTGTAGAAATCCTAAAGTTATGACAGAAATAAATGTTGCCAACACTATTCTGTAAGAGAACAAACCACTGTTTCTTGTGGATTACAGCTGAATTCCAAAAAATTACAAGTTATCACCATTGCTTGTATTCTTAAAGTAACTAATTATATGGTCATGAATAAATCACATAATTGCACATAAATTTTGTCCTTAGGAAAGGATAAGAAGGTTTAGAAGAAGGGAGAAACAGTATAAAGGTAGCATCCATGAAGTGAGTGGACAGAATCAGCAGAATTTGAATTTTGACACTCAGCAGGCCCTTGTTCCATCAAAGTGTTTGTAAATCGTATCAGCAACTTAAGCATGAGCCATACCTCTAAAAATCAATAGAACCATGCATGATCTTAAAAGTAAAGCTACTTACAATTTTTACTGTGAATTATCTTAAACCTGAACTTTCTATGTTGAAGTTACTACTACTAATCTTCTCAACAATTCCCTGAAACTGGGAGTGTAATGGGCCCATCAGGTAGTCTTGAACATAGGTTTTACCCTGTAATAATGGCAGGAGATAATGAGTTCACAGAAGGTGATTGCTAGTCCAGGTGATTACCAGAAAGCTCTGAACCTCCACTGCACAAATTCCCATAGGACGTATAAATGTACAGGTATGGGACGCAGGAAACAATCGAACTCTATATACTCTGACTGCCTTTCAGTGCTCTTTGCACCTGATAATTATAAAGCTTTGCAGCTATAAATTCTTGGACAGAAAAGGCTCCTGAAAGCAGTACACAAAGAATTTCCTCCAAAACTGAACACTGAATAAGCTTTTAGGATGTTTTTTTCTCCTGTTGAATTTCTTTATTTTCTTTCCTCTGTTTCTTCTCATATTGTATGGGCAATCCAACATTTAATCCTTTGTACTTTGTAAAAGAATCGAGACAATAATGTACCTTAACCTGAATGCTAGTCCTTCTATTTTTTCTTATTGTACTTTTATAGAGAACTATTTTACAGCCTGTAAATCTAAAGGCATTTGGTACTTTACATGTCAAAGTTCTGTAAGGGTACTTCTTGATTTTGAATTGCTAACTTCTTTTTCTTACCTCCCCATGGTAGGGTTGTTTGTTGGGTTTTTTTTGTGGAATCCTATTTTACGTGGAAAATTATCGTAATTAAAATCAGATATTGTAAGATTCTTTTATCCCACTGTTCCTACATGCCTGAATTTTTTGAAATACTTGTCAATTTGTGTTAAGACAAATAGGAAATGCTGTAATTATTTATAGCTACAGTTAAAAATGTGGGAATTGAATAATGAAATACAATAGCGTTGTACAGACTCGGCCCAGCAAGCGGAAAAAACACCAAGATGCTAGAAACACAAAGATTCACTTCACGTGATATCTCAGGACACCTCAGCCATTTAAAGACTAAATTATAAGTATGGAATAAAATCCATAAAAAGTCTCAAGTGTGTTATGCCCTGCTTACAAAGAATATATATATTCCACCATAAAATTAAACCTCAAACCTCATGAAAGGAAATCAAGTTCTAGCTTTGACAAAAATTTAGCTCACATTCTAAGGTGATACAGATCCACTGGTATGTAAGTTCTCTTTCCATGTATTTATGACAACTTATGCAATTTTAAGATCTACTGATTGGCTGCACATCTAGACACATTGAAAGGATAAATTTAACAAAACAATACAATTTTGAAGGTAGTCAGAGAGAAAGATGAAAAAAAATCTGGTGATTAAGAAAGCTTGAAGATACAGATAGTATCCAATAGTATCCAGTATTGAAAAAAAAAAATCTGGCACCAAAATAAATCTAGTTGCAAGTGTGACTATACTTTTACAGCCATTGACTATTAGGTAGAGTAATACAGTTGAGTTTTAGAGACTTTAAAAAAAAATCAGTATACCAATACTAGAAGCAATCTGCTCAGTGAAACACATTGTAAAAATATATCTTTGCCTTTTTCTTCTAAAATATGCAGTTTTCTTGGCAAACAGTCATCTAAGAATTTTATATTTTAAGAAGTGGTGCAAGGAACTCCCCTTGCAGATGACCTCCAGGGCTAGAAATCTATACAAAAATGGTTCCAAACCATTGATTTTCCATCAGACGTGCAACAAGACTAGAAAAAAAAAAAAAATATATATATATATATATATGATTTATCAAAACAAAGGGACTAGGTTTCACAGGAACAAACATAGAGGTTGGTGGAACTGCTGACATAAGTTTTTACGGGTACAAACATTTTATGTCAGTATACATCAATGGTACACTGAATTTGTGATGAAAGTTGTATTGTGTCAATTATACACTGCTACTAGAATTGTTTACCATATGTGAAATCATGACTAGAAAGGATTAAAAGCAGACGTCAAACAATACATTTTCCAACTGTATTTTTGATTCAGCATAACTTGCCCCACAATTTGTACACTGCAGATACCCTTAGATGGAGGTATATAGCTACTTCTGATTAAATTTCTTGTGTCTAATTGCTCCTTGTTTTCTCCCACAATTCTTACAGCAGGGAAATTGCTCATTTATGTTTAGATACAGCAAAACAGAATGATGTTCTGAACATATCCGTATCATTTTTCTGCCCTCCTCACCCTTTTTTAAAAGGTTTACACCACTGTCAGCAGTGTGAGCATGATGAAGGCTCCAGGTACGGTTCTCCTGTTGCCCAGAATTTTGTTCAGGGGGAAAAAAAAAAAAGTAAAAAAAGTTCTGTGACAGCTGTTATTGTTGTCATTGGTAGAAGTCTGGTGAAGGAGATTTAAGGCAAAAATAGTAGAAAGTTACTCTATTTTCCCACTGGGATGTTTGTTCACTTTGTCATTCTCAGGATTATGATTCTGAGAAAAGATGTATTTTGTTATTTGCATACCTAAAAGCTACATCAATGACTTCTGAATGCTGAATAATAAAAATAAAAGTCTAGATCTTAAATAGGGGAAGAGGAAAATCACTGTTCCAAAAAGACAAAAAAATCGTCCTTATTTAATATTTGTGTGATGGGTTGTCATCTAAAGGTTTATTTGAAGCTGCCAAAAAAAAGGCAGATGTTGTTTGCGGTTCTCAGCAAGAATAGCAGTAAAAAACAGCAAAGGAGGTAAATTCATATTTCTTTAAGTGCAAGCAGCTTAGTCAGCTGAGGTATCTGCATTTTTTAGAATGGTGAGCTTTGCCTCCTATTGTACGGTAGAGCTTCAAGTAAAAAACAGATGTAAGTGCTGCAGCAGTAATGGCCAGCAGTGAGTGGGAATATCGTGGCACTCAAGGGCTCTGAAGATAAGTAGCTACACTAAAACAAATCCTTCAATGCAGTGTGTAGTAACTGACAGTCATCTTATTTGAGTGTTTACTCAGCCACTGAATTATACTGAGGTCTGCTGTCTTTGCATTTCCCTTCCAAGACCAGAAAAAAAAAAAAAAAATATATATATATATATATATTTAAAGCTGTTTCCTCCCCCAATGTTTCATTCCTTAATCTTCTTGTCCAAAAGCTCACTCAGAGACAACATCCTTCCCACCCACATTAATCCTTCACCAACCTTTTACAAGTCCTGCGTTTCTGTTAGCCTTTTTACACATAACTTTTCATTCATCCAACTGCTGTATCAGTAAAAGTTGACTGATCATCAAGGTAGTTGTTTCCTTTGGGCTACAACCTGAAAATTTGCTTGAAGAAATGCTGAGCTATTTGACATGTATTTATTTGATCATGGACTCAAGGACAAAGAATTTTCCAGCTTGTATCCAAACTACATCCTGTTTGCAAGTAAACTGAATTTTGTTGTATATCCTGTCATGGTCAATCAGAATTGATAATCCATCTCTGATATGGATATACTCACCTTCTCAAACTGCCACTTGACATGTTCATTGAGATTATATTCTTGCACAATATGCACATAATTGAATGGCTAAGACTATCCAAATGGAACATAGATGGCACTGAAATACCTCACATTGAAATTTTGTTGTCTTTCAAAATACTGCTAAGCATACCATTTTCCTAAAAGCAACTCCACATCATATACTACTCTGTGTAAGTCTCTTGCTTTCAAAGTACCTCAAAATATAGTGATTTCCACTGCTAATAAAATCCCATGTGTTATAGAAAAGACATATTGCATTTTTTTTGCTTAATTTGTCAAATTATAAAATGACACTGGCAGATTAATGAGCCCTTTCCTAAACAAAACCCAATGAAATATTTAAATCCTTCCTCAGTGCTTAGACTGGGACTTGTGATCAATAAAAACTATTGCCTTGGGATGAGTTTTACCCTGAAGACTACTGAAAAATTGATTGTTAATCTACTGTTCCTATGCAAAAAAAAGGACACCAACAGAAAAATGTCTGAAAGCTAACTGCAGGAGATAATCTATTCCACCCATTATGCAAGATCAAATATATCTGGCAAAGATGTTTGCCAAATGCCTGTAAAAAATCATTGTTGAAAGACATTCTTCCACCTCCTTTGAAAGTCATAATTAGTTTATTTCTTTTATTATCACACCTAACCATTTTTTACTTTAAAAAACAAATCCCAAGCAATAAACACATCTTCCCCCCTCAAAACAAGCAACAAACTGATTTTCTCTTATTTCATGCACAGGAAAAACAGTTAATCAGCCTTCCCAGTAGACTGCAAGAGTTATCCCATACCCCTTCCCGGACCTAACCTTTTAAAGAGAAAGGTGCTTTCTTTGCACCTCATATTTTAAAGCGATAAAATTAATGTCACACTTCTCTGTTGGAATCCCTGCAGTTCGTCTGCCTCTCACCTCCGAACCAGGCAGTATTCCAGAAAAGACCTAACTAACTCCTAACAGTGGAATCTCCTCTGTCTTCTACACCAAACAACCTTTCAGCATGAAATGTCTCTCTCTTGCAACTGCAAAATAATATTGAACAAAGTTAATTGGCTTGCTATTTTGTCTAGTATGCTGCCTTCTGTTACCCATTTTATATCTGCGATTTTGTTTATTTTTGATGGATGTAATGTTTTGCATTTATCTTCGCTAAGTGTTTTGTTTTGGTTTTGTTTTTCTGCTGATTTTTTTCTTATTTTAACCAATTCTCCAGATTCATTAAAATAATTTAAGTCAAATCACTTAACAGTCTCTTATACAGTGTTTTTCGTTCATCCTTCTTTAGTGCAAGGACAGGTTTTATAAGCACAGTGTCTATTCCATCAAGTTTTTCCTGTCCCATAGTTTGTGAGTTGAAACATTAAAGATAAGGGCACACACAAAGAGTATGCTGAGAGGGTGTCACAGTATCATATAAATTATCTAACAGGAGCTATCAAAGATAGTCCTGAGTCACTAAATCTATTGCTTTCCATGGCTTAGTTCTCTTACATAACATTCCAAGCAAGGTCTAGCTTCAATCAACATTTATAAACCTTCAGTATATCCTGAAGTTAAAACAGTCCTTTGTTACAAGTCACTGCCAAAGTAGAAGCTGCCAGTCCTCTACCTTACATCAGTCATCCAGAATGTACTCATTTTCAGTGGGTGAATTCAGATTCCATTTTTCCTTCTGCTTAAGACAATTTTAATGCATTTCCCCAAACCACAAAGAGTGTCCTACCTAGTGAGTGTGCTTTGAGAGTGTCATAGAGGCAAGATAGTTGGGGAAATACTTGACAGGATTTAGATGTGAGATCCAAAATTCCTGGCCACACAATACCTAATGCACTTGCAGGCATATTGAGGGAAAGATCATCAAAGTATCAAGAAGACTTAAGGTGGAATTCCAGACATCCATGAAGAGAAAGTGCTGCCACCAGGCAATACTTACTTACAGGTCACCTGATTAGGAAGAGGAAGTTGATGAGGTTTTCTACAGACAGCTGGAAGTAGCCTCACAATCATATATCCTGTTTCTCAGGGGAGACTTTGATCACTCTGACATCTGCTGGGTGGGCAACACAGCTAAGCATGCACAGTCCAGGAGACCCCTACAGATCATTGGTGACAACTTTTTGACGCAGATGGTAGGGCAGCCAACGAGAGGGAGCATGCTGCTGGACCTCGTCCTAACAAACCAAGAAGAACCGGTTGGAGATGTCGTGGTTGCGGGCAGCCTCGGCTGCAGTGACAACGAGATGGTGGAGTTCAGGATCCTGCATGGAGGAAGCAGTACAATAAGTAGGACTAAAACCATAGAGTTCAGCAGGGTGAACTTTGGCCTCTTCAAGGTCCTGCTTGGAAGAATCCCATGGGATAGGGCTCTAGAAGGTATGGGGGTCCAAGAGAGCTGGCTAATATTCAAACATCACTTCCACCAAGCTCAAGACAAATGCATCCCTATGAGGAAGAAATCAAGTAAAGGGAGTAAGAGGCCAGCATGGATGAGTAAGGAACTCCAGTCAATACTCAAGTGGAAGGACAGTGTCTATGTAATGTGGAAAAAGGCACAGACCACCTGGGAGGAATATAAGGAGGCTGTTAAGAGTACGCAGGGACACGGTGAGGAAGGCCAAGCTCCACTTGGAAGCAAATCTGGGCAGGGATGTCAAGGACAAGAAGGGCTTCTTCAAGTCCATCAGCAGCAAAAGGAAAGTTAGGGAAAATGTAGGTCCGCTGCTGAATGAGGAATGGTGACGGATGATGCAAAGAAGGCAGAGTTACTGAATGCCTTCTTTGCTTCTGTCTTTACTGCTAAGACTGGCCTCCAGAAATCCCAGGCTCTAGAGATAGGAGAGAAAGTCTGGCAAAAGGAAGTCTTTCCCTTGGTTGAGGAGGATCAGGTTAGAGATCATTTAGACAAACTGGACATCCACAAATCCATGGTTCCCAATGGGATGCACCCACAAGTGCTGAGAGAGTTGGCAGATGTTATGGCTAAGCCACTCTCAATCATCTTTGAAAGATCTTGGAGAAAAGGAGAGGTGCCTGAGGACAGGAAGAAAGCCAACGTCAGTACAGTCTTCAAAAAGGGCAAGAAAGATGACCCAGGAAACTATAGGCCAGTCAGCCTCAACTCCATCCCTGGAAAGGTGATGAAACAACTTATTCTGGACATCATGTCTAAACATGTGGAGGAAAAGAACGTTATCAGGAGTAGTCAGCATGGGTTCACCAGAGGGAAATCAAGTTTGACCAACCTGATAGCCTTCTATGATGGTATGACTGGCTGGGTAGAAAAGGGAAAAGCAGTGGATGTTGTCTACCCTGACTTCAGAAAGGCTTTCGACACCATCTCTCACAACCTCCTCATAGGCAAGTTCAGGAAATGCAGGCTGAATGAATGCACAGTGAAATGGGTCATGAACTGGCTGGATGTCAGAGCTCAGAGGCTTGTGATCAATGGTGCAGAGTCTGGTTGGAGGCCTGTAGTTAGTGGGGTTCCCCAGGGGTCAGGATTAGGTCCAGTCCTGTTCAACATGTTCATCAATGACCTGGGTGAAGAGACTGAGTGCACCCTCAGCAAGTTTGCTGATGATACCAAACTGGGATGAAGGGCTGACACACCGGAAGGCTGTGCTGTCATTCAGTGAGACCTGGAAAGGCTGGAGGACTAGGCAGAGAAGAATCTAGTGAGGTTCAACAAGGGCAACTGTAGGGTCCTGCACATGGGGAGGAATAACCCCAGGCACCAGTACAGGTTGGGGGTGGACCTGCTGGAAAGCAGCATTGCGGAAAAGGACCTGGAAGTTCTGCACAGGGTAGATGTCAAGAGGATGGGACCAGACTCCTTTCAGTAGTGCCCAACGATAGGATGAGGGGCAAAAGACACAGACTGAAGCATAGAAGGTTCCATCTACACATGAGGAGAAAATTCTTTACTTCAACGGTGGCAGAGCACTGGAGCAGGCTCCCCAGAGAGGCTGTGGAGTCTTCTGCTCTAGAGACAGTCAAGACCCAGCCGCCTGGACACATTCCTGTGCAATCTCCTCTAGGTGAACCTGCTTTAGCAGGTGAGTTGGACTAGATGATCTCCAGAGGTCACTTCCAACCCCAACCATTCTGTGATTCTGTAATTCTGTGAATGACAATCTAAACTGTATCTCTTAATGGGTATAAATTCTTCAATGACCAGTTGAAATACACATGTTCAGGTACCTACTGCGTGGGATCCAAAGGTTATTTACAATCCTGTGTTAGACAACAAACCAACATTATAGGTTCCTCTGATCATTCTGTGATCATGTCCATTAAATCAAGTCTTGCACAAAACATGAGTGGAATCCAAACTTCCAGGTGCTGAGTATGTGTTTTGTTAATGAACAGTCAATATTCTCTTAGAGAAAGGGAAACGGGTTTGCAAGTTGCAATCCTTACTAATTATTGAGTCTAGCCCTCTAACAAACCTTTTGCCTTTTATTTATGACTAAACTAAGTCAATATATTTTACAAGTTTTTGTCAGCTTATAGTGTACATTTTTTGTTTTACTATTATTAAAACCAGCAGTTCTTTAGAATAGATGCAGGCTTGCAATGGATTGTTTTAAAAAAAAAAACAAAACAAAAAACACCAGTCATCTGCATTCATTCAAATGGAAAATATCAGTTTCAGTGAAATTAAAGATCACTCCAATGATCTTAAGTGGAGATCTTTGCTACCCTGAAATATTCCTCTTTTCCAATGACAGCATTCTTTGATGAGTAAATAAAAACTTTCATATTTGAAATAAGAAAAATAATATAATAATAAATCTCACTACTAGAATACCAGGAAAACTGTCAGACACCTTTAGGCAGACAACTAGTGTACAGAGAAAAGAAAAATCTATACATCTTAGTCAGGAAGGGAAACAAATCACCCTCCCAACCCTCTGTACAGATTATTTTCTTTGCATCTCCAAAATGATGGAAAATAAGTATGAGACTACAATGCAAAGCACATTCTATGTGATACAGTCCTTAGGCATATGTAGTCATTCAATATAAAAAGATACTTCCATATATTATCTAAAATTAAGAGCTTGCCGTGATGCAAATATTAAAAAGGAAAGGTATACTGATGCAATATGATAAACTATTACATTTTCTTTTTCCTAGAATCTCAGCTTAAGTTTTGACTAACACACATACAAGAACGCTGCACTTTGAAAAAGCGTTATATAAACATAAGATCCATTTTTCACTATGTCGAAATAAAACAGACTCAGAGGTTCCCATATAATTTTTGGAAAGAGAATGCAGCATGGCTTATCATTACAACAATAATATTCCATACATATAAAACACTGTAACTAGTGCTTGACATTCTCCAAGGAGAATAAAAAGAAAAGCTGCTAATCCGAAAGTCTCCTGACAGTGACACAGGTACTTCCCACTTTATTGCTGCTACTTAAAGCTCGCAAAGCACACCAAGTTAGAATATAAAATATCTCTGAACTTCAATGCACACATAGATACTTCCCTCTTGCTCACCTCTAGCAATTTTTGTTTAGAGATAGGAGCTCAGCCTTTATGATGTTACACTTAAAACAGTATGTCATTTAGCATCTTCAGACTTTCAGAAAAATAGGAACATACTCCAGCACTCACAGGTACTTGTGAAGAGGCAAAACTTCTGTGCGAAGTGATTCAACTACTGGGATCAGTATTTAAAAAAAAAAATAAACCCACTCTCAGGATCTCCATACAACACTCACTATATCCAAGCACCTCTTCATTTTACTCTATTCTGTCTCAGATTTCTCTTTAGCAGAAACAAAATCCGCCATTAAACCAGTAAGTTAACTATTTGACTGAGTTTTTATGAAAACAATGCACTTACAGCATTTTTTTCTTTCTCACTAATATTATAAAAACACACAGTGGTCTACCAAATATTCTCTTCATAGAAAGTAACTAAAGCTTGAATAACAGTTCCCTCTGTGGAGAATGCTATAGGTCTTGGAACCAACCTGTTGATGCTACATACATCAGTTACAATTCCTCTCTTTGCAATTTGCCCTTGGTTCTGATTGACTCAGAAGGTGACTCAATGCAATTTGTTAGATAATTTCCTCACAGTGAATTTTTTTGTACAGTGTCAGCAGTAGTAGTTGAGCTACACTACTTCTAAGTGACTTGAAGTCTACATAAGAATTGCTGTTCTCTACTTTGTATGTAAGTTAAAAAAAAGTAGTAACCTTAATAAAATTAATGTCCTCTTTTTTTCACCTATTCTTTTGACACAAATTCACATGCTATTTCAAAAGTATGTAGAACATGGGATGAATAAGATATTATTAGGCAGCCATGACTAAATGTTCAGGTTTTTTATATGCTTTTACAATTCTCAAGGTGCTCAAGTTTTGCCAACAAATTAAATGAAAGGCTTCATGAACTCACTTTTTTTCAGAATTGCTGTTAGTAGCAATGGAAGAAGCAGTAGTTTCTGTTTACATGCCCATGAAGATGATGTTCACCAGTTTGGGTTTTTTTTGTCTCCCACTATGTAAGACACTCTGAAGTAAACATTACCAAAACAGCTGAGCTAATGTAAATTTGATGAGTAAGAGTGCAAGATTTTTTTAAATTACATTTAGAATTTATTTGATTTATCTACTGTGATACCTTCTATTTCAGGATGTTGATTAACTGAATTTGATTTGATAAATTCATACTTACTTACAATGTTTAGACTACAAGCACATGGGAAGATTATCAGTAAACAAACTCAACCAGTTAGAAATTTGTTCAGGATGAATTAGAACTTCAAATTCATATACTAAAGATTGGTAATCACTTTTTACCAAATTTACACTACAGTTTGCATATCATGAAGAAATTTCAGAAACATTTTACAACTAGTCCTCAAGTTTTTTGTTTGTTTTTCAAATTATTTTTTATTTATTTTTATATTTTATTTATTTTTATTTATTTTACAGATGTAGAGGTGGCTTTGTCCTCAAAATTTTGGTTTTATACATTCCTATGCTCACAGAAACCAACGTGAGAACATTTTCATATTTTTCAATGTAGTAGAAGTCAAATTTCCTAAGTATGCATGTAATTGATTTCACTGATTCACACTAGAGCAGAAAATTTGGACCAAACTGTTTCATATGTTTTCTTGTAATATATAGAGAACACACAAAAAGGAAAATATGAATGAATTCTGGAAAAAGGCCATAGACCTATAGGATGAGGAATTACATAAAGAAAAGTGAAAAGAGTGCAAAGGAGAAAAATGGAAAATAGTTCTAAAAAAGGTCAAACACTTAATCCACAGGACAATGGTTTAGCATTTGGCTCCATTAACCTTGACAAGACTAATTAATTGGCTAAATGTTAGGGGAATTAAATTAAGAGAACAGTTCATCTCAACATTTAAAATGAGACTAAATAGTGTAAATAACTTTTCTGGTTTGATAGTAATGTCTAAAACTAAAAATAGGTATATTTATTCCTACAAAAAGAATAAGTATGTATTTGAGCAACAAGAGAATGAATAAAGGAGGGAAGTGTTTTTCTTCTAATATTTTAAACTACTCCTAAAAATGGTAAAACCTGATTCAGGTTTCACAGGTTTTGACATAAGCATTTTCTACTTAGAAATTTAATTAAATACCTCAAGAGTGGAGTTTAAAATTGCTACAAATTTAGTGAAATTCTACAAGAAGAATGCTGAGTACAACTCTTACTCTAATTATTGCAATCATCGGTAACATAGAGGATTTAGCACAGATTATTTATGTACCAGAGCATTATGGACTCAAAGTCATACGGTTTCCTATGCCACTGCAGCTCGTCAGGGGAGACTAAGTACTGATGCAAGCTGCAGTTTTTAGCAGAGGTTTATTTTTTCTGTATAAAATCAGTAACATTTTCAGTATTATATATGCCATGAAAAGGGTGTGCAGTGTTTGTACAGGCTACTTCTAAAGCTCCAGCATCACTGGAGCTGGGCAAAGATTTTATTTCCTGAAATCTTCCCAATATCTAGGTAAAATAACCAAATTAAAACCCAATAATTTTTCAAACTTTTGAAATTTATTTTTTGCAGTCACAACATTTCCATTTTACCTTCCTGTTTATTCATGTCACTCTGACATGAGACAAAGCTACGTCGGAAAAAATTGCAGTGGGTAACTCAGTAGGTTGCTGCAGCAAAAGGAGAATTTCTCTGTTGCTTTTGGTTTGCACCCAAGTAACATTTATCGTGGTTTACTGTTTTGTGTTTATTCCGCAAATGTGCCATAAAGAGGAAAATTTCCCATACCAACGTCAAAACCTCCACTCTCATGCAAAATTTCATATAAAATTTTTGCAAGTGGTCACATATGTCCCTTAAACTACTGTAAAGAGAATTTGAGATATTTTCATTAAGTATGTCGTAGTAAAAGATGAAAGAAAATATAAAAAACATTCATGGATGAGAGTAGAAGGAAAAGAACACAAGACAATTTGATTAATTCACAATGCCATATGACTACGTAAAAATAAAGCTTTTATTCATGGAAATGTTCATTTTAGATTTGCTTTTTCTGCCCTTTCTAATGTAATTAAGGACATTCATTTAAAGTCATGCTTATTGAGGTATTTATTTAAAAATCAATAGACTTTGAAAATATACCAAGTTTCTACTTTTTTTTTTTTTTTAATTAGAATTCTTATTTGTCATAGGAAGAATGAGAAAAAGTCAAAAGGCTTACTTCAAATTCTGGACAGTTCTGTTCTTACAGAAAGAAATGAGTAACCAAAAGAAATGCAGTGGACCATTTAAATGAAAGATTAAATACTTGATTATTTATCTTAATCCATAGTTTTGTCTGAACATATTGTTAACTCAAGAACTTTTTTTTTTAATTATTTTTGCTGCTGTCTAGTGTGTCTCAGTTTAAATTAACTGAGCTCACTCTATTTGTTAAATTTATGTCTAAAAGTGAAAATAAATAAACAGGATTTCAGAAAGCTAAGTGATGGATGACTTTTTTCAAGCTACTGTGTTACAAAAGAAGTATTTTGGGATGGTACAATTAATATAATCTTTCAAGTGAAGAATTTATTGATATTTCTACCTGCTAACAGAAGACATATATTTTTCTTACTTTTATTTACAATTTCATACTCAAACAAGATTATTTACTCCAAGAGAATCACGAGATTATCTTTAAAATTCATGAGACACAGCTATAGGATAAAGAAGATATTTACTCTTTGTTTTGTTTCTGGTTTGCGATCTGTACCTAGTCTTCTCCATCTTAACATGTTCAGCTTAATTCAGGTCACTTTATAAAACTTTCCTAATCTATGTCACTAGCATGTACGTCTTTCCTTCAGTTTTTAAAATTAATAAAATAAAATTTATTTGTTTTTCACCTAATGTCATGATTCCTGGAGATGTAACTGAAAGATCATTAACAGAAACAGCTGTGTGTCTATTGAAGCAATTTCCCTGCCCCCCACAACAATTCCATGCCTGTTAACACCTGAGTTTTTATCCAGTTTTGAGACTGAAAATGGTCTTTTTTGTCATTTTTTTCAGACTTTCTTTTTTTCCTAATACTGACTTGTAGGCTTCCTATGTATTATAACAGTACTCATTCCACTAAAAAATAGTAATTAGAGTTTTCAGTCACCAGATTTCGAAAAGTACTGAACATTGAATTTAATGACAAATAACAATATATTATTCAGTGAATAGAGAACATGTTCTGTCTTCTTTACTTGCACAGTTACACAACCTTCAAGCTAAATCATGGTCCTTACCAGAATTAGATATATAGATACAGTAACATGATACGAGTAGTTTAATTGCTCTCAATTGGTCTTGAGGAAATCACATTCCTAGCTGCAAACTTTGACCTTGAAATACTATTTGTGTGCTATTCAGTTACAGAACCCCTGTGATTCAAAGGGATAAGTAAACTACTGTACTATCTAGTTTTTTAAAAGCAATATCTCCATCCTTATCTTACTATTACAAGAATTACCAGGATAAAGATATTGCGGATTGCTAATGTTTTTAAATAGTTTTCATTGTCAGTACAAAATACATGGGAATTTGATTCTGAATTAAATATATGGGGTATAAGTCTGTATCATGAAGGTACTTACCTAAAACCCTTTAAACACTTTGGAATTTTTTGGTCAGCCTGGGCTAGCTTTTTGAAATAGGTATTTCTGTTTTTAGGAGGAAAACTCTAAATTTAATCAGGTCAAGAAATACAATGTACAACTGGTAACGAACTATGCATGAGTCAGTTACTGATAACTGCAAATACTTCATTCTTCAGGTATTCATTTTAAGTCATCTTGAGATGGATTTTTGGCTGTTGAGAAATATCCAGTTCAGGATTTTCAAATTCTCTCTTACTAAGACCCATCTCTTTTTAAAATGGCATTCCAAAACTAAATTGGGCTATCTCTGTCCATTTTTTGACAACTATACATTTGAGGTAGAAATTCCAGGTTCTTTGGTGTAACTGGAAACAGTATGTTGGTCTATTGAAATCTAATTCTGTGATCTTAAGTCACTAAGGCTAAAATTCACTATGTATTCATGTGAGTTACTTCTGAATAAAATGATTTGTACTTATAAGTGAGATATTTTGTCATGAATTCTATAGTGTTTGAGCGCTCGTAAACACACCCATTTTGATAATAGTTTTACTGAAAATTATGGTAAATTACCTGTAAATAACTAGTTCAAAACCAACTGGTTTAAGTCTGTTGCTAATACAATATGTTTTGTTAGCTAAATTTGACTTCTGATTCTTGAAGGTATTTCATTTGTTGTTTAAGGAGAGCCATTTGCTGAGGTCTTAGAATTATTTCAGTTGGAAGAGAGCCTCAGGATCCTTGAGTCCAACCATGGACTAACTCTAGCACTAAACCATGGACTAACTCTAGCACTAAACCATGGCCCTAAGAACCTCATCTAAATGCCTTCTAAACACTTCCAGGGGTGGTGACTCCAGCACTTCCCTGGGCAGCCTGTTCCAATGTCTGACAACCCTTTCTGGGAAGAATTTTTTCCTAATATCCAATCTAAACCTCTCCTGGTTCAATGAGGCCATTTTGTCTTGTCCTATCACTTGTTAGTTGGGAGAAGAGACCAACACCCTCCATGCTACAGCCTCCTTTCAGGTAGCTGTAGACAGCAATAAGGTCTCCTCTCAGCCTCCTTTTCTGCAGGCTAAGCAGCCCCAGTTCCCTCAAACGTTCCTCATCAGACTTGTGCTGCAAGCCCCTCACCTGCTTCATCACCCTGCTCTGCACTCTCTCTAGTACCTCAATTATCTCATTTGTCTGCTTCTAAAAGTCAGACATCAGAGTCATACAGAAAGGCCTGAATCAAAAGAATTTTCAAATATCAAAAAATCCAGTGGAACAAATGACTACCATGAGGTACTTAGTTACTAAACAGATAGCCTAGATGATAATTTAGCTCCTGAAGATCTGCAGAAGTAGTGGTACTCTTTAAAGCAGAGTAAGTTTCCAATTACATGCAACTAGTGACTGTACATTCCCATTTCTTTCCAGCATGCAAAAATCACTTAGCCTTTCTGCATCTCCTTTCCTATCTTGTAGAATGGATATAAAGATACTTCCCCTCATCACAAGAGTTGAAAAATATGAAATACTGTAGACAGGAGACATTTATAAAATTGATAAAAGTAATATAAAATTAATAGAAAATATGTATTAATATTGTTAGCCATTATCCTTCAAACAATTTGTATGTCAAGAAAAGTACTTCAATATTTAACTCAGAATCAGATCTGGAAATGGCTTGCATGGGAAATGCTGTATAAAACTATTTTTCTATAACAAAGATTTGTCTCTGCCCAGTGTTAGTTTTTTCTAACGTTGTACTTTTATAATGTTTCCATATACTTTTAAAATTTCTGATCTCTGATGATTTCCAGCAAGAGAAGTCGGGATTTTTGGTTAAGAAGAATTGAAATATATTCATGAGAGAAAGCCTGCAGTTTGCCTTGAAGTCTGTTCTGGAGTTTGTCTTTTGGTCTGCATTTGAAATTCAAATTACTGTCAAAATGACCTCATGTTATTACTTAGCAAAATCGTTTGTGCTAACAAAGTGCTTCCTCTGCTTTACTGTAGGTGCCTAAGACAACAGTTTCACAAGATACAGTATAACCGTATAGTGGTAAATGGATGAGGATTAGGTTGTGACTGTTTGATTTCCCACATTCCTTGGCATAGAAAAGTTTGTGCTAACTAGTTTGTATAGGTGAGAGTCTTGGAGCAAAATTGTACTGCATGATTCACTTGGAAGAATGAGGGGGAGCAGACAAATGTCCCTGACCTCGAAGAAGAGCCTTGGAATGCTGGTTGTACTAGTGGAGAGATTGCCGGAGAGTCCCTTGTGATGCACAGTTATTATGTTTGGGGCCAAAAATACTTCACGGACCATTTGTATAGCTACAGTGATGCAAAAAGGGCTGAAGCAAGGGGCAGGATGGGTCATCTGTATCTTAATATTGTAAGTGTTCAGGTAGCCTTTAACGGTCCTCAAAATGCTCGTAGATGGTATCCGACACCTTTAACATGCAGCCCATCAAAATAACTTTCTGGTTATCACATGTCCTCAAAGTATAACTGTGTCTCCCTTGACCTGTGTGCTCTTTGCTTTCCAACTGCTTTGTGCATTCTATGGAGGCACATGACATTATTCTGTAAATACAGCAACGAAGGGAAGCAAGAACCTGCTAATGACCTCTGGTCTACTTTTAATGATCTCCACAGCCACAATTGTGAAATTTCTGTTGTCCAGGAGAGAAGTCAGTGTTAACTTGAGCACTAGACAGGATTTAAAGATCAGAATATGTTTAGCAAAAAATCAAGCTTCATGGTAACAGAATTGTTACAAACATAAAAAGCAAAGCACATTAGGATTGTATATAACAATAAATATCTTCACCTTCTTCAGTATGTCAGCTAGCCTCTACTTCTCTCTTTTAGATTAAGTTGGAATCTTTCTCTAGCAACTTAAGAAATGTCTTCCTGCACTGATTCTACTGGCTAAAATGGTCATTGCCTTTCCTTTTCCCACCTTTTGTAAGAACAAAAGGTCAGGAAACAAATCCAAGACTTCCTGTATCTAGCAAGAATGTAGCTTCCTTCTTGGAGTGAAGACTTTCTTCCTTGATCCCTGCCAGGCTATTGTGAAACATCTCAGAATTTCAGGGAATTTACATTTTACTTTTCACATCCACTGCCATTGTTGTATAACCTTGCAAACTCCTGATTTTGAACTGCTTACCCCATTGCATTATTCCTACTATTCCTACTATCAGTACAGATATATTGACAAAACATTATATTTGACTTCCTGGATTCTTTTTCTCTGCTCATCAAATGAAAACATGATACCATGTACATTGAAATCAGGATTAAGATAATGACTACTACTTCCTGGTGTAACTCTTTGCTTCATAGATTTGTTTGTTGCAGAAAATTGAAAAGAAAAAACACTTCTAATCATTGAAAAACATGTTTGGTAGAAACACAAAATACACTTAAAAAGTGTATATATGTGTTCCAATGTTTTCCCCTGCTAGAAAGAACTAATGTGTGGCATTCAATTAACATAAAACTTATTTTAAAACAAAATAGGCAAAATATAAAGAATGCTGCTCAACTCCAATGCAAGCATTATCATGGCACTAATTTTCAAAAGTGTTGCTAATGATCATTACTGGTTACCGGAATTCAAGTCGATGACAAGTGAAGAGGCACCTAATGCTAAAGAAACAAGTCCTTAAATGTATGAAAGACACATTTTCAACAGCTTTATGCTAGACCAAAAAAAATTTTTTTTCCCAGTTTCCACTTTCTGAACACTCTGCTTCCAGCAGTTTTGGTTTTTTATTTCTTTTTTTTTTTTTTTTTCAAATTTAGTATTATAATCAGAAGATGTTAAAGGAAGTCTTACAGCCACAAGAAACAAAGAAATAGAAATCCAGGAAATGTCTAATAGCAGAACTTTGAACAAATATGAAGTTCAATTAACAGGAAAAAAACAAGGGAAAGTAGTAATCCCTTGTTTCACTTAGTAGGTAGCGCTGCTCCAGCCTTGTAGCTAAAAATTGAATGCTAACAGCCAAGCACTAGGCTGCTACCCATACACCCTCCTCCATAATACAAATTCTCCCTATCTCAAAATGCAAGAATAATGAAACATTTAAGTGAATTATCCCAAATAAATTATAGCTTTGTGATCATAATTTTTAATTAATCTGTCATTTATTGCATTGAAAGATGTTGAGGCAAAGAAATCTGAAAAATGTTTAAAAAATGCTAAGATACTTATTTGGCATATCCAGAACAGTCAGAGCTGTGACAATTCTTATAACATTTTTGAAACAGATAAAAAAAACTACAAATGTAATTGAAAGATTAGTATATGAACATTTAAGTACACCTGCAAATTCCACCCAGCTTATTCTATGAAGTATCAGCTTGGTCATTATTGGAGATATGGGACTAGATAGGCTTCTAGTCTGTTCAAGCATGGCTCTAGTTCGGGGGTTTTTGTCTCACTGACTTAAACATGATACTAGATTCAATAGTACTAATTGAAAAAGCCTTTTAAACTATTCACTCAAGTTAAACTTTACAAAATTTTGTGGAGTATTGCTCTTTCATTTTAATCTATAATGACGTCAGTTTACTTACATCTTCAAAGCCTATGCTTGCTTTTTCTTTTTTTGCCCTTTTCAAGGGCTTTCTTCTTTTAAGAGATATATGATATGAAATTCTGTCAATGTATCAAACACAATAAGTCTATGCAGAAAAATCTGTTTTAGCATCAATTCTCTCTGGTCTACATCGTTTATAAGGAAGGACAGCTCATATATTGCTTGTTATTAATATCCAAGAATGCTGAATAGCAAAGAAGGAAACTTTCCACTCACAGAAACCTTTTATCTTGACTCAGCTGAAAGTTAATATACTATAGTCTCAGTTAATAGATGATCAAAGACATAACCTAGTGTGAAGATTAAAGAGTTCTGCTGTGACCATCTTCATATATTCTGCACAGCGAGGTATTAATGAAAGCAAAGATAAGTCCAAAAAGCCAATATTGATTTTAAAAATGAAACCATCTTTTCATCTAAAATAGGTGAATATGACAAAATGTCATCATGCACTTGAGAAACAACAATGGAAAGATAACAGCAGGAAATTAATTAGTTTACAGAAAAAGTGAGAATTTATTATATCAGGTTCTCATTTAGGAAGCCATTCCTAGTCAGCAAAACACTTTAGTGTATGTTTAACCAGAAACATATTCATGAGTTCCATGAACTTTGATGGGTTATAACACATTCTTAAAGTTTAATATTAAAACAGTGATTCATGCCTAACATTGTTCTTGTTAAACTCAATAGTTTTTGCCATGAACTTCAAAGGAAGAAGAATTACACTGCTTGGTTCTTGCTTCTAATTTCCCTCATAAATCTAGTGAGCTTCTACTGTTTATGCTTAGTCTTATTCTGTTCTTCTTTTTGTTATCTGAATATGAAAATAAGGCATTATTGCAACATTTTGTTGTCTTTATTTACTTCCAGATAATAAGTTTCAAAAAATAAGGGCTGACCAGTATGTAACCTTGAATGTAGAATGTACACACTGGCTTGCTAGAAGATCCATGTTTTTAAATAAAAGCCTAAAAGTTTTTCTGTTCGAGGAATTATGTCCTCCTTTAGGTGCTTATAAAGACTTCTGACCACCCTGCTCATAGAAACAGGGTGGAGTTTTTTTAATAAATGACATTATCAAATACTTACTTTTCATGTAGATATCAAGGACAGATACTTGCATGTGTATATAGGGTGTTTCAAAATATGTACCCAATTTGAAATCACTTTGCTTTGAAATTGGGTCCATCTCTTTGAAACATCCTGTATTTTAGAGGAATTGCACTGTGGAAGTAATTATTGTAGAGAAGTAGAGCTGTGTATGGAAGGAAGTCAAACTGGAATATGAAGGGGGTGGTGCTATGAAGAAGTTAACATGAGGCAGACTGTGCATGGATTTACAAGTAGCACTGGATCTATGTGTGTTCGTATGGTAAATGAGACAATATTTGAGGCAGTGAATTCCTCACTGTAAATGTGGTATGCTGCCTTTCATTACTGAAAAACATGAGCATGTGGACTGACAGCTCTTCAGAAGTAGCCAGTGCACTGGAAATACTTATGAATCTTAATTCTATTTTCAATGACTTGGTCAAAAGACCATCTTCTATGTAATGTTTGTCAAAGATTTATACTCTAAAGATTTCAAGTCTTCCAGTCATATTCAAATGATTGATGAAAATGTTCTAGAACAAGTAGATTTTTTAAATTTTTATGTTTATGCATATTGCATATATGTATGTGTATATATGTATTATGTAAAATTTTTATGGTTTATGTTGTATTATAATATTATGAAGCATGAAATTAGCAAGTAGGAAAAGAAAGTAACAACTGTAGAGGCATTTTATTCATGAATATATGTGTAATGGGCATTTCAGCATCAATATGCAGTAGTTACAGATGTGATACACTAATCAAATAGGCAAAGCTAATACCAGTTGAGTACACTAAAGAGCACAGCCACAAAACAGACAGCTCTACATAGGACCATCTTTGTTTTTAAAAGCTAGAAAGGCTCTGATTGGTAGTAATATACTTTTTAAAATTAATCATCCTTTGTGCTTTGAAATTCTCAATGTGGCAAGGCTTCAGAAAAGTGTAAAAGTTGCTGGAATTTTGCCAGTGAAAAAGGTTGGAACAAGTTTCATGTATACGTTTGAATTCCTTTCTCCACAAGACAGCACAGTTGCCAGAGACTGCCAAGGGAAAGCAACGTACAGAACGTGCTTATGTTTTGTACACCAGGCTGCTTATAAACCTAAACTAGGACACCTGCTGACAGGAAAAGCAGAGTATCCTTCAGTTCAATAGGTATCCCTACTGGATTTGAACACAAAGATGCCTGGTTCCATTTTCTGCAAGAATTGATTCTTAACAAATAAAACCAATCTTTCATTTGATATCATCCCAGTTGGTTACTTTATTGTAGCTTCCACTTTCTGCATCAAGCTTTGTGATTTCTGCTTGCTATTTCTTTTGAGTTTTTCATTTCCCTTCTCCTTTTACCCACATTTACTGAAATCATAACATAAATCAAAAAGCTTAGGTAATCAAAGCAAGAAAATGAAGTATTTAATAATATTTTATTACCTTTGTTTTCTCTTTGGATAAAGGCTTTGAGCTGTAAAATAGTAGGCCTCATATGTATTTAATCCTTTATTCATTTTTCTCTTTTGTTTGGAGACGTGGATTAAAATAATGACCTTTACATCAAACTTTTTGGTAAAATTATAATAGATTTTACTTCTACTGCATATATGTTGACCTCCTAGGCTGCTCTTCTCACAGAATTCACATAGTTTGGAGGCACTGGTATACAGTGTGATAAACCTATTATATTATCAGGTGTATTAAAAGTATTATATATTGTTGTATCATTACAAGGAGAACTATAATTTCACTCAGTTACTCTGCTTTGGCTTGTTTTCCAATAGAGATGCATACACAGACATCTGTTCCAGATTTAAATGGGGCAGCTTAAGAAGGAGGGAATCCAACTGTTAGTGTTGACCTGGAGAAAGCCCAAATATAGTTAAATTTTGCACTGAAATGGGTGGAGATCTTTCACATAATTGGTTACTGTGGCTCAGCTTCTGAGAAAGTAATCTTCATTTTAAATGATTACATTTATTACCAAAATGTTTGTCTGTGGCATATCTTAAATTTACATTATTACACATTAAATTTTTTTTAGTCTTCTTTTGTGTAAACAGTAACAAAATGGACAAGTTCTGTTCCTATACACATGTATATACACATACATATATACATATGCTGCCTGATTTTTCTCATGAAACTAATGTTCATAATTCCCTACTAACTGTAGCTCTGGAAAATGAGACCTTTTCTGCATCAGAAAAATACATTCAATGTATCATTAACAGAAGTCCTGAAACAGGACTTCTATCTAACCACCTAAGGTATATCAATAACTTTTTCAGAAAAGTTAGATACCTGCACCTGTCATATTCTGCTCGGGGAAATCACCACAGCACTAGGAAACTTCGCTTATAAAAGAACTTACTTCAACCAGAGTTACACCAGCTATGGTTCTTAGTCTTTTACCACAATTCTTCAATATAGTTTTCATGTTTCAAATAGAAGTTACAGACTACAAGGCCTCTTCAGTTAATGAATCTGTGAGAAAATAGCTGATCAACTGTATCAACAAAAACATTCTGAGGCTATTCCCTTTTGTGTGCCATGACCCATGCCAAACTTTTACTATAAAAGAGATTTACTATAGAGTCACAAAACTGTCAAACTCAAGGCAAGGAAAGGAACTATTTGTCATATTCCTTTAAAAACAGTTTTGTCCAACATGCACTACCATTTGTTTAATATAATTCTGAATGTGTGATTGCCATGAGAACAGCATGTCAGATGATTTTCTTAGTTTTTGGTTAAGATGGTTTACTCTAAAAAACACCTGAAATTACCCTTCTTTCCTACCACTATTATGAAACCTGCATTTTAACCAAACTGAATAAAGATTCTGCTTGTCATTTATGTGACAATGAAATCACTGGGTATTTCACATTGTGTACAGCATTTCCATATTTCTAGGTACTTGGAATGTTTACAGAGTTCTCCAGACATTTTGAACCTACTTCTCTGTTGGCTTTGGACTAATGCAAATTAGAAGCAAAACCTGACCTCTTGGAATGATTCTGTTTCATAATATACTCTCTACTCTGAAAATGACTGAAAAATTGACAAGAATGAAGCTGAAGTTCTCTGAGTTTAATACTGTGCCCATGTTCTTTTGTGCAGAATTTCTTTTCTGTTCCAATTGTTTTCTTATTCCTTTGCCCAGAAATGTTATTCTGATTAAGCATAACTGTTTCCTATTTGTATATATGAGAACAAAGAAATATCAGCACATGGCTGTACAACACAGATATCATAAAATAATTTTTTTTAAAAATAGTGTCAGAATAAAGAACTAATTATTTGGATTCAAGAAGAATAAAAATATCAGGTGACTATTTGCCAATATTGAAATCCTAAAATTATGTGAACAATGAGCAACTAGAAATCAAGAAATATGGCTAGATGGGAGCCTGATAATTTAAACCAAACATCCACCTCCTCAAAGCCAGATTAATAACCAAGATTACCAAAAATGTTTAGTTAGTCTCTAACTGAAAATTCTAGTGATAAGATTTCAAAAACAATCATGGCTGTTTAGTTCACTGCTTAGAAGTATTTTGCCAATGTCCAGCCTGAATGTCTTTATAGCAATGTAAAATTATCATTTCATGTTCTTCCTATTCTGAATGAAAAAAACCCAGTTTTATGCTTTCTCTTTGCAGACTGCTATCACGTCTCTTCCCAGTCTTCTTTTCTAGACTACTATACCTACAGAAAACTACAGAGGAATTTCATACAAATTATTTCAGAAATATCTTAGAGAGTTTGCCTTTTTCAACCATGATGCAAAAAATCTTACAGAATTTCAGAACTTAAATCCAAGCACGAGTATAAATAACTTTGATAAAGCTACACATTTGGAAAACTCCCTGTTTTGTGCCTGTTCTGTATTTATTACATAAACTGTATGATGATGAAAGCCATGGAGGGAGGGGAAGAGAGAGATTGAATAAATAACAACTTCTTGAAATGAAATTAAATGTCAATATTAAGACGGCAAAAGGGAGTTCACTTTTTGCCATGATGAAAAGCATGATTTATTTAATAACGCCTATTCATCAATAAGTATTTACTTCTTTAAAAGTAAATGTAGTGTGGACAAGTAGTGCAAGTAGGGGACAAGAAGACAAGTAGTACAAGCGGTCACACATGAATGGGTCAAGAGTCATAGCAATATGTATTTTATTTTCTACAAAATGAAAGTGCCTTGGATTATCTCTCTCAATTCTTTTATTTGCTTCATGTGATTTATGCAGATTTTGGGCTGGTGCTGGACTGAGGTCTTCTTAGAGCAAATAACTTTTTTATTAATATAAGGCTGTTCTTTCTCAGTCCTAGTCTTGCAGTACATTTTCCTAACTACTATGTATCATATTTGTAATATACTTCATTGTTAATAACCATACATGTAAGTATCAATGTTATTGAAAAGTCTCTGCATAACTGTTTGACAGGTTTTCTGTTTTCTTACTATGCAAACAATGATTTCTGGTCAGCCAGTCAAATACCACCTCATTGGGCCCCAGTGTTCTCTAGGAAGCCTCTGAAGTGAGCTATCTGAAATTAACACCATCCTTTCACTCAGGTTTGGGATTTTTTAATAAAATAAAGGTTTTTTAAAATCACATACCAAAAGTTATTTTAAAAGTTATTGAAGCAAAACATTAGAATAGCCAACTGAAAATGCTATAAAACATTCTTCTAATGCAGTGGTCAAATTATGAGCCTAATTTGAAAAATCTGGGCTTAAAATACCTAGGATCTGTATTTACTACCTAAGTTCTGCTGCCATATTGCTATTGCAAAGTGATACTGCTAAATAATAGGCATGGATATGTTTTTATAAATTGTTCACTACTAATGTTCATTTATTGGATCTTGTAATATTATGAACCAAAATTTTGCTGATATCAAAAAAAGAATAAATTATTCTGGCACATATTAAGTGTTGACAAATACTGCCTCTCTGAAAAGGTCAAGACAAAATCAATATTAACTGACATAATTTTGGCTGATGTTCAAAAGTCTGTATTATAATAAAAGCTGGAATTTATATCTTTTAAATCTTAAATGCAGGGATACTGAATTTAGAGAGGAGTCTGCTGTACTTTCATAACATTCACTGAAGCAGCCATGGAATGATTAAAAAAATCCTGTTTTCTAGACATCTAACAAATAAAGATATTTTCTGTGTAACACTGAAGTTAAATTTAGTGATGAAAACAAAGTTAGAATTCAGACTACTATTTTGCATTATCAACATAATTCCAAGACTATGGAGAACATAGGGTGGAGTTACACTGACATGTGACTGATGAGGTGGAAGTATGAGTGTGAGAGCCATTGAATACCATGAATTTTCATAATACATCATCGTTATGAAAACACCTGTGCTGAAGGACATTGTGCTGATACACGGAAAATCTCTTTCTGTGGTTGACAGATTCTTCATTTTGCCCTGCAATAGGTAGAAAGGAGGACAGTAGTGTCTGTTAGATAAAGTATTTGTAGACTACGTAAAAGCCTTCTACGCTGATAACACATTGCGGATTTTTCTAGCAAAAATGAGGCTGGAGGAAATCTTCCCTTCTTTCAAGTCGTTGAACTGAAAAAGAGCTGCTTCAGCAGCTGGTTTTGAATGACTTTGCAGTTCTAATCTTCTGCCTGTCTGAGAGATGAAAGGACTGAAGGTATAAAAAAAAAAAGTTACTAATGATCTGGATGGGACAAAGAGCATCCTCAGAAAGTTTCTAGATGATCCGAAGCTGCTAAAGGTGGTTGATACACCACATGGTTGCACTGCCCTTTGGAAGAACCTCAACAGGCTGGAGAGATGGGTCACCAGGAACCTCATAAAGTTTAACAGAGTGAAATTTGAAACCTTACACCAGGCTAGTAATAATCCCATATGCCCACGCAAGCTGGAGGTCACCTGGCTGCAAAGCAGCTTTGCAGACAAAGTCTGCTGGTCCTGGTTGAAACCAAGTAGAATATGAGACAGAAATGTGCTCTTGCAGCAAAGAAAGCCAACTGCCTCCTGGGCTGCAGTAGGTAGAGAATCACTAGCTAGTTGATCCTTTCCTTCTACTCAGCCCTGGTGAGCCCAAATCTGAAGTGCTGCGTCCACTGCTGGGCTCCTCAGTGTAGAAGAGGTATGGACATTTGGAGCAAGTCCAGCAAAGGGCCACAAAGATGATTAAGGGACTGGAGCATCTCTCACACAGGGACAGGCTGAGAGCTGGGGTTAACCAGCCTGGAGAAAAGAAGTCTGGAAGGACTTTGTCAACATGTATAAATTCCTGATGGGAGAGTAAAAGAGACAAAGCCAGATGCTGACAGTGGTCCAATGATGGGACAAGAGGCAATAGGCACAGACTGAAATACAAGAAATTCAAACATAAGAAAAACCTCTGCTACTGTCAGGGTGGTCAGACACTGAAACAGGGATTGCCCAGAGAAGTTGTGGGTGCCCCATCCTTGGAAGTGTTCAAGGCTAGGCTGTACGGGGCTCTGAGCACCCTGATCTAGTTGAAGATGTCCTGCTCTTTGCAGGGGCGGGGTGAAACTAAAAGATCTTTAAGGTCCTCTCCAACCCAAACCATTCTATGGTTCTATAATTCTATGATTCTATGAAACATTGGAACAGTTAGCCTAGAATGAACATGCAGTCTCTGCCCCTGAAAATATTAAAAAGCCAAGTGTACATGGTCAAAAGCCAATTGTACGTGGTCCTGGGCAATTTTTTTTTACTTGGCCCTGGTTTGAGCAGGTATGTAGGGCTAATCTCCAGACGTCCTGTCCAACTTCAGTTATTTTACGATTCTATGAAAAATAGCTTCACATCCCATTGTTGCCTCGTGCCATTGTCCTTTTTGGGTTCAATACAGTATTTATGTGGACTTAAAAAAACATTGTCTGCAACTGTACATGCTGACTCCTCTGTGTTGAAAAGATGTCTGTTAAAATACACCATTTTCACCGAAGTACATTCTACAAAAAGATCACAAAGTAAGAAATAAGGAAGAAAACCAGAGACAGCAATAAATAAATAAACGTGTCTATTCTTCAAAGTTTTTTATAGTGGAATGTGCAAGACTTTTCCTTATTTGGGTACTACAGTGATCAAAAAAACTGCATAGCTTCTTGGATATTCTGATATTTGTAGTCCAGTATCTGCAGAGAGCACTGTAGTGAAGATCATCTATTGTTTTGACACCATCATTGCTGGATATGACTATGTGTTAAGTTAAAATATTGTGTGCTAGACTGAAAAAGTTGTGCTGTTGCTTCATAGATGGCATCTCCCTTATAAGTAATCAGTAAAAATGACATATATCTTACTTTGGAGATGTTCAGCAAATAATTTCCCAAAATCATTTCTTTCACAGAGTGCGAAACAGATAGAATGAACAGACTTTCTTGGATATCAGAATTTTATAGACCAGGAACAAGGCACTCCCAGCTATAGTACAAAAATGACACTGGTTCAATTGCTGTGTTCTACATTGTGTACCTACTATATTCAAGCAGCTTTGATTGATGGACTGGACAGGAAAACACCTAAGAGTTGCAGCTATAAGGACAACAGAACAAAAATCCCCAAACAATTTCATATTTCATCACCAATGATGCTTAGTTGTTAAGGATAACTATAAAATTGGACTGAGGAGAATTAAAAGATTGTCTATCTTAGCACTGTGCATATATGCTGAAAGCAGGATAGTAATTGTGTATGAGCTCAAAATATTATGGGTACTTATCAAAAATATTAGAGGATTATAAACCTTTGCAGTCTAGAATTCAAATTCCAACCATTAACATGGATATAGATGACTGTAAATATCCACCATGGTTTAGGACTTAGTTGGACAGTGACAGATTTTTTTAATGTTTCATCCATTGCATAGAGTGACTGGCACTAATTCTATGAATAAGTGTTTCATAATTTTGCTTCTTTATGTCCAAGGCATAGCCCTACCATAATGAGAGGCAGTTTAATTATTTTCTTATTTTAATTTGTTATGATGATAGAATGATAGAAACTTTTCATGTTTTCTTATGATGTCCATTGCCAAAGAATCCAATGTTTCTCAAACCTCCCACCAGCTTGTGAGCTAACTATATAAAATTATCCCATCCTCAAAGTACAAATGTATTGAGGTTGTCTCTCAAATATTAGAAGCAGGATCCCAATATGAGACACCCTGGATGTCATTTTTAGAATACTTAGCTCTTCTGCTGTTTACAGCACAACTTTCGTATTTGTATCATAAGGATGGGGAGAGGTATACTTCGTGGCTATTTCTGATGTGCTCAGTGTCACATAAGCACATTCATCAGAGGCAGCAATGAATTCCAGTTTCCTGCCAAGAACAAGTAGGAAGGTGAGAAGCTGCCCCTGTTCAGCTTATTCAACAGCTTGGTAGACCAGAACATACAACTCCTCCAGGAAAAGTCAGATGGGTGCGTTTGACTCCTTTCAAGTTAAGACGAACCTAGGAACCAGGTCTTTCCCTGCCAAGCTTAGTGCTCTAATGACTATATACTTGAGAAAGACTAGATTCTGCACTGCAGGAGCCTGTATCCTGAGTGAATAGAGATGCCTACTATTTAACTTTGAGTCAAATGTTTGTCCTTCAAGGAGTGGCACCTGTAGTTCTACATAGATGCTGAATTATTATGGATTTCTGAGGATCCTTCTCCTGATTTGTAGACATTTGTAGATGCATTATAAATTACTGGTTTGGAGCACTTTCATCCCAGAAACTTACTGTCTTTCTTTCATTTGTTCTAATGGCTTAAGTCATTGTGCTTTTGCCTCGTGACTTGTAAATACCAAGAGTCATTCTGTAATTTTGTGTAAGTCCTCAACTATACTACCTGGAACTTCTCTGAAATCACCATTCTGCTAAAGCAGAATCCATTCCTTTAGACAAAAAAACAAATAAACAAATAACATGGTACTTCTTGAAATTCTGTTCAGGAGAGTTTTTATTAAAAAAAAAAAAATTTTCAAGTTAACTGTATTTGGTGTTATCTCTTGCTGAAAGCATGCTGATTGATAGTTCCCTGATTGTGATTTTTACAATTTAAACACCTAATTCACTCAGAATAGGTTTATAGGCTTAAATGAAATTACTTTTTTCCTGTGGCAGAGATCCAGCATATTTTACAACTGATTCACAATAAAAGCTCAGAACACAGCTCATCCACATGCCACATTTCACACAATGTTTACCTCATTAGTGCCAGTGGAGAAAGCCCAAGAGCCAAGGCATCTTCAATATACTATTTTTCAATAACTTTACACAAACAGATTTTTGACTAGTATAACATGTAGAATTAATGCATGTGGAAAGCCAAAATATATCATGAATGCTTCCTAACTGTTCCTTCCTTATTACCCTAATGAGCTGACTTCTAGGTTGCTGACTTTCCTTGCCATCACACAAGCAATTCTAGCATCACAGATTTATATGACTCTGTGGCATGACAAGCTGATTCTGCTGATAGGAAGGAAGAAAAAGATTAATCATATACCAAAAGATGTTGACAGAATCATTCCGACTTGGTATGAAGCCTATTTGAAAAATAGATTTTTTTTTATTTCTTGGCTGAGTCAACCCACTTCTTTCCAGTTTATCTCTGTAACAGTGAAGCCCAGCCCTGCTAAACACATGCTCTGCCTCTGCTGACTTCATTGTTCAGCATTTTTCAGGATCAAAACCCAAGGTAACAGAATTAAAGAATCAATCCAACAGAAAGTTGCCTTTTTTACCTTTGTTTTCCTTTTACTTCTCTTTTTCTATTTTGGACTTCCAGCAAGGTTGAAAAGATATTTTAAGCAATTATTCTTGTAATATATTATATATATACAGATAGATATAGATATATACACACATATATTAAAAAATTAACCTAATAGTGACATTTCCTAAACATACATAGATAATAATGTAGATAAGTCCTTGCTGAATAGTACACTGACATTGCACTAGTTGCTCACTCCTGATTTAGACAAATAGTTAAACAGTCATTCAGGCAAAAGAAGTCTTTTCATTGAAAAGGACTGTAATCTTCAAAATCATATCCACTGTGATATTCTCAAACAACTTTATCCTTTCAGCTTTTTCAGCCTCATCAACTGACTGAAATAAGCACGTGTCTCCAGCTAATTGACTGTAATGCCAATAAAAACTGGATAAAATTGTTAAAAGCACAAAGAAATGGGGATTCTTTTTCTGCCTGACATAATTTAATACTGTAGAAATACTGAATAACTGTCTTATAGGATAACAGTTTTAGGACAATACCTTTTACAGATGACCAGGTTTCCTTATGTCTGTGCTCTCTTAACTGATGACTCTAAAAATACAAAGAATGATCACATTAATACAAAAATGTATAATTCATTTTAATTTAAACTACAAAATATTGATAATTATGTATATTTTAATTTTTAAAGTAACTTGCTTACACTACAGGGAGTCACTACAGAAAGTAGCATGGTCTCGAGTTTTGATGCTACTTCAGTAAAACAAAGAAAATGGAAAAAAAAAAGCATACAATCCCCTCCAGAATAGTTGTTGTCAGCCATGGATAAATTAAAAAGATTGAGTACTGTTCTGGGAAAAAGGAAAGAACAGAGCAGTGAACAGCATTTAGGGCTGTTCTAAATGAAATGATACCTGAATAGTCATGTCTAGTCAACAAAAGCGGCAACATATCTCAAAGCCTATAAAGTCAGCAGAGAAAAATATTTCTTTGAACAGTTTTTTATGATAGATACCCAGAATTACTGCGTCTGTTTCTATCATTTTCACTTCTTATCCTCTAGTTTTAATATTTTCCAAACACTGTTACTTCCTCTTTCCTCATCCTTCCCATAAGATTTGCAAATAAATTAGAAATATTTGAATATAACTCCAGTTTGTTGAGCAAGTCTTTGAATTGCCTCTTCAAAGGACAAAGGATGCTGAGTACAGAGAATATTTGGTTTCATCAGATCTGTGTTTCGTATCAAAACTCAGTGATGGAGGGCAGGGGCAAAGTTCTCCCATGAGCAAGCAAGATATTTTCAAAAGAGTTCATTCCATCTTCTTCAGAAATATCTGTTGCAGCCACCATCAGACTCCATAGATCACCAGTCTGAATCAACTTAGAATGTCCTGTATTATGCTCATGTGAAGCAATGTGAAAAATAAACGAAAAAACTTTTGCTCAAGACCAGTCTCAATACAATATAACACTAATTGAAGACTACATGAATTTAAATAGCACTTTGTAGTGTTTTCTGAATTATTCAAAGTCATTATTTGGCTGCAGCATGGCATGATTATTCAAGCAATATTGAAATAATGAAGAAATAAATAACAGCTTATTACATTAGGACCAATTTAACAACTTAAGTATTAATTCTTCTGTTATAGACTTCTGAAGAGATTTTTTCAAAGCAGCAGTTTTCCTAATAATATACAAAATATTGAAATAACTATGACTCCTTAGAGAAAACAGCCATTATTTTTAATTATCTTTGTTTGAAATTTATACAATTAATAGATTCCTAACATCACTTAAACATCAGTTACTTCTAAGGATGCATAGAGTATCATAACGTTTTTTCAGTGTTTCTCACAAGAACAGCAGCCAAATAGCAGTCATTCAGAGAATTAAAAAAAGGAAATGATTTGGATGAAAAAAAAACTTTTAAAAATTGAAACAGATTGTTTGTATGTGCTGTTCAGGGAACTGCTAAAGTCTGTTTTCAAAATATATCCTGTTTGCAAAGCTCTTCAGAAACTGTGTCATATGGGTCTGAGGATTTATCCGCACAATTAATTGAATGGAGCTGGGGAACTTTTAGGAGAGAGTAAAAAATGTAAACTGTATTCTTGTGAAGCAGTCTTTGCTGTATTGACTGTAGCATTTAATTAAACAAAATTGCTGCTACAAATCTGACTATATATTTTCTAACAAAGGCTGCAACTTTTTAGAGTAAATCAACCAGAAGAAGGTTTATTCTTCTCTCTTTTTGTTCAGATCTTTCTTTCCCTCTCGTTCATGTTGCTAATGAAGTATACTCTTCCACTTCAAATACAAAGTACCTTAACAGTCCTTCAAAATGTAACATGCCAAAGCAAATAATGTTTGGAATTTTCCCAATACCCTACTAGCAGCATAGATATTGAAAGAAACTGAGAAAATTTCATTTAAATTGTCCCACTTTTTTTCTCTTATGAAGTCTTTCTTCTTTTTGGAAGAAAAAATCATGCCAGCGTTTTCCTTCTGTAGAATCCATTTTAAGCCTATAATTTTAACTTATTGCCTTTCTTCTCCCTGATACATTTTTATGGATACTGAAGCTAATCCGGAAGGAAATTATCTTTGTTTCAGAATTTGTATTGTTCCTAACACAGGTGCTGTACAAAACAACCACAAAAATAAAGAAAATATTTACAATGCCTGATGCATCTTTAGCATTTTTTTAAACAGACGGGAGGGGATTTCTATGGAAGTTCTGCAAGACAAGACATTATTTTCCAGTTTCCTAAAGCTCACAACCAAGTGCAGCCACAGAGGTAGCTCCTTGTCAACATGATTCCATTGCAGATCTGATATTTGAAATTTCTTTATCTACCCATCTCTGTAGCATTCCTTGTGGAAACTGATTATAAGCTATGAAAAAGGTGTTGTAAAACTTGTCTGTATTTGGACTTAAATGGGAGCATGATGCCATATTTATTATATTTTAATTGAAATCCCTCAGGCATCTGAGAATGGACTCAGCCCTGTAGAAGGGAGGAAAAACCTATCTGGATCTGCGAAATTATTACATTTTTCTATGGAGAGTGCATCCTGCATGTGCCAAAATGTTCTGACCTTTGTGACTATTCCCACTACAGGAACAGTCAGGGATAAAGACAAACTGGGAGAAAGCACAACAAGCGTAGGCTAATGGGGAAATGTAATAGTGCAAGTACAATAAAGTCAGATTTCAGAGCAGTGTGTCTAGTTTTGCAATATCTGAAAATCTTAGGCTTGTAAGAGACTGACCCTGATTGGAACCTGAGTAAATAAAGTGCTAGTAATTCCTCTGATGCAAGCAAATAGTGTCACTGTCATCCTGCAAGGCTTTAAACCATGTCCAGGTTCTCATCAGTTACAGTGGTTTACCTTCCAGTGTTACAAAAAGCCTATTAAACTTGGAACTATTAACAAAACCCTGCAGAAAATACAGTTATTAGAAAACCTAGTGTTAATGCTCACACAAGCCACCTCTGTATTTTAGAAGATGTGGAAGTATTGGAAGGAAGGGTAGGATGAAATAAAGCAAAGAAATGTAAATGCAAATGCTAAAATTTTATCTATAATTTCATCAGAAAATTTGGCTCTGATGTGATTGGCGTTTTGCAGAGCCAGGAGTTAAAGAAAGATTTTGTTATGATCAACAAAAATTTGGAACGGTCTGTATATCAACACATTATTAAAGTCAATAATCCTCATGTGGGTTTTGTTGACATCATTACTCTTTGGAGAGTTATGAGTCAGTGGCAGTGCCACTCTGCTGCCTTTTCTGTGGGACAGGTGAATGAAATGTGATATTCATTTGCTATAATGGTCTTGTTAGGTAAAGTCCAATGGCATTTCAGTAAATCGCCCTACAAACAAATTATCCTGGAATATTTCTGAGCCTTCCATTGAATAGATATTTGCACTGGAAGCAGAATAGCAGTAAGTTTCCAGTCTGACAATTGATCCACATTATTTTTGCTATCTTAATGGTGCTGGTTATGCCTGGAACTTAATTCTATGTGAGCATCATTTTAGTATATATTATATTACTGGTAAAATAAAAAATACTGTAAGCCTTAACAAATAAAAAGAGGAAGTAGCTATTAAGTAATGGGTTTATAACTGTATATTAAGCTATATATCAAAAATGGAGTGTATTACTACTCCAAACTTATCACTTTGTATACTGAATAAAGTTGAAGAAAAAAAATACCATATAAATCATAAAAATAACACAATCATAATTGTTTTGATCATTTTTTGAAAGCTATGCAGGCTTCACAGGTATGTTTCTGGTCCCAACTGCTGACTCTATGGAAAAGTTGTAGCTGTTGGCTTTGCCTGAGGAAAAATACTTTAACAGATAAGTCTGTCTGAAAATACATGTTTTTCAGTTATCACTGACTATATATTTTTATAGTCATATAGTCAAGATCAAAACAAAATTCAGACATGTATGGTTAAAAGTTAATTTTTAAAGTTATTTTACAGCAGTAAATGACCAGAAAGGTTCTTAAGCAGTCTTTACTCTGACAGAGCTCCTGGAAAGGCTGCAGTATGATTCTTCTTGAAGAGAAATGAACGCTGGCATCTAGCTACACAGACTAAGTATTATTCTTAAGTATAAAACCTCACAGTGAGTTTCTGCGAAGTTCTAATTAACTGTAATGAAACAGAATCAACTTCATAGTTTCCTTACATTTTGCATGTATTTTTTAAATTAAAAACAAATATTACATTTTCAATGCAGGCCATTTTCTCCTTGAAGTATTCCATTTTCTCTGGTGCTTTTTTGTTTGCCCAAGTGACTTTTTGCATTTAAGTAAAACATAAATTGGTGCATCCACAGAGGAAGAGGTACACAATAATTCCCGATTTATTAAAGACATGCTGTCAATTTTAATTTTTTGGCATTTTCCTGAAAGCACCATCTACTGCCCTATACTCTAGCCTTGAGTCATATGAATGTCTGTAAGTTGTTGCACAATTTTTTTCAGAGTAGCAATTTAAGATTACAAAAGCATTCAAGGTTATTCTTCCTGAAAATAGTTAAAAGAGGAAAACCCAAAATTAAGAGTCAAGCCATGTATCTATAGTTACACTGGTTCACCTCATAATTTTGGCAGACTTTGTGTAAGGCCAGTTTCCTTTTATAAAAGTCTTAGGGCCACTATAATGTGCACCTTGAAAACTGTTTCTGCTATGATACGTTTCAGCCACTCCACAATGCTATGATAAGCACACCAAGCCTCATCGAGAATTGATTTTTTCACTTTACTTTCATCCTCCCACAGTTTTTCCCACTTCATTTCTTTCCTCTGACTATATGTTTAGATACAAGCCCACTCACACAGAGTCTTTATTTTTTAATCTGTGTAACCAATATCATGGAGCCAGCATGACTAACTGAAACCATTAGACAACACAAACAATGCATGTAACCAATGATCATTCCTTGCTGGTCAGTTGATTGCTTTCTCATTTGATATTGTCTCCAATTTGTAGGGGTTTTTTAAGTCAAGTCTTTATTCGTTTAGACAATTCTTAATAAACTGCCTTTGTTTTAATTAGCAAACTTTGAAAATTATAGAAAATGAAACTTTTCCCTTGAACTGATATGTTTGCTTTTCTTTCTAAAGACTTGTTTCTTATGCTGCTTTTCACTGTTATCACTGTCAACAAACACATCACAGAGTTTGACCCAGGAAACTCAGAGGGGTTTGCCCCTCTTTGTTGTTGCTACTGGAAACAAATATTCATCTCTGGCCTGCTACAGCAATGGCAAAGCAACGATGAAAGCTTAGGAAAAACAATGGCCGTGTCACCAACACAACAAACTGTTTCAGTAGGACTCTCACATGACTCAGACTCAGAGATTCTTCCAGGCCTTCCCGCAATTTAAAGCTTACATTAGGAAACCCACCTGACTGAAACTCACAGTGAATAGTACCAATGCTGGTCCTGTGAGCATAGATGCTCAGGTAGCACAAAGGTAATTATAGCCATCTGCCTTGGAAATGTATCTGCATGCATGTACTGCTGTGGGGCTCTGTGTTCTACAAGATTTAAAAAAAAAATCAAATCAAATCAAATCAACTTAAACGGGTTCAAATTTTACTGCAGCTACAGAAAGCACTGAATCCTTTTCACAAAACTTTTACTTATCTCGGAGTATCTAAAATTCTGCTGCTAGAGGAGCACCTTGGGGTCAATGTCGATGCTTGCTAAATCTGTAGCGCTAACATTTTTCCCCATTCTTAAAAGGAATGTGGAGGAATTGTCCTCCACCTCCTTCATATTCTTTCCATTCAGCTCTTCAAATAGGTCTTACGATAACATTTTTTCCCTGATTCTGAGTCACAGCTAGATTCCTCACTTCTTTGCTGTTACTTAGGGCATATAGAGAGATGGGATTGGATATAAACAGGTACCTCTAGGCTGCTCTATAGGTGACATTTACCTTTTCTTTTCTTTTCTTCATAAGATGAATAGAGAACCAAAGTTCAGAAGGATGTGAACATCTTAGCAGAGCTGTACTTTCTCTGCAAACAGGATCCATAGCAGCAGTTTTGGTCAACCCTCTTTTGAAAGTGGGCCTTTTTTTTTATACGCGTTGTTATAGACCAATAGTCTATGGAAGAAAATGAAAAACCGAAAACTCATTGAACTATGACAGCCGTGTAAGTAAAACAGTACTAAGATTTTTGATAAACATTTACATTTACCTGTATTTTGTCACAATATGAAACCATTCAAAAAGTAAAAAAGCCTATAAATAGTTTTATATTGAGAAATATATTTAAATCATAAAACATAATTAAATCTTAAAATTAGAAATAGATTAAAACTGTAACACTCAAATTGTGAAAAAAAAAAGTGCTAGATCCTCAGGAGCTTTAATCCAATGTAATTTCAACACACTTCAAAGGGACTATACTTAGACACATGAACAAATGACAGTTCTTTATTTCTTTAGTTAAGCACTTTCCATACTAAAAAAGTAGTAATTATCTTGTTACATACTCTCTTAAGAGGTGGGGATTTGTAATTAAAACACTATGTAAGATAAAGAGATTCTCCTCTTTTTAAAGTGATCACAAGTTTTACATGCCTTTCTTATTTTGTGACAATATGAGGATCCAGGTGCCAAGTCATAGAAATATTCTTCCAGTAGCAGCACACAGCTTCTTGGTAAGGTTATTTAGAAGTTGTACCAAAGACTTACTTTTCCTTGGGTATTCATGTTCTTGACTGATAAGGGTTATGCAGTTTGAGTTTTACCCTGGTGAATATATTTTCTTTAGACATAGCATATGTTTGGTTCCAAGCAAATCCTCTACTTTTACCTGACCAAGAATCAATGATGCACACAAAATGTTCTTCTCTTAACTTGGCCGTAGTCCAAAAGTTCCTAATCTGTGGCCAGAAGGTATAGCTGGCAGCCGTACAATTCAGCAAAGAGCAATAACAACTTATTTAGCTGTCCTTCCTGACAACACTTCTAAATGTGTACCTTTCTTCGTTTTCAGAAAAAATATAATAGAATCATAGAATGGTTTGAGTTGGAAGGGACCTTTAAAGATCATCTAGTCCAACTCCCGCTTTATTAGTTTGATCTTCATCAAGAAGAATAACATTTTGATTCAGATTACAGTAGCATATACTAAAACCAGAACTGCAATCTTGTCTTTGCACCTGAATAAAATGTAGAGACATTCCTTTAGTACAACTCTATATGAATATATTTTAGTACAGCATATGAGAAATCCAAACAAGAGGGTGTTTAGGGTTGTGTTTTCTTTTCAAAATTTCATGTAATAGTCCTTGACAGAAATAAAAATTCTGTTTCATTATGAGAGCTGACTAGGAAGGAGAGATGTTTTCTATTTATCAAACCTTCTAGGGTTTTATTCATATAGGAGAAGATGGGGAATTATTTGTAAAATAAAAAATATGCATAAAAAATAAAGGATGAAAATTTTTATGCCCTCAGGTTATCTGATGGATTGAGAGAGAGAGAAATAACCACAGGAGATAACAGAAGGCATCGGGGAATGAACAAAAGAGAGAAAAGATGAAAGAAGAGGTGAGAACAGAGTCTGAGAAGTGAAGAAATTAAGCAGTTAATGTAATCAAAAAGGAAAACCCTAGCTGACTGAAAGCCAGAAGCGGTGCATGAAACAGAAAAGAAACACTTTTAAATACACCTGCCTAGATATCTCAACAGACAAAAGAGTAAGATGATTAAAATGCTGTGTCCAAAGCAGATGTCTTCTGAAATACAGCTCATTCTCTCTCTTTCTCCCTCTTATCTGTCTATTCATCTACAAACTTATCTATTCATCCTTATATAGCATTTTTCGAATTACTACGGGAAGATCCTTTGTTTGTCTGTTCAACTTAGACTAAAGTAATTAAGAAATGGAGGCTACAGATTTAGATCTTCTTGACATTAAGGAAGGGGTTAACAGGGCAGAATTTGGTGTTATTTCTGAGAAGGTAAAACAAGAGCGAGGAGACTGTCATCATTAGGAAACTGGATGGAGTATTCTAAAGCATAGAACAGTTGCAGAACTACACTAGAAGAAGAAAAAAAAAAAAAGGTAGAAAATGAGACCACTAACATCTACTTGCCAATGTAACCATAGTCTGCTTCTGTCCCTTTAATTATTTAATTCTAAGCCTTCAAGTCAAAATAAAAACCAACTGTCTCAGCTATTATTTAGGCCATATTTCTTGTTAAATCCTATGTTATTATGCCTGGTTAGAGCTGGAATTAGAATTTGTGAGGAATATTCTGTGGGTAGAAGAGAATTATCACACCTGTATATTAAAAGAATTGAAAATTCTGCAACCTTTATCTTGCAACCAGATAAAACCTGTTCTACCATAGTAAGCCTAATGATATATGGTGTAGCCCAGTATCATCCCTTTTTGGTATAATATGTACTATTTTTCTTTGCAGAAGTAATTATGTCAGAAAAACAGCATCAGAGGGACAGGTATGATTTGAGAAGTGAATCACAGATAGACACTATTATAGCCCTGACAGAGAAGACATAAGAGGAAATCTACAAACTAGATACATGTTCTAGTTCTTTGGTCTTGTTTTCTCACTAAAAGTCCTGATAAATTTCTTTACAACATTCATCGCTCTCAGGGGATTAAGAACTGTACAAAGATGCAAACTCTACCTCACTTCATTGCATGCTTCTGCTAGGACTCCATAATAACATAAAATAATTAAGTATTGCTATACACACTTTGTATTTTTTGCCTCAGAACACCTATTGCAGGCTACAGTATTTTACAGAGATTAGACATTTAGAAACACAATAAAAGATTACAACAATCAAAAAAAGGCTTTCCACACACAACTATCAGAGCAATGCATGTTCTTTCCAACAGTAGATTAATATGGTAACACACAATAGTTATACCCTCTTCAGAGAACCCCCTCTCAAGAAGCCCAAGGAATGAGCTTTGAAGTACTAATAAGCTTTGTGAAGTTAAGAAATCTAGGAGATGACAGACCCTAAGGGATCGCATCACGGTGAAGACCCTCCTGAGAGCACCCTGCTAGTGTTCATTTCTCACTTAAGAAGATGAAGTAAATGCCTTGAAGTCACTCCATGAAACTCAGAAAAATCTGGTTTTTTAATACTTATTTTAAATAAAAAAATTAAAACATAAAATAAAAATAAAATATAATCTATGCTTCCCGAATAAATACTCACCATTCGCTGGGGGTAGAGGGAGGGAGGCATGGAGAGGAATAACAACAAACAATGTAAAAAATTCAAATTTCAGGGAACACAGTGCAAAAGCCATTTCTGACTCCCTGTTCTGCCTCTGTTTCAGAGCCTCACCTGTCACAGACCAACAGTAATAGAGCTCCCAAAGACCCTGGTGTAGGCAGGGATCTCAGGGCATCTAGACTCGTCCCTATCATAAGCTACGCCATACAACCCTCAGGCTGTCAGGGAATCAAGAATTTTGAAACCTTGCTAATGGCATTGCTATGTACTAGTGAATCTCACCTAAGTTTTGTTGAAAACTCTGTAAAACCTATGAATGTCTACTCAGCATCTTTTTAACAAGTTTGACATGGGAATGAAAACCCACTTTGCCATTACTTGCCTTTGCCAGTCTAGATGGTAGAAAAGAATGGAACTGAAAATCATTGTATTTCTAAATCATGCAAGAAAATTCACTGTACAATATGTGATCCCATGGCTGTGAGTAGCTCAGAGTTCACTATGCAAAGAAGTAACTTCAGATCTTGGAAACAGTATAATTGAACAGTATAATTGAATCCATTTGTATAGAATAGGACTTTCTGTATGTCAAAAGTCTATTGAAAGCAACATTAAAAGCTACACATCACAAAGGATGTTATTGTTACATAGAGTAGGAGGGAACAGATTAAATCTGACATAATCTAGCATAATCTCTTAGTTTTAATTTGCACTGCTTTTACTTCTGCTTTTTTTAAACCATTACAAAGAATTAAGTTAATTACATTTATTTATTTTTTATTTTAAAATGCTTCTGGTTCATCACTAGGTGGTACCAATTTTATACAATGTGCTATTGCTCATGCACCTGTAAAATCCTGTGGAGGCTGTGGCTGACCAATAAACCCCTGAAATGGAAGACGGCTCAGAGGAGATGGGCAAGGGTGATGTGCCTGTGGAGTTCAGAGAATAATGCAGAGTGTGACTGACCACAGCTGTTGCAAAGAAAGCTGACTTTATCTCAACACAGAGAGAACAGGAGGGTGGCCTTTGTTTTAGATAAACAGCTATGTCAGTTGAGTGGATTAACTGACTATATCACAATTGAGTGGATGAGCTGGTGATGTAAATGCTTCTCTCTGAGTTAGACTGACCAGCATGTGGGGGTGGTGAATACATGGCTCAGCTGAACATTGAGTTTAAAAACTAACAAAAAAATTTTGAAGAGAGCAATGGGCTTGACCTGGCTGCAGCCCACATATTCCTTCCTGGCAACTGGGGATCCCCAGCATGGAGGTGAGGATGTTAGAGAGACCTGTAGTGGGAATCATATCGGTATTGTGACTGAACCACGTATTGCAATTGCTGTATTTTGCTAAGCGCATCTTATATTTGTATAGTGTTTTCAGTATATTTGTATCACTCTGCTAAATTAGACATCACATGTAACATCATTTATCTTCAAATAAGTAAGTGTGATATGAAATATTGCACCCTGCACACATGGAATCTCTAAAAGAACCCACTCAGAGAGTATTGGACTCTAACAGAGGCATGTATCTATAGGCTTCTTTCAGCAGAAAATGCACCTACAGGCTACATCCAACGACTTGAAAACTGTACTGTGATATTCCAAGATATAGATGTCATTCCTTGAGCTGCTATCTTAACCAGATAGAGGGATGCTTACACTTTATCATGTTGTACTACAGTCATGTTATAAAAAAATATAACACCACTTGATTTGCCTTCAAGTAAGTTATAGTAGCATGTGTGTTTAGTGCCTTTTCATGGCTTGTTCCCATAAAATGTTTTTCTTCTAAGAGGATACTAGGGAGGTATATGAAGCTCTGCACATCATCTTATTTTAGTATTTCAAAACTAAGAGACTGAACTGAGAGCTACGTCACAAAGCTACAACTGGAGCTTCAGAACGATAAATGTCTCAAATCAAGAAAGAGACCTATACTATCATTTATTGGAAAGGAATATAAAAAGCACCCTAAGTGAAAGAGGGCACTGATATTAAGAAATAGTTATTATTAGGCACACATACTGTCATGGAGGCACCCCAGAAATCAATTTAGGCAGATAATATGATCCAAACAGACTTTATTCCAACCACAACTCTTCAGCAGAGAACCAACTAGAAAATTATTCAGCAGTCCGACAAGATTTAATAAACAGCAGGTTGGATACACCAATTGGGGATATTATTACTACACAACCACACAAGAATGATGACCTACAGCTGTACACACAAAACCAGAGGCCTCTTTCACTCAAGGGGACCCAGAAGAAATAATTACTTGCCCAGGGGGAAACAAGGGTTCACTCAAGGATGAATCAAGAGGAAAATCACTCACAGAGGTGAGGGCTCTCGGTCCTGGAAAGTCTCCTTAGATGGCATCCCTGATCTAAGGGGAGAGCTCTGTTTACAGACCCGCTGCTCCAAGAAGACCACTCCAAGGGGTTCTTTGGTGTGGTCCCTGTTTCATAGCCTGGTCAGATCTGGCTGTGGTCATCATGAGCACAGTCCAGAAGTTTCCCTGGACCTGAGCACCTCCTTGGCTGAGGACTCTGTACATTGACTGGGGATCCCGCCCCTCCTGCTCTCCCAGCCGGGGGAGGTGAACATGAGGAGTCACCGTGTGCCGGGGAGGGGGTACGTGAGTGGCGCCAAGGTACATGAGGTCAGGGCAGCGGAGCACAAAAGGTGCTAAAGAGCCATCAACTGCCCTATAGAAAGCTCCAGATCTCATTGGGATGGGCGGCTGGGGTGTGCAACTGCCACGCATGCACATACTATCAGACAAAAATAATCCTTCACTTAATGATATAATATTTTCTTTTCCTGTTTTTGCCTCTTTGTACTTTAATTATAGTAGAGCAACAATAATAATGTAATATTTATATTTGGAATATTTATGCACAGTAGAGGGTGCCAGACGGTATGCAAAAACACTTCCTATGCTAATACTTTCTTCAACTAATGACTTAAAGTGATGGAGAATGGAGGTTAATATAAAAATATTTCTTCGTTGCAGCTATGTTTCCTAAGGAAAGCAAACAGAAAATCAAGTCCTGTTTTATATGTTTTAAGTGGCTACAGCCAGCAAGCAATAAAGCTAACAGATCTTTAAGATATGGACCTGAGACATTTTTGGTGGCTGCATCAACATCTGTTTTCCAGACATGTTAAAGTATGACTGCTTTCTCCATTCTATTGTAACACCCAGTACAGGAGTTAGGAGAAACATTTAATAATCTTACAAAAACGGTTTGTTTCTGTGGAGAAAATACTGGATTCAAGGAGATCTGCACTACAGTCCCAACAGAGACCCTGATTATCTTGTTATTCTTCTTGGGGATTTTTATCCCATTGTTAGGTCACCAGACTTTGTCAAGTCATTTTCTTTGTGATAATAATATTAAATGCTTGGAAGTACCGATGAAACCTGCTACATACAAGTTAAATATTATTATTACCCTTACATCTTTATTGTTAGTATCTTAACTGCAAACCTACTTTACACCTGTATGATTGTGGATTTCTCCAGTAAATGCAAGGCAGCCCACTACAGAAAACAATTTAAATGCGGAGTTCAAATAGTGCATGGTACCCCTCTTCCTTCTGGAATTTTTAGTCACCCTGAGATCTCCAGGAATTAAGAAAAAGAGACCTCTACATATTCTGAACTAAAAGCTTTTCAGACTCAACATTTCTACCAGCTATCCTAGGGATAATGACCCAGCCTATTCTAAATATGCACCCATAGCCCATTCTAAATTTTTTAAAAATTCATATTATTCAGGAGGAGTCCAAGTCATTTTGTAAAATTAAGTTCAACACTTTTCTTTGGCAGAGTAATTTGGGATTCAAGTAACCTGTGCTGTATCATATATATATTCAGACACTGTCAATCATAGTCCCCCAAAATCATTTATTTGCTAACTTATGCAATATCTTTTCCTTTCCCACAATAACTCCCACAAAGTTAGTAAATTTATTTTTATCAGACCTACAGACCACTGTTGTATCTCAGCTCTCTTCTTAACATTTGAATATGAAGGGAAGTTTATTTCTGATTACATAAAAACATCACTTCTGAAATGAGATGTAATGGATCCCTCTGTGTTGCTGTATCACACACGGAATGGGAAAACAACCTCTAAATCTACTTATTTTACAGCTGCAGCTTTGTCAAGCTTGTCTAACGATCCTTCACCTTTCAAAATATTTACACTTTACATGGAAGGTATCGGTGTGGAGGGTGCAGAAAAGTGCTGTTGACTATTCCCAGCTTGAAGTGAGAGAAAGAAGAAGGCAGTTTTAATTTTGTATTGCCCTATATCTTAATTCTGAATAATAGCAATTATTTTCCAAAATGTGTGGTGAACGTGGGAAATCTAAAGGTCTGGAGGAGGACATAAATAAAACTTTGATTTGCAGAAAATGCACACAAATATACTGTGGCAATTTTTGAAACAATCTGTAAGCATCTAGTGGACAATGAGATGATAAGAATCAGTTAACATGAACTTTAAAATTGTATTGACCTAATTTATCTTTTTATGAGGTTACTGGCTTGTGGGAGCAAAGGAATAACAGATCTGATTAACAGCTTTGTCAACATCATACTGTAATACAATACTACACAGAACCGCTATAAAAAAGAAAAAAAATATGATCTAGATCGAATGACTTTTAAAAGGTTGCATGACTACACACACTTTTACCTTGTTTTTTTAGTATTCAACATGTTTTTAATACATTGGATAACACCAAAGTTAGAGCCTGCACTCGTGATGTTCACAGATGATGCTAAGCAGTTTGGAGAGCAGTGTTCCATTCAAATATTTCTTAATAAGTTTGTGAAATGGCCAGAAAGAAGAAAATTACATTCAATAAAAAACACATCCTCTGAGAAAGAAACAAATTTTTGGAGTACAAAATGGGAAGTAACAGTTCAGTAGGAAAGTATCTAAATGTACAGTTATGGTGCATCACAATTCCAATAGGAGTTGTATTATGCTAATAAAGAAAAAGAAAAAAAGGCCATGGATTCTGAATTTGTATATAGAAGAAGATTAGTATCTGAGTTTACTTTCTACATGAGGCTTTGGCAAAAGTATGTTGCAAATGTTCAGCCATTTAGAAATGTACAGGTAATGTAAGGAAAATCCAGAGGAGGAAAAAAAAAACACCACACAACCTAGATCTGATGAGAGTGATGCGTCACAAAATACGCTTTAAAAAAGTAATTAATTTCTTTGAAGCACTGTAGACAATTATTGATCTATGAAACTGTATATGTAATGTAACTTCTTCAGAATTTTTCAGAATAAAATTTTATTGTAATGAATTGGTTTCTAAACGAAAAAAAATTTTCATAAGTGGGTAAAATAAATTATCTTCCTGTTCCTATAGCCATTCCTCATCAATCATAGATATGATGGAAAACTTGCAATGGAAATCCAGCTTTTTGTTCCCAGACATTTTGGTAAAATGAATAAGCTGGTGGATTTATTTTTAACTTTGTTCAATTTTTACCGTTATTGACTAATATTTTATCGAGACAAGTGGCAGTCTAAAACTGACACAGGTCCTGACTGATCTCAGGAACTATTCACTGTAAAAAGCAATTGAGTATTTATTATACATTATTTAACCTGACTGTTACCGAGATTCAAAAAGTTTATTCTTCTGAGTGGCTAATTTTAATTTTAGCTCCAAGAACACTTTTCTTCGCATATTGATTCGCAGAGTATACTTGCACACAAATAAGTATGTTCTTTCATGTGTGAGTGACCTCCAAATATTTATGCAAATTAAGCAAAACCTGATCCAAATATTTGGAACTTGGATTTATTTTGACCTGGTCTTTTTTTTAATTGCCTTAAATGTTTGTAGTTATGTGTCATTCCTATTTTTAACACAAATTTATGACAACTCCCTGCTATTCAACAAAATGTTATAGATAAGTGTATATGCCCATACATGTAGTTAAAATGGTTGAAATAATCATAAACATGGCCAGTTTTGTGTTTTTTATTGTATTGGAAATAGTGAGAATTAACATTTTCTCTCTTACCGTTTGAATTTACCTGTGCCTACTATGATGGTAAAAGTATATTAAAAAAAAAACCTGAGGCATACTGAAAGTGTGCATATCTTTGCTGCATAATTGGCAGGCACAATATCACATTACCTGGTACTGCATGAATTTGGTACTTGCAAATTAGCTAGATACTATTTGTCACCTCAGACAGAACTATGCTACCAGTTACCCAAAGATCAGGGCAAGCGTCAGGGCAAATGTACAGTGCTTCTAACATGTTCTTTTGATTGCCATGCAGCCAGTCAGTTGTTACGTGTTTGAAGCCTGTTATCCAAAGTTCATTCACACACACGCAGCCATTCTCCCAAATGTTAGGAAAACGTGCTGTTACAACAAAACTGCTCCAGCTCTTATATTGATTCACATTCTTTCTCTAAGCATTCACCTTTGTGAAAATCTCTTTTTTTTACCCTGCTTTTTAGACAAGTAAAGGGCTTAAAGGCAGAGAGGCAGTTCTCATAGCACGTACATGCTTGCAGCAAAGTGTAAAACAAAAGCATTTTCATGCCAGACAGTTCTGCAGAAACTTTTTTCTTCTTCAGGTGATGCAGACTCCAAGCCTCTATTATAATACTAACAAGAACTGCATATATGCATTGATGAGTCTCAAATGAACTGAACGAGTCAAGGAAATAAAACTCAAAAACCTGTATTTCCTTTTTTTCTCATAATTTTAAAAATAATTGGTAGGTACCACAGTTAGCATTCTACACTTGCCAGATTTGCTAGGGTTATCTGAGACTGGAAAGAGAGCTTTTCAAACAGGTTTGGTTTTGTTATATTTTGTCTGTTCCTTCAAGGAAAACTTCGAGAAAAGAAAATGACAAGAAACTCAAAGTTTTCTCTACAAAATTCAAGCAGTTTAGTCAAGCTTCAAAGTGTCAGTATGTTGACTATGCCAGCTGCATACCAGTGCAAGCAAAGCTTGAAGCCAGAAGTAAGCATTCAAGGCGATTAACACAGCATCCTGGTTCCCTAGCAAGTACACAGAGAGCGTACCTCCCTGTGAGAGAGCTGTTCTAACCCTTCAGCACAGCTCCTTTCCAGCCTATAAAGACACTCTCTCTAGCATTCCTGATAAACCCCACAGAAGGCTTTGTTTTCTGAATGGAGAGACAGATATTAAATTATGCAAATCTGTTAGAAATGTGCGTGATGAAATAATGCAAAAAACCCAGGGTGAAAAATTATACGGTCTATTTTTATCAACTTGAGGGTAACATGGATTTTTGCAATGCCTTTAATGGCATAATATTCTTTAATCTTTGCTGGGTTATACAAATAGAAAGACCTGAAAAAATGATGAAGACATTTATTGAAATCATGAGAGATGCTGTGTGAAAATGATTTGATACAGTACAAGAGCTTGTACCAACTAAACTCATAATTACCCTTCACACGATAGTATGAATTGAACACTATGTTCCAGCAGTAATAACACATTTGTTGCTCCTTTAGTAAGCATTTTATCAGAGGGAGTTTGCCTCACCAAGCCTCATACCACACGAAGTGCCGCCCAGCCTTTCAATGCATTCCAGACCAATATATTACATATTTAGAGAATAACTGGACTAACATGTGCATCAGGACATAATGACAGAAGTCATTTTGATATACTAAAACAATGAAGTGAAGAGTGGAAAATGTCTATTATTTGAGTAATAGATTACTTGTTATGATTCTTATTTAGGTAAGCACTACAGGAGTGGTGAGTTTGAGTTAAAATTCAGACTCAAATTCAGATATATACCAGAATTTCTTCCAGCTGAGCCAAAGATTTTGGGGTTGAGCCACCTTTAAACAACAACAACAACAACAAAGAAAAAAAACTCACCACAACCTGGAATGTTTTATTGTTCTTCCATCTTGTACAGCACCTTTACAAAAAAAAGCTACACACAAGCTGTTTAAAAGGAACAGAAACCCGTTTGCTGATGTACTCGCCAAAGAACAGTACTTTGTGAGGGATATTTGGCAACTGCGTCAGCTTAGTCATCAAAAAGTCCTGTTTAAAAATTATGGCTGGACACTTAACCATTACCCATCAAAAAGAGCACATTTACAGGTAATTCTCCCAGAGTTAGAAAAAAAGCTTAGCAAGAAACTATAGTATAAAGCTTTTCTATATGTAACAGAAATCTAAAATCCCATGTATAGGACAGGGAGAAAAAATGCTCCTTTTCTCCAATGTTTTGTCAACTTCAATAAAATGAACAGTCATCATTTGCTGAAGCTATGAAAGAGAAAAAGCTAATTATTTAAAATATAAGTTAACATAGCTTCTGAGCTCTTGGAGGGGTTTCTTCTGTTTTGGATACAAAGTGGGATTAAAGGCTACCTCCTTCACACAACTACTTCTTTAAGAAGCACAAATAGAAAATCTAGTAAGTACTTTCTGTGGAAAATAGATCTGAGAATTTGTTTTTCATTCAATTTCATTTTGGTGCAGAACAATGTGGGCTTCTGGACTAAAGTGTGCTCGAAGTTAAATACTAGAGCAAAAGGAAGTGCTGACAGCTTTTGTTCTCAACATACTTTTGCTCTTCTTGGATGTACTGAGTTTGGTCTGTGTCAGTGTGCCCATGCAGTTTAGAAAAATTATGTAGCATCACAGCTGGAGAAAGCTACTTAGTTAATTCTAAAACTCTGGTTAAAGTATAGGTGATTTGAGACAGTCTCTTGCAATCAACACCGAACTATTTTGGCCAGGCAGGCTAATAATTACTAATTCTAAATTCAGAATGCCTGCATAGCATCATAATGTATATACCACGTTAGATTTTTTCTTATCATTGAAATACAAAAGATATATTTGACTGTATTTGTGACCCTATGAAAAGTTTTAATTAAGAAACAGTGACATTAGCAGACAACAGTAAATAAATTATATACAGTACTGTTGATTTAAAAGTTTAATTCTACAACAGCAACAATGTAGATTATTACAAAGATTATGGTAGTAATTAGTTATTTAGAAATGTCTGCAAGGAAATAGGAATCTTTTGCTTTTGACAGTCAAATCTTTGAGTAACACATTAGAATATAGCATAGAAATGCTATAATCTTTTGAGAAGACAAAAATAAAGATGTCTGGAATGCCTACAAGTGGAGAGATTGTTTAATACTGTTATAAAATTACAAAAAAGATTTCGACTTTGCTCAACTATTTTTTGGAATTTATATTGTTTCCTATTTTACATAACATTGAACGACATATTTCTTACCTACAGCATAAATATCAGATATTGTTTATTAGTCATATTTTTAAAAAGTCTTTCATCACCCAGTCACAAAGCAAAAGTAATAGCACATGAATCAAACAATACTAGTGCTGCTGTGTTCTTGTATTCCTCAGTCAATAACAGGACATCTAGTAATGTATCCTCAATAGATGCAGAGCTTCTTAACACTACTGAAAATTAAAATAGTTATCACTGACTACACACTACATACTGCTTTTATCTAGCTTCAGTAAATGATTAAGCTATTTAGTATAATCACATGGCTCATTTAAATGATCTGGCTACTCTATATTCAAGAATGCAGCTGGAAGTGTTTCTTCAGATTAAATTGTCACAATAGATAAATACATATGCCAGATACGGTAATAAGCATCCAAAACATAGATGTTTAAGTCAAAGAGTAGCAGTGTACTGATGTCTGGTATGAGATTTGAATTTAGATTCTCCAAATAATAAAATAAAATCTATTAGACCTGAATGCTTGTCAAGAAATTCTCATTGTTCAAGTTGAGAGAAATATGAAAGTTAAAAAATCTTTAACTTACATCTTAGAATACTCTCTTTTTTAATATTAGGTAACATTTACAACTTGGAAAAAACTGTCAGTAATGTTTTTCCTCTAAGAGTGCACAGTTGTAAAACTATCAGTATCCCTCACGGTAGGATAATTGTGAGCAGCGGAAATCCAGCTGACATACACAAAACTGTTCTGTATCCTATGTTAACAAATACTGAAGCAGTATTACATCTCCTGGGTGAAACATCATTACATTTCAGTGTTACCTCCTTTTTTTAATCTTCTTTACTTAGGAATATGTGATGAATCAACTATTCAGATTTAGCCTCTGTTATTCAAGTATAAAGCCTAACAGGATGTGATGCCCCAGATGTTTTTTCCATTTATTCATCCATATTTGTTGTCCAAGCCAGTGGCAGATTTGTTTTCCAGTGGGGTCTGTTTTTACACTATTGCTTTTATCAATTTCACAGCTGGGCTGTCTGAGGAACAAGGAGGTCAAACATCTTGTCAAAGCTTGCAGAGACTATGGCTCAGTTAGGATTATAATTTGCTCTGGGCAACTGGTGCCTCTGTGGTTTGCACTAAACGTTAGATAACGGGCACTCGGACATTTTGGGAAGCCTGGGTATATTTATGGATTTTAACAGGAGACTTTGGTACTAATTACTTGCTACAGTAAGCTGCTTTGTAGCTGGTCTAACTCCATTCCTACTGAGCTGTAATTTGTGTATACATGTATTGTTCACTGTGACTAAGATTCATGTCAGAACTTCAATGTCTTGCAGACCAACTCAAAATTAAATAATTATCCTAGAAAAACATGTCATTTAATACAAGAGATTAAAATCCTGTATAAACTACACTTTGGGAAATAATCAGAAGAACCTATTTTTTCAGAATGTTAATGTGCATTCCATGTTGGAAAAGCTTCTCAAATATCAATGTACATTCATATTGTTGCTCAATCAATATTTATAGTTTGAAAACATATTATTGTTACAAATTTTTCAGGTCAGTGAAAAATATCCACATCTAAAGTGACTGTATAACAAAGGGAAACAGAATGATACAATTTATTTCTACCACCAGCTGAATAGTCCATTAGTAATAAGAAGTGTTATAAAGGTCATATCTCTCTACATAAGAGATTTGTCTGAACCATTGTGTCTTGTTTTGTATTTCATACATTTAAGGTTTTTTAAAACTGTCATTCTTACACATTTCTATATTACAATAGTCCTAAAGCTAGAACTCCTATAACATGTATGTGAAGGCATATTACTCAAGTGGACTTGCATTCTGTAATTCCACTGAGTGTGCAACTCAATTATGTATTGTATGAAAAGGTGCTTGTTCTGTTCAAAACCAGCTACCTGGTCATATTACTTTGTGTCCTAGTTACAGCAGTCTGAAAAATGTCAAATAATTATTCTCTATTTGCTCTCAGCATGAAGTTCATGATTTTACAGATTTCTGTCAGATCTTCTCTTAAAAGTACTATTCTATTTTTTCAATAACGTAAATGACAAGACAAATGAAAAAATATTTTTTTTTAATTTAGCAGTTTCTGATACTGATACATGATTTGGGGAAAAGATTCTCAGCCATATCTTTCATCAGTAGTAGAAATGCTCTTGATCTCCTTTCCGTGACTATCAAGTCACATGATTCATCTAACTTTTCTGGAATGGCCTTACTGTTCTTGGACAAACTTTTTATGACACACTGAGATCTATTCACCACTCAGGCCACCATTCAGCTTTTGTAAATATTGATAATTTTGGAAATTTTAGCAAGTCACTTCTCAACTCCTTTTTGACCTGCCCTCCTGACTCCAAATTTATCTTCCTTTATGTGCCTCCTTCCCTTGTACATATGTATCACAAAACAGTCTTTACTACATAACCACAAACTATTTTCCTCAGAAAGTGTTTATTTCACTCAGTCTGTAGTGTGAAACTGCTTCCTGTGCACTCCAGTCTGGCCGGTACACATTCCTCTATACTACATGCAACAATGTGTAGTGAACAGCAGGGAGTGCTTCCCTGTTCTCAGTATATCTTTTGAACTTTTACATGACTGCAAAGCAGACAGGAAATGTCAAAAAGCCGTTCAGTCCTTGCTTGGAGTTGTACAGAGAAGATCTATTTCTTAGTTTTACAGCTTCAAAGCAGTAGAGTCCAGAAACTCTATTAAATAATGTAATTTGACAAAAGACATGAACCGCAAAACACACACCCTTGGTAAAGGCACTTCATTTTTATTCAGTCCCTGAATGCCAAGTTTTAAATCCTTTATTCATAGTATGATGGCAGCAGTGTCTTTTATCAAAATGATTGCAAGCATTTAACATGGACCAAAAAAACCCCTTTTCTCTCATCAAGCTCAACCTGAGAAATTAGTATTTTGGTCAAACTTTGATAAAATAAATGCATACAAATGATTAAATAGTTGTAAGTGTAAAAGCTGTTGAAAACATTTTCCTGTACCTGGAAATATCAGACAGAATGTTACAGGCTTTCTAAAACTGTTTATACCTTGAATTTACATAGCATCATCTGTCTTTGATTCACAGACATCTAGCAATAAACAGACCATTAAAAATAGAATAATAAGGTACTTATTTATGCTTTTGTTGAATCACTTGTTCACTCACACTAAGTGGATGAAGGCCAGACTCTAGCCTCTTTGCTCTGTGATGTCAAAGTAGGTAACATATCTAAATAAAAAAGCGAAAGACAGCACAAATCTGTCATCTTCTACAAAAGATACACTTTTTTTGCCCCAAAGTTTGCAGTACTCTCGTTGGGAAAACTGAATCTTTCCTACATATTTATGATAAATTCAGATGCTTCTTTAGATGACATGGGGTTTGTTTTGGTTTTTATTTACTTTATTGTTTATAGTGGATAATTCTTTCTTTTTTGACTAATACAATTTGATGAAGATAAGAAAAAAGGAGTGCAGTTAAGTCAGAGAATGGCATGGAAATAAACACATAACAAGCTAGTTTTATTTGAGCTCGTCTTGCAAAGTATTTGCTCTGTTGGAGTTATATCAAGAGAAGAGAGATCTGTTGTCTCACAAATTACTGATGAAATGCCAGTAAGACCAGTGACATGCTGCATTAATATTGCAGTATCAATCAACTTGCTATATTCAAATATTTTTGAGTGTAATATAAGTATTCTGTATCTGACATGCAAATCAAGTGGCTTTTAAAGTTGCAAAAAAAAAAAATTCAGTACTTCTGAAAACAATTTGGGATTTGCTTTAGGATTTAATATAATAGCCAGAATGGCTGTCAGAAATAGTTTAATTCCCTACAGTTCTGTATATCAACATACTATTACCTATCGGAAACACACTCTTCAATAATTTCGGCTGAATGCAGTCACATTAAAAAATAAGAATCTGAATACAGAAGTTGTATAGTCTTCTCAATTAATCCTTTGCATGATTTAAGAGTTTTGAAAAGGTAAAAATTAGATATTTACGTAAGTATGAATGTCCCCTTGCTCATCCCAGGAACAGCAATATCCTTACTGATATGAAGCTATTTATTTCCTTAATTTGTGATGCTTCACTAAATTCCTTATCTCTGTAGGAAAAAAATGGGTTGGAAAGGTAGACAGGAACTCAAACTCCAAAAATAGCTGAAAGATGTACCCTTGACTAGTTGTTCCTTAAATTCAGCTTCTCTTTTTATGATCACTTTCTGAAAGCACTCAATTGTTCAGAGTTCACTGAGTATACTTTTGGCTTGGTTTCTTGAGTATTGGCTGAAAGTAAATTTTAAACTGAACATCTGATTATCAAATTTGTAGTTTGCCTTCATGCTGGGTTGGTTAGTTACCATGAGTCACGTGATATCTGGATTTTGATTGCCTAGCATACATTGCTAACACCTATTATAATCAAACACAGTTGGAAATTCAAACTGAATTGCTTAAGATAGTCAAATACATGTGTTACTGCACAGGAGTTAGAGCACAAACTGATTGTAATACTCATAATTCACAATTAAAATGACACACCAAGAATTATTTGCTAAAGGACTTACTGAATCACTCTGAATAATGAATAAATTTGAGAAATGATTCACTCTCAAAGAAAAAAAGGTGAAATTCATCAAATTATTTGTTCAGAATTACTTTTAATTTTCAATATTAAAACTTCATGACAATGGCCAATCAAATAAAGAGTAAAAAATTGGCTATACACTATGAAGACAATACTCTGAACACTCCAAAGTGCAAGAGCAGAAGGCAGAGATTGACAGCAGAACTACAGTAAATCATAAACATTACTTGCCCTGAGCTACAATGTAGATGTTTTAGTAATTATCTACTCTATAGAGTTATTTTTTAATGGGGGATGGAGGACATTTACTAGTCTTGTATACTTTCCAGAAACTTTTATCTAATATGTAATTGGTTAGAAATACATGCATCATGCAATTTTTCTTGATACCGTATAATGAGTGTGTAAATAATCTGTTCCCAGAATTGTCTCTTGTGAAATATAAACTAAAAGCATGGTAAGTATAGTTATTAACTATTTGTTGTCTCATGTAATACACTATGTAGATACTTCATAACATGCAAATATGTTTGAAAAGTACATAATGGAGGATAGAAGGTCAGTTATGAATTGCATCATCCTTAATAAACTTTTTATCCTGGTCAAGCAGACTACTCTAAATTAGACTTATTTTTTCCATGGCCTAATAGTTACCTACAAATCACTACTGAACTAAAAAAAACCAGTAAATCTGCCATTGCTGTCTTCAACAGAACTAGCTAAACTTACACAATGGAACACCTGAACAGCTGTCAACTTGAATAAAACAGTTTTTAACTGAAAATTTGATGCTTGATCAAAAACATAACAGTTTAAAGCAAGCCATGTCCATTCAACTGTATACTGAGGCTATACAGACGACAACTTCCTCATCAATAAAAGTGATGCACAGCATCCTGTGGAGTTTGCAGAGATCATCTTTGCTATCGAGTATGAAAAATCTAGGAATCCTTTTTTAGGATGTTAGGGTTTATGGAGCAGCACCACCACATTTTTAAGTACTTGATATGAAAATGGTATTCCTTCAAACACATCAGGGAGCGTTTTCAGCACAACACACTGAGATTTAGCTGCTTGATTCTCATTAATGTTAATAGAAGTTGCATGGCTGCATCCCAGTTGACTTAACTAAAATGTTGCCCCTTCCAGTTCACATCTGTATACCACATGCCTATTTAGTACAGTCTGACAATTGGACTAGTTCTTCACAGATGATACAATACCAGGAGCTTGTGCTGCATTAAGTAACTGAGCTGAGGTAGAGATCTCATGAAATGATACTTTTAAAAAGTCACTGAGAAACATAAGACAAGAATAATGCAGTGTAATAGAGAATTCTCCAATAAAAGTGGATACTTGTACTTTAAACAAAAGTTATTTTTTGAGGCAGCGATTAGAAATGGTATCTTGGTCACTGTGTACAGCTATAGGCTAAGGCAAGGATGACCTCCTCTCTATTCCTAACTCTGTGTGACTTTGCATAAATCGTATCATTTTCTCTGCCCTGGTTTCCATAGAAGTGAAACATGAATAGTGAAATTTGCCTCTTTATTGTATCACTCATCAGAGAACTCAATAAAAGAAGTATGAACTCAGTAAAAGAAGTATTGAGGCCTGTATCTAGTAGAGTCCCTCAAGGGTCAGTACTGGAATCAGTACGATTCAATATATTCGTCAATGACTTGGATGAGGGAATAGAGTGCACTGTCAGAAAGTTTGCTGATGACACCAAACTGGGAGGAGTGGCTGACACACCACAAGGCTGTGCTGCCATCCAGCGAGACCTGGACAGGCTGGAGAGTTGGGCAGGGAAGAATTTAATGAAATATAACAAGGGCAAGTGTAGAGTCTTGCATGTGGGCAGGAACAACCCCAGGTTCCACTATAAGTTGGGGAATGACCTATTAGAGAGCAGTGTAGGGGAAAGGGACCTGGGGGTCCTGGTGGACAGCAGGATGACCATGAGCCTGCACTATGCCCTTGTGGCCAAGAAGGCCAATGGCATCCTGGGGTGTATTAGAAGGCATGTGGTTAGTAGGTCGAGAGAGGTTCTCCTTCCCCTCTACTCTGCCCTGGTGAGACCTCATCTGGAATATTGTGTCCCATTCTGGGCCACTCAGTTCAAGAAGGACAGGGAACTGCTGGAGAGAGTCCAGCACAGAGCCACAAAGATGATTAAGGGAGTGGAGCATCTCCCTTATGAGGAAAGGCTGAGGGAGCTGGGTCTCTTTAGCTTGGAGAAGAGGAGACTGAGGGGTGACCTCATCAATGTTTATAAATATATAAAGGGTGGGTGTCACAAGAATGGAGCCAGGCTCTTCTCGGTGACAACCAATGATAAGACAAGGGGCAATGGGTATAAACTGGAACACAGGAGGTACCATTTAATTTTGAGAAGAAACTTCTTCACGGTGAGGGTGACAGAGCACCTGGAACAAGCTGCTCAGGAGGGTTGTGGAGTCTCCTTCTCTGGAGACATTCAAAACCCACCTGGACACCTTCCTGTGTAACTTCATCTAGGTGTTCCTGCTCTGGCAGGGGGATTGGACTAGATGATCTTTTGAGGTCCCTTCCAATCCCTACCATCCTGTGATTCTGTGATTCTGTGATTATTTATTGCTAATTCAACTGAATGTTCGTGTTCACTGATGTAGTAACCTAAGAGAAAAATTTAGATATATTTAATGTTGAATACACTGAATCATTGAGTCCAATGTACTCTCAAGTCAAATAACACCACTTTTTTGATAAAACTTTGGCATAAATTTGAAATAAAACTGCTCATCTCAGCAACGTCGTCTCAGGACTGAGATGATTCTTGCTTCTTGCTAAAAGAGAACACTAGACTCCTGTAGAATTCTAAACTTGAAAAATAGCACTGAATTTCACCTTAGATACAGTTGCCAACATTCCACATTCTATTTTTGTTTTCCTTTCAATATGGTATTATTTATCAGAGTAAGGGCTCATTAGGATATGCTTAACCTTCCCTATTTCTTCACGAAACCTCATTGCAAGGAAATGTAATTTATTTTAATATCTTCCTTGATATTTAGTATCAAGTTTGGCTCATCATGTCCATGCTTTAATTGCATGTGGAATGCATATGCTTTATGAAGCAAATTACAATCCTTGAAAAGGTGGTATCTTCACAGGAATCTGCCCGTCACAGCCACCTTAATACAGTTATGTGTTAAAATAAATTTTTGCTTTTTTTTAATAGATATGCAGACCTCCTGCTGTCACACGACCCCAGAAACCAATGAGATACAAAATAATGTGCTGCTTAAACATGCACTCGCATTTTTAGACTTAAACTATTACCGAAATAAAAGTTAATTTTCAAAATCAATGTTTTTGGAACAGTGTGACTGTTTCATTAAATTTAGGCTAATCAAGATATGTTATGAATTCTCCAAAGGATAGATTAAAAGAGTATCAAAATACCCCTTCTATTCAATTTGAATGAAAACTATGAACACCAATTCTTTAAGAGAGTATATTGGGAAATAGCAAAGTATTTTGGCCCAGGGCTTGTACATATCATACTCTGATGTATATATAGCATTTTCCTGCCTCCATCTCCACCCAGTTTAAAGATCTGATTACAGTGTCTTCATCTAAGGTCAAGAAAAATCTTTAACATGTTAATCAAAGTGAATACTTATTGTCATATCTCAATTCTGACATTTAAAAGGAACTTCATGCAAATGAGATATGTGACTGAATTACTGAAAAAGGCTGTCAACTACTGAACACAGAAACACAATGAACCTCACTACATTGACTGAAGTCCTTCATGTGCCTCCTCTAAAGTGCAAATTAGACTTAGATTTGTGAACTTTGAAGTTTAGGAACCCTTGGATATATGTTCCTTGGTGCATACTGATGCCTATACTAAATAAAAACTAAAAGTATACCATTAAACAAAATTTCCTGCTGTTGTGTTTCCTGTGCTTGTAGACTCAGAACTGAAGAGCTGGTAAGTTGAACGAAGTTGTCTGATAACCCTGAAGATTGTCTTAAACAAAAAACCATTGATTTGTGATCTTTTCCCTTTTAATATTTGGATTTACTACTTTCCTCTGATCTGGTTTTATTAAAAAGTAACATGTTCTTTGATTCACAAGTCACTTCTTTCTATTATTGAAATAAATATTTTATCAAATATGGAAACTAGCTTTCTCATTTCAGGAATTAATATGTACTGAAAAAATATATGTGTCATAGCTAACAAAGGGTGATGTTAGTGAAGAGGTGTAGCGTTATACATGGATTAAATATCTTTACATGGTTTTCTCATTGTTAAACTCCAAGAAATTTTAAAGGCCATTGTAAAAGTTCCATATTTGATTTTGATCCCATGGAACTTTTTCACTTGTATGGATCCAATCTGTTGGATTTTTACAGATCAAATCAATCTGTGGAGAAAGGAAGAGACCTGGTTATTGTCTACCTTGATGTCAATAAGGCTTTTGACACTGTCTCACATAGATCCCCACAGAGAATCTGAAAAAGTGTGGGCTGGATGAGTAGATGATGAGGTGGATCAAAAACTGAGTAAATGACTGGGCCCATAGGGTTGTGGTCAGTAACATGAAGTCTAGTTGGAGGCCAGTAAGGAGCAGCGTGCCCCAGAGGTCAATACTGGGTCTAATCCTGTTCAACATCTTCATTAATGATAGGGTAGAATGTACCCTCAGCAACTTCAAAGAAGATGCAAAACTGGGAGGAGGGTCTGATACACCAGAAGGTCAAGCTGCCATCCAAAGCGACCTTGAGAGACTGGAGAAATGGTCTGACAAAATGAATTTCAAGGAGAAATGCAAAGTCCTCCATCTCAGGAAGAATAATCCCATGCACCACTGGGGGTGCACCTGGAAAACAGCTGTGCAGAAAAGGACCTAGGGCTCCTGGCAGACACAAAGATGAACATTAGCCACCAATGTGCCCTTGGGACAGAGAGAACTAATGGTATTCTGGGCTGCATTAAGAGGAATGTTGTCAGCAGGAAAGGAAGATGATCCTTTCCCTCTACTCAGCACTGGTGAGGCCACACTTGGACACAGAACTACTAGACAGAGTCCAGTGAAAGGCCACTAGGATGATTAAGGGACTAGAACACCTCTCAGATTAGAGGAGGCTGAAAGAGCTGGGACCATTCAGTCTGGAGAAGAGAAGGCTTGGGGGGATCTTATCAATGTGTGCAAACACCTGAAAGGAGGGTGTAAAGAAGATGAAGCCAGGTCCATTTTAGTTATGTATACTGACAGGAGAAGAGGCTATGGACACAAAGGGAGATTCCATCTGAACATTAGGAAACCCTTTTTTACTGTGAGGCTGACTTAGCACTGGAACGAGTTTCCCAGAAAGGCTGTGGAAGCTCCATCCTTGGAGATATTCAAAGGCCATTTAGGCCACCTGCTCTAGGTGGCCCTGCTTGCAGAGGAGGTTGGACTAGATGATCTCCAGAGGTCCCTTCAAACCTCATCCATTCTGTGATTCTGTGAGTCTCTGTGATTCTGTAATTCTGATCCTGTAATTCTGTTTACACCACAACGAATAAAAGTAGAAGCAATGAAGAACTACCTTATAATGAACTACAAGTAAAACATATTAAGCTTTGAGACTTGGTCAGTCTCTCAGCAGATTTGGTACCAGACCGGGAAGCAGAGGAATCTAAACCTTCATTCTGCAAGTCTTAGGTCAATTCTTTAAATTCCGGACTTTGGGTAAAAAGGCAGCAGTGACATTGCATTTGTTCTTTGATAAGACTGACTAAATTTCTGCTATTAAAAGTTTACAAACTCTCGAATCTTCGGCAGGATTGTTAATGATAATATTCCTCTATCTCCCTTTCTGTTGTCTAATCTTGCAGAGTGAGGAAAACCTCCTGCTGAATGTTCTTGCCTCTCACAGGTGCCAGTGGTAGCTGATAGAATACAACAGTTCACAGATATACTCAGTAGCAGAAATACTTTGCAGGTCTGGCATCCAAGCCAATTTTGGATAGAACAGCAAAAAATGTAAACCAAATAGTTACATATTCTTATTTAGGCACCTGCTGGAAGATTTTCATAAATTAATGTGGGAGATTTAAAGGATTTTCTTGAAAAGAATGGACATTGTACCGAACTGAACTGAACTGTACAGGCCTGTGAGGCCTATGTGAGCAAGAAGAGAGCAAAACAGCCTACGTGCCTTACGTGACTTCAAGCAGCCTTGAGTGAGAACAAGAGGAAGAAAAAATTAGGAGTCAGCAAGTCAGCAATTTTGTAGTGAAGTAATGCTGAATGTTAGAGCTCGTGCTAACTGTTAATATCCAATCCCTTGTTAGTTTGTGGTGCGTGAACAGTAGCTATTAACCAATGACATGCAGCCTGTAAGCGCGTGGACAGAGCAAAAAGATATTTAAGGAGTATTGTAACAAGTAATAAATGGCTTCAGCTGAATTCATATTGGATCGTGTGGAGTCCGTCGAAAATGTCCTCGCAAATTAAAGATCCTTAATGCTCCTAATTGTTTAGGCCAATGTAGTCAAAGATCTTCGGTGCATAGAACCTTCTCTTTGGTGCTGCCTATGGACCAAAGAACTACATAGAAGACTCCTACATAAAACAGTTCAACTAAGAACTACTAACTAAGTTCAAGTTTTCTTCAGTTGTTTCCTCTAATTCATTAATTTTTTACTTGCTCTGAAGGTTCTGTTAACAGGTAATAGTGAATGCCACTATTTTCCTTAATTAAATTATGTTTTAATATACTTAAGTGTCAATTGTTGTTGACTCTGGTTATATAATCAGTAGCAAATTAATTACAGTTAGGTGTTTGGTAATATTTCATCATATTTACAAACCGTGGAAAATAGCCAATAAAATTAATGTCAGTTAGTTAAAAGCATTTACCGTAAAAATGTTTTTCTTTTTTCCTTGAGGAGTCATAGCTTTTAAGTAGAAGACTTAGTACCCAAGGGAATGGCAGGAAGATATGCCAGGGGAGGTTTAGGTTGGACATTAGGAAAAGGTTCTTCATCCAGAGGGTGGTGGAGCACTGGAACAGGCTCCCCAGGGAGATGTCATGGCCCCAGGCCTGACAGTGTTCAAGAAGAGACTGGACAAGGCTCTCAGACACATGGTGTGAACTGTGGGGTTGTCATATGCAGGGACAGGAGCTGGACTCGATGATCCTTGTGGGTGCCTTCCAACTCAGGACTTTCTACAATTCTATGATTCTGTGAATGTTACTCCTTCAGGAGTATAAAAAATTATTTATTAACAATACAGGTATGATTGTTGGAGTTAGAACTAGCACACAAAGAGAAGCTGACAGAAACTGTGAACCTGTAGAGCTAACAGAGGGCTCTGACTTAAAAGCTAACTCTTTATTCAATATACACTCACAGATATTCTACACAACTGCAGATTGCTGATATGTATACACTGGATTTCAGCCTAAGCAAGTTATCCACATTTGATAGTTGTTGTTGAACCAAAGGAATTTACTTCCATTCAGATTTACAGAAAAGGACTGTATTGTAAATTACAAAACCTATTTTACCAGTAAACACTTGAATCTCAATACAAAATAAATTAGTATTTCTAGGATGAGAGTAGCTAGCAAAGAAGTTTTTGAAAAGGCATTGCACTTGAACACATAAGCAATAGGAAAGCCGTCTGAAGCAGAACTCCAGTATCATTAATAATAGATCTTTCTAGTAAAGCAAGCAAGAAGAATTGTTTTAGTATATTCAAAGACTACTAAAGCAATCTATTTTTTAACAGTTTTACACAGTCTCAGAGCAAAAACATTGCCATGAGTCACTGATCTTCTGCTTTCTTTGCATGAATCTCATTTCCTCATCTGTAAGTTTACAATACAAAAATACTTCCTACAAATACATTAAAATATGGCTTGCAAATTCCAAGTGTGATTATCTTTTTTCCCCATTCTTTTCAGCCAATAGTCTTTAGCAACAGATAAAGGCATTACAGAGGTGATGGAGAAAGTTAATTTAGAAGACAGAATCTCTGGCAGAGTCAGACTGAGACTTTAAGGCAATATCACACAGATGGCTGAACATTGCACCAGTATAGATATGTTCTCACCAACTCTGCAAATCGATAAACATGTTCATCATATAAAGATGACAGAAATCTGGGCCAATATCCCAATTTCATTCAATATCTAGAATGACATAAAATCCCGGTTTAAATTAAGTATCTGAAGCATTCCATCACTAGCACCCTTTTCCTTTTGACTGCCGGAAGCCTCACATAACCTTAGTCATCTTGATTTACAATTATAAAAGCTTTTTTTGTAGAACATGATTCTGTGATTCTATGAAAATCCTACATCTACAAAATTGAATATGGCAATGTTTCTTACAATAAAGGCAGAAAAATCTAATGTTTTTATCTAGATGCTCTGGTTTTGGCTGTGATAGAGTTAATATTCTTCATAGTAGCTTGTATGGTGCTGTGTTTTAGATTTGTGCTGCGGACAGTGTTGATAACACAGGGATGTTTTAACCATTTCTGAGCAGAGCTGACACAGAGTCAAGGCCTTTTCTGCTTCTCATGCTGCTCCACCAGTGAGTAGGCCAGGGGAGCACAAGAAATCTGGAGGGTACACAGGCAGGACAGTTGTCCCCAAGTGACCAAAGGAATACTCCATGCCATGTGACATCAAGCTCAGCAATAAAAACTGCAGGGAAATAGGGGGAAGAGAGTGGGGATGTTTGGAGTTATGGCATTTGTCTTCCCAACTAACTGTTACATGTGCTGGAGCCCTGCTTTCCTGGAGATGGCTGGACATCTGCCCGCAAAATAGTGAATGAATTTCTTATTTTGCTTTGCTTGCATGCATGCTTTTTGCTTTACCTATTAAACTGCGTTTATCTCACCCCACAAGCTTTTGCACTTTACCCTTCTGATTCACCCCACCCATCCCACGGGCAGGGAGTGGATGTGCAGCTCTGTCGTGTTTAGCTGCCAGCTGGGCTTCAACCAGAATACCAGAATAATGCTGGATTTGTGGGTTACGTATGCTCATATTTCTGTATACAAATGGTAATAACAAGATATATTGGCAATAGCCAGAAATATTAATAGCTTTAAAAATAGAAGGAGAAGGTCAGATTTGGTTCTACCAAACAGCAACTTTCTCATTTGATATTACACACTTTAAAAGAGTAAAGTAAGTCTGTAAGAAGGGAAGCAATAATAAGCCAGATCACAAGTCATTAAACTGTGTTCTCCATGCACACAGCTACTTGTGAAAATGACTTGTTGGGATATTTTATAGTTCCCACTTTCAAAGTTAGATATACAACCCACATATATTTATACATAAACAACAGTTTCATATAAACAATGGAGGAATCAAGGACTATCTTATATACTAAATCCATACAAGAAGAAGTGTGAAGTAAATGGCTTGCCAAAATGACACAGCTACCGTTGCACAGGGTTTTTAGTGTCTAGCAAAGTTACTGTTTAAAAAAATCTGAAGCACCTTGGGAGTCAATGGTTACCTGGGAAGGCAAGATTTAGCAGAAAGAACATCATATTTCAACTTGTTTTTCTTCATATTTCTGTTCCTTTCCACAAAAGAAAATGATACTTCGTCTAAGTAACACTTCTGATTTAACTACAATTTTACATCAATGATGAATGACCTTGCTGCCTTAGGAACAAAACAGACTTTTAAAAATTGCTAAAAGGGACATGTGATCTTCACCTCAAACATATTCTAAGATAATTAGGGGAACTTAGAACTGGTTCAACTGATTCACAGCAAATATGAAGAATAAGCATTTAGTCTAGAAGATTTTTTTTCAGTACTAAGTAGCAGCTGCCCTTCATGATTAAAAAAAAAAAAAAAAAGTCAGACTTTATTAGATTTAATTAGTTGTGCACCATTGCTACTGTCATGTCATAATATAATTTTGACAATTTGTACTATGACATGACAGTGGAAGCACACCATCAGCTAGATCAAATTCACTGCACAGAAAAATAAAGACAATGCAGCATTAGAAAATTCTTAAAATTTTTAAGACACAGTGTTATAGAAAGCAAAAAGGGATGATTTCAAAATAAATGCTTTCTGCATAAGAGTTTTTTTAAAAAGAAGTATAGATTCTTAAGTGTTGTAGATTTTAATGAAAATAGATTTTTTCATGGGGAAAATCCCTAACTTTCTGACATAAAAAAAATCAAACTGCTCCATTGAGAACAACTTTAGGGTTGACTCTCAATCAACAGAATACATGTTGTTTAACAATACAAGGTAACATGCATTAATTAGCTGATGTAATATTATGACTAACAGATGGGATGCATAAAACAGTGCCAACAACACTTCAGCAGTTCTTATTTAATACTTTCACCTTTAGGAAAGTCATGAAGATTCAAGGATAATGTCATTACCTTTTGCTTTTTGTGTATTCAAATGCCCTGCTTTGATACTAATGTTTAACTGTGAGAATGATGCTATTTGGGACATTGCCTTCACTTGTTCAGTCTAGTTGGTAAATTATGCCTACAGTATAAGTATATTGGTTATTGAGAGCAAAAATACACGTGTTAATATAATGTCTTACTTTAAATTTATATAATTCTAAGAACATTACTTTCTTATTCATTTCAATCATAAAGGTTAGTTTGGACTTCAAATGCAGAAGAAAGTCTGAACTATGAGACTTTAACAGGCATCTGTCCTTAGTCTACTGCCCCTTGAAGTTTCTGATATTTTTGAAACAAAAAATGTCATGTTTTTACTGGCAGCTATTGTTGCATTACAGATGGTCAAGGACATATTGGAGTAAGAAAATGACTAAAAGTTACAAATAACTACTTTTCTCAAGAGCTACAGATAACAAGTAAGCTCTATGGATGATTTCCAAACATGTTTTTCACAGTAAAATATTTATTAAAATGGTTCATGCGTACATTTGAATTTTAGAGACACAGAACTCTGAAAAAAGGCTGCAAAAGCTTTGCAAACTATTATCTTACCCAGTGACTACTAGGAAAAGCAAATATATAAAATAAAATCTGTGAGTGAAGATCAGACTTCACCTTTCCAAACTGCAGCCCTCAGTCTAAATGGGTGTTCTTCCTGCATTCCATGTTCCAGCCCCAGTTTCAACATTGACGGAGCAGGATGAATGGTGTGCGTCTATCTCTGCAACCAAATTACAGCATAGGCTGATTGAATTATCACTGCAATAGAATCATAGAACCATAGAATGGTTTGGGTGGGAAGGGGCCTTTAAATGTCATCTAGTCCAGCCCCCCTGCAATGAGCAGGGACATCTCCAACCAGATCAGGTTGCTCAGAGCCCCCTCCGGCCTGGCCTTGAATATTTCCAGGGACATGTTACATGTGATCTTGCTATCAACAAAAGGAACACACTGTATATGCAAAGGCAGGGATTTATTGTTAATCTAATTAAAGTCCTTGTACTCTAAATAAAGAATTTTAATTAGTTCTCTTGCAACAATGCTAACATTGATACTTTAAATTACACAGAGTTAAAATGATAGAAACACAAACTATCTAGTGTCTGTGCCTCCTTCTGGCGACATCTTTTTCTCCTCCGCTGTCCCATTGAGTTTTAAGGTAAATGACCACTCTACAGGAAAAGGGTGTATAGCATCCCGATTCCATGAGATCATGTTATGAAAGATGGAACAAACTCTATTTCTTCCAAACAGAGTGTTTTCCACATCTAAGTATCTTTGTTTCAGGACTCTACTCAGGTTTAGGTTTGAGCTAGACACCTATAACACCTGTGGATATGCAAAACAACAAGGTTGCCAGGACACAGAGAAGTCTAGTTTCAAAGAACGATGAGGACATTTTCAGCATATTCAGCAATTGTCCAGTTTTGACTGTTTCTTAAATCTTATTTCAGGCAACTTTACTTTTGTTGAATCTACTCACAAATAGGTTCCTGTCCAAGATACGGGTGTTAGATTCTGTATAAGTGTGTTTACCTCATCCTGCATTTGAATCACAAGCTATAATCAATTGTAAAGATTTTCTCAGAATGCCAAAACTTTTTTTTTTCTAATTGGTATTAATTTGTACTGCAATCATTTTCCTGGATTACTGCAATCCACAACAAACATTGTCCTACAAAATTCTGCATATTTTACTCTGATGTCCCTTTAGCATGACAGAACAATGTTGACTTAAAGTTTTATGTGCTTTAGAAAAGGTTTTCATGAAGACATGCCATAGAACTGCATACATATAACAAACTACTTCTATTAAGCTGGTCTTGCACACTTTTTTTTTTTTTTTAAAAAAAAAAAAAAGGTAAGGAAAAACATTTGAGGTGATCATTATAGTTTATAGATATTCATGAAATGCTTAGCTTTTTGTAAATCAGCTTTTTTGAGCAATTCACTTTGTTTTGCAAACACATGCAAATTATGTCAGTGTAACAATTGTATGAATATAAGAACCAGTACTCCATTTGGCTGAACAGCCTCTTGAAATATGATTTAGAAACTTTATATTAGGTAGAATCTAATGAATTACATCATTTATGTTAAGTTAAAGGAATGCTTTATATATAGATTTGGGTTTTACCCCTTTGATGCTTATGCCATCAATGAGGATAAAATAGCTGAGCATTTTAAAAAAGAGGGAGAAAACATGGTATTTGTTCCCTTTAATGACAAAGGATATAAGTATTTTAAAATATAAACTGTACTGCACAGCTTTAATTTTGCTTAATGATTTAGATCATTTGGAGCAAGATTGAAAGGTAAGGCAGGTGATTAAGATATTTCTTTAAGGCATATTATATGCCTTTTTCTTAATGAAAAAGCATATATAGTTGGCTTAGAATAGAAGGCAATACAAATAAATAGCTATCATATATTTCATGAAAGTCTCGGTTCAATTTGCTGTTATAACCTGAATCCTTATTTTAAAGGCCTGAGGTCACAGATCATTCCGATCAAGTAGAATGTGGATGACATTTCCCAGTTCTGGTTAAAATTTGTTTCTACTTGTGCAGGTTAGACTTCCAGCACTAGTTCTATATGAAAGCAGACTTTGGCAAGTTTTTCACAATTTCATTGATTTCTATGTGAAAAATAGGTCTGCACTTTATATCTGCACTGGAGAAAGAGAGCTTTGGATGGACCAAACCAACAGAGTTTACAATGTAAACTTAACAAACAACAAAGTCAGCGTCCCCTATGTTATTACGAGTGAATACTTCATTATCTAAAAATTTGATTCACATTCAAAATTATCACTTCTCAGAACTTACTTTAATTCCAATTTCTTGCAAGGATTTCTGGATTCTGGTTGCTAATTTCCTGTTTACCTTGTGCATTCAATTCCTTTGAGTCCTTATTATCTCTAAAAAATAAATGTATCCTTCACATACCAGAGATACAAAAGAGGTATATTTTATAGATGCAAGAATGATGCACAGGGAAGTTAATGACATGTCTAAAGACACATGGAAAGTATTTACCAGACACATGAGAAGCATTTCCCAGATTTCCTGAGCATCTTGTCACCAAAGTAAAATGATTACTACAAATACAAAATAACCCAGGAGAAATCTTCAGTTGCCTCAAGACCTGAACTTCAAGCCGTGGAAAATGCAAGCTTTAGGATTACATGTTTAGACCACATCATTCATGAAGCTCAGATCCACAAGGATATAATTCTTTAAATGTGAATTTGAAGTTCATAACAAGCGTCACTCCCCAAACATGTCTAAAGTCTGTAAGGGCCTCAATTTTTGAAATGTGGTAAATGCCTCAATGTTTGCTTCAGCAAAAACATCAGTTTGCCATGTGAGGCCTATCACAGAATCAAGATCCAGAATCAGATCTTCCAGCACCTGAGCAGGAGGGAAGGCTCAATCCTAGACAGAGTCTCTGAATATTGGCCCCACACAAGCATGGCAGCTTCAGGACATGTTGCCTCAGAAGGATGCCCTGAGGGAGCCCATTTTTTCCTAAAACAATTCACTTCTTCCCCATAAAATGCCCTCAGCTCTCTCTTGCTTGCCCAATGAATCTTCATTTTATTTATATGTTTGGGTTTGGTGAGTCTTTTTTGCTAAGTGTTTTAGTTTCACCAGGACAGATTGAAAATAACTTCCAGGCACGAGAGGTAGCACTGTGAGGGTTAATGAGAGGAGCAGGCCTGGCTGTGGCCTGCGCCCCCTTTGTTCACCCAAACTGGAGAAAAATGCATCCCCATAATCTCTCCTAAGTACCTTCACAGCACCAGCCCACTGGTCACTGGGCTAGACACCACGTTTTGCTGCTGCATGTTTCCATAATTCAAACAGTCTCATTAAAATTCGATTCCTTATGAGGGTTTTGCAACACTTTGCAGGCCGCCTTCTCCACCTTGCTCTCTGTGGACTCCTGACAGTCACACTACTGCACAATCAAATCCGTAAAACTCAGAAAAGTCTAATTATGAGGTTCACAATGTATTCTGTTAGCAATAGCTTGAGGTTAATTTCTCAAGTGTGCAGGTTGAGAACTAGTTAGTTCCCTTTGCTAATGGCCGCAGAAGCATGCACTCGCTCTTAGTAGGAATGATTTAAGAATTCAGTTCTGCAATGGAAAATAACAGCACTTAAAAGATTTTTTTTACCTCAGGAGGTGCCCAAGACGTGGGACTGTCCAAGCAGAGTAGCTGGGCAGGACAACAGGGGCAGCAGCAGCAGTGCTGCTCTCCAGGGTGGGCGGCCGTGGGGCAGCCGGGCTGGCCCTGACCTGCAGGCACGACCCCAGAGCTGAAGGCCCACGACCAACAAGGACTGGGAAGGACAAGAATAAGCCATGTCCGAGATCAGTGCAGGAATCAAACTGCCCAAGGGCGAGGCTGGGGCAGGCAGCCCTGAGGCGCTGCTGGGGCAGGGACCCAACGCTCCGGCTGGGCTGCAATGGTGTCCTAGGCTGCCTGCGCTGGGAAGGCTCATTACTGCACTGAGGGCCCCAAGGCAGGAAAACACCTTGCACGTATATCGCTGATGGTCCCAATAGGGAATTTGTAAGAAGATACCAGGTTGAAGTGTTGTGGCACCCATTTGCTCAGGTGACTGGATTTCACCTTCGGATTTACGTCTTTTTGACATATATATTGTCAGTCAGACAATCCAGCTTTTATTCTCTTTTTGTCAAAGATCATTTGTTCTTTGTTGAAATATGGAGTTGCCTTACTTGCAAACAAAACTCTTGATTATTTTGAGAGAAATTTTCATTACAAGTACATTAATATAGTTCCTTCAAAAGACTTTTAACCATGTGTATTACTTGTAGCTATCTAAATACAGTTTAACAAGCCTACCTTGAAATATGTGTTTCCCATAAAGTGTTAAGACTAAAATATTTGGTCACGAAATGTAGCAGGATGCAAATGTTTGCTGTCCTTTTTTTTCACCAATAGACATAAAAAAATCTCTGGAATGGAGATATGCAGATTTCACATCTGCGTTACTTTTATTTGAGTTCAGAGATATAATACAAATTTGAATCTCTTTAAGAATGTATGATTTTTATCAGTATAAGTATTTATTAGTGGCTTACTCATAGATAAGATACATTTATAATACTTAGTAGTTGTATATGAAAATGATTAAACAAATAAACTCTAATTAAATATTATATTAATATAAAACCAATGCATTTTATCAGACCTAAAGAACAGAGCACTGGCAATGCTGTGAATCAGGGTTTTGATGGCAGACCAGCATATCCTACAGCAGTGCACAAAGAGGAAGGGTTAAACTGTGGTTCTCAGTTACCCCACACTTCTGTTTTGAAAATAAATATATCAGTCTTTTGAGGAAGAGCCTGCATTACAGATTGCTTCTAAGAATTAGACAAGAACTATAATTACTGAGAGAGCTGTCCAAAGGGCTGGCTCGCAACCTGTTGACTCTGAAATCACATGTTGCAGAGGTTCCTGATTCATAGCTTTTGCCAAGGCTCCCGAAGAATGCAGGATTTACATCTGCTGCTGAACTTAAACTGCTATCCTTACATTTTCCACCTCCTGCAAACACCAAGAAAAAAATAATTTTCAAAGCAGAATTTGAAGAAGTGAGATAAATTTCCTGTTAATTAATCAGGCAGGTCTTTAAATACCATTTTTATGAGGGAATGTTTTAAATTAACAAAACTGATTTCACAGAAACTCAGAACATCGCTGTGTCTTCACATTCCTATTTAAAATGATAAGCGGCTAATTGTATTTCTTTTTGACAAGGAAAACCTTTAAACATATGTATCGGAAGAAATACATAATGAGTTTGAAAAATGAGTTACTCTAATTGGAAACACATTATTGGTAGTTATTCAAATGCAGGGTTTTTTAAATTGCCATATTTGTACTGTAATTTCAACTATTAAATCAATGATCCAGATTTATAAACATCCCTTTCTGTATTTGATATATCCATAATTTATGTTCTCACTTGCTTCTGTCCTCATGCTATGCAATACTTCTATCTTTCTTATAGCCTGAATCACATGAGCTGGCCAGTTAATCCAAGTCATCCCAGCCACCTGCAGAAGATGAATAGCTGCCAAAGCTGCTCCTTATATTAAGGTTTAAACTTTGACCCTGGTTTAATAGCTCAACAACAAAACTAAGCCAAGAATCGTTGTGTACCAGACTAGAAAGCACGATCTTCTCTATCAACAATTAATGTTTATCATAAATTCCTTGCCTTCATCTTCCTTCTTTCATAGAGGTACCTTTGTAGGCTACCCACGACTGTCTGATGAATGCTCTTGTCCCTGTTGCATTATTTCTACATGTAAAATTAACCTTAATAGTAGCCAGGAAAACTTCTGCACTGTGACACATATAGTAGTTATAAAAATGAATATATTATTGTGTACAAAGTCTGTAATAAAATTATCATTTGCAAGTATAACATTTTTATCTTCACACCTGAACTACTGTGTCATATCTGGAATGCCGTGTCCAGTTCTGGACTCCCCAGTACAAGAGAGATATGGACGTACTGGAAAGAGTCCAGCAAAAAACCTCTAACATGAGTAAGGGACTGGAGCATCCTCATAATCAGAGATAAATATTATGTTGTACTGTTCTCTTGCATTGACAATTCTTTAGCTAAGTATCTCTCAGTGTCTTTCATTCTGAACACTGACTTGAAAATAATTATAATTCACATTAGGTTAAAAATGTAGCATAATTGCTATAAGAGAGAAATTAGTAAAAGGAATATACAATTTTCTGTAAACTTTTAACACAATAGGGAGCATAGCAAGAATATACCAACATATTTTGACCTTAAACTATTACGAAAATCTTACAAGAACATGTATTTTATGTAGCATGTGTACTGTTTATATTAGCAAAAATGCTATTATACATGTACTTCTTGATTTTCTTAATGCTTCGGGGTGAAACAGTTAGTAGGGTGCAACATGAATCATGTTAAATAATAATTAATGCTGCATAACTAATTCTATATTCTACCTGCAGAATTTTCTTGCATATCTGAGATTTAGAAAATTTTAAAATTCTAGTTCTGTGGCAATTGTTTGTCACGTACAGTATGTGTGTGTGTACTGATAACTGCCCATTTTAATCTTCATTGTCATGTTATAGTCTTTATCCCAGTGGCTTACTCTATATGTACATGAGTGTGGAAAAGCTTATGAAAACAGACAAATGTTTATCTGTATATGTATCTTCCAACTGCTTTTAAAGAGGAGAAATAATTTGCATATATTTAAGAAAAATAGTAAGTCTAACAGACTGAAATGAAGATAATTAACATTCTCCATCAAAGGAATGGAAAACTTATGAGGCCTGAAAAGTCCATGTTTTGTTTTGGTTTGGGTTTTTTTTTTAACAAAATTCAGACCGAGAGCGCCGATGACTGTTTTTTTAAATACATCATTGAGTAACCACTTAAGAGGAAAAAGAGCTATAGAAGACAAAGCATATTGTTGGCACAAAAACAAATGTGTAAGCACTAACTAAGAATAAATTTATGCTAGAAATGAGGAAAAATATCTCTAGTCATCAAGGATGTTCCAAGAACAATACCTGGTGACCCAGGAGGTGACTCCTCATCCTCAGTCTTCAGTTTTCATATGTTTTTAATGTGGGCTGTGGTCTCCCAGCCCTCCCAAACAGTTGTGGCTTCTTGCTACATTAGCTAAATGTCACTTTAAAGAGTACAGAGGAATACAAAGGGATAAGAATTCATCCAATGCAAAAAGAAAATGTATTTTTAGGAAAACAATAATGCTGAAAACTTCATTTTTATGGATTTCCAACTACAGATTTTCAAGCTTTATAAGTATTTTGCCAGTTTGTCAAAGGTAATGTTGTCCTTGAGGATTTGCCCTGCAGTTTTATAGCTACTAGCTTTTCTTATTTACAACTGCATTAAGCAGGTCACCTGATAGTAGCATAAATGGGTATGAAGCAGTGGTGATATTTAGTCATTCCTAATAAGAATGCCAGCTAGGAGATATGTGTTTCAAGGAGCCAAGAGAATATAGATGGATCACAGTATGGAATACAGAGCATAGAAACCCCAAGCTATCGATTAAATTATTCACCATTTCAGTGGAAAGAATTGTGGATTATCAACAAGATTAATTATTCTGAAATGCTAATGTTGAAACCACTGGTAGACTATTAGGTATTGTCTGTGTCACAGACAAATTTACTGGGACAAGGAATGTGTTTGTGAGAAAGGGAGAGGTTTATCCTCTATGCTGGCACTGGCTTTTGACAGGTCTGCGTAGCTGTTCATACCTATGCAGCAGTAGCTGACACACCAGTCTTCTCTTTATAAACAGGCATTACTTTTATTGTAATCACCACTATTTATCTTTGATTGTTTGATTGCATATTCCTACATAAGAGGACACTTGGGCTCAAACAGGGTACTGAGAAACAAAAAACCTGGAGATTGCCTGAGATAAGGCAGCTGCACCATAAGGGCACCACAATGTCTCAGTCACTCCATCCATCCAGGAAGGCACCCACAAATGACAGGATTGGAGTTACGGAGCAGCTCAACACATAGCTGGAACATCCCTCAACTCTTCACAGAATCAATGATGGACAAAGGATGTGTGAAAGCCCCTTTGTGTTCTATCCACATACATTTCTGGCAAGAAATCTCAAAAGGATGTTAGCATCACTACCTTGTTCTAACATACAGCAGCTGCAGATTTCACTCCCTGGGGTGATTTTCTTAAAGAATACAGTTTCCCCATCCCCACCATCTACTTGTATTTTCAGATCTAGAAAAGTGCAATAAGCACTGTAGTTGCAATTCTTAATTGGCAGTCTTTCAAGTGCAATTATATCTAAAATGTTGGCCTTTAATCTTGCTACACTTCTACTTAAAATGCCTGATTTTTTTTTAATACACTGACCATATTCACTCATTTTAAATATCACTCTGACAGCTCTATACAACAAAAATCACTGGGTTTGAGAAGTTCATTCAACAAATGGTTTTAACATTTAGAGTATAAAAAGTAGATATTTTCCCTGTAAAAACTTGAATTGTTTGCTTCTTTCAGCTAATTGTCATGAAGTCAAAGAAAATTTAAAAAAATGAAAGTATACTTTGTCCTTTATCTAGCCCACTTCTGAAAATAGCTATTTGCTTTATTTTCAACTAACTTTAATTTCTTCTAGCAAGATTACTTATTTCACAGAATATAGTTGCTCAGAAGGTCTCTCCTGTTTTTTACACTTGAGGGCAAGATAAATAAAATATGGCTGCAAGTCATGGTCTTGCAGCTGCCGACAGTCTCTGTACTATGGCCAATCTCCGCACCTTGGCCAGATTAAGCATAAATACACTATCTCTCTGTTTCTTGAGACATATTTGCATCAGACATTCTGTTTCCCTTTAAAGGAGAAAGGACACTTGCAGCCCTGAATTTGAAGATTTTTTTCCAATCTAGAGAATGTATTTCATCTAAACAGGTAATTTCAACTGGAAGACAACAGGTTTACTGAAACCAAAGTATTCGGTTCCAATATTAAAAAAAAAATTAATTAAAACGATAAGATGAAAAAAAAGGCATTTTTACAGACCCAAAATATACTTTAAACATTTTTTTTTAGTTAGGAGAAATAGTTTTATTTGAATTTATTCATAATCAAAAACTGATATTTCTGAAATTTCTACAAAATTATAATTTAATTTTCTTTAACAGCTCAAAATAATTTTTATGTCTAATGCTCACCTATGTCTACAGAAATTGAACAATTCTGCAAAGTAGAAACTCATATGTTTATCCCATGAGTGTTAATTCCTCAGCCTATTAGAATTCCTCACCCTATCACAGCACATTACAAGCCTCCATAAAACTCCAATAAACAGCTCCATAAGGAAGAAAATAATAAAAGCAAGATGAGTGACATCCTTAAACACCATGTTGGTACCTCTCTGCCTTTGCAGATTAGAGACAAACATGTACACCACCAGTTGAGAAGAAAACTGAAAGTTCTTCAGAGATAGACACATGTATGTCTGTGCAGGTGGTACCGTAAGTTTAATTTAACATTTCCAAATCTTCAGAAACTGAAAGAGAATTCATCTATTATCCACAAAGTGGTTGCAGCTTTGTTTTACCACCTTCTGTTCATTTTCTCTTTTCAAATGGGCTTTATTCTGGCATTTTTGTCGCACTATGCCTTATGCAAGATTATTGTGATGGATATGGTACTTTTAAACATAGGGGAATGATAATTTTAGTGAAAAGTACACATGACATAAGGGATCAGCAATTGAGGTTTGGTTTTGTGCAGGCTATTCTGCATGATCCAGTAAGTACTAAGAAATTCAGACATAAAATCAAGTGAAGCGAAGCAGCCCGAGGAGAAGAAAAAGAACAAACAAACAAAAAAAACAAATAACAAACCAAAAAACAAATACAAAACCAAAACCAAAACATATATATAATTTGAAAGAGCAGGAGTATATAAGAATGAAAAGGAAAAGACTCTTAAATTGATAAAGGTTTTTTACAAAGTGTTCTGAAAACAGTAGCATCCTTCTAACATACTAATTTTGCCTTTCAAATAATGTGTACAACGATGACCAGGAGATGTGGAAGCACTGGTGTTACTCCACACATCACCATTTCTCTCTTCTTAAATCAAATTTTTTAGGGATGCAATGAAACTGTGCTAATGGAGTACCACAATTAAAAATCAGAATATCACTTTGCAGTTCCATTTCACACACTATATTTGCTATAAAAGTCTTAAACGCTTTCTTCTTGTAATCTTATTTCTGTTTCTCTGTTGCTTAAAGGAATTTATCCCAAGGTGGACTCTAGTCTGTTTTAAAGAGTCAGCTGTTTGAGAGATTTTGACAGTAAAGCGGGGAAATTTAAGAAATAATAAGGAACATGAAGCTTATCTGTTCATTTACCTGAGAGCTCACAATACATGATTTTTCTGTGATACTTGTTTTCAGGAATTATGTCTCTTGAAAAGCCATAGTCATTCTTGAAGGCACTGATCGCACTGGGTTCTACAATTTAACCACATTTAGCCATATAAGATATATAGAGAAACATTTCCTCATAATTATTCCAAATGTAATATCATCTAACCCTATTTTGATATCCTTATGACCAAAGAATGAAACAGCCAAGAGGATATGCTGACTTACTTGGACATATCTCCAGTTAAGGTTAATATAGAAGTTGTTCTTCAAGAGTTTCCAAGTAAACATCAAAAAGGCCTTATATTAGAAAGTTAACTAGTCTAATAAATAGTCACAATTTTAAATTGTCTTTCATTCTTTAATGTTCTTGTTGACACGTCAGCAAGGACCGATCTCATATCCTAGATGACAGGTTGCAGGTAGTATGACAATGGCTTCAAGGCTTTGAGTGCTCTTAGGCTTTATAAACTCAGGTCATATTTGTCAATGGTGAACTGTTTCAGAGAAAACAGAAAGTGTTTTATTTATCTGTAGTAGAGGAGCAAGATGTGAAGTGTAATATTTTTACCTTCCTTTAAAAACAAGCAAACTGAATGCATCAACTGAACACATCAATTCTGATAACAAAAATCGACAAATTATTAAAAAGTGAAAAAGCATGCTGAGAACCAGAATAACTGGGCAATGTTGTCAGTCTGGGGCATTTTGTTTCAAGTTTTCCAGTATTTGACATGTTTCATAAGTGCTCAAGTCCTGGAATCATGCTGTCATAAGACTCTTTGTTTTTAAACTTATTGTAAAATAAAATAAGCTCTGAAGTTCTTATGATCAAGAAAACAAGCTTGAAAATAGGATCACGAGGAAAAAAACCCAGAAATTTATTTGAAAACAGAGCATAAAGAAAATTATCTAAACCTTCCTGTTGTTTTGAGTGCCATGAGAAGTAAAATATTTTCAAGAACCTAGAGACTTGCCTCTCTATGTTGAGAACCAACTCAGTGATTTGAATACTAGTAAACTTCTTGCTGATTACCTCTTACAAGCAGATAAGTTTGAGGGTCTGTTGAGCTTTTAGGAAAGGAGGCTGTCCAAAATATGTGGATCTTCAAAGCATCTCTCACCTCATCCCAGAAGTTCCTGGTCCAGTATTTAGCTTCCCTCTTTTCCTCTGTTCAGGAGCTAAATCCAGCAGATCCAGGTGTCCTGGTTTTGTTAAAAACAAGTTTCTCTTTTAGTGAATTTCCCTGTCAGCTAAAGTCTTCTTACTAACTGCAGTTTTCCTGAAAGTTAGGTACATGTTTTGGTAGACATAGCAATGGAATGCAAGGTCATTGATCAGGATGGATGCACATCTCGCAAGAGCGGTGAACTGAAACAAGTGACCAAAAAACTGACCAACTAAGGTATTCCATCCCATTCACGTGATACTTCATATAAAAGTGGGGGATCACAAGGATCTCGTCCCTTTTTCCTTATGACCGACACTGGGAGAGGACCTTGCAAGCTGTCCCTGTGAACTGAGGCCTAGTGACAGACTGAATCCAGTTCCGGTTGGCTATAGAATCCAGTCCAGGACTTCCGGGTGCTGGCCCTACATCTGCCGGAGCAGTTGCCGGGATTTTCAAGATTGGTTTGTATATTTTGTATTGTTTTCTGTATTTTATTAGTAGCATTAGTAAAACATTTTTAATTTTTCCAGCTCTCTCTCTGTCCTTCTTTCCCTCCCCATCGCCTGTCCTTAGTGGGAAGGGGGGACAGGGAGGGGCAGACGGGGGAGAGGAAGGGGAGAGTGGGTTAACAATAAATCTGCCACAGTTTTATTGTCACCCCGCAATCAAACCACGACACCAGGAAAAACTCAGAGGATGAGCCTCTGCATAGTTTTTCTCTACTTCTTCTCTGTTTCATGAAACTTCTGAATGCAACAGCATCTAGTGAGTTCCTCTAGAATACTGAACAGATGTAAAAGTTGACTGTGCAGAAGCTAGCAGCAAGAAAACGGAGAAGGGTCAGAAGTGATTTCTCCTTGAAAAAAGTATATTTCCCAGACTAAAAAGATATTTCCCAGATTAAAAAGTATATTTCCCAGATTAAAAGATATCGCAACCACTCCACATATCGTTATCTTTTCCTGCATAGTGATGATGTTGACGACGATAAAATGGCCTTAAAAAGAGGTTTAATATCATTTAGGGAATACATTATTTAGATAGTACTTCAATTTGTCATAGAATAGTATGTTCACTTCTAACTAAAAAAACATGGTCATCTTGGAAACTGAGCACTGTTAAACTAATGGTGTATTTGAGAACAAGAGAAGGCATCACTGAATATTTTTATTGTCAAAGTATTCAAGCCATCATATTTAAAAGCATTCGGACTCCAGAGAGCATTTTACTCATTCAATAACTGCTGTCGTTGCTTCTGTTATGATTCAGTAGTGTTTTATCAATAACCTTACATAATATTTAGCTTAAATGCCAGTCCAAAGGTAACCCATAAAGAAATACAAGAAGATTTGCATAGTAATTACTCATCAGTTCAACAGGAGAGAAGAAATAATGAATCTTTTTAAAACCTGAAAATTTCAATGAGGTTGTAAATCCAAATCTACTAACAATATACTTAATGTGTTTGCTCCCAGGGTGGCCCAAAAATTCTTTTAGAAGTCACAGCACAGTATACTCCTAAAAAAAACCCAGATCACCTGACCATAATCATTCCTTTCTTGTCTCAGGAGAGTTTTTTAATTAATTAATAATGATAATAATCCATGCTTCCATATTACTTTCCCTCTATGATTAATGAAGTGTTTCATAGCCTTTATTAAATTAAATCTCCTAATTCCCTGAGAGATGAGTAAATACCATTATTTCAGTGACAACATACAGAAGAGAAGTTAGGTATGGAAAGGTTAAATAACTTACCTAGCACAGTGTAAATAAGGATAAATATTAAGAAATGGCGAGTAATTCCCAACCCTAGAATTATGAGACAGGTTTAAAATCGTGTGGTTTGTATTTCTTAATGCTATTTTTATTTGCTTTTACTCCCCTGGATTTTGGCCTTCAGTTGTTTTTCTAATTGTTCTTTTTAAAGCTTCCTCTCTACAACCATAGAGTCTCGAGACTTCTTTTTCCTGAAACTAGAGAGAGAAAGAGATAGATAAAATTCTCACATAAAAACTCACCTCCAGTGGCTTTAGACTTCAAGCAGAGCAACAAATAATTTGAGATTGATTTAAAAAAATAACAAAAACCCCACAAACCTAAAGGTCCTAAAGATGAGCTTTTACATCCATAATCAGGTGCCTACAGAAGCAACTTGACTTTTTCAAGATGTGGTTTTCCTTGACTTAACAGGAATTTAATGAAGGCTCAGAACCATTGAGCATCCAGGCCTTTTTTTAGGTGTGTAATTAAAGGGTTCTGGGCTGAACTTTAGGTTCCAGTTTTGAAAAATCTTAACCTGTATCTCCTGACATTTACTCTTTGCTTATTGGCACATTTTTCCTCTTCCCATTTTTATTTATATTGCACTTGTCACTATAGCAGATTAGGGCAAATTAAGTTCCACAATAATTCACCAAAAGCTGTGAGTTCTATTTTAAGATTAAGAGCAGTTGGTTCATTATAATAAAAAATTTCCATGTTAACTGCATAGTCTAGGAAACGATGAAATTATTTTCACAACAAAATTAACACTTTTGACACATACAGCACAGAAACCATAAGTGAAGGAGAAATTAAACAAAAATGTTCTTCCTGAAGCTATAGATGTTTGTGAGACCTCTGTTTAAACAACCCTTCTTAATGGATTTTTTTTCATAATTTTCTCTGTCTAATTAAATTCAGTTTCCCCTTCTGCAATGTAAACAAAACACATGTATATTCAGCAGGTTCATGCTAACACCTTTGGCATGGTGATGTCCTTTAGCCTCAGATTTCCCTTCAGCCCTTCTGTTGTACGTTCCTGTAAAATGAAGAGCAAATAGCTTGATATTTTTGACCATGGGCAAAAGTTTGAATGGAAACTACAGGCGATCAAGCACAATTAAACACTAGTATAATTGTCTTCATATAGCAGAAATAAATTGTCCTTTCACCGTAATACTTCTGTTTTATCGTTGAGAGAAAGGCCAAAAAGTGATAAAGAATGATTGCTTCAATGACCATATAGATCAAATATGAACTTTAACATGTAAGTAAGCACATATCTAAAGGATCGTGGTCTTTGATTTACTCCTGGGCCTAGCACTGTCATAAATATAAGGTCAGTCTCTTTTTCAGTGTCTGAACCAGCCATTACTTTTTACTTTATGAACTGTATACTCCATCTCTGTACTGTACAGGACTAAACCTCATTTTTCTCTGTTTCCTAAATAATTGATACACAGCCATTATCACAACAGAACTCTTCCACAAAAGTGTTTTCCAATGCAGCCTTTCCACAAGCAATTTGACCTGTGCTTGCAAAATAGTGAGGTAATTTTTAATCCATCAGGGTCATTTCCCTTTTAAACTAAAATTATTTAAAGACAAAATTATCCAGATGAAAGCAGCAACATCTGGTGGTAAAAAATGAATATTATAAATAATTACAATTTCTTGAAATACAGGTTTTAAACTTGATTTCAAGTGGAAAAATATTCTGTTCAACTCCTTTAATCAATATTTTTAAAGAGTTTATTCAGGGATTTCACAGTTATTTTCTAGGGTTCACGTTTTGAGTTTTTTTGCATTTCAGGAACCTTTTGCAACTGGTCGATATTCCCAAGCCATCTATTTCTTTCTTAGATCTATTTCTCTGTGGGGTTTGAGCTTTTTTAAAAAAAAAAATATATGTATTTTTTTGGTAGGGACTACGTGGCAGTGAATATCAAGCTGTAGGGGTAAGCTCAACTGGAAACAAAGAGATTATCAACAGGCAACCTTTCAAATAAATAGGGAAAGAACACACTTTACTGAGTGACACTGCAGCACCCTGTTCTGATCTTTTCCCTGTCCCACACAGTAACAATTGATTATTTTTTATCTTTTCCTTCTTTCTCCACCGCTTTCCTTCTTCCTTGCTGTTGTTCCTTTGATGATGTGTTTCTTCCTCTGCATCACTCCATGCTCTGTTCTCACATCTTACCTACAGTTGCAGAATTGTCTACTTCGTCCAAGCTTGGTGATTTACCAAAAGGAAGAGTGAAATGTCATTATACCTCCATTTTACAAATTATTGTAATTTCACTGCATAGAGCTCAAACAGGCCTTCCTGTAATACTGTAATATTGCCACACAACTTGCAAAATAACCTACTACACAAGCATGCATATGTAAGCACAAAATGTCTTTCCAAGTTATACAGAGATGCATTCTGCATAATGACCTCAGACAACAGGTTTAAGTACTATATCTTTAACCTCTGTGAGTGGTACCACAAGGGAAATTTTAAACCTGACATATTTTAAGTGTCTTTAAAAGTCCCTAACCATGTTCTTACTATCCCTACTGATAATAATTCAAATAAGGATTTAGCTTTTGGCCATATATACACATATTTGTTTTTCTCATTTATGTTAAAGGTTCTGCAGTAAAAATCAATGTGTGGAAGGGTAATACATGTAACAGCATCAATAACAATAATTCTTATATTCTGCTAGAGGCCAAACCACTGTCAAAATGGGATTTCATATTATGCTTTCGTCTTCCTTCAGATAAAAAACTATCCATTTCATTTCTGTAGCACATTTATTGTCATTTATTACAGCTCTACTGCATGTGCTACTGATGCTGTTTAAGCATTATCTGTTAAAAGAGTAATGTCGTCACCTAGAATGGGGTATATGTACATACGTTGATAAACTATTTTATTGTGATTTAGCTATAATTTATTTCATCCAGCATAAAAGGAAAACGTAGAATATAGGACAATCTTACCAATGTATCAAGGGCCTGAATTAGATCTGCTGAAAGCTTTTCCTTAAACAAACAAACAAACAAACAAACAAAAAAACAAACAAAAAACACACCATAGCTTTATATATAGCCCTGTTTTTCCTAGGGATGGTAATATTTTTTATTACCCATCAATGTTTTTAGAATGGAGTTATGCACAGATGATTCAAATAAGCAACCTCACTGTCTTGGATGTTGTACAACTATACAGGAAAGACATATTCCAGTCCCATACAACTTAAAATCTGAAAAAGTCTAGAAGCAGAAAGAGGCTGGAGGACAGATAGTTTAGTTAAGCAAAACAGTTGGGATATAATGAATACTATTGGGATGTGGTTAATAATTTTCTATCGCATTTGTTTTCTTCTTTGAATAATGCATCCATTTCTTTTGTTAATCCTCACTCAAGATTAACGGGGAAAAACTGGTACAGTTGGCCATGGCAATAGCAGATACTGTGAACAGAGGGAGGATAGAAAAAGGTCTGGTAGCTGGAACTGGTCTGTTGCTGTATTTGAGTCCAGCTGTAGTCTATGTGCACAGTAAATTTTTCTGCTCCTATTACCATTGCTCTTGTCTGTTGCTAGAAAAACTCCAATTCTTTGAGATTCTGCTTTAGTAATGTGAATAAATAAAGACAAAATCTGCTCCCAGTCTTCTAGTTTTTACCTTTCTCACAGTCTTTGTACACAGACAAATAGTTACCTCCTAAAGTGTCTAGATAGCAAGGAAATGTTTTTTAACGACTACCTACTATCACTGTGCAAGAAATTTGAGATATTTAAGACTTCATATAAACTACAAAGAGTGGTTTTGACATGTTTTTGTGGAGAATGCAATTATTTCTTATTTTCACCTACTGTTGACATTAAGAAGAATAGCCTTTATCCTCTTCTGTGTAATCAATATAAAAATATTGCTACATCTCTCTTTCTATGACCTGCAGCAGATGCTCCTGACTCTGCAAACTTAATTAAGCTTCTCTCTAGTATCAAAATGCAACAAAAGCCATTCAGTGCAGCTCTTCTTACAGTATGCCAAGACAATGGCATGAAGGTATTATTTCAGAAGTGCCAAATACAGTAATACTGGTCAGTTTAAATCAAATTTGTAATCATTATATAAAGCTGGAAATGATATGTAGTTTGATTAGTCCTCATGGATTACATGAATTGTCTAAAACAAGAGGAAAAAAACCCTCAAACTGAGAAGTTACACACAAATGAAAGCCAAAAAGCTGTATTGTGCATATATGTCATAACGGAGTGTATAATTTTACTTATTTTAAAAAATTCTCATTTTCACAGTGGTAATTCTAGCAGCCAATGCTGTGTCACAGAAAACAAGATGAGACAGGCAATCAAAGACCACAATTCATGACTAAATCATTAACTATAGAAATTAAGATAGGTTAATTAGAATGCCTGCTTTTACATGTTGACTTTTATGTAGGAAAATTTGGAAATTTGTTGGAAGGATATTAATGAGTGAAATATTGGGAGCATATTACATAATAATGACAGAACATTTCACGAGAGTGTTAGACTGACATTCTTCATTAAAGATTTTTCTGAATTATTCCAATATAGCTTAACAGTATTTCTCAGTCATACAGAGAAATTAGATATCCCCATTGAAAACTGATCCACAAACAAGAAAACTCTGACAGTCCTCTCATTTTCTACCATGGCGTTTTCAGAATATCTATCATATTCACAAGAAACTCATATCTCTTGACAAGAGTGAGCTTTCCAAGTACATGGTGGATGTCCTCCACAAACTCCATTACATCTGTCAACACTCTCTACCAGTATGGACAATATAATTTGCATATTAATATCCCACATCATGGCAGTATCATTACCTGTCTGAAATACCTACAAAAGTAAGACCAACCTTCAGGTTTTCAATCCAAACTTACTAAAGCCAATACTTCTTCAAAATTAAGTCACAGATGTGCCGTCAGCAAACAGTATTTTCTCTAAACAAAGAGCTACAGCTGTGAACATGAATATGAATTCATAGTGTGACATTATCGTCATGAGTTCCCTGAATAATTCCATACACTTCAGTACCCAAATTATTCTGTATGTAAGACACATAGATGATATCTTCATGATCTGAACCCAAAACTTGGAATTTCTCAATTCAACAGAAATTCAGTAACTATGATTCTCCTGTGGAACTGTCTCTGGAAGACTCTTAAAATAATGTGACCTTTCAAAATATCCTGAGTGATATAAAAATGGGAACCTAAAAACTTAAATATATAGCAAAATCATAAAATCATGGACTGACAGATGAAATGCAAGATGAAGAATGTCAAGAAATAGAGTACTGCACACAGAAAACATACAGCAGGATTGACTCTAAAGTAGCCTTTTTGACTGTGAAAACATATTTTGCAATCACTGTGGATAGTTCTTTGAAAATGTCATCTAACTACTTTGCAGTAAGCAAGAAATTTAGGTAGAATGGCAGCAATTATTAAGAAATTAATACAGAACAAGCCAGAAGATGCTATTGTGCTATGAGGTAAACCCACCATGCACTCACATTTTGAACACTGATTTCAGACATGTCAATCCTGCTTTAAAGCAATATAGCAGAATTCAAAAATGTCTAGGCAAGCACAACAAAGTTTATCGGAATGGCTATAAAAGAATATTTTTGGCTCAACTGTAAAACTCACACAGCCTTCTCACTGACTGCTTGGAGCTTGTGAGAACACTCTGAGCTTAGAGTTTCATCTGCTTTTTCCATGGGCAGCCACGGTCGGTCACAGCCAGAGATGGGATACCAGTTCATAGCGAGTTTTGATCTATTCTCCTATTGTCCCTTCCTTCTTCATTGTTAATCAGTATTTGAAATTGGAGGGTAAACTACAATTTGAAGTGATGACAAAATGACTGCTGTTTGGTTTTTAGAAGACTAAAAAATACTCATGACATGTGGGAGCTCAAAGTTTGTCCTACTTCATTTTTTTTTTTTTTTAGAACCTGGCAGTGGATTATGTGACATCTGACTGATGAGTAGAAAAACAAGTGGGAGGGACCTTGAAAGGGAAAAAAACCTCATCTTTAGAGAAAGGTGCAATCTGGGTCATTCTGTTGTTAAAAGGATCTGACACAACTTCGTAGATTTGCAGCAGGTTTACTGAAACTTTTCTAAATCTTATATACATGTGTAGAACTACATGCCACAATTTTCCCATTTCCATTTTGAGATGGGGGTGTTTTTTGTCTTCTTTTTTTAAAAAGAATTTCATCATGCATTCCATAGTATAACGCATATATTTGCTACTGGTTCAGTTAAATGAAACATTGACTCTTAGTGCAAGCATTTCTTTTGAAAGCACATTTGAATCCAGTAGGCATGGTGCCTGAATTCCTGTCAGGTCTCAAATGTTAAAGTATTTTTAGGAAATCTAGCCAGCCGAAATAGCTGTATCTTAAGATTCATAGAAACAGAAAAGCTGACAAGGAGCTTCAATATGACACAAAGTGCAACTTCACTCATGATGTTTCTGCTTTCACCAAATATATTGTAATTTTCAGCATCTTCAATGCAATCTGTGCCAATCAATGCTATTGATAATCAGTGCATTAAAAATAGAAAAATGAAGGTCACATCAGTGTGTATATGAAAATAAGTGAGTGATGTATGTCAAATGAAACAAATACTTGAAAATGTGGACTAAATGTTGCTTGGCAACAGAATGCTTGGCTAATGTTGGGGTGTCTATGAGACTTATGCAGTTGTTAAAACAGTGCTACTTTAAAGCAGGAGGGAAAGTATGGCAGTAACAGTAATGAACATCTCAATAATAATTATTTAAACCTCCCATACCCAACCATTGCTACTAAAAAACCCAATAATTGTTAAAATACAGCAGCTTTAAATCACAGTCTATTTTTATTAAGATAGCAGCTGCATTCACGGTAGGTATTATGGTGTATGCTATAAGAATTTTTTTTCCTTTAGGTTTTAGTTTCATTTGATAATTCACTTTACAAAAATAACTTAACTCACAAATATTTGCTCCATTCAGGTGCAATACAAATAACATTTCTTATCCAAATGATCTAAAGATAAGAAAACTGTGAATAAATCTAATCCTTTCTGTCAAGCATTTTATGTAAGATAGATTTTTAGAGTACATACCCATAACTCACATTTAATTTCCAGGCAGAAACTAAGAAATCAGGTCATTTTTAAGGCCTTGAGCTGTTGGAATATTTGCATTAATCTGAGAAGGTGCCGGATCATCCATAACTGGAATGAACACCAGGTGAAGTTCTGTTATAGGTCCAGATCCAAAACAAAACATTTTTAATGGGCAATTTCATTAATTTTAAATTGACTTAGCTCAGATAGCAGAAAGACTTCAGTATACAGTTTTGTGAGACATTTTATCTACCTTGCCTTCTAGAATTTAAGGTAAAATTCTAGCCCTAGGGCACTGGGGTAGCTGCCTGTGTAGAACTGCTAAAATTAGAATAGTTCTCCTAAAATGTATAATCTAAATTTATCTCCATAATAGTAAGTTTGTGTATTTCTAGCTGCCTGTCTTGAAATAACTAAATATGATCCAATTTAATAAGCTAAGAACATTCTGAACAATTTCTCTCTTTAGAATATTTTGATTTGGGTTAAAAAAATCAAACTTGCTTTTGAAATGAGATTGTGTGTGACTTTAGAGTAGTGCTCTTCTATGGAGTCATAAAATATATCAAAAGATAATGTGTTGCTATGGATGGTAAAAATATGCTTTGTATACCATGACATAAATTTCAGGAGAGTTATACTTGTACACTGTCGCTGTTAATGGAGTAATGGTTGGTATCAGAAGCTATGTCTTTGAGTTTATTTAAGGAAATTAGGTTTATATTTCTTAATATTCCTTCAATTTTTCTTCATACTTGTTTTGTTTATATCTTAATTAGGCAGAAAAAGAGCATGTAAATGCATTTCTGGAGAACTTGGAAATTCAGGGCTGAAGTCGAAAAGCCATTCTTATCTAATGTTACATCATAAACTCTTATAGAGTGATACTTACCTTAGGTGAAGTATTGCAATACCTAGACATAGCACAATCACTAAAAACTGAATTTTTTATTTCAGGTCTGAACTTCCTTCCCGTTATAAGTTTATACTAGCCAGTGTTCAGTATTACTTTGATGTATTGCAGGTATTTTTGATGCTTCAGTTGTTAAGTGACCATATGTAAGTGCATGTATATACAGCAGAACTATCCAGTCACAGATTACACACATCAGTCACTCCAATAGCTTCACTTCCAACATCAGCAGGGAAATGAAATCATCACAGGGAAAAGCAATAATCTGAGGTTACAGCAAATGTTTTGCTCTAAATGCAGAAGTTTCTTGTCACATACACTAATCTTTTCTTTCATAGGAGGAGGAATATTTTGCCTGGGTGTGTCACCCTCCCTCGCCTCCTTAGGTCATTTTTCAGTCATTTCTAGCCCTGCGCAAAGAGCGTCTGCCAGCAAGGTATACATAACTTGAAAGTGTAATACGGTTATTCATTGGCTGATGCACACAGAGATATCTAGGATTTAACAAGCTACTAGAGTAAGTACTAACATGCACTTCGGCATGATAAGACACCCAGAGCCTCCGCTGGCCAGGCAGGCACCAGCCTGGAGGGGAAGGGTCAGCTTCCACTGCCCCTGAAACAGATCCTCTTTCACTGACTCCGTTTTTTTCCTTCAGGATTTTGTACCATTTCATGCTGATGTTCTTCCTCTTGAAATCATGAGCTACTAATCATCTAGTCCCAGCAATCCCACTGTGTCTGCAGTTTCACCTTTCTTATCTTGTGTACTTCTACACTGCAGACTTCCTCTCAACTTAGCAGTTTTCTCGGAGGTCTGAGCCAAGGTTATGAAGCTGAGCCATAGCCAGTCTAGGTCTTCACAGGCAGCTGCACCCTGTGGAGAGGGAGGAGGTGGTTACAGAAGGGATCACAGAGAGAGATGGGTACAGGTGCAATTCAGTTCATGACCAAAGACAGCAGCAAAAGCGTCCCTGACCTCAAAAAGCTGTTAAAACGACATGGCTTTCCAAAGCCCAGTGGCTCCACTCTTATATAGAATCACAGAATCACAGAGCCACAGAATGTTAGGGATTGGAAGGGACCTCAAAAGATCACCTAGTCCAATCCGCCTGCTGGAGCAGGAGCACCTAGATGAGGTTACACAGGAAGGCATCCAGGCAGGTTTTGACTGTCTCCAGAGAAGGAGACTCCACACCCTCCCTGGGCAGCCTGTTCCAGTGTTCTGTCACCCTCACCGTGAAGAAGTTTCTTCTCAAATTTAAGTGGAACTTCTTGTCTTCCAGTTTGAACCCATTACCCCTTATCTTACCGTTGGTTGTCACCGAGAAGAGCCTGGCTCCATCTTTCTGACACTCACCCTTTACATATTTGTAAAGCCAGCTCCCTCAGCCTTTCCTCATAAGGGAGATGCTCCACTCCCTTAATCATCTTCGTTGCCCTGCGCTGGACTCTCTCCAGCAGTTCCCTGTCCTTCTTGAACTGAGGGGCCCAGAACTGGACACAATATTCCAGATGTGGTCTCACCAGGGCAGAGTAGAGGGGAAGGAGAATCTTTCTCGATCTACTAACCGACCCCCTTCTAATACACCCCAGGATGCCATTGGCCTTCTTGGCCACAAGGGCACAGTGCTGGCTCATGGTCATCCTGCTGTCCACCAGGACCCCCAGGTCCCTTTCTCCTACACTGCTCTCTAATAGGTCACTCCCCAACCTATACTGGAACCTGGGGTTGTTCCTACCCAGATGTAAGACTCTACACTTGCCCTTGTTATATTTCATTAAATTCTTCCCTGCCCAACTCTCCAGCCTGCCCAGGTCTCTCTGGATGGCAGCACAGCCTTCTGGTGTGTCAGCCATTCCTCCCAGCTTGATACCCTCCAAATTCTCAAGGCAATCAACACTAACAGCACACCCCACCTTAGTGTCATCTACCCCTGCACACGCACTGAGTCTCTCTCAAATAAGAGGAAACACCTTGCCCACAGGCCCAACCCTCAGTGTTGGCATACCTGATCTCTTACTGTATTCTATTACTTCTATTTCAAATACTGCCATGTGCAGTACCGTACCAGAGACTAAAGTCTGTATGGGAAAACATGGTTTCATTCCTCTCCCTTCAGGGAAAAGAAAGAGAATGTATTTTTTGTTCTCTACCCTCCATATGGCAAAGAAAGATAGTTTGGAAGTAACGAGATATTTCAACCTTTTATCTTTTTCACCTCTAACAGAAGGCAGGGGTAAGAACAAATGGAAATTCTTTTTCTTTTGGCACATATGTCAGTCATCTCTGAGATGACTACATATCTGAAGTTGCTACAAGCAGCATAAACACATCATTGTATTTCTGATTAAAAATCTTCCAGCTAGTCAAGGTCCAACAGTTGATTACATCCTAGATAGTTCTATAGTGCCCAGCCTTTTACTTCTGAAAGCTTCCCCATGAGGAGTTTAGCAGAGGGGAGGTACATGGATCACATTCCCCAAAATACAGAGATTCAAACAATCACCTTAATTCTATTAGGTAATTTTCATGCTGATTCACTGCAGGCAATACAAGCGAAAAATGAAAAAAGTCCCAGATACACATGTCTGCCTGAGTTTGAGAGTCAGAATGTGGTCCAGAGACTGAGGGAACTTTGTGCAGCTATTGTGTAGTTAAATTATCTTCATTAGATAGGAAGCAATTTTGCTTCTTTGCAGGAGTATCTAAGATCACAGATGAATTAGAAAAACAGACCAATTATCCTTCCATACCTTATCCCTTCCCAGTTTTAGCAAATGCCAGACACTTCAGACAAAGACAACTGTACACACAGTACTTTCCCAGAGGAAGACCACAACTTCAGTTCACGTGTTTAGCTCTTTGTGTAGGCAATCAAATAATTATTGTATTACACTTTATTTTATGTCCATCCAATTAGGCTTGGTTTGGACATGAATAAGTGTTTATTGACTAAATCAATAGTCTTACTCATGTTACAGTGCATATAAAATAGTTACAAGAGTAAAATCAGTTGTTACATTAACCGTTTGCAAAGAATGGTCAGGCTAAGCTTTGAACTAACATTGCCTCATTAGGTTATATTCTGATTAAGAAGTAGACAGGAAGAAAAGGAAGTAATTTTTTAAAAAAATTAGTCTTTCATTTCCTTTCCACACTTTAGATTAATTAGAATTTACCACTAAAAGAACCAGACAGTACAATTAAGTTTTACAGCAACCATATTAAAGTTTTCAAAAATTGAGATTTAACTTCCCCATAAATCCCAGGGGTACTTACAATTAAATTAGGCTTGGTCATTTGAAATAACAGAATGAGATACATAATATGTCACACAGTGTCTGGTACAGGAACCCAGCTAATCAAGAGAGTGACCTAGCCTATTGCTACTTCAAAAATACAACAGCAGTACAGCACTACTGATATATCTGGAAACACCTCTCTACAGAGAATATACATATGTAAAAGTTATTTCATGTTTCTTCTTCCTGACTTCAGCACTGAGCTACAGCAGAATGAACAAAGTATCACAAATAAGTTATAGAAGCAATTTCATCTCTTGTCCCCTTCCAGTTGTGGCATGTCCATGAAATGGTCAAGTTCCTTCACAGGTATTAGGTGCCTAATAGAATGTGAATAATTTCCCTCCTCTGATTTTCTATTCTGACCTCATCCCCAAAAGCCTGCATTGTATTTTTAGTTGACATCTCTTCTCTTCATGAACACAACTGTTAGAATAACACTGTGTTTCATTGACAATATCCAAATTAATAACTTGTTAAAATAATTATTTTGTGATTTGGCTTGGCTATTTTTCTGCAAGAGTCTTTTGGTTAAATGCTGGGTCATCGACCAGAACAGATGACACAAGTCTGTTTCCTTGCCTCTGCTTTATACGTAGTGGGCTATAATCTCTCTGAAATAAATTCACAAGGGTTCTGGAGTATATCCTGGCCTCTACAACAGAAAATTAGTTGTAGGGAATGATCACCCAAAATAATGAGCCCAAGGCAGCCAACACAAAGCACTCTAAGTTCACATCAAATCCTACTCTCCTCTGGGAAGTAGGTGACTTTGCCTAATGGTAGAAATCTTTGTGTTTTCCTTCATAAAGAGATATTTCTTTCAAATATGACCAGAAAAAAATATTATCGGGATAGTGCAGCCCAAAACAGCATTTGTTATTCCTGAAGGTGAAAGCTAGAGCTGCTTCTTTGTCTGATGAGATATTTCACACCTCACAGGAGAGTAATCTACCTTTCAGGCTAAATTATTCAGAAGTAGAGAGGTTTGAGACGAATAGTCTCCTGTTATTCAATTAATGTTCTATTGATTAAGCTATTCAGTTAATATTAACTTAGGCACAGACAGATGTGAGACTTAGGTATGATACACCTGTGCTCATCACAATCAGGTCTGAGTCTCAGTATGCCCAGAAATAAAACTTCAAGCTTTTGGACAAAGATACAGACATTGCACAGTGACTTCTGCAGTGAATTCTACAAACTTGAAACAAAGAAACAGTTATGGATTTGAATAAACTAAAGAGGAATTAGAAGAAACAATCTGCTTCTTGGACAATCTCCAAGAAAACAGCCAGGTATTGTAACTGCTATTTAGGTAGTATTTAAACATTTACATTCCGCACTGGTTAGTTACGTAAGGGGTGGGGGGCGGTTAGGATGGGCAGGGGGAAGTGTTCTTTGTTGTTTTTTTCTGAATCACTAACCTGTATTCCAGTGACATTAGGCATGGAATGTTTCTAGCACACCCTTTCCAAACTTTCAGCACTATGAATTGCACATGTCCAGTGCTCATGTCCACAAGCCCCATGCAGCTGCCTTTCTAGGCACTTTTCTTTCATCTCCAGGTTTTCAGAAAATAAGCACTCAAATCCTGCATTCCTTGAACATCAGTTTGCTATGCGTGCTTCAGAAACAACTATTTCTTGAAGTTGCTTTTGCTGCTAATGCAAAATAAATACTACCAGAGCACAGCGAAGGTAAGTTAGTTGCCTTAGAGCTGTTAATGTAAATTTCCAAAAAAGTCCTTACGAAAGGACACTTGCTTGCAATTTGGATGCTAAACAGCCTGTTGCAAAGAAAATTTTCCAGACCTCACAGTGGATGAGTGAAATGATAGCCAAACACAGCAGAGATTTGGTGTGCTTGGTTCCTCACAATGACTTTATTGTCCAGACAGATGCAGATACCTGATTGTTGTATGTGGAAAATCAGAGAGAGATTTTACAGATGTTCTACATATTTGTCCACTTCCATACTTTTGAGCATAAACAGTTTGAGCTAGGCAGCTTTCATTCTACCAAAACATCAGGAGAAAGCACTGATAATTGCTATTAAAATTTAAAGAGAAAATGTATTATAATTCCTGCTTCGACAAGAAAAATATAGAATATGTGTATCTTTGTTTTCATTCATATTAATAGAAATGCTCGACACTTCAGAGATTATGGATTTTTTAAAAACAGTTAATATCTATCACACCTGAAATTATATTTATCTGATAGCATCTGACACATCTCTCATGCTTTGCAGTAGCTGTTTTCATTTCTGTAGTCTCTACGATGGATGGCAATATATGATCAGCAATACAGCACCTTCAAAAGAACCATAAACAGGCACTTAGGAACTCAATGAAAGATTATACCATTTTCTGGTGGGCAGAGTGCTTAACACCATTAGTGTCATAGGTTGATTAAATCATCCTACATAACATTTCAAATGCACTGCAACCAATTAAGTCAGCCCCTTGTAGCTCAATACATCTTTACATTTCTATGGTCATAAAGATGTTGTGAAAAAATTTCTGAGATAGCCTGTATGTGAAATGAGTTATTGTGCTATAGTTATGCCTAACACAGTTTTGTGGAAATAAAAGTGATTAAAACACCTCTAGTCAGGTGGTTTTTATATAGAAAATAACTGTGAAATAAGTCTTAATTGCACACTTCAGAGGGTTTTTCTGAGCTACAGCAGGAAAGTAAAGGACTATGTGAACCAACCAGCTGGAACAGAGAAAGAAATAAGCTACATTCATTTTCAGTCAGGTCCCTATTGTGGCAACATCTCCTTGTAACTTTAATATTTCACCCGAATGATAGTATCACCAAGAAGACACTGAAAAGGATGAATTTGATCCCTAGTGTAGCATCCATCTAGCCAGCACATTTCAAAAGCATTTCTGATTATTCGATTGTTCAGTTTATTTCCACATTTCTAACACCACACAGATGCTACACTAGTATCAGAGAAATTACTGAATGCTTTCAGCAGTATCTGCAGGATTCATCACATGCCCGCACTGAATGTTATTTATCACAAGTTCCTACTGAAATAAAAAGCAGGTCACATCTGTACACACCAAACAGCAAAGAAAGTAAGTTTGCCACTAAGGAATGTTAAGATTTCTGACAAAAAAACGTTCTTACATTCAATACTCGAACTTTTATGTGGGCTAGAATTGTTTAGTCTCTCCATTGTCTCTCATCTCTTGCCATTTTACAAGAATCAGTGAACGATCAATGTCTAAGATATATCAGGACACTGCACCAATCCTGCTCCAGACAGAAATAGAATAAATCTTTTGTCATTCCCAGGCTGACTTGCATTTTATTATCAGTCTTCCACCATTATTCCACTAGTTTTTTGAGATCTTCCCAAAAGGATCACTGGAATATACTGTGTACAGGCACCTCATTCACCAAGTTCTTTAATCTTATTTTGATGGAAACTGGATGCCATGTTGGCTAAAATGCTGTTACTTGAGTCACATAAAGGTATTTGTTATGCTTTTGCTTTTTATAGGTAAAAGTTTGATACACACCAATTGCACTGGGTCTGGCTGGGTTGGAGTTCAGTTTCTTTGCTTTTTATTTTAAATTTCTGACTACAACAGCATTGATAATACACCAGTATCTTACCTATTGCTGAACAGTGCTCACACAGCATCAAGGCCTTTCTGTTTCTCACTCTGTCTCCAGAGTGAGTAGGCTGGCAGTGGAGAAGAGGTTGGGTGAGCTGGGAGAGCTGAGCTGAACTGCCCAAAGCAGAATCCCATGCTAGGTAAGGTCTCACCCAGCAATAAAACGGGGGAAGTGAGTCAGCAGTTCATGGATGCTTAGCTGCTGACCTGGGTCAAGACCACTGCAAAAGGCCTTAATCTTTGCACCATGGTTCATAGTTCTGTATTTCAGCAGACATGTTTACTAGGAAGATCTTATCCTTGGATTACATTATACCCTACCCAAAACTCTGAAATTCTCAATTAGATAGTGATAGACATATCATTTTACGCATTAAATGCAGAAATGAAAAGGATGAGAAAATGTACAGGAAGGTGAAATATGGATGGATTCGATACCTAATACTGTCCAAGTGAAATCCTACCATCCTTAAAGTTAATTACAACATTGAAATGGAGTTGAATGAAGCCAGTATTTCAGCTATGAAATTTCCCATCATTCCTATAATTCTGCTCAAATATTATTAGAAGCAGAAATATAGGAGAGAAATATCATGTGTACTAATGCTAATTCCTGTGTCCTGGAAGAATGAGAACAAATAATTGTCTCCATTTCAAAGACGTGAAGTAGCCTTGGCAATACCGAGATTTAGTAACACGTTATTGCCCAGTGTATGAGAGGACACAGAAAAGTATCTGATCAAATTATTGGTAGTCAAAGCAGAGCTAGCATCAAAAAAGGACATTTTCATCTTGTGTTTAAGTAGTATTGTGTAAGTAGTGTGTAAGGAGGTCTTGATAGCAGCTGAGAATGTTGGCAAGTATTTTCTTTTGTTGAGGAGGTAGGGCTTCATTCAGCCTGCCCATTTTCCCCATGATTTTTCTGGGTTTGTAACTGGAGGTGCACAAATTAATGTGCTGCAAAGGTAGCAATGGTTTCAGGGCAAGACTTCTTTAGTTTATTATTTATAGTTTGCACTGTGGGCCAGGAGAGAGAAGGAAAGAGAGAACTTGCATACTAAAATCAATACAAATAATAATAGCCTCTTACAAGAGAAGCCTCAGGGGCTGAATATCTCTGGGTTCCTTCTTTTACATAAATGATCTCGGTGGATTATTGTTTCAATGTTTTGTGCTGTCAGTCACAGTCAGCTACCACCTCTCTTTGTCCGACGGAAATCTTCTTGTGTCTATGTACCAAAATAAAACAAAATTACATAGCAGCAGGTAGCCTATGATGGCTTCCCTGAATGTCTTCAGCAGAACAGTATTACAAGAGAAGTAGCAATCTGTGCTGTTCACAGGCTCTTTTTCAGGCACACACCCTGTCAGCCAATGCTGAAGTGGCCAAATGTGTCCCTACGTTGTAGCTGAACCTTCCTATTCCAGAGCAACTGGGCGATGTGGCTCAGTTATTTGTCTTGTTTTATTTTCACTTATTTTTAGCAAGCAAAATGTACTGAAAACCAAAAATTATTCATTTGGGCCACAAGAACATTCATATTTGATAATATTGTTGTCAGTTCAATGGGAGTGTGCATCAGGATTCTGCAGGATTCTGAATACCTTGATTTTGGGTAAACCAAAGTCATACATATATCTCTGTATTTTTAATGTGTGCACATAATAACAATACTTAGTGCCTATATTTTTCCACAGACTTTTTTTTTGCCTGAGCAACCCACTTAATTCTGTTATTCTACTTATTGTTGTACTATGTACAGAGAAGAAATGACAATGTTTCATAATTCTTTTTGCATCATTACAATAGGTTTTTTTCTTATTTGTCATTTTTATCTACATAAATATTCAGTGAAAATACATTCAAATTATTTTAAATGTTTATAATTTTTATAATTCTATAATTATATTCAGAGGGTACAAAATCTTGCATGAAATAAATTATATCTATTTTTTTAAAAATAGATTACCATAATCCTGTTTACTGAATTATTCAGTGCTTATAGAGAACATACTACAGTCTCCACATTTTTGCATTTTTATATTACTATTTTACTAAAACAGTAACATTATTTTGCAACCAGAGGCATATTTCCATTTAATTCCTTTTGATTTTTTTTTTCACATTCATACTCATATAATTTAGGAACAAAGGAGGGAAATTAATTAAGATGTCTGCATTTTCTGGATCTTAAAAAGAAGTTGAGCAGTTGGCATTTTGACTCATTTTTGTCAAGTAAAAGGTTGTTTTCTCTCCAGGGATCTTTTCATGGTAACTATTCAGTTTATTGCAGAAGTTGTGGGTCATATGCAACAGTCTTACAAACCTACCTCAGAAGAAAATGGACAGAAAAATAGAGGTTTCAACCAAAACTGGAAACTTTGCTGAGACACAACGGAAGAAACGGTCTTACTGTATCACCCACCCATGCGTACTCACACAGTGTTATCTCTGTAAGACCACATCAGCTGCAGAAATTGAGGAGGTTACTACCAGAAGCTACACAGTGAAACTAAAAAGTAGGGAATAGGCCCTACACCCAGTTGGGTGCTTTTGCGTAGATCCTCAAAGCTATATTAATGCCTAACTTGCATTGCAAGCAGTACCTTAAAAACAAGAACAGAAGTCTTAAAGTAGCAGAGGTCTTGAATGCATTTCAAGCACAAAGGGTAGTAAAACAAGGGTTCTAGCCCTTAATATTGCAGTATTTAAAGATCAGTATTTTCCTTTCTTCCTTAAAGGAGTCCTCATTTAGTTCTAGGGGAAAAAAAAAAAAAAAAAGAGGACCAGGAAAGACATGCCAGGCATGGTGGTGGAGTTGCTCTTTATGTGAGAGAGCAACTACAATGTATTGAGTACTGTCCAGGCACGGATGAGGAGCAAGTTAAGAGTCTATGGGTGAGAATTAAGGTGCAGGCTGGCAGGGGTGATACTGTCATGGGTGTCTATTACAGGCCACCAGATCAGGGTGAGGAAGTTGATGAGGCCGTCTATGGGTGGCTGAGAGCAGCCTCACAGTCCCAGGCCCTGGTTGTCGTGGGGGATTTTCACTTCCCTGATGTTTGCTGGAAGGACTGCTCAGCCAGCCAGCCACAGTCCAGGAGGTTCCACCAGTGTATTGATGGTAACTTTCTGATGCAAATGGTGGAGGAGTGGACTAGGAGAGGTGCACTGCTGGATCTCATCCTCACTAACGAGGAGGGCCTGGTTGAAGCAGTAAAGGTTGAGGGCTGCCTTGGTTGCAGCGACCATGAAATGGTGGAGTTCAGGATCTCGTGTGACAGGAACAGAATACCAAGCAGAATTGCAACCCTGGATTTCAGCAGAGCGAACTTTGGCCTTTTCAAACAATTGCTGGAGGAAATCCCATGGGCAAGGCTGCTTGAAGGTAAAGGGGCCCAAGATAGTTGGTTAGCATTCAGGGACTGCTTCTACCAAGCTGAAGATCAGAGCATCCCAACAAGTAGGAAGTCAAGGAAAGGAGCCAGGCGACCTGCGTGGTAAAGCAGGTAACGGTTGGGCAAGCTCAAGTGGAAGAGGAGAGTTTACAGATCATGGAAGGAGGGGCTGGCCACATGGGAAGAATGTAAGGCTGCTGTCAGAGGATGTAGGGAGGCAATTAGGAAAGCTAAGGCCTCCTTAGAATTAAACCTGACGAGAGGGGTCAAGGACAACAGAAAGAGCTTTTTCAAATACATGGCAGATAAAACTAACACCAGAGGCAATGTAGGCCCACTGATGAATGGAGTGGGTGCCCTGGAGACAGAAGATACAGAGAAGGCAGAGTTACTGAATGCCTTCTTTGTCTCTGTCTACTCTGCCGGAGGCTGTCCTGAGGAGCCCTGTACCCCTGAGGCCCCAGAGGAAGGCAGGACAGTGGAGGAGTTTGCCTCAGTTGATGAGGACTGGGTTAGGGAGAAATTTAGCAATCTGGACATCCATAAATCCATGGATCCAGATCGGATGCATCCACGGGTGCTGAGGGAGCTGGCTGAAGTCATTGCTGGACCACTCTCCATCATCTTTGCCAAGTCTTGGGAAACGGGAGAGGTGCCTGAGGACTGGAGGAAAGTAAATGTCACTCCAGTCTTCAAAAAGGCAAGAAGGAGGATCCCAGTAACTATAGACTGGTCAGCCTCACCTCCATCCCTGGGAAAGTGATGGAATACCTTATCGTTGGTGCCATCTCAAGGCATATCAAGGATAAAAAGGTCATTAGGGGCAGTCAGCATGGCTTCACCAAGGGGAAGTCATGCTTGACCAACCTCATATCCTTTTATGAGGACATAACGAGGTGGATAGATGATGGCAGAGCGGTGGATGTGGTCTACCTTGACTTCAGTAAAGCACTTGACACCGTCTCCCACAGCATCCTTGCTGCTAAACTGAGGAAGTGTGGTCTGGACGGATCAGGTAGTGAGGTGAACAGGGAACTGGCTGAAGGAAAGAAGCCAGAGAGTTATGGTCCATGTGGCAGAGTCCGGTTCAAGGCCTGTATCTAGTGGAGTGCCTCAAGGGTCAGTACTGGGACCAGTACGATTCAATATATTCATCAATGATTTGGATGAGAGAATAGAGTGTACTATCAGCAAGTTTGCTGATGACACCAAACTGGGAGGAGGAGCTGACACACCAGAAGGCTGTGCTGCCATCCAGCGAGACCTGGGCAGGCTGGAGAGTTGGGCAGGGAAAAATTTAATGTAGAGTCTTACATCTGGGTAGGAACAACCCCAGGTTCCAGTATAAGTTGGGGAATTGACGCGCGGAAAGTGACCTTACAACCTGTAAGATTGTAAAGCAGGTATGTTTATTTCAGCACTGGACACACAGGGAAATAATTTTCACCAAAGACGTGTGCAAATTTCCAGCAGCTGTGAGCTTAGTTAAATACTGTAAAGTGTTACATATTCATGAAAGTTCTAGGAACGCCTATACATATTCATAACCTGTCCCCGAGAAGGCGGTTCTTATTACAATGAGTTCCGGGAGATCATTTCCATAGTCTCCACCTTTGGCTCCTCCTGGTTGCGCCTGCGTAGTGATCGTAGGTCGGGGTCCTGTTCTCTGTACATGTTCACCTCTGGCCCGGTGTGATGAGTTGGTTGGGACTCAGACTGCTAAGTTGGCGTACCTCCTGCCCTGTGTCCAAGTTTTGGTTATCTAATCCACCCAAGGATGCACCAAGGACGCATCCAAGATTTTGTCTCCCTGCAAGGCCTGTAAAGTCGTCAATAAACTTTTGTTTCTCTTACACAAGGCTAAGCAAAGCTAGGCAATTGTAATGTGGGTTAAGGGTTCTAAGCGTTGTGGGTTAAGGATTTGCTCTCTAAGCGTTAGCTCCTTAAGTGTTAGTTCTTTAAGTATTGATTAGTCAAGTGTTAACTAGTTAATTCCTTGTATCAGAATGACCTATTAGAGAGCAGTGTAGGGAAAAGGGACCTGGGGGTCCTGGTGGACAGCAAGATGACTATGAGCCAGCACTGTGCCCTTGTGGCCAGGAAGGTCAATGGCATCCTGGGGTGTATTAGAAGGCATGTGGTTAATAGGTCGAGAGAGGTTCTCCTTCCCCTCTACTCTGCCCTGGTGAGACCGCATCTGGAATATTGTGTCCCATTCTGGGCCCCTCAGTTCAAGAAGGACAAGGAACTGCTGGAGAGAGTCAGGCGCAGGGCAACAAAGATGATTAAGGGAGTGGAGCATCTCCCTTATGAGGAAAGGCTGAGGGAGCTGGGTCTCTTTAGCTCGCAGAAAAGGAGACTGAGGGGTGACCTTATTAATGTTTACAAATATATAAAGGGTGAGCATCACGAGGATGAAGTCAGGCTCTTCTCGGTGACAACCAATGGTAAGATAAGTGGGTGCAAACTGAAACACAAGAGGTTCCACTTAAATATGAGAAGAAACTTCTTCACAGTGAGGGTGACGGAGCACTGGAACAGGCTGCCCAGGGAGGTTGTGGAGTCTCCTTCTCTAGAGACATTCAAAACCTGCCTGGATGCTTTCCTGTGTAGCCTCATCTAGGTGTTCCTGCTCCAACAGGGAGATGGGACTAGATGATCTTTTGAGGTCCCTTCCAATCCCTAACATTCTGTGATTCTGTGATTCTTGTCTTTGTGATATGACAGACTCTATGCTGATCGGTGTTTACGTTCAGTATCTGCTTTGGCACAAGTGCACATGACTTTAGAAACACATTATGCTTTTTCTGTCTACATTATTATCATAGCTAATTATGCAAGATCTATTTTTACTTGGTATTTAATGCCTCTTCCATTTACTGAAATCTTTTTCTCTTGCAACCTATTCCATGCTACATTTAGGAGTCACATCAGACTTTCTGTATTAATATTATACTAATCAGAATTACTAATGTTGTCACAAATCTTTTCTCTGCAGCATAGTTTGTACTTTATGGTTATGTTCTATGTCAAATTATTGATACTTATGTATTTGTCTGCGTTTATGAGAAATCCAATTTGTCATGCTCTGTACAATATCATGGAAGCTCTATGTAGAATCCAGTAAAAGTCAAATGCTGTTTTCCTCTGACTTACTTAATGATAATTTTAAAAGCAGGAAAAATAGCACTAATTCTCACAGAGATGTTTTCAGCCAAGCTAAAACTAATGACGGTTACTGTAACCTAATTGAAGCACAAGATAACTGCCTTTCTTTTCATTTAAAGCCCCTAGATACTTCTTTACCACAATAAATACAGCCTTTTTTCCATGGCTTTTTTTATCTTTAAACAAAAAGTTATATTAATTTACCTTATCCCAATATCAGAATAAAGAATGCCAAAAACTTATTTGTTGCAGTAATATTGCTATTAAAATTGTTGTACTTTTACCATTAAGTTAGTATAACTATGTCTTCTCATATTGTCATATCTTTTTCTAACACTTTGGGCTTGTCAGATGGGAATTTTGGGGTGAGATAGCCACAAGAACAGAACCACACCACTTACCTAGGAGTTCTTTCCAAGTGCGGTTTCTAATTCATCACATGCACACGCGTACACACATTTAATCTATACAGAAACACACGCCAGTCCAGCAGCATGGACTTGGGCAACATCTGCAGATGCATCTTGGCCCACCCAGAGCTGCTGTTTCCGTCACTTACTGTTTCCAAATGAGCTGGGTGGCAAGACTTGCCAATGGCCCTGTTGGTCATATCACCTCAGGACAGTCCCTTTGTCACTTAGGTTAATATCACCTTCTGGCTTCCTGCCTCAAATGCATTATAGGGGTGTTGTTGTCAAAAGCTCATCTGTGCTTTGTTTTTTCCCTGTGTGCAACTAAACCAATAGAAACGAGCATATGTCGTTGGACAATCCTCCCCACTAACCACTGCGCATCATTTGTTTTCCCAGTGCATACCAGAATCACCTAATGAGTGAAGAGGTGTACATATACAGTCAAGATATCAATTATCTGGCAGAAATTTTAGCTGGAGTGTGTCCTGTGAAAAGGCTCTTACCAAATCAGGGAACAATCTGAAGAGATCGAACTTATAAAACTATTGGCCTTGGAATTTGACAATTTTGCTGGTAATTTCTGTATATATTACTTTTTGTTTTAATTGTGTGTGCCCCAGTATGCACAGCTCAAAAATTAAATCTTTACTGAAATGTCTAGATATAGCCAAGTTCTAATTTTATATGCCTACAAAAAAACAGTTAAAAGAAAGCATCATGGTTTACCAACTCTGAATCTCAGAATCTTTTGCTATATAGCTGAGTATGGCACGACCTTCCTCTCTGTGGCCAGCTAACTAGGTGCATGCTTGCAACTAGTATTGTGCATCTTCACCCCGCGCTGTCTATGGGTGAAGAAACAGTGGAGGTCACTTGTGCAGACTTTTCCCCCTGTTTTGAATGATTTTGGGGCACTTGTGAAGCAAGATTTCCAGGGGAGGTTTCACTCACAGAGATACCTACAGGGCACAGATTATTCTTACAGCTACCTTTGTTATGATACATTTTATCTTTGACTGTGCTTAGCAGATAGATACCTTTTCCCTGCAAGAGCTCATTGAGTGGTCAGAGAGAGGTTGTTAAACGTATGAAGTAAAATGGAAACAAGTACCATGCTAATTACACCGACCGATAGTGTTAGGCTTTTCTGAATTCTCAGCCACCGAGGATGAAATCCTCCACGTGTGTCTTCTCCACCAGCCTGTGCTCACTGCCCTGCTGGCACAGGGGGGCTCTAGGTCTGGGGTCCACAAAGGCAACACACAGGAGCCAGGACTGCTGCCTAACACTCAGTGATGAAGTATGCACACACCAATATTTGGGGAGTGGGGAGGAAACTATATAACTGAAATGTAATATATTTTCTGCATCGACAACTTTTCCATTTATAGTGCTGAATCAATGTAAAGTACTTGTTGCTTAGGACCTTTCGTATTCTCTTGGTGACAGCACAAAAGATAATCATGTGCCCATTTATACTCTACCAGAAGAAAGAGGGGCAAATTTGCTCCTATAACTTCAGAGAGAGCATATTTTAATGTAAAGTAGGGTGCAAAATATTTTTTCTGTTTCTTGAAGGCTTTGAGATGTATGTATTTCCATTTTTGTCAGAGGCAGATAAACAGAACAACTGGAACACTTTAAATGAGGCCATTTGGTAACCTCATGCAGCTAGTTCCTCCTAAAGGTTTTAACTTTGACTTTTTTTGCGTTGTTTACACATGAATGGAACTGAAGATGGTAACTGTCTCCTCAGCCCCCACTTTTTCCTGATATCTAAGAGATATTGAGCTCCTTACCACTAATAAATTGAGTAGCATTCTTATTTAGCCAATACTATCTATTTAGAAAAGTAAAGAAATATTAGACAAATTGCCTCCATTAACTTTTGCCTCTTAACTAGCCTGCTTGTGTGTTTTCCTCTTGGCTTGCTATCTCTGTCCTACTTTTACTCAGTGGCCTATTTCAAATAAGATTAGAAACCCTTAAAGAAAATGTCTTCATTTCCACAAAACACCCAATACAACGAATCTCTGATCCTAACTACAGTTGTTTATTATTATTTATAAATAATACAATTGTTTTAAGCTGATTTATTCCGTTCAACCAAGGGCAGCTTAGCACTATGTGAATATAGTATCTATTTTCACTCATTATTCCTAATCCTTTAAACAGGTGGGAGCAAAGGTAAACAAGTTAAACAAGGAGAAAGAGTAAGGAAAGAAGCCTCACTTGAGCTATCCTAAGTCAACATTTATTATGATAGTTACCTGTGATTACAGACAGCCATCCCTTCCAGTTCAGTGTTACTATAATTTCTATTACGGGTGTAAAATTCTAACTTCTTTGTATTTGGATCCTGTGTGCTGGAGGAAATACTCTCAGAGGCAACAGTGTCTGGCCTTAACCATGGGTCAGATTCACAGTTCCATGTTGTGGCGTACAAGAGTTTTGTACCCTTCACCTTTTATTTATTTTTTTTAAAACACTATCCCTCCCAAAGATTTTTTAAGATTTCACATGTATGCTCTATTCTCTCATAATTTTCACTTTTATATTAAAATTTTGTCTTCCAAACTTTAAAAATGATGCTTAAAAATGCATAAGCAAGGAAAACCTTTATCTAATCATGATCTAATATGGATTATTTAATATTAAAAATACATTTAACATTCAAAAAAATCAAAATTTGAAACTGAATAAGTAATGATGTGCTCTTCTGAGCAGAGTAAAAAGAAAACAGAACCCTTACAAATATGACTGTAAGGTGGAATGAGTGGATGTCTCTCCAAAAGAACATTCCAATAGACTTGCCATTTTCTGAATTGCAAACAATTAACATAATATAAAAAGCTTACTTTTCTTGCTGCACCACCTTATCTCTAAGTGTCAATAGTATCCATATCCAATTTGAGCCAGTCCGTAAAGTTTCACACTGAAGTCTTTCCAAATGATAAAATGACAGTTATCATGACACTGGAAAGCTGCTGACAAAGCAGCTGTATAACAGTTCTTTCTTATGCAGCTCTCCGCCTTTGTGAGTTTCTGAATTCAGAAAAAGATGAATTCTAGAAGCAGACACTGGAATTTGCAGCTCTTAAAAGCCCCCAAATCAGCCATTCAAACAGTTGTTTAGATTTCTACTGTATACAGGCTGTTTGCTCAACCTTGCAAAGTCTGAAGTTCACCCATGCTCCTGTAAGAAAGCTGCAGACATGGAACTGACAATTGCTTTTTTAAAACCCTACCAAGACTTCAGTAATCCACTTTTGTGACATCCTGTGTAACATGTTATTTCCTGAATGCATTTTTTTCCTGTACTATGTTTTTTTCCTTGTTTGGCACAGTGTACTTGGTATAAGTGCTACTCATATTAGAGTATCATCTAAATCACATAAAGTATGCTCTTTTTTTCAGGATAAAAATTCAAACTCAGTCATTTGTTGGGAAACTCTTGTAATTTATTAGTTATTATCTCATTATGATCATTTCTAGACAATTGTGATCTGAAGTATTTCTTTCCATTATAATTCTGAATATAATACTAAATGTTGAAAACATTCTTATACATCACATTTAGCACAATCTTTACAGTTTGTTAAGCTCCAGTCTTTAGAGTAATAATCTTTTGTGGCTATCATTTGTGAGTATTGTTTCTATGATGCCTATCCCATCTGCCACTCATGTTATGGCAAGAAATATTTATATTTAGAGGTGTATAGCTTTTCTTGAGAATTAAAGCATTATGAAGTTCTAAAACAACGCTCAAGCTTAATTAGCAGTTATATTCACCCATAATAAAGACAATTTTAATTAAAAGAAAACCAGCACACGTGAAGGGAAAAAAAAAAAGGCAAAACCCCCAAAACATTAGAATGCAGTCGGTGTCATACCTGAAAAGGCAAAACAATAATTCAGTGGAATTAATTTTCACTATTTGTAACCATTTGCCTTGAAGACAGGATGCTTATGTTTCAAATGAAGCCAGAATATTATGCAAAACCATCTTTTAAGTTCTGCATTGTGTCCCCTCCAGCTCTATCATCATAAAGACTTCTGGTCCCTTCTTCAAAAATCCCAGTGCTACCAAAGTGAGGTCAGTAAGCAGAGAGCTGGGCTAATGAACTCCTACACCAGCTCATGTCCACAAGTCCTCTATGAGATCAGAAGCAGTAACTATGCAGCTTAAACATCTAACCTATTCTCAGATAAAATCCCCATTTTTCTCAAGCCCACGTTTCCACCACCATCAACATTTTCTTACCAAACCTTTGATTATATCACCAGTGATCACAAAAATATTTTCCATTTTTTAAAGAAGAAACTTTATAAACAATATAAACAATTATAACAACAAGTGGCTTTAAACAGTGACTGACAGATTAGTTTGTATTGTAGAATGAATGCTCGATGAGCATTCAGCATGAATGCTGAGTATTCAAATGACAAAATGCTACTGACAAGAAGGTGCTAAAAATACATATTATTTAAATTGTTGTTTCTGAAAAACTTACTTCCTGATGAAATGGGAAAAAAAGAGAAAACCAAAAGTTTAAAAAGAATCCTAGCTGTAAATACTATAAATCTGTAGTTACTCGTGTGCAGTAAATCTGCTAAATTTCAACTGTGTCCATGTACAGTACCTGAAATAATTACTAAGGCAACTCATTTCTTTATAACTTTATCTGCAATGACACGTGTCCAAAATGGAACTGATATACTTCTAACTACGATTTGTCAGATATGCTTTCAAGCAAGCATAGTCACTACATACTGAGTATAAACTGAGTTTACCTATGTCCAAATTAACTGAAAGTAAAACATACAATAAGTTACATTCAGTGGTAATTAGACTTCAAATGTGCAACTAGGAGATTCTGAGCACCACTGCAGATACTAGGCAACTAAGGAAAAAATAGGGTGATTGAACTACAGCTGAATTTGAACCTTCTGTAATTCATATAGAAGCAAAACCCACATGTGAAAATTTTCACTGCCCTCCCCTCCCCACCCCCTCCAAGAAAAAGAGGAGAGGAGGAAATATCCTGCCAGTGATGGTTATTCTCAGCTTGCAGATGTTACTATGTACCAGTATCACGTCTTAGTTGTCTTCCTCACTTTCTCCCCAGTGCTGCATTTCCTTCCTATTGCCCCCAGACCTAATCTTCCTTCATTTTTTTATTGTTGTTTTTTTGTCAAATATTTATTTTGTATAATTCATGAAAAAATATATTCTTTGCTCTCTATAATAAAAATGTTTACAATTCACCTCTTTATTAAAATATCTTATTTTCCTTCACAAATTAATGATGCAACATTCAGCTACTTCAAATATATTCATAACAAAACCCTATCCATTATGCCAGATTTTATTTTATTATTTTTAAAGTTGCAGTTATTTGTAAAGTACATTATTCAGGCAAAATGAAGATAGGAGCAGGAAAGCTTGAACACAGAGAAGAACTTTGGAAGAATGATTGGTTAGTGATCTCATAGAAGGTAAAGATGACTCCCAAAAATCTCCCCACAGAACAAGAAATTAAACCCATTTCAGATTTTTCAAAGTACAACAGTGTTCAAACTCTTACACTCAGCCCTATGAACTAATGCATATGGTGCTTACAGACTCATATCAACACAGTTATTGGTTGAGAAAAACAAAGGTTTCCATACAATGCTTATGCAAGTTCCTTCCACAGGTCATCTGCTCATTTGCAGGAAGTGTCTAAATTGAGTGCTTGCATACAACTGAAATGCAAAATATATCAATTGATGTGATTACTTCAAACAAGTAATTTTTCACTAATTAGTTCTAAAGAGAATAACTGTCTGGAGATTGGGAATTTCTATTTTTTAAAATAGTTTCCCTTTTTAATCAATTTTTACAACTGGAGGTTAAGATTTAGAGTTCCAAATATCTGGGACCAAGTTTAGACCAATGGAAGGGAAACAGATTATCTAAGTTACCTGGATATAATAATGACTCTGTAGACACATCATATTCCAAATTGGGATAGGGAAGTGGTTTTTGTTGGTGTCAATTTTTCTATACGTCTTCTAGCAATATCTTCCATTTCTACCTGTTGCAAGAAGAGTTACAATTAAATTTCACTGAGGAACTGCAGTTTGAGAAAGATTTTAGATCTGAAGTATCTCAAAGCATTAACAAATTTTTTGGACTAAGACTGTTTATGTTTGCAAAATGGTATTTAATTTTTAACCAAAATGGAACAGGCATTTTGTTCAAGAGTCACTAGAAGAATTTAACAATAGCTATGCAACATAGGTATAATATATGGATTGTTTTGTTAGTGGCACAATGCAGCTAGGATAGGAAATAAGGACGAGAAACGACTACAGCTGAAGCTCTGGCTACAGTCAGAAAAAAACCTCAGCTGTAAGGAAAGGAGGGTAGAGACCATATGAGGACATAGGGTCTTCATCTGCTGCAAGGGCAAATATGCATACCTGTATCTTGTGTTAAGTCCGGCTTTCATTTTACTCATTGCACATGAGAAATCTTCTCATAAAGAGAAATCAGTAAGACTACCTTTTTTCTCAGCTGGTTCTAGTTTATCTAGGCTTACTAGATGTTTTAGCATCTTTTTTTCCTTGACGAAATAGGTTCCAAGGAGAAAGTATTTAATTTTCTTTGCTTTAAGCATTTAAAACAATAATGAAAACATTAAAACATACGTATTTTCACATGATAAGTCTCTGGCTTGTGAAAGTCTACAGGATATCCTAAAAGCCAAGGATCATAACAGGCCAATAGTTCTATTTTGTTAAGTCATAAGCACTTAACTTTTTAACCAGGTATATATATGTAAAAGAATTTTATCTAGTTGTATCCATCACCAAAATATAACAGGCTCTAAGGAAAAAGACAGCAACTACCTATTCAGGATAACATTGTATGAGATTTTAGAAGGGAAAAAAAATAACCAAATGAAAGCAAACAATCCAATTTGTTTATAAACCATACTAATGAGCATAATATAAAAAATTATATTAGGCAAATCAAATATAGACAAAAAAATGTAGTTTTTCGGAAGTAACATTAATCAGGATTTTATGGCTAGAACTTCTATTTTTTATTAAATGTTTCAAGTACTCTTACAGCAAGAGGTCATCTTGATTTCAGCTGGATAATCAAGCAGAAATCATCTTTAAGACTTCTCTTGTCCTAATGGCGTGCAAGCATAGTAGCTCAGAAAATTTATTTTTAAATTTATTCCATTTTCTGAAACAGTGTTCTTCTCTTACTTGTTTTCCTTTTATATTCTTACATTCTATAAGCACCAGTTTTTATTTCCTACAATCAGTTTCTAATTTACAGAACAAAAGCTCTTGCCAATACTAGACTCTTCTATCCATTGTGCCATTTCTGCCTATTAGTTAGATGAGCAAAATTAAGATAAATTGTCCCCATCTCAGGAAGGCTTGAGATATAAGAAATTTTCTTCTTCTTGCTTGGAACTTAGCTTCTGATCATCTATTATTAATAAAATTCTGTAAACGTTCTACAAATTATACATGTGATCAATAAGCCTTTACGGGCATTTTAGGAGATGAGGTGAACTTTTCTGTATGACTGTAAAACTTCAGATTAGTTGTAGCCTCTGTTGGCAAAGGCAGCACAGAAGCCAGAGAGGACACAGTCATCTAGCTTGAAGCACTGATAAAGAATTATTTTCAATGGTATTTTTACTAAAAAGTTAATGCATTAAGAGTTTATGTCAAGTAAGATTGCTTAGCCTATCAGGATATTGTATATCCTTAGTACATTCATGGAGGCTACTTGAAGGGCGCTTTCCATGCGTGGACCTGTATACATAATACAGCTTTTTATTGTTGACAGAGTCTAGAGCCCTGTGAGTATTTTTACAGTATATTATTTTTTAGAATGAATAAATTACTCGTCTGAACCATCCGAGTATAAACACGATGACTTTTTTTGTCAGGCTTGACTGTGATACTATTACAATGAATTATGGATTTTAGCACTTATCTGCTTTTGATGTGGTGCCATAAATCATGATCATTTATGATGGGTTCTGAACTTCATACCAATTTTTCATATAGACTGTCCTGCATTTGTAAGGTTCCTCAGAGTTATACTTTTAAACATGTCAGACAAATCCAAGATAGCATTAGACCAATTTAAAATTCTTTGAAAAGCATAGACAAGATAAATAAAAAGAAATTTAAATATACTTTCAGACCTCCTTTCTAGTCCAGATACTATTATTAAAAAAAAAAAAAAAAATCACGAATAAACAGTGAACTCAAAATTTATACAGTTTTGTTAAAGGACAGGAGACAGTGACATTTAAAAATAAAATAAAAAAATTTAAAATGACCTTTATGCTCCATTTACAGTAAATTGGAAGCTATTGGCAGACAGTTCATCTAACAGCAGCCTCCAGATCAAAAAAACAACAACAAAAAAAAAGACAGGACATCTTTCCACCGTATGTGAGTGTAGCTATACTCCATATCGCAAACGTACCCCAGAGGAAAAAAAAAAAAAAAGAAATCTTCTCTTAATCTCACCTTCTTTATGTCCAGTCTGTCATCTTTTCCTATATCCTCTGTATTATCCAAAAATGGCATAGTTGGATTAGGAGTTGAGCCAGTTCCCCAGTGGAACTAAGATTTTACCCTGATTCTCTTTTACCCTGATTAATTATTCTCCTGTTCTATTATCTGTCTCTGAATTTCTACTTTTTTTCTCCTGACCTTTTGTAGTACTCCTGTTTGGCAGGATGTGTCTTTCTTTGCTTGCATTTCTGCTTCCTCGTTTGTCTACCTTCTCCTGTATTATACTGCATTTTGCTATTTATCACTACTGCAACTAGGTCCTTCCTTCTCCACTCTGAACATAGATTTAAGGGATACATCTGGTCACTACTTTCGATGAAATAAGATTTTTTTAGTATTATTCTAACCATTAAGTATTCATATTAAAACGTGTTAAGTTTTTTTTTAAGAACTAAAATTAAAAATTCCCTTTTTTTTTTTTCCTTTCCCCCTGGATTGAGCAAGTTCTTGTGTGTATTTGAAGTTATGTAGGACACAAAGGACACAGCAGGAGTGACTTCTTTCCCTTAGGGAAGCATTTGTGCAGGCATAAAAGAAAATAACTGTCTCCTTGTCTGTCATCTTAGAATTTGCAAGAAAATTCACCTTTTTCAGCATCACTAGTATCCATCTCAGGTGTTCTGATCCCCTTCTTTTCAGAGAGTGCTGGGTGACTCAGTCACCATGACAGTCTTGTTGCACACATCTGCATTCAACATAGCTAAATGTGTTGAATGCAAATTAGGAGTTGCTCAGTTACAGTTTATCCCTGCTTTACTTTCACTATACATTAGCATAAACTTGCTACCTACAAGTTCTGCAAACCAGAATTCTTTAAGGAAGGGAAAAGTTGGACCATTTCTCAGTTTCCTTCATTCCTAACTCAGTGAATAAGCCTCTTACCCGTTTCCTTAATATGGTTGCACTAATAAGCACAGAGAGGTTTTACACTCCAGAGAATGTGTAGGTTGTAGATATGCCTGGATCCTACATCAAAGGGAGAGGAGGGAAGTAAAATTATCCTAAACCTTTCTAATACACATACAGGGTTTCATTTTTTCTACTACTAAGTTTGGTTAGAAAATTGTGTGCTGGTATCCATTTGAATTTTTCCTCACATTGCAATTTAAGGTAGCATTTAATGCCTTTTTTTTTTCCACAGTAACAAAATTACAGATCTGAAGTTTTCACCTCTCTTTAGTCCTTCTCTCTTTCAGTCATTCACTAACCTTTATGAAATAAGGGTTCAATTTATTAAAGAATCTTGGGAAAAATCCTCTTTAAGCAAGGCCTTACATTAAAGCTCCCCCCAAGCGTCCAACTAGGTCAAAACCAGATGTTAAACAGCAAATGCCTGCTCTACTTAGTTACACATTAACCCTTATTTGTTAATATTCCATCATTACAAGAGGAATGCACCTGTATTTTGTCTCTCACCTTAACGTCTGACCTTTGTAAGCTAGTAACACTGCTTGACCACTCTTCCCCCTGAAACCAAGCAAAGGACTGCTTACACACATTTTAGCTGCAATGTAGCAGCTTAAAAGACTATTTTCCACCTGGAGCCTGCTTTCTGGCAGGATGGAGCAAAGGAAACGTACTAGCACAGTTAAGCACATTCTCCATTCTACCTCATTCTACTTCTGAATACTTAGCACAAAACCACCAAGAAAACAAAATATGCTGAAAGGAAAACTCATCCAAGCAAACCCCCGTCTCAGAAGACAGACAGTCAATATGACCATTGCCTCTAACCTGTGACTGATTCCTAAGTGCACTGTTTGTCACGCTAGACCACCTGGCTGCAGGGAATAATCTCTGCTGAGAGATAGCTGTGCCTGTGAGCTCCTGTTTCCTAGTGAGCCTGGTGTTTGCTCCTTCCCAGCTGGAACATGAGCCTCACCAGATTTCCAGCTGCTGTATGTCAGATGTAGGCTAAGAAGCCAGGTCAAACACTCAGTGAGAGTGGATGACGCTACTGTAATTATTGGCAAGATGTTCAACCTCTCAGCTGTATAGGCTTGAAGTCCGTCAGTGGTTCAACACCCCTACGTTCAAGCCTGAAGAATGTAATGTTTATTTTAAAGTGGTAAGAGCCTGAATAGTTATTGAGCAGTTTGGTTGTGGTTTAGGTTATTCTACAATGTTTTCCCATGGAGTCTGCAAAATCTTATTTTACTAGCTTGAATGGAACCAAGCAGGACACTTCTTTAATTGACAGCTGTTCACAGTGTTTCCTTACTATGACCTAACCCACTCTCTCTTTATTTTAAATCCCCAGGATTTAACTCTGCATTGTCAGACAGATATATCAAGTAGAGGATTCAAAATGTATGTGATATTTATAAAGTATAATAAACACTTTTTTATTCTCTTTGTGATGCCACCAGACCTATTATAAATTCTAGTAGTGAACTGATGTGTTTACAAAGAATTAACTTCACAAAAATCTGAGGCTAGAAAGGCACCTGGACCCAAAATTTAATTTAAAAAAATCCTGTAAAACAGTTTACAGTGCCCCTGTTTCTTCATCCATATAAAATAAACACTGCAACAATTTCCCAAAAGTAGCACTCAAACACGTGACTTGCTTTGGCGCCTGATTTTATTAGATTAGATATTTAAAGCTGACAATAAGATACTGTCAATAATTCCTTAGAAAGTGGAGATTTTATATTATGGTTTGTATTACCAGAACCTCTAATTCCCAGCCTGAGCCTTCCTGATGTGTATTGCCAAATCTACAGCATCTGTACCTCTAATGGCCTCCAACAAATATTACCTACAAAAATTGCTTGCAGCTCATGTCTGAGATCCAGTGCAGGTTAAGAAAAGAGCTGAAAGAGATTTTTTAGCACTCTGTTGGCACTTGCAAAATATAACACACCTAAATCGTGACATTCCCTGTGGAAGAAAATGTAGATTATTTTACAGTTTTCAGTGGCTATTGCAATACCTCAAATTAGAGTTTAGAACTAGAAGAGGGCATGGCCATGGGCATCCTCACTTCATACAGTGCTGAAAGATGTTTACTACCTCCTAAATAAATACAGATAATATGATTTATATAATACATAACTTTGTATGCTGCTCTGAATTTTGTTCTTGTTTGCTAGCAGGCAGCCTAAGGAATGTGAGTGTGCCAAATCTACTTCATCTCCAGCTGCTGGATGCTTTCACCAGCTTTTCTTTTTCTCTATCTGACTGGAAATTAAAAAAAAAAAAAAGAAAAGAAAAGTCAACATCTTAATCCCATACGAGGGCACAGAACACATCATGATGATTCCACAGTTATGGTACACATGGAAACAAATGAAATAACCCATGACTAAATTAATTACTGGGTCAACATATCTTAAGGCCAGTAGTGGCCCTCTGTGGCACTACGAACTCACATTAAGAGCCTGGGCCAAGATTTTAGCTCACGTGCCTGCAAAACTAATGCTGTGGGAAAGGTTGTTTTTCCTCTCCTTAAAAAAGAGCTGCTCTTGCTTTTTGGAAAAATGTCAAAAGCTGAGAGCACACCTAAGCAGAGAAACATAAACACGAGCCAGAACAGCAGCAGTCATGCCTTCTAAGGATCTATTAGATGTCAATTTAAGTTTGTAACGTATGGCCAGTTCTTCAGTGGACCCTGCTGATTTCAGAGATATGTATACATTCCCAGTCGTGCCTGATGCGGAAGCTTAATTTTTTCAAACTGCTGCCTGAAGATAAGCTCAATTTGCATGTAGTAAAAAGATTATATCAAACACACCCTGGAAATCATGAGGTGAAAAACAGGCAATGTGATAATGAAACCTACTATTTTGTGTTGCTTTTATATATATATAAAAAGCAAGTGTGATATTATTTATATATATTACATATGCATATGTATTAAACGTTAATAACTGAACAAGCTTCAAACTATATTCCAGAACTGTAGATGTAAGAAAAAAACTTTGCTAAAACTGTAAAAGGAGTTCAAAAGAAGCTTGAAAGCTCAAAGACATTGCAGAATGCATTAATCTCAGTTGTCAAAGTAATCATAGCTATGAGTTTCTTGGCAAAGTCTTTCCAACTCACTAGTCAACACCTGCCACTGTACAGACAAACAGCTTCTTGATGCTAAATTCAGCAGTGCTAAAGCTAATAGATAGACTATGCTCTTCTCAAAGCATCAGTGCTGGGAGGTTCTTGCTCATTTTGTGCTCATCACCTCTCCTAGTGGCTTCCATGGAAATTAGTTCAAGTAAAGTGAGTAAAGACCAGGCAACAATTTCAGAATAATTAATACCTCTCAATACTGAAAAGCGATGATACATTATGAACAAGAGGTCATGCTCCTTGTCCATGAGTCCTTCAGGGACTCATGAAATAGCAAATGTTTTGCAAATGAGCAGAAGACAACAACAGTTGCAAGCAGAGGAAGCAATATGAAACAAGTACTGATTTAGAAAGCTAGGGACAGGTTGCAGCATGCCAGTGGCACAGCAAGTGAAGTTACAGTAATTCTCCTTATTTTCTGTTACTAATATCATGTTCTGTCAGAACAGGATTCCACCTCCAAGCTATTCTTCATAAAGAGAAAACATTTCAAGACTTTCAGTGTTATACCAATGAGGGTCCAAACCCTAGAGATATTGGAGACATTGAATTCTCCTGGGTTGAGTTATGTGCCTACCTAGGAATTTAGTAACTTTGACACTTTGCATCTAAGTTTGTACAGGCAAAAAACAATAATGGCTTCCACATTTGTGGCTATTTTCCTTCAGGAAATATATTTTTAAAAAATATTTCATGGAATAAGTAAGTAAACAAGATAGTACATTAACTGTTAGTCATTTGCAAGATTTTTTAAACTTTTACTCCCACACCAGGAATCCACTGTGTGCTACTAACCCTACATTTTAGCTGACAGCTGTTATATTGTCTTGATTTTGGCTGGGATAGAGTTAATTTTCTTCCTAGTAGCTGGTATGGTGCTGTGTTTTGGATTTAGAATAAGAATAATATTGATAATACACTGGTGTTTTGGTTGTTGCTAAACACTCAAGGACTTTTCAGGTTCTCATACTGACCTGCCAATGAGAAAGCGAGGAGTGTCAAGAAGCTGGGAGGGGACACAGCTGGAACAGCAGACCCAAGCTGGCTAAAGGAATATTCCGTACCATACGACATCATGCTAAACAACAAAACTGGGGGGAGTTGGCCAGGGGGGTGGTCTGGGCATCAGTCAACAGTTGGTGAGCAACTGCATTATGTATATTCTTTTATTATTATTCTCTCTTCCTCTGCTGTCCTATTAAACTGTCTTTATCTCAACCCATTGGGTTTTTTTCTATTGTCTCTGAGGGGGCGGGATGAGCAAGTGGCTGTGTGGTGCTTGGTTGCAGCTGGGGTTAAACCATGACATATATTTAGTAAAACTTCCTTGTGATTCATTATTCATGTTCTCAAACACCTTCGGAGATAAACTCCAATGCAATTCATCTGAATGGCTGCTGAAATGGCATTTGGTAGTACAGGAGCATGTTAAACATGTCTAGATAAATGTGATGCTATGTTATTATAGTGCTCTTAGAAAACTTGCAAGATACTCTATTACTAGTAAGATGCATGTTATACAAGACTGTCATCAAACATAACTATATTCAAAGGAAAAGGTGAAGGCCAAAGTATGACAGAGCAAACCAATTTGCTGGAAAATCTGACTGAAAATCTGTTGTCCATGGAGGACTGGCAAGATATTCTGGAGTCCAAAGCCATAAGAAGCTGCCTTATCAATCAGAATTTGTAAGTGATGGGAAAGGAAACAACTCATATGAAACAAAACAAGCTGTTTATATTCAGTGTTTACCGTGTGAAGTGGTGTGAAAAAGTTAATGTAATTTGTTTGTTTGCTTTGCCTTTTTCAAGCCTTTTCTGTCTTTCTATGAGTTGTCTCTAGCCAGTAACTTCTATGGATAGGATCAGTAAGAGGATCATGTATCTACAGATTTGTATCTCATGTTTCTGTCAATGGAAGACTGTAGAGAAGGATAATTCTGTTCATGTTCCCCCATTTATCATGCTTAAAATGCACGAATTTAAAATCTTGTTAAATGACTGAAGAATTTTTTTAATATTCACAGGCCTCAGGTTTACAATAATTTCTTCAATGCTCAGGGTAATGTCTGCATGGGCCCTTCCAAATGCGCATGTCCAGCCTTGCTTACACACATATAAAAGCTTTATTTTCTGTCACCATGAATATGGATAAGCATATGATTCAGTTTAGTCTTTGAACAAATGTTCTCATTATTACTTCCTGCATTTGTGGATGAATCAGCCCTCGCTATTTTTTTGCATTGGACAATGAATACTGGAATAGCTTTTAGTGTGGTTAATGGTCTAAGAATACAGAAAGAAGATAGAACTTCTGCAGAATCGTGGATTTGAAATTTGCTGAATTGTCACCCTGAACGCCACTATGAAACATGAGCAATGAACATGATGGCAGCCTGGAGGCTGCAGCATAAGAAATCACAGTACGCATTTTATGCAGATCTATTTCTGTACTTATGTAGATTTAATATTATCACAATATACTTACATATCAACAAGATAATAATGATGAATTATGTAACATTTGTCTTTGTAATGTTATTAGCATGACAGAACTGTAAGACTCAAGAAGACAGCATCTTCTTCAGCTATATATTAATATTTCAGTAACTTCATACCTGAAATTCCTGATATATTTTAGAAATTATTTTGAAAGTACTCTGATTTGAAACTTTTATGGGCAGATTGGGTTTGAGGCACATTTCAGTGGACTCAGTCTCCTTCTTGTAAATTTTGACCTACTATAACAAAACTATTTTAGCACTTTATAAACCCAACCTTTATCAAGCAGTTACACAACTAGTAACTGCACGAGGAGTATTTGTATATATAATTGTACATGCCTGTCTAAAATTGGATTTCTGTTTTAAGCACAAGTCAGCAGAACATTTTTTTAAAAATCTTTCTAAATACTTCATGAAGATCTGTATTATTTCCTTATTGGAAATCCACTCTGTGTAATTTCTTTAGTGCTATTCTCTCCCTGCTTCCTCTCAAATATCTCCATGCTCTCCACCTGTGGCACAAGAAAGGTATTTTGATTTAGTTTAAAATGCTGTTGGCTGATACTTTCTGTTCCCAGAAACATGCCTTAAAGAAGTGCTGCTGGGTGAATACTTGTATCCAGTCAAGACCAGTTCTACATAGCTTCAGATCCCATCTTTCAGAGCCAAAAAAAAAAAAAAAAGAAAAAGAAAAAAATCTATGGTTCATGTGGATTCATTAATAAACCACCTTTGAATTACTTTGGAAATCATTCTGTTTAAAATCAATTGAAAGTTTAGTGTACAGAGCAATGCTGCTAAACCCACTTCTCCAGGATCAATATATCACCATTAATCAGCACTAGATCATACGCTCCAGAGGATGGAACATGCTTCATTTGGCACACGGTCTGCTGAGTAACAATGAAACTGTAGGTATATAATAGTAACCAGATGTCTTGGGACCACTCCTCCCATTTATATGGTTCAAAGGGGAAAGCTGCAATCGAGTCATTAATCTGCACTGTCCGTGGGGTCTCACAATACCTGTTCCATTACCAGGAAGGTTTTTATCTTCACCCATCATCTCTAATGCTACTAGCAACGATTCGTTGTGTATCTCTAGACAAATTAACTATGAACGTACCTTAATCGCACTAGTCATAATAAAATCAATTGATAATCATATAGTCATAATTACTTCTAAAGATGTTTCATTTTAATTTAAAATTTATTAAGCTGACATAGATATGCACATTGTGTAAAGTACTTTTGCTTAGTAATGAAAACAAATCCTTTGATTTTGAGCAAGATTGTCCCTTTTGCCAACAGTTTATTTCAGAAATTACTGTTTTTCTTGTACTGAACATGTTGTTATTCAATAAGAAGTGGTCAGCAAAGAGGTAGATATTTAGAACCAAAAGTAGACATTTACAGAAAAAAAAAATTGTGATTTTGCGAGAAAAAAATTATATTTGCAAGAGGAGAATAGAAAACAGAAAAAAAATCTATCTTCTCCTTGGTCACACTCTTTGTTTAAACTGTATCCCTAACCTAAGGACAATCATTAAAGGCATAAAATTGAAAACATTTTTTATATTACTCTATGTTATGCTACAATATGTTACCTTATGCTATGTTGCATGCTTACTGTGCCTTGTAGAGTAGCATTTATTTTATTTATATTTGAGCCAAAACGAAAATCTTTAAACTAAGGAAACCATCAATAGACACGTCTGGTTTTGCTGGCATAGGTATAATCCTTGATGGAAGGGTCTGCTCATGTAAGGCGCTGTAGCAGTGAGAAACCTATTGCAAAGAGAGCTCCTAGCCAAACAAATAATTTAGCAAGCAAAATATGTAAATAAGTAGAAGTGTAACTCTGACACACTGAAAATATTTAATAATTTCTGGAACTAGATAGGCTAATGTGTAGATTACGTCTGCTGAGAAATTAAATTGCCTGAAAAACTTCTGGAAGCTCTCTAATGAGTGATAGAATGTTGCATGTGTTTTGGTTTAATTCAAGCAAGTAGAATTAGTTATTTGTAAGTATTTATGGAGAATATTTTTACTCTTTGCTATGGAAACAGACCAAAAGTACAAGGATCAATCCTGTATTGATGTATTGAAATGAGATCTAGTAACTACCCTTTCTTTCAATGGCAATATAATTAGCTGCTTCTGTTGAGAATAGTATTTCTTTTAATCTTCGTGAAACTCAGTCTAGGCATGAAACTTGTCAAGGTTTGATTGCAGGGTGACAAAAAAACGTGGCAGATGTATTGTTAACCCCCTCTTCCCCCGCCTTTCCCCTTTTAGCCCCCGCTCTCCCCTCTCCCCACTAAGGACAGGCAATTGGAAGGCAAAAGAAGGACAGAGAAGAAGAGTTGGAAAAAATTAAAAATGTTTTACTAATGCTACTAATAAAATACAGAAAACAATACAAAATATACAAACCAATCTTGAAAATCCCGGCAACTGCTCCGGCAGATGTAGGGCCAGCACCCAGAAGTCCTGGACTGGACTCTGCAGCCAACCAGAACTGGATTCATTCTGTCACTAGGCCTCAGTTCACAGGGACGACTCGCAAGGTCCTCTCCTAATGTCGGCCATAGGGAAAAGGGACGAGATCCTTGTGATCTCCCACTTTTATATGAAGTATCCCATGAATGGGATGGAATAATTAGTTGGTCAGTTTTGGTCACCTATTCAGTTCTCTGCTTGCCCCTCTCGCGGGACGTGCATCCTGATCAGTGACCTTGCATTCCATTGCTATGTCTACCAAAACATGTATCTAGCTTTCAGAAAAGTGCAGTTAGTAAGAAGACTTTAGCTGACAGGAAAATTCACTAAAAGAGAAACTTGTTTTTAACAAAACCAGGACAAGACTATAAACCTGGTTGCATCTGATTGTATTTTGTTGGTGAAGTTTAGGAAATTACAATGCCTTACATGAATGCATGTATGGAAAAGTTGAAGCTTAGGCAGAAGCCTTCAGAGGTAGTAGATTTTGGGCAGTGAAATGCTTTTTCTTGTTCCTGAGAAGTTCTGGAGGTTAAAAAATCTTCTAAAAGTCAGGCTGGAAAGAAAAAGAAATATTTCATTAAGAATAGTGAAATCAAAAGACAATTTCAAAAAGTGATCAAAACTGAACCCATCCCATAAAACACTATTTCAATTGCTTTGAATCTCGATGTAAAAATTCTGGACAGTTATGCAAAATAGACAATAAACTGTAAAACTTAAAACATTAACTTGTTTCTAGATAATTTTCTTAGAACATATTTGATTTACTTTGAACTTAAAGCACTAATAATTAAAGTAAAAATAGTGGTAACTGGGAAATAAGCATGGCCTGAAGATTGAAAAGATCTAGTTAAGTAACAGTATAGTGAGTGATTTATCATTTCTCTTTTACAGATTGGTAATGAACTCTCATGTGCTGAAAACACCATTGCCTGAATGAGGGCCTCTGTTCACAGAAACATAAAATGCTTGAGGGTGGAAAGGACCTCTGGAGGTCATCTAGTCCAACCCCCTTGCTCCAGCAGGGCCACTTAGAACCTGTGGTCCAGGTCTACGTCCAGATGCTTTTTGAATATCTCCAAGAATGATGACTCCACAACCGCTCTGGGCATCCTGGTGCCAGAGCTCCATCACCCTCACAACAAAAAATGTTTTTTGATGTTCGGGCAGACCTTCCTGTGTTTCCATCTGTGCCTGCTGCCTCTGGTCCTGTCACTGGGCACCACTGAAAAGAGCTTCGCTCCATCTTTTTTACACCCTCCCTTCAGGTATTTGTACACATTGATGGGATCCTCCCTGAGCCTTCTCTTTTGGCTCCAGTTGCTGAATTGTCTTAGTGGCCCTTCACTGGATTCTCTCCAGTATGTTTCTTGTACTGGACAGCCTAGAACCGGACACAGCAGTCTAGGTGTGGAGTTATTAACCGCAGTTTCATTATATTTGACTACTTTTGCAGGTATAAATGCTCCAGGAGATTATCTGATCATTGAGAAGATCCAGGCTTTCAGCCACCAGTAGCTCGTCCAACAGCTGCAGATTTGTACCATTCCAGCTTCTTCTGTTCAGAAATAAGAAGGAAATGGATCAGCAGAGCTGAAGCATTCAGTGTTGGGAAGGGATGCCAGAAGAAGTCAAATACCAGAGCCAGTACACCAGTGGTCTTGCCACCTGCCTCCACCAGCACAGCAAATCTTACGTTGCCCTGTGTGGCAAGCTGGCCGCACAACTGGATCTGAAAACATTTTAATGTAGGAACAGTCACAAAGACACTTTCAGAGTCTATTACATCAACCTGAAAACTTTGGAAGTATATTGATGGAGGCAGCAAAGGTGACTAATCCTTTAAACTGGAAAGTTTTAAACTTTGATTTACTATGGCAAAGAAACAAGAAGATTTTCTTCCATAATGTTTGGAAAAGATAGAAAAAAAATTAGAAGTAATAGAAATATGGCAGCAATTGGGATCAGCAAATCCAGCTCCTGTTTCTGCTTGCAACCATGCAAAACAATTATTTCAGAAATTTACCTCTTTCTAAGCTTAAACCTCATAAGTTTCTTCCCTCTGGATGACAGTTACAGAATGATTTTCAGCTTCTCATTAGTTTTAACTATTGCTTCCCAGAAAGAAGCTCCTTATAGATTCTCTCAGAGTTCCTTAACTGAAAGAGTTGTCTCATCCCCAATTGACTGTAAAAGATGTTCTCATTTACTCCTACCCTTTACTTTGTGAATCTGGTTGCATTCTGTTAGACCCTTCATATACGATGTATTTTCTATTCCTCTTATCATCCTAGCAGCATCTATCACAATTTGAACTCATCTTTCTTAAACATCAGTGATCAAAATTTGTATTTGATTTTGTAACTATCAAAAATAAACAGGTCTGAAAATAGAATGTTTGGATAAGAAATTCTGAATTAAGCTTTTAATCTAGATATAATAATAGATTAATTATTCTGAAAAAATCTGACACATCACCTTTTACAGACAGTGGATTACATTATTGGTTGTTCTCTCTTCAGGTATTGGCATTGTATGGAACAACTGTGACTAAGACCTGAGTAATTAGTGAGAGACAAGTTAGATGGCAGAATGGTAGAAAAGGAAGATCATGGCTGTAGTAAAATCATCTTCCATGGGTTTAATAGTGCAGAAATGTATCACATGATCATAAGAATGGTGAGGGCATCAGCACAGGATGGCATAAAATCTGTCCATAGCTCTAATAAGCTCAGCACAGGTGCTGTTAAGTTGCATATTGTTCAAGTAAAAAAAGGATAGTTAAAACTATTTAACTTCTTGACATTCAAGCTGTTGAAGATGATTAAATGTAATGTAGCAGTAGCTATAGGGCATGTAAAGATCATAAAAAGATGAAAGAGACATGATGTGATAACCCAACAGTGTATCAGCAGTAATGGCAGAACAGTAATAGTCTACGTATTCTTCATACAGCTCCCTTGCTGCTCAAAATCCTCTCTGTCATGGACTAGATTAATGAAACTGAGAAGAACTTTACAAAGGTAGCACTTTCCTGCTAAAAACTGTTAACTATCTAATCTTTCCATGACACTAATGCTACCTTTTTGCACTGTAAATTCTTTCACAGAAGAATTCTTCATTTTCTGTGTACCTGGAGACCTTGATTGTTATAAATTACTTGTGCAGTATGCCTGGTAATTTCGTTTAATCCTAGCTACTTATTCATCTGTCAGTTGACATAGAAAAAAACCCTCACAAACCACTACAAAACAAAAGCAAAAGCAAACCATGCAAAGGAAAAGACACACAGGGTTAGATTCTGACAGCTTTTTCCCTTCCAACTAGAAAGTTGCAGCCTGTTTCTGTGAACTGGTTTGGATTTTCTGAATATCTATTTCTTCCTTAGAATTTATATTTAAATGAAAACAATAGGTTCTTGTTGGATTGCTTGAAAACAGTTAACCCAATACTTTTTCAAAAACATTAATGTCCGAAAATAATTTGTGCACAAAAGTTTAGTGGATGGTGTACATGAATTTTACAGATTTCTCCAAAATTAACCAGATCTTCTTTAAATATTATTAATTCTAATATGCTGTTGTGGTAAACAAGAAATATTTCACAAATCTGTTAAAAGTCCTGCTATACTTTCTCAAAATCTGTGTAAGTTCCTGGACTCTTGACACGAGCAGTCTTTTTGACAACAGTGGCACTACCAATATAAAGGCACTCAAGAATCCAAGTTTTGCAGTACCAGCCATAAATTCTTATAGTACTAAATCCCACTAAATACAGAAAGTGTCCCAGGGATTGACTTTAAGAATAAAAATAGAGAACCAGAATTGTCTTCCATGAAGAACTGAATGTCAGCATTTTGTTTTCACTCAAGTCTCTCTCAGAGTCAGCATCTTTTCTACCATTTTTTTCTGTGGAGATCATATCTGCTAGAAGCTTCTTCATTTCATGTACTCTGTCCGATCTTCTCTACTTCAGTACATGGCTTTTGTATAAAAGCCCTGTTTACATACGTATTTTCTTGGGGAAGCAAGTCTGTTGGTTCCTTGTTAGGACTCAGCTGTATTGTAAATCACTGCCAACTTCAGCAGACACAGGAAGCATTGCGGTTCAGAAAGGTGCACTGCTGAAGCCCTGAAGGGACTGTGGTGTTCCACTAATTTATCTGTGAGTCCTTGCCACATCTTCTTCCTTACATATTATCATTATTTTTTCAGCACCTAATGGTACTATCTAAGAAAATGTTTTATTTTGTCAAGAAACTGTGAGCACTGCATTACAGCAGTGCTACTGAAGCAAGAGACTGTCTTGTAGTTTTTGAGCTCTATCCAGTTTAGCATGATAAACACAAATTACTGAATGTTTCACCCCAATTTTAGATACAATTAATATTTCGAGTTCACATAGTAAATACATTCCCAAAAAATATTCTCAGGATTTATTCTGAAAGGCAAAGGCCACTAAGAGAAACTCTCCATTGCAATGGATAACTAACTCTTTGCCTGCATTTACAAGTTTTGAGACTGACAGAAACAACTACACAGAGAGAAAGAAAAGAATGTTCAAGGAATATAGCAACAAAGGAACAAGGAAATGAAAATAGCAGTACAATACTTTGCACAATTATACACTGCAAAAGGATAAATAGATGTACAAAATTTAAGAGTATTCCTTTGGATAAAAATTCCAAGTTATTTATTTAGCCAATCTTATGGGAAAAAAGTAATTATAGGGAAATTATTTCCATATTTTTTTCCTGTTTCAGAAATTCGTCACTGAGCACCACTACTTTACTGTAGCTAAAACACTAGGGGACAGTTCTCAGAAATGGAAAGGTATGAAACCATTAAAGAAAGACAGCCAAAGCATCTGGCCAGATAGACCCCCAAATGAGTTGTGTCAGATGATAGTGAAATAAAAGGTAAGTTATCTGGAAATCACAGAATTTACTCTAAAGCGAGTGTGTAGAAATAGCAAATGCATTTTAGATTCCAGACCTGTGTACATAACCATACAACTGTAAACATAAAAATGTACTTTCAGACTTAGAGTGGTTATTGATGTTTGCTTTTTATGATAAATTAAATTTTCCACAAATGTTTAAATGTGTGTTGTACATCTTCGATTAGGTGAGTTTTACAGTTTCTGGGTGGAAAAATAGCACAACAGCATCATGTTTTAGCACCTGAAATGCAGGAAGGCTGAGTTTGGGTCTTTGCTCCAAATCCTGTAAACTGAGGATTCTTTCACATTTGAGGAAAGAGGTCTTAGATTATGGTTTTGAGGGGCAAAGGGTACAAATATTTTTGAAAGACCAAAAAAAAAAAAAAAGCTTTTTCGTGTTTGGTTGTATGTTAATGGTTTTTTTTGTTTGTTTTTCAAAAATATATCTTGGTGGGTTGGTTGGTTGGTTTCCAGTCAGTATTATTTCAAATTCTGAGAAATGAGTTTTGAAATATAAGTGAGGTCAAGGTGCACATGCATGATTCTAAGAGTATATTAATTATTGTTAATGCAAGTAAAGTTCTCATAATTACTTTCAGAGTTGATTACTCTCCTAGAAATCCATCTTTTGATATGGAAAAGCGTGAGATGTTTATTAGGGTTTAGTCCATTTCTAATACTGTAGGAGTGCTTTGGAGCTGGTATAAAATCTTTTCAATGTGCCATGACAAAATATTACAGAAGCATCATACACAGGTAATTCTATATTTAAGCTTGAGATGAGATTTATGGCCCCAAAGGTACACAAAGCCTTTCTTAAGTAACAAATAAAGCGTATCGTTCCAAGCATTACTGCTTTTATACTAAGTACAAAACAATTTTTTTTCCTGAGAAGTTACAAAATAAACCAATTAATTAGTCTGAGTTAATGTAATTGAAAGATATTTAGTACTATTTTGAATCATTTGTTGGTCCCTACTGACCTTTATAATAGAATAACCTGATCTTCCAAAATATATGCTTACTGAAAGTGTGGGCTATGGCAACATCTCCTGCCATGGAAGTTTTTTTAAAGAATAGAGGGGCAAACGGAAAAAAAAAAATAAATTACAACGTTGCATCACTTTTCCAGTACTGATGAAAAAATCCAAAAGGTTTGGAATTCACAGAGATTTTTTTTTTTCCTTCCAGTGATAACTATTTACAACTAGTTGGAAATGAAGTAATGCTTTTCAGCTGAGACGGAAACTTGAACTTCTGGAGTTCTCAGTATTTTATATCAGTTTATTTTTGCCTCCTGTGTTTCATGTAATAAATTTAATTGTGAAGTAAACTGCAAAATTAACTTTTAGTTTAGTAAAAATAATGTCTGAGCTTGCCAAGGTAAAAGCTATCAGCTGCCGAACATGGAGGCTGGCCAGAATTAAAGAATAACTATCATTTCCATAATTTTTTCATGTTTTACAGACTGTAATGCCAGTCTCTTTTGTTTACAGCTCCAAAGTTGCCATTTTAGTTACACTTTACTTTTTAGATTTACATCCTTATTAACTTTTTAATAAGAAAACCTGTAGTTTATGATCTTTTCTACAAGCAAGTGAAGGACTAGGTTGATAAACTAAAGAGATAAACAGACAACTGTTTGGACTGTGAAACTTTTACTGTTGCTGTTGTGCTAAATTTGTTTTGTTGCATTTTATTGTTAGGCGGCTATCAACGCGTAGCCATGAGATACTGTCCTGCATTTCAAATACATGTGTTGAGTGGTATGAATGTTGATTACATTTAGAAAGCCAGCCTCTAAGGCTGGACCTACTTTTAGGCTTTACGTTTGAGAACGACTGTGCATATCATATGAAAAATTCAGAACAGACTATTACTATTTCATCAGCTGCCACGATAGTAAAGTATTACAGATATTTGACATAGGAGGATGTGCTGCTGTTGTGTGCAAACTGCTGACTACAGTGAATTCTCCATTTGTTTTGTTTAGAGTGAAACACCATGTTTGGTGTCAAAGTAGCTGTGTGTGTGTTCACCTGAGGTGTCGGCTTGGCATTACCATGCAAGAGGAAAACTACATTGCTACTGCACATTCGGGGGAAAATGAAAATGCCATGAAATGTAAAGAGCTTGAAGAACATGTGTTGCAGCTTCAGTTGACGAAGGAGATTTGTCAAGCTGTCAATTCTACTGATTAACCAAATGACCACACGGTATCATTTTTAACTTTCCTTTTGTAGGAATTATTTTAGGTAGCATTTTAAACCAACACTTACTGCTAAAGAGTTTGCAGTGAAGCAAATTTAAATATATATATATATATATTCTTCAAGGTCTGTTTACATGTATTTCTTGATGCTATTTTTCAACAGAATTAAGAACTGTTTCAGTTTGCACTTAAACTGCAGCAAGTGCACTCAGGCTGGCATACAGCAGAATATGAGATATAGGAAGACATAGAAAGGTGGTGTTTTCAAAGTGGGAAACAGCTAATACAGAGCTTATTTAAATTAGATGATTATGCTTCTTATTACCTCTTCCTTTTGGTGCCAGATTGGTTGTTACTCCACAGAGAATATAGGCAAACACTGTATTTTCAGAATTGCCAGTTTGTTATCATGCTTAATGTCAAAATACACATAATCTGGCCAAGGAATGTTATAATTCAAGTGCTCAATAAATGAAGTATTTTATCCCCATTATATATCCCTATTAGACCTCAACACATTTATGCAAAAAATAGCCCTTTATTCCATTAGGATGGCTGCTGTCAGTTACCTCAGTGTTTAAGACTGCAGGAAAATTCCCCTGGCAGTGAGCCAGCAGCTCCCCAGAAGCCGTCTTCTAACACCCAGCTGACAAACACGCTAATGCCTGCACTAACGAGTCATCCCGCACAGCCAGACGAGCACCCTTCTTCAGAATTGCTAATACCTATTTTTAGAGATGTAGGAGGGACAGACAACATAGGTCATTTCAGAATCCAAGTCTGAAGTCATCTTGCTAGTGGTTTAAAATTTGGTGACCTCGAAGGTGGTGGATGTTTCTGAACTCAAGTCAGCATTTCTTTTCCTTCTGGCCTTGCTTTTGTGCTGATACACACGCATGTTTCCTGCAGGCTGGAGAGTCTGCACTGATACAAATCTTATAAATCTGTATACTGGGTCACCACAGTTGTTCCAGCTATAATGTGCAGCCACTCAGGTAACCCATGCAATTCCAGCAATTACAGCAGTAATCATGGCAATAAACAGGAATGATTCACTCTTCTAAAGTCCCAAAAAGTTTTGACTTGTAGTGTCATTAAATGGTTTAGAACCAGGAAGAGGTCTGTAAAATAGAAGCTCCAGGTCAGAAGCATCCAATAACTGTAGAGGCATCTAATTAGTGTTCATTTCAAATAGAGTTAGTTGCCTAAAGTATTTTACAAGCATCTGGGAAAATATTAGTTTCTTACTGTTGTGATTTACTAGATCTATGCTAGTTTATGAAGAGGCACTCTTGAGAGGCACATCAGGGCTGTGGATTAGAGAAATGAGAATTAGCACAACTCTTATCAGCTGCAGTTTATCCCATTTCAAACTTATTCAAAGTTTTAAGAATATATTTTTACCCAGCACACTACAAAAGAAAACAATCATATAATTATTATACTTTAAAGGTTATAGCTTTAAGGAGTCTCTCAGCCTCAAGGCCCCTTTGTGTCAAAGGCAACAGAATGCCTTCTAGTAAGTATTTATTAGTATACTATGTGCAGTTTTATTTTTTGTCATGAACAAAGCACAACCTTAATTTCTCATAAGGAATCATAATTCTCTTGTTTACGTTTCTGTCACTCAAAGAAAAAAACATTTTGTCCTCCTGTTCTATTTTGTGTTAAGAACAAATTATAATAACAAATACAATTCCCCACTGATCTTTTCCCTCACTTTTTCCTCAATTCTTTTTGCTTAAAATGCCTGTCAGTACTTTTAACAGTTCCTTGTATCTCCAACGAGACTGGCCTTAGGCTGTAGCTTAACAAAGACACCCAAGATACCTCCATCACTTCATAGGTGGCAGCTGTCACCTTCCCAGTGCTCCTTTTGTTAAGAAACACATGTTGCTACTTGGTCTTCCTCTAGCTATCATAAAGCCATATAACCAGGATGCTTCACCCTGGTACTATTATATGATGCAGCTCTTTCACAGCATAGAAATAACATAAAGAGTTAGTCTTACAATTATGCAAGCTTTATTACTTAGGTTTCTGGTACATTTTATAAAAATGTTGAGTTTTAACTATGCAGTCATTAGCACAGGACAATGTATAAAAAGAGCGCAAAACACAGTGTTTGAAAGGAATTGAAAAACACCTCTGTTACAGTAGCGGGAAGAGGACTTGTACTAATACTACTTCATTTTCCTCATAGGCACAGAACACATGTATATCTGTATTCTTGGAATGAATCACTATGTCATCAAACTTAAAAAAAAAAAAAAAAAGGACTTCTTGAAGTATAGCCATCTAATCCAGCATTAAGAATTGCAAAAACAACATCCTAAATTATGGTGATTTCTGTATCTGAGGCAATGATCAATAATGTCGCATCAAAGTTTTAAGCAAGGAACCCGGAAAAAAAAAAATATTCAAAATTGATGGAAAATGTAATCATCTTTAGTAAAACAGTTCTCTAAACTGAAACGAAGGAGATAATTGGAAAAAATAATATAGCCTTACTTACATTCTTGTCAGACAACCAAAGCTGTCAATGGTTGCAGATAGGATGTTGCCCTTAAAACAGTAGTACGTAAGAAATGTCAATTATCTCTCTTTCCAACAGATGCCCTTAATTATGGGGATATTTAACAATAGAATTCTTTGGGATACACTTCAAACATAAAAACACAACAGAGCTAACAATCCTTAGACTCCGTCCAGGTTTTTTTTGGAAAAAGGGTCCTGTTTTTTATACTTTCAATACTAGAAATACATTTATGACCGCTTATGTTTTAAGTCCAGAAACACTTTTTTTGTTTTTAATTGCGGAAGTTCGTATTTGTCAACACAAACCCTAAAAGCAGCTCTGCTATTGACAAAGAGATGGCTTATGCTCCTTGAGATCCCTTACTTCTCCTGAGGGTCTATAGGCCAATCAAATTAGTGTTTTGCCCACGCTATCCTAAAATACCAAAATCCTTACTGTTTCAGTTTAAATTTCAGTTTGACATTCTAATCACTTCCTCCCTAAATCTTATTTTAATTGAAGACTAAAGCTGAAGTCCAGCCAGAGAATCATAGAATAGTTTGGGTTGCAAGGGACCTTCAAAGCTCATCCAGGCCAACCCCCAGAAGGAGCAGGGACATCTTCAACTAGATCAGGTTGCTCAGAGCCTCATCCAGCCTGGCCCTGAACATTTCCAGGGATGGGGCACCTACCACTTCTCTGGGCAACCTGTTCCAGTATTTTACCACCTTCATTGTAAAAAATTTCTTCCTCATGTCTAGTCTGAATCTCCCCTGTTTTAGTTCAAAACCATTACCCCTTGTTCTGTCATATCACGCCCTTCTAAAAAGTCTGTCCCAAGTCCTCCTGGATCTTTCTGAGAGGAGACTTATCACAAAGGCTACTGCCTCCACTCCAGTTCCTCTATATTCTGTCTCAAGCTACAGTCACTGTTACCATTGTTTCTTCATTTATTAACACAAAGATATTATTCAAGCCTTAGTGCAAGGACAGTTTTAACAAGCTCTTCCCACAAAAACTGGTGGAAGGAGGGTATGTTTAAGAAACAAAGAGTTTAGAGGAGAGGCACAGAGTAAGCTTCCACACACAGTCAGAGAGAATACAAATTTGCACTGGGGATTTGGCATTCAATGCCATAAAAAGCATTGTATAAGCACTGCACTATGCTTCCGGCTGTTACTGCTCTGCCACCACATGTCTTCAGTGCTTCAGTTCTATTTATTAGTCACATGAATTTTGCAAATTATATAAAAGAAATTAACCTTTATATGAGAATAGTATGCATCTAGTAATCAGAAATGAGTAATGAATAAGAATTACATATGGGTTCAGATAATATATACCAGGTACCCACACAACACAAGGTCAAAACCTCTACGTCTTCAGGGTTATCTCAAAACAACCCAACATTTGCAAGGGTGGACTACACTTAATTTTACTGAGTTCATCATCTCAGATTCAACTTAACAGAGAAGCATAAAAATGTCCAAGAACCAGAACCCTGCTGTTACTGAGTACTTGACTATAGTCATCTCTCTTTGCAGGGAAGGCCTTTATAATGCATCTCACATCCAAATGTGATTTTAAATTTTTGTTCAGTGGCTTAGAGAGGTTTGTGTCTAACTAGACAGGTCCCTATCACATTTTGGGAAATAGTTAGAGGATAGTGCAAAATTCAGAGGCTTGTCTCTATTAAAAAAAAAAAAAGTCAATAAAATCCACTAGAAATCCATATTTGTCAATCTGTACATTTGGTAAGCATAGTGACAAAATTGCTGATTTGATACCATGAGGCATGAGTAAAACTGAAGACTTGCACATGCAGACTTTTTACATAACAGATTATACTAATTATCTTGTAGGGCCAAATTTAAATTCTAAGTGTCCACTCTTGTTCATCCCAGGTAGGAAAGATAAAACCTTTTTATAAAGAAAGAAGTAAGAATAAGTAGGTTCCACAGAGGAGAGGCACTGGATTTGTAACACTTATTATGTGCTTACAGCTCTGCATACTCAAGGGGCTGTATACTCCCATACTGGAATAATTGCTCAATGACATCATTCTATAGGTAATGGTTTTCAATAGACACACTGTACTTCTGCGGATGTCATTATGGTATGATACCATCAATACTGTGTGTTGTTGCAAAATCATTCCCTTGGTTGTAATAAAAGCCTTAGAGAACCACCCCATTGAACAGCTTCGGGGTCATTTTTTTCCCCCTTTCCAAACCATAATTATTTATATGCTATGTATAGACAAAAACAGTCAGTTCCCCTTACTCCAAAAAGCATGGGACACTATTACCTGAGCTACCATGTATTCTCCTCAATTCCATCATGCTTCTGGGATTTTAAACACTCAAACAAGCAGACACAACAGCAGGCAAAATTCCTGGACCAGATCTTTGGCCTTCGGTTATGTGGGAGAATTATTAAACTCACACCAGTTTAGAGTAGCTCAAACTTTGGCTCATGGCCATTTTCAGACTCAGGAGACAAAAAGTAACGCCTTATGGCTTCTGCCTTCCTTCTCTGGATCCCATGTTTACCAAAGACTTGGATCATCTTAATCTACTGTCTTGTTTCTCCTAGCTTCTTCCTTTAAGCCTTTAATTAGCTTTGGTATTGAAACTTTACAAAGCTCTTTAAAATCTGTTGTATGAGCCCTTTTTTTTAGGTGTTTGGAAAAAAAGAAAAAGAGGTTTGGTAGGCTTGTGAAATCGCTTGAGTGATTGAATGTGGCTTTTTTTTTTTTTTTTGGCAATATCTGTAGAATGGAAAGAAGAAAAAAGAAAAAAGGGAGGGCAGGAAAAAGGAATATTCCTGAGCTAAGCAATCAGGAGAAAAGACAATGACAAAGACAAAGGTATAGCTATAAGGATGAAGAATTTTATATGGTGTAGAAAAACGGAACGTATCTTTACAGACTTGCAATATTATGCATCTATATTCTCCTCATTTACAAAACTACTCCTTTCAGCTGGCCTTGCTGACCTGCCCTATGGCTTTCATTTCTCATGCCGTGTGTATACTTTAATATCTTTAATTAGATACACTGAGGCCAAGGGCTTAGGCTTTTAAAGGATTAGACATTTATATAGATAATAATATCAACCATAGTTGCATTAGGTAAGATTAAACACTTTTTCTGAAGAGTCATAAGCTTCATATTTTATGGAACAAGACAAGTTCAACTGACAGAAGGAAGAAAACTTCCCAAAAGGCAAATTATTTCATAATTGTCCACTAAGGGGATACTTTTGCCTTCTTTAAAGTGTGATGCTAGGCTGCATCACAGATAAAGTACTAGACTCTGTGGATCCGTCTAAGCATTTGATTCTATATTCGAAACACAAGTGAGCACTATTTTAACTAACACTAACCTATTTCAGTACTTGATCTCACAAAACTTTATGACTCTTATTCATTCTGCACTACAGCTAATTAAGGCTGTAAGATCCATTGCCTGAAGCCTATTACTATTTCATTGCCTAACAGTGTTACCCTGGTAGTAATAATTAAAAAGTATAATCACAATATTAAAGCCCATAGATGGTAATTCTACCCATAAACACAGGTGTATAATTTGAGTTTTTAAATATATTTACCATAATAAAAGGTATTTGTAGTAATTGTAGTGCATTTAGAGTGGGATTAATGTACATGTTAATTGTGTTAGTCATGTTAATTTTTCAAAAAATGGTAAAGGTCACCTCATGTTTCTCCTTCCACCTCTTCCTGAAAACTTTATTTTGCCAGCATGTCACCAGCTGTTAGGCAGTTGCTTACTGCACACTTCAGACTTTATTGTAACCTAACGCTTACCCTTTTGGCTTTCTCACCTAATATGTTTGGACTGGATTGATATTATAAGGCACAGAAGAAACAGTCAGTTTATGGATCTCTCATCTGTACAGATCAGAGCCTCAGTATAGATTTTTTCCTCCCAAATTTCAGGTTTGTGGCCATTAAAATAATAGTGAGACAGCATGTTACTGGGATCTGCCTTTGAACTGAGAAGACAGATTGAATATAAGAGAGAGAAAATGATGCACTTCTTATCTCCAAAAAAGGAAATATATATATCAGTAAGTAGGCAAGCATTGGTTACTTGGATGATCCAATTTCTCATTATTTTAAAAAAGTTCTGAGCTCAGGAAAGAAAAATATCTTGATGGAAATGGATGCTGCTTTCCAGGAAGAGAGCTGTAGGCGGCTACATCATCCTTAAAAGACCCACTTACCAAAATGTATGTAGAAATATGCTCACTTATAATCCCTTCAATAGGGTTCATCCTAATTTCTCTTGTATCAAATTAAATTCAGAAGCAGGGCTAGTGTCCAGAGAGGTCTAGGGACAGAAAAAGTGTCTATAACAAGTTTTGTTCAGGGAGTGGAGCTGAGTTTACCTATTAAAGACGGGAGTCTAGCCTTCCCTTACACAGGCCTAAGAAGAGGAGCAACAGTGGCAACAGTTATAAGCATATCTGAGCTTTCATAAGATTAAGCCTTTAGATATAAAACATATAAGTTATGGTCTACATCAACATAGCTGTTTTCAGTTTAATTAAACCAGAACACAAATGTGTTATCTTCATTATATACATTAATTATTCCAGCCCCAAGCCATGCCATCCTTGTGGTACAAACTGTCGCATTCAGGTTTAACAGAGTCTTCAAGGACAGGCATACCAGACCAAATAATGCTTGCAAGTTATTTGGTCTGAAGAAATACACCTTCTATGCAAAGTCAAGGGTTCATTGTTAGTCTTATTAAAATCTTAACAATCTAACATTCATAGTCCACATTATCCAATTATTAAAGCTCATTATCATTAAAAATACAGCTAAACCAGATATACACCAATTTTCCAGTTTTTAATTCCCCTTTCTTCTGCTGTTAATGTTCACTTTTCTTACACTGCATGGGTACTGAAATGGGCAGGAGAGAGGGCAGGGCAAGTCATTAGTATCTCAAGTTCTTTGTCAGGAGGATTATGCTGATGTCAATGGTTTCTTCCTCCCTCATATTGGAATAATTCTGATACATTTACTAACAAGCAGTGTACCTTGCTCTTTCTTCATTGGTTTACAGCTCCACATTATAGCAGTAGGTGTAGAGGGGATCTGTTGTAATGTCCTATTATTTCTTCGCTAACCTTCAAGTTGTGGTTTCCTCATAACATAACTAGTGTTTAAATAGCACATCACATCCACACAGACATCCTTGGTCTAGGACATTCAGATTCCAATCTACAAAACCAATAATCACTTAGAGCTATTAAGGCAACCTCTTGCCACCAATATCAGCTAGCTAAGCTATATCACTAGTAAGTTATCAGTATTACTTTTGATAAGGACATAGATGTTTTTTGATACAGAGAGATCTAAAATAAGTGGAATATGAAGATAGCCTGGCTGTGTTTTGTTCTTTTCACAAAAATCTAGTGTTGGGATCCTGAGAGCATTTCTGCATCACTGGGAAGGTTTTGCTGGAAGAGCTCAGGCCCAGCATGGAGATAGTGTAGTCAGTAGCTTTGAAAGAAAGAGAAGCTTCATTGGAGGCTCCCGTGAACACCTCTGCAAACAGTTGCTTTAAGCTTAGGCTTTTGTGCTTGGTCCTTGCCTGAACGACATTGGAGGTGCACTGCAATCATGCCCATGCCTGGCCATGTACCCTGTTCATCCAAAACCTGACCCAACACTTAGACTTGTCTCCCAAGCTTGACCTCAGACCTGCCTTATCACTATGAGCTTTCCCAGAAATCTGGTCTTTTGGCTGATATTGATTACTGTCCCTTGGACCTGTTCTTCTCACCTTTCTCAGGTACTGTCGACTTTGCTGGTAAGGCCACTACCTCTGCCTGCCTTGTTGTTGTGTGCAGCTCCCAGTGACCTTTCCCTTTGGAGCAGCCTCCCCTTGCTGCTCCCTGGTATATCCATGTGCAAAATATCCATAGGGTTGCCCAGTCTGAGGTGTTTGGGACACCTGCTCAATAGGGAAGTTTTAAATTCCTCTCCCAGCCCAAGCTAGTGCTTAACCTAAACCTGCAAGCCTCAAGGAATAAAATTTAGATTCCCTTGCCATGCAGTTGCACTTACCACAGGCTAGCAAGCAAGTTCACCCTTTTCCCCCTTGTCTTCTGTATCCCAGAAAATCTTTATTCTCTGTAAAATGAAATGGTTTCAGTGAGCAAGGTTAGGAGAGTCCTATAATCTTGTTATTATAGAAGTTAGAACTGGCATACAAGATAGGATTGGCAAATTTACATCACTTCAGGCAGGTATAAGAAAGTAGAAGTGAATTATCTAACAAACTTTAGCTAAAATGGGAAGGCATTTATTCTGTATCTTGGGATTAGTCTATCAGATGTTCTTTAAAAATACCTACTGGATTTGAGTTTGCAGGCAGGAAGCCCAGAGCTCTACTTCTAGTAGATGTATTTTAATAAAGCCTGACAATGTTTCAGGTTTACTTAGTCATAGGCATACACAGGATCAATATTTCACTGGTTAGGCAATTTCGTCAGTCAAAAAAATTTTACATAATAAAGGGCTTATGGCATCTCCAGCATCAGGTAGTAACTAAAGAGCACTTTTGGATATTTCATATGTGGATTTACAGATTTCTAGGGGAAGAAATTAATTAACACTTCTGTTTCTTGTACACATCACAAAATAGCACAGGATGCCTGGTGAGATGTAAAAGAGATCTGAAGAAAGTAACTCTGTATCTTTAGAACTGTTTCAGGGTCTTACGAATTTTCTTGCCAATACCAACCTTTAAAAAATATCAAGTCATGTCCCCCAAATCACAAGCTTAAATTGAAATAATCAAATATATACCATAACATTAACTATCATAATGAGAATGCATATATTTCTTTTCTACCATCTTCAAACTTTTCTGTGCATTTGTGTTATTTCATAGAGATACGAGGACAAAAGTATACTTTTGAAAATGAAAACAGATTTTCACATAACCAGTTGGCAAAACTAACAATGCGAGACTTCTGATTAAAATAATCCAAGAGCTGGAGGTAAAAAAAAAGTATTCATCAAAATTAACTGTATGTTTCTAAAATGCAGGATGTAAAAGTTTGTGGGTTTGGTTTTTGTTTGTTGTTGTTGGGTTTTGTTTGTTTGTTTGTTTTGGTTGGTTGGTTGGTTGGTTTTGTGACTAAGATGAAAGGTAATACTATTGACAAAATTTCAAGGTGATATTTTAGGTAACTCGAATTTTATTATTCAAGTTGAGGTTTTGTCTATTAAGCATACTTAGTACTAGTAAACTATTAGTTACATTAAGCAGCAAAGCTTCTTACCTAATTATGTTGCACTGTACAACCCCACTTGCTCCTGCCAGAAGGTTTCTGGTCCTGCAAAGCATATGCATCAAACAGCACAAAATAGATGTTTCGGTTCACAGTGGGAAAAAGAGGTTTTAAACAACCAAGGTTTTCTTTACAAAAGAAAAATAGAAGGTTATCTCTCTCTCTCTCTGCCTTTTCCATCCCATGGGAACTCTGCAATCCTTGGATAGGTTCAGATGAGTTTTGTTTTTGCATAGCACTGTATTATTCCTGCTCCTTTTCCTTTTCTTGTGGCCTACGATCTCACCTACCCAGGCCAGCAACATGCATGGGGCTTTCTGCAGCTCCCAGTGCTGGGTTGCAGAATGGCACTGAGGAGGAAGGTGCTTAGGTGCATTGGGTTTTGCTGAATAGGGGCTTGCTTCAGCGCAAAAGGCTAGGCTTGAGGTTCGAAGAGATTACATACAATCAATCTCAAATTAAGGCCATAAGGGTACTAGGCAGCGAGCTGGAAGAAAGATTGGCAGGCTGAATGAAAGAGAGAATTAAACCAGCTTCTCAGTAAAAGTGAATTGCTACTTTGTGTTGAATAGTTAAGTAATAGACAAGTGTGAAAGAAAAGGAGAAAAAGGTGAGCCCAGAGTTCAAAGATCATCAAGAGCTAAGGTCCCTCTTCCTTTCAGCTGCCAGAAGTATGTTGTCTATGATAAGCAGAGACTTTAGACTCCCACTAGTTGTGAATACAGTCAAAACTGGGAAACAAAAGTTGACTTTTCTCATAGGGGAAAGATGAAAGCCCTGTCAGAGACAGGTTTCCCATTTTCCAAAGAACTGACTTCCCCAGAAGATTAAATAAAAGAAGACTAGAAATCGAAAAGGACATATCATGTTCCCAGACAAATACTTTTCATACCTTCCTGCTCCATACCATGCAATATCCTAGGGTTTCCCTGTGAAAAAAAGAGCTGCTCGTCCTTTAAACTTCTCCTAGCAAAATTTTTTTATGCTCAGTAGAATATTTTTCTGATTATACTTTTGCCTTTCATAGTGATCACAACACAGTAAATAGAGAAGAACAGGTTTCTATTAGCAGCTCCACAGACACACACACACAGAGACACATCTTTTGTGGCAGGACCCAGCCTGTTCTTCAAATACATCGCTAAAGCCAAACCAAACCAAATTTCAAGGGACTCTGATGTCTTTAAGTGTCAGGAATTCTGGTTCGGATTTCATATGAATCTAAAATTTTCTGCAAGTCTTTGCATGTTAATCTATCAAGGGACCTGGTTTACAGCACTTTCAAGAATGATTTGCATCTATCAAGTCAGTACTATTTTGTTCAGCTGCAGGAATTGCCTTGGAGATCCACTATCCAACTAGCAATCAGATCTGCATATTTAGTGTGTCTGAAAAGGTAAAATAATCTGTATCAGCCAACAGTTCTACTCTCTTAACTAACAGCTAACCAATTTTAGCTAACCAAACTTTTGCAGTCCCATTTTTCTGAAGCTACATACTGCTGTGATTAGCAATGCTCTATTGATTGGCTCCGAGTGATGCTCCTTTTATTTATGAAAGCTCACTGAAGAAAACTGAGTTGCACAGAAGTAAGTAGGAAGTGTTTACAGACAGACATGGATGATTTTATAATTGAAATAGTGACATGACTGAGGAAGGACAAAGGCAGCAACCCACAATTCATGACTTTTCAGGTGAAATTTCATAGAGCAGATGTGTCAAAATCATTTTTGCGGGGAGCCACATCAGCCTCGCAGTTGCCTTCAAAGGGCCTAATGTAATTTTAGGACTGTATAAATGTAACTACTCCTACATTTATACAGTCCTAAAATTATATTAGGCCCTTTGAAGGCAAACAATGAGGCTAATGTGACCCCCCGTGAAAATGAGTTTGACACCTCTGTCATAGAGTTTTCAATGAATGCTGTATATATATATATTAAAACCATGAGGCTATTGTATGATTATATTTAAATCTAGTTTTACAAAAGAAACTATTTTTAACACCCCTACCAAGCAATGTTCTCCACATGTTCTTTCTGAAGAAGTGTCTACCATGAGTGAGTTAAGGGCACTGGGCTACACTGATGTTAAACTCAGAGTGTTATAATTAACTGATTAAAAATTGCCACTGCATGTGTACAGTTGGTTGTGATAAATTCCTTTGTAAATATGTCTATACACACATACAAAAATAATAATTATAAATAAAAATGAGATAGAATTCTTTTTTTTAATCACTTGCTGGATAAAAGTAGACTGTGTGACTGACTAGGAAAAAAAATAGAACCTAACTCTACTCTAGTATTTATTAAAACAATTATGCCTTTCAATTTTCCTCTTCTACTTTACAAAAGCACCATCCTTCTGTCTAGAAAAAAAAAACAAAAAAACCCACCAAAAATAAACCCCAACAAAATAAACAACAAAACAAACAACAAACAAACTGATTTGTGCTTGTTACCTGCGCTAGCCAAAATACATAACAAACTGAGATCACTGCTGTTCAAAGATTAGGATAATGAATTTCAAACTTAAAATCAGGAGTTTTGCTGATAAGATTCTGGATTTTTTCTTTGAGCCATCTGTCTGTCTCTGAATCAGCGTGCGCTGACAAGTTATTAGGGTGGTTCTGTGAGTCATTCTACTCTTTAAGAAAATATCTCTGGGACGAACATAGAGAATCCAATTATCTTTCACCGAACATATATGTCATTACATCCAGAAAAGAACAATTATGATAAAAAATAGAAACTCTGCAGAGTCAAGTCACAATAGTTAAGCAGTGCCAAGAACACAACTTTTGGTTGTTCTCATTCTGTGTATGCCGTGTGATAGGGTTTTATGTTCACACACTGGCTATTCTGAACTGCTATAATGACTGCGTGACCTGGATCCCCGCTAGGAATACAGCACCATGGCATGGCCCATGCGCAACCACATTTGTGGGTTTTTTTCACTACAGGATAACTTTCAGTCATTGCAAAGGGCAGACTTTTTTTCCACCCTGCCCTTTCCTTAGCTGATAATTTGCTATTTCTTTTAATGCCTAGGTCACTTATAGCCTCCCCTAACAGTTCTGTTCCAAGTGTTGCCTTGATCCTTTCTTCCTGTCCTGCCCATGCATTTTTTCCCAGTTGTTTTTCTCTTTTATCCACCTGTACCCTTAGCATTCACTCCTCACTGCCATCCTCTCACCTGGCAGGAAAAGTCTTATAAATGCAACTGGAATTGCCTACCTCATTTTGGTCCCAACGTTGGTGCCAAAATGATCTCCCAGTAGCAAGCAGAGGGAGTGTTGATTATCTCTTTCCCTGTTTCCCTGTGGTCCCTGGAAGCAAAAGGTGAGTCATTTTGGCAAATGAGGGTGGTCTGTATGGATGATTTTCCACAGAATTTCACCTTCATAGACTTTAATCTTCACCTTCTTAATGTTTTAGATGAAATGTGTCAGGTATTGCAGAAAAATAACTAACTGGAAACATATTCTTATAAGAATATTTTAACAAGCAACCTTGAAAATAATCAATAAATGCTTCCTCAGTCACCTTTGGCCCATGTGTACGTAGAATTTCCATGCAGAAAAAAGCTTGGGCCATCTCTCCTGATCTTCTCTAACCCATCGTTACTTTGCCACTTCTGTATAGTTTGTAACATTAATTTCATGCCAATAAAATCTGTAGACCACATCATAAAGCTTTATCCTCTATCTCTCAATAGAGAGACTGATAGTAATTGGCAGGCTTAAGCATTTTCCCCATAATAATACTTATTTCAGTCATAAACCTTTAACATATTTTTTCATCCACTTGTCCCTGTGTAAACTAATGACCCTGGACAATTCTCTCTACATTATACTCTCTACCATATGCATATGTATACATGTGCATTCATGAGCATGAAAGAATATGAACAGTGGGTCCCTTCACCTCCAGTGAAAATGAATTACTGTCAACATGCAGAAGCCCAGCAAACAAGACTCCATCTTGAAAGAAAAACACTGTTCCATTTAGTTAAAAATAACTACTCGTAGTAATAGAATAGCTGAAATAGAACTAATGCTTTATTTTCACGAGACAAATATCGACCTTCCGCAATATTTGATGTTCAGAATAAAAAACTTAATCTCAGATTACATATGCCTTCAAAAGTAGAAGAATTGGTTAATAAAAAAGCATATGTTGAAAACTGCTTGCCTGAACAATATGCTCAAATTCCTACTGATGGAATAAAAAGTTAATTATTATATTACTCACTTTTATCACATTCTTCTACTTTTTGTTGTAGTCATTTTCACTTTCACAGGTACTAGAGCAATGCAAGAACAAAGGAAAACAAAATGAAGTTATAATTTTTTGTATTGACTAGGTTTTTTCGATCCTTTTAACTCTCTCAGTATTTGTCCAGTAATGAATCAATGACACATTATGTAGTAGGATTCTGATATCTATTGGTACATTGCACATAAGTCATTGAAGGGAGGTTTCCCTGGGTGTATTGGAAACGGTCCTCAGAAGTCAAGAGCAAAATTTCTGCTTATTTTGATGGGAGCCAAACTGATCCCAAGTTCAGTGACTTCCATCAGAAAATTACCAAGATTGTACCACAACACTGCTACCTTGTGGCACGACATCGAGCAAAATCATTATTGCTTTTGTGACATGCCTCTCACTTCAGTAACAGGGATGCCATATGTCACGGAATGCTAACGCCGCATCTTACACTTGAATGTACAATTCCCTTTCCATGGTAAGTTTTTACATGATAATTAGCGGCAAGCTATGCCCATTTTACTCATGTTATAACTACAAATTTTTAAAAGATGATGCCAAATTACTTTTCCATTACAGTTCCAATTTGTAATGTATTCATTCTTAAAGATGCTAATTATCTTGCAAAATTTTGTAATGCTGACGGTAGGAAAATAAATATAGTTTTTCATTAATGACCTGAACAAGTTTGGAACCAGTTTGTATATCACAGATAAAAATACCCTTCCCTACTCCACTATATTTATGTCTCATTAGCTTATGGACCTAAAGCCCTCCAGGGATTGTCACTCACAAATCCACCTAATGTTTATGAGCTCTAGATTTTGCATTTGGATCTCTAATTTAGCTAACAGATATGGAAAATCATATACATGGAAAACTCCCTAGTGACTACAAAGCTGTAGAATTTAATAGAGAGGGCAGAAATAGTATAATGTTTAATATAAGCATAATGCTTAGCACATTAATGGTATCACTGAGGAGGAAAGACATTCACGATATTTCAGATAAGTGTAATACTACCCCTTCCAGGACTCTTGGCTTCTAATGATACAGAGTTTAATATGGTTGTGTGTTAATGCCATCCAGTTCCTGTTGAAGAAGGTTTTTTACATTTTTAACACAAGCAAGTGAGGATCAGTTGTTTTGTAAACTGGTAGCTCTAAACATTTGGGGACCAAAGGGCCAGTGTCATTTCTCCAAATTCTCATAGGCCACCAGCCATTCTTTATCAATATTCCTTTTATTTGCAAACCCTATATGTTGTGATTGAGATGGACAAACGACATAGACAAAGTTCCTTTTATATACAAACAGTAGTCTCCATTTATTGCCACAAACACCTTTTTATATAGTCTTTACCAGCTCATGTGTCTTTTTGCTATTGGTTACAGGCTGCAATAGTAACATATCAATGGCTAATTTTGCTAAGGTCAATGTCACTCTTTTACTCCCTTCTTTCTCATGGGTACACTTTAATATCTCCAGATACTCCTTTACTGCCATCTTTCTCACGGGTAGGCCTTAATATCTTCAAGGCTGATTTCTGTTCCCATACCCCGCACCGTAGTTTCCCACACCTATACAAACAGCCCTACTATAAATGTACAATAATGGCAGGAGTTAAGCACATTACTCCAAAATTCAAAGCTGCATAGGATGGTGAAAATGTTTTACAGTTATTACTATTCTATTCTCTAAAACGTCTAGTAAGCATCCATAAATTGAACCGTTCTTTCACTTTCCACAGCGTAACATGTGGTGTAGCTGATGGATCCTATCACACGTAGAGAACTATCATCTTTCCTACTAGTAATATTGGGCATATAGCCTCAAAACAACTATTGAGGTACCTATGAAGTAAAATATACAATTGATTTTTTCATCCAAAAAGAGTTGTGTCCTAAAAGAATGCATGAGGTTACAATGTAAGGTTTGGGAAACTGAACTGGAAATGTGGGATTTTCCTGAGATAAAATATTTAGGAATGGTTAAGAAGTTATGGGATATTTAGCAAGACCTTTTAAAAAGGTGGATTGTAAGGAGCGGTGTCTTAACAGTGAATGCTTAATAAAAATTCCCAATACACACTCCAATTCTGAAATTTGGCTAAACTAATAATGTAGTTTTATACTTAAATCAACCTGTTCTGGCCAGAGTAACAGAGTAGATAGTACCATCTTTACCTCCTGATTACTTTGGCATTAACTGTATATCAGATGTTTTTACATATCAAATAAAAAAGTCAGACTAAATGGGAGGACATCATAGAAACTATTTTCTTTAACTAAGTGCTTTTTACTATAAAGGTGATATGTGTTATTTATGTATTCAGTCGTATTTAAAGATTTTTTCCCAACTTAGGTCTCCTTTCCTTTATGATTAAGATCATAATGTCTTATTACACTCCCTTTACCCCCAAACATATAACTGAGTAGATATTTCCTGGATTAATAAAGTTCATTATTTTATATAGGGATTGAATTTTTACAGGGATTATTTTATTTGCCTAGAAATTTTAAGGTGAAAATGATATGCCTAGTAAACTGCAATGTATCACTTGTACTCTCAGTTCAGCCCTGTGAACCAGAAGATAGATACTTACATTATTGTTCTGCCTGGTCTGTGTTAAGATAAATTTGAATATAGTATTACTGTCCTGATAAATATATTCTGAGTTGCATAACGTGCATAATGTACACGTCTATGCCATAATTCTTTGAACTAATACTGAGGGTAGTGGATTAGGTATTTTATAAAAGTAATATTTGTAATAAAACTTGCTGGCACTAGCAACCTAACAGCAGATGGGGTTTTACAGAGAACACATAATGATGATTCATTGCAGCAAGTACACATGGATCCCTCAGATCTTCTTTCAGTTTAGTTTTTTCTTTGGTTTATACTGTGATTACCTGGCTACATAATTATCTAAAAAGCAAGCAAAATTGATGTCAGCCATCTGCTAAATTATTAGTAGATATAAGCAAGCTTTATCTTTCGGAAGCAGATTCTTTCCTGTAATGCCACTTACTGATGTGAAATTAAATACCCGTAGTTAAAATGTTTCACCTGATATGCTCTCTACAGTTAAGTCGGCAAGTGATCCTTGACTGATAAAATACATTTCAGAAATGTATCAGTAGATACACTTCCTCCACATACCTCCACAAGAGAGGAAGATGATTTAATGATTAAAATAGTGAATTGTGTTTGAAAATCTGGGACTGATATTCACAAACTCCCTACGTGTCCCTAATCTCTCTGTCTCAGTTACTCTGACATCAAAAGAAAGCCCATACTGCTTGATGTCACAGAAGTACTGCGAAGAAACAAACAAACAGATAAATAAGTGAGAGATACTTTAACCTTCAATAAATTATACTTTATTGTGTTGATCTCATTATATCTACTGATTCAAATAAGCAAATCATTTCCTTCTAATTAACTGCAATTACTTACCTAGAGGGGAACAGTAGGAGGAGTATTTGAAAGCACTACCGTAATAGTTCACATGCACACTGCACCCAGATCCCCCATTCTTGAGACTTGCTTTTAACTTCTGAGATGGTGAAAAGTTCCTTGCTGAGCCTCTGCTCCATCAAGTCTGCTACAGACACTCTTCCAGTCTGCTCCTCATCCCCAGCTGGCCTGCAAGAACAAAAATTTTTAAAAATAAAAGCAAACAGAAATGAGGAGACTGCAAGGAATGTATGGCATAAATAATGCAGACCTGAGTTTCGACTACCTGGGTGTTGATCAGTTTTCAGCTCAATTGCACTGGCAGTTTCCTAAAGCAGATTGTACACCCCCAAAAGATCTAAAGAAGTCACCTATATAAGACAAACTATAATATTGTATCAGAAATAGTGTGGCCGGTAGGACTAGGGAAGTGATCATCTCCCTGTACTCAGCACTGGTGAAGCCGCACCTTGAATCCTCTTTTCAATTTTGGGCCCCTCACTACAGGAAAGACATTGAGGTGGTGGAGTGAGTTCAGAGGGGAGTGATGAAGCTGGTAAAGGGTCTGGAGCACAAGTCTGATGAGGAGCGGCTGAGGAACTGGGGCTGTTTAGTCTGGAGAAAAGGAGGCTGAGGGGAGACCTGATCGCTGTCTACAACTACCTGAAAGGAGGTTGTAGCATGGAGGGTGTTGGTTGCTTCTCCCAAGTAGCAAGTGACAGGGTGAGAGGAAACGGCCTCAAGGGGAGGTTTAGGTTGGATATAATGAAAAATGTTTCCACCAAAAGGTTTGTCAGGTGTTGGAAGAGGCTGCCCAGGGAAGTGGTGGAGTCACTGTCCCTCAAGGTGTTTAAAGGACATGTAGATGTGGCACCTGGGACATGGTTTAGTGGTGGACTTGCCAGGGTTTGGTTAATGGACTTGATGATCTTAAAGGTCTTTTCCAACCCAAATGATTCTATGATTATATAACCGGAAGGAACATCTGGAGCATACCTTGTTTTTCTGAAAGAAGTGGAAGACTAAATGTGGGGGTGTTGCAGATGTTTGTTTCACATCAACAGATTTGTGCACTACTTCTTCTGGGGTGGTGTTTATGGCTTCTGTTTCTAAAGTGAAATGATTCATAAATATACTTTTTTTCTGGATTAAACACCACTAAATTCTTTCCCTACTTGATTTTTAACAACAATTCTAATAACAGATTTGAATTATTAAACAGAACTTCAAGACTGAGCTTGTTTCATGTGTGAAAATAAACAATGACAAGTATGAATACCACTTATCATTTTTTCAGATTTTATACACTGTGCGCTAATGAAATAAATTGAAAAGGATTAAACTCATTGCCAGCTTAATAACACTTATGTCATTAGATTTAGAGGAAAAAGGACTTTGCTCTCAAATTACTACTTTTCTGTTTGATTGATTCCCTGTATCTTGCTCTGTATATCTCGATGTCTGAACATATTACTGAATTAAATAGTAATTCAATCACAGATGAGAGATTTTGTCTGAAGATACAAGGAATGTTCATGACTTTACTGTGAGAGTAATGTGTAAGAACGAATACGTCTATCCAGAGTCAAATGCAAGAGCTTTCTGTAAACTGGCTTAAAATCATGACAGACACCATCTACATAATATTATTCAAGTTACAAATCTATATCTGAGTAGGAAAAGATTTTTGAGAAATATATTTTATCATTTGTTTAAGAAGTATTATATGTTTAAGAAAGAATGTTTTATTAATTATCAGAATCCCACTCAGGTCAATAGGACCATCTGCCTGAGGCATATGAAGCAACAGGTAGGACAACTGGAGCCAAAGTTAGATCAGATTTGAGGGTTCAACATACTAGTTTTATCATTTAATTATTTTAAATCAGGAGAAACTCAGACATAAAAGTAATTAAATTAAATATCTTCTACTACAGCATCTGAAAAAGCTTTTGAAATTCAGCTGAAACCCCCTGAAAGGAAGGTTTCACCAAGAGGCAAGTTGAGAAAAGAAGAAAATTACAATACTATCTGTACCAACTGCAACTTTCCAAATATTGTAGTTACAGCTGGTAGCATTTCTTATTTGGAAGCATTTTTTTGCTCCTGGCTGATAAACAAACATATTATGATCACATGCTTCTGCTATCAAAGATTTTGCCACAAAAATTATCCTGATATGCCTGCTTCATTTAATCCTTGACCTCATAATATATTCCATTTTATTACAACATAATGAGCCCACTTAAGCTGGAAGTATTGCCAGTTTCCAAAGATGAAACAATCAAAGATCTACACATTATATCTACACCCCTAAATTACTTGCAATTTGATATACAGGATGCCCATAAAATGATGCAATACAAATACCAACTAAAAGACTCTTCCTGTTGCACATGAAAACTTCACAATCAAAATGACATATACAGAGCTAACATAAAAACAGAACTCAGAAAGTGACTCCAGCATGATAGGTAAATCATCATGTTAATACCACATTAAAATATTTATCTGTTTATTTTTGCATGAGACTGTTTCAGGAGGAATAGAAAAAGGAAAAGTTAAGCTGAAGAGGGAGGAGAATGAACTATGATGGTGGAGGATGAAACTGAAGTAAATTATCTGTGTGGCGGGGAACTGAAGGCGATGGATCTTAGAAAGCAGCACCAGCTGGCACAGGGCACAGAAAATCTAGTTAAAGCTTTTAAGAACTCAGAGTGAATCCTTCAGAGGATCCTCAGGGCTACTGCCTCCAGCTGACAGTCCAGTTTCTGCTCAGAAGAGCAAGTGTCAACTGGCTGTACAGCTCTTAAAACCTCTCCTATATATCTCTGGGTCCATAAAACATAGCCCTGGAATACAGAGATCAGCACTAAGTTATCGGTCACTGACTGCATAAAGACTTGGACACAGTTCTTCATAGTAATCTCTCAACTACCTGTAAGGAGAAAATCTGGTACTATGACTTGCATAGGAAAAAGAAATAAGAGTTAAATGTTATTGCTATATATATAAATAGGCAAACCAAAAGGCAAAAGAGTGCCAAAATTAAAATGGTGAGACTAATGCAAAAAAGCTTTTTAGTGTTCCACATTAGAAAAAAAAAATCGTTGACTAAGTCTGATTAATTTGCACAGTAATCTTCCAGGCTCAGTTTCAGACCTCTTCTGCTCCATGAACTGGATGTTGGGCCACATGAGAATGACAAACACCAAGCATTCAAGGCACTAAAATTCTGAGACTGACTTAAAGAAAAAAAAAGGTAAACTAGATATTTATGTGGAATGAGGTTTATCTTACTTATTTCTTGAGTAAATATTTTATGTCCCTACAGAAATCCACACTAACTTCAATTGTTGATTGACTTCTTAAGTACCTGGCAGCCACAAGGTCACAGGAAACTCAGTGCAAGGATGCAATCTCTGTTCTTCTAGGAACACAAACCATCTCCAACATAGGGTTGTGAGTAGTTGTCTATAAAAACAGTGTTCTCTTGTTGCCATTAAAATATGTATAAATTAATTCTTCTTCCATGGAAAGAAATTTTTGGCATAGCAGTTCTATGGAGACAATCTACCTCCTGTAGCCTTTTTGCATCAGTTCCCTACACATGAAAGATTCTGCATATACGTTTGCAGAACTGCTTGCAAATGAGCATTAGTAGAATGCAACTGTGTCTTATTTCTATCCTCATATGAGAAACCAATGACAATACTATCAGAAGAGAAGGGTCAGACCACCCCAGAGAAGTCCATGCACTCTGGAGCACAAATCTCAGGTGCCCACCCTCAGCCAAACTGAGTGAATGGGTAAAGTTTCTTACAGACCAAAGCCAAAACCTGGATGTTTTCAAAGTATCCAGGGGCATTTAGAACAAAGCACAGTTATGCTCTCTGAAACTACTATGACTCCGATAATATTGCTTACAGGTAATGTCCATTACACTACTTTAATCTCCACCGTCTTTGAACTAGAAGTTTTGCCTAAACTGAGCTCTTATTCTAAGAACTCTCTAATTTCTGAAACACAAAGTTATGCAGTTAAAAAATGGGTTTACAGGCAACCAGTAAAACTGGGATTTCCCCACAAATGCATAACATCATCTTTGTAAGTAGTGTGCTACTGCAAATATGTTTGTTTCAGCAGTTTCAAAAATTCCAGCGTAATAATGGTTAATGGTTCAAAGTCTGCATCACACAAAGTGATTGTATATTTAAAGTCATATCTTGTAAAATTCTACTTTGTGTGTATATGTGTGTGTTTGTGTGTGTGGACTTTACACTGTATTTTCATATAATGTATTTCTATGAGGTAAGTGTGTGATAGCCCAGTTGTACACTACAATTTGTAGGAACGTTCCATTCAACCTTTTACCTTAGAAAAAGATGAGCATAGAGTATATAAAATCAAATAGTAAAAGCATCAATTTCTTAAATATTAAAAATGTATGTAATTGCTTTTTATCAATTGCCATTTTGTTTCCAGACAGAATATAAACGGTAGTGTACACAGAATTTTCTTTTTAGTCATACAATAAATTCTACAGAAACTACTTAAAGATTCTGTTTTCAGAGAAATGTCTCTTTTGTAGTAATGAGTTTTTAAAAATGCTTTGTTCAGGCTGCTTTGAGCATTTTTAGTAACAGGCCTTTGTATTTATTAATAAGAAAATTTCCATACAAAAGTACCAGTAGAGCTGATCACAGCTAAACACAGATTAAAAGCTTTACATTTAAGTATTTCAGGGTGTAATAACACCTTCTTTAAAACTGCCTTTGTATTTGGAAGTGATAAAAATGCTCACATTTCCTGTTGTCTTGTGCTTTGTGGTAAGAAGGTGATGATGCATTCTTACTTGCCGCTTTGGACAATTCACGTGTACTGAGCACAATTCATCCATGAAGAGGAATACGGGAGTTTTTGCATCCCTTTCAAACACTGAGTTTTGTGTTCTTCTGAGTAGCAATTGCAGCACTCTCACTCCATTCGGCTAATAGAGATGTGTTCTTTGCTATATGTAACAGCTGAGTTTAGAAACTGAAATACGAAATTTCAGTTTATGAGGAGATATGTTACCATTTCTAGAAGAAAAGTCAGCAGCAGCAAAAATATACCATCCTATTTCAAAAAAATGTGTGGTACATTAAAGTCCATTAGAATGTTTGATTCTTCCTTTTTTCCTTTTGACAGATGCAATTTTCGTTGAGAAAATGATCCCCTGAAGAAAAGAGATGGAGATGAATCCAGTGATTCAAGAAAGTTTAGGAAATGTCTTGTGCAATGGGAGTAATTCATATAGATAGATCCTTAAGGAGAAATCCTTAAAAACATCCATATGTTTAGAAAGACATTCTAAACACCTGTTATAAGCAAAGTTGGAAACTTAGGAATTTTTTTAAAGTTACAGCTTATATTCTTGTTAAGAGAATTCCAGATCGTTTCAGGTCACCCCTGTCCTTTATTCCCTCATGTTTAGTGTCCACTCTTCAGCCAGGCTATATGAGTAGGAAAATCTCTAGAGTTAAAAGAGAAAGCCTGATCTCTTTACAGGAGGGAACATTAGTGCACTTGAATTTGGTGCTTTCCTCCTATATTTTCATTTGTCACTGAAGTCCCAGTTCAGTTGAGCTGTAAGGCACTCTAGATCAATCCCCTTGTGAATATAGATTCACCATCTCACATATTTCAAAGCATTCAGTGGCTGAGATATAGAAGTGAGAAATACAGTATATACTTGTGTGGAACCGATCATTCCTGAATCGTCTAACTCCCACAGAGACCAATAAAAGAGAAGATTTAAGTATTTTCTATGCCTCAGGTCCTAAGATTTAAATCATGACTTCAGTGAAATCTTAGGGAATTTCACCAAAAATCTACTCCATCTAAGTAAAAGATAACCATTAAATTATCCACTAGGAGATAACCACCTCTGTCTCAACTGCAGCAGCTTTTCTTCCTGAAATCATGTTATATCAGGACTTTTAATGTCTGCTTTTAAGCAGAACTTGAAATTAGGAATAAGACAGCTGAAAAATGAGTGGACATGCAAGCATTTCTTCAGCTCATAATCATTTTAACCTTTATTCTTATTTTATTCTTACTCTTTCAAGGAAGTACCAGAGTACGTTGTCTGTAAGGCAGAAAGAATTTCAAACACTGCAGTTTAAAAAAAAAAAAAAAAAAAAGGAACAGGTAAGACAAACATCTGTCAGGAGCAAATTGGGTATGGCTGACCTTGATTTGGAGGAGGATGAGAGATGCATTGTCTTAAAAGCCACTTGATGTCTCTACTCATTGTATTTTTCTACAATTTCTAAGACAAAAAAAAGTGAAACAAACCTTAAGCAACTGCTTGCAGTCATAATAATACTTCTCTACATCTTCTGAAAAGCAGCTGTTGTAGTATTTGAATTACCATCATAAGGCACATGTTTTCAAAAAAATGTAATAAAAAAGTCATCAAAAGCCACCCATAACACAAAGGCATTCTCTGGGAAAACCTGTTCCCATTACTTAAGATATATTACTCTTTAGTGTGTGTATATTAAGGTGTTTATATTCACTGAATGTGAAATCTTTTCTAATTCTGTGCCCAAAATACATTAAGAGAAAGTTAAGCTTGCAAATACAACATTAACCTGCTTTCTTGAGTATTTGCACACCAATATAGGACAAACTTTGAATTTCTTATAAAGGGACATTCTTCTAATTTCCACAGAGACAGAGTAAGCCACGACAACAGTTGTTGTATCCCTTACTATGTGTCAGGTAGGGAAGAATAAAACAATAGAGAAATATCTGTTATCTCTTGAAATATTTTTAATTATAACAGCTTAGTCACTGGAATGTTCTATTCCATTTAAATAAGATGTGAAAAATGTGATTAAACCCATTATACACTGAGTTTTCTTAACCAAAACTGCAATTAAACAGTCAGTGGTGGTCTTGTTGGACTGAAAGGTCTTGTTTGAAAAGTACCACTGATACCTCAGTGCCAGATTCAGAGATGCTTGTCTAGTAGTGGGGGACATTCAGGTGTTGAAGTCAATATCAACTTTCATAGTCACTCCATTGCCAGAGCTAGCCAGTCTAGGTGTTGACATAAAATTCCAGTAAATGGTCAGAAGCTTTGAATCTGTGACCCCATGGAACTGAGGATCTTAGGAAGAAATAGTTTATGCTCATGGGACCAAGTGCTGTCTCAAGGTGATTCACAAGAAATAAAGGAGAAATATCTCACCAGCTCTGCTCCATGTGCCAACAATTTTCAACACAGGTTAAACTGTAAGCAAATCAGTTCTCTGCCTGCATATTTGTTCTACCTTAACTTCACTTTTCCCCACTTTACACTTATCTTCCTATAAATATAGTTCTTAAATAGAAAGTAAAGTTTTGCTTTAAGCACTAGTGTAAACCAAATAGCATGTCAGAGTAAAAAAAAATTCTATTTTGCTTTTATTACTTAAAGACACAAACACAATTATGCATGAACTATGAAATAAATGCTTACTAAAATACCTATATGGCATAATTTAAAGGGGTAAGGTATAAGGCAAAGTGCTAAGACTAAAAATGTGTTCAACATCTTTTGTGTTCCAGGATTTTCCAGAGCATACTGGAAATGAACGCAATGGCTCTTTTATAGTTCTTGCAGCTGCTCTGTATTTTAATACAGACTCAGCAATGTGGACAGTAATACAAAAGGAAAAAAGGTCAGATATTAGTCATTACATGAAACATTACATCTATGCTGTACATAGCATGGAACATCTTTCTTTGGATCTTTTTGGTCATTCCTCTTAGATTTCACTGTCTTCCTGCTAACTTGCATTTATCTTGCTAATATTAATTTTACCGTGCAGAAAACTTTCTACCATACAACACACTAAGAAGCATTTAAAACATCATCATTGATGATACTCTGTCAGTAGACATTGTAAGAAGCTTTACTATTTCAGATGCCGTAAGCAGTTTATGTTACAAAGATCATAAAACCAGCAAGAGATTCCCTTGGTTTGCATTTACCCCACAAAGGTTTGATATTTTTTAAAAAAAGAAAAAGAAAATAATGAATATAGAATTATTTTGTCAAATTAATTGAAAACTGATCAATGAACAAGGAAAATAATTTCCCTGGATTTTTCCCACAAGGATTTTTCTACATCATTTTGCAAACTTTTGGAAGACTTGGGAAGATACAAAACAAGATGGTACCTCATGATTCCTCTTTCACGGCACTTGAAACTTCAAATTTTCTATTAATTCCAGTGACTCTGAAAAACTTGAAATGCTTCTGAGTAGGCAGAAATGCAAAATTTACAGATCACTAGAAAATATATTGTTTACCATTACCCTTTAAGATCATACAAAAAGAGCACGGCAGAGGTCTCTTGGCAGACAATTACATCATTCTATAAACACCATTATAATTTTCACTGTAGCTTAAGTTAAACGTGCACTTGCAAAATTATCGCCTATTTTTTGTACACAAAGTGTAACTTTCAGCACCTTACAAAACCATGAAAATCATTGGATTGCTCAGTGAGGGCTGCTACTTGACCAACACCACCTTTCTACTCCAGGTTCTTTTTGTGGTGGACTACTAGAAAAAATAAAAAAAACAAACCAAAAAACAACCAACCAACCAACCAACCAAACAAAAAAACCCGAAAAACAAAAAAACCCACACACAAACAAACCTGCAAAAACCTGTGCTATACTGTGAAGTCTTTTCCTTCACTTAAAATGAACTGGAGGTCATCTGAACTGCTGTTAGTGAAATGTGACCAGGGACAACAAATATCTCAATTTCTGAGAAAATGAGAGACATACCAAAAATATTCCCAAAGATTAAATGATGTGACTGAAAACATGAACTTGAAAGTACGTTCTTTGGCAATGATGTGTTTTCAGATCTAATTTACCATATATCTTTTGATTATATTAATATTCTTATTGAATGAAAGTAGACACTGCAGAGTACTGCATTATGAAGTGATATGCTTTATTTTATATATGCTAAATGAACAGAGCTCTGTTTTTGTAAGGACGAATGAGCTCCCTTCAGTTATGCAGTATTTCAGGCTAATCTTCAGAAGCACTGATTAAGTAATTGCACTGTAAAATAACCCATGTTCTCCTCCCGACTCCAAATGAAATTTTCTTCCTAGACTGAAAGTTTTTCCAAGAGCCTGAAACCTCTCCTAATGATTTTTTCCTTAGAGGTCACTGGAAAAGTTTTGTCCTTGAAAAGGTAACAAAGACAATATTTTTCTTATTTAAAAAAATTGATTGTGCTCTCCAGCACTTTAGCTATCAGTGTTCTTTGTGTCATGTTAAAAGGCTTTTATGAAAATTCCAATCCATCCAGTACGACATCACATACAAATCGCATCTAATCTTTTATTTTCCGCCAAAGGGTATTTGATTCTACTGAATGACGACGGCAGTCTTTTAAACATTTAGCATCTTTCTGGATATATTTCAGGACAAAATGTAGATGACGATTATAGATAGGCTTAAAATAGCACATAAAGGAAATGGAAAAACAAAACAAAACATTAAATTCTGTTGTCTGATTTTGAGGATAAGGGGGAAAGCTAAAAGCCATGGCTATGTCTATGGTTTTTGTACAATGACAGGAAATGGCTGAGTCACACAGCCTCACTGGAGATTCAGAATAAAAGTGTCAAAATGGGGAGAAAGGAGCAGAGGAAATAATTTTGAAAGGCACAACACTCCAGATAACAATCATAGCAAAGTCAGACAACTGTGAACCCCAGTTTCATGTGTTAGAATAGCTGAAAGCAACTATTGTTGTGCCTGTAATAAAGGCACTTTCATATATAGACCCTTGATGCTTAATGGCGATTATTAGGATGGTAGATAGAGGAAGAGAAAGAGCAAAAAGTTATCAGTCCTTCAGCTTCCTGCCCCTTAACAAGCCACCGGTTCTTCAGGATGTTGATAACCAGAATGGCATTGCAAGGACATATTCCAACACAACAGGGTAGTCTCCACAAGAAGAAAAGTAATCAGAAACTGATTTGACTCAATAGACCAAATCCCTTCCTGACATTACTTTAAACCACTACTCTTTTCAAAACAACCTGATACACTAGAAATGTATGTTCCCTCTGTCAAGTGAACATGGTGTACCTGCAGAAAGAATTTTCAAAGGCTTACCTCCAAAATAATGAAGCACAAACCTCATATCAAAATAGTACAGTTTTGTTTTACCAGAAGAGAATTTTAGATGACTTTCCCTTCCTTGATGAAAAGAAAGAAACTAATTTCAATCTTGTATAAGGTGAGGGATGGGCAGGGAGGTGAAACAGCTGATTGGTTTACAGATGTTGTCACGAAGGTAACATGACTTCTCTAAACTCAGATCAGAACCCTATTTAATCACACTAGACACTAACTAGAAAATCATTACTCATGAACTCTAACTTGTATTTTTACCTGCTAAACTGAACATAAATGTCTAACTCTTACATAACTGAAAATAATTGGAAAAATGAAAATACCTGAGCAAGAGTAACTTTTCAGATACCAAATGTAAGTTACAGTGCTTTGATTTGGGATGGACAGAATACATGCATACATGCGTGCATCCACCTTAGTGTCAGCTGAAATAGAGACATTATGAAGTGTTATATGTTTGCTAGAAGTTAACTTAAGTGCTATAATTGTGTGTGAGAAACAACTAATCCAAACACTGCCAGATACTGCTGAGGTTTTGCCATATATTACAACCCTTCTGCCTCAGTTACAAAACCTAAACAATGAGAACAAAAGCCAGTGCAATCACAGAGCAGCATACTTATTACAGGATATTGAATATATGGAACAAACCATAAAAGCAGTTCTAGATATTTCCCATGACAAGGAAGGAAAAGGTTCTTTTAGATACACAGATAAAATACTTCATATTCTTTAATATTATCCCATATTTTCTTTTAATGTTGAAAATATATATGACCTTTATTAATTTGGTTGTGTATTTAAAGCATATCTCTACTTTGTCTCTACAAGCACACATATATATGTAAATATATATGGTTTTGTCTGTTTAAATATATAAATGAGTATGTACATAAGTATATAAATTTTATTATATATTCATATACAACTTCATTTTGAATCCTCTGATTTTTAACAGGTTTTTATTTATTACTTCCTCTTACCCTTAATTCTCCCCTAATTTTAAAACTAGTTTAATCTAATCACTTGTGAATGGCAGTGGCTGGAGAATTTGAGAACTAAATATTTTTTCCTTAATGAGTGATCTCCTCACAAAGAACAGAACACAGGTAAAAGCATTAGATTAGATAAAATATATACGCAAATGGTGTATTTTTTTAATGATGGATGAAAACTTATTTCAAAACACTGACTGAAATTAGGATATTTTTCTGAATAGATATGATTTAATATAACGTTCAACCTATGATTGAAAAATACTAGCATGTTCATAATCAGCATCATATAGGAAATCACTCATAAAATAAACTGTGAACATAAATAATATGAACACAGAAAAAATCTTGTGATATATTCAAGCTCTTTACAGAAATCAGAGATTGATTTAGGCCATTTTGATTTTCCAAGGAAAATGTATTCATTTATATATATATGAATAGCAGGTTGCAAAACTGAATAATTCAGTCAAGTATTAATATCCAGAGACAAATTCAGAGCTCTCCAAATGTTCTATATTATCAGCTGGCTGCTGACTTTGTGCACTCCATCCACAAGACAGCTTTGTTTTTAAACGTAAATAATTTGTTAAACTTACGGACAATATTATAAACTTTTTCTTTTATAAAAAGGCTATTCTACAATCTATCATAAAAACCATTTTTCAATACTTTTCCAGACAAACAGGATAAATAGATGCGTGAAATATTTTGCTTCTGTCTTTCATTTTTCTTGTGAAGTTCTAAACACAACAGATTTGAATGACAGTTATCGAACTCTCACCTATAACATTCTCAAAAATCTGTAAACAATATAGAGGAATAAACTTATTCAAAAGTATTGCATACTCAGTCTTTAAATTTATATCTTTGATTTTTGCATATTATATTCTTACAAAAAAAAAAGAATGGTGATGATGCAAGTGTGATAAAGAAGGAAAAAATCTGACTCTCTCCTTGACTGAAAAGTGACTGACAACAGCAAAAAACCCAGATCTTTCTCCATCCTTTGCCACATGTGGGTATGCTCAGAGATTTCAGTTGGAGTTGACAAGCCACCACTCACTTTACCTCATTTCAAGATCTCTCTGTTGATGCAGACAAGCTTTGAAGCCTCTTTAATTTCTCAAGGTGTGGTAGTCCAGGCTTCAAACAGCTATGCCTGTCAAACATTAAGCTTGCCACCCCTTGTCTGGTAGCTATAATGTTGTGATGAGATCCTAAAACAAATGATTCATCTTTCAGTATTTATTTAGAAGTCTTACTGATTTTAGTTTTAATTCAATTTTCAGAAGCTAGCTTACTAGTAAGGGCAGATTTATTTCATGTTTCTTCCTACAGTTATTCTCAATGATTTGTTTTGGATCCTTATTTGTTAACGACTGCCAAGTGTAAGTTATATTTGATAGTTCTGACAGTCATTGTTGATCGATTCTGAATTATTTATGAATTAGTTTCCACCTCTTACTAAAAACAGTTTCTGTGTGTTTTCACCACTCTGAATCATTTGCAATCCAAGACTTAACTGTGATCTGCTTAGCTGAACTATTCATAATTTCTGGTTTGAGACTGGTCACTTAATTTGCAGTGATTTGCTTTCCTTTCAGAGTGAGTTAAACGTTTGAAAGAGGAGACTAAAGACAAGGGAATAACAAAAATCAAACATTCATGTCTACATGGGAATATTCTGTTTTAAGGTCATTGGGTCATTTAAGGTCATTTAAGATCACTAGTGCCGAAGGTCACAGAAAGCTTAGTTACTATGCTGGACAAGTGTCTTGTCTGCAGCTGGGACAGAGTTAATTTTCATCCTAGTAGCTGGTGTAGTGCTGGGTTTTGGATTTATTATGAGAAGAATGTCGATAACACACTGATGTTTTGGTTGTTGCCAAGCCATGTTTATACCAAGTCAAGGACATTTCAGGGAGGAGGCTGGAGGTACACAAGAAGCAGCCAGGACAGCAGACCCAAGCAGACCATATGACATCATACTCAGTATATAAACCAGGGAAAAGTCAGCCAGGGGATTGCTGCTCAGGGCTGGGCTGGGCATCGGTCAACTGATGCACTGTGCATCACTATTTTATCTTCCTTTGCTGTCCTATTAAACTGTCTTTATCTCAATCCACAAGGTTGGTTTTTTTTTCAATTCTTCTCTGCATCCCACCGGGGGAGGGAGGAGCAAGCGAGTGGCTGTGTGGTGCTTAGTTGCCAGCTGGCATTAAAAGATTACAACAAGTATCAATATTTTTTTTTCCCACTCTCGTCCTTTGCCCTAGACCCTGTCAGAAACAGGAGACTAGACCACATGAATTTGTGCTTTCACATGAAACATTTTTTTATGTTATGTTTGTACTACCACCCATTCCCAAAGCTTTGTGGGAACAAATGCCTGTGAGTTAAAATCTCTAAGTATTCCTAGATAGCAAGTAATGAGTGAATACAGCAAAACCGAGGAATAGTTAAAAATATATAGTTAATAGCATTCAGCAAAATTCCTCTATGATTTTAAACAGTTTTTTCTCCACCTTTGAATTCAAGTAATTGTGGTACAAATTAAATAATGCTGTAATGTTCACATGCTGATGGGAGAGGACCACTAGCCACAGAATAAAAAGTGGAAATCATACTGATTGCAAGTTGTTAAAGATTTTAATTTAATAAGCTAGGAAAGAGAATTTTCATATTGCAAGTAGTTTTGTCTTTTTGTTAGATGAAATGTTTGTTATTGTCCTCCGGGTGGTATTTCTGTAGCTTTTGTTTTGATATTAAAGTTATTAAACTTGCCTTTTCTATTCTCATTACCAGAATATTTTATGGTTAAATCCACTTAAAGAACCTATTGTGCTTTCTGATCAAAGTGGAAAACGAAGCCAAGTTATAATAAGCAATTTAATTTTTAATGAGTTGATTGAGGCCCAAGGTCATAACAAAGGGCACAAAAACAAAAAAATAAAAACAACAACAAAAGTTCTAGCACAGAACACTAATGATAGCACCCTACACATGACCTGGGCAAAATAATATTTGGCAGAGTACATCTAGAAGTGATCCCAGTTGTATTGTTTATTTTCTTTCAGAACTCTGACTACATCTAAGTAAGGTGTAGCATATTAAATAATACAGAAGCACATAAAAATGCATGAGACTTCTTTTCTGAAAAGAACTTAGCTACGATGTTTATTGAATTTAAATTTCCCAAGCTCAAGTTTAAATGCCACAGCTACAAGCTGAGCATTTAACCCTCTAATATCTCTTATAAGAGATTAGAAGGTAGTTAACTACTATCCTGGAGTGTAATTCTGCCAGAATCCTGCACACAACTTCCACTGAAGTCCTTGGGATTTGGCCTTTCAGTGTTCAGAAATAATAAATCATATGTAAGCAGAATCTTTACATAAACATAGTGTCCTTGCTTTCTTTGCAGTTTGTAAATTAAGTCATCAAATTTTATTATTTTTGAATACAGCCTTGTTGAAGATCTTATTTAGCATACTCTTCAATTTTTACTGGTGGACTTTCTTACAGCTTTCTCTAGCAGTAGAAATATTTATGTCACTAAGCCCTCTAGGAAGCACTTTATGTCCAAGACACACATCATTTTACCCTGACAAAACTGCTATATGTATTGCAAGTAATGTCCTTATGAAACACACTCTGTCTCATTAAAGGAATATAAAATTTAATATTAAATTAGATATACCTTTACTTCTAGCAGAATATACGCAATAGAGGAGATGGTAATGAGTTCCGCAGGTTCTACAGGTAGCCCATGGATCAAGTCCAGCCCACAGGATGCTTTCATCTGCTTTACTGGCTTTTCTCGAGGGAACAGAAGCAACTGTTCGAGCAGCTAATTGCTGCTGGCACAGCTGAACACTTCATCATGGTACTGTCACTGCCTTCACTCTCCCAATGAGGGAGGAGACGAAAGAAGCAAAAAGGACAGACCTGTCTTTTGTGTTCTGCCAACCAAAAGTGGTTGGCAGAACACAAAACCGCCCCCATTCAAAGAGAAGGAGAAATGGTATCCCTGCAGAGCTCCAAAACAACTGTTCTTCCTAAGTGACAGCAGCATGAAACACAGAAGGAGGCATGTGCCTGTGCTGGCAGCACCCGGCAGAGCCATGAGCTGCAATTTTTATCACAGTCAAAGAGTCCGAAGGCAAACACAGAAGTCCAGCTCCTGTGGTTGCTGCAGGGACAGTGACCCAGATTATAAATTTTACACACTTCCTCAAAACACCTTTTCTTAATAAAATGTGTTCCAACTCGTCATTTTCTTCCCATTTCTAACAACATACGCCATCTCAGTTCAACCAAGAGTTGGAAAACACAACAAATATAAGAGCTGGCTATCTGGTGAAGTATTATTAGAGAAGTATCTAATGTATCTCAGCTGTCTTCAGGTTAGGATTGGAGGAGGGCAGGGGAGGAACATGATAAACAATGTGATAAAGAGGATTTCGATGGACCACAGAACACAATTTGAGAACCACTGACTTGTGAGATCACGTATCAGTTGTTTAAACACACAGTATTATGAAAAGCACTAAAACAAGTGTCACGTTATGTCGCATTTGTGTCTTGTGTCACCCATTTCAGGTGTCTTGCAGAAGTGTAATCCCACTTGTTAGCTGTACAGGAGCTAGACATGGCACTTATCTCTCCTGATAACAAGAACAGCACATCATAACAAGTGTACACTCCGAATTTTATCAAATGATGTTGGTTCCTATTTCTCTGGATATTTTTCGTTTTGTTGTGTGGGATTTTTTTTCCCAATTTCCTTTAAAAAATCTAACAGAGATTTTGTCTGCATAATTTCCTATTTCCACTAAAAGAGAGGAAGGAGAAAAGGAGAAGGACAAGAAGAAAGAAGGAGAAGGAAGAAAGAAAAGAGGAAGGGAAAAGGAGAGAGGGAAGAAAGGAAGGAAACTGATTCTCAGTAAGGATGTTTGGTTTGTGGAAACAATCCAAAAGAACAAGGATGGGGGAGCGGAAATGATAGAAAATATAAGCAGTAGGTAATACACGACTGAGGACTCAGAGTGTCTGGAGATAAAAACAAGTTAACTTATGCCTTTGATTTGTCATTTTTTCAATAGAAAGGATATTGTGCAAGGAGGTGCTAGGATATGATCTGAATATGATGCACATATGCAGATTATCCATTACTTGCACAGTACAAGTTTCTTTACTGTAATTTATCTGCATTTTATTGTCATAACGTGTCACTCTACTGCATCTGGAAGGGTCATCAACAGTAACTCAGCAGCAATCCAGTAAATGGATTGCAAGACTGCTTCAATTTCCTTCTTGTGAAGGTGTACACCTTTTGGGGCAAAATAATACAGATCAGACAGCTCTGATATAATGCATAAATGCATTTGTTTTTGCCAAACTGCTATTAGAAAAGCTTTACAACAGGTTTACAATTGTTGTTGTAAAAGCTTTAAAAAAACTTTAAGAAAATCAGAATTAATCACTTAGTTTTGAATTGATTGGTATTTCATTCAACATATGTGGATGATACCTATTTTTATTTAAAGTTGTGGTATATAGACTCTGATTATTTTCTTCATTCATTTCAGCCTGAATTAAAATTAAATTTTGTGTTATTCTAGCGGACTTCAAAAGAAGAATCCTCTTTCCCAATTTGTTCACATAGTTATGTAGTTGTGGTTGGAAAAAAAAAAAAAAAGACAATTGTTTCCTCAGTCTAAAAATGTGAAAAGCAGTATACTCCTTGCTGTTATTTTTCCCTCTAATTCAATTCCTCTAACTTATCCTGAGCTCTTGTCAATTTTCAGAAACTATACCTCTGTCTTCAAGCATTGTCATGAATTTTGGATTGTCAACTGAAAACACAAACAGAAAAACAGTGGTTGCAGGTAACAAGATTTGATAGTAGCACGAATTACGTATAGGACAGATGCTCAAGACAGTATTGGACATGATGGAAGTAGGTGTCCATTAACCTAGAATGTAGTCACAAAAATGGTATAAACACACTTTAAATTGTCATAAAAACCACATCACTCCTGAAAGAACTCTGGAATTGAATCTAGAGAAATCAATACCATTTACTAGAGAAAAGAAACTCAAAACTCAACCTGTGTTTGTCATTATCAGCCTACTCAATGCAGTCTCCGTACTGGTATTATATACTTCTTGCATAGGCAAGAGAGTGACAGCACACATACCTTTCCGCCTATTATAGCATGTAAACTCAATAAACTCAATACAATACTTTGGCAATAGAAGTGTAGAGAAAAAATCCTTAGTCACAGTCCTGAGAGTGACAGAAATTTGTCATAGCCTGAAATTTGTCCTTCCCTGTGTTCAAAACGAAATCCAGAATGTTCACTCTTTTACAAAGTCTTGACATTGAACCGGTACACTCAGTGACATCCCGCCTTTGTGCAGTACAGGTATGGAAAAGACCCGATGACAAATTGCATTTAAAAAAGCAACACAAACACCATGTAGTCTTTTCACATTGTCTGAAAGCAAAAGTCAATTTCACAGCAATTCAAAGATACCAACAATATCTATTACAAATAATCATGCGGCAAACTGTGATAATTATTGTGGCATTTCTTTTTTCTGATACTAGGAAAATCCTAGCATACCTACACTGAACAACTCCATTTCTATTTTGTGTAATCTATCTTCCCAGAACTTCCATGTGGAGTTATTAAGAAAGTAGCACTGCGCACATGACCCTTTACAAATAGTATCAAGTCAAATTACAGTCTTTGCTTGACCATTGACCTAAGTAAAGGTTTTGACAATGTAAATTATAAGGGACTCTTGAAGCTCTTGCAGACCTGTGAATGCCCTGCAAATTTTATTTCTGACATATTTAAGTCTTCCGTAATAAGATGATGGTTAGAGAGGTGGAAAATGGCAAGATCTCTTTAATATCATAAATGGTTTCCATACTCCTTTCCATCTTGTCTCTGTTGTGCAGATGGAAGCACTTTGTGCCATTGGCAGAGCTATATTTATTCAGTTTCTTACTGATGCAAGTTGTTCAGTCTGCAGACACGTGTGGCTGCTTTCTTCATTAGTGAGCTTCTTTTTGCTGATGACTGTGAGTTGGTAGCTCACTCAGTCAATAACATTCAATTTACTATTGATGACTTTCCTTGTGCATACTATCCCTTTACTTTTTCTGTGAACTTAAAAGACAATGGAAGCACCAAATCAACCGATGATAGTGGGAAGATCACATGCTCTCAACATTTTTGCATTTAGCAAAATTTTCTCAAGCTTCAGAATGTTTTTCTAGTTAGACATCATTCAGACACAGACACACCATGAAACTGCTTCCACGTTGTCAATGTTAATTCTTCATTTGAAATATTAGCATACTGACTACGTAGTCATGAGAAGGTCAGTCCCTAAACATGCACTGGGCACTTCAGAACACTCCAGTGTGCATATGAGACATAGGCAACTTATTCTATCTACATGGGAAACTCAGTTTCACAGGCAGTGCCTCCAGCATACATGGAAAAAGGAATGACTACATGTTTCTCACAGCAGAATCCTTAAATAACAACAAATATTGAAACTGATGTCCTGATGCCAAAAACTTGGCTATGATAGTGATTAGACAATACGGCCCAACTCTCAGTTATGATTATCTATTGGTGCCTTCTTCCAAGACGGTCAATGCAAACTGCTATATCAATATCCTTTGAAACATAATGAGAGTGTTCTATGCAAATCTGAGCATAAGAAGGCAGTTTATAGAACAGCAGATTCAGTATATTCTGGCTAATTCTAATTAGCTTATGTCTTTCTAAAGTTTCATAATGATATTTTGTATCGCAATGCTGTAGCCTTCCCTTTTCCTCAAACAGAATCGAGTAACTTTTTCTGCACTCACTGGGGAGGCCAGAGCAAGAGAAGATACTTCTGACCTTTCAGCCAGCCTGGAGCAAAGTCCTGCAGTTCTTCCAAAGGAAAAGTGCTTCTCAGAAGACTGGACTGTGTCCTACTCCTACAAGTAGTCTCTTCTGCTACAATATCTTTCCTGCAACATCAACGTGATGTATTGTTTGGGTGGCAGGGTTTTTTTGGAACTGCTGGGATTGCCCAAGGGCTCCTAGTGACCATCAGCCAGATGCCCAATAGTATATGAAAGAAGCCCCAAGCCATACAGAAATGCAACACAACATTCAGTAATTTTCTTGCAGCTTTTCTCTCTCCAGAGATCAACCCCTAAGTAATAAACCTTCCTGCTAAGGACAACAGAGCTAATGAGCTTTGCTATACCATATGTCCATCAGCTAGGCAGTAACTACCTCCCCTGTCTCTTGATATTAGTGGCTACAAAGCAAGAAGGAACATTATAATCTTTTAAAAAGATGAAAAATTTCATTTCCCCTGGATTAACTCAACTAAAATCCACACACATTCTTCTGAGGCCTGTGAGAAAACTTCCATAGTCTAAATTAATAAAGTAATTGTTTTCTAAGATTAGACTACTGACACCTCATGAGAAAGAGTTTTTACCCAGGTTTATTTCCTAACTTTTCTGAGCGATGCAATAATATCCATGTCTAATGGTTCTCCTTTTAATTTTAAATAAGTTCCCTTTTACTGTATGAGTTGTCACACCAACTTAGTGAATGACTGAAAACTTAAATTTTTCTTGCAAGGAATCAAAGTTTATCTGGCAGTAATTTTAACTATAATTTGATCTATTATTTTCAGTGGAGTTAAGCCACTTAGGAAAGCAATATTCCTTTATATAAGAAATTTCGGGTGCCTGAAAATTCCCACACACAAAAAACATAGATATGTTGAAATTCTGAACATTAATATTGCTACATCTAGTATTGTATATCTCATCAATGTCTATTTCTTCAGACTTCTAGATCCAGTACTTGCTGGATACTTCTTAAGAGTCATCTTGATGCCTTTGAGTACTGTTTTACAGCACTTGACAATTTGTAAAACACTACATAAAAGGAAATACGACAAGAAACAGAATTTATATCTTTTACAGCTTTCAAAAATTAGAGAGACTATGGCTTTCATTTCACAAACAGTCAATATAACCAGGTGAGGAACACATAAAGAGCAGGGCCACACTCATTGCAGAACGAAAGCATTATTCATGCAAAACCATACAGGCAATCAATAGAAAATCCAGAAATAGAATTCTTAGTTTTTCTAGCTTCATGTCAGTGTTAAACTTCTTTTGCAATACATTGAATAAAGGATAATAGTTGTGTTCTTTAGCTTGGATTGACTCATGTCGACCAACTAAATAAGTGGATTACAAAAACATGCCAACTGATTAAAAAACAAACAAACAAACATTTTCCTCCTATAAAGCAATATACTTCTTAAATTACACAATGAAAAGAAATAAATTATTTGAGTTGCAATTTAGGATACTTTTTTTTAGGAAAGGCATTTTGCAGTTTACTAGCACTACTTGGTTAAAGACTGGTGAACAATTCTTGTCTGATCGGATTTACAACAGATCTTAGTGAAAAGCACACATTTGAGCCTGTACTGGTTGTGATGTTATTTATAAAAATACAATGTCATTTAAAAGTGTTTATAATAATACATATTTATATATTTCCTGTTTTGAAAAGGAGATACTATTCTGATTTCAAATGTGCAGAGAAAACGCTTTCTGAATCTGAAGCTACACGTTGGGAAAAATTACTTTCATGAGTTGAAAGCGGCGTTTGTTAAGTATAAATGATCTTCAGAGGAAGTATAATTTTTTTTTCTTTTTTCTTTTTTTTTTTTGTTTTCCGTATTGCAGAGCAAAAAAAAGAAGATATCTAAGGAGATGTTTTAGCCTTTGGAAACAGCTTTCATTTTCTAATTCTACTGTAATCAAATTATTCCACCACCTTTTCAGAAGCAAACCTAATGTTTTCTCTACTCTTTCAGAATATATTCCCACTTGGAAACCGAAGAGGAAAAGCAAGGGATAGGGAAAACCTTGTTATGACACCATTTCATAAACAGAAACTAGAATCAACAAGAGAAACTTCATAACTCTTACCTTTGAACTCAGACACGCAGTCAGTGAAACCAGTAGATTCAAACAGGTTTTCTTTTATGCATCTTTTGTATCTTTTCTTTAGAATTTTGTTCTCTGGCAACATATTTTGGTTTGGGGAATATGTTATCTTTTGCTAAAATATTCACTTTTTTCTTCTAGCAGTCAAGACAAAATACTTCCTTGAAGGAATAATCAGATGAAAGAAAGGAAATAAGAAATCAGGGAAGACACCATTCCATCCCAAAGGTAAGTTTTCTTGTCCCCTTTGACTTCACTGAAGGCAGTTTCCTGACATTGGAAGATGCAACATACATTTCTTTCTTACTGGAGGCCTCTTGGTCACAGCCAGATTTTCTGAAGACTTTTGAAATTTCATTAAAATTAACAGCAGTCTGTAAATTTCTGTAAAGCTCTCTTTTTACAACCTAAAAAGGGAGGTTTAGGTAAAGAAAACTCAGGTTCAATAGGTAGTGTTTGGGACTGTTCTGCTGCTCCCTAGAGATGTTCAGAGAAAAAAAATCCTGATTCTTTAATGTTTTGCAGGAAGGAAGGAAGGGAAATAGACTGACAGTGCAGGAGACTTTTAAAACAGAGAGCTGGTATTTATGGACAAAAAAACCCCCCAAAAAACAAACCAAACAAAATCCAACACATTAAAATGAATCCTATTAAACCAGAAAAATATAATCTAATACAGACTTTCTTATAATCTGCAAAGTGATGACATCAGAAAGCAGACAAGGAATTAAAGAAACATCATGATCCTTCACATCATGATGTAGAGATATAAACTGAACAAAGGGTCTATTAATATTTGCCTCAAAAGTTATCTGCTTCTAAAGTACATATGTATATAGTAAGTACTGCATCTTTATAATCTTTCAAATGTAAGCATGGTTGTCTTTTTTTTTTTTCTATTTCAAAAGTTACTGTACAAACTTTTAAATATCTTCTTCACTTTCTGTAGGTGCTCAAAAATTTGAACTATGAAAATGTCTTTTCATTTTTTACATTTTAATCAAACTGTTCAAAAGAATCTTTTATTCTTAGTCATTAAGAAAAAACAATGGCTCACTGAAAACAGTATTGAGAAAGTAAGCCATAAATTAAATCATAATAAAGAATTATAAACCTCTTCCTAACGAAATCACATGCAGATCTGTAGCTCCACCTAGAGGAGGAGTAAAAAGTGGAGGAGGAAGATGAAGGTGGCTAAACACGTGCAAGTACTGGTTTTAACTCAACATTTTTTTCTTCTTAAAATGTGATATACTGTGTAGTGTCCCCTGTTCTGTAAAAGAAGAAATACTCCAATAAACATCAATTCCAGTGGGGGGGAAAAAAACCCCAACACACACAAAACCCTCCCAAAAACCAAAACCAACAAAACAACAACCTTTCCCAGAAATCTTAAGTATGGTTTCTAAGTTCTTAAATGTCCTTAATGATAAGATTATTTGATACATTTTGAATAAGTGCTGCAAAATTTGGTTTAAAATCTTATTTAAAATTAAATTTAAAGTATTTTAGTCAATAGCATTTTATCTATCGATTTTTATTTTTATATGACTTTGCCCTTTAGCCACTTTTAAAATGGAAAATATAATATGTAAAATATATATGCTTGTTTTGACATAAAGATAAATTATCTAATTTCTGCAATCTATCTTAGCTGTGGACAGATACAGGAAAATTCCTGGGAGGCAGACACCGTGTCTTTGAGGCAACTAGCAACATTTTGAAAGTCAGAACACAAATAACCTTGGTATGAGAAACAATAATGGTCTCTGCCAATTTATTAAATTGCATGTCTTTCCCACTCACATAACTTCATAGGTCTGGGTTAAGCTTGAAGTGGCTCTTCCCTGAAGTTCTCATTTGTTTAGCACACTCGGTCAGCTAGTGACAGCTTTGTCTCTTCTTTAGAAGAAACATTGAGCTGGGTATCAATATATAGATTTAATATGAACCTCTTATTTTCAGTATCTTGGAGATGTCTAAAGTGTATTTTGAAGTGGAAAACAGACAGGTTCAATCAACATGTGACAAGTTTTGAAAGGACTCATATTTCCTTACTACCATCTTTAAAAAACAAAAAGAAAATTAAAGAAAAAAATGCACATGAAATGTGCTGAAAAGCAGTTGAAGGATCAGCGTGTAGGACAACAACCAACAACTTGTGAATGTGGTAGCTTGAAAATGCATATGCATGTAGTGATTTGGAAAAAAATCAGGTAAGCAAGATTGTTTCATTATACTCTGCATGATGATCCACAATAACACATTTTTTTTTATTCTTTGGTTTTTAATGCATGTAAGAATCGGCTTAACAATATGCCATACTGTACTCAGCAGTGCAATACTCCCATCGTCTCAGAGTACATCTAAGCTTTTCAATTTTAATTTTTTGTTTCTTTTACTCATGACAGATATTCTCAGAGACTTCAACACAGTGGAAAAGTGGCAAGGACAGAAGGGTATAGAAGCAATTAACTGAAATAAAAGTATCAACATAATACCAAACAGCAAGGGGTTTCTTATGCAGCTACAGCATTACCAGTATCCAAGTGAGGAACTCCTAAGCTATCTGTTGCCACATTGCCAAGGTACTGATTGTTTTATACATGTATCCCAGATGCTTCACACTTCACTGACACAAAGCAGTCATATGGAACACTGCACAGCAACTGAGACAGACACATGACATGAGATGTCTCAGCGCTTATATATAAATTCCTGATCTGATAATTGTATGAGGTGTAGAACAATCACAGCCATTGTAATTACTCTTAAACCTGAACCAGCTCTTTCACTTCCGTTACTATCATGATTTCTTTATAACCTTTCTCATTGCACTATGTACAGATATTACCACAGAACCTGCTCCTGTAGAGCAATGCAAATCAACAGGAGGACCCATACACTCAAATTTTTGACTAGTTGCCCTCAATAGCTTGTATGAACATTAATAGGGAAAAAGCTTAACAATGACATGGATGAGGTACACATGACACTCCTGCAATTTAAGTATGACATATTTGTCTGGTGGAATTTGTAGTGACACTGGGCAACCTGAATTGAGTGTGGAGACCTGAAGTATTTATTTGTGTGTTAATACTCTTTTTTTTTTGGATCCAGCCAAAAGCTTGGGTAAATTTTAGATGAATTTTCTGCTTTGATTTCAGTTGAAGTTATTTGCAAGAAGACAAAACAAAAAATAGTCAGAAATATATATATACATATATATTTCTACATAAATAAAACTATAAACATACATTTTAGAAGACCTTAAATCATTCTCATTCATACAAAGTTCTTACTGTATGAGTACAATCATTCCTGCAGAAAAATGCTAGTTTGTACCTAGAAAATGTAAGTTGTATAAACAAGTAATGAATTGCAAAATGTGGTACAATTAATTTATGCACAAATAATATCCATAAGTACTGTCATCTTCTTGTACTTTTCTGTGACTATAGAATGCTTGCCTTGGTCTAAAAATATATATAAAAATAATTAAATATAAATAAATATTTAAATGTTATATATTATATTCTAGGTATTATGTTCCTTGATTCTAAAGAATCTATCAGGTCTGTTTCCTAAGGTCTACAAGGCACAATCGTTAAGTATGGACTATATTATGATGATATTTTCTAGAACTAACATGATCATTAGCAGAATTTCCACTTTCCTCTGAACTTTACTAAAATGTTTTTTAATCCCTATTTTCCTGTACATCAAGCACGGTCCTACAGATGGAGAACAGCTCAATGGAAAAGACATGCACAGGAATATAAGGAGATTGATGGAGGGGAGATGAAACAGAAATTACATCTATCCCTCATGATATTACTGACTTAGAAGTGTTTTTCCTTCACAAATAGGAGACTTACCTTCTATTCCATTTGCTATTGAAACAGCAAATATCTCAAAAGGTTTTTTATGTAACTGGCAGACATTTTTCTTTTTCTTTTTTCTAAGTATTCCAAAAAAGCTTTAAAACATCAGTCCATATGATCTGTGAACAATTGTGGATGTATTAATTTGCACACGAGCTCTTAAGGTACATTACAAATTTTAGTATAATGCTACTATATGGATAATATTACCTTCTTAATGCAAGCAAAGTGAAGCTGACTTAACAAATTGGGTGGAATTTGAAACAAAAAATTCCTCTGATGTCTCCTGGAAAAATCATACCAAGAAGGATACTCCCCAGCCAAATCCCCTTTCTCCAATTTCATCTAAAGTAAGTTTAGAAAATTACGGAACTTTTAGTAAGAATACCTTGGTACTATAAATCGATGAATAAATATACTGATCCATATGCTATAAGGCATAAATATACTATTTTCCTCTGTCAGTGACAGATACAATCTTTCTTTTGTATTATTCAATCCTTCTCCCTAGAAAGGAGCATAATTTCTGGCAGGTTAAAAATGTAAGATGTAAATTAGGAGGACTCCAAAGCAGACCATGAAAAGTAAGTAACCAAAGACATAAACAATTCTTGAAAATGTAAATAAAGGATGAAGGAAAGTTAAGAAAGAATTGGTGGTATGGCTCGTTTTTAAAAGACAACAACATCACAGAAAGTATGCAAGTGCTTTGTCACTTTTCTCCAGAAGATGGAATAAGTCATGTACAAAGTTTCTGAACATTCATATTAAGAAAATACTGGAACAAACAGATAAATTGAAAAGCTGTACTTCATTAGGCCTAGATACAGTTATTCATAAGTTCTGCTGGAACATCGGAGTCACCTGGCTGAACTGTGAGATCTAATGCAGTAGTTAACGGAAAATGAAAAAGGCTGCAGGGTAGTAAATCTACTTATCCTATGCTAGCTGTGACTCCAAAATCATGGATATTAGCAGTCAAAAAGGATTGCTTTAAAAGGATATGACACAGGAAAATATTAAAAACCAGTTAGGAATTTCTGCCTAATTTGTACACTGCTAGTGCAACAGGAATACTTTCTATTTAGGAGAGCTAAAGTATATACTTTCATGTTATATAATATAAAAATATAAAATTATATTAATTTTTTTTTCAAAATTTGTTGTTGGTAAAACCTGGGACTGCTCGTGGTACAGGAGGAAAAGCTTTATCATGAAATACGCCTTGCTTAATTGGATAAAGAGAGAAAAAAAAAGAGAAAAGAGAAAAGAGAAAAAATAAAAGAGAAAAAAAGAGAAAAGAGAAATTAAATAATCAGTTTTCATTATCTGCAGCGGTTAGCATGTTAATATTAATGTTAATTAATACATTATTTACTATACATTTATTCTTGTAAAGGGTCAAGCAGATACTGAAATATTCAGAGGACATAGAATTGTATGAGCTATAATGTCAAGATGATAAGTGAGTGAAGAAAACAAATGAAATTCAATGTTAAAGGATGAACTAACATATATTAAGAGCAATATTTTAAGCAACCCAGAAACAATGGATGGTTATACTGGTTATAATTTTCTATAATGACTGAGCTGAAAAAAAAACTGTGTTACATCTCTGGCTAGTAGCATGTAAAGCTTTGAAAAATCCTGTAGCATCAAAAAAATCCCGAACAACAGGACAAGTATCTCTAGAGAAATAATGTAATGTATATGTACATGCAAAACCAAAACCAAACAACAACTTACAATGTTCTTCGATGTTGTTCTTCCTCCAGCACATGAACTTCAGTACTGATTATCCCATTTTGAAAAAGATAGGACACAAAACAGAAGGGGATTGGAACTGAAGGTTGCATATTGAAACATTTTTCTTTAAGGAGATATGATAAAGATTCTTAGTATGAGGGCATACAATTAAACCATACAGAATGACAGATACCACAGAGGCACAGCAGCATTTCCAAATACACTTATGTGATTTTAACCTTTTAAGTTTCATTTTCAGGCGTCTGAGGACTTTTAAATGTGGGGCGTAAGACTGCTAATTTTCTTTACGTTCTCTGGCAAATTATTTGAAAGAAATCAGACATTCTTGTCTAGAAAGAACATAAAAAGTTGTACTGACATTTAAAAGCCACAAAATGAAAAAACACAGAGACATTTATATAAATATATCTACATTTATATATGTGTGTCTAAACAAAATGCATGATTGACTTATGTAATTCAGTGCATTAAAATTTCATAGTAGTAGAGTAGGAATATACATAAAAGAACAGGATAAAAACAGTAAGATGTAACTATGGATAATGATATTTGTCACAGTTACCATAAGAAAGGAAGAATGTTGTGTGTCAACCTTGTAATCTATTTAGTGGCAAGCTTCAACAAGCAAGCTGAGTCCTCTGGCGAGTAATACGGGCAGAAACTCAGCAGATGACAAAATCATGTACATTCAGGGAAGGAGAAAAGGCACTTTCCTTCCTCCTGAGCAAAACAGCTTGTTTCCCCTCAGAGGTCATTACCAGAAATTCCTTCTCCCAGCTGACACATGGAAAAAATCTGTCCAGAGAGGTGTTGTTATGAATCGGTCACTACATAACCTTAAACATGGTGAGGATTTCTTTTGGGTAGCAAGACCTCAGATTGCTAAGGCTCATGGAAAATATAACTGGAAAATAAAGTTTAAGGCTTGGAAATCGACTGATTATGTTAAACTAAGAAAAAAGAAATATAAAAATCGGAAGAATTATGGGTTAGCCATGGAGGCTGGACATCACAGTTTATTTAATTCACTCAAGAGCACAGTCTAGGTAGAAACCTGTTTTTCACTAGTTATCTCAGACTGATTAGGACTGGTACACTCCTCAGCTGGGTGGTGTGAAGAACAGAAATTTAGAAAATGCAGGGCAAAGATATCTTGGTGGGAATAAGAGAAATACGAATGAGTCAAAACAAACTGTGATTTTATACATAGCTATTGGGCATCCTTGCCTGTTCATTAGTGAGAGTGAGGTATCAGCAGAATAAATTCCTTTATGGGGAACTTACTATGCAACTATCCAGTATGGTATTTCTTGCTGATGGGAATGAGACTGAAAAAAATCTTATGATGATGATCTGATCTAATACTGTGATTTTTACTTTCACATTATTAAAAGTGAAATTGTACTACTCTAATACAAGTCCTTGCTCTAAAATTCCAAAATGTAATAAAGTACCTCAGTTTAAAACTTTAACATATCTATAAAATAATTTAGTACCTATTCTAATGTAATATTAGAATATTTAGCACCTATTTTAATATAATATTAGAATATATGGACATAACTTTGACCAGTTTTATACATACAAAAGTTTTAGAATCTTCTAAAATCTTTAACAACCAGTTAAGGGAGTATTAGAAGGTGAAAGGGGAGCATGAGGTGAAAATCCTAGTGCTATCCACACCAGTACAGGAAAAGTGTGTTACATGCAAGCTTGGTACTAAATAACATGAGTTAACACATTGTTCCACAAAGATGCAGACTTATTTTAAAACAATTAAAATTGCATACTTAAAAATCACATTGATCAGAGTATTCAAGGACAGAAAGAACTACGTATATCATAAGCCCTTATATTTGCCTCAGACTTAAATTTAAATATTTTATTTGGTTAAAGCATAATCTGCACCTGATTAAAAGACAGATCCACATTTTGAGTACCTGCAGGAATGCAGAATTTGTCATTGTTTTGGGGAGTTTGTTCTTATAGTCAGTCTCATCATGAAAAATACATACAATATTTACATTTTAAAGAGTTCTGGTAGCAATCTCCAGAAAGAAAGACTATGAAGTGTTTCTCCATTAGACTGAAAAATTCACTAGTATCTGATATATTTTTCTCTTACCAGCTAACTTATCTCTTCAAATACTCAGTATTAGACATTTTCTCCAGTTTCCAAGCACTTAAGGCTCTTTTCTGTAAGTCTTCTACTTTCCAACTTCATTTTATTGTCTGGGCATAAGGAGTTGATATAACATTCTTTTATCAGCTTTATGTAAACTATACACGTGGACAATTTAATCTCTATTCTCCTAACCACCACTTTTTTTCTACATTTAACAAATAAAGAGAAAAAGCCTTTTAAATGCAACATGGTAGAGTGTGTGTGTGTATATGATAGTGACTTAATTATCTATTTTATGACCTTTTAATTATTTTCAGAATAATTATTTTCAAGGGTACAATCTTGATTTTGAAAGTGTAGCTTCTATGTCTAATTTCTAAGCATACAACTATCCAGGCAGCTGTACAAAAGCACTTACTTTTATCAGCCAAACTTTTAACATTCTCAGAGAAAGAATTCACATTTGTTTGACAAGACTTTATCATCCAAAAACCTTCTGCCTTGAATTCTCGCAGTAATGCTCTGTATTCAAAGCTTTTGAACCGTTATGTATAGAAACCCACCTCACCATTCTATTAGCTTCGCTTTTACAACATGGGTCACATTGCTAGGGTTTCTATTTTTTTTTTTTAAGCTTTAATATTACATTCACTGCTTCCAGGAGTTTCTAGAGTATTCCAACATTCCTCTAAAATGAATACAGTGTGTATCTACCTCTGAATTTGGTTCATCTGAATCAGCTGCTTTCAAATATTCATCATAAAAATACTGCTTAATGCTTTCCTTAGAAACTAATTGCTTGGAAAATACTTCACCATCATTATGGAATACGAGCGCACTCTCCTACTTCTTTCCAGAAATGGAAAAGAAATAGATATTAAACACTTTCTATTTTTTCTGTCATTACTCACAATTTGATTTTCTTAAACTTTTAATTGTGCCATTTATATACATAAGGAGATATTCCTTTTTTCCTCTAATATAATGTAAAATATATTATATTGACAGTAGCTAAGCCATGGATTGTTCCTTGGTCTCACTTCCACTGTACTTCACAGCTTCTAGTTCATACCTATTTTCCTTCCACTTTTTACACTATGCTATTATAGACACATTTTTCTTACTGCTGTCTTCATATTGTCACCAAGCAAAGTTGGGGTTTTAGAAGGTGATTTTCGCAACCATGGTACAGTGGCTATTTGGCTTGCTACTAAGTTTCCTCTTCTTTACTTTACCTTTCAATCACAATCTCATATCTACTTATACTTTTCTCTCCAAAGAATGTCATTCAGAACGTGTTTAACTTTGAGAAATTAGTCTCTTTGGGGTATCAGTTCTCCACTTTATTGCTAAGGACCTTACCAACAATAAGTATAAGCAACTTAAAACCACTGGTCCCTAGGCAACTGTAAACTCCCATTACAATGATTAATTCATTTTTATCTAGCCCAATAAAGTTCAAAGTGGAATGAATGCATGTAGAGTATCTAGCTATACATCTCCTAAATTGAATTCCCAAATAGCGATTCCATTTTTCTTAAGAAGAAGGGAATTAAAAAAAAAAAATCAGGTTTAGAAGACTAAATATTCTAACCATCTTTTTTGCCCATAGCTATAAGCAAATTGTCTAAAAATCAAATTTCAGGTAAAAAAAAAATGAGCATGTGCATAAATGTTTGGAGACTAGGAAGTCCATGAGCAAGGAAGGGATTACTAGGAATTGAAAACCAAAGTGGTTTCGAACATTACAGAGTGTAGTTCCTCTCCGTGGCAATCTAGTTTTTTAACACTTCACTATATACATGGGTCCTGTGCATATAAATAATTCTGCAAATGGTCATTTTAGCAGCTATTTGGCTGCATACACTGGAGCAACATAGAGCGCAAGTCTGCAAAACGTATTAGTTTCAGATCAAGAGTGCTGAATGTAAAAAAGTGTAACAAGTGGTTTTCTTTCTTGGTACAAAGCCAGTAGGCACAATAATTTCAGAAGGCAAAACAAAACAAACTAAAATGAAAATTATTACATCTATTTGAAAAGCAGTAGAAACCCAAACATTTTCTTTTTGACCTATAAATGTCAAATATCTGTCATTATACCAAAATTCTATTTGTGAAATGTATTACTTCAGACAAATAATTTTAACAGTTAAGCTCTCTTTCAGACACCTCTATTACATACGAGCTTTAATCTTTAAATTGTGCTTGTTAACATCAGTTCTTACTAATACAGTGACAGTTTCCATTGCAGCTTCTTGATTTTCTAAGTTCATAATGCCGTGCTTTTTCTAAATACGGTGAGGGTTTTGTTGTTTGTTTGTGGTTGGTTTTGTTTGTTTGTTTGCTATTTCCCTGAAGTGTGTATATTATTATAAAACACTCAGTAGAACCATTGCAATGAAATAGCATCATTGATTCCAGTATGAATTGCAGAAAAGGTTCAAAAACCATTAAGAGCAGACAGAGTGAAACAAATCGAAGACCCCTCTCACCCAGGACCCCTCTCACCCATTACCCCTCCTTGCCAAAAAGCTGTTTGCCCTGTTATGTGATGTCTAATCCCAGTCAAACATACAATGATGGTTTCCCTGAAAACTCTCCCAAAATCTGGCACTACATGACTCGAAACAGAGCTTGAGTCAAAGATGTTGTCTATGCTTTTATATCCTTTACTGTATTCTTCTTCCTAAGAATATTTAAGCACAGTTAAACTGTCAGCATTCACCATGTTCTATTGTATTGTATTGAGCAACCTGGAAATTATAGCAAATGTCTTTCACTTTTGGTTATTTCCCTATTCCAGGGAATTAGAAAGGATATCTTCATCTTCTTTTAAACCTTTATATCAATTAATCTTTCCAGGTGCGAGACCTTTTTTGTGCCTTGCTTATTAGGGTGTCTACCTTTATATCAATATTTACACAGCCAGCAGGAAGTAGCTGAGTGCTGAATAAAAAGTATCACTAGGAAAAAAACCAGTTATTCTGAACATTTATGGTAACAAATATTTTTAGAAGACGATGTATGGTGGAAAAGGCTCAGCTGGCAAGACACAGTACAAATATCTGCCTGTTATACATGACTGCCCAATCAGAGGCAAGCCATGGCAGAAACTACCTAAAGCTTGATTCTCACTAAAATGTGTCTCAAAAAAAAATAAAAGAAAGAAAGAAGTAAAAGAGAAGTAGTATGGTTTAGTTTTAGATAGTCCTGAGAGAAGCAGGGAGTAGGACTTGATGATACTTATGGGATCATCAATTGAGATATTCTATGATCCTGAGTGGGAAAAAAAAAGGTATTCTATTACAGAGGGGATGATAAGCATTGATTAACTCCAAATCAGGAAAGCTACACTGCTCAGGACTAGCCAAACATTTCTAATCCAGCTCACATCGGTTTCAACTTCAGCACTTCAGACATGTTTTGCAGCAGTACTTCACCCATCAACATGCTCATAAACACATCACTTTGGAAGCCTTTTGGCTCAGCTCTACAGCTCTGAGCTGGGCAGGGCTATTCTCTGGACAAATACCAGGAAATCATGACAATTAGAACATATCACTGCAGTGAATGGTATTCAAGTATCCTCAAAATATACAAAAAAATACTCTTTTCAGCTCCCTTTATGACATATACAAAAATTTATCAGTGCATCTGACACAGACGAAGCAGCTCTTCCTGGCTGCTGAGGGACACAGGTAACATGATGTGTTTAAGAGTTACAGTAATGATCATGTCCCATGTGACATCCCTGTCTTTCATAGAATAGAAACATAGAATATCTCAAGTTGGAAAGGACCCATAAGGATCATCAAGTCCAATGCCCTGCTCCTCACAGAACTAACTACCTAAAACTAAACCATGACTAAGAGCATTGTCCAGATATTCCTCAGACTCTGACAGGCTTGATGCCGTGACCAGTTCCAAGGGAAGCCTGTTCCAGTGACTGACCATCCTCTCAGTGAAGAACCTTCCCCTGATACCAAGCCTGAACTTCCCCTGGTGCAGCTTCATTCCATTTCCTCATGTCTGGTCACCAGAGAGAGAAGATCAGCACCTCCCCCTTTGCTGCCCCCCTTGGGGTAGCTGTAGACTGCCATGAAGAAGATAAAGATGAAGATCTTCTTATTTTCGAGAATAGAAATAGACTGCAAACAACTCCCACTACCAAAGGCAGCTGCTCTTCCTCTTTTATCTATAAGCCATCGACTTCACCTGTGGTTGTACGTTTCCTTACAAGAAATAATTTTCCCCTAACCAAACGGGAAAAATAATAGGTAGTCAGACCCAGAACTTAATATTCAAATGTATTAGTTTCACCTCAACTTAAAGGTTTAATTTACAGGGAAGCAAATGATCTTCCTCTAACAGAGTAGCCTTAAAAGGCTGCAGATTTGCTTTCTCTTTTCCAGTCTTATGATGGTTTTTCCCTCTTCTAGATTTGTTTATTGACATGCATTTATTTTAAAATATGCAACATTAGCACACTTCTCCTAATCAACCATATATATTAATCTTTGCTTATAGAAACTGGAGAACAGGCCAAACACTGAATTCTCTAGGTAGCCTTTGGACAGGCTAAGGTAGATGCAACCGTTTCCTTATTGGGTCTGAAGAAGAGTGAATTTCTACCTTTTCCTGCCTTTGAAATGCTCACTGAAGTAAAATATTCCAAATCCTGTCTAGCTGAAAAACCTATTCATTAAATCTTTATAGGACTGTAATAATTAGGTAAGATTTCATAATATATTAAGTGTTATCCACCCACAAATTTAACATGCACTCATGTAGAATTCTTGATTCTTTATAACATATGCCAGCATATGATTTTTGACACAATTTTAAAACTCAAAGTGTCCAATATATTCTTGCTAGTTTGCTCACAGTTTTGCCTGACTTATTTATAAATTGTGATCAAAAGCATTTCACCTACCTGAAAAGAAGTTGAAAAAAGGTGTGGAAATTTACCTGTTTAGCTGTGGAAGAAAAATCCATCTGTTTTGTAAAAAGCTTCCTGCGCAGATAAAATGGCTGGGGGTACAAATCAGTGTTTGGTTTGGAGAAACTTCTTACTGATAAGCTGTGTCTCCTGATATTTAAACAGAACTTGCTCAGTTTTGACTGATTTGAGTATTTGAAAATATTAACACATATGTTTAATTTTCTGCCGAAATCACTAGATGCATTTCTGAAGTACAATATTGTGCACAGGATGTGTATCAGCAGCTACATGTAATATTAGCAGCTCTTTAAGCCCTTAGAAGAAGGATTGTAAGAGTCCAGACAGAAAACAGGCCATTATATTAGAATAAAGAGAGTTTTAAGGTTTTATCAGTGTCGGTGCATAGCAGTGGCAGCTGCATTTTTTTTATTTAGCGATCTCAATTTAAAACACTTTAAAATACCAAAATGCGAGGTGTGAGATCACAGGGATTTCAGTGATGACAGAAGTCAAACGAAGGCAAGTAAACAACACAAGACGAAATTTTAGAAAGCATAGGTTTGCTTTCTTTTTCTTTTTCATTTCTGTTTTTATGCTCTTTTTTTAATCTCGGTTTCCTTAATTTTAGCAATTTTTTCCTAGCCTTCTTGTATATTTCTCATCTACAACTCCAGAACACAGAAAAATATTTTGCTTGCGTGTTTCAGGCGAACAGTCAATACATGAGGTAGCCACTAAATTCATTATTAGCTTGACTTAGTCAAGTCCGAGTCCTGTTGAGGCGGATCCACCTGCCTAAGGGATTCATTTTGATAGAAGCAGATGCTAGTATATGATCAGTCCTGTCAGGAGCTTTTCTGGTTCTAGATAGCACTTCTTTTTCTTAGAATCTGTATAAAAATAAGAGAATCTTAGTTTACTCATAAATAAATTGCTTTTTAAGATCTGTGAAACAGCTGAAATTTCAAATACTGCATTACAGTATAAGTGTCAAACTAAATTTAACTGAAATCACTGAGGGTCTTTTCCCTCACTTTGATAAGTGTTATAGGCTCACCATTAGTAAACTTGTATCTTCATTAATCTCCCATATTTTGAAAATGTTGTATTTTATTCCAGTGGAAGACATTCAGTGCTCTTCTGAACAAAAACTTGCTGAACACTGAGAGTTTACAGATTAAAATAACAGTCAGACAGTCAACTTTTAAAATACTGCTCACTAAATGTTACCTAAAGTTGGTGGCATTCTTTCAGGCATGGAGCACATCTGTCATTTGCATTTCATTGACCTTGAAGCTTACTGGTTAGAGATGAAACTTCACCTATTCAAAATAAGCTGTTTAAAATATTCAAACAGATTTTTTTAAAGTACATTTCACTTTTTAATTTCCTACTGTTCTTCTACCATTGAGAAAGCACAGTCTGAACCCAAGGGGATTTCCACATCTAGCTTTCATTCTTTTTATTGCTACATGGCAGTGACCGCTAGATTGGCAAATAGAATAATTGCCTTTGAGAGATTTCTTTAAGGATGTTAAGAGCATGAACTTCGTTCTTTTTAAGCAGCTTCTTAAATAAATGCTTCAAAACAAAGTCAACTATTGATCCAACGCTTTGAATAAAAAGTTCTCCCCATTTGACAATAGGATTTACTACTGAAGACAAAATGTACATTAATCTTTCAAGTTTATTGTCTTCACTTGACAAAGGTAGAATTACAGAGATGCTGCACAAAGAAAGATTTGTACTCTCTGTTTGAAATGACAAATCTACATAAATTCATTGACCGACTTAGGATAAAAGCAATCTTTACATCTCTACATCTTGTCACCTAAAGAGAAATAGAGATATAATTTATGCTTTATTGCATAGCAATATTGTTGAATAACTGTTTATTCTCTAAGCACACTTGTGGTTTCCTTCTTTGTTTATTACAGTGCTGTGAATATTTTTTCCCCTGGAAGTGAAAAAGAACATCCAGAATCTCTATTTACTGCCAGGGCAGAAGGGTGGAAATTTTATCCATGAAACACCAATCAAACAAATAACACCTCTCACTCCCCCGTCAGAACATCTGGAAGAGTTTGTACGAACTTTGCAGATTTTACACTTCTGTCTTCTACCACTGGGACATCTAATTTGAAGCTTAATTTCAAAAGGGGGAGGGATGGGAGAAAAAAATGTCAATATTCTGCCTGTCACGTGTGTGTACAGCGGGATAAAAACAGCCACTGTAGGACAGAAACGGTTTTTTTTTTACCACTGACAGCTGCAATGAGACGGATACTGCAGCAGCAGCGGAGGGAATCCTTCACGCAGTTTCACTTCCGCAGCTTTTAACTTATGTTCCCTTTCCTTGCGATAATCGTAGTGGTGTACTTGGCCCTCAGGAATGGACGGGTGAGACCCGCTGTGTTGCTCGAGTTGTATGTGGATTTGGGGGACGGGGGAGGGAAAGGTCAATAAAAAGAGCAAACAAAGGTTCAGCAGCCGAAAAGACAGAGGTGAAATAAAGCTTGCTCTGCACTGCTCACGCATAAGCTACAGCAGAACGTAAAAGCGATGCACACAAAGTACACTGCGGCTAGCAAGCCCGGAGTCTCCTTGAAAACAAGCTTCGCGCAACGTTACCGGAGACACACGTACGTAAACACACATACAGAGGCACTTACATAGACACGAGCGTGCCCGTATGCGCACACTGCGAGACAGCCGTACCCTCCTGCGCACCCACACCCGCTCCCGCCCGGGGCTGCCGGGCGCACGTTCCCGGCACCGCCGCTGCCGCACCGCGGCGAAGTCCGCTCCCGCCGCACCGCGGCCGCTGGGCTCCCCACGGGCGGGGGCCGCAAAACGCCGCCGCAGCAGCCGCTCGGTACGCGCTGGCCACCCTCCTTCCCGGCTCCTGCCGCCGAGCATCCCCCTGCCCGGCTGCTCCGTCCCTGCGGTGGCCAGGGGCAAGGTGGGGATCATCCTTCCGCCCCCGCACCCCGGTGCGGAGGACGGGGCATCCGGGGGCACCTCCCGCTCGTGTTCCGCTGTCTCCCGGCAGCGGTGCGGCGGCTGCCCCGCGCCCGCCCGCCTCCGCGCCCGCCTCCCCGCGGCGCGCCCGCCCCTCGCCCGGCACCCGCCGCTGCCGCCGGCCGCAGAGCAGCCGCGGCCACGCTGCGCGGCGCGGTGGGACCGGGGCTGTCTCGGCGGCGTGCGGGAGGGGAGGGAAGGCCGGGGAGGGGGGAGGGAAAGGGAAGTAAAAGAGAAGGGGGTGGGGGGGTGTGTGTATGTGGAGGAGGAGGGGGGGGGAGAAATCAAATAAATAAATAACCTCCGCACCAATAAGAGAGGCAGCGGCTGCCGAGCAGGCTGGGATCGGATGGGAGAGGTCCTTCCTGGGCTGTATTTGTTTGTTTGTGACTGGAGCTGCAAAGTTCAGAGCCAAACGTGTTGCTTTCCGGCGGCGGCAAACGCCCCACTTCACCTGCTTTCCTGACGGGGTGCCCGCCCGCCCCAGGGCGGCCCCGCCGCTCTCCGGGCCCTCTGCCCGGCATCCTCCCTGCCGCTGGGGCCGAAGGACGGGAGAGGAGCGCGGGGCTGCGTCTCTAGCCTGCCCGCCTTCCCCTCTGCGGCTGCCGGAGGGGCAACGGACAGGTGAGTGCCTCTTTTCTGCACTTCTGCCCAGCACGGCGCGGAGGGTGCCTCCGCTCCGTAGTTATCTGTCACTGCAGGAGCTGCTCATTTATCAAACTTTGCCTCCTGTTGGCTCCCGCACTCCGCGCCTTGCCTTTTGCAGGAGAGCGAGTACTCGGGGTTAATTGGTTTTGCGCAGAGGGAAGCCTGGGGGGAGGAGGGGGTCCCGCTCTGCAGAGCGCAGTTCTGCCCTTATCGGGAGAAGGGTCTTGTCCGAGCCGTGCGCCCCTCCTGCCGCTCGGGGCTGCCGCCCGGAGCCCCGTTCGCGGTGCGGACGCCCGGCGGAGCGAAGTTTGTTCTTTGCCCTGGAGGGAGCCCGCGGGGCCCGTGCAACAGGCACCGTCCTGCGGAGAGAGGGCGGGCGGACTGCGAAGGGGCGTTTCGCCGGCCGGCGTGCGGCTCCTGGCGTCCCCGAGCGGACCTCTGCCCTTGTAGGTAATTTCGCTTTGTTTCCAACATCTCTAAGGATGTGCCTTGCTGGGAGCCTGTGCCGTGAGGCTGCTTGTGAGTGCCTGGAGGCACGCCTCCTCCTAAGAAGGAGACAAACTTGCCGATCCGCATGAGGCATGGAGGGGGTGTTTTCACCCGGTTGGGCGGAAGATGCGCGCTGGAGCGGCGGGCGGCTATGCCCTCTGCGCTGTGGGGCGCCCTCCGGGGAGGAATTGAGGGGGCTGCGCGGGGGCGCGGGTGCCCGGCAGGTGGAGCCGTGGGGAGCGGCGTCGGTGATTTCTCTCGGCTTAAGCAGCGTTGTAAGCGGAGCTCCGCAGGCGCGGTGACCCGGCGTCCCTGAGCCCGCAGCTCCGCGGCCGGAATGGGTCCTTGATTTGGATGCGGTGAGCGGGGCTGCGCCGGGCGGTGCGCGCTTTCCTGTGAGGGCTGCGGGAGGCAGGTGCAGACGGAGTGCGTCGGTGTTAGCATTACCCCTGGTCACACACGTATTTTTCTACCGGTGATTGTCTTTCTGGTTCTCACTACGTACTGAAAAAAAAAAAGGATGAGATTCTAGGGGTAGTCTGTCTTAATTATCACAGAATGTATAAAAGCGTAATTGCGAAAATTATTCAATAGCGGTTAACAATTAAAAGATTATCCCAGTACTCTGGAGCTAGCAAGGAGCAGACTGTACTAATTGGATAGTTAATGACATTTAAATAGGCAGGCTTCCTTAAAATAGTAAGCTCCACTCTTCCAGGGAACTGAATAGGGTGTTAGAATATTTAATGATTATATTTCAACGATGGTAACACTTCTGAAAGGGCTGTGGTAATTAAGTTGTTAGCTTGGCCAGCAGCACTGGGACAGACTTCGCGCAGTTTTAGAGCATCAGCTAAGAGAAGACTGGGTTTTCATAGCTTTTCTTTTGGTAGGTAAATATAGCTAAACAGTTAAGAAATTTCTGTGAAGCCAAATTAAAGGTGGGGCAATATTATACATATTGTCTAGTGAAATATTTTTCCATCTTTTACTGACATCATTTGACTGAATTGATAATTGAACTCGAGTTTTATGTCACTTACTACTTGAGTTTTATGTCACTTCATGCCACTTACACTGATTGGAAACAGTTACTGTTTAATATTGTGAAGACTGCGTCAGGGATGGTGTAACAACACTCCTTTTGTCATCCTTTAAAAACTAAACAGCTAAGGTAGTACTTTTTTCTGGTAGTAATAACATACCAGATTAAACAGTGTACTTCAATAGCAAAGTGACAAATAAATCAACTTCTGCACAGTTAAACTTTATTTTCTAAACTCTTTGTTCACCACATCTCTTGTTTCTTGCATAACTTGAAAATTTCTATGAGAAACTCATGGAGTAACTGCATAAACTTGTTGCATTTTGTTTTAAAAGTTTTCTCAGTGTAATGTGTAAAAAGAAGTTGGCATAACATGAAGCAACATAATGTGATCTTACACTTGCTGTGTTTTTTTTCCGCAGATAAAATGTTTCCCACTATCTTAATCAAAGACATATACTTAAGGAAAATGCCAGAAATTGAATTAAATAAGAGATTAAATTTAACAAATTAAATAGGATATTCTAAGAACTACTGTAGAGAATAACACATAATTAAAATTGTGAATGGGCTCTTATGTACCTATGCTTTATGGAGTCAATGTTAATTTTTGTCATCAACATAATTTTGTCTTCCTTTGATGTAAAAAAATACATAAATAAATAAAGTCCTGAAACGCTGGTCTACATACTGAAAGGGTTCGGCGTGTATGTCTCCCAAGTCAGTGAAAATGCTGAGCTTCACAAAAGTTAAATTCACCATTGTAAAACTGGTCTTTTTGCATATTGTGTCGGATGCTACAGTTATCACTTAAGAATCTTTTTCTGTTGTATCCCAACCTTGGTCTTTTCACTATTATAGATACATTTCTTAAATGATTTCTTTTATTCTTGCTTGCCAAAGTATTCACATAATTCTTATGAGCATTGCTGCTGACTTCCGAATGTGAATTCTTTTCTATGCTTCCTCAAATGAGGGTTTCTAAAAATCAGAATAATGCAGCTTTTGGTTTTTTCCTTAGATCCCGTAAAAACGTTAGCTTGAACGAATATGAGGTTTAATGTTAAGATTGAATTTCCTCCAAAACAAAGTTTGACTTCCCACACAGCTGATAAGTAGAGAGCTGAATGTGTTATCCAAGATTTACAAAACAGTGATGTCTTGACATCTGGATTTGTGGAATATCTTTGATAAAATATGGAGTGTGAGAAAATGCTGAAAAGGGTGGGGTTTTTTTGAGGGGGAAAAAAACCCAACCCCCAAATAGAAGGATTATTAAGAAAGTCTTTCCATTACATACTGGATTCTATAAAGCTGTTTTGTGGAGTTGTGTTTGTGTATTTACCATATATTTTATTAAAATTATGCCAGCACAAGTTATACAAGGAAATGAATTCTGCTTGAAAAATCCTCCTAATGAAACAGATACCTTTCTTCTGTAACATCTACATATTTTTTCCCCAGATTTTTCCCAACTTTTTATCAGTTAACCTATGCAAGAAGATTCTCCAGCATTATTAAGCATATTCTTCTCTGTTGCTTCCAGATTGTACCACTTGAAGTCTTTCTTTCATCCTAAAATTTGCAATGCTAATGTTAAACAATGTCCATGGTAGGTTGCAAGTACCTGCTCTTCAGAAACTTCCAGAAGATACATACCAATGTTTTACACAAAATATATCTAGAAATGTTGCATTTACTAAACTCACAGCTCATTATGGATAAACCCCAAAACTTTGATCTTGAAAAATGCAATTTTTATTTTGGGGGGGGGGGGTATATTGCTTGTTGCAATATTGCAATTCATATTGCTTGTTAAATGAGGGAATGTCAACTTCTGGGCACATGCCTCTGTCACAACAGTAAAATACCCTATGGTCAACTTTGAAGCTATAGTATATATTACAAATAATTCCAGGTAAAACAAATATTTAGGAAACAGATGCAAAATATTTGCTAATGCACTGAAGTGAACAGGCTATGAAATTCAGTATCTGAGAATATTTCTAATGTAGCTAACAACATAATAATTATTAAAGGTAATATATAGATACTGCAATCAGACTTCTGTAGGCCAATATTTTTGGGTTTTTTAAAAATAGTTTGGCTTCATAGATGTTGACTTTTTTAATGTTACAATAGCATTTTACTGTATTAAAGATAGCAGGTGAAGTTATAAACTAATAAATTCTATAGGCTTAGCAGAATCATGGTCTGCAAATTATCAGAATGACTAGAGCATTAAATTACACTTTTATTTGTGCAATAAAGATAATTTCATACAAGACCTGAATTGCAGATTTGTTATGTTACGAATGTGTTTGTACATCTGAAATTGCATTCTTTCATTCAGATCCATAAAGAAAACAAGTTTTATATGTTGACCTCTTATTTCAGGATTATGAATTTATCAATTTAATGATGGATACTCTAGGACAAGGGTTTTTTTGATTATTAACATTTTGTCAAACAGGGACAACTGATCTTTCTCTAGCACATGTACTGATACATATCTAAATATGTGCCTATATGTGCTATGTGAAAACCAGTGTTTTATTTAATAAGCTTTAGCAAAAGAGATAATCCATCTGCTTTATAAATTGCTTTAAAGATTTAATTTATCTAGTACCTTGTAGCCCAAATAGTACATCTATAATAAGGTAAGAAAGAATTCACAAAGATACTTTTAAAGCATGGGAAGTGTTTTAACTGTAGTATGTAGAAAGATCAGCATGGAGTGTTTGCAAATACTTTTCCTGTAGAAATATGAATGAGTCAAAGATGATATTAGTTTTGTTATTCAAATTACATCTCTAATCTTACACTATTGCAGTATAGTACCTAAATACAGTCTGCCTGTGAGCTCCGCTGAAATCTAGAACTCTTGAGAGTCTCTTCTAATAGCTGCTAAATGTTCCAGTGTTAATTAAGAGGTAATGTAAGTGGAATTGGATGTTATGACAATGTAATAGTCTCCTGTTGAATGTAAGTTCCATGGCTAAGCAGACACACTTTCAGAAAACAAGCGTATTTCAGTGTTGTCTGTTCAACTGGAAGTGTTTCTGCAAAAGCCTTAAATAATCCCCCATAGAGAAATCTGTTCATCATGGTTCTATTGCAGCAGTCTAACGAGAGCAGCATCGCTTTGCCTTCATTAGTTGAATGCAGGGCCGCTTTACAGAAATCTGTAGGGTAACACCCACGGTGGTTCTCTACTCCAGTGCTTGTGTGCACCAATACCCAAGACTTCTGCTAGCTGAACTTTTTCTTCCTCCAAGGGGAAGAAAAAGCAAGAAGGGTTAGCAGTCTTCCAGGATATGCTGTCACGACTGTTTGGCGGTGTAGGAATGCAGAGGCAAGATTTGTGGCCATCCCCCTGTGCACAATCTTGGCCCATATGGAATATTTAGAGTAGGAACATTTTGAATGTAAAAAAATAATTGGTCAATTTGTTCTTCCCTTCTGATAGACACCTATGCACTCACAGTTGTCCTTTTTTTTTCAGGAATCATTGTCTTTAAAGTAGTGCTAAAAATCACATTGATTTCATCTCTGAAGAGAGATGTGACAAATCATTTTGGCTGAAGTACCATTCCCACCTGATCTCTACCTTTTCATCGTAAACGTGTTCTCCCTTGGTACAGGGTAAGGTTGAGATATGGCCATAATGACATTCGAAAGCACATCAGCCATTTCCAAGGGCAGGGAGCAGGGCTCAGTCGGGGGAAGGCAGCCAGCCAGCCAGCAAAGATTGAGCTCATATTTATCCACTTCCAGAGCAAGTGGGGTGAGGAAGAAAGAAGGATGAAGCCCGTGTGCTAATTGACAGTGGGCAGTGCCCCTAGGTCACAGCAGGAATGAAGTTTGTTGAAGTTTGGACTGAAACACCTCCAACTCAGCTCTGAGAGACATTATTTTGGCAGCTAATTCTACTTTATGGTAGTCTGACCATTAGATGTACAATTTCAGATGAAAGCATTTGAACTGTTAGCAAAATTATCTGAAATTGCACTAATAGATGCAGTGACAACCATCTAACATGACTGATAAAACCCACTTAGGTCCTGTTCCTGTGGACTCTACGTATATATTTAATCTGATGATGAGCCCTGCTTGGATTTTTAGGACTACAACTTGATGTGACAAGAGATATGAAGCATAATCTTTTATCAGAAACAAAATCTGTTTAATACTTTTCTTTTTGGAAACTAAAAACTTTAATTTTCAGTTTGGTTGATCTCTAACTAGAAATGAGTCATACCTCAGCTACTGTATATAAGTACAGTTTCACTTACACACTAACTTATGTAAATCATTGCGGTATAACTTGTTCTTGGACAGAAGAGATTGCTAAACCTAATTTTATGTTACACTGAAGTAAAAGACCACATTCAAGGAACACACAAGTGTTGTAAAGGTAATTTTTAAATATTTCTAACTATTTGCTACAGTGAAGGGGATAAAACACAGGGATGAGAATCAAAATAGACTAGCTGATGGTCCAAGGGGAAATCAAGCTTTGGAAAGAAGAGATGTAGTTAATAGCATTTTTTCCTTCTTTTTTTTTTTTTGTATTTCAGCAAATCTGATGCTAATTTAGGATGTGGGCAGAGGGTCGCCTGTGAATTAGGTACTATGGGTAAAATCTCGTCCATTCACTTAAAGGTAGTGTTAATTTAATTGGATTTTTAGCTGCCTGTCAGACTAAGCTACACATGTATTCCTAGTGTATTTTACTTAACTTTGCAAAAGATTTATTGTGGCTTACGCATCCCTGGGAAAAGGAGTTGTACATTGTTGTAAAGCGCTTTAGTGCGAAGAAGTTTTAATTTTTTTTTAATAAAGCTTGACCAGGCACAGGTGGAATAAGGGCTGGATTTTACCACCCTTCCTTATACTCACTAGTATATACTTAGTGAATTAGTAAATAACTTAGTGAGTATTCACTCAGATATGCTTTTTAATTTCTCATGCAAAAATTGGGGAAGAAACTACACAAAGAGAATGAGAGGAGATTGCATGGGACTGATTGGCAAACTAGCAACAGCTGTTACAACAATCAAGGGGAGGGATGACAAGTAGTTATTCTTTAGTAATAACTGAAGGAGTGAGGATTGGATTTAACATAAAGAAGAAAAAAGAGTAATTAGAAGAGAAAACAGCAAAAGAAGGCTTTAGAATACTACCTTGTCAGAAGTTCTCAGGACAAAGAGGCTAGTCAACAAGTGGGGAAAAATGATTTTTTTTAAAATGAAAAAAGACTACTTTTTTTTTTTTTTTAGTAACAAGTATTAAATTGGATATGATGTTTGTTTCTTGAAGGGCTTGTGGGGGACATGGAAGCAGTGTCTGAATCCAAACAATACATGGATTCTTTGGGTTTAAGGCAGGTGAGAGAGAACTACTCTTTATATGCACAGAGTTTACTCCTTGCTGTCTTGACTTGTGTTCTTAGAGGACAGGAAAAGCTTTTAGCAATTTCTAAAATTTTCTGCCCTTGTTTCCTTTTTATAGGCTTTCATCCTACTGTCTTTTTCTATATCTTTGTTTTCTTTACTTCTATGATTCAAGAGTGTAAGGATCTGAAGATAAAATTGACCTAAACTGAAAACTCCCTGAACCAGTAGAATTGACTGGGGCTGTGATCACACTCAATTTCACACTGCTGCTAGTGTCACGTAGAGTAATATTGTGAAGGATTCTGTCAATTTTTGGTTCAGCTGCTAGTTGTCATAATGGTAAAGAATCACAGGGAGCGTCACTATCTTCAGTCAGTGAATGAGAAACTTTATTAGAGAAAGGAAAACTGGTATTTTCTCTGAAGCTTTCTTTTTTTCCTCAGTATAAAGAATTCACATAGAATCTTTTCATTTCCTGACTGAATATCTGCAGCTGATTTTCCAAAACTGTATGTGACATTTGAAGCTTTGGTTCCAGATGTATTTTTCTTGATGGAAAAATTAAATTGTTCCAACTTTTTGGCTATTCATTTCTACTCTCTAACAGCCCTCTCAATTGAACATTTAGAGGACTATATACACAACCAACCTAAACTGAGTAATTCTATGGCATCAAAAAACCAAATCAAACCTCGAAAACAACAACAAATCAAACACAAACAAAACCAACAACCAAGATTTTTTTAACCATATTGAATAACCCTGATGCCTCTAAATAGTTTTCCTGGTGTAAGTGAGAGTGCAGAGTATGGGTAGGATTCCCTCCTGGGAGGGGAGAGGAGGTGGGATCTGCTTTGACCAGCCTTGCCACTGGAAGAAAGATTTGTAGGACTTCTGCCTCATGCTTGGTATCATCTATACTCGGTACTCGAAGGTTTTGTGATGGCTTCATTATTATCTTTGTGTTCTGCTGTAACAGCAAGAGACCTAGTTAGAGAGCAGGACAAGACTCTCTTGTTCTAGATGGTATGTGCATTTAATGAGTACAGGTTCTGTTTCAACCCATAATGGACATAAGATTCCACCATCCCCTCAAGATGTATGCACTTGCATATGCAGCACATTTAATAAAACATGTAAGAATATTTATTCCTTTTTAAAACTTTAGAAAATGTAGTTAAACTCTAAACTTTAAGTTTATTCATTTTTCTTTTGTCTTTTTTCTTTTTTTCCACTCTCCAATTCACCATTCTACCATCTATTCCTTACAGGGAATTTCATGGCTTTCAGATCACATACTGAAGATCCTATTTGCTGTTTATGTATTAATAACTCTTGGTATAGCATAAGCAGTGTGCAGCCATCTCTTGTAAATAATTCTTCGCTAAGGAAAATTTCTACTGCTGCTTTTGTTTACTCAACTACAATGACTTTCTCCACCCTCCCAGCATGTCTTGCCTCTTGCTCTACTATTTTGGTCTCATGTGTTTCTCAGGTGCAACTGTACTTCTGCTATTATTGTAGGTATATGCATTTACAGCTTGTCGTTGAATTCACTGTGGTCAGCCTTGGCTGCTGTATCCTGAGCTTTGTAAGTGACTACTCTTTTCTCTGACTCTTCGTCTGACAGTCTCTTTGCCCTTCACCTCCCAGCAGAAATGCTCCGAAGTTGATATGTTGGGAGCCACATCCAAGTCTCAGACAATCCTTTTTGTGAATAACCTGTAAGCCTGGAAAAAGATCTACTGTGAAATCTCTGTATCTGCCCTTCTTTCCTGTGTTTCTCACAGAAAGAGGAAAACATGAGGAAAAGATGCAGCAACTACATAGTATTTTTAAGATTAAAAATACAATTTATTACCCCCAATTGTTTCTTCATTAGTGCACAAATTATGATCGGCTTAGGAGTTGTGCTCAGCAGTCATGTACTTGCTCAGAATAACAGAAGCAGCATATTGCTTGGAGTTTTTCTGAAAGCCAATTTGAAGCCAGTAAAAGAGAAGTGTAGGCTGCGTCAAAAGCTTGTCAACCTACCCAGGGAAAAGATGTGCACTGAGTACGTAGGGATAAGGCTCTATTTCATCACTGCCATGGCAATCAATTTTGATCTTACTTTTGGGAAGCCACTTCTAAGTTTAATGTCAATTTGCATTTCAGTGAATACCTTGTTTCTATTTCTTCACTGCAGTGATATTCTTACTTATTAGATGACAGGAATTCTGAAATGCCTATCGTGTCTGTGAGATGTCTACAGTGACAAAACATATGGCAAAATGTAAGCAGTAGAAAATAATATTGCATACTGGACTGCCAGTAATTTCAGCCCTAGCAAAAGAAAAAACACTCCTGAAGTTATCCTACATTTCCCGAACACTCGTTCCGTACTCCAGGATGATGAATGAATGTCTTTACCCCTTAAAAGCCTGCTGCGTCTCGACTCTGAGGGGTTCCAGAATAGAAGTTTAAATGTCAGTAGGAAATTTTTTGTTTAAATGACTTGAATAACCACAGTAGAAATATTGCTTCATGGAGAGAAAAATGCATGTCATAAGCAAGATATCTCAGGAATTATGCATTCAAACTGGTATCATGGACTTCATTTTTACAAAACAAAAGCTTTCATCATTCCGTGAAGACAGTACTTTGTGCCATCTTCAGAGAACAATACCAATCCTGTCTGGCTAAATTCTACATTAACCATCTTTTAAGTGTTCAAAGGTGTTATGGTATATAATGTACAGAAATAATACACTGTATATTTGCATTTCCTTGACACCAAGAATCAGTCTGTTATCCAATATATTTTTTGCAAGGAAGTAGAAGGACAGCATGTGACACTCTGCAAAGTAAAAATTGTAATACTTTGCTTTCTGTGATTTTGTGACTGCAACTTGCTCTCTGTTCCTCAGAAATCTGACAAATGCTACCAAATATACTGCATATTGTAAATATTACGGCGATAGATCCTCTATATTTAATATTTTATTGTTGTCACAGCTGTAAAAATGGCTAAACATAAGTGGCTTTTTATGATAAATTAAGTTGAACTCACTGATAATTTAAGGGTTTACATGATTTGAGGACTGTCAATGTGTACAACACAAGTACTTTGTACTCTGGCTATGCCTGCTTGTGAAAAAATGTTGAAAACATCCTCTTTACATCTGACATAATTATTACATGCCTTGCTTTTTTTCAGTTTCTTTCTCAGAACTTTTCTTCATGAAATTGTGTCTAGTTAAAAGAAACACCACATTTACTCCAGATATGTAATCTTTCTCTTCCAGTAGCATCTCATAATTAAACCAAAGCAAACGCAGAAAGAAAAAAAAAAAAGGCAGCCCATTTGTCTCCCTCTAAAAATATTGTTATCTATATCTACATTTTTAATTAGCATATTTGACTTGAAATCCACTATGAAAATGCTGAATGCTAAACTACGTGGGACTGGAAGGTAAAGTTTTAGTTTTCTGCTGCACCAGTAATTTTTCTTGGTTATTTCCCTGAAGATATTCAAATGTAAATAAATGAGAGATTTTAAAGATATTGTTTAAGTGGAAGATTGCTAGAGATATAATGCTTTTGGGTTAAAATTTGTACGAAACTTTTCAGTACATTTTTGTAAATGTAGTCTTTTTGTAAACTCAATTCCCAGTTGAAAGAACTGTATTAGTTTAAAGATGAATGCTGTGCAGTACATCAGTTTCTTTCACACAAAAAACACTCTATACTTTTGAAACAAAAAGATTATTTTTAAATTTATGTTGTGGTTTACAAAATGGACATTCTTCAATTCTACTTGTTTATTATGTATCATTTGTCAGTATCAAGCTGGCTTAAAAAAAAAAATCCTAGGACCCAATCTTGCTAATATTCATGCATGTTCAAGCCAGAGTTAAAAACGTGTAAATGAGAGCATGCATAGAATAACTTTCAATGCTGTAGCTCCAATATCAATCTAAAAATACACCACTTTCAGATGTCTGAAAAATCGAGTATTTCCAAAAAATGGCATGATGCTAATGCTTGTTTTCTCTTACATGAGTTCATTCTCACCTCTTTTGATAGTATCTGAGGTTTTGCTGTTAAAACTAAGGTTATCATGTGGTTCCTTTCCAGTGCAAAATATTTCTTACAACAGATTTGATTAAATTTAGTTAAAGATCCTTCATATGTATTTCTTGCTTTGAGTGTTGTCTTGTCTATGCACAAATTATAACCTGCTCTGTATGTGCAATCAAATGATGCAAACATTTTGAAAATACTGTCTGGTAAATCAGAAAAAGTGAAAATAATTCTTTACTTTAAGACCCTTTATATAAAAAGCAACTTGGGAGATAGCAACACTAGTTTTTCATTGAAAAGTGGCTCTAGCAGTGTGTACTGTGGAGTATATAATAAAACTCACCAAATACTGAAGAGTTATATCTCCATTCTTTGCAACTACAAAGAATTACACAATTTATGTGAAAACTTAAAATGCAAGAAGAGCTGGTAAAGTGTGAGCATTGCTCAATTTAACTGAATTTTTTTATTTATTAGCGTATTCTTAAATGCTGAAGAATTCACTATTCTTATAAGATGACTTTGATACCTTAGTTTGGTCTGGTTTTTGTGAGGCATATCTATAGTTTCCTGCTGCTTGGTCCAATTTGGATTTAAATTCAAAACCTTTGTATAGTTTCAAGGTGATTAGTACCTTGAAACCAGTTTTTTTAGATTCAATTATATGATTGTCTTATTGTCACATTTATCCTTCATACATTAATTTCCTGTAATAAAGTTGGTAAAAAAATTTAGGAAACTAATTCATAATGTCTTTAAATTGGTGGAGAATCTCCTTTTTGTACTTTTATTTGAACTAATTTTATTTCTGATTTATTTTTACAGTTAACTTAGCAGAAATTAGTGTATTAACTTCTTATTACTTCACTGAATTTTGTGTCTTCGCTAATGTTGAGTCTTCATGCTCTAAAGTACATCCGTAGCAGGGGAGATAAATATCAGTGAATTTCAGATTCAACTAATTTTATTTCCAGTGCACTTTTTTGGGTGAAGTGATCTTTTGGGTAGAATGTGAAAAACTATGGGAAGAGTTTTATCATTACTTAATTTTCTTTCCACCGTTTGATGATTTGATATACACAAGGCCGGTGGAAACCTCATTCTCTTTTACTATGTGTTAAAAGAGCTAAATGTAACCTTTGTCACTGGCTCTGGAGAGCTCTTACATAAAGTAATTTTCTACTAAATTGAAAGCTTCTCATAGTCAATAATCACTTCATGTAATAAAAGTATATCTTATCTCGTAGCTCAATTATCATATAAAGGTGCTTTATTGTGAGGAATTTTCTTAGGTAGGCCAGTTGTTTGGTTGAAATCCAGCAGGTGTGGTGAATCGATCTCTTGATATCCACGTAAAAAGCTTGTAGACTGCAGTCAGGTAGTGACTGGCTTGCTAGTCTTCTCAGTCTGTCACTGGTATTTACTTTGGAGATTAATTGGTAGAAGAGTTACTGTATTAGTTTAGTGAGTTAATTTAACCTGCTTTACAATTTGAATGGTTTTGACTCTTGTTTAGTAGGTACCCTGTATCCCTGTATAGTACTTTTAATACTGATTTACAAGATACTTTTCTTCCCATCTTTGCTGTCCTTGTCGGATACTGTACTGAAGATGCCCTTTCCTAGTAAATATGTATTTGTCACTTACTGCCTTTGTTGTATGCGGTCTGGATTTTTCTGGATATACCAAGTATGGTCCAGGCACACATTTTAGTGCAGTGAAATTAAGCAGAGTGATCTAGTCTGCCTAGCTGGAGTACTTCAGCTCTCTATGCTTCATGGAGAAACTGTCTTTTGAGTATGGTCAGAGGATTACATACTCACTTAGAGGCTGCAGTGAGCTGGTCAACAGAAAACGCCAGGTGTACAGCGTTTTGTCTGAAATCTCACATTGCTTCAGGGCTTGAAAGACTGACTCAGAGCTGTACGTTAGAAGTATCTCTTCATTCAGGAGCCAGAAATCTAGCATTCTTTTTCCAGGAGAAAGCATCTATGTGAGAGGAGCTTTTTCTCTTTAAAAGGACAGTAATAGTGATTGCAGGCACCTCCTGGTGCTCAGGGCAGTTGCACAGACAGTGGAAACACCAATCTTGAAGACTGTCATCTTTTGAAGGGACTTCAGTTAATAAGTCCTGTGTCCTACAGAAACAGGTTAGCTTATTACTGTGTAACAAGTAATTTTGAGAGAGAAATAGAAATAACCGAAGAGCATTACTCTGAGGTGCAGTGAATATGAGAAGAGGTCTTGGGTCTGCCACTAGATGGCTTTTGCCTTTTTTTTTTTTTTTTTAATTACATATTTAGTGAGTAAACAGATTAAATCCTATGAGCAGGAACAAGAATCAGGGCTCAACTCAGTAAGGTTTTAAAGCTGTTGATTGCTGAAGTCTTAGACACAACAGGCACTCAATGTCAGAACTGGATATAAAAGATCTGGCATTTCGCCATTGTTAGTGAATGTCAACTATTGTACATGAAGAATGAATAGCTTTAGAAATACATTTACTGAAGTATATAAGCCACCTTTCTATTATCACAATGTTCTTATACACTTTACAAAAACTGAATGCTTTTTTTTTTTTTTAATGTAATATGTTAGAGAGTGTCACAGCTATAATTTTGGCTAGACGAGAACTTTGACAGAGAGTATGGATAGAATTCCAGGGTTACAACAACCAGGTAGATCAAACAGCTATATCTCACTGGGGAAAATATTGGGGAAAGATTTCTGTACTGTTTTATTATAAAATGATAACATCTAGCAATCTGCTAATAAAAAGGAAGAAAATTGAAGTTGTGTTTGGGAGCCAGTGTGGTGGCAGTCCTATCAAAGCCCTCTAAGTAATCAGCACAATTGCTTAAAAAAAATACTGAAAAGAAAGTGTAAATTTAAACTCCATTGTGCTAATGCGTGTCTCCCTTACTAAAATACAGTGAGTGGTGAATCCCTTCTGTGTTTCAAAATGGTATATGTGGGGATGAAAATACATCTGCCGTCATTTTTTTCTCAGTCATGGCACATGCACTACAGCATCTTACCCAATTTAATATGATCATTTGCCCTCTCACGACTAATATATTTTTATTAGTCTTAGAAGTCTTCAGGTCTTAGAAGCTCCTTGGCTTTCTGCATCTGTGTGTACTGATTTTTCTCATGGCGCAAACATAGTTGTTGTCAATATTATCCTAGCGATGAACAGAGTACATCAAATGGCCAGCTGTTATTTTCTGAACATTTTTCTGTATTTAATATTCTTATGAATATTCATAGAATTGCAAGATTAATTCTTTATCTGACTATTTAACCTGAAACTACAGAATTTTTTAGTTCACTAAAAACTTGTTTGTGTTTGTTATTTGAAGAGAGTGGTGGTATGGCAAAAGATTGGAATGCTAATTGTTCTGCATTTCTTTGTGGTATAGAAATCTAGACATTTGTATGTTCTTAAGCTTCAAATATAAAGCAAGATGATTTTGTCTAATTACTAAAACAAGAAAGAAGTTCAGCTCGTGAGCCATAACAAAAATGCTAAGTATTGTTTGTCTCTTTGCAACAATAACAGGCTGAACTGTGCTTTTTAAGATGAATGAATGTAGCCTTCATAAAATTCATCTGTCTTACTACAGCTGAATGTGTGTAAAGTAAAATGATGACTTGCATTTGTGTAGGGAGCAAGTATTAAAGAAGGCTTTTGAGGCAGAATTGTAAGTATTCATAAGGACAGTGGAAAAGAATGTTGAAGAATCAAGCCTGGAAGTCTAGAAAATAGTTTCTTATTAGCGTTTCAAATGATGTACTTTTCTTACACGAACATTACTCTTTGCAGAGGGTTTAGTTAAGTGGGGAAGCGCAGAGAACCTTAAAATGTTACCACTGGAAATGTGCCAGCTGGTTTACTAGAAGCTAATGTACGTTTCACAAATGGGTGAGAACTGAAGATATAGTGATTATTGCTTATAATTAGTAAAAGGATCAACTATAAAGTATCCTGAATATTAATGAGCCTGGTTACTAGCCGAAGCTCCCTGCTTCGCTTAGGCTCAATGGTGAGGTTTTTTTCAGGAGCATTTTGAAAGTGGTCCCAAGGTACTTCTACCTCTGTCACAGATTAGTTGTGAGATTTGATAAATGGAGAATGTAAGGGAAATTCTGTTACATTGTGTGAGCAAAACATCATCGAGTCTGTCGTAGGCCAGATTCCAAGTGACAGAACTACAATTACAGCAAAATCTGATGTATTTGTTAGCACCTACTTTGGAATAGCCAAAGCGTGTGCATGTGGAAAATCCACCATCATATTATTAGGTTCATCTTTGACACAAATTTTTATGTAGTATGAAAGTAGTTGTAGTAAATAACACTGAGGATGTGAAGATATAAAGCAAGAGAGTTTGTTGTTCCAGTTGCATGTGGAAAATACTTTACAATATCAGTTCCATGTTTGTTCAGGTGCCTAAATATAATTATATATAATATTAATAGTTATTAATAACATAGTACTACGTGTTATTACGTAATTGGCCTTTTGCACATAAGATACATGAAGTTATTGGAAATTCTGCTCTTCTAAACATGGACAATTTTTTTTTCTGAAAAGGCAGTATATGTTAGGTCAGGATTATGGTGTGGCACTTAAGCCTCAACCTGTTTTGTCGCTCTGTACAAGTTTTTATTGTGGATTTCTAAGTTATTAGCAGAATCCACAATGATTTTGGTAGGTGTATATAATTTTACTGTTTGAATGCAAGCTACTCTACCTCTGTAAATTGATATATTGCAAATACTTGTCTCATCTAGCATCATGCATATAATTTTGGGATACTACTCAGTGCAGAGGTCTACAGAATTAATCACAGATCTTCCGAAGATGAGTACATTTATGTTTTTGAGGTTCAGATGATCAGCAATTCAATTTTATTTTATTGGATCTCTTTTTCTTTTGAGTAATGGTTCTTCCGAATTGAGGCACTTGCTTCTCCTTGTTTTCAGACTCTGGAGAACTGGTGAAAGTCTGATTTATCCACTATTTCTTGAATGAGTTAACTTAGGATGTAATTATGCATGATAGTGTTCATATGTGTTATATGAGAAGGTATGGTCCTTTCATATCTTTCCTCTGACTTTCCTCTTACTCAGTGGTTGACTGAAGTTATTCATGCATCTGCTGATTGTATCTCATATAAGTATTCTAGGTCATCTTATAATAAGAAACGCTTAAATATTCACTCGCCATGTTAATCTTACTGCCTAGTACAGCAGTTTCAGGTGGTCTAGTAAGAAAAATATTTAGTTATGACTACACTATGTAATAGCATACTGACTATACAAAGTTCCTGTGATGCATTACTCTTATGCTTGTATGTTTGTGCTGTTATATGCTTGTGTGTGCATATATACTTAAAACTGCTATATACAGTTTCATAAAATTTGTAATTATTCCTGAAAGATGTCAACAGTTTCTGCATGCAGTCAAAACTACTAAAATCATGCCATATGCTTTCACCAGCCTGTTCATAAATTCTGCCACTGAGACCCTTTAGTCAGTAACAAGTTCTATACTTCATGAGCATATAATCAATGGGAACTGAGTGGTCTCTGCATAAAGCCAAATCTAGTGATTCCTATGAAGAATTACCACTGTGTGTTCCTCTATCAGAAGTCGCTTTTCTTCTGCTGCCTCCTACGATTAATTATCGTAAATCTGTAAAGCAGAGTGGAGTGATCCAATGTCTTTTGTCTGATACCATCCAGCTTTGCCGGCCAAGTTCAGGAGGAAGATACTATAATTTCTTTTTGACGGAAACATCCTGAGGGTGCACACTTAATCCATTGCAGTGAGAAATTGAAGTAACAGTTTCCTGAGAGATCGTAATCAGTATGGACTACATCAATGTCCCTCAGTTCCTCCTTTTCTGTGTCTTCAGGAACCCATATGTCAGATTTTTGTCGTTGGAGGAAAGCCTCAAAAAGGCAGGCTGCACATCCAGTCCTGACGGACCTAATAATTGAAACAAAAAAACCTGTTCTTGAGCAACTGAGGTAAATGCTTAGCTGTGGTGGCATCCAAACTAATACTAACGTCTTGACTAGTTATTAATTGGAAGGCAGTTGTAAAACTTCTGCTGTTTAGTGGTTGATACTGTTATAACTTGTAGAGGAAGTCTGTTTATAGGAAAGGTTGCTTATTTTGAGTAAAATAGAAAAATGAAGAAGTTAACCATGCATGAAGAGTATTTTTTTAAAAAACAAATAACCCTGGAATCCCAGAGAACGGTTTGAATATATCCTTCTGAAGATACAGATTTTATATATCTCAAGAAGGAAATATTATATGAAAAGGGAAAGGAATTGGACCCGATTAAATATGGACATCCGTTGATTTGTTTAGAGATGGAAAGTAATTGAAAACTTTGTTTAAACACTACTGTTTGGAATACAAAATAAGAACACAACTTGGCAAATGTACGTGTGACTTGCCTCAGTAGTTTTAGTGATTTTTAGTTGGAATTCTGAAAGGCTTATCTGCTTGGTTATGTTTTCTTTTTAAAGGTAGAAATTAGAAAAAGTGTCGTGTTCTTTTTGTGGGTGGTTGTTGCTGGTTTTATTTTTTTTTTTTTTTTAGCAAACAGGAGAAATTCTATAAATACATCAGGAGCAAGGTAGACTGGCCAGCAGATCTGAAGGGCTACTTAAAAATTGATCGAAACGCTACATTCTCTGAAGAGTTACAGATATAGTTATTATCTATCTATCTATCTATCTATAACTCCAAGGTCTTGAAATGAAAAACCAATGACACTTCTGCATAATTCTGTATTTAAATATAAGGAAGTTATATAAATAACTTAAAAAAACCCCCATATAAATAACTTAAAAAAAACCCCCCACCAGCTTCACAACTGAAAATGCTACTCAATAAATCAGGGAGTATAATAATTCTTGAGAATTGCTAACTTGAAGTTTCCAGATAACTGTATCTGGAATTACTGCTTGATGAATTAACCACGTAGAACTCCAGTTAGGATTTAGCTCCTGCAGTTTGTCTCACTGAATATAGCAGTGACTTCTAGCATCACAGATACAAGCAGAACACGAATAATTATGAAGTAATCAGACACTTGTACCAAAGCTGTTTGGTTATTAGCTTACTCTTACATGAGGAAGTTCTCGAAGAACTCTAAAACCTGTACTCCAGTTAAACTGCTCAGGTGTCTGGTAACCTCCACTGGAAAAAATAGTTTAAATTTCGGCATATGCTAACTGTGCTTATGCTTCACTATATCAGAAATTGCCAAGGATATGACTGTACTGACCTGGTATATCAGTTTAGTCGTTGGTATCAGCTAATACCTTTTTTTGTTTTTCCTGTTCCTAATGTCATGTGCCAGGATTTCAGGAAAAAAGAGCAAGTGTATGGGCATAATTCTAGCCCCACTGAAGTCCACAGGAAAATTCATAATAACTTCTTTTAAATTGGACTCGTACAAACTGTTTTTCTCATATCTATTGAGCTCTCATGAAGAATTATAAAAATATGAAGACAGAAATGCTATACAGTTACATAATGGATTTAATATGGAGCACAGCTGGACTATTTTGATTTATTCATATTAAAGTTACGGCAGACTGCTAAAGTGTAGGATGTTTGATTGTGGTAAGCTAAGTGGCAGTTACAGTGAATAATAAGCCTCTATCCTCTAACTTATGTATTTTCCTTTATCCTCTTCAGTTCTTCCTTTCCTTCCTTCCTCTTTCTTTACCAGAGGGTTGGCTTGCTAAAACAAATGACAATAAAGTTAGGACAAATCAAAGGAAATAATGTTGTCTGTTCATTAGATAATGTCAGTCCCAACATCTGGGATTATTTTTCATGCATTCAGGCAGAAAGATCAATCAGCTGTTGCCAGTTTTTGCTGCTATAGTGTTTCATTTCCCCTCTAGATTCTATTCTGCTAATAGCACAAATGCATATCTTTGTTTTCTTTCTTTGTTTATAGGAACAAATAAAGTGTCTGGAATGTTATTATGAGTTTCCTGGGAATTTGGACTTCTATTTATTTATTTTTTTTAAACAGAAGAGTTCTTTTGCCTTTTTAATTTTTTAATTTTTTTTTTTTAAAGTTAACTGAGTAGGAAGAAGATTTATCAGCTTATTCGTTAAAGAAGAAATGACACTTATGACAAATGATGGATATTTTTGTCTAATAAAAGCATTTAGGAAGCATACTGAAGTTGTGGGTTTGGGTTTCTTTTATACCTTATAAGAGTAAAGTTTTTCTCATTAAAGGAAAAAGACAGGTGACAAATCTGATCAGTCTTCTGTAGCTTTTTGTTCTGTAGAAAAGAATGGGAGATGCCTAATGTTTTCAGGTTTAAATCCAAAGAGAGAAATTTGAGTTGTGAATTGACGTCTCTCTTGCAAGTATTCATTCTAGAACTGACTGATATAAAATCAAGATTCAACTCCTATGAAAGGCCAGTGCTATCCAAAGAAAGAAGACTGAAGAATGCAAAAATTTATGGTAGAAGAAACAACTAGAAAAAACTAAATGTTTTGCAGAAAGCTATTCTGGAAAGCAAAACACTTAAGCCTCAGTTGACTGTGAGTAAGGTCTGTCTCAAAGTCTGTATCATCAGGTTGACTGTGAGTAAGGTCTGTCTCAAAGTCTGTATCATCACTGTAGGCAAGTGGAATCCTAATCATCATATACCAGGAACAGTTTCACCTTTTTCCTATGTTATGATGTTGTTTCGTTTTGGTTTGGTTTTGGTTTGGTTTGGTTTTTCCTCCACCTTTCCTGCACCTTTCCTTCCCATCCACATCCATTCTGTCACTAAATTTGAGAAATAGGAAGGAAAGGTAGAAATTAATTATGAATGTTTTTATAGATTCTGATCAGGACAGTCATTCATACAAAAAGATGTATCAAATACCCCTTTTTTCCCCCCACTCAAAAAACCAGCAAGTGCCACACAAGTACATATTTATTTTTTCTGGTTTACCTTTGTGCAAATCTTTCTGTGATAAAAGCTTTAAACAAAACAAAAAGGCAGAGAAGTTCCTCATATTCAGCAAAGATGGGATTCTTTTCAGACTTGAATCGAGAACTTTAAACTGATAAATATAAATATATCTAATTAGTCAGTGTTTACAGGATTAGAGATGGGTGAAGTTTGGTGTTTTATTTTGTGGTGTGGGGTTTTTTTTGTGTTTGTTTTTTTGTTTTGGGGTTTTTTTTGGGGGGGGTATGGGGAGTGGTTGTAAATGAAAGAGCTTCATTATTGCCAAACTTTTATGTTGTCTAGATGAAACATGGTTGATACCATATTTAATCCTGCTAAGAAGATATTTATTTTTTTTAACTCTGAAGTCTGAATTAGTTTTGGGCAGCTTCATTTTAAACCTGTTTTGTCTTGAATGTGTTGCCCATAGTTTTGATATATTTCATAGTGTGGATTGGGTTTTTTGCCTAGTAACTGTAAGCAAAGGAACTTTGTATAGTATTCACGCTATAATACAAGATAACGTTGCTAATAAATGCAATCTTGTCTCTATAGCATTTTTAAAAAATATGTGCTGTATAGTTTTGGAAGCTTTGTTCTTCTGCCTTTGGGAGTAAATTGGGAAGTTCAGCCGGCAGAGCTTACTTTCTCAGAGGACATAAGAGGCATTGATAATGTACTGTAATCTCTAATTCTGTGGTGACATCAGACTGCAGACTGACAGCAATCTCTTGGGTGCGAGTGCCGAGGCTGTAATGCTTTCTCAGTGAAGTGACTGATGTCTTTAGAAGGTGTGTTTGATTTCGAAGGACATCTTATTTTTCTTTAAAGATGAAAGTACTTTTGACTTTTCTAATGCAAAGTTATAACTGTATAATAACAGTAAATAAAATTGCTAGCCTTTTGTGAGATTTATTGTTTGAATGTAGTCAAGTCCATCTTGATTTCAAACTAATCACTACAATTTTTTTTAGATAGAATAGGCTGCCTGTTTTCCATTAATATGAATTGAGAGCAAAATTACAAAATTTTGAATTAAAATATTCCGCCTCTATTGGGATTTTTTTATATGCTTAAACTATCCTATAGGCAGCCTTTATTAAGAACTGAAAGACAAGTTGAAATTTCTGTTACTGTTTCACTATTATCTTAATTATTCTCTAAATGTAAGCAGTCTTGTATGTGGTGAATGCAAGGAAAAATTTTTAGTTGTAAATACTGTTCTTGTTTGTTATAATACACATCTGTTTATAACTATGTAATCTATTTCATAAATACTTTCACAAACAATTTTATTTGCAACCTAAAAAAAAAAATCCAGTGACTGGCACATGATGAGGCCCATAGGAACGACATGATCAAATCTTAGTATTTGAGAAACCAAGGCACTTGTTTGCCCTTTTTTATTGTAGCTGAGACAAAGCAAAAGATAAATCAATTTTACATAAAATTTCCAATTATTTCTTTGACCTTTAGTGCCATAGTTCATGTTAGCTCATTACAATAGTATTCACCGATTACGGAATGTTTGTTTTCAGGGGGAAAATAACCCCAATACCTAAATTTCATTATCACTTTTTCTTACGTTGTATTCTTCTTTATTTGGTACTTAATTTTTTCATCATACTTGTTGAGTAACGTAACAGTCTAGTGGCTTTGTCTCAGTGGGATCCGATGGCTTCATCCTTATACTAGCTCTTGAGTAACTTTAATTAGGCTTTGCTTGATTTTAAGCAAGTATTTGTTATGAGGTTTTAGAATGCTATTTTTCTTCCCTAAGAAAACATTTGCATATTCTTTTTGCTTCAGAATCTTTCTTTTCATTTCCACATCTATTCCTCTCTATGAAGCTAAAACACTTCAAAATGGAGATCTACTGGAGTGCATTAATCTCAATTCTCTATAACCTTTCTCAACCATTTTTTGATAAACAGCATCAAACTGAAGACAAAGCTGCTATGTATACTGGTGATGTTTTCATTTCCACGGAGAAGAATAACCTGTGTCAGGCCTATGTATCCTCCTGGGTTTTTGCTATTTGTTTTTTGTTTAAATTTTTAACGGAAATGAAGAGAAACAGTGTGTTCTGGCTTGATTTGTCCAAAGCTTGGCCATAAACTAATGTTTGTAATATTTCCTGTTCATTTCTGCATGGCAACTGCTCAAAAAATGAACAGCAAAGAATAAGAAGAAAGCAGATGAAGTGAATAAATGAAACGTTTATTCAATAAAACATTCATTAAAAGAAATCGGTGAATGAAGACTAGTAAGTACTGGTTGCAATGTAAACAGTTATAATTTAATACATTCAAATCTGAGGATGAGCAATCTATTTTCTGATATTTAAAACGTTTGTTCTAATCTTCCAGAACCAGGTAGTCAGTTAGATTTATTTTTCTTTTTGTTTCCCTGGAAATGAAAAATTCCTTTTTACAATTATATTGAGCTTCTCTGTTGCTTCGTATGTGAAAATCTTAAATAGACCTCATAAGGGCACCAGTGCTCTCTCTATGTAAAATCTTGAATCTCATTTCAAACTAGATATATTTCTAGAACCAGAGAAGAAATCAAAATATCTCTTCACTCTCTGGGTTTAATGTTTTGTTCCTTTTTGTCTCAAAAGATGAGTTTCCTTGACACTCAGCCAAATGTCTTTCCTCCACAGCAAGAGGAAAGCAGGAGAGTCTTAATTTAAGTATGAAAACAGGGAAAAAATATATGTTGAGGACATTAAGTTGACTGGTTGTCATGGTACTAATTGCTTTGATATGCTACTAAAAGTCTGAAGCTTACCCATCACTAACTAATCTTAAATTAAGGTGAGTATTTTTTGTTCCTGTCACTTGTCACTAAGTTTACTACTCTCCTGTAAGAATAGAACATCCTTCTTAGGGCTCTAATCTTCAAGTTGATTGATTGTAGCTTCTTTGACTAGTTTGCAGTCCATCCCTTAAACTTGTCTGTTTTCAATTAAAATGCCACTCTTCCTTCAGAAATTAAGGAGAAGGCATCAAAAACATCCTGAAGTTCTGACTGGGCTGCTTTTCAGATGTGAGTGGTTACGCTAAAGTTAACTAGCATTTCTATAAAGGTAAGAGGCAGTCAAACAATGCTGGAAGTCATTAACAGTGTGTGTATCTGCACTGGTGGAAAATGCTATGCTCTGGCAAGATTATTTTTATCATCTGTTCCAATCAAGTGTCCTTCTATTTTGCTCTATAACTCCAAGAAATGATTTAAAGGCAACAGTTTCAGTAGTGTAGAAATCATAAGTAAAGGGAAAGGTGCTCACTGATATTTCTGTGCAACAGTACTTGTAATAAATAATTTGTATAATCTATATCAGCGTACTAGCAAGCAACTTTCCTTTTGCATGTCATAATTTTTCATGCACGCCACTGTTTTGCAGTTATAAAGAAGCTGGAATAGTTTTTCTTCTGTTTGCAAAGATTTGTTTTCTCTAGGCATGCATGTTGATATATGGCCATCCTCTACTGATATACACCCCCTGAACAATATTCCATGCTTAGATTTTCAGAGGTGCGGAGGTCCTCCTTCTCCTTCAGTTCTCATTTATTTCACTGACCTGCAATCATTTTACCTCTGAGAGTTTATATAGAACATGTCAGTACTAGTCGTTTCCAGGAGATTTGTACTGCAGCATAATAATTATCTAGAAAGTACAATCGTCTTCATATAATTTGTCGAACATGGTGTTTTTTTCCTTCAGCTACTACATTCAGAACTGTATTTTTTCTCTCAGTATTTTTATCACAGTTTTCAGAGGGAGAGGAAAAACTGAAACAGTGTCTGAAACTAGAAAATTATCATCATTGAACTGCAGTCTCACACTTAAGAATTTTTGAAGGAAGAAGGAGTGACATCCAAAATGGAGTCAAAAGCTTAACATTGTTAATGGTAGAAAGATATCAAACAGGAACTGTAATACAAAGGCTATAGTAAATGCTAAGAAAAAGCAAGGAAATTATCTGTAAAGTTTATGGGATTGATGTTTTCTTGTTTTAGGAACTTGTACCTTTGCTAAATCTGTACATGCTAAGGTGTATGTAACATAGAGGCTGCTTTCAGGATATTAAGTGCAGTCATAATGTATTAATGGACTATAACATCTGGGAAAAAACAAAATATTTTCTTCATAGAGATGAATGAGAGGTCAGTTAAAATTTGTTTCGTGATTCCATGAAAGAGTAGTCCATCAAGTCAAGATCCACTGCTTTTCTTAATAACTTGGCAGTAACTAGTCTGATAGAGTAAAAATTTGTGTTCTGCCAGTGATTACTAAATCATCTTTTTGTTCTACTTTAAAAGTTTTAGGTTTGGTTACAGATGTATAATAAACATAATATAAACCCCAGGCAATTGTATATAGATGGTAATTTAGCAGCTTGAAAATGACTGTAGTTTTTAATGAGAAGTATGTTTGAAACTTCATTTGAAGAAAAATAATTTGCAAAAGAGTTTGAGAAACTCATATGAAAAATCCTAATAGTATTTTCATTGTTTGCTGAAGACTGAAAGAATCACTTTTTTTTTTTTATGTGAGGCTAGAAGTAAGATTTTGAAGAAAGTCTGTAATCTTTCCAAACTTATCTAACTAGTCTATAATTTTCAAGCTGTAGTGAATAAAGTTTCTAGAAAACCATATTCTGTCACCTTTTAATTAAACTTTTATTGTTCTTGAGACAGGTTTAGACAGGCAGATGCAAGCTCATTTATAAAGGCTCTGAGGTAGTTGGCTGTGAACTTGGAATAGGCCCCAAGCTGTATAGCAACATTAGCTGGGATTTATGCCCACTGAAACATAATCTTGCCTCTCAGGGGACTTCTAAGGAAGACTTTGAGAAAGTGGAACAGTTTTTGTGAGCCTGTGCGAACTCCTCAAATGAAAAGGGCAGCCTGGAAGGCTGGAGTAACTAGCCAATGCAAGGTGTGATTTACTTTCTCAATATAGGAAAATGTGGATTGATAATGAAAATTAAGTTTCTGTTAGATGCACTAGATAACCTGGCCAGAATATTGAAAGGGATAAGAAGAATCAAAAGGAGAACAATATAGAGCAGATTAGAGCGTTTTAGAAATCTGAAAGAGGGCTAAATTTTCAAGAAAAGTTGTGTGAGCATATTTGAAGGAACCTAATAGTGAAGAAATATGGAGATGGAGTAGCGGATTGTTTTAGAGTTCATAATACATATATCACTGAAGATGGTGAATAGAATATTTTCAATAATGTGCATGGGACAGAAGACAAATCAGAAGTATCTGAGGATCAGAATAAAAAGTCCTTTCTATAGCAACTGTAAAACTTTAATAATTTTAACTATGAGAGGTAGATTATTAATATGGGAGATAACTAGGATAAGGATTGCTTTTTTTTTGTTCTTTTTTAATGGGGCTTTAAACTTAACATGAATGATGAGAAGAATAAAAGTGAGAGCTAATTGAGGTTTGTTGCACAAATGACTGTAACAATGTGTTTCTAATTTTTACTGGGACCTTTGAAATGGGGTATGTCTTCATCAAAAAGGTCAGGATGACCAGTCACCATCTAGTGGGTGTTGATGGGAGGAGTGCCCTCCACAAGCATCCTCATGGAGACTTCTTAAGCTGAGTCAAGTGATGTGATATAGAGGTAATTTTTTAAAATCAGACAGAACTTTTAAATTTAAATAAATGCTGTAAGTAATTATTGAATATTTGCTAGCTGTTAGCATTACTGGAAGAAATCTGATATCCACAATTTAACTTCACTGTCAAAGTAAGTAATACTGTAGTGCTTCATCTTTAAAATGGACAGTGGCTTTCTGCTAGTATTGGTATACATGAACATTGTCTCTTTATACTTCTGGAAAACAAGTAAATAAAGTGTAAGAGACTTGGAAGGCACTTCAACTGTGGCTGAAGTTCAACACACAAGTTTTGTTCTCTGGAAAGCCTGTTAGATTGTTTTGTTTTGTTTTGGTTTTTTACCTTCTACTTTTGGGTCCTGGATTTGTAAGGATGAGTTAAATTCCAAAGCCTGCAACGATAAGTGTGAATGAACCTCAAATTATCATATGTCCAAAAAGCTGATTTTTCCATAGAAAATTGTTGCTGAAGACTTGAAGTGAGTTCTCCTTTGCTAAAGTCCAGAAACCAGTTTTATTACTAGTTGCTTCTATTATGTGTTTAGAAAAGTAAGATATTTTCTTAAAACAGTTAATGTATGGTAAGTATAGGAATATCATCTACATAATATATTTGCATTAATACTTCTCATATTTTAAATAATACGTAATAGTACACAAAGCAAGAGAAAAGTTGCACTATAAACAATATAAACAGCCTGAAATGCACAAATTAAGCTGAAAGATTCTTGTTTAAATGCTTCAGGGAACATTCATTTTTTCTGCATGCTTCTGTAAAACTCCATTTTTCACTGGCAGTTGCATATAAGCAGAACGTCACTTTAAGCCAGTATCTGTACCTCCTCTCCCTGGCTCTTTTGGCTCAAATACATCTGAGGCAGGGAGTTTGTAGCACTGGGGCAAATGGAACCAGAAGAATGGAAGATAATCAATAAATACAAGAAGTAACAAAAATGTTGTCACGCCAGTATTTTCAGTGCTGTATGATTTTTCCCTGTCAAGTGGCCAGTGTCATACTGGGTCCATTCCTGTTACATGATAGGGAATAGTAAAAGTATCTCTAGAGCTATTAATGTGACAAATCCCAATACTGGTTAAATAATGAGAGACCGACATTAATCCTTTATGACCTTTTGTAAAAAAGCTTCAGTATATATCAGTTTGATTTTATGATCTTTTCTCGGAGAATAAAGACCTTTTCTTACTGTGGCATTTTACAGAGATGGCAGAATCAAACCCATTCAGCACAGAATCAAACATGTAATAGTATTTACACTATTAGAGTGTTGTTACGAATTTCAGCAGAACATACTGGATTGAAACACTTCAGCAAACTTCCAAGCGAAAGAATAGGCTTGTACTGGTTCTAAGACTGAGGAAAATCAGGGAATATCTAAAGTAGCTGTTTTAGAAAGGCCCATAGGAATTAAAATATGAGAACAACCACTTTTTGCTCATTTGCTGACTCTGTAAGTGAATGTCAGCTTATATACAAGTCTAGGGGAAATAATGGTTTTCTACACTTCCTTCAGAGGAGAACCAGAAGAATTTAAGTAAAGATTGTGGCTGAGAGAAAATGAGTAAGGTTCTGTACTGCCATGACTTTCTGTTCTGAAGTACAGAAAAAGAAATCTGACTGTGCTCTGTTGCTGTCCAGCAGGTGAGTTGTTTGTTATATGTTGCTTATCTGCAGTGAGTCATATTTGGTCTGCATCTCTCCTTGCCATCCTCTCCCACTATGCTCTAGAAGTGGTAAAAATGGAAAGCCATGTTATTTTTGAGCATATAAATATATTTTTATTAAAAAAAAAAAAGAACCAATGATATTCTGATATATTCTGACACAGCAGGATGTAGGGTGATTTTTAAACAAGAGCCTCTGAAGAGTGTAAAACTATATATTCTTCAAGAATTATACTTCTTGAAGTTATAGTAACCATTTACTACTCTCTGGATATGGCCATCCAGCCAATTCCTCATCCACCGAATAGTCCATCCATCAAATCCACCTCTCTCCAATTTAGAGAGAAGGGTGTTGTGAGGGACCATGTTATAAACGTTATGGAAGTCCAGGCAGATGACACCTGTAGCTCTTTCCTTGTCCACTTCCCTCGTCCACAATATAGCTTTGTTTGCTCTCATTCCAATAAGTACTCAACAAATCTTATATAATGTGTTGTATGTAATACTTTATAGAAGAAATATGGGGAGAGCGGGGAAGCTATGTAGTTAAGTTTGTACTTAATTAGACTATGCTGAAAACATGCCTGGAAAGAATCTAAGACTTACTGATCTGTTTATTTTAGTGGGTGGAATGATCTTGGAGGCTGTGTAATTAACTGAAACCTTCATAACCTTTTGCATGTTAAGGTTTTATAATAGCTAAACATAATGATCAAGACAGAGCAGAGACAGTGACCTAGAAATGGGGCAGGGGAGCACACACTGCGGTGGGGAAGGAAACACAAAGGTCTTCTTTCGTAGGCTTAATATTACTGCAGTTGCCAGGGGTTTGGAATAGTTCTGTAATATTGCTAACTGTATCAAACTGCACACTCCAAAATCTTTTATTTTGCAACCTTAAGCTCCATTCCTACGTAATAAAATCTATAGGAGAGAGGAACATTTAAGAGTCAGACTCTTACTTTAGCCTTCTTAATGATAATAGCTGCTGCACAAGTTCATGTTTCATACATCTCAGAAATCTAGCTGGTATTTCACACAGCTCAGAAATCTAGTATTCAGTAGCAAAAGTATACTTACTGTTGTTCAAAACCAACAAGAAAATCCAACAGTATTGAGGTTTACCAGTGAGATCTTGAACTCTACCAAGACATCAATCTTTAGCAAAACTGGCACTTCAAGTAATACAAAATTCAGTGAATAACCCCACAACACTCATTCTGCTGTCTATGAAGGAGACTTACTGCACACAAAACACATCTCTGTTTGTCTTTAGCCTGTACAGAATAAAAGCAACATATAAATGATGTATTGTTAAATTATAGGCTGCTAAATTTTGTAACTATTATGTTGTGTGCTGTGTACAATCTTTCACTTCTATGCATTTAGTACCAGCCAAAATTATTTATTTTTATTTTTATGTGACTGGTGATAATCCTCAGGGCAAGCTCTGTCTCACTAATGACATATACAAGATAGTGTTGAAAGGGGGTGAGAATACTTTGGTATTCTTGAAGCACAGTTGTACCTACCCTATGATCAGACTTGTAGGAATCTAGCGAAGGAGCTGACCCAACTTAAACAGTCTGGTCTGTTCAGGCTTTCTAATAACATCTTCATGAAGTTGCTCGAGCAAGTCTTCCAGTTGCAATTAAAAGCACGTTATGTTTTCTGCTTTTAAATAGTTCCCACGGTGTTTTGTAAGCCTGAATTCAAGAATTTGAGCTTGAAATATCCTAGTTCTTCGTATTTCTGTTTTTCATGGTTCTGAATCTAGATTGACATTGTTTTGAAGTTAACTAAACTTTTAGAGAACTTAACGTTGTTGGAAGGATGTAATACACTGCAAAGAAAATGTAAGCCTGTGTTTGGGGGTAGTTTTTTTTGTTTGTTTTGGTTTGGGTTGGGGTTTGGTTTCGTTTTCTTAGGATTGGTGGTGGAGCGTTGTTTCATTTTGCGTAATACAATGTGGATTTTTGCCCACTGGCATGTGCTAATGTATAGTATGTTTGGTACTTAAAAATACTACAAGCCAAACAGAAACCAGGAGAGTCCATATGAACTGGTGAAATAACAGTATCTGGGAAACTGGTCATCCAAGACCTCTAATAAAATTTATAAATGTAAATGGAAAGTCTAGTATTGAGCCCGTTAGGTTTTTATTATTTGGATTTCAAAATTGTGCTATCTGATAAACAGTTGCTTTGGTTTAACAAGTCCTGATGTAATTCCAGAATATTGAGCTAATATTCTATGTAATTGTCTCCTTGGCTTTTGTTTAATCCTTCTGAAAATTTAAATTTTTAACTTCTTTATTTTCTTCTCAGTATTTTTATAGGTTCCTTGCTCATCTTTTGTGAAGTACACTTTGTTATGCGTTCAACCTAAATGTTTATTCAAACAGATGTACATAATTATAAGGGAGAGCAAACAGCTGCATTTTGTTATTTTCTGACCCCTTCAAATATAAGCTTTCTGTTGCATTTGAGTGTTGATTATAGCATAGAAAGACATTAAAGTTTATTTACAATAGAGTGCCTCTACTTTTAGTACAGATATACTTTTAGTATAATTAACATTAAATGAGTTTCCCTGAATTTTGTGAGAGACAAACAATAACATTGACAACAACTTCTGTTATTATTGCTTCCTGCCTAAAAAACCCCTTGGTTTATCCAATGTATGATACATAAATACCCATACATTGCAATATATTAAATGAAACACGATATTGCAATATACCTTGTGCTGCGTACCATCTTGAAAAAATACCGAACCTGTATAATATGCCTATCATCTACTGATAGAATTACCAGTTTATCTGTTTCAGTTGTACTTTTAGTGTAGAAACTTCTCAAAGAATGAGGTAGGGAAATAATTAGTCAGAAAAGAAGTATTTCGGACAGAATATGTAAAACTCCAAAATGATTTTTGGGCCTAGGGGAGTGATCTGGAGTCCAGGGAAGTACATCAGTGTGAAGAGAAAAACTGTTAGGGCATGGAAAGCAATTAGAAACTTGGATACAAATGTTGCAGCCTGGGGAAGAACATTTGTCTTTCATGGTGGATTAAAACTGCTTCAGCCATTGACACACTTCCATGTTGTGTCTGTGTATCATAAACAAAATACGTTGTGTTACTGAAATTAAATGTTAAGGTAGTTAGAAACAGAAATAATAATAGAGAATATAACATAAAATGTGAGGTTTCTTGTAGTTGTTTTTGACTGCCTCCTAATTTTTTCTGCTGTTTCTACATAGCAAGAGTACACTCTCATTTGTTACATTTATTCTACAGGTACAATAAATCTTCCTTTTATGGTATTATCTACTTAGAAAATATCACTAGCCATGGAAGCAAATATTACATGTGTATTGTCAGCTTCCTTTTTTGTGACTAATTGTAAAGTGCTTTATAAATGTCAGCATGTGAATTGTGGGCATCTGTGCCTGCCAATTGGCATGCTTTGCAGAGTTTATTCAACTTCTTAAGATAACTAAAAATTTATTCTTTAAATTAATAAAATCTGCATAAATCTGTGTCCTACAATTGAAAAGGAAGCATAGAATTTTATTAAAGAAGTAGCATTAGGTTGCTTTAAACTATTTGCTTTAAGCTGTATTCTTTAATATCCCACCTTGTTCTGAGGGATTGTCTGAACAAGGAGATTTCAAAAAATATTTCCTGATTTATTGTACAGTGAATATATCAGCACAGTTGAAAAACTCAAGTACGAGTTTCGCTGTGTTCTAAGTATTTTGACCAACAGTCTAAAAGAAATCACTATTAATAAAAAATTATAGCATTCAAAACTGATTTGCAGTGCAGGACTCTTCCAGTCTGCTTCCTGAAAATTTGATCTGTGTTATTTCAGCTTGGAACGCCAAAATCAGTAATCAGTTTTAGAAATGATGATCATATCTGAAACTAAGGAAAGGTAAAAAACAAAACCAAAAAAACCCAAAAAACCCCCGAAACAAAACAAAAACGAAACAAACAAACAAAAAACCCCACAAAAACAAACACCACACACACACCAAAAAAAACCCAAAAAACCAAACCAGATCTTTATTTCAAGTTCACCAGTATTTTTCAGGTTCTTAAAGGAACAAATAAATTGTAAAGTACTTTCTGGAACTTAAGCACTGCCATACAACTTTTTAATGTAGCAACAGAGAGCTAGCAACCACAGATCCTTAATATCTTTTTTCCTTCAATGCAATTGTTCTCTCTCATACTGTAGGGTAAATAATGGATCTCTGCTATGGTTATCTCCCCTTATGAGGGCGCTGTGTAGCAGGGTTCTTTTGTCTCCATTATATATTTATCTGAGGGAGTAGGAGGCCTGTTCCTGTTAATTAGCAAGAACAGACAATACTTTCTATATACTGTAACTTGAGACCTGAAAGAGTCCATTCCATGTGAATGCTCCCTCTTCCCCCTGCCCTGCCTTTTTTTTTTTAAAAAAAAAAAAAAAAAAAGTGTTTCAGCTACTTTCAGCTATGTCAGGAACAAGGCTTTGAAATCCTCTAAGAATTCTGGCACAGCTTTTAATAAATGAAAATAGCTATCTGTAATGCATTAGTGCATTACAGGACTTTCAAATCACTGCACCCAGACTGTGATGAATCACAGTATGAAGTGAGGATAAATGTGCTGAAAAACACAGTGAGAGGCTGCTTGCTCCTGCCATGTTAACTTCAGCTGAAGATAGTGTTTTAAAAACGTGGAAGTTCTCACCTTGATTTTCAGGCTCTACTGTTGAAAGGGGGTTGTAAGTCACCTAATCTAAAGCTTCATTGTAATGAGCAACTGTGTCCTCTGATACTGTTCATACATTGATCAAATTCCCTTTATAGCTTTAGTCCTGAAGCCTTTCTATTATGTATACATGTTTAAAGTATCTTTCCAGCTATATACTAACTGTATGTACTACATATATTTTGGTCACAATATAACAACGAGAATGCTAGGAATTAATTCCTTTAGGCTGTAATAGCAATCAGAAAGTGAGAAACTAGAGAAGAGGATGCTTCCTTGTTTGTACTGAAATCCTGTTACCTTTCAAGTTCATGGCAAACTTCATAGAAACAGAATTGTGATATATTTTGCCCATTGTTCTAAGTCATTCATCAGAAGGGATTTGACTGATGCTGATTTGCAAATATTGAAACAAGTTCTCACATGGACAGCACACATTATTTTGGACACTTATGAAAAGAACTTTTTTGCAGAACACACTGCACACAAACCTTGCATGGAGCTGATTTTTCTGATATCAGAAGCCTGGTTAAATACTTAAAGTAATAATTAAGTGTCCTGATAAATGATGCAAAGCAACTGGTAATTCATCAATTGATATTGCATAGTATAGTACAGAAACATTCATATCGTTTTGACCATGCCATGTTAGTGACCAGACGCTAAAAAAAAGAAATAATTTTTCTAGCCACAATAACTAATAAAAATTACAAATTTACAGTGGAATGTATTTCCTGCATCCTTGAGTATAACAGATTGTCTTCCTATATCCCTGATTTTTTAATAGAAGGAAGCCATTTACTGAATTTGCTGAAATAATTTACTAAAAGCATCCAAACTGCATTTTTGTAGGAATGCTGTCTCAATAATAATGTGGAGAAATCTGTACTAGCAATAAGATCGTGTCCATGAAACAAAATATTCCACACTGAGCATCAAAAACTGGCTTGATCTTGTAGCTTAACTTGGACAAATTTTTTTCTTTGGGGAGAAATTATTTCTAAACACAGAGGCTAATAAAATGTTGTTTTTTTTTTTTTCTGGGTGACATTAAAAGCAGTTCTGTTCTTGGTTCAGTCGTTTGTTATACAAAAAGCAATGACAAGAAAGGAAAATAAAATCACTCTAGAAATTACTGGGCTTTAGATTATCAAAATCAATAGTAACACAAACACATCAGTTTCAAACCAAAGGAAAAGAAAAATAGAGTGGAATTAAGGATTTGACACCATTGTAAGGAGTATTAATGTTGTAGACTACCCTGGGTTATATCACTCCATAAAACTGATTTTCATCTCCCCATCTGCAAGGATTTCTGAGGAAAAAAATCCTGAAAAGGCTTCTGAGTTGTTTCTTTACTCTGAAGATTATAAAAATCCCTCAGAATGGGGTAGTGCCTTTTTTCCCCCAAACCATACATTACACTTCCATCAGAAAAGTTAGACATCTGTTTTGCAAAATGTTCTTTCCTACTTAACCTGCCAACAGTGGCATATACTGTAGAAACTACTTGATTATGATGTCGAAGCAAAAACACTTTAATGCAGAGAATATCCAATTTATGATCTCCTTTTTCATTTTGCAAGATCTCCTGCCAACTCTAAAAAAAGTTTGCCTCTTTCAAAAAAAGATTTGCTAATACTAGAAATATGAAATCTTGTGGTAACTCATTTTCTCTGCTAATGCAAATCAGAGCTCTTCCCAGGATATTTATGATGCCATTCTTAGCTCAACATCGGTCTGACCAAAAGTATGTGTGCTATTTTAGGTGCTGAAAGAGAGACTGAGGGCAGACAGATTTATTGCAAGTTCAAAGGTAGAAGCCCAGGAAATGACTTCAGAATAGATGAAATACTTATCAAGTACAGCCAGTTCTCTTGTTTCAAACATTAATTAGAGATTTAATGTTTTCCCTAGAGAGTCAAGTAGTTTCGTTTCAGCTGCATTGATCTACTGCAACTGTATACAATTAACTAATATTTGATGAGTAAACAGTTGTATGTAGGTATCTTTTATAACTTGTTCTATCTTCAGATAGTAAATAGGAAACACAGGTAAGCATGACCTGTTATTTTAATGTTCAGATTAATAAACATAACATAAAAATTAACGCAATGTAGTATTTAGGTTGAATGTTCAATATTTAGATTTCTGGTTTTTGTAACTTAGTCAAGGAGAAATTAATATGCTAGAACAAAAATAAATACACCATAAATGTGGACTAAGAAGTCATTAAAATGCTTTTGAAAAATTACGGTACATTTTCCTAAGGTTATAATTTTCAAGGATATGATTGCCATAGAAATTTAAGCTTCATTACACAAAATTGTAATTTTTACCATGTGTGAGATTTTTTGTTTGTTTGTTTTTCAGCATAGAAAGAAAATCTACACAGGTATCATTCAACACTTTGGAATCAAATGAAAAATAGATGAGTCAGTCAATTATATCTCTTTAGCCACTTGTGATTGTAACTGTGTTTTAGAATTTGAGATGAAACATTTGTAGTAGACGTGTTGGATTTTTTCTTTAAAAATACTTGTCACTATGTTAGTACCATATTCCTGTTTTATATTTAATGTAAGGGAAGTTCTCTAATAAAATACAGGTATGAATGTGTGTACTCTCTCTAAACTAATATTGTTTTTTAAAAATATGAAGCAAATTACTGGCTAATTGGTCTGGCTTCTTAGCTGTGCATTACTAAGAAGAAAGCCATTTAAGTTTCGTATCTATACATTCATGCAGTTTTATTCAGTTCATATATGTAGCTGATTAATTAAAATGATCCTAAATAGGAAATTATTGTATGTAGATGAAAAAGTAAGCTACAAAAAAACATGCCTTCAAATGTTTTTAAAATAAATGTTAAATAAGAATTTTGGAAATATATTGAAGAATATAATTTCATTAAAGCTTGATTTGGTTTTAAGTCAACGAAATGATTTAGGTCTGGAATTTTCATTGTGCTATGACTCTACCATTTTCGTTACATGGATTGATTTACTGTACAGCTTTTAACGTTCATGCTATACACTGAGAAAAAGACTTAGACTTTTCATATGAAAGAGTTGGTCTTTGAAGCTTTTTTCCATAGCTCCTCCCAACAGTCTATTCCAGTTTCACTTAGAAGTAGTGTTGAAGTAGTGGTTTTCTTGCACCAATGTTTTGAAGATTTCTCTGCTGCAGAAACTAATTTAAACACTGGGTTGCTATCATGGGAACTCAGGGTACTGTACTGTTCAATAAAATGGTTTGTAATAATGCTATTTGCCTTTGTACAAAAAAATGCTTAAAGTAACTTAAAGTAGTTTTAAAACAAATGTATTTTATGTTTCCCTCAGTGCTCATCTTTGTAGTATTAAGGACTGAAAACATAAATTATCTCATTTTGTGGGATTTCATAGTACTTTTTTCTTTATTCAACTTATTGGAATCTTTATTTCTGGATCACTGCTTTCTTTTTAATTGGAGAGAATATAGGGGGGAAATATTTTTAAAAGGTAGTTAGGCAATAAGTGTTTACATTGGTTAAGTAAGATTCAGTTGTAATCACTTCTCTATAGCTTTTGCAGATCAGCTTTTCTTATTTTCACATGGGTTCTGGTAATGGCATTGTCACAGAGGACAGTGACTATGGTTACTAGTCATGGACAGAGATTTGTGTTGTATGCCCTGCTGTAATAATAGCTATAAAGACTAAGGGATTAAAACCTAGAATACGTGATAAGAAAAGGTGTTATATTTTTCACATGAAAATATTCTGTATTTATCTCAGTTATGTTCACTTCAAAATCTCGTCTCATGTAAAGCATTTTACCCACACTTCACTCCCTCTGCCAGGGTGGGGGTTTAGATTGGATATTAGGAAAAATTTATTCACCAAAAGGGTTGTCAAGCATTGGAATAGGCTGCCCAGGGAAGTGGTTGAGTTTTTTCCAACCTAAATGATTCTATGATTTAACTCCTGATTAAAATGCAAGATCCCTCACTGGAAAGAAATGACTGTTGAAATGATAGAGCAATTAGACCAAAACCATTCTGCAAAAAATAACGCTGCCAGTATTTTAATAAGTATACTGCACAAAAATTTATCCGCGAACATAATGAGCCTTGGTTCTTGGAGAGGTTATATTCTGTGAGACAAGAGATTCGAAGATATGTGAGTGCTACTCATCCGTTGTAGTTGCACGTTTCAGAAAAACAAAGAAGGTCGTAACATTATTTGACAAGAGGAACCTGCATAGTAAGAGGGTTTTTTTGGGAAACATTAATATTTTGCCTTTGGAAGACTATACTCGGTAGAGAGAAGATGTAATTTGACAACATGAAGTATCAATGAGCTTCAATGCCCTGTGAGAAGTAGTAGAAATAGCGTTCTAAGGAAGTACTCTGAATTGGCTGAAATTTTGTTTTCTGGGGTATTCATTTTGTGACTACTAGCAGACAGAGGTAGGAAATGAGCATTTATTAAGGGAGGACTTTAGGATATAAAGTCCTCATATTTTTCAATTATAAATGTGAATTTTCAATATATATGCGTACACCTGTTTGTATAAAATGTGTATATATGTTGGCAATGGGTCCTTTTGGCACCCAAATCACAGGAAAGATATCAGAGATGCTTGAGAGAATGAATGCAGAGAGCAGACAATGCCAATATCAGAGGCGATTCCTTCCTCTCCTCTACTCTGTTGTGAGTGATAAAGAGCCAGGTTCTTAAGTACTCTCACATGCCTGAATAGTGATAGAGAAAAAAACAACCTTACTTCTAGCATTTGGAAAACGGAAAACCTCATTGTGGTCATAAAAAAACTCCAATATATTTACTCAAGCAACCACATGAGCAGAGGCAAAGCTATTTCAGGTCCACAAGCAGAAGTATCCATTTTAGTAGATAGTATATATGTCCTGGCAAAATGTAGATTTGTCCCTGCCTACCTATTAATGTAGATAAACAGATAGTTAGACATGAACTTGGTTTTTTTTAATAAATTGTTTGCTTAATCCACAACTTACAGATTTATCGCTTTTTCCCTTCAATTGTTTTGTGCTATCTGATTCTGGTTTTGATGCTTAGTAATCTGACTGGAGTGATGATTGTTTATGTTTTCATGGTATGTGAGAGTTATGCCAAGTACACATTATTTGGATATCTTCTGGATATCTTTAAGTGTAAGGTTGCCTCAACTGTAATTTCATGATCGTCTCTTTTAAACTTTTAAGGCTGGATATTTGTATTATCCACATTAATGTCAAATTCTATTGTTGAATATTATTTGTCTCTAAACTACCTGTGAGTTCTACAGATTAAATAATTAAACTTCTAATTTCTCCTTTCTGTACTCTTTCTAATTCTGGAGTATTTCAGTGGAGGTGATAAATATGGTATAGCCAGTTCCAGAGAGGCTTGTATCCATGATCTGCAAGTGCGACATTAATGACATTTTCTGTGTATTTTTTTTCATGTCATTCTTCTTGCATGCTAATATGCTCATTGCTTTCTTAATCATATTAAAAGACAGGAAAATTAACACAACAATCTATATTATTTCTCAGCTTTCTAGTGAGTTAATTTAGATGCCTTCAAGTGTGTTAGTAGTCTAAACTTTTCCTCCATTAATTTTAAAAGACTTTGCATTGGTGTCTATGATTTTATCACAAAATATACTGACCTGACATGATCAGTTTGGGGGAATTCCAAAATCAGCATGTTGGCTTCTCTGACCCGTGTGTGCTGTGAAGCTGTATGTCATCCTACAAACATTCTAAATAATTTTGAAGGAAAGCAATATCCCAGTAAAAATGGATAATGTGAAGAACTTATTTTTAAAAAAAGTACTGCTTTGGGTGCTGCCAAGTACATACTTGTCTTTCATATCCTATGATAAAATCTATTTAGGGTTTTAACTTTTATTTTATAATAACATCGACATTTTAAAAGTATTGATATTCTTTCTTTGAATAATGAACCCATCTTGAGATCACTGTTGGTACAATAATACATTACTAAATGTTTAGTGTTCCTTTTTATATAGATTACCTATGCACATAGCTATTTCATCATTTGGATATAATCACAACTATTTGACTTCTGTGGACCAATATATGACATGCTTTAAGATCTTTAAGATCTTAATACCAGGACACTTGGCATCCATGTTGGTAAATACAGATTGTTACATGTAAGTCTACTGGACTCTTCCCTCCGGTAATGAAGATTTGGTTTTCTGGTACTGTCTGTTTGTTTGGGGTTTTGTTTGTTTGTTTGTTTGGGGTTTGGTTTGGTTTGGTTGGTTGGTTTTTTTCCTTTTTTTTTCTTGTTTTTTTTTTTTTTTTTTTCTTTTTTCCCTTCCAACCTCATTTCCACCCCCTCCAAAAAAAAAAAAAAAAAAAAAAAGTATTTCGTGTTAGCTGGTCTTTGAAAAGGGAATACTTTGAAAACAGTTTCTGCTGAAGCATTTCCACAATCAGTGTTCTTGGAGACTTCCTGTATACAAGCCAATTGATTCTCTAATGTAGAATTAATTGAACTCTGGTAGATCTACTTCTTAGGCCATGAAAACGTAAAAAGAAAAAAGAATACGCATAGAACTCTTAGTTATTTTAGTGCTACTTGCAGGTGATTTCAGTTTTATTATGATGGCTATTTTATTTCCAAGGTTTACGAACATGTGTTCTTCCTCAGATTAATATAAAGTCAAGATATGAATACAAAAAGCATGAGCTTATAACTCAGCGAATTATAACAGTTTTGGCAAGTAGTATGTTGAGCAAAGATAGGGCTTTTCCCATAGTCTAAACACTAATTTCCAAAATATTTTTCGTTTTAGATTGATTATCATTACTCAAACTTTCCTTGGGGCTATATATAGCCCAGAGTACATATGTTCCTTGCACAATCCTGATTAGGCAAGTATATTTTAAAGGCAAAAATTGACTGTCCTTAAAGAAGACTCTACCTGTCATTGAGGCAAGCAATTTAGCAGCTAATGTAAAAACTTCATAAGGATAGATTATAAAAAGAAAAAAGATTCTTGTGATGACAGAGCATTGCACTAATATATCACACCTGAAACTAATGATTAACTCCATACTTTATTGGATAATTTTAATGAATTTTAGTATAGCTTCAAGACATAACACATACAGTCATTTTCAGATTTCTCATTTTTATAGCCATCAGCAGACTATATCTTAATGGCACTTTGAAAAAGAATGATAAAGGAGTTATAAGAGTGGCTAAAATAGATTTTCTCAGCCACATACTGTGCTATATGTGACTCCAGAGTCTAAAGAACATATAAAGCACAAAACAGTATAAGAGTCACATGTCCATGAGTCAGTAATGCCCTATGTGATACAAGAACTCATAAGATGGAGTGTTGTGCAGATACACCAGTGTGGCTATATAATGCACTTTAGCTTCCACAGGTTTTATTAGCTTTAACAGATTGCTTTGAGTATTAAAACACGAGTAAAATTAAACATGAGTATTTCTCTTCCAGTTGTGGAGTTAACATAGGTGTTCAAAGCCTGTGCAGGTGACACCCAAATTCCATTAACCAGCCTTTCTTCAGTTTTCCTCTTCTCACCATAATATCTCCTAATCAGGATCTTTTAGATTTTCATCATCTGATCTTTTTCCCTTACCACAGCACAGTTTCAACTCTGAGCACAACGAACCTGTGGGGATTTTTTTGTTGTTGTTTTCCCAGCAATTGAATTCTAGTTTTTGAGGAAAAATAATAGCTGTCTCCTTCCCATTCTCACTGATACAGTATTATTGTTCTCATTTGTCACAATTACAAATTTTAGTTTCGTATATTTCAATCACGTTTCATTAAAGCATTGTATGTCTACACTGAACTTTTAACATTACGATAAGTATGTAGAATGAACAGTCATCTAAAAACCAGCAGAACACTGGTCTGGTTCACCCAAATTATCTATGTTGATAATTTTTAAGATAGATAAAATTTGGTACTATGTGCATTTGAAGTACTGTTGTTTATCACTGAGGAACACTGGACCTATTCTCTCTGCTTCATTCTGTAGATTCAGTTTATGTAAGGGAGCTCAAGGAGGTTATGTCCATACAAATACAGCACTGTATCTCTTTTGGCACTTGGCCAAAACAGTCTTGTGTGTTTTAATAAAAACCTTCTTGCATATACTAGTAAAACGAATTTATATCAGTGGAGAAATATAACAAGAATTAGAAGAAAATGTTAGATTATTATTGATGGACTCTTTGAAGCAGAATAGACAAATCTGTGGGAAACAGTTCACATAAAGTTCATGTTGTGAATGATACAGTGTGATTGAATGAATCAATGCTTCATTTTAAGTAGAGTTGAGACAAAGGATTTTATATTCAGGTGGCTACAGATCCACCTATTTATGTTATTCAAATGGTGGAAGGTTGCTAACTCAATTGCTTCCTATCTCCCCCTATAGTCTTATTACTTGTGTTATTAAAAAGTTAAAAGAAAATGTGCCTGGGTTTCACTCTCCAACAGCTGCAGTAGTACTGAACCATTCTACCGTGTTTTAACGTACTGGTCCATACAATCTCACATTTTTTAATTAAGATCTGTGTAATGTCATCTGGCATTGACAGCAACCTTAACTTTATTACATTCTAAGCTGGACAATGTTTAGGAAAATCCCCTTTAGTTCTGTGACTTATTTGGTCATCAAGGGAATAACCATCATCAGCATCCTTACACCTACTCTGGAAGATGGAAAGGTGAGAAGCAGAACTGTCCTCCTACCCCTATTAAAAAGTATGAATATAAATTTGGTAAGAACTAGAAACTGAACAGGGACACTCTTCCCAGGCTTAGATCAGCATAATGGGCACAGGGACAGGTTAAGACTTCTGCAGTCTTTCCACAGCATGAGGAGGAGGTTATTATTTTCTCCTGTTCTCCTTGTAAAAAGAATACAATGTCTTCATGTGTTGGATTCAGAAACTAACCATTGCTGCCAAAAGGAAACTGAGAACAGGCATTTTGGCAGTCTTCGTGAGGCTACTATCCTCAAAGAAATCTGTTTTTCTTCTTAATTCACAACTTAGACATTAATGTATAAATGAAATTATGTCAAAGTTTAGGAAAACTTAGGAGAACAATTGTTATTATGAATTAGCATATGATTCATATATTGCATGCTATATTTATTAAAATTAGAAATCAATTTAGTAACTGTCATTTACTTGGTATTAAGCTGGGTCTATCTGGACAAAAACAAGCAGCAAGCAACCCCACCACCTGACATTCCTGTTGTTTCTGTTGTCTAAAGGGAGAAGTTTTCTGTGGATCTCGTTCTGTGACTTCAAAATGGGTACATTCAATCGATGGAAAAATATAATTACTGTCCTTAAGATAATTTATCACCAAACTACATTTGTGACATCAGTCATTATGAGGTCTAATGCATGTAATTGGCAAATGTGTTTGCATCGCATACTTTATTCTAATTGACATCTACCATATTGCTGCTGACAGCTTTTCAGCCCAGATGAATGCTGTTTGCCAAGAGCTATTACTACTTTGCTGAGGTAGTTGTATGCAGATACATTATAGTGAAGGTACAGAAAAAAATTCACTATGTTTTTTTTACCGCTCAACTGTCTAGGTTCACTAGTTCTGAATAGCAAGGCTTTGACATTCATCAAGTAGATTCTTGACAGTTTGACGATATGTCACTTCTAAGAGTTTGTACAGTACACCAAAAGAGGACCATTGAAATACTGAAAGGTTACTCTGTGCTTTGAAGCACTGAATATAATTCATGCAAGACTGAAACTTTATAATTTAAATCACTGAAGAAAAATGTTTTACTAAAGAAACTACCATTAGACATTTTCTCTCTTGTAATAAGATTACATTTTGTCATCAGTACTCATGCAAGAGGACAATGAAAGTTAATTTTATGAGTTATTGAAGGCCATAAGAGACTTTCTGGAGACATTAAATAGTCAGCATACCTACTATAGTGACATCCTGTCAAACCATAAATAGTGGCCTATCACTCTTGGTGGACTAAATCATGATGTGCTGTTGCTTGCATTTAAAGGTCTTGGGTAATAAAGATAAAATAACTGTAGCTCTAGTGAGATCAGGATGTTTATATTTGGTATCTTGGCTATAATTACTTCACCTAAAAATCTTTGGAAGGGACGAAAAGCTAGTGAAGCACAGTGTTACTGTATTAAAGTGGTTATACAGTTCAGATATAGTAAATATATTGAAAGTGTAAATCACATTCAGTTGACACAATATAATGAACATTAAAACATGAAAGCTACATGTTGAGCCAGTTTTTATAGACAGTTGTACCTAAAAAAAAATCCTTTGTTTTAATCATTTGCAGGACTTTTTTTTTTTTTCTATGTATTAAGGCATATTTTATCCTTCTGCCAGAGGTCCTTGGAATTTCTTGGCTGTTGAAGACTACACACGGCAAAAGTCAGACCAAATTATAAAGTTAGATTAAAGCAAAGTGTTATTTCAGAATTTGAAGGTGCTATTAGGTTGAAGCATATTTTAAGTTGCTGTTTTCTGTGTTCTTCTTTGCAACTTTTAATAATTGAGAACTTCACTTTTAAAACAAAATTTCATTTCATTTTAATACAGCTTATAGATTCAGTAGCTAATAGCCAGCTGAGAGCACCTTACTTTAAGTATGCTGTCCACAGTAGATGGACTGATCTGAGTTCTTTCAGTCATATCTGGATTTTATTAAAAAAATACAGTTTAGAAGGGAAAGAAATGGCTATAAACTTCCCTCCATTTTTCGTAAAAGAAGAATTAATTTAGAGAAACATTTTTAGCTTTAGTAAGCTATAAGAGTTTACAAGTAAGTATTGTTCCAACTTCTCTAGGTGTTGGGTAGCAAGTCTTTTTCTCATGTTATTTTCTCATACCATGCTTATAATAAGATATTCATTAAATTCCTATTGCTCTAACTCACCTTACTAGGCAGCATGAATTGCAACACAGCTTCATAACAACTTACAACATACATATTTTTAAAGAGTTGTCTATATAATATTTTCATAGTATCCACCTGTGAGGTATGTGGGCTTCCACAGACCATGTATAACATATTAATAATATAAGTAACAAATTTGCTGCAAATTTTCTTTTTAAGCTTGCTATCAAAGCCACATTTTCAGAAAGTGTGACAGTTATGCAACAGTAAAGACTTATGGTTAGATTCTTCATAAATAAAGTAGTTTGATATTTTCAAACAGGAAACGCACTACTTTTCATCTTAAGTAATTTTTTTTTTCAGTTTCATGCTTCTTCACAGTAATTTTCTCAGAGTTCTTATTGGAAATTAATTTCATATTTTCAAGATAGTAATTGGACATAACTTTTCTACAGAGGCCATGTTTTCTATAACATACATTGTACAAGAGAGATGTATTTATAGCTGTAGAAAACAAAATCATGTCTTCCATATTATGAAAGGCAAAAAAATGATGGCAACAATAAATGTGATAATCTTGTTTATATGAAACTGAAAATGTGTTACTTAGACTGTAAATGATACATCCGTAACCAAATGAAATGCTTCTGAAGGTTGCCTTAACTATCGGCATGGAAAATAATTGAAAAAATGGTGAGAAACCTCAAAGTAGATATTTCTACGAAATCTAAATAATTTTTTTTTAGCATAGTGCTAGGCAATATATAGCAACCATTCTCAAACTTTAAATGACACGACCTTTCTTATACTGTGTATCTGCTTTTTGCAAAACCATTCATCCATACCCTGCATGTGTCTGTTTCAGATAGCAATACCTTATTTGAAAAGGAAATTAGCTTTCCACATATTTTAAATATATGACAAATAACCATATGCAAATGGTATAGTGTTATTTAATTAATTTTTTAACTTTTTTTTTTTTCCAAATTTTCAAAAACCCAATAAACACTCACTATAATTTTAGGTTTTATCACAGAGTTATTATTTAGGTCAGAAGGGACATCCAGAGGCTACCTAGTCCAACATCCTACTCAAAAATAGGTATAATGAAATGAGGATGGTCGTGGTCATGTTGAGTCTTGAACATTCACAGAATGTAATCCACCACATCTTTTTGCAACCTGTTGCCCTGTTTCACCACCATCATCATAATTCCACACACCACCCCCTCCCTGAGTATCTATTTGAAAAGTCTCATGTTTCCAATTGTGTTTCTCACTTCTTGTCCTGCCACTGTGCACCTCTGGTAGGAGTCTGGCATCATCTCTGCCTCTTCCGATGAAGTAATTGTACATAGCAAGAAGGTGTCTCTGTAGCTTTCTCTTCTCCAAGCTCAACAGGCCCAGGTCTCTCAGCCTTGTGCACTGTGCTTTCCAGTCCCCTGACCATTTTGTTGGCCTTTTGCTGGAGTCACTCGGTATGTTGATATCCTTCATGTACTAGGGAGCCCAAAACTGGGCATAGTATTCCAGATGTGGTCTTACAAGTCCTAAGCAGAGAGGAAGGATCACTTTTGTGAACATGCTGCCTACACTCTTAGTAGTACATATTAGGATGGAGTTGGCCCACACTACACAGGCACAACTACTGGCTCATATTCAACTTGCCTACCAGGACCCTCCAGGGCCTTCTTTGCAGAGCTGCTTGGCGGACAGTTGACCCCCAGCCTGCCCCTCCTTGCTGCATGAGGTGTTTCCATCCCAGATGCAAATCCTTACACTTGCTCTTGTTCTACTCCACGAGCTTCCGGTCAGCCCATTTCTCTGGCCTGTTCAGGTTCTTCTTCCTAGCAGCCCTGCTATCCTCCAATTCCATGCCATCCACAGGCTTGCTGAGAGTGCTGTCTGTCATCCAGGCTGTCAACAAAAATGTTAAACTACCAGCTGGACTTTGCACCACTGATCACAACTCTCTGAGCTGTGGCAGTCCATCCAATTTTCCATCTACCTTTTAATCCATTTGTCCCAGCCTGTTTCTTACCAGTTCGGTAGTAAGGAGACTGTGGGAGACTGTGCCAAAGGCTTTCCTAAAATGAAGATGCACAACATCAACTGTCTTCCCTGCATCCACTGATGCCAGTCACCCCACCACAGAGAGCAATGAGGGTGGTCAGGTGTGATCTGCCTATGCTTGCTGCTCGGACAAGAAATGGATTCTGAGAAGATCTGGTCCACAACATTTGTAGGGACGCAGTTAAGGCTGGCCAGCCTGCAGTTCCCCAGGTCCTGCTTTTTACTTGTCTTGAAGAGGAGTGTGACAGCAGCTGCCTTCAAGGCATCACATACATTTCAAAAAGGACAGGCAGCAGCCTTGCAGTGACATCTGCCAGCTTCATGAACACCTCTGTGGACGCCTCCCACTTGGGCCCATGGTCTTGCAAGTGAGTTAAGTGATCCACTCCCCCTGCCTCTCCTGTGGGTGCTGCTTCATGCCTACAGACTACATTAGGTGGCTCAGGGACATGGGAAGCTTGAGAAGAAGCCTTACCAGTGCAAACCGAGGTGGAAAAAGACATGGAGTACCTCAGCTTTTTGCCCAAGCCTTGTCGCTAGGCTCCTGGCCCCACAGAGTGGAGGTGCCGGCCTCCCTGCAGCTCTTGCCTTGATGCCCCTGTGCAGCTTCACACCGCCGCCCCTCGCACCCACTGCCTGACTCTTCCATGCCTGCAGTGGGATCCACAGCTGCTCCTGGTGGGGGGGAGTGCAGGCTCTGAGCCGACCTACCCCGCCTTATGCCAGCAGCTACCGCTCTCTGCAGCCACGAGCCCGTCAAAGCAGGGCTGCCTGTCACACGGTGCATGACGCTGGGGCGGGAGTATTGGCTGCTCTTTGTGCGCTTGATTTTTTTTTTTTTTTTTTCTTTTTTGCTGGGGTGTCTCTCTCAAGAAGTAAGGAAGTGCCTTGTAGGTTCTGGAGCTGTTGTTTTTGTCCTTCAAAGGCTTCCCCCCTCCAGGCTTTAAACTGTGTAGTTGAAGAGAGGCAGCCTTTGTGCACAAGGAGGGAGAAGTTCATGAGGGCCCTAGTGGAGCAGCCACCGCTGCTGGTGGGAAGAGTAGCCAGGTTGAAGGAGGCTGTGGAGCTAAATCCAGTCTATGTGAGAGGTAAGTCTTCAGCTTTCTCACCAGAAGGTTTTAGGAAATGATAAAGCTAACTATGCAGGTCACCATTTTGTCATGAGAAGAAAAATAAAGGAGGGTTTAAAAAAACCCAGCCTTGGAAAGGGAAAAGGGGTTATTTTTTTGGATGGGGGGGGGGGTGGGGGTGGGGGGTGGTTGGGTTTTTTTGTTTTGTTTTTATTTTTTAGATTTTATTTATCTATGAGGTTTGTGAGCGATGTTGGGTAGAAGTCTAGGCATGTGCTGCTGGAAGATAAGAAAAATAAAGCAAAAAAGGAGACTGGAATGAGCAGATAATTCTCTGACACTATTTTGATAGATATTCCTTATCTGGAATGCTATTATCATGGAAGTAGTAGAATTACAGGGCTGAGCTGCTTTTCTTAGGATCATTTTGTCTGTTAAGGGTGCGGTGTTAAAGAGTAGAGAGGCCAAAGAAAGTCTCATGAAAACAATTAGTACTTAAAATGGGATACAGATGTTACCACAGTCTTCTCACTAGGAATAGCTGTTATTTCTCCTTGGTTTTATGTGTAGACGAGACAACTATCCCAAAGCCTTGTTTAAGCAAAAGGCTGCGTGCGAGTGGCAGGGGAAAGGGAGAAGATGGATGTGTATTTGTTTTAGACTTCTTGTGTTAAACTTTCCTTATGCAGTGAACTATAATTTTGCTCATAATCTTGCAGTAGAAGTTTATGGTACATACTAAGGTTTGTGGAAAGTTGTAGTCCCAAATTTCCATCCCAGTATTAAAGAAAGCAAACGAAGCTGATAAACCAGAGAGCACCAAGTGTTGACAAAGAAAAAGAGCAAAACTGAGCTAAAGTAGCAGAGAAGCTGAAAACAAAACAAAACAACAGGTTACAAAGGCATATAAAATTGCTATGAAAATGTATTTATTAATTATATGAGAGGTAGCCAGATCACTGCCCACATCCTTCATCAGTTTCCATGACAGGGTAAAGGAACACCAAACAAAGTGATGCTCAGTTTGTTAAGAGGATCAAGTGAGGGATAGGCTGTGTCAGAGGTCTTTGTGCACACATCTGTGCACATGTGGTTAACTATGACCTACCTCTGTTATCTCCCCTGTGAGCTGGCACAGCTGAACCTGGGGAAATGAGGCTCTTGCTCCTAATGGTCTTAGATTCATCTGGTTTTGTCTTCTGTATTCTTTACTCTGAGTAAAATACTTCCAGCAATCTGATGAATACACCTCTGTCTTTAAAGAAATTGTCCCAGTCATGTAATGTAGATGTCCCAAAACAGGGGCATCTGTTTTGAGAATCATCTGGATTTATAAATAAAACAGACAGTGTTTTCTGTGTTAAACAACTGAAAAAAAGGAAGACCTATTCTGTGAATGAAAATTTCTACAAGCTAAACAACTAAAGATACTGTTACTCAAAAGAAATCTGAACTGGAAGATCAGAGGAAATGGTAGAACAAATCCATGTACAATTGCATAAAACCTTAAAAATGAAACATAAACAGTTAATTACTGATCTCGTGTTCTGTTGGCCTCTGTGTGTGGGGTAAGTTGTGTACAGAAAGTGGTAGAAAATTCAGAGGCCTGTATTGGAATCTTGGATGCGTGATATGTTAGAATGCAATTATTTTATCTATTAGAACAAATTAGTTATGCAGAAAAGTCATGCCTTTTCTTAGGAAAATCAGTACAAATTATCTGACTGCAAGGCAATCTCAACTAGAAACAAGTGTCTTTGTTCTGGTCTTGGTTTTGTGCAGGGACTGTTGTCTATGTGATTTATAAAGGCAGAAAATACATGCATGCATGGAAAAACCAAATGTTTACATGATGTATACTAACAACATATATGATAACTGAAATATAGTGAAGTTTCAAAAGCCCAGGAAGGGGCTGACAGACCTGGAGAAATATCCAAAGTTGTAAATAGTTCTCTTAACTGAATTTCTATGAAGGATCTTAAATTATGAAGCTGTTCTTTCTCAGCATCTGTAAAAGATGGTGAGAATGAACAGCTCACTTAGATTGGTAGGGAATAAGTCAGACCTGTCCTATCTCTTTACAAAATATTGCAGCAAGACTTATGGGCTAGAAGAGATAGAATAGAACCTGAATTTAGCAAACTGCAGTTTTGGTAATCTCACATGGCATTCTCTTAAGCAAGCTAGGGAACTGTGGGCTAGATAAGACTGGTCTAAAGTTAGCATACAAGGGGTTTTTGGAAAAAAAAAAAAAAAAGTGTTTTATTTATTCACAGTCTTTTCCCCAGTGACCAAGGGTGGGGAGAAGGAGTGTAATTTCATGAATCTGTACTGGGTTTAAGATTATTCCATAACTTTGTTGGTAGTTTCAGATGATACTCTTGCTGCAGTCATATTAGAAGACACGACTTGTGTTCAGAATAATCATAATAAATACCAGAAACAATAGAAAATAATAAACATACAGTTCTGTAAGAACAAGCATGAGCACTAAGTAGAAGTAATTAACTGCACAAAAACAAGATGAGGAATCCTCTCAAATGCTTCAGGAAAGAATACGGGGACACTATATTCACCATGCCATACTGTTACATGTGTAGCTGGTTCCAGACTTTTTGCCTTCTTACACAAGTGTTTGCACTCCGTATCAGCAGCAGCAGAGCTCAAGAAGTGTTAAAATGCCTGGCAGACATCCTTTGGCAAATCTGAAAATATTTTATGCCTCTATCACCGTTTATGGATTTGAGGCATAACATACTGATTTCTACCTACCTGTTTACTGGACTGATAGTCTGTGGCAGAGGCATGAGAGATAGAATATCTGAAAATGCTAAAACAAGGTCCTCTCTCTCTACAGATCTTTAGGAGCATAATGTGTAAGCATGCAGTGAAACAACTTGTAGGCTCAAGTCGTCTAAGTTTTCAAAAAGGACAAACTATAGATCGTACATAGAATCATATCATTTTGGTTGGAACATAGTTATTGATAGTTCATAAAATTAATAAAGACATCAAAGAAGGACTTAGAATCAGGTTTATTTAACCTAGGAAATGAGACAAATGAGCATATATATATATATAAGATTACTGCAAAAGCAAATCAGCATAAACTGTTTGCTATCTCCAGTTTAGATATGACAAGAAGTAGCAGGGTTTAATTTGCACCAAAGCCTAGGTACAAGAAGTAAGAAAAAAGTCTTTGAAAGCCAAGAATGGTTAACTCCCTGGGGTAGATTTTATATCTGAAGAATAGTCCAGCTTTGACTTCAGCTATTTAAAGAGAGATTGAACCGCCACTTTAGATGTGAAGTGAGGTAGAGCTGAACCCTGCTTCCTGTAAGACATACCAAGACATGGAAACAGGTCCTCCTTATGCCTTTTGCGTATCACTTCTTAAGTCACTTTCTGTAGAATTCTGCCAAGTACGTAAAAAGGAACCAGAAGAAGGTGTCTACTAAAAGACCAATTAAAGATTATGAATTAAGTCTATTGTTCAAACAAACATGACTGTTTGTTTCATGTATTCTAAATTCTGAATGGATAACTGGTTGTGCTGTTTTGGAAGGCTAGAGCAGTTCCCTCTGTGGTCATTATGTTTCTCCTCTGAGGCCACCAGATGGCTGTTTAGGTGTAATGATAACAGCTGTTTGATTTTACTTGCCAGCCTTGAGAATGAAGAGCGTTGGAATCACTTGGGTACTGCAGGATTAAATTGTCTTCTATAATGTGGTACATGCATACTGATGACTAACGGTATGGACTTTGCAGTAAATTATTGCTCATTTTTTAATTTTATTTTTTATTTTTATTTCTAATCATTTGCTTTATGTTATTTTCTATTTTTATTTGTACTGTAACCAGTAACTCTGTACTGGTTATTTCCTAGGTATATCTACAGAAAGTCAGAAAATTAAACACAGGAACAGAATACACTCTGGATTTTCTTCCGATGTGCAGGCTACACTGATTGAAGTATTGAATCCACTTGCAGCACAGCCTTCCTGTAAGTAGGCTCAATCAGTGTGAAACACATTGTATAAATTTTGTTGGATTCTAGAGTAATTCACTACTCTACAAGGAAAATTGCTAATTTAGCATTCTACCAGAGAAACACTGCCATATATTTCTGTGCACACATAAGAAAGAACAATGTGAAGGCTTAAAGCATCTTCTGACAGATGTTCCTCTACTGCCTTTTTTGAAATTCAGATTAAGAATGGAAAATCAAGAGTCATATGAAGTATTAGAAAGATTTCAAAAGTGGTAACTCTGTACACTGTGGGAGATGTAACAATGAAGCCATGAGGCAGGAAAAGCAAGAAACAGTTGCAATGTGAAGGTGCTATAGGAGTAGCTGTATTTGCTTAGTGCTTATCATCTTCTATGTTACTAAGAACCAATCATAATCTCTTCTGGGTTTTAAATTAGTATTATTAGATAGCACAGCTTTACAACATTAACACTAACAGACATAGCATACACTTACTGTCTATGGTTGCTACTGATTATGTGCTTCAAGGGACACAGAGAATTCTGATATGGTCAGAATGACAGTCCAAGAATCTGTTGAGATTAGTAAATATTGAACGTGTTTTTTAATTGGATTTTATCACACTGCTACTACTTATTGTTATGGGAAGGAATGGGTATTTTGAGATATTTCGAATTAACAAAGTATCCAGGTATATGAATTTGGGTCTTCAGTTATTTGTAATAGGCATTTGGGTTGGCATACTAGTTTTCTGGATTCAGAGTTATAAATTTCAACAAAATAATACCATGGAGGTTTTGTGATTTATTAAAAAAAAAAAAAAAAAAAAGTTGTTCTGGCTTATTTGATAGGCTGTCATTTTATATGGTTGAAAAGTGTAGACATGCAAATTCTCCTAGATGGTAAAAATACATTGTGTTGTTTAGGGGATAGTATAGCTATATTCCATAGAAGTTTGATTCCTTGAAATCATTGAAATTCAGACATTCATGTTAACTGAAATATTTAGTGCAAGGGAATGGAAATATAGGTCCAAAATTACGATATGAGAATTTTTATTGTATTGAGCATTTAACACTGTCACGGTCAAATATATCAGTGTAATTTCTGCACTTATTTTCTGTCATATCATAATATATCCACATCTACTGAAAAGGCTCTTAAATATGCAATAATATTGTAAGTTGTTTTATATTATTTTTTGCTTAAAGTTGACTTTTTGCAGGGATCTAGGGGTTGTAGCTTGCCATCAGTTGCTTAAATCTCAGTATATTTCTACTGCATTGAATGGATAGTCTTTTTAGCCTGGCTTCATGGTTTGGAAATATGAAGTGATGCTCATGAGATCAGGCAGTGTATGATTATATTTGTGCTCATGTGTTTATATCTGCATTCATTACATTTGAACCTTCTGGAAGGAGTGGCATTTTGAAAGAGAGATACTATGTTTCTAAAACTTACATGGAAATGAACGGCTGATTGGAGGAGAGGGAGTTCAGATATACAGTTCAATTGTAGTTTTTTCTATTATGAGAAACTTCAAACAGAGCCTAACACTTTCTTACATACTAAAATCATTCAACTACAAGTTCCTAATTTGTCAGAAACAAAGTATCTGATGCTTTCTTCTGCTTCCTGAAAATTCTTGCTTCCAATGGCTATGATGAGCAGTGTTTGCAAACCATTTTACCTTGGATGGTCAAAACCTGATGTCCCCAATGTAACGCTGATATTATTGATAAACTCATGGAAATGCAGCTGGTGGAACTGACTCTATATAATGGCTAAGTGCAGTTAAGTGGATGAAGCGTTTGCCCATTTTTCTCAGCTTTCTATTTGGTGTTTTAGGTATGCTTGTAATACTTCAGCATGCTCTTAATAGCAGAGCTGTTTTTCAGTGGCAACCATTTGTGTATGAAATAATTGAAGTTCGTACAATAAAGCATAGTTCAATTTACTTGAACATGTAAATTGGCTCATTTATGAGTCACTTGGGCATGACTGGTACAGCAGTATCCCACATGATAAGTTAGGAAGTATACAGTAATTGACATATAATAATACTGAAACAGATTGTCCAATACATTTGTTTCTTTGACAAAAACTGATTGATTGTAATTTGTCAAATTCTGTACTGCTCTCTCATTTAAATCAAAGTATATTTATTAAAATAGCAGTCTGTGAAGTCTAGTGTGTGAAAATTTGGTAATTTCTTTTGTCAAAGAAACAAATCATGAGAGTAACTCAAGAGTCATTGTTGAAGTGCAAGGTAGTGGGAAGAAAAAATGTTTTATGGTGAGTTTTTGTCAACCTGTATAATGTTTCAGTTAAGCAGTCATAAATCAAGGAATATTGTATTTTTTGAGGCTCATTAAAGAGACATTATACATTAGAATAGTGAGGCAGTCAGCATAATGAAATGATGAATGCCTATAACTATCTGTATGTAAATGATGTGAGACAGATTTGCTGGTGCTACAGAGGAGAACAACAATCTATTTGACAGTTCCCTGTAGGTGCTACTTCTGGATACAAGTGACAGATGTTAAATGTAAACCCCTTCAACAGCAAGCACTTATTAGCACTCAGTAGGGAAAAAATGGCAATATAGAATAAGATAGATAGCAGATAATGCCATTTAAATAACTTTCTTTTTTTCCTGCAAAGCTTTATTGCCAATGTATTAAAGTCTGAGAGGTTCATTTTCTTGTTTGTTTTCATTAACAAAGTTTAGTTGGGTAAGATAACATTTTGGAATTCAGAAAACTGTAGTTCAAAACATTTAATAAGATTCACTTAATATGATGGGAACTCCTGATGGAAAAGATATGTTTGTATCCTTTCATCAACAAAGTTTTTTTGAACTGGTATTTACTGAATATTTATCAAATCATGATTATCTTATCTGTGATACATGTCAGTACTGTGTGTATTTGCTGCCATTATTTGATTTACCAAATTGATTTTAATTCGTTTCCATTTTTTCTTTTTTCTTTTTTTTTCTTTTTTCCATAATAGAATGGAAAACTCTGGTCTTTCAGTTCTGTAATTTTAATGGAAAAAGTGCAGAAGTAGTTAATCAAACCAGGTTAGCAATAGTGAATACTTTTTAGTACCTCTTATGATTTTATTCCTAGGTCATTTGTCTTGGTCCTAGCCTGAGATGCTACTCCTAGAAGTATAAAATATTAATCTGTGTGAGATTCACATTTCAATAATAATCCAACTCTTCAACAGAAATCAGCATTAAAGTAGTTCAGGAAACTATCAAAAACACTTGATTTATTTCTTATCCTACTTTGTAACAGATTAGGTTAGGGATTTATTTCTTTAAAGTATGAATCTACACACATGAATTGATTTTTCAGATTGTCAAAGCTTACTTTAAGGCTTTTTCTTTTTTTGAGATAGCCTGTCCTTAATGATTTTTTTTTTCTGTCTGCCAGCCAAACTGCTGCTTGAAAGGGTAGAGATTAGGCCAACGCTGAGAGTGATGCAATGTCTACAGATTTAGATTCCATATGGCCTCATGTCTTTCAGTATTATAAAATCTGTGACACTATTTGTGCTTTTTCTTTGTTATCTTTTGTCAGCTGTTAAAGCTACCTTGTGTTGCTTGCACTAAATCTCTTTGGAACTTAGTGTTTCACTGCACCACTGCAGATTCGTAATCCCCTTTCATGGTGTTAAATTATCAGCCACATATGCACTGTGTCTGACTTACTGGATGTATTTATTGTTCCCCTGGCTACTGTGCTTGCTAATTTGTTTCTTTATTGCTTTGCTTTGAGTTAGGGAATACTCACCCGCTGTCCCCTGAATCCTTAAAAGAATAGCTGAAGTTCACTCCTATGTACTTTTTGCTCTTAGTTCTCACTGTTACAATTCAATTCTAGATGTTTCTCCTCATGTAGATCCTGATTTGTGTCCATGTAGAGCAGCTGGAGTTCAAGGATTGTAGAATGTGAATATCATCTCTGTGGGGAAAGGAGATTTTATGAGAGAATTTAAGCAATAATCCAATAATCCACATAGCCAGACTTCGTTTGGAAGTAAGGAGGAGTTCGTAAATCCAGAAAAAGTATTTTGATCCTATTAACCTAGACTCCTTAAATGATGACAGGGCTTAAAACTATTGCTGAATTTTATATCCTTCTCTTCACAACACCATAGATTTGCAAACAAGAGGTACTCGGGTACATTAGCTAGAAGAGCTTCCTATGCATGTGCTGGCTTCACTTGGCTCATTTCCTGTTGCTTCCACTTCTGCTCTCAGCTGTCCTATAATCCCTCTCATGTTAGATGCCACAAGCTTTTAAAAAACGGACTTGCCTATCTGGTTGCTCAGGCCTCTGAAATGTTTTGAAGAAAGTGAAAATGTCTAACATCTACCTTTCCATGACAGATCAACCAAACTGGGCCATGTGCTGTATCTTAAAACAAACAAACAAACAAAATCAGAAACAAGTGTTCCCTTGAAACTTCCTAAAATTATGTCTGGTTTGAATGTTCTTATGTTCAAAATGGAAGAACAAAACAAACCTTTTTCGTTCAACCATTTAGAACTTTCATAATGCCAAACACAGTGAGATCAGAGATGACTGTATCTGAAAACAAATTCTATCTGTCCCTCTGAGGTTTGTCCTATATGATCCTGTATGTTCCTGTATGCTGCCGTGTAAATCACTAGAAATTACTCTTGCACTGTTTTTTCTGGTTGTTTCATTTATTTGGTGAGTCAGTGATAATAAGTTATTCACCAGTTCTAAGTGTACTTTTTATACATATACACAATTATAGACAGATAAGGTATATAAATATAGTGCTTAAATATGCAGTAAGTATACACAGTATATGCATACCTGTAAATATAGAGTAAGTATACATGATATAAATAAACATCTAATATGTTTTTATTTTTAGGTAAACAGTCACAGGTTAACAATTTACAATATAATGTAATTGCTTCCTGGACTTTGTAAAAATTGCTTGGAAATGACTCATCAAATTTTTTTAGCTAATCAGAAAACATACCAAAACATAAATATTTCATTGCCTCATTTCCTCTGTTTAGTGTAAAAAATAAATTTAATATAGTAACATCTATGTAAACTGCTGAAGAAGAATATATTTTTTTCAAATATTATAAGTCAAATCTTCAAGGAAAAAACATACTAACGAAAATTAAAATGAAAATACATGCATATAGTACGTAGAGAGTTTTAGTGCGCTGTCATTGCATTTTAAAATCAATTTACTTCTCAGTTGTGCCAGAGTACTTGAGTAATTATTAATTAAACTTAACATTAGATAGGTATCATCAGCATTATTTCTTTAGGTATCAGTTAAATCTGACTGGTAACCTACAAATATTTAGAATTATTATTTCAACTCTAATGCATTTGTCAGCTGTATTTATCTGAATTTATGACTTTATTAATTGACGAAAAACTGAAATGTCTTGGATATTGTTTCTCTTTTACTTAAATCTCTTTGAAGAATGTAATAGGGATGTGCTATGATGCTCATCCAACTATTTCAGCTACGTATTTCTTTAAGACCTGGATAGTATGTTTAAATGACATTGAATGACAGTTGTATGAGCTGAGTTTTACTGTATAAATGTGCCATGAGAGTACAAAATTAAAATATAAACCTGTGATATAGTAATGTTTCATAAATGCCTAATTCAGTTAATCAAATAGTTAAAGCAGTTGTAATTTTCTGTTTATTCTAGTGGCAATATTTTTACACAAATAATATTTTGAGTTAACTGAACTGCTACAAACAAAATGCTTGTGGATTTGTCAAACATAAAAATGAAAAAAAGTCTAATGAACCCATTCCAGTAGACTTGGCCTCTCTTCAGTTTCTACAGAAAACATTTAGAATTTTGCTTGTGTAAGGACATTCTGACTGAAGCAAAAACTCAATCTTCACAAGTGGTGTCAAAATAAAGAATGATAGTGTTCATCTGGGAAAAAGGATGAGGGTGGGGAATACATGTATTTAGGCAACCTGTTAAACATTTGTATTTGGATAACTTTTGTTTCGAAATTTGATAGCCCAGCAAGCAGGAGCCTCTGTAGGTTGTCATTCTCTTCCATTTGTCAGTTTGTGCTCTGTCTTTTTCATAAGCAGGATGAAGTTTTACAACTTCACTGACAAGAGATGAAAGTTAAGGCAAGACTATGGAAAATATGCATATGGAAATGAGTGATATTTTTATCTTAAGACTTTTTTGAGATTTCAAGAATACAGTATACATTTAGGAGTCTCAAAATAGTCCTTTGTTTTTCTGTTTTGAGATAGAGAAGAATTTTTACCATGGCGTCTTTTTTGTGAAGAGAAAATGGAAAGACAAAAAGATTTATGACTGCTATTGAAAATGCTGTGGACTGAGCAATTGGATTGCAACATATTCTAGGTTTCCTCTTCAGCCATTGTAAAGTTTTGTCATTCAAAGCTGAGGCTGAAGGATTGTGGGGAAGACAAGAAGTAAAATTGTAACTAAATGCAAGAAAACCATAGAAAAGAATAAACAATGGGAAAAAAAATTACTTTGGACACCACTGAACAGGATGAGATGAAAGGATGCTTGAAAGGGAGAAAGATAATGAGAGAGAACTTTCTTTTCTATCTTAATTTTAAAGACTACCATAACCTGAGGCAAACTGTTTGACATTGCAAAGCAGAAGTAATTATCTGTTTTATTGAAGTGATTTCTGCCTGAAAGGGATGGATATTAGAAAATAAGAAGATGAAAAAACTGGCGTAGGAATGCTGTACTAGACTGCATGTACTTAAAGTCTTGTAAATCTAGATGAGATGCATCATTTGGTAGCAATAGTGGCAAAACTAACAAATGTCTTAAAATATAATTAACCATATAGATACATATATTTTATGTCTCTCCATATGTGTCTATATATCCATACATTTTTGTAGATTGGTATATACTCATCATTAGTAACTGAGTTTCATTACCTACATTCGTTTTCTGGCCAGCTTTGTCTTCCATAAGTTTAATAAAGTTTTTCTCTTCACAGTTGCATTTTATCATTATATTTGAGTGATAGATCTGTAATAGTCCCCTTGCTGCTGAAGTGGTTGTGTAGTAATCTAGAATACCTCACATTTTCCACCTCTTCTCTACTGCACCAGATGAAGCTAGGTTAAATAAATACATAGTCTTCTAGTTTTTTGAAATTAATTTGAGATGTAGATAAGAAGGACAGAAAAATAGTTTAGATTAAAATGAAAATATAACCTTTTAATTGCTGAAATGAATATAATTAGCCTTTTCCTACTTATTGCAACATGAGTTTGCACAAATTCTCTTAAGAAAAGTATAACAGTTTTAGATTTACAGAATTCTGGAGTGGATGTTTTACCCAATCTTCCTGATAGCCATTTTTTATTTTAGTAGATTTGTTTCCATAGTAATAAACTGAAGAAAACAGGCCTCGCTTCTCTCATGTCTGAGAAGATTTGATTCTACATTTTCCACCAAAGTAACCATGAGGCTGCACTTTTTTCTGAAAAGGAGATGGTTTTCCTAAATCCTATATTTTTCTACTGTATGTATAAAACATTATTTTTTTAGCAGAGTATAAGCACTAATAAAATATTAATACTACTATTAGTGTTCATGTAATATATATCTCTAATGTTAGTATCTATCCATTTTTGGAAGTGAAGACAAAAACCTGTGAATGAAAATGCTCTAACATGACTTTCCTAGGTTTGCCATTGCTGTAAAGTTGAAGTTTAATTTCTGACTCTTTCTGCATTGTATCCTACTAAGGACAGAAGAATTGATAGATTCTTTTCTGTCCGCTGTGAAAAGCAAGTCAAAATGGAATGAAAAACACAATCGGCATCTTAAGTAACAACAACAACATCAAAATCCTTTTAATCTCCGGAACTCCACCTTATTATTTTAAGTTCTTGAAAAATAACTTACAAGTGTGGTGATGTTCTTCCAAGGATGACAGTAATCCTTGCTAAAATATCTGTCAATGCAATTCTGTATCTTTATCAGATCACTGTTGTGTCATATTTTTATTGATGAGTTGATAATATATTTGAACAGGATATGCACACCTGCTGACTAGAAACTCAGAGATGAATATTTCTAGTTATGACAAAGGTTCCTTAGTCTTTTCTCTGGATTCCTTACTGACAGGTAAGTTTAGTTTTTCGATTTCACAGGTTGATTCATAGAGGTTGCTTTATTAAACTTTTTTTTCCTTCTAAATATATTTACTTATAGGAAAATTGGTAGAAAATAGAGATTTCTACCTTATGGACAAAGAAGTCTTGGGTTAAATGGTTGGTAGAAATATCTGTCAGAAATTGCTCCTATTGATAGTCTGCTATATAAAGATTCTAACGAAGAATTCCATATAATAGAAGTGCATGACAGTTCTAATGATATCTGTCACTTGAGTTCCAGTAAAGACTTTACACCATTAAAAATCTGCAACAAAGGAGGGAAAAGGCAGTTAATATTACTAACATTCTCACAACTGATTTCAAGAGTGAACTTATTTTTTAGCTGAGTTGGAAACATTTTGTGTAAAAGAAGCAAGATCATAATAAGGCATAACTTGAGGTTTATAGAATAAACAAACATAACAAGGTTGTTAGGACAATGGAATTTTGTGAATGTCAGGGTTGAGAAGGATGTGGTTTTTATCATGCTCTTGGTTGAATATAAACATGGATTTCATGCTGTATGTATGCATGTATGTGTGTCTGTATATTTTTGAAATTAACTTCTCAGTGTTGAGACTCGTGAGTAGGAAATATGCAACAAAGCAAGAAAATATTGAGGTAGTGAGTTATGTTATTACAAATACAACAAACAAAACCAGGAATAATTAAACCCCATGAGCTCTTTTATTTGTTTGATTTATTGAATATAAAATTCAAAATTTTGAAATATAATTATTCAGAAACTCACATTAAAGAAAAAACTCCTCTGGTTTGTAGCAGCAAGATAGGAGGTCTCGTCTTACATTCAGTGCTAAGGTATTTAATAAACAAGCTAAGTACTTTTTTTGCACTGTCCTATATGTCTCACTCATTAGAAGGATAATTGTTTTCATATTACTTTCTGGTGATCTCAGTAAGGACAAACACATGCACACACATACATATACACACACTGAGACATGACAGTATATATATAAACACATGTACATATAGATGCTATTTCAGTTATGTTTTTCATTTAGAGGGTAAACAGGTCATGAAAACAAAAATAATGTTACACTTCCAGCTAATAATACTGTAATTGGTGGATTCAGATTTTTTTTTCTTGTTTTCATTTTGGTTTGTTTGTATTTTACAGCATTTTTTTTACCATATATATTTAAAATCTAATTCTGATTTTATTAGGACCTGTTCACTTGAAAGTGTAAATCACACTGATTTATATGTACCTGTTTACATAACACTCTATTATACAGTTCAGTAGGACTGTTCTCTTGAACAATAATCAAATAACAAAGCTATAAAACATATATCATGTATTGCCTCATTACGAGAGATACTACTACAACTTCTCACTATGCTTGCCTTAGTGCACTCATAAAGGTTTTATGAATTCTGTTAATTTACAGTGGTGTGTTTTAAGAGTTGGACCTATGTCATTCTTATTGCTTTTCATTGGTCTTGGTGAAATCCCTGCCAAAATTAACTATTTATAGTCTGTTTTCTTAGTTATTCAGAACTACTGCTTTTCTGCTTTCTTCTGCACTTGGAATTCGTGATGTTTTCAATAGTTTTGAAGGATTTAAATTTCTGAAGCATTAAATTATTAAAATGCCTCTAAATTCTACATATTTCAAATTGTAACAGAAAACTTCAAACAAATGCAGAACCTGTGAACCACTACCAAATTTATTTAAATATAAAAAATTCTCTGCAGTAGGCACTGCAAAATTCTTCTGCTAGTGCTGCCCTACTGGGATGAAGTACAGAGCTGTCTTTTCTGCTTGACGATTGTCTGGACAGGACAATGGACCAAATCAATTACTAAGATTCCCTCCAGACCTATTTTCTATGGTTCATTTTCACCGTCTTTTCAGGCAAGTATATAACCATTAAGTTTTAGATTTTTGCAACTACATGGTACTTTCTGACTATAAAAATGGTTGAAGTTAATATAGATTGATTAATCATTTGCATTTTTTTAGGGAATAAATGATGCTATAGTGAAATTCACATTGTATGGTATATATTATTACAAATATTATATTAGCCAAATAAAAAATAGCAAGTATTTTAGGTCCTATTAGACCTATTTAGGAACAGGATAGGAATTTTTGTCTTAATCAGATGATTTGGAAATGTCAGTAAACTGAAGGGTAATAGCATTAGCATTTTTATAAGGAATAAGCAGATGGTAAGATGGTTCTGACAGCAATTATTTTGGTGGTTTATCAGTTGTATTCAAATACCACTTACTCAAAAATTTGAAATTTTCAATATTTTTTTCCCTTCAAGATTTAATAGCTTTTTATATTCACAAGTGTTATTATTTATTCAGTTGTCAGCATCAATTATTAATCTAGTAATACATAGGTGCAACTTTTGAAAGTAGGAGATTGGAAGGGCTGCATATAATTTTAATTTGCACATAATTTATTTCTACTCATATATTTGAGAGATTTTACACTTTTTTCTTCCTCATATTTCATCAAAATAAGTCAAACACAACCTGATCAATACTCAGAACTACTCTATACAGAATGTTAGTAGAAAAAATCTTAAACCTCAGTCTCTGTGGTTGTAACCCTGACAAAATTTCGGGGCAAAAGGTGTTTATCAGCTGTTTACAGTGATTCCTTTTTGATATATTTATAAATTGACTCTATTTCAAAATATGTTCATATAATGCAATGATTGTATAATTCATTTTCATGACATCTTAAGGATGTCCACAGTGTGTGTGGAATCCAGGCTTTCAAAATCACCACACCGGATATTTTAGCATACAAAACCAAAAACATGATAATGGTAGTTGTTTACTTGTAGATCATAAAGAGTAAAATCAAATTATGTTGACCAGATATACATTTTTTCATGAGCTGAAAGTTCAAGTTCGTTTTAATTTTTGAGCTCTTCAAATATTTTTTTGTCTTCTTCCTAAAATTAAATTTTATTCAAAAGAAGCGTTTAAATAAAAAAGCCCTAAACATCTTGCTTCACATTTTGCAAATAAATATTTTATTACTAGAAATAAGATTTCAGATACTTTGGGAGAGAGGGACTAAATGAATCAGATTAGCAGTATTAACACAATTTCATAAAATAAATTTTTTCTTTGATAACACTGACCTTGATGACCCAGTGGGCTGCAATATGTTGTGCTTAAACCTGTCAGGATTAAACCATGGAGTATAATTGTTGGGATAGTTAGAAGTATCTCAAGAATTAAGCAGGAAAAAACATTAAATGCTTAGTATAGATTAAAAAGTTTGTCTTTTTCAAGCACTTTCCTGGATGCATCTATACTGAAAATTTAGAATTCTCATATTTTTGCAAGCAATATGCATGAAAATATTTATGTTTAGAATACTAGTCATTGCAGTGATGTTGCAAGTTAATTTGGTAGAAGAAGCAGCAGCTGGAAGAGGGAGTAGATAAAATCAGTCTTAACTACTGCCATTTCATTACAAATAATCCACACATTTCTAATTTCAAAGTTAGGATCAGCATGATAGGTTTGAACCTGTAGGATGATGATATTGAAGTGCCATTACCTACCACCTGCAGGAAAAGTTGTTAACAGCAGCAGTATTTATGGACCTCCCTGAACCCTGACATCTTCTAAAGGGAGCTTCTGTTGCCTGATTGCTCAGACTCCATTTTCTAGTTAAAACACATCATGTATCTCTGTGTGTGTATAAGATTAGGTAACCGACTCTTTAGGGAACTTCTTCCAGCACAGTAGAGCCTTATGTTCTCAAAGTGTGCCTGAGGAGGAAATGCAGGTTTAATCAAAAGCAATTGCATCTTCTGGCTATTCTTCATTATCTGTCACTTCCTCATCACTTCATATTATTATAAATGATGACAGTTTAGATGTGCTGCTGTTATTCTGTTTCTGAAGGAGTTTCTTGGAGAGCATGTTTGACACCTGGATAATCAAAGGAATCTAGTGCAGCACCTTTTTTCTAAGAGTTTGTGTGATTTTCATTTGAGATGATCCAGTCTTTGATACTATGTTAGATCAAAGTACATAATTCTTTTGATCTTTAAGATGAAAAAGGGAATCTTGTTTTGAAATTGTGTATTTATCTAATATCTTAAACATTGCTTATGCTTATTTCTGAGAAGAGAAATGAAACGAGAGATTTTTATAACTATTTGGGGTTAATTAAGCGAGAGGTGAAGGAGCAGAATCTTAACATCTTTAAGCCAGTCCTACTATTCTATGTATGCCATTTTAATCATGGAAAGTACATTGTCGTTTCATATTATTTGTATGTGTAAATGCAATTTGTATAATTGGATGTGCCTACCTCTTTTTCACAGGCAGGATTAGGAATACAATTTTAAAGTCTAGACACTGCTCCTTAAAAAGCAAAGCTGTAGTTGACCTGACTGTGTGTATCTAATTACGGCATTAGCTGGTGAAAGATCTTTCAGATATGGTGGCTGGCCTACATTCATCTTCACTTTACCTCTCTTGCTTGGTCAGCGGGGTCTAACTCTCATCTTGTCTCTAAAGAAATTGTGTCTATGTTTCTGCTTTTTCTTAAAACTGTAAGTTTTAGTGTAAATACAGTTTTAATGTGTATTTTATTGGGCTGATGCAGCTTTGTGTTTTCCACCACTATGATTTCGTAATTTAAAATAAAGTATAAGTAAATATAAGCTGATGTAAACTAATACTGAATCATCATGCTATTGAACAAGCAGCACAGCTAGCTAAGATAGAACCAGATGTTACTCCAATTGGAATCTAATTGGAATAATAATATTTGTAATGTGGAGGCTTAAGGAGCGAGAAGTAAAATTCCTGTTGTTGACCATCAGCCCTTATATGAGAGGTATAAGGATCATATTAACTAGAGAAAATTCCTGGTTCTTCTCAGTGCTTCTGGGTTTTATTTCTGCATCCTGCTCACACAACATTCATACACATTGATGTATTAAAAATCAATTTCATTTTTCTTCTTTCAGTAACTATCAGTACTTCAGGCATAAAAGAATTTAAAAAAACCAGACAAACAAACAAAAAACAACCAACCAACCAACCAAAAACCAAAACAAACCAAAAAAGCAAACAAACAAATACAATACTCATACTGTTATCCTGAAAAAAAAAAACAAACACCCCTCAATCACACAGACATGCTTAACTGTTAAAGGAATGGAATCTGCTTCCAAGAGAAGTGGGAATTCTAAACTGTTGTAAGTTCTGGTCTGTTTAGGTAGCCTGTATTTATTTGGTCTACTTCAGCACATTGTCATATTTCATTTTTTTTCTTATATCTTTTTTATTTTGTCGTGTTTCATCATGACTTGTAGTTTGCAATGAGAATATGTCACTGTAGAAAACAACAGTTCTATTACAGGATTGACTCAATAGTTATTGACTATCAAATATATACTTTTCTATTTAACTGAACCATCTTATAAATGTATGCAATAGTTTAATAGTAGACTGATATCAGAATAATTACGAAAGTTTCTTGTTTCCTAGTAAGTTTCCTTAGAAACTGAAAAAATACCTTCTGCTTGATATGGCCCACTTGCACGGAACAGTTATGGTGCAAGTGAATGAAAGGACTATGTATAGAATTTGAATCCTTTGATTTTTAACCAGGTAAAAATTGCAAGTTATTTTCTGCATGGTGTCATCCATACTACACCTTATCTACTGATGTGCAGGTACATGGATTTAGATATTCAAATACAGTTAAATATATTACATTTTTATTTGTATTTCCAGTTATGTAAGCTTTCCAACATCTTTTATTAGTATTCCAAAAAGCCCCACTTCTGTCTTTATGACTTACAGCTATTGTAGGGAATGCCTTCCTTTTATACTTAAAGTTCTTTAATAATATGCTCTAGCATCTGTACTCAGAGTCATGCTTTTGGGCCCATATGCCATAAAAATTTCAGTGCATCTGCTGTAGGCAGAGAGAAGGAGTTCGTTGACAGTGTTTAAGTTCTGGTTATATACTTGCTGCCAGCAGTATTTGCTTCTGAACATGACAGTTTGCAATGTTGGGGATAGTATGACCAAGAGCTATGAGGTCTGAATAGTAAACACGCCCACTGACCATGTAGCTGTGGAGCTTTCCTGCTCATTCTCAGGGAGAATGTAAATTCCCCGTGATGCTGAGAGGCAGGGTAGCATTTTCCATTTTGTGGTTCAGCACATAGCAGTTACTCTTCGATTGTTTAGGCAACGTCAGTCTTGAGATTCTGACTGCAATTCAATCCCTAATTCATCAGTCAGAGAATGTTTCAAATGTACCCTTAGTTAGCCCAGTGAGCTATAAACAGAAGATATCTGGATGAAATTCAAGAAATACAGAGAGGCCAGCAAAAATATCCACCAGTGCAATGCTTTTTTTAAGTGAGTTTTTTTAGTTGGACATGAATTGTAGTGTCGGGGGAGTAAATTACCCTGTTTATTTGTTTGTGCCACAAACTATACTGCTCAGTGTATTCAAGAGTAAAGATGTCCCCATTCTACATATGTAGTATACATATGTACAAGTTATTTAGTTACCTGAAATAATTATAAAATAGATGGGTTTGCAATGTGCTTTTATTACAGTGCTATGAAAGTTGTTCAGAGATAATGCTGTGCAAAATTTTGATAAACTGCAGTTTGGAGCAGAAAATATTATGGATACACTAAATGTGTGTATTCTGTACTTTGGTAGGATAACAATGTTGCATGGTGAGCATTGCAGGGCATTAGAGAAACTGTTATTTTGACAATATAGAAATATGAGTGTTATTATTATTATTGCATATTTAACAGTTACACAAAAAGAAGAGTTTTCTAATACATTCAAATGTCTTCATAGTAATCCAGGAAAATCTAGGAGACAATCATAAATACAAAAAAACCCCATGAAACATAAAAGGAAGTAGAAAGGTCCTGAGACAGTTCACAGAATATAGGATATATGTCACGTACCTGTACAGCTTTATAATCCTGTAGCATTACAAATACATATTATATTAAAAAGAAAAAAGTTGCATACAAAGCTAACCTGAAATTTGCTTAATTGTTCACATTTTTACCTGTAGTAATTCCAATTCAGTCAAGAATTCCTTTTGCACCTTTTTTTTTTTTTTACCAGAACTACATTGTATTTTGTGATGATTAATGAGATTCTGATTAAAAAGTAATTTTAAGGAATAGTCAAATCCTCTAGCTCCAAGGATAAACAGCAAAAAACAATAATAATAATAATAATAATGATGTAACATAAAGCCCAACTGGATAATAACCTGTGGCCAGAAACTTGTAAAATATGTAACCATCATCTTCAAGGATTAATGTGGACCAATCTATTTGAAATATTGGTGGATAATTATATTTGGTCTTAATTTCCTGGAGTTTGGTATTTCTCCCAATATGTTAGTCGTATTCTGGGGTACGTTTAGTTGAGCTGACTAAAGTAATTAAACCAACATATTTCCTTATGTCATTCTATATTTTTTTCTAAATACCAAGTTCTAGCCGAATACTTGCTTTAGTTACACAGAAGTATGACACATTTATCTATCATCTTTCTCAGTTAGAAATACTTCCCTTGCTGAGTCACAGAGTCGCAGAATGGTTGAGGTTGGCAGGAACCTCTGGAGGTCTTCTGGTCCAACACCCCTGCTGAAGCAGAGGTTCCTAGAGCTGGTTGCCTAGGGCTGTCCCCAGACAGCTTTTGAGTATCTCCAAGGATGGAGACTCCATGACCTCTCTGGGCAGCCTATGCCAGTGCTCCATCAGCCTCAGAGCATTTCCTGGTGTTCAGAGGGAATCTCCTGTGTTTCATTTTGTGCCCATTGCCTCTTACTCTGTCACTGAGCACCACTGAAAAGAGCCTGGCTCTGTCCTCTCTGTACCTTCCCTTCAGTCACGAGTTTTCTGATCTTTCCTTTGCATTCTGCAATGCTGTGTATTCTAGAATATACTGCCAAATTTCATAAAGAATTTTCTGGTCACAAAGAACATTGAAAAGCTGTATCTGTCATTATTGAATTGTTTTCAGTTTTTTTTACAAATGCTTTCTTGGCTTTATTTATATGTTTCAGATGGTTTTTCTCATGATATATCAAAACTGTGGGGTTTATGTTCAAATAAAGACAAGTATTAATTTTTGAAGTACAATTAGTCATTTCAGGCTTCTAATCACTCGTGTACTGTTGAAAGACTTACTATGGCATTCTTTGTTCTGAATAATTGCAAAAATATATAGGAACTTAAAGCTATCAAGACTATTTAATTTTCTCATAACAATGGTTTAAATTTAGTTCATGAATGAGGTGTTACTTACGGCTCTATTATTCAGGCTTTTCATCTACTCTTTATCATGATGCTTCAAGTATGTTGATGCTTCAGAGACAATTTAAGTTTCTAATCTTGCTGCAGTCCTTTCAGACATATGTCAAGGTCAAAATTTCATCAAAGCCAAGGTGATTGATCAGGTTTGTAGGCTTAATAAATACCATATGACAATGAAGTAGCTGGCGTCATAACCAGTTGCACTTGATTATCTGGTCTCGGTGACTATCCTCAATTTACAGCTGAGCAGAGCAACAGCCATCAACAGGAGGGAAAGGTATAGTCTGAGCTTGTGAGGCTGAACTGATCTGTTGTTATAAATCTTAAAAATATGTAACCCCAGAATTTTTAGCCTGGATTTTAAGGAGGCAAGGTTTAACAAACACTTTTCCTATTCCACCTAGTAATTTTTGAACCTATTCAACCACATGTCACAGTGAAACAGAAGTCTTAAAGTTGTTATATTCCTTTAGATTTCAAAAAGTTAATGGCAACCTAGAAAGACTGACCAGATAGGTGGATCTGACATCTACACCACCGACAGTCCAGTTTTACTTCAAACCAGCTTGGGCTGAACGCCTGGTGGCACTTGAAATGCATTTAGTGCTCTTCTTGAGCACACTTTCCGCTTTAATTTCTTCTTAAAGGATTTGCAATCACCAAGACTTTTCTGTAAAGGAAACCAAAGTGTAAGAAGTAGCTGTGATCAGAAGAGGAGCTTCAAAAATGCACTTCTGATCAAAATTAAACTGCCAATGTGGATGCATGTTAGATATGCTAGATATCTCTGAGGCAATTTTTTTTGTGTGCATGAGAAGCTGAAGGCTTGGAGGATAGGGAAATATGAGTCATGAGAAATAACTGACAGATTCTGGGGTAACATGGAGGACCTCTAAGTGTTCTGTGAACAATCTGAAGGAAAGAACAGAATATTAAGATACAAGGAAAGGGTGCCTGGGACATAGGAATTCATAGAGCAAGCTGTACGTAGGGCAGTGTCTCAAAGATTTTGTAGTAATGTTTTCTGTATACTTTTTCAGTTTCAGGTAACTTTCCTTAACTTACTTGTTTTCACTCAGTTTTTCCAAGCTGGTCTTTGCTCAATTTTAGTAATGCTCACTTCCTGCTGTCTACAGTGTCCCTGGGTTTATTCCTTATACACATTCATTTTGTCTGTCAGTGTTTTGTCAGTTACAGTCAGACAGATTCCTCAATCTCCTTAGCATTATGAAGAAGATAAAACTTGAATATGGCCTTTCTCTGTAGAAACTGCACAGTACAGAAGAAACAGTAGCTGCAAAAGTTCTTTCCTGGATTTAGTTCTAGACAGTGTTGAAACACTTGTACATTTTATTTTGGAAAATACTGATGAAACTAAACTGTAGGTATTGTTATTGATTCTGCCTGTAACATAAGACGAATCCAAGTTGTCTTAGTTAATACTGTGTAAGAAATAAAGGAAAAAAATCTGCTTTTAAATAATAAATAGGTGTTTCCTGTTGTTAATTTCTTGTGTGTGTTAAAATTCTACTAATATTTATATTAACTGTATATTGCTTCAGTTGTCAGGCAATGTTCCAAGGCAATATCAAACAGCATTAGGAAAGTAGCAAATTCATTACATTTTCTCTGAAGTTTGAAAATTGTAATACTGTGATTCAGTGATTTCTAAGTCATTTGACTTGTCTGTCATGCTTTTGTTGACTCTAAATATGCAAATGTGTGGTGCCTTAAGAACTTTATCACCTCTTTATGTAGACTTCTACCTATGTTTGTTTAGAAATAGAGATATAAATGAGTACATATACTGTCAAGGGGTTTTGTAAGAAATAATTTCTATTACACTTTTTAAGTTCTTCGGATAAAGCCGGTGATTTTCTGAACCTATAACTTTATTGTCATTGTGGGTTTACTGATTACAAAATGGAGAAATAACTTTTTCGATATGGGTAGATATTTGTACTGAGTTAAAGAACAGTTTTTAGGGTACCTGAGTACTAGGTGAATACTCCATTTTTTCGCAATATTGAATTATTGTTAAGATCCAATAATACAGTCACGGGTTTTTGCAGGCATGGCGACTTGTGTATCTTATTGTGTCATATAGCATCACAAGGGTTTTTTTTTTTTCAATTGATGTGATTTTACTTCTTTTTTCTTTTCCATAAGGATTGTGAGTAGTTTTTGAAACACATTCAACATAGATTTTCCTGTTTTATTTATTCATGCAAGTATGTTTCCATGGAGACAAGGCTCGAGTTCATTTCCGCTGCAGTTCTAGACAGTCGTTTATCTGTAGATCAACAACACAAATAAACTTTTCTGCATATTGTGTCAGTCCTAAGGTGATTAGTTCATGGGCTATATCTAAAGTTCATTTCCATGTTTGCATTTACAAACACAGGCATAATATGTTTCTCCTTGAAGAACAGCACAAGACCACTATTTACTTTTTATGGATTTAGACATATGATTTGGGTGCAGTTACAGATATATCAATACTAAGGAATGTTGGAGTACTTCTGGTGAATAATCCTGATCCCATGTTGGCACAGAGACCCAAGGGCATACCACTTTCTTTCAATTCCTTGCTCCTTCCCTGACATTATAGCAAAAAGAAAACTGCAGCACTCTCAGGAGGTGCCATACTGTGGACCAATATTCTGAAACTTGCTGCAGAGGGAACTTGGCTTCTGGCTGTAAGTACATTGCGTAAGATTTTCAGTGCAGATAGTGACTCACGGCACACAGGGAAAGTGGTGGAAAAGTGGCCCACGCTGCTTAGTCTTCTCAACACCATATTGACCATATCCAATAACTTATCAATATCATGTTTCATACCTTGCTGCTGAGAAAACGTATTACTTGATGTAAGCCAAGTGGAGGGCGTTTGAGAATATAAAGCGGGTTAAATTTCCATTGGTGTGCTGTACAGAGTGTTAGAAGTGGGTGCCTACTGACCTGTTCAGTACAGTGATCTGACAAGCCCCTCATATAGCTTAGGTTAGGAACCTGAAATTCCCATGTGTTCGGTATAGTTCTATAAACTCCAAGAAGGGATTTATGTCTACTGTTTTTTCAGTCTATTTTAACATAGTTACAGTGTTTTGAGTAATATTTTATAACTATTGAATATTCACAATTAAGTATACTTAAATTAATGGAACTGTGGCTGTAGTTTTGATTGGACTAGGGAAAAAGAGGGTATTTCAGTAAAATTAAAGACAAACACCATAAGACCAAACACGGAACTCTAAAAACTCAAGGAACTTACCTGTTTGCAATTTATTTCTTTCAAATTAGTTGAAATACAGAAGAGATTAAGAAGCGATATTTAAGAAAAAACAAGGCCAGAGCAATCAGACTCTGGAACTTCACTTAAAAAGATGAAGGAAAAAAAAGACAAAACATTTTTGCTAGGCTTATTAAATGTTTTACAAAATGAAGATATTTACCAAAACAAGTATAATAGAAACCTAAACAGCAAATGAAACATTACAAAAACAAAATGAAAGAATCAATAGGTGATTGCTGGTTATGTGATTGTTTCTTACCATTGTTATTGAATCTAGGTATATTCTACTGTGCATTCTAGAACAAACTCTTGGATGGTCAGATTTAAATGACACTCCTGTATACCACCCAGGAACAATTAAAGGGTTGCTTTTTTTTTTTTTTTTTTTCCCTTCACTTATGGGTTCTCTAACCTGCTACTACATGATTATTTTCAAGAATGTAGTTTCCAAGTACTCTGGAGCTGCATGTTATACATTATAGAAAGTAAGCATGAAGTTATTGGAAAAATAGTTTTATTAGCTTGTACTTTTTGAAAATAAAGCTTATACATGTGTAGTAAATAAATAAGCTGCAAAACTGAAGTGATGTCTTTATGCCTACGTTTTGTTTTCCTTATTTTCTGAACATGTTAATTACTTTGTGAAACTTATACTAATGCTACCTTGTACCATGAGTAAAATACAGTATTTCAATTTTCTTAAGCTGTCTGCAGTAAGCCTAATTTGTAGATTTTGTCCATTTCATCTATGTTTTTAGGCCTTTTATAACTAAAATGTCTCTGTTTATCTTTCTCTCCAATTTAAATGCTGAAAAGAAACTAGAAAGGTTTTGCAATCCGTCTCTCTGTATAATTATACTATGATTTCAATTGCTTGCTAATAGCAGTATTAGTAGTCTACATTTCTTGAGGCACTGATGTAAAGCATAACCTATGCGACTGATGTAAAGTTGACCATACGTCATCATAATGCATGTCACATTTTCCTTGTAGTCTTTGGGAAACTGTTTTGAAGAAAGTAGAGGTATTTTTGTTGCTTATTTTGTAAGGTTTAAATGAATATTTTACTATAGAATACCAAGTATTTTAAGCCAGTTTCAGATATTTGCTGTTGCTCTTAAAGTGTAATAATTAAATTCTATGCTTGCTGGTTACAATTTTTCACTTTCTTTTCTTGTTAATTCTCTCCAGACTGATAATAATGTTTTGTACTTGTTAGAATGCAACATGAAATATATTTTGATATAAAATTATACGAACAAAACCCTTTATTCATTAATATATCTGAGTTTTGCATTATTTGACTAGAATTGCATTTTTAAAAAGTAATTGGACAGTCCTGAGCTATCCATAGAGGTGATTTTTCCCTTATTTTAATGCTATGATGAAGATGAAAGAGTCTTTCTGAAAGGATGGTCCTTGTTCTGAGGATGCCTGAAAGCCTGGGGAAAATTATTAGGTTATTCTAGACCCGTCTAGATAGGACAAAACCAGGTCGGTTTTCTAAATACTATGTCCTGGGAGCCCTAACTAGGAAAGATAGTTGGGTAATACTAAATTGAAAATATATTCAAATCAGAACTATGAGCTTACCTGGCAAGTTTCCAACTCATGTGCATGATCTTAACAGAGCTACAAAGAATTTACCATCCTTGTAACAGTTCTAAATAATTATACAGCTTACAGTAGGAGGCACTTATAAGATTTAAGATTTTTTTAAAATTTGTTAGTATAATTTACAAAAATATATAACTTGTGTTGGTGTCACGTTTGAAAAAAAAAATTAAATGCTTTTTATTGTTGGAATTAGTATAAAAACTTCAATTCTTCCACCAAAGGTCAATAATTTTGTAGACTTTAATGGAAGAAATGCATATGATGGCATAAGGGAAGAGTATTTCATACTTCTGAATATATATACTTAAAATAAAAAGGAATTTGGGAAGTGAAACATCAAACTGAAAGGCTGTAGATCCAATGGATTCTTTCTAATTTGTCAGATTGTAAGCATTCAAATTCCTACATTCAATTTTGTGGAAGAAGGCAATGATTTATCAAATATATTGTATATTGAGTATATTGAATCAGTCAAAACATTGAAGCCAAGTTGACAAGATAAATTATAAATGGTTAATTCTCTTAACAATTTTCTTTCTTGTATTCTTTTTCATGAGGTTTGTAATGAAATTAATTTTTTTCATTTTCATAGTTAGACTGTGCTGGATTACTAAAGTGTCTTAAAGGCATATGCTACAGTATAAAAACATAGACTATCATATGAGATAAAGATAGCTGAAGTGAGTGTTGTAAATGCTATGGCAGGTGACCAGGTTTCTTTATATATTGTCCTCAAGAGTTTTGCAGTTCTTGATGAATACACTTATGAAAATTTGTGAACTACTTTTGCCATATAGAGAGGTCCAGTTTTCATGTTGGGGGGGGGTTGTGTGTGGTTTTTTTTCTCCATTGGAAAGAATAAAATATTTTTTTTTCTAATTAAGTGCTTATAGGGAGGAAAAAACCCCAACACTTAACAGTTAAGACCTAGGCATAGTACTGTCAAGAAATTTGTAATACAGTTTTAAGATCTGATTTGAGCAATATACTGCAAGACTAGAACAGATTGAATTCCTTATACACATTCAAGACATTTCTTCAAGAATATTGAACATCAAGTAGAAGATCAAATGTGTCTCTTAGTGTCTCATTACAATTCTTAAGCAGATGTCTCATTTAGTCTGGTCATTCTTAATAAGTAGATGTGCAAGTTTTCTAAAATATTCCCTACAGTAAGATTTCATGGATGCGCTGTTACTACTGAACCAAGTGAGACGGAATTCCAAATTTGTTTGTTGGAAGTATGTCATATTTTCATCACAAAAGCAAACATGAATTATGGAGATAATGCATAGTGACAGTTCATCTTGAAATTTCTTGCACATGTCAAAGAGGTGGAAGCTAAATAACTGAGGGAGAAGAGACTGAAAACAACAGTGATAAAGTTTTTTTGTATCTGAGCTATTCTGATATCAGAGTGGATGTTGCACCTGTGGCAACAAAGTGAATAGTGTAACCTGACATGTCGTTGAAAAAAAAAATTACTGAATCTCACTGAAAGTTGTTTACTGACTTTCATTTGCTGTATGAATTTTGGAAATGCGTATGTATCACATGGGTACACATGGTATTGAAAGGTTAAAAAAGGAAAAATGGTTGGGTTTTGGTGGCTTACTTTGTAAAATTATTAATGTAGGTTGTGGGGTAGTAGGCTAAGGTATTGTTCTGAGGTTGGGCGCAAACTGTTCAGTTTTCTAACAGAGATGGTAAATTATAAGTAGCTGATGCACTGATATAATTGCAGAGAGCTCTGTTATCTGCTTTTGTAGCAATCATGAATCTATAGGCCTGCCGCTCACCTGGGAGTAGCCAGGGCCTTGAGAATAGAAGAATGGGTTTTCTACATCATTGATGTTGTTAGTCAGTGGTAAGGAGCAAGAATCACTGTTCAGTGCTAGGCTTCATGGGACATTCCCTATATCAGGAGAATCCCTGAACAGGAAACCAAACCAGACTCCGAATAGCCTTGCAAAGTCAGAGTGGTTTAAAACACCTAAAGCATGAGGTTTAATTGTACATTCCATTTTGTTACATACGTGTTTAAACATCAAATTACCAGTGCTACATTGTTAGAGATGGCCATGCATGTATTGCTGACATGAATGTATTAAATGGGATCAACTGACTGACCCAACGAAGGATTCAAATCACATTTCTGCTGTATCTTGTAGCATACTGAAAATGATAGTCTGAACCAAGCCTGTCTGTCTCAGAAAACGTCTCCATGGAAAGAGTACTAATTCTATTCACTTAAATTGTGAAAGGGAAGACAAATTATCCAATTACTAAATGCACACTTGCAGGCAATAGAAAGTTAACATGCTGAATAATCTAACTATGTAGAGAGACATATATATACATTTTTGTACTTCAAGAGTTCTCCTGAAACAGACAGCATGAAGATAAGCATAGAAGTGAGCAAAATCACTAAGAAAGTATAGGCTGAGTACTGGTTGTGAGAATAAGATGGATATTTTACTAGCTGAATTAAAATATTTCAAATTACCAAATAAAATTCTTAACATTTTTACTTTAGACATACTTCTCTGTGGTCATGATTCTTCCATTTTATAATCTGATTGCAATTGCCTCATCAGTGCCTTTTGACCAAAGCCTTGTTTATCAGTATTCCTTTTATCAATACTCCTCGGTGAGACCACAAATTCAGACACCATTTTCCTGCCACTTCTATATTTAAAGATTTGAAGGGTTTTTCTTTCTGTGGGTGTGTTCTGAGAAAAGATGATTGAATCTCAGTCTAAACCACAGTTTTCTTAAGCTAGCAATAAGATAATAATGAAAAGAAAGTTACCTTCCATAAGCTTAACATGCTAACATAGATTCAGCTTTAATACAGTATAAAAAGAAAGCAGCTGTTTTAAAAAGCAATTTTTTAAAAGTAGTTTTCTTTTAATATGTATTGAGTACACCGATTTTGGGTTTTTTAAATCATTGTTATGAATGCAGCTTTTGACATACAGAAGGAAGGGGAAATATGTTTCATAAAGATGTATCAAATCTACCACCAGAAGCAAATTTTGTAGTTTCAGGACCACACTCTATTGTTTCTCGAAGTTCATGTTGACTTTGAAAGATTCCCAGTGAGTGGAGAAAGGCAAATGTCATGCTCATCCTCATGGAGGGCAGGAAGAAGTATTGGAAAGCTGGTCAGTCTCACCTTGGTTACCAGGAAGACCATGAAGGATTCCCAAGATGATCACAAATTCTCATGGAAGACATTTCTAGATATGTCAAAGACAAGAAGGTGACTGCAAACAGGCAGCAAAGATTCATCAAGGGCAAATGATGCTTCATGAACCTGATTGAATTCTGCAATTACATGATTGGCTCAGTGGGTGTGATAGGAGCAGTGGATTTCATTTGTCTTAACTTAAACAGGGCTTTTGACATAGTATCCCATAGCTGTGGTGTCATTTTAGTCAAATAGGAAAGAGCTGTGGTTGAGTAAACTACACAAGGTGTTGCGGAAAGGTGTGTGGCAACAACAGACTGTTTTCTAGCAGCACTGGTCAGAGAGCTCTACTGCAGCCAGCGTTATTTAACATCATCATCAACAACCAGAAAGTTGGGGTGGACTACAACTGGAACAACAGTGACAGATAACAGCAAACTGTGGGGGACTGCCGTTCAAAACAGTCTCATTAAGCTGAAGAAATGAGCTGCTAGAAACATTCAAGTCTGATAAAGACAAATGGGAAATCAGTTTATGTGGCATTAAGTAACCTTGGAAGAGCTGCATAGCATGCTAAAGAAAAACCTTGAGACTGCTATCTGGATGCATATTTACCTCCAGTGTGGATGGGTCAAGACTGCTGACTTAAATTCATAACTACATCATTTCATAATGCCTTGCGGAGGTATCGTGTGACTTGCACTGGAAATAAATTAGATTTATGGAAGCGTCTGGAATCATGCAAAGGACTCTGCTAATTTGTCTCAGCTCAAGAAATGGCAAGGAATGCCACAAGCAAGCAGAGGATATGTTCAGGAAGTATGTTGTGTGTTATCTTGCTCTTGGGCTAGTACTCCTGAACTCAGCCCAGAGGTTCAAAGCTGTATAGATCAAAAGAATTCAGACTCAATACGTAGTTGTATCCATACTAGTATGTAAGCTTGCAGTATGTCTGAAGCTCAGTTACTTTTATAAGTGTAATGTTCTATATTTTAGTGCTAGAAGCTCTTCTTTTGTTGTCACTTCATTCCCTTTATAGATATTACTGAGTAATGTCAGGAATCACAAATGCTTTTAATATTCACAAAGAAACCAGACTTCTAATTTTTTGGAACTCCTAATTTGCAGATTTTGTATTAAATCATATGTTATCATTATTTATTCACTCTTTGCAATTGTGATGGTGTGAAGATGGATGCTACGATTTGCTGTGAAGCTGGCAAACTATCTCCTCCAAGGTACCTCTGCCTATAGCACTTTCTTAGAATAGATTCCAAAATCTACATATAGTTTTCATGCTTTAAGGAATAAGGGACTAAACTCTTTATTATGAAAAGACATTGTGGGAAACAGTTCAGAACTGGAACAACACACTTCAGTACACTCTGAATATATATTAGAAAAGAAGATAGAAAATATAGCAAAGAGAAAAACTACTTGTGCAAAATATTACTTGTAACAGTAATAATTATCATATCACTTAAAATTTTTAATACTATTTCAATCCAGGTTACAATAACAATGACCTTTGGAATGATTTGATGAAGAAGCATCAATTTAAAATATATATATATATGCAATAGGATATGTCACAGCAACATTAAATGCTTATTCATGCTGACTGGGATATTTAATCTGGGGATATTGTCTTTCTCTACTATTATTAGTAAGCTTTCGTGTGATGTTGCCACTTTGTTATCATTTCATTTTACTCTTGATTTTGGTCACTGAGAGTTGGCTACTTGCCTTATGCAGCATCAGCACATCCTTTCTATGGCCTTTGGAAAAAGGGATTGCAGCTCAGCTAACTAAAAGAATGTGAACTACGAAGATAAAGAGAAAAAATAGGAAATAATAAAACATTAAACCTATAGCCTTTATTATACTTCCTTTGGCTTGCTCCCTTGAATGTAGTTACCAATAAATTCAAGAAGCAAGGTTTTGTACGAATTAGGTACAAGTATTTTCAAGTGCACAATATATGATTTTAAGTGTCAACTCTTCTGTGATAATATAGTATACCACAAATACTTTCATGATTTTGTGTTAGTATCCAGAAAGAACACAAACATTTTAGTGCATGCATATTAAAATTTATATTTATAAAATAAAATTATATATGAAATTCATGTAGATGCATTCTGGTTTATGCCTTGTACAGTTAGATGCATTTACTTCCCTGTATGGAAGATGTTATATGAAAGTTATCATTACGCAAAGCACAAAATTGCCGTGGAAGAAAAGAGGATGGTGCCCTGGTTACCTAGGAAAATTACCTAAAATTGTAACCAGTTAAGTTAAAACTCCGACTCCACGGCCACAGAGAAGTGAAGACAGAAAGGTTCTGTGCCATAAGCCTATTATATTCCAGTGACTAAGTAGTGCTACATTAGATTTTTGTTTGTAATTTTTAGTTTGTAGAGTGATTTTTCAAAATTGTGTGTCCTGTTTCACTTGAAAAGGAAAATAACTAGGCTAGTGTTTCTATAACATGAAAGTTTTAGAAATTGTTTCTCACTTAGAGGTTTTGGGGGATTTGTTCCTTGTTTAACTGCTGTATTCCTAAAGCAAAATAAATGTTAGAAATTACTGAGGAAATGAACAGAAAACAAACCATAAGTCTGAGACAAACAATGGCAACACCAAATTTACTAGACTACAAAACTGCAAGTAGTTTCCTTAGGCTGTTGAACTTATTCCCAGACTAAGTAGTTCAGAGGTCTTCTGAGCATTGGTGCCTAACACTGCACTGTGTATATAGACACTGTAATAGTTATTCACTCCCTTCTCGGAAGTTTCAGACTGAAGGGGATCAGCAAAAGACATCCTTGTGACTTCTGCGGTAACTGTCACTGAAGTAAGTACTGCTCAAAAGCAGATAAATGATCCTGTGACTCCTTTAATGCTGAAAGTAATTTAAAGAGTAAAAAAAAATACATAGAAGCCTTAATTGTTTAGAGAAAATTATTGCTACTTAGCTAAGAAAAGAAAAAAACACACTTTGTAATGAATGATAATGGCCTCGGTTGGGTGCAAATATTGGTGTGCTAAAGTCTGTCACTTTCATCAATCTGTGAGGCAATTTATTTCCAAAAGCATTAACTGTAGTATGTATAAAGCATAGCAAGTACTAGAAACTCTTTCAGTGTATTATGAGATTCCATTTGCTTCAACACAACTGGGCCTTGAATAAGGCAGCAGTCACTCAAGAATCATTAAGTTCCTTAATATGTAAGAGAAAAGACAATGCAGCCTTTGCTGTAAAAGTTTATTTACAAAATTTTTGTTAACAAGTTAGAAATATTTCATGGAACATTTATTGAAATTGCAGTTTTGTGCCATGATCCTCAAATGATCTCAGTGAGATTCTGTTATTTTGAAAGAAATTGAATGAGTGTGGAAGGATCATGTTGAAGAAGAACACCAAACATCTGAACTTCTGGTTATGCAATGTTATTATTTGAAATTAACATTTTCAGTTCCATCTTCAAAATCATGCTACATTTCAAGCCAGCACAGTCTAAACTGTCTTCACAAAATATTAAATAAATTTATTATAGGAAAAATCCTTAGCTACTGAGAACACAAGTCTTGTAAATACAGTTCTGAGAATTTTGAAGCTATTACTTTTTGTACTTGGTGAAGTATTTTGTACTTGGTGAAGTAATTAGCATTACCATATTAGTATATGTGAAGAATCCTGTGCTTTTGAAATTACATTCAGTTATAATTCTTACCAGTTCCTATATGCAAAGGATTACAACTTGGTGCTTTAGGAATCAGAAAGTCTTTGTAGTCCCTTGGAAAGGGACATACCAGGATTTTTCTTTCCTGCCACAGAAACCCCTTATGAGAAAGTTCTGAGAGAAACTTGAAACTATTTTGCTCTTTGGCAAGCAAGATAAAGAACTGAGGAAAATTAAGTGTTTCGCACAGCAAATAATAGTGTTCTCTATGGTCGTGTATGTTCATGCTACATTTCGTCCCAGCAGAATCTGAAAGCTGTATGCATCTTAAAAAAACCAAAATGTGGTTGCTATAGTAGAGGTTTTTCCCTTCTCTTGGATGCATACTGACATAGTTTGGCCATTCAAATCATCTGTAGTGCTTAAAGAGTTTGGAAAGGTTGTACAGCTAGGCAAGAAAAATGAGCTATGGAAGCATGAGTGAAGATCCACAGCACAAACCCCCAAAATGTCATAGTCCCAGGTGGTGTCTGCAAAGGGCTGTATCCAGAATATAGGATTTTAAGTAGCCAGTATTGTTACTGATCTGTGTAAATTGTTTTGTGCATGTATGTACTTCATACATTGATGCAAATCTTAAGTTAGATTTTGAGAATTTGTATAGGAGATTTTTTTAAAAATTCACCCTGTAACACTTCAGGACTGGACTTTGTTTTGAATGTAAGTAACATTATAAAAGTATATGTTTATTTGATATTAAAATTGAATAAGAAAAATATGTACTGAAACTGAAAATTCCACTATTCTGTAAGTTCATAATTTATTTTCTTAATTTAAATATAATTCTAGTTGTATATGCTTGTAACCGTACTAAAAAATTTGGTAAAGGAAAGTAACACTAAAATTTCTTAGTGTGCAACAGGTAATAATTTTGTAATACAGAAGAGTTTTTAAATTGGGAAAAGAAGAAAACTCAGTTGTGATTTTGATAGACTTTCAGTGCTATTTCCTTTTAGTTTTTCTGTGCTTAGTGCTTGAGCATTGTAGACATTGGATCTTGGAGACTTATAATTCAATGCAAAGTTTACATTTTGCTCTTCCAGTTGAGTTGACCTTCGCTAGCTGCTTGTATTGCACTTGCATGGTTCAAATCGTAGCATCAGCACAATCCTTTGACTGAAATACAGACCTTAATTCAATTGAGGTCATTTATGATCTTATATACTAATTTTCGTCTATTTACTGCATATTATCAAGGTAAAATAAATATTAATAGTAAATAAAACAATCATAACAGAATTCAAATGCATAATAAATATGTTTATACATAGGATATTAGAATTCTCAAAAATTATTTTAGCCTCAACATCCTGTGAGTTTTTCCATCAGAAACACAACTTCAATTTTTTTTTTCTTAAATATCAGGAACATTTCAGACTCAAGTTTTTACACACCCAGACTTTATGAAGAACTTGATTTGATTCTTTAGGGCTTAATCCAAATTTCATTACGGTAATACAGGTGCTTGATAGCAGAATTGGTTGCAGAATTTGTAACTAAATTAGACAAAAATTGCCTTTGAATATTTCTCTACATGAAAACTTCAAAATTTTAACAATATCTGCCTTTTAAACCAGTTCAACATCCTTAGCCAATGAGATCAAATATAAACCTATACTTTTGAGAACTGCAATATGCATATTTAGGTAGCTAAATGAAATCAAACAAAAAAAATCCAACTCAAAACCCAGGCTACATTAAATTTACACATATATAACTATGAATTAGACTTTAAGTATCTGAGGAGGCTGAGACGGTTGTTTTATCACATTTTCAAGTTTTAGTGTATAATATAATTGTTTAAGAAAAAAGTTGACTACTAATGTGCAATTAAATTGCTTAGCAGAGGATAAAATTTCATGTTGAAATGTGAAGATTTTATAGATATGCTATGAAATGGTATAAAAATCAGATATTAACTGTGATGCTTCCTACTGTATATTTATCTATAATGATAATGATAATAATAAAAATAATATCTGCATTAGCTGCAAAAACAAGATAGGTAGCAAGTTCAAGATGTATAATAAAATCGTATGTATGGTTTGTTTCCTTTTTGTAAGTTTTTAGAGAAAATGTTTGGCCACAGGGTTTATATTTAGTTCATAGGCTCTGTCCTATTGTACTGAAATAACCTTTTAAAAGCACAGGCAATTTAATATCACTAACATACTTTCTTTAATGAAGAATGTGCCCGTATCTTTTGATTAGTTACTTTAGCTACTGAGGACATAATGCAGCTCTTTTTGTCTTATATATCTTTTTTGCATCAACAACAGTGAAAGCTGCAGACTGACCTTTCCAGCTGTGGATCTTCAGGGTTCTTCTCTACTTTGTGCATTTAATTTTCATTCCAGATGCTAATTCAGTGGTTTCCTTTTGGAATTTTCACAGACACACATCTTGTGGGTGAAAGCTTGTATTCAATTAGCTTTAAAACTGCTATTCTCATGCACATAGTTGAATATATAATATAAATAGCTATTTCTTCTTGATAAAGTAACTTTTAATATTACTATGCTGTGTTAAAGCACTGCTCAAAATTATGGCTATATTTTTTTAGACCGCTAAGCATATCTGTTGACTTAACTAGAAATATGTTCCAGAAAATGTTATTTTTATTCCTCCTATTTTTTAAAAAAAGTATATGTTTGTTTTCAGATGGTAAACAATTCAGCCTTGTACTGTGATCCCTTCTTATCTAAGAGTTGACCATTGCACTATGATTCATGGTTTACTCTGAGTACCTATAGGCTAGATATTGCTTTATGTTGCATTCAGAGGATATTGAATGGAACAGAATAATTCACCATATGTAAATGCACAGGATGTGTGAAGTCTAATATGACTATTGGAGCATAAATTAAAATTAAAGCTGAAAATACATTTACTTTTTCATAGTTTATCTCTTGATATCCATTCTGAAGTATCAGTGTATTTTCTAATGCTAAAAGAATTCCAGGCATAAGAAGCAAAAGAAAGCTTTTCTCTAAACTGCACAGTAGGGGAAATTATACTAAAGAGAAGATCCTTCTTTACCTTTGTGGCTAAGCAGTTCATCATGAACAGCAAAACTGGTACAATTTTTCTGTTGAAGAAATTAATTGATTTTGTGCAAAACCTCTTTGTGGAGTAGATCTCTAAGTACAGAGGGTTTTGACACTCCAAAGCACAGGACATACATAGTGAAGCATGCTTTCAGGACAACTGTTCATTATATGCACTATGTTATGCTTTTGTTCTTGTATCTTATTAATAGTATGTAACACTTGAATGTAAAATCAGATTTTCATTACATTTTCTTTTATTTTAAAAGTAAGCCAGAATCTGTATTGAAAACAGACTTTTAAAACTATTAGATGTAGTGCACTTTTAAAATTTAATTTATGAGAAATATAAATAGCAAATAGCTTCATATTCAGCATTGCAGAACATGTGCTTTGCTTGTATCACCTGAATGCAGATACATAAGACTTCTATATTAATAACTATGCTACAGAGCTACACGAAATTTGCTGACTTGAAAGCCTGCATGGAAGGAAGAACAGTAATTAAATCTGTTATCCTCCAGAGAAAGTTAAGAGGTAGGATGTGCATAATCCTTTTGTTGTATATGGAATGGAGAAACATGGGCTTAAAGGAGATTAGAGAGTGAATGATGGGTAAATGGAATAACTAAACTCAACAAGTACTATACTACAAGTGATAGTTTCTGTGCAAAAATTCACATTTGCATTCTGAAGTTGAGTTTGAAATTTTTCACCTACAAGAACATTCTTTTTTAAAGTGTTCAAATAGATGAAAATTTAAAACTTAAATGCTTATGCAGCTCTTATGTAGAAAAGCATCTTTCCATTTTTCCCATTTTTCCCATATTTATATACCTTTTACTTCAACATTGTTATGAATTCAAGTCTTTTTTGACAATGAGAATCACAGTAAATGGAGAGTGGTTTTTCTATTGATTACCATGATCCTAACATTCTTTTAAAACCAACTTAACACTGCAGAAGGGAAAACCTTTTGGTTTTGCTTATAAACCAAAATAGCTTATATGGCTTGATGGCTTCATCTTTAAAGTATCCACCTTTTCGTCTGAACACAAATAAGGAAGGCAGTACTAGATTTGACAAGTATTTTAGAGAGTGAAGAATGTTGATAGCTAATTTTTTTCAGAAAATGTCAAAGTTAGTGTATTACACTCCTTCCAAATACTTCTTGAGTTAAACTGTAGATGGTGACTTTTAAAAAATGTTAAAAAACATTTTAAAGATATTCAAGCCCATTCTACATAATCATTATAGAAATACAGTTAAAATGATTTAATAATTTGGAATAAATTGTCTTGGTTTGAATGGCTTTTGGAAGATACAGTACAGCACATAGTAAAGATTTTTTTCCTAGCATTTTTTTTGAAATGCACTTTACCCCACTTTGGAGAGTAATAAGAATGTTGGTTATAATGCATAATATACCACTTGTAAGTAAAGCTGATTTGATTGTGTCTTAAGTCTCTGCCTTCCAATACTCCAGAAAATCTCTTCTAACCAGTCATCTTCTTTGAGGTGATGTTGTATAAATGCAGTGTTTGTTAGGATGTGTGTTTTATAGAAATATAAATATAAATATTAACATGTAATACTTATTTTTAATGCTGTATTTCTCCCTTATCCTAATTTTTTGGTGCAAGTACAGTAAATGTTATTCTATATTGTAGTCAAAATACTGCTCTTCTGAATTTTTCTCTTCGAAGATTGTCTGCTATCACATAGTTAATTAAACCATAATTTATGTAATTTCTTATTTACCTGTGTAATATAATGGCATATGTGGTTTCCTTATTACACTTGACACACATTTTCCAATATTTAACTAATGCTTATTTATTAGTATCACCACTGCTTACCGGTGATACTAATTATTATTGAGATGCTTTTTTTCATCTCTTTGTTCCTTTTCAATATGCAGATATGCCATATTCTCTCTTTAAGACTTGTATGTCATATGTCACTCTTTTTTTTCCCCCATTCTCTTTCAAATAATTTGTTAGTTCCATACCTTTGTGCAAGAGGAATACTGCCGCTGAAAACTTCTGTTTGCACCTCAAGACATTCACGACACTATGCACGTTCTCCACTTGTCAATAGCTAAATAAACTCTTAATTTTTTTTCACCAAACCTTTTTTTTTTTTCATAAAGAAGTCTCGTATCTGAAAACAAAACAGAACCAAACCCCACAACCCCATCTTTTATTCTAGAATCTATGGGCATTGTATTCCTTATATTTCTTTTTCCCAAACACTGCATAGTTCGTTTGTCCTGCCTGATATTGCTTTGGGATTGATTTCGGTTGTTTATGGGAACAGGACTCCACATAAAATGCAGTCGGTTAAATAGATTTAGGTACTCAAACTTCTAGAATACACCTGGTTCTCAGTAATTTGGTTCAATACACATACCTGAATATACTCAGAGAAAGGAACAAAGAAATTTATGTTCTTTAATTTCTCCCAGTATCTCTCAGAAAAACAGAGAACAAATTATCTAGTTGCATCATTTAGTGTAATGCAAACCCTGACATGAACTGAGGTAGCAGAATGACTGTGACTACAAAGAATGTCTTTTTAGAAAAGGATAGAGGGAAGTCTTTTTTCCCTTAAGCATTTCCCTTAAGCATGTTCTAGAAGGTGATTACAATAAATGGCATTGTAGTTTGTGGGTGGTATGAAAGATAGAGTGAGAAAATCTGGAAGGCAATGAAAAACTATAAAAAAGTTTTATGTTGCATATATTAATAAGGGAGGGAGTGCCTAGCCAAAGTCAGGGTGTAGCAATGAGACCAGGTAGAAATATGGACAGAAGTAAAGACGCTGTTGTACTTAGATGCTGTAGGGGGCTGCAAATGCAATGAGTATTTTCTAAACACAGTTTTCTCAATTTGTATTCATTTTGATGTTATCCAAACCCCACTATTTTGAGAACCTTTAGAAAGATTTGTTACTGTACGTGTAAATAAACACCACTACAGAGAGATCTTGACATAAGTTTATTTCATGAAGGAAATTATATCTTAATGCATATTTTTAACCTTATTTGAAAAATTGGAGGTTGAGATTTGTGGTCTTTCCTCAGAAAAAAAGCTGAATTTGATGAATTTTAGAGTTATGCTAAAAAATCATTCTGAAATTCTCATTTGATTTGCATTGAAATTTCTGCTGACTGGCAAGTAAGTTGTAGTTATTCAACGTTGGAGTTTAAGAAATCACACACGGATTCGTTTTTCAATTTTCTTATAATATGTAATTAATTCACATCAGCATATTGATAAAGAAGATGTTTGAAAGGTTTATGAGTTGATTCAAGGTACAAGGTTTTTCATTTTAATTTTGAAATGCAGTGTATATTTTGGTATGTTTGCCGTATCTTTCCTGCAATACTTTATGTATATAATGATTGGAATTGCAAATTTGAAGGAAAAGTATGTAAAGGAATAATCTTTCCTTTCTTAGCCTAGATTTCTGATTATTTTATATACTTAATTTAGTTAAGTAAATAATTTTGTACTTTGGTAAATACATGTCTTGGTAAATATAGGATTTCAAGGGTCTTGATAACTTAGTAGATTTGAAAAATCAAGTCCGGAAAAATACTACTGTGAAAATGTAATCCCACATAAAAGTATTTTATATGACATAAGTCTGCTTGCTATAGGCATATAGTAATGCAGCTGAATTCTGTTTCTGTTGAAATAAAATTGGAATTTTACTGTGAAAACAAGATCAGATATTTAACAATTTTTAATGTAAAAACTTGACATATTGTTAATACATATGGTGTATGTGAACAAATAAAGATTTTATAGAAACATTAGTACATAAATACAGATTTTCATGAAAAAAAAAAAAAAAATGAATAGGCTCGTATTTTTCCCACTATGGAGTTAGCATAACTTAAATATTCATGAAGCACAATAGTTTCACAACAAATCAAATTTAATTAAATGATGCATTTTCACCACTTACAAAAGGTTTATTAAAGGTTTATTTGTTCATGCAAATTAAAGTGTTAGAGTAAAAATCCACATGAAACTTGACACTAACAATTAAAAAAAAAAATATTGGAAGATTTCTCGCCTCACTGCAGTACTGTGCCATGTTTAAACTGCTCAGCTTGTCATTTAGAATCTTTAATGAAACCAGGGAGGAGGCTATTTATTTGCATAATAGGACATAATTTGCCATGGTGAGGTTTTAATTATTTATAGACTGTCTAAAATATTTAAAATGGCATCACTAAGGAGCATGAAATGTTGGATAATGCCTTCATTTCAGGTTTCCTGCCGATTCCTTTATGGGTCAAGCATTTTATTTGTAATTAGCATATAAGCATAATAGCTTTAGAAACACGAGGAAAACAAATTCGTTTTGGTGTGTTCACAACCTGAGCAATTCAAAATCAGCAAAGGTCATTGGGGGCACTGAAAGCTATCAGAACATGCCAGAGAGGTGCAGCCAGAGGAAAAAAAGATGGGTCAAATGTGCAAAATAGACCTAATGCAAAGTTCTATTCAAGTACATCTTTATCACTAGATGTTCTTCTTTCTTCAGAGAACTACTTCAGGAAAAATTACTCAATGCTTCTAATCTATTATATAGTAATATAAGATGAGAAAACTGTGAGAACAGATACACACTCATTTTATGGAACTACTAAGTATATGACATAATCCAAGAATAAAATTCAAATTTATGGAACTATCATACAAGTCAGTTAATTAATTAGAAAAAAAAATCTTCTTAGAGCATTTATTTTCAAAACAATGTCTTATGTTTTTCTACCACTGTAGTCTCCAGGTAACTCCAAAATACAAAATCTGAAACAAACTGTTGATGTTTTCTGCCTTTATCTCTGAAGCCTTGTAGATTAGCTTCCTGAATAACACATTCAACCTTTTATTGTTCCACCTGAAAAGTAATTTTTTCCTCATTCTGGGTTACTTTCTTCAGTTCCCTAATGACTTAAATTAGATCAATATTCAGTTATTCAATCTGTTTGTGTGTGGGTGTTCGTTTGTTTTGGGTTTTGGGTTTTGGTTTTTGGTTTGTTTGGGGTTTTTGTTTGTTTGTTTTTACTTTTTAGCTCCAAATTGAAGTCTTAAAACATTGCTTTTTGTTTTCTTCTGTTATCACAATCCTGTCCAGTTATCAGCTACCATCTTCAAGCTATTTTCTGATGCTTTTCTGTAATCTTATTTATCAAAGCAGAAAAACATCCTTGATGTGTCAGTTAGCATCAATTTTATGTGAAGTTTTCTCAAGGTTCAGTTAAAGTTGTTACATATTTAAGAGACACCTCAGCAATTTTTATAAGAACATCTAGGCTTTCTTGAATTACAGACTTGTCCACAAAATTCCAGTTGTTTTCTAGTTTATGGTACCTAAACTTTTGATATCAGACAACTCTAGGTATATGTCCTCTCCTCTGTGGAAAAACATCAGGTTATTTTTCTATGTTTTGTTTGTACAACATTGCCTCTTAGAAGTGAGCCTAAAATCAAAGTAATGTGCTCAGAGTCCGTTTTCAACATTTTTTGAGAGGATACCATGTGTTACTTCTGTAATTTCAAGGAAATTTTATTGTATCTCTTCATCCACAACTTCTCAAGTTGTCCAGAGAAGCTGTGGATGCCACATCATTGGAAGTGTTCAAGGTCACGGTGGAAGTTGCTTTGAGCAACCTGGTCTAGCGGAGGGTGTCCCTGCCCATGACAGGGGAGTTGGACTAGATGATGTTTTAAGGACCCTTCCAACGCGAACTGTTCTATGATTCTGAGTCTATGACTCTTCTCTCTGGTGAGTTTCCTGGAAAATATGGGCAATTCTGTTAATTTTGATTATAAAGCTATAAAATTCGATCTTGATATCAAGCTTTTTAAAGGAATTTTGAGCCTTTAATTTTCTTCTTAACATACTCTTCCTTCAAAGTCAGAGTTTAGAATCACAGTGATCACAGATATGCACCAGAAGTCAGGGTTGTCGGTCTTGATTTCACAATTTTTTTCCCTATACAGTAGTGACTGTTGCCCTGAGAAGGTCTAAGAACACAATCGTTTCTGTAATAATTTTGATGTATAAATAAATAGCTTAGTTTGTTACTAGTTTTTATGTTTTGTTTTGGTTTTGGTGTTATTAGTTAGCTAAGAGCGACTTGTCACCTGTGACAGATCATGGACAAAATGCCTACAGTAGAAAACTGGCTATCTTAAAAGAGGTGTAAGAGACTATTTGTTGTAGCCAGGCAGCTGACCCCAGCTCCGTAAGTCCACATCCTCTCCAGCAGTCCAGAAATGTTTCAGGGCCAGTTTCATTCTTAGCTTAATGACAGCAATGGTTTTGTCTAATTAATTACACAAATTTAAGAAAAGAAAATGTACATCAGGCCATCAAGTTTATTGCTATGCATTTTTATTCTCTTTATCATAGGCCTAGTGATACATACCTCAAGTATTTTGAATGACATTATTATCTGTAGTCATAATTAAGAAAGTTGTGATTACCCTGTTAAAAGAACAGAATTTTTAATTGCAGCTCTAGCAACTTCTTTCTAATATTTACTCCTTTACAATGAATGTGATTTCCAAAAGACTTCTGTGAAGAGCATTGTTTTTGGGTTTTCCGGCAGAGGAACTGCTCTCCTGCTTATCTTTCTCTCCTTAGTATCTTCTGTGGCTCAGAGACCAACCTTTTTTCCACTCTGAAGAAACTTGAATATATCAAAGGAAATCTGGCATTACCACCCAACCCACCCACCCCCCCAGAAAAAAAAAAAAAAACGTATCATAAAAGTATCATAACATATTGGAAATTAAAAAATGTTTGGAGGCAGGAAAAAATAATCTTAATATTAAAAATTCACACACACATTTTCCTTGTTATAAGTTTATTAAAAATAGCTGTTGCTTTGTTCATCTGAAGTCACTATGAAAAAATGTAGACATTACTTAATAGAATTTGAAATTCTACTTTATTATTGAAGCTTCACTTTCTCTTGAAAACTGATCTTATTACTTTCCATATGGCTTTTTCTTTCCTTCTTGTTACTCTGCTTTGGGCTGTCTCTTTTTTTGTATTTGCATTCTTATTGTAACTTTAAAATTACCCATATAGAATTCTGGAAACTGTAACAGTAATATGTAAATTTACCTCTCCCCTTTATTCTTTTTCTCCATGCCCAGTGAAGATATAAACCTATTTTCTCCAGACTTAGTGTGGAAAAACAAGTGAATAACTGGTTTTGCCCAGATAATTCTGCAAAAGGATGCAAAACCATGTCATAGTAATAATTGACTAGGCATTTACTAACATGTTAATCAATAAAAGCATTTCTTAATTACAGATTTTTGTACTTCTCTAGGTTGTCAAAGTATAACTTTTACATTTGTCATAAAATATGTTAGTCTTATTTTGTTCACTTTTTTGTTTATCACAGAATATTGAGTAGAATCTTGACCAGCAGTATTATTGAATTTATGTAGTGTGAAATGGGTTGAATAACTTATACCTTACAGGAATAACAGAGCATTGTACAATTTATTTTGCATTGCAGAAGTTGATAGTTGTTCCATATTTGAAAACGAGAATTCTAACCCACACAGTTTAACTCTGTTGACACAATGATGGTAATCTGAAGAAAAATTGACCAGAATGGATACTTAAGAATATAAAAAATTCTAAGTTCAGTTCCAAAATTAGATGAACTTACTTGACTAAAGACATTTTGTCAAGTTATATGGGAAATGGAACAAGAATTTCTAATGTGTTGTCATGCTATTTGCTTAACATTTGGGAAATCAGAGAGCCAGCATGCTAAACTGATATTCATTAGTATGTTCAGTGTGAATGTAGTGAACATTTGCCTGCCTGGATTATTGTGCCAGCATTTCTTATTTTTATTATTGATTCATCTGATTTTTGTTTGTTCTTTACAGATCTAGAGATTTTTTTTTAATTACAAATTAAAGTACCACCATAATTAATATCTGATTAGGTGAATGTAAATCAGACACCTATCCCTAATACAGTTATCCTATGTCTTGAAGCATATGCCAAAAACAAGATCATGATGATGACACAAACAAATACTATGCCTCCTTTAAAACACCAGAACTAGATAGCTATAACATTATAATTGAGATAATTGTTAGGGTATTTTACTGTTTCATTAAATGGAAGACATTATGGGGCTTTTAACTTCATGGACTGATGTTTACAGGACTTTAAGTCCAGTGCTTTTTTTTTTTAGATACATTGTTCAATTCTTATTCCAAAAATTCACTCCTATTTTCATTCTTTTATCACTATGTTGCTTTCAGTTTTTCCGTTTGAGCTTCATTGTATTCTCCTTCCATTAAGGTAGATTCATTTATAGGAATTACTTCTCCTAGGGAAATGAAAAAAAACCATATTGCATTCTTTTAGCTCTTCAGCTAATTCCAAGGATAAATTACTGTGCCTCCTTAAAATTTTGTCTGACAAAACCCTTCCTTCAAATGCACTTGGATTTTTATGCAAGCCTTGAAATTCTTGTGTTATAACTGTGTTTGTTCTGATCACATTCTAAGGTCAAAAAGCTTTGGCAAATGTAGGATTTTCGGTTTAATCTGAGCAAAACCATTAAAAAGTCTGTTCTGTGTGAAAGTCCAGAAACAGGCATGAAGTACATCCTGAGTTGTTTTGTTTTGATGAATCATAATTTGCTGCATGTGAGAGGATTATAGATTAAAGGCTTTCTCTGTCCAGAAGTATTTCTGTCATTTGGTCAGGAAACAACAATATGGCATTATGTTGCATTCATTTTCTTACTGAATGTTGCACAGGGGCAAGGGATGAACAAATTTTGATCATATTTTGTACGCAAGCTGCCTTTTGAATTATCTATGTGCCAGTTTGAAGAGTTTTTTTGCGGTCCTTTCCCCTTGCTATCTTCACTATTTACATCAGTCATATGTTATCTTTGAATTCTGGGAGTTTTACTCATATTTAAGTTGTTATATTTAGAAATTCAGAAATTGTCTCTTCCCCTTCAAGGAAGAAAAACAGATAATAACAGAAGATTCACTAACCTGCACTGATCCCATAGCATAACATTTGATTAATTGCAGAAAATATTTTACTAGAATACAGTGAAGGAAATTATCAGGGTAGCATTTTTCCTGGCAAGAAATACCTTCTGTTGTAAAGATAACACACTTGTAAAGTGATCTATACCTATCCCACACTTCCAATACAGTATCAATATACTTGTCCAAACATTGTGAACTATTTTACCATATTTGTCTAAACAGCTGTCAAGTAAAGTTCTTTCCCTAAATTGAAACAAGTTTCAGATTAGTATTTTTTTCAAAAAAAATTGCTTTCTCTTTATTCTCCAATGGTCATGTTTATTATAAAGGTCTAAAACTTAGATGGCATTATTACTATTTTGTATTCTCAATTTTATTTTTCTAACATTATTTTGATTTGAATTTGTCTTTCCTCAAAGATTATTGTAGCTCTGCTCTTCTGTGCTCAGGGAAAGACCTTACATCACAGTTCCTCTAAAGATATCTCTGTGGCCTTCTTGTTACAGGTGGATGTCCTACAGCAGGGCTCATCTTCTGCACTTTCTTAAATACTGAAAGGCTATGACAAGCAATAAAGAATACCACAATGAAAGGAGATTACAGACACTCTTGGCAAAATTACTGTTACTAAGTTATTTTGAAAGAAAGATGGTACCTAAAATAACTGTAGCTCCTGAATAAATAATAGAAATGAGCTGTAAATAACAGTAAGAAAAACACAGCATTACCAGTGTGGCACATTCAGAAATCATGAGTCTACCCTAAATTTATCTTAATCTTTAAATTTGCTGTAATATATCTAGGTATGTGTGTACGCTATATATAAGTGTCTGTGTGAGACAGAGTGTCTTTAGTTTATGTAAATTTGAAGTTGCCTTCTTGTATTGAGAAAAACAGGTAGACTTGAAGCATGCTAGCAAGTATTTTTAAAGAAAAGGGGAACACCAATTTATAAACTGGAAGCTGATTTCATATACCTCTGTTACAGTAGTATACTGAAATACTAATTTAACTTTCCTGTAACAGGAAGGTTTTATACATCTTGGAGAAATTCCTGTTCAGGGAAGGTGGCTTTTGGAGATGGAGAGAGACTAGAATTTATTTCAGCTGGAGGCTAAATAGGTACTCCTCATTGTAGAGTGTGAATAGTGGATATAGTCATTGACGTATCTTGTAGCCGCCTTGTCACGTTCTCCTAGCAGCTAGCATGTTGTTCTCTGCAGTGGATAAGCCCCTGTGGGCTATTTATAGAAAATTTGTAGCATCTTGCTGTTGCTGTGGCTTTCACATGCCATCCTGATTCTGGCAAGCTGCATCATGGGTACAGACAGGCATCAGCTAACAGCGAGCAAAGGTGCAGATGAGCTGGCTGTGTATCCCACATGGGACACACAGGGCAGTTTCCCTCTACCCTTTTCCTTAATTCTTAGAATTGCTGAACCTGGCCCTGGGTATAGAAGCTTAGTTCCTTTAGTGTGCCCTTGCAGCAAGGGTACGGTATGAGCTCATTAAGAAATATAACAAACAAATAAGAGCAAACAAGAGCTCAATTCCCGTTGGCCAGACTGGTCTCTCATGTGAATTCACTTACCACTCAATTCATATGGTTTCACAACTTATAGCCCATAACTCTCGACTCATGCACCTGTGAGCAAAAATGTGTTACCTAGCCGATGGTGAGAGTGCTCCCCCTTCCTCCTCTGTCACGATGTGGCCGTCCCCTGTATCACACCAGGAAGCTGAAAGCCTCAGCAGTCCAGTTGCTGTTGGATCTGCTTCAAAAGAGTGAGTTTGAGTAGGCTGATGTTTTGTACCTTCAGGCTTGGAAGTTTATTCTATACTCTTTGTGTAAGTTAGCAGATTCTGAGGTAACTGCCAGACAATCAATATGCAAAGATGATGGCTGCAGGAGACAGCAATGTATGGGTGATAATCGCTGCATAATGGCCTGTTAGCTCTTTCTGGCCGCCCGTCCTGCCTGTGTGGTGCTCTTGCTTGGACCTAGAAGTGCTGCTCCCAGCACACATCAGGCCTTAGCATGAACTGTGTTAGCCAAAATCTGAGCAGGAGTTGAGTGAACAGTCACTCAGTTGTGGCTTCTTTTTTACTGATGTTAATGAAACCAATAAATCCGGTGTCTTCAGCTCTTTGAGTTTAGACATCTGATGTAATTTCGGACACCCTGGAATACCAAAGAATCCACAGAGGAGTGGGAGAAGTGATGCCAATTCATAGGAAATGAATAGATTTTTGTGACTGTCATCATAAAATGGTTTTGCAATAGAGTTTTAGTTTGTAGTTTTAATTTCTTCCTTCTGAAAAAGTGCTTTTGATTTTCCCTTGACTTCAATTTCACTGACTAAATCACTTAAACATGAGCCTGTCTTTAAGCACACAGTTAAGTACTGCAGAAAATTAATATATGTTGCAGAAACAGTGCTAAATTTTGTTGCTAACAACAGCACTTGCAAAAATACTGAAATGAGATTTCCATATGTAAATTTATTATTACTCAATTTCTCCCCAAATCCCTTCAGCTGTTTTGAGTACCTGAACTTCATGTCTTAGATAATGTGCCCTATAGACATATTGCTTTAAAGCTTATACACCCGCATGGCATATATCATAAAAACAAGAGATATAGCCATTTTATTCACCTAAATTTCATTAAGACTTCTTTTATACAATGATTCTGTTTTTCTTATTTGATAGTTTTATTTCCTTGTGATTAAAAATATTTTCTCAAAATGTTAGGGTACTGCATCTTTTCAGATTGTCATGAAGCATAAAGTATTTTTTCTACTGAAATGGAACTTGATTTCATTTTTATTCTTGTAAGATTGCATTAGTTAATTCAACGTAGCTCACATTTGGAATAAAATAAAGGACAAAGACTTAAATGAAAAGATCTTTATGATACATAGCATAGTTGAAGTGATAGCATAAAAGAATGGTCATGGTTCTCATAATCTCAGAAAAGTTTAATAAACATTACAACTACTGAAGGAATATAGACTAATGTAAAAGCAAAAAGTGTATTATATGTATGTGTTTTTTATAGAAAGGAGTTGATAGGATCAATGTGATTAAATTAAATGGTGTAAAATATTTAAATTTTTATTCTATGAAATTTATACATATTTATATTAATAAACTATATATCTGTAAAAGTGTAAAGAGGTGTGGATGACAATATCAGAAAGATCAAATTATCTTCATGTGTAAGTGATTAAGATCTTTTTATTTTACAGTTATTCAGTTTGTATTACTCTCTATCTTTTCAAAATTCTTTGTTTTCAGTATTAGTTGATTATGTTCTTGCACATTGCTTAGAGGATAATGATTTAAGGAAGTTTATTCAGAGTTCACTGACAGATTTGTCAGAGAATTGTGGCTTATGATGTGCGGTTCTGTTAGAGTGGTTTTGGAGTGCTTAGCTAAACAAATCAACAGTGACTCGTAGAGCTTGTTTGAAATAAGCTCCTTCCAAGTGTAGCTGCTACTATGCAAGATCTTAGTGTGATTGTGGCTAAGAGAAAAGCAAGAAAGCGCGTGCTATAACAATAATTAAAAGAAAAGGCAGATTTATATTTTCTATTAATTATTCACCGGAACATAGTTAAAAGCAAGCTTAATTTTGCTCTGTAAGCTCATATATAATTAACACTCTTGTCATTTGTTAGTCGTGGTAATAAGGATATATTTAATTTACATGGATTCATGATAAAATAATATTTTGACATAAAGCCCTATTTTAATTTTCATTGTGAGACATGCAGGTAGTCTTTTCCAAATCATAACTATTAAAAAGCCTTCAAAGAAGAAATGCCAAATATCGTTTATTCATGGGAAAATTACTAAGTCAGACACGGAGATATAGATAGGTATGGATATTTTATACCTTTTTCAGGAATAGAGGTAACATATGTGTTGCTTATGAGTAAGGATCTATTTTTTTATCAGTTACATGTTATTTTGAAGCATTGTAACTTACAGTGTGAAAAACCCAATTGGTGCCCCCTAACTGATCAAACTGAACCTTCACCCTGTCATGGCCTTAATAATTCAGTCCCACAGGATCAGCCCACACAGGATGAAGAGTGTTAGGGAATGGGACTCTGACATATATCTGATAGGGAGACCTTAGGATAGAATACTCATTGTTTCATCCTCATTTTAGAACCTGAGTGGATCAGTGCCCTTAAATATTGTTACAAATCTGAAAAACCACAAATGCTTTTCTTACTCAAGGCCAGGTGTTGCTCAATTCTTACTTCTACAGATCTAGTTTTGACAGTAATACTAAAATTTATTAACCCACAATGTAGAAAGACCACTGATAACAAAATACAGTATGAGAAGCAATGAATGAGCAACATCGTAATTCATGAGCTGAGGTGAGAAAAATTGTTTTTCTGCTCTTTCCCCTGAAGAATTCTGTGTTTCTAGGACAGTTATCTCTGGAGACTACAACAGCTATACAAGAGAGAGATCTGTCTCCATTCCAAAAGTTAGAAAAGTTTTTCCTTTAAGTTTTGCAAGAGACCACTCCCCCTACAACTTTTTTGACATTTGTTTTGTAGGATTAATGTTGACATTTTTAGTAATACTCATACTGCTCCTTTTAATGATCATTATGAAGATAATCAGTATTTATTACTGCTTGTCATTACATGATATGTTAAATACTTTCTACTCTTTAAATATTGTAAGAAGTTACTGGAGTTATTAAATAACCATGATTATATGATTCACACAGGGATTTTTGAAGACATTCATTCTTTACATGGGCAACATTGTACTGTTGTTTAACATGACATGAAACTTCGCTAATGTTAACATAATCTGAAACAGTTTTTGGCAAGGTTTACTAATGCTTATTCTGACAGTTAGAATGTGTTGCCCACTTATTAAAGATGCCTTCAGAAATACTACGATCCTCTGTATACATAGTTTTATTAAAATAAATTTGTCTAGGCTGGGAAATTGCTAGAATTAAACTTATGAATACACTTATTTCAGCTCTCCTGTGCATGTGGTTTTTGCATGCAGTCTCCTCTCCTCCCCTCTCCCTTCTCCCCTCTCCCCTCCCTCCTCTTCTCCACTTCCCCTCTTCTCCTCTCTTCTTTTTTTTTTTTTTTTTCCAAACAGGTACACAACTTCATTTATGTATAAAATTACAATGTTTATGTCAAGAAAAAGTATTCATTATTCAGTTTCTGTTTTTCTTCATTGCTTATTGTGTGTCAACATCATATTTATTGTACATTATGTAAAGACTGCTCTGAATACAAAATGGTTAATTCCTTAATAGGATAAGCGTGGTGGTTGTCATGCAAGTTGCTGGAGTACTTCATGAACATTAATAACTGTAATAAACATAAACATTAATAAACACGTTACTTATGAGGCTAAGGGGTAGTCTATTTTACAAATAAGAACAGAGAAACAAGGAAATTAAATGCAAAACCATCCTCCAAATTTAGTTAATGGATTTGAACTGTACAGAATTTGCTTTTTTATATTGCTTAACTGTATATATGGTTTTATTTGTTCATGGTGAAGCTTCTGATGATTCTTGTTGCTCTCCTGTGGCATTGCAGTTTCTCAAAAATCAAAATCCCAAGTATCAAGTGCGCTATATGTGCCCTGAAGACAGGAAGCAATAAAAGAAATAATATTATATATTAAAACTTCACTGGTACAAACTGTAATGATGACATGACTGTAGAGCTCACTGGTAATCATTTTCCCAGTCATGTGCAGCTATTGATAAAACTCATAACATCTCACTGATCATTCATTTGTTCAGGTAGCTGGTGCTGCGAAAGAGTTGAAATGGTTTCGTAAAAGATCTGGAAATACTAGTGTGGAGGGACCAGGACTTTATTCTATATGGCTTCTTTTCATCAATATCATTTGGCGCATGATTTGGGCTACCATTAATTGCTTTGGTATCACATGCAGATAATCCAGTTCTCCAAAGTCAGTAGTTCAACGCTGATACTTGAGGGCCATCTCAAAATGAATAGTTGACAGTTATAGAATCATAAAATCACAGAATCATTTCAGTTGCAAAAGACCCTCAGGATCATTGAGTCCAACCATAACCTACTATAGCACTAAAACATGTCCCTAAGAACTTTTTCTATATACCTTTTAAACACCTCCAAGGATAGTGACTCCACCACTTCCCTGGGCGGCTTGTTCCAATGCCTTACAACCCTTTCTGTGAAGAATTTTTTCCTAGTATCCAATCTAAACCTCCCCTGGCGCAACTTGAGGCCATTTCCTCTTGTCCTATCACTCGCTACTTGGGAGAAGAGACCAACACCCTCCATGCTACAACCTCATTTCAGGTAGTTGTAGAGAGCAATAAGGTCTCCCCTCAGCCTCCTTTTCTCCAGCCTAAACAGCCCCAGTTCCCTCAGCCACTCCTCAGACTTGTGCTCCACTTGTCCTCCCCAGATTTGTTGCCTCCTCTGCACTCTCTCCAGTACCTCAATGTCCTTCTCATGATGAGGGGCCCAAAACTGAACACAGTATTCAAGGTGTGGCCTCACCAGCGCTCTTCTCGGTGACAACCAATGATAGGTCAAGGGGCAATGAATACAAACTGGAACACAGGAGGTTCCACTTAAATATGAGAAGAAACTTCTTCACAGTGAGAGTAACAGAACACTGGAACAGGCTGCCCAGGGAGGTTGTGGAGTCTCCTTCTCTGGAGACATTCAAAACCCACCTGGACGCCTTCCTATGTAATGTCATCTAGGTGTTCCTGCTCTGGCAGGGGGATTGGACTAGATGATCTTTTGAGGTCCCTTCCAATCCCTAACATTCTGTGATTCTGTGAGTACAGTGGCACAATCACTTCTCTAGTCCTGCTGGTCACACTATTCCTAATACGAGCCAGGATGCTGTTGACCCTTTTGGCCACTCTGTGCAGTGGAGTTTCTGTATTCTCCTGGAAAATACAGGAATTTGCTCAAGAGTCTTGGGATAAACTTAGCAGCTGAAGTTTAATCTTGCCAGTCTTTTAAAACTGTCATAAACTGTCTTGAAATTATATTAGAATTCTCTCTTTGAGCAGAGTATTAAAAATTATTTTTCTTGTACCCCATGTTTCTTTCTATGTACTGGAAAGGAATCATGAGACTTCAGGGTTTTATTAAGCTTGAAACTTATCCGCAGATTAAATTGTGAACTAAGAATATTACTTGAATTAAAAATGTTTAACTGCACTTTTTTTTTTCTTTGCTAAGAAAGGAAACATTACATTTTAAATATCAATGGGAGATTCCATAAAAAATGTGGTGATTGCTGGGTTTTATGTTGCCATGTGGGTGACTTTATCACTATATCCCTTTAATCACTTTAATCAGAACATAACACTCTAATGAATTTTCTTATGCTTGTTTATTTTTAAACAGACTTTTATAAAACACTGGCTATAAAGTGCCAGTAGAATGCTGCAATATATAATGATCTACCACAGGCAGACAAAGAATAATATTTATCCTGAAATTCAAACATTAAAAAAAAAAAAAAAGTGCTGTGAATACTTCGGCAAGGATATTTTGTGGGTTTTAGTCATTAGAGGGGGCATTAGAAGGGGCTCAAGCTATATTTTGCCTGATTCACATAGAGTAGTTATTCTGGATCTATTCTGTTCTACTCTTAACCATTTGTAGCGCTATGAAGAAAAGTCAGGTGGGAACTTAAAGATCAGACAAGTGCTTAAGGGTGCTTAATTTCTATAATACTTATGGTGTTGTACAAATTCCTTAACAGCTGCGTTGCTCTGAAAGCGTATGTTAATGCTAGTATTTATAAAGTAGAGATGTTGCAATGAAAAGAATCATATTCCTAATACAGAGTTGTGCCTTTCTGGTAACTCAGCTTCAGTCCAGATACCTGCAAGAAGTTAGGTGGGAGAAAGCAAAGCAGAATTTTTTACATCACAGTTAAAGAGGATCAGTTTTCATGCTACTGCATTAGGCAAACAGAATAAAAATGTGTGTATGGTTTTGAAGTCTAAGTTAAAATAGAAAGCCCATTCCTACAGGAAGCAGGAAATCTTTAGAACTGAATTGAATTCACGCTTCCAAACAGGAGGATTATTTCAGACTATGTGCTAAACATAATTTATGGTGAATAAAATTGTTATTTTAATAAAAAAAAAGATTATTTATGATTGTAATGCATCCAGAACTATTAAAAGTGTTCTTATTTGTGTGTCACAAATACATTTTTAAATAAATTACTTAGCCATATGTGTCAACTTCATATTTAGGATCACTTTTGTGTTAATGGTTTCTTGAAAAGCTACAGCATCAAGACATATTGTGCATTAATCATGTAAGGCATTTATAGTACCGTATTTATCATTTGCTGTGTAACATAATGCAAATCATTACAAAACTGATGGATGTTTTATAGATAATGTTTTGGTCTTTGTGGCATAAATAGGTTATTAGATTTAAAAAAAAAAGTTAGAAAAACATCAAACCCTCAAGTCAAGCACTCCAAAACTAGAAAAGACTAAAATTGCAACTGTTTTAGCAACAGTAGTGCAGCTTCTTTATGTGCTTCTCTGCTAGGAAGCATCTATTGCTATAGGAAATTCTGTGCTTAGTGACGAGTGGGTCTGGGGAGAGACACAGAGCGGTGACAGTCCAGGGAGAGCTGCCGCCCCCAGCAGTCTGGGGTCATCTCAACAACTGAGGCTGTGGCTGAGCATTTCAGTGCTGAAGCAAACAGATGAGCTCGAATAACTGCAACAGTAATTAAAGGTAATCTGTCAGAAGCCGTGCCTCAGGTACAGAGGTGTGAAATATTAGTGAGAGGCAGAAATAAATATGTATGTTCACATCATTTTTCAACTTTTATTTTCTACCTCCTCAGTGAATGTAAGACTTCAGGTTTCATGTAATGCACGCTTTACAGGATCCTTTCTTGAATAAAAAAGAATTTTGAAACAGACCATTTTAAGATGCCTCCGTCATGGAATCTGAATGATTGAGAATCTGCTAATTATTTTACAATAGTAATATTATTTCCAAATCGCATGTGAAGTTTAGAAGCATTGCACTGAAAATTACAAAATGCCCATTCACTTTGGAAGTCCATCTTTAGAGACATTATTTTTTCAGTTGGTCATATTTTTATAGCACTTTATATTCAAATGATTTTAGTTGGAGATGTAAATAATGAGAAAATCTAAATTCACAATCCAAAGAGCAGTTGAAGACATAGTTTTACAATGTAGAATGGTGACTTCCTAAAGCACACAAATTTTCAGATACGGGTATATGATAGAATCGAATTAAAATATTTTCAGTTACCACTCATCATCTCAGTTCCTGTAGGAAGTGTGCATTTTCTTTGCCCACTCTAAATGCAAACTGAAACTGGCTTGCTTCATTCTTGCTCCCTTAAAGTATATTTTTACATATATTTTCCACTGATGATTTCTCAGCTGCCCATCTGTGGTGCTGTTGACCACTGGGATTTTTAGTGGGATGTATGGGTTATATGGTCTCCATAAAATTTGCTAGTCACAAAAACAGTTGATCAGTTCGGGAAATGGAGTAGGCATCTACGAGGCTGGAGGTGGACAGAGCACTCTAGTCTGGCAAGGGATAATCTACTCATAAACCTGCTACAGGTTAATCTGAGCACCAACTGGATTAATAATAAAGCATAGTTGGAAATGAACTGCCTTTGTAAGACCGGTTAATCTACTGATTTGTGTGATGCATGAAAGCATTGAAATTTATCAGAATGTAAACATAAAAGTGCCGTCATTCCAGTTTTTGCAAACGTACAATAGAATGTTTTCAGCAATGTCTATAATAAACTAAGTATAATTATAAAAATGGATGTAGTTATAATGCATGACACAGATAGCAGGCACATTAGTTATCATGAGTAAAAACAATGCACAGTTTTGGTCATCCACCAAAAGAAACTAAGTGTGCCAGCTTCTGTGTATTTACCAGCATGGTATTTTTGATCTTAAGTGTATCTAAGTAGAGCCAACTTTGAAGACCTAATCTGCTGATTACATAATCATGAGATATTACTTACCTATTCAAACTATATCACCTTCATTACTTTAGAAATAATTTTCCCAGAAGTTCCTATAAAGAGTTTAATTACTAAAAATGAAAGCATTCCAATATAATATTTAATATGCATAAGACTAGTTTCTCAGCATATTTATCTCTGTAATCAAAATATCATTCTGCTCATTTTGTTTTCTTAAAAAAATGAATATAGCAGTAAATTTTGTAATCTCTGCACTGTAGCTCACTTTTATAAAAAGAACATAGTTTTTGTTCTGAATTCAGAAGGGGAAAAAAATGGTAGGTTTAGTTTTGTTTTCCTTTAAGAAATTTTAATTTCAGATACTCTTGCCTCATTATGGATGCTGTTATTAGCAAAGTCACAGTTAGGGGAGCTTTTTGCTCATCTGTATACATTTCAAAAATCAACTTCTAATAGGAATCTGTATGTCATGATAAAAGTAAAAACAAGTTCCTGGTACATGTGGATCGTACGATCCTAGGCAGAGATGAAGTTACAGTCAGCCGGCAGGACCTCATTTACTCAGCATTTTTTCAAATGTCACACTCATGTAACTCAGTTGATGAAAGCTGACTTACATCCATGGATGGAGTGTGCGAGTTAGGTTGTTGCTTACAAGTACCCAAAGATGTGGAACCAGATAAGAACTCCGTAGCCAATGACTGCACTGGTAGCCCTTTTAGCAGTTTAGAAATAAATCACTAATTTTCAAGTTCAGAATCAACTGCTACTACTGAGGACTCTAAAATCTGACCAAGTAACTTTTGTATGTTCTAAGCCATTATTTATTGCCACGTTCTGACCAAAAAAAAAAAATTCTTCTGTTCCCTTTCTGTCATTCATTGTCTAGCTGTTAAATTACATTTACACAGCAAAATCTCACCTATACTGCTTTTTCTCATATTGCATCAACAGTAACTAAAACCAGTAGTGTGACGTGATTAAGAATAGGAGAAAAAATAAGACACAAGATGACGAGTTACATTATGAAAAAGAGACTTCCATTTCCTGGCTTTAGTTTAGCTTTCTAGGAGTTTAAAGGCACCCCTTTCTCTCATGCTGGATGAGCTGCCTGGCTCTGTCTAGGATACCTAGACTTCACTTTGATTGAAACTTCTGTAACTTCTGTAATTTCTGCATACCATTTTTTTCTGAATTAACTCTGAGGTATCTGAGCAAAACATATCAGTTTTTCTTCTTCTTCTTGTAATCGGAACATATTTATTTCCAAATTACGTGTGCACATAGGCTGTACTCAAAGGGTACATGACACTCACACCCCCCCGCCCCCAGTTTCTCTCCTCACCATCTGTATCTCTTGTGTTGTGCCTTCTCCCTGGAACCTTATTTGTATTACTTAAACCTGTATGCTGTTTTTCTCAAAAGCCGCCATACGTCTAGGAACACTTGGCAGCTTCAACATCAGGCAGAAACTCCAAGCAACTTGACACCTCACTGAAAGCAAAATGTTGCATATAGATTACTTTTCAAGGTAGCACAGAAGTGGCCACAGTTTCTGCTGTAGCATGCGGACATACACAAGTAGTCGGCTCCAGGTTGCAGTACATGTGAGTCTAGGGCCAATGGTTTGCAAGCCACTTAGCTGCTTTGGAAAATACTATGCCCTGTCTTATTGAAACTGTCTTCTATTTATTCATAAGTGAATGCCTTCAAGAACATCTTGTATCCAGATGTCTATTTGGCATTTGCTGGGAAAATAACATAGTTACAGATTATCTAGTCTGTCAAACTGCTTCTGGCTGTTTGAATAAATTCATCATTTATTTATGTAGAATTCTCAGTTTCTTTCTTTTGTCTTGAGTCATCATGTAACAGCAAATTTGTTAATGTTGAAACCAGCACATATACATCCATACATTCATACACACACACATATATATACATAAAGATATGTGAAAATGGAAAGTGGTGGGAAATAAACTGGAGATCAAATAAAAGTCTTGTGGTGTAGAACAAGGTTTCATTTCAGAATTAATGGATGTATGTTTGCAACTTAAAATCAATGCTGTGAAATTATTGCTATTTTTACTGCTATCCGATGGGGAAGATAACATGGACTTTATAGAGCTTCATTAACTTAAAATAATTTTAGACCTTAATCCATTTCTAAGGAGGGAGCATAGCTGCCTTGAAAATATGTGCATGTACTGCTAGCTCATTTTAATATGCCTGTGCTAATACAAAGTTTTTGGGAGTTTTTGCTTTTGGATGTGAAACGGAAATGTAACAACTTCCCTTTAAAACCTGTTTAATTATTTATGGAATCGGTTGAAATTATACGCTACCTAAATTAAGGTGTTTGATAACATGTAAAAGAAAATAAATAGAAATAAAAGTATTTTACTATTTGATTTTTTTTCTAAGAAAAAGGAAACCTATTGAATCATTTAAGTCATGAAAATGAAGACAGAACACAGAATTTCTGAAGAAGTACTCTCTCAATTACATAGTTCTCCACTGTTCAAACCCCTGATTTAACCACTTTGTTTTCTGAGTTCCATATATTAAGCACAGTTACAGCCATTATTCCTGTGCTGTGTATGGTCGGTGAATATAGTGCAATTATTTCTTCTGTCTGGTGTGAATTCAGGTCTTCATCTTCCAGGCTCATGCTTATGGTAACCCCACAACAAAAGTTATGTTCCGTTTTCACAGAAGTTGCATTTTGCCACCAAAGGGTGTAGTTTTGTAACACAAATTCACCTTTGAAAATCAGTTCACATGTCTTTATCATGAAATTACAGCTTGCATTATTTCACTTTCCTGAAACTTTTGCAGAACTTTGATATAGACATTTGTCAGAAAGTATTTGTATGTGAAAACAATATGCTATATCTGCACCTGAGATAAAATTTCTAACGAAATTTAGGACCAATATAATGATTCTCTTGTTATGCTTCAGAAAAGTATTTTATATTCACATTAAGCTTTTTGAAGAAATTCCATGGGAGTTCAAAACACCTTACAGTACGGAATGTGTATCAGAAACCCAAATGCGAAAAATTAGTGAATGAAATAGTTATTTGTCCTGCTGTACTGAAGATTCTCTGGTTCCCAGCTAGTGGCATTGAATAACTTAAATCTCCAAATGTCCTTAGCTTTGTGAAGAAGGCCGTTTTCAGCCAACTTCATTAACAAGAATACATACAGAATGCTATCTATATCTGAATACCTTAGCATCAGTTTATGATTCACTTTTCTTGGTTTAGTACACTCCCTGTAACTGAGTTTTTTCTGTGGTAATTGTAAACTGGCCATTCCTCAGAACCGGTGGTCAGTCTATGAAATAATATTAATATAGTTATAGTAGTCTCAGATAACGATTAATGACAACTTGAACTTGTAGTTAGGAAGGGTCTTTTACACAAAGCTAAGTAGGTTAAATAAATTTTGAGCAAAAAAGATAGTTTCTTATGTTGCTAACATCATTTCATACTCAAAAAACCTGCTTATGTTCAGTATCTACCCATAGGCATTATATTTTAACTAGACTTCAACAGGATGTCAAGTAACTTACAGTAAGTAAGACTCCCAGAGTAGTTTACAATAAAATGCATCAATCACCAATCTCAGCCAGTCTCTGCATAGGTCTCCTTTGCCATGTCAGTCTCTGAAATAGCTGATAGTTTTTAGTCTTCCTGGTCCTGTACTTGGTCCTGGTACATCTCTGTTAAGCTGCCCTGACACTGTCTGATTCCCTACTTTTCCTGTGACCTGTTCTGCCTGTATTTGAGATCTTTTTACCCTCTTTTTGTGCTAAATTTTAACAGTCTGAAGTTGCCTATGCTACCCGCCAATCTGTTCCTGTAGTGCTACAGCCCACCCTTGGCAGCAGCAACAAGTGTTAAGACAAGGATGTGAGTGTTGAAGGATTTGTGTGAAGGGAAAACCTGAAACTGTCTGAGGGCGTGTTTGCCTGAAAGCAGTGACGTTAAAGAGTAAAACAAGCCTCAAATTGCTTAAATGGTAACCAGGGAACTATGAAGAGGTTTTTGAAGTACAGGAGTCAGCTTTCAAAGAAACAAAAGGAAGCCTGTAGCATGTGGGTAGACACATTGCAGTGGAAACAGAGGCCGTTGAACCTCTTCTGACACTGCGGGAAGCCTCCCATCACAACACGATGGGATGCAGCAAGTAGGGGCTCACACCTTGGGCGGTGTGTGACCTCCATGGTGTGCTTTCACACCAGCACGTGGATTAGCAACCTGCAGGGAGAGAGGCACATCTTCATGCAAAGCTTGAGCACTTCTCTCTCTCACGCAAGGTTTGTGTGAATAGGGTAACCTGCCCTCCCAGGGGAGAGGGTTATGCTTGTAACCCAGCCTGTCTCTGCATTCCCATAACTCCGTGGGTGTGGGTGCCCTGAGAACTCTGTGGGATTGGTTAGAGAAGGGTTTTTAGAAATTGAGAGGTGTTTATCAACATTTTTGTAAGTGTCTGGTATTGTAGTTTACCTGTTGGATTGTTAATCATGAGTATAAAAGTCACTGATTGTTAGTTCATTATTTCTTATTAATAAATCAGAAAGCTGCTTTGATTCTGATTTAAGCTATGTAAATTAAACAGTTTTTCCCTGCTACAGTTACAGTTTTTTTGCATCCCAATGACATCCTAGGAGTGGTTGCAATACAATTTACACAGTCTACATGGGTCACAGAAGCGAACCTTATATGTAAACCTGAGGTTTTAGTCTAATTAGAGTCTTAACAGTCTATTCGAATAATTATTAGTCCAGTTACAATGATGCTAGCACTTATAGTACAAATTACTCAGTTTTTACAGCTTATTCCTGATAATGCCAATTAAACCTAACAGTTTTCCAGTATCTGCCCCTTTCTCTGTGTTGTGCTCAGCCTTCCACTGCTCTTCCAGATCCTGAGGTCAGTAGCTTGGGGAGGTGGGGAGAGGGAAGAGAGTTGATTATAGGGAGTCATTAGCATCCTGTAACTTTCATTGTGCTTGTTTTTTTGGGATGTTAAAGTTTGTATTTTCTTGTGGTTCATTCTTGGGTATGCTTGGGGTCATTTTAATATGTTTGTTAACACAGTCTACTCACTTGTTCTCTCTTCATTGGTTTCTTCCAGCTTATATCCGGAGTCACTATATGTGATATGTTTTATGGATACCTGCTTTTTGTTATCTTTTTTGTCCTTAATGCTGACTTTATCCAGCTCCCAAGGCTGTGCTTCTCTGATGAGTGTAACTGATCACTGAAGAGTTGCTCAGAGCCTTGGTTTATCATCCTGTGCCCATACTCTTGTATACTGCATTTTTTTCCCAGCATCACAAATTATTCACTCAATGCTGAATAGCTGCTTCTTCTTACTTTTTGTGTTAGAATCAGCATTACAATGCAATTGTAATTGGTTGTGGATAATTGCTGTTACAAGTAAACAAGCTAAACCAAATCTCTAGGTGGGCAAAGAGAAGTCTAAAGTTCTTGAAACTTCAGTTGTTCTCTTAATACAAAGCCTGTGGCCTGTTACAAGTGATGGTAACACCATATTTACTGGGTTACAGTGCTACATATTGTGGAGAAACTGAACAGAGATCCTATATTGTCTTGTATGATTCCCTTGTGATCACTTCGTAAGAGTGAGGTGGAACTTACAAAGTACTGTTACCTTTTGTGTCCAAACTTTTAAACTGCAAATTTACACTATTTTTTGCTCTGGCAAAAGGTTTATCCATGTAGCTTTTGTTTAACAAATTTTTCTATTATTTTTCTTTTCCTTAGTGTTGTCTAAGAGGTTTCTGCTAGTGCCAGGATTAGCATTAATGGAGATGTAGTCAGATAGTCTGATTCTAAAAATTCTGCTTCAACAAGCAGTGCTTCAATTTTAAAATGGCTTGTCCTGTCAGTTGATACTGTCAAATAAGAATGTAAATTTGATCATTCATATATTTCTGCATTGATTAAATAATTTTGATGCCATTTCCACAAAACTACTAGATTGAAACATAGAATAAAATTATGCTTTCTTGAAAAAAAAAGTAAATTCATAAACACAAATTTGTAGTGCAGTCATATAACTAATATATCCAATGGAAGACAGATGTTTATACAGTAGCAGCTACAAAGTATTCTCGGAAAATGCTGTATCTGTGTAGTCATGATTATAATCAATAGCTATCTGATTCTTCTGACAATATACAAGTAGAACTATGTCAATATTAATCCATTTATGCAACTGTTCCTTGAGCATCTGTGTACTTACATTAGAGCAGTCTTTTTTTCTAGCTTTTTTGAGTGTGTGTAGTACCATGGCACCTTTCTATATTTACATGCTTTATAGGATTTTTTTCATTGTATTTTGCCTTGTCTGTTTTCCTTCACTTAGTTGTAGAATGTGAACGTACTTTATTATGCATAACCCAGCAATACCAAGTAAAATATACCTATATTTTTTTCCAATCCTTTTTCCAGCAGCTATACTTGCCTTCAATAAATAAATAAATAAATAAATAAATAAATAAATAAATAAATAAATAAATAAATAAATAAATAAATGCCTTTGAGGATCTTCAAATAGGTATACTAGTTTCAGAGAGTTTGGGCAGTATCAAAGCCTTCAGCAGCTCTCACGTTCTCTGCCTTACTGCCTGTCCCAGTGCTCTTCTGCTGGACGCACTTCTGCTTTTACTTCAGCATCTGATATCGGGGAATATTTTGGATGATATTTAATAATAAATCTAGGGTGAAAGTTACATCAAAGTTGAATTTTTACTGCAAGAACAGGTGGTTAGGAAAGAAAAGTAAAATGTATGAAAGAGAAAAAGGAGAATGGATCGCTGTTAGCTGTTAATAACACTTTAGTGTCACAATAGCACTTAACCAGAATGATTTTGAGCATATTACATTTGTGTTGAACATCACTCAAGGACAGCTCCTCTATGAAACTAAATTGAAATTCAAGCCCACTGCAATAAAATACTTAAAAATCACATTCTCCCAGAATGTGAGAATCTATTCTCCCAGAAACTCATCTTCACAGAAAATTTTCTAATATTTGTTAATAAATATGCATTTTCTTGGTCTGCTTGTCTAGTACAGGGGTTTTCCTGATTCACATTTTTTAGAATTGCATCTAGCATTAAAATAGGTTAGTAATAACATTACATATATGGTACACCCAAAACCCAAATATTAAACATAAAGATATAGTAATATTTTGTTAGGCTCACCTTGCAGATAATTCCATCTTCTATTCACTTCATTTTATATTCCTTGAAAGAGAAATTTTCTATTGGTTCTCTGTCATGTTTTTTCCCCAAGTGACTCAAAAAAAGAAATGTATAAAAATGTGTGCCTCTTTCAATTTTTGCAAAGAATAAAATTATATTTCAAGACTTCCAGTTTCTTTCAAGAAAATAATGGTTCAGATGAGTAGATTCACAAGGGGAAAGAATTAATTAGTATTTCCTTGACTCATTCAGCAAGACTCATGTTATAGTTGAATCCTAAATCTTTTTGAGAGAAGATGTTCCACCGTTTAGTGCTCTTTTTATTTCCTACTTAAGAACTGCTAAACTAAAAATTGCTCCAAGCACTAATAAAGCTGTAACAGAAAATCTGTTAGGTATTTATTTATGAGAAACATGTTAATTTGAAGTCTATATAACCTAGAAGTGCAGCCAATGCTTTAGTTCTAAAAAATTAGGAAGCTATTAACAATTACCAGGATAGGCAAATAAGTTTGAACAGCGAGGATGAATATAAGAGGTAGATAACTCCTTTTATTAACTAAATATAGCAATGGAAGTAACAAATTTTCCAAATCTAACCATCAATAATTAAATAAGATCTTTGGCTTTATAACATAATTAACAATCTTCCTCAATGTAACATTGACACATCATACATTTAATCTGCAACAATGTGAACAGTAACTGGCTGTAGTAACTTAAATTTCCTTTGAAACGAAGTATTGATTATTCATTCACTGTAGATATACAAGTCGTGTAGTTTAAGAAATTTAAGAATAACTTCTTAGGCAGTTGGGTTTTCTGAACTTCACCTTAGGTAAGTCTCATCTCACATCATAATCACATAATACCAGGTTGGAAGGGACCACAAGGATCATCTGGTCCAACATTCCTTGGCAAAAGCACGGTTTAGACAAGATGGCCCAGCACCCTGTCCAGATGAATCTTGTAAGTGTCCAGTGTTAGGGAATCCACCACTTCCCTGGGAGCTTATTCCCATGGCTGATTGTAGTCATCATGAAAAATTTCCTTCCTATGTCCAATCGGATTCTCCCCAGGAGTAACTTGTACCCATTAACCCTTGTCTTTTCTACATGAATGAGGGAGTGTTTGTCTTCTTTGGAGCCACCCTTTAAATACTGGAATATGCTGATAAGTTTATTTTCTGATTAGTTTACCCTTGCTAGGCTATAATTTGTCATCAACATAGTGTGAGAACAAAGTCTGACATGCACTCAACTCTTCCTCTCAAATTCTGACATCATATAGATCTAAACCCATCTTTTTTTCAGAGAGAGGTGGACAGCAGCAGCAGAAGTACTCAGCTACTTAACCTGAACAGAGATAGGCAGGCATCAGGTTTATATTTTTTCTTTAATTCAGATACTATCTTCATGGGTCTGGGTGTAAATTGCTCAACCTTCTTTGTCTTACCTTTCACAACATTTAGTTTCCTCTACTTAACTCTTTCCCTTGTACTTACATTGAGAGAAGCTGCCATTCTCTGGGATATGTCCACATAGACATTATCAAGTTCACTTGTCTGATGCTTTAGGCAAAGAGAAGTTCATTCTACTTGTGTCCTGAGCCATGAAATCACATGGCTGCAACTAACCCAGCAATGAAATGAAGTATGATATCTTAGGCTCTGCAATGGGATAACACTGTGTGGTTTCTTTTGGCTCAGAGTATGGGCAGAATACACTACAAAAAACTGCGTAAATATTTCCTTAAATGTACTCTGTGATGTAAGGTACTTAAATCCTCTGACCATGCAGAACTCAGAACATTCACTGAAGGGAGTAAAAAAGGGCTGTACCAGACTCTGTAACTGAAAACTTTCCTATACATTCTGGATGCCCAGCAGATTGAACTGAACCAAACTGAACAAAAAGGAGGGGCAAGTTGTCTAGATGCCCACAATCTATCTACTTATGGGGAAGAAGTGATAGGTGAATGGTAAAGCAAATCAATTTCCTTTAAACTTTTCAGTGCCATGCTCCCTACTTTGTTCCATGTTCTTTATATTCAGGGTTTTGAAATAAATCCTACATTGCTGCTTTCTATTGAAGGCAGCCATCTTTTAGAGACTGATTATTTTTAGAAGCTATCTTAACATTTTGTACGACATTTGTGTAATTAGAGGGTTTTTTTGCTTTCAGTTTAGAATGAAAAGACTTTGTCCTTTATCAACTGTAATTAGTTTTATGATAAAAAGGTTTATATCAGTAAGTAAGAATAAACATTCATTATGAAATGTGTACCTCCTCTGTGCCCTCTTTTGGTAGCAGAAATTGCCATCCTGAGGGCAAAAAGTTATTAAAAAGAATCTGGATTTAGGTTTTGATTACCAATCAGAAAAAAATACCTAATAAAAGTATCACACACAAAAACATATCTTTGCTGGCTATAGTACTGAGGTGTTTAATAAACATCTTCTGTTAGAGATCAAACAGACAAATGTGATATTTGATGGAGGTTTGCATTCATATATCTAATTTCTTACCTATCCAGTTTCATGTTCTTATGACTGCATAAAACATGAAGCTTTTTGGTCTTGTTTTATATAAGAGATTAAGTAAAGCCACAGTTGATTACAGTTTATAAATTGACCACACGCCAATTATACTGAAAGTTTACAAAAGGTAATGAATAGCTCATTGACTGTGTCTGTTTACTGTGCACTCCGCATTGATTTCTGGTTTGTTAGAACATTTCACGCATCAGCACTGGAACCACTAGACATAGCATTCTCAAAGGAACCCGAGAGAGTGCTATGGGTCAATAACTGAACCATAGACTGTACATACTCTACTTAGTTCAAATTAATCACTATGGACCAATTTTAGTCCTAGCATAAGTGGGTAGAACAGCAGGACTTGTATTTCGGTAGATTTTTTTTTTTACATTCTAGAATATCTTTTTAGAAATTAGTATCATATTTTTGTTTGAGTTTCTGAAAAATACGAAGTCTTTTTCTGTATTCCTTACATTCCAATATCAGACGGGTCCTTCATTTCAATTGATAATCGGTGATTTCAAGTTTGCTTTTGGATTGGGGCGTTGAAATGTCAATGTACTGAAAGCTTCCTGGAGACTTTTGTACATTAAAGGCCTCAAGATTCTTTCCTAATTCGGTATTTAGATGTTAAAAGCCTAACTGATCACACTGGCTTGACTGGATCTTAGAATATGACAAAACAAAAGGTTACCTTCATACCTTTGGTGTGAGTTAATTCCTTGAATTGTACAGCTGGTTGTCAGACAGAATTTCTTAAATGCTGAGCTGCAGTTTCTTTGGTTGGAATATCCACATCTGATACTGTTTAAGAGATTCCCCTCCTTCACACCTTTGGAGACTGTTACCTCCATTTGATATCTATTAGAAACTGTATACTCTGCTCTTTCTACTTATTGTTCAAACTATTGAGCCTTGCGATGTGATCAGCAGTGAACACAGTATTCTGGGCGAAGTCTTTAAAAAGCTATTATATGGCTGCTCTGTAAAATGTTTGTCAGCATATGACAGTATTTATTAACTTTTATGATAAGTATTGGGAAAAAAGTTGAGCATTTGTACCAGAATTGAGTAAGAACATCTTGAAGTGTGTAACAGACAAGAGAAGATAGTGCAAGAATTAAAGAGCTATATAATGTATGTAAGCTTATGTTCTAGCTTAGTCCTATACTCTCCCTCTCAGATAGTGGCCAAAAATGCAGCCACTTAATGAACACTTCATTAAGAATGGAATTATTTTCTTTGTGGTGTTCCCTTCCACTTCCAGCCAACAGCAGAGAGAGATTTCCAGAGCCAGAACTTCCATCTGTACCATAGTTTGTAACTTCCACCTGGGATGTCTGCTTTTTAATTTCAAGAGACTGAACAGGAAAATGGCTGATGTAACTGACAAAGCAACGTTACCAGGACCAAGACAACCAAGATCACAGTTATGTGAACAATTGCTCTGAAGAAACTATATTTTCTTGTGTTTGATGGCTCCTTCACCCTCAGGTAGACGAGAATCATGGTGTTCTTGTGCAGTTCACTTCTTGCAGTGAATCTAAATCCTCATCCTACATTTGATTTGTTACACTTACTGTAAAGTACATGCACTAACCATTAATTCAATATTCAGCTCTCTTCTCATTAGTGTTCTACTTGCTACCTTGACTTTGCTTATGATGTCTGCTAACTGTATGCTAAGCTACATCAATCTATTCATGTAAGCGAAACAAAGATTAAGACATTTTATAGCCGAGTGCTCATGAGCAACATCAAGCTTCCCATATTTACATCCAGATAATTTTTTTGCATAGATATTTTAAACACCTCTGTAGTCTCTGGCTGGTACAGGTACCATGTAAGATAAGATTTAGACTTTAAAGCTATTGACTTCTCTACTGTCTAGGCTATTAAAGCTGTTTATACTTCTCATATCCATAACACACTGTGACAATTTTGTGAAAGTCTGTAAATCACTGCTTGCTTTTAACATTTCTTAACTTCATGCTGTGCTATTGTATTATTACATGATACTACTTTTGTGTTCCTCTCTCTGTCCATACTACTTATTTATCTCTTATGATTCTTCTGCTGGGAGTGTTTAGCCTAGAGAAGAGATGGCTCAGGGGGATCTCATTAATGTATATAAATACCTGAAGGGAGGGTTCAAAGGAGATGGAGCCAGGCTCTTTTCATTGGTGCCCAGTAACAGGATAAGAAACAACCAAAACTTCCTTCCATTGGAAGTATATTTCTTATTAAGGTGTATAACATTGAAAATACATAAAGGAATATAAAGAGTATAAAGAAAGACGTGGTTACGGTCACCAGAGAAAAATAAAGGAATGACATGCAACTGTGCGACTTGCAGAAATGCCTAGCAATACATTAGAAAATATAATAATAGAGATAAAACTGCTCAACATTCCCTAAAATAAGAAGAAAGATTGAAAAAAACATGCTACGAGGTTGAGGAAAAGCAGAGAATCTTGTAGATAACAACCTCATATAAGACAGTCACATTTAGGCCAGAAGGAAGCCATGGCAGTTGCACTGTTTATAAAGATGCTGTAGAACCCCAGACCACAGTAGACCCTGAGAACACAGTGAAATAGGGTTATGAGAGATGAGAGATGTTCAAATTATTCAGGAGGCCAATACAAAGAATGATCAGAATATGTTATGACATCCGGTTATAGAAACATGTGGAAGTATATGTAGTGCGTATAAGAATCTAACAGAAACAGAGATGTGGACGCTACTTTTTCTGAAAAAATAAAACTAACAAATCATTGGTCCCTCATTCTTTCTTATTACTGCTACTATGGTGCCTAGTTCCTTTGAGACTTTAAAATATTCTGCCTGAGAACATTCAATTATTTCAAATATTTCTTTGTCCTTTTTTCCCAATGGATATATTGACAATATAGTCAACATTTCCTATTGTTATAATAAATTTGGTAAGCAGAGATGCTGCGTTTTATAGTCACCCTAATTCATTCACTTTCCTTATTTATTTATTCAGGGACAAATTTACTGATGAGAGGTAAGGGAGTTTCCCTTCCTGTCCCTCCACATGCGTGACACTCTCCCATTCAAAAAAGAATTGCACCTGTCTCCCCCACTGGTAGGCATTGAGATGCTTCCGTAGTAGGGCTTTTTTTGTCTATGCCTACCATGTGTATGTGTGTAAAAGTCTTTTACTGAATTCTCCTTACATTCTTTCAATGTGATCATTCTTAGTTTTGCATTGGTCTGATTTGCAACAATATTTCCATTTGTATTTATCATACATTTTCTCAAGAAGTAATCTTATCTACTTTTTTTTTTCCACAGCTTAAAAAAAGGCCTGAATTAATTACACTTTCTAAAGTTCTTGTGCAAAACTCTGTCAGAAGATAGTCCTTATGCAGATAACAAACCAAGCAACAAAGCTTTCGGCCTTTAAGTTTCAAGTTTGTTCAAAATACTGGTTGACTAAATTGTCATTCTTCATTCTGTTCCAATTAGTAGTATGCTCTTTTGGTGTTGTAAATGTCTGAAAGCTTTTTGTTTCTGCCATTTATTTTCGTGAGGCACATTCATAACCTTAATTTGGTTCAGAGTTTACACTGGCAACCTTCTGTTAGCATGTGAAGTTATTTCAGTTGGCAGCAGGTTTTTTATGCAGTGTGGCAGATTCCACTCAGGTTTTTTGCCAAGTGAAGTGCCAAGTGAATCACTAAGTGAGGGCAGGCATCACTCACCAGGGAGTCAGTCCCCACTAGTGACAGAGGGAGTGTTTTCACATGGCTCACCGCTTGGTCTTAAAGGAGGAAGGCAAAGGAATCCCTATGCTGAGGGCAAATAGCTTTTTAGGGTTACCATAGTGGGACAAAGGAAATACAGAATGAGATGTCATGTCAGAGAAAAATAGACTGTAATACAAATTAACTCTATGACTAGCAAAAAGGCAGAACTGTGGTTAGGTAAGATTTAAACAGGCTTTATGTACATCCATTAGAGAGACCTTCCCATATTTTTTTTGTGGTGTTTCTTGTCATATTCCTTGATTTTATGTTGTTCCCTGTTGATGTTAGGTCAGGACATTCTTTTTGGTGTTTTTTCTTCTCTTCACTTTCTTATTCTTTCAGTCACCCTTAAAGGTCCACTGCAGAAATAATTTCTTCTGTGCAATCTGGGTCTTTGTGACATCTGTCACAGAGAGACCCTCATTCACCTTCTCTCCTAGCTGTAGTCTTCCAACTGCCAATATCTTGTTTTCTTTCATACTGAGCAAGGCTCATGTTACAGTGATAACTTTGCTCAGTTTCTTGTTTTCCAATTTGTTTGGTCAGGTGACAGTTAGGGATTATAATTCTACCTGAATAACAGTCTCTCCCATTAAGTATGCAAAATGGATTTGTAATTTATGATGTGCTGCAAAAAAATGTTAAGAAATCTGCACCTACAACATAGTGGTATTCTAGTTAGGGACTTGGATTACTGTTTTAATGTATTCTTAGATGCCGATTGTACTTTTAAATTAAGACTGACAATATGGAATGTACAGAAAACCAGAACTCTGGAAGATCTTCTAGGAATTGGAACTGAGGATTTTCTGACTCAGGCATAGTCTGGCAAACATATGTGAAACACAAGTTTTTGCTGCTTTTTTTGACATGATTTACTTGTAGAGAATTTTCCATCAGAGATGTTTCTTTCTTGCTGTTTCTCACCCACAGAATATCACACCAATGTTGTAGCAGGTAACACATTCTACAGAAGTGAAAACCGAGACATGTAAAGGACAAGTATTTCCACTGTATTATACAGGAGATTGTACTTGCCATATGACAGACAAGTAAATAGACCCAGTAGACTTGAAATACGTTGTCTTGATTTAACCACTCATAATTTCTTTCTTACTTTGTTACTATGTCTGTATGCATTAAAGGGATGGTGTTTTTAAGGTGTCCCATCTTTCTCTGATTAATCAGAGGTTTTATTTCTTCTTTCAGATCTTCTTCCTTCAGGATCTTGATCTTTTTGTCTTTGCATAGGTGAAAAATTTATAGACAGCACTTTAGGCAATACTATTCCCAATTAATCAGAGAGGTTTACATCTAGTTTCTGTCAGCTTCTCTTAACAGACCATTTTTAGAAGGTAAGAATTATACGAAAGTGGGAAGAACATTGAGATAATCCCACCTGTCTGTTAGCATAAAAATGGCAAGTTCTATCATTTCAAGACTGCTCAGTGAAAATGTGAATATAGTTCTTTCCTGTAGCTACCCCTTTGGATAAATAGTTTGCTACTCTGTGCTTAGAAAATATTAGTATAACCTTCTGTCCACATAATTTCTCTTTAAAAATAAATCTTCACATGGATTCCCCATATCACATGGTGGTAGAAAAAGATTTTCTAAAGTGACACATGAAAAATATCACTTGAGAAATCTGATCTCTTTAATTACCAATGAATATTACTACAACGTTTTCTTCAGTGAAATTTATGAGGGAATCCAGGTGCATTTTCCTTAAATATTGCAATAAAATTAGGTAGCGCAGTATAAAAATTAAACAAATCATTTCCTATGTGGTTATTAATTGGGTATTTCTCTTACAGTCAAGCCATTCTCATTTGTTGAAATGCCAGTTCTTAATGTATCGCATAATGTCTGCTGGAGGATGAAATTATTCACAAGAGAGGGCCCTCAGAGAAGGATCAATGTATTTATATTAATGTAAATTATTGCTGATTAATGAACACTGTAACCAATCAGGAATTAAATCCTTACTGTATTCCTTTTTTGGAACCTAACCTTCCTGTCGATTTTTGCAAGTTAGTAGTGAGATTAATCTATCAACTACAGAAAATAGGAATAGTAAAAGTCTAATCGATATTCTTTTTTCCATGAAAAGAAATATTATTTTGGAGGAGAAAATAAAATAGAACTTAAAGAGTATACTTAGTTTTTCCAAAATAATTCCTGTAATAGTGCTTATCCATATCACTAGAATAAATGTTTGTATTTATGGTTAATTACACTGCATATAAGTTTTTAATTGGTATCTGCATATGATATATTTACTGTGATATTGGAACAGTGTGAGCTTGTGGAAGTAGTCATATAATATTTGACTGCTATGTGTATAATCTCAAAACCGTAGAAAATTCCAATGTTCTGGACAGTGAAACAAAAAAGCTAAAATGAATTATGTCAATATGTACCTATGTATCAGCTTGGTTTTCACAGAATTCTTCACCACCTGAACAAAGACAAAACATGCCCTTGTTGGTGTGATTTAATGTGTCCACCCGTGCACTGACAAATGTAGTGGACGTTTGTGTACTTGGATTGAAACCTGGTGGAAACTGCACAAAAATGTGTACTTCAGGAAGAAGAAAGACTAAAGAAGCAAGTTGCAATACTATGAAAAAGCAAAGGAGAACAAAGACTTAGTATCTGTCATGAAAGAAATAGTTTGACAACCGCTTTTTAGCCATCAGACTACGAACCAAGTCCCAAAGCTTCAGAATGGAAATAGTCCTACTCATACTGTGGGTTTGGCAGAAGAGAGAATACTCAGTGCATACTCCTTAGGGTATATTTCTGGGCCAAATGGAATATTCTTTTGAAACTGTCAAAGTAATCCAGATAACCATCTCCTTATCTGATAGCTTTTTCTTGATTAAAGCAGAGGGAAAGAGCTGAGGTCTGTAGCGTTGAAAGCGACATTCAAGGGTTCAAGGGTTCAAAAGACCTATATCCTTTGAGAGTCAGGCATATATTCTGTACACATACTCATGCATCATTTTCACTAACCAATTATTTTTGTCAGAATACTACTTATACATGAGTCATAAGACACAGATAGGTAAAGCTTACTTTATCATGTTGTACAATACAGCATTATATATTTCAAGGATACATGTCTTGGCAAAACACATTGTTTAATTCATCAATAGGCAATCTTTTCAGTTTATGAAGTGGAGAAGTGATATCTATTCATTGATAAATACTCTGAGAAGACTCTTTCCTATGTAGCTTTTTGAAGTTTTAACTAGTTTTTATTTCACATGTGCACCTGGTTGAGAGAGCCCAGAAATTGGGCTGACAATACCTCCAATAGGTGCCCAATACAACTGTTGGATTATAGCTGTAGTGTGATCTTTTCTAGATATTCTTATCTCAGTTTAGCAGTTCAACATATGATGCTCAATTTGTATATAAATTTCACGGTATAATTAATGTGTCTAATAATGCAAATTAAAAAAAAATTATTTTTTAAGGTGAAGACTCAAATATTTATCTTGCTTATACAATTTTTTGTCTTTTAGCCATTGAGTGTCTAATGATATTGAAAACATTCAGAACAATTGCATACTTGTAAAATGAGGAAATATTAAAAAGTTGGTTTTATTATAATAGTATGTGAATGAAAAGCAGAGTGACGCTTTTTTATTACTTTAGTGATTAGATTGCTACAATTTGTGTATAATTGTATTTTCAGGAAAGTTAGTAAATGCCAACACTTAGCTAAAGGGCATTAGTTCATACACATATATGTGTATACGTCTTACTAATTATGTGAACTAAGAAACATAAGGAAACAGAAGCTAAGATTTTTGGATGCTTTTCAATTGTATTAGGAAAGTGTCTGTAAGGAAAAATTCCCCTGAACCTCAGTAACGCAGGGACAAGGAAGCCATCTGGCAAGGGAACTGGTGAGACGTACATTTTCATTTAGGTACTTATGATATAATTTGCCAAAAATCTCCTGAACATTTTGCTAAATTGGCAGATGAGGTGAATTTTGGTGTCTTGAAGCAGATTGGACTGAAAGAGGGTGCAAAGGTATTCAGAAGTTCAGCTTTATTAGTAGCTTAGGACAAACCCTCTTTTTCTGTTTTATTTTTCAGTTGACTTCTCAGTAGAGATGAGAGAAAGGCATTTTGAACCTTCTCTTTGATACTTACATGGACTTGTTTTACTCCTGGTATTTATTTATGTGTTTATTAGTAGTATTGTCTGTGTTGTTTAAACATGTCCCAATGCCAGCTTTGAAATCACTAAAGCAACACTTCCAGTGAAGACACAATTATGTTTTCTAACTTTTTATGTGAATACTTTCCTCTTAAGTAGCCCACAAACTGTATTTAAAACTCGCTTTATATTTGTTAAAACACTGCCAGAAACTTTCCTCCCTTCCTCCCTCCCTCCCTTCCTACCTTTGTCCCTTCCTTTTGATCCCAGTGCAACTGAAGACTCTGGTAGCCCCTGGGAAAACAAAACAGAATAAGCAGCCTAGTACAGACAACATTTTAACTTCATATGAATTGCCTGAAATTTTCCCACAGACCTGGAGACAGTAGTGAGGCTTGAGTACTGCAGACTACATCCCATTCTAGAATGGATACATACAAAAGCACAAAGCTTGTATGTTATGTTCTGCTTTCATACAACTTTTATATGAGGTAATTTAGTTTTACACTAAGTAATTTTGCCTATCATGCATCACTGTAATACAAGAATTGCCATTATTGTGTACTAAAGGTCTAAAAGATGACTAACATACTTGTTCTAGGAATCTGAGCAAGCAAATATAATTTTCTTAGGTTGTATTTCTTAAGCTGGCAAGTTGTTGGGCTGGCAAGAGGGGTGACAGCAGTAAAGTCCTGATTGAGCTCTCCCTACATGTAACCTGTTATTTCAGTGCATTGAAAGTGTCATTAGTGTTTTTATGTATAATCTATGAAGGGTTTTCAGATGCTATCAAATAAGTCTGTTGTATCTTGTAAGGTAGCATATCATTTTCTCCTGTTGCTCACACAGCTAATGAAGAAATCCATTCTTTCTCTGCTGAAAGTAATTTATCTTCTGCGCATCATAGTATAATCCATTTTGCTCATATCAGGCTAAATTTCTTCAAGATTCCAGTCTCACTGGCATTGTGTCTCATCATAAATACTTTACATATTTGTGGTTTGTATTTTGGTTTCATTATTAATTTCTGAGATTGCTTGCCAGGTTAAGGTCAGTATGTGCATCAAATCCTAAACATCTTCCTCCTCTCCTCAAATAACTGGATAAAATTTACTGGCTTTTAAATTTATATTAAGTCATAGAGAATAAAAGGAGCAACAAAAATACCAAAGACAGTACATATTTATTGGCAAAGTAAGTTTTGTATAACTTTATGGCATAGAAATCAGTCTTTCCTTTAGAGCAGACAATTAAATGGGCAGCAAATATTGAAGATTAAAAAGAAAATGACTACAATTTTTTAATGAATACCATAGTGGTCAAATTCCATGATGAGTAGATAGTGTTGTATTAATAGAATAGTCATTTAAGCTGGACTGTTAATATATTGTTATGTGTAGTGGTATACATTAATTCTTACAGAATTACCGAGAAAATTTATTTTATTATTCACAAAAAATTAGATTCAGTTTTCCAGAAGAAAAGTCTGCTAAGTATCAGCATGTTACCAATAAGCATGCCATCGATGTGAAACGCTCTGTTGTCTGTCATGGACATAAATCTGTTTCCTAAGGCAAATGTCGAGGACTTTAAATGACTAAACAGTGAACGAAGGCTGTCTGAAACATGGAAGTCTTTGTGCAGAAGTACATTTTGTCACCCTCCAAAGTGTGTATAGTTGATTAACATACTGCATTTCTGAATTATTTCTGTAGGCCACATTTCTGGCACACTAATTAAAATACCTGTTAATACTTTTTTTTTTTTTAAATAAAGAATGACTTAGTATAAAGTCAGTTACATTAATCCATTGAGATACCTCCAGATTTCAGAATTAAATTCAAAAATGCTTTATTTTGTGTAGATTTAAAAAAAATATCTTCCCCTCAAATATAAATAGAACATATTTCTTGTTTGTCTCTGTTAAAGCTCTGCTTTAATTACTATGCACAAGTTAATAAACAAACCTACCATATGCTGCCAAATTAGTCAAATGCCAGCAAAAGCTAAATAAAAACAGGGAGACAAACTTTTAATTACACTCTCTGAAAACCTTTGGCAGCAAGTAATATTCTTTACTTGGCATTCTGATTCAGTGTGAAAGGGCAGAAAACATGACCAAGCTAATATATCAAATAGTAATAAGGGAACTTTCTAAGATAGAAGGAAAGAAAATGTTGAGGTAGAAGGAAATTTGGAGAACAGAATGTTATTTTTATTTATCCTCATTCAAACATCATTATAAGTATGCAAAGCAAATGGTTAGACTTGGACTGTTGTTTGCTGAGAAGGCTGATTCAGAACCTGAGTGTAATAAAATCACGTTTTAAAAAAAACAATCAGTGAAACAAAAAACCCACACAAGTAAGCTGCTATCAAAATAATTTGAACAAGAACTCAGTGACTCCCTTATTTGTAGATTAATAATGCCCTGAAAATAAAAGAAACCAGTTTTAATCAAAAGAATTACTTATCCTAATCACTTCAGAAAAACAAAAAAAAAAGTTTATCTAACATTAGTATTGGACTCTACAGAGCATCCAGCAGTGTCAGTACTTTCATTGAGGAGAGAACAAAACAACACAAACAAACAAAATCAAACATGAACTTTAAAGGCATGATTTCTTCTTCTTTCTTAGAACAATAGAGGATACTCCTACCTATTAAATAGTCAATGAGGTGAAGAGTTCTGACCTAAGCCTGCTGCTGCCTTCCTACTGAACCCAATTCCACAGGAAAAATGGATTCTATACCTGTTCCACAATATCACTACACCAGTAGTTAGGGTGGTCTTATAGGTGACAAGAATCAAGCTCCTTCAAGCAAATCAAAGAACTGAAAGATTTCCCACAGTTGCCAGATATTTGGGTGACTATTGTATTACAGACAATAGTGTGTCACTGCCTCATCTTTTTGCACATTTCTAGAGGGAGGATCAATCCTGTATTAGCTAAATGTTTAAGTCAGGCTTTGGTGGGACTGGTGATCTGCTTAATAGCCCACTCTCTTCTATTGTATTTATGCCTATCAACATGATATTTAAAGGCTCAACACCTTTGCAAAATTCCCTCATAGAAATACCACCAACTGTGAATTCTTAGTCCTTTAGAATATTTGGAGCCAAATTCTGCAAAACTTTATGCATAGTCTTAATAGTAATATTTCACCAAGGACAAGTCACCCCAACACCAGTTGAGAGCTGAACTTTTTCCATGAAGAGAATGATATGTCCAAAATCCTGTGGTTCTTACAACTTATTCATTGTTTATTCAGACCGATTCTCAATGAAACAAGGACCTAGTTCAGTCCTGATTACAATAGTCAAGGGAAACAAAGAGTCAGCAAAAGCTGAGTAATTCTCAAGATACTACCCAGTAAGTGTAATTTGGTTATTCCACATAGATAGAAGTTTAAGCTCTCAAATAACAGAGAAACTGTATTGTAGGTAAGTAAAGATCCCTAGAATAGTTAACACTTAATACTGTGTTTTTAACATTACAAATGCAATGCAATCATTGTACTCCAAGAAATGCAAAAAAGAATAATAGAATTGTACTTCCTTGAATGCCCTTCAGTTATTTCAATGCTGCATTGTTTGAAATAGAACAAAATTATTGCTCCTTCATCGCTGTCTGAAAACCATTAAGATTATAAACAATACTGCAGCTGACTGGGCTGTTATCTTAATAGTGTATTCATCAAAGTCTTGCAGATTCAGATTGTAATGTTTCTCAAACTGAAATCAGAATATTATCGTATAAAATTTTAATTTAATTCATGTTTTATAAGGACTATATTGAAAACATAAGAGTGTTACTTTGACTTTTTTTAATTGCTTTGTCAGGGTGATGACTTGGAGACACAACATATGTGCACTATATCCTTTTCCTGTCTATAACATTACCTACAGATGAAAATTATCTTGTATTTGTTGAATCATCAGAAAACATTTAATATAATTTCAATATCACAAGTTGATACTTGCTATACATCCAGAGTTCTCTCAATTGCAGTTCTATTATGGACGACATTAGATTTACACTTAATTTGGACTATAAGGAGAGGCCCTGAAATTATTTGCTGGTTGCAGATGTGAAAAGATAAAGGAATATTTTATTCCCAAAGTGTATGGGGTTTTGTAGGGGAGTCTGAAGTGCTTAATCTATGATGTAGTCAGTAGAGATGGAGCGATCAAATTTATGGGCAAAGTTACCTTGCTAGGTATATGTGTGTGATTCTTTCTGATTTCCATGATAAGCTAGTGGTCTGGGTTAGCAGGTAAGTTATTTACACAGAGAGAAGACTACCCTGAATCTGGAGTTTTCAAAACATTTTTCAAATTGTCACTGTGGTTTTTATTTGTTTGTGGTGGTGTTTTTTCGGTTGGTCGGTTGGTTATTGGTTTGTTTGTTTGCTTCTTTGTTTGTTTGACAACACAAGCATTTCTGTCAGGGTAGAATTTCCCCTTCAGCAAAGGTATCTTAGAAAAGCTTTTCCATGTGCTGAATTTCATTATTTTTTTTAACCAATAGATTTTAGGTATTGTCTTGGCTATTATATACAGAGCGGATTTGACTGATACCGATTTATTTTGCTTAAGGTATTTCTCATATCAGATAGTCAGTAGTCACTAAGCAAAGAACATTGGCATAGCTTAGGCTCACTTAAAACAGCCTTACTGATGTAATTTGGAATAGAATCAAACCTGGAAATCTCATTTTTCAGATTAATGTATATGCTTTTCTGTAGGTTAGTAATCTATGGTTACAATGTGTTGTTTCTGTACAGCAGCTATATTTATCTGATTTTATCTTAAATGACAGTTTCAAGTGCAGACCATAAATAAATAGTTTTGTTATCATTCTTAGCGTTATGAACAGGCTTCGTGTCAGTGATAACTTTGATACTGTTATTACATTCCTTCCCTTATTCTATGAGTATTCATCTGTAGAGGAAAATAGCACTTTTACATCCTAAATTCTGTAAATCACTGTGATTGTTATTATGTATTAGAGTTTTTGCAAGCCTACATTGTCATACATAGTTTAATGTTGCCTACATAGAGTTTGAGATGATTTTTTTTTTAATGTTGTTTTGGGTTTTGTTTGTTTGTTGTTTGTTGGTTGATTTTGTTTTTATTTTGTTTGTTTGGTTTGGGGTTTTGTTTGCTTGAAGTTTTTTGTTTGTTTTGGTTTTGGTTTTAATTGGATAACTTAGAAGACCTACCCCTAAATAACTGCAGTTAATATCCATTGTGTATATCTGTATGCCATACTGTTCTACAATATTAACTGGAACCCTGTGTTGCACACTCGTGGAACAGGATCGTAAAGCCAAGTATGTTCTGCACTGATATTGGTTCTTCACTGGTTGAAACTCTTTTACTAAACTCAGAATGGTTGTGTATTTTCTTAGCATGTTAATGTAAAACCAGGGGTTTCAGTTTAACCAGCAACTTTCTGTTGTGGTGGTTGACAATTCTCACATTGCTTTTGGAAAGTATATAATATAAGCTTAAGCTAAAAAAATGCTATTCTAAAATGTCAAGCTAAACTATTAGTTACTTTACAAGAAATGACAGTATCCCACTGTGCTCATGTGACAGTATAAGGAATATGTTTTAATATGTAGTATTGGAAAACTACAAAACCTCCTGTATGTAACTTAGCACTTGCTTAAAAGTATGAAACATCAATTAAGGAAGTAAAGTAAATTAGTTTCAGTCATTCATAGTTATTCTTTAGTATGAAGTGAAATGCAATGTAAATGCAGACACAAAACCAAATGTTGAGCTGTGCTCTTAAATTTAAGATACGTAAAATCTTTTGGATACTATAAAAATTTCAGTACAGGTATCTAGTGAAGAGAAAGGAGGCTTTCAAGGGTGAAAATAGCTGTACCTATTTCAGGACAGCTGCTTTATCTATGTTTCTGGAATTTCTTCTATTACATTCCTGAGATGAACATAGCTTCAAAAAAATTCTCCTTCAGGTTTCTTTTTTTTTTTAAAAAAAAAAAAAACACCACCACCACCAACAACAAAACAGTAAAAAATGGGTTTTAAAAAAATCCTCCTCTGTGGTAAAGGATCACCTTTTCCCAAGAAGTCATAGGTAGGAAATAAACTCACAATCATATATGTGTAATTGTGCATAAGAATCTGCAGGTTTTGTGATGTAGTAATATTAAGATTTCATGCTTTTTTAGTTTCTTTTTTTATTTTACTGTTCCTGTGCCAAAAGTAAAGTTTGGCTTGCTTAACAATGCTAAAGGGGGTTTGTTTGTTTGTTTGTTTGTTTATGGTTGTTGGTTGGTTGGGGTTTGCTGTTGTTGGTTGGTTGTTTTGGTTGTTTTTGTTTTGTTTTTGTTTTGTCAGGGAGGCTGTGAGTTGTCATAAAAATGAGTTTTTAAATATGTAATATAGATCGAGTAATGACTCAATATTTACTAATGAGAAATCACATATGTCACCTTACAGCATGTACAACCGTCTGGTTATCGACTATGAATAAAACCACTTTCTATAGGAGTGATATTAAAGACAAGTATCTTTCATCATTCAGAGGATATCTTTTAAGTCTTACCAAAGATTAATATTAGCTAGCCAGATTAATTTAAGAGGGGTTGCGTTTTCCTGTGATGCATAAAGGAAGAACGTTTTCTATACATATGGTCATAAGAAAAAAAAATTAAACTTAATTTTATCATTTATCAATTTTGCTCATATTTTTACCCCAGACTATCATTGCAATTTAATTAAAAAATAAAAATATTATTTAAATAATCTCTGTAAAAATGAGTGAATTATGGCAATTATGCATTACAGAATAAAAAGTTATTATTTGTTTCAATATTAATTAAATTGCCAAATAAATGGATCACATTTGCAATTGTTTAATGCAAAATAAGGTCAATGTGCTTCTCTTAATCCTGAAAAAAGCATGTCAAGAATTACATGTTAAAAAAGAATTCAATAGCTTCTCTGACTTGTAATTGCAGGGATAAATGATTTACTTGAAGCTGGAAAATATATGCATTATTCATCAGCATTCTATCTCTCCATCTCTGTTGAGATGTAGTTGAGAGATACCCTCATCAGGAGACTGGAATTAACATTAATATGCTTACATTGATTTCTCTGTATTCCTTTTTCTTTTTTAAGACTGTGATACTGGATGAGGCAAAGAATTCTTTATTTTTAGATAGCAAGAACCAGAGACTTCCTAATGTGGATTTAATATTCAACAAGAATTTAAGTACAACATCCATTTACTTTTTCTTAATTCTTTTGTTGCTCTGATACAATATATTTTTTATTATTTTTATAAGAGGTCATGAGACCAGACTGGAGGACTTCTAAATTTTCTGTCATGTCTCCTCTTACCCAGTTTTCTCCTTGTATATTTTTATAAATCTCTTGTTTTTCATTTTTAACTTTCGCAAAATAGGAGTGTCGCTGTGTCTTTAGCACGTTTTCTTGCCAAGATACTCTGATAATGGTCATCAATTCTTCCCATACACTATAGTCCGGAACAGTGCAGCAAAACCTGTTTTATTAGGAGGAAACTGGAAGGCAAATGGTGCCTCTTGGAATGAGGCAGAGAGTGACATACATATTTGTATGGTCTATCCAGAAACTCCACTAACAATAAGATTAGTGGCTTCATTCCAGAGCCATGGGAGATCTAGCTGCAGCCTGCCTTTTGGGGATCCCTCAGGGGTGTGTACTGGCATCAGTACTGTTTAATGTCTTCATCAATGACATAGACACTGCAATTGAGTGCACCCTCAGCAAATTTGCAGATGACACCAAGCTGAGTGGTGCAGTTGACATACCTGAAGCATGGGATGCCATCCAGAGGGACCTGGACAAGCTCAAGAAGTGGGCCCATGCAAACCTTGGGATGTTCCACAAGGCGAAGTGTAAGGTCCTACACCTGGGTCAGGGCAACCTCTGGTATCAAACAGGCTGGGGGATGAAGGGATTGAGAGCAGCCCTACAGAGAAGGACTTGGGGATACTGGTGGATGAAAGATTGGACATGAGCTGGCAATGTGCATTTGCAGCCCAGAAGGCCAATTGTAAGGCTGCATCAAAAGGAGCATGGCCAGCAGTTCAAGGGAGGTGATTCTGCCCTTCTACTCTGCTCTGGTGAGACCCCACCTAGAGTACTATGTCCAGCTCTGGAGTCCTCAGTAAAGGAAAGACATGGACCTGTGAAGAGGGTCCAGAGGAGGCCAACAAGATGATCAGAGGGCTGGAACACCTCTTCTGTGAGGACAAGCTGAGAGAGTTGGGGTTGTTCAGCCTGGAGAAGGCTCCGGTGAAAAATTATTGCAGCCTTTCAGTACTTAAAAGGAGCCTATGAGAAGGATGGGGACAGACTTTTTAGAAGGGTGTGTTACAACAGGACAAGGGGTAATGGTTTTAAACTAAAAGAGGGGAGATTCAGACTAGACATGAGGAAGAAATTTTTTACAATGAGGCTGGTAAAATACTGGAACAGGTTGCCCGAAGAGGTGGTAGATGGAGACATTCAAGGCCAGTCTGGATGGCTCTGAGCAATCTGATCTAGATGAAGATGTCCCTCCTCATTGGAGAGGCGTTGGACTAGATGAGCTTTGAAGATCCCTTCCAACCCAAACTATTTTATGATTCTGTGATAGGAGCATGAAGAGGGTAATGACCAAGCATATTTTTTTTCCCTTTTTCTAGCAGTCAGTGATGCCAGTTCTCAGGCTGGCTTTTGCTGCCCTTAATGTCTGGCATCCTTGAGGTTTTTCATTTTGAATAAGATTTAGGTAGTCTATTGCAAGGAAGCCTGAGGTCTATGAGATTAACACACATCCATTCTAAACATTACACTGTCGTGAACTGCAAATACATTTATTCTACTAAACTTAAAAGGAAAAGTTTGACGATATAAAACTGGAGAGAGAGTGCTATAAATAAGAGGTTACAGACTTAAAATATAGCTGACTTTTCCTCTTAGCTTTATCTGTCACTTGAGGGATAGTCCTTAGGCTATATTGTTACTAAAGCAACCAGATGTCAGACTGCCTCAAAGAGAACAAGTCCTAAAAGAGCAAAACTGGTCACTTCTATTCTCATTAGAAATAAAGATCATCAGAATCTGTCTGAATATATTTAGCCTTTAGAGCTGTACCAAAATTACTTTGGACTTCATAATGTTTGTTAAAATTTATTTGTTGTAGTAGATTAGACTTGGAGGTATGTAAAAAGGCACATAAAATATTGTTCTTGTTTGTCAAGCTCATCAAATGTACAGATCCTGTGATATTTTGACTTTTGTCAGTAGAATTTTCTGTTCCTCCTCTTTTTTTCATGTTAATATGACTAACATTGTGACATAATTTCTGGCTTGATTACAATTTACCGTTTTCATATCACTAAAAGTAACTGCTACATTTTTGGTGAGAAGCTATGTGAAAAGCAATTTCTTTGTTACCGAATTTATAGTAACTTCATAGTACCTTGAGAACAGAGCAACAAACAACACCAGTACTGCAAACAAAAACACTCTGGACAATTTAAACTTATGACAATTACAATATTTCTGTCTGGTTTTGTTTTCTTTTGCTTTAATGATCAATATATTATTTTAAGCATGAGTCATAATAATTTTACAAACCAAAATAATATTTTTTCCTTTCAGCAGTGAAGAAAGTATTTTGTTTTGTGAGCCATGTCAGAAGTATGACATCTGTCCTTAATAAACCAGGAGACAATAACTTCTATTGAGTGTCCTCAACAACTTCTAAATTACTTCAGTCTTACATGCCATGAACCAAATTTGAGATCAGTGTAAACTGATTTTAGTAGTAAGAATATTTTCATTTTTTCTCTTTTCTGGCAGTGAAGTTAGACAAGCAGCAGCTATGTTAAATGAAAAAGAAGAATTAAGAATACTTTCCTCTCTATATGTGTGATCTCTTTGAACTTCAGAAAATTATTTCTGTGGTTGAGCAGTTCCCAAAGAAGATGATTGCTGCCATAAGCTTTAAATATCCTCTGTTGAATAGATAGCTATTTTAAGCAGAATTGAACTGACAAAATATGTCAGTTTTGAAGAGCAGGCATCAAAGTTCTTTTACTGTAGAACACTTAACAGTTAAACCTGTAAAAGTAATTTTAAGTAAAAGTGAAAGAATGCATCCCAAAACTGCATCAGTAAAGGTTTCTCATAGTAATGGGGAGGGCGTTTTGTTTATTTCCAGATACTATATGCCAAAAAAACAAATGCAAATTTGACATGATAAATCATTTAATGACTTCACCTGCAACTATTTTCTGAACTGCATGTTTGCAGTTTTGCTTTCATAAGCTTCCTTTATGCAGTGCACACTTCTGCCCACCTTGTCGGGAGTTCTGACTTCTCCTCAGCTTTTCCATTTTCTCTGCTAAAGATATGGACATAGCTAGTGGTCAGTACTGGGTCCAGTCTTGTTCAACTTGTTCATCAGTTACCTGGATGAAGGGACAGTGTACCCTCAGCATTTTTTTCTGATGATACAGAACTGGGAGGAGTGGCTGATAAACCAGAAGGCTGTGCTGCCATTCAGTGAGACATGGACAAGTTAGACAGCTGGGCAGAGAGGAACGTAATGAAGTTCAACAATGGCAAGTGTAGGGTCCTGCATCTTGGGAGGAATAACCCTATGTGCCAGCACAGGTTAGGGGTTGACCTGCTGGAAAGCAGCATTACAGAGAAGGACCCGGGAGTCCTGGTGGACAACAAGTTAACCATGAGCCAGCAATGTGCCCTTGTGGCCAAGAAGGCCAGCAGTATCCTGGGGTGCATTAGGAAGAGTGTGACCAACAAGTTGAGGGAGGTTCTCCTCCCCCTCTACTCTGCCCTGGTGAGGCCACATCTGGAGTACCGTGTCCACTTCTGGGCTCCCCAGTTCAAGAAAGACAAGGAACTACTGGAGAGAGTCCAGTGGAAGGCTACAAAGATGTTTAAGGGACTGGAGCATCTTTCTTATGAGGAGCGGCTTAGAGGGCTGAGTCTGTTCATCCTGGAGAAGATTGAGAGGGGATCTTATTTATGCTTATAAATATCATAATGGTGGGTGTCAAGAAGAGAGGACCAGACTCTTTTCAGTGGTGCCCAGCAACAGGATAAGGGGCAACGGGCACAGACTGAAATACAGGAAGTTCCATCTGAATATGAGAAGAAACTTCTTTACTTTGAGGCTGCCAGAGCACTGGAACACACTGCCTAGAGGTGGTGGAATCTCCTGGAGACATTCAAAACCTGCCTGGATGTGATCCTGCACAACCTGCTCTAGGCAAACCTGCTTTAGCAGAGGGGGTTGGACTGTATGATTTCCAGACATCCATTGCAACCCCAACCATCCTGTAAATATCACAGTTTTGAAGATAGCACCAGGTAACTGCAGTCATTGAAGTGCAACATTTTCATTAATGACACCTGAATTTGTGCATACAGCGAAGTTTCACAGCTATTTTTGAGATTTGGAAGAAGGTATATCTGTTAATAGTCCTCTACTCTGACAACTCTTTGATGGCTTCTGCCAACTCTGAACTACACCTTCTTTTACATTTTGCAGTCCGATCTTTTTTCTCCATTATGCAAGAATGCCTAGTAATCAAGTTCACAGCTACTGTGGTAGGTATAATTTTTCTGAGAAGAATGGATGGAAAGGGGGTTTACTATTACATTAGCAGGTCTAATGTGGAGTGCTCTGTCAGATTCAAGAGATTTGAAAGGTTATGGAAAAATATTGGAGCAGCTTGTTTAGAGGACACAAAGAGTAAATGGCAAGTGTGTGTTTTTCTAAAACAATGTTTATAATAAAATGAAATTGTATCATAAAAAGTAACAAAATCTCCCTGAATAGTAATTCTGCCCTGGCACTATCTTCATACTCTTCCTTTTCGCTCAGGAAGTTTGCCTATCAGAAGTAGATCCAGAACTGTTAATTATTTCCACATGTTTATCAAGAAATATGATTTATATTTTTATTTCATATTTAAACAAAAATTAACTATATTTTATGTATGATTAGTATCACTGTGAAGTATTCAAGATGCCTGCATCAACATTACATTCGAATTATTAATTAATTTCCTTCACCCTCACCTTTCCCATTACTTTCCGAACGCAAGTTCATTTGAAGTGTTTCTTATGTAGCAGTAGCTGGTAGCAATTAAGTCTGCAAACTTGTTGCTCTGTCTTTCACATTAATATCTTGTCCATTCCAAGATCAGATTCACTTACTAAGCTAGTCAATGAACTTCAGCAATGGCTCAGTTATTCGTATTCCACTCCACTTACCTTAAAAGTATAATTGGGATCTAACTGGAATAAATACTCAGTTTCCCAATTTAGATATATTCATTTAGATATATTTACAGTTTAAATCAGGGAAAAATAGTGTTGTAAACATGCCATTAATTTTATATGCAATCCTGGAAGCATACCATGTAATACTGCTTCCACATTTAAAAAATAATCTTAGCTTTGACTCTTTTGTAAATTAATATTTGCTTGTTTTCCCTAAGAAAATAAGTACAATTCTCTCACTCCTTATACAAAGTATATGCCAGTATGAGAGAAATTATTAGATATTCTTGTCATATTCTGAGCTACAGCTTATATGTTTACATTTCTACTAAAAGTTTGTCCTCTGTGTGTGTGTTATCTGAGATTTTTTTTCCATCAGCTTCCTGCCTGTTTTTGTCTAGCCTTAAGTTTAAAGTGGATAAGATCTGAGGGGCAATAACTTGAGAAAACACATGACAAAGAAAGAAAAAGTTGAGAGAGAAGTTGCAAATCAATGAACAGATACAAAGAAATAGTTTGGTATTGTAAATGAATGAAAGAAATTTGCAAAGATTGATGGACTGGATCAAGTCAAATGCAAAAATAAAATTAACCAAAAAGAAAAAGAGAAAAGAAGAAAGCTTTGTGCTTCCATAAACCATATAAACAGCAGTTTACAGTCTGGAGCAGAGAAATGAAACCCAGCTGACATTGCTCAAATTATGACTTCTGTCGCTGCAGAAATGGAACAGGATGAGAAGGCTGTCAGGGAGTGAAATACAGAACCAACCCCATGTGAGCAGCACCTGCAATTTTTCCAGCAGGTTAAGAACAATCAAGAAGACTTAAAATACGGAAGTGGAATGTGTTGAGTCTCTGCATACCTCTGCAAGTCTAAGCTAGGCAAATCTAATTTATTTGAATTAATCATGATTTTGCTTTTCCTTCTTCCCTGAATAATAGCTTCCCCAAAACTTGCTCTATTTTTTTTTTTTTTTGGTCATAATTAGTTTTGGTCCTCTGCGCAAAAATGCTTTCACCTTTTCCCTGGACATTTCTTGGAAGTGTTTCCTTAAGAATAAATAATTTTGTACCAAGGTGTTAATTGCCTCTTTTCTGAATATGCCTAAGACCTTCAAAGGTGCGAGTGAGTAAGAAGGCAGCTTGGCAGCCATCTTCAGTTTATAAACATGGACCTTACAGGGTGTACAAGAATGACAGTGTGCAGTTTGGATTAAGGGAAACGTGGTTGATGGGAGAAGGTCAGTGAAGCCAGATGTGAGATAGGCTGTGTCTCTACCGTGCATTACATTCTAGTCCATTCCTAGGTTTTACGCAAAAGACTTAGTTTATTCACTCCAGAGAAAATTCCTCATCATACTAATATGTTTCTAGTTGTGACATTAGGATTCTGGTGTCAGCCAGGAGGCAGAGAAACAAGGTTAATGAGGACTTAATCCAGTACTTTAGTGGTTTATCCCTCCTAATTTAACCTCAGGCTGTATTTGTAGTTACTAAGTACATTTATTTTCTAAAAGCAGAGTTTATCAGCTGGAAAAAGAAAGTTTATAAAGTCTACTATGCATGTTGGGTTTACAGAGAAGCCACTTTAATATTACCAGGATGAATACTATACACATTTCTAAAAAAAGGCTCTTTACAATTAGAGTTCTTGTAAATATGTTACTAACGTGACATTGTTGAACAGTTCTGCAGAAAGTGACAGTGAATGTCATTTCAGAATAAACTTTAATGATAGCTGTCTTAATCATTAAGAAAGAGAAAAAATATTTATCTATGAATGTTTGGTCACTGTAACTTGCATGCAGTATAACATTATAAGTAGATGCCTGTCATAAATAAGTAATAGATAACATCATAATTCTAAGGACAATATTAAAAAGAACCAATTAGTACTTAAATGTCTACCTTATCATCTTAATATATAGTTCTTTGCTATATGACATTTAAAGTTTCTGGAACTTGACTCTCAAGTATAATACATTATGACCATTCTCATTAAAACCAGTTTTTCTTACAGCACTTACGATGTTGGACTCCTACGGATAACATAATGAGGGTAGAATGCATTTTGATTGAGTTACCACTAGGGAGAAATTTAATTTAATTAAACTGGTCTTCATTAAAGTATTACATTGAAGTAAAGTAATTATAAAGGCATGTACAGTATTAGAGAAAGCCTGCTGTTTAAAAGACAGAGAAGGCTCATTTTAGAATGATCATAATTTAAAAAAAAAAAAAAAAAAAGCAAAGTTTTGTTCCAGTAATTATCTCAAGAGTTCTAAAGCATTCGTACCTTGTAAAAGCTGGTGATACATATATATTCTATTTAAAGCGAATGCTACTCCATCTACTCAGAATTTCTGCCAATCTGCCTTTGAAAACAAACTTCTGTAGCCCCATTCTGTTGTACAAACATCTACTAAAACTTCAACATAAAAATGTGGGTGTTGAATATATTTACATTTTTAAAAATAGATAAAAGCATAAGGAAATATCAGATTTTCGAAGGTGAATTGTTTTAGCCTTTGAAAATATACTGCAACACAAGTACTCGCAGGACACATTTTCTCTTAGGCTTTTGTTTTCCATAAATACAATACCCCTATGCAGTTGTCATCCAACTAATTCATGCTCCAAGTACAAAGACAGCACATCTGTTTCAAGAAGTCCATGAGGAGGTTAGGGCACTTTTCAGATAAAGTACATTCTTGCTCTTGTACTATAATGTTTTGTTTTGTTTTGTTTTGTTTTGTAATGTTTTGGTTTGTTTTGGTTTGTTTTTCTCATCCCCCATTCACCACTGTTGCTTTTTGTTTCAGGGTGAATTTTCCCATTTGGTTGATTTCACTTTGTTTTGACATTGTGCCTGTCAGCTTTCTTGGACAACTGACTGGGCTGGATTTCGAATGGAGTATCCTCTCTAAGACTTAACAATGACTTTCCCAAACAGTTGGTTTGGCTCCTCATCATTATCAAGGCAAGCTGAAAGTTGTGGGGCATAGTTCTGGTCGTTGGTGTAAACAAATTTGCCCAACAGCCCAGGAATCTCAAGTCCCATTTGCTTCAGCCCAGGGTCAAGTTACACTGGGCACCGATCCCATCTTTGAATGGTTACTGTTGCAGAAAAAAAGTGAATATGGTGAAAAAAGGAGTGAATATGAATGAGACCAATTGTTAGCTTGGGAAGAATTAGCTCTGGCTGTGCTATCCTGCCTTACAATTGCCTATCCTTGTGACCTGTTGTCACTGATAGCTTTGATTTGCCTTTTCTGTGTATGACTATAATACAGCCTTTAAATTCATCATCACCTGATTTTGTTTTTCTATTTAATTCAAAACTCTACCATTTGTTTCCATATATGGAAAAGGAATACAAGTTATGTGTTTCTGAAGTGGAGCCTCTTCTTGTCCATTTCCCTGAAGTCTTTGTCTCATTCTGCCAGCTAGATATCCAACAGAATCAGCCTTCAATAATTAAAAAAAAAAAAAAGTCATTAAATCCCCTTTGACAGTGTTCCATATTAAGTTATTGTATCAGCTCTCAAATACAGTGTATTATATGTTTATTCTAACCTGTTGTGTACAGATCTAAAGATTTTTTCCTCATTTTTATCTATTGTAACATATTCTGCTTTTTGCACAGCTTACATATAATCAAAAGTTCACAAAATTAAAGGCAGAATTGGTATTACTGATCCTTTTGCTAACTGCATCATGTCAATCGAATTTCTGTCGCATATTTGACCTTCCTGCTTAGTCTAATAGGATGGAGCTAGAGATTTTATTATAGTCTCATCAAGTAGCAATCATTCAAAATAACACATTTTTGTCCTTTTGCCGGATTCATTACCTTGAAACTCATTTTTTTATTTCATATTCTACATAACTCTCCAATTGCCTAAAGGATTTACTGCATTCTCTGAAAAAGGTACTCTTAGATATTTCCTGATTATGGATTTAGAGTCTGATTCTTTATTGTCTTACAGTCTCCGTAGTAATATTACATATTGTGTATAATTTTGTGAAGACAGGCTGGGTATACAGTGTTACCAAATCAGGTTATGACCATAAGGTATGAGCAGCAAGAACGTGCCTGTATGTAATTGTGAATTCTGACAACAGGGAGGCTGTTGCTGAGCTGATACCAGGGCTCTTCATAGTGACGACAACTTCATCTTTGAAATATCGTATGCGTGATTACATCTTTGTTAGTAAACTAAACAATTCCAAGAGGCATTGGAACTTTTATCACTTATACTGACAAATTGTTATGATGGCCTCTGGAGTGTTTTTGTATTATGGCCTTTGGCTTGCACCCTCATGCTTACTCCAGGTGCTGCACCACTGATGTAAGGCTCTGACCCCTGCTCCTACCCCGAGGGCTGATAATCTTGAATAGTACTTAGCTTTTGTTGTGTAAATTCCTTTCAGAAGTATGTGTTTGCAGTGAATAATATGTTGAAGTGACACACAAATAGAAACAAGAGGGTTGGTTTGGGTTTTTTTTTGTGAATATATGACAAAGTAATATGAATTAAATGTGATCTAGTTTATCAATTTATTTTATCATATCAATGGCTGATGGCTTTACTAGCTTCCAGATATCAGGTGTTGCATGCTGTGAACTTTTCTACTGAAAGTAGAAAATTACTTTCTGAACCCAGAGCTCTACAGTAGGCTCTTACACAGGCTGAAAAACCTCATGTCACACTGCTGCCAGTGCCAGATTCACAGTGGGGACTTGGTTAGAGTCTGAAAGTCCTGCATCTGAACTATATACACTATTTGCTTCTCTGTAATAAGAATTGTTTCTTTTTGGTTTGTTATTTGGACCAGAGAAAAAATACCATTATAGCTTGCATGCAAATACACACAAACATTTGTTCTCTCTGGCAAATTATGACTACAAATTCTATCTGAACTTTAAAAACCTTTATTTTCCTTAATCCTTTCTTTTTTCTTTCCTTTCCTACGAGACTTTCTGGCTGTTTCTCTTCTAGTGTATATTTCCAAATATCTCTGCTGGTCGGTATGAGTTGTCTTTATGCTGACAAAGCGTAATTATATAGCTACAGATAGTGCATAATTTAGATGTCAGGATTAAAATCATTGACCGTGAAAACTAATAGAAGCCTCCCAGGGAAGTTGTTTTAAGATCCTGCTATGATCACATAGTTACTGTACAAACTTCATTACTGAAAAAAATGTTAGTTCACACAATGTTTTAATACAAACCAAAATAATGTGGGTGGTAATATAAGATCCTCTGGAGAAAAGTGCATATACAAGCATTTCTAGACTGAGATACCTGGGAGTCCTTGCCTAAGTACATTCTTCCTTCTTTAGAGATTTCAGATGTCATGTTCCCATCTTCAGTTGTATGCATTCCTGAGAATTCTGGCTCCATTTAGACTAAAAATTCCATATTTTCTCTTTTTCCTCAGGTCCTTAAAACATGTGTTATCTGTGTTCAAACTAAACGCTATTGTGAAAGTGCTGAAACATGAGCTGTAAAGCATATAGTGATATCGTTTTGTGATAGAGAAAGAATTGCTGCCATCAGAGGACTGCTGATTCTTTGAATGGCTTCATTTAATGAACACTTTCATCGTGGGTCTGGTGGAAGAAGCACTATGCGAGTTGTTGCAGCTCTTGTGATTTGTTTGGTTTTTTGTTTGTTTGCTTGTTTGTTTGTTGGGGTTTTTTTTATTCTGTTGAAATCAAATAAGATTCTGCCTACAGACGTGCACATTTACTGAAAGTTTAGGTCCAATTTACTGTGAGCTTCTAAAATGATCAAATTCTAGTAAAAAGCACTGCTAGATATATGTCAACTGAAACTTGATAGAAATATAATAATGATGTAAACTATTTCTGTACTTGAGATGCACAAATATAGAAGATTTTTTAAAAATACACTATATATATGGACTCATCCAGGAGACAACAGGTGTTTGATATCCTACAAATTTTTACCTTGAAAGAAGGCTTATTTGTGTTTTCATGTTCAGGTTTTATGTAAAGAACTTTGAGACAATTACCGTCCCTTGAAATACAATGGTAAAACAGTAGTAAAATGATTACTTCAATTAGACACAGCTCAAATTACATGCCAGGAAAAAATATGGCAATGCATGCAGAGTACGACACTATCATTAGTACTTCTTTATGGATCTTAGTTGTTACTTACACTGCAGGCTGCCTGTTCCCCAGGCAAAGCAGAGCCGGGTCCCTTCTTCCTTCCCCTTTCCAGAAGAGTAAAAGTCTCCCTGTGCCATACTGTTGCCCCTCATGCCAGCAAATACAGAAATTACTTAATTCTTATTTATAAGACTTCTGAAAATGTCTTACAACGAATTAAACAAAGTACCAAAGTGCAAAATAAGAACTGAAGCAATATATGCTTAAAAAGATATTTCTGTAGTGCTTGGATCCAACATATTAACCTTACACACAAGAAGCGATTAAGTCTCAAATGAAGTCTGCTGAGGAGTGTTTTAAACTATTACTTTATCTGGTTTCAAGGTACTGATCCTTTGTCATTTGCAATAGACTCTTATGTCTGGCAACTCCTGTTATTGGGTTGGTTTGGGTGTGGTTTTGTTGTTGTTGTTGTTGTTGTTTTGGTGTTTTTTTTAGTGACATCACGTTTTTCCTTGGTTGTTTCAAGTGACTGCTTGTTTTCCCTTCCATGTTGATGCAATCTGCCTTACATGTTTCTCAGCTTGTTGCTTCAATTAACTTCTCAATGGACCCCCTGGCAACTCGCATTGTCTCCCACTGCTGTTTCCTGTCTCCCTGCTGCTTTTTATCACTTTGCTTGTATTTTGGTGATCACTAACCGGCTGCTTAGGCTATTGTTTGGAGCACTAGTGATTCCCTGCTGATTTTATCACTTGTTCCCTACAGATCTTCTCTTAAACTTGTATTTTGTTCTCTACCCAGTTTTGATATTAGATTTCTGGCTGTGAGACTCTATAAACCAAATCCAAGGTACCTTTTACCGAAACTTTCAATCTGTTTAGAAGATATTTTTTTTTCTTTCCATTTCAAACACTGAAAGTGGTTCTGTGAGACTGAAAAAAAAAATCCTGTTAAAGAAATAAGACTGCCAATTTTTTACCTATGACTGTATTTTTTTCTGTGGTTATTTTGTTGTTGTTGTTTTGTGGGGTTTTTTTTATTGCCAGTAACTTGTAAATTAAATAAACTAGTAAATACCACTGCGTCACTTCTCTGTTTCCCATTCAAGACTCATAAAGTATCTGTCCCTGTTTGAAAACTTCACTTAATCCCTTGCCATGTTAATACCCTTTTTTAATAGTATCTATGATTTTCAAAACTTTACAGGGAGACTTACAGTCTTGTGGGAAAGTCAGAATAATATTATGCACAAGCCAGAAACCTGAAGTGAATTGTATATATCCCAAGTATTTTAATTTTTAAAAAAACATATTATATTAATTATTTCTTTCTAATCAGACCCAGTCACTCATCATCACGATGTACTCAGTTTGGAAGCAGTTTCTTAACTCCAACAATGAATTGTTCAAAATTTTAAAAAAAAAGTGTCTGGAAAAATCTGTTAATTGAGCCATTTGAGGCCTTTTTTTCTTCATGTTTTTATAAGAGTCAGCTTTCAGACAGTATCTGTGTTTAATTGATTCAGTTACAAAACATTTACAGTCTAATATATATCCTCTACTCTTGATATAAATTTAGTTTCTAATTAGAGTGGTTTTAGAACCAGTTGAACTCTTGGTTATGTTCCTCTTTCAAGCTTGGCATGACCAAAATAATATATTTATAAAGAAATTCATACCAAGTTTCATAAAGTATTACTATTATTAAAGTAATTCAATTTTAGATAAGAAATTAATTTAATTGAACTCAGACTTCGTATTTATAAGGCATTATTATAGCTGGTGTTAAACAAGTTATACCAGTACTTTATAGACTGAGAAGGTTCATGTTGTCATTATTTTCTGCCTTGCAGTCTATTCTTGAATTTTAGATTATCATATGCATAATCTATATATGGGGGAGGGGAAATGTGTTTCATAATTCCATCACAGATTACTCTCTCCCTATTGCAGTCAGGCATTCAGAGAAAAAAGAAAAAAAGAAAAAAAGAAAAAAAGGATGTTGGGTACATAATTTAAATACATGAAGACCACAGAAACACATATAGTGAATAACAATGAAGCACTTGTCCTGCAACTTTCAATGGAAATTTGTATTTACACAGAGACATACAGCATCTTTAACATTCATTCTAAGTAACAAAAGCAAATTAGGGACCATTTTTCTTCAGTATGTGATAGCACATACTAAACAAAAGTCAGCACTGTTTATTACCAAAATATATAGAATCTTCACTGAACAAGTGTAATCTCTTAGGAAATAGTTTGAGAACTATGAACCTCAAGATTAAATCTCAAGATATTTTAAAGACTTTATCTGACTATATAGTATATTTGTAATGTGTTAAAAGTGTGTAATGCTACCATATTTTTATTGCCAAGGCATTAGAGACTTGCTAAGGTGAAGTGTTTTGTCAACAGTATGAGTCTAGATTGTCAGATCAGATTTAAATAAACAGCAGGTGATGGTTACATAGTTTTATCCTGTGGATTAACTTTGTGTCAGTGCCAATACTGAGATTCTTTACAATGTTGAGTGTTACCATAAGCTTCTGTCAGAGGAGAAATAAGTACTTCGCTGTACTTTATTGTAAATATCAAGAGCGAAAATGAAATCTCTAAACAGTCAGGAGTAAAAACAAATAGTCATTTGACTGCTGTCCATGATCCACATGCCTCTGCAATGACTGCAGTTTGGGTCTGAACATCCTCAGTGAATGTAAAGGGAAGGGATATGGAAATATAGTAGAGGATTCCTTAGAGATTTCAGTTTCATACCTGTTGAGGATGCTCAGAAAATTTTATCTAGCCAGTTTGCAGAGTTCTGTAGTGTAAGTCTGATTTGGTAGGCTGTCTGAAATTTCAACTGGATTTTATCAATTGAGTGGCAGCCAGTATTTAAAAAAATGCTTCTGGATTCTTGAATTATGACATGAAGAGGGTGACAGTGTTTTATTACTGAAAAGGAAGAAAAGACCAACACTGTCACTAGGGAATGACAAATCTATAGAATGAAGAAAGTTCAGATGCGAATAAATAGCTGAATTCTGGTTTGGGTTCTGTCAGTGGCACAATATATGAAGATGGGAAGCAATTTTTAGTGAATATCAAAGGGAATCCATCAGTTTTAGCAAGAACTAATCTTAGTCACTCTCTACCTCAGTTTCCCAGTCTGAAAAATTAAAATATGTACTCCTCTGTAAACCGTGTATGTATGAATGTTTAAATGGACTTAAAACACTTATAAGTACCTGTCAAAAGGAAACTATAGCATACATAGCTCTTTTGTATGAAGTTAGTATTTGTTTGACAGAAAAAATTGCCATCAACATCAATACTATGAATGGTAACAGATATCAAATACTTTTTATTCAATTCAGAAGGTTATTAATAGATTCAGATGGGATTTTATGTTTCTTCTGTGGAAGGAGAAATATTTTAACACCCTCAAAAAGATAAAATGACAATGTTTTGTTGATTTATCCATAGGTGTCTGAGAAATATTAATCATATATGAAATCCAATATGATGTTAATCTTGTGGCTGTTTATTTTAAGGTCAACTAATCCAATTATTATGTATGTATTAAACTCCAGCATGTCAGCCACATCACACAGCTTGGTGTCATAAGCAGACTTGCTGTGGATGCACTCAATGCCATTGTTCTTGTCACCAACAAAGGCATTAACCAGTTCTGGTCCCAATACTGACCCCTTATGAATGCCACTTGTCACTGGACTCCACTTGGACATCAAGCTGTTGGCTGCAACTCTTTCAGTGCGAACATCCAGGCAATTCCTTATCCACTGACTGGCCCATCTGTCAAATCCGTGTCTCTCCCATTTAGAGACAAGGGTGCTGTGTGGGACAATGTCAAATAATTTACACAAATCCAGGTAGATGATGTTAGTTGCTCGTCCCTTATCCACCAACTCCATCAGAGAAGGCCACCACATTTTTCAGGCATGATTTGTCCTTAGTGAGGCCATGTCAGCTGTCACCAATAAATGTGGTGGGATGACTCGCACAGCTGGAGTGCTGCAATGGATGGCTATAAACTCTTCAGAAGGGATAGGCAAGGAAGGAGAGGCAGTGTGGTAGCCCTGTATGTTAGTGTAGTAGAGTGTTTTGATTGTCTAGAGCTTAATGATGGTGATGATAGTGTTGAGTGTTTATGGGTAAGAATCAAGGGGAAGGACAACAAAGCAGATATCATGGTGAGAGTATGTTACAGACCACCCAACCAGGCTGAAGAAGCAGGCAAAATATTCTGTAAGCAGCTGGGAGAAGTCTCACAATCACTAGCCCTTGTTCTTGTGGGGGACTTCAACTTACCAGATGTCTCCTGGAAATATAATACAGCAGAGAACAAACAGTCTTGAAGGTTTCTGGAGTGTGTGGAAGACAGCTTCCTGAAGTAGCTGGTCAGTGAGCCAACTAGGGAAGGTGCCCTACTGGACCTGTTATTTGCAAACAGAGAAGGATTTGTGGGTGGTGCGACGATTGGAGGCAACCATGGGCATAGTGATGATGAAATGAGAGAGTTGTTGATTCTTAGAGAAGGAGAGTGGTCAGCAGAACTGCTACCTTGGACTTCCGAAGGGCAGACTTTGGCCTATTTAAGTGACTGATTGACAGGGTTCCTTGGGAGGCAGTCCTGAAGGGCAAAGGAGTCCAGGAAGGCTGGACATTCTTCAAGTAGGAAGTCCTACAGGCACAGGAACAGGCTGTCCCTGTGTGCCAAAAGACAAGCAAGTGGGAAGAAGACTGGCCTAGCTGAACAGAGAGCTTTGGCTGGAGCTCAGGAATAAAAGGAGAATTTATGATCTTTGGGAGAAGGGGCAGGCAACTCTGTAGGACTACAAGGATGCCATGAAGTTATACAAGGAGAGTATTAGAAAGACCAAATCTCAACTAGAGCTGAATCTGGCTACTGCCGTAAAAGACAACAAAAAATGTTTCTATAAATACATTAGCAACAAAAGGAGGGCTAAGGAGAATCTCCATCCTCTGGTGGATGCAGGGGAAAAAAATAGTGACAAAGGATGAGAAAAAGGCTGAGGTATTTAATGCCTTCTTTGCCTCAGTCTTTAACTGTAAGACCAGTTGTTCTCAGGGTATCCAGCCCCCTGAGCCAAAAGACAGGGAGCAGAATGAAGCCCCCTTAATCCAAGGGGAAATGGTTAGTGACTTGTTACACCACTTAGACATGCATAAGTCCATGGGGCTGGATGAGATCCTCTGAAGGATGCTGAGGGAGCTGGTGGAGGTGCTCATCAAGCTGTTTTTCATAATTTATAAGCAGTCCTGGCTAACCAGGGAGGTCCCAGTTGACTGGAGGTTAGCAAATGTGATACCCATCAACAAGAGGGGCCTTTCAGTCTGACCTCAGTGCCAGGGAGGGTTATGGAGCAGATGATCTTGAGTGCCATCATGTGGTACATACAGGACAACCAGGTGATTAGGCCAGTCAGCATGGGTTTATGAAAGGCAGGTCCTGGTTGACCAACCTGATCTCCTTCTGTGACAAGGTGACCTGCTTAAGTGGATGTGGGAAAAGCTGTGGATATTGTTTACCTGGACTTTAGTGAAGCCTTTGGCATCATTTCCCACCACATTCTCCTGGAGAAACTGTCCGCTAATGGTTTGGATGGGCGTATTCTTTGCTGGGTAAAAAACTGGCTGGATGGCCAGGCCCAAACAGTGGTGAATGGAGTTAAATCCAGCTAAAATCCATTTGGCAGCCGGTCACAAGTGGTGTTCCCCAGGGCTCAGTACTTGGACCAGTTCTCTTTAATATCCCTATCAACAATTTGGATGAGGGAATTGAGTGCACCCTCGGTAAGTTTGGAGGTAGCACCAAGCTGGACAGGAGTGTTGATCTGCTGGAGGGTAGGAAGGCTCAACAGAGGTGGCTGGATCGATGGGCCAAGGCCAATTGTGTGAGGTTTTACGAGGCCAAGTGCTGGGTCCTGCACTTGGGTCACAACAACCCCAGGCAGCGCTACAGGCTCGGGGAAGAGTGGTTCGAAAGCTGCCTGGCAGAAAAGGACCTGGGAGTGTTGGTCGACAGCTGGCTGAACATGAGCCAAAGCAAAAAGGCCAACAGCATCCTGGCTTCTATCAGGAATAGTGTGGCCAGTAGGACTGGAGAAGTGATTGTCCCCCTGTACTTGGTGCTGAGGAGGCCGCACCTTGAATCCTGTGTCCAGTTTTGGGCCTCTCGCTACAAGAAAGACATTGAGATACTGGAGACAGTTCAGAGAAGGGCAATGAAGCTGGTGAGGGGTTTGGAGCACAAGAGGAGCAGCTGAGGGAGCTGGGGCTGTTTAGCCTGGAGAAAAGGAGGCTGAGAGGAGACCGTATTGCTCTCTACAACTACTTGAAAGGAGGTTATAGTGAGATGGGTTTCTGTTTCTTTTCTGAAGTAACATGTGACAGGACAAAAAGAAATGGCCTCAAGATGCGCCAAGGGAGATTTAGATTGGATATTAGGAAAAACTTCTTCACCAAAAGGGTTATAAGGCATTGGAAGAGGCTGCCCAGAGAAGTGGTTGAGTCACCATCCCTGGAGGTATGTAAAAGTTGTGTAGAGGTCGCACTTTCCAACGAAAATAATTCAATGATTCTATTAAGAAAAACTGAGTTGCCACATCAAACAGGATTCACTTATTCCTATGTGCAGTTATGAAATCTAGTGCTCCAGTAGAATTTCTGAGTCTAGACTATCAATGCTGTTATTTCTTGGTTAAACTTAGAAAATGAAGAATAGAGAAATTACTCAGAGCTAGGAGAAACATTAATTATCTTGTCTACATGTGTTGCTATAATATCACCAGCATTAGTAACTCAGGTATGGATACAGTCACACTAGTAAAACCTTGAGGCTAAGGAGGTACTTCTCTTATATTCTAAGAGTAGATTAATGCGGGCAGTTTGCATCCAACACTAACAGATAGTATATGCAGTTGTGCTCAGCTAAATAGATTTACTGTCAGCTTAGGTTTCCGTTAGTGCATTTCTGTGGAGATACTCATACATCAGTAATGGTCCCTGATCTAAACCAAGTAAATGTCACAGTATTTAAGATAGTATTTTTATTAATTTCTTGTTATACGTCATTCTGCTTTAAGTTTCTTTGAGAGAAGTAGACTCTACAGTAGAGTATGCATATCCACAACACTGAGGAGACTCTGAATTCAAACAAAAGTACTCAGAGCTCAGTTTGATGATATTTTTTCCTACCTACATTCTATTTCTACTAGTGAAATATAACCCTCCTTGTAACTGAAATTAATTCTCCATCATATCTAGGTGTTTCCTATTTGCATTTGTTCTCCTTGTTCTTCTCTGGACTTCTAACACCCATATTTTCTTTGGATGTTAAAAGAGAGTAAGTGGGGTATACTTCAAAGAAGCAGAAGCCTCAGCTAATGGGGGCTCAGCAAGTGCTACACTTGGACTGCTTGTTTAGATAGAGGAGAGTTTCAGATGGTATAGTTTGTTTTTCTTGTAGCTATGAAAACAGATATTAAAAGGGTAGCTTTAGTGTGAATGTCAGCCTGGGCTTTGGCATTCTTTCTGAGTGTCCTAGCACAGCTACAGTGATAATTGTTCAGGTTTTACTTTCACAATAAATAATAACAAATTTTGAATGAATCCACTAAAATAAGCAGAATTCATATAGGTTTACACCATTGCTGAAGGTGAACTTAGAATACTTACTGTATTAGTTAAATAAGTAAGCCTGGACATTCAATAAGAAGAATGTGGGGAGGGAGAATTATTGATTTTCTTCATGTAACTTAAGTGTATCAAAAGATACATGATTGGACTTTCTTATCAATTACACTAATGCTATTGGTGGAGCTTACATTGTATCTTTACTGTAACAAACATGCTTAAATTTCTGTGTTTTTTCTTTAAAATTAGCTATATAAATATGTACTTTATAGTAGTAATATTTGCATGAAAATATGCTGGTTGCATGGAACAAATTTCAGTCATCATAAATGTTAAAAAAAGGCTTAACAGAATTCTGATATAGAACATCAAATAGGACACAAATTAAACCTTAGATTGTACACCACATTTTTATGGCATGGATTGTAATTATTTGGGAGCAGGAAAAGTTTTAATAGAGACCTATTTCAGCATGGATCCAGTAAATTTAAAGATTTGTTGCACTAAATGCATATTTTTAAATTCTGTATATTTTAAATGAGACTGAATAAATATTCATAAAGCAGTGTATAATAAGGAATTCAGAACTACAGATGGCTATTCCCTTTCTTATACTGAAGTATAGGAAAGAGTTAAAAACAGCAGTGATCACACAGATGAACTTCACTGTCTAGGCATTATAGTGTAACTTGAAATCAAAATGTTTATAAATTTGAGGATAGTAAAACAGATACTATGGATTAATTTGGAAATGGCTATAATTGAAGAAATAAATTTGTACTTAAATCAGGGAAGTTCTAATTTGGAAGAAATAGAGGCCATATTCAGTCTTTAAATGTTGCTATTACTGTATAAATGTTGCAGAACTGCTGTCAGGACTGATAAGTTACAGACACATTTTTATCATGGTTTTTCTGTCTTATCCTAGAAAATATAGTTTTGTCAAATCATAGCCACTCACTTCAGAACTGCAGATTTTCCTCTTTAGTTGCAAAATAAAAACTAATCTTGTTACTCTAGTTTTCCAGCATAAGAATTTTGCTGGTTTTCCAGCATAAGTACAGGTTATGCTGCTGGGAGAGAAACAGAAGATGCAGCCAGGTGCAGGAAAATAGATGCAAGCCTGTCAGTATCAAGTAAAATCAGAAAAATAGAACTTTTTTTTTTTTCCCCCTTATAGAATGAATGGAAATAGAAACCTGCAGAACAAAGGCATGATACTCAAGTTGTTGTTTTATTGCAGCAAGAGCAGATGTTTGGATAACCTAAGGAAAGATCAAGCTTAGTCACTTAGGGATTCTTTTGTCCATGGAAGAGAACACAGAGGGAAGTTTCTGGTTCTCTCCTCCTTGAGCTTCTACTTCTGTCAGTATATTTGCCTTCATACTCTTGAGATAAAACTCAGCTCTCAACCAAGCTAGAAATTCTTCTAGCTCAACAGTTAGGATTTTCCCTGTTTTTATGGAAAAGTGTTTTCTTGAGCACCATCTCCTTTCTCAGAGAGTCTCATTACTGTGGGAAAGGACTACTCAGTGAAGATGCTACAAATGCCTCATCATGGCCAAGGTGAGTTGAAGATGCATACAGCCTACAGCAGCCAAGTTCTTTGTACTTAAAAACCAACAGCCATTTGAAAGCATCTGGTTTTTGAAGGTATATCTCTGGCTCAGATAATGTTGCTGGCAAAGAGCATGTAAGAAAATAAGTATCAAATTATGTACTTTTGGAGTTTCACTCAGATAGTGCTGTTATGGATGCTATAGAAATATCTTTGAGTTTTATCTGAACAAAGTTGAGATAATGTATTTCATCTACGTAAATTTTCTTGATCAAAACTCTGTGGAACTGCGAAATTCTTTTAGGTATATGTTTGCACAATTATTTTCTATGTAAACAGTAATACAATACTCAGTTAAACAATGTTAATAAAATGTCTTTTCCTTCTCAGTTCCATATCTAGAATGACATAACCACAGAAAAGCTCAATATTTTGTTTTACAGACATAGGTAAAACATAAGCCTTAGATTTCTTTCTTTTTTTTTCTTTTTTTTTTTTTTTTTAATTCAAGTCACTCTGTCCAAAGATGGTTCTCATTCCTACAGCTTTTAGGTGGTCATAAATAATCTTATGATTGTGAATGTTTAATAATAGATAGAACATAACTGATATTCTCTTAAACTTCAGTTTTATTGGTAGAAATTGCTAAGGGCAGATCTAACAGAAGATTGCAGCTGTTATTACAGACAGTATTCCAGTATAGGCAAGTCCTCCACTACTAGTAGCAACAGAAACATTTAACAAGAGACTGTTTCAAAGATGGATCAGCCTACCATGCAGGCCTAGTGCACATTTTTACACCTTTGGTAGGTAAAAAAATGTATTCATACCCTCCCTCTGTGGAAGCAGTTATGGAAGATAAGAAAAGGATATAAGGGGAAGCAAGAACTCAGATGTGCATATTTATACTCACATTTAATATGCTTTGAGAGTATATTTTACAGGAGTGATTTCAGATTTGTCTTTTGTAATTGTCTACTTTGTTTGTCCTTCAAGGTTTGGTGTTCCATTATCAGAGCTTTGTTTCTGAACCTTAGCTAGTACATAGCTACACTTATGTAGCTAAAGCAGGTGTTCATATATGTAGGAACTGTAAATTTCATTTAAAATCTCTGTGTTTTATGGCTGAGACAACTGGTGTGTTGATGCATCTGTTTTATCCATACATATCTGAGAGCTGAGTAGCATATTGCGATAGCAGAATAGGTGGCACAAAAATGGCTTAGATTCGCCAACACTTCACCAAGTGTGTGTTCATCAAAACTGTTTTTCCGCCTCTTTGACTTTTTTATTTTTTGGTATGTGATATGTTCAATGCTTTGCCATTATCTGGTATAAATCATCACACTTTCATTGGAATCACCATGGCTTTTAAATACTGAGGATGTGGTTCAGTTTTTATTGTAATTATTTAATGATCAATATAGTAAGTTCTAGAAGAACCAATGCATGATTGACAGTCTGGCTTAAGAACAAAACAAAGACAACCTGTACTTTTGACCAAGGAATGTTTTTCCACAGGTGGTTCTAAACTGGCTAATGTGAAATATTAAATGTGAAGCCTAAGACGTTTTAAACCCCAGACTGAGAAGTATAAATGTGGCAATATATTAAGAGCAACATTTTGTTTTAGCCAATGACTATTTTGTAAGTCTTTGTCTCTTCTACTAAGTTCTTACAAATGTGTTAAAATGGATAATCTGGTTTTCCAGACATCTCATGAGGTCTTGTGGCTGGATGATTTCAAGTCCTATGATCAAGTCATAGTAAGGATAAATGCCAAGTTACTCATAAGAAGAGAGGGAGAGAGGAAGTTCTACATCAGAGAATGAGAGGGAACAGTGTTGAGGTCCCTGCTAACTTGTGAAGGGACAGCTCAGTTTATTTTCAGTAATTTGGTCATGGGAAAGTCTTAGTGGACACAGTGGACGTGAATTACACTTTTAATCTTTCTGCGTGGAAAAGCGAAGTCACTGGGCCCACAACTCAGCAGAGAGACAAATCTCTTAATTGATGGAGAACTGAAAGATTAGAAAATCACATTTGCTATATACTGTAGAACCACTCCTGTCCTACTGTAGTGTGAAAATGGCATACTTGACAATAGTGAACTTGAAATGTGGCCCTTCTAACAGAAGTAAAACAGATACCTCTTTTTGAGAGTTGCGAAAAATGCTAGGAATGTGAGACGTAATAAAAGGAAAAGACTCGGGGAGATGATCAAAAGGTGGTTGTAAGTGAAATCTGTCACCTGGCCATTATTATTGTATAGTTAACACCATGTTAATCCTTTTACAGTTTTATGAACAACATTTAATACTAGTTACTAGTTGAATAAGTCCTCTAAAACTCCTGGCAGCTTATTGCTTTGATAAACAAAATCACAAGTAATCTTTATTTAAACAATCCAGTAGTAATAAGTTTTATTAGTATTTATCACAAGCAAATATTATGTTTATCATTAGATAACCTTAAAATAATTTCAAATTGTATAGATACATCACAACAAACAACTGATGTTATTACAAATCCATTTGGCTTGTAGGTCTTTCCTGTGGTTCTAAATACAGTTCCGGGGTATATTTTATCAGGATCTTTGGAGAAGAACTAATGAGCAAGAATGAGACCTTACTGTAACACCTGTTGTTTGCAATGGTTGATTATGAACCTTTAAGAACAAAAAAAAAAAGAAGGCGAAACATCTGCTGTATCCCAGAGTCCAAATTCTAGTTAAGCTAAAATATTGCAAGCACTTTGAGTTTGCTGGGAATAGGTATCATATTTGATAGAGTTTTATTTTTACCGTGCATAGGGGCAGATGGAAGACTTATTAAGCCATTACTCATTACAGTAAAAACAGCTGCCTAGGGAGAGGAGAAGGAACTGGCTAGTCCAGGGACTGGCCATTTACTTACTTTTCTTTCAGAAAGGCAGTCGATGTTTTCTGCCTCCAAGTCCAGCTTCAGTGGCAGGATTGGATTTTCTTTCCCACCAGGTCATTTAGTCCAATTTTCTAGCCAGGCCCTGCCCCTTTCCAGTTGGCGGACATGCCTGAAGGAGCAGCCTGGCAGTAGGGGCACACTGAGTGTGGCAGGGAAGGGAGTGGGAAGCTGAAGTTATGGAGGTTGCTGAGGACTGGGAGGGAGTACACTAGGTGTGATGCAACAAAAGGAGGTGCCGGATCGGAAAAGAGGAGTCCCTCCAAAACTTCCCACATCCCCCTTCATGATAACAGTTTCCAGTGCAATCAGCTTGATCTCCCTTAAGCCCTATTGTTCTGGAATCCTCTCTCCACTTCCTCAGTTCTTTTTCTTTCCTTTCTGCATCTCATAACCACCTCATTTGTCCCCCGGTCCTCAGCATCCCTTTTGAGGCTGCTGTCAACCCAGGTTTCTCAAAATCTGTATACACCACTCCTTGCAGCTGTCTTTCTGTTCCTTCCTTTACTCCTATTAGGTATCCTTACTTATTCTAATATATTGATTTTTGACTGCATTGAGCATGACCGCAGAGATCAACTTGGAGGCAATTCTGGATCTGGCTGTCTTCTAAGTGCAGCCTAAAAAAAAAAAGATAGCATCTTAAAGCACTGATCTAATTTTCCCCTGTGACCTCACAGACTCATACTTCTATGCTGTTGTTTTGTTGTTTATTTTTAAATGGAAGCTTGTATCCATGGGATCATATGGTCAATCATCTGATTAGTCTGAAAATTAACCTTAAACAACAACAAAGGCATTTTCTTGGCTGGATCAACTTTCTGATCAGTCCCTCAGACACAGCCCTGCAAGTGCCTACCCTGGGAGCAGCTAGAAATGCAGAATGAAGGAAAGAAGAGTGTTTTAAACTCTAATACCATATTCACATTTTTAAGAAAATGAATTTGATTCCAGTTTAGGCCCAACTAAAGATGTTTAGCCTTCATGTTACACTGTGAGAAATTATGCATAATAAAATGAAAAACCAGTACCTCCCACAGGGCTTCTAGCAGAAGTATTTGGTAAATAAATTAAGTCTTCCCGTCATCTCTAAAAGAACACACACAGGAGCATAACATTTTCAACATACAGGAGTGTAACTGTTCTTATTAAATTCTCTTTCATCAAGGAAGCTTATAAAGAGAGCAGTTGTACCACTAAAAATGATAATTTTCCTAACTTGCTAGAGAAAATTGTAAAGTTGTTGAAAGTAATCTATTTTTGCTGCCTGTTACGAAATACAACCAGGTTCAGAAAAATCTGCTTTGTAGACTACCTCGAGTCTGAGAGAATGCTAAAACAAATCTTACAGAAATACTTTATGTGATTCCAGAAGAAGAAATTTGGGTTGCAGTTTAAACCATGAAGGATCAACACAAAAGCTTGTGAAACTAATGTGTTAATGATGTACCTAGCAGCATATTCTTAGGTATGTCATATCTTGAAAAATAAAACTACATGTCAACATGAAAGACTATTGTAAAAATAAGGATCTAAGTAATACATAATTGGTGTCATAGTGCTACTGACAATTGAAATTATGCAGGAAAACACATTTCTGACAAACCTGGCTAAATTTTTTTCATAGAATATGCTATTTCTTTTGTATTTAGTAAAAAAAACAATACTATATAGACAGATGTGATTACAGAACTCAAATTAATTTAAGCAATTATATTTTCTGTGTAATTATATTGTTTATACAGGTGATGAGAGCTAGGCTGAAAATTAAGGCAAGAAACAACTGTACATGTTTTCCTGAGGAAATATATTTTGTGTTGCTGAAATTCACATTAAGATTCTTAAGCTATCTCTTTTTTTAAAGTAGTTTAAATGTCTTTGGAATTAAAATGATGCAGTTTATAGGTCGAAAGTACATTTGTACTTTTAGTCTCTCACCTGCAATGAAGGTTTGAGTTGGAAAATGCTTTTTCTAGTTTGAAATTCTGCCCATGACTTCACTTTTTGCTTTTATTTCTGATCTTATACCTAACCTTTGAAGCTATACAACCCACTCCTGATATCTATGCTCTTATTCTCTGAATCCACATTTTTTTCTGAAATTACATCTAAGTCTTTGAAGAAGAATAATGGTTTCCTCTATTTGTGAAGAGCACAGATTCTCCCTGTGCTTGAAATGCTTTTTTCAAAATGCATGTCAAGCTTTTTCTTCAAACCTTTCCTATGCCATCACCTTTTCTACTTTTATAACTTCAGTTGCCGCTTGTCTTGCACACTTCGTCTTCAAACATGTTGCTGAGACAGCCACATCCAGTGTTAGTTGGATGTTACTAACAGTAAAAATGCATTTACTTTTGTATTTTTGTATATAATACAGTGGGATGTTAGTATAATTTTGTTGGAGAGTAGAGGAGAGATGCAGAAACCTCTGCCATTTACCTGAACAGTGGAGCAAGGGCAGGCTCCTTACTTTGCACAGGAACCATGGCAACTGCATTATCCCACCAATATTCATCCTGTGATGGGTAACAGAAGATTTTATGAAACGGAAAGGGGTGATGTAAAACTCAAGAAACAAAACTAAAATGTTTAAGAAAGATTTCAAATCATCACTGGAATAATGTGGTGCATTTTAAAACTTGAAAAAAAAAATATTTGTTACCAAAAAAAAAAAAAGGAAATGTATACACATGGATAGGTTATAAGAAACTGATAATTTTGTTTAGACGATATATGTCCAGAAATACTCTGAGCAAAATTAGAGTCTATCTTGATTGTATATAAGCTATTTTAGTATCTCTGATAATGAAATTTCAAATACATTGAACACATCAGGATGATTCCTATCATCCTCATATCCATTCCACTCCATACAGACATTATCAGATGCTTTATCAGATCCATTAGTTTTGAATTGAAATATGAATCAGCAGGTTTTATCAGTATGTCAAACTTTATTATCAAGACTGATAATTATATCTTTCCAATATCCGTCATGTCACCTATTAATACTTTTATGAAGTCATCTCTCAAATTCCATTCTCTCTTGAATGCTTTTTCTTTTTTTTTCTTTTTTCCCAGTGTGAGTAGTTCAATAAATTATCTTACTGTATTTTGTGAAAAAGTACAGTTCATATTTTTTTGTCTTTGCCTACAAAACTGTTTCTGTACAGTAGCAATATACTTAAAAATCTGTATGGTTCATCTGTGACACTATGTACACTGTAAAACTATATGCAAATACTACAGAGCTTATTCTCAGATACACCTGAATATTTCAAGTTTATGTAACATTTATTTCTTGGCTGAGGAAGTAGGGAGATATAGGTACTTTCATTTAATAGAATTTTAGATGACTGATGTGCACCGAGGGCTTTATCTTTTCGCTTTGGTTTTGTGGTTTGTATTTTCTTAAACATACTGCTTTCTTTCCAGTAATTTCATCCCCCCCTTATGTGGTAAATTTTTAACAGAGTACAAAATTAATGTTATAAGTTATGAGAACAACAAAATTGAATTACATCCAACACTTATGTGTTTAACATTCTATTCTATTCTATTCTATTCTATTCTATTCTATTCTATTCTATTCTATTCTATTCTATTCTATTCTATTCTATTCTATTCTATTCTATTCTATTCTATTCTATTCTGTTCTGTTCTGTTCTGTTCTGTTCTATTCGATTCGGTTCTGTTCTGTTCTGTTCTGTTCTGTTCTGTTCTGTTCTGTTCTGTTCTAATTTTCAACCTTTTTTTGCAAGTTCTTGCTGGGCAGCATAATTATGTATCATTTCTGGGCCATTGACTCAACATACAGTTGACAATTGTGAAGACCCAAAGAAATGTATTTTGATTTTCACTAATGGTTGCACAATCAATAAGGGTACATGCTGTGACAAAAATGTTACGGGAGAGCAGAAGTTCTCGTGGAGTTTTACACCTTCTCTTCACTAGGTCTATTGAATTCTGCTTTTCTGAATGCTGTGTACAAACCAGCATCACAGTAAACATGTTAGCTGGAAATATAAGCCGTCTGCTAAGTTTTCTCCACAATCAATTCAAACATAGTAGTAAGTCACAGAAGTATAAAATCAAAATGCAAAAAATTACCTCATTAGCTTTGTAGAAATATTTCTCAGTGAATAATATTTAGTTTGTTTTCACAAATGCTGTCAGAGAGTTAGATTATTTTTTCAAATACATATCTGTAAAATTATTTTTCCATTTTTATGTTTGGTAGTTTGATTTACTCATATTTTCTTATTTGAAATGCCTCATGTCGATTATAGACATTTTTAGGTTTTGGGTTTGTCAAAGAAAGTTTTGGTTGGAGGATGAATTAATTGTCCATTTCTTAAACATAGTAGTTCTCACCAGATTTTTTTCAATGATGTTGTAAACACTGAATGTTGGTGCAAATACACAACAAAAATGGAAAAGAATGTACATCAACATGTGGCATGCACTTTTATAAAAATAATTTTCTGGTTTTAAATCATCATTTCTCAAGCATGAGAATGAGCTTTGTAACTCCTTGACAAGTTAGAGGGCATAGAAGTTATTTTTAGACATATTTAGACCTAGAAGTTATTTTTGTGATCTTCACCTTTATACTTTTAGAGAAGAACTACTATGAAATTTTTGGCAGTAATATATAAAGCTAAACTTAAAAAAAAAAATCATGACAGAGATAATATTTTTACATGATATCTCCACCCATTCATCCATCCATTTTTTATTATTTTTATCCTTTCATTCTGTATCTCACAGGTAAAACTACATATCTTCTTGTAAGGTACCGTTTCATTGATTAAAATGTTGCCTTTTGTTCATAGAGTTCATAATACTGCTGCTGGAAGCAGGAGGTTTCTTGCTGGTTTAGACCTATTTGTTTTACCCTGATGTGTAAAATTCCAGAGTTCTACTCCCTCCCAATACTGTGTAGACTTCTTTTTTTAATTGTTTCATGGATATTGCAGTCCTGAAAAATACAGCTTTTCTGAAGATTGCCTACCACATTTTTTAAATCAACTTTTTTGTTCTGCAGTCCACAAAACATTTTTTCAAGAGAATTGCAGGACATCAATTACAAATGAACATTGAATTCCTGATTCAGCAATTCTTCAGAAGCTTAATGCAATAGTTGTATCCGTGAGTCTTTTTGTGGATCTGATCTTACTGTTACTGAGAAATTTCACAATAATTCTTGCAGTTAAAACCTGAAGCTGAAATCTTTTTGCTTTATTTCTTTGGTTGATACTTGTAGTTTTCTGCTCTTTAACACCAACATTGTCCTAGTGGATCCATGTATACTCACACAGTAGACAAGCTAAATTAGTTTTCTTATAGGAAATTTCACTAGAGCAATGGTTGTTGCCCTGTCAAACTCTCATGTTTGTCTATGAATTTTCCGAACTTCAATAACATGAATCGGCTTGATGATGGTATTTTGTATTCGTTATGAGTTCCAAAGATTGAGTGAAAGAAATCAATTTAGCAAAACATTTCTAATGTTTAATCTATATTTATTCTTCCTGAACTCTCTTTCTATAGAGATTTTGTTAACATAGTTCTGAGTTTTCTGTGAAGAATTGAAATACATATGCAGGAAGATGTTGGCTATCTAATGTTTTTCTGATGACTATTTAGAGATGCAAATAGTTGGATTTCAATTTGCACTCAGTTTTGTGGCTACAAGGGAAGCTATCTTTTCTACATTCATCCATCATATGGCCATCAAACCCAAACTTTCTTCTTATGTTACTTCCACAAATAATTTTTGCTTCATAAATAGCTAATACTCAATATACATCATCAAGGAAGAGATAACAGAAGTCTCATTTTCAGCATGTATAGCCTTCACTTTGCACCATGCTGAAAAGATAAATGTCCATCTATTCCTTTAAAATGACCAAAACCAAAAGAAATTATTATAGGCATGTGTGGATGGCCAGAGAGTTTGGTTACACTGGAGAATAGATCTATTCTTGCCCCCAACAGCTTCCTTCTAATTTATTTAAAAATGAGATTAATAGACACAGAAGGCATTTTAACAGTGCATTAGAGACTGATACTGTATGCAAATGTCTGTTAGTTGTTGGTGAGACCAGCTTGCTCAAATGGCAGTTAGTATTTTTCTTCTGATATCTGAATGTTTTATGACAGCTGAAGTTGTATATTAGCAACATAGCCGTATATAAATTGCAGATATCCACAGTGGTTTTGCTCAAAGAAGGAATCACATAATAGGAAATAGATTGGATTTTCTGATTTTCACTACTAGTCTGTGAGGCAGCTTTAGTGCTATGAAGCTAAGAGGGAAAAGCAAAACTGTCACTTGGAAGGGAAGTTTCTTTCAAACATGACAGTGCTTCTGGGAGTGATAATTGAAATTCTGGCATTAAATCAGTAAAACACTTAGAGTAGCTTAATTCAAAACTTATGTTTACAGTGAAGTATTCATTGAGTTGGGGCTTCAGCAGGTGGCACTATTCATTTAGGATAGTTTAGTAGGATATGTCACAATTTTGAACCTTTTTTTCATTCAGTGAAAACACATATGTAAGTTCAATGCAGATTCTCAGTGGTGAAGCTGGCAGAGCACCATTGACTGGGGCTGTGACGCAAGACAAACTGGCCAAGGGTCTGCTTGGTATTTGAACTTGGAAAGTGGCTGAATTCCATACTAAAAAAGGTGCTGAATCCTGTACTCATATTGAAACAGCCTTCTCTCTTGGTGATAACAAAAAAAATGAGAAAAATTGTTCTTAATAATGTACAGAATAAGTGTATGTCAATAGAGGAATTATTGCAGTCATCATGGAGTTTTTCATTTGAAATACCATAAACCCCAAATAGTTGGATTTTTCTCCTGGAATTACTGTTTTAGCTATTACATTTATTTTCAAAGCCTATGTGTTTGTAATAGTTACACATTTTTATAAGTGTACATACTATATGTATGTCTCTATATATCCTTTTATATACATAATATGTATACTGTATTTTTGAAGACTCATTGTTCATCTACAACCTGCCCTCGCTAGTTAAAAATAACTGAAATTGTAAAAGTTCACCTAGACATGACAAAGAAGTGTGAAACAATAATTAAAAAAATAGCATTTGCTTCATTGAAAAGGTTTTGATTTTTAAAAATTTCTTATAAATATAAAAGACTCCTTTGTGTGTGTGCTGTTGCACTTCCTGCTCTTGTGCATCATTTTATTACAATAATCTCTGCATGTACTTAGTAACTTGTCCGAAGAAGCAGCTTAGAATGTATTCCTTCATTTGAACTAACACAACATAGATCAAAACAGAGGCCTTTAGTATATTGACCTAATATTGAAAATTTTTGAGAGTGCTTTGCAAGTCAGTAATTGCAATCTCTTTGTAAAGTATATGGCACTGTATTGATTCAGGGCCCATCACTTGCATCTAGTCAGGCATCTGAGCCTGCTGATGATAACATTGACATCTGCAGCAGATAAAAAGCATTAGAGAATGTGTCGTTTCCTTCTGGTTTCTCACTTCTTCATCAGTAGCTTAGTTAATGTGCATTTCTGTACTGTCTTGGGACACAGAGGAATGTTTCACTTGCAAAGTAGTCTGTGAAAACATGCTTATTTATTCAGTCTGTTAGACTGAAGTGATACTAAATACAGGACTTATTTTATTGAAAATGCACTATGGAGAATGACTCCAGAATTATATTTAAGGCTTGAAATGCAGAACTATACCATAAAATGTAAATTAGCCAAATCATATTCTAAGGATTTTATGCATATCCAGTTTAGCTTTGTAGTTAATTGTATTAGGTGAAATATGCACATTTATTAGTGTCTAAAAAAGCTTTTCATCATTTGTATTACTTCCTTAGCCCAATTAGATTAATGTTATCATTCTCACATACATTTGTATTTGAATTGTCTACATTATGTAGCATTATGGTAGGGTGTTCAATGTCTCTTTGGCAACAGATTCTGCCTACTTATAGACAGGTAAAATATTTCTATGTATGCCATAATTTGTATAGCAGCAATTAAATAATTTTAAAGAAATTATCTTTCTGGATTTGTGCCAGTGAATACTAGAGAAACAAAGTTTATGAATCTAGAATATTCTGATAAAGGATCTTAATAGAAGTTGAAGGAAAAAAAAACCTGAAAAATTATTACAGAACCTTTAAAAGGCATGCATTACCAGTCTTGTTCTTCAGTTCCTTATCAGCTATCTTATGGTCAGGTTTCGGTTCACTAGATCTTCTACGGTACTTAATAAGAAGCCTTCCATTGTGTTTGAAAAATTCCTCAGAACGGTAATCTGACCTGTATTCATCTGTGCAAATCCTATTGTATTGCTCTTTTCCTGAATTTCAATTCCTGTAGTCAAATCAATAGTGAAATAAATTAATAATTTAGAATATATTTCAGAGAATAGGATGGTACTATAGGTATTTTTCAGCACAGTTGGATTTTCAGCCCAAAATTGTCTTGTCATAAGTGAGTGACAAGCATCATTCATAAAATTTGTTCCATTCACATATTTTTATTCATTATTTTGTATCAAATTAGTTTACAAGGTAATGTGAACTATGGCTCAGTGGACAGAGGTGCTTCATACTGAAGTGTATACAAAATGAAATTGTGCTGTTCAGAGTCAAGGAATCTTTAATAGCTGATTACTGTAAATGGCACCTCATCTTCTACACTTACACCTCCAGAGAGAAGATGATTATTAACAGTGAGGTGCAGAGACTACCTCTAGATGCCTAAGGAAGGAATAAGGTTTGAGGAGACCACATGAGTCTAACTGCCTCAGGTTTGAAGGAAACAAAAAGGAGTCTATGAAAGAGTTGGCCACTGCACCTAATCTCTTGCAAGAAATGTTACCAGAAATGGGCAATGTACTGGAAAATATAGTCTTTGAGAGTGTGAGTCAGGAATTCAGCAAGTTGGCCAAATACTGGGGCAAGAAATACCTGATCCTAAAATAAGTGTTGTAAAGTGTAACCTTCTTCCATCACTGTAGGTAAACATTTGCTTTTACCCATTTTACATGGTGTAAATAAACACATGCATTTGGATTTTGCTTTCGTTTGGCTTGTGTTAAAAGCAATGTAAGGATAAATGGGCATTTGTTTCCCAAAGATCAAAGATTAGGAGCAAAACTGTCTGGAAGTGTCATGGGAGCACATCTGAAACTAAGATCCTGAGGGAACACTTACACTTCATGGAATGCTGAAACTCCCCTTAATACATGGGGAATTTCTGTGTCTTATTGCCATTCTTTTCATGGCAGCATGGCTGTTCTGGGAGCTGTGATCACCTTGGGCTTTCTGCTGCCAGATTGTCAGGAAAATCTCCATGACAGCAGTGCTCCATGGTAGGGGAAGGCATTGCAGGAAAATTCTTCCCAGTCTGAAATAGAAGGTGCCCTTCTACTGGACTTCAAAGTCTCTTTTTTCCAAGCCCTGTTTCTTATAAACAATGTAGATTTTGTCTCTTTAATTCAATGCTTCTTTGATCAAAAGCACTGGTATTTCATTCTACTGTTACTGCATGTATCAGTCATGTGATTTACTATAACTAATCAGAGATATTATAACAGATCTTACAGTTATCTCTAGTTAGCCATCACGCTGCTAAAAACAGCTGTTGTGTTATAGTTCTTATTGCCCTCAGAATATAAAATGTGACTCTTGAATATCTCTTTGGACTACAAATAGAGTCATAAAAGAGAGAAGAAATATGAAATAGTTAAAATAACTTATGTAGGCTTGTTTATTCTTCACTCATCTTTAATAGAAGAGTGTATTTTAAATAGCCTTCACTAATTTCCATACAAATAGTAAAAAACCTCAATAAGAAATGTACTCAGACTTTTAGAATGCCATTCCCACTCTCTACTGTTTTCCATTTTTCTAACCATTCAGAAGAGTAATATTCCTTCTATCATGTTAGATTCCTCCATTAGCTGCCTTCATTGTAGGTGGTGGAAAAAAGAGAAATATTTTCCTCTGAGCTATCAGTGTCCTTGCCATTGTTTGATATTCCTCTTCTAAATCATGTTCTTTGGAAGGACTTTTGGAGCAAATAGGTTTTCTATCCTCTGTAAGAAATCCACTAAACCTACTATACTGGGAAGATTTTATGAGATTTCTCTTGTGTCTTGATGGTTCTTCAGTTTTGAAGTATGGCACATGCAATTGATTGTATATACACTACCCTTTCACCTGTATCTGGAATAGAGCTGAAGTCAGGATAATGGAGGAGTCAAAGTGGGAGCAAACTGGGAGGTGAGAATTTTGTCTCAACCGCTCTCCACAGTCTTCTGTTGGCCCTCTGACCTTCACCACACTAACCCGCTCTTCCCGCTCAGTCTTCTCAGCCACTTAAATATATCTAATTTCTCCAGTCTTCCATTTAAAACACCTTGCTTCTTAAAATACTAATCTGATCTAACAGCTGTCACCTGAAAAGTTATTTATCAAGGATTTTCTACAAGATTCTAGACCTGTGTCTTTATTGGGTTAACTTTATGCTAATACTGTTTCACAAGCCATCTTGTCTTGTAATCTTAGTAGTGAGTATTTGGAAGCAGAATTAACCCCCAGTCCACTTCACAAGGAAGTGCGACTCATTTCTTAAGTCAGTTTCATACACGTTTTTTGGGGAATGCTCTGAAAATGTATGGCATGTCCAATCCTGTAGAGTTAATCCTCTATCTAGGTAATGTAAAAATCATGGCCACTAAAAAAGTTGAAAATAGGAGTATATAGGATTGTGCATTTTGCATGTTGTCAAAACCAAAACTTTTATGCAATAATTTCTGTTATATCAAAGCATTGCAGGATTACTATCATTTTAATATATATAGTATTTAAAGAAACATCACAATTTGAATGGGAGAGAGAAAATGCTTTGCTGCAAAACTTATGGGGTAAATGTACATTTTTATATATATATAAATATAAATATAAATATATATATATATATATATATAAAATTTATTGCTAACTTCAGTAACGAACGTTCCCAGCAGCATACCAATTAAATTTTGTTCATGGCTGATCCACATATTGCTCACATTTGCTTTAGATGGGACATTAAAATGACATAATATCCATATATTTTACTGCTGTTGATATCTCTGTATCGACCAAGTAGAAAGATAATGTTTAAGCCTTGGTAAATCAGTATTAAATACTCATATTGGACAACAGTGTTTCCACAACAAGAACTAAACACAAAAGATGTAAACAACAGTTGTGTTTACTACATGCACAATATTTATCTGAAAATAATGGTTTATATTTATTTTCATGTAATCAATTAAGCTTACTCGAATTAATCAGAAAGGATGGATAACATTTTAAAAAGATGTCATACTCCATACGAAACAGTATTATTCTGCTTTTGAAAGTATCATTTGCTGTTTATGTTACCGAATTTATAAAACACTTGTAAATATATATGCAGCACTTCACCTCATGCCCTTCAGTGTCCTTAGAGAGAAGGTTATGACATATATCATAGTGAACAACAATTAAGAGTGCATAAAACACATGCTCTTAAGGTCAGTGGTTTCATGTTAGTCTGTTTAGAGTATAAAGGTGAAGCTGAAGAATAAACATGGAGTCCTGCCCTCTCCAGAAAAGCAAGACAGCTTTTCAGGTGACATTATGAGATGAATAGAAATGAATACTTCCAAGGAAGAGCAACAGCTAATGTTAATAAAAGTGGCAACAGTGAAATTGCCAAATGAAATTAAAATCAGGATGAAAAAATTATTGCAGGAACTTAAATGACAAACATGTTAAGATTTTTATGCATGATAGAAAGCCAAAACTCTCAAGGTTTTATGCAAAGGTATTCATCAATCTTTCCTCATTCACCCAAGAACTTTGGAATTTCCTTGGGAATTAGCTCCATTGTTTCCATTGCTTGGAAATTCTCTGCAACACTTTAAATCAGTAGCAGCTCTGTCCTTTTAAAGTATTATTCATTTGAACTGTGCATCAGATGCAAGGATTCCCACCACACAACCCCCCCACCACCTTTTACTGTTCTAGTAAGTGGGAAAAGTGTAAAAGGAACAGAGACATGGGATCAATTTAATGAGTCACATCTTCGGTAACACTGGTGTGCTTCCTCATTTGTATACTTTGGAGAGGATAGCGAAGTTTCTCATAGGATTCTCACCATAATACCAAAACAATTCAAGAAATTGTTGCCTTGTTTGCTGCTCAAATTCAATTCACGAGTGAAGTTCACTATTTCAAGAAGTCTTAAGTAATCTTAGTACCTCAGAAGAGACTCCACTAGCTTTCTGGCTCCCTAATCCAAGTTATAAATAGAAGACCTGAAAGGAGAAAGTTCTTATCCTGTATGTAGTTTCTGATGTGTCCACTGCTAAGGATTCCTCAGCTCCAATGCCTATAGCAGAAGAGATGTTTTTGACATCCCCTGTTATCTATAAAACTGTGTATAACATGTATGTTAATCGGTAACAGAATCTTACTCTAATCCAAACCCCAAATTTTCCAGTGGTGTATAAAAGGAGAAACTAGACAGTGCTTGTGATATGTTAAGCTTAGACTTTGTTTGTTAGTCCTACTGCTTATTCTGTCAGACAGACTGAAATAAATAATGCAAGAAGACATCGGCTTTTGAATTTACTTTAACCCAACCTTTTGCCTTTTCTCCTTGTGTACTTATTTTTGTCATGTCACATCAATTTTGAATCTAAACTAAGCCTGAGATGCTGAAAATACTAGAAGAGTGTTTGTTCCCTTTGGAGATCTCAGTTAAGTGTAGAAGTTGAGGTCTGTACAGCAAGAAAACCTTTTGTTTCTTCTAAAGGAGCAAATACCAACGTCGTGAAGTTGTGGACTTATTTATTGTTTGCTTACTTTTTCATGATACAGTCTGATCAGAAGAAGACTGAATTCCTAAATGCCTGTAACCTCTTCTTTTTCCATCTGTATTAGTTTTAAACTGTACTGACTATAGCCATGCCTATATGAAAAAAAAAAAAAGCTGGTGGGTTTAATTTTACTAATTAATTAATTAATTACCTACACTAAAATATGTTTAAAAAAGTATTTGTATGTATGTTTTAAACAGAACTGTAATCCCATAAGTATATTTTTCAGCAGTCTTCCTTTTTAAATCTTCTGGTTTGCTGAGAGGAGAAACTTCTAGTAATTAACAGCTTTGGGAAAAAAAAAATTGTAATCAGCTTTCATTTCTCACAGCCCAGGACACAAAGCCAGCAAACTGGACCCTTTTTGTAATGCTTTCTGTGAAACTGATGTTGCTCTGTGGCAAGGCTTCTCTTTATCATATCATGAAATTAAAACAGAAGAGGATCATGTGGATTTAGCTATCTGGAAACTTTAATCCATTTTGGAATTGTATTGGGCTATTAAAACAATGCAAGTCATTCATTCTTTCTCTGATCATTGCAATTTCAGGGTGAGCCACTACCTGGCCTCCCATCCTGCCCCAGCCTATTAATAGAGCTCCAGACTCCTATATCTGCTTGTGTATAAAACAAAAAAATGTGACATAACTTGTAAACATTCCCCTCTCATGTAAAGCTTAAGTGGATATTAGCAAAGGGAATCTTCTTCACTATTCACTGGTAGAAAACCGACAAATTATTCCCAGCTTTCTTCAGAGCCTTCCGTTTACTCCATCTGTAACTCTAGGTTGTTAAGGAACTGGTTTCTGTGGGAAAAGTACTAGCAATGAACACCTGCCAAAAGGACAATCCCAAATTACCTTGTTAGACTCTAATCTCAACCTAAAATTAATTTAGATCTTAGACACTTAATAAATCTCCCTTTCAAACCATCTGTTTGTTGCTCCCAAACAGCTAGGGGTATGGCTGCACTGCAAAAATAGAGATCCCAAACTGTTTAACCTAGCACAACTTTAGTGAAGAAGGTTTAGACAGAGCTATTCATTTTCCTCAAAAAGTGGTAGAGGAATTTACTGAAAACTTTGACTCACTGCTGTCAGCCCTGAAACCAGTTGAAAATAAGGACAGAAGAATTACTTGTATTTTCAAATATTTCAGTTCAGATTGCAGATAATTCTTGTTTTGCCTTTGTTCTCTCACTGCTCCACATCACTGAGGACTAGCTCATTTTTTGATACCGCCATGACGGTTTCCAACTGCTGGGCAAACTTTCTCTTCTAATATTGGTTTAAAAAATATAGTGTAATCCCCAGTGTTTTTCCAAACCTTTACCATCACCCATTTCAAAATCACACAGTGAAATGCCTTATGTTGTCACTCTCAGGCCAGTATTTCAGGAATCACATTCTTTAATCCTGCCTTTGACAAGAATAGTCCACCGATTATTTCCTGTATATGTATACATAAGTGTACAAATATATGCAAATATTTTAAATTTGAGTCCATGTGCAAAAATGTATTTTAAAATTATATATGTATGTGTACACTTTTGTCTTTAGTCTTTCCTTCATTGAGAGCTGCTAATGGTCTGACCTCTTTCTTTATCAATGGAGAGCAGAAATTGCAGCCAGAAAGTATCCTGTTGTAGATCTCATTTGAGTACTCGGTTCTCCTTTGCAGAAGAGACTAATACATAATTTGGAAGTGAGCATCCTTAGGGACCCCTGACATTTTCCCAGGAACCACATTGCTATATGACCTAGTAGTGTTTGGAACACAGTCTCAGCATTCTTTTTGCAGCCAGGGGTATGCAGTTTCAATATGAAGGGGTTTTGACATTAACATAGCATAGTTCATGAATCCGTATCCTGCCCTTCATATTCTATGAGAACCATAAGTAAATGTGATTCATTCTGAATAACTGGTGCCCTAAGTAACTGTGGCACCTTGTGATTGCCATTTGTCTTTTCACAGCTTCTGATGCTCATTTTTTTCATCTGTTGTTCAAGCTATATGTGATTCCTTGTAAGCATACCAGTTTTTACTTATATCTTCTGAGCCTAACACTTATCTGCATCCTGACAATATTTTTTATTATACTAGAATAATATTACAGAATCACAGAATCACAGAATGGTTGGGGTTGGAAGGGACCTCTGGAGATCATCTAGTCCAACCCGCCTGCTAAAGCAGGTTCACCTAGAGGAGGTTGCACAAGAATGCATCCAGGTGAGTCTTGAATGTCTCCAGGAGACTCCACAACCTCTCTGGGCAGCCTGTTCCAGTGCTCTGGCACTCTCAAAGCAACGAAGTTTCTCCTCATATTCAGATGGAACTTCCTGTGTTTCAGCCTGTGTCCGCTGCCCCTCATCCTGTTGCTGCGCACCACTGAAAGGAGTCTGGTCCCATCCTCTTGACACCCACCCTTATGATATTTATAAGCATAAATAAGATTGCCTCTCAGCCTTCTCTTCTCGAGGATGAACAGACCCAGCTCTCTCAGTCTTTCCTCTTAAGAAGGATGCTCCAGACCCCTCATCACCTTCGCAGCCCACTGCTGGGCTTTCTCCAGTAATTCTTTGCCTTTCTTAAAGGGAGAGCTCAGAACTGGACAAGGTACTTCAGATGCAGCCTCACCAGGGCAAAAAATGTGCAGGTGTTAATTCAAACCCAATGGTACTACCGAGCAACTGTATTGATGCTGAAATTCTACAGCTTCACTGAAGGAAATAGATTTATACTGATGTACACAGCTGAGGTTTTGTTCTGTTTTTATTGCAATTAAGTAATGATTAGCAAGAATTTATCTAGGAAATAATTCATGAATGCCAGGTTGGGAACAAAGCTGAAATGGAAATTGTTTCTTTAACTACTGTATTTAAAATGCCTGCAGGTACCGTTCCAGTAATTTCAAAGCTTTGTTCTAATACTAGGGGTTTTTTATAATTTAAGAAAGGTGCAAGTTAATTGTAGCCAAAAGATTTACTGTTATTATTATAGCAAAAGCTGAAAAATGAAAAGCTATTATTAAAAGATGTCACTCCCCTTTATAAAAGCAGTCTGTTACATAATTGGTTTTTGAAATCTCTTAAAGGCTGAGAGCACAAGTCAAAACATGTCACTACTTGCTCTTGGCTGGGTAGGTCATGATACCTGTTTCATATGAAGTGGGGTGGTTTCAAACTAAGTGTTTTTACCTCTGGCTTGTGGGAGCTCAGTTAAAGATCTAAATATTTTAATAGGTATTAACTGAACATCTTACATCTATTTTTAGATATGGTTTTGGCAAGATAAATTACTGCTTTCAGGGCTCCTTACTATGAAAATAAGTAATTTAAAATTGACAGAAGGCTTATTTCAGTATCAGAAAAAAAATGTTGGGAAACACTACATAAAGATTTTTTTTTTCCCCGCATTGAAGAGGTGGTTGTTAGTTTAAACTAGATAAACACTTTACAGTTTAGCATTAATGTGGTTGTTTTGTAAACACTAAGTAATTTCAGTTATGATGCATTTGAAATGTATGTTTTAAGAGCAAAATGTGAAAACTACAAATAATAAAAAGATGAAATGCAATCTTAAAGCAACTTCATTTAATCTAACCTGTAATTCAGATTAAATTGCACTTTCTTGGGCTGATCTTGTATACAAAAGTTATTTTTCCCTTGTCAAAGGTGTATTAAAGTATGTGTGTTAGCAATATTTGCATCCTTTGTCAGGATATCTTTTTGACATAGAAAATAACATTCTGGGATAAAGAACAAAAACACTCCATGACTGGGACATATTAGTTTTCAGCACTGTCCATTTTGGAAAAGAGTCTTGTTTTTACAAAGGTTACCTAGGTAGAAGGTGAATTGATTTCAAGTTAGCAGTGCGCTGAGGCACTTAACTTGATTTTGCCCTTCATCCACTTTTGAACCCTCTATTTAGAATACGGCAACAAATTGCAAAATGATATGAATGTGGAAACAGCAATTTTTTAAGAGTAAGCACTCACATTGATAATTGCGACAAAGAATTTCTAAGCAGTACACAGGTGAAATGGATTTAAATTAATTGTTTGCCAAATCATTTTGAGTAGGAAAGACATTAGGGAATATCAAACATTTAATGGACAATTGATATACAAAGCAAAGAAACACATTTCAATGATTTGAATTTATCTGAGCTGAAATTTTGAGCCATGAAAACTTTCTGTTTGGCATCCTTGTGGATAAAGTATCTTTTAAATAAGAATTTCTAATGTTCAGAAACATAAAAGAATATGCTTCTCTAGTATACAGAACTGTTATAACCCAGGCTTTGTCTTAAAGTAATATTTGCTAGGTTTTCTATGTCAGTGCTTGTACATCATTTGTTGTGTACATTAACCACGTTCATATTTTATTTCTGTTTCACTGGCACATTTTGACAGCTTGAAAATTTTTACCAATATCTCTGAGTTTCATTAGGAAATGTCTGCAGGCTGCAGACTGATAGTCATAAATAAGAGGAGCCGTATCATTCTGACCTTATCAGGCTGCTATGGAAAGATTTTCTTCTACCAGCAGTACTCAATACTTTTAATCTGATGTCTTTTATGTTAAAATTTAGGCTATATAGTGGAAAAAGAAAATCTGTCTTGAAATAAGAAATGTTAAACTAAATAAAATTTTCCTTTTATTGTATAGCATGTTTTTAAGGGTTAGCAAGATAATAATTGAGATATCCTGAGCTGCCTTACAGCTACTCTTAAACATTTTCAAGTTACTGGTATGGTTTTTTACTGTAGTAACCAACCATAATATCTACACTAGAAATGAGTCATTTTTGCAGAGTTGTAAGATGACAGCTCAATACAAGGAAATGTATAAAACAGCACAGGTCCTTGAATGGAAAGAAGACTGTATGGGTGTGGCTGTTATCGGAGGGGTACAGTTCAAGAACATTTTCTCAAATTAGTAGTTTCGTTTTACTTGAATACTTGAAATAAACATGCAAGTTGTTTTTTTAAGTTTATCTTTTAAAAACCCCACACATGTAAGACCATTTCAGCTAATTTAAAGCAAATGGAAATAAAGCATGAGTTTCTTTTTGTTCATAATTCATGGTTGTTTCCATTAAATTCACCACGATCAAAACAATATCCGTGCTCTGGTTTTAATTTTTTTTTTTTAATTCATATTTCTTCAAACAGCAAATACTTTGGAGGCAACACTGATTCTAATCATTCTGGTAACAGTCTTGATAACAGGTATCTGTTCAGATTTAGTTGAATAAGAAGCATGAGCACATCTAAACCACATTCTATGTGATATTTTCTTTATCCAACATCCCTTTTTCTCCTCCATGGTCATTAGAAGTAATTGTCAATAAATATCATTGCATAAACAAGGCTAGAAAGAGGAAGAAAAACATCATGTTCCTGTTGGTTGCTGCAGTTTTTAATATGTAATTGTATCCAAAAGCTAAAAAGACTGAATTTTACATTTGACTCCTTTCTATGGCTGAGCAAAATTTTGTGAGAAGCTTGAAAATGCATTTTATCATCAGTGTAATGCCACTGATTTTAGAAATACCATACTAGTATGAAAGTTTTCTTCCAAAAAATAGTTTTACCCTTTGATTAGCATTGCTGACATTATAAAGATTAGTTTGTTATGACCGGTCCAAAATATGATGTATGTGATAAAATATACACCATCTATCTATGTATTTAAATTTCCATCGAGCTGAATCAAATTAAACTAAACTCTTGAAATATACAAATGGAACTACAGACATTTTAAAATTCAATTTCAATATTTTGGGAGACTTAGGCCATGGTTTCCTAGGACAATATTGAAAACTAAAATCTTTTAGCACTCCAAAACCAATGGTGCACATAGTCTAATTTGTCAGAATACTGTGGATTCCTTTCTTTATATCTGTAGTGAATGAATCTCTTTAGATTATGTAGTGCATCACTATTATTTGGTGAAATGAAAACATTTTTAATATCAAAATGTACTATCTTCCTTGTGGGAATTTGATTTTCTTTGCAGTTTTCATATGCTAGGGATCATCCACAGTCAACAGAAAACTAAGTAGAATATACAATTCCACAAATGTAATATTTTAACAAATCTTTACCAAAGAACGAACTGTTATGTTTATATCTATCACAATAAGTACAACAGTGTTTTAAAGAAAAATGAAAAATGTAAACTTACTTCCTATATTATTAAACAAACATTGAAACACAAATATAGGGCAGCATTAATTCAAAACAAAACTGAAAATATAACAAAGCAACCTGATATAGTACAAAAAGTAAAGCAATGTGACATTTACAAAATATTTTTTTATTTCTCTTATAGTGAAGGAAGAAGTCATTGATTCTCTTTTTTATATAAGCTTTTTACTTTTCCTTGATTTTGGCATGCTACCTGTATGTAACATATATAATGCTTTTTTTCTTTTTGCAGTAACAGCATCTAAGACTTTAATTTTGTGGCATTCTGAAAATCATGTTGCTGTAATAAACTATGTGAAAGCAGATTGTACTATAAAAAATAGTTCCATAACATATCTCTAATTAGCATAAAAAAGTACTTCAGTAATCCTTCAGTTCAGTTCAGGAGAGCCCTGCTTTTAAGCTAGTTTGGTCCTGAGTCTGTTGTATACTCCTGATTTTCTAAACTTCTTACTAGACAAGTAATATTTAGTCATACAAAAGTGAAACTTAACAGGAGAAATATCTTGGTTTGGTTGACATTAGAAGGTATTTTCCCATTGGATTTTTAATTTTTAAAAAATTGTTTACATAAAAGGATGTCAAATAAGGGTGCTGTGGTGCTGATGTAATACATATGTAAATAATGTGTATGGGCAAGGATTTGTAGAACATGTGAATGCAAGTCATCTATTGTGTCTAGTAATCCACTCTGTACAAGTGATCTATATTGTATAACTACATTCGAAAAAGAAGGGTGGGTGGTAAATTCTATAAAAAATTGAGAAAACTCTGTCACTCATATTGATTTCGATATTCAAAAGGTGATGTCAAGCCAGACAAATTACTGTAATAATTACCTCAGAACACCATCCATGACAAAGTACAGTATTCTGAATTCATTAGCTTGCAGGAAGATAGTGTTGCAGTTATATACACAAAGGACAGAAAACAGTCTTACAGCAACACATAATAAATCATAGAATCATTTCAGTTGGAAGAGACCCTCAGGATCATCAAGTCCAACCATAACCTAACCTAACTCTAGCACTAAACCATGTCCCTAAGAACCTCGTCTAAACGCCTTTTAAACACCCCCAGGGATGATGACTCCACCACTTCCCTGGGCAGCCTGTTCCAATGCCTGACAACCCTTTTGGTGAAGATTTTTTTCCTAATATCCAATCTAAACCTCCCCTGGTGCAACTTGAGGCCATTTCCTCTTGCTACTTGGGAGAAGAGACCAACACCCTCCATGCTACAACCTCCTTTCAGGTAGCTGTAGACAGCAATAAGGTCTCCCCTCAGCCCCCTTTTCTCCAGGCTAAACAGCCCCAGCTCTCTCAGCCACTCCTCATCAGACTTGTGCTCCAGGCTCCTCACCAGCTTCGTCACCCTCCTCTGCACGCTCTCTAGTATTTCAATGTCCTTCAATGTCCTTCTTATGATGGTGGGCCCAAAACTGAACACAGTATTCGAGGTGAGGCCTCACCAGCACTGAGTACAGTGGCACAATCACTTCCCTAGTGCTACTGGCCACACTATTTCTGATACAATCCAAGATGTTTTTTGGCCACCTGGGCACACTGCTGGCTCATATTCAGCCAGCTGTCAATCAATACCCCCAGATCCCTCTCTGCCCGGCAGCTTTCCAGCCACTCTTCCCCGAGCCTGTAGCACTGCCTGGGGTTGTTGTGACCCAAGTGCAGGACCCAGCACTTGGCCTTGTTGAACCTCATACAATTGGCCTCAGCCCAACAATCCAGCTGGTCCAGATCCTTCTGTATGGCTTTCCTACCCTCCCACCCAATTTGGTGTCATCTGCAAACTTAATAAGGGTGCATTCGATCCCCTCATGCAGATCATTGATAAAGGGATTAAACAGAATCGTGAGGCATACCATGTATACCTTAGTGTATCATATATTATCTTAAATTGATCTGTTTAACTGCTAAGGACATAGTGTATCAGAAATTGAGAAATGAAATTACGTTACAGCAATTACACTAGTTTTCTGTAGGATGGTATTAACTTAAAAAATGAACCCCTCCCATGACTGCCCTTTATTAACAATCCCCTTGTTATTCAATATTTGGCTGTGAAAGAAAATATTTAGGCATTTTCTCTAGCCAACTTTCTCAGTGCCAGAACTTCAGTTTATAGTTTATTTTGACACTTCTGCTGGTTCTTTTTTCCATGTTTCATGCACCATAAAATATTGTTTCCTGTTTCAACAGCTTTTTTACGAGTGTCAATTGTTAATTTAGGTTAGAATCATTCAGCTGCGGTACTGAAGATTTAAGTTCAAGACTTAACATTATGCTGACTTTACATTAGTATTTCTAATAATATTTCTGTCATTCAGAAATATATCAGGTCACCATTATCTGCTGTCACACAGGTGTAAGTTTTACATATTTCACATAAACTTAATGAAAAATGAAGTTAGGGGAAGGTGACTCCGCTGTGTGGAACTGTAACATTACACTCGATGTGCTATGTGAACTCCTAGCAACTAATGAGATTTTTTTTAATAGTTAATAAAACCTTTAAAAAACAGATGAAATCCTAAGGTGCTGAGATTACATACTTATTTTTCACCTCTTGTATCTATACAGTTATTTCCAAATAAGATAGTAAGAACATAGAGGAACTACAGAAGTTAAGGAAGCAATTGGTTTCACTTAATGCATTTGTTGCTGTGCCCTTAGTTTATGCTGACACTATGCACACAAGTGTAAGAAGAGCTCCAGTTACAAATCTTCATCTCTTACCTCATTACCTTCCTTCTATGCCTTACAAATCTTATCATCTCTCCGTGCTTTGTGTCAGTTTCTTCTCCAGTCGTTCAATACTTCGTGAAGCTGAAGAGGAGCTCAGCCAGGTGATCCTTAGGGGCGGTCTGTGTTGCTGTGTTTCTGTGGGTGATGCTTCCCCACTGGTGGCTTTCTAAAGTCATCTCTCTGCACTAGGTCTGTAAAGGAAGGGAGCAGTAATGCAGAAAGCTGGATAGCAACTGGCACTATGGAAAATATAACTGCCAGTCCTATCCCTGAAATTACAGGCTACATTTCTCATAGATTACATTTCAAAAGCTCTGCATTGGCAAAAACTAGCTGTTAGATTTAAGCTTTTTAGAAAACCTTATCCCTGGAGAAAAATACAAACTTCGTATTTCATGCAGTTAATACAACTAATATATCTTGTCAGGCTTATTCTTTTTGAGCATTCTTTATCAGTCACCACCTGATTCCACTAATTCAACCAGATCAACACTGTAAGAATAGGAATGCATCCGTATTATCAGGAGACAAAGAATATTCGTATGGTAGAAGCTGTAATTCTGGATCATCTGCTTAATGCTAGACAGCCTCAGGTGCAGTATTGCCTATTTCTGTGTACTTTTTATGATATTTGAAGATACACAGAAAAATTTACACTCTAGAGTATGCATAGATATTTTCCCATGTAATTGCTTTTGGGATAATTTTCATCAGTTTCGTAAGGTGATTTAAGACTTATGCATAGAATAACTGCACAGGGTGGAAAGCAGCAGTTTAATAGCAATGAGATTGTGGCTACAAATGTTGTTCTTAGAATAATAGACTATTCTTGTTATCAATTATGAATGAAATGTTGAGACCATCATTGTTCACCTCATCTACCTGCATAGTATTCCTCAAGCCAAGCCTTATGATTAGGGAAGCTCATGCTGCTGATTATGGCAGTGGCAATATTCTTCCATAACTCTGTGAGTGAGGAAGAGTATATATGGGCACTCCAATGACAGCACAAATTAATCATTCTGAAAATGTCTTTTCAGAAAGAAGCCCTCAAAACAAACGAAACAACTGATCTCTGGGTTTTTTCTGTCGTTGTTTATTCAAATAATATGTTAATTTCCTAATGTTTTTCTGTTAATGAGCAATTTAAGCTGAAAGGTGAGGCTTTACGGTTTGGAAGTTGTGATGCATTGACCCTGGCCTGCAACTAAGCACCTACGAGCTGCTCACTCAGTAGGTTGGGGGAGAGAATCGGAAGGGCAAAAATGAGAAAAACTTGTGGGTCAGGATAAAGACAGTTTAATAAGTGAAGGGAAAATGAAAAAAATAAAGGAAAAAAAAAAGAAAAGTGATCCAAAGGCAGTCAAGGCAGTTGCTCACCACTTCTGACCAACAGACCAATGCCCATTTCTGTATCTTCTGCAAAGAGTATAATATTCTGTTAATCAACGTGGCATGGTTCAGATATTGCACTTTTGAAATTAAATACCAGTGCTAACTTTCTCATTGCATTTCAAGCTATTTATGCAAACCTAACCTCATGAAATAATAGGCATTTAATGCCCAACTGCAAGGTGTTTGTGATGGTCTTGTTGCTTGTGGCTGACTTACTCAAACCGATCACTTCTAAATACCTAGTCTACACTGTATAGATATAGTATAGACTCCTATGCTGCCTCTGTACTCTCCCTTCAAGCTATTGTTGCTTAGTGAATTTAGTGTTTAAAGTATCAGTAGATTTCATTCAATGCTTTAGGCCATTTTTTCATTTGAACTCCAGTGTAACCTGAAAGCAAATGGCTGCCAATATAGAGATCATATCTGTTAACTGCAAACCATTACAATTCTTTGAGTTTTTGAAAAAAGGTTCAATAGCTGACTTCAATACAATATTTTATTAGTTTTTAAATCCAAAGACTGTAGTTTACGATTTTATTTCTAAAAGTTCATTTTAACTTTTGGTTTGGTTTGGTTTTTTTTTAGAGACAAGATCTCCTAATCCAAACATGTGAATTAATAAGTCTCTACATAACTTTTACTGATTTGTCTCTGCTGCTCTGGTTATCACCCTTTTATTTTAATGTGTAGTGACTGATGTGAGATAGATATGAAGTAGAGGTTAGATGCTTTTCTGCTTAGTTTACTCCGCCTTCTATAGTCATTCAAACAATGTCAGAGAACACTGTGAAGATTACATAAGAAAGAATGAGAAATCAGGTTGACTCACATCAGTCAAAGCATTAATAGGGTGAGAATAATTAGCTTTGTACTCTAGCGATACTTTGAGAATGATATTAAAGCTGATTTGTACTATCATGCTAAATCTTTCCAGTGAAGAATTGCACTGTACAAGGAAATCTCTTGATAGCACACTGTACTGTCTCTTAAATCCTCCTGAATCCAGGCATATAAGGAAGAGTCTTCAATGACATTGTCCCAGTAGCTCAAAATTTTAAGGATGCTAGATACTTAAGGTTGAGAGCGTTATAAAAGATATCTCCGAAGCTACTTTACCAGCAAGTTAAAGCCTCTCATATTTGAAGAGAACAAATTTAACCAGGTGGAAGCCAGCAATTTGATAATAACTCAGCAGGGAAAGCAAAGGTCTCACACCTATGGCAAAGACTCTGTCTTTGTTATCTTGCCTCAAAATACAGCCTAAGAATAATTTGATGACCTCAGCATCTGTATAAACTAATTAAGAGAGAAATGGAAGAGGGTTTTCTGATTTTTTTTTCCAAGATCAAGAACAGTATTAAAAAAAGTACGTGATATGTGTCTAGATGCACAACAGTTGTTCAGGCTGTAATCGATTGCAATGATAAAATCTTTTTGCTTGAATGATTTCAAATTCTATTTTAAGAAAGAAGTTTCCATTGACAGATGTTGTAAAAAAGAACCTATTTGGTTTTGGCGCCTTTTTTTTTTTTTTTTAAGAAGTAGTTCATGCAGCATTGCAAATGGTGAAAAATCATAATCCACTACTTTTATGAGAATAATAAGTGTGCAGTATGATGGATATTATTTTTAAATGGTCAGAAGAAATGTGCAAGCTCAGATATCCATATCAAAACATGTCTGGAAATTTCAATTCATAAAATCCTGCAGAAAAAGATAATATTTTGAATGCTAATCACAATGTAAAACTTTTTTACTTCTAGTAAAGCTGATATATTCAGGTCTTTGCCCAAATGTAGTTGGAGAGTAGTGAAGTGATCTCAGAATTATGATGGTAAACGGATCTGTAAATTTCCTGAGATCCTTCCCATCTTTTAAGACTCAGTGGACTTAGCTTTCTAAACTTTGTGAAACTCAGGAATTCTCCTTTTTCTGGGCATGCTCCAATCCATGATTCCTGGCCCTAATGCCCTGTTTTGCATAGGAAGAAACTCTACTATGTGAAACTGATGCAAACCACAACACTGTTAACTGTCAGATTCTTGAAGCTTGTAGGTGAATACTAGTATTTCTGGAAAGTGAAAAGTATTGCTTTCATTGGTCTAATGGAAATCACTTCTACAAATTTTCAGTACCAAATAATGAAGTTATTCTATGCTTCTTGCTTTCAGCATGAGACAAGGCATGTTAGACTTTAATCCTTAAAACTTTTTCACCAGCTTCCACTTGAAGCTAATATTTTATTCTCACTCATTTCATGTCTTGGGTTCCCTGTTAGCTGATATCTGTAATTCCTGAGCACAGGTATATGCTCCAACTGTCAAAAGATTCGTTTTTTTGTTCGGACTGATGATCTGCAGCTGTTGAACTACATGATCTTTTTCAGTCCTAATATGAGAGAAAAAACATCCATAACACATTTCCAGTGAGTTTGGAGTTTGTTTCTTTGTTCGTTTGTGTGGTTTTGCTTTTGTTTTGTTTGTTTGTATGTTTTGGGGTTTGTTGTTCGTGATGGGTTTTGGTTTTTAGATTTGCTTTAAATTTGGAAGCTTCTAATTAGTGCTGGCTGATATATTGCCAAGATGCTCATTCAAGTTATTAAAGTTGTTTCTGAAATGTTTATGATAAACAGTATCAACTGTAGTGAATCCTCACTGAATAAAAATTAGTTCCTGTGCTTAAAACAGAAAAAAAAAATCCCATCTTGTAAGACAGGAATAATTTTAAGGATCATAAAGTTTTAGTTTGGATGCTATAGTTTTACTTGTTAAAAGGTACCAAACATTTTCCATGTTCTTGTAAATTGCAAGCTATAATATTATAATATTTTTTAAACGATGTTGTTTAAACAATCGTTACCTAAAACCCTGTTGTCTGTTAGGTAAATTCTGTTATTTACAATGACCTTAACTTTTTACCTATTCTTAAAAACAGAATTGTGGTTTTTACACACACAAGTTTGTTAATAAACTAGCAGCAGATTTAGCATAGTAGTAAAGTCTAGTGCAAAAATTTTATGCCCTCATCAAGGTAAAATTAAAAATATTTACTAGATTAGTAACATCCATCAGTGAATTATTGAATAAGAAAATAAAAAGTGGACAAATGGCTAAAATTTATATCTTGTAAAGCAGAAACCATATTTAAGTAAAGAGGCAGGTAACTAACTGGCATTGTTCCAGTGAGAGCTTCAGTAAGTTATTACGCTTTCACCAAAGCTGCTGCAGTCAGGGCTTTGTCTCCAGGCAGTTCAGCATTCATAAGACTACAACTGTGCTCTGTAAATTCGTCCCTAACACAATGAGGGGTTCACCAAAGCTGGAAAGCTTCTACATAAAGGAACCAAAGAACATAATTCTAAAATACACAGAAACTGATGCTTGGAACAAAGAAAGAGAACTGGATTTGTGTCTACTACTTTCATGCAAAACCCTGAACTCACTTTTCCTGAATTTTCCAAATTGTTGGGATTTCAGCTAGTTTCATATGTGTTTAGGCTCTGCTCCCATGTGGACTGTTAAAAATCCAATTACAAGGCAGGAGGAGTCGGCTTTTATATTGGACTATCAGGCCATATCAGCCTCTTTGTGGCTGGAATATCCTGAGCTCTTTGTCCTGCGCTTGTGTTTAACCTGCTGGTCAGTCCAGTGGAATTGATTTGTCTGATGATTCCAGGGTCACTTTTTCTTCAACCTCGGAAGAGATTGTATCAACATCATCTCTTTATATTTAGGAAGATCCAGATAGGATTTTCTTTCATGCTACTGAAACTGTGTCAGTAGTCAGGTTTGGCGAATAGGTAGATCTGAAGTCTACAATATCCTAACCGTGTCTTCAGATCATTGGTGGAATGTTTGAAAACTAGGAACTGAAACAGCTTCTGGCCATGAAACTTGACTGAAAGCAGGCATGCCCCTTTTGTGAAGCTCTGAAGGGTCTTTGTCTGAGACTGGTTTTGGTGTTATCTTTTGACAAAGGTTAAGCAGCTCCCTGCTAAGAGTGTTGGCTCTTACAGATGACATTGTTTAGGAATTTTATTCTTCCTTTGCTAATGCAACTGTGGAAGAGAACCACCTAGCTGCCTAACTTGGACATAAGCATTCTGCCAGAGAGAGAATAATAGAAAAAATATTACTCCTAGACAATCAGTGAACAGGAATTCAATCCAAAGATTTAAGTTTTTAAACAGCAGAGATTTTTCAGCACACTTAGAAAGCTGCAGAGAATTTTCTGGTGATTCATATGACTGATACTCTAATTAATTGTATGGATATTTCTTTTTTAAATACAGCAGATGATGTTTTAACTATACAATCAGCAAGAATGCTGCTCACTTTATAAAGCACTTTAGTATTAGAAAAGCATTAAAAATGCTATCGATAATGATGAATTTGGATGCATCCCTAATGAGTTAATTAAAATGACAGTAATGTTTCAATTTTAATAAGAATTCTGTTGCTGTCAATGAGATTTAAGTATTTGGGCAGATTTTTACCATCTTACCTTGGTGCCCAGTGGACATAACAACAGAAATTAAGCCTAAGTAATTAATACTAACAGAAAAAAAGTAATTGTTAAAAGCGATAATTGCCATCTGTTCTTGTCAGTATTATTAATGTGCATAGAATGGCCTTTATTACAAAATAGCTTACAACTGTAGTGTTGACAAAATTTGTTTCTTTCAAAGTAGCTAGACTTGCATTAAAGAAGTTAAGGTGGACAAACAAATTCAAAATGTTAACACAGCCTAATAGCATTGGTGTATCAGCCAATTTATAATTAGTCGCAGTTTGCAAGGAATGCAAATCTCACAGAATTAAAACCACAATATCTCATAGTTCTGGATGAGATTCTGAACCATTCATGCATTATACTTTGATGTCCTTTCGCTGCTATACTTAAGTTGGCTATGTAAATTTGATTTTGTATTTTTTTGAGGAAAAAATATTCCTTGTTTCAGTTTCCATAGCTACTAGTGTTCAGTTAATTTATTTGCTATGCAAAAGTAAGTCTTTTATCAGTTTTGCAAATTTATTATACCCTATATTGCAAGATTTTGGACTCATTTTTCTAGGCCTAGAAGGAACAATTTAATGCTGTTTACCAAAATGGTATTTTACAACTAGTTATTATCAGATTATTTTGTAACATAGTTTCCTAAGGCTTATTTGTGTTCTTAGATTACCACCAGATCCCTCCATTCTCCTGAGTGGCTTTCAAATCCAGTAGCTAATTTCTGCAAACTTGAGAGCGGAGTAGATGTCTTAACATGATTAAATTATTTCAAAATCTATGAAAATTGATGTTTAAAAAAAAGATATTTTATTCATTATTCTCTGTCATACAGAGGGAGGGTGTTCTGTGGTCAAAGGCAGTACTTGTGTTTGTCAGTGGAGTGAACCAGTTGTGGATGTCCAATGCTTGTAGCTCACAGAACATGTCATGTCTAAGCCATAGGAAAACAAATGCTGTTAGTTCTGTGCATCACTGAAGAATGTGTGCTGGAACATTTTTATTAGCACAGGGATTCAAATTAGAGTCATTCCTAGTTTATGGAGAAATTAATTATACATCCCTATTCGGGATAGTATTTAAGCAAATGTATAGCTTTAGGCAAATGTTTATACTGAGATTTTCCCTTGCTGAAAAACATTTGAAATACTTTCTGAATTGGGGCTATAGAAATTTGCCTCTTGAGGCACTGAGCTCTGCAACTTAACAAATCTAGAGAGGAGTTTAGAAAGCTGTCAGTTTAGACAATGAATGGAGAGCCTTGATGCTCGCTGTGAACAAGTAACAAGTAACAAAATCAGCCTTGATACTAACTCTGAATAGCAACAATTTCCAAATGTAAGGAGGTTTGGTTTGATTTGTATTTTTATCATGTGTGTCACTTCATTTACTTCTGTGTGCTATGTTAGCTGAATCAAGGTAATTTTCCATCCAGTTAGAATCTTTTCTTCTTAGCAGCTAGCACGGTCTTTTATTTTGGATTTAGTTCAAGACTAACATGATAACATGGCTTCTTCCCTGGGACAGAACTAATGTCTTCTTCCAGTACCTTTCCAATGTTTGGGATTTGGTACGAAAAAATGTCAAAACTCATTGATATCTTGTCTGTTTCCAAGGGAACAAAGGATGTTCCTCAGTGTCCCACGTTTGCAAGTAAGCGCATGTGTAATGCAGCAAGGAGCGCATCCAGGACAGCACCTAGACTGATCTGATCATTGATCCAGGTTGATCAATGAAGTATTCCATACCATGAAGATCACACTCCATATATAAGCAGGAAGCTGCCGAGGACTGCCCTCTTTCCTCAACAGCTGCCATCTGTGAGGGCTTCCGCTCCCACTTCTGCTCCCACTCCTGCTCAGAGCAAAGCTCCGTCTCCGGGTGTTACTGGAGCCGCTGTGCTCGAAGTGCCCGCCCCCTGGCGTTCATTGCTTGGAGCGCATGTTCCAGCAGCTGAATATTGCTTTGTATATCTTCATAGCTTAGTATATTTTATGATATTCACATTATTATTCACTTTTCTTTTATTATTGTTTTATTAAATCTGTTTTCAGTTCAACCCACAAGTCTTTCCTCCTTTTACCTTGCTTCCCCCTGGGGAAGGAAAGACGAGAGCGAGCGACTGTTTACTGTTTGGCTGCCAGCCCAAGGCTACACGGTAACCTTCTATGTGCCTGGTTTATTATCATGGTCATACCTTACCATCATAAATTAAAATTATTTTTTTCGGTTTAATTTTATTTTAATGCCAACAGCTCAAAAGAAATACTTTTAAACAGTCAGATCCATAACAGATTGCCAAGTGTGTCTTGAAATAAACTGCTCTTAAACTCCCTTACATGTTTTCCTATCTTAAACTTTGGGTTTTCTCATAGTACATTTAAGAGTTAATCTTTCAAATTGTCCAGAATCGGGAGATTACCAACCATTTCAATACATGGATAATGAATGATACGTTTTTTTCTGTGATGATTTTCACAGCACTATTCAATTACTGTTCCTAAGGACTAGTTTGAGAAAGATTAAGTACAACTGTGGGGTGTTGTTAGGTTTATGTAATCTCAAAAGAATTTCACGTTTAAAAATATACATTTCAATATACAGAGAGGCTGATGAGGACAGATGCTAAATGCTTCTATAAATAGTTTCTCTTTATATACTAGTTTCAGCCAAACAAATTTCACAAGAGCAATAGTGACATTTCTCAGTTTGGTATTCAGAATCAGTAGACATAAATATTTTCCTGATGATGACAAAGAATTTATATATTCCTTTGATATTTGTCGGCTTGAAATGCAACGGTAATCACTCACAGCAAAGTTTATAATTCTTAAAGCTGTGGTCTTAAAACTCTAATCAAGACCTTGTTTGTGAAGAGAGATCTTAAGAAAATTCAGCTTGTTAAACTATTCTGGGTTTTGGGTGTCTCCTTGCACCAGAATTAGAGGCTTTTCTTCATTTGCAGTACTAAAATGGCAACTTACCTTGTTTGATGTGGTTTTGTTGTGTCTCTTTTGTAATTCCCATCTCACATAGTTCTTTTAAAAACTAATAAGGGGCCTATTGGTCCTATTTATGAGCTGTTTGATTTTCATTATTACCCACTCTGCATACAGTTGCCAGGCATGTGTTTTCCTGGGTTTTGTTTCGCAGAATTGGCTTCCAGAAGGATTCCAAGACTTTAGAGGCTTTCTTTGAACCCCTTGAAGATTGTTGCATTTTGTTATATCTAAATTCACAGTACAGTTTAATTTCTATGGGATGTTAATATTCTTCTTGTCATCCTTCATATACAAGGTGTACATAAGAGTCAGGAAACAGCTGCTGACAAAGAAGTTTCCAGCACTCTTGTGTTTGAATAGGGTTATTCAATTGCGTATCAAGTTTTAAATGATGCTACTTCATCACAATTAACTGTGGGGAAACCAAGGACCAAGATGCAAATAATATTGCTCTTGTGCACCTCAATAGTATTTGATATTTCATCTATCACAAGTGAATGATTTTATATTAGTTTCAAGTATACAAGAGCAACGGTTTATGACAAATAAAAACACTTGCTATATCACCTTCAGGAATTTCACTTACACTTGTGTCAATACACTTACTCAGATAATTCATGGTTCTTACCTTGTTAACACTGATAAGAATCTGGAATACTGAGCTGCATTTTTTAGGAAGCAATTGTAAGATCATCATAATTAGAACATAGTAGCATAATAAGAACAACATAATCCTGGTTTATGACTATATATCAAATGATGAAACAAGGTGCTATATTTTACTTTTATTAAAGGTCTTTGAGTCCTATTAAGTATAAAATCCCAGAAGCAATGTGGTTTCCCTTGCTTGTAAAAGCTGAACAACCAGTCTTCATTAGTAAATACTCATATTCACTTACAAAAATAAATAATGAAATAAAAAACACTTAAAAAAGGTGAAAAAAAGAAAAAATGCACTACTTTAATCACAAAATACATGTTGATGGAACATTTCTGATGAAGTTTCATACAGAGTAGATGTCAGTCCAGACTGGCTGGTCTAATTGATCCTAATTATAGTTGTATGTACAAGGGTTGTCCTCTCTGCCAGAGGATAATGCTTACCGCCACAATTATATGCAGTAATTCTGTAATATGGTACTATATTATTTTCTTAAAACATATGGCACTTCTAAGTAGCTAGACTTTATAAGTTCATAAGTCCATGCATTAAAAGCAGCACAACTAAGAAGTTACGTGAGCTAAAGGCATAGCCTTGCTACAGTCTTCCAAATAGCCAAAGATGTTTGTAAAGGGAAATGCTCAGGCTTGTGGATTGGAATTCCATTACAAAGTTCTTTCCCTAAAAGCTTTGTTTACATAGATAGTGAGCGTGACATAGAACTTTGCTTCTTTAGAGCAATTCTCTGCTTCTGTCTTGAAGACCAGGAATATCACTAGATGATCTTACAAGATCATCTTGGTTTTGGTGGTCTTACAAGAGCATCTAGTTTTTCTGGAAAGAGGTATGCATGTAGACTAAGTTTTAAACACTGGGTCAAATTCAAAAAAAGAGAGAATTCTTGAATGCTTAACTGCTTAAAGAAAAACAAATGCTAGACTAGATTTGTGAAATTTATTATGCCATTTGTTATCAGATCATGCTGTTTGTTTCTCATACTTAACATAAGTACAAAAAGAATAAAAATAGTTGCTTTTGTAATATAAGCATTCCCTAGTCCTCTTCAGGAAGCTATCTAGTTGCTGGATGTCACTGATAAATTGATAAAAGTGAAGGAAAAATGATCAAACTTTTTCTATTTACTGGAACATAAAAAACTAATTGAGAGTTTCTATTTGGGCTCTTTTGCTCCTGCTTTTCTGAACTGATCTATAGGGAAAACACACAGGAGGAGTCATCTCTGAAGACCACAGCAATTTTGTATGTTGTCACCTTATGCAGCTGTTCATTTTACATTAATTTTCTGCAGCTTTCAAATTAATGTAATCAATAACATTAATGAGCTTTAAAAACCAAAGCAAGTAGTAGCAATGGATTGCAACTAATAGAAACCTTCTGTATTTTATATCAAGCTGTCTATCAAACTACAAGTATTTCTAAATTGGCAGGCACTGAGAGATATATTAAATTCATTAAGCAAATATCGAAAAACTAGAAGTGTGGCAATAAAATAGAATGAATGTTAATTTCCTTCTCTTACTTTCTCTTCATTTCTTCCTATATACAAATTCATTTCCCCCTATTGCATACACTGATTTAAACATCCTTTGATAATAGTTCCTTATCTGTCAAGTACAAAAATATTTTGCAGGTGCTGGACTTAAAATTATCACTTCAGCTGCTATTCAAATGGACACAGAAACACAATTTCATTGACGGTATAAACCCTTATGCTTCCATTGTCTTAATGCAGCTGTCTTGAGAACCATATGTACATGTAATCATAAATCTGTATTGCATATAAGAAATAAAGCTTAGAACAATTCTTCCTGGTTTTTTTTATCTTTTTCTGCATTTTTTCTTCTGGAAGCTCTCTATACAAACTAAGATGAAATAAGATGAGTTTTAGAGGAAGACATGAATGGAAGAAAAATATGATACTGAACTAAGACCAGGCTATCAGTTACAGAAAACGAATAATAAAATGTAATTATCTGTATTTTTAGATTTTTGAAACTAAAATTTTCTTCAATATTTTATATTTCTGCTATATGAGTAATGGTTTCAAAGGTTTCAGAAGTATACGAATAACATAACACTATTTCTGTAGCATAGTGAGTGGGTCAAATTACAGTGATGGTCAGCAGCATCATACCTGGCTTAGAATGAGATATCTCTTTCAATCATTCCTCATCTCTAACATGTATTTTCTAACTACTGAAGTTTTCCATGCATTTCGACTAGAATATAATATTTAATACTGTGCTATAATATTCATGCTATCAGCAGTGTATAGATAGATATTCTTCTGTAAGTCTGATCCTCAGCATTTAGAATCATAGAATCTTTTTGGTCGGAAGAGATCCTTAAGATCATGGAGTCCAACCATAACCTAACTAACTCTAGCACTAGACCATGACCCTAAGAGTCTCATCTATATGCCTTTTAAACACCTCCAGGGATGGTGACTCTACCACTTCCCTGGGCAGCCTGTCCCAGTGCTTCACAACCCTTTCCATGAAGAAATGTTTCTTAATAGCCAGTCTGAACCTTCTCTGGTGCAACTTGAGTCCATTTCCTCTCATCCTATCACTTGCTACTCAGGAGAAGAGACCAACACTCTCTATGTTACAACCTCCTTTCAGACAGCGATAACGTCTCTCCTCAGCCTCCTTTTCTCCAGGCTAAACAGCCCCAGTTCCCTCAGCCACTCCTCATAAGACTTGTGCTCCAGACCTCTCACCAACCTCGTCGTCCTCCTCTGATCTCTCCCCAGAACCTCAATGTCTTTCCTCTAGTGAGGGGCCCAAAACTGAACACAGGATTCAAGGTGAGGCCTCACCAGCGCCGAGTACAAGGGTGCCTTACTGTAGGTAAATTTAAAACAAACAAACAAAACAGCAAAAAAGACAAAACAATCAAAAAACCCAAAAACAAACCATAAAAATCAGTATAATGTCCAGAAGGGTAACTTTTCATCATGTTGAGTAATATTTTATATTCCCTTGTTTCCATTGGAGCTAGATGATTGTAAGTTTTATTTCAGTTGAAAAATCAGGAGATGGGGGAAATGGCAGGAACAACTTCTGTGGAAATCTTTTCAGTTTTCTCTATTTTGAGACTTCTAATAGAAGGGGATTGAATATTAGTTGTTGTATGATAGTGATGCAACTGCAAGTGTTATATGATCGTAAAGTTTTTTTCTGAAATGCTAACTATTTTTTTTTTTTACTCTAGAGCTGCAGTATACAGAAACTCCTTCCATTCTCTTAGTTTTTCAATAATCTAGACAGGATCAGAAAGGTTCCCTGAACTTTGTATGTTAGTATTTACAAGTAGGCTTCTTGTACTTTTGTAGGGAAAAACAAAGAATGCTTTATACGTTATATTTATCATTCTTAAATTTTGTTTTCCATTTAATATGGAAACCATTTTCCAGGGGGAATTATCATTTAATTCTTTTGCTTTCCACTTACTACTTCATTTCAGTTGTAAGTCATCAGTGTATTTGGCAATTCTACAGCTAGGTTCTCTGTCTTGGTAATTTATGTAGATTAGAAGCAATAAAGATCTGAGAACTGACTCCCCTGTGACCCTTTTCAACACTTTACTTTCTAATCACTTTACTTTAATCAGTTCTTTATCTGTTCCCATGTTTAACCTGAATCTTTCCTGCTTTCAGTTTAGATGAAGACTACCATTTGAGACATTATCAAAGACTTTATGTAAATACAAATTATGGTGCTTGTACTATTATTATCAATTTTATGTCTAAACTTCTCAAAAACGAAAAGTGTCTAGTTGTCAAGATCCTAATTTCTTTAAATGTCTTCTGATGGTGAACTGTATTTGTTATGAATTATTGACAATTATTTAACACTCATAATCTTTAAATGTGTTGTATGCTATTGTGTAAACTATGAATTTTAAACGTCAGTTCTCTGCTTGTTTCCTTTCTATGCCATGCTGTGTCACTCGTGTGTTTACACTAACACACATATATTTGCTGTAATGGGGCAGGCAAAATAATGCATAGCAATTCTTCTGCAGTTTCAATACATACAAAGCAAATTACCATAGAACTGTTGAGGGTTGCAAGGGAGTTACATGCCTTTGGTCCTAACAGATCAGATGAGACAGATAATTTAGAAAGTTGAAGAAAAGAACTACAAAGCTTTTCTCCTCTGCTCCCTGCATTTTAGGAAAGGCATTTAAGAAAACCAAAAAGTTAGGTTTAAAAGAAATAAATTGTCTGCAGAAACCAAGGTAGCCCAAGAATAAAAATAATATTTTGGCTAGACTAGCTGCTCTAGTAAGACTATGTAAGAGGAGAACAATGGGATCTACTCGTAGACGATAGTTCTGGAGAATAACCAAATGGATTCCCTTCTTTCCTCCTAGTTGAGACATATGCATATTTTTTTCTTAGAAAAATAATATTTAGAGATATTACTTTTATTTACAAGTATTATTTCATGATTGTAAAATTCTTGTTGCAACTACTGTTGTATTTGTTTGTCACTCTTCATTTTAGAGAGATAGTAAGGTCATTCCCAATGTTTAATTTTTAGATTTTTTTTTTTTTGGATGCAAAAAACCAATACCTTACTGAACTTTGAATGTTAGTGATCTTCTGCTGAGCCCAAAACTGTTGCCCAAAGATATTAATGTAATAATATGAGCTATCACTATTCATTATGGTTTTTATTTCCAAACTATACTCTAGACATAATCACGTTTAGAGTAGTATCTTATGGAGTACAAGATTTTTCATTTATAACTGAGAAAATTTAAGACAGAAAAATTAGAAAGCTTATGCAAAACCAGAAAAAAAAAGGAGCTATAATTAAATACATATTCAAACTTTTCAGTCTAGTGGTTAGTATCTGATCTATCACAAAAGGATTCTTCTGTTGGCATCTACTGAAACAGGTTGACTGATTAGTTCTGACTGAGTCAGACAGATTTGCCTACTTAATCTCATTGTAAGTATAAAAGAACTGGAATTAACATTGGTCAAAATGATAAAGGTTTCTTTGAGAAGCTAAGGATAAAATTGAAGATAATAGTTATATTTTTCTTATTTCAATTACAAGTAAAATTAAATGCAAGAATAGATATTTGTTAGGGATTCAGGATAGGTGTGGAAGTCAGGATATGATGCCACTTGCTTAAAAGATTCTGATAAATTCAAAGTTAAAGAAAGTTTAAAATTCCACAAAATGAATAAAATATGATTCAAGCTCTAGGAATTACTGAGAAACTATTAGAATTGTGGTATATACAATGAAAGACCCTTACGATCAAATACCCGTTAAATTAATAACACTGCCAGCATTCAGATTCTACATTTATTCAGATTCTACTGTCTCACAGTAAACCTACCCAGACAGACCCTGAGATGCACTTTGAAAACTAAAAATAAAAATAAACCAACCAACCAAAAAAACCCCAAAACCATGAACAACAACAACAAACCAAACAACCACCAAACTACTTATTTAAGGAGCTGTAGTGCAAATATCGCCATTAAACAAAACACATCATCTTTCACCTCTACAGATGCCTGAGTTCTTGGGTGTTTAGTGAGGCATGATAGAAAATCTGCATTCTAAAATACATTAGTAGACTTCACATTTCACAGTAAGTAGAATGAATGTATTTGAGTAGATTAACAGATTCTGAAATAACACTTCAAAAACTCATCAAAATATTGAAAGACAGAAGAACTTGGTAATGTTTTGGAAATGTCTTTTTGTCCACTCTGCTCTGATACAGTTTACAGTGAGCGGCTACCATGGTAACATATTTAATTTAGCAATCTTCAGATCTACACTGGCCCTCAATTCTATGAACATCTTATTCAACAGAGCAACGTTAGAATAGAATTTTTGCTGCCCATAATTATAGCTATTAATCACTTTAGATAATACAAGGATATGTCAAGTTACTCTCTATTTACCTAGCAGCACATGCTTGTAGAATACGTGTGCTGAAGTTTGGAACCATCACATTTACTTACAGTGAGAATGACAGAAGATTAGTCAATATTTATAAAAAAAAGTATCCTTTCTGTTTCCTATAAAATAAACACAAATACCACAAAATGGAAGAACATCAATGGCAGTACCAAATAGTCAGGAAAAGACACAGCAGACAAAATGTTTAAAAAATAAATTGATTTTATAGTGCTTTCAGTATGCCATTGAGCAAAAAGAGAACTTAGCTTTTATTAAAAGGTATGTCTTCCTTTTAAAAGAGAAAACATGCAAAAAAAGTGTGAATTTCCCAGGCTGTTTTTCACCATATGCTTACATTATTTTCTATTTACTATCCTTCAGATTACAATGTGTTATTTTAGCACTCATGCTTTGGACAGAAGATCTTTGTTTCCAAGTGAGGATATTTGTAACTATCTATTCTGCAATCCCATAAATAAGCAATTATCTACTCAGGAACCATTTCAGATAATCATTGCTTACACAGGAAGAATTTGTAAGGCTAAAGGCTGACTGACTTTAATCAATAAATAAGTGCATGATATTTTTAATAATACATTTTTGAACTTCATGTAATGCACATGATCTGTAAATTTCCTTGTTTGTGTTTCTGTATACATTTATTCGTGAAGGTTTGCGGGCAACAAAGTAGTTGTTGATCGAGAAGGACTTGCATAGTTGGCTCTTTGTTGCCTGAGGGGCTTGGGATAACTATGAAAATCTTGATAATCCTACACCAAGCAAGAATTCTAAAACTCGCTCAGCTTTAGTGTTTGTGCGTATTTGAAGATTCAGCTCAATATTTTCTTGTTATTTTTGAATATTCAGTAGAGGTTATTAAAGTGAAAAATGGTAGAAACCACATCAATTGGGAATACTCCAAAGATAAGGAACAAAAGCTGTTTCAAGTAATGAAGAGGTTGTATTGCTGAATGTCCTTCTGCTATAAATATGGTTCTTGATCTTTCTGAGCAGAGGTGGAAATCTGAAACATATCTTCGTGACATTTACAGTAGTAATACAGTGTTTATGTGAAACTAAAAGTTTTTTTTCATAGTTTTGCTATATTTCTCAGTATTTTACATTATCAAGGCTGACATACTGACACAGAGTAGTTTTGTAAATCTACTCTGTTTTCACTACAGCATAATTCCTTTAGTAAAAGATTACTAAATCATTTTGCAAAATAAGTTTTAAACATAAAATATATTTAATTGCAATTTCATTTGTTTTATCATATTTCTGAAGGCATCATGGCTTTTACAATTAGTGTTAAATAGTATAGGAAAGAGTGAAAAACTTTGTCCTTCCCTTACCTTTACAAATAAGATTTTTTTATTATTTCATGTTTTCCCACTGAAAAAGAAGGAACGTTTCAGTAATCATTCCTGTAGTTTTGCAGTGATGAAAATAAATGAAAAACAATAGAAGCAGCGAAGTGAGACAGTGAATTTGATGTGTTCTTATCAAAAAGCTGCATTTATGAGACTTCCACCCTATCGAGATACACTTCCAAATGCTACAACCTTGGAGGAAATAAGGAGAGATTTCTAAGAAATATGTATTCTGTGATTATTAGAGTCATGAAAAGAATGAGAAATTAGTTATTTTTAGTCCTGGAGATCTAGAAATAGTTTTTTTTGTTTCCTGAGTTTGTAAGTTAACTTTATTTGATGCAGAAAATCTAATGAACTTTTTAAAATAGAATACTAAATCACAAATATGAATGATTAGTAAATGTCTGTCTTAAGTCTCTATTTGTACGCACTAATCCATGATACCATAAGCTAAGTTGTACACAGTAATTTTTTTGTGTGTATTTATTGCCATAAGACCTCTGAGTCAGAATTCTGTTGTGCAAGACGTTGTTCAATTGGAGAAATAAAAAGTGGCCCTTAGCCATTGGATGATAAACAAGAGCCTGTGAATTACTAGAAAAGGAGCAAGAGACAAGAAAATGCTGGGTAATAAATTCTCTGTAGGCATAGTCACTTGGATTCCAGATTCCGTAGGTGCCACATAAAACAAGTACTGAGATATGCTTAGACTAATAAAGGTGTTTTGACCATAAATGCAAGACTAGGTGGGAAGTCAGCACTCAGGAGCTACTCGAATCACATTGAGCGTAATTTCTTCTAAAATTTTCTTAATTTCTAAGACCATATCACATTTCTTGAACCATGCAATTTTCTTGACGAGAATCATAGAAATACACTGAGGTGAACATAATTAACATTAATTTTTATTTATTTAACTAAGAAATGGAAGTGATTTACTTTAGTTGTGCATTCTGAGATAACACTAATAGTACCTTATCTCCTTTATAACAGGTAAATATTCCATTTGAATAGATTGCCAAAAGGAACTGCAAAATACTTCAAAGGTAAGGACCTCCTTAACAACAATACTTCAAATGATCATTCCTTTTGGTTTGCTGGTTAGAATAGAAAATGGAGAATGGTAATTCTTTCTATCTGGCTGATAACAGAGAATTATGGATGGCATTAATCGACATAGACTTTGACTTCCTGTTTATGAAGCTGTGTTTACATATGAAAGACAATTTTCACTTTTCTCTTCTTAGAAAGGATAAATTTAATTAATTTGATAATGCAGAAAAAAGGCTTCATGTGTGGAAATAAAATATCAAGAGATTGTTACATTTTAATCATATATTTCTTTGTGCGAGATTAGAAGAATACTGTTAAACTAGTAGAAAATTTCACATGGCTAGGATAGGATGCTTTTTTTCAATATGATGAGTGGCTAACTTCACTTTTTGATTTTTTATTGATATAACTTTCTTCTAAGAAATGTAAGTTTGACTTTAGTTCCAGATATTTAATTAATTTTGAGACCTCTTTAGTTTTAGAATACTTTTTTTTTTTACTTCCATTTGTGGGGAATAACTCAGTGTCATATTGTACCCAGGCTATTCTTTCTGATACTTCATTGTTATTTAGCTATGTAGCAATGATTGATTGACTTTTAAATTGTATTGTACTGTCCACCCTTACAAAGAATGTTATTGTCTCTCAAGGACACAGGTAACAGAACACAAGGTTTCACTAAAATTGTTATTTTTAAGTCACAAAATTAGCGTGAGTAATGTGGACACTGTGGTCTGCCCTAAACTTGGATTTGGTAACCAGAGAGAAAGGAAGAGCAATAGTTTATTGTTCTAGTCATCATATATGTGCCTACTCTATTTTAAAACACTAGAGACTTTTAAGGGCTGTGTATACATGTGCTTTAATGCATACACTGACAAGGATAGGAGATCCTGTATTAATTAATACTTAGCCATACATTTCAGGGTTGCCTTTAAAAAAAAAAGTTCCATCATTACTTCAGCATCCCAAAACATAGCTTCTGAATTCCAGACATTATTGACTGTTTCTCCTGTGTGCTGACAGAGGAGAGTGAAAAGTTCTGAAAAAGTTCCCGAAGCTTCTGGGGATTGTGCCAGATGTGAACTGAGTACTGGAATTTTAATGGACCAAAAACATGTAGGTGGAGCTTTTATTGAGAGAAAATCCTGGTGATCATGGTGGAGTATCTATTCTGAGTGGAAAAGTCAGAGGCTCATCTCAGAACATGTTGTATTACCTGAAAGGGGTCTGATAGACCAAGGACTTCAAGCCTGGTCTTATGTCCCAGAAGAATGTCTGAAATATTCAGCCTTTCACTATTCTGGCTGTGGTACTCTTATTAATTTTTATGGGGTTTTTTTAGACTTTCAAAAATATTTTAGAAATACGTTTCTTCTTCCTGATTGAAAGCCCAGAATCTTGTGAGACATGGGAAGCAATTCTCATCATACCGCAGTGTGCTACCTAACCCTCTCTTTTTATTCTTTCAATGCACCTGCAATGCTTAGATTCATCAGAAAACTCAAAATTTTCCGTAGTCTGTTATACTTTGGAAATTACACAGGAAATCATAATATTACAAAAAGACTGACTCTTTTGTCTATGCAGATGTGTTGCTAAGTTATTCCATTTTTCACTTTTTCTTTTCAGATCTTGTCTTTATATAGAAATATAATTGATAAGGTAATTTGATACTTTCTCAAGTACCTCAGATAGACTTTGATCTTGCCAAGATTTAAATAGTGTTGGCTATGTGAAAATATTTCAGTGAAATTAGAAAGAAATAACTTTAGAAGTGAAAAATATGGGACAGTTACCAAAAAAAAAAAAAAAAGTAGTTAAAAAAAAAAGAGAAGAGCTAAGAAGGGAAAAGAGAGGGTGCCATACTCCAAGGTCCTATTTGAGTGCTACTGAGAATGCCCAGGGGAAACATCACTAAAGGACATCAAGTATCCAGATGAAAAAAAAAAAAACGATGCCACATTTCTGACAGGTACAGCTAACTATGGGAAAAAAAAAAGCCCTATTCAGCATAGAAGGTGAAGGGAAGAATAAAACTAATGACATTACAATCCTCTTGAGAAGTCTCGTTTTGTTTATTAAATAAGCCACTCTAGTAAGATAAGTAAGAAGAACTGCTTAGTCTGGCAGTGTTAATTGATGCTGTCCTGGGAGTTTATTGTTATGTATTATTCTTTTTGTCCTTTCATGTAAAGAAGTCAGCACATTGTACCTGACAGGATGTATTGTATATTATAAATTATTCTAATTGCAATAGAAAAATTGCTGTCAATTCTTGCTAGCCTTTATATCTAAGGCATGACTGTAATTTATACATCATATTAATTCCCAAGTATCACATTTAGTTTAGGATATACCTTAAATTAATATTACTTCTGCTGAGTCCTCAGATGAAAAGTAGTTTTATTTAATCCATTTAAGTTTTGACACATATGGATGTATTTCCCCGCACAAATACAATGAACACATATACACAACATGTATGTGATAGGAAATGAGGACAAGAGATAAAAGGAATGGAGCCTTTCAAGCCTGACACAAGGTGCTTTAAGGAGAGTTAAACACAGTCTTGCACTCTTCTTTGAGCCAGACTAGTATTGACAGCAGTGCTGTAAACTGAAGACAGGGAAAGGAAAGGGCAGGTATCACTTTATTCCATGTTTCCTATTATCTCATGAGTGCATGGAATGCAAGGATTGGCATACTACATCTTGTAAAGGTGGTTATAGTAACACGTTTTTTGCCATTTCTTTTATAATTCCAGGGAATTAATGTTTTACAGAATGAAAGTTTTACAGAAATTTTAAAGCAAAGTGAATAAACTTAATTGCAGTGGATTATTTCAGTGATGCTATTTTAACCCTGAGAGCAATTACTTCCAGATAAGATAACTCTCTATCCTTCTGAATTCCATTAGTATAGTGAGGCAGTTTGTAGCCATTCCAATATATAAATCAGTGTGGAAAAGATTTGGGTTCTTTTTTTACCTCAAAAAAAAATGGACTTTTTTTCTGAAATTCAGTAAAAAATTTGAAAAATAAAAAGTACGATTTTTAATCCAATTGTCTGTAGCACAATTGAGCAACCAAGTGTGTTCTGTTTTGGGCAAAACCTCTCTAACACTGAACACTTCGAATATTACTCTTCCTGGTAAAATGTGATGGAAGTGCCTTGAGGGCAAGCATGCTAAATATTTCTTTATGACATGGCTTATTGCCGAAGTTTTTTCTCCCTAAAGGCACATATATTAAGTACTAGAGCATTTCAGTTACTTGTTATTTACTGCCTATGAAGAATTATGAATTCAAGCATGTACAATCCATTATGTTTAAACCTCATTTGCCAAGCAGGTATGTTTGTAATAGGAAAGAAATGCTGTTCCCACCACTGCCATTTTCACTTATGTGACTAGTTCTCTTTCTTTAAGACAGAAATAGTTGTTGTGATGGGAAAGAGATAAAGGGTCTGTGGTTTAGCAAATAAGAATCTCTTGACAGACTTGTGTAGTGGTTTTCAAAGGACTGAAGTGACTTGGGAGCCTAGTTTCATGAAAAATCTATGTTACTTAATAGATGATATAATTTAGCAGACAAAATGACTTTGGACAAGATCCATAAACACACTTAGGCATTGCAATAACTAATATTCAGAACGAGTTGCAGGCACTTACATTCCGTATATATACACAAAAAGAATTAAGTGCCTGAGACTGAGATTCACAGTGAAGAATGTATGGAGCAGAGGTTTACTTGTAGTTAGTCATTAGGAAATCCTAGGGCATGGTGAAAATGATACTAAAGTGACAGGATTTCTAATCCTCTCAGGGTTCAGGTTTAATGCTACTAAGTGATTCAGGTGGCTAAACCTTGTTCTTGTTTCTTTCTTTAGGAAATAGAATTGAAGTTACCTTTTTCATGTAATTGGTGATTTTGCCCTGAAAGGCACAATTAATGTGCATTCTGCTTACTGAACTCTAGAGTCCTATAACTGACTGCGTCAGAACCCTTGCAAGTTTTGTTAGTAGTTCTCATATGTTTTTAAAATATTAAAAGAGTAGATCACTTGTTATGTATTTCTTCATGAGCAGAATATGATATGTAACCAATAATTTTGGAGGACTCAAGTATAATTCCCTTTCTGTGTCCAAGAAAATGTAAATTCTTACCTTCTGTCTAGTAAGGGCCATAATCATTAGTAGTGGGTAAATACTGGGCAGCAGTAATTTCTTCCTGTCCTGTTGAATAGGAGTTCCAGACTCTGTAAACCAAAGAGAAATAATTGATTTGGGCTCAGTGGTTGAATTTGGAGTATAGAGCCCAGGTCTACTGCCATGCATATGGATTCAATATAGTTTACATGAAATATCCACTAAATTATGTAAATATTCGTTGTTTAGAAGAGCGGTATGGGACTTCCCTAGACTTATCTTTGGACATTCAATTCTATTTGAATAATCTAGATTTACAAAAAATATTATTGCTTTCTGGTTTTGGTGTCCTGACATGCAGACACTTCTTTATTCAGTATCATCAGTCCAAAATATTTACAGTTAAATTGTTTTATCTTGACTCATGCAGACAGGAGAAATATTCAGGGCTTTTTTGGTTTTGTTTTCTGAACTTCACACAATCTAGCTAACTCTGAGAACAGTATAAAAATTTGAGTGCCATTTCTTACCTATGAAATAGGTCTTCTTAGTATGAAAATTGCCTCTTCTTTTGAAATTTTATAAAATAGAAATAAATCCCACATCTTCTTCTGCTTTTTCTTTTTGGGGACTTGGGACTTTTTAAAAATATGAACTGGTGCTTCTGGCAAGTTAGTCTCATCAGCTGGATTTACATAAGTCCTCTAATAACAAACAGGACTTGACTATAGAAATTATCCTGCTGACCTCACTTGCCCAACAGCAAGAAAATACAGGAATTTATTGTAGATTTCCTGTTAGCATTTGCCATACCAGAGGACAGATTAAAATTTAAATTTCTACAGTGTATTGGGAAAAACCAAGTAGCAGTCAGTCTGCAACATGCATGCAACATGCATGCAACATGCAGCATGCAACAGTACATTACTGGTCTTCTCGGGATTTTGCTTATTTCCCCTCTCAGTCTCTCTCAGAATTTCTGGCTGGACTTGGTGATCTTAAGGGTCTTTTCCAACCTAAATGATTCCATGATTCCTGTTGAGAAACTCAAGAGACAGAAGGAAACCTCTACTCTAGCCTCTCCCAGAGGAACTGCACTCTAACTACTCTTCTTTCTGCCCCTTCCCATCACTTCTTTCCTCTCCAGTTGGAGGTACAAGATTTCAAGCTTATTTTTCAGTACAGAGTCCCCCCCTTGTCTGTTCTTTATCTTGTGAAATGAGGGTTCCCCTTTGAAATGCTCTGCTATCCTCAGTTACAGGTGTGTCTTGGAGCTTTCTGTTATTTCACAGTTCAGCCTTCTGGTACACAATTTTAAGATGCCATATAATAATTGCTAACACAAAAGGCTTGAGAAAATGGCTGTCATATGTTTCAAATTGTTGCATAATTTGTGGACTGTAGCTGTCACTGACCTAAGAGCACACTCAACAATCAGGAATAAATGACAAGCTATGCTTATTTTATGGCACATAATTTAAGAGTTTAACTGTAGGCTCATTTCAAGGTATTACATTATTCTACCTGGAAAAAAGAAAAGTATTTATATTATTATTGCCAAATACTGTGATCCAGTCAAAGAGATTTAAGGAGACAGAATAATATACCCAACTGACAATGTTTATCTTTAGCACTCTCAGAAATGGAGATCAGAATTGTTATTGCCAAAGTAGCACTGCATGTAACTAGATAGTGCTTAATAACACACGTAATGAGGCACCTGAAACTTACTTAGCTGCATTTCAAAATCCCTACATTTTCCAGTTTATTTCTTCAACTTCTTCTTGCAGTAGTGAATTCTTCCTTGCAGCCCTAGTTTTGAATTGGTAAACCAGCCAAGGGAGGGTTAATATGCATGGCTGAAGTTTTTTCGTATAGGATTTGGACATTTCATTCTTATGCTATCTTTTCTTGTTCATTCTATCATCTATTTCAATCAAGCAAAACAAATTAAAGCTGAAAACATGATTGCTTTTCTCTCTTTTCTTGTTAGTACCTGGAAGTCCTCTTTTCAAAGTTGTGTGTCAAAGTTTCAGAAATTGTGCATCTCTAGTTCTCTTGATTGTAGTAAGAATAACCCAAGGTTTTGCATACACACTATGTAAGCCATCAGGAGTGTCCGTCAGGAAGAAATGGAGCCACAGTGCATATCTAAACAAGAAATAAAAAGCAGAGTAAAACTTAAGCATTTCCTTTTGAAGGGACTTGCTTATTCCATTCACCCCACATAAGGTGGGGTGAAAATGCTCAACATATTGCCTAAATATGAGGCAGTTCTAGCATTTTCCCGTTGTGGGGTTTGGGGTTTTTTTTTTTCACTTTTTTATTCTTCCCTATGCCTCTAATTCTGTAACACACACACACACAAAAAATGGTAATATCAACCATTCATGCTTCTGAAGTAGTCTTTCATACCTTCTGGTATCCTAGACATTAATTGCTTCGAATCAATACTGGAGTTTGAGATTTGGTCATCAAAGTGTCTATAAAATTTTGCATTTCATTGTAATTTGCTTCTGCCAAGAACTACTTTCTGTTAATGCACTGCATGGTGTTTCTTTCTAGTAACTAACGGAAAATGTTATGCATAACATCACAGTTTTTGCAGTCTTGATATTTTAATCAGCATATTTTCATCTTGTAGTCTAGCAGACTTTCTATTAGTTTTTATATATTCCTGTTTTCATGGATATAATCTGATTATATCACATGTATTAAATACATAACCTAAAGATCACAGCCTTTCAGCAGTCTGTAAATAGTAAAGGCATAGTTCATCCCTTTTTTTTGTGATTGATTTCCTTCAGATTTTGCACCATTTGTGTTCCTTTAATGTTCTTCCTCTTTAGCATTAAAAGCAGGAGCCTCTCGCAGCCGACACATCTTCACAGTTAAATAGACAGTTCTTCCCTCATTTCTATACATAGGCTTTGTCCACAAGCTGGTACTTCTTTCCTTATTAAATTTCTCTCTCACGACATTACAACCAGTTGGTTGTCTCCCAAGACTGGGTTGTGCGAGTTCTTCATCAGACTGCTGCACTAAATCCACCGTGGCTTGTGTGAGGCTGAAAGAGCACACCCTCTATGCAAAGCAGAGATTTTAGTACCCGTTCAAGTCTTAAAATTAGTTCAAAGGCTTATTATTAGTCCTTTTGTGATGATAATAATACTTCAAATCAGATAAGCTTAAGACTAATAAATAAAACCTTTCTAACATCTACCTCCTTCCCTCAAGGAGTTATAACATTTATGATGATACTTCCTCCTTCTCTTCAGGGTCAGTTTGAGGGCATTATGTTTTTGTTTGCATGCTCCGCACCTTGCTCTTTTGGCATTAGTTTTCTGTATTCACTGTATATATGTGGTGTGTTTTACATACTTGGATTCTTGCTCTTTGTTCTTGCCATCCTTGAAACTGTTTATGTCTATTTCCCAAGGTATTATTTCCTTAATAACCAGTAACTGGCTGTGGTTGAGTTGTCTATAACCCTCTGGTATCAACCCGTGCCTCTGCTTCAAGGCTTCTGCTGTCATCTCATGTCATACTCCCGAAGCCAGCATTTTAATGAATGGCCATAGACAGCTCTACACAGAACAAGTACTGGGTATTACTACCTCGTAGTTACAGATCATTTATAACAAATAGGCATCACACCTAACAACTGTGCAAAGTGAAGCAAAAGCTAAGTCAAAGCAGGTAACAGCCACCTGATCATTAATAATTTTGGCTTCAGCTGAACAAGCTAAAATAAGGGTTTAAGCAGATCAACACAAGTTCAGGCCAAGCCTGACGAGGCCCGTGTGATCAGCGTATTGCAAAGCCTGCAGCCTGATGTTGGAGCACTGTATTAGTGGGACTACAAGAATATACTTTCTTATTTCATGCTTTGGTTGATGAGTATTTAATATATTAATCACCACTTGTTTTGTTTTGTTTTGTTTTGTTTTGTTTTTCTTGGTGTGTGTGTGATTTTATTACATGGTATAATCTCTTTTTACATTCAGGGTTTAAAAAGTTTTTCAAAGCATAATAATATAATTTCCCTTTTGCACAATCATGCAGTTCTGCTGTGGCAAAATTTGGTAGGCTAAATGGCTTTATAAAACTGGCATCTCATCTGACCCTTTAGTTATGTGATTTTGACTTTCACTGACATTCTTTTGCACATTTCTGAGTTATCATTTCTTTGAAACATCCCTCTGAGAAATGCAATCAAATAAAATCTGATCGTGCTTGTTTGGAAAATTCATGCCATCAGAAGACATTTCAGTTCCACGTTAACAAAGGAATAATCTTTCCAGTTAAAAGTGCATGGCAGTTTATTATGGAAGCACTGCTGGGAGGGGAACATACACTATTTTTTGCACTGTGGTACTTGCACAGTGATGTTTGGATCATGCAGGATTAATTTTTAAAAAATTGGTGCTTAAAACTGAATTCCTACATTTATATTTGTGTGCCAGAATAACTGCACTTGCATTTAGAAGTGTCAAGCACTTAGCATCTCCCGCTTAAATCAGTGAAAGTTGCTGAATGTGTTCTACTAATAATAGCAGCACTGTTGGGGTATGGAAGAGTAACAGCATAGTGATCTGAGCTTTAGTCATTATTCAGGCAACCAGTTGCTTCTGAGCATTAAACAAATCACTATTTTTTACCAGGGTTCTATTTTTAAATTAGAAACAATATTTACTACTCTCAGTTTTACACAGAAAGTCTGGAGGGGAAAAAAAAAAAAAAAAAAAACCCAAAAAAACAAAAACAAAAAGCATTTTAACGCAGGAACATATAATGCATTTTTGTCTACAGGACTCAATAAGGAATCAATTCTATTTTTGTAAAATTTTAATTAAATTTTACTTCTGATCAGGTTAGTTGGGTTTTGTTTCATTTTCTTCCTTCCTTTCTCTTCCTTCCTTCCCTCCACTCATATCTATAATATCCCTTTAATGGACCACAGTTCAATTACACTGGAAGTTCAGCTAATTATGATAAGGGGATTTTTTTTCACTCTGCTTACAGGAACTTTAACACTTTGACTGTTAAGCTGTAGAAAAGAACACCTACAGCTAAATGCTGTTTATAAAGTATTTTTGAAGCAGTTGGATGTGTACATAAAGAAAGAGAAAAATCACTTTGGTTTGTTTGAATTTTACAAAAGTTAAGTTTGTCTCTTTAAATTCAGTGTAGAATGTTTATTCTCTGACATTTATCAAAACCCTATAATTCATGAGTCTTTATCGGCACCATTTACCACCATCATCTGCAGCACCAATTTTACTTTTAACCCTTTATCTTCACTGTCTTGCTTTTGCCAGAGTTTTCTGACAGCTTGCCTGCTACGAAGTCTGTGAAAAAAGTATTTCAGGGTGTAAATTATTTTTCAATATAAAGCATCATACACAGTGATTCATATGAACTCTGAAGCAGAGCTTTTGTTAAGTTTTACAATATCAGTGAGACTCCATTACAGTAGATGTTGGAAGTCCTGAAGATGGAACAAGGGCCAAGAACTTGCTCTACCTAGCTGACTGCCTTCAAGATCAGGTTAAAGAATCATGCCCTTTCTGTGTTGTCTTTCTGACCTACCATAAACTGAACAATGACATAACGTCAGAAGTACAGGTATGTGAGATAAGCCTTAAAAATACCTCTTATACTGATTCAGGATAGATACAATTGTTTTCTGGATTTTCAGAACACATCTACATGTATTAAACCCCAGCCTTCTTGGTGTCTTAGAAAATTCATCATTACTATGGAATGATGTGTTTGAGGAGCTGTAATAGTAAAGAAAGGACCACTTCTGCGTTGATTGAAAACTGAGCTGTGATTTTTCAGGACACATCATCAAATATTCTTAAAGCTCTGTAGGATTATTGTTTGGCTTCGGCCTTTACTTCTTTGTTTTTATGGAGTCTTCATCCTGATTGTTTTATTTTAGTAGGATGCATTTAGTCGAAATTCAAAATGGTATTCTGAGACATAAAATTGATTTGCTAATGGTTTTGCTTTTTCTACAAACACACGTTTGTAAAAGGCTTCAGTATATATGTGAAGAAAGTGTCCTCCTGCTCTTGCTTTTAAATTCCTGACCTGCCATATTTTTTTTCTGCCCTTCTAAGGATCATGTTAAATTAATGTGATGTTTAAAAATTACTACATTACTGTATGGTGTATAAGGAAACTACCTACAGATGGGGATGACTCTGCCTGATCTGAAGACTTATTTTTTAGTTCAGGAAAGTTGCTATAATGCAGTTGAAGATAAAGGCAGGGGAAAAAAAAAAAAAAACCAAAACAAAACACGACCATCACTATTTTATCTATTCAGTCCCATAGGAGGAAATGGATGGAAAGCCTGTCATAAATGCACTTCCTATGTTGTGCTAAAATACTGGAGAACTTTATCCTTCCTTCTTTTTAGTTGAATTTTCTCGAAGAATTTATAAAAAATGATACCTTTGCTATAACAATAAGAATAAAGAGAGAAAGATAAAAATAAAACTATTGTACTTTTTGACATTTTAGTTTCAGGTTTACAACTGTGGTCTATTGAAGTGTTCTTCTTAACCAACATAAGTTTAACATAAACATATTCAGGAATAATAAATGAAAATTATTCAACAGTATAATGTTCCCAGGTTATTATAGACAACTTGGAAATAGACAAATAGACATGATTTATAGACAAAATATGTGATTTTTAAATGTCCGCATTCTATATTTTCACTCTACTTTAAAAATATTTGATATATAAATTCTATAATAATTCCACTCTAAGAATTCCACATAACATACTATTATAGTCTCCTATGGATAGGAAAAAAGAACTGGAAAGTACTGGGGATCCATGAAGGCATGGCAACCATGGCCAGTAACAAATTCAACAGCTCTCCATATAACTTCCATATTTATTGTTTTCAATAGTCGCTAGTGTATCACAATGACTATCGATCAATTTACGCTGCCTCTTTTATAGTATAAAAACAAATTATGGTAAACTATATTTGAAATAACTTCCTTCCTGACAGTGAATAGCAAAGATTTATTTTCCTTACATATACAACAATATTATGTTATGTAGCATCATTACACCATAAAATGCAATGGGTTTTGTCACCTAGTACTTCTCAAAACTATTTTTCAATGACTGAGGACATGAAGTGAATAGAAATTTGTTATCTAAAGCTATGAGGTTTGTTTAATATTTTAAAGAAACAAAGGATCTGGAATTCACCCAGAATATTGGACTTTAGAACTTGCTGATTTACCACAGTACAGAGACCAGAAGTTGCTAGAAAGAATCCTGACTTTATACCTCATTACCATAATGCTCCTCATTCTGTTGTCAGCTTGGGGCACAATGTTGATATTCACAATCTCTACTTCCTGCGGAGGCTGCAAATGCAATTACAGATTCTCAATGACCTGATTCACCCTGTTTGTGCCCAGTGACAACTTATAATGTAGGGTAGCAAGTGATATGATTCCAGGCCTCTTGATGATCACAGATATTCTGGAGAGTCTTGAGTGAGATCAAGCTGAGTAATTGGGTTTTTTGGGGTTTTTGGGTTTTGTTGTTGGTGGTGGTGGTTTTTTTGGGGGGGAGTGTTTTTTTTTATTGCTGACTAAAGCAAAAAGCTAGGGAAATTATTTCAGGCACTCAAGAAACAAACAATGTTTAATTTTCCTGGCAACAGGAAAACCAAACTGAAAATGGATTCATGTCAAGTAAAATATTTATTTTAAACAATCTTTTCCTTAATTTGCTTAAATGAAGTAAAAATTTCAGTATAAGGAAACAAATACCAAAATACATAACTTTGGGATGTTAATTTTTCAGGGCATCTTAATTCAATTTTTTGTTTGAGCTGTAATTTTTTTTCTTCATCCTTTTGGGCAAATGTCTAATATTAAAGAGAAATATTTCAGCTATCTGAAACTCTATTCCCAACTTAAAAGCCGATTAATAAACTTGTACATTTATATGTCTCTGGTTTTTAAAAAAATGCTTTCTCACACTCAGATTTGTTGGTGTTTTTCCTTTCTCACTTTCTGAGTAGTTTCTCTTTTTCATGTCTGAAAAGTAAAATTTCAATTTTTCAATTTTATTTTTCAGTGTTTTTAATGGGACTTCTAAAGGAAGAATTTACAATTTTAAACAATTATTTTTTGTCCTGGAAATTACTTTCTGTTTATATGCAAAGTGGATTAGTTTTTGACAGAGCTAAATGTCTCTTTAAATATCACAACTCTTTGTGTCATTCTCCTCAGTGCCATTTTAACCCATATAGTTGTAGGGGCCCATCATGTCCACCGTTATATAGGTATGACACATTCCTTACTTTTAATAAGACGTATGGTATCATGTCCAGATTTTCTACCAATTCACGAAGTCAAAAAGTTATAGAACAGATCAGGTTAGATGGGACCTCCTGAGATTGTCTACTCCAACCTTCCTCCTCAAAGCAGGATCAAACAGAGCAGGTTGCTTAAGGTCATGTCCAGTCAGGTTTTAGATATTCCCAAGGATAGAGATTCCACAACCTTTCTTGGCAACCTGTTCCAGTGTTTGATCAGCCTTCCACTAAAAAAGATTTTTTCTTATGTTTAAATGGAATTTTCTGTTTCCATTTTTGACCATTGTCTTTTGTTGCAGGAGACAGTGGAAAGCCTTCCTAGAGCCTTGCCCTTGTTTACTGAGCCAGTAATGTACTTATAGCAAACTATCATGTCAGTCAAGCATGATTTCTCCTCCTTAAATTCTTGCTGGCTTGGAATTATTACCTTCTTGTCCTCAATGTGTTTGGATATGTTTTCGAGGGTTATTTGTTCCAACATCACCCCGTGAACTGAGTTGAAGCTGACTAGCCTGCACTTTCCTGGATCTTCCTTCTTGTCCTTCTTAAGGACAGGAGTGAAATTTCCTCTTTCTGAGTCCTTGAAAACATCCTCCAGCTGCCATGACCTTTCCAAGATAAGTGAAATTGGCCTTGCAGTGAATCAGCCAGCAATCTCAGTGCTGGTGGGGGTTTGCCATTATCATTGAATCATAGAATAGTTTGGGTTGGAAGGGACCTTCAAAGCTCATCTAGTCCAACCCCCCTGCCATAAGCAGGAACATCTTCAACTAGATCAGGTTGCTCAGAGCCCTGGCCAGCCTGGCCTTGAATGTTTCCAGGGATGGGACATCTACAACTTCTCTGGGCAACCTGTGCCAGTGTTTCACCACACTCATTGAAAAAAAATTTCTTCCTCATTATGTTCTGTGGACTTGCATATGCTCAATAGTTTAAGTGTTTCCTAATGTAATACTTCTCTGCTGCTAGTGAGTCTTCATTACTGCAGACTTTCCCACTGGTCTCAAGGGGATTGAATTGCTGAAGGAAGTCCCTTCTAATAAATTCCAGAAAGAACACCTTGATCTTTTCCATGTCCTTTGTCAGCATCCTGACCCATTCTACAGTAGGTCCATATTTTCCTTAGTCTTTCTTTTGTTGCTGATATACTTGCAGAAATCCAAATAATTGCATTTCATGTGCCTCACCAATTTCAACTCCAGGTGGGTTTTGGCTTTCCTAAGCCTGTCCTTTCATGTTTGGACAGTGTTTCTACATTGTTTCTGGGTCACTTGTCCCTTCTTCTGCTTCTTGTATGCTCTTTTCATGTTGGAGTGTACTCAGGAGCAACTTGTTCATCCATGCAGGCCTCCTACAACCTTTGCTTGATTTCCTGTTCATCAGGATGAGCCGTTCTTGAGCTGGGAGATGGTAATACTTGAAAAATCAGCCAGCTCTCTTAGACTCCTCTCTAGGACAGTATCCCAGAGATTCTCCCAAGCAGGTCCCTGAACAGGCCAAAGTCACCTGGGTTTTGATCCTTACTTTTTGCCTTGTTCCCTTCTCTCAGGATCCTGAACTTCACCATCTGATGGTCACTGCAGCCAAGGCTGCACCAGACCTTCACATTCCTACACAGTTCTTCTATGTTTGTAATTAGGATGTCCAGCAGGGTGCCTTCAAATGGGTTCTATGTGTCCAAGTTTAAATACAGATTTCTGCATGTGGTAGAGGTCTAAAATTCCAGATTCCAGTCTTGATTCCTGAAAGACGATTTTATTGGATATTTATGGTAAGTCCTATTGAAAATAGTCAGATTAGACAGGATGTAGGTACATGCCTTTTCTGGGAAATATTCATGGAGATAAAAATGCATTTTGAGCATAGATCTGTAAGACCAAAGTAGAGACCAAAGCATGGACTTAGGAAAATTAGGAGGTTTGAGTGTAACACATTCATATATAGATAGCTATATTTGTTAGAAATGAGTATTGAGTATGTATCTGAAAAAAATACATTTACGTATTCAATGACACCATCAAATATAGTGATTTTGGAGCAAGCCTAAACCTTTTCTTGCATCGCCTTACAAGTGTATCATGTTTTAAAATGATGGATGGTATTGTAAATTAAAGTTGTTCTTTTCTATGGTGAAAGTCTGCCAAATTCTAAATACATTTTTTAATCTGTCACTCCATCTCCAATAATTTTCTTCAAAATAACAGATAAACAAAGCCATAAGTTTTTCAGACACTAATAAAATACACAATGCTTGGAGCTCCTCATGTTGGCTTTGCAGCAGCAGTTAATTAACAAATGCTATTCCCATAGCTAGTCCGCTATGTTTGATCTCCATGTGCTAAGATATTTGACCAGATAGGTGCTATACCTACCTTGATTTTTTTTTTTTTAATCGAAAACATCAATTCTAATGTCAGCTTACTCAAAACACAAGATTTGGAGAGAGTCTAATATTTGCTAAGTGGAAAAAGACAAAAAAGCTATTGGGAAAATTATTATTTTCAAGCTTCCAGTTAGATGCTACAAACAATGGAGGGTTAAAAATAAAGAGCTGGTGAGACATCTGTGTCAAAATGCACAGTAATGCTCCAAATTGGTATGGATTTCACTGGGAAAAATTATAAACCAGTTCCATACTCCAGCTATACTAAGCAAACTAGAACTACTCCTTCCCTTTCTCTCAACAGAAGCCTAATTATTCAACGATGTGAGATAATATTAGCTAGGAATGGAAGGAAAATATATCCATATATTTCCGTTGTTTCCAAATTGACAATTTAGTCACGCTCTAATCCTCAAAAGTTAGATGGTCAGATCATTGATTGGTACATAGTAAGTGCTATCAGTTTCCAGGGTAGATCTTTTTGACCGGTATTCAGGGTAAAGTAAACCAGAAACATTTCAAGGAAATAGTTTTTTTCTTTTATAGTTGAATTGTGATGTCTTTAAGCAAAAACATATTTGTAGAGGTTTTAGAAATGTTGCCATAACATTTTAGAGTAGCAGCCAATAACGTTGATAAGGGTATTACTCCTCAGTTTAATTTTGATATTTGCATGTAATATGATGGGAAGGATAACAGCTGTTGCAAGAAGTCTCTTTCATTAGCAGAATCCACAACAGTAACCAGGAATTGTGAACTCAGAAATGACCTAAACACCAGTTCATCTGTGCTGTTTCTGAATCCCCAGTTCATATTCCATTCTTTTTATGCTAGTAAGTTATGGATTTCTATTTTCTATGCAGAACCAATGGTTTAGAATAAAAAGAAATATGGGAAGAAGTAGCATTGTTTGCATCTGTGTGTAATTTCAGAACTCCATATGTAGGATCTAGGAATATTTTCAGTTTCCCTGATAAAGTTTGGTTGGTTGGTTGGTTGTTTTAAACTCCAATACTTGGACAACAACTATTAAGAGCAAGATTCCTCAAACTTATTCCCGTGAGGTATTTATTTATATGTCAATCTAGACACAAAATACATGAGGTTTTCTTTAAGTCACAAAAGGAATTTTGATTATTTTACAGATCTATTAACAGATATAAGACCATCATGGGCATGGTCAGAATAAAAAGATCAGAGAGGAGAGGTCATCCAAAATAATCTGATGCGTAGTGTCCAAAATATGTAATTTCTATCTTCATAGATGCACACCACAATTCTTGTTCCCTGGTCATCCAGATTAGGAGACCAATGGTCATCATGTCCCCTCTGTCCTTGCTCTGTAAGACAGAGCTGAGTTCTTCAATTTTTGCAAGATCCACCCTAAATCAGGTCTATTGTAGGAATACCTGCCTGCAAAATGCAGATTATCAAAATAAGTTGGAAATGATTCAAACTGAAAAAATACCAAAGGAGATATTCCCAGCGTTATCTTCTCCGTGTGTCCATATCCTCAGAAACTAAGGAATATTTCTGGGAGCTAAGTGGAGTGAACATTGAATTTTATGGTTGAGTCTGAGAAAGTTTATCTTTTAAGTATTAGTGTTCAACAAATCTGCAGCATATAACACCGAACAGCGTATTGCCAAGACCTTTCATCAGCCTGTTTTCCTAATGGAATGCCCTTATTATATTGATTCGGCCAGAACCAAATGAACTGAAGGTAAGTCTGCCAAACTGCCCATTTAACGTTGCACTCTTCTGCATATTGAACAGCAAAATATAGTAAATATCTAAGAGAGAGACCTGGTCTTTTTGACTTTGAAATTTAAATGGATCTGCAAGCTTGTCAATCTTTCAACAGTTGTTTTGTGAGACCTTAATGCCAAAGCTGAGGAAGCGTCTCACATCCATGATCTTTCAAATGGGATATTGAGGTGAGTAAAAGCAATTGGGACGGTGGGCATTGTGCATCTGTGAGTTTCACTTTCAATTTAAATCCTCATGAATTTGCTGAGCAACTATTTTGTCTACAACTGTTACACAGGGTCTAGAAAATGCTTTGCTTGGAACAGTTCTAAATATCAGAGAATGAGGCATGAATTATTCTTACTTATCACCTGTTTTAATCTAGATTGTTCACCAGGTAGCCAATATTTTCAGTAAAATCACATTCCTATTTTTGTATTTTTACTCACCGAACTTCCTTGCAGAGAGAGAATAATGTGTATGTAAAGAATTTAGCTTTAAAAGTGTCAGTAGTGTGTTGGTGTGACAGGTAATGAGGCAATTTGGCAGAACATCAGAAACTAATTGAGCTCAGCTCACATCAATGCAGCTTTTTCAGCTGAGGCTGTGTCTTCTGAAATGAACAGTAGAACTACATGAGACAATATAACATGTACAATTTTAATTGGAAGCTCTAGTTTAAAATATTTAAGGCATGTTTAGAATAATTTGTGAATCTACACGGACACATTCTTATCCAATTAATTAAGTCTCTTCAATGGGTCGTATGACTTAGTGTCAAATATAACTTCTGAAAGTCTCTGCACGTATGAATATTCAAGCAACTTTTAAAGAGAAGGGATTTAGCTTTAGTAGAAAGAAGGTCTCACTGCGGCACATGGATAAGTAAAATTAACATGGAATTTTGTAAGTTTGCTATTAAAATCTGTTAGTGCTGTTAAAACACTGCTTAATTTAGGAAGCAGAGCTTTGATTTGGTCACACAACAAAGCAAGATTGTAAAATATGATTTCAAAACATTTCAAAGATCATTAAATGATTTCAGTAACACTGATTTTTAAGTATTTAATATTAATCTCTGGAGGTCCTGAATGGTGTTACCAGACCATTACCACATATGGTGCTTTTCTTTCACACTAGGATTGAAATTAAGAATCTGTTAGGATGAAGTTTTAAAGGGTAAATCTCCCCCATAAAGTGGAATACTCAAAAATTATTTTTGGGGGGAGATTGTAAATCTATATCAAACTGTTGTTTGAGTCATGTCAGTTATCATTCACTTACTCTATTTTTATTTTCCATATCCTTTGAGGAATTTTTCTTTTGGAAACATATATATATAATAACATTTCCTTCCTTCTAAATTGTTTTAATTACAAGTGAAAAGGTGCATATACTTAGTAATATGTAGCATAATATTGTATCAAAACACTATATGAAGAAGGTGAAATATTATCTCTGGTTTTTATAGATAACAAAGCTTTTGCTTAATTGATTGAATTGATTTTGCCTCAGTCATCAGCAATGTCAGTGGTAACAGAGGGAGCAGAAACAGGATGTCCTGACTTACAGGGTAGCAGCCTCTTCAATGGCTTACGTTCTTTCTTTCATTCTCCTTTTTTTTTCTTTACCATGTCTTTTAGGTGAAAAAAATGGCAACACCTATTTTGTTCTTCTATAAAAGTACTCTGAAGCAATAAGATTTCTTGTGAAAAGCAACTATGCTGCCCTAATCAAAATTAAATGTTTCTTGGTAGTCTTGAGTTTCTTAACATTTCCAGTTTTTAAACAGTTCTGTTTCTTTAATTCATTATGTTAAAAGGTCTGGATTCAAGCACTGCAATTTATTTCTTTGTTGTTGTTGTTGTTTAATAATGTAAATACAGTGCTTCCAAAGTAATGGCATTTTAACAAATTGAATATCATGCATTAATTAGCTTAATCCCATATCAGTATTACTAAACTTGTGATATTTAAATTCTTAACTTAATCTGACTCCATCCTAATCAGTACTTGCTGAAAATAAGTTTTTGAGAGCGATGTGCAATCCTGGGAGCTTCTGATATAAAGTATGATATGTCAGGCTTATTTTTACACTTAAATAACTCTGATGTATAGAATAATCTTGCCTCACCACCACACAATATTTTGAAACTGGGAAACTGAAAGTGACTTTTAAATCACAGCTTCTGAATAGAGTCGATTTAGGCTGAAATTCAATGGGAGTTGTCAGACATTTCTAACATTTTTGTACACCTCTTCATAAAACCAGAGAACTACACGATTAGTTGTGTCTAGGTTTGGTATTACTGACTTTCCCCCTCCCAAAGAAACATATATTTTAGCAAATTCAGGATATAAAATAAATTTTTAAGGACTTATTAACGGAACAGAAAAATGTGCTGCACTTGTTTTGATGAGCTTCTTTTGACAATTTTTCAATAACTCTTTACTAGTGACTGCTGCTATGAATATCAATACCTCCTTTCATGAACTGTCTACAGCTAGTTTCCATGATTGACTATGAGGGCTTGAATAGCATGGACACTGGAAGTCTGCCTAAAAACATTGACAACTTGAATTATTATCATGCATCATTCATCGTAACTCTGTCAGGTTGTCTGAGAATAATTGTGAAAGAAATGCAGGTCATTACAGAATGAACATGATGTGTCTATAATGGTTCCTTGGAAGCTGCTGGAGTTTCCTTGGTCAATAATCTGTCATGAAAAAAGTAAATAAATATCCTTTACTCAAAAGTTGGACAAACCAATTCTACTATACTCCAGTATGTTTCCAGAAATGTTATCTAGCTTGCTCTTTAAACTCCTTCACCATGAGGGTGGTGAGGCACTGGAACAGGCTGCCCAGAGAAGCTGTGGGTGCCCCATCTCTGGCAGTGCTCAAGGCCAGGTTGGACGGGGCTTTGAGCAACTTGGTCTAGTGGAAGGTATCCCTGCCCATAGCAGCGGGCTGTAACTAGATGATCTCTAAGGTCCCTTCCAACCCAAACTATTACAAGGTTCTCTGATTCTGTTATCAAAAATTTAATAAAATCATGACATTTGAGTTTATATTAGTACTCTTCTGAATTGTCTTTTAGCTTAACAGGACAGACAAGGATATATATTTAACAGAGCATTTAGGATAAAATTTAGGACTTCCTGGAATGAGATTATTTTTCCTGGTACAAGACTTCCAATTGCCACAATAAATTTATTTAGTTTTCCAGTATTATTTACAAAAGGATACTTTCCATTGATTCTAAGAAGTGGATTTTTCAGGTGATTTTATTTAGAAAATTTTGCCATGTTCTCGATGTAGGGGGGGGGGGGTTAAGCTATTTTTAAATTAACAGCAATTTTAATAAGGAGATAATTTTCTCAGCTCTTTTGTCGAGAAGATGCATATGATGATCACCATAACCTATTAGGTTTATTTCCTGCCGAGTATATAGAAAAAAGAACTTGTTGCAGTTTTTTGGTACCACCAACAGTTATCTATTTCGCTATTCAATCTGAAAAGTCTTGTATATTTCTGACTTTTAAAATTTGATTGTATTAAGGAGGAATGTAATTTTTAAAATCAATAATATAATTAAAACCAATCTCTAAATCCAGTGCACTAGGCACAAAGTAATAAGATATACTGAACTGTTATGCTTAGAGATGTAGTAATTCTGATGTGATTTCACAATTTTAACAAAAGCATTTCAACTAGATAAGATCAGCCTTATCATAAATGCTTAAAAACTTATAGCTGGGTACTGCAGATTAATGATGGTTTGCAATATGAAAGCACTGGCTTTGCAGCTAAGTCATTTTATGTTAGAAACCATAAAGTGTGTCCAGTGAAAGATGATTTGTGTCAGCTAAAAATGTAGCCTGAAGCAACACTTGGTGGGTTATTACTTTCACCTAGTTATTGCAGCCTTGAAGTGTGTGTTAGTAAGCCGAGGGTAAAAATGTCAAAAGTACAGCTGAGACTGATCACTAACAGTTTCTGGGAACAACAGAAAACTGTCCCAAGTATTATTTTTCTGAAGTTGCTCAACCAAAATTGATGCCATATTGACCGTGGATTATTTTTAAAATGTCGGTTATTTCTAGAAAATAATTCTTTTCTTATGTGGAAGCTTCTATAACTAGGACTTTACGTGCAAAAAAGTTTATTATCATTCAATTAATTGGAATTATGAAAAGTTAAATTTGCCATTGCCATCTGTTTATCAAATGAATACCAGTGTACTGTGTTTACAGGCTGGTTTTACAGCATATTATTAATTCTTTAGTACAGTCCTATCACATTAAACAACATTTAACAAAAAAGAAAGTCAAAAGATATAATCACATCTCTGATTAATAATACCTGCACTAAACTGCAGCTGCCAGACTATGGTTACAGAATCATAGAATCACGCAATGGTTGGGGTTGAACAGGACCGCTGTAGGTCTTTTGTTCTAACTCCCCTGCTCAGGTAGGATCACTTAGAACAGGTTGCCCAGGACCATGTCCAGACAGCTTTTGAATATCTCCAAGGAAGGAGTGCTCAGTCACCCTCACAGTAAAAAATATTTCCTGACGCTCATACGTGTTTCAGTCTGTGCCTGTTGCCAGAGAACACCACTGAAAAGAACCTTGATCCATCTTCTTTACTCCCTCCCTTCAGACATTTATATGCACTGATGAAATCCCCCTGAGCCTTCTCTTCTGCAGGCTGAACAGTCCCAGCTCTCTCAGCATTTCCTCAAAGGAGGGATGCTCCAGTCTCTTAATCGTCTTTGTGGCCCTTCACTAGACTCTCTCCAATATGTCCAGGTCTGTCTTGTACTGAGGAGTCCAGAACTACACACAATACTCCAGATATGGTCTCCAGTGATGAGTGGGGCAGTAGACAGCTGGTTAGCAAAGGTACCTGAATTCCTGAGCCGCTAAATACTATTCCCCATCCCTGGGGACAGGCATAGCATAGAACTGTCTCCACCACCACAGATGGGAGTGACCAATCTCTGAATAAATGGAACAGACATGAGAATAATACCTAAACTTAGTGCTTTGTAATTTTTGTTCAGAAACATGATGCTATGTACACACTTCAAAATCACATTTATGGATGGAATCAGAAATTGATTTATACAACTTTGGCTATACAAGACTTATCATTTAGAATGTATGACTTGCAAAATGCTAAAAATAGCTGAAATACAGGGGTTTTGTATTTCACTTAATTGGAAATTGCAAAGGAGTTACCTCTGAAAGTAGATTAATACAGCTGGTTTCAGTGTTGTATTTATTTTGATTTTAGAAAAGTTAAAAGAAAATGGACAGTGGACTAACATTAACTGAATTTTGGTAAAGGTTTAAGAGGTAAAAAATAACATATATTATTATATATGTATGTCCTTATATATGGATTTTTTTTTTTTAGTCTTCATTGCACTGCCGTTACAGACATTTTGGGAGAGGGGGTTTGTTATGGCCTTTAAAAGCCATGGTGTCTAATAGCATACATAAAGATATAATGTGAGAATTTTCACTTTGAAGTACTGTAATAAGATGCTGATTTAATGTGTTTCATGGGCTGCAATAATTGATTCTCATTCATATTTTAAAATAGTTATTATGTTAGTGTGCATAAATATGTACATGTATTCTTGACGTGGGTTTCTTCTAGGCCTACAGTAATTATTACAGATATATTGGAAATCTGTAGCTCTGTTCAAAATTCATAACTACCACCAAATTACTATATTTCATTACTCTCTTTTTGAAGGTATTCACAGTATTTTTCATACATATAGACTGCATTTTTTTCTCATATATTATTTAAAAGGAAAAATGTTGCATATTTCCCTTGAACTGTTAGTGTCTCTTTTCTCCTGCTCCACCTTTGAGATCCTCATCTCATATCTTATTTCCTTCCATGGATGAAGAACACTGTTGTGCTCAAAGAAATGATGCTTACCTAATCAGGACCTTCTACTGATAACCACTGTGAGGCTGTAGTGGAACCCAGAAAATAGTATATTACCCTAATGGTGCTGCTAGTGACACATCTTTTTAAGTGGCATTCTTTCTGCATTATACTTCTTCAAAAGTATGAGGTGGAATCATTAATCCATTACCTTTGCTGATAACTCCCTGTTAATTGCCATGAGAGATATTGCACTGCATTGTTCACTGAACTTATTCAATGTGGACATAAGCTTCTGGAATAGAACCTGGAAAGCACGAGCTGCAAATTGTCAGCAACCTGATGTTTTTTCAGAACTTGTTTTGATTCTGAAAACCCACACACACTACTATGCCTTCTTTTCTGCCCCTGAACACTGACTCCAATTCCAGACACAGTTGTACAGTTTACTATATTTGGCTTCATAAATGAATGAGTTCTTTATTGCATATGCTCTGAGATAGCTTGTCTTGAAGTCTAGAAGCTGCTGATTGATATCAAATGTAGCATAAACAAGAAAAGTGAAAGCATCCTTTATTTGTGATACAAACTATATGCCTTCTTTAGGCACATAGAATAATAGAATAATTCTGTTTGGAAGAGACCCTCAAGATCATCAAGTCCAACCATAACCTAACCTAACTCTAGCACTAAACCATGTCCCTGAGAACCTCGTCAAAAGGCCTTTTAAACACCCCCAGGGATGGTGACTCCACCACTTCCCTGGGCAGCCTGTTCCAATGCCTGACAACCCCTGCAGGTATTTGGTAAGGTTTGGTATTGTTGCTGTAAGGTTTTCTGGCTTCAGGCCAACACTGATTATAATTAGTGATACTATAAAATAAGAGTCTTACATTATGCCAAGATTAAATTTGACAAGCAGAGCATGCACATATAATAGACTGGATAATCAAGCCATGGTCCTGAAGGAAAAAATAATCTTGATTCACATAGTTTTAAACAACTTGCTTATATACAAATTCATAATTTGCTTTCATGTACATACAGGTTCATAAATTAGTATTTATACAGTACATAAACAAGCATCTTCTAGGTCTTTGTACAGCCTAAAAGAGAAATACTAACATTAAAGCACATGGCTTGGCATTGAGCACTTGGTATTCTGCTGCTTTTAACATTTGTGAACTATTTAATCACATTCAGAGTGATACTTCAAGTTCATGGTATTACCACTTTCTTCAGGCTCCAGTTACTATTCTTTTTAGTTTCAGAAATTGCATAAAACCATGAAATGTGCTATGTCACCTTCTATCCAGGGTTTCTAAATCTACTGTAAATTTATATAACTTGCAAAAATTATAGTTAAGCTTTAGAAACTACTGTTAGATCAAGTGAAAATAAAAAGGGAAGCTCGGGAAGGCTATATGAATGTATGATTGTAATAAAAGCAAGAAGATTCCAAAATCCATAGAAGTAAACTGAAAGATTTGTATTGGTTTCTTGGGACTTTGGATTAGGGTTCATCTTCATCTTTGTCAAGGTTGCCCTTACATATTTCTGCTGTTACATTTCCTAAGTCCAATCTCTTTCTATGTCATGTACATATAACCAGTACAGTCTCAACTGCAAAGCTGCATTATACACTTGCACTGGCAATTTATTTCTCTGATTATTCTATAGCTCCACTTTTTCCAGGAGAAAAGAATATCAGCTGTTTTCATGTATCATCTTTTTTTTCCTTCAGAGGAAATAAATCTTTATAATTCTCCAGCATTTCCCCTTCTGATGACCAGAACAGGAGAACCCTAATATGTCAACATTTTAGGTCTACAGTAGAGGTAGTCCCAAACTGGAACTTTAGCTTTAACCCTCGTTCAGTACTCAGACACTGAGTTAGGTGACGACAGATTTTTTTTTTTTTTTTTTTTTTAATAGAGACACATGAGGGGACATTTTGATGACCAGAAATGGACACAATTGAGAATTGACTTCTATTTACTATTTCTAACATGTGAGAGCTTTGCAGATTTGACTTATTTTGATAATGGTGTGAAATTAAATATCATTTCAGCATTTCAGTTGCAAAATTTGGAAACAGATCAACATCCAGATGATGTAGTTCAAACCAACCGCATCTGTGATATATCTGCAATAGGGAAAGATTATTGCTACAAAATAATGTTAGGGAGCATTTTTGGTAGTACATAAATAAGAGGTAAATAAACAAATTACATACATATATTTCAGAATGACACTCTTTATTTTATTTTTAGCTTGTAGAAGAATAATTTAGTTATGAAGCAGTAACTGGTAGTCAGACATGAGGGAAATATATCTTCACCATAATATGACCAAGATTACATGAAGATCATCCATGAATGAAAAAACAACACATACTTTAATGAAGTGCAGTAGAAACTGGCCACAGCTTTATTAACTGTAGCAAAGCAAATTAAATAAGTTAACATCTCCCTGAGATTCTAGTAACTAATTTTTGTGATTTGGGTCCATCTGAGTGTCACCTTGGCCCAAACTTTTTTTCATCACTACATCTACCTCCATGAAATCTCATCATGCCAGCTACTGCTCAACTGGGAATTTCCAGTTCCAACAGAAAACCAGCTAAAGCATCCTGAACATAGCTATTTCTTCTTCTTAAATAAGTTTCACAGTTCATTCTCCAGCTGGAGTGTAACCAGCTTCATTTTGGCACTTGGATTATGGTATTAGAAGCAGTCAACACTGGTATTGAATCACTGCACATATAGACTATGAAATAAAATATTCAAGTACCCTTTTAAAGACTCATGATGGTTTCTCACTGATAGCTCTGAAGTAGCCTGCACAATATGGCTGCACAATATTGTTGTGAACTGAAGGCTGCAAAATAATAAGGTGAGGATGAAAAGCACTGTTTGTAAGTTCTTTTATACCCAGTTCAACATGGTGATTAAACTTTTAAGTCCCACTTACTCTTCTTCATATTTGGATGTGGAGACTTTCCTCCAAGGGTGAGAATGACTTTACATTAGGGATTGTTCTAACACATGAAGGTGAAAATCATTATAAATTTCAAAGTTTTAATTTTTCAAGTTTTAAAACTGGTCATCAAAAATTAATAATTCGGGGTGGAGATTTAATGTGTTAAGAACTTGATTACTATCACAATAATTTCAGTGGCATTGTTCATATTGCAATAACAGAAAAATGTTTAAGTCCACATTAGTACAGCCTACCTTCAAATGCAGAAAGATCCTTACCCTCAAACTTCAGAAAGGATCTTAGCCTATCAAAAAAATAATCTTGAAAGCATCTCACCTGTAGCATATTCAGGTAGCTCTCAAGAGTCTTATTGCTGTGCCTAGTAAGAGGTGGTTTCAAAAGGGAGACAGCATTTGCATCTGAAGTAGGAAAATCACCAGTTTATGTGAACAGGGGTATTCCCTAAATTTTTGGGAGGTTTGTGAATCTGTGGAGATATTCTTCTTTTTCCTCATGTCTATTAACAATATTTTTGGGTTTGATTTCACAGCCGTGAAATTGTGTCCATAACAAAAATGGATCAAGGAGTGCTTACTTCAGTGAGAGGTGGTTTGGAGATTAGTGATAATTTCAATATAATTAATATTTTTCAAGTATGTAGCAACAGAATGTTGTTAATATTCATACTGTTAAAGAGATGGGGTAGAATCAAATATTTAATCGTTCATCCTTTGTGGCATAGTGAGTGTGGAAACTCAATAGTTAGTTCACGAGAACAGAGTCATTAGACGTGTGTTGAGAATCAGAATTGTCGTTTTGTTCACTACTCTTTTGAGTTGTCTTTTGTAGAATTCTCACTTTCAGTTTTCAAGTCTAAAAGCTATCATTAATGAAAATTATTTTATGTATGAATACACATTATTCATTAGTCTCCCTAAAGTATATCGAAATTAGGGAAAAAAACAAGGAAGAAAACCAAGGAGAATGATACTATGAGGAGTGTTAACAATTGACTTTTAACAATAACTATGGCAGCTCTGAGTCAAATAAGTTTGGAAGAATCCACCCCTTCTCTCCCTGTGTATAATAAAGCAGAAATAATTCCAAAAGTTCTCGCAAAGCACAGCAGCTGAGCCTCCCCTTCAAAGCCAAGCAGAAGCAGCCCACTATAGAATGCTATTTTCCATGTGGAGAGCACTAGAACCCCAGTGTCAGCACTTGGATCCAAGGTACATTTTGAGACTTTGTGATGCGAGGAACAAGTTTCACAAGTGCCACATGGTTTGTAAACGACATTTGGAAGGGTGCCGACAGCTGCTATGCAGAAACTAAAAGCCCCAAAATATCTGAAATATTTATCTGAATGAGTATCAGTCAAAGGCAGAACAAGACTGTTTACAACTGTAGCATGCATTCAGCCAAATTACATTTGTAAATTAGTGTTTTGAAGCTATAGACCTAAAAATAAAATAACTTAATGGGTTGAAATCGTTTTTGCTAAGGAAAAATGTATCTATGCCAGCAGCTTGTATATGAAGCTACAGTCTGTTACAGCCCAATGCATTTTGAAATGACCAAGATATTAAACTCACAAACAAGGTTGTCAGACAACAAATCAGGCTGCAAATTAGCCTTCTAATCTTATAATCTGGTTACAGCTGCCAAAGTACAACTGACAATTGATTTGCTGTTTGCTGTCCAGCACAAAATGCCATATATTCATTTTGCTGAGAGTCAATGAGTGCATTAAGTGTACAGCAGCCCATGTACTCCCAACTCCATCGCAAATAGTCCTAAATTACCAAGGTCATTATCTGTACGAATAAACCTACTAAAAGTGCAAAGCGTAATTTACTTGTGACTCTTCTGCATTTATTCACTTGCAGGAAATATGCATTCCTTTTTCGGCAGATATACAAAGATCAGTTTGAGGTTGTTCAAGCTGCTAGCTTTCACGACTGTTATAAAAGTAAATATTTCCAGGTAACTACTTTGGTAGAACATCATGAATTACTAACAGAGTAATGTGTTTACTTGTAGCATTATCCTTTCTAGTTAGCTTTAATTTTCTATCCAGTACCTCTGATATGAATTAAAAGAACTTTTCATAGAGGGTATATGATTTTTCACTTTTTAAGGACTGATTGTAAGACACTTAGAAAATTCAGGGCATTTACTTGTGTTTTTTGCTGGTGTAGTGACTGAAATGTGAGAAAAGCACTAAAAACTATTAACAACTCTTCCATTAATGAAAAGAATGTTGTGTGCAGGAGTAATTTGTGCTGCCTCTCTTGGAAAAAGGCTACTAGGAAAATGCTTCTGGCAAAGACTATGATAAACCTCTATCCTACTTACTAAAGGAATAATCTCAGATGGTGACAGTACAAATATAGGAAAACATTCTTATTTCGTACTGTATGGGAACATTGGATAATTAGCTCTAGGGAGACTTTGTAGAAACCTGTGAAAATTCAATCTCTCGGTGAACTTCTACTTCACTGAATTTCCCTTGAAATTTTACTGAATTCTCCTAATGGGAAAATTTTCTACAGAAGACTGTCTGTTAATAGAAACCTGATTTAAAAAAAAAAAAAAATAAAAAATAAAAAAAGAAAGAAAAAGAAAGAAATTGAGGCACAATTGAAGTGTATGGTTTCTCAAAACAAAAATGAGAAGACATAATAAATAGAAGACCATTAAGAAATGTTGTCAGGATAAATCACTTTAAAAATGACGAATTGTTTTCTTTTCAGATGTTCTAAGAATGAATTAACACTTGCAGACTAAATTCTTAGACTCTGTGTAGCTAGTTTCAACTTTGAGTTTTGGCTGGTTGGTTGGTTTGGGGGTGTCGTTTTATTTTTATTTAGGGAAGAGTTATAAAACTTTAAAGACAATGGTTTATGAAAAGAATGCTGACATAATTTTAGCTACTGTAGCATAAACTGACATTGTACTAATGGATTGCAGAACAACCAACTGTTTGAGTAGGGAGATTTGGGAGGAATGGCATTATACTGAATATGGAGTAGGAAGGAAAGCACAGAAATAGATTTCTATTCTTTTTGCACCACTTTTTCAATATAAATATTAAATATTTTATTAATAATAAAATTTAATATAAATTTAATAAAATTTAATATAAATATTTAATTTCAGGGGAAAATAGAATATACTGTATCCTCCCTAAAATATAAGTCTTTCTTTGATACTACTTTTTACCAATACTAATGAACAATAAATACATTCTACTTGGTCATATAGACCTTAGGACAGGCAAATACCTGTTAGTTTTAGAGTAATTAGACCATGAGTGAATCTATGGTATGTTTGGTGGACAATTTTCTAAGAATTTTATCAAGAATAAGAGAACAGAAAAACAATTGCTAAAAACAATTACTAGTAAACTGACCATTTGAGATTTCATGCATTCTCCCTTGCAAATGTATAATACTTTAGGAAAAACTTGAGAACAACTTGAGAGAAAAGCTGCCAAAGGTCTTGAAGATAATATAGATGTGAGATAAGAAACTGTACAGGGGATATGAAAAGCAAGTAGTTGGAATCTAGTGGAGTAATAGCACAGATATCATGGCAGTGAAATTCGAAAGAAATAGTAATGTAAGGACATAGCAAGTGGCAGAACAGGAGTTGTGCTCGTACCTGGAACCTTAATTCAATCACCTGCTGCTTCAATTAGCTCTAAACAAGAGATCACAGAATAAAGAAATTCATATTTGCCCTTGAAATTTACAGCTCAGGCCTATCTTTACCTAATATTCACCAGTGTTAATAATAATGTTGGGTTAGGATTTATCCTTAATATGCTGTATAATAGGAACCATGGTAAAAACTCATTAAATAGCAAAAATGTTTTAAACTGCTAAGAACAGCAGCTTGATTCTGAAGTGTGTTAGTAGCTGGCTGTTTTTGCAGAATGGTATATAAAGAGTATTTTATCGAAGCTTGTGTGAAGTCTAGCTCCTCGTGAATCTGTATTCAAAGAAAACATTTGGTCTACAGTCACGTTCCCCTCAATAGGATTTTGAGTTTTTCATTTTGGTAGAAACATGGAAAACTCAGTTGGCTCCTATCTTCCTGCAGTTCTTTCCAGAGCTAACTTGTTACTTTGATCTATTTCAGAACACTACATTGTTTAAGAAGTCATTTTCATTTTTCTCCTCCCATTTATAACACTGAAAGTACAATAAAAAAAGTTCTTCATTGTTTTGAACTCTGACTCTCAGTCATTAATTTAGTTCCTGGTTCTGCAGGATGCTCTGCATTAGTACAGGCCTTTTCCCTGCCTATAGATCCTGGACATAAAGAAAGCAGTATTTTCTGTATTATTTTGTCTCTAGTTCATGTAGAGACTTAATTGAAGCCAGTCAGCCCAGGTTCTACTTTCAAATTGACAAGAAATATATATATATATTTAACGAAGTATAATTTCAAAATAATTTGATGTCTTTCCTTCTTCTACAAAACAATAGCACAACCATAATTAAGAAGTTGTGGGATCATATTATCCCTTCCCTTCCCTTCGCTTCCCTTCTCTTCTCTTCCTTTCCCATCATGAAATGATTATGTCAAGTAGAACAGTTGAAAATTGGGACATATTTTTAGTAAGTAAATCTGCCTAAAACAATAAAAGGAAAATGAGATAAGAAAAGAACCTTCTGTATTCAAGGGGCAAACTAGGTGTTTGATTGCATATGGTGTATGATGTCAGTGGTGGAAATGATAGCAGTTTTGACTTATTTCAGTAAATTTCACTGAATTTCACTGAATAGCATGACTTTCCCTTGACATAAAGCCATCCACCAGCTACTAAATATTCAATATAAGCAACAAAAAATTTGTTTTGTCTGACGAGTAGGAATACTTACAATTTATGTAACACTTCCTATGTTCACAATGAAAGATCAGAGGTCAGAAAATACGTCTACAAGAAAAGACATGAAAGAAAATCTTACTTTAGATGAGAGAATATGAAAGGGTAGCAGAAAAAGCAGTTTTCAAATACATAAAGAGTTCCTGTAAGGAAGGTAGGGAGATGAGAAATAATGGTTTAGAATTGAAATACAATTTTATCTAGGTGATAAAAGAAAACCTTTTGGTTTTGAGGACTAGTAAGGTCTGGGATTGTTTAGAATCTCCACTATGTGATCTTTGTATGAAATTTCAGCTAACTATTCCTCTGAAATATTTTAAGTTTGGCCAAATGATGTGGTAATGAAAAAAAATCAAGATACGTTGAGACAAATGCAAATTTAAGTCCTCTTACTTGAGAAACTTTTAAGTGTCAGCGAGAAACAGGTGGTTAAAAAGAACTGATAGGAGGAATGGGAAAGATATGATAAATCTTCCCTTGCCACAAAGAAATATTCCAGATAGCTATCATGTTTTTCCATATTATCTCTCTATTGTAAGAATTTTCCCATTCACAATCATGTCTGATGTCCTGACCCGGGTGAAAATATGATTCTGATATCTCTTTATTAATGAGGGCACCATGATGTCAGTCATCTGACAGTCCTGCATCCAGTGACACCATTTGATAGAGATGGTTTGCAACCTTTGAACATATGTACAGTTGGTCTGACCTAGAAAAATGGTTGAGAACCTGTGTTTTAAGAGGAGTGACACGATGAGGAATAGTGTGCAATAAAGTGTGCATTTTTCATAAAGTAATGTGTTTCAAGAAACGAGGCAACAAAGCTGAAAAACAATAGATGTTGGCCCCTTTTATGTTTGATATTTTATTAGAGACTTTCCAACTCAGACTCAATAATCTTTAAATAAAGGTAGAGTATTTTAAATTTACAGGACCTTAAAAAATAGACCCAAATGTACAATATGGAAAACATCTTTCCACAGTAGTTTTCAATGGTATATTGATTTCTATAAACAAGATCTTTGTTATGAAGTAGACTGTTCATTTGATGGAATTATAACTGTGTAAAAGAAAAGTTTACTGGTAGCTCCTTTAAAGCAAAATGATCTAGCAGTATATAGTAAGTAAACACAGAAAATTATTTTCAATATCTATATTCCTATCTATTAAAATAGATGCTCACAGCAAAATATAAGACTGTCTGTTCAGGAATATATTTTAAAAGTTTGACTTTTACAGACAAAAATTACAAATTTCCTAATATCATGATCCTCTTTATCTTTTCATTACTGCTTGCTATACTGAGCAGTGCATGAAAAGAACTGTAAGTGATTTTTGTAGCCTTGGCACAATCAAGAATGTGCCTGCTGCTCTTGAACTCTGTATGCTTCCCTTAGATTTTTGCCTTTTTTCTTCAAGACGGTTTTGAGTGAAATGTTCATTCCCATCTATACAACTTTTTTCTTTTTTGTTGCTTTTTCTTCACCCATTATTTGTGATTGAAATTGAATTTTGGTGTGCACTAATGCTTGTGTTGTAATAGCAGCCTTATTCTGACAGTAGCAGCCTAGAAATAACAGTGTACAAAAATGTTTCATCTAAGATTATCTCTATGCAGAAATGTTATTTTAGTCCAGTTCCCTATTACAAACACACAAAAAATAATAGTAGAAAACCATCGCATGTAGGCCAGACAAATTTTCCAAAAAATTAAAACTTGAGCTGCCTTTTTTAAACATAACCTGTAAAGCTCATTTTATTTCCAGTTCTTTATTTTTAAACTCGCTACACACTTCGTAGTCGAAGACAAGAAAAATCTGGACCCAATTTGCCCCATCTTTTTGCTTAGACCTTGGGTTTATTTTAGCATTGTGTTTGTCCTGGAGCAGGGTGAAAGCAATAAATTTCAAATCCATACACACACATACATATATATATGTGTATATATATATATGTTCTAGGGTTATTAGGTGAATTGCCCATGAAACTCAAAGAAAGTATAAACATTTATACCTTTACACATTTTCACTAAAAAAATACATTTTAAAACAGACTATGCCATAGTTTCCCTGGGAGATTTACAGTAAAGGTATTTTTAAGCAAATAACTTTGCACATATTGTTAGTCATGTCAAAGTTTGCTGAGATGAGCCTAGTGATGGCCAACCCTCTGTTTTCTGGAGGGAAAGAAAAAGGGGGAAAGACTGTTCTCAGGTGTACCAACCTGCTCTTCTCCTTATCCTCCATCCTTTGCATTTCTCAGCAGGAATATGTGTTTCAAGATAAAAGGAGAACTTTATCTGAATCCATACCAAGTTTCAGAGACATTCTATGGATTTTAACTGCTTCTGATTTCCAAGCTAAAAGGATCTAGAATACATACCTGAAGATCTAGTAGCCATTTTCCTCATTGCTTTCCTGACCTGAATGTAGTTTTTGTTGAACCATCCAAATCCACAAAAATTCTGGACTACACTGCTAATTTAAATAAAACTGAGGGATAAAAAACAAAACAAAACAAAAAAACCAACACAGTAAAGGACATGATTAGATACAGTATAGATTTCTCAATTAGTTTCTGTTTTTTTAATGAAGTTTCCATGAGTATTTTTAACAATGGAGTTTTCATTCAGCACTTTAAATCAGATTTACATTCTGTAATTTACGACAGAATGTTGTCAAGAAATGGGTATATTCCCTCAAAAATTATTTTTTATTTCAACCAAATGAATGAGAATGATATCAGTCTCCATAGTATTTCAAACTAAAACAACTGATAATGTTCTACTTATCTTAAAGGCTGATAATGATCCATGATGATTACTTCATAGAGTAAATAAGCATCCTTTAAGTAAAGCAACCTACTGAACAAAACTTATATCAGTCTTCTAGTAATCATTCAGATTGTGAGTAGTGGCTGCAGTCTCATTTCTCTACTTGCTATTTCTCAGGTAAATTTGATCTTGCATTTTTGTTTCCCAGAATCTGGAAAGCATTGCCTTACTCAATTTTTAATTACTATTGTTTTGCATGTACAAATAAAAACAAAACTGACAAAATTGCAGTCGCTGTGTCATTTAGTATCTTATGAATAGCACTTTCTGCAATTTGTCATGTATTTGAATAATTAAAATCTAGTATAATGTCTAAATAGTAAATTTGTGACATTTGTAATGCCTTATGCACAATGCCATTACTTCCCTGCTATGATAGATTTCCTGCTTTTGCTATCTCTTGCTTGCAGTTTATCATATGACCATAAATTTTGTGCTGGGGGAACAAAACAGAAACTGAAGCTCAGGAAGAGGGAAAAACAAGAATGTGACCTGAAATATCATCATTAGAAAGGCTGCTTCTTTATAGAAAGTGTAATTAAAAGGAAAAATGAGTTTCAAAAAATTGTATGAGTACTCAATAGCATTAATGAAAGCTTATTTATGTTCAAGTTACAAAAATATTCTTTATGAATATGAAAATAAAGTAATCATATCCAGTATTACATTTTTGGTTAAATGCTTGTCGAGGTCCATGATTCCTTACACAAAAAGTCCTTTTGAAGATTTGGAATCTACTTTTAAAAAATATTCTTGTTTCAACGGCATTTTTAATAACATTTGTGCTTCTCCAGAATTTTCTGGTATCAACATTTCAAAATCTCTAGAAATGACCCTTTCAGAAGACAATTGGCTTTCCAAATTCTTTGTTCTGTTCAGTCAACAGTAGCTAAAATACCTGCCTTAGAGTACATCTTTTCTACTTGCCAAACATGGCATGTTTATCTGCAGAAATAAAATAATCGTTAACAGTATGTAGCAAAACCATGTAAGTAATTTTTTATTTTGTAGCTGAACAAGTGTTCAAGCTAGTTGTCTACTACGTTTGTTTCTTGTTTCTACTTATTTTCAGCCTATGCCCACGACTAAGGAGGTGGAACATTAGTGTCACATCATGGATACATCTTAATGAGAATATCAATAGTTATTGTAATTATTGGCGTAATTATTCCTGTCCAAGGCATTTTCTTACACTGTAACATTGTTTTGCTTTATGATTCTGTGGTCACCTTCAGCCACATTCAGCCTGTATATCAGTGAGCACAACTTTTTAGTTGTTTGTTTTAATTTGGCTAGCACTTTTTACAGTTACAGGACAGATAAATGGCATTTTTTCTATCTACCCACTTTCTAAGATAGCTAATCTTGTAGTAACTTTCCATAATACATAGTGGTTTTATTCCCAGCTGAATAAAACCACAATTTTTTTCTTCCATGGGTGGACAGAGATGGCTGGAATGGGAGGCAATAGAGGAGAAGCTAAATTCTTCTCCCATATGCAAGAAACCTTTAATTCAATATCTATCCATAGTGTATGTCTATTCAGCTCTTCATCTTTTTGACCTACCAAGTCTGTGGGAAATCAGAAGTTAATAGAGAAAACGGATATATTATCATAAATTGCACAGCATCAAAAGCATGGAGAGATGGACTTTATTTGCCCTGTTTTTGCAAACAACTTCAATTGCAGTTAAATAATTCACCAAAGCCAGGCTCCATTTCCAGCTCTGCTGATAGACTTTGCATAATGGATTTTGCATTTGGACTTTATCTCAACTTTTCCATCTGTAAAACCAGATAATGATGTTAATCTTTGTACATTTTTTGAGTTACATAAAATAGGAACTGCATAAATTGCTGAACGATATTATTTTTTTTGTATCATTTTGCCTTATAGAGATTTAAAACTGAAGTTCAAATCCTTCTTTGTTCAGCAAATACAAAGTTTCTTCTTAGCACTCGGAAACCATGTACCCTTAAATGCCGATTTTCTGGAATCACATTTGTGATCATTATCACTTTCAATGCATATGTTAAATTGTCTATAATGCGGAACAAGAATAATTTAATTGATCCCAAGATCGCTTTATAGCACTCAAACATCTCCAGGAGTCCTGTTGTATTTTTTATTGTTTTAATTTCTAAGTATTTGGCTTTTTTTCAGATAACATACATAGTTAACATTTAGTGACATGTCACAAGAAGAAAATTTAATTTTAGGTCCATTCTTGTGGAAGTCTGTATAAAACTTGGACACTTAATGTTAGGTTTTGGTACACTTAAGTGGTTTCCTATGAGCAAAATGTAATAGGACAAAAATTAAAGGTGAGCAAATAAGTTGCTGTCAATTAAGCTACTGTTGTGATATCTGAGCTGTCTCTTTTTAACTGCTTTGAACAAAATAAGCATTTTCCATTCTTCTATTTAGAAAAGTTATGTTAGCTTTCGCTTGAGTAGTGGAGTCCTCTTCTCTTGAAGAGCGGGTTAAGATGCCTACCTTGTGAGGGTTTAGTGTCCTGTTGTGTGAAGCATTTAAAGTAAAATCTGTCATTTCTTACTGAAGGAGATAAACCCTACACTCCTTCCACATTTTTTCACAATCCTTTTTTGACAAAGAGTCCCTTCCACTTGAGTGGACAATGATTGTACTACACACTGGATAGAAATAAGAGCTCCACTATGTGGGAAGCATTAAGTAAAGTTAAACCAAATAAAGGAAGGAAAGTTGAGAAATAACACTAGGCAGAAAGAGAATGGGATGGAAGATGTTCCTCTTCATCTTAACGAAGTACTTTTGCAGATGCCCTCCAAGGTCATCCTTGCTGATACAGAAGAGCAGGCTCTCATGGATAGTGTGTAGCCGTGTGTGTGTCACGCACAGAAGCAATAGATGAACCATAAGATCTGAATTCAGTTTTAGTAGAATCGCTACCAAAGCAACAACTCAAATATACATCAGGAATCCACTAAGTAAAGAACTGATCATACTTTCTTTGAAACACTTACTAAATGGCTTAATAAACATGTTTTTAATGGACGGGAAAAAAAATCTTACGAGAGAAATCAACAGGGAAATAATAGCTGATTTTTGAAGGATAATAGTTGTACAGTTTTGTTGGTGGTGTGTGTTTGTTTGTTTGTTTTTGTTTTTTTGTTTTTCCCTACGAAGTGGTTTTTAGTTTGTCTGTAGTGAACTGCCTCGAAAACCTTTCGTCACATATTCAGACTTTCCAGGTAGCAACATCAGGTTTAATATAATATTTTTTTGTTGTTAGCTGGCCTCACTTTATCAGACAGCTGACCCTTTATCATCTGCTGTATCACCTACTTCATCACCTACTTCCTGGCTGATAAGTAGCAAGTGTTTGAGGCAAGACAAGTATCTTGTTGCTTAACCTAGCCGGAAATATGGCAAATGGTCATACAATGTACTTGGCTTGGTGGCAGATAGGACTTGTGTTGGTGGTGTTTGTGCACCAGGAGCCCAAGCCTGTGTGCGTGGCTTGTACTCAAATCCTAGAAGCCATTCTGCGTGACTTGTGTTTGGTTGTTCATGCTACTCTGGTTGTGTGGCTGTAAAACCTCTAACAACTTTAAAATCCTTCCATATTTATTTTAATTCTTGTTTCTGATGTGGTCTTCCTTGTTTTCTAGGACTAAATATGTAATTTCATTTTACAGGTTAAAAAAAAAAAAGTTATCTCCATATGTCAGCCTTTCTGAAGTTATGTCTGCTTTTCAAAAAAAGAAAAAACCAAACTGGGAATACTTGTGTTTTAAGCCACTTCACTTTGCTGTCTATGAATATCTCCTGGACTCTGTATTTTACCCTGTCAACTATGAACTCATATACTGCTCTTCTAAAGTTTACCTCTTCTATGATTGTGCTGAACTTTCTTATCTATGCTTAGAATCTGTTTTTCAGGGTGATTTTTTTTAAAGGTTGCTACTTTAAAGCCAGTGCCACAAAGCCGAAGATTAACTCCCCTAAGATGTTATTTACTTTTTTCCATTTCATATTAATTTTCTTCTTAGTCAAATAAGACAAACCCTCATTTAATACTATCTGTGTATCTGTACTGTTTTTATGCTGTATTCCAGCGGTTTACCCCTCCAGTATCACCTCTGTTTTATGAGTGTGTTTCACTCACAACCAGATGATAACAGTTGCTGTCAGTAGTGTCACATTTGTGTTTTCTACATGTTACTGTCACTTCTGATCTTCTTATGGTGACACTTTTAGTAACATTATTGCCTTGTCCAAGAGCAGAGTAGTGACAAGAGAGTTAGACAAATCTCAGCAGTATTTATCTGCTGTCTGGGATCCAGGCAAAGCTACCCTTTGACATTACGATAACAAGCTGGATTGGCAAATGGAAAGATATCTGTTTCCATCACATGGTAGCCTTTCAAATTACATTGTTGAATGCAGAAAGTTATTTATTAGTTAAATTATGGTCAGCATCCATTATTAAATATTGATTGTTTTTTCTTGTAGTGTCAGATTTCCACACCTAGAAAATTGTGGATTTTTTTTTCAGATTGCCTTACTGCTATTGGCAGATGCATTCTTTATGTTCTTTTCAACATTTAATTCTCCCTTTCTAATGTGAAGTCGTTGTTGCTAATTAGTTATTTTTGCTAATGATGGAAGTGCAATGATTTGCTTTCAGAAGTACTTTATTGGTGAATATAAATGCTTTTCATTTTTGCCCTTTCTTATAAATACCACTAAACCTTACACAATTTTAAGGTGGGCATTTATTAAGTCCTTAGATGCAAAAAGATACTATACAAGTGCAGAAAATGTGATGATGCAGGTGATTTATGTGACATTATAGAAACTCATATACATTTAGAACCCTGTTTTAATGCTGTGTTAAAATGGCTTAACACATGAAGATATCACAAAACCAAGAATCAGAATTTTGTCAGAAATGATAAAACAACAAAAACATCCCATAGAATCAGCATTTTATTTGCCAGTCTGCAGTCCACTTCTATATGTATAAGCACATCTAATTATGTTGCGGTCAGAACTGACCAAGCACTAGCAAAAGTGTTGTGTAGAAAGAAATTCAGACCAAAACTCCCCTGCTGTGTTTGTACCACCCTTTCTGTAGAATCTAAGTGAATACAGAGAATTGGAAAGCACAATAAGGAAATTAGTCTTAGCTCCACTGGTGACTTGGTTATTTTCTGTGGGATTCGTTTGCAGTCAGAGGTCAGATTCACACCCATGCACAGCTCTGATCCTACCGGAGAAGTACCATAGTTGTGACTGTAGCCTATGACATAAGAATAAATGAGGTTAGTGGCAATGAAATGAAGTTGATAGATTACTTGTATTTAATCTCTAGTGTTAAAGTGTGAGGTGGTATAGCTGCTTTCATAGATTTCGGTTTCATGCCGAACACTGAACTTAGCACAATAGTTTATTTTTCAGTAAAGCATAATGTGTTTGGCCAAGTTTATTTCCCAAAGGGTTATCCAGTCTTGCTTTGAGTCCATGGCAGAGAATCCAATTTTTCAGTAATTTGATCCAATGGTCAAATATTCTTACTTTGAAGTTCATGCGTTACATTCAGTTTTCAGCTGTCTGTGGCTAGATATTTTGGTTAGAATTATTTCTGCCGAAGCCTGGAAAGCTTCATTGTTATAGGCACAGAGACAGATAATCACAGTTGTGTTGCTTCTTAAGCCAACTAGTATCTTTAAATTTCATTCAATGTCTTTGAATTTCACTCAAAGATCTGGAGTTAGTGGCCAGCATTGTGCAGCAGCACAGCAGCAGTTCCGGGGGGAATCATGTGGGCTCCTGTCTGTCATGAAGACCCCAAGCTGGTGTCCCCAGAAGACAGCACCTCTGCACCCCTTCCTCCTCTTCCAGTGAAGTCAGAACAGGACAGTGGTCAGATCCCAACCCACAAATTGTTCCCCAAACTGCATTTGGAAATGTACCACTGGCACCATCTCTTACAGGAGCTATTTTGGTTCTGATCATGCTGATGCTACAGCTAGCTGTGTCTGTGCTTTCTGTGCGGGGTGCTCTAAGTGATTGAGACTGCATTACCAGGGCTTATGATTCCAAGAAGACAATTTTACCTTAATTAGGTTAAAATGCTCTTTGGCATAGAGGCAGTATTTGTTTGTTTATGAAGGAAAAACACTTCTGTGTTTCTTAATAAGCTGAATGAGTTAGCCCTTTAACATTTCCTTTGTTTCATTGTAAAACATTTTTTTCCATCCTTCAATTGCTTTTTTTCAGGTTATTTAGATTTAAAATCCTAATATTAGATATGCATGCAGTATTGCTGTGTTAGTTTTACAAATTTCTTATGTACTGTTTAAATCTAAGCATATCCCTTTTTTATACATTTTTTTAATACACCTTTTTGCTGCAGTTCTATGTACACTGGTTTGCCTCAGTCTGAACCAAAAAATAACTGCTTTCCAGGTCATGGGCACTTATACTTAATAGGCGTCCTTTATGTTCTTTGCTAATTGTTTATTTTTCCTCATTCATTTTCCTCATTTATTATTTCTCTTATAGTCTGCTTTGATCATTGTATTTTATAACAAATTATTGATAAAAAGGCTTATAGCATAGCCTACATCTGCTAGTTTAATTATGATTTAATCTGACAAAGCTGTGCTAAAGATGTTGCTCTTGATGACGACAGCTCTGATTTGACTTCTGTCAGTTCTGAATTCATTCCATGCTTATATTGCTCAGTCTTGGTTTGTTTTCATGATTAATGAAAAAGCTCTATCCCTACAAAAAGCTATTGCACATAAATAGTTTGCTTAATCAGGAAGATCTGTAATTTTATAAAAAAATTGAAATAAGCCTATAAGGTAATTATCTAATCACGGATTATCTATACAAAACCTTTTGCAAACCATGTCAGGACTTTGTATAATGCAAATACCATTTATGAAATGAACTTAGAGCAACATGAGACTGGGTATGATTTGTCTGCTTTTTATTTTGTTTTCATCTGTGTTTGTTCTAAAATATCAACATCACGTTAAAGAAAGGAAATACAATTCAGCTGTTGTTGGAGTTTCATTTGATGCTCTCACTGGTGTTTTGCTCTTATCTTCAGTGTACAGTGAACCATTGATTTTTTCTAAAACATAAAGTTCACAGAAGATGAACTACAATGTTATTTCCATAAAAATATGTACAAAACAAAATTGAAATCCACATACGTATTCTTGCTAGAAATGCTTAGGCACTCATCCATTCAGTGAAGAAGCTTTACCCTGAGAGCTGTCTCACAAAAAGAGCATCTCCTATGTGCAGAACTTGAAGAGATCCCTTCACAATCAATATTCAGTTACAAGTATCATACACAAGAATTTGGGAAATGGTTTCAACTAATGACTAAATCAGAGAAAATCGTGATCTACTTGTTTGTATTGTGGAAGTAAAAAAATTGGCTCAATTTCCTCAATAAATTATTCATTGGAAGTTACTCATTCATCACTAACAAAAATGTGTCTTCAAATGTTTCATCTATTTGGTGTTTCATGTGCAGGAGAAAACAGAATTTACAATCTCTGTCATTCTTTCAGCTGTTCTAGAGAAATAATCTAAAGATAAGTCCTTATTCTCACAGGAAGAGTAAGCCTCTATTCTTCCACCCCCACAAATAAATAAAATTTATTCCAAATATAATATGCCCCAGATTTGGGGGGGAAAAAAAAAAAAGTGAAGAGACTGTCAATACCAAGCAATGTTCATTTAGCACGATACATCTGTTATGTTCTCATGACTGTCTTAAATCAGGATATGAAATGCTCTACAAATGTCTATGAGACTAGAAACCAGGAGAGTATTTGGTAGCATACAGAAAATACTGAGGTGAGCATGTTATCTCTTCCCATTTTCTTGGCTTATTTGTTCTCATTTAGTAACTCTTTGAACATGCAGTCAGCACTAGGAAAAGATTTTGAAGTGGTCAACGTACCTTCCTTACTGTGTGAATTTTTCCAACATGGCTTCGAATAATACTAGAAAAAAAAAGTTGCAGGGAGAATTAGCAATTAAAGGACTGTCACTGTCATCACAGCCAGTTGAATGTGGGAAGCAGAGTGACAGTAAGGGGGATTTAACTTGCATCTGAAGATGTCGTGGTTTAACCCAAGTTAGCAATATAACCACGATAGCTGCTCGCTCACTCCGCCCCACACCCCACCCCCAAATACGGGAGAGAATTAAAAGGGAAGGGAGAAACTTGGGTTGAGATAAACACAGTTTAATAAAACAACAAAATAGCACTAATATACTACTACTACTAATAATATATATAAAATGGAAATAGAATATAAAATAAAAGATACTCAATATGATTCCCCATGAACTCCATCCACACCGAGCAGCCAGTCCCAGGAAACAACACCTGAGCCCAAACAGCCAATCCTGGAGAGAGAAGAGAGAAAAAAGCAGGAAAGCCCAGAGACCTCTGCAAAATGGCAGGATGGCAAAAGGCCAAACTAAAGAAAGTCCTGAACAGAACTCCCCCAAACAGGTCTCCATCCTGGCTCCAACTGAACTTAGCTGGAAGATCCCAAGTCTCCTTAAATATGTAGCATGACACTAATGGGATGGATGTCAGTCAAGGTCTGCCCCATCTATGCCCCCCTTACTAGCCACCTGTGGGCAGAAAGCTCGGAACCAGCCATGGCTCTCAAACCAGAGCAATTAGAAACATTAACTCTGTCCCAGGGTATTATCTTCTTGTTCTCAAACTAAGTCCAAACAATGACCGTGCTAGCTATAAAAAAGGGAGGCTTCTAACTGTGTGATGGAAAATTAGCTAGTTTTCAGTCAAACCAGCACAGAAGAGAACTTCCAGGCCGGCGGAGTCTGGAACTTCTCCAGAGGGATCAAATATGACTGGAAAAGTACACATTATGTATGCTGTAGCCTCCTAGTCACTTACGAAGCTGAGAAAGAAAAAAACAAACAAAAAATCCCACCACCACCAAATAGAATAAAATATGGAGAAATAAACTCATATTTGGAGCAGTTTACACATCAAAGTGTGAATACTGAACTGTTAGATGAAGCTAGAAGGATGGACAGGAAGTCCAAGCAAACAGACAATGTTGACATATTTTCTTCTAAGCCTTCAGAAATAATCCTAGAATATTTTATTAAAAAAACCCAGAATTTACACAGAACTATTTTCAAGCATCTTTGTGTACCTAATGCCTGAACTGTAGAGCTATATTATGTGCAAACAGAGAGGTGATAAATACTGCAGAAATGAATTTCCTCAATACCAAAATAACACATATATTTTCATGCTGCCATTATGAAGCTTCCTCTGTTCATTTTGTTATGTCAAATTACTAATAGATCAGTGACAATTTTATGTGTATCACAATAAAAAGGAAGAACTTATTTCTTTAAAATGTACATTTCTAATTAAGATGATGTTTATTTAAGTCAATACAATGCATTCATGCATATATTAAGTCTAACTTGCTATAATAAAATATCCAAGAAATTCACCAGTGTGTTCAACATTTGAATATACTGATGATAACCTTCACCACTGCCTGTTTTGCTAAGTCATGACAATTATGTTGTACCATATATTTGCTTATAAGGATATTTTTCTTAAATACAAGAACTCCTAAGCAAAAAAAAAAAAAAAAAAGAGAAAAAAAAGTGGACTACTTTGGTGACCATGGTATTCACAGGGGTTTTTTACACTTTGGACATTTGGTGATCCATTAAAATCTTGACACCATCAGGGAGTTAGAGAGTTCAGAACATATGTAAGTAATGTGAAAATTAAAAATGTTTTCAGTTTGTCCTCATTCCTTCCTGTTAACTGTCTTGAAAGATCATACTTACTGAGTGCCCTGCCAGTTCTTATTTGGACTTGAAAAATAATAAAATACATTCATTTTTGTAGTGGGACAGTTATTGAAGTATTCAGGTCTCAAAGTCCTCATGATTTGGATATTAGTTTATATAAGAAATTATCTGAGAGATACGTAAGTGATATAAATGGTAGAGAATCAGAAGCAAAGCCATTGCTTTCTTGTATACAACACTTAATGTTATTGCTTTATAGAAAAGTTTTAAGCAGAAAAGTAGAAGTAAAAAATGCTTCCATCGTGGTAACTTTCATGCACTTATTCTTTTTTTCATAAGAAGATAAAAGATTGACTGATAGGTGCAGTTTTCTATGCATTATTTTTAAGTCTGAAGGTCAAAGTGAAGCAGCTGGGCTGAAATAAAAATTGGAAAGTTAACTAGTAATAACTTTCAGGAATCAATCTATTGTAGTAGAACAAGACAGGAGTGGTTATGAGGTAGTGAAGGTCGTAACTACAAGGCTTCATCTGCAGACTCATGAAATGTTTTTACAGTGTTAGAACTTGGAAATTTAGAAGATATTCCTTCTCCATGAAGGACAGTAAGATGGTGCTGATTCCAAGATTACATGTCTTTCCAAAACTGTCATAGGGCGTTAATCATACTTGAGTGTGACTAAATATCTGTAAAATTTTATATCACTGTTTTGAAGTGTAATAAGTTAAGTTGATTTTGATGATCAAATGATAATGAATTAGTCATAATATTCTGCAATTTTTGAAATACTAGTAAGATAGAAGTTACATGTCTACTAGAAGTCTTATTCGGGTTAGTTTTTTAAATCTAAAAGACATGCAGTAATTAAATATTTAAGGATGTCCAGCTTTGGAGATATTCAAAAGACAGAGCACACATGTACAGAGCCCTGAGCATCCTGCTTTTAGCTGACCCTACTTTGAGCAGGGATGTTGGGCTAGGCAATCTCCAGATTCAGCCCTTCCAGGCTCAATGATTCTGTGATTGTCTGATTTTATATTGAAATTTAATATTTAAAATTTTGCTTTTACAGATTTAACTAAATTTTTACACCATTTTCAAACACAGTTTTGCTCCATAATAGAAAGCTGTAAAGCACTATTTTTACCCCTCCAGAAATCTGGTCACAGCAAGGAAAAGCTATTTCCCAGATTTGGAATCAAATCAATGAAATAGTAATAATTAATAATGAATGTGGTAATAATACTGTGGTAATACAAACTTACATAAAATGCATGCTCATAATATCCTGACTGAAGTAACAAACTTTGTTTTTAATAACTATATTTTTGCTTAAAGTGTAAAGTACTGGGATTACTCTTAGTTATTACAGATTAAAAAGAAATATTTTGCACATCTGTGGTTTCCCCCAATTTCCATTGATCGTTTCAAATATTTACTATTACTGTACTTCTAGAATTTCTTTCCGAATAACACTATAAATGCAAATCATATTAACATATAGTATTAAATGACTATTAGTGTATAGTCACAGAAAAGCAATGGTCCTGTGCTGTATGATAAAGTGTGTAACTACAAATAGTTTCAATCAGAGGAAAGCAACTGAGGAAAAGTACATTAGGAGCCTGAATAAAAAAGCTATTTGCAATCAGTTACAGCTGAGTGCAACAAAAATTACTTTCGAGGAATCAAAGGAAATTAATGATTGACCAGTGTAACCAAAACATCCCACGGCATGTTAAATTTTTAATACCATGCTACTTCTGCCCAAAACAATCTGAGGTTTGGCATATATCCACCAAAATAGCTCATCACTAATTAATTTGGCATGTCATTTTGCATAAAATTAGTAATTAATACTAGTCACCATGCACTGGAGTAAACTGTTTTCAGTTACAGCTTCAGTGTCAGTAGTTTCAAAAGCTTGATGAAATGGTCATTTTTTATTATTCTTAGAAGAGAATTTGCACATTGAAAAAGGTATTGCAGTCAGAAGGAAGTATATATCAAAGTTTATAGACCAAATTTATTTGAGGTTGTTCAAGGTCAATGAATTTTTTTCCCTCCACTTCTTTGAAATTATGAGTAATAGAATATGAATAACTGGTACTCCAGCTGAAATGAACTACAGTGATATGTAGCACTATATTTAGCTGTCTTCTAAACTGTTGCAGTCTCATTAAACAGGCCCTAAATTGAACATGCATTCTCCACGATTTTAGGAGCAACCATTACCCCAAGGTTTTGCAAATTGATTCAAAGAATCTTCAGTAATTATTACTCAAGATGTCGAAATAATGCGATCTTTGAAGAAGCAATTAGGGTAACCATTGTAAACAGAGGTTTTGAATAATAATAAAGTCAAGTAAAACTTGGAGTTTGCTTTGTGAAAAAGAAAAAAAACCCCGCTATTTGAAAAGAGTGGTTTTGGGGTCATTTTTCTAATCTGTCTATCCCTCCAAACTGAGGTTTATAACTGTAGTATAATGATTTGCAATTGTGCAATCCCAAACCTCAGAGGCACTGAAATGCTTTAGTTAAAAAGCCCAGAGAGTCATTGAAAGGTAACAGTACTCTGTGAAGGTCTGCAATGAGCAGGAACAGCCTTGTAGCAGAGAAGTCAGAGACTGGAAGATCACTATTAATTAGATTAATAGCAGTGAGCCCATGGCCATGTTTCTTCATCTTCAGTTTCTCATATTGCCTCTCATTTTTTCTGTGATACTTTTTTTCTTATTCCTAATTAACACTTTTTAACACTTCCCCCCCACTTGGCTTCTTTTGCTTTTTTTAATTTTTTCATATATTTTGTTTTCATTCTTCTTTGTATGTGGGATTTCCCTGTTGTCTTATATCTCCATTCATTTTCTCTGGTCCTTTCTTCCATTACCTCTCTCCCTTCACTGTTACCTTCTCCCTTTGCTTTCTGTTTCCTTTCATTCATTGTGCCATGTGTCTAATTTCCCCTTGTTTAACTATTGGTTTTCTGTCAAAAAGGACTCCTCCAGCACTTCTGATAGTGCTTCCCCATTCCACATGAACCATTTGAGTGGTGCCATTCAAAGGAATGTTTTTTTTACTGTTCTACCCAAAATGTTTGTATTCTTTTCAAAACTATGTGGTTCAGTCTGCTCTGAGCACATAATTTAGGATTGTAGCTGCAGTAAAATGTCATGACAGCAGTTTAGATGATTACAATAGTACCCTATAAAGTGTGAATGTTGTAACATACAGTAGGTCTAAATCTCTTAGTGTAATTTAGGATCTTTTTTAGTAACTTGTAATCCACATGTGCATCAATCTGCACTGAGTTTTCCTCTTTAGAGATGATGGAGTGTAGTACAGTGATATGCAACAGTTTTACTGATTTAAACATACGTTACCATGCCAGCTCCCAATCTAAACTTTTATTAGAGGTACAATTGCTTTTTCTTCCATGTTATTCCTTTAAGGAGGGCAGTGCAGGCCAATACGTTTGAAAACTGGGAGTTCTCACACAGAATGAGCTTACAGGGCAAGGTTATCTGCAGTCTCTAAGCGCATAGCGTCAGTATGCCTTTGGATCATTCCTTTAAAAAAAAACCTAAGCAATCTCAGCCTATGGTCTAGATGGAAGAGTTTCCCCCACCTACCATCAAGGGAAATACTAGCGTGAGTGTTAGTAGGTGTCTACTTCCCGAAATAGTGACTTGAGTAGAAACTTTTTTTTTCTGAGAAATTGCCATGTAAATGCTGTTCTAAGCGCTGGATTCCATTCTCATGGTGTGAGAAGTTTTTCAGTAAGCAGGATACCCTGGTTTGAGAGCTATGGGGTAACAGAACTTCTGGTAGAGCTTTGGTTTTGAGCAGAATTTTTTTTAATAGAAAGTAAATTGTGATGCTCTAGGCTTTCATATCAAAATTTGGACAGCCAGCAATAGAAGGAACATTTATTATTTCTTTCTCTACACTGTTGTCAGAATGTTTTTGCACAGGAATATGATATCGTGAAGTGCAATGTTACACACTGAGAGACTAAGGAATTTCTGTTAGAACTTGTTATGAGCCTTATCTTTTGGGAATATAAAGAAGAAAAGAAAGAAGACCCATCTTTATGAGTCAGAGGATATCAATGAACACCCATGAAAAAAAGAAATGTAGTCACTGCATGAATTGAGAAGGTATTTCCACTAGTGACAGAGAGAAATTTGTGCATCGAGGAAGAATATTTTTTTAAAATGTAACTGATTTTCATTTGGAAATCAGAAGTGGATTTCTAATCTCTGAGGAGAGGGTTTAGAACTACTTTCCATGAAGGCAGGGTAGCTAGAAATAAAGATGAACACAAGTTCAATTTATAAACTGTGGTTGCTTGTTATCACAGGCAATAATCTGGTGATCTCTTTGGCACTTTCTGTGGAACTAATGTAGAAGTGGCCACTCAATAAGAATTATTAATGTTTCCATCCTCATTATTCACTGTTATTCGCGTTTCAGCTTACTTCTTACATTTCACTTTTGGAGAATGTCTCAGCTCTCTCCATTTTCTTGAAGTCCCTGACACCCTGACATAAAATCAATGGACATATATTCGCTCTAAACTTAATAACACTCTTTACCACTTGGATGAAGTTAGTAAGAAGCAGTTTATTTTCTCTTGCTGCATCACTGAATGGTTTGCAACATTGCCTTCTAGTTCCTGATAGCACAGGGAAATAAAAAGCCAAATTCTCATACCTCTATAATGTAGAGTTCACTCCACCACAGCGTGTATGTTCAGGACATTTTTTTTTTCTTTGCAAAAGGAGACTTTTTTTTTTTTTAACTTTAGGTGATTAATTATTTCATAGTACATTATGAGAGTGCACTATTCCTGACTAAGCTACATTTTCACTGAGGCTCTGTGATATACAGACAAGCTTCCCTTGATACAAAGCATGATTTTAATACCATGACAATGGATCTATTGGGGGAAAAATGCTTTCTGTCGCCTGAAAGTGAGTTTACAAAAACTTATCAAGAAAGAAACTTTTAAGTCAACTTTCCAAGTGAATCAGTGCAGTTATGGATTTATGCTGAGCTAGTAGAAGAGTTTGTAACTTGGAATTAGCTGAAATACTAGTAATAGTATTGAATGAGTTTATTTTATCCAAAGGAATAAACTGAATCAAATCTACTGATATAGATGTCACATACACTTGCTAATGAAAAGATAGGAAAAATGACTATCTTAATTATTAAAATACAAGTGGCTTTAAATAGCTGAATTAGTGAAGAAAAAAAAATAACATCTCTGGTGGAAAAACAACATTTATTTTCCCAAATATGTAAGTAAGTATTTCCAAATAAAATATAAAAGAGCCATTTATAAACAAACATCTCATTCCAAAAGGTGATCATTCTTCACAAAAAGATTAGGAATTTAAAGCATAATTTAACTGATCTGGAGGAATGCTGTTATATACCTTACCAGTCATAGACTCATAGAATGATAGAACGTCCTGAGTTGGAAGGGACCCACAAGGATCATTGAGTCCAACTCCTTTCCCTGCATATGACAACCCCACCGTTCACACCATGTGTCTGAGGGCCTTGTCCAGTCTCTTCTTGAACACTGTCAGGCTTGGGGCCATGACTGCCTCCCAGGGACCCTGTCGTTACATAGACAGGAACTTTGCCGTTCATTTTGTTATTAACACACTAAGCCCTGTTACTGTAGAACTTTTGTAGCATATTATTGATTTTGGAGTAAGTTATTTGGTGTCTGTTTACCTAAAGTGCAAGAGGGCACTCTAAAAACACATTGCATTTTCAGATACCAAAATAGAATTTAAAATTATGAGTTAAGACTCTCTCACTTTAAAATGCTTTTTTGTACATTAAACTTTTCTTGGTTTTGTTGTTAAAGAAAATAATTCTCTTAGAAAAGAAGTGCAGCATGTCCATTCAGGAAGAGGTCTGTGTTTTGCAAATGGAATCAGAAGTAGGAAGCTAAGACAGGAAATTACCTCCACTTCAATACTAAAAGGCTCTCTACTGTCTGGTATGTACTTATCCTGTAGTGTCATACTGAAATGTTTAAGTATACATACATTGAAAGTCTCCATGATCTAGAAAAATAATTTATAATTAGACAAGTAGATTTTCTTGTAATATATATTTCCTATTCTCCTCAAATATTGCATCCATTTTTTAAAAAATAGCTTTTTGCTCGTGTTCATTAGTTCAATATATTTCTTACTTCTCTTAGCTTTCAATGTGTTCTATAACAAACATACTCACATGCTTCATTTAGACTGCAAAATAATTTTGAAGCAACTATTAACATAGCTGAAGAGAGAACATATGTCCTTTTTCCCAGCTTATATTTATGAGGAGAATCATTCTTTTTGGTTTCTATTGTATTACCAGTATCAACCATTAAGAATCCACTATTCAACAGAGAGTAATGACATTATATAAAACCAATAAACTTTTAGGAGGGGGTTTTATTTTATTTTATTTTATTTTATTTTATTTTATTTTATTTATTTTTTATTTTATTTAATTTTATTTTTTATTTTTTAAATTTAATTTAATTTAATTTTATTTTATTTTATTTTATTTTATTTTATTTCCTGCTTCTGAGTCTGTGTGTTACATTCAGTTCATATTTTCAGTCTTTCTCTTCACAAGCACAATCGTCTTTGTTTATATTTTTACAAAAATGAAGGTGACAGCTAGACCAAGGAGAGATATTTGTGTGAAAGCAAGGCAATATTAGTCTTCTGATAAAATATGAAAATTTGCTATAGTGTTATTGCTTGCCATAATCAAGTAGCAAACAAAGAAGGAGCTGTGAATAATATAATGGCAATTTATTGTTTTGGGTTTAGATATTAATTGTAACAAAAGGTTTGGAGCCCTTGCCTATGACAGTGGAAGTAATAGATGACAATATATTTGTGAACTTACTGCATCTGCTACTTCCACCAAGAAACTGGTGTTCAGAAGAATTCACTAGTAAGGAAAACATACTTTGGCTCCTAATTTTGCTAATTCTTTTGCAAATATTTTATTCTGTTAAATTTTGAGTGTAAGATAATTTATAGACAGTAATTCAGTATCTGTCTCCATTCGTAGCCAACATGTGGCCTCACAGAATGTGCAATATGATACTTGGAATATATAAAAGCATACACACAAGTATGTTATTTACTGTATTTTGTAACAGAAAAACATTAATGGGTTTACTCAGAGGATACTCACAGATACTGAAAATTTCACTCATGGCTACATTTCATCAAAGCAATATGGATCAATCCACAAGCTTTTTTTTCAAGAAGGGTGTCCCATCAAAATGAAGGAACCAAAGCATAAAGTAAGATTAATGAATGCAGTCTCAACATAAATGTCAAAAAATCCAAATAAAACCATACACAGTACTGTCATAGGGACAGCAATAGAGACATTATGATAAAAGCATAATACAGGCATTACCAAGATGTTTCAATGTTGTATATCTGTGTTTATACATATCATTAAAGGTGTATATCTATACATATCCGTATCTTTAAATCTTCTCAAAAGCCTGGCCCATTTAAGAACCAGTTTATAACGAAGCCTGCACACAGGAAGGGAATATTTTGTCCTTAATAATCCTCAGCACTGACACTTCCATTGGAAGAATTACCGTGATTGTACAGAACAGTCTCCAAGGCACTTACAGATCTTCTCTGGTGGCCTTGGCACGTGGAGAAGGTAGATGCTTTACCTCCCCCTATGTGTTTAATAGCACAGTTTAAAAGCATGGTTTCCAAGACAACTCCCTTGGAAAGTGTGTTGTTCTGAACATTTTTACCTGAGACTAACTGGAGAGCTGAAGGGAGATTATAGCTTTTGCGTCATTCGTTCACCTCTGCTTTGAGAACAGGCTAGTGTTGGTGTTGCCCTTTACTTGTCTTTACTCCAAAGCAGTGTTTGCAGACTAAAACACTATTAACTGGTCTAAAAAACAAATCTGTGTTTCTTATAGAAGGAAAACACATAATAGATGCCAAATATTTTTTTTGTATATACAGTGCTCAAAGTGGAAGAAAAAATGGGGTGAAATGAGACTACAGGTAACCACAGCTAAACAAAGTAAGGAACTTGCTGATCTCAACAGGGTCACTAAGATAGGGACTTCTGCTTTATGTCCACCATTTAGTTCTGAAACCTTCCCTTGTCTGAGAGTCAGCAGTTTACTCTCATAATTGCAAGATTTCACTTATAAACTCAGCAAGATCTTGCTGTTATGACGGGGAAGACCTCTCAGCTTCCACATCTTGCTGAGTTGTGGGAGTTGGATGACCCTGGGAGATCGATCTTCCTGAATGGCGTGACCTCCAGGCTCCCCATGAGCTCAGAACTTGGGCGTATCTTGCATTGTGCAATATTTTGCACTGGCAGTGGCAGCTGGATCACAGGTCAAGGAGGAAGGTTTCTTCCTCTTTTGTTCTTTTTCTTCTTGGCTCCTCTCTGCTCTGTTAGCCTGAAACAGTCAGCTAATTTGAAGTAGCTTTCTCTTACTTCTGCAACAAGCTTTAAAGTCATCCATGGTGCTTAGGGCAGTTGAATGGAAGCAGAAATGGAGGAGCACAGAAGGAGGCAGCACCTCTTTTTAATGGAACTGCTGTCTGTAGAAAGTAGACATAAGGTACGGAAAAGTGAATGATGCACCAGTTTTAATAGTATATATATGTGTAATAAAACTCTCATTTTCCTTAGTGTGTCAGCTGTCCAGGACTTAAATCTGAATTATGGTGTTAGTGTTTGTAGGCTAAATTTTGTATAAAAATGGCAGTAAATGTTTAACAGACTGTTCATGGACGATGATAATATCAAATTTGTCAATGATCCTATTATTTGCATTGTTCAACTGCAAACCCTCCCTAAGGACTCCATGAAGATTATGTGTCTTACATTAAGGTTTTAGTATTTGATCAAGATATTGAATTAAAAAGTTCATTTCTGCAAGGTACTGATTAACTGCTCCTTACTTAGCAAAGTTCATCAACGTCTGCTTTTGACTTTAATGGATGTGTTTCAATAACTTAAATCCAATAAACTACGGCTAGAGAGCAATGAAGGGACACATTGCAAACATGCCTTATGTCTAACTGAAGACTCATAAACATTGTTACAGTGCGATGAAAACATCACAGCATAAGCAAAATTGAAAACCAGATGTCTGTAGAGCTAGATTCTCAGCTGGAATGCATCTCTCTAAACCTATTGACATAAAATAGTTTTTGTAAGATAAATTAGTAAGAGATACTTGATAAATCGATATACAAATAACTATTGTCCAGGCTTTAGTCTGAAATTACACCATTTTTCTTTATAATTTTGTAGGTTATTATTTTTAGTAAGCATATATTACATCACTGCGAGATAAACTCCTTTTTCCATTGATTTACTGTGTTTGAAGTTCAGCACCTACATTGAGAAATCACCGGTATGCATTCTGAAATCTTATATCTCAAGATATGCATGAAATTAGTAGTAACTGACTTGTGGCATTTCCTTAGGAGTTTCGAATACTCAGTTTTATTGCCTGGTTTAAATAAATGGATTGAAGTGTTTTAATAGTATTCTGTAATGGCGAAATAACTTAAAACATGCTTAACTTGTTTCCTTTTTGGCTTTGATATGCTTGAAACTAGACAATTTGGGCAATTTCTCTATGGCTTTTTTCTTTGTAGTTATTAAGCAAGAGCTTGCAAAAAGAAAATAAAAAATATACATACTCATCTTAATGATTTCATGTAGGGTTTGTTGCATCAAACAGAGGTTTTTGAATGAGCAGGAGAAACTTTGGTAGCATGTTAGCTACCACCATGCCACGCTATCCTTGAAGACATGCAGAAAAGCCTCCTTCTTCCGCGTGCTGTAATCAGGAAAGATTTTCAGCTACCTGGGAGGAACTTAATTTCTTCTAGGTTTACAATAATCAAGGCTTTATTGTAAAGAACATTTTAGTGTTTGCTTAATATAAATTGTCTCAAAACTTTTTCAGAACTAAGGCTGCAAAACACAGAGAGGATTTTGGATTGTGCTTTCAGAGAGTTATGAGAGGACTGGCTGGAATCCCTGACTAGAAAGAGCAATAAAGGAAGGGATATGGGCAAGAATGTGGGTACATTTCAAGAGTAAAACTGCAAGGAAGGTTTCACATGTAGATACTGACTGCAGGTAAATGCATGTCCAAAGCTGAGCATTAAAGTTCCTGACAGGATCATGATAATTTATTCAGAAGAAATAAATCTGTTCTTTATTTACAACTCATTTTAATTTCTGTGTGCTTCCAAAAGGAAACAAAAAGTGAAAATATTCCTTCAAAATAAGTAGTTGTTAATTAAAATCCATGCTTTATCTTGAAAAGAACGAACAACAAAAAAACCCCAAACGAACAAACAAACAAACCAAAACAGAACAAGCCACACACATTGCATGCTTGAGTTTCCTAGCATGCATTTTTCCTCCTTTTGATATTTTGCTTACAATACCTTTTCATTTTCCCATCCATTTTGTACAACATCAGAATTACCTAACTAGACTTAAGAAATTGCACAGAATATCTAAATTCCTATTTAGGAAGTATCTTTCAATAGGTAGCCCTCTCTGGTCATTTTATTTTCCTTATGTTTTGGTGAGTCCTTTTTTTTTAAACTTTGAAACTTGCTGAGCAAGTCTGCTTTCAATTGCAGTCAATACATGTATATGACACTTCCATATATGGTTAAGATTTTCAAATACAATGAGAAATTCCATATTTGGTTATTGTTATTAATTAAAACAAGCTTCCCAATTACTTGCTTTTTGTGAAATTTGGTTGTGTTTTTCCTCCTCAAACATACAATGTTGTAATACAGAAGTACAAGTTATAACTAACTTCATCTAAAATTCTGGATTGTTTTATGCAATTAATAAGGTACTTTTAAAAATTATCTTTGTCTCTTGTCTGTTAGTTTGAAGTATTATCAAGACCGTTGCACTATTGTGAGCTTTTTTTTTTTTTTTTTTTTTTGTATGGCTACATGCTTAGTCTTTTTACAAGTTCTAGATTTTTGTTCCAGGTATTTATAATCATGTTGTATTTTATTACTTGCTCCACAGCAATTAGCATTAATAACAGGCATAACAACCTGAAGTCAGGGCAGAGAGTGTTGGTTGTTGAAATTCCCTGTTTTCTTCACTGCAGACATCTAACTGTCCCAACTTTTTTTTTTTTTTTTTTTTTAAATCTCTTTTAGGACTAAAACTAGCAGTCTTCTAGAGTTAGTTCATAAATGACAGAATGATAAGGAAATTATTTAAGTGTAAATGAAGGATCATGGGTATCACACTCAGTGACCTAAAAGAATTTCTGTTTGTTATGGAGGGCTTTTCATAGTTGCTCAGTAACTTGTGTGTATTTGGGCTTCCAGGAATAGTATACTGATACAGATGAGCTATTTTCTCCAATAGGAATTGTATCTATGTATCTATGTAAATAGTCAAGAATTGTATATATCTGAACATCTTATAGCAACCGATGTTGAATTAACTATTGATTGCAAATATGATTTGCATCCTGATTTGGATTTTGTTTTCTATGAAAGCTGTGAATTTTATATCAGAAAAAAAAAATGTATTGCTTAGCCAGGATATTGCAGGCTAAAACTCTAAATAGGGTCGTGTGGAATGCCACTAGCTTCAGACAATGTAGCTACTATTAGTTAAAGTTAGAATTAAAAATTTGTCTCGTAGGTATATGTCAGGCCTCCTATAGGCCTGTGACATTTAGAAGAAGTGTCTTCATGTAGGTTGTAACGACTGCTAAAATAAAACCTGAGAGTGATAAATGAACAGATTGCTACTGTGAAAGTGTTTAAAGGTTTAGGACTCCTACTGATAAAACCATCAGAGAGAGCTTGTAGAAAATTACTCTCTTCTCACCTTTAATTGCATTATTTAAGTTGAACATTTTCTCCATTGAATGGAGTGCAAATAATAAAGCCTTTTCATTTATTATGCAAAGTCCTTTACTAACAAAGTGTAGAGACTATAGGAGTTAGGCTTGCATTATTGAATTAAATAACCAACTGTCTGCAATGAAGTTCATGGTGGAAAGAAAAATTGAAATTTAACTAAACCAATGATGTATTAGGACTTGATCAAATGGATATGTTGCAAATATCTTCAGGGGGATATTATTAACAAAATCTTTGTAATGTTGAAACAAACGTTTTCAGTGGAGAAGCAAAAGAAGTCTGTCTTACAGAATGAACTATCTAGAAATACTAGAAGATAGTTCTGCTGAGGAAAGGACTGAAATTCTTGAAGTTTTCTTTTCTACCTCATTAATATAACTTAATTTCCACCAACTTTTTTTTTAAAAAAAAAAAAGATCGACTTTTTCAATTTTGGAAACTACTTTTGACAGAAAACATTCGTTACGGAAGAATGTAAAATATTGTCAAGGACAACCACACAGCAAAAGAAAAAAAAATACCATTCCTTTCTGCTTGTATAACCTACTTACACATTTTATCTTATTGATAAAAGACATAAAGTGGTGAATATTTTTTAATTCAAATTACTTCAGAAAAATAAGATTCAATAATGCCCCTTTTAAAACTAGAGGAAACTTACAAATTAGCTTGAGTGTATATTGCACTTTTTCAGATTTGTTCATATGTGAACCTCATTCCATTGAGAACACTTGGGCACAGCAAAACGAGATAAAATAACTGGCTGTGGATGGAAGGATGAAATATACCTTACATGTGCAAATGTAGAAATTCCTCTGAGATGAGGTCTATCAAAATACTCGACACACATGTAAGCAGATTAATGTAGTATATAATCCGGAAGATGGCTTCATTTTTCATTGGCTGCGGTGATTTCATTTTTTTTTGAGCTTTATTTAATGGGTATTCAAGCTCAAGTTAAAAAAGTACAGGAAAAAAATTAGAAACATTTTATTTGTTGGACTTTTCTACTTTTTCTCAATATTGCTTTTCGAATTTTGAAGGAGAAACTGATAGGGGAGTACTTTTTGAGGAAACAGAAATTCTTACTGGGCACAGAGTGGAGAAAATGATTGGAAATTGTTACAATATATAGAAAATTCTCCATAAATTGATTAGTTGCACTTTTATGCGCTACAGCTTGCACAGCACAGATTCAGTTTCATTGATTTCTCTGTAATTGGCATAAAATAGTATACTTATTCTTTCAAGTTATTGCTTCTCAACGTCACCATTTTTTTCCATTATGTGAAGTACAATTTGTTCCATTTCTTGACCAGATAGTATTTTTCTGATCATAAAAATAGCCAGAGATTATATTTTTGGATTGAGATATGTTTTGCCATCTAGATACATGACAGTAGTGTGAAAGTAGAGAATGCTGCTGAATTAAATGTACTCAAAGAGAAATGTACCATCAATCTCTTTTTATTATGAATAACACCAGAAAAAGCCAATAACCCTTAAATCAAAGCATACTAACTCAGAAATGGGCAAGATCACATAAATATGAAGTGTAAAAAATTTTGTCCCTGATTTAGAAAATGATTAAACATGGACATTGTTGTCAAGTACATGTCTTCTTTAGTTGAGAATTCAGCACCTCATCTCTGAAGCTTCTGGTAGCCCAGATCCTATGGTCCTAAAATTGCTTAAAGTTATTAATCTTTCTGAGAATTAAAAGTGAGCCAAATAGAAAAATGCAGCTTATTTTCAAAACTAGTGAGAAATCTATCTTCTAACAGACTATATACAACTAAATTTCATTTTGTTGTAACGTAGTGTATGTAATTTCACAACCTGGTGTATACATCCCCTCTATCAGTCTGCTTTATGAGTCCCACTATATCTAAATTACACATTCCCTGTAAATTTGTCAGATGCAGGTAGAAAGTGAACTCTATGATTTGGTAGTAGTTATATAAAGGGATCAGCAAAACTAAAGGATTTGAATGTTGATGGTTTTGAATAGAGTTTTGTTTCTTAGGACATGAAAAGATATATGTTTTGCATTCATTGAGAAAGGTGATACTGTTAGAGAGCAGTGTAGGGGAAAGAGACCTGGGGTCCTGGTGGACAGCAGGATGACCATGAGCCAGCATTGTGCCCTTGTGGCCAAGAAGGCCAATGGCATCCTGGGGTGTATTGGAAGGGGTGTGGTTAGTAGGTCGAGAGAGGTTCTCCTGCCTCTCTACTGTGCCCTGGTGAGACCACATCTGGAATATTGTGTCCAGTTCTGGGCCCCTCAGTTCAAGAAGGACAGGGAACTGCTGGAGAGAGTCCAGTGCAGAGCCACAAAGATGATTAAGGGAGTGGAGCATCTCCCTTATGAGGAAAGGCTGAGGGAGCTGGGTCTCTTTAGCTTGGAGAAGACTCATTAATGTTTATAAATATATAAAGGGTGAGTGCCACAAGGATGGAGCCAGGCTCTTCTAGGTGACAACCAATGACAGGACAAGGGACACTGGGTACAAACTGGAACACAGGAAGTTCCACTTAAATATGAGAAGAAACTTCTTCACAGTGAGGGTGACAGAACACTGGAACAGACTCCCCAGGGAGGTTGTGGAGTCTCCTCCTCTGGAGACATTTAAAACCCGCCTGGACGCCTTCCTGTGTAACCTCATCTAGGTGTTCCTGCTCCGGCAGGGGCATTGGACTAGGTGATCTTTTGAGGTCCCTTCCAATCCCTAACATTCTGTGAATCTGTGTGGTTCTGTGATTCTGTGAAAGTCATCTTTCAAATGCATACATTCTTTAAAAGAAATACCCTTTTTATTTTATTTAGTAGTCTTATTTTCAAATAAATCCACTGAATCCAGGTTTTGTACAACTAGAAGCTAAAAAATGGAAATGGAAAATCTTCTCTAGTCACACAATTGTGGATTTTTTCCTACTAAGAGAATAACTGGGCACTACAAAGATCATATGGTTATCTTCATATAGCTTTTAACACCCTTCTCGTGTATTCTGGGTGCAATGGAGCTGCAGCCTGGAGACACTTGGATAATCACACAGAATCACCGAACCAGAGAGTGTTAGGGATTGGAAGGGACATCAAAAGATCATCTAGTCCAAACCTCCTGCCAGAGCAGGAACACCTAGATGAGGTTACACAGGAAGGTGTCCAGGCGGGTTTTGAATGCCTCCAGAGAAGGAGACTCCACAAGCTCCCGGGGAGTCTGTTCCAGTGTTCTGTCACCCGCACCATGAAGAAGTTTCTTCTCATATTTAAGTGGAACCTCTTGTGCTCCAGTTTGCACCAATTGCCCCTTGTCTTAATGTAAATGTAATGGAAACAGCCTTTTGAAAACCATCAAAAGTTTGTGAACCTTTGCAACTTGTGTCATGGGGGAATAAGGTAAGTGGTCATCAGGTTCCATGATTCGAAGCCACTACTACCTTAATACACTAGAAGTCACTGATCACACATTGTTCCTATCTTTCCAGCACCTGCATTTACGTTACCTTTCAGTATAACTTTTTGTAGCTCTTAGTTAGATGGTGAGTACAGATAGCAAAGCCTCCAATCAGTAAGGAGGGGAACTTAGCTTATCTTTAAGTTGTTCTGCACCTTTACATTATGAAATTGTCTCTCACAAGGGAACCACAAGGAATATAAGACCATTTTATGCATACTGATGTTGTCAGTTGGGGGGACTCTGACAAATCATCTGATTTCTATAACTGAGAATTTCTGTATGATTCAGTGTAATTGACAGTGCCAGAAACTATCCCTAAGCAAATGAAATGCAACACAAAATCTGCTGTACGCAAATTAATCACAGTCTAAGTGATAGAAAACTTATACTTCATTTCTTTTCCAGGATACATTTGTAACAGAAAAATGATTCCCTTTTCTCTCAAAAGACTGGGAAGGCTGTCAGGCACTCTGGGACAATGGAAATAAATAGTTTGTGCCTCCCGCAAATATAGATATGAAATGTTTGTATTTGGTAACAAAGGCTAGAGTAACCTCACAAATTTGACATTCTGGACTTTGACTTCTGGGCTTAGACCACTGACAAATGGGTCACTGCCTCAACTGTCTGTCCCTGCACTTCTCATACGAGCACTTACCTTAATATTCTGCTCTGTAATTTAAGGCTACCTCGGTAGTACCATTTTTTAAGATATCTGCTTAAAAGATGGTTCTGTTCTTGTTGCCTGGAAGCATATCTGTTTAATTAATTATCTGTATTTCTCAAGATTTTTTGTTAAGAATGAGGTCTCTTGGACTACATACAGCAGTGCCCCTGGGCTTACTTAAGTTTAAGAAAGGAGTTGAGAAAGAAAAGTGCTGCTCCCTGGGTCTCAGTATTGGGCCCAATTCTGTTTAATCTCTTTATCAATGATCTGCATGAGGGGATCGAGTGCACCCTCAGTAAGTTTGCAGACGACATCAAATTAGGTGGAAGCGTTGATCTGCTGGAGGGTAGGAAGGCCATACAGAGGGATCTGGACCAGTTGGATTGTTGGGCTGAGGCCAATTGTGTGAGGTTCAACAAGGCCAAGTATTGGGTCCTGTACTTGGGTCATAACAACCCCAGGTAATGCTACAGGCTCGGGGAAGAGTAAATGGAAAGCTGCCTGGTGGAAAAGGACCTGGGGATGTTGATTGACCGCTGGCTGAATATGAGCCAGCAGTGTGCCTAGGTGGCCAAAAAGGCCAAGAGCATCCTGGCTTGTATCAGGAATAGTGTGGCCAGCAGGACAAGAGAAGTGATTGTACTTGGTACTGGTGAGGCTCCATCTCGAATACTGTGTTCAGTTTTGGGCCCCTCACTACAGGAAAGACATTGAGGTGCTGGAGCAAGTCCAAAGAAGGGCAACAAACCTGTTGAAGGACCTGAAGCACAAGAGGACCGGCTGAGGGAACTGAGGCTGTTTAGCCTGGAGAAAAGGAGGCTGAGAGGAGACCTTATTACTTTGTACAACTACCTGAAAGGAGGTTGCAGTGAGGTGAGTGTCAGCGTCTTCATCCAAGTAAAAGTGACAGGATGAGAGGAAATAGCCTAAAGCTGTGCCAGGGGAGGTTTAGGTTGGACATTAGGAGAAAATTCTTCACAGAAGGGGTTCTCAGGCATTGGAACAGGCTGCCCAGAGAAGTGGTTGAGTCGCCATCCCTGGGGGTGTTTAAAAGAAATACAGATGAGGGTCTTAGGGACATGGTTTAGGGGTGGACTTGGTAGTGGTAGGCCAACTGTTGGACTTGATGATCTTAAACGTGTTTTCCAACCTAAACCATTCTATGATTTGGACATGCTTTTTTTCTGGATATTTTGCCATCTCCTGGCTAGATATTTCGTATCCTCACTAGTCCTATTAATTTGTTAGTCAGCAATGTCTCCTTCTAGTGCATCCTGCAAATATACTTTGTAGTTTAAATATCTTCCTTTAAATTTTAGCAAATTCAAATAGTGGTTTTGTTTGCTTGATTTTATTCTGATGGCTTTTTTTCACAAAGCTGTCCAAAGCCTCTGGTCATTGTGATTGTTGGTTCACTCTTTTCCTTCAGATCAAAGTTTTATATAAGGAGGTCATTAAAAATGTGGTTTCCAGTGAAAAACTCAGGAGCCAAGCACATGACAGATGGAAGTCTATGAAAACCATACTTTCCAAAATTAATACTCACTGTGCATAAACCATGCATATCTTGCTAAAGGCCATTGGTGAGAATCCTGAGAGGCATGTGACTTCAAAAAATTCTACTTTGCAAGCAGCCTACCTGACCATATTTTCCTTTTTGTAAAACTACCAGCTTTTCCTGATCAGCAAGCCCAGTTGCACTATTATGCAAAGCCCGAGAGATTTTGTTATTAATTAAAAGCTTGAAAAAACTCAAGTTTTCAAAAAGACATGAAAACTAGGATGGTTGTAAGTTTTTACATTTTCCATGGTAAGTATTCTAAAGCTCTTCTTCACTGGGATTAATTTTCTTCCTCTTCAATGACTATGTTCTTTGGATTAAACCTTTTGCTAGACAGACTTTTAAACCAAAATGGGTACCCTTTTTCATGATACCATTACAAATCTTATCTTTTCCAATTCTCTCTTATCTAATTATTGTATGTTTTCAGAGGAAATAAGGTCATAGTCTTAATTGTTTGCCTTTTAATATCTGTTGCTTTCATTTAGAGGCTCTAATGTTGTTTCTTGTACCATAACAGCTCATGCACTAGTATCCATTGAAAAAACAATAAATATGTCATTAGCTTTAAGGCTGATAGTATGATCACCTTTTATTGTGACCTTATTCTCTGATGAGAAGTTAATAGAAACTAGTCATGCTGGTTTTGGTTTATTGGTTTTTGGTTGGTTTTTTGGTTGTTGTTTGGTTTTTTGGTTTGTGGTTTTGTGGGGTTTTTTGTTTGGTTGTTTGTTGTTTGTTTTGTTTTGTTGCTGTGGTGTTTTGTGAGGTTTTTTGGTCAGTATTTGCAAACTATTTACTGCCTGCATTCTATATCTAAAGGTGCAAGGCTGTTTTTTGGAGCAGATCTGTCATAAACTTCTGGATAGATTCACATTTGCTTTTCTGTATCATCAAAACCACGTCTTCCTGTTTCCTGCTTGTGTAGGATACAGTAGTTCTCAAAACGTTATGCTTTGGTTTTAATGTTTTATTCTGTGTCTAAACTAATCAAATTACTTAATACTATAAACTGCATCAGAATCACTTGTTATAAAAAAGCAACTTTCTAAAGCATGTACTTCCTGTTAATCAGCATACATTGCATGAAAATGTAAATTGAGGCATACTTTGAATTTCATTCAGCCATCTGGAGAGCTTTAACCCTTTGGAGCTATGATCTGCTCCAGTGTTCTACCCATTACACTTATTGTTTTTTATTTCTTAATTAATTTTGATGTGCTAATGGCTAGTGCTCAGTAATCCCTCCAGAATTAGAGAAAAATGGAGAGCTGCTCCATTCAGTGTCTCAGTTGCAATTTTTCCACTGCCTGACTTAAGATTCATGTACCTTACAGCCCTGGTCAGTCCTACGGGTGGGCATGGGCTCCAGGTCCAAGTCACCACAGTGTGGGGTACAGGCTGGACTTTAAGAATTGCTACAGAGCAGCAATGGTACAGAGTGGCAATAATTAATTTGGACATTCAGGTTACTCTTTTAGTATTTATTTTGATATGATTTCAGAGCTTTATTTTTAATGTTTTTCATTTGAATTCATTTTTATTTGTCAGACTTGCCATAGTTGTTAGCAAAAATGTAGGTTTAATGATCAAGACATACGTATTTGTTCACTATGAGCCTCTTGAAACTGTTGATAGGAATCCATTGATTTCAGTTCTAGAGTAGGGCTTCTTTTATGAGCTGAGAAGCAGTCCCATATAAATGTAAAACCAAATTCACTAATCCACCTTTCCTTTTAAAACTGAAGTATCTATCAAATGACAAAATATTACAAATCAATGGGGTATTCCAAACAAAAACTCTGGAGATCGTTTGCTGTATTTATTTCTGAAGTTAGGTCAGAATTAATGTTTTAATCAACTTCAAGATATAAGGCAATATGAAAAGATGCTGAAAGATTGATATTTCCAGGTCTGCTGTAACATCCTGAATGGGGAGGTAATTAAATTCAGTATTTAACTCCGTCTTGTCATTTAAGGGGTGGTAGGCAGGTTTTTTTCATTGTATAAACACGATAAATCCTGCCTCTGCACTTTGTTAGGAAAAGAGCTTTGTAGGCAGCCCTGTGCAGGGTTCAGTGAATAATCCAGTCTCAGAGTGACAAAGGCAGAGCACTCAATCTACAGGTCAAGATGCAACAGGAAAGGGTATAGTTTAGCAAGAGTCTATAAATGATAAAAGCTATCCTTGACCACAGGCTACTTACATTGACTGAAATTCACTGTAGTCCCAGATACGTTAAAACAATATAAAGATACAGTTTAACTGTAAGTAAATTGAACTATTACAAGTGACTAACTTTCTACATTAGAATTTTTTATCATCATTTTTATTTCTGCAGCTTTGTCTCCTCTTTCTAGCAAGGTGCTTAAATGTGAAGAAATCTCCATACTTTGGGAATGCCAAGATTAAACAGAACTTGTATTTTTCTCTGAACAGTTGCTTTGTCTTCCTCCCCAAAGTAATACAAAAATGTGGAGGCAGGTTTTGCTACAGTACTGGCTTTTCACTCAAAACTTATATTTGAGAGGTATTTTTAACCCTTTGGATCTCATATTTGGTATTTTCCTCAGTAATTTGGGTTTTTGTTTCCTCTGTTGAGATTAGTGGATTTTGTAATAAACCTATGAAAAAATAACTTCCTGAGGGAGACACAAATAATTCTTTTGACTTCAGGTACCATAAAGAACAATTTAATGTCATTATTCAATACTTTCACCATTGCTCTCTAAGAATTAAAATTACCTTTTTCTTAAAACATAATTTGACATCCTGACTACCTGAAATGAAGTTATCAATAGAATTCTATATTCATTAAATATATATATATCCATGACTGGTAAGCAACTTCATGATTTCTTTACTGAAGTGATTGTGATGGAGTTTGAAAGGGGCTCAGAAAAGTTTTCTTGCTGTTCTCAGAATCAGTAAGGAAAAACACAGGTGTTAAATTCAGACTAAATCAGATCAAAATGATAATAATGGCAGTACACAATAAAAATGATTGCTTGTGAGTTCAAAAGTGATGTTGCAGCTGACAACATCTCCGTGCTGTTATCCTTTTCTTCTGTCAAGCTATTTATTCCTCCTGGAACACAGTATCAAAATACTTAAAATGTCTTGGCAGCGTCTTCAGTTAGGAAGGCAGAGGAAAGGAGTAGTAGGGATATGTATCACATAGGAAATCCAGTATAGTTTTATTTTTAAAACTTTCTTAGCAGTTACTTAACTTGCACTGGACTGACGTTAGTTCTTTTTGCTAAAGTATTTGCTGTATCTAAGAATATTAACAAGTCACAAAAGCTCCATTCATAAGACTGTATACAGGAGGTTCTAAGTTTAAATCTCCACTGCAGATAAAGATGCATATTATAGAAATTTGCAGCATCACAGCTATAGTTGGCTGAGAGAGCAAATAATCATAGTTATTAGTTCTCATTAAACTTGGAGAAAAAATTGCTTTCACAAACTGCTACAGTTTTTTAATCTTATCCATAAAAACCACAGCTATTTGTTTATAGAAGGACCATAGACAAGAAGCTAAATATATCACTGACTAATATTGCAGCATGTAATTCAATCTAGTACACTCCTAAGGCTCAAAATAATGACGGTCATGACAGCCATACAAAGTCAAGATTAGCATATGTAGAAAGCAGTTCTTAATATACTGTGCCTCAGCGTATCTGCAAAATCTACAGTTTCCCTTCTGGCCTCATGTAACACAAAGAGAAGAATTATGCGTTACTCATTTTTTTAATATTTAACTATTGCTTATGGGTATTGCACTAACATTTCCAGAGCTATATTTCTGCCCATGGAAGTAGTACAATCCTTTCCCACTTATTACTAAGTTAGAGAAATACTCCATGTGTGTGCTTCATTCAGGGTTACCCCCAAAGCAGTTATGCTTGTTCCCAAATAGCCTGTCATGGGCATCTTCTAAACTCTGTCTGATGGGCACCAGGATATATATATGTGTGTGTGATATATGCGACCCAGGTGTGCACAAGGCTCTTTTCTGCAAGTGGAGTGGTATGCACATGTAAGAGACTGGAAATGTACAGGCAGGTGGTCCTTACAGACATTTATAAGTAGGATTTGAGTGTGAAATTTTGGTGTGGTAATATAGATGAGCTTGTAAAGATGAGGAAATATTCCCTTCTCCTAATACAGGATGGCTGAGTACGACGGAAGGAAGTTAGTAAATGATAAAAGATAAACTATGTCAAGGTAAGAGATAAAGTATCTTTCAGAGTGAATGGGAAGCAGAGAAGGGTTGTAAGTTAGTCATATCTTAGCATCTTCCCAGGGAAATGAGCTTACATCCAGTATTTCATCCTGGGCAGACTGAATAATCTGTGTAGTCATTGGCAGGAAACAATAATAGAATAGTAGACATTGCACTAAGTCGTCCCAGAAAATTTCAAAGTATCTTCTATTGAGGATATAAATCTAAAGTAGCTATCTTTCTTTTCTAATGCCTTGGGTCTAAATATATTCTGTTTTCCATAGAGAGCATCTATAATTTAAATGATTTACTCTGTGCATAAAGAGTGTGAATTCTCCAAGTGTTCCTGCTTTTATTTCTCAAAGAAAGCCCTGGGAAAAAAAAGCTTAAATATACAATCATTCAAGATGCGGGTACAATCTCTGAAGTACTGCTTCACCTTAAAACTATCAACATAGAAACACATTTTGAAAACAACAAAGTGACTGCTGAGTATATGAACAATATTGAGACGGCAGTATAAGATCAGTCACTTTTCCCAGATCTTTAATATCAAACCAAAGACAGAGTTTGACTGAGATCAAGGTTACTGAAAATAACAAGATAAGAACATTCGTATTTTCAAGCGGTAACTAAATCAGCATGTAGGGGTTATATTTTACATCTACTCTTTGTTAGAGCAGTATCTCCTTCTGGCATTGTGCTACACTCATTTTTCTTGTGACACAGGCGTTTTGGAGTATGTGCAAATGTCTCCCATTATCTATAACAGAATCTCCCTAATTGATGCAAAATATAGAGATGCCATAAATTACTAACTTCCAGCTATAAATTTGCTGGTAATGGGGGGAAGGGGTGGAATAAAGGAGCAATAAGTAGAGCTATACTAAATGCTTCTCAATGTGTTATATTTACTTTTGTTTGCGTGGCTGTTGAGCTTTCCCCACTCGCTTCTCTTTTCCCCCTTTGAAATGGGACTGCATGGACATCTGTAGTTTTCTGAGAGTTAATTACAACACTCCCATAAAAATAAGATTATTGCATCATTAATTATATACTAGGATGACTTATTCTACAAGATGTAATTTTTTGTTATTTCTCCCATTGTTTTGGCTAGGCATTCGTATCTTATTTGAAAAAGAATATTCTGAGAATAAGTAGCTAAATATTTCAAAGTGTTTTGGAAGAAGAGTCCTGAGAATATTGAATTGAAATTAAGGGACAATAATGAAATTCTTGCAGCAAAAGTGAAGACTACCTCCTGCCCTGCTGTAAGTCCCAAATGGAATTCCATGTGATCCAGACAAAACCTTCCCTAAACTGGTGACAGATGAACTTGAACATAAGTTAACCAAATCATTAGATCTGAGTTAACAGCCTCGGTATTACAAGAGAAGTCTACGTCTCTTTTCTCCTTCTCAGTTTACATCACCATGTAATTTAATTGATTTATAATATCCAGTATTCCAACTGGATATTCAACTGGACTCTATATTAATTTTCCAGGTATTTCCTCCTGTGTGCATCTGGTAGCTTTCAAGAGTTCTCTAGCATTTGGGGAACTTTTTTTAACCAAGACATAACAGCTGCAATACCTATTTCTCTCCTTAACCTTCCCAAGAGGTTGTTAGCCCACTGTACACACTCTGTAGTGGATGTCTTTGCTTGTTTTCTTCATCCCCTGTGGATCTCGTCTTTACAGAAAATCCTTTCCTACTAAAACCAATTGTAGTAAATTTCATAAAAATCTGCGAAAAGAGAAAACTATAATATTTTGTACTTGAGTGATGGTCTTTTACTATGCAGTAGATGTCTTTTATATTGAATGGAGTTTTATCTTTTGACTCATTTATCTTCTGATGGTACACAGGCAAATGCTTAGCTTTTGAACAGAATTACTCTCTGTTTCTTACACATATGGTACATAAATCTGAGCAAAACTGATAAACCTTATTTTCAGTTTCTTTGCACCAAGCAGGGCTTATGATTGACTTTCTTTTAGGAGTTAAGTATCCAAAGCGTACATGCAGACTTTGCAATGGAACATGCAAAATGGAACATTGCTCAGGAAAATATGGGAGCAACCAATGGTCTCAGGTATTTGAATTAATTAACTATTTCTTATTTTAACTTCTGAGGCCAGAACATTTTTGTGTTTTTACCTTTTAATTAAAAATAATCAGCATTTATTTTGTATTTTTGCCATCAAATGGTCTGTTACAGTTATTTAAATAAAAATGAGAACAGTTAGGTGATAATCCAGTGACTGTCCACATACTCTGTTTCCCCAAAAATAAGACAGGGTCTTATATTAATTGTTGCTCCAAAAGATGAGTTAGGGCTTATTTTCAGAGGATGTCTTATTTTTCCATGAACAACAACCTACATTTATTCTTGAACAAAAAAAAATCAACATTTATTCAAATATAGTCATGAGATCACATTCTGTGACATTTGTCTTGCTGCATGCTATTGCCAATTAATTTTGCTTTTTTACATGTATAGCTGCCTGGACACTATTTATATTTACTTTTTTAACTGTAACTAGGCTGTATTTTTGGAGTAGGGCTTATATTTCAAGCATGCTCAAAAATCCTGAAAAATCATGCAAGGGCTTATTTTCAGGGTAGGGCTTATTTTCAGGGTAGGTCTTATTTTCAGGGAAACCGGGTAATTCGAAGCCAGTCTGTCATGTAAATGAGGGGCCTCCCTCACAGTTTAGGTCTTATGTGCAAACCTGTGTCAAGGATCTTGCTCATTATTTGGTGCTTGTCTGTTTTAATTGATTCCTAAAACTAATTTATCTAATCTTTTAGATTTTAAATGTTCTGGGTCATATTTCAGCACTACTTCTACCTTCCAAGTTATGAAGTAAAAAAATTCATTAGGCATTTTTCTCTATTAAAGTATTTATTTTATTTTTTTAATTTCATCTCTCCTTTTCTATGATTATTGGCCTTAACCTGTTTTCTTGTAATAATATGATGAAACTTTCCTCTGCCATGGCTGTCTTGTAAAATGAAGCACACTAAATTCTTTCTCTTGCTAATCATTCATATTCAGATATTGATATTTAAAGTCCAGATGGTTGACTTCCTGACTATCCTAATTCAGTCTTTTGAATAGCAACAATTTGCCTATTTGTCATGTGTTTTCTCCATTTGTAAAGGCTTTCTTTATTTGTTTGCATTTACTGAATAAGCTTACATATCTATGACACTCGATAGGATCTGTGACTTTTAAAAAATTTCTTTAGATACAGTGGTACAATACCTATGTAGGTACCCCACAGATTATTCCAGGATGTCTCAGGAAAATCTGACCGAATTGTGCACTATTTCCCTCGGGTTTTTTACTTTATTTACACCACTACAAATATACAGTCTGATAAAAATCTGCAGAATCTAATGCAAAAAACTATTGGTACTAGTGTACTTGAATTTTATATGCCAAAGAAAATTAAAGGAAGACTATAATCATAATGTTTGAATGCAGCGAAACAACAATTACTTATTCATTTTTACTATTAACTTGTGGGTAGTTCTGCCATAAGCTTATTGATGTCTCATTTTTTGTTTGTTTTTGCATGTTTTGCTGTTTAAATGGTGCTATGCCTTTTATTTCACTGCCATCATAAAGTACTCTAAGTAGACCGTTAGTATGAAGTGTGCTGTATAACTAAAGCCATCACTAGCTGTCATGAATTTACAGAGTATTCCTTTCCCCTTAGAGATAAAAGACTGAGAAGAGTGTGGCTGTAGAAAAATGTATCTTATGACAGTAGACTTCTAATACAGCCAGCCACATTAGTTTACTTTTATTTAATTGGTGAGAAACTTGATATTGTCTTTAAGGTAATTTACTTAAGTGCTAAATCACAGTTTGCGCGTTTACATCTGATACTTCCATAAAAAATACAGAATTTATTCCATACTCTCCAATATACTTCAGACTTTCTCACAATAGATGTGCAGATGAGTGAGATTGCGTTTTGGGAGTCCTACATCTGGGAACACTGTGTGAAAAGATAATTATGGGTAAATGGAGCATTTTTGAGCTACTGAAGATATTCTTAGAATGAGAAAGAATTAAGAGATATCCTATATTTAGTTTCTTCAAACGAGTATTCCATTCTATAAAGTAAAATGATGCTTTGAAATTATGGTTTTAAAGTGACTTTGAGAATGTCCTTGATTATGAACTCTGATTTTATTTAAAATTTCAGTGTCAAACAAGGCTGTCAATATCTCGATATATATATATTGATATTGTACCATATAAAAATCTAACTCTATTTTATATTTGTCAACTTTGGATTACAGGAAATATCAATAGTAAACTTTAACAATTATAAAGCATCAAGACTTTCATAAGAGAACTTGAACTTTGTGAAAAGATATTTTAAAGATAACTTTGTGTCTTAGTCTTTGATGTGTTTTGCATGAGATTTCTAAAATGTTTGTGGTGTTTTATTTTGTTTGGTTTTGTTTATTTGCTTGCTTTTGTTGGTGGTGCCACAAAACTGGGTATAAGAATTTTAATTCCTAAACATGCAATGGTGTTTTCCTGATCATGTCAAAGCTTCCGGATATGCTGTCCATCTTGAACAGGCATTTATAGCTGTAAAAACACAACAGGAAAAAGAAATTTATTATCATGTTCTATTTTTATGAAACTGTTGGTTTCCAGTAATTTATAAAAAAAACCATATATATTTGTGGGACATGTTAGTAGTGGTCCATAGTAATTTATAAATACATAACATATGCTTTGTGATACATAGTATGGATGCTAGTGTATTATCTATTAATTTTTGATAATATTATAATAGATAATTGTAAGAATCGATAATTACATAGGGTTATTGCTATTTCCCCTGCTTTGGAGAAAAAGTTATCATATCTAAAAAGTTGTAGGGAGTATAGGGAGTAGGGGCATTATCATCATCACTAAAATTTGCTGATATATTTTACAAGCCATTTAGAACAAAGTAGATAACCCCTATTATTAACGACTATGTCAATTATTTTACTTAAATTTATTTAAGTTTTTAAAACACAGTAAAAAATGTAGCTTACATGCAGTATGTCTTTTAAAATAATAATATCTAAGTATTTGTGTCAAATATGCATAAAGCTCTATACAAGTATACATTTTCTGGGAAAAAATGTCTTTAACTGATGGTGATCTGAGGTTCTTTGGTAGGTACAGGTGATATCAGTGCTGAGGGCAGGCACAGACACATTTGCAGGAAAATAAAAGCCTGATCACTGAAGACAGTGAAACCAGTGGCTCTAAGTCTTCAGTTACACTTAACGCTTTTCCTAAGGTGCTTTGCATGAGGCTTGTCAGTAATTCTTGTGTCCTTCAGAGAAATCCTTGCTGTAGTTTTAGGATGACAGTATCCTTTGGCAAGCGCTTAGATGCCAGAGATGCTGAACGAGTTCCAAGCCTACAGCTAAAGTGAAAATCTCATTTCCCACTCGTTTTTCAATCTCTCAAGCTTGCGGTCAAAAAACTGAATTATTTTCAAATGTTTACTGACTAGGAATCTATAATTCAAGTAATATTTAAAGAGAGGATAACCAACTGTTTTAAGTTAATTTGACTATGATTTATTAGCCATTTAAAAAGTTCATGAGTGGAAAGAATATTTTTTTAACTGATATAAAACATTATGAAATAAACATTCTTGTGAATTTATGTTGGTGAAAATTTTTCTATAAGCTGTTTTGTCTTCCTTTCTCTTTACCAATTATAGTCTAACTGTATTAGCACAAACAGTAACATTTATTTCACTGACCTTTTTAATTTTTGCATTCAGGTTTGTACTTTTGTGGGTTTTTGTTGTGTGGGTTTTTTTGGTTTGGTTTTGTTTTGTTTTTTCCCCTACAAGAAATGTAACATTGCACTTACTAAAGTCAGCAGTTTTAGTGGAAACACCAGTGAACTCATTAAGAGCGCTGCCAGGTGTTGCCAACCCCAGGTGTCAGCCTGCTGGATAGTGAGATATATAAATAACTCTTCATGGAAAAATCTTAGGTAAAGCTAAACTAGTATCCTGTGATTTGGTTTGTTACTTAGCTGCTAACATGTAGGCCAAATGAGAGGAGCATATGTCCCTTCTTAGAAGATATATATCAGATTAATGACTGCCTCGTTACCAAAAAACTGTTCCATAGGTACACATGCAAAATGGAAGTTTAGTGCCAGAATGTTATTTCTCTCTATAACCAAGCTATTTACAAAAAGTGGAATTCCTTGACTACTAAATTTTTACATGACCTGAGCTTTCTGTGTTATTTCCTGTGGATTTTAAAGGGCATCCAGGTGAGAAACAATACAGAACAGCAACAGCAAGAAGTTCACATGCAGGAACAACAATGAAGTGGGGGAGGAGAGGAGGACAGAGAGACACAGTTTTTACTCATCTCCCCTTTTTCTCATGAGTCAGTATTTTAGAAGTCAAAACTGTAGGAAATACTGCTGTAAACCAAGAGACTACAACTTTAATAAAACAAATGACATTTTATAAGCTTTGCAAAGCATTTTGAGAACAACATTTATGAGTTTTAATGTTTTATATACTACATACTTTTTATTTAACCTTAGCTGTCTGGTTTTGCTTGGAGGTTGAATGTATTTCCTGTATTCGTATTTTTTTTTTACAACTGAAGTCTAAATCTCACCTTGACTGGCACATCCCTACCTTAGATGTAATGCAAGAGCACTGAGTTTCAGGAAAATAACCTGGTTTAAATGTACTGCGTGATAGATAAATGTGAATGTACTTGGCAAACATGAACTTGTAGCAGAAAGAAGCATGAATGACAGTCAGCAGTTTTGAACTTTGTAGAAAGGTGAAAGAAGTGTTAGAGCCAGATGATTTAGTTCAGTTATGAAACATCTGACATAATGTTCTACAATTAAATATTCATATAGGTTGGAGAGCTATCTTATTTCTATCCTACCTCAGAAGTACATCTCCTTTAACAGAAAACATTCATGTGCACTTAGAGGACTGTGGTTACACATTCCTTGTGTTCGTTTAAGAGTTTTTTTCTTGGAAGAAATTTAACTGTGTCTTCTACTAGTTTTCAGTGATTCTTGTTTGAGTAACACTATAGGCTGTTTTTCATGTAAGTTGTCTCAACTTACCCCTATAAAATTCTAACAGTCTTGTGAAAATTACAGTTGTACCTAAAGGTTAAGAACTGAACTTCTACATAATGTAAATGGGGGGAAAAAGTGACTGTGCTAGTTGAAGAATATAGTTTTGATGTCGTTACCATGGAATAGCTGTAAAAGATGTATGCATATAGCTGGCTAAAAGTTACCACAGCTCTGATGAGCCAACGAGCAAAAACCTAGGGAATTCTGAGTCTTAAATTAGACCTGGAATCATACAAGTCTTCTTAACAGAATCCTCTTCCATTTGTCCGTTGATGTATTATAAGAAAATTGAAGTTCTTTCCTATGTGAGAATTAGGATCAAGCAATATTATAATAGCAATACTGTCTGATCCTCAAAATGTTCATTATCTATTGCAGTCACAGTGTCTTAGAATTTATTTTACCATTTATTATCATGAACTTTTAAACGGAAGTGAAAGTACATGTATTTTCTCACTTCTGCTTCAGGGTTAGCTTATCTTCTGGACTGGCATTTCATCTCTGGTAGTTTGGCTTGTCTAAGCTTTCTAAATATTTTGGAAACATGTTGAAAGTTCATATAATTTTCTTTACCATTCTTCTTACTGAGAGTAGTCCTCTTTAATGGCAGTTGCCTCCATCGAGGAAGTTGTGAAGCTCTAAATCCTTATGTCTAACCCTTACTGCCTCATCTTTCCTAAGAGTGATATTCAGATCTCAAATTATGTTTACTTCTTTCTTCCACAGTACTTTCTGCCTGTTTCGTTATGTTTCAATCAGCCATCCATCATTATTTTTATGAATGACCCAAACAGTGCTTGTACGCTGAAGAAATAACAAGCCTTTAAACACATGAATCCAAAATAAATCATCGGCATCATCATAACCTTTGAAACTTTACTAAAAGTACCTGGGTTTTGATTATTCCAGTTAGCACTGTCATGTAAACTGTTCACATGTTATCCAGTAAAATACGGTTTGAATTAGCAGGCGGCTACGAAAAAAGTTAATAACAAAGTGGAGGGGTGAAATAAGCTTCTATATTTTCATATTTTTAGAAAATTCTGCACTGTCCAGCTTGCAGACAGTGTATCTCCTAAAGCAAATCACAGACAATAAGTCATTTTGGATCCCTGACTGATTTCTGCAGCCTGACTCAAAGTAACATGCCAGAATACCTACACACTGTGCAGGGAGACATACAAAGTCAGGAAATGCTCAGCACAGGGATGTGTCTGAAACCTGAAGCTTGAGAACTATTTAGTGACTGGTCTTGTGCAGAATCTGGAGCCTGTAGCTTCTTACTGGGGACAAGCAGCTGCACATATTCCTTGAAAGAAAAAAGTAAGGCTCATTGATTTAATTTACGAAACAGCCCTTAAGAGAGAGGTGATACTGGTTTACATTTTTCTTATATTTCAGTGATTCCAGCATTTATCTACGATATGGGAAACCCAGATTCAGCATCTTCTTAATCTTAAGGCTAAAAATTGTATCTATCAGGTCTATAGACATCTTAGATAGTACCTCTGTACTAAATGTTCGTGGTTAACAGATACTTAAATTTAAGTTTGAAATAACCAAATGGTTATAGATCATCATACTGATTTTACTTCCCAGTCAGATTAGCAGAACTGGCAGTGGTGATACAGCGATTAGCATGATATATTGGCTTAAAATGTGTGATGGACTTTACCTGGAGAAATTGCATTTTTATAACCCAACAGGCTATTGTATTTTTCCGGTTCAAGAAACAAGAGTTTTGTTACAGCAGCACTAGGCTGTGGCAGTAGAAGACCTACAGTACCTATAGTTGTAGCTTTGACTATTGCACAAGTAGTTTAAAAATTATTTTGGCCAAAGCTAGATTGATTTGCAGGGAGTTCTAATGGTCTAATACCAATAGAGGTAACTGCTTCATTCACATTAACTTTTGAAACAATTATAACATGTATTTAAGTAGATTCATCTTTCCGAGCAAAAAGAATGTGAGATTGAAGTTCACAAATTAGCAACCCAGTTTTGTCTGTCATCACTGGTGTTACAGAAGATAGTATTATAAGCTAGCCTCAGTAACACCTCCATCTCTAATATTTTTTTTTCACATGTATTTGCAGCTCAAGCCTGTTGCTGCTGCTTTCAAGTAAATAAAAGACAGTAAAACTTGAAACATAGTTTGTATAGCTGTGTAAGGTGTTGTATACTACACTGATAAAAGCTGGTGATGTGTTGATAGTTTGACTTTTCTGGGTTTTTTTTAATTCTCACTAATTCTTTAATGAAAGATATTTTTCTCTGTATGTTGTTTCCATTTCCATCCTTTTCTTTCTACTTTATACGTGCCTTTCCTTAGAGGACTTGTTTAGCTAGAAATCTATCTTGTTTAGCTAGAAACCAAGGAGATCTAAAATTAGGGGTACTGCAGCAAAAATATATTCTACCAGGTACGGTAAGTCCATGGTATCTTAGATGGGTTCATCCATTTCAGAGAAGCCCTGAAGAAAGGACCTTTTGGCCCAAAGTACAGTTACACAGTGTATGATACTTTCTTTGTGGTTACAAAAACAGATGAGTTTAATATCTGTTTTTAATGGGCTATGGTCCTTCTTATAATTCTTTAAATATACATGACTTTATAAACACGAATTTTTGAAATCTACTTAAAAGAGGTAAGGCTGGAAAGTTTGTCCATAGTGCACACGTATTAGCACAGGTGAAGATCCATGATCCTTTCCCTCCTTTTTTAACTGCCTACAGACATCTCAGGGGAGGTACAGTGGTGTTCCCAAAACCAGCAAAGGCACCCACCTCCTCATGCTGGGTTGTGTGCGGTTCAGAGAGACACCAGCACTCCCCCTGCTACTGAAGGGCAGCATGGATTCACACCTCGCTTAGCTTGGGCTGCACTGGGATGTTTGATCTCTCATGTAGAATTCAAAGAAGCTTTTATCCAAATTTTAACAAGAACAAACACTGTTCATCATAATTGGTTATTATACTACAGAAATACAAATTATCTAAGCATTCTGTATATCAGTTGTATTAAAATAAAAGTAATCTTTCTAATCTTCAGACAGCTGCTATTTGTAGACACTACACAGTGTAGATTGTGATAAGGCAATACCTCATTGTGATGTCAAATATAAAGTCTGGGAATACCTCAGCCTCCAGAAAAATGTCGATATCCTGATGTGACATTCAGTGTTCAGTGTCCTGTTTGAATTATTAAGCAGCTGTCTTTACTGCCAATGACACTGTTTAAAATATTTCATAATTATAAGAACTTCAAGCCCTTAAAAAAAGAATTAAATTATTTACATGTGCCTTATTTAGGAAATTTCTGCTTGCAGTTATGAAATGGTTCATGTATATTTTGAAATCACCTCTCATAATAATGGTATCAGAAAGATACTTATATATATGCTTATGAAGTAATACAAAGTGATAAAGCTGTAGTCTGTATATTTTTATGCTATTTTGACATTCTGTCTTGGCCACTGGTATTTTAAAACACATCTCTCGAGTTTGTTATTGAGCATTACTTTTTGTTTTTCTGTAAATGACAGTACTATTTCACTTGTTTTGAATTAAATCTCTTCTTACAATACAACAGCAGATGTATTGCCTTCCCTATGGAGGAAAATCTGTGTATCAGGTTTCCCTGTATCGATTTTTATCTAAGCCTCTTTTGGTGCATTCTGTTTAAACTTTTATTGTAACAGCTTACAATACAACCACCAGACATGTTTGTAAGACATTTTTACTCTGATTTGAGACAGTCCAAATAACCGGAGTTGAAAAATAACACCAGCTTATCATGGACCACAGAATATTGTGGGAAAATATGCAACATGCTTTTCACATTTTGCTTACAAAAGAATTATGTAAATCTAAAAAAGAAAAGAACAAATACTATATCTTTGGACTGCAAAAAGATAACTTCACCATTCTACAGATCTGAAATTAGCTGAATTTAATAAAAAGCTTTAACAAGCTTCAAGAATCTGCAGATCTAGGAACTCTGATCCTTTCACTTCATAAACATAAGCCGGTAGCACTTCATATAAAGGAAGAGCTCGGGAGCTGCTGGCAACAGGAGTCCTTTCTGAGCTGCAGCCAGTTGCCAGAGGACAATTTATGCAGACGTGCATTGTGCATAAGCCTGATGTCATTGAAGGCAACGGCAAAATGCTGTTGTGACATTATGGTGATCAGCATAGGGCACAACACGATTCACTGAAGTGGTTGCTGAGCAATTATCTGTTTTCATTATTTTTTCTAATTTGTAAAATGCGAACGTTTGAAGAGGGAATAATATCCTGTGTGTGAACTACAGTAAATCAAAATCATGTTTGACCAAGCTAGAATATCAGATCATGTTTATGTGAATTTTCTTCATATTTGGTCATTACTGTCAAATAACTTTCTTAGGTTGTAAGACAAACAAGTTTTTCAGCCCAAACATTAATGTTGCTAATACAGGATTCCATTATAGATAAGTGCAAACATTACTGTGGACAAGAATAATCAATCAGGCTGTGTAAGAATTATAGCTGCAGGTCTTGGCTAAAACAGTGAAACAATAATAACAATGTTAACACTTCCCCTCTTATCGAAAGACTATATTTAAAGTCAATGTACAACTAATTCTATCATCAGGTGCAAATGCAAAACTTGCATTTGTATTAGCAGAGGTGAAGTAATTAACACTTTAAGTTAAAGGGGAATATTCATACATCTCTGTTTGTATGTATCTATTTACTTGGTAAAGCATCCAGACACTATTCTAGGTTTTAGGCAAAAGTAATCATGAATAGGTAAATATCCCCACAGTTTCCTGTGAAGAGCTTACTTCTATTTTTCTATTTACATGCCATAATTGTGTTAACTCATGTTGTGAGAGTATGACTTACAGCCATATTTACTTGCTTTCTGAAATCTAAGCTTTAAAGTATATTCAGCAAAAATAGATAGAATAGCAAGCTGGCATTTCCGGTTGTGTTTGCTACTTTATTATTTTTTCCTTTACTATAAAATAAATTTCATAGCCAACAGTTAATATTTTTAATTTTGAGAAAGCTTTCTTTGAGACACTAAGTGTCTTGCTCTTCTATTGAGTTCTGTACATTTAGATAAAAATGTAAGCAACAATATATAAAGAGAGAACTTGCTTATCATATTTGTCTCATAGCAGAAATTTATATATGAATGAAATTTTTAATTTCTGAGGTTTTAGATGTCTTTTATATAAATTTGATCTTCCAGTTCAAAATCATCCTTAAGCTATATTGTAAATAAAGTATGCACTATGTTATCAATGGTGCTTTGTGAATAGTGAAGCTCTTTTGTTATTATGTTGAGAAGCCAATGATAGGTTTGACTACCATTTTTACTACTGCTTTTTAAAAATCAGTTTAAGAAATGAATGAAAGACGTCACAAGGGAAATGAAAGTAATTTCAGTACCTAAAATGTGAACTTAATATTTTAAGTTGAGTATATATTGAAACTTAAAAAAATTCAGAATAAGTTGGACATGGAATTGCTGATAATGCTGTGTAGGAAAGAAAAAGAAAAGGCAGTTCTCCTTGGTCCTGCCTACTCCATGTATCTAACACAGCCAGGGATCCAACAGCTTGATAGTGTTCAAAGATTTCACAACCTAACAGGTTTAAAGTGATTAAAGCAGATTTGGACCAGACCACAGATGGATCTGACTGCCTGGCTCATGCAGGAGGTGGCAGAGCCCAGGGGACTGCACCTGGGCCAGCAACTGGCAATGCAGAGGACTGGGAGCTGGTGCACAGGGAGAAAGGGGATGAAACAGCCGGGGAGAAAAGGAAGGAACTGAAAGGAGAGCAGACTAGTCTTATCCACCTTTCTCTCCTCAGTCAGAGTTATTAAGTCAGAAAGTTTCTTCTCACTGTGCCTTTTTTGGTCACAAGTTAAAATCAGAGTCTAAACTGAATAAAATGATTCAGTAAGTATTGAGAGCCAGGACCAAAATCTCTCTAGGGATTGGACTCATTGCTGGGCTACGGTCATATTTCTTTCTCCTCCCCACGCTATTTCTGCAGTTTCAGATCTTTTAAAGTGTGCATAATTTTAATGGAAAACACAGGCAACTGTTTTCGTAGATTTGTAGAATAATTGAGGCTGGAAAGGACCTCCAGGGGTTTAGCCCAAGCACCTCCTCAGAGCAGGCCTAATTAAATCAAGTTTCCCTGAGTCAGGTCCACTTTTGTTTTGAACACTTTCAAGGAGACTCCAAAGCTGCTCTGGGCAAATTGTTCTAGTATTTGACCCTCCTTTGTGATATAACATTTATTATCTGTAGTATCTAATCCAACTTAGATCTGTTGCTTCTCATTCTATCACTGTATACAGACAAAAATGATAGTGTTCAGAAAAGCTTTAAGAAATCCAGAAAATGTGTAACTTTGAAGCAATAACTGAGTGACTAAATTTGATTACACGTGCATGTTCCTGTGTGTGCTGTTCTGATGACTTCATACAGTTGGTCTGGAGAAGAGAGAGATTCTAGATATAACCAGCCAAATACTTCTGTATGCTGGTGCTGGTAAAAAGAAATGATGAGAAAAGTCTGAGACTAAGTTAAAAGAATACAATTCTTAAACAGCATCGACGTGAAACTTCTATAGCTTTGTCCTCACTCCAACCCCAAGCAAGAGCTTGGTCTGATTGGGATTTTCTTCTTCTTACAAAGATGGTTTTCGGGTGGCTGCCGAAGTTCCCCAAGCAGAAATATGTGGAAGGCGCAAAGGGCAGTTACCACCTTGCACAGCTATCGGGCTTTGAGCACTCATTAAAAAAAAAAAAAAAGAGAATATACTGTAGATACTGATAATTCAAAATTCACATTCCACTCACTTTATATTATAACACCTGATAACCCCATGATGCCAAACTAGATTTAATTAATGTCAGGGCTTTGATCAAAGCCCCAGAATTGGTAGACTAGAAGAATAACTTCCTTTAACAGTTAACATAAGAATGTGCATATTTGCAAAAATGTTTTAAAACAGTAATTATTGTGTATTTTTTAATTTTAAAATTGCTTATGAAGTATATTTCCTAATTACTTTTAAGTATTTAAAATTATGCATACAAAGAAACTAGCTTTTCTAGAGAAATAATTCCAGAGCAACCAATTTCTTCCTGCAATTTACACACAAAAAAATGCTATTGCTTTTAATTGACTAGTTTTTTTACAAGTTATGACATGGAAATTCTGTTAATATATTTGAGTCGTGTAGATGCTGGTCTCATTCTTTTCAGAGGACAAAGAATCTTCAGACAATCTACAGAAAGGCAAAAATTTGATGAGGGATTACTGCCACAATTTTTTTTCAGGACAGAAAATCCAAATGGCCCTCTGATAACAGCTCCTTAGTCAGAGGATAATGCTTCTCCTTCCTTTGGCTTGTAGGTAATCCTCACACCTACGGCAAAGCAAATCTAATGTGTCCAAACACCCAGCATGCTTGCTGGAGTGCTTTTCCCAAGCTATGTTGTAGGTTTTTCCAGCCTGCAGTGTATCGAGGCTCTCCTGTCCCTCAGGAGAGAGGAGTGACATCCCCCCGACCCCAGTGGGCAGTGGAAGAGGGTGAGTGGTCTCCCACCTACTCAAGGCACCAGAGTTCTGGGAACAATGGAACCACACAAGCTGAACGCTGAGGAAGATTAATTTTTGCTGATGGTAGTTTTTATACAAGCACACATCATTATTTCTCTGCATAAAATACATAGATAACTTCCTAGGAAGTCTTGATATCACCTCAGCGTGACAAAAAATATCTTAGGACAACACTTCAGCAGTGTCTTGTATATACAAGCAGAAGTATTTGAAGGGTTCATAAAACACATCAGACATAGCTGATGCTTTCAAATCTGAGAAATAAAAATCATATAAATGAATGCAAGCACTAAGAACAACTGTTTGATGTATCAACTATATTCTCTTTTAAAATATTTGTAAGTAAAATCTGCCCTGGTTTTGGGACAACTTCCTGATGAGGACTTGTAAGCTAAAGCAGAGAGTATGGGAAGCAGCCAGCAGGAGAGGCAGCTCTTTTGGGAGCCAGGAAACATAATAAGGGCAATGCATACTTGTAGAAGGCCATTCTTCAGCCATAATAGGAGACCAGTATCAAAACACCTCAAACGCAAATAACACAAATAACCAAACAAAAAACACTTTCAAGGATCAGAGGCTTTTGAAACTACAGAAGACAGAGAGTGTGACAGGTATTTTCATGGAAAAAAAGTTAAATATGTAATTAACTTTGTTCTTTGTGATTCAATTTAGAATTAGACTTGTTACACATTGTATATTGATTAGTGCATCTAAGTTTAAAAGCTCTTGACTTTCTATTGCTTTTTCAGTAATCTGTTTCTCACAAAAACATTTTTTTGTGTCAACTGGAATTAAGCAGACACATTTTGTCAGGTTAGGGTATTTACTTCTGCAACACCTAAAAAGATGCGAAGTGGCATGGTCTGTGTAAGATGGAAAACCAGAACAGTAGTGACTGCACGAGACCTTCCTCAAGAGAAAGGAAGCCAGTTGCTACATTGCCTGTTATATCTACTAGGACACAGCAACTGTCTGTGTATATAATTTTAAACAGAAGTAATACAAGAAAAAAAAAAGGTATTTTGCTGTCCCTTAGTTGCTGTCTAAATTAACTGGATTTGCTTCTCATCTGCTGTGCACAAAGTTCCCACGGCTCAGATGCTCTGTCATATGTTGTTAAACCAGTAAATTATTTATGTATCTAAGCCTGCAAGCTAATTTAGACCAGTATAGGAAGAGTTGAATCTACTCAAGATATATTTATTTATGAAATAATTAAAAAGTTTGAATCCTTAGCATAAACCAGCTGTTTTGGGGGCTGAGCTAGCATTTAGAAGACATAACAAGAATATGGGCGGAGATTATTAAAAATTATCCTGTAGACTGTTCTGTAGTTTTGTAGAAGTGTGACTTGCATTTGGTTTTCATTTCATTATATGCCTATAATTCCATTGTTCTTTCTGAAAAGATGTGTAGAGAAGAGGAAAGAAGGAAATAAGAAAAGAAGGAAAGAAGGAAAGAAGGAAAGAAGAGGGAGTATTAGAAGCAGTGTAGTTAGCAGGTCGAGAGAGGTTCTCCTCCCCTTCTGCTCTGCCCTGGTGAGACTGCATCTGGAATATCGTGCCCAGTTCTGGGCCCCTCAGTTCAGGAAGGACAGGGAACTGCTGGAGAGAGTCCAGTGCATGTCAACGAAGATGATTAAGGGAGTGGAGCATCTCCCGTATGAGGAAAGGCTGAGGGAGCTGGGTCTCTTTAGCTTGGAGAAGAGGAGACTGAGGGGTGACCTCATCAATGTTTATAAATATATAAAGGGTGAGTGTCATGAGGATGGAGCCAGGCTCTTCTTGGTGACAACCAGTGATATGACAAGGGGCAATGGGTGCAAACACAGGAGGTTCCACTTAAGTATGAGAAGAAACTTCTTCTCAGTGAGGGTGATGGAGCACTGGAACAGGCTGCCTGGGGAGGTTGTGGAGACATTCAATACCTGCCTGGATGCCTTCCCGTGTAACCTCACCTAGGTGTTCCTGCTCCGGTGGGGGGATTGGAATAGGTGATCTTTTGAGGTCCCTTCCAATCCCTATCATTACATGATTCTGTGATTCTATGAACAGTGTTTGATGTATGTCTGGATAGTCTAAGTACTTCTTTAACATTCCTAGGTGCGTTTTGGGAGATCCTCATTGTCAGGAAAAAAAAAAAATAATAAAATTATTTTTAAATTAGAAATGGTAGTGTACTTGAATACATTATAGAAAAGTCATTACTATCAAAATCAGTGCAGAATATTCACAAAGAAAAAGTCCTCATCTCACCCATCAGGGCGTATGTGACTTCAAGTGACTTCCAGACTTCTGTGACAGCACCACAACTCTTTGTTCTCAACCTTACAAGTGAATTCAGCATTTGAAAATAGATACACAAATCTAAAGAAGAGTCACCCCATTTTTTATTTTTTTTTCCGACTGGTATGTGAGCATTGTCCAAGCAAGCTCACAGTAATATTTTTGTTGCTTTTTGCCTTCCTGGACAATATTTGTATTGGTATATTATACAGCAATTGAACATAGCCTTTTCCCCAGGCTAGAAATTCCATCAACATGCATATATATATATATATATGCATATATATATATATTCTGGTTTTTTTCATCGGGTCCTGGGAAGCTCAACTTAGCAAACGTTGAGAAAAGAAAAAAAAAACCAAACAACTTTTCTGGTTTTCAGATATCTCAAAATCAATTATATAGATGAGTCAAAGATACCGTGCCATCAAGCTTAAAAAAAAAAGTGGGAAAAATGAAGTGGGAGAACTTTTCTTTGTTGACACAGTGGGTGGATAACGCTGCATTTTGCATTCTCAAATGACGTCAGGAAAAATACAGATATAATCAGGAAATTACCTGATTGACTTGTGCAAGTAAAAGTTCTTTCATGCCTAGATAGTGTACACACATATTTAATATAAAAATAGTATTGAAATTCTGTCACATAAAATGTTTGAATTATTTTTATTTTCTTTCAGTTATTCAAGTAACTATTTTTGTACTGAGAGAGGGAGAACAGAACTTCCTGTCTAAATTCTATGTGTTGTTATTTTTTATGTTTTCTTATTCTTACATAGTCTTTGATCTCTGCTCTTAAGTGAGTTTTTAGTGTAGTTGACAGTTGTCCTCATAATTTTCTCAACTATACAGTATGATTCTTGAAACTAAGAACCTATAACTGCAAATGGTGTTTTAAATTAAAGATTAATGTATATAATTGTATTGGAATATCCTCTTTATCATTCTCCATATTGTTTTGCACACATTTGTACATCTTGTTTCTCTGACTGGATCTTCATGCTGAATTAAGACAATCGTTGAACTCTTTGTAGTCTTTCCTGGTAATTTTAAACACTAGAAATTGTTTGGATAGTTCATTTCCTTTCATTCTGAATTAATCAACTTTTAAAATTATTTATTATTAACCTCATAATGCACCTTACATTTTTGTGTCTTTTAAGTTCTTTATGGTATGCTTCTCTTGAGTAATTAAAATTAGCAGTTACAAGAAACGGAGATGAAAAACATTTTTTTTATAACATTCTAGTTTTGTCTTTCAGTCATTCAGTTATTACCATTTGAAATCCATTTTCCTCAAAGACTTTGTATTGAGTACCCTTTTTTTTTTTTCCCAGTGGTAGCATAATTCTCTAAGTCTCTTCACAGTTTTGTATATAACTTTTGATTAGATAAACTACTATGCCCAAACACTGTAATACGTCTTTAGAATTCATATATTTTCTGAATTTCGTTGAGTTCTGACATTTAGACTCTATTCCCATTCTTAATTTATTGCCAGCACTCTGTTTCCATTCTGCTTAAAACTAAAGCCATCTCCTTTGCATTAAAAATAGGAGAGAGAAAAACTGTTACCGACTGGTCTGATGTAACAGAGCAAATGGATGACTATCTGCAAACACATCTTATTTATGTAGTGGCTCTTCTAAAAGAATCTGGGAAACCTTTGCAATAGAGCACTGTTCACCTGGTGTACCCAGTCTCTTTCACACGGTGACTTGGCTAATGATTTTATAAAAACAAATAAGCCCCAACCTGCTGTTGGCCTTATTAAAAAGAGCTAAATGTTACTCTGACGTTCTTCAGAAAAAAAATCAATATATCTTCTCATAGAATGCAGCCTCTTGAATACAAACTCAATAATTACCTTTGTATGTCTAGTTCTCTTTAAAACAATGAAAATAATTATATTTTATTTGACCATTTTGCAAAGGAGAAATGAGATGTATACAACTCAGGGACAATTAATAGTAAAGAAACATTAAGTGCCAGAAATTAATCTCCTTGATGGTTCCTGAATTTTTTTTAGCCTGGAGGGTTAATTTTATGGCTTTAGAGCAATCATTATTTATCATTTCTTGGTTTACAGGAAAGAATTAGAGTTATTAGCTATTAAATTATCCATGAAAATTTGACACTGTACTAGACCAAACAAACCCTGGGGCTTGCTGATTTTCCCAGTATGAAACATCTGTGACTTCAGCTAGAGAACTTAACATTGTCTAATTAGATTTCTAAGATTTATAAGGCTCAAATACTCTATTATTAGAAACCTGAAAATTTGAGCAAAAGTTGAAACTCACATTTCCTGAAGATTATTTAAAAACATTTTTAACAGCACTGTGTGTTGCTAAATGCTACTAGCTTGTAATTGGTGAAGATTACTAGATAATGTATTATGCTCTCTAACAACAGGAGTTCAAGAAAAAAATACGCTCCCTACAATCATAAGAAGTTGCAGCTTTCAACTTCAGTAATTAAAAATACTTTATTGAAAATGCTTCACTAATCATATGTTTATTTTTATATTCTAATTTAAATATAGTTTATATTCTCTCATGCAGTCTGCTGAAGCAAAAAATCAAGTTGGTGTATTTTCTGTTCTGCAATATTATCACTCATGGACTGTGAATGATAAGTACCACTCATCAGCATAGAAGAAGTGGTTTTGTATCGGCTCTGATCTCAGGACTGACAGACAGTGAATTAGCCACTGCTCTATCTCTTCCTTTATAGTCAATATGGCTTTTTACCACGGTAATTAGATATTTCATTGCATCTTCCATTACTGGATCTCAAAATGTTTCAGAAGTTTCAATCTGTTAAAATAAACATAGAATTAAAATATAACCATTATTTCTCTATTAAAAAAAATAGGAGAACATTATTATGTTTGCAAAGAACTCAGAAGCTAGGAAGGTGAGGAATCAGAATTATTCCTCCACTCTTAGTTTGTACATTTTCCATTTGGTTTACAGCATTCTTTAGTTACAGGATCCCTTTTTTATTAAGTACACAGAATAAACGTTGCTAAGCTAATAAACAGCTTTTCAATATTTTGTCTTCTCCTCATTGTTCATTGCAACGTATGTTATATACTGTAGTCTATTCAGTTCCTGCTCTAAAGAAGAAATTATTAATTTCCTTAAGAGTTCTTTGGTGGTGCACATCACTATATTATCTGAGTTTTTCACAAACACTAATTAATCTTCATAACATCCTTGTGGGTGAGAGGTGGAATTAACCCCAATTTGTAGAAAGGAAACAGAATTAATGAGACCATAAGGTCGGAGATTTCCATAACGTGTAACATTTTCTACTTAGTTTCTTAGAGTCCTAAGTATTGTATAAGGCTTTATTAATAGAAAATGTCTGTCCATTTCTATTTCATTTGTAAGAAAGAAACATTTCTGCTAATGGGACCACATCGCTACATCAAGTAATAAGGAAAAAAAAAAAAAAGACTGCAGTATTAATTAAGCATGAGAAATCTGCTTTCCTCAATTACTGACATCTGAGGAACAAAAACTGTTTCTGTAGGACAGAATCCAGCCATGTGAGCCAGGAAGCCATCCTTTTTTTCTCTCTGTAAGATTGTATTTTATTTATGAGATAGTTTCCATTTCTATAGCAAGTCACACAGGGATCCTACAGTGAACAGCCTCCTTCATTACTGTGCTTTGATTCCATGGGAGATCTCCTCAGTGTCCTGGAAAAGCTGAAGTGTTCAGGAAATACTGTATGTGATCTTGTAGGTAAGGAGTACATTATAATCCATCTGAGCAATGTAACTATTTTGTGCTGGCAAGCGGAGCCCCAGCTTGAGTGCTGGACTTTATGATTCCAGTAATATTCTTTCTACTGCTGACTTGTTTGTGTACATCTCTTGATTTGAAAAAAAAAAAGGGAGGGGGAACTGAATTCTGATACATGACTATTTTCTTCTGAATTCAGGTATTTTATCAATATGGTGGTAAACTCTTGATTCACGAACTGCTGATATCACAAATTTCTAGTATGTAGCTCCTCCTTCGGTGGGAGTAGCTGGGAAAGACTATACTGGGAAGTCTGTCTTGGCTAGAACACTCCTCACCACTCTGTGGGAGTGTTCCCTACACATAGATTAGTTCACATGGAGAACTTCAGCACAGAAATTATCTGCCAAATTTAAAGTCTTTGATTCAAAGCTTAGGGGTCCTAATTTAATTAGCATAGGCATGATGTCATGTTTGTACCTCATTTTTCTTTGGGAACGTTTTTAAACCTTTTTGACTAAATATTTCCATAAATTTTAGCTGAAATAAAACCCTCACTATATAACATTTTCAGCCAGAATTAATTATGCTAGCAAAGCTTGAAGGGATTGAAGAGGCATTCTTATTAAAGGGAATTGTCACATGATTTTAATAACAGGTGGTAATTCCAGGTTTGTTTACTATTGCATTAATTAATATTGAAATGAATGACAGAAGTTATGCAACTTTGTCAATACCATATAGTGAGTCTGTCATGTTGATTCAGTGCCAGAGACAGGCTTCAATCAGATCTCATTCTAAAACGTCATTGTCCTGCTTAAACCACAAAGCATTTTTTTTGTTTATGAAATGTTTTTGTCCAAGCACACTTTTCACATAGGTAATGTACTAGTCAGACTTTGTACAGTAGTCTTTGTCTATCTCCATCAGTTGCAAAAAAATCCCAATCTTTGAGTTCAGCTCCATAAAGGGTAAATCCAATTTGACATCAGTCTTTGACATGTCACTCACGTTTGTACTGCATGGATATCTTTCTTGGATGTATGCTCAGACCTGTATACTCAATTCAGAATACAGTTTCTAGCAATATTTGTAAACTTGCAAGTAGGAAACAGCAAATATAAATGGTATCTTTCACCTTAAAATCTCCCAGTTTCCAACAATGTTCAGCTTACAGGATTTCTTGAGATTTATGTGGTTTGATACAGAGATCCTAATCTGATCATTATGAACCCATTTGAATGTTATCCATATTGGTCCATGATTACTTTTTAATATGCTAATGTTTTGCTATCGCCTTCTAGGTTTATATACAAATATCTGCAAAAATACTTTATTGTTCTCCCTTTTTTACCTAGAAGTAAATGGTACAACTTAACATAATTTCGAAATCTTGTTGCAAGCCCATAGTCAAGTGCTCTCTACTCTAAGAAGGGGATTTTGAGTGGAAGCATTTTTTTTCAATATTCATAAAAAATTTAAAAGCATAAGTGCTAAAGCTGTTTTATATTATCACTTTTCTGCTCACTCTTTAGAGAAGAAAATAATAACACCAAAGTAACTGGATGTCTGTTTGCTTGCATCGCTCTGTCATTTGCTCTCAGATCTGATGTATGATGATACATCTATGCTGAGCCTGTTGACTAAGTTCCCAAATTTTTCTGTCAAATTTCCTTCCATGTGAAACATGCCAGTTATGCTGCAGTTGAAGTTCTTGTGTGATGAAGCAACATTTACATTATGTGTGGATCTAAAGAGATACATTAAAATGAACAGGCGATGCCCTCTGCTTGCTGACCTGCAACAGGATATGAAAAGACTTAATAAATAAGAGAATACTAGAAGAGAATACTAAGTCCTAAATCTTTTCTTTATGAATACGTTTTAAGGAACTCATTCATGTAGAACATAATTACTTGTATTTACTATTCAAAAGCATACTATTGAACACCTATTCCATTGTGCATGATTACAACAAAATAATGGAGACATTATTTTAAAATAATTAGTATAACTCATTGCCCTTGATCCCGCTATCCTTTGAGGACCTGTTAGTTAAACCATTCATTTTTAAATTGCAAATCAAATTTATTTTTAAGAGTAACTGATGTTCTGTTTGATTAGAACTGCTAAATTACTAGCATCTTGATGCTGCCACCTTCAGGAACAGAGGCGGGCAATAGGAAGCGAAAACAGATCCTTAGTTCTAACTAAAGCTGAACTTCAGTTATGTGTAGTGGAGAACCTCCCCACCTCCTGCCCTCCCCCCCAAACTACTCCTTACTAGACAAGAGCTGCTTCAGCAAGATCTCTGGTTTCCTAGTTTATGTTTTTACAGGGTATATGTAAGGAATATGTATTCAGACGTATACTTAACAAAAGAAGTGGCAAAGAAGCTTTTGTTTTTTTAGAAGGCCACAGCATCTTTTTATCCATAATGAAACTATTCCTGGACTCTGCAGGGTGGGCAGTGCTTGCTTATAAACTTCCAGCAGTAAAAAAGCAGAGGAAAAGTGTACATTAAAACAAAAAAAAAAAATCAAGATGTTGCAGGTTCCGATATTTTCTGTTTTATTATTCAGAAATGTGTAAGAACAGATACTCCCTTAGGTAAGACCAAAAGTCAATATTGTCAAGTATCCCATTTCTGGCAGTAACCGACAATGATTGCCTAATGAAGAGGTCAATCACATAATGATGCTGCCCTAGAAAACTATTCCATTCTAAAGTATTTGAGATTCAGGAGCCAGAATGCATACCTTGCATGGATTTTTCTTCCAAAGATTTGTCTATTTGCCTTCAAGATCATGTAAACTTTTCCAGCTGCTTGTGTTTTTCTAGCTGGTTCCATACCTTGGCTCATCCTTATAGCCTCTATGTTTCTTTACTGTTAAGGCACATCTCCTCAGAAGTGGACGGAGCACAACTTGTATAGCATTTGTTTCAACTTATGTCAAGGCAGAACAATGTTTTCTGATTCATATTCCTTTCCTAATAGTTCCTAACATTTTGAGTTATTTCTTTTCACTAATTATTGAGAAATGTACAAAACCAATCTATAAAAATCTCAAGATCTCATTCTAGAGTAGTAATAGCCAATTGATAGCCAATGTTGGGTTTATTTTTTTTCCTCTCCTTATGTTGCATTACATTTCTCTGCATTTAATTGGATATGCCATTTTATTGTTTCAGTTACTCAGTGTTGTAAGGCTCTTAACAGATGGTACTTGTTCTTATGATCCTGCATATCTTAATATCATTAGAGACTTGTCACCTCACTAGTCACTTCCTGGGTTATTTGTGGTCTGAATCTCTTGCACAGCGAAGTCTTATTCCTGACTCTTGTGCAGCTCAATTAGTAATTCTCTTCCCTGTCATAATTCACCATTACTCCACACTCTTTCTTGCCATACTTTCATCAAATTACTGCTCTATGTAAGGGACTTATTTTGACTGACAAAAGCCTGATTTCTTTAATGGACTGTGGTTGATGGAATTTTTCATATGTCATATGGGAGCCTAAGTAAGCCAGATTGGATGGATCCTATGGCACGTTCATTCCTTAAAAAATTGCAATGGATCTGCAAGGCATGTCTTGCGTCTCAAAAGCTGACTCTTGTCTATAACATTTGATTTATCTTGGTTCCTGCTAATACTTTTCTTCAGAGTGATTTGCACTGGTTTGTTTTGTATAGATGTCAACTTAATGGTATGCAGCTTTCTAGATCTTTCTTGGAGCTATCCTAAAAGATTCTCACTGGGTTAATTATTCCCAAAGCCTCTGGTATGGAGATAGCGTTAAGTGAGAGTTTACACACCATCATTGTTAATTAGGATCTTCCATCTTTGAGGTCCTTTAAAACTCTTGGGTAAATACAGTCTGGTGTTAGTGATTTGCTGCTACTGATTTTGTCTATTTATTCCATGATCTCTTCCACTGACTCTTAGATGCACTTTTCTGCCTTCTAAGTCCTCAATAGAAGGAGCTGCAGTGTGGGCAGCTCCCCAGACTACAGGTCACCACAGATGCAAAACATTCATTTGACAGATGTGCTTCTTTTATACCTTGAGCCTTTGTTGACCTTAAAGGCACGGTGATGAGCTTCCTGCTTCTGATGGACTCTAAGGATTTTTTACTAGTTTTTCTGCTTTTCTTACGTTTTCCCAAAACTTTTTAATGGCTTGTCTCATCTGCATTTCTTCACATTAAGTGCCAGATTTTATGGTTATCCCTGTTTTCGTCACTCAGACAAACCTTCACTTCTTATTTCTGATTGCCATTTCTATCCTGATTTTTTAGCCACAATGGTTACTTTTTTGACAATCCTCATTTTTTTTTGTGACTGTATTGCATTTGTTCTGAGTCTCAAGAATTTTATTCTTATGCATTTTCTACAATGTCTTTAAAGATTCAACTTTTAACTTGCATTTTTTCCTTCTTCTGAATAAGTTCTCACATTTTACTATAGTAACCCTTTTGGAAATGAAGTGTAATCATAGTGATTTTTTTATTATTTACTTTTTCTTTGCTCCTGCAAGGATATATTGAATGTGTGTGTATTATGATTACTGATAAAGAGCATCTGTTCAATAGTAACATCCTATTGTGTTTTCCCTGTACACTGTGCATCCTAGTATTGGTGTCCCGTTGATTGTCATCCTTCCTGCCAGCTTCTGATCTGATTATTATGTCAATAGCCTTATTTAAGAACAGGCATTCTCATTTCATCATTTTATTTCTTAGACTTCACATTTATGATTGCTTCACTGTCCTCTGTTTCACTGTCAGTGTATTCTGGCAATTCTCTGTTGCTTCTTGCTTGGATATTCCCAGCTTCTGTCATATCCTTCTCTTGAAGATAAAGGATATTTTGACTTTATGGTATATGTCTTTTTTCCTTTTCACTGCATGAATCAAACATGTATTTTAACTTTGCCTCCTCAATAACCTTTCTGTCTTCTATATCCTGGGAGCACTTTCAAGAATATTTTCATGGAGACCCTCTTTTCAGCTTCCAAAGGAGCCCAGTCAATTTTGCTTTTGTAGCTTCTGGTTTACTTTTTCCTGTAATGCAGGACCACGGATTATGACCCCAGGATTTCCTACAAACCTATTCAGACATTTTGTGTAGTCCTCATTTTGCACTTGCAGCCACATCACTGTGCATTTATTTCTCTGTGAGATTACAAACCAAACTATATGTCTAAGAGCAGAATTATTTACCCTTGCAGCCAGGCTCCTTCTTTCACAGGGGTTCCCTAGCTCAGCAGGGCTCCCCTTTGTACAAGAGGACACATGGTCATCTTTTGAGAAGCACCTGCCACCATTTCCTCTTCCACCAGATTTACATTCCCATGTCACAAGACAGGGACTTCTACTGTGTAAATGGGACTTTTCTACAGTACTTTGGAAAGATTCCTTTATTGCTAGTACTATGTTTGCATTTATTTTGTTCCATGGAAGAGGGAGAGTGGTTGCTTTATTTCATCTTGTAGCTGCACTGACCTGTTGACTTTTACTTTGCCAGTTTGGCCTTTCGGTGTTCCCCATAGCTGCACTGGCAGTACAGTCAGCTGCCTTGCCCTCTCTTTGCTGACTGACCCAGTTCAAGAGCTTTGCTTACCCCCTTTTCAGAAGTACGCAGAGCCTCAGGTGACACTGTGATGACCGGTTCCAAAGAAGAAAGCAAAAGATGTTCTGGATGCTTATAGACTACCTAAAACATACTTCTGAACATTCCTTTACTTCTCAGGCACATAAATAAATTGAAACAAAACCAGAGTGGAAACTGGCATGTGATGCTGGAGTTGTTGAAAGAGAAGCAGGAAAATTACTACTTTTGGGCCTACTTTTATGCCTCTCTTATCTTCCAGGAATGCTCCCTAAAACACTACACATCGTGAGGTGAAGGTATGAAGAGAATATGTAAATACAGTAGTGTAGGATTTAGTTGTCAAAATGAAGACAACTAATGCCATTTAAAATTCCTTGAGTCTTATCTGGCCTCCAGCTCCTGCTCCAGAGATGTTTCACAATGCAATTGCTTAAGTTAGCTCCTGTCGACATGGAAACACCTTTAGTTGTTGTAACAACATCTGCTTCATCTTCTCATATGTTTAGTATTCAAGCCTTTACTTTATAAAGCTCCTTACAGTTTGGGTCATCTGTACTGTTGGGAATTTTTTTATTACTGCAAGGTTATCCTCAGCTTTTTGTCTTCTTTGATGTCAGTCTCAGTTGTTTCATCTTCCTGCTATAAGGTTCAGATTTAGGTAAATACTTATGGCAATATTTAATATAGGCCAAACATGTATGACAGCCTAGAACAAGCAAAGAGAAAACACTGAGCAGAATGATAGAGGTGGAATTTAAGCAGTCTAAATTTGGATCACGCTTTTCTGAACTTTCTCCATCTCACGTAATGTTTGGGAGATGTAACCAATAAAAGCTTGGAGGATGATGATACTCATGTTCTAAACTTCAAACTGTTTCTTCCAATGCTTATACTTCAACTTGTAACACAATGATAGCAGTTGGCAAGATGTGAAAAGAATTGTCAATGAGCTAAGAAAAACCTAGACCTTAATGTTGCTTTACATTTTCTCTTCTTGGGCTGCTTTTCATTTGTTCAACTGTACTGTGATGCTGCCTCTCACATTTTAGAACAGGGAGTTTTGTTTGGGAGTGTCCACAAAACAAGGTTTTGAGCATCAGTAATGTTAATTAGTAAAGCTAAATGTAATAAATATTAAAGGTCTTTGTAATAAATGTTAAAGGTCTTTTTTTCTGTGCCTTGTGAATTTGTTACCCAACGTTGTTTCAATAATATGATTAAACAATAATAAACAGGATGTTGTTTATAAACAGATTTCATCAATTATTTTATTTAGATTAGGTGAATTAAATAGATCAACTTTTCCCCCTCTTGTGTGTCACAATATTGCTGAATGGGTTTTGTCTTCCTTTCTCCTTCCACTTTTGTGTATTCATGCTGTACATATAATCCGTACAGAGAAAATTGATAAATTGGTTGTTAGTGTAAAGTCATTTATGAAGTTGAATGTGGTTTGTTACAGGTCTTTTCAGCACCTAGGAAGAATTTAATTAAAATTAAATTAAATTCTAAATTAAATTCAAGTAATAAATGAAGGTTATCCAATATAGTAACCTTTTCTCATAAGAAATGAACACTGTCCAGTAAACTGATTTTAGGTCTTGAGGCTAGATTTTCTGGAAAATAATTGTATGATTATAAAATAAAGGAAACTAAGTTTAGGAGTTTGTAGTTACCTTTCTTTCAGGAGTGTAAAGTACTGTTAACTAGACAATGTAAATTACTTTCCCAAATTCTTAAAGACTGCTAAAAATCACTATTTCTTGGAAAACAGTTGGATTAAAAATTGTAATTGTAGATAAAAATGCTGTCCATATTAGTGGACAGCAAAATTTGCAATAAATTTACAGTGTATGTACTTCTTATTGATATCCCATTATATTTATTTCCCCTAACGATTTTATTTAGAACTAGTTAGTAGTCTGAAAGCTATAAAATATGAAGAATAAGTAATACATTGCATATATTTTATGTCTGAATTCTTTTACTGTTAAAATTTCTCGGCAAGAGAGATGTTGGATTCTTGTGCTGCTAGGAGTAATGTAGAAAACAGTAACTGCAATTACTTCACAGTGAAAAAATATTAACTTTTTTGTCTTTTCCTATGTGGCAATTATGGAATAAATGTGGACAAAAATACATTTTCTAGAGATCATTATATTTGCCTTGAAGTCAGTAAGTGTGCTGTAGTTAGAGGAATGGCAGACACTGATTTGAAGCCAACTTGCTGAAGTGCTGCAAATACATTTATCTGCTCAAATCTGGAAGTAATGTAATTATTACATGCTAGTTTTGTTCTGCAAATAAAGAATTATATACACAACATTATTTTATTCTTCAGAAAGGACTGGAAATATCATTAGAAAGAAAATCACTTTATGCATTTGAGTTTATTATCATCAGTGTGCTTTATTTCAGTTCAGACTGCAAAGGGGAATTTTGTAAGAGGTAGGATGTTCAACTTAGATTTATTTCCTCTTAATGCAGTCGAGTTTTAATTGCTACTTATTTGCTTTTTGGCTGAATGATAACAGGACAGGGAGTCTCATGTTTGGTATATTTTAAGCCGTATTTTATGTTGCGTAAAACATAAGTAGTAAAACCTATGTAGTCCTCTGCAGAAATATTTTCTTTCTCTTGATATGCACACATATATAAATTTGGAGTTTTTAATAAGTAAGTATTTGTTATTGTGCCTTGAGGATCAAAGCTGGCTGTTAGACACTAAGATTAGATTAATTCAACTCAGGGATTTCCACACCCCATGTTCAGTGTTCAAAATCTTGAAAATTATATGAAATCACAAGGCCACCCCTCTCAACAGACAGAAATTCACTGGTTCAAATGGCTATGACTGTGTAACTAATGACTATTAAAATAAGGAATATACAGACTGAAAATTTTACTTAAATTATGCTACAGAAATGTGCTCCTTCTTTAAAAGGACCAGAGGATCCCATGGAATGCAAAAGTGTCTCACTCGTGGTCATCAAGCCTTCACCTTTTCCAAACAAAAAGAAGGAGAACAGTTAACATGAGTTGGTGCAAATGTTTTCTTCCTCCAGAACACCTTTTGTAGTGTCTTTACTGCATCTTTTTCTTCCAATTCATTTTTTTTTCTGTATGATGCAACTAGAATTGTGAAACTGTCTATTTCTGTTCATCAAATAGTACATGGTACCTACTCAGTTTAGAATATTTACCAAAGATAACTTCATAGAATTTATATCCATCATCCAAAGACTAGCCCTTAAACTGACAGTTTAGCTGATCTCTTTACAGGACCTAGTTTGATGGATTTTATTCAGCTTCAGAAGACATCATGGTAGTTTACAATGGCAGTAAGGAAAACAGAACCAACATACAGCAGAATTTCTGTTCTCCTAGAAAAGCTACTTTTGGGAAGCAATTTTCATAGTAGTCTGCTTAAATCTGTGATAAATAATGACAGCTGTATGCTTATGACCTAACCACTGATATCTAACCGTATATCACTTGAATAATAGTCTGGCTACAAGTGTACTGGGTTTTTTTGCTAAATACAGAATAACCAAATTTTAACTTTATTTGTCAGAACAAAGGACATAATTAACTTTTTAACCCAAAATTGATTGTTGAAAGTTTTCGACATCTACAGATTTTGCTGACTTCATAGGAGCTGGTGATAGCAATATCTGTAGACCTTTGTTTTTCCAGTTGTGAGATACTTTTTCCCAGTATATAACAGAAAAAGGTTTTCCAAAGAAAGTGATAAATTTTAAGCAAGAATGGTTTGCCATAATGATTTATTTCTATGCAAGTCCAGGAAGTTATGGCTGTGCTGGTTAGAAAGTAAGGTCCATATGCATCTTAAGGAGATAAAAGAAAATATATATATATATATTTTTTTAGCAGTATTATTATTTTTAATTCATTTTGTTCACTGCTTACTGATGCAACTACTCCTGATTTCAAACATGAACCTTAAATGAAGATCACTTACAACCTACAAATGAATACTCAGTCTAAAAAGTGGTCTCTAAAAGATGAGAGAAGAACTACCTTGTAACTAGAATGAACCTTAAATGAACCTTCATTAAGAATATTAAGCCAGCTCCTAAGAGGCACAGGTATTGATCTAATTACCAGGAAGTGCATAGTTGAACAGAAGGGTCCAATCGAATAAATCCCTTCTTGTTGACACAGTGTTGGCACAGAACTGAGGGAATGGGAAGATTCTCAATAATGTCTCTTGTCTGTTCTCCCCACTCTCACCCCTAAATACTCTCATTTACGGTCAAATCATGTGGGAATGCCTTTCAACATACATTATGTTATGCTGTGCTTTCATTGCAAAGGGTAATTTATCAGAAAAAAAATAGAAAACAAAATTATGGCTTTTAGATAGCCTTATATTTTGGAAAGGAGAAGTAAAAGTATTATTATTATGGACATTTATTATTTGATATACTTAACACCTTCTGAGTAACTGAAGCTCTAGCAGGCCAATAATATTACCAAAAGCTGGAATGTAATTGTACAGGTCAGCCTCCCTTGTCTATAACGCAGAGCTAGCTCAGGAGTTTTGAAGGCTAATGATCTTGCTAAGGTGAGCAGGACTCAAACTTTTTCTAACTTAAGCAGATTTGATCCTGAATTTTCAACAGCTTAACAAAAGTAATTTTTAAAAGTATGTGTATTTTATCTTTACAGGTTTCTGTGTACTGTATCAACTTAAACCTGTTGTGATGATTACATTTAACAGCAACCTGGACTGTGATAGTTTCATCAAAGTTAAGATACAAATGGTCACTCTGGGCACAGTTTCAATGGTAAATAGGGAGGAAATTTCTGATAAAGAAAAGAAAAAAACAATTTAAACACCTATCTTGAAAGTAGGAATATATGAGATGATATTACTGGGTCTTCTTTTGATAGAGCCACGGAAATTTTAGTTGTAGAGTGTACATTTACATTTTTCACTGCATTAAGTTGTATAATTAGAGAAGTAGGCTAGATGAGGTATTTTGAGTTTTACCAAGTCCGTTTTCATTAGGTGAACAGGAAAATGAAATGCAAATGCCACCAATTTTATACGATTTCAGAACAATCTTAAGATTTTCATAAATTCATATTTTATTCTTTTTATTTTTGAAACTATTTGCTAGCTCTTGAGAGGAGAAGAATGTAAAATATATTTTTTCCTGCACTATAAGTGTAAAAGAGGAGAAAATAGTTAGATTTTCCCACTAGTGTAAATCATGTCAATGGCATCCATTTCAGTGAAATTGCACTAGTTCTGCCGAAGAGAACATTTGACCAAACAGCTTATTCATCTATCAGCCAATATGCATTTTATTTATCTATCAGCCATTGTGAGGACTGAAAGACTATAATATACTGCTTATAAGATACTACCACACTCCCGTTCATATTGATTGGTGACTATATTCTTACAAGGCAGAGGATTAAACAGCATTATTTTAAAAAAAACCTGCTACTTTTCTAATAATGAGAAGGTGAAATATGCTTTTACTGCTTTTCTTTTTTTGAGTCTTACACTCCTATTTAGTTTCCCCATTTTATATTGAGTTTCAAAAGAGTATGTTACAAATGGAAGATACATGTTTTAAAAGTTTATCTGACACTTACTTGACTACAGTTATATGACAGGTTTATATACCAACACTGCAAAGTACATGCATTTTATATTCCCACCTACCCACATGCACACACATACATACACTCTAGAATACAGTAGGCAGGAGAGACAGCAACAGACACATGGAGTGGGTATAGAACTCCGGAATTTGGATGAAAATGAGACTAAATGCTTTTCAGGTGATACACAAGATTAATTCTGAAATCTATAACCATTTAAAATGCTTTCAAAGATTTTGGGAGTCATTACTTGCAACATAAAATAATTCCTGCTCCTACTCCAAATGAGGTTTGCTCAGAAAAATGTATTATGAAAATCTTGAAGCCTAATCAATATAAATGGATAAAACCCACCCCCCCCTTTTTTTTTTTTACTCAAACCTATGCGTGAACTGACAAAAAATAAGTATAAAACACTGACACAATGTATGATAATGAGCATCTCCTGTTCTTTCAAAACACATACATTTCTGATTATTTGTACCAAGAAGTTTCATGGACAACCATTATAACTGCATGTTCCAATTAGATAACATACTTGTGCATGCATTATTTTTACCTTTGACTCCAGAATTAATGGTAAAAAAAGTCACAAAGCAGTTTATGGAAAAATATTTTAGGATTAATATATAAGAACAAAAATCATAGATAAAGAGGTTCTTGTGTGTTTGCTGAATTGTAGTCCCAAAACTACATTTTCTTTGGGATACATTTTATAGCTTTAATTTGCTACCCTCTCCTACCTTTTTGTAGGTATTTCCTCGAAGTTGTACATGCTTAATATTACTGGAATTTTCATCCAGAATAAGTTTTGGATGATCTGCAGTGTAGATGCAGATTTTCACAAACAAATTGTATTTTCATTATATAGAAAGCATGGATTTATTGGTTTTCATATCTGATTCCTAGTACTGATCAAGATCCTCCTTACACAAGAATACTTCCACCCAGAGTGTGGTGATTCCAGCCATCAGTGAATATTTTGTCACTTTGGTTTGTATCAAGAAAAGAAAAAATACAAAATTTTTGTTATTTGTATGCATATTTTTGGCCATTCCACCATTCCACATTGCTGATGTATAATAGAAATAATAATTATGATAGCACATTTGCAATCATTTTAATTTATTCATAGCTAAACATTACTATCCATAAAGAAAACTTTCATGTCTAATGAACTCAGTTTGTTTACTCCCCCTTAGCAAACCTCATTTCAATCTCATTTGAAAGTTAAGAATGTTCTTTCCCTTATTTTATGGAAAATGGGAAGGCATCTATAAAATAAATATTAATTGTAGAATTCCCTTCTAAAGATGTTGATTCTTCTGTCTTCTCTACATTTCAGAATAAATAGTATTATATCTACAAAACAGTGGGTCTTCATGCATAACATTAAAGGATGATAATTCCTTAATGTGATTTAGGCCTACATTGTGAAGCCTGCTAGCTGCATATATATATTTTATCTATAGTGGTTTCATATATAAATGAAACTAACAGATTTTCTCTTACTATATGAAGAAATAGTATATGTATTAACTGTCTAATGACAATCTTAACCAAATTATGGTTACATAATTCTACTCTTATTTCTGTCAAGTGAGCCAGTGGCCAACCTTTCTATCTTATTGAGAAGTGCCTTCATCCAGTGTATGTGAGGTATTTTTGTAGTTTATTAAATTGACGGAAAAGATTAAATGTCCTGAAGCCCAACTGTCTAAAATACAGCTTACAGCGCACTAGTAGGGTAGTATATGGAAGCTTACCTTACATCTATGTGTCCATCAATATTTCATAAATAAAGCAATTCAGTCCCCATTGTAAACCTAGATGTTTTAAGGAGTATTATATTTCTGCCAGAAGTAAGCACACAAATACAACCAATATAAAATCACACTTTAAGATACTGAGATATCATTGTGTATCTAAGACTATATCCAGTAAGAAAATTAATTGTGAGTCAAAGACAAGCTTTTCTGTCTTCACAGTTATCCTAATACATTGAAAAACTCTTGACAGATTTCCCAGGGCTTTTTGTCTGAACTGTTAAAATTGCTTTGAGTCACCGCCCTGGGTGATGCCGAATCAATGTGAATGCTGTAAATAGATCCATTATTTTTGCTGAGTGTTGAAAATATATAATGCATCTTCTGTTTGGTTCATAATTTGTATAGTTCGTGAAAGGGAGGATGGCAAGATTTGAATTTCCTCACTGTTTCTGATGAATGTACTGACCTTTGGTAAGCTTCGAAGATTACTTTTCTGTTAACTGATTTGAGCTTTCCTAGGGATGTAGAAAATACAGGATAGAGAACCTTCCAGTTTCTCATTCAGAGGAATACTAGTCAGTGGGACTCTGGTATATCTACCAGCTTCCACTTAAATGGAGAGTAGGTGTTTTATGCAGCTCACTTCCTGGGTATTTACATTAGTAGGTATAGCCTACTACCTAAATTCACCTCTTCCTTTACATTAGAATCACAGAAGTGTAGGATAGTTAAGGCTGGAAGGGAACGTTGTCTGAGACACCATTCAGAGCAGGGCCAACATCAATGTTTGATCAAGTAGCTCAGGATCTTTCCCACTAGTGAATGTCTCCAAGGATGGAGATCACATGGCCGCTAAGGGTCCTGGTTCGTTCCATGTTTAAGGACCCTTATGGGTGTATTTTGTTTCATTTTATCTAGTTAGAATTTCCCTTGATGCACCTAGTGACCACTGCCTCTTGTAATTTCACTGGGTGCTGAACAGTCTCTGGCTTCACATCCTCTGTAACCACCCAGGAGACAGCTGAAGAGAGCAGTTGGAGCTCCATCTCACCTTTCTTCCAGGCCAAACAAATGCATGTACCTGGCCTCTTATCCTGCACCATGTGCTTCAGCCTCCTGACCAGGCTGGTGGCTCTGTCCACTGAGCTTGATCCAGTTTGGCAATATCTCTCTTGGACTGGGGAGCCCCAAACTGAACACAGTACGTCAGATGCAGCCTCACAAATACTTTGTAGAGAGGAATAATCACTTCATATCTATCTCTGTATTATTGGAGAGAACTTGCTTTGTATGTATGGAAATGGGCACATATTCTTCCCAGGAGATCGATTTGGTTTTGTGCTGGAGAAGCTGAATTTCTGGACATTACTATCAAGTCACTTACCTTTATAACAAAGGTGATAAGAGTGGCTTTTCAAATCTCATAGAACATAAGATGTTCCTTATTACAAGCAGTATTCACTATGGTTTTGCTTCTAAGGTGTTATCCTGTATTTTTCAGATATTATTTGACATTCTTGATTGAAACTGAAAAATATTGCTTCTTATATTTCTGTGTTCTAGTTAGTCTTGTTTCTTTACCTCATAACTCTGAGACCTTTCACCCTTCATGTAATACACTAGCGGCAATATTACACTCATTGTAAAATAAATTCTGAGGGCAAGAACACACACGTGTACAAGGAAAAACCCAAACTATAAATGAAAAAAGCCACACGTGTTATGTTAATGCAGTCTATTCTAGTAAGTGTTGTCTATGGATAAGTAACCTGTAAATGAGAAATAAATTCAGAGTGCAATAGCAGAGAGCTATATCTAGTTGTGGAAGATCAAACTCGTACACTGGAAAATTAAGAATGAATGTTTATGATTCATGAAGACTTCTGTATTTCTTCTGTTTGTTTTTTTACTGATTATTTTACTTATCAGAAATATCGTTGGGAAGGCTTGTCATTAAAGGGTTGTAAATTGGTGTAAGCATAGTAACTTTATAGATATAGGCTCTTTCTTTAACCACACTAATTCCAGATTTCTTAGAAGCTGATTTTCCACTTTTCTAAGTACCTCTGTGCCATTCCAATTAGAATCAGAGGGTCCTAAGTTCTCCATAACATCTGAGCTGGTACAGGCAGGAACAATTCTAGTCAAGGGAGCTAAACTGACTTTTCGGGAGGTGCTACCTGAACCAGTTTATCTTGTCAACAGGTATAGAGCCTTTATGACTACAAAAGGACTGAGAATGAAAAACAAAAGAGATTCAAATATGCTTCCAAAGAAAGTCGGAAACACTTTAAGAGATTGAAGTGAATCGTGAGGCTTTTCTTCATCTGAATTTCTAGCATTTCAGTTGTATACCTTCCATGATACACAACGTACTAAACGATGGGGAAAAGGTAATGTAACACAATATTGCATGAACTGTCTAATGTCCCAAATCCCACTAATTAGAAGGAACAGGGATTTGAACTACAGCTCATACAAGTCAATCCACTGGCAGGCTGAGGAATGTGTTATATTATTTTAAGAACTACATTGATTTACATCAAACTGATTAAAAAAGAAGACATTTTAATGTCATGATGAAAATTTAAAATTTTGGAAAAATCAAGTTTTCATTCTTAGAAACTGTGCATCATTCTTGCAGTAAAAAATAGAAAAAGAAATATTGGTATAGGAACTGGAGTTTAATGAAAATCAACAGAAAATAAAATGAATTAAAAAATTATGATCAGAAAGTATCATACTGCTCTGCAAGTAAGAAGCATCCCTTCTAATTAAACATAATTAAAACCTAAACACAAAAATGAGATTATTTTGTACAAAAACAAAGTTTATTTACACTTCTCAGTGATTAAACTATACTATGCTGAAACTCTGTGAAAGTAAGGCGAATTTCTCAAAGGAGTTTTACCAACCTGATGTTTTGTACTGCCAACACTTTTTTTCAGTAATGGGTGAGTTCAAAAAACACTTGCTAGTACTCAGATCACAGTTGTATAATTGTCTGGATGTGAAGCATTTCAAGAGAGCAATCCACAGGAAGCTAGTGTTTCTGGTGGGTTATAGCCTCCATATAAGAAAACAAAACAAAGTCAACTTCCTTAATTTCTTGATAGCAACTTCAAGGCAGTTTCTCTTTCAACTGCTGAAAATTAGCTTCAACTGTCCTTCAGGCACTAGAGTCATTGCTGAAACTGTGTATTTCTCTTCTTCATGGAGTGTATAGGAGTCCTTAAAACTCTTCTTCAAGTTTTCCTTCCATCATTATTGACCTCAGTATCAGGCATCCCCTACAACATCTGATGTATGTTTATGAACTGGTGGAACAGTTTCTCTACCTCTACCTGAAATCTAATTGCATGTATGAGATATCATATGAGAATGAGGTACCATATTTGATGCCTTACACATTTTTTGTATCCAAACCCTCTGCCACAGGCAGGGACATCTTTCACTAGACTAGGTTGCTCAAAGTCCCGTCCAGCCTGACCTTCACACTTCTAGGGATGGGGTATCCACAGTATCTCTGGGCAGTCCTTGACTATCTCCTCAAAAATGCTACATATTAGAGGAAAAATTCTAACAGAACTGAGAAAAGCAGAGGAAGAACGTTAGCATAGCTGTGCAATATCCTATGAGTCGTTGTTTCGCCTTCCTTTGGAGAAAGGTAAATTCCCATCTGGAAGGAAAAATGGAGTTGTGTGTGCGTGTGTGTGTGTGGGTCTGCATGCCCACTCATTCATATATTGCACGAGGGTCTTATCTGGATGTTTTGCAGCCTAGGTTTTTAAGGTATAGTTTAAGAAACAGGCAAAATAGGGCACATGCTTCTTTTTTTTTTTTTTTCTGAAGAACTGAAATGGGAGAGCTGTCAGTATTTTCTGCTAGTTTGATTTTATTTGAAACTGAAAAGGAAGGAGAGAAAAGATTTTGTTTCTTTGCTTTTTGCAAGTCAGTAGCAAACACTTCTGAGATGGTGGAGGTTTTGCATACTCATCCTCTACTTTTTTCCTGACTAGTTAATGTTTGTGGCTTTCCATCCAGCCACCTGTAAGGATGAGAGTGTCTTACATCAGGCTTATACAAATTTATTTCATTAGTTTTGAACAACAGCTCAGTTCCTTGTATTTTACATTGCCTTTCCAAGTTAACTCAGTTTAAAGCTTAAGAGAGATAACCTCAGAAATTATCACTGTGTGTGTTAAAATCCAAAGGTTGATTTAAAAAAAAATATTTCTGTTTTTTAATATCCATCATACTAAAATTTTACTATTGTGAAGAAATTGCTCAACAGACTGGGTTTTTAGAACCTCACTGGAATCCAACCAACCAAGTTTTTTTTTTAAGGGTGGCCTTCAACAGATGTTTTTTCACCTCTTATCTACAGGTAGAACCTGATAGCAGGTATTAGACTGTCAGCACTTCTCTAAATTTACTTTGATGCAGGCTGGCAGAGGCAATAGGTACTGCAAAACTAATCTTTCCAATAACATATGTCTCCTAGAAAGAGACAGGAATGTATGTATTAAAAATAGTTTGACTGAAGGAAAAAATTTGTTGACTAGGATTTTCTTATCTGATATTTACTTTTATGTACTGGCAGCCTTCCTTCTTTCTCTCTTCTCTAGTCCCATGAGGAATAAAAAAGGCCTGTACTCCTAGTAGATCTACATCTATATTTATTTTTCTTTATTTTTCATTTTTTTATTAATAGTGTAAGTACTATCTTTTGAAAAGGGAAGAAAAATTTTTGGGTTTGCTTTCTTCTTCCAGTTTTTGGATCAAAAAGTGAGCTATGCCTACTTTTGAAACAATGACACTTCTTTCTACTTCATTGTTAACTAGTGTCTACCTCCAGAGTAATATGGTGAATAGTTCTGTAGAACAAATATTTGGGTTACTGCACATATTCCTTTTAATAAGCCTATAAAATATGTAGTTTAGCTTGCAGATACTGTCATATTCATTGATTCTTTTTCTCATTTATTAATACGAATTAAAATCTACTTGAGATTATATTTTCGAATAGGAAAAACTTGCTCATGTGTATGTCAAGGAGGAATTTCCTGGATCAAGGTTTTTGCTTTAATACCAAATTTGGCTTGACTAAACCAAATTCTAAATCAAGTATTAATTAAAATGTAATTAAGGAGACAACTAAAATTCTGGATTATCAGGACAGCACATGACTGTCTAGGAGTCATCCATTCAGTTATATTTTTGTGTTGTAATAATCTAAATTGTAAGCAGGATGTTTTTGGATGAATGCCTGATGCCCAGATACAAATCTTTCAGATTTCCGTATCACCCAGATGCCGGAACTGTCTGAACAGGAAAGCGTCTCTCTCCTTGACAGTACTTCCGGTACAGCTGGGTTCCCTCTTAGCTGTTAAATATGTGGGAGTCACCCATAGCCAGCAGACAGCTGCCTACCCTTCCCCTGCAATGCTGCCTGTGTTTCCTCAAAAGTTCATCACGCCTGCTTGTATTTCTGTTTTCTCTCAGGTGGCTCTCACCTGCTCCAGGTGTACCCTCACTTGTACTGCTGAGATTCCTATTTCCATCGAGCAGAAAACATACTAAGTACATAAAACTGGCACTTCAAAATTACTTCTAGAATTTAATTGCTTTTGTGCTTTAGCATCTATTATATGTGCTGTAAATGTTGTTGCTGTGCAGTAGCTGCTCTTTCTGCTTTTTTTGCTCTGACGCAATGTAACAGAGTTAAACACTGACAGGCTACTCCGATTCAGTGACCGCTTTAATTCAACTTCTAAAAAAGTCTGCAAAGTAGCAAGATATTATTCTCATATTTAGAGATGAGCACAAGAGAGATGAGGTGAGTTGTCGTAACCTTTGAAGCGGGAAAGAACGAAAGAAAGAAACAAGCTCTTCTCATTTTTTCCTAGTTTTATTTGTTTGTTTTTTAAGCACAGTCCTCAGCCTTTATCCTGAAGAAATATGACTATTTAAAAGCAAGTGTCTGTCTGGCACAGACACCTGCTGTTGTTTAAGACCTTTGCCAGGCAAAATTATAGAGATAAGATCATTTCTCCATTCATGGTTTCTCCAAAGTAGACTGCTTCTGCAAACTAGAAATGAAATTTAGAGGAAACGTCCTCGCAGATTTCGTTACAAAATGTGCATTATTCCCTTCTTCTCTTTGCACCACTATTTTAAAGGAGAAGATAAAAATATGTAAGAGCATTATTCATGCTCCATAGTGAGTCTGTTTGAAAGCTGAGAGTAAAAGCCAACCCAGTTTTTAATTCTTAGCTCATGAGTACAGTTCTCTTAAAATGTCACCTTTTCATTACCATTAGTGAAGGCATCAGTGTAAGTGATATTCAGGCCTGTACATAACTCTGACCATCATGGGTGGAATACTTTCCATCTAACATGGGCAACGCTTCACCGGAATGTCAGAACCAGGATCAGATTCTCCTGACATAGGGTATATATGCTGTATATGCTGCCACTGCATGGTTTGCAATGTGCTGAAGCTCCTTACCTTGTTAATGGTGAAAAGAACAGACCCTGAAAACATGAGAGTTAGCAGAGGAATCAAGTCCATCCAAATTTAAATGCTTTCTTTCTCCAATTTATGCTGAAATGAGGTACCTCCGAAAAGTGTCTTCCTCTTCCACTGGGAGTAGATGAAGGTAGCAGGAGATGTCAAGCTCTTGCCTCTCTCCATTTAGACGTCCTCTGAGACTGAGGCAGGAGTTGTGTTCACTTCTTTTTCATAATAACTGAGCAGCTGAAGCAGAATAACCTGACATGGAGACCTGCACTCTCAATACCTCATAGCCCAAAGCAGACTGAATCCAAATTGCTGGGGAATAACAAGAAGGGTTCTGGTTAGAAGCATTTCTCTCTTCTTGCTGAAGCTGAGGCAGGAAAACAAATTTTTAGGTCAGGAAGAGAACAAGCAATTTGGAACCCGATTTTCAACCTAACTCAGCTGAAAAGAGAACAAATTTCTATACTGGTTTTGGAGGGGTATGTTTGTTTGTGTGTACATGCTTGGTTTACTTCAATGTTAGTGTAATGCAAAATTTACCAGAAAGCTGGGTCTGAAGCTTCAGTTTTACCCTTCTCTTAGCTAAGTTTCCAAAGGACTTATGAGCACAGCTGGGAACAGGGTTCCCCTTTGCTAACAGCTTTGACAACAGCTGCTCCTCTGGGGAGCAGCCACCAGCAGGGTCCCACTAGCAGCTCACCTCTCCCATGGTGAAGAAATGAGGAGCTGGCTGATATTAATGAGGGTGTTTCAGGCTGAGGCTGGGCTCTCATAACAGACAGCACATGGTTGCTTTGCACAGGATCAGCCTGAAATCTCCTGATAATTCTTGAGGCTTGCCAGAATAAAATCCTGGCTTAAATCTTAGCCAGCAAAGACGTAGAACGTGAGGAGCCACTTGCCATCAGTGTGTCTCAGCTGTGGGACCAGCAGAGTGCTTTAAGCCAGAATTGCTGTGATATCATGGTCATCATCAGCCTGCTGCATTTTGCCACACAAGAACCCATTCCAATGGTATCATCAGTCCTGGCAGCTGTACAATACTAGATGCAAAGCTCTGGGAGAGGAGTCCCAAGCTGGAGCCGAGGGCAGTTTCAGCAGCTGGCTGGTGCTAATTCACTGTGCTTCGACTGTGTGCTGGGGATGCCAGAATTCACTAAATCAAAATTTCCTGGAAAAGGGAAATGGAGGAAGGGTAACCATGGCTGTGAGGTCAGAAATTATGTCCCAGATTCCTGGGGAAAGAATAAAGATAACTGAAGAGTACAGGTTTGGTCATTGTGACTGCAACTTATCTGCATTTTAGAAAATATGAGGTCTAGACAACAGGATATGGTCAGTCACACTGAAGATTTTATCTACATCTTAGCAATACCGTTTGGTAGTATACATTACTGAGAAAGTTTAGAGTAGGTAAGTCACCTTCTGAACACTGTTTTTTAGGGTCAAGGTCAATGATTATGCCAAAAACTACCTGGACACTATTCACTTACAGTTTGTGAGTGAAGCAGATTTTAGCAATTTGAACTCCAGAGGTGGACAGGAATTTTTCACCTAAAGAACTCTGACATGGAATGGGTACCCATAGGCAAGTCATTTAGCTTGGATGTTTTTACTTGCTTCCCTGGGAGAAGAATTATGAGATGAGCATCACAACTTCAGCTAATATTTAGGATTTTATAAAATAATTTGAGTAATTGTGTTGGTAGAATTTGCAACTTTCAAATATATTTGCTGTTATTCAATTAATATAAAATACACAGAATTTAATAGCAGGAAAGTATTTTTTTAAGAAAAAGGAGTTGTACATTCAGCTAGCTGAAAAACATAAATTTTGATACATATGTTATCTAATTCATTGCTTTGTTGTATTCTGTATTAAAATCATACCTTCCATTCATGAATGCAGTTGGGATTTGGTCTCTTTGGCAATCTAGTAGAGATATATCGTTATCTTCCTCACTAAGTTGTTCCTCCTAACCCTCTAGTAGCAAAACTGAATACAATATTGAGGCATGTTTATAAAATCAAATAATGAAGTAAGGCAAATTTCTTATATTCAAGCATTCTTTTTTAAAGTCAGTTATTAAAAACACTAGTTTGTGACAGTCGAGTGTTATTAATTTCTGATATTTACACTTTGTAAGCTGTCTCCTCAGAAAGCAAGTACTAGTGTTTGCACAAAGCCCTTCTGACCTCATTACTTAAGCTACACTGAAAAATCTGGTCCTCCTGCTCCTCTCACCCACCTGTCCCTTCAGGATGCTTTAGAGCGTGTGAAAGGAACACTTTTATGGGTAGTTTTTGCCTCAATTGATGCAGCAATATATTATTAGCTTAGTGTAACTCTCTCAAAATTTTATGAGGCTTCACGGAGTAGCTGAAGTGAACATAGGTTTTATGTTCCGTACCTAACAGATCATGCAGGTTTCTGTCATTATCAATTAGGATATGCTTGATCAAGTTCAAGCAGTTCACAAATGATGGGGTATTTTTTCTTCACTGTGTGATACAACTGAAAGTCAATAGCTTATTGAGGGGACAGGTTCACAGTTTCAAAATACAGAGTTATTATTGTTACCAAAGCTAGATCTAGTTAAATAGTAGCATCTGACCAGCTGTTTCATGTGCATATCTATGTGATCCTCCGTGCTGAGCTGCTATGGATCAATACAGCCCCTTTCGGAGAGCAATAGTTTTGTTGGTTTTTTTTTTAATAAGAATGACAACCTATACTCCTAGAAAATCTTGATATCAAAAAAAAATTATGATCATTTAAATGGTGTTTGGCAAAGGAGTTTTCACTGTAACTGCATATGTTTCTGTCCTGTGTTTCCTTGGGAAAAAAAAGTATTAGGGTGCAAACTAGCAATCTCTCCCATTCTTCTTCTGTTCTGTAATTTCTGTCCCTCCATAAAAAGTATAAAGAAAGATACACAATTATCTGTTAGGATTAATTCAGTCACTGAATGGAGAAAAAGTAAGAGAATTTTTAAGTGCAGTAATTCTCATGGAAATATTTTAGATTTATGTGAGATATAGTTAGCTAAATAGAGGATAAATAAGATATAATGGTTTCTCTGGAAAATTTAACATATGGACAATGATTAGTAATATTACTGAAGATTTTAGCCATTCAAAATTTAATCTTGCTAGGTAATTTATAACCCTAGTTTTGAAATAATGCCATGCAGGCACTCTTTGTGGGACTGCTACCAGCATAATTATGTAAAGAAGCAACATAATGTGTCTGAAAACAGTCCTCGGTTTTCAGTTTACAGATATTCTTTCACCCGGGATGAAAGCTTACTTTCTAACAAAGAAGAAACCATGAAGCAAATACCAACTATATTTTATTCTTGGTGAACAACTATATTTTTTAAGACAAACAAAAGAAATTAAGATAATACAAAACTACTAGAAAGAGAAAGACAAAATCTTACACCAAAATTATAAATACAGAGGTAAAAAGTGATATAAAGCTACAATTCTTGAATTCCTTGAATCTTTTCCACACAAACACTCAAACGTAGGCATTTGCAGTTACGCTTGTTTCAGTGAAAAAGTATGTAACATTTCTTTGATCCTCATTTTTTTAAAAGTGTTGAGTATACAACTGCTTCCCCGGAAGTCTTTTTTTTTCTTCCCATCTTTCTCCATTATGTGCTTCTGAAGTCATATTTCAGTTTTCCGATGAAAAGCGTGGTAGAATCCCTGTGATCGGTTTGAGTCTCCCAAAGAAATGACTTTAAGATATTGACTTTGAGTTAGAGGAAATAAGTCGGCAGCCAAGTGCCACCACGCTTTATATCTGCACTTTGGTTTCCGCCTCCTTTCCCCGAATATGCCATTGTTCCTGAGGCTGGTGTACCTGCTAATTACTAAGTGTCTTCATTTGCTAATTGAACTGGTGGCATGTTTTCCCTTCTTTCTTAAAAAGATTCTGTACTTGGAATTTAATGAGAAATTTAACTGCTAATATGACAACAGGAATAACTGCAAAATAAACACATAGAAGTCAGTGTACAGAAAAAGAGTGAGAACATTGAACAAAAAATCCAATATTTAAATGTATGCTATTCTGAATATAAAATATTAAGTTATGCATTAATAAGTTCCCTTTTTAAAAGGTTAACATACAAACATGTATACATTTTTAAACAAGCAAACAAACAATCCCATGGTGAACCTGAGCTCAGTATCTAAGATAATATTTCTCAAAGCAATATGCAAGATTGGTATGTTGAAGAGGAATCTGTAAATTTGTCCTGCAATTATTTTACAATATTAATTACTCTGTTGCTACCACGAGCAGAGTACAGTGTCCAAAAGTGTTCCTAAAGGCTTATTTACTAAATCCTTCTTTCTTAGCTAGGTCTTTAGGCTTCTTCCCTAGTTTTATGGAATAACACATGTTCCTCCTGGGCTGGCCTCCATTCCCCAGATAAGGACAGGTGGGACTGAAGTTCTAAAGAAGTGTTTCACACATTCCTAATGCTACATTATGGTGGGGGTAGAGGCTCAGGAAGGAAAGCAAGAGGAAACAGGAGCTCAACTGACAGAAATTCAGAAGGGTATGAAAAAGCAAGTCACGCAATGCAGCAAATAATCCTTCGTGCATCTTCTTCTCACTTCTGGCAAATATGGTGCCTTCAAAGCCAAGTTTTGCATCTTACCTATTTTGATTAATACTGTATAACTTAAAGGCAATGAACTATGTTTTAAATAAACATGATCATCATCTTTCTTTTTATTTTCCTTTTTTTTTTCATTTTTCTTAGAACTCACATCCTCAAAAGAGGCAGGGTGGTATTACTGGACCATAGAAGGATGAACCTTAAACCTAGTAAGTGAGCTTAGAGTAGAGTTTTCAAGAGGGATAATTATGCAAATATAACAGATCCTGATGTAATTATTTCGTTTATCGTGAATCAGTGCATTTACTTTTTTACATTGTTTTCTTGGGGGGTGATAGCTAACCAGGGAATAAACTAATCCAGCCAAAGCCGGGCAAGTTGCAAGCTCTAGCAAACTACCCTTCTGTCCATCCTGCTTTGTGGGACCGTTAGGACAGAATACTTCATTCTCAATGTTTGCTCTGTTCTAGAAGAAGAGAGAGTTCTTTTTTTTTAACAGAAATCTGGAAAGTGACACATAGGGAATATTGGGTCATAACCCACTATTTGCATACTAAGATCTTAATTATAGGTAAGTGCAACTTTCAAAAGTGATGTTAATTTCAATTATATGCTCCACTTGGTCCACTGAAGACCCCATTATCTTGTTCATTCAATTATCACCATCCTGATGATAAAATTAGGTTGTCCTGTATTGAAGAAACAACTGTACTGTCCTAGTTCTGTGTGAGGCAAAGCACAGGTATGGGAAGAGACCCACTGCCTCTTTTATCATGGAGGGTGTAACCGAAGCAGCATTTGACTCTGTGTTGGAAGAACTCAACTGTGCAACATGTATCACTGCTCAAACAGTTCTCTCCAATTTCTTTTTACACTAAAGCAGTGCCTTCTACTAGTTGTGTGTACACTAAGTGTGACTTGCTCACAGTACAGGAACCGTACGAGACAGGATGATATTTGCTAAAAGGAAATTTTTCCTTGTTGCCTATTTTTGTATGCCTATTCTTAGTAAAATATAGGGAAAAAAACTCTCTTTTTAATTTCCCTGAGGTTTAAATACATAATATTACGAATGAATATATTTAGATTAGTTTGATTGACAGCAGAAATTTTTTTTTTTTCAGTCCAGAGCTGGGTTTATACTAAACTACAGCATAAATGACCTTCCCAAATGTATTAAATATCTGAAGGACTGAAAACAAAATTAATTGTGTCTCAAATATCTGACTACTTGCATGTCAATGGCAAACATACCTAAGGCAAATTTATCATGAATAAGGAAACGTTTATGCCCTTCAGCCAAGGTACCCTCCACCAACATGCATTTACATGAAGCATCCCATGAGGCTTAGGAAACCTCCAAGGTAATAATCTTAGTTGTCCTGACCAATACATTATTTCTGAGTAAAACAGGAACAAGTAGTTGAGATCTCTTAGCGAATAGTATGACCTTCTTTGTTTGCCTACATAATGAACTGGCAAGCCTTATTTAACTTTGTGAAGTAAATGGCAATGATGCCGTAAGCCCAATGTAAAAATGAATTTTATTTTTTAAGGTTGTACATTTCCTGAGTATTTTAATCAAGACTACAAAATAAAACAACCTTGAAAATTCTTTCATAATTTTAGTGTCATTTTTCTTTACTAATATTTTAAGAAATATAATTTTGTTGTAATAAATTATGGTTGTAAGAAGATCACATTCACAATGATAATCTCATCTCAGATAACCAGTTAAATAGATAGCTTTATTATTAATAGCACAATGATACAATCAAATTATGGCTAATTTCTATTATCTTTATAAATAGATAAGAAGTATACAGATGTGAAAGAAGCATTGATGTGGAAAATGTTAAAATAACAAATCTTATTAGAAGAAAGAATTTAGAAATAACTTGTCAGGAGGTTAATGACCTCAATTAAATTTTATGTGAAATGGTAATTGGCGTTTTTAATAAAGGAATGCTACTGCGAATTGCGTATTTGATATAATATTACAGGACAACTTATTTCCTCTGGCTTGTATATATATTAAATAAAAATCTTTGAGATAATTAAGGAAGATTCATAATTTAGAGTTTTGGGAATCCGATGAGATGATAGTTTTAAAATAGCTTTCAATGAAAAGAGAAGAAAGTGGCAAAGTTGTCTGAAAGTGATGCTTCTGTTCTTTTGTCCAAAAAGATGTTGATATTCAACATGGCATGGTGCATGTTCCTAGATGTAGTCAACGATGTAGTATCTTCAAGGTGAAGTCAAATAGAATCCTGTTTCTCTTAGACATCTTATTTGAGGCCAGAAAGTTCACTGTGTGCAAACCATCTAAATAAATTACTGAGAAAGTTCTAGAAATGACCCAGTTTTCATCTTTTGTACACACATCAATTGTAGCGTCTCTCATCATCATGCTGCTCATGTGCTGATTTCTGATTCCAAACTAATATTAGAATAGTAACTTTGAAGTGGTTCTGCAAATAATATCAAGATTGCGTTGGGGAGTAATAGGGATTTCTTGTGGAGTTCTCCAAAACATCACATAATACAAGGTTTTTAATTATTTATATTTTTATTATTTATATTTTATGCTTTTGTTTAAATTCAACCTAGATACATTTGATGGTACTAGAATAGTGCAGATTTTTACAAAATGGAAAAATATTTCAAAGAGAAGAGTAATCTTAAACCATCTCTCATTGTTTAATGTTTCTCCTTTGCTTACATAAAATAGCAGTAGAAGGGTTGCAGTTGTAGATGTAATAGTGGAAGTGATGAGTTAAACTGGTGCAAGAAAAAGCAAAAACATAAGTCAATAAGGAATATTGGCTTGGGATGGGGTGACAGCTAAAAATAAACTATAGTAGTCGTTAGGAAAGTATCTAATAGAAATTCTAAGCAAAAAGCAGTGGTGTCTGTAGAATTTGCAAATAAGCAGCTGCTACCATTCACAATCTACCCCAACTACGTTCTGTTAATCTGGCACATCTTTAAAATCAAATACTGTGCATAATTTTTCATGGTTCAGATACTGCAGACTTTTCTTCAGGCTCACCAAGAAAAGCCACTATCACAAGTGACCTGTGTAATTGAATGTGAGTTATTTTAGAAACAGATTTCCACAGAGAGAAGGAGAACTGTGGCCGTAGGGAATCCTCAGCATTTACTTTTTAAATTCTGAGCTGATCCATGGATGTAAAGAGAGATAAACTGATATTGTTGAAAAAGAAATGGGTGTTCTTATATAGAAAGTTTATCATTTACATACTGTCATATGTATGGAGTTATGTTTGGAGATACATTTGGGATTTACTGTAACCTAAGCGCTTGATTCTGATACAGTTTTGAAGATGAAATGTTTTATGGATGAAGAGCAGACTACTGCACCATCAATGCACATTTCCACAGACCACTCTGGGGAAGAGCTGCTGTAACCAATTCACAGACTAGGTGAGATTTGAACATTTAGTCCCAAAAGCAATCTAGCTTTGGAGATGCCTAAATTGATCTTGTATCCACACTTTGGACTACAGTTTTTAATTCATATAAACTGAAGGTACTTGCAATCTTTGAGGCTAATGCTTAGTTCTCATAAAACCCACTTGTGATCCAGTCTGAAGCTGAGAGCTACCTAACTCTAGAGTGACCTTATGCATGAAATAAAGTCATAGAGAAGTCAGATGTAACAAGTATGACATTTATACCAGCTGATCTCGCAGTTATATATACGGTTGGTTCACCTTTCTCACAAATAATAATTATATTTAATTCACTTACAGGAGAAATAATCACATTTCTCAGAATGTTGATATAAATGCGAGGGATTGTGTTAGGTTGTGTCATCCAGAGGTCTAAACTGATCACCGCAGTCCATGACAGTACATTTTTACAGCTTTACCAGAAGAACTTTGTTTCTTCTTTTTTTCAAGATTGTCCCTCAAGCTCTGTTTGAAGTTTTTCTTTCTTCAGTACGATATTTCAGATTAAAATTAAATTTGTTACAGATTACATGTTCAACAGGTATTCCTTTGCTGCATAAAACTGGCTGAACTTGTCTGGAGAAAGCAATCTGTAGGAATCAGTGTTTCTAGAGACAAGGAGTGCTTGAAGTTGCAAGAGTCTGAGATGAGTAGAGACACTGAAAGCTGTTCTTCTGCTCAATGAGACTTTGCTCATGTTTTGTGGAAACTCACTCAGAACACTAAATTGTTAGACAAGATCCTTTAAGTTAATGCATATTGTGCTGTTAATTCAAAAGTATACTATCTTCTATTGGCAATTTTTCATATTTTAAATACTTTATGGCAATATTTTTTACGTTTTTAAATACTGAAAATACTGTTATTCAATATATGGTTAGGCAGCTTATCACCAGCAAGGGATTAATTGTATCCATGTCAGTCGATGTTTTTCTACTTGATTTATAGTACTATAAATTAATTATTACATAGCATAAAATACCGTGGAGAAATAGTGTCAATATTCTAAATTACATTTTGGGAAATTAGTTCCTCTCCTGTGTCAACTTTTTTGTATCTTAGTGCATTACTTTTAGATATTAAAAGTATTGCAAATATTATGTTATATATGAAATTTATTATAAAGGCTATCTTATAGCCCTGTGGCATACCTGTGATGATGCACTCATGGTCAAGTTCCCATGCCAGAAGCCCTGAGGGATGAAAGCTTTTGGAAGGTTCTCTTATTCGCTATCCCTACAGCCTGCAAACAGCCCATCAAAAGTACTTCTGGCACTGAGGCTCTGATGAATTTGTCTTTGTCAGTGAAACTACCGCTTTCTACTAGCCCAGTGTTGAGGAGTTATTATATATTTGTAGAGGTTAAAGGAATGCATACTGCTATAACAAATCTGACTGCCCAAGAAAATCCTATTGTAACTTGGAAGCCCTGAATCCTTAAGTAATATCAAAACACATTTCAACCTTTGAAAATGCCAAAAATTGGAGGATGGAAATGCAAATCAAGGACCCTCTTATTATCCTGTGTTTATCACCAACCTTCAGTTATAACTTCCAAATTGTTGCGGATGGGGTTGATGGTGTCTGTTTTATACAAGAATAGTAACATAATTACACCTCCGTTTACATGAAAATAATCCAATTTCCAAGTGGCTAAACTATAAGACTACAGGCTAATTACTGTGTTATGATAGCATAGTTTGATTATCTCTTAGAACAACATTGTAGCAATGATATTAGTACACTTATAAAACAAATATAATTATTTCAAAATAAATAAAACTCTTTTTCACACACACATAAAAGCCCTGAACTCTTGACCTTTTTTGTAGTATCTGCAGTAGACCTGAAGCAGCTTGTAAAATTTGATTATTTCATGTCACTGGAGTGTAGACATTTTGTTACAGGGCTATAATTATAAATATTGGTTCTACCAAAGTGTACAGAATGCTGAACAGTTTCTGATATACCACCTCACTTAAATGAAATTCCTGAAGAAAGAATGATTGCCATTATATACTTATTTCCCTAAAATGTTATATGGAAATCACAACCAGGGAGGCATCTTCTAAATAAAAGGTCTTTGAGATAGTATGCTAATGGTCAAGCTATTGACAAGTATGCTGTGCCAAATCATTGACATGCTCCGTTAAGTCTTTGAGTAAAGTCTGCAGGTGCTCTTCAGTATTCAATACTATTTTAGGGATTTTTTCTTCTTTTTAATTATGCTTAGGAATTATGTTTGGGACTTGCATTTTTTTTTTTCCCCCTCGATACTCATATTTATTTTTTACCAGTTATGGAGAAACTCTGCTAGCAGGATATACACAACTTAAAAGTATAAAGCAATTAGTTATTGCCTCACATACACAATACCTAGCTAGGACTAATGAGCCTATAGGGTAAGCATCAATATTCTCTCCAATGGCCATGTGAGACTGTATGGCGACTGTATGGCTGTGTTTACTCAGACTAGTCTTTGATGCTGCTGAGTTCTTGTCTTGCAACTCTTCAGGATTTCATTGCTTTCTCTATCAGTATTTTCAGTTGTGAATCTTTGGACAGCTATCCTTATCTCAACAGTCTGACCCCTGCTTGCAGTATTACCTTTCTTACTGTTTGTAGCTGCTTTCTGTGGACTTTCTCAAAGTTCTTCTGCATAATTAATCAATTTTCTCTGAGTTGAGGTTATGCAGCTGGACTGTACAAAAAAAACCTTTGGATCAGACAATGAAACTTCTTGGAGGAGAGCTAAAATTAAACTTGCAAATGAACAGTAGTTTGGAGGGGGTAGAAATAGGAACACTGGTAAAAATAAGAAACAAAGTAATACTTTATAATAACTTTAATAAAATCATTATGTGAGGTCCACCTAATCCTCAGCTGTAACTGAGGGCAGAACAAACATAACTATGAGGGTCCTTGGATTTATTAATTAACACAACACAATATGGAGTAAACAGGGGTCAGGTAAAGAACTTCATGTTCTTAATTCTGTACAAGTAAATGATAAGTTTAGCTACCACAGAGGAGAAAGACAGAGGAACTCTTTCTTTTGTGCTGCTTAAGAATTTTTGAAGAGAAAACAGAGGTTTGCCACGGGGAAAAGCCACAAGCTCCACCTTCTGTTGTTTTGTGGTCTTTAGATTTGAAGAAAGCTCATCTTAGGCTTATACTAAGCAAAGCTTAACCACTATTTGTTTGGTTGTTTTTATTACTGGGATTTCATTTTCTGTTAATTGAGTCTTTTACAAAAATATGTCTTTGTCACTTTGCTTTTTATAGTCTTGGCCAGTACACATTTAATTATTTCATCCATCACAGTCAAAAGCTGTCTTCATGACTCACCTCTTGGTGCCAGTGATGATCACTTACTTTGCAGGTGACAAAAAACTGGCTGCTTTTTCAAGGTAGGCTTTTCATTAACAATTTATCCCTCAAAAATCTGGATCATTCTCAACACTTCATGTTCCAAAATATATAGATTCAAATGCATTAATTTTTCTTTGTTCATTATTAAATTGAAAAAAGTTTTCATTTTAGAGAAATATTAACTTTAAAATAGCAAACTAGTCTCTGCCACTTTATATAAAAGATTCATGTCTGAAAATAAGCCTACTTGTATATCTGATTTTAGTAAAGGTTTTATAATCTGATTTGATATTTATGACTCAGTTAAGAGTAACAAAGTCATGCCAAATACCATACTGGAGTTGTGTTGAAAGTAATCTCAGGTTTAGATAGGGCAGAGGTGGGTGAGGAGAGTTAATTAGTTACACTGCATTATGATGCAAAGCTATAAAAAAATATTTATAATATAGCTGTTTATATTCCAATAAAATCTAAAAGGTTCACATTATGACCATGCTCCCAGTGCTAGACCTTGTACAATCAGAGAATAATAATCAGTGTTTGCTAAAGAAGCTCTCAGTCCAAACAGATTAGAAAGTGTGGGAGGGAAAAGATTATTTAAATTTCGTCTCTCATAATTGTCTCTAGGATGATTGCTGAAGTATATTTCAGGTATGAGAAAAGTTTGATAAAGGTAAAGTATCATATTAACATTACTAATTTCTCATATCCTATGTGAATGTATCCTTGGGCTCCTTTTTAACAATACTCTTCTATTTTGTCTGAAACTCATAAGCTGTGGTCTGAGATCTGGCCGGTAGTTCTTAAAAAAAATTGATGTTAGTGAATCTGTCAGGATAGCAAGGAGGTATTAAAGTATACTTTATGATATTATCTGCCTTCAAAGTCTGACATAGCTGTCATTAGATCCGTCGATAGACTCTCACTGACTTCCATCGAGTCAAATCAGTGCCTATAAATATAGTAAAAGAATTGGTAGTGCAAGTTTCCATACTCTTAGTATTGTGTCCCGGTTTTTCAAGGATCACTTAAAAGAACGACAGTGGTTTAGTTTTCATCTTTTTTCTGCCCTGTCTGTTCTCATAAGGAAGAGATTTACTTATGCTTGCTCCTGCCCTTTAGGAACTGGAATGGAAATAATAATTTCCTTTCATCTAGATTTCTGACCAACTATTAGGAAATGTATTTCTTTAGCAGGATGGGTTAGAATAGATGGCTTCTATCCATGCCACTGAAGGACAGAAGTGAATAACCTTTCACACTAAATTAGATTTCTCCTGTTCAAGTCTTGTTTCACATTAAATGTGCTATGTGCAAACAAACGCCAAATCAAAGAAAATTTAGCTTTTCAATCTGTAACATCCTGCATACTGTGGCTACTTTAAAATGTCTAAAAAATGAAAAAAGAAAAAGAAAAAAAAAAAGAAAAAATACAGGAAATAAAAACCGAAAATTAAAGTTTCCCTTTGGAAGTATGAATTTAAAGGCCTTTATTCAGGACCTATGGAGAAACTATTTTTTTTTAATTCTGGTCAGTTGGTTTGGAAATTGGTGCAGAGTTATCAAGAAAATGATTGCATTCATAGAGTCATAGATACTAGTGATTTAGTGCTTATTCCACAGCAAAGTTGGGATTCCTGCCTGAAAACAAAACACCAAAACCAGAACCATTGTTCCTTGGTTTTTATAGCAGCAATGTTTAGAAAAGTTTTCACAACTTAATTGGCAGAAGATGCTGACTTATACAGAAATAAACACATATATATTTTTCTTTTGAAACATTGGCGTAAATCCATGGACTTGAATGAAACTACTCACACAAAACCATGTTTCAATACTTTGATGAATGGCAATGGTAGTACTATTTTTATTTCTGCTGTGCCCTAAAGCTAAGCTTAAATTTTGAAAACAGAAAAGATGAAACAGTGTGAAAAGAAAAAAACGATTTTCTGTAGTTACTACAGAAGCAGCAGAAAATACAGGAAGTGGCTTATTGCTATTGTGTTTTCTTGAACTATTACATATTTCATTTTAATTTATTGTCTGAATCCAAGCATATGTCTGCTGACATATTGCATTAATTATTTAAACAGAAGTAACATTAGGACATCTGAAGCTTAAATACTTTACTTGAAAATATCAAAAAGTTCAGCTGTATTATTTTAAAATGTCACTATCTTATTTAATGTGGCATCTTCAAGATGCCCTGGCAAAAATGAAAATGTAGCTTAGTATTAGGTAATAGGTTCAAACTTGCAATCCAGTCAAAGATTTTCATATATGCTTGTTCTGAGGGTATGGTTCATAAGAGGTTTTGAACCTGGACACAGCCTCAGTTACTATTAGATTTCTGCATTATGTTCAGCACAATGTTTTACAGAAGCTTTTTTTATGCTAGATGAGTAAATCCCACTCTCCCTGCTCTCATCATAGTTTTTTGCATATTAGTGCTATAGGCAGGAATTTATATGTATTGTAGCAGCTCTTAAAATAAGTGTTGCTTCTTTGGATGTCCTAAAAGATCCATGAATTTTAAAATACGAATCATAATTTTATATATATATATACACATACACAGATGCATGAAATTACACTTGCAAGTTTTTCATTACTGCATTTGGTGATATTAACCAGTTGTATCGGTTTATGTATTCCATAAAACCACTGAAATGTGAGACATGTAAGATACGGTTTTAAAATAAAAGGGAATAATGCTTTCAGCTATATCTGGGTTTAGACCTAAAGACCCAACAATAACTTGCAATAAAATGAAATTCTGCATACATCTGTATACACAGCATTTATTTGAACCAATTTCCAGATGAGGAAAAAAAGGTAGGTGATATCAATCTGGTCTTCAACAAAGCATTTTATGTAATGACATCTTACTGAATACAAAGAAAGTTTCTGCTGACAGAAAATTAGTAAAGATAGAAGTTAGAATAACTGTAATGTAGATAAAGTTTTGAGCAAAAGAAGGGGCAAAACAACACTCCGGACTTTTATTTGCACTGAAGAGAAGTTAACCAGCAGAGTTTCTAAAGGTCTGGATAGTTGATCAATATTTTCACAGAGAACGACACGACAGGAAGCAGCAAGCTAGTAATGTTTTGTAATAGCCCGGTTTTGAGAATCTTCCTTGATAAGGAGCAGGATTAAAATGTTGTACGGGGAATGATCTGAAGAGTTGGATTAATGCATGTGAGAACACAGTAGTATAGAGTACAGTCTCATGTATTTAGGGACTGAAAGGAATAATTTCTGCAGTTAAATAGGTTTTTGACAGATAAAAACAATAAAGAACATAAAGATGTGTATGTTAAGCATAGTTGAGCCATCACGCCATTGTTAGTTATGAAAAAAAATAACAGCAAGCAAAATAGTCCTAGTACCAACGGACAAATAATCAGTGTGCATTAGAACACCTTGTTTGGAATATGTGTTTTGGTTACAATAGATGTGAAAGTCTGAACCAGTTTTTCAACAAAGGATGTGGAAATATAGAAATCTATTTATACCTTAAGTACAATTTGGCATTGGGATTGTCTGAGGAGAAGCCTTCTAGTATTTTTTTTCCCTACTCTTATTCAACAGTAACTCTATGTTTTCTTTCTTTCTCAGCTGATGATAGAGGATTGCTGTTAGTGTCTGACACCTTCATCCCTGGTTCTCAGTCAAATACTGACTAAAAGTCACTCTGAGTCAGTATGTCAAGAATATGCTGATAAAAGATCAAATAAGTACCAGTTACAGCTTGGTTACAAGTTACAGAGAGACTGGGAGGCAGACTTACAATTGCAGCAAATGGACCTTGTGGGTATTTGCTACAAGTAAATTCCAAGTGAACTGGAAACTTGGTGCTGGAAGCAATGGGGAGTACAGTAAGTGGATAGGCACAGCTCTTAGGCAGCAACAATTGAGATAAAAAGTGAAAAAATTCATGTTCGCAGGAAGGAAAGAGGATTTATAAGCTAAAATACAGCAATGCAGGCATGCTGCTTCCAGCCTGCAGCAGAGTGATGGGCTGCTGCACCAACTGTGCCAGTGAGCACTGAGGGACCTGTGCCACACTGAAGTGGTATGTTCACTTTCCATAATAGTACAAAAAAGAAATATTAATACTATGTTATGATGCCAGCTTCTGTCACCTTCTTCTTACATTTTCCAGCCGGCACTTCCATGCTGTCTCGCATGGTAAAACTTTCCTATAAATATCCACAATACTGTTAATAGGACAATAATTAGGCTGCCAATGTCTTGAAACCACTGACTAACATCATTAATATTTCATAGTGTATTAATGTTTCCTCACACTTCACAGTCTTCTTTTACCCTCTTCTTTACTTCACGATATAAAAATAATTTTTGCTCTGTATTGGTATAGTGCTTGCCAAAATACGCTTTAGTTCCTTTAGTTCGTGCGTGCTACTGGGTAAAAGGCATTCATAAACATGCAGGTTATACAATGTCTTTTGGAGGTTCTTCTGGATTTACTCTTCAGTTTAATACTTTTATTGTCTTTGCTACGGAATATTGCAAACTACAGAATTAAAATTGATCATTCTTTCATAAAATCCTTTGCGGTTGGCTAGAAAAAGATTGGTCATTATAAGATTTATGTCAGAAAGGCGAGGCAGGGGGAAACGTTCACTCTTAAATTTTTGGTAATTTCTGCCTTTTTCCATTTATCTTACTTTTTCTTAACTTTCAGTAGGAATAAAAATATGTTTCTCTTAATTTACCTAAGCAAGACTAAATTGTGAATCTACTTCTCAGTTTCAATACTTTCTGAATTTTTTCTAAGACTTCTTCATTTTCTAAAATCTAATCTTACTTTACTAATTTAAGTCAGATGTAGAAGAAAAATCTCATCTCTAAAAACTCATAGTGTACATTCGATGCTGTAAAGCTTGGAATCTCAGAAGATTCCAATGAGCTTGGAGTCTCCTATATGTATGGACTTTGTCAAATACTTAATGTATTTAGGTTGTTTATTTCAAAACATCAATATATAATATCTATTCTTTCCTTCCTCCTGCAAAAGCCCAGTAGAACTTATTTTATTTACTTGTTCACAGAATGTGCAACAGCTTATTTTTTGCTCACTCCTTTAGAAGTGAACTCTTAGACTAAAATTGGATCCTTTGCAGAGGGCTGCACTTGGGGAATGCAAAGGAATGTGCATCACTTAAGCCTCATCTAAGATTTAAAACAAATGATTTAAATAGGTTTTTAGATGAGTCATAATTACTATACAAGCTTTCTGCACATAAGTGAATGTGATTTACATTTTTTACTCAGAATGTAATTACTTGCCAATCTATTACCACTCAGTTTTGCTGAGCCTATTTTTAGAATGAAATCATTATGTGTGCTTCTCCTCTCACCACATGGAGGACCTATGCTAGGATCTCCGTGCTACTGAGCTGCTAAAGACAAGGCTCTTGGAGGAGGCCTCTGAAGTAAGATAAATTGCCTGTGAGACAGGATGTAGAATAACTTCAGTGATTTTGTATATAAATTGGTTTTTGAGAAATCCAGAAAAAGGGTATTTTGATTACCGAAAGTCATGTCACTGGATTAAATATTAATTGTCTCTAACAGAAGCTTCTTTAGGAATCAACATGCAAGAATGATGCAGCAGGCAGAACCTTATATCAGCTCTAACTAGACGAGGCCCTTGGCTATGACATGGGCCATCCCTGCCCTCACCTCAGGCTTTCTTTATGCTCAAAGAATAAGCTATTCCCATCCAGAATTTCTAAAGTCAACAAAGCTTCCTAATTCTTTTGTCTTTTACTTGAGCCAATGAAAATTTCAAAAGTTTTCACCTTTTCATCTTCACTGACTTTTTTCTCAAGATATGCTATTTTATGTGTTCTGGTTTGGGCCTCCTGAGTCCAGCCTTCCTTCCTGTTTCTGAGGACAGCACCCTGACCAATTTCTTTATACAGGGACAGAAGCCATCACTCTATTTCTGTTTTTCTGCTGTGGGTAACTATACAGTGGTCTAATTAGTCTGTTAACTATTCTCATGTGGTTTTATTAACCTTACTTCCTTTAAGGGCCAGCTAGGAAAAATTTCTCCAGTTTCTGAGGCGGCCCTGAGCATTTGGTATCACATGCATGACCTGGATTTCTCAAGCCACTTTCTCTAAAACTCTCTTCTTGTTCTCCTAACTGCTTTGTGTTTTGAGTTCTTTCTGAGATTTTTTTGTGTTTTTGTTTGGGGGTTGTTTGTTTGTTTGTTTGTTGTGGTTTGTTTTGTTTTATTTTTGTTTGGTGGGGGTTTTTTGTTTGGTTTGGTTTGGTTATTTTGTGTGTGCGTGTGTCTTCCCTGTGCTGATATAATATTTTCTGCATCTGTTTAATCCAGGCACATAGAACAGTGTAAATACCTCCATAAACTGGGCTTAAATTGCCTTTACCTCATCGGTCTTACCCTGAAACACATTATTTGCAGGGAAATGTCTTTGTCAAGTGTAATCTCAACATGGATTACATTAAAACAAGGAACCAGAGAACAAGCTATCATCATCAACATTTTTATTTGTTATGCTGAGAGTTGACAATACAAAGCAAAATATTTCTGTACTTCAGGAAAACATTCCAAGACTCTTTTAATAATGATTATAATGGAAATGCAAATTCTCTGAAAAAATATTAACATCTTTAAATCATTCTGATTTATGAAACTGTGCTCTAATTTGGATACGGGGCCCAAACTGTAACAGTTTTTCCCTACTGACTTTATAATCTCAGCACTGAAGATAATTTTTTCCACCAACACAGAATATGTCACTGCACTTGTATAAAGCAATTCCCTCTGGCCCTGCCTCATATTTCCAAATCTTGGTGAAAATGTACCTGAAAAATTAAGTGCTTTCAGTCATTTATACATATGACAGAAAAACTGGATAAAGAATTTGCTATAGACAGCAAATTATTTTACCATTGCTGAGTAGGACTATTACAGAAAAACAGCTTTCCACTGGAAATACAAGAGAGGGGCTTCTTTGATCCATAAATATGCAGTCTAAGCTCACTTAACACAGCAAAGAGCCCAGCCTAATTTCTGATGTCACTAAATGGTAGACCAATGTACTCAGAAATGGTTTCCGGGGCTTTAGGGATGATGAAATGAACCACCAAGGTGGAGATAGCAGGCCATGCTTTCCTGGGTCTGGAGAAAGGAGAGCAGAATTCTGAATTGCCTTACCACAAGGAAATTTTCCATTTTCTTTTGTCCAGCAGTTAGTATTTTATCCCACATTATCTCATTTTCTTTTTCCAGTTTCAGAAACTATATGAAATGATATATTTACTTCAGAAATTTAACAAAAGGGAAACCCTACATCTTGTCTAATTTCTCCATTCTGTTGCAAACAAGACAGAAATTACTAATTGTCAAAGATTAAGTTTTCATTTGAGTAGCTGCCTAAATATCACTCTCTAAAGCATGTTTATTTAGTTTTACTGCAATGTACTATTCAGGATGTGCCCCAAACTGTTCCTTAGCATTTGCCTTGAGGAGCAAAACTCCAAATATCTGAAAGCTACTGATAACCTCGAGCCAAATGAATAAATCTATGTTTATGAATTTTCTCTGCAGATGAATTGCTGAAGCAATTCCAGTTGCTGTCTGCTATAAATGAATAAAGTTAGTAAGTGAATTATTCCCAGTCCAGTAGGGTATCCTGGAAAAGTCTTCATTAGCTAATACTTTTCCCCAAGAGAAAAACTTAAACTCTGTTTGGATTCTAACATAATCAAAATGCATTCTGGTAGTGACTGACTAGACATGTACCCAGAAACACTTATTTTTGAGTATTTCAAAAATATAATACAGGAATGCCAAGGCGTATGCAAAGTGACTACATGCACCTCTGAGATTAAAATGACATTCAGTGTTATATTTTGATGTCTAGTGAACTTTGACCTAGGAAGTGTTACAGTTGATAAAGAAAAAATAACTGACTGGAGAACAGGGTAGAACAGGTTAGAATTGTGAATTATAGATTTATTGGTCTCCCAAGGTGAGATTTTTTTTTTAATAACTGCTGATTTAGCTTGCTAAATTAATGTGTATTACTTTTACTCAGTTTTCTATTGGTACTGAGACTTTGCATTTATAACGTTTTCTCTCCTTTGATGAGGTATAGATGTGTGATGATGTTCTCTTGATTAGAAGGATGGCTGAATGCACTTCGGCAAGAAACAGGGCTTTGGAGAAATGAAGAATTAATGCATCTGTCTTATAAAAGGTGGCCTTGAAGAGGAGCCAGCCATTCCAGTGCAGGCGGTTGCTTCTGTCTGGCAAGGCTGTACCTTCCACGTTCTCTTTCAATTGTGAATAATGTGCATGTTTGGAATGTGCTCTAACTTAACATTATGTCTTGAAGATCCAAATCTGTCCTGACGAAGGATTAGAGAAGCCATTCAGTGAGTGTTTTTGTCAGTCTAGTCACCTTAGAAGACCCCAAATGCAGTCAAGGTTGCTTGGCTTTCATTTGCTTTGGTCCTTTGCTTTTCCTTCCTTGTCACTGTTCATAAGGCTCTGGGAGAAGTTCCCTGGCTGCCTGCTGGCTCTGATACTCCCCCTAATAAGAGCTCAGGGAATTCCTCAGTGCTATGACAGGGAGCTGCTGCAGGGGAGCTCAGCGCTACCCTCTGAGCTGGAGCTGCTCACTTTGTGCTCCGCCTGACACTACTGGAGCCCAGAACAGCTCTCAAAATGTGGGGATAGGGGAGGCTGCTTTACATTTGGCCAAATGACAACAGCTGCTTTTTGAGGTTTTGAAATATGTTTTTGTTTTAGGAAGTGAACAGCATCTTTTGATTACGTTGCATATTGTGTGTGCAAATGCTTCTTTTGATTGTTTGATTTGACTCATTCTGAATTGTGTCAAATATTTTTCATTTCCAAAACACCCAACCTCCTTCTCATCTTATACCCTAGAATAAGTTTTGTCAAAGTCAGTTAATCTCCCTTAATATTTTCCCTTTAAAAACCAGCATGCTTTGTGACTTTCCTGTACATGTTACTAGATATAAGGAAGATACAAAGATTATAGCTGTCCTCTTCTCAAAACTCAGTGGCTGAATTCCTTTTCCTTCTGGCTATGGACATGGATCTTACAATCAGTACCTGTATACATTAAGTTTTTTTAATAATACAGAGTAATCTTTAGCTCCGTCTTTGAGTATTTATAGGTCTCACTTTTATTCTCCATTATGGCTCTACTTTACGAATAGTGTCAGAAAAATACTTCTTGTGTATTGCATTTCTTGGTGGATTTTAGATACATGTCCAATTTTTCCATGTTTGGCACATGATATGAAAACAAATATTCTAAAAGTTTTCAGACAAGGAAAGTCTATATCAGCTGTATTTAAATATTTTAAGAAGAGACAATGGATTTGCTACATATCCAGCTGCATTCTTCTCTTTTATATCCTCTTACCTCAAACTTTAATCTGCCTTGTTTTTCTGAATACTACAAAGAAACCACATCATTTGAAACTGCCACTAAGAAAAATTACCTGAGGGCATTTTGACTTTCTGCTTGAGCTTTATTTTGTCATTTATTTCTATTAAAAATCATTAAGCAATTTAATAATTGTAAGCCTCATTAGCATTTTAATGAGACTAGTGGCCATTGCTAAGTGTAATTAAATTAGTTTTATTGTATGATATTTTGAAGCTGTGATTAAATTAAGTTTTACTGTTCTTTGAAGAATAAGCCTATAGAGATCACTCTTCAGTAACAGTCTTGTTAACTTATGGGGAGTCTGTAAAATAGACATACCCAGGAAAAAACGCAAAATATTCCCTACTGAGGTTAATCATAAAAACTGAAAAATCAAACGCTCCTGCTACGACCAGCTCTAAGATTACCAATGTGATAATAGTAGTCTGTTAAACAACATTCATTGTGAGTAGCTTTGTATAATCTAGTTTTAATTTTTTAAAATAGCATCTAGATGTTGTGGTGAATTGCTCTTTATAAATCAAGGAGAAAATCCTGTAGTGCTTGCTCAGACGAAACTCCCATTGAGTTCAAATGGAATTTCACCACAGTAAGAACAGCAGGGTGTGTAAAAGCTAAGGATTACTGGTGGTTGCTGTTGTTATTATAGTTTTAGAGAGATAAATTGGGTAGTGAGGAAAGACAGTGAGAAGAGGAAAAATGTAGTACAATCAGAATCAATTAAATTCCTATGACCTGTCAGTTAAATTCCTATGAAAGGCCATTCAAACAGAAGATTAGGCATTTCTCTGTCCATGCCCAGCATTTCTCTATGAAATTTGTAATAGAGTGCACCATACTAGAACAGGTCAGGCACTGAGTATACACTGGATGGTTGCTGGTCCTCACCTATTTATCAGATAAGAACCGCTGTCTGTCTTCCACTGGCTAGTTCTCATCTTCTCTTGTCCTCCTGGTTCTACTTGAACGTGCTGCACCATTTAGCTGTACTGCAGTAGAGAGTAAAGGTACTTAACAAGTAAGTTTCCATTTGCTTATTATGGTTTGAGATGCTAAGTGTATTTATGGTTACATAATTTTTTCCATTTTAAAATCATTCTGTCCAAGGCTTGTTAAACTTGGAACTATTTGGATTGCATCTTCTAATTGCAATACCTTCCTTAAGGTTGGATTTTTTTCTCTTTTTAAATTTTATTTTTAACTGAGATTTTCAGCAGTGGGAGAAAATATACAGTTTCTCTGTTAAAACACACACTTAGGTCATGGCAGGCTTCATGCCTGAATGTTTCAGAGGAGTGACTTAATTGTGTTGCAACTTCACAAAAATTGCTGAATTTGGTCCAGTTTGGAAACAATCTTTGTATACATATGTACAATACAACTTTGTTTAAGTTTGATTATTGCCAAAATGCATATGTCCTGCATATATTTCAGTTCCTTGTACCTTCAGCGTGAAAACCTTCATGTGCCATGTTTCCAGAGTGACATGGGCTTAGGAAGACCTGTGGTTTCTCCTTGCAGTGCTACAATGTCAATCTAGAGAATAAAGGAGGAGAACTGGAGACAGAAGACAGGGAGATCAATAAAAAGCACCAAGAGAAGAGGAGCAGAAAGAGAGAAACAGGAAAAAAAGCTGGAGAAATGGTAAAAGGGCAGAGACGAAGAATGGGAACAGCATAAGGGACAGCAGAGAACAGAAAATTTGGGCAGGAAAGTGGCAGGAGAGTACCACTAGCACACTAGAAGGTGAATTAGAGTAGGAGAGAGAAGTATGGAGGGGAGGAACAAAGGCAGGAAGCAATGGAGAAGTAGCTGGGCCTGGGTAAAGAAAACACAAAGCAAAGAACCCAGAGTAGAGCAGAAATAGGTCTGGGGCAGGGCCCATAGACTGGACTTTTGAGAAACAGTCTGTGACTCATTAAGACCATTGCCTATGTAGGAACCAAATCCAGGATCTCTGCTAGTCTTCATAATTTCTTGTATAATTGTGTTAGCACCATGATTGGTTTACATTAAGAACAAGAAAAACGAAAAATAAGTACTTTGCAGTTTTAAGTTAATGTGTTAGTTCAAATAGCAGCAGGCAGGGATGCAAATCTAAAGGTTCCAGTCTTCTTTATAATCAGTAAGGGTTAAGTACAGTCAAAAGATACATTTCTAGGGTATTCATTTATTTTTCTTATTCAAAAATGAGCACTTTATTTTTACATGATTTTACAGTTGCAAAGATGAGAACTTAAAGGTTAGGAAGTTGCTAGGATTCAGGTAGCCCACATCCATATATGTTACCTGAGGTTAAGATAGCTCTTAGGATAGTGCAGACTGAGCAAAGTTGTTATCAGATCAAATAATTATAAGCTGTAGAAAAATGTAGCAGCAAAGTGACCAAAGCAAAACTGTGTGATCAGTCGTAATATCCAGAAATTTTTGCCATTTCCAACCTCAGATTTGCTCTCTTAAGTAAAGTGTAATTCATATTTGTTTGTACTTATCTGTACTTTGAAGGAAGACTATTTAGCATCCGTAAAACTAATTATGTTGTGATAGCTGAGAGTACAGACTGCATAGGACTGCTGCCAATAAAGCGAATGACTGACTAAATCACAGATCAACACTATTTAGCATCTACGATATAAACTGGGAGAAAGCCTCCAGCTTAGATAATATGGGTCTTGGTTATGCAAAGATACTTTACCTGTGAGTAGTCTCATGCATTTAGAGAGTTTCATCCCAGCCTGTAAAATACACTTCTGCAGAACACGTTCGTAAGCCAAAATCCCGATTCTTTTCCTGTATCTCTTCTATTAATATGCCCTGAATGTAGTCAGGCTTGCATGTTTAAGTGCGGAAGTGCTTCTGCATTCGGCTCACATATTGAGGATAAAACATAGCACTCTATTTTTAGCTACATTGTAACTTTTGATGAACTGCAATTCATCAAAATTAGGAGTATTCCAGTGAGGAGTCTTTTTATCGTTGCTCGACCGTTCTGGCAGTATTTTTATAATAAAGTAAAAGTTCGTAGTACATAAAACTGCTAAAAGTGTCCTCAGTGCCTGTGAGAAGAATATGGGAGAAGCAAAGGTTTTACATTGAGGGAAAAAAGCTGGATCATTTATTACTTGCCTCTGACACTGTAAACCTGTTCCCAGGAAGGTATTTCTAGATCTTTCACTGATTTTTAATGGCACAAGGAACCATCCTCCCTTCATTTGGGAGATGTCTGCACAAGCCATCCATCCGTGCTGAGTGCGGAGGGAATTCCTCCCATTGTGAAGCCCAGGCGTTCCCTGTAAACTTGTTTTTCTCTTTCTGTTAGTTACAGATAGAAGTGGGTTTAGGAATTCTGTTCCTGTGATGTTTATTGTATTCAGATACCTGAAGAGGGAACTGTCACGGCTCCTGCTTTCTATTGTTTGCTCTTAGACCTTGTTTTAACTGATACTGCTGGTGTTATGGAATGAAGTTTGGAAATACTCTCAAGAGCATAACAAGATAGTTGTGTTTTCTGATGAATTGCTTTACAGAGAATGTAATTATGCATTTTACAGGATAGCAATTTGTATACCACATAAAGCACATGTTTACTTGTGGGAATTCTGTGGTTTTGCTGTAATTATTAGAGCCTATTGATTGTCTTCCATTATGTTAATGTTTCCAAATTAGGCAATATGAAGCAATTTTCTGCCATGCTGTATCTCAGAAGCCTTAGGGATATTATCTGCAACTTTTACTGCAAGTCTAGAGGCCTTTGTGAATAAAACTTATAATTCACTTCATTGTAAGTTTTTCTCCTGATTGTAATCAATGAACCTTATGCCGTGGAATATAAATGAGGTGACAATGGAGGAAATAACCCTTCTGAGGTAGGAAAAGGGTGATGGTAAAAGGCACAATGAACATTCAATTGACTTCTTAAACTAAAAAACTTTTGCCCTTTCTTTTGAAGGCTGGCTACTTTCAGATAATCATAAGCTGTTTGCAGCTATGACCACTTTAGAAAAGAAGAGTAATTTTAATGATGAGTCATTATAGTAATTGCTTCAGCATTTCCTGCACTAGTTAAGATGATAGCTTATTTCTGGTCATATAGTACTTTATTGGCTTTTGAAATACTCTATCATCTGTTCAATTTGTGGAAAACTATCAACGGAGAATAACCAAATGTTAGGGATGGAGGCACCAAAAGATTTTGGGCAATTATTTCCAAGATCGGCTGCAGTCAAGTTGTCCTGATTTTACTTCTAATCTTACTTAAAAAATATGGACATATTCTCTCTTCATTTTTGGTTTTACAATTCCTTTTAGGCTAATTCCTGCCACTCACCATTCCCGTTTTATAGATTTGTATTTTATTCTCATACTTCGTATTATTTAAGCCCTTCTCAATTTTTTCCAGTTGATTCTTATTTGACCTTAATTTCATTTCCTGTCTTATGTATCTCTGCTTTTATTTCTGTTTCTTCTGTTTTCTTCCTATATTTGTTCTCTTCTTTACCATCCTTGCTGTTCTATTCTTCTGCTTCTTGTGATTCTATTTTGTTATCTTTTTCCCTTCCACTTTTGTGTACATTTCCTATTTTCTCTCATGTGGTACCTCATATAAAAAAGAGAGAAGCACAGACATAATTATAAGATGAAAAGGTGGCTTCTCATTTCTGTGTGTCTCAAAGTCTTTGGAAAATTAAGGAAATAGTAAAATTCAAAGGTGTATGTGTGTTTCTCCAATGAATGTGTAAACATGTGCACCACTATTTGTATATTGCTTTTGAAAAGGGAAAGAACTATCTCAACTTTTTCAAGTAGTCAAAGGATTAGAAATATATTTATTGGTAAATCTGTGGACATACAAGTCTGTAATTTCCCACCAGTTATTCTTAAATAAGAATGATCGTGAAAATATTTTTGTATTCTGAGCCCTTTCTAGCAAGAGCTTTAAATCTGAGAGTTTGCAGATACATCAGGAAAAATATTATTTGTTTGTTTGTTTGTTTTTCCAAAGCAATCATTTGCACAGATCAAAGTTTGTACTCAGAATCTAGAGGAGAATATCTATGTCCTTTGTTTAGAGAATGGAAATAGAAGAAATATATGGGTCAGTTAAATACCAGTTTCACCCTTGATTCCTTTTGTGGTGGTAACTGTGGTCTTTTTGTTCTCTTTGTCTTTATTTTGCTATTGGATTTTATACATCATCCTTTAGAGTGATTGATCTATTTGAACTGAAATGCTCTGTTCCAGTCCAGTTCTAAGTGAGCTGGCTTTGATTGAAAAATCTACCACCAACCTGAAAGGAAAAGCCTGAATAATCATAGAGATGAACAGGAATATTTTCACTGCATCTGTGGATGCTATCTCACATGCCTAGGACAGAAGGCTTCTTTCCCCTAGTTGCTTCTGTATTTGAGAAGAAAAGATAGGCACTTGCAGAAAGACTGCGGGAGGGGTGGCGGAGGTGAAGAGAAACACAGTAACACTAAACAGGGTAAAGAGCAGAACCATGTATTCACAAGGTTTTGTGTTTATGCACAGAATGTAGCCTGTAGCCTAGAAGAGGCCTGAGCCTTGGTGAGAGTTTGCCTAGTTATAGAAAACATTCTCTGTCTGGAAAACATCCTCGCACTAAAGTGGATATACATAGGAACAGTATCAAGTTGAAGAAATTGAGGTACATATAAATATACCCAAGAGATAGGATTCAGGCAGTAGAATGACCTACCCACTCTGGGACAGGTTTAATGGCATCTGTTGCAAGGAAGCCACCACAGAGCCCATCGCTCTCTTCAGTCCTATGATTCATATTACAGAAATAACACTAAAGTAGGTGGTAGTGCTGCCTTTACAGTCTTCAGGCATACTGAACTGGAGAAACAAACACAACAGGATAATTATTAAGCCTTAGGTCCACAGTGCACCTCAGGATGTGCACAGGGACACCACCACCACAGCTTGGGCAAGCACTGTATTGTGTGGGTGTTCCAGTTGCTTTAGAGAACTGACCTTTAGCAATATGAGCACTCTACTGGGGCAAACACATTGATCAGTGTGGACATAGACTCTATTTACCAAGTCTCTGAGTCTTGAGCAAGACTTTGAATCCTACTGTCAGCAGATGAATATTTTGAAGAAGCACTAGGAGACACCTGGAATATATTACACTTTGGGGAACAAATATAAAACGTTAACTCAGCACTTCTGGACAATATAGATTTTGTTTATTTTCACTAAATCAAAATAAATTTTCTGTATTCTCTTTTGAGTCATTTCAGCAGACTGGTTGTCTTTTATATTGCTTTATCCATGCATTGAGAAGGAATAGAATAGCATACAAGAAGACTGATGTTGGTTTGCTTTTGTAAAGGCACTGAATATCAGTGATCCTAAGCTGCACTACTTAGGAGGAAGTCTTAATAGAGGAAGCAGACTTAAGAAGACAGTAGAGTTACCAAGCAGATAGACTCATTCTGACTCTGCTTTTTTTTTAAAGGATACCTTCTGTACAATTTGGGCAATGAAGGAAAGCATTTTTTTTTTAGTATAGTAGTATTTTTTAACATATGCAGTGGTAGCATATTGGAGGCATGCATCTCTCATTTCAATGCTCAGGATGTTAGGAGAAGAATTGGTTTTTTCACTATCATAGAATCATAGAATGTTTTGGGTTGGAAGGAACATTTTGAAGTTCATCTTTCATCAGGTCAGGTTGCTCAAAGCTCGTAAGCATACAGCTGTCGTCTTGGTACCTCTCCTAAATACATCTTTCCTATTTAAAAGGAAATAATTCATGTTGATTCCTACTACAATGATTATTTTGGAAGATTTTGAAATTTTGAAGATCTTTGTGGAAACTCTACAGAATATTTTTATATACTCTCAAAGAATAAATTCATTGAGCACAAGCACAAAACTGCAATTCTTTTTAGTATGGTTCTAATCCTATATTAGTGACCACACTCACACAGCATCCGTATGTCAAATTCCCTAATCCTTGATAAGGAGCCATATCTAAATCCTGAGATTAAATAACTATTCATACGTATGACATCTGGTAAGGACACTTTTTGGATTATAACTGACAGTGAGTGCATACAGTCCGTTTTAGTGCAGAGGTCAGAGAGGATAACTTAAACCAGGAGTCAATATGTTGCAGAAAGAATACAGTAAGAAACAGCCTCTTAACCTGCCTTACACCAGATTAATCCACTGCTGCCACATCTTGGTATATATTCATGCTTCTGAGCATGAGCATTGCAGTCCACATGATGAGCAAAGGATTTTTTTTTTTTTTTTTACTTCACCAGAATCCTTTCTGTTCTTTGACAATACTAATGGGCCAGATACCTACTAGCCTACAGATGTGGCAGCAGTTACTTGACATGTTGCATCTCAGTCCAGGATTTGATAAGCAAATGGAATGGCTCTCCAGCCATGACCTCCATTTTTAAGAAGCTGATGTTCACTAGGAAGGCTTCTTACAAACTTTCAGAGCCTTTGAACATGAAAGTTCCTTTCAAGTTATTAAACCATTTAAAAATAAAGAAGTAGAATGCATTTGATCTAGCTTTTCATACCTTCTGAGTATGATAAATAGAGTGCCTTGAACAAAGCCACTTAATTCAAAAAGCTGTGGTTGTGGAGTAAAACAGTGCCATCTGGTTTAGAGGAGGAATTCATGCAAGGGGACACTCAACAGCATTACTCTGAACAACCTACACCAAAGAACAGAGACTACAGTAACTATTGTTTTAAAAAAAAATTAAATGAAATATTTTCACCAGAATTTTTTGTAGTACAAGATAGCAGCAATATTTATTCATTCTTTTCTCCCAAAGTTGACTAGTATTGCTGTGGAAATTACAGAATTTGTAAATATGAGGGGGAAAATTGATGAAGCAAAAGGAATTCTTAGTTTAATACAAAAAGTATTCTTCTGAGTTTCAAAAAAGACCTTTTTTTCAGAAAAGCTTATATAACTTTGTCAAAGACAGTTTTAATTTGCAGAACTTAAACAGAATTTACATTTTGAATAAATGCAAATACAGTGTTTAAGAAAATGACCTCTGCATTACTTTGCTAATTACCTTCAAAGCATACAATATCATTTCAAAGCATGTTAAATAGCCAAAAATTGCGAAGCGCTTTCCTAAAGTTCAGATGTTAGAACTAACATCTTTGGCATATTTTCATTTACTAAAACTGTACACTGTATCTTAAAATTTTCTCATTACAATGATGGCTTCATGAATTGTTCACTTGCTTAGCCAAGTATTTTTTCCATTTTCTCCCTTTTTAGTCTAATACAGAAGCTACATGCTGGTTTTTAAAAGCAAAATTATTACTTTTATGACATGTAAGAGAAGTTGGTAAGAATGCAAATAGAGAATATTTCCATATGATAACAGCACAAGTCTCTAGAATTGATCTTTCATTTTTCCCTATAAACAGAGCCCTCAAGTAGTATTATTTCATTTCTGATTAGAATATGACTGCATAGTGAGTGTTAATGGCTACGGTAGAGAATTAAGCCATTTAAAAACTCTTCTAAATCTCAGAAAATGTTAAGAATAGCTCATTTCTGAATCACGGAATCATAGAACAGTTTGGGTTGGAAGGGACCTTCAAAGGTCATCTAGTCCAACACCCCTGCAATAAGCAGGGACATCAGTGTGTATTAACAGCTTAGTGGTAATATTATACTTATTCCATCTGTAAACTTCTGTTCATTGTCATTGACATTCACTGTAAAGAGAGGTTTTTGTGATAGGCATAGGAAGCTATGTTACTATAGTTGAAATGCCTAATTTTAAGCAATAAAAAATATTCTTCAGTATCCTATAGTCATTGAATGTAAAGGTCTTCGAACCATTTTACTAGTGGTGTTTAATTTTCAAAGGTAAATTCATACAATTTGTAGAACCTTAGAGGTTCTGAAATAGGTCTTTTGGGAGTAGTATACAGAAACTAGAAAAATCCTAGGAAACTCTACAGATCTGCAGAAAGAGAAATGCTATAGAACTGACCCTTCTTCACTACCGATGATCAGAGCACGTAAGATGAAATAATTCATCTTATATAACAAAAAGTGAAAATTTACTGGAACTGATATCAAGAAGTGTTTATTTAAACTATGTTAGAAAACATATACAGAGATTTTTTTCATTAAATCTCCTCGGAAGAGCAACTTAAGCTGAATTTTCTGATTGCAATAGAATATTATAAAGTTAGGTGAGATTAATTTCCTAGGAAATGCATAATGTAGTCAAGTAAGCAGAGCTGGACATGATAAAAGGCATAAGCATAGATTATGTGACATCCAATTTAAACCTGTCTAGTAGTGTGTAAATGCCAGTGTGCAGATACAAAAGCTGAGGTCACAAAATGAGGGAAAAGCAGAACTGGTACCAGCTACGTATATAACCATCATATATCTAGAGATACTTAGAATTGTCTTCTCCTAATTTTTTTTTCTGTTCAAATACATTTCCCTGTTCAGCTTAAGTATTTTTGGCATCTATTTTATGAATATCTGTCCCTGCTATCACTATTAACTACAAAATAAAAAAGTTTCCCATGAATAATCAGAACTATTTGATCAGTAAGACAAGTACTTTACAAAATGTAAAACCATTTGAAGTGATTTTTTGAATCATACTGACATTTGCAATTATAGTTCTTCTCATCAAGATTAAAGCTGGAATAAATGCTGAACCCAAGCAATTTGTAGAAAACATTTTTCATTTTACTTTGGAGCTTTGAGGGAGGGAAAAGTAGGAATCCATTTTCAGTACTTCAGGAAAAGGCGAGTTGGACACAGTTGTGTATGTGAGATTGTCAGGGAAGCAAAGCCTCAGCATTTTTTTTCCCCTAACAATTAAAAATGGTAGTCTATAGGTTTGAATTGTTTCCAAAGTAGAATTTTGTTCTGAGAAAATATGAGCAGAAGTCAGTCAGTTCCTTTAATTTACGAGGGTATAGTATGTTTACATGAACAAATATGTATTCTTGGAGGGAGTTTATGTGTATGAATAACCTAAAACAACTCAAACCTTACACCATAAGCGGCTTTACACATTACTGAACGCACTTCATAGTGCTGTCTATACATCAAGATTCTCCTAATTCCCCTATTGATAACTCCAGTAATTGTCTGAAACGACAAGTTTCCTACACCCAAAGCAAAAGAGATTATCTCCTTAATGTATATGATGAGCAATGCTGCAGCTTTCCCTGTCATTACTGTAATTCCTTCCCAACAATATATTTTCACTTTGTTTAATGGTAAGCCATGCTTCACATTATTGTTTCCATTTTCTCAGAAAACCATCTGGAGATAGATGTGTAATGGTATTACTCTGGTAATAATTGTGTTAAATAACTGCAGAAAAGAGATAGCACATAACTATTTATTATTATAATTCTGCTGCTATTGCACTCCAGTGAAGAACAGGGCTCTTGCCTGCTATATAACAAGATACTAAGCATTTGACAGTGTAAATACCCAGGTGAAAAAAGGGCTGCTAAAACTGAAAGAATCATGAACAGAGTGATGATTTGAATATACTGTATTTTGGGTTCATTTTTTATTTTATAAATAATTTGAGATTAAGTAATACATACAGGAAAAAAAAAGTCAGAAAAAGCATGATGAAAAGAGAATTTAGGAAGTAGCTAAAAGACGTAAGAAGAAAAAGATGTGAGAAGAAAGGAGAAAAAAATGGAAGTTTGGGCAAAAAGTGTGTTCCGGAGCATTGTTCAAGATTTACAGTCAGTGGTATATCATAGCGGAAAACATTGTTGAATAACCTCCTGGTAACTGCAGAAACAATCTCTGCAGCTGCTTCTGCTGGCTATGCTGTGCAGCTGACCCCCCGAGGAGTACCTTTCCCAGTAGGTTAGGAAAACTATTATACTGCTACAGAAAACAGGTTCACAACATTAAAATGCTTATTACTAACAGTAACAACATATTTTCTATTATAAGGCCTTGCAAAGGAAATCTAGCATGAAGTCTTGCTTTAGTTTATGTATGGGGTGGGTTTTTCCGTGTGTACGGAGGCTCAAAACCACTGCACCTGCGCAGGCGACGTGTGTGGCGGGGCAGGCAAGGGGAGGCTGGGTCGGGCAGGTGCATCACATCACGGGGCAGGCTGCGAAGTCTGGAGCAGGGAAAGGGCAGCAAACAAAAGACGAAGGAGTGAGAGAGGGAGAACACGCAGGTGATGCCTGTCAAGGCTGATAGAGCACACCTGGGAGAGCACTTCCCAGCGTGCCCTAGGAGATCACCCAGGACCTGCTATGACGAGAACACAATGTTCCTGGGGTATGTTGCCTCTGTTAGCTGGAGGAATAAGTTTGTCTGAGTTATTTTGGAAAGGTTGTGGGGTTTTTTTTGCTTGTTTTCAGTGAGATCTGTTATGTTCTGAAAGCAAGCGAAACAAAGTGCTAGCCTTCTCTAGGAAAACAGACTGATGATGTAGTTACAGGCTGTTGACTCTTTGTGGAGATGGCTGCAAAATGTCAATGAAGTTGAAGTAGCAGAGAAGAAAAGTGAGAGAAATTTGGAGAAAAGATTGAAAAAAGGAGTAGATGGTGCCATAGTCTGCTGATGAAAAAAATGTAGGAATAGGTATTTGTGGCTTTGGGGAAAAACCTAAATGAGCCTAGGTGCTTCTCCAGTAAAAACAGAAACAAAGATACCAGGGCTGTGTCCCGTATGGCCAAGCAGAAGACAGCATGTCAGCAGCAGAGTATTTGCAATGTGTGAGCGGAACACTGAAGACAGCCTGGCTAATTCTGGAACTAGGTAGGTCTGGGCCTGGGTGATAAACATGGTTGCTGGAAAACGGTCTTATACTCTGTGTGAAAAAAGGAGCTGATGGTATGGTAGTTAACTAGAGTGAGGTAAGTGGTCCCACCTTTTGTTTTGTAAAATTTAGTATACAAATCCTGGAGAGTCCTAGAGGAAGGTTTGTCTCCTCATTTTGCCCTGTGTCCTCCAACTAGTCCTGCCAGGACATTGCCTATCAAAACTGTAGGAGATGTTGACAGGAAGATGAGAATGCTGGCAAGCCAGGCACACTGGGTACAAATGGCTCAGAACAGGAGCAGCCTTAACAGCTTCTTAGCTTCTCTCAGCAGGAAGCACACAATGGAGGTTTGCGTTTGTTGGGCATGGCAAAGAAAGGAAGTCAGTGTGGGGGTGAATGTAAGGTGCTGTGAAGTTGTTCTGCTTTCTTCCATAGCCTAGTGACTGTTTGCAAGTCCATTTTGGTAAACTGACAAATGTCTTGGGGAAAAGCAAAATAACTGTAAACAAGAACTACCAGAGATATGTATGCTGCTGGGTCAGTTACAGGAGCTAAAGGTTAAAGGCCATGTTTCTGCAAGTTGTGCTGAACTACTCCATGTAGTATTGTTAGATTAACAAACCTAGCTGGAAGTGCTGTTACAGGAGTCCTTCCCAGGCTGGGAAGCCCTGTGGACCAGCTCCCCTCTCCTGGTGTAGTGAACTCTGAGCCTTAAGAAACAGATGAAGTGTGAGGAGCCTTGCAGCTGTTGCTTGCTGCTTCAAGTGCTATTCCTAGCATGCTGCCTTTTGTTCTTGCACTGCATTACACCATGACCTGTTACACTTGTCATTCTTTCCAGATGACTTTTTTTTATCCCGATCTTTAATTGTTTCTTCCTAGTATGTTGTTTTAATTTTGATACTTTTTTTGTTGTTTTCCTACTTGAGCATGTTCTCATCACCATTCATTTTTGCTTCCAACTTTCCCATTACCATTGTGTCACTTTCTAGCCCTGTTTGCAAAATCTCATCTTGTTCTTGTATGTCATTCTGTTCTCATTACTTATCTCTCAAGGAGAGTTTGTTAAGGTAAGAATAAAAAGAACTAAACACTTTGCCAATTCCCTTCTAAAGGTCTTTAATTACTAGCAAACCAGTTGTACTTGCTAAAACAAGTTACCAAGCCATGTTTTCTCCTGTGACTCACTTGTAATTCTCTTATGTATGAAATGTTAAAGATAAAGATAGGCTGGTTAACAGCATAGTCAAGCCCAAGTGAATATATCTGTGTAAAAGCTTGCAGGAAGCTAGTACTTTTAACCTGAAGTGATTTTTGGGTGGCACAATTCCTAACTGCAGTTGTCCATATGGAAACTGCAGAATAAGCTGGTGCCTCAATCTGGAGAAAGCCACTTGGCCAACAAATATTTGTCTGGTGGGAGGGAAGTTGAAATATTGGAAACACCTGAGAGAGTGTGAATTAGAAAACTAACTGTAAATGGGATTTTTTTTTTTAAAGGCAACTTCAGTGACACAATTAGAGTAAATATCAATTTAGTGTTATGCCCATGATTTTATAAGTTATTAAAAACAACTGGCAACCATAGAAAGCTGGGTCACTCCAATTAGTCCTTCTTTAGAAGAAAGCTTGTTTCAGACTCTCTTTAAAAAAAAAATAAAATAAAATAAAAAATAAAAAATCAACTTACCAAAGGCATAGGGACACTTTTGGAAATGTCAGATGCATGAGAAGTGATGGAAAAATTTCTTTATAAATCCTTTTTGATGCTTCCAAAAGATGAACTTTCTTCTTCTCCCTCCCATTTCCTGCTAATTATCACTAACTATAACACTGCTTCTTGTAACCCTGTTTTAAATGACACACTACAGGTCTCTGACCTATACAGTGGAAACTTTTCAGAAGTATTATTTATTTAATCGTCAATACTTTAAAGCTTTTTTTAAAGTACTAGTGTTTGGGGTTTTTTTAAGACATTTATTGCACTTTAATGACTGCTTACTTTAGGACTGAACGGTTTCCTTTCATTTACAATCCTTGAAGTCTTGCTATCCTCTGAGGATTCTTTCCCTTTGGGAAAGAGGTACTGTTGAAAATTTGAAAACATGGGGGGAAAAATAAGCAATAAGCTTGGTCCTGGCTGTAGATCATGTAGTGTCAGTAGCAGATGAATAGACAGCAGATGTGATGGGGGGGACAGAGGATAAATAGTGGGGGACCAATGTGCTGCGGCTAAAGTATATATTGGTACGGGTGGGTTTGAGATGCTGTTGTACCAGCTTCTAAAAAGCAACAACAAAAAATCAACCCATGGGATATGTTGACACCATTCGGTGGAGGGTAGTGTGGGCACGTGAGCCAGTGCTCACCTGAGTTCCTGCATCTTGATGATTCTGCAGTATGGTTTTATTGTGTGACGATAATACTTCTGCCTTACTGATGTGAGGGGTATGCAGTAAGATAAGCCTAGGCCTTGAACTGTAGGATTTGTTAGGTCAGCTGCAGATCTATACTGAGATTTCTATGCTAATGTATAGCTTTGGAGTCAGTAACCTCCAGGAGATGCATTTCTCTGCAGTACTCTGTGTTGTACTGAGGATGTGCTTGCAGTTCCAAGTCCTTTTCTAGATAATGTTTGGCTTCAAAAATCATATTTATCTGCCATATTTTCTTGGGTTTTTTAATTCATATTTAGTTGCTTCCATTTCCCAATGTGCATGTTTTCAAAAATGTAGAGGAAAATTTTACCCAGTCAGTTCAGCTTCTCACTGTCCCTGTGTCTGAGCTTTTGTGAATGAAATAACCGTGACTGAGGGACTGTATTAAATGAGTAGATGTAAAATATGACTAAAGCACAAGTGGGGACTGTATTGAGTTGGAAATAGAGTGAAGATTTCCTATCAGTTTCCTATCACATAGACTCATATAAACGTAATAAATTGCCTGTGCACAGTAAAAAAGTTTCATCTCTTTGTGATTCACCGTATGAAAACTGATTTCTATAGACTTCTCTTGGTGACTCTTGTATTCTTTTTATTACCTTTTTTTTTTTTTTTTTTTTTTTTTAGATTTAGTTCATCCTTAAATTGTTCCTTAATGCAGTGGGGTTTTTTTCTGCTTTTGTTTTTAAGTGTGTTCATACAGTAGTCATGCAAGTAACCTCTCAAAAGTATTAAATATCTCTTAAGATTTTATTAGGTGATTCAATAAACCATTGATTAGCAACTTTGAGTCGATGTGAATCTACTTATGGTTATAAAACATACACGTGAAATCATGCAGAATATATTCACAAATTCAAGATTAGACACATGTTGAATAGCTTGATACCTTTTGACCAGCAACCTAGCAGGCCACCTGCTGAAAGCTCCTGCCAGCAGCAGACATGAGGACAGGAGCTGATTATTCTGTGGTTACTTTTTTTTTTAAACCTTTAAAGCACATTTTTAATGTGTTTCAGGTCTGTCAGAACAGCATGCTGTGTGCTCCTTGATATCTTAAGCCTTGCCAGCCCTTTACAGGTACCAGTGTCTCTGGTGCCAGCCCTCTGCCTGGCACATGAAGCTGACGTGGGGCCTGTGTAGCACCACCTGCTTTGAGCTGCAGTGGAGGATGAGCTTGAGAGGGCACATCCCAATCTGCTCAATTGCCATCATCTGCAGACTTAGAGCTGCCCTGAGTGAGGAAAGTCAAGTAGGATACGAGTAGGATTACCTGTAAGATAGGGAAATGATATAAAATAATCCTTTTTGGTTTAGTGTTCCATTTCTTTCTTCTGTAGCAATACCCCTTTTTATGTCAAAATTGGAATATAAAAATGTAAGAGAACCTATTTTTGTACTATCTAATTGCTAGTTCTAGATATAAGAACTGGTATCGGCAATGTGAACAAATTTATGTTTTTCTCAGATCTGACACATTTGATAAGTGTAATGGAGTGAGTGGTAAACTGGAGATACCATCACCTTGGTTTCAATGTTTTAAAAAGTTGCAGAGTTATGTCCAATACATATCTTTGTTATCTGGTCCTAATCTTGGAATTTTACTTTGCTAGTAATAAGAGAATGTGTCTTATTGCAATGATTTCTGTATACTGCTGGAGTACTAGAATAAGTTAAAGCTTGTTTTTCATTTCTTTAAGTTTTTATTCATGCAGATTCTGAAATTTTTTAATATGGTCCCAAGGTGGCATTTCTTAGCTCATTCTATGACAGTTGCTCTATTAAGACATAATTTCTACTTGTCCTGCATTTGTGATTCTTAATTCATGGAAAACAAAGAAAAAAAAATAGACCTTATTGTGTGTATATTTCATATTTATGACATGAAAAGATTCTATTAGCTGTTGCAATTCCGAGTTTATTCTATATTAAATTAACATATTCATGTTGTTTTGACTTAACAGGCAAAAATTTCGAACTCTAACTTCATGCTTTCATTGAGAATATAGATTCTACAGCAAGGAAGTAACAGTAAGTGTTTATGTATGTGTCATAACTTTTTCTTTTAATGAAGATGGGTTTCATAAGCCTTTGTTTACTATAAGTGTGTTTTGGAAGGCAATTATGACTACCGGCTGTGGCTCATGGTGAAATACCACAAGTAGGTTCTCTCAATGGATCATATGGTTCTTATTCAGAATCTTTAGTTATCTTTCAAAAAAAGCAAAACCAAATCAGAGTAAAGGCCTCCATTTTAGTTGGCTATAATTCTCAGTGCTTTCCTTGAATGCCATAATTGCATTTATGAAATTATTAAAATTATTAGAAATTAAAGTGGAGGAGTTACTATACCTTTTACAAGAAGTTTTATTGTATTTTAATGGGTAACAGGAAACCTGCAAAGAACAAAATTCTTATCTTAGAGAACACACGTCAGTTTTCTGAAAGGCTAAACAAAGGTAAAAACTAGTTCATGACAAGATGTTTCCAGGTTATTGCATTTGGCTTTTGCAGCTGGAGTTAAAAATAACACTGGACACGTCATCAACAATCATTTTAAAAAGTCTTCATTGTCTTTCATGAAGACACCATCTTAATCGCTTTGAACAATCTTTGTGCAAAACGATGCAATGTGGAATTACTATGCACGTTAGGACTTTATATCTTTTGTAAATGAATTTTAAACACATACGTGTTTTACAATTGAATCTAAAAGTACATGCATACCAGTTGCTGTGTTTTAACACCAAGGGATTGATTTGGGAAGCTTATATCTTTTATTAGCTTCCAGTTCGGTTTCAGTTCTCATTAGATGTTGAATAAGGGTTGTTGGAGGGAGACAGACAGTCTTGTGCTGAGGAGCAGAGTGTGATGCTGCTGGAGGGTGTTTCTGGCATCAGGACATGATAGCCTGGGGCAACGTCTGGGCAAGATCAGAAGAATAAGCCCTGTTGTATTTGGAGGGGTCTGTAACAATCAGTGTTGCTACAAAGCAGTATTATTAAGACTAATTTTGGTTATTTGGTTTTGAACTTAGTATTAAGTCTCTACCTTTTTTCCTAAACTCATCTCTGTGAGTTGCCAAAACCAATTATACTAATCTTAAACCTTCACAAGTCATACAGTGGATTGAGATTAAAATGTAATTAATCTTTTAATAAAGGTAGAGGTATACTGAATATTCTTAAATCAACTTCCAGCAATTTTGGTTTATAAATCGATACAGATGTTGAACTGGTTTTTCATTCACTATAAGGGGCAATGGGCACAGACTGAAGCATAGGAGGTTCCATTTGAATATGAGGAGAAACTTCTTTACCTTGAGGGTGCCAGAGCACTGGAACAGGCTGCCCAGAGAGGTTGTGGAGTCTCCTTCTCTGGAGGCATTCAAAGCCCACCTGGACGCATTCCTGTGCAATCTGCTCTAGGTGAACCTGCTTTAGCAGGTGGGTTGGACTAGATGATCTCCAGAGGTCCCTTCCAAGCCCAACCATTCTGTGATTCTGTGATCCGTTTAAGTAAAGGAAGAATCAGGGTTCTGACTGAGTGTGGGAGTCAACATGAAAATCTTGGGCTAATGTAGGATGCATCATCCTAGGAAATTCTTTGACCTTTCCCACATAAATTTATTTTATAGGGTTTTTTGCTAGAGCTCTTTTATTTATTGCTAGTTGTCTGTTTTACTTGAAAGCAGCAGAGAACTTGTGAAGGGTTCTGTATAAATATTTACATAAATGCAAACTGCAAATTTGTTTAAACTTAGTTCCTTGTGGCAGTGTAGTATTTGTGAGAAAATAATTGTCTTTCTGCATCACATGATACTATTTATTTGAAATATGCTGAGGGTGTTCAACTTTTGGTTTTTAGTTTGTGGAACTGAAATGACACTGGAGTGGGTAGGGACACAAAACCTCAAACCTGGTACTTGAGTTGCACAAAAATCAATAGGAAGAATTAAGCTTTCATTTTAGAGCTCTGTGGTAAACTATGGTGGTTTTCTTTTGTTTTGTTTTTCCTTCATACCAGCTTTTATTTTTAACTGGAAAGTAGGTTTGTCCACACATGCCGTGATATTATTGAGTCAAAGCATATCACTTGCCTCTCAATTAAGCAACAAAGAAATGTCAAAGAAGAAAATACCCGCTAGATGTAGAGATCATATTTTTATATCATCTTTTTATTCAATATAAAGGCAAATAAACTTTAAAAGTTTATAGGAGTTGCTTAAGTGACAGTATTTGATCGTGGATAGGAACATCCATTTTCTACTTAATCACTTGTAGTTCTATCACTTGGATAAAAAGGGAGGACTGCATTGCTTTCCTGAGCATAATACTGAAATGCACGTGCTTCACTACCAGTAAAGAAAGTAGTTTTTAATCTATGTTGTTTCAAGAGATCCTTTGAGGATCGCTTCACTGACGGGGGTTAACTTTTATTTACATTTTCTGTGTTCAGCTATATTTGTTGCCTGTGTAGAAATACCTTATGACTTAACAGGCTCCCTGCTGCTCTTAGTCTCCTTTATCTGTCACTCTTTAGATTACCATTCTTATGCATACACATAGTTTCACTGAGAAAGCTGATTACTGGAAGGGATATTACATTTTCAGTATGTTACACATACTGTAAATAGTTGGTTTGGATTGAACTAGTACCCTTATATTCAAGTATGAAGGGAAAGCAATAGATTATGCTGTAATCAGTCTCTAAAAATCAGTGGATTTAGATGTCTTCTTGGAAGTTTGATCAGTGTGAGCATACTATTTCACCAAAAAAAAAAAAATTATTTGAATAGGTGAATTAAATATATCCCCTGAAAATGGAAACATGAATTGCATAATTTAGTTAGAAATGTCAGAAAAAGGATACCATGCACAGTTAGTGCATTATGCTAGTTACAAGAATAAATAAACAAGTTTCCTTGATTAATGTATCTTCTGTGTTCTTGAGTTCTGTTTATTCTGATCTTTCTAATTGTGGCTGTTACTTTTTTTTGTATGTGGATCTCCCAGTTCTGTTTGTGTGGCTTTTCTTTTTTCTTCTCTCTCTAATGATTTCGTGGGTTATCTTTGGTAAAGATTTTCCACCGTTCTCAACTCATCCTGAATCAAAGGAGGGGAAAATACTTTGTTTGGGATTTTTGTTATGTTGTGTTGTTTGTTTGTTTTAATAGTACAGATGTGGTTGTCAATAAGAAATTTCTGTTCCAAATATGAAGAACTAACATTTGTGAAAATCAAGGTGTTGACATGAATGTGCTTCTCCCTTGATTTTCACATCTCTAAAATGTTAGGAAACTGGATAAACCATTAGTTGTTTGTTTTTTTAGAGAAAGTTTTTCCTCTCTTTTCAAGAGTAATCCATCTATTTATGGTGCTTGCACAGTTCAAAAACTGTTGTTACAGGTAGGCCTGCAGTGCAGAAACCCACACCCTTAGAAGTAACACTGCTATACTTAAAAGAAAACTTTCTAAATTATGGTAAATTAAGTCATTTTGGAGCCATCACTTTTATTTTACTTTCAGATGTAAAATAACTAGTATACTCCACATAGATGAGACTTTTGTAGAGCAATAACTGAAAAAGTGTCTGTCATGCTATTCAGCCAGATGAGCTTTGAGATAAGCTCACGATATGTGTAGATCTGGAGATTTTTAGCTTTTTTTTGCATAAAAGAAGCATTGTTAGCATGGAATCAAAATGATGATGATAGTCTGAGAGGCATGCTTTCAAGGGTAACTTACACAAATGAGGGTCATAACTAAAAGCTCTTCAACTAGCAGAGAACATGTTAAATGAGAAGAACAAACAAAAAGCTGGTGTTGGCAGATCAAAGAAAGTGAAAGCATAAAAGATACTCTTAGAAGATCAGTTGGCCTAAATATCAGAATTGTAGTAATATCTTTTCTGTATTATTCCCCTCTGTTTTACCCCTTTCATGTATACCTTGATTATTTTAGCCACTGGTATTGCTTCCTTCAAAATGTTGCTCATTTGCCACCTGAAATGTAATGGGATAGTGAGTATTTAAGCTTCTGAGAAGAGACTCACATTCTTGTTTGAGAATAAAGTGTTATCGGTCTTAGGAGAATTAATTGAGTTCGTATTCTAATGGGAATAAAATTTTTAGCTGCTTCCCTTCTACCTTTTTCAGTTAACTCTAGCGAAGCTAAACCAAACATTGAAGACCGCATCTGCAAAGTGTAAAATGTGTGTATGTATGCATATATACACACACATGGACTTTGGCATATGATAGCTGTAGAAAGGGAGATCATATCTGCCTGTTTACCAATAGTGTATTTGTACAGACCAGTCACAACATGCATTTTTGTATGATCAGCAACTTTAGAAGTTTGCAGGTGTAGGTGCTTCTGGTCTGGAGAATGGCCATCTATGGCCTGAAGACCAAATCAGATCTGTCAACCCACGGACCATTCTTTGCCTCCATTTTTACTTCATGTTTTTTCTTCTTTTTTTTTCTAAAAAAAAAAAAAAAAAAAAAAGCTGAAATCCTTTCAGACAGGGAGTGAATAAGAGACTAGATGAATTGGTCTTGCAACTCACTCTTTCATAAGGCACTTTCACTTTTCATTTGACTGAAAATAGGTCCACTCCGTAAGCAAAACAGTTCACTGTGTAAACAACTAGTCATGGAACTAGCTTTCTGCATGCGACTTGGGCTAAATGCCAGCCCCCTCATTGGGCACAATGTAACAGGGTTGTCCTAAGCTTTGATTATTACAACTGCCCTTCTGGTCACACAGGAGATGGGTGGCCAGGCTTGAGAATTGAAAGTGCCTCTGAGAGACTGTATATGTAGGTCCTGCCTAAAGCTGAGCGGATGGTCGCTCTCCTAGGAAGGGAGCTTATTGCCGATTATGGAGAAATGAGCTGCTCTGTTTTGGGTAAACTGTGTCAAGTAGACTGGAGTGAAATATAATTAATTTGGCTTTTTATCTTAAATTAAGATGGAATTGAGCTACCACGGAGCTTCTATATAGCAATTTAAAAAAATCTTAGTTGGTGATGAGTTTTCTTTGAGATACAGCAGGAAGAAAACCACTGGTCTCTAAAACATGTATATAAATAATAATCATATTTTGAATGTTCTTGCTCATAGCTTTATATATAAAGTCATTTGCTATTATTATACAAATTAACTCATCTGGTTTTAGCACAAAATATTATCCTTGTCATAGAAGCACAGGAGTGCTACACGTTGTACCATAAAGGCCGCTGCTGGCTGCAAAGTTGAATGGGACGCTTGCAATATTAACTATTAAATTTTAAATTAACATCAATTTCTACTTCCTTTACCACGTGCTGATTACCATAAGAGAAACTTTGCCTTAAGAACTGTGAGGTAATTAACACAAAAACCCCTCACATTTCCAGCTCAGGAAAGGCTCTAAATGACAGTGGCTGGCGCGAAAGCACTGAGACAAGAGTGATACATATTTTATGTTTATGTACTTCCCAGGCATCTACTTTGAGCCAGATTTTCGGGGGAGGGCATAATTTGCTGGACAAGGCAGACCTTTGACTGTACATGAACATCACTGCAGAGGAGAAAAAAAAAATAAAAGATCATTATTCCTGATTGCTGTAGTAGAAATACATTTTAATTGCTGCTTCCCTTCTGGAAGCCCTTTGTTATAAAGTAGCAATTACGGGAATGATGCTACACTGTGTTAGTTGTGATTTCTAATGCTCAGCCATTAGCCACAATGTTGAGTTAAATTGTGAGATTTTGATCTACACGTCATCTGATTATGAATTCCCTCAAGCATCCCAATATGTTTACACAGAACGTGCTACAATTTTTCTTTTTTTTTTTTTTAAGTGGAGAATATTTTTATGACCTTAATCTGGTGGAGTGCACTTTACCCTCTAGTATAAAAGAGGTTATTTATGTGTCAAATAGATAGAGAAGCCTATCAAATCAGGATGCCATAAAGACTAGTTGATTTAACATTTTGTAGTACAAAGCATGAGATGGGAAGCACAAAACTGGCTTTGCCTGGAGAGCTCCCAGCACTTGCTGTGCACTGAAGTCCTTAACTAGTCACTAGGAAGCACAAATAAATCCCATGCAGTCACTAGAGGCTGATATATATATTTTTTTAACAAACCAGTCCAACACCTGGAGTTTTTCAAAACTATTTATAACTTTCTCTGCTGTTAGTAACAGGGAAATAGTGCTTATGTAGCATTCAAATATGTGGGATTGTCATTACCTTGTTCATACTATGTAGCCTAATAATTTTGAACATAACCTCAGCAAATATCCAATATGTAGTTCCAATGATTAGTGTTACATATAGCATATTTCAGAATAAATTGGTATAATGCTGCATCAGCATTTCAAAGAGCCTTCATGATTACCAGGGCCACGGAGGCGAGAATAAAGTGTGCAGAAGGTAATTAGAATGACCTTACATTACTGAGCCAGTGAGGGGTACTGGATCTTTGTCCATAAGTAATGGAGTTTTTCCATAAGATGCTGTTTATCAACAGCATATGCATACAGATATCAATGAAAGTTAATGTGAATACCTACAGATGAATATGAATAACAAACCAAGTACTCCTTATTTTCCAAAAGCATTACAGTTTTAGCTGAGCTATTCACAAAGTATTTTTTCTTATTCTTATTTTATTGCCTTTAAACTTTTAGCACACTAAAACTGTTTTTAGAATGCTACTTAATTAGTGTGTTAACAAGATCTTTTTGGTGGTGGTGGTTTAAATCAGGAAGTGTGCTAACAGTACTGGCTGAGTTTGGGGTTATACTACACTAGTATATGTTTAGTTTAGTAATATATATTAATAAAAATACTATATCTGAAAACTTATATAGAGTTACAGTAGATGTTAGGTTATCTTGAAAATATTTATTAATATACATAATCTAAGAATGCTCTTTTCTTCTCAGTTTGCATTTTGTTATTAAAGAAATTAAATAAGTGTCTTAAAACAAATATTAGAAAAGTAGACTACAGAATGCAGCCTTGTCTTCTAAAATATGTGTAGAGGAACAGTCATTTTAGCTGAGCATTGAGAATTGTGTGTTATTTTTCCGATATTTCTGCCGTTGACTCTTATTGTAACTATGGTAATTGAGTCTCAACTCACTGTAAGATGGTCTATGTGGAATATGCCAGGTTATCTACAGGCAGCCTTGGGACACAAATCTTTAACTTTTTGTGACTACATAATGACTGCATCAACATTTACCCAGGATGTGAAGTGACATAATAATTGTGTTATACCTTGCAGCTTTAGCATTATCAATCAACTTACCTGCTAATCCAAATTCACCTTAGGATAGCTTGGTTTGGTTTTTGTTGTATTGATCTGGTGTAACTCTGTGTGTGTATGTGTTGACTCAATTTTGAATATATTAATCATCTAAAGAACAATTGGACTTTTTGTATAAAGTATGTTGTGTAAATTTGCCTTAACGCAATTGTCTAAATGAAAATTGTTGTGACCTCTGGTATGGGATTTTGAAAATCTTGTAGAATGGGTTAAACAGATGACGTTTCAAACTTTTGTTGCTTTATCTTCTTGCAAATGGATTCATGCAAGTCCACTTCCTAACCATGTTTCACAATCTTTGTGATCTAGAATCCAAAGGGAGCCACTTCTGTTAGTGGTTCTCACCTCTTAACTAGGAGTTGTCCTCATTTCCATATTTGTTCTTTTAGCTGATGATGTCCAGCACTAGTTATTACACCAGCTTACATGATCGTGGAGGCTCAACCAGCAAAATAGTGCTTAAAAGGCTACAACTCTGACTTGAACCCCTGTTGGAACATTCCTGGGTACATCTCCCAGCTTCCACATCTCTTGTGTTGAGCATTACAAAAGCAATAAAGTTTCAGACTTTTGCAAACTCTAGTGGATTAATTATGAGACTTGTGATGAATGAAATGTTAGACTTGAAATAGATTTGATTTAATTAGATTTTTGCAAAGCATATATACACAAAGTGTAATTCCCCAAAATGACCTTTTTTTTTCAGTCCATATGGACTTCTAGTTTTACTCAAAACCGAGAAACTACAGAAGTATTGTTTCTACTATTTAAATGTGAGTTTTCTTTAAAGCCAAGTTGAAAAGAAAGCAGTGACTAAAATTTGAGTGAAGCTTCCTTAAAAACGTTTCAAATGTCCAGACTGATGGGGGTTCTAGTACATGAAGAAACAAAAATGAGATGTGTGGGTATTACTCAGTGGGAGAAAAGCTGCAAAATCAGATACCTGCACCTGTAATGAGAGGAAGAAATATGTTTTCACCTAAAATCAAAACATGGTAAGGTAAATACTATAAAGGTTAGCACAAATACAACATAGATTTCTTCCAGATGTCTTATGTACTGCAATTTTTTTTTTAAATATTATGTTCTATATTATACTAACTTCTCATCTAAACTGCTATCTTGAAGTCTTTTACTATAAATCGGGAAACAATGTTTTGTTTTATTGAGACTTAAGCTTTTAAAATTGTCTGCATTCCATGCTTGGGTACTCCCATGTTCATGTTTATTATACAGGATTAAATAAGTGATGTTGCATTCTTTTGTAATTCTTTGTTTGACACATTGAAGGATTTCAAACAATCAATTCACTCCGCTATACTTAGAAGCAGGTCTTGCAATGCAGCAGATTCAAACAGGCATGAGAAGAAATGGTTTCCAGGATAATTCAAAAATACATTCAAATGAGAAAATTAAGAGGTGTAGTATACTGTTCTTTCTCATGGGCAGCTAATTTTTTTTCTGTATCAGCTGAAGTGTTCTGGGAATCTTAGGGTAACAATACACTAGCTGAAATGATTCAAGGAGCAATGAGGCACATGTTCATAAATAATTGCTGTCTCAGTTTTAAATTATTTCACAAAAATTCCCCAAGGAGTCATATTGCTCTTCATAGTCATAAAATATATATAAAGTATAGATAAATTAAACTTCCACTGTCTTACTGGCTTGTTTTGGATACAAGTTTTAAACTTCTTTTATTGTCTCAAAAGATTCCAAGCTTGCCTGAGTTAATACTTTGTATAGTATCTTAGTTTTCCTTGCTTTTATTCTCTGTTCCTTTCGGTATGTGGTGAACCCTGTGAAAATGTGTTCTATAGGTGGAATGGGGCTGGGGGGAAGTTATAATTCTAGCATTCTACAGCTTCTTTCTGAAGGCAAAAAAAAAATGATCTGAAAAAGCATTTTATCAGACTGATTTCACGAGGATCTGTATAAAACATAATAACATTAAAGCAGAGGCCAGTGTTCTCATCCAAGTAATTATTATGTTCTCCAGCTACAGCTGTCTAATAGCTGGAGATGGGTATGACAGTGCTTCAAGCAGTTCAGTTTGAAAAGGAGGAGAAATAAGGATACAGCATTATTCAGTCTCTTTAATTGTGTAGCGACTCTGCTACTGGTCTTCCAGTGGCAATAGCCACTCAGAAGTCACTGAAGTCTTCAGTTTCTCCAACTCCCCTTTTTACTCTTGAGGTGGCTTCAGACTGTAGACTTATGGTGAATATCTCAGCCCAACTCAGAGGTTTTACAGCTCTTGGCTATACAGCAGCTCTGTTGCCTGAGAACTTCTGGGGTTTACAGAAGAGTGCTCTCTTCTGTTATAGAGACTGCATCAACAAAAACACGAAACATGACAAATACCATCAGTATTTCATATCCAGTGAGGAAGACACTCAGAGGTTGTGTATTCTGAAACCAGAACAGACTCAACATACTGGAGATTAGTTATTACACAAGCTAGAATGATTTTTGGAAACATATGCAAAGCTTGCAGGACAATTATATTTTAAAATCTGTGATGCTTTACAAGCTTAGGAATTCTTGACATTAAAATATGCTGCCCTTATGTGATTCACTTAATAGATTGTGCAGATTTTCAGATCACTTTCTTAAAATTTAATTGGACTTGAAAACTGATTCCACTAAATTTGACTTAAATGTGTTTTGTGTTAAGCTTGTTAAAGTAATATGTAAGTAGGAGCATGGAGGTGTTGCTAAATTCCAAGTACTCAAAGTGAGAACAATCAACATGTAAATTATTGAGCTGTCAGATTAAATGAAGCTGAATATTTTAAGTGATTCACATGCAGATTGTTACAAAAAGGCACAGATTCTGCATTAGCAACAATTGGGAACTCAAGTTAGCGCTTATTACCTTTTAAAATCAAAGCAACAGTAAGAACTAATCTTTGTGACTTAGCTGTACAGGAGTGTTAGGTTGTTTCTCTTAATGGTTATGAATATTGCTGTAGTATTGTTTTTGCAAAGTAAAAGTTAAAAATACTTTGCCCTTTCTTTTGATGAAAAAATAAATAGTTAATAATGCTGATACGTTGTCTTTAAGTGTATAAGTGAAATAGTCTTACTTTGTATTGCTGAATGCTTTTCACACATCTTGGAGCTATTGCTCCAGATTTTCTGCAGAGCAACTTGTGATATTTGTTTTAAGGATTTTTATCACTGCGAAGACTGAGTCTAAAAGTAATTGGAGGTGACTTTTTAAAAAAGAAAAATATTTTAATTTTTGAGAGAGAATTGCTAGTGTTGTACACTAATTCATAAAAATTGCTTCAGAGTTCTGCTAATAAGAGATATGGGGTCACTTTCTTTTGGTGTAAGAGGATAAAACACTTCTTTCTGTACTATGTATTATGCTTGCGGGGGGATGGTGGGACAGCCGAGGGAGAAAAGAAGTCTTAAATTTATGAAATATGGGACTACTGCAAATATCCTGAGTAATGCTAAACTGAGGTCTGAGTCAACCTCTGTGGGTAACAAGAGTATGTCCACGAATGCAATGTGCATTGCTTAATGTACAGGGGAGTTGATTTAGACATACGATATTAATCCTTGGAACTGCCAGCCTTGTAATTACTGTTTCTGATTATTTGAGCTGTTTGCCATGTAATTTCCAAACGTATGCTACTTCTCTAGAAAGTGAAGGATTTAGGGGTTTACGAGACTTAATTTCTGCTGCAAAACTGTTTTGGGTTTTGGTTTTGTTTTGGTTTGGTTTTTTTTAAACATAAAAAACTGCAAATCAAACAACTTCCCTCCCCACCCTATCTTTGAGGCTGTGTCCGTGTGGTGTGTTGTATCCGATGGGGAGAATCCTTCAAGCAGCCATGCATTCCCTGTCTTAAGGCAAACTGATTGGTATAAAAGTAGGCCTTTAGTGAAGGCAAGTTAAACGGCCAGCACTGAAGAGTCTATTTGTGTGAACTTGTTAGCAGTTTCCATTTATGTACTACTAAAATTGATGAAAATAAACAAAAAGAAACTGAAATGAAACCACAGCAACAACAAAAAAACAAACCACACAACGCATGATACGCTAATTCAGGCTTTTTATGCAGTATTTTGCAGAGAGTTGTATGAGGACTTTTTCCTTTTTTTCTCTCCAGTTCTTCACTTTCTTAAGTCAAAGAAAATAACTATTCTTTCACCTTAAAGATCTAGTAGTACAGAGTGTTTCAAAAAGATGGACCAAATTTAATCTCAGATGCCTATCAAAGTGTCTTCCTCCACTGAGGTCACCACTGCTGTGATTTGTTTTTGAGGTTATCAGGATTGGTCGCTAATGGTGGCACAAAAACAGTGTCTGACATGTCCCCACCAGAAGCTGCAGGGTATAACATTCAAATTGAGTCCATCCTTTTGAAATATCCTGCATATTGTATTTAGAGATGTGGAGTTCTACTTACCAGTAGGGAGGCAGAAACCTTATCAAATCATAACAGCCTAATGAGCTGCAGGATTTAGGCCAGTGTAATAGGTGATGTGGATGTGCCTAAGAGAGGTTTCTCTTGGACAGAAAAGTGCATTTTCTGACATATGATCGGAAATGTCTACTCACTGACAAACTTCAACGGGCCCACTTCCTGTTATGCTGTAAAACTAGTTGTGTTTGATTAGGTTCTTGCCCTTTGTTATTAGTGTCTCTTTGGGCAAATCACTTCTGCTCTGTGTTCCTTTGTTTTTGTAAAACAACACTACTATTTAATTCCTTTGAACTGCTAGTAAGTACTAGTCTGTATAGGGCTTTCTTTGAAGGTTTGAACCTCTGTCTGGAGTGGGGTGAATCACTGTTAGAAATGTGACCACCCTTTCTCTACTCTGTTGTATGCAACCTGCACTTTTAGGGGGATGACAGATGGTCCCAAGAGTGGTGCTTGTCAAAAGTGCTGTATGGCAATGACTGAATTCAGCCTGCAACTCTCAAAACATGATGGGGCAAGGAAAAGCTCTTTGGATAAGCTAGTCATAGCAAGTAGGAACCTCAGCTCAGGAGGAATCTGTTATTCTGGGAACTTGCATGATGTTAGTATCACAGGGAATGCTAGTAATTACTTGCAAAGTAATTGTGACTTTTGGGACTGTTAAAGCCAACAGAACAAAGTGCTGGTACCAAATAATAGAAACAAAGCAAGTTAAATGGGAGCTTATTAGCTGGGCTTGAGAAAAGTTGTTAGATCCCAAATTGGGAACACGTTTTTTGAAACGACCACTGGGAAATTTATTTTATTAAGCAACCCCTCTACCTTTATGCTTACTCTTTCTCAGGGATCCCAATCTGTATGCATGCATGGCAGTGTGTGTAAAATATGCTTATTCTAAATTTAATATTAAAGTACTTTATTTGTGGTGATGTAATTCTGTATTAATTTAAAGGTTAACACCCCAAAATTGGAGAAGAATTTCACAGATAGAAAAGACCAAAATTGGTTTCTCTTTTTGATATCACTCATTATTGCCTTAATCCATGGTCTCAGATGAATGGTGATTTATTTTAAGAATGGGAGCACAGGTTTCTGATGAACTAGTGTCTTGGGATGACTGAGTCTTGGACAGTTTTATCTGTATTTTGTCACTAATTTAAAGTCCATGTATTATACTGAAATATAATCAAATTCCTCAGGAGATCTGTGCTCCTACCCTTTGAAAAGTGTTTCGTACTTTTGGAATTAACTGCTATTAAAAATAGGCCGTTCTTTCTAGTATATGCAAGATAAGCTTCTTCACAGCTTTATATGTGAACCTATGAAATTTTAAAGAAGGAATTTTCAAGGCTAGCTGTAAGGTCTGTAGTACTTAAAAAGGAAAGGGTCTTTTCCTTTTAAATAAGCTTGCCACACTAGTAGTTTGTATCAGGTTTAGGTAGTGAAAAGCAACTGTTATTAAGGGAGGTGTAATAAATGTTCACTTGCTTACTGTTTTCTTCGCTTCAATTTCTCCACAGCTAAACTTTCAGGGTAAGTTAGGTACAGTGCTGTAGCTCAAGAAAGCCAAGCAGTAGAACAACTGTATACACTCATTACCTGTGAAATTACCTGTAACATGCTTTGTGTTAACACAAATTAAGAGCCACAAGAAGCAAGATATTGCCCCTACTTTAAGCCTTTGCTTTCTGTGTGGTTCAGCCTTGGTGGATGGCAGGCAGAACAGCAGCTGGGTGTCTGTGCAAACAGGCTCAACAGGAGCAAGTTGCAGCTCACAGTGTGCACTACAGTTGTGGCGCACTGTTCCAAGGCCACAGCCCAACAGCAGGCTGAACCCCCGGCTTTAGGGCTGCTGCTTCAATCAAGAATGTTGCAGCTACATGGTGGTAAGCACTGATCAGTACAAACATTCTGCTAACTCAACAGTTTTCTGGGAATTTAGACAAGTTAACGCTATTGTCAGGCTTTATGCCAGATTGACTCTTATCTGTCCTACTGTACCTGTCATGTAACCAGTATAGAGCACAAAGCCATCACAGAGGCTATATTGTCTGCACCATCTAATTTGAGGGAAAAGTGCAGTTGTGTTCTCATGTCTAATATAAATCAAATCTCTGTTGCTGTGCACAGATCCAGTATTAATGGTTGTGGAACTATGGCTTGAGAATGCTCTTTTTGACTGTCTCCTGACTAGCTGTAGGCAGGGTGAACATATATCTTTGCAAAAGACCTTCAGTGCAGTGCTGACATATGTACATACATACATTGTATAAAAGCATGGGGGTAACATAACATTCTGTACATTTGAGTGGGACAGAATGAATAGTGTCTTGCATTCATTGCAGTTCACTGTCTGCTATCCTGCACTCTTTTTGTGTTCATCATACCCATCCATTTCACGCACATAGCGATGTGTGTAATTGCACACAAAAAAGTAAAGTTCAGTCAGTAAACATCAGAATTAAAATATGTTCATTCATCACAATAGAGTTTAGAAATATTCTAAAAATGTTGGGTTCCCTATATTACTAATGAAGTATTGGGGGGAAGGCAACTTGTGTTGCAACTGATCAATTTTTATATCAGTGCAGCATAACAATAGTTGGATAATACTTGGGAAATCGGTGAAATGGAAAATGCTTACCTTTGGTTGCAATTTACTACATTTGATCTAAAGGATAACATACTTGCCCTTCTGTTTACATTCAATTTATTTCTGCTTGTGGTGCAGACAACATTATAACTGTAATGCAGTGTGTTTTCTGTTTGAAATGATACATAACTGTATAATATGCTAGGCTTAGTCTTTTTTAAAATAGCAGATGGAGTTGAACATGAACTAGTTTTTCATGGGTAGTGCTGAGTGCAATGTGAGTTACTGAATGGTGAAGACTTAATTTGTACACAAAGAAACTAATAGCTGTGACTGAACTGAAAGCATGTAAAGGCTGCAAAGAGGATTCCTCAAAGCAAATATGTGATGGTAAATCCATTAATATAGCATTCTTTTGAAATGGTCTATGGAAAGCTATTAAACTATAGGTATCTAATATTTCTTGAGTACTCCTTAGCAATTCTGAGACAGCAGCTATGATTTCAGGTTTAATAATACCATCTTTTTTTCTTCCTTTTTTTTCGGTGGGAGGGGGGAGGTGGGAGGAGGAGAGAAGAAAAGACTTCAGGATGAAATCTAGTCTCTGATGTAATTTATCTTCTCTCCCTTCACTCTGTAGTATAACCATGGCTTATTTGCAGTTTAATATTTCTTTCCGTGGTTTGCTTTATTCTAATTTGGGGGACAGGAATGTAAGAAGGGCAGCAAATGGGGAGTTGAACTGTTAGGACACTTCCTGAATGGAAATTAGAGACTGATTACTACAGGCTTCTAACAGTCGTTTGCATTATCCCAGTGCTCCTGCCTTGAATTTTCTTCGACTGAAAATAGACACAATGTATTTAAACACTGTAAAATGGTATGCAAGCAGAAAATACACCTGTGCACGCATATACACATGTGTAAACACATGCCTTGTGTTTACATTAATGAAAGAAAAAAGGATTGGGATAAATATTTTGCATAGCTGCATGTAGCCATAACCCTTGCTTCCTTGTTATAACAGTATTTATTTGTGAACTTTGAGGTCCAATTGTATTCAACATAATGAGGCTGTTTAGTTCATGTTTTATAGCATCAATAACAGCAGGAAAAATCCTAAGTCTTTTTGATATTGCAAGCATCTCTACATCCATCTACCAGTTGCATTTATAGTCTAACCACATCACACCTGTTTCAGAAAAGTTCTAACCTGACTAAATATACACCTTCTGTAAGTTCAGAACCTGAGCATCCCTAATGTTTTATGAAATCTTCATGTGGAATTTTAAGCACAGGATATCACTTAAAGTGTGCCTTATCTCTAATGAGTGTTACACTAATAGACTATATTGATAGAGACGTTGTTGTTGGAAACCATGTTCCTCCTGCATTCTGCATAAATAGCTACAGGGAACAAATAGAGTATTTTTATCAAATACTTCTCGTATATGATGAGCTATAATGTTTCGTGTTGACGTTCAAAAACCGAAGTTGTAAGTATTTGAATTCCAGTATGGCCAAACTACCTTTTACTCACACCTTTTACTCTTCTTCTACTATCTGTGCATTCCTGTCTTGGAGCCTGAAGCTGCTACTCTGCAACGTTTTTCTACATTCAAGCTCAGATCCTGAAATCAGACTGTTTGCATATGGATCCTTGGGCCTCTCGAGAGGCACACTCTATGTAGCATTGCTCAGTTTGGTTATATTGGTCTGCATGTTTTAACGAGGCACTTAGTTGTGAAGCGGCCTCTAATTCTTTATATTGGAAGATACTTAATATCATAGTTTAAAAAACCCACCTCTTTGTGAGTCTGCAAGGTGGTGTAAACACTGTCTAGAAGTCAGTATCAAATACTTTCAAAGTATGAGAATTATGAACTGAACCATACTGAAAATGCAAAATTATAAGAACATCAGGAGCTTAAGACTGAATAGAAAAAGGCATAATTACTTTTATGCCATAACTACTGTAACAAAATTTGTAGTACATGAAGGTATCTGATGTCAGTGGTGGAATCTGTAAGTGATTCAACATATTTTCCTAAATTTTCTTCCAGATATGGCATTTAATGGTGTGTTAAAATATATATGCATGTCTTTTTTTTTTTTAATGCAACTGTCTCGTTTTGGTCTAAACTGGAGTTTATTTTATGAAATGCTGGCTCTCCTATAGGAGTACCTAAAGTGGGGAAAAAGTGCTAGTGTTTTCAAACTGCTATTTTCCCTCAGAAAAAAAAAGTCTTCAGATCTGGTTTTCTGTTATTGTGTGTATTAAACCTGTTGTTGCTAGGAGTCAGATTAGTGCGAAATGCGTTAGGAGATGCAGTAGAATAAACTATATCTGTCCAACTCCAAATGTTTTTAACAAGTGTACGAGTAGGGGAGCTTTTACTTCAGCTGTATTTCCTGAAACAGTTGCATTTTAGATGCAGCTTTGTTAGAAATAGTACTGCTTTATATTCAGAATATTCAGAAATGCCAGCAAAATTGCTTTTTGTAATCCTCTACAACACTGACACTTATACTAAATCACCCTGTCTGTTTGTTTACTGGAGATTCATCAGGCCAGCTACAGATGCTGGTTCCACAGGATCTTCCCTAGAGTAGAGTTTTAATTAAAACAACTCTTTTTACCCCAGCTGTCAGCACAACCCATATAAAAGGCAGAAAGCTTGTTTTTTTAGAAAACAGTTTGAATGTTAACTTGTCCTAATGTCTATAACTACAAAATAAAATGAAGCATTGAATTTTCTACTTCTCCAAATTATTTTCTCCCTTTATCAGTTTGCAGTCACTTTGTCTGTTTCCAGAAGTTGTTTTAGCACTTTCTAAAGCTTGCTTTCTTCATAAATGGGAGTTTGCAATTCACATTCGTTCCATTCAACTGGAAAATATTTTACACTGAAACTTTGAAGATTGTTTTAATCTAATCCCTACTTTACAGATAACTCGAGCTGTACAGCTCCTTCTACAACTTTTTTTTTTTTACTCCTTATCACCTTCCATATGAAGTAAAACTCAGAGTCACATTCTTATTGAGTCAACCTCTCCTTCAAGCTGGAAGGTAGTTGAATATCAGCTTAAAAAATGCAGCACAAAAAGTGGAAGGTAGCTTAAAATATATATATATATATATATTTATATTTATAGGTAATGCCAACTTAAATTCTCATTTTCCTGCCCACTCATTCCTGCTTCTTGAAAAGATCTATGTTGAAATGTGTCTTCCAAATGAGGAAAAAACTGACTTCATAAAACATGGACAGCATTCTTGCGAGAGAAAAGCACATGCTTGACCTTTGGGAAATTGGACGTTTCATCACATGCTTGGCATACTTTTCTGCTGGATTATGCACATGATCTGAATCAAACCTAGATAGCCCAAATTCTTTAATCCCCAAATACCTTCTGATCTTCTACTCTTCCTATTTAAGCTAGCCTTCTGCTTGCTCAGCCTCAGCAGTAGCTGAGTACAATAGGTGTACTTGTCCTCAAAAAATATTTACCACAAAAATATATTACTGTAATGCTACTGAATGCTTGTAGTCTCCGTCACCTTCCAACTCCTTTCACCCCTAAAAATATGCATGAGACAAGTTATTTGGCTGTTATTTTATGGCCATTTCAGAAGTTAAGAACTTTAAATAGTTTTGCTTTCACCATCGTTTTTTACTCTTTGATTATAGACTATGGGTCTACCTAATGTGTTTTTTTTTTTTTTCGGGGGGGGTGGTGGTGTATGTGTGGTTTTTGGGGGTTTTTTTGTTGTGGTTTTTTCTTTTCTTTTTCTTTTGTTGATGAAGCTAAAGATCCTACTCCCAAATGTTTCATCCTGTTCTTGCTCAACCTCAGACATCTGTCTTGCTGTTTTAGCACTGGATCTGTAGGTCCTTTGTCACTGCTGTTCCATGACAGCCTACATGACTGATATTTGCCTTCAGTCATCTTGCCAGAGATGAATGGGACTTGTGTGCACCATCTACAAATGCTTTTCCACCCCTGTGCTTAGCTGCTTTAGGGGACTGTGCAGGCAGACACCTTTAGAAAAAAAAAGCTAAGTACATTTTTAAATTATGTATTTTATTCTCTCTGTAATAGCTGTGCTGAAACACTGTCCCTAGGAGCCAACAAGTCTTAATGCAAAGGAGGAAGATATGGAAGGACAGTAGGACAGAACTGCAGCAGCAATCAATCACACTGGCTTAGGTTGCAATAGAACCGCACCTTGTGTGCAGAGACATGTTTTAAGATTGAGCAGTAACTTGCTTCAAAATGCGGTGACTGGTGTGGGGGTTTTTGGTGGATTAGTTTATTTTTTGAGTGCATTGTAAGCTAGGTAACAAAAGAAACTCAAGATTAGCTGTAGCAGCTGAGAGAACAATAAACTGTGCTATTGAAGATTGGTTTATACTATTTGGAAGCCAAGATATTGTGGAAAAACTGGTTCATTCTTCCTTTTGAAAAAGAAACCAAAACAAGTTTGAATTACAGACTCAGCACTTTGCAATGACATGAGGTTTAGTGCGGTACCTATTAGTTGGAAAACCTGCTCGATATTTTACTCCTACAAGTGTTCTCCCAGGTCTCACAGAGTTCAAACCTTTGCCCTAGAAGACTTCTTTAGCAACTAAATCTGCCCTTTGTTGGTAAGGGATATTCTAAACTCTGCCATTCGTTGTTTAGGAAAATTCTAAACTCTTTTCAGAAAGCCAGAGTACTTTACAAAAAGATAAAGATATTCATAGTGCTAGAAAGAGCATGATTTTTGTCAGCTAATGGTGAAGGAACTCCTTTATGCAGGAGGAGACTTTTCAGTCCTTGCTTTCAGCATATGCGCTTCATCCTGTAATTCAAACTAAAAATGGGTTTATAATCACTGTGTTTGCATCAGGTACTTAATAAATCCTCAAAACTCAGCTGAAGCAAGAATCAAGAGCTCCTATGTGCATACAGAACTTATTCCTAAATAACTTTTCACAGATAGAGCTTGAGATCTTATAGTTCTGTGGTCACCTAAGAATGTAAGGCTCTTTGACATTTCCTGAAGACTACTGCATTAAGACTGCTCAGGAGTTGCTTATGTTCTACTGGTTCTTCCTGCAACTGAAAAGTTTGAGACTTCTTCAAAATTAGAAAATATTTTTTTCATGCAGCAGAACTGGATATATGTTCGTATGATGTGTAGGAAATAGAAAATTTTATTCAAGATTGTTTCTGTCACTTCTGTTTATGAGTAGCTATACCGAATCAGTCTTTTAATGCTTAAGATAATTTGAAGAAAATGTTTGGGTTTTGTTATTGGGGTTTTTTTTTTTATTTGAAAAGAGTACATTTGAGAGATTCTTTCTGCAAAACAAAATCAGTGTTTGCATGTAATGCTTTCAAAACCATGAATCGAAATTAAATTGCAAGAAAAAAATCATGAATGATTTTGTTGTTGTTGTTTATGAAGCTTCTAAGTGTCCTTTTTAATCAGTAAATACCAATAATTCTGTCTCTTTTTTTTTTTTTTTCAAAGCAAGATTCATACATTGGGAGGTGGGAAGCAGGAGATGATCGTTTTGCCTGCCCACTCTAGAAAATTTAATGTAATTCCTAGAGTGAGAATGTAGTAGACATAATACACCTTCTAAAGGGTTCAATGTGTATTATCTAAGGTTTCGTATACCTGAGATAGTTTAATTGCACATTAACAATGCTTTAAACTGTCCAATGAATTCTTATTATGAAGAAATTCTCTAAAACTGTTTTGGTAACACAAAAAATTCAGTAGTTATCTAAAGCAGACTATTAAGAAATCATCAGGTAATGTTTTTAAGTAGACATCTAAAAGGAAGCTGCTCAATTATTCTTTATATAACTACTTTTCTGACACATTCTTAGATGACTAAAGCATTGTTTTTGTGTGCAGTAGACTACAGGCAATGCAGGAGAGTGTCTGAAGAGAGGCACAGCAAACACTGATGTATAAGAGTTGACATGTCTGTTGTCCTTCAGGTCTGGCTTTCCTCTAGAGGAACTTGGGGAAAAATAGTCATTTCGGTCAGGTTTGAGACAAATTTTTGGAAGCACAACTACAAATTTATGGTGTTATCCTTAATATGTTTTGGTTCTCCAGTGACTTCAGGGACCAATATTGCTTTCAACATCTATTTTGGCATGATTAAAACAATTTTGACGTATCATTGAAGACTACACTTTCCCTTTTGTGTTGCACGTAGGAAGATGTACTGCAATAAGCCGGAATCCTTTCCACATTTCTCAAACTCCTTAGACTTCACCTTTTCACAGTACCTTCAGGGTCCTACCCCTGCACTTTCTACACTCCTGACAGTGTGTTTAGCTACTTCCCTTACCCGTTCACAACCAGATGGATGAAGCAAAATGTATTCTTAAGCTGCTTTGGGACCCTGCATAGACTAACCAGCAACCTAAGCACTGGAGGTAACTCTCAATAAGATTTGCTGTTCAACTGGTGATGTGGGAAATTCAATATTGAAAATATTCGGTATTTATTAAAAATGGGAAAAAGGTTCAAAACAGTTGTGGACCAATTAAAATACAGTTATTGCAGAAGCCTCACTTCACAGGTTAAAAATCCCTGTCCTAAAGTAGTACAAAATAAGGCCTATATTTTTCAACTCAGATACTTTTAGTTCTTTATAAGATTAAGAATGCCATTAAAATACACTTATACATATATTTATCTTCCACTGTTGGAATCACCAAGTTATATTCTATGTGTGTTTTAGAGAAGAAATTTCACTTCAGAGGAAGAACCATGAAAACTTTTAGTAGACTGGAATCGCCAGCCCACTCTAATAGGTATCCCATGTTGGGGCTATTTCAGAGTCTTAGAATTTCTTGTTTGAAAATCAGTTTGTTGTGTAAAGTTCTGTAGACCAAGTCAGGGCTTTTTTGAGGAAAAAAGGCAAAATAACTTTTGGAGTTGTATAACTAAGAGTTGCATACATGCCGAGTAGGTGAGTAAAGTAACTTTCAAAGCACTGCGTTCCTGAGGGTAGGTCCTTTCTACATGTATTCGTTGCTACAAATGAGATCTTTCCCAATCCCCCACCCCCGAAATCCTGATCATATGAAGCTTTTGGACAAATCAACCTGAAAGGCACTTTGTTTGTTTGTTTGCACTCATTTTTTAGTTTGGTTCTGTTTCTCAGCTACCTACTTTATGAAGCAAAGAATGGCCAGGATAATTTGCCCAATAACTATGGATAGCAGCACTTCTAGAACACTCAATACTAGTCCATTATGTGGATACAGTACTTTTAATATGTCATGCTTAAAGACTGCTAGAAAATTGTGCTTAGTAAAATCTGGCTAAAGAATTTTCAGTGGTTCAAGCAAAGTAACTTAGTGGTACCAAGACTGAGTTTATAAAACGTTCTGGTAGATTTTAATGATAATATTTATACAAAAATCTTCTAAAAAATTTTGCTTTTGACTTGAAACTTTGTTAGCACAAGCCATGGGACAACTGTGTATTTAGATAGCTGAAAGATTTTTAAGTAGCCATTATGCCGTTTTCAGTAGTTGCTAATGGGTAAGGAGACATATATTGGGAAAGATTTCACTAATTCATAGTTATTTTTACATTTAAACCTATATTAACTTTAGATATTTTGTAATTGAAGTGCAGCATTCAAAGTAAAATGATTATACTTTGTAACTTCATCTATGAATATGTTTTGTTTTACTGAAGGGAACAGAAGACTTGTATATAAATTCCTTTTACATAGGACGAAAATCCTCATTTCAAAATCCAAGTACTAAGATGACAGTCATGATACAGCAAAATAAAAAACACCTGAATGTTATGTAAATTAATTGGTAAAAACTCAGAAAAACATTCCTCTTAATTTCATTATGAATCTGACTGGTTTATATTTCTTTTTCACATCTTGACAATGTAGTTGATCTGAATATTACAAAATGACTTTTTCATATGTTTATGTCCTCAGTTTTGCTTTCTAGGCAAAATGATGTTTGTTTATAGTTTGATTTGGGGTGGGTTGTTCTTGTGGTTTTTTTCTATTTTGAGATTGGGGTTTTTATATTTTGATAGAATAGTATATTTTCCTAATGGAATTTTTCTTAGTTTCTGCATATCATAACATCAATGACCTTGATCAACTATGCTACTTCATGTCATATACGAATATGAACAACTCATTCCTCATTTAGAGAATCTGATAATAACTACTTATGGAGACACAAACTGAGACTTCGAAGTATGAGGATCTAAGGCTATGTCTATGGTTGTGTCTACATCAGCATTTCTGTTCAGGTTCGCTCTGTGCTTGTGAATCTCCTTCCTCAAGAGATCTCGGTTTGTATTCTTGGAGAGCATAGCTGGGTTCCTTGCAAACAAAACCGAGCCAGGAGGTGCCTTCCAGGGGCAGGGGAAGCCAGCTCCAGCCTCTGCTGGCCATTCATGCACAGCAGCAACTCAACTGGCCCAGGGTAATCCTTCCTGAAATGCAGGGGCTGTGGGCACAATTTCTTCAGCACCAGCTGCAAATGAAATCATCTGCTGTCATACCTAGGTGTAGAGAGGGGGAGGCCTTTTCTTTCCCTCAGTTACAGAGATCTGCTAGGAAGATTACTTTCATTAAAATTAGTGTTTCTGAATATTATGTCTTAAAGTACTTGTAGAGAGACATTAATTTCTTGAGGAATCTGGATTTAAACATATGTGTCCCTGAAATCATTTGCAGTATCTTACTGTACTGTTGTCTGTAAATGCTGGTAGAAAGCTGGAGAACAGAACAGTTACTAATTTCTTTTAGCATACACTCCTTTGTGGCTTATCTTTAGGCTGGGTGTAGAGCGGGATTGGTTAGAAGGGGAAGCAGATGGCATTGTTGGCCAGAAACACAGATCTTTAGATGGGATTCATCAGTAGTTGGATCAGGTGGCACAAACCTGTTCTATGAGTTTGGTTGCTGTTTCATTGGCTTCTTAACGCAGAATTTAGGAAGAAGTTCTTGTGCAAGGGAGCGGATCACACATAAATTTTTTTCTTTCTTACCTAGCAAATATTGGCTTTCCTTCACTGTGACATGACTTCGATGGGAGAACTGTGATCAACAGTGATGGCCTTTCCTAAAATCAGCCTTGAGCATGGTTACAATTAGAGAAAGGGACTCAAATCCCAGCAGTAGTAGGGAACCGAACCAAAAATACTATAATAAAATTGCTTGCTATAGCTGATAAGCAATAAAAGAGTGACATGAATTTATTGGGTGTGATTGTAAAACAAACTGATAGCAGGTGACATCTGAAGGGAGCTTAGAAGGTTCAGCTTGTGTTAAAATTGTGTGGCCTACCTGTTATCCAAGTTCTGGACACCTCTATCGATTCAAATGAACAAGGGGCTGTGTCATCTCAGTTTTGGCCATATATTTAGGGCCACTCAAAGTACCTGGACCCTCCAAGAGGGGTCATTTAATGTCTGCCACTGAAATTGTTCAGGAAATGGTTCACAGAGTGACTGGAAACTGGCACCAGCTCTAAGTTGGGATGCTTTAATGGAGAGGATGGGATGCTGGCAGCTAACAGGACATCGTTAGGCTGCAGTGGAACTGCAACCTAAGTCCCAGTTGTACTTGCCAAAGTCATTTAAAGGTCTAGATTTGTCTGTCTCTGACATGGGGTATTGCAGGAGAAAACAAACAAAAACCACACACAACTACAAAACCCACAATGTCCTCCTACCACTAACCCTCATCACAAAAAAACCTCCAAAACTTCTCAATTCACGTGGCTTCTGTCAAATTGAGATTGAAGCACTTAATAATCCCCCTAAGGTGCAAATCTACCAGCAACCCGCAGAGTGGTATACATCTCCTTCCCTCACAGGACATGTGGGTCACAAACACACATCCTCTTCTGGGATTGAGGTTTCCTCTATTTACTTGTCTTTGGAGGTGGGCGTGCTTTTTGTCTGCACGTGATACCCCTGTGATCCACATGCTGGTGAGAAAACACCCAAACTTTCACATGCAGAGACTGGTGGGGAGGGGGTGTCAGTGATTTCTGGCATTGCCAATTTCTGGCATTGATTGACAGGATTCAAACTGGAGTTCATCCTCTACTCAGTTGTTTTTTTTTTCTCTGTTCCTACTATAACATATACTTATTTTTCTTTTGTGTTTTTTGTGGTGGTGGTGTATTTTTTTGTTTTTTGTTTGAGATTGCTCTTTAAAACCTCTTGGTAGTCTCCTGGTTAGTGTTTAGTCTGACCAAGGGTTGTAGGTTTCTCTACCATTATAATTTTTAGGCAAACGTGCTCGTAAGCGGTTCTGGACATTCGTTTCACAGGCTCTTTACTCTTGCATCCCTGCCATATCAGCTGCTGTTATCCAGATCATGTGGATACCTCCACAGTGGAGAGCTAAATTATTTTTTTCCTTCACGTGTTATGCTCAGGAGGAAGAAGACACTGAGATTTAATTACCCAATAGCAGGGAACAGGCTGAAGTGTAAGGATAGCAGCAAGAGTAGGTGAGAAAGGTGGCGTAACACGACCTCTGTCTTTCAGCAGTGGAGACATTTTAGGTTGGTTTGGTTTTGTTTTTTGGGTTTTTTTTTTACCATGCTGTGCCCTAGGGCTCAAGTCATCTTTCTGTCTCACAATTTTATATACTGCTATTTTTTTTCTTGCAACTTATTCAATTAAGTCTAGCCATTTTTCTTCCTTAGAGCTATTTGGTGACTTCGAAACTTTCTTTTATATAAAAGTTACGTAATATGTAAGACAGCTGCAAGGATTCTTCTCACTCTCAAAGGAGCCTTTGAGTAAACTCTTTCCTTTTCTAATAGGGTCTCAATCAGTTAAATCTTTTTTTATACAGAAATTCCTGTCTTCTTTTGCCAAGTGTGTGGGGGGCAGATAAAACTATGCATAATACTTATTTCATTAAAATGGGAACAGGTAATGAGTCTTAATGTTGCTTTAACACTAAGCTTCCTAAGGGTCTCGGTATTCTGGGGGATGGTAGGGGAGGAGACAACAAGGGGCTAGTTGCATAGAAATAAATGACTGGGTCATGTTAGAATTTAATTTAACTCTTCAGTGGACCTTATTTAATGTTTATAACTTGTCAGAGGATTCTGAAAATTGAAAACTTCAAGGTCTTAGCTGCCAGTTCCCTGATATCTACAAATCTTCATGGATGCAGCTTGATCTTATGTTGCTATCTCTGTCAGAAAGTGTGAGGGAATGAACCCTAAATATGCAGATTTTCTCATAGAAAGCCATTGGAATGGATAACAAGGTACCCTGAGATGTTAATGTTATAGAAGAGACGCTTCTGTTCACTTCAGAGTCTTAAGCAACGATGTTAACTAGAAATGTCAGTCCATGAAAGAAGATGCCTGAGTTCCCTCTACACCATCATAGGTCCTTAAGCTCTCATCTCATATCTGAGCTGAAATAGCTGGTTGAGAGGTTTTATCTTTCTGTGCTAATTCGAGCTGGAAAATGTTTTCAAAATTATGTATTCTAGCAACTATCCCACAAAAAAGGGAGAAGAATTCATGGCCCTTCTTTCCCTCTGCCATCTTCCTTTGAGTTTGTACTCTTCCCTTTTGGGCTCCCTTCAGAAAATCAGCAAACCCTCACTAGTACTGCATATGACTGCATGTAGTTTGGGGAAATTTTTGAGCTATTCTACTGAGTGAAATTGGCTCATGAGATCCAGTTAGTGCTAGGAAAGGTATGAGGAATGGAACAAGGTTGTGTATGGCAAGGATGACAGAAAGGAATAGCAGATTAGGAGTGGGAGGAGAAGGGAAAAGGGACAAGGCTGCCTTCTTTTGGCAATATCAAATGGCTTGTTCGTTATGTATTGACTTGCCTTCAGGGAGCTGAAATCAGCTCAAGGAAGGTTCCAGTGGAGCTATCACAAGGCAAGCTTGTGTGGCCAGGAGAAGAGACAGCAAGAGATAACTGAGGTGCTACTCTTTCAGAATTGTTGTGCTAAAGTATATTCTTGTTTTCCTCATCCAAACAGTGTAATAGATTTGCTTTAAAATTCTTCAGTGGTATCATTTAGTTTTACCAAAAAATTTTTCAAAACTTCAAGTAGCAGACAATACACAAGGTATCAAGAGTTAATAGCAACCCCTCCAAAGAGTCAAATGTAACTTGAAGTCTGTATTTGTAAAGGGAAGAATCTGCTTCCTGTTGCTTTATTTAGGCAGAGCACTTGAGTTCTGTTCCTTTTTTCCTTGAAAAACTAGCTCACTAAAGAGCAATGATTTAGCTCACCCTGAGTATTGCAGTAAAATTTCGGCAAGGGTATGGTCACTATTCTCTTTAAGGCTTCTGCCTTAAAGGTTCCTAATGCTTCTGCCTTCAAGGTTTGTGTGTCCCTCGTTCAAATAAAATATGATATTTTAACATAAACACCTTTTCTTCAAACATATCTTGCTATTCTATCAGCCCTGCAGAGACAACAAAATGATAGTCTGTGTTTAAAAGGAGGAGGAAAATTACCCTTGAAGTAAGTAAACGTAAAAATGAGTTCAGTTCTGTGTCCTGTATATACTGATCTTCATCCTCCATCTCAATTCACCAAATATTTGGAAAATAGAAAAGCTAAGAAGGGTTTTACATAGCATTTGTGACTGAATAGCAGAAAGCTTAGCACAGATAAAGTGTTTGGAGGAATGATCGATTATACCTCTGTATGTGGAACTTGAGTGTTTTTCGGGGACTTCAAAGGAAAATGGATTTTAATTAATTTTCTTCTAGTTTTCAGTTTTGTGTGGAATTCAAGCAAGTACATCTAATTGTAAAACACATAGACAACCCACAGTCCTTTTAAAAGATTTATTTAATCACTATATTTAAATAATAAGCCATTGCTCTCCTCCCCACAGCTGAATAGTTCTGGAAATGGGCTAGAGTGTTCTTTATTTTGTGCAGAAACATGTGAAGGCTGATAGTAGCACATAAAACTTCAGGATGAAAGATTAAATTTTGGCAAAGTTTATAAGCACCTGCAGACAGGACACAAAAAAACGGTAAACCCCAGATTTACCTGCATTTGAAGCAGATGACACATGATAAATGGAATGATATCAGTCTTTTAGGAGGTACATGTATATGTGTAAATGTTATACATATAAATATAATTCATAATAAACAAGGAAATAATCAAAGGACTGAATTAAAAAATATATCTGAATTTCAACTGGTCAAATCTATTTAATTAGGTTTTTAGTTAAAACTTTCAGTAGTTTGCATTTTAAATTGCAACTTCTTAACTAAGTAAAAAGCATTTATTTCAATGTATTTGAATACATACACCTAGATTTTGCAACAAAATATTTAAGCAAAAATACTGATAAATTGTAAGTGTGGTCTTTACTAATGTGGCTTGAAGGTTTACTAAATCTTCGTTTTGATCTGACATGCCTATTCGTATTAGTTCTTGTTTGTCTACTCCTATCTCACTTTAATCTATTTTTCAATATAATTTCAGGCGAAGTTCACAAAAAATCAGTTTTGCAAAGGATTTGAAGAACATACATTATTATTTTGCAAGATTGTGATGTTGTTTTATATAAATCATAGCTGATATGTACAGCACTTGACTGTTTAACTGATTAGAGTGATTTTTGTTGTTGTTTTATTCCTTCTGTTCTGTGACAAAAGTGACAGTAAAAAAAAAAAAACATGAAAGCATCTAACCAGCCTTCTCCAGCCACTTCAAGTGACTCTTTACACTTACAGCTCCTGATAAGCTTCATTAAGACATTTTTTGGTGCCAACGCCCCCGTTCTACTTCAGGGACTCGGTCTAGTATTTTAAAAGGCCCTTAGTTTTTCCACTTCTATGTGATTTCTGGTCATTCATTGAAAAGAAGTGGAGTCATATTGCCCCCAGCAGGGAAAATGCAGAACAGAATTTTATTCCTTTATATCAAGCCCAAAGCACAGTGCTGGATTCAAGAAATGTGTGTTAGCAGATTAATTTTTCAGGAATATATAAATGTAACACATAACCAACCAATCTGAATTTAGCATGTTTTAATAAGCAAATGTATTTTTCCCTTATCTCTTTGAAACTTACAGCTTGTTTCAGTATGCACAGTAGTACACATAGAGGAAAAAAAATAACTTTTTGCTTTCGAAACTCTCTTTTTAAGATGGGCTGAACGTATTTTTCAGGTTATTTCTAAGACCTAGTTCCATAGTACTTCCTTGAGTATATATAAAATTCCTGCTTGTTTTAGTGGCTAGAGTGTTCAACAGAATTAAAAAAAAATAATAATACACAAATTGTATTGTGAGGCATCTTAAGAACGTTTTTTATTTCAGTAGAGGGAAAAATCTCATTGGATAACATTTAGTAAAGGACTGTGGAGAAAACTATTGTTTTAGTTAACTTATAATTTTTATTAATGCTGAATACACTTGGCTTTGTGTGTGAAAATTCTGTCTTTGTTCATTACATTTTGTAACCATGTTGGCTTTATCCTGTACTAGAATTCTGTTCAGAATCACTGTGCCATGATTTAAAAGCTACTTAAAAAAAACCAAAACAAACACATTAAGCACAGCATGAATTTTTTTCTTACCTTGAGTAAGATTGTCTTTCAATACAATTTTATTGTCACCTTTTCTCTTAAACTTCTAAATTAAAAATGTTTGCATAGGTAAGTCCTCTGGCATATCACTTCATAAAGTGGGATAGAACCTATATATGTTAAACCTTAAAAAATAAGTTGCTGCCAAACGTCAGAGAGTGTCACCTTAAATTACAGGGTTCATTAAAGCTTGTGCACCTTCTTTGGACTTGAATATAGTTAAAATTTTTGATGTCTGAGAAGATATTTAGGGTTAAACATTTCTTTCTATTAACATTAAAGTTGTTGTCTCTCTAAGTAAGATCTAAAAGTTTACTTGACTGTATATGGTTGGACGGAAAATTTACTACCCTTTATGTCAGGCAAAGGTTGATTTTTATCTTATTTGTTTGTGTTAACAGAGAGGAATAGCTTAGTCATTTCTGAGAATGTAGCTAAGGATAACTGCTGATTTTGCACGTTTAAACTTGATGACGCTTTCTTTGCAACTGTCTGTGGTCACTGTGATTTAGTAGGTACTAAAAAGTTAGTGCAGTGCTGGGATTTGTGCCAGGTTGTGTGTCTTGCCATTTTGTAACTGTAAAGCCTTGAGAAAGAAAATCAGAGTTTGAACGTGTTCTCCGGGCATGCTGCTGGGACAGTGGTGGGACTGAGAACTTCTTGAAACTATAAATACTTGTAAATCCTACTGCTGAGTAGCTTGTGCGAGCATCGATCCACGGATCGGTTTGGAATACTACATTCCATCATGGCATGTGGTCAGCCAGAGTATGTGTGATCCCCAAACACCTGCATTTCCTGAAAAAGAGGCTAATCCATGTTGTGTCCATAAAAGACTTGGTACAATAGTTTTACACTGGGCGTGATCAAGAAGCAGAAGTAATATTTGATACTGTTCTTCTCAAGTTCTCAGTAGCTTTTTTAGATCTTGTCAAAATCAAGAGCTTGAATTGCTTTATGCAAGAGTTGATGAAAATGGGATTGGAAATATACGAAGCTGGAAAGGACTGTTTTGGTGGCTAATTCAGATGAAGGATTCATTACAAAGGGTTAGAATAGATTGTCAAATTACACTGCAACAAGTGGGGAAAATATGGGAATTGGGAAATTTTCAAGTCATGATTTGCTGTCCAGTGTTTAGCACACAGGGACAACTGAATCACAAGGTTGTAGTATAGTGTCTGCAAAATAATCATCAAGGAGCTCAGTTTCTGTAATTTTCTTCTCATCTTTCAAAACCAAAATAAATAAGGGAGTGAGGGGAGTTGGATAAATTATGTGACCTAATTTCCCCTTATGCCTGGTCCTTCCCTTCATATGAGTACTTAGATGTCTGTTAGTGCTCCTTTGAACTTGTGTTTTATGAAACAGTAAGAATACACATTTAAAAAAAGGAAATTGTATCCTAGAAAAGAATATTGTGTCCATCTACGCAGATATCAACACAGGGAGATACATTCATATTTAAATTACATTTATCTTCAGTCTATGGTTGTAGTGCTTGAACTCACACTGTTGAGTGCTCACCTGCACATGACCCAAGTGAGCTCAGTTGCTGATATAAAAGGCGTTGATTTCTCTAAGTTTATAACCAGCCACAAGAGGCCAAATTATACATACACGATTACAGTTAGGGGCAACTTTAAATCGAATTTTCTACAGTTACTGACTAAGCACAAGGTTTGAGGAGGTTTAACTACAGACAATATGAATTCCAAATACAAATTGCTTCTGCACAAATGCAATAAGCAAAAAATTATTATGGAGTCTGAAACTGCAAATTGGAAAGTTTTTAATCTAGTCATTTCCAATATTTAATAGCACCCAGGAATTACAGAAAAATTGAAAAAGGCTTTACAGTTTAGTTGTATTTTACTGATTTATGCATGCTAAAAGAAAAGCAGAATACCCAATTTCAATTGTGATATTTTTTTGTCCTCCTAAGTAGGTGGACAAAATAAACCTAAATAAAATATGCCTAAATAGACCTAATAAATAGCCTAAATAGATATATTGGGCTGAATAGCTGAGAATTTCTATTTGAGCTTGTGTCATCATTAGTCAATTATTTGAGCAGAGATGATTGGTGAAATACAGAAAAATCTTATTTTTTAATTAATTTCTAAGGATAGCAAGATTCTATTTCAGAGCAAAAATGAGGGAAAAATCACTCTACGTGCAGCATGATATTTTAAATAAGTTGCATGAAACTGGAGAAAACGTTAACACCCATTAACAAAATGTTAGTATAGAAAATGCACCGATTTGTAAAGATACAGGCAGCATGAATTATTTTACACAGACGTTAAATCACTGAAATGTAGTGAGGTCTAGTAGGTAAAGTTAATCACTTTAAGTGGGTTGCAACAAATCAAAATCAGAAAGCTTAAAAAAGTCACTGTCCTGGAAATTACTGTCACACACAGAATTAAACAGAATTGGTTTAAATGTGGAGAGTACCATCTCCTAAGTTAGGAGATGGTACAGTTGACTTCTGTCTCACTGTCTGCTCTGAATATAATCACAGAAGTGCAAATAGCTGTTATTTGATCCTGCAAAGGCTTGTTTCTTCAAACTTCGTACTGTGTTTGGAACTGATGCAGAAGACGATTTTAGAAAATATTTAATTGGGCAAATATCTCAGGTCACATTTGTGCATGCAGATTTTACATATTTTACTGAAATCCAATACCCGAAGCCTCATGATGGTTGGTTTTTTTTCAGCTATGTTTTCATTGTGGTACTTAGAGCATTTTCAGAATTAAATATTCTGAAGTAAGAAGTAATGCAACATTAGTAAGTACATTTGAATTCTCAAAGTATGCAAAGCCTTGACACCTCCAAGAACAACACATGTACTACAATTCACACTTACTGAAATAGTGAGTAATTTATTAAAATGATTTTTCAACTTTGGACAACTAATAATTGGGCAAGAGCACATTTTCATTAAGCTTTGGAAATGCACCACCTGCATATAAAATACTTGAAGATTATTGTATATAGACAGAATAAAATTCATACTTCTATTAGTACTTGAAAGAGTGATGACTGTGCAAGACAATCACGTTTACCTTCTATATTGGCTCATTCTGTTACCTTCCTTAGTGCCTACTCTTTTCAATGCCTTGTATCTTTCAAATGCTGTTCAGTTTTGGGGGGATCTTTTACACCTATGAATATTTTAGAAATGAAAATTTAAAAGCATATTAGAAAATAGACAAAAGCCCAAACCCCAAAACAAACAAATGAAACCCACACCAAAAATGAAACAACCCAACAGTTGCCTCCCTCTGTTCTTGGAAAGCTGGTCAAAGGTATTATTTCTCTATGTATCAGGAAGTATTCCAACAATTTTGAAGTCTATATTTTGCATATCAGATCAGTTTGTGGTAACACGTCCATTGTCTTAGATATATTAGCATTATGCATTTTACTTTCTAGACTGTATTTGTCCAAATAGTAACAACTTCATACCAAAAGAAGTTTGATAACAGTAAATTGGATTTGTATACTGTTAAACTATTACTTTTCCTGTTCATGGATGTTAAGTAATGAATTGTTTATCAGATTTTTTTACCAGACTGATGGTCTTCTGTAGCTGTTCATCACTTACATTCTCACTTTGTTCCAAGTTGAATGGTTGGCATTATAGCTGGATGGGGGCACAGAATTCCCTAAATTGACATAAACCTTCAGTGACTCATGTACAACTCCTTGAGGAAAGAGGATCTGCAACATAAAAAGTAGAGTTCATGGAGAAGAGCTTTTTAAAAATTGACTGGGGAAAGAAATTACAGAAATTTAAGATATATAGTCATTGTACCTAGTGGAATCTAAAAGAGGAAATGATGGCAAAATACTCAAGCATATATTATTTACTGCAAATCACCAATATTAAATAAAAAAAAAAACTTCTGAAATTTCTTATCCAGTCCATTCCCCCAGGCAAGCATATATTGAAAAGGAGAATAATTATCTTAATTTTTATCCAGTTCATTGGCATTTACATGGAACTATAGATTCTAAATGCTACGTTTAGAATATTTTTAAGTCCTTAGGGGCTTAATTTAACAGAGAAGGAATTTAAAGTTTGGGTATCATAACCGTATTCACAGATAAATTTTAATATACCATCCAAATTTTTTTTGACTGATAAAAGGGTAAAATATTGCTAGTAGTAAGACTGATTTTAAATATCTAATGAACATCAGCATAAAATGTTAGCCTGAGGTTCACTGCTCACTTGAAAGGTATGGATTGAATTTAAACATGTTTTTTACATTAATAACAATTGTATAATGAAATGCTCAAGTTCAGTTGTATGTATTCATATGTTTTCCTTACTATTTTTCTTTTTTTTCTTCCTTTCCTGCCTCTCTTCACCCTCCTAATATTCTTCCTTTACCAACCCTTTCTGGTGAAGATTAGGACATAAACAGGTACTTCTAAAAAATCCTTTCTAAAAGACATTTTACTGGATCTTAGCAGAAATTGAATAGTTTTGTTATAATTAGGGAACAGAAGCAAAATTTGATTTACCTGAATGGGTGGCTAGTCCATGTTGATCTTAATTCTGATTTTTATTTGGCTCAGGATGAAAATACCCTGTGGAGGAAGCTGCTTTTGTCAGTCCTGTGCAGCCAGGGGAAAGCTTTTCATGACACACAGCTCATGGGAGTGATGTGGTTATGGCGGGAGAAAATAAAATGAAGGGCACATCGTTGCCGGATGTAGCAATCAAAACATGGAGTTACATCAAACCAACATAGTGTTATTCCATGTGAAATTGGTTTGGGTTTGCCTCTGTAGTTATCTATATGTGGAGATAGACAAATGATGTAGAGGGATTTAATTAAGTATGTGATAAAGATAGTGGGTTAGATGCTACATTCAAGCTAGTGTTTTGTTTTCTTATGTAGTAGAAAAACTACATAGGGAAAGTTCTTATGCTGAAGATGGATACCCCAAAGTACTGGCTTTTTCCTGGCAATTTTAATAAATGCTTAGCCAACGGTAGCTTTGGTTCCTGCAGCACAGCAGTGCTTTTGTATGCCTTTTTTTTTTCTTGTATCCAGGCAAGTCAATATCTTTCCTTCCTGAACTTCTAACTTTAAGAACCTATTTGATTTGTTTGTTTGCTTTGACTACATTTTTGAAATATTGTTTAAGGATAGAACTAAATCCGTGTTATGTTATAACAGGTATTTTCTTTAATGATCATATGTTTTGCATGCTATTTTTAATCACTCAAGTGGAATATTAGTAAAAATACATAAAAGATTTATTAGCTTCTTTTCCACTGGCTATATTTCACAGCAGTAATTTGCCTGATTAAGAGATGAGTCTCTGAGAAGAGCACATTTGAACGAGAATGAACTCCGAATGCTCAGTGGTACCAACTAGATTATTTTCCACTACAGAGGTGGTTCTAATTATTGGCACTTTTTTATTACTATATTGTGTATTACTATTTGGATTACCATGTTATTGTGATAAAATGTGCTGCTGTGGTGGCAAAAATAGTTTTTGTGTTATACAGAGAGGAGCAGAGATGCCGACAAAGTGGAGAGGGTATTATGGGGGTTTTAAAGGAGCATATGAGTTACCTGCTGGTTCCTGAAATGAGTGAGTCTACAGACTTTGTGACAGCATATACACTGAGAATTAATTATAAATCATCTTGCAAAATGCTGTGAAATCTAGAACAAAACTTCAGCATTTTTTTAACACAGAAAACTTTATATGACTTCATTATTTTCTACCCTCAGTCTCTAGATACTTTATTACACTGTCAGTTGCTTGTTTTAATAGAAGTGAACAGAATGCTGAGCTTGGGGGGGTTGTTTTTAATGCCATGATATTGTTCACAATGGACAACGTGTGTCCACAGTAGCCCAGGGAAGCCTGGAGATTGCCTCATAGCCTGCAGAGCTCCCACGTCTCTGGACCGAAACTAGCATCCAGGCTAAAAGAACTTCCCTAATTCTGTGGCTTCAAATTAGTAACCATAATTTATATTTATGTCTCAGTTGCCCTAGGAGGAGCTCTGATAGAATTTATTGAAACCTGTGTGATCTTTTATTTCCTAGGGATAACGTAGGAAAACAGCTCTTTTCATAATAACTTCGGAGTTACATTGTTTAACTTACTACAGGGAAGCATTCTCTCTTTTTCTTAGATCTTCTGCATGGTGGGAACTTCTGAAGGAAATAAAAATCTTTTTTTCTAACAACATTCCTTCAGTTTGAACTCTAGCAGCAACCAAACGAAAGTTATCTTCTGATTTATATAATAGCATGCTGTACAATATCCTGTGTGAGCAGAATTTATAGGAAACAAGTAAACATTAAATCCATCATTTACAGACTGTGGGCGAGTGGTTAAGGAGTAGAAGCAGCATTAGAAGCATTTGTTAAGATATCAGCTGTCTCCCAGAACCAGAAACAAATAGCTATATCAGCACAGCCCTATACCTACGCTAATTGTGAATAGGGTTATGCTTTCAGAGGTGATGTGGGAAGAGAATGCAAAGAAGAGGAGCTTGGGAAGTGTGGCATTTATAATATCGGATTATACAGTGTTGCCCAAGTTAAAAATCCTAGCTGAATCTATTGGTCATACTACAGTATAGTCTCTGTAGAGTAGATGGAAACCTTTAGGTATTGTAAGAAATTTAGTTCCCCACCTAATGTTATCTATTGTTGAGAAGTAGGGTGTTATGCACTATGATGTGCAAACCCACTGAAAACCATTGTATCCAGTCTCTCCAAGACATTGGGTCTACATGACTTGCTGTAGGACCAGGAAAGCTTTATAAAACACAGCTGTGGGAAAAGGCATTGCTGGGCTCAGGCAATGGGCTCAAAGTGTCCCTGAGTCACCCAGCTGACTGTCCAGCTTTGAATAGAATGGGCGGGGGATATGTGTGCATATATAAAATCCATCTTTCTCTAACTTGTTAAGGCATTTGTTTCTCTGTCCTTCCTTTGCCCTTGACTTCTTTTTCATTCTTAGTCATGTATACTCTGTGTGATAGGTAAAGGTGTTGCTTTTAAAATTTGATCAGTATTCTATATAAAACAGTGTTTATGAGACAATATACTGAGACTTAATGTCTAATATAATTAGCTGAAGCTTATTCTCAGAAGCTAGATAAGGAAGAGACCATGCTTTTGAAGCATTGCCTATGTAGTTCTGCACTTGAAAAACGTTTGGTTTTTTTGACTGCCACTTTCATATTTTCTCTCCTCTTCATTATTTTATTTTGCCTCAAAGTAAAACCAATGATTATTTAAAGGGTGTTAAAACAAACAGAAAATACATTATTATGTACTATTTGCTGTGGTCATGTCTCTGCTTTCACATGGTTATGATATGGCCAGATGAACACCAGCGTAAATCAATGTATACACCAACTCAATTTTCCATGCATAAAAGGCATCTGAATTAAAATTGCCACTTGTAAACTCAATACGGCATGTGACAAGTTGATGAATAGTAAATAAAACCTAGTAACAAAATCCAGTTAATTTCAAGTCTTCAAAATTTATTGTCTCAACCTCAGAAAATGAGAAATTAATCTGAAAATTGCACAGATAAATATAACTTTTTATCTCTGATCAACTTCCAGAAAAAAGAATGTGAGTACTGTTACTCTAAGAAAACTGTTTTCTATATCTGAGCATTCAGTGGTTTTGGGGGAGTTTCAGGTTAAATAATCAAACCTTAATTGACTTGGGCTGACTACTTACAGTTGCTAGCTAATCCTCCATTCCTTAAAATTATTTCTTTAATTAGAAGAGCAATGTCTAGACTCCTTCTCTTTATGCAGTAAATGCCTACATATGTGTTCTGTAAGTCTTTAGCTTTATTTTCCGGTTTTAACTCAGGTTGTTTCAGTCAGTTTGACAAAGCGCAGCCACACCATACGTACAGTATGTGAAGCACTCCTCCCATTTATTACTATAGCTGACTTTGCAATTGCTTTTCCTTTCGGGAATTCTTCTCCAAAGTGTTGTAAATATTTATTCAAAGGGTGAGTTCATCTGTGTCACAACTTTCTATGGACACATTCATAACCTTAGGAAACATTATCTCTTCTTTTCAAAACATACGATATAACTTGAAAATTACCTTACAAGGGGAAGAGGGGGAACACCCTGCACCTTTTAGAAATACATGAATTATTGTGGAAATATTGATTTGCTTCAAACCTATTTATGCATTTTTTAGAAAATTAACAAAGCAAGTGTATCTATTTTGTGAGAAACAGCATCTGAAAACTGTGTTTTCAAGTTCTGCAATGTGTAAACCTTTTCTTCTTCTTTAAATACAAGACTTGATGATTCATTCTGATAAAGAGGGAGTTGAATTATACCAATCGGTTGCACATTAAGCCAGGTACTATTACTGCTGGTAATTAGTTAGTGATCTTAGATATGTTTTTTCCTTGATGTTTTTCTTAAATATTATACAACAGCTGCTGACTTGATGAACTCTGAGGCTAGAATATGAGGCAAGCATTATACATCCAGTGTAAATTACATTTAGTGCCTTCTTTTATTTTATTTTAAAAATTAGGGGGGTTGTATACACCGTGGAGCTTGAGTTTTCTAAAAGCCTCTCTTAGTTTTAAACTACCCTGAGTAACAAATCTTATAGAGGACAGGAATCAATAGCTGCAGAAAAGGCTGACAAATTCTGCAGTATTTAATAAAAAAAAAGACAAAAACCACACGCATAAAAACAATAAAAACCCTCAGCAACAAAACCAAACACTCTCAAAGGTACACACAAACATCCCTTCCCCCCCCCCGCCATATATAATGTTTACACAGTGGCACATTAAGGTAAATGATGATGTATATGATGCTTACAGTAAATTTCTAAAACCTTTGAATTATATTTTCTTAATTTCCGCTTTATTTTCAGTTATCAAATATGGAGGGAGGGGAGGAGAAGGAAGGGAAGATGACAAATTTAGATTAGTGATTGGTTGATTATCTGGCTAAGGTTTGAGAATAAATACTACATCAGAAGTATTACAGTAATTCACAGCTCCGTCATCTTAAGGTGCTGTATGACAATGTGCTTTGGATTTGATGCACCTTATGCATTTTTCTCCTCTACTGTTCTGACAAATGTTAATGAAAAGTAGATCCTGCAAGGTTAAAATTTGATGTATTGTCAGGAAACAATACGCTTTTACAGGATACTCTAATACAAAGGCCAGTGCTCCTCTTTAGTTTGCTATTAGGTATTTTGATACTTATGCTGTTGTTTGGCAAAATACGCCAGTATGTGTTTTATCCAATGCTGTTTAGAATTACCAAGTGCTCAAACATCCACATAAGCGGTAGCTAAAAGAAAGATTTTTGTGTTAATCTTAACCCTGATTCAATTAGTAATCTTCCATTTCTCATCTACCATTATTCCTTTTAATTTAATTTTGAACTTTGGAGTTTTTGTCTGCTGTACAAAGCTTCCACACAATTCTGTGTCCAGCACCCAAGTGTTTCCAATGAGACGTAGTTTAAAGTAGAGAACTGCTGCGCTAAAAGTGAAAACAGCCCATTTCATGTGCTTTTCTTGTAAATTAGACTTTTTAAACGTTGGCCAGGAAAAAAATCCATGTTCCAACAAGAGAAAAATGTGTGTCAAGCAGAAAGGGAAGCCATAAATTTCTGGTATTAACTCGCTCTGTTGCTATTCCTGAATATGTCAGCAGGTGGCGCTGAAATGCAGCGTAGTAGTCAAGAGAATGAGTCTCGCACTGAGTGAAATAAAAAATAATGCTTAGAATCTTTTCCTTTCTGGGCTGAAGGAGGTTTTGTTCATCAGAGCATCTTTAAGTTTCGTTATAAAACTATGTTTATTTCTAAATATTACCAAATTTTGAAAACTATAGTTCAATTTTATTTTGCAGCCAGTGATACTAAAGTATTTCTGTAAAATGCAAATTGTTGCACATGCACTAGTTTAATGACAAATACGACAATAAAGGATGTGCAGGCAGCCCGAGCAAAAGTTGAGAGTGGTATATGGGTTTGTGAACTGAATAGTTAAACAATAGGGACTGTAAACTTATTCCTGTGGTGCATGCTACAGATACATTAAGAAATTGTGCCAGCAAACCACCAGTGCTATTCTTTCCAAGCCTAAGGAAGCATTTACAGAGTAACAATGCCATCTAGGGATTAATTTTCTTAGTGTTCCATCACTACGCTTTCCTCTGGGTGTGGGCAGCACTTAAAAAGTGAACAATGCTTTTAAAGTGGTTTTTCTGATAAGTAACACTCCTGCCTTATGTGCTGCTTCTGAATGATATATACTGAAAAGTGTCAGTTCCATTTAGGAAAGGAGGAGGAACTACTAAACCTTTATTGTTTTGGCCAGAAGCAGCTCACAAAGTAACTAAGTAGAAGCAGTGGAGTTGGGGATGCTGTTGGCAAAATGTGTGCTTTTGATATATACCTAATTACATGATCAAATACTATTTTCTTATCTATCTCATTCAATGCATTGGGTGATTTAACAGAAATATCAGCTTGCTAGTACTCCTCTTTACTGCCATTCCATTGTAAACCTTGAGCAGAAAACTCCCCCTGAGAGTTAGCAGCTGGTCAAACTGCTGTTGGATAAAAATACATGGCCATAGCCTGACACTTCATGTCACTTGTTTTGATAAGGAATCCTCTGTGCTATTTGTGAATACATGCATATTGCAAATCATTGGAGACACAAATAGTACTGAAATAAGCTCTTTTTCAAATATTTTTTAGTTTTGTTTTCGTGGACAATTGGGGGTGCTATGAGCCATCTGAGATGTCTGTACAGAAATCAAAACGTTATTTGAAGAGACGTGAAGAGGAGGAAGCTATTAAGTGGTTATGAAGAAAGATTAGACATCTGTAATTAAAATAGAATAATGCTTTTAAAGAAGCTCAGAATTTATAGTTCTTCAGCAAAAAAGAATCATAAAATTGTTTTATGCAAGCTTTTTACTCAGGGATTCATTTTAGGACTGATACACAGTGCTTAAACTGTTTACTCAGATCAACTCTTATATCAATTACTATGTCATGTTTTGAAGGGTACTGAACACCCCAATGTCAGAAGAATTCTTATCCCATATCAAACCCAGCTGCACATTAACCACACTTCTCATGAAACACGTGTTATCTACTTTACCACTCTTGACCTTATCATATGGTAATTTTCCAGCTTTTAAGATGTAATTTTTGAAATTTTCAGAGGTACTCCCAATTTCTTCCTAAGGTGCTTTTGCTGTCTTAAGTAGTCTTTAAATGATTTACTTCTAGTACTTTCACTTTATATTTCATATGTTGATTGCTTGCTGAAGTCTTGCCTTGATGTATGAATAGTAAACGAAGCTATGAAAAGCTTTAAATTTAAATAATCTGACTTTAGAAGCTCATGCAAATTAATATTGCAAAGACGAGTTTCCTGATCTTTACTATATAAACTATAGACAAGATTTAATAATTTTTGAGTTATTTTCATTACTTAAATACTTTACGACTTTGAAACCATATGTTAAAAAGAGCTTGGGTTACCTGTTATTTCAATGAAAATTATTCTTCTGTTAACTTCGATGATTTGTATAGAAACCTTTTTCTGGAAAGGAAGACCAAGTGTATTTCTTCTTTTTGCTCCACCAACCTCATCAACTCCATACTTACTAGTTTTCTAGATTTTCAAGAAATTTAAAGAAGGCATCTCTGCCTCTAAAAAAGTAAAACATACAAGTAAAACATAAGAAACAGCAGCAAAGCTTTTGTTGAGCAGATTCGTATTTAGGATTTTAACATAGCCTAAAGTTCATACTACTGCTTGCTTGAAAATCTTCATATATGAGGCTTACAGCTTGAACTCTACCATTGGATAGCAATATTTTAAATAAGGCCAGTTAGTTGTGTGGCAATAATTTCAGTGAGCCCAGTTATAACCATAGAATCACAAAATGATACAGGTTGGAAGGGAGCTATGGTCGTCATGTAGGCTAACCTCATCGTTATGGCAGGTTGCTCAGGGCTTTGCACAATTGGGTTTTCAAATATCTCCAAGAATGGATGTTGCACAGTCTTCTTTAGTCCCTGTTCAAAGACCATCTGCCTTCACTGCGAATAAGATTTTTTTCCTTTATTGAATTAAGATTTCCCATGTTTTAACTTTATCTTTCATGCTTCTGCTGTGTATCTCTGAGAAGTGCTTCACTTAACGTTCTCTGTGTAATTGTCAGCATCGACATGTTTTCCCCTTGGTTTTAAGACTGAACAAACTTGTGTTTCTCAGCTTGTATTCTGTCCCCCTGACCATCTTGTTAGCTTTTGTTTGGGCTTCTCCAGTATGTCTGTCTTATACTGGAGAGTCCAAAACTAGTTATAGTGTGCAGTTAATAATATTGATCATTAAAAGAATGAGCTTATTGAGGGGGGAAGACAAAATCATAGTCTGAAATAAGCACAGAAAGGAAGAACCACTCTCATACTATAAATAACATTTAAATAAAGGCAAATAAATTACAGTAAATGATGTTTCTGTAAGGTTAAGAGTTCTGTGGGAGAATATCTCTGGGAAAGTTACTTGATACAGATTTAAAGAGACCTCAGAGCAATTCAAGACAGGTAATGTGACAGACCAGAAATTCTCACTATAGAGTATACTGTTAGTCTGCTTTTTATCCAGCTTCAACTGCCAGCCATTGAATCTTGTCCGATGTATTCCTTCTAATGGAAGCATTCATGACTAATTCAGTTGGGGTTCTGATATTTGTCAAAATTCTTTTGAATTGTACAATACACTTTCCAGAACAGCAAATAAGTTTTTTTAAATATAGTTTAATTCTGGTACCTGAAGCTTAGAGTGCAATTAAAGATAAGAAATGAACAATAAATTATTTCTTTCAAGATATAATTATTATTTGGTATTGTAGGTGACTAATTATGAGAAATTGTCAGGCTTTGCAAATGTTGTTTTCTTAATTTTTCCTCAGTTACTACTTAAAATATCACTATCTAGCCTGTTCCTGGGCCAATTAAAATTCCTCTGAGTTCCTCCATCCAAAAAATATCCTAGTCCTGAAGATTTTTTTTCTGAATAGAATGTCCTTTCTGTCAAGGTAGTTGAATCATCAGTGATCATCCGGCTTCCCAGATGTTGCATCTTCCATTCTGATGGGTGTGGCAAGTGTGATTTTTTTTTTTTTGACTATGCATATAGCCATTCACAATTGTGTTCCTCTAACCAGCTGTTTCTCAGCTTTAATTTTCTATCTCTGACTCATCAACTGGCTCCTGCTCAGAGATAATCCCCCTTTCATGATCAGTCACATCATGAAACGAGCACACATGACTGTTTTGTGATCCTAGAATGTTTGCAGGGATGGGACATCTACCACCTCTGGGTGATATTGGTCTAGTTGTTACATGGTGGGTTTGTTGTGTTTGGTTTTTGTTTGGGTGTTTTTGTTGTTTCTTTGGTTTTGTTTTTTTCGTTGTGTTGGCAGTTTGTTTGTTTTTGTGGTGTTTGCGTGTTTTCAGACAAGTACTGTAAGACATTTCTCATGCAACTCCTAAATGATAGCAAAGCCAGAGCATTTGGAGTGTCTAGTTGCTTCATGAGGCTGGGCTTTTGGACAGAAAGAGGCTACTTCAGAAAAGTTGTATTCATCTGTCTTTGGAGGAATTGTATATTTTTTTTCCTACTGACTGTAGAGGAAGTCAAAGTAAACCAGCTCTCCAAATGGGGTGCTAAAGATATTGCAATGTCTTCTCTAAGATCTTTATAATGTTTTATGTTTCATTATTGATCTTTTAGTGTTATGCCATAAAATTTCTGAGCAAAAAATGGGCTTTTTCAATTTATTTACAAACAGTGTTTATAAGATCTTATCATTTTATTGGCTGTGTTTGTAAAACATAAGTGTTTCAAAGGTCAGTCAATTCTTACAGCATGATATCGAGAAGTTTAGAATCACTCTGAACATCTGATTTACTTGAATTGTCTCATTAAATTTTAGAGAGAATTCTGTAGAATACCCTGGAACTTAGTGTAAAGCTATATACAGGAAAAGTATGTAAGAAACATTAGTGAAAGGTGGGGAAAAAAAAATGTTGAGCCCATAAGAAATCACTATAGAAGGTTTCAGAACAACCAAGAGAGGCTACTTAGAAATGGAGAGTTAAAAACAAAACAAAGTGTGAAAGAAATCAACCAAATATGGAGTGATAGGCATCAAGTAGAAGCCTCATGTGTTTAAAATATTGTTAGTCTGAAACCTCTATATCTCAATGTTTAAAGGTCTAACTAAAATTATTTACATACAGCCTCAAATAATGGAAGCAAATGAGCTGTAAAAGTGCATGTTTTTTCTTTTAATTTTTTCAATTCAATATATTGCAAGGGTGATAAGGGATGATGTCAATGTATAATGCAAGTTCACTACACAGTGGCGTTTTTGTTCGTTTTTATTTTGAATTAACATTTGTATTTCATGTTATTTTATAATGCTACGGGCTTGACTGAATTTGGTTAAAGCAATTTGGTGAAGGTATGGTCTGTTTTGCTGCTGCATCCTGTTGACCCTAAAAGCCCAACAAATAGGTAGCAAGTCCCACGTGTCTTGTAGACACCAATGTCTGAAAACTTCTTCAGTGTTGTGTTCTAGGTTTTTGGAGATCTCCCCACTGCAGTGGCTGTGGGAGATTTAAGAAAAAAAAAAAAAAATCCCCTTGGAGACACTGGCTGCTAAATGTCCTGGATGTAAAGATGGCAGTTGTATTATAAAATCTCTTCCAATCTTTTGCAGTTTTTATAAAATTATATTGTGAAGAAAAAGTCTAATGGTTTAGATAAGAAATGCTCTCACATGACTTGCAGATCCCTGAATCACTACCATGAGCATGATTAAATGTTTTGTGTTTGTGGGGTTTTTTTCATATTTAAGGGTATCATTTATTCACTTGCAGAACAAACAAAGAAGAAAAAAACCCCCAAACTCTCTCTCACACCCCCCACCCCTCCCCCAATTATCACATTTAGCCAAACACAGTAAAAGATAATTGTGTTTATTAGGGGGACTTTATAGACAAAAGCTTTCTCACAATTGATCAAAATAAGTTTAAAATTTTAAGTTTCTATAAATAAAACAAGAACCTCAGCTTTTACTACATGTGAACTATACCATTTTTAGCAATTAAAATATGCAAAGGTAGCACTAGAAAGTATTCTAAAACAATATATTTAGAAGTAGTTATGAAATAATAATGAACAGTCCACACTTTTTTTAAGTAAACCACAATTTGCCCCCTTTATAATTTAATTAAATACTCCTGAAATTAACTTCTCTTGTCACACAGCAAGGAGTTAAATGCCTGCATAACAGCAACAGAAGTATGGTTTCCTTTACTACATCTAGTAAATCTGGTCTTGACCAGTTCTTCCAAAGAAGCAGTCCTAGTTTTCCAGAATTGGTACCATTTCAAAATTCTTAGTCATTTTGGTCACAAATGTGCAACCCCTGAAAACACTTCAGACTGCTAAGGTCTTTTTTTGATTTTGAATATCTAACTGGCTTATTTTTTTGTGTTGACGTTGCTCTCCTGGCATTCAGAAATGTTCACATTTGTATAATTCTTCACTGCTAATTATCCGCTTTTCTACCATTCACACTTCGTGCATGTGCAAGATGACACAGTTTTTAGTGATCAACAGGGCTGTGGTGTAGCCCGACTTCAAGTGTCTCTAGTTTTACCATAATTGTATTTCCAGGTAGTACATATGGAAAAGCAGACACTAAAATAATTTTTATGTGTAGCTTTATAGCTGAATACTTCCCCTTTCTAGAATAGATGGTTGGTTGTGTGCAGCTGAGACCTCTGCTTTGTAATTGAAAGAAGGGGAAAGGTACAGCATCAAGTTAATGCAAGCTCAGGTTCCTGGGCCTCGTAAAACTCCTCCAAGTTACTCAGCCAAATAGCACCTCACAGTCCCTTCTGGCACCTCACTATAACAAGAAGTTCCTTCTGCCCTGCACTGTGTACGTAGCTTGAATCATCCTTCTGCTTTCCACTTCTAGAACTACTTTTGTAAAAGTATTTTTTAAGTTGTACTTAGGAGTGACAGCTATCACATTCCATTGTACCGGTTTTAGGAAGAACACCTACAGGAGAGGAATATCAACTCATTCCCACAGGAGTCTCATCTGAGGTCTCCAGATGAATTTAAAAAAAAAACAAAAACAAAACAAAACACACAAAAAAAACCCCACAAAAACACCTAATTACCACTGTAATTCAGTTAGATCACTTCAAAAATACTGCAAACCTTTTCTGTTGTGCAGCAAACATACTGGAAATCCCTGTGGTTTCAGCCAGAAAAAAAATTTACACAGATTACAGTTGCAAGATATTTGGGCAACTGAGGAATGTACTTCCAAGAAAGAGCCAGTTATTGTTAACTGTTAAAGAATATTAAACCCATCAAAGAGTTTTTACTGAACTTTTTTTGAGTAGACAAGTATTTCATAAAATGTGGAGTAGTATTTCTGAGAAAATACAAATCCCTAGCTACTATTGCACAGTTAGGAAGAAAGGAAAGAGGTCAGTGCACCCTAAACAGTGGCCTACAAGAGCAGCAGAATCATTGGTGATTTTTATTTCTTTTCAAAAGGGAAAATGTTATTTCCTCACCAACTCTTAACAGGAATTTTATAAAAGAAGCAGAACTATTGTGTATGTCCACTGGTAGTTCACTTATAGAAACACTGGGTTTTGTGGTCCCTTGTTTCTATATTGTTATCGTCCATAGAAGTCCCTGACAGCCACTCACTCAGAAAGCATGGCAGTACAAAGGAGAAAATAAAGAAAGAAATAACTGTATTAAATTTGTCTACCCTTTAAATAAAGTTGCTATTTTCCTCACAATCTGTCATAAAGTAATTGTTTTGCTATCTAGCTGTAGCAAATTTTAACAGCAAGAAACTCATTATTTAAAGGGCTTTTAAATTTCACATTTTATCTCATTCAACAGTAGTCTTTCAAATTCTGTTCCTTTATTCTGCTAATACCACTGACTAAATTGCTAGCACTGTATGATTTCTCATTTGGGTTGATGTTCAATGCTGAAGAAAGCTGTAGTCCAGCGTACTCTCATTTTTGTCTTCATGGCATTTTTAGAACAATATTCTTGAATACTTCTCATATAAATCATCTCAAGGAGCTGAATGTATCTGTGAAGGAAGGAGAGGAAAAAAGGTCTACCCATTTAGATATAGGGCTGTGTTGAAAAGCTAACTTTTCTGCACTCAGCTTTGAAATTTTTTATTTACTTTATAATTTGTTTTTAGCCTATACATACTTTACCTGGAAAGTCTATATTGCTCTAGATTCAATCTAGAAATGGGTGGGTGAGTGGTACGCAGCTGAGGCAATAGACTAGTTTCTTCTGTCATATGTCATAGTAAGACAATAACCACCATTAAACCTGTCTGTTCTTGTACTTTCTAATTATAAACCAAATCACATAGTGATTTTATAACACATATACAGTGTTATACATATTTACATCCCTATGGGGAAAAATATATTAAATAACATTATCATTTAATGTGTGGGGACCTGTCTAGTGCAGGAAAGCACAAATACTGCCCTCAAATCTTGGCTGACTATGTGTAAATAGTTTCTCTAATATTTTATGCACTAATAAAAAAAAAGCACAACACGCTTATCCACTTCTACATCTATCTTGTATTCTGTCTCTTTTGGTGGGATTTAGAATCCATGCCTCTTAAAAAAAAAAAAAAAAAAGCAAATGGCATTTAGTACTTGGAAATTTTTATAAATGACTCCTTCTAGCTTCTGCTGAGAGTGAATAATCCTCTTTACCAAACAGCATAAAGCTTTTAGAACAATCTTTGTATACTGTTCTATATGTATCTTACAAAGTGATTAAATAACCTCATGATATCATAATATATTTCTCACTAAACATTCTGGTGACTAAGGATAACATATAATTAAACTTCACTGTTTTTTATTATTCAATGCAGTTACATGTATCCATATTTTAAATGTCGTTGATATGTCTTCATAAGAAATACTAAATCCTGTTGAAACAATTAAATTTGTATTAAGGCATCTTGTACCATAGCTAATTACTAGAAAGATTAGGGGTTTTCTTTAGATGTTGGGGGTCTTAGACCTTTTCTCATCATTAGGTGTGGACTACTGTCTCAGTAAAAAGACTTAGATTAGGATTTCAGCCTCTTCTTTTTCCTCCCTGCTGGCAATGAATGGATCCTTTTAAAGACTCAGTTCCTTGAAGACTAAGTTTCTGAATTGTACTACTCGTCAGGATGTAAAGGCATTTTGCAGCTGCATAAGTCCAAAGGGAGCATGTGGAAGTTAATTCATTTGAGTTATTTTTATGCTTTTAAGTGAAATCAGAATGTGATCTTAGCTGGTTTAAGGTGGGGAGTTTTATACTGAGTTTTTCTGAGAAAAATATTATTTGAACAAATAATGTAATTTTACTATCAGAATGGGCTGACCTACAAGTCCTTGCTGGGGGCGGGGGGGACACACGCCCAGCAAAGTGCAGGGATAACATTTATATCCAAAACAGGAGGACAAACGAGCATTCTAGGACAACATCATCATGAGGTTTAAAGCCATTAATCAAAAGTGATAACCTTGTATCTTTTCTTCTTGGTTCAGAAAGATAGTCCATATGCTGTAGCCTTTGTATGGCAAATGAGACACAAATGCCCTTTGTTGAAAGGAACCAGTTTTTATACAGGTTTATCTAAACTGTGTGCAGGTGTTTCTCAGCTTAATTGAAGCAAAAACCAAATCATCAATAAGGCATAATTTACATAGATCCTAACTTTGCTAGGATGTACATTCTGGTGATATTTAGCTGCTCTATTAGGCAATTGTTCATACAGTTTATGCTTAGGCAGTATGTATTTTGAACGTGCATGTGTAATACAGCTATAAAACCTTGGGCAAAATATGCTGCAGTATCAGCCCTTCAAGGTGACTTTCTTTCACGCTTTGGTGCTTCTTGCATTTCCATTCGTCTGTGTGCCATATCTTGCTTCATATCCAGCTGGATTACACAGAAATTGATCGTGATTTTTAAGATAGAGCCAAAACTCCCAGGAGATCACCTTTATGCAAATCACACTCTCCAGAGGAGTGAATAGATGCTTAGAATAAAGGAAAAGTGGATAATTACCTGTTGGGTGGTAAATAATCATATGCCTAAAAGAAGACAGAAAAATAAGCACTGCGTGTGTTTGTCTTTGACAGTTTTGCCTTTGATATAATTTAGAATTCTTGGTATAGTACTTAATATTTAGAGATGAAATGTCATTTTACAGACAGAGGAAGAACTTAATCTGGTTTTATTTTCTTGCTCCATTGTTCATCCTTCATTTGTTTTCCAAACCTATTTGTATATTATATGTCTATAAATGTGCTGCTTTGTTTGTTTTGGGGGGGAGTTGTTATTGGTTTTGGTTTTTTAAGGAAAATGCATGCATTTCAAACTTAAAGCAGTGTGGTATTGGAAAATTCTGCCAGTTGTTCTGGTTTGCATTTTTTTAGTTTCTTTAAGAGGCAAAGCCACTCACAAAAGATTTAATTGTGAAACCTTAAGAAAAGCTTGAATTCATTGTCAAATTATAAATACTATATATACCTACAGATTCTACTTCTAATGACAAAATGAAAAGGATTAAAATGACTTTTTAAACTTTTCTCCTGTTATAAACAGACTATAAGAGGTTTTGTGTACGTAAATTGTATATGTAATACTTGAATGACAGAATTTATAATTTGAAGCACAGTTTCATGTAGATGCTTTAGAGTCTGCATTTAAATTTTAACCTCAAAGAAAACTGTGGTGTTCTTTCCCCAGACTGTTCTTCAAGTCTGTTGTATGTGTGTGTGAGGAGTAGCTGTATTATAAGGTGCAAAGAGAACTGAAATGTATAGGATCAGTTGACTGATTTAGCAGTTTGCAGTGAAAGATATAGGCCTGAGTCCTGAAAAAATGTTATCGGTTGTTTAATACATGTCCATGTCTCTCTATATATGCCTAACGTGTGTATGCATGTATCTATTCCTAGTTTATTTTAATTTTATTATGATCAGTCCTATGCTTCAAATTAAGCAAGCATATAATTCCTTTCTGGATCAGAACTGTGTCTGCTTCTTACAGGAGCTTATTAATAAAATATTTATCAAGACAAATTCCAGTTATCTGTATAAGTTTTAAACAAATCTTTGAAGCCCTAGGAGTTGCACTGTTGTTTTTTCCTAAGAGTTGCACTGTTTGGGTTTTTTTCTGTGTGTGGTTTGTAGTTTTCTTTTTCTTTTTTTTTTTTTTTTCTGTTGTGCTACTATTCTTGGTTGTTTTCTGTTTACTTAATGACAATTACAAACTTGTCAAAGATATAGCTTGTGTGAATTGATGCTTTTAGTCGGTTCTACAGATTTTTCTTGTGAAATGTGAATAGGAACCTACAAAACAGGGAAAAACAGGTACTATAAATGAAGGTGAAGTAAATTTTTTCTTACGAGATTCCTTACTCCCCAGCCCACCTTGTCACAGAGGCACCCCAAAATAAGTTTAGGTGGACAACAAGGTCCAAAACAAACTTTATTCTGGCCGGGAAAGTACCGCCGATAAACCAATTAGAAACGGGGTATATACAATTAGTTAGCACTCCAATAACATAAGATACAGGTTTGGATATTAGGTTAGGAGATGATTTGGGGTGCAGTGAAATAAGGATAACGAGGATCCACAGCGTGCATACACGCACTCACAAAAAACAAAACCGGAGCCCTCTCTGCCCTGTTTTGCCCATAAGAGATAAACACTAGCCTACTGCGGCCAGAACTTTACGCTCGTCTGTCCCAGACGAGGAATTTACACTTGCCTACCAGGCGAAGACTTATTAAAGCATATATTCAGTAATTTATCACTCACCCACACACGGAGGTGAGGCGCTCCCCATCCCGGGAGGTTACCTTAGACGGCTTCTCCGTCTAAGGGGAGGGACTCCAGCAGCATGGCAGACCCGCAGCTCCGAGGAGACCACACAAAGGGGGTCTCCGGCGGGAACCGCTCAGATCTGACTGTGGGCATTCCAGAAGCTTCTCAGCTTCTCTACACCCTGCCCTCCTAGTGTGGGCATTTGAGAAGCTTCTCGGCTTCTCCGGGCTGTAGGCACACTCTTCCCTCCTCTGCTGACGACCCTGTCCACCAACTCTGGGTCTCCACAAAGAGCCATTAACTGCCCCATTGGAGGCCCCAGTTCTGAGAGGGGGGCATGGGCAGCTATCAGTGCAACTGCCACACCAATTCTCAGGGCATGGGGGGGGGGAAAAGTGCAACTGCCATGCCCCCAAATAATTATCAGGCTCTGCTGATAATGAGTTGAATCCTGACTTCCACGGTAGATGAGATTCCTCTTGACAGATTTCACAAACCCACTAACAATTAAGAAATTAGCTTTTGAGTTCTTAGATGCACAAACTCATTGTTTTCACTTGTAAAGATGGTATCACGTAATGGTTGCAGTTGGCAGAGACCTCTGGAGGTCATCTGGTTCTACACCCCTGCTCAAGCAGAGCCATGTAGGACAGGTTGCCCAGCACCATGTCCAGATAGCTTTAGAATATATCCAAGGACAGAGACTCCACAACCTTTATGCTGAGCAATCTGTTCCAGTATTCAGTCACCTTCACAGTTAAAAAGTATTTCCTGATGTTCCGAGGGACTCTTCTGTGTTTTGGTCTGTGCCCATTGGCTCTTGTCCCGTCACTGGGAACCACTGAAAGGAACCTGGCTCTGTCCATTTTACACCTGAGCCTTTTCTTCTCCTGGCTGAAGTCCCTGCTCTCTCAGCCTTCCCTTATAGGAGAGGTACCCTTCATCATCTTGGGGGTGTATGAGAGTTCCTTAATCATCTTAGTGGCCCTTCGCCTCAATTCTTTCCAGTAGTTCTGTATCTCTCCTGTGCTGGGGAGCCCAGAACTGGACCCAGCATTTGAGAGGTGCCCTCAGCAGTATTGAGTACAGGGGAAGGATCACCTCTCTTGACCTGCTGGCAATTCCTTGCCTAATGCAGCCCAGGATACCATTTGCCTCCTTTGAGGCAAGGGCACGTTGCTGGCTCCTGTTCAGCTTGTCATCCAGGACCCTCTAGTAAGTATCTGCAACTTCAAAATGTAAATAGATTTAAGTTTACTTAGATATTTTTCCTGAAACATCAGTGAGACTTACTTATCTGTAACTTTTCTTTGCAGGGGGGCAGGGAGGGGGAAGAATTTGGTAGCTAGTTAAAAACTGTCTAGTTGTATCTTTTGGTATTCATGACTCTGCTGTTATATTTTGCCTTTACAGTTATGCTGGTTCTGTACAGAGATACTAACTGGATTATCGTTTCAGACATTATAGAAATTTCAGGTTGTCTTTCATATACATTGATATAATTTTCAAAGAATACTAAATGCAGTATCGGTCTCTATTTTTTAGGAGATCAGAAATGGTGTTTATTAGTGTTTTAGAATAGTTCCCAGAGCACAGAGAATAGATACAGCTACAGTTAAAATTGAGCAGCTTGCTTTCTATAAATCATCAGCTTGTGGAACCCTTGCTCATATTGATAAACACTTTACAGATAATTACATTTTACTAATCTGCTGTTCAGTGTGAAGAGAGTAATAGGGCATGACCTCCAAACTTCCAGTTCTTTGGAACTGTTGAAACAAATGTTAACAGGTACCTCAGTGATAAAATTGTTGACAGAAAATAAAATTAAAAATTAGTTATGGCAGATAACTACTTTAATCCACAATACAGCTGTAATGAAATGAGATGTGTATTAATATTAATTTATTATTGACAAATATTCACCAAACATTAAAGAAAATTCTACTCAATAAAGAGAACTCCACACTGCACTGTGTGACTTAGATATATCCCAGGACCACCTTCTCTGACATACAGCTAGAATCACATGCGTCTGGGTCAGTCAGCCCACTGTTGACAAACACCATATAAATTTTCACAAGTTCTTTGAGCGCCAGTCAAAAAAAGTTATTGGTCCTCATTTCTCCAGTTTCAGCTTCACCTTCTGATATCCTACACATTCTATACATACCTCTTAACAACATTCCGTTCTCCCTATAGTATTATGTATAAGTTCATACATTCTAATCCTGTAGTCTTACAAACATTTTTACTGGGGAAAACATGGTAGTTAAAAATAAGGAAAATACGATTCTTTCTTTCTGGATCTCCATCAACTGATCTAAAAGGGTGCAGCCTTGAAATCTGTCTGCAGTGTGTTTTTCTTTTCTACAGTAGTTATCGCTTCGTTTCCTATGAGGGAGTAAAGATGTGATAAGATAAACGAAATGAAGCTTTCAGTTATCTTTTTAATCCTCATTCCTGAGATTACTTTGAAAGAGGTATTTTCTCCTATCTCAAGGGATGCTTCAGTGTAACTTCTTCTAACATTTATTTTAGAAAACATATTGTGTGTAGAGACTGTAAAAATATGACTAACAAAAATTCATATCAGAGTTGACAGTTATGCAGAATAACACAAATGTAACAATTTTAGTCAAACCTTGTTTTTTTAAAGAGACAGAAGTAAATTATCTCCACTGGTTTTTTTCCTAGAAATTTCTTATGTAAACTTAGTCTTTTACCCTTCTGTCGTAAGATTCAGCTAAAGTAATATTTTTGCCACTAAAAAGGTCATCTGTTAGTCCATCAGTTATCTTGTTAGAGGCAGCATTAAGCTTATCTTATGCTTTTCAATATTTCATGTGAATTTCATGGGTAGCTTATCTAAAAATTGTATGTATTAACCAAAAAGAGCCTTTTTATAATGGGAAAGGTTAGGATCTCAGGCATCAAAATTATGTATCAATGTCTTTAGCGTTAGACTGGAAAAGGTTGGATTAAACAGTTGATATACAGCACAACTGTACCTTGTAAAGAAAGGTCTCATAATACCGAGAAAAAAATAAAGGTAAAAACTGGCAGAAATATAGAATTAAGGGCAAAGCAGCCATTCAAAACCCCTAAATAAAGAAACTCCTTAATACCTGGCATCAAACTCAGGCCAGTTTGAGACTTTACAGGTATTTTCCTTCTTGGAAGCAACTATTAAAATAACTGGGTTTACATTATTTTAAAATGAGCTATGCTTTAGCCACTTCTAAAGCATGAAGTATACTTTAGATTCATTTTATTTATCATGGAATCATAGAACCATTTTGGTTGGAAGAGACCCTCAGGATTCTCCAGTGCAACCATAACCCAGCCTAATTCTTGCACTAAACCATGTCCCTAAGAGCCTTGTCTAAATGCCCTTTAAACACCTCCAGGGATGGTGACTCAACCACTTCCTTGGGCAGCCAGTTCCAATGCCTGACAACCCTTGCAGTGAAGAATTTTTTCCTAATATCCGATCTAAACCTCCCCTGGTGCAACTTGGGGCCATTTCCTCTGGTCCTATCACTTGCTACTTAGGAGACCAACCCCCTCCATGCTACAACCTCCTTTCAGGTAGCTGTAGAGAGCAATAAGGTCTCCCCTCAGCCTCTTTTTCTCCAGGCTAAACAGCCCCAGTTCCTTCAACCGCTCCTCATCAGACTTGGGCTTCAGACCCTTCACCAGCTTCATCACCCTCCTCTGCACTCTCTCTGAACACAGTATTCAAGGCAGGGCCTCACCAGTGCCAAGTACAGTGGCACAATCACTTCTCTAGTCCTGCTGGCCACACTATTCCTGATACAATCCAGGATCCTGTTGGCCTTTTTGGCCACCTGAGCACACTGCTGGCTCATATTCAGCCAGCTGTGAATCAACACCTCCAGGTCCCTCTCTGCCCGGCAGCTTTCCAGTCACTCTTCCCCAAGCCTGTAGTGCTGCCTGGGGTTGTTGTGACCCAAGTACAGGACCCAGCACTTGGCCTTGTTAAACCTCATACAATTGGCCTCAGCCCAATGATCCAGCTGGTCCAGATCCTTCTGTATGGCCTTCCTACCCTCCAGCAGATCAACACTCCCACCCAATTTGGTGTCACCTGCAAACTTACTGAGGGTGCACTCAATCCCCTCATCCAGATCATTGATAAAGAAATTAAACAGAACTGGCCCCAATACTGAGCCCTGGGGAACACCACTCATGACCAGCCACCAACTGGATTTGGCTCTGTTCACCACGGCTCTTTGGGCCCAGCCCTCCAGCCAGTTCTTTATCCATCGCATAGTACACCCACCCAGGCCATGAGCTGCCAGCTTCTCCAGGAGAATGCTGTGGGATACGGTGTCAAAGGCCTTACTGAAGTCTAAGTACACAACATCCGCAGCCTTTCCCTCATCTACTAGTTGGGTCATCTTGTCATAGAAGGAGATCAGATTGGTCAAACAGGACCTGCCTTTCATAAACCTATGCTGACTTGGCCTGATCGTATGGTTCTCTTGTATGTATCGTGTGATGTTACTCAAGATCATCTGCTCCATGACTTTGCCCAGCACAGAGGTTAGAACAATAGGTCTGTAGTTCCCTGGATCACCCTTCCGGCCCTTCTTGTAGATGTCAAACTTATACGCTGTCAAATTCTGTGTGACTATTTCAAAGCATAATTTACTACTTTGAATGTGTAGAGTTTGACCATGATTTATCAGGTTTGTCTTGTTACTTGAAGAGGAGCACACCAATATAAACTTTCTCACCTGGAAAAAGAATATGGACTTGTCTTTTTGCCCTATCAGGAAGGCTTGCCCAACACTGCTATTGTGAAATCTTATTTTTTCAAAAAGTATAACTTCTCTCTTAAGCATTTGAAACTGAACTATCACAAAGCTATAAAATTATCTTGCTATAAAATTATTATTCTTTAGCAGAAGCCATTTGCTAGTAAGTTCTTTGGAATTGAATGTAATAATATTAATTTTTATTTATTCAATATTTTATATCCAAAATATACAAATACAATAGGTCATTTCTTCTAGGGAAGCATAGTATTTCTTTGCAGCAATTTCCTAAAATACCTTTAGTTGGTTTAATTGAATAGAAACCTGTCCTTTCTCGTAAAGGAGTACCATGATATGGCAACATGTCTTACTGAAGATTAAAACAGCATCAGAAAAATTATAGGAAGTGTTACTGGACAGAAAGTGCCATATTACAATGCAGGAAAAGCACATAAAGGAATTTAAAATTTTTAGCAAAACTGATTAGACAGAGTAGTTTGGAAGTGACCAAGAATATTAACATTATTTTGTAATATTTAATCAATAAAATCCTTTATTGTATGTGTCTAGAGTTACAATTTGTAATGTATGTGAAGAAATTGCAAATGTAAACTTCATCTCAAGTGTAGACCTTGATGAAACTTGGTTTTGTTTTCTGTTTGGTTTTCCATTAAGGCATCATGCTTGCTTTGTACTTGTATCACCTGCACCATCATCCTTCTGTAATGAAAGGTTATCTTCAAATAATCACAGGAAAATTAAATCTAATTTTAGAATAATTATTACTTTTAAGAGTCTAGTTCTTTCTAGTTTTGTTTTATTAGGTGTTTTGCAAACTTCTTTCCTACTTCTTGTTGACTTTGCACTTAATCCTTTATGCAAAATTAAGCTTTTTCTTACAGGCTGAGAGACTTGAGGTTATTCAGCCGGGAGAAGAGAAGGCTCCTTGGAGACCTTATAGCAGCCTGCCAGTACCTAAAAGGGCCTACAAGAAAGTTGGAGAGGGAGTTTTTACAAGGGCATGTAGTGACAAGGTGTAATGGCTTTAAACTGAAAGAGAGCAGATTTAGATTAGATGTAAGGAATAAATTCTTTGCAGGTGGTGAGGCACTGGAACAGGCTGCCCAGAGAAGCTGTGGAGGCCCTATCCCTGGCACTGATCAAGGCCAGGCTGGATGGGGCTTTGAGCAACCTGGTCTAGTGGAAGATGTCCCTGCCCAGGGCAGGGGGTTGGAACTACATGATCTTTAAGGTCCCTTGCAACTCAAACCATTCTATCATTCTATGATTTTCCTTTATTTGTTTTCTTAAAGTTTTTCTTTTAAAAATATATTTGTGTTTTGATGAAACTTCTTTAGACAAAAAATGAGAGGACTAGGTAAAAATAAATTTTGCTTCTGCTGGACATTTTTTTTTTAATTGCTTCTCTCACCTTCACAACAATCTGAGTGCATTTTTATAAGCATGTTGAGAAACTGTAGGTGACACAGGTGTGTCTTGTGTGCCAAGAGGAAGTCATCCTTACAAACGTAGTAAGTTTACCTCTTTGCTAGAATCATTGCTGTAGTCTGACTAATCAGTATGTGAAGACAGAACAGCCTAATATATAAACCTGATACTAGTCTTAAAAGGAAGAGCAAGCAGGAGGGAAGCAGAGGCGGGGGGCAGCACTAGATACAATCAGAAGTAGCAAAAAAACTCATCATTGCCCCATCTTCTGTAGTGCCATGGTGGAGCTGATCCTTGCCAAAAGGTGCATCGTCAGTGCTGTGGTCGTTGTTATGATTGCATGTATCAAATGGTGAGCAAGAGTTCTGAGGGTTTCTTCTGAGGGGTGTTGTGGTTTCGCCTTCCTGCCAACCTGCTGAGTGAGGCAGCTTATTAATGATCCTTCCCTTGATGGGGAGTTCAAAAGTGACGTGAATTTGCAAGATGCATTTGGATGCTAGAGAACAAACAGAACTCCTATATGCATAATATAAGGAGCAAGCAGATTTTGTCTTTCATATGTACATGCTATTAGACACCAACTGTTCTTGTTATTTTGAAATTATTTTAGAAATCCTTGCAAAGTCGTGTCTGAGATTTCCGTTGTGTTTTGAAGCAAACATCACTCTCAGGTAATCATGTTCAGCATTTTAAAACTTTGGCTCTTGTTATCAGAGGTCACAAGGATTTCATTGCTGCATTAGAAATCTATAAGAAAGACTAAAGAAACAACCTTTGAGTGAAAGTGTCTGGAGTTTGTATCAGTACATTGCAAATGGTTCAATAGATTTAACACAGATTTAGCAAAACTGACAAAATCTTCTATTGATTGTAGATAAGTATTTTATTCTGTAATTATAGAGTGCGTAAGATCGTATTTTAAGAGAGTTGGTTGGGAGGCTACGTGAGTTGTATTGAGAGCTGGTGATACTTGGGTTAAAAGGTCAGGAGGTCACTGAGCTCCCTTAGGAAAACAGTCGTATACAGTTTCAAGTGTAGAAAGAAAGTACTTTAAACTTGTTTACTAAGGTACTCTGAGTTTAAAACATAAAACTGCTGTATTTAGCTAAATATGTCTTGTATGTGAAATATTTCCGACACTGCTTTCCACTTGTGTCAGAATTTGTAGTTTCTTAACCCAAGTAGTGTAAACAAATTGTTCCGTGTATTTTACAAGTGCATTTTCTGGAAAGCTTTCTGATCAGTGCATGGGGTAGATTTCAGTCTGAAATTAATATTTCTAGATACGTTCTTCAACTGTTTTAGTTCCTCAGGTTTGTTTTTTTATTTTTGAGCACATATTCTGAAACTTTGTGTTTACTATAAAATATGTATGTTGTCCTGTTGTATTTGGAGATGGTATCTTTCACTATCTTAAAGGCTGTACTAATATATTAGGTCTGTCTTTTTTTTTTTTTTAAGCTTACCTTGATTCCGGGGTGTAAATGGAAGACTGAATTGATTCAGTGGAAGAGGTTTTGGCATGCAGGAACACATTAATACAAAATGTAGCATTCTAGTAAAAAAAGAAAAGGGCCAAAGAGCAGAGGTTGCACCAGGGGAGTGGTATATCAGGGAGCTGCATGTCTTGTATTGTTTTTCAAAGCTGACAGGGAGAAAATGGAATTAAATGTTTTAAAAAGATTTGGAGTTCCAAGACCATCATATTGTTGTTGAAAACCTTATGATATTATCTTCATTAATCAATGAGAAATCACAAGTTTCCTATCTGTTATCTGTGTTCTTTTCCTTATTGACAGTGAAACAGTAAATAACCAGTGAGAGATCTCAACTTCAAAGAAAATAAAAAAGGCATATTCATCTTTGAATAACAAATTCATTCATATAGGTATATAGTTACTACTTCTTGAGTCTTAGGAGACAGTTTCATTGGAATATGTGGAATAAATTGCTTTCACCTCTATAGTATCTAATAAGCCCCCTTAACACCATGATAGCACTTAAATGTAGAATAGGTTTGAAAGAAGAAAATAAAACTGTGGTTTTTCCACCTTGGGAGATTCGGATAGGCTTTAGAAGTTCCCAGCAGATGAAGGTGTTTTTCTGTTGATGGTTTTGTGCTTTTTTTGCTGCTGCAAATAATACTGTGTTCTAATAGATATTTGGGTTCAAATCCCTGCAGACAAAAACCATGAGGAAACTCAGCAAGTAGTAAATTCGTTTCTGAGTTACCATGTTACTGTACTACTACATACCTCTTGATTTCATTTGAGCAGTTGTGTTTTGCTGTGTTTCATGGTGTAAATACACTTTTACATCACTACATCCGGTGATGTAAATACATTGGGTAGGATGTTCTTTGCATGTGCCAAAAGACATTGAGCTATATAGAGAGTCCCTGGCTAATTTCTGCAGCTCTGGGATGAAACTTTCAGTACCTCGACTTTCTTTTCTAGCGCTTCCTTTTGTGAGCATTAGCATTTGGTATCTATTCTGTTACTCGCAGACCGCAACATACACAAAATAATAAGAAACCTAACAACAACGAAAAAAAAATAATGTAAACTGAAAATAATCTTGTTACTTTATTTTTTGTTCAAACCTGTGTCTTGAGCAGACTCGTTTGAAAATTATTAGCTAGAAAGTGTGAATCCTAGTTTTATTTTGTAACTTTTTGGCATGCACTTGATCACAGCATTGTTTTTCTTAAAATAAAAAAGACTGAATTAATAGTCCACAATCAGTGGTTATTGATTTCTGAGAATTACACTGATTATTTCCAGCTGGTGCAGCAGATTTTATTTTATTATCTGTGTATATTCTTGGCCAAAACCTGTTGTGTTTCATCTCAAGATATAAATTACTGAAATAGTAAGGTCAATTACTAATTAATATTAGTAATTAACTCCATATAAACAAAATGCATTGCTCTTGGCAAGCAGCTGGGAAGGTAAAGTCCTTGCCTAGAAGAGCTTACAGCTAACACAATGCAAAATAGGTATGATCTGCATTATTAAAAAATGACATTTATAAATACATGTGTCTGCATGTATCTAAAATGTGTGCAACTATGCATGTATGCAAAACTTTGCATTCTTTTCATAATCTTGTGAAAAATATATAATTTTGGTCTGATTACTTGTACATATTAACTAATAAGATTTTTTGTACTGTATTTATAGTCATATTTGTGGCAAGAATAGAGTTTTTTCCAAGGAATGTTGGATGAAGAAAGTATAGCATTAGAAACAAGTATCATGAATGTGACAGTTCTCTTTGTGATTCCTGAAAAGGGCACATAAATGTGTATTTTCTCCAGGTGTATTTCCGCATGCAGTTAACACACTTCCTTGATAAAGTCTTTTTTTTTTTTTTTTTTTTCAGCCTTTCATTCTTCCCTCCACATTTTTGTTTATATTTGTGTGTATGCTTGCATGCACTATATTTAGTTTTCCAGTGTCTGTGGTGGCATTCATAGTCATTAAGTGATGAAGTATCATACACAAGGTTAAATAGCGACTCTCTTAGAGTTTGTAAGCTGGAGTTTGCCATTAATGGTTCAATGGTTTCTGTACAAGTGTTTTAAATCTTGAATTCAGCTATTCCATTTCATGGGTAAAGAATTTGAGAGATCCTTATTTGGGCAGTTCCATTAGAGTAGTGGCCTTTGTCTCAGCCTGTTTTCAAACCACTCTTGTACCCTGATAGTCTTTCCCTTTTTGTTCCCCTCACTTGCAACTGGCTCACTTCCCTCTTCCATTCCATGCCGAATGAGTTGCACACCCTCAGAATGACTTCTTCATGCAGTTCTCCTAATTTCTAAATGAATACAGCTGTATGTATATAAAACAGTAGCACCTAACTTAAAAAAAAAAAATCTGAAACTTTATCTTTGCCTCATTTTGTCCCCATATGTTTAGTTTTTTTCCTCTGTTTCTTTTTGTCTATTCTTTGAAGTCTTCTCACAGTAACAAGAATTAACTATTTCTTATGCCTTTGAGTTTTTAGAGTTTGTATTCCCACCTATGCCATCTGTGGGGCTGGAACCTGGATGGAAACAGACTTCTTTGGTTCCATATTTTGACTAGGTGTAGTCACTACTCAGAGTTACTATAACTGGCCAAAGCCTCTATTTCCCACCAGTGACCTACATGTCAGAGCACCTGTACAGAGATACAGAGAACAGCATCCACTCTGATCTCATCCTGATGGGTGCTGGCAGTCTCCTGCACTCCACTGTACCCTCTGCAAAATCTGTACATGACAAATCTGACAGGCTGCCTTTCTCCTGGAAAAAAAAAAAAAAAGCGGGAACTGCTTGAATTGCATCTCAAATCACAAGATACTGCATTTACTGTATCACATCAGCCCTAGCTTCTAGTATCTCTAATCTGCCAGAGGGTTTCTTCAGGGGGAGACTCTGCTCACCTGACCCAGTTGGGGTGTCAGAACTAAAGCCATTTGCAGCAATGGAGAGAAAGATGCTCCATGAACCATATAAACTCATCCAACAGGCAATGAATATCAGCTATATGATGGTACCTTGGGATTCTTCTGCCATTTGAGTGATTTTTCTTTGGTCTCTCTTCCTACCATGTATAGCTGCTGTAGCTGCTGCTTTGCCTAGCTGGATAATAGGAGTTCTACATTAGTGTTTGCAACAACTTTTTACTATTGGTTCACTTTTCTTTTTCTTAAGCTGAACTAATTAATTGTTGTAATCTCATCATTTGCTTTTTTCTTTTTAATATTTATGAAATATTTTTTCTGCTTCTACATTTGTGAGTTTATACAGTGTGTTAATTAAGGAAAGCAGCAGACCTAGATCAGTGCTGTAGCAAGAAAGCTTACCAACCAACGGTTTGATATACTATATTAAATCCTAGAGCAGCACAATTTATTAACTATCTAACTTTTCAATACTGCAATCTATTAGTACTCTCTTTTAAGATCATTTCAATTATTATGGTTTCTCTGATTTGTGCAAAGTCTTTAGATGTTCCGATGTTATAATCCTATAGTGTTGCCAGAAATATCAGCAGATTTTGCGTTGAGAACTGAGCTACAGAGAATTAAATAGGATTGACCCCCCTCTATACAGGGAGAGGGACTTCTGGGTTCAAACCCATGCGAGTATGAGAAGAGGTGGTACAGCTGCTGGACATTGGGTGGTTTGACTCTCAACAGAAAGGCAACCTGTCTTGGGAGCGGTGCTGCAGGAGGCCGCTTTGAAGAACTCAGTCAAGAGCTGTCTAGGATTTCACTAGATGAATTTGGTGAATTGGACAAAACAGCTTTTCACACAACCTGGATTTTAAGTGCAGTCTGCAGATAAAGGTGCCTTAAGGTGGGATGGAAAAATTCAGTGTTCAGTAGCACATTGAAAGAAACTGATTTAGGTTCTGTATTTCAGAAGTGAAATGTTAGAGCAGTCAGGCTCAGGATGGCCTCAGATTAGATTTTTCTGCAGGCTAGTCCAAATTCTGCTCTATCCACACAAGTTTTCTCTCTGATACCATTAAGAATCACCTTGCCCTCTTCAGCCCACCACTTGCTTGCTATTAGTTTTTGTCCATTTTGTTCATTTATCCACAACTGCCTTTGCTCTGCTTGAAGGCTACCCTGAGGCTTCCCACCCGTGTCATGATACCATGATGCAGCTTCAAAGTGTGAAGTCTTGAAGCATTCTGGAATACAGCAGAGAGAGCTGTAACTGGTTGAATAAAACAAACATAGTTCAGATATCCCAAACTTCAGTGCCTTGGGCAAACACCCTGTTTGCTTTTCCGTCATTCCCCTTCAGGGCCTGCTTTGAAGGAGACAACACTGTGCCAGGCATCGACTTCGGAGGAGCAATGGTCCTGCATGTATCAGCAGATCTGAAGATTTTTTCCAGTGATTAGAGGAGTCATCTTGAACTTAGAGTTTCAAGGGCTGAGAATGTGCATAAATCAGTGAAAACTTTTGTAATTGAGGCAACAATAGCAATTTGGAGTAACATACTTGTTTTAATACCATTTCAAAGGTAGAGGCAGGCAGTAGATATGTGTTTTATCTACACTGTTGCCAAAATGCAGACCTCAGTACTTGGAGCATGGTTTTGGGGTGTTGTGTGTTTTGTTTTGTTTTTTTAGCCGGTACCATCCAATATTAAAATAAAGATATTCTACAGTCACCAAAATAAAGGGCATCAAAAGCCAAAGCAACAATGAAAAAAATCTCCCTGTGCTTTGACAGGGTGTTGCAATATGTGGGGCTAAAATTATCTGCATATTGCTTTAACTGTGTCTGGGCGTATTTGGGGATAGATGTTGGAGATGCGTCTTTCATATGCAGACAAAAAGCAAGTATAGTAAACTCATTGAAATGACAATGTAATTAATAAAAAAATATTTATAGGCATTTGTCAGCTACAGAATTACAGAATACATCATAAGCTGCAAAATCCAGCTAAGAAACAGTAAATATTTGGATAGTTAATCCATCTCAAGTCTATGCTTAATTACATTGCTGACTTGAACTTGAAAGTGCAAACTGAAGAACCGGCATACCACTAAGCTGATTAAGTTGCTAACAGCCTCTAAAACATATTATACAGCCATTCCACTTCTGCCTGCAGCTTCATGCTTTTCTTACACTGATGCACGATGCAGCCATGTTAGCTGAATCAGTGAATCAAATCAATGAAAAATAAAACCAGACAATAGAGAAAGGGAAAAATAAGGGGGGCAAGTGTAGGAATAATTTATATTAGTTTAGATTTCTGAACTGGGACCAGTTCAGGAAAGGTCCAGTGCTGGTGCAGAGGAGGGAAGCATATGGAAAAATCTACCGAGATTGCCTTTTGAATATCAGCTTGCGTGTGTGCCTGCATAGCTGTGGTATGAATTGTATTCTAGATTATTTTAACGGTACTGGGTATGCTTACAGCATAGCCACAATGCTGCCTGCAGTGGACACATGCAGATATACCTGGGGAAAAGCTTAGATCTCAATTCAGTTCATTTTCCAGTACTTTTTTAAAGACCTCACTTCTTTTACTGGATAGTGACTTGAATTGGCAACACTGTCTGGGTTTACATTTACAATTATTACACAAGTTAATTCTTCATTTCCACTGCTCTGAAGAAGAAAATATATATTGCCCTTATCACTAAGTACTATGCCACTGATATTCCCAGAAAGAAGCTGAATTTTCTTCTGCCAGTTAGAAAGTCTGCAGGCAAAGGATTTAGTTTCATTCCAGGTAAATGGTGCATGGGCTTGTATAGTGCAAACAGTAACCTTGAGTGCTATTTGATACCACAGCAAAAGATTTCTTCAGAGTACAAGAAATCTTATAAATGACCTCATGCATGCTGGTAATTCTGGATTTCCTGCTAAGCCAGAGTAAACAGAAAGAATGTAACAACAACTGCAGAAGAGATCTCACTAAGAAATGCAACCATAGCAGAATCACAATTTAATTCTAACATTAAGGGCCATGGTAGGTAAGCTTACCATCTGTAAGATAAAAGCTTATTTATGGAATACTGTGGTTAAGGGGCATGAATTCTTTATTTGCATTTTTAAATTAAGGAAACAGGGGAGAATAATTTGTATAGTTCAGATATTCTAGAAGGAAATTAATTTTATTCTTATGCCATTTTCTTAATCATGCTCTTTTCCCTAAAATGTTGATTTTGCTAGTCAAGGCTTTGTGCTAAATACCACTGCAAAAATGGTCCCAAGTTTTTCCAGAGCTGTTCATGATCTAAAGCTCCAATGGACTTTCACTGGAGCAATGTATGTTTAGCACTCCAGAAATCAGGTCCATAATAGCCTCATCCCTCTGTATTGCTGATATTATTTTTAAAAAACCTTTGAGAAATACTATCTTAAAGGAAATTATGAATTCAAACACTTTTCTGAGAAAAATGCCACCAATTACCATTCTTTCTTAGTCTCTACTAAAAGTCACAGTAATATTAATTTTTATTTGCTGCATTTTCTATACACACACATATGAAAATATATACAAAGGTGCATGACTCAAGCTGTGCAAATAATGGAATTTTGGTCCAGCTCCCAAACAATGTAAAAAGGCCCGAAGAACCCTCAGATGATTTATTCTTACTGAGCCAAATTTTTTCTTTCAAAATTCATGATGAATAGATAAGTTGAGAAAAAGTCTTCTCTGAAAAGCTACCTCTTCTAAAGTTAAAAGCAATATATGTGAGGGAAGTGTTAGTTGTCTATAATTTAGAGAAGATGGATGGTGTTTCTGAAAGTAACAGAATGAAAGGTTTTAAAAGTCAGAAAAATAAAATTACCCATCAGTCAGTTTTAATGAAATAAATAGTTGAGAAAAAACCTCAACTCTTGTGCATGGTTAGAAAACAGATGTGAATAACAGCTGGAATAGCTTTATCAAGAATAATTCATATCAAACCACTCGATGTTGAATTTGTTACAGAATAATGGGCTTTGTGGATTGAAACATGGTGGTGTATATCACATATCTTAAAGTTGTTGATACTGTCTTAGATGAGATTCTTATAAGCAAACTAGACGATGGTAGTTTAAATAAAACCCAGGTAAGGCTGTTAAAAAACTGTGTGGGAAACAAGGTGTTTTCAGAAAGGTTAGATAGTACCTGCCTTCTAGTTAGATAGTATCTCCCCTTAGAAGGGATGTAGGTTACCAGATTGACTTCTTATAATCCCTTCTGGTCCATTTTTCTGTTTGTGTATAGTCCTGTCATTTCATGAAGACATTTGTAATACAAAAACCAAAAGTATAGAGACATTTAAATTACTAAAGATATTCCAGTATTCTCTGGTAGCTCAAGAGTATGGAACATTAAATTTTATTTCCAGTTCTAAGGGTAAATCTAACCATAGTTAATCAAATTGTAACCTCCCTTCATCTTCCACCTGTACTGTAATCAGGTTCACTGGCTGTTACTGTAGTTTGTTTTTCTCTGCAAGGCTAATGTTGTAGAAAGACAGGTCAAATATCACTAAATTCAAGGGGAAACACAACCAAAAAAGCTAACAGAAAATATTGTTACTTTTCCATTTCATCAATGATACATCTATCTCAATAGAAAAGGTGATAGATAAAATTGGTAGACTATCTTAAGGCTACACATAGTTTCCTACATAAATATTATTTAAGTAAGTTTAAATGTGGTCTTTTTTCATTGGAATTTAATATAGTTAGTATTTTTTGGTAATTAACTGAGTGTGCTTAACTGTTAGACATCTTTAGCTTTCAGACATGTTTGTCAGTGTGGAAGTTTTAAGACATTTAGCTATGGCCTTTCATTTTCTCTTCTATTCTTCCATTTCCATAGTGATTTATGATCAGTATTCTTCTGTTCATGTACATTCCCAACTACAATGTATTTTAGTATTATAGAAAGCAACTTTAATTTACCTTTACAATTTTTTTTTCTTCTATACATTGTTTTGTATTGTGCTTTGTTATTCTGTAGTGAGATGCACTAAATCTAATGCAAATTCACAAACCATGTTAATTTTTTTTAAGAATTTAATCAGGAGTTCCTCATAAGGTGTTATATTTTGTATTAGAATAGGGAAAAGAAAGGCATGCATTGCACAGTACTGATTTTTAATTGAAAAAAAAGTTAATTTAGGTCTTTCATTATTCAGTACTTGGTTTTAATAATTCTATTACATGCTTCATAGTTTTTTCTAAATATTTTAGGTTTTAATTGAGCACATATCCTATAAATACTGAATTGAGATAAGCGTCTAAAACAGTAAACTATATGAAAAAAAATACTATGACAGAAAAGCAATTACTTTCTTTAAAACCTGCATAATATCATGGCTAGCACAATGCACCTTTTGGCTGCTGCATCACTCTCCCTGTTCGTCTGGAAAACATTAAAAAGAAATCTAGATGAGCACCAGTGTTTAATTTTCCCTGTGCTAAGTTTCAGGCTTCTTTACAAAGAGGTTCAGCTGCTGAGAGTAAGAAGGGAATATTAGATTTTTGATTGTCTGTTTGGAACAGCAGAGGCCCAGGATTCCATTCAGTGACCCCTCTGAACCTTCCTCACACAAAAGGTGTCCAAGCTCTCCCTCGTGGCTGAAATGCACTTTTCACTATGCTTGGAGTTTATTTTCAATGTTTTAATAGAGCAAGTGACAGACATGGGATTATTTTCCAGATCAGTTTTATTTCAAATTAATTTGTCCAGTTATAGTTGAATGTCTCTTCCTGTATGTGAGGAACTGGAATTTGCTGTGTACGGTCATCGGCTGTTTGATGATTTGCACTTTGGACTCCAAAACTGAAGTCCTACAAGCTATTTCTAAAAGAACAATGTACTTAGGAATTTCATTTAGACTTCATCTAAGGCCACTACAGCATAAGCTGTAGGTTTTTATCCATAGTAATTTCTGCTTTACTTAACAGTTTCTTAACATTTTCACCTCTTTGGTTCCTAAGTTATGTACAAAGAATTCTTATAGCTTTCTTTTAATTGGCTCCAGTTCCCCTCGAAACAGTTAAACTTTTTTTTTAAATGATAATTTTATGTTCCAGAGATGGAGCTATCTGATTCTCACACAGAATAAAATATTTAGAACACATTTTATTGTTATACTACATGTTTTTCCAGTGTTTTTTAGAATACGTTAACTAATAACTTCTACCTTTTTAAAATGTATTTCTTTAGTAACCGCTACTATTTGATACCTCTAAATCTAAAACAAGAATGAATGCTGAAAACTTCCTATCATGGAAAATACTCCTGTGTTGCTAATTCTAACTACGTCATTAGTTAACAAAAATATATGAGAATTTTTCAGTGTTGGCTCTTCAGACTAAAAGGCCATGACTAAATCTGTGAGCAAAATATCAGAACCTCCTTCATGTCCTGTGGCATTGTGAAATTCCATCCTACAAGCAGTTCAAACTAAAACATCTCTAAATGCATATTTTATCATTTTAAAGTAAATATGCATAATCAGCCCAAATATATTTATACTATTATATTATTTGTTTGTTATCACTATTTGTTTTGCTTTAAGGAAGCAAGACTTCCTGCTGCCAACTGAATCTGAGAGCAAAAAGTATGTGCTAAAGTCTGTGTAATCTATCAAAATACAGGACTTTATCTCATCTGGGGTTGATACTCTTAACCAACACCATTCATACTTCTTTAACTGTAATATATTTAATTTGTATCATTGAAGAGTAGTGCTCGTTACTTTGAGAGGAGGAGAGGTCCATGAAGTTAGGTGTACAATCCATGCAGGGGTCTAAAATCCTGAAACAACCTCACATCTTTCTCAGCAGGAAACCATTTATGGTTGAAAATTATGTTTAATTCTTGTCAGGCTCTATTAATGTTTTATTATATTATAATCTAAAATTCCTGTATTTTAAAATATTTTTAACTTTGTGCTGTGAGTAGTATTTTAATTTTGTTGTCACCATTGTTGTGCATCAAGTTTTTTCACCTTCCAATAGTGTGTCCATCAATTTAGGCACTTAGACATTTCTTTGTAGGCTTGGCTAAACATGCACGAATTGTAGAAGTTAAACTGCTAAAGTGCAGAATTCTTGCATGCTAAAATGAACTGTTATTGTAAGTCTGTTCGCTTACCTTCATTAAAAATTTGCAAAGCCTTTGTGAACTGTTTAGCCTGTCAGTAATATGTATACAGGGATGTTTGTGTGAGATGAGGAAATTTTCTGTACACAAGCCTAATAATACGAAGCACGTATTCAGATGGATTCATCTGTTCATGTCCATATAACAGAGGTTGCTGTTCACAAAAGAAGGCTTCAGGCATCAATCCAGGATCTAGGAAAATGAGTTTTCCTATGAGCTGACACTGTTCTACTGAATCACAGATTCCAATGGGTTTAACTATCTGGCTGTCTTTTTTATCCCATGAAGTGCACTATAAGGCAAGAGAATATTTTTTTGGTACATCTAATCCTCAGAAGTTAAAAAATGACTTTTGTGCTCTGTTCATACATAGCACATAAGAAAGACAATGCTGTTGGATACAGACCTTCAGCCCTGAAGAATTTGTCATGTATAATATAATATTGAAAAAAATATCATCTTTCCTCTGATAAAACACTCTGAATGCTTTCTGAATGCATTGTTGCATTTTAGTTAATTAAGTCTGTTGATTTTGCTATGATGAAAACTATGATACCAGTCAAAAACATTACGCAAAAATGAATATATACAGTGCCAAGTCTAACATGAAGAGCATTGCATGCTTACTAGAAGATTTCATCAACATAACAAATGTGCTTGCTTTCATTTCTAACAATTTCCAGTGTCTACTAATCTTGTTATTCTGCGTGAATAGCAAAGGTTTAGTTTCTCATAATTCTTGTAGCATTAAACATGTGAAAGCAAATTGATCACTTGTTTCCCTACTAAACACTGAAGTCTGTGAAAGGTAACAGTAAATTTGGATGTTGAGTGAAACCGATCTTACTGGGACAGTTTTCAGAAGGCAATTTTTCTTTCTTCTTTCTTTTTTTTTTTTTTTTTTAAATGTGTCATAGCTGCTTTTGCTTTCTGCTGTGGCATTTTCAATAAATTTGAGTTTAATAGGTCTTTAGAGCTGGTGAAGAATATAAATGGAAGGAGAAGGATGTGATATCCAGCTGTGCAGGCAGAGCATCGATTTGCCATTTAGAAGAGTTCTTTTGACCTTCCTGTGGATTGTCATGTGCAAAAATTAAGCTCATACATACAACTTCATAATATCAAGCTTATGCATTGAGAGCCATATTGAAGCCCTTTAGTTTCAGGGGCAGGGCATCAAGCTCTCTCCTCTCCTAGTGTGTGCAGGAAAAGAGGTAAATTAGGTGCATTTTTCTTTGTTCCTACCAACCAGAGTTGTCTGCTTAGGGGTTGACCTTACAGTGCACTGGATTTTGTTCCCCGAATAAATGAGATCAGTGATAGAAAAGCAAAGGCAATTTTCTTTACTGTCCTTTGTTTAGGCTTTAAGGTCTCTGAACCAAAAATCTTTATTGTTCTGCTATTGCTTATGGAATTTATTTCATATTGTGAGGTCTGTGTGTGCTAGCACTATATAAATGCACTCTTTGAGGAGGCATGTAGAAAAATCTAAAAGGACATGACAAAGAAAAGGCTCAACAGCTGATACAGCAGGAGTGCTGGGTAGCTACTTTTCCTGGATAAAAAGCTAATGCCTATTATTTTTTATTTACAGTTACTTGACTTTAATATAGAAAAGAAATAAAATTCTCTCTTCCCCTTTCACCCAGTTAATAGAGAAAATTAATAGAGAATCGATATAAAAAGTGAGGGCACTGCATTTGCCTTTTCTCTGTTTGAGGTCTATTACTCCTGCTAAAGAATGAAAAGTGTACCCTTACAAGCACAAAACATACATAAAAGCACAGTGCATACTACTCAATACCAAGTTACTCATTTTAACTTATAGCTGTACTCTGGGGAGACAAATATAGATTCTGTACCTGAGGGCTATATGCCCATTCCACAGTGCACCTCACTGTGAGTTTTGTTGTCTTTTATACCATACTGTCGGGTAGTTTAGGACCAAGTAAGGTTCCCCCTCAGCTTTCTCTCCCTGAGGCTACACAAACCCAGTTCTCTCAGCCTCTCCTTGTGTGCTGTGCTCCAGCCACCTCATCATCTTGGTGGCTCTCTGCTGGACTTACAGAGGGTGAGCAGAAGCAGAAAAATAAACAATTCTTTTGTAGATTAACTCCAGCAGAACCTTTTAATCTTGGATGTTGGGGCAAGTAGAATTACCTACTGAATGCATTTTCTGTAAAATATCAGAAGTTTGAATGTGAATTATCATCTCAGGAAAATATAATACAACTTGGCTAGATCTTCTCAATAATTAAGCAATATTTATGTAAAGAATTAATTTTTCAAACTTCAGGTTGTAATGGACTGTTTAAGTAAAATCTATTCTAAAGTTATGCAAACCAGTTTGTCTTACTCAGGGTTAAAAGGACATTCTCATTGTTTGCTACATAAATTGCAGTATCTCAGAGATATGTCACAAGGAGAGGAACATACAGTGCAGTACAGCAAGTAAAGTACATCCAGTACCAGCTTCACTTAAAGGAGATGTAATGAGCAAAATTCGTGGTTATTCATTATGTTGTTACTCAACACTTTTGAACCCAAATAATCCACAATATTTATCAAATGCAGAGCTTCTATAAGTCAGGAGGCAGCGAGAACACATTGTAGTCTGTATCTACACTCTTGATTCTTCCTACGTCTAAATCAATCCAGTGTGAAAAACAGTGCTAGTAAATGTTTGGGTTTTTTCCAGTGCTTTGATACTTTCACTGTTCTTATCTTGTAATTTTCCCCCTTTTTTTTTGTTCTCTGCACAGATTCATCCACACACTTGTACTAATGGGTGCCTATCCAAAAACATTGGATATTTTAGTCAAAATTATTCCATTTATGGAAGCCTGAGATTGAGGGGAAAGAGGAGATGTAATAGTTTTCTGAATTATTGCCTAATAAAGTAGCACAAGGTAATCAGTTTAATGGCAGTAGACATTTAATATGGTTAATTCTGATTCATGAGGTAGGCTTAGTATTTTCCACTGGGAAAGGACCAAAAACCCACAAACAAGCAAGCTTGTAGACAAATTGATATTGACCTGAATAAAAATAGGTTTCAGTTAGTTTTCAACTGAAAATTGTAAAGTTTAACTATGTCCTACCTTTTTATTCCTACATTTTTAGTCTGGTGTGAATAAATACCTAACAGCTAAAAGCAGCATTGCAAACCGATGTATTTCTTATATAGCAGTAACTCAAAAAGTCATTACTATCAGAAATATTATTTCTTCTTAGATACTTCTATTCATTAGACTCCTGTGGGTATCTCAGGGGAGACAGTTTGGGTCCTATTATTGTTTTTCACCTTTATCAACATTCTAATGCTTACAAGCTGAAGTAAGCCTTGTGCACCTCAAAGAGACAGCTCTCTACCTGCAAATGGTGATTAGTTCTTATTTGAGCCTTCTGGTTTTGTATTATCAGTCTTTCCATCTGAATTATCAGCATGTAGGCTTGATTTGAATAATTTAAAAAACAGCTACTGTTAATATTAACAAAAGAATCTGACTTTACCACCTTGAAGCTAACTTGAAATAAACTTTATGCATAAACTGAAATACTAGTAGAACTGTAAGTGTTCAGATTAATCATTTAGCCCCTGATTTCTTTCCATGCTGCATTTGACTGTTCAAATCGAGCCTATAATTCAAGACAGTAGTTTAGATTTAGACCCATTTTTAAAGTCTGATAGGTTTCGAAGATTCAGTTTAATGATAGATAATTAGCACCAGTCATCCACACTAGCTTTTTTATATCAGATTAATACATAATTATGTTGTGGTAATTTTAAAAATATTAATGATTTGGAAAGTTCTTTTTCAATGCCCAAGATCAGTCCCCAGTCTAGTGAAGAAATATGCCTATTTCTCTTCAGCTGGTTATAGTACATTACCTCATAATTCAAGAGGAATTGATTAATACTTGTGTTTACACTAAGAAATAGTATTTACTGATGTAAATCTGAATGTTGGCACATAAAGAATCTGTATTTTTTTTAATAACTTGTGTATCTTGAATTATATACTTTTGCTTCGTGTGTAACACTGGATGATTCTTCTTTTTTGCATCATCTGTGTCTTTTTCCATCCATAGAAGAGTTGCTTTTAATAGCTCATTCCCTTCGACAGGTGGATGATCACCTTTGAAAGACGTAGCACAAGACACAGTAGGTTATGTAGAAGAGTGAGGTTTGTAACCTATTGCTTAGAAGGTTTTTTTGGAAGGATTGAGAGATGTAGGTTCGAGACACACTAGTTTACAAGTGTTTTAAGTAAACAGTAAACTGGTGTCAGTGTTGCCTTGATTAAATAATTTTAATATGTATTAGTGACATATGGCTGTCTATAAAATAATGTCTATAGAATAATGCTGCTTCTTGTAAAGCGCTAAGTACTTTTAGATTCCATTATAATCAGCCATTCAGAACTTGGAAGAGTAACTAGGAAAAATATGTATTTACTCTCCTTGCTTAAGCATGGTAAGAAAATACTTTTTAATTTCTGTATTTTGCTTTGGAGATAGAATTGCATAAAACAAGTGAATTCCATTATCTACAAAAGTCTTAGTTAATATATTTTTGCTAATAGAAAAATATTTTTGTTATTTCAATGTAATATTTATAGCAATACAGAGACACTTTAATAAAATTTAAAAAAAAAAGGAGAAACATGAATGGGAAATCATGTCTGCAAGTATGTAGAACATTATTTCTTATGCCAACAAATATAAAATTTAAAATTAAAAAACCCCAAACAAACAAACAAAAACAACAACAAACAACAGCCACTATTGGTAGATAGGGAATATGCATAAGCAGAAAATAGCATCTTGACCAGTGCCTTCAAGTAAGACAGAAGAAAATACAATATTTATTCTATAGAATATATTCTTTATTTATATTGGGTAATATTTTTCACAGTTTGGTTTATTTATTGCTAAAATTAGTATATCTTCTTTTACTTCTTCGAAATTGTTGGAAAAATTCGGTCATAGAAAATATAGGATAAAGTAGAAAATGTAATGAGACAGTCATTTCATTGGAGGAAACTGAAAAAAGATTGTAAAAGACACAAAACTGGAATGTCATGTATGATTTACTCATCTTGGTTAATTAGGCTTAGAAATTATCTCATTTTATAGTCTAGCGAGACAGCTGAGCAATATTCAGAATTTCTGATATAAATGTAGGAGCAAAAATGTATTTGCATTAACGCAAGTCTGCTGGATGGGAATCGCCATTACAGTCAACAATGAGGCAATGAATCTGTGCCTAAAGCAGTGTAGTAAGGCTTTTCATAACTTTTTGTATGCATAGTAAAGAGTAAATTTGCTGGAGCATCCACAGAGATTTAAATTAATTTCAGAAAGAAAATTATTACATTAATTTGTTTTCTACAAATATAATTTTGAATTAGTTATTCAGTATGAGTTTTCCCAGTTGCCTTTAATAAAATGATAGAGATGGGCTTATGGGGAGAATCTTAATTGTTCAGCTTTCCATTTCTGTTTGACTCATTTTCAAACTTAGTTATTAGTGGGAAATAGCTGAAGTAAATGAGTGTTTGTGAACCATAGTGCCCGATTCTAAGCTTCTGCTTGGGCTTGTTAGAAGGTTAGTAGATGCTTAAAACCAGAGCATTTTAGTTTCTATTGAAGTCGGGTCCTCTGTGGAGCTCTGTTTTACGAAGAATTTTACTGTGTAAAGTTGCATAGTCACAGTTTAAAGTGAAGTTTATTATTCTTTTGACTTTATGAGCAAAGTGTGTTAATTTAAAACAGCATCTTGCAGCTCATGTTGCTCTGACTCGTGAGTAATACTGGCTCATTTTTTGCATAGTATATCTCTATAGTGTTTGAAATATGCAGGGCTTATGGTGCAGAGGAGAGTAAATGAAGAATGGTTAGCTGTCAAATACAGAGCAAGAATCAGGATGTTTATAAAACAATTCTTTTTCATTAATAATTTTCACCTGAAGGACATAATTATACAGACTACTGACAGGATAATTTCTCATTTCTTTAACAGATTAAAAGTTGTTTGTTCATTTGCTTTGCAGAAACTATGTTTCTGCAAAGGTTAAGCTTGCACTGTTGTACATAGCTAGGGAAAACTCTGTGAATGCAGAACACTACAGTATTAACACAATGTAACAGTTCTGCTAAGATGAAAAAAGGTTCATGTAGAGCTATCCCTGTAATTCGGCCCGTGAATTTGATTTTGTAGGTATAGAAATAAAATTTAATTATGAACTTCTTATTCATATGATAATTCTTCCTAATGCTACTGATTTGTCATAACAAAGTTATAGACAGAACTTTGTTCCAAACTGAAAACTAAGAGGATTTACTAATCACGTTTTATGACAGAAGTTGTAATATCAGTCATTTATAAATATCCTTTTGTTTTATTGTTTCCTGACATGACTGTTCAGAACATCACTATGCACTTTCAGCTAAGCTTACAGATTTTTGTACAAAGAATGTAAGTTTCTGCACTGTTCCTGAGACAGACTTGAACAGGAAATGTTATCTGTGGTTTGAAACCCGCTTCTCTCCTTCCATTTCTGCTGAAAAATGAAAGAAGGAAAAGAAATTTTGTGCTTTGGGACAAGCTAAATCCTTTCAGATGCATGAAAGAAAGAGTGTGCTAAGCATGCAATCTCAGCCACTTCTGAGTAACCTGATGGCAGGATAATCACTTGGGATGTAATCTGGAGTGGTACTGAGGTGAGCATAGTCTATTTTTCTTGTTTGTCAAAAAAAAGCAAACCAACAAAAAACCTCTTTACTGGAATTATTCTTATTTGTATTATAGATTCCACATTTCCATTCTCCATTTTGTTGAAACATTTCCATCAAGTTTTCTTGAGATTCAGTGCAGTATCTCAGTTTATAGGTGAGATGAGCTTTTTTAGCAGTATGGCACACAAGACCTGTGGTTTCTAGCTTCATAGGCTTGCTAGCTATGACTCTTTAGATTTGCTATGAAATTTTGACTACGAAAAATTACTGTGCTTTGGTGAGTGTTTTCCCTCATGAATCTTTTGCATCTTAAAAGCATAAAATATAGCTTTTGGACGTATAGCAAAATGTCTTAGAAAGGACTAATTGTTTGCAATTAAGGCAACAAGCTTTTCAAATTGACTTGTTGTGTAAGATCATACATAACTCAAATTTGGAACAACAATATAATTCATTTTCATATATGTCAAATTAAAATGAAATGAAGTTTTGAAGAATTTGAAATGGGTGCCCATGTGACTGTTTCTCAAGTTGTGAGGTTAACAGTTTCAATGAATAAACTAAGAATCAAGTTCTGGAATCAGGTGTCTAAAAACAAACCTGTCTTGTATGTAAAATATGTCTTAAAAAATAATTTGCAAGTAATGTGGGTTATATACATGTGTGTGCAATACAAGGACTTTTGTCTCAGAACCTGGGTTTCAAAGCCTTTCTGCTTGTGTGTTTTAAGTCTTTATTTTCCAAGACAAACCTCATGCATCTTCCCAAAGTCATTATTCTTTGCTTTAAAGAAAGAAGATTATTTTTTTCTGGGAAGTTACATGTCGTGTCTTCAGTTAGATTAAGAATTTAAAATAATTTAAATTTAAAAGTAATTAAGAATGAGTCCTTTTCAAATCTAGCATGTTTCTGTAAATTCTTAGACCAAATGATCTAAATAGAAGTGGCACAAGCCAGTCACATTGGTTCTAAAAGTTCAGCCTTCAAAATATGGCAAAGGTAAACCAGTACAGGGCACTGCAATGGAGTTTCTTTTTGCAAGAAACCATTGGGCTTCACATCAGCACAGTAACTGAATGTTGGTGTTGTCTGTGCTGCTCCTGTTTGGAGGATAAACAGGATATTATGTGTAGCTCCCAGTCTGTTGCTTTTTGAGCTCTAGGTTCATTTAAAAAGATGAAGTGCTTCTCTAACAATAAACCATTTTTAAAAATCAAGTTTTGATATGTAACTTGATTGCTCTTGGAACCAAAAAGTGATGAGTTACTTTTTTTACTTCCTTGATATTTCCAATGTAAGTGATGTTTCATTTGGGGAGGGGAGACAGGGGACAGAATGTGGGGGTGTTTGTTCTGGGTATTTGGGGAGGAGCTGAGGGGGTGGTGTCAGCCTTATTGTAAACCTTAAATTAGGCCATAATTTATTATGTTTTTATTTGATTCTACCATGTAGCATAAATAATTATGTTGTGATAATTTGGAGGGTAACCTCACCAGCATGGAGTAGAGGAGGTTAATAACTTTGCTCAATCTGCTAGCATCTGCTGTGGTTTTTTCCATTAGATTATGGTGTTTGGGGTTTTTGTTGGTTGTTTTGTGAGGTTAGCTGGTTGGTTTGGGGTTTTTTGTGTGTGTTTTTTGTTTGGTTTTGTGGGGTTTTTTGTTTGGGTTGGGTTTTTTGGTGTTCTGTTTTGTGGTTTTGTTTGGCTGTTTTTTTGTGGTGTGTTGTTTTTGGTTTTTTGTTTTGTTTTTCAAGACTGCTCCTGGGTCTATTGCTTCACAGGCTGTGCTGATGCATGAGGCTATTTCAGCACAGGTGCAGAAATTTTCAGATCTTGCAGAATTTCGTGAGGTTTCTGTTAGCTCAGTTCCTATGAAGCCCTGTGGATTTAGGTTCTTCTGCTAGATACCAACCACTTTGCCTAATTTGGTACCAGCTGGAAATTTGCTCAAAGTGCATTTTGTTTTATCATCCAGGTCACTTACATAAAGATCCTGGTTGATCATACCAGCTGGGATGTCCTATTTTCTGCTGTCTGCCAACCCAACATGAATCCTGCTAGTCCAGCTGTTTTTCAAGGCATCTGTGTCTTCCTCCAGTTCATATTTGCTCAACTACCAAATGAGAACCATGTTGCCACAGCATCAAAAGTTTTACTGAAGTTGAGGCATATTACTTATGTGGCATTCCTACAATCTGTATAGCCAATAATTTCACCATGGCAGGCGGTCAAATTGGTGATGTGTGAGTTGCCTGAGGTTAAATACATGTTGACTCTTCCTAATTGTCTTGCCTTTCATGCGTTTAGAAATGGATTCCAAGAGGATGTGCTTCACAATCTTTCCAGGCACTGATTTACCTGTTCAAAGCTGACGATAAATACATCAGTAGAGCATTCATTCTCAAAATTAATCTGTGGTACCTTGAAAATCTAGGATCCATCATAGTATAAGTATATATTATTTTGCTTGTAGTAAATTATCCACCTTTGTGCTGCTGATTGGCGGCACAATAACAGGAGGATATGTGTAGCTTTTCAAGGAAAGATCTAATACTTTAGTTCCAGTCTCTGTACAGTTGGGACTGATAAAGCTTAACTTCTCCTTCACATTTAAGGGAGATTTTCAGATGAAGGTCTTTACACCGGTAGAAAATAAAGCTTCCAAGAAAAGGGAATAAAAACATTATTATACTAAAGGTTACTATTGTTCTAATTATAATTCATATCCAATAATGAACACCTTGTTCAATAATATTTAATTCAAATCATGATGCTGAATATAGAATTACATATTGAGAGAATTCATTAGAAGTTTTTAAAGTAAGCGGAATAAATGTACCTCAGAGAATGTACTTGATGAATCTGTAACAGTATTTAAATTAGATCAGTAAAGTATTATGGAAAATCCACAAGGGATGCACAATTAGGCAAATAAACTGTTCAAGGCCAAGAGCTATTGAGCATTTATTGTACATCGCTTTCTTGTATACTGTTTATGCAAAACAGGTGAATGGCAAAAAAGTAACACTATGCAGAGTTTAAAAAAAAACAAAGCAGAGATGAGGGCTTGAATTGTAAGGAAAAAAAAGTTTAAAAAATTGTACGCATGTTTTATAAAGCATATAGTTTATTTGCCTTCTGAGTGAGCCCATTCATAATCTGCTTGTCGTTTCCTAAACATGGATACTGGCCTTTCTGAATTGACAAAAATATATAAATGTAATGGTTATAATACCTTTATTGGGAGCACTGCTATCTGTAACTATGCACCATTTTAAGAAGGCTATCTTCATTTTTCATCTTTATGTGCTATTTATTATTTAACTGTGCCAGAGATATATTTGCAATAGTTGATAAAATATGATGCATATATTACATTTGTCTCTTCGGGCTTTTGGAGGATGTCATGAAACTTGACACTTTTCTGTTCTCTCCCATGTTTTCTGATAGGTTTGCAACTAGAGATACATCTACATACATTTAGTATGTTGTTGTACCATGAGTAGTCATAATCAAGCTAACCTTGTGCTGGTTAATTCATGCCACATCAGCTACAGCACAGGGATTCAACTCTCAGTGCTGAGGTCCTTGCCAGGATGGTATGACATGTCCTGTGCTGCTGCTTTTTCTCAGTCTTTGCTACCAAACTACCTAGAAAAAGTCCAGATTTTCTACCTACCCACATGGAGTCATACCTGCTAAATCTAACAGACACATGGCTGGAGACCCTTCTTCCTATTTTTGTTCACACCTGTCCATATTTTTTTTTCCATGCTGCCATAGTACTTTGTATGAGGTCAGGGACTATATGTAATTATAGCAGTCTTGGGTCTAGTTATTTTTCAAATACAGAACAGCTAAATTATGTACATACATTAAACTGTGAAGCCTGAAGGTCTAGGTGTCAATTTTTCCTCCTGTAAATGTATTTTTGCAATTTTTTTTTAGTGAAGTGTACTTATTTGTCCAGTGACTATTACCTAATAGTCTGTGTAAGGAGGCTTAAAAGCAAAACCAGCAAAGTTTGTAGTGCAAAATCTCTTCCTAGAGATTAGTCACTATTAACAGATTATCAACAAAATGCATCTGAAGACTTTCCCTGGGCCAGACTGTACCTACGTTTCTCTGGTAGGAATGGTTGTTCTAATCTTAAAATCCTGTCTTTCCCTAGGGAGCCACTCCTATGCCCTTTGATGCAAGGGAGGGAACAATCCACCTGCATCTGTGAATCAGCAGTAGCCACTTAACCTCTTCTCAGCAGGAGAAGCACCTGCTTAACAGCATGGGGCATTGCTGGGAAAATTATGAGCCTGCTAGCTTATATGTTAACAGTGATTAATATTTGGTATTACTCTTTCAATATGTAGGAGGCATTACTGCTGTTGAAAAGCTGCCTTAACTCCAGCTGCTGCTCCTACAGAGATCACTCTCATTTAGAAGTTGCAGTTACACAGTGCTTCTACCAAGAAAGGAATCGGAAGCATCTTGCAGGGCTTAGAAAACAGACACATAGTTAACATACTTAAAAAAAAAAAAGCAAACACCAACATACATATCATCTTTATGAAACATTACGAGTAGGGGCTTTCTGTCTTCTAAAGTGTGTGTGTGAAGGGGAGGCATTAATACTTGCCTGCTTTTGCAGAGATTGAAGTTTTCTGATAGTCTATGGAAACACTTGTTTTAGTTTCAGGAAGAGAAGCAAACTAAGATCATAAGAACACAGTCATGTTCTCTATTTTTATCATAACCAGCCATTTTCCTTTATTCAAAGGCAGCATTACTGTTTCCTTAACTATTATGTTTTATGCAAATGCATCATGTGCCTGGACAGGCTTGGTCATTGCTTTTTAAATTGTTTGCATAGTGCCACTGAACCACCCAGTTACTAGGGACAATTAGCTTGACTGAAGTTTCTAAGCTATATGTACCACACAGAAGCCATGAAAATATATCAAAACTTCAGTTCTTCTTTAACCTTTAAAATAATACTGTGACCCCTCTACTGGGATTTTAATATCTGTACCTGAAAATATTATTAAAACTTGAATTGTAACTATACTTATATTTACAAAAAGATAGAATTATGATTTAATCAAGCTTCAAAATTATTTCATCCATTTGACAAAGATGCTGTAGGAGGGCTTTAGTTTGAACAAAAATAAAACATTAATGAAAACCTACATTTTAATTGTTGCAAGATATTATTGATTCTTTTCCAAACCTTTGTCTCTCTCATAAATATATGCAACTCCATTTTTATTTGTGGGTTTTGTGTATATATGATTGCTTCAAACACATACCAGAATGCAATATTCATTCACTTTCTCTTTTGTTTTTTCCCTCCTTTCTGTCTTTAATTTCCATAGCACTAGGCAGTCTGTATCACCTTCAAGTCTTTATTGACTTCACATTTTGGTAACATGATAATTAGTAATATAGTCTTGTTATTATCTTGACAATTCTGTAAGCACAAAAAAAAAGTAATGATTAAATTGAATACCTACCCATTTAAAATGATAGTCTGAGCCTTACTTTTCTTGTTATAAAAAACCCTGCATCCATGTTAATCAGCTAGACAGTTTTTAAATATTATTGCTTCATTTTAAAAGACCATCATGAACCAGCTTTGAAATGTGGCAGGTTGATTTTCTTTTCCCCATGAATCTTCATTCCAGATTTGGTTGGTTATCAGAGCCAGAATTATTCTAATGTATAAACATTTCCTGGTACTTCTGACATGGATATTTTCTTTGTCAGTCTAGAAGTATGCTTCTCTTTTTAAGGGGGTTTGTATATACAGATTATAGTGATTGGGGGAGACACAATGTGAAGAAACCACATAAAATGCATCACGGTTTTGATAAATCGAAACTAGCAGTAGCATTTTTAGTGATTACAGGAGCTGAGGGCAAACCTGTATTTGCAGTGCCCATCTACCCGATCATACCCTGTGAGGGCTACGGGGCAGGTGATGGATGCTGTGCTGATTTCAGCTTAGTTGAAATGCCCAGGCTCCTTGATCTTACAGGAGATTTTTTTTTTTTTTTAATAAGCCCATGCTTCTGGTAAATGTTCACACTTTGGAAGTGGTTTCTTTCTCTTTTTGTAATGTACTCAATGAAAGAAGTAACAAATCAAAAGAATCTACTGACAATATACACATACATGATTTATCAGCTGATAAACTTCTGGAAGCCCTGCAGCTTCTAAATCTAAGATGTAAAACCTAGGCAATTTCTAAGTATTTATTTAAGAAGAAAAGTAGTAGTGCAGGATATAGTGCAATTTTCGCACTTTGGCATCTGGAGAGAACACTGTATAGATCTTTTATTGAAATTTTTTAAACCGGTGATCAGGAAGAGAGACTTAAACAAATAAAACAAACCCTGTCCCCCCCCGCCCCCCCCCCCCAAAAAAAAAACCACCACTAAAATTCTGAAACAGCTGAGGTATGTTTTCTTATACTACTAACATTAATACTTGACAAATTAATATAGTTTGGCAGAGTGGCTGGACAAAGAAGTAGATTTTATTCATTATTAGTTTATAAAGCATAAATTCAGCATGTGCTTTTCAGTTGTTTGATAGGCCAATTTCTAACAAAACCTGCCGGCTAGCTAGGAGTAGAGGAGTTTCTGAGGAAAGGAGGGAAATGTGTACTTTTGGATACTTCATGAGTAAATATATATTGTAACCAAGAAAGTGTCCAGATATGCCATAGCTTATTATGACTTGTCTTCAAATTTCTTGTGTAAAAAGTATTTGCTATTTTTCTGTTTCAAAACTGAATTTTTCTCAAAGCTACTGTCCATTTGTAGCTATATTGAAAATACATAGAATCTCAAAAATGCATCTTTTTGTATGAAAAGTTATTAAAAATTTGGCTGCTGTAGTAAAAGATCATTGGTTATTATCTGATATTGTTCTGCTTCCACTGTAGTTTTTAGATATTACATTTACATTGTACATTGTTAGCCTAGAGGTGGCAATGCTGTGGACCAGTTTTAAAACTACCCTATTTAAAATTATCTTCTCTGCCAACATTCCTTGAAAAACAGAAGGGGAGAAAACAGAAAATTACCTTTTTAAGTAGAAAATATACTCACCTCTCACTAATATTTCCTAATAAAGACAAAATAATTTTGTTTAGCATTAAGGCTGTGCTAGGGCTTAATTTCAGAAGGCTTTTCCACAAAGGGGAAAGGTGATGTTAAGAAAAAAACCCCACACCCTTGCATTCAAGTTTATTTGCTTCTAAACTTTACTTACTGCTAGTGAATAAAACTGATTACCAGTTAGTTTCTCTGGTTTGGTTCTTTGGCTTCATTCTATGGATGTAACTTCCAGGGAATTTCTGTGTGTCTTCCAAAAATATTTATAGAAGCTCTTTTATGTGGAGCTTACTGAAAGTGGTTAAGGTATTTTTTCTTCAAACAGGTTTTTTTCTGAGGAGAAACTTGGGACAGATAAATGCAGATCTTAGCAGGTCCCTGTGTAAAACAGGTGTTCATAACTCTGTAATTTCCCTTGGTGCTATGTAATATTACTGCAATAAATACAGAATATATACATTCTCATAAGCACTATTTGCTGGTACGCTGCTAATTAATTTCTTATGCATAGATGAGCACTCCTGAAACATGCTCTAGGAATTGTATTTTGTGACTTTTTTTATCCTGTTGTGTGTCTAAGTATTTTGCAAATTTTGTCATTATATGGAGTATGCATTCTTCTAGCACAAGTGTCAGGCAGCTGTGAACTAAAAATGCAGGTAACTTCTGGCCAAGAACAAGGAAATTCAATTATTATTCTTAGTAAGATGGATTATATTAAAAAGGCAACATTTTTTTCTTAAATAGGAAGGACTGAATTTTAATTGTAAAGTTACTGCTTGGTGATGTAAGTATGTATCTAGAAACACAACTTAGGGACATGATTTTATAAAATACATGATTCTGCTCAGTTTACTTCCAGCCCGTATTGTGAATGTACACAGACTTCATTCTGATGCTCACATTGGTGTGTTTTACTAATTTAACTCTAGTAAATTACTGACTGGGAAAAGTATTTCCTCTTTAGACCTGTAGTATTGCTCTGGTGGGGTTTGTTTGTTTGTTTTGTTGTGGTGTGTTTTTTTGTTGTGGTTTGGGGGTTTTTTTGTTTGTTTGGGGTTTTTATGTGTGGTTTTTGCAGTTTTTGGTTTTTTTATTTGGGTTTTTTTTTTTTAATTCCTATGAATGCAAGTTGTTTGCACACACAATGCAATGTCTGTATAATTATGGTTCGCTTTAGCACTGTAACCTTGTAACCTAGTTTTTTTCTTTGTTTTTTGCGGGGCTGGAAAGCAGTTTTCACTCATCTTAGTATTGTTCCAGTGTTTTCTTTCTTATTAGCATCATAAGGTTACAAATATTTGTAAGTCCTATGCAGTGAAACATAGAACTCTTTGCACCTTAGCACCTGTTAATAAGGTTACTACTGATCTTCTTTGTTGCTCATCTGAGTCCTGACATTAGGGCACTCATTGCTGATAGATGGCGAAGTTGTCAGGTTGCATCAGTTCAATACAATTTTGGATAAATCTTAATGCATTTGCAGCTAGAATATGCTTGTTTAAGGTCATACGGAATTTAGAGTGGAGGACAGCTGTACTCAAAAAGGATCATCTTATGTTTCAGCTTGCTCGATTAGTACTTGTACATAAAAAAGGCTTCATCTGTAAGGAAAGTGAAATGTGTCAGAGAGTCTTTAAGATGTATTATTCCTGTTCTAAGCTACTGAGTAGTTCATGTTGTGGCACCAAGGAAAAAAAAAAAAGTACAAAATAGTGTCACTGTGCAAGTGGCTAATTCCCTTTGGCTGTGTCTTCTTGCCATTTATTGGCCCTGTCAAAACAGGTTATAATATACTTTTACATCATTATTTTAAAGGAATGTTTTCTGATCATAAAACTAGTACAAATAATATAGTTTCTTTACTACTTCTAGCAAAGAATTCCTGTTAGATGTGACACAGAGATTGGATTCAAAATGCTGCTATTTAGTGATTTACATGCATCAAGATGAGGAACCTATTTACCAGCAAAGTCTAGTTGGAAATCCTGAACAAAGTGTGGAAACAAAACTAGCGTAGTGGACACAACTGCACTTAGGCTTTCACCTTCTTTTTATAGGACATGGGAATCCTAGGCTCTTTCTCAAATACACAGGGATGATCAAAGACTGAAGAAGGCCTAAGTAGTATATAGTTTATTTGGAGTGGCATTCCCAGATGGTTAAAGTTGCAAGCTCATTCAAATGTGAGCAGGAGGATATGAGCTGCATGAAGACATTATAGCAATAAAACTTCCTTAATGTCTAACACTGTGAGCTAAATGATTTTTTAGCATGAAGGGAAATACACATCTAATTGTTACTGTGGGAGAATCTGTATTGGACCAAGAAAAAAAAGCGAGTGAGCAAGCCTATTAAAATATCTGCAACAATAAGCGTGTAAAGGCATGTAACATAACTATTTGATTTGAAATTTAAATCTTGAAGAGAATAACATATTGAAACTCTAATCCAACTGGGTTGTTTTGTTGGTTTTTGTTGGTTTGCTTGTTTGTTTTTAAATTAATCAGGCATTGAGAGAAGAATTAGTTGTCCTCTCTTCAATTTGAACTGCTTGGATTTTATAAAATAATATTTTTGTACTGGTATCACATACTTTTCTCAGCTAGGGGTTAAAACATAAAAATATTAAGGTCTTATTCTGCATAGCCGTTAGAGTGAATTCATTGCTTGTAAAACTGGAAAATAGAACCTTTAAAGATCAGATAGATGGCATAATATTAGGACTTAATAACTTTCTTGTGCAATCCAAACACTACATGACTGGAAATAATAAAATTTACATGCCTATTTAGCTCTTCATAACTTTTACCAATGGAAGTTGCACTTAATTATAGGTTTCCTAATGACCTTTGTAGCATTGATCTGGATCCTCATATTTTAATCTCAAATAATTCAAAACAACATGCATGATATAGAGTTTCATGGTGGTTCAATCCAGCAGGATTCAGTGCTATATCTGCCAAAAGCAACCATTATTTCATAAAGACTTTTCTTTATTAGTAATAAGCATCTGACAGTTTCAAGTATTTGCTGCAACAGCAGAAAGAGAATTCACGCAGGTAGACACCCAGAACAGGCACTTGCTTAGGGGTAAGTCTCCAAATCCATATATGAGGAAAAGGCAATAAAATGAAAAAAAAAAAGATATTAGCCCTGAATTATATTATTTGTAGCTGACCATACTTCAGCACAACATAATAATTTCTACTAATCTAGAACACTCTTTATTCTCCAGTAGAAAACAGAAATTATGACAGATATGTTTAGAAATGATGGTAAATTAATTATCTATCTTTGGCAGTTACAACAGTGTGTGTGTGTTCTGATAAACAGGCAGTGCATAGCAAGTTCATTGCAACACTGATGGATGCTGATTAGATGGTGATGGACAAAATAAATTTTTACATAAAATTGTGTGGTGCCTGTGCAGTTTGTAGCAAATAACGTAGCAGGCGTGCAGTGTATTCCCACATGCTAGAATCCATTTCTTGTTGAAGGTGACAAGACTGAAAAGGTATCATTTTCTCCCAGCCTAAAAATATAAACAAGTAAAACTTGTCATTGGGCTGAAAGATTATGAAGTGGCATCTGTTCTTTAAAAGTTCACAAAATTCAAGTAGTGTAGCCTTGTCCGGAGTGTATACGACCTGCAAAGTTATAGAACACTTAGGTTGATACAAACTATTTCCCTAGCCAGTGTTATCAAATAAAGTGCTGTGACAAGTGTTGCATGAAGCCAGCTTTGAATATTCAACTCAAATGTCCATTTACGGGTAGATGAAAAGGCAGTCAAGATCTGTGCAAATACAGGAAAAAGCTGTGAAATCAAATCTCGAAATCCGTAACATGACTCAGAGCCTGCCTGTTATCACGTAGGGGCAATCTGCTCACAGGAGGTGAGGTGTGGAATCAAAACACGTGGCCACTCACTCAGAAGAACTAAAAGTTCGCAGAAAGTGCCTGGAAGTGTGTTTGTCCTGTCAGAACACGGTGGGGAGGGGGCAACAAAACAAAACACACCAAACCCCCCAAACATGTGACACATGTTCAAGGAAGGTCACTGATACCAGTATTTCTAGGTCACTTTGCACTTCATCCGGTACCCGATAATGGTCACTATCCAGCCTTTAAGGAGAGTTGGTATTTTTGCCTATTGTTAAGAAAGAAGTAAAATTGGAAGAGGATTCCAATTTGTTTTAATATATGACAACCCTGTGTGGTTGTGGACACAGACACACCACTTTCTAATAGTTTTTCCTCTTTTCCCCAAACACAGTTTAGGCTTTAAAAGTATTTGAAACTAAATTTAAAGGAAGTTGCTGACCAGCAGTTTTATGACTTGATTTGTTTTAAAGCCTAAAGGGCTTAGGGAAAGGTTTTACAGAAGATATAATCCATCCACATGGAATAAAGCCTGGAAAATTAGGTGGCATAAACCTAAAACACAAAATACATTCTCATGACTTTGCACTTAAGCTGTTGCTTACTGAACTAATTTAACAGTGGCTATGCATTGTTTATTGCCTATAACTACACTTTCTGGAAGTTGGAAGATATTTTAAAAGTACTTTATTCCGTTATTAATAATGTCTTTCATCTAGTTGCTAGAATGTCTGTCAGACATACATTTTTGAATAGCTGCAGAGCCAGTAACATTACTACTGTCATTCCAATATAATGACTTCGTCAGCAGTGCTGTAAAATTATATTTATCTGTCCTGTTGATTCCTCCCTTTCCAAACTGATTCCAAATCACTTTACTAATGCCTTTGCCTTTTGCCCTCAGACACAGAAACCTGTATGTACCTAGGCAAGGGAGGATATTTTGGAGTGCTTTGTAACCTTTTGCTTCTCACAAACAGTTTTGTGTATATTTTTTAAATAGGAAGCTGGTAATAATGCAGTTAGCAATACAGCTTTTTGTGGACTTACATCTCCTAAATCTGAACAAAGGCAGTGTTGATTTTAAATCAGTAACGCATATTTACAAATTGAGTCCTTAGAGTTATAGATTTACATCTATATATATATAATTTTTTCCACCACTTTTTATGTATTGATACACTTGGTGTTAGAATGATCTTGGGGAAAATATTAAGTATGGAGAAGTGATGACTTATTTGCAAGCAGCATTAAACCGTTGTTTGCATCTATGTTGACGTGTCCCATGATACCAAAGTTTTTTTAAATAGTCTGCTAGATGTTTTTCTAAATTTGGCACTTAGTTGATTTCAAAGGGGGTTAGGATGATTATTAGTATTCAGTGTGCATAAAATACTTATTTTAGTGGTTACTTTATTACAGATACAGGAAGCATCTTGGAGGTCTTGTTGTAGTTTCACCCCAGCCAGCAACTAAGTCCCACACAGCTACTTGCTCAGTTACATCTGCTGGGATGGGGGAGAGAATCAGAAGGGCAAAAAGTGAGAAAACTGGTGGGTTGAGATAGAAAGAGTTGAATAACTTAAAAGAAATAATAGTAGTAATAATAATAATAATAAATTGTAAGGAAAAGGGTAGGGGGAGGGGACAGCAAACCACGCAACAACAACAAAGAGAAGACAAGTGATGCAAATGAAAACACGTGCTCGCCTCCAACCAATGGATGCCCAGCCAGTCCCTGAGCAGCAGCCCACCCACCAACCTTCACATCATATAGTGTGGGATGTCCCTTTGAACAGTTGGGGTCAGCTGTCCTGGCTGTGTCCCCTCACAGCTTCTTGTGCACCCGCAGCCTACTCGCTGGCGGGGCAACATGAGAAACAGAAAAAGCCTTGACTCTGTGTCAGTTCTGCCTAGCAACACCTGAAATGTCCCTGTGTTAACAACACTGTGTGGGTCACAAATCCAAAACACAGCACCATACAAGCTGCTACAAAGAAATTGAACTCTATCCCAGACCAAACTAGTATGGGTATCTATCAAAAGCTGTCTTGAGGCCTGTGATAAAACAAAAACACACAAAACCCCCCCCACACCACAAACAAAACAACAAACAACAACAGAACCAAAAAACACTCCCCCAACCCAAACAACAACAACAACAAAAAAACCCCAAACAAAACAAAAAAAAACCAAAACACCTCGCCACCCAGAAGTCAGCTGTTTATGCTACCTATGACCATTCTGTTTGGAAGAACTGACTGCAACACTCCTAAGGCTCAATCTCAACTAATCAGATTTTGGATTTAAGTGAGATACAAGCTGGTTGAAAGCTAAATTGAAAAAGCTTAGACTTAAATCTATTAGCTGCCTTTATTCTTTCAAAGCCAAATTGTTCTAAGGGGTTCTTAGAAAATGCATAACCTGTGAACCTAGTAGCTTCTAAGAAAAGATATATCGCTGCATTGCAAAGTCAGTAAAACAAGGCATGGGTCTCTTTCTCTTAATTCTTTCACTGGAATTGGCTTCCTTTGAATATGAAATGGTTATTTTTTTATTAGTTCAAATAGGATTTCTCTTTCTATTTATTAAAATATATCCTGAAAGAGATAATGCCTCTGTACCAGTAAAGCCCTCTTATTTGAAGTGTTTAATTTTTGTCTCGAATTTGTTTTATATTGAGCTTTAAAAACTTTTATCTCAGAAGTGTGATTGTACTATTATGTCATGAATGAGTGACATAGTTATTTCAATAATAAGTTCTGTACTCATTGAGGTCCAAATGTTTTAAACAATTAGTAAAAGAAATAAATAAAAGCTCCAGAAATTATGGAATACATTATAACTCATCAATTGTCCTTATTTTAAATGTATAGGGGCTATTGTCAAAATAACTTGAGAAGAGGATGACTAGTTATCTGTAATAAAAATACCAGACGTATTAATGTCCACAGTCAACTTGTCAACATTAAATAACTCTGTAAAATTTATTTGGTTATAGTAATTAGGATTACCTGCAAGAATTAGTAAGTCATGTATACCCTGGCCATTTAGAGCACAAAACTTCTTATGAAAGAATGACCAGAAAAAAAAAATCAATCTATATTTGTGTATTTAAAGAATAGATGTATTCAGAGAAACAGTGCTCTTGGTAACTACATATTTATATTATTATTGACTATTTCAATGTTATTTAAAATTAATATAACAAATTGCTATTTGCTTACATATTATTGTTGCTTGTTTCAAGTGTATATATATATATGCACATGGGTAAATGTCAAGATTTCGCAATTCTAGCAATTTCCACGAGGTGGTGCTCGAGCAATAAATTTCAAGCAGATAATGTAATAGCTAAGACTATTAACAAGCTGAATTTGAAAATATGGATGTCAAACAGATGTTCTTCTCTTTGATGCTATATCTAACTTAAGGTGGGAATGATGAGGTCAGGAAGGCTAATGAATTTATTACGTGGTGGAAAAATTATTTCTCCATGCCCAAAAGACAGAAATACCTTTTTTTTTTTTTTTCCCCAGTATAATACCAGGGGTTGGTGTCCCTTTTTGACATAGAATTCTCATAATCCTTTTCATAGCTCATAGTTTTGTTATTCTTTATATCTTGTCCACTTCTGGTTATGAGTAAAGGAACTAGCATTCATCAAGACAGTATAGTAGTTGCTCTAAGAAAAATGTTAGCAAGTTCAATAGATTTAAATGAATCTTTCATAGAAACATACATTGGACACTGGTTCACTGATCATTCAACAGTGAATAAAAAATGTAGACAGTATGATAATGCAAAGAGGCAGATGATGTGAGAGAATGGCAATGACTATAAACAAAGCAGACAGTTTGGCATGACTTTTTTTCCCACTTTGATCAAATAGAGCATCCTTAGCTGTTTTGCTTGCTAAAGTGCTGCATCTGGGTTTTTTTCATCATCCTCTGCAAACCCCTTCTTCATCTCCTCCTTCAAATTATACAGACCATTTATAATTTAAAGTTCACTGTGACTACCTCTGAAGAAGAGTCAATAATTAACTTTGCAAGCTTTGTTGTTGTTGTTTTATTCTTAACCATCAAAATGGCAACAAAATCTGCAATGAAAGCTTGTTCTTTCCTCTCCCCCACTTTTGGCTGGTTTGTTCCTGTCGTCGTCGTCTTCTTAATAATATTATTATTATTATTATTATTAATTTTCTTTTTAACTTGTGGCCTTTTGTTTTTTTTTTTTCCAACTTAACTGATCAACACAAATTCTCCCAAAAGCACAAATGGTCTTACCTGTACTGCAAGCATTGCTCTTGGTCAGCTAGTGTGCTCAACTTAATATAATAGCCACCATTCTAGTAGACTTTTTTCCTCATAACAATAGTAACACATTTAAAATACAGTATGCTTTCTTTTCCCTTCATTGCTTCTAATCTCAGGGTTATAAAATACAATTTTTACACTCCTCTGGAAAGAAAACTATTTATAAAGAGCAAACAGGTCTCTCTCAGTTATTTTACTTTCTGACAGCTGATAGAGGCAGTAATCATCCTATTTGAATAAACTTGAAGGGCCTGTGAATAAGGAAGTCTCATATTCTTCGTTATGCAGCCGGTTGGGAGTAAAGTGATGACAGATCTGTGAAAAACAAATCAACCTTCCCTTCTACTTTTATTTAGATATTGCACATGGAGGCTGCCTGCTCCTGCAAGGTATTTAGTCACCAGACTCCTACCTACATATGTTTGAGGATCCAAGTCCAAGTTCATTGATGGTCCAGTTTATAGATACTTGGTTCAGCCAGTTAGAAAGAATACAATCATTTGCAAGGTTTCTATCTATATTCAGATGTTGGGCGCTTTCACTGTTGGAAACAATTTGCATCCCCTATGTAGGTTTTACCTTTATTACCGAATTATGTTTGTTTATTCACTAGATCTTTGTACAGGTAAATTGAATAAGGCTTCTTTTTAGGTGGGAAAAAATACATTTACTAGTGACTAAACTGAAAGAGTCATCTCTTTTGCTTTCATTTCATTGTTTTCTAACTTATATTTACAGTGAGTAACTACTAACAGACAAAATTGATTCACTGTTTAGCTACTGATCAATACATGCAAGAAGGAACAGAGCAAAAATTATACTGTAATATCTTCGTAATCCATTGTGAATACGTTATAGACATCCATTACATGTGTTATGGTATATGGCTTCTCCGTAACATTTGAGAATACCTAGCACTTATTCTTTCCTGTTAAGAGTCCCATTAGAGAGTCTGGTTCATGTTTGCAGTTCTGAAGCTCTGCGATTTCTTTTGTCTTTGAGATGTGGTAGTGAGAAAAAAAGATTTTATAAATGCACTTTGATCGTAATTAATATAAGTTTGAGAGCCATTTCTATTTGGTTCTTTTCACAACCATTTTTTAAAACATTTGACAAGGCTGTATGTGTCCACTCTTATGGATGAGAGAGCAATATGGACTGTCTGTGAGTAAATTAATTTCATCGGAACTCATCTTTTTAGTACTGGCTCATTCTGTCTTCTAATTCCACAGTACTGTAAAAAGGTAGAATTACAGTTTTCCCAGTGGTACTGTTAAATTGCTTCATTACAGGCTTCTTTGCATCTTTCAATGTTTTAACAGTTCAAAAAATGGTTTCTTTCACTTATTATCCTGTGCTTTGCATAAACTGCCTTCACATTTGCTTTTGACCATTTTAACTTCGTGTATTTGTATTTTCTTTTATCCCTTTTCAGTTCTCGTGGGCATGTGCCTTCACTATCATGCCAATTGAAAACTAATTAAAATGCCTAGTTGAAGTATACGCAAAGTTTATTTGGCAACTGTCTCCTGGGGTTACAAAGGCTGTATGTGTATATAGGCTTTGAGCACACCCTAGCAAGGACCTGAGACCTCTTTCTACAATCTCAGATAACTGTGATACAAAGCCAGTAGCTCTGACTGGGCGTTTAACTATTATATTGAGTAAGCAAACAGCCTACTTGGAATCAGTAAAACATGTCGCTTAATTGCAGGTGAGAAAAGGTTGAAGGAGGTTAAAGATTCAGTGATTCATTCTTAAGACAGGAGAAAATAGCCCCCCCCAAAAAATAGGTACAGAAATTTTCTGTATTTCACACTGTGGTTTGTAATTATTTTGATTCACAAGCAATGAATTGTTAAAGCAGATGGAATAGAAAACAGAGCTCTCAATATAAACATTGGGGTCTGTGCTTTTGTTTTCTAAAATCGGTTTAGTACCTGTATTTTGATTAATGATACATTATACTCATTTTCATTATATTATTTAGGTCTTCTTTTTACTTCTCAGTAATTCCACTTTATTTTGATAAAACAGTTCATTTAGTAGAGATTCATCAGAGGATACACCTATAAAGGACATGCTGTGAGTATTTTCACTGATCTGAGAGTGCAAGAGTTTTCAAGGCCATTTGAGCTTCTTAAAGAAGCCTGGATAAAACCAGTGGTATGAATACTGGTGCTCCCGAAAGCCAGAATGCACTCGAGGCTGACTAAGAAGGCCAGTGGCATTCACGCAGTGTTTTGAGTCCCCAGCAGAAGCCTGGCAGTGTGGCAGAGGGATGTGTTTACCGTTCAGGGTGTTCACCTCCTAGTGAGCTGACATTGATTCTTCTGGAGGAAGCAGAGCAACTCCTTTCTGTTTGCACCTTCTAATTAATAAGTGAATGTGATTTCTCTATAGGTATATGGGAGGGAAAGGTCATGCCAGTTCCCAGTATATCTCCTGAAATTCTTGACAGCAGTTGGTATTGTTTACTTACTGCAAAAGCAGTTGCTGAAACCTTTCATCTAGATGGTGGTTCAGGAAGACTAGCAGAGTCAAGACAACCTGAGGAGATATTTTCCATGTTTTCTACACTTGGGAGTTTTTCACTATTCACGAGAGTGAAAACACGTCAAGAGTTTTAAATGACACGTTGCCTTAAGAGCATACCTTTGTGCAAATATAAAGGTCCTCTCACTATTAGTCCTTTTTTCCACCGTTTTAATTTTTTTCTAAGAAGAATTACAAAATTATTTATTAAAATACTTGTTTCTGTGTTTCAGTGTTCATTTGATTCCCTCTACTGTTTAACAGGAACCAGCTTTGACTAATGATCATATCCTATCTTATTTTAAAAAGCTTGTGTAGACATATATATGTCTACAACCTATGCTAGTTTGAATGTAACTAATTGCATTTTTGTCTTGTACATTAGGCCTCTTCCCAGTAGGTTTAGTAGAAAGCTTTTAAGACTCCTTTCTTTTATAGTGTTCAAAATGAATTTTAAAATGTTTTGCAGTTCAAATGTGAGGCCCTCGTAAGTAACAAGTCTCTTGTCTATGAGTATGAAGCTTCCTTGGCTTCAGGTGGAGAGTGAACAATTCACATGCTGACTCCAGTTTCTTTTCTGATACTGCACAGAAAGAAAAAAAACAAAAAAGTCATACAGGCTGGTAACAGGAGCTCCATAACTAACTTATTGGTACATTGACATGTGTTGTTCTGTACCCCTGAAAGGGCATGCAGGTACAAGAACAGGTCAAACATCTTGTTAATTCCTCTCGCAAATATTGTGAACCCTGTGGAACTTTAAAGACTGGATTAGTTTAGATTGTTTACCAAACAGCAGCCTGTGTTCCTCGATATTCCTGACCCAAATATGTCATGATCATGAATATATCATATAAAGACATAGCAAATCACAATCATTAACTGTTGTTCAAGGCTCAAATATTTTTTCCATTTAACAATTTAAAGACATCCCTAGTGTGAAAAATAAACTAGCTAAAACTGCTGGTTGTCATATTGACAGACTGATCGTTACATTGTTGTCATTTTTAATTTGTAGATTAACAATTTTCTTAGACGAAAGTTGTGCTTTGTTTTAAATTTACCTTTTGCTTTTATGTTGTCTCTATTCTTCTTAATCACTCTACTAACTCCCTCAGAAATTACACAAAAGTATAGTCTCCCAAGTGCTTCTATGAGGGCCACCTCTGAGTGAGGCCTTTCAGAAGTTCTCAAAGCTTTACTGTAGCGTCACACTCAGTGGAAAGTCATGTAGCTTTTCTATGTTTCCCCTTCTCTTTTACACATAGTTTAGTTTTGGTCATGGGTTATTACTACAAAAATCTCTCTATTAAAGCCATCACTCACACGAGACTCTCAAATCTGTGATGTTAAACACGTAAACATTATAAAAAGCCAATTCAATTATTAAGACTCTGCCCAGATGCAGTCTATTAGCTTTGGTTGTTCATGTGTTTAATTGCTGTCTGAACTCTTCATCAGTTTGTTTGTTTGGGGTTTGTTAGAATGTTTAGGCACTGAAATAGTACAAACGTTACTGTTCTGCACTATATTGTACCTGCCAGAAAGGAATAGCATGAAAAATGCTAAACCTAGTCTACTTAAAAGATTTATCTATGGAGTTATTTTCGCTCACATTCATTTTTATTTTCTAAATGTTAGAATGGAACATAAATACCTCTTTCTAAATTAAAAGTAAACCACAACTCTTTCCTCAAAATTTCAATAAGTAAATCTTATGCTTATCTAACTATGCTGTTTACCTCAGAAAGTTGCACGAGACTATGCATGCTGAGTCAGCTGAAAATATTTTGTGCCTAAATAATCACTTAAAAAGGAAAATCTTTGCATTTTTCTAGAGAAGCATAATTACATTCCTTTGAGGAGGAAGATTAGAAACGGTAATTCTGTAAGTAGGTAGTCATTATTTTATCGTTTAGTATTAGCTATAATAACATTAGTCGTTGATGAACTAATGTGGTATTAATATGGATTTCATATGTACTTTCCTAAGAATGTAATTGAAATTTACCATTTAATTCATGTTCAGTAATTCTAAAGTGTTTCTGAATTAACAGATCCATGTCGCCTTAATCACTACTCACCTCATTTTATATCAATGCTAACTTTTGCTTATGAAGACCTTATACCACTAATAAAAGTCGAAACAAGAGATTGCAAGTATTTAGTTTGGAAAAAGAAAAAACATGGTTGGTTTGTTTGGGGTTTTTTTTGTAACCCTTTTCCCTGAGATGGAGTGAAAAGGGAGATGCTTTGCCAAGAAGAGCTGGGCTTATAATGCTCATTAACCTAAGGAGAGTCTTGCAGACTCTGGAGGTAGCTGTATGTCGGGAAGGAATGACTGAAATGAAGAGCAGCTCAAGTAGCATGAGAAATATGAGCCTTGTTTCCTTACTGCAGGGAACCTACTATTTTTTATGTTACCTGAATATTTTATAATTCAGTTTGGGCCTTTTTTCCTGCCTTAAAAAAAAAAAAAAAAAAAAAAGTCATAGGATGAAATTTCCAGGTCTGAATGCACAGATGAAGGATTGTTTGCTTATAGAAGAAACTCTTCTTCTGCTTCCACGTTCAGTTTTATTGCTATTCTGTACACTAAGACACTGTGCTGGTTCTCATGAAGTCTTCAGTTTCATTCAAAAGGTTTTCTGTAGCACAAGTTAAATTAACTCATTTCTGATTTTATGAACAACAATAAAAAATGTTGTCTTTTTTTTTTTTCCGGGTAGTTTCATAATCTGCGAAGAGATAAAGCCGTCTATTACAGTAATGCTCAAGAGGTATTGTCTTGAGAGCACAAATAAATGCCCAGGACTTATAGCATAGAGTCTAAGGCAGCACAGGATTTGTGGATTACACATTTATTTACTTGATTGGAATGAAGATTATTGTTTACCTTTTTTTTTATTCAACTTGAAAAGAGTAATGCCTCCTGCATCATCCAGAAATCACCTAGAGATACCATTCTGTCTTTTGTATAGACATAAAATAAAACTTTTTTTTTTTCTGTAAATCTTTGAGTATAACTGTGTTTTGTTTGTTGTACATTGATAAAACCCAGTAGAACTAGCTCCAAACTACATTGAGCTATAAGAGCTATAACTGTGTGCTAGGAGAATTTGACTCATACTCTGTAACCATAAAGAATTTACTAGGAGGTGTCAAAATGTTCAGATATTAAGGACAGCAGCAGCTGCAGCTTGACAAGCATAAGTCAGAGTTCAGAGCTCATTAGACCAGCAAAAATTTGCTGTATCATTGTCTTTATTTCTTTTGAAATCTGAGAAAAATCTCATTGTTATTAAGAATCAGGCAAAAAAAAAAAAAGCCATGCACAGGGTGGAAAGACAATATGGTCAAGTGACTGCACAGGAAAACCTTAAGTGTCTGTAAGAACTAACAGTCTGAAGACCAGTTTCCAGTGTAATGCTTTTGGTTCAGAGGGCAACACAATATTTGGCTGTGTTAACAAAATAAATTGCTTTTACCAGCCATGTTGAGAAATGTAACATTATTTTAAAGGTGGAACCAGTCTAGCAGTTTGTCAAGGAATGTGGTAAAACCAGCACTGAGGCCTGTAACCAATACTAGTTGTAATTTTGAAAGATTTTCCTAGAAGGCATGGTACTAGTGCAGGAAGCATAAATTCCATTAGATTGTGCTTGAAGCCAGATGAGTCACTTATAATAACGGTTTTGGCTTTATAAGATAGGATTTTTTTCAGTGTTCCATAAATGTAACCAGTTTCAAGTTCTAGATGTATTCATAGTTCAAACTTTTAAAGGAGCTTTGCAATATGTAGGCATAAGCAATGTAGGTTTTCTAAAGCACTTCAGGACACAGCCAAGAAATGTTTAAGTAGGTACTGCAATAGCTGATATTATGCATCTGGTGCCAACTATGAAAGAATCCAGATTTGTTCTATAACAGATGATTAGAAGTCATGAGGATGAAAAATCTCCAGGTTGAGTAAAGAGTCATCAGGAGGTAATGATTAGGAAACATTTTAACTTGGAGACTGTATCAGAGGTTCAAAATTACCTTTGACCATTAATGGATCCAATGTCCATATTCCTGTCCTTTATTTTGCCACTTTTTTGTTGTCCAGTGTTGATAGTCAACACTTAACACAGCCTTGCAACTCTTCATTCCAAAAACTGATAAACGTATTTAAAATTAAAATTTTCTTCTTTGGAAAACTAACAGGATACTAATGAGAATCAGGATGTATTAAGTTCTTCCTGGATCATATTAGGTTTTGTTCCACAGTTGTGCATTTAAGTTAACCGAGTGTGAATTTCAGACTAAGATTTGCCTAAAAAAACCCCTAGGTCAATGTACCTGTGGGCACTTGAAATCTCAGTATTATCTTAGTTGCTAAAATGCTGTTCAGAATGAGATTCCTTTATATATTTGTGAATAGTTTATAAATACATTATATTGGGCTAAGACTACATTGTGAAGATGATTTGTGACTTCCCTTTATTTTAGGAATACAGCTGATTTTGAACTACAGCCACTTAAGTTCAAATGCTTCAAAAGGAAACATTCTATAGCATTTGTTTCTGGTTAGACAAATTCTGACTGTGTCCATTCTAGCAGGGTCCTGCTACAAAATTATTGAAGGTATATCATGATTCAACTTTGTACTATGAAACTTTGGCAGCATGTGTTATTTTACTTCAAAGTGTAATTACTGCTACTCATAAAAGCCTGCCAGGTTTTGTTTCTCTTTTTTTGATAAAAAAAGGATTAAAAAAGAGCAAGCCTTTGAATGCAGCAGTAATTACCATGTGATTTTATTCTAAAGGCTACCAATAATAAGATTTTGAACTAATAATCTAATAATTTATACTACTTAAAAGGAGAAAGGATTGTAAGGGAGCTCATCATTAGCTGTAGAGATGAAAAATGTAGTTCATAATGTCAAGTCCTACTGTGGCTGGACGTTAGCTGAATATATCACAGTAGTATATGATACATTAACTGGAGTGAGGCACTTAGATGCTGTATCCTATCAGCAAAATGAGAAATATAAACTAGCTGCTACTAGAACAACTAAACAATTTCCTTTAAAAAAGCACAGGCTAGTTAACTCTGAAATTTACTTTGACATGCCAAACCCATTTCAAGTGATTTGTACAATTTTAGTGAATAAGTTGCTGTTTTATTCTTAATTATATGTTTAGCTTAAAAAAAAAATCACAAGAAAGCCACAGAACTAATTAACCTTAGGCTTATGACACATCTGCAAATATTTAAGAATGTTTAATAGTTTACATTTAAATTAAAATTTGCTTTTAGATTTATTGTTAGAAAAGACTATAAAACAAGCTCTTGGCATCTTTTATTAGTTGAGTTAGGTTTTCATCAGTGTCTTTTTCCACCCACAGTTTCAATGGGAACAACATCTGGCTCTTTTCCCATAATCAATATAATCTCGAGTTCAGTTTCAAAATCAGCTGCAGAGAGTAACAATTAGAGGTTAGTGGACTTGATAGATTTTATAAGAAGCAATTATGTCATTAGCAAATTATCAAGTTATCAAGCTGTCTCATAGAGATAATATGGAAAAAGCTGAATGCTGCTGATTGTACAGAAAGAGAGATGTGTCTATGATAGGAAGAACGTGTTATTAATTTAAGTGAACTACACAGAGTTAACCTTTAGAGCTTTAGTGATGCTGGGAGTCAGGTGCTATATCTAATAATGGATTTTAAGAGCAAGACATAGAGATCCTATTTTTGTTACCCAAACAAGAGTTTAGGTGGACTACAGGGAACCAAATCTAGCGTTTATGTGTTGAAAAACCCTAGATTACTACTGCCTGACAATTATTATTTACAAGCTTCTGTGGCAAAGAATCACATACCTTTTGTGGACAGATTGTGAGCTGTGGGCTACTTATCTGTGTTACATTAAACAGTGCTCAGACAGGCTCTGTGCTCCGATTCTGCACAGCCAATAGGGCACAAGACGTCTTAGTGTCTTCCAGTGACTCTTGAAGGACTTGGAAAGGTGAATTGTCTTGGGCAAGAGGGTCACCCAATGCCACGTTTCAACTGGGAGCTTAGTAGTTTTTTCTCCTCTCCTGTTTCTCAATTAATGATAAATCTGTCCATTTGACCATTTGAAAACCTGGATATGGTGCCCTCCAAGGAGATAGAACCTGTGGATTTAAACCTTTCAGTTACAACAAGGATTTGAAATGTCTCTTCCACTTTGAGTAATGCTCCAGCTGCTATTGTGAAGTTCAGCACCTCAACTAAAAGTAACCACACTGTAAATGAAGAAAATAAACCCTGTGCACTTCATTAAATATGAGAGTGCAGGTATGCAAACATTTGAGAGATTAGATCCCAAGTGGTTGTATGTGTCTCCCTAAAATCCTGAATACCACTGTTAAGAAGCAGGAGTTGCAGATGGCCTCTGTCCCCAGAACTGCTCTCTGGGCTAGTTCTTGGTGACTCTCCTTCAAGTGGCTCTTCCCCTCTTGACCCTGCTTGCTGTTCTCTTGTATTCTGTCCACAAGTGGTTGCCTTTCCCACTTGCAAGTGAAGAAGTACCTTGCTAAGATTTTGGATTGCATCTGTAGTCAGGTGTCTATAAGACATGGGATGCGGGAGTTAATGCACCCCTATTTGTACTGTTACATGTGTTTCTCAAGGTAATTATTAAATGGTGATTTTTAATTTTTTTTTAAAGAATGTGAATGAATGGAATCATTGTTGTATTTATTGTCCTAGAAATGAGCTAGAAGACACAAGCTGACTTTTCGGCTCTAATTGCTGCCTTCTCTCCCACATTTTTTTTGTTTTTTAAAAAACACAAAACTTCTGGTCTTATTCTATCCTTTAGATGCTGATAACTCTCGAGATGTTATTGAGGTGCTGATAACTATTTAGATGCGGGAGAATCTCCCTGTGTGATACAGGAATATTTAATATTTGATCTTTGTAACTAGTTTGCTCTCTTCTCATTTGGAAATAAGAAAAGTTTTCTGCCCTGACTTTTTGGCCAGCAGGTTGGTTTTGCTGCTAATGAATGAACAGACAAAGCAATACTGTTTTTATAGTATTTATAGTATATATAGCACATTTTTTGTATAAGAAAATGTACATTTTATTCACCTTCCAGGGTATAGACTGCAAAGCTATCTAAAATTATATGTACAAAATTTTGAAAAAAAAGTGGGAAAAATGTGAACTTGACTGTTTAGGTGTAAGAGATTTGATATGACTAAGCCACTTGAGCAGAGTTGACTAAAACTGCTTGTATGTATTTGGTCTACAAATCCATACACTTTAATGAGCACTGTAGGATCTTCAGTCTCTATCAAGCATAGAGATTAAACTGTTTTCAGAAAATAAATCATGTGTGTGTCATACTTTCTGTTATATACCAAGATATGTATGTCATGTCATTTAAAAAAAAAAAAAAAAAGGCAAATATCCCAAATCAGAACCGTGTTAAGCTATGTAATAGAAGTCATATGTACCTTTAGGTTTAAAGAGAAAAGGAAATGACGTAGACATCACCTATATGGTGGGACTTTCCAGTTTGTAGCCCAGGACTGTACAGAAAGCAGAGAAAGGAGATGTAAGGAGTTCCATTTAAGGTATAAAAGAAACTAGATGTTGAAAATGCCTCATCTAAATGGATAAATATCACCGAAGCAACTGAAGAAGGGAAGTTGTATCTTTAAGCTTTTTAACAGTTTATGTCAAAATTGGGTAAAGTACAGGGGAAAACTAGAGAATGCCTGAGCTGTTAATTCTTACAGCTAAGTATAATTTAAAAAAAATGTGCATTTGGTCATTTTATCCTTTTGAAACTTTGTTTTGTCACTACATCAGAGGTTATTTTATTAATGGATATGTGAGAATAATTCATTATGTAACTGTTCCAGTGGACTGGATTCAGATTCTGAGTAGTTCAAGCAGATTTCTGAGCTTTGAAAGAATAAAGGGTGTCCATGGTAAAACCAGATGCTCTTCTATTAAACGTTATTGGTTTTAAGTCTAAGAGCTGGTAACGCAACTCACTAAAGTCAGGAATAATGGCTTAAACGAGACTATCATAGGGTAACCCTTCACTCTACTCCTGAACAGTGTAATTCTTGTCCACAACCCAGGCTCCCCATAAGTGAATACTGCTTTGCAGTTCCTTATTTCAGCCTGGTTTTCTGATTTTTAATTCTACTAGATTAATAGCACTACATATGAAAGGTTATGGATGTTTTATTCTAATCACTGCATTTTCAAAATTGATTTTTAATTGTTTTTTTCTTATAGGAATTTTAGTCTACAAATTTTAATGCATTGCAACTACTAAAAATTATCAAGTAATGGCTTACATGTGTTCTCTAGGTATTGCAAATGATTCATTCAAGCCAAATAAATGCTACAGCTAACGTACAGTAAATTTACAAGTATTTATATAACTCTGAAGAGTCTTAAGGCTACTTATCTTTAGGAGTGACATCAATATGGACCCAATTAGCACAGTTTTCAGCCACTTCATAATTCAAAAGAATGTGATCATTCAGCTGGAAGCATATTTGACAGAAACTCCATAGTCATGAAGGTAAAAGCTTGCAAGATCACCCAGTAGGATGGAGAAGCTGTCATTCTTTCATCAGTGCTGTTGAATACTAATTTCAAGGTCAGAAGAGTGTAATTTTAGGCTGCCAAAATATTGTTGGATTTGATCTGCTAGCAGTGTTAAAAAGAAAGTACGAAAATAAAAATGTATATACAACTTTGATACAATAAGAACAAAGTTTCAGGTGCTCCCCCACTGCAAATGTTGTGAATTATTTACTGCTTTGATTGGCACTCTTGTATGTATTTTTTCTAATTCTAATATTTGCTTTAAATACCATCCTCCCTGTGTAACATCAGAATTATAACTGGATACATATTTTACAAATTCTACATACTATTTTAAATGCTGATGTGGGTGACTTTGTGTTCAAAATGTTAGTCACAATTATAGCAAAAATTCAGATGCAAAAAATATCTTCTGAATGCTTAATTTACACATACCAAATCGGCATGTATAACAAAATGATAGATTTGTCTTCACTCACACTTTTCATTTACATGACATGATCATGCTAAGCAGGGATTCTTACTGCTGTCTCCATCTACCCACTAAGCACGTATAGACAAGGTGGACCCAGGCTTTTCTCATAGCATCTTCTGAATCATAAAAGGATGGGACAGGCAGTGACCACAGCTTTCAACATGGCAAATTCCTACTAAGTATTAGGAAAAACAGTTTCACAGTGAGTACGGTCAAGTACTTTAGCAGGCTGTCCAGAGAGACTGTTAAATTTTTATTCTTGGAGATATTCAAAACCTGGTTGAGCTCACAAGATGTCCTGAGCAACCTGAAATATGTTGCTCCGCTTTGTGTAGGTAGGCTCAACCAGGTGACTTCCAGATTTCCACTCCAACCTCCAGTATTCTCTGATTCTGTCATTTCAATTTTGATAAAGTAGTTGTTTGTAACTGATATGAAATTTTAAAATATATTAAGTAAGAGTATCATTCTGAAAATACTTAGAGGCTTTCGTAATCCTTTGGTTATGAAAAATATTTAGGAACCTGAAAGTCATGCCTTTTGTGAAAGAGAAAATCTCTTCCATGTCACCCTTCAGGAAGCTGAGCTTTATTTCTTGAGTTCATGCTGCATCCTTGCTGTTACCTGTATCTGCTCTGCTCTTGTTAATAACTTCACTTTTTCCTCTATCCAAATAGAAGAATTCCCAAATTAATGCATTATATCTATAAACTGATACTGCTATAGTAGTTTAATTCTTTGCATAATTATAACGTAAATTTGCTTACTCAAACTTCTAAACAAAAAGTTCTAGAAAAACAAAAGGATGCAACTGCATATTTTTGTATCAAGTAGGTAGCTTTTTTATTTCAGTTTTGTGTTTATATTTTAGTGCTTTTTGGTTTTGATTGATTTTACATTGCATGAATATGTCAATGAGCAGTGGAAAACAATATCTCAGTAGGATTGCTTTTCAGATCCAGATACATCTTTGAAAGATGTCTAAAATGACATGTTTGCAGTAAAATATACATGGCCGGGTGAACTTTTCTGGTCTTATCTTGCGCCTCAGTAATTTTAAAACAGAAACCGAATCCTTTGTTCTGATAAAGAGACATCCTCCTAAAATATATTTATTAAAATGAGATATTCAAAGATTCCGAAGAGCAAGTATACATACAGCAAATGTATTCTTTTCCTCCTGTGCATGGTTAACTTTCATTCATATTAATGGAGTTATGAACATGCTTCAAGCAGCGAAGACTATCATTTTTAAAACCTGTCTATTGAATATTAGGTTTCGTTAAATTTGTGTTGTCTGTTTACTACAGTAGGGAAAATAGTTGCTGGAAGGTAATCCTTCTTTTGATTTTAGCTCTTTTATGAATATCCTTATCTCTGAATTCACTATTGAGAATTTTGAGAAATATTTTAGGGCCTTGAGAATATTTGAGAAAAGATAACTATATGGCATTTTCATAATTAAAATCTTTTTATACAGCAGAACTCCACTATCTGACATTTTTTTGCTTGGTGTGGTTTTTGTTTGTGTGGTGGTGGTGGTGGTGGTTTGGTTTTTTTTTTTCCTTCTTGTCAGGCAGGATCTTTTCTCCAAAAAGAACCAGCAAAGGTCCTGCAAATCTAAAACAGGTATTGAGAAAAGTCTGATGTAATCTGAGACTTAAGTCATAAATTGAGATTACCTATATGTAGTAAAAAGCAAGCACAGAGGTTGGCAAAAATATACATCTTCTCTACATTGTTTAATCATATCTAATATTTAAAGACACTCTTTTCAAAATAGTTGCTATGCTTAAAAAAGCTGTTTAGCCAAAACATCGTTGTGATTGGAGTCCATAATTTATTTGAAAACAAGCTTGTTACAATTTTATTAAGCACTGTAGCATTTTCCATTGCTGAACAGTAGACTGTGCATGTTTGTTTATTTTTGTTTTCCTGTCTAATTGAGAAAAAAATCACCAAATCCCTAGGTTTTATATGTGGTTGAAAGATATCTGTAATCATATGATTCACGTCTTATGATTGTTCCTTAAGGTGTACACTGTGGGGTATGTCGATGTGTTAGTTGTATTCTGAATATTGTGCAGGCATCATGGTAATTGTCGGTGGCAAATTCTTACATGATTTGTGAGACAGTCTCAAAACCATGTATTTGTAACAGCCAATGCATGTGTGATACTACTTTCAAATGCAGTTACATGTATAAATGAGTTGAAAAATAAATCTATGACTCAAAGGACTTTGTTGAATATGTAGCGGAATTGCTATATCTGTATCCTTTTGATTCATAGTATCTTAATAGGATTCTATCATTATTCTAAATTTGTTGTTTTCTGCAGTGAAGCTCTTCTGTACAAAGAAGTGACTTTATGCAAGCCTGGCACCATGCACTGTTGGTTTTTGATTTTTTGTTTGTTTGGTTTGGGGTGTTTTTTAGGTCAAGATCACTAGCTGATCTCAGAAACGGTGATACTCTAGACTAAGGAATTTACTATTATAATGTAGAAGTGTACCTCCTTCATATGAGTTCAGTGCTTTCATACTTACTTTAAATGGTCATAAATCAATGAATTTCTGTACTGAATACAAAATAATCAAGATATATACAATAATTGCAGTGTAAATTCTGAAAGTTTCCCATAGTTTTCATGCAAATTTGGCAGTCCGTAAATGAAACACTTTTATAGAACTCTTGCTAGCAACCTTCTCATACATATTGAAGGTTAAAAATATGCCCTCAAACTCTATGGTCCATGTCTGAAATCCACAGCATACATTAATTTCTTTTATTCATCTAGGTAGGGATACACGTGTGTGTTTTTAATGTTTGTATAAATGAACTAAGTTTTAGCAATATTTTCATATGCTTAACCTGCTGTTCCATTCCCTTTGGAAAGAAGTACAGTTTCTGGTTTTATTCTGATTTTAGAGATTAATTTGTATTGAAAATATTTCAATAATTTCAGTTTGTTTTCAGTAATTTAAGCTTTCTCTTACCTTTCTGAAGAATGAGGTGGTTAAACATACTGCAAGGATGATGCATACATGACCCTTAGGCACAGTACATCTGATAGTGGCTGTTTATATGTGCAATAAAATCCTGATCAATCTCTGACACTTACTGTAGACTTCCTGCTGTTTAGAAATGTGTACTGTAATAGCATTTGTATGTTTTCTTTTCCCTTAAGAGTTCAGTGTGCTGCTTCAGAGGAGCAAAGAAAATTAGAAATAACATCACAGACACTGTGATAGAAATAAAGTAGTAATTTGTAAACTCTTCCAGACAGATCTTTACGTTTGAATGCAGGAGTCTCTATGTATAGGTATAATGTGTATATAACTTAAGTAGGGATTATATTTATATGCTTTCTGTATAAATACAGTTATTTCATTTTACACCCAGCTGTTTAAATTGTAGGAACCTGACCTTTTTCTCTCTTACCAATAACTAGACCACAAGAGACACCACTTAGTACAATACTTGAAGATAAAATAAATATATCTGAATTTTAGAAGGGCTTTTTTTTTTTCCTTTTTTAAGCATTTGAGTTGAAAGACTAGAGTTCATGAATCATTTTGTGAAAGATAATCTGCTGAATTTTAATAGGACAATAATGGGCAAAAATTACCCGATTGTCATTGATTTTACATTTTTAGTGTGGCAGACAAATAATATAACTTTCTGGGATATTTGAACATAGAGAAAAAAAATATAGAGAGCATAGAACCATTTAACCAGTTTAGTATAACAGAAATTAATGGGGGGGTGAGGGTGTAGGAGTGGAGGGGAGTAGGGGAGGATAAAAGATGGGAAGGGATAAGGAAGGTTACCTGGGAAAAGAAAAAAAAACAAACAAAACAAAACAAACAAACAAAACAAAACAACACCATATTCTAGTGTCACTACAAATTAAACTACAGGAACCTTGCAAAAGGTTCCTCCTTCCCATGTAGCATCAGTTACTTTTACTGACTTTTCAGTCAGATACAAATTTTATTATATGCACCATAGAAAAATATATAATTCATTAATCAATTCTTTTCAATAACATTATTATTTTCTGTTCTTACCAATAAGCTATGTCTGAAATTCTGTTAAAATTGGAGTTACTGAAACCTTCAATATATATTTTTAATGGGTAGAGGATTTATTTCTGTGAAATATAAAGTGGATATCCAAAGAATATCTAATGATTCTGTCTAGCTTCATATCCAGTCTAAAATCTGTGGACGACTGTGGAACAGAATTTTATGTTCATGTTGCAGATGAAGAGCTGCTACAATGCTATACACAGTATTTTGTGTGCATCTTTGTCCCATAATTTCGGGTTTTTTTCCCTTAGTAAGCACGTTCTTTGAAAATTAAATCTGTATAAAACCAGAGACAATTTAAAGCATGTGCACAAAATACTATTGCAAGGAATTATGCCAGGTTTTTTTAATCTTAAATAGATGTTAAGCCGAAAAGTAAGCTGCTCTAATTAATTATGATAAATATATATACAATTTGAAACTGAACAAGCTTTTTAAGTATATACAATGTCCCCTTACTAATTCACTCATGCAATTTATTTTAGTCAAAATATGCTGGTCTCCAGTGAGGTAAAAGAAGAACCTTTTAGGGAAATATTTTCTATTTTCCCTATCCTAATAGTGTGATTTCCATGCAACTGGAGTTTAAAAAAGTGCTTATTTCCAGTGCTAAAAAAGGAAGTTGGTACAGGGAGTGTCTTTGTGGGTTTCTTCTCTTTTTTTTTAAATCTCCTTTAGAATGCCATGCTTCAAAAACCTGCCTAATAATCTTGATCTCTAATCTAAAAATTAAAATTTTCATAATATGAAGTATTACCTGACCTCTACTAATAAACACTAATCCAATCCACATGAAGACAAGGGTTCCCTAAACTGTACCATAATCTTTCTGTACTTCTCTGCAGTACACTCTGGCTCATTTACAAATAAAAATAAATAAAACCCTAGTATGACATAATGTAATTTGGGGTTTTTTTGAAACAAAACAAAACATTTGATTAAATCTTCACAAATAGGATCAGCTTTGTAGAATTCTGGCTTGCAGTGGGAAAAGCTGTGTTTCTACTGCAGGCTGTTGCTGTTGCTACAGGTTAGTGCTACTGCTGAAGCTGCAGCTGCCTGGCACACACTTAAACTAATGTGAAGCTGTTACATTTAGCCTGCTGCAGAAATTTGATTTTAAAAAACCTCATGGATTTAATAAGGTAATCTGTGCTGTAGTAGTTTCAACACTGGATGCGGTACCAACTTCTGTCAGCTAAACAGTGTATGTGTAGCAAACAGGCACAATTTTGTGTATTTCTGTGATCTAGTACACAAATCTTAGCCTTTTATTTCCAAAATTCTCACATTTCTTTTCTCAGTGAGCTATTTGTAGGTTTTGTTCATCCCTTGCCTTTATGCAAGAGACATAACACAGGGCAGCACTGTAATAAAGCAAACTGGAATATTTTACTACAAAATATTTACAAAGTGTTCAAGTTCCTTTGGGGTGCTTTTTAAATTTATTTTTCTTTTTTCTTTTTTTTCTTTTTCTCCTCCCATTTAAGTGTCACTTTTCATCACTTACAGGAATTCAGTCTGTGGTTTATTTCTGTGCTATCTTAGTTTTACTATTTCTATTGTACTTTGTGAGACTATTTTCCACTATACCAAGTTAAGGAAAAAATGCTTTGGTACTGGTAAAGGCTTCTCCGAACGCCGAGTTTCTGGTTTTTGATCCAGATCAGGTCTTGGTGACTTGGAGGTGGGTTGTTTATTTTAAATCTTCGGGTAAGTATCTTCAAATTTTGAGTGAGGATAAAGGAGGAGAAGCCAGAGGAAAAGACTATAAAAATATTTAGACATAAAATGCACATGCATAAAATGTAAGTTTGCAGTCATTGCTAGGAATTTTATCAAGGCTTTAAATGGTACTTTATTTTTAAGTCGTCTTCTAATTTGTCTGTTAATAAAGATCTTAATAGGAAGCAAATGAGTGCATCTTCACTATTAGATGTATACAGCCTGTGGGCGATAATTTCATTATTAATATAGGAGTTATATTCATTCTTCGTCTCTAGATATTTGGAGTACTCCTGAACTCTTACTGTTTTCCATTCATGCTTTATGAGGAAGGGGAAGTTACCTTTTTCTGATATTGCCCTGATTATTATCATCCCTGATTGATCATGTTGTATTCTTACTAAAGTATTATAATGCATTCTGCAGAGGCTTTCCTGAACCAGCCATACACATGTTTTATTTATTAAGTAGCACCTTGTATCATTGAGGTGGCTCATGATCAACAAAGCATTGAGTAATGTACGAATTTTCTGTTGAGACCCATCTCTGCTTAAAATAAATTTATAGTGACTATGAGTGAAGATAGAACCTGAAGGTGGCACTTGCTAATACAATGTTATCAAATTAAAGTATGCACATCTTTTAATAGCTTTTACTTACAGTTGTTTCCAGAAACACAGCAAAATTCTTTCAAACTGTTTTATGTACGCTAGCCGGTAATTTGAAAGGTGTGTCTAGTTGAATGTACTGGCCATAGATACGTGATTTCAGTTAATTTAAAACCAGTAAATTTAGATGAAAATAACAAAATAGTTAAAATCAAAATGATTCTATGAACTGAACTCACAGCAGGGAATCAGGCCACTTCATTCAATGAAAAAGCTATTAAAATAATCAGCTGATGTGTCAAAGGGGAAGGCAAATCTCACTTCAGCCTGTAACCCCTCTCCTTTCCTGCAAGTACCTTAATCATAACACCTTCAGACAGCTTCTTTGTTGATGTATTTTCACTTTGTATGCAATATATAAATATTCATTAGTATAGTAATTAGAACTTGGGTTTCCCATGTAAACTGCTTCAACTAACAGGCAATAGAATAATTTTTACCGTCTCTGGCTCATTGAATATATGAATATTTATTAAAAGTAATAAAAGGTATCATCCAGGAGAGACAGAAACATACTTATAAAAAAAAACCCCTATAGTAGTAAGGAGAGTTTCGGGGAAATAGGGGTTCAATAACTTTCAGGTAGAGCTGAAACGTATGTGCATATAAGTGATGACTGTTTGAAGAACCGCATTGTTAAGCAAAAAGTGTGGAACACATTAGATGTATCTTTTTCTCCTTGTTTCTGTGGATGGTATATGTGTGCAAGTTTACTATGTCAATGAAATAAATGAGGAATAAAAAACCACTTTCATTTGATTTTCTTTCAGTTGTAGCTCAGGGATGAAATATGGGAAAACCATTTGCACAATTGTCTAGTCTCATTTCATTTTTTGCCAATAGTTATTAGCTTCCCCTGTTGTTTGTTAAAACAGAATATATTAAAAAATGGTTAAAAGCAGAATATATTAAGCTGGAAAACTTAAGGTAACAGAAGACATATTACATACTGCCACAGCATCAGAAATTAGCATCACAACCCTTTAAACATAATTGATCGTAACATTATGGATGTCCTCTCAAAAGTAGGGATCATTATCAGACCATTTTTACTCTAGAGTATTCTCATCCCAAAACATTATTTAACATAGTTTAGACCAGTTATATTGGCAGCAAACTGCTTACAGCTGTTTCTATTTTTAAAGCTTTTTACACTAAGGCAAGATCAGGGATATGGGAGTGGTTTACTGAATTCTGAACCCTTATAATTTTAGTTTTGAGCTATAGATGGAACCTGGTGTAGCCCTTTGAAGATTTTAAGAAACCACACTAGTATGTTCTTCATCTACAAGCAAGAGGTAGAGGAAACTCAATGAAGGAAAATGACAATAGAATAAAGAGGATTTTTTTATTTGTGAAGATATGTATTGTAGCCTTTTCCTTTATATATGTACAATAATTGGAGAGGTGACTTATGATAGCTCATGGGTCATGTACCTGAAGTAACAGCTGCAGCTAAGTCACAAATCTGGCAAGATCTTTCTCTTTGTCAGGAAGGCACTTTCTTCCTTTGGAAAAAAAAAAAAAAAGTATGAGTAATTACAGAGGAACATTCAAAAGTGCTGTTAAAATCCTAGGGGAGAAAAAAAACCAGTAAAGATGATTAATGGTTATCAGCCATAAAATAACTGTTTTTAAGCTCTGTCAACTTCGCTTTTCTAATGAGGACTTAACTGCTCCTAAAGTAAAGCCTTTGTCCAAGCTGTGTTTTGTATTTCATTTAATCAATGCTTTGTATAGACAGAGTTACCATCATCATAACCTTTCAGTTCTTGTGTTTTGGCATCTCGCAGATTTTGTATGCAAGTTTGAGGCTCAAGGGAAGGAAATGTAGCTGAAAAGTCCAAGTACAATTTAATGTGTGATGCAGAACCATAGAAAAACTCTCAGACTTGCTTATTGTTGCAAAGAGCCTTAGTAATTACCAGGGGATTATGGCAGAATATGAAAGACCTCGAAAGTAACTTTCTTGCAGATCAGGAATGTGTTCTGCACAAACTCTGAAACAATCAGCTCGAGTAGTGAAGCAGAAGTATATTAAAATGTGAAGAGTTCACTGAAAAGGTCCTGATAGAAACTCCTAATTAAAGAAATAAAAACTGACGTTCAAGATTGTGAAAGATTCTCTCTTCAGTAAGAAAAAAGGGCTTTATGAGGGCTGGAAACAAGATGACAACACAAACACCGTGGATTCTTCCTCTTTTTTCTCAGCAACAGAAGTAATGAAAAGGGAGTGTAATGGTACATAAATGAAAATAATTAAATGGCTGCTAGTTGTAGTGGTACATTACCTGAATTAATATACAAGATTAAGAGACCAATAACCCAGAAACAATTTACTTACTTTTCTGGTTTTATATAAATTAGTGAACAATTCCAGACAAGAATATCATGTAGTGTAGCACCAAGATTCTTATTATATTAGCTTTGATTTCTTAATTATTTTTTCTTTATTTTTCAGTCACTAAGGATCATTGTATTGTTTCTGAACTAATTTATACAAAAAAAGACAGCATGTTGTCATACTGAGCCACGAATTTTTACTTTGTCCTTTTCTTTTTCAAAGTTTAAAAAAAAGGCAATACAGTATTGTGTTATGTGATGAAAACAATCTGCATCAGTGTTATCGATGTGATTGTTGTTGGGTTTGTTTTGTTTTTCTGACAAAAACATGTGCCCAGTCCTGATCATAGAGGATTCAGTGACAAACTTTTTCTTTGATGATGGAAGCTGCATTGGCCCTCATCGAGTTGTCCAGTAATGGTTTCTTCTCAGTGATACTGAAATTACAGCAAGTTAGGGTGAATTATCATTCAGTAATGCACGGGTAGCAAAATCATACAGTGCTTTTGGAAAATTATATCTCTAAATTTAACTAATACAATTCTGAACTGATATTTTTTTACAAAAGTAATCAGTGAAACCTGAATATTTTTCCAGTTTGCTTATCTATTGAATGCATTAACATATTTTGATTTTATGAGTATTTCTAAATAACATCATAAGAAGTGTGGGGGCTTTTGGTTGATTGGTTGTTTTTATCCTACACCTGATTCCATAACAAGTTAAAAACATCGCTGAAGCCCATTTGGCCATATTTTTGTCTTGTGAAGTGTTTGTTATATAGTTGAAAGGCAAAATTCTACAAATTTATTTATGTGAAACCTCCTCTAGACCACTGTGTGTTTATCATATTCAGTGACCTGTTGCAATAACCAATAAAACCTTAATAACAAATTCCACTGTTGTCAAAACTGACACCTGCTCCATTAGTCATATGAGGATGAACTTCCCCATAGTACTGTTTGCATTGAATAGTTATCCTATAAATATACATGAGATAGGAACAACATAAATTGTATTAGTATGCGCCATTGATCAATAATTGTTCAATTTCCATTACACCTCTTAAATATTCACGTCAAAGCAGAATTATATTTTTATTGGAGTTGGTTGAAAAATAGGAGTTTCCTACCATAAAATGCTCTTCCACCTCCCTCAAGAAGTTCTAATTGAAAAATGGATTAGTTTCCTTAACTGGATAATTTACTTTTTTTGAGAATGAAGAATAGACCATGGGAAACTTTAAAAAGCTACACTTTCTATGAGAAGCACAATTTATGCAAGTAAGCACATTGGTAAAACACTAGAATGAAAAAAACCAAAAAAGTATTTCACCCTGTTATTAGCAGGCAAAATGGAAAAAATTGTGTTATTTTTCCATGCACTCATATTTAGGAAAAATAAGTGCTATATGAAAGCAGCAGCAAGTCCTCACATTCTTGTTAAGAACTAAATAGTGCCTGTGTGTGCTATATAGAGATGCAGACCAGCAGGCAATAAATTGTATAGCAGTGGCCTAAGAATGGCTGTTTCTGAATACGTAACATCTATCTAATCAGCAATTCCAATTACTGAAGAAATTATGTTAAGCTGGAAATATTCCTTTAACAAAAGTTATGCTGAATTTCTAGCTTAACATTTCAGCTTTACCAGACTTTTGCTGTTGAAATCCACTTTCTGTTTGAAAGATTTACGTCCAGTTAACTTGTCATTGATATCGCTGGAGCTTCTGAATGCTGTCAGAAAAACATGAAGGTTTTAGGAGTGAAATAATGACAATGAAAGAAAAATAAGATTTAAATACTATAAGTGAATTTTACTTTGTTCAAATTTAAACAACAACAAAAATCTCTATCTAATCTTCAGGAAAGCAAATGAATTCTTAGGTCAGTGCTGATGGCAAGTAGTCAGGAATTCAGGTATATTTTTCTGTTATTCAGTATAGTGATTTATTTTCTCATAAAACAGACTCAGATGTGTTTGGAGGCAGTATGTAATAAATGAAATATAAAATACTGCATTAAAACAGGAGGCTTTACAACCATGATAACATAGACATTCAAAGCTAATATTGACAGATGAACTATAAAAAAAGAAGAAAAAAAGCATGACTATACCTTTCTTATGTGCTAAAAAGTGTGATGTATATACCCTGCACAATTTGAAGCGTTAACAGAGCTTCTACTGTAATAACTCCCTCTCACCTCACGAGTTCTGAGAATGTAATTTGTAAAACAGCTCTTAAATGGCAGTCAATCCTACCTCCACAAGGGATATTAGTGTATATTTTACTGTATATTACATACACATATTAGACAGTTCAAACCCAAGAGCCAAAAAAAAGTGGGCAGGGGGACAGCTTTATACATGCAAAAATGTGTTTTTACATATATTTTTGGTGAATAAATTGATTGCTAAAACTTAAAAACACTGTCACTTTTTTCAAAATTGAGACTGAATTTGGACTGACATTCTTTTTTCCTTTTGGAAGAGGGAATAGAGTCACAAAACTAGCAGCAAGGAGACAACTGCTTCTCTTGTTCATCTTCCCCCCTACACCCACAAAGTTGAAGAACTCACCATACGTTTTTTAATGCAGTAACTCCTATATACAGAAGACTAGGTTCCAACTTCTTCCCCTTGACTGAGATTTAAACCCGTATTATCTACCTCAGAGGGGAGTCACCCAGCCACTGGATATTCTGCAGTGGTGTCTTCTCACCTGAGCTATTCAAACTGCTACTTTAACCTCACTATGTGCTCCCAAGTGAATGCTTTAACCACCAGACCAAAGAGTCATTCTCTCTCTTTGACTCAGTATTTAAATAATCCATGCAGAACAGCTTTTTCCGTAGGGATCGAGAGAAGCCAATTAAGGATTTCTCACTGGTTTAAGAACTCTTCTGGGAAAATGAAAATGTGGGTTCAAGAACGTTGCAGACAAAGAGGGTCTTGAACCTGATTGTCCCACATTGTATATCAGATGAGGCCCTAACCACGGAGCTATTGAATAAATGAAGAGAGCGGGGATTCTCTTTACTTCCATGAATGATTTACAAAGAGTGCGTAAACCTAATATTTCATTTCCAGTTCTTTGGTTTTGTGTTTAAATAGCTTCTGCAGCATTGCCTGTGTTTCAGATGTTTACAGATTGCTGATTGGACAAAAATCCTGATTTTAGGAATGATGAAGGGTAATTCTTCTCCACACCTTTTTTTTCTTAAATATTTCCTGAATATTTCTGTCAGTCCAAAATGAAATTGAAGTATGGCAGTACATGCAAATTTGCAGTTAAATTTAGGGCTGTACTAAAGGAATAAGAATGGTCATCCCCTAACTAGAGTGAGCTTGTTTTCCATCTTGATTTCCCAAGCTATCTTTTGCTTTATATCACTGAACAAACAATCAAGAACAAAATGCACTTCCTTCTCCAAGAGATAAACAAGAGAAAGATCAAGATATAATCCACAGAACAAAGTCAAGCTTGCTAAACCTTCATGACTGTGTTTCTTCAGGTCTCCCTTCAGAAGTTTACCTGGGAAAATGAAGAAATCGTTTCCTTTTCTGGTTTCACATACTCACAGAAATCACTGGTGCATTTCACGGGGGAAAGGAATAGTCTTCACACATCTAGCATCCTAGAAATCCAGATCTGCTGTGGAAGGCAGTTATATCACAGTAGGTATTTAGGCAGCTCTGATGCTCTCACTTTAAATCACATTTTGACAAAATATCTTACAGATCTGTTGTGGTTTGTGTGCTTTTTTATTAAATGCTAATAGGAAATGTATTTGAGCTCTGAGTTGTTCTCGTGTGTCAGTTCTCCCAAAATAATGCTTTTTTCTGAAGGGCTTTCTAATCAAAATCTTCAATGACATTGGCTTTCTTCATAGAAGAGTCAGATGCATTTGCTAATTGTTAATCTGTTGTTTGCTGACTTTTTTGCCAAAGGATACAGCAAGTTGGATTCTTATAGTTCCTTGTTTAAGCAAAAAACCTTGCTAGTAAAACACCCTGAATTCTATTTTTAACTAAGCAACTGTCATTCTCGTTAAGGCTGGACCTTCTTAGTCCACAAACCTAAAACCAGTTTCCATTCTGGAGAGATTAGGGTATTTCAGCCAATGTTTTATTTTTAAATGAAAAATGTTTTCTAGAGCTACAGGGGTGGAAACAATTGTAAAAACAAATAATCAGTCTTTATTTCTTTATTTCTGCTCCCTTAGATTTAAACAACATGTTAGAAAAATGGTATTAAAACTTTTAATAGTCGTTCTTATACACATTATGTTGTTTCTTATGTAAGAATCTTTGTGAATTTCACAAATAAGTCAAAAGCTAATTTAGCAATATACAACATAAGTTTCCAAGATGTAAATCTTTAAAGTGATTATCCATTCTTATAAAGTCAATACAAATATGAAGCATTAGTACATGGACAACAAGTGCACTGAATGTGAGGTGTGAAGTAACCTGTAGCCTGTCTGTGAGATCAGCAGGGCACACAGACCGGGGGGGTGTTTCTTCTGTAGTGGCCATTCAGCACAGTAGAGGAGCTGACGGGCAGCAGCAACCAGGTGCAAAGTTAACAGAAAAAGAGCAGGAGAAGGTGCTGGAGGGATCATGAAGTGCATTTTTGCAGTGTTTTTTGTTTGGGTTTTTTGGGGTTTTGTGTTGGTTTTTTTTTTTTGGTAATAAACTTTCTTTCAGGACATTCTTCAGGTATCTTAACACGTCTCCTTCAGGATTTCCCAGGGTTAACTCCCTTCTAGTATACAGGATGTATTCGGTATCAAATCTGTCTCTTCCAACTTAAAGCTTGTGCTATCATTTTTCAGGTAAAATCTTCTTCTACTACACTTGCCACCTGAAATTGTTTTCTTACTTCATCTGGTATCAGAAGACTAAAATTGGTATTCAGGAACTTCCAAAAAAAAAGCCTGAAACAAACCCGAAACTGAAACTCTTGCAAACACAGGACCTTTCCTGGATTATTTTTCTCAAAAAGAAGCAAAATTTAATATTGAAAGCTATGAAATATTTTTTTTAAATAATCACAGAATGTTAGGGATTGGAAGGGACCTCAAAAGATCATCTAGTCCAATCCCCCTGCCAGAGCAGGAACACCCAGATGAGGTTACACAGGAAGGCATTCAAGCGGGTTTTGAATGTCTCCAGAGAAGGAGACTCCACAACCTCCCTGGGCAGCCTGTTCCAGTGTTCTGTCACCCTCACTGAGAAGAAGTTTCTTCTCAAATTTAAGTGGAACCTCTTGTGTTCCAGCTTGAACCCATTACCCCTTGTCTTACCATTGGTTGTCACTGAGAAGAGCCTGGCTCCATCCTCATGACACTCACCCTTTACATATTTATAAACATTAATGAGGTCACCCCTCAGTCTCCTCTTCTCCAAGCTAAAGAGACCCAGCTCCCTCAGCCTTTCCTCATAAGGGAGATGCTCCACTCCCTTCATCATCTTCGTTGCCCTTAGAGGAATGAAATAATGTAAAGCCTGTTTTTTCCCAATAAATTTATGTAAAGCACATATGAAATTGCAGTTCTTTGTGTTTGTATTAGTAAGAAAATCCCTAAGAACTGTATTGTTTGCCTTAGTTGGCGCTAGATGATAAGGCACCTACAGCTTTCTGCTTCAAGGCCTCTGGCTTGAGTCAAGCCTGTGCTGGAGCATTATGTATTTCTCTGACTTTCTTTATATTATCTAGCAGATAGTTAATCTCCAATTAAATGAATGGTGGTTTGCAAAATGATTTTCCAGTCCCGTAAATATTTAGCTATTGGAATGATAACGCTCAGTGCTTGAGTTAAGTTTTCAGATATGGACTACTGAAGTGTGTAGATATTTATGTGAAATTATGCTTAGATTCTACAAGATGTGCCTTCATTCACAAAAAAAATAATTAGAAAGTCTGGTTCTATGTTCTTGCTTAAACAGCAAATTACCTAGGTTTTAAGTGAGGAAGCAGGAATATATAACAAGTGCAACTTTTAATGAAATATTTCTAACCAGCTTTTTCTTTTGGTTTGTATAATGCAGACAAATGTTCACTCTTTGCACTTAAAATCATGGAGTATTTTTTTTCTTTTGTACTTACATTTCATAATTTTTCCTATAAAAATGGGGCAAACCCACATCCACCTGAAGCATAGCTATGTGTAGTAGAACTGAATCTTTCTATTACGTATTCCCTGCCTGCGTGGCACAGCAAGGCCACTTGAGTCACTTCAGCGCTAGTCAGAGATGTTTAGAAACACTTCTTCTGAGTACTTTAATTGTTCATCAAGACGTAACCCTTTGAACATTGCTTTAAGGCATTTTGGCTCTGCTCTGAGTCACTGAAGCAAAACTGGAGCATCTGGATGCAGTGTGAAAATAGCCCAGGCAGCTTCAGTGCAGCACCCAAGTGGATAATCTCAACACAAAATACAAACACTGCATTAGTGATTGCCGGAAGGCTACAGTTCATCTTCCTCTGAAATACAATACAAGAAAGTACAAGAAAAGTTAAAGAATGATAGTTTTCTTGCTTCATATCTCCTGTTGTGTGAACAAAGAATCAGGCTATGTTTTGATGGTTTGTTAAGTGTTTGGCAGCATTTTGAATCCTTGTTTGCCCTACCAATCCATCGACTTTTCCTCTTCTTTGGCCAAAGCTATGAATGATTTTTGCAATTTATGCTGCTTTAGATATGTGAATCCAAAATAAGGTATCCAGTTGATGATGTTACCTCTGTATCAAAGTAGCGGGAGAAAAAGTAGGATAATACTTTCGTTGCACATTGGTAATATAACATCTAATTATACTCTCTTAAATTACATAAAATTTCCATAATTCTGTGAGTTATGTGAAATTATATTTCTTTTGCTTTGTTTGCTCTCACAGATGGCAACAAAATTGCATTCCATTGGTTGAAAAGTGTGTTGTAAGTAACTCTTTTTGTTTCTTCTGTTGAATTAGGCTTCATATTTTATTTTTCTGAATCTGCTAAAATTTTATGGATAAAACTGGATTCTTTCTTGAAAACAGGTGCACAATTAATACTCAGTAAGAGCCCATGAGACATCTGGCTTGTGGCTACAGATACAATCCCCAGGACAGATTTCTTTTGCCATAGGCAAGAATAGTTTATGTAGGGCTTAGGCCAACAGGTCAAGAAATATAAATGCATAAGCATGCTAAACATACCACCTGGCATCAGGCTCTGCCTGGAAATGCTGTATTCCAAGTCTCTGACATGTCTGATCTGTAAAGTGCACACCGGAGTGAATTCTGGAGAGCAGAACTGGGGCACAGCAACATATATTAGTCTATTTTCTGACTGTGCATCTAGGACTTTATACTTATATGTATATACAGTGGAACTAAATACAAACAGAAGTATCAGGCTGTTTCGAAGCTTTGTTATTTTCATGTAATTCAGATAATACATGTGTTTTGTCTATATACATAAAAAAACATACAATAAAATTACTAGTTGTTCCGTGATACTAAAAAAAACTCTGCTAAACATACTGCTTCACACTGTTATTCAAACTATTCACACTACTCTTACAAATGCACTGCCAAAATATATTCCATTTGGAACATGTCAAGTAAATGGGTGACACTTTTTCTAACATGTCTAACTGCCATTAATTTAGTTAGTATTCATTGTAATTACACTGATCATAATGAATTCATTTAGTATTAATGTGAACATTACACGTCTCTTTAGGAACTCCATTATAATTCAGCAATAATTAATGTACATATTAAATGAAGTGTTACTACTCAATGCTGTTATAAAGCCATGTTGTTTCAGTTGAAAAGCTTTAGAGCAAGTTGAGTTGAATCTGATTGGTATTCTGATTGTTGCCAAGAGGTATTCTGTAGTGGCAAAGGGCAATTCACATTGGGAGACGTGTTAACTTTTCAGAGAGATTCCATGTTTGCACTTGTCTACTGATCTACTTATAACTTAGCATTTAAGGCAAGATACTTCATGGCCATGATAATGCAAAAAATGTCTAACTATCTGAAAAACATGAAAAATTTCTGTTTCAGACCTTATCCAATAAAGGAGGCATGTGTTTACAAGTGAAGTACTGAAACACCTATGGTTTATGATTGTTCTTCCCTTCTACCCTCCAAGTGTAATCCAAAATTGAGAACCAAGTATTTTCCATATATCACATGTCAACAACATTAGGTTTCTCAAAGGCATCCATGCCCTCTTCAGGGAGCCACGTGAGAATAATGAGTAGGGAAAACGTAGCAAAAGAAGAATGGCTGTATTGGATTAGGGCAAGAATTGTCTGGCCAGCGTCCTGTCTCTGGGCAGTGATTATAAACGTATGCCTAGAGAAATGTACAAATAAGTATTACATGATACTGTTCCAGGCATTCTTCAGCCTCCAACAGTTTTAGCTGAAGAAATTTTCTCAGATTTATATGATCTCCATGAATGGCTCCACGAATCTATTCTCATAAACAAGTTTAAACGTTAAAATCGTGTCCTTTGACAATGAGCTATACGGGTCTACTACCTTGTTCATTTTGTGCATAAAGAACTGTTCTTTTATTTTAAATGTGGTTTGTTCTGGCTTCATTTGAATCTACATTGTATTAGATTTGATTGAGCTGGAACAACAGTAAACAGTGAATGCCCGTCCCTTCCCTCTTTGGCACCAATGATTTGTGAGCCTCACCTACATTCTTCTTTGGAGATCATCTTTTCAAGAGAAGCATCCTACCCTGCTACCTGCATGGAAGCTGTTGATCATCCTTGGACCCTATTTTGGGGTTTGTATGCTCCATGTGGTTTTCAAAGTATGAGAGGTTCTCAGGTTTATACCATTTTTTACTGAGTACTGACATTGAACACTTATGGAACTATTGGCTCATTTCTCCATGGTAATTGTCAGCTCCAAGCCTACCACGTTACATGCAATGTTAAATTCCAACCCTCCTTCCCTTGTGTATGACTTTACATTTATTCACAGGACATTTAATCTGTATTTCCTAGTCACTCAGTCTTGTAAGTTTTTTCTGGACTTCTATGCTGTCTGTGCTTGTCCGACCATCCCAAATAACTCTGATCAGGAATATTTCTCACCAGTTCTCATCCCCTTTGCCAGATCATTTATGAATGTTGAATACAACAGACCCCAGAAAAGGTCTTTGCAAAAGTCCAGCAGCAATGTCTTTTGACAGGAGGAACTGGAATCTAATCTGTGGGGTTTTTACATCTGCTATTTAACTTTTTATTCAAATTTATTTTGACTGCATTTTATATTTTCTAGTTCTTGGTACCTTTGCAATTTTAGGTGATAACGCACCATCCCTAGTCAATAAGCTATTTAATCTATGAATCGTATTGTAACTCTTGAGTGAATACTGTGTTATTTAATGATTTGTTACTATTCATTTTCTCATCACTTCCTTTCTCCTTCAAGTGGATATTCCCAATGAGAGTTATTAGGATACATTATTACACCGCAAGCAATCTTTACTTGTAGTTTTACAAAATACATCAATGTAATGCTAATTAATAAAAAGTCAGCTAATCTATGAACTTCTGACTTCTCTTCTGCTGATATATTTAACCTTGGGCAAATCACTTAGCCTTTATATTTCTTTATTGTTTCCCTTCCTAAAATGGAAATAATGGAATTAGTGTTCCCTTTAAAACTGTTGAGCTTTACAGACCACATGTACGCTAGGTATTCTTATTTATTTTTCCACACTAGAGTTAATTAAATATTGGAGTAGAATAGTAGATAGAATAAATTTTAACAGTTATGAAATAGTTATCCCTATGAGAGAGAGAATCAGAAATTAATTTGAACTGCCATAGATTTTTAAAAGTTCTTTGGCTACTTCAGTTTTAAAAAAAAAGCTGAAAACGAAAGGTTTTGTACTTTTTCCTACTTTTTCTTTTGAAAATGTCCTTTTTTTCAATTGATGCATTGATGAGGAGTTCATTCTCCTCTTTAGTCTTTATTGTGGTTTTGTATCATATAAACATATAAGTAGAAATTCAAGGTTCATTTTGTATTAATTACTCAGAAATACTGAAAATATTTGTTGATATGGTGGATTAAAGTAAACCAGCACACTCATTGAAAGTATGGCTGCTTATTGAACTCAGCGGTTGTGAAGTGTTAATGAAATTTTTGTCCTTTAATTAGAATCTTTTCTGTCTTTCCAGTGTTGATGTATCCTTCTCCCTTTCTCAGGCAAAAATTAATTCGTCCAGTAGCTAGCTTCCTGCTTCCCTATAGAGGAGATGGTGGCATTAAACTTTAAAAACATGAAAATCAAATCTAGTTATGCTCAGATAATGTTTAGGTTTACCTGTCGAAGGCTTGGATTTCTAAAGTCAACCAGATAAGCATGTTCTCAGTACTACTTTTCCTATTGTTGTATGCCTTTGGCTTTGTCTCACCAAGCATTTTCTGTTTAGATCTGATCTTAGGCTCCATGGAAGTCTTCTTCTAATTCTTTATTATAGGCTAGTGATGATTAGTTACAGTCCTGTCTACCTTAATGTTGTTCTATAGCATGCTTTAGAAATACTTGTTTTATAAATCATGATACAAAGTATTTAGTTCCAGTTAGTATTAGTGGCTTATGATCCTGTTTGAAGAGGTACTGAACTCCAGCAGCGATGCTTGACAGGAAAGGCAGATGTTGATTCAAAATCCTTGTGGAAATAAGATTACTAACAAGCAGAGCTGGTTTTTTTTCATTCTGGTTTTAAATTTCAGTAAACATATGAAATACTATTTAGGTGAAATACTGTTTTGTCCTTTCTTGTGAAAAATGAATTCTTTGTTTCTGAATGTCTTCAGAGGTGGCAAAAATGTTTAAAAGGTTCAACGACAAAATTAATGGCATTTGAATTTCCTGTTGAAAAAATACCGATCTTTAGGTACAATGTAATTTATTGTATTTCAGGCATATTTTGGGGCCATACTAAATGTGATTTTTTTACTTATGCTGATTCGGTGGCACAAACGGAAGTGCATGTTAGGCTGACTCCTACCTTTCTGGTTTGGGCCAGTTTGGATAGATAGTAGGTTATTCTTTTTAAGCTGGTACATTAATCCATATTTTCCAGACAATTGTACTGTCACTTTTCTTTTTAAAAGATACTCCATATTCTCTCTTGCCTTGTTTCCGAACATCTTTGGTTTAGATCTCACTCCGTTAGCAGTTGTTCTATTGTCCCTTTTTTCTTCAACTTATTTGTGGCTTTTTAACGCTTTTGTTCTTATTCCCAGGTTTTTTTCTTTTTTTCCTTTCCCGAATGATACTGATGTTTACTTTCTTAAGTGCTTGCAAGATGACTGTTCTGCAGCTATTATTTAGAAATAGGAATATTTTGGTTAGATCAGTCTCTCAGTGGTACATCTAGTTTTTCTTTTACAGTAACATGAAGGAAAGATGGAGAAATGACAATGCAGGAATGCTCATGAAGAGTTTTCTCACTGCAACATATGAAATCTGCTATTAGTCCAAATACAAATTGTCTTTAAACTGTAGTTGTCTTGAATCTATTTAATTAAAAGGAGTTTCAGGGAACCAGGAGATATTTTTCTTTCTGACTGAGATCCCAGCAAGGAGGATCAGATTGCAAGTTGCTTGAGCATTCTTAGGGATTCTGTCTCATTGCTTTCACTTAAGCTTTGCTTTTAAAGATTACGATTTGGACCTATCTCAGTAGAGGAATTAAAGAATAAGTGCCTAAAGACACGCTGTCTAACAGATACATAATACACCACATTTTAGCCCAGAGCCCCTTTCTATAGTGTTGTTTAAGCTCTCAGAAAAATAGTATTTACAATGAAAACCTTTAACAGCCTTTTACCATGCTTGCTAGCAGGAACTGATTTAATGCTAATATGACAGCTAAGATTTTGGTGAGAGACGCTTTTATTTCCCTGATAAGAGAAGTGTTACACATTCTGAAAAACAGACAGATTTTTCTGGCCAGTGTGTCCTCATGTTTGTGCCAGTAGGGATTTGCTGACTACTCGAATTATCTTTCACAGGTTAGCACATGTCTATCTTATACAGAAATGTTTATCTTCCTTTCTGACATTTCTCTAAATGGTTGTATTTTTGAAAAAATGAAAACAGACTTTGTCATTGATAATGAGTGGCTCCCTAATGTTCCCCCCCCAAAAAAATGCCAGACTTTTATAATGCAAGACATCGGTTTGGGATGAACTTGCATTCTAGCAAATCAAATTATATTTTTTACAAAATACATTCACAATTTGCAGACTCCCCTCTGAACAAAAAAAAAAAAAAAAAAAAGTGAAAAGACAAATTATAATCTGAATAATATATATGATGACAGAAGAAGATGCTGTTACATTACATTAAGCTCTGTTGTATTTCAACTGTGATTCTGGATGAAGAGTGCTCTATTTTTTATTTGTTCTACCAAGGCCTATTTATACATTTCTACAAACTACAAACCATTACTATAAATCTCTACAAACCATTTATTATTTGACCTTTCCTGTGGTCACTCAGAAATTGTGAAGTATCACACCAGATCTGCATTATATATATAGTGTAACCTAATGCATAGTTTCAAATCTATGACACCTTAATCTTCTCATTTGTATGTAATTCTGTATTTTTGAAATACATAAATGAACTTATTTTCTGCTTCTGCCAATTTTTTAACCTTTGTTGCAAGAGTTTCATGTAATGATAATTGCACTTTAGAGGAAATCTCATGTATAATCTGACTGGAGGAAAGATAGTACCACTGCTTTTTGCCTTTTTTTGAACAAGAAGTGTGGATTTGCATCTTGGTTTGTGTCACAGAGGTGATGTTTTTGGACCAAAGCAGAAGTTACCAGCAGTAATTTCTGGATTTGAATGCAAAACTTTCAATTCTGTATGGTTCACACTAACCTTTAAAACCTCAATTGAGTAAAATGAAGTTCTGATCTTATTTTATTATATGCTGACATACACCAATCATATCAATGTGTTTCTACTAAAAGTGATCAGTTTATTCTGATATTTAGATGTCAAATAGAATTCAGTTACAGGCCCACAGAAATATATGGAGCATTATAGTTAAATATCCCTAAATATTTACAGATCAAGCAATTGATTATTATGAAGTATGATCTATTAATATTTTCAAAATTCTTACAACTATAAGAGCTAGAAATTAAATTTCCCTTTTTGAATGAAAACTGAGAATTGGATGACCAGTTCTATTTCAGCTAAAAGAAACTCTTTGGTTAGGCAGGAATTTGTGCATGAGGCTCTTTAGTATGACTTCACAATGCAGTTTTATGTTTTTCAGAAACAGTAAGTCATTTATTCGTTCATTGTTTTGCTCAGGGTAGACAGATTATTCCTACTATTCCTGCTATTGTCACCAATATCCTATATGACATTTTAATTCCTCAGTGTGGTGTCTAAAGCCAGTTCTTCTGGCAAGTGTGATAATGCACTCTTATCTGTGATAATTCTGAATTGAAACAAACATGTTTTCTGTGTGTTTAACCACTGTGCCACTTTTCCTATATTGGAATTTTAAGAATTGTTGTAGAAGTACATGATTCATTGAGAGGTAATGATGGAAGTGATATATTGACCTGGAAATGGCTATGGTTCTTTCTTGGATTTTCAGTTGTGCTTCTCATCAGGAGACACTGTGAGAGCAAATATTTCACTTGGTATCAAATTCTCCCATTCGGATTACTAAACTGTTACAACAGTACTAATTCAATTGCCAAGTCATCATCAAGCAGGTACTATTACTCTGGTGAGATAAGGTATCCCAAAGTATGTACAGTAGAATTCGTATTACGGCTTGCTTCCATTACCTGAAAGGCATTTTCTTATGTTGAGCTAAACTAGTATTATGTTTTGGAAATTAAAAGTCTATCAAAATTTTTAACATATGAAAGAAATGCAGCCGTTATATATATATGTACTAGAAAATACCACCAGATTTCTCAGGTTAGCAGTGTTCATACTTGCTTACTGTTTTGTGTTTCAAGTAACGCATCTGTGTCTGAAACTATTTCTCACTAGAATTCACTTGAAACAGATATTTCAGATGTCTTTCAACATGTTAGATGTTACTCTGCCAGTCCTTTCTTAATGCATAGTTGTGTTTTTAAGCATAGCTCTCACTTAAAAACACCGTGGAGTTGAATCTGCCTTGTGGAAACTGGCAAAAGTAAATCTACCTGGAGGTTCCAAGCTCGTGGCTGTCATTTGTCTTCCAACAGCCTCTCTTTGCCTCAGACTAGGACACAGAATGAGTGGTCAGAACTACAGTATTATTTTCCTTTGAATCCTCCAGCCTAAGTTAATACTTTTATTTTCTTCTGTGTTCTAAGCAGAGGTACAAATGAGACTTTGCAGAAGAAAGATAATAACATTGGAAAGTCTTCTTGCAGCCAGGTTTGGGAACCTCATGGGAACCTCATTTCTGATGTACATCATTCTTTCATGCATTCTCTGTTGAGAGTGCCTTAAACAACAGTTGACAGAGGTGCTCACCAAGCTACTTTCAATTATTTATCAGCAGTTCTGGCTAACCACAGAGGTCTTAGTTGTCTGGAGGTTAGTAAATGTGACACCCATCTACAAGAAGGGCTGGAAGGGGAATCCAGGGAACTATAGGTCTGTCAGTCTGACCTTGGTGCTGGGGAAGATCATGGAGTAGATCATCTTGAGTGGCATCATGTGGCAGATACAGGACAACCAATTGGTCCTGCTTGACCAACCTGATCTCCTTTGACAAGGTGACCCGCTTGGTGGATGAGGGAAAGGCTGTGGATATTGTCTACCTAGACTTTAGTAAAACCTTTGACACTGTTTCCCACAGCATTCTCCTGGAGAAACTGGCTGTTCGGGTGGGTGTACTCTTCATTGGGAAAAGAACTGGCTGGATGGCCAGGCCCAAGAGTTGTGGTGAATGGAGTCAAATCCAGTTGGTGGCCAGTCACGAGTGGTGTTCCCCAGGGCTCAGTACTGGGGCCAGTTCTGTTTAATCTCTTTATCAACGATCTGCAAGAGGGGATTGAGTGCAGCATCAGTAAGTTTGCAGATGACACCAACTTAAGAGGAGCGTTGATCTGCTTGAGGGTCGGAAGGGTCTACAGAGGGATCTGGACCAGCTGGATCTATGGGCCAAGGACAATTATATGAGGTTCAACAAGGCCAAGTGCTGGGTCCTGCACTTGAGTCACAACAACCCCAGGCAGCGCTACAGGCTCTGGGAAGAGTGACTGGAAAGCTGCCTGGTGGAAAAGGATCCAGGGAAGTTGGCTGACAGCCAGCTGAACATGAGCCAGCAGTGTGCCCAGGTGGCCAAAAAGGCCAACAGCATCCTGGCTTGTGTCAGGAATAGTGTGGCCAGCAAGACTGGGGAAGTGATTGTGCCACTTTACTCGGCGCTGGTGAGGCCTCACCTCAAATACTTTGTTCAGTTTTGGGCCCCTCACTACAGGAAAGGCAATGAGGTACTGGAGAGAGTGCAGAGCAGGGTGGTCAAGCAAGGTGAGGGGTCTGGAGCACAAGTCTGATGAGGAGCAGCTGAGGGACCTGGGGCTGTTTAGCCTGGAGAAAAAGAGGCTGAGGGGAGACCTTATTGCTCTCTACAACTAGCTGAAAGGAGGTTGCAGTGAGGTAGCTGTCGATTTCTTTTCCCAGGTAACAAGTGATAGGACAGGAGGAAATGGCCTAAAGTTGCACCAGGGGAGGTTTAGATTGGATATTAGGAAAAACTTCTTCACCAAAAGGGTTGTTAAGCATTGGAACAGGCTGCCCAGGGAAGTGGTTGAGTCACCATCCCTGGAGGTATTTAAAAGACTTGTACATGTGGAGCTTATGGATATGGTTTAGTGGTTAACATTTGGACTTGGTGATCTTAAAGGTATTTTCCAACCTAAATGATTCTGTGTTGAACAGCACTGGTTTATACTGTCTCAGGATACATTTTGTTATAGCTTGTTGTTGCTGCCATTTTTAGAACAGGTGAAGCTTTACTATCGTGCTATTTTTTCATACATCTTAACGTGTTTTCACGTAAATATCCTGGAAAATAGGTAGTGTATCTTCTCAATTTGTAGATATTTGCAAATAAATAAAATGAAAAGAATTAACAAAACCATTACACTCAGTTCATATATTCTTTAACAATTCAATCTGAATTAATGAATTCCGTATGAAGGGATTTTTTTTCACTTTTCCCTTTACTAAAAAAATCATATGCAACACTACAGAATGATAAAAGTAACATTTTCTCCCAACATTTAGCTTTGTTATTATTAAGAATTGTGGTAAAACTAAGGCCACTTTTATACTAGTGCTTCCTATTCACAGTTATGGATTTTCAGATAAAATATACCAGACTGAGCTCTTCCTTGATACAGGAACAGTTATCGTCTTCTCAGCTGCAGTGTTTCAAAATCCAATGGGAAATTGACCAAAAAATTAGGACATTGAAAAATGGTGTCGCAATACAGATGTAGCTCTCTGCATGTGCATGGGCGTATGTAAGCATGTGTGACAATGAGTGCTGCTGCTGGTTCATCTGAATGCATTTAGAACTGTTTGTTTTGCTTTGTTATAAAAGCTCTCATCCTTTTCATTCTCCTGTGCTTTTCCCAGCAATTATTTATTCCCATCCTCAAATTCTGTATCAGTCTAGTCCACTCTGCATCTGCATGAGTTCAGCCAAAACCCAACTCAACTCTAGGCCCACCAACAATCTCCATGTCTGCCTCACCTACATCTGGATGTCCCATCTAACCTTTCATTCTGTCCTGCCACTCTGCCCCCTCCTTTCTGTCACTACCAGCTTCCTTCCTGGGCACAGTGCCACAACCAGCTTGCCAGCTGAATTGTCTCCCTTCCTTCTCCATTTCCTGTCCCCTCCTGTGCAAAGTGCCCTTGGAGGAACCTGAGGTGCTGATCCATTGCTCACCAAGAGGTGAGAAAGAGAACAGGCTGTATAAACTAACAGATTCCACAGCTCCAACCTGAAACAGGAGTAGTCTGAAGGAGTAGGGCTGAAGCCATGCCTGCTTCTGGGCCGGCTTAGAAGATGGCAGCTGGATAGCTGGACAGATGACATTTTCTCAGGCAGGGAGAAAATTCATTAGATCACCATAGCTTCCTTTTGTGGCACACTAAAATCCTGTAACTCATTTAAAAAAAAAAAAAAAAAAGAAAAAAAGAAAAAAAAAGGTGGCTTTATGGCAGATTATTTTTTTACTGATATGAATTAATAGGTCAGCTGAGAGGACAAGAGATTTTGCCAAGAATCACTCAGACATTTCCAGTCAGTATCCATTTTAATTGAAATATTTGCTACCTAAAGCCAGTTTGAATTAACCTACAAGTATAAAACATCCTTAATTATTTCTTCTTACTTCCCATTGTGTAGTTTCTGATTAATATCTATCCAAATATGTCCTTTATTTTTCAGTACACATATATTCTTAAAATGTATCATCAGCAATATCAGAAATGTATTGTGTTGGGGTAAAAAGGCTCAGTATGTATAATAAACACCACAACTCTTTCACAGGAGCCACAGGAAAAGAAGAGGTCTGACTGCTACTGTACTTTATAATTTCCAAGCAGGATATAAACTCCAGTCCTGCGGAGTTGTTAAATCTCACTTATCTTGGTTATTATAGGGTATTATAATAGTAGATGGTTCTACCTTCAGATATCCCCTGCAGGAAGATTCTCTTATTTCCACTAAAAACTAAATACTTTGAAATTATAGGACAATAATTCTTATCAAGATAGAACAAATTTTTATTATATCCTAATGTAATACAGTGCTTATTTTGCTAGAGCGTTTTCATTCATTTACAGATGCTACCACTATTTTGTGCTTGTTGTCATAGGTGATCTTATCTGGTTTTTACTACCCTTGTTAAAAAACAGTGTACATACAGAGAAGTCAACAGGGAGCACAGGAAAAAGTATGAACCTGTAACTGATCCGTGCTTCTTTTTACCTCTTGGAGTAAAGCATTCCATAATAAACTTTACTCTAGACCTTTGCCCTTTAGTCTAACGTAACCAAGAATTTTCTAAATGGGAAAAAACAAAGAGGAATTCTGAAAGTAACATAAAACAAAAATCTAGAAATGAACAAGCAGCACTGTAATTTAAAAATAAAAACAAATAAAAAGATCAAGCAATCCAAACACCACACGCATATAACTGCACAATTGTGATAAACAAAACATCCAGTTATCTCAAAGTTTGGTATGTCTGCTGGGGCTGCTTCAATACATCTGGGTTTTTGTGTTTAAAATATTGTGTACAGAAATGTTTGAGCCTGCAGAGTTTCCTTGTTTCTCAGAAGAAAGGCTCTGCAGGAGAGAGTTTCTGTCCTGTGGAGCTTACAGACTCTGCAGGATCTTTTGCTCAGTGACCCTAGTTTATCCACAATTCATTTATGTGACTGAATCTTATGTCTCCCAGACAAATGAGTTTCAGATCATTAAGGTTGTACTGTCCTTGTTAGTAAGAATGTATCATTGGGCAGAGGAATGCCATAATGTCCTTTTCTAAAACACAGGGAAATAAAGATTATAGAATTTGGTTTTAGTTTTGTTTACAACTTATAAGCTGTTTCTTGTCCTGTCTCAAGAATAAATTATTGATGAGGTTTCCCATCTCAGGACTTTTTTTTTTTTTAAGTTCTCTTTGATCTTAAAGAATTTGCAGGCTTTTATGCAACATGGGGTAAATTTGGATGTCAACTCAGCCTTCATAAGAAAAGAAATAAAAGATAGCAACAGTATCTATATAGCCGTGCATCCATTATGATTTAGAAATTTAAAAAGTAAAATAAAATGAAATTTTTAAAAAATATAAAAGAGGAGATGTCTCTTATGTAATGTATTGTATGATTTTTTTTCATTTTCAGAGATCTTTGGCAGATAATATCAGAAAGACATTTTATTTAAAATTGCTAAACTTTAAAATTTGTCTTTGCCATTTTAAATACAAAGATTTAGTAAATTCTAAAAAAGAAAGGTTTTCTAAAAATGCATCCTGTCAAAGATAAATTAAAGGGCCATATATCTCAAAAGAAATATAATGATTAATAACATCTTATAGAATATTGAACTGAGGCAATTTTCGAGACCACTATGTTTTTAATCAGCTGCCTGATGAGTATGTCAGTGTAGTACGCAGCATGCACAGTCATAACAGTTCTGCAATCAGTATTATGTATTCATTAATATGTAACAGAATTTGTTTCACAATAAGTAAATCTGTGCAGAAAACATAAAACAGGCTTTGATTACTAAAAATAATGTGTGAATTAGAATTCTGCTTTTGTCATTCTGTCATATTAGAACTAAAGCTAAAAGAGGAACTGATTTGGTTACTCATTCTGTCCTAAAATTTCCTTAATTTTCAGTATAGTGAGCATCAAAGTGAATGACCTGCTTAAATAATCAGTTTTTTAAATTCATCTATTTATATAAAATTTTTGGAAGAAAAACAATCATATCACTATGAAGGCGACACAGATGTTTTCCAAAAATATTTCTCATTGATACTCACTGATACAATTTCAGCTTTACTATGCCTATTCTCTCTAATTTCCCTGGTTTGGAAGACTTGGTTCAGCTTGGGTATTCAAAATTTAATTGTTTCACGGAATGTTTATATTTAGAATTCTATGCATGAGAATTAAATGACTGTACATAAGTAACTATTTGCTTCTATTTGTAATGGCCATACATATGTCTAACACAACCAGCTTACGCCAAAGTGCACATCTTCAAAAAATATGGCATTCTGAGATTAAGAAGAGCGAAGGATTATAGAAGATAAATCTATGGTATACGATTTCATCTTATGATCCTGCTCTTATTTAGATCTGGCTTCACCACGTATTTGGAACAACACAGGAAAACAGATTTTCAGAGATGCGATTTATTGTCCTTGACCGAATGATCATTTTTTTATCCACTATCACTTTTTCTTGACTTGTTCTACTTTATGGCATTTAATCTTCATTTTAAAGAGTGCTATATAATAGCAATTAAGGTGAATATGCTGCAATGTTTTCTGAACTTCTTTCTGGCTTTTGTTCACCTTTTTCTTCTCCGTTTATTGTGATGCAGTATCACAATTACAATTTAAATGTCAGTCAGCTTTTATCCTTGCATTCTTTCACTTCTCGTCTTTCAAGAACAAAACCTGACACTGATTTTAGACTTGCTGGGAATAGCTCCGTGGTGTTTCCGTGAAACAAAACAAGAGGTAGGGGAGGGAAAGCACAGAATAAGATTTTTCTGAGAATAATAGAGAGTAGACTGTCTCTTGACTTTCTGAGCTCAATTTTTATCTTTACTTTGTCCACTATTACCTCTAACTTTTTCATGTGCTTCATACACATGTCGTTGCCCAGCAGGTGCTTTTCTCTTTCTGTTTCCAAATGACATTTTCAACTTCAAGGAAGTCAACTTTCAGTGAAGTGCCATTCTTTGGGATGCACGTGCTCGTTCATCAGAAGTGAAACACTTCAAGGTGGCATGTCAGTTCCTACACGTTTGTGCCGAAAGGTGGGAAGTTTCAAGTGGCAACCTGTCTGCTCTCCTGTCAGCTTACACGGCAGCGCTGGCCCCCAGCAGCCCAGGTACCTGTCTGCTCACAGCGCCATGGCAGGGATCGCCCTGAAATCTAAGACCTAATGCTTTCTCCTATTTTTTTTTAAGTGAAAAAATGGTTTTGTGGTCTACTAAGCCTCCTGCTAAATCTCTTCAAGCCTGGAGCTCCGGGAAGGCTGTTAGCGACTGTGAAGGTTTAACACCTCGATTCTCGGCAGCGCCCCCTGGGTATTACCCTCAGCACTCGGCGGCCTCTGCTGCCCTCTCACGGGCTCTCTGCAGCTACACGATTGGGCAGGGCACACCCAGTGCTGATTGGCTGAGACGCCCCTGGCGCCTGGTGGTTGCTGGGCGGTCACCCGCTTTCTGCCGTTCTGGAAGGTTCCGCACGCGCTGGTCGCAGCGCAGCCATTTGCTGGTGAGTGACGGGGGGTCATGTGCGGTAAAAAAAGTTTAACTAGTCTCAGCTGTATGCCAAACTACCACCTCATCCACCCTGTATGTTGTACCACAGCCCTGTAATTGTTCACATAGCCTGGTTTATCTATTACGTGCCAAAACTTAGTGTATGTTTGTTACAAACGCTACTCTTTTTCCCTGTGGACAAGACAACAGTAATTAATATCCCTATTATGTCTCACAAGCTTCACCCTTTTCTCCTTAAAACTCAATCTTTGGGGTTAACATTATACATATTTTGAAAGAGTATAATTAAAACAAAATTATTACTTTCAACAACTTCTGTGTTATGGCACGGTGATTCAGGTACCCGCAGTTCTTTCTGCATATTGCATTTCATCAGTGACATTGACAGCTTGTCAGTCTTGATAAAGTTTATAGTGGCAAATAAACAGCTTTTTGAGTGGTTTTTAACAGAGATTTAATCACATTACTAAAAGGAGAAGATTGTTGCAAACTTTTCTAGGGCTTAGTCTGAAATTAACTTGATTTGTTTCTGAGAATAAAAGACACGGCAGGAGTATTTTTATGCCACCCTTTGTGTGGCAATTCTTCTCATGTCCTGCACAGTCAGTTTTTCATGTCAGTCTGCACAGATGTACATTCTTTAAAAATTGAAAAGGAAGGATTGCTTAGAGTTTGACAAAAACTCACATGTGGTACTATATGTGTTAAAACAATTGATAGTGTCTGAATTATGAATGAATAGGTATTTAAATGTATAAATCAGTAAGTCAATAACACAATGATTTTGACCTTTTATTGTGCATATAAGGCGTATCTTATATTACCTACAATTTAATAGCCAAATATTCTGTCGCTGTTTATAGACATTTTCAAGACACAAAAAATGAACGTTTTTTCATGGTAAATATGTGTTGATAAGCTACCATTCTCTTAATAAAGTCAATTTACATCAATCATCTTAGTTTTTTTCTCTTTAGAGTTAGAGATTATAAAAATTATCTTGAAACCTGTTGTGAAGCCTAGGGTAGTTTCTTGATTTGCTTAGGCCTTATACCTAAATATTTATAGAAACTAACAGATTAGGTTGTATTTTGTATCTGATACGGATGTATGTTTCCGTGAATACATGTACAGATACATACTGCATGTTCTTTGAGTAAGTCGCATATACGTTCTTACAGAGAGGTGTGTGTTCATACCTCGCAGCTTGAAACAAAGTTTTCTCTTTCAGCATCCACAGAAGACTTTTCTAATGTGCCCTTGCTGTTTATTCAGTTTGGGGTACAAAATGGAACGTCACCACCAGCTCAGCTCCTGTCTGTTTGCCTGCCTTATTGAGACAGAACGCTTCTTTTGTATTTTGCTGTTCAGCTACTCTTCCTCCTTCCTTGGCATCTGGTGACTTCACTAAAAGCCTTTTTGGCCTTGTGCTGTCTGGGACAATCACATCCCATTTCAATGTATATTGTGGGCGTTTGCGCTGCCTCAGAGCCTCATGGCCAAAATCCTGCCTGTGGTTCAAGCCTCAGGCAAGACAAGCAGGGAGTCGAGCTCTAGAGGTTTTTGCTCTGGCAGCCACAGAGGCCTCTTTTGATGTCAGAACCAGGCAGCTGCCCTAGTTCAGCCAAACTGCATTGATCTTTCAGGCCTTGATGACTCAAAAGGCTGCCAGAACTGTAGGAAAAGGATCAGTTCTGATTATATGCCGGCATTCTTTCTTCCCTTCTCTACATCATGCGCTAAGACACAAGCTTTCCAGGGCCACGCAGTCACTGTGGTGAATGAGGCAATCCTCTTGGCACCATTTTGTCTGACTAAGCTGAAACTAAAGAGATGCAAAATTGCGTCATCCTGCTCTCTACCAGCACTGGATTATTATGTAAAGATTGCTTCGGCACTGTCTTATATAGCAGTAGTTGTGCCTTTTCTTCTGTTCTTCATAATACAATAGCATTTATTATCTGGGCCAATACGCGATGATATTGTTACATCAATTCAATCATTCATGCTTTGTACTAGGAATGAGAGGATTTCAATGTCAAACTAAATGCCTTTTCCTTTGTCTTATAAATAGTGATACTGGCTTCTGGAATAGGCCTGGTATGCAGATATTGATCATCAATGCGTTTGAGTCTTGGCTCAGACAAAACAGAAGGGTAATCTCTGAGCCATCTTCTTCTAGGACCAAGAAGGAATGTGGGCTGAGTTGCACAGATGACCAGAAGAGCTTTTAAGACCTTACCAGAAGTGCCTGTCAGGACATTTGAGTGCATCCCCTTCAGAGAAACGCCTGAAGTTTATCACAGGTGTATGGATATCCTCCACCGTTTTACCTCCCATTTCTCTCCCTATCAGGATAGTCTCTCTGGAGTGAGTGTATCTAGTGTGGCAGTTGCAGTCATGACCTTATTGAGCAGCAAAGATAGTGGACCACAGGATGACAATACGCACAAAGTGCCATTGTATTTTTTTGTACGTGTACCTACTATCCTTTTTCATAGTAGCTAAGAGCCAGAAATATGCTGATTTCCCTCAGTAAAAGAATGAGAAGAATTGGGGTTTTCAAGTCTTTCATTCTCTTAGTGCACTGTTTTGTTGTGGTTTTGTTGTTTTGTTTTGTTTTTTTTCCTAAGTGGAATTTTACATTTTACCTCCTGTCAGTTGACACCTCTCTCATATCTTCTTGTTCCTACCCAGCTGGTTTTATAACTTGAAGAGAGGTAATCTACATACACTGTAATAATGCAAGATACAAGCAAATTGTGTTACTGCAGTGCTTACATAACAAGGCAGAAGTCTGAGTGTAAGGAGTGGCAGTTGAAATTCTCATTGCAAAATGAATGACCTATACGAAGTTTTTTGTCTTCTGAAAACATTGTACTTTAAATCCACCAGTGAAATACGTGCTATTGATGCAATATAGTATAGGCTGTTTTCTAAACTAGTTAAGCAATATTAAATCCTGTACACACAGAGTCACAAGTATGCATGCTTTCTCTCTCTTTATATATAGTTTATATATAGGTTATAGTTTTATATATACATCCACACACTCTTTACCATGTAGTATTATTATGAAGGAAGGAGCTGTAAATTGAAGTTAAACTCTCAGTTTTAAAGTATTAGCTTCGGCCTGCAGACTGTTTCAGGATGGGACAGAATGATGTCTCTTAAAATCTTTACAGAGGTCAAAACTCGGATTAAAAGAGATATTTTGAGTGAATAGGACTTGAATTGCCAGAAACTCCTGAATTTGATTTGCTATTTTAGTTGAAGTGAAAAAATTTGGATATCGTATTGGGATATGGAATAATGAGAAGCCATATTAAGTCCTTGTCTGTCATAAGCAACAATGATTCTTCCTCCTTTTACCACTTCTTTTTTAAACCGACAACCTATGGGAAACAGAGCAAAGGCTCTGCTGTGTTAAAATTCTCTCTTCAGAGGTATCCAAAACCCAGCAGTTTTCTTTCTTAGTCCTTTGCATCTGATGTGGTCTTTGCACCTCAGGCAGAAGCAGTATCTTTCCTGTTCCTATTTCTCCTTCATAAATTCTAATTCAGTGTTTTAAGTTTCTTTGCTTTTAAACGTTTGGGGGCTCTTTTAAAGCTGAAATATATTTTAAGACTTTGAAAAAAGTCACTACTTTCTCTGGTTAGTTTAGCTACAGTTACTTGACTGGGAGGTAACCCTAAAATTCTTTAATTGCACTGGGGATCATTTACTCTTGTACTGTGGGAACATTAGGTGAAATAGTTGATGTAACTATATAGAGTACCTCAGTAAATAGTGATATTACTTTTCTTCTTTCTAGACTAAATTATAATCCCCTCTACAGTATGTTACAAATGTGGCTGACCATCTAGGTTTCACAAGAGGTTCTGAAATAGAATGTATAATTCTAAAGCAGAATGACGTACAAATAATTTCAACCTCCATTATTATTCAGTTTATAAGTTATAAATAGTGAGTAGTCACCTAAGCATGTATTTTGTGAAGTGAAATGAAGATATAGATTTAACACAGTGGAAAAATTTTAGTAATTACTATAATTAGGCATATTTCTGAGTTTGTTTTCCTTCCATTTTTTTCAGCTGAAGTGAAGTAACATTGACATAGAAGTGAAATAATTTTGTTGAAGTTAAATAATATTATAAAGCTGAGTTGCTATTTGGAAGGAGGGTCAGCAATAATGCAGTGTTTCTTTTCAATTTCTTGCACACACTTGGTTGTGTTTATCACAATTGGTCTACACTACACTTGCTATTTCCAGGTCTTCTGTTAACTGTATGGACTATTTCAGGTATGCACTGAAGAATTTTCTTAAGAGGCAATTTATGGGAAAGGTGTTTATTTTCCATACAGGTAGAAACAAGGCTGAAACATATGATGCAAAACATACTTATTACCATTCTTAAGGAGAGATTTATATTTTAGCAGTAACTAATTGAAAGAATGCTTTACTTACACATTAAGATGGGCTTGATGGAATAACTTATTAGTTTATACATATAATTTAATATGTATATAACTGATATCATAAATATCATAGAACCTACATTTCTGAAAGTTTTGAAACTGAATTTTATTCAGAATTATTATATCACCTTAGATATTTCACAAGTACTGCTGGTATCATGTTACATGCATCCTGTCCTCTGGTGTAATCCTCATTGCTATGGAACACAAATAGCTGTCTTTCTCAAACAATCACAGACCACCAACAAGAAAACACAACATAAAACAGTGTTCACCTGGGGTGTAGTTTCTTCCCTGAAACAGTAAGAATATCTAATGAGACCTCAACTTAGAGAGACGGGAAGTGAGTAAAATAGTGACGGAATGCCAATAATGGAGACAAATAAGCCAAATCAACTAAGATTTTTCTCTCTCTTGTATGGGCATTATTAGAAACAGATCTGTGGGTTAGCTATATTTTGTCAGTTTTCTTTCACTTCATCTCTTAACAACAGTATTGGTAATGACAAAAAATTCATCTTTCCACTTATGATAGAATTTTTTCCCATGATTTCAGAGTTTTGACAGGTTTTTAGTGAGAAGGAGGTGGTTATAACATGCTTGTTTATGCACTGGTTTTATATCATTCATATCTGACTACATGCATACATACATGCAGAGGTTATGATCCAATGTGAAAAAGCTGGTACTAAGCAATAAAATATCATTGTAAACCGCAGGAACTATATAAAGTCAGTCAGATAATTTTATCAGTTCCTTTTTGACACTGTTGTTTTCAGTGTTTCTCCACTATTTATGTTAGAACTGGAATTTATTACTAGATAAAACGTAATGATTATGCCCTCAATTTCTTCTTTCATTTAGCGATTCTCTTCTCATGGAAGATGGCTAGTGAAATACATTCTGCTGGTCCTCCCAATAGTTTTTGGTATTATATATGAAAAAAGGACCTATATCAAGTATTTTAAGTTTTAAAATGAACAAACAAGCACAAAACAGTGTTTGAGTTAGAGACTGGTTTGGGAGAACTCATGATGCAAATTCAGTCTGTTTAAAATCTCAGAATTTGGGACTTCTGATGGTTTATTTGGGCCAGATTTAAATCTGCTTTTTACTTTTTGATGACTTTCCCAAATCAAGACAAAATTCTATGCTGAGTGTGGGCTAGATTCTGTGCTAGTGGTAAAACTGTTGTTGACTTTTATAATAAAAGATAGATCTATGAACAAAGCATTCAGGTCAGAGCATTTTTCCCTGTTTTAATTGTGTTAGAATCAATAAATATTCAAAAGAAAAAGTAATCTAGAATTAACCAATAGAACAAAACCATCCTGAAAATACTTTTGTGTATGTGTTTTTAAGAGGTAAAATCTGATTGTTGAAGAATTATGTTAAACCAAAATTAGTAACAAAAATGTAAAGGCCATTTATGCAGAATAAATATTACTTTAAATGACTCGAGGAAGGCAATTAAATTAAATATCTAGCACTTAATACCCATGTGTCATTTTTCTTCTGTTAAAATAGTTTGGTTTTCTTATTTTGTTTGAAGGTTGTTTGTGATCTAGTTTGAAAGAAAAGCCAGAGGAAAGGAATTACAGCAAATATACTGCAGAGATGACAAATGCTGTCATGTTATGGGCTGTCTCAGTTACGGGCTTTGCTGAGGCTGTGCTATAGGGAACCTGCCGAGGTACCACAGTCTTTTTCTAATCAGAGGATAGGTCTTATGCTGAGAACATTTTGTCACTGAGTGAAAGAAGGAAGAACGGAGGAAAAAATGACATGTTTTAATTCCTGCGCAGGATGTGCTTCTAAAAATAAATATTTTGCATGGACCTCAAAGCCTTTGGAGGGCATTCATTTTCATTGTAAATTATGTTAGATTTGATGTACACAATACAACTTCCCCATTTTTTGTACATTTGGGGAGTTTTAAATCAGTTTTATTGGTTATTTTTGCAATCTCTTGCTGCTACTGCACGGATATAATGCTAATTTTGGAAAGTATTATTTTCTGAATATGTAAAAAAAAAAAAAACGAAACAAGCACCACACCTTATTTTTTATGAAGAATTGCACAGGAAAATACAGGCTGGAATTTTGTAAAATACATTTCTTTAATATAGTAAAAGAATAACAATTAATTTACCTTCTAAATTCAATTACTGATAACTACCTCCAAACTATTATTTTTTAAGTAGTGTTTCTCTTCCATATATCAATTCCTGGTACAAAAGAACTAGAATCCCCAGAAGACCACTATAAATATGGCATATAAAAAAAAAATCCCAAAGAACAAGCTGATGAGAAGAGTACTATATTTTATCTTTTGTTCTAAACTACAGTTTTAATGGCATAGCATGATTAAGTAGTTATTTATAATTCATTATATTTAAGATGACAGATTTTGCAAGAGCTTTTAAGGACATATGCTAAATTGCCATCATGAGGAGTAAAAGAAAGTGTATTAGGAATGGTTTAAATCTCAAGCAGCTTAAGAAGCGGAATCAGAAATAGAAATAGGTAGAGCACAATTTGTCTCCAAGTATGCCCAGTTTTAGTTCAGTTTATGTTGTAACAAGATTTTTCTAAACAGTTTTAACAAAAATCGGAAAGTGTAATAGAAATCTCCAAGTTGTCAAAACGATGGAAATTAGATCACACACTTTTTTTTTTTCCCCGGAAGGAAAACTTGGAGATCAGTGTTTTTGTTTTGAGAGTTGACGTTTTGCGTGATTGTACTAGGCTTGATTCTCTGTACTGCAGTTGCAGATTTCATCTCCAAGCACTGCTGTTACTCAGAGAATATAGGTAATTGAGTTCTTTTTACTAATGTAGAATCGATATTCAAGGAAGAAAAATTAGAAGTTATGACAAACTGAGATAATACTTATGTTAGTGACCCCAAGTAAATAAGAGAGAAAGGAAGTGAAAAATGGTGATGAAAGCTCAATGAGAGATTAATGATTGTGTCGTAAGAAAACCTGCAAGTCTGTTACCTCACAGTTTAAGCAAATCAGGTTTGTGAAATAAGAGGGACATTACTGTTCTAAAGTCTAACAAGATAATGAAACACCTAAAATCCCAGCAATAACAGGATTTGAGCAGAATGATTAAATCTTTCCATCTCCAGAATATGTGTGTAATTCTTGAGTCGAAAGAGGTGACTCAGAATGGCCCTGGCACAGTCACTGAATTGTTTGCACTGGAAAGTACACTTAGTGTTTCTGTGATAGTTTTATTGTTAGTGTGGTTAAAATTTATATTCAATGAATATAGCAATAGGAAAATGAATTTACTCTATTGAAAAACAGCGAATGTGAAACAGCTTCTAGGGGAAATGAAGAAAAATTATTACAGAATGGCTATTGACAACACCCCTCATAGCTTTCAAAATTATATTTAGGAAAGTCTAGATTTTAACTAACTGTTGGAAACAGTAGTTTCTTGCACATAGCATAGCTGCTGTCAGTGGGGAACATCCAGGTTATTTTTCTACCCTTTGGAAGATATATTGGTCTCGACCCTTTTGAAGTTTTAGTTTCTTCATCTGTATGCAGACAAAGATGTTGCTGTATACTCACTGGTCCTCCTGTGCCAAAGACAGTGTAGAACGGAATATGAAAATATCCTGAAGGGCAAAATTTTCGTATTTTGTAAATTAGCTAATACTGTTGGTGATCTGTCTCACGATTGTTGTCCATAACTGTAATATCTGACAGAGTAATTCTATAAACTACATTACTTCATGCATGATGGAATGTTGATGGGAATTTACTGTTTCAAAAATTAATATTCATGATTCAGCAAATGTCATTCTTCCATCTGGCTCAATATTGAACTAGTTCTGTACCCATGACTTTGGGTCACAGTGTTGCCAAAGATGGATCTGAGATAAGATATAAAGCTGAGGACTTTGTATTGATTATTTGATTTTCAACCTTGAGGTGAAGGCACAAAGGGAACCAATGTAATCTTTACAGAATGTTTCTCTGTCCCTATTTTGTGTGCAGTCATCTGATGTCTTGCTACAACTACCAGAAGTTTTGACTCACTGAAAATTAAAGATGGAACAGAAAGTTACTCCAAGAACGAAAAAGAAATAGTTACATTCTGATACCATTAATCTCAGTTTCAAAAAACCAATTCAGCTATGTTACAATAATGCAAGCTTAATTTTTTTTCTATATACTTTTAACTTAATCCCGTTGGAGCATCAAAATGACTACCTGAACATCTTTAGCAAAGGACCGAAGCTTATTCTAAATTTAGCTCAAGCACTACCTTCTGTCAAATACTTTTGCAAACACTGAGGAAATGTGCTGTTTCACATTTTTTATAGTTATGACTTTCACAGCAAAACCCTACAGGAACAAGACTTTTACTGCTTGGTTTAACTTTTTTTTTTCTTTTTTAATCAGTTGTAAGGATTTTTAAAGTATCTTCTCCCAAATCCTGTGTCTTAAAAGGGGATAAAACTATGGAATGTTGTAAAGTAGGTATTAGCATGTAACAAGATATTTGCTGACCTTCAGGCACAGATTATTTCTACAAATTCTGTATGCTGATACCAGTAGACAGCTCAGGTTTCTTGCACTAAATCTTTTAGAAATTATCTAAATCCACTGAGGTAAAATCTATTTTGTTTATTCCTCTAATCCAGCCCCTAGGGCAGCTGTTTTATGGACATCTTGCCCACCACATTAAGAAGCCCATTCGTGTTGTTTCATATGTGTTGTATTTAGGCCATCAACAATGAACATGGAAATTGTATTTTGTAGCCCTCCAGGGAGGTGGAGGCTTGATAAGTATCCACCCAATGCACTTACTTCAAGTGATAAATTAAAAAAGAAGTAGAGAAACACAGGAGCCACGAAATGATACTGTCAGTCTGAAAATCCACACTAAGTTGAAAATGTTAGTTGACAACAAACCTGATCAACAGACTCATCTTAGGCCTCTTGGGCTCAATTTGGAAATGGAAAAGGAGAGCAGAGAAGATATCTTCTATTAAAACAAAGTCTGCTAGCAGTGCTATATATGGTGTTGGCATTTCCATTACAAAACAATATCTTCAGGGAGGTGTCAAGGTCTCAGTCTGACCCAGAGTGGTGGGATTTTTTGTATTTATTTTCTGGATTTGCTTGGTTGATTTGTGTTTCTTTATATTTGCATGACAAGGAAAAACCTTGCTTATAGTTTTTTAAGCTGTAAAGAATCATCAGAGTATACAGTTCTTAGGTTTAGGTGTTTTCCTGGTTCACCACTGAATCGAAGGACTGATTTTGCAGACATTTGGTCTTTTGTGGTAATTAACAAGATTATATATCTATTGCTAATTGAAAATTGGGCTAATTCTGTTTTAATGTCATTAGCATTTGATTTCTTCATTTTGTTGATTAATGTAATATTGTGGTTTGTAAAATGTGGTTTTTTACACCACATTCATTTGTGAACTATAACAGAGATCTGTACTGCAAATAGCTACACATATATTTATGGTGGCCCTCTGATGCCATCTTCAGTGAAATGACCTGTTTTTAAATTAGATATCAAAAGTGTCTACTGATCTTTTCTATTTTCAATTTTGTCTGTGCCTCAGCTTAAAAAGATAGAAACATATGTTTATGGAGTTACTGTTTAGTGAAGTCATCTAAATCAGAATTTCAAAACTAAAAATTGAAACAAAAAACAAGATCTGAAGTGCAGCAGGAGAACCAGATTAGCTTAATTATTTTACAATATTAAAAATATAACCAGGAATATAATTAATTTTCTATTCCGACACAGTAGGTGATATTTAGCAAAACTGAATTTGAACTTCTACAGGACATGAGCATGAGAATAATACATAGCTCTGTTTATTTTCCATATATTTATGTGTACGTATAAATACCTGTATAAACAAGGGAGCATCTTCACAATTCATTGTCTGAAAAGAGAAGAAAATGCTGTTTGAGCAGTTATGACAATCCAACACAGCAGTAACAGCAGCATCCCAATAGAAAGGAATCTCCAAAACTCACAGCATAACTGCCTGTGGAGTCTGTCATGGAACCACATGCTGCTACTCGAAAAATACCTTCTACCTTGCTGAAAAGTGGTGAGATGAAGTAGCAATTAAGAATAGCAGGATAGTTTTGTTCACCTGCATGGCTGGGCATTTTCAATTATTTTTTTCCCTGTGCGAATGTACAGAAAATGCTCAAAAAATGAGCTGAGGATGGTCCTTTCAGTATTCATTCTGGTTAGTTCTCTGTGCCCTTCAATAACATTAAGTATCTTTTCATGTCTTATTTTTATGGAATATTCTTAGTGTCTTGTCTTGTGTTTTTATTTTTCATACCAGTTTTGGAAGACTGGGATGAATTATATGTAAGCTTTTGTAAAGAAAAGCTTGGTGTATCGTAAGTGATCATTCAGGGCAATGTAAACAGTTACCAAGAGCACTGTTAAGTGTGCAACAAATGCAGACTTCTCATCAGCAGAATACAAAATATGCCATCTTCTTATTTTAATGCTGCAAAGTACAATTTAGAATGAAAGTACATATCTGTACATATTAAATATAAAGATATGTCTGGTTTAGAGGAAATTCCTAATATGCAGGTCACCATTTCCCATGGAGGACAGGACTGTGAAGTTTTGCTTTATGTGTGCCCTGATTTTATCCTACTCTCTAGGCATATCACTGACCACTGCTGGAGGCAAGATACTGGCTATAGAAACCTTTGATGTGATATACCCACCTTTATATTTCATAGAATTCTGAAATTCAAATTCAGTTGACTGACAAAATTCAGATCTAAATAATTTGGTTGGCTCCCACAGCTGTGGAACTTTTCCTTTGCATTTCTCTGTGTCCTGGAATACTGTGCAGTATTCAGTTTTACATTCTTAAAAGTTGTTGGGAGCTCTTCCCTTATAAAAATTAGTTTCATTGTTTTAATACTCAAGTTTCCAAAGTACTTGGTTGAATTGGAATGTTCTCTTCAAAAAAACATACTGTCAAGGAGTTAACACTGCTGGCTGGTAAATGCCTAGCTGATTACATGGCATTTTTTGCTACCATCCATAGTTACCACATGTCAAAGGCTTATTTCAGTGGCCAGTCTTTCTTTCATATGTCCGCACATCATAGGCCTTTTTTTTGCACATGGATGTATTTTGGCCTAGGTCTTAGCACATAGTACATCTTATTTACTTAGCACTACTCCATATCATGTGAGAGTTACTGGATGCTGCATTAAACAGCATTCAAATATGGTTTCTAAGTTTTAGTAGAAAGCATATTGTAGTAGAGTGTTTTTTCAGACACTGTAATAGAAATTAATATTTTTTTAATATATATAAGCATCTTCTATTAACAGTATTGAATGCTATGTATGTGCATTTAAGGATAATTATGGATTAAGAAAAATACACAGAGTACAAAACATTTTTAGCAAATAATTTTCAAAGGCTTATTCACCACACTGACACCACGTGAATATTTCAAGACTCTTCATGTTCCCTTTACTTTTGCTGAATTTTTCTTCTTTTGATCTGTTGTTTTTTTTTTTTTTCTTCATTATTCATCACACATTTATTTCCTAAGGTTAACGTCACTGTTGATTTTTAACAGGAGTGCACTTTAGCAGTCAGCTAAATAGAGCTCTCTAATCCCCAGTAGGTCAGGTTTTATCTAAAGTACTGGCAGATCTATATTATCTAAGCTATAATTTAACTGTAATAGAAATATCCCAGGCTTGTTTATGCTATTATTTTAGAGTTAAAATTTCCCAAAAACTCTTTGTGATTCTCTTTTGAAAATTCAGTCTTTACAAAACATACACCTTTTTATTTGCTATCCAGGGTGTGATAATCACTGGCTATTCGTTTTTAATAATGTCTTAATTGGTATAATATGACCTAAATAGTCATAAGTCATAGGTTTCCAACAGAATATAATACTTCTGTATTAGTCCAGTTTCACTTAACTTTGGATCATTTTCAATTGATTATCTTTCATTTGCTCAAAAACTATCCTGTCCAGGACCTTTTCTGTGACACACAATTTGCTGGTAAAACTATGTGGTAGTGCCCCAGTAAGAACCCAGATGGGTGTTCTTTCTGTAGCTAGATCAGAAACCATGGCCTCTTATTTCCCTTTTTTGTTTTTTAGTGGGAACATATGTATTAAACAGTCAAGTGGAATCAGTTATTGAAAAATGTCAGAAAGAACTGAAGCAGAAGTGATGATCAAAGCCTATTTTTGTAATTGTGCACTCTTAATATTTGTGAGTCACGTGCTTCTTTCAGTTTGAACTAGAAAGAAAATCCAATTTTGAGAATATTGTGAGAGAAAAGATAGACAGATTGGTGAGCCTGGGCATGTGATACGAGAATAAAAGTATCAATAAGTAGATTATTTGCCAAAAACTATGCAAATAACAAATACTTCATTTTTCTTGCCACAATGCTTTCTGTTTGGGGGCAGGTGGCATTTAGTTTTGGGTCTCAAACAAGTTCAAGCATTGCATTATTTTAAGTACATAGACATAGAGGTCTGGTGGAACATTTTGTTACGTAAGACCCCTGGTATCTATCGTTTCAAACCATGTCATGTAATTTCTTGCAGAAACTGGCCACACCCCCACACTAAAACTAATTATGGGTATCTCTGCACTATGACTAGAAAGTTGTAATAAGGATCTGTTAATCAGCTGTTCAGAAATTTTCTAATTCCCAGCATAAGCATATTAGTGCCCTGTTTATAATTAGTATTGCTAATGTTTCCAATGTTTCTTATACTTTTTCCTTGCAGTATTCATAGATGTAATGAATAGACAAGATAGATATAACTTTTCATTGGTTTTTGGACAATTTAACCTTCTGAGCCTTTACACTAGAACATTTTTTTGAAATTCTGGAAAACATACACACGTTACATATTTATACATATATATGTTTGGATATTTATATTTTTAGTATATATTTGTGTACACACACACCCCTCTGGTTCCAAAACACTTACTAATGAAAAACAAACTAATTAATTCTTGTTAATATTCAGGTTTGATTTGAGAAATCGTTTTCTTGTGTATACTGAAAGAAACCTGCCTAGTAGTGTGCATAATAACCTACTTGACAATTTTCTTTCTTCCTTCAGAAAACCAGGATTTTTGGAAAGCTGGTTTTTGTTCTTCTTTCTTTCATTGTTTACTTCAAACTATAGGTGTGAGTTTTAATCTTTCTTCTTGTTAGATGATGGAATATGTACAGTGTATTGCTAAGCAGAGTAAAAGAGAATTGAGAGCTTCTTCAGCTCAGCAAAACGAAAACTATCTTGAAGGTGCAAAATAACACAATTCCCATCTCCTAATAGCCTGCTTATGCTTTCCTGTTGATAAGTTAAAGATTAAATGAATTCCAAATTGTGTGTGTGTGTGCGCGCATGTTTGTGGTATGGTATGGAATGCAGATAAAAAACTGTCGTTCACATGATCTGCAAAAAATATACTCATTATAGAACTGCAGAAGAGCTCTTGGTTATTACAGCATGATTTCTCTATTTGCCTCAAATAAGCTAACTCTAAAACACAGAGCGGTAAATGAAGTAGCTGGTTGTGTATTGCTTAAAAAAAAAAAATTGTAGGGATTATAGATGGCAAAAACTTATAAGGTCATTTTGCCAATCCACCTGACTGTAGAAGATTGTTCCCTGTGGTATATTAAGAGTTTTATAACTTTCCACAAGATTTTATGGCTTCCCCAGGAGAGGATTTTGGTCTGTTGAGAGTGCTAGATGAGGAGTCCTTTTATTGTATTTTACAGCTGGAAAACCTATCTTTTATTGACAATTGATATTGACACTAGTCTGAGGAGCACAGTGAGGCTATATGTTTCCATAGATGTGAGTGTTTGGCAGAAGCATTAAATGGAGTGACTGAAATTTGATTGCAAAACGAGGGAAGCTGAAGTTTAGAGATTTTTCTCTGCAGCTCCAGTTAGCTATATTAATTTTATCCTATTGATGCACAGTGGTATTTTTTACAAAACCCAGGTGTCGCAAGAGCCACTTCAAATGGTCCCCACAGCTATGCAGCATGAGGAATGGAGGGGATTAAATATTTCTGTAGTCATAATTCCAGAATCTATATTGGTAAAAGTAAATATAACATAAGTTACTGCTCGTTTGGAACAGCTTGATTTATCTCTACTGTGTACAAATGCACAACGAAGGTGAATATGCATTTAACTTTTGAGTAGGCTTAGTCTCACTGAGTGTAAGAGATTGCTTACTTGAGTGAGGGTGGGCAGGTAAAGAAGTCTCCACATCAGTGCCAAATATTTATTTTAGATCTATCTTTAAATAATTTTGCAGTATAAACTTACAAGCGTTTCACCCATTTGCCAAGAAGGACAGGTATATAGTAAAAAAATCTCTCATTTTGTAATATTTTTCCTATCTATGTATTTTATTAAGCCTTAATGTATTTAAAGACAGTAGGAGAACGTAAAAGTTGAAATATATATAGTACTCGTACAACCCATAACCTTGTGGCTGCTTGCGCACAGCATCCTGCATTCTTGTGGCAGATACTTGATAGCACAATTCCAATCTAGCAGTATAGCCAGGAACTTTCTTACCCTAAACCTGTCCTAAGAACTAGAGTTGGAAGTTTTGCTGGCTGAACAACATTGAAAGATATTGTTAAATGGGAGTGCATCTGCTGACTGCTTGCCTTAATCACTTTTCATTACTCTTCTAAAACTGTCCATAGATCTCCCAGAGACATCTGCATGTAAAATTGATGCTACAGGAGTATCTCTTCATGCATGGAGTTACAGAGTTTGATCAGGGCCAAAAAAAATCTGTTAACAGAATTTTTTTCAGGAACATGTACTGAGTGCTTATAAACATCAACGTAGGCAATTTGGTCTGGAGTTTGAACTTTTAACCTTATGTATATCAGGAGTATTCAGAATTTAAATACAGTGGTGCTTTTTGATAACAATTTTTTAACTTTGCAGTTTCCTATGAAAGAGTAAATATGTGGACTATTATTTTCCTTTCAACAAAGAGAGAGGAAAAAAAAGAGGAAAAAAAGAGAGAATATCTTCCACATCTTAGACCAAGATAGTTGGAGGAATTTCTTGCATATTTTCTCTTTTGATTGTGTTGCCTTTGGCTACTCTCTCTCAAACATTCCCTGAGGTAACTAACAGAACTAATCTAACATTAGTTTAGTGCTGGTCTAGAATAAAGTCCTGTTGTTCACTTTTGTGAGGTGGATCCTTACTAAATACCTTGCTCTAAAGTCTCAAAATTCAAATCACATGAAATACCATGGCAATTATTTGTTGTTGTCAGCCATGTTTTTTAATGACAGAAGTATGTCAAAACTGAGAAGACATTAAGTATAATCCGTTGTATTCTGTTTGTAATAAATACACTGTTGATTTCTGCCTGCCTTGTTATACCTAGCTTGTACACAATAAATTAATCTTTTTGGAGCTTTGAAAGATTACCTGTGTAATCCTTAAGAGAACTGAACATTTCTGTACTTTCATCCTTAATTAGTAGAGTGCAATATAAGTTCTGGTTTTGGCTCATGAAACACTCCTATCACTATAACAGTGCAAATCTTCCGTAGTAAACTAGAACAATGTTATTTTCATCTGTGTCGGTATTTTTCATCATGGACTTCCTTGCCACTAAATGTGCCATGCATATTCCAAATTAAGTTTCTTTTAGCTTTTTATAATTTAGACTTGAAATTGGAAGTCCCATTTTTTGAGAAATAATTATTTGTGTCTGCGCCTTGTCAAACTGGACTGTTCTAGTAAGAGTTATATTTTCAGTGATGTCTGGCTTGTTATGTTTTTCCTTTATAGACAAAAATCTAGATTGGCTGTGTTAATGGAATGATGAACCATCAAATAAAATTAGCAATATTAAACTTCCAGTAGTTCTGTAAAGGACTGATGAGGAAATAAACTGTCTGAAAGTAATTGTCAGTACATCATAACTATTGGTGTGATTTGAATTTGCCATTATAAGCAAGCACTGTTGACAGAGTCTAGGGGTTGTTTGTGGTTTGGAGGTTTTTTTGTTGGGTGGTTGGTTTGGTTGGTTGGTTTGGTTTGTTTTTTTTCCAGAGGAAAAAGTTTGTAGTTGAGGAAAGTGTTCAAGTAGGGTAATCTGATTTCTAGGTGGAATAGGCTTGGAGGTGTTACATTCATTTCACTGAATGTAAATGTGTGAAAAAGTGAATTTGATTCTCTTGCAAATTAATGGTTCCTGTTTAGGATAAAGGCTGTCTCTTTCTGTTATTTCAGTTTTCTTGTTTCTTATGTATTATGTCACATTTAAAAAAAGATATGCTATGAGACAGGTTTATTACATACTGTAAGGAAAAGATTCATTTTATCTCATTTTGATAATACCAAAACTGTATTTAAATCCTACATTACAAAGGTTCCACTAGTGCCTCATAGGTTCCTCTGTCTCTTGGAGTAGCTTTCCAAAGTTTCTGCAATAAAGTGAAAGGCCCAGGTATAACATGAAGTTTGTCCCCAGATATGGCATGCTTGTTTGGACCATTAGAATTTATGCATTCTTTCAAAGCTAGATTATGGAGAGTCTAGAATGGTTTACCTTGTACAAGTGGTACATGTTTCTGTATAACACGTGTGAGTGATTGATATTTTGATTGCATCAACTGGAAAATAAGATTTGTTTAAAGACTGAGAGTGTCTGCAGACCTTGGAAGGAATTAGTTGAGGCTTTTTTTTTCATAAATCTAGGAACTATCTAGAGATCATGTTGAAATAACCTCAGAGGCATGCTGCCTTCTTTGATGTTTGTCACCAAATGCTTTACAAAGGCACATTGGCACTGTTCATGAGCTCTTACCATGAACAACACGTGCATACTGTCACACTCCTCTAGTCCAATGAGAATCAGATTTTCGGCAGCCTGAAAGTTCTTAAACAGAGTCATTGATTCTTATTGATGGTAATAAATTTGCACTCTCCTTCTCTAGATCTTCCCTTCATGTAACACCAATCTACTAACCCTCCCTTTACCTTAGAAGACCAGAATATTTGTTGTCTTCTTAAGAGTGTGTTGATTATCTGGATAAACTCAGATAGGATTCAGTTTGAAAATATATTTAATTTTACAAAAATAAGACAGTAATTAAAATACATAAAATATGCAGATGCACAACATATATAATATCTATTGTGCTTGTAAATCTTTGAGCCACTGTTTATTAGCAAAATAATATGAATACCTGGGTAAAGACTTCCAAGCCTATCAATATGTTTGAATGAGTCCCAAGTAAAAAATGCAATTACTTGGTAAAATTTGTAACAGATATTTGGGATGTGGGGGGGAGAGAGATGAAGGAAATAAATAAAAAATAATAAAAACCAAAACACAAACAAACAAAACCAACCAACCAAAAATCACTGAAGTGATGCCCCTAATTAGATCTCATTTGCCAAAACCACCTCTGCTGCTTTGGGGATATTTTACTTGATATCAAGAACCTTTTCTGTATGGTCACTTTCAACTATATCACTGTGCTACTTTCAAACATATTGCTAGAAATGCAATTTAAAGCAAGAAAAGATTAGCAGAACAAAAATTACATAAACGTATCTTGTATCGAGTGTCAGTACTTCAAAAGAAGAAGTATGCCAAACCATGGGATTTTGTTAGAAAGCAGGATTTGGTTGCTAAATACTTGGCGGAGGGAGTGTTAACTGACAGTCTGATTAAGCCAGTGCTTCATTTCTTTACTTTTTTAAGCCTGATTATTAATCTTTTGGGATTTTTTTAAGTTCCAGTCTCAGACATCCTGTTTGCCAGTTATGGTTAAGTTTGAGAGGTTTTTTTCCTAAGAATGTGAAAACAGTTCAGTTCACAAACATTTATCTCTGAAGTGGAATTCACACTGAAAAAATGACTGATCTGGAAGTGCAAACCACTTTTCTAACAACTATTTAAATGCATGCAAAATCTGAGTATGTGAGCAGTCCTATTAATTCCAATATATGCCTTGTGTACATATTTTATATTTATTTAAGTCTTTGCAGGATGTGGTCCTTAAGGTATTCCTTATATTTTAATACAGATAAACCTATTCACAGTATTCTTCCCAATGCAAAACACTGACTACTATAAAACAGACATTTGAATTTTTAAACATCATGTAATCATTTCTCAGACTAACAATAGATTAAACGACAAGAGTACAATTGCTCTGGACATATTTAACCACATCCTTTGACTACAATGATATTTGTTCTCCACCAGTCACCAAAAACTGAGTTTTAAGATTGAAAAAATGATGCATTTTGATTTGAAATGTTTGCTCACACTCTCAACTATCTCAGATCTTCTCACTTAAAGCCTGATTTATTAAAACAAAGTATCTCAAAATAAACTCTAAGTGACCAAAAGTCATAGGACCTCATAATCACTTAAATATTTTTGGATATTTTTCTACTTTCCTCTGAGTTCAGATTTTGTCCTTCTAGGGTATGTCCATTTAATTTTAATTTTCTTTTTTCCTCTTTTTTTTTTTGTTTTTTTTTTAACCAATCCTGCTGTGGAGTGCAAGAGTTGATTCAAATCTTTTTCATACCAGAACCCATTAAGAAATTAATTTTTAATCTCTTGCTAAGTTAAAAGAGGCATTCAATTCCTTAAATGATATCTGAATAAATATTTTTCTGAAGAAGGCTTTTATAGCATTAATGGCTTTCTAGATTGAATTTTCAGGGAGGATACTATGTACTGGTAAAACTAAGTTGCTATAAAAAGTGTAGAACTTTAAGAAAATGAGTTTGTACCAACAGATACGTAGATATGCTTGACTGTGGAAGTGACAAGAACACAAGGACACAGTATAAGATTTGCCTTTAAGCATCATGACTGATTCAACAAATTGCATACACGTTTTATTTTAAAATTTTTAAGCATAACTACTGATAGCAATTCAGTGGAACTTAGCAGGACTACTCACATTCTAAAAAAACCAAGTATGTAGCAAAGTGTTTTGCTGTATAGCAGACACAAGTTGCTAACAGTACAATGCATTAAATGCTTATGCATGATGAATATTCACAGTTGGTTAGAAGTAATAGTAAGTCCAAATTACGCATGGTGTTTGCAACACACATACATGTATTATGAGCAAGCCTTGGTCAGTAGCACAGAGGTCTTCATGGATTCTCAGCATGGCAGACCTCTCTGTGTTTGCTACCAATTTTACACATGCAAAGCACGTCATACTTGGCCTGTAAGTATTCACCACTGATGCAGCATGTATGCAAGTCTGACACACGCTGTGCTATGAGATAGCAGCATTCCCCAGTATGTTGCCAGTTTTACTTTTCTAATATTATGCTATTGATACAAATGAAAATTGCAGGGTTGTCTATTCTTTGTAATATCTAATGAAACAAAAATCTGTTTGTAATTTTACAAGATCCTTTTCTTTATAATGTTGTAATTATGTAATTGTATTATAGTAATACAGTATTTGTTACAGTGTAATGACTGTCATTTTAGTAAGGTAATATTAGGCATTACAAAATTGAGCAAACCAATTTTTGCTTAGATTCATATTGGAGAACACAGAGTTCTTGGGGAGTTTTCCAAATTACCTGGTTCTTCTGCATCCTGACTGTTAAATATTATTGCCATTTTAAGACTATTTGGGCTAATCTCACCTACCTTTATACCTGTTCTAAATGTTACTATTCCAAACACTTGATTTATTTTTCTGTCTACCCTTATCTTTCTGTGGTATCACTCTTATTCTGCCTCTATGTGAACTCTTCCTTGGCTTTATGAAAACCATAAATATGGTAACATATTTTAGAGGCCTTGTTGTAATGGCGATGTCACACGATCATCAGTAATTCTTTAAACCTTTATATTATAAATGACTCAAATATTGCACAGTAGTATGGAGAAAATGCTGTTCAGATGTGATTTCAGAACTTAGCCTGACCAGGTTTTTTTGTAAGGCAATGCCAGTAGTGGAAATATTTTTATCAACTTGAAGATCTGTATCTTTCTCCTTTGTTATTTCTATTTTGCTGCCAAAAAGCAAGCTGAAGATCCTCTTGTTGTAAACAGATTTATGGCTGTATTTCACTTCATTAGAAGGTTTGTGTTAGCAAGCCTTCCAACACAAAAATTTAGATTTCAAAAAAAAGTTTGAAGGTGAAAGGGAAGAAATTCAAAAATTGTAACATCAAGCTGAGGCTATTTTGCAGTATTGAATAGCTGACAGCATGGTTAATAAATTAACCCTTGTTAGCTTATTAAGAAACTAGACACTGCAATTCACTACCATCTTGAATCTTAGAAAAAGTATTCTTTGTTACTCTTGGAAGACTCCTTTGTCCTAATTTCTTTTGAGGGAGATTCAGAATTCAAAGAAATATCATCCTTAGTAGGTAAGCTCATTAAAACTTCTTCGATTTTTGGAGAGTTTGTGTAATTTCTTAGGGTGTTGACAAGTTCACTGTGGGTCCTATGCCTGTGTAAGCACAACTGTACTGCTCATAGCCATACTGGTAGTAGTATAGCAGACTAACTCAGCAAACAGATATTTGGAAAGGTTTCATAAACTTAGTTGTCTCATAGCAAGCTATATAGCCAATGTAACTGAAACAGTATCAGGAAGTTCTGCTGGCAGGACTACATTTGGTTAGGGATCATGAGACATATGTGATGCATACCAATTTTCCTCTCCTACAGTGAGGAAATGGAGTATTATTCTGCACAATTTCCTGCCAGTGGGAGAATGGAAGAACACCATAGATGGGGTCATCCCTGAAATGTGCCATTGGTGAATGTGGTCTATTGTTTTCCTATATTTCACAATACTAGATCAGTAGGATTAAGTAGGACAACTGCACAGTTGTCTTGAAGTGAAGAGAAAGTAGCCTGTCTGAGAAAATAGCTAATAGCAAACAGAGCAGCTGGGCAGTTTAAAGACTGCTTTGTTTTTCAGTCTGTTCTCTGAGCTTCCAGCCTTTTCTGTCGCCCCCTTCACAAGAACAAAATTATTAAGTATTAGTATGCTTCTTAAATAACTATGAAAAAAACACAGCCTATTTCTCAGGTGTTGCTAACACTTACAGGTAAACTGGAAAGAAGTCATTAGTTTATTTGGAAAATATTTCCTGACTAGAAGATTAGCCAGTGTAGATGTTCAAAGGAAGAAAATGGCTGCTGACAAGTGCCCTGACAACTGAGCTAGCTTAGACTCAGCTTTTTAAAATTGCTTAAAACTGACAAGCAAGAACAAAAATGGTTGTACTTTTTGTTTCTTCTTCCCATCCAGTAACACATTGTAGTAGTAGCAGACTTGGAAACAGCAAACTGATCTGATAGGTTAGTCTACATAGTCCGTGTAGTTTTACAGTGATGTTTCATTAGACTTGAGACCGAACTTTAAAAATTGAGAACTGTAGCTGAAACACACCAAATAAATAAAAATGAATGCAGTGCATTTCGTTTTCAAGTTGGGAAAAGACAACTGCATTTGATTATTTTTCTCAGTCAGTACGGAAGTTATAATGTATACATACTACATTTCTTTTTCAAATTAAGCCAGTTTACACAGCTGAAACCACAAACTAAATGTTAGAAAAGCTGTCAGGAATTAATTCTGTCATTACAAACATATATATCTTCAGTACTAGGGAGAGGGAAAGGGGATTAATAGAGTTAGCAGTGACACTCCTGCTTGAAATTCACTTGCAACTCTTCACTATTGTGTGGATTATATTAAAAGTAGAAAGTTGATATTGGAGTTACCATATTGTATAAGATGGTATCTTTCATGAGATCAAACAGTTTTCTCCAAGTCACAGCATTTGCTTAAGTTCAAATAACTTTTTTTTCCCGCCAATCAATTTAGATGTGTTGGGGGTAAGTAAAGGAAGTTTGTTGAGGTGTGAAGTGATTGTTTTATTCCTCTCTTTATTAACAATATTTTCCCTAAATCCCCTTTTTGTCTTCCAAAAGACAAAGGTGTTCTGCTAGGGATGTGGGACATCTTATGTGATAAATAACCTAATACTTCAAAAAACAAAGAGCGAAGTAGGGGTCAGGAAGAAAAACTAGCTCTTTAAGATGCCAATAATTTCAATTCAGTATTGAAAACCTTTGGTTACCTAGTTGATTTTTTGAAGTGCAATCTATCATCAGTCACAGTAAGGCAATACTGCTGGACTTCAATGGATTTACTTTTAGTAGTACAAGATCAACAATTAACTTCTTTATTGTTATGGTGTGACCGTACCCCCTGCTCCTGATCCCTGGTAATAGATCACATTTCTATTGGCATCACAGGAAAAGCAACAATAAGCTGCACAATGAAATACTGGTTTTTACTACAGCAATAGTTAGTAGGAAATGAGGGTATATATTTTACTTTAGTCATTTTTAATGTAAATGGATATTTTGTATAGTATATGCAAAATTAAGATTAAAATTTTTTTTTAAATCTCAAAATCTTGATATTTTTACACAAGAAGAATGGCTATATTCAGTTTGATTAAAGCAGCTCCTGCTCTGATGCCCTGCCTCTAATAGTGGCCAGTCATTTTTCCATGCCTTGGAAAAATAAGAACAGATCAAGCCTAAAATGAAACTTTCTGGCATGTGGCAGTCCACAGCTCAGGGATTTCCCAAGCTGAAGGTTATATTTTGAAGGCTTTATTCCATGAATTTCTGATAGGTTTTCAAACCTATCAGTAAAGTTTTGACTTCCAGAACACACAGCTATAGTAATTTTCTCAGTTTAAGTGTGACCTGTTTACACATGGACATTCTATTTATTTTTCTTTTTTGGCTTTTATTTGGTAATTTTATCTGGAAAAACAGTGAATACCAGTATTGATTTCTCAGAGATCTGTTACACTCCGTCTCAGGTACCATCCTTCTAGGCAGAAGGGTCCTAAACAATTGAGTTGGTTCTCCTGCGGAAGTTGTGTTATCTCCTCAGTAATCTTTTGATGATCCTGTATTTTTTCTACTTTTTCTATTAAGGAATGTAAGAGATTGTAAATCTTAGAGAGAAACAAATTGCACAGCTATTGCCTATTTAGTCTTTGTTATGAGGGTCATTTTCAAGAGATTTAAAAACCTGTCGTCCTAGCATAAAATTTTTAGTACAACCCTTTAAGTGCCTTTAAAAGCACTTTTAAGAAAAGCTATATTTCCAAAAACCTCGGATCATTTTGTTGTTGTATAGCATGATATGGTGAATATTCTTGTTACCTATGGTAGGATGGACAGTGATTTAGACCGAAGATCCTGGAAGTAAGGGAGTTCAGGGGAATGTAGTCTTTCATTTTCAAAAACAGAAAGGTCTTGGATATTGTAGATGAAAAAAATAATATTTAAACAGTTTCAACATCTAAATTACTAAAAAATTTCACCGAGGAACAGAATTTCTTGTTACACATTAGTTAATGCATATGAACTTCATATAACAAGTCCAGGCACTTAAGAAAGTGTAAAATCGCAATGTGAAAAGAGATTTCAAATGATGCCAGGTAGACGCTGTGATTTTGAGAGGCAACCCAGATATATGCCCTTGAAAAGTTTCATATACTAGATGAAGTGTAACAATGGCAGCTTTGCTGCCTTTTTGTAAGTGGTTCTGCATCTCTAAATATTAATATTGCCATTGTTTTATAAGATCATATCTTTCCATTTTGGCAGGAGCCAAAATGTTCCTCAGTGGTTCTTGAACTGCAAAACTGTTGCTGTTAAAAGTGAGAAAGTTCTGCAGAGCCTCCATGATTATAGGTCAAAAATATTTAACAATAATTAAGAAAGATATTGTATATTTTAATATTTTAAATATAGATTTTAAATGCTGATTTGAATTTATACAAATAATCTGCCTTTTTCTCTGACATTAGAAGAGACAGCCTAAATCTTTTCTATTAAAATTCTTGAAAGAAATAAACATATGTACTCCCTAACAAAATGAAAATCTACCATTAAAGTAATAGCTCCAATTGAAGTTTGCAGAAAAAGAAAATAAGTAGCCTTACTGAGGAACACAAGTACAGAAGTAATTCTGGAACCTGTGAATGCATGTGAACTGCTAGAAGAAAAAAGACAAGCTTAACAAAGACTGTCTGCTGTTTCTCCTAAATTTTGCTTGTAAAACTGACAGGATTTAAATGTTGAAAGCTTAGCAAATAACTAGACATGTACTTGAACAGTACAATAATTCTGCCTTTAAAAATATTAAAACAAGCAAACTGTAGTAAATCCTTCATTTTTGCCAATCATGTTGCTAAAGTATGTTAGTACTTTTTCTTCAGGAAAATGTTTAATAATAATTTCTGTGTATTTAGGTTTTTTTCCATTATCAGAGCTTTCAGTAAAAAAAACCAAACTAGCCTTTGTTTCCACTTCAATTTCTGCTACACCTTGTGTCATTGCATTCTTTAAAAACAGTTCTAGCATGACACATCTTTCTTTTTTGTGGAAGAAGAGAACTTTTTTTTTAACGCCATGTTAGAAATTACTATTTTTTATTTATTTAAATTTGTTTTTACTAGCTTTATTAATAACAGTATATTTCTGAAGGTGAAAACCAAACCCTCAAAGTTCCAGAACACATCAGGAGCCAGTTTTCTAAATGTTTGAATAGATGGGGGGGGGGGGGGTTAATAGAAAAAAAACCAACAACACACAAACACACACAACAACAAAACAACAACAACAAAAGAACAACAACAACAAAAACCACACACACACACACACACAAAAACAACAGCAAAAAAACCAACCAATCAACCAAAAAAAACACTATTCAGTGGCTGAAGCTTCTTTTCTACTTCTGTGAAGGCAAATGTACTACCAGAAAAAGGGTGAAATTAAAGGAGTTTAACAATATTTAATTCTCAAAAGAGTACAAGACCACAAATAGCAAATATTAAATTAAAAGCAAATGTACTTAGGGGGGTGGTTAGTAGGTCCAGAGAGGTTCTCCTTCCCCTCTACTCTGCCCTGGTGAGACCTCATCTGGAATATTGTGTCCAGTTCTGGGCCCCTCAGTTCAAGAAGGACAGGGAACTGCTGGAGAGAGTCCAGCGCAGGGCCACAAAGATGATTAAGGGAGTGGAGCAGCTCCCTTATGAGGAAAGGCTGAGGCAGCTGGGTCTCTTTAGCTTGGAGAAGAGGAGACCTCATCAATGTTTATAAATATGTAAAGGGTGAGTGTCACGAGGATGGAGCCAGGCTCTTCTCGGTGACAACCAACAGTAAGACAAGGGGTAATGGGTTCAAGCTGGAACACAAGAGGTTCCACTTAAATTTGAGAAGAAACTTCTTCTCAGTGAGGGTGACGGAACACTGGAACAGGCTGCCCAGGGGGGCTGTGGAGTCTCCTTCTCTGGAGACATTCAAAACCCGCCTGGACGCCTTCCTGTGTAACCTCACCTAGGTGTTCCTGCCCTGGCAGGCGGATTGGACTAGATGATCTTTCGAGGTCCCTTCCAATCCCTAACATTCTGTGATTCTGTGATTCTGTACTCAGAAAAGTAGAGCAAGCGATGGCATGTTATCTCTTCTCCCCCTATATCCCCTGTATTATGCTGGGGGTTTTATTTATTTATTTATACATAAGCAGTTTCCCGATCAAATTACTGTTAAAAGCACTGGATGAAACTTTTAAGGAATACATGGGCCTCATTTCAAGTATCGTACAGTATTAGGAAGTACTCGTACTTCACACTGTCACCTACTCATGTTTACACACCCTTTTACAGGGCCTTAAGCCTTATTGAGTTTTATCAGCTGTAACGTTTGGTCCTGGCTGTATTCTGTCTTGGTAGCTAGTAAAGAATTACTTTCTAAATGCGTATTTGTGGATTATATTGTTTCCTGTCCTTCCACCCATATTTTTTAATAGCTTAGGGTGTTTTCAGAACATGTTTAAATTATAGGTTTGTACTAAAGTAGTAGTAACACATACCAGTTCTCATAGTAGTAGGCAGTCTGTGGACTTCTTGAGTGGTTGAGTGGAGATGTCACCTTTGTCCTCTAATAGGTAATTCATCCAAGGCATATATCACTCATCAGTAATCTGAAATCAATTGCTGTGTTATGTTGGACATTTTTAAAAGCAATTTGGTTTTCCTTTCCTTGGTTTATATTGTATTATTTGTTGTGTTGTGTTATGTTATTATATATAAACAGACTTCAAATGTTGTTGCTGTAAAATATGGTAGAGTTCAGAAGCATTACTTTTCACTTTTGGCTAATTTTCTCTTTATTTTTGTCCTGGGATACTCTGTAATATTCTTGAAACATGGATCCGCCTCCTACAGGACAAACGTCATCACGATAGTGTGATATTGATGGAAAGGCTGTACAAGGATCATGAACATGATAATATCATGGGGTTTGAGCCCTCTTAGTGGTTTGCAATCTTCCATTTCCTAAGTTTAATGCATGTTGTTTGTTCCTGCTGCTTCCTGCCTGTCTCTCCCCCAGCTGTGCTGAATCAGCATCCAAAGAAGCTGTGCAGCCTTTCTTTCTCTCAGGGACTGTCTGCAGCCCTGCACTGAAGGGCCTTGTTTGCTGGAGCGGCAGTTCAGCACTCTGGGAGGGACGTGGCCTGGTGACACTGGGCACATACATTTCGAACTTGGTAAATTAAGAAAGGCACAGAAACAGGGACTAAAGGAAGAAAAAAATAATGGAAAGCAAAATGCAGGGACAAACTAGTATCTGAGAAAGGAAGACTTACAGATACTCTTGTGATACAAAATTGTGCAAGAATCCAAACACCAATAAAATCTAAAATACAGAGTTTTTATATCATAGAGGGAAGAGAGTGAAAGAGTTTAGGGGACCGCAGAGTTTAAGTGGTCTGTAGAGCCTCACAGTTTCATACCCTCTGTGACACCCCTCAAGGACTGTTTTACAAGTTGCTTAATTTTTGTCTGTCATGTATCAAATGAGGATAATTATAGCTGCAGTAGTGGAATTTATTTCCATATGACAACATTTATTTTTAGGATGGAGTTCACAAAGTTGATCGTGATGAATTCATGCTTGACTCTGTTGAGCTGGAGTGTGACAGCAGCTCAGGTATGTGATCACACAATTGGCCAGAATGCAGCCTGGAAGCCTTATAAACCTTAACACTCTCCATTACAGAAGAGCTAGCACATGCTCAGTGTGACACGCTGGTCTTCAGCAGCCGTTTAGTTCCTCCAGGAAGTGGAAATGGTAGTAATTTTCTAGTGTGTCCTGAGTGTTTTGATAGACATTGTGGTAGGAGTTCCACCACTGTGTATGGAGGGAAGATAATGTGGATTTCAGAATTAGGCTCTCTTTAAACATAAGAAAGAACATACACAAGAGTACAATCTGCATTTCTCATTCACCTTAAATTCAGTGTGCTTACCACAGGTAAGAACACATAGAATATAAAACATGAATAAGATCTGTTGGGTGAGACTTGAATTCACCCTGCTAGGTGAGAGTAAAAGGCCAGATGTCTGTGAGAGTGGAAAAAGTACGAGCAGAGTCATTGTAACATCTGCCCTGAAAACATGCTTTCTATTAAATACAAAATAGAACAAAATATTGTTAGTGAGTCTAAGCAATCTGCTCTTACGCTCTTCATTGAAAAGAATGTTCCTGAGAGCAATATTCCTGGTGAAAATAAGTGGATAAGAGAGTACATATTTTCTCAGATTGAAACTTAAGAAGTGTAATAAAATTGTGCATAGTTTTTCTGTTTTCCATTCTACTGTTCTTGCTCTGTAAGAACAAATGCTAGATAATTTAATTTTTTACCTGAACTGAGGACAAGCCCTTACTATGTGATAAGTCCCTGTTCCGTGACTAACTGTTCTTATCTCTGTCAGTTTAATAAAAAAGAATCCCTAGTTTTATTTTCAAAAACTTACACCTGCAATCTTAAAATCCTTACAAAACCTGTCATGGTCCTCAGGTTAGTGAGATTAAAGCTGACTTCTTCGTGTTTGACTGTTTATGGTAAATTATTTTAAAAGTAGAATGCTAAAGCAGTCTGTAAATGAAAAAATATCCAATTCTTCAAGATAATTTATTTTAAAATACAATTTCACATGCTAAAAGACGTCAAAATGAGTAGCTATGCAACATGCTTGTGTTTGCTTATCAAAATTAACTAACTTTAAAAATATTAATTTCAAAACACTAATGGAATATTATCTAAACAGAAACAAATGTGTTTGCTTCTCATTTGATACTGAACACCCCTGGTTAAATTGTTACTAATTGATGGTAGAATTCCATATGTTTAATTGCCTCAAAACTCTATACCATCTAAAATTAGCCAGTTCTTATATAACATCTTTAATGTAAGACATGGTAGCCTTTTATACTGTCTGACATCTTTATTGTGGAGTAGGAGTGTCTTGCTTGCAACTGTTTCATCTCAGAATTGCCTTTGGTCTGTTCCTGTCAGTACCCTAGAGAAAATTTCGTGTATTTCTTTATGAAGAGGAACAGAAGCTATGAGTAAAAATCAAAGTCTTGGGCTATAATTCTGAAATTAGTTACAGGGATAACTCAGTAGATGTATTTCTTGTTAAGAAAATTAAGGTAAAATCCTGTGTCTATAGGAAACAACTTAGAGGGACTCAATTTCACCTAAATGTTATAAAACTCGGGAAGCCAGTCTTAACTTTCACCTTATAGTTCAGGCTTGTGCCTTAGGACTTTTTATTTTGATACTAAAAGCAAAGTTATTCTTTTATTTGAAAAACTGCAGAAACAGCTACTGCCATGAAAATTTTTTATTTTTTTTCCATCATAGCTGTGTTTACAACCAGAACTATTGAAATTACGAGGAGTTATACAAAATGTGGTGTTTCTTATGAAAAATGGTTTTGATATTTTCAAGTCAAGTCACACCCAAACAATCTTAACAAGAATATTTAAGGAGCAATTTAATTTGGGGGGGGGGCGGCGGTTTGCAGGGTTTTTTGAGTGTTTTTCGGGTGTTGGTTGATTGGTTTATTTTTTGGGTTTTTTTGCATTGTGCTGTGGCAACAGTCTGATATCTAATCAGTTAAGTATGCAAACTGGCATAAGGTCCTCAGGTTCTACTTTCTCTACTCACACTAGAAGAATCCTACATATTACAAAACAGTATTGTTAGGCTCTGCTACTATTTGGTGATTTTCAGTCGTAATTACCTGTCAAGCAAAATAATATTTGTTTGATGTTTAGAAATTGAAATTCATTTCTGAGTAATAATAATTAAATTGCGTATGTTTTCAGTATGGAGGAAGAAAAAATTCATGTTCTTATTTTGTAAAAAATTTCTGCTGTGGAAGGAAGAGCTCAGAATATGCACTCAACATTTTTCTCTCTATTTTCGTATTGATTTGAAGGAACCTTGCTGATTTCTCCCCCTTTCTTGAATATAGATAAAATTGTCTTAGTTTCCTTGTGTCAAGATATTCAGTTTATTCTGGAAGTGCTAGTACCTTTTGGATTTTAATATTGATTCAGATTGAACACATTTCAGTGTTACTGTTTGGGTAGAAATTGGATTTCACTGACCAGTGTGGCTGGCATATTTGTTTAGTTTTCACTTCAATAGAAATTTAGGGATTCTTTGTAATTCACCTTACTGTTGTGAATTGCCAGTTAGGTTGCAATTTTTTGTTGGGATAGAAGTCATTCAAGCCTCTGTATACATTGTGTGCAAAATTTCCTGATTTCTCTACTTTCTGTGCATCAAGTACTCAAAGCAAAAGATATAAAATCGAATGAGAAATCACTTTATGAGACATGAGACATGTTGGAGCCTGCCTCCTAAGCACAGATTCTACAGAGGGCTGCAAACAGCCATAAAAAGACGTTTTAATTAGGCTTTTCCAAAAGTGCAGGAATGCTATTTTCCTGAGAAGTTCCTTTTCACTTTTCTGGGACTACTGAGTTTAATTCTAGATTTGTTTTTAAGTCCGGGGAGTGATTTTCTATCAGTTTGTTGTGGTCTGCGAGTCTTAACATTTACAATTTTTGTTACATAGCATTTCTAACAACAAGAAAACACAGTTTCATACACAGCATACACTATATAATGTTGCTAGTTCTGTGGCTCCTTTGAGAACCTATTCAGTCATTATATCTGTGTATATTAAATAACAGAGTTAGAGAGATCATGTTGAAGAAATGGAAATCGGTTCTTCAGCCACATCCACCTTGATACCCAGCGTAGCAGTGGGAATAAGCTTGCATTGGTCATCAGGGATAGTGTTACTGCTTTTATACCCCTTTCAGGAATAAAAACACTCAGTCCGATTCAGAGTGATACCTCAAAATAATGGCAGTGGTTTTTTTATCTTCAGTAGAGACAAGACTGAGTCACTTCCTCATCTCCGTTCTTTCCTATTTCTAGTATAAATATGAGATCAGTCCTAATGATTTCTAACTCTGTTGAAATGTATTTTTTTAAGAAATTTCTGTACCATAGGTCATCCATGACCATAATCATGCAAGGGTAAGATTAGAAGAGGAAAAGGACAGAGTGATGTATGAGGTTAGCGTAAATTATGTCAGGCACAACATGAGTGTACCTTTTTTATTAAACAAATCCACACATTCTGAAATATTTTGCTTGCATTTTTTTCAAAGGGAACAGACACTTAACAGAACTAATGAAATCTTAAGCTGAGGGAATAGCATCTGTGGTTAAGATATTATGACATCATTAAATTATAGTATACATTGCCAGATAATGTTATGGAGGCCAAAACCATAGATGAGCTCAAAAAGGGATTAGTCTAATTTCTAACTCAGGAATTTATGTTCTAGGAATTGGCAGAATCTTGAAAGGCACACCAGAGAAGAATTACTGTGCAAATATTTCTATATGCATCAGTTAATATCCACTGTCAGAGGTAGAAAACTGGACAAACTGAGATTCAATTCAGACTTTTCTGTGTCAATGTGAGATGCGTTAAAAACAGTATAATACTTGACTTCCACAGCACCAGGAAAGTTTTCAAATGCCACTGTGACAGCTGACAGAGTAACATGAACATGAACATGAAAGTGGAAGTGAAATGTCTAAAAAAACATAGCCCAACCCTCCATATTATTTTAGCATGAACACGCCTTCCAATCACAACTGAAAATGATAGTAAAGAAGTGAAAGTCTTCATTTTTTAAGTACTCATTACGGTAATTCTAATGCCATGGTGGCAAAATGCTAAAATACATTGTTAGTCATGGAACAGCCTGCATTTGAAAATTAGATTCTGTCATATCCCATGAAGAAAGTTGAAAACCTGTCCGGTAGCTACAGATGTTGTATGGATATTTTTCAGATATTAAAGAACAGTAGAATACATGCAATTTTTCATGATACATAAATCAGTACTAAAAATGCTGGATATATCTCCTATTTGGAATAGAACAGTCAGATAAACAAATACATTTATTTGAGTTATAAGAGATGAAGTTACAAGGCATGAAGGCTAAGGTGAGAAGGAATCAGGTTAAAACTTAGAAAACCTTTTGTGTTCACTGGGCACTTTGCCTTTCAAGTGAAATATCCTGACTATGGCTAAAAACTACTTAATACAAAACACATTTGACTTTTATCTACTTCATTCAGTAGTAGCAAAGGCATTACTATTCTGTCCCCAAAGCCAGGATTTGACTGTTTTCTGCATCCTAAAAAAAAAAAGTGTGAGAACATCAGCTACAGAGTTCCTGGCACGCAGTTGTTTCCTCTGTTAGTTTCATGAGCTAACAATAGTCACATCCACACATTTTCAGCACCAGGAATCTCTTTTAGATTATTGAGATTTTAAGGTGTTTAGAAGGGTGACTGTAGTTTTCGTGTGCCTCAATGTGTGTCTGTAAAGCATGTTAGTAGTCATCATTTCCAATATTCATAATGATTGCTATTTGGAAACCGTCAGAAAAAAAGAGTACAACAGGACTTTTTTTTCTTGACTTTCTGACACTTCTGAACTAACTGGTTGTTAAACTAAAAAACATAGTGATCTATTTAACATTAGCAAATGGAACTGTAAATGTAATACAACTGTGGTCAAAGTTTTAAAGACACGTGCCTAAACTGCCGGTCACTGAAAAATGCCAATGGGCATAATTCTCCCAGGAATCATGCAGGTATGTTTTAAAACAAAGTGGTTTGTTTTGAACAACAGCAAAATGTCAGACCAAAATAGTATGAAATCATCTCCAGACAGCTACGTAACAGCAACTTGAAAGGAACCAACCTCTATGCACATGAGGTTGTCAAAGATGGAGAAAAAAAACCAGTTCTCAGCATTATGCTTTGGTAAGAATCAAGGGGGGTTAATCATCAATAATAGCTTATTTAATTCATCAAACAAAATATGGTTTTGATTTCTCTCCACTTAAATTATGAGAAGTGTCTGCAAGTCATGTAGGTGGACTTGTCCAACATTAAGAAATATTGAGCTTGTAGCTGGGGCGGTAAATCTGAGTATTTGTTTGTGTATAGTGTTCTGTAAAAGCTAGTTTAAGTTCGTATTTATGGGAAATACCTTGGGAAACTTTTTTATTGCAGGCTGAGACAAAACCCAAAATCTATATAAGCTCAGCTAGTGCATGTTCTTTTCAATTTCTTTGCTTTTCAGCTTGTGTTTTTCAATGGATCTTAAATTTTCTCTATTTCTTTGTCTCTCTGGAATTCATTAACTCTAGTTCTAGAGTATAAAGGAGACAATTTAGATGTAGCAATGTATGTGTTATTTTCATTTTGAACTGGGAGGTCCAATCAGCACCTGCAGACTGTGTGCGCATCAGTTTAGTCAGTGTGCTGCTAAGAAGTATAGCCTAATGATGTTTTTGATAAACCTTTGCAAACAAGGTTTTTATTGTATATATTCTCAGTGCTCTATGACACCTGGCACCTCTTTTCTTGTGAAATTTACTTCTTCTGAAATGTATTTAATTCTCTTTCACTCTTTCTATTTAGATATCTGCTATTCAGGCTGCTCAGAGTCACATATACACTTATAGGTAAAGTGGATTATTTTTCATGGTATTTTAGCTTTAAAGCACTTTTATCTAAACTTATTGTGGTGGCATTGTCCTTATAAATGTAAGCAGTGATATTTATGAGTCTTGTACATAGCAAAGATGATAAGAGTGCTCAACAGGAACGTGTTATAAATTTTTTTATATATATAAAAATATTACAAAAAAGTACCCATTTTGTTAGATGAAATAGTTTCAAACTTCTTTCATTACTTGAAGACATAACATTGTCTTTACAGATCTTTTGAAGTTAGGATTTTTTTAGATGGTTGAAAAAATTCTTCCAATATTTGAAAAGATCAACTGAAAGAGATGGCTGGTCATAGAACTTCAGGGCAAACCCCAAGAGGGTTTTGATCCACAATCCCTTAAGGTGCTGTACATTTGTGTTTTCATTCATACCAGTGCTTTCAAATACTTGCCGAGTTTGAAAAATATATATCTTTGTTTTATTTCACACTAAAGGTCTCATTCAGAGAGGCACTGTAAAACAGTATATCCCCTTTATGTTGGTCTTCTAGGGAGTCGAGGCCTAATGAGGCACTACATAGGTTATCAACAGGATTTTATGATGGACTTCAATAGCTTTACATCAGAAGCAAACTTAAAAGACTTATAAGAAAAAAAAATTAAGTGAAGAGTTAGTGCCCCATGGTACCATTTTTCAGGCAGAGAAAGTTCAATAATAATACCAAATAAAAAATACAGATTAACAAAAGCGAGTTCTCAATGAGGAGCTGTGTTTGCTCTAATTTGTTTAAGATTACTGAATAAATAATTTCATGAATTAAATATTTAGATATTTGTGTTATCTTCAGCACTAACAAGTATTTTTAAGAAACTTCAAAATAATTTATTTGAAGTAGTGTAAGTGATAATTTTCAGAAGTGCTAAGGAAAACCGTAACATTTATGAAAACCAATAAACATGTTTAATGTTTTACAGCACTTGAAATGTGAACATGGTATATCAATAGTACCAAAACTGGTTACATGAGATACATATTGTTTATTGTCACTCCGCATATTTCCCATAGTTATTTTTTATTTATGCCAAATGCTCATGTCATTATTTGTGCTTATTTGACACAGGATCTTCTGAATTAAATGCAGTGGATCTACAATATATTCTAGAATTGGAATATAATTTTTTTGCTGCTTTTAATTAGTCTTTAATTCGATGTATCCTTAGGTGACATATCAACTTGCGACTAAGCTTAGTCTGGTAGTTTCAATTCAACTGTGACCTTTCCTTTTAAAAAGAACATATTCTTACATACAGGAAGAAGTAACGAGGATGAATAAATCATAAATTTCCTAGTATTGACAAACATAATTGAACCTAGTCTCTCATAGCTTTTAGAACTAATACTTTATGAAGTCTTACATTGTTAAGTATATATTCAGGCAGTTTGTTTTACAGTGGAATGCCTGAGACAATGTAATGAGATTTGATATGTTAACGTATAATTTTTACCATCTCCCTGTCCTCTTGCCTGGAACTGTTAGTACAGCAATAAAAATAAATCATATTGCAATGGTACTCCATTTCAGAATTTTCTTGTCCCTTTCTCCATGGATAATGTGCAAATGAAGAAAACAGAACAATATAACCAAAATAATGTTATTTGAACATTTTGTCGACTATCAGATAAAGCTTATATACTTAAGAAACCAGAAATATGAATTGGAAATTTTGCGCTGGATTATGTTTGATTTTAGGGTACTTGAAAAAAATGAATTCTGAGTATGTAGTTTAGGCTAGATCTGATGTTTAACTCTATTCAAATGCTGCATCTGAAAATACAGCTACAATAAAGCTACAGAGTGGTTCAGTAAAAAAATGTTCTTGCATTCTGTCAGGATACCAGTAGGACTGTGTATAGCTTTGCGGTTTAGCTATAGGAAAAACTGAGGTACAGCATAAACACATGAAAAACTTAGAGTACTGAGATCAGATCAAAGTTCTGTCTTGCACAATATTGTGTTTGATCAATTATGAATACCTAGGGAATAGTTTGAAAACAGGGCAAGTGTATATTGATAGCTCCAAGTCTATTTCCACATAGGTGTCTGAATCCTCTTCCAAATCCAGTGGCATCTGTTTTTCCCTGAATTGGTCTAATTAATTCACAGCATAATTATTAATATATGTGCTAGAAGATATACCCGTGTTGTTTTGGGCCTGTCATCCACTAGATTCATTTAATATCCCCTAATCTTTGTATTAGAAGAGATAATGAATCAATTTTTGCCAGATTAGTTTCTCCATACTACATGTGCATTTCTAGATTCTTGTCAAGCAGAGTCCACACTTAGATTTTTCCAGGCAACGAGTTCTGGCAAACTTAGGCTGTCTGATGCATTTCAGTTACAGGGGATATATGGCATCTAAATTGCAAATAGCACATGATAGTGGCTGAGGCCATAAAGACTGACTTCAAAATGTTCAACAAATCAGACATTCTGATTTGGATCAGTTCCTTTCCAAAATATTTCACCTTCATTGCATTCACATCTAATAAGGATTAAAGGAAATTGCTCAGAATAATTATTTCCTGTGAAAGATTTGATTTTGGAAACCATATGGTGGTGGGGGAAAATAAATAAATAAATAAGAGGCTTGGAAAAGTTTCCAACTGGTTCTAGGCATCAAGAAAGAAAAAATAAGAATAAGGAGAGACATCTCCATTCCTTAACTATCCAGCATTACTGCAATCCAGATGCACATGCATTGCAGTATTTATCATAAAGAAGAACTATGACAGGATCACTCAAACTCTGTGCTGAACTTTGAACGAGTACTTATATTAAGAAGAATTATTGGAATTTTACATGAGTATATAAATAAATTTGATATAATTGTAGTCATAGACAAAACATATATAAAAATATGTTAGGCATTAAATCTATTTTGTGGTTACCCTTAGAAATTTGTGAAGAAGGCCTTTTTGTATTTTGTTTTATAATCTGCTGGCTTTGAAACTTGATATCGTCTCAGGAGAACACACGTAATATCATGCTTCATCACTTCTTGAAATTTGGCTCTCATAAAGATTTTCAGAACAATGTTTTACATTTTGTCTACATAATATTTGTTTTAAATCTGAGGATGTATTTAATGTAATTCATTGTTAAAAATATACTTGTTTCTAATAGAAAATATGATGCGATAATATTTAGGAACACATACCATAATTGGCATTCAGAGTAAATGACAATACTAAAATAGTAAACATTTTAATATTTTTTACATATATTTAAATTTTTTGAAAAGGTCATTAGAGCTGTTTCATGTCTCTCTGTATTTATCTTGGTGAATAAGCAAGTTAATTTAAAAACACATGTCGGAATGTGTTTTGATTCCATTTCAGTGTAACTGTACATTTCAGAAGAAACCACTTCTGAAGTGATGTGGGATAGGTTACGTTGCTAATCTCAACAGCTATCTCTCTAGCTATCAGTACTCATAAATCATGCAGTCTGTAGTAAGAAGAGTAAGTTGGAGGGGTTAGAAATCCAGAGAAAACTGTGACAGATGTGATAGATTATACGAAATTACTACAATCTGAAGATTTCGTATGAAAGGGAATGTCTTCCGTTTGAAATATATGCCTGCATTTGTTTCCCTTAGGGCATATGTACCATATGCTAGATAAGGAGAGAATTTTTGAATTATTATCTGATAATTTTGATAACCTTATAATAGAAAATTGAGATGGAAGTTCTCCTAAAGCTCATGGTTCACATTCTTAAATAAATTCCCACTTACAGGAAAAGATTGTTTGGTGTATTTCTTAAATCCAAGTTCATCAACAAGTAAAGAATCCAAATACGCTACGTAGTAAGACGTGTTTAAAATTATTTTGTACTTGGGTAGAAGAACTCACAGCCGATCTCGGTCACTGAGTAAACTGTGAGCTCCAGTCCTTGAACACCCTATCAAGCTATAGCAAGTGATTCTGTATGCATCTATTGCACATGAAAGGTGTGTGATCCAGCACCATATTTACAAAGTAAAACCTAAGAAATAGCTCAAAAATTCTCATCTTCTGAAAACACTAGAAAATAAGTTTTTGCTTTCTCTCATACCAGAAGTAGTGATCAAGCTGTATGTGTAGCTGGATGAATAATGTACACTGATCTGTCTTAATTTCATCATTAATGCCTATGACATGTTGAAGAGGATCTGAATTCTCTTTCCTGCACTAATTATTCAATTTTTTTTTTTAATTGTTTATGCAAATAATTCCTGGTTTGTGTCTGGTTTACATTTGCCTCTGAAATACTAAGCTTTCATTCTGGACTGGATTGCAACTGTCCTGATTCAATATATGTAAACAGTTTTGTCACCTTTCTTTGAATTGAAGAAGGATGAAGAATATTATCAACCTTCCATGCCTATATTATTTATTAAAATGGGAAATCAATTTTCATAACTACTATGTAAAATTTAAAAAATATGTAGTTCAATCAACTGTATAAAATTAAGAACATATATTCTGCAGTATTTGCTCAATTGTAGAAATGTATGTATGAATGACCTACAGAAAAATTCAGCTGCATGTATGCTCTGGAATTCAACTTAATCATCCACTTAATCATCTCTGTGAAAAACCATGAGACAGATCGTGACATTGTCTAGTGGAAGGTGTCCCTGTCCATGGCAGGGGGGTTGGAACTAGATGATCTTCAAGGTCCCTTCCAACCCAAACCATTCTATGATTCTATGATTGCAATGTTTTGGGCCTCAACTGTCTAAGCACAGATACAGTCTTTAAAAATGCTAGTTTTAATTAATGTTGGATTTAGTTCTGCATTTTCTAAACTGAAATATTGTGATGAATCTGGTCACTGAAGTGCACACACATTGTAGAGGAAAAGGATTTTTTCTTGGAAGTTTTTTTAATTGTAAAACTTGGAGCAAAAGGAAACATTGCTAACATAGATATATGTTTCAGTTTGTACATGGAACTTTACTGCTTTCAAAATCAGAACTCTAGTTATTGATATACTTTTCCGTTTACTTACGTATGTGGTTATCTAGCATTCTTTTGGTGTCATCTTCTGCTTTTCTTTCTTTCTCGATGAAAGACAAACATTTGTTACTGGTTTAGAAAGGATTTCCTTGCAGCGCCACTGCGTAGAAAGACATTTCAACACTAGCTATAGAATGGAGACAGGGATATCAGATATTTAGTAACTAAAATGCAACACACAAAGAAAATAAAACAGAAAAGTGGTAGAGCTCTAGCATATATTGATCTATGTACTTGTTATTTATAACTTGTGGCATTCAAGTACTGCAATACTTGAGCTACAGTCTCTGTTTCTTCTTTTGACTAAACAAAGAAATATGTAAATAGAAGCTTGATCAAGCTGAATCAAACTACTACTGAGTTCTGTGTGTACATAACAACTGAACAGAGTGCTTCAAATCTGTAACATTTGGTGCTGAAATGAAATTCTTTCAATAATCCTTACTGTTGGATCCTGAACAGGAAGCGATACCATATTTCAGCTGTCTCTAACTCAGGAAAGACAATTTAAACCAACATAGCCTACTTTAAAATGCTCTTTATAGTCAGTTTAATAATGAAATGTTAGTTGAAAGAAAAACATGTTGAAAATCAGTGACTCATTTTTTGGTTCAAAACTTGTAATTTTTCTGTAATTTGTATCACATGAAATGGCCTCTTACACTGGATATTGCTGGGCTGAATGAGAAGGTTTAACTAAGAAGTAGCCGTTCTTCCTTTGCACTTTTTTGAAAGGGAATAAATTAGCTCAGATGAATGCAACCTTTCTATTTAGTGTCATTTTAACAAAAAAACAGAATTTTAAAAGTAGAAGGATTACTTGTCAATAATAGTCATCAACTGCTGAAAGATTGGTTTTGATTTCTAACATTAGACACCTAGCTAGCTGACTAAATCTAAGGGTATTCTTAGTGAAAAATGTAGCCATTATATCCTGGGAAAAAATCTTTGAGACTGCTGGTGTTGTTTGGTAGCTTGAATTGCACTTGCTCTCAGCGCGACTAAGCTCTTTCAAAAATTTGGGGGTTGTTGTGGAGACCAAGACATGGGGTACACGGAACACCAGGCAGAACCTCAGTGCTACAAGGAGCTGCTTCTGGAGCTGGAAGCAGTAGAGCTGCAGCAATAGGCTGCAACCTTATTGCAAGTGAAATTTCTCTCTCTAAGAGGCAATGCTAATTAGCCTCTGTACCGTACTAGGTTAAAATGGTGAGAAATGAAAGCTGGTGACCATAGAGAGTATGCGTTCTGCCACGTTGATGTATCAGCTCTCAGAGACCTGACTTTGGAGTTCTTGAATACAGTAGTCTATTATATCATGTAGACATGACCTAAGTAATTCAGTGGATTATGATCAAAATGAGTATTACATATTCTTCAGAGTTTTTATGGTGTTTTATTTTTATACGTGTAGTTTTTAGAAGTCCTTAATTTTGGTTCACCTGTTTAATGGCCACATCAAAATGCCCTCCTAACTTAGTAGAAAGGAAAATAGAAAAAGCTGAGCACATCTTTGTGGTAGTTTTGTACAGGTAGCATGAATGCCTCAGGTTTGGTTTTTTTTCCTAGAAGTTAATGATCACAGAGTGAATGTTGTGTAACATAACCATATTATTAATAAAGCCATGACATTTATGAATTAAAAGAACAACATAAGTGTTAATTAGGGGTAGTACTATTTCTCTAGTTACTAAAACATCCTTGTGTTTTGTAAATATTTCACAGAATTCTTCTTTGTTCAAGGGCTGAAATTTCTTTTATGTTTAAGTTTCATGCATATAAGTGGATGAATACTTATTATTTATACCACTACAGGCTTGCTCCAGTATTTAGAGTAAATACTGGTAGTGCCATCACTCAGGTATTATGACTGAAACATTTAACTGTAAGTAAAGCAATATCAAAAGGCTAATGATATCACGTAGCAGCTGTGTTGCTTTCTAGTTGAAATACTTCAAGTATTTCTAAAGCAATGGTGTTAGATATTTCTAATCAGAATTCATCTGTACATGCTCTTCTAGGCTGCTGCACTATGCACACCTGATTATCTTTTCAGCTAAAACAATGAATAGTGCTATAAATATGTCATACAATCTACAGTAGCACAACTATCAACACAGAATGTATTTGCAGTTGTTCATTCCTATAGGGTTTGTCTTGTTTTTCAGAAAGTGCTGGGGAATATGAAAGAATAATGATTCTACATGTACAACTCCAAATAGTCATGTGGAGTTTTACATAAAATGACCTGTTCTCAAGAAATGGCTCAGTAGGATATTTCAGGTGTACTTTTAATTATTATTTCTTTTGTAGTCCATGTGTAATTATTCCCACAGAGATGACACTAAGTAAACACTCTTCCTCTCTAAAACCAGTACATATTTTCCCAGCTGGAGATTAATACATATTAAGACACTTCACTGATATTTTGCCATTGGAAAAACATCTATTTATCTAAATTAGTAGCACCAGCATATTGCTTCCTTAGCTTGGAGCATTTGTAGTCCCATGCAATTGTGGAGCATGAGAAATTACAACACTAAACCCTCAGTGAAAACCTTCACTATCTTCAGGTTTCTGTTTTCAAGAATAGCCATAAAGCATTTAAAAGTAATTATTGGTATATCTATTAGGCCTTGCATAATCTTATAAACATTTCAGATTATTAGACCCAACCATTAAAATAAACGTGGGCATTTGACTCTGAAAACTATTTGAAGAATTCATTCTTTTGCATCCATACAACCTGAAGTCCAGAAAAAAAAACAGGGAGCTGCCAGAGATGTACCAGACTGGAGACTCTAGAATTCCACCTCGTGTTTTATGAACAGATACAGAGAGGAAATACTGAAGCTCAGGTCGTAGTTTTTATAATAAATGATTGAGTACAGTCCTGTATGTTGCCTGACTGTTACATGATCACCAGATTAGGGTAATGGTCTGACTTTACCCAGGCATACTTTCATAGACAAATAAGTTTCAGCGGTTACCACTGCTCTCATACTATTTAGCTAGTAATGGAAAGCATTTGTCTTCCTGGAGCAGTGGTCAAACTAATCAGGACAAAACAAACAAATTCTGTAGAAGCAAATGATTGAATCTGATAGTCCTGAAGTCCTGTCCTGTGCTTTTAAGCCAGGAGTTTATCGTGTCATCTTGTAAAGTGGATAAAAATTTGTTAAGGATAGAATTTTGGTCCAATTGCTACATCTCATGTCAAATCAGTTTCCCGATGTTCTTCAGAAGTGCTCTGTCTTCTGAAAAGTGGTATAAACCTGTTCATATTTGACAAGATTGTTATATGAAAATGGAACATGAAGTTGGAAGACAGCAAATTTACTTATGTTAAATTGATTTAAAATAAATATAGCAAATAATCAAAGCGACACTTCTTTCTATGTGCATTCCTGCTTGCATAGAATGCTGTGAATGTGGGCAATGGGGTGACTTTGGCAGTGTTAGGCATGCTGTTGCCTTTCATTTTCAGTAGGCTTTTAGGCACAAGTGGGAGTATTGCTAAACTGATGAATAGACATGTTATTGTATTCCTTATTTTGTACACTTTTGGTAAAATGCAGTCAGGCACATATTCTTTTTGATCAGCAATGAAGTACTATTTTAAAGTGAAACAACAGGCCAGTAGGCACTAAATCAGTAATACATCCTGGAATATTCTGGAATACACAAAGGCTGTCATGAGTTTACAAATACTGAATAGTGTGAAATAGGATCATGAACTATGGAGAACACACCTATCCCAACCACTGCACCCAGCTAGCATGTAAACTGGAGAGAGAATTCATTCCTGCTGAAAAAGACCCAGCAATCTATTTAGATTGTAAATTTGGTTTTAAATTACTTCTAAGAAAACTTGAAAGATTCCAGATCCCATAATAAGAAGTGGACTGGGGAAACAGGACAGCATATTAGAAAAGATTCAAGATCCCATAATAAGAACTGGACTGGGGAAACAGGACAGCATATTAGAAATATTCATAATTATAGACTTTGATGCCAGCAGTTTCAGAGTAAGAAAGAGTTTTTCTCAATTTGTGTGGCTTTTTAGAAATTTCATATGGCAAGATAAAGAGGGAAAATGAGTGAAGAAGAGAGTTTGACAACAGTTTAGTGCTATAATTTTGGAATAAGTAAAATATTCCAGATTTCTATAGTTAATAGAGATTAATTTCTAGCAAGGTTTGTTTAGCTTTATATTGTACAAAATCTTAGGTTGCCATAGTAGCTTAGGTAAAGTAAAATTAGAAAATATGGACAGTCTATAGCAGGTTTTTTAGGATGTTAGTCTCCCCTCTTTGATGCCATTTTCTCCTAATAGCCCTTCCATGATTTACGAAGCTGAAAAAACAGGAATGTAATCTGCCAGTGCAAAGTACTTACTGGAAAAAGGAAGAAACTGCATACTAGTTGGATTTAAAATTACTTTGTCTTGTGTCTGCTCTTGGATTAGAATGGTGCACATTATCTGTTACACAATCAACTTCATGAAACTCACATGAAAATTTCAAGATCTAGGTAAATTTCAGGAAGTAGTAAGGAAAAAAGTGGGTCTGAATGAAGAGAACAAATGTAGAAACAGCTATGCTGTTAGCTGTAAAGAGCAGAGTTTAATGCTCAGAAATAAAAAGTAGTTGAAATCCCAGTCTAAATCATCCTCTTGAAGGGGTTTAACCCCTGAAATAGAAGCATCCATCATGCCAGACAGTACAAATAGAAATCATGCTTAAAAATGTATGACTGATGCTTTTGAAAATGAGTCTTTTTAGAGCATATTTAGATATATTCTTTCTGCTCTCTTCTCCTTTCCTAAGAAAGCTAAATAGCATAGATCTGCACAGCATCACAAAATTAACAGCTTCTGCTATCCCAGGAAATGACGTTGTAGAAGTCTCATTGGTCAGGATTTGTTACCAGTATTCGGGATGAATTAACACTCCAGAACACCTCCATTTTGGCAGTTAGAACTTTTCCTCTGGTCTCCACTTTTGCTATTGGTTGCCAGTTATATGCATTTATTCTCATGTTTTAGGCTTAAACTTTCTTCGACAATGGACAGTAATCATGTTCCTTCTCAGATTTAATTTTTAAAAAGGCTGAATAAATAAAACATTTTCAGTGTTTTCTTTTTCATAAACGCAGTACTTAATACATACAAATTGTTTAGTTCATAAGTGCATGACTCTGAATTGTGCTTTTTAACTTTAATGTAATTTCTTTATACTTCTGTTAATATAGTTGAAAAAGTATTAAAGGTCTTCCTGTAAGATCTTCCACTTCTTTTGTGTGTTAAAAATAATGAAATCACATCAGCAGCCTTCATTGGTACATTCTATTTTATCTGACTCACTATTACATAAGATCCTCCTCATTTCAAGAGCTTCACTAGGAATCTTTCCTCAGACTTTAGCCAGATTCTTCTCCGTATCATAATTATTCTCAGCACTCCCATCTTCATCTTGACTTCCTGTGAAATCAGTGTGAAATACTTTAACAAGATTCAGATAAATCAAATTTATCACATTTCTGAGCTTGTTCTTGTTTTTAAAACTATTTAGCTTACTTAATAGCTCTCAAATTGCCATCATGTAGTCTATGATTTTTTTTTTCCTTTTACCACGTCTTTAAGTCTTTGCTTCAATATTTGTTAAGGTCTTGTTTATTCCACAGTCTTATCCTAATACTGTAAAGACAATTATGGCAGATTTCTTAACATGTTGTCGAGGTACATGCTACTTAATTACTGTTCACACAAGTGGCTTATAAATATTTTTATTTCATGAGCTCTACTATATCTGCTGAGTTCAGAAAAAACAAAAGAAGTACTGTAGTTCATTATAATAAAAATCTGATAAATTGTACTTAGATTTAATATGCTTTATTTATAAAATTATTTCAGGTTTTTTACAATTTCTAGAATGAAAGGTATTTTGAAGGAGTGGAACTCGGGGGGAAAAAGAAAAAAAAATGCAAAAAACCACAGGAGTGTGTGGCAGGTAGATGAGCCCCAAGAGCCTCTGGAGTACAATGACTCTGTGTGCAGCCATTTGCCATAGGCCACAGAACTCTTTCCAGCCCTCAGAAGGAAAGTTTTTACTAAAAGCCTCACTCTTTATGATGTTTGTTTTCCATTTATCTCATAGAGCACAACATGGAGTTATGAAGAATATATTACAGTTACAACGTGTCAATTATAATTGCTGCCATAAAACTGAGCATATGCATACCTAAAACAAAATGGCAAACTGGGATTAAAACAAAATGAATGTCAAAATAATGCCAGTGAGCATCTCTACTGTGTGTGAGTCTGAGCAAGTTATTTTATCGAAATATTATCCAAAAAATAAAATAATTATTGGAAATACTGACAAGGAAATCTCATTATGTGAAGAAAAGTCTAATATTGTTATCTTGAATCTTTTTTCATACCCTAGAGGTAGTATTGTTGAATTCAAAAATACATGGGAACAAACCTCTCCAATTGCTACATTCAAAGTCATTTAAATTGGGAGAGGATTCTTCATTAATACATGAGTATAGCAAATGAATAGTTTCATGAAATGGCAAGTGCACTCTCAGTGGAACATAAACTCATGCTAACCCATTTAGAATCATAGAATGTCCTGGGTTGGGAGGGACCCACAAGGATCATCAAGTCCAACTCCTGTCCCTGCATATGATAACCCCACAGTTCACACCCTGTGTCTGAGGGCCTTGTCCAGTCTCTTCTTGAACACTGTCAGGCTTGGGGCCGTGACACCTCCCTGGGGAGCCTGTTCCAGTGTTCCACCACCTTCTGGGTGAAGAACCTTTTCCTAATGTCCAACCTAAACCTCGCCTGGCACAACTTCCTGCCATTCCCTTGGGTTCTGTCATTGGTCACTAAAGAGAAGAGTTGGCGCCTGCCCTTCCTCCTCCCCTTGCGAGGAAGCTGTAGACTATGGTGAGGTCTCACCTTAATCTCCTCTTCACCAGGCTTAACAAACCAAGTGACTTTAGCTGCTCCTTATACAGCTTCCTCTCCAAACCCTTCACCAACTTTGCAGCTCTCTTCTGGACACTCTCCAGTAGCTTTATGTCTTTTTTTATCCTGTGGAGCCCAGAACTGTACACAGTGCTCCAGGTGAGGCCGCACCAGTGCAGAGCAGAGCGGGACAATCACATCCCTCACCCAGCTGGCAATGCTGTGCTTGATGCACCCAGGCCACGGTTGGCCCTCTAGGCTGCCAGGGACACTGTTGGCTCATGTTCAACTTGCTGTTGACCAGAACCCCCAGATCCCTCTCTGCAGAGCTGCTTTCCAGCATCTCGTCCCCTAGTCTGGACGTACAACCAAGGTTGCTGGGTCCCAGTTGCAAAATCCAGCACTTGCCCTTGTTGAACTTCATGCAATTGGTGATCGCCCAGTTCTCCAATTTGTCCAGATCCCTCTGCAGGGCCCCTCTGCCCTCCAGAGTGTCAACAGTTCCTCCCAATTTTGTGTCATTGGTGAACTTACTAAGTGTTCCCTCAAGACCTATGTCCAAGTCATTCATAAAGACATTGAGGAGTGCTGACCGTAAGATGGATCCCTGTGGAACCCCTCTAGTGACTGGTCACCAGCCCAACATAACCCCATTTACTAGAACCCTTTGAGCCCGGCCCATCAACCAATTGCTCTCCCACTGCATTGTATATTTCGACATAGGTAAAATTCATATGTGACAGTAAAAGCTGTAGGACAAGCTGTATTTACCATGTGCTGTGATCGGTTTCAACTTGTGCTTGTAACTAATCCACCCATACTGCAGCCAGTCTAACATGCACAGGGCTTATTTACAGTAAAATCTGTTCTATCATCCCCAGCTCCTAGACAATATAATGGAATGACAGAGTTTTGATTACTAGATACATAGTTCTGCTTTGAATTTGCTTTGTAGGTACAACTTAAAATTTTAATAACCCTGAAGTTCTCTTTCACTCAAAAATTATGCATTAAGAGGTCAGGAATTTTTTTCATGCTATTGGTTTGAGATTAAAAGAAATATCCTGAGAGATGAAAGAAACAAATTTTAAGAAGCCAAATTCTACAGGAGATAATATTATCAATATATATCCTATGCATCTCGTAGATGAGTTTAAAAGACTTAATTTATTAAAATTCCCATCTTTAAAAAAAGGGCAGTGTTTAAGTGCTGTTGATGCACTATACAGCAACTTCAAGATTATAACATACGAATTGTTTTCTTTGTTGATTCTCTGGGCCTAATATGTTTTTACGAGGAAGTTTCTAAGCATCTGGTGTTTGCTTAAATATATGACCCTCAGATTTCAAGAAATGAGAATACTTGCAGTGTAGTAAATCCAGTTAATACGTGAGAATACTGGATTTTAGAAACTGCGATCCAACTTCCATAAAATTAGAAATTACACTGACATCCTTTAGAAACAGATATTGCTAAAACCATGTATGAGCTATCCATTTTATTTGTTAATTGAAAATAACATAATTCTGAATTCAAATGTAAAATATTACACATTTTAACTTACCACATACAGCAATTCTTTATGCTAATGTATCTTCGAATATAAATATTAGCATTGCAATATAAACTGTGATTATTTTAAGAAGTGTTTCTTTTTCTCTAAATTTCCTCCAGACTTAATTTTGTCTGTAAAGATATTTCAGAATTCAACATTTTTATTGTGATCCTATTAACATGAATGTGTAACACAGCACTCCAGCAGTGTGCGATAATCAATGACATAAAGTACTCTCTCCAGTATCAAATGTTTGCTTGTCATAACTCTGTCAGGTTCCTGTTCTGTGCTTCAGTACTCAATTTGATAGATACACTCCGTGCCATCAGTGCCTTACTCTGAACTGTGAAAAGGGGAAAGTACCAGTGCAGTTTGTTTAAAATAACTTCTACATTGACTGCAAAAAGAGCAGAATATATCCAGGGAAAAAGATACCGTAATCAGAAACTTACTTTAAGAACAGAACTTGTTATTAATATATTTCGAAGAGAACAAGTATAAAAGTATATTTGACGTATCTATATATTCCTTCTATATAAGTTGTTTTCCCTTTCTGCTGGATTGTGAATATGAGAATGAACAGCAGTATAGAGACTCAGTGTGTGAGAATCTTTCACAATTGATTTTTACCATTTAAAGAACATTTCTATCAGAAGCGTAGATTTCAGCTTCACTTTTAGATGCCTTCTGAGTCAATTGGGTCTTCTACAGACAAACTCCTGAAAATTCTGCAGGTAAAAAGGAGTGAGTCCATTCTCACCCTATTCTCAGTCTCTTAGGTGCAGCAGAGCTGCTCTGTGCTCTTTGTTTTTCTTCACCCTTATTGAATGCTTTCTGTCCCACCACATAGGCAACATTTACATATATAATAAATATTCATATCATCAAACATCTTTAAGAGCTGAAGTTATTTGTTAGCAAAGTAGATTTTCTCCGCTTCTTCCTGACAAATGAAGCAGAGACTTATCTGTCAGGCTACTCTGCTTTCATATCCAAAGAACCATTCACATCACTGAAGTGATACAGAGTGTTTTTTGCTTGAACAGAAGTGTTAGTTGTTGTCAAAGTCTTTAAGGATCTGACAGCTGTTAGCTTTCAGGAACAGCACAGAACGAGACTTAATAATGTAGAATACATGGATTTTAGCAAGATATGGAGCAAAGACATTTAGGAATATGAGGCATTAGGGGCCACAGAGCCCCTGAACAAGTGGCAGGGAAGGGGTATTCATGAGAGAACAACAACCCAAAGAAAGCAGCAAACACATCAAGATATTTACGGGAATGGGTTACTTTGACACAGGCTTATGTCTTTCTGCCAAGTGTTATCAATTCCTTTCTTCGCTTTTGTGGTGAAAAGGGCATCAGGCTTTCTGCACTCTGTAATATGCACCTGCCTATGATGGTATGTTTGCTTAATGGATGTTCTAAAAAAATCATCAGAAAGATTTCACTCAAACTTTTACTTCATATCATTAATAACTACTTTCAATACTTTAATTTTTATATACAGATAGAATTGCCAGAAAATAAGTATTTTTTTCCTTTCCTCCTCTAAACTTGTTTCTAAGACTTTGGGCCCAATAGCTGGATTAAGTACACAATAATTAATACAGAGTCTATTTTATTGATTTTCTATTTTCCTCATTACTGTCTGGTAAGATCTCATTCAAAATACATGGTAAGGGAAATTTTTGAGTACTTCAGATAATTTCTAATATTTAATATTTTGGGGAGAGGGTCATATTGCCTACATCTGTGGGGGAGACAAAAAGCAATGCAAAATAGTTCTTGATGGGGTATTTTTAGTTATTTTTTATTACTAGTTCATATGGAACACTAAAATCAGTACTAATGTGAGGGATTTAACCTGTGTGTAAGATTAAGCTTGTATTTTTAGTATTTTTAATTAAGTCTTTACAGCTTGTCATTTGATCGTAAACTTTGCTAAGGAGTTCCTCTCTGTGTCCTCTCCATGGTTCTGTTCTAATCTCTGCTTTATGTCTATCATATAAAGTTATGTTTTGTTATAGTTACAGAATATATGATCTAACAGTACAGTGAAAAAGCCATGAATCCGTATTAACCTAAATAATCAAGACACAGGAATGACAATGAGGAGCATTCCAGTCTCTAAAAATTTCAAATTCTGATGTATGCTAACTCTGTACAATATATGGAAAGTTGTATCTTAAGGAAATGGAAATTAAGCTACTTTGGATAGGGAGAGAAAACAGCTAAAATACTCTGCCTTGCTTTTATAGTTCTTATTGAACTCATAATTTGAGTTTACATTCACTTACTCCCTCTTCTGCCATCTTCTGAAATAGCAGTACCTCATCTCAAATCATCAGGGCAACATCTGCCAACAGTTTTGTCTGCAGAATGTTGAACTACAGGATAAAAACTGTGTCTTGGAGAGTTTTGCTCTAGGTGTTCTAATTTTCTACCCAAATTAGATATTAGTTTTATGGCATATAAGAGGTGAGTGTGTATAAGCAGGAAGTGTCTTTTGAAGGGATAAATTACTTGCATTAACATCTTATGTGACAGTAGTATAAAAGGTGTATATAAAAAAAAAGGTGTCCAAGATCCTCAACATATCTAAGAATGTACGATATGACTGTATAACATCACTGTCAGAGTATGAGCATATGAGTGAAAACAAACTTTGGATAATTTTGAATTAATCACAGCTCTTGAAATAATAATTTTAGCTTGGAGGGGAGGGAGGAATTATTATTAATTTCTTCTGTTGCAAATGTGTTCCTAAATGTTATAAAAATTATTTCATCTGCTGCTTCTTAGGAAAAAGAAATCAGTAAAGGAAATCAGACATAACAGATGAAAATTTCAGGCCCAGTGACAGTAGACAGAGACCTGGGTGACTTATAACCACACACCTTTCAATCAAGTAATATGTGTGCTGCAGTGGAATAAACTCAAGATGCTCTGGCAGCCGAGTAGACTTTGATCACTTTTGTTCATAGACATGACTCATATTTCAGTAGCCTCTTTTTTCTAAGCTACTGATCTTCCCTAAACTTTACAGTGCATGCTCACTGAACTTAAAGAAACCTTTACTCATTCTGCAAACGGGCATTAAATACTCATACTAGGCCAAACTGATTTTTTTCCTAAAATATCAGATACAGTCTCATTTTTACAGGATTTTTTTTGTCCAGTATCCTTCACATTCTACAGAGCAAATGACGGTGAAAGATGAGTTACTTTTTATAATCACAGCTCCTCACTTAATTTAGTTTTATAGCACAAATGAAGTTTGAAAATACTAATTTGCCTACATTTATTTTATGTTTTTGTTGATTCATGGGTTTTGTTGATTATGTTTGTGTTTTGTGTTGATTTTATGGCACATTAAGATGCTGTACACAATTAAAAATAAAAATGATAGATACACTTTGTTAAATCACCCTAATATGTCTGAAGGGAAGGCTAAGAAGAGCTCACTTTTTCCCAATAAGGATCCTCAGATACAGAAGGCATGGTAGGGACTGCCTTATTCTTTGGGTTGTTTTTAATGGTAGACTGCACCCTGGGAAACAACACATGGGTAGAAACATATGACATAGCCTTTGGCCCTGCTGCTTTTGTGCCAATATGGTGTCTTGCTGGATATATGATTGTTATTTGTTAATGAATTTTGTCCAGATTGGAGCATAATGGGTGGGCTCTGTGCAGTTTGTGAAAGTTGTGTGTGCACAACATCAAAGCGAAGCTCTTTGTGGCATGTTCTGGGTGTGACATAAAGTTGATAAAGTCTGAGCATGTAAAGCCTGCTGAGGCAAAAGATGGCCAAACTTGGTGCACTGTTCTCTATATTGCCTGTTCAGCATGACCTCTGGAAGGGGCCATGCCCAATGCTGCACAAGTGTTTACTTAAATTAAAAAAAATAATAATAAAATAATATCTGACTTGCAGAACTATTACTTGGTAGTGTAGTCAAAGCCTTAGTTTGCTCCTGCTAGATCTACTTTGGCATTGCCTTTTCCAGTGAAGCCAACTGGATCTTCTTTCTGCCTCTCTACCAGTCAGAACACTTGTTGACCCATGCAGAACACATACAGCGCTTCCTCCCTCAAGGATGAAAAGCAGCTATGTTAGCGATGTTGTCTCAGGTCTCCCAGAGGCATCATAACTATCAGAAGCAGAGTGCTAACCAGGAGTTGTGAGAGTTGTGCTGCCTTGCTACACCTCTATTTTTTTTAATGCTGCGAGAACTGTAAATAACTTGCCTTTAAAACATCTCAATTTCCAGTCTCTCTAGGGAAAAATCCTAAAAAAAATATATTCTATGTGGTCATTTATAGCCAGAAGTACCAGTTTAAAAACACAGCATAAAAAAAAAAGAGGAAAAAAAAAAAAGAAAAAAAAATACCAGGTAACTGAAGCTTTTTGCTTTCCATTGAGGGGGATACTGAAAGTTACCCTAAAAGAGATATTCAAATTCAGCTGGTTTAAATTTTGAGCTCTCCAGGAATTCACCTTAGAGTTGACTTTCTGAAACACTGTCTTGTCTTCTGCTGCCTTTTAGTTAATGTTGTGTAATAATCCCTGGTATTCATATCCAAAGACAGTTTTTCAGTCCTTTTGTATTAATTTGAAATTATACATTGTATCAGCACTTGCTCTTTTCTTGGCAGCATCAAAAATAGCTATCGAAAGTAATAATTACAATGTTTTACAGCAATAGTGATCGCAGAAAAATAGCATTTTATGTATTATCAGATTCAAAAATATTTGCAAGGTTGTGAATATTTACAATGGTTTAGGTAAATGAGAGTCTTGCCAAGAAAATACAAATTCTTCAATAAATATATTCTTTAATTTTTAAGGGGATATATAAATAATGATTTTGAGAAACCAAGAATAATTTCTGTTTTGTTCATATTTTAATAGGATACTCCTCTTTACTGTTTCAGTAATTAAGTCTTGTGACATTCCAGAAAGCATAAATCCTGCTGAGATGTTTAAGTTTGGAGCAACCTCTTGATGTACAAACAAAATAAAAAATAAAAAAAAGACACCCAGGATCTTAACAAGCCTGTTTTGCTTTTACCTTTTAAACAAAATTGAATGGTAAAGCAAAATGGCCTACCAAAACTGTTCTAGCCTTGTTGTTAACTAGAACCTCCTTTTGAAATTCATTGCCTTCAATTACATTTTTTAAAGAATTTTAATTACGTGCCTGAAAAGAATAAAGATGCTTCAGGCTCCATTTGTTTATCATGGAAGGCCTAAAAAATTGAGGACAGAGCTTCCCAGCACATGCAGGGGTTGCAGAGAGAGAGAGATGACTTTTAATTCGACAAGTTCAGAGAGATTTCTTAGTTTGACGCGCACAGCAGGGGGTCTTTGAGTGCCTGGCAATACTTCAGCATTCCGAGCTTTGAAAGTCTTTCCCTGCAGCAGAAATTGTATCAAAAGCCAATGATAATATTCCCTGCAAGGTAAAGGACCCTATTGAAGATTTCTAGAGCTGTTTATTTATTCATCACAGTTTTTTCTTTTAGGACGTATCAGGCGTATAGGTAATAATTCACACAGATGCTAGAAAAAATGAAATAAATAAATAAATAAATAAATAGGAATCCCTCATTAATCCTTCACCTTTCCCGTAAGTTTTCCATAGGCCATGTTCACCTATAAAATTCCCTGTCATTCCCTGCCATATATTCTGCATGCAATCTTCACTTCAAATCTCAGCTTTTCCCTATTTTTAACAGAATTGTCATTTCTGTCTGCCTTCTATTAATACCACCAGCTGAGTACATAAGATGTTTATGGCTATTTCCTTCCACTAAAACCTCAAAGTGATTGATTAATTTTACAGAAGGATATTCGATTTCTTAGGGGTCTTTCTAAATCTTATTTTTAAAGTATATTTGAGATAACTGTTTCAAAGCAAAGATTAAAGCCTTATTTTTATTCCAGAGATCAGAGTCTTAATATTTTGACATTACTTCTATTTGAAAAGTGTACACATGTGTTTTTCTTCCTGGTTTTGTTTTGTTTCTGCAGCAGAGCTGGGACTGTGAGACTACGACAACCTTTCCCTTGTGTAATGTCAATGTTGGCTATCACTTTGGCAGAATCAGCCAGCTCAGGAAAGACAGAAAAACCCTCCTCCCCTCCTGTTTTTTCATCTGCTGCTGGCATTCAAAGTGACCTTCCCTTATAAATATTGGTGAGTGACCACATGGGGAAAGCAGTTCCTGGGTGCAAAGAAACTTGTTTCAAAAAGCTGTGTTAACCTGAGAGATTTCTGGTTTGGGGGATTTTTGTTTTGTTTTTTGGGGGGGTTTTGCTTGGTTGGTTGGTTTTTGTTTGTTTGGGGTTTTTTTGTTTGTTTGTGTTTCTTTGGTTGCCTTTTTTTTTTTTTTTTTTTTTTTAGTATTAAAAACCCTCACATATGCAGGCGTTTGGTTTGGGTTTTTTTTAAATAATAATTTGAGGTATTTAACAACACTTATGTATCTACATTTATAGGCATTTACAGAACTTTAACATGTGCTATCTATTGGAACTATAGGAAGCAATCTTTCAAAATACTGTTTTAGAGAGAGAGACTTCCTGACAGCAAACAAGAATCTCTTCCCTCTTCCTGTTGCTTTGTCTTGGCTAAATGATCTGGAATGGTATAAATTTATCATGACGCCCCAAATATGGCAAGATGAAACTTTCCCAAGTGTAGGAATTAAGGAACATAGCTAGAGGCTGCATTCTGGGACCCTTCTGGTTTGGGAAGCATGCCTGAAGTGAAATCACAGAACTGCAGAAATTCTGATACCCACAGGGCAGTCCAGGAATGATGTAGTAACTGTAATAGTTCCATAAGGCTGTCTAAATTACATAGTTCAGTACTGGAAAAGTTTTCAGGTCATTTGAGGCTATCTCAACTGGTTTATCCTGCTTCAGATATCTAGTATGCCTGAAGAGATTTTGCGTGTTGAAAACAGATGTGTGGATAGTGAAACAGCCACCCATGGCTCAGGAATATTTACAGTACTGTATACACAGAACACTGCAAAGTACATGCTTAGATGCGAAAGTATTTAACCTGGCTTGGAAAAGTTTGGAAGCTGTAAATATGTGCAGGGTCTAAGGCTGGAAATGATTTAAGGATTACACATATTTAATCTAAAGACATTGCCATAAAAGAGTCACTTAGCCAGCTGCCATTCAGTATTAACTACATTATTGCAATTATCTCCTATTCAGACTACAGTCAGACAACTGTGATGTATCATTTATGACTATATGATAATGTTTGATTTTTTAAAAATTTTTTCTTAAATATATGTGTACTTGAAGTATGTCAGTTTCAAGGACCAGAGAAGCTTCAAAAGAAATATTAATAGGAGTGTTATCATGGCACCAGCCTAACAAAATAATGCCTTTTCATCAAAGGAACACTTCCAACAAAAGCAAAGACTGGTATATGTAGTGTATGTATCTCTTGCATAAAGAATGAGCAGTGGTGCCATTTAGAACTTCCTCAGCTATCTGTTAGGATTGTCATTGATGTCCTTGGCTACTAGAAGTCAGGGAACAGAGTGGAGGAGGTCAAAAATTCAGCAGAATTGCATAAATAAATATGCTCTATCAATGTTGTTCTTTCTTTCTGTATCTGCTATGTCACAGAGTCTTCCTAATTTTGTGGTTAGCATTTGGGTATAGAGGTAAATCAGTATCAGGCTTGATTTTTAGGATTTGTGTCACTCTCGTAGAACTGAATTAAGTCTTCATCCTGGTTTGGTATCATTGTAATGATGATTTCAAAAACTGAAGGAATAAATAAAGGTATTGGATGAATACATTTTCTACAGCTTTTCATCTAGTAACATTATGCTACTCATAACTGCATAGTACAACATTTAGTTCAGTGACGTATGATGGTAAGGTTGTATACCATTTAAAACGTGAGGGGACAGTAGAGTTTCAAATTATTCATCTTTTGAGAAAGGCCTTCTTTAACTGTGTTTCCATTCTAAAGTTGTCTCTCAGCTCATTTTTATATCTTTAGAGGATGTTGCATAGCTTTACAGTAGCTGTACGGAATAACTTACTGTTTGATCATATTACAGTATTTTGCACACGTAGCTGCTTTCCTTTAAAATGGATAGGACAGAACTACAGACGGTCCAACAGTTAAAGACTCCAAATTTCTTGTTTTCCATGCAAGATTCCAAATATAGAGATCATAACTCATTATTTTAAGTTATAATGACGTATTTTGAAATCTTGTAGGAGCAACTGCTAGGTGTATAACACCTATTTAATAAGTAATAGTAGGTAACCAGATGATCACAAGCTCTGTTGGGACCACAGCAACTGCTCTGTCCTCATTCAGAGAGTGTAGCAGGTTTGTAGAAGTTGGGATGTGACCAGATTAGATCAACTAAAATTGTTACCATTTCTCAGTTCATTTCTGAGTTCAGTACTGTGTTCAGCTCTGGGGCTCCCAGCATAAGAAGTTCATGGACCTGTTGGAGCAAGTCCAGACGAAGGCCATGAAGATGATCAGAGAGCTGGAGTACCTCTCCAGCCTATGAGGACAGGCTGAGAGAGTTGAGGTTGTTTAGCCTGGAGGGGAGAAGGCTCTGGTGAGACTTTATAGCAGCCTGCGGGTACCTAAAGGAGGGCCACAAGAAAGCTGGAGTGGGACTTTTTACAAGGGCATGTGGTGACAAGGGGTAAGGGCTTTAAACTGAAAGAGAGTAGATTCAGATTAGATGTAAGGGAAGAAATTTTTCACTGTGAGGGTGGTGAGGCGATGGAACAGGCTGCCTGGAGAAGCTGTGGATGCCCCATCCCTGGAAGTGTTCAAGGCCAGGTTGGAGTGGGGATCGGAACTACATGATCTTTAAGGTCCCTTCCAACTCAAACCATTCTATGATTCCATGACTCTGGTAGCTCAAAAAATGGTGTTTTACTTTAGGCTACATCCAGTGCTGGAAAGAAGTGACAAAGCACGACAGTAATTTGTGATATTATGTTTTCCTTCTTTATTTTCACTTTGATACAACCATGTGCTTCAATGGGATCTGCCAGATAGTTCTACATTCAGTAATATGCTGCTTCCATTGCATTTTTCACACATTTGATATTTTGTTCAAGTTTGACATTTTAGAAAGAATAAGGGGATGTAATTCAATAAAATTGAGAGTAAATTGATACGTATATTAAATATTGCACATACATGCTTATAAATCTTCTCTCTTTGTGAAGAAGATGGGATTGAACACATTGTGGGTTTTAATCTATTGTGTCAGAGTGGGATTAATCCAACTCTGATTGTTTTATTGTTGTTTTCTTTTAAAGCCTCAACTATTTTCCAGCAGTTTAGTGAAAAATCCAGTGTAAACTCTAACACAGAAAGCTTTAAAGACAAGTTTACACCTTTGAAGTTTGTAGCTCTGAACTACATATGAAGGCTTAATGAGGACACTTCCTTGCAGCTTGGTTCAAGTATTGATTGACTGTGCACATTGCATTAACTTCCAGAAGTATAAACTATCATTAGTCTTAAACAGTGTTTATCTCCCCTAAGTAAAGGATTTTCCTATAAAAGAATATGCATTTTCTTTTTATCTGTGGATGTTTTCATCAGTTTTATTTATTTTTCTTGTGCCTAACCTCTTCAGCATGTGATGAAGCTGGAATAATAACACCCTTGTTTTTTAAATAAAACGTCACACAAACTGCCAAATAGCAGAACCATGATGCTTCTGGAGCTAGAACTAGTAAAGCTAGATTTACTTTGGAAATCTTGCTTTCTTTGTCCTGTAAGATCACCAACTTCCACTGCAACCCAAATTTCCCTATTCCTCTTGTCTCCTGTTACCCTTTTCAGATAAGAGACAAAAGAACTGTGCTTAGTCTGCAGCTCCATTAGTGATGAGTAGCCCAGCCAGCTCTTTCAGAATGTCTGAATTCTACCCACACTCTTCTCCCTGGGAATATTGATTTGGATCTCCATCCCTGAAACTTGTAGAGTCTTAATTGTCTTTAAGACTTTTTTTTTTTTTTTTCTGATTTGTATAATGTTTGACTGTCACTCAGCTGAAAAGGAGACAGGACACATGTACAGACTGGGGTTTTAGCCTTAGTTAAGGCTAAAATGCACAATCATTTAAAAGGATCCCAGAAGTAACTAAGATACACATGCTGCTGTTGGGAGTAAGAGGCAACTCAATTAAAAAGAAATCTCCAAATGTTTTTCTCAATTAAAAAGCAAATTTTTGTGAAATGTACTTATGGCTTAATTTGCTATTTGAACTTTTGTTTGTTCAAATACCAGATAAAACAGAACAATCCCCCTCCGCAAGTTTTTAAACTTAGAAAATATATAGAAGTGAATTACTGATGTTAGCTTGAGATTTTACAGTGATTATTTACCTAGGTCATCCTAACTGCTCATGTGTAAGTCAAATTAGCGAATAAGAATAGCGAATACCAGTCAGTGATTGTTCACATAAAATGTTCAGAGCTCAAAGAAATTAATAAGGTAATTCTGAGTAATCAAAATATTCGTATAAAATCACAAAAATTCTGTTAAATACTTGAATAACACATTGTAATTTATCAGATGAATGTGTCATTAGAATTTTAGCACATTGCAAACAAAAATGGAAAAAAAATAGAATTATATACACACATGGAAATCATGAAAGTAAGTTATTCAGTTTTAAAAGGAGATGTTATTATTTTGATAATGATTTATTTGAATACAGAAAAAAACATTAAAATGTGATAGGTGGTACTACTCCCTCTATTAAGCTACAGGTCAAACTAAGCTTAAGTGTGGAAAGCTGCTGTGTAAAGGAAGTAAACGAGAGGGCTCTGACGAGGTGCCAAAAGCCTTTTGACTAACCACATTTAGGAAGCACTAGCTGTTCACGTGGCAGTACTTTCAGGTAACTAAGTAGCTGTCTTGTCTGCTGTTCAAAAATCCAGGTCAAAATTATTATGCATATAGTCTTGTTATTTGGTTACAGTTACGCAGCAAAGTTGAAATAAAGTATATTATTATTATTATTACTATTCAGAAATCTTATTGTAAGAAGGAGGAAAATATTTCAGAAATTTATTTTGGTTTTCGTTCCTCTTTCTTTGCTTTCTGTTTTTTCTTTTATGTGCGTAACAAATTTAATTTTTATTTTAATTTTCATTCAGGTTAGGTGCCTTTTTAACTAAAGGTTTGGAGTTATCAAACTATGGATTTTACATTTTTATGGTGACTGTAAAAAGTGTCTTGTGTATGAGCGCCACAGAGAATCACATCACTTAGCTTGCAAGCATCTGGTACTTGGGCTGGCATCCAACTCTAGATTATGTGCTATGAACTAAGTGACATGTTTCAGCATAAGATACACTGGGTCAGGCACACTGGCCAGTAAATGTGGGTGGGGATAAGTGATATGCCACAAATCTCCTGTTCCTGGGCTACAAAGAGGCATCTTTGTCAGAGCAGGAGTTGCAGCTAGCTAGAAGTGGAGTAACTGTGAGAATGTTCACAAGGCTAAGGGTGCCCATATTCATAGCTGAGCTTAAGCTGTAGGTCACTGACCATTCGTTGTCTGAGATTTCTGGCCCTTGCTGTGTCAATCTACGTGTCTCTGGCTGCAGGCATAGGCCTTCCCATCATGCGGATGGTCAGGGGAGTCGGCTTCTGAATTACTTCCATGGAGAGACACAGTCTAGACATCATTCTTATGGAAGTTTCTGGTATTCATTGCAAGTGTTGAGAAATTTTAAGAAATGAAAGAGAATAGAAGGATGAGAAGAAGCACAACTGTAGCCTTGTGGTTAATGTAGTCTCCATGGAGAAGAAAGGAGAGGCCCCAATCTCAGTTTTAAGGGCTTCTCCTGCATTTTTTACTGAACAGTCATTGGAAAAACACCTTTCAATTTAAAAGCTTGATTTCTTGTAACAAAAAAGATGTCAACTTTACAAAAGTTACTGAAAATTCACATAAAATACAATTCATATTTTATTTGGTTTTATATGTTACAGGTACAAGTCTTTGGAAGCAAATACGCTTTTTCAAAATCTTCTTATTTTTAAAAAATTTAAACTGCTGAGGAGAAAAAATATATCTTATATATCCTACATTATACTTTGATTTGCATGAATCCAGTGGGATTTCAGGGACAGCATTTCTTCTTCAGTACTTCATCTCTCTGTCAGCTATATAGCTTTTCTATGTATGTTTTTCTGATTGCTTTGCAAAAGTATGATTAAAAGGCATTCTGGAACCGTGACTATGTAAGACTTAGTTAAAGAAACTTAACATGCATTTTATCAAAGTCACTGGCAATAGTCAGATTTGCTGTCAAGTAACTCCTGTGACCTTAAATGATGTTATCCTGATTGCGAATGTGTGCTAGTAAACCATACCAAAGCAGTGCAAACATACAAACAAATAGAATGCAATTAATCAGGTAAAATGGAGGAACTTAAGGCGAAGGAGATTTTTTTTTTCGTTACCAGATTGTTGCTTTTATTCCTGCTAACTTCTGATTGACATAGCCATTGCATTATGGTTAGAGAAACCAAAATGAATAGAGCATCAGTCTGCATTTACACTTTTGAATTGTCAGCGAGCTGTGACCAGCTGACAGCAACCAGCAACCAAAGTGAAGGTTTGCCAGCCAGCAAGATGGTACATACAGACAGGTACATTAATTAGTTTCTTGCGCAACTAAATATTCCAGCAGTTCAAAGCAGACATCAGAGATGAAGATAGTTGGAAAGAATTATATTCTTCTTTTAGTATCCCACTTCAGCGACTTTCAAAGTTTTCACAGTTTACAGCTTTATTCATCTCTTGGGTCTGTTACACTATTCCTTACCACATTTTCCAGTTCCAGCTCAGGAAGTGACCGTAGGATGTTCTAAGGCAACATTAGAACTTGCAGATATAGTGGGTTGAATCATAAAGATCATCTTCCCTTGTGTGTCCACAGCAATATATGCCAACAAATTGCTTCTCCACTGATTTAAAGCATGAATTTAAGCATATCTGAAAATCCAATTTGCCTTCAAGTCAAATTGTCCCTTCTACTGGTGCTAGAGTTCTCCTACTTCCACTACCATCCAGTTTGTGTGTACATGCGCAGACTTTGTGGGCCAGTACAAAAGGCAAATTCAGACAGACGCAACAGGAGCCAAATTTTGTCTTCAGGGCCAAATGCATGATCATGTGTGCATGATCACATGCAAGTGCACGCCCTGGCAGCCTGATAGTGCTCTGGCACAAAGGTTAATCAAGTGAATTATGCTAATTAAGTGAATTTACTTCTGTACTGGAGAATAATGTATCACTGCACCTTAGAAAACAAGATAGATATTTCCCTTTCAGTTTTAAATATACTCGTATGCCAGGGACAGAAAAAAGCAAAATGCATTCATATTGAAGCTACGTATTGTATTAGCAAAGAAAATTCATGCTTCAGCTGGTGGGGTCTGATCTACTAACCAAAATCAGGTATGATTATAGATACTCTTTGTGCCATATTATTTTCTGGTGCAAATATTAATAGTGATTTTGAATACATTATTAATTTCTATGCCAGCACAAAATTCTGAAACTAAATGTACTTAGCCTTCAGTTGAAAAATACAATAGAAAAATAAAATGGGGAAATTTAGGTCTCTAGGGGTAAATGATCTGTCAGTCTGATTTAATAATGATTGATGTATACCAAATTTGAACATGATTTTAGACACTGAGGAGCCTATGGTTTATTTGTTTTCAGCTTTGAAAGTTCACTTAGCTGCCTGAAAAGTCTGAAAAATATTATCAAGGCGTTGTTCTTTTTTTTTAACTTATATGATACATTAGTGAGTGTTACATTCATAGCAAACAAAGGTCCGATTCCTAAAGCTATCCTAATTCCTTAAAGACTTTCATGCAGGTAAAGTAATTCTAAATATGTGGATGGCTAAAAGGCAAGGCCTTTGCTCTCTTGTCAAATGCCCTTGCTGTGTTAGGGGAGAACTGTGCCAGGAGAATACTAAGGTCAAACTAGCTTCAGGCATTGATAAATGCTAAGTTACCAGGAGCTGAACACTGGGTGGATGTATTTTCCCATCCAAATGGTTCTTTACTCTCTAACAAGAAAGAAACTGGATTCTAATGAATGCACGTCTTTAAAAAAAAAGAAAAAAAAAAGAAAACAACAACAAAATATTTTTCCTCTGAAAAACTCTGTAAGCGTTTTATTTAATCGACTGGTTCTTACAATCTCTTTTAAGAAAAGAAATTAGCTGTTAATATCGTGGCACATAGTTGTGTTAAAGGTCATATTAAACAAAAGTCAAATCTAAACTATCTGAGGAGTCTGGAGAAGATGTTTAATGCAAATTTTTGTGAAAAAAGATGTGTGTCACTGCAGGTCATCTCTGAATATTCTTGTTGGGGTTTCTCTGTTGGATATGCAATCTCAGCTAAATGTTTTGAAGAGGAGGAATCAAATAAATTGCCCTATTTTGGGTCTTTCTCATCTGTATACAGTTGTGCAGCTCTAGTAGACCTGAAAATTGCCCAGAGACAAACTTTTAAAAAATAGAGTGCTTTTGAGGCAGAAAATTGCTTTTTTGCAGCATGGTCTAAGGGACAGGATGTGACAGGAGGACAAGGAGTTGTCACTATGTAGTGATATTGTAAAGCATATCTTACATGACAAAAAGGATCATTTGTCTCTTTTTTCTCTCATTTTAAACTGCAAGAGATTTAATTGAAACAGCTGAAGGTGTGCCCTAAACCAAGAAAAAGCCATTATAATTTACAATTAAAATGGGAAGCTCCTTCCTTAACCCACCTGTAATGCCTATTCATTGCAGAGCACATGTGGTATGGATGTCTGTCCACCACTTCAGAAGCCTTATTCTCAAAAGGAAGATTAAAAAAATAAAAAAATATTAAGAAAATAAAAAAAACCCTCGTTGTACTTGCGTGTCAAATATTAGCGTGATTCTTATAATAAGAAAAGAAAGTAGTTTGTGCTTTTGATTAGCCTCTTGATGCTTCAGAGTGGTTTTGTATGGCTTAATTTTCTTTCTTATGGCAGTTTGTACATATAAAACAAAATGAGGAAAGGAGTGGAGGGGGAAAGAAATGTGCCATTTATATACTAAGGATATGAGGCCTCCTTTGGGCCCATTATACATTAATGGGTCAGCTGAGATTTATTAGGATATGTATATTAATCTTTATACACATTCACATACTATAATTGTTCCTTTGGTACTATAATGTGATTAGCTGTGAATTTGTGCAATATTAACAATAATATGGATTTCCATATTACAGAACAGTAATAACAAATGGTTATTAAAAATGCATGTAAAGTATGGGATGTGAAAGCACTTCCAAACTCTCAGTAAACCGATTATGTTCTGTTGTTTTTAAATACCAAAATGGTTAAGTCTTTACTGTAAAGTAAAATCATGTCTGAGAAAAACAAAAATTTTATTTTCCACAGAATTCAACAAATGAATCTAAAACTATATGAAAGAAAGATTATTGTCTTTTTCTCATAGTAAGCTGAGATGTGGATTTTCACATTACTATTACTTAAAAATATAGCAAAAAATAAAATATAGAAGGTAACAGTAATGTTCAGTAGTAAAGTTTTCCTCGTAAGATACTCTTGTATGTAGGAGTGAGTTGCAGTGTGGAAGGAACAGTCTAGGATCCCTGCTGCTTCCCAGGCAGCCAGTTCAGCACTGATACCTCTAAACTTCAAAACTGGGATGAGCATCCCTCCTCCATCGCGAATGGTATGATAATATTTCCACCCATAGGGCAATCATTGTGTGATATATAGATATAGTACAGTAGGAATATACTAAGGGAGAACTAATAATTTTAATTTTGTGAAGCTAGTTATTTTTTAGTTTCTCAAATGGTGTAAAATTGAGCAGCCACTTTGATTTCAGATAGTTTGCAACAGTAGTAGCTCTGTGTGGCACAGGGTCCTACAGCCTCTTCTGTTACTTGGCTTCTGCTTTGTGATCAGAAATGACAGAAGTCCTTAAACTTGGCTTTGAGAGAGACAAACAACTTTGATACCTTTTTATCTTCTTCCTATAAAATACATACTCCTTCCTCAAAAATTGGAAGCTTTTCTCTGAAGTTGTTTTCATAAGGTAGTGATGTTTGTTTACTGAAAGCTGTTTTTCCCTCCCTTCATGGCCCCATAGTGGGAGGGTGTCTTCTTTGACCCCTGTTTCTTGAATCATGAACTTCTGTGTTCACCTTGTTTATATTTGGGGGAGTAGAAGGAATTTCCTTATTATGCCTTCTGTCATTTGCCACATAGACTTAAGATTCAGTCTTTGTTGATTTCTAAAGCTGCTACTGATGTCACAGTTCCCACTGTTCCATCTGATCTGATATAGTTGTAAGATTATGAATATGTTACAAACTGTAAAACCTGACCATAATGGAGGAAGACAATCGCTAATTTTTGGCTTCGTCTTCTAGAAATGCTGCTTTTCCAACATAAGAATTTTTTGGTCCTCCAGGCCCCTGACTCCCTGATCGGATATGCACAGATCAAAATAAGGATTATTTTTTGTTATGCATATAAAATATGTTCCTTAGACATTTTTTATCCTGTTTTATTGTGTCATTATATTGAATTCAATAACCTGATAATCTCAAACCTGAATATGTTTTCATGGGCTGAAAAAGGCTTGGGAATACCATTTTCCCATATTTCCATTTTCTACTCCAATATTCAGAAATCTGACAAAATAAATAATGTTAAGTAACTTGAGTGTAGGATTTCTAGCTGTTTTATTTTTATACAAACTGTGTAAAAAGGACACCTGCCTTATTCCTACTCATGGTAATATGCAATTTAAGTACAGGGACTTTCGTCATGCATTTTACATGAAGATGATGAGCATTCTATTGTATTCAAATGCTTGTGGAATTGCTGTAAAATGACATACAGCAGGTGGGCCAGTGTCATTTGTGGAAAGTCTCTCTGAGCCGCAACTCGAGCTGCTGATGTTTCTTATTGGCATACTGTATTGCTGCAAGGCAACTGCTCTTTTCTTGCTTATCTCTTGCATTTTATTTTGGTGCAAATTGATCCCTTATTTTAAATTCATATTTACTCTGTCATTTGCTTCTGCTTATTAATTTGTGGCTGCAAAAGGGAACAAGTAAAAGGCAACCATTAAAAGCACAATACTGTGAAGTGTACTTAAAATGGCAAGGTGGGATAGTCCAGGGCTTGTGTTAAAAGTGTCTCTCTCATGTGGTGACCGTTAAAAGTGCCTTCTCTCATGGTTGATTAGACTCAAAGGAGTTTTCTTTTAACTTTGCGGTAACCTAACTAAATGCTTTTGCATTTTACCCATGTCAGACTAATCCAATAGCTGTTGTGATGTCGTCTTCAATATTTTTACAGTGCTTCCTCATAATTTTAATGGCATCTTTTGGAATGTGTATAGCCAGGCAACACATTAATATGGATACTTACATACCATTATGGATTCAACGCTACTAATATAAAATAATCTCAGCTCAAAGAATAATTATGCATATGCATTTACAAATATGTTGGAGAAATAGCTTAAAACATTTGGGGCTGTTTACGTAACTGACATAATTAATGTTATAAAAACCCCAATCATTTTTTGTAATGAAATGACATAAAATATTCTTTATTTTATTTTGAACAAATTTTCATTGTCTGTTTAATTTAGATTTTTAGTTGCCTAACGTAGACAAGACCATTTTATGTTTGTGAACATATTGTATTAAATAAAATCAAACAGAAGATTTAAACTCCTCTTGTCGGAACATCAATTACCCAGTCACATTCCTGTCATGCTTTTCTCTTCAACCGTGGAATCTCCAACTAAGGTATTCTTTCTTTCCAGAAGCTACAAAAGGATATTTTCAGCTGTCTGTGGTACTTTTGCAGCTTTGACCTCATGAAAGCCCTTAGGTTGGATTCTCTTGTTTGCTATCTATAAGTATTTCATAATATTTATGGAATTATAAAACTGGTTAAAATACCTCTGAAATTAAGCCATTTTCTTTTCCCTGGAAGGGACCACACTGCATGCTTTGCAAGCAGTGCAGGGTGTATTGAGCTTAGATCTGCAGTGGAACTCCACTGCTTCCTACTTAAACTTGTACAGCAATTTCAATTCACAAGCAAGGTCAAGAATGTTTTGCTTGATTGATCTTTGATTTTGAAAAGTTTGTTAAGCCTAACTTCCACAATATTAAATAAGCATTGTGGCTAATAATAATAATAATAATAATAATAATAATAATGTTTTTTGAAAGTACCTTCTTGTCTGCTGACAGATTTATTTCCCAGTGTTCCAGCAGGCTTTTTTCTGTTGAGTTGCCATTTCTCAGGGAAGTGACAGTTCTGAATTATTCAGAGAAATTGTGTTTAGAAATGTTCATTAAATGTTAGAGATCATACTTCTGATCAATTCTACTTAAAGTGTAATTCACAGTTGTACAGTGTGGTTAGTAAGCCATGACTTTCTTTTACAAGAGTAATTTTCAAGGCAGTGGGTTCCCATTGGGTACCTCCTCCTTCAGTGTGTGTGGCAGACCTCTGCTGGTTATCTAACATAGGCTACAGTGGTCTCTAATGCTTCCCAAGCTGTGCCCGACACAGTCAAGAATAGTGGGGCTTAATGTATCCTTAGCAGTCGTAGGCCAGAAGGAAGCTTTGGCTGCTATTAGCTGGGGTTACAGATACTCCAATTTTCTCCGATCTCAGAAGACTCTGGCACATTACTTACACCTGGCAAACAAACCTCATATGCTAATGGTATTCACTGTGTGTGAGGACTTGTACATTATATCTGTACCCTTTGGGACAGCACAGCCATGTTCAATTACTACTAAAATTCACAGCAGTCACTTACTGAAGCTTGTGACGCATAATTTATACAATTATCACCTTTTAAAATGTGTGAACTTTACTTGATGACAAAATTACAGTTCCTCAGTATTCTTAACAATACTGTGAATTGGCAGATATTATCTAAAACATAGCTGGAAAATTCTCATATGTTATTTGTATAGTAGTGTAATTTGAAAATGTGATTTCTCTGTTTCATAAAATAACGATCTTTTTAAAATTTTCAGAAGTCACTCCAGATGTAGAAGTGTCTGATAGAATTCAAACCAGCTTAAAATTAGGCCGAACACTGAAAATTAGTAATGTTTATCTCTGACATTTAGATCTACAGGTGTAACTCTATTCAGCACATAAATCAAACTGCAGCAGCTTTGCTACAGAACTTAGATCTGATGCTTGTACAGCTTAGGTATAGAGGAGAGAAAAAGGATCAAAATTCAGAGTATGTAAGTCCATAGATATTTCCATTGGGCAAATCTAGTGTATTGCCTCTTATAACTCAGAAGGTACCTTACCATGCTGTTTGGAAAAATACTTCTTGCGTTCTCTACCTTCCCTGCTTCTTATTCTACTTTCTTCACTTTTTCTTTGGGCTTGAATTACTTTGTTTTAAAAGCACTGACAGTTTCTCACCCCTACAGAAGTAGGAAGAAGGCAGTTCTGTGCTTCTGATGGACCAGATTTTCTGAAGCAGATTTAGGAAATTACTTTTCAGAAGACATATGCACTTTCAAATTAACAATAACATAATCAGTGCATTACATGTGACAAGGTGAATTAATTTACTTTCAGCAGAAATAATTTGAGATCTGTATCAAGTCAGCTTTATAATGATATTTTTCTATGCAGGTTTGGTCATTTGTCCTGCTTTTACCTAGTTACCAGGTAATGTCTCCTACTTGCCATTAAAACATTACTTAGTGAATGAAAAGTAAATGATACATCTTTCCACATTTGCATCTGCAAATGATTTCCCTGACAATAGGGACATAAGCACAGATACATTTAACTTTGTAAATTATTTTCAAACTTATCTAAATACTATAATTTATTCTTTTTCTTCTAGCCTCTTGCGATCTTCTAGCCTAATTTAATTTTTTTAAGAGTATTTATATTATTTGTAGCAAGGAACAGACTGTAATGTATTTAGCACAGAACCGTAGGCTCTCAGGTTGAACAAAAGAAAGATAAAATGTCTTTGGATTTTTCAACTCTTTTCTGTCAGAATAAAATTTGACTCATTGTAGAGACAGCCCACATGCAGCCTTTCTCCACCCGCCAACCAGCCCAATGGAGCTTTCTTTTGACTCAGCTGGAGACTGCTGCTGCTTTCAGATACAGAATGATCTTCTTTGATTTTGTAATGTATTACTGGATAAAGAGCAGAGAGGGTGAGGCAAGACACACAGTAACTATATTGTTGTCGTGTTTGCAGTTTGACCATAATGTTGTGCATACAATCACAGTTTTTATTATTAAGAAAAAAAAAGAAAAAAACAAGTACATATAGATCATATTGAGTGATACTAAAGGTTCTATAATATGAAATCTAAAGAATCTGCATCGAAAGTATGATTTTAAACTGATTAGAATCTCACTTGACCTTCAGTTCAGAAAAGGAAGAATAGATTGGGTGCTTCCCTTATGAAGGAAGAGTAGCAGTTCAGGCTTTATCAGTGATTTCCTTTGTAAATTTATAATCTTTGCAAGACTCAATTTTCTTTATGCTATATGTAATTTATATCCTTTGAGTGCTTTTAGGAATACTGCGCTATAAGCTGGAATACCTAAATATACATTCTCTGTGAAATCACTCAGTTTTCACAAGAATATAATTTCATTTTTTACCAGTTTTTATTGTTCTCGTTGCCTGGCCAGCAGGAAGGTGAAGAGGATGGCTACCTGAGACCTCTCCAGTGTTTGGACATCAGAATATCCATGGACAAATAGAGTTACTTCTTGTAGTGAAATGAAGATAATTCTTTTGTCCATTTTCTCTAGGGACACATATATTGATTGCTCTGTAGATACATACCTTCCCCAAAAGAGGTCCCTGGAATATTACAAGAAAATACTCTCCTTTTCTTGAGGTAGCAGTGGACTCTTCTTGATCTATCAGGGGGATCAAAGAGAAACTCGCTCAAATGAGGCTGTTTTCACATATCACTATTGCGTGTCTAATTTGTGAGCCTTTCAGGAAGATATTTTTTATCATGGGCATGTGACACCACCAAATACCAACAGAAGGACTAACGATACACACATTACAGATGGGAGTTCTTTCAGCCCTCAGAAGAGCAGTTCTTTATGCACTCTTTTTTTCACTGAAACCATTGTGCCTTGTGCTAAAGACAACTAACAAAATACAACCACCTAATTAGAAAGAAAAGGATTGATGTTTTACTGGTGCCATGCTGATTAATATTTGAGTTTTAAAGGAAATAGCAAATCAAAAAAGCTATCAGATAAGGGAAGTGTTTCTTTTTTCTGGTGTCTGTACAGAAGGAGCAAGTTTAATGTAATTTCAGTGATTGAAGAGAATGGATAAGAAACTCATTTTTCACCTCGATGTTTTTGCGATGTTATAGAGAGGAAATAATCCTTCTGATATCAGTCTTTGATGCAAGGAAAAAAACCACAATCAAGAGTTTCATTTAAAACTGTTTCTGGAGTGTACATGTTGTCTTTTACCAATGGACTGTAAGTCACGGTTCAGGTTGACTTTCCTTGGAAAATGCATAAGTGAAAACAACAAACAATATTAACCATATTAAACTTGCACAGAGAGGTGCCATTTAGCCATTACCAATGGAAAAACATTTACAAAACAAGCACTTCTCTGACTTTTCAATCTGATCTTCTTGATGGGCTCATAGGGAATTTTCATATCACAACAATGAGAACTGTAACTCATTACCATACACTAAAGATCATGGATGTGGATATTTGGTTGATCCTGAGAGACAATATGTATTTCCCTTATTACAGACTTCCACAAGCAAAGCTGCCAGTCTGTTTGTTGCTGTCCTACAGCAACCACGTCTATTAATATCCCTTGCCAATGTCTCTCTCTGGAGTACCAGTACCAACTTCCCTCAAATCTTCTAATTCATTATGATATTTAAGTTAAACTCAGCCACTTAAGTCCATGCTTATTTAAAGCTTTATTTCCTCTCTCAGGTCTGAAAAATGGTGTGTACCCAAAAGCCTGTAGTTACTTATATGAGATAGAAATGGTCTGAACACTAGATGGTTCCTTTGTCACCTGACTTCAGGGCACTCTGTTTCTTTCAAGATAAGACCATTAAGGAGAGAAAGTCTCAGATGTCAATGAGGAGGAGTATTTCTACAGTTACAGCTGTTAAGATTTTAGATCTAACATAAGAACATACACTGACATAGTATAACCTTGCAACTACATTTTTAATGGAGCTGCTGCAGAGTTAGAACAAACATTGGTTGAAGAACCAAGACAGGTTTTGCTTCAGTAATTTCAAGTGCTGTAGGAGTTAATATATATGCACCAAACTGAACTCTGTTAACTAAAGGTCATAAAGTATACATACTTTATTGCTGTAGTTCTACCCTGCAGTACAAGAGTTTTTTAACCAGCAAGAGTATCAGAAATCAAATTATTTTCCCTTTACTCCAATTCAGATGTTCAATATAAAATAGAGCCTAAAATGTTTAACAGTTGAAGAAAATGGAATCACTCTACTAAAAACTTTGCATCTCTTAATGATACCTCTGAACAGGTTTTAAATCCAAATACAGTAGGAAAATTATCTTCAGGAGATGTTAACAGTCACCAGACTAAAAATATTTGTTTTTCAGGCAGCTGTAGGCACAGTTTATGTATCACACATGTTTTTCCAGAGACATTCCATATCTTGTAGTACCAGTTGTCATGTTTCTGTGTTTCTTTTTCTGATTTTCCCTAATACCTTCTACATATCTCTAATCAAAGAACAGCTCTGAATTTGTACCTTTTAAATTACTTAAATCTCTTTGAACATGCAACTTCGATACAATTTCAAATAAAAGTAAGCTATGTCTTTTAATCCCTTATTATATTAATTCATAATTTAGTGGTAATAAATTAGACTCCTTTGACACTGAAAACAGGCTCCACAGTGTTCTGTATCATGTTGTTTACCACTTTCCTTAAAAGTAATTTTGTCTCAGTTACATTTTCTCCTGCAAAGAAGTTGCTTGTGACTTAGCTTCACTGCGCTCTCACTGTGTGCTAACAGGGATAATCTTTCTTTAAGCAACTCACATTATTAATGAAAAAATATAAGACAAATAATATATATTCCCTTTTCTTATTAACATATGCATTCGTTGATATTCCCTGTTGTAATCAGTGCCTTCAGAACTCAACCTGATGCAAAAGAAAAGATGTAATGAATTCCTTATCACCTCATTGTTGTTGGTCTTGGGGTTTGTGTCAACTTCATCACGTTTTTCACAACTCCATTCATCAGCTTGTGCTCCAAAATGCCAGATGCACATTGCAACACAGATCTGGTTCAGCCCAGTCTCCTATGTGCCTTCCATTTAAAATGAGCTTTGGTTTCTCTGAATGAGCTGTATTAGTGCTTCTGAATGCAGTATAGACATTGCTTTTATATAGCTTTTTAAAAGTGTAATTAAGAACATATTAGGCATTACAAACACTTGCCTTCCTGTAACCTGTTTCTAGACACGCCATAAACCAGTTATGGCATTTTGATATCTGTAGTTTAGATGTTGTATATAGTCTTTGTTTTGTTTTGGGTTTTTTTATTTCTTTTTACAGGCTACTCAATGGGAGCATTGTTTTACCTTGTTTTGAGAATGTTAGTTAATATCTCAGCAATATTAATTTGCTTTGGAATATGGTCTTAAAAACTTGTTACTTCCAGAAATGCACAATGTTGTGAAGAAAATCTATTAGGTCTTTACAATTTAACTTACAATTATGATTTGCAAAGTGTTATGATATGCCGTTGGTGTGTTATGTTTAGGAAAGAAAGGAAATCGTGAACAAAATCAGACTTTTTGGAAGGATATTTTTTAAAATGTGATTAGTTAAGAACAAAACACAGGATGGCTTTCTTGAAGGAAACGACTGTGATGACAAATCGCCTAAAATTTTACAGTCCCTTTGTTTGCTTGTAGTGGAGTCTGGGTAGCAGTATCCTAGTCGTGTCATGGAGTTTTTCTGTAAGCTGTATCCATGAGGGAACACATCAAAGTCACTGTCCACAGAGTGAACAGAACTCCCGTTTCATCTTAATTCCTCTCATTACTTGGCCAGATCACAACTTTTCTTCTTGATGTTCTTGAAGTCCACCGTAGTCCACCGTTCCTTTGTAGCGCATTCATGATTCTGCATTAGCTACCTGCTTTTCCTTCTGAGTCTCGAACATTTCCTATCTTTGCTTTTAAACCAAACTGAATTCCTAGCTTCATACACATGCCTTTGATGCTGTTTGACTCTTTGAAGCCCTCCCCCTCAAACCTGCTTCAGTTTCTTTGAAGGAATCAGGGAAACTAATGGTGTGTCTTGACCCATTCTCTTAACTCTGTCATGCCATCTTTAGAACAGGACATGAAGAGATGTTGTAATCTGAGCCACTTCAAAAGACACAAAAAAACCCCTCAGTTAAGTCACTGGCACGTGGAAAGAAGAAACATAGCATCAGATATTAAACTCAGCTTCCTTTAGTAGCAGTACACTCTTGTAGTTCTTCTGAGACCACGAAATTCCTCCAATGGAAATTTCATAAGAAAACCTGACTATGTACAAGTTATATTCCCCCTGCATGTGTACACACATATTTATCATTTTTATGGCAGTATGCATGGTCTAAAAATTCCACAGTGCTGATTCACTGAGTACCCTGGCATGTTCTTTCAGACTGTGTAGTTGCTTATGAGGATGCTGCTTCTTAATCAGACACTAAATTGCTTGACCACATCTGATGTAGAAATGGAGTTGAGGGACTCATTCCCTACACTTTTTCCCTCCTCTAACTGTACGTCTTGGATAAGAGCACACTGTCACTGCTGAGAACCCTGTGGTACTCAGGTCTCAAACACAGGAAAACTACAAGCCCTTACAGGAACAGAAAAGCAGGACTGTTTCTTCCTTAAGCTTTGCTTAGAATCATCTCACTTGTTAATAGATATGGTCTACCACTTCTTTATCCTCTATAGATAAGAGAATTACTCTGAAGACAGAAATATAAATGGTCTCCTGGACTCTGCATGGGTAATTTTGTAAAGCCCAGTTTCTTGTGGGGCTATATCTAAAAGAATAGACTAACCCAAGAAAAAATTCATACATTTTCTTTCTTCATTGTCTACAGTAAGCTTCTGTTATGGGAATAAGTAAGTTGACCTGTTTCTTTCAGGGGATATAGACTAATTGATGTTTTTCTAATGTAATTTTCTATTTCAATTCAATTTGATTCATTTCAGTTCCATGTTGGAAATGGGTTTGCTAATTACATAAATAAAAGTTAGTATTCCAAATAAGTTATTTTCAGATCTCATCCTGCCAGTTTTTAGGAGACACCTTGATTTTGTCCTGCTATAAAGAAAACTGGTCTCTAGGACATGGCTTCAGGGTACAGTTGATGCCTTTGACACCACAGTGTGGTCAATAGTGACAGCAGTTGCCCTGAGAAGACACTTTCTCAGAACATGCCATTCTGTGTAAAAAGTCTACTCTTTCATGTTAAACACCCATTTAACACCCAACAGGTCTGTGTTCAGAAACAGTCTCTACTTGAGGATCTTCTGTTATGTTCTCAGCAAGAAGAATCATTTCCCCTTAGATTGTATACAGAGTGCGCTATAGCTCTTCTGGTATAAATTCTGCCCAGACAAAGAAACAGAATCCGCATGTTCAATAACTAAGCGTTAGTGGGAAGTGTCCTCTGACACCTACACTATCACCACTGCAAACTCTGGCTTCAATTAAAAAAATGTATAGAAGTAAACTGGAGAATTCCACCTTCACCTCTCTTATAGCAATTAGCATTATATTTTCTTTTTTGAGTGTTGTTCAAGTTTTCATTTTGCCAAATTTCACCACCTGTGGAAGCCTAATGTATCTGACAAACAGGCTTTGCATAATGTACCCCACAGCTATACAGCCCAATTTCTGGACATATCATCTTCTAGCATTCTCAGAGACTCTTGTCACAATGTACAATTCAGTACAGATACAACCTTAACTGTATTTATAGTCTATAGAACCAAGCCCCATAACAAGTAAGAGGAGTTTTATGACAACAACTCTATTGTGTATTTACAAAAAGGGATTAATGCCGAATACTTATTTTACATGTAAGAATGTAAATGCTTAAGCCGAAGTTCAGTAACCCCCTTGCTTCCACAAGGGAGATTGCTCTGCAACTGTCACTCTGCAGGATCTTCCATCACTCAGTTTTCACATTAGAAATCCCTGCAAATCATGCTAGGCTACTAAGAGTTGGCCTGTTGTCAGAACAATTCATTCCTTTATCTTCTTATGTGACAGCCTTTTGAATCTTTTGAATGCTGTCTTCTGCATTTATCTGTGAAAACATTCTTTATGATCTCTCCTCTGAAACAAGGATAGCTGAAATTCAAGCTCTTACAGTTAATTTCTTTGCACTGTTTTCCACAAGGACAAATGGTAAGATCTATCTGAAGCTTTTACCTAAAGAGAATTCTGACTTTCATGTACAGAAGGAAGTTAACTTGCCTGTATGCTTTCTTAAACTTTACACTTCTCTGGAAACAAATCTCCAAAAATTAGATGTTATAAATGGGGACATGACCTTACAAAAACAGTCTTTATTCATCAGAAGTTGAAAGACCCAAGGAACTGCCAGTCTCCTCTCAAAGATGTCTCATGTGTAAAAGAACACCATCAAAATCACTAACTCTCTTTTTCTTATGAAAGGTCCACTTGGCTGCAATTGAAGCAGAAGCAGTAGCTTTCCCATGAACTTTCTCATGTTTGATATTTGCCATACAGCCACCTGGAGCTCCTTTCACACTTTTGCTGAATGTTATGCACTTCCTGAAGTGTCTAGAAAAATTAGTGTCTTTGAGAAGTCCAGCTCTGAATCTTTACTTAACTAGAGAGCGTGAAGAACTCCTCCAGTTTATTGCAAGGGATACTACTTGGAATCATTACCATGAAAGTTTACGAAAGGACAGTCATGCCACAGGAAAAAAAAAAAATCATCTGAAACCTGAAACTGTTGCACTTCAAAATGTTTGTATGCATGTTCAAAGTCCTCTCATGTGACTGTCCCTCTCAAAATCTTATATAACTTCTTGGCTACATCATCTTAGAGAAATGAAAGATTAGGAATATGATCTGCCTCTTTTATTATTGTGTGGATAGCACAGAACAGGGCATGGGAAGTGTCTTAATGGAAATTGCTAACGTGAAAACGGTTGGACTACCAGTGCTAGTGTATCGGTAACTGCAGTGTGAACTGATGTATAGATAATACCTCTTCAGAAAAGATTGCAACATCATCTGTCTTCATATCCTATTGATTATTCCTTTGTTTCAGTGCTATACGGTTGTTGTGTCATTTTTAACAAAAGAGGATAATGTCACTTCTAATAAAGATATTGAGAAAGTCGTATTACCTCTTTGTAGACAAAACAGGTATACGTACTTCCCTTACATTAGCAGAATTTGCTTAGCCCTCCATCTTTCCATGGCATAAGTCAGTCCCCAAGGTATTAAAAAAAAAAATCTTTTTAAAAGGTCTGGTGCCTTCTTCCATTAAGTAGATGTTAAAGGTGACGTGTCATTTTCAACGAGTATTTACATCCCAGACCAAAGTTCTTTCCCCATAAACAATCCTCAAAGCAGGTAAATAATAATAATAAATATATTTTACTTATTGTATTCTATAGATCAGATTTAAACATAAGGTGAAAAACTGAATTAGCTCTATGGTTCATAAGCTAAGAGTCTGCTTCTGACATATTTTAAGCATCAGATACCTCAGAGTATTGCGTAATGCGCATTCAGAGTAATGTGTAAGACTGCCAAATTTACTATGCATCAGCTAACCTCGGATATTAATTTCTATCAAATTCTAATTTGTAGTAGTTGATATGTGTTGAAACATGTAAAGAGGGTGTTTGGGTTGGGTTGTTTTGTGTTGCCTATGTAGGACAGGATGAACAGACTAGCATAATCTGAGAATGTAATATACTGTAGAAATTATTCTTAGCTTTCATTTTCTTTTGTTCTTCTAAAATGCACCATGGCTATGAGTGTCACAGGTTAACAATAATACATGTGAGAACGGTTGATGGTTATAACCATAACAATTAAACACTGTTAGTAATACGTGTGTAATCAAAGTGCTCTGTGTTCTTGGACTGAAGGAAAAAATAGATTTGCTTGATTTTTATTCTTATTTTGTGTCTTTAGATAACATTCTGTCACTTCTCTCAACACTAAATTTAGCATTGCTTTTATTTCAATGGGTTTGGTCTCTCCAGGTTTGTCATCTGTGTTTAAAATATTCATTTTTCTGAGCTCTGATGTTCATTATAGAACACAATTACAAATGGCAATGCACAATTATTTTTAAGCGTTTCTTTTCGTTTCCTTGTTTTATGTGTTGGTTTGAGAGTCGCTGTTTGATTGAAGACATATTTATTAGAACATTTTTTTTTGAGAAGTTACACTTGGTTTCAAATTGAGCAGTAAGTGATTAATTCCTGTTCTTGGTTCCACTTGCATTAATCTGGAAGTGGGGGTTGGGATGTGGTTTCAAAACTGAATTTCATGTGCCATGGTACTATTTTTTTGCATAGATTTTTTACAGAATTTTGAAATTCCTTACTATCTTCTCTAGCTGCAATATAAGCAGTTGTGTAAAAATCTAAAATATCTCACAATTTGCCAACATACTTTCACAGGACTTGAAGACCTTATCTCACAGATTTCAAAGCGTCTATTTCAACCAGATTTCCCTATACTGAAAGACAAAACAGTGCCTAATCCTTTTTCAAATTAGCAAATTGTGCCCAGGTGATTCTAGTGGTAACATCATTTTGTATTCAGAATAGGAAAATTTATTTTCAGCCCCAAGTTGGACAATCTGAAGAGGTGAGAAACACATAGTAAGAAAGCAGATTTACCATACTACCTCAAAGCATTAATCTATCTTAACCAGTGTTATACTTCTAGTTGTAAATGCCAATGTATCATTATTGGTTTTATGTCTCCTTGACTAAGATGGTTTCTTGCCATGCTTAATTTAATTCCGTCTGCAGAATTATGATTTGTGCTACATTCAACAGGATGCCGTTAACCTGAGTGGTGTGTTTAATGTTTCCCTGTCATACGGCTGAATAACAATTGTAACTCCTAGAGGAATTTCAGTTCCCAAAATTTATGTGTTAAAATACGAATTCGTTATATTTCAATTGAATTGTGTTTTGAATGAATACTTAGTAAAGCACATGGCATTATTTGGTGCCGTGTTTTATTTACACAAAGCATACATAAATAGGACACTGAAAACTAGAAAACTGCTGATTTTTAAGTCAGTGGTTACTACTTCATTGTTCATAAAAGTGAGTCAAATGGTGAATTCACTGAAACTGGACGAGAAAATTTTAATGATAGAAATTGCAATGCATTATTTGCAAGAATTATAAGGGTATTCATTACTTCAAAACATTTTTCACAGATTTCTTCCAAAGGTGAAATAACCCACGATTACCTATTACAGACACAGAACAGTTTGGTTTTAGAGATTCTCATTAGCATAGGGTCAAATTTTAGTTTTATAAGATAAAGCTTTAAAAGAGTCTCTGTGCTTATCTGCGTACACTTCATAGATTTGGACTCCCACTTACTAAATGGAAATTTTGAACCTTGTATTTAATTGTACTGATTGTCTCCTTTCCCTCCCCACTCTTGTTTTCTTTTTTTCCTTAAGGTCACACATATTTTTCTGTAATTCCTCTGCAGTATGTGTGTTCAAAACTCTTTGATAAATTTGGAAAATTGTATTACGTTATTTTTTAATATGCTGTCTTTAATCCTTCTGACACATACAAAAACTGAGCTAGAAACATCCCTCCTAATTGCCAAAATTATGACCTTGGTCTAATATGTTCATTGCTAAATATCCCTACAAATACTTATTTGCTTCAGACTCAAATCCAGTCAAGAATAACACCTCTTGCTAGTGGCAGAAGTCATCCATGGATTATCACAAATATGAGGAAGTACTAAAAATTGTTTTTCCTCATCATGTTGCTGTTTTCATTCAAAGATGGTGAAACATTCTTTCTTATGGTTTATATGCAAAGAGCAAAAATTCCTTTAATATTTAAACTTTTGACATACTATGCTTTCACTGGGAAAATACATAAAGCCTTCTGCATATATCTATTCATTTTCTTGGTGATCATAAATAGCTTCTGTATGACTTGACAGCTTGGATGTTCCCTCCTGAATTAAGTTCAGGCCATTTGCTGGGTAGCAAGGGGAAACTCATATGACAGATGCCTACACTGGCAAGCCTAGAAAAGTTCTACAGCACAGTAGTTACTTTTCAGCAATTATTCCTCTGTTAACAAAAGCCCATTTTCTCCCAGATAATTAGAAGAGTATTAGTCTAGTTCTAAAGTTGTTTCTCACTAATGTATAATATAAAAGATGTCCAAACAGACTTGCATTGTAAAATATTTATTTATAAGTATTTGGAATTTTCTGTAGATTATTGTATCTGAAAAAATACTACTGTACTTTAAAAAAAATAATTTTAAAATGTGATATTAAAAAACATAAGCCTGTACTGCATGATTGCTTACCAATACAAAATTGTACATACTTCTGTAACTGCCCATATCTTCAGAAATTTATTTTCTGAGAAAATATAAAGTCCTCATCTCAAACAATCTGTAAGAATAATCCTTTTCTGAACTGTCTCTAAAAATGAATATGTATGTTAAACAACAGCAAAAGACTTTAAGAGTTTAACAGTATTGTCCGCATCAAATATTGTTTCCCAATTAACATGAAAATGTAAACATTTAAAAATAAATTAGTAGGACAAATGCAAAGTCATTGCATTATTATTTTCAGAGGAATTTAAAACAAACAAACAAATAAATAAATAAAACTGATAAATGCCCTTTCCCTCTATGGACTTATAATTACCAGTGTATCAGCTGAAACACCATTCCTCTATGTACAGCTGCAGCGCTCCCTGCCTGCATTATGAACATGCCGGAGACTGGATTGCACTTTGGTAGTAGAACCCACCTGATAAAAGAACAGGCAGTGAAAGTGGCTACACCACCAAATAAACTAAAATTTGAGAAAGCGAGGAGGGTGGCCTAGATCAGATTAATTGTTTTGTGAAATACCAGGCTGCCTGGGAGACAGAGAGGAAGGGTCAGCAGGGAAGGAACAAATCCATAAGCAAATGAGGTTTGCAAATATGAATTTACAACACCTACTTCTAAGTAAAATTTTAAATCCAGATAGATAATGTGTGTTTTAAACTGACTATATACTTATTATATATATATATTTATTATATATATATGTGTATATATATCTCTATTAAAAATATACTTTGAGCTAGAGGGCTAGGAACCACTCCTGTTACATTGTATGTACTGTAGCATACTCACTGCAGTAGTACCTAGAAACTCATGTGTTCTCTGCTCAGTTTCTGACAGTGTTCGTCTAGTGCAAATGAAAAAGCTGCTATATAATGTTTTTGCCTGTGAATTGATGACATCTTCCTCAGCAGCAGGAAATCTCTATCCCTAACTTTCCAGTGAATAGGCAGATTACATGTGCGTATTTTTTTTCACTGGAACTGGCATAACTTCTCATATTTCACCCTATATCTTGTTTGAGGCACAAATAAAATGAGACAAAGGAGAGTTCATCTTACCGATGCCGCACATCCAAAAGCTGTGATGTCACACCATGCTTGGGACAATATAAAGAGATAACTCATCTTAAGTTTTCTCTTGTTTTACAATAATCTATTCATTTATTCCAAATATCCTGTCATCTTTCTTTGGTTTTGAGAAAGAGAGGTTGGAAAAGGTCTTTTTTTAGGAATTTCTGATAAGTTATTAAGGCTCTGCATGTTGTCCTGTTTCCTATCTCACTCACTATCCCTCTTCTGTGCCACCTCATTTTTTCATTCTGTTTTTCTGAAGTTCTTTGCTGAGGACACTCACAGAAGCAGAAATAAGTGAATTTTTGTCGGCGTGCTTGATGAACTATTTTGAAAACCTTCAGAAGAAAGTTTATAAATATAAAGTTTATAAATATATAAAGGGTGGGTGTCACGAGGATGGAGCCAGGCTCTTCTCGGTGACAACCAACAGTAAGACAAGGGGTAATGGGTTCAAGCTGGAACACAAGAGGTTCCACTTAAATGTGAGAAGAAACTTCTTCTCAGTGAGGGTGACGGAACACTGGAACAGGCTGCCCAGGGGGGTTGTGGATTCTCCTTCTCTGGAGACATTCAAAACCCGCCTGGACGCCTTCCTGTGTAACCTCACCTAGGTGTTCCTGCTCTGGCAGGGGGATTGGACTAGATGATCTTTCGAGGTCCCTTCCAATCCCTAACATTCTGTGATTCTGTGAAGAACTCATGAGGTTTAAATTTGCTGTCCTGAAAAACAGAGTATTTATATACATAAAGTAGAAACCTATTCAGAAGACTGAGCTGTGTAGGTAGCCTCTAAAAGAATAAAGAACTAAAATATACTCATATGTTTTCTTCTATTGCTATTTTGATTAAAGATATTTCTTTCAAAGAATACAGTAGAGTTTTTGCTGTTGCTGCTTTCAGACATAAACATTCAGATAAAAGGCAACATGGGATCATTTTGAGACAGTCAAGTTGAAATCAAAGAGAATTTTCAACAGGTTGGAAATCCTTATGTCTGAGTAAAACTTAAAGCTCTGGTCTGATGTGGTTTGGGTAAAGAAGTGTTTGAAGATTTTCTTGACAAACAAGTGAGACTAAAGTTTTCTTGTCGCTTGAGTAAGAAGGTTTCTGTAGCTCAGTGAATCATTTGGTAATACTTTTGCCTCGCGTCCCGCCCCCCAATCACATAGGTGAAAACTGAATTTAAGAATTTTGTTATTTTGCAGGTAGTATGGTACACAGGACATAAAATGAGAGAAAACCAGTGATTTTACAACATGCATTTCTACCTTAGTAAGTAGCAAGAGATGCAGCTAAATAATCACATTTGATTCAACACACTTTTGCACGATTGTCTTTCCCTAGATCTAAGGTAGCGGAAGGTCTGAATTGGCTCTCCATATCAGGCAGAAGCTTTGCCTCCAGAGGAGTATTAATGACATCATTTGCAGAGCATTATGGGGAAGCTCCTTTGTAGATTTTTATGTCATCATAGCTTGTAAATTAATGGAAGGTCAGTTTTCCAGCCTTTACTTACAGTTGAAGCCATTTAGTCATGATACAACAGAGTTTAGCTTTTAATAGCAGAAATTGTGTGTATGTGTGCCTGGTTTTTTTGCTTGCAAGATGTGATCTCAGTGTTTCTATGAATTTTCTGTGTTGCCTTCATGTAGGAACAAATACCGGCTTTCAGTATCTAGCCATGAGTGTATTTTTCTAGTGTTGATTTGTATTACAATCTATTTAACATTCATTTGTAGTTTTAAAGGCACTTTTTTAAAGGATTTTTTTTTCTTTACAGGCCTATTTCACGCATATTGCCTTTTAAAAAGTCAAAACAGGGTATCCTCTGATATCCAGCTTGAGACATGGGAAAACCATCTAACTGGTTACTAATAGAAAACACAGGTTAAGTAAAATAGAACAAAATGTCTGCTGGACTTTACTTTGATTTCAGTATTAGTTCAAAAGAAAAATATTAAATAGACTCTTCAGGTGCCAGGGGTTTATTTCAGGTGAATTAAACTGTCAAATCCCTGAATCTTAGAATGAAAGCTGAAAAGAACGTATTTCTTTGCAAAGTTTATTATTCTTGCATATATGTAGAAACCGGCTGAGCAACTTTGCTTTCTCATTTACAAGTTCAGCTTCAGCCTCATCTAGTGCAGGGACTTCATACAGGACTATGCATCTTCATGCTGTTGTGTGTACGTCGCGGGCATCTTCATGTACTGTTATACTCAGATCTGCACAGTGAGGGAACTACCCTCCATGCAGGGAAATTCTCTTACCTTAAAAACCATCTTTCCATCATCAGTCTAAGGAAATGTGTTTCCATGGCATCTGTGCAGGTCAGCAGTTGTGATATTGAGGTTGTATGGTTCAAAACTGTAAGGCACTCATCGTCAGAAAGGGTAATTTTCTCAAGCAGTGAGAATGTCCTTCAAATCCTTTCGCTGTTAGAGAGAAATCAGTATGATGTCAAAAGCAATGGAGTCTTGGTAGAAGGGAAAGAAGACCACCTCATATGGAAGCTCAAAAGTAATGCGGATCACTGGACTTTTACAAAATAGCACATTTAGGAGCCTTCCATATCTCAGAGACTTTAGAGAAAAAGGTTAACTGAGCTATTATGAGGTATTTTGAACCACCAGAAATTAAACATCAGAAATATTGCTTTTGCTGGTTCCAAAAGGCATTCACTACTTTTGACCTGGTTTCATTTTGATAGCTTAACTTCTCATGGGCAGCCGTGCTTCATCCCTTGAGTCTAATTTTACTTGACAAGTTGGGATTTTAATATTTGTTAATTAACAGTTCATTCTCTCATCAAAACAGCAGAGCTCCCAGATGATAGGCTAGTATGTCTCAAAAGTTGTGCCATACATAATTGTTGCACCTGTTATAGTGTCTTGGTGCCCTGCAAGTCCCTGGGACTTAGTTCGTTCTGAAGCTAAATATATTACTGCTTTATTTTTCTCTGTGTTTAATAAATTCTTAGCCTTGATGTTCTGTAAGTCCTTCCTCTGCATCTCGGTTGTCATATGCCAGTATCAATTTTCTGATAGAACTAACTGAATTTTTATGGGAGTAAAGAAGTCTATCATCATTAATTATTAAACTAATTAGAGTAGTACTATAATCTTGTTATTCAACTCTTTGATGATTTTGAAGATGACCTTTCATTTATTAATTAATCTATTTTCATAGATACTAATTATTTTATTGTAAAAATATTTATTCTTTTTATGTATTTGTGTGTGCAAGATTTTCATCTATTTTCAATTGCAGAAATGTAGTTACAGAAATGCAATTATATTGTCTCAAATTATGCAGTAATATTTTTATGTGACCATCCAAATTAAACATTATAAACGAATCAGGGCCTCACTTGAACTAGCAAATGAGACATGGGTTAGGATACGTTGGAGGGAATAAATGAAGACTGTCAAGTCAATTTTAATTGCAGCTTATAATTTAATTAACCATCAAACAGGACAGTATAAACTCCTTCTGTGTTAGCTGACAGGTTTTTAACCAAATTAATTTACAAGCATCAAGTGAAAGGGAGAAGAAAAAAGTAAATTCCTGGGCAAAAGAAGTTAACTTTGATTCATTCCCATTTATAGCACAGGTGTGGTTTCGGTTATGTTCCACTCTTTTTGCTTGCAGAATGATACCTCCATCTTTGGTCTGATACGTACATGTATGAGCTCCCCTTGCTCTCTTTTATGGCAACAACATGTTCTACAGTCCAGAGTTCCTTGATCTCAAAAAACGAAGCAAAAGATTTTTTTATAAGGTTAGCAGATACTCTGCTTATAGCAGCAATCTCTATTCATTGCTATAACTGCAATCACTGTTATCAGACAGTGAGATGCATATAATTGAATTTGAGAAGTGTGTGATTGAGAATTTTTGACTCACAAATAAGTGTTTCTAACAAACCACAGTAAAAGACATGGTAGCAGCATCTCTGAGATTCACAAAAGGTACATGATGTACTGAAGCAGCTGTCATTTCAAAAATAAGGATTTCTTAAGGGCTTTTTATAGATTTTTTCATTGATGAAAACTGAACTCTTGAAACTGCAGGCATTAGGATGCTTTAGGCAGCCAAGCAGATCAAAATATGGTACATGGGGTGACTTTCACTACTCCTGCTATTTAAAGTCCTATTTTCATGAGCTTATTAACTACTAGTGATCCCTAAGGAAAAATACAATTAAAACTTAATCATACCAAAAGCTGAGATTCTTCTGATTCAGCGAAGTTTTAGTCTTTTATATTTAGTAGTTTACTTGTAAATGTCTTAGTACTAAGAATACAAGATGTATAAATTAGCTACAGATTGCAATAATGCTGCTCCCCCAAACTCAGATGGTACATTGTGTCTATGTGTCTGTAAGACTTTAGGAATCCTGACTGGCAACATTTTTATTTATTTTTTTAACATGAGAGCAAAACTTTTATTCCCTTTAGCAATGGTATTGCACAACTTCGGTATACCCTGTCCTGTTCTCCACAGAAGGTTCAGACACTTAAGAAAAGGCAAGTATGAAGAACGCAAACAACTTTTAAAGAATCTGTGCATACAGCTGTGAAAATAACTGAATCTTGCAGTGTGCTGTTTTTTTCCAAACTGAAAACTAAGTGATAATCATTTGAAACAGATAGTTTTAAAGTTTTACTCTCTGGGTGAATTCCAAAATAGTAAAAAAAAAAAAATTATTTTTAGGAAAACAGATTATTCATTTAAAAATGAAAAATATTTCTACTGGAAAAGTTCAGTCAGTTCAATGTCAGTTCTATCATTAATGTTTTTATACTTTTTTCACCCAAAGTTTTTGCAGACAGCTGTTTCACATATCTCTTCTGTGGTTTGACTAAATTGTAGAATGATTGTAAACATACAATAACTTTGCAACATTATTGCATTATGACACAGGACATGGATCCCTTTTCCTATATTGGCTTTTTACAGCCAACCTCTGACAAGAACCTGGGGCAAATCCTACTCCTGCTATTGCTTTCTTCACACAGTGGATTAAAAAACAAAAACCACATACAATGTGTAACATACAATGAATAACACTGTATTTCAGTTCTGTTAGACGCAATCTAGAATTTTTTTTTGTCTCTTGGCTTAACAGAAAAGTAATGATACCAATCACATCATTCTAATCTGGACCTTTGAACTTCTGACTAATTGTATTAGAGTAAATTAATTATCTAGTTGTCACTTATGACTGCTTGAATTAAGAAAAGAAGAAATTTACAAAGATATTTCACTTATTGTGAAAAGTTACAGTTTCACAATAAGAAGCTTTTTTACAGTACTTGACTGGTTTATGACTAATTGGAATAGGAATTTATTTGAGGTCTGTAAATTTCACACTACTCAGGTTTCCATGTTCAGTCTCAATAGTGAGCAAGCATAAACAATCATCTTCAGAATAAAAACATCTTCTTCACTAAGATGTCTTTAAGATAAAATTCTGACAGGCTCTGTTTTCAAGGTACAAAAGGTCTGTGCCTGTTCACAAGACCAAAATACCAGGAGTGGAGTTTGATTTTGTTCATCAAGGGAGCCATGAGCTTTTTAAAACACAGATTTTTCAAAATAGAGAAAATAGTAGTTCAAATAAAAAAACCCACACTTTATTATTATTTTTCATAGTGGGAGTTTAGAATAACATCCTTACTAGCCACACTCTAGGAAGAAATACAATTAAAAGACTCAGAGAGAGTCTTTTACCTTTAGTAATTTTAATCAGTGATACATTTCCATAAACACATTTTTTTCTGTAAACAGTTTGCAAGGGAATGTATTTCATGCTGTTTTAACATGCTGAGGCCAACTTTGTTCTGATACATTCAGGTCTTTTAAAGCAACTGAAATAGGACCCATTCTGTGCTTACTGGAGGGCACCATGTCACAAAGATTATAAAACTATAAACGACTGCATTCTCTCTGTGACTGGCCTTGAGACATCTAAAATTACTTATTATTAGACAATTTGCAAATAACCCTTTTCAAATCTTTCATCTCATTAAAGCTGTACATTGTTGGTTACCATACAAACTGTACCCTGCAGTTTATCCTACCTTAAATACCTGTCTGAACTTTTCCACTGGTATGTCAACATGGTTCTTGTAACTATTTTGAAAATTAAATTTAAAACAACTTTGCCACCCTATGTGTGGTCTAGTCTTCAGGTGTATGATGACAGAGATCTTGATGTCAGAGATGTGCTGACAGACATGAAAATATGGGTTTCCCTAATCAGCAGGTTTGTTTTCCCCAGCTAAAAGAGAATAGATGGGATGCTCTTATCTATAGAAAAACCCTTCTGTCAAGATTTATCTGATTTCCATCAGAGATATTGATAGCTATTCGTCAAGGTATTTAGTAATACTATTTTGTTGTAAAGCCTTTTGATACCTAGAAATTCCATATAGTAAAACAGTAAAACTTTTTAAAATCCAGGGGAATTGTGTCCTTTCATTCACAAAAAGCATCTGTATGAAGAAGAGGGAAGAAGGAGAGACATTCCTGGGGCTATATTTTATGAAGAATTTCAGTTCTAGTGATGGTAGGAAAGAATTCTTTTGAACTGGAATGGAATGGCCAGTTCCTTTCAATGTTTAGACCTTCAACTCTGTGTCCAAAATATTGGCCCTGCAGTGTCTGTTACGTAATACGCCCCCTAAAATAGTATCTACAAAACAGACACACCTTCACAAATGTATGTGCAGTTAATTTTGTATTATTTTTGTATCAGCCACATCCGCTTTTCTATAATCTTCGATAAAATCCTGAAGCACTGCTTTCTCATAACAAGTCTCATGTTGGTTGCACTCTGACAGGCAGAAACAATCTGTACCTCACAGACACATGGGCAAATAAAGAGAGAAAGAAGTGGGACTAAGCTGCTAAATCAATCTGGCAACTCAAGGTTTACCAAACTTCTTTCAAGTGCAAAGTACAACCCAGTTTCATTATAATATTAGCATTTTTCTAGTCTCCTTGTATCACACATGCATGGGGAGAAGGGAGGGGAGAAATCCAGAGACCACTAGCAATAACAGATAAATTGTTTGATTCAATTGTCACTTAGTACTCCTTTACCAAGAAGTTTCAACTTATCTTGTGCCAAAATGTTATGCCTTACATATTTCGTGGGGGTCTTTTTATTGTTTTATTTCTTTACTCTTGCAAGACTTTATATTTTGTATCAAGTTTGACTTTTTGCCTTGTGTTTTGTTTGTCAGTGACTACGTGGAAAATGAATGTGTAAGTATACAATAGCATTACATACTTTGTAAAGCAATGCAGGAATAAATAATAGGACATGATTTAAGACAAAAGAAAGTCAAGAAATATTATAATATCATATAGCTCTTCCAGTTATAATTCCATGATACCGTGTACAAAAAGCAGGGGCGGCAGTGAGGAGTATTTCTATTAATTGAGTTGGGTCCATTGCCATGTTCGTTCGACAGTAGAGAAGAATCAGTAAGTGGCAACAGTCAGCAAGGAAAAGAACGTGGAAATCAAATTTTTTATGACTTGTTATTGAATTAGCGACTTGGCCATTGTTGTGGAACCGAGTAAGCTCCACTAGGGCACAAGCTATTTCACTTCAAAACAACCTGATTGGAGTGATTTCTTTTGTTACTCTACTAGATGTGACCTTGTGTCCCAGCGGATTGTTATGTTCTGTGTGACTGACTTCCTCCCTCTCCCTTTGTGCACGTGTGCATAGTTAGTGATTCTGTCTATTAGACCAACCAAGTAAACATTGTATGCCTTTTGGGAGCAGAAAAATGACACTGGCTGTGGTCTGCAATTGCTCCCTGTCACTTCTTTTGGGGTCGTGTTTTTTCCTGTTTTGCTTCCTAAAGTTCAGTTTGATGAGGGAAAAGATTTTTTGCCTGGAATAAGGGGTAATAGGGCAACAGTTGTAAAACTGGTTTTAATTATTTAATTAGGATCAAAGTTATGAAATTCAGATTTAAAAACCAAACTTTTTTTCTTTTTCTAGGAATGGTTTTAGCTTATTAGTTAATTTGTTGCATTTTCACATTCACCTGACAGAAGAACTTGGACTATCTTTTTCTATATGTGAATACTGCATTTCCTTAATAACTATAGGCATGCCATGAGTTTTCTTTGAACCTTAGGGATTTAGATACATACCTCCTGCCAAGGGATTCTTCCATCTGTCTTGGGTTGCTGGAAGACTCTTCTTCTGGTCCACATCCTTGTGATCTTAACTCTAAAGGAGCCTGTGAGGCTGCTCTGGTTACTTCTGAATGCCACAGAAGTGTGTTTTGGGTTCAGACATTTGCTAAGGTTTTTACTGTTCTGTGGTCTGTTACGTGAGAAAAGCAAAAAGGTAAAATTAATTCCTAGGATCATGCTTAACAATAAGCATAGTTACTTACCCTTAATTAACCTAAAATGTCGTATTAACCTAAGCTTGAATTCTTTGCCTAAGATGTTTCTTCCTCTTCTCTGCCTCTAATTGTTTACCACCACCCTCTTCTGAAGGGAATATAAGGACAAAAAGGGCTAAAGACCGTTTTCTGCTGTTCTAATGCACCAGTCTTGTTTATTCCACTAATGAAAACATTCCTTCTCATTATCCATATTTTGATACTCGGCACCAGTTTTGTGGAGGTGAATGTTATTTTTTTTACTCACTTCTGCCCTTCTCCTTGAGATCTGGTAATCAATATTTCATTTGAATGTTTAAATTCCTCCTCCTCCTCCTCATTTTGAGGCTGCTTATTACTCTAGAGGCTCCTGAATGTGTAGTTTTCTTATTAGATTCATTACAAATCTTAGTCTGAAAGCATCATTTAAAGACAAAATATGCCTTTACAAATCGAGAAAGTAGAAATGCAGCATCTAATGAAAGTTTTTCTCCGCTGTCTGCACTCTTGATTTTCTTGTTCTCTTCAGATACTAAATGGCAGCACAGTGATAAAGATTTCCCCTGAAATCTGAATCACCTTAAATTTCTGTCATCTGATTCCAGGTCATTTCCTGTGGTCATTATCTGTCCACCTTGTCTTCTGCTATTCCATCTGCATTTTGAAAAGCTTTCACATGTGTTTGTTAATGTACCACATTTCTGTAAATCGGTACCATTAATTAATAATTACATTTTTGTTCATGAAGTGAAAGCTTCTTCGTCATTATCCTACTGTTTATATATTTGAGAAGACCAGCAAGGATTAAAGCATAATCAGTCTACATTGCCATGCAATTCTGCTATTCTAAATGGTAGCTTTAAACAAACAAAAAAGTCATAAAAACATAGATTTTTTTACATGTGCGTGTTTACATTTAATAAACATTGTGATTCTTATTTTACATATGAATACTAAAGAATATTTTTAACATAAAGAAAAAGAAGAGAAAACTTCCAAAACACTGTTTTTGTAGAGAGAGTTCCTGTCAAGCAGTATTTGATTGATTAAGAAAGCTATTTCTTTACTGATTAAGAAAATAAAAAAGGTCAATTTGCTTGGCTCCTGGCTCTTGCAGTGAAGTATCTTATTCATGTTTAGTACAAATAGTATTTAAATCACATGTACTGCACATTAAAAATAGAAATCATTTTCTATTTGTATGCATGCGCATATTGACACAGAGAACTCTGAAGTGCTACTATAACATATACAGAACTATAACATAAACACAGATGTAAAATGGGCAGTTTGGCTATTTACCTAAGTGTTCCTTTATAAAATCTTTGATATTGACTGACTCCTAAATCTTATTTTTAGGGGGTTTTTGTGGTTTTAAATAGTTAAAGCTTTGTGTGCTAGATACTTTTCAGTACTAGGGGGAGGGGAGTGTAATAAACATACTGCATAACAAGGAATTTTAGACAACAGCTGAAAGGTAAATGCAATTCTTTTAAATTGTACATATGAACAGTTTATCAGTAGATTTTCTGCTTGCACATACTGTGCAAATATATGTTAGGAAATTGGTGTGCCATGCTAAAGTGTATGAAGTGGAATACTTACCAAAAATAAGTAAAAAGGTGCCACAGTTAAAACTGTATAGAACAAAAACCAGAGACCGATGACAAGATCTGTGTTTCTTAAAAATAATTTTGGGGTTAAAGCATCAAAACTAGTATTTTTTTTCACTCTTTTCAATAAAACCTTTCAAAAAAAATAGAGGTGTTTCCATTAGAAAATATACAATTTTTAAAAAAAAGAAAAAAAAAATCTTTGTATTTGCTCTTATTGTTTTTAACCAAAATTCTGAATTGTCTTTTCTAGTCAATTTGTGACTGTTTACCAATGCTAAAACAATTATAGAGAGTGTAAAAATAATTTACACCTTGTTAGAATTTGGATACTTTGAATAATTTGTCTAACTGACCTTTGATACACAACAGAAGAAAACACTGATAAATTAAATATCTGAGAAACCTTTTAGTTTTAAACGTGGGGTCATAGGCTTCAACTCCCCTCCATGACATTGAAGCAGAAGTCGTTCAGCAGGAATTAAAAAAAAGTATTGAGATTTATGTAAGATGGGAGATTGTTTTTGCCTAAGTTATGAGGGATATATTGATCACCTTGCCTCAGGATAGAAAATAATTACCGCTAGAGAATAAGGAGGAATTCTGTCCCACTCTGAGGGTGCAGCAGTCTAGGTACATGGTGGGCTTTTCTGTCTTCTTAGGAGACACCAGTTCAGACGTCACTGACTGAAGCAAGGTGACAACTGGAATTGATGGGCCATCATCATTTTCTGTAGTCTGCTCTCATTTAGCACAGTAGCATCATCTGAAGTGAAGAAAGATCATAGAATCCATTCATCAGTTATTTTTTATTTGTATCATTTGAGTTCTTTAACCTTACTAGAAAGAATGTTTCTCAAATTGGTTTTTGGACTACAAGAAAGGAAATGGAGCAATGCAAAATAAAACTGCTAAATGTAAATCTGTCCAGCCTTCTACAGATATATGAGCACTTTTAGTCAGAATTTGAGCAGGAGTAAAGTCAAGGGATTGGCTGCGAAGAAAGCACATTACCTACTGCTATGCATATATTCCCACTGTCCCATTAAACGATTGCCTTTTGTCTGCTGTGACATACGTAAGGCAGCTTTACATACGATCCGTAGCTTGAGAGGAAAAAAATCTGTCTTCTTTATCTGCTCAAGGGGTAGACTGTGATTTTGTTTCCAGAATTTGGTCTTGCATTGGACCTTCACAGAAATTCCCAACATCCAGGCAGATTGGTTCCTGTCTTCTGCTTGAGCTCTGTGATAATTCCTAGGTCTCATAATCGGTGGCAGAAATCACAGCAATTTGTACTTTATGAAACTTTTTATTTTGGTTATGGAGAAATTAGTAATTCATTTTGTGAAGACAAATTCTTTAAGAAATGTCAGGAATGGTCTTGATGGAAATATTTATTGCCAGACATAATATTTAGTCACTGGCTACTTATTAAATGATCCTGCTACTATCACTTTGTTTTACCTTTCTTCATTGGTAGCTTAGTTCCTAACATTAAAGTTCAGAAGGTTACAGGGAAATGAAGAGTAGAATTACGATGTTAATTGGATTTGATAGGAAGACGGAAAATGAAGTTGGACTTTTTATTTATAAGCTATTTTTGGCATGTTATAGCAGTTGCCCATCTACACTGAGTGTATTCCATCATCTCTTCAAATTTTGCTTATATAAATTGGTGACATTAAAGAATATGAATGTAGGAAAGAAGCTCCTAAAAATTCAGCATACTTGCTTACACTACCTGTAAATAATCCCTGGCTTTAGAATTTTTTTATTACGAGATCATTAATTCCACATAAAATTATCAGTAGGCCTAGTGATTCTGTAGAGACAATGTCAATGTCATTTACTCAAAAACTTGTACAGATATAGTGACAGCAGGTGAACTTTAGAATTCAGTACTGACTGTGGTCTGGATTTTTGGAAGGAGCCACTGATTTATAGACCATATATAGAACCACCAAAAAACATCTATTTTGTTCCCTTTTGGTATCACATATTCTTAGAAAATTTCATCAGTATCACTGCAAGATTCTTGTTCCAAACTAATTAGTGGTTGAAACAGCTGAAAAGGGATGCTGTGCTTCCAAACCAAAGAATAAATTTTCTGTTGCTAACAGCAGTGGTTATTTTCTTACTTTGTTTTCTTTCGTTTTGTTTTTCTGTCCCTGCTATCTACACTTCTTTGGAGCAATTATGCACGGTTTCTAACATGCTATCTTATATTATTGTGCCTGCTGATACATAACTTCTAAGTGCCATCCAGTCAAAACTTAAATAAGCTACTGGTTAGTATAAATTTGTTTTCTTGCAGAAGACATTTTAATTGTATTTCAGGTTTCTTTATACAAGAATTGTTGAATATACTCTCCACACTATTCTCACTTAGGAAGCAGTATCTGCTGTAGGCTGAATTTTTCTGAGCATACTAAATGGCTTTATGATTTTAATACTTTTAAGAAATTATGAAGAATTTAGTTAATTGTGAGGTGAAGGTTTTTAAAAACATGACGATTGAAGGAGCCATACATTATTTTAGGCTGTTGGGAAATGTCACCATTTAGGGCTGGGCTGGCAATTAACCAGATGACAGATGCTCTCTGTTAACCCTTTCCCTCTTCAGAAGGGAAAGGAGAAAAGGGAGAGAGACTTGTGGGTTGGAAAATTAAAACCACTTTAATAAAATAATAACAATTGGAAAAGTATAATAATATTAATATTAATTATACGTATATATATAATATTGCATGTATTATATAATTGTACTTTTATATTATTACTTCTAGAATTAGAATTAATTCAATATCTCCAAAGCAATATTGACTGTAAGTGTATAAAAAAAGAGACACATAATAACAAATTAGGTTCATAGCTTTCTTTAGATTCATAGATTTTTTTCTTTAGATTCATAGCTTTTTTTTTTAATAGGCAATGTGAATGGAAATTATTGTTTTGCTGGGTTTGCTATCGAAGTCTGAAAAATTAGCACTGCTACACTACAAATCTAGAGTGAGCTTATGCTTTCCAACAAATAGCGCAGCTTTGTCTTGGGCACTTTTGAACACTCATTCCCTTTTAATTAATGAATTAAATTTTAATTTCCTTACCTTTTCCAAATAAGAAACTCCAGGGAGCACTTTCAGGAAATTTCATTTACTATATATTCCCTGTTATCAACGCCATTCCATCTTAATAAAAGGCAGAGAATGCAGTTTGGCTTTCATTACTTAATATAACCTAGATTGTCATATAATGGAAGCTGTTCTTTTGACCTTGTTTACTGAAACACTATTTGAATACTATTTATAAATCACATTTTGTATTGTGCATCCCCCTTCTCAAATCACAGTTTATTTAAATGATCTTTATGTTCTGTGTGCACTAGGCTGTCATGCCCCATTTTCCCTCTGTGATCAACCCTGCTTGAGCATGGGGGTTGGATAAGATGACTTCCGGAGGTCCCTTCCAGCCTCAACCATCCTGTGATTCTGTGACCTTGGTAGTCAGCATAAAGCAGTAAGGGAGAGGTTGGCACCTTCTGTTGGAGTTCCCACCTTTACCCACGTTTATTTCATTTATTAATACATGAATGAACACTCTTTACTCAGTACTCTTTGCTTAGTATTGTTGAGTTAGATTATGGGTCCATCCTGCCTTGAGCACGTATAACAAACCACTTTATGCTTTTGTCTTGTTGTATGAAAAGCTTAGGATAAATATATGGAAGCTGGGCTGTTGTTAAATGGTGCTATAACTTTGGGGTTTAGGTTTATCATACTCTTGAGTAAGTGGCATTATCTTCAAGCGAATTTTCAGTCAAAGCCAGTAATATATTAATTTACAGTGATCCAAATGGATGATGCAATTAAAATATTTGTGATAAAGAAAGAAAGAAAGCCACAATGAATCTAGTTGCATGAAGAGTAAATGTGAGAGACCTCTGTCCTCATTTCCAGGGAGAAACTTACCGCATATGCTTTCCTGATTCAGTTGCCAGGAATTTAGTCTTAGTGCATACTTTTTATCTCAGGTTCCAGATCTCAGAGGTAGGGGCTCTCTTTCTTGGAATATAACCATTCAAGATATCCTCTGGGATTACAAACAGCTTGAATTCCCTTTGCTCATTTCCCTTTTCCCCTGCTAAAGGACATGTTCCCTTCTAAACCATTCAGAAACTAGTCTTAATAGTCTGCTTTTGAAGATACAAAAGTTAGTTTGCCAAACTGGTTTCACCTCTAGTATTTCATGTAACTATTTGACTTAACAGGTTAAACTCCACACTAAACTGACTCAGTGTGTAGCTTTTAAGTGTCTCCACCTACTGACCTATGTATTTCTTACCTAATTGTACATCAGCAAATATGCCTGATGAAGTATCTAATTGTGATTGATACTTGTAATTTATTATTGTTGAAACTGGATGTGATGACCTCTGGGGAAAATTGGTTAGGATATTATGAGGTATTATATTCCAAAAATCCATTATTTAAAGACACTAGCTTCAGCATTTAGCCTTGCAGTGAATTCATACTGGCAACAGCAGATATATATTGGTTTTTGAAAGGCTTTGGGACCTCTGGAAGAAGGACATGAGACATTCTAAAAAAGTGTGAATTCCAGGTAATAAAGTCAGAGTTATAACAACCATAAATAAATGTGTTAGGAATGAAAATAAATAGAATTTTAAAACAAAACAACAAACAAACACAACAGCAACAACAACAAGATTATTTACAAAAAGTATTTGTTTTGCCATTCTCTTGACTGAGGCTAGCTGTTTCTTCCCAGGAAACAGGGCAGATACAACATCTGATTCATATGAGATGCAGCATGCTTTTTGCCAGCATTTGAGAAGACAAAAACCAACACTTAAACCAATAACAGAGCTCACGACAGAGTGAAAATGCATTGAAATAGAAATACCAGTTTATGCACACTAGCAAATAAGTAGTTGTGCTCAGAAGCACACTGAAGAACAAAACTCACCAAGAAATCAGGGAATCAAGTGGATTGCAGAAGTCTACAACTGTGAGCACTCTTAGTGCTTTTCTGGATATGAGGGATTTCAGTCTGATTACACCTGACTTCATTGTTGTTACACACAGACTTTCATGTACTAATTTTTGAAATTCACCTGGCAAACTGGTTCCATCAGCCTTCATTTCTACCATCCTCTTGTGGCAGCATTTTGATGACTTATCATGCACATACAACAATATAGTATCTGACAAACACAGACATCCAGATGTGCTGACTGCAATAAGGTATCATTTAAAAATGTTTGAATTTAATTTAAAAAAAAATAAAAGCCTTGAAATTCAGCAATAAGAATTCAGCTTCAGATTATGACAGAACCAATTCTGTAGACTTTATACCACTGTATGTGTATGACACATACGTACTTTTTACTTTCTCTAGTATACCACTGGCTTATCAGGATGTTTCATAAGTCTATGTGAACACATTCCCATACAAAAGACAAAGTGATTAGGATGCCTGCATGTTTTCCTATTTTTTTGAAGCAAGTTTTAAAGTGTTTTGCATAAGTAGCAACAACCAAGGACAGTTACCCTTTCCTTTATTCACATTCTGGTTTTGAATAGAGAGAGAATAACCTTTTCATGGAATCTACCAGGGAAGCAGCTTGTTCTAATTGCATTCAGCCATGGATAGTTAGAAAGAGAGTAAAAGAATACAACTACTTCCCTCAGCTTGCAGAAATCTACAGCTTAGCGAAAATGTGAGCTAGAAATTGTGTGTTTGAATTTACTAGCCCCTCATTGATTTTTTCTTCCATGAATTTGCCCATGTAAGATCATGTGTCCTTAGTATTTTCTGTGCCGTGCCATGTGGATTTCAAGTGCAGCAATAGGATTTACGTCTGATCTTACTTTTTTTATTGGCTTAACTTTAGTATTTGTGTTGTAATTACAGTTACAGTCCTTGTTTTAGTGCACATTTATAAGCTACTGTACTTTTTTATTTTGAAGTAAAAAGGGAGCAAAAAGAACTGTTAGCATCTGGCAACCACACCTTGATTCATTCTAGCCCCTAGAGTCTTGGTATGGTGCATTAATTTTTCAGTTTGTAATTTACCAGCTGCATTTAATGGAACCAATTTTCATTACATCTGTTCTATGGTTCAAAGAGCTCTTTTAGTTGCCAAAGGGGGCCAGCTTCACACGGATTCAGAGAGGGTGCTAATACACTGTATCTTGAAGTATTAGATAACTAGGGATGGTTTTATAGCAAACAGATTATTTTTTACAGAGGTAAATTCTATATTCATGACTTACCACCATTAGAATTCAAATTCAAACTGCTTAAGTCTCTTCCTCAGGAACCATATATTGATTTTCATGTCATTTTCTTTACAATACCCTCTGATTACTTAATCTTTTCAATCGACAATATATTTCTGTTTATTGGTGAAAGAAGACATAATTATACAGGAGTAAATCTTCTTTTTAAACAAAGAATAGTTTAGAAAAGTTTTCTGATGAAATACGAAAAGATATGAGGAATAACTCTGTGCAGTTTTCAGCACTAAGACAAAGCATTTTTTTATACCGAAACACACTCACATTACCAGGACAACTGCACATGTTGTGCATAATTTTAATCTTCATAAAACGTGTAACAGTTGTATGGTATTAAATTCAAGATTCCAATTGACAGCAACTTTCAATGAAAAGGTTTTTCCTCATGGGCTGAAGAAAATGTGAAATGTTCTACTACACTTTGAAGTTCTAAAGCATCAGCCATATGAGAATTATAAAGCATTAATCCTGAAGAGTTTCCACCTGACAGTCATGAAATAGCATACCTGTGTGAAAAGTGACTCAGTTTTACTTCCTCAGGCAATACTTTCCTTTTTTTCTGCTGCTTCAGAAATTTCATGCATCATGTCGTAGTGAGAAGATGGCCTTGGAATGACTAGATCATTTTGAAACCACTGAAGTCTACAGTATCACTGTATTTATCTAAAACATTTCAATGACATTTATAAAAGTTGTTTATACTAGGAGTTTTATTCTAGTTTGATAAGCCGTGTGAAAGTTGCTCCAAAAAAGTAATCAAGTTGTTTTCACTGTGTTGCTTTAAACAGCTGTTGTTTGTAAAGCTGAAAACGTAACAGAAGGAGCAAATATATTAGCAAAAGTTCACATGCAATTTGACAACATTACACACAAGGTAATGTGTGTACAGTACTCCCTTACACACTAGTTTGCTTCCTTCTTTGATATCGGTGGGTTTATCTCCTGGTGATTTCAGTCAGGATCAGGGCCTAAGATAACAGATTTTTATTTGAGGAAAAAAATATTTTCGTGTCCATGAAGTATTTCTGTATGGTCTTTTGCTGTTGTTGTTTTCTGAAGGCAGAAGCACACACCTGCTGTGCCTCTTTGACTTTAGTAATACACTTGTTCTGCTTCAAAAAATGGTGTTTGAAGGCTCCGTTTTTTTCTATTGCAATACATTGCATATATTAATACTTATCTTTGCAAGAGAACATTATAAGAAAATCCTTGCAATTGGATTTGTGTCAGTTTCATTCAGATCCCAGTCTGGAACAAAGCAGGAAACACGGATTCATGACTGTGCAGTAATGGAGGGAGCACCAACATGGGAAGTTATGTTTGTATTGTTTCAGCAATAAGCTGAAAGCAACAAGGAGCCTGTCTCCCAGCGCAAGCAAGATCAATCACAAGCTTGCCATGTGGCCTCCATTTAAGCTTTACTTTGGTCATTTTGTAAGGTCCATTTTTTAGGCTTTGGGTACTAAACATGCGATTTATTTTTCCAGATAAGAGAGAAAAAAACCAACAAACATTCCTCCAAGAATTCTGATCTTTCGTCTTTTCTTATTACATGGAAGCATAAGAAAAAGAATCTTAGCATTTATTATGCACTCTGGCGAACAGCAGGACAGTGATATTTTCCTCTTCCTCTGTCTCCCACAGTTTATTTTATACACTAAGCTAATGATGGAATTTACATTTTTCTGAAAGTAAAACCAAATCTTTGCAGTGGTTGGTGGTACTTTTCGTCACCAAAACTGACTGAATGGGGGGTTGAATATGAATTATCTATTGTGAGGTAACCTTACGAAACTGCTTGGGAGAAGGAGGGTGCTGAGGAGAGGGGTTAAGGAGGACACACACACCAGGTCTGTATTTCAAGTGCAGGATTTGGTGTCACAGAATTTATACACCAGGAAGTGCAGAGAAAGAGCAAGAAGAGCCTCAGAAGGGAATTAAAGGCTTCTCAACTGTTTTTGTGTCGCATTAATTGGTATGGAGGAATGCTTCATACTCACTTTAAATTAAAATTCACTACAAAAGAAACAGCTGGAGATTCTGTTACCCTGTGCACTGCCACAACTGGAGACTAACAAAATAGGAGAAAATTATAAAATGTGGTGAGATAAAATGAAGTTTACTAGGTTTCACGGAACCATTTGAGCTTACCTATACACAAATGCGATCTAATTCCTTCTCACATTACTGTACCTCTTATTTTCATTTCCTAGTTATTGGTTTGTTATGTTTAGATGTATCTGAAGTTAGTTGTTTATATACAATATGCATCAAAATATTTCCATTGCAAAGGCACGAAAATAGCTGCATGTGTAAAAGTATAATTGACACAGAAAAGGATAAATCATGTTTCAGAAGAATCCATTTGTTGTCAGTAAGCTATGGCCATTTTTAAATGTGGTCTTGTTGTTGTTTTTTTATTGTTGTTGTTTGTTTTGGATTTTTCTTTCTGCTACTAATGAAAGCCTGAGTACTTGGTAGCATCAAAATTCTGACACTCCATCTTTTCTTGAGATCTGGCTTTCCTACCAAAAAGGTCACTTTGTGAAGTTCCTGCCAGTCTTTCCACTGGTTTTCTTTAATTTCCTGTCTCAGACCTGCTTTTGCTTCAGCGACTCAGAAGATCTCAACTCAGCTTTTTTGTAAAATCCATAACAGCTGATAACAAAAATGAGGTTTTGGCCAGAAAGCAATAGATAGGAGCTGCAGCAGGACAGCCTCTTGTCATCCTAACTTTGAACGGATGCATGACTAGCAAAAAGGAAAGCAGAGGGACCAAAATTAAGTGCTCTTCAGTACATTAAAATTGACAGATTCCAGTCCACAGATTCAGCTTCAGCTAATGTCACATCCTGGGAAAAGAAGATTTTAAGGAGTGAAAATCCCTCTAGGAAAATCTCATCAAATCAAAATTCAACCTAAAACATTTTTTTGATAAATTTAGCTAATAGAATTTAAATGGTATTCAGCTGTTTTCCTCCACTTTATGTAAATAAGGATGACATTTGTTGCACAACAGACTACATATTAAGTTAAACATTACATTTACTGATATATAAATATTTTTAAGAGTCTTGGTAAGAAAACAAGAAAAGAACAGAAAGGTATGTATATTTGCTTTAGATTGGAGTACTTACTCCTAGGAAAAATCAGGTTTTCCAGATAAATAAATAAACTGAGAGACTAAGGACTGGAAACACTGCTAAGAGACTAGTGTTTAGAGCACATAAGCACTCTTTCCTTTTCTTTGCTGTTTTGTCTTCTGTTCTCTACTGAGGTTGCCTAGTTTGTCTATAGAAACATTCCTTGATAATCCTCGAGGGAGATAAAGTAACATCATCCAGAGAGGATTTCTCTAGTCCTGTAGAGAGCACATTTTGCTCAGTGTGGATTCTGATGTCATTCCTCCTTAGGTGCTTCCAAAGCGTGTAACTTTGAAATATACATATTATTCTGAAATGCAATGCTTCTTTCTTCATAGTAGAGGCTTGTCCCCGTGCTGACTGTAGCTTACTCCACATATTGACTTTCTATGGCCTATCTTTTGATTGTAATTGAACTTTCATGATTTACATGTGGAACAATGGTGTTCTGTCAAAATTAAGATAGTGAAAGTTGAAAGAAATTAGTAAAAAGAACTTACATTGTTATCTGATCAATCAAAAACTTGCAACAGTTTATTACTGATGGATGCAGAAAATTTAATATCTGTTTGTCATTAACTGGACTCAGTGGCATAATGAAAGGTACTAAATACAATCAAAGACTTAGGAACCTACAGTGCAGAGCCTGAATTTTATGGTCTTCTTCCTCCCTTCTGCAGAAGTCAATGCTAACTCCTAACCTACAGCACCATGTTTCCTCCTCTGTCTGTCTTCTCTTTCTAGCCCCATCCATCATTTCACTGCCCAGCCTGTAAATAGCTTTGATGGTGGGGACGTAGCTAGGGAAAAGCAGATTTGAGATTTAACTTTTAGGCTCTAAATTAAACATCAGAATTATCTCATCTTGACTAGTACAGGGGGCTTTCTGTAGATTATGTGAGGAAGGAGTGTGGAGGTGGACAGGTGGAAGCACTGTCTGTCTCCTTTGTGACATATCTTAAGAGTGGCCATGAGATTTTTTCATATACTCTGTTGTGACCAGTCCACTGGTTTGAAATCTTTACAGAATGACCTACATTCTGGAGTTCGTTGGGATAGGTCACAAATTAAGTACTGAGGTCTTCAGGACAGAGACTGTTCTTGGTGTGTATAAATAAATGCACACCAGAGATTTTCATAGAATCTTGGCACTTTTGCTTATAGACAGCATCTCTGAGGACATTGTAACTACTCTAGTTTTGTACTGAAATGCATTGATTTCAACCCTCATCCCATTTGAGATGCCTAGGCTTCTTCACTTTGCCCAAGCTTAATATATTGTCATTGTAGAGATTAAAAAAATGCTCAAAAGGATATGTTATATAGTGAAAAGATAGCACCTATTCTGTACATTTTCTAGAAATAATCAGATCTGGTGTAATTTGTTAGTGGGATCCAACCAGCATTTTGACTCATATTCTTTTGGATATGTGTTAGTGACAAAAACCATGCATGTTAAATGACCCATATATTTGTCAATTATGATTGTGACAGGAGTGCACTTACTTACCAAAGTTTATTTGTTTCTTTTCAGTCCTTTCCTCAGCATTGGTCTTTATTTTCTTCTAAGACGCTGTGTTCACTTTCAGCTTGGGATCATACAGGAATTAAGCTACTGTAGTGTGCATACATTTTGCTTGGAAAGAAGTGAAGAGTCTGCTAGCAAGGAGTAATCTCTGTTAGTGGGCACAGAGCTGTGCAACAGGAGCTTCATGAACTTCTGATTTTTAGCTACAAACCAAATGTTTAATCACTAATCTGTGTGTATTTTAGCCTACTATGTGTTCAGATCATCCATTTTTACATGCGTATTTCTGTAACAGATCTATGATATAGGTATGCCAGGTGATTCTGATTTTGATCTTTTGCAATTCTGTGGGGAAGACTTAATCTTACGTGCATCACCGAAGTCAAACTCTAGGCCTTCCGAAGTTTATTTTTCTAAACATTTTCTTGAGAAATAAATTGAGTTAGTTTTCCATCATCTGTATTGTATAAACCAACATAACTTAATTTTTTTACTTTTGTCTTAAGTTAATCTTAAAAAGATTTAATTATTACAGCAATTTTTAAGGTGTTAGAAGCAAATCCACTATTCCTAAATTGGTTTTGCTTTTTTCCTGGCAGTACATACCTTCATTTGCCATTTACTCTTCCGATATTTCATGTAACAGCTAAACATTTGGATACTGCTAATGCTGATCCTTTTTAGCACAATAGGCTGAATTTATTTGGTCTGCTATTTTTAATACATTTGTATGAATACTCTTTCATGTACTGTCCTTCTCAAGGCTTTCTCATTACTCTTTTCCTCATTTGCTACCATTATAATAATCTCTTTTCCATTGTGATTTTTAGTCCAGACTGAAACAAAAGCGCTCTTTCGCAAATCTTTCTTCTGTTTAGTGAGTTACATTCCCTATTTCATGTTAGCTTTCGTTGTGCTCCCCTTGCTCTTTGTATGCCTGAATGCAGCCCGTTCCCCTTTCATATCTTTTTGAGTACATCCTTTTGTACCTTATTTGATACAATAGTTGACTTTTCTTAAAGAATATGGTCTTATGTAAATACTCTTCAGTTATCTGTGTTTCTTTTCGAACTTTAATTTCCTTGACATTTCAAGTTGCTCTGCCAGTCCAGAGTAAGCTACAGAAGTGAGACCACAGAACAAGGTCCTTAAGGTGAGATTTTTCCTGATTTGTGACTAGGAAGCACATCGTCGGTGCTACCATAACTAGATGCTGTTCTTGTTTCCTTTGTGCATAAGGAATAAAATAGATTTTTCAGCAGTGTCCAAGATACCTGACAAAATTACTGCTGTGAATTTCTATTCTGTTAAGTTCTTCATTTAAAAATTAAAATTTGCAGGAACATATTTAAATGGCAATGAAAGCAGCCATCTTTCTATATTTTTATTTATTATTAGTACAGCTGCATGTAAACAACTATGATAAAGATGATCAAATAGGCAACAAATTCATTTCTGCATAGTAGTACCCTGAGCATCCCATTGACTTCAGGGAGTTAAAATTGTATGACAACCCAGAATCTGACCAATTAAAAATGAATTAGATTACTGATAATATAGTTGAATAATGTTGCATAGAAGGAATGCTGAAATTAGAAAAAATATATTTGAATCATTGTATTATGTTTAAAAAAATTAAATTCCTTCCTGTTTCAATGGTGCCGTATTTAATGGTGTTGCTCTGCAATATTTTAGTTCAGTTAAATGTCTCATTAAGAAAAATCAACTTGCCAATTTATCATTGCTATGCGGAGTAAATTTTAATGAGTGAAATTTCATTAATGAGTAAAATCCATTTTCCAAAAAATAATTTTTCTTTTATGGAGGCTGAGTGCATTTGTAATAGGCATGTTTAGGTTTAAAATTATTATTGCTTCTCCATCGGTTACTATTTAGTGTGTATAAGAAGATTTTCATTACCTTTTAAAGAATTATTCTTTATTTTAAATATTTAGTTATGTTATATATTGGAAGTATTTTTAAAGCTGTTGGATTGCTACCTTCCAGAAGTAAGTAGCTTTTCCATATTGTATATTTTAGTGAAATAATCCACATTTAGATATTTATGTCAACTGAAAGTTACCAAGTTATGTGGACTTGACATGATACTAAAAAAGTAGACCTCACAGCCTTTCCCATACTGACCCAAAGTATTTGGATAGGTACTTTGAGGTTTAGTCTTAATATCAGCTATCACACTTTTTTTTTTTTTTTTGCACAAACAAAAATATATATATCTCTTCAATTTGACGGAACCACACCCCCATCATTGGAGCAATGTATTCTGTAGTAGAGACCAAGGACGTGTGCAAAATAAAGTTTTGTTCAACATTTAGAAAAGAGGAATATTCAATTTTGCAGCCTATGTCAGTTAATTTCCCAAATGCATCTGTTTTCATTGTAAGGAGGGGTGCTTTGGAGACTCATACAGAACAGAAACATGGTGAGAATCTGTTGTATACATTTACATCTGTGTTACTGTTAAGACAATTTTTTAATTATAGGTGGACCACAGAGCATTACAGTTAATAGCCTCCAATTGCTTTAGTTTCATTTCCTTGTAACTTAGGACAATTGTAAATTGTTCAGGTATAAGTTGTCTATTCCAAGCAGTTTGAATCAGAGGACAGATAATAAATGCTTGAGAAAGATAAAATGGCTTATTGGATGGCTGTCTATTCTGTGAATGAGGTAGATATCCAAACTGCAAATGTTTATATAATTTAAAAGGTATTTGGCTGGAGGACTGGGCAGAGAAGAACCTAATGAAGTTCAACAACAGCAAGTGTAGGTCCTGCACCTGGGGAGGAATAACCCCAGGCACCAGTACAGGTTAGGGGCCAGACCTGCTGGAAAGCAGCACTACAGAGAAGGACTTAGGAGTTCTGGTCGACAACAGGTTGACCATGAGTCAACAATGTGCCCTTGTGGCCAAGAAGGCCAATGGTATCCTGGAGTACGTTAAGAAGAGCATGACCAGCAGGTCGAGGGAGGTTGTCCTCCCCCTGTACTCTGCCCTGGTGAGGCCGCATCTGGAGTACTGCGTCCAGTTCTGGGCTCCCCAGTTTAAGAAGGACAAGGAATTACTGGAGGGAGTCCAGCGGCGTGCTACGAAGATGATTAGGGAACTGGAGCATTTTTCTTATGAAGAGAGGCTGAGAGAGCTGGGTCTGTTCAGCCTGGAGAACAGAAGGCTGAGAGGGGATCTCATCAATATTTATAAATATCTCAAGGGTGGATGTCAAGAGGATGGGACCAGACTCCTTTCAGTGGTGCCCAACAATAGCATGAGGGGCAACAGGCACAGACTGACGAATAGGAGGTTCCATCTGAATATGAGGAGAAACTTCTTTACTTTGAGGGTGCCAGAGCACTGGAACAGGCTGCCCGGGGAGGTTGTGGAGTCTCCTTTTCTGGAGACATTCAAAACTTACCTGGACACATTCCTCTAGGTGAACCTGCTTTAGCAGGTGGGTTGAACTAGATGATCTCCAGAGGTCCTTCCAACCCCAAGCCTTCTGTGATTCTGTGATCATTAGTTTAAATGCATGAGTAAGTATTTATAGGTTAGTCTTATTTTTTTTGGCATTTGCATTGTGAGTGCTATGACATTAATGTGTTAATATGGGAGAGCAAGTGGTATGGGAAAGAGGATGAGGGGAAGACTGCTCTGTAACACCTACATATTCCCTACCTGTCAGCTTCTGTTTTCTGAGACTGATGAGGCAGAAGGACCTACTGCACTAAAGCACAAATTCCTCTTACAGCAGCATAGTAACAAGATTCAGGAACTAATGGAAGAAGTGTTCGGGAGAGCAACTGAATAGTGTTTGAAAATGCCCCAAACAGTCTGTAAATTGTAAACTCTCAATCAGTAATATTTAGAATTTCTAAAAATAGTTGTGACTAGGTGTGATTTCTGCCAGCTGAAAGCTGTTCTTAGTTGTTTAGTGCTAGTGAAACCTGTCGCTGTTGAGGGCTCACATGTTGTTTTGATCACCTGCTTTAAATCCTGCAGCTCATATGCCTGTGAGAGATATACTGTAAGGAGTCTCTGGTTTTATTTGGGTGAATCTGCTCAGTTGCCATAGTAGGTAATAGGTCAACTGCCTGTCAATATCAGTGCCAGCATCTTATTGATATGAAATTAATCTTCAAGTATCTGATCCTTAAAGCACAACATACACATGTAGCTCTTTCTCAGTTTTACAAATTGAATATAAAATTCTCCACAGCACCATTTTTCATTATTTTCTCAAAAGATACTATACTTCGTACATTTTCTTCAACATTGTATTGAATACCATTTAAAAGACGTTCCCATTCTCAAAGATATCTTTCAGTTAAAACTTGGAGAAAAACATGAACAAATCTTTAAAAATTGATCCATTCCAGGCATTTTGGATGAAAACTAATGTTTGCATTTTGTTTTGTTTTTCTCTCTTCAGAAATAGATTTTCCTGTTTCAACAAACTATAGCTAGCAGTTACTGAAGAACACATTTAGACTATCCAGTTTACAAAATCTGGGTCAAAGCACTGGGATTTTGTAAAAATTGCAAGATCCTAAAAGAATGAGTATCATTTTAAAGGACATATGATAACAATACCTGTATTGAATTTCCTAGTCATTAAGAGAATAATGGCTACTCACATTTCCCAAATGCAGTCGTCCAATGTTTAGAGAAATCTTTATTAAGAAAATGACCAGACATAAACAGTCCTTCTCTTGTAAGTGTAGGCACTTAATTGACTTCTCTGATCATTAAAATAAATTAGACTACATTCTCCACAACTCCCCATGGAACTTTTATCTCAAGAGAGAATTGTAAAACAATTCACTGTTGCAATGCAAAACATGTTTTCTATACAGTGCCTGGGCCCAAGTATGTGCATTTTTTCCATGTCTTTGGTCTGTCTTCCCTTAAACCAAATTAGTTATGCTGTGTTCACTTCCTTTCTCTCTCTTTCTCTCTCTCTGTCCTTCTCTACAAGACAGAGTTCAAAGTCTGCTTCAGTCTTGTAACTTTATTTTTGAAGTTTCAACAAAATATGATTTACCAAAAATGTCTGACTTTTTCATATGGTGTAAGAGCTGTAGTTGTGGTAAGCATTGCTTCCAAGGTACCTCACTTTTCGTGACTGTTTAAGTAATTCTGCATTCCACATATTAATGTTGTATTTCTCCTACACAAAGTCAGTTATAGTAATACAGTATCACTCTTGTTACCATCACAGAAAGCATGATCAAGCAATTGTTGATGTAACCCTTATATTTCTATTGGATTTTCTGCCTTTTTTAAGCTTATCACCAAAGATTCAGTTTCTTACAAATTACTTGGTCTCAGGTGATCTGGAAATCTTTCCATTCACTTTCTAGGTGCCATACAAATCATACAATAATAGGGCTTGAAGGTATCTCAGGAGGTCATCTAATCTTCTGCAAAAGGCAGAATCTGCTGTGCCTATGTCATTCCTGTCAAACATTTTTCTAACCTGCTCTTAAAGACCTCTGACCTCTTCAGGCAAATTATTATGGTGTCTTCTATAATTATATTTTGAAAGACTTTTCCTAATGCCTAACTCAACTCTTTCTTGTTACAGTTTAAATACAATCAAGCTTGCCCTGTCCAACAGAATTATGAAGAATGTTGCTTTAACCTTTGTTCATCTATTCCCCCTCAGTCTTTCTGTTTTCCTAAATCCATGCTTTCTGTAACTCTCAGTTGTATCTTTCTGAAAGCTGTTTCCTAAAATTGAACCAAGTAAGCACCTGGTGTGTTACCAGCGCCAAACAGAATGGAAGATTGATTTCATGTGTCTTGCAAGCTACCTTTCTATTGTTGTTCCCAATCGGATTGCCTTTTTCATAGCAGTAAAATATTTTTTGACTCACAATGAGTGTGGATCCTGTGTTGCTGTAGATTCTCTTCGACACAATTATCAGCAAAATAATCCCTGTCATGCAGTCGGTCTTTCTTGCCTAAGTGCCATATCATCAAAAACAAAGCATGTGATCTACTTCTTGATCTCCTTGCCTCTACTCTGAGGTGCAGAAATAACTTTAATCATGAAAAGACACACGCTCAGCTTATTCTTTCATCTTAGGACTTCTGACAAAGTGTAAGTGTATGATATGACCAGCCACTGCAATTTTTGTGGTTTTACAAATTGTTTTGAAAACTGTCTTGTGTAAAACTTGCAAATTATTTCTCTTCATTTCCAGAGATTCAAGTTTCATTCAAAGTTTTATATAGAGAAGTATATCCTCATGTATGCACTATGGTTCGTAAGATCTTTATCCTACAGAAATCACTTTAAAAAGAGATAGAAAAAATAATAGTATAACTATGTTGTCAAATTTCTTAAAGGACTCTGAATGTCAAGCATCAACTTGCTTTTTCATTACAGCTCTACTTTTTTCTTTGAAGGTTTGTTAATTTACTCTTTGAAATGCAGCTAGTAGCCTTTATACATGTAACAAAAAGATAATATTTCATTTTATTGCAAAAAATTAATTACAAGAGGAATTAGACATGTAATACACAAAGATGAAAATACCCAAGTCTATATGATTATGTAGAAATGGTAATCAGAGGAACAGAGAAATGTGCCTTTTTAATGGCACTGTTATATTTTCTTTTAATCAAAGTATCTTTTAAGAGCTGTCATATGCTGGGAAGAGTCAAATGAATAGATATAAGGTACTTCTTCACCTTCCTTCCCTTCATTAGAGGTTTTTTTCATTTTCTTCAGGAAATAGAAAGAGTGACACATCTTGATGCTTTAAGGCCGTAACATTGTATTTTAGTATAATTTGACCTTTTAAATAATGGAGTCATGCATTTGCTGTTGAGGACCTAAAGTAAGTTGTAATTCAACACAAGTGGTTACATTCTTGGCTGTGATCTGTTCTCAATTTCAAATAATATCTTGCTTTTCCCAAAATGCAAGCTCTTCTAGTCTGACATAAACCAACAAGGCAACAAAAATAAAGTTCTTTTTAGCAAAATAAGCTGTGGGGCTTATGTTCATATCAACAACTGTTAAAGTTCTTCAGGCTCTATTCAGACACACTAAGGCATGATTGATTTTGAACCATTTAGTTTTGCGCTATCAGCATGAGGTTCCAGATTTAGAATATGACATTTTGGAGATGGAGCTTGGATGTATCTCTTCAGATTCAACAGATTTTTCCCTGGAGGCTTGCTTGTTAGAGCAGCCTGCAACTACTAAAAATCTGGTTAGTCCAGTAGTGGATTTGTTTGGAAACCTAATACGGTTTAAATATAAATAAGTCTTCATTACAGCAGTTAAATAAATAGGTACTTCCCAGAAACTTTAGAAGGGCACATGTGATGCAGGTACCTGTGTTTTTTCCCAGATTTTTTCTTCTCAGCAAAGAGAGGAGAGATCATTCTCCTCTCTTTTCTTCCTGCTCTTCCTCACTTATCTTTTTCTTTCCCAGCTTCCAGACTGCAATTCTGTGCCCTTTCACTAGCTGTAGTATTTCTATAATCCTTCTCTGAGCCATTGAACATGTTAAAAAGGCAGGAGATTATCCATGTTGAGTTTTACTGCTGTTTTGGTGAGTTCCACTTGCCTTCAGATGGATGCAGTGCTAACATAGTAATATGGAGTGTGGAACAGAGGAAAAAGAACTCCCAGTTTTAATGACTGTGAGTTGTTCAGTTGGTTCAGCGGCTCTTTTGAAGCCATAGTCTCACTAAGCTGAATAAAAATACTGCTTGTTCCTGCAAATATTGCTTTCCTTATCCTCATAAATGAGCATGTATTCAAAATTATGATTGGCAAAAAGGCAACTTTTATCTAACTTCTAAATCATTCATCCCTAATATATAGTAATCAAGATGTACTTTGTTGTTGTCACAAACAAGACAATTTAATCAAATAACCAAATAGAAGAAGTCACCAGCTGCAAATAATGACTTAGCAGCAAAAAATGCATCTTATTCCTCTTTATGCAATACCATCTCTTTCTGGAAATTAAAGGAGATGCAGTCATTGAATGTTTTTGTACAAACATGCAACATGCAACGCCAAAGCAAACACAGCTCAAATTTGCATTTAACTCACCAATTAATGTAAGAGGAGATTGTCTATTTAGTTGGCAAACAAGAAAACACTCCAAGAGCACAGCAAGGAAAGACTTCAGCACTTAGAGGGGTTATTGTTTTCACTTTTCATGTTTTGGAAAGCATGCAAAATAACATGGTTCTGTGTGTTTTGGCAGAGAAGACTTTTTTTTTTTTTCAATATGTGTAGAGGAGATTGGCAGTGGTGTATTTTTTTCACATTTTCTGCCTTTTGGTGGAGCTTTTTCCTCTCCATTATTAAGTTGTTTATTTAGACTTTTTTCCCTTTATTTTCTCTGTTCTTTAGTCATTTAGGATTTTTTGTTTATGTAGGAATTTTTGTGAGGTTTTTTAGTAGTTCATTTAGGGGCCGTTATTCTTGCTTTGGTTTTGTATTTATTCTGATTATTATTATTTTACATGAATCTAAATTTCTGCTTTTAGTTGCTTCTGCTGCTGTCTAGGGGCTTCTGCAGCTAGCAGTTTTTCTTATTATAAACACTTGGTATATGTAAAATTTTGAAATCCCTTTTCAAAACTTAGGCATCCCTTTTAAATTTAATGGCAAATGATTTCTGTTCTGTAACCTCACTGTTAAGAAGTTGCTACAGAGTAAGCAATTGTTCTGTGTCATACATCTGACACATATAAAGAATAATGGTAAAGGTGATACTTAGTTGTCACTGTAATCACTCAACTTTCAGCAGAAAACGTATTGTATTTAAATGGCATTTCTAATTGATACTGGTATACAACACATTACCATGGTGACAAAACTGTCATTTTGGCCTGCCACTAAATATATTTTGTTTGATTCCCAAAATAACTCCAAATAAAGCTCAAAAACAGCCATACTGGCAGATTTAAGTGAAAAATAAGGCATTACAGACCAGCTTCTGGGTTGTTTTATTAACCTATGACAACCTTTTTAAAGATGAAACCTTTGTTAAGAAGATACGCAAATATGTAATATAAATCTCTAGGTATTACTATATAGGACTAATTTAAGATGTTATTCATCAAAATGTATTTCTTTCAAATGGCCATCCTCTGTCCTGCAATAACAGTTATCATTCTTCACCAAACATCAAAGCAATAAAGCACAGAATACAAGCACTGTAGATCAAAGAAGGGGTAAAGTGTCTTTCCAAATATGCACTTGGCAGAAATAATGCATATTTGAACGTGAAGACTGAATTTGACTATTGAGCTAACTTGATGGCTGCTGTCTTGCATTGTTGTATAAGATTGAGATTTTGTAGTTGTTTTGAATTCCTACACTCTTAGCAGACTCTGCTAGAGTTACCATAAAAATGGTATTCTCCGTCTCTAAAAATTAGCTGATATTACTCACAGATTTTCTTCTCCCAGAAAAAGCAACATGAATTCATGAAGATAGGGATGAGAAATTACTTTTGCTCTGGGAAAAATTGCAGTTTAAGAGGTAGTGGAAAAACTCAAGACTTCACTTTAAATAAATCAGCATCCTGAGTTTATGCCTCAGAGCAGTGAAAACTTCCCATGATACATTTCATACCTTAGCCATAGATTTATTTTGCTTTTTGAACAGATTTTTCAGATCTGTCTAGAAAATGCTGGGAGGGGAACTTGCACATATGATCAGTTGTGTAAGTTGGACGAATCAGAACAGTCCACACTTCTACAGAATTTTTCTTTTTTGATGTGACCACAAAGAAAAAAAAATCTATAGTTCTGGACAAGACAGATATATATATGATATTTAAATTTATGAAACCTGAAGTATCACAGCTATTGTTCATGCTGGAGTTGAATCTGGTGAGAGATGCCAAATGGAACAAGAAGGGCTTCAATAGGTATTATACATAAGGAGCAAAAGGAAGACTAGAGAGAACACGACTGGCTGCTGACTGGACCAGGGGCACTGGTGATAGAGAGCATGGACAAGGCTGAGGTACTGAATGCCTCCTTTGCCTCAGTCTTTATTAGTAAAACCAGCCTTCAGAAATCCCTGACAGAAACCAGGGGGTAAGTCTGAAACAAAGAGGACATACCCTTGGTGAAAGAGGATAAGGTCAGGGAATACTTAAGCAAACTGGACGTATGTAAGTCCACAGGCCCTGATGGGATGCATCAATTAAAGCTGATGGAGGTGGCTGAGGTCATTGCAAGCCAGCGTTAATTCACAAGGGGAAGTCAGGCATTACCAACCTGATAACTTTCTATGATGAAGTAACTGGCTTGGTGGATGAAGGGAGAGCAGTGGATATTATCTACTTTGACTTCAGTAAGGCTTTCTACACTGTATCCCATAATGTTTTCATAGAGAAGCTGTTGAAGTGTGGGCTGGATGAGCAGACAGTGAGGTGAACTTAAACAAGGCTGACTGGCCAGACCCAGAGGGTTGTGATCAGCGGCACAAAGTCTAGTTGCAGGCCAGTAACTGGTGGTGTACCCCAGGGGTCTATACTGGCTCCAGTCCTGTTCATCATCTTCCTTAATGGTCTGGATGATTCGTTAACTGCAAATTCACAGTAAAATTCTATATTTTAGTTTAATCATGATATTGTTGATCTTCATTTTGTTTGGACAATACTGGTTTGTGCTAAATTAGCTTTCTGATTCAATGCCATGAAGTTAAGAAAAATATAGTTTATTGTCTTTTGATTCAAATATCTTCTGTCATTTATATAGCCTGAGACTGGAAAGCAAATATAACTGACAATCTATTTCCAGATAAGCAAAAGCAAGGAAAATCTTGACTGCTACCTGAAACACCAGAGATTATTTTTAGGCTTTCAAGATTCACTTTTATTTTCAGAAGTATAAGGTTTTTCCTTTCTTCCCCTTTTCCCTTTTCCTTCCACTTTCCTTTTTTTTTTGTTATTATGTGCTTGTACAGTGTTTGTGCTTGAGCTCATAGTGAAGTGCTTTTGATCAGCACTAAAAAGGTCTACTGGCTGAGTCCTTAAATGCAAAACTTCTGATGAGAATAAACTTCAAGGTCTCAGAATGCACTTATCAGATCTACCGCATGAATAAGTGTCAGGTCCCAGAGTAGATTGCATAAATCTTTTTGGTTGAGCTTGGTGAGTGCAAAGCTTAATACCCACAGGCTTGCAATCTTTTTGAAGGTGATTATAATTCAGCACCAGCTTTGCATCCTGGATAAAGGTTCTCCTTGAACACAAAGTATGTTACATGCTTGTGTGCTAGTGATCAAAATACCCAGAAGATTGTCACTCTTGTAATTCTTAAACCTCCAAAATGGTGTTAAAATGCTATGTCCAATCAACTAAGCTGTAAATTCAATTACTGTAGATTGAAGGCATAGTTCTACCTCATATGCCAAAAACTAATTTCAGTCATAGTATCTCTGTTACCATACTCCATGGTGTAGCATAACTTAGGAGCTATACTGAGAGTTTGTAAATGGTATGTTTAAGATTTTGTGACAAGTGTTTTTTTAATTACACATCATGGTAAGGATTACTGCCTGAAGAAGAAGATATCCACTTCAATTTTCCAAACTTGTGTAGGCGATAGATGTTCACCCATGCTTGTTTAGGATAAATTTGCAGTCATACTATACAGTCTTTGAAGACTTTGTTGTAGTTGATGAGGAACATTGTATTGTTGTATGATCTGTTTATTTGGACTCTTCATTTAGGTAACAGTCCCAGGCTTGTCAGTTCGATAATTGTACTAAAAAAATTCCGTTGATGTTTTTTAAATTTATTGTGAATTATATGTTTTTTAATATCAATTGTCTCCAACCTCTCACTAGCAAAATACTAAAAATACTAGTGCTTATTATCATAAGTCTATTAAAAAAGATTATTTTTGAAACTGTATTCAACATTATTAATCTCATTAAAAGATTTTATTTGTTAAACTGAGGTTAAGTGTAATCTCAAATTTTATAGCATATACTACTGAGAATTTCCTCCTACTCTTAAAAGTATACATCATAAAACATAAATTGAAATATAGCTAAAAATAAATTCACAGTATACTTTTAGTAATTCTTTATCCTTGTTTTTCCTTTGGCTACAAAGTAACAAACTAATTTCCAAAATTCAGTGATTCACATGAAGTCTCATCATGGTGAAAATGTGTGAGATTTAGCTGACCTTTAAACCTTAGTGCTCTGCTTTTAAATTCAAACGCTTCTGTAATGAAAAGTATAATAAAATACTATACAAAATTCCTCTCTTATTAGTTGGTAGTCAGTTGATGAGATAGAGTCAAAAGGAAACTTGTATTTTAGTGAGATTCAGTCTTTTGTCATATATCTTGAGTCAGCTTCCAAACCCTGACAAACCTAAGTCTAGTTTAACTGAACAGTTTCATCTCTTCTTGGAAGTAAATTCTTAAGATTGTTTTCTTTCAGCCTATCTGTTTTTCTAGAAAAGGAATATAAGCCTCTTCATTCAGGAAACAAGTACGTTTGACATTCCTACACACTACTGGGAGGTGTTACAGAAAGCTTCTTCCCAGAGTTTGTAGTCCCATCCAAAATATTGACTGTGAAGATCAAATGAAGAGAAAAATTTGCTATAAATAGGTAGAACTAAACTGATTTATCAGAGTTAGCAACTGGACTCTCTCTTCCACTAAAAGCAAAAAAAGATGTTCTTAATAGTTTTAAGCTATAGAGACACTTTTGGAAAAGTATACTGATATGTTCTATAACGACTCTCAGCATTTAGTTATATCAGTAGTTTTGCCATATTGCTATGTCCTGGTTTTAATTTTATGGTTTTTTCAATGAAGCTGTAGGTTCACTGTATAGGTATGTGTAATATCGTGTGCCTGTACTGCGTCTAATACACCAGTCTTACATGGATATTGGGTGCTGTAATGTAGATAAATAGCCACAAAAAGGATCTTATCCATCACAATGGTGCGGTTACAAACACTTAAGTTACACTTAAGACCTATAAGGTGGTGAATTAATGCAAATGTTGGTAAGCATCCAAGTATTAACTGACGCTTACATTCTTACCCTTTCCTTTTTATCTCTCTCTCCACATATAGATGAGCATGCACATACACACAAATATATACAATGGTATGCACAATGTATGTGTGTGTTTGTATGTACACAAACATGCTCATGTCTTCTTAAAACTTTCTTGGCAATTGTACCTTTTCTGTTGATGTGCAGAGTTTGACCAGAGGCTAGGAAAATATGCGTCATTAAAGAGGAGTTAATTCTCTTGTTCTTCAACCTATCCATCAAGCTTATGTACAGTAGAAACTTGTAGCACCTAGTTGTCGCCGTAACAGGCTACATTTTATATTTGAATTATTGTATTTGAATTCCATTTGGGATGCTGTAAGGGATTTCCAGTGACGTTTATCTTAGTTTTCACTCTCGTGTTTATACTAAAGTCGGTATAAATGTTATACTGGTATAACACCTTTCAAAGTAGGGGTTGCATTAAGATCTCTGTTTTCAGAAAAATAAACACCTGAGCAAAACATCATAAGTCCTGATACCACTATGGAGGTTGTGTTGTTCTCATGTTACTGAGAAGACGCTCTTTGGATTTCAGCTTAACTATCAGTATTGAATCAATCAATAATCATCAAAATCTTTCATTACCTTTGTTGCCCTAAATTTCTAACCAGAAGGACCTTTTCCTGGCTGGATAAGTTTTACTTGACTATGGGAAAAACATGATCTATACAAAACAAGTAGGCTGCTTTAGGCTGTGGAGGGAAGGAAAGGGGTAAGGCTGGGTTTTTTTCTTCAAATTAGTTTATACTGTCACACTTCCAGAATAAAGGATTTTAAAAGTTCTTCTGTGTAGTACAGGTGAACTCCCAGATGTGAAAAAACCATTTTGGAGAGTTACCAGAACTGCCAAGCATGTGAAATTATGATTTTGGAAATGGAAGGGATTGCTATTCTTGTCCACAAATCCTTATATCCTTCTGCTTTTTTGAAAGTGTTTTTATTATATATGATAGATTATCTCAAGGAGTAACATAAAACTGTACCACAGATAAAAAAAAATAAAAATAAAAATAAAAATTTTCCCACAACAAGAAAAAAAAAAGAAAGAAAAAAGCAGGATCAGAGTAATAATTGATGTATCAGCCAGTTCTAAAGCAATTGGAACAAAACCCCAGTCTCCTGAGTCCACTGCTGTGCTGGCTCTACAGCAATGTTCAGGAATAATTATGGGGAAAACACTGACATCCTTTTTTAGGTAGTTCTTTCTCCTTTCTCCTTTCTTTTTTATGCAAAAAGCATAACTGTTTCGTGAAGCAAGCTCAGGTAATCAGGGCTCCTTTCCATGGAAATAAGATTCTCACTTGACAGTAGTGTCCTTTGAAATGTGCACTGAGATGGACTGCTCTGGTAAGCTGGTGGTATCTAAGGACACACAGGGTAGCAGAACTGTAGGTGCTTCTTGTCTAAGGAGGGAGGCATGTTCTTATGCATAGCTGTCTTGGCTCTGAATACCTAAATTCTACCTGAGCAACACTTCATTTTCCCAAATAGTTGTCTCAGTCTCTCATCTAGTCAGTTAACCAGACCAGAATCTCATTTATTTCCCTAAGATCTGTACCCCACTATGTTATTACTTTCTTAGTTGTGACTTTGGATGCTATTGTTTCTGATGAAGCTTAGTTTTATCACCAGGTTTTGAAGAGTCTGTCAAAATGTTAGTAAAATAAACAGGAGCAACATGCTCTGAAACTTCATTCCCTTTTGAAGCACTTGGCACTTCACATCAGAACACTAGTAGTATTGTTTATTTATCTTTATAAATATTTTTAAAACATCTCATCCTTTGAGAATGGCCATCAGTATATTTTTCCCCCAGCTGGAGATGGTGTCAGTAAAAGCATGCTACATTTACAGCTAGTGACAAGTTCTTGACTGACTGTAGCCAGCAAGGGGTGCTTACGAATGCAACAGTCAAACTCTATTCCTGAGAGACTGTGCTTTTCCTTTACAAGGGCCAGCTTCTACTGACTTAGTGATCAATTTGATATCTTGTTTCAAACTCGCTGTTTTGAGCAGGTACATTGGATGGCATCAAACTAACCCCTGCAAGAAAGCTTGTAATGTATGAATATCCTTGACCTTACGTGAGATGTTATGGATGTGGTTCAGGTAGCATTTTTGTCGTGTTGTGAGGGGCAAAATTGTAGCTGAACTTAGAACTCCTGCCGGTTTTCGGAGCATAGGTAATGTACTGCTACTGAGAAAAAGGCAAGAGGGGAAGACAAATGGGAATAAATCCCACTGCTTGTAGCTCGTAGGTCTTTAAAGCATTCAGATTTTTTTTTTTTTTTTTTTTTTTTTAATAAATGGAGCAGTCTCATGTTTTACAAGAGCATCTTCATTTAGGAAAAGACACTTGGTTTTTTTTCCACCTTTTAACTGATACCTTTTTGACTAGTTGCTCTTACAATAATTGAAGCTAACAATTCAAAGAATAAAACCCACAGAGTGCATAGCAAGAAAATCTGTGGTGATTGACCTGTATATTACCAAATTAACATTCGTTCACCATAATCCTTCACCACAATTGCCTCATATCTGACTACCTGCTTCCTCCAGTTGCTATCTCTGAGAATTTGTCTGCTTTCTTTAAGCTACTAAATAGCACACCTCTAATGATATCAATGATTTCAGCCAGAGTGCTTATCTCAAAATACACTCGGTCATTTGTGTTGGGCATTTAGAAAAAGATCTATTTAGTGATCCCTCACACTTAGACTGCATTTTTTTAAATGGGAACCAAAATTACTGGTTGATTTAATATAAAAATGCCAAGAACAGTGCTTCCTTACAATATTACACTTCTCTCAAAATTTATAAGTAAGAGGAATTTGTTCACCTGGTCTACCGGGATGCACATATATATATATTTCTGTGGCAGTCCTGCTCTGCTGATTTTGATGGGCTGAAGACAGCAATTTAGGTAAATGTGATCAGTATGGAACAATCAGTAAAGGATTTTGAATATCTAAGATTTTGAGAATCTTCAATGAATGTAGTAAATATTTTTTCACTTTGTTAGAGTGAAGTATTTTTATGTAACTGTTAAATTTGAATGGGAATGTTACTGTAAATTGCATAACACTTTATTATTATGATAGTGAAATAAAATATCTTCACTGACTTTCATATGTTCAGTCCACATCAAAACAAAGCAGCTTCTGAAAATAATCACTGTGACTGCAAATACTAGTTCATATTTGTATTAATTCTTAACATACTTGAATGTAATTGCATTGGTTTAAATTAAAACCAATCCGTTACATTTTCAAAGATTCAATTTTTAAAAATAAGGAAAATTATAGAGCTTTTGGCGGTTAAGACACAATGATGGATACTATCAATAAGGCTAAGACTTGAATTTGAAAATAACTTGAAAGGCGTGCAGATGAGGGTAGTGAAAGTGTTCAATATTATTTAGTGTTATTAAAAGAGTAATGTATGATGAATTGCTGAGCAAGAGAGAAGTACATTGTGCCCCTTCTACTTGATGCTTTGAAAATGATGGATACTACTAAGGATGTAGGGAAAATGGATTGGAACCCAGTCAGCCAGCAGTTCTAATAACCATGTGAGTCTGAGGTTTCCTAGAAGTTGATTTCTTGTGACAAGTTAAAAACATGACTTAATATGGCAGACCTTAGCAGTATCAAGAACAAAGACTGTGAAGTGGGATTGTTGTGAACAGTTTCACATGCTTCTGTAGCAATACTGAAACAGCACACATCCAAGAATGTTCAGGATAATTAATGTGTCAACCTGAAGGATCCTTCATACGTATCTGTGCTTCTCGTTATCCAAAATAAGGCATCCTCAACATATTCTCTGTGATTATGCTAAGTGATTCATTTCCTACAGATTCGAGAATGAGTTCCACTTCTGAATTAATTAGTGTATCTACATATATTTGTTGTCTCCAGAAAAACAATGTTGTTGGTCAAAAATTACAGGAGTCCTGAAGTCTTTCCGTAATATGACATGAGTATCTAGAATGTTTTTATTCACCTCCAAAAACAGATGGGACAAGAAAATGCCTAATGCAATCTGAAGTTCCCAGTATTTGGGCTTTGGTGAAAGTACAAGCAGCATAAAGCCTAGGGGTAAGGATCCACAGCTGAGAATATTTTATCACTAACCCCAGAATTTGAGTTGGCATCATTAACCTGGACACAATAAACATGAGCTCACCATTCCCTGTCCTATTTTATCTTCTCCTGTCCTATTTCTATTTTTGATATATGTTAACTTTAATGGCAGTAAAGAATATTTTCCTTTGAATTATGTGTCTTTCCAGCACATAACAAGCACAGGCATTTAATGGGAAATACAGGCAAAGACAGAGGAAAGCATTCTGTGTACAGCCAGAGGAACAGCTGACATTCACCACAGTTAGTGTTTGGCAGATTAACACCTGTCTCCTTCACATTGTCACATATTTACCTGAGCAGCTTCCAGACCTTTGTCTGTACATTCTGGTCCCAAAGCATATTGTGGCTTGTGGCTTTGGAATCACAGGCGTTAATTCTTTAACCTCCTTTGGAAAGGTGCGAGTATTCTTCTGGAGAAAACAGGTATATCTATAGTATCCTAATTGGCAGAATGGAATTTTGCTCCTAATTATTTCCTAATTTCTATGCTGTTTCATGTATCAAGTTGAAACATTGAAATAGTTGTCAAGATGTTTGGGGATGCATCGTGAAAGCTTCCTATCATTATTTCAATTTGTAAAAATATATAAGAATAATAACATAAAAGAAATAATTATAATCATCAATACTGCTTTCACCCAATTTTCAGATCACAGAATAGTATACCAAACTTCTAATCCTTTAGTTAAAAGCATAAAATGTAAGTCAATTTTAATTTATAAAAGGAGACACTGGAGGCAAGTGTAGGAAGCATGTGCACTATAAAGCATATTCTTTTTCAGCCTTTATCTTGCAATATGCTTACTCAGGCATACTGCAAAAAATCGACTCCCATTGTAGCCAGTGAGATTTCAACATGCTGAACATCTCTCAGTAGGTAGCAGAACCTCACAAGATCAATCTCATAAAGAGAAAAAAAAATCTGAAAATAAGTATGGTCAATACTCAACAAAAGGCTCGTACAACATTTTTTGTAAGATAACTTGGAATACCCAGTAATGGGTTGTAACAAAAATTAATATGTCCAGCAGTTTTTGAACAACAACAATTGATTCCGCCAAGGAAACAGAAAGAAGGTCTCTATCTGTGGAAGACACTGTCTATACTGTATACTTACATGTATATTATAAGCTCATTTTAAGAAAAATATTTCAGTGGTTAGAAGCCATATTAATTACATGTATGTATATTTCAGTTTCCTATTAGAACTGGGGAATGTACTGATGTCTAAAGAGGAGTAATATCATTTAACTCTCAGGCAAGATTTTACACTGGTGAAAAGTTTTATTCATCCAAATCTTTTGCTCATCCAGGGCTAAAATATGTATGATTTGGTTTTTAAATAGTTTTTAAATTTTTTTGAAGGAATATTTTAAAACATACCTGACAAGATTTCCCATATTCTTTTCATACCTCTGCACTACAATTGTGATAATGAACAAAAGTAAATGCTAGGGATCACAGGGCCATAATCTAATTACATTTTCTCTCCTAGCCCAAAGAGTATGTATTGATTGTTTCCGTATTAGCAACTTACTCCAAGACCATGAAAGGATTAATTTATATTCTTAAAATTTCTTATTCCATTATATCCAAGCAACAAGCACAAGTCCTCTAGACAGAGTAACTAAGGGTTGGTTATACAGCAGATTTCAGTCAATAAACTGCAAAATTTTAAACCATCATAGGACTTTACCCTTCAAGAATCACTCAAACATTCTTAATATAGTTGATTTAGAAGTACACACATTTCTTAGATTCCTACTATACCATGGTCCCCAGGCAAAGATTTCATGGGAGAAAGAATTTTCCTTGGAAGTGGGCAATTAGTTAAAGAAAAAAATATCAATTTCTTATCACTTGGCCAGAGTCATAGAAGTTACTGCAATCTCTCATATCTATTTTTCATTTAAGGCTCCAAGTTATTTACTAAGTGTGAAGGGAAGAAGAAAAAAGGAAAGAAGCTTAAATCCACTGAGTATCATATGTCTAAGAGAAAGTTTCTACTTGCTGTAAAAACAGGATTAGTGCCAATAGACAGATTTTATTTAAGGAGGTGATGGACGTGGGTTAAATATTTTGAGAAAGATAAATTTACTACACACGTGTGTGTGTTTGTGAGTGCAATTGCACACATAGCAATAAAATACAATGCTACAAGTAAATAGAACCATCAGAACTGTTTTGCTCAATAATGGAGTTTTGGTTCAATTGGCTTATAAAGCTCTCCTTTTAATAAAAACTTAGTCTTCTCTTAGTCAATATAAATTAAACTCTTATTCTGCAAGCTGCAATAATAGGAATAATCTCTTATCTGTGCAAAGAAATGCATCAAGTAATTTACCATACTGCAGTCATATCGTGTAAACTAGCTGGAGCTATTTTATAAACACTATTCCATAGAACCCTGAAACACAAAATGTAAAGAACATAATAAGCCCTTTTCTATTGTTGTAGCATCCTGCATTGAGTTCAAAGTAGTTCAGTTAGTGTAGCTGAGTATTAATTCTGGAAACAAGTGCATTTGCTGTAACCTTTTTATGAATTGGCCTAAGCATAGTTATTTTGAGTAATAAATACCACAGGATATCATTTCAATAACATAGCCTGCTCAAAATTAGAAGTTCTTCAAGTAGATGTCAACATCATAACAATTTGGGATATACCAGAGTACACTCACACCAACATCAGGGTATTGCACTGGGGAAAAATTAACAGAGAAAAGGGTTATGTACCATATTAAGATGAGCTAGAAGAGATATAAATAGCCAGCTTTGCAAGGATTTCTGTTTAAAATAGTAGCCTAAATGGTTGTTTTACTAAAGAACCCTTTTATAATAAAGAAGTCTCACACTGAAAATTTTCGAATGTCTCTTCCTCAATAGAGATAAATTGTGTGTACATTTTGTTGTATTAAACTTCAGATATTGGGTTTCAATTTAAACATAAATTACTAGTCATACCATATGTATAACAGAATTTGCTGGAGTCATTAGAAATAATATCAAGAAATATTAGAGGACAAAACCAAGAAATAATCTGTAAATTAAACTATGAAATTCTGTTCCACTCTGTATTTTCATGCAGAATTGAGTTTGGAGAAGCATTTGCTAATTTATTATTGGAAAAGCCCTTGCTGGTTTAGTCAAGCAAGAAAATTACCCCCAAAGTTCACAAGATTTATAATGCTTAGAAAACAAAAAGAAAAAAAATTGCAACAAAAGAAAAGGGCAATTCAAAACCTAATGAGACATTTTAGGCCTCATTTACATCCCTAACCTGATGTATTTCTTCAAAATGTTTTTCTTACTAATTTGCATACTAAAAGCCTATTCTTCCCAAACCAAAATGATGATGAGATTTCCCCCACTATACTGAACTTAGCATTACTTTAAAAGCTATCAATGTTCACTTTTAGAAGATTACTAGTGTATCGTTCTTAAATTCACACCTCTGTTAGAGCCGATAGTGCAAACAAATACTTTTTTTCTTGAAATATGATGCCTGTAAATTTAAAAAGGAAGTTTTATGGATCATTACTACAAAACATGGTAATTTTATCCCTGAATAGACTTTTTTGCTGGATAAGTCTAATTTTTTTTTTTTTAATTAAATGTGAATTTAAAAATCCAAGTATGTGGATAAATGCCTTTGCCCAGTAAGCCTCATATAGTTGCTGGTGCATATATGGATTTCCAAAAGGCTTTCAACAAAGGCCTGTGTCAAAGGCTTTTAGGGAAATTAAGCAGCCATGACATAAGGAAGGTCCTTGCATGGATAACAAATTGGTAGGAAGAAACATGTCAGACGTATGCTCCCTGTAATCAGTAAAACAAGTTGAAAAACTAAGGCTCCCATCACCAAGGGATACCCATCCTATGGCCTGTATATGTCCTTGCAAATATATGGTTAGAGGATGAGTCTTCTACTTCGATAGATTTTGAAATTGTAGGTGGACTTTGAATTGAAATTTCAAAAATAAAGGCATCCCCTATGGAAACAGTCACCTGCTATTTTCAGAAGTGGAATAAATACTGTTGTTAAAATAACAAGAGGTAAATGACTATCAGTTTATTCTTCTTAATATGCAGTTTTAACATGGTTCAAGGGTTAGAATATGTCATATTAGACATTTGGGTTAGAAGTGAATGAAAGAAACAATGTACAAGAGAAATAATTTAAAACATGGAACATTTTAGAATGTGTTTAAGCAGACACAAGATAAGTAGTACTCAAAAGGGGTTTTTTGGTGGAATTTACATGATCTCTAATAAAAAACTGTATCTTAATTGGCAAAAAAAATTACTAAGAAAAATCTCACAGAAAAATTAAAATTTTCCCCATTTCTATAATAGCAGCATAGCTATAATAGAATCCTTACCGCTTTGCACTAAATAACACCGAAGTAACATTTTAATGACCTAAATAACAAAAAGGTTGTAGTTTTAACAAAGTTTAGGTGTAAATAAGAATGATGAGTGTTATCAAACGTTATAAAATGATGAAAGTTACAAAATGCAAGCATGGTATGGACCTAAAACTCCTGTCAAGGCATAGCCTTTACAGAGAAAAGTGCTTTTTAGGATAAATGCTTACCTAAGAATTGTTAAATTTTTCATGTACAGCCCTGAAGCGAGAAATCTGTCACCTGAAATTATCTTATGCTTTGTGTATTTTCACACTTTTGTTAACAGTGAACTGTTAATTGATATGCATGGGAGACACTGAATAAAGCAAGATTTGGACAACATGCTGCCACTTTATGGATTAAAAATCCACAAGGCTTCCTCCAGTAACTAATAACAAGTAACTTTTGCTTATATATTAGCTTTTTATATCATGCTTTGAATACATCAAAACTGTTGACTCTGTTGAGTCATTATTTAGACAAATAAAGCAGAATGGAAATCTGAAAGAATTTTCCTGAAAGTCCCTGAAAATAGATGTTTGAGCAGAGGGGAGAGATCCAAATTAATGTCCCAGTTATATAGATGGAGTAAAATGAGCTTAACTGTATTATTGAAATTCCCCAGATATTATACAATTAGAATGACAGCCACAGAATACCTTGCTTTTTATAAATGTGCTGCTTATGGAAGTGTCTGGTTTCTAAACAAATGAGATGATACTCTGTAATTTTTTAGGTGCCTGCTGCATAGTAACTGGTAATGTTAGGATCTTAGAAACCTTGCAGGCTTAACTGAGCCCTTTGACAGATGTGATCATTGCCCTAGGTGTTAGTGGTATAAATAGGTAAACTGATAATTTTGTCTAACGCTACTTGAGGCATATTGCTTCCCCTACCAAGGTCCAGAAAAAGGGAGCCAAAATGTTCCTGAGGAAAAAACTAAGCCCCTGTGTCCAATATGTATTTCTGAAAATCCTTTCCTAGTTACTGCCTGACTCTGGAGGCACTGTAACTCCGAATACACTGGGTTTTGACCTAAAGTTTAAAGTACTGAATTTCATGTTGCTTTGCATGAAAAAGAAAAAAAAAAAAAAAAAAGGCAAAAAAAAAAAAAAAAAAGCCTTAATCTGAAAAACTGAGTAACTTTGTGTCTAGCTCATTCCTTGGGAATTTTAGGGAGCCTGTGGTTTTGTACAAGTCCAGGAAGGCAATCAGTCCAGCAAAGCTTCTAGGGTTACACCTGCCTTCCTAAAGAATACCACAGACACTGGATGCTACATGCTATTTCCGGGTTGAGGCAGGCAGTTAAAAACTCTTCATCTCCTCCTAAAATTATGCACTGTGCAGAACAGAATTCAGGGATCCCTGGGCCAGCAAAATGTCAAAAATACAGGTTTAAATTTGTAGCTTGATAACAAAAACTGTAGGGTGGGAACAAAAAGGGTTAGCTTTCAACACCCTTTTTTTTCTATGCAATAACTACATAAAAGTACTACATGTCAGCACCTTTATGTTCCCAGTTTCCTCCCTGTCCCCAGGGCAATTCCCCTGAATAAACAGGGACATTCTTCTTCCCAGAACATACATTAAACAGAAGGGGAGTGCATCCTCTCGAAATAGCACTGCAAGGAAAAAAAAATGACTGTCCTCTTCCTCATTTTTGAAAAAAAAAAAAAAAAGGCTTATAGCCTCAAGTTTTAAAAATGTTCTCAGAATTCAGATCCCAAGTTGAAGGAGGAACCTTGTTACATTCTGATGCTTTGACATTTTAGGCCTCTATGAAAAGTTTCAAACAGCCTGTCCTAGCAGTTCCCTATTGTGTAGCTGTAGATACCTGCACATAGACTGGGTTTTCCAGAAGTGACTCCCAGCTCAGTCTTTGAGTTTCTTGTGCTTTGTTTTGAAGAACCAAACTTGCCACATCCTGCACCAGGAGCCTTCATTTCTCAGAAGGAGGTCTGAATTCCATGCTGCAGACCAGTTGTCTAAACATTAACTATTACATATTTAACTTTCAGCCTCCTAAGTCTCTTCTAGCCATTTTTTTGACCGATGATCGCTAGGAAAACATAAGAAAGATCTTTCATCACTAGTAGTAAGAACCTTGTCTGCTGCAGGAAATTTTCTAAGGTCTTGTGGAATGCAAGCACACCCTCTGCAGGGATTTCAAAATCTTACTGGCATCACTTCCATGATAATGACCTTTTGTTATTTCCATGCTTTATAAACCATTCTGTCGTAGTTATTTTCAGTAGTTCTTACCCCTTCTGTTTCTTTCCTCACCCGACTACATTTCTGTTGGCGTACAGAACTCATGTTATTTTCTGCCCATATGGTCTCGGTGAGTTAATCCATTTCTAGATTGTTGTACGTCAGTGCTGAGCACTATCAAATATTTTCTTGTGCATTTCCATCTGGAAGTCAACATCTCACCTCCTGTCTTTCTAATATCTTTTCATAGCAATTTCATAGATTCCTTAGAGCATAGGGAAAATTAAAATTGCCACTTTTTAAATTGTTTATTTTGCTTTGCCTCTTTTTGTAGCACTGGCAACTGCTGCATTATCATCCCAGTCATTTAAATTTATTTGAATTGTATGTGCTAATCAGTGACAATAATATTAAAAGAAAAAAAAAAGCCTCCAGCTGTATTTTCCTTTAAAAATGGGGTTGGATGATTGAGACAAGAAAAGCCTGTACATAGGAATCTGGGTTTTTTTTCAAAAAAACCCCATTTCTCGTTTATAAATAATATATGTTCTTCACAGTTCAGCCTCCATTGCTTTTTAACAAAATGTGTTTGATGTACCCAAATTTTTACTATAAATTGAATGTCAGCTTGAGCATCAATCCTTTAAGAATCCTTATATTTTTTAATTTATTTTTACGTGTAATATAAAACTTTGTTAGAGGCCTTCATGACAATGAGATGAATTAAGGATGACCATTTAAAAGTTTTGCTGGTTATTCTCATTTTGATTTTTTTTAATTACCTTTCTCTTTTTTATAAATGATGAACTTTTATATACAGAATTTGACATTTTTGTCGTATCCAAATCAATAAATCATATGAAAAATATCTGGGGAAGTTCTCCCTAATAAAAGTTGGAGATTCATATATAATATTATTTGCTTTTTGACATCTTAAAATTAATTAAATGTGTACACATAAATATTTATTTTGTATTTGTTTTTCATTGTTGAATTTGCTAACATTGTAACACATAGAAATAGTACAGTGATAAATTGTCAAGAGTAGAGCTAATGCCTCATGCCTCATCGCTTGTCAATGATGGCTGTGAAACCAGAATAGCTAACCCAGAAGAGCGGCTACTTTTGCTTCTTTTGTCAACAGAGAGTATCTTGTCAGAAGCAGCTGCAATTTCTGGAAGCCTGTACAGATTTCCTGTGGTGTGACAAAGCATGGACACTGCTGGCACGGCAATGGAAACTGCCTCCTCCCCCGCATCCCTACCCCACTCCCTATTACATCGATATCTAGTTGAAAGTCTTAAGAAATTTTTAAGGCTTTCCTTAAACCAGGCAAAGGCTGAAGTTAAAAAAAATATTTCTTATATCCTTATGGTGTATGGATGATATACTGATCTTTTAAATCTGTTAGCGACCAGGATAAACTGAGTAATCTGCAGCCTGCCATAAATTATACCCAGAGATCCACAGCAGGATCAGTACTAGGGAAATGCAAAGTTCACAATACTCATATCCATGTTCCTTAGCCACAGTTGAAGGTTTTTTCATATTTGCTCTCATAACCCTTATTAAACCCTGTGATTTTGAGGATTATTTTGATTTTTTTCTGATAACACAAACCAGTTGTATAATAGATAATGAAAAAATGTATATCCTTTACATGTTATAAATCGTAAGGACGTGATTCCCTAAACATACACTTTGAAGCATTTCACAAGCTGTTTCTATGGATTTTTTCTTGCCTGTCAAATGTGTATGCTACATAACATTACAAAAACAAGCTAGACTTAAACTGGAATACATCAAGCTATTGTGCATTGCATATCAAGTTATAGCATATCTAGCTATTGTTCATTGTTACCTTATGAAAAATAAACTCTTGTAGGTATATTTATGGCTTTGCATCCAAGTCTCTAATGGAAGGTGAACTGCTTAATAATCGATAACTAAGCCAAACAAGTTGCAAAAATCAAAAGAGAGTCTAATACCTCACAACCTTTAATCAATGTGATACAGAAAATAATCCTGACATTTTTATTCTTCCGAGACCTAGCAAGTACCTCTACTCTGGTAAAGCATAAGCCTCTGAAGGTAATACAGGAATTTCAAAATGCAGGAGCAAAGTGATGGTGCTCCAAACATTGCTACAAGAATTTTGTATCTTTCAGGTGTTGCCACTAAAAAAAAATCCTGCTGGTTATGACAAGATTAGTAAACAGGACAACCTAACAGGAATTTATACTTGATAAAATTAGCACTTAGAAAAAGAGATGGACTGGAATATCTGCTGAATGACTGAAGATAACATGTAGAAGGCTTGGTCAATAATCTTCCCCAGAATATACACTTCTGTATCTCTTGTCCTAACTATCTTTTTAAAATACTGCCTTCTTTTCCCCTTCCCTCCCTTGGCCTGCTCCTCCCTCTCCCCCTCCACATTCCCCCAGCACACTGATGAACAATTTGTAAGTGTGTGGAAGATAATTCAGCTACAGAACTATGGAGCTGCTGTGATAATTCACTTTAGTGGCACACAGAAAAATATTATTTTAAAATCATGTCACTAAGACACAGGAGAGAAAAAAAACCACAGAAATTATTTATGCCACAAGACCACATTTTCAAGTGTGTTTTACTTGAATTAAGACTAAACTGATGAATCTCTGCTGGATGGAAAAGATGATACCGAAAAAGCCCCGTAATCTTTGTGAACTAAGTTAAATAGGGCCTTTATGTAGAATGCCCAAGATTTAATATATAAACACCTCCCTGAAGACGAACTCAGTATATAAAGTCAAGTGGCTTCTGGGGAATGGGAGGAGAAAAGGGTTTGGTTCCACAGAAAGAAGAGTGAGTATTGCTTGCTAGAATTCTAGTTATCTCCTCAGAAAACTACCTGTACGCTCTGCCAGGTGCAACTGGGTGACAAATAGCACCAGGGCATGGGCAGTAAACATCCCACTTGCATTTCCACCTGCTGGTCCTGAGGCAAGGATTTCTGTGACTTCTCCTACATACTGGGATGTGGGTTGTTACATCTGGCTCTCTTATTTAAACGTACACACGATGCATATTATAAATATCAACTTCTGTAGTGCAAAATAGAAGTTTTATGGACAGTTGCGAGCCATATGTTCTCAAAGAGAAATCTTTTCCAGATGAACTTGTGAAGTCAGTTTGGCTTTTTTTCAAAATTAGTATGTAGCTGCCAAATTGTACATGATATAAATCATTTTTTTCACATCTCTTATTCTATCTTATACGAATACTAGCGATACTAACTTGGAGTAGCAGATAAATGAGTTCTGACTCCTGCTTTGTTAGCATATTTTTATTAAAGTCAAATGGCATTCAAAAAAAAAGATATCTTTACCTTTTATATTTTATTATATTTGGCTCAATTAAATGAACATGTAAATTTACTTAATGCAGAGTAACTAACAGATATGAACATCTGGATTGCTTGAATAGGCAGAGTAGCATTTTGGAATCAATCATTTCTCATAATTTAATGAAATTTGGTTTAGAGGATAACCATTTACTATTATCCGTTTCCTCATTCAGTGACCTAGGCAATGGCTGCTGCTTACTAATTGGTCCTTATTAGGAGGGGATTTGTGATGTTTCACAAGGAATTAGAGTGAGAAGCCACCAATTTATTTATCATAATCTGCTAAACAGCTCTCAGATGGGCACGTCTTTTGGTAACTGAGTTTGACTGTGTGTTTGCTTACTTCATATATGTGCACAGTTACTAAAATACTACATGTGCAAGCAAAGTTCAAGCACCAAATAAGTGTTTTCAGAATTAAGGCCTCAGCAATGGAAACTTCCATCTACTGTTGCTCCAGCAGACGCTGTGCTGGGTAGTGAAATTGTGTTATGGTGGGCAGAATCACGTGAACCCTAATGGAATTGTTGTTACAAAGAAACAGTATCCAACAGTGTGATTTGCATCATGCTGTGTGAGCCGCCTACACTTTTCAGCAGTTGGTTCTGTGTCTGTAATTTATTGCTCTAGAAACCATTATAATAATACCAGAAATGCTGCAGCAAGTGTAGAGGAAAGAACACATCACAGTCAGACTGTAATGACTATTTAGACTATTTAAACTCACTCAGCTTGTTTTACATTAGAAAAACAAGTCCTTTTCAATTACTTATTTTATGCATTTTATTTGGCTTTCTAGTCTCATTGTGGTTGAGGTTAAATACACTATTGCATATTTTAAGGTAGTTTATGATCAGAACTGCTCAAAAATGGAAAACGAGGCCTAAATATAAAATGGTAAAAGCAAAAATTTCCACTTTGAAGAAAAATTATGACAGATATGATATTTTCTGCATAAAAAATGGTCTCATTCTCATATAAATACTGCACAATGTATGATAAAAATATGCCGAAATCTCTCTGTACATCAGCTGTACGATTCATTGTGTTAGTCTTTTTAGAAACAATGACATTTAATATATGACGGTTATGAACTTCTTCTTCATTAAGTAGGAGGGACATGGCCAGGATGTTTTTTTGCAGCTCAGTCTTTTCATTGATGTAGTGATCGCTGGGGGGCCAATATAAGAAAGAAATGCCCTGAGGTTGCTAAGAATCCCTCAACAGACCAAACTGGGACTTCCAGCTGGTGGCTCGATATCACCTTTTCAGTCTTGATTTAAACACAGGACATGGCCCATAATTTTTATCCTCTGGAATTTTTATCCTACTTCTTTCAGCACACAGCTTCCTTCTGTGTTTGGTACTGTCCTGCAGAATGGAGAACAATTTTTGTCCTTTTATCTTCCGCAGGATAAAACCAATTGTTTGTAACTGCATACTTCTTCCTCAGGTATCCAAATGCTTTCTCTGATGTGAAGAAGTTACTCTAAACACTGGTGTAATCTGTTTTCATTTCTCGTGCTCCATTTCTTCCGACTCATCCAGTTCTTTCCTCTCTCCATCTTCTGTCTCTTTTCTTAATTATCTGAAATTCATAATCTAGAGTACAGCTGACAAAACTGTTTTGGTTCTAGAATTCCTTGAACTTTTCTGTTGCAGATTCCTATCCTACCCTTTTCCCAAAGTTTTCTTTCCTGTCTGTCACTCACTGATTCCACTCCAGTGAACATACCTTTTCTCTTTTGGCAGAGCTCATTTACAAATCCTAAATGTTCCTCTCTGTCAGTTTACCTCTTTGTCTCTTCTGTTACCGTTGTTCTTCATTCCCAGAGCTCTTTTCTGTCACATCCTTTGCTTCTAGCCTGTTACTACTTTTCCTTAAGCTATTTCTGCATTTCATTCATATTTAATGTTTCCACAGTTCTAACATAAGTATAGTCACTTCCTTAACCTCCCAGCATACGTAATTTCTTCTGCCTGAAATACTCTCTTTTTGAAACCACATATTGCTTTGCTACCATATGCTTACCCTTTTCTTGGGGATGTTTAGCAGCCAATATACATTTGCTTCTTATCCTTTACCTGCCATGTGAATTTGTAGAAATCTTCATGTTTTCTTAGGATTTGGTACAAAAGCTAGATACACAAAACCATGATGTACCACATGAAATTGTATTGTAACAAAACCCCCGTATCAAAGATAACTTCATGTGTATTAGGATGCTGGGTTTGATATTTTTTCCTGGTCTGTTTCCAATATAATAGTACACAGCAATGTGGCAGATAGGAAAGAGTAACTGTTAGCACCAAACCTAATTTAATTTTCACTGATATAACCTGAAGGAAACAAAATGCTTAAATGTTAAAGCATTTTCACCAGCTCAGTAAGGATCTCTTCAGAAGAATAGATACAGACATGAAGGGACTGACCATCTAGAAACCTCAAGGTCAAAATTATATTTTCATTCTCTCATTTATTTGGTGCTTTGTTTATCTCTGAGTAGGTTGTGGGGTTTTTCCCACAGATTTTTTTTTTTTTTTTTTTGGAAAAAATGCATCCAATAGTCTATTTTCAGCCCTTGAGTGCATATATGAAATTTGAACATAAAGTACAGCAAATTTGAAAGACATGTAAATTTAACTTTTAGAGAAAACTAGAGATGTAGTGTTAGCTTTTGGTCTTCTGACAGAATATAGGGAATTTGAATCATTATTATCTAACTTAACAGAAAGGTCAGAAATTTACTTATGGATATGTTGTATTCCCTAACAGAGTCTGATTTCATATGAGGTATTTTTCCTTTGAGCAGAGTGTGAATAAGCAGCAACTTTGTCACATTTTCAAGAACTACTGGCAAAGTTCAAGAAGCTATAAACTAGAGAGAGAAGCAATAAAATAGTAATAAAATTGTTAACATTATCTATAATTAAACAGATTAACAGCCCACATTTTAATATTCTTTGGTTGCGTTGGTTTTTTGTTTGTTTTTTTCACTAAAGCATTTGCCATTTATTTAGGAAATTACAACTACCAGTATTACAACAAGATAGTGCTAACATATTTTAACGACCTTAGAGTTTTTAGTTTTTCTCCTCTCTATGTAAATTTTTTAAAGACTCTCATAATATTCTTTTTGTTTGGCTTGAAATGTGTCACTGGAATTTTTTTCTTTCCTTCTTTACATATGCTTCATAAACAGGTGCTCCAGACAAGCCTGTAATTTTTCTGAATATTTGTTTAATCAAATGCATTACTTGAGCAGAAACGGGCTATTGCCTTTCAGTTAAATTATTAAAATCTTATTTTTATGAACTTGTTAAAATTGAAAGACTTGGTTTTCAGGAGTGACTTCTAGCTTAGGATTCATCTTCGGTGGTTTGCTTCTCTCTCTCCCCACCAAAAAATGCTTTTTGCTTCTGCAGTGCAATCAAGATGCTAGATGTTTCATATCAGAATTAACCTGGAGTTCATGTTTTGTTAGGGCTGCTTTGAGTGTAAAAACACTTGCACAGATCTAGCCTTCGCTAGTCATTTTCCTAAACTGTTCTGAGTCAACCCATGAACTTTTCTTACACATCAAAGCTCACTTCCAACTGGGCATTAAAATCAGCTTAAGCCATAACAGATTCTGCCTGATGTGGGGCACCATCTGCAACATTTCTAGTACCTTATTGAACTTCTTTTCCACTTCTTTATCAGCAATTAATGAATGTATGTGATATGAAATAAAAGCATTTGAATTTCCCCCGTGATTTTTACAGGCTACAGAATATGAAGTGTGACTATATAATTGTCTATTATTGCTATGTCTGTTGCAAGTAATTTTTTTTTAATAATGTAATGCACAGCGTTTTAGAAATCTTGTGAACTTATTCTACTACTTCAGAATGTTTTTTGCCTTTTGGCTTACTATTTTTTCCTTCGTTTCCTGACTTAAGTTACATTATTACTTCACCTGCTCTTCCCTCTTGGTCATTGCTTTGGTCCAATGTTTGTACTACAACTGCAGTCGTATCTCCAGAAAACTTATGGATGCCAACAGCTTCTCTCCATTTACACAGCCCTTACTCCTTAACCTTTAGCGCAAAACACTATACAGAGTTTATGAATATGAAGGAATTATGTCATCAGATATCACTATGCCTAAGATCACCAGGTGACTTGAGAGCTCTAGTATAGAGACAGAAGGTAGCGACCTACTGTGCACGCTGCCAGTGATTAGAAGGACAGTCTCTTTGGAAGAAAGCTGCCTTACAGCAACCTCTATTTGACAGTCCTAGTTGAGATGCTAAATGCTACGTGATAGAGTGCTGTTATGAAGTGGTCTAATCAGTGAGTCAAAAAACAAACCTGTAGTCCCATCCAGCAGTTGCTATGAGGATAAAAATAGTTTACAAATAAGTTTGTGTACATACAGATACAAATGTGTTTCTAATTTAAGGTGACTCACCATTTTCACATGGATAATCACCTTAATGGCAAAATGATATAATGATGCAAGGCCCAAGAGGCCACTGTATCCAACCTTATCAGAATATTTTCATCTCAACCCAAAACTTTAATTGCAAAGGTTTATCCTCATCTGTTCACTGCCGCTTTTTTAAATCCATTTTGTGACAATCAGTAAACACTTTTTAAAAATTAATGGTGATCTCAGAGCAGGTCAGCTGGCTTTTGGCTGACCCTGAGATGACTAACAAGTGGCAGCATATGTTATGTTTCTAGATCTAGCAGGAGGAGAAAGCTCATGTTTCATTTCCGTCATGATTTGTGGGGCTCAGATTTTTTCAGGCATTTTGTTGACAGAAAGTGTCAAATATATGAGCTTTAAAGAATTTTCTTTAAATGTATTTGTTATATAATGTAATACAGCAGTGCCTTTTACAATATATCCCTTCGATGGTATAAGTTTACCCGTAACTAAGAAATACATTAATTTCACTGTGCCATCAACTTCTTTCTCTATTTTATTCACTGACTCATTTGTAATGATCAATATAAAATAATTGTTCATTACTTCTATCTACAAATATCATTCTTGTATATAAGCACTAATAATTGCTATGTGATTATGTAGCCTGAGCCTGCATCTGTCTTAACATCTTTTCCTCACCTTGTGAACCATGCTGATATAGTCAGTTTTTGTAATGCAGTGGTGTTTAGTGATCACTCTAAGTTTCAGGGCTCTTTTGTGGTGTGAATTCTCCAAAATCAAAGACAGTCCATATGCCAGAAAGCTTAATCACATGCTAAAACACAGCTGACAGGCAGAACCAGTGATCACTGCAGAGAGAAAACCAAGTGAAAATACTGCCTTATTTTTATTATTCAAATAGAATGTGACCAGTTACCAGCTTGCCCTTTATCATCTGGTAATTTTCCATGAACACTACAGTATGCGGGTTCTGAACAGGAGTTTTATTTACTGCACAGCAATGACTGCATGGGCTGTTTCTGTGAGGATGTCTTTTATATAGGGGGGTTCAGTGGAAATAAAGATACAAATGATGAAATCAAAATGGACAGTTGCATGATGAAACCTGTAAGCATAAATATGATGATTAAAAAACAGAACAAAACGTTTAGTGGTCACCAGAAATAAGGAATTGTGATTTGGATAGAATCATAAAACAGGTCTTAGTAATGGGGTTTTCATTGACTGAAGTTACTCAGCGAAAGGGAGTTTGCAACTGGAAAAGAGCTGAGGATTTAGATCAGACAGTTAAGAAACATCAAATGTAAAATAAAGCAAGAGGGGTAAGTAAGGAAGGAGAAAGAGAAAATGAACTATTTCTTTCACTTTGGGGAAGGCAAACACGCAAAGTATGTAGAGTAAAATGATGCACTTATTGCTCTGAGGAAATGCAAACATGTTAACAGTGTGAAAAAAAGGAGTGACTGTCTGCTTTGGTCTCTGCCTAGTTCAGAAATGAAAAATGTGTTTTTCTTAAGATTATAATTCAGGTAGAAAGGGACCTTAGGAGGCCCTAATTCAACCTCCAGCTCAAAGCAAGGTCAGTTATGATTTCAGATTAATATTTTAATAATTCACATAAAAATATTTATAAGCCAGTTCATAATAATCTCACATCAGAAGATGAGACCTAGTACTACTCCTGTCATAGTTTAGAGAATCTGTGCCATCATATATGTGATGCTCCTCTGGATGTGCTTGCATGTAACAGCTAGCAGACATTACACTGACCTTTTTCATTCTTAAATTTTCTGGTATAAAAGATACAGCATCTCACAAGCAACTCCTTTAAGTGAGAATGGATTGTTGTATATCAAGATATGCAAGATTCTTGAGCTCCAAAAGAGACTCAACAAGGCATCTAAAATACAGTCTGACTGTATTTTATCTATCAGGTCCATCAGCTGTAAAAGAACTAGGCGATGACATGTCATATCCTGTTCTCTACCTTCCTTCTGTACCTACTTAATGTCTGAATTACTTATAATGCATTATACTGAATACTAAGCAAGACTTGATGGAGAGAGATGGAAATATGGGAAAGTTCAAGGAATGAATGAGACATGCTAGTCAAAGCAAAACAAAGTCCAATGGCAGTGTTCAAGGGAACAATGTGATTGTATTGGTTGGTGTCGTAGGAATTGGCCTCAGACAGTTGCAACCTGACTATGGGCAAGTTTTTTTGTGTTTATGGTAGAATGTGGAAAAGAAATACTTTAAACAGGATTTTTGAAGGACAAAATGTTATCTTCATAGTGCATGGCAAACAACAGGGTGGGAAGTGGCCATGTCAGAGTTTTACTGGTCTTGCAGAAAGACGTCTGCAAGGGACTCCTTCATCCACATAACTAAAACTCTTACTCAGTCTCTTTGTACTGAGCCCTTTCACATCAAACATAGCAAACCTTCAGTGACCCTCTTTGCCACCCTTTATAGTGTATGTGGTGTGTTAAAAATGTATCTCTTCCCGACTCTAGTGAAGTCACACACTCTTTATAACACAACATCTGATTAGTCTGGCGAAAGTCTTTTGATTGGGCATCTCCTTGGATGTTACTCAGTTTTGATTGTGTGTATACAGCTTACACATTTTTGAGGATATTTCCACAGTTCTTTATTCTAAGAACTATACTATATTTTTACAACATCCATTATCATGAAGGTTTGATAGAATCCTTCCATATTTGTTTTTTTGAAAAGTATATTCCATGTGTAGAGCCAGCCACTGTTACACAACCTCTCTATCTATCCTGCTGGAGTGTTATGTAAATACTAATATAAGAAATAAGAAACCAGTGCCTCTGTCAGTGGGTGACTGATGCACCACCTTCTTATTTGAGGAAAATTATTTTGTCAAAAAATCCTCACCACCTCTTTAAAGTAATCTTACTACAGATTTTCATTGTTTCTTGTAGAAATGGATCTTAAAAACCTACATATACAGTGTGATTCTCTTTATTGTTAGAACAGCAGCAGTCTTGTTAGAACTGCACATTCATGCAGGCCTCAGTTTCCCAGCCTCGTTGATGATGATTTTAAATGTCTCTTCACGCTAGCAGGTAAATTCACTGAGTGAATGGGACCATATTCGTGACTAGATCATTTTGCCTAGTGAAAAAGAAAAAAAAAAATAAAAAGGTGTGACAGCAGCTCACGACATCTTAAAAATTAATTCCTCCTTCCACAAATAACCAACCAAAGAGAAAGGGGCTTTTTCATTCAAGCCTTCATACTGAGAGCTAAAGCCTTGTTTACAATAAGTAAATACTTTTAAGGAGTTATCAGAGGACTTCAAAATGCTGTAACACCACAAATTTATCTTTATGTCCAGTTCCTCTTTATCATAGTAATCATCTGGCAAGATTACAAAAAGGTTTGTTTGTCTTAGCTCAGCCTCAGAATACCTTGTAAACACCTTTACACTTCTACGTATCTCAGCTTCCCCATGTTTAAAACAGAATGATAGCTCTTCACTGACTGAAGGACACTTGTGAGGTTCATCACTGTTTTTCACATGGTTTTTATGACAATCACCATGAAATCGTACAATAAAAATCATGTGAAAATGTAAAACTATGCAGCTTTTGGTTGAAGAGAACACTTGACAAAATGGAAAATGTCCCTGCTACATAGCACAGATATCCTATGACTAAAATACATATTGAAGTATAAAAAGGATAGAATGCAAACAGTATCTAAATGATTGATTAACACTTCTAAAAAGAAAATTAGCTTTTCTTTTAACTAATGACTGAAAATCTCTTAAACCAAGGAACAATTCACTTTAAATGTCATGGTATAAAAATTCAAACAATAAATTCAAACAACAAATTCAACTATAAATGGAATTTTCAGTTGAAAGTCCACATGCCCTTCCGCTGATGATACAGAGAAACTGCTTTTTATGTGAATAGCAGTCAACAACAATGAACTTTTGCTTCTTTTGTTCTTTGGCAGAGCAACTGTAGTTTTCTTTTGTGTGTTTCACTTCTGGGTCTTGCACTTTGGTTATGTTGTTGCTATTTTTAATGGGAGTACAAGGAGTCTTTATTTGATGGTCTACATATAATAAAGCTATACACCAAATTACCACTGCTGACTATAGAAAATATATTTTCTTCGTATGATAGTGCAGTTTGGGATTGGAGACAACTCAGGGACCAATGGCTAAAAGCATAAAATCCAAAGAATTCTGAAAGAATATTTTTTCTTGATGCTCAAAAGATGGCTAGAGAATATTTTTTTGCCACTGAGGCATCTTTGAGATGTGAGAAACATTAACAATGAGGAGGGCTTTAGGTCAGGATCGCTCTGCATCATGGATGGCATTATCTGCTGATTTAGCTGAGCTGAAAACTGCTGAAAAATAATCCTTTTTGTGCCCTTGTCAGTGGCTTTGGCCTAGAGTAATAGAAAATCAGCTTTACCTGAGTCAGATAATCATTACAAAATGAATTTTGTTCTTGACTCACAGAAATAATTGGGAGAAAAAATATATTTGATAGGTGTGATGAATATTATTTCAAGTTCAAGCTTACTGAGATGTATAAAATACTAAGTGCTGCTGGTAATTGAGCAACTTTATGCAACTGTAAATTAGCTGCTTGAATTGAAAATAGATGATTACTGAAAGCGCTTTTTCCCCCTATAAAACTTGCTGTTCTCCTTTTCCTTAGCATTCACCAGGGGCATTCAGTTAATCATACTGAGGTCTCTCCCTTAGTGCTGCAGTAGCTGATTACCCAGCAGGAGGGGCAGTTCCAGCAGGGTAAGTCAGAATGGTGTTGGTCGTTCCCTGGGGAGGGACATCCTGTAAAAACACCAAGGTTGAGAACTGTCATATTCACAGCAGTAGGTGCATTTTCCTCAGAAATTAATGGAGCAAGCTGGGCAAAAATGTTTTTAAACTACATCTTCCCTAGAGTAAGATGCAAATTCAAAGCTCTTTTGAAGCATTGGAATGAAAGTTGAAGATAAGACTTTTTAGTTTTTGACATTGATGATATAGGCAGCACTAGCACTACGAATATTAAATTGAAATGGAGGATAAGTGGGGCAGATGTTATTCAAGCAGCTCCCAAACAGTCCTAACTATTTCAGAGCTAGTTTAGCTAAGGTACTTGTAATTGTGGTTGTTATTATTGCAGAATACCTGTCATAGATTTCATTCCTTCAATTTTTTATTAATTGATCAACAATGCTGGGGTTTTTTCCTGAAAAAAAAGGATTGAAAGTAATCTTGCCAGCTAGACTCCCATCCAACAAAGAGGGTTTGAAAAAGGAGTGAAGCTTTGAGATGCAGAATTGTTTTTCAGCAGCAGTCTCTGTGCAGTTCAGCAGCAAGCAGCAATTTTTGGCTGCTTTCTCTATTGTAGGCAATGCAGCACCAAGCGATTGTGATCTGTTTACAGAAAGATTTTACAGAAACATTGAGCAAAGGCATAAGAAGAGTCTGTTTATTCTCTAATACACAGCTTCTACAGATTTTTTACTAATAGAGCCAGTATCATCTCTTATAGACTATGTGAGGCCTGTACAACCTGGTTGCAAGTTCCCTCTCCCACGTGTTTTCAGCTCCTACGGTCTTGCCCTCTTTTCTTTGCTCCAGCTCAATGTTACATTTTGTCCTTCTCATTTGATTCCTCTCGAAGCTCTTACACTGTGTCTATTACCACTGGGTTATAAGAACACGAATGGCCAGACCTGAAATCTTCCTAGCCTAACATACTGTCTCTTTGTGGTCAATGCCAGAGACCTAGATAAGAGCTGAAAAGAAAAAGGAAAGGAGAAAAAAAAAAAGGAAAGAAAAGAAAATTTTCTCCATTAATTTCTTTATAGTCTCCAGTAATACCTAGCTCAAGGACTTCCTGTGTATAAGAATATTCCATTAAGCTTACACAGTCAGTCTTCATTCCTTCTTTAATCAAAAGGCCCTGCTGACCCTAACTGGCCATCCATTCCCTAAAACAGAATTTAAAATGTCACTGAAAATGTGCAGAGACACAAAGCTTGGTTTTCATTTGTACATATTTTTATTGCATCTGTCCAGTAATTAGTATCAAGTAAATACTACTACAAAGTCAAATCTGTAGTTAAACTAATGACCTTTAAAATCATTCTAGCATACTCTATAAGTCATTAACTTTCATAAAATATTACCCCCAATTTCACTTTTCACCATATCTGTTGAAACATTTCCATCTGACTTTTATTTAATGCATACACATATTTGATAAACCATAAATGAAACCTTCAATATTAGATTTATTTTTCAAATAGCTTTTATTTCCTGTTTCTGCTTGGTATACGTAACATGTTTTCATATCCATAAGTAAAATATAGTCTGATATTTCTAGAAAACGGGAACAGCGTATGAGATGACAAATGTGAAAAGTGACGTCAATTAGGAGTTCTGTGTCACCAAACAGTATATAAATACTGGTGTCATATCTCCAAAAGTCAAGTGACAAAGCTTTCATTGTTCTTTAATAGGACCCAGTTGTTCATGAACATATGGGAAGCTAGCTTATTAATAAAATTTTTCTTCCCTAGTCGTCTTAATTCTGCCAGATTGTAAATTATGCACCCAGAGTGAATTAGAGTTAACTCGCTATTTCCAGACATTTTGAGAGAATTGTTCTATAAAGAAATTAACCTAGGAGGTTTCTAGCTTCTCTCCAGACATTTTCCTAAGTAAATTCATTGCATACTTCTAGCAATGTGCTTAAGGATAAATATACTTTAAAACCCAGTGTGAATTAACAGGAGATTGATATGTTGAAACAAAAAGGATCTTAGTAGGCAGGAGATCTCAAGTATCTAATCAGCCCACTCATAGAGGGAGACAGGTCCAAGTCAAAACTCTAGACTCAAAATTCCCTAGGCCCTGGCCTACTGTATTTTGCAATGCAAACCTCAGGAAAATTTTGCAGTCTGAGATAATTTCTTTTAACACCTTTCAATTAGTTCCAATTTAAATTGTAAAATAAATGTTGCATTAAAGTCTGCACGTATATTAAATATTCACATTTACACTGATTCTTACGGTAAAGGAGTATACCCTCCCTGACAGCAACACCTTTTAATATATTGCAGTGTTTAAATTTAGATATTTGAGGCTCCCACTAGACAACAAGTTATTAAAGCATCTGCCTTTCCATAAGCCATTCTGTTCTCTGCCATTCCACATGTCCTTTTCTACTTCACCAGGCAAAATTGCCCAATCTAAATTTCAGCTCAAGTGTTTGATGGCTTTCACGCTGAGCTCAAACTGTTAGTGCTTCCCTGAGAGAATAGAATTGAAATGGGATTTAATCTAAAATAACAAAATAGAATAAAGGTTTTACATATAAATAAGTAATGCCCTGTATATTTTTATGCACACTTTTCTTTTCTGGATTTTGCATGCAGTGACGTTAAATGTTAAAATGCATAGATAACCCAAAGCTGACAGAAGAGAACATTAGTGCATGTTGCCTGTGTGCTCAATTAATGCCTGTCCTAAAGTATATTTTAATTCAAATCCATAGTAATTGTTGCTGCAAAATTTATTGCAAAAAATAGTATTTCTATTGCTACCTTTGTTTCAGACTGCTCGGTGCTTGTTTGCTTTTTTTTTTTTTTTTAATGGTATTTTCAAATAACCTTCCACAGTCATTACAAGTACATTGTCTGGTATTTTTGATAATGATAGTTGGGATTTTTTATGTTCACTGTTCATGGAAGAGTCATGTTTGGAGCTAGGTTTTTTCATATAATGTGAACGATTCACTTTATAATAATAAAATTATTAACTACTTGTTAACAATAGATATTTCAATATTTAATGATGGGTTACTGAAAATAATTCTGGACTTCTGCAGTAAAAAATTATGGGATTGACTCCCACTGCTAACTAAAATCATGTGCTTGATGAATGAAACAGAACAGGGTCAAGCTGTTGTCACTTACCTAGCCATTTTTCCCACATCTAGATAAATGACAGTTAATCACAGCTGCTCAGATAACAAAGGCTTTAGTTTTCTTATCGTCCTTGTGGCAATGAAGGTTTACCACACACTGGGGAGCAGCATCACCAGCAGGTTGAGGGAAGTGATTATTCCTCTGTATTCAGGACTTGTGTCCAGTTCTATCCCCCAGCTCCAAGAGAGAATAACAAACTGAGTATGATGTATAAAGGGAAGCTGAGGAAAGTGGGTTTCTTCAGCTTGCAGAAGAGAATACTAAGAGACGATTTAATTACGGTTTTCAGCTATAACATGGTGGAGAACATGGAGATGCATCTCAGAGATGCATGGTAAAAGGACAAGAAGTAATGGTCAGCAGCAAAAAAAGTTCCAAATAATGTAAAGTTTGGTTTTGTTTTGGTTTGGGTTTTTTTGCCAGTCAGGAGGGGGCTAAGCTGTGGAACAGGGTGCCTCAGATATTCAAAACTGGACTGGAAAAAGCCCTGGGAAACATGTTAGAACCTTGGAGTAGGGGACTGGGCTACATAATTTCCAAAGATCCCTTCCAACCTAAACTGTTCTGAGATTCTGTTCTGTGATTCATCCCACAAATAAATTTATAAGAAAAGTCTTTGAAACCCAAAAGTTTCACTCCAGGATTCACACCATTAAGAATGTCTTCAGTTACTGATTCCCTTTTTTAACTCCATGATTCTGTTCTGCAATCTACACACTGTAGATAATTCAACTTCATTGTATTTAGGCTTTACTGTTCTAATTGTATTATTTGACACCAAGCTATTGTGGACGTCATACTGTAATAGAAAGGCAAACTTCAAACATTCCGTAAGGCAGTCATTTTTCCAGATATTAAATATGAGCATAATTTTAGGAGAACAAATATTTAGCTATGCCGTATATGACCTGATAACTGTGCATATATAGGTCCAAACCACTGACTGCTAAACTTAATACAGTTATATGTGTCCCATGTCACTCAGACAGACATGAGATGAAACTCATGTGTGGAATAGCCAGCCTTCCATTTAACTCTGTGAATAACAGATCGAACACTGGAATTCAAAAAGCTATAACCTTAGGAAGAGTAAAAAAAAAAAATTAAAAAAAATTTAAAAATCAATTTAATTTCATTGTTCCATAAGACAGGATAAAATCGTAAATTCTTCACCATGCAAAGTGGCAGGGCATTTTCTCAAGAGGCTGAAACTTGTTAACGAGCTGATCATGAGCTGCCATTAAACTTTAAACTGTGCAAGATTAAAATTCCAATCCTATCTAAATTTACTTTCTGAAAGAAGTCTCCCTTTTCACCAGAAAACTGTTTTCATAATCTTTTCTTTTACATGAAAACACTTATCAGTTGGTGAAGTATGAGCCTATAGCATGGTTATTTCATTAATTGTTAGCTAATCGGACTGTTTAACCATACTTTTTTTTCAAGGAAAACAAATTCTACAGAACACAAATAAATTGCCTCCAACAGAACTGTGACCCAGAAATTTCTGTAATTTTCTAACTTCACTCAAATTCCAGAACGGGAAATGTGAAGTTGTTTCAGTTTACAGAGTAAAATCAAAGTCATGCCATCTATTACTTCTGTGAATTTGAACAGGTAGCCATTTATTTCATCAGTCATTTATATTTCCCGCTCATGCTTGCTCAAGCAGAGTCCTGTGAGGTGAGGGTGGTTCTCCAGCCTTGAGCAGCGAGCTCAAGGGATGATTTCCAGCCTAGGAGCCAGAGCAGCGGAATCCCAACAGGGCACAGCTTCTCCTGTCCACCAGCGTACAACATAAAGGTGGAAGGCTGTTCTAAAAAGGGCCCCTTATCAGAAACAAAGGACAATGATAAAACTACTTATCATCCATTCTACTGTATTTCCTATATTTAACAATACACTATACATGCTGTAGGTGGTATAAACATACCATATTTTCTAGTCTGGAAAGTGTCATGAGTCATTTTTTCTTATCTACTCTGTAGCTTTTTGCAGCTTGGCCCGTACATCCCACTTGTGCAAAACTCCAAACTTCAGTGAAACATCATTTCTTTTGCAGCCAGCAATTTAACATTCCAGTGGGCTGGTAAGATGAGCACTTCAGAGAATGGTTTGATTTTCCTGATGTGAAATGTCTACATAGGGCAAATGTAGTAAATTACTTACTACCTTTGGCTACCATGCTCAGCTGAGGAAGCTGAGCTGAAGTATTATTACCTTCCTTGATGACATGAAGTCATTAAAATACTTCTCTGTGGTTTGAGATATAATTTTAACACTCGCAGGAAATAAGAGTTTTAGAAAGTGTGGTGCTGTCAGCTTGTATATTATCAGACACACAGCATGTGCCTGCAAACTTCATTGGAACTGTTTAACTTTGTGAGGCGTGAACAGTGTGAAGACTCCATAAAATGTATTCTGAAAAAAAGGAACAAAACCATAACTGTAGTAAAGATTCAGATGTCATAATTTTATTTCTGGTAGAAATGAGAATAATGGACATTATTCTTGAAGGAGGATTATTATTTATCCTTTCTTTTCTACTTTATGTTCCACATCTGCGAAGCACAAAATCACAAAAATTGTCATTAATTTCTTTAATCTAGAACCTTTCTGAGCCTTCGGGACAATTTAAGTTGTTGAGGTTTTGTTTGGTTTTTAATTTTTCCATCAACTTTTATTATTCTGCTGAGTTAACTGCATTAATGAAGAATAAAGTGTAAAAAATTAGACATTGTTTTCATAAACTTTTTAAGGACATCTTAAGGATACTAATATAATTTTTAGTGCTGTGTATTGAAATAATGTAGGCAGGTGAGTAGAAATCTCACAATAATTGTATGTGTGACCCTCAGTGTAGGCATTTTTTGATTTTTCCTTTTCTGTGTAACCTCGCATATTGCCCATTTCCCCAATTTTATTAATATCCTGTGGATACAGTGCTTATTTGAAGCTGAATGAAAGTCCACAAAGTCCCAATTATTTTGAATTTTGCCCTTGTTTGATTAGAGTGCTATTGTCTGTAATTTTTACACTTTTTTTGAATCTTCAAAGTGCATGATTCATGCCTTGAAAATGGGTTGTTTTGTGTTACCCAGTGCTGCCTTTTTTATCCCTGCCAGTTATAACCTGATAACCTGATTTCATACTGTGCTTTAGCACAACAATACAGTCATCAAACTAAAGCAACACAGTAAGTGGGCACATTAGCCATCATTTTACTTGATCACTTGGGAGAGATTAAATTTATTCATTTTCAGAACAGATAATGAAATATTTAAAACATGTTAGAGTAAACGGTAGCAGCATTTTGAAGTTCTGACATGCTCTTTGCCAAAGCAGTGTATTATATACTGCACATGTAAGACTCTTGTGCAGATGTTTGGGAAATTTCTGCAGATTTGTTGTTCGTTTTTTTGTTGGTGGTTTTTGGTTGTTGGTTTGGGTTTTTTTTTTTTGTTAGACTCATTTGCATTTAGTTTATCTAAAGTGAAATCCATTCGATTTTATTGAACTGTAATTCTGGTAATTTACAATATTTACATGCTGTGGTTAGATTGAAATCAGTCCTTAATTCAAATTCAATCTAAATTTACAGCATAGTAATTAGGGCTTTGTAACTGACACTAGGGGCCTATTGATTTAATGAAAAACTTAACCTTACAGTAAGTGTTTAATTAGTTGCTGCAGTAGATTCCGCGCTGTCCTAAATTGTGGACTTAAGAGAATTAGGTAGTAATTTAAATTACATTACTATATAAAGATCAGAACTATTTTTTAAAAGAGCGTGTAGCCCTACAGATGAATTAATTTCTCAGTCTTTGAAAAGGATAACCGAAAAAGACAGTAATGAAAGCAATTGCCTACGCTGCTTGAATTCAGGTAAAGCCAAGATTGGCATCCTGGAAATGACTGCCTACTTTGGTGAAATACTCATTTAAAGAGTTAAGGAAAAAAAGAAAAAAAAAGTCAGTGAGATTTTCTTCATGAAAATTTTCCCCAGAAGATAAAATATGAAATAATATATATCACTACATATTGAAGGTGTCCACTTGAAGCTGAAATGAAGAAAAAAATCCAACTATAAAACCCAATATGTTTGTATTCATAACTGAATAGATATGTGACAGAAAATGGGTGTAAATATCCATTTTATACACAGAAAATGACATTTTCATTTACAGAATACTCCAGTGTAGTAAGCAGATATTGTATTTCTACAGTTCCAAAAAATATCTCAATCTCGATCAATCCCATAAGTGTGCAGATTTAGAAAGAAAGAATTACCAATAACAGCAGGCGTTTCTTCCTATTTCTTCCCCTTTTGTTATGGCTTGGTACAGCATGGATACCCACTCACAACCTGGAAGTGCCTCGGTTATTGTCCAGATCTGCCATTAACATTTTGGCTTGATGTATAACCACTGGAACAAATGACAGTTCCTTATCAACATGTCAGTCCACACTTACCTCCAAGCCCTTGCTAATAAGTTTACCCCTCTTTTACTGGTTAGTAAACCGTCCTGGAGCAGCAGTGACATTAAAGCTTTTTGCCTTGCTACCCATGTGTATGCTCCTGGCCCCTGGCAAACATGAGGTATTTTGTAGTAGGTACTCCTAATATGCAAATTTTTAATGAGTCATAAATTTTATATGCCTAGAGGATCATCTGGAAGGTCAATATGGATTTCTGTAATTGCGATTCTAATATCTATTTGCCTAATCAACCTGAATTCATCACCAGTTTGCACCCTACACTTGCCTTTGTGGGGAAAGCAGAAGAGATTGTTCAGCCGAGCACTACTGTACTATATTGCATATACATAGAGACCAAACTAAGGTTAAAGAAGGGCCCATAAATTTGGCATTCCTTGGCTTTTTTTTTTTTCTTTTTAAGGAGGCCCTTAAAGGCCTTTTCTTCGGGGGACTTCTGCCCCTGAGAAACTGAGCCAGTAACCCTGTTTGTTCGCTCACTTCCTTCTTCTTGGTTCCTAGAACAAGAGAACAGGGATGTCTGCTGGTACTGCGTGCTCTGTCTGGCCAAGAACTGTGCCCTCAGGGACAGGGGAGGTGTGGGCAAAAAGAAATCATATAAGGTGAAAGTAACTGAAGATCAGGAGCCAGCCTAAACTCCATCCATTCCTTTCCTGTTTTCTGTCCCTGCACTGAAATACCATTAGGACCTAGCTCAGTCAGTAGCAATGCTATGGGAGCTATTATGGCAGATAGGAAAAAAGAACAGTGATAGTTTGCAAAATTGTATGTTTTCTGGGACAAAAAAAAAAAAGGAGTAGGAAGGTAATCTGAGACACGGATCCCTGCAGAAAACTAAACTTTTTTTTCCTAACACTTGGTAACAAGACAATTGTCAAATAAAACAATGATTTTTTTTCCCAAAAATAATGGTCTGAAATATGCTTTATAATAATAAAGTGAAGCAAGATAAATATAGCAATAACTTAATACTCACAGCACAGACATGAAGTAGTCTACACATACAATACTAAGGTATAGAGAGACCTTTTTTTTTTTTTCCAGTTTCATAGGCAGTCTGTAGCAATCTGAAGCATCTAACTTCTCTAACTGATTTCATAGAATGTAACATAATAGAAGCAATGAGGCTGGCAACCAGGGATATAAAATCCCTCTTTTTGTTCTGTTCCAGGAACTACACTTCTTCATGATAAGACCTTTTAACAATTCTGTTTGAATAACATCTCTACTGAGCTGCCACTCTGCTGAGCAAGGCCTGGTATGAAATTCAATTTCAATATATTTCTGAAAAACATGCTTCAACTAAACTCCATGTGTTTCACTAAAAGTTTTATTTTACTCAATATTGTTTCTTTCAAAAGTAATAGAATTTTCTTTTTGGTGTCTCACCTGGATTTTTTTTAACCTGCTTATTGTCCTGGTCATGGCTTTTCAGGAACATTCTCTGTGCCTAAATCTGGACATAGTAATATTCACATATGAGATTTTTGCACAAAAGCCATGGAGCTGAGGAATCTGCCAATACACTGTTGGGCTATTTTACCTGTTCTAGTAAGGAGGGGAAAAAAAGTTTATCATTGTCTTTTTTGCCTGCTGGTGAAGAAAGGCTTAAGTAAAACAAAGGTACAAGAGGACAGATATTGACCTACCTCAATATTTTTTGTAAAAATACCTAATCTTACTTTATTCTTTTAGTCGGCAAGGAACCACTAAAATACATTAAAACAATTGATTTTCCTGTAGTCATTGAGTAAAACAAGAATAGAAAGTAGATGTTTTGGTCCTGGACTTGGTCCTTATAGGCTAAGCTACACTGCTTCTCTTGATCTTTATTGTTTTAATGAATAAGTCTGCACAGTGTCACACCAAACACTTTCTATATTCAGAAATGATAAATGGCTTCTGCCTGAATTAGCATTACAGAGTGACACATCTCACCGTCAAAAACAGTTCTCAAAGCTAGAAGCCAATGTGCAGCTTATTGGCAGGTCAAAATCACAACTGTAACAGGCAGATTAGTTTCAAATCTTACTATTTTGAGGAAAAAAGATAATATTTTTTCAAAGATAGCAAAGGGAATACAGCCCCTGAAGATTTGTAACCCATCTGAAGTACTGTGCTACATGGGAAAGAAGTAAAGGCAGAGAAAGGAAAGGAGATGTCATGTCCGTAATCAGGTGCACAAAACTGAAGAAGCCCTGGAAAAGCCCAAATAAAGCAGTGAAATTTAAATAATTATGTACATGGAGACTAACATCAGAAAAGTGAGCAGTTCCATCTTTAAACATACACTGTCTTAGCCATGTTTTCCCACTAGTAGTCCTCTGTGATATAATTTTCCTAGGAAAGGGAGACTGAGACAGAAGACATTTAAAGAGTCCTAGAACCACCCTCAACCTACACTGCTTTTGCCAATGATTACTACTTTTGATGAGTCAGCACAGATTATCAGCAAAAGCAACTTCATTGATCAATATGATAAGAGTGATTTCAGCATGGAAATTGGCCATTTATTTTTACTCTATCATTCCTTTACCCTTTAGTAAGTTAAAACATAATGAAGGTATTTTATAATATTGTGGGTAATTCCTAGCAGTTTGCAGAAGTAGGCTCAGCACATTCAACTTTTTTTGGTTTTCCTGTGTAGAACTACCAGATTACAAGCAACATTACCATCATCTCCATGGGCTGATCTGAGGAATATTCCCAAGAAAAATAAGTTAACTGGTGGATTTTTGTGTCCTAATGATCCTTGACTTTGCAATATGCCCTTTTAGGAAACACAGTTGAAAATAACTTTCATTTACCACAAGGTGCTTAAAATTTTGCTGAATTTTGGCAGATGGCCAAAGTGATAGTCTGGCTTTCAGGACAACAGAATGCAGAGGTTGTTTAAAGACATTTTTTGTTTCTTCAGTCTCCACGTTTACTGGAATGGAGAATACAGCCACCTTTGTTAGGGAACACAGTGAATTATTTCAGAAACAACAGATCATTCTGTCATCATGCAGTGGATAAATAGAGACACAAAATAAAAATTAAATACATGCTTCTCATGTTGTCAATATATTTCAAGTTATATGCTCAATCTATAATGAAATTTTTGTTTATATATAGCAGAAAAAAACCCAATTATTTGAACCAGCATAACAAATGTTCGTGATTTCCTACCTCAGAAAAAGGCAGATTCGTGCCATGACTCTCTGTGACTTTCCACAATTCATGCCATGACAACATGCTCTGTGGTTTTGAAAGGTTAATCGCCACCCAGTACAGGATGAAAGGAAGGGAAAAGTGATATTATGTGACATTTAAGGGTTGCATTATCCTGCTTTCTCTCGGACTTTAGGGTTTTAGGACTGCCCATTTTTTTTTTTCATATAAAACAAATCTGTACTGAAACAAAAGTACGTTTTAATAGAACTTTAAAATTGCTCAGTAGCAAAACAACTTATTCCTGAAACAAAATAGCCCTGTTTCTTTTGGGATACTTTCAGACATGTCATGCCCAATTCAAATAACAGCAAGGAAAAGGAACGCATTTTTTCCTCTGTCGTCTGATCGTCACTTTGCTAACTCATATTTTGGAAAATGAATTCAGTTTCCTTCTGTTCCAGCTCAGAAGAGATCTGAATAAATACCTATTCATTCCAGGGGAATACTCTGACTCCAGACTTTGCTGGTGTCAATTGCTCTTGACCTTCACCTGTTACTTTTGTTCCTTCTGCTGAGTGAATCTAGAGTGACTGCAGTTGAGTGCCCTAGCAATTGGCTTGGCTTTGTGTCACTAAATGTATGCAGCTGTTCTATATAAAATTAAAATTAATTAAGTAATGTAATTAGATAAGCAAAACCAAAGAACCTCATCCCAAACCTGTTGTAAAGATTCAGGCTAGGTATGAGCAGACACCAAAGCTATCCTGAAGTCTGACAGGTGAGACAGTGTGATTTACGCCAGTTGTATGTTATTGCTGTACCAGGAGAATTTCCTTGGTATTATCCAGCTTCTCTACAAACCTTAGATCCCGCAGGAACAGAACACTGTAAAAAGAATAAAGAAAATTGGCTCTTTTAGACACTACTGTGTCACGATTTTCAAAGCTTGTAGATCATTGGGAACCTGAGATGCCAGCATTGTTAATTTCAGCTTGCATTTGCACTAAATCTTAATAAACTTCAATCCAGTTTTATTTGAAACTCTTCATGGAAAGGATGTATACAAATTTAACATCTAGGGTTTCTTTTCTAAAAAAAAAAAAAAAAGTCCTGCCATTTTATAGTTTTCTAATGGGGTATCCTGTAGTAACATTCATGTTCTAGCCTTCAAAAATTTACAGGCTTATTACACAAGGTTTGGGGAATTGTGTTTGTTGTGACTTAGCATCTTACTACTGTCTGTGAAGTGCCCTTGATGTCATAAAATTGTTTGCATTCTCAAGAACAATGCTCTGTGACTGGAGAAAGGATTTTTTCCTTTATAAATGGATCATTTTGTTGTCATAAAATATCATTGAACTAGTAAACATTATAATAAAACTAACATGCCCTTCTGCTACTGCCAGTCTTTCCCACAAAAGTACACATCAGTGTGATAGGAGAATGAAAGCCAATGTGATATGATAGATTAAGAGAACATGGATATATAATTCCTGGCTGGCGCTAGTTTTTTTCTATAATTAGGCAATTCTTTTTATTTTCTGATACAAGAATTTTCTACTTGTATTTGCATGAGGCAAGTCAAAGACAAGGAGAGTGTAACAGTTTTCTATCTTAAAATGTAATAAATGCTTTCCCAACCTTACGTTAAGTTAAACAGTGCAAAGCTTTCCACAAGATCATAAATGTGATCAAATGATGAGTGCTTTACCCTCCATTTTTAAATTTGTGCCACTTCTGCCCAAGGCAGAATCAGCACAGTTGAAAGTTCAATTCACAAAACAGAAAAAAAGGTAGAAATATTGCAGAACACCTCACTGTATAGTTTATGCTAATAGCTGCTTTTGAACATCTTTTGCATTTCCCATAAACTCCCACCAGATACATATACATATATATGTATGTATATTTATATATTCCCATATATTCCCCGTGCCTCTGCTCTTAAAATGGAATAATAGCTAAAAAGACATTGTAGTATTTAAAATTTAATGAAGAATTTTTGTTCAAACAGTGAAATCCTAAGAACTTGTTTTTAGAATAAAACATTGCTTGAAATCACTCCTCCCAGGACAGTACTAAAAAACATTCTAGATATGCTTTTAATAAAGATGATGTAAAAACAATTAGTAATTTATTGTTATCTCCTATCTTTATGTCAAACATCTAAGCTCTGTGCCAAAGTATTCTTTTCTTGTTCTTTCATCAACGTTGCTTCAGTTATATAATACCTTCTTATTACCATGATATGGGGTTGTGGAAATTATATGTAATAATTTTTACAAACTCTACACAGTTTACCTGCTTCTCAACTTTGTCTCTCTTGTTTTGCCTAAGGTGAAGCTGGTTAAACTTTCGAACACAATAGGATCTCTTCAGTGATCATGAAAGATATTTGTCTCTCTTGAGTCTTTGAAGTCTGCTTTTAGCTAAAGTCAGAATAATCACTAGTTCCCTGTTCAAGTCTGTAATCCTCCTATTTACAAATTATTTAAATCAGCATGGTGGAATATTAAAAATGGAAATATTCCTCGTACCGCAGTTATTATGAGGAAAAAAACTGTATCTAACTAAAATAATTTTGAGGAATTAATAACAGGTCTAATGTCTTAACATCTTTTCTGAAATGATTATTTTAAAGGGCCAACTATAACCACTTCAACTGTTGAAAGGGAACTGTATTTTGTAGAGCTGAACAAGTAAGTCACTAAATTACAGAACATTTGCAAATCCTAAGGTTGTCTGATAGACACCTCGCACATATGGTTCCATAAGAAAAGCTGTTTAGATGTGAGGAGATACATGCTCTGGTTCTCTGAAGGCCAAGGACCTGAGAGGGTCTCCTGCCTGCCTGGCTGACCATCCACACTGTGTGGGGCTCCTGCCTACACTGGCAGAAAACGTAACAGGACTACCTGTGCACAAGAGAAAAACTTTGATTTACTCATATGTGGTGTTTGTTTTCCTGGTTTCTGGCAAAGCAACCTCTCTGCCTTCTTCTGGTACCTGGGAAAAGGCTTTGCAAAGTGCACTGGGGTTTGTGGGGACAAGTCAGAAGGAGGAGAACAACTTGCTTGTAAGCAGGACAGTAGGAAGGAGGATGTAGAAATCAGTGCCGTGTTAAAGGAGAGAGCAAGGGTATTGCAAGAGTAAGACAGAAGCGGCATGACTCAGTGTGGGTAATTGGAAAAGCCTGAATATTTTAGACTAGTGTCAACTCTTTTGTGAAAGTTGTCCTGTTTGACAATATTGAAATTCCTTCTTCATGGAAACTCATTTTTGAAGAGGGAATAGCTATTTTCACCATTACTTTTGAAGTGTTCTCTCTCCATTTGTCTTCTAATTGCATCTAGTAGTTGTTTGTACTGCCGGGATGCTGTACTGTTCAAATCGCCATGAATCTGTGAAGAAATCTGGAATTGTTCATTTGGTTTCCAATGGAAAGAAACCTTGGCAGCACTGTATGCTGTACTTAATTATATAAATTCTGTGGGTTCTTTTTACTATTTATACTAGTTTTATTCTTTGTCACTGTCTCTGAAAACTTTGAATTACTGAATCATTGCCACCGTCACACAGTATAACTCTTAAGAAAGTAATTTTTATGGCATATCATAGTGCCTTGGTCTTTCGTCTGTTAAATGGGGATATTTCTACTTGCTGCTTCTTGCTGTTTGTCCTTCCTGCTTTCTGCGTTCAGATATAGACTTTTAGCTTTTTGGGACAGGAACTGCAGCTAACTACAGAAAAGTGCAATACACATAAAGTGGAGCCCTTCGTATTGTCAATACAGCTGAATTTTAACACAGTGCAAATACCTAATAATTCTTAGGCAATTCATGATTATATAAACAGTCTTTCCATGGTTCAAAATATATGTTGTTTTCTAGGTATAACTGAGCAGAGATGAGAAGGAAACAGTGGACCTAATGCTGAAAATACCTTGAGTTTTTATTGCATCTGTGCTGATTTGAATCTTTGCATGCCATGCTGCCTGTACACCTAAAGTGGTTATTTTTATGGTTCAGATTAAGGTGCAGCAAAAATTTCATGAGCATAATCATACTGGAAAAATGTTGTCTATGCATGGCAGGATTCTCCAAACAGCTGAGCTGGGAAGATTTCTGCCATTGAAGAATCCAATTTCTTCATCCACCTTTCTCCAAAGATATCAAAGCCAATATCTTTTTCATGTAGAATACTTTGTGCACTCCCAGAGGTATGCAATTCTTAAAACCTCAGAGGTTTCTGATGAACATTCAGATAACAATAAGCCTGCTAAATTCATTTTATAATCTCATTAATCTGTGACCATCTTTCCATTTCTGTTTGCAGAATAGCTGAGCGTGTCACTGTGCTGTATTGCTTAAATATCATTATCATGTTTGCTTGATTTCTTGATGTGAATAACTGTCAATATCAGTGAGGTTTTATAGTTTGTATAATTTCATGTTTTGGGAGGTTCATATTTTGGTCACTCATTCTGAGAAGTCAGGATATTTTTTCTTGTACATTCTTTCCATTATTAATTAAGAAAGTAAAAGGGTTTAGGTTTTGTAGAAATCTTCTCAGTAAACATTGTTTACTCATCTTTTGGACAAAATGAGTTAAAAGTTCTATAAATCACAACTTTATTCATCACATAGCTCTTACTAATTTTCAGAGTGCTGTAAATCCTGTATGCTAAAGATGTGCATCCATAGCATATATTATGCCTGAAGCGTGCTTCTGTTCCATCCCAAGCCCTTTTCACATCTACATTGTAGAAATATTATCCTGTCACTCAGGCAAGAACTTTAAGCAAACTCATTAGCACACCAAATTTATGCCTGCACCAACATATATCATCTGCAGTGTAGGCGAGTCCAAGGCGTCTGCACACTGTAACCAGGATGTCCCATCTACTCTGGCATGAAGATTGCAAAGCCAGTTCCAAACAGACAGGAAAAGACACTGCTACAAAGGAAATGTGAATTTATGGAAATGGCGAGGACACGCCAAACAGGTCTACACATGTCCTATGTTCTGGCGATGTAGAAGCTAGTTGGGAAGCAGTGTGAAAACACTTGCAGGATTAAGGATTTTAGTCCAATCCAGCCCACTTGGCGCAATGTGGTTTATGCAGAGAGAATGGGTCCTTCTGATTCCTCTGCATGGCAGACTATTTTCTTAGCTTTTTCCTCCCCCTCCAAAAACTAATGAGACTATTTTCCTTCTTCATACCTGGTCCTAGAACAACCCCAACTAGTTAGAAAAGCAACCAACCACACAGGAGGTCCTGTCCAGCTCTTACAGTCTTGGGCTAAAACATACTTGTTCTATACAGTCTTCGAATGATTCAGCTGCCAAATTCTTAGCAAGTCTTTAGTGAGCTTATGCAGATTGAAATTCCCAGAGACTAGAAACATGTCCACATTTGTGCCGTTTTCAAAGGGTCAATGACAAAATTTCACTGGCACACCTCTTAAGGTTTCAGTTGCCTACTTCAGAGAATGGAAGGTGTCTGACAAACCTAATTATTATGTATTGCTGCTTAATGATGATGTGAAACAAGGCTGTCTATGTTGTGGTTTTTGGGGAATGATCTTTAACAATGTGAAAGTGCTAGCTTGTTAAAATGTTCTTTCCTCAAAAGTCATCAAGCAAATGACAACTGAAAGTTTTGAACTAAAGAGGACCACAACTCAGTCATCGTTCAAATAAGGTAATGCCAAATAGAATAACATATAGTTAGACCTCAAGACATGTTCTTTACCTCCAGGATATTAATGACAAGTGATGAAGAGTCAGCCATCATGCATTTCCATTTAAAGTATGTTCATCATTCTGAATGTGTTAAAGAAAGTGAGGAAAGGCAAATACTTATTAACTTTAATTGGCACTGCATGGCCAGACACTCTTGATTTGCAGTTCTGATTGAAGTGTCTATCTCCATTCTTAAAATAGTTTCATTCATTGGACCTTCCTTGGCAATCAAATCTCTGAAAAGTCTTGCATGTCAGCAGCAACGGTCTAGTAGGCACCATTTCAGTGAAGTAAGTACGAGAGTATTTCCCTTTTTTACAATATTCTGCATCTCCTGTGTTACTCAGTAGCACAAAAATGGTATACTGTGTTGTATGCATTTAAATAATGTTCTCTAGCTTTTACCTCTAATACAAAAGAAACATTAGAAACTTATTATGGGAAACACTAGTTGAAAATGTAAGAAGTGCATTTTAAGTAGATTGCCCAGCAGATAGTGATATTGAGATAATAAATTAAACCAGTGGGACCTCTTCTGTGTTTAATTATTTTTCAACCCAAGTAGGGATGCTGGAAATGGTTTCTTATGTCACAGTTCTCAAAACTGATTAATTTGGGTTACCTTGATTTTGATTCTTGAGACACAAGAAGGTCTGGAATTGGAGAAAACATTAATCTCGCATGTCTGGAAGATCAATGCAAGCCCTCTGAGACAACCAAAAATTAGTGGCACAAAAACTTTTTAGGCATTTTTCAGTAAGTACATGTCTATTCTATGTGCTTTGATTTAGATTACTATTGCTATTGATGTTACCTTTAAGAGTAATTACAATTGAGGCATTCTAAATATATATTTTTATAGGTGTCATGCTAGGCACCACAGTCCTGTATTCTTCTAAATTAAAGACACGGCTAGAAAGGTCCCTGGATATACTATACACAGACCATAAGAAGTGTTTAAAATTCATCTTAGGAAAAGGTTTGACATGAGGGACTCCTTTGGCCTGCCTGAGACTCTCTTAATTTCCCGGGAAACAAGAACATCTGCAGATTGTTACTAGATAGATAAGGAAACACGTTAGGAAGTCTATAAATTATAACAGGAATACTATTTTATTGGCATGTAGTCTTTTCCAGTTTGGAGTGTTTTATCAAAGTCAAGCTTCTGAATTGGAATTGTTACACCACCCATGTATTAAATCTCTTCAGATTAACTGCTTGCATTTGGTATATAAAGAGGAATTTCTCAGCACCCCACAGTTCTTGGGAGCAGTGCTTATATATAAGTGAAGGGGACAATTTCCATTGACACAAATACAGATGTTTTCTGTATGCGCAGCTGTAGTCACTGAGTGCAGGAAGAGCAAGGATAGACCTAATCGGTTCGTGCTATAAAACTGAACTGCATACAATGATAACTATGGGCTGCAGTCTTTTTTGCATAAGCCAAAGATGCTTACAGGCAATCTGCAGAGAACTGAAAATATTCATAGGTTATGTGGCACTAGGACGTTACTGATGTTCTGTGGTGTTCAGAGTTTATTGCCTTAGAACAAGTTACTGCAGAGCTTCAGTAACCATATGACCCTGGGTCGTTTTTGTATGTTATATTGACATCTGTAGTAATAGTAATTATTATAAGAGCTCGCACTTGCATATGGCACTTATAAACTGTACTGGGGAAAAATACCCTTAACAAAAAGTGTCATAGGCTAAAAAAAAAAGTGAAAGAATGAGCAACTCTTTCAATTCAGGACATCAATTAACACTGATTTGCACAGGAATGCATTAGAAAGTACATGCAATATTCACATGCCAAATGAATTCATTAAAGACTAGTGTGATTACAGTGAATGTCAAATGAATTAATAACAATGGGACCTTTAAGTGTTACCATTAATTTCACAGTGTGTTGCTGTTTTATACTTATGGGCTCTGAAGCTAAATGACACTCTACAGTTGCCCTAGTAGATTAATTGTGCATTAATAATCTATGGGTGGGCCAGCAATCTGGTGGGCACTTAGATTTCATTGACACTTGGATACTGAAGAGCATCTTCATTTCCAGTTTTCAGTCAGGAAAGTAATTTTATCTTTAAAAAATGCTCGCACCCTTTCTTCTATATTTGATTAGTGTTCTTAAAGCAGTGTTAAGTTTTTGTATTCTAGGTCCACATTCAAAGTTGAGCTTGATTAAAGAATTAAACCCTTAGTTTTTTCCATGTATAGCTCTCTATCTGTGAAATATGCCAGTGATTTCTGCTTACTAGTAGACATCTCGGTCTGTTCAGGGCATTTGTTTTGCTGCCCAGTATGTAAGAAATTATCTCTGCAGTTCTGACTACTTCTATTTTCCTTTTTAATTTTTTTTTAATTTTATTTTTATAATTATGTTTAGATCTGTTAACTCTAGAAGCCCAACATTGGTATAAATGAATGCTATTATTGAGAGCTCAGAAAGTGCATACCAGCTTATTTACCCAATATTTTTATGTGCCTTGCCTTGAGAGGAATAGGGCTCAACAAGACAGAGGTGAAAAAGAGAAACCTTTTTTTCACAGATTATTAACTAATAAGTTGCATATTTTTAGTCCCAAGTATTGCACTTCTTTTAAAAATGTCATCTAGTACATGTACACACATATATGAGTCCATAATGTAGAGGAAATTATTTTATTTTCATCAGGCCTCTACATTTAGAAAGAAAAATTATTCAGTCATTTTGTTTTTCTTAAATTGCACACTAATATTGTAAGCTGTTGCAAGCAAGTAGACCCCATGAGCCATGTGGAGATCTATTGAAATTAAACATTTAACAGTGTAAGTCAAGATTTGGAAAAAGAGAGGCAGAGAGAGAAAGTGATATTCTGTTACATCCAGAAGTTCTGAAGAAAAGTGTTTGACCAAAAATTTTGTCTCATTTTTCAACTTTGATCACTTCTTCCAATATAAGATATTATCCTTCTTTACAAACCTTCCCTATTTAAAAGTTTTACATCATCATTCCTGCAAAAAAACCTAAATACTATAGCATTTCTAGTTCTAGAAATGTCCCACCTATTAAACACACTGGTTTGACTCAGAAACAATCCGAGCATGTTAAACATGCTTCTACATAGTGATGAGCAGGTACTGCCAGTTTGTGATAATACCACACAGATTATACACACGCGCACACACATAGATGCACATGCAGACTTTGGACTGCATGTTTTGAACTGTGTATGTGGGTGTAGGAAAGTGAAGCCAGATCATCAATCAGAACTTCTTACATTATATTACATAAAGTCATATTTTGCACTTGCTGTAATATTCACAGATTCCCTATTCTTCACCCGCTGATACCTTTAATACTCCTTCATATTTGCTTTTATGTTTGATTTAATGAATGGAGATTGTCACTTGCTCAGGTTAATTCCAGCAAAAGTCAATAACAAAAAATGCATTTCAATTTCTATGTTTTCCAGTGTGTGTATATATATAAATAGCAAGAATTCAGATTTATAAGTGAACTCTAATTTTACTTTAAATTTTATGAACACATCTATATACCTTTAATGGAGGAATAGCAGCAGTCACGAGTAGGGAGAGAAAGGAGGCAAAGGTGCGGGAGCTCCTTCACTCGCCCATTGCACAAGTCGTGGAATGGGCCGGGAGCTCCCAGGCCAGGCAGGAGCAGTGCCCCATCCACAGCCTTCTGGGCTGAAGTCCGGTCTGTTGCTAGTGCTCGGGAGCCCCCTCAGAAGCAGCACAACTGCCAGCAGGGCTGCCCACATCCCAGCCTAGCCGCAGCGAGAGCTGGTATTTTCTCCATAAGCCACATCTCCTGTTCCCTTGCCCAGGTTAATGGAACCTGTCCTTACCTCCCTCTACCTTAGCAGCACTGCTTGAACTGTCTTGTTATGCAAGGAAGTATATTAGGCAAGATTCGCAGGCTGTGGTAAACTGACTGGCTTTAGTAAACTCACTAATAAAATAGTCAACACAGGGAGTTAACAAAATCCTGTACTTACACTATTCTTACTAGAAATGTAATAGCTATGAGGTATGAAACAGGCATAAAAACTTTTCTTCAAAAAGACTGTCACAGAGCAGCTGAATGAAAAATACTGACATTTGGCAGTTGTCATTTCAGATAACCTAGGTATTCAGGATTGATACTGAGAACCTCAGGTTGTGCTTTTGTTTGTGTGAAAGTCATTATAGGACTTCATTGAAAACCTATCTCAACATCTCTGACACTGCTCCAGAGCTCTCCATTTGTAAGATAGTGTCACCAGTTCTCCCATAGAAGTTGAGTGGAAGCAATAAAAGCCTTTATTAATCTTCTTATTAAATATAGGATCTACTATGAGAGTTTTCTTGATGAATTACAGATCTATTCATAGTGTCTCCAGCCTAATTTTGTTGGAGTTGACTGATGGATTCCACTTCACTTGGCAAAGATCCTTCCTCTTGTTAGAGGAATCTGAAAGTCCAATGTTTGGGCTGTCTGTATGGTATTTCATGCATCTGTTAAATGGAAATGGGTTTCCCCTTGCCACAGACATGCAGGATAATGTTTTGATGGGAAGAGGTTAGGGAAATGAGTTTTTCGCCCATTCTGTCATTTCATGTCACTTCTTTTAACATTTGGATACCATCTGCCTCCAGCCTCCCTGTTCAGTAGCCACAGCTGTCTGCCCACATAGTCCCTGCACAGGGTGACAGGCTCTTTGGAAGCTAAATACTGCTCTGTATTTGCCGAGAATATTAGAAGCAGTAGCAACTATCTCTTCCTCACCAGTTGATGGCAGTGGGAGAGTTCAGCCTACTCAAGTTTAAGGCAAGGAGTGCAGACTGACATTTCCAGTTTTACCCTTAAAACTGAGCACAGTCTTTTCTATTTTTCTTCTGCTCTTTCTCTTCTTGAACATCAGATACCTCGGGCTCTCTGTCCTCTTTCACAAAATAAGGACCTACCAAGTGAAATATCTGAAGTAATGAGCAAACCTAGTGTCTGGTTAAGGGGTTTCTCCTGATGTTAGCGATTTGTAGCTAAGCAGTATCACCTAGACATTTAGAAAAGACCTCAGTTTGGGTTCACATATTCATGAGGTTTTTCCTTTTTGAAGATCAGCCACATCCTCTGTGTATAAGAATAAGCAATGTATTTATATTGCATAATCTAACTTTCCTAGGGTTGGGTGGGGAGAGGGTTTCCAGTTTAAAAAAAATTACTGGATCAGAGGTATGTGTATATCCTGATCGGGGTGCTCAGAAGCACTTTGAAGTCACTGATTTTAGGCAAAATTTTAGTTGTCGATGCTTTTTGACAGAAGGAGGGCTACAGTGCTGTAGAGTCTTTTGCAGTTCTGGCCATGAGTGGTCATTCCTTCTGCATGCAAGATGCTCATTAATGAGAAGGAAAAAAAAAGCTTCTCTTATAGCCAAGAATATACAAGAATATAATAAAAAAAAGTCAGAAGTTGGGGGTTTTTTCTTTTTTTTTTTCCCCACACCACCATTTTTTCATTTTATTTTTCCTAGTAAAATCTTCAATCGATGCTTACTATTTGGAGTTTTCCCTTACTGTTCCTTAACTTGGAATAGATAAGACTTCCATTGAGGTAAATGGTAAAAAATACATAAATGGGAGCAAACGTTGGCCCAGGATACTGGGCAATGATGATAAAATTATCTGAAACATAACCAAGTTCAAAAATTTTTTTTTAAGAGTTTCAAGAAGAATTGGGAAAATCTTCTGCTAAACCTTCTCGCTTGAGCTGTATGAGATTTTTTCAGCGCCTTGAACTACTAGATCCTGGCAGAATGGATAAAAGTACAACGTGCATATGTTTTGGTCTTAATTTAAAATAAAAACAGCCCTCCGTTATTATGGGGAGGGAGTAGATGAGCATAAAATCTTCTGCTTAAGAAATCAGGATACAGAGAAGAAGCTTGCAGTTTTTATTTTAAGGTGACTGAGTGTACTAGAGAAAGAGGAACCCAAAGAGGAAAAACTTCCATCTCTTACAGTCACAAGAACAGACATGTGCAGCTCTGTTAGAATCTGGATACTCACCAGGGATCTTACTGGCTCAATGCATCAAGAAGAAATGTCTGTCAAGCTCCTACAAACTTTGCTTTCCCAAACAATTGCCATATGCCACAACTAACATCATAAAGACACAATGAATCAAGCCCCAACATTGTGAGATTTAGAGATGTTTGTCCGTTTTAAAAAAAAGTTTCCATTAAATCTTTTTGTCTCCTCAGTTTCCCAGGCAGGTCACAACAGCAGCAGAGTGCTAAGTAATTCAAATTTAATCCTTTGGTCTTTTGGTTTGATGATATTTTGCCACTAGAGAAAGTTCAGTTCAGATTCTGATGAATCACGGCACTTTATCCTGTCCAGGAAAGCATTAAACAGACTTACACGGAGCTCCACACTGCCACAGTACATCCTTACTCTAGTGTTGATTCCAATATTAAAAATAATTTCCTGCCTGCTGCAAAGCAAGTATCATCATGAGAAAGGTACTTAAACAATCTGCCCTCTCTCTCTCTTTTTACTAGATGTCTTAACCATATAAGCCTAAACAGTTCTTTGGGATTGCTTTAAGCCGTAGGGTGGAAGAGCACTTTATTCACCCCCTAGACTTCCATACTTCAGCTCTCACAGACAGCAGCTACACCCTCTTTGTGAGCCTGCGCACCAGGCAATCCATACAGAAGCACTGTGTCAAATGCTTAAATAAATTGATAACGTGCAGTAGGCCTGGAGCCAAAAATACTCTCCCCTTGCACCAGTGAGAAAGCTAATAGGACAGAAAGCTTGTGCTCTGATGCTACTGCTACTAATGAAAATGGCAAAGACAGTGAGCTCGGCATGTTTGTCACCTAATATCACATCACAGCAGCTCATGATGTGGTGTTAAATATGTCTGAAATCTCCTTATTTTTCTGAGCCTATTTACCTACGCTTCCCAACACAGATGGAACCCTTTCTTCCTGCACATATTAATTCATTTGTTATTTATGCACTTCTGATCTTTGTGACATTTTGTCCTTTGGCCTACTACCAAGTCATTTTTTATACATGTTCTGAGGAAAGGTGGCCCTTGCCTTGCAGTGAGCCTCACAAAGCCCTGACACACACATATGCATTTTTTATTGTTCTCACATGTTGCTTAACAGTCTGCATGATTCCTGCTTTACAGCAGAGCAGATGGGTTCCTGCATAGCGGTGAAACAGATGAGATGTTCAAATCGATTGTTTTATCAACAATCAGTTGAAGATAAAAATCATTTTAATGAGAGAAATTAATGATGTTTGCAAACAAGATGTTAATTAAAGAACATAGCTTGGGCTTTTTTCCCTCCTTTTTTCACCCTGCACACAATTTTTGTTACCCATGACATCTTTCATTATTGACTCATGCCCCAAAGAAAAGGCGATTAAAATCTGCTTTTGTTTGATGTAGCTTTTATTGAAGAATGAAATAGATCTTTCTGAAGCTTCCTGGTGAGATGAAAGTCTAATTATCTCCACAAATGAAAGGAAAAGCTTTAATTAGGCCTGTGCTGAATCTGCGCACTGTGAATTTGTGCATTGTGATGGATGGAGCCCACATCTCCTCAGTGACTGCAGTTGAAATAATGAAGAAGGAGAAGAGGTAACCTGCTCCCATGATTCAGCTGGCAGAGCAGACTTGGAGGTACACCTGTGTTGTGAGAGCGTGCCCAGAGCAGCTGCCACAGGCCATGTTTCTGTGCAGTGCAGTCGGCTGTTTTACAGCCTCCTCCTGAGCTTTGATCTCTTTTCAGACAGCAGGGGTCCTAACAAATCAAGCTTTTCATGTTTCACTCGGTTTCACTCTCTTTTGCTTCACCATTCATACTCGAACTCCAAAGAGGACGGATAAAATATTGTCTTTTTCTGAAGCAATTAATGATCAGCAGCAGACATGACTGAAGTGGGAATTTTGCCTTTTGCGAGGTGTTTTAAAGTTGACTGTGGGGTAAAGGCTGCAGAAGAATCGGAAATCGCATGTATTTATTTTGTCATTTAATTAAATCACTATTTATGCTTTTAACAACCTTTGTGCACTTTATCTGCTATGCACTTCTTTTTTGCGATGCTGTAGTGTCTACCCAGTTAGGAAAGGTGACATTCTAGGGTAGTGCTACACTGCTAATGGCCCCTGGGGAGAAATCTGAATTATGACAAAGAATGCACTATCTCAGATTTTATACACATTTCGAATCTATTTTTACCATGTTGCATGCAGCTTACTCTGTCTTCATGTAGTCCAGCTGATATCAGGAAGGTCAAACCACTACTTATTCACAGCACTTGCAGCCAGCATATTCTTCTTTGGGAGTCATAAAGCACCTTTGACATCAAGGGCAGTCAAGGAGATTGCCTCTGCACCTTTCTGGACAGGATAGCAGTAAAAACAGGAAAGAAGTAATCGAAGACAAAGTTAAATCAGCATCAGCAATCTAATCTTTTATTCTTTCTGTCAGTATATTCTGCGTTGTCTAGAATGTATTGCTTTAATTGTGTACTGGTCTCTGAAATAGAGGAGCTTAGCAGTCAACTGGAAACATGCAGAAATAGGAGGATATGGGATAAATGGGAATGCATCCCCTGTCGATTTGTTTATTTAAGGAAAGGAGGCATCTGAAAAAAACAGCAGTGCTGTCTTTCAAAGCAAACATTCCAGGAAGTCTTTTTGTGGGTAGATATACAGCTTCTATAAAGCCTGAGATTGGTGAAAGCAAATGATGCTGATTCTGAGTAATTTAACAAAGTGATTATATGGATTTTAATTTAGTCTGTATGAAACAAATTTCTGCATTACAGTTCTCCTTATAAACACAGCTTTATCTCCTGCTCTTCTAAAATTTTATACATTAACAAGTTACTCACAAGCTGAAATCTTTCTATGTATATTTTGTTGCTTATTTAGAGACCTTTAAGGTAGCTGGCACTTTTTTTAGTCTAAAATACCTTGTTTTGTTCTTTCCACTCTTCTCCTGCCCTCTCCATTTCACAGTTTCTTTGTGTAGATTGTCTCCTTTGTTTATGCCTTTGTAAGTATCTCCCTAGTGTTAGTACTGAGTTCATAGAGCTGAAGTCAAAAACCTGCCTTATACAATATTCTAATCCTTAGGCCATCAGTGCTGACATCCAAGTCTGGTCCCCTAGAATTACAGGAATGATGGTGAATGTATAAAGGTCTCAAAGCTCTATATAGTGGAAAAAAGCCAGGGGGAATGCTGTAACACTGGAGCACAGGCCTGAGCTGGGGGGCACAGCCAGAGGGGAAATGAGGAGGCAGTGGAATTCTTGTTAGACTGCTGTGCAGAGATGAGGAGCAGATAGTAAATTAGGAACGAGCACTGCAAGAACACATCTGAATCAGACCCTCCAATTAACTGTTCTCTTCCCTTCTTTCAAGTTTGATTTCCTTTTAACCTTTTATTTTATTCCTTTGATCTCAGCATCTTTTTCTTCTTCAAGTGAAGAGCAGTGGTGCAATAATTTTTGTTGAGGAGGTGCTTTCATTGTCAGCTCCTGTTTCCAAGCATAACAAGCGATGAACGAAAACTGGCAATATTCTTGTATCACTCAGAACATGAGTCTGACAAAATTTGAGGCCTGGGACAATTTAAAATAAAAACTGTTCTTCCTCTCTTTGTGGCAGAGGTTCCTCTATTGCTTCTTATCTGTTGAGAATCTCAGCAGATTTTTGAGAGGCTTTGTGTGTGCATGTATGCACAAATACACCTATAGAGCAATGGAAGTTTATGAAAGAAAATATTTACAAAGCAGGAGCAGTAGTACTTAGCTATTATATGCTGGAAAACAGAAAAACTGGTCCTTACCATGTAAAGAACCTTGTAACTTTTTCCTGCACAACTCCTATTTGTGCTGAGTCCAAATTGCTACCTGGCTATCTCTGAGAGCTTGGGGATACGCAGAAAAATCCCCATGAAGGGCTGTTGTGCAGGAATATGAATGCATGAGAAACCCGTAATGTATTTCAGCATTAGTAACACTACTATAGTTTCTATATATCCCCTATGGAAAGCTGTAGCGGCTCAGTCATTCTCCAAAGTAAGAGCCACGCCAGCCTTGTGAAGTGCCTTGAGAATATAAATCACAGCCAATCTTGTCAGCATTGAGAGAACTATTATCTTTGTCGTTGAGTCACCCCTCCACACTTCCAGAGGACCTTGGAAAAAAGAATATAGAGAGGGATTCTTCTATTAACATGTCTTCCACAAAGGCTTGAAGAGCGATGAATTCCTGTGATGGGGCATGCAGAACACATGAGGTCTGATCATGCAGTTTGTTTGGCTTTGGTTTGGTTTTTTGGTTTGGTTTTGTTTTTCTGAGAAGGTTGTTGTCTGGCCGGTGCATGCTAAGACACACATTGTACTCTGAAATGATTCAGTGTCTATGATTTTGATATTTCTAGATTGTGATAAACACTTGCCCATGAACACCTGCTAATTTTTACTTCTGTAATATTTAAATGGGTATTTGTCCTTCCACCTGTATTTTACAGAATCACAGAATGGTCAAGGTTGGAAGGGACTTCTGCAGATCATCTTGTCCAAACCTGTGCTCAAGCAGGATCACCATAGCCAAGGTTCTAAAACACATGTTGGTACTTTTAAAAGGGCAGGGGGCAGGGAAGGCTATGATCGTAGGGACTTAGCAACGACCTGAAATGTTTATGATTGTCACAACTTCCTTGAAACCAAGCGAATATTGTAGAAACTGTGGTGTTTTGAAGTGTCCCTGATCTCATAACTATAAGATTAAAAGAATTGCCAAGGCATACAGCAGTTTTTCTTTGCTTCTCCAGCTAATTATTATTTTACTTTCCCATTTTCTGAATATTATATTACAGACAAGTCAGTATTATTCTGGCATTTATAAGTTTATATTAATATATTATATAGATAATTTAGGACATATTTAGTTACAAGAATTCCAGTGCAAGATGAAAAGCTATGAAGCTGTTCCTTTCATGCTGAAAGAAGAATCAAATTGAAACTAGAGAAAAAAAAAGCCAAATTCTCTATGTATTCCTCTTTCAGGTTGTTGTCCCATTTACACTTTATGCCCTGGCATTTTCCAGATTGCCCCACAGGCAGGCATTGAGAACTATGGCTCCAGAACTGCCAAGATCTAAAGACATTGCTGAGCTAAATCTAAGCAGTAGGAAACACACCATATTGAAATTTCTAGAGATTTTGTACTCCTGATAGTCACACTTCAAAGCGCTCCTAGTTCAGGGTTTTCTAAAGAAGCAGAAGGTAGCCAATCTGGAATGAAAATGACTTCTTACTGAGTTGCAAATAAATGCTGTAGATGTTCACCTCACATTACCCTGATATTTTGGTTGTATTGTCATCGTTCGAACATGCTGTTGTACTTGATCTTCTACTTAATGTGGAATTAGGCAAACTATTTTTTTCATTCACATTATCATTACACAAGTAAGTCTGGAGCTCAATAAAAAGTGAAATAACTGTATTAGAGAGAGATGTAAAACTCTGCTCTAACTAAAAGTATTATCTTTATTAAGAAAACCCAGTAAGGAAGTCTTTCTTCACTGTACCATTCATATAGGGAAAGAGAACCTTTTGCCAGCTGTCAGTGTTATCACAAGGCAAACAGGTTTCATAGGCCTTGAAATCTTGGTATTCAGTTCACTGAAGTCCCAGTGTATGTATGATTTGAAAATAAATTTTGAAGTCAATCCAAAGTTTCATTTTCTTGGGAACAATCATTGCCTCTCAAATCCAAAAAAAACCTGCCTAGGGATCTCCCATTTGTTATCAATATTTTATATATCCCTTTGTTCTTCAACTATGTATTTTATCATAAATGATTTTTTTAATAAGAAAGAATACCTAATACAGAACATGCCTCTGCCCCACTAGTTTCAGCAGTCCTTAGGATGGAACAGATACAACCCACATCATTCCTCATGGCACTGAGATATTACAGAGAACCAGTTTCTTTCTCACAACCACCAGCTGCTGTGAGAGCTGAAGGGTTTCTCAGAATCCCTTAACCTTATGTTTCCTTATCTTCAGTTCAGTTTCATGCCTGATTTCCCAGAATTTGCTTAACATTTTCAGAAGGATGTCATTCACCCACTAGTTGTAGCTAGATTTGGATTCATAACTCTTATGAAAAGAGAAAGTGATATGATTCTCCATACCCACCAACGCATGATATTGTCAGATGATACATATTCTTCTCATCAAAATACGATGGAAGAACTGATCCACCAGAAAACTCTGAACTGAATTAAGGATGAACATTCTGGATGCTCTTTCAAAAAGATAAAAAATGGGACTAGCCATCTGGCACCTCTTGAGGCTCTTTAAACACTGAGAATTTTTGCTGGAGAAAGCATAGCTGTGTTCTGAAGTCTTCTAAGTATCTGTTTGTGTTTTGGTTTTTTGTTTTGATGGTTTGTTTTTTGGTTTTTGTTTTGTTTGGTGTTTGTTGAGGTTTTGTTTGTTTTGTTGTGGGTTTTTCGTTTTGGTTTTTAATGGATTTATAGCATCTCTCTGTATTTTAGATGAGTGGCCTCATTCTGAATGCTAGCAGAAACTTACTAGAGATTTCTACTTTACAAGATCCTTGATAACCTGTAAAGGAACCTGTCCCATGTTGCAGAAGCATTCAGCAAGGGCTCAGTTTCACTCATTATCGCCTTCCTAGTTGCAGCCAATACATGGATGGACTAGAATCCTGCTGGGATCCCTCAGCATCTGCCATGTGCTGGGTGTGGTTGTTCTCTTCTTGTGTGAGGCACCAGCTTTTGCCTTTTGTATCAAGCAAGAACAGATTAGTGGTAATCTCTGGGTTCATGTTCAGTTGGTAGTTGAGAATTCAGTGGGAGCCAGCGCTTCATTCAGGGGAATGTCTTGGGAAGCTAAAAGCTGCTGTTGTCCACAGGTTTTGAAACCATGCCCCATCCCTTTTGGTGCACTGTTGCAGAGTTTAAGAGTCATAATTGTAACCTGAACTGCCTATCACAAACTTACTGTTTTTATTCACACTGTAGCTGAAAAATGGGCCCTTTTTAATATCATGTTTTCTTGCAAATAAAAACATGATTATTTTTAACATTGGACAAAGAGTGTATATGCTGTAGTTGTGGACAACACTAAGTAAAACAAAGAATAAATGTAAGCCTCTGACTAAGTAGGTTCTTTTTAAATGCAGAAATTACGCTTGCTGTAGCAAGTGGTTCATGCTAACCAGGAGCTGCTGGAGGTCAAATTTGAGATATTATGCAAATTCCAAACTCAAAAATACAGACAGTGAAATAATAATTACATTTGCACTTTGATTAAAGATAAAATCTCAGTTTCAAAAAAAAATTCATGTATTTGTATTGCCTGATATAATTAGGCACTCTCCTAAATGGCCAAACTTGGAACTGCCTATTATGTCCTAGCAAACCTGTGGGAGAGCCTGACATGTGTTTAGCAATCATGTTTTTGTGTTCATCAGAAAAAATCATTTTAAAACAATGTGGGAGGGGCAGTCCATATCTTTAAGGCAACTGTTGGATAATTGACCTCCTTTAGCATTTAATTTCTCAAGCCTCTAGGAAGCTTAATTTTGAACATCAAAGAGGTACCTGTGGAAGAAACTGTTCCAGACTGGTGAGTAAACAAATTAGAGTTAATAGGGTCATTAGCTTTTGTGGTAAAATTTCAAACTGGGTATTCCTCACTAAGGAATGTAAATGTCAATGTTTTAAAGTCTTTTAAAATATAATTAGACATGGAACTTGGATACAAATGTTACATATCCTATTAACAAATAATGTTTTCCATACTCTGGGCATTACTTTATTAACATTAGGAAATCTGTTGTTCTGGTCCTATACATTGCTTGCCAGACAATCAGAATAGAAGAAAAGTACAAAGCTGCTTAGACAGTAATACACTGTAAACATTAATGATGCTGTGTATTCTGTATATTATAGAACATGCTAGTTAGTGACCTTTAGAGTAATAGATGTAGCTCTGACGAACCCTTAGATCTCTAGGTAGGAATATAAGAGCTTAAAAAAAAACCCCACGACACAACACCAAGCATACACACACAGACACACTAAAAACCATCACAAAAAAAACAACTTACATTTCCTCATTTGGATTATGGATGATCTTCTCATCTCTACTTTCTTTTGGTTCTATGGCTACATAAAGGGATAATTGCTGATTGAATTTGAAACAGAGTATGCAGCAAATTCAATTGCTACATCCTCTCATTTCACTTCTTGCACAATACTGAAGTCTTTTATTCAATTATCCTTGCATATGGTAATATAAATGCTGCTCCCTTTCTTCCACCAAACTCTGACAAGTTGCTAGTCCACCCACATTTCCACACCTTTTCCCACATACCTGCCTGCAGGGTAAGCACTCTCTCATACCCATTTCCCCTGAAATTCTTCCTGCTAACCCTTCCCAGCAGCAGCAAGGTCCTGGAACTGAAGGATGTCAGAGCAAGTTCCCTTTTCCTCTTTGTAACCCTAGGAAATTTAAAACTGTGGGGTTTATTCTATCTCTAGGAGCTCAATACTCAGCAAAGGCTTCTTTTTAATCCAGAAAATTGGCTGCTGCTGCAAGTGTCACCATTTAAACAGATAGAGAGGAAAATTTCCTCATAAGGAAGCAGTGACATCAGGTCAGTATAATGGTTTGTAGAATACGGACTGATGGGCTAATTTGCAACAGCACAAATGCATTTAGCATAGAAGGAAATATTGCAGAAAATATTTAGACTGGAAAACTACAGATGGGCAAGCACATCCAGTAGCAAACGATCTCCTCCCTGTGAAAACTGACTTGTACCAGCAGGGTCTGAGTGAGTGCTACAGTGATTTCTACCTAAAAAAGGGGAGGGTGAGGGAGAAGAGAAAGGCATTTTAAATAATTGATCATAGCTGTATCTGTGGTTACAAGCATTGGATTCTTAAGTCATTAGCCTGAAGGAGCAAAGACTTTAAAAATATTAACTCTCTTCACTATATATATAATCGTGAAGTTTAAGAAAAAAAGATTTTCCCATTTGGCTATCATAAATGATTTTGTTGTGATAATCTTGATTTAATCTTTTAATCTCCCATTCTCCCTCAACAGCAACAATTTCTTTTTGCCTAAGTAACTCAAATAGAAGTAAACAAAAAAAAAGTCAAATGCTTTTTATATAATGTGAATTATGTTTAAGTGATGTTTTGAAAAAATCCTTGTCCATTAGAAGGAAGCTTTTTGCACTGTGCAAGTTGTTATGACTGAGTTATTTGCAAAGTGGTCCACTATGTCTTGCTCATTAGTGTAGCAAGGGAATGAGACTGTTGTTTCTAGTATACTGGTATTTTATTCTTTGATTGAAATCTTGATTTAGAATTGTTGAAACTACACCATTCGTCGGGACATAGTGGCAATGCTACTTTCACAACTTCAACTAAAAGCAAATATAAACAGAATAAACAGTGTAATCTATGGATTGGATGGGTGAAAAAGTACATTTCTAAGATTTTTATTAAGTGTGGAATAAGACATTTGTTTAAACACCTTTGGCACTATATATATATTTTTTTTAGGAGTAAAAGTGTAGGCACAAGAAAATACTCATTTCTTCAAAACTAAGCACAGAACAGAGTTTGTAATAGAGTCCCTTTTATGTTGATTGACATAGCTGTCACCTCCTCTCTGCTTTATGGGTTTTGGGCTTGGCCAGCACAGGATGTACTTCTGAAAAAATCCTGAACTATTCAATAGAAACAAAAGGCATAAAACCAGATGCAATTTATTCAAATAACTGTTAAAATTTAATAAACAAAAATACCCCCTTTGGTTCAACTTGTTACAAACTGTAGAGTTCCATGGCAAGCTGGAATGTTTTAGCCATACATGCATTAGTCAAACAAAGTTTTGAAGAATGTAACTTTCTATTGCAATTTTTAACCTATTCCCAAACATATTTCATGGCTTTTTCTTTCCCATATCTGTTCTTGACCCCTATCTAAGGGGTTGTGTCAGACCACACTAGAAAGGTCTGACACCAGAGAGTGCAGAGGTGACATTCCGTGTCTTCAGCTTGTCATCGCTAGGGCAGCCTGACACATATATAGTCTCAAATTGAGCTGGGGAAGGTTCAGATTGGATATTAGGAAAAATTTCTTCACGGAAAGGGTTGTGAAGCAGTGGAACAGGCTTCCCAGGGAAGTGATGGAGTCACCATCCCTGGAGGTGTTTAAAAGACATGGAGATGAGGTTCTTAGGGACATGATTTAGTGCTCAAGTTAGACTACAGTTGGACTTGATGATCTTGAGGGTCTCTTCCAACCAAAACGATTCTATGATTCTGTGATGTAATCAGGAGAGATGCTCTTGCATTAACCTTTTCCACTCTCAGAGCATAAAATTATAATGAAACAACAAAAACAGATAATGAGGCAAGGAGAACACAATGATTCTGATTATGGCCAAGAATGTGGGGGAGGGGGCAGTGGGATGACTTTCAATCAGGCATTACCAATTCAAATAATAAATGGAATAGATATAAATGTAATTAGATGTAAACCTGGACGTGCCCCTGAAGATAACACCTAGAATGGCATTTTTCTACCTATAAGAAACTACTTCTCCACAACAGCTCCATTACAGCTCCTAGAAATACGGAAAAATGTGAAGATCAATTATCTGGTGGAATGACTGAGCAGATAGCTCAAAAGGCTACAAGTAGATTTGTAAGAAAGTAAATTCGTACAAACTGAGTTAAAAGCAAATAAGAATCTGGATACAATGGAATTCACCCCTTAAAAGAGGTGATAGTATTGGTTAGCTCAAAAAAGCAAAGATAAAAGTAAAGCAAAATTGCATAGGAAAAAGGCTATTTCTCAACAGCTACATGTTGCAAAAATGACATAATATTAATAGCTTTCCTTTGTTTTGTCATGTTGACAATTTGGGCACACCAAAGCTTGTGTTTATACCGAACTTATGTCAGTGCATTTTGAACGCCAAAGCCCTTGGCCATCTCAGGAAGTTTTAAAGCTTTTTTTTTTTTTAATCTGAATTAAAGTTACATTGTAAATTAATAATTAAAAATCAATCATCGTTAATTATCTGTTAAAGGGATGTCTGCACATTCTTATACTTCAGTCTTCATTAACATGTAGGAAAGCAAATATCCCAGAGGATGTGCTGCATGTGTTGCCATGTTTTACTCATGTCTCGCTGGATTTCTTAACAGCTCTAAAAAATAGGTTTCTTCAATGGGAAGCATATGTCCCTAGGGCTTTTTATCGGAATGCTTCAGATTCAATCAAAAGGCGCAATCTGAACAGCCATGGGCCAAAGCGAGATTCATCTGGTTAAGTCTCTGACCCTGGCGATGCACTGCTGGAGCGCCTCTGCAGCACTCAGGCTGTGTCCTGGAGGACTTACTGTGAATTACATTCACATGTGCCTGTTGAAACACACCAGCTTTTCTTAGGCCAAGTGGGTTTTGTTTTGGTTTTTTATTACTAATTTTTATGAAAATCGTAGCAGCATGTCGCTTACTGCTTTCAGCAACAGTATCTCTTATAAGTATCACAAACATTTTTAGTATCTACTTGCCACACATCACCCAAACCACATATGTACTGCTTGATTGTACATACAGTAGTTTGAAATTGTTTTCTGATAATACTTTGAAATACTTGATTCAAAAAGAAGGACACCTGTATGAAAGAAATATAATGAAAGTAAATGAAGGCTCTATAGAATCATTTCGTTCTTTAGGAAAAAAATAAACAACAACAACAACAAACCAAACCAACAACAAACAACCTGGCACATAAACAATGGATACAAAATTCTTGATATTCATAAACTGTACATTACTGTAAAAACAGATTTTGAAAACGGAAGTAGGCACACTACTCTGATCAGGCTTTATAAGATTTCTTCTTATGGATAACTAATATGGAAAGATCTATAGCATGCCCACTCAGAATGTCACACAGGCTGAATAGCCTACATAAAAGTGTGACATGATCGCCATTCACCCAAACACTCTCTTCAGCTTTTATCATGTTGAACCCATGCATTTTAAGGTACACTGGAACACTGCAGACTCCAGTAACTCAGCAACCACTTTTGAGTTTTCACTTCTCTGGAACACAAATTGTCATATGTGTACTCACTCTGCTGACATTCTAGATCCTGCAAATTTGGGGTTTTTTTTCTGACATCTGCACGTAATCCAGCCTTCTCTATCACTTCCTGGGTAGCTTAATAGAAGGTTTGCAGAGCCAACAAGTTTTGTGGTCACTCTAATTTTATAGCTCACTCCTTTGGAGATGTTATTGGAAAGAGGGAGAGATTTGAGCTAAGATAAGATTTGAGATAAGTTCCAGAAAAGTTATCAAAAAATGTTTCACTTTAGTTCATATAACCAATAAAGACATAACATGAAAGTCATGAACACCTAATAAAAAACACTTTCCTACTCAGATTTCCTTCTTTTCTTGAGAATTTTTCATTTCAAATCGTATTTCTTTAAGGAACTCAGTATTTTTCCTTTCTTCCACTTGGCTTCTCTAAACATAAATCCTATCAAAATTTATAATTTCCATTTTCTTTTGTCTCGTCTTTCTTTTGTCTCTAATCAGATTAATTGCATAATCAATGGTTTTGCTTATCCCACTTGCAGTTAAAATCCATTGCCAGGTCAACCCAACAGAAGTTTAATTGCTTTGCCCATGCTCTGCATGATATCTATGGTATCTATTTTATTGCTGGTACAAAACCATTGAAACAACATGACATTGCTATGATTACCAGAGATGCTACTTTCCATTTTTAAAAGTCTCTGGGAAGAAGCTAACCCCATAGATGACAATTTCACAAGATTAAACAGGCAAATTGAATCACAAATATTACTTCATAAAAGTAAAAATGGAGCTCTGTCAGATTTCCTATGCGGCATAGCTCTATGCCAGTTCTCTTCCCTGCAGGATACTCTCCACTCTTTAATGTATCAAAGAAACAGGGGGGAGGTGGCGTGATTGCTTTTTAACTAAAGTATTGATAGTGATTTTACATCAATGTGTTCTGTGAAATCTGCAGTAATAAAGATGAGCGCATTTCTAGTCTGCAAACATAGACAAACTATGATATGATACTCAGCCTCTTATGTTCAAATGTGCAGTTAGCACTGGGTAGTCATAGGAAAACAAACATCTGCGGTATCTCTCTTAAAAGATACATGAGGTCTGTGGAATGATTCTATGAATCCCAAATTAATTCAAAGTCTTCATAGTGTTCCTCTGTATGGGCATGAAGTCCCCAACATACCTTGACAGATCTAGGCTCTTAGTGACCCTTGACATCAAAGAGCAGCCAGTTGGACAAGTAACATGGCCCCTAAACTACATCTAGTCGTGAGATTCCGAAAGGCTGAATTCAGCTTGTATCATTAGAACCTTCTATATTCTTTAATTTCTGAAAAAAATATTTAACTGCTCCCCGAAATCCTCTTGTGTCATTATGAGAATTGTAAAAGTGTGGCATTTATTCAGACTACAACTTCACGCTAACATGCATTTTAATAATTGGAGAAAAATTAAAACCAAGTCAAACCTTGGAAGAAGTTTATTAATATACCACTTTGATTTTGGATGATGGAACAGCTGCAGCTGTGGCTGTTCAGCCCTAGATCTTCATGACAAGATGAAGACCAAAATACAATTAAAGAGGTGGAGTGGAGAAAAAAAAGAAAATAAAAAATATATAATTTGGGCATTGATAACAGTACAAATATTCAAAAGTATGCTCATTAAATGAAACTCAGTAAGTTGTCTTGGTGACAACTGTAACGACTAAATTCTTCTATTCAAGTGTGAAGAAGCTCTGCAAATTTCTTTTATTTTTTATCTTCATTTTCACACTTAAATTGTCATAAGGATGAATCATCCTTATGAGTCATACAATATGTTTCATCCAATAAGTCTACAACGTATGCATTTTCACAGCCTTGTGTCAGTTTTGGTAGTAGTAATACAAATTCTTTCACATAAATAAATTTTCCCTCAAAGCTAAACTGCAGACCAAATTGCCAACCTATTTATTGTTTTATAAAATTATGGGTTTATTGTAATTTTTTTTCAATTCTTAAGGACAATAGTCCGCAAGCTTTAATCTCACCAGCCTCAAGGTGAGAAAAGTATGCCGGTTTACAGTATATGAAGGGAATTGGTGATGCCTGCATTCCCAGAACTCCCAGTTTGCTGATGTCAGTATCACAAAACCACTACCAGAGGTGCTCCTATCCTAGAAATCAAGAAACATATTGGAACCTTGACTTAACTGAACTACAGAGACAGACATCTTCAGCTTATAACACCGCTCCCTTCAGAGGGAGAACACATTGGTTTAATATTGTATAATTTGCACTATTCTTATTAATCTTTTGAAAAGATTATTTAAATCTCAAAGCTACCAATTTGGCATTTTCATAAGAACTAAATCAGTTTTTAAAAAGTCAGAAAGTTTCTTTCTCTGTTTCTCTCCTTTTGATTGATTATCTATGGTTCCACAGCATATTACGTGATCACAGCAATGTTCTTTGGAGATATAATCATCAAAGAGCATTACTCAGCTGGTGAAGTACATGTGAGGGGTGTAAATAATGAAACAGAACAGGGGGCCATTAAATATATTTTTTTTGTTTTCTGTGCTTGGAGGCTTGTTTACAAGGTAGGGGGTATGCTGTTTAAAAAAAAAAAAAAAAAGGCAAAAAAAAGGCAAGACGCTTAAATTGTACCAAGCAATCCATCTGTTCAGAGTGGGAGCCCTGCAGACCTGGCAAACCTTGAAGGTTTATCAGTGTTCATTTGGCTCTGAGAGGTGCGTGTATTCCCAGTGGCTCAGAAAGCTCTAGTTCCTATGTTAGTAAGTATATTCCCAAAACAGATGTTTAATTTTTAAAATTATATGGTCCTTGTAATCCAAGTTATATAGTGCAGGATATTTTATAAAGCCTGTTTTTGTGTAGCACATCAAATATAAAAGATTGGAACTGTTAATTAAAGATTGATTTAGAGGAGAGTAGAGAGCAGGAAGCAAAGTGTTCTAACATGTATGCCCATGACTTGTAGCTGAGTTGAAAAGTAACTGCTCGTGTATGGATAATTGCCATGACTCAGTTTGGCAGACCCCTATTGTTATCAAAGTTGCAAGGCTGCCCCTTAAACTGTTCAAACATGAGTCTCCAACATTCATGTCAAGAAAGGCCAGCTGCTCTGTTGAAATTCATTGCTTGATTGTTAAAAAACGTATATCTTCTTTCTGGTTTTGTTTGTTTGGGGTTTTTTTGGGTTTTGTTTTGTTTTGTTTTTTCTGTGTGTGTGTGTGTTCGTTTGCTTTCGTTTTAAGAAAATGGTTCCACAATTTACTTTTTAATGCAAGTTTCAGTCTGAAGTATCTGATACTGAGTCACCCTATACTGGCCCAATATTACTTTTATGTCTATCTGTATAAAATAAGCATCTGTAGGAGTAATCCCTATGGAAGTCTATGATTCTTATTTACACTATATCTCTCTCCCATTCTTTCCATGTAAAGGGACTTTGTGTACAAATGGTGTACAAACAAAATTAATTTGCCCTAAGTGAAATAAGGAGATTTTAAGAGTGAAAATTAGATCCATTAGAGTCAAACAGTAAAAACATTGCAAGTGAGATCAGAATGAATTTTACTGTACAGATCACTGCTGTTAATATTCAAATCATTTAGAAAATCAGAAAGGTGTGAAGCCTTTGAAGAGACCTAAAACCAAAATGCATAGAATCCAATGCTTTATTATCCTTAATAAAAAATATTAAGGCAGGAAAAGATGTGTGTGTCTGAATCCAGCTATGCAGATGTTTGAGTGGATTCTTGCTACTATCATCCTATAAACAAAACTGTAAAGTTGGTAAACTAGTGTATTTACCAGCCTTTGCTGACTGAGGTTAAATCAGCTGAAATATATATATAAAGAACTTTCATTGTGGACCTACATTCTCGACTTTTGACTTTTTTTTTTTTTTTTGGTCAGCCTAACATTGTCACTAATTTGTAGGATTTTATCTGAGGATGTTTGAATTGTATGTATGTGGAAAGGGGATTTAAAATTCTAGATTTGAATTTGGAGTAATTTCACATCAGTTTTTATACTTGCTTATTGAAACACTAATGGCTAGATATCAGGTAACAACAACTTTGACCTTAATATAGACCATGTAGTAGTTGTTGTGACATGTGGAAAAATGGTACCTTGGACAGAGTGAGTTTAATTCATCTTTTCAGATGAATATGTACACAGAATTTTTATGCATGTAGCATTTTTATTACTTAAATAACAGGAAATTGATTTTTTATTTTTGAAAACTTTACATTTCATATACAGTGAGAAATTGATTCTAAATAATAAATCAAAACCCACATCCTACCAATCAAGAGGCAAGAATGCAAGGCATGAGAAACCTTCTAATTTAGCATAGAGCAGTCTTTCGTGTATAACTGCTGTCCTCTGATCAAACCATACTTTTCAACCTCAAACAAGGAGGAAAAAAAAAAGTGTATTGGTAAAAAAGACAGTTAGAACATCCTTTAATAGGAATGGAAATGACTTGATGTAGAACTTAGAACAAAACAAAACAAAACAAAACAACCACAAAACCAACCAAAAAATACTAGGCATTTTTTGAGCTACTGTTCAATCCTGCAGGTAAACTATGCAGCTCAAAAGTATGCAAACCATGTTATATCAGAAAGAATAAAGGAAAGTGAATAAGGACTTGGGAAAAAAAAAGCCTATATCTTCTAACTGGGGCAAATACAAAAAAATGATAATTACACGTCTATGGAAATGGCCACGTTTACGCTGCTTGTTAAATAGAAACATTTTCTGAAGCAGGATGCTTTTTCCACTCCCCTAATCTTAGCAGATGTGGATCTGAAGGTTATCCATACTGATACACTGAAAAAATTCCTAGCCTTCCTTTTTTTAGTAAATGTAAATTCTGACTCACACTGCTGATGGCATCAAACTGTATGAGGATTTAAGACCAACAGACATGCCAACAGTATAGGACTTTTTACTCTAGGCTTTTTAATCTTATTGCAGACTGGTGGGAAAAAAATATTTTATCTGTTTCATTGTTGCTGTGGCTTCATACCTCACAGATAAAGTCCAGACTAGTATCTTGCTGGTTAGCCGGACTCCTACTAAGGGTAGAGGTGCAGGCTAAGAAACTGTCGCTAGAAAGGGTAGAGTCACAGTCAAATTTCCTTAAAAACAGTATTTTACAACTTTTTATTTTTAGTCTGGTACTAGTTTAGTATTAGGAATAAATATGAGAAAAGCGGGTTTATATGATATTAATCTTCTGCCTGGGGCGTAAACCAGGGGCAAAATGGCAATCCTCTTACCTTGAAGTTAGAGCAGCAAAATGAGTACATTTCGTTCATGCAACACTTCCATATGGACCCTGACATTCCTCATTTCCTGATGGCAAACTAATCCAGTGGGAAACCCAACAGCTATAAAATTTGGCAAATAGCATAAAGGATTGAAGAACAAACTTTGAAGAGTTTACAGTACTGTAATCAAAAGAACTGCCCTCATCTAGTCTTTCTAGTACATTAAGCATTGTTCTCATTAGTAGTTCAAAAACCTCAGCAAGAAAACATTGTATGCAGTTGTTTCCTTATTTTGTCCGGTGAATAGGAAATAAATAATGATTACTTTTTTTTTTTTTAGTGCTGCATCTCAAAAATGAAGCTGTAGTTTATTAAACTATTATTTATTTCTGTGTGCCCAGACAAACATACTTCTTTAAGGAAGGACAGCAGAATGACTAAATGACCCTACACATATTAGGTAATAAATAAGACAGATGAATAATTGAAATTGTGGGCATCAATAGATTAATTTTTACGAGGTAACTTATTTCCAGTAATGATCTTGGGAAGTAATCTCTCATCAGCAAGCTGTGACAGTGAAGTAGAGGATTTTAGACTCTTGCTTAAAGATGTACTAACTGTGCTATGCTCTTGCGTGCTCTATATTTATACAATTTTCTCCTTCAGTTGCATACAAAGCCAAACAAGCAATACTTATGAGCTATTAAAAGGCCTTTTAAAAACCTCTCAGTTTGATAATTCAAACAACAGCTAATACATCTTGAGTTGGCATTGAACTTTTTCACTAGTTTTAATGCTCTCATTAATAGAAAAAAAAAGTATTTCAGTGTAAGCATAGCTTTTCATAACATGAAAGAGAAATTGATCTTTGGTGTCCGTTGATGCAAACAGGAAAAGTTTGTCTTGAAATGCAATATTCTTTGGAAGAATTCAGTTATAAGGCCTTCTTGGAGAATCTGAATACTAAATGGAAAGGCAAATAAATCACTGGAAAATATTTTACTCTTAAATACAGAGTAACTCATTACCTGTTTCCTTAATCTGTATTTAGTATTCTGAGTGTTCCTACATCACTATTTATTTTTAAGTCTTTGCTTATCATTTCAGTTTGAAAACAGTCAGTTCTTCAAGATATGCAGATATGTATAGGGATAAGATTTCGCCTACTTCAATCTGGATTAGGACCTTCCTATTGTGATCTCTTGGAATCCAGTTTTTGTGTATAGAACCAAAAATAAATAAGCATACATTAAATAACAAAAAACCTTAGAAGTGCAGCTGGACTATTTGATGCTTTGCATAATATAGATTAGAGCATAAAGACTGTGACTGCAAACGCTAATTGTTAAGTTTAAAAAACCCTAGAGAAATAATTGCTGCTAGTCTGCATGTCAGAAATTTCAAGTTAAAAAGTCTAACATGTTTAACCAAAACCCAGCTAATTAGAGCAGAAATAGATCCTGTTCAAAAGTGGAGATGATGCTATACACAATAGGACTGTTAACTTCAGAAAGCTGAGAGCTGAAGTAATCAAATAAGGAGGCTGATTTTTTTTTCATCTGTATTTCAAATGAGTTTCAGATCAATATGTTCTATTTGATTCTCAATTTTTTACAGGTAGGGTACCCAACTTTATTAAATAGTACCCACCTCCACTCTAAATCTTTGAAAAGTTCAACCTCATCCAGTCTTTTCTGGGTTCTATAAGGAATTTACTAGTTTTTAAAATTACTCTTGTTGATTTCATATGGTTGGGAATTTTTCTAGTTTTCAGCAAATGTTTCTGAAGTCACACTTCCACTGCTTTACCTCTAGTTTTAAGAAGTCATGGATTGCCACTCTCAGGCTGTATTTGCAAATGGTCTTAATAGTGGCATTACAGTATCACAGAACTGCTTTTAAGAGAGCCAGAAGGATCTCAGTCATGTGAAGGTGTTTACTGTAACGTACACATCATTTGACTATCAAAACCGGTTACAAGGGATATCCCTAGGGAGAAGCAGCCATAGCAGTAGGACAGCAAAAATCAGTGTTAATTAGAAGCATTGTTGGAACTTCAGTGCAGAAACAAATAATCAATAGCTGGAGTATCCCCTCAGTCTTAAACACGGTCCCTCTCTCATATAAGAAATTAGCTATTTTATTACAATAGTATGTGAAAGGCTCAATTGCTCTTGTACCTGCTCATCAGTAGTTTCATTCTTTGTTTCTGACTAAGGAGATATATTAGATCCTGTTTGTGAAACTTGTTGAAGCTATTTTGAACTTACTGGACTAGCCATTTCCAAAGAAATTCTGCATTATAGCTCTTATATATTTTGTGGCAAGTTAAAGACTCTATTAAGAGGGCTGAAATTTCCCCTTAATTCTTCCTCACAACTTGAGTTGAGTTTCTTACTGCACTCTCCGGTTTGTTTTGCCCAAGACCAGCAAAATTCTGAGGCAATCATCATCAGCTTCTTCCTGGTACTTGCTGACTTTCCCCAACTCGGCATGTTAAAGCAGAAGGCTTTTTGTACACTGTAGAATGTTTTAACAATCTGAAACGTATGCATCCAAGCAAGAGTGCACTGAGTAATACCCACTGATTCTTCAGTAGTTTCCTGTCCAGATCTCTGCATTTGGTGTCTTCTTCAGTTGTAAGCTGCGTGTCTCCATCCTCACATGAGAGAGTGGAATTTCTATTCTATTCTACTTGCACTAAAAATTTACTTAGTTTTTTTAAGTAGCAAGACTTAAGAGAGAATAAAAAGGCAGGCTTGTCTAGTGAAGAGCAGCAACATAGGGCAGACAACTAAAGAAAGGGATTTTGTTTGTACTGGAGCTATTCAGTGACTATATGAAAACATTAATTTCCTGAAATGGAAACTTGTATCTGCTTATACGCAGGCAAATGTATGTGAAAACAGCAGAATCTGTGGAGTTCCTGACCACAGAAATGTCAAGTATGCCATCTTTACTGTTGTAATAGAACATTTGTGCACTTGGATAAAGTATTCTTGAGGTGCAAAAGGCAAATGGTGAAAGTCTTTTTAAAAGAGATAAAATAAATATCATTACTCCTTGGTTTTATTCAGAAACTGTAATGAATGCAGTATTCTCTACTGTGGAAGAAAAATTCAAATAATTCATTGAAATATCTACAATAATAAACGTACATATTCCAAATTACTGTTCTTAACTGCAATTAATTATTCTTTGTATAGTTATCATCAGTACGCATTGAGGAAGGTTAATAGAAATGATCAAAAAGTGACAGATAAGAGCTAAACACACTTTACTATTCCAGACATGGTTTGAAATAGATTTTGAAAGGAAAGATCTGAAATTATCAACAGCTACTAACAGAAACAAAAAAGGCAAACCTTATTACCACTATGTGTGGGTCCTTTTTTCAACCACCCAAGCTCACTTTAAATTATTCTTCCATTAACTCACTGTGCTGCCTACTTCTAGCCCTTGCTGAGCAAACTTCAAGAGCTGCACCCAGCAGGTGTCCTGTAGCTCAGAACAGGAAGCACTTTGGTTCTCTGTATTCACAGGGAGAAGTGGGGGGAGGGAGGAAGTCCGTAGGAAGGAGGGAAGGAAGGAGGGAGGGAAGGAAGGAAGGACGGAAGGAAGGAAGGAAGGAAGGAAGGAAGGAAGGAAGGAAGGAAGGAAGGAAGGAAGGAAGGAAGGAAAAGGAAGGAAGGAAAAGGAAGGAAGGAAGGAAGGAAAAGGAAGGAAGGAAAAGGAAGGAAGGAAGGAATCTAATGCATAGGTCACTAATAGCTGTTCTGTATTAAACTAAGCACAAAAATGAAGCATTTTACTTACGGTTAGGTTGGGTGGATCTATTTCCTTCACAATTGGTTACTTATTTTTGTACTACTGACATTGTTCTGGATGCATTGACTAGGTAATTAACTGGTTAATACAATGTCAAATTCCAAATACAAAATAGCTTTTCCTTTGTATGCACTTGGTGACACATGGAAAATTTAGATCAAACAGTTGTTCATTGAAATAGTGTGGAACCCTTCTTTTGAGTGCAGCAGCAGCTTTGACTTGACCCATTCACCTTTATTTCCACTACATGGCCAATTGTATTTCTTCACTTTCAGCACTGAACCGAAATTTCCAGTCTTCCTTGTACTTAGCTGTGCAATTCTTCCTGAACAGATATTTGACCATTCACAATGTCTTCATTGACTGTATTGATGTTGTAACCTTTGTGAAAGACATTAAGTCCTCACAACTCACACATTCAAATGAAAAGATAAAATATTTATCTCTATACATATTGTATTAATGTACAAGAAAACATAAGCTTTATGAAAAAAAAATACAGTCAGTCAGATGGAGGGAAACAGAACTGACAAATGCTTTTAGTCTTCTTCCTTCCTCAGTAAGAATATGAACATTTAAATGTATGCAGCAGAAGCAGATGAAATTACATTCTCTGACACTTTATAACTCTGAAACAGATATGTGATTGATTGCAAGGTGGCGTAGCTGCTGGCATTTTTTGTCGGCACATTTTGATGATACAGTTTCTTAGGTGAACGTCAAGTACATCAGTGACACATACAATGTTTCGGATACTTTGAGTGATTTCAAAGCTAATAATTTATGAGAGCTTTTGGAGCCAGTTATTAGGTTTGTCTCATGAGAGATTGATTTTTTTTTTTTTAATCTTCAGTTCCTCACTGTATGTTCTGTTTATCTCATCTTATTTTGCTAGAAAACAAATACATAGAACTTTAATTCAGGAATGTCTGCTCAAACTATGTGTCTTCACCTTAACAAGGTTTCCTATATGGAATGCTTGTTCTTGAGACTGCCCATGCAGCAGATGAGTCTTGGAAAAGGTGAAGAATATCTGGAATGAAGCACCACAAATAAACTTAATTTTAAAATAGCTAAAACATACAAGAAAAAGCTTTAAAAATAAGTTTAATGCCTTAGTTGTGAGACCGTTAGGCTCAGTATGCTGATATTGTCTGGCAGGCTGAATCTTCTCACATCTACACCAGTGTAAGTCAGAAAAAACAGCACCAAAATTGACCCTGTTGATCTAGCATTTCCATAGTTTTCTTCAGGAGTTCGGTAGTTGAAATCAAATCAAATACAGTGATTGAGACACTCCAGACAAGTATTAGCTGATAAAAAGCTGAAGGTCTTTCTCTTCCAAAACCCAGTGTGTATGCAAAATTGAATCACTTGTCTGGAGAATTCTGAAACATAACTGGAAGAATAGTAATGGAATGAAGAAAAGAAAATTAATTAATTGCTACTGTAAATTGTATTTAGATCACAATTAGATCACAATGTGACATTAATTTCAAATTAATTTAGAAATATGGAAGAGCATAATCAACAAGTCTGGAATACAAAAATTTCACTGCCTGCATGAAAATTTTGATTGCTAAGTTTTGCCACTAAAATTTTTGCAAAAGAATCACATTTTGTGTTCTTATATTCCTAGACAGTTCAATTGAAATTCAAGTTCTACTCAAAACAGTCCAACTGAATGATTTAGTATCATGCTGTAAAGCTTTAATTATTTTAAAACTGGAATTCCTTTTTAACAACACTAACATGTAGATCGACAGTATCTTTTATGCATTGCCTTGAGAACCCAAGTGTACTCAACATAGAGCAGCATCTTTTTGATTAGTCAAGAAGAGAGGTCGAACAGCTACCCTTTATGTCTTCCACTGGAAGACAGTGGGAGACATCAGATTAGCACAATCCAATTGTTATTAAAGTTATTAATAAAGGACAACTAGCAGGTTATATTGTTATTTCAAACAATAAATGAGCACTTGTAATGACATTACTTGTATTATTCCAAAAGGGAAAGTGTCAAATTTAGTTTTGGCCGAACTGCAGTGACAGTAGTAAAGCTGCTCCAGGGATAAACTTGGCCCACTGTGTTTTGATTCCAGATATTCCAGAGAATTTCACACATAACTACTACACCTAGAAATCATTCCTCCGAACAATGTGTAGGATAATTACTCCCACAAAAAATCAAGCTTCATAATGAGAAAAAGTGGTTTATCAGACTTTCTGTTACTACTGGAAGAAGGATTACTGTGTAGCAATGAGCCTCAGTGGAAAACCAGGTGACAGATGAATTGCAATGAAATACTCCCATTTTTTGCCTCTGTAGTTTAAAAATACAAACCTCATAGCCACTTGTTTAGTAAAAAAAGGAGCTTTCTTCTCATTGTTTTGCTTGTAATTAGAACGCTTTCAAAATATTGGTGGAATACTTTCAAATACTCACTAGAATTTGGGGGGTTTTAGGAAGTTACTTTCACTGTCAATAAATAATGCTCAGTTATTTTTCTAGTAGATTTTAAATATACATTCAGAATCTATGAATTGAAGCAGTCCTAGAAATCACACCAAAATCCTTTGCAGTTGACCCACTGTTTTGGTTACAGAAGATCCCTCACCTTTTTACCACGAAATCTGCAAATTTGTGCAGCTGGTTCTGTTAGTGCTTGTGAACTTTCAAATGTAATAGGTGAGCCTTACATATTACAATTGAAAACATGTAATTCAAAATATAAATCAGGAAGACAAAACCACTGGCAAAAATCCCGAACAAAGTTAGTGTTGTGAAAAAAAGACTCCACTTTGAAATTTCTGAATTTGTAAAATATAGATGAGAAATATACATGAAGTGCTTAACATTGGCTAGCACTCAGCTCTTCCTAGTAACATTCTTTTTGATCACACTAATAATACACTATGAAGCATCACTCTGTGGGATGCAGTTAAAGCCTATTTAAGCCAAAGAAACTACTCACACTCTCGCAGGGGAAAATATCAGAACGTTTTTATTTTTACTTCAGTCCCTCCAGAAAACTTCATGAGGGATAGTCTTAACTAGTGTTGTAGGGAAATTGCTGCCGCCAGTAGATCTGGAAAAAATGGGAGAGAGTGAAAGAGTAAACACGGTGCTGAAAAATACTGAATAAGATTATTCAGAATTAAGTGCTTAAGGCTTACTAGAGCTTCAGTAGCAGAGGTTTATGCAAAGTAGGCAGTTAATAGATATTCTTGTCAGTGATCTTTGTAGAAAATGCAGATTAAAAAATCCCACTCTACCTCCTCTCCCCATTCTTCTCCCCGGCTCCCAAGAGCTAATTTTCTGCCACTCAGGCCGCAAATTTAGGTCTCACTTTTTCAATATTTCTGTTCTCATCAAAAATTAATTGAATAGCACTTCATGTTTAAAGCTCCCTGCTTTTATTTCCTTTTGGTTTTTAAGTTGTGACATTTAACTATCTGCCTTTTTTTTTTTTTTCAAAAGAGAAACAATAATAGGAATCGCCTACATATTAAGGGATAGTAGATGTATTCATAAGGAATATGCTTAGAGTATTTGGGATTTTCCCATACTGGGTAAATAGATCAGGTTGAAAAGTCTTCCCTTATGCAATATCTTTACATCTAGGGGGAGAAAAAATGTGGAACTAATACTGTTACCAAAACAGATTCTTGTTTAGGCACTAAGAGACAAATCAAGAAAAGAACCAGAGCACTAAAATAATGAGCCTTGCTATACTGAACTTTTAGTCCTGAGCAGAGCAATTAGATGAAGCAGAAAAATAGGATAGAAAATGTATCTCTCTGTTCACTGGAGCCAATTTCTGTTACTCAATATAATTGTATAGCTTCCATAAACAGATCAGACTCCATCTTAATGGGAACTGGCTTCTGAGTGCTTTATTTTCCTTCACCCCACCGTTGCAGTTGGGAGACTGTTCCAGATCTTCACTGCTGTCTGATCATTACAGCCTGATTTTATTAATGGACAATTTATAACATTTTTCTTCTGCCAACAGTGCCCTTTAGTTTAAGTAGACCTTCTCCTTTCATGGCATATTATTATTTTCCAAACATAATTATTTATAGAAAGTGATTATATGTCTTCTTAACCACTATACATCTTCTTAGCCATTATTTTGCTAACTTAAACAGGATAACCACTTTTACTCATCCTTTGTATGATAGGCACTCTATTACTCTGATCATCTTTTCAGCACCTCTTCAAGCTTGGTTTCCCCTCTGTTGCGTTTTGCTAGATTGTATATTCCCTGTGCAGGTCCATGCAGAGCTAAATGTCCTCAAAGTGGATTCACAAATACTGAACAAAGAGCCAACAGAAGTCATCATGCAAATCAGTGATCTACATTTGGAAACCAACTGAAAAATGCTGATGTTTGTCGATCTCATTTGAAAGCATGTGTCATAACTTATTTTGCTAAATCAGACATTGTACAGGACTCTGAAATTGTATTTGGCAATAGGAGACTGTTCAGAATTCACAGCCCTGAAGTTTTTCTTTGCAGGTTAGTGTCTGTGACTATTCTTTCAAAAAATAAAGAACCCTAACTTCTTAAAAATTTCTATTAGGCAGGGGATAGTTTTAGATGAGTTAAGAGACTGAGAATATAATATTTCTCATTAAATGATGTATGAAGTTTTTTCACCACCTTTAGAAGGCTATAAAAGGGGAAGCCAGCCTTAGGTAAGATAAATTAAACAGTTTGGTAGAAATGTTAATTAAGCAGCTTCAAGGAAGAAGAGAAGAATAATGTCTTAATCCTTCACAGTAACCTGTGATATTTCAGTATTCTATTACAAGCAGTGAACATGGAAGCAAAGTTTTGCAGAGGAGCAAGTAAACAAGATCACATCATTCTCTCTCTGGCTATAAAAAGCAGAGGTGGCTCAGTGGCTATTTTGGTGGCTCTGGTTGCCATCTTCCAGAATAGGAGCAGAAAAAGATAACTTTAAGGACACTTCAAGGTTTATAGATTTGGAGGAGTTTTCAGAGACTAATTATGTGGTCACAAAATCTAAAATCCAGCTGAGATGCTTGAGCAGCCAAGGTGTATCCTTCTTTCTGAGGTTACTGTTTATACTGCATGCTGTTAATTTAAGTCAATAGCATCTTCCCATTATTTGAAGGTAAGCATATTCTCGTATTCTTAAACCTTTTATAGTGGTGAAATTGAATCTAAGTAATTTGGTTCATGCCAAACACTCTGTTCCTTTGGGTCACTATTTAAAGGTGAACTAGCAAATTTCCAGTCTCCTCTGAAGTATGAGGGCCTCATCATAGCTGGATTTTTAAAAATTGTTACGTTTTATAGAGTTCATTTTCTGAACTGTATTCTGAGCTTCCAGTAAGGGAGAAGGAGAGCTGGAATTGGAAATTACTCCAAGTTTTTGCTAAAGCATAGTGTAACCTTCTATATGCAAATTCAATGTGGAGAAAACACCCTGAGGAGATGATAGACATAGGTGTGAGTATTAACTCTCTGAGCAGTGCTCTAACTACCAGTCTATGAAGTATTCTGAGATAGGAATACTCCCATTGCCTTGTCTCAGATAGATATTCTACTTTGCATGAAATAATTAAATATTAATTAGCTCAGAAAGAATGCAGATGTGTGGATAGGAAAGTCCATCCTAACGGCTGATTTTTCTGTACAGTAAGGGAAGTTGCTAGTTGCAATTTTTGTTACAAAAACTGTTTATGTATTTTACCAACTGATTAATAAGTGCCTAATGGAACTTTCTTAAACAGTCATCATAGGGGAAAGGATTGGAGTAGCTGAGCCAATAAGCTGGAAACGTATTCTAACTTTTCTCTATCACTAGATATCACTCTTTGATTATCCTGTATACAGTGGAATTGCTACAACAGGAAGGACTAAGAGTTATTATATTAAAAAAAGAGTAGATTGAGGATTGAGGATGATAGCTTATGAGATGTGGGTTTGATAACACTTCAGCAGAAGGCAAAAGAGAATCCTTGTCCTCTGTCTTGCAGTGTGAGCTATGAAATTAATAGCAATGTGAGGGGGTCATCTGTTTACATTTAGAAGTCTATAAACTCAATATAATCAGTGAAGAACTTGATCCTGCAGGCATAGTCAGAATGCATGGTTAGCACTTTTTTTTTCCCCTTTTGGATGCTGGTTATTTAATCATGAGAGACTGATGGCAGTTCAAGAATAGGTGTTTTGAACATTAAAATAATTGAGGTAACAAAAACCCCTTTAATATCAAAAAATGAGATTCCAAAGAGGTTAGCCGGTTGTATGCTTGGGTTATAGCCTTTTAAATTTGTAATTTTAGGCTCAGATGACTGACTTGTTTCCACATATGTATCTGAATGAGAATCAGGTGCCGGTGTCTTTCGCCAACATCGAGAACAGGGCTAAAAGCAGATTATGTGTTTTGAATGATGCTGTCTCTGCAATAATGTTTTTTGCAGTAATATTTGTAGATACGCTAATGAAACTATACTAGCTAAGTTTTAAACAAAAATGATTTTCCAAGCCCAAATACGGTTCCTAAACCTTTGCACATCGTTTTGGAAATATCCATTAGAATTTATGGTGCCACACTTACATGAATTATTATATCATTAAGATTTATATGGAGATCTCTCTTCCTCCCCATAATTTTTTCTATGATTTATCACAAAGAGCTAGTACTCTCAAGAAAATGTTAAACCTTCTTCATATCATTTTTTTTTAAAGAAAGATGGAGAACAATATATTAGATGATATTTTTATCATGGTATTTTCCCCTAGTTTAGATATGACTAATAACAACTAAATATAAAAAGAATGAATCAGAGAAGTGTGTTTTAATAAAGAATATGTGCAGAGAACATGACAGATCAGAATTTGGATGACAGCCTAAAAGAAAACTGTAAAGCCAAAAGCTGAGGTGACTGGCAGGAACATAAGCAAAATGGAGATTGAAACAAAAAGAGAACAGAAATATCATTTTGTCAACAACTTGAAAATGGGAAGGGGAATTCCTAAACTGTTTTTTTTGTTAAAGGCAACAAATTACTTAAAGGAAAAATGTGGGATTGAGGTCACTTCAAGAACAATTATTTGGATGAGTGGAAAGAGAAGTATTGGCTAGAGCAAAGAATAAAAGTGAACTAAAGCATAGACAAAGTATCAAAGAAAGAGAATGAGTACTGAGAATGACACTGTAGTTATAGTCCAATAGATCAATAGAAAGAGAAAATGCTGATTTGTCAAACACAAATTGGTTACTAAGACAAGGTCTCTTTTGACATATTTTTTTAAAATTTACAAATTGTAGTTATACTTCGTTTACAGATTATAATTTATATTTTTAAGAATTTAAATATAAAAATGAAAGAATTCTAATTTTTTTATCATTATTATATTTCTAAGACTGGTATTGAAAAAATATATTCCGATTTCTCGTTTTGTTTTAACATGAAATTCACTAAGTTATTCAGAAATCTAAAAAAATCCTTGTGGAAGAAAAAAGCAATTATAAAACCTGTTATTTGCTTTTAATAAGTCCCACAGAGGTTAATGTATCAATAAAACGGTACTTTATTGACAAATAAAATTAAGAGCTACCTCAAACACTGTATTTCTAATCATTCATACCATTTTATTTTTAGTATCTATATTGTAACAACTGAGACCTCAACCCACTGGCACCATCTGGGACAGTGCCTGTGCACAGCCCCATGGTAGTGTCAGCCAGGCTCAGGCCTAGAGAGCAGTAAGGACTGGCCACACCAGGTTTGGCTTCGGCTTTGTACACACTTGAGACAGCCCCACAGTGTGACCCCAGCGTGCTGGCCACCTCGAAACACTCCTGCATGCTGACAGCACCCGCCCACAGGTGCGTCATAGCAGAGCAGCGTCCTGAGGGGCAGCAATACAGCCTTCATGTATCCTCTGAGCTGAAAAAGTAAACACAATTGTGTTACAGGACTACACGAACACCACATGAGACCCCAAAGTGGTCCAGAAGCACAGGCTCCTTAGATGTATGTAGACTATGTTAACAAGGCCCAGAGCCTAAGAATGCTCACTGGCCCTGTTTAATTTATAACTGTAGACAGTCTCAGATATTTCAAAGACTTGGTTAGAACTTAATCCAAAGTGGCAATGATTTCCAAAGATGTCCCACCGTTGGAAAGTGTAAGTCTTCAGTGACTTCTTGGAGTTAATTTGGATGTTCCGTACACATTTGGGATGATGGTTCAGGTTTGAGTTAACATCTGGGGAAAATATGTATGAAAGATCAGTTCCATGAGTGTTTCATAGGAGCAACAGACAAATATGAAAATCTCTCTCTTGACACTGAATATGACTGTAGAGCCAAAAATATGTCAAGTTACTCTATCTTGAAAACAGAGCAGAAGTGGAATATGGTTTTGAGTTTGCAAAAGATGAAATGAGCAGATGTTCTGTCAACAAAGTGATCATTGTGCAACAAATTTTAAAACAAATGGAACCAAGACATTTAAAACACTTTTACACAAATCAGTTTTCCTTCCTTCAAGCTGTAGCTGAGACTGTTCTCATGAGCATCATTTTGTTAAACACAGAAATCTTAAAAAAAAAAAAAGGCATTGAGAGTCTCTTTTGCAGTCCGTATTACCTTTTGTTGCTGAGTTGAGTGAATGAGTTATTTTTATACTTGGTAGATATGCTCTCATCAAGTAAAGGCTTGATCCAAATTTCTCCAGAGCCTATAGCACAACTTGGAAGGAACAATTTCGGTCTCCCTGTAAATTCTGTATCTGCTGCCTTAGGTTATCAATAAGAATATGCATAGGACTAGCTACAGGATTTTAAGGAGGCTCAACATGATTCTACAAGGCTTTTTCACAGAGTTGGCTCTTGTTTTCTTTAAAAAAAAGAAAGCTCTTTGGGTTATCACAGGTAACTGCTGCTATAGAAGAAAGACTCAAGGGATTTTTGTCTGAACACAGAGGGTTCACTGAGCATAACCCACACATGGAATCCCCTATTTGGACATTTTTTCTTGATGTTAAATCACTAAGATCTTTTCTGTTAGTTATTATCTTTGAAATCCAGAGTAGACACTATCTTGCATATTATTTGCCAGTCTTTTTCATGGGTGGACATAGTAAACAGGTGGATCATCCAACCTTTCTCAAAAAGAACATGAGCCAAAGTTTTTGACCAAGATGCAAACCAATCACTTCTGGTGCCTAATTAAGACAATGCGACAATTGAACTGGACACGACCAAATGAGGTGTCTCAGCCATCCACACAGTGAATGGAAAATAGTAGAGACTCCCGTTGCACAAGTAGATAGCCTATGTGCCAAGCAATACAGCTGGAGCTATCTGACAGAAAATACACTTGGGCATCCAAGGAGTTCTTAGCCTATATTCTAGTATGTCTTGGAGAAATTTCATACCTTCTTGAAGTTAGTTGTCTCTGTATCCAAAAATAGAACATTTGTAGGATTACCATATCTGTCATTCAGGTAGGAGTCGGATAAGGTTCTAAATTTACATTCTCAAAAAGCAGCTGAGCTATTTATTGAAAAGAGAAGCTGCATACACAGGTAAAGATGCCAACTCTAATGCCAGCTCTACCCAGAAGAAGTGTAAATCACATAAGGTTTTTATGTATTTACCATAGTGGACATTAAAAATCAGCATGACATGATCATTAGAAAGTACTCCTGAAATTTTGAATTCAAAATAACACAAAATTAATATGTTTTAACTCTTAGTAAACATTTTTATGGTAGACAGTAATGCGTCATAGTTGTAGTAAAAAAGTGGTTTGTTATTATGCAGATGTCTAGAGATCTCAGGGTAACATTTAAACAATAATGTTAAAGACCTGTGCATTTCATTGATTATTTTTATAACCTAGCATCACAAATATTACTTTTTCACAGAAAATTATGCACCTCACTCTCAGCATGTATTGGAAATTCACTATGCAGTCTTGTATCTTGGCCAGGATTTTTAAAAAAATTCTAGTTAGTGATATTTTTAGATATTTTTATCTTTTAAAATTTGAATAGTTAGAAGTTATAATCCTTACAATATTTTGATTGTAGTATAACTTAGTTATATTTTCTTTTTCATATTTTGGTGGCTCTTATTTGCTATTTGTAGAAACCTTGTGTCACAGTGTCAACAATCTGTATGTTGACAGCCATAAAAGCTTATCAAAATGAGCATCATTACAGTACAAAACCAAAAGTCTTGTAGAAAATATTCCCTTTGAAACAGTCAGTTGTCTGACCTTCGATATACAACTCCTCATACATGAAAGGTGGAGCTCTGCAAGTGCTGCTTGCTATATTTTTGTGTTGGAATTAAGGGGTGCTAGAACTGGGAAGGGAGCACAATGGAAAACTTCCCTCTGTGCGCTGACTTTATGAACATACTTAAAAAGAATGTCTTCCTTGGCATTTCATTTTATGAGTCAATTTAGGAAATGTTGCCAAGTGGGCTGTCCTTCAAATGTGAGTTGTCACTACATGTCTTTTTTTAAAAGTTGCTTAACTGTTCCTTTCATAGGAAGTAAGAGTAGCTTTCATATAAACCATGAACATTTCCAGACCTGAGAAAGCCTGGTATCTATTTCTGTATAGGGAGCGTGTCAACTAGAAAGAGGAGTTGATGACTGCTTATGCTTTAAGTGAATCTTTCTGGGAAACAGATTTTCTTGAAGTTATTGTAGCTGTATAAACAAGTTTGAAAAAAGCTGGAGAAAGTTTGATTACATCAGTTTTGTAGTTTGATAATTTGGTACTGTAGTATTTCCTTGTTGTTATGCTCAGAGTTAATTCCCTACCACATGCTTGCTATAGCAACACGAGGATAAAAAACAGCAGGAAGAAGGAAACTGATGATTTTTATCTGTCATTCATGATATAAACACATAAGCCATACACTACTTGAATCCAAATGCAGAGCAGTAAGACGATCAGGAATACTCTGTCCTTTAGCAGATAAAGAAGCAGTAGTTGGAGACAGATATTCAGTGATGTGTCCATAAATGACAGTTGTTAAAATTTAAAAAAAAAAAAAAAGTATTGCAAAATATACCTATGCTAGAATGAAACTTTGAGTCAGCAACTGCTCTGAAATGGGGGAGTCCCAATACTCCCCTGCTATTTTTACAGTGGGCACAAAAAAAAAAAAAAAGGCCTCCAGAGAGCTTCTGTTCTTTCAGGCTGTGTTTTATTGAAACGTCCAAACAACAGATTAGCACAAACCCGGGCTCTCTGCAGGAGGCAGCACACAGTGCCTCTCTGGGACGGGCTGCTCTGCAGGAGTCCCTGCTCGGGGTTGCGCAGGTGTGGCAGGGCCTGACCCCAGGGCACCTGCCCAGGGCTGCCCTCCCGCCCTGGCAGCCCTCAGGGACAGCCACCTGCTTCCTTCCCTGCACAAAGCCACACGGAGGTAAGGACGTGATTTCCCCTTTCAGCTTCTGAGCTGGACCTGTGGCAAAACAGCCAGGGCTTGATGTTTATACGATATTTTCTCTCAGAGAGCCGCACTGCCCTGGCCTGGCTTGCCCAGCCCAGGGGCAGAGGCTGTGGGGCAGCTCTGGAGCAGCAGGAGCTACTCCGGCTGCACTGGTCAGGGAAAATCTTAATTAGGGCGAGAAAAGTGTTTTGTAACATTGAACAGAGAAAGGTAAAAGTTTTTATGAGTGCATGCAGTAGGGGATTCACATTAGAGTGCCGTAAGTTTGGAAAATAAAGTCTTTCTCCCTTGGAAGAAGTAGGAGGATGGACATGTGTGTCTGAGAGTCATTAAAATATCGCTAGCTGGTTTCTGGTAGAAAGTTTGACAGCTTTAGTGAAACCAATTCATTAAAAATTGTACCAAAATCATGTTGTGTTTCAGTCCAGCTTCCAGTGGGCTTCAGGCCTCTAGCACCCCCACACCAAATTCACAGATTTGGTTCTCTGTTCTAGTAAGTCACCGCTCATTTATGATTCTGTGAAGATTCTTTTATCATTTCTATTTTTGTTCAAATGCAGAAAATGCGTTATTTAAAGTTATCATTGAAATACTGTAAAATTAACAGATTTTAAAATATAGTTAGTTAAAGCCCAATTTGGCAGGGTAAGTTGGAGCTCTTTGGAACTAAAGTTCAAAGTTTGAAATTTTACACCTAGCTTGTCTTTAAGTGACCATTTTATGTCATTCACAAACGGCCTAAAACTCAGCAGCTACATTATTATTCAACAGGAAACCGCAAGCAAATTGCTGACACTCATATTCTCCCTTTTTTTTTTCCCATGAAGATGGAAAACTTGCGAAAGGAAAGTGAATGAAAAGTTGATTTGGAAGTGAGAACTGGAATAAAGAGCTACTGTACCGTAATCCACAGCTAGGTAATGGGAGCAGAAAAATACAGTCCTGTGGATGAAGCCAAAAATCTCTGAACACATGATGTTTCTTAAATGCAGGTCTTTATTAGTTGTGTGTTTTGTAAATGGTTTATTTTGTTTCAAATGTTTATCCAGTAGCTGGCTTACTACTGAACAGTTAACATCATACCTGAAAAAAAACATGACAGAAAGTCGAACAAATGGAAAATTTTATTAATTTGCAATGGAGACATCTTTTTATAACAATCTCCTATATGTGGTTCAGGACTTACTCCTATTTTTTACCCCTTACCTCTTGTTCATCATTGTCATTCATTTGACAAAAAAACCTATCTGCAAGCAATAATGCATCCAGGTTCTGAAAGGAGCTAGAAAAGCAGATAGCTAGCTTTTCCTTTATGTGAAACATACAATTTTATTATTGGGTGATGTTTGGCTATTTCCTCTGAATTATGATTAGATTCTATTGCACTGTAGTTTGACTGGCAACTCCCAAGTGAAAGTAAAATTGTCACTACCAGTTAAAAGAATGAATCGTGCCAGCAATTGCTAACCTAAAGATAGGTAAATCCTTTCAGTTTTATGTCAGTCCACTCAACTAACAAAGACTGACTTGCAGAACACCTAATCAGAGAGACTGACCTTGCAGCTTTAGACGTTTTGAAGCCTACAGAACTAGTTGAGTCTTGCTTTGACACATATCTCAAAACTGTTCGATAAAGTGTCCTTTGGCTGAACGTTGCTCATTATATGCTAAAATGAATATGTAACCAATATGCAAATATGTAGCAAATTGCCTCTTTATGGTGTGAAGGTAGTGGTAAGATTTTTTATATAATGGCTGTTACTTTTCTTGTTGACATGCTGGCTTTGTTCCAGCATCCAGGCTTGTGCAACTCTGTAACAAACAGTACCTCCTCTCTGTGTGCTACAGTATGGGGTTTTTTGCACACCTGGTGACAGAAGCCTGTTTCTGGAACAACAGTGTTTCAAGTCTTATTTTCACCCATTTAAACTACCGAGGTGGAGGAAATGCACATTTGACTTGTTATTTCTCATACTTAGCCTTAGATCAATGGTGGGTTATTCTGGAAAGGTCGAAGAAAATAAGGGGAGTCATTTTTGAGTGATGATGTTGTGAAAAATTTACATGTTTCAGTTTTATGGAAGTGTTGTGACCTTTTTTTGCTCTCCCATATCTCAGAAGAGTTCGGTGTTAAAAGTTCAAGCTTGTCATGCAGTTAATCCTTGATGAGAACAAGTGCATGTGGCATGTCTGAACAGATCTGATTTAGAAACAGAGAAGTTACTTTTAGTCTTAATTTGTTAACTCTTTTCATCTTCACCAATTCAGAATGGAAGATAAAAAAGCAGTTCCAGATGCCTGCATGTGGCATCTTTAGCACACATGAGCATATTTCTTCATCCACACCAGTAATTCTTTTCTGTGTTGCTCTCAGTTTAAAATGAGAAGGAGAAGGAAAGAAGGTTGTATTTCCTTTGTGTTCTGTCACTTTGCAAGTAGTTTAGTCATATTTTACACATTTGATTATTGAAATATATTGTAATTATAACACAAATTTACCAGAATATTTTTTGTTATATTTTGGGAGCAGAACTAGGACTACACCAAATCAAAATATTATTTTGTGCCTCCTGGGAGCATACCTTAAGGCATGACCCCCAAAACTCTGCCTTAACATAGAACTGTATGAGAGAGCTTATTGGTCTTTGAGTCTGGAATAGGATTGTGGATCCACTGGAACCATGTCTGTTATAACAGGTTTTCAAAAGTACTCTTACTTAGTATAGCCCTGCATTTAAAAAAAAAAAAAAAAAAAAAAAAAAAAAAAAAAAAAAAGGTTGAAAATGGAATTTTAAATTATGTACAATATTGAATTTTTGAGAATAGGTGGTGGAGTTGCTTAGACAGAATTAGTACATCTATAACATTTTCAACTATCTAGCAACAAGTTTTCTTGCTATGAAAGATTAAACCCAGGATTAAACCCTGGGGTTTTAAAGCACGCAGATTTCTCTTAGGCTCTCTGATTTGGGACTTGCTGAAGTCCCAGAGAATGTCTGGCAGGGTTGACATTTCCAGATCCCCAGTGGCAGAGCTGGCTTTTTTTCCTGTCTGTTGTGACTGAGCAGTTTTGGTCCTGTGACCTTGGGATATTTGGTTCCACACCTTTCTCAAAAATCCCGTAATGACTGGAATGAAGAAGTGGATGGAGTTTCTTCATGTATCTGTTTACAGATTCAGGAGTGGAGGCAGACATTTTGTATGACACCTGATAATAAGTCCAAACAAGGGTCTTTTCTTAAGTTAGAAGTAATTATTCGAGTTCATTTTACTTTTGCTGGCAGACTTCTAAGTATACAAAGAAGATGCATAACTTTTAGTGTATTTATTTTTCTCTTAGATGACAGCTTGTTCCCTGGTTAGATTTCATTTACTTCTTTCAAGTCAGTGATAAAAGAGGTGCCAGCCCTCAAGTTAATGGATTCATATAGAACCATGCTGGTGGGAGAGTAACTGTTTTGTCCACACTTGTGCTCCGGTTTCACTCACATCCTTTCCTTCCAAACCTGTTGCCTCAGTTCAGAGTTGTAACACAGCTGTTATTGTTTTTCTTCACTGCTTTCCTTGGGAGGAAAAAAGAGTCTATTTGTTTGAATGACCTACAGTGATCTTCCAACAGACAGGAGAAAAAGGAATCCAAAGCATGAGGAATACTACTGTAAGTGTGGCTGATCAGTATTGTAATGAAGTCATCTAATCTCATTCTTTACTGACACTACAACAGTCTGAAGTTTTATTTACAGTATGTGGCAGAATAATATCTTTTCATACGTGTTCATTAAGTAAACTGTGGCACAGGTGTGCTGAATACAAGAATACTTTCTCAGGTTAGAAGATACACCAGGATGATTGATTGTGCTCACCTAGTGCATATCATAGAACAGTCTCAATAGTTTCTTCATCGGGACAGTTAGAGTATATGTTTAGAATTAATATTATGTAGTGCACTGACTACTTTGTTTATTTACAGCCTGTAATGAAACGTGTCTAAAAAGCAAAAAATAGCTACAGTTCCTACTGCCAATCAGCATTGTTCCTATTCATTTGTATGGATTTCCTTTATATGAATAATAATGAAAAAGTGCTACAATATCAATAGGTATTCCTAAATACTCAAGTGTGCAATAAATGTAACCATCTCTTTTATATTTAAATTAGGTATTTGATATAAATCAACAAAGCTTAGTGGCAAAACCTGACAACTCCATGCCTAATTCTGTAAGGAGAAATATTTCTGAAATATGTACTGCATCTATAATTTTTTACATGCTGGCAGAAAAAAATACCAGCTGAGTAGCCCATACATGTATATTTTATCTATTTTTTAATTTGTGGCATTTTAATCCCCATAGTACCTCACTTTTTCTTCCAGTAGACTAAATAAGAAATCTATGATTACTTACAGAGTCCTTAACAATGGGAGACTCTATTAAGCATGCAGAGAAAACAAATGCAGCCCATGAATTTAATTCTAGTTTTCATTATCTTTTATTTGTGTATCACAGCCTAAAGCTGTCGATTATATTCTCATATTCATCTTTGTAGTAAAATGTTTGGAGGCAGAGGGGAATTCACTGAAAAACTGAGTTGTTGATTCATTTTATGTGAGAAGAAGTCCCTGTATTTTAAAAATGATAATGTCTGAAGTTACTAATGTATTTTTAGAATATTTGTCACTCTGGAAGGGTCCTAATTCCTGACCATAAATTAGTAAATTATTATCAAAATACAGTAAACATTTTATACAGGGCGAGAAATTTCATGGAGAAATCTCAATGAACCTGCTTCAGTATAACGTCTCAAATTCTGTTAGGAAATGTTCCCTGTCAGCATGGTGGCGTATTTGGCCTCTGTTCAACCTCTTGCAAACCATTAAGAACCCTTTTTTTTCTTCCTCCTTTATACAGTCTGCCTCTTACATTTTTTTTTTTTCCCCCAGTCTGTTTACCCAAGAGATAGTTTGGCATAGATGCAGCATCTGGCTTCACTGAGGTCCTGCTTTTTGCAATATTAAGCTGGATTGACTGAAGCAAAGAGAAGCTGAATGACTTGCCTGAGGTTGGCTCAGTTGGGATTAGAACCAAGAATCCTCTTGCCCACAGCAGTTTGCTCTGAACAGGAAACCTCTCTGCCTTCATATTACCCCAGCAAACCAGAGGGGCATTTAGGTTATTTTATGAATTATTTCTAACAGTTTTCATTCCCTTTTTTCTTTCAGATTTTCAGAGATATTTTTACATAGTCTAGCCTTTTTTGGAGATAGAACACTAATCCTTTTTTGGGTTTATATTTCAGTTAGGATTTATCTTTTCAGGGAATATGGTACATAATTACATCAACAAATCAGTCTTCTTTTTAGTATGTATTCATATTTAGCCGTGGATAATTTCTTCAGTGTTCAGCTCTTAGAAGGAATTGCCAAATAGATCTATGAAAAAGGAAGACTCAAGAAATGTGGTTTTTCGTAACTTGTGACACTCAGTAGTAAATATGACCATCTGCATGAACACATACACAACACTTAACTGGACATATTTATGCATATAGCTTGGGACACCTGCACTAATGCACAATACTGCTTTTCAAAACTGAGTTTTAGGTAATGACCAATGATTATACCATATTTTAGGAGGAAAGGCTCTATTATAACTTTTTTTGTTTCCTTAGTAGCGGGACATAAGGCTTATGACCAACAGGAGGGTCCCTAGGAGTTCTAGTCTTTCAAGCAATGAGTCAAGGAGTTACAGAGTTTCCAGCAATTCCCTATAACAGAGCCTTCCCCCTTAGTAACAAAAATGCCAGTGCTGGGAGTGTACTTGTGAAATTTTAGGGGTAGTAGCTGTTGGAATTCAGAGCCAAAGCTGTGGCTGAGCAATTTTTTATCATAGATCTCTTATGCCATATTTTTACCAATGATGTTATAGTCACAGTCGTTTTTCCAATTTGAATGCATAATTAAAGTGTAGTTTTCAGATCTGGTGGTAGAAGACACACTGGCCTTGAGGGATTGGTAATTATGAAGATATTCCTAATCTATTATACATGACAGTAGGAAAAGGGAAAAATAAGGAGCAAAAGCTAAAGGGCATCAACCTAGATTCATCTGGGAACAGACTAGGAAGTATACAAGGTCAGTCTGTGGTATGCAAAATTTCCTGCCATCTCAAACAAAAATACCTTAAGTGGTATATGAAATAAAGTAAAAAGACTTTTTCTACTTTTCTTGCTCTCCTGGGCGGGAAAAGACAAACACATATCATATTAGTTACATTTCTGCATCAAGTGGTAAACATACTTTGGACACTAAACAGAGGGGAAGATCTGTATTCTCTTGATAGGAAAAAGAGAAATAAAACCTGTATTTTTACTCATGTTGAAGGTAACTTCTCTGTAACCTTGAAAAGTAACTTCCCTGGGTGCCTCCACATCGCTAAGTCTAGAAGTGCTTCCCATATCTTTGAGCCTGTCATGTTGCCCAGCCATATCTCATTTTCCATATCATATAAGACCAATGGGCTTTTTGCTCCATGAGCTTGTTTTACATAAAAATGACAGACAGATTCACAGGGTAGGTGGAAGCTGAAATGCACTTTCACAGTTCTCTCCGTTGGAATCATAAGGGACATACTCTTGAAGAGTGTCACACTGCAGTGAGGCAGGTGATCTCCACACAGTCTGCAAGACTTGTTTTAAATGTTAAAAGAGATTCCCAAGGATTGTTTAGATTGCTAGGATATTTCTTAACAAACTGAAGAGAGGAAACAGTAAGAACATGCCTAATTTGTAAATAATTTAGGAAATTAGCATCATTCTGACCAATTCAAGTCTACTCCAGCTTGTGAGGCTTAAGGGAGACCAGATGGTGGTAGTGCATTGGAAGGTATCCAAAATTGCTTTTGAGTTAATTGATATAGTGGAGGGGAGATCTCTAGAGAAGTATGTATCCCCAGGTAGTTGATTGCTTTCGAATTCCAACAGAGAAGAAATGTGTCAAAAATGCAAAAGGAAACATAAGTTATTGAGTGGTTATATCTTAGACTTGGCCCAGTTAATTTGTAGCCAAACATATATTAAAAAAATATGAAAAATGGTGCTAAAGAAGGAAAAAGTGGTCACTGCAGAATTAGAGGGAATTAACAAAATAGCCTATTAAGCTTTAGTATTTGGTGTATTTACACTTTATTTTCATAGTGTATTAGGTGTATAGAAGAAATAGAAGGCTTATTTTTAATTCAAACTGGTAAATTTTAAACAGAATGGCAATGGCGTAGCTGCTAACCATATATTGTTACATACTGTTAAATGAAAGTGTCAACTTACTAAATTGGAACTCTCACCAGAGGTTGTTTAAAATCTCTATAAAATAGATCAAATGAAACTGGAAAGTAATTGATAGCTACAGTGAAACTGAAAGTGAATATAAGACTTGAAATCACAGAGAAACCAGGACTTACATGGCGAACATTCACTCTTCTCTGAGGGTCCCTAATTGAACACCTTCACTCAGCCCACTTGATAAGTGAGGAATCTACTTCTACCATATATTTGACATCATGACGAATACTTAACAGACATTAAGCATCATCTTTGGTGGCTTAGGTTAATTTTATTTTTTCTTCATTCTTTTTCCTTTCCCTCTTTCTCATTCTCTTTCATTTTTTCTTTCCTTTTTCTTTCCTCTTTTCCCTTTCCCTTTCCTTTTCTTTCCCTTTCTCTTTCCCTTTTCCTTTTTTCCTTTTCCCTTTTCTCCTAATATATGTAGTTACATTTGTTTAGTTCTTAACAGTCAGTTAATCTTTCAACATTTTTATTAATTTCATTTTGGAAATGTTTCATCAGGAAACACAGCATTTTCTATGCTTTTCTTTCACATGTTCTCTTTCAATCTTTTTAGTGTGCATACCATTAGAAGAACAGTCAATGTGACCTTTTTCTTTGGGGTTAATAAAGAATGCACAGTTTCATAAGTTTGATTCAATTTCCTTTATGCGAGCATGCCGAATAAGTGACCATTATAGTATTTGTCTGGGTTTCTGTGCTTCAGTGTGCAGTTACCAACCTTTTATATGAATGACCACATCTGGCGTGCATTTGGCCACGTAAGGTGAGACAAAAGCAAAATAGATTTTCCTTTGCATTAAATCAAATTTCCACACAATGTACTCTCTAATGTGGATCTCAAATGTATCAGGTCATATATTATTTAGCTGCATTGCATTTTGTGCTTTTTTAAATTCCATCCCACATTCCCAGTTTTAATAAATGCATGAGTAGATGCAATATTTGAGCTTTATATCTTAGAAATTCAACACTTTCAACAGATTCTTCAGACTTCAAAGAATTTAATATTAGTATCATAAAAGGTCTTTTGAAGAATAGTACTGGAACATAAGAAAAATGACTGCCTGAGTGCGCCCTATCATTTTGAAAGTGTTTTATTGCTTTAATTTCCTGTCTTACTAAAGTAACAAGCGGCATAATAGAAGATACACTGTAACAGAGTTTGCAATTTATTAGAAGGCTTGAGCTAGTTGAAGACTTTACGTGATGTGAAAAAGAAAACCTCTATTTAGCTGAAAAATGGAGACAAGCTACAACATTAATGTTGCAGCAGCTTTAAATGGAGTACTATCTTTGACTGATAAGTTGCTTCGACAAGCCCAGTATGTTTGAATGGGATAAATCTATAAGTATAGACCTCACTCAGTGCTTGTTGTGTGTAGATAGGCTCCTGGAAATCTAATGTTATTTCATCTGTGAGGTGTGTATGAGATGATGAAGCTATTTGGATTCCGTAGTACAAAGGTACTATTGCAGCTATATTGATCTATAATAGGTCTTTTCATTTATTTATTATACTTTCACGTATGTGACTAAATTTAATTCTGAGCCTTGGCAATCTCATATAGTCAAAGTTTAGGCTATGCTAAGTTTTTAAAGCATTTTACCAACCTTACCTCACTCTTTATAACATGAATGCTGGAATTCATCACACACAAAGATAAAAAATTAATTTTTTAAAAGTATAGAAATGAAAGCTGAGATAGTAACTAACCTATAACAATATGATGCAAGGTTGCTTCATAAGTAAAATAAGCTATTTCCCTAGAAGGAGCAATAGACTATCCAGTTGCTTTTTACATTTTGTGTAGCAAGATATGCAGGCATCAATCTGTAGGCTTGTGATGGAAGTTGCATGTTTATCAGTGCAGAGCAAGAAGTACAAGAATCACAAGGGCTTCTTAATCCCACCACTGTTCTGCCACTCAAGGATTACAAAACAGCTGGTTGTAACAGATTACTTGGTCTTGCCAGAAAACAAAACAAAACAAATATGTAATAATGTGTGGCCAATCCCTTCAAAACAAAAAGGACAGTTTAGCTGGAGATCTTATTGATAACACTGTTTTTAGTGGATTGCAGACCGTGGGAATTTCTTTCAGTTGAGTGAATTTCTTTGTTGGATTATTGAACAATACTATTTCTGTTGGTTTGGGGTTTGTTTTTTGGGAGGAGTGTTTTTGGCTTTTTTTTAAGTTGAGACACTCTTAGTTATGTCTTAAATAAGGCAAATAGCATAAATTCATATTATAGAAATGTAACTTTTAAAGTTCGTGTATTCAAATAGCATATTTGACTCCGAGGGGCTCAAGTACAAGCAAAAGCCCAAATATTACTGGTATCCTCAGTTATCTATGTTAGTCTTTGAAAGAATAATGATTTGCAAGGCTTATTGCTAACTGAAGCACAAAAGATTTCCTCTGGGCTTGCCACAGACAATCCTCAGGCACATTAGAGGAGTCAGCTAGAGTTAGTTCAAAGTGAATTGCTCCATTTTAATCATGGTGACTTTAACCTCTCAGTCAATATGCTGTAATGGCATATTGTCAGTATTTTTTTTCCTTTTAAATGACAAGTTTGGTCACTTTATTTTAAGGCATGTTTTAGAATGTTTGTTAGATTTATAGATTCAACAGCTCTTCAAAGAGACTTTCTGTCTTGCTTTACAACCCTGAAATTTTGTATTGCTGCTATTTCATCTCCTTGAGGCAGTTCTTAGTTAAAATATGTGGAGATGTTTTACAACTGAATGAGTTCTTAGTATGATATATAACCAATTATATAGTTATAACGAGTCCAAATTTTAAAAACCAAATAAAAAATGGTGCACTAAGGATTACTAAAGACTAACATTACCCTCTCTTCATTTATTTGCACATAGGAAACAGGTATGTAACCATAGTATTCAAAAATATTACTGTCATTAAATTAAAAAAATCAGCAATTTGATTACTTTAATACTTTAGCTAATTAACTCTGAAACCTTGGAGGTTTTTATGCATTGTGTAAAGTCAGTGCCGATTTTGTATATACTTATATCACTTCCTAAGCTGCTGAGTTCTTTGGGATACTAAATAGTAATTAATGAATAAAAAACATGAATTTGATCCTCTATCAGTTTATTTTCTTTTTTCAACACCTGAGACAGGTTGCTGCTGAGATTCTTTTCTTCTTTATATTGTAGCTGATTAATACACACTGAATCTTCCAGGGAAGACGTAGCTTTTCCACAATCCTTTTCAAGAGTTTTAAGAACCTGCTAGGCATGAGGGAGTAAACACCAAACCCTTCCCATTCAGGGACTTGACTCTGAGTTTTTTAAAGAGTAAAGGAATAGGCTCTGTAGTTACACAGTCACTTCTGTATTTTTTGTTAATACAGGTTATAAAACTACTAATGATGATGGTCTTTCCCCTTAGCCCTGTCTGTATTTATGTCTCTGGTCCAATAACCACGGGGATCATAGAGGTGTATTTTATCTTCATTTTACCCCTCTTGGTATTGTTTTAGCTCAAAGGGGAAATCAAATGAGATACAGAAGATGCTAAACTTGCACAACTCTCAGGTCATTAGCAACTAATTAGAAACAGCTTACGGATCTCAATGATCCTTTAGGTAAGATGTGAGAGAGGGATCAGAGAACATTTAACATCTTCACTTCCTTGTTCTTTCCAGACAGTGGCCAAGTATATGACAGAGTTTCTGACTTATTTTCTGTTGTTGCTTCTTTTACAATATGAACAGGTATTTTGCACTGACAGGGTAGGTTAAGTGCCAGGTATTCACAGAATTAATCTAAACAGTAGGTCATTCCACTATGACTTCATTTTGTATTATTTAAATGTTAAGATTTACTGAATAGATAAAACCCAAAGATCTACCTAAAATACAGTTCGTGTCATCTATAGATGTTAATGAAAAAGAAAGCTGATGTACTATAGAAAACCTGAAGGATAAAAATTAGTTGACGTTAGCAGTTATTTATTAGTTGCTATTTATCCCCAGGGTTAGAATCCTAAAGTCTATGAAGTTTGTAACTCTTGGGATAATCTCTGCTATTGCATCTCAAGGTTGTAATGTGAAATAGCTTTCTTCTCAGGGAGCATGGATGGCTTTGTGGAAATATAGCTGTCACAGATCTGTATTTGTGTGTTTTACTGCCCAAAGGTGCAACACTGGGATCACTCCAGAGGCTTGCTTGCCTGAAGCTCTGCTAACATTTCGTGTGTCCAGCAGAGTTACAGGGACTAAGCTGTACTTTCTTTCACATAAACTCTTTCTGCCTGTAAAATGTGAGAGGTACGTGCTTTCTCTCTGCTCCCAAAATCACATAACCTCCTGTTCTTGAGAATGTGAAGAAAACCGCTAACTACATATGTCACTCGCTGACATGTGCACATCACTGACATGTGCAAACCTAATTGTTTGATCTGTCCATCTGAACAAAGCTGACAGTAAAACGAGCAATAAACAGTTCTATTTTGGACAATGTTGTCCCTTCTTAGCACAATACAACTTTTAAATGTACATGTATTCACCCAAGTCTAGCCAGGACCCATGAAATAGAAGTAGTCTTCTGTGGAGAAACACTAGCCTTTGATATTCTACTTGGCTAGTCCTGCATGTTAGGGAACCACAGAATAGTTCATGTTCTAAGTGTTCTCAGTCAGCAGACCTAGATTTCCTTTACAAAGTGTTGATAGTACAGGGATAAGAAGAAAAATAGACTTAGCAAAAAAAATGCACTCTCTTCCTTTCTGATGTCCACTCATATATTAATGTAAATTTTAGTTACATTTTCATGCCTCTCTTCCTTCTGTTAACTTATGAGAATTTCTGGAACATCTCCAGTCTTTCTTTCCTAAACACCTCAGTCATTATTTTTCTTTCTCTTCCATGAATTGTCCTTCGACCAAAGAAGATATCTTTTATAAAATCATGGGATTTTTTACTTTTCTTCCCCAAAGTCCTATCGTAGTTTACATATCACCCTTTCTCTTACTGCATATGTTCTGTATCTCCATAAACTCTTTTCTTTTCAACCAACCATGACACAGCTAGTTCCCTTCCTAGGATGCTTTTTAGCATAGTTATTGTTTGTTTGTTAGAGAACAGTTGCTAATGTTAAGAGTGTTACGATCTGTCAGCAAACAGTTCATCCACATCAAGAGAACACTGCAGTCTTATATGTTTTTATGGGCTGTACATAGACTGATGCCCTAAAGCATCCTAAGTTTTTTAATGCATTTGTCATTAAGAATTAATGAATTCTCATATTGAGGTGCATGTCATCCAGTATTCTCTCTCTACCAATTAAAAGCATCAGAGGTCTTACAGAATGGCAAACGTGCAATAATTTAGCAATTATAAGCAACTCTTACTGGTTGTTTTAATTGTATTTAACGTTCATTAATGTATTTGGGAGGTCTTCTCATCCACCTTTATTGTGACTTATGCAAATATACAAAACAATTTATAGGTCAAACTCTGCCATCTTCAGGTTGTCTTCAGGGACATTATAGAAAGATTCTTTAAATTCATTAAAAATTTTAGTTAAAAAAATCACTTTCAAAGTAAAGCAAGCTCTATCCCAATACTTCCATGTAGTGTTGATGCTGCCAAGTTTGACATGACAGAAAAAAAAAAAAAAGTTTAACATGTATTGTTTGGGGAAGTTGAGAAAATCCCTCATGCACAATACTGAAAGAGCAAGAACAATATGGAAGGAAATAGCAGTTCCATTACAAGGATTTTTAATAAATCTATTGAACTGTATGTCATACAGTACAATTGGAGAACAGTAAATATTTCAGTCACAATTTGCATTATATGAATTAGTGCTGGGCTGGAATGCCCCAGATAATGGAAGAGCATATTTCTGGCCACCAGCTTGGAAGTTTCTGACCAGCACATCCTATACACAGCATCCTTGCTTATGAAAGATTATTATTTTAGGAATGACATTAAGCTTCCTAGTTTAAGCATAGCATGGAGCTAATGCATAATATTGCTGTGTTCATGTTTCTTCAGGCAATTAAGCGTGGCAAGGTATGAAGGGACAGTTCATAGCAATCTTGGGAACACAGTGCGGAAGTAGTGGGTGGACTCTGCACAAAGGCAGTACAGTCCAGCAGAGATCATCGGTTTGTGCCTAGTACCATATAGTTTCAGCTACACCACAGCTGCACAAAATATAGCTATTTTTCCATAGATTTGCTCAGCCGTCACTGTCTCCACAAACTGACTAGTCTGAAAACTTAGAAGGAGTGGACAAGAGAGAAAATTGCTTACACCTACATTTAAAAAGGTCAAGGAAAAGGAGGAACTACTTAACCTGGAAAACTTTGAAGAATAAGGAAGAGCAGTTCAAGCATGCATGGGCATCAAACTGAGGATTGGATAAAATGTAGTGTGGCTTTAATCTAAACAGTCTTTGCCAGAATTTTGTCTCCCGCCCAAGAGAACTGTGGTTTTTGGGTTTGGTGGGGGTTTGGTTTGTTTGTGGTGTGTGTGTTGTGTTTGTTGTTTTGTTTGTTTTGTTTTGTTTTGTTTTCAATAAAGGAAATGTGATAGATATGATCTGTAGGGACTGCAGCACAACATTTGATGTATTGTCTCATCGGAAGCTATTAGTACTGATGGGGATGATTGGATCAGTACAAAACCAATAAGGTGGTAAAGAGCTGGCTAAAGAAAACTGTCATTTGTTCTGTAAGGCAGAAGTATGAGCTTGCAGGGAGATTGCTAATGTGTTTTTTTAGGATTAATGACACTGTATGGATATTGTTATTCTTCAGCTTAATCTGTCCTTCCTGTATAGTTCATAACTCGGTATTACATTACACTACTACTAATATTTGTTATTCCACCGTGTTCCCAAAATGGCTGTTATGTGTAGGTTCCCTTTGTGATTTTATGATTTTATCTTTTCACAGATTTTTTTTTTCTTTTTTATTTGGTTTGGTACCCCTTTTTAGAATGATATGTCTTCTGTGTGGTGAGCAGGGCATCCAACAGCTGTTCTGGACTTGGGTCAAACAAAATATTTATTTCCTCCTCCAGCTTCCTCTGGCCTTTTGCTTCCGTTTACCAGCAGCTAAAATCATGGAGTGGCAAATAGGTCAGAATACACTGGAAGGAGCAAGTAGGAAGGAGAGAATCTGGAGTTGTCAGAGCTTAGTAAAGAATGATAAATTAGTGATAGTCACTGCAGGCCTAACTCAGGCTGACATGATTGGACTCACAGACACTCACAGACACTTCAACTGAAAAAGATACTGGGATGTAGGGGTCAAGTGAGTACTTCCTCTCTCTCTTCAGCCTGATAGAATAGTCATTAATTAAAGTCCTGACTTCAGATGGGAGGACCAGCGGGTTCTGAGTTCTTAGAATAGCAGGCTAATAGATACACTGATAGAACTCTTACTGCTGTGTCACTGTGCAGAAAATAATTAATGATTGCTGTGTCAGGGAGAGGGAGCATGAGTTAGGAGTTCTGTAAAATAATAATTGGGACATGAAAGACTAGTCTTGGGTTTCCAACTCTTGTATATCATCCTGTGATTACTTAATGTAAAATGAATAAATAGTCCTGAGAACAGACAAAAACAAATAGGGAATTCCTCAAATCAATGAGCTCAAAAATTATACCCTTCTTTTTCTTCCCTTTTTTTTTTTTCCTTCCCTCTGTTTTCTATACATAGAGAAGAAGCAAGTCCCATAAGGATTTGGTTATTTGGTTACACTCCTTCAAGGCTAAAATATATGCTCGCCATATTTTGTTGGGTGCTTTGCTTGCTGGTCAGTTATGTTAGGTGTGGAGATACAAGAAGGAGAAAGGGAATATTAATGCTATCATTTGCTCCTCTTCTGGGAGTATTTTAAATGAAAGAAGTGGTCCTTGTTCTGCTCCTGAGAGGAGTGATTTATGCCTCTAATTTGAGGAGAGCATCCTGGATTGCAAATCTTGCTCTGCTATGTGCGCAAACACTTAAAGCTCCCAGCGAGGTTTGAGAGTTGTCTGGCTGCTACCTTTCTGAGGTGTTTCTCTTTAAATTTTTTAAGAGATCTTATAAACCTCGTTTATACCTGTGAATTTTACAGACCATATACTGAAAGCCTAACTGGGGCACACAGGATCTTTATCTCAGGGCCTTTTTGTCATTCCGATGGTTTTATGATGGTATTCTTTTTTTTTTAAGCTTATTTCTAATGCCTAGAAGTAGCTGCCTCAAATCACTAATTGATCTTCACACATACTATGAAGTACTTAAATTTATTGGATTACCTTCCTTTTTTTTGCTGTTGGTCATATCTAATTTCAAATAATACACTTTTTAGAGACCCATCTTTCTTAAAATCAGCTACTCACTGTCCTAGGTCATGACCGCTAGTAGTTGTGATACAATGTTCTAAGACTTGGGGATTTTGGCTTGGATACGAAAGAACTTTTTATCCAGAGAATGATGAAAATTAGACCTTCACTAGATACATTCAGGGTCAAATTAAGCTGGTACACTGTTCGAAGGCATTAACACATTTAAAATTAGACAGTGTAAACAGAAAAAGTAAAATATCTGTTGACAAGAAGAATGAAGGTTAGGCTGATCTCCACGCTACTAAGATGCTGTAACATCACAGTGACTTGAAATTTAAGTATGCTGAAAAAGCCAGCTTTTGAAACAGCTTTTGAAAAAGGTAGGATCAATAGATTAGATTGTAGGTATAAAAAAACTGCTGTAAAAACAGTTTTGTTTTGTTTAACTATAACACATGCCAATTCAGGTCATGTACCTGTGATTCTACTCTGAATTTTTGTTTGTGTATTTCACAGGTTGTAGTTATTTATGTTAGGATTATTCATTGTATTGGAGAGTATGGATTTCCATTCTGAGTAACCAGATCATGCTCTTTGTTAAGATATAATTTTTACTAATGTAGTATCATTTGATTGTCATAGAACAATATGGTTATGATCGTTCCAGTCTTTTGTTCAGTATAACTAATTTTATTTTTTGCACATAAATTAATTTTGCTTAGCTGATGAAGCAATTTAAAAGCAAGCATTTCTTACTATATATTAACCAAATTTAGTCATATCTCCATGGGAAGAAAACTAGAACATTCTGAGCAAAACAGTAGGTAAGAGGAAAGCAGGATAATGCTATTTTTCAAAGCTGCTATGTTACAGGCATACAATATAGCCAGTTTCTTGTATCTCATCTTCTCCATTAGTGGTATCTCAAAACACTTTAAGGCAGGTGTGCCAAACTTATTTTCACTGGGGGCCACATCAGCCTCACGGTTGCCTTCAAAGGGCTGAATGTAATTTCAGGACTGTATAAATGTAGGAGTAGTTACTGCGAGGCTGATGTGGCCCCTGGTGAAAATGAGTTTGACACCCCTTAAATACATTTGAAAGCAGAGGAAGAGTCAGAGATCCTTGGATGCAGGAAGCTATTTTTTCCCATTGCAGACTTGTACTGTTAAATTGAAGCTTCATAACAACATAAGAGTTATCTCTGTAATTTAGGGGGTTTATTTTCTGGTTGTTACACATAGAATTTTCCACTGGTAAGCCACAGGATCAGTGCTGGGTCATGACGCATTTGCTTAAAGCTCCTGACACATCAAGAGGAAGATAGATGCCTGTTTTCAGAGGGAAACATGTTAGACAACTGCTCCCTAAGGCTCTAGTGTTCATAGTAATTGTTAAATCATTTACATCATACATTAGCAGAAGCCATATAGCTACAGTAAATCACAGAATCACAGAATCACAGAATGTTAGGGATTGGAAGGGACCTCAAAAGATCATCTAGTCCAATCCCCCTGCCAGAGCAGGAAAACTTAGGTGAGGTTACACAGGAAGGCGTCCAGGCGGGTTTTGAATGTCTCCAGAGAAGGAGACTCCACAGCCCCCCTGGGCAGCCCGTTCCAGTGCTCTGTCACCCTCACTGAGAAGAAGTTTCTTCTCACATTTAAGTGGAACCTCTTGTGTTCCAGCTTGAACCCATTACCCCTTGTCTTACTGTTGGTTGTCACCGAGAAGAGCCTAGCTCCATCCTCGTGACACCCACCCTTTATATATTTATAAACATTAATGAGGTCACCCCTCAGTCTCCTCTTCTCCAAGCTAAAGAGCCCCAGCTCCCTCAGCCTTTCCTCATAAGGGAGATGCTCCACTCCCTTAATCATCTTCGTGGCCCTGCGCTGGACTCTCTCCAGCAGTTCCCTGTCCTTCTTGAACTGAGGGGCCCAGAACTGGACACAATATTCCAGATGAGGTCTCACCAGGGCAGAGTAGAGGGGAAGGAGAACCTCTCTGGACCTACTAACCACCCCCCTTCTAATACACCCCAGGATGCCATTGGCCTTCTTGGCCACAAGGGCACAGTGCTGGCTCATGGTCATCCTGCTGTCCACCAGGACCCCCAGGTCCCTTTCCCCTACACTGCTCTCTAATAGGTCATTCCCCAACCTGTACTGGAACCTGGGGTTGTTCCTGCCCAGATGCAAGACTCTACATTTCCCCTTGTTATATTTCATTAAATTTTTCCCCGCCCAATTCTCCAGCCTGTCCAGATCTCGCTGGATGGCAGCACAGCCCTCTGGCGTGTCAGCCACTCCTCCCAGCTTGGTGTCATCAGCAAACTTGCTGATAGTACACTCAATTCCCTCATCCAAGTCATTGATGAATATATTGAACAGTATTGGTCCCAGAACTGACCCTTGAGGCACTCCACTAGATACAGGCCTCCAACCAGACTCCGCCCCATTGATCACAACTCTCTGGCTTCTCTCCTTCAGCCAGTTTGCAGTCCACCTCACTACCCGATCATCCAGTCCACACTTCCTCAGTTTTGCCGTGAGGATGCTGTGGGAGACTCACACATATCTCCTGCTTTGTATTTACAGTGGAGAGATGCTAACTACCAAGTTTCATAGTGCCGATAAAAGCAATACAATATTTTAAATAATCTTGTACTACTTCACAATGTCCAGATCCAGTAGAGATTCTCAGAAAAATACTGCAAAATCCACTGCAAAAATTAAATCTGCTTTAGTAAAATTGGCATGAAAACACAACCTTTTAAGTGGGTGCTGTAACATTTATCTCTCCTTAAATTCTAATTTCAGTGGTTTAGATGTGTTGTATAGTCTATTCATTCTTTAGAAACACAATAGGGACATAATTCATGTTTCAAAAAATGTACAAAGTTACAATTTCTAATCAATGTCTTAAGAGCTTTTTTCTGGAGAAGAGGTAATAGATTTGTACGGAAACAGAGAAATTAACTACCGTGATAATAGTGCCAGGTGTAACATTATATACATCTTAGCAACTGGCTTTAATAATTTTGATTGATAAAAGGTTTCTCTCATGGAAATATGGTACTTCAGTACAATTAGGAAAATCTGCTTTGTGGTGCTATTCCACCTCTCCAGCATTTGTTTTAAATATTTTACTTACCTACACTGAATAATGTAACAAGTATGGAGAAATTGTCCGACTTCTGTCTTCATTCCGTTACTGACAATAGGCCCAAAGGATGTAGGAGTAATGCAAAAGCGCAGTAGTAGCCTGCCTCTCACAGAAACAGTCTGGTGTCATGTTAGGCAGGAACAAGAGATCTGACAAAGACTAGACTGATGCTAACTGCTTGCCTGAAAGGAAGATAGCTGCAATGTGAGGTTAGAGATGCCAACCAAAGGCTTTTATTGTGACCTTGAAACCATATATCCAACTCCTAATCAGAGAAATGATGTAATGGAAGTAATGCAGTTTGTCATGTACATATCCACCTCCTTCATTCCTGCAACAGACCTTTCTTTTTGGTAGCTAAGCATACACTGTGTGGCCTGTGGTTTCTAAGAGTGCAGACCATCAAACTGTGAAGTTCCCTGTATTCCTTTTGTCTGTGTTGAAGCGAAAAGACACTCAATAATTTACAGGATAAGTTCTTACTTAGCTGTTATGTCTAAGTAATAATGTGCCAATGCCTTTGTTTAAATCTGAGTTGCAATCTTCTGTTTAGGTGCAGAGTCCCAGTACTGCAGGCAACATTATATTAGTACAGGTGTCTGTTTTCACAAATTTTTCCAGGATCATATCCAGGAAGTGTTGAGTCATGACTTAAGAAACATTAGTAGCTGCTGCATTTGTAATAAATGCTGTGTTTTCAACACTTTGCAAAACACAGACAAAAGCCTGCTCCCAGTCCTGTGATTGCCTTTCAGTTAGAACTGTGATTCTATTCATGTAGCTTCTCTCTTTGTAGCATCTACTCTTCTTACCCTGAGCTACCAGCTCCCAGTGTACATGGCACAATAAGAAATGGAGAAAACAAACAGACAATTCTCACTTTCCTGGAGGAACATCTTGAATTCTGCATATGGTCTTTTAAAATCATTATTGGCTATTGTAAGCCTAAAACAAAGCTACAGCCATCCAGACCTAGAGAACTGAAACAGTAGTATAACTTATGCTTGCATCTGAATTAAAAATACAAAATAAACTAAGTAATTAACACAATTATTTTTCATGTGAACAGAAATTATTTGGCTCTTCCCAGGAAAATGCCAGTCTTGGGAGTTCTGATTATCAAAAATACAAATAAATCACTTTGTTGATGGAAAGTATAAAAATATAATTTACAAAGTAATCTGTTATCGAGGTAAGGAGCAATAGCAGGTTTCTCTTGTATGTGTTTCAGTATTTCTGTAAGATTCAGAAGCTAATGCAGCATTTAATAATCTCGAAAATGATCCTTGGACTACAGAAAATGGGCTGCATTTCAGGAAGAGTTAAGATTTCCTGATCATCCCCTGCTACTAGCACTTAGCAAGAACTAAAATATTTAATTGCTTATTTGATTTAGCTTTTATCACAACAAAAATCTTTTCCAATCAGAATCTGTATGGCAGTTCATATTACTGAATGGCATGCCTGACTGGAAGGGGTCAGACAATTTATAAATTGCTGTTTAAAAGTGTCATAAACAGGTGAAGTGAGTTGATTTTTCACCTGCCAAGGTTGGATGCATTGAATTTTAAGTAGAGTTTTAATATTATGTTAAGAGCTAGTCTCTGTTCTTGGTTTATTGCAAGCTCCAAGCTGGTATGCTTTTATTCTTCTTGAAAATGTTGGTCATAAGATAACATAGTCCTGGCCCTCTAGCCTCATGCTTTTATTGCCCTCTTTACAGATTCATCTTGTGTAGCACAAGCTAAAAGGGGAGATGCATAGTCTGGGAAGTTTTCCAGATTCAAGGTACTTAACACAGAATGCATTCAATATATGCATTGTGGGGTCTTGTTAGTCTGTCATAAAAACTCACCAAGGCTGAACATGTATTCTGACTCTGTGCATGCTGGTTTGCATCTTGGCCTACTACTCAATTCATTTATTTGTTCCTGATCTAATTAAAGTTGTTTTTTGGGGGTTTTTTTGTTTGGTTTTGTTGTTGTTGTTGTTTGTTGTTGTTTGTGGGGTTTTTTTACAGAAATAGCATATTTAGGATGTTTGGGGTTTAGTAGTGATAATAGGTTTAGGCTTTATTGCCAAAATGATGCAAATATTCTATTAAAAATTCCTGTGGTTGAGACGACTCTGTGTGGGATTATTAGATCCTGTTGAATCCTGAAAACATTGCCAGAACTGGTGCTCTCTCTTTCTACCTAATGATCTAGCATCTTAATGGCAGTGGGAAAATAATTCGAGAAAGTATTTCTAATCACATGAGTGATCCTATGATATACAAAAGTGTGGGGAGAGGACAGAAGCAAGAAATGGTGTAATAGTCTAGATGTTTGGAGATATCCTGTGGGTAAACATTACAGGTTTGTAAAGACAGAAGTCTGAAAGTGATGAGAAATGATTTTTAATAAAAGAACAGTAAATCCAGTTCTACTACCTAATCCAGGAGAGAAAAAAAAAAAGGATATTGGTACTGAATTTTTAACTTTTTGAAATGTTGTATCACTTCCTTTTTGCAGTATTTTTGTAGTGGCATATGTTTGCTTTTGATTTTTTCATTTATTGATTTTTTTTCATATCCTATTTATTAATTTCACTTGAGAGTAAAATAAGGTGGGAGATGTAAGGGGTTTTTTTAAGGATAAAAGTTTGGCCTTCAGACTTGATATTTCTGATGCAACATTTTATACTAAAGTACCACCACAGGTTTTACTATATAACTATATTACTATATAACGTTGTTCATTTAGAAAAATATGAAACAATATCTTAGAATCTAACAAATTATTCTTAATTAAAATTGGTTAGTGGAATTTTTTATGTAGTGCAGTACACTTTTCCAGTTGTAATTGCTCTCAGCATTCCTTTAATTTGTACCTACTCCTGAATCATTATGTTTAATGTAAATACAGTCCCTTATTGCATTAGATTTTGAGACTAGGAGGGGGGAAGGTAAAAGTTAATATTGGAATAACTATCACAGGTTCACTGCAATGCAAATAATTGAAAGTTTTTGACATCCTGTTTGTTCACTGCTTCCAAGTGAAACCTATTTCACAAGGATGCAAACCAAATCCCTAGGAGAAAAAATCTTTGCAAGCAAATCTATGCAAATAAATATGTTGTTGCAGAAAAGCAAAATATGAGTTTGTTCAAAATAAAACCAATAAATAAATAGACATACTGTTTTCAAATAACACTTTTATTTTTAATATGAGGTTTTTAATATTTTTGTGATATCATCCATGCTATTTTGAGTTAGTACCTAAAAAAAATTAAAACTAAGCAAATTATTGTAAAAGACTGCTTTGCTTTACAGTATTGCACCAACTTATCTTTCACTTAAGGTACTTTTCATCTTTTATTTCAGCTTCTAATATCTTTTTATGTTTTTTTCCGCCCCACTACACATGTATTAAATTATCCTGAGGTAAACATACAGAATTTTAACTATTTTAAGTATGCCAGGTATATTTTGAGTGGAAAACTGTTACCATTTTGACAGGTTGGGATTTTCTCCATACAGAGACAATGTGTTCCAAAACATGCAGTGGGGCAATTAGCTACCTTATATAGCATAATATTTTACTTCTCTTGCTCTGTTTCACCACGACCATGCCTTTTTGCTCTTTTAAGGGACTGGCATTTCTCTTTAAATGGAGCAGTGTATTAGGACAATAAGTTAATAGTTTGAGATATTTTATACCTCTTCGATTATAACCTATCACTGTTGATATGAAGCATCGGATGACTACAATAAGACACTGCATCTCTCCCATAATAATATGGATGTAAGGCATAGGCAGGCACGTGAGCAGTTTTAGAACCATCCTCAAGTGTATGAATTTTCCTATTGACTTACATGGCATCATTAATGTGGAAGTGTATTTCTAAGATTGTGTTTTCTCCTATTATTACCTAATTATTTCCTATTATTCCTACAGTTTAAGACTTTTATCTATTTTTATCTTTTTAATTAATTTTTTTCTTCTTCATCTTGTGGTTACCTTGACCATCTCTATAGGTCTTATTTCAGAACTCCCCAGGCCTCCTTAAAGCTTCCCCTATCTCTGCTAGTACTGTTCCTATCTTGTTTCTTTGTAGTAGATTCTACAAGGCATGGGGTATTTTGTAAATGTTTTTTAATCATGCAGATCGTAATAATAATTAAACTCAGTTGAAATAATTTTGATTGATTTTCGATCAATAGAATGAAATCTGTCTTGCTTCCTTTAGTGAGGCAAGCCAGGACAGAAATTCTTGGGTAAATTCCAAAGAGCTCCAAATTAAATTTCTGTCATCACTTGTATAACCTGTATGCATGGGCTGAGGGGAGGTACAGGATATAGGGGGTAGAACTATGGTTTTTAGCTCCTCTTTAAATGGCAGCTTGTACCCTTGTGCTTTCTCATGTTTTGCACAGGCTTGTGAGCACTTTAGTCCTGAATCTGAATCAGTGATCGTATTCTCCAGTGTTCTAGGTATTAGAAGCTACTTGGTCTTTCAGATGATTTATGAAGACTGTAGACAAATGCATTCCATCCTTTAACGTTCCCAAAGGTTAATATAGACTGCTTGAGTGTCTTTCTTAGTAGAGGAAAAGTTGTAATCAGAAAAGACTGTAATACAAGTGGCAACAATCCGATACAAATTGCTGCTGATTGACACTGGTTGATTTACAGGATACAGGCACATAAAAAAATAATTTTATCTTTTCATACATTTTACATCTGGTTTTCTCAGTTTTCATTGTGTAGGTTGTGTTAGCAATCTGTTTAACCTCTGTAGTGAAAACAATAAGTTTCAGTAATAATAAGGATTCAAAATATAAGCGTATGGGGCTGCTTGATTTTCCAAGATGCTTGTCATTAAATCATGGTGCTTATTACAGGCACTGTGTGAAGAAGAACACACTAATTGCATGGGCAATTCATGAGGGCTGAAGGAAAGTTTCAGATTCTATGAGAGCCATATTCAGAAAATGTATCACAGGAGATTACAAGGGCATGGGAGCAGGGAAAACTCAAGTTTGCAGTTCATTTACAATGAAAAGTTTGCTTTCAAATCACTATAAGCTTTCCTTGAAGAAGTAGGTGAATAGCCTGAAGTTTTAAAGTTCACCTAGAGATAAAAATATTGATAATTCTAATTCAAGGCCACAAATTACTCTCTTTTAGTAGTATTGAATTGTCTCATTTACAAATATTTTATGCTGATATCCTGTACAATGTCACAATGAAGCATAAGTAGAAATAAAAATTTAATCTCTTCCCCACCTCTCAAAAAAGTAGTAAGCTCCTATGAAATACTTCTTGACAAAGTTACATGTTATATTTTTGGTGGCAGAGGTTGACTAAAATAATTTGTAATTGAACATAGGGAGAACATTAGTGCTTCCAGAATACGGAGCTGAAAGACATACTGTATTTCCCAGGCATGGCACAATCAATAAAGCCTGCAATTGGAAGTGATACACACTGTCATCTCTTTTTATAAAAACCCAACATAGCTCGTGATTTCTGTTCAGCTATATGGATATACAGAGATGAGCTAGTGGAATTGTACCACCACTTCAGTGTTGAAGTTTAGCATCATCTAATTGTGAAACATATAGATTTCTCAGGGGAAGGGTTGCCTTCCTCCTTCTATTTAGACCCAACTGCAGTGGAACGTCATGAATTTTTCTAACTACCACTCGGAGGCAAATGAAGCAACACTCACTGATTTGGATCATCCTGTAATTGTCCCATGTCAAGCACAGGAGGAGTTAGAACAATAAGATATGCTGAAAGCAAGATTATATGTATATGTTTTTACAATATTCATTTTGAATACTTTAAGTTGGAGGCTGTATGGCACATACATTTTTAACTTGGGAGTTTCTAGAGATTGCTTAGTTCTTGAGCCAACATGAGCAGACTGAATAATACAGATGCCTTTTGCTGTTGGAGGAGACAGTTCTTGAGAGGCCACGCTTCTGTCCTCTGCCAGACTGCAATTTTCATGTGTTTAATAGGGTCACATGTCTATTTAAAGATATACCTGAACAAATAGCTTTTGTAAGCAGAACTTTATGGTTTTTCTGCTGCTATAATTAAAGGAATAATACCAAAATGATTGCTAGCTATTAGAGGCTGTAGAAAAATACATCTCAACCAGTGACTTGCTGTTAAACTTTTTTTTCAGGTTAGTCAGTAATGCGTTAAATTGCAAGCTGACATCAAATCAGAAAATTCTTCCTATGAAAACTGTGTGGAAAAACAGTCTTAGCTTTTACACCACCACCAATGACCAGGGACAGATGTACGCTATATTTTTTTAGTGTGCTTCCTAGTGATTTGAGTAGGCTTTAAGTGTAACACCAGTTGGCCATCACTTTTCAACGAGCCATGCAAAATGTGCAAGGGAAAACAAACCCATTGTGAGATTATTTTAAAAAATTAAGCCAATGTTCTAGGAAAGGACTTCTAACTTCTTGTTCTAATTGGAAACATTCTAATCCAATGCTGCCGAGTGAAGCTGATTGCAGAGTTAATTGCTCTTATATAACAACTAATATCTGTCAGTAACACACACTGTATAACACTGGCAGGTTTTGAAAACAGTTGGTCCCTTTGCCCCTTCTTTCTTTGTTATTCTGTTTACTGTGCCCAGTTAATGTGCTCTTGTGCCATAATAATCTCTAGCTAAATGGTAATTGCTCTATTGACAGCACTACTGTACATTTTTGACACATCATTATTCATACTTAACCACTTGACCTGGAATAAATGTTAAAGCAATTACTACTGAGAGCTTTTCTATGAGAAAATTGAGGCAAAGTTTAAAGATAATCAAAATGCAAAGCTGATCATGATAGCAACTGGAAAAATGGCAAATCCTATTAAACAGATTTTTATTAGCCAAGTTGATGCCAGTAGATATTATCTGGTAATTTAGTCTTATTAAAAAGAAAATAAAGCGGCTAATTGTTTACTATTCTGGAACTTATTCCAGCTTGCAATTTGCAACTGAAATTAAGCTTTATGTGGCTCATCTATTTTGTCACATTGAAATATGAAAATCATTTGGTACAAAGCACATCTGCTCAGTCCTTTCCATCTTACTGGCAAATCCGCATTCAGTGTGTTTCATACCTGTTGAGGCATTACATTCAGGACAAATATTTTAGATATTCCTTTCTTGCAAACCTTGTATCTTCAGCTCTTAAAACTCGTACTTAGTACTTTTTTGGCGTAACACATACCTTTTACAACTGCAAAAACCATGTGAGTGTAATCTGTTGTTGGCTTGGAGACTTTTGAGGGAATTTGGAAATGGAGAGAGATAGAGTTACTGAAATGCAATTGTGTGAAAATTGTCCAAATCTCCCAGATCAGCCTTTTATTTTGATAGTTATTTGCATATTTTCTGTAGTTGTGTTTGTATTCTAAAAGGAAAGTTAAATGTTCTCCAGTTTAGTTGTCTAAAAAGTGGCATTTACACTGATCTCAAATCACTTCATGGGACTCAATTGCAGCACAATGCCTTCAGTACAGTGCTTACAGTAAAAGCTGTAATTATAAAAGAATGCCAAAAGACATCAAGAAAGCCTTAAAGGGATAGCGTAAGCTTTTACTGCCCCCGTCTGAACTATGAGACTTGCTGGAAAACCACCATTAGGATGCAGAATACTGATTGTTGATATGTCACTATTGCTGTCATGGGAAAACTGTTATAAGGGCCAGAAACTTACAGTGGTTTCTACATTAATGAAGCTTTTTCACACTTAATGAAAGCAAAGAAAGATTGGGGGTTTTTAATTAGTGAAATATTAAAAACAGGGGAGGAAATCTTCTCTTTTCATGCCGATCCACATTCAGAAAAGCAATAAGCACTTCTACAGCAGTGCTTTATCAGGCAGACAAATCGTGGTTGCTTTGGGGTTTGGTTTTTTTTTTAAGCTCTCTCAGCGCCCTGTTAACTACTTCAGTATACTGAGTATACTGTACACCTATCAAACTGATACAAGATTGTTCAGTGGGCATTTAATAGCTTAATTCTTAAACTTTTCATTCACATTATCATTTCCGATATGTTATAAAGGACCTTTACAGTAAAAGTAAAGCACCACCAACTGTCCAATAAATTTTCAAAAACCAGTACGCAGACTAAACTCATCCAGATCTCTCCTATTACTGCTGTGATTTTTATTCATAGCTGAGAAAACTTTTAATAATATTTTGTTTTGAACTTTATAAAATACATATTTATTGTTAACATTAATAAATTATGTCAGCTGTCAGCCTTCTGGTGTTAAGGAACTTGGGAATTAGTTCCATGTTTGATTTCTCAGTGTTTTATTGAGAGACCTCTGTGTGCATCAGAATTTAAGCACAGCGAAGCATTTCCACTAGATAAAAGCCTTTTGTTTGGTTGATTTTTGCATATAATTTACCGATATTTTTATTCCCACTTTGTGTTCTTTCCCATTTGTTTTATGTGTATAATACCTCAAGCCGTGCTTTTCTTATAAACATGGACAGAAAGACCAAAAGTCCTGTTGTGTGCTTTTGCCTTTTTTTTTTGTAGACCAAGCATCTATCTTTCTAGCTCAACAAACACTTATTCAGGATTTTAATGCACATCTTGTATGGTAACAGGTGATTATGTCTAATTTCCAAAGCACATTTTCGCTAATTCAGACAATCTTTTGTGAAGGCCACTTTGCTGTTAACTGAAAGACCATGCAGTCTATAGAACAGCAAACAATTAGCAGCTTTATTTCAGCAAAGAGTGTTGTACACACTAATTCAAATCAGACCATTCCAATTCATATTTTTTTAAATAGAATTCTTCTTCCTCCTCTTCTTCTTACCAAATGGAATGGAGCATACTATTTCATATGTGTTCCTCAGATAGAGTAAAAGAAAGACAACAACGACAACCAATATACTATTGTTCCCTGTCAGTCTACATTTTGTAGCAAAGCGGACTGCACAGGTGAAGAGAGTAATTACTGTTGGTAGGCTTCATAGGTTTGCAGAAAAAATAATAAGAAATTCTTATTAACATCCTGAGATTTTTGTAGAATAATGTGTGTTGAAATTTGTAGAATTTTCCGGTTTTATTTTCAACTCTTCATCCTGAAGCAGATGTACCAAAAACCAGTAACCTGTTGGGAGTTTTTGTCTAGAGTTTCCTGAGGAGAAAGAGAGTAGAAGAGAAGGATCATAAGGTTGAAACTGTCACGTGAATTCAGGTTTTTAGGGATTTAAGGAAAGCAGCAAGATTCACCAAACTAACTGTACATTTGTAATAATTACTGACATCAGAAATAGCCTGAGTTCTAAAGTATTTAATCTGGTGAAATGCTGTACCCATGCCAAAAATGTTCTTAGATTGCTCGTAGTAACATGTCACCAGTATCGAACCTGGCTTGGCAGATTCTTGTTGGGTTTATTCAGTACAGTTTGGGGGAAAAATTTTACCATGTGGGACTTTGCTACAATATCAGAATGGCAAATAAAGAGATAATTTCTCAATCTTACAGAAGGTTCTGAAATACAAGATTTTGAACTACACTAACACTACTGTGTTATGAAGTATCCTGCTGCTCTTAAAAATGGTTGATTGGAAGGCAGTATGAGAGAGTCATGAAGACGGGGAAATCAGGTTCCCCTCAGAAGAGAGTGCAAGCATGACATGCTGTAGATAATGCTGCTTAATGCTCCTACATTTTATTGAGTCTTTCCTTGTAAAAGGTGTTGCACATTTCCAAATATCATTTTTTTGATATTCGTGTCAGGTTCAATAAAATATTTTGCTACTATGTTTAGAGTCTTGGAAATCACATGTGAACAAGAAAGCAAATGTATATAAATACCTTATGTAAGCTATAGTTTCAACTGTAAGAAGTATGAAACAAAGATGTTTGTTTACTCATGCAGTTTTCTTTTTGTTGTGAGGCTAGCAGTATGACGATTGTTGGGTATGTCTTTCTCCAGCTCAAGTAGTTGGCTGAATTCATACTCGGGTCAAGTGTAACCTCTGTGTGCATTTTATAAGGGTATTTCTGAATAAAATCTGCTCCAGGTTTAGACAAATGTTCTAGGTGTCAGTGAACAGAACCCTACTGGTTCAATAAATAAAACTAGAAGAAGAAGGAAAATAAGTCACAGGTGCAGGTCTCTGCTACTTGTACAGCAGAGCTACATCCTTAAGTACTTTTGGTGTTGTGAGTGCATCAAAGCCCTCAGTAGCACTCCTTCAAGGCTTTTCAGCACAGCAGCCATCAGCTTTGCCTATCTTCCAAACAGATTTTTGTAATGCTGAGAAGGAGAAAGAAGTGTTGGTAGTAGAGCACCATCAGATCAAAAGCTGGATGAAGATGGGAGAGTGGCAGAATGTGGAAGGGAAGAGTGTAGGGCTCTGCTTCCCAGCTAGAGGGAAAGAGCAAGCAACATTGGGTGAAGAAGGAATGGACAGTGGTTTCACAGAACTGAAGATGGCAAGGGAGTGAAGGACAGGTGGAGCCCCTGGTGTGACAGAGGAGAAGTCACAGGAATGCACGGGCGTGCCAGGCAAGGATCCTCACATTTGCTATTGTGGGGTGGGTGAATAAGAAAGTCTGGACATCACTAGGAGGTCGGCATTAGAGAGTCCTGCAAGGTGAATAGGCTGGCGCCTCTGGTTGGGTTGGCTAAGCACATGGCTTTCAGACAACCTAGAGAAGACAGATCCAAGCAAAGATTTGCCTTGTTTAACTGTATGTTTACACATGTGCACAAAGTTTTGGTTTAGAAAAATAAGTCTCCAGAAGAGAGTGTAACTAACTGATATGACTGTATCATCTGCAATGTGATTTGATCCTGTTGTCTCACCAGCTTATGTGAAAACTGCACTAGAAATGGAAAAACCCTGAAGCGTAACCAGTGTTCTCCAAGATGGAGGGATTAGATTTATTTTTGCCTGCAGAAATTTTCAACCCGTGTTCTCCTATCATAAAGATTGCTAAGCTGATGTTATTTAGAGCAATGTCATATGGATGTAGACCGATCATTAAAATATTTTAATTCCATGAAACATTTTTAGCAAGAGTACAAATGAAATTCTTCTCCTAGTTCACATGCCTCATGCTGTTTAAAGGTTAAAATGTTCACTTTTTTCAGACCAACTTGATGAAATTCAGAAGAGAAGCAGCAGTTTTCAGCAACACTAAAGTCAATATTACATACATAGTCATTTTACTCTTCATTCTCTTTTGCAAAAATGCAGATTATTCTAGAATAAGAAAACTGGATTCTCTTTCTAGGAATTTTTGAAACTGATGTTACAGTGATTGTTACATGGGTATTCTGTATTTGTTGGCTTCCTAGATTGTGTATTACATAGTTCAACTGGTGTGATATTACAATACAGATATTACAATAATACTACGTGCAGTAGTCAGAAAGCAAGTGTATGGCAAACCCCTCATTTCACTGATATGAATGCAGCAAAATGTTGTCTTTCCTGCACTTGCTAGAGGACACTGCAAAAGAACTTGATGATCTTACCTATATAACCAACTTTGACACATTACAGTCTTTGTGATTATTTGTTATGATGTCTTCTAACAGTATAATTACAAATGTTCTTCAAAAAATGATGTTCTCAGTTTTTGAAATGTGAAAATTGAGCTGGAAAACTACCAGTATCTTGCTGTGCAGTTGGCATCCAGAATAAGGCACCTTGAACCAATAGCACATTTTTAAATTTAGATACTGGGTAAGTGATTGGCTGAACACTGAAGATGGCAGATCTGGAAACCTGCAGATGTGCACATCAGGTTCTGTATAGGTTGATTTCCATTGCTTTGCTTGCTTGCAGAGATGTGCCAAAAAGCTTGGAGCAGTACCTGCAGATCACCATAACAGACTCAGAGGCTTTTAATTTTTAACGGCATTAGCAACAAGAAATGTAGCTTATTGATTAAAAAAAAACAAAAAACAAACAAAAAAAAAACCCAAAAAACAAAAACACCCACCACTATGTATTTTTTCAGCTATAATATATGTGGATAGCCGAAAGCTTTCTTACTAAGAGCTGATATACGAGTGTTCTAATTCCAAGTAAATTGACTGAATGTATAGACTTATACTATTTGGATGAATGAAGCATTTTATACTTTTAATTAATGAGCAAGCATCTTTAATGAGCATACATAAATACTTAGATGAAGTTTGGGGGCATGCTCCTAAGTTTTATCTTTTATTTTCAGCATGTTGGCAGCAACTGAAGAAAGCAACCAATTCATTGCCATGTTTTCTTTCCTGATAGTTCAAGATTATTAGTGCCCCAAACTACAAAGTGATACTGATACATTAATCCCCTCTGCACAGGAAAGAGATCTATAATGTAATTTAAGAACCATGTACTTTAGTCCCATTTTGAATTGATTGATCCTGTTGTTCTTATCACAAACAATGACAAGTGTTGAAAGTGTAAAGAATTTGTGTAATTAGAGATAAATTAATCAGGATACATTTTCTTTCAGTGAAATACTAGGACTGCTACAGAAAGTGCCTTGCTTTGTTACAGCGCATGTATGGTTTTCAGCAGAAATATAGGGCAGAGATATTGATTGCAGTTCATTTTAGAACATTAAATACTGCATGTGCTACTTCAGCTTTCAGCACTGATTTAGAAATAAAAACACAACAGAGAGGCCGGTACAGAAAGCTACGCCTCATTTGTTTGTCGTATCATCTGGTATAGATCGGGAATGGTTTCTATAATGTTCATGAAGTCCCACCAGTTTAAAAGGTAATATAAATGAGATCAGGACTAGCTGCATTGTAGGTAATGTAAGAAGAGCACAGCATTTGAATGATAGATTTACGCCAGAGCTGCCCTAGGGCGAATAAGAAGTACATTAATATTGCAGTGTTTATTTTGAAATATTTTATTACAATTTTACTAAAAATATCCAAATAGCAGGGGGGAAAAAAGCCAATACTACACATGTTCAGCATTTAGGACAAGTTATTTTTGCAATAAGATTCTTGGCAGACTGTATAATTTCTTTAGTACTTCACCTGTGACACTATAAATAATACATATTTATTTAAGTAGAGCTATTATACACCACTATTTCTGTCATACATAATTTATAGACAGTGATGTCCTAACATGTGTAGGTAATGTTCTCTAGGAAAAGAAATGTTCTGAATAAAATAATTTTAAAGGAATGAAGCGGTTACTTAAACTGACTTGAGAGCTGCATGTTGAAGGCACCGGCTGATAACTGCTTTTTTAAAGAACAGCATTAGCTTTTCCTTTTTCAGCCAGTGAACTTCAACATTACAATAATTTTCTTTCATAAATCGATGTGAAGCATCAAATAACAACAAAATATGAGTGCATAAACAGAAGTATGGTTACACTGAAACTTCGGAGATACTACATGTACGCCAGATGATGTCAAGGTGGCTATTTAGAAATACATCTGTATAGAATTTGTGTACATTTTTATGCAAGTCGGATGGAAACCTGGCCCATATGACACTTAGACTGTAAGATCATCTTTGCATCCATGACTAAACTCAGATAGTAAATTGTCTGGGAGTTCTGCATTCATGTTTCCTTGGGGGAGAATTCTATTAAGAATATTTTAGCCACTGTGATGCCTATAATAGCTATATTTGTTAACATCCAAAAAGACAGGGATTTCCTCTTCAGACAGCAGAAAAGACTTTATATTGTAAATCTGTTCTAACTTTCTGATCTCATGTGTGGACACATTCCTCCGTGTCTCATCTGTTTTGGCAAAGTTTGGAAAATAACTTGTATCAGGAATAAAATTCCATGTCATCTGTACAAATATCTTTATGCATAGTTGAGTCGTCCATGGTCTTTTTTTTTTTTTTCTGTTCCAGCCTGATGCCTACTATATTGTTTTAGAAACACAGTAAGAGTTGTATTAAGAGAAATATCTTGGACCCAGGAGATCAGAAAGGAACAGTAACACCAACACGTACACTGGTTTTTTAAACGCCAGTGTACTGTATATTGTTAGCTACGTTTTCTGAAGTCTGGAACAATGTATATGGAAAATTTCCTTTTAAAGCAGCAGCTGTGTTTTGCCAGGTTAAGCATCAGAATACCATTGCATTCTGTGCGGAATCTTTTTCTGTTTAGCAGGGCTGAACTGTGTGGTATTCGTTAAGGGACCAGTCCAAAGTTCTCTGAAGCTGAGTGGAAGTTTCCCATTGACTTTGTTGGTTTTGGCTTGGGCTCCGGTGGCTGTTCTATGTCTTTTTGTTAGGAGGATTAAAATGTACTCTTTCATTAGTTAAGTGCCAACTGAATTTCAAATGAGTCAGAATATATAGAAAGTAAAACTATCAAATCATTGGTATTGATTTAGACACTTAAACAGGGGCAGTGCTAACACACAAAGGTTTATTCTTTGTTACGACTTGCTTATAACCCCGTTGATGATAATGGGAATTACAGGCATGTCCCGAAGGGAATGTGCCCTTTGCAAATTCCCTATAAGGCTTAGATTAAGGAGACACAGTTCTGTGAGAGTTCAAATACTTTTTGTGTGCAGGCGAAACTTTCTGAGCTCTCCTGTGTCCTTTCTTAGCAGTTCTTGAAAGGCGGACCTTTCAGAAAGAAACGTATCCCAGAGCTGTTGTCTTCCTCTTCCTTATCTAACAAAGAAGATGCCAGGAGGTTGTGCCAGGAGATAGGCACACTTTTGTCTGAAGTGTGCAACAAGAAAAAATAATACAGTTTGTACAGGGCCCTGACTGGCAATACAAATTGCTAATGTTTTAAGAAGGAAAGGTTTGTGCAAAACTGGTAGAAAAATGAAACGTGTAAGTTTAATTTTATTTGCTTTCATACTAGTGGTGTATGAATCAGAGGCTAAAGGAATAATTAGAATAGGGTATAAATATAACTTTGTGGTAACTTTTGTAAGTTATCATACTTTCACTGCAGTTATTGAGGATGCTCACCTTACTCTTTCTGATGTAACACACTGCCTTCGCTTGGGCTAGTGTTATACAAAGCATTTAATTCCTCAGCTACTGTGCTTCCTATCCAGATCAGAAGGCTATTTGGTTTTTATATTTCCAAGCATTTTCAGTTCACACAGCACTGTACAAAGCAGAAATGGGAGTTGGGGGGGAAGAAGAAGGTTAAAGGTGAGGAAAGGGAGCTTGGTATTGCTTCTAGGAGTTTACAATGTACACAGTAAGGTGTAAAATAAAACAACCACAAATGAAACATACCTGATACATTAGTAGAACCTTTCTTTAGTAGATAAATGTATTCATCTTGCTGAATAAGTTATTTACAAATAGAAATGCCTATGTGTTCCTGAGTTTGTTTATATTTCTGCCAAAAAGATACTGTTTCAAGAGAATATTAGCTGGGTGCAGGTTAGATGGAAACTGACACCCTGGTGAGTCTTCCTAAGACCATAAATCGAGCACATTTTCCTGCCTGTCTCAAAATCCACTTGCATGCAAGCACGCTTCCACGCATGTGTACCCTTTCTCTCATTAGTTTTGTAGTTTATGGTTTCCAAATCATTAAGTCTAATAATAGTAATACACAGGTTGTCTTTCTCTAAATGTAACCCAGATGCTGTTCCTAGAAAAGAAATACTTTATTGCACTAATGGGGTTGGGCTATGACATGTCACTCACATCACAATTTGGCATAAATTTGTCCATCACAATTTGTACGCAGTGATCTGCTGCTAACAGCAGTACAGCAGGTCATCTGAAATAAAGCACAGATGACCGGATGCCATTTACCACCCCCGTTTGTTAGCAATGCCCAGAAGAGATAAACACAGTGTGTGGCAGCACCAAGTTTGCCATCTCCATGTCCATTTGCTTGCTTCTGGGACATTACTGCTCTACAGGGACTTGAGCGGGGGGAAGGTGTAGGTTGGGAACCCACTGGTCACCCTAGCTATTTCCTACACCTCTTGCTTCTGAAATACTTTTTTCACTATTGGTGGTATCTTTTTCTCATCATTTCATTTCACTCAACTTGTGGGTTTGGGGCCTGATTCAGTGTTTGCTTCTATCTCAGCCCTACTGCTGAGCCTAAACTTACCATCAAGTTCCTGCCTTCGTCTGTTGCTTACATCTGGGAACACCAGCAATCATTCGGCAGCTCTCTCTCTGGTTTTAGTACTCTCTGCCTGTAAAAGAGAATTCACAACCCCACCTCCCCACTCCTCCACCCCACCAAAAAGAAGAGCTTTGGGAAACAGATAGACACTGCTGATTCCTGCCTATTGACACTGGTGCCTCAGAACCACGCCACTCCCATTAAAGAGTATCCCACCAGGCCAGATACAAACAATATGTTGATATTATTTAAAAAGATCTCACACAGCTATTCTGAACGCTTTCTATCTTAAAATGCTATAACAATAGGTTTGGAAAAACGTGTACTTTTTCAGCAAGTAGACTGAACAAAATAATTTACTTTTCTGTAGGACTTCAACATCGAGAAATACCTAATGAAACTAATCAGGGACAGGATTTTAATGTAGCATACTTGCAGGTGATGAATACCTCTTTTACCTCAAGTTTATCCATTCTCATTAGTTTGTAAAACCAAAAGAAGCCCCTGCTTCTATAGGGGAACTCTAAGGTTGTTTGTCTGCTTGGAAATACGTTTCCAAATGTTATAATTGTACTAAAAGGCCTTGTGTTAAAACAAAGGAACTACTTCTTTTGTACATCTGCTTTGATCCAGTGCTGCTCGTCAACATATAAGCAGAGTCACTCAGTTGGCTGAGCTGAAAAGAGTGCATATATGCTTGGAATCTGACCCCTACCTTGTTGCTGTACAAACCTAGGAGTTTGAATGATGGTATAAAAAATTACTTACAGATTTTTTAATGTATGGATTTTGTTTCATATTTTGAGGGGGACCTGGTAGGCATCGAGGCAAAAATACTTCTGTCTGCATAATGAACTCTTGCAAATAGTAATGTAGTGCAAGGGAGGAATCTTATCCTTCATTTTCTTTACTCTCCTGGATGCTTTGCAGATTTGGAGGAAGATCCATAGATTTTTTTCTGGGAATCATATTGTATTTTCATTATACTGAAGCTGGAATAAATTTTAATCCCTATGAAAAGGATTAATATTTTATAATTAAATACATTCATACAAAAAAAAAAAAAGAAACAAAAAAGTGAATGAAACAGCTGTTGATGTTCACCAAATGTATGGAAGTTGACCAATCCAATATCAGTGTACAAGTAGGAAGATGAAATTCTTTCAGCATTTTGTGGTCATACCACCTGCATTAATTTAAACCCCACTATTTTTTAATAAATTCATTTGTTTTCTACATAATATTTCGGTTTATCTTTTTTTTTTTCAATAGTTTGAGCATGTCATAAAAACCCCAATCCAAATCCTATAAACATTCCCCCATCTGCTAGTGGGCCTTTTGCAGATGAGGTTTAACTTTTAAAACATAGTTTCGAGGGAATTGCTACCATTTGTCTGACTTGTCATGACATTTTAGTGATTGAGGGTTTTGTTTCGGAGACAAATGAAAATCAACCAGGAAGAATCACTTTGCATATTCTTCTGAGTCACTCTGCCCTTTGCTGTGTGAGGGCAAACTAGTTTTGCTGTTCCATGCAGCTTCAGTACAATGAAGTCTACTGTTACAAACAGGCTTTTGAACTTAGTTGATGCCAAGTGGTGAAATGACTCAAATACCAATAAGCATTATGCGGAAATGTTGGCAGAACAGCTCCAAATGACCAGCATTGTTCTGCTAAAAATGTTCCCATGATGTCTGTGAACTTGCCAGTGCCACACTGGATTTGTTTTTACTGTATGTACAAAGAAATCTTTTTTCCACCTCTTTCCAGTTTATGTATAATTGAAGCAGAGATGTTTGGACTTCTTATAATGTGGAAGATTCTTTAGATTTCATACATACTACATCATCTAATTCGTCATGGAATTTGTTTGGCAATACCTCCCACATGACATCTTGCTCGACCTAAAAGAAAAAAGAAGCATGCTGCCAACATAATTATCCCTTATTTCCTGATGCAATAATTTTAAAAAGAGAGAGGACATATTCTGTAAGCTTTCTGTAGGGAAAATAATGATATCACCCACTTACAATGAGATCCTCATTTGAGTTTCTTATTAATTAACAACTCTGCCAGGAGGAAAAATAGTCTAATACAGCAAGTGGAACTGGTGTTGAGTAATATCCTTGCAACAAAGATATGAATTATATTTTCTGAATTTTGGTTTTTTAAACTGAGTTCGGTTTGTCATTTATTTCTTTACTGCATTGGTTTTCCTGAACATAGTAAAGATTATGTTCATGTTTTTTAAAATATGCTACTAAGTTCGACATTCAGATACTCACAAAATTGAGGTTTATTTCCCTCTGCACTCCTTGATCAATGCACTAACAACCAAACATGGTTTCTGTAGAGATGACAAAACGTGTAATGCTCACAGGATGATTATTTGCATAGATTTCAATATTTTCAAAGAAATGTTGTGAAAACCTCATAAGGTTATCAAAAGCTATAAAATATTTATAAAATAAGCTGCTCAGACTTCTGCTTCTGTGTCAGCAAAAAAAATGAAAATGAAAACCTTGTCCTCATAAACCAAATATGTGTGTATTAAAAAATAGTATGTAGGAGGAGAAAAGGAAGACAGTAATTTAATATAAACGTAAAATTCATAAGGGTTTTTTATTTGTTAGTATAGTTTAAATTTATGCCAGATATTAAAGGTTAAAAACTCTAAATTTTAGGAAAGCTGTAAGCATCTAACACTTGTTGAAAGTGCCTCAGGTTCCTACAAAACGTATGGAACTTCTGAAAAGTGCCATGTAGGTTTCTTAGTTAGTCAGGCGCACTAACACTCTTGATTCCAAAATGAGTCCCAGGCAGACTGAGTTAAACACAAGTTGTATTCCTGATAGGATAAAGATAGAAGTATTTCCTAGATCACTTTTCCATTACAAAAGAATTAATCAGTTCCACATGCTAATAACTTGGTTTATATGATTAAAAAATAATGTTTGTTTAATACTTCTGAGTTTTGTTTGTTTGGTTTGGTTTGATTTGGTGTTGGGGTTATTTTTGTTGTTTCATTTTGGTTTTTGCTTTTAATTTTTTTTAATAGAGAAAACACACAAAACAATTTATCAAAAAGGCAGAGACTTCTTTCCTTCAGTGCCATGATTTTCATCTTTTAGTCTCTCATTTTCTTTTCCTAAAATTCTCATAGAATTACTTTGAATTTTTAAAAAAAGAAAAGAAAAAAGTTTTCTTCAAGATCACTTTTTGTCTCTGTTGTCTGATCCTCTATTATTAAAAAAACTGTATTAGGTAGGGACCAAGGCTTTCATCAAGAGTGCCACCAGTAGTCTGTCTGTTACACGAATGTGAGGCAATCAGATAAATTCATCCTGTGGAAAGGACCAAGCAGCAAGACACAGATTTAGCAGCCAAATGGCAGAGATCTCACAAGCTGGGTCACAAAGTGTCTGACTCTTCTGTGCAGCTTGTTTTAACAGTGTAAGTAATATAAGTGAAATTTCAGGACTTTTTTTGAAGTGGATGATAGAAATCCAAACCCTTCTTTTCTCTTCTCATGTTATTGAAATCCCCAAAAGTGAAGTTTTCTTCTCCTGAGAGAAGCCAACTGATACACCGTATCCAGTGGAAAAGAAAAGGGGAAAAAAAAAAAAAGGCAAGCAAACCAAACTTGTTCAGAACCAGTGCTTAGGGGTTTGCTTATAGGTGTCATTGTGTCTCACATCCCTGCTGTGAAAATCAGCTTGCATTTGAATGTGCATCTTGACCCATAAATGTCACTCTGGTCCACTGAGCATCTTGACTTCGTTTCCTGTTGTAAAATGGACAATGGGATAACACTTCTTTTTCTGAAGGAGAGACCTGTGACAATGTGTGCATGTGTGCAGTCAGGAGAAACTGCAGCACTCGGGATTTAAAAGCATGTCATCAGCCACTGAGCAGGAGATCACAGGAGAACGAAGTTGCTGGACAGTTTTTGAAAAACACAAGGATTATCATTTCTCTTTCCAAGCCACTTCTCCTTTTCACAGCCCCAAATCCTTCTTGGCCTCTCTCCATCAGTGGCTCAGCGATGTGCCCCATAGTAGAGTACATCCAGCTGTATGGTAGAGCAAACAATGAAATACAAGCACTGCCGTTCCTGTGCACACATTGTTGATGTCGCGAGCCACTTCTTAATTACATGCATTTTCTAGTATAAAACATCTTAACAGTATGCTCAGAAACTGAAATTTGCACTGACAATCCACTGAAAGGTTCATGTAGAATAAAAGGAGTTCCAGCTTTACCATCTCTTGATGATGGTATAACAGCTGCAGGGTTTTTTAAAGAAAAAACACATTTTTACTTTTAATTCCTTGCCTTTTCTGTTCCAGGGGATATTTACAAGTAATGTTCTTTAGGACATTGCTTCATCACCAGAAATGAGCATGCTTCAATCAGATTGCCAGCCTCAGTCCTTCAGTTTAAAGCCAAAGTGCATAATTCTCTTATCATAGGAGACAAAACTTCTTGCATACCCACTTGGAATTTAGGACTTCAGAATATTAAAAACATTAAATGGTTATGATGGTATTTATACACATTCCTGAAGGCACAGACAGAGTACACTGGATCTAAAAATGTTCTTGAGTAAGCTTTTAGAAACAATGTTTGGCTCTGATTTTAATTAAATTATGCAAAGAATGCTATTGTCTTTTCAAGATGATTTAGCATTATTTAATAGTCATTTAAATATTTCCACTGCTCAAATAACAATTTTCACCCATTGCATCAAAGGAATATAGGTTTTGTATATATATATTCAAAATATGGGGTTTTTTTTCCTTCCAAACATAGGATAGATGGTTCAATTTTAAAAATACCAGAAGGTGTCTCCATTTTTTGCATATGTCTTCCAACCTGAATGTTTATATCTTTTCTTGCACTAAAAAGTTAGTTTAAATGTTTTAGTGATCTTTTTGCAATGATCAATATCATTAACTAAAGAGGATTTAAATATGAGCACAGGGAAAACCTTTATTATTAAAATATACATAATAAGTACAATTTCTGGTGTTTTCACAAATGTCCGTATTGGTATAGCAAGACTAGAACCTTGGTGTGATGTACAAGAACCTGATAGAAGCCCTGATATAAATGTCATCTCTTATCAGAATCTGAAATGTGATGATTAACACTAATATCTTATGCACTGAGACATTTTCAGAGATAGTCTCAAAAGCAGTATTGAAGTGTTTGATACATCTCATTAGAGCACTTTGATGTCTCCATTCTTCATATTCAGAAAGTGAAAAACTCAGGTTAGAATACAGTTGGTTAGATGGAGATAGAACAGGATACTAGGGAAAAAATGGCATTGTTTATGGCTGGTTAGAACAAATCACATTCAGTGAGGGAAGCAGAAAGATGTAATTGAACTGTATGCAAGGTTTTAAACTACTGGTTGTATTTCTAGAAATACTTTGATAAAATGTATGAGTGTATTTGCCTATATACATACCCATTTAAAGAATATTGCTCATTCAGATTCAGAGAAATTAATCAGAAAAAAGGAACAAAATATCTGTGAAAGAGAAAGGAAATCATTTACCAATAAATCATAGAAAAGTGCTAACGAAGCACCAAAAAGGTGCTAGATCTTGTGATTCAGTGCTGTATAAAAACCAGCCTTTCGTGGAGTGACAGCTATAGGAATAAGAGATAAAATATTCAGCATGACATAATGTCTTTTGACCATGGGTTGTTTTGCATCTGATTACTTCTAAGAACTTAATTAAAGAGGCAACTGGGGACTGTAGACCTTTTTTTTTAAAAAAAAAAACCAAAAAACTGTAAGAATTTTACACTTTTAAAATACTTTCAAATGAAGTTGTATTACGTACTCATTCTTTTAAGTTCTGCTTATTGCATAAAAGCTAGACACTCCTAAAAGCACATTTCTTTGCTTACAGTTTTGCCTATAGATTATCTACATACTAAATGCAATCATTGCAATACAGAATCTAGAAAACAGATGCCAAATTATTCAATAAAATACTTGTATTTGTTGCAATTACTTCCACAAATAAAACTAAAGCTGCTTTTAAAATACTGACCGTAAATGCAAGTCTCCAGAATTCATACAGATTGTAACTAAGTTACAGTGTGCCTACAGTGGTGTCTTAAAAAAATACTAGTATTTATGCAGCAGGTAATTGACGTAGAAACAATGGATTCTAAACTGTTGAGTCTTAATAAAGTCAACATGTTTCATAAATGCCACTGTTACTACCTTTTTTAAATAGTAGTTGCACTTCTATTTTTCAATGTTGGTATAATAGGATGACCATGTTCTCTTAGAGGTAATATTACAGGAGATTATTTATAAACAAAACATTGTCTATCAAAATAAAAGCCTTTATCAGAAGCTTGTAGCTATGGAATAATAAATAGGAATAGTATACTTTTAAAAATACATCTACATTCACGTTTTATGTGCAATTTAGCGCACTTGGTACGCCAAGCTCAATTCATTCTCTTTAAAGTTTTACTTCAAAACAACTTCATTGTTTTAAGTGACTATATTAAAGCTTTTTAGTGTTTCCTGCAATCTCCCAAAGCTGAAATAAAATCAGTTTTAATTTATTTTATTTGCTAACACTGTGGATATAATTATTGCTGCAGAGTCTTTTTAATTGTTTTCAACTAGGTGCTTGTCTTTAAGTTGCAATAGACTTCTAATTCTACATTGTTGATATTCCCTTGTTAATTTTGACAAAGCATCATAAATCCAGGTATTTAGGCTTATTGAATTTTGAAATGAGGTGATTAGTTGGAACATGGATGAATGAACTGATGCAAAGCAAAATGAATTTTATGATTTAATGTCATTTACAAGTTCCTTTGGAACTATTATGTGCAAATTGTAAAATGTATTAAGAGGTAAGATATCACAGTTATAATCAACAATGTAAAATTTTCTCAAATAAAAGTATTCAGGCAGTCCTCCAAAAAGAGTAATTGTTGAATAAGTGTTTATTATACGCAGTTAGTTTTTATTATAGATCATGCTTTTCCACTCAACATTTCACTATGCAAAAAGGTATCTTAATAGACTTTCAGTAGCAGTCAGTAATGTTAAAGTTCCAAAGCTGTTACCATTATAATTTGCTTTCAAATATTCACGTACTTTAGAAGAGGCATATCTAGGATGTAATAAACCATATATCAGTTTTTACTTAAAGTTTGTAATGGTTATTAGCTAAAAGTAACAGCAAACTATGATAATGCGTGCCCTTGATATCTGGTAATTGATATTTCGAGTAGTCTGGTATTTTTTTTTACTAGCTTTGAAAGGAAAAGGGACTCAAAAATTTTACCTGTGTAGTACAAAATGCTAGTACACTTGCAAGTATGAGCTAAAACATGGATGTGTTGTACTTCTATTTTCAATTAATTAAATACTTGAGTTTAATTATTAGAAAAGAGAGATAACCTAGGTGTACATTCAGATAGTAAAGTTTAAAGGAGAGCTTGAACTCCACGGCTTTGTAGCTGCTTATTTTTTAGTTTAATTTTGGGCACAGTCTGAACACAAAGGACTTACAGACCTAAGAACCCCAGGAGCTGTTTCTCTGTTTGAATTACGATTCAAAGACCAAAACTTTCCCTGAAACTTGAATGAATTGCTGCAGGCCTCTAGAAAGGCAAATTACGAGAACCCCATGTAGTGGTTCTCCTGTGCTGGTGCAGGAAAACATAAAATCAAGCTCTGTCTATTCTTCTGATTACCTGGGTTCCTGTCTGCCCTGAGGTGGGAATTGCAAGAGTTACATGCTTTCTTGCTTCTCTGAACCCAGGCCCAACATCAAAGTTTGGGTAAATCATTCCAAATTTGCACCCTCCCACTTTTTCCTACAAGTCAAATAACTCTAGATTAAATTTTATATAGTAATTCTACTTTTAATCTAGTTGAACAGTAAAACCCTCAGAATCTTAATGTGCAACATTTGCTAATGAGTTTCTCCAGACATTTTATAAACATTTATAAGTCTCCTATTTTATATTTTAATCATTTTGTTAAATACAAGTCCCATGTAGCATTTGACTTTTCGCATGTTAATAAAAATAAGATTTGTTCTCATTTACAGTAAATTTAGTTCTTATAAAAAGGTATAAATATTTCTGTGCAAAAGTAAAAAGAAAATGTTGTTATTTAATATCGTAGTTTTGATGCGTTATGGAAAAAAACCTGATTGTCATGCCATATGTCATGTTTCAAATTCTACATTTGCTTTCTTGTTTCATTTAGTTCTGTGAAATATTATATTGAAATATCTGCCATACAACAGTAAATTCTGCACAGACACAGAGAAAACTCTGAATGTAGCATGTTCAAAGTCTTATATTGTTTTCTGGTATGAAAGATAACTGCAATGTGATCTTCCTACCTACAAACCATAATATGTACCTTTACTTCTTTTCTCTGCTACTGAAAGCAGGGAGGAGCTGGTCCTTTCAGCACAGGATAGAATCATAGAATCTTTGAATCATTTCGGTTGGAAGAGACCCTCAAGATCATCTAGTCCAACCATAACCTAACCTAACTTAACTCTAGCACTACACCATGTCCCTAAGAACCTCATTTAAATGCCTTTTAAAGACCTCCAGGGATGGTGACTCCACCACTTCCCTGGGAAGCCTGTTCCACTGCTTTATGACCCTTTTCATGAGGAATTTTTTCCTGAAAAACTATGATATAAATAGTGGGTTTTCTTCTGAATGGCTCCATCTCTTATCCTTGAGGTTAATGGAAATGAATTCTTCAGCTCTGGCTGGGATGGGACCAGTACTACAGCTTCAGATTTGTGACTTTCAGATATGCTATTTGCTTAATGCTGCTGTAAATATTATTGGCTTGGTGTCTGTGCCACCCCAATTCCCATCCTGGTCATTTGTGGAGACATTACAGACAATGGCAGGGTTGTTCCTCATGGCAAACTAGGGAGGAATCATGAGGCGATAGAACAAATAAGGTGTGTGGTTTTCTATATTGCAAGGAAACGGCAAACAGGATTCTGTTGGAAATGGCCAGTCACATACTTTGCATTAATTTGGTTTGTGGTGTTATGTCTTCACAGTTATATCTTAAAAAAAATGCATGACAGGAGAGTTCTTTTGTCAATTTAAGAAAGGTGATGGAATCTTGGCTTGATAAAATGATCAAATATAGTTCCCACAGGGAACAAAGATGCATCAACACATGTGAAAGCAATTATGAATAAGCTTGAAACTTTTAAAAATTTCTTTTTCCTCATGTCTGTGTTGATGTTCTTTCAGTCAACTGTAACTTGAAGGTCTGATTTCAAGCTTCCATTCCCAGTTTCATTTGGTCACATTTGCCTACACTAATGGGTAGCTAATGTGAGTCAATACTGAAACAGAGAATATGTTTAACTCTGCTAGTGGTTTTATTTTACAGCTGTTTACCTTTAGGCGTACCTCACATTTACACTGCTTTGCTACAAGTGGTCCGATGCTACTTCAGTGACAAAGAAGTTCATTAGAAGACTTCAGGGCTTATAATATTAGAACACCACACACCTTGACAGCAGAGTGCAGGATGTTGAGCCATTCTGCTGTTCGGGAATGAAAATGAGACGTAAACATTACAGTTACTGAGCAATGATCCAGTGCTGAGTTGGGTACACAGCTCCTTCAAAGATGGACTCTGACTTGTCCAAATTTAGACTCTTAATTACCTATGTGTGAGGAAAACATGATCTAATAAGAGTTCTGAGATTGTATTAATATTTTAAACACCTTGACAGAAAACATGGCTTTTTTTTTTTTTTTAATTCAACCTTTGTTTCAGAGGTGAGAACTGGATCATTATTTTTAATTGCCTACCTGCAGTTCATTAGTGGCAGCATCATTAAGTAATACTGGAACATTTGTAGTGGCTAATCTTTCAAGCATTTAGCATTCACGATGACCTCGTTAAAAGTAACAAAGGTCAGGCTTCAGTTCAGCAGAGTCACCCATTCACCAAGGAGACCCGTATAGCAAAGTAATCTCTGTATGTCACTTTTCATTAATCATGCTACTTTCCTCTTCGTGAAATTCCAGCAGATAATTGTTACTAAATGCGATTTGCAACACCCTGTGCTGTGGTTGAAGGACCAGAAATAGGCAAACAGATAAAAACATTGTTTAGCTTGCAGGCAGCAAGTGTTTGCTATTCAAAGGTACATCATGCATAAACATTGATTTAGCCATGAGCTGACACTTATAAAGCTTTTGCTGTTTCCAGGAAGCCCTGTGGTCAGGCTAAGTAATAGCCAAGGGCAAGTACTTCTACCTGTGTAGCAAGGTTAGATTCTATACAAATTGTCTGATCCTGAAATAAATCAGTTTTCATAATGTTAAGCTGCTTCAGCATTGCCATAGGTCACAACAAAGTACACTAAATAAAACACTTGCATGTGTGGTGGGAAATGTGTTCCCATGTAAGTTCACCTATGATGATATCAAATAAATATTTCATTAAGAACATAGTTAACAATGAATTTACTTGTTTTCCTTTATCTCAGAACTTATTTGTATGAGACTTCTCTATGCTATGAAATTTCTAGAGTGAATTTATCTTCACTTCCATCTGCACTTTGTAAAATTCAGTGAAAGATGATGAGTTTTAGAAAATGCCAGTAGAATTCCATAGAAGGAGATGCTTACGCATTTGTCGCATGGCCCAAAGATGCAATTTTATTCAACACTTGGCCAAATTCTGTTCTGTCACAAAAATGCAGCTGCCAGAATTTTTATAACTTGGTCTGGTGTTCCTTGGCAAAAGGCAGAATTTGATTGCTACTAACAAAATGGAATTGCATTTCTGAATTCATGCAAAAACTTAGTCTTACTGATCTGCCTGTTCAGAGAATTCAAGACAACAGCAAAGTAACCTATAGTTTTAGTGTGAATGTTTCAGCTCCATCACCTACATCACAGAACAACCGGTAGTAAAAATGTTTTTATTCATGGGTTCTTCAAGTAGGTTTAACTTGTGACTTACAGAAAATAAATTAATGCAAAGTCAAATGAAATTCAGGTCCCATAAAGCACAACTCAAATCTGTAGCAAGTTTACAGGGGTAATATGGCTTTCAAAGGTGACTGGGACAGCCTACATTTCTTTTGAAATAAGATAGAAAAGCATCGTTATTCTTAGGCTACTTATGTTTAGATACAAGTTTTAGTAGGGTTTAGTAAATTCTTGATTATTCAGAGTAATAGTATGGCATAATTCAGATGAAGTAAAAGTATTGACAATGCAAAAATATGTAAACTAAATTTGAAGAACATGCAATGAGAGAATGAAAAAAATAGTTGTCTGTGAAGAACGTATGTGATAAATGATTATGAAAGGTCTTAATTTAAATGATAAATAGGATTAGTATGTACAGTGTGATCATTTGCATTGCAAATGGTGAATAATGGTACCAGATCCTACATTCAGCAGGTACATACCACTTTTGACTTGAGTCTAATTTAATCTGAGCAATCAGAATCAGCAATAGAATTAAATAAATCTAAAGTCATAGAGCTGTAATTCAAAAATACTGCTTTACATTAATAATTCAAACATAAAATAGCTTTAATGAACTGCACAGAATACAGTTTACTCAGTATGGCATTTCTAAGCATCATGACAGTATTTTCATTTGAGGTGATTTTGCTGACATTCCCTAAATGCTTTATTTTCTGAAAACTCCATCCTTTTTCTAACATTGGGCCATGACAAAATTTACATCTTTCCAGACTTCCAGAGCCAGATGTGTCTGGTTTGTATTTAGTAACCCTTACCTACACACTGATTTTAAATGTTGAACACGATGCCTGCTAGCTTCATTTGATGCCCTGTACTTTTTTTTTTATTATTAGAAAGGAAATTGGACAATTAATCTCTATCCGTGCCAATGAACTCCTGTCACGTTCCCACTCAGTCATTTCTTTCCCAGCCTGAGAAGTCCTGGCTTACTTAGTCATTTCTTGTATGGAAGCATTCCTTCTTGAATGGTGTCCAAATGTGATACTATTGCAGTATTTAATTCCAACTTAAGTACCATCTGCTGATATAATATTCTCTGCCAACATTTCTCTCCACCACTTAATAAGAAAGGCAGAACTATCTAAAAACCAAGAATAGGTTCTCAAGTAGTTAGTAATATGTGTCTCTTGGCTTCTCCAGCAATTGGTAAATTCAGTATTATTCAAAGGGTCTGTTCTTTGCTTTTATTTGGAGGGGTGGGGGGGTTAAAAGTTTATCTTTTGCAGTATAGAAGATTTTCTATATTGCTCATGAACTGTTTCAGTTTTCAAGCTATGGTCAAGCAGCACGAGTGGCTTTAAATAGAATGCAGTATTTCTAAGAGGAATTAAATCAGCAACAATCTTATGTAGTTGAAAAGAAAAGAGCAAGAAGAGTTTGTAGAATTTGGATTTTTGTTTGCTTCTTACATATTAATTTTTGAAGATATCTCCAGTTCTCACCTGCTTCTTCAGAAGCAGTCAAGGTTAAAACAATCCAACTGAGTAGACAACTAGGCAATAGCTGACTGAATAGTTCTGTCATTCATTTATTGCTTTGGACTTGATGGTATGTGGAAGAATGAAGGTCGGAGGTGAACTAGAAGGTGCTTTCTTTCATAAATGGCTTACGGAATAGATTTCCTAAGGCTAATTCAGAGCATCTTAATCTAAATTGAAATGTTTATAAGAGTAAGGACTGCCTACATCAGCCCAGTCCAGTATACTATTTGCAGTTTATATATAGCCGTATATTTGAATACAGTTCTGCAGAGCAGAACTTTTTCCCAGACGTACGTGCCAAATAAAAATTACAAAAGTATAATGCCTTTTATGAGCATGATACAGGAGATTGATACTATATTGTGTGGAACTTCTTGCCATGGATTGTTTTAGATATTCGAATTTTATATGGTTCAAAAACCAACTGGTCAAATTTGAGAAAGAAAAGTGTAAATGATTAGGGAAGGTCATTGAGTCGTAAATTGCAGAAGGCTGGGAGCATATTACCGGGTAGTGTTGCAGTGTGCTAACCCTGTTCTCATGCTCTTCTTCCACTCTGGGAAGCAAGATGCAGGGTCAGCCTACTTTGGAAGACTCTTACATAACATGTAATATAAAAAAAATGATTGGAATTCATTTTTGCAGTCCTGACTTTTCTCCTTCAAAGCTATAGCTGTCAGTAATAAAATTTTATTTCATGACTCTCTTTCTTGAATAACCAGACAATGCTATTCATTACTACGTAATCTTGCATATTAACGTCCCTGTGATAAAGTGAAATTCGAGGCTGCATAATAGGTAAAGACATTTAAAGCTGATAGTGATATAGGTGACATTTTAGATGGGAATGCAGGAGTGGGTAGTACATGAAAACAGTGCTGGGTCTGTGGAAAATGAGTGACACTTTAGGCCATGTTTTATAGACTACACAGATTCTGTGTTCTGTGACCACAGAAGCAATTTTTGTCTGAAAGGAGTGGAGTGGGAATATTTTTAAAACACAAGCACAAACTAAGATTTTGGCAAAGTGAAAAATAGACATGAGAAGAGATTATGGATAAGGAGATCTGAGGGTGCCAAGTGTCAAACGTGCTTGGCCAGAAAATGCGTGGCATAGCTTTAATGCTTAAAAAGAAGGTTTGGATGCTAGAAACCGATTTGCATTTTCAGGATGACAGTGATACTACATATCCAGGTGGCTATTTAAATAAGGTAGGGGTAATTGGATGTTTGACCCATATCTTCAGGATTTATTAAGTAGTTCTTTAAATTTTTAACTATTCATATTGGAAGACCCACGTATTTCAGTAGGAGCTACGTTTCTGCAGTATTTCGGTTGTTCCTCTGTCCTGATAAGGTAAATCTTTCTCAGAAAACCATAACAGAGGAAAAAAAATCTTCAACAGAAACAGCTTGACATTTGCACAAGCTGAAACGAAGTGGCTGAATGTACTTAGTGACAGAGCAGTGTCAGAGACACCATTCAGGAACCCCTGTGATACACAACTGAAATCCTTGGTTTGATTATTGCTGTCTACAACTACGTGAAAGGAGGTTGTAGCATGGAGGGTGTTGGTCTCTTCTCCCAAGTAGCAAGTGATAGGACAAGAAGAAATGGCCTCAGGTTATGCCAGGGGAGGTTTAGATTGGATATTAGGAAAAAATTCTTCATGGAAAGAGTTGCCAGGCATTGGAACAGGCTGCCCAGGGAAGTGGTGGGGTCACCATCCCTGGAGATGTTTAAAAGGCGTTTAGATGAGGTTCTTAGGGACATGGCTAAGGGCTAGAGTTAGGTTATGGTTGGACTTGAGGATCCTGAGGGTCTCTTCCAACTGAAATGATTCTATGACTCTGTGATTTTACTGATTGTACGGCTGTAACCCTATCTAGGCTGATGGCCCTGAAGAAGAGAGCTAGACTATAAATACACTGATATAATCTTGTTCATTTGACTTACACTAATTAGTAAATGCAGAAAAATCATTAAAAGCCTAAAAATCAGTTAATTAAGATTTGTAAGTAGCAGGATCCAATGAAAACTCATTTTTAAATGCAAAAGGCTCCTTGACATTCATTTAAAGTAAGTAACAAAATTTTGCCCTGAATTGTAAAGGGCCTGGAAAATAAATCCTTGGACTACAGCATATTTTGTTTGAGTTGACAGAAAGGAGCTGAAGAAGTCAATGCAATTTCTATCAAGGCTTCTGTGCTGAGTACATTTTGAAAAGAAATTCAGTTTGCTTTCCTCCAAATGGGGCATTTTAAAGATATGGTGCAGAGAAGGAAACTATGACCACAGTGTTGATTACAATGGTGCCTGGAAAATGATGTTTCAAGGTTAACATGTTCTTATGTTTTTGATTCAGCAATTTGAAGGCAGAAATCTCTTTTTTGATTGTTAAATAGTACCTGTTAAAAATAAAAAGTTATGCTCATCTCCTAGATTTTCTGAAATACTTTCTAAAAAACAAACATTTTTTCCTATTAAGTGTTAAGAGCTATATTTGTTTTAAAGGGGAACAATATGTGAAATATTCTATTTCTATTCAAATTAGATGCTACAATCAGAGATTTTAACAAGTATTCAGAGAAGCACTGGAATTTTAACATAAGAACAAAAAAAAGAGAATGAAGCATTTCTATAGGGACAGTGAAAAAAGATATTTTAAATTTTTTTATCTACATTTGTGCTGCCCACTCTGCAACCCAAAGAAAAACTGGCATCCTCAGTTTTAGGAAAATTCAGTTGAATACTATTGAAGTTCCTCTGTAAAACCATCTTACTTGTTTCATTTATCAGCTGGGGTTTTAAGCTTTTTGGAGTGTAATGGCTGTCGACTAAAAATCAACATACACTGGCAGCCCAGAACCAGATCAGCTATATTGTTGCAGCAGTTTTCCAGGACTAGGAAAATACTGCAATCTTTCATTGATTCTAGTTTGATAACTATTGAAATCATGAACTTTTAATAACAAGTGATTTCTATGTTATTGTCAGACACTGAAAGCCTTCATACCTTGATTTATCTCTAAAAATATGAGTCATTTCACTTCAGTCATAAGGGGATGTTTCATGCTAAGGACATGGTTACTTACTTGAAAAAAATCCAGGTTTGTCTTAGTTGCAGAGATAAAGTCATTTCAGAAAAGGCAAATGAAACATGAAAATTATTTCTATGACACAAACACAAACAAAAATACTTTTTGTGATTAAAAACACACATGAGGAAGTGTATCAAGGGAACAGTTATCTATTTAATTTAAAAACGAAAAACAGAAAAACGTGGCTTTGTGTAAGAGTAATATATTAAAAATTAAGTTTGCATAAGCTTGTGGATACATGCATTAGTATTATTATATAAAGGAAATATCCAGTGAGCCTGCACCTGGGTATATTATTTGTTTAGAATATTTATTGATGGTCCTTTGCAAACTGATTTGTGGTTTTGCTTCTCTTGTAAATTAGAAGGTTATCAATAGCTTGTGAAAATAATGTCTTCAGTCAGTTCACTGGATTTCTATTATTTTTCTAAGATCTCACTTCAGCTATGGAATTATAAAAGGTATGCTGCTGTAACAGCTACAATAATTACTTTAATTATACTGTAAATAAAACAGAACTTGCATATCCACTTTTTCTTTCAGATTTCTCTAAGGGCTAGAATGATTTAGGGAGCTTTCACTGTGCTGTAGTGGCAAAGTATATTTTATTTATTTAGAGCCTATTAAAAAGACAACTGCAGAAGTATAAAGCCACACTGTATAAACATCAGAATTATACAATAAGTAGCTTTCCATCAGCAAACAATGTAACATTATGTAAAACTTTCCTCCCCAAACAAAATCTATTTTCTATAGTGTTTCTTTCAGTTTTGGATTATTAACACACATTCTTCCTAACTTGGGTGGATAAACAGACTTGGCTTGTTTAGCCATTTCTGATACTGCGACTTAGAGCTTTGATTTGATTCTGATCCCTCAACACACATCATGTGTTCAGGGATGTGTAAATTTGAATCCGGAGGTTGCCTGCTGACTTCTGAGTAAATAGGAATTTAAGCAGGCACCAGCGTTCTTATAATTATTTTGTTGGGTATCTTGCTGGATCACATATAAGAGGCACGAGTATAATCTAAGAAGTAAGTATATCTGCAAAAATGTTATTGTAGAAAACTCTTTTGCTTTTATCTCTGTAAACTATAGATTATAAGATGGGTTTCATTATTTCAGTGGTTGTGGTAACAGCTTTGACTAGGACACCAAGATCCTCTCAAAGTTTTCCTTGTAAAAGTGACTGAAAGACAACTCAGAAGACCCTGGAACACTTACCGTCTTTGTGGCTTTGCTTTCAGATTCTCCTCTTAGGTAATGAAGATTCTATGTCTGAAACAGATCCTGTCTCTGAAATCTGTAGGGGTCGCAACTTCTTGGTTTCTGCTTCCTCCATAGTTTTTCACAGTTTTTTCAGTTCACGTGTGTTCACACCTCTGCCTTCTTCCGTAGTAGAATCTTGTTTTTCAGGAGTTTGTCTCCCCCTGAAGCTGTGTACAGTGCTGCCCAAAAAGGCCAGTGGAATTTGGATGCTCAGCCACCCTGGCCTATCATCCCACCCTCCCTGCCAACATCACTTTCTTTTGTGCATCCCAGCCTCTGAGGTTCAGAGAAAAATGCTCATCTTTTTCATGTTATCCTCATCTCTTCTGTGCATCCTGGCTGTCTCTTAATGGAAAGACACATGTTGCATATACAGGCTACCTAAGCAGAAGAAAAACGCTTTATAGCTACCTTCAGGAAACTTTACTACACATCCTCTAATGTTCACATATTGCTTCTACTACATAGTTCCAAAAATTCCAGACCCACCTGCATAAATTCATTATCTAGAGTCACTGCAGTTGCTAGAACATTACATAAACCTGGAAACGTAACAATTTTAGGCAACTACAAGACTCTAACAACACTAAGTTGCTTTGATATTTTTCCACCCGCTGTTGCTTTTTGAACCACTCTATCATCAAAAGAGTGGAAAAGCCACCTTCTTCTGTCACAGCCCCTGCACACAGAGAAGTACAAAATAGGTTTGTCCATCAGAGCTTGTTCTACATTACCCTGGTGTTTCCTCTTCTAAAGGGATTTCCCAGTTTTTCTTTCAGTTAGATTTAACTTGCTCATGCATTACAAGACTTAGATCGAAATTGCTTTAGGATATGCTTTCTGCCTAAAAATTGAGAATTCATTAATTGCATTTGGATTTTTTTAAACAAACTCAAGAGTCCCAATGACTTTGGGATATAAATAGTCCATAAAACCAATATAAGTAGCTTTTGTCATCTTGCCTATGACAATTAAAGACCTGCCACAGCTCATGACACCACATACTAGCAATGTACAGCTGCTTCTGTTTACTTTCTTCTTTACCTTGATAGAATTCTTTTAACTTTAACAGAAACTTACAGTCTGTTATATTCTTTTTTGCACATGCTACTACAACGTGTATTTTCAGATAACTGAAAACCACTATATGAAGAACAAACTCTTATTTTATTATATGCAGAAAGAGTGCTTTGCAGAAGGTGAGAAAGTCTAAACTGAATGTGAATGTGTTCAACGTTTTCTTTATTTATGTCTCTCATCCCTTTCCACCTTAAAGTGTTTGGGTTTTTTTTCTCTTAGAGGGCACATAAAGAGAATAAGATACTTGCTATGTCAAAAGATCCTTGCAATGCTGTTTCTCATTGGTATAATTATAACCATATACAAGGGGAAAAATTTTAATGCACAACAGTTTATCACAAGAGACAGCAACTGACTTATTCATATTAGGACATGAGTAAATTAGCCATGTGCATTCCATGTGAATAGTGGTGTCACAGAATATAAATATAAAGCAGAAATAAATGCAACATGCACTGAAATCTTATCAGGCTCAAACAAGTATTCTAATTGTGCAAGTAAAAAGAACTGCTTTAACAAGAGGCCTTGGTGCCTCCAGGCAAGTCTTTGATTCTGTACCTTTCCGTCTTGTAACATTCTGCACTGAATATCCTTGTAGTCTTTCTCAGCGCAACTTAAAAGACCTCTAATAATTAAAAAAGACAAGAATAGTATCACCTTAGCTACCATTGCATAACAATTTCTATTACTGTGGACATCACTTAAAATAAGCTAAAAAATTAGATGGACAATACCAAAGTAGTCAATCTTGCAAAAGCAGCTGAACAGAATTCATAATGGCTACCAAAATGGTGTTTTTATAAATAGATCTGGTCTTTGATAAATTAAATACCTATATTTATTTACAAATTAGATATTATCGAAGTAAAAATTAACATACTTGATTATCCTTAATCAAATGGCAGTAAGTGGCCTTCTGACTTTGTCTCAGACAATACAGCCAGAACAGCCAATACAAAAACTGATCTGCTGGGTGAATTTTGAATATGAACTGCACTGTCCCATGTGCTTTGAACTACTCTCCTTTGCAAGGGCAAGATTACATATATTCATCATGCCTGGATTTCTTGGTGGTGTGCAAAGCAAGGAGGAGACCCTGATGGAATTTTGATTTCTTCATTTATTTTTAACTAATTTAACATGTTAGTTCAAAAGTATTTAAGTATTTTGTCCCTTTTAATAGTTTTTTGTTGTTTTGTTTTTTTATTTTGTTTTTGTTTTTTTTTTAATACAGAGGACTTTACTAGGTGGTGTAGAGGGACTTTATGGGAAAGGGTACAGTCAAGAAACAATTTAACAAAGAACTTAAAATATCTTGAAGCTCGTGAGCAAGTTTTTTCATGGGACTTCTCAATCTTCAATTTATGTATATTTTTGAGCAACATTATGAATAACTGAAGCCTGAAGAAAAGCTGTTCCCTAGTGCACTTTTTTCCTAGTGTCACTCATTCTGAGAGAAGGCAAGAGATGCAAGTAGAAGGAAATGGAAAAGGATTATTCATGTTTTGCTGTGTTCTTAAGCAAACAAAGTAATGCCTTGGATCAACAAATAATCTGGAAATAACCAGTACACTGAAATGATCTTTTGGAATATAAGAAATGGAACAGAAGATGACAAGCCAAAAGATATGCTATAAAAACCATTTTATGATCAAATACATGGTTTCAGCAGAATAAGTAATACTACATCTGTATTTTGGGGGTTGGATCTAAAGGCAAGTACATATACATTACGAATAAGCCAAAATAAGAAGAAACAAAAAATTTGCTAGAAGTTTGTGCAATACTACTCACACTTCATAACTATGTGAATCAGGGACCTACAGCAACATCTAATTTCATTCCTGGCTCTGAATTCCCTTAGTCTTGGGGTTGCAAGTTTGGATAGACATGCTTCATTATTATATAAAATTAGGATATACAAAGAAATGTTTTATTTCTGGTTGCTCCCTTTCTTACAAAACAATGACTTCTACTTTTTAGATTATAATGAAAAAGAGAGAAAGCACAAATGACATGTGGAAACATAGCAGTTAGGTAAAACAGTAATAACATTCCTGTTTGCTCTGAATTATTTAAACTGTGGCGCCTTTTTTGTTTTTTATTTTTTTTAATAAATTAAAATAGCAGCAACATTAGGAGAAGCATGAGATTTTGGGGGGTGAAAAAAGTTTCTCTTGATTTACCCGACATTTAATGCTCTTCTTGTACCTGCTTGTACAAAACAGAATTTTACACAACTATACTGTTTGCCTGTCGTAGCAGCCAGCATTCTGCTGTGACTACAAAGGCAGCTGGAGGCTATCTGGATGTTGCAGAGCCTCCTTTGGCATGTGATCTGTGCAGTATAGAAACATTAGGATTTGCATGTTTTGAAAATAGTATGAAAATTTATGATGTTACATGATAAATGTTAACAGACACCACCTTTTGTTTGAAAGAAAAACGAAAGGTGACATATTAGGTGCACCTAAAACAGAATAAAGGCGAAGGTGTGGTAAAATCCTCAGCATAAAACATGCATAAGAGGAATGAATGCAACAAAGAACCAGCCATGTTAATTGGTGTCTGCTGACCTAAGCAGGCCTGTCCTTGAGCTTTCAGGATGGCTCCGGTAGAAGACACCACAGAGGGACTTACACCATCTCAGATGCAGTAGTGGACAGTGTTGTGGTGTTGTGTCTCACAGGCAGCACTTATTCATGTTCCCCCATTGCCATCTAGATAGTATAGGGCACTCCTTACTCTACAGTCAGCTAGCAGAAGTTGCAAGTGGAATCATAACTGATTTTTAACTGTTTTCATTCAATTTGGGTACAATGCTGTACATACTCCTACAGGTTCCAGCTCTCCAATTAAATCTACACAAGAAGATAAATCCCTGACCCTTCCTGTGTTCTGAGAAGCTGCATAAGAGCAAATGAAAAAATAATATTTGAAAATAATTTATATCTTTCAGAACAGGCAGTAGTGCTGTGTGGGTCAAACATATACAGGCTTTTACACACATAGTCAGCGTGGTTCAAACCCATTTCGTGTGAGATCCCGCTTGAGCGGATACGCGCTTATTGAGTTGTACAGCAGCTGGTTGGAATCACTGGATAAAACTGAATATCACACAGATTTGAGAGTTATTTCATGGTCAAAATTCTGATATTTTTAAAAGGGACACAATACTTAAGTGCTTTTGAACTAACATGGGACAAAGCACATGGGACAGTGCAACAAAAGACCTTTAAAGTTCCAAAACCAAGTGACCAGGAGTTACAAATACTGGAATTCAGTTTGTCCATGTAAATTTTAGCTAGATGCTTTCTACATAAAATATTCTACAGTCTTTAGCTACGTGATTCCTTACTATTTTTTCCAGATCCTTCCTCATTCAGAGTGCCCGAGCAGGCTGGGATGACTAAACAGCTTTTTTATATTTTGTTGGATCAGCCTGGCACAAAGAGTGGCCTAAGGCATTTTTGACTGTTCACAGTTCCAAGTCTGTACTTAGTATAGTTATTACTTTCTGCCAGAGCTTTTGTGTGGTACTGACTGCTATTGTATGAGTTTCACACGTTATTATTAATTTAATTTCAAAGCCCACCTTTGGCGTAGGAAATTATTATCCCTAATTTTCATAGGAGCTGGCACAGATGGGTGAAAGACTCAGGGAACGAAGAGAAGGATTCACAAGGAATCCTAGATTCTTTACACTTCCTCCAGAAACTGCAGTGATAAGAAGTTCTTGAGTTCCCTACAGTTTTATGAATAAGGTCATCCCTGTGTGTGTGTGTCCAAGAATGTGTGCCACTATGATTCCGATGGCATTGCAGAGGAAACTGGTCCCATAGGAGCTTGACATTTCAGTACCCAGCTCATGCACTTGTCCTAGCAGCACATAGACTCTGTCTTGGTCTATAGATCAGTGTTAAGAGTCTGTCTATCCATACAGAAACTAGTCAGAAGGTAATGTTTCCCTTTTACCTATTTGACAGATAAAAATAGTCAACTGAGAATTTTAAGCGCCTGTCTTGGGGTTAAAAACTTCAGTGAGAGTCAGAAATCCAGGCAGTTACATTATTACAAGGCTAAGCCTAAAATCCTTGATGTCTATCAAGCATAGACACTAAAGTTAAAAGAATCCACCGATCTGAGTACACAATTTAAGATGCTGACCCTATTTTGGGGGAAAATCAGCATCATATAAATCTTTATATGCTCATGACACAGCTTACTATTAGAGACAAATTAATGTTAGAAGTTGGAAATGTTCATCATTCTTCAAATAGATGACAAAGTCTCAAGTGAGCTCCATGGCCCCAGAAACAGGGAATGCACCCCTTGATAACAGCTGTGAGACATACATTTTAGGGGATGTGCAATATCCTCTAGGAAGTCTGTAACAGGATCTAGAATCCATTTCTACATAGCACTAGTTTAATTAATTTTAAATGCCTGTCTGATAACATCTGCTTTCCTTATTAACACATTTTGCAACTTCTGCCAGGAATTTGAGAGGGGTCTAATATGTGACAGCACCCTTCACTTACGCGATCCTCATTCCTGCCCAGAGCACATTCCTTGTTCAATGAGGCAGAAGAGCTGTGGAATATCACTATATGATCCGGCAAATATAGGATATATCAAAATGCGGATGCCCAAGAAAGAAAAACATCTCATTGACCAGTAAATTACCATTGCCATTTTAAGCAAACCAAAGACTACAGAAAACAAATGTTAAAGCAATAGTATTTAATAATAATTATATAAAAGTTAATTTGGAAGTGAATTTAGTTCTGCTGACTTGCTAGCTAACCGTATGGTTCACTTCAGAATCAATCAAGAACCTCCTTGGACTTTGCTGAATTGGGTGACATACGATTTAAGTACATGAAGTGTGATAAATACAAGCTGTCTTGATGAAGATCATTCTGTTGACTTAGATAGTGATTGAATAAGAGGAACTGTAGTTACAAATATGTCCATAGATATTTTAAAGAAATTAAGGCAGCCTATTAGAATTAGCAACAGAAAGTTTAGTATGGGTATCACTCTCCTTAGTTCTGTGCAGTGAGCAGAACCAGTGTCATGCATGCTGAAGGACATTAACATACTTTCTGTGAGCCATAGGTTAAAGGCAATGAAAGATAATTTTTCTTTTTTTCATTATTCCTTTACACTTCTAACTGGTGCAAATAAAAGCTGAATGTTGTGTTCATTTAGTTTATTTTTTATTTTACTCTTCTGGTGTACAAGGATGCTGCTATTGCTTTCTTTTAGCCAGATCGAATGCCCTGCTGGGCTATTTCTGTTTTGAGTCTCCGAGAAGACAGTTTACAAATTTCACTCCAATGATCAGAAAGAGCAGATATTCTTGCAGATCATTGTTTGGCTAAAAGGGCAATTTCACCACCATCATTCAGATAATTTTGCTTTAAATCTGTAGTGTCAACTGGATGTTTTACTACATTGTCTAGGCACAGAGAAATATATGAAAACAGCATACAGAAAAGAAACATCAACTTCCTCGTGAATATTTGTTGCCTACTACTACTTTGCAACAGCGATTGTAGTGATGCGATCCTTAATCGTGACTCATAAAGCTGGGGTAGCCTCTGAACCACAAGTGTGGTACTTGATTGGCAACAACTGAGACACAACTATAAAAATGACTGCCATGGTCAACTTCAAGACTTTTCCAAGATTAGCTTGATGACAATTTTGTCTGCTTTTCCAAGCCTTCAGAAAAATCTTGTCCACTAAGCACTGATGCTAAAAAGGGATAGAGGTAATAAGTTCCAGTTTGACTTTGGGCTGTGACGAAGTTTATCAACTGTAGGAAGTAAGGAAAGCGTATTTCTAGTTACTGAAGTAATTTAATAGTAATTTTTAAAGCTCTGAATTTGCTACTAGTTTGCCAAAGAAGTACTACTGCCAAGCTTTGTGGCATTAATGTGTGTGAGTAGAAGATAGTAGCAACAACTTTCCTCAAATGTTTCAGGTTTCACTGTTGCTGGGGAAAGGGACCATATTGTGGTTTGCTGAAGGATCCTCCTCCTACAGCCAGGGGATGACACAGTACTGCTGGAAGGCCATGTGCCAATGTATTCAAGTTCCTGCACAAACTGCTTCATTACTCTGGTTTCATTTTAAAAAAGCAACATGTTTATTCCAGTTTTGAAAATCAATTTATTGCCATTAATCATTTTTTCTGTCACATAGTTTAGATTTTATGGGTCTCACTTCACAAATGGTAATATAGATCCTGTAACAAGTTAGTCCTTTGTGATATATCAGGTTGCTCAAAAATCCAGTAAGGACTTATCTGGTTTTTAATTCTTCCAGCTGGTTTAGACAAGCAAAAGTTTAATTTTTCCCAACTGAACACGATTTTATAGCACCCACTGCAGTTGTACCTTAATGCTATACTTCTAAATCGTTATAGCCTGATACAAGCACAATACTACAGCACTTGTAATATTACTCTTGTGCCTTGTTCTTTATCACATGGGTTTGCCCCAGTCTGTCTACAGTCATCCCACCATCCAGACCTGCTACTTAAATTATTTATCTCTTTGCAGCAGTGGAGAGAAAAGCAGGACAGTCTATTCCTGGCTTCCCCGAGTGGGTGGAACAAACCTGAAAAAAAAAAACAAACACAACCACAAAACCAAACAACAGCCAAAAACACAGGAGAAAGGGAGCAGAATTTCCATAGATTCCAGAAAGGGAATACATGAGGGAGGGATGGGGCACAGAAAGAGAGATGGGCATACACTCCCAAGGATGCAGAGAGAACTGGAACTGTGAGTTACAGCCCGCAACTTGGAAAGAAATCTCCTAGGGGAAGATTTATTCCTCCAGCAAGTTAAATCAGCTGGCAAGCATGAGAAAAAGATGCTCACGTCTTCCCCATCATCCCAATGTACAGAGAGATATTACATTGCAGTAAGTGGCCCTATTGCAAAGTCTGGATTTTTTTCTTTTGCTGTCCAGAAAAATGCCAAAGGGTATTACCCTGCTCTGACTTGTGATTACTGGTGAAGAAAAGTTAATTTAAGGGAGTGTTTACTTTCCTCCTCTTGATACATCAACCAGCCAACCTACCTGGGGAAGTACTAATTTATTACTCTTTCCCAGCTGTTGTCAAGGCAGTGCTCCAATAGCAGGTTGAATGATTAAACGGTGCTAAAAAGTAGCACGGAAAAGGTGTGGTGGCCTTGCTTAATCATCTCCTTGATGATAAAGTTAGGAAACATTTCAGGTTTCATGTCTTTGCTCAGTTAAACTGCATCCTAGTGGGGGGAATTCATGTTTGAAGACATCATGTTTATATGGAAGATTTGCTCATCTGTTAGAAAATCATCTCTGACAAGGTCATCATGTTGTCTGAGAGCCACTGAAGTTATGTAGCAGAAAGAGTCACCTTTATTATGTGACACAGAACAGGAAAGACAAGGCTAAGAATTGCCATGTTATTCAGCGCGATATGTTGCAGCCCCCAAAAAGCTGGTGTTACAGAGAAATGAGTTCAATGTGCCAAGTTTATTGGGAAAGAACAGCTAGCCATAGAAGGAGCTACTTTTTGAGTTTGTAGTTGAGGCTGCAGCAACCTTCTGCTGTAGACAAAAATGCTGCCACAGAAGCTTTTTGCAGAGAAGTGAAGTTAATGTGTAGAACAGGTGACAGGTAGATCTTTTTTGGAGTACCAAATATGTCCTGGTGACTCATATTCTATAGATGCAAAGTTAAGAGGATTCTGAGGCTGCAAGCAGAGAGGTCATAAAAGGAACTGGAATTAATTCACCTGCACACACTGTAGACTATCAGTGTAGTACATAATATATCTCAATCTACCTGTCTGCTTCTCAGAAAATAAATTATACCTGTTGTTTATTTTCTCATTATGACATTTAGGGAGTATGCCAAGGGTGCACTATATTAAAGGCTGTTCAAAGAGACAGCAATACAAAAATAAATGTAATGATAATTCAGATTTCTAAAAAAAATGTCCTTTTACATAGCTTTTTTCATCTACAGGAGAAGGGGTTAGGTAGGGTAAGGCTACATCTCAATCCAGATCCTGTTCTTTCAGTTGTAATTTAGTTTTTATTCCACAGATCATCCAATGATCAGATGGATTCACATATATACCCTTAATTGCAAGGCTTGAGTATATAACTTGCTAGCAAGAAAAAGAGGATAGGTGGGGTTTGGTTTTATTTTTTTATTAACTTGGTACTTGCAGAGTAGATTATTATTTTAATTACAATATGACTTCTTGGTATATGATGATGTAATTGGCCTATGCTTTAAATAACTTCTGCAGGCAGGAATAAAATATCCAGGCATTGATGGCCAGATCACGGCTTTCAGTACTAGACTGAAAGCCTCTGCCACAGCTGCTGTATCTAGCATTTTGAACTGTCATTTGTTTCTCTCTTTTAATGTTGTGTGTCATCACTTAAACATCCACAGTACCAAAGTGCCCTTAATATTCTTCATATAATTTTTGCCTGCAAATTTACTGTGATACTGCCTTTAATTATAGGACACAAACTATTTCTTACTAAATCAATGTTATTTTAAGAACTCTTTGTAATCCTAAATAAATGTGTAGCATCTATTTAGGACAGTATAAAGTGCTTCTCCAGATGGCTTGATCATGACAGATAACCTTATTTACTGTTGTGACAGTACAGGGGCAAGCTGCACCTGTGGTCTCTTTCCCAGTCTGTCTTGCAGGCTGTTTTTTCTAGCAACAGACCTTACCAGCACTTCTGCAGGATTGAATCCAGTGGTTGACCTAACTTCAGACTGTATCTATCAACTTCTTGCCCCAGTTTCATACCAATCAGAACCTTATGCTTCCTTTATGTGTGCTTTACAAGTGTTTCTTTAGATAGAATATGCCACTGTTACCTCTTTTATTTTACTGTTCTCAGTCTTGATCCTAGGACACTGCTCCGTCTTTTGCTGGGGTCAACCTAGTGAGCCCAGTTGTAAGTTTTGTTGTCTCAATGACACATTTCTGTAAGGTTTTGGAACAAAGAGTTACAAAGCCATGTGGTATCCATTCCCTGCAGAAACACGTCACTCGTACAGAAGAGGTCGAAGGTCATAATATGTTCTCTTGCCCAGGTCAGTGGAACATGGTAGCATGACTGTGCACAAATATGCTTGACATGTTGCTTAAAACATATTATTCTCTCAAATCTTTCTACACAACCTTGTTGCATTCTCAGTTTCACGCCTGCATTGTTTTTTTTTTTCCAGCGCTGGCTTTCTTCCTTTCTATGTGATGTTTGTTAACATTTTAATATCTTTTTGATAATAAAATTCCAAATAGAAAAATAAGTCTCTTAATCTGTCAGACAGATAGAAATTTCTCAATTAGTAGTTCTTTTAAGTCTCTCTAAATAAGTCTTGGTATTTCTAGATCTTATCTGTGATAATTGTTTTTGCTAGCTAAGTTTTATCCAGACAGCCAGAATTATATCAGTCAGCCAGACTGAAGAACACAACATGTTTATAAAATGTTATGGATACCTCCTTTGTCCCCCACAATTAATAAACCTTTTTATATTATAATGATATAATAATACAAGAAAAATACCGTAGTATTCTTAACTTCTTCAGTTCTTAACAATGTAATAATGTAATCAAAAAGAAATAAAAATTTTGCAAGCGATAATGAAGAAAATACAAGTTTTGATATAATTTCTTTTGTCATGTTTCTCCTGTGATCCTACAAACTAACATAGAAATTGAGGCTAGGAAAGTTAAGAAAAAATTGTTGACTAGAAAGGCTAATTGGGTAGCAAAATGAGGCAGCAAAATGCTGAAACTAAAGTTATCACATACAGGTGTATCCTAATTTGAAACAAACTATTCTCGTATTCGTTAGAGACAGCAGTGGTTGTTGTCTTGACAGTAGAAAACAAGTGCTGTCTGATTAATAACTTCCATTCGCAATCTGGGTGTTGCTGACTACAATGGAATCATTTTCAAAGTGACTCCAACGCTGTATGATAAATGGATGGATTTCAGGAAGAGGGCTTGATCCATACACAAGGCTGACCATAAATTGTTGTGTGTTTTGTTTTGATATTATTAAATTTCATTTAAATTTATATTCATTTTTCTTTATATTTTTATATTTTCCAGTGTTGTCTTATACACTTCTATATAGTTCTTGCATACATATTTATGTGACATCACTACCATTTCAGCAGAAACTGCTGAAGATTACAAATGTTAATAGGGGTTAAAACCCAGATATTATGTTTAGTGCTTATCTCCACCCCTTGTGTGAGCCTATTGATATTCAGATTTAATTTTAGAATCTTACAGTGTTTTTCAAGAGTAATCAGTTTGATATTTCATCAGTTTACAAAGACTGGACTATGGTCCTCAAATGTCAAACCCATTATCTCTTTCTAGACGGAATGGCAAGTATGTATGCTGTAGGTTCCTCAGCTCTGACCACACATAAAAGTTTACTTCTTATAGGAAACTCTCAGAGATTTTATTGAACTGTTAGTTTATCTGTAAACAATAACATGTGAGTGGTGGGAAATTGATCAACATTTTATCATTGTTCTGATCTTTTTGAAGAAAGAAGAAGAAAAAAAAAAAGATAAAGCAGGATAAAATGAACACAAATAGAGCAACTCATTTGTTCCCAGAAAGGCTAAAGTATTAACCATATGAAAGATGATAAATACACTTAAGTATGGATAGGAAAATATTTGTAGGTTTTTGTTAGGCATTTTGCATTTGGGAACAGAAAAAGCACTGATCAGCAGCAATAGGAATCAGGAGCTTTACACAATACTGTCCGTCAGCATCTGGCTAATGTTATAAGAGTTGGGAAATCCCTGCCCATATCTCCTGTTAAACTTTTATCTACAAATTTAGATGTTAATGTTACACTAGAAATTTAATTATAGTACTAGGCACCACTATAATTCGGACTGTAGGATGTAGATTAATTGCTAGTAAATATAAGTACTTATAAGCATAAGTACTTAACAACATGTTAGGAGCATTGGTGCTCAGCACTCCCACTATAACGACTGGAAAGACAGAAGCTCTTTTAAGTCTGGTTTGAATTCTGGAATTACCTTTCCCTTTGTCCATTGACCACAGAGGAAATTTTGGACAAGACTTCAAATTTTCAATCTTCAATAAAGAGTTCAAAGTTGTCCAGGAGAGTTCTTGAAGTAATTTTAGTCTTGTTCCTCTTTCTTATTGTTTGTGCAATATAATTTAATTGTTGTATTGCGCTCTTCATTCTTAAGAAAGATTTTGTAATTGTGGTTTTTTATTGTCCTTTTCGTGTGAATTCAGCTATCTTGAAAAGTTATTTTAATAATAATAACAAGATACCATGTGGTTCTCCACAAGTTTCATGTCAAATATTTAATATAACTGTGTTGACATTCTGCCAGGCTCTTGGTGAGAGCTGCTTGTAAGAAGTCTTGTTGTTTAATTTGCTTCAGGTCACAAATCTCAGTCACAGTTCAGTAGATCATCCAGATTTTATTGTCTGAGTTAGCCTCTTTTATGGCTGGTTTCCAAAGCAGCATACTGGAGGGTGAGTTCAGAAGAGGCAAACGAGGAAACATGAAGTAAAAGACTGAGAAGGCACCACGCTGCTAACATGCAATCTGTACTTCACTAGCAGTCCTCTGGTTCCGTTCTTGGCATTGTCCCTTGTGAATAACATCAAATTAAACTGTTATAAAATTCATATCATTCTTTAGAGGAACAAAGATTCTCTGTCTGTTCTGGAGTGTAGAATGTCTATTATATCTGCCATCCTCTTAATCAAGAGAAGCAGCTCACAAGAAATGTGCTAAACATGACTAGGAGACTGCAGATAACAAGACTCAGTACTTTGCTTCAGCTGAGAGAATACAAGTGACAAATCCTTGATAAATTCCTTTCCCTTTCCATTTAAAAATACCTATCCATGGTACTGGCCAACATTAAACATGTCCTTTCCTGAAATCTGTCATCATGTGAAAAATAACTTATGTCTACAGATAATTAGATATCAGATTTATTAATATGCATACATCCCCAACAGTAGGTTATATTCTATTGTGTACTGTAATACCTCAGTAACAATTCACAGAATAAAAGTTGAAATTTTAAAATATCTTTTCATTACTAACATTTTCAAGCCTTTATTTCTGTGTATTTGATGGTCTGATAGTCCCTCTACTCACTGAAATCTTCTAGTAAACACAGTAATATTCCTAGTCAGCAAATTCTGGAGCGTGCTTCTATGTTTATTGTGTAGTAAACAATTCCTGGCTGTAATAATAGATGAGAAAGCATTTGGGCAAAAATTATTAGAAATATTTATTAATAACATTAACACAAATTTTCTGAATGACATTGACATAAATTATTGTCCATATTTTTCTGAATGTCTTTAAAAGACTGATTGCTCCCTCCCTACAGTATTAGTTTCATCACATAGTGATATTTAGAAAAAAAGCAATTTTAAAACTCTACCAGCAATAGCTACACCTTTTTGTTCTTGTTGTATTTGCTGCGGTTTTTCATTACCCATTAGGTATATTGATTAGCTAGGAAAATTATAGGATGTGTTTTAGAAAAAGGTATGTCTTTTAAACATATTTACAAATACCTTAGTAAAGGACCCTGAAATATAATCACAATAAAGAATGTCATGACACTTGTTCTGCTATTCTAGGATGCATAGTAAATATTTTCCTGTTTTTGATATGCCTTCCCGTTCTGCTATTTTCAGTGCAATAACCTTTAACTATTAATTATATCATGTAATATATATATATGTTAGCTTCAGTCCTTCGATAAACTACAATATTTAGAACACTAAAATCCTATTTATATGAGTATTTTTTCTTTTCTATTTCCATATTGGAACTTGACATTTTATCATTTTCTTGTCTAATCCTTGTTTTGTTGTTGGGGTTTTTTTGTTGGGTTAGGTTGGGTTAGGTTTTTTTGGTTTGGTTTTGGTTTGGTTTTTAGTTCATGATATCTCTTATTTCAGCCATTGACAAACAAGTTTTTTCTTGTTCTCTAGAATGTAAACTTACTTCTGTAAATTTTACCCCTTTTCATGCCTGAGTTATTAGCTGACATGTTTATTTTCCAGACTAGCTTTTAAAATTTGTTTTCCTTCCTTTAATTTATAAATAATATAATCAATTATTTATACATTATTTCCCTAGTGAGTCCTAGGCAGAATACTTGATTGTCCTCAGATAAGTCATGCCATGAGGAAAGTACTCTCAGGCAGCTGACACCAGTTAGCCCAGACCTCTCCTGAGCCTTGACATGTCCAAGGGCAGCCAACAACCGCCCACATACCGTGTCACTTGGGGAGTGAAACCGATACACTGGATGAGCCCATTCGTCCCCTTTTGCTGAGCTTGCGTTGTTTGGCTGTTGCACGGGCAGTCAGAAGGTGGCATGGACAAAAGAAGTGGCTATGAGAAAGAAATACAATCTAACTCCAGCTGTGTAATAGCCTTCCCAGCTCAGCATCAAAAATTTGATAAGGGTCTAATAATCACACTGGCATTCATACAACCTGGCTGAAGTTTGAGTGGTGTCCACACAGTGTTATAGAACTTGCTCAGTTTTTCCAGTGAGACTTATGTATACAAAAATACTTTTGTATTCTGAAGTACAAGCAAGAGATTTGTGTCCTTTGCATTGTTACTAATAATGTCCCATAGCTGTTCATTTTTTTAACTAAAGAACTAGTTTTATAAGTAGATGACATACTGTCTTCTAGACTCTAATTAAAACTTATTTTTGGTCCTTAGGTATAATGACTACTCTTCTGAGATGAGCTCTTAATTAATGCACAAAGATTCTGAAAGCCCCACCTCTGAACAGTAATGATTGACATCCAAGGATACATAAATTACACTAATTGAGCTTTCCATTTATACATTTTTCTGCAGCCAACTCATCAGAAAAGGTAGGAGAACAGACCAGCATAAGTTAAGTTATTTTGCTGTCATCTGTATTTTCCTGATGGGGGAAATCTTGCAGAACTATTGAACGTTTATTACCAAGAGTGTCAACTCTTTAGGTTTTAGATGTAACACTTGCATTATTGTGAAAATTAGCATTATTCTTTCAGTGATATAAAGTTGAATAATAACACAGTATTCACTGTTCAAAAATAAGCATACCTTACAAGTCAATGGGCAATGCTTTGGATCACAAATAGAGTTGCATAGCAATATATACTTTCTGAACAGAAGCTGATTGGTATTCAGATGAGATATTTCACAGTGCATGTGGTGTTTTATCTGTAAATGTTCTCTTAATTTTTGACCCACAGTCGAAAGCACAGATTTTTAGTATTTATTAAGTGATCATTTATTCCTAGGATTCAATGTAGTACTTGAATAGTGAACTTCACTTTGCATTTAATTTAACTCTATATTTTTCTGGAGTCAATTAAGATGAAATCACTGAAGCTGTTGAATATAGTCCAGTATTCCCATCTGGACTGAAGTCCATTTAGACGAAAAATACTGATAAGAACATGGTGGATGGAGGGGAACCAACAAAAAGAGCTGGAATGTATCAGAGAGGTATTTGGCGAAAGGAAAATATTGCAAATGGTGTATAGGAAGTATTAGAAGAAGTCAAGGAAAAAAAAAAACAAACACACAATTGGAAATGAGGCCAAACATATGCCTATATAAAGATTTATCTATGTTTTAAGCAGTAATCCAGTGTATAATAATAACTTATTCTTTCTCGGAAATCAGCTTTTGTCTGACTGTGGTTTTGTTTGACTGTCTGGATAGCTTAGAATACTTTAAAATGAACTTATTCATAACTTTAATTTCTGGTGACTTATAACAAATTTCCGTGAAATCTGAGCTCTTGAAATAGTCATCAGACTTTCATGAAAGAAATCTGTCCAATTTCAGTTTTTACATTTAGCATTTACCTGGTATCTGTACTTTTTTCTAGAAATGGGAAGCATTCAAGGTGTGGGGAAAAAAAAATCGTATCTCAGAGATGATGTTTTAGGATTTTAAAAAAAAACAAGCCAGTGTTTTAATTGACAGTGCTAAGCCTGAGGGCTAGAGGAATTACACTTCCTTGGGGAAAATCCATACTGGATTAAAGTATAAATGCTTACTGACTTATCTTTAAATCCGGAACAGAAACAGATCTAGCTGTTTGTATCTAGATGAAAAGTGATCAGATCTATGACAAAAAAAAATGTGAACGTATGTATAAGTGTGGACTGGGGACTGTTTAACTTCTGAGTTGTTTTACTCCTCGACTGCAACCCAAAGACTATAGAGCAAGAGACTGAAAGGAAAACTAAACCCAGGACTGTGTAAGGCAGGTGCTGGACAGAAAGAGGTCCTATCAAAGCAGTGCACTGACTTGGAACATCCCCTTTGTGTACAACAAGGTTGTCCTCTGCAAGACTACAGAAGAAAACAAACTGGGAGTATGGGAGCAGAATAGCTTAGAGTCCAGGCCTTTGTATTTCTTTCAATTAAAATATGAGGACAAAATGAAACAAAACTTACATTTAGGAGTACAGAGATGTAAGTGGAGGCTAGGGAAGAAAAGGGAAAATAAAGACTGAAGTATACAAAAGGTGGCTATTCTAAATGCACTTTGTATCTAGAATAACTTCATACTCGTAGCTTAGTGCAAAATTATTAATATATATATTTTATGAGTATGTAATTTCATCTTCGTGATATAACTCTTTGTCCAAAGTAGCCCATTGCAAACTTTTGTATTTACCTATAATTTGTAATGGTACTGTGATTTCTGTACTGCATGTATGGAGACATAACATCTAGGTATTAAGTAAATTTTTATCTGTATTACTGTGCATGTGGAAAGAATAAGTACTCTAATTTGGCTACTTGGAGAATGCTGAATTGTTTAAAAATTGAACACTTTTGTAGAACCAAAATGTTTTAACTTGCTAAGGACAACAAAGATGCTTCTGTACAACATAATACAGCCACAAGTCTGTCAGGTCTAACTTCATCATCACACCTTCAGAATTTGTGTATTTTTTTTTCTGAAACGATAAAAATTCCCCTAAGTTTCACTAGACTGCATCTATGTGGAAATAACTATTAACAGGAAACTTATGCATACATTCACAGTCTTGGCAGCTGTTTTAAACTGCAGTTAAAATGTGTTTTGTGCTAATTCAAAATAATAGTTCTATCTATAGCACCAGCTTTAAAGATCATAGCGAATGTCAGATCAACTGGGGCCAATGTATGCCTCTTGCTTATGATAATCAATTAGACATTAATGATAGGTATTTCATTTTGAGTAGCTGCAACAATAAATTATTCTCAGGGTAACATGGTGGAGCCTAGTCTCCTTCGGCTTTTGGAACCAATAAAATAACAGAACATCAGTCAAGTTAATAAAGTGTGCCCTTATTACACATTCTGCATCTGTACATAAACTGCCAGCAATGTGATCAAAGACTGCAGCTGTTTCAGTTATATCGCAGTCACATCATAGACATTTTATAGTTGTAGCAGAGAGAGAGAGTTCCAGGGACAACCCAGTCACCTTGCAGACGTACAGAGGTTAGTGGAACCTCAGTAAATTGCTCATTGATATTTTGTGAAACTGGTAGCACATCTATTAGGTATGGTATATATAATTTCCACGTTAAAATTATTTTGTATGCATTGCCTCTACATCTTCTCAAAAAATCCAGGCTTTTATTCACACAAAACTTAAAGAGTTCTATGCTTGCATATTTTAACTTAGAACTGGAAGTTGCTAAAAGTAAAGGATTTTTAATAGCCAAATGGCTGTGTTATATTGCACACTTTCAGGCCATGTGAAGGCATTAATAAAATGTCTAACATTAATTAAATAATTATAATGTAAACTGCAATATTAAAATGTGTTTTCATAGCTGTTGAAACGTTTTTCCATTTCGCCTCATGGACGAGTGCTTCGCTTAAGTCAATTGACTTTTACAAAAGTAGAATTTCACCCAATCAATTTTTAGGAATAATCAGTGTGTTTTAATAACAACTGATTACCTTTTCTGTATTATCAGGTTTCAGTATGAGAAACATTAGACAGGAGAGATCTTAATAGGAAAGGAATTATTCCTGAAAAAGATGTTTTAAGAATTACTTAATGTTGAACACACAATATCTAACTGCTATATTGCAAGAAAATTAAACTGGCAACTTGTTTGTCTGGAAATGTACAGACACTATGACTTCAGCCTCATGTTGGTTTAGTTCCACATTAGAATTTGCCAAAATAGTGAAACTTTACAGCTTAGGTAGCTAAGCAGTACAACCAAATACAAGCAGCCAGCTAATCCGATATTTGAATCTTAGTATTTTTGCAGGAATTAATTGCTGAAGCGTAATGAAGAAAAAAAAGCCCAAGTTTACTTAAGGAACAGCTCTATACAAAAAAATTCAACTTTATCTTCTTAGCTACTCTTCCTAAACATATTTACACTTCACAGATGACGAAACGTGTGTATTTGTTCTGATAACTTCCAGTGCCTGTGCAAAAAAGAATAGCTTGTAGAACTGAAATATGTTAGGTGTGATAATAATCTATTATGGTAACAGTCAAATTGCTTGTCATGTCATGAAGGGTTATGCTTTAATTAAGCAATAAGGCATGACAGAGTGTGAATTACAATGTAATAATTCTTGTCTAGTGTATTGTCAGGCAAGAGGCCAAAGGCCTAGTGCCACCGAATGCTGCAGGAATGAATTATTATGCCGTAATTTAAACAATGAAATATCATATTGCAATAACTGTAAAATATAACACTTTGAATGAAAAAAATACAAATTATATTTTTTCCATACCTAGTTACTCCCCTAATAAACTATTTTATTGCCAAGGCTATCACAGAGAAGAGAGATTTCTATTTAATATCGTATTTAGATTTAGATGGCAATTAAAATCTAAAGACAATTGTTTCCGGGAGAACTGAATGATGCAATTTTGATACCATTTTTCCAAAAATGAACAGAAGATATACAGCTCTGAGGAACAAATATTCCCTAAATTATTTCTTCTCATTGGACAGAACTAGTGTACAACTCTTAAAGTAAGAGCTTTTTGAAACTCATCTTACCTAGGAGCTTTGCATCCACTAAGGAGGCTTTGTTATTACCTTTACCTTTTGAAAGCACAATTTTTCTTTTTCTCGTTCTTCCTTTTTGACACCTTTTCAGAAGACTCCTCATTTATAAAGCCATTCAAATTCATCTCTCAGACTAATTGTTTTTCAAAAAATGTATTTTCTGTAATTTTTTTTATCCTGATCATCAAAGGAGACGTCAATAGGAAGATGACAAAAACACAGGATTGTGAGAGTTCCTATTATATTTCTCTGCCACAATGAATAAAATCAGAGATACTGTAAATAGTTGGGAATGTTGAAAAAAGTGATGAGCTCTGATATTTTTCTTCGTTTCCATTGACTATGTGATATAGGTAGCAAAACCCATGTAGGTAAATTTTACGCTACCTGATGTTTACCACTACTAAGAGATCAGACCTTATTGTCCAGTTTGCAAAGTTGTTTCACAGTTCGCTTGTCTGATGGGAAAAGTTTCAGCAGGTTCCACACCTTAATTGAGATGTGTGTGCAGTTTCCTGCTTGAGAGAAATTGGAAGCCTCATCCATTGATACATGGATTTTTTTGTAGCTGAGCAACATCAGACCCTTTTTCTTCTCAGTGTGAGACTGAGTAGAACTGGACTAAAATGTGGGGGTTTTCTCATTATTTTATGTAGCTTTTGTAGCAGTGATGTAAATCGAAACAGCTTCTGGAAGTCACAGGTCTGCTGTGCAGTATCACTCCAGTCTAAATCTCTGTGTTCCATGGGGTTTTAGTTGCATTTTCATGTTCAGTCTGAGGCTGACTGTTGTCTGATGCACTACTGAAAATCAGATATTTGCAAGCTGCTGTTTTGCTCATTAGTTGATTGAAGTTTGTTGTCCTTCAGTAAAACCATAATTTGCCAGTTGACTTAATCACATTGCAGTTAATATACTTCCTTTCAGTGTTGCAATATTTACTATGGTAAAACTAGCAAACAATGTTTAATATTTTTTTTACATCATCAGTTCTGTACTGTTATGCAGCTGTAGTAGTAATAATAGACCTCATGTAAGAAGAGTTAGTGTTTGGGTCGGTACATGAATAAAGAGACAACTTTTTCCATAACACTTGAATGACAGGCAAATTTGCCTTCAAAGGATTCTTTGTACACTAAGAAAATCTGTCACTATGACAGAGTTCACAGGAGGAAACAATCGGTTTAATTTTCACAACAGTTGAGTAGCTTTCTCTTCTGTCTAAGCACACCTCATCAAAAATAAAATCTATTGCACTTGTGATATGGTTTACTATGGCCAGTTGAGGAATTTGCCTTTGATTCCATACTGATTAGGAGGGCATTTCTACTTGTTAGCGTTCAACAAACTGTTGTCTTTCATCTGAGACAGCAATCTAGATAAGGGTTCACAGGGATTATTCATCACTAAAGCATTTTTAATGCCTGTAACTCCTATAAACTGATATTTTGACTTACTTTCTCCATTTTTGTAATACACAAATTTGTATAAATACTCCATAACTTTAGCAGAAAAATAAAACAGCAAGAAAGAATGTTCAGTGCAAAAGATAATAAACTGCCAGTTGAAGCTTCTGTTTTTCAAAATAGTAATGCTTTTGAGATTTGATTAGCAATGACATATTATATGACAAAAGAAGGAAAAGGTTTTAGAAATGGAAACTAAAAATAGTTGTGTGGTAATTTAATAACCTGGCAGATTTTATTCCATCTGTTAGGAAGAGTTTGAAAGCCATTTCCTGCTGCCACTCACACGGCAGAAGCTTCAGAGTTCAGAGATGGAATCAAATACCTGATGTGAAAATCTGCTATTATGATTCATATCCAAAGATTCATATCAATATCCTTGCCTGGAATATTGTGTAGGGTTATTTTTTTTTAAAAAAATATAATCTTAAAGTTTAGGATTATAACTTATCTCATTATCAATGAGATAAATTGTGTCAGAAAAGTGACCAAAAATATTCATCCCTTTCAATTTATGAAAATTGTTGAAACTTGACAACTCAATAAACCATATTTCTCAGATAGGTGGTCCAGTATTCAAATTTCATGAACTTACTCTCAGGGTGACAGTAGACTGTTATATCAACCAGTCCTTTATTGCCATCCAGCATTGATAAACCAACTGGGGAAAGAGAACATCAAGCCAAATTATGTGAACAGAAGGCATGAAGGAGAATATGTGTAGTGTAAACCTGTAGCTGATAAACTGGTCTTCCAGCCCATAAATAAGTACTGGCAGTGCACTGGTGATGGGTTAGCAAGCAGCAACCCACACGTATCTGTATACAGCTGGTTAGGTACTATAATTGGTTATTTCTTGATGATACTTCACAGGTGTTTGATAGATATAAGAAAACATAAACAAATTTTTGTCTTTAGCGACAGAAAATCTATAGTGCTCCTGGTAATGTTTATCTCATTGACAGTATCAGACAGAATAGCTTCTCTTCACTGGGACAGTCAGAATGTAAGTTAGAATGGACATGGGTGAGTGGTACAAGCCATTGCAAGCACTATAAACTATTTTTACACAGAGGAGGGTCTTTTACATTTGGTCATTCACGACAAGAGTCCAAGGGAGCACTGAAACTTCACTGGCAACTTGGCCTTTATTTTTTTATTTTCTAAGCTGGCCAGAGGAAACACAGATAAGTGTGTTTATATCTGAAAATGTAAAAACAATCTACCTTTCCGTTAAATAAAATTTTCATGAAAAATCAAAGCCCTTATGTAATGCACTTTCTACCCATTCACACATTCGTATGCTTTTTGCAAGTTTTAAAATGCTCTGGTCCAAGATTATGTTTTATTTTACCCGAAATAACTTCTAAAAAGAAAATGAAATAGTTCATTTTAGTAACAATACAAAGGAGTACTGACAATTGTAGCTGTGCTTTTTCATATTTGTCTTTTAAAAAATGTAATCCCTAATTTGTAGGAAACTTTTCAGGTATATGATGGAAGCAGAATGATTACGTATTGAGTTCTGAGCCTTGCATGAGAGGTCAGTTAGTCTCCTATTGAGTGATGGTTCTACAGGATGGGCATTTGCTCAGATATTTTCAGAACTGAGCTAGAACCAGGGATCTAAGGGTATAAATCCTCGTGCTACATTATTGATCCACCAAGCTATCTGCTCTGTCAGGACATACTTGTTTTCTACTCAGTCTGTGCAAAATAGATGGGATATTTACAAATACAGATCAATTGAAATAGCACCGGTCTTAATGATTTTCACAAGCATAAGCAAATCTCTCATTGTTAAGTTTCATGCTAACATCTTTTATCAGGCTAAAGATTAGCCTGATGAAGTAATTAAAACTTAATAATACTAGATTACTGTTCTAAAGATGAACTCACAGTGGGTTAATATGTTTTCATATTTAAATCAATTTTTTTTCCCAGTGAGTAGACCTTGGATTTAGTAAGACCAGCTCAAGCAAACAGGTTTCTTAAAGTGCAAAATGTGGTTTGTCTATGTTATCTGGGCTTCTGGAGAAGGATGTATAACTAGCTACAAGCAGAAGGACTCAAAGAGTTGACTGTAAGTAGAATATGACCTGCAGTGTCAAAAAGTGCATTGTTAAAACCAACGGGAAGATATGGTTTTCTATATGGAACAGCAAAGTTCATAAGTTCAGTTTCATTACATACATCAGGCACATATGAAGTTTTAATTGGTGCTGATGTGTAACAGGAAGGATTAAGTTTAACCTTTCCTTTGTATAAGGTTTATTCTAAGCATTACTTGTCTCACCCTTCCACCCAGCATTAGCATTTGGACAGGTATGCCATGTGATATGGTATTTACCCTTGTCATGCTATTTTGGTGTAAACAGATGGAACTCAAATGTGACTCTTTTGCATACATGTTCATATTATTACAGTGATTTATAGAAAGAAGTAGCAAAACATTCAGAATTTGAATACCTGTTGATAGCAAGAATCCACAAAAAAAGTAATCTTGAAGAAAAATAATTTAATATTCCTAATGATGCAAAAAATACAACAATTAACAAATAATCTCAGCCATTGCATTAGCATTATTTACCTAATTTTTTTAGTTCCTTTCAACTGTGTATTGGATGATTGATCGGATTAAACCAGATTTTAGCCTTTTCATTTATAAGACAAGGATTTTTTTAGATCTGTGACTGTGTGCTGTACACCCCAAGGTGGCTTGAACAGCCAATAGGAGTAATAGGGGTGATTAAACCTTGTCACAGGGGGTTAGATGTGGTGCTTTCTTCCTACATGACAGGCTGTGACAGTCAAACAGCACTGAAGCAGAACAAACGACAGTGGCAGTTTGCTGTGAGCAGCGCTACTGTCACAGCTCCCGCTAGAAAGCTAAATGCTCAGGATTCAGCTCAGGGAAGTTTCAAATAGACCATGCAAATTCTGGTTTCAAAGATTTCCATGCAAATAAGTACTGACATGCATTAACTGCAGAGTGATTGTGTTGTTACGTGAGTGATTGTCCACTGTCTGACTGTGATCAGAGTGTGAGTGACACTGTTGATCCATATACATTTGTGCTTAGCTGTTCCTGTTATGGGAAATCTGCCTTCGTTTGAGAGATCAGGCGTACTAATGTCATTAGAGTGAGGGTTATCAATGCTCTAATGACTGCATGTGTTTGTCACTCCGAATAACTATGTACAGGATGCTACAAAAACCATGTACCTGACTGAGCCCAGGATAATATCACATATATTCAAATATATCATACAAGCTTTCATTCCCAAGTAAAAGGGACTGAATGTATGAAGACTACAGAACAATGAACTTTGAATTTTCAACAGATTCCTTAAAAGGTAAAAGCTAACCAAGAAAATGCACCCCCAAATTCAGTCTTTTCAAGTATAGCATTCCAGGCTTTTGTACAGCAGGAGAGACAGATTTTACAGAAATAAGAAACTGAGCATGTTGGTAGTCCACATAAGGGAGTGGCATACTATGAATATTTTGTTTTCCTGTTTTAAGCTGTATTTAGACAGTGTTCCAAACCTAGAAGAGCAGCAGTACTGTGAGCCAACATATGTATGTGTTTACATCTATAAAGACAGGTAGAAGAGGTTCGGAAAAAGTTCAAGAGAACCTCTGTGAAGTCAATAGTGAGTCAATGTGGATAAGAATATTTTCGTTATTTCAATATGCATGTGTTCTAACTAAAGAAGAGTTAGGCTTAGATTTCTTACTGTTCTTACACCAAATAAGTAATCCTGAATAAATTTTGGCTTGAAATTTTCAAGTTGCTGTTCATTGCTATTCGCAATAAGATTAGATGAAATTGTCTCACTTGGCTATGTATGAGTAAGGAATTGAAGGTTACAGCAGTGTAGTTGAGCTTGCACTGAAAATGTCCCTTGCAGAAGGACTAAACCCCTCCTTTTGTGCTTGTTTATTTAAAACTAATCCCAAATTTTACCATTTCTGTTCAGAGGATATTTTATTCTTAGAAGATGTACTTTTCTAATTTTACTAGTCTCTCATAAGAAGATGGTTAGCAATTAATTTTTAAATATTTATTTTTCAGCACACTTTATTTTTTTATTTCTGCTAGCTATAGATACTACATATCTAAAGCCTTACATGTGTTGTCCTATTTTCACATATATTTGTGTCATGACTGCCCAAACAGAGGCCTCTTTTTCAATTTTAAAATCATTTAAGAAAAATCCTGGTTTAGTAAGGCGAGGATCACCAAAGCGTATCTTAGATCTGGTCATGTGCATCCATTCTTCAGCATGCTTCCCTTGCGCTGCCGGGCATATTGCCTTCTGGCAATTTGTGAGTTCTGCTTCTCCATTATACTCAGAGCAGTAACAGCTGTGATAACATTTACTGGTTGAAATACTGGTATGACACTCCACTCTTTCAATACAGGACATCTTCTTCACTCTGTTCTCTCTCTGGCAAAGCATATAAGATTTTTCACCTGAGAGATCTATGCTGAAATGTGAGTTCAGTCTCCTGGACGTACCCGTCCTTTCCTCAGCCCTTTTGCCCTTGTTCCTGGGACATGCTGAGAGGGAAGGGTTTGGAGGCAAAAATGCCTGAGAAACTGTATAGGGAGCATTGTTTCCATCTGGTGAACATTGTGTGTTTCGCCAGAGAAAAACTCAGATCCATCTATCTTTTCCAGGTATGTCAGAAGGGGTTGCTCTCTAATAAATATTATCGATGTTCTGAACAGTATTGGGAGTGGTTATGAGATGAAGCAGGACTTTGGCCAAGCAGTAGTAAATGAGAAGTCTCCTTTTGGAACACCATTTCAGCTGCCAGTGCCTTTCCTTCTCACTGCACTTCCCAGATTTTTGCAGATCCTCAGAGGGTTGGCCAGGGGATGTCATAATCCAGTTAAGATGTGTCGCTGGGCTAGGACTTCAGCCTTACAAATCAAAACAGGCTTACAAGACCAAAGGAAGATAACAGTTGCCTCAAAAATTGCACTCAAAAAAAAAAAATTAATACTAACCTTGACAAGATTAATCTATTTTATAACTTCTGTCTGTGAATTATTACGTAAAATGTAAGATTAGGCATTTGAGTGCCATTCTGAAAATAAAACCAAAACCAAACCAAACAAACAAACAAAAAAACCCCTGATGTAAACATTCTATTAAAGGAAGCCTCTTCTACTCAAATACCAATCCAGAGTATTTTCACAGAGCAGTATAATTTCTTTAAAAAGCTGTAGTTTTTAAGCAAAAAGGCTAGAGAAAGTGATGTCAATATTAATAGTAGATGTTTTTTAATTAGTAAAATTAAGTTAATAAAATTGACAGCAGTTGAGTATAGAGTAATCGTGTTTAGAAAGCTACTCAGCAGTTTGTTTAAAATAAGTCATTAAAGTCATGATTTAGATGTTCCGTCTTGGTTACCCACCACACAAGCAGTTAATACAAAACATTCCATTTTACTGTTATGAAAGAAAAAATAAATATTTTTTTTAAAAGCTGTAAATTAGGTTGTGCTGGAAGCATCCATTTTCTTGCCTCCATCACTGCCAACTCCCACTGTTTTCTTTGATAGATGATTTGCAGACGACTATTATTATTTATGTGTTTTACAATTACTACGAATGACACCTCCCCTTCCTCAGCCCTAAGCCACAAATCCAAAATGAATAAATGCTGTTTATTGTGACAGTCTGCCTTTTGTCTGTGGAACAATGACAAACTACACCACTGACAGCCAGTTGCTGTTTTTAACTACTGCTCTCGAGCTCAGTCTTTGAGTGTTCTTCAGAACACAACAGACAGCCTGGAATAAAATAAGTGAAAATGTATTGCATTTGTTTAGCATACCGTGACACCATTGTCCAATACACTGAGTAAACAAGAAGACTAAATTACATAAGCATGATAGGTTTTAGTTCTCTGCATTTCACTGAGATTTGTACAACTGTGGTAACATCAAAATTAATATATTGATGCTTTTTAGTATTAATCATTTTGATATTCATATAGAGAATTGCCTTCTGACTGGAACGGAGTGAGGAGATATGAAGGGAGCACTTTTAATTCTTTGTGAAATCTAAGAACATTTCTATTCACTCTGTCTCAGCTCTTCAACAGAATTTTGTGAATTTCTGACTTGCAGCTCCTCAGTTTTCAAGAAATGTTAGAATGACCTGTTTAATATCTAGTTGTGCCTTGCAGAGCAGGGTTACTAAGTAAATCAGTTCTCATATTTTGACTAGAACCTGGCTTCTGTCTAAATGCAGACTTGTAAATACGCCCAGGTATTTATTTGATATCATTTTCTTTAAATCAGAGTTTGCACACGAATGTAGCATTTCATCTTGAAACCAGGCGTTATTTTTTGTTTATGCCTCTTCCTCCCTTACACACACCTGGGGCATACGAGTGCATGTGCACACACACACATGCAAGCATACAATGATGCTAGTTTATAATCTTCTTTTTTGTGTGTTTATGTATGTTTGCATACATAAATGGGTACTACACTGGTTTTTTATTTAACTATCACAACACAACAATATCACTAAGGCATTTGAATTATTGTCATAGAACATCGTGCCACTTTTAATAATGAAAGAGCATATCTAGTGTTTAATTTAAATTTTTGTCCAGTGTATAATGTTACGCATGCCCAATATCTGACCAAAAAGGAATTTTTTCCTGAATTATGTGTAGCATACTCGTCAGTATAGGTCTTTTAAAATCTTTACCTAGTTTATTTGTGGTGGTTTAAATTTATTGTTCCTTAAGTTAAAGATAATGGAGAAAAGATGAGCAAATTCCAAGTCTGCATTGGCACTGCCAGCTTGTAGAAAATGTATTTCTAATTAAAAAGTCATAATCTTGCTTGGACATAGTCCTCCTTGGAACTTCCTATAATTTCATACATTAAAATCTGCAGTTAATTTTTTAATGCATATCTCAGATGAATAATTTGCGTTCTCATCTTCATCTATGTGTATCTCCTTTCTTATTGTCTTTTTTTCTCCTTTGATTTTCCCTTTGAAGTCCCGTGTACCTGTTTCATTTCTTAGACTGCCTATCTTCCCCCTTGCAGAAACACCTGGATATATTCTCAGTATAGTTTTCTGTCTGTTAAAGAGTGAGATTTATTATTTCCATTTTTATTTTTAAATACAAATAAAAGCCATGAAGTAGGGAGCAGGGTAGCTTCAGTGTGCACAGATTCTTGTCCTTGAAACAGTCTTTCCTCCAGGATTACAGTTTTCATACGAATGCCCAGTGCACACCCCTGAAAACAATCCATGAAGTAATATAGCCTCTTGTATATCTTTGTTTACTGATTAATAGATAACATAAATTGATACTCAGTTCATCTATGAGTCCAACAAAGAGAAATAATATTCTCGTATGTTTAAAACAACTGTTTTGTGAAATTTTTTTGAGGGTAAAATATGGTAAAGTACATTAAAATATAGTGGTGGAGCACTGGAACAGGCTCCCCAGGGAGGTGTCACGGCCCCAAGCCTGACAGTGTTCAAGAAGAGACTGGGCAAGGCCCTCAGACACATGGTGTGAACCGTGGGGTTGTCATATGCAGGGACCGGAGTTGGACTCTACGGTCCTTGTGGGTCCCTTCCAACTCAGGACATTCTATCATAGTGTGGCAATATAAGGATTAAAATATTCAGCTAACTGGCAGGACAAGGGCCATGTGTGTGTTTTGTGTGGGGAAGAAGTCAGAGTTGCAATTAGCTTCCCTTCCCAAAGGCTCAGTCCACCCTAAACTCAAAAGAAAAACTCTTCTAATTCCAGTCTTTCTAGCTTCATTTTTTATGGTGTTGGACGGCATGAAATTAATGACTGAATCGCACAGCATAACATTACATGAAATCAAGAACAGGCATATACGTTCAGTAAAGAAAGCAGTTCTGACAGTGCCAGCTAGGTATTGTAATCCAATAGAGAACATTTCAACCTCTTGCATTGACCCCAGGCTACCAAACACATTCCCATTTGAACAAACAGCAATGTGCTCATTCATATAGCTTAAATATCCTTCCTAAAGACATAAAGTGTGGTTTAGCTATTTCAGATAATATCTAGGTTATGGCCATTATCTAGCTATAATAAACTACTCACCATCAGTAAAGCTATCCAAACGTTAATGAGTTCCTTTTGAATCTGGAGATTAGTTAAGCTTTTATGTCAGTTATTCACAGCTGTATATTGAATTATTTTTTTTACTTTCACTATGAATGTTACTAACATGATTTAAGAAAGTCTCCTCATTAGTCATTTCCTGTGTGTTGTAATTGAAGCAGTTATTTATAGAAACAACAGGAAAAAATGTTTACACAAGAACAATGGATTATCTCTCAAAACCTTAATACAAAGCATGTGGCAATGACTGCTTGTGATATTTAAGATGAAAATCTAACAATCACATGTTCAAAATTAAATAGCTGATAAATATTGTTTGAATGTGTACAGAGAGATTGATAAATACTTGCAAAAAGGTCAGTAAAGCATATGCAACAGGCACAATTTAACATAGAGATGAGGCGTCTTGCCTGCTGAGAATTTTAGTTAGCTACTATGAAAACTTCAGAAAATAAATAATTTGGACTGCAATATAAACTACCCAAATCTAAGCTTTCAGGAGTGTAACAGTGAATACTAATTATCAGGTTTTTCATTCCTAATGTGATTTTACACATTATAATCTATGTAGGTATGATAGATTCACATGAACATAACAAATTTACTTGAGTTATAATGATCTGATTACCTTTGCTATTTCTCAAACCTATAAAGAATATGCAGTTTCACCTATATGGAATAGCTTTAAAGTACCTTGAAACAAGCTACAATGGTGAAGCTACCATTCGACAGAAATCTTTCTCATGCTCGTGAAACTGTTAATTTAGGACAGATATAGTCACTTGCAGAATAACAGTCCAAGGGGGTGGTTCTTCAAAAGCAGAAAGGCTGAGGTTCCTTCATGACAGAAGAGCCGTGTCTCCTCCCCAGTACTCCTGCCTGATTGTTCCAGCTGTGAATGCCAGAGCTGTTTGTATTCAGCCCTCCTCAGCTTCTCCTTTCTCCTCTCTAGTGTAATTCATTGCAGACCAGGACAGCATGGGATCAATGAATGAATCCTATATCCAGTGACAATACATTAATTTAAAAATGGGAATATACAGCCATTTTGACAATCTAGATTTGGTATTCTAATCTAATATAAAAGCTTTCATGCACTTACATTGCCTCTTGGCAGCCTAAACAAATCTCCATCTGTGAGAACAGTACTGTGCTGATCATATAACTATGCTGTTTATGCTTCAATTTGAATACATAAAGCAGCTTTTCAATTATAAATGTAAGTTCCCTTGGGCCCTGTGGTCACAAGAGATATAAACCAGGAGCAGTAACAAGGAAACTGTGTAGATGACCAAAAAAGAGGCAATTAATTCAGACTCCTTGCAACAGATCAATATTCATAAAACCATTTTCCTAAACTAGTCACTTAAAGCACCCATACCATTAGACTACATAGGTATTTGCCTTTACAAATTATACTGAGTATTTTTTTAACCATTTTTTTCTTTTTTTGCCTGCTACCATAAGTATTCTGTGAATGCTATTCTATGCCTTGCATTCATAGATTTTATTGGAACCTTAGCATACAAATCAACAACCAAAAGCAGCAGAAGAAATACAGACATAGGATTTGACTTGTGACTACGAGACAGTAATTTTGCTGTTAAGTTGCCTTAGGTAACACATCAAGAGCTTGCAAAACAATGTAGGAAGCACCTTCTCAACTGTATGTGACTATAATTAATACAGTCACCAAAGTGCAATAAAAAAAATGTCTCTTAGACCATTCCCAGTGTCAGTTTAATTTCTGATTTTAATCTGTAAAGAAGTTACTACATCAAGTCCAAACTAACACAGCAAAACAAAAACCCTCGAAAAAGCTGCCATTTTATAGCCTGAAAAGTAAAATGAAAGAAAAATCTTGGCAGCTTTATAAAGTTTGCCAGCGTTTTCTCGTTACTAGTCAATTTTACATACGGAACATCAGGAACCACTGTGAAAGGCATCCATCCTTCTGATTAAATTCATTGTATGATTCGATAATATATTGACCATATGCAATTTGCATTAATCTCAAGTGTAACAGGGTGCTACATTTTGTTGTGTTTTTCAGAAGGACAATTTACAGCTAAATACCTGAAGTCTATTGATGGCAGTGCAAATTACTTACTAAATATTCTCAAAGATTTGCAAATGATTTTTCTGTGTTTTCAAGTCACTGCTTCCTGTGCGTTTCCTAGTAAGGGAGATTGCAAAACAGAGGTCCATGTGTGGTCATTAGAAAGTGAACCTCAGAAACTGCAATTTAAAGAAATGTAATAAAAAATAAAAAGTTTTACCTACAGAAGTTCTTTCGATTAGTTTTTCATCAGCATAAGAAGTCACAAAATATGTAAAACTTGTTTTTGCATTCCAGTACTGTCTTCAGAATGCTAGTGTGTTCTCCAAGCACCGGAGCAGTGTCGAATTCCCAATACAAAGAGATTTACAGATAAGAAATAAGGGATAAGAAGATTAGAGCTAAAATATATGCCATTTTTGTAGAATATATAATGAAACCCCTATTAATATGTAGCCTTGACTATGAAGTTTCAGCATGGATCTCTCAGACTTTGCAAAGGATTTAGAAAATCTTTTTGGAGTAATTACATAAAAATGCAAAGGAAATCTCTTAGTTTGCCCCTGTTATCTGGCAGGAGCTTACTGAAAATGACAAAAGAAAGAAAAATCTGGAAGAAAGCTAAGAATTGCCTTTCTCCAGAACATTCACTGCAACTGGTGCTGCTAAAAACCTAGAGGAGGGAGCAGTGCACTGAGAAGGAAATATTTGCCAGTGATGAAAGTTGATATGGATTATTGAAGACTAAGGAGAATAGTGAGGAACACCAAAAGAACCTGATGCATCCAGAGAAAGCAAGTTCAACAGTGGCTGATGAAATTCACCCTCCCTGAGCAGGAAAGAGCCCACACTGCAGTGAGCAAATTCGAGTATCCTTCATGTGCTGAGGGACTCTGAACTAGACGTAGCCTCTGAGGACAGAGATCTAGGCATTGCTGTAGACAGCTCAATGAAGACATCTGCTTAAAATGTATCAGAGGTCAAGAAAGTGAATAATATTTAGGCTGTGTAGGGAATATTATGGAAAATATTACAATGTTACATAAATTGATGTACATCCCTACCTTGACTGTTAAATTCCATTTTGGTCAACTCTTTTGCGAAAATGATATACAGAGGAAAAGTGAAGGTTAGACAAGGTCATCTATATTTTCCTCCAGCTTAGAAGAGAGAAAAGTGAAAAGAAATAAAATTCTGAATAGTAATCAGAATCTCAACTGGATGCTTCCCTTTGTTCAATCTTAAAAAAAGAGATCAACTAGAGATGTGCTTTTATGAAATGTATGCTTGATCTTTAGTACCTAGCACCTATTATTTCTTTTAATTTAAGATTGGTGATAGAGTGTTTAATTAAATGCTACATGTCGGGGAATAAGAACTGAGCATTTATTACTGGCAGAAAAATACAGATAAAAGTGAGAAACTTCATGTTTTTACAACATAGTATACTCATCTTTTGTGTCCTAGAATTGCATCATTCCTGTGTGGTTATAGTTAGAGAGAAGGGTTGGGCATTTTTACTTTCCACTTTTAAACTCAGACATCTTGTCTGTTGTTTCCTCTGTTCCCAAATTCATTACATCATGCAGGTTTCATTGGGGAAAAAAAAATTAGGCAGTTATCAAATATCCCAGTGCATTTTTATAAGAAATTACCAGTATACTGAAAAACTTTTGCTAAAATAAAGCTTTTTAAGTACTGGAAGGTAGAAGAGATTAATTCTTGAGGTTACTTGCCTAGACTTCAGTATGTATGCTGTGGGCAAATACTTTTCAGATTATGGTGACAGAGCCTTGTCAATTCACAGTGGACTAAAAGAAAACCCAGTAGTGAAATGCTCCTGTAAAGCACTTTCCCAAGTATAATTTCGAAGCCCTGTAATACCATTAGCTGACAGTAATTCGAGCCATTTAGGACACATCTACACATCCCACTTGTGTAGAATGAAGACTTTAAGGTGGCTAGCAATATGCTTTAGTTAGCTAATGGTTGTTTGAAAAAAAGACAATTATCAAATGGTTTATTATGATGTGATACAAGGAGAGAAGACATTTATAGTGGGAGATACAGTCACAATTATCTGGGCAATTATACACTAGAACATGAAGGTGAAAAAATAGAAAAAGGTGCAGGACCCATCTTTCTACCTTCCTTGGTTTTCTTTATTTCCTTTTTTCTCCTTCCTCCTTTCCTTGTTTTCCTTTTCCTCCATGTTTCTACTTACTATTTACTTGAGTTAGAAATGTTATTCTACAAAGATGAAAACTTCTTGGTTCATTCTGGTTTTTAAACTGTTAATTTAGTACTTCTATGTACAATGCTCATTATTTTTTAATATTTTTTTTCTTATTTTCTTGTTCTTTGTTACTAAAGAGTTTAATAGAGTTACTTCTACTCTTCATCTTTACCCTGGGAAAAATACTACAACTCAGCCTTAAAGCAATATAATAAAATAATAAAATCTAAGTATGATGTAATTTAATAATGTCTACATTATAAATTTTACACAAGTATTCTTTATCACATGTAAATGCTAATAAGAAGGATAAGCAAAGGTGGATTGTCCTGAACTCTATCAATTTTTATTGTACAATATAAAATAGAAATATTTTGACAGACTTCTTTCTTAAACTATCATTGCACTCTGAGTTAGCTAGGTTTTGTTGCACTTGAAAAAAATGTTGAAAGCAAGAAGTGAAGGAATGAGCTGTCTGCTGAAGTGTGGGTTGAAAACAGACAGTCACAGGTTTCTGGGCATAAAGAGTATCAGAAAAAAATTGGAGAACTGAGGTGTGCTCTCAGCTGTCTGGCAAGCTTTCGTCTGATAGGTAATGAATTGAGTTAAAATGTCGTAGGTTGGTCATTAGTTTTTGATTACTGCACTTGCAGTAGTTCTTAAATATCAAGAAGTACATGTAATACAACAATTCCAATGAGAACACAAGACTAAACCATTGCAGTCTCATTTCTGAAGTCTTTTATAGCTATTTTATAAAAACTATTATTAGAAGAATTATTGGATCAGTTAAATAACTTCACTGATATTTAAATCCGTCTGGTTTTCCATTGTACACTGCTATAAAGTAATAAATGCAGGTAAGGGGGAAGTAGAAGTTTAGACACCATCTGCATGTTAATGACTCCCTTTTTCTCATTCTGAGATCTGTTATTTAACCAGTCCTTTCAACGTTAAATACGTGTGAAAATGGTTGTTTATGGTCTTAATTGGAGTAAGCAAGATTCTCTGCATAATCAAGTTAGATGCCTCACTGAAGTAAAAAACTCCTACATTCACAGGAAAATTCTTATCAATCAAATATGTAAAGATATGAAAAAAATGAGGGATTTGTTTTCATAAAACCTATTCTGTATAACCTATCTTGACTAACACTGGCTACGTTATCTTCCTTCTCTTTGCTAATCCCTGTAAAACTTCAGTGTTTTATCTGGTAATGTTGACAGGTCACAGGCCCATAATTACAAGCACTCTCCAACTGATTCTTTCACATGTTGGCATGATACCTGTTTGACTGCAGACTCTGAAAAGTTCAGCCCAATCAACTCCAACACCTGTTGAAAATAAAATGTTATTTCATCCAGAGAATTTGTCGTTTAATTCTTTCTAATATCTTTTACTTTATCTGACATGCTGATTTTAAAATGATGGGTTTAAGAACTGTGTTAAACACTATCTCTAGTTACTGCTGACAGGGAAGATGTTTCATTACCGTCGTCATATATATCATTTCTGACTAAACACAGAGTGAAACTATTTATTGAATAATTCTGACATTTGTATTTGTTGTGTTTAACTTTGATAGCCATATTTTTTTGCCTCGTGTCTTTTCCTGTCTTTTTTTGTAACACCTATGTTTGTTAATTATATTTTTTTTCCTAATTATCACTAACATTTTCAGTTTAAGTTCATTTCCCTAACATTTTCTTCTTGTAAGTGGTTTCAATTTCATGAAGTGTTTGTCCTTAAAGAAGCAGAATATGCATATTTATCTTTTGGACTTCAAATTTAGCACATGGAAATTAAATCTTCTAGCAATCTGTAGTTATGCAGTCTGTGCTTTATAACGTATGTGTTATGGTAAATGATCATCTATCTACCTATGAGGTTGGTTTTAGGAGACTAATTTATGCTTAGAACTTTTATTTTTTTAGAAAGAATTTCAGAGAGTGCAGGCAAGCAGAGAAATATCTTCAAAGTAACCAAGATTCTTCTCAAAGGAGTGGAGTAGTTTATTGAAGATCAAAAAAATTCAAATATATTAAAAGTGACTCTATGTGATAGAAATCTACTAAAGAATTATGTGAAAGTGGTAGGAGAAACTTCTGAAATGTGTAAGATAAAGCTCAAAAATAAGCTGAACCTCCAGCTCCCATTTATTTTCCAGCTCGGTGATGTCACCAGGCCTGTGACAAGCTGTGTTGTGCTCACACATAGGGCTGGAAGCCTTGTATGGTAAATGCTTGTTCCCCTTTGATTTCTCCAGGCCTTATCAGGAAATAAATGCACACATAGCACTCTGCATAATACAAGGCAGTAATATTTAACTCAGTGCTCCCGTGACATGCACAAACCACTCATTTCTTGTTAATATGGCAACAGCAAAAAGTCTCCAGAGTGTTGTCCAACCTTATAATGAGAGGCCCATGTTATGAGCGGTTCTGTAGCCTCAGAAGTGGCCATGGATTCATCCCATGCTGTGAAATTTGGCTGCTGCCTGAGGCCCTGTGGAAATCACGTTTCTTGCTGTGCCTGAGCACGTGGGAGCCTCCCTGCTGAGCAAAGCAAGGAAATTTGCTGAATTGCGTTCATCTCTTTCTCTCTCCCTCACCCTCTGAGACAGAGAGAAAAGGATCTGCAGGGCAGTATTTCCTTCCGAATTTTTTCTTCTGAAGAGGCAAGTAAGAGGGACGTCAAAAGAGTCCTGAGGATGTGCTGATTGCAAAAGTCAGTAAAGAAACTGATCTCAGGAGGACAGTCAGTCGTACATTAGCAGAAACTACAAGCTTGGCAACTCCGAACACATTGAAAAGAGGATGGGAGGAAGCCTTGAATATTTTCTTTTCCTCAAGAGGTGCCAAGTCCACTATATGCAAAAAAAGGAAAGGTGTAATGTGAACCATCCCTGTTCTTGTTACGATGCGCCAAAATCAATGAAACAGTAACAGTCACATGCCTTTTTAATATGTATTTTATGCATCTAATGTCACCTAGTTGACGTGTACCCCTTTATTTTGCACCTGGCAGATGAGTGCTAAGGGCCAGTGAAATGTAAGGGACCAAATTCTGAAAAACAGCCTGTCAAATTATGTGTTTAAAAGCACAAAATAATTACACAGACAAAATACTGTGCAGAAAATGGTATTTGTGGTGCTGAAGCATTTAGAAAACAACAAGTAAATAAGAAAACTTACTAGCTTGCCCCCAAAGTGTACACTTAAAGGGCTTGATCTCAAATACAAGGCATGTTCAGTACTTGTTTGGGTCAGAGTCTGAAATAACGATAAACCTGGAATGAAAGAAACAGGATGTTAGATGAGTATGAATGGAAACTGCTCTTGAGAGAAAAAAAGACAATTTTCTTTGTTCCGTGTTATTTTTCTTAGCTCTAATGTTTCCTATTAAAAGTCTGGTAAGAGTTTGTCTGGCATAAATGATAACTGTATTGAGATTACTAGAGCTGTCATAGAATATAATGAATTGAACTGGTCAAAAGAAAGACGAAACATTGCTGATAATGCTAACAGTAATGTTTTAATCAGCTAGCAAAAGGTAACTTTTGCATGCAGGCAAAGATGTAGGGTTTTTATTTCTTCAGCTGTGCTGCAGAAATAAGGAAAAGTGAGCACCAAAACAATACAAGATCCTTCACAAATGAGAAAACTTAACTTGTTATGGTGGGAGAAAAGAAGGCACTATGTAAATACATATTAAAGAGATGTGAGCCGAGAATGATTTCATATGAACTGGAAGGAGAGGATCACAAGAAGCCAGTGCAGAAGTCAAGGATTCCTTTTTCAGTGATTCAGAAAGGAGGAGTGTCTTAGAGCTGCTATAAAGAAAGAGAATCAAGGAAAAAAATATATTTGAGTTGTAAATCCTACCAGAATGTAGAAGATAAGAGAGTAATGTAATAAGGAGAACCAAGAAAGGGAAGAATTTCAGATTTATAATTTTTTAAAAAATATATTTAGCCGTGTGTTTAACACAAAGAAATATCTACTAGTGTCTGTATATGTGTGTATATATATATATACACACACACAGGTGCAGTATAGATGCTTTCAATGTAAGTGTTTTGTTTCTTTTCAGGAATAATGATGAAGCATAAAAAATGTTGTAAGCCATAAAATATTACATGTACAGATTGGTCTGTTATAATATGTATATATACATACATATAGTATTATGGGTATTTTGATTAGAATAAAATATTATGTTCTCAATGTATTTTGCAAATATAGCTTATGACCTAGTTCGAGGTTGTTGAATTACAATATTTGTGGGAATCCTATAGGATTCTGTATTATGGTTTTTTGCAATAAGGAACTACTGGTGGGTGCACAAAAAAAAGCTAGGTGCCATTTGTTTCACATGTTATGCACATAATTGTTTAGGTAGAATGAAAAGTATATATAATCAAACTGCTTTCAAAACCGTGATATTTACTAGTTCATGTGAGATGATTAAGTAATTATTTTTTAAAATTATTGTTATTTTTTCAAATCAAATTATGATGTGAAATCGTTACTTAAACTCATGAAATTGTCAACGAGAAGATTAGCTTTTGTTCTGAGGCAGGAAATGTACACTATTTAAATCAAAAGGTTTTATATGGTGATTTTGAATTGGTGAGGCAAACAGTAGGTAGATGCAGACAGTGCAACTGCTACAGAATAGTCAAGTGCCTCAAAATTGAGCTTAAATATAAAGAGGAAAAAACCCTACTGTGGTTGGCAATTGCATGAAAGTAGGAAAAAACACTTTAAATACTACTAGAATCCAGTAATTCTAGAGTATATTTATACAGTTAATATGCAGTATTCTGATTTTTTCCTCCCTAGAAACCACTTCATTTAGATCACATGAACAAAAAAACAAAGCCTTCTTCATTAGCACTTAAAACGGCACATTTCATCACCCCAATTGTCAGCTTGGCTGCAATATCTGGATTTTTTTTTTTTTAATTAAGTGTCATAGGTGAATGTTGACTTACAAATACTACTGTAGCATTTCCAAATATAGTAAGCTTTTTTCTTTGTTATTTAATATCTGTTATTATAATACTTGCTATTGTTCGCCTAGTTGTAAACTAGCTGTATAAAATAATTTACTGCAGTCTTCCTCAGTGAATTTTTGCTATCTCAGGTAAATGTTCTGCAGGGAGAGACAGTTCAACTGCATAATACAGCAGGTGAAGGACACCATGTCATTGCAAACCCCACCTTTTCACAGTGTTTCAGTTCAAATTTTGGAGAGAAATAAAGAACATTCCAGGTAACAGTATAGTCTGATATTATGTTTTTTATTTCTGACTTTGGGAATAAATTGCAGTGTGGGAAAAGCAGCTGAAAACACGGCTAAAAGTCGAATGCAGGATTATTGTGGACCCTGTCAAAATAAATGGGAGAATATTTTTTAGTATGTAATTAAATGTCAAGATTTGTGAGTTAATGGAATTTCTGTAGTCACATCAAGGTCAGACGAGCAATTACTGTTTATGAATTATCTGAAATCTTGTATAGCTTTCTCTAGCTAGTCTTATAGCATCTATTTATATTAGACATCTTTGCCATTTCTGATGTTTCTCCCCCATAGTTTCTGTTAACAGCAATGTGGTGCATTTTGTCAATTCTGTAGTTGTTTGCAAAACCTTCCTTTATTTCACTGAAGAGCTTGCAATTAGCCCACTTCTCCCTATTGAGAAGCATCTTTGTAATAACAGCTTTCCTGGCAGAGCTTTTGTTAGGCAGATTTTAAAATCAAGAGTCTACAAAGGTTGGGAAAAATCCAATCATACAAAAGTTCAGCAAATCCTTTTCAAGGTCATATCAGTTAAGATTACATAGATTTTCCACCTCAGCAAGCATTGGAGTTTAGCATTTTTAAGGACAAATCGGGAGTGATAGAATTGATAAAATAAACCAATTCCAAAATGAGATTGTTTACTAAACTCAAATAAAAGCCTAGGCTCCTCTCTGTGTGTCCCCCCATCTGTAATGGGGTTACCTTTCTCCCTCATGTAGCCCCTTGTATCACTTTCTTTGAAGTCGTTCACAGCGTTTGCTTTGACAGCCACTGGGTGTGGGAAGTATAAGACTATAGCAAGTGTCTCCATAGCATAATCCGCCCAGTCACTGCTGGCCACTGATCCAGCTGCATGCAGCAGCTTAATAGTCAAAGGGCATGGTAATTCCCTCCTTCTGTCTTTTCTTTCTTCCAAGGCAAAATCTTCACCTGGTGTTTTTGATTCGTGCATTCTAATTATGATGGCTGCCATCATCAGCCCTGTGGGTGACACTAGAAATTCTCTGAGCCAACGGCTAATACCACAGCTTGTTAAGCGACCATGTCAGCCTGATTTTAGGGCCCATTTTGCAGTTCACCGCAGGCCTATCTAAAAGCATCAGGAGTCTCCGTCTAGCAGGACAGGCTCATTGTCTTTCTAAATGTCTCCTTCTGATAAGCAGATCCAAATATGGTTCATTCACTGTGGATTTGAAGGCACAGTGGGGAACTTGGCTCACATAGTGGATACAACAAAATACTTAATATTTGCACTTGGTAGAGAGCTAAAGAACCCGATTTTCAATTCCAGGATAAAAACATTTACTCCCTGACTATGATCAAGAGTTTGAAATTTAAATCAGAACTCTTCGAAAGCTATTCTAACTCTCAAAGGAGCAGGCTTTCCCATACTTAATACAAAGAAGAAAATCCTGGGTTTGTATCAGAGTTTGAGTCACAAAGAATTCACACGATGACCACAAATGTCCTTTGTTGCCTCAAGATATTGTAGAAAGTTTTTCTCTGAATAATTTTGTGTGAAGTATGTGATTCTAGTGGCTGTGAGGTTGCTAACAGCACTATGAATGCTGCAGTCTGATCTGCCTTGCAAACTTTATTTGTTTTTAAATAAGTGCTGCAAATGCTTTACTGCTGCATGTATTTCTTTTTAATGTTTTGGCTGACCCAAGCTTTGGCAATAGAAGGCAATGAATATCTTCCAGTTGCAGGAAATGAGGATTTTACAAAATGTATACTAATGCGTCTCTCTATATTTAACTGCCTCTCTGATCTGCAAACTGTTATTTTTTCTAGATGGAAACAGGGCTCAGTTTTCTCTGACTACACAGGCAATTTGTCATCAGAATTAATAGGAATTATAAACATGTATTAAGAATAAAGTGTGGTTTCCATTTTGTGCTAATAATTATATTTGAGACTGTATTAAAACCTGCCTGCATCAAAATGCTACAGCTTAGTTCATGTAAGAATCAGCAAAGACAGATAGGAAAACAAATATCTGGCCTTTTCTGTAGCATAAATCCATGATTATAATATTAACTCAAAACAATTTTTGTTCTGTAAGAACAGAATCAGTTACTTACCAATGAGGTATGTAAAAGTGCTTATCTTGCAGAACTATCAGGTTGAACCAGTATGCATATGGGATGAGCTAATTTAAGAACTCCACAGGAAATTAGAGTGGCTCTTTTATTATCAACATCCATTTCCTAAATACTGTGTTGCTTTTGGCTTATATTCCATTGACCTATAATGATGATGCTGGAGACTTATTTCATCTCTTTGTAAGTTGGCAAACTGGCAGCTATGCCTATCTGTAAGCTTACTTGTGGAGCTAAATAAGAAGCCCATTTTGTTGCAGAAAAATCTAGTATTTTGTAGCCTGTGTTCCCTTTAGTGATTGTGCTTTCATGTGTAACATGCTATTGGAAAACTTCTTCCCCTTTATACATTCTCAAAGGTTTTATAGGAAGAGGGCATTTCCAATATACATGATAATTGTGCTTTGGCTAACGTGTGTATTTTTTCCATGTTTGAAGTGTAGATTGTCTACTGTAACCAAGAAACTGTGGCAAACCTTTGTTTGTGGCTGCACAAGGCAAATACCCAAAGATGCAGGCTTGACTGTGATATATAGGCGTTACATCCCACAAAATCTATATATATCTCCAAATGTTAAAATTATCTGAATAAGAAGAATTCCCATCCTCCTTATTTTCCTTCTGCTTTTTCTTTAATATATCTGGGAGGCTTTTTAACATGCTATGAAAACCCGAGAAAAATCTCAGTACAGGATGAGGTGAAAGCCGTGCAAGTGACAGTGTGGGACTACAGGAGGAAAAATACCAGGCTATGTGGACTTAAAAAAATAGAGGTATGGGTAGATGTCTAAAATTACCCAAACAGAACAGAATCATTCAGAAAGAATAGAATATGAGATATTTTGTGGGAGTGAAAAGACACCAATTAGTTAAGGATTCACTCCCATTGCAGTAGCATAGAACTACTTATTGCAGCTTTGTATTACATTGCATCTGCTAATGTACTTTGTTAATCTTCAGTTTATTTGAATTATATTGAGCCTGGTCTAGATAGGGCCTAACAGAGCATGAGCTTGAGTCCAATATCTTTTGCCCTTCTTCATTATCCTAAAACATAAAACATCTCTTCTACTTCTGAAAATATCTTCCAGTGCTGTAAATATTTTTAGATTGGGGTTTGGAGTTAACACAGTCAATTCCAAAGTGAATCAGACAAAATACTTTAGCATTGATATTTAAGAGTAGAAGAAATGACTTCATGAAAACTTGACAGAGTCCCTCATCCCCAGTCATTTAGCATGCCATTAAAAAGAGCAAATCCCCACAATGATTAAAAATCACATTTGTTCTTAACATATACACACTCTTAGAACTCATATGAGCGAGTCTAGTATTTTTCCTTATGACTTTGTATGAAATATTGGTTATGATTTCAGTACTCGTGAACCAGTCTGCATGCTGTCAATCAGAGTATCCTGTTTGGACTTCGTTATCTCCCTTCATTCTTTCCAGCAGGCTGCAGGCTGCTTTCAGGTCTCAGAAGATATAAGCCTTTCCTTTAAAAATAACCAAGAGCTTAGCCATGAATAGTACTGCTCCCTCAATTCCTTCCATTATAAAGTCCTGCCTAATGCTTTTCACTTTACTTTTCATTTCCTTTGTAGTGCTGAGATCTGGGAAAATTAAGATCTGTGGTATTCCATATTCAAGCATGTATTTGAGACTTGCAGTTTGCAGCATTCTCACATGATCTCTGCTATTAGTGAATGTAAAAACAGTTTCTACCCATCTCCCTCTTCCTATTTGCTGAACTAATAGATCGGTGGGAGAAATTTTCCATGCATAATGTGAAGAAATAGCAGCTTAGCTCAAGGATTTTTTGGTTTACCATAGGTTGGGGGAGAGGATGGTAATCCAGAAATTTTGTGATTTCTTTTTTTTTCTTTACAACTTGATGCCTGGACTTATGTCTCTAAGAATAATATTATCCTCTTTCTGGTGAAGGTGCTGGTAAAGAGCTGTTAATTTCTTCTATAATCTGATTTTAATTAGATAGATGGCAAAATGCATGGATGATTGTAGAAAACCAATATATGCATTGTATAGGAAAACTTTGGGGAAATAAAGAACTACAAAGCATTTATTTGGGTATTGGTCAGTCATAGAAAATTCACTGTTACATTAGACCATTAACCCTAAGGTTAATAAGGAGTTATCAAAGGAAATACTAGAGACTGGCACGATACATGCAAGTCCTAAGCATAATATTCTGTATAGAACTGAACGATCAGTAGGTGGACAGCTCCTTGCAGCACATCCTGTTTTCTTGCAAAATACATAGCTAATACTGAAGAATCAATTTTAGTAAGAAGACAAAGTTGGGGGTTTTTTTACTGCATGAGCTCAGTCTCCATCTGATTCTGCTTGGGACTCTAAAATTACCTCATTCATGCCACTCATAAAATTTTTTGCATCTCACAAAGCAATATCACAGCACATGAACTGGATATCTTTTCGTTAAAACAAAATTCAAATATGTGCCTCTAGCAGTATACCTAATCTGCTCCAATCGCTAGACATCTAGTCTGTGGGACCAAGACTAAAGATAGTCCATAGCACAGTCTGAAACATGTATGTGAATGGTGAGGTCTCATAACCCACAGCTGAGCTTTACAAATCTGCTCTGATGGGATCACACTAGCATGAAGCATAGCCATGGTTTGTTCTGTTTCATGTAATTTTATTTACCCATATTAGTAACTTGGTAACTGTCTTTATGGTTTTAAGTTTCAGGGAATCTGGGAGAAAGTGGAAGTGCCCTTGATGGATCTCTCAGCACCCAATAGTATTGGGACAAAAAGTCTGAAGAAGCAAATTTCAGCTCTTTTCTCTCTTTTGTCCTTTCGTACTGATAACCACTGTTCCCAGCTGAGAAGTAATTGGAGTATCTCTGTTTAAGTCAGAGATGCTTTAGCAACTTCAGGGAAGTTTTTTAGCCAACGAACGCTTTGTCCTTAATTCCTAAAACTGATATTTCCTTTTTGCACTTAGTATGTATGTATCAACTGACATTTCAAAAGGATTTAGAAGTGTATTATATGCAGTGAAATTTACTTAAAAAAAAAAATCCTTTCTTTCCAAACATAATGAAGTCTGTAAAAAAGCAGCTCATCAAAGATGTAAATGTAACCGCATTACTAAGTACTTGCTTTCTGAGTAGCAGCAATTATAATAAATGAACTTGAAACTGGTGGCTATAATCCTCAAGGTTGGATCTGATTAATAAAGCAAGTGATAGCCTGCTGATTCTAAAGTAAAAAGCTAAATAAATACATGTTTCCATTTTCAGCAATAAAGTAATAAGCAGTTTAGAGTAAATGTGATTGGCATAAAATAATGTTAGAAATAATGTCAAATACACTCATGAAACAGCTGTTGATGTCAAATTTGCAAAATAGGATGGCTTTCCAACAAATATATCCATGGTTTAAATCAGAGTTAGGATGACAGATATGGTAACAAATTATTCATGGCAAATTTCAATTATGTCCTAACTAGTGCTGCAGTAGCGATATTTTTTTAATCAAAGCGTGATCATTGTTTGACAATTACTTTTAAAAACTTCCCTAAAATCAAATAGATAATATTTGTACAATTGTAATAGCTGAGCTGTGCAAGCAATTGGAAAGCTTACGCAGCTGTCCAAGGGAGTAAAGAACCTAGAAGAATTTGGCATATCAAATCATTGCAATACATTAGCTAACTAAATAAAACACTTACTGTTAAATGGATCTACCTGTTTATTAAAGAAAGCAGAGATTGATATTTGAGATCTCAAACCTGAAAATTAGCTTACAAGAAACAATGAAGCCGGTAGCCACTGAAGTTACAAAGGCTAATTAAAACAGGTGTGGACCATTTCTGGAAGTGCTTTAACTCTTTAAGAGTATAACGACAGACACAGTGAATCAGGCAATAGTTCCATTTAACTTGTGGTAACAAGAGTGGCCATGCATGGATACACAGGGAAGAGCTATGCAGGCCTAGGATTCTTCCGCTAATATTCTCCCAATTACCAACTCTCTTAAGTTTAGAATCATACAGAGACAGATATGGTTGTATGCACTTAGTTATTCATGGGTCTTTCTTCTGTCTCTCTTTCCCAGTCTGCCTTTGAGGCCATGTAGACTTTGCATATGTACAGCCTTCCCTAGCAAGGAGCCTCTCCTTTTGTTTGGAACGTTTCTTCTAGTTTCATTACTGTTTCCCAGTCCTTCTAAGAGATGACCAGTTCCTTTTCACCATCTCAGTGCTTCTTTTGATTTTGTAGACTTCTGAAATCCACACAAACATATCTTTCAACAGAAGGATGGACCTTAGCCTATGCTATTCTTCCCTGTGCTGTTCTTTCTCATAAAGCAGCACTTCAACACTTTTGATAGTTATTGAACTCCCAGCTGAACCTTTCTGAGGTTTCTGAGATGGGACGTACACATGGTATTCAGGGCGTGGCAGAGCAGTAACTTTTGGGTACAATGAAAATAGTACAGTGATGTTCACTGTGTTGCATTGTCATTTATTCCTGAAATTTGTATTACTTTTTGACTACTGCTAACTTTAACTTGGCCTCTGGTAATGGATTTTGTCAGAATTTTTGCCAGAAGTCATTTGGAGATTAAAGTACATTATCTCAACTGGACCACTCTGTACCTGAAGTGGATCATACACGTGCTTCATGATTCCTCCAAAGAGCTTCAGTATTTGCCTTTGCGAAAATTATGCTTCCCAAGTAGAAGACATCTGTTCATGTGACTGCTAATTTCCATTTACCTGGCACAGACATCAGGCTTACACATAAATATGCAGTTCCTCAGATTACTCCTCCCCAGCCTCATGCCCTCTGATATCAAGGCAGATTTAAGGAAGAGATTTTATACCATCACAAATAGAACAAGCATTTCACTTCTGGGTTCTTCTAGAAACCCTGAGTGAATACCGTTGGCCCCAGGTGTTTATCGCCATTCATTTTTGTCAATGTTTCCTGTAATAAATTCTGCAACCTCAAATGTCAGATCCTCTGATGATTCTCTGTTAGAGGGAGGTTAGAAAGGGATTGTTCTTAGTTTCTTCCACAATGAATGCAGGGAATTCATTTAGTTTCTCTGGAGCAGCCTTAACTTGCCTGACTACTCCTTTTGTACCCTCCTCAACTGGCACTACAGACTCTCTGGCATCTTTCTTTCTCCTGATACATTCCAAGGAAGATTTATAATTATTACTTATTTCTTCTACCAGTTGCTTCTCAAACTCCATTTTTTAGACTGTTTGGTTATGCTTTTACATTTAATGTGCCAGAGTTCATTGTTCTTTCTGTTTTCTTTATTTTAGTATTATCTCAAGTATTTGAAGGGTACTTCCTTCTTTGTCATAACCTCCTTAACCCTATTTTAATTGGTAATATGCACCTGTTTGGTTTTCTTTTCCAGTATTCTATCTTTAAATAATTTCCATACTATAATTTCCATACTGTCTGTAAATGCTTACTTCTCTCAGTTGCCCTCTGTAGATTCTTTTCAATAAGTGTCCTCATATTTATTCTTGAAATGCCTGGCAAACATGGTTCCTGAAATCTTCAAGATTAAGAAGGATACTGTTTCACAGTGGGAAGCATATATTGGACATACTGCAGCATCATTTTCCATAATTTATGCTGACTGGGGTTATAATGACAATGTTATTTTTGTTTTTCAGTTCTCTAAGAGGAGAAATATATCAGCATGTACCAGAAGAAAATTATGAAACATTTCTGTAAAAAAAATATTCCCTGTTTTCTGACCTTTGTTAGAAAGTTTTAAAGTTTGATCTGGTACTTCAGTAAAAGATCCCCGATAACAGAAAAATATGAGTTGTTAGCGCAGCCTGTTGTCTAACAAAGAAAGCATTTCAGTTTCCCAGGTGAGATGTTTTAGTTTTAATAGCGTATACATGCTGTCTTGACACCAGGGCAGCCATTCCTTCCTTGGTTTTTAAATTATGGCACAAACATTTCTCATCGATTGCAATTTTACAGCCATTTCGAAGCTCAGCTTTGGCCCCATGGTTTCACTGTGCCTGTACAATTGAGGAGAATAGCTTCTGTGATGGGTACTATTATGGTCATTGTGCTCCTGCAAGGTGGACCGAAGTCTCTCCTGAAGCTGGACAAGACACATAAATGTCTGTAGTCCTCTAACTATTGCTGAGGGATTTCTGTGAACTCCCAAGATGTAGAGAATGTGCTGTTTTCCCATGCAGGCTCTGAAAACGTACCATTTATATATATATATCTATTTCTTCCTAACCCATTCACTATTTACATAAATTAAATTACGTGAACTAGATTAGTAGTTCTGGAAAACTCATTGTTCTTAATCCAGAAAAACAAATGAAAGAAATCATGGGATTTCTCATTTGGGGATTCCAAATAGTTTTCTATTCAAACTGCATTAATAGGAAAAATGGGTGTAGCTAAAAAGAACTTCTGCAACATTTAAAAAGGATTCTCAGTTGGTCTTATGAGCACAGAGCTTTGTACTACATTACTACATGGTTTCCCAGAGTTTTCTCAGATCCAGCCACCTTGATCTTTAGGCCACATATACCCTGGTCTGTCTGCAGGCATGTTTGCAGATATGCCCTCAGCTTGTCTCCCCATCTTCTACTTGCCTTCTTTCCCTCTCTTTAAAGATCAGGCTATACATTTTGGTTGGGGTTTTGTTTTGGTTTTTTAAATGAAGCATGGAATTCTCATTTAGTCACTCAAAAAATGTAGTGGGGTTTTACAAATATAATAACTGTTGTGAGACTCATTTTTTCACTTTGCTTTCCTAATTCCTATCAACTCTATTAATGTTAATTGAAAGAGAAGGCATTCCATTCTTTCACACACACAAATAAATCCATACTTATCTTTCTGTGAAGACAGTTATTTGCTGCTCTCTGAACAGACCTCACTATTTCAAGCTGCTTTCCATACACTGCATTTTCTAGGTCACTGAGACCTCATTAGATATTTCAGAGCTATGTTTGTGGATTCCTAATACTTGTAAGCCTGCAGAAAGTATTCTAGCCAAATGCTGAGAAACAATCGTTAAGCTTCATTCAAATGGCATGTAGTTTGTTGTCGCTTTTGATTACACGTCAGTTTATCTGTAAATCTGGAAAGAAAACGTCTAGCCAGAATGTTTATGGTTTTAATAAAAAATAAAATCCTCAAATTATGACATTTTAGAAGGATTCAGACTGGAGTACTGCAACTCAAAGTGAGTATACTCTTATATTTTACATTAAAATTTTCCTTAGAGTTATTTTATTAATTTATAATACTCTCTCTAAGGTTAGTTTCAGTACATTGCATTAATACTGAGTGCACATTTGGAAGTCAGCTTTCTGTCAAACACATTAGATTATAAATCAAAGTTATAAACACATTTCAGCATACATAGCAATTTTGTAGTTCTCTGGTCACCAAAAGTATACTGTTGTGAATATGCTGTAATTTATGGGGGGATTTCCTCCATGGTTGCATCCGCTGAACATTAAGTTGAGAATATAGATTATCTCCTGGATTGATGTAGTCCCTATAGACTTCAAACTACACCATGTAAAAAAATTGTCTGTATTCAGACTTTAATAAAAAATGAAAAGGATGAAACAAGCAGTCTCCATAGCCACTCAATAGTACTGGGTATTGTACATTCTAGAACGGAACAAGGAACCCCCATGGGGAAGTGACAGGACGAGACTAGGAAATGTTTGTGACTAACAGGATACAAAGAGCGTTCTTTCACTTTCCAATGTAAACAGGTTCAAATTAGCCATAGTATAGCATTTCCCCTGAGAGCCGCCTAAATATTTTAACAAGAGAGTTATAGAAAGAGGACAGAAAATCTACCATGACTTCTAGCATCCAACCACAGGTAAAAAATTCATGACAGTTCTGTTGGTTTCAGAGGTTTGTAGATAACAATTTGTATTTCTAAGTTTCAACATGACACTGAAAATGTAAGCTGTTGCAACAGGCACTTAGATTTTAGAGGCAGTTCATAGTAAATTAAGGTTGTATCTCTTCATAGCACTCACTTTCATATACTTAAATGTAGAATAGATTATATTTATTTATAATACCTCCTATCACTGAAGAACAGAACTTAAATATAATGTCATTGTCGATTGTTCTCTATCTATTTTGATGCATAATTGTTTATCTGATTGTATCACATGGTGTTTTGGAAAATGTGCAGTGTTAATTCACAGAGGTATCTAAAGTATAGTGCAGAATGATCAACCGTAATTGAACTCATCAGAATGCTAACTAACTCAATTCAGAAGTTCACAGAAAATTAGATGAATGAAAATACATATAAACTTATAGGTAAGATTGAAGTTCTAAATATGGAGAAGGGAATTTCTATATTTCAGGAATTTTTTTATACAAGCTTATGTTTGGAAATATATTGGTTGTTGAAAGCATATGATCACCCTGTGTCGATAAGTACTTGGTCTTACTTGCAAATTGACCTATGTCATCGAAAGGAATACTGGATATTCTGCAGGTGGTATAACATAGCTGTAACTCTGGATGCACACATCTTAGTGCTTAGGAGAAGCTGGGATCAGATCCAAGCTCTGGGTCTGCAGTTCTTATATGAATATAAAAAATACAGATTGTATATTAAAGAAACAATGCTCTTGTAAACACAAATGGAAATCTCTATGAATCTCATCTTGGTTACACACAAGGGGAGTGTATTCTCCACTGAAGTATAATGGGATGTGCATCGAGGGGAGAATAATATGCACCATTGCCTTGTTCACTAACAGGTGAAGGGTAATACAGATGAAATTGGAGAACTAATGGGCAAGGCAGTGCCCATTAGCATACACAAGGCAATTCCACGTTTTGCAGCAAGGTAAAGGCGAAGTAGTGGCATAAACCAAGGAAAGATTAAGTCTAAGACCTGCTGTCGATGTGATGAAAACAACTTGACATTTGAGTCTTTCAAGTGCTGGTTTATCACATGAGTGGCTCAAATGATTACTTTCTCTGTAGAATCTAACCGTGAGAGAACCTGAAGGACCTGCACACCGTATCAGATAGGGTGCAAAAGAAACATTGAACTGTATGAATTTGGACATACAGTGTGAAGTTGTTGTTTTGCACATTTCTAGCAAATGACTGAAGGAAGCCACCTGCCTAAGGGAGTAGGAGTGTTGTTTCTTGCCTAAAATAATTAGATATACCAGTCAATCAATTGATCGATCTTTAAAACCCTAATCAATTCAATTAATTCAAGGCTTATGTCAATGATTTTTTGCCACGGTGAGTTCCAAAGGTTGATAGGACATACAGACATGCTTCCTTCACTTTCAGTTCAGATGTAAAGCAGTTTTTCATTCCTCTGTAGACATTCAAGGACAAATTGCTCTCGAATGTGGCAATTCAAATACATACCATATGATGTTTTAAATGTGTTTCTGAAACTTTTTAATATTGTGAATGGATCTTTGATATCTGCCATCTGGAGAAACACATATTTCTGTCTGTTTTTCTTGCAAAATTGCTCGTCACAGAAAATTATGCCCCAAAATCAGAACGCCTCAAAAGATATTTGTAGCAATAATAAGAAAATTTTGTATACTTGTCTCAATATGAAACAAACATAAATAAAACCAGTTTTATTACTTCTAGTGAATAGATCCAGAAGACAGAGGACCTTTAATCTGGTCCTATTTGGTTCACAATATAGCTGTGGGAAATCAGATGTCTTTCTTTTGTTTATTAGAAATAACAGAATAATACCTGCATAGGGATTTTAATATTCAGTGATATCAATTAAATGTTATGTCTTTTTCATACAAGAGAATATACACATAATCATCTGGTTTATATTTGCCTTCTAATAATTCATTATGTTTTGTAAAGATCTCTTCTAGAGGTAACATGAAGAAATTAAAAGTTCCTTGGTTGGACCAAAATGTTTATTGTGATCACTTATGTTGTTGTAGTGCTCAGTCTCTATGGAAGTAGATGACAGCTGTAAACGTTATCTAAAATATCTCTCTGTATACTGGCAAAGCCTACGTACTACGTCAATTCCTTGAAATTGGTTAGTCAACATAATACAAGGTATATAGACCTCCAGGGCTGTGTATCTTTTGACTAGAGGAGATCTGTCCTACAACTGCACCTCTGCATGCATTGTTAGAATGATGATGGAGTAAATTCTTTTATACAGTGAGTTTTAAAATAATACACTGATTTAAACAAGGTTTTATTTAAGTAGGTCATACTAGATTAACAATAAAATACAGGGTGTTTCAAAAAGATGGACCAAATTTGAAATCACTGTAGCTTTGAAATTGGGTCCATCGTTTTGAAACACCCTGCACTTTTCATTGAAATAGAAATGATACTAAAACAAATAATCACACAAACAAATCTCAAGCATGATTTAAATACACATGAATTTCATTATTTTTTTTAGCAATCCAATTGACTTTGGAAAGCCACTGGTGCTTAAGCTGTAGTAAAAAAATTCTTGAAACAAAACCTCAATAAAAATTTCATTTTATCTTTTAATATTTTTAATTACTATTTCTGTTATTATTTTTTAAGTAGAAAAAAATATTTTTTTGCTGTTTGCACAGAGTTACATGGGGGTGTCAATTATTTAGTGTTATTTTTGTGCTGTAGTGAAATTTTAGGCAGTGAAAGATATGTTGTATTAGATTTAGGTTAACAGGAAGGACTATAATCTGTGTTCTACACTTCTGTTAGCTGCCAGAAATATTACTGGGAAATAATGCTGTAGAGGGAAGCCTGAACAATTGTTTTGCTGTATAATACAGAACTGGAAGAGGTGGGAGATAAAAAACCAGTGTTGCAGGGTAAGCTTTGAGAGGCACTGAAACTTCCAAAACTATATTTCATTTTTTGCAAAGCATTGTGGCAGTCCAGTTATTGCTGTGCCTTTGGAGGGCAATATGTTCATAGGTGTGTGCACCTGTTCTTTTATTCTCTGCTCACACATCCAAACCACTTTTTCAACAGAAACTAACAAAGGATGGGCATGATACTTCCTGATTATCACCTTATGCTGAGAAGGAATAGTAGATCTTTTAGACCTACTTGATTTTGACTCGCTGATTGCAGCACCTGTCTACCTTTGCTAGTAGTAGTACTAATACTAGTAAGCCTGCTGTGCTTAAAGGCAAATTCAGCTTGCACAAAGGAGGAACAGGTTTGTATCACTGTACTTCAAAAAGGTTATATGAGAGAAGATCCTCTTTAACTTCGGTCATTTTTTTTTTCTAATATTGATGGGCTGACACCACTACTAAGTCGGCTGCAGTATACGAATTTTCCAGTATGTTCACATTCTTTTCATGTTACTAGAAATAATGAGCCCAGCCAGGGTGAGCAGAGCAGGGCTGCTGGTGGTGGCACTGAGCAGGTGCAGCTGGTGGGGGCCACTCCAGCAGGTCCCTTGGCCCTGGGACAGCTGGGGAGGTGATGAGGAGTGAGGTGAGGGGCAAAGTCTGTTCCTGGGGCAGGAGTGTTTCCTCTCCACCATGAGACCAGGTGCTCCCCTCTCAGCATAACCTGCCTTTAACAGTAGTTTTCTTTGCATATTGTTGTGTTCAAAAATGGGAAGCACCTTTTTTGTCCAAGAAAATATGGTGATGCAAGAAAGAAGTAAAGAAAATGCACACGTATTTTACCAATAGAAACAGTGTTTTTAACTTCCTTTCTGTTCCAGGCTGCACAATTGTATTGCACATAATTGTGTTGTGCTTGTATTCCAGTGGCGCTATGAACAAATTTAATCAGATGACCTGTATTTTCTGTGAATTCTTTGTTTCTTAAAACCACTGTCACTCCTGATGTCTTGCGTATATGTGTGGTACCAAATATAATCCTATCTGCAGTCAGTAAAGTTGTACGCTGAGATAAATTAGACCACGTTTTCACGGTGTGTTATCAAAGGTGCACAAATCTTCTTTAATAACGGTAGTTAAACATGGCACACTCATTATAATGAAAACAAATAGTAAGATGTTTTAATTTAAAATATTTAAAAAAAAAAAACCTTCAAGACAGCATTGTTGGAATTTTACAAACTTAGGCTTGGATTCTCAAGTAACATCAACAAAGACAGCTTTTGATTGGCAAAGATTCTTCAGAGACCTTTCTCAATGTATAACATTGTAGGACAGCAACAATAGTAATTTTTAAATCATATAATCACACTGTGCTTATACAAAATATATTCAGTTCATTTGGAGAAAGTTCGTTGGTTTTGCTGCATAATTATCTGTGTTCCCTGCAATACAGCATCCGTTATTTTTTTCTTGTATAGTTTTAAAAAATGTGTTACATGCACCTATTTTATGAAGTCGAACAGAAATATTTGTCAGACAGAATTAGAACTGTCTGCATTCTGTCAGCCCCCTTCCCCTGTGGCCAGGGGGCTCACCCTTCACTGCCTCTCGCTGCTGGTGGCCATCCACACGGATGGCGCCAAGAGCTGAGGGCACTCGCTTTAAGAATTCCGTATATACGATTTGGTAAAATGCACCCTGTGTTCATTTGCCTAGTGTAAAGTTGAATGATTAAAGAATGTCAAAGGCATTGCGGACTTGCACTTCATATTTCCTAATATGAATTTCTGTTGGGAATTTCTGAGCAGGTCGTGTGGAAAGTCACTGAAACAAATCAGAGTGCGAACCATATAAATCTGGGAAGTGGTGATATCAAACTGGAAGGGATTTCTTGACATCGGCCTATACTCTGTAAATAGAATGTACCATATCTGTGTCTGACTTTTTTTTCTTTTTTTGAATGGCTATTTGAAAATTACTTGCACTTGATGTTCCAAAAAAGTGGGGTTTAAAAAAAATAATTTGCATGAGACAGGAACAGAATACCTATTTATGCAAATAGTCACATACAAAATGCTACTCTTATTATAAAATATACATACACACACAAGGAGGCAATGAACAGATACAACAAATGCATTGTATTCTTTAGCTGTGTTAAGTTCATGCCACTGTGCATTTCTGTGAGAGCCAAGAACAGAAAGAAACTTTCTTTGCTAGGCTGAAGGGCTGTTCTAAGGACATATATGTTCTTTCAGATATTTTGGTCTTTTCAGATCCTAGATTTTTCCTTCACCTTTGCCATTTCAGTGTATGAGATGGAACAAGCTTTCACAATGAAATGAAAACTCCAAACTATTAGAAGAGACAGATAATCTTACAAAGCCAGGTCTATAGAACTTTCCATTAAAAGTACTGTTTATTTTTGTGTAGTTACATATAGAATATAAGAGTACATTATGCCAATTAGTTACACTTTCTTCTTTTTTTAATGTACTTTAAGATTCCAGAATTTCTATGTTGAGAACTGAAAAACTGGTAAAAATCTTGTTTTGGTCAGTTTTTTAAACATAATTAGTGAGAGTACTTATCAGAAAAGGGTATCTACAGCTACATATTTTTGATAAAAGTGATGTTTATTTATTTGCAAAATAAAGGGGTTGCTTTCTTTCTTCCCCCAAATTTTGAGGACATTAAAAAAATGCTTATACTGAATGAAGAGCAATGAGAACTAAAATAGCTGCATTATTTGAAAGTTATTTACATGTTTAGATCAGAATCCAAAGTGTGAAACTAACTAAACTAACTTTATCAAAACTAACTTTATCAAATTATACTCATATAATGTGGTAAAAATCAGGTAACGTATTTTTTCATTCCTTCCCATTAAATTCTAATTTAGTTAGATAGTTTAAAATAAATGTTTTCATACTGAGCCAGTCTTGGATATAATTACCTTAAAATGTTAAGAAACTAGAGAAAGTTGTATTTTCATCATACAGAATTCTTCTCATCAAAGCTTATTTGCCAAATGATAAAAGGACCCAGCTTTTTGTTATTTTATTAATCCTTGGGCAATAAAGTCAATATTTTCATTTTTTACATTAATTAGTAGAAGGAGATGTTCCCAAAGAAGGAGCTGATTGTAAATCATCACTGTAATAGGATATAATGGAAAATGGAAAAGGAAAGAGAAAGAGTATGCAAATTCTAAATAGTCTTCACTAAATAATTACATGATGTGTTTTTCTTCAATCAATGCAAATATTAAACAATATTGTATAATGACACTCTGCAAAAATGATCACAGCAATAACAGAATCAGAGAGATTAATGTTTTGAATGTGTGAAACCCTTAAGAAAGCTGATAAACAGAAAAAGAGAAAACAGTTATCACAAATTAAAAATACAAGACAGAAACTTGAACGAAATTCAAAGGCCAATTTAAAGCATATTTTTAAGGAGGTCTTTATCACATTCCTCATCCCACACAAAAGGAATTCCCTTACAGGTTCTTTTTCTAATGCTTTGCACATATTTCTGAATCCTACTAGAAATGGCACAGCCTGGTTATGCTTTTATAAGCAAAGAAAACAATAGCAAGGGAAAAAAAAAAAAGGCTATAAAAAGCTATAAGCAAAGCAAAGCTCTAATGCAGTATTTACCAAGGTCCAGAAGTAGACAGATAATTCAGATATGGAAATTATTAAGCCTGTTTACATGGGAGTACTTGGAGATGCGTATTACCTTCTTACTTCTATCTCACCTTTTTTCACAACCTTAGTAACATCCATTTGGCACTTGCTACATTTTCAGCTAATTGTTGGTTGCATGGTAATGTTGCGTGATTCTGAGAAGCTACTGTTTTCGTTAAATAATACCACTGCTCATTATGAAAGATCTGAAAGCAGTGGGTTTGGCTTGTGCTCTTTCTGTTTTCTGCAGTCATAAATGTCTGACCTTTCGAGATACAGCAGGTTCTCTCACCATCCCTATCCTGACCCACCCAGAGCTACATTTAGAGGAACAGCTTCCTTCCTCTGCAACTATTGTTCAGCAATGTGGTTGAAACCAATAGAATTAAATTGGTACTGAAGTGTCTGAAGAGTATAACTATCCTTTCGGTAACACTTTTGGGTATTTTCTGTCTGTTCTTCCCATTTTGTATTATGTCCTTCTGCTATAACCCTCACCAGCACAAGAGTGCTCAACAGAATGAAAAGGTCAGCTGCAGCTGAGTGTCTGTTGACATCCTAACAGGCCATAGTTTAACTGTCTTAGAGCTACACAGCCCTAATCTTTAGTAGTTTTTCCCCTCACACTCATCAGAAAATATTTTTTCTGTGAAAAACTTGACATCGGCAAAAAAATTTGATTTTTTCGTAAGAGTCCATTCATAGACCTTACTACAGCACATGGATAGTGTCCTAGGAAACCATACTAAAGGTAGGGAAGGCAGTGCCTGATGGAAGGGGAATCTGGCATTTTTAAGTCTACATGGATGCGCTAGCACCAAGAACGTAGATCAGTGGTCTAGCGTAGCCTCTGTTATTCAAGGTTGAGACAGCGAGTATTTTAGTCAGCTAAATAATAATCCTAGCAAGATGCAGTCTGGGCAAAGCTCATAAACTATCTCATCCTTACTGTCTTTTTATTGCTATGAAATCTGACAGCGACTTGTGTTTAAACATGCTGCTAAACCAAGAGCTTTGTAGAGCAGAGAATCACTAAGCTGGGCCCCTCCATTCCTTGCTACATGGTATACTCTCTGCAGTGTGGTGATGAAGTTCCCAAAAGCATTTGTGCTGCATAAAATGTATCTGTAGAGAGGAAGACACACCTTGAGGTTCCAACATTCCATCTGTCTGAAGGATCCTCATAAATAATGCAGTGTTTTTGAAAGGACAATTTAAATAGATTGTCTTAGATTTCCTTAATCTTCGGTGTTATTCTTCTCTGTGCATCTTGATCATCATAATGAGCACATTGTATTTTTCACTTTACATCTTGCGTCTCAGGATATGTGCACTAGGTCTCCTTTTATCCAGAGGGTCATTGCTGAAGGACAGAAGGCTTTCAGGGTGAAGGAAAAAAATTCATTTTAATTTTAGGTATAGGTTCAATTTCAGGCTTCTCAACCGTGACTGTGTCCTTTTAATGGGAGTTATATGCACACATCAAAGAAAATAGGTACTTAAATATCTGTTTTGATTGGCCGAATCTCTTTATATAATTTATATATGACTGTAATCACAATATTTCTTGTCTGATGAGCTTATATGCTTGATTCAATGATGGGGAAAAAAACCAATAGGCTAAGTTGTTGGTAGTAACTCCCAGGGAAAATATTCTGTACTAAAGGATTGCTACTATAAGTATTGAAAATCTTGAAATGTAACAAAAATTGAAATTATAAAACCACTGAAGGAAACTATTGCATGTAATCACCATAGTCTTTTTCTCACAGCTTGACTCTATGACAGTTTGATGGGTTTATTGCAGTTGGCATGGATTGCTTTGGCTGAACTAAATGGCAGCTATCTCACATGCCCTTGATTGTGTTCAGATTAATCAGAGGCTTTTGAAGTGATGCCTTTTGTGCGTTTTTGAAGAATGATGCATTTTAAAAACTGATCTATCAAGACATTTTAAAATAAAGGTATTGCAACAAGACCTGTATTGCCTCAATGAAATCCTACTGGGAACTATCTGCTTCTCTCTTTAGTAATATAGGGGCAAAGATTACGTTAATTCTTTGTTATGACAATATGAGTCTTTGCTGTTTTTAAGAAGTGCATACATTGCTTAAAATGACCATCTTATCCTAACCAAATTAATTCTCAGTCAGATCTGGAGATCCTCAGCACAAAATTCTGTTATCGTGACTAAAATATAATTGGCTTAGATGAGAGTTACATATAGACTGAGGCTGTATTTAACAACTTGCAAATGATACAGGGGGAATCTATATTATAAAATAAATTTAATTTTAAAATATTTAATAAAATATTTGTTCTTTCCTGTGTTTTTGATCAAACCTTCTGCTTATAGATTGGTAGAAAAAAGATAGATAAACAGAATGTGGGCCGCACATACCCTTTGATAGTTACAATATAAAGCTTCTATAGAAACGAAGGGGTTCCTCTCCGCTATTTCTTCTGAGTTAAATTTATTTGAAGTCCTCTTTTGTTGCCAAGTGGGTGACGTATGTAGTCCCTCACAACACAAGGGCAATATAATTACCCATCATTTAGATTAATTCTTCTCCATAGATCTATTGGCTTGAGTTGCTAATATTTGCATGTAATCCACTTAGTATCTGAAGCTTTGCATTGTGCACAGTAAATCATGACGGATACTTTGTATTACATTGTCTTTGCTCTGCTATAGCAAAATTCCATAATGCGCCTTAAATGTTTAGTCTAGTCTAGTTATTAAATGTCTCAGGTGATGTAGCATAATCTAATTGGAAAAAACTCCTCTTCCTCAGTGTAGTCTAATACTTTATTCTGTGACCAGCTTCCTTGATTCTGGTGGAGGTACGATGAGGTGCTACTGTTCACCCAAGCAACAGCCACAGAATGTCAACACTATATAAGAAGGATAAGGAATTACTGGAGGGAGTCCAGCGGCAGGCTACGAAGATGATTAGGGGCCTAAAGCAACTTTCTTATGAGGAGAGACTGAGAGTGCTGGGTCTGTTCAGCCTGGAGAACAGAAAGCTGAGAGGGGATCTCATCAATGTTTATAAATATCTCAAGGGTGGGTGTCAAGAGGATGGGACCAGACTCCTTTCAGTGGTGCCCAGCAGTAGCATGAGGGGCAACAGGCACAGACTGAAGCACAGGAGGTTCTTCCATCTGAATATGAGGAAAAACTTCTTTACCTTGAGGGTGCCAGAGCACTGGAACAGGCTGCCCAGAGAGTTTGTGGAGTCTCCTTCTCTGGAGACATTCAAAACCCACCTGGACACCTTCCTGTGCAATTTCCTCTAGGCGAACCTGCTTTAGCAGGTGGGTTGGACTAGATGATCTCCAGAGGTCCCCTCCAACCTCAACCATTCTGTGATTCTGTGATCATTTTCCTTTTCTTTGTCTATAGGATTTAGTGAACTCCGTGTCATAGCCTTTAGCTGTAAACACCTGAAAACACCTTCCATTTTAACATGTCTGTTTCTCTTCAGGAAATTTATGTAGGGAGTATTAGAAATTGAATCGTCACGAGAGGTGTCTAGCTTCTTTTTCCTAAACATCCCTTCCTTCTAGAGTCCCTAAGGTATTATGGCTTGTACAACACACAACCCACTTTGATACACTCCCTTGTACTGGCCCGTTGGTACTAATTTGTGCTCCTTCTTCAGCCACTCATGAGTCCACACAGAGATATCAAGGCTGTAGTGTTTCCTGTTCTTTTTTTTATATGTCTTTATCTGTGAGAACCTTTGTTGAAGATATGTGTAATGGAAGACTGGACTAACACTCCTCTGGGTAGCTGTATTAGATTTAAATAAGCAATTTTATAGAATTTACAACCAGGTTTCAATCTCTCCGGTGCTTGAATATTTTTTTCTTCTCTGAAATCCTTTTAATTTGCAAAAAACTTCATCTACAACTGACTTAGTCTCTCTGCTCATGTCATTAGAATAATTTCAAATCCATTCTAGAACTACCAAACACTTTACCAGCTTATCTGAGAGTCCATCTTCCCTGCTACTGGGGAGAATTGGTTAGATTCTCCCTGACCAGAGGTCAGATCAAAGTGAATTTTGCTAATTACTGCTTGGTATTGGAGCTGACAATGGTAAAAATTAAACTGCCAGACAGAAAAAGACCAAGGCAGAATAAGTAGTGGGCAACTGTCAATGGCGATTATTTCTTGGTTGTAGTATCCATTTTATTAAAAGTAATGGAGAAACGAGGGAAAGTGTTTAAGGGTTTAAAGATGATAATTACTTTTTTCCTCCCCACCTTCAAGAGATTTGACTTGTTTTATCTTCTCTTTCACCCTCTTCTAAATTTTTTCCAGCTCCTGGTGAATCTTTTCTAAGATCTGCTGAGGCCATTGATGGGCTCTCTGCTATGTCATTCTCATGTTTGAAATGAAAATAGAAAGATTATTCTAGACTGTAGGTTGGAGATCATCATCACGACCCTCTTTGCCTTGGTTGGGATTTGGCTTTAAAGATATGTGTTCAAGTATAATCAAGTGAACAGGGATCCCTCCAGCAGGAGAATTCAGCACCAATCTACTTCAAGTGCAGGGTTTGTCTCCTAGTGGAATCGGTAGTGCTGTGACAACAGCAGGGCTGAACTAGAAATGGGTTTTGCCTACTGTGGTATCAGCAGACACCTTCCTTTTTAAAGGAAAAAAAAATCATCAAATTCTGTTCTTTAAGAAAAATGAGATATTTACTTTTGTAAATTATAGTAAGGATAACACAGTAAGATATATAAGTATGTAAGTAAGAGTTATGATAAGGGTTGTATCCAGCCCTCCAGCATGCCTTCCATTTGCATGTTACATTTCTTGTTGTTTTTTTTTTCCCTCGAGGGTTTTTTTTCTTTTTCTTGGATTTTTTCCTCACTTGCCACAGTGAGGACTCTTCTCTTCTCTTCTCTTCTCTTCTCTTCTCTTCTCTTCTCTTCTCTTCTCTTCTCTTCTCTTTTCTCCTCTCCTCTCCTCTCCTCTCCTCTCCTCTCCTCTCCTCTCCTCTCCTTTCTCCCCTCTCTCCGATTTCTGTCTGAAACTAGTTATACTTCCCTGGTATCTGGGATAGTCCTCACTTAGATTCTGAGAACTCTAACTGTGAGGAATCAAAGAAACAAAATACGAAAGAGAAATGCAACCACAAGGTAAAGTTGCTTTTTCGTGGATGAACAAGAACAAATATATACAGGCTTGTATAATATCTCTTCTATAGAACGGAAAGAACACAATATATGTTTGAATTTTGTCAGTAGTAAAGAAGCCTTAGCTTACTAGGAGAATAAATCAAATACTCTTATTTTACTGTTGAATTATGGATGATAAAGAGTGATTGCTTTTGCAGCATTATTTTTCATTATATGCTTTTATAATGGTTTTTGTCATGTGATTTGAAGTCTTCCCGTCTAAGAGATCATCATTATCTTCAATAGACTCAACCACGTAGCACTGTATTTCAGTGTAAGAGACATGTTTTCTTTCAGTTCAGCCTGTTGAATGATGAGGCCATTGCCATTGGACAACAAACTGCAGGACTATTGTTTTCACCTCAAACTCCTAAGTTGTTTGCTTAAAAGTAGATTACTGCAAGAAGAAGTTTCAACTAGAACTGCAGCATTTCTATACTTTTTCTGGAATATATTTTTGTATGAATGTATGAATTCAGCCCTCATTCTGTATGAGCTTAGTAACATATTCTGGGTGGTATTTAAACATTTAAAAATACCATTAGATCACCTCCTTGAATATGCCCATAATGTTGCTTCTGTCAGTTGTTTCTCTTGCCTTTCCATTTCTATCACATTTCTCATTTGTATGCTTCACTAGCTTCCTACTTGTTTATACCTACGTTTAGTATTCTCATATTTGACATTGAAGTTCAGTCAACTCCCAATTATGTATCTGAGTGCCAGATTGACCATATCAGAGACACAAAGCTGTTTCCTTGCACAGCTGGTTCAGGATCAGCAGAACTTATTAAATGTGGACACAGCATTACAGGGACGTAAAAGCATCACTCCCAGGATCCGCACAGGTGGGTGTAGATCTGAGAGCAAGGTACAGAGACTTCCAGCTACTGCAAGAATAAACTTGGGTCTTGCCACATTCATAAAACCTGATACAGTGTGGTTCATGCTGAACCTTGGCTGCCTTCAGTAACTTTTGTTTGCCTTATCTCTGTCATTCACATTATTTTCTATACTTTTCTATTTTTCATGACATTTCAGTCCTCACTACTGAAAACTGCTTTCCTTTCTCCTCTAATTCATTACTGCTCTGTTTCATAGGTATTTGCTTTACATCTACCCATGTTCATATTGCATTTGTATTCTGTCAGAGTTTCTCCTATACAACTTTCTCTCATCTTTCATCTTTTCAAACTTTGTCAGGATGGTCTCACCAACATCTCCTTAAGTCATATTTAAGCTCCTTAGCAGGATGTCTTTGACTAATAGGACTATAAGTGTCATGATCAGAAGGACCTTGTAATTTATACTTGTAAAGCATATTCTGACTTCTGGTATTCTGTGTTTAATAAAACATATGTTGTATCTATTGCCCTGTCTATCCTGAAGGAAGGAAAGACTATAACAGTAAAACAAAAACAGATTACACGTTCTCTGTAGATTTATGTAATACCTACTCCGAGAAGTTACATCATGCTTAGAAAACTATTACTTCTTCTCCTGCATTGTATTTTATTCTTCTTTCTACTCTTTGGCTTTGTGGAACCAAATGCAAAATTGCATCCCATACAGATCAACACTTTCAAACTGAAACTCTGGCCCACTACCTTCCAAGTTTACTTTTTTTTCAATTTGGAAATGCTGATATTTTAATGAAAGATCATGTTCCGATTGAATATAAGGATCCAAGTGGATTAAACTTGCATATAAACATATGTGCACTTGTCATGCTGGATTGACTTGCCAAACAGTCTGTACTTTCACATTTGCTTACAAGAGCGAATTATCTCAGTAGTTTGATTGCAAATAAAAAGCGGTGTGCTTTTTTCGTACAGTATGATAACTTGAGACTTAGTGAACATCTGATATGACACTTTATTATGATCATTCATTCCTCATGATATCACCAAAGAGGCCAGAATACAGGCACATCACAAATCTTCTAATCATGTATGATCTGAATACAACGTCCTCGATAGGTTTCTATGAATTGAGTTGTACACAGTGTAATCACCTTTCATTGGCTTCATTGCTGGACATATTTACAGTTGTTAGTGGCTTAATTTCACACATTTAGGTTTCAGCATAATTACTACTGTCATGATGAATACAGTAATGAATATGGTAATAATGTGGCTCCAGCGTACCATTGAAAAACTACTCTAAGGATGGTCAAAGTAGCTACTTCTAATAACCAAAATAATCAGTTATAGGTTGCTTGTCACAAGTTGAAAGATGCTATCTTCAAACATATTCTGTATATTTTATAACCAGCTGAAATTGTCAAGTTTAATAATCCATTGCCAAGGCTAATTAATGAAGAAAAGTGATGTCTTGATTGTTGCCCTTATTGTGTGTGTATTCATTACCTGCAGCCATCAGTGTCACACCAGTGAAATGGTAAAAGGAGTAATAAGATCTGAATATATTCTGTATTAATGCTGCAGTAAAGTACAGAGGCATGATCAAATGAACAATTTTGGGGTATCTGCATGGCACACACCTCTCGAAACAAGGCAGATTGCCCCTGATTTGCCAGTTTGAAAATAGCTCCGCTTAGCAGGGACTGGGAGTTATTATGTGATGATTATTGTGTAGTGAACTGGTTAATTCACTTCCTAATTGACAGGTTGTTATATCCACAAAAGCTAATGCCACAATTGGCACTCTAGTTTGCACTATTGGTAGAAACAGTGAGCGCTGAATGGGTTATACAGACTATGCCGTTGTCTTACCATCACAAATAGTAGTTCAATGGCAGCAATTATATACGCTGGTGGGAAACTGGAGTAGCTTTTTTCTAATGTGAACAATGCAAGGCTCAGGGTTTGCGGGCTGCCCATTTGGTGCCTTTCACAGGAACTAAATAGGTTGCAAAAAAGAAAAAGGAAACAGGAGTATGATTTGTCATACTTAATCACCATATGTTTGAGTGTACCAAGTAAATATAATCAGAGTTCTCAAAAGGATAATATTTTTTGTCTATATGATCTCCAGAGCTTTCCCAGTGGTCAAGAGGGCTTATGAGTATGAAATAATACAGCAGATATTTATTGTAGTTAATACATGAAATAAAAAGACTTAACTACTTGTACTACTCTACTTATGCTGCAGCTACAGCAGAACATCTTGTATACTAAAAGGTGACACCAATTTGGAGATCTCTCTTTTATCAAGCAGGGAATTTTATCACCATATCACCATAGCAGAATTACAGAGTGAATGAACAAAGTAGAGACACGAGAGTGAGATTTTTTATGTGCTAGCAATGCTTTTTATTGGTGGACCCTGACAATTTTGATCAAAAACAGGGGGGGAGAGACCAAGAGAAGAAGGGAGGAAGGAAGGGAGGAAGGAAGGAAGGAAAGAAGGGAGGGAGGGAGGAGGGAAGGAGGGAAGGAAGGGAGGAAGGAAGGAAGGACCTTCTTCTCATAGGTTATTTTTACTGCTTTACTTGCCAGATTTATTGCATTATCAGATATTCGGATCTATCCCAAATCAGTAATTATTGATGACTCATGTCTTTACAATGAAAACATACTGCAAGGAGAACAAAGCAAAATATTAATTAGAATTCAGTAACTAGCAAAATTTGATATTTAGTCACTGGTATTGAATATTTTCAGTGAGTCATGAAATTGTACTAAAATATACAGAAAACACGAATTAATGCATATGTGACCTTACTGTGCCTTTTGGTGCTTACCTCTTATCCTAAGGCTAACAGGAACTAGAGATACAGGTCTTCCAGTTTCCTATTCCTTTGCTATTACAGATTTTCTGGGTTACAGTGCAGGGTCTAGTAAGCATGCTCTTCCCATGAAATCATTCTTCCCTCTCACAACTGAGCTACTAAGAATGCAGACTTTTGTGGAAGACTAAGGAGATTGTTGGATCAGAGATTTATTTTTGCTCGGCTCTTGGAAGTGAGTAAATGGTGATTTTTAAATGCTGTTGATGAACTGGATGAATTCCCATGCACTTCTTTTGAAGACAATCCACGGTTGTTGTTTAGGCATATTTTCGTTTGCAGTTTAAGAAAAACTATTTCCAATATTTTCTGTCTTAAGTTGATCTAATAATGATATACCTATCGATTACCACTTGTAAGGTTTGTGGGAGGGAGCAACAATGAGTTGGAAAATCTAGATTATCTCTAGCTTAGCCTTCCTCATTTATATTTTAAGTAAATCAGAATCAGGTCGCGATATTCAAAAAGTAGATATACATCAACATTCCTAAATAGAGAGGCTTGCAATGGTGGTCCACTCTTAGCAGATTCTCAATACTTCCTGAAGATTTAAGGCATACACACCTCCCCCCTGCCCCATGGTGGTGACTTCAACATTGCTTCTGGAGGCTCCCCACTCATTCTGAGTAAAGCAGCTCAGTCAAGCCACATTCTGAGCCCTCCTCGTTGTCACTTCCCTTTTCCTTCCAATGTGCTATGAGGGAGGAAAAGGACAACAGCGGCTGTGTCAGGTTACTGCTAACTCATTCCTCTCACCACTCAGCTTAGTGGGGACAAGTAGGATTGCCCAGGCTAAAGCAATTAATGCCTTATGTGTCAGGGCTACTCCGGTTTCTTCTTCCCCAGTATCATCCCATACAACCAATCATGCATCATCCTGGATCCCCCATATCGCTTCAGTTCCTCAGTTTCTAATTCCAGTATATCAGTCCCCTCAAGCCAGCGTCATCCCACTTACTTTCACTTTCCAAATGCAACAGTCTAGTTTCAGTGTCAGCTCTCTCATTTTTATGTATTTATTTGATGAGAGGAATAGGGAATATGCTATTTTTCACAGGTCTAGGGGGAGTTTCTTTTCATTCAAATATCATTAACTAAAGTGCCAATTTCTGATGTAGCCTCTTCTGAAAATGTTAGCATCCTTGTTACACTTGTATTATTGCACAGTATGGTACGAAGTTCATCCCAGAGGATGAAGAGGTGCATACTAGCATCAGAGGAATGCTACAGAAAAGGGATGCTTTTTATCAATTCATAGTTGTTTGATGCAAAGGCTAGGAGACAAGCAAATTGTGAAATTGTGCTTTGCTGACACCCAGGCAGACAATGAACCCTTTAAAAAAATATATTAAAAAAAAAAATTGAAAGACAGCTTAGGTTGTGAAAAGAATTGGATGAGCTAAAAATAAGAACCAGCCAGGTTTTAAAAAAAATAGTCTTATTGTTGTTGAGTAGATTAATAGCTATCTCACAGAACAGTTCTGATGTTACACAGTTTGAGAAGCATGAATGCCACTTACAGTTAGACTATAAAAGTCCAGTTTATTTTGACAGGTAGAGATGTCAGAAAAAAGCAAACACTAAACTTGTTTAATATCTGTGGTAAATTGTTACTGCACTTTTTGATGTATAGGTTGTTTAGGTATTTTATCTGTATTTCGTGCCCAAAAGTTTAAGTTGCACATGCTATACATGATTTTGGCAATACCAGCAGTACAGAGAAACACCTTTACCTGAATTATTATGATGAGAAATTTGTTTCAAGCTGGATCTATGTCTTTAGGAGATACATGGCTATAATATTGTAGTTCTCCATTTGCTTCCCTGAAGTCACAAGCTACTTGCTGAGTTGTACTATAAAACTTTGATACAGTAAATCTCCAGTGAGGTACCTTTAGGATGTTCAGAAGAAAAATATACAGTGTCCATATAAATTTGAGACTGTTACCTCCAGATAGTACTTTGGTATGGCATTTTCAGCTTTAAGAGTGATCAAACAATATCCCATGGCAATGGCCCTGCATTCCCTCAGTCAACCCACCTTTACACATCAGCAGGTGCCCCAGGATAGAGGATTTTCTATCGTACAGTTTTGTCTTTGCTTCATTTTTAAACAATACCTCAGATCTCAACATATGTAACCTACAATATGGTTTGCACAGTGAACACATTAGCTGTTGCCTTTTGGCAACCTACTTGCTATTGAATTTATTGTGCCTATATGACTAGGCATAAGTAGTAGCAATCTATCCACAAAACTTTAGAAATACAAGACAACACAGTTCAATACTTTTCATTTTAACAAACAAAAGATCCACGTGTGCCACCTTCCCATTCTACACATGCATGACTTTTGTGCAGACTTTTTCAGAGATTCAGTAAGTAAGACATTTATGCTACGGATGCCAGAGTTTGGGCCTACACAACCAGTGAGTGCAAAATAACAGCATAAAATAGGCATAGATTCATAAATGGAGTTGAAATCAATTGGGGTGGGGGCGGAAAGTCTTGCTCATCAGGGAAAATGTTGGCTGCTTAAACCTAACATGAAAGTCAACAGTTACCATGTTACAATTACAATGTCTTTTAGGAGAGGAAAATATTTTTTGCGTGTGATCTCGTAAGAATTTCATGTTTGTCTTTCCAGTTCTTAGTGTACTTAAGATACATCAGATCTTATGGTATGACTAAATTATATAAACCCTTGTGGAATTATGTTGAATGACAACATAAAATTTAAAATTTCATCAGGAAAATTTTGGTAAAAGAAAAGTATTTCATGTTTGTAGCTTTAAGTATTTGTAAGTCCCAAGAATTTTAAGAAGTGGAACTCATGAGATATAACCTGTCTTTCAGTGGAACCTGAAAGACTGTCATCACCACTGAATTCAATACCAGTTTCAGGTATTAGTTCCACATGTCTAGTATTTTTTTCTGTTCTGGTTTAAGTTAGTAAACCATAACCTCATGTGTAATTTAAATCAGTCTTTTCTGGAAGTTCATAAATATGTATTTGATGCAAGGGATAGACCAGAACTCACTCCCAAGATGCTGTTCGGGCTAAGTGGAATCTCCTTAGGAACCGCTTCAAAGATCAATTCCTCTTGTCCATAAAAAATAAGTTTAAATTGTCTTCTATGAGCCTGCTGTTAGCAATTGTACTCTTACATTATGTATGACTCTTTGACTGCTCATTGCTTCAACAAACTGCACAGTGCTCCATTAGTGATTTTCAATTTCATGCTAAGCTTTGCAATTTATTAGTGTTGTTTAGGCTAATGTACTATTATTTTGCATATTTTATATCATATTTCATTTGCTATTCATATGACCTAACAGTTAAGTATTGAGGATCAATAAGCCCTCTGAATGTTTTCGTATTCATATTAGGAAAAAGAGGGAACTCATGCAGGCAGCCCAATAGATAGTTGATTGGGACCAAGTTAATTTTTTTAGCAATTTTGAGTTTTCCCTCCAGTTTGTCTGCAGATTTGACTGCAGGTTTCCAAACAATGACATAATGGCCAGATGCACTTTGTCATGAAAATAATTTGGTTTAGTAATGATCCTCTAATTGTAGATACCTGGACCACATTCATGCGGATTCTTTGCCAGTGTGCTCTCTCTGTATATAAATACCAAGATTAAATTCAGCTTAAATACTACCTACTTCCAAGAAGCAGGTGCAGTTCCACGTTTATTTTGGTTTTGATTTTGTCTTTCCCAGAGCTGTGTGCTGCTTCAGGAAGGGAAATATTTGGTATTAGTCTAAGGAAAATGGAATCCTTCTCCCTCTGAAGGCTGAATAAACTTAAAACTTTTGTGTGCTCAGTTGCTGTATCTGGTAGAGAAGCACAAAAAAATCCCCAAGCACCAATTCAAATTTTCAAATTAATTGACTTCACACCTTTTGGAGTCCCTTATCTTAAAGGAGGTTTAGAAAGCAGCAGTGCTATAAAACAGACTTTTGAGAGCATTAATTAAGTGGTTGGAATTGTTCGTGCAAAATATGTATGTAAACATGTCAGAATTGCTAAAACATCTGTGTAAGCAGAGAAAAAAACAAAGTTTCTTAGTGGTACATTGCAAATAGGAAGTAGGACTGAAATTTTGAATGCTCCTGTGGGTGTGGATCAAGTCACTAATGACTGCTCAGTAAAGACTATAGTAGAATTATGTTTAAGAGCATCATAGAGCCTTAGTACTCATGTTTTCTTCTTGAATATTTGTCTTTCATATAAAATTTAGCATATATAGTTTTTAAAAACAGAACCAAAGATACAAGAAATTTTTGAAAAGGCTAGATAGGTGTTAGTTGATAAGCACTAGGCAACCTCACAAGGTTCTGCTACTTCCCATGATTCGTATGTTACATCTCAACTACTAAAAAAGCATCAGAGGTTTTTTATTCATACTCAGCAAAGAAAAAAATAAAGGCTTCAACTAGTAACTTTGTATTTGCCCCATAATTTTATCATCAGCATCATCTGTATAAGAATTTTTGATAAAATTTTTAAAATAATGAAAACTGACTTTAGTATTTTCTGTTTAAAATCTCTACATTTATAATGGAAATCAAAAATATTTACCTTCAACCTGAGCAAATAGCTTTGCAAAATCACTTGTGTTCATTGACTTCCAAAAGCCATGTTATGAGGAAAAACCTCAGTTGCCTGGAGGCCTAGGATTTGCAGGATGCCGATTTAGTTGCTTTTTGGAATTACCAGGTGCCTGATTCTCCCGCCAGGGGCCTTTGGGGTCCTCTGTGTCCCCAGCTGTGAGCAACCAACACAGCCAGACAGCCCCAGGGGCAAGATCTGCAAAATCCTAAGTATCAAACATATCTCCACATAGCTGGTAGGAAATAAGGCCTTTTTCTCATGGTTCAGTTAAAAAGTTAACCAAAAACTGCACGTATCCACAAAGTATTTCGGCAAGTCATCATAGTCAAATTAAATTGCATCTAATTGTCTCAGGTCAGCCATGTATACACACACAGACAGAAAGTTATAGATATGTAAGGCCAGTATCTTCAAAGCTGTAGTTTGTAAATTCATTAGCTGTTAATTTATAGGCATTTTACTTGTAGACTTTCCAGCTCTGTACGCTTCCCGTACTCACATATAGGAATGTCAGAGGCATATGATGACATCAATAGTAAAATCCCTCACTACTTTCCTTTATATCTTTGTCTTCTCCATTTAGACAGCCAGTCAAAGCTTCTTGGCATGCCTGTGGCTTCTTTCTCTGTCAGCATATGGAGAAGATAGAGCTCCTTTCTGCATTCCCCTCTGACACACACGGCCCTCCTTTTACCCATCTGGATTTCCGTGATTCCTCATAAACGCCCAGCACATTTTCTTGCCAGGGCCCATGCAGGGAGAATAGTGATGTATTGCCAAGTGCCAGAACTCCCTCGAGGTATCTAATGAGAGAAAAGATTCCTTCATAAGGGCGTTTTTTTCATAGCATTGTCTAAACTGGAAATAGTCTGAAGATGCCAGAACAGCATAAAGAGAGATAAAGTTCCTGTTCACAAAAGGAAATACTTTCTCAAAATCTCTGAATAGCAGCAAGAGCTGCGGCTTTGTCAGACTGCAGAAAGGGTTACAACTGGTATGGCTATCACAATAATTGTATTTGCAGTAAATTCTCAGGTCTAGACAGGGCATAGTTAAACTTATGTAAATATTTGGAGATTTGTACAGATCTGCAGTGATTAAAGATCTGCTTCAAAGGATTAATTTGGTTTTTTTCTTTCTCTTTTCCTGAAAAATATACATGTATGTATAACAGTGGGTCAAGCAGATATAGAATATTAAGAATGAAAAAGTAAAGCAGGCATCTGTGCTGAGAGATAAATGGTTGTGGTTCACAGCACTAACAATCTCTGCTGATGCAGCTGGTAGAGATCGTAAACCCCATGATGAAAATATCTCCATATCCATATTATGATGCTCTAAAGCACTGCAGGCACAGATGGCAGAACTTGTAAGTTCTCTCAGAAACATAGTTATGGTTCATAACATTTTCAGATTCTTCTGAAAGAGCAAGTATAGCTTGTAAGCCCTGAGGAGAAGTTGATGGCTCTTACAAACCCTGCCAGTTCAGGTGGCAGACCTCGTAGACATTGGGAGAAAAATATAACTGTGATTCACAGTGCCTGACAGTGAAGCGCTGGCATTTACAAGCTCTGATGACGCAGACAGCAAAGCAGAGTTTTGGCATGTTTATTTCTGGACGGCATCTGAAAAAAGGAGGGGAGAGGGGGGAAAAACAAACCACCATGCAGTAAAGTGCCTTCTATTTCTGGTTAACCATCTCAGGTAGATGAAAGACCGCATCAGTCTTCCTAGAACTTCTCCTGTCAGTCCTAGGCAATTTCATTAGCTCTTCTCGTACCTTTAACAACACATTCAATACAAAACTATGCAGAAAAGCTTTATGATGTTATGCAAAATGGCAAGTTATGTAAGACATACATGAAAGAGCACTGCCCTGTAGTTAAGCATTCTCATCTAAATACCTTGTTTGGAGAGAAATACATGGGTATTTGACTACCTTTGAAAAAGAAGTCCATATCAAAAGCCATTAATTTATTTGAGAATTTATTCAGATAACTTCTATTGACTTCATTGTGAACTGAACAGGATCTGTAATGAGATGACCTATGGACTGAAGAGCCCTTAATTTTTCTTTCTTCCATGTAGCCTTTTCATCTTTGGAAACAGTGCTATAATAATTTCTTTTTTTTAATTATTGAGGTAATATTTTCACTTGAATAGACATTTAAAACTGTAGTAATTAAGATGAGTAATTGAGTCACCAGTTTGTAGAGCTGGTTTGTAGAGCAAGTACAGAAGACTATTGAAGACGGAAATGAGTAAAAACCATTGGAAGAACAGGGGAAAGCCTCTGAGATGTGCAGTATTGCTCTGCCAACCAGATTTCACAACTCGAGTGTTACCCAAGAGCAGATGCCTACCAGTTGGAAGCACTGGGGCGGGAACTGTTGTATGTGATGTGAGAAGAGTCATTTTGATAATTTGGTGCTCTTGAGTACCTAGAGAGATGTGAAAATTAAGTAGCTGTGACTTAACAAGTGTGAGATTGTTATTTGCGGTGCTAAAAGATTTATATGTATGTTTTAATGAGGCTATTTGCAATATATACATTATACATTTTATGTCTTTCCATTGTTATTTAAAATATACATAAATGCCTGCACGGGCCAGTGTTACTGAACATTGACCTTCAACTAATAGTGGTATTATGAAATTTTTTCTGGTTTTCTTTTGTGTTTGAAGAATGATATCTGAGTGATCCAAATACTTTCTTCTGGCTAAAAACATCTTGAAAATAATAAAACCAATTTAGACCACTCTTTTAAAAAGTTAAACAAACAGAATTGTCACTTACTGTAATTATTTAACATTGAAAAATAAAAACAAAACAGTGACAACCCCCCTTCAAAAAAAAAAAAAAAGTTCTCTGGGGGTGGAAAAGATTAAAGCAGGAAAAAGTAGGTCATAAGTAACACTGACAAGTATTGCCACAATACCAAAAGGAGTAATTTAGCAGTTCAAAGTTAATTTCTAAACTTTAAATCATGTCCTGTTGTCAGGCAAATTGAAAATTTTGAAATATGAATATGAAAAACTTACCAGCATGTAAAAAATATATCTTTTCAAATTTCTAAGAGGTTATTTTCTGTCTTAGATGGAAATGTAATTTTTCTACATTCTCAGCACTGACTCAACCTTCATTATTATTGCACAGTTTACATGTTATTTTTAAAAGTGTTATTAAATTTAGGATGTACTTTATCATTCCATCTTCAGTCTTGCTAACTTAGTTACAAACATTTAAGTGATAACGTGACAGAATGCTCGGCAGATACAACCTTCCATGTTTACACTCTGTGGATATAATTCTGTCCGTGTTCACAGGTACAGCTGTATAGAGCACACACTGGTCTTGTGTATGTCATAAAGCAAGACAGTAGGATAATCTCTTTCCCCTTTTTCCAATAGAAATCTATTTTTAGAGTCAATCCAAATCTAAAAGCAGTGCTTTTCTGGGCTTAAAGGGAAGATGTTCAGAGCACCAGTATTAGATTTTTGTATAACATATCCAAAGCCAACTCTGAGGTAGATTTCTTAGTCCTTTTCAGTATGACTGTAAAATTCAAATGCAGCACAGAACATAGTGAGACAGTTTGGAAGGAATTAACCAGGAGAGAGAGTCTAATCTCTCTTGTTATTTTAACTAAGAGTATGTAATATGAATGAACTGATAGCAGAATAAATGCATTAGTAGCGTTTATATATACTACTTGTCCTATACATGTACTACATTTTTGCTGTCAGATAAATATGGCTTTTCGTTCATTCTCTGGAAGATACTTCTATGCTTTAATTTCTGCTTCCAATAAAATTTCTTCTTATGTTGTTCTCATATACATTTGTAATATTATTAAGAGCTAGAGAAAAATAAAAAGCTGGTTTAATTTCCCTTCCTCAGTAAAATATCTTCACATGTTGCTCTAATAAGAATGTGCGATTTTATTAAGGACCAATGACAAAAAACCTGCTCTTATTTCCCAAGGCAGTGTTCAGGATTCCATGAAAATTTCAGTTGGGGTACTACATAATACTTCTCAAGTATAGTTCAAATACTTATTAATATATTTCTGCAAAAGCTATGTGAGCATATTGAGTAAATATTATTTTATTTTTCTCATAAATGTGGAAATTGAGGTGCAAATTTAAATGGCATGTGTAACGCATAGCCAAAACATTTAAGTTAAATTGTTGCAATGTATTTCCAAACATTCTTTTGATGCTCCAGAGGAAATACTTGTAAATGGAAATGCCTCTTGTTACTGAGTCCTCTTCCTATGATAGTCACTACCCTCAACTCTAAAAGATCTCCAGGGGAAAAGATTAATTAGGTTTCAATTATGCTACAGAAGAATGTGCTTTACATACTTACGATCTGAAAAGCATTGTGGTGTTTCTCTACTGTGTTTAAAAATTCAAAAATATTTTTAAAAGCCACTTAAAAAGTCAAGCCAAACTCAGGCTAATGGAACATGGTGTTGTCCTTGAGAGTGGTGTATTCTCTGGTTTTCCGGGCCTTGCTGTGTGACATTACACAGATATTGTCTGAATTTTGTGTGGATCTTTATTGGAATTTTTATAGTAGATTAATCAAACCAGTTGATAGATGTAGAGGATTATTTCTGCAGCTTTTCATATCTTCCAAACCTGAAACATTAGGAAAGCACCCTCAATTATTTTTGGTTCTCTATACCAAAGTTCTTGTTTGTCTCAACATTTTATTAGCACTTGCATTTTTTCAAAACATCTGATATTTCAGTCTTTTTCTCAGGAGAAAAATCGGACTTCTAGGCATTTCAAATATATATTGTTAGCTAGTACAATATAATTTTATTACATTAAAGCAAAGTTACCGAAAAGTTTTTGGGTTTTTGTTTGTGTGTTTTTAATTGTAGGCTTTCAGTTTATCAGCATTATTTTTTAAAAAAGATTCGTGTTTGGAGATTAATTTGAAGTACCTTCTCTTAAGTAAAACCACATGTGAAACAAGAACAAACAGAAGATTTTTAAATCTTAGCTTAAAGAAAAGTTGACTATCCTAGTTGAGTAATATAGCGTTGTGATTATGTTTGTGTGGAGATTTATTATATTTATCGCTGTAGAATGCATCCAGAGTTTACAAGACTGACTTAGCATCTGTATTTTAATCTGGTCTTTATCAAACTTCTGCACGGGGTCTGACTGATCTGTGTATAAAAATACTTACCCCAGAAAACTGATCGTTCCCAACAAACCTCCCTGCATTTATCTATTCTTGTTGTGTCTTGAAGCTTTTCTCCTTCAACAATTCTATGCCCGTATTATTCACGTTACCCAAGGGCTCGCATCCCTGTTCATCTGATATGCCTGACATTATTGGAATCTTAAATTATTGTTCAAGTGACAGTGCTCAAGTTCAAAACCTTTCAGTCTCTTAGAGAGGTCAACACACTGACATGTAAAACCAGTGCATAGACATGGAGTGTTTTTGATTTGTTTTAAGTAGGTCTCTAATCTCTGCAGATAATGAGTGTGCATTTGTCACAGAAATTTGTTTCCAGCCTAGATCACAAGATATTAGACAAGAATTTTGTTCTGTCACAAAGAAGAGAAAGACAGCTATTATGCCTTTATTAAATCATAAGGTTGTTTATTTTAATAGTCAGCAATAAATGTCTGGTTCATTTCCAAGCAGTACAAAATTGTAGACAGAGCAACTTTAATCATTAATAGAAACAATACATTCCCTTTTTTTTAAAAAAAGGCTATGTTAAATTTTGTTGTCGATAACCTCATCTCAAAGGGGGCTGAGTAATCTAAAGGTCAACTGAAACGAGTAAGTAAAAGATTACAAGAAATAGTTGTATGAAACAAACACGGCCCAAAAGATCGGCAGGTTGCTGTGGACATTGGAGACCTTTTGGTTATGCAGGTCTTACCTGGAGCTCTAGTATAGAGCTCAACCAATTTAAATGAATCTTTATGAAGGCTCTCTAAGATCTTAAAAAAAAATGAGGTACACTAAAACTCCTGGGTCAATATTCTGCAGAATGCTCAGTGTAAAACACTTAACCAGTGGCAGCAATGAAAATGCATTGCAGTTCCTCCAGTTTTACAAAGTATGAGAATAGCACAGCATAGCATAGCATAGCACAGCACAGCACAGCACAGACTAGACTGGAATGGAAAAGAATAGAATAGAATGGAATAGAATAGAATAGAATAGAATAGAATAGAATAGAATAGAATAGAATAGAATAGAATAGAATATTTCAGTTGGAAGAGATCTACAGCAATCCTCTCGTCCAACTGCCTGACCAATTCAGGCATATGTGAAGTACATTTGTTTGCATTTCTTTGTAAAAATGCCCCCCCACTCTCCACAGCAAATTATCCAGCTGAGATTGATGCTACTCTTAACAGTACTGGACAGCTCTGTGTCCTTAGCGCAAAAGACTATATATTTTTATTACAGCAATTTGGAAATTTCCTATTAAGTGCTAGGAAAGCTCGCCTTTGTATTCTTGTTAAACTCTGTAACACTTCCCCCTCCAGGAAATGTAGTTGACCCTTTCTGCCCCCATCACCCTGAGTACACAGTCCATCAGTGCCAAGAATGCCTTCCAAATGACAAATCTCCAAGTTGCATGGTGGCTGGTTCATGCTTTTAACAGCTGGGAAGTTTTCTGGATCTTCTGTAGCATGTATTAATCCTGTACAAAATAAAGATGATTACAAAGGCAGCCTGCTCACCGTGTGTCCCTGCACCGGCGGGTTTACCCACCCACTTCTCCTGAAAAAAAGCCAGGAACTGGGAACCGGTTCTGCCTTTTCTGTTCTGGAGACAGAACAAAGTAACACTATTTTGTACCTTAAAGCTGTTATGTCTATACTTACCATGTCCTCTCCCTTCCAAGTGACCAGTTCTCTTTTCTTATCATCCAGGCTACTTAAGGCTCTTGTATGAGTGAGCCAGCAAAATGTAACTGAATTTATACAGCCAGACAAAGACCTGACAACAGGATAGGATGTATTATGAGTCTGTTTATATACAGTTACTATACATTTATTATCTGTTACTTTAAAAAATTTCAAAATTTAACTTATAGTTGTAAATTTAGATATTTGTTTAAAACCTTGAAGCTCTTACGTAAAATCATATAAAAGTTTTGCTCTTTAGCCGGAAAATGTTCAAGAAAGTGGCTTTGTAGCGTCTGTCTGTTTTCTCATTGCTTTAAGGCCAGAAGAAGGGTTTGTGACTCTATAATTCAGATTTTATGCCAAAGTTTCTGGAAGAGTGCATTGGAATTGAGCCCACAGAATCGTACATATTTTGTAGAAATGGGACATCTCAGAAACCACAGATCAAAGGAAGATGTTCTTCCTTATCTTAAATATGAACCTCCATTTGGAAAGTCGAAATGAAAAAGAGGGAAGGAGAATTCTGGGGATGAGCTTAGATGTATCAGGTTATTATTACAATATTTGTAACACTTTGTTCAGGTCAGCAGAATCCTCTCCTATTGCAAAAGACCTTCCTGAAAGCCAAAAGTCATAAAAATTCTGTGGAAAACAAGGACAGGTGTTCAGTCCATCTGCTTTAGGTATCTAATTTAAGGTGTGTGTGTGTGAGTTAGCCTCACTAAGCTCTCTCCGCAGACTGTGGAGGGGGGGAGGCTGCTCCGCGAGCTGCTGCGAGCGCTGGTGCTCTGCGCTGTGCCGCAGCACAGCCTGGCTCTCCCCACTGCCTGCCTGCAGAACTTGGCTCCCCATTTGGGAACCTAAAGTTAAATGCATTCGTTTCGCGTTGCGCATACCAAAAAGAGTACTTTGTGACTTCGTTCATATCCATGTTGTATATGTATATGTTTTAGCCTTTTACTCATGCCTGACATAAAGGTAATTGTGGCAGTTTGGAGTCCATTTTGTCATTAATGTTTTGTGTATTAAAAAAGGCATGTCATTATAGAACATTTCTCAAATACTAGGTACTTCTGTATATGGTGTCTTTCTACTCTGCTAAGAAAATAAAAAGCAAACCAAAAATCACTGAGCTACAGTTGCTATTTAATAACACAGAAAGAGGAAATACACATATTTTTAAGGGGTCTAGCAGAGTGAATATGAGTTTCTTTGACAGATTGCTTTACCCAGCAAGTTATTTTGTTCCATACTGGCAAATTATGCTGAACCATCTGATAAGAAAATTTTAATTTGAATGTTCCAAGGATAAAATCGTCACCTTATTCTAGGGAAAATCTTTGTCAAAAGTAATGTATTACAGTCCCAGCTGATCTTTATTTGCTGAGAGCACCATACAGATTATTTTACTGTTGGAAATATTTTTGAATATTCCTAGAAATAAATTTTAAGATCACAGATTGAGCTTCTGTCCCTCAGTTAACCAGGCTGTGTGACACCAGGGAAACTACCTTGATAAATTACTGATGGCGTGATGATTATGGCAACAGTCATTGACTGATCATCAGTCAAAATTTATTTCAAAACAATGTCCACAGTTTGCACCATGAATCAAAATTTTATGAAAAGCTCTTTGGCATGGCACAGCTCCTCCTAGAAAACTTCTTCTGCGGAGCATTACAGCCTTGTTGGGCATCGTCTGCTGTGTGTGAAGGGAAGCACTGAAAGAGCACATGGCCGCAGGCAGTCCAGGGCAGTTAGAAGATCACTGAGCTACCACATACTCATAGGAAAACTGTTGGCAAAACTCATTCATTTAAGAACCAGCAAATGTGCTAAATGCAAAATCTTTCTCTGGACACAGAGAATGTCTTTATTTTTTTTCCTGTCCAATTGGTAATAAATGATAGTGCGTGAATCTAATTTGCTATTAAATTGCAGGTAAATTATTGCTGAATCATGACATAATAGTCTTTTATATCTCTAAAACAATTTCTGAAGCAGGAAATATAATTTGTACATTTTTATAGAGACAATGTAGTTTTTCATTATTTCTTTCCAACACATTTAATAATTGTAGTAATTTTAGGTAAGTGAAGCCTAAGTAAATGATTCCTAGTGGTATTATTACTTACTATTTTTATAATTTCTAGTTCTTTACCATTTGCAAAGGATGATCTACACATGAAACAATGAATAAATACCCCATGTACAGATTTTTTTTTTATATGGGGGAGAAGGGAGGCTTAAGGCTTCATTTTCTTCTTATATGTCGCTTGAATTCAGCTGCTCTGGGCCCTATCCAGCTGATCTGCAGAATTAGCTTTGGAGAAATTTTTTTTTTAATTTTAAGGAAGATGCTCTCTCACTTTAACAAGTATCAAAATTCCTTTCACTTTAGCAGTTTATACTAATAAAAAGGTACAAAAGATGTCCAGAAAATGCGCAAGAGATGAGATTGCTATTCTGCTGGGAACTTCTCCAGCTGTGCAGCAAGACATGACATCTTTCCTATATATTTACCGTAAGAGAGATATGGCAGGCAACAGATGGCCAAAAGAGAGGAGTAATTAAGAGAACACATATATAATCGAATAAAGTAGTGAAAAAACTTTTTAAATTGCCATAATTCCATTATTGGCAATATGAATAGGTAATAGTTTTCCTGAATATCAGTCTTATTCACAAACCATTTCCCAATCCGTTTAAAACACTTTCATATGATTTGTATTTATTGAAAATGAAAAATAATTTCAGTAATTTATTTAAATATTGCTTAATAATGCTAGTTACTTCAAACTTATTAGAAATAAAGAAAATAAAATTTCTTTATTACAATTTTTAAGTACGAAGAAGAAATATAATCAAGCATATACAATTTTCTTAGAGCAAAACGCTATAAAGAGCTTATCCATCCTCTCCCCTACAAAATATTGGTATTTTGTCTTATGTAATGAATTTTCTTTTCATACATAGCTTCAGTTTTCATTTGTATAGCTAACATTTTTACACAGATGATAGGAAAATTTTGGAATTATGACTTCCTTATTTAAATGAATGTCTTCAAATTTCCCTAAACAAATAAAGGCCAATTTTTAATCGAAATATCTTGTTTGGAAATCTTCTGGGGGTGTAGCTCTTTTCTGAAGAGATCACTGTAATCCTTCTGTATAGTTAGAAGGTTGGAACATAAGAATAAATCAAGGGGGAAAGGTAGCTTCTATTCTTCATGTCTGCTCTCCTTTTTTTGAACCCTGCCTTGGCTCCATGGCTAACTTGTGATCTGGCAGTGGGGAAGAAAGGCAGCAGAAGAGTTCATTATAGTGTTCAGCAACATAAACAGTCATAAGCTATCTGGCTCGTTATATTGGGAACAGAAAATCTATAATCATCAAAAATTATATATATTCATTTCCAAGTTTTGTATTTGGGGAGGTTTCTGACAACATATGAAGACAAATCTAAGAGCAAACCATGGAGTGAAAACTTCTGTTTAGTTTTGAGGTTTTTTGTTTGAAGCTCAATTATGTGTCTCGTTTTCAATGGAGAAACCCAAAATACCAATACATTTAGGAAAAACTCAGCTGTTGCCTAAAGATTGCCTAGCACAAGTTCAACTCGGGGAAGAAAAGTGATGCCAATCAGAAATGAAAATGCTTTCAGAGTTAGATAAAATCCCTATTCATTTCAAGGTCTAACTGGACTTCTACCACACTTTAGTAATGAGGTTTTTGTGGATCTCTAAAAATGGTTCCTTTTGCTTCCATCTTGCTAGAAAATGTCTCTCCTGCTTCTGGATGAAGAACTGGCCATTCTGAGCTGTTCATGTATTATCCTTGAATTGGATTGCTGAAACCCACTGTATCAGAAGCTTAGTGTGTAGTCCTAGGCAGGTACAGAAGATATTTGAGCACTTTCTCCATTTCATCGCTGCACATAAAACCCATGCTTATGTCTTCTACTGACTTTCAGTAAACTTCTGATGCCAGTCTGACACTTTGATCTTCAAAGTAAACTTCAAAGCAATTAATGGATTAATTCTTAGCCAAATTATGAGAATTAACTTTGATGTACATAACCCCAAAACAGATTGTTAAATCCAAAGTGAGAATAAAGGGCTGCAATCAAAGGGATCTGTCTATAGAAAGAGAAAAAATCTGGGTGATGGTGGATGTGTCTAGAGCTTTATGAACATCTTTGAAAAGATATTTCCATCATAAACAGTTGTGATATCATGACAGCTCTTTTCACCTAATAAATCCCTGCCAAAACAAAAAAAAAAAAAAAGAAAGAAAGGAAAAATAAGAAGTCTTTAAGGGACTGAAGGAAATTCTGGAGGCTCTTTGCAATCCACTAGGGACTTGGTTGTCACTATTCATTTCATGTAGAAGGAGCTGAAATATTTCAGTGAGGGTATTTGTCTCTAAAAGGGATGACTTCCCAATTTTGTCATTAATATAGTATCATTCACAATAAATGTTGCCTGAGATTTAAATTACAACCCATTATTCTTCCATGAAAGGGGAAAATGTTAATTAGATATTATGAAGAGCACGTCCTTTGCAAAGTAAGCAATAATAGTTTTTTCCAAAGCAAAAAGTATATATAATCATACCATTGGATGCATCCCTTTTAATTTGCAGATGCCTCTCTCAGAGCTGGTAGTGTATTATTTACTGGCATTAAAAAACAAAGGTAAGAGAAGAAAGAAGGCAAAGAAATACGAAAGTCCATCACAGAAGGAAGAGACAAAAGTTTGGCTACTGGCACAATTATTTCTGGCTTCATAAGCACAACTAGCAAAAGAAACAAAGAACCTTGCAATATTCTTGTCCATATGACTACCATGACTCAAAAATAGAATTTTAGGAAAGAAAAAGAAATAGGTGACTTATGGGAACAGTTTTACTCTCCTATTGTGTGCTGTTGATCTCCTGGACAAGCACTGCCCAACCTTTCCTTAAAGTCAAAATCCTGTCTCCTGTCATTGCGTGGTCTGGTGCACACCAGGACAGTTCTGTGGTGAATGTGCATTTTGCCACATAATGAGAAATGAAATGTAAGATGGTTGTGAAAACCACATGGCCCTTTCATGGCCCATGGTTAGAAAACCTCAGGAAGGAGGATGCACAAGAATGGGCAGTGGAGCAGACTGACTGTTCTGTCATGTCAAACGGAGCATGCAGACAATAGCACAGGCACTTCTCTCCAACGGAGTGAGTTCCAGTGTTTTGAGTGAGCCAAAGATGTGGACTGGGTGGAAAATGTACATTTTTTATAATTAAATATGCCTATTTAAGTCTTGCTAGAGACCTTTTGTTGACCTGAATGAAATCTGAATCGGGTCTTGAAAAATGAATTTCACCTGGAACTAACCAGTGGTTTCCTGCATTCTGGCCAGTTGCCATCAAGCTACTCAGAAATCAAGCAGCTGCATTTTATTAGTAAGTTCAGTCTGGTATTCTGACTAGAACCAAAAAAAAGTTTTCAGTCATGCTGTCCAGAAGTAATCACAGATAGATGATTCAAGCAAAGATTATATAGAGTTTTTTCAGCATAATATCATTGTTATACAAAGAAGACAAAAAAGTGTTCTTTTTCTTGCAAACCAAGTGTGCCAAAGCAGTGAAACCGTGGGATTATAGTCTTCTTTGAAGGCCTCTGTATTAGTGCTTTCGTTGAATTGAGGATGTGTGCTTTTCAGTTAAAACTCCTGATCGGTTCCATCCACTCTTCAGATTTGGTTCATATTCAGTAGCTCTTCGGAATGCCTGAAATGGATTAAAACTAAGGTAGAAGATGCACCAAAGTGCACCTGAGGCACCTGTACCGTAATGGGCATTCATTCTGTGGAACCAGTCTGCAGCCAGTCCTGAGAAGCGCCTCTTTCATGAAATGCCTAGTGCGGACATTAGGACCTGAGCACCAATAGTTGGACTTTGCAGTTTCCCTTCTATCAGGCTGCTGCCATTGCTGATGACACATGCAGCCTTTGGCAACAGCCAAAGTGATGCCCTCTTAATACATATACAGTGGTAGATTTCTTTGGCTGCTATGAAGCACCTCCTACATCAGCGAGCACAGCATCTACTTCCCTGGATCAAGTTTCTGCCATGTGGCTTTCATCCATCACGCAGTCTAAAACAAACATCAGAGAAGATGTCGAGAAAAGAAGAGTGTGTGACTCAAGAAATGCACAGAATGTTGAACACGAGAAAGAAGCATAATATTCCCTATTCAAGATAAAGAGTTATTTTGTAGAATTGAGTAAAACTTGGGTAAAATGTTTGATCCCATTTGCTATAAGCCTAAATCATGGCACTGTGAAGTAGAATTTCTTTCTTTTCTTTCTTGTTTAATCCAGATGTTTTCACCAGTACTGTGTTTCTACTGTCACCTGTGAATCCTGAAGCTATCACAGAAATTAATCACCTGTGCAACGTAACAGTATCTCCTCAGTTATCATAGTGGGAGTGGAAATCTTCCATTCACTTTGGAGTCTTCGCAATGTCACTTACACTGCTCTTCCGCCAATATAAATAGAGGAACTGAAGTAATATAAGAAATTAAATAAAAAAGGTTAGCTGAAGTGCTGAACATGCACCCAGAAATCAAGAAAAAGTAGTGTGTACTAGTTATAATATATACTACATATCATAGCAATTACCAACATCAATAGATGAGATATATTTAAGTATATAACATGTTATGTGATAACCATTTATTATAATATTAGTACATACATTTAGATTTGTTATATTTATAGAAGTATTATGTTTTTCTTGTGCAAATTCTATAACATCTCAAACCAGTAATCAACTAAATAACTGATAGGTAGCTAGAGATACAAGGGCATTTAAGAGAGTTGTAGAGATTCGCAAACCTCGATATTGTCAGAGAATTCAATTTGGTAAAAAAGTAAAGAATTGATGCAATTGAAAAGGTGGTACAGTATGCATATGCTGAACTCCATGAGATAATTCTCAGCTGAGACTTGATAGCATTTTCTTTATGTGTAAAAAAGGAAACAGCCACCAGAAGTCATGCTGTAGCATACTGCCCTCAGTGGACATTACTTGTTACACATGTATTTACAGGTAATTGTGTGGGTGTGCAGTTGATGCAGCTATCTGAATTTCACCTGGTTGTTTACGAGCAATCATTCAGGACCGGCCTTCAGACCAGCCCTGTCACCCACTGAGCTGCATGATCAGCAGCAACAACAGCCATGCTCAAGTTTCAGGAGGAATAAACAGCAACTCAAACTCCCACACAGAAAATTGGGAAAATTAAAATCATCTTTCTGTTGCTCAGTCAGCTAATTTTCTCTCCTTGCAAATATGAATCAGATGGTTTAGCCAAGAATGCTTTATTGAAAGGAGAAACAAAAAGAACAGCAGGGAAACACTGCAATATATAATATCTAATTACTCCATCCCCACTATGGAACCATAACTGTTTACTCTTCTGTTTGGTTTCTTGGTGAAGCAAGTGCTTGGCCAGCTGGCCGCTTCCTACCTCCTGCAGTAAAACCTCACTCACAGTTTGCAATTCTCAAGTTTCATGGCTTGGTCCCCTATCCAGCTGGGTAGCGAGACCTTTTCCAAGATGCTGATGATCCTGCTAGCCACACTCTTTTAGCTTGCTAACAGATTCTGTTAATTCCTTTCTGCTCTTAAAAGCAGCAGCAAAATCAGCATAAGTTAGCATAAGGCTCAACAGACATTCCCTACCACTCACTCGCACGGGACTTCCCAAACAGACTCTCCTGTACACTATCTATCCTTTTCACCCTGTCTTTTGCCTTCTGAGGTTGCAAACAGCTACTCACAGGCACACTAAGGCTTAGTTTTCAAGACATTTACGCACTGTTACAAGACCCTTGCAAAATGAAAATAGCTCGTTTTATTGTTCTGCCTAAAAAATATTGTGGTTGAAATACGCTATCAGTTTACATTAGAATAGCAAAGCAACTTAATATATATGTCAAACTTCATGGTTATACTGCTCATCAAAACGTATTTCCAGCCTATGTAACCAAATAACAATCCATATTTACTGCTTGAATATGAATATTAAATCATGTAAGAATCGTTAGACTGAAATCTTAATAGCCTAAAATAGATTCCTGGCATTTTGAAAAGAGGCAAATATGTGCCGAATTCCAGCTGTGAGTGTTGTCCCTTTCACAAAGTATTCACAGCAAATCTAGCGGCCTATTCGGAGGAAGCAATATTTGCTATGACTTCATGTTGCAGCTTAGCCTTTCCTGGTCACATACCATTTTAAAACTGCAGACTCGTGCAGCCCTCTTTTTTTTTTCCAGAGGGTGCATATATACATAATTGGCAGCATACTTTGCTCAACATGCAAGGTTTGAATTACCACCTATAGTATATTAAGAGGTCTTTTTAGCAAAGTGGCTTCCCAAAACAAAAAATCTTCATGTGACTATTAAACTACAGTCCGCTAGTTTCAACTCACTATTTAAAAGATAATGTCTGATTGATTTAGGCATGATGCCAGTGCTTAATTTACTTCAGCTTGATTTTTTTTCACTTTTCTTCTGGCTGGTCTGGCAAAAGAAAGTATTTAACACAGCAGTTACCCCTTCGGAAAGGAAAGATAAACTGAATTCTCAGGAATGCATTTTTAGTCCAGTTCAGAAAGTGTTGCATGACTCCACTGCATTTCTTCAGCCACTGATAATGAGAACCAGGCAATTCAATGGCCAATACAACTGAGGGTTTTGCAGTAGCAGGAGGTTTATGAAACGTGTATGATTGTAAATGGATATTGAGATAATGTGTTTTACGGCATGATAACAGTATTCATTTAGCTTGTTAATATTTTGGCATTTTATCAGGCTTCTTTGTAAGGTTTTTAGTATTTTATAATGTTTTCAGGTACAAGGGCCCTACAAATTGTCATGTAAAATTCATAATATAATGATTTCTATGATGCAGCAATGCCTTTGAGGTCTTTTTATCAGAAAATGTTAGTTAGACTTTTACAAAGGAGCCTTTTTGTTATCACATAATTTTCAGGTTGTCATGCTAGGCATTAGGTATGTATGTATGAGTGTCTGCTTTTCAGCTGACTTCAGAGATTTAAATAACATTTGGGGATTCATGTGCCTATGACTTACTCTGTAAAATACATACGCTTAGATACAAGCAAAACATGTTTTGAACAGTGTCATTAGTATTTAGTTGAATACTTAAAGTTTTAAAAAATTAATAAGCAGCCCATTCAGAAGATTGTGAAATAAAGTACCTTATAAATATATACAAATATCAATGTTGCTATTTGTGACTGTCAGATTTGAATTTGTCAGTGCAAAAAGCACTTGATAATGTACCACATTTTTTTCAGGCAAGGCTGTAAATAAAACCTTGCTAATACTATTGTGAGCATATGTGTCAAAGAAAACCTTTTCCACCCTCCAAGAATAATAGTTTAATAGTCTTTAGAGCCATGTAATTTTGTCCAGAGCTATTAGTGGCACTTTATGTCATATAGTCATCAAATGCATTTCTATGAAAGAGAAAAGAATAAATATTTCATGGCTACAGCTTTTGAAGAACACTCTGTCTTTCAATCTTGGGCCAGTCTTTCAACATATGTGCCAATCAGAAGTCTTTAGCAGATGCAAAATGCATCTTGTCTCCTTGTCAGTGAAGAATGTAAAGATCGCAGGATGTATCTGAAATATTCATCACACAGGCAAAAATTTGAGCATTGTGAGGAATTGCTAAGCCCCGTAATCACAACTTACCTGTTTGTTCTTACCTCCTCATCATTGGCCCTAAAGTAGTGAAGAGTGTGGCTAGTCACAGTGTTTTGGTTACATAACGTATCTTGACAATCAGTGATAGTATTTAACATTGTGACCTTAACCCTTTTTATCATATTACTTCCTTCACTTTGGGCATGACATTGAAATACCTCTGAGTGAAATTGTGCCTACATAATTTTCTAGTTATAAGCTTTTAATGTTAATTCCACTCATAGTTAATTTTTGCTAAATAACTGTTTGCTTCCAGTGTGTCTCTGGAAGAACATTGCTGATGTCTACTGTATCCCAGTCTTCATTCATGGGCTAAAGTAAGATTGCTGCAAACTGTTAAGAATCAATCGTACGTGGTCTCTTCCTGTTGTTCTAGCTCTCAGCTAAATCCAAGGCTGATATAATCAACTGTAACTCCAGTGTAGCTGCATCTAGTCAAATCAAATCTACTTTTGCCTGTTCCCATGTGAGAGGGTTTATGTGCACCATGCCCTTGGAATGAACCTGTGACCTGTTGCAGTCTGGGCTAGCCACTCCATCACTGGGCACTGCTGGAAGCTATTAAATCTTGTGTTGCTTTATCTCAGTTAAATGTGGTTAAGTGAAAGGACATTATTTTAACTGGCTGCTGTGTCAATGGAATTTCGTAAAGCACTAGCTCACAGCATTTCAGCTCTAACACTGTGCTATGAAAAGTTGGGAAAATTGAAGCTTTAGAAAGAATTAAACCTTTCATTAAATGCATTAGTTTTTCAAAAAGAAAAGAAAGGTTGAATTCTCTTTCAGTACTCCAAGTTCTACACTTTAAATGGTATTTTTAATGTCTTTTTTTTAGGTCTATTCACATTCTTTAGAATATGAAATTTCTTCATAGAAGTGAAAGTAATGCATTTTTAACAAAAACATTGTTCATTCCATTATATTAGTGATTTATCATTACTAACACGATATAGAAACACGGAAAATTTGAAATAAATGTAGAAAGAATGCTGAAACATGTTTATTTAATGAAAACTACCCCTGAAAAATGAACTACTGAGATCACAAATATGGGAAATTTATGTACACGTGGAAAATGTGACACATTCAAATTTCTAAATCTATATTTTCCTTAATGCTGATTTATCAACTGAAGTCAGTAAAGCTGCTCACATTTTCCTGGCACCTAAAAGCAAGAAACTGCAGAGGTACCAGAGTGTTTCATGAGCATGGCAAAGACAGGTCTTAAGCTTGTTTCGTGATGTATCTATTTGTCTGCAGGTACATGAGAACCTGCAAATACTACACCTGATCATTTCTAAACTTTCTGGGGGCATTCCTGGCACTGGTGATTATTATTATTTCATTTAATTGAGAATTGGAATATCTGAAATACTTGATTAGAAAGGATCATGCAGTGATGCAGATGGGAGGGAGAAAAGGTATTTTCTTCATGAAAGAGATGAACTTTGCCAGCTGGGAAAGAAGGGACTTGAAAAACCTTAAGGAGAAATAATTGCTTGGGAAGGTGTGGTACAGAAAGGGTGAGATGCAGAGGCTGGTTATGAGGAGTCTCAGTATGATCAGAAAAGTACCAAAAGCTCTATTAGATATGTAGGCTGTATGACCAAGCAGACAAAATCCAAGTGTAGAGAAATCTAGGAGCTAGGGAAGATGTTGTTTTGAAGCAGATTTTGCTCATTATAGAATTTATGAATTTCAACTAGAGTTTAAAGAAACCAACTCTGGAAAAAGGCACATGGGGCAGGAGCAATTTTCTGTGAGGACTTTGTGAGAAGATTTTCCTGTGGGGCAAGTGTGAATTTCTGTTGTGGCAGGAGAAAGTGAAGAGGCAAGGCAGTGAGGAAATCAGGGGGTAAATGTCATCCTGGGAGAAGGAGCTGAAGCGCATCTGTATCTCTTTACATCCCCTGCATCAATGCCCCTAGTTGGTCCATGCAACCCATTCCCTCTCTCTGCACAAGCCTTCCCCCTTGCTGCATCCAAACCCCTCTCTTAAATCCCTCTGCTGCCAGCATGTATCAGAGGCAGGAGATTTCTGTGATGCTCAGTCTCATTGGGCATAACACTCGACCTTCCGAAGCAACACTCTGTGCTGACTTCTAGCAATTTATGGTTAAACTGCTTTCCTGCTATGATAATTTTCCTTCGTGATATTTGAAAACCACTAACAGCCGTTTGTGACTATAACCCTAATATGCCACCGAACAAGAAAAACCTGTGCTCAGTTAACTGAAGCTACATGGTGTAACTCATTTATTGGAAATGCATAATATCTGTGTTGAGTTGAAATGAAGTGAATAGCTTTGCTAATATGTGGTCCTCTAATTTCTAAAACTTTTTAAACACTGCTTGTGTTGAACACAGTGAGTATGAGGTTGGAGTTGGTTTGTTTGTTAGGAAGCAAAAAGCACTACTTGTGAGGCTCTTTTCCTTTATGGGAAATAGAAAGGACACTTAAAAGATAATTGAACATTGCTAACTATAGATGCATTAAATTTTGCATTTATAAAAAAGTCTCAGATGATCCCTTTGGTGTTCCATCACTAGTCCATGAATGCCCAGGTGCACAATTAACTAATACAAGTGAACAACAGTAAAGAGATTCAGTATTTTCCTTATTGATTTAACAAGGAATGACACTAATCAGTGGTTCACTAAATCTTTTAACACCAGAAAAGATAACTATTTTCTTTCTATTTTGATTTGAGAGAAGTGGTTCCTGGTCACCACATATTACCCTTGATCTCTGGCAACTAGGAATCCAGTAACTGCACTTTCCTTCCAGTTGTTTTTAGCTTAGCTGCCTAATGAAATGAGATTCATCTGTACGCACTCTGTCTGTCTGTCCGTCAGTCTAGCCTCAAAGTAGAAAACAGTCCCTTGCACTTAGGAGCGTCCACACAAGGGAGTACTTCAGTGAGCCTAATGCGCTGTAAGCTTGCACTTTCCCTTCCTAACACTGACTTCCCTGCATAGACAGTCCTGGTGTCCCTTCTGCCTCTGGGAGCCTCCAGATCACTGAAGGCTTTCTCAAATGTACAACAGACTGACTTCTACAGAAGTAAGATCATACATATCCTGTAAGCCTATGTAAGCATTTTGATTTCAGGATATTAAGAACTAATCCATTTTATGTTTTTGCAAATGAAATGTTATGAGGAAAAAAAGAAAGAAAGAAATAGTGCAAGCAGCCTAAAATACTATTTTAGCTGTTTCATTTCATGTGTCAGTTTACTTGCTTAAAAAATTGACATTTCTTTAGGTCAGCCAACATAAAGGCCTACTGTTAAGTCTGTACAGACTGAATTTTTCTTCTTCCAGATTCATACTCATGTCAGCTTTTCTGTCTACACTGAATTAGACTCAATGATAGTGTACAAGCAAAATTATCTTTCATTCAGCTACCATAGGAGTGTTGGAACTTTTTATATATCTCATGCAATTACTTGAAGATATATTGTGAAATACTTTTTTTGTCTGTCCTTTGGAAGAATAAAGCTATTCAGATTTGGTTGGACTCTGTGAATGGAAAACTTTAAAATAACGAAGTGCTTTTCCAGTGTTCTAATTCATACATTCCCACTGCTTCTCTGTAAATTACTTGGGCCATATTCAGCATCTTCTGTTATTAATCACAGAAAGGCAAAGTTAAAAGGAACCTCAGGAAGTCATCTAGTCCATCGCTGTTGTCCAAAACAGAATCAGCCATATCCTTGTCATTCACAAAGATCTTCACAGTTGACCTCCCACACTGCAAACTCCATAATCTTCCTACGCAGTCTGTTCCTAATCCTTTCCAATAGAATTTATTTTTTCTTCATGCTTGGACAAAACCTTTCTTACTGCAATTTAACTTTATTATCTCTGGTTGTATTAATCATATGATATGAAGAATAGAGTTTCTTTTCTCCTCTTTGCAACAGCCTTTTCTATTTATAAAACCCCCCTTCAGCATACTCCCCACGCCCTCCCTGCCTTTTGTTGTTGTTCTTTGGCTAAACGATCTCAGTCTTCTCAATCTTTTAACCTTTAATCGTATTTTCTAGATCAGTCTTGTATTCTCAGATATTTCCAAACAGATCTCTTTACTTGGTGTACACCACTGAAAACTGAACAATCTTGCTTGAGCCATCACTGATTCTGAAAAGAACATAAGGAAAATGCCCACTGTCTTGTCAGTTGTCCTGTTGTTCATATATTGCAGTTCCATAATTTGCCTTTTTCACAGTGTAAAGTTGTTGGCATATTCATTGGCAACTCATCACTTTCCACTTTAGCTCTGAGATCCTTTTCTGAATAATTAGTACCTAGTTAATTGGTCCCCTTCCATACCTGTACAGTTGGGTATACCTGCCTGTCTGTAATTCTTTTCAGCTGTCCCTATTGCAAAGTCATCCTTTAATTTTCAGACCATTCTTCAATCTGTAAGACACATAACTGAATTTTAATCCCACTCCCCAAGATATTTAGAGTCTCTCCAGCTTCGTGGTATCTGCAAATTTAATAAGCACACCTTCTTTTTCATTATTGAACAGTGTTGGACTTAAGAGAGAGAGATTGAAACTAAGTAGACCAGATTATTCTTTTGTTCCCTTTTAAAAATAGCAATCCATTTGTTCTTTTTCAGTCCTCCAGCATCTCATCTGCCCTCCATAATTTTTCAAAGACCACTAAGCCTTCTGAGTCTATTTTAATCAGCTAAGTTCCCTAAGATGAATGAAGTTTATCAGTACAGATGATCTGAGAACATCTATGTTATTTAAGCACTATGTAACCTTTCCTCTTCCTATTACAGAGTGAGATCTTATCCCTTTTTGCTGGCGTTAATTGTGTCTGCTTACAGTTGATCTTTTCGTGAAGGCTAATGCAAAAGAGGTATTAAATTGCTTTTACTATGTTATGAGATTACTGTCTTTGTTGAGTAGCAAGCCAAAATTTTCCTTGGTTTTCCTTTTAATAAATGTAAATTGCTAATAAGCATTTGCCAGACTAAGGAGGTGCTGTCAGTCTATTTATAAACACAGAACAGGAAGAGATCTTGTGAGTTACCAGTTCCAGGCAATGGCATCTTGTAGCCATTTCATGTAGTCATCCAAATGGTATCTGAAAGTCATTAGATTACTTGCTCCCACTCTTCTTGTTGAAAGGTTGATTCAAAACATGATGTCTCTGATAGTCAAAACCTTCTTTTAAGTTTCAGTCAAAATTTGCTCCTGACTGCATCATACTGGCAGCTCATAACTGCCCTGTGCTTGATCCATTCATGCAGAATTTCCTATTCTGAGGCTGCCAGATTATGGCAGAAATTTTTGTTCTGTTACCTGAGTAAATTTAGCCCAGGACTTTTGTTTTAAAGGCACTCTCCTCTGCAGTAATAAAAGTGAATATTCAACAGCCATTGTATTAAAAGTTTAACTTTTAACAGTAGATCAATTATTAATGAATGAAATATCATAAAATTTTGAAATAACTTTTTTGTTATATTTTGGGTTGGGTTTGGGTTTTTTTGGTGTGGATTTCAGAAATACAGATCTCCTTTGTAAAATCTTTTGTGGGCCAAATTCTTAGCTGGCTTTCATCAGTGGTACACTTCTTAAAATCATTATTTACACTAACTTTTAATCTAACCTTAAGAGCATTGGCCAAAAAATACAATTACTTCTAATGTAGGATGTTCAGACCTAGTTTATTGACATAAGAGTTTATACTCTTGACAGACACTGGAGATCAGTATGAGCACTGAAAAGAAGCCTACTACTGCTAACAGAGCAGTTTGTGATTGCATCAAGAGCTTCACGGTTGCACAAATTAGTAGACTTGGGCACCTCAGTAAAGAATAGAAGTGAGCACTTTTACAAAAATATTTCAAGAAGTATGCTTCATTCATAGAAAATCAGGTCTGAGCTGGCAAGCAGGGTTTAAAGCCCCGTACTGTTTCATAGCAAAGAAACAGCTAAATGATGCTATCATCTGGAGTAAAATTAAATTGACCTGTGTAACAAATTTGTTGGCTGTTGGGATGAAACAACATTATTTATTCTAATATTTTCTTTTAACAGCTTAGAAGGTTTTTTTGCAAAATAATATTCTTTCCCAGTATATGGGTTGCTACAAATGGGAGTGCAGTAACACATGTGCAAGTATAGAAATAACGATCCTCTCAAAGGATCTTTTTCTGAGACATTGTGAGGACTCTGCCATTACACACATACTAAGTGTTCTTTTACTTCCACGTTCTCAGCTTTTTCTGCCCTGTGACTCTTGTGGGGCTTAGGCAGGCATCCCTCCAGGCTCCTGCCCCAGCTCTGTTCAGGTACACCAGCCTGCAGTGGAGGGACACAACGCTGCTGTGGGGACAGCAAAGAGCTTCCAGGCAGGGTCAGAACAGTCCCTGGGGAGCTCCAGGAGGTGCCTACACTGACATTTTTTTCCTCTTCCAGAGATGGCAAATTATGTTGCCTTCTGACAAGGGAAGGCCAGGGCCAGGCTTTTCTTTTCTGTTTAGGCAGCAGCAAAGGAAAAGAAATGAAATTTCAGCTGATGATTAAGATTGCAGAGAAGCCTTCTTTACTATGTTTCAGGTCATTATATCTGCAACTGGAACTATAAATCTCACTGAAGAAATTCCAGATAAAGGCAAAATTAAAAGATTAATTTGAAAATCTAAAGACTGCTCCTACTTCTCATTTTTTAAATCGTGTGGTCTGGAGTTCCCTTCAGCTTCAGCTCAGTGCATGTGCACAGTGCCAATAAAACTTCAAGTGATAATTTGTAAAAGTCACTTGCTATAAAAGAAATACTGTGCATGAATGAACAGTGTTTATAAAACTGTAGTAACTCAGCCAAGTCAAAACAGATTTACAACACAGAGAGTCAGTAACATTTCTAACTTACATGCCGAATTATGAGGGGTTTTATTTATTTTTTATTCTTTCTGGTGGAAATCTAGAACTACCCAAAGACTGACCCAAAGTTTCGAGGTATAACAAAAATGTATTTCTCCCCTCAGTTTTGTGTTCTTAAAAATATTCCATCTGAATAAGACAATACTGCTTTTGTGACAACAAAAAAAAGTGTACTTTGTCACAAATGTTTTGAATTTCCTAAAGAACTTTTCTTTGACACAACAAAATCTACAAAGTCAGTTATTCAAAACCATCCCAAACATAAATGTTGTAACTCCCTTCCATTCACTTTTAAAAGCTAGAACATAGTTGGAATTTTCAAGATCTAGCAATGTTTTGGTCCTTTCCTGAGGTTTGGAAAAAATGGTTGTCTCATGTAAACAGGGTTACAGATAAAGACAAAGGTTAGAAGCTTGAGTCCAATATGCTTCTCACCTGAGTCTGAAAATAGACTGTAATTTTTTTTAAAAAAAAAAAGTATGTGACAATTAGTTAATTGTAATGTTGGTAACAAATGGGCCACCTCCATTTCTTATCTGTCCAATAACACGAATTGCAAATGACTGTTTAAAATTTCTCTGGGTGTGAAAGTTTTGTCCCTAAAGCTGCTGTTTTAACAAGGTGCCATCTAATTTTTTAATTATATAGTTTTGTCATTAGTTAAATAGGTTCAAAAATACTTCACAATTCTGAATATTAGTTAAACAAGTAAACTGAACAGAAATGTAAAGGGTAGTTGTAAATTAATAAATCATTAATATCTTGCATTTATGCATTTTTCATTTCCTCATTATGATGATACAAAAATCATTAGTATTTTGCAAGAACCTCTAAATCCTTTTAAAATTGCATATAAAGAAATACTTTTATGTTTGCAGAAGTACAGATCTAAGCAAGTAATTTGAGGGAACATTTACCTAAGTTGAAAATTCTAAGCAAAATCATAAGAAAATACAGACCTGTATTCATCTGTTTCTTAGCTGCAAACATTTGGTAATTAAATGTCTCATTTGATAAATACAAGAGGTGTGGGGGTCCGGTAAAACATTTTAGACTGACTTGCTAGTCAGAGCTTTGTACGTTACCCAGAGAACCTGATGACAGTATTTCTGGTCAGGTAGTTCTGATGCAATCTTTTGCTTACCAGCAAAGCCACCCAGAATATAGTGAATTAAACTAAATAAGATACTCCTTCTTTCCAGCTCAGAATCTTTTTCAGCCATTCTTCAACCCAAAAGCTTTTTCTGTATTTTTCTCAAAATCACCAGTTGCAAGCATCAGGATGGTTTAAGTCCCCCCGGCAAGGACCTGTGCCTGTGAATGTGAGGCTTCTTCCAGCTGTTTGAAGAGACCTCAATTTTTCCCTCTTTGTGATCAGGCGGTCCGCAGCAGATACCAACTACAAGAGCAGACCATGTTGGTCTGCCTGTTAATCTTTACTCATCAGCTCTTGACTGACTCCTGAGCCATCCCACGGCAGAGCTCCATGCATTCCAGCAGCTCTCCATCACACAGAAGGCAACTCTTCCTCCTCACCTTCCCCTCCTGCCCTTCCAAAAGAGCCTGTATCCCTCCAATGCAGCACTCCAGTCATGTGAGCCATCCCACCATATCTTCATGATCCCAGTGGGGTCATAGCCCTGTAACTGCATGCTGACTTCTAACTCCTGTTTGTTCCCCATACATCATGCATCAGTGTTACTGCACTCCAGTTAAGTCCGACAAAATGCCTTCATCTCTTAGCTAGTAACTGCTAAGCCTGTTTTTCAAGCTTTGTATGTAATAAAACATATATTAATTATCTCTGTTAATTCTGCTCTGGCAATCCAGGTAAAGCAATAAGTGTTTCATGACAATTCTTGTGATCTTCATCCTTTTATTATCAAGTTCATGACTTCTTGGGAGGAGCTCATGACTCTTTGGGAGGAGCTGTTGACACTCTGGAGGGCAGAGGGGCCCTGCAGAGGGATCTGGACAAATTGGAGAACTGGGCAATCACCAATTGCATGAAGTTCAACAAGGGCAAGTGCAGGATTTTGCACCTGGGACACGGCAACCCTGGCTGTACATACAGACTGGGGGATGAGATGCTGCAAAGCAGCTCTGCAGAGAGGGATCTGGGGGTTCTGGTCAACGGCAAGTTGAACATGAGCCAACAGTGTCCCTGGCAGCCAAGAGGACAACCGTGTCCTGGGTGCACCAAGCACAGCATTGCCAGCCAGGTGAGGGATGTGATTGTCCCGCTCTGCTCTGCACTGGTGCGGCCTCACCTGGAGCACTGTGTACAGTTCTGGGCGCCACAGGATAAAAAAAGACATAAAGCTACTGGAGAGTGTCCAGAAGAGGGACACGAAGTTGGTGAAGGCTTTGGAGAGGAAGCCATATGAGGAGCAGCTAAAGTCACTTGGTTTGTTCAGCCTGGAGGAGACTGAGAGGAGACCTCATGGCAGCTACAGCTTCCTCACAAGGGGAGCAGGAAGGGCAGGCCCTGATCTCTTCTCTCTGGCGACCAATGACAGAACCCGAGGGAATGGCAGGAAGATGTGCCAGAGGAGGTTTGGGCTGGACATTAGGAAAAGGTTCTTCACCCAGAGGGTGGCAGAGCACTGGAACAGGCTCCCCGGGGAGATGTCACGGCCCCAGGCCTGACAGTGTTCAAGAAGAGACTGGACAAGGCCCTCAGACACAGGGTGTGAATTGTGGGGTTGTCATATGCAGGGACTGGACTTGGACTCAATGATCCTTGTGGGTCCCTTCCAACTCAGGACATTCTATGATTCTGATTCTTGGGTTTAATACTGTTAATACAAGAACTGAAGGCCTCATCAGGAAGGATCTGCTTCCAGTAATCCTGAAAGGGAGCTATTACAAGAAGCAATGTCCTTGAACAGTTTCTGAATTAAAATAAAACAAACCATCAGCATGAAAACTTGAGCTGAAAGAACATATGTTTTCAAGGACTTCCTCAGTCACGCTGTTTCCCTTTCAAAGTAAGTCTGTGTATTCTGACTCCCTAGGTTGTGCTACTACAACATTAGGAAAACCCTTTGTGGTGGGCATCTGTTCAGTTGTAGTTCATGCACCTGAAAGATAGTCTAAACTCCAGATATGAACTCATCAAGTAATTATTCCTTTACAATTTGACTAGGAATCAATTTAATATATTTAACACTTTTTTGTTATTAAAACTTGCTGCCAGCAATTCTTGCCATGACATATATTAATAATTGCATTGCTAAATAAGAAGTATTTACTATTTGGAAAATAGTTGGTTTTACTGAAATTTACTGTAAGGAGTTAAAAACAGTATGTTTTTCAAACTGTAATGATTACCATAGTTTACTCACCAAATATAAAGTACTTCAGATTGAATCTAAGCACAAAATATCATTAATTATTAAGTACAAGATTTTAAAATGCCAAGGAAATTGTGGTGGGTTTAAAAAGTTGAGGATATCAGCATAAGTGGGGAAAAGAAAAATTTGTTGCTACAAAATATGAAATTAAAGTGCAGCCCCATTGCCTGCTACCATATGCTGCAGGAGCTCCCTACAGCATTTCCTTCCTGTGGTTATTGCTTTAGGCTTGCCCTTCCCATGAAGATCAGAGAGCAATGATTCAAATAAAAAGAAAAATTAATTACCTGCTTTCAACTGGTAAACTTGTGTCAACACAACATGAAAATGAATTAATAAGTAGGCCAAAATGCTCTATGATCCTTTATTCAATTACATATTTTTCATAGCTGGTGTATTTTTTTAAGTTAGGAATATGTACAAAAGATTAATTAACCCGACTAAGGTTTGTATGTTATACATGCCAGTTTCATAAACTGAGTTTCACAGGTTTTAAATTAACATATGTTCTACACAGTGTGTTTTAATGTATACAGTCTGCTGTGACAGTCTGTATACAGCCCCCATGTCAAAAAAATACAAGGTAAACCATATTAGCATTCTTCTTGTTCTAGTAAGTTTATTGTTTTCAGTTCTTGCTTCATTCACCAGGACATTCCTGTTCTGTTGTATTGAAGGGCTCTTTTTGTTTTGTATTTTGTTTCATATTTGACATTCCTCTCAGGAACTGACTTATGCTGAATGTGTTTTTCAATGACAGAGAGATTGCTCCCATGAGCCAACACAAATGAAATCTGAAAACTAGAAATATATGGAAGAACTATCCAAAAGTACTTTGACTAGTCAGCATGCTGAATATTCTTTGAATACCTTACTGCACATTCTCTTACAGTCTGCTGCAATAAACTGGGCTTGAACAGTTTATGTAGTCTGTAGTTTTTCTGCTGCCTACCAATAGCAGTGCATGAAGTTCTGTATTATTTCATGTTGTAGGCATAACGTAACATGACACATCCTAATGTTAAAGGCATGCAGTAATGACAAGCTACTGCAATACAGACAGGGAAACCTCCTACACGGATACGATCCGACAGTTGCACGCTTACTCTGCCCAGCCTTACCAACGGGACGTGAGCCAGATACAGTCAGGAAACCACATAAATGTGTTAGTACAGAGATTTCAGCAGCCGTTCAGGGGCTGCAAATCAGAACCAGCTTTTGTCCATCAGGTCTGGGGTGAGGGAAATCAAACTTAGCTCTATAAACATGTTGCTGACATTACTGTGTCTACATATAGTTATTTTCATTACTTGCATGCAGTCCGCATTTTTTTGTTCATGTTTATCTCTTTCCTTATTCCATGGTTTGAATCAGATACCTGATGAAAGTAATTATCCACAGCTTTATATTGATTTCACTGTGACTTTCTATTTTAAAGTCTATGAAGCCTTGTGAATGACTTTCTGTAAAATGGATGCAAAAAACAAAACCAGTCATTTTCTTTCCAACAGCATCATGTTAGCTTCCTCTTTGCATCATCTGTAGCACAGTAAAGAATCAAAAACATCAGTAATATGCCAAGTGACACCCTCCATAAGTACATTCTGAAATATTCAAATTAAGAAATATAACTTTTAAAGTTACAGTATAAGCAAAATTGTAACCACTTTTTTATCCATGTTTTTCTTCTATTTTTTTAATGCCAGTCTACAATTATGCTATAAATAAGAAAAAATTGGAAATATTTCTATAGAATTCCTTGCAAAAAGCTGTGTAGGCTAACATATTACCCTCTCATAAGAAAGGTTAGTGAATATGATTTTTTAAAATCCTACTTTGTTGATCTGTAGGATTTCCTTACAGTAAAATATCATGTTAGCAATTCTTGCCGGCTGTTTACTACTTTTAATTCCTCTCACTTCCCTCTCTGCCAACTATTTCAAAGAGGAGATCAAACCAACATATCCTTGTGGCTCTAATACTTTCTCCTCTGCCTCTCCTTCACTCCTTCACCTATATCAAAAGCTCTCTTTTATCCTTTAAAGACACCACTTGTCCCAGTAATTTCATGTACTGCTGCCATCTAACATTACTTAGACCCAGCTCTACCTTTTCCCCTCTCTTCAGTTTCTTTCTTTCTTTTCCACACATTGTAATAATGGTCTCAGCAAAAGCAAAGTAAAAGCACAGCTACTTTTGTCAGAATCTTCTGTCTCACACAATTCCGTTTGACTCTTCCCTTCACACTCTTACCTTTTGTCAGTGCCTCACTCAATGGTCTGTTCTTCACCCATCTTTCACACGAGCCAAAGATTTTACCTTTTTCCTCTCTCATTATTTGTCCCAATCTGGTTTATTGCCAGCGATTCACAAACCTTACTCTTCCATTCATTTAACTTCGTCTAATTCTGCATTTTCCTGCCCTGTTTTTCTATCATCCTTAAACTGCCAAAAGCCCAGCTCTTCTCCTTTGATACAATCATTCATTCTCTGCCTCCGAAGATGTAAACACCACTTCTATATACTTCCCACTCACTCAGGTGTATAGTCTGGCTCTCAGCTTTAACTCTGCCCTCACTTTGAGATGGGAGTCCTGAGCAGATTCCAGTCTTGCAGGGACAAAGTTTTCCGTTAATGGACAGATGATAAATAACCAAAAGAGTTACACATTACCAGCTGGCAGGTGATAAACTCGTCAAAAATATAGGAAACAAGATTTGCAAAGGCAGCTCTTTCCAGTTCCTGGCTACTGCTGAGTCCCTCACTCAGTGGTAGTTCATCACCCTTGCTGAGTGCTGGGACACAGTCTCCATGAGTGACAGAGGTTCCTGCAAAAAGCCTGGTTCATCTCTTTTGCCTCATTTGAACCACAGGCTGTAAGCTGACTAAGAGAAGAGTCCCTCTATTTTCCCTCCTTTTCTGTAAAAGTATGTAAGAAATTCCAGTTTATGATACTGTTTCACATTCCACAGAAAATGTAGAAGCCAGTTTTTGGTACCAAGTTCAATGGTATATAATTAAATTAATTGGGATAAAGCTAAGTCATGGGAAATGGGAGAGGTGCCTGAGGACTGGAGGAAAGCACATGTCACTCCAGTCTTCAAAAACGGCAAGAAGGAGGACCCGGGTAACTATAGACCGGTCAGCCTCACCTCCATCCCTGGGAAAGTGATGGAACAACTTATCCTTGGTGCCATCTCAAGGCATATAAAGGATAAGAGGGTCATTCAGGGCAGTCAGCATGGCTTCACCAAGGCGAAGTCGTGCTTGACCAACCTCATAGCCTTTTATGAGGACATAGCGATGTGGATAGATGGTGGCAGAGCAGTGGATGTGGTCTACCTTGACTTCAGCAAAGCATTTGACACCGTCTCCCACAGCATCCTCATGGCTAAACTGAGGAAGTGTGGACTGGACGATCGGGTAGTGAGGTGGACTGGGAGCTGGCTGAAGGAAAGAAGCCAGAGAGTCGTGGTCAATGGGGCAGAGTCCTGTTGGAGGCCTATATCGAGTGGAGTGCCTCAAGGGTCAGCTCTGGGGCCAGTATTATTCAATATATTCATCAATGACTTGGATGAGGGAATTGAGTGACTGTCAGCAAGTTTGCTGATGACACTGAACTGGGAGGAGTGGCTGACACGCCAGAGGGCTGTGCTGCCATCCAGCGAGACCTGGACAGGCTGGAGAGTTGGGCGGGGAAAAATTTAATGAAATATAACAAAGGCAAGTGTAGAGTTTTGCATCTGGGCAGGAACAACCCCAGGTTCCAGTATAAGTTGGGGAATGACCTGTTAGAGAGCAGTGTAGGGGAAAGGGACCTGGGGGTCCTGGTGGACAGCAGGATGACCATGAGCCAGCACTGTGCCCTTGTGGCCAAGAAGGCCAATGGCATCCTGGGGTGTATTAGAAGGAGGGTGATTAGTAGGTCGAGAGAGGTTCTCCTTCCCCTCTACTCTGCCCTGGTGAGACCGCATTTGGAATATTGTGTCCAGTTCTGGGCCCCTCAGTTCCAGAAGGACAGGGAACTGCTGGAGAGAGTCCAGCGCAGGGCCACAAAGATGATTAAGGGAGTGGAGCATCTCCCGTATGAGGAAAGGCTGAGGGAGCTGGGTCTCTTTAGTTTGGAGGAGACTGAGGGGTGATCTCATTAATGTTTATAAATATATAAAGGGTGGGTGTCATGAGGATGGAGCCAGGCTCTTCTTGGTGACAACCAATGATAAGACAAGGGGTAATGGGTGCAAACTGGAACACAAGAGGTTCCACTTAAATATGAGAAGAAACTTCTTCTCAGTGAGGGTAACAGAACACTGGAACAGGCTGCCCGGGGAGGTTGTGGAGTCTCCTTCTCTGGAGACATTCAAAACTTGCCTGGACGCCTTCCTGTGTAACCTCATCTGAGTGTTCCTGCTCCGGCGGGAGGATTGGACTAGATGATCTTTTGAGGTCCCTTCCAATCCCTAACATCCTGTGATTCTGTGATTCTGTGAAAGCAAATTGAATTTAAGTGCAGCAAAGAACAAACATAGATAGGAGGAGGACTATGCTCATAGATGTTCTCTTTTTGCAGAATTGGAGATTTTGTTTGCAGATAGATGCCATTTGGATTCAGCAGGATCTTTGAAAGAAAATATAGCATACTTTAATATAGACATTCTTTAATCCTGAATACTCACCTTATTTTTAACCTGCTCAGCTGGTTTAGAATAGCTTTTTTAATAAAGGTCTGTTTTCTTTTCCTAGTGTGCTGTTATATATGTATAGGTGTGTATTTTGGGATTATCAAGTCAGTTGAAATAAAATACTAATTATGTTGGGACATAGCTGCACTATATGTATAATAGACAGAAAATTGAAATTTTTTCACCTATAGGAAACTCCCAGTACAATCAAATATCTGTAGACTAAACATGTTTCTTAGAAATCAAAAGGAAAATAAAAATCAATCCCATCCATTCCAACTGTGGCTTAGAGAGACAATTTTGCGAAGTTCTGAAAGCTCCTTTTAACACCATGCCTCTCCTGCTTGTGTTGCTTAGACTGCCCACAATCATGCTCTCGTTTACAGGCCTGACATGACTGATTTCACCAGAAAAGTTATCCATTATGGATGGCAGGAGATAAACCCATCAAAAGGTGTAACAAACAAATAAGAACTTGTTTGAAGAGTGGCATTATCCAATTTCTGTCAGGAAGTGTGAGCAAATAGCCAAGAGTTTATCGTATTTATGAAGAGGAAGACTGTTTGGAAGTAGATTTTTTTTTTCTTCTTTTAAGGTCGTGTCTTTAATCTGGAGCTGCAGCAGTGGATTTTATTTTTTTTTTATAAATGGTAGGTTTTATCAGGAATACAGTAAAGCATTTTACCAAGTTATCTTCCTCACATCAGCGACATGAAACTAGAAGACTGGAAATTCTTTTCCTCTCTAGTTTCCAATAACACATGTCAGTATTTGCTGTCACAAATGGATGGTGGCTTCACTCCTCTTGCCCCTCCCCTGCAAGACAACAAGTTTATAAGCATTTGTATATAACCGTATAAAAAGCACACATGTACATTAGACAAACTATTTACTTCGTCTCATTTTTCAATGTGTGTTTTATTATATTTTCTAAAAATTTTTTGCCTATATAGATTATAGGAGTAATTCAGCTTAAATGTATAGGATAGTATCACATCTAGTAAAAGCAAACTTTCAGAAGGAACAGCTAAATAAAGATGTAGATAATTTTTTAAGGTTTCTGTTTCTTACATTCACTTTAAAATACTCCAATAGTTTTTTGTCCAGAAAGTTTCAAAAATATTTTATTACCTGTTTAATATTTCTCCAAATATTTTGTTTCTCTGTAAGTAAAAGAGGCTCAACACCCTCTCTTCCTCCAACCAAAGCAAGTCTTCTTTACCACAAATTATATTGTGCTTATCCTAGAAAAACTTTCTCGTTCTGAATGTTGGATTCATATACCTTGCCTTGTCCTAGTTACAAGCCTATCAATATATTTTGTTGTTAAATAACCAGGGTCCTGATACCTATTTTGGCCCACATTCTCATGTTCCTCATGCATTGGCTTTAAATGTGAGTTATTCAGGAGTACAATCAGCAGGATTTTCTGTCCCTATTTATGACTGGAGAACCAGATCAAGCCTGGGATTTGGGGCATATTTGTAGCATACCTATGGTTCTTCTCTTCAAACTGCAGAACTACTAGTGTTGTGGTAATCTCTGATATACAAGTTATTCTTTGTAGACAGGATAAATTAATGAATGACCTTCAGTTTAAGAACATGGCTTTATAAAGTGTATCTATTTCCACTACATATCCTTTGCAGAATTTTCATCACTTTCACTAATCATTGAGTCCCACTATCTCTGTACAGACTTTAGTGTCCTGGGGGTGGAGGCAATATACACATAAAGTTATATTTTTATAAAGTAATATTTATGGGCCCTTCTAAGATCCACCAGCTGAGACTGGTAAAGTAAAAACAGTAACCAGAAAAGCGGAAACAGCATTTCTGTGCTTCCCCTCGACTATCTGTGAATAACTTGGTACAAAAGAGCACTGCTTCTAGGATCTGTATAATCAATGCTAAATTTGTAGAAGTTCCCATGTTTCTTACTAAAACAATTCAGGAGTCTCTACGGTTGGAGTAAGAGTTAGAGTACATTGTATCTGAGGAATCAGTACAAAGAGATGCAGATGTTGTGGGTGAACCTCTACTAGTGGTTCAGGTGGTGGTTTCAGCGAAAGCAGTGTTTGGTTTGTGCTGGGAGGTGCTACCTGTTGGATCTCCGTTTGAGAAGGTGTAGCCTTGCTGAACATTGGTCACTGCACAGCAACTAGGAATATCGCAGCTTGCAGAAAATTACAAATAATCTGAACATTAAACATTTGCTCTATCTGGAACTCTCGGTTATCAACTGATATTTTTCTACATGAATGTACTGACTATCAGCATCCCACATAGGAAAATAGTAATTTCTGACCACATTCTGCTGCTGGATGGAGTAGGTTGTTCAATATCAACATCACTGAGCTGTAACTGCTATTGTAGTTTATCGAAACTAGTGAAGAAGGAGGATATTTTCAGCTACTAACCATGCTTTTTCTCTCTCTCCTTTTCTCTCTCTGTCTTATTCACAAAAAAGATAAAGTTTTTGGTGTTCCTATCTTGATACATTCTGTAAGAATTTAAATGTAATAAAATTATAATTGCTGAATCCCTCACATGTGCATAAGAAACGTATATTAGAAGTTGGATATACCTACAGCAGGGTTGCTTAAGAAAACTGAGTGCAATTTATTGTAAAAGACATGTATTTGTGACCTCCACTCCCCATTTACCTGATACTTGTTTAGAAGTAGCACTTCTGCTTTGAACTGCCGTGAAGGAATTATACCGCTTGATGTATACCTGTGAAGTGGTTATCTTACAAAACCAACTAAGACAGTAAGTTACAAAGCACCAAAGACCTGAAGAGATTGGATTAGTAAATCACCTCATTCAAATAAAAATGTATTTCTCACTGGCTTCCAAAAGACAGTAGATTATATTTTGATATAAAACTTACATATTATATACATGTTTATATAGTACCTTTAATGTTATTTACATATTACTGTATATAATACTACATAATGTCTGGTGGGTTAGAAAAAAAAGTATAACTGTGAGGGACAGGTCTGATTAAATTCTGATATTGGTACACAGAAGGATACTGTTTATGGAGAAAGAAAACATTCTCAGAACTGTAGTTTTGGTGCTATTTGTGCTAACTGTAATATGGATGAAAAAAATATGGTTAGAGAATTTCTAAAACAAGAAGGGAAAACTTTCCTGCAAAATAGAAGTATTTCTTTCAAGTTACTTGTGTAAAAGAGTCTGGACAGAAACATGAAGTGTTTAATGACGTGCCTGAACATCAAAGCTTAAAAGAGTAATTGGAGTCCTTATGCAGACCTTTTATAATCAGATCTTTTTTCTTCTCTGTCTCCCATCTTTCTATAGCCTTTATACCTCTCAGTGATCATGGTTTTAGTCCAGTCCTTGTTACATTGTATGCAACAAGGACTTCAGATAATTCCTTATGCACCTGAAGTTTCAAACAGTGTTTTATTTTATGGGCAGAAAGAAAAGTGGGGGGAAATATAAACAAGTATACATAAATTTCATTATTATATTTGTTCTGTTTATTCTGTTCTCTTTATCTATTCAGCAAGTAGAAGGCATATCAAAGTAGATTTGAGTCCTATTTTCTAAACGATATCTTCTAAATTATTTTATTTTATCATTATTTTAGGAAAACAAAAAATCCCCCAGAAATAAATATTGACTAATTTCACTATCTCTGTATGCCATTCTTATCAGGAAGGAAGGAGGTCTTCAAGATGGGTAGGACTTCTTTTTTTTCTGTAACTGAATAATTAACAGACACAGGTACACATATAGACATATACCATCTTTTTACACAAGAAAAAAAAAGTCAGGTTTTAAAAGGGACATAATTAACCTTAAATTCTGCTGCTGTCTGGAGAATGTCTGACAAGATGAGATAGTGCCTAACTATTTTATATTAAAAGTGAAGAGGTGGAAGTAACTCTGTACCCAGTCCCATCAGTTACCTGAAGATGAATAACTGAGAATCCCTTCCTGCAGCGCCAATCAATTTGTTGCAATGGTAGGTTTTGTTGAAACAATAACAGGTTTTAGGAAGTCTACAGAAGTGTGCCTTTGTTCACACCCTTTAAAATTCAGTGAGGAATATTCATGTCTGAAGGTATGCGTCACTGATTATTGTGTGAATGTGGTTATCTGTCTTGCAGATACTCACAAAAGCCAGGCAGTAATCCCAAGGAAATACCTTTTTCTAATTTAATTAACAAATTTTATTAAGTCTTATAACCGTCTTGTAACCAACTTTGTCCCCATAAGGACTTTCTGCCTTCTCAAAGAAAAATCTTTTTGTATTATTTATACATGTGAATGAAGCCCCTGGCTCCGAAGTCCTTTGTATGTGAATGAATTTCTGTACCCACATGCCCAGATTTATCCCATAGCTTCTGGATTCTGGCCAGAAATACTCTCCATTCATGAAAGTGCTGAAGATACTTTCTAATAGTATGCGTAATAGATTTGGCATCTTTTCTATTTTAGTATTCTGCAATTTGCAGTATAAAGCTTGTGGTGTATATACACATGCATACAGTGACATAAAGACACTGCACACTGTATCTGGATCTTGTGAACCCCACAGATTGTAAATTAAATCATTTAATATTTGAATTTTAGACTGGGCAATATTTTCCTTGTTTAGGACAGCAGTTTTCTGATTAATGTTTTTAATTTTAAGAATGTCTAATACACACAATAATAAAAGTGACAGTTCAGCTTATAATGAGTTAAGGATGTTTCTGAGAATACACAAGAGGTTTTAAAGAGACTTCCAAAGTTTATTTTTACAGAACAGAAGCCCACAAATTAACCCAAATACATTTTTCTCATCTTTTACTGTGTTCGTGTATCTCTAGCTTTAATAATCTCAACATTGCATTTATGAATAGTTCTTCCACTTTCAAGGCTGCATTCCAGTTAAAATAGTAAAATAACATTAAAAGAGTAAAATAATATTTGCAATTGACTGCAGGGATAACTAGGAGGAAAGTAACACACACAGGATTATGAATGGTACAATTTCATGAAAGTTAATAACAAAAATAATATACACCGAAAGAATGAAAGTAACTCATATATACACACCACTTTTTTTTTTTTTTTAACTCCCACAACTTTGATGTGTGTCAGTGGCGCTGCCCTTCATAAGGTCCCCATTTGGACCTGGTTTACACCTTTCTCTGTTGTCTCACTTTTCTGGTGCTAGAGAAGGAGCAAGGCTCCTTTTTGTCCTTTCGTGTTAGTCCTTAACTGATGTGGAGGATCTCTGTTCTGTGAGGTGGAGCACAGCATTGTCCTCAAGTATTCACCCCAGCCTCTCTGTGTCTGGCCAATTCCAAGTGAGATGAATCTCCTGCAGTACAAAGAAGTGTCTTAAAACCAGTTGTCCAATAAAATTGTTCTGTTTAATACTGTTAGCTTTACAAAAGCAGCTTTTCAGATGTTAGTCCTTTCTCAGCAGAGTTCACAGACAATGTCAGGAAATAATAGCCTGTGTCAGTGGAGATTGTGCCTTGTGGAAGTATATGTATTAAATGTAGGATGGACAGCAGCCTCTATCCCCATGCAGAGGTAAACATAAATAAACTCCCACTGTGTTTTTTCTGTTTTCCCTGGCTGACCTCCACTGTTGTAGCTGAGCTTTCCTCTTGTGATATTTGCCAGGTTATATAAAAGAGATGTGCCTCCTGGCTGAAATGATGAAACATCAAGCCTGTTCTCAGGTTGTGGAAGCCTGATGGATGTGAAACAGCTGGTGGTCTGTGGCTGGGCTCTGAAAGGAAGTCTGAGAGATGCAATTGGTGCTCTGGTTAAAAGATGAATACATTTTTCTGCTTTAGGCTGATGTATAGGAATCTGCACAATGTAAATTTGCTGATTCAGATATTTTTAAGAACATATATAGAAATGATTTATTGGAGCGGAACATTAGAAAATCAAAGTGGCGTTTAACATACAAAGTGGGCAATATATTTTAAAAATGTGTAATATTTTTGCTTTTTAAATATCTGGCATCTGAGGTAGCCTGTGCTGCAAATAACTGAACTATGCAGATCTTACTAGAAAAAAAAAGTACAAAGAAGGTTACTGGGAAAGAAGAGGGGAGTAGTGAGGGAAGCATTTGATATGAAGAGGACAGACAGTGGAAGTCTGTGATGCAGGTGAGAAGTGGTGAGAGAGAATTTGAGGAAGAGCCACCAAAAAAAAGCAAGGAAGTGCTGTCACTGATGATGGACAGCAGGCACAAAACCCAAGAAAAGACAGCGCTTAAGTGTCCTAGATACAAATAACGTAGTACTGGTTGTTGGTTTGTCTAACAAGTGATACATAATTTTCCTATGAGGCTGATTTCATAGAGGAAAGAAAGTGAGAGTATGTTATCAGGGAATGCGCTGGAAATGAAAAGCTTAGACAGCTTTAAAAGCAACTTAAATGAAGTAAGTGAGGCAGAGGTAAGACTTCTTTTCCTAAGGGAGTGAAGTTGGTCAGACAACAAAATGAAAGAACAGTATTAGTTGGGGAATCACAGATCACAGAAGAAATAAGGATAAAATTAAATAACATTAGATTTATTCTGAGAATATTTCAGAATAATCAGATAAAGGACAGGCAGGTTAGAAATATAGAATGCTTGACAAATATATTTACTTCACTGGACAGAGAAGACTTTGGAAGAGAGATAAGGTTCTGCTGAAGTCAGTGTACAAAAACCTTCAACAAAGCCAGCATTGCACTCAAAGTACACAAACCATGCAGAAGAGTTTATTAGAAATCAGCAGACAGCATCCTAATGAGCTAATAAAAACGAGCAAATAGTTTAGAAGTGTAGAGACAGGAAACAGAATAAACTTCAAGTAGAAGCTTCAGAATACTGATCCCAAAGCTCAGAGAAGTTGCCTGTTTTCCTAGTGTTAAACAGTTATTTGACACCAATTGGTAAATGAAGATCTACAATGTTGTTGGTTTGTTTTGGTTTTGTTTTCATGCATATACAAAGCTGAATACGCATTCAGAAAATTCAGATAAGTGGAATAGCGGGGGGAGAAATGCTAAAGGCGAATGTAGTAGGACTAACGCGTTCATTGAACACGGGGGATCTTTTAACCCCATTTTCTCTCCGAGCCAGAGCTGCCGCGGCGCAGGGTGGTTTGGGCAGCCGGGGGTGGTTCGGCCCGCCGGGGGTGGTTCGGCCCGCCGGGGGTGGTTCGGCCCGGGGTGCCGCGGGCCGTGCCGGGCAGAGGACGGGCGGACAGGCGGACGGGCGGCGGTATCTCCCGGGGCGGTCACGGGCGGCGCCGGGCCTGGGCTGGGCCCAGGGGCCGGCCGGGCCGGGCCGGGCGCGGAGGCGGGCGGGGGAGCCGCGGAGGCGGCCGCTGGCAGCTCCGCGTACAGCCTGCACCGGCTTGCACGGCTGCCGCGCAGCCCGGGGAGGGAGGGGCGGCTCCGGCCCTTCGCCCGTGCCAGGGCGCCTGGTATCCCCCTGGCTGTTAAAACCCAGCTGTTTTCCCAGTAAAGGAAGGGGAGAAGAGCCGGCACGCACCCTTGGGTCCCTCCTGGGATCCCCCCTCGTGCTCCCCGCAGCCGCGCGCCGCTCCTGCGCCGGCGGCGAGCCCGGGGTCCGAAGCTTTTTAGGCGTTATTTAGCGCTGGAGTGTATTTGCCTCATTGCGTTGCTCTTCTGAACAGGAGATGCTTGCTTGGACTTTGAAATACCCCATTGCCTCTCTCTACCCAAAATTCATATAACTGGTGGGCTTTTACAGCCACGATTGCTGAAAGTCCCGGGAAAACTTTCGTGACTGCACTACTTTCCCTACGTTTCTACCCCAGGTTACGGACAGCACAAGAAGAGGCAGCTGCAGGGAGCATTTGTTCAATTTTTGCGGTATAGAGCTTGGCACATTACGTTAAATAACTAATGAGAGGAGGGTGTAAACTGGAGAGTCCGAAATGCTGCTTTCAGCTGTAGGTTCCTCTGAGCGGTCCGTCACACAGCACGACACGCTGTTTGCAGAGACGCCAGGCAGTCAGGGAAGGGAGTGCGTGTCCTGAAATGTCTCAGGAAGACTGAACAGAGGACAATCCTCAAAGCCCTTCGAGCATGTCCAGAGGGAAATGCTAATAGGTATGCAAAAATATATAATATGAAGTAGAGCTGAAAATAAGCATGTTTTGTCAGAAGAGTCGTGGTAATGATTTGTGTATGTATAAATTGCAGCCCGTTTAAACACAGACGACCAGATTGAACTTTGATTGTTGTGAATACAGAACACATTCTCGTTTATGTTTGGCTGAAAATCGTTATTACTTTGCCTATAATTGCCATAATTTATCATATTGTTAAAATTTGCCAGTAACATGGTACTATTTGTCTACAGTTCCACTCTAATTGCACATAATTAATTATTCACTTTGCTCAATTGCTAATTGCCTTTAACATGCACTTAAATATAAACATAAAAATACCACTTCAAAGAAAACAGAAAAATAATTGGTTGAACTTCTTATATCAGTTATAATTCTGGGTTCTTAGAGTGAGGGATTGGTAGAAGTATTAAAACAATAGATCATGACTTTGTAAATCATGAGGCTGGAATTCCCATGCTTGGTTTCTGTACATTTGAGTGTACTTCAGAGCTACATAACTAGGTAAATTGTAGTGTATGAGGTGACAGGTTATAAGGAGGAATAAAGAAAAAATATGATTTAAAATGTCAGTAATCATATTCTTACCCCTTTGAAAATACAGACTTTATTGTCTGGAGGCTGAAGTAGGTCAGGCCCCAACCTTGACACGGCAACACTTGCTAATAAACGTCTGGTTTACAGCACTGTCAGATCCACAGCTTTGCCCTTTCTGGTGAAGGGGTCTTGCACAGCTGTAGACAAAGCAAAAAACACTTAGTACTTTCTCAGTGCATCAGCGTGAAGAAATAAGACTTTGTATGATTTAGATCAAAGTTACTCCTTTAAGTGCAATTTATAACACCACGCTTAGAAAGAACCAGATCATAGTCTAAGCAGAAGAAAATAGTAGCGTCAAAATATAAAGTAATTTTTCTGAAATCAACTATCCGTAGAACTTAGAAGTGTTTTATAGTCAGGTAGTTATTATAATTGAACAAATACCTGTTCAACCCTGGTGCATATGTACATGCATGTGTGTATGTACGTATGTGTACATTTCTAGACCTGCAGTCTGGGATAAGTTTGAGAGTCTATCCAGTCTGGATTTAGTGTGCTGTATATTAGTTTGCATAACCAGCATGTCTCGGGTATTACTAGGAGGGGCTGTTGCAAGAGGGCTTGTCAACAAAGCTGGGGCGTTTTATTAGCTTAAAAATACCAAAAAAAAGTTTATATGTATTTTATAATAATTATTTTGAGAGCAATACTAATTGGAGAAAATAGTTTAATGGACTTATAAATGGATAAGATGATTGTAGCTGACTTAGGATTCAGAATACCATCCCATTTTCATTCTCGGTATGAACTGAGATTCTATTGTACAGTACATAAATGATTTTCCTTGGCTTTTTAAAAGGCAGTATGTATTAATATTTTAAACTGAAGTAATTGCTTCTTGTTCAGCAATGGGTTTCATTTATGAGTGTTTATCCCTAGCAAATGGAAAGTAAGGTTAATCTAAGTTAAAAATGGATTCTTTAAATAGCTCTAATTACATTCTGTTTATATTTGTATGTTTTAGACACTTAAGATTTAATCGGTAGCAGTTCTAACAAACCGTAATGTTTATTAGCTGGTTTTAAATTATTGTTATGGATGGTAGTTCAATGAGAAAATAAATGATGATTTGTCTACTATAATGCATGGTAAATAAAAGATGGACCAACATATAAAAGAGAAATTATATATTATATAATTTGATTTTTATATTAGATACATACAGGGAATGGAAGAAAACTTGAAAAACTGCTTCCGTTTCTCATTTCACTTACACAGATTCTTTGTGATTTTGCATGTTTGCTTGTTTGAATCAAAACTTTGGAGTGTTATTCTTCTTTTAACTTCATTTTGCATCAATCGTAACAATTTGTTATTAGGTACTGGTACTCTCTTAAACACTATTAACTGTACACTCCCGAATCATCTCTTGTAAACTAGATTTTCAGTAGCAACTGAAATTACTATTAGCAATTATACAATATTGAAATGATCAGGTACAAAATTATTACTGAAGCCTGTATTTTATTATGTTGCATAAACACTGTGCAAATAAGGAGATGAGTTCTTAGATAACCAGTTTTGTTTGGTTGGTTTTGGGGTTTTTTTTGCAATTAATACATCAGTAGAAAGACATAATGCAAAGGAAATAGTAATCTTAAATCCACCTTTAGCTAGACTTGTCTAGGTAATGTTTAAGGACTGACTGATAATGAATTATCTTAGGTTGAGTATGATATTTAATTAGATCACTCTTGAAAAATAAATTATCAAAATATTTTTAAATCAAATACTTTGAAGTGCAGTACTAAAATACACTAAATGTTGAAAGGTGGAAAAAAATCTCAGTTCTTTTAACTAAAAAGTAAAGAATCCACAGTGAAAATGAATCTGGATTATATTGGCGTTACATATCTGTAGGCGTTCAGGATAGAGTTCTGCTGTTCAGGGTAATACTGGAACCAAAACCTGGTTACTTGAACACATGGCGCCAGATTCCCTGGTTGGCTTTGCAATGTTCTTGTGATTTCTGGAAACAGGTTAGAAAGAGGCTATTTCAGTACATGTTTGCCTGGCAGTGCTCCAAAAGGTTGAGCTGTTCAGGATTATCAGAACACCCTGCCAAGAAACGCCTGACGTGCTGTGTGTGATCCTGGGACGATGGGGGTGAGTGGGCAGGGGGTGCCAGCTCCGGATCAGCAGAATTCTTCTTCCATAAGGGCAGTCTTTAGCAGTCAGCAGCGTTCTGTTTGCCTTTTTCAATACGATTTTTTTGATATAACTGAATTCTATCAATCTAAAAATGGGCAGTGGTACTATATCTTTGTTTAGTGTTTTGAACCGATTTTCTATGGACACAAAGTCTTGCAGTCACATTATGCACTTGTGCATTTCCATCTACTTCCCTCCCACCTCCTCAATTACTTTGAAACACGAGTGCTTCAACTAAATTTAGCAGGGGCTAGAGGTCTCAAAAATAATTATGTTCTTACAAGCTCCAGGAAAAGAGAACACACATAAGCTTTGAGTGCTCCGTTAGAGACAAAACCGGTAATAAGAGATCAATCCCAGTTAGACACTGGAGAATCCATGTGGTGGGAAAAAAAAAATCTCCTAACTGCAGGAAAACCTTCAGAGTTTCCACCTTCTTAAACAGCTAAATCTACCACTAGTCACAGTCATATTGGAAAACGGTTAATTTTTCACCTGGTTCTTCAGAGTTAGTATGCTACGAACTGTTAGAGGAAAAGAACACCTCTGAATTGGTTAAAAAAAATTGATGATTAATCCTAAGCTATTCACTGGTGATACTGAAAACATTCTTTGAAATATACAATTTTTACAATCTGCAGAATTATTCTGCTGCTATTGCAGTTACACTGTTTACTCAGACATTAAATGGAATAGCTCTTTTCTCCTTGTTAAGCTTATTTGATCTGAAAAAATTAACAAGGTTTAATGAAATATAACTTTGAATTAGTTGATTAAAGCTGAGTCGCTTAAAATATGTGATTTCCCTCTGTGGTTCAGATAATCTTCTTTTCTTATCTGATCCACAGTTGTTTAAGGCCTTATGGAGATTTCCAAGTTACTAGTAGAATATAAAATTAATTTACGCAAATCTATTTTGCTTTAATTTCCCCAAATAAAATGGTAAAGTTCTGACTATAAAGTAAGGGTTTGCCTTTGTGTATATGAATAATCTTGATTTTCTTACTGGAAGTTGGCTGTGGCAGGGAATTGTCTGCTGTTAAAAGAAGTGCTGCCAGAAGGTTAAATAATGTAGTTTTGGATATTTAGGGCTTGCTTATTCTCTCTCACAGAAAAGATTAATAAAGGCAGTATTACTGAAATTATTAGATTGTGTCCTCTTCCCCTGCAGGGAGAGAGATTTTTACTTACAATAAAGAGGAAAATTCAGACAAAATTCCATTACAAAGAAGACAACCGTTGTACAGCTGGAAGAGCTCAGCTTTGTTCCTATAAATAAATATTCATGGAAGACTAGGACATTGTATATACTTCTTAAATTTAGCTTTGGATCTGGTTGCCAGCTATGTAAAACAGATGCCAACATCTCCTCGACTTTGCTCAAGCCTAATTTTAGAAATTTCTTCCTCCTTTAGGCCTCAGATTTTTTTTTCCATTATAGTGAAAGTAAAAGCTTTCTAACCTTAAAGAAAGACATGGATTATAAAAGGTTTGGCCCACAGAAGGCATCATGTCCTGCTGAGGGAGACACTGGCCAATATATTGCTGGAGGCTAACGCAGGCTTCTGGAAGAGTATTTCAGGACATCTGCCCTATGCTGCCGCTCTTCCAGAAGTGTCTGTTGTTGGCCACTGCTGGAGGCAGAACCATTGGGTTAGGTCAAGAGTTAGTCTAACATGCTGCACCTGACTTTATATTATGTTTCATGGTCACTATCTCAAAGTGTATCTCTTTCCATTTTGCTTTCTGAATAACTCTAATGAGGTATGTTCCAGAACTCCTTACAGAAGATTAAATCAGAAATTTAAACCTAGTGGGAATGCCTTAAATGACAGTTCTTCATTATTTGAGGGATGGTCTTTCTCAATCTGTTCATGTTGGAACTGTTCTATTTTGTATAAATAGTTAATCTCATGGTAAAGGGGAAAGACTGATTGCTTTGATGAGCGTAGTACTCAGTTGAGGTGTTTGGTCTGATTTAGGGAGAGAGAGCACTTGAAGTCCTTGCCAGATGGTTGCCTCAACCATTGGCCTCTTGTATGGTTCTGGCAATCAGTTCCTTCTTAGAAATATTCTAGTTGGCATTGGGTCAGGTTCCTTGCTATAGATAATAGTTGTTTTCCCAACACAGCCAAGGTACAGTTTTCAAAGCCTTAGAGAAAACATTAGTTGGGCTCTACTCTGATATATTCAGGAAAAATGGTAAAGGATTGATTAAGATTAAAGGTCTTAATTCCAAGGAAATGTGGAAGGGGTGAAGGAAACTTCTTGAATCTTCTGAAAATATGGTAGAGAAGTGCCACTACACACGTTTGTAGGGAGGCGTGCTAGTGGCCTCATGAAAGAAGGAGAGGTGGCAAAGAACTTGAAGCTGAGCCGTGTACACCATTTAGGTTAATTCCTGTAAAAAAACTAAATACGTGTAAATCAAGCAGGACAAAGCTAATCTAACAGTTACCACATTTACCATATTATTCTGTCTCTCTATGTACATCTATATATCTAATACATGTTGAATCTCATCTAGACAGGGACATCTTTTTTAGATTATGATTACATTGTTCCCTTGTATATTTACATTTTTAAAACAAATTCAGTGTACCTAAGGTCATATTTTAAAGTCTGTCCTCCGTGCTGTCACTCCTAATGACTGATGCTCATGGATTCAGTATTGTCTCACGTGATGACACTTTACCATGCTGATATGCTTCTTCAACCCACCTTGGAAGTTACGTTAGCTCACTATAGATTTTGCACAGAAGATCAAATAGATTTAAATTTATTCACATGCCCTATGAATCTGGTGATGTTTTCTTCTTTTGTTTTGCAAACCTGACATTTACTTTCCAGTCCCCTAGCTTGAATAGAATTTGCAGTTTGAGAAAGGAAGAGAGAAAAACACAACAGTACCCCTTACCACTTCTCTCTGATGGTTCTTTTTCTGTTGTTCTTTTCGTTTGCCCTGTCTTATGAAATCAAGTCTTTCAGCTCTGAGATCAAAAATTACTAAAAACTCTTCATTTTGACTGAACAGGCTCTGCTCTACCAGAATTATTTGCCTTTTAAGATAGCTAATTGCATACGATTAATATTCCTTGCCTTATTTGCCTGCATTCTTCAAATTCTGAGTGAAAAATGTTCCAAGACAAAGACTTATTTTCAGCATTTTAGAAAGCTGTTCAGATAGTGCATCAACAACATCTCAGCAGGTGGAGGTCCCATATGATTCCACCATTCAAGAGAACTTCTTTCATATGTGATTAATTCCAGGACCCATTTAATCCACCACATTATGGTGGTCAATTTGGGACATCTGTGCTGATGAAAATGACTTTTGATTGTACCTAGATGGCTTTTACGTGCAGTACTCCATGCCGGCTTACTCTCCAGTTCAAAGTGAGATAAAATAGAGTCCTTTTTCTGGATAGGGCTTTTTTTCCTGGCTGGCTAATCAGCATTTATATGGCTTATATTGAATTATCTGGTTTCTAATCCCTGATTCAGGAATATTCCTAGATACTTCTAGGTATTTTGCTTTTAAAAATCAGACCGGTGGCGTTAGATTTTATTTATTGTTACTCTTTCTATGGTACATATTAACATGTATCTCTGCATTAATAAACAAATAATTTATCATATGCATATTGTCTCACAAAAGCAAGTAAATATGCACAAAAACAGATGCTCTGGCCAGAAACTTTAGTAGGTTCTGTATTAGAAATGGACTACGTGAATAAAGTATTCTTTAAAGCCAACGTGTGTTGGAGAGTTTACATTGTTCCTCACTTCCTAAACTCTGAAATTCACCTTTCAAACTGATTTTCAATGTGCTGGCCATCTGGGTGTGAACTACATTGCTATCGCAGCCAAAAGCTGGACTGTAAAATGGCTCTTTAGCAGTAAATGCCTGGGTGACTACCTGATAGAATGGTACAGTCTATCGTAACTAATAGACCCAGCTGATACCACTCAAAAAAAAAAAAAAAGTTCAAACTTAATTTCCAGCTTTAGTTTGTCTAGTGGTAATTCCCACACTCTTCCCTCAGATTCTTCTATGCTCTCAGGCTTCTAAACAAATTGTAATTCTGGCCACCCTTCTGTGTGATGATTAGAAAGAGAGAGAAGAAAGAAAACAGTTTGATGATATAATATAAAAATGTAGTAGAGGAATTTTTATGTTGTTGCAGAAACTTTAAGCTGAATTTAAAGACTAACATTTCATAAGGTAATGATGTCTGGGAAGTGTGAAAAAAGTCATGCAAATGGAAACATTAAGGTTTTGGGGAAAAGCTGAAATAAGAACATGGTCAGAGAAGTCTATTAGGAATTTTTTTTTTAGCTCCTGTGTGTGGGTTGACAGTATACAATGGAAGGTAAGAATTCGTTGTCAAGTACAGTTAATAGCAGTACTTTGAAAATGTTTATTGTGTACACTTGCATTGTTTTATAGCAGCTTGAAATGTATCATGAGACATTAATCTCTTGATTGCAGGTGTTTATGGTTAATTACTATATCTAAATTTCATTGTTATTTCCATTTATACAAAAATAGATAATATCTGGGAACTCTTTTTACTTCTAATGTTGTTTTTCAGACTCTGAAATTGATCTCCTAAGGTTATCAAGACAGAAGTTAAAACATTGCTTACTAAGTCCTATAACCATAACGTATGAAATACCACTTATATTTGCCATATTCACTGATAGAGATTAACACTTGAGACAAATATGATACAGACCTCAATTACTATTCAAATTTCTACAGTTTTAAAAAAGAGTATTGCTTAAAAAAATCCATGCAAAAACTCTTGCTGAAAAGATCACAGTACTGCACAAAAGGAAGTCAGACCTTCAAAAAATGTGAAAAAGTGCAAGGGAAGAAAAAGAAATGTGAGCATTAAGTACAAAAAACACTTTCTAAAAATGTTTTTTCCTTAAGAAATCACAAAACTTGTCTGTAACTTAACCATTTTGTAATGTAGAATGTTTTAGCAAATTACATTCTTTGCAGTGAAACCACAACCAGCCAGAAACTGTTTTAAAACATTGTTTTATTTTCCTTTTTAAACACTGGAATGTGTCACCACTTGCAGCTTTCTTTTACTAATCGCTATACATGTGTTTCAGTTTCAGCATCTGGGAACAAAAATTGTTTAGCAACGGAATTTGTTATGGTCAGTGTGCTAACTGAGATCAGGAAACTCCTCTGCTTCCAGTTCTTCTTGGTTAATTATTATAGGAGGCTGCTTGAATGAGTACAAGACAGAAGAACAGGACCATAGTTTTTTTGACATTTGGGAATTCAACTGAAAAGTCAAATATGCCGTTAAATAGAGGAATTTCTAGGAAGAACTGGGGCCTACCTTTGAATTTCTTTGAATCTTTAATCACACTCCTAGGTGGCACCCATCATATTTCTTGGAGAGGTGTCCTGTTTGAAAGTTTAGACAGGCCCTTAAGTCTTCAACAAGCCAACAGACCCTGTGTATACTGGCTTGAGCTTATTTTGTTTTAAGCCATGAATGCATATTACGTCTCCTGTGAAATTCAATAATCTGCTCAAAAATTGATATCAGAACTGTACCATGGAGGTAATTTTTTTGAAAAAAAGAGAAAAAAATTGAGCAAGGTATTTTCTAATGTGTCTAATATTTTGAATATTGTGTTGAGGTCTTGAATATTTGAAGCCATCGTCTATTTAGATTTGTGCTTAATGCAGTAGTTTTTCTGGCTGAAACAGTTTTGCAGGTACAGTTTGTATTTTTGCACTGAAAACAAAACACATCGTCCTGCTGCTCATTCCCCTGTCTGGTTTACTGATACCTCTCTTTAACTGTCAATGACCATTACATCTTATTTACATTAAGATGATGAAAAGTCTCTTTTAGGAGATGCTGTCTTAAGAACCACAAAATGTTCTACCTTTTAAGTCCCCTTTTGGCCTCTTAGATGGCACTTGGGAATCAAGGAAAGTAGACTGTCTCAGTAACTGATTTTTTTAAAAATCAGTTTTTACTTTAAATAGACAATGTGATGCCCAAATTAAGATCAATGTAATGCAGCTATTATATGGTATGTGTTAGATTGTGTGGAATTAATGCTTTCTAGGATGGGGGGGATAATAAGGTAAACAAAACCAGAAGTTGGAGTAGGTATCTATGTTTTAAACTGAAAATTTACTTCCCAGAATGCTAATAGGAAATAAAGGCATAAGGGAATGACTTGTTTACCTTAATTCAGAATGTAAGTTTCTAAGGAGGTTACTGCACATCTGCAGATCAGAAATTTATCATGAAAACTGGTTAAAGGCCAGATGAACAGAGTCTCAGTTCAGAAATCTTATCACTAATAAAAAGTTATCCTAATCCAATACATTATTAAATTATCCCAAAGTAACTAATATATCCTGAAGACAATATAAAGTTATCCAAATCAAAAATCAAATTCAGCTGTTGCAACAGCTGGCTTCTTGCTTTTTCTGTTTTAAAATACAAGCTCATTTCTGATAGTCTTTTAATCTCTAATGTGTCTTGGTTATCTGATTTCCTTTTACTATAATTAAGGTAAGCTAGGTAATTCTGACCAACGGTTGTCTCTTATAATTGCTAAGGTAATAATGTGTTATCTTGTTCCATCTCTTAATATAGTCCTGTATTGATTCCTGTGTTATCTGAAGCTAAGCAATGGATGCAGGGCTCCTGAAAGGCTGAAGATGAAATGAGAGGTGCCCAGACCGGTATCTTTCTGTTTCTGTCTTCTAGTGATAAATTCTTCACAAAGACTGAAGATTTGATGCCTTGGTGAGCGTGAACATCTTCTGGCTATCTGCTCTCTGCAATCCCTCATCTCAAATTAACATTCTGTGTTCTTAACCCCACTCTTCAGGACTTTCCCTTCAGGATATTAGCTGTATCTCTGTCTCAGAGTAGCTGCTAGAACTCCCCTGTTCCAGTTCCTGGACGCTGACTTAGATATTTGGTCATATAGTATGATCTACCTTAGACATTTGGCCATATGGCACAATCTGCCTTAATCATCCAAAACACATTTAGTGCTCAGACACTGAATGTATCTCACAAGCAAGTCAGGTTTAAACAGCAGACCAAATAATATCATTTCTACTCAGTGACATTTACGTCAGTTTTACTAAAGGCATTATAGATGACTCAGTGCAAGTTAACAGGTAGGCTAATCCATTTCACTGTGGATTATTTTAAAATATAATATATAATTTATTATGAAATTAATAAAAAATTTTTATTTCAAAAATTAAAATTGAGTGATTCATTTCACACATATCAGCATGGGAGGTGTGGCAACAATTGTAATTTTCTTATATCTCAAACCATAAATTTGACAAAAATACAAGTATTGGTATGTTGTTTTCCCAAATGGTTTCATTTCATGCAAATAGATAAATACTATATCAATCTTAATTTTGCGTGATCTGAAAATAGTGGAAAGTTAAAGAAATGTGTGATTCTGAATCCTCCTTTGCATGCTTAGAATGAATTTTAGTCTCTTGTGGTGGGCATTTACAACAGGGTAAAACAGCCTTGAGTCAGGGAAATTCACTTACTTTACTGCCAGTTAACATAAGCTTTTAATTACCAATTCCATTATTGAGAAAGAAGGAAGACAAACAAAAAGTTAGAGAAAACATCTTCCCTTTACTCCAGACACCTCTCTTTCCCCCTTTGTCACCTCCAAAGCCTCACGCCGCATGTTGTACTTGGTCCCTTCGATGGGGTGATGGGTAGTCCCAGAGATGGGGGTCAGTGTGCAGCAGTTCCTGCCTTTTGCCACCCTTTGTTTTCTACTCCTTTCAGCTGCTCTGGCACAAATTCCCCCACAAGCTGCAGACTTTTTGTGGGGCATCTGCCAGCTCTGGCAGGGCTTCCTCCATGGGGACCAGCTCCCCTCAGAGGCTCACCTCATCCTGGGTTGTCTTCCATGTGTCTTTCTCTGCTTGGGTGTCTCTTGCCCCTAGAATTTATCACCCTTTCTTGAACATCTTTTCACAGAGGTGCTGTCTGCTCCCATGATGGGATCCAGCTTTGGCATGTGGTAGATCATTTTTGTCCGTGATAGAGCTGGCAGAAACCAGCAGTGCCCGGAGCAGAGCATCCCTGGCCTTCCTCCCACACATCATGCTCCGCACACCCCAACTAGCAAAGCTCTGCCTGTTACACCCAACACAGCGTTTTAGTGCATTTATAAAGGATGCACTGTTAAAATCTTGGAATAGCTTATTCCGTCATGGTCACAGTTTTTGCAAGAGCAGAACAAGCCTTATGGTAAGGAAGTAGTTAGAAATTTGATTTTTAAAAGACTGGTTTTTGTTAACACACTTCTGTAATCTTTAAATTTAGAAAATTTGTGTTTCCAAATCCAAATCTTCATCTCTCACAAGGTAAACAAGCAAGAGTTTCTGTTTTCATTAATCCTCATGTCACTGACTAGCACGGTATATCAAGCATATTAAAAATTCATTGTAGGTTATTTATTTCTGCTTCCAGATAGGTTCCAAATGTGGGAAATTCTCTACTTGTATTACTACTGCAATGTGCAGAAAGCAAAGTTTATGGCAGTCACTGCTTAATGATGTTTTCACACATCATTCATTGTTTAAATGCTTGGGGCAAACAGTGCTTAAATATTGTGTGCCACTCTTTTCCCCAAGCCAAGACTCTACTTTTGAACACATGCTATCAGGCTTTTGGTTTCTGAATAAGAAAAAGTGGAAATCTTAACCAGCTGCTGAGTTTGGAAGGGGAAAAAAAAAAAAAAAAAGGCAGCAATGTTTTTTTAAATGCTTATTTTGTTTTGCAAAAAACATATCCTCGTGGATGATTTGAGGCAGCTGTTCATGTAATGTTTTTAACCACGGTTGCCATCAGGCCCGCTGCAATTCTATCATTTCTACATCCTCAGACTAATACATTCTCCTGCTGGTCCTTGCAGGGTATCCTGGAGCAATATAACTCCATAGGTTGGACAGTGAGACAGGTAGGAGAGGTAGAACTTGCCTATTTTCAAATATGTGATTCAAAATTTTCCCTGTTAGATGATCAGTACAAACACTAATTAAACCATAAAAGCCTAGTTAGTTGCTTAGATTAATGTTGTGAATATCTTTTTCTTCATCCAACCTTAAGGAGGCTGTGTGGGAGCATCCATTTTGTTAGGGAAAGGACAGTGGTTGGGCACTTCTGGCTGTTACCTTAATTCTGTGAAGGAGATTGGTGTGACAGGCAGCAGATACAAGCCCAGGCTGCCACTTCATCTGTGCCCATAAACAAGGCTGTTGCAAGACCAGTCAGGTTTCCAAGACTCCTCCAAACTGGAGAAACATGTAGAAAGCAAATGTGTACATTGCAGTTATTTATTCTAGTGTAACTTTAAAATATAGCTGATGTGCCTTGTTAAAGACATGAAAAAATATTATTTTAAATAATTTACTCATTAACTCATAAGGTTCATAATACATCTTCATTCTTTCCTCTGTTTACACTGTAAAAGCTTGTGCATCCTATATGAATGATACATGCACTACTGTCTGTAAAAAGCCAGGCATATAAGCTGTTCTTTCTTGCAATTTTTTGTTTGTGTTTTTGTCTTTTTGCCATATTGCACAAAATCTGAATATTATCGTGTACAAAGGATTTAGAATACAAAGGGTCAGGGCTGCAAACAGTATCGCACCCAAGTTAATACTCTGTTGTTATTTTGCTCTTAGCATGCCTTGTTTTTTTATAAAGCTACTTCAACAAGATCAAAAATCACAGAATTAATTTTGGCTAGACCCAGTGATATGTATGTCTTTCTTTTTGTAATATATGTGATATATAAGAACAAACCAAACAATTAAAAAAAAAAAAAGGGCTAGTTTTTTAATATCTCTCTGAGTACCTGAATGCTTGATAAAACTCTTGTTTTCTTTTTTATTCAGATAGGCAGAAAAATCTCAATGCAATGGGTTAAATGTCCTAACACATCACCAGGCTTGTAACACTTACTATTAGTGTGAAACACTGTAAATTAAGATGGGCATGAACCATGTCTAACATCCATACAATTCAAGCACATCTACTTCATCCTGTTGTGTTACCATAAAACAATACCTTGGAAAAACTGTACTCTGTAAAGCCACTGAGTTCAGTGGTGCTTTTGATGGATTTTGATGAAATATAATAGATGAAACTTGTTATAACTCTATGCATTAATCTTTCCTTTTTGCTATGTCTTTCATGGATTCAGATCACAATTGAAATTCTAATTTGTGGTAAGATCGTGTTGGTTTGTTGGGTTTTTTTAAAAATTTCTGATTAGGTGTATTGGTTTGGGAGGGGATTATATTAACAATATATTCAATTATGAGATTTTTTTCTCTTATGCTTGACATTTCTCAAGGAAAGTAAAAAATTAACATTATTCTTTGGGAAGCATTAAAAAATGCCATTGAACTTCGATCCACTGCATTTTTCTGGACGATGCTGTACCACTGTTGGTAAAAGGAAGCCAGTATTTAGTACTGTGGGGAAAACACAAAATGAAAACCGAGTCATTACTCAGTGAAATCCTTTCACACGTTCTTTCTTGACTTACAGATATTGTGATTGTTCCAATTCTACCTAACTAGCATGAGCAGCCATATCATTTTTTGTTCAGTCCAAGGGAAATTAAAATAAGACATGACAATCAAGCAATTCAAAGGTAAACAGGTAAATTAAAGATGTCTTGTTATGGGTGATCTTCAGCTTTTTACCATATATTTTAATTGACACAAATTAGTGGTGAAAGTTTGATTAAAGTAGATTTTAAAATTTTGGTTTTACTTTGCACTTCCAATGACTTTTTACATTTTTCTACCTGAGTGGTATCTTTAAGTCAAGCACAAGTATTTCTCAGGCAGTTTGATTAGGTGGGGTGGGGTGTGAAGAGCAATTTCGTTAATATTTTGTGATAAAAGTGAATACTGCTGTCTTGCAACGGCCAAAAGTATTTTTTTATGTATTTATTTGTAAGCAATTCTATTATGTACTGCTTTGGTTTTATGCTTTAAGTTAATTGTAAAATTTTTTAAAAATGAAAAATACAGGACTAGGGTTTTGCCCATTATAGCCCAGTGTTCCCAGTATAAGGTAGGTATCATTGTCTGGAGGGATGAGTAATGTGGGAGAAAGTTTGGGGATAGAAAATTGATGTCATGGTCAAACAGAATGGAGAGCTGGGTGAGCCATGAAACAGTTTAAGAACCCTGGTCTAGCCTCTGAACTGAGCTTGACATAGTATCACTGAGTCATTATCAGTTTGGTGCCAGAGTCACCTCTCCTTCTAGTTCTGGAGGTACTGCGGTGCCAGGCTAATGCGTTATCCCACCACTGCTTGGTTTAAGCATCTCTTTTTCTTGAGGGAAGTTTATGCTGTCTGTCTCTTACTGGACACAGAAACTCTTGCTTTTCACTTTCTTTCGCTCTTCCATAAGGAGGGTGTAGCCTTCCCTTTTTAGAAGGCTTAATGAAGAAATCTATGAATGACAGTAGAGGATGGGTTGTGTCTTTCATGTTTCTAGCACACCCTCATAAAGATGCTGTACTTTGGCGGTCGTCCACAGCTCTGCTGGATATCCTGAGGTGTACAGCGCTTTTCTAGAAAACCTGAAGGGTTTGAAGGTGGGAAGCTTGAGGGTGTAAAGAAACCAAACCAGGCAACAGAGTCAAGTGTAACTAGAAATGCTTGAGAGGCAGAAAGACAATAATGAGGAAAAATGTCAGCTGCTAAAGAAAGAAAACTTTTTCCTGCCATCCTTCCCAGATGAGGTAGTGAACACTTTCATGCTACCTGCAAAGATGAGTTCTAAGTATTTGGGATATGAGGACATGAACAGTTATGCCACAGAAAGTAATACAAAAGAAGCAGAAAACCTGTAATTATCGCTTATGTTTTTGCAATACTTAGGTTGTTAAGGTCAACAAAAACCTGCAAAAAATGTAAATCAATAACATAGAGGAGAACAAGGTAATCCACTTTATTATTGAATAATGTACCATACACAGTTATTAGGCATGAGGGGGCAAGCCTTTTCACTGATAGGAGAAACAATAGCTGTTGCAGCACAAGAAAGAAAAAACACATTAGTTGGAGCCATTAGTTCTTGCCCATCCTCCTTTCTTCTCTGCAAGATTGAGAGCAGCCATCTTTATTGTGGTGGTTAGAAAAGAATCATTAAGAAGCTAATTGTCCAGTCTCACAAGCTTGCCGAGAAACCGAACCACTGAAGGCAGGTCCTGGTGGGTGAGTTAGAGTTGTGTTTTCCTGATGTGTTCCTGTTCTGTGGAAGCTTTTAGAATGGCAAATCTAGTTATTTCTCGCTGTGAGAAAACAAAGTAAGCTTATTCTTTGTTCTCATTTTATTATTATAAAGAATTGTTATTCCAAAGCTAACTTTGACTGACCAGTACTGTCTGTAATTTTTTTCAGAGAACAATTAATTTGATTAGGCTATACTCTAATTCTGGCATAGATGCTAATTCTAGTACATTTGATGACCTTCATAGCTTCAGGCACCCCAGTCAGATTAGGATTCCCCAGGAAGCTACAGGTCAGTTATACAGCAAGGAGCAGGCAGCAAGCTGGTGGAATGGGATTCCGGCTGGAGAAAACCAAACCTGTCACTCACTCTGAACCTATCATGCTACATTATGTAAAGGGAGGAAGACTTTTTTTCTCGTCGAAGCCTGATCTGTTCATTGCAGAAGTACTTGTGTTAGTAGGATCATTTAGAGACCAGTCTTTTGACTGCTTGAACTTCCAAGAAAATTAAGAGTCACTGAGGAATGTAGAGTCATGCCACTGAAAACAGCCAACTGTCTCTTCCTCTGCTGTACTGGAGTTAATCACTCTCTGAGGAAACTGGTTTAGTAAAAACACTGACAGTAAGTAAATCATCTGAGACTTTATGCATTCTAGTTCTGCTCACATCTTCCTCTTGGCAACTGCTCTTTTATTTAGGGGTGATTAGACTGAAAATGTGTCGGGGGGACACTGGAGAACAGAAGAAACTTGAACCTCTTTTTGAACTTCTAGTTTGTCCTTTTCCAAAGAACCATCCCAGGAGATCCAGTTAGAATAAGAAACATGCCACTTTGTACTAATTCTAGAGATAAATTCTTTGATTCAAAAAGGGGGCTCAACATGCATTATTTTTTAATCCAGACTAGGAATATATTGCCCATCCTAGGTCTTTGATTTGTTGAAAATTCAGCTTCCAGAATCTCCTCATTAGATTTTTCAGAGCACCTCTTAATCTATGAAGCATAGTGTCTTAGTTGTACCACTCATTACCAATGCAGAATTGTGCCCCTCTGTCTTTAGTACTGGAGACACTTGGCTGACCCACTGCTTGTCAGAGGAACAAAAAGAAATCGAAATCTGTTCATTTAGTTCTAACTGATATCCACCTACAGAAGTCTTTGATGTGCCAACCATAGAAATATTGTTGAACTCTGGTAGCCAAGAGCTTGCTTTCCACCACAGAAACTCCAGACATAAAATCTCATCAACAAATTTCAGATTAACAATTTCACTGCAAACCCGTCTCATACTTCAAGGGCTCAAACACAGAGGTGACATGGATCCTATCAGAGAGGTTGTTGAAGTTGTAAGAGCAATGCCCGTCTAGTAAGTAGATGGATTTGATGACAATGGCTGTTGAACTTCCACTAAGTACGCTACATTTTTGGTTTGGAAAAACAAAACATTTTTAATCTGATAGACTTAGACAATCAAAGTGAAGAAAGATGTAAGACATCCTATCACAGCTGTTTCCTCTGTCATTGTCAGTTTTAGCAGTTTTAGACTATTTCTTAGCTGTGACTCTTCTGATGCCAGAAACAGTTGTATGGCAGGAAATATCTGCACATCTGTATGGTATCTTTTCAGTGTCTACGTATTTGGGCTCTCAGAAGAGCATCAGTTGCTTTAGCACTTGTGCTAAACGTTGATTCTTTGCTCTACTAGTGGCGAAATATCACATTTTTAAATATGAGCAGCAAAGCCTGTAGCTATAGTTTGATGTATACTTGATAGCACCTTAGGAATGGAAAGATAAACACTCCTCATTCCTGCTTTTTTATATATTTAATATTAACATTGTGGGAGAAGGTTTTACAACAAGTAGAACAAATTGCTTAGAATGACACTGCCACTTCTGAGCAGTCTTTTGTGCCTTTATACTAACTTAATGAATTGTCTAACAATAGAACACATTTTCAAAATCATTCTGAAGATTTTAGCAATGTGTCACCAGAAGGTCAAGAGTAAGAGAAAGCAGAGCAGATTCCAAAGCTATTTAGTACATTTTATGACTGCCAACTGTTTTCTATGTATGCACTTTAAATCCAAGTCAAGTTGCAAATGAATTGATTCTGGTGATCTCAACTTAGTGCTATAAAACAGGATGTATATTGCAGAATTACTGCACATTTTGTCATTGTTATGGGAAATAGTTATGTGTAAGTGAAGAAGGCTGATATTTGCTCAAGCAGTGAGGAAGTTTCCCGATGTCTGTAATTTTTTTACTTTAACAGAAGATATCGGCTTCCAAACTACCAGGATTCCTCTATGTGATTATTGTTCAGGAACAGCTTGTGTGAGAACCTGCAAACATCTGTTGATAACTTTTTAAAAAGATGTTGTTTTATTAGACTTTTTTTTCCGCTGGTGTGTTATACTCCAATTTCTCTTTCTAAGTGACGATGGTTGTGCAGAATGCCACCTGTTGTTCCCAGTTCTGTGAAAGGTTTTCAAGCTTCTTGTTAGTTATAACACCTTTCCTGTGAATATCATTCCAACAGAGTAGTCCAGCCAAAGGGATACAAAGGTCTCACCAGGAGGAAGACATGACAGAGCACCGAGTTCCAGCTATCTATATATAAGCAATTATCTGTAGCTACTCACTATTTCAAAATAATTGGATCAACAGTGTGTTTTCTTTAAAAACAGAGTAACTCTTACTGCTAGTTTTTAGCCACACATTGGTTCCTGTTGTAAGCAAGGCACAAGATTCTCCTATGTAATGAAAGTTCAGAGCAAGCTAGAAGTAAAGGTATTTGTTCATCTAGTATGATATCTTTTCTTATTATAGACTACTTCAATGTATGCTTTACTCTATCCTATTTTTTTTTATTCTGGATCGTAAGAAATACAACTGAATATAATATTTCTTCTTCAGCAATGAAATAGAATTATACTGGTTGGAGAGACTGATTTCTGGGCAAAAACCTGTGTGCTTCCATTTTAATATAAAAAGGTTCTGAAATCTCCCTCCAAATTTAAAGCTGACTTGGAAATAGAGTTAAATTAAAAATATAGTAGCTTCAGGAAATTTCTGATTATGTGCTGAATGCTTTCAATTAACTGAGGTAGGAAGAACATTGAGTTATATTTAAAACATGTTTTTTTAAAGGTATGGATTAAACAGCATATCGTAAGTGCTTTAAAGACTATATATCTGTTTAGATAAGGAATATTTTTAACAATATTTGAAATTATAAAATTCATATTTCTATCCTTGTTTTTTAAAATCAACAGCAGTAAGAATCAAAGCTAATGCTTTTTATCAGAATTTCAATACTTGGTTTGATTCCTGCAATCTACATTAACCATTTTGGTAACTGGGAGTAGTCTTATTACTGGTTGGTCTCAGTGGTATTTTGCCAGGAGCTGGCATTATCCCGAAGACTTTGACTCCAAGCCTCAGGGGTTTTAAGAGTAAGAACTGGTTTTGGCAACATGGCCATAAAATTTATGCCAAAGTGAGCCTAGCTGTAATGTTGGAGTGTGCATTACTTCATATTGCCTTCTCTTTTATCTTAAAAGAGGAATTATCTGTTCCAAAATAAATTCAAAACACAGAGCTGAGCCCACACAGAATACCACTGCTGTTCTTGAGCTGTGTGGTGCTGACTTTTTGCCAAGCGAGTCTCATCTCTCATTCAAATGTCAGCCCTCGAATTCCAGGCACCTTCCTGTGGCACAGACCAGAGGAAGAACACAGTGCGTGAAGTGGCACGCTGAAAATCCAAATACTTCAGCTGTGACCTGGATGAAATCATCTGAACATTCTTCTTGTGCTTCGGTGATCATTCTTTATTCTTAAGAGTTAAGTATTAATCGGACAACTTTCTGCTTATTTTCCTAAATCTCTTTTTTATTAACTCCGCAGCCAACAGAATTTGTCTATTCACAGGATGCTTACGATGCATTCATTGGTTTTTTTTAATTAAGTACTTTCTGAAAATTATTTTTTCTAGTTGCAGCATGGTATTGCCATAATGAGGTAAAAATAGAACAGATGATCTCCATTTTTTTTGGCTTTAAGAGTCCTGTTCTGTGACTAAAATGATTAATTTTTTTTTTCTGTACTATTTTAAGAATTGCATATGAATTATGACTCTTATTTAAGCTTAAAAAAAAATGAAAAGCACCAGTATTTCTCCATAATGTGTGTACATTACTTTAAAAAATATCAGTCTCTCTGGTATCAACATGAGTGAATGTTTAGCTTTTTCTCTCAGTGGCAAGTTCAATATTTTTGGATGATTAGATAATAGCCTGTTTGTGGTTTTGTTCATTTGTGAGCTTAGTGGAAGTGGAGGTGAATAGACAAAGCACTGCAGCAAGATTTCAGTATAAATCCTTTTCTGAGGAGTGGAGTTGACAGAACTGGTTCCTAGCTGCCTCGTGTTCTGCTGTTTCTATCTGAGCTGAGAATGCGTAAAATGCTGATAACAGTACAAGTGACTATTAGAGTTGCTAGGCTTTTGTATTTATTTACACAGATGTAATTAAACAATGTGCAGCTCGGAGGAGAATTAAGTTCAGTAACCTTAACAGCAAAATTAGTTTATGCTGCAATAACTATTTTTAAGTAATGCAAAGACAGTGGAAACTATATGAGGAAATATGAGGAAGCAAAGTTCCCATTTGGTTTTGAATAGCCTTTAGCAAATTGTTATAAGTGTAAAGGATTCAACAGAAAAAAATAATTAAAAGTTAATGGAACTAGATTTGATAAATCATGCCATTAGGAAGCAGAGGCCTTTAAAAGGAAAATGTAAAGAAGCTGTATCTGTCATCGTGTTCATGATAACAAAGTGTCGGAGTAGTAAGGCTTGTACTGTGCAGGGCACTAAGATTTCAGGTCACAAGTTTCTATTTCAGATAGCCATGTCAGGAACTTTGAGAAGATCCATTGAAGGCTGAAGGCTGAATTTGCTCTCCCTGTTTCATCAGCTCGTCACCCATGACTACATGCAGTCCTGAGCCTCATCCTTTCATTTGCTTGTTTTGGACCCGATGGCTCTGTCCAGAATTCTTGTTTGACACCCATTCAGTCTGAGGAAATTGCTTATTGCCTTCTCTTTTGTCACTAATGTGTCCATGAAGCAAAATTTCATTTATTCTCTTTTCTCCAAGTTTTTTCATACCACTGAAATCTGGGTAAAGAGTCCAACATAAAACCATGAATGATGATGTGTTTTCCCCCTTTTCTGTAGCAAACTGTTAGAGCACTACATGTGCTGTTGAATATTGTCAATATATGACAACTACCAGCAGAGACTTAGCTGACTTTCAGCTAGAAAACATACATTAGCCACAGGTCACAGCATAAACATAAATATAGGAAAAACATTCAAAAGGAAAACATTAAAATTAACATATACAAGCATGACAAATTTTGATAAGGTAAGTTTTAACCCTCTCAGTGCCATCTTATAATATGTACTTATGGTCAGCATAAGGGCCTGGGCCTTGCAAGTCCTAAGTGATCTTCCAATATAACTTCGGCACAAGAGTGCTTCTGTATCTTAGGGTTCTGCAGTAATGGGCATTGTCGTAGATCTTCCATTAGATATAGAGAAGTTATAGCAAGAAAAGGGAACATGGAGCACTGCTAGAACTCATTAACCTTGACAGAATACATACACATGGCACATCTGAGCTGTTCTCACCAGCACATACTGCCCTGGGAAGTGCATTATGCTAACCAATCTGTTAAAAACGGCATGATTATACTTAACAGGCCTGCTCCTATGTCATTTATAGTCAGTATTCTGAGATGCAGAGGTGACAAGATTTACCAGTGGTCACAGGGAAACCTCTATCAAAAGCTGAAACTGAATCCAGACCATCCTGTGCCTCAGCTAGATTCCCGGTTGCTTTTTTTCTGCCAGTGACTATTCCTACTTTTACATTAGTGCTGCCTCATTTGAATGTGGCGAATAGAAGGTTAGGTAACAAGTTAGGAAAGAAATTCAACTCAATCCAATTTGCAGATTTTCTTGAAGCAGCACTCGGTAGCGAGGAGCAGCAGAGAAGAGGTCTATTTAGTACAAAACACCAGTGTTAAATTCTATTGTATTTACAAGAACTGTTGCAAAACCGGAACTCTTTATTGCTTTTAAAATGCTCACCATTTTTTCTGAGATTATGCATGATTTATTCCTCATTATAAAGTGAGCTAAAAAGTCCTAGTTGCAGATTTTTTTTTGCTCAGGGTTCATAAAAAACATGGCTATAAATGTACAGTCTGAAAACAGATACCTATTCTTTTTACAGATTTACATTTATTTCAGTTATTAGTGTGGGGTTTGGTCTATTAGAAAAGTAACTTAAAAATCTGACCTTCAAAAGATTCACAGTGTGAGCAGATACAGAGTATATCGTGAATCATGGAGAAATCTGTGAGGGGATGGGGGGATTCTCAAGGAGAGTTTTAAAAACGGCTTGACGTTAAACAGATAGATTGTATTTTAGGTTAAGCCTTAGGGAGCTTAGGTTTTAAGTCAGTATTGAGAACTTTTGTTTTCCTTTTATAATGACTGTGGAGTGTATATATAACATTTTTCTACAGAGAAAACCTGAGGTTACAAGTGGGTAAAATTAAATTTGATGGGTTAAAGATTAAAGTGACATGTTGACCCAGCCTCTTAGGAAGATAAGAATTAGGTGCTGAAGCAAAAACATACACTAGGTCACTGCAGCTCTTATCTGTATATCGTTTATTTCACTCAGTATATATATATAGATAGATACTTCAACAGATAGAAATACAGAAGAATGTACAGTTGGCTGTATTGTAGGACTCGTGTGTATTGCTTCTCTCAGAAACAGATTTTTTTCTTCTAATTGACCACAGATAGTAGATCTCTTTCTCTTAGAACAGTAGAAGCCAGAAAGCCGTAACTGATGGCAGGCCGATTGCATTTCCCTTTTACAACAGCTTGCATAGATTACCAGTTCTCTGAAAAATATCTCTGGAGTTTTAGAAATTTCTGATATAGAGTAATACTGTCTAGAATTTACACACATTTCTGTGTGGCAGCTCTTTTATACACTGGTGTAGCAAATAGAATATCAGCTGCAAAGGTGATTCCAAACTATCATTTATTTAGGCATTTTTTAGCCTTAGGTAAATCTAAGACAAAGAGTGGTTAACTTCATCTTCTTTGTTTGGAATCTTCAGTTAATAAGTTAATTACAGTGTTCCTAACAATTTCCCTTAATTACTGGGGAAATAATATGTTCGTTAAATGGAGTGCAAGTGCTGAAGTTCCAAAAGTTAGCAGTTCTGTGTATTGTCTGCATATCTCTCAGGAATATTATAAAGGGAAGTTTCAGCAAAATTGAAAAGAGTAAACATAAATTTTAAAAAATAAAAAAGAAATCCAGTGACCCTTAAAGGACTAGAGACAGAAATACAGTAATAAAGACACTAGAGATTTGGCTCAAAAGATCTGTTATACTACTACCTCTTCTAATGTTTTCCTCTGTAGTTGTAGGCAAATCTTTTTGTCCATATTTCCATTAACCTTCAGAAAAACAGCAATACTGATTTCTGCTTTGTTTTTGTTGTTTACTTAAGCATGCTTACTGGAAGCATTGGAGAAAAAAATAGCCATTTTTCCATAATTTCCTGCTTATTATTCCTACACCAGCTTTTCTTTGCTTTCCAACTCTAGAAGTCAAATACAGATCCTGCAGATCTACCAGCTGCAGGAAAAGAAATTTGGCTCCGTCTTTCCAGGAGGCCAGTTTGACAACAATTTTAATCACTTTATAACCCACAGTGTGCCATTAGTTGGGGAATGGAACATATATCTGAATTAAATAAAATGCCACTCATATTCAGGAGTCCTTTGGAGCTGTTACCATTACAATAAGTTATTTTTATTACTGCATGAAAGTATTGATTTATGAGCACACAATAAATCCAAAGAATAGGCACATTTATAACACAGAAGAAAGAAGTATGGGGAAAAAGAAATGTAAATTCTTTCACGTTGTGTTTTTTAGAAGAGGCAATGTTTTTAATGAATAGAAGAAAATGTATCTCATAAAAGTGAAATGATAGGTGTAGTAACTGGCAGTAAGACAAGAGCACCATATAAAAACTCCTGGAAAACAACAGGATTTAGTTCTTAACTATCAGATCGCATTTAAAACCAGGCCAAATATCCTTTGTCTTTCACACAGTTTCAGCAGAACTGTTTCAGCGGTTCAGGTGTGGTTCCACATTTGCACCTCAGTGCAATGTCAACACAGGGTTTTGTCTGAACCATATGGCGGGCTGCCTGCTGACTGACATTTATCAGTATTAACCCTATTCTGATAGTATCCTGAATGCATTTTTGATTTTACGGACCACAGAAGTTATGAAGACCATTTCTCTGTTACTGACCAGGTACCAACAAATACTCAGCATGCAGATTGCTGTATGTAGCAAGCCCTTTATTAAAGATGCATTGACACTACTGATGCCATTTTACAAATCAGAAAGCTGAGACATGGAACACGTAAGTTATTAAAAGATTTGCTGGCAGGACACAGCTGTTCTGTGTGGTTACTTGTTAGCAAAGTATGCTACTTGACTTCCACCAGATTTTCTGGTGATAATTATAGTATAAAAGGCTGACCTAGCATGTACAGTAGACAATTTATCACTTCAAGGTGGAAATATAGATTTTTCTATCCCATTGTTTTCCAACTATTCTCACTTTCTTACACACAGAGGCACACACCACTAAGGTCTTACTTGTGTATTGTTCCATTTTTTGATGGAAAATAGGTAAACTTCCAAATATTCTTTCATTGTTTTTTAACAATTCAAAAATAAAACAAACACACTGACATTGTATTGTGTATTCATGACACTGAAATGAAAAGATTGAAAGGTCTTTTATTATCAAAAGCTGAAAAGTAGTTGTTTAGGCAGCCTGAAACATGTAATTTTGATTAAATAAAACCATCTTAAAATCCTTCAATTTAAACAAAGATTTTAAAGAAAATTTGAAAGAAAATAATTCCAAGCTATACATGTAATGTTCTGAGAACACAAACACAAGTTCTTCAAGTTCTTCAGATCTTAAGGGGGGGGGAAAAAAAAAGGAAAAAAAAATTAAAAGTACTTTGAGAAATTCTTTACTGGTGACATTCACTAGTTTTAGAAGAAATAATTTGGTTCCGGTGCTGGGCTTTTAGCCTAGTGCTCCTTCCCTGACATTGGTAAAATCCTCTGCCAGACACCACAAGGTTTTAAGTGCTGCTTAAGCCTTTGAAGGTTTTAGTGGGTCTTAAGTAGTGCCACAGTCCTTATGCTGGCACATAGCCCGGGATGAATTTCTCTTTTGATGGCAGCAGCTGTGTATCTATCAGGTTTCTGGACGCGCGAGGAGGGCAGAGCAGGGCGCTGCGTCCCCGGGCAGCTGCCGAAAGCAGGGGAAGAGAACTGCTGTGTGGGGATCCAGGTGACCACCGAACCAGCAGCCAGCAGGGATTTTTTATCCTTTGACATTTGACCCTCCTCATTCTGCTCCAAAGCTTTCCTGGAGTTTTAGGGGTTTTGGAAGGCTCATTTCTACCATGTGGACAGCCCGTGTTAGAGGTGTCAGCCCTAGAGGCACAAACATTCCTCCTTTTTCTCCATTTTGTAATTCCTCTGGTAGCCGCAATTTGCCATGTAGATATGGCAACTAGTGGTTACATTTGGGAATCTTGAATGTAAAAAGAATATGGGAGAAAAACTTCACAAATAAAAAATGGTAAATATTGAAATACTTTGAATATTGCAAAAACAAGAACTGACATCTGTAAAGCAATAAACAAGCATTTAAATCAGGTACTGAACTTTTATCCTTCACAGAAGATACATGACATCTTGTTCTTTATTACTATTATTATGGATGTTTATCTTCGTATATTTGAAGATTCAGCTCTATTCTCTGGCTGGCTTTTAAAGAATAGACAATAAGCAAAGCTGAGACTTCTGCTTCCTAGAGAGTTTAAAAACAAGAGGAAGGAAACATAATGGTTTCAAATGTTTCTTATAATTTTATTTTTATTGCCTAATATTGAATAATGTTTTCTTTACTTATTTTGTCATGTGGAGACTGAGTGACCTAATGATTATTTAGCTAAGAATAGGCACAGTAAAGTAAATCAGCTCTTTTGAGAGTTGTCAAGATTCGGGTTTGCTTACTGCCAAATGGCTGATGAGGACACTTTCAGGATTTTTCTCGGTGACTCATATCCCCTCCACACCAGCAATATAATCTAACACTAGCCCTGAGCTGTCACAACGAGGCAGGCAGCGACACTGCTCCATCTCAGTCTCTCTTACTGCACAACAAGCAGGAGCTGCAGCATCTCCTGCACGCTGCTCTCTACATCTTATCTGAAACTACGGGTAAATCTGGGAGGCCCCCACCGTGGGGGTGCAGTAGGTAACTTCGGAGCACGGGGAAGGAAGTGGAGCCAAATTGTGCACCGTGCAGCTGTAACTAGTCTGTTTGCAAAATAGCACAAGTGCTTCTTTAATGTAATAATCTCTGGTTCAAGTAAGAGTCAAGCCTTTCTTGCCAACTGTTAAATTGTGAAAGGGGGAGAAGGGTGTAAAAGCAGCAATTATACTTTAAGTTAGACTTTTGGTTGGATTTAGGTCATTTTTTTACCCATGTAGCTCTTTTTGTCTATTGATCAACATCCACTGGGGTTAAGATACCTTCCTGAAAACCTGCTCTAGTTTCTTCTCTATCTGAAAAATAGACATAACTATATTGCAGTGAATACCTCTATATAAGGAACTTTTCTCTCCTTTCATTTACACCTATTTTAATATAATTCCACTTGATCCAGTGAAGTTATTATTCATTACAGCAGTGCAATTGAACTAGGAGGTAAAAAATTTAGATTTGTCTCTCTCCAGTCCTTTGTAAGAGAAGATGGAATAGTCCCAGGGAGAAATTAAATAGAAGAAATGTTACAGCTTGGAAACAGCTTTTTCTAAATATTTTTCTAAAAATTATTTGCAAGGCTGTTGGCTCTGTATACATTTCCTTCGCCTCTTAGTTTTGTCCTTTCTGAGAACACAACTCCTGGATATATTAAGAGAATTTTTGAATGGTGGGGATAGCATATATTCATTTTGTTGAGGACGTTTTCTGTGGGTAGACATGAGAAGAGAACATGAACTGTGAGCCATATATTTGATCAAAACCTAATTAATTTAGACTGCAAAAGGAAATTAATCTGTCATGATCACGTGCATCATGTTTCCTTCTGATATTTCTGAACATGTTAGTTATACATAGAAACTGGAAATAAAATACTAAAAATCTCAAATAGCTTAAAATACAAAAGAGGTTTCCAGAGCATGTACGATAGGAGCAACTTTGTGCTGTAGGTGTTTGGATTTGTATTTTCCAAGACAAAAACTTGATGCTGATTAACACAGGTTTTATTTCACATTTTCTGCTTATAAGTCATGAAATCTATTTGTTTTAGAACAATATTATTTTTTTAATTCTATCATTGGTGTCAATCATGACATAAGTGCAGCCAACAAAAACTATAGCTTACTAGAGTCAGTGGAGACTTCAGCTCTGGTAATTTACAGGCAAATACTGCAGTTTCTGCAAATTATAATATAAAAATATTTACTCAGATAAGCATGTACTTCAGAATCGCCTATTAGACCTAATAGACTCTTATCTGAATGGCTGCTTGATAGAAGAAGGAATGGTTCATAAAAATACTTAATAAATAGTAAATACATGTACAGCTACTAAATGAAAAATATACTAGTAGATATGCTACTGAAATACAAGCAGAGTCTGAGAACCAAAACAAAAAGAGAGTAGAGGCTGAAAATGCAATAGAAAAGAGACAAAGAGAGGGAAGTGTTCTTGGAGATAGGGAAGAAGATAAAATAAGCACTTCTCATGAGTGCATTGTCATGTGCGAGATTGTTTAAAGCTATCACTAGATCTTCATAATGAACATAAGTAATAACTAACTTAACTCCAGGATCTGAATTTTTCAGTTGTGATTCTTGTCACCCTTCTACTGCTCCTTTGCAGTACCTTATAGTGTCAGATGGGGGGTTAACCCATAAAAATGGCTGAAAATTTGTTTGTCATAGGTACCCTGTGTTCCAGTACTTTCAGTCTAACTTTCCCATTGTCTAACTTTGTACACATTTGAACAACACAATATTTTTCCACTTTTTGTCTCATTCCTGGTCTCATCCAGTACTATATTTTCTCTCGTTCATCCTTACCATAGTTTTACCATGTTCTGCGGTATCATCTCAAACCCAGACAAGTTCTTCCATCTTCTTCCTATTCCAAATTGGAAAGAACATTAATGCGTATGTTACAATCACGTCTCACCTATACTGCATATTCAATGTAGATGTAAAGCAAAGTGCATGTATGCTACTTCATATGCTTGAGATTTAACAAACCACGATTAATGTGAAAAAACAGGAAAACCAAGAGTCTCTTCTTATGCACTGTAACACTAGTTATTCTTTGACCTTCCAGATAAATTTCGTTTTTGCTATAGTGGAAGGTGGGTGTTCATTTCAACAACAGTCCTTCATATTTGTTCCTCATTATGTCGTTCACTCATTGTCATGTTATTCCTTGGCTTGCTAAAAATCACACTCTTAAAAAGAGCTACTTTTCCCTGGTTGTTATAAAAAGGGAAGATACAGAAGTAAGGAAAAGAGGGGAGGCTTAATAATAGGCAGCCTGCTCCATTTCTGGCAAATTTGATTAATGTTGTTTTGAGAAATGGAACTTTGTTTAAATAAATCTTCTGCTCAAATAATGTAAAAGCACTTCAAGCAAATTGAAAGCTGTTACTAAATGTCTGTTCTTTACATGTTGCAAAAACACAGTCTGATCCTACGTTAATGTTCACTTTGCTACTATAACTAGTATTAATAAAGCAGTTCAGGAATAGGAAATCTACAGTGATCTGTGGGCATCTTTCTTCATATAGGATGTCTTCAGGTAAATATGTGTTTGGATATGGACAAAAAACCAAAACTGACTGGTGCCTTAGACAAATTGGGAATGAAACACTTTAAATGCAAATGGGACTATTGAACATTTAAATAATTCATTAAAAAAGAAATACAAAATCTTACAGAAAAGCAGAAATGCTTCTTTTCTTTTTGAGTCACCTTAAAATGGAGTAATCCTAGAACCGGGCTTTTCACAGTTTCAAGCATTCTGGTTTCATTCAAATCTTAGAACCCACTGTGCTCTAAGAGATACTACAGCTATCAGGTGCACATATTGTATATGAAGATATATTTATAACGCAATCAACCATAGGTCATGAAAAATGTAGACTATTTGTCATATCTGCAAAGTATTATTTTCAAGTTATCTGTTACTTATATTGTAATAAGCTTTAAAATATTTTTTTTTAAATTTTGAAATAATTTTGTCTGGTTTTCAGATTAAAACATCATCACCTCTAGATATTTTTTGCTTTCAAATTTTCTAAAGTTTTCTAGTTTATGCTTTTTCGTGCCTTTTCTTTAACAAAAGAATAGATGTCCATTCCTTAGTTGTCTAAAGGTGACCCATGAGAATTCCACCTAATTTTGCAACAAGGACCAAATTAAAAAGACCATAACTTCATCTTCAGGATGGCAAAAACCTAGTTGCAAGTCTTCTAGCCTGATTTACATGCTGCAGAGATAGGAAAGTGAAAATGGTGATGGATCACTGGCAGCTATATTTGACTCCACTATGTCTTTGGAACTAACTCACAGAAATCTCAGTCCACAGTTAATTTAAATGCTCTGCTACAAGATCCATTACAGGCATCACCTTAATTATAATGTCCTCTGATAGCTGAGCCAAAACAAGTGGTATATTTTGCCTATTATATTTTTTTTAGTAGCTTGCTCTGCTAAGTATGCTTGGCACAATTCTGACAACAGGCCAGGATTTCCAAAAAGCCCAGGAGTTCTTTGAGGCATATTCCTACCCCATTCAATAATTTATTTTGTAAATAACACTGCTACTAATTTAAATAGGCATGAAAAAAGACGGAAGAGCAATAATAGATATATTGTCCCATTAGTGTGACTGGGGCAATTACTAATTCACAAATATTGAAACTAGCACTAATTGAGATAAATTAATTTCTCATAACTTAATAATGCAAATCACACTAGCAGTGAAGATCTACAACTGTTGTCAGTAGAGCAATGTGAATTTTAGTACAGAAATGTAAAGTTAATCATGTTTCTCTGCATTACATTAAATAATGTTGTTAAATATTTCTTTGGTTTATCTTTCTTATTTTGCATTTCTTTCTCTATTTTATCTGTTAAATTTTTGGGCCAAGTTCTTCCAGCAGACAACCCTATTCAGTTAAAGTCATAAGTGGTTTTGTACTTGAATGCCAAAGCGATTTCCGGGTTTTATTTTACCCATTCTATATTCCCAAGTGGCACGATATTAATGTGAATTGGTGTCATTTAGTCATTCATCATCTTCTCTACAACAGAAAGGTTGCTTCTTAGTGCAAAACCGTGCAGTAACTGTTTCTTTTAAAAATATTTAGTAAATTCTGATACATTTAAATCATGGAACAGAAAATGGTTTTATAGTCATCCATATAAGGCTAATGAAATGAACAAATTTTGAGAAAGCAAAAATCAGTATCTTTATAACCTATAGTTCTTAGCTGATAAAATGCCTTATTTTGAACATAGAGTAAATGACCCTGTAAGTCCAAACTTTTACCAAGAAGCTTCATTAAAGTACATAAATTACTACAACTGTCAGAGATGGCATTAAGTATTCAATAAAAGTAGACTTAACACAATTAATAGCAATTAAAATTATACTTTTATGATGTCAGCCACCAGCAATGCAAAGACATAATTGCCTGTAAGGACTTCTCTACCATATTTATCCTGTAAAACTGTCCAATTTATATGAAAAATGCCAAAAACATATCCCAAATGGGTACCATTATCTTCTTGGATTTTTAAAAGTGATCTGTCTTTATCCAGCCTGTGCACATTAAGCTAATTTACTTTAATTAGTTTTTTCCTCATTGTCTTAATAGGCATGTTGATAAGGTTTTATTGGGGAGAGGGAAAAGGGGATGCTGGTTGGGTTTTTTTTTCTTTCTTTTCCTGACTACAGATGTTAAACTTTACTCATTAAGTACCTTTTAAGAGACTGTTACCTGGAATCTCACACTTGGATTTTCCCTGTTCGTATTCTTTCTCTTCTGTCCAGTTGTCAGTTACAAACTTACTGAATTATAGGATCTGTAGTACTTTTTAGAAATGTAAAACAACTGTGGTTTGGTTAATTAACTGGTAATTAAATAAGCATGAACAACATTTTTGGATGTGCTGTGAGAAGGAAGTTTGCTCTGGACATAATAAATTAATTCACTAATTCCTAGAACAGTAACTTATGTCTCTAACATCCATACAATAGAATTTCATGAAAAACGTGCCACTGTTTTCAAGCAATATTAAGAACAAAATACAAGGATGTAATCAACAGGTTGGTGTCTCCTTTTTTAAGATCTAGGCTCAGCCTTCTAAGTTAAATACCTCAAGTTAAGTGCTTGCACCTCCCTATGTAATTGGGACCTCTGTGTAATTTATAGCGGGAGGTCTTTGGAATTGCTTTTGAAGATATATAAATCATTCTGTTTGTCTAATTCAATTTCTGGTCTTTCATCACTGAGCTACTTGAAGTCTAGATGTGTGAAGTTCAACAGATCTTCCTCTCTATATTGTCTTCTGAAATGTCCTCTATTGATTGAATAAAGTTTGCAAAGATATGTCTGTTGTTTTGACAGCATTTCTAGGGGTTTATTTTAGAAGTCTCTTAATGTTTATGTTCTGTAATTTTTCCTTACACAAAATGTGAGATGCCAAACCATTAGCACAGTTTTATCAGATTAGACTGTGATTTGCTCCTTACCTTTCCAAATGCATGTGAGGTTCAGTATGCAAGTTTTGCAATACATAAAAGACAAATTGATATCTAATTTATGTTACTGGATGGAGAGTTCAATTTTAAACCAGCATCACTGCACGGTTTAAAAATCAATAACCCATAAAGATGCAGAATGTCCAGAACAGAATTACATACAAGTTGACGAGAGTGAATACTGTTTTGAAACTCAGAAATAGCCATGCATGTATTTTAGAGCCATACAGATAGAGAGTTTTAAAAGTGTTTAGGATTCTTTAGAAATGTAAACTTATCTTTTGATAGAAATCATGCAGAAAAGCACAGAATTTAATGATTAATAAATATTAAACACTGCGGAATCAGTCCCTGATTCATCTGATTCATTTAAGTGTAAAAAAACTTCAACTTCCTTTTGGACACCATTAAGATAACTTCAACTCGCTTCCTGTTCTTAAGCATTTCCATGAGTTTGAAGAAGACCAGAGACTGATATCATGATGCATAACTGATAGACAAGTTTAAAAATAGAGAGGACTTTATATATAAATTATGAAATTATTTTACGTTCGTGGAAATTAATTATGTTTGAAGTGATTAGAAAGAATTCTTGGTAACTAAAGTCTTTGTATGAAGCAAATTATAAAAGACTACAGCGTTTGAGTTTGGTTTTGTTTTGTTTTTCCTGATTCCTAGAGTAGGTGACTTCATATTACATCACATTGATTTAATAATTCGTAATTCCTCCAGAATATTTTCTTTCATTGCATCTATGCCTTCTGCTAAAGGAAAGTATTTGGCTAGCTATAGGTTTCCAGACTACTGAATTACAAACCTCCCCCACAGGTGATTTTTCAGGAAGTGTTTTTGCTTTGCTAACCCAGCTTGAACTTTGCTAGGAAAATATGTCCTTTTTTTAGAGGAAAAAAATATTTATATTGAGAAGATCCAATAACCTGTTGGCTGATATAACAACACATAAATGTTGAATTAGACATCAGAGACTTTTCATATATAGTAACAAAAATCAACAGAATTTTAACTGGTAGCCTTCATGGCTGCAGTCCTTTCTTCCAAAGGTGAAACGAGCTTCCAAAGGTGAAACATTATTAAATGGAAGGTGAAACAAGCTTCTAAATAAAATTGAATTTTTTGTACAGATGTTTGGAACTTTATCAAATCTTTAATTTTAAGGTAACTTTTAAAGGAGACCTGTCTTGTAGGAATACTCAATGTTATTTGTAACATACTTCCTTTAAAATATAATTCATTACAGCCCTGAGGTCTAGAAACTTGTAGCTTGTTCTTGTTTTGAGCAAACATCTAAGACTTAATCATTTTCTGGTCCAAAACCTAAACTCCACACACAACACTATTGAAGGAAGGAGCTAAGCTTCCATCAGTAAATTTAGGTGTTATTTAGTTCAGACTTCTGATAATGCTGACTTTGGTATCTGATTTGGCAAGAACATTTCTCCAAATCCATCATCAGTAGAAGTTGCATAAGTAAGACTAAGAACAGAGCAAGTGTATACAGCAAATTCTGTGAAGTAAATCAAATCAAACTAGTAGAGAGGAGTACCTGAGCCCCCCACAGAAGTTCTCACAAAAAGTTTTGTCTATATTGTATGTAAATTATGCAAATTACCTACCAATTTTACATTGCCTGCTTCTTAGTGATGTTATATGTAATTCATTTAGACTTCTCCTGCATCTAATATTTATCTAATAAAATCACTTGTCATAATGGGATTGACAATTGAAAGTTATTACATTGAAAAATAAATTAGCATTGGAATATAAGTCTGGGGACTTCTTTATGAAATCAAAAGCATTCCAAGGGAAATGGCTTAAGGAGCCATAAGTATTCCAGATGGTAAATTATTTTCTATATAGCATTCAGATCTATCTCTAAAAGATGAGCTTTTAAAATATATTTATAAGATCTTCCCTGTCTTTAGTTTTTTTGTGTTGTAAAATGTTTTATTTTAGTGATGGAAAGATATCAAGAACATATTTTCTGTGGCTTATGGTACTGATGTTAATCAAGAGAGGTTTTGGAAAGGTCACTATAACTCTGGAAATCAGAAAAAGACACCAGTGACTATATAATCAGTATACTTAAAGGTGTGTTTGACCCCATACACATTATTTTTCCTATAGTAGTGACTGAAGTCTTCTAGAACCTAACAAGTATTTCTCGAACAAGTATGCTAATTATACGAGCAAAGAGCTACTGAGACATTGGTGACATCAGAGATGGTTGTTTTGCACTTCAAAACTAGGAAATCTGGATAATTCACACTATATAAGAAGTTTTAGGATGAAACATAGAACTGAAAGCATAAGTCTAAAAGATTTAAACTTTATTAACCTTTACTGTTTTATTAGCTTTTACAGCATTATATCAGGGTGTATGGTCATCTTGAAACCAGCTAATACAACACATTCTTCTCAGTAGCTTCCAGACATCTAGCTTCCAGTTCCTAACATAAATACTTCTTATATATAATCTTGCACTACCTACTTTTAAATTTCATCCCATTTCTATTATACCAATCCTCAAGGTCATCCATTGTTTCCTGTATGATATAACAGTCCTCTTCTGTATTGGAGCACCTCTGCTTACGTTGTGTCATCAATAAATTTCGTCAGTATGGTCCTACTATTTTTTCTGCCAAGACCACTAATGAAAATATTAAATCACATAACTGAAAAATCAGGCTCTGAGAAACTCTTGTATGCCTGGCTTTCACTACTTCCAGCAGGTATCTCACCCTCAGATAATTCCTTACCTACCTAACCTCTATTATCTTGAGCTCAGTTAATGTGACATTCCATTAGTTTATTAGTGGTAATGCATGAGAGCTACTGTATTGCCTGTTTCCAGAAAGAAAATGGGTATTTTATTAAAGGGAGGAACCAGTTTAGTCTAGCCTGGTTAACTTTTGTTCCATAAGAGAGAAACATACTGACTCAAACAAGTAGGAGACCTAAAGGAAGAGTACAAGAAAAGAAGCGTTTCTGCGCAGTTCTTCCCTGTGTGTACCCTCCCACCACTTGGCAGTCACTGGCTTGAAGTCTGTTGCATCAGAAGTCAGATTCAGGTTGTTATGCTTAATGGGTATCAATGAATCCACTAGGCCTTTTGAATTATTCATATTTTTGGGCTGCATCATCTTCTGATGGTGACTTGCAAAATTTAATTCTAATTCTTGTTTAGGAAACCTTTGTGTTTTCTTGTTAGCACTTCTCTTGTGATAGCTGAATTAGAAAGACCCCTATTCTAATGTCATAGTAATGAGGATTCCCTATATTTCATTATATAGGCCTCTATTGTATCCTTCAAATATCTCTTTTTCAAGCTGAAGAACTCTGGTCCATTCCACTGCCTTCCAGTGTGGAATTACTTCAAAATCCGTCTATATTTTTCCTGCCTTTTCTGCCTCTTTCCTAGATCTGTTGTATTTTTTGAGATGCAGTGATCAGAAATTCAGCGTTCAACATGAATATACAGTGGATGGATTTATAGCATTAAAAAATTTCCTGCTGTGGGTTTTTTCTTAATAATTTCTAATGTTCTAATGCTGCTTTTTCAACTGTGGTTGGAAGCTGATGCTTTTAGAAAACTAGTCACAATGACTCCCAGGTTCTCTTTCTAGTCAGCATTTAGAATCCACTATTTGAATGTATAGAAAGGTGTATTTATTCCCACACAGACTGTGTTGTATTTATGGACACCGTTTCACTCATTCCACTTCTGCATACTATTCATAGCTGTCGTTTCAAACAAATAGGCCTCCCTGATGAAGCAACTCATTAGAGATGACTCTTAAATTATGCATTTCTGGAGAAATCCCCCAATTTTTTTTTTATAAAGGAGGTCACAGTACATTAGTGATGCACCTTTTAAAGTACCCTTAATTAGCAATGTGAAGTTGGGACACAGTAAATTACAGTGATGTAAAATTGCAATCTGAGACTGCAATGCTATGCAATTGCCAGGGAATAAGTAATCTTTATTTCCTTGCTCTTTATGAGAGGAAAAGAGATTATTTTTAAAAATTATCATGATATGAAAGGACAAATAGACTTGGAGCCTGGATAGTTACATATCATTTTCCCAGATTACTATGTAGCTAAATGAAAAACTTGCATACAAAATAAACCCCAAAGAGAATTAAAAGTAAATTGTCTTTGTTTCTAGCCTCCAGTTTCCATTCACTTCACTTCCTAGTGTCATTATTATGTATATAGTCTCTAACCAGCTAATTCAGATTATCAGAAAAACTTTCATTGATATCAATGGAGAATCAAACTGATGATGTATGTAAAGTTATGCTATCTTTCAGCATGAAAAATGAAACACCGTGCTATTTATGCCATGGCACAATAGTTCTGTTGTCTTGACAATCCAAATGCACATGAAAGAATCATACAGAGATCGAACTCTGTTTCTTCTAATATTTTCAATTATTTTAAATAAGACTAAAAAATAAAGATCAGAAAATCTACAAGCATCACTTATCTACCTTTAGTTACAAGAATCTCTATTGTATCGGTAGGGCAAGAAATATAAGGTAATATAAGGTATTTTGATGGACTGTCACTGTATCCACTATAATTAGTTCAATGATGGTGAAAGAGTTAACTTTGATTTAGTACAGAGACTGCCTCATTGACTTTGTTTCATTAGCAATGTCTGTTCTGTATACTTTAGTGCACAGACACCTGTATTAGGTTTCTAATTCTATAATGTGCACGTAACAGTAGGACACCTTGTTTAAAAATCCTTTGAAACACCATTAATGTCTTCTCACATTCCAGCTGGACTTGTTGATTCTTGCCTGTATTAGTTTGAATTTATGTTGGAAAAAGTTAATCAAATTTTGCTATATTTACAGGAAACACAGGAATTTCTTAAACAACTTCAGACCTATAAAAAACATATATTAGATATGGTCTGTGAGCAAATTTGTTCAGAATAGACATAAGTTTTCTACTGAGACAAACACTATATTTTGGTCTGCTTTTCTGTTGGTATTTTACTCTTAATAGTGTGTACACCTCCAGGGTAAAAAGAAAAATATATATCTGCCATTAGAGGAATAGAAATTTTGCCAGTAAAAATCATAATTCAGAAGCAGAAGCGTTAGTACTTTGGGGTAAATAATGAAAGCTGGTCTTTGGTGTTCCTGTCACTGCAAACCGCAGGAGGAAAGTGAAGACACCGGTCTACCTAATGTGGCAGTTACTGTTGATTTTTGCATGTAATGTTCTTCTCTTCCAATGAATCACACACGTGCATAACTTGCCATCGGTTTGCTCTAATTATCGTAGATCATCTTCATGATTTGCCACTTGCAACATAATATATTATGATAGTTGAAGTAATAAGTTCTGGTTATAATTGGTTGCCCACTATTGATATGGGTAATGGATCTCTCCTGTGAAATACAAACAGTAACTAGACGCACAGCATGCAGGTGAGTTAAGTACCCACACTACCCAGGAATCAGCAGGTATTCTTCATGCGTTAGTCTCCAGACATATTTTTTCTGGAAGCTCAGCATATCTCTAATTGCAATTATATTTTGTGTCCGTCTTATCTCAGATCTTAGAAAAGGAGTTTCTGTGTATAAATATTTCAGTATGAAAGTAAAAGGCAATACCAAGCACTTTTCTGCAGACTTGGAGAAATATAACAGGTATAGATCTTTCTCACAGAATTCCGATTTATTTTAGTAGAATTGGTACAAGGATAATTCACATCCCAAAAAGGAAAATCAAATTTTTGAACTGGAAACTGGGAGCTACCTTTTGACATGGCAAGTCTTCATATTACATGTTTAGTTCAGTGTAATCAATAGCATTAATAAATCAGTGGACTGACTGAATTCTGAAAGGATTGTAGCTCTCACACAATAAATTGATTTTTGTGTTCTCCATGTGAACACAGAAACACTGTAGTTAAGTGCACAGTTGGTGTAATATTGACTTTTTTTTTTTCCTGATATTTAGTGACTGTGTGTTCAAGGTTTCCAAGGGCAATTATATCCCACCACTGTCTATCAGTAACTGTATTTGTCTAGGGCACTAGTTTTCCCCAAAACAATTCCCGGATTTTAAGGCCTACCCTCCTTTCAAAACTTCCAAAATAAGCTGGAGACAAAATATACGTCCTTTCAAAGGACTATTAAAGAGTTTGATCAAAAAAAAATGTGCTTGAGGCAAATGTTTGCAGATCAGCATAAGCTTTTTAAATATTTCACTTGATTTTTTTCAGTAAATCCAGTTATAGGTGTTGAAGAGCAAACTGACAAAACCTTTAAAGGCTTAGTCCCTCTTTTCTCATCCTTACTGTTTTACACCTTTCTAAAAAGACTTCAAAAATAAAAAGAAATGCAAAGAACATTACATCCAGAACCACACACAGGTTTAGCCTAGGGTGATTATCTTTAGTTTTAGTGAACAAGGTCTCATTTGACTTTGCATATTTCAAAACTAACTTAGACTTGAATATTACTTTCATGACATCCATTGCAAGAAATCTTTGAAAAGAATAAATTACATTCTATTCCATTCATTTTTATTTATTTGAGACTTTTATGTTACCTCTAAAATACATGACACAGCAGTTTTCACCTAATTTTCCGCTCTAATTACAACTTACCTGGTACCAACCTGATTGCCCCCAGACAGTGATTATACTTCTGCATAACTTTGCAGAGTTGGTAGAAATACGTGATGCAATACCAATTAAATTATTTGAAAGAAATTTGCAGTTTGTTACAATTTATTGGTACGATAAAAAATAGATAAGTGGATATCACACAGATAATGCATACACAAAACATACTAGGGAAATGAGACAACTTGGGATTTTGGAGGGGAAGGAGAGAGTTTGACATTTTAGAATACTAGTTAAGAGTCTGAATTAACTACTGTGTGCTCATGTGACTGGTTTAAGTATGGGAACTGATGAAATCTATGTAGCACCTTCAGTGATGTTGGGAGCTGGAATGTGGGAGCAAAAACCACTTTAAAATGTTGCATGCTTGGGATGGGATCAAAGTTTTGAAGGTCTTGGTATTGCAAAACATGCATTTTCAGCATCTTGTTCGCTCTTTTTCGAAGTGCTGCATTGGATGGGCCAGAATTTAATCTCAAAACTGATTAAAATAGTAATTATTTGATTCATCAGTGAAGGAATGGAGTTCCTTTAAAAGCCAGACTCCATTTAATTAACAATAATTAGAGATTTTAGACAGTACAGATCTGAATACTAAAATTCTTTGACAACTGGCTTCCAAAGACGCTAGGTTTCTCTAAGAACGGCCAAAATTTATCCTGCTAAGCATTCAGTGGCAATCTATGGTGAAAAGCTCCTTGTCACATCATTCCATAAACATCAGCTGTTCTCAGCTTCATGTGAATGTTCATCATCATCTAAACATACTGAATCAAGGGGGGAGCAGAAAAGTGGTCTTTGCACACAATGGTAATGATGATACAACTTAATCTAAATGTAAAGATGTAGTCTTTATATTCCTAAAGTTGTGTCCATACACAGTCATCTTTTGACTTTTCAAGAATATATGTTGATACTTTTGCATGTACAACCTTGTTAGATAGGATGCATTTTTCATAGTGGCATCAGCAGCAAAACTAATAGTATTCCATACAAACAGAAAAAAAATTTTTCTGTTCAAGGAATAAATCCAAGTTGAAAAGATAAGTCGAATTGTTGGTTTATGCTTATTCAAAGCTTTGTTGAAAAGTTAGTAAAAGAGCAGAAATTAATCTAGTCTCGTTCGCAATAATTTAAGCAATTAAATATTCCAGTCACTTTTAAACGCTTTTACCTTTACCCCCGTTTTTCTTGCATGTTTTACTCTTTCTTTCTATGAAGAAAAATCCAGTAGATATTTCATAGTTAAAGTATAGTTTGTTTTTCTGTTTATTTTTGATAGTGGACTTTGTGTGGGATAAAATGTTGTGAAGTTGAAAAATGTGCATGTTATGCGTGAACAACTAATTGAAGAAAGACATCTTTTGTTCACAAGAGCCAGTACTTATAGCATGAAATTCATACTTAAAACTAGAAATGCCAGGTTTGATATGAAAAAGGATGCATAGTGCTCTAATTATTATTACACATATTTTTAATGTATGTTCTGCATTATACCACAGAGAGACCTGTTCTTTCATGTTACTTTTTGCCATGTTACTTTTCCTATGATACCAATTACTTTAAGCATGTATGACAGGTAACTGGCATCTTTATAGCTGTGAGGTTGCATCTCAGCAGGTTTTACCAATGATACTGTGAACCTGAAGATAATATGTTAAGAATCTGTCCTATAGAAAAGGATATAATAGGCATAGAAAATGCATTAAGCAACCTTTAACAAAAACAGTCACTCATAAGCTGAAATACATAGTTTCTGAGTAATGACATTTTAAGATTAAAATGTTGCATATTCCAAGACCGTCTTTCAAAACAGTTGTCCAAATTTATTGTCAGGAGCTCTAGTGGGTGTGCATCACTATTAATGCCCCAATGAATTAACAGCATGTAGAGGTTCTGCAGAGACAATATAGATATATTCCTGTTGCAATTAAAGAAAAAATATATACTTGTGCAGAAAGAGGTTACTTGCAAATAACTTTGTTACTAATATACAGTTGCTATTGAGGTATCCTGTAACAAGGTTATAAAATTATTTATATAGAGTGTGCTCATTTTGTCACACAAGCAACAATGTAACAAGTTTGTACTGAACAGATATATATAGTTATATACATCAAAGATGTGTAAAACTGTAGATTTATACAAATATATACACATATATAACCAGTTATGTGTAACGTATTTTGTATTTGTTCCATGCAAACTTGTTCTGTGCAAACTATATGCATGATTGTCCTTTTATATACATATTAGACATATATCTATGTGTATACATGTATATATGTGTAAATTTTTATATGTAACTGTTATTTAAATTTTATTTTATTTTTTGCACGAATTGTACCCAAGTGGATTTATCTGGACCCAAGAAATCTGTTCTTGCTGTGCCTTTCAGTTTTAGATAGTGGTTCACATCAGAGCCTCTCTTATCACACCGTGGTCTGTGGTTCCTTGCACAGCTGGGTTGCTGGTAGCAAACTGTTGCTTCCCACGGGAGGCCATAAAGTCCCTTCATCCATTCATTCATTCACACTGAATGAGGCTGGTGCTGAGTACCTAGCATTATTTATTCTCTACAGAATTGCGACTCTTGGCTGTTTCTAATTCATTCGTTACCAAGAACTTTGGATCAATTGTGCCAATGATCCAACTCAATAAACTAGTAAATAAAAATGCCCTACATGATCTTTGGCTCAGGACTCTTTCCAGCTGTGTCTAGGGACATGGCTCAAATACAATTAACAGAAGAGCACTATCACATAAGTAGGCAGGATGTTTCTTTGAGATGATGATAAATGTCTAGCCCTATCCATTCTGTTCCACAGAACTTTTACTGAAATCACATGTGGAGGGTCCCATTCTGGGAGAAGGTACTTGCCTAATTAGTTTCTCTGCCATAAATCATTTGATAGATAACGGCATCGACTCTGCCTTACACTAGCTCCTTCTTGATTTACAAACACTCAAGTCATTGTTACTTAGGGTTTTCAAGAGTCCTTGGCAACAAAGGTAGAGAGAAACTGTATGGAAAAAGTCACTACCCATTTTTGCCATCTCAAGATAAAACTGAGTGGGAGATGAAGTTCCAGTTCAGTGTCCTGAAACTGAAAACTATTTTTCTGGTGTGCAAGGTATTCTTCCCCAATTCAAATCAACGTATGGTTTCTCATAGATGTTAACATAACAATATAGTCACTCAAGTTCTAAGTTAATAGACCTGTGAAGTTGCTAGTCAAAGAAACAGGATGTGCTGGATCATTTCAGTGTTTTATCTGGAAGGCAGCAGTAAGGTTTAATAAGCTTTTTTAAGTCACTTCTACATAGAATAGCATTGCTTTTTAACCATCTCTTCTATTTTGTATTTTCTCCATGGGATGAAAGGTTCCTTCTAAGTACATATAATAAATATTCCACTGACTTCGTGTGGGTGGTAAGCAAGAATCACTATCTCTGGTGGATTGTTAGAAACCTATGGCATTGTATAAACCATATGTGTCTTGTCCCATAGGGATCAGGACCTATGGGAGAACTTCTGCCTCCTGGAAGGGCAGCTGAGGCCAGGCAGCTGTATTGCTGCCATGCTGTCTGGGCTAGGGTCATGGTATATGACCTTCCATTGTCTTCTTCCAGAAGCTAGTTAGGAACAATTGGATGAAATTTTAATTTTCTTGTTGAATGTTGACAGTTTACACATTGTGATAACAGTAACTTCCTTTTCTTACACAGCAGTGCCTTCCATAATGCTGGGATTCTTGTCCCAGGTCTCTTGTGAGAGTTTGTGCATGAGTTGAACTTCTGTAGATAAACAGTTCAATATTTGAATTTTAAAATTCCTGATCACAACCCTTCTGCTGAATAGTACATTTCCCACTAAAAGCAGCAGACGGATTAATCAGACTGATTCAGGTGAAACTGAAGAATTCCACATCTGATCATCTCAGAAGGAGCAGATCTGGGATGAGCCTCCATTGCTGTTTGGTGGACTGACTGCTATTTTAAGTTTCCTTCCCAAGTTTCTGAGGGCAGCACTCTTTGATCATGCTCCAGTAAATGAAGATCTGAGCATCAAAGGGAGTTAAATATGTTGGCAGTGAATGTCACCGAGCTTGACTTTCAAGTGTGTAATGCTAGGAATATATTCAGAAATACGAGTTAAGTGAATCAGGACAGTTAGGCACCTAAGAAATAGAATCATGAAGGCAAGAGTTTTCAGCACAGGGTGACCTAAATCTAGAAAGAGAAAATACTGAAGAGAGCAGAGTTAAAAGAATTCCTGCTTTTTCTTGAGTTTAAATATCTGTTCTTGGCAGTTGTGAAGTCATCACTTAGAACTCATTAGCCCACCCTCCAGAGGTGGCAGATTAAACTCCTGCAACTGATAAAGCATATAAAAAACAGAAAGACAAAATTTAGGAGACATTTCAGGTTTGCCTTCAAGCTTCTTCGCTGTCTGGGGTTCCGAATACCTGAAGCAGCCTATGTTAAGATCCATGGTGCGGATACTCTGATGACACAAATAGGAATGCCTAGACAGTCAGGAAATTAGGCACAAGTCTCTTTACTTTGTACTGCGTTTTGTGCTTGTTTATAACTTTAAGAAAAAAGGCAAATACTGTAGCATTTGGGTTCGTACATGAACCAGGGGACTTAATATTAAAGCAAATAGCAGGTTTATACAATCACAGAATTCTTATTTCATACCATTAATAAATAAAGTTATAACTACAAAAACATGAAAGTAAGTAATGTGCAACCCCTCTAAATGGAATCATCATTAGTTTCATGATATAAAATTCTTATTAAAAGTAGATTTATGGAACTGGCTTCTCAAATGATGTCCATCAATTATTTGGTAGCTGGTTGCCATGCATTAGAGTATTTTTAATATTGAGCCTTTGGTTTTTCAGTACCTTGCCTGCATATTGCTAAGTTTATATTTTAGTATATAAGCTTCTTTCATGTTTATAGGGACTGTACAGTCAAGCTATGTATTCCTTTTTATGTATGTCTGCATATATATACATATATTTTTTTTAAAAAATCATTTACAATCCAGGACATAAACTCAGGGAGTCGTCTTGTGTCTCAGTGCCATGTGGGAGAGTTTGCATTGATTTTTATTGCCCAGTTTTGTATTTACAGATACCAAAGGAAACGCCTTTCATTGTTCAGGTAGAACTTAGATGCACAGATCCAATATTCTCCCACTTTTTGAGACTGCACAACCAGTCAGTATTATGATCTGGTTTTCCCAGAAGCTAAAAATAGGATGCTTATCCTGTTTCTTAATCCCTGCCTGTCAGAAGTTTGAAGACAGTATCAAGAATGACTTGCCTGGTTGTTATGGACTCATCCTGGTAGGCAGCCAAGGCCCACATAGCCACTCACTCACTACCTGCAGGTGAGGTGGAAAAGAGAATTGAAAAGGTGAAAGTGAAAAGGCTCATGGGCTGACATAAAGACAGTTCAATAGGTGAAGCAGAAACTGTGTGCAAAGCAAAGCAAAACAAGGAATTCATTCACTGCTTCCTGTCAGTAGGTAGATGTTTAGCCGTTTCCAGGAAAACAGGGCTTCATCATGCATAATGGTTATCTGGGAAGACAAACACCGTTACTCTGAACATCCCTTCTTCCTCCTCCTCCCCCAAGCTTTTCTTGCTGAGCACAACCTCCTCTGGTGTGGGATATCCCCTCAGCCAGCTGAGGTCAGCTGGCCCTTCCCAACTTCTTGTGCACCCCCGGCCTCCTCACTGGCAGGGCAGTTTGAAAAGCAGAAAAGGCCTTGACTCTGTGTCAGCTCTGCTCAGGAACAGCTAAAACATCCCTGTGCTGTCAACACTGGTTTGGTCACAGATCCAACACGCAGCACCATACAAACTACTATGAAGAAAGTTAACTCCATCCCAGCCGAGTGGTAGTGTACACCAAGTACACTACCGTTGGTTGGATCATATTGATAAACCTTTTTCTCATTCTTTGATCAGTCAGTCCAACTCCTACCTTTTAAAAAGAAAAAAAAAAACATCCCAGAAAATGCTGAGCTTTTACACTTGACCTGTTTTACTTGAAATAAAAAAAAAAATTACTAGTGAAATGCTCCTTCACACTACATTTTTAAGTGCTGAAAGCACAGTGAAATGAAAATATTTTGTTAAGTGAAAAAATATTTACACAAATATAGGAAGTGTACATTTTTTCATGTTTTATCCATCATCATAAATTATTTTTATCACTTGCAAAATCACAGCACTATTAAAGGCTCAGAGAAGGATGCGTGGGCTGTTTGGATTCTTGTTTGAAGAGGAATTCTAGAATAAAAAAATTGTTTTGCAGTTCAAGACTTATTGTGCTTTTTTTTCTTCCCTTTTTGGCAGACAGTACAGTGTGAACGTAATTGGAATGTAAGAAAGATAAGAATGAAACATGATTTTCAGATACTGTTGTTACTGGCAGGAGCTTTATTTCATGTATCCATTTAATTTATTAACGCTTAGTCTTTATATGTGAAATACTCTGAAATTCCTGATTATTAAAACAGAAAATCATTTTATAGTTAACCTCAAAACACTGTAAGCTTGTAATACTTGTGAAAAATACTGTCTGAAAATAGCTCTTCATATATATTCTAAGTGCCATTAGGTTTATTTTTCTTTAAAAAATAATCATTATCTTTTCCATATGTTTTATGTTTATTACTGTTAAATACGTTGGCTTTGCAAAGCTATGGCCGGGGGATTTATAATGTATTTGCTGGTGCATACATCAACAAAATTGCCAAGTTGCAATTGAAAATTCATATAATCTGTGCTAAAGCTAGGAAGACCTTTCTCTCACATTTCATATTAAATTCCTAGGACACATGATCAGTTTTCCACAGTAGCATAAAGCAAAGAACCTTTTCATATGTGACCTGAAAGTCAATAATGTACAATGAACATGGATCTCCAAAATGCCATTTTTACATTTAGTATTCTACATACAATCAACACTTCCATATGGTTCAAACAAATAAAATTGCATTTTACAGTGTAGTAGCAAGTCAGTCCAGCAGCAGCTATAATAAATATTTTATTACAGATAATCTGCATCTTGTTTAGACTTTAGGAAAGGTACACAGTTTACGGACACATTATTATATATATCACAATGCAAAGAGGAAAATAATGGTACCAAAAAAAATTATCATCTAATGTTTTCGTTTTTGAAGTTATTGTGGTATTTTGTAATAATAATTAAACATTTGAAAAATAAAAATATGCTTGATAACCAAATTCTTCATCATCCATTCTCATTGCAGATTCCTGGATCATCTGAGACCCACCAACATACCACCATATAGAAAGCTAGAGGTAAGATGAAACATCCTACAGGTCTGGTGGGACCCGTATATCATATTGGTGCTTTTTAAATGACAACACAATTGTCTAACTGACAGAATAGATCAGAACTACAAAATTACAATAGGCCAGTATGTACTCGGTATACAACATCCTACTGACTTACCCGTTATCAATAATTTATGCTGCTGTATCTAATTTACTGTTACTGCAATAACAGTGTAGGTCAAAATATAAAATGGGATAAATTAATGTAGCACTAACTTCAACAGATATAAGTATATTGTCTGAGAAAGGAGATCCAGGATGATAATTCTCTACCCTGTTACCAAACTTATCAAGAATAGAACATAATGGAATAAATAATGAAATTCTCAAAATGAACTATTAAATCTCTTGTGAGAGTTCTCAGGTTTCCACAAGAAACTACTATTGCCTACCTATGCCATATTGTGATGTTTTTTAATGATGCCCCTCCTTAGATTAGTAATTTGCAAATGTCATTTGTAGCCATGACCTCATCTCAACGGAAAGCACGTGAGGTACCAGAGCTCTGAAATGGCAGCTGTTGGTGCCCATCAGAAGTGTTTGTATTTGGCAGCGATCCGGCTGTGAGCAAACCTTAATCTGTCTGATCAGTACGTACACAGCAACTGTACTGAATTGAACAAGTACTTGGGTTGGTTTTTTTCCTTTGGTTTTAGCTCAGCGATTTTTCTCAATGGTAACCAAAGTCAAGTAATTTAAAGCTTGTGAACCTCACAAAAAGGGTTCATTTAAAACCATATTCTGCATCTTGTGACACCAAATGGAAAGTGTGTTCTTCTGTATGACTACAAAAGATTTTAGAACAGCGATCAGATACGCGTTCTGCTCATTAATGTTTGTACAGTATCCTGCCTTAAAAGAGCTACAGTTTCCTAGAGCAAGTCATTCAGAATTCGTCTACACTCTTCAAGTTTAATGGGTTGAGCTCTTTGAGTTCCCCTACCTCCTCCTGATTGATGGTTTGTTTCTTCTTTTAATACAAAATTCAGTAAAATTTCCCACAGTGAAAAGGGTCTTTTAATTATAAAACACCAGCGTGTGGGAATGATTCAATTTACACATCAGAAAAGTTCAGTTACTTGACCATAATTTATTTTTTGTGCTGATCATTTACAGACCACAGATTCTCCTTTTTTCCCCCCCCTTCTCTCTCCCCTTCTCGCTTGCCGTCTCTCCATGTAAAAGAATAAAAATCTCAATAACCTGGAAAAGGCTTTAGATATTGTGTCACTTAGTCACAAGAACTAGTCTTTATTATCAGATTTTTTTTACTGGCTTTTATCATTTTCTCATTTCCTAGCTATGTTGTTGAATTTAATTTAAATGTGTTCTGTAATTGCTGAGTAATACAGTTTTTTCTTGAATCTGACAAAGGGAAGGTGTAAGTAAGGAATGGTAGGGTGTCTTACTCATGGGACTTACCTAAAAAATATATTTGCAGTTGTAATGTTGCGTACAGCACAACTGACCACTATGGCCTTTTTCAGTAGCCCTCTCCAGCACTTGTTTCCTGCAGGGGATAATAAAGCTCTTTTTTTTCTTTTTTTTTTTTCTTTAAGAATTAATTAATACTGAAATAAAGGTCTGGAAGGAATGGAAAATTGCCATGTACTTCTTCCGTGAAATATTACTCTTCTTTATTGTTTTATTCTCTAAACATAGCTTAGGACCTGCATTGGTAGGTATAGCAGCTTTTAATGACAAAGCTTTGTAGATTCTGGATGTGATTTTCCTAGCGAAATCAAAAAAGATAATCTTACTTTACACTGATTGCGGGCACAAGAGAAATAAGCAGCACAAATGCCCAGAATACTGTTTTTACAGATAGCTTTAAATACATTTACAGATATGTCCTTATATTTATTTTGGTTTTAATCAAATGTTGATTGTGACTGAGAACTATTAGATTATATTATGTTCATTTTAGAATAAAAAAGTAACTGTAGGAAATCGTAGGTGTATATCATTTATTCTAGGTTGTATATATAATTTTGGTATTCAGCTGAATACATAACTATTTATTGTTTGGCTCTTTGTTGCAAAATGCACACAAAGGCAATGTCTATGCTACTGAAATACACTGTTGCTACTTCTTTGCTTTTTTAGCATTTGCTTTAGTCTGTTTTCAACTTTGGAAGGGATGTATGAATGCTCCTCTAATAAAACATGTAAAATTTGGGGCATTTCTTCAAATTCTTTTCAGCTACTTGAAAGGTGCTCCTCCTTTACCCTGGACTAAGCATTTAAACTAAAACAGCCAAAGAGAATGTGTCTTTTGTTGTGTCCCTATAAGAGAGAATCTGAAAGGCTGTTTTTGTTGTATCTGTACCTGCTGCTGTTTGGATATGCTTGTATGTAGAAACACAAATGTATCCCTGGATGAGACTTACGAGTTCAAACTAGCGTGTGCTTGTAAAACTAACTAGTGTAAGTTGTTCTCTTCCATTGTTCATTTAGCCATTACAGGCTAAAGGAAGCCAGTAATTCTACCAGTTTGATTTTACACATTTAAATTTCCACTACTGCAGCTTTCACTAATTCACCTGTACTTTACTGTACTCAAATCCATCTATGTAAAGGGTACAATTCAGAGCACATGGGGACAGCAATAATCAACATCAATGAATACAGTAGTAGATCTTTCCAGTTCTTATTAATGTTCATCCAGACATACATCTTAATAATAAACTACACACGGCATTATTTCCAAAAGCTAATTTTTTTTTTATAATCTCTGAATAAGGATGGACTTTTATATCTTCCATCTGACTGGCATGTTGTGCTGAGTAAATGCTCACATACATTATATTACAAATATTCATATGGAAGATGGATTGTACTTTTCTTACACAAAACTAGCATCAGATATATACAGTTCCTCTGTGTTTTGGTTTGTTGGTTTGTTTTTTTTTTTTTAATGCAATCAATTAGTTCAAACTCCTCTGTTCTTCTACATCAGTATACCTGAAGCCATGAAGCGGCAGTGCTTTCAAATTACTCCCAAGGCTGGTATGCTATTCAAACATTGTATCTCCCAAAATATGTGACCAGCCAGTCAGTACTCCTGCTACTGGTGCTGTAGAGGTCCAGTGATGATGCTTCTGGTTCTTCTTGGGCTTTTTTGGTATTCCCCATAATGACTTTTAGGTCAGTTTTGTTTACCAAGCAAGCCCTGTAGCGTTGGTCTCAGTAGGTCTGTGTTCCTACAGTTGTCAACAGTTTGCAACAGAGTAAGTCCTCGGTAGATCTCAAGTATAGCTATAAAAAAAAAAAAAGGTCTTGGTTTCAAGACCATCTCTATTGAAAGCAATTTTAAAAGACTTTTAAATCCCCGTTCTTCCAGACCATTATCTTGTGATTATTTACTACTGTAAACAAAAAGTTAAAATCAGTAAACCTGTACAAACCTTATTAATTTTGGTGGTAGATGAAAGTCTTTCCTCACAATTTCTATCATGTTTTTTGTGATCATTTATTTTCAACTTCTGTGGCTTAAATGCTAGCATTTTGCTTCAATTTGTATTCATGACAGTCAAATGGTGTTGTACACTGTGTTAAAGGTTGATATTTTAGTAGACGTTTCTATATTCAATAGGTGTCCTGATGATAGGGTTTTGTGGCAGAAGTTATTATTGTCACAACTCTTTTTTTCTTCTTTTCCTTTCATGACAATGCATATTAGAGTGTCGACTGTCAGTGAGACTGCAATGTTCTTACCCCAATAAAAAGAGCTTCTGGCTTCTGCTGTATAGTATATATTTACAGACATCCATGGAATTTTTCATTTAGTAGACAGGGATTACAGTTTTGTAGTCTCTCCTGTCGTAACTTGACTCTGTCTAGGCACTAAATGTCACAGCATCTCAAGTCCTTGCATTGTCAATATAGGAATCAGAGCTGAATTCCCAGCTGATAGTAGGCCCACCTCCCTGGTACTATACATATTGTTTTGGTTTGTTTTGTTTTACACTTAAGCATCTCTACTGTTTAAATACTGGTACAGCAGTTCTTCCACATTACTATTAAGTCTTTGTTAGGCTACCTATGTTTATGAGCTGTAGAGAGGCATGCCACTAGAAATATTTTTTCAAGTTGTCCTTAATAGAATAAAAAGTTATCATACGCAATCATTAAACTGTCATCTTGTCACAGCAATCAATCGGTCAGTTATGGAGGCCTTCATTATTGGATGAATGTTTTTATACTTGCAGACACTTCTAGCATCTTTACACAAAATTGCACTGTTTGGCATGTTAGTTGTAAATCTGAGAAATGGTTTCTCAAAAAAAAGCCTTAGCCACCAGTAGACGGTGGCAAATATGAGGTTTAAATCTTCTCTGCCATCAAAGCTGAGGTCCCCATCTCAAGTCCTGAGCTGCAAATCAAGTTAGGCTGGGAGTCACAGGCCTGAATTCCTAGACTTAATTGCCTTTCTCTAGACTACTTCTCACTCTTTCCATTCAAAAACCAAGGACAGGGTTAGTGATGGTGCTAGTTCCTGTCTTGAGAAAATAGCTTCCTTGAAAGTGGAAAAACTTCAGTTTCTAGGTCATACTGAAAACCAAGGATCTCACTTCTGAGCAGTAGTGCCAAAGACTAGCCACAGAGTGGCATAAGGGGGAAGGATCACTATTTTGACCAGCATTTTTTGTAAATTATCCTGGAAGGATGGATTGGGGCCAGCATTCACCTTTTCTGGTAAAATGCCACAATTTTCAGCTGTGCTTATCAAGAGAAATTTCTCTAACATTCTTGGTCATCAGGAATTTGGTGTATCCTCAGTGTACAGCTGCATTTTAAAACCTCTCCTTGGGATGTATTAATTTAATAATTCAACCTCTCAAGCCAATGAAGATATTAAAGCTGTTAAATTTTAGTCTGTTCTCATCACAATCAACATCATACTTTTAATGAGAAGTGGCCAGAGCCATCTGATCAGTAATGAGTTCAATCTTGTCAGGCTATTAAGCAGTTCCTGAGCATATCTGAGTTATTCTTTAAGGAACTGAGAGAAATCATCTGCCTTTGTCCTGATGGGGGACTTCAACTTGCCAGATGTCAACTGGGAATATCACACAGCTAGCACCAACAGGTCCAGAAGATTCCTGAAGCATCTGGATGATAACTTCTTGGTGCAGGTACTAAGGGAACTGACCAAGAAAAGTGCCTTCCTAGATTTGATTCTCACTAACAGAGAGGGTCTCATGGGAAATGTGGCGACCGGTGGCTCCCTTGGCCACAGCAACCACAAAGAAGTCAGGTTTAAAATCTTTGCTAATAGGAGGAAAAACTCCAGCAAGACCTTAACACTAGATACGAGGAGAGCAGACTTCAGGCTGCTCAGAGAAATACTTTGTAAGATTCCCTGGGCAGAAGCTTTTGAAGGTGTTGGGATCCATCAGTGTTGGTTGTTTTTTAAGTACCACCTACTAACAGCACAGGACCAGGCCATTCCAAAATGTCAAAAATCTAGTAGGCGAGGTAAAAAACAGCTTGGTTGAGCAGGGATCTTCTTCTTGAAATACAGCAGAAAAAGAAATTACATGGTTGGTGGAAGCAAGGTCAGGCAACATGGGAGGACTACTAAGATGCTGCTCACCATTGTAGAGAGGAAATTCGTGCTGCCAAAGCTCAATTAGAATTGAAGCTGGCCAGTACTGTGAAGGACAATAAAAAAGGTTTTTTTTAATATATTAATGGCAAAACGCAAGCTAGAAATAACATTGTCCCATTAATAAATGAGCATGGTCACTTTATTAACAGGGACATAGACAAAGCTGAGACGTTTAATGCCTTCTTCACCTCAGTCTTCAACACCGATGATGGACTTGAGGGCCCCCATAACCCTGGGCTAGAAAACCGTGGCTGCAAGAATGATAAACTCCCAATCAATCTGGAACTTGTACGGGATCTGCTACTCCAGCTAGATCCCTACAAGTCGATGGGGCCTGATGGGATTCATCCTAGGGTGCTTAAAGAGCTGGCTAACATCATAGCGAGACCTCTCTCTGTGATTTTTCAATGCTCTTGGGAATCTGGAGAGGTCCTGGAAGACTGGAAGCTGGCAAACATTGTCTCAGTCTACAAGAAGTGCAACAGGGGTGACCCCGGCAAGTACAGACCTGTCAGCCTCACTTCTGTTCCTGGCAAAATTATAGAGAAGATTGTTCTGGGAGTTATTAAAAAACATCTGAAGGACGATGCAGTCCTTGATCCCAGCCAGCACAGGTTCATGAGAGGAAAGTCTTGCCTGACCAACTTAATTTCGTTCTATAGCAAGGTTACCCACCTAGTCAACCAAGGGAAGCCTGTCAACATGATCTTTTTGGATTTCAGTAGAGCCTTTGATACTGTCACCCACAGTATCCTCCTGGACAATATGGCCAGCATACAGCTGAGTAAACATACAATGCAGTGGGTGAGCAAATGGCTGATGGGCCGGGCTCAAAGGGTTCTAGTAAATGGGGTTATGTTGGGCTGGCGACGAGTCACTAGTGGGGTTTTGCAGGGATCCATCTTAGGGCCAGCACTCTTCAGTGTCTTTATAAATGACTTTGGCTCAGGACTTGAGGGATTGCCTCGTAAGTTTGCTGATCACACAAAACTGAGGGGGAGCTGTCGACGCTCTCGAGGGCAGAGAGACCCTGCAAAGGGATCTGAACAAATTGGAGAACTGGGGATTCACCAACCGCATGAAGTTCAACAAGGGCAAGTGCAGGATTTTGCACCTGGGACATGGCAACCCTGGCTGTACATACAGACTGGGGGATGAGATGCTGGAAAGCAGCTCTGCAGAGAGGGATCTGGGAGTTCTGGTCAGCAGCAAGTTGAACATGAGCCAACAGTGTCCCTGGCAGCCAAGAGGCCAAACTGTGTCCTGGGGTGCACCAAGCACAGCATGGCCAGCCGGGCAGGGAGGGGATTGTCCCGCTCTGCTCTGCACTGGTGCGGCCTCACCTGGAGCTCTGTGTGCAGTTCTGGGCGTTGATGAAGGGTTTGGAGGGGAAGCCATATGAGCAGCAGCTAAAGTAATTTGGTTTGTTCAGCCTGGAGGAGACTGAGGGGAGACCTCATCGCGGTCTACAGCTTCCTCACAAGGGGAAGAGGAAGGGCAGGCCCTGATCTCTTCTCTTTAGTGACCAATGACAGAACCCGAGAGAATGGCAGGAAGATGTGCCAGCGGAGGTTTAGGTTGGAAATTAGGAAAAGGCTCTTCACCCAGAGGGTGGTGGAGCACTGGAACAGGCTCCCCAGGGAGGTGTCATGGCTCCAAGACTGACAGTATTAAAGAAGAGACTGGACAATGCCCTGAGACACATGGTGTGAATTGTGGGGTTGTCATATGTGGGGACAGGAGTTGGACTCGATGATCTTTGTGGGTCCCTTCCAACTCAGGACATTCTATATCTAACTTAACCTGTTTAATAGCAGAATAAAGTGAAGAGCCTCCTTTGTAAAGCTCAGACAGCCTCAAGTAGAAAGTGACTGCTAAAACGCATTCTCATGAGCAAGATCCTGAACCTCCTGGGGTTCCAGCAGAAAGTGGAAGTTAACCCTTACTCTTGAGCCTCAGCTCAACCTGCTGACATAGCCACAAGCAAGAGACAATAGCTGTAGAGTTTGTGCTTTGTTTCATCTAGGCAGGGCTGACCTCATGCGTACAGATCATTAAGTGACTTGGTATGAAATGTTCTGGGAAGCGGGTATATATGTATATGTATGTATGTATGTTGTAGACATGGTGCTTTGGGACATGGCTTTGTGGGGAACTTGGTAGTGCTAGGTTGACCGTTGGACTCGATGATCTTAAGGGTCTTTTCAAAACTAAACGATTCTGTAATTCTATGATTCTAGAATTTTTGTTTTTAATCTAAACCCATGAAAACTTACCTTTGTCCTTAGGAACCATTTCTGTCTTTGTTGGTAGGATTTTCCTTTGGAGCATTTGCAGAGATAAATCATGGATTCCCTCTCAGAGTGCAGAGCAATGGGAAAAACACTGTGCCTGGGCAGGTGCTACATTGTTACAATCTAGGATTTTCAGTAGTGTCTTTTAGAACCCTTTACTGTTCCACAGCTTATCGATTTTGACAGAGATGTCGATCAGTCTGGGATCAGAAAGTAAATATCCCGGATGAAAAATTCTAGAAGACACTGTTGTTGCTGGACAGTAAATTTTATACAAACTGCATAGTAGAATAGTAATGTTTTAAGTTCTATGGAGAAAAGTTTTTTTCAGGAAAAATGTTTACATTGAAGTAGAAGTTGGGTTTTGTCAGATATTGTGAATACACTGAGCTAATTAGGTTGTGGGTGTTCTGAGTAGTGTGTTAGATGAAAAACAGCAGGGGCTTTTCCTTTAATGAGTCTCCCTGTTTTCTTTTTTTTTTTCCATATTCTTTTGCTTGTACTATTTATCACTTGCATGCCAAAAAAGAAGAAAAACAAAAAAGAAGAAAAAAAAATGAAGGTTTTCTTGGTTTCTTAAGCAAAATGTTAAATAATGTTGGCAGTCAGTTTTACTTTTTGTGGCATGGTAATGACATGTCTAAAAGTGGTCCCGCTGATGCTTTGAGTTGCCACAAGTATTGCAGCCCTGTTATTTTAAGATGCGCAATTATTCTTGAGCCACTGAACTATTGTTTCAAAACATATTTTGTTATTTCCCTTCAAGAGGCTAAAAACCCTTTCTTGTGGTTTGTTATGGTTTTTTGAACTACTTTTTAAGGCTAATTTGTGATAGATTTTGTACTGTGATTTTTATATTTAGTCTACTGAATCCATCTAACCTGAATAGCCCGAGGGAGATAAGTCAGGAAGCATAGAAATCAAGAAATCCTGAAGCTGGTACTTCAAGCTGAACCAGAAGCTGGTATAACTCAATTTGTCAGTGAGAATTTTTGCTTAAATAATAAAGAACTTGATTTTTTTTCCCAGCATTCTGCCTTTGTGTTTAAAAATTTCAATTTCTGCACGTATTGTGTAAAATAAGAAACAACATTTGAGTTTTTGCTGGCTCGATGTTGAGTTTAGCAGTCTCTACAGGAAGGGTAGAGTTTCCTGAAACTGAGATTTGACCTCCAGATCTACTCTGGTGGGGTCTCAAAGAAGTTTAAGAAACATTTCTTTCAGTGAATAGGAGTGGAAAGGGACATTTTCATGCATGCTGGACCTCTGAGTTGATGGCAAACTGGTCTTGGGTTCAGTTGTCATCCATAAATCCATGGGTCCAGATGGGATGCACCCGCAGGCGCTGAGGGAGCTGGCTGAGGTCATTGCTGGACCGCTCTCCATCATCTTTGCCAAGTCTTGGGAAATGGGAGAGGTGCCTGAGGACTGGAGGAAAGCAAATGTCACTCCGGTCTTCAAAAACAGCAAGAAAGAGGACCTGGGTAACTATAGACTGATCAGCCTCACCTCCATCCCTGGGAAAGTGATGGAACGACTTATCCTTCATGCCATATCAAGGCATATAAAGGATAAGAGGGTCATTCGGGGCAGTCAGCATGGCTTCACCAAGCAGAAGTTGTGCTTGACCAACCTCATGGCCTTTTATGAGGATATAGCGAGGTGGATAGATGGTGGCAGAGTGGTGGATGTGGTCTACCTTGACTTCAGTAAAGCACTTGACATAGTCTCCCACAGCATCCTCACAGCTAAACTGAGGAAGTGTGGTCTGGATGATCGGGTAGTGAGGTGGACTGGGAGCTGGCTGAAGGAAAGAAGCCAGAGAGCCGTGGTCAATGGGGCAGAGTCCAGCTGGAGGCCTGTATCTAGTGGAGTGCCTCAAGGGTCAGTACTGGGACCAGTATTATTCAATATATTCGTCAATGACTTGGATGAGGGAATTGAGTGTACTATCAGCAAGTTTGCTGATGACACCAAGCTGGGAGGAGTGGCTGACACGCCAGAAGGCTGTGCTGCCATCCAGCGAGACCTAGACAGGCTGGAGAGTTGGACGGGGAAAAATTTAATGAAATACAACAAGGGCAAGTGCAGAGTCTTGCATCTGGGCAGGAACAACCCCAGGTTCCAGTATAGGTTGGGGAATGACCTATTAGAGAGCAGTGTAGGGGAAAGGGACCTGGGGGTCCTGGGGGACAGCAGGATGACCATGAGCCAGCACTGTGCCCTTGTGGCCAAGAAGGTCAATGGCATCCTGGGGTGTATTAGAAGGGGGGTGGTTAGTAGGTCAAAAGAGGTTCTCCTTCCCCTCTACTCTGCCCTGGTGAGACCACATCTGGAATATTGTGTCCAGTTCTGGGCCCCTCAGTTCAAGAAGGATAGGGAACTGCTGGAGAGAGTCCAGCGTAGAGCAACAAAGATGATTAAGGGAGTGGGGCATCTCCCGTATGAGGAAAGGCTGAGAGGGCTGGGTCTCTTTAGTTTGGAAGAGACTGAAGGGTGACCTCATTAATGTTTATAAATATATAAAGGGTGAGTGTCATGAGGATGGAGCCAGGCTGTTCTCGGTGACAACCAACAGTAAGACAAGGGGTAATGGGTTCAAACTGGAACACAAGAGGTTCCACTTAAATTTGAGAAGAAACTTCTTCTCAATGAGGGTGACAGAACACTGGAACAGGCTGCCCAGGGGGATTGTGGAGTCTCCTTCTCTGGAGACATCCAAAACCCGCCTGGACGCCTTCCTGTGTAACCTCATCTGGGTGTTCCTGCTTCGGCAGGGGCATTGGACTAGATGATCTTTTGAGGTCCCTTCCAATCCCTAACATTCTGTGATTCTGTGATTCTGTGATACTCTTTTCTCCAGCGTTGATGGATATCGAGCAGAGGCTGTGTGCATTGGCTCAATATGGTTGAGGCTACTGTATAAATTACATTGTTCACAAAACTCATTTTAACATTATAGTAAGACAGGCAGAAAGGTGAATGGAAGCTTTATGGGTGTCAGTAAGATGGGCGTTGACCCGATTGTCTTTTAATGGGAAACAAAACAAAACAGGGACAGATCATTTGAATGACACAAGTCACTGAACCAGGTGGAACTTACTAGAAAATAGGGAACTGGTTGGTTATACTTAGACTTCCCAAGAATTGTTCCATGGTATATAAATCAATAGTAAGTACCAAAATCCAGATATGGAAAACATGTGTAAGATACAGGCTCCATGTTAAAATTTTAATTCACTTGATACTAGCTCTTTCAGAGACTATAAAACAGTTTAAAATACATGCTTTATTTATTCACTTATTATCAAACAAGTGAGTTATACTCTTTAAATAAAAGTAGGGGTCCTTAACAGGGTCCTGCTGAGTTTGAGAGTCTCCAAATATTGCAGCTCTAGCACATGTGAAGCTGAATGCGAAGCATGTGTACCATGCATAGTTAAATTCCAGTTTGTGTTTTTCAGCAAAACTTTGATATATCAGCAACAATGTTAGCTATTTTTAAAAAATAATAATTACAAAAATGAAGGATTATATTCCTCTAATCTGCTTGCTACACAGTTGACAAAAGATAATAGCATATTTAGCCACTGAGACTGAACCTGATGTTAGAGGCAATGCAAGCTACCTTCCACAAATATCTAAAAGAGATGGTAACTGTGCCTGAGTCCAGGAGCTGCAGGTGTGATTTTGGAGACTTGGCAAATATTCCTATTACTGAGTGTATATCTAGCATGTGGTAAAAAAGGTCTAATCTCACCTGTAAGTGATGAGAATTACATGTCATTTATCTTCGAGCAATAAATGCTCTTTTGTCTGTCTAGATTTTTTTATATGTTTTGCTCAATAATTCCTAACACTGCTGCTCTGTGTCATTAAAATATCAAAATCTAATAAGCCAGCTGGCAATAAATGGAAAAAATAGAAATCCATAGCAAAGATTAGTGATATCTAAAAGTGGTTTATGGATCCTAGTGGGATTGCTCCTTTTTTAACAACAAAGTGCGGAGTGAAAGAATATGCACAGCTTACTTTGTCTTCCTATTTCTTTTGATCTGAAAGAACAATCAGATAAGGCTGATTTCTGAAGACAGTTCAGAATGAACAGATTTCAGTTGCCCCCAGTGATAACCATCATTGTCAACAGGAGGCATCCCAGGTACTGACACTAGAGCCTTAAATGTTCAGATGCTGAACATTTTATCTTTTATTTTAAAAACTACTGCTGGGAACTCTCTTTATAGAATGCAGTGGATGATGAGTATTTAGAAGAAGAATGAACCCTGAAGGAGAATAAAGCCCAAGCCTCAGAGACTGTCAGTGAACACCAGAAGGACAGAATATTTTAAGGTTAAGGTGGGGAATTTCATGCACGCAGAAAACTTGAAGCTGTAGAAAATGGAAGGATAGAACTCAGGAGTCACAGGCTATAAAACCAAAATTAACAGAATTTAGGGGCCCTGGCCTTAGCGAGCACTTGTCCATATTAATGAATCAGTACACACTCTATCAGAGTTCAGCAAAGCTAAGTGCCTTTTCATAGGGAAGGCTTGGAACTGCAGTATGCTGAGGTGTTGATAATCGAGGTATCTGGATTAAACCAGTGCACAGAAATGCTAATAGCTACCTTCTGTAAGCCATGCCATTTAACAGGTGCTATCAGTCCCTCTAACATGCAAGCTTCAGCTCTTGATTTTTGAAGAAAATATTGATTTTTGGCATGGTGTGACAAGTTGCGTTTTACATGACTCCCGTATGTTATACAAAGCTCACTGAACATGGCACAGTGCTATGCAGTGTATTATGAAAACTGGTTGTTTACAAATGTAGACATAATAATATTTTTCTGATTTAAGAGTATTTAAGCCCTGCCTGCTGCACAATGTTGCTCATTATTTTTAAAGTTATTAGTTTGCTATCTTTCTGATTACCTAAGTAACTGATGGCTTAATGCACCTCAAAACCAGCATAAAAACCACTATTGTCACTCATCAAGCATAACTAATTTTGAATGAGGAGATGCAAATGAATTCATAATCAGAGGGGGTTTATATGCTTATCACCGCAGTGTAAAAATGTGCCTTCAAAATGCACGTTATTCCTTATCTAGTTTGCTCTGTCTACCAAACCCATATACAGCATTTGAACACACTGACTCTGGTCCTTGCACTGGTGCCATTATTGCTTTCATGGGTTTTGAATAATGTCCTTTGACTGTTTTTACACTCCTGATTGTGGCAGAGTTCATCATTTTTGGTGACTTTCCAGAGATCATTGCTAACAGGAGTTCCATTGCCGTGTATGTCCCCTCACCATGCAAGAGAAATATGGAATTGTTAGAGATTGAATCAAACCATAGTGACATTTGTGATCATGCGGACAACACTTCATTTGTTTCAATCTAAAGAAGTCTTAGAATTATTTAATTTTTGCTAGCATCTGGCCAGGCTTGGGTAGAAGGTGGTGAATCTTGTAAGACAGTAGGATTTTCCAGGGTGTTCATACAGCAAATGCAGGTGCCAATGAGTTGATGGCCAGGCCTGTGTTTGTGAATGTTTGCAGGTGGTAAAGAAGAAAAATCAAAACATACATTTGAAAGTCACAGACATTGAAGAGTATCACGAAAGGTGTCTTATCTGCTTCCTCCCCTCCATTGCTTTGGTTTATTCCTTGATCCTTTTAAAAGTTTCTGCTTGCGTAAGGAGTGCGTGGTTTTTAGGAAACATTCGATTTGTCTCTTTGGGCTATCTACAACTACAGCCACTGACGAGGCCAGGCTGGCCAGTTTCCTGAGTGTGCAGGAATGCCTTCTTTTTTTGCCCTCTGCGTTTCCTTTATTGGTAAGTCACTGCCAGTTCTGATCTGCAAGGAAAATACAATCCCATAACTTCCTCATATATCCCTCAAAACTCATGGAAGTCTTTTTGCAGGGACATCAGGGCAAGTAAAGTTAGCAAGCACCAGATGACTTTTGGGCAACTCCATGTATGCCTCTCTGGCATTCATTTTTCCACCATCCAACAGTGATATCTGTTCCAGGAACACAGTTTTACATAGAGAGCTATACATAATATGAACGTAATTACTTTGCACATTGCTCAGACAATGTTGCAATGATGGCAGATGTGGAATGCGATTTCTTGGTTATGTATCCTGAACAAATTTTTCAAATGAAAACGTAATGTACCAGGTGCAAAAAGGTTGAACAAATATCAGTTTGGCTTATTGTATTTTACTAAACACTTTCTAAATAGATGTGCATGAAGGCAATTGAAAAAAAATTGTGTAGAAAACATGACGCAAATACCAGTAAACCTGAGCACTAAGTTACATATAGAGTTTGAATTGTGATGGTGAAACACATATTAAACATAGAGACAGTTAAACTATGAATCAAATGAAAGTGTCCTCTTTAACTAAGCATAATCCAAATTTTAGCTGGCTGTGCCCTTCAGAATTTTGACAAATTTGTGTATATTGGGTAGATAAGCATGACCATTGCTCTGGTGTTCTCTACTGCTAGCAAACATGCACCATTGGGTAACTGGAGACTGAAACCATACTGCAGGCTTATATAAAACTAGAGAGCTCCATCTTACATTTAAGTTATGTAGGGCAAAAACCTGATGCACAAGAAACCCATCTTTTTCCCATGTATTTTCCCCTAAAAATACAAAAGCCCTCTTTATACTTCGTGTAGCAAGTTTTTATCAATGACGCTGTTCTGAAAGCCCACCTTGCTGATCTTTTTCATGACTGAAATACCTTCCCATTGCTTTAATTTTTATGTAAAGTTATACAGTGTTGACATATTCTGTAGCCCTTCTGTGACAGGGCAGTATGAAAACCGTTCTTTCCATGCCTACCGAAGAAATCATTGGGGTTAAATGACAGGCCTCTACCAGCGATTTGCCTGTCACAGAGAACTGTAAATTGCAGCCTGTCTCCAGGATGGTGTTTAGACACATTCTGAGATTAATGGTTTTGCATAGACACTTTGGACTTCAGATGATTTTGAGATAAGCCCCATCAAGAAGATTCTTCCAGTTTGAACTCAACTGAAAAGCTTTGCATTTTAGCTATGTTTGTATGAAGCATTGTTGGTACAGAACAGACAGTATCTGATATAAAAATGAAATGGTGCCTCTTATGTTCCAGACTACATAAAAAATATCACCTCCAGCTTAATTCTTTGTGACAGATTTTTTTTTTTATGGTAGTTCTTAACTCTTTCAAATAACAGCAATGAGACATCTCATTTACATGATTGAGCAGGCTGTATCTTTTCTCTTAAAGGAGCATAGCTTGGAAGGAAGGTCTGTATCCTAAATTTAGGGGAGAGAAGGCTAAGTAAGGTGTATGACTCACTTGGGAAAATATCTCCGTTTGAGAATGTGCTAAGTCGTTCATTTTTCAGAACCTCAACTGATAAGTGATATGTGTTCTGCAGTGAATGAGATATTATGATTCAGGAACTCTAACTTAAGACAAAGGTAATAATGAGGTTTCTTTTTTATTCAGTGTACTAAAGAGAAAACGTTTATCAGAAGAATGCAATGAATGGAGACATTCCTTTTTCATGTGTTCTATAGTTGAGTGATTCAAAAAAAAGGAAGAAAACACCTTTGTCATTATTAGCAGTTTTCAGCTCTTCTGAATAAGTACTGAAAATTATATGGTTACAGTAGAGTATTAGATAGTCAGATGCTGCAAAAGTGGCAGAGCAATGTGAGAACCTGCATAAAGGACTAAATATTTGTATCTTGCTCATAAGTAACCTGTAGTTCATGTACGCTGCCTCCTCCTCTGGGCTAAGAGAGACAGTCATTTATTATGTAAACAGACTAGTCATTGTGTTGTTGGCCAAATGTATGTTGCCCCACAAGAGTCTGACAGCTTGTCAGATTTCTTGTCAGATGACACTGGATGTCTTCCCTGTTGACCTTAGTATTGGTGTGGTTATATGACCTCAAGTTTCTAAGTTGCATCATGTGAGTAAAGGACAATTAAAAGGTCTTTGCAGGGGGAAAAAAAATGTAGCTCTTCTTTTCCAAATGATATGCTTAGATTTGTTCAAACATTTATGGAAACATCTTCATGATTTTTTAATTTGAGTGTTTTTACATACAATATTCTTGAATCTTGCTTATAATATTTGTGACTGAAACATTATTAAGATATACAGAAGACTGAAATGAAAACAGAGATGGATTTGAACAGGACGTCAGAAGTTTGCTAACTTAAAGTACCGATGTTAAGTGGGGTCTCTGCAGGGAGTTACAGGGCTCCCACAACAAATGTATACTGTCTTCAGTCAGCCTGCCAGCCATTCGGACACTCCCTCTTTGTCCTCCATGGCAGGTAAATAAGGTACAAACCCGGCACTACAGCTAGCAAAGACTTCACATCTCTGATTTGAAGGGCTGGTGTCCACCAGGAGAATGCATGGAAATTCCTGCTTCTGGGAACAAACCAACTGGAATTTTATTCACAGTGAGCACAGGCCTCAACCTCCTAATGACTGATTAGCAGCCATACTCTTGTTTAAAAGTCATTAAAAAAAAAAAAAAAATTAAAAAAGGGTTTCATCCATGACATTGTAAGACAGAAAGATCTAAACCAGGCCAAACTAAAACCAGTTTGGGTTTCAGGGAGCCACAGACAGTTATGGACAGAGGTCCTATGGCAGCCTCGTAGTGCAGAGTATGTGAAGCAACTAGAAGTGAAGGGCTTCTGGAGCCCAAGTGTGTAGTTTAAATGATGAATGCAGTGCATTAATTTATAAGCCTCTGTTCCCCTTTGATGGAGAGGGGAGGCCATCTTTTGGGAGGACTCAGTTTCATGCAACTCAGTGTGTGTGATTCTCTCCTTTAGAGAGTGAGTTGTTCACATAATGAGGCAGACTGCCATTGCCTTCGCTCACTAAAAACTGGATAGGCAGGTGATTGTAGAAATAGATACCAAAAAAAAAGGGGCAACCCAAAACCCCATGTCATATATTAGTGTCAAAATACTTCAGTTATAGTAGCTTAACTGGTTTGTTTTAATGCAGCTGTGGATTGTATTTGACACCACGGGGTTTTTTTAACAGCCATAGCCAAGGTTTACTAAGAATATACAACACAAATAAGTGTATGTAAAAAATCCTATTCTGAATGTTATTAGTGCATGCCACTTGCAAATGTCAGTGGTTATTTTTAGTGGAGAGCATTTGTAAGATCTGGCAGAGAACTCTTGAAATGTCAGGAGGGTAAGAGGAAGCACAGCAGAAGCCAGATACGTATAAAAATATGTTAGAGGATTGTAACAGTAAGTCCATCATTTTTTGAAAGACAAGATGGAGCTGTCTTGAAACGGACCTGATAGATCATAGTTCCCTTCCCATGTCATAGGTATTGTGCAGACACAACAAAATTACTTGAATTTTTGAAAGAAGCTTGGTTTCCTTATAAGCTTATTCTCCCCCTCTCTCCTTGTTCACAGACAGATTGGTGTTGTTAAACAGTATACTGCAGTCTGCTTTTAAAAAATGTGGGTTACACTTACATAATTTCTGGTAGATTTATCATCAAAATTTGCCTTCAAAATGTCTAAGAAGGTGTATATCATATATATATGTACATAATACCCATTCAAACCCCACTGGAAGCTATAAAGGGAAGGGCAGTTCTCTGATAGTTGTTCACAGCACAGGGATAGTGCTGTTCAGTGCTGTTACCATTTGCTTGTTACAGGAATAGCTGTAGACTTCTCAGGGATACTCTATTAACAATATTTTCACAGTGAAAGATAGGTTCAGATTTGTATGCAGCAATATTTCAAGTATATCCTCCATCTCACGTATGGTTCTAATCTACTGTTTCTAATAACTCTAGTTATATATTTCTGCTTGCATATAACCAGGAAAGCTGCTAAGTCGTTATTGGTGCAAAACTTGATACGTCTTAGGATTAAACAATTTAGTTTTTCATTTGTGCAGGGATAGCACTTTCCTCTTTAATAAACATTATACTCATGGATTTCATGTCATCCAAGCTGAAGTACAACATTTTCAGTTACAGGTTATGTAGGGTTTTTGTTTGCTGGTTGTTAATTTTTCCCAAAGCCTCATACTTAATTCCCATTGTAAGGTACGTCCTGTGTCCTCCACACTGATCAGTGCTGGTGTCTTAGCATCACAACTCCGTCCTCAGAAATCAGTCTGAATTCCTGCAATTATGAAGGTCTCCTTGGGCAGACCCCAGACTTTGGGGTCAGCGGGAACGTCACTTTCCTATTATCCTCTTCTCATTGATTTTTGGAAAATTGCGGGAGGTGTACCTCTAGGGAACTAGCTTATTTTGAATCATTTTACAGATGTTACATACTTCATTGCTTTTTTGGTTTACAGGAAAGGTAGTTTTCTTCCTTTAAAAGTATATCAGGTTAGGAAAAATTACGCTCAGTATTGGAGATAAACTGGACCACCCAGGTAAACAAATGGCACACTAATGGCCAAAAAGCAACTCTGTGTCTCTTCTATTGCAGCATGTGTTCTGCGAAAAAAAATATAGGATTTATTGATAGGACAATTTAGTTCTGCCTACAATAGAAATGATAGGACTGACCATGATGGAAGAGCAGAATAAGCAGTAGCCTAATCATATTAATGCAATTATCAATTTTAAATGTGATGCATTTTTGCTGTTTCCAGGTAATTTTAAAAGTGATTTTCCAGAGGTGCCTTAAAAATACATAGCAAGTAAAAATTCTGTGTTCTGCCTTATCCTGGAGGATTCAAATAAAATAAATAAATAAGGTCAATAGGAAGCTTAAGGGACACTGCCAACAGTAACACATCCAAAATTTGACCTAATGTAAAAAAAATGTTATATTTTTGCATATGCACTGAGCTTGTGGATACTGCAAAAATGAAAGTTTCAATACACATAAAAAATCCCAGCTAGGCAGCCAGCTCACATGACCACAATTCTTTCTTTGCATTTGCAGGTAAATCTCCCTTATCTACTTACTACCTTGTTGTGCTAAATACTTTAATAAATAAATACAACATTCTGAAGCATTTACACAGTCTGCCTCTCCTTCGCTCTATTATAATAATACAGCAGGCAGATCATTAGAAGACTTGTATGTTCCCAAAGAAAAGTCTACTATTATGAAAATATATGTGCAAATTAAGTCAATGTTGTGAATTTATTCTACAAGTCTAATATAAAACAGTGTTTTCCTTCTTTGAATAATTATTCTGTAGGATTCCAGCTACTTAGTATCAAAATCTTTGGATAAATTTTGGTTTTAGTTTAGAACTGTATTATGCAATGAACTATAGAAAAAGGCAAAAAAGACACAGCACAAGACCATTTCTTTTTGTTGCATTTTATTCATACAGAATATTACGAGTTTTATTATTGATGAAGCTAAGAATCAAAGAAGATAGATGTCAGAAGGCAGCTCCTTCTGTCCTGGTGTGAAAGAATAATGGCTCACATAAAAACAAATAAGCCTGAAACTATAAAAATACTGAATATAAAAACATTTTTTGTGGGAGGGCAGGAATTTTTTTTTAATGGAGAATGGATAATGTTATAAGAAGTCGAAGTACTGTTTCAAGAAAAAATATTAAGAAGCAATACTAGAGCAGAGCAACATTAAAAATAAAATAGCAACCTGTGTTTAGGATCTAAATCCATATTCAAACCCTTTATAGTAGAGTTGATATTTGAAAAGGGCTTAACACTCAAGACACGCTGTCTTGGAAAATAAATTAGAGATGAATTAAAAGATCCACAAGTGACAATATGGAAAACCTGATCATGATCAGGAAAGCCTGATCATGATGTGCTAGAGCTCAAGGAAGTCTAGAGAGAGAGAGCCAAAATAGAAAAAGAAAGTGCCATAGTGAGGGGAAAAAAAAAAATCCAGTATGTAGAGTTCATATGAAGGCAGAATTTGTTCTCCAAAAAATGCTAGTCTAGCACATTATTATTTGCCTACACATTTTGAGCACTGAGTAGGCCATGATTGCAAAACACAGATACTCATGAGATAGATCTCTGTGATGTGAATCTATAATATTTTAAGGAAGTAAGAGCCCTAGGGCTTTCAATCTCCTCTTTTTCTATCCCATATGTCATTCCTGATCTTTACTTGACCAAATAAGTTAGGAATATATCTTAGAATTGCTCAAATTTGGGGGAAAAAAAAAAAAGAAAAAAAAAAGAAAATCCTTCAGAGAATTTTTGTACATAAATTTGCAGAATTTTTAGTGTGCCATTTTGCAGTTTAGCAGTTTGGCTTTCAAGGAACTTGGCCCACACTAATCCTTGAACCTAACAGAAAAAGAACACTGCTGTTGCATGTGTATCTCAGCACAGTGGATATATATTGCTGACAAGCTGGATATTTTGGGTTTTCTGGAAGAGTTCAGACACTGCTAAAACTTGGTAACAAAACAATTAAATATGAATATAGTGTTATTTAGCTTGTCAAACAAAACATCATTTTAATTCCCAAAAGGATCAGAATGGTAAAACTGACTGAGCTTGTACCTGTCCAGCCCACCTACCTGCTGTGGCTACTCATTGCAGTCTTTAGTGTAACTACTTCTGTTGCTTCTGTTCAACTAGAAACATTTTCTTCAAGAAAATGTAATAGACAGTAGTCTGGTTCCTTCCGAGATGTCAAATACCTACTTTATTATAGCGAGAAAGTGACAGTCAATTTAAACCAGAATTTATTGAGAACATTAGGAGCTGAAAGGGCTTTGGCTAATCACTGTAATGTCCCCAACAAATGGTAAATGAAAGCATGAGGAAATTGAGTTAACACAAGTTAAAAGTTCACATACTTACTGAATTATATTAAAAAACCTACAACCTAATTAAATTATCTGAAACTACTCATTTCAGTCTGTCCTGTTTTACTAGTGAATGCATATGATGGTATTCCCTTAGATGCATAGCAGTTGGCTGGTTTAGCATGAGTCAGATAAAAAGCCAATGGACAAGATCATAGGATAAATTATTTGCTAGTGTGCAATATTCTGAATAGTTATACTTAATGATGAGAATAGTTTTGCATTGGCCCTTGTTTATATCCTTCATATTTGTAACTTTAAAAATCAGTATTATCCCAACTAGAATATATGGATAAAATGTATCCATTTCTCCTCTTTTACCGAATTTTTGGGGGCAAAAGGCTAGAGAGGGTAAAGTAGCACGCAATATGTTTATGGCCATAGACATATATTTCATGTATGCTGATATCCCTTAAAATTGCAACAGGTGGTTTGCATACCATTACGCTACTTCACGAAGATCCTTTTACATGCCTAGATTTGATCATAAGATGTAACATTTAAGATCATATTTTCTGAGTGTCTATGTTATCTTACTGGAATCATCTTTCCATTATTTTTCTTCAAATTTAAAGTGAAGGGATAAAAATACTTCACTAGTATAAATGGCAAATTTCCTACAGTCCCTCCTACAGATTCAAGATTTATTGAAAATACAACAGTTAAAGAAACTTTGTGTGGTTTCAGGTTATGGCATAGTAATTCGTGTTTGAAAGCAATAGGTGGATATTTGAGTAACTATGAGAAATTTGATTCAGTAGTCAGATAACATCATGTACATGCAGTAACATTCTCACTTCCAGCAGCACATGGGACTGTTTCAAGAGAAGAACTTTTGGATAGTGAGCAGCTGAAGTTTTTGCAGTTTGGAGGTTTGGGGTTTATGCGTTTGCTGGAGTTGCTTCCTTGAAATGAAGAAAATCATACAGGATACTGCTCAATCCTTTGTCTAACCACAGAGGACAGAACCGCCATCTGAATACCTTTTCCTGGGAAAAGTCAAGCACCATAGAGCAATCATCTCTGTCACCTCACACACAAATACATAAGGAAAGTTGTCGATGGTGACAGAAGAAAGAGACAGTTTTCAGCTCTAGGAAAAAAAGTGATGGTGTGATTGTAATTAAATATCAGAGACGGCATTCCAGCAATGTTCAAAATTGGATGTATCCCATAGGAAGTTTCAACTTTTATTTCACCTTGAGGATGCATTCTTCTCCCCAACCGTTACTTAGAAAAGCAGTTGTTTTTCAGAGATAAATATGTTGTCACACATTTGTTTCTAACTGCTTGCTAAAACAGAAAAGCAAACATAAAAATGAATTTTTTTTCACACCCTCAGAGAAATAATTATTTTATAACATGAGATGACCTGTCCATTCCTCTTTAATACTTCTAAGTGCTTGTCTACCAAAAAGAAAGGATATCATTGATTGCTTATTGCTGACATGAAGATTAGAGTCAAGAAATGATGTCAGTTTGGCTTCTGTAAAAGGAGAGCTTCTAAAATTCACAGCAATCATTCTTAACTTTCCTCCCTGATGATTAGTTTAACATTAAGGCTTACTGACAAGGACACAAAAAGCATTATCCTTTTTTTCCCCAAAATATTTGATACTTTAATATTTCTCCATTTAAGTTTATTAATTTTAAATTCTGCCAAAGGTAATATATGTATTTGAAATAAATAATAATATTTTTTCTGTGTAGCAAAGAACTGCTGGTTTTGATGCATACACCCCCCCCCCCCCCACACCCCGCAACAGACAATAAACACCCTACACTATAAACAGCATACTTCGGCATTTGGGGGTAGCTTTAAACTAGCTTCAGGGAAGCCTATGAAAATAAGCCTAGATTTACTTCTTGTAAATACAGAAACAGCTTCATTTAAAATTGAGATATTTGTACATATTTTCCCTCTTTAGACAGATAATCCCATCAGTTTCTTAATCAAAAGTGGGTGGCAGATAAAAGTCTCTGGGAGCACAGACCAGCTTAGAAGGCCCATTACAGTCTAAGAAGACGACCAAACCTAGAGTAACTTTCAAATCGCTGGTGTACTGTAAAAGCATGAAGAATTATTCCAGAGAATGATTGTTTTGGAGGGTTTTTTTCTTTCAATCTAAATGCAAGGGGCTGTTTTTAACGAATGAGAAGAAGGAAAGAATTACATGGTGTGGCTCTGAAGTGCTTTCTGAAATTCCAGCAGCTGTAACAGGTAATCAAATTCCCTTCACTTGAGCTGTAAGCTGCTCGCCCTTGGTGATGAATGCCCCGATCTCACACTCCTTATCCGCCTCTTCGCTGCATTCAGCGCTGGTGAAAATTCCAGGGAAATCAATGCGGTTATACTGATATAAAGCTGGACTAATGCAATGAAGGAACAAGCTCTCAAAATTCCTTACGTGGCTGTCAAGTAAAACCAGTTACTGCTTTTAAAATCATTTTGCAAAAGATATTTGTAGATATTTTTGTGGGATTGCCCAAGGTCTTTTACCTTGCTATTTTTTCCTTTAGATTGTCCAAGTGTAGGTCAAAAATCCTTCCATTTCACCCTCACCGGCATATATGCTATAAATCTTTGTGCTTTCACCATATTATGCAATTGCTTTTGCTGCTGTGAATCCCACATAATATAGAAAAAATGTTTTCTAATGTATAGCTTATATTAAAGCAATAGGACATAGTATGTCAGATTTCTTACTAGTAAATTCTAATAATGGCTTACATAAAAACGAGGGTATCTGTTTCCCTTAGCTTTGAATTTAAGAAGTATTGCAGAATCTGTAAGTATCTCTGATTGCTGCATAGGCATTCATCATGCTGAAATGATTTGCCATGCCTAAACAAGCTTGAACAATATGAAATTTTAAAGATACTGCTGTAAACCCATTATTTAATTTTACTAAAATAATGAAAAGCATATATTACTTTAGTTTAGAAAACACTGAAATGCTAATTCATATGAAGTGTTTATTTTCTACACATATATTGCATTGTTGTATGTGGTATTAAAAGCTATTTCTCTTTTTACATTTTCAGTTTTTCCTTTTTTATCTGTTTTGCAATAGGAATTTCTAAAATGCATTTTACTGAGGTTTCTAGACATTGTCATCAACTTAGGCTTTCTGATGTAAGAATATTGAATATTGAACATATTCAACATGGGTTAAATAAGAATATTTTTTGTCAACAAGTGACAGTGAAAAAAGTAGCAATTTAAATAAGCAACATCTATGTGTGTTCAGGTAAAGGATGGAATTAAAATAAGAAAATTACACAACAAACTGGAGATAGTCCCAAATTACTAGTAGGTAAATAGAAAATTTTAGCATAACTAGAAAAAGGTGAACAGAGATGAAAATTCTTTTAAATTACTACATTCTAACAGAGGAAAATTATTCCACCGTGATTTAGGAAAATCAAGTTATAGCAAACTGTGAATACTGTTTGTTAATTTTCTGACAGCCTTTTAGGCACCTTTTTACTATCCAAAATGAAACATTCAGTCTTGTCTTAATTCTTCTCAGCAATGAAACGTTTGTTTTTAGAAAAAGACTATCCAGGGCTACTGCTATAATACTGAGGGGTACAACGAGTTTGATATGACAATTTCCTTTTTATATATTATATTACTTTCTCTTTTAATGGACCGCATTTTGCATGCAACGTCATGTTGGTTTTGGTGGGTTTCCATCCAGATATATTATTTCTGTAATCGCTTATTACTGTATCTCAGCACATGTCTTCTTTTTTTTTTTTTAATTAATATAGTTTGATGTTTTTATATTATTTGGGGGGGGGTGTTTGGGTTTTGTTTGGTTGGTTGGTTTTGTTTTGTTTTGTTTTTCCTCACCAACACTTTTTTTCATCCCTAGAGAGCTCTTCTCCTCCAAAATTGCCTATATGCTGTTACTGGGATTGAGAGGTAGCTTTTATTAATGTAGTTACTCAGGTGTATGAGATCCCTTGCTATCACTATTTTTAAAAAATTATTAATAGACATTTATGGAAAAGTATTTGGGTTGTGTTTTGTTTCTGTTGTTTTGGTTGTTATTCTGGTTTGTAGTTTTTTGTTTGGTTTGGGGTTTGGGCTGGGGATTTTTTTTTTTTTCAGGGCGGGGGCGGGGGAGTGTTTGATTTGCTTTGTTTTGTTTGTGGTTTGGGGTTTTTTTCCCGAAAAAGTTCATCTAATGCTTAAACACATAATTTATGTGGATTTGCACGGAGAGTTATATGATGAACTACCATTCCCGCTCTGGGAATTTCTCTGAGAACATTCAAGGGGTTTGGCTAGTAAATTCAATTACCTAGATGTAGTGGCAGGAATGTGGAGTGTTGCATATGGAAAGATCACTGTGATTTACAAAAGTAAGCATTCAGTCTGAGATGCTTAGCTGCACAGATTTTCCTGACAGATATACATACGTCTGCTGCTTTTAATGGGACTTCTTGTGGGACTCAGGATTGATTCTGCAGCATTTATGTAACTAAACTCTTAGTAAACAAACTGAAAGCTTTTTAAGCATAGGGACTGCATTACTGACTTGTAAACATATTTTCTTTTTGTTTTAAATATACTAGTGGTTTTTAAAATTAACTTTTTTTTTTCCTGTATTAATCATCTGGCCTTATGTTGTGGCTTTCAGATCACAAAGTCTGAAGAGATATTACTGAAACAAAGTTCTTTGTCACCATATAAAGCCACAGTTAATAATTCAGAAAAATAACATATTACAGAGTGTATTTGATTCTCAAAATGAATACACGTGCCTGTTAAGCACCAGAGCTCTTTGTCCTGTAAGTTCTTAGCGTGTACCCTACCAGTATAGTATAGCTGAAGATGATATTAATATTAATGATGAATGGAAGCTGAGATATAGTGACTCTCCTTCTTTCCCCAGCCCCCTTCAAGCTAAATCCATTAGTATAGATAGATCAGCATAAATAAACAAGGAGGACAAAATAGCTCTCAATGCAGGGACAGTTTTGCCTGACCTTTGGTACGATAAGCCTGTACTTGGTCATTGTGATGCTCCGAGTTGACCTATGCAGCAATGTTAAATGTGATGTAAACACAGCGAAATATTATTGGTGCTTCATGTGCAACTTCATTGTTTCAAGCTGCTGAGCTTTAGGGGAAAGAAGTGTTGAGCTTTTCTATTTGTGTATTGTTAACACTGATTACAAAAGGGTTTCATCCAGATTATCTCAAGTTTAAATCTGTAGAAAATTAGTTGTCAGGGTCATTAGGGAAAAGATGTAGTTTATTGCTTTGTACTTTTAATGTGCTATTCATAGAGGCAATACTGACTCAGGATCAAACTTGTTTCTGGACATCCACCAAAATGATTATTTTTAATCGTTGAGGCTCAACATAGCCCAAACAGATTTCAGCATCTAAAGAATTACTCATCTCCTGATCAAGTTTATACTTTTAGACACTGAGAGATTGCTTGGAGATTAAAACCACTAAACTCTCAATGCATTACAGGTCTGCCAAGAACACTGTTTTCGTGAGTTTTGAGAGCCGCAAAACTGTCAGAACATTTTTTTTTCAGTCTTCAGTATTGGTTTAATTCAGTTCTAAGATTACAAAAATGAAGCTTTAAATGAAGCTTCCATATCTGCCATTTATAAAGCTTCTGTCTGGATATTGCACGGCCAGACAGAGGAGCTGTGAACAATTATGAGTGTCCCAGAAAAGTGTCGAAAGCATGCTTGCATTTTAGTGTGCATGTAGCAGTAGAAATGAACATACTTACGGTATATTAATATATCAAATCACAATTGGTACTTGTAACTCTCAAAGTAATTAACTGATGTAAAAGAAGGCTGTAAAAGCGATGAGTGCTATTTTTCAAGTGATGTTTAAGTAAACTTTATGTGAAGCTGCAGGCAGAATATAGTGAGCATGAGAGCAGGACTAACTGGGTTTTAGAGTGCTAATCTCACTTCGTTTCCCAAAACTGTTTCATGTATACAACTGCTCTAGCAATTTTAAATGCATACATTTCTAGTTATGCTTTTCTGAGTATCTGCTTGTTCTGGACAGTCATCAACAACATCACATTTGTGCAGTCCGAGGGAAGTACCTGTGTCTTTATTCAGCACAGTACCTTAAACGGTGTTGGTTTATGGTTGAACAGTCTTTGAAAACCCTGCACTCCAGCAGCTTCCCAAGCTTTCTGGGAATTGCATCTCCAGTTTCATCCCAGTCCTAGCCTGAGACATATCTTTTTTCACAACAGTTGAACTTCTCTTTGCTTTTTCAAGTGCCAGAACTCCTCCCTGTTCCCAGGATTCTTGGTTGATGTTGGGAAATATGGACATAGTCCTACTTCAGACTGCAATGAAAACTTAAACTATGACTTTCCAGGGCATGGGGGAAATCCTGCCATATTTGTAACAGTGAATCTGTCACTAGGCAATATAGCTAGGCTCTGAAGAAATGTCCCTGCATGTATTTTCTCTCTTATGCATTATTAATGCTGCTTTTTGGATCCAATTTAGCTTCCCCGCCTTCTTTTTTTTTTCTTTTTTTTTTTTTGTCTCCAATACTTCTGTTTACTTTAGTATCTGGACTTTAGCTAGCTGCTTTGGCTGGCTGATGGAGGCTGCTGTTTGGAGACTCATCATCTCAGCAGGACACTCGACTGTTCCTGAAGCACCATCTCTACTGTAGGAGGAAGGGCAATGTCCTTCTCTGGCTTGAGTCAGCAAGAGCTGTGACAAATATTTTTCAACTGAAAAATATTTTTAATCTATCTTTAAGTGCTAAAGCGGATCTAGATTGCAAAAGAAAAATTCAGATCTAAAGGAAAGAAGTGAGACGTCATTAGCATTGATAAAGTGAGACTCAGATAAATTTGTGTATTTTATATCCCTTTTAATTCCATTCCAATCTGCTGAAAAACTTAGGCATGCTCTAGAGGTAAATATATAGCTCATACCACAAAAAACCAACCAAAGAAAAAAATTAACAATAACAACAACAAAAAACCAAAAAACCACCTCACTTTGTTTATTTTAAGGCATTTCAGATGAAAACCATAACAACTTCAGAAACCCTACATTAAGAGAACTTCTCAATATTTCTCTCTGGACTGCTTCTTCTATCTGCAATCTACTTACTTTTATGACCAAGAAAAAAATAATCAGCAAATCAGTCCATCACATCTAGATAGTATTTTGTGAGCAATACAGCAGGAACGTGAGTGCAAAAACCCTTTCTGGATGCTTTGAGAAAAGTCATCATTCACAAAACGCCTTGTAATGTTTACTTACCCCAAACATTATCATGTTCTAAGTGATAATATTAGATGTTATCGTAGTAAGTCTGAGGCCTGAAACATTTTAAGTACTGACAGAGAAGAGGAGGGAAACTGGAAGTAGTCAAGGAAGGAACGTACATGAATTCTGATCTCATATCATTTGTCTGATTGTTATTTCCTTGAGTGTACAAAAGCTAGAGCCCCTGCTTAACCATATATTTATGCTTAACGAAGTTCTTGTGCTAATGGAATGCAACAGCTAAAATTTAAAAATAGGGTTACAAATAGGAGAATGGAGATTGCTGTCATACGTGTGAATCAGATGGAATAGAGCCCTTGGCTCTCTTAGCCAGAGCAGAATCTCCCACTGCCTATCTCCAGCCTCCAGCTCCTCTGGAAGAAAGTCTCTGCCTTCCAGCTGATGACTGCTGATCTCCTGTACCTCGGGTAATCCATGTTACTAACACCTTTCTGCCACTCTGAAAACACCCTCCCTCTTGAAGCTGATTCCTTGGCGTTAAGGACTTCATAATTTTTAATTAGCAGTGTAATTATGCAGAAGTACAATGTTAGTTGACTAGTCTGTAATCTTCATTAAGAGGAAAACATCAAAATGTTATTAGGTTTTGTAACTTTTTTTTCCTCGTCCCTATCCTATTTCCTTATTCTGCAAAACACACATCCTTTTCTGCTCCTTGCATTATTTCTGTTAGTAATTACAGCAATTTAGTGTCTTTCAAGTGGAGAACGCAAGTTGTCTTTTGAGCAACAGCGCACCATAGGTTATTTGAATTAGGATGTTTCAATAATAGTACAGCTGTCCCACCAAGATGAAGTATGTCACCTTGGTAACATGCTTAGTTTCCATCAGCCTTAGATCCTTTATTCATTCCTGAACCCAGTTTCAGCTGGTTTTTGAATACAATCCACCGTGGCACAAGACCAGCTGTTTCTCCACTCATTTAAGTAAAATCCATATTTCTCCTTGTTCCTCAAATAATTTGTTTAGTTGTCATACCTAAATTAAATCATGCAGGTACCACAGTGGCCACATTTGAAAAGGATGTGTACTTCCAGAATTATTATCTTTTTAAAGCCTATACTTAGAATGGCATTTTCTGAAGGATCTGTGATGTCTAAGAGTCTGGTTGGAGGCCTGTATCTAGTGGAGTGCCTCAAGGGTCAGTTCTGGGACCAATACTGTTCAATATATTCATCAATGACTTGGATGAGGGAATAGAGTGTACTATCAGCAAGTTTGCTGATGACACCAAGCTGGGAGGAGTGGCTGACACGCCAGAAGGCTGTGCTGCCATCCAGCGAGACCTAGACAGGCTGGAGAGTTGGGCGGGGAAAAATTTAATGAAATATAACAAGGGAAAATGTAGAGTCTTGCATCTGGGCAGGAACAACCCCGGGTTCCAGTACAGGTTGGGGAATGACCTATTAGAGAGCAGTGTAGGGGAAAGGGACCTGGGGGTCCTGGTGGACAGCAGGATGACCATGAGCCAGCACTGTGCCCTTGTGGCCAAGAAGGCCAGTGGCATCCTGGGGTGTATTAGAAGGGGGGTGGTTAGTAGGTCAAAAGAGGTTCTCCTTCCCCTCTACTCTGCCCTGGTGAGACCACATCTGGAATATTGTGTCCAGTTCTGGGCCCCTCAGTTCAAGAAGGACAGGGAACTGCTAGAGAGAGTCCAGCGCAGGGCCACAAAGATGATTAAGGGAGTGGAGCTTCTCCCTTATGAGGAAAGGCTGAGGGAGCTGGGTCTCTTTAGCTTGGAGAAGAGGAGACTGAGGGGTGACCTTATCAATGTTTATAAATATATAAAGGGTGGGTGTCACGAGGATGGAGCCAGGCTCTTCTCGGTGACAACCAACAGTAAGACAAGGGGTAATGGGTTCAAGCTGGAACACAAGAGGTTCCACTTAAATTTGAGAAGAAACTTCTTCTCAGTGAGGTTGACGGAACACTGGAACAGGCTGCCCAGGGAGGTTGTGGAGTCTCCTTCTCTGGAGACATTCAAAACCCGCCTGGACGCCTTCCTATGTAACCTCACCTAGGTGTTCCTGCTCTGGCAGGGGCATTGGACTAGATGATCTTTCGAGGTCCCTTCCAATCCCTAACATTCTGTGATTCTGTGATTCTGTGAAGAGGGACCTTTTTAGTTCAGTAGCAACTTCCAGTATTTTTTGTCATGGTGCGTACTTGTCTAAAAATTGCTTCAGTCTTTTCAATACTACAATAAAAAGGTATTGCAGAGAAAAAATGTGTATCTTTAACTGTCACTTTTGAATCTTTTCTTTAAAAAAAAAATGTATGAGTGGTATACAAGACATACTTTTAAAATATCACAGTTTTGTCCAGAGAGAGTTGTACGTTAGTCAGAAACTTAAAAGTCTTCTTTGCTTTGGTAAGAAAGAGATCAAAAGTTTTAAAAAGTAAATTTGCAATTTTTAATCTAACCTCTGTTCTTTAAATAGATACTTTTCCAAACAGTCTTTTTATGTAAGAACTTTTAAGTTTATTGGTAAAATTAGTGGAAGCATTTATATTTCCAGATGATTAATACTAATACAGGAATATAGAAGACCAAAACTCTATTTGGGGTATGAGTAGGGTTTCTGTAGGTCAAAAGTTAGATGTCTGCATTAATGAACATGTATCTAGAGTACAGGAATTTGGTATTTCTTTACTTGGAAATTAATATGGAGGACTATGGTATTAAAAGAGGCTTAATTAAAAGAGAGAATAACAGAGAATTTTTCTTACTGTGTAATTGGAGCAAATTTTCTTATTGTGTATTGGAGCAAATACTAAATCACTTCCACTAGACTGTAGCCCTTTTGCAAAGCTACAGAAATATGTGGGAGATACTAAATCCATGTTCTCTTGTTTAACTATGGAGATTGGACATTATTCTAAGCATATGGCCAAAGAGTTTTGACTCTCCATTTAGAGTATTCTGGAGGAAAGGTTAGGAAATACAAAAGTAATCGCTAAGAAAAACTGTGCTGATAATTTTATATAATAGGAAAAATACACTGCTGGTTTCTAACCTCAGTCAAGAGTGATATCTTTACCTGATAACAGTAAAGATTAAAACTCTATATGCAAACAGGTCCTATTCAGATTGGCATCTTTGTGTGAGAAAAGGGCTGGTATTTCACAGTCTGTGCATGTTGTTTTGTGATCCTGAGAGGTAACATGGGCTCTGAAATTTGAATCTCTCGCATAGAGCAAATGACTGAATGGTTATAACAAAAAAGCATAATAGTAATATCAGCAATACAAATACAACTGGCATTCTCAAATTTTAACAGAGGACAAAAATGGAAAGAACATTTAGTTTTGGTGCGTACATTTTTGCATGCTTTGATTTATGTCATGATTTACATTTGAGGCATACACACAGTAATGACTGATTCTTTAGTCTTCTTTATTTAAAAAATACATTTATTGATAAAGTACTAAAGGGATGTTGACCAGTATGATACAATGCATCTCAGAGATGTGCATTGAATTAGTGTTCTTATTTGCAATTTTAAAATCACAGAGTGTAAGAATAATTATCTTATGAAAAATTAGTGTGTTTATATTTACATAATTATACAATCAACTTCAATGGTTACCACAGACTTGAAAAGGGATGAATTATGAAGTATCTCTATAAAAATGAAGTAAGTGAGCTTTTACATCAGAAAAAAATGATAGCAATCCTGTTTATCAATAAAAACTCAGGGAAAAAAAGATCCTAAACAGTCCAGGATATGGGATACCATCTGTAATTGAATCAAATTCTGTAAATCCTGAAACTGCAGCCCATTCTTCCAGGTGCTGCCTGGCTGAGCGATACACTTTATTTTTTCTTTCCCAGTTTGGACAGGTCTTTTTACATATTTTGTGTTTTGATTGGCTCCCCAGTGAAATGTAGTCATATTCTAGCTGCTAAGCCTGGTTTTTAAAGCTCATTTTATCAAACACCTTCTGAAATGGGCTTCACTATATTCATACTTAATAATAGTAATGTTAATAATCATAAGGAAGAGAACGTTATTACGTGAAGCTTCTAATTTTGATTTCATTTGTCTTCAATGATAAAGTATGTTGATAGTGTACAGTATTTCAGCAACTGTTTTTACTGAATCTGTAGTTATGATGATCTTCTTTGTAAAAAGACATAACAGGGACACGGCTTCGTACATATTTGAATCCATGTATTACAAAAGAGGCACAACTCATTGTTCGGCTCAGGCGAAGACTTAATTCTAAATGATAATCAGCATTGTACAGTATTTGATGTTTGTGTAAAATTCATTTTAGAGAATAATTATTAAGCCACAAAAATTGAAGTTTGTAGTGTAAATACTGACATAACTTTAACCATAATAACATAAATGCAGCACATGTAAACGATAAACAGAAGGAGTTCACAGATTCCTATTTGATCTATGCTGTGTACAGCATAGAGGGGTGAGTGGGTAGACAGACAGATAGGTAGGTGGATATCAGACATTATAAGGTGTAATTGCCAAATAGTAAAGGAATGTATGATATCAACGTGTGTTAATGAAGTAGGGAAATTGTATACAGTTAACAGTTGTTCATTTTTCATTCACATGGATGTGTAAATACACAAAATAATAGTACCTGACAAAGAGCTAAGAGGAGGGTTAACATCCAGAGTGAGGTGGAGTGTTTAATGGATGAACTTAAAAGCAGATTAACAATGTAGCATCCCATGTATACTTTCATAATTGTGTGTTCCTCCAGAGATAATGGATATCATTATCAGCGGCGCCTGTCCTAAGAAACTTGGCAAGGTTATGATTGTTTGTTACAGCTTTGGTTATATTAACATACACATTAATATTTATAAATATTTGATGTCATGTTAATTTTTCATATAAGATGATTTATGTAATGCTGCTGTGCCCTGTTAGAGGGCATTTGCAGTGTGCTTCAGAAGGGAGAATTGATGCATGTTCTTTAAGAGGAGTTGCTGGTGTATTACAGTGCTCACAGTGCATTATTCTGGCAAACAATGATTTAAAGATAAATTATCTGAATTGCAGATACAGTCCATTAGCATTTTAAATAAAACATAAAGAAAAGACCACTCTAAAAAATACAATAATTATATTAACGTGGCTTTTTTCCCCTAAATAATGAAAAAATATAATGTTAAACTCCTTGGTTTGAGCTACATTCCAGACCTTTTTTGTTATATTGAGGAAAATTAATAATTAGGTTCATGGCCTAGTTGTAGAAATTTGGGGGGAAATACTGCATCAACTTTCCAAGTAGTTATTGAGGAAAGAATAATTATATATCTAGATAGATAGGTAGATATATCTATATCATTTGATGAGGGAGGTAGTTAGCTTACTATAAATCTAACAATAAAGAAACATAAAATTCAGCTCTGTCTAAAGCAGTAAGTACAACAGGAGAAGTGTCAGAGATGTAAGTAATTACATCATTCAACTTCACTATTTCTCACCAATAGCTGGAAGAGCAATCACAAAACATTGAGTTCGTAAATTAGTGGATATGCAAGTAAATGCAATGCAAGGGTAGTGTATCAGAAAATGCAGGGGTTTTTATTTGACAAATTTATTTTGTTTATTTGATAAATGTGGTTTAGTTTGAATTTTTGTAATACTTCATCCTTGCAAAAAATAGAATATTTTGTAAAACAATAAAGTTTATGTAACAAGACATCTTACTGCAGCACATTGCCTGCTGAATCCTTGGGAAATGAGCAAGATCACTTTTTGTGCATTCCCACAGACTTGCAAGTTAGATTGATTTTAGTGCAGCAGTATCACATAATGTATTTGTTCATACATACGTTCTTCTGCAGTGAGCCACATTATTAATCCATTCATTTTCCTTTTTTATACTTGGATCATGAAGCAAAACTGAAAGAATAAGCAAACTGGTAGAAAAGAAAAACAACAATAATAACAAGAACAACAACAAAAACTAACAACCATGATTTATATTATTTTTTGTTTATTTGTTAACCAGGTATTTAGAGCCACTTGCAACTCTAAGAACTGCTTTATACTGATGTCTGATATTTTGTTTGGTTGTCTATAATATGTGCTGTTAATAGAGGGCTATTTTATTCACAGAATTTAGTTTCAAATCCAGACTTCATATCAGCGTTGATTTGAATGATTCAGAGTCCCAGCTGAAACTTTGCACATTCCGGTGGGACATCATCCTGGGAGGATCTGCGGGGTGCTGCCACATCCCTGAAACAAGCAGCAATACACATCTTCCTGGCTGAGCCAGAAGAACTGAGCTTCATATTCTACCCTCTGCTGAGCAGACCTCCAAAAATTGCTCAGCTGATCCTACATAGAAATTAATAGTAGAATTTGGTAAAAATGCATCTACTAGCCCCAAGTTAATAGGTTTGAGTGCAGAACTCGTTCATTGTCCTCAAAAAATTCATAGCATGGTGGGTTGTGGTTTTTGTTTTGTTTTGTTTTGTTGTTTTAAGGCTGTAGATTATAAAAATAACTAAGAGTAACTCCATGAATATCCATTGAATATATTATATTAATGAGTTCTAATTGCAGAAGTATCAGGTGATAATGAACTATGACTATCATTTATTTTATACTTCCTCCACAATGTACAGTCACCTCTTGTTTTAAGATATTTTAATTTTGCCTTTTGAATACTAGGATGTGCAGTTAAAATGTGGTGGTAGGGAGCAGCAAGTCTAGTTTCTGGCTCTGTCACAGATTTGCTGTGTTACGTCAGACCAGTTATTTAGGGAGGTATCTCTTAACTTCATGTCCTATGTTACGTGTATCTACTAGTTACACATCTGTTTTAATCTAGTCATGTGAACAACTTCTATAGCTGTTACAGAGGCGGCAATCAGAGAAAGCAGTGCATCCCTTCTTAAGTGGCTAACAGTGCTGGGATCTATTGCTCATTTCTCTCCATTATTGCAGTGGAAGTTAGGTAAGAAAAATTCCAGCTTCAGGGTGAAAATGTTTGTTTTGATAATGAAAATTAACTTTTGGAAGTCAGGATATGCAGAGAATCCCTTAGCTCTGCCAGCACAGGAGACTGTTCCGTTCTTCTGAGATACAACGATCCCGGGCTCTCTGTACAAAACCACCATCTCTCTTCCCAATACTGCTGAGGGGTTTCCTGACTGAAGAATTTGATTCTCAATATCAGTCACCAGGCCACTTTCAAATCCAGGTACAAGCACTGGGAAAAATATAAATGAAGTATAATTTCAGAACTCATAAATTACAAATCTGGATCTTTCAAAACATGGATATGATGGATGAATTAGTTTATGGAGAAAGAATTTGTCTCTAGATATGACCTACAGTTTTCCTTAATAGATAAAAATATTATAAATCTCTTACATCTTAAAAGTAGGGTTTTAGCACATATGTGTCGTGGTTTAACCCGAACTAGCAATCCAACCATGATAGCCATTCACTCACCCCTCTCCCCACTCCCCAGCTAGGGGAGAGAATCAAAAGGGAAGGGAGAAACTTGGATTGAGATAAACACAGTTTAATAAAATGACAAAATGCTAATACACTACTAGTAAATATATATATAAAATAGAAATAGCATATAAAAGATACTCAACACATTTCCTCACAAACTCCGTCCACACTGAGCAGCCAGTCCCAGGAAGCAGCACCTGGTCCCAACAGCCGATCCCAGAGAGAGGAAGGAGGAAAAAGGCACAAAGGCCCAGAGGCCTCTGCAAAACAGCAGGATGGCCAAGGCCAATCCAAAGAAAGTCCCAAACAGAAGTCCCAAGAACAGGTCTCCGAGAGCGAAGAAGCAGCAGCGAGAGAGAGACCAGGTGATCCTGACTCTCCTTAAATATGAAGCATGATGCTGATGGGGTGGAATACCCTTATTGATCAGTCTGGATGTCAGTCAAGCTCTGCCCCATCCATGCCCCACTTACCAGCCACCTCACACCTGTGGGCAGAGCACTCAGAGCGTCCTTGGCTCTCAGACCAGAGCAATTAAAAATATTAACTCTGTCCTGGGGTATTATCTTCTTGTTCTCAAACTAAGTCAAAATAATGACCGTGCTAGCTATGAAAAAGAAAGGTTTCTAACTGCGTGAAGAAAATTAACTCTTTCAGTCAAACCAGCACAATATGGTGCTGGTCATTTTAGTTGCCTGTCAGCTTCTAACAGTTTGGAAGCAGTTCCAGGTTAATTAATCTGAAACCAACAATAATGTTTAATATCTTGTGGTCAGTAACTGATCAAAGCACAGCCCATAACAGCAGTATACAGGACCATTTGCCTAGGCGGGGCGGGGGGGAAGTAAAGGTTTTATCTGGATAAGGTCACTTCAAAAAACATGTCTTTATGGCTTCCAGATTGAATTGTTAAAATATATTATCCATGGAAATTCATTGGAAAATATTTTACAGGTAATGTTGAAGGAAAGGCTCGTTACAAGTTTTAACAACAGGAAGCAAATCTGGTTTTTTCAGAGCACTCAGATGTCAGGTATCCTCACTTTGCTATGAGTCTCTAGAATCTCTATAATCTGGACCATGATTACCCAAACACCCACCTTTGTTACTGCAAACGCTTTTGACTTTTGAATTCAGATGATGGGATTTCACTTTAAATCACAGACATGAATGAGCAGCATCTCTTGATTTAGGGCCATCAGATTTTAAAATATTCTCTCCACTTGTCTTATGAAATACAAGCACACTTTCAAAACCACATCTATAATATTATATAGACTTTTGCCTTCGGGAATAATACTTTGATGAATTTGTAATTGGATTTGGTCAACTAAATTCATAATCTTTTAAAATAAAATAAAAATCTGGCAGCACTTTGACCCAAAATTGTATTAGATAATGTAGTGATGAGTGTTGTATAAGAGTCTATGTTATAGACGATCTGTTCTAAGTGAGAGTACTGGAGAAGAAAGTATACATGGATTTAGGCTACTATTTCTTAAGTCTTCTTTTCAATTTTCAGTACCAAATGAGAATTTCATCAGAGTTAACTACTGTGGAAGGGGAGGGTGAGGAGAAATTACATAAAATCTCTGGGCTGGAACATGATTAAGTAGCCAGACAATACAGTAAGGGAAATGATAGTGGACATTAACTGGTCTTCTCTGTGGGAAATACCAGTGTTGGGCAGCAGATGCTGACAGTGACAAGAAATGGCAAATTTGTACAAAATATGAGCACCTGTTGTCTAATGAAAATCTTATATTAATTTTAATCATTTTAAGGTGATTGATTTTATGCAGAGTTTAAAAAATAAATCTATGTTAGACCACATGTATGTTGATAGTATTCTTAGGAGTGTATTTCACACAAAATGCAAATATAAGACAAAATCAACAAAAATATTACCATCTTTTTTTTTTCAGACCAGTAAAACCAGTTGTTTTTCATCACATATGTTATTGATGAAATCTTAATGTTGTGCTAGAAAGCATATGCAAGGGCAATACTTTATTAAGTTTCACTAAGCAAGTTGTGAGGAATTCAAACAATAAACAAATATCGCATATAATGATGAGTACAATGAATAATTAGAGGGGGGAAATTCTTAGTAAATCCTGAGTATTCTTAATACCAAAGGGAGGCATTTGCGATATATGTTTATATCATTTGTAGCCTTTTAAGCTTCTAAGTGCTTAAAACCTGCCTGAGAAGTGATCATAACTATGCGTTGGCAGCAAGAGGAGCCAAGGAGGCACAATCTCTCTGCATTTCAGTTATGAGAGAGTGTAGAAGTAAGCATCCAATGTTGGGTGTAGCTCAAGGTAAACCAGCATAATTTCAGTTAACAGATAAAGTCACACATGCCAAGAGAAGTGATTCAGTGAGACTTCCTTATGCATTTTTTTTTTCCTGTTGTGTCACAGGGCAGTAGGTAGTAGAATACTAGGAATCAAGGTAAGAATAGATGTGGCAGAATGTCCTGGAGAAAAGAGAACAATAAAAGCAGTTGTTGAGTAGTTACTATCAAAGTGCTTATTCTGTAGGGGAGAAGTTCACTAATTGAGTCAGTATGGAGATGCCTTCCACCCAAGGGTGGTCTGGATCCTGTACTTAGTTTTCAAAATGAGGGGTAGGGTAAGACATACAGGAAGAAAGTCCTACATTACCAATGGTATTCTACTGCAACAGACCGAAAGTTGGTCACAGTACTGAAAAGAAGATAATTATCATAAAAAATAGCAATACTCTTTTTAAGCAATGGGTGATTTTAAATATTCATTTTAATAAAATATTCTAGTGAATAGAAATACCGCAAATGCTCAGTACTCAGTACAAATCAAAGTAAAATACAAATACAAGTAAAATATTTAACATTTCATTATAAAATGGTAATATATACTATAAAAATACACAAACACGAGTTATTAATGCATTGATGGAAAGGCATCTGGCTGTAAATGACATTCCTATACAACAGCAACAAAGAAAGGTGACTAATTCCTTCCCATCAACTTTGCAAAACATTTTTGAAGTAGGAAAAACATTTAATGAAGCTTTTGCAAGGTTTAAACCATTTAAAAAATGGTTCCTTACGTTGCTTAACTTTTTGATAGTTTCATTAAATATTTTTCAAAAACTGCTGCTAGAAAACTGGGTCCATATTAGTAACTAGTACAAAGTGAAATTAGTAAAGCCATGCTGTTTTGTTCTAACATAAGTGTTTGAAATTCTCAACTAACTTATATTAGTCTTCCCTTCAGATATGGGGGTTTTTAAAATTCATTTGAAATAGTTTTTTTCTGTTCAGAGAGCATATTTTTTTTTCTAACAAATATTAAATATTACTCAGATCCTTGCTTTTTATCCTGATGTCTATTTGTTTTACGTACTATAAGCTATACCACATATAATGTGGAAATTCATCCATTAGCAGGGGGAGGCAGAATTTTAACAACCTTCAATATAGTGTGAAAATTAGCCAGTGTGTTGGTTATGATGAAGAACGCTTCCTCTAATCTCTTCAATTACTTGTGCATAGATTGGTATGACAAGTGCTTGGCATCACAAGTTACCACAGCTAATCAAAGGAAGCCCCATAATGAAACTGCAAACCTCCCTTTTCCCTTGCAAGCATGGGGCTGTAACTGTAATAGCAAAGCAACACTCTGGCCATTTTAGATTTTAATTTTAAAATGAAACCTACTAGATCAGCCCCTCAGTTTTTGCAATGTTCAGGTTAAGTGCAGAAGAGAAAGATTTTAAGTGACTTCTGTCACTGAAGGTTAAAATGATCCAAGAAAATCTTCCCCTCATTTTCTGGTTATTCCGAGTTAAATGGGCTAGAATGATGCCACAAGGACAACTGAACAAGCCAAGATTAAGCTAAATCACTTCAGTGATACTGGTCCAGTGTCAGAACATGTTTTAATGCAAACCTTATGGGCTGACAACTAGTAGCAGTGCAGAGATAACAGTGGAGCTGAGTTCAGGATGATGTCTCCTGCTGGGACAAAATGTCCTCTTTGGAAGCAAGGTTTCTGAAGATACTGTCTGAACTAAATGTTTCCTACTTAAAAATTGCAGGAATTTCATCCCAGCCATTCTGTCTGGTTTCTAGAAGGGCACTTGATGATGAGCAATGGTATTTAAAATAAAAAGATTTTTCTTTTCCCACTGTAGTCTTACCTGCTGGTCCCAGCAGTCATATTTTAGTGAGTCGATGCCTACACATCTCCTGTGGTCAATTAAAGTGTAAAGCTGAAGAGGAAGTATTGCAAGTACAAGAGAGCATTGAGAGGAATATGAGGTGGACGAAGCTGTGGAAAAAATCTGAGCTTAAGGAAGGTGGATTTGGGTCTGACGTGTGTGAACTGGAGGGGTCGTACATAGAGAGAGCTAGTGCCTGCCCCCAGGGAAGTTGGCTGAGTGATCACTAACTTAGTGTGATGTGCAAACAGAAAAAAATAAAGAGGAGGAGAGGACTGTTTCAAGTAGAACTGAAGCAGAGTAATGGAGAGGTGACCAGCGAAAGAGAGTGGGAATCAGATTGCTAATGCAAACATTTTTTTTCAAGTCAATATGAAAAATCTTCCTTGATTTCTAGTTATTTAACTTTGTTTAGCACTTTGCTTTCGAATTGTTGGGGTTTTGTTTTTATTTTCTAAGAAAGGCATTTCAAACTGAAATTTGATGTTATTAATTTTATTGTTATTCCAACATATACCAAAATTAAACATTTCATTTTCAAAATGTTGACCTAGAAAAAAAATCCAATATTAAATATCTTTTTCATTTAAAGAAACTGATAGCTGAAACTCAATAGAAAGAGAATGGAGATGTTTTCCCTTCTCTTAGTCTACAGAGAAACTGGCTACCAATCATACAAATTTATTAGTTGATAAAGACTTGTCGAACAAAGGGGTGAAATTTTTGAATACATACTGTGAAGGCTAATATTCATCCATACAATACATTTCTCATTTTTGTGGGTTTTTTTCTCAGAAGCTATATGAAGAAAGTAAATTAATATTTGCAAAACTGTATTCTACAAGTGAGGCAGTAGCAACATGTGTGGTGCCTGTGAAATATTATTCCTGTGCTTGTCTTATACGGATTAATTAAATGATCATATGCAAATTTTCCCTCATACAACCTCTGCTTCATGCACAGAGTGGTCCTCCTATAGAAATTAATGACCTGTTTGTCCTGAATGGGCTTTCATTAGAGCCCTTTCTTTAGTTGAAAAATGTTAGTATGTGTTTGTGATGGATTTCAAGGCAAAAGGTGATTTCATGGTTAGGGAACGTTACATGTGATCTGAAGAGCCAAGCAATCTGTGTGCCTCTGCTGCAGAGTTTTGAGTTTTTAATCTGATTCTGGGCAAGTTTCTCAAGCCCAAATGTTCACAGTTGACTCCCCTGGGTGAGGTGGTCTCTAGAAACAGCTACAATGCTACGCGATGCAATGCTCTCTGTCTTCAGCCTACTTGTGTATTCCAGATGAGGCACACAAAATTTCTAGTCAGATGATTCCAGAATTTTAATTCTGGGCCCCATTAGGTTTATTTCCAATGTAAAATACCAAAAAGTCATGCACCCAGTAGACAGAACTGCCTATGACAGAACTGATAATGTTTTTATTCTGTGCATCATTCTAGTGGCATGCAGTAAGAAAGATCAGGCAAAATCTATTGATTGTAGGAGATAAAAACACAGAGTGATTAACTGCCTTTCCTTTAAATAAGACTGGCTTCTACAAAAACTAAGTATTTGATCATTGAAGAGAATATCCTTATATCTAAAAGCAGGATACTGAATTACAGTTAGATGGGCAGCCTTGATTATTGATGGCATTGGCTGACTTCTCATTGGTTGATATAGCAACCTTATTGCTCTTTGCCATATCATTTCTCACTTCAATGTGTAATAATATGTGTTAAAATAGTCTGATACTTACATGAGGATTAACACATGCAGCTACACCTCTTTAAGCCAAAGTAGAACTTATACATATAGAAAAGAGAAAAATGAGGAATATTATCAGTATAGACATGGAACCTATTATCAAATTACCAAAGGAAGTGGTGTGTGAATTTGATTATTGCCAATGTTGTTACTTATTTGTATTGCCATGGCTTCAACAAGCACTCAGACTGTGAGAGCTCTCAGACATGCTGCATTAGATGTAGCATAAATGGAAAAAGACTTTTCCTGCTTCCAGAGAACCTACTATCTAAGCATAAAACAAAAGCAACAAGGCAGTGCAGCTAATGGTAACACATGGCAGCACCGGGAGTATTGGTCAGCACAATTGCAAATACTGTCCAAGCTTTCTGAAGGTATCACAAGAAAGAAAATATCTAAGAAGCAGTTAGAAAACAAGTGAGATAGCTAGCTTTCTGGTTTTGATAAAGGATTTCTTCCAAGTATGAGAGGAATCATGAAAAAAAAAAAAAAAAAAAGGCAGAGAGATGCATTTCAAACTTTAAGAGTTGGCAACAGAGACTGGCGTCATATGCCAGGCTGACATGGGTGTTGAGCTCTTGACAGTAAGAAAGCGATGACTGGCAGGATGGGAAAGGGCAATGGGAGAATCCTTAAAATGAAGACAAGTAGCTTAAGTTCAGTAGCAGAGAAGAGGTGCCAGAGGAGGAAATGCTGTTACCGCAGTGCCTGAAATGGCCAAAGTGGCAGGCTATACAAATACAACCTTCCCAGGAACATTTGGGAAAGGTTCTAAGCCACAGAAAACTGAATCAATAGATTTCCTTAGCTATTCTTTTACTTTCTCTGATAGAATTCCTTCTGACAGACATTACAAGTTTATAGTTTTGAGATTATTTTGAGAACTATTTATTTTATAATGGAAAAATATAAATGCAGAGCTCTAGCTTTGCCAGTGCATGAGCTATAGATTTTTGCTACTGATTCTTTATGATTTTTGCATTTCTTTATGATTAGTGTAAAACCAGAAAAGCTGTGGTTTTTACAGTATGCATATACAAAGAGTTTCACTAGTTATCTTCTAATACTGTATGTTTCAGGAAGAGGAACTATAGCTGTGTGTTTTAGAAAGGTTACGAAAATATTTATGTTGTAAGATGAAGCCAATTCAGCTATTTCCTTTTCCATTTTGCCTCGCTGCAAGTCCTGTTCCCAAAATAGTGGGACAGGTTTTCTCTGAGTCAGCAAATGTTAGAGGTGGCATTAGTACTGAACTGGGATTTAGGTTTTCTAAGATTCCACCCTTTTGTCTGAATCTAGGAACTAGCTATGATATCATCAACATAAGTATTCAGTGGTCTGATTTTAAAAAATCCTGCCGTTACTCATCCTCTATTAAAAGCTTTGATGAATACATTATTTCGGATCTAGTCTTGATCCAATGCATTTCAGGAGAAGTAATGCAGAATCAGACATACTGTGTGCAATGACACTGCCATGAAATCAGCAGCACAAATGTTGCACTGATATGGTAGTAGCTGAGAATTAAAACGTGAAGATAATAAAAGCAAAAGTTATTTCATTTTGGTTTTCATCCTCTGTTCTACTTAATTTTCTATATTTAAATTCATGATTAAAAACAAACAAACAAACAAACAAAAACCAACAACAACCAAAAAAACCCAGAAAGAACTAATGCATCCAGAAGCTATGGATGTTTCAACATCACCTTAAAAAATATGTGCAGTATTTAATAGATGACTGAAAGAAAACACACAGAAGGTTGAAAGCATATGATGGAAGGGACTATGGCAGTCCAAATTTGTATCAGTGCCAAACCTGTCTCCACTGTTGGTGATTCTCCAATGCTGAGGTGAGATGTGTAAAAGAGTGGAGAGTCCCACTCAAGCTGCTGTGTTTCTGCATGTGCATACGGAAGTCACATTGTTCTGAATATGAGATGAATATCATAGAATCTAAATTTAGGTCACTCAAAGTAACTGAAATCAGTTCTGCTCACAACTGCTATTTGAGGGCAAAATTATCTGGTAGACAATTCTTTTTTGTGTATAATTTTCACTAAAGACATTTGGAGTTTTCCATATATAGTTTCTAGTTATTTAAGAACTCTATAGATTTAACTCAATCTGTTTCCATTTTTTAAAAAAAGTATTTTTAGTGTGTTATGAACTTTTCTCAACCCAGAAAAATAAACATGTTTGAACAGAAAATATTTTGAAATCCAGAATGAGGATAATTTGTATATCCTGAAATAGCATAAATTTTAAAAACTGAATTCTGGTTTAGCAGAATTGATATGAGGACATCAATTTTAGCATCAGCATCTGTGGTAATGTTTCCAATTGCTCTGTCAGTATATATGAATGCTTGTTTTTCTGTGTCGCTTCCTTGGTTTTCCTAAATGGAAATCTCTCTAGAGAGGATTTGCCTTCTGCATTCTATTGTAACTTCTTAAAAGGTAATGCTGAGGAGTTATGATACAGTGAACATATCTGCATGTTAACAGAACTCTTGATTATAGTTGCAGTAGTATGGCCTGTCTGGCACCAGATGGAAGGATTAAAAAAAGATCTGTACTTACTAAACTACCAGAGTTACCATCCTCTTTCATCTTCATATCTGATACTTGGACAGTGGCGTGGCTGTAAAGTTGACCTGCTCTTTATCTCTGTCAGTGTTCCTCAAAACAGTAGCAAAGAAGTACCCCTGAAATCCGGAAGAAAGGGAGCATACAGCTTGCTTCCTGACTAGCACCCTTCTTCTTCCTGGGTTCCTCCACCTTTAGATTGCTCTGCTTTTCATAAATAGGAGGAGGACTCCTAAGTTGTTAAAAGCAGGTAGGGCCACACATATCATGACAGGAACATACACAGCATAGTACCATACCAATATGGGAAATTAACATTTTCAGCTCATGCTGTTTCTTTCACACAATAATATTGGTTTGAATGTCTAGCAGTATATCCCATTTAAACAACAAAAATCTAAAACATAAAATTAAAATTTCACTAAGAAGTTACATTAGCATGCCATGGAAACACATGATAACCCCTACAAACAGGATTCAAATAGGAAATAATGTTTAGGAACACAGGTCCAAACCCAACTGGACTTATATACACTGTTTCTCAGCAATAATACACCATTTGTATTGCTATGGAATGTTATGAGACTATATGAGAAGCAAGGATTGTAAAAAAAATTATTATTTTCTCTGATTAACTGATGTAGTTAGAGAAAGGACACGACCTTTCAGATACTCAGTTCCTTCATCAGGCTCTGCTAACAGATATGATAGGAAAGTGTTTCCATCAAAGCATAAGGTATCACTTGACAGGGAAGGTGAATATATATATTTATGTATTTAAATTTTATAAAGGAGCACTGGAATGTCCAAAGCTTCTGTGAAATTGGAGGAGACAAGCACTGTATCTTGAGGCTGGAAAGACCCAAGAAAGTTGTGGGCTAAACTGATTTTTTTTGTGACAGGAAGTTCCATACTCTCTGCATGCACACAGAGAGGTTGCAGCCCGATGGTAAATGTGTGATGCGCCCTGTGAGGCTCACTAGTCTAGCTCTTCTGAGGCAACTCATGCGATTCCAAATCTCTGAGCTACCTCAAAGAACTCCTGTTTCAAAAAGTATCAAAGGCATGCTGGAAAAAAAATTTAAAATAAGTTTTATCCTCTCAGTAGAGAACAGTACCTGTCCAGTGGCCATACAGAAAAGGAACTAGCGGAGTATTGTATAAAGTAGGCAATATTTAGACCAGGACAAGGACTTAGTTTAGCATTTGTAGCCCTAGGACATACCAAGGCCTTTGTATTCTTAGAAAAAGAAAAGGAGAGTTCCCCCTGCCAGATACAAATCAGCATTTGCTTCTGGTGCTGAACATCCACATTGCCATTCAGAAAATAAGAACACCTCTTACCAATGAAAGCACAAGTCTCCAACATGAAAGAATCTTTACTCCCTCATACAAGTATTAACAAAACTTTTTTTTTTTTTTGTGGAAGAAATATGAGATATGCATAAGCCTTTTACAAGTAGAAGAATACCAAGAATAGTTTAACAATTTTCTGCAGAGTATGTGGAATAGTCCAGATACAATAGTTGTTGTAACGGCACTCATTTGGAGCAGTCTGCCCACTTCCATCGTGACTTTACTGTTTGTAGCATATATCAATAAAACCAATGAGCCACAGCATCAAGCGCTTTCCTTTCTGGAAGACAAGGCACCAGCACGAGTTTTTAATATATGTGTGTGTTTGTTATAAACAACACATACATTAGCAAAGATATTTTGGTATCTTGTGGTGCAGCTTTTCTGTGCCAGGGCACAATGGTTAGACTTAAAATTTCTATTTGTAGGAAAGACCGTATCACCCAGTTGTCCTGTAAATATCTTCAGCAACTATTTATTTGTAGGCTGCTACAATGATGCCATATATGATTTGATTATTAGGGTTAGCAGAAGCATGGATAATGGAATCAGTATCATGGCTATAGCAAGCTTTGTGAATTCTCCCTGCCAGTTTTCTGCATAACTACACTTATGTCACTCAAGCGGCACAGGGGTACTCGAACAATTAATTGTAAACCAGGGGGAAACTTTTAATGGACCTCTTCTTGAGATCTTGTGTTAAAAAAAGAAAAGTTCCCATGAGTGAAGTATAAGTTAGCTTTTCCAGAGGGAAAAAAAGGAATGAATTACATTTCTCTTCTTGTCCTTTAAATGAATAGCATAGTTTGGGTGAAATTATCGGGCAATTGCATGCCTTTTATGCAGATAATGCTATTTGATGAAAGCGGTGTTTTGATCTGCTGAGGATAATACAGATCCAGGGTTGGATTCATTGGTGAGAGTAAAGCTGTCTTCTGTGATAACTTCATCTCAGCATGAGGTCAGACGGGGAAAACTGGGATGGGGGATTAAAAAATGACACAGTCGGAGCAGTATTCAGTTCCCTGCTGTGCTCCTGGCTGCACACTATAGCTTATGTTTCTGATCTGTTATGGTATTGTCTGCTTTTCTCTCCCAGAGCAGAAAGAGATTGCTTAAAACTTTTCTTTTTCCAGCTAGAGGGATTAGTTCAGTGCAGCTTTTTTAATTAAAGAAACTGTATCTTTTTCAATGTAATTTAAGGCTGTACAAGAAGGCCATCAGCATTCATAACTTGGCACTATTACCTGTAACAAAGCCTAGCCCTTCATTTTACATTCAGAACAAGAAATCACTACTAAGAGTTTTGAGGGTTAAAAAGTGATAATTAGCCCTACGATTGAAAGAATCACAGTTAACCATTATCTTCTAAAAGTTTTCTGTGGAGGAACTTCAGACAGCTTTGCTGATAATTTATCTGGGCTTTCTTAATTAAACTCCATGACATCAGGAGAATGGTTAAAAAAAAATATTCTGATGTGTGGAAGTAGACCTAAGCGTATTTTCTCCACAAAAAATATAAAAATACCCTGAAGTATTAAAATGGCATCTATTGAAAATGTCTCTGCAATACCAGCAACTTCCTCTTTAGACCCACATTTACTTTCACTTCCCAGATTTTCTAACAATATAACTAATACCTTCATTAATTAGTTAGAATATGCAAATAATTGGCACATGTTCATGGTATCTAACAATGGTCAGTGTGTATGCATGTCTGCAGACGTGTTTATGCATATGTGTGTGTATGAATGTGTATATACAGCTATAGATATACACATATGTATATTCATATATAGATATACATCCACACACACATATATTCTTCAGCTCACAGATTTGAATTTACAGCTCAGTTTAAACAAGGTTAATGGCTAAAACCTTCAAATGTTTCAAATAAGGCCCATATGGTGATCACTTTACAAAGCATACAGGGACTGTGCTTAGGTTGCAACATACACATTTCCAACTAAATTCCATGCCAGATCAATTAGAAACAGTTCTCCTGAGCAGACAGGAACAAACACAGATTGTTACCACTCTGCTGCTTGAACTCTTGTCTTCCAGGAATGAAAGCAGTCATCTTGAATCAAACATATTTGACTACCAACAGCCTAAGAAATTTTTTAAACTGTCAGTATTTTAGTAGAATCTCTGTTGAGGCACATCAGACAGAGCAATTAACATCCAAATTATCAAAATACCACATCGTTGTCTCTCATTAGAGCTTTTAGTTAGAGATGTATGTTTCCCACACAGCGTTTATTAGTAATGTCTTCTACTAGGAGGAGTAAGTGGCAGGAGAGAAGGAAAAATGAAAGAAACAGACAACAGAAAAGTACATTTAGTTTCTTTTTTCCTTATTCTATGTGCTAATCTCCAAATAATCTTTTCTGTAGGTTTCCTTTATTTGAACAGATAATTGGTGGAATTTCTTATAATGATTTTTTTCATACATCTTTCAGGCAGAAAGCTAGAAAAGGAAAAAATGCTAATTACGAGTGTGAAGCTTTTTTTTAAACAAGGGCTCTCTCTTGTAAAAATCATGAATTCTGAATAATTGTGACTTTATTACAAAAACCTCTGCATGTGCATATAAGGCCTGGATATTGACTTCTGAATTGCTATAAATATTCTGCATTCCTCCTGTTAATGGAAAGTATGGATAGTTACTCCCAGCTATAGTTGGCTGCGAAAGTGTTATACCAGCAAACACAAATCTTGAATTTTTCATGGCCTCGTGTACTACTTCACACTGATGGCAATAACGTGTTGGTTTTTTTCTTTTTGATGGCTCCTACTTATGAATACAAGGTGATTAAAATTATTGTGTGCTTGATTTCAAGACCATAAGTTTAGTTCCTAATGCAGTATTAACACCATATGAATGGCATTTTTCTATTCCAAATCGTATGCAAACTCCTTCAGGTTCTTTTCTAGGAACCCAAGGAAAAGGGTCAGCAGTTGTGTGCAGCTGAAGTGCATAATTTTCAAGAGAGGTCAGCTTCCCATATAGCTTTGTTTCATGCGGTGGAACACAAACTAATGTAGTGGAAAAGCATGACCCCCATTTAAAGGTTGATTTGTATGATAATCAGTACATTTAGTGGCTTCAAAATGAATGTGTGTAAGGCCCTATCTTGCTTTAATTAAGGTAATTAAGACATATTTCCCTCTGCAGACAGCTATTTAATTTTATGGCTTTGTCAGTGATCAGATTAGAATATTTGTTTTACAATTTTACCACAATTCACTACTCGGGGAAAGTGCCTTTCTCGATCTGCTTCTGGCAGCAGTGCACACTGGTGTAAAAACTGGCGAGATAGCACAGCTATTTCTGCGGCATTTGTACATTCTAGCTACATGTGTCCCCCAGTCCCCTTCAGTGACTGATTCAGCGCGTCCCTAGCGCCCTGGGACAGCTGGGGCTCCCCGCTGAGGGCGGAGCGGCGCAGCCCGCCTTCTTCTCCCCAAAGTTTCCCCGTCCCTAAAGGAGGCAGAGCTGGCGGGGGGGCGGTTGTCGCCAGGGATTACGGCAGAGTGTGGTTCACGGCCGGCTCGTCACCTTCTGCCCCGGTTGCAGGCACCTTCCCTCCAGCCGGGGATCGCTCTCGGCGGGGGCCCCGCCCGGGCAGCCGGGGAGGGCAGGGGGGCGACTGCGCCGCGGTCTCGACAGCGAGCGCTGGAGCAGCTGCGAACTCCGTCCCTGCCCGGGGCTCGCACGGGAGCAGGAGCCGCGGAGCGAATCGTGCGGAGCACAACTGGGCAGAGTTGCTGCCATATTAGGATCAGCCGGCGAGATTGATGGAAGCGTCGAAAGGAGCATTTATTTATTTTTTTAATTAGGGTTGTGATCATGAAGTATCCTGGTGCAGGGTAATGTTGCTAGTTGTTTCCATCACCTAGAGGCAGTCCCTACCTAGCTGCAGTAAACCGCATCTTGCCGCTCACCCCGAAGGACAATGGGTGGGTAGAAACAATTTCTTCCTCCATGGGCTGTAGATCAAGGACCTTTGACAACGCAGAGATTTTGAGATCTGTTATCTTCAGACACGCGAATATCCTAGAAAGTGCGGAGTCCTGGGAGCACAAAGTGCTGATAAGCCTGGCGAAGCCTGAGTTACCGTTCAAGTACGGAAGGACACATTAAGAGCAGTTTAAAAGTTTGGAAAGAACGTGACAATGTCTTGAATTTGTCTCATCTTTTGGTGTTGCTGGTAGATTAGTGCAGGAGCCAGCATGTCTTGCATCAGATGACGTCCTGCTCTCTTCTTTCACTAATACCTACCGTCCAAAAAGATTTACTGATAATCACGTTTTTAAAAAAGAGTCTCTCTAAGTCGATAAGGAATGTATATCCTTTTGTTCTTTCTCTACTCAAATAGGAAGCTTATTGGCAATCCACAAGAGTAAGGAAAGGTTGGACTGTGATTTTAGAGAGTTTAGTCACATTTAATAGTTGACATTAGGAAGATAATTTCCTACAAAGCTATAACACAAATCTGACTGCATACTTCTCAAATTAGTTTAAACTCTGAAGGCTGAAATTTAATAAACTTCGGTAAGCCTGGTAATGCTGCTTCAGTTATGTCCGAGTTAAGAGCACCAAAATAACTTACTCTAAACTTCAAATGTGTATTAATAAGTAATTGACGTGTGGTGCTTATCCAGTGGGCTTTGCACAAGGAAGGAATTATATAATCTTTCTATTTATAATAGAGGAGCATCTTTATTCACTGTATTGGGTGGTAGTAAAAAGTTCAAGTTCGTACTAGATGTATGGAATTAGCTAAGGTAATGTAAATGGCTGAAGTAGTGCAAAAATATTCCACTTTATATGTTTGCATTTGCAAAATATAATTTTGAATTTTGTGTTAGAGGACTGTAAGTCAAAAATAAGAAAACGATATGTAAAGCCATAACTCTTCAAGATTTGCTTTTATTTAGCAGAAATGCCATTTTGTATACTATGCAACAACACTTATAGCATTTGGTGTAAGTTCAGGGTTAAGATTATTCGTGTTTGCCTAGTATATAAATTGTGTAACACAGAATTATGTGCAGTTCACATTTTGACACTTAGAGTGCTTTCTTATAACGACTAAAATCTTTGTAGGATACTTTATTTGAAAGACAAGGTCATGACGATTCCAGTTCTACCTGTATTGTCTGGGCACTTACCTGCACAGAACTCTTATCTAGAGAGGTCTCTGTGACTTCTACCTTTTCAAATGAAATCCTGCCACTTTAGAGTCATCCCAAAAGTCAGTGCAGATTATTAATTTCTATCCCATTGGTTTAGTTTTGGTATCTTCAAAAGAACTTTTCCAAACCTGGTTTTAAAAGAAGTTACTTTGTCATATTTTATCTTTTCTGGCCATGAAAACAAGTTGTTTCCGTTATAAAATACCTGTTTGGTTTTCTGTATGCTCAATATCATGAATTACACGTTGGCTGTCCACTTAAAATGCCTGAAACATTTGTGATTTTCTATTACACTTGCTGCATAGCGGTGCTTTGTGATGCTGGCGACTTGTGTGTGTGTGTGTGCGCAGGATCTACTGTACTTCTCAAATGCTGATCTCAGCAATGTCGAATCAGTTTAAATGCCCAGGTACCTTGCTTCACAGGTCGAGCCCAGCAAAGTACAAACGTAATGGAAAACACGGAGGTAAAACACTCGCATGTGAGATAAAACTGTTGGTCGGACCATAGATACACCCCCTAGCCCTGCTCGTCCTTAACATCTGCAGTAACATTTCTATGATGAAGAGGGTATTTCCAGTCATTTCGGGTCAGAGGAATATAGGGATTTTCCTTGGCAGCGTTTAAGATAACATAGTCGCGCATCTTTCATTACAGAGTCGGAGATGTGGCAGATAAATTTAAGTTTGGAAAATCAAAAGTACTGCAGCGGGTAGCCACCCAAACGTTCAAAGCTGCTCATCTGTCTAACTTCACTGAGTGTTTCGCATCTGGCGTGTGAAACGCCTTTGAAAGGAAAGGATAAGGGAATAAAAAAGAGAGCGGTCCTAGATAGATAGATAGGTAACATCTCAGCGTGTGAAAAGTTACAGCTACTACTTTGAGTCGAGAGGATGCTGAGGAGTAAGGGAGAAAAATAAGCAGAAGCGCCTTTGTACGCGAGGGCGAAATGGCTTTAAGAGCAGATCTTTAAGCTGTAATCAGGTCACTCAGCACCGGCTCCCGCCTAACTCCGAAAATTGCCGGGATGCGGAGGCGAGGCCGGGAAGGGGGGCTGCGGGTGCCTGTGCGAGGGGCGGCAGCCAGGCCGGGGAGCCCCGGGGAGCCCCGCCGGCACCCACTGGCCTGCCCGGGCGCGGGGCTGCCGGGCGGCCCCCCCGCCGCGCCCCGGCTGCCGGCAGCGGGCGAGGTGCCTCGGCGGGCTGGCCGCGGCGCCGGCTCCGCTTGGCCAGGCGCTGTAGGGTGTCGCGGACTATTTCCCCAAATTCTTCCCCTCCCCTCATAAAAAAAATAAATAGGTCCCCGCGGAAAACAAAATAAGGCGGACGGAAGCTTTCTGCCTCCGCCGGGAGGAGGGAATGCGTAATGAAGCCGTGTAAGTTCATTAGTGTTTGCAATCAGGAGCACGCAGACACCTTCATCAGGGCAGAAAGCTGCGAAGAGCCATTCATCAGCCTGAAGTGCTGCTCGCGGATGACCCCTAAATCACCGCCGCCGTCGTGGATGCACTGATTGGGCACAGCGTGGGAGCCGCGCCGCGGCACTCCACGCGAACCGCCGCCGGCGAGGGGAAGCAGGGAGGGAGGGCGGGAGGCAAAGCCGCCGCAGCCCGGCGGGTACCGTCCCGGGGCGGCGCGGGTGAGCACCGGGGCCCTCCGCCGGGTTCCCCTCGCTAAGGCGCAAGTAGGTGCTGGCGGCGGCGGCTCCTCCCCGCGCTCCTCCCCCGCCCAGCACGTTGCTGTGCGCGCACCTTCGCCCTCCCCTCTTGCAAGAAGAGGGGCCAAACTCCCTGCCCGCCCCAGCGGGGGAGGAGGCGGAGAAAGTGAACTCCGCGGGGCGCGTAAACCCCCGCCGCGGGGGGCGCGGGCAGCAACTCGTGGCCCTCCCCCCGCCCGGCCTCCGGCCCTCCCCTCGCTCCCGCCCGCCCGGCCTGACAAAGTGCCGGTGTGCGCCGCTCTCCCCCGCGCTGCTGCCGGGGCGCGGAAGCGGCGAGCCTCGCAGCGCGTACGCGGTAAGTGGCGCGCTGCGCTCCCCGCGCCTGCGGGGGCGGCTCGGCCGGCAGCGGGGAGCTGGGGCCGCTGCTCTTCCCCCCGGCTGAGGGCGGGTGTGCGGGCTGGGGACCGGTGCGCAGAGGACGGCGGGGGGTTCCGCGGCCCACCCTTCCCCGCCCCCGCGGTGACACCGCTGGCGGCGGGACCTACGGCGGGCGGGAGCCGCGGGGCGCCCCGTGACGCGCGGCTGCGGCCGGAGCGCGGTCCCAGGTAGGGCTCCGCGGGCGCTGGGAGACTGGAGGGGAGGGGCCGAGGGCGCAACTTGATCTGGAAACTCCGCGGTGCGGAACTTTGAGCGGGGGGGGGAGGCCGGTTCTGTCAGCAGCGCTGCGCGGCCTCGGCGGCAACTCTGCTGCGCTGCGGGGGCGGGGGGCGGCGGGGCCGCGAGCCTTGGCGCGCAGCGCGGGCCCCCACTGCCCGCGGCGTGTGCGCGCGGCGGGCGTATGCGCGCGTCCGGCGGCGCGGGGCGGCGGGCGGAGGTGCCGCCGCGGCGGTTTCGGTGCTTTTCCCAAGTCGCCTTCGTCGCGCTCGGAAGACGAACGGAAGTGTCCGTACTCGTGTCTGGTGAGCGCAGCGGCACGGGCGGAGGTGCGAGAGCTCGTCCCAGTAAGTTTGTGGTGGGTTTGGAACTTGGTTCGCGTTACCTCGGGTCCGCGCGCGCGGGGCTCTCCCTCCGTGTGTCTCGTCCTCTGGCGACGTGTTTGCCGAAGGCTGCAGGCGGTGACAGGCTCTGCCGGGTGGTCTGCTGCCCGGGAGGTGCTGCCGGGGCTTCACCTGCTCTGCTGCTAAAGGAGGGAGGTTTGCGAGGAAAACTATCACGGATAGCATCTTTAATGATTTGTTCAGTAAATTGTACTGAAAACAGTGTTACTGTGCAGCGAAAAAACGGTGACAAAAGAAACTATGTCGGTGTGGTTTGGGGAGAGAAAGGAGCAATCTGCCTCGTGAAATTACAAACATTTCTAGTATTTGGTGGTGTTTTTTTTTTCTTTTTGTGGATGTAAGGAAGCAGGTCTATTGTTCCACGGGCTTAAAAGTTTTATGTTATGAAGTTGCTTTAAAGTAAACTAATTTAACAAAATACAATACACAAAAAGACATTTTAATGTGCTCACACTGTTAAAAGTTTTAATAGGAGCTATTTCTGTAAGATATCACATAGCTCGTCTAAATTTTTAGATTTAAAATACTTTTTAATAAGAAAACTTCAGCAGTTTTATTTTTGTACTTTCTAAATATCATATCTCTTTTACATTAAGCCTTCTTAGTTGGATGTGTGTTTGGTTTTGGCTGTTACCTGCTGCATTTTATATATACTTCTTCATGCAAAGTATGTTCCATAATACCTTTGAACAGTTACAGTAGTGTTCTGTGGTTACTTATATTCTAAAACTCAGTCTAGGAAAGAGCATATTGAAGTATAAATGTTGCTTGTCTATGGTCAGTTATCTTACAGAAGAGTTAATTGTAAGACACTTAAAGATACTCTGAAAAATACAGCTGCTCTTCCCTTCTAAAATAATCCAAGTGCTATTCAGAATTATTAATCTATTCACATCGAGGAGATTGACTTAATATAGTATTTAAGGAAAGATTTTCATAAAGTGTACTTTAATGTAAGAATAATTAGGAAGAATGGGCCCTATATGGGTATGAATATGTATTAAAAACATCTCTCTTACATTTGAGGAAAATACAGTAGGTTGAGAAATATAAAATTATTTCACAATTCCTAGCTTTGCTGTTATCGACTTGCTGGGTTATTTTCAAGGTCCGATAAATTATGGGAGAAAAACAATCCAACAGTCCTGAAGTATTAGATGCATACATGAGATTAAAAAGTGAAATGAGTTTACACGAGTGAACACTGAGATGAAAGATATTGTTTGGTAGAAGAAATACTTGACTATGCTAAGAAGATTCTTTTGTTTAATATGTATTGGAGGAAAAAAAAATCCAGAATAACACTCATAATCCACTTAGCAAGTTAAGACTGGTACTTCAGTCAAATCTCTTTGAGCCAGAAGTAATTATTCTCTGTTCAAATGGAAAAGGAAAAAAGGATTTAGTAATAGAAACTAGATTTGAAGTTACAAATCAATCCACAATAGCAGCTTTTAATAAGTAGCTATTTCATACGAACCCCATAAAAATATCAGAAATTAAATGGTAACAACCTGAAGGTACGTTTCTGTCATCTCCTAGCCCCAGCGATTAACAGATTATGGGCTCGGCTCAGTAAAATATGGAGTACCATTAACTCCAGTTGATATTGGTAAGCCTTCTGCAGACTGATGCCCATGTAGGTTGATGCAAAAACTCCCACTGACTTGCATCAGTTTTGGATTAGGCCCAATAAAAACAGAGGGTACTCACCAACTTGGAGGATCAGGTGCTGTTTGTGAAGGGGCATTGTGCTGTAAGACTTGAAAGCAAACACCAGAGACCTATGGTAAGGCTTCGGGTCAGAAATACTTTTAATTTTAAAGTGATACTGTACTGAATATTGCATTTTTGTTAGAGAAAATACAAACGTATGGCAGTGTACAAAAGAAAATATAAAATTCCTAAAGAGAAATCTTAAAATATTTTTGCAAAATCTTATGCAAGTACACTGCACTTGTTTAAGATTTAGAGGCAGATTTGATCTGTGGTACTGCACGTTAGAGATTGTTAATCAGATTAACATATGTATATAATATTGTCCTTTAAGCATAGCTTTACTGTGTAATCTATTCTATTAAATGAATACACATAAACTCACTAGGTTTACTGTTTTAGCAGATGTAGTGATAACATGACTTTAGCTCCTGCAAGTTTGTGCAGTATCAACTGCACTAAAAATTATCAGAAGTTATTTTAATGTGTCATAAATAAGACTTCAGTTTAGTGAAATAAATTTTTCTTCCTAGGCTAGCTGGTTTAAATAAGTAAGTTCTTTCAGGATGCTTGCACACAATTCTTCATATGCTGAAGGGTATCTTGTGATTTTTAAAATAAATGCTTTAACTTTATAATAATGTAGTACAATTTGCAAAGAGTTTTAGCTTGTGGTAAAATATATCAGAAACCTAAAGTTAGAGTGGGTATCCACACTGTCAGTTGAACCATTAAAATAAAACAAACCCCAAAACATTTAATTTTTGAAGGTTACGGAGGCTTTAAAGAATACCGTTGTAAAAATGTGCTGCTTTAACAACCTTTCTTTTTCTTAGTTCTAAAACTGATTAATTACTGTGTCTTATAAAACCTGATTTATTTCATACTTTTTTCATACCAAGCATTACCATTATGAAGCTCTTCTTATAATTGAGATTAATGTTTCTGAGCAAAGAAGTGGTTTGGAGGGCTGCATTCATTTTGAGTGCTGTTCTAATCAATTTCAGATACAGCATTTCACAATGTATCAGTCTGCATCCAAACCTGCCTTATTATGTAGAATTAACTTGTTAGTGATTGATAGCAAGCCTGCTCCATCTCCAGAGGTGATTTGTTTCAAAACAAGTGTTACGGCTTCCAGGAGTTTGAGTACAGGGTCAGACGACTCAGGTGCACTTTCTGTGGCCTGACTGAAGCTCGACAGAGGAGTTAGAAAGAAATTGTGTGCTTTTATGGAGGAGGAAAAAAAAAAGAAATAAAATAAAACCAACAAAACCCTATGCCTATATTGAATGGTTTTGCTTAAACTGCAGTCTTGGTCTTTACCTACAGTCTGGAGTGACAGGAATAATGCACGAATAGTGTCTTCATGCCTCACCACCTGCTATAACAATGCACGTCTGCTAGATTATTTTGAAGAATAGCTTTAGTGTTTGAAATCAAAACTCACAAGGCTAGTTTTAGATGACAAAGTGTATATCTACTTCGTATTGCCCGTGTAGGGAATGAAAGACATGCTAATTCTTTTTTTCTCTTTTGAAAGTAGCAAGGATAGTGCTTGTTTTGATAATCTACTGAAATATTTGCACATTCCCTCAGTGCACCTTCTGGTCTCAGCTTCACCACCATTTCATTCTTAACCAATAGTATATGGTCACACTCTACTGCTGAGTGTGATGCATAAATATTTAAAGTTCAGGAAAAAACAATTTCTCAATAGTGAGAGAAAAATAAGTAAAAAAGGCCAAACTTTGGGGGGGAGGGGGGGGGGGGGGTGGGACGGGAAGAGAGAAACCTCTGAAAATAGTAAACACAATTCTAACACAGTTCTAAGAAGATTTGTGTATATGTGTTTATTATCAGGATGGTGATTTCAATCTAAATTGTAGTTATTTATGTATTTCTTGCAAGACATGCTAATTGCATTCAGTAGGTTTTTAAAGTTTGCATGTTGAACAAATTACACAAATCTTTTAGTCTAAGTGCGCATGTAAACAACATACAGAACGTTGCAGCTGAAGCATTGTATAAAATACTTCCAGAAGCTAATAAAATTACAAAATGTTTATGAATACCAGGCTGTGAGTGCTCCACACCACTTAGCTTACTCTTGCTGTGGAAGAAACATTGTCAGGTTCGTTTTAAAACTGTAACTGAAATAGCTGGTACTGAACTAATTCAAAGGAAATAATCTTTTAAACATCTTATTAAATAGAGAATACAACACAAACTCTGTCTCTGATTACCTTCTTAGATGGAGGTCTGTCTGCATGGTACATACTTTCAACCTGTGCATACTTACTTTTGGTGTCAAATACTTTTTTACACAAAGATGATGCTTCGATGACGGAAGATAGAAAAGTAATTTAAGCCTGGAACTGGTTTGTGCTGATGTGCACTATAGGTCTTGTGAAGAAGTGGGTATCCTTTTCCAATTCAGACTGAAGTCTAAACTGCAAGTTCAAGCCTAGCTGACCTAATTCTTTTAAATTTTGCAACTTGTGTCTGTGTAACAAATTGAGGCGATTGATACTTGATGTATATGTTTGTATCTACAAAAAAGTTAATTGTAAATATTAGTACCCAGAAATACAGAAAACAAACCAATAAACTAGAAATTCGAAAGTGCTGATTAACGTACCCTGCAAATCCACTGAAATCAGCAAATTACCTAGATTGCTACGTACTACTGAACTGTGAGTCTCTAGTATATCTTTGTGTTAAAATCTTTTTCCATATATTAAATGTGCATTATAGGTTATAGTAGCAACTTTGTAGTTTTACAGTAGGTTTTCATGAGTGCAAATGCAATCCTCATGTATAAAAGAAAACAAAACCAGTTTTCAATATGAGAAAAGATGTATTGAATTATTTTTGTTGATCTTCCTAGTTTTTATTTTTTAACACACTTCTGGCGAACGTTTAAAATGAGAATCTTACCGTGTGTTAGCTATGGATTATAATAATGTAATAATATAGTCTTTCTTTCTCTGTGTGGGTTTTTTGCTGTTGTTGTGTGGGGTTTTTTTTTTTGTTGTGTGGTTTTTTGTTGTATTTTTTTTTTTTAGTTGTTTTGTTTTGTTAAATTAGTTTTCGCTGGCAAAACACTGGAAATTATAAGTGCAAAACAGGTTTGCCAGCTTCGTTTACTCTTTCAAGTAATTTATTTTAAAAGGAAGGAAAATATCTTTCTATAAGGACAGTCTAAAATCTATATTCTAGAAATCTTTTAAATTCAAAATTTAGCCATTATATCTATATTTTTCTGTCTGAATTACAGAAGTGTAAAACAGCAGTTTACAAAAATCTTAAGATATTACAACTTTAATTTTTCCTGCGGACGCATAGGAAAATGTTCAGAAAACTGGCAAATATTATCATAAAAGCTTTGTTGGTGTGGAACTTGGAATAGGTTGTGTTGAAATGAGTAGTGCTGTTGGAGTTATTTTCTAAGATTGTGTTGAATTTCTAATAGTATTTTTTTGACAGCAGTTAAACCAACATACATAGGAACAAATGTGTCTTATTTCCTTATTTGAGTCTTGACAATTTTTAGTGTCTTGAGAAGACTCCTGGCAGTGGTAAAATTGGTGAAATAAGATTTAAAATATTTTCCTTGGCAGGGATTGTAATAGAAAACTGCATGTTAGAATTTTTTAGAGTGGGGGGAAATGTAATCAGCACATGATTTACCATAATACAACAATAGTTTCCCAAATCATAGAAGCCCTTGATATACTTTGTCTAGGTCATGACGTGGGTGACTGTGTAGTGTTTGAAGAAATCATCATTGCTAATAAGTATTACTTTAGATTAGCAAATGAAAGACCGCATCGTCCTTCAAAGGCCTTATCCATTCTCATTATAATTCTTTGAACGTTTGTCTGACCTTTTTAAAGAAATTTACTGAAACTTTGTGCTTAGAGTACCACATAAATAAACTGACCAACGCTTTTCTCAAGTTTATAATCTAATGACAGGAGCAATAATGCACCCACTAATACAAAAATATTAAATGTTACTTGTCACACAAAGTTGTTAATTTATTTTAAAATGTCCATTCCTAATGGTGTAACGTTTATGAGACTAATGGATGCTGAGCTTTATAAAAGTAAATAGCACCACAGTTGTCTAACAGAAATCTAAAGCCGGATTGTATTGCTAATATTTTTTTCTCTCAGCTATGTTACGATCTGTACACTCAAAAAGCTTGGGTAGATGCAGTAGCTTTGTTTTTATGAATGAGGGCGTGAAGGCTTGTGAAGCTGGGACATGCCGAGCTGAAGCAGACCAACGTAGCTCTACTCACCTCAGTGAAGATGTTCATTTACCTTGCAGATGATGAAGTGTAGGGCTTATGCTCATGAGACACTTTCAATTTAGATTTCACTTTAGCATTTTTTTTTTTGTAAACAGTTTAAATCTTCCCTGTTACAAAATGCACTGCTAATTTGAGTAGGCTTTGGTGCCCCTGAAAAGCGCTATGGCTCAGGCATTATTTTCTATGAAAAGAGTAAAACCTGGCAAAGCAGAAAATAATTCATGTTATTAAATATTTTTTTTCTTAGAAGGACATTCTTTATTCATACTACTGAATATATAAAGTACTTGATGTTTCCCCCTTAAAAGATATTCTTGATTTCAGTGTCAAAAGGTTGAGTGGCATCATCCAAACCTACGCAACTGGAACTGAGGAAAGACTTGTTATGCCAACAAACCAGCTGGTTGAAATTTTAGTTATAAATTGTGTGCATTTGTGTATTGCTTTAGCAGTGAAGTCATTAGGAATCTTAACATTCAGGCACCAGTTACTAAACCGCCATTTGTTCACCGTTGTTCTCATTTTGGAAGGCAGAAACATTTTTCTAGAGTAATGGTGGAACTTAAGAAATACTGGGTCTTCACAAATGCTTATCTGAGCTCAGACCAAACAAACAAAAACATAGTTGGGAATGCTGGGAAGTTCTAGCTTGCATTTGGTAAGTCGAACTGATACATGTTAAGATAAGTCTCCAAATTTGACTTCTCTTCATCCATAACTTGTTAGAAAATAAAGAGTTTGGACAACAGAGAGTCCTTTAGCATTATAGTGTCTAATTTTTGTTTTGAGCGTGATTTAACTGATGGCTTTCTGTGTGAAATTGTATAGACGGTAGGAAAGACTCTTTCATACTTTGCTGTGCTGCTTGCAATGGTAATACGCACACAGGCACCATTTTAATTGTCTAATCTTCAAAACTGATAATTTGATTTTTATATAAATTGTTGGCAGATGAATGAAAAGCTTTCCTGGCAGCTTTTAACTCTGTGTATGTGCGCATGTTGACCATTCCATACAGTTTGATTTAGTAAGCACCACAGTACAAAATTATAGGAGGATTTTAAATTTTTTTTTTTCTCCCTCGTTTGACAATAGCAGAAATGTGTAATTTCAGCAGAGGTTGCTATGTTGGGAGGTGTTGGCAAACCCCTGAAACTCTTTGGGTCTGAGGTCCATGGTGACATCTCAGTGAATGCTGGGAGTAGAAATGCTCATCACCTTGCAGAAAGTTTTTCAGTCACTGATGTTTTATTAGACCACAAAACAAGACCCACCTTGTAATGAAATATTTGTGTTTGTGGCCTGTTTTCACCTTTCACATATTTCTTGGAGTCAATAAAAGGTAGCAATCTGTCTAAAAGTACGATAACCCAGAAATACATCTATGAATGACTGTGCTCTACAGGAAACTTAAAAGTAATAAATGATCATAAAAGCTGGAGTTTTACTTTCTCTCTTGAGTGAAGAATACCTTGGACTGAAAATGGAATACCAACTCTAATTTAGTCTGAAATAGTTATAATTACATTTAGAAAAGTTTTAAGTGGCTTAAAAATGCATAGCTGCTTATATTATTCTTTTGATAATTTTATGTTAATTGTGAAATCATATAGGGCTAATGATACAAAATGTTAGCACTCCTAATGATATGTTTAAGAACAGTGCAGTCATTAAATTAGGTAAACTGAATATGTGGGCCTCATAAATAAATGCTGAATTATAATACAAAACACACCATGACCAAATTAATTAGTATGTTTAATCTAGTGAATTCCAGCTAGGCTGCATACAGTATGGACATGTATTTAATTTCTAAATTTGATATTAGCTGCATAAGTCAACTCTTACTTATTCAGTGCAGAATTAGCAATAGAAATTTGTCTTCTAGTGTTTTACATATGTTTTGTTCCTGTTTTAAAAAAAAGTTTTAACTCTGTTACAGGTTTTAAACATTGTTAAAAAAGCGATACAAGTCGTGATGTTCCCCCCCATGCTCCCCATAATATGTCATCATCAGGAGGCAGAGTTCCTGAAGTCCAGAACAATAAATTCATTCAGTCAAAATGGTGACACCTATTCAAAATCATTCAACAATTAGAGCAGAATATCTTCGTTTTACTTATTTGATGCAAACTTTGGTTGCTTTGCTGTGATCATGTTTGTATCAGATGTTATTTATGCAGGAGGAGTTGAAATGCCATTGCAATCATCTTAATTTTTTTATTTGAAAGCAAACTTTTTCAAAGAAAGCAGAAAATAGATTTTTTTTAAAAAAATTGAATTAAAAGTATTGTGTTTACATCATGTGAGTTACATGACATACAGATTTAATTTAACTCAGCTTCTGAATTTGTAAGTGTGAGTTTAGCACAGAAATAGGAAATGGAGTGGTTTTGATGTGTTTGTTGTTAAGTCTAATTCTGCAAGTCTCTAAACAATCTATTCAGTTGGTAGTTCCAGGGCCTTCAGTGGGATTGTGCAGTGAATAGGTATTGTGCCTGTGATCAGTAGAATAGAATATAGGCTTAAGGTTATTGCTTTCAGAGGTTAGTCTGTTTAAGGTGAAGAGAGTTTGAGAATGATCAGCATGTTTTTCCTTCTTTGATATAGGATTACACACCCTACCCATAACCTTTGATATAAGTCTACCTTTGCATTGTGGTTTTTTTAGTAAATACTTGACTAGAAATGTCGTGATGAACCATTCAGTTTTTACGGAGAGACCGTAAAGCACTCAGCTGTCTGACTGCACTGTGCTCCTCAGCCAAACCTTACTGTTAAATATATTCAAGATAATTTCCACCCCTACTCCCAGCATTTCCAAAAAGTAAGTACAATGTCTGTTTATTTGCTGGACCACACAAAAGAGCACTCTTGTCCAAAAGATAGCCATGATGAGGTTATGCCTATACTGCTTTATTGAACACCATGCTTTAACTTCCCACGTGCTAGGGCACAATCATCTATATGGCTTAACTCTTACAGAGCGTCCTTATAGTGGTTTGCTCTGTACCAGTTCATGTTGCCCCAAACAATCCTTGGGCATGGTTCTGCAGTTAAGACTGGGGGTGTGTCCTCGGGACCATTCCTAGTAAGTGTGTTACTTCCAGCTTCCTGTTTTAAAGGTTAAGAGTGTTTGCTAGCACAGACCTGACTTCATTAGACCTGCTTTAAGCAGGGTTTTGGACAAGGTGACCTCCAGAAGTCCTTTCCAATCAAAATTATTCTGTGATTCCGTGCCTGCTGGCGGCACTCCTTACAAATCCTTCTTGGGGATGTGGAATTTACTAGTCGGGCATCACATCTGAGTTCAGTGTTGCTGATGCTAATTCCATTGACCGTGTTTGCAAGAATAGTTTGGTTTAATGGGCTCAGAATTCAAATAATAGTATTCCTGTTTTAATGAGCTGATGTTATTGTTTTATTACCTGTTGTATGGATAAGTTCTTATCTGCCCTGCTTGTGTAAGATAGTTCTTATTAACCCACCAGGAGGATTTGTGGGAGTGGACAAGCACAAGGAGGACCCTCTGTGTTAGTAACTTTAAAGTATTTCTTGAAGCTAACTATTTCACCTTTGGAAGTTAGCTCTTTTTTAAAATGTTAATCACAAAAAAAGAACTGTATTAAAAGATCTTTTTTTCAGCACTTGTTTCAAACTCTAGAATCATTGTTAGGTGCAGTAAGTTGTCCTGTCCTTCATAAAATTAATTCCAATGTTAAGAATGGAAAAACTAGCTTTATTTTAGTATACACACCTGCTAATTATTACACAATGCTAACCTGATATAATTTAAGTTTACTGGTTTATATTAGTACGCAATAGCTAGCATTACTGTTTATGGGCAATGTACAGAACCCAGAGTAATGACGTTTTGTTGAGGTTTTTATTATGAGACTGGATTAAAGGTGGTATTAACTGAGTACAAGAATATCAAATCTGTAGTTTTTTTCTAAAGTTAATTTTCGTCATGTGGTTTGTTACAGAATGGACAAGAGTATCAAGCTACAATGCTGGTTTTTTAACATTAATGAGATAATTAATGATAAAATAAATTGTTTGCTAATTCCAGACTTTTTGGATGTGAGGAGACTGCTTACATGTAGCACATAATGCCTAAACTGAAGCTACATTGCCAGGTGTTGGATGGAAACACGTTGATGGAAAAAACACGTACAACCTATAGATTAGACTTGAAAGCACTTAACATGGGATTGAACAGCAATTAGATACCTGGACTCGAAACAGTGTGGGCTGGAGTCCACTGAGCACAAACTGAAACCTAAAGGCAGGTGCCTTATGAAGCGCTTTCTCTGCAATGCTTCAGTTTCATACCCACTCAATGGAGGAAAAGAAATGAATTGGCCTACAAGGGATCTTGCCTGCCTGAGGTTAGGCACCCAAATGGGCTGTCTTTTGAAGGTCTTCAAGGCATGTCATGACCTTCTCTCCATTGCTTTGGAAGCTGGATGCTTAGTGCAGTAGTGCTGCTTCCTGAGATGCCTAAAGTGTAGGCTCAGTTTAGTGATCTAAGCTAAATAGGCGGGATTTCATACATACTGCCTCAACTAAAACTGCATCAACAGCTATGTGAGCATTGTAGAAGCAGTGTAATTTCTTTAACTGGAACTAAAATAATTATTTTCAGTTTTGCTTTATTTTTTAACATTGTAACTGAAATCATCAGATATTCCCAAACTACCGTTTCATAATCAATTTTTGAGTTGAATATTATCCACTGGTCTAAACAAGACTATGACTTCTACATCAACATATGTGAACTGCACATTAGAAATGAATGTTGCTGCAGGTATGCAGAAGTTTTCATTTTTTTTTTTTAAGCTCTGGCTTAGATTGATATTGTTTCAGGGGAAAAAATGGTTTTACATTATTTCATTATAAACAGGTTAACTGATAAGCACTATATCTACTATTATGTTGAACATTTTTGCTAAATGCAATTCAAAGAATTTTAAATTAGAAAATGTGCAAATATGGGGTTAAGTGCATCTAACTTAACTCTTCTAGCTCATTGATATTTTAAAAAATGTAAGTAGACAATGACTGCAGACTTTTTTTCCCCTTGTAACATTACCAGCATATTTAATTTCAAATCCTACAAATCAGAAGTACTAGGGATTCTGAAAGCTTGGTCTTGAAATTTCCTTTTCCTCCTTTACTGTGCTGTTTGCATGACTGTTTCACTCAGCCCTGTTATATTTCTCCCTGATGGCTGAAAACTGCTGTTAGATACCAATTTCTAATTCCAGGAGATGGGCTGTATGATTTTTGTGTGACAAGCACAGGAACTGCTTGTTCTTTCTTCTCTGTAGTGGTTCATAACTGTATTAAAAAACAGTAAGGCTTTGGTTTGATTAACATTTGAAGGTTTCATAAGCTGCCAGTACTTCCTTGAAAAATAAAAAATTGCCATCCTGCACCCTTTACAGCCTGTCCTCCGCTCCATTGCTCTCTCTCCCTTGTATCAGCTCAGCTGTTTGCTTGGCCATATACTGATTTCAGATCAGCAGTACAGTTGAAATTCTGAATATTTTTTATTATTTTTTTATTATTATTTTTATTTATTTTTTTGCCAGGTTGGTAGTCAGCTCAGTGACCCAGTTCAGCAGGCAGCCATAGCCTAGTGGTAGGTGCGGGGCACGAATAAAAGGAGGATAGGACGGCTTTTTCAGTTTATTATTTTTAAAAAATAGTAACTCACCACCTACATTTTCCTGGCTTATTAAATTAGAAACACCTACAAGAGCAAAGGAGTTCTTAGAAATGGATTTGCAACTTATGTTTTTCCTCTCTATGAATTGCTTTGTTTTGTACTCAGCATCACAGCAGAAAACTTTTGGGAGTAGGCTAAGATAAACCACAAATAAAACAGAATAAATTGAAATACAAGACTGTTTTCTTTTGTTTTGTTTTTCCTCTTCTCCTCCCCCTCCCATAACTGTATGTGTGAATGCATACAGTACATGTGTTTTGGTGGTGTGTGGGGTTTTTTTTCCTATATAGTGTTTTATAGAAGGGAAAGCAACAGTACTGAGATTCCATTGTAATTGCTGTAATCGAATTGCAGTCGTTCTCCAGGAGATAACCAGAAGCAGAAGGGACTTCACAGCAATCAGCATTTGTTTACAGAGGACATGAGCGGGCTGATTTCTCTAGATCATTTATTTCTGTATTAAGGATTTTTTTAAAAAGAACAGATGCTTTCAATATAGTGTCAGTGCTATCAATGCTCGTGTTGGTCATTTGTGTGTATCAGAAGTTTTCAAGGAGAGAGTAACTTGGAATTGATTGTTTTGTCAGAGAAATGAACTTTAAAGACAACCATATTTCATAATTCAGCTTTCCCCAAATTCTTCAATGATCATTTAGAGCTGGACTTCAGGGTTACAAAGAGAGGAGATGCAGTGTTTTATGTAGCTTTCCCCTCTGCCCGCCTGTTTCTCCTTCCAGACATGGATATATAAGGGGATCATGGAGGTTTTCACACTTTAACCCTGCCCTTTGGTACCAGCCAATGTGACGGCAGGTAATTCTGCATCCTGTGATGGACTTATGGTTGGTGCCTTGTGCAGCCTTGCTGTTTTGAGGTGGCACAGTTCAGTTCCTGTTTTTTCCTGGAGAAGGTCATCATCACTTAGCTGTAGGTTATGATGCTGATGCTTTTATTTTTCCTGTTGAAGTTGTCCTGCTTCCCATGGAGAACTTAGATTCATTGGATCAGAAGAGGGCAAAGAAGGGGGAATGTGTCATTGCAACCCAAAGCTTAGGGCACGCATCTGAGAAGGGAAAAAGTTACAGTTTCCTTTAATCTGTCCGAAGTTTCCTTTTCCATCTTTCTTGCCACTGCTCAGGTGCTGACACGAGTACTGGTATGCCTTTGGGCTGAGCTAGAATTTATCTGTCTGAAAGATTTATTTATTTTTTAAATTTTCCTTCCCTTCCCTGAAGTTAATTTTCATTTTCCTTTTATTGAGTTAGTCTTTGCTAGCTGAATTTGCAAACTGTCTCTTGGTGCCACAGTACAGTTACTAGTGCTGGCACACACAAGGAAGGAATCGGTAGCCGAAGCTGGGAATAAGAAGTTGCTAGAAAGGCTGGGATTGCACTTTTTTAAGGGGATTATATGGGATTAAAGTGAGCATGTAACTACAACATGACTGCGTATATATTAAAAAGCTAGGACTGGCAAAACGTGTGCACTTTGTGCCTATAAGGGATGTTACCCACTCCGTAGCCCAAATCTGGGTTTAAGTGTGCACATCCCTTTTGGGATCTGAATTTGTCTTTGTCTCTGGAGGAGCAGTTGCCAGTTTGAGCTTTGGGTCAGATTGTGGTCCTGGATCGCATAAGGCTGCTTTTGTTATGTGAAGGGAAGAAATATGAAATGAAATTAATGTGGCAAAGTAAACAGTTTCAAAATTTAAATATAGTAGATTAAAAAAAAAAAATCCTTATTTCTCATGTTGGCAGCAGCAGAGTGTTTCTGATGTAATTCATCAGATTATTCTTGTATGCATGGATATCCTGGGCTTGCCCTCCAAATGTGTGCATTTGTGTCCCCCCCTGCCCAGTAAGAGCAAAACGACTGCTGTTGTTACAGGTTGAAACACAACTGTCAGTGCAAACCCTTTTCAGTAGTTCATGAATGAAAGTTACCTGTGGAGTTTATTAGGTGTGATGAAACCTCTGAAGGTTTACCCTTATTTTACAGACCTGAACACTGAGGCAATGAAAGAAGATTTGTTTGTAGGACCACAAAGGCTTAGAGTAGAGCCCTCGTATAACCTGACTCCTAATTAGGCTGTATGGAGGATGATTCATATTCTTTATACTTATTTTTGGCTTGCCCGTAATTTTGGCTTTGTGCATTAATGTGTCTTACAGTTTTCTGGAAGAAGTCGCAGATATTTCTGTATAGAATAAAGATGATGCGTCAAGCTGTGGTTTTGAGTTGCTTGTCCTTAAATATGGCCATGCTTTGAAGTGGAAGACATTTTCATTCTTTTGGCTTGGAAATCACCCACCACTGTTGCATCCTAATTCCAGTGTGACTAAATTTCCTTGCAAAGCTTTGTTGGCTATATTTGAAAAAAATGAGGTGCTGACTAACCACGCTGTTAATGTTTTTAGGTGACAGTCCCAGCAGCTCACACATTTTAATACTATGAGTTTCTTGCTGCTGCCATCAGTGAAAACAGTGAATGTTTTTAAGTGCACGTGGTAGCACAGACATGGCCTTAAATTATGTAGTCTCAAAAATTCTCCCGTGAAGATGCAGTATGCCTTCTGAATGTAGATTTGTTGCTTTTTTCTTTTTAGTTGCATCTTACCCTGTACAGCTATGAAACAAAGATGAAGAAGTCATTGAGGTGAAATGTTTTGTGTCTAGTCACTGACCGAGAACATCCTGTTGTTTTGATGTTACAGAACTGTTATTAGGTAGTTGACTTCGGATTTTTATAGGTCACAGTTAAAATGAGTATAAAATTAAACTTTATCTCTACTCATTCCCTCAAAAATACAAACATGTGCATTAATACCTATGTGAACATATTTCTATATGACTTAGTTATTTCTTACAATTAGTAGATTTTGACTTTTGATTTAAATATTTGATTTTTAAATAATTTCTTAGGCTCCCTTTCTGGATCACAAGCTTAATTTCATATGTATAGTTGCAACTTAAAGACAATTTTGGTGTTGTCTCACATATGAGGTAGTTATCAAGGACAGGAAACATTGGAAAGGTAAAGGTACTGGTAATATCTGAAGCCTGAGCATTCTTCTCTGTAAGAGAGCATCGAAAGAAAAGATGATGACACAGAGCAGCGTGTTCCACCTGTGAACTAATTTAAGTTACCTGTTCAAAAGAATAAAACTATGTTGTCTAATAAAACAATAAATCTGACCTTTCTCCTTTTTTGTCTTGTGAACTCAGGCTGAGCAGGTCGTGTTCTACTCTGCCTGCGTATTGTTGAGTCCCAGTTGGTTTTTACCCTTTTTTACCACTTTACTCACTGGAGTAGTTAATGTTAGCCTGGTTTCAAACGGTGACTGAGCTGTGCTGAGGTGAAAGAGGCTGGATGGAGGTGGTTGAGCTTGCGGTTGAGTGGTAACTCCCCAGGAGCCGGGGGAAGATTGCGTGCAGTGCTCAGCATCTTCAGGGTGTAATCTGTGTGTCTCCCCTCCTCCCACCTCTGTGTGTGAAAAGACTGGGATGGAGGATGCAGCTCACCAGAAGGAATTATTAGTCTGCAATGGAAGAAAAGTCTTTCGAGAATTCCCAATCTGGTGATGCATTCATTGTATGTTTAGGAAGCTCTCGGGCAACAACGGCAATGAAAAAGGCATACTTATTCAGTGCTTAAAACATCTAGTCTCCAAAGTCTCCTGTGCTTTGTGAGATTAAGGACAGTTTATCTGAACAGAGAGAATGTTTTGTCCGTCATCTTTCCTCTGACTTCAGTTATGCAATGTACTTGGAGCAACTTAGCTTAAAAAAAAAAAAATCTTACTTTTCCATCTTTAGGAAGAGAATTATTTACCCATGGTGAACTGTGAATCACGAACCACAGCTTGGCATATTGGTTTGGTCAGTGGGTCACTGTTCAGAAGGCACTGGAATGAATGCATTGTCCTCCCAAAAAGAGTCAGAAAATTGAATTTCAGTTCTAAGGAATGTCCTTTCTTCCACTGTCAGCTTATCATTACTGATTTGCAGTACATGTCTGAGATTGTTTGGTTTGATTTGTCCATAAGGATGGCTACATTGTTTTGTGGCTCTTTCAGCTTAAATTTTGTAGACTACTGTGCCTCAGTGTCACTTTGACTATCTCAGTTTTTCTGTGTGTTTTTTTTGTTTTTTTTTTTTTTTTTACTGCTTTCTCATTTTGACGTGCATTTCTGATTTTGGAGTGATATGTAGAACATATGTGTGACTGTAGAGTTTTTAGCATTTAGCATTGCTGAAATGTTTAATGTAATGCGGATTTCTGGAAGACATGTGATACCTAGTGATCCTGTTTAGCTATTATAGTTGTTATTTCCTGTTTTAGACTTTGAAGTGCCTGGAGGGGCTTTGTGCTCTGTACAATGTACTCCTGGAGCTTTCATAAGGAGTGGGTGCATTCAGGACAGAGGTAAAACCTTGCTCAGTTGGCTTGGGGTTAATAAATGCAATGGGCCACAGGAGAAGTTGTACAGTTCTGGTACTGATGCCAAGCAATTATATTAGATGTTTTCTCAGACTTCACCAGATTTGAGGACCAGATGATTATATCTACTGACATCCAGGTGAATCATAATGATGAAGCCCAGTCCCCACAATTTTACTGGAATGGAAGGATTTCCTCCCAAGGTGAGGAATAGTGGTGTTTAGCTAGTTGATTGTTTTAGTAACTCAAAGGTCTGAAGGTGAGAGTATCTGCCAAGTGAAATTGATATTGCGCATGTATGTAAGTATTGGACTGTCAGCGTAGGATATTGCGTCCTTCCTAAGCAATAAGGACACTTTGGTTAAGCTGTCTAGTGTGAAGGTAGACATATGCCTGTGAGGGCTGTGTCAGGGTAACAAGCGTGCTTGAAGTAATATGTCTTCAAAAGCTGACCTAGTCTGAACAGCAGTGGTAGAGTGACCTTGCAAGTGCGCATCTGCTCTAACTTTGATACAGGGGTCATTTTAAATGCTGTTTTCATTGTAAGTCAGGTTGCCTGTGCCTTCTGCAGAGTCTACATTTTTCTATTTCAGAATACTTCCTGTAAACATCATTTTTTATCTTAGATCGCAGAAACATCTAAGATACAGGGTTATGTTGGATTTGAAAAGAAACAAAGCTAGTCTTAGTAAATCACCAGCATATTCTTTTTAGAGTATTATGTCACTAAACTAATGTTTTTACTTATTTGTGTAGCATGCTAGCAATTATATAAGCATATAAACATTCATAAAGAAAACTAGTAATTTTATATATACTTGTTCCACTACTCGGCTATGCTGTTTTTTCCTCCGGATTGTTACTGTGCGTTAATTACAGTTGGGGTGTGATATGTCAGATGTGCAAAACCTCACAAATCTCAAATAAGTTTTTTTTTTTTTAATCACAGTGATTATACTTTATATAGCATTTTGCCACAGGACAACTTTCTCCCAGTGGCAAGGCAATGAACAGCTTGCATCTTGAGGAACATGGTGGCAAAATTGATGGAACAGTCTGTTCCTGCTGATGTTCATTTTGATGCCCCAGAATACAGCTTTCAGTGTCTCTGCTGCCACAGCGTACTGTAAATTGATGGGACAAAAGGAACAGTCTGGATCTTCATGTGTCAAAATGAGGAAATGAAATCTTGCATCTTGTTTAGCTTTGGTATTAAGTGGGTTGGCAATGCCTGTGGAGCTCGAAAGGGGGGAAAAGTGAATCTCTTACTCCTCCCTATGATGCTGCCCTCTGAAAGGGGTTTGGAAGTGTTCAGTGAAGGGTAGAAGCAGAAAAACAGGAGAGCTTTTCTTGCTATAGCCAAAACTGAATTGAAAAGTAAGGGGGAAAAGGGAAGATATGAAAGTCTAATGAAAAAACATGTTGAATTTAAAATGTACTTTAGGAAATACTTAAGAGGAAAAAATACTATGCTGTCTGCAAGGAGAAAATGTCTCTATTACTAAGACCAATGAGCTCTCCATGTGATCTGCTGAAAAGCTGAACTCTCTAGGGCAGCCCTAATTCATCATCTAATTTTTGCAAGAGTTCACAGAATTCCCAAGAAGGTACCAGGAATCGTTGCTCATACACAGTGTTTTTTTTCTTCTTCTTCCAATTTTTCCAGAGCAATGGGACCTACCTCTACTCTCGTTCAAGCTGGAGAGAAGGTTCCTGTTTGTGTGGACAATCTAGGGTTGCATACTTTTTATAAAAGAGATTCTTTTCAACAAATGTAGACAAGGAAATCACAACGTTTCTTATAAATGTCTTCTACTCACCTTAATGTGAAAATGCCATGAAATAGCAGGGTCAAGAATGTGTACAGAACAGAGTTTTGAGACGTGTATATGTGCTCAGTGCACATAAAACGCTTATGTGTAGAGTGTGTGTATATAAAAAGCTTTATCGACTTCTTTAATCCATGTAAGATAACTTTATAAAGATGCTGTCTTTCCTTCTATTAGCAATCAAAGCTGGAGCTGTTGTTGCTCCCTCAGCCCCGCTGAGGTCCCAAGGAAGTGGTTAGGTGACTGTCACAGAGATGGAAAGTGTCCGCCTTGCTTCCTGGCAGTATTGACTGCTTGCTTTTCTCCTAACAGTGATAAGTTGTCACTCCATCCATCAGTCCTCTAAACAGAAGACCGAAGTAGATACCTTTGCATCCGATTCCCAGCCTTTGACCCCTCTGACTTGGGTGAAGATATTAGGAGCTACAACTAGTAATAGCATGGTTCTTGGTTTTGATAGTGTATCTGGAGTGTTCAGTCGTGTCAAGGACCCTTCCCAAACAGAGCTGTTCATAAGTATGTGCTTTGATTTACTCGTAAGGTACATCATTGGTACAAATTGTTTTTTCTATAAGCACACACAGAAAATGGAACATAAAGATATTTTTCTTTTTTCTGAAGTTTGTATTGTAGATATACATGATGTCATTATTTTAAATGGCATAAAATGATCTAAAAAAGATTTTTCTATAGCCACAAAGTAGGCTTAATATTCTCTGCAAACCACATGGTATTTAAAAATACTGGTATGTCTTGTATCGCAACCATCCCCCAGCATTTCTCCAGAGGAAAGCCAAATGTAGCATCTCTGACCTTTTTGTTTATCAATGAACTAATAAGACATCTTTATTGTAGTAATAGTCTCTGATGTACCTCATGCTATGTCTTGCTAACAGAGCAGGTTTGTTCCATTTGGGGTTAAGAATATTTAATCCTGTAGCACTGACATATACAACACATAGCCACGTCAGCTACAGCTGTTTCCAAGCATCAGTAACAAAATTATAGATGGTTTTGAAGCTTCTGAGGTTGAAATGAATACATTTGAGGATTCAACTTGCTGACAGTGTTTATGTAATTTAATCTTGCCATCTGGAAGAAAGTAAACATTTTTTAGGAAATTAAAGTTAAGGTAGCAAACCCCTTGTGGTTTCTGTCTGCTGCAAATAAGTTGAAGCAAGTTGATGAAAATCTTCAATAGGGAGGGGGTCATGGTTATATTTAAAAGATTGTTATACAAGTGCATCGATGCATAAAATCGTTTCAGAATATCTGCTTTATTAACTTCCCTGCGTATTCAGTAGTTAGATGCCTTTCTTCTGCTCAGACAAAACCAGCATGTTTTTCAGTGAAATGCGATAAAACATAGGAGGCATATGCACACTGAATGCAAAGGTGTAACTGAAGCAGTTATGCAATTGCTTTTCTTCTCATATATTTCTGGGTTTTCCTACTCCTTGATTTTTATTTTTTTTTATTCTATGTGATGTTTTCCTTCTCAAATATCTGCTCTTTTTTTCCTTTATTCATCTCCTTTATTATTCCCTGAGCTTATTATCTCTTTTCATGTTTTTAGCTTGATTTTCTAAAGAAACAGGGTTTACATGATCCTACCATGTGTGCATTGGTCCTGCTGTAATAATTTTGAACCTGTTAGCCAATTTCAATCAAACATGACAGTCAGAAAAATATTCCGAAGGCACAGAGTTTATGAATCCAAATGGGTTGGTAGAGGAGAGACACCTTAACAGTGCCCCACAGCATGAGGTGTATATATAGAGAGAAGAAAAGACTAGAGATATCTGTAGCAAACCAGGTTTAATTAACTATGCTGTGTGTAAATTTGCTTAAATGCTGGCCTTTCCCCTCGCTATTCCATTCTGTCATTTTCTGTTTGTGCTGTCTGATAAGTTTTACATGATGAGGGGGGGCAAGATACTTTTCATAATTGTCATGGCCTAAAATTTTTATATTACATAGAAGACATTTCTGGTAGGAAGCTGATTTTGGAGGTACATGATTTGAAGGGACAGTGTCGGCCATGGACATTGTATGATTGATAGGAGTGAATGAGACAGAGTTGAAGTGGAACAAATGAAATTTCAGTTTGCCTTTAGGTTTTGACCCTGTAAGATCATATTTGTGAATGATATTTGCTTTTTAAAAAATTATGTGAGAATTTAATATTTCATTAAAGTTGTTACATTATGAAGACCTCTAAATTTGTTTGCAGCATTTGTTAAGAAACCCAGGATTTTGTGACAAGATCAACAAACACACAGCGAATGGTCGGGTAGTGCTGCCCTTGGTTCCTAAGCGGAGGAGGGCAGGAAAAAAATGAGCAGAGGTATGAACTCAGCAGTAATAGCTTGGTAATAGTGAAATGAGAACACTTTTCAGTATTCTGTAAAACTAGACTGTTCCTGCTTCACCTCAGTGTTTGATGATTTCAGCTGGTTCTTTCAGCCTCGGTTTTCTCTGCTGTTTGAGATCATATTCGCCCTTCCTTGATGTCTAAATCCTCTTGGTTTGCTCTCTTCTGCTAGAAGCATTGATTTATTTACTTAGGTTTGTACAATCATGCTGGTGTTCTGCTACAATTAAAAATACCATTGCCATATAGGAGCTGGTCAAGTAGTGGGATTTTAAACTAATATCTAACTTCATATTCAGTGGAAGCTGCCTGTCAGCATCTTTGTAGGTCTAAATAGGCTTTTAAAAAAGATCTAGCTCTAAGCCTTGATAATTGAACTTAAGCTCCTAAGTTGCTTATCTACTTCTGAAATTTAAACCTGATCCTTGTAAAACTGCAATGAAGATGTACATGAAAATGAAATATAATGTTAATTGAGAATGTTCCGTTTAGGTTTGCTTCTTAGCAGTATAAGTGACAATTTTAGGAATGTTAATCTGATTTTTATCATCTTGCATATGAATGACTTTGTAAAGCTAGCTAGTTGGTGTCCAAATCATGCCATGTTCCAACTTTGTCAGTGTGACCTAGACATTTTGCTAGAAATAAATACACAGACTGGTGAGTTTGTAAATGTTTATAGCTGTGCCCTGTGTTAAATAAGGACTATGCTTTATTTTCATGCAATAAAATTTAATTAGTTGTAAGTCAGGTTTTGCTTTAGTTCTAATTAGTTTAGCATATAATTATTGTGTCTAATAGCAATCTGAAATCTGCAAGCATTTTGATTTTATTCCAAGTTTAAAAAAGCAACCTCTTAGATGTGTTCCATCAGTAGCTGTAATAGAATCTTATTAGTCAACCATATTACAGACTGTAAATCTTTTAAGTGGCTAAAGCAGTGTTTTTGCTGATGCTCGTTATGTGTTGCATTAAGATAAAGAAAAATGTTTCATATGGGACTTGGTTTTTTTACATGATTAGGAAAAAATCAATGATTTGGATTTTCTTGGTAAACCTAGTATTTGCTGTTTCATTTTTTTAAAAAAATTTTATTTCAAAATTGATTTTACAGCTCTAGCTTTAATAAAATATAACTGGGTACTGTATATGTGGAAATAGTAATCCTTCAATTTTAATGATTGGATATATAGTAAATCTTAAAATTTACACACAGATATTATTGCCTGTTAAAAGGTATTACAATAGTTCATGGATGTTTTTGGAACATCTGCCTGAGCATCTTCTGTCTTTCGTTTGTGGCTGACTGGCATTCCTAAAGAAGTTGCCCTGTCCAGGAGTCTTCTGTCAGCTCTGCCTATGGATTTACTTATGGGAACAGCATTACAGCAAGAGATAAATGCAAGGGAGTCCTGGGTGTTATTAGCTGCAGTGGAATAATGCAGACCAAAGCTTTTGTTCTCACAGTCCAATCCAGCTCATCTTTTGCAGATGTTATAACTAGTAGTGGTTTAAAATATTACTTGCTAGTAACATTCTAATTTCAATTTAATCTGTGTTATTAATATTAAGGTTCTTATATGTTTGCTCCATAAAAGGGCTCATCTTGTTCTCTGCTTATCATTCCATCAGCCTATAGGTCAGGTAATTATGACTAATCAGAGCATTGAGAATGACACTTTTTAAGGTATTTGAATAAATGAATAGTAAACAGCCTTGTACTGGTTGGATATTTGTCTTTTGGAAGTTCTGTGGTCTGATTAGGAGGAATAAATGACTTCTCAATTAGGAAAGAGATATTCGGATATTGACATTTAAAAAGGAATACGTACTTTTGACTAGGCAGGAATTGTCTCATTTTTAGGGAATGGGGTTTTCAGTTCCTTCTCTACCTTTGCAATTACCTGCCCTACAGCACTTACATTTAGATACTTCTGCTGAATTTAGCAGACACATAATATGAATTAACTTGTCATTCAACTTTCTAGACTTTCTATTTTAGAAGAATGAAGAGTACAGTTCTTAATTCTGTTTCACTTTTTTTCAGAGCAATCATGTTTGTTTTATCTGGTGTATTTTTAAAGTATCTTATAAGAATAGTATATTTAGTGTGTACTATTACAGTATAATTTTGTGTGTATAAATACTTGTATATGCAGATATTATACTCAGTTACAGAACTCAATGCTGTACGTATAAGTGTGTAAATATATGCATAATACATAATTAAAAGTTTAAAATATAGAACACAGTTCTGTAGAAACTAAAAAATGTTTTATTTGCACATGCCCACTTGTTAAATGCCATTATACTAAGGCCTTAGTGAAAGACTATTGAAAGCTCTAATAAACTTACTGTTAACTTAGTGTTATTCTCTGGAATAGCAGTAGGGAAACTGGAACTTTTCTTCGTTGTTTGACTTCCCCCTCAATGAAGCTAACCAATAAAATATTTAAATTATGAAAACAAAAGGGAAAAGAATCTTGCTTATGATAGAATAATATATTTGTGATTTATTTTTTTCATCTAGGCTACTCTAAACCTTGGTTTAAAAAGGCACTCTTTTGGCATAATTGGGTTGAAATTCATTTGCAACCCAAATGTAAAAATAAAAACCAAAGTAAAATAAATTCCTGTTATTGCTCAAGATACTGTAGTTAAAAAATGGATGTAGAAATGGCATGAAATATCCAGCCACTTTCCAACAAAGACTAGTCCAAGTATAAATAAATACTTGGAAATGTTTTGTTGTTAAATTGAAAGGTGGCTTAAAAGAAAATTGATTAAATTCAGTTTAACATTGACGTATGAATTCCATTTTGAAATAAATAAAATGAAGGTTTTTATCTTTGTTCCTTTAACTGTGTTTTACCTGAATATATGAATGTTAGATTTAGTACTAAACAGTTTCAGAAGATCAAAGTTGCCGATCATTGAAGCCTATGTGCATTTTCTAGGCCATAGCCTCTGAGCTGACTCAGGGAAGCAGGGAGATGTGAAAGTCTAGATTCATAAGAGAGCATTCGTATCTCATAAACCTGAATTTCAGCTGGATGCTTGGAATTAGAAAAGGGCAGATATGAGGGGACAGATCTTCTCCCCAATGCAGAAACCATCTCAAAGAGTCTTGCAGCCAATTAGGGCACTTCCTACATTATTATTCATTGCATATCACCACAAAAAAAAAAAAAAAAAAAAAACACCACAACCGAGTTTTTTCTCATGTGATAAACAGAGGCAGAAACTCCACTTTGGACTCAGTATGATCCTTGTTTTTTATGTAGTTACAAAGGTGTAGCATCTTATATGGACAAGAAATTATTTAATATCCATGTCAAAGAATCAGAGTATAAGTACCTTCATTTTTATCTGTGTTGGAGCAGCAGTGAGCAGCACTGTAGGAAATAGAAGTAGGATTTTGCTGGGTGTAGTGTTGTAGAGCTCAAGAGCAAAATAACAGAGAAAAAATGTTTCATTTTTTTAAAAAGGTTTTCTGGAGCGAAGATCTAGTGATTCTGTTTTTTCTCTCCCCATCCTTTGAGTCAACATGTGATCCTGGCTGTACTGTCTAATTAATTACTGAGCAAAAAGCCTTCAGGTTGATTTATATAGGGTTGCTCTTGGATAAGCAAACTAGAAATGTCCTACTCGGTAACTTGTTTAGGTGTATGGATTTGGATTGTGACAGAACTTGCATTTTTGTTGTTCCTTTCAGGGTATAATAAATTGGAAAACCTTTCAAGGTGTGTAAACTTGGATGGGATTAAGAGATTAGAGGAATATGTTGAGTTTTGGAGACTCATGATAGAAAAGTAGGTGAACTTCTGGAGGACAAAGGACAGAGAAACCAAAAGCACAGGCTGTGACTAGCTAAAGGAAGATGGACTGGGCACCAGGTGGCACCCTTTTCCTATAACAAGCTAATAGTTGATGGATGGCAAAGGCATCAGGTAGTTCGGATAGGCTTCCAAAAGTTTTCTTTCATTGACATCAACATCCTCTCCCCACAGTAGCTTCTTGCTTGTCCTTTCTTTGATGTTAGGCTTGTTGGCTTTGGGTCAGCTATTTGGGAGACAGCAGAGCTGCTTAGGGTGCTGGTTGGCTTGTTGGTCAGGAGCTGACACAGATGTCCACTGGCTGCTTCCCCAGAGCTGTTAGAGGGGAGAATCAAACAGGCAACCAAATGTCTACATCAAATGAAGAATATGGGGGAGCTGTAGGGGACTAAGAGAAGACAACAGCAAAATGACTGGGAGGATGGAGGAGTCAGGAATTTATAAAAAATGAATAAATAACTGAAAATCAATTATATGGAAGGGAAGTAACATAGTCTCTTTACCTATAAGCCTTTTTATATAATAAGTTTGAGCAAAATAAAATCATGGAAAGAAGAAATAGCAAATGTTCTGTCTATTCCTACTTGCTTCAGGAATTTCAAGAAAAATGCCTAAAAAAGAGAACAAATAGCCATAAGAGGAGAAAGAATCCAAGAAAAAAAAAATCAATTTAATATCAGTTTTTTAAGGCTGTTTGTGGAGAACCTGCTTTAGGTTCTGGTATGGGAAAACAGAAGGGACAGTTGAAACAGAGTACTGAATACCTGATTATATTGATGCTTTATCATCTCTCCAGTCTAGCTTAAACCCCTGGTTGGTTGTGGATATATAGCTTGTCCAATTGATAGCCAAGTTTGTGCTCTTCAGATTTGCATCTCCACAATTCGAATGGCAGAGTTGCTTTCTACTCTTTCACAGGGGCTTAACCATGCCGAGGTAGAGACTGTAAGTAGTGAAGCTGCCAAGGCAAAATGCATTCTGAACCTATAGTTAAAAACACCTCTGGCTTCCAGGTAGTACTTCTTGCAGAATCCTCAAGTATGTAATATATGTTGCTCTCAACTAATGAGAAGTATATTTCGGCACCTGACAGCTAAAAAGAGACTTTTTCAAGGCCGCTGACCCAGACACTTTAAGACAGGCTTGAATTTAGTTAAATTTCATTTCAGGCTGCTGTTACTGACCTTCCCTCCCCCTCTCCCCTTGCATATTCCCTCAGTGGTCTTTCAAAAGCCAGGTGTCTGGGATTGTCTCTGAAAGCACCCCAGGCCTTGGATTAAGAGGGCTGCTTTTTATTTAAGTCCATCCGTTTACATAATGCCCACTCAGTCAAACCCACTTGCAAGGTACAGCCAAGTTGAACCAAAACCTTAGCAGGTCAGTAGCGTATGGTTCTGCTTTCTACTGCATTTAGCTTTAAGTGGCAACACCTTTTTGCAATGAAAACTGAAGAATATTACAAAGGCATTTGGGATTTCTGATTCACAGAGGGATTTTTAGAGATCTTTGCTGATCCTTGTGTAAATGAACTGAAGAAAGAACAGTATGTAAAAATGTGCTCCTACTTAAAGGTTGTGAGTATAGATCGAATATCGGGGTGGAAATTTAATCACATATACGTGGCATGACAGAGCACTGCTAGTATCAAAATGCTTTCTGTAACACACAGAACAGATCTACCTAGACTGCATGAATATTGGTCTGTTATGCCAGCTTCTCACTCCAAAAGCATAGTTTCCGTGAAATGAAACACCTTAATAAAAAAGTCTTATTTTCTAAATGCAGTTCTAAATGACTGATATCCCCAAACCCCCAAATTTCTTGTTATCCTTTGTTGCAAGCATATTAAACTACAGGTTGGGGTTTTTGTTTTATGTTTATTTTGGCCTTTTCTGATAATCTTGATTGTCATCTTTTATACCTTGGCATTGCGTTTTATTAGTCTTTCTCAATATTGTTGAAACTGGGTCAGAGGAACCCAGCTCAGTAAGAAGTGTAAGAAATAATTGCAGAAAATAGTGGCCCTGCTTTGCGTTGTCTTTAAAATGTTCACACTGCTGAATTTGCAAACAGATGGTATTATTAGTGATCGTTTTGATTAGAGGTGATACCGAAGTTCTCATGCCTGGTTAGCACTTGAGCAGTAAGTAAACAAAGTACAGACTTTTATGAAAATAGAGATGATCAGGTAAAAGAGCCAGATTTTAGAATACCTGTTACTTAGTGATAGGCTTTTTGGTTACAAGTTGCTTTGATACAACTTAGCAGGACATGTATTAGAAGGATATTATTTTTGCAATATTTTCTCTCTCTGCTACTTTTTATTTTTAACATGAAAAGAGTGCCGAATCATCAGTTGATTCCAGGACTTCGATATAATATTGTTGGTACTTACTCAATATGGCACTACTTGATTTCCCTAATGAGCAAATAGTTGTTTCCTGTGCTTTGTTCTGTATGTAATTCACATTGTTATGGATATATTTCTTTAGACTGGAGTGCTGTATTAATAAACTGTTGATATGAGATTATTTTTGCTGTTAGTGTACCATGCTATTGGTTATAAGCCTCTAATGACTTCAAAATTATAGTGATTGCATTTTACTACCAATTCTGAATTATCTTGTTGATGAATGTTATCTGCCTTGAAATTTTTAATTTTATAGATATTTCAATAATACACAGGCAAAAATCTCAATTTTCAGTTGCCTTCTTTTGGTCCTGAATTATCTTTGTCACCTATAAAGTTGTTGTATTTGTTTGTTTTTCAAAATCAGAAACTTTTGCTATGTGTTCTTAAGAATATCAGGATTTTGTTTGTGCCCTGCACATAGTAGTAAAACAAAGATTCATTAGGAATAGCATAAGAACACACTATTTACTCTACAAATTAGTTATCTACACTTTATTGTAAAATTCTGAAATATATAAGCAGTGAAGTTATACTACAAGTGGTGGGTTTTTTTTTTTTCCATAAGAGACCATATAAATGATTAGCTTTAAAAGCTGATCAGATTTAATGTGGGGAAGATAATTGTATGAAATTGGTGCCAGATGGGTCTTGATCCAGTATTATAGTAAATAGGCTAAGAAGAAAAAACTACAAATCTTAACAGATATTATGAAAAGAAATATAAATAGGGACTAAGCGTTTATAAATACAGAGATGTGAAGCTTGTGAATATTAAGAGGTATAGTTAAAATGTTGGGTAGCAGTGACAAGGAAATAACAGAAATAAAAAATAAATAATTGTGGATTGGGATAAAAATTCAGTGTACATTGTGAAACAGAAATATTTATTAGGTGGAAGTTCCATAATGTATTGGTGGAATTGTTGTTATGACAGGCCATCATGTTGCTCACCGATTTACCTGGGTCACCATGGTGTGGAGAGGAAACCATAGAGGATATTTGGATCCCTGATTGTATTCTCTAGACTTTTTTTTTTTTTCTTCTTTGTTTTGCCACACCATGGCTTAACTGAAAGATAAATACTAAAGTAATAACTGTGCTCTTTGCTTGATTTTACTGTTACTGAAAGGGAGACCCATTCCAGAAGGAGCTATCTCCTGTCTAAAATGTTGTCCTGTCAACACCAAAAATGTCTGCATGACAAAATAAACCTTTTGGATCTTCGTATTATCATCCCAGCAAACTGGGAGCAAGTGCTGATCCTTTTAAGAGCAAGTACTGAACTTATCATGGAGGTCAAGATTTAATGGTGTCCAAGGCAGGAGGGATGCTTCACCTTTCAAAGCACACCTCTTGACCTACACTTTAAAGTCTGTCGGTATCAAAATACTTTTGAGTACTCAGAGACCAAATGTGTCCAAATAATTCCCCTTTGCCAGTGCCTCCTGAAAAGAGCTGTCTAGAGCAATTGGCATGGACTGTGGTGGAAGACTTCCAGCACATGGTGCCGATGGCTTTACACCAGCTTTGGCCAGCATCTCCAGCACAAATGGTCCATGGAGCTTTCCTTTAACTTCTGTAAATACTGAGGTCTCATTCTCACTGCCACCTGCCAATCACGAGGTGACCATCTGTCAAGAGAGAATTGGTATATGACCTGCAATGTTTTACATAATATGGAGGCATTTTACTCCTCCTATCATTTCTGCTGCTTTTTTGTTCCCTGTCTTCACTGGTTGGAGGCTTATTTGACACATCTTAGTATGCAAACCTTACCTGCAAAAAACCAAATACAAGTAGCTGACAGTCTGTCAACAGTAGGCAAGTACTGAGAACATGTGCCGTTTCAGAAAGTTTAGAGAATAACTCATTTAAGAAAAAAAAGGGTCAGAAGTTTTAGTACTCTAAGAAATTTGGAGCTGTGACCATACTTTATTATTGATGACACAAATCATAATCTTGTCTTGAAAATGAAATTTGAAGAGGTATGCTTGGTGTTTTTCTATATATTTAACTAACATGTATTTTAATTAAAGGTGAGAATTTCCGAGTTTAACTAGTTGGAAATAATTGCTATAGAGTCAGGAGGAAAGGCTGAGATTGTGAAGATAGCCTGAGGGAATGGGCTCAGGCAAAAGTTTGGTCATTATGACTATATTGATCAGAGAGAAAAAGATAAAACATTGTGACTAAAGGTGTGGGGAAAGGATGAAAAGGAGGGAAATAGCTAGTGATAAACCGGTCATAGGTGTTTGGGGAGAGGGGGAGGATTTTGTTACTAATCTGGCACACATTTTCTTAGATACTCTTAGACTGATTTTGGGGAGAGAAGTGCTACTAAGTCACTCAATGAAAAATCTTCAGTCAGAACCTTGAGAAAATACAGTTGTGTGGGGTTTTTTTTTTAAAAAAAGTTTGACTATTTTGTAGTTTGAGATTAGCTGAAAGAATCATATTTAACAGAAATCAGACTTTCTAAATATTTGCGATTTGACAGAAATATCTTAAGTTTCAGATACTAACTTTTGTTGTTGCTTGATTATCTGGCATTTAAAGTTTGAAAGATGATGGTAGAATTTGTTTTGTTTTTTTACAAATAATGGAAAATAACAGAAGAACGAGGTACAAAGTATTCTATTTTCTGCTATTGTTTTAGAGATTACAAAGAATTATTATTGGGAATTGTAAAACACTTTTGAGTATGGTAAAGCATGATCTTTGATTTAACCACTTCAAAGGACGTAAATACATTATAAGCAGAAAGCTTATATACAAAGCTGACATCAGCCCATTGTGACCACAGTATAAAAATGATCTATTCTGAAAGACCGAAGTGCACACAAATGAAGTGTGCAACTTTAAACATTTTAAGCAGTTGTGTTGTGGTGTGCAAAACAAATGGCATTTCTATAGTAGATTTTCTTGTTAAAAGGTAGGTTTTGTGATAAGAGTATTGGATTTAAATTAACAATGTGCAAAAGGCATCCATATTGACTTCTTATCTGTCGAAAATTGTCATTTTAATTTTATTACAGCGTATTGCAGTTTTGGTGCTATAGAAATTGCTTAGCAGACTGTGTAACGATACTTGATTCTTCCTCTGTGCTGCACAAAACCCCTCAGTAACAAGAAGCTTGTTTGGTTTTTTTTTTAATATGTATTAATAACGCGTGTAAACGTACTCCTCCACCCCTTCCTTTTTTTTTGATCTTTGAGTCATACTGTCAGTTTTGACATTTTCTTAAGCTTGCGTATGGAGGAGATTTGTGATGTGTTTTGGATAAGATGGGAAGGTTTAATGGTCTGTCCTGGAGATAGTCTGGCATCTTTTCAGTTCCGAAGTATCAAGAGCAGGTTCAACAATGCAACAGTGGAAGAAAATTGAGCTTGGATTATCCTGACAATAGGTTATTTTGAGATGAAGAAAACATATGGAACTCGCTAACAGAGAAATCCTAGAAGTAGCCAAGCTCTGGAAGGCTTGGGTTGTTACTGTTTTTCTTGGCTGGCGTTGATGCTGTGTAGCTGTGAGTAATGGGTGAAGCTGGAAGTCATGGCTTCCAAGCAGAAAAGAGTTCCGTGTAGTTTTTCAAGGAGAAATATAAGCAAGCTTCCATTAGCATTAGAGATATATCTGATACCCAGAGGCATAATGTGTAAAGCTGACCTTAAAAAAAAAAAAAAAAAATCATACTGACAATATGCTGCAAACTTTAAATATCAATGAAATATTAATATTCTATTGCAAGGGAATGGGAATCAAAATTGGGTAGCTTTTGAACAAGTGCAGATTGTTCAAATTTCTGTGGAAACAGTTGGGTTGTTTTCTGTGACTGGCTTTGCATGGGGTCAAATGAGGAGTAGTAATGATCTCTCTTAGAATTAAAAGCTGAATCTAATACATGACTTCACATTGCACAAAAGGCTGGGTTTTATCTCTGCTGGACAAGTCTTGGTCTTATTTTTACAGTAAGATAAAATCTTTTTTTTGGTTGTAGTGAAAGTACACATTGGATATAAAACATGTACAGTCAAAGACATTATAACAGTTTGTAGTAAGAATATACTTGATATCCCATCCTCTGCTTTAGCCTTTGGTCCTTTAGAATCTCTGCTGTGCTGTGACAACAGAGCTCAGATGTTAAGCAAGGGTTGTGCAAGAACAGCTGGAAGGAAGCAAGAACTGACCAGATAAAGTATTCAATGACTAAAAAATAATTTGTGCTCCTTGGTTTGGAATAGGGAGTATTGAGAGATACAGGTATAATGATTAGAATGTTGACCTTTGCTAGACAAATTTTTGTAAAGAGCTTTTTAAAGTGACTAAAATGCTTTGTGACAGGTTGTTTAGTGTTTGGTGTTGATGTTTTGGTTGTTTGGGTGTGGTTTTTGTTCCTTTTTTGTGTGTGTGCATGCTTTATATTTTTCTGGCCAAAACCGGTTCCTTTATGATATTCCTTTAAGGTTGTTTTGGAGCAAACTGCCTTATTTTCGTTATTTGTATAATTCTTTATACAAAAAATATAATAGTACCGTATTTTATGGTATTTTTTTTCTTCTACAAAAAAACTCTTGCACAGTCTCAAGATTTTCTGTGAAAACCACTTAATTTTGCTGGATTTAGCACTGCTATACGTTAGACCAGGGGTATCAAACTCATTTTCACCGGGAGGCCACATTTATACAGTCCTAAAATTACATTTGGCTCTTTGAAGGCAACCGTGAGGCTAATGTGGCCCCCGGTGAGACGGAGTTTGACACCCCTGCCTTAGACACCGTTGCTATGAGTTTTCTGCGCACAGAGTTTTCTGTGCTAATGGTTACATGTAACTAAACTGAGCTTGCAGCTTAGGCTATGGAATATCCGGTTTTAGGAGCTTTTTATCAGTTTCCATTTCTTAAACCCTTTTTTTCACTACTTTTTTTTTTTTTTCCCCATGGTATTGGAGAGCTGTATATCTGAATTGGCTGGCATCTTGACTGCACTCTCATACCTGAGTCAGTCGTGCTGGGTGGTTTTTTCGTTGTCGAGGTACAATCCTTGATGTGTATTCTATAAAAGCCTTTTTTTCATTTTTTTCCTGAAAACGAATACCAAAATGTTTAAAAATGTAACAAGAGTGTGCTACAATTGTTTGTTTTATTGACTTCTCTTTAGCTGATTACATGAGCCATATAGCATGTTCATATACATATATATGTATGTGGTAATTTTCCATTGTTAATTGGAGGCTAATAAGGTTTAAATTGATGGTACAGCAGAAAAAACAGCACAGCGTTTGACCAGAAAGTGTTTTACATCCTTACAATGATCCATTGTGAAGACCTTATCGCGAATCTGACCAAACGTATTGGGTCACACAGGTTCCTCTGACTTTCAGAACATAAGGTCAGAGTTTGAGTGAAGTCCTCAGATAACAAAAATACTTTCATTTTTACTGAGACAACAAAGGCCTCTTAGCCATTGCTGGGTAGTTAACAGTTTTTGAGTGGTCTCCCAAAGACAAAGTGCTTGTCGGTTGCAATTCCATTATTGCTCTTCCACATGGTCCAACAACCATGTACACTTCAAAAGGAGGACAGCACTGAATTATACCACGTTCTGTGTGTATCCAGTTCATCTTTCGTGACCAAGTAAGTGAAAAAAATGAGGATGTGGAAGATCTTAAAGCAAAATCTGTCCCTTCAGGAAAATTCTTGCTTCCGTTTGCTGAATTGATCTGTGAGTGAAACATGCACCTTCATAACTGTGTGTACACTTTACAGTGTAAGGTTAAATTGTTCAGAAGAAAGTACTATTTGCCTATGGCAAATGCACAAAAATATTCTATCTGGCTTATTTTCTAAAAATGACAATGCTTTCAATATGTGCTGCTGCAAGAAAACAGGAGGTTTCATCATAAGTTAAGAATCTGTCTGAGCCGTAAACCCTAGGATAATTGGAATAATCAGTCTCTAGCCTAAAATGTTGCTACTATGTATTTAATGTGAGGTAGGAAACAAAGTTCGTATTTCTTTGCTAAGTAGATGATATCAAAATAAGTTGTGTTAATTAAATAGGGACATTATAGAGACGTTCTGGGGGTGAGATTCTAAATGTACAGGTATCAAAATGGGCAAGGGGAGTGAAACAACAATTCAAAAGTATTCTAAGGTGCTTTAAAAAGAAAAATGGCAAAAAAAGTAGAATAAAATAATGACAATGCATATAAACATTATTTCCAATTTTAAATTCCTTTCATGATGACATAAACATACCCTAAGATGTACTGGGCAGCTTGTTTACTCTATACTTTCATTAAACTAGTAACAGATGTTAGCCTTTTCAGGTAGATATGGGCAGTATTATATTATATACATAATTATATATAATTAAGTCTTCTATATTTTGAAAAGTAGAGTACTCAATTTAAAGATGTCTTTCTTGTATCTAATGCACTCTCTTTTTGAGGTACACAGAAAGGAATATTGAATTGCAAGTGTTATTTACCAGTTATGGGTAAAGTTAAGCATGTTTCCCCTGAAATCAGTATTAATATTACAAATCACAGAGTTCTTTATTATTTAAATATATTAAATTTGATCCAGAGAATACAGTAAATGTGTATTAATTGTGGACTTTGATTATTTTCATGCGTGCCACTGCCTTTATAAAATTAACCTTTCACCCTGGTTTTTCCATTTATGAAATACGAATAGTCCCAGTCCTGGTCACGTGCTCTGATGCTTATGGAAAATAAATTTGCTGTGTGTGTGTGTTCTGTGTTAATAAGTAGCATTATCACTGTGCCATTGAGAATTTGTTCAGGAGAATATATTTGCAAGGAGAGTTTGGTTTTTTTCATTTTAGTTACATGCTCTTTATTCTGCTTCTTTGTATACAAATTTTAGGCTAAAATGGGGCTCATGTCTCAGCATAATTTCTGATCAGCAGAAAGTCCTCTGCTGAATAGTAGTGCAAAGTATATAGCACAATTCCATAAATCAGAAAGGTAATTTGTAGCTTGCAATTTTGAATGTAATTTATATATTTTTAACACCTTGGTCCTTGCATTCAGAATTTTTTTTTTTATTTTTCAGTTGCTTCTTATTGATGCTTTATTTTAGCAAGTGGAAATGCAAATAACTTTCCCATTTGATCCCAGTCAGTGTTAAACTTCTAAAACAATACACTAAGCTTAAAACAACTTCCAATTAGTGTGTACATGCTGGATAAGTACTTTGAGTTTTACCTTTTCATGCATTGTGACAACATGTATGTTCATGGAAAAAGAAATATTCACTGACGTGCCTAAGAGATGAAAGATAAGCAATTTCAGGGAAAAATGAGACACTTCAGAAAAATACGAAAATCCTCTCAAAGTTTCTTTTTTTTCCCCCGCATATGACCAAGAGAATTAGAAATAATAGTGGAAGAGGTTAAAAGATATCAATATGGGATAAGAAAGCTGTAGCCATGCTTAAACAATTATTTTTTCCCTGTAAAGTGAAAGGTTTTGACTTTTTAAATTAAAACAAATAAAAAAATCTCACCCTCAAACCAAAATAAAACAAAAACCAAGTTTAGGAGTGGGGTTTGGGATAGAAAAATCCAGTACTTGATATCCTAGTTAATAACTGATTTGGAGTCCTGCTCTTGTATATGTAGAGTCTTTCAGCTCTGTAGAGCTGTGTGATAAGAAGTTTGTAAGACAGCTAAAGATGTGAGTAGATCAGCTACATGGTTTTACTTTTCAGTCTTTGTCACAGTAATTTATACAGTAGGACTCATGGATAAGACCCCAGGTTTGGGTGCTTGTTGGTAAAGGAAGAATAAACAGTGATAAGTTGCAAAGCAGAAAATATGATAATCACTAAAGTTATTTTCAGGCTCCTGACAGAACTACTTTATCTGAAGGGTTCTTAGGATATGGGGATCACCCTCGAGAATGCTTTTCAGCTCATATAGAAATTGTTTTTTGATTTAAAACCCGGTAAAATAAGGATAATCCTGCTGATTCCTTAAAACGCCGTTAAAGCTGTAAAACGGGAACATAAATGGGCAGGGTTAACATCTTTATTAGCTAAAATGTCTTTTAATATAATCACGTTTTTGCTAAACATTCTAGTGCATAGTATTTTGTGTCAAGAGTTTGAAATGGATTCCTTAGGACAGCTGCCAAGGTGATGTCTGGTGGTTGTTTTATCTTCATAGAATAAAATGAATTAAAGAAAATCTGACACTTGTATTTGTCGTGTCTGCAGCACGGAATCTACCTCCAAATTCTAAAAGCAATTATAAGTTTGGGGGTTTTTTTCTGCTGGTTTGGCTTAATTTGCTTCCTTCTTTTTAATATGTGTAATTGACAAAAATACAATGTGCTGTTTTGCTCAAGAAAATGCACTAAAATTTTAGTTATGCCTTTATGAAGCATTGTACTTCTCTTATGTAAAAGATGTCAACAATTCAGATGAGGATTATGCTAATTGATGTTATGTGGGCTGCATGGCATTTAACAAACAGAATAGCTTTGTTAATGCATCATTAGCAAAAAATTTCTTTTCATTCCTGGTACTGGAGACTGCCCGTGTCTGCCATGTGTTTGTCATCTTGAATTGTAGGCTTGCTTTTTCAGTCTTGCGAAGTTGCAAATACTATTGATTACCTGTACCGGTACCATGTGTAGTATGATAAACGGCTTTCAGCACCAGCGTTCAAAGAGATCTCAAATAGGCCAAACTCTATTAATGTCTTAATAGCAAGTACGTTCTTATAGATCTCTGTGTAGCAAATGAAGTGTCCCACACAGATACTTACACTAAGTGTTTACTCTAAAGGGCTGTCAGGTATGCTTCAGAAAGTGTCTGCATGGAATATGCAGTACTTCTTGTCTGTCCAAACAGCATAAACATAGAAAAGTCAACTGCAAATTTAGAGTGGGAGAAAGTAATGTCTTGCCTGCTGTGATGTTCATGAATCAAGAAATAGTTTATGTTAATGATTCGTGTACTGGAGATGAGTGTAGTAAGCCTAGTCTTTTGTTTCGAAAGGTAAATAGAAGTTGCTGGAACACTGAGTTGTTTCCTTCATGAACATGTCTGGACTGATGGGTTTAATTTTGTGGAAAGAAAAATTTGGCATGTCAGTGCTAAATTTAAAGTATTGTCTGTTAGCTGCATGATCCTTCTACTCTGCCTTTATAGTCTAGATTAACAGTGGAGATATGTCCATAGAAAAGCTAGTTTGGAATAAAAATTTGCAGCGAAACTAAGTGCTACATAGTCATTCAGAAGTGGGGGAGTGCACAGGGGAGCAGGAAGAGGGAATTTACATGGAGATACCATCCCAGAGAATATTTCGATATTTTAGGTATTTAATGATACGCTAAAATTTAAAATTAGATAGAGCAATCAAGCTGGTTTTATACTAGCTTGGAACATCTCTGTAAAATGTGAAATACTAGGACAAAATTCAAATTGTGTTGTTCCTTTTGTGGTATGTAAGGCTGTATCTAGTGTGGAATTAAATATAAGGGGGGGAGGGAAATGAAATTACCAAGTATCTAGATTATTCTAACAACTCTAAGCCATGTGGAAGAACGTGCTGTGAATTTCACAAAAGAAATTGAATATGTTGCCATAGGGCTTTCACTGAAATATGTTCCAACAAATAGAATACAGGTACATCATGAAGATGAGTTAAGGAAGGGTTCTCCTTTCTTATGAGGAGCATGTAAAAGCTTCTAAAACAATGTGAGTCTTCCCTCCTGTTAAGAATTAGTTTGTTACCCAACTCCCTTGCGGTTTTTTTTTTTGGTTTTTTTTGGCGGGGATGTGGGGAGGAGGAGGGGTGGGTGAGTATTGAAATTAAACCAGAAGCAGGTCTAATATTAATAAGATGAGAGCATGATCCAGGTGTCCTGGGGCCTGTTAAGTCTCTGAGTGTGAATCTTGGAAATTCTAAAATGTACCAGTTCTGCCATGTGCCAATCACTTATTAATTTTCCGTAGGTTGTGAAGGGTGCCATAGTCTTCAGCCTGCTTCCTTTGTTAGAAGTACTGTGAGCCAGAGAGCAAGACGTTGTATTACTGGAAAAAGAATTACTGTTATAAATTATTCTGTGATTGTATGTGAAAAGGTATCTAAGTTGGGAGAGACCTCCAGAGGTTGCCTCATTCAGCTCCTGTCACAGCACCAAGCAGGCCTGGTTAGATCAGGCGGCTCAGTGCCACATCCAGCCGAGTCCTGGAGACTCCACGGCCTCTCTGAGCAACCTATGCTGGTGTTTGCCCATACTTAGGGTAAAAACTTACTGGTTTCAGATGAACTAGCAAGTAGCATCTGACTTCTTCATCTTTCTGTTGCTGTTCCCCAGCCCCTTTCCCACTTTTCTCTGAATTTGAGCATAAACCAAAGAAGCTGCTTTCATACCACAGCCCTTGCTAGACTGTTTGCTACTCCTCATGGAGAACACTTCTTACACCTTTAAAGTACTTCTTACACCTTTAAAAAAATACATAGTCTAGTGTAGTTCTGTGTGTTAGTGAAAAAGAGCACACTTTGTCTCCTGGTTGATTCTGCTTCAATAATTAGCTTTCCATTTTCCACAGGAGTCTATTGCAAGGTGAAAGAAATCTGAGACATTGGCAACAATCAGGCAACTATTTCTTTAACTTTAGAGGTAAGCTGTCGCTAAGTGTCCTGTTTGGTATCATATTGGAAGGAAAGTGAGAGGAAACTGGGAAACTAAGAATGGTGTTTAAGAAAGATGACATTTCCATGGATAAAAATAGTTTGCCCTTTCCTGTGGATCCTATAACCAAATCATATTTGTGCTCATCCTTTACTGATGTTACATACATCTTACCCTTTATCTGTTGAAATGTTGAACTTCCTACTTCTTCCACATCTAGTTAGCAAACATACATTTTAAATAGGTATGCTTCTTCCCTGTCTCACTGCCAGTAAAAAAAAAAAATACTTCAGCTATTTGCTCAATTATTTAACCATGATGAGAATGGATTTTAAAGAACTGTGTAGCTGGGGATAGTTTTTGGCTGACGTCAATACGTTCCTTTTTGCCAGGAAAGTATTTCCCCTAAGTTTCTCACAGTGAAAAAACTTTGACCAAAGATGTGGTTTACCTGCTTCCAAAATACTGTAGTGCCCAGCCCCTGTCCCCCAGGTTTACAAGCCAGGAACTTGTCAGTTGTGCAATGGTTGTAGTAAGTCTCAGTTTAGGGGAAGGGGTCTACCAGCCAAATGAACTACTGAATTATTTTATTTTTTTAACACCTAGAATACTTAATTTCTACAATAACACAAACATAAGAAATATGCTAATATACATTTGAGTAAGATTTCTTTTTGGAGAAAGAACTGCATAATGTTTCTGCACTGTGCAATGCTACAATTTACTGGGCTAATGATATACCAAAAGGTTAATCGGGTGTCCTCTTTTTCTGAGGCAGCTATTTCTAGGAATAGCTGTTTCTAAGCTTTTCATCCCAATTCCTGTCAACCAGATTTCCACAATGAGCAGCCCAAAGGAGCATAAACAGCAGCTTCTGTTGTGGAGTGCACTTCCTTTTTACTTTAAAGCACTGATTAACCCTTTTAAAACTTCTTTTGATGTGACCAGACAAAGAGAGGCTCACATAGCCCCTTGGCATTTGCCTATGGTGAACCTTCTTCAGAAATCATGACCTTCCTGTCCAAGTGACAAGGCTCTCGTTGTTAAAGTAGATTTAAATGAGAAAAAAGGAGGATGTCAAATATGCATATTTGTAGCTGTGGATGTAGTGTAGCAACTAGCAATACTTCATACTAGTTAAAGCACGTGTGAGTGTATTAACCACACAGGTGGTTGCTGAGAGGATTGAAAGCAAAACGAATACCATGCAGAAGTACAGTGGAACAAGCTATACCAACATCTTCTGATCAGAGCGTGCAGGTGTCTAATACATAAAAATAAACATAGGTTATGTTTAATTTTGTCTGGGGATATTAATATCAAAAAAGTCTTTCTCAGTAACAGGGACATTCTTTGTGACGCAGATATATGCATAACTTTTTCTTTATGGTCATAGCAACTTGTCATAGGAACCAGAAAGTCCCAAGCGAGTCTTTCCCATTGAAGTAGAACAAGAACACAATAACTCGTTATTCAAAACCCTATGATAGAATACATTTCTGTCTTCAGAAATTGGGTTCTTTACACATTTCCCTGGGAAAAAAAATGCACTCCAGTGATTGTTTCAATGTATGCACTGGGTTATAAAGGGAGTTTCAGAGATACTCAACTTATCAGCTGCACATGAACAGTTTGTGGTTTGAAGAGGGAACCTGGGATGGAGAAATCCAACATTCTGTATCCAGTTTTACCCAGTGGAATATGGCATTAAACAACCTATTGTGTGTTTAAAATTTCATTTTTGTCTGTTGGCACACTAAACCATATGGTTTATCCAAAAAAGCTTCTGAATGGTTTCTTCATCAGTGTTCCCTCATTTTTTACTTTATAAATCAGATAACGTGAGGAAGTACAGTGTGATAATCAAAGGTAAACCTTAAAGTTCAGCATGTTGTAATACTACACCTTATGTCTTAATTACATTGTGCGTTTTTGATTTAGGTTGTACATTTGAATTAAAGTGTGATTGAACTGAGAACTAAAAATCAGATGACTGACGTATTTCATTGGGAAAGGGTATTAAACACACTTGGGAAATAAATTATTATTCCTTTTAATGTGTGAACTGAACTCGGGCTATATTTTCTGATGTCATCCAGTCTTTTTGGGTTTTGCTGGTGGCGCTTTTTTTTTTTCCTTTCTGCTGTAGCCTACATCTATTTACTCGTTTCCTTTTATACATTTGTTTTTTATACATTAGTCTACAAATGGAAGATTTTCTTAGGTTATATATTTAGGATGTAGTATGGCCACTCTGTACAAGTGCATAAACTATGCAAATATATATGCTGTCTGTGTGAGACAGACTGGAAAGCTGTGTATCGCTCATTAGTGTTAGAGCTTTTAGCATTGCTGTTTATTGCAATTTATGTAGATCAATGTTTTGAACATGTTGTAGTGTTCCTTGCTTCTGAGTCTTAAAGTTCAAGTGGAACAGCCTCACAAAGAAATGTCCTTTCACGATAAGATTGCAAAGTAAAAATGAATGAGCAGAGAGAGTATGCCAGGACTATAATAATGTTTGTAACATTCATTAAACTGTTTGTTAAGTAATGTATTCAGACTGACTAGTGTTTCCCAGCTTCTACATCGCCCATTATGTGTTCTAGTAAATTAAAGCTAGGAAACCTTTGTTGGAGTTATAATGCTCAAACTGACATCTAATTCCCCCAGACAATAGGTACAAGCCTGCAAGCCTCTCTAATTCTCTCCAGTCTTTACATTTATTGATTCTTTTGTAAACATGTTTCATCCAATCTATTACAAACAGCACTGGTTAGAAGTGAGAAGTGTTCCACGTTTGACCTAAGCTACAATAAAAACAATAGCTATCTGCCATACAATCGTGCTTCCCAGACTTTTAATCAGAAAAAAATTTGGATCTGTAACTACTTGACTGGCTTGATATCCTGCTTTGGTTAGAAGGGCTGACATGTTAAGTCTTTGATCTGACTGGTTTGGATATGAATTTAGTTCAGCTATCACTCATATTCTAGGCTCTAAATGTTTTATTACTTGAGTTGGCTTATGTAAGTAGTTTATTTTAATTCAAGACTTGGTTTTGTCTAGTCTTGAGTAATGTTTTGCATATGCAGATGTAAGTTTCTTACTGCAAAGTATGGATGTAATCTTTTTTTTCCCCTCAAGATGTCAGGTTTTTAGCCTCTCTTTTTATTGAAAATTTACTGAATAGTTTGTTCGTAATCTCTGAATGGATAGAAAGAACAGTAAATTTTAATGAAATGAACATAATACATTTTATTATTTTGTGCATATCTTATACTGTAAAACATATGTAATAAATAATTGATGGTAAACAAACACATCTTATTTTTCCCACCATATTCATAATCAGTTTCAGAGCTTTGAAGTTCAGTAAATAATTTATGATAGTTGTTAGTGTAAGGAAATCAAACCATACTCCTGATCCTGCTTGTTTTTTGTCCTTGTTGTTCTCGAGCTAAACTTTGATTGGTACCCAGACTGAATGATAAAGAATGTATGAATAACCGATGGAATTCATTAAACAGACTGGAACTTAAATCGGATATTTTATGTTTGAAAATTTCTTTGAAATACATAATGAAAATTTTCTGTATCATAAAAATTTTGGAGCTTTTATTGGTTATGAATTTCATAAGACGATGATGAAAGTAAATATTTTTAATACAAAATGTAATGTGTTTTCAGCATTCTTTCATTATGAAAACTTTGATCAGGGTGTCTCTTAGCCTGGTTAAATATCTTGCTCAGACCTGCTGTATTTGCCAAGAATTAAAAAAATATGCCAGATTAGAAAAATTAAGAAATACATGGTTTGGGCCTTTAAATGTTCCATGGAATAAATGTTCTAAGTCCTTTGTTTTCCCTTGTTTACATGGGAAAGCCAAAGACTTTGGAGAGATTTGTTTAAGCATTGAAGTGATGGTTGGTTGGGTGTGTTTTTGGTTTTGTTTTGTTTTTTTCTCCCCTCCCAGGTCATGCAGACTCTTCAGGATGGTTTTTATTTATGTGTTCTTATAGAAGTTCTTAAATACTCCAATAATAAACTGTCACTTTTCACCTATATTCTGACTTACCTAAACCTTAGAACAGGAAAAAAAAATGTTACTTCAGGCAGAGATGTAAAAAATTTTGTGTAATTCTGTAACTTCCAGGTACTGGCTTTTAAGATCTCCACTCCAACCCTCATAACAGAGTGAGATCAGGACAGTGCCAAGTGCTTTGAATCTTTCCTCATTTTGGTTGCAAAAAGCAACACAGCATAAAAGCTCACGTATAGTTTTCCCAAGCTGGGTGTAGAACTATGGTAAAAGTTTCATGTTCCTGAGAATTTCTTGGTTACTTAAAAAGCAACGAAAACCCCACCAGCACATTGGGTACATGTAAATGCAGATGCATGCTGGTACTAAGGCACAAGGTGACAGGACTGCCTGGGAATCTTTGGCCTTTTTAACTTCTTCGTGTGTGGCTACAACCTACAACACTTGTCTTATTGTGCGGTTTTGCATATGTGAAGCCCCAGGTTTTTGCTGTGTTTCTGACACAGGACGGGATGAGGAGCAGGGATATAAATAAGTACTGGTTTTTACGGCTGTAATTACAATGGGGCATCACCAGCAAGCTTTAAATCATGTATTCAGTGCAGATCTGGATTATTAATATTAGACACTAACAGGAGGATGCAGTTATTCTATGGTATGGGATCTTCTGGGTCTGAGGCTGCTTTGTGAGGCTTTCTACATAAAGAAGGTGATTTAGAGGTACTATGAGCTCAATGCTGTGAAAGTTACCAAGAACAGAAAGGGCAGCTATCTTGGTCTTGTATTTCACAGTGGTTCTCGTCTCTCAGAATTTCCTGTATACCACTGTTGTTTGCCTTGAAGTGAGTGTAGATCCTGCTTTCTGTTGGCAAGACCACACTAAGCTGTTGTGTTTCCTGGTTCACTAGTTTTTTCTGGTGTGGCAGATGACAGAAGGGGACTGTTTTGGGAAATTTCTGTCTTTGACAAATATGGTGACAATTTCACTTGGCAGAGGCACGTTACCGCTTTCTCCCTATTGAGTAGTAATAACATTCTCCAAAAAATGTATTTGTTAGAACTTGTCAGGAAAAAAAAGATGAGAGCCACCATCTTTTATAGCCAAAAGTGTTAGCCTAAATATAGATGTTATCACTGACTACTCGTTGTTGTTGGACAGTAGCAAATTGTTTCTTTTAGGGATCTGTAAATGATGTGATGAGCAAGTATTCAGTCTTCATTTGACTTTAGCTGCTTTTTAAAAAGTACTTTGGTTTGCTTGTGATCTAAAAGCTGCTCTTTTTTTTCCTTTAATGGCTGTAGCTTTTGCCATGTTGTGGCGGGGGGGGGGGTTGGGTCTATTTTTAACTACTGCATTGTAAAAACAGTGGTGGCAGTTGATAAAGATGATGATGTTTGCATATGAACACCCAAATTATTTTGGAAGCTTTGAAATTGTTGAAAGAATATCAGCAAAAACATTTTTCCATAGGAGATGCATGACTACAATGTGACCTGCTGCCTGTTAATTTTTCAGTGCAAGAATGTCTAGACTTGCCTAAAGCATCGCTGGCTTTCATAGATCAACTTGAAGGATTGGGGCTTGCTCTTTGTTAGGAACACGGGAAGTATTTGTCAGCTGCTGCTCCCCGTTTGCAACAATACATCATGTTTGTACCTTTCTTTGGTTATGGAGCGAATCTGCTGACAGCAGGACTATGATAAAACAGGTCACATCCCCTATTGACTTTTTACTTTCAGTGTCACCTTGGGGCATCATTTCTAGTTTCCAAGTAGTGATAATTTCTTAAAGGTTTTTAGCGCTTTTCTTTTTTGTTGTCTTGTGCAGTCTACTAGTTCTTCAGAGGCTAGGTTCGTGTGTTTCACAAAGGGTGACAAAAATGCTATAGAAGAAGAAAAAATATCGGTCATTTTCAAATTGCCTTTTTTTTTTGTAGTCAGATACTTTGAACACTCTTAAGAATTGTGTAAATTTGTATTAGGCTGTAATACATTTTTGAAAACGTCTGGATTTCTTGGCAAAGAAGATGGAGCAGAAAAGGTAGGAAAAAAAGGCCAACTACAAGAAGGATCAAATTAACCTCAACCAAAGGAAGCAGGTTAACAATTATCTGTACATTGCCAGTGTTCAGGCTAGAATATTGTTCACACAAAACCTGAGCTATCTGCAGATCAAAGGCAGGTTTTCAATAACCGTCAGAAGGATCATAATGGTAATATTTGTGACCACAAGTAACTTCATAAAAGGCAAGATATTAATGAATACAATGCTTGGTTCTCGGTATTGAAATCTTTGGAGTTAAATTAATAAAACAAATTTGTGTAGCTATCAGTGAATGCCTCCTTGAACTAAATGTTGCTTTTTAGGTTACCAGAAGCACCAGTTACGCAAACTGTCAAAACCAATGTGCTTTAATTAAAACAACTTTTTAGTGTAAATCTACTTGAAGAAACAAATCAGTCATGGTAAAAGAGATCAAAATTAGAACCTGATAAATGTGTATTTGTACATAACTTTCCTGCAAGTATTGAACTTTGTCTTTAATGTGTATTAGTCGCTAAGTCAAGTCGGATGTCTGAGGTGAGAATTGGAGAGCTGAGAGCAAATATTCATAGTGGAAGCTGATAATAGCCTTAATTAAGCTGCTGCTATCTTTCCATGATAAATTTAGAACTTTTCCATAAGTCATCTGACTTAACGCTCCATTTGCATCGAGGAGTGTTTGATTTAGATGAGTTTCTTTGTTAAGAGCTCTGCAGATGTCTCTTTGATAGCCCAAGCTGTCTCTCTGTGAAGAAGTGCCCAGGAGCTTTGTTTCTGCTGTGTTGCAATGTAGAGAAGGAGGTGTATCTTGACCTAAAGGTGACCTCTCTGCATTTAGCTTTTTCTGGGTTGACATGCCCTCAGAAATACTCTTTTTTTTCTTTCTTTAAGGGCTAATGCTTTCTTGTTCCAATTCTTGAATACCAAATTCCTTAATCTCTTTTAGTTACTATAGAAGGTAAAAGATGAGATGTGCAAATAGGTGGATAATAATTGTCCTCACTAACACTTAACAAGGACAGCTGTTTTACAGAGGCTGTTCCATGCAGCTGTGTCACATATGGAACTTTGCAACTTGTGTTCTCTGTGTTATGTTCAGAAAGAAAGACATCTACCTTCTGAGGTCACCAGGCTTTTATTTGGGGCCAACTTCTATACTGAAATAAACATTTCATTGTATTTGGAATTATATTGGGGAAGACAGTCAAGGTGGGTTACTCTCAGAGCTTAAAAAGTGTTGGTTTTTGGGTATCATCTAAGATAATCTGCCAGTTTTACAAAACAAGCCCAAAATCTTGATCTTCTAGACTAAGTTGCAGTAGTTGAAGGCAGGCGAAGAATGCTGGGTGCTGATCAGGTGAGGTTCTCTCATGATTGTGGGAGAGTTTTTCCTGGGATCCATCTCTGCTTCTGCACAGTTGCATACAGGTGTTGATTTGATAGTCGTCCTGCCCATTTGTCTCTTTCCCTTCTGATAAAGATTTCACCGCAGTTACTCATTTCAGGTTCCTATTCAATAACTGCACAATATCTCTACCTCTGTTCTAAAAATTAGGAATAACTGAAGAAACTGCTGGCACTTGCTTCATTCTAATGAGTTTTATCTTGAAAACTTTGACTAAAAGGATAATTTCAAGCTTATTTTTAGAAGCTTTGGTGGGCACGGTCCAAGATAACTGTATTCTTGTAGTGTTGACTGCTACTAAACTGAAAGGCTTGAGGTGGCAACTCATTTGGTGGATTTTTTGAACAGGAAGTTAGTATTATGTCATTGGATTAATTGGATGGATTTATTTTCTCTATGTATTTTGCATTAGGGCATTGTATACATTGATGATTTAGTAACACATTTACAATGACTGAACTGTCCAGCAGAGACACCCTTTCCATTTTAATTCTTTTTGACAGAGAATAATTCGAACTGAAAAGTAACTCTTGTATTAGACTCATTTGATCAAAAAATAAAATGCAACATATTTTCTTGTCTAGAAATTGTCATTGTTTGTGAATTAGACATTTGAATAGTATTCTTCTATATAGTTTACTTAGAAAAATTAGAAGGGGCATCCAGTATTACTCCCTCAAATAGTGTGAATAAGCAGTATTCAGAAATGGTAATTCTTATGGTCATGGAAATTCAAGTTTAACTGTGTCATTAAGTTGATGTAAATTACAAAAGTGATCTGCATACTTGGCTTACGGTACAGTATTCATGTATTTTATATCAAAACATAACAGAATAGTTGCATTTTGGCGGACTCTGAGAACTGGTGTGAAAGGAGAAGGAGCTCTGAGAGAGAGATGTGGAGGCTCTGATGTATATGACCACCTAATAACAGGCAAAAGAAATGAAGCTTGTTCTGCCATATTTCTGCTGGCTGTGCTTGTATGTACTCTTGTCTGCTTTTTACTTTTTTTTTTAATAGGACCTTGGGGAAAAACAATCAAGTTAGATTTTTCTTTTTGGTGTTTTTTTTTGTGTGTGTTGTTTGTGGTGTTTTTTTGTTTTGTGCGCATGTTTGTTTGCACTGTGAGGCTGCTGATTCAGCAATGTTTCATAACTATGGAAGTGTCTCAGGATTTCTTGGTGTCATGCTCTGGGAGCGGGAAGCAGGAACTGGTAAGAAATAATAGACAATAGGCCCAACTGTGAAGTGCTCGTAGTTACCACAGTGATTCAGGTTGCTCCTTGGGTAATTGCTGTTTGCAAGAAACTGATGGGCGAATAAAATATTGTTAGGGTTTTTTTCTCTATCAATCACTAAGGCAGCAGCTAGTTGAGTGTGTTTTGTTACTGGAATAATAAATTTTTGCCATGACATCTCTGGGTGGTTTGTGTAGTAAATTATCTAGTATATCACAGAAGTAGATGAAAAATACTTTTGCAAAAAAAGAGAGTTTACACTCTTCTGGTCTATAGTTAGTATGTTACAAAGTCAGATTGTAATCTTATTAGTTGCATTTTTAAGGAGATTGAAACAGATCAAAGGTGTAAAAATTTCACCATACAGGTTGATGTTATTTTACCATGGTAGTAGGAACATTTCTGGACAAAGAAATATTCTGTTTGAATAGTTGTGCATACCAGCAGGTGTAGGAGCATCAAACAGGAAGATGCAGGTCCAGAATGCACATGGCGCTTACATTATCTGAAGAGATTCTCTGGTTTGGGATTAGAAAGGTGATGGCTGTAGGTAACTCGTGCAGACAAGTGGATATCAAAGCTTTACTTTGCTGCCTTGCTCCCCTCAGGTTATGTATTGCCCTCTTTACTCCAGTATTTGGCAAACACTTCACTGAGGTAGCTGTGTTTCCAAAGAGCAACCGAGAACAGAAGCAGATGGCAGCTCAGTCATTTATCCATCCTGCACTATTTACTTCTGCATTTCTCTGGAAACTGAAGTTAATAGATGTTAAGATGTAACTTCCCAAAGTTCCCACCTCCTGCTCTCTTCCCCGTGCCCCACCTCCCCAAGAGGAGAAAATAGAAATCATGTTTGTTTGAGGGTTTTTTTGGTGTGTATTTTTTTTTAACCTTCCCTCCTAGTCATGAATATTTCAGAGTTGTAATGAGTGGTCTTTGAGAACTGTTGGAGGATGAGATACCAATAGACTAAAAATTATAATAACATATACAAGTCATTTTATTCTGTTTCTAGAAACAGACATGTCAAGATGATAATAAGGGTATGCCTAAAATACAAATTAGGATTGAAGTTTTGGGTGGGTTTTTTGGTAGGAGGAAGCAAGACCAGTCCAACCTAACTTCCTTCCATGTTGGATCCTTCTGATCAGTGTGGATTTTTAAAGACTTTTGATGACTTCTGATGTGAAATAACAACAAGCAACAACATTCTCCTGCAGCAAAAACTACTCCAGGTGGAACTCCACTTCCAAAGTAACAAAGCAGTTCATTACCTACACAGAAGGCGTTATCCAGTTAGATTTTACATGGTGACCTCCAACACTACTGAAGTTTTGTTTGTTTTCATGAGATGGTGGAAGAGACCGTAAGCTTTTTTTGAACTTTGCCATCAGTGTTTTTAGTATAAGGTTAGAACCAAATAATCTTAACAAAATGAATTAACATTCAGTCTGGTAGAAGAACAGATCTTGCTGTTCAGAAAACACTGTTTATTTGGAGTAGTGGACCATTCTGAGTGGAATAAATGAAATAAATGCAGGATAGTGAGCAAATACTGACCACTACTACCATTTCATTAGAGAAAAATCTGTAAGGTTAGAGTAGAACCCATTGCCTTACAGCTCAGAGGAGGTTAAAAAATGCAAGCAACTCCAAGGCTGAACTGGAGTTTGTTACAAGATCTGTAAACTAATCAGTACTGCTAAGAGTGCAGCTAGAGCTGTGTGTTCTCTGTTGGGTGTAGTCCTTCAAGAAATAGTGTGATCATATGAGAGCTATGTAGATAGACTTACTTAATGGGGATTGTCAAGTGTGGATAAGATGAGAGGGAGGAGAGAACATTAAAATAGTAATCAAATACTAGTAAGATCACTGCAAAATGTTTCAGGCACTGGGGATCAGGCTTATTTACTTAATTTACTGTCACTTCTGCCTCAGTCTTGCATCAAGTTTGTTAAAGATAATGCTATCTTCCTGGTGAGAACATCAGACATGGAACAAGGTGAGTAGCAGATGTGTCGAACCAATGCCAAAGTAGACCTGAAATGCTGTTCCTGGAAAGCCTGGGATCCCCCTGCCTTGGGGGGCTTGCATCTCGGTTTGCAGGCTGACTCTTCCCCTCACACAAGTTTGTGGGAGAGACAGTGTGAGTGAGAGACAGCAGGCAAACAGTTTTGATCCACCAGTCTCTGTGATCTTCTGAGTATCTGTGTTTTCAACTAGCATGCCACCTCACATTCGTGCTTCGTGTAGTTTGGAGTGCTTAACTGGTGGTGTTACAGCACAAGGCAAGCTATAATAACAGGGAGCTGAGCTGTTACTCAAAAATCTGCATGGCTCTCAAATTCCCAGTTAGAGAGTTTTAAGTGGGATAAAGAAAGCAAAGTGGCTTATTTTGTGAAAGGTAGCTGCATACTTCATTGTGAACGTTACAAACTCTGAATTTCACCACTGCTATATGTGAATGCTACTACATTTTGAATAGGGTTTTTTCATCGTTTTCCTTCAAACCCAAATCCTCGGCTGGAAGAGAGAAAGGGCACAATCCTTGATTGGCTGCCCATAACACAGTAAATGGGAGGGGAGGAGACTGGTCCCATAGCATTGCAACTTCTGTATGGCTCCTGGAAACTCAGCTTCTTTCTCTTCTTGCATCTGATATGAAGAGAACTGTGAAGACAAGAATGATATTGCCCATAAATTGCCTTGCATTAATTCCAATGCCGTGTAGCACATGTAAGTGAAAATCTTGGAAATGTGTTTGCTAAATCATGTGTTAAATGGTCTTGTTGATGACTGCAGAGTTGCTCTGGGGATGGAGCTGTTAAGCACTTATTATAGGAATCCAACAGGGCAAATTAAGAGAAACCTGTGTGTGTGCTTGTTATTTTAGGACTTTTATGCTTGTCTTCTGAGAAGTAGGACCTCATGACCTAAAAAGACTTGATGTCTTTTAGTCAGAGGTTAACTTCTGAAATCTCAGTTACTGACCTATCAACAATGAAAATAATCATCTCCAAGGGAGGGTTTAGTGTTATTATTCTTTAATGCTAAATAGCTGAATATTGCTGTTAATAATACATATAAAGTAGCTTTTTAGCATTCTGCTTAGTTGTATGTGGTATTTTCACTATAACTGAGTCTTTTTGTACTTGTAAATTGGAAGGGATATTTTATGTTTCATTGTAAGTAACTGCTGAGCAGGTTTCTTATTTGTTTGCAACACCATTGCAAGCATTACCTTAATCCATGAGCGTTCAGATGCAGTGGGTGGAACTTTATTCTGTATGCGAGTGTTCCTTGGAAATACTATTCCAAGTACACAAAAACACTGTGCATGGTAGAACTTAATAATAAATTCTATTGTAGAAGCAGCAATGCATAGTATTTTTCACTGGTTTTAACTGTTATGTTTCAAGACTGAAATGTGCAGTCTGTTTAAAATAAGTGTTGCTGTTGTTTATGCTGCTTGCTAGATACTTCTTCAGGTGTATGTCTATAAAGATTCATCAGTTTTTAATGCTAGCATAAAAATGTATACTTTCACATAAAGTTCAAATTTCAATATATATGGAACAGGTGAATCATTTTTCTTGCTTTTTTTTTTTTAAAACTTCACTTAGTTTTCCAGACAGCTAATATTTCAGACAAAGTTATCATAATCTCCTAATGCCATTTTTGCTAGGATCTCACACATTTTCAGTAACCTTTGCAAGCAGCTTTACTGACAGATCTTGAGTTCCAGCTGATCAGTTAAGGCTTTTGATGGCATGATTATTTTGCCAGTCATCGTTATTGTAACAATGGAAGTCCCCTTTGAGGAAAAAAGGAGTCATCCATCTTTTTTAAGATTCATACATGAACTTTATCACTACAGTAATAAAATTCATTGCTTGCTTGGTAACCACAAAGAATTCATACCACCAGAAAATGTAACCACACTTAAATACATTTTCATGTGCAGAGTTAGGTTAGTTTTAGAATAAACGCATGACAATGCAAGTATAGCATACTGATTAAGAGGGAATGTGTGTTTTGGTTCACTTCATGGAATGCTGGAAAGTTTGAACAAAATCTTAAAAATACCTGAAACAACATTCTGTCCTTCCTGTTTTAACTCAGATTCCTTTTGTAAGGTTTGTAAATTTGTGTGTTTTTTTTTTTTTTTACTTACTATGTGCATTTGCAACTAATATTCTAGGATGCTATGTTGTCTTTAAATAGCATTTTTCAGCCATCCTTACCAGTTTATTCATAAGGTTCTATATCTGCAATTTGCACAGCCAGAACTTAGGTGGCTTATCTGTAAACTGTATTCTAACCAGATATATTCACTAGTATTCACTTTTCTTCTCATTTTCATCTCTGTGTCTTGTTTGTAGTATTAATGAAAGTATCCAAAATTAATTTTATCTATGATGACAGAATGATTTATTCATGTAGATGCTGATACCAATATTACCTCAAAGAAATTCATACTAGTTCATATCACTCTTGTGAGACTGCAAAACTATCGGTATTAAATTGACTTAGCAAGATGATGGAGAATATTATTTTGAATTTGGAAAAAAAAAATCACAGGCCTTTTAGCTTGTGAAATATTACAGCATGTGGCATAGGGTCTCACTGACTGCATTGTCATCAAGGAATGATTTTCGTTCAGTGATATTTTGGGAAGTTTCTAAAATTCTGAATTAACGTCTAGGGCTGTGAACTGCGGTAGCTTTGCTGTGGTACATTTGGCTCTGTTACTGCTATGGGCTGTTACCTTCAAGCACAGGGAAGAGGCATGGAGATCAGGCGATGGTCCTGCATTAAACTGCAGCTGCTAACCTGAGGAGGTTTATCTGCCGTACAAACCACAGTGTCCTTATGGCTTGCAAATCACATTGACTGTAAATCCTCACAGTACAGATAGAAGAAAAAATAACTGAGACCTAAAAAAGCTGGGTTTAGGATATGTCAGGTTTTTTTCAGTGGTGCCGAGCACTTTCAATTTGTATTTAAGGAAAAAAAGTGTGTTGCATTTTGGAGGCGGCGTGCAGCAACATGCAGGGCGCCTGGCAACAGCAATCCAGAAGGCTTTCCGCTCCCAGTGTATCTTGAAAGGAATTTCAGGCTTCTGTTTGCAAAGGCAGCAATAGAAAGGATAAGTGAATGGGGAGGAGCAGAAACAACTCCCTTTGTGGATGAGGACGTTCGAAGTACTTTTCAAATGAAGATTGTTACTGAATCCATTGTTGTTGGCATTTCACATTGAGCTTCTATTAGGCTGGTCTCTTTTTTTAAAAATAAAGGCAGTTGAACACATGTATCGAATGTATATTGAATGCTAAAACAAATACAAGTCATTGCCTGCACTTGTTAATGAAGGAAGTGGTGGTAGTGTTAAGAAGTGTAACAGCCATTCCTTTTAGTGAAATTAAGTAATTTTGCATATGACTCCTAGCACATTAGTCTCTCTAGGTGATACCTATCTCCTAACGTATTCCAAGAGCTACAGGTACCTAAAGAGAAACAATAAAATTTATTTTGTACACATCCATCTTTAACCTTTTGTCTGACCGTTTCCCTCTTCGACAGAAGCTGATTTGGCCAGAACCCTACAGCCTTTTAAGTGGATTTTCTACTAAACTTTTAAAAGAATTCCTGAGATCCTAATAAGTAATCAAAAAAAGGAGAGACCTTTTAGTTCTGCACACTACAGCTGCAGAGTATTTCAGAATATCATGTAACAAATCACTGCAAGCTATTTTGTGCAAATGATGAAACTATGGATAAAGTACCATATGATGCTGCAGAGTATTTTAAAGAATTATTTCCATCTCTCAAATGTGCTAAAATATCACATGCAGATTTATTCAATCTAATTGGTATTTTGTAGTTGTACGATAATAAAGAAGAATTTTGATGCCAGCTAAGTTGTGGACAGGGGAGGAGGAATCAGACTATAGTACAATATAAACTAGATGAGAATTAACTTTTCCTAAAATGCATAACAGACTTGATGACCTAGCATGCTGTTAGCAGCACAGTGGGTTTTTTTTGGTGCAACTGTAATTTGACTACTCTGATTTGGAGACTAATTAAATTGATGGGCAACACTGAATGTCTTAAATTCTCAAGTTGTGTAAAGAGTATTTGAAATAATGGGATTGACATTAACCTGTCAAGTTTCGTTTTTTAAAAAAAATACTTGAAAATATTTTAAAAATAAGCCTCAGTAGAACTATGAGAGGTTTCAGGAAAAATTCTACTCTTGTGTTGTAGACTACAAGTAATCAGTTTGGCTCTGTGTAATAGATAAATTTACATTGTATTTTTTCTTGACTTCTGCTTACAGATATAAACCAAGGGGTTAAAAAACTTCCATACTTCTATTTCGACTTGGAAAGAGCAGCTGCCTTGAAATTCAGCCAAAAATATTGGCATTTAGGCAGTGAATAAATACTTATAGAAAAACTTAAAAATCAAGAAGTCACAGTGTATCCAGTGATTTTATATTTTAGGAATGGGATACTGATATAGGTGTATTGAGTACTTCTATGACTATAAAAAATAGCCAGAAATATTTGGCCTTTTTTTAACTATAGATCACATTTGTGAGGCTGGTATTCTGTTGCTGTTCAGTCAAAAATAAGGCAGAGGTGCACTGTTCTGTTGTATCGTTGCTGGTGCTTATATAAAACCATGCAAGGCTGGTTCAGAAGTTGCTCAGAGCAAATATTAACCTTAAGCTCCTCTTATTTCCTGCAGTATTGTGACTGCTTTCTGAAACAGTGCACCTTGCAATCATTAAAATGTCAGAGCAAAGGGGTGACTCTGTGGGCAGGGCAACAGGGGAGGACAACAGAAGCAGTGAGTTGGATTGATTTAAATTGTTACGAAATTTCATTAACTTCATTAGGCTCTGGTGTGCTTGGGATTCTCATCAGTGCGTGGCTGAAAGGATGCTGTGATGTGTCGGGTCATCTGGTGTCTTCTGCATATTGATTCTCTTTGATACTGGGCTGTGGAAGATGTACAAATGTTGGGCTGAAAACACCAGGGGAAATAAAACTCACAGGTGGTAGCATGCAAAACTTTCACTGGGCTTATGCCTAATAATATTTGACTTTATTTTTAAAGGAAGCATCCTTGGCAGAGGAATAGCTATTGGGCAGACAAACTGATTTTTCACACCTGAACTCGTAAGTAGTTAAGCATGTGTTAGGTGGTTTTGAAGACATCTGTGAGTCTCATCTAGGGGTCATAATACAAAGAGAACTGAAAACTGTAATGGGAGCAGTATTTCCTGAAGTATTTGGGGAACACCATGGGGAAGGGAGGAATCTCTACAGTGTGGTTTCAAGGGAGCTGAGAAACTCCCTGACAGAAAGAAAAAGCTACCTTACGAGGAGTTTGGAAATGCAGAATAATTTTGGCTTGAGCTGTTTGTTCTCACTGGTGAGGAAACTGAGACAGGGAAATGAGTGCACCTTTACACTGTTTTGTTTGCATGTGCATATATTTGTTTTAACATTAGATGAGGTTAAAAACCAAATTTTGGTATTGCTGTGTCTTCATTTTCCTGGAGATATGACCTGTTAATGTAGAGTGCCTTCAAGCTTTAGAGCCCTGTGAAGTTTTGCACATACAGTGAAGGGTATTTTGTGAGGTCAGACTCTTCCTCGGAGGCTTAATCATCTCCACTGAGACGCCTAATTTATGGGAAGGATGACGACGTTTTCCATTGAGGCCAAGGAGACGGACTGTGCCAAAGTCTATTCAAACAGAGCCTTAAGCTCCTAGGACCTGCAGTCCTTTTTTACTAACTCTCAAAATAGTACATCTCCATTAGTTTACTTGATGACATTCCAGCTGATTTTTGACCAGAAATCACCTTTTCAGAGAACAATACTAATAAATTAATTTTGTTTGTTTGTTTAGGAAACTCAGTATTCAGATCCTGAATGTGTATTTTGCAGTTCTAACAGCTCCCATTAATGTCTCATTAAGGCGTTCTCCAGTGTACACTAAGGTAAATCGGAATAATTTCAGTTGTAAGGGTATTCTTCAGGTCATCTAGTCCAGCCTCTTGCTCAAAGCAGTGCTGCCTTCAAAGTGGAGTCAGGTGGCTCAGGGTCTTGTTAAGTTAAGCTCAGAAAATCCCTAACAGTGGAGATTTCACAGCCTCTCTTGGCAGACAGATCCAATGCTTAACCATTCTTATTATGAAGCTGCAAGAAGGAGTTTGCAGTGTATTTTGCAGATTTTTGGATCCTGATTCTCATTTGGGTGTCCCATTTTTTACTTCTGGGAAAGATTCAGGTTAACATACTAACCCTACATGTTTTGATTGAGAGCTTTTAACTGATGCCCTCAAAGAATACTCAGGTAGTATACCTTCATTGCTTTTAAATCGGTGTTGGGATTATACATGTTGGTGTCTGTTTTGATATTTCTGAGCCACTATGGAGTGTTTTGTAACTCTTGAAATGTTTAGTTCTGTTACCTGTTTACATACATTTATTTTCTGTTTCTCAAATCTGTAATGTGAGTCCTCATTCTGTGCTATTGCTGAGACAGGGAGCTCGCACCTACCTCTGTGTGGTGTACCATTATTTCAGCTGGCTTCAGAAAAAAAATACTGTTGCGGTGTGTTCACCAAATTGCAATAGCTTGAGAATGGTAATATTCCCAGGAGAGTAAAGGATCTGAAAGTAATAGATAATCTAGTTAAAATGTGAAATTACTGTTATTTGTGTTCTTAGAGGGCAAATAAAAGCAGGAAGGTGTAGGTTTTATCTCATGTAACCCTCTAGCTAATTAAGGGTTTGTAAAAATTAAATAGGTGGTTGAAGGTAAAGATATTCATAAGGTTTTATCACTTTTCATGGCTAGTGTTCCCTGAGTTAAGGGAACTCACTACTGAATTCTGCCAGTCATTACAAACATGTCCAAGAAAAACGCATCCATGTACCATGTCCTTGAAGTTTTGACCACTTGACTGACAAACTACTTTAAAAAATATTTTAAGAAATACCCTAACATAGAAATTTCATACTCCAAATAAAATTAAGCTGTCTTCTTTACTATTACTGATTTTATAGCTTTTGAGAGAAAATAGTTTGTGGTGTATTTTTCGAAGACTTTTTTTGTTAATTTAAGATCCCTTAATACCTGCTCATACTAGAATCAGTAATTCTTCAAGTCTTTTCAGAAAGGTGATATTTCTCTGTAGTATAAGCCTGGAAGTTGGAATGTGTTTTGATTTAATGGAATATTACAGCACTTCTGTTCACCTAAGGTTAACTTCGTAGGTCACTGGATCATCATTGTAAGGGACAAAGCAAATAACAGGTATCCACCTGGTACACTTATATTTTTGTTAGTCTCTGATCCCATTAAAAGCCACTTGAAATCACAGCACCTGAGGTGAATTGCCAAGCATGGACCCAGCCTTGCAAAATGAGAGCACAGTCCCTATTTGGAGTTTCAGTAAGTATCTCTTGTCAAGAGATAAGGGTCGAGACCCTGTTTTTATATATGGAATAAAGTAGGAATTAAGCATTTGGACTTTTGAGAATCCCTGGAGACACCTTTCCTAGTACTTGAAGGGCCCTAGGTATTTTTAATAATTCAGCTGCTGTTCTCCTAGTGAATTTTTTTTTGTCATGTAGGTAAGTATATATCTGTTCTTTGAGTATTACACAAGAAATAATAAAAATGTTAATAAAATGTAGTATGAAGATTGCTAGAGAACTTAGTGTCCTAGTGGATCTGTTGTCTAATTCCACTGGTATGTTCTCTAGTGACTTTGGCTGACATGGTGCTTCAGTATTACTACTTAGCATGTTTATTTGCCAATTGACCCTTGTGGGAAGGAGCTCTACTGCACTGCATGTTGCACAGAGATGAAGACGATAGTGCTTGCCTTAGAAGTACATAGTGTTAACATAAATATATCACATGGAGCTGTGTGAGTAGAGGCTGAGAAAGGTAGAGTATGTATTACCAAACCCAGTTGATTTTAACACCTAGCTGCATGAAAAATTTTCCTTTAGTTAGTCATAGTAAGTACACTATTACCTAAACTTTTACTTAGTACATAATTGAATCTGAAATGCCGAATACCAATATTTTTTCCTGATAATACAGTATTATTTGTATCTTAAAAGGTATGTATTAGAAATGCAAGCAGTTCATGCACAATTTTGGTTTCACAATCAGATGTTTCCTGAAAATATGATCGGTATACTGATCTTGCATCCAAGTCTCTTTCTTATTCATTTTCTTTGCCTATCTAAAACTAGGGAAAATCCTTTACAAATGACTATGCAACACAACAATAATGGGTTGTTAAAATGCTGCGTAGTCATTTGTTATAGAGTTAAAATCTTGTATGGCCATTTGTTATAGAGAGTTAAAATGTTGACTGCAATAGCAAGAAATTGAACTCTACTTGGATTATTAGCTTTTTCCCCTCCTAATTGATATCTCAGGCGAGAGAGCTGTCATTTAAAAATAGTGGGCTGCTCTAACAAAATCTGACTGTCATGAACTCATAGCCATAATAGAATTACAAAGATATATAATGGATAACATCAGAAATTTGGGTGGAGAATTAATAGCTATAACTTACTTTCTGGCTATGCTGCCTTTTCTTTGTTAGAAAATTGTAGTTTGATATTTATTGCAGATGCACGTTGCCAAGTGGCAATTAGGTTACGTTTTTCTACTCATGCATAAAAAGTCAGAAATCTCTTAGAGAGAACACTGGGCAGTGTGGGAGGGAGAAAGTGGAGTTTTAGCTTACCCGTAGTCTATCTCAACCCCAGCTCCTCACTGCCTGCTCTTCTGCCATGCTGCTGGTGCCTTGCCCTCCTGTTTGCTGCTGCGACTTCTCCCCAGCTCCAGCCCCATGTAGTTGCTGGGCTCTGCACGCCGTGCCCTGCACGCTGTGCCCTGCTTTCCTTCTTTTCAGCCAGATACCTCAATTTCCTTGTCTTCAAAATTATGCTCAGGTTTAACAGTGCAACAAATCAGTCCCTGGAATATCCAGTACTCCAGTATCAGATTGAAATGCCCACACAGTGCAAGTTCTGACTCAGTATTAATTTGCTCTTCTGGTTTGTTTTGTTCCAAATTTCTTGGCTTTATTCACTTTCTGTAAGCGGATTTTATGTTGAATCACGTCACCTATTCGTGCTATTCTGACTCAGTGCAGAACTGGGTGTTATCTTGTTTAAACTTGCATACCTAACACATTTTGGCTAGTTTAGCAGATGTAGTAGTTGCATCTTGAGGCCTAGTCCTCCAGGTTAAATTAGTGCTATTAAGTGATGGAGCAGTGCTCGTCTGGGCTGCCATTGTTGTCAAATCACTGCCTTGTTAGCCTAATAAACGTTTTTAGACTGTTGACAGTTTTATTGTGTCAACCATTAACAGAATTGGCTATTGGTACAGACAGAAAATCGTCAAGCAAATTTTTTTTCTGCATTCTCTTTGAAAAACACATCAGTAAAGGCTACAAAGTTAATTAAACTTTTGGGATAGATTCTGTGGATCTGGTGTTAGAAATTCTTAAGTTCTTAGATGTTATGAATTCTGAAAACCAACACCTGGATAGACTAAAACAGAGATATTTTAATGAGGTACATGATTTTTTTTTTTTTTTTGCAAAAGTTTTGAATTGGTTATAACAAATTGTTCTATGATTTTGCTGCAGACTAACCACATAAGAAAATCAAACTTTTCTGGTCGAATAGAATTTTCAACTCTCTTTCTTATTGTAAAGAAACCTGAAAACTAAATGAAATAGTCTTTAACTCTTGCAACCAATTTTCTAATGTCACTTTGGGCTGACATGAAACGTATCCATTGTATGTCTCTCTTGTGGAGCCATTCCCCCTCCTTACATATTATTATAAGGCTGCAGGATGCATGTTGCTGTAATGTTTAGGAGAAGGGTCTCTGTTTTAAAATTGCACAGAGAAATTGAGAAAGTAGTCCAGAAGATTTTTTTTTTTCTGATTTCTCTTCTTGGGTCTGTGCCCAGCTGAAAATTAGTACAATTGTGTACTGAAGTTCTCTTCAGTTTCTATGTAGCACTTAATTCCTTTGTTCGTACCATATACTACATGGCATAATTACAGAATTTATCCAGGCAAAAAAGGAAGTGCGTTTTGCTTTTGGAGACTTCCTTTAATTTTTCTCTATCAATGATGTGAAGATAGTGGCATTAATGGTCAAGTTGGCTAGACTTAAAGGATGCATCCTAGGAAACAAAACTTCTTCCAGACTGAAAATCACTTTATACCACTATCTCATTTCTGTTACTTATGTACATGTTTTTATGACAGCAGCAGTAATTGCTACATTTCTTAAGTGCAATATATATGTAATAAATTTAATTTAGATTTTGAAGTCAAGCACAATAGACACACACAATTTAGGAAGATAAGAAAATAAGAGATTGATGTGTGCAGATACAATTTTAATTCTGATACCACAGGGTGCATTTACAGGATACCAGTCATGGATTCTGTAACAAATCTGTGATTATATAACTAAAGATTGCATCATCATGCATAAAACTAAAAGAAGAATTTTCATTTTATGCATTAGTATTTAGTTTTAGGCGGGAAATCTCACTTGCTATTATGCATTTCATTCCATAATTTCTGAATGATGGGTTTTGCAATCTGAGTAGTGTTATTTTTAAGTGCAGTTTTGAACTCTTAATTCTTCACATTTGCAACAGTGTCTGCTTTATGAACTGCAGAGCTATTTAACAAATAGCTGGAATAGATCATTACATTAGGTTTAGGAGATGGATGCGTTTGAGAGAGCTGGTTGAGTTTGAGCCTTATTTCAGGAGTTTGAATGACTTTGTTCCTTAAAGGGCCCCCAAACTGGACTGGCAGCGCCACTTAAGTGGAGTCTTTCCTGATTTCTCTGCTGTAAATTAAAAATATGTAATAAGGCATAGGTGTGTGAGTTCTAGACAACTGAACCCTTGGTCGCGCTTGGTTTGATGATGTAGTAACTCTGGCCAGTTCTGTCAGCTGGTGGAAAGAGCAAATGTCATTTTGTTTGACCTTCGCTTATCAGTTCATTGAGAAATTACTAGGAATAAGATCAGTACCATTGTTTAAACATGTTTTAGTAATACATATTGCTAGAAAAATGTTGCGAGTTGCTCATTAACGTGTTTGCTATCTAATGGATAGTTTTGGTTTTAAATCTGTTTAAAAAAATTATTAATCTGATTTAAGCATTTTAGAATAAAGCTGCTTCTACTGTACCTTTAAAGATGGAAATTGAGAATTTTGTAGCTCTCTAGGGCTCTTTGTCATGCAAATATGTTTAATGGCAAGTATTGAAATTAAATAGAACATGGTGCAGAAAAAAAAAAATCAGAAATCAGAATTCTCTCCTTTCTTGGCAGCACTTAAGTTTGTCTGAACAAGAGCAGTGACTGTCTCATAGCCCTTGTGGTTGAACTCTTCAGGTCCTTGACAGCTGGATCCTTTGCTGACCCGTCTCTTCATACGATTTCTTCTGGGATCAAGTATACTACTGTGCTGAGTGTTTTCCAAACACAGGAGGACCGAACAGGAGACACACTTATCTTAGATTGACGACTAGATTGATGGTAAGCAGCACAGAAGGTTCAAGTCCCATGCTAACATGAAATCATTTGACAGATAGAATTATTTGCTTATAAATTGAAAGAGTAGGTAATAGTAGTGTGTTTTATTATTACATTACATGATATTTTGTGATTACACAGACTAATAGCTAGCAGATGGCAGAGTATACAGTTTACTTGTTTACCAAGATGATGGATGGCAGTGATTGAAAAACTTTTTTTTTTTTTCCTTGTTACATTACTCTGAAAGCTTGTAGTGGACAGGCAATTTACAATATGAGTCAACAATAATTTGTATCTGCTCTTTGTTTTTTGGGGACATGGGTTATTCTGTTTTTTATTTTATTGGAGTTCTTTTCGTCTTTCAATGACCTTTTGTTCTTGGGGATGGGGGGAGAAAGCCATACATAAAATCTGCTTGGAAAACTAGGCCTTTAAAAGGGTGCGTGTGTGCCTGACAGCCTACATATACAAATAGTATCTATTTATGTGAAGAATAAATGGTGGGAGGTTTTCTCACTGTTTTATTTCAATGTTTATCATATTACTTGGGCATTTTGATGAAAATAAATATGCTCTGTCTTTTGTTTAGGCACCTCAGCACAAATCTTCGTTGTTATATTGCGTGCTACCAAGGTATTTAAAGCTATCCAGTCACGATAACAATTGCAATGTTTTACATCCCTTTTATTTAATTGATATTGACTTAACTCAAATTATCTATGTGTATGTTTTGTATGTATGGGCTGTTCAAGTGTTCTGTTGTTTGGGTTTTTTTTCCCCTTAAGTACTATGGCTTGAGAATACTCCATAAACATGAATCAGGTTGTTCCATGAGTATCAGACCTAAAAACTGGATTTCTTTTAGGTTCATTCACTATGTGTTTTAGTCTCCAGTGTCAGATGGCCAGTTCCCTGCCATGTCCCCAGAGTCTGCTGTTCCTTCCAGCCTGTCTCAATGTGTTTTGGCCAAGTTAGGAACAGAGTGCTTGTGGGTTCAACAGGTAGTATCTGAATTGCAATTAGCTAGTAGATTGCCATCTTTCTGGGGGAAAAGGAACAAAACTGTGGTTGCTTTTCCCTCAAGAGTCACTGCTTTAGGCCTTATTTTTCTGTAAGGCCTCTAACTTCTGTGAAATTCGTATCTGAGACATCTAGCATTTTGCCAAATTTGATAGAACTTGGACAACATAGTTCAAATGTTACGATTTTGTGTTTAATCTTCACATAATAACATTAGTTTCTTAGAAAAATCAGGCTAAAACAATCAGATGGCACCAGGGTGTCTTTTTTCCTTAAAGAACCCAATTATGGTTTTTTTCTCCAGTAAAAGGAGAAGGGAAATCATTGCAATAATTATGGTGACTGGACAGCATGAAACATAACTGGAGATATTTTTTCCAGATAAGAAGATTCTTGCCTTTCAGGCAGAGGACGTTCCATGATGTATATATCTGATAGAAATATGGTGTCTCTTTAAAACTGTCCCTTAAATTCCCTTTATGAATTTACATACGTAATAAGACCTAACTATACATTAATGTTAGGAAGTTCAGTTTGATATCAGTCAGAGGTGGATCCACTGAGTCCCTGTAATTCCACCCACTTAAAACTCCCTTCTCCCAAAGGGTTTTCATCACCACAAACTGGTAGTGGCCTTTCAGCAGGGAGAAAGCCTATGCTGTCTCACCTTTTGCACCATGAAAAGTTGAAAATATATTCATATGGTTACCGGCAGCTTTAGCGAGCTTATTTTCCGTAGTCCCTGTTCCTAAGGCACACTTTTCTCCTAGTAAGTAATGGATTTTTTTTTTTAATTTCCTGTATCTTCTGCTTTTCACCACTGTATTCAGAGTTGGATGGCAAATGTGTATATGCCAACAATTACTGTCTTGTTCAGCTTCCCTACCATTGACTAAACCCAAGCATTCTCTCTAAGACTCAAGCTTCAGACCAGTATGATAATATGATGTTTTCTAGCTTGTATGTGTAAAGATGAAATGGCTTTGGTATTGATACCTAGCTTTGGTTGTAGCAAACAGAATGTGAAATAAGCAATAGAAATCTAGCGGCCACGAAGCAAAATTTTTCCAAAGCCCTGTGATATTACATGGAAGCTTGAATTCTGTACCTGAATTGTTACTGCTAAGTTCTTGAGGTTGTCAATATGGGAAGAAGACAGGAGGAGGAGATGAGGAGAAAGAGCAATGCTCGGCTGGCCTCCTGAAATTTTCATGGTACTCTTGTTAGGGGGAAAACAGTTCTTGAGCAAAAAGTTGCTGTTGCATCGGAAATAGTTTTTGGGGCTGGATGGGTTTGTAATTCACTACATAATGCTATCTAGGTTTGGATTATGAAGCCAGGTTATGAGTTGAAGGTCACAATTTCATGCACTGTAGGTTTTCCTGCTGTATTGCAGCCTCCGCTTGCCAGCACAAGAGTTACTGTGGCTGGCTGCAAACAAAGGCTGGGGAACGGACCCAGGTTAAAATTGACATGGTGAAAATGAACATTTAACCCAAGTGAGCTCTGGTAACAAGGAAACCACAAGCTTTTGGATGAGTCAAGGGGCAGGGATGCAGAGAGCCAAGTAGAGGCGGTAGAACACAGGGTTACTGCTTTCAGGACTACAGTGCTGTGTAAAGTTTCATAAAACTAATCTTAATCCTATTGCAGAAATACATATGCAGATTTCTGGATTAGAAGATGACAGTGATTGACGTGCATGTGCTGTTAGTGTGCAAATCCCAGAGTTTTGTCAGGATTATAGATGATAAAGTAGGTAATTGGTCTTAGTTAAAGAATATGTAAAATGTACCATTGACTTCGGCTGTCTTTGCCCAGATTTTTATTAGCTTTTTGTTTACCATATTCATACTTAATTATGCATATAGTCTGAGGACAGCTAGATCTCCTTTGTAAATTTATGTGGCAAAATTTTAAATAGAGGCCTTATTAGAGTATATGCTTGTAACATGTATCTTACTACTGCAAAGCTGCATAGTCCTGATTTTGAAAACTATTTAAAGTCAGCCCTTTGTTAAAGCCTGCTTTTTTATATGTGACTCTTTTGTGGTTTTAATAGTTCTCTTGCTGAGAGGAAAAAGGACTTCACATTTTGTGCGTGTATCTAAATTATGCCTTCATGATTTCATTGTGATATGTTCAGTTCTATTTTTATCCTGTTTATATGCCTCACTTAAGTCACTTTGAAACCCTTCTAACAATGTAATACTTCCATTAACTGTCATCAATACTTGCAAACAGGAGATTTATAGAAGTTGGGTAACAAATACTTAAATTATTCCTCAGAAATGTCTCAAAGAATATATCACAGCATTTTTACCAATTACCTTAGTATGTAAGATGGTATGAATATTGATCAAATTTCAGAATTGAGCCTCTGTATTTTGAGAATGTAGTGAAAGTTAACCACAGATTGTCATAACTTATTTGCCATGTATTTAGTCAGTGAAGCGTGAAGGAATGTAAGAAGTCTATGGAAACTTCTTATTTCATGTTGCAGAACTTTTAACTGTTGTTTTCGCAGAACCATCTTTCTTCAAACAGCTTCATGGGCCAAGGGAAGTTCTTAGGGTCTGTGGAAGGGAGGTGCTGTTGTCTGTCCAAAGCAAAAGCCACCGTGTGTGCTTAATCCCAGTTTTGCAAGCATTTGTTCAATACCTGCATGCTGCTCATTTGTACGCTGCTAGTGCATGCGTCTCCAAGGAAGGTGATTCAAGTGTATCTCAATATTAGAACTAACAGATTCAGGTTTTCTGACAAGCACTGACTACCATTCAGATTTTAGCAATAGATTTTACCTCTGTTTGGGAAACAAAGTGGGTTTCATAGTAATGACTTGTCTCAACTATTTACTAACTGGTATAAGTAAAATTTGCTGTGGTGTTTGGGGATTTTTATTTTTACTTTGGTTTCTGGAGAAGACAACCTATTTTATTATTGTCTTTGTGTCAATGAGCATGCCTTAGCTTCTAACCAAAACCAGAGCTAAAGGTATATAAAATGTTTTACTGGTCTCTCAATATTTTCATACAAAACTACATCAGACTCTTCTAGCCGATCCAGGATGATTGCTCTTCAAATTTGCAAATCACTGCTTCATGGGGGCAGCCACATCAGGAAAGGGCAGAGGGGGCATGAGGGGTGGGGAAGAATGGCCTTTTTTTCTAATTAAAAAAGGGAGGGGGGGGGCAAAAACCTGTTGTCTCCCTTTAGCAATTAAAAAATAATTATTTACTGCCTCGTCTATGACAATGTCTAAGTGCACAATTCAATTCAACAGAAATAATTTACAAACAGTTCTGTTTTCTGACTTTTGGAATAGAAGTTATCCATTGTATTCCATTCCTTAGTCGAAAAGCCCTGAGTTCAATATTAATGCTAATAGAAGGCTATGAGGTTGAATGTACAAAGAGGAAAACAAAAAAAATACAAGAGGAAAAGGAGTTCATATTTTCAGGAGATCTGCATTTAGTTACAAAAAGACTCTGTTCTTTTTTATTTTGTTCTTTTAGTCAATTTTCAAAATTAGGCTCTGGTACTGGCAGTGGATTTTAGTAGAATTTATGCATTGCATGCAGAAGAGGAAGTATACAAAGTATGTGTGTGTATATTAATTTTTTAGAGCAAATCACTTTAAAGTATGAGAATTGCACAAATCCCAGCCCTGTAAATTAAAGGGGGGAAAAAAAAAGTAAAAGTTTCCACTGCTGTAGATCCACGAGAGTGTGTAGAAAGAATGAAGGGGGGAAAAAGAAGAATCACAGAATTATTGTTCTTTCCCTCTGTCTGTGTCATCTGTGCTGTTCAGTCCCCCCCCCTTGCTGAATGACAGTGATTGATTTGTTTATGTGTTTTGATTAGGAAGGTAGGCTTGATGTTGCTCCAGTTGCAGATGCTGGTGTTTGTGAGACAGGAGAGGGCATCTTGCTCAAAGTCACAAAAGGAAAATTCTGTTTCAGGACTCTGACTCCAAAATTAGTTCTGTCCGCTTAGTTCCCTCCTTGCCCTGTGAACAGCTTGCTTGAAAAATCAAGTAGTATCCATTTGTGCTCTTGGTTTTCTGCGAGAAAAAGAAAAAATATATTAAAAAATAGGATATTGATCTGGATGGCTATCTCAATATGTAATACATTAACAAATGTGCCTTGTGTATTTCCAGTCTTTTCCTTGCAGGCAGGATCACACTTCTTCCATTTACTTAAAAAAACCCTCACAAACACGCTCTCTCCCTGCATGCCCCCCCGCCAAAAAAAAAAAAAGTGTGACTCTATTAGTTCAGATCAGTTGTACTGTCTCAGGGAAGCTAGAGGGGGAATTGGAAATGCATCCACTGTAACTCTTGTGTAAATTAGGCTTTTGATCGTTTTGATAGGAGATAATTGCTTAAACATGACAGTTAATTTGTGTTTTGTGTTCCAATGTAGAAGCTTCAGAGAAAGTGTGTTACAATGTGTACAACTGACTTTAGTTGAAATTTTCTTGACTTTATACCAGAGGCATTTTTCTCTCATTTTGAAGTACAGTATTCTACATAATTTTGCAGTATGCTAATACAGCACTCTGTGCAAGGAATAGAATCTTGGTTTTAGTCTTGTTTTAGAAGTTGTTGGCAATGACCAATGCTATAAAATGTTACAAAATTGGGAAATTGTAATATGTAATACCTGACCTTCAGTATATATGGTCAAAATATCTTAGCTGAAATTAGTGTTTCCAAGCAATGAAAAACACAACAAAATCTATTTTTCTATCGATAACCTATAGATGGATTTGGTTAAAAGACTTTTTTTAACACCTCTCTGTCAGGTGTATTCATTTGATATAGTATATGGATGATTACAAACAAATATATTTTTACTTTGCAATAAACCCTATAGTAATCCATCCTCAGATAATAAATGGGCATTAGCTTTCAAAGAAATAGGAGATGAGTGAATAATAGTCTTTACAGTTAGGGTTATGAAAGAAGAAATCCAGGTCTTCCCTGTTAGGGTGTCTGAATCAGTCCGTAAGTTTTGGTGTTTGACATAAACTGGAAGTAAAGAATTGAATTTAACATAACACTGTGTTACTACACCTCAGTCTTAAATTGTGCTTGTGCTCAGAATGGTTTGAATAAACTCAATCTCCATGGAATCGATGCTGTGTAATTAATGAGAAAGTACAAAACCACTGTATATTTGACTGCACTTACTTTGGTGTTGCAGAAGAAATGGAAAAGAAAGGAAAATATCTGAAGAGAGCAAAACAAGCAAGGAGCTTCTGTGGTGTCGGTTTGTTGTAGCCCTTTGCGGTGGCTCTGTGTCCCGCCGTGCCATGTCCTGCCCCATGAGGAACAGCCATGCTCTGGGGAACCCTCATGGATATAGTCAATGTGTTGAGGGTCAGCAGTTCCCTGAATGCCCTACCTCACTGTCGTGCTATCAGACAGCACTGTATTTAGATCTAGGAATGAATTTTAAAGTAGCGCCTTGACCATCTTTTAGCACCTTTCTGCAAGAGCATGGTGGTGGTTAATTTATATTTGAAAAGATACTTTTAAGACTCAGTGTGCTTTATCATTATTCATAACAACAGAAATCTCAGCGATATTGAAGTGGTCACTTTACAGAAACATGGCGGCCAGACACTGACTTAGAAAGAACACCTTTGCCACTTCATCATTATGAGAAATGTAGCCTTAATGAATCTTAAGACCCGAAGCAATTGCATACAGTAGAACAAGTCTAAGGAGAACTGTTAGGCTTGAGAAAGCACTCATAATTTATGCCCCTTGTTTAATGTTTATCAGTTTGGATTTATGATTTATGCCACAGTCCCTAATGCAGGCAGTGAGTGTGATGGGGCAGGTTGCTCTACAGAACCCATCTCTGGTTCCTGGTGGTTCTTATCACCCATGCCTGCAGGGAGCTGGTGTCACCAGGGACATGCTGACCAGGATAACAGCACTTCAGCATTCGGAGAACAAGCATAATTTACCCTTGCCGTGCCTATCTTATAATCACTCTACTTGTGAACAAAATTTTTAGCAATAAGTATAACGGTATGTTATAATATCGTAAAAAGTAAGTTTAATCTCGGTTTATGGCTATGGCAGAGATCCTGAAGCACTACCTCTGCTGCTTTTCCTGAATAAATTTACTCTCCTGTAGTTGTAGGTTTTGGTTACTGGACTGAAAGCTCTGCATAGATGTCAGAGTGGTGCTGTATATTAAAATATATTATTATTCTTCTTGGTACCATAGTATGACATATCTGAAGTAAAAGATTTTTAAAGGCACACATACATCTTCCTGAGAGACAGATTTTTGCAAATCTGTCTCCATTTACTCTCATTAGTATTAAATCAGTACAACTGATAACAAATGTCAGACTCTAATGTTTCTGGTGAGGCAGACCATCTGCCTGTTTCATAATATGAACATTTATACTTACAATCAGTATACTTCAACAACTGCCTGAAATGCCAGGTAGTAATGTCTGTTATTTGAGGTCTCTGAATACATTATATGTATTGGAATAATAATTAACTCCATGCTTTCTGGCAAATGTAGTTATTAAAGGAAGTTTCTTTCTGTGGATTGCTCACCTCCTTTGAAAATGCCGTCCTTCTCTTAGCCTCTGTTCTATTTCTCTGGGATTGTTTGTTTCTTACCAATGTGTTTATTTTTCGAATTAGTTAGCCTATCTTTGAATAACTGAAGTTCGCAAAGGCTGCTAGTCTATCAACCAAACTAATGTTGTGATACTGGAGCAGAATCATGTTGCTAGAGACTTAACAGTTTGTTTTGACAGAAAGTTTTTGATTAAAAACAAATACTAAACAAACCAAAATAATACAAATATTTCTGAAGTCCCCTAATTAAAGCTTTCAGGACTACAGTGTAACTTGCTTTTCTTCTGCATGGGGCAGTGGAAAGTGAAAGATGAACTGTTTCACATGACTCAGTTTAGTCATCCTTCCTGTATTGATGCATGTGCTTTTACTGGTACGAATGGAAGCTAATGTACTTCAGTCTCCTCAGTTTTCCTGAATTTGACTTCTTCATATCAGCAGTGGAAATCCATGTACTTGTAGCAGACACCACCAGTTCTCAGTTCACATTGCCATTCCATGTGCTACAGCTACCTGAAAGGAGGTTGTAGTGAGGAGGATGTTGGTCTCTTTTTGCAGGTAAAAAACAACAGGATCAGAGGAAATGGCCTCAAGTTGTGCCAGGGGAGGGTTAGATAGGTTATTAGGAAAAACTTCTTCATGGAAAGGGTTGTCAGGCATTGGAACAGGCTGCCCAGGGAAATGGTTGTCATCATCCCTGGAGGTGTTTAAAAGACTGGTAGATAAGGTTCTTAGGGACATGGTTTAGTGGTGGACTTGGCAGTGCCAGGTTAATGGTTGGACTCAATGATCTTGAAGGTCTCTTCCAACCAAAACGATTCTATGATTCTGCGTTGTGAGAGTGCGGTGAAGGCACCATGTTCAGGAGAGCTGGGCTGAGGATGTTCCTGCTCACCTCCACAGGACCACAGGAGCAGCGAAGGGTTTATTACCATCTGGTTTTACAGAAGTGCTGTTTCACAGATCGGTTGCCCAGAAAACAGGCTATGCCTATCACTTAATTAGTCATGAAAATGACTGGCAGAGATGAAGAGAAGATGGGAGAGAGATATCTCTACTGACGCTAGTTTTCCTCAAGCCCCTTTCATGGAAGAGGAGACTTTTCAGTGTCTTTTTGGCTGTGGAACCTATTGAGATTGCAATACAAAACAGGGGTGATGGGTGGTTTTTTTTGAGAATGATATCGGTATGCCTAAAAGGAAGCTGGAGAATTGTAGTGCATTAATAGCAAAGCTGCATCCAATAGAAGGATTTTTTTGTCACCATGAAACACTGTAAATAAAATTAATGAAAAGATGTTAGGTGTATTCTTTATTCTGTTTTACAGTAACCTTTTCAACTGGAGTATGAAAGGGTTGTTAGCACTATGCATTTAAGATAGAGAAGGTTTGAGTTTTTGCTAACAATACGTAAAGTGATCCCTGTATTTACTAAATTTCTTTCAAGTTGTCATCTTTCTCCATTGTCATTTGAGAATGGAAACTAAAGTAATTTATTTTGATTTCTCAAGATCAGATGACTTGAAATAGTATTTGACAAAAACTTTTGTTTTATTGCAGGGTTGGTGGTTCTTTTGTTGTCATTGTTCTGCTGGTTTTCAAATACCGGCAAAATTCCTTGTCCCACTTGTGGCATTATCACATTATCTCTATTTTTAACAAACTTTCCACTCTTTGCTGATTTATTCAGTGTTTTCAGAGCAATATGTTACATTCCCAGCTTTCATGTTTGACTTGGAAACCTTCACTGTTTAAAACTTGAAAATAAGCAATATTCATTCATACATTCATTTGTTTATCTACTTATACTGCAAGATTTCTTAGAGTATTATGTCTGAGTAGCTACGTGTGTCACTTGTAGGTTTGTATATAATGTATATATTTGAACATTTATTTATATATTGGATGATAGGTTTTTCTGTAAGTACTTAGCATGTGTTTGTCTTTATCAGTTGAAGCACAGTTAGGAATCTGTCCTGTAAAATAAAGGATCTGTATGCCTGACTCATCCAGAGTCTTGGTCTGACAGTGCAGCAGAGATGTCTTTTGTATACTGAGCATTAAAAATTTTTGGATGCCTCAAATCATCAAGATTTTTAGCAGAGGAGTTTTGCCAGTGAGAAAAATCAATTGAATGAAAATTTTGCGACATTACTCTAGTTCTTGATGTTAAGATGCTAAGCAGGAAGACTGGTAACTGGGATGCAGAGTTACAATCCTACAATAAAATCAAGGCCTGCAAGTTCTGCCAGCGTTCTCAGTGAGTAAATATTCAGGAGAATCTGCCATTCGGTGTTGAAGAATGTAAAAGGCAGCAGACATACAAAATTGCAGCAGGCTTCAAAGCTGTAGAGCTGCTTCAATAGAAATAAAATGTTTTAAATCACAGCAATATATCATATGCATATCCTCATAGAACACTTAAATGTAATCAAATTAGGATGTTACGGTTTTGTATGCTCTGTAATGTTGTGCATGTGATGTATCATTGTGATCTAAAACATTTTAATCTTCATTTATTCTTTTATTTTCCTAGTTTTCCTTCTTATGCCCATTTACTTCATCTCAGTAATAAAAAGGCAGCTTCTGATATTCCATTTTCTTATTTGTTTGGAAGGCAAAGTTTTGGCAAAAGGATGCAGGAGTTTTCAGATTTACAGGCCTGCTTGTTAAGATGTCCTCTGCTTACTTCATGTAAAAACTGCAAGACTGGGGAGGATTCTCCCATTTTTACCTGCAGCCCATGTGAAGGACATACCCAACATATATATGCTGTAAACAGATGTATGAGTTACATGAAGCTTAGAACCTAGATCTGTTCTCCGGGCTGTGGAGTTAAGCATCCCCCAATGTTCAATGAATACCTAGACAGTAAAAAAAATAACGTTACAAAAATTTGCTGTTAGTTAAGACTTCTTTCTTAATAAAATACATAGTATTGTGTTACTGTTTCAAGTAGATTTGAGCAAGTTCGTAATGTTGTTCTGTCTTCTCATTAATCATGTTATACTATTATATCATTATGACAATTATACCATATATTATATCGTTATTCCAGTATATATTTATTAACCATTTATATCTTAAGTGTTTCCTGTGATGACAATTTGGTTTCTTCAAGTAATAAGTATATTCTGTTAAATCCTTAGTTTAGATTATCTCCTTGCTTCTCTCAGAAACTGTTCAGGCTCTGAGAGAAGAAATTTTGGCATACACCTAGCTGCTAGTTAGTCAGACATGTAGAGAGTCTTGAACGTTGGCTTATTCGTGAAATGTACAGCACCAATTAGAGCTGATATGTACTGACAAGTGATATTTTCACTTCACAATTCTATCTATTTAGATAATTGAAATAAATGGGTAAATGTACCCAATACTTGGAGTGAGCTTGCTTACCTGCTGCTTTGCAAGAGTTGGCTTAGATTGTTCAGTTAATAAGTTTTTAAAACGTCATATCTATAAAAGGCCTGATATAAAATCCTCTAGAAACATTTTTATCATGAATTGTTTGTTAATGAAGAGAGAAGATAGTCAGTGTTAGACCTTACTCAGTCTTTTCCAAAATGCGTGTTAAGAATTTATATTTGAGATGGACCTAACCCTGGATAATGATGACTGCCCTGAGGAACTGTGCAATCTCTGTTTGCAGGGGTTTCTTTTTTTTTTTCCTCCTTAAATAACAACTACGTTTCTACAAATCTCTCATCCAACTGCCTATGCTTTTATTGTGAACATTTTTCTACATATCTCTACATAAAAAAAACCCAACCAACCAACCGGAAAAAAAAAAACAAACCCAACAACCAAACAAACCACAAACAAAAGGAGGTGTGTATTTGTTCACTTCTTATGTGATAAGACCCTTGCTCTCTCAGGTCCCTCTCACAAGGGTCACTTCTTGGCCATCTGTTCTTTCCTATATACCACGTCTAAACTGTAGTGCTAACTGACAGTTATGTGCTTGTGATTCTCAGCTGTACATGTTTCTTGACACCTTTAATGACTCTTCTCTGTTCTCTTTGCCTGCTTGTGTTGACTTTCCCTCTAAATACTTCACATAGATGTGCTTCTCCTGGGGACAAATCAACTGTTCTGCTTGTAGAGTTGCTATTTAGACTTTCTGTGAATAACCTTGCTATCACATCTGATCAGAACTTCTCAAGTGGTACCTTTTCTCTACCTGCAAATCTCATTTGCTATATGTAACACTAGCATTTTTTAGTACATTGTGATCTGAACTTTGTCTCTTGACAGCTTCATTTCTCTCTGTTCCTTTGTCTCCATATTTGCTGTGTGTGAAAGAAGCGTTCATACTTTTTCTGAGTGTCCTGTAACTTGGCTGGCTTCCAGTTAACTTGAGGGATCAATACAAAGCCATTCTCACTTGAAATTTAAATATGCCATCTCATATATTTTGCTTTCAGTATTTTCCTTTCATTTTGGCACAGATCTTAGTTGTGTGAGTTGAGCATATTTTAATAGGAGCTTTTGTATTGTATATATTGCTTCAACATAATTTTTAGTCTGCTTTCTTTCAGCTACTATGTCGTGTTACTTGGACATATAATTTTCTTAAAAATTAAAGCTGTTTGGGATTGTTTTTATTTGTTAGATTTTCAAAGGCTAAGTGCCCTTACTGTGATTCATACATGACTTTTCATACAGTCCTTCAATTTTTGGAGTATAACAAGAAACGAACTCCCTCTACTGTGATGGCTGTTTAGGGTGTTCCTGCATTACCAAGTGCAATGCTGAGGTCCTTGGCTAGTTGACTGGTTTAGGCAGTCACCTAGATAGAAGACTGGTGGTTCTAGGGATCTAGTGATTAATAATAAAGCGCACAGCAGCTCTAGCTCTGAACCTGAGTTTTACCTGTATTGACAGCGTATCAGCTCTTACGCCTGTAGAGATCATCTAATGATCCAGACATGCAGTAGTTCCTACTGTCAGATTCCAGCCTAAGGAAGGTATGGGATTTTTTCTAAATGTCAGGTGTTAAAGCATTTTGGAGATTTATGAATGCAGGCAAATTGTTCATTAGCGTGTTGTTGCTGGCTACAGCTGCAGAACTTGGAAAGAGGTGACCAGCTATGCAAAAGTCACAGCGTGTTTGGAGGCTTGTGTTTGTTTCAGTCACAATGTTTTAACATCAAATGTGAGCTAAGGAAAATCAACTTTTACCAAACTTATGTCTACATGTCATGACAAATTCAGTTAGACTTCATTGACTGACCAGAGAGTAGCTCTGAAAGGTGTTACACTTTGAAGTTAATTCTATCCAAACCTTTACAAATGTTAGAAAATTTTCAAATACAAGAGACACATTTTCCCCAGAGCCTTTGAGACACCTTTAGGTCTCCTACTTTGTTTGAAAGCTTAAAGTTTCCTTTTTTGTTGAAGCTTCTTTCCACTTTAGTGTTTTGTCTACCATATACAATATTTTATTATTTTAGCAGCATGCAGAGGTTTGTAGGTTTGTTGGGTTTTTTTGGTTTTGTGGGGTGTTTTTGTCTGGTTTGTTGTGTTGTGGTTGGTTTTTGATGTAATTTTGTATCTCCGTAGCAGCCACAGTGCATTTAAAGTGTTATAAACTGGATAATATGTAGCTTGTTTGAATGTCTTGGGAATTCCCTTCTATATGCTGACTGTGGCTTTTTTTTAAGTGGGTTTTTTTTTTTAATGTGTGTTAAGTTCTGGGTTACACTAAGAAATCTAGGAAAAAATTAGATCTGATTTTATATTCACTATTTCAAAACAGGTTGTATAGACTTGTGGAAAGGGGATTGCTGTTACATGCTTTTATTCTAGTCTTCAATGTTTTTCTGGTGTGGACAATTACCATACTAGGTATGAAACTTACGGGTGTGTAACCAGGGTGGCAATTCACGATCCCTTCAGCTGCTGTTTGAAAGGCAGTGTGGCAGGCACTATATTTATTGAATCGAGTGACTGCCTTGGATATCAGAAACATGTACCAAGTTGCACTGCGTTGTTCAAAACTACATATGCTGCAGGCTAGTTTTACAATACGTGGCTTAGTTGTTTAAATCTGGGAAATGCCAGGCAAAGTGTCATCTCCAGGACATAGATTATAGCAGCAGGGATGATTTCAGTATGTCTAGTTGGTATTGTAGTCCAAGCTTTTATGTTCAACTAACAGTGGACACTGGAGCTTTATGATGTTTCTACTGCTGTCATACACATGTATTTGCTGTCCCACTTGCAGAGCAATCTGCTGCTGGTGGTGAAAGCAAGCATGAGCAGGGACTAGGCAGAACACTTTTATCTCCCATGAGGTATGATCTTAAGAGTTTGGGGTGTAGAGATGATGTTTCGAATTTACTGTATGTCGTAGAGCCATTTTCAGAGTACAGTTTGGGAGAAAATTCAGTTTGACTTGAGGCATCCCGGTCAGTTTGGGATTTAAGGATGCGCAGGGCCATTTTCATGTATGTTTGTACCAACCCCATTTTATAAGGGACAACAGGCATGCTTTGGCCATTAGCAGTAGGGGGCTTTTCCATGGGAAACTAGAAACTTCCACCACTTTGATCTGTTTCTACGAAAGAGTGAGCAGGTACATATTATATGAGGCCATAAGGAGAGTGCTTATTTCTCACTATCAGTGTGCCTGGGTGACTGTACATGCATAGGAGCTCACTGATACTTTCAAGTGTATTAGTTCCTGGTAGGAGCAAGTAGTCTTCTGCTAAGTGATTATATTTTTCACCTTCAGAAAGGGGCTTTTCTCTGCTGTCAAGAATATCCTTGGTCCATTGTCACTATCCTGCACAAGAATGGCATGATGGAGAGACCAGCAAGTCAGTGATACAGCTGCAGATTTGGGGGAGGAAGACGTCTTTTTTTTTTTTTTTTTTTCATTCCATTTTCCCTCTCTGTCCTTTTGAGCTCTCTCCTGCCTATCACTTCCATTTTTCATCATGAAGTGATGATCAACAGCCTTGTCTGCCAGTATTTCAGGAAACAAACTACTGCAAAACCTACACGCAGGGCAGACACAGGCTGATACAGGTACTAGCCATAACCCGCAGTCGTGAAGAAGGAAACCCAAGACTGTTCTTTTTATTTCCGCATTCTTCATTCTTGCTCTTTCCCTAAGATGGTTGCTCTGACAGTCAAGGTAGCACATAATGCACATCAAGGTAACCCTGCTGTCTGTAGGACTTGGATGCAGTGCTGCCCGCTCAGCTCCCCTGGCTGCTCACGTTGCTCTTACCCAGTGACTGGTGTGTCCCTGGCAGCACATTCTCCCTCCTCCTGGCTTGTAGGTGGCAGGGCCGTAAGTACCAAGCTTTGGTACTTGCCATCACTTTGTCATCAAAAGTGTAAGCAGTCTTCTCAGCTCTAGAGTAGCCACTGTCATCCTTCACTTCCTACTACATGGGCGAGAGATTTTCCTACAGCTAGCAGCTGTGTGTGTTGCATGTGTTTCCATCTGCTGGAAGATGCTGTTGTAAACAGTATCACTGTAGAAGTGTCTGGCAGCTGCGCTCTGAACAATGCTTGGGGTTTGGCAGGTACTCTTAGCATTCACAAAATTAAAAGTGCTACATGCCTGTGACGTACTGGTGGAGGCTGCAGGACTGGTATCCACGTCTGGGATTCGTGAGAGGGATGAGCCTTCTCCAGCCTGGACAGGAGGATACCGGTAGTCTTACTGTTCTTGATACCTTTTCGTGACCAAGATCAATGACTATCAAACACTTGGTGTTGATACGGAGAAGATTTTTTTAAAAATCTAGAATTTTCCTGGAAAGCATAAAACTTTAATAAAGAGAAAGGAACTTAGGTGATATTTTTTCTGCATAGCTATGCTATTAGTCATCAATAAGCAGTTTTTACTTTTCTTTGCTTTTTCTTTGCTTTTCTTTCCCTTGCCACCATACTTGGTATAAGTCTTCCTGCAAGAGATTCACACAGACTCTTCAGCAAGCTTCATACAGAATATAAATGTAGCAAGTATTTCTAGTGATCTAAACTTATTTATTAATAATTAACAATATTTTTTTTTAATTAAACTAATGGAAGAATCCGTAAGCTTGGAAAATCTTACATGCAGTGTCTTCTACCTAGTCTGTCTAGGCATCCTTTACCTTTAAGGCAGCTGTAATGCAAGTATTTTGCTAGATTGTTCTTACAAAATAGGCATCTCCAAAGAAGTGTTGATTCAGATGTGTGTTCTTCTGAATATTCGTGAAATGAAAAAACTAGAACTGATGTTTTTCACGCTGCTAAAATTCTACTTGGCTCCTCAAATCTAAGGATTATTCTTTTCAAAGGGATAGCACACATATGTACTTCTCTTAAACCTTTTTCTTGTTTGTCTGTTTCCATTGCATTCCAGCTTGAAACATATTTGTGCAGGGATAATGACATAGACCAGGACTCTGTCCCTTACTTATTTGGTACTAAATATCTCTTTTAACTTACAGATTTAGTTTTAAAAGGTCTCTGCAAAGTTAAAGATGGACTTTGCAGAGTATTGTTAAATATATAAAATCCAAATGCAAATAGATTTTGTTGAATTGTGTTTGATTTTTCTTTAAATGTAATTTCTCTATCAGTAGTAAAAATAATATAATACTGGAAAAAATATTTGCAGCTGAAGTAGATGGGGAGATACAAGGCATTTGAGCAGAAAGGTAATCTTGCTGCCAACAGTTCTCAACACAGTGTTTTCTACCTTAGAAGTGGGAATTAATAGAGTGAATTCATCAAAATATCTTAATTAAAGCTGTGGTTGTGATTGTCTCTTTAAAGCTAGGCATTGATAAGATCCAACACTTAGAAATGGATTTTTTTTTTTTTAATTCTTGTGCCATTCTCAAAATTAAGATTGATGTGATCTGCCAGCATATGACCTCTACAAATCACAACACTACTTTATCACTTGATCCTTTTTCTGAAGAAAAACTATTTAGATCACACAGCTACCATCTATTGCTATCTTGAAATCGATACATTCCTTGTAAAATTCTCTACTTTCTGGAAGTTACTGTAAATAAAAAGGTGTGATATGAAAGTGATTTCTTCAGAACAATTGTTGTCAACATAAGATTTGATAAATATATTTGAAACAAAACACTGATTTGAAGAGTGAGATATTATGAAGTTATAAGCAGTAGATTTTATTTTGGAAGTATTGAGATGGAAATATTTTTTCAGTAGGTATGATAGTTATCTTATTCTGTATGTCTTAAATAATAAGCAGTACACGATTGTAAACCAGCAACATTGTGTGTTAGATAAATAGGCTTTTCAAGCTGAACAAAATACTTTCTGCATATGAAAAATCTTCACTTACCTATAGGCTTTCCATTTTTTTTCCAATTATTTCCTGAGTCCTCTTTGCTTTTGCTGACTTGATCCAGAAAACCTGAGTGTTTTGTAACTGCTGTTAATAGTGTTAATATAATATTTAAACATGCTCTTTCTTTTATATGCACTGATTCAGGTCTGTATTTTGTCTTTTTCAAGTATGTGTTATGGCATTAACAATATGGAAATCATGGCTAACCTGTTTTCTCATGTGTTTTCCTCATAAGTATGACCTCAAGATACCACCTTCAACAAATGTTGGTGGATTGCCATGCTGAGTTTTGCAGCAGTAGCCGCATCTGGATGAAAGACTAGCTGTAACTACTTTATTGGTAATATTTTTTGTTTTCACTGAGTTCTTCCATGAAAAAATAATTTTAAAAATACATATTTTTCATATTTACACCTCTTTTAAAATACGAATTACGCTAAACCACCATTTTCCACCAGAAGGGAGTAATCTCAACTGGACTTATTTTTTTGTTTTTCTTCCCCCTTTTTTTCCTATTTGATATTGAGGACGCAAGAATTAACAAATTCCCTGCAGCATTCTTCGAGCTCTTACAGAAAATGGGGTATTAAACCCAGCACTCGCAGTCTGCGAGACAAACTCCCTCAGACCATCAGGTCCAAGCGTGCTCTGTGATGTCTTAGGTGCTTCATATCATTTTTATTTCCTATCACTTGCTTGATGACACTTATTGTCCGACATAAACTATCATGCAGGCACACTGAGGGTGAAAGAGACTGGAGCCAAACCGTAATAACTCACCACCCCCAAGGGAAGCCCTTCCCTGAGCTGTGCCATGTCTTCTACTCCTCTCACCAGCTCTGGTGTAGAGCACGATGAGATGCCTCAGCTCACTGACCCAGTGCAAACCTGTTTCTTCAAGTTGAGAAGCGTCCACGTGGGAGGGCAGAAGGAGAGTTTTCCTGTAGGTTTCCCTGAGCAATAAAAACTAGTTAACAATGAAATTTTTAAAAAAGCAAGAGAGAAAAAGTATGTTTGCAATCTACTTGCAGTGAGGTTAAAATTATGAAATTGCCCATTTTTCAACTGTCTGTGGGTTTTGTTTTGTTTTTTTTCCAGCCTTCATGCTACTTGCATATCTTACAGCTTTCCATAGGAGAGAACCTTATTTTAAGTGAACATGTGGAGTTCTGTAATTCCTCTTCCTGAAACCAGTGGGTTTTTTCCTCACATACTTCTGCTGTAGGCTCCTGAAAAATGAATCCAGCAAAATTAATTGGCTGATGTTCTAGCTCATCCTGATGTAGGACTACTAGATAATGCACTGCAAGTATATGAGTTGGGTAGAAAGGGAGTGGACAACCACATTTGGCAGTGGTCTCTTGGTAGTTTGCTTTAAGAAATGCTGCAGCATTGTGCTGGTGGGATATTCTAAAATATATAATAACGGCACTGGTCAGGCCAAACACTCAGCTACTTTAATATCCTATTTCCTGCTGTGCATATATGTGAAAAGATAGGAAGAAATCCCTGTTACTGGAGTTGTAAGAGACAGTGAATAGTGATATCTTCACTATCAGCTAATTTTGTTGCCTTGCTATTCACCTCTCGTTAGTTCTTAACACAACTCTCTGTGGGACCCTTCTCCGTAGAGAATACATTTATTTGTACCCTGTTTTGCTGTAGTCTGTCTGGTTTGTCTGTGGAAGTATTTTCCCTGTTAGACCATAGCACCTTACATTTTTTGAGCCTGTCTTGCTAGGAACATTATCAAATGTCGTCTTTATTATGTTTATTTTACTTCTGTAAAAAAATTTCTTCTAGAAATTTCTAAGCTCTACAAGAGAGAACTTCTACAGACATTTAAGTATTCTCCACTACATCAATGGAGTAATATATATATCTAGTATGCGTGTGTATAGATAGACAAACCAGGTATTTAACATTTCCTGACAACTACTGTTATTCTTTAAAAATGTGAATTTGATCATTGCAATTCAATGAGCTACCGAGCTACTTTGGAGTCTAAGACCTGCACCTTTTGTCCCTGGTGCAGTTGTCTGATGGATGTCTACAGGACATTGTTCTCAAATGTCACCAAATTGTTGGGTCAGTGGAGAGAAGAAGAAAAAAAAAAAGAATCCTCTGGCTGGATAAATTCAGACTTTCCCATTAGTCGATATCTGTGCTTTTGTGCTTTTATTGCATTTACATTCTTATGACTTTCTAATATTCTAAAATAGTTTTCAGTTTGCAGGGGTTAGGAGACAACATTTATAACACTGGAGATGAAAAATATCCTCTGTCCTCCTGCAATTATCTGATCATTCTTGTTTGTGATTTTTTTTTTTTTTCCCAAGGAATACCAGTCTTGCTGTGTGTAGGGAGAAAGTAGGTTTTTCTAGGGTAATATTGTAATATTAGAAGATCTTCTAACAAAAACATTGTAAAATACTTGCTGTTTTGCTTACCCCACACATTTTGAATGAAGCAAAAAAGGTTTTACATCCTCTCAATTACCCAGAATACTCAGGGCCACGTAGTTGGTCTTGTCTTCAACTCTATTGTCAACAAGCCATTAGAAAACCTTTGAAGTCACATTTTACCCCCAATATGACACACAGTAGCTACCCATGGTGTTCCTCGTTTCAGATTATGATCAAAATGGGACATTCAGATGATTTGCCATGCATGGAGAGTTTGGAGATCGCTAACAAGAAAGCAGAAATTGTTGTAAACTGAGTAAGCTTTCTGTGGGAAGTAGTGAGGGATATATACATTTCAGCAGGTCTATAAAAGCCTTGTGCAAAAGCCACATCGTTAATGAGCCCATTGGGTTCTGTGTCTATAGCATGTGCCTGAAATCCTTGTCGTCTTCGCCCGAGTTAAATTCAGTGGTTAGCAGCAAAACCTGGAGTCCATGGAGTGGGAAGATCTGTAGGAAGAGAGAGGATGCTCACAGCCCCTTTGCTGTGAACCTGGCCTGGGGGGGTTTGGGTTGTAGCAAACCCTGACCTGCTATGCAGGATGGGAGGAAAACCCTGCACGTCTTCTAGCAACTGCTGTGCTGGCTCCTGCTGAGAGAAAAATCAATGAAAAAGGTGTATAAATTGATAAAGATTCCAAGACTGGGACAGACAGGCTTATTTTGGCACATATAGGTAAATTCTGATATCTTTAAATGGTTTACATTTCCCGAGAGAGAGCTTCATGCCATAGTTTACATATTGTATCTTATACTGAAGGTTGTGATTTGTGATTTCCTCTGTTTGAAACATGGGTTTCAAAGCATTACGCACCAGTGGAGCTTCACTGACAAATATTTTTTACGCTAAATAAGCTAGTTATTATGTGTTCTTTATGCAGTTGTTCATAATGTAACTTCTAAAAAAATGGGAAATTTGCCATAAATCTTAATCTGTGTTGTCTATTAGGTTTGCTTTGTTGTGAAAAAGTGTATTTGGAAAACTCTTGAGAGGCACTATATGAACCTGAACAACTAGATATGAAAATATTAGGGGTTTTGTATTGGGTGCTTTGGACATTTTCATACAATTCTCTTCAAGATTTTTTTTTTAATAGAATGCACAACTTAATGTGGATTTTAAATTATTATGGAAGACAATTAAATAGCTGTGAAAGAAACAGCTATGGTAATTACATTTAGTTTCTGTACAGTATGTTACAAACAATGTTTTTTCCACACTCATCACAAATTCTGACTAATCACTCTAAGGTGAGTTGTCAAAGCTTATTTAAAATTGGAAGACTGGAATGTAAATCATTCAGCCAGCAAGGCAAATTTTTCACAGTGATAGGCTCTCTCATATACATAAGTGTGTGACCTTGACAATTGTATGTGTCATTTTGTTCCAGACATAAGACTCCTCACTATAGTAAGATTAAACTTATATGTATTAACAGGTTTAGTACCATATGGCTGTATAGGCATTCCAAAAATCTATTTGTTACTGGTTTTTATTTATTGCCTTTTTTTCCTCTGAGCCTGGGCCATGTTGCCCTCTTCCTCCCCCTCCAATAAAAATTAATGAACAATGCTTTTTATTGCTACAGGTAAGCTTTAATTGTCATAGTAAAAAGAGACAAGCAATTAATTTGTTGAAATTCTTCTATTTTTCAGCGCACAATTTGAAGTGTGAACATATTAGGAGAAGACAATGGGAATGTGATAAATAACTTAATACAAAATTTATTTGAGATTTCATGCTGACAGCCCATTCACTGAACTTAGAAACTTTAATTAATGATGCAAATCTTTGGCGTAGGTGTTTTCCATCATTCGTCAGTGTTTTCAAATTATTTCAGAACTTAGGTATGAACCTTAATGTGAGATGCTTGGTTTGAATTGTTGCTGACAGTTGTGCACATTTCCTAGATGTTTCTTTAAGAAATTCTACAATTCTGGTGGTAGTGTCTTACATTAATATTTGTTATATGTGCTGGCTGTGTTTTAACAACAAATTAGAAATATTTAATTGAATTTTTTTCTTTGTATAATTTGTATTGGTGCTTACTGGTATGAGAGATATAACAGCATAAATGAATTCTATATGGCAGTCATTATACCAACTGGTATTTCTTGTTTACAGCTGAAGATAAATTCTTAGCTCTTCATTTTTGTTTGCCTTTTTTTTAGTATGGTATGTATTGAAAATTACTAGTGGTAAGAAAGTCTGACAAAAGAATTCATGTTTGTGAGCACTGGTTATCGGTGTTCATTGCCGCAGCCCAGAAGGCCAGTGCTCTAGGCTGGACAGTAAAACCTACTGGTAGAAGTTTATTTAAATTCATTGAATTGAATGAAACACCTCTGCTGCTTGGTTTCCTTCCGCGCTTCACCAGTAGAAGTGAGAGAGAACCAAACTTTGACTCTCTTCCCAACAAGGAAAATCACCAAAAGTGTACAGAGCGTGATGGTGTTATTGGCTTGAGACAAAACATTGGGATAAAAGGAGTTAATTACTTCAATTTTGTAGTTAAAAGTCTTGGTCTAAATGGGAGTTATTGTGCCTATTGATCTGTCGAACATAGTCCATATTGAGCTTACCTTATTCTTTTACCTCTTGTTTATAAAAGCTAAATAGCTGCAGTACAAGCTGAACTTATGCTATGAATTTCTAGGTATGCCTCCTGTACGCTGGCTGTCTTACTCTGTGACAGCCTTTGGGGAGGTATTCTGTCCCAAAGAGGCAGGCTGGCTTCTAAGCCTTCAATGTGTGTTTAGGACAAGAGGAAATGATCTCAAGTTGCACCAGGGGAGGTTTAAATTCCATATTAGGAAAAATAGCTTCACAGAAGGGGTTGTCAGGCCCTGGAACAGGCTGCCCAGGGAAGTGGTGGAGTCACCATCCCTGGAGGTGTTTAAGAGACGTTGTAGGTGTGGTGCTTAGGAATGTGGTTTAGTGGTGGACTTGGCAGTGTCAGGTTAACAGTTGGACTCGACGATGTTAAGGGTCTTTTCCAACATAAATGATTCTGTGATTCTGTAGGTTGTGTGGCTAAGGAGAGCCTGCAGCTGCCTTTCCTGGACTGCAGCTCATATTATTCCTTTCAGTAAGTGCAGTAGCTCATCTGAAGTGTTCCCGGTCTTCTCCCTCTCTGTCAAATATACAGGCAGCATACCTCCCTGAGGTTAAAAAAATAAAAATAAGCAAAATATATATATATATATTCCTTAAGTTTGTAAAAATTGCTGTGTCATTTAGATTATATATAGTAGATGTAAATTATACCAGAAAAAAAGAGGCTTGAATTTTTCCCTTCACCAGACACGTAAGAATATCTTGTTATTAAAATCTTCTAGTACCTGATGTAATCTAGATTTACACATGCTATTAATGTAATTTTTGGAGAGATGAAGAGGTGATCATACGAAACAGCCAGGTATTCAGAATGCACTGTGACTGTGCGGATTACTCAGTTTTACAGAGGATGTTTGCAATGGGAGATTGCAGATGTGCAGCATTTGAGAGGTAGGAAGTTTATAACCAATTCAACTCCTTGTACAGCGTGCATCTGACAGTCTGTCTGGAATTGAGATGATTAGGGAGCTTTTAAATTAGAAACAGAGACTTTGTCCTGTTCTCAGAATGATAAATATCTATTTGTGGTATTTTCTCTCGAAAATATTGAAACAAAATTTATAGCAGATGAGTAAGTGCATACTGGAGTATTTTGGGGTTTTTTGGTGTGTGGATTTTGGTGTGTGTTTGGGTTTGTTTGTTTGTTTGGGGTTTTTTTGGTTTTTTTTCCTCTTGTTTGGTTAGTTATTTTTGTGTTTGTTTTTTTTGTAAAATTGTTCCTTTTCAGCCATGTTGTGGGGGAAGTGGTTCTGAGTAAAGGGTGCTTGGGAGGAAAAGTTCCCCTCCTCAGGATGAAGGGCTCTTGTTTTTTCTGCTGAAGTCTGAGAGAGGAGTTCATTGATCTCAATAATGAACACATTGAAAGGTACTTCAGCAAAACCAGGGAGACCAAATTTGACATTTTGTGATATATCTAAAGTTATTTGGCAAGAAGGAAGGAAATGGGGAAAACGATGTAAGGTAACAAACCACAACCTGCTAGACCTTATTTAAACAGTAGGTATTGGGAAGGGGGGTGGCTTGTTCCCTGCAGAGGATTTTCGGATTTTTGTTTGGTTTTTTTACTTATTGTTTGAGAGGGGAAACACCGTAATCTTTCATTCTCCCTTAAGTGGTCATCTTCCTTGACCATCAAGTTGATTTCAGCCAGAGAAAGAAAAAATGAAATAGATGGGTAAAAAGATGCTATGCTCTGCTGTATTAACTGGCAGATTTTTTTATTGTCAAAGAATACTCTTTCTCCATGGTTAGACACAAATTTGTGGTTCAGGGCAGCAGCTTTCAATTGGGTGCATGCTAGAGTTCAATAAAATTTCAAATTAAAAAAGTTTTAACCAATCATCTTTCTTTGGAAAATGAAGCATCACTATAATACAGATCCTTTGCATATGTATGTAAAATAAGCTTTCTTGGCCTAATAAACATGTTACAATTTAGATGAAGGGAGGAGAAGATTCAAGTAAGCAGTAATTAATCCCTGACATGTTGCAGAAACTTGTCTTGCTCTGACAGATAAAATTGACAAATAAGACTTCATATTTTATGTGTATATATTGACAGCCTTCCAGTGTAGTTTTTAATCACAAGATTAAAGAGGGAATGGCAGTGAATTTGCAACCTTTTCAAAAAGGCCTGAAGGGGAGGGTTCTCAAGTGTTAGTCTTTTGAAAACAGGTGATTATACTGCTCATATTTATTTTTAATAAATGTTTTTCAAGTACCACTGTTCCTGTGCATCAGTACCAGATTGCCTGGTTACAAATATGTATGTTGACATCTGTCTATTTTCTAATTAAACATAGGCCTACTGTACATCAAGTATCTGAAATAGCTACAGCAAACGTGAGTGCTGGTGCCATGTGTGTATAACCGCTGAAAGTTGTCATTCCTTTGTGCTCCTGTTATTTTTGTACTCTAAGCTAAACAGACTAACTGCTGCTAAGAAGCTGTCAGGGGAGGCATGTCAAACACTGCGTGTATCATGCGATCGGACCAGTGCTGGGATGGAAAAGTCAGTGGTCGGAAGGGGGGAAAAGTGACCTTTTTCTCTCAACGTTGTCTTTACACTGAAAGGAACAGATGAATTTCTGCATTATTCACAGTATTGAAAGCTTATAATCGTTAGCAACGGTGGCAGCAGCAGAATATAGAGACAGGTTGTTGGGTTTTTTGTTAAAATGCCTGATTCTGAAGCCCATCAAAGGATTCATTTCACAGGACTCTCTCTGGGAATTTGAGTATTTAAGGTCTGTGGGAGTGAGGGCAGTTTCTTCCAAAGGATCAAGAAAGAGAATATTTTTTCTTCTTTTGTAGGGATCTGTGTTGAAATATAGGTCAATATTGATCACAGATCTTATGCAGTAATGGAACAAAGAAGCTCGATGAAAAGTATTTGCTATTTTAGCAAGTAACCTGTGTGAGTTGATTACAGTGTTAGTAGTAAAGGGGCTCTTTTAACCCGTAATATAATCTCAAACAAAGGTTTTGCATATGGAGAGAGTAAGGAAAAAGCATTGGAAAGTGGCAGGAGAGTTAATGATCTACAGCTCCCAGGAATCCAAGTTTGTTTTTTTAATCTACCAAATCTTTTACTGTTCTCTATTTGCTTTTAGAATCTATTCCTTGTGGATGGAAACGCGTGCTTTATTGAATCACTCGGAATCTTCTTAAAAGGGCACGTCACGGATAAAGAACTGAGAATTTCATAGTAGCCCAGTTAATGTTTTAATGTCTAATAGTCCATAGTAATGTAGAAAAGCATCTTTAATAACACATTTTAAATGGTTAAACAAAGCTTCCAAGTGCCTGATCCTTTTTGGGGTTACGCTCCCTCTTAGGGTGTTCCTCTGTGTTGTGAAGGTGGAAAGAAAATGGTGGGTGGGGGTGAGGCGATGTTTCCAAGATATCCTCAGCATTCCCTGTCCTCCACCGCAGGGAGCATGGTGTGCATGGTGTTCGTGCTGGGGCTGGCTTCCTCCTTCATCTTGGTCCTCTTGGGGCTGTTTTCACATGCTTTATTGTAGCCTTTATTCTCATCAGTTCCCAGCTCAGGTTCTGAAAATTGCCCCAAAGCCTCCCCCACCCTCAGCTGATATAAAGGGCTTCTCTCTATTACCCAGTGACTGCCATAGGCCATCAGATTTTCCCTATATTTCCAGGGGCAGGCCAGGCAATAATTGCTTGACCACCTGGCAACTGTTAAAACCAGTTCAGGTCAAGACAACCCCAGCCAGCTGCTGAGACCCTGTGCTGCCAGGTTAGTGCAAAGCCTCTGGCCTTTCACTTGCAATGGCAAGAATCATACTTATTAGGCTACTTCGTATATAGAAATATAATTAAAGCTTTCTGAAATCATGAGCATCTGGCTCATGTTTCCTGTCTCAGGGAACTGTGTCGGTCAACACTACAAAATGCACTTGGAACAGACTGACTGAACTAATAGCTGCAGGTCAGAAACTTCTTATTTAAACCTGGCTAAAAAGATTTTTTTTTTTTTTTTCTGATGATAAAACTGAGTGTATACAAGCAATAAGCTAATGCTGTGCTGCCTAAGGAGAAAAGGTTGTGTTCTCCTTTTCTCCAAATCCTATCAAACTTCTTTGTGTTGCTCCTCTGGCTTTGTGACCCTCCTGTGTGTCCCACCAAGGTCCAGGTCCAGCAGCAGAAGGGTGGGATGGTCCTGTGCGTGGTCAGGCCTGGTGGCTTGTGGAGCCTTGGAGCACAGGTTTGCCCCTCTTGGATGGGCATTTGAACAAGGGCATATGCAAAGGGAAGAAGACGGGAACGAATGCTATTACAGTTGCTATTGCCCTTCCTCTTGCTTTTTCAAAAAACAAGAAAAGCTGTTCTGCTTGATCTTTTTTTTTTTTTTTCCCTAAATAAGTTTTAAACTGAATTTCTCATAAGCTGCTGCTGATTTGTGTTGGATTCCTACTCAGTCAAGAGAGAGAATGTAGACTCCCTCAAAAGATTCCCAAGTCATTTTTTCTCTTGTTGCGTGAAAACCTGAACTCTAGAATTTTATCACTAGGATTCTGCCAAATGATACTTTGTGAATCTGAATTATATCTTGTTTGCTGAAGCCAACCTGCTTCATGATTTTATGGATAAGGCATTCAGAAACTGAGACAGATTGCTTTCGAAGAAAATTGTATTGTGTCCCATGACAAGCGTGGCTCACACTGAACGGGTGTGCTTAAGCTTTTGGGACTGACATCCTACTGAGGTAAGATACTACTTCATTAGTTCCTTACGTTGTAGCTGTTACACAATCTGTGACACAACCTCTAATTCAACAATTCTGCAGGACACTCAGTGCCCTTTAAACTGGAGTCACATACCAGCCAGTAGTGGTTTTGTTGTTGTTGCCATGTTGTTGTGAAAGGTAACTAAATGCTTACATAGGAGGTGGAAGATGGAGTCTCACAGCAGTGGTTTTGACTTGCTGATAGGCAGTACTTTTCCTATCTGAGGCAGCAGCTCCTGATAAATCTGGCACCTCTGCCAAAAGCCACTAATTCCTCTTTCAGGTACGCAGGAATGTAGTCCTGTGGGGATAATGGGTAAAGCAATACAGAGCAATACGTAGTTAGCAATATTTTGCTGTTATTAGTGATGATGGATTTATTTCCATAATAAATTTCATTTTAATAGATAATAAGAATTTGGAGCCAATCACAGTTTTATGTTTTTCTTGCTCCAAAACCAGTATAGAATTTATCTCCACAATGGCATTTTGCGCATTTGACTAATTGCTTTGTTCCCTAGCCTTAAAAATTTACATCCATGTTTATTTGGATGGGGGAGATTCCCTTGTTTTTTTCAGGGGAGGAGGAAGAGAGACTATTTAAAAACAGAACTTACATAGTTATAAGAACATTCCTACCTTGTCCCTTCTTCCAGTACTCCTTCGTTATCTTGGTTCGATCACTTTTACCACAAATAACTCATTATTTTGAAGAGACAAATTATCAGCATTAAAGTGGTTTGGAATATATAATTGTTGAAGGGGTAAGGAAGTCAAATTAGTGACATAAATTTCACAAGCTGGCTTGACTTAGGTTAGCTACTTAGGTTTTTGTTATTTTAGCTTCAAAAGAATTTATAGTATAATAATACTGGCCCCACAACATGTCCTTCATAGGTGTTTTTTATTTATATATGTATATATGCAACATTTTTTAACATATGTATATTTCTATGCCTACATACACATTTAACTGTCTTTGTAACGTTCGGTTTAGCTTTCTAAGCATTTGAGAAGAAAGATCTGCACGTTAATTTAGATCTGATGGTTATGTGCCTGGTTAGGCCACAGAGCTATAAAATGTCTCCTCACCTTTACAGTCTATTTTTTTTTTACCTGCTTTGCTCTGGTCTCCATCACTATGTTTCAAACTCTCTATGCAAGTCTGTCACAGCTGTGCTTGGTGTTTGTGGGTTTTTGTGTGTTGTTGTTGGTTGGGGTTTTTTTGTGTGTGTGGTTTTTGTTTTGTTTGCACGACTTACTGTCTGTGTGTGAGAATTCTTGGATTACATATACTTAAATTCAGTTGTATAGTGATCCTAACTGACGTAAACGAATATTAAGGTTTTCTTTATCCCTCCTTTTTCCCTATACGAAAGGTAAACTCCCCAATACCAGTGTATATCTTAGGTTAAATCTTTTTCTTTCTGACACCTCCTACTTGGAAAGTGCAATTATAATAATTTACGCACACAAATTGTATTACTAATCCTGCCCTACAGCTCTGGAGCCCAACAAAGCAGTCAGTGCATGAATTGGAGGTGTGGAGTAGCCCTTTCATCGTTCCCAGCTGAATGAGACACGCCCCCCCCCTCCCTTCGTGAAGATGAGTATGTCTGGAGATGATAGCTGATCCGTGTGATCCCCTTCATTCACCCTGCTGGGGGTGCTCATCCTTTCACCTGGATGCGTTAAGAGCCCATGATATTCATCAGACCGGCTCCAGTCTCAGGGCTTATCTACATCAGTGGTTTTAAAAGTGCACTCCTCTGTCAGCATTGCTGCATCTGCATGATAAATTTTGCTAGCTTAAGCTATGGCTTCTAGTAAATTCAACTATCTTGGCAAAACTTTTCAGTACAGACTGGATCTGTGAGTACTAAGTGTTTTCAAGTGTGCTTATCAGCTGTGCAAATACAGAGACAAGATTTTGATGCCACCAAGTTCAGATGCGAGTGTCAGGTGTTTTCTCCCTTTTCTGATGCCTGTATTTCTTCATTCTGGCCCACCCCTCAGGAGTAGCAGAAGAATATCAGAATTCTCCTAGAAGTTTAAATGCTTCTGAATGTAGCTAATGCAACTGGAGGAACTTCTCGGTCTTTCTACTATGCTATAAGGTCCTTCACTTTAGGATGAACACAAGCCCCTCTCTACTCCGTTGTGTATATTGTGTACTTGGGTATTAGGAAAAATTTTGTCATAGAAGGGGTTGTGAATCAGTGGGAGAGGCTGCCCAGGGAAGTGGTTGACTCACCGTCCCTGGAGGTGTTTAAAAGCCGTATAGACAAGGTTCTTAAGGACGTGGTTGAGTGCTAGAGTTAGGTTATGGTTGGACTCAATGATCTTAAGGGTAGTTTGCAACCAAAATGGTTCTATGATACGAAGAAACCTTCCAAATCCTGCCTTCTTATGTATCTCATACCCTCTTTCTGTTCCCACAAAAAGTGTCTCAAGTATCAAGGTAATACAGGGAAAAGTTAATGCTTGGAAGAGCCTATATTGGAATGGTATTCATGCCCTTAACTATAGAGTAAGAAAATCAAAAATAGTCTCATATTAAGTACAAGGCTGTGCAAATAATGAGTTAATGATACTTCCACTCTGTTCCGTATTAAAATGGAATTGGAAATATTTGAAACAGGATGGAAATTAAACTATCTGCTAATCCACCCCGGTAGTCCATATGGACTTGTCTGAGGCATCTTAACTGTCACTGTGGGAAAGGTTCTCTTCCTTGTTCTGCTTGCGAGCCATAGCCTGCAATGCTCCTGGCTTTTAATCTTGCACCTATGCTTGCTAAACTTACTTGATATGAAATACAATAACATACAGTTTAGTTCTGGTGTAACTGAACTGTGGAGGGTCTCTACAAACACATATTAAATCAAAAAGTATTTCTTTGATAACTGTCAAATAGTTTCATTATTCAGTTATAGTTGATTGTCCATGTGTTTGAAGTCCAACTTCCCATTTCTTTTATTAAGAGACTTTTTAAAAATAGAAGTTTCCCATCCTTTACAGGTCACCTTCAGATCTGTTGCTGAAGTAAATTGTTACTTTAGTTAGAAGGATTTTTTATCTATGACTGTACTAAGAAATTCTGAGTATTATCTTAAGTGGGAATTTAAAAGATTTATAGAAGCAACTTCCATCCCCTCCAAAAGCATAATGTGAAGCTGCTCAACACTTCCTGTAGAAGCTTGTGCTTCTTTTGCAAAACCGGGATCTTGTGGCAATGAAGCATTTTTTTACAAGTCGACACTGGTTTCTGTCAGAGATGTGAGCGCAGTGGAGCAGGTGCTGTCATCGGGCTCTGCCAGCATCAGCTCTGCTGCATCCCTGCAGTAGAAATTTGGCCGTGTGTGGAAGCACAGCTGTGTGCCTTACCTACAGGTAACACACACGGGCGGAAGAGGAGGTCAGCAGGAGGTAGGTCTTCATCCTACTTCCCAGCTTCCTGAAGGAGGCTTTGCATTATTAAAGGTGGTTTGTTCTTTAAGTACTGTTATCAGAGAGGATCTTGGGGTGGTCAGCTAGGGCCGTGCCAGAGTAGGCTGTGTGGACACTTTCAGGGAGAAACATGGTCCTTTGAACAAAATTGCTAAGTACTGTGGGAAATCTTGTGTCTCACATAGTTAGCCAGATAACATTTTTAAATGCATTATTCTTTTGTTTGCCCTAATCAAAGTCTTAGTTGTGTTGAAACTAGAGACAAAACCTGGGAGGTAGGAGTGTAATGGGCTGATTACAGTACAGAAAGTTTTGGTATGACCTTTAAGGTAAGGCTAAAAATCTGACGCTTTGAAAGGGGTGGTTTGAAAGAGAGAACAGGGATTACAGAAAGGAGGTGATCCAGCAGGGCAAACAACCTCCAGCCTTTACTGTCGTGTGACGTTGGATGAAGAAGAGACAATCAGAGGTTGTGACAATAGGATACAGCTTCTGCAGGGGGGGAGGTGGGAACCTGGGGAGTAAAAAGAGAGTCACGACAGCTGATACAGTCTGAATAGATGGGATAATAGGGATTGCTAATGTAAACTTAATCAAGTTAAACAGTACTTTAGTGCATGTTATGTGGGCATTAGCTAATAAATTTTCACACTACTGTGTTAGGAGTGGTAAATGAATGTTGTGACAGTAGGAGTATACAATACTCATGTTTCTGTGAAGACTTGTCATTGTGCTTGAAACTCTGCTTCTTTGTGTCTGTGGTTTTGATTTGTTGCTGTTTTAAGAAAGAAAGGAGGGTCAAGTGATAAATTTGAACGAAACAGAGTTCTGGAGCATTAAAAAAATTGGCAGTATGTGTTATATGTCTTACTAGTCACTCTCTATTGAGGTGATTCACTAATAATTCCCCAGGTTTCCAGCCTGCAACGGTATCCTAATTATAATGTGACTGGAACTGAAAAATCTGGTTACCCATCAGACCATTGTGAAAAGAAAAACCTTTTCGTGAATGTCCTCTATTTATGTGAGGTTTCAACTTTGACCATGAGGAGCTGTACATGGAAACCAAGGCTGATGGTGCATGTGTATCCCATGTCACGCTACCACAGCAATAGCTCCAGCAGTTACCCTTTGCAATTCTTTTTTTCCCATTCCTGTGTGTCCTCACTGACATCCTTACTGCAATTTCCTCAAGTTCTTCTTTCATTTCCAGACGCCTTCACAATGATATTTTCAGCTCAGTCCTGTGACTGTATGCCCAGCTCTTGCATGTCAAATGTAATATACTTCATTTCCCTTATAGTGACTTCAGAGATGTGTTATTTTTGAAACTTCACCACTGTCAAATTGTTTGAAATTAACTCTGAGTTGTTGAAGGGGGAGTTGAATGATTGACAGCCTGTTCAGATGGTGAAGCTGACATACTGATAGCTTTGTTCTCCAAACAGAAATGCAGAAACCATTGTGCTGTGCTGTGCTTGGGGACTAGGGGACTGTTGCACCTTGGCTGATGCTGGTGGCTTCCTACGTGTTGTTCCTGTGTCAGGTTCTCCATCCCACTTGCTTTAGTTTTAAAAATCCCTAGATTCTGTGGCTTTGTTCTCAAACAAAAGTGAACTAAGCAGAAGAGCTCTGAGCAGGTGCAGAAGTAAACTCGAAGGTACTGTTCAAGAAGGAATTACACTTGCATAGATCAGGAGACCATTGAGAGAGGCTGAGGAAGAACCCGGGGCAGGGAGGGCAGGAGGAGAAAAATTTGTGTCAAAAAGATAGTGAAGGGAAGGAGTTGATGGCATAAAGGATGAGTTTCAAGTTAAAACAAGTGGAGGAAAGTGTTTAGGCCGTTTTAGTTACTGCTAAATAATGAGTTACCCATTGCTCACCCTCTCAGAGTTTATTACTTTCCTCTGAGGTAGACGAGGCACAAAGTTTCTCCTTTCTGAAGTTTTCTTTGTTCTTTTCCTCCACTCGGTTTTTCCTCTTAGACTCCCCTTTCTTTCTAGGCTTGCTATATCACTTCTTCTCCCCTACGTTGCTGCACTGGGCGCTGACTATTCTGTCTCCCTCCGCTTTCTGTCCTGAACTCATTCTGGTGTTAGTTTTTTCTTTATACTGCAGTATTTCTGCTCTCCTAACTTCTTTGCCTCTCCATCATTTCATCACATATTCTCACCACCCTAATTCTCTGTACAGGAGCACACCACATTATTTCACTCTTTTCGTCTTCGTCTTCCTTTTCTCACTTAGCTCTCTCGGCCTTTCAAGAAAAAATACATCTTATTCAAATCCCCCAAATTAGAGTCAGACATTTCTTCTCAAGAGCAGAGTTCATGACAATTCCTGCAAAAACTGTTCATCCCAAGGAGGAACAGCAATTGTCAGCGTAACCCAGTACTGAGTTCCTCCAAAGAGGCTGTTCTTGTTTGCGGAGCAATTTATCCGGTGTCTTAGCCCTCCCTACTCCCCAGTTGAGTTTTTCTGTGAGGCCTGCTTGGAAACTCAATAGCCAGCACAGCCCCAGGCTGTATGTGTGCATTGACAAGTTGTGTATTTACAGTTTTCTCTTCTGAAGGTTTGCAGCCGAGCTGTGTGGAGAGCTTCCAGCAAGCAGAAATAGTTGTAGCTCCATCTAAAATGCTGCTGTACAGTCTTCATACCCTCAAAGGAAATTGTCATCGGGAGAAGTACTCCCTGCGCTCCCATTGTTACAGAGGGTGCATCATCTCTTTCAGCCCATATGAGGAAAGGCATGAGGTGTTCTTCCCTTATTTTTTATTTTTCCCCCTCAAGGGTTTCAATTTTAAGTACTGGTAGCAAGATCATTACACAAACATCAGCCTCTATGACTAACCAGGACCCTGCAGAACTCTTTGTCTTGCTTATTTTCCTGACTCTTATTGCAGGAAACTTTTATAATGAACGTAGTGTACATTTATTTGTTGTTTATTCTGTCTATAATGAAGTTGAGAATTTTAGATAGACTATGTAAATGAACTTCTTGTTAACATCACATCCTGAAGCGATGGTAGATATGAGTGTTTTGTTCCCCTGACTGACGCAAAAAAAATGCTTGAAGAACACGCAATATTTTTACTGGTCTTCCTTTTTATTTTTTTTCCTTCTTTTTTTGTTTGTAATGTAGTTCTAAAATGTAGGTTTAGTTTGTGACTTAAGGAGGCTTTTTAAAAATGTTAGTTTGTGAACTGCCTGTCTGACAGGCCATCTGTTTCTCAGTCCCCCCTAAGAATGCTGACTTCAGATGCATCCTCTCTAGTTTCTGTGCTAGAGGACTTTTAATATTAAGAAGTGAGTTTCTAGGTATGATGACCTGAAATATCCATGTATTAAGAGTCATCAGTTTGACTAATGGCACACCATGGCTACAGATCATCCTAAGCACCTCTTCAAAGTGTCATTTTTCCAGCTCAGTTGATTTCTGACATATCTCACTTTATCAGCCATTGAAGTGGAAATTTCATCACTCTTTTATGCCTTTTGAGTTTTTCTTAGTATTTGTTTGTAATAGGTTTTATGGATGATTAGTTGTGTGAATTGTGAGTATTTTTTGTGTGTGGAGAGGAGATTTTCTTAATTTCTACATATCGCATTTAGGCTTTTTAATCTACTTGTTACATGTATCAGCTGTATTTGCTTTGTTCTTTCGCTATTAAGTGGCAGGCAAGTACTATACCTAGTACAAATTGTAACTAATGCAATATTTACATTAGTAAACAATTACAGACTAAAAGAAATTCTGATTTAAAATAATGACAGTTGCAATAACACATCTATAGAGCAGCAGCACTACTTAGACATTATTTTCAGCAACCGTTGTCAATGCTGAGAATAGGCATTGTCTTCGCTTGCAGCCTGTAAAATCCTCTGCTCTTATTTCAGAGAAAAGTTCAAGCTTGCTTCTTCTCCCAAAAGTCTTATGATTCTTACACTACTACATAAATGCAGGCAGTAAATCATGAAAGGAAATTTGTTGCTTATCTAAGCAAGTGTTCAGACTGTGTTTGTATTAATGGATCAGTGTGGAAGAATCAGTGATTCTTAATTCATAATAATAATAATTAGTAATAGAAATAATAGTAATTCAACAAGATTAATGGAGGCTTTTGAATGCAGCATGCCTAAGTTGTTAGATTTAGGTGTTGGGAGGGAAGGTTATAGTATAAGTCCCTTCCCTGGCTCAGTTTTGCTGGCCTCGGGGTGGGAAGAAGGGCTCGGCTCTGCTCTGAGCAGCCTCCTGCTTTCCTCACTGTTCCCTCTACTTGTGAGACTGGGTAGGAGAGGTCTGGTTTGACCTTCCTCATAACAGTATTTCATACTCTGTTACTGTTGTTCTGTAAGAAAGAAAACTACAAGTTTTATCCTCTCAGTTTTGAAACCTTTTCTGTTCCAGCACTGTATATATTACAGTAATGGTTCTTGTTATTCTCAAACCTAGTTCCATTTTTGCTTTTTATGTTTTGAGATGTCTAAAATAGATATACACATTGAAAAGGAATATAAGACACACTATAGTAGATCCATAAATCGACTTAAGCAGTGACATAATCTTTTCTGTACAATTATCTCTTCATTTTGATAACAAACATCTTTTATTTCTTACCTTTTTACTACTTCGTGGCTATGTAGTTTTAAGGTATCAAAGGACATAAAATATTGAGCTTCATTCAGACTTCTTAATCAGTTACTTTGGTGTTCACTGAACCAGCTTTACTACTGGAAGAAGGTTGTTCTAGTGAGAGATGGGGAGGGAGCACTGTGTACGTCAGGCAGGATTGCCATCCTGTTGCCAAACTGTAATAACCCTTTGGGGAACTTGGAGTTGAAGCGGCTGAATTAAATGCAATAATTTTCCATAACAGTTTAAAAGGCCTCCAGGCATGCTACAGTTGTAGCTGGGTGGTTTAGATAACACTCTGTAGCGTGATGCTAAAGCCTCGTTTACATGTTGACAATTAAAATATATACTACTTTTTATGTCTGCTGTACTTTTTCTATACTGCAGTGTAGAGCTTTATTTTTGAGGCTTTTTTACTGTAAAAAAAGATAAGTAACTGGTGTTTTGTTTGTTTTAGGTTTGTTTTTGTAGTTTTTTTTCCCTTTTCACTAGAGCAACTTTATTTCATGTTGCAATAGGTGATTAAGAGGAACTGCTGAAATGCTGTCCTAGGGAATTTTAAGTACAGAGTGGAACTTGTACTGCTGCATCAATCAGCTTTGTTTGTATCTGAGACTTCAGTCATTGAAGCTCCCACGGTAGCTTCAACACTTGTGTGTCAATGTGCCTTATGCTCTGTTTTGATGTTTACACTTGGAGTCTCTACAACACTTAAAGTAAAATAAATATTTTTTATTATTTACTTGTTTTAGTTATTATTTGTACATACCTCATCTGACTTGGTAATTAAATATTGTGCTGAATGTGCTAATGATGCCAGAGGTCTTCAAAGTAGCCTGGCTCATAAGGGAAGGCGCTCTATGGTCCCAGTGACCTGGTCGTGTACAAGAAATGCTTCTCTGGTTTTCTTGCTTCCCTTACAAATTAAGTTAAAAGAAATATGTAAGTTAAAAAATGGGTATCTCCTCTTCATGGTTTTGAGCTGTTCTAAAATTTGGAGTGGCTATGAGAAAGTGCAGTCTGACTGAGGCTGCAATCAGCTAAGTTATGTACACGAATGCGGGAGGGGGCATGACTGTAAGAGCTGACCTGTCAGTCTGGCAATGAGCATATACGCTCCTGTTCCATCCACCCAAGAGCCTGTGCCGTTGGACACATCACTGAAAAGGTCACGGGAGATCTCGATGCTCAGTGACACAGGTGACTGTACTCAGTTTTTATACCTATAAAAGCATTGGAGAGAAACATGAAGTAGTAACATGCACCAGCAAAATCTTTTTCGCTTTTCTTCAGTATATGCAGGCCATTTCACGTTAGCATCGTAATACAGCATATAATGGTATTTAGGACGACTGTTCTGACATCCTTTTGTGAGCGGGTGAGTTAGTGGTTCAATAGCTTTGTAAATATTGCTCTGTGAAAATTCTTCCATTTAATTGGAGTGAATCCATTTGGTGGACCAGACCATAAATATTGACATATAGGCAAAAATTACTTGCAGATGAAGGCAAGTGTTTTTGTAACGTGTCACAAAATACATTAAATTTTATTTGGTTTGAAGTTTTAATCCGATTTGTCAAAAAAACCTGTTCATGCGTCAGATTAGTTGCTGTGTTCCCTTGAATTTGTTTTGTACTCGTTACCAATATTTCATAGTAGAAGAAAGCTAGTCAGTGCATTCGAGTAACTCCACCTGGAATGCAGCTTTTGTAATATGAAACAGAGGAGAAGAAAAAAACGAAATGTGTTCAAATTTGTGCAACAGTGGTTCATTTAAATCTGAAGATTTGAGTGGGAAAACTTGTTAACATTTTTAAATACAGCGATCTTTATAAGAAAGGAGCTGAGCAGATGCAATAATTGTCCGTTTGGGGGGGTTATTTCAAATGTTTTTCTCAAGAATTGAAAGTATTTCTCTAAAGTTGGGGGTGAGCAGTGTTTGGTTTTTTGTTTTTGTTTTCTTTTTAAGGCAAGGAGGGAGGTGGAATTCGTGGTGGCACAAGTGCTGCACAGTCCTAAGACTGCAAAACATCCCCCTGCAGTAATAAGACTTACGATTCAGATCTTACAATGCCATCTGCAAGTTTTACTTTGTTTGACTTGTCATTAGTGGCTTACTACTTTAACACTGTTTATTTCTGTGTTCTGCAAATATGTTTGTGCTTTTGCTTTCTGTTTGTGTTCTGATCATATTAGAGAACACTTATTTCTAGACAAATCTTCAAGATAGCTTTTATTCTGTCTCTTTCTTTCAGATATGTGTATTAATTCACTGGTGAAATAAATCCAAAGGCATGAGTCTGAGGATGTTAAATGTTGCCTAAAACTTGCTGAGATACACCATTAGTTTTTAAAGTTAAAGGTTACTGAAGGTAAACAGGTGTTTTGCAAAATGCCAGATTCAAAACGATCAGGTTCTTAAATCTTACGGATTTTTTTTTTCCAAAAATGCCCACGAAAATCCACTAGTCTTCATTACTGTGACAACGTAATTGCTGCTAAAGTATCTCCATAATGTGGTGCTATTGAACAGCTTGTATTTTTTTTAACCTTTTCATTCTTTGCCTGGAGAGGCAATAGATAACCCAGAAAACTGCCTTTTGAAGTCTTATTGAATTCATTGACTTCCGTGGGAAACAGATCAGTACTTCCTCATGCTACAGCGTAGATTACATCTTTGAGGATTTGAGCTTGGCATAGTAACAAAGTATTGTGCAAAGAAGGGTTTGGAGGTTGGTGGTGGTTTTTTGGTTTGGTTTGGGGTTTCTTTTTTTTGGGGGGGGAGGTGGGGAGAGGGCTTGTTTGATGGTTGTTTGGGGTTTTTTTAACATTATAAAGGAGCTTGGAAGCTTGGGGAAAAAAAGTCATCTTTGAATAGTGTATGTCAGTTTTACCATGGCACAATTTGGAGACATTAGGAATGAGTGGCCCTTAAGTCTTCGATGCGCTCAGGTGCTTAGATGAAAGGGGAGGTACTCTTCCATGTGAAGTCTTTACACTGCAAAAGAATACCTATGCGTATCAGATAATAACAATTGCTAAAATCATGATTCAGTTTAGTGTTACTAAAACACAAATAATACACATTGCCTAGAAAACTGGTTTTACATGGAAAGAACTTGCATTCATTAGTCAATCAAATATTTTAAGATCTGAGTGTTTTGTTTAGATTTAAAAGATGTGTGACATGGGCATGCAGACATCTAAGACTAATAATAATAATAACAAAATTATTCTGTTGTGAAACTTTGTTTTTTCTGAGCGTGTACAAATTTTTCAGTTTGTTTTTAACCACTTAACATTTGAAAAGGAAATAAATATAGAAGAGAGTTTGCTTAAATGGAAGGCTGTGTGGCTTTGTCTTTTAGTCTAAATTGAGACACACAGATTGAAAAATGTTAAGAGCTTTTCAGAGAATTTCAAAACAGAATGATGAAAAACTGGCTGTGATTTACAAACTTGAATTACCATTCTGTAGTAAAGAAAATACTCTCAAAATCTTTTCAGGAGTGACAACTAATTAGTTTGTTCGATATTATATATTTAAAATGAAAAAGATGAAGAGTTCTAAAGCAACCTTGGTTTAGCTGAACAGAATGCAAATGGATTGGGTGTTGCTTTGTGATATGTGCTGTAAACGGCCATTTTAATTCTACATCACAAAGGACTTGACCGATAGTTCTTTGTAAAACAATCTCTTGTGATATTTAAGTACTTTGAATTGAGGGGAGCGCCCAGGTGAAAGTTCTCCTGGAGACAGAGGAGAGAACCCTAATGTATAAGGTGTTAAACAAGAAATATCAAGGCCTCACTTAACAGATGCAGTTACAAAGTATTCAAATAATCCAAACTTGCTCTGTCAGAAATGTAGGTATTTTGGTTAAGTGTGCAGGACTCAACAGATGAAACTGGGAAGCCTTATTTTGAAAACTAAGTGGAATGAAACACTAAAGACAAATAAATAGTAATAGAAATAAGTTTTTTAAGGAATATTGCAGTAAGAATCTTGAGAGAAGGAAAAACTATTTCTGACTGTCATTTACAAATCAACTAGTTACTTGCTTTCTAGCACAACTTACACAGAATATACTGCCTTGGAGCAGTCTTCCTGCATATCACCTATAATGTTTTTGTAGCTTGCTGTGAAATTACGTGTGTATATTCTTGATGAGAACAATTTTCTTAGAATAGAAATGACAATAAAAAATTGCAGAAGTCTGTATATAAAAAAGACATTAAAACTAGGAGTTCCTGACAAGCAGAAGGAAGTCAGACTAGCCATTAAAGCGTGCATCCTTTTCAGAAAGAGAAAACAACTTACCTACAGATAGACTTCAGGCAAGTAACACATTCTTAAAGATGAAAAACTGTTGTTTTTTCTGGCCAGTTCTCAGTCTCTTCTAATCTTCTAAGCTATTGTATAAAAATGAGAAGTAATGTGTTGCATTCACAAAAATTTATTTGCTGATTTTTTTTGATCAGGGTAGATCATACATGAAACTCTGGGAAGTCTTGCAAATGTTACAGAAAAGCGTCTCACCCATCTTTGATCAGATCTTTTCATTTTCTTTCAGACAGTTAGGAAGCAATCACAGCAATTAGAGAACGTTGTAACACATCAGTGGTTGTTTTTCTAATTTTGTTATAGGTGAATGTAAGCTGAATGTAGAGAAGACTTCCAAATAAGCTGGACTGATGTGCACAGAGAAGGAATGAAGTATGGATGTGAAGGAACGTAGGCCTTATTGCTCCCTGACAAAGAGCAGACGGGACAAGGAACGGCGCTATACAAATTCTTCCGCAGAAAATGAGGAGTGCAGAGTGCCTACGCAGAAGTCTTACAGCTCCAGTGAGACCCTGAAAGCTTTTGATCATGATTCCTCTAGGTTGCTGTATGGAAACCGGGTAAAAGACTTGGTCCACAGAGAAGCAGATGAGTATACCAGACAAGGTAGGCAAGATGTTATAATTCAGAATGTATAGTGCATTAGTACCAAGTAATAAGATATTCTTGCTACAGGAAGAGTATGTTATTGTAACAGTTTCATCAGTTTTAGTAATACTCTGCACACATAGTACACTTCAGTTGTATTTCCCTAAGTGTTTCACAAAGATTGGAAAGTATGGTGTACCATCTTTGAAATAAATAATATGTGATGCACACGAAAGTTAAGTAAATGGCCCATGTTGGGCAATGGGTCAGTGACAGCATTGCAGACTCAAGTGTGAAGTATTCAGGCCTTACAGTTTAAAAACTAGACCCCCAGCATAAATTCAAATCATTAACAGATTGCCCAAAATGTTGCCACTCCAATATGGCTAAAATGTAAATAGGTTCCAAATGAATCAAAATAAACAAATACAACTATTCCAAGAAGGCCAAGCCCTATGGACAGGTTTGGGGAAACATAGTATGTGTGGATGAGCATACGGATAATGCATTAGCTCAGTGCCTTTATCTTTTAGGTCACAAGGGCAATAACAGAGCACTGTACAGTGAGTAAGGTAAACTAGTTCACAATTAATGCATTTGGGTTTCTTGCGGGATATTTTTCTAGTGGATATCTGTGATATCTAACCAGATCCCAACAGATTGCCAGAGCTCAGTGTTGAATTTGAGTCCCAAGACTCGAGAGACACGAGAGATCTAAATATCCATGAAGATGCATGAAACCTGACTGGATGTGGTCCTAGGCAGCTGGCTGTAGCTGACTGTACTTGCGCAGGGGTTTGAGCTAGATGATCTCAAGAGGTCCCTTTGGACCTCGTGGTCCTGGGACATTGCACTGGGCTCCAGTTAAGGTTAAGCACTTATGCATCACTTTTGGATTCAAATTTGTAGTCCCTGGAATTGGCATTTCTGCATTTTTACAACTAAACTAATTAATATAAGGAGGAAAAAAAAGGTTATGAAGTGTGTGGAGTACTGCAGCCCAGCTATCTAAAAGGATAAAGCTAGGCCAAAAGCTGTGTGAACCTATGCCTAGGCCTTTCTTTTATGAGGAAACAAGAATAGATTTAGGGGTAGAAAAAGAAAGCTTCCTCCTTGTGAGGAAGTCCTTAGTTTTAATTTTAGAAGTGTTTAAAAATATTTTCCCCATTGGTGGTTTTTCTTTGTTCCAAGTAGAATAACTTTACATTAGAATTAGAGCTGGGCAGATGGTGTTGACTTTTTTGCCTACAAATGTTTGCAAGGGAAACAAAAATATTTCTCTTAGGCTCATGTAGCTGAGGCTTGCTGCTGCTGTAGTCTGTCTGCTTTCTGCTGTGTATTTTTGGTTTCTGTGACATGTTGAAACTTAAGGTCATTGCTGCTTTCTAGTTTTTAAGTCATTTGTCACCTTGATCTCATTGCTTTAATGGGTTAAAATCAAGAGGAAGTTTGCTAAGACCTGTAGTGTAGACACTTCCTTAGTAGTGACAAAATTATCTCAAAATAGGCACCATTTATTTGATGAGTTCATAAACTCTTGCCTGAATATTGTACTATTAATTTTGAATAGCAGTAAGGAAATAGAAGTTAGGTAGTCTGGCATGTCACACATGATGGTGCACTGGGGCTTGGGGCCTTTCTCCTCTTCATTTGTTTCAGAAAAGCACATAATATTTAGCTAATACTTATTGCCCAATATGCAATAAATTACACTTCTATAGGCCTAAAACAGCAGTCTGGGATGTGTAGTGACACCTTTCAGTGGTCTCAGCACTGTCATCTGTGCCTGTTTCATTTTCCTCATTGTCCTTTCAATTCCTTTTGTATGGCTTATTGGCTTCCTCTAATGTGTGCTGGTTTAGCACCTTTGGGGACTACCTGCAGGTTTGATAGGGTCAGGTTAGAAAGGGCTTGGTTTGCAGTCTTAGATGGTGTGTTCCTTTGATTCATCTTCGACTGAGAGAATTTACTGCTTCTGGCACTGGAAGCATTTTGTGGAAAAGGTGTTCAAGGTCATTCCAAAGTTTTTTAAATAATATATAAAACACGCTCCCCTGTATTTGTTTTTTCTCCCCTCTGCCTAGAAATAGAGTGCAGATACCTGGCTTTGACAGCCTAATTACGTGCTAGCCTGCTAAATCAACAGGAAATAAATCTATAAGCAAAAAAGTCAAGTTTAAATAAATACATGTAATTGGAAATTAAATTTTAAAATTAATCATGACCAGTGTTTTGTGGTGTTGTCATTTTACACAGTCTGTGTAAAACAAACAAACAAACAAAACCACAAAACAAAACATGTCAAATTTCCAGTGTTGGCTGGAAAGCTACTGGAGCAGTTACATAAGTTTCTTGAGTCTCTCAAATGTGGCACAATTTAAAAATGTCAGAATGTTTTCATGGCTCAAATTTGGGGGTAAAGCCTTTCAAACCTTTCTGTTGATGGATCAGAACTTTCGCACCTCTTTTTCCTGAGTTGTCTCTGTACATGTCTTTGTGCTTCCTGCTTCACCAAAATCCCAGGAATTCAGAAAGGGATAATGCTGTAGGAGATAGGTGTGCCCTGTGCTGTGCAGTGGTAGCTTTATCCCAGGAGATCCGTACTTGTGGAGAGGAAATTCTCCAATTGTTAATTCCAGTCACAGGATCTGTTGAATTTCTGTTGTTTGAGATTCATTGGATAAATAGAAATAAGAGCTTTAAATGCATACATGTGTCATTGTAATTCTAAAACCAGCATTTAAAACAGATAGTGAAATACTTGAACATGGAATTATTATATAACTGGGGTTATCTTGTTAATTTTGAAACCCAGTTGATAAGACTGGAAGATTGGGTATGCTTGTTTAGGAAATTGTAACTTCATCTAGGCAATATGCTTCCAGCTAACACCAGCGAGAGTTAAGACCTACTGTCGTCTCCTTTGCTTCTTCTAAAGCCCCTTCATCCGTTCCAAGACTGGTTTGGTTTTATATTCTTTAGATGAGGATTATTTAGCCTACTATTTTTAGAACTTCTAATTTAGTTATTTGCTCTTTGTTCTTAATCCCCACATAAGATTCAAAAAAAATTGGTAAGCCTGTGAATAATTAAACTCAGCACCTAGCCATGAGGACCAGGAGCTTTTTTTCTTTACAAGTATTTTTAAGCTAGATACTTAATTTCATGTTGCATCTTTGACAAGCTACCTAATCTCATCCTTGATGAAGCGCCATGAAAGATGATTTATTTTCAAGGTGATGATACGATTGTTTGCTGTTTGTGTGTTAGGAGGAAGGGCACACCTGTTTTCTTATGCTTCAAAGTATCTAAGTGTAATGAGCAGCCCGATTTAAATGTACAACTTCTCTAAGTGAATTCAGCAACCTAAATGCTTGTGTTTTGGAATACGCCCAAATATCTTGCTGAATTCAGGAATAAAGCTGACTGCATAAAGTTGAATTTCTCTGTTGTACAGAGAGAAATTCCTCTGTTTACAAAATTAAACCGCTGTGTGAAGTAATGTCATGTACATAGGAGACTACTGTGCAAAAATATATGAAAGTGTGACGTGACTATGGAGTGGGAGGGAAGAGTTGTGGAAATATCGAAAGTAAGTAGTATTTTTAAAATTGCATTTGGAAAAAATAATTGGAAGTAATAATATAGCAATGTGAAAATAATTTGAAGGAGATCATGAATCAAACCTGGACTAGTAAGAACTGAGGAAGTTTTTATATAGGTGCCTTAAGTTAGTAAGAAAAATACTGACATGCAAAAACTGTATTTTATTTGCTATAAGATATATGTTAAAGGGAAGAGGGGAGTATGCAATACCTCTTTGGAGTTGTTCTATTTCAAAGAATAGTGTTTTTGCAGGAGAGCATAGTGATCCTATAGAGGGATCCACAAGCACAAGGTGACAGGGTGCAGTGCAGATTTGTATGTGTTCATGTTTTCAAACAAAATAGCCACAGTACTGTTTGCAAACTGTGTGAGTAGAAAAGCTGAGCTGCAGGACACTTTTTGCTAATAGAAGACCTGATGTGGTAGTGCAAGTTTTGTTAAATTTTTAATTTTGAAAGCTTGAGTCAACTACGGCTTAACCTCCAGGTAAAGGCATTTGGTCTTTCTAGCTGGCAGTCAGAATGAGTTCACCATCTTTATCAATCAGAACATTTCATTGTCAGCCAAGTCTCAACATAAATTTCTTTTCATGCTATCCCTTTCAGTTTTGCAGGAGAAAGTACTTGTATGGATGGATTTGTACCTTTACTCTTCTGGAATACTGAAGTGCCTAAATTAGATTAAATGCCCTAATAACTCCTTGGAGCTGCAGAAAGAGGGGCTGAACTTAGCAAACAAGCAAAGAAAAATGATTTCTTTCCTTTAGAGTATGCTGGATCACTGCAACCAGGCTGCTGAAAAGCAAAGCCGTGTACAGTACATTACACCGTGCAGATGTATCATAGCTATCATTCAGCTGCCACTCCCGTAACAATTAGATTTAGGTGCTAGAAAAATCTCACTATTCAGCAAAAGAGAGACCTGAAACAGTGACATATATGCTTCGACAATTTTATTTTGTTATTTAAGATATAAAACACAGTCAGGGATACATTTTTAAGACCTGAGAAACCTGAAAAATTAATTGAAGCTTCTATCCTAATGCGATATGACTCCAAAGTCTGTTGCTTTTAAATACTAGCTGCTCAAAATGAGTTATTTGGACAGCAAAATGATTAATCTTTTTAGTCACCATAAATGTCAGCTGTAGGATTAAAGGATTTAAATGGTCATGTTTTTAAACCTGAAGCTGGAGTATTTTAAACTTACCTGTGTGAAGCAGTGGAAGGGTAGATATGTAAAACCATTTTTGACCTCGCACTGCCTATGCCTTATTGATGAGCCGATTTTGACTATTGAGTAGGCAAGTGATTCTCAATAAACCTGAATCATCCTGCTTTGCACATTGTTTACAGGAAGGTATGAAATGATACCTAAGTGGCTTTGTGATCTCCTGATGAGCAAATTAATCACCATTCAGTGACATGACAAGCACAGTCTCTCAAAATCTGAGGCAGATATTAGAATTAGTGTTTTATGCTCCTGGCTGCAGTGCAAGATGTGTCCTGATTGTGATTGTGACAAGATACTTTTTTTGTTATGCTAAAACACGGCCACCTGCAGCATCTGCCCCATTTGAGTGGGTAACTTCTGTAAGCAGCATACAGTGCCAATATGTTCTGGATAATTTTGTGGCCTTGAGCTAAGCACATAACCTTCTGCCAGAGGTGGGGTTTTTTCCATCTGTAATACAGGAATAATAACACCCACCTCACAGGCGTGTTGGGAAGATTAATTAGTTTATGTTTGCAAAATGCTTTGAAGATGAAAAGCGCTGTAAGCGCTAAGTAATATTATCATCTTTCATTGCTATACTAGTTGCTTCTTAAAGCAACAATAAGAAGTTAATTGGTTTTCAGGTTCCAGGTGATAAGGATCTGTTGACTTTTGAAGTTATTCTATTAGCTACAGAGTAGTACTAAGAAAAACATTTCACTGCTATTTGATTAGGAGTATATTTAGCTCATGCTCAGTGATACACACACTTGCTCTAAGGTATTTGTCTAGTTGAAACTGGCCCCTTGTGGGTCATGGTCTGTAGATGAGCTATGGATCTGGAGACAAAGGGCAATTGTGATTCTCCAGGGGAAAATCAACCTTGGTTATTGGCAGTAGACTGCTTGATCAGGAATTTCTACACAGCCTTGATCCACAGAGTAGAAACCTTGTCTTTGACTAGGCCAGTTGCAAAATAAGACAATTAAGTTCTTGAATCATAATGATTAAGCATTTATAAGATGAGCAAGGGGTCTTTACAAGGACTTTCAGCCTCATGGAGAGGAAGATACTTTAGAGGGTCTGTAATTGCTCTGATATCTTTCTGTAGCTCATATACTGAGATGTATGTGCTGCTCCTGTTCATAATAAAAAGTGAGAACTACTGAGATAAGTGGATCAGATGCATGGCTATAAAAAATTACTTCAGCCTGTTAATGTGTGTGAAGAGAATAAAGCTAGAAAAGTGTGTGGTTAGAGATGGGGTGAGGGAAGGAATGAAAGAGGCTGAAGAGTCCTGTCTGTCCTGTTCTTTGATTTAGTGCTTAGGGCTGAGGGTCAGGGCTGTAGGCTAAGCTGTCAGTGATTGCTTATTCCATCACTGGCAAAGAAATGCAGAAAGAGAAGCTGAGGTGTAAAATAGGAATAATTCTTCAGAAAGTTCCTTGATACTTTCTGAACTTAGTTTGTAAAATGTCACAACTTACTGGCTTGGGAGCCAGTACTCAGTGTTACTGAGTTTATTAAAGCTGAAAGAGGAAATGGCAGAGCCAAGGAACTCGTTTGCCTCAACTTTTGTGTTTCTACTTTTTTGCTTTTGCAGTGCCATAAATATGTTGAGTCATGAATCCTTTCTTGTCTTTAGCATAATGAACGTTTTTCTATAAAATCTAAAATAAGACGATGCTATGCTATGTTTAGTATGGAGGTTTAAAGAATGGAAACCCTTTTGGGGGATGTGGCAAGAAGTGTGAGAGAGGAAGTAAAAGAGATTTTCATTTCCATAGAAATCCTTGGGTCGGCATTCTCCGTTCTTTCCTGAACTTGGTCTGAGCGCCTCATTCTGTCCATGCATTGCAGAGCTGATTCCTGTGCATGGGGGATACTTGTTTATGAAATCTTACAAACAGAAATGTATGGGTTACTCTGAATAGGTGTGTTGGGTTTTTTCTTTATACCAGTTCAGAACCTGTTGAACTAATCAGGTTTTCTGCCATGCTGTGATACAAATCCCTCTGTGGGTCTGTCCACTTACTTGTTGAGGCAGACATGTCTTCCCTGGTGGAAAGGCAGAAGTAACGGTAGAGTTTTCTCTGCTCCCCATGTGGAGGAAGAGCAGTGAGCCTGAGCTCTATTTTGCTTGCTTCCCTTCAAGCTGCCTCCTTCCTTCTCACCCTCTTTCCCCATTTCAAGCCGTACGTCATGTCATTAGCATCGTACTGACCGTAATACAGCAGTTCATACCTGTCAGATCTGTGGTTGTAGGCTCTCTGCAGACTGGATATCCATCATCTCTACATTGGTTACCCTGGAGTCATATTTTCTTCACATCCATCAAGTTTAGGCTTTATTTGTATTTTGTAATAAATGGATGCTGAAATGTTGATGATTTGGTCTCAGGATCCAAAGATTAAGATAAAGGCCTCAAATGTCTATACTGTCATTCTGATCATGATCAAGACTTTGCATTCCTTGCTGCCCATGGAATTGTATTTCTCTTTTAAATGTACTGAATTCCCTCTTTTTTTTTTTTTAATCCTTGCAGCCCATGATCTGAACAGCTGTGTTAGTTTATCTTAATTTAGTTTGTATATTATGTAATCATAGTCATAAACCCAGATTTTTATATAAAATCCCCAAATTTGGAACTGTAATGTTCGACTTATTAATTCATTTGCTAGAATATGATTGCTGATGCTGTAGCTTGAAGCTTTGAATTTTGAAATTGTGAAATTATCTTCAGCTGACTTTAATCTTACTCTGTGGTAACTTCAGAAGGGCTTGATGAACAGTCCTTTATCCTCATACTAGATTAAGAAGTGCTTCTTATGTTCCAGTCTGTGGATTAGTATTGAGGATCCCCTGCCACCATCAAGCCTAACAGGGAATAAAATTATGAGTCTCCCGTACCGCACAGAAGTCTGCATGTTTGAACCGTAATTTGGAAAACCAGTGGCAGGAAGATATTTTGTTTCATTCACATTGATTCTGCTCTACTTCTTAGGATAAAAACTTTCCCAGGCCAGCATTTGTGATTCTGTATTTTAATGCTAGTAAAAATACATGGCTGGTTTAAGTATAAGGTTTGAAATAGTTTATTTGCCACAAAAACAGTAAGTGTGTGGGGGGTTTTTTATTATTTTTTTTAAATGAGAATTTACTCGGGTTTTGAGTCTCACATAAAGCTCTTCTACCAAGAGTGGCACAGTCAGTGCAGCTCAGGGAACTCACAGTATCTGGCACTAACTCTTTCAGAAGTCGCTGAGACCATGACTTAGCTCCCCGTATGCTTTCAAAGGCGCATAAGAAATGTGAGAACTGTGTAGTTAATGTTTGCTCAGAATAATGAGCACTTGAAAATTACATGCACGGTTGCTAAGATTTAATATAATTTAAAACTATTTATTATCATGTAGTTTACTGGTTATACTGGAGAAGCAAGTATCTTTTATATGAATTTTACAGCTCCACTCTAAATCAGATAATGACAAGAAAAAAAGAGTGAGATGGAAAAGTGAATAGAGCAGAAAGGTCAAGGAGAGATTAAGAGGTGACAAGGAAGAAGGTTGTGATGAGTGAAGAGAAAAACATAGGAATTAAAAAGAGGAGGAAAATGTGATACAGTGGATTAGGATGGTTTAAATTTCACAGATAATTTTCAGACAAACAAAAGAAAAATCAGGCTGAAGTAATAACAACAAAATGCTATGCCTAGTCAAAAGAAAAGATGTTAACATAGGCAAAGCTCGTTACTTGTCAGTCTTCACTGCAATTTCTTGCATCCTAGCAAACAGAACTCTGCAATTACAGCTTTGAAAACACCTTTCTAGTAAATATATTGTGAAGTTTGTGTGACAGAATGGATGGTATTGCACCTATTACTCATTCTCTCTTTTTATATAATTGTATTCCACCCACTTAACATTCTGTCTTCTAGAGCCAGCATTTTTACACTTCTTATTGGAGTTTTGTAGAGTATTGAAGGCCTGTGTTTTGCCGTTTTCTTTTTTTAAAGTATTTGCCCTTTCCAGCAAATTTGTTGTCCTACCGTAGATTTACTTCCAATTCTATGTCTTTCTCAAGAAGCACCACCTTTTCACGTGTGCCACACTGTATTTGCCCCAGTACATGGGGATAAAAAAAAAAAAAAAAATTACGAAGAGGTTACATATTTTTCCTTAAGAAATGACCTAGATTTGACACTTGAAAGTAGATGACGTTTAAAATCCCACAGGATTGTGTGGAATTCGTCCAGATCTGCTTTGATCATCGAGGAAGATGAAATCTACCTCATGTTTTCAGTGGTCCTGTAATGACGAGCTAGTGCCCTGAAAACAGAAGGGACAGTTTTGCTGCCTGTTGTTATATACAATGAAGTTCCTTTTTATGTCTTTGACGAGCACATAATTTAACTCTGTATTTTTCAGAAATTAATAAAGTGAACAGGCCAGCCAATTTGCAGAGCTAATTCCTTCATAGTTGTCATGTGCATGAGTTAGGAATGCCAAGGTACTGCTGTGTCAGGTCAGTTGTGTTGAGCTCATGGTTGTACGGAAATGATGACACATTTCAGAGATGTGGTGTGGCTGTTTGCTGGCTTCTGCTCTACTGAAAGTGCTCAGAGGTATGGAGAATGAACTCCAGGTAAGGAGCTTCAAATAGGAAAAACATGCCCACTATATAGTGTCTAAATATGGATACAGGAGGAAATGAATACTTCTCTCATGTCAAGCCAGCAGAAAACAGCATGGTCCTTGCAGTAAGACTCAGACATTAGTGCTGCTTATACAATAAGCTTATATGATAAGCATTGTATTATGAGGTCATGTTTGTGTGCAGTAGTCTGCAGACAGAAAAATAAAAACCTGAGAAAAATATTTTTCCTCGTTTTTTTCTAAATAAGTGAGATATCTTTTAATTAAAAAACATCAGGACTAAATAGCGAATTGGAGAAATATAAGGGTAAAGATTGGTACTCCTAAAGACCATGATCATAGTTTTGCATCTGTAGAGCTTTAATTTTTTCACAATTTTTCTAAGCTCAATGTAAGTACCTTTGTCATGTGTTATCACAGAGTGACTATAGGGAAAATGCCCTTTTTTTTTTGAAGAGCACGAAGGTGTTATAGGCAGACAGAAGGCAGCAAGATACAAAGGAAGAACAGATTAGAAAAGGAACTGATAAGGAACTGAGGATGCAGGGACAGCAGACATGGCATGAAATTTCATCAGAAACATAAGCAAGAGCTAAACTAAACAGAATTTTGAGTATGGACTTGGCTGGGTTTGGGACCTCTGCCTTTTTGGGAGTATGTCTGTCCTCTTACGACAAAACCAATGTCAGTAAAGGCACTCAAATTAGGATTCCTCAGGTTTAAAAGGCAGAGGAGTGGATGTGTTTTTATGCTAACTAGACAGATGTTTTGGAGGCCTTTCAGTTTTTATTTCTTTCCCACCTTTTTCCAAAATAGTCTATTGTTGCTAAAATCTGAGTTGTCAACTTATCAGTGGTTAATGAATTGCTAAGGACAGTGCTGATTCTGGAGATGCTGACAAATTCTCTGTTGGATATTTTTTGTTCATTCTTTGTTTGTTTTTTCCCCCTTTTCATGGTTCTTAAGAGAATATCTCTGTGTATATATGTAGTATAGATCCAACTTATAGCAAGGACTGACAACTGAAAACCATGGGGCCTTTTGTTTAGTAATTCTCTTCTAAAACCCATTGCCACAGATAACATTTCCAACTTGAAGCTTAAGTTGTTGTGGGTGTCTTTGAATAACTTCCCCAACTTAGGCCAGGGAAACAAATGTGACACAAGTGCATCAGTTTTCCATATAATTCCAGCTGTTAACTTCTGATTTGATAAAATAATGCATAATTTCTGCATACATCAAACTTGTATGCAGTATTTGATTAAACTAAAAATTCAGTTACATTTCTAGACAATGTAACCTGTGTAATTCTAGGAGAGAAATATATATATGCACACTCTCTTTTAAAAATAAAGAGTTATATATATAAACATATATATATAAAAATTATGTTGGTATATTTTTGTATGTATTTAATGTGGTTAAGGAGGTATACCAATTGTACATGGATCATTGCTTACACAGAAAGTGGTTGCAACATAACAGGTAGATCTGTGTGGTTGCTGTTGGCAAATGCTGTGTTTATAACAGTGATTGCTGCGCAAGCTTCTGAACCTTATTTTAGAGTTATTATGTTAATTTTGTTCTTATCTGCACAAATGGAGGGTGTCAGCATTCTTTACACTACCCATAAATTGATATTCCCAGCCAAGAGAAATGCAGTGTCTCATGGTAGAGTGGTAATAAACAGCATTATTGTCAGTTTTTAAAACCTAACTTCATGATACATCATCTGAAAATAGACCAAAACTCCTGGAAGTGTCTCCAGAACAAGTCTCTTTGAAACTTTGTGTCTAATCTTTTTCTTTTTCACACTTCATAATTTTTAAAGGGGGAAAACAAAAAAGCACTAGGCATGTCTCTTCATTCTGTATCTACATTTTCTTCTCAGGAATTAGTTCATTACAATTGCCAGGTTGTGTTTAAGTCGTTATGAAGTGTTGAGGCACTTATTGTCAGTGGGAGAAATTGAAAATGCATGTACAGTGTAAGAAACCAATTATTAAATCCCTCGCATTGAAGTTATCCTGGAAAGGTTAATTAGAAACTCTAAGAACACAAGAAGGAGAACATCTTGTCTTCGTATTCTTTTTTCCACTGAGCTCCTACAACCTCCGTTTCAATTTTTATTTTTATTTCATGGTATTGTTCATTGTCAGGTAAAAGCCCCTAACTATTCTGCTGCCCACTAGGTCTGTGTCCCAGCTGGGTTCAGGTTCCCTTGGATCCTGGAAGCCTTCCTGTTTGCATTGTTTAGGAATCTTAAGATGAGGTAAAATGTTTTTATCATGAATGTATGATTTCCTTTGGGATATAAATCTTACACAAATATGTTTTTCCATGTCAACTTTTTGGTTTGGGTTTTGTGGGGTTTTTTCTGTTTTGTTTTGTTTTTTATTTGTGTAGGCGACTTACACAGAGTACAATCCTCTTAGTAAAGCTCTTAGGAAAGCTTTATTTCAGAAGATGATTTAGGTTGATATTTCTAAAGCTGCTACAACATTTCTGGGCTATGCTGTAAAACTTCTCTGTGTAGTGTAAAGCTCTAATATATTGACTATGATGAGAGAGCAATATAGAGACCTGCCCCCTTTTCTGTTTAGCCATGTGACATGCCATTTTGGTTTTCTTAACTATAAGGAGAAAAAAAAAGAAGAAAATATTTTACATGGTGGTAGGCTGTTGTAAACTTAAACATAAAATCCAGTAACAGCCGGTAGGTGGTATGTTATGCCTGAGACTAAGTCTCTTAGAAAGTGATGGTGGAGGTCGTTATATAATGACTGAAGTAGTTTCTGTTACAAATACTAGTTTGCTTCAGAGGAAAAAAACAGGGAGGGGCGGGGGGGACTGTTCTCTTCAAATTGATGCGTCTGCACAGATGTTCTCTCTGAGGGAATCTCAGAGTGCAGAGAGGTCGTATTGGCAGTGAGGGGAGCATGGGGCTGTGTGGGGCAAGGAGCTGCAGGTTGCGATGCTCACCCGCTGCAGCTGGTCCAGCTGGGGCTCGGGAGGCAGCATCTAGGTCCATCTGCATCCTTCCTCACCTCCAGGTCTCAGTGCTCTGGGGTTAGAGGGATCATAGGCATAACACCTTGTAGCATTGAAGTCAATGGCAGATTTTTTTACTGGCTCAAGAAACCTTGTCTTTGGTCAAAAATACCTCTCTCCATTTTGCTTCCCAAAACCCTGTTCTTGAAACCAATAAGTTGCTGCATGTGCAACTGTGTGTACACCTTAGCCGCTTCATGTGTGTATGGGCACACCTGTGCACATACACACGTGCACATGGGCTTCTCCTATATTTGCTTCTGACTTCAGATAACTGTTTGAAAGTATAGGTTCATGTAGTAATGTACCAAACACATAAAACCAGTGTTCTAGACTGTTGTCCTTAGCATTTATTTACCAAAATGCAAAATAATAAGCATTTTAGACGCTTTACTACCTTCTGCTCTGACCCTATTACCACTGGGCGGTTTGTTTGGCCTGTTTGCTTCTCATACTAGTTTCAACTCTCACAAAACCTAAAAATTCACATGGCACGACAGCTTTAAAAAATGACAGGATACTGTCAGTGTGCATGGTAAAGCCCCATTCTGATACCCTTCATGCTGTTCAGACATAGTCAGGTATGCTTAGTCCTTTTATATTTACCTCCCCAACTGTATTTTCATTCAAATATTTATTCACAGTTGCATAATAAATACAGTTTGATTCGTACCTAATTGTAGTAACTGATTTTCATTATTTGTGAAAGTCATTGTCAGAATTCATTTATGGTTCTGACTGCAAAGAAACTTACAGTGATAACTTCATATGACCACAGCAATAAAATAATTAACTGGCTCACTTAAAACAAGTCAGTGGACAGGGCAGTACCTCTTGATATTTCAGGAATTATTTACACTTCTGTATTCACACTTGTGCAATACTTTTACTTTCTGATTGATAGGATTCTATTCTTGTTATATTATAAGCTTTAATTATCTTACTAAAGTATTTTTGTGTTAAATTACTAATTTTGGAGAAATTAGGATGCCTGTTAAATTCAAAAATTGAATGTGTGTTCTAATTTGTTCCCAGAGCTATGAGATAACCGTGGACTAGGGTGGAAAAGCATTATGGGTATAGGCATGCAAGAGGGCTTGCCCAAGTGTCTATGTACCATAAAATGTCTTAAATCTATGGACATAAACATAGGACGAAGACATAGTCATTAAAAAGGCAGTCATTTTAGAGTGTCGCATAATTTAGACACTTAAAGTTATTAAAGTGTCGTGAGTTTATTGCACCTAATTTATTAATACAATCATTTGGGATTCACTTATGTCTCTTGCTCTGCCCCAAAACAGAGGCTTAAAGTCTGTTTAAAGTGCACAGACTCTGCTTCAGCAGTAAAAGCCTAAAATGTTTCTCAAAATACAGAGACACGAAAAACAACCATGGTACTGTAGTCCTTGTAGGTAATGGGCGGCTGTGTTCCTGTTTGTTTATATTTGTGTATTAAAGTAAGGCAGAGAGATGTTATAAAGACCAAGTGAGTTTAGTTCCCACATAGTCTTACCATTGCCACATTAGGTGACATGTGTATGCGGAAAATAACCTGTTGTTTTGGCCTCTAACCAGGACCAAAAAAAAAAGATAACCCTGACAAATAAATACCTTGCTACCGCTTGCATATTTTGAAAAATAAAATTTAAAAAAAAAGTTTGTCATTTATTTTTAATCCTTTCATGTTCTGAATTGGCTTTTCTTAGTTTTCAGGTTCTGTTATGTTTCTTTTCTACCCAGGAGCACTTTCGATGTGTTTAAGCAGTTAAGGAAACAGTGCTAAGGTGTGGTGTGGATGAAAAGGGGCACAGCAGAGAGCTAGAGACAAAAGAATCCACTTGATTGTAATACCTATGGAGTTTTGACAAAACACCTAGTGTGATAGCCTGAGACAATTATACACATGAAGAGTTTTTACTTTTAGGTTCTTTTTTTTTAATTAAAAAAAAAAAAGTAAAAAATTCTCACTTTTTGTTATCTTTTTTTCCCCTAATCAGGACAGAATTTTACCCTAAGGCAGTTAGGAGTTTGTGAACCAGCAACTCGTCGAGGACTGGCATTTTGTGCGGAAATGGGGCTCCCCCACAGAGGTTACTCTATCAGTGCAGGGTCAGATGCTGATACTGAAAATGAAGGAGTGATGTCTCCAGAGCATGCCATGAGACTTTGGGGCAGGGGGGTCAAATCAGGGCGCAGTTCCTGTCTGTCGAGCCGTTCCAACTCAGCCCTCACTCTGACTGATACCGAACATGAAAACAAGTCCGACAGTGAAAATGGTAAGTTCTTATGCATATGCCCATCTATTAATCAATGTTTTATTTGCTGTTTTGGTTGGCACTTGATAATTTTAAATCATTAAAGGAATGGCCTTGAATTATTTACCTTTATTTAATTAATTATTTCTTTTTTCCTCACAGAAAAGTCAATCTTCAGTATCAGTCCTAACTAATGCAAGTTTTGGCTGTAATGTTTTAGCTGTAACTTTGAAAGAATTTAATCATAAAAAAGATTAGCTCTGTTTTATCTCAGGCCATGTCACCTGTTACCCTTTGGGGAACAGCTAAGTAAGTGGTGATAAAGTCGATCCCCAAGGCCAGCTTGCAATCAAAGGTTTCATTGTAAACTCTTCTTCAAGGCGTCTTGGAGAAGTTGCAGAATCTTAGAATGGATGAATGAACGCAAAGAATAGCTTATTAACAGGGCTCAAAGAAATTTGATTGTGCTTTAAACTTCCTAGTTGATGAGAGCAATTGGAATTGTGTTGAAGAGGGACATGTGGCCTTTGACGTGCCTGGGGGACTGGATTACTGTGCAATTAAAATCTGAAGAAAAAATCTGAAGAGCAGCTTTGTAGGATGTGGGCTATGACCGTTGTATATTAAGGCTTAGTGTTTAAATGGAAATAGGTTAATGCAATTGACTGATTCATTTTTAAAGTTTTTCAAAATTTTTTACCTCCACTTGAGGCTGTGAACAGAACCTAATGTGGTGTTAAATGCATAAATCCTAGAAAACATTTTCTCTTTAACTTTGTTTTATTTGCAGATTTTCAGCTTTATTAGAATTACAATGATTGTTCTGTTAACTTCATAGCTTTCTATATGACAAATTCAAAAGAGGAGTAACAAAAAATAAGTAAAAATGAAAATTAGAGTGATGGCTGTTGCCTGCATGTCTACACTTAATTTTATTAATTTATTAAACCTGTCTGCTCAGCCGTACAAAAGGCAGAGCAATTTTATTTCTATCTGCTGACAATTGTGGTGAACATCAATGTAGATGTGTATGTATGGTAATACTTTTTTTTTTTTAAAAAAAAAAGCACTTTTATCCTCTAAACAATAATGTTTAGTCCTACCTATTTATTATTTTCCCTTCAGTTTGAGAAGACAAAACCAAAGCTATATTTTGGGTTTATTCACACTTGTTGCCGTACCTCTGGCCTGTTCTAACTGAAGATGTCTGTGCAAGATGGCTGTTTCAGAGGGGATACTCCTTTCTGTGTTGGACTTAATGCCACGTGGTACCTGAGGAGGCAGCTCTCCATGTTTGCAGGTGTTTTGTTTCAGGCTTGGAAAACTTGTTTTAAGTTGGAGGCAAGTTTTGAACAGGAGTACTTGCCTGCCTCCTTTTGGCAGTGGAGTTTCTGTTGGATGACTCTTGATATTTCAGCTGCCAAGCAATCTAGAATAAACTTTTGAGCAGCCTTGTTATTATCCTTCCAAAGTGTCTATACTGAAATGTTCTCTTGATTCTTTTGTAAAACCCCAGGTTAATGATCTTGAAAGTACACATTTTTATATACATGCATACACAGGCACACACACAATTTCCTTAAGAGAGTTGTATCTTTACATTACCAAAGAGGTAACTTCTTCAGAAGCACAATAGGTTTGGTATGCTTTTTTATAAACTTTATATTTACAGTTTTTGAAAAAGCAAAATGCCTGATTACAGTATGCCAAAACTTTTTCCATGGGGTTGAAGTTGGAGTTCTATTTTATTTTGTCAGGTGCGAGAAGCCTGTGAATATGTTAGAAGAGACATCATTCTGCACTCGTTAGAATTATGCAAGGGATGTCTAATGTTTGATACAACTTCAAAGAAGAGTTTAGTCACTAAAAAGGATTACAGTTGATTTCTGTATGGATAGGGAGGCCAGCAATCCAACTTAAGAAGGTACTAGGACTGCTGTGAGGCTAATGAAATTTTGATGGCTTGAGAGTCCCCTAGAGTTAAGAAACATACGTAACTCGGACCATGTCATGGGTCGCCATTTCAGCGGAGACATTACAGAAGTGGTGAAAAGCTTAATCTTCTTTGGTATTTTTCTCTGGATTTTTGTTTCCACTGAACATGGAAGATTTGGCTGAGAAACGGGTTCATACGTGTAGTTGGAACTCAGTATGTTAAATGCTCGCAGTAGAGTAGAAAATACAATTTGAAGCCAGGGAAGCCATATCATCCTGGCAGGCACAGGTGCTCTAATCAAAGACCAACCTGCAGGTGTGAGTTTGTTAATTTGTTGTGTGAAGTTAACAGCTGTGCCAGTAGACTGTTAAAATCTGACAAATCTGATAAGTCTTTGAAACTAGAGTTAGAGTTACGATGAGTCCTCTGTACTGTGTTCCCCTTTGCTATGTGTGAAAGTTTCCTGAATGAATTTTGATGAAATCGTTGTGCAGGTGAATGCATTTCTATGCAGCATGTTTACCTCCAAGGCTGATAAGGAGCAACAGGTTATGATGAGCTAAACACAACAGTAGATGATACCTTCCTCACCTAAAGCCCCCAGTTCTTGAGCGATCCCACTGTTCACCCAGTAAAACTGTTCGCTGTTTAAATGGGCCATTACCATAAGCAGACCTTATTGTAGTTCACGGGCCTGTTCACGATGATGAGAACTGTGACTTATCCTACAGGTTTATGAACTCAGAATTAACCATTGTTGAAGGTACTTTGGGTTTTCTTTCTCATCAGTTAGGCAAGAAAAGAAGCTTGGCATCAAAACACAATTTCCTTTCCTTCATTATAACCTTTCTGTGTATTTGCTCTTCCAAAATATTTGTGAATTGCATATCCCTCAGGAAGGCAAGACTCAAGGTTCTGTGGCATAACTACAAAAAGTGGAAATAGTTTGAAGATATTAAATTTTATTTGTTGAGGTCTCAACATTATGTTTCTAAGATCCTACAAGAGCAACCTAGATTTGTGAATAATATTGGCAGGATTAGAAGCTGCTTTAAACAAAAAATATTGCACACGATTAAGTTGCAAAATTAAATGTACTAATAACGTACCATGAATGCCAGCAGATTTAAAAAAAACCCAACCAAACAAAAAAAAACCCCAACAACAAAACATCAGAACTGTTATCCAAACATAGGGTTTATAGATGTATTCCGACATCAAAGTTCTAGGTTACTGCTCAGTAAATCATTCTGAAGAGAAATATTTTTCTTTGAGCTCATTCAGGTTCCATATAGGACTCTTGGCATCATATTCTGAGAGATTTGTTATATCAGCCTCCTTGAAGGAGGACCTGCATCTGTTAATCTGGGCAACCTACCAGTGTCACGTACTGTATGATGTATCACTTGGGGAACACCAAGCACGCATGTGCTTCTTCAGGCTTTCTTCTCCATTCCCTTTGCAAGTTATTTCATAAATGCTGCATCAAGAAATTTATGTTAGTAATTGTTCTAGGAAGTGGCTTTGAAATACAAGCAGCTCATCTTTTACATGCTTGCCAGTAACTTTATGTTGTTAAGCTGTTCTAAGATTACTAAAGCTTGTCTTTTAAACTTGATAAATACTCCAGCAGAGTATGAGCTAGAAGTTATAGTTAGGCCTCAAATAGCCCTTTTGCCTCAAGAGTCAATATATTTTTAAGGTATCTTAGAATCCACTTATTTATTTGAATTATTTTAAAATCTGTTAAACTGCAGTCCCTGACTTTATGAGACATCAGAAAGCTAATAAGCAAAACATGAAAGTTAATTGAGCAAGTTACTCCCAAAGTCCAGCTCCTTATAGTGTTATTTATTTATTTGTTGTGAAGTTATATGACCAGTTTTGTATTTACCTTTTGTGCTGGCCTGAAACTCAGGCTGCGGCAATGATTGCAACTGGGAAGTCACTCATTTAAGACCTGAGCAAGTCTGTGTCACCTTCTGTCCCTTTGGAAGCAGTATTGACTGTGCTTCCGAAGAAGAGTTGGGCACACGGACAGAAGCGTGCCACATAGTTGACTCTGCCCACAGCCACAAAGTCTTTTCAGGCATACAGAAAATCATTCTGATGGCACTAGAATGTGGGGTTTGTTTTCTTGCTTAGTGAAAGTTTTGCGCTGATGGGGGTTTATTAGGAGACCGGGGAGACCAGGATGTAGCAAAATAAAAAAAAGAAAGGGAGAGAGGAATATGAGGTCATGCCCTCAGACAGTTGTTCTGAATTGGTTAGATAAATTATTTGAAACTTGGACCCATTTTTCACAGATCCAGAAAAGTGGATGCTGCTGGTAGAATGTTCATTGCTGAGGATTTCTATAAAGAGGAATTATCAGTTTGAGCTGCATGGGCACCTGCTTGCTTCCTCTCCAAGTTAGCCAGTTACTGAAGATGGCATTCTTGTGAACCTAATACTCTCTTGTCCTTCCAGAATGGTGAATTTACTGGCATTCAGATCTCTGAAAACCAAGAAATATATTGGTAAGATACTTGTCAAGACATTTTAAATCTGTTCTCTCTAACCCAGTACATCTACAACTTATACTGGCACTCTGCATTCTTAAATAATGCACATCATTCAGGAAGTAGTGTTACACATTTTCACCTCTTTAACATCCTTCTTTATGCTAAGGCAAAACTTGACTTAGATGAACTCTACTGAATAAGGAGCTGCTTGGTGCCTGCTAGCCAAATGCTGAGCCTGCTGATCAAAACCAGCCACATAGCTGATGAATTAATATTCATCTTACTGCCATACCACCATTTACAGCTTCTTCACTCTTTCCCACAGTATTCCATCTAGCAATTATCTACCCCTCATTAAGCATGCCAATATCTCTTAAATCCTGCTTTGCCACTAAGAAATTTCATGACCAAGAAATCAGTCTGTTTTATTGTTGGCATATTTCAGCTCTGAAATAATATTTAATATCTAAACAGGCATGGAATTTTTTCTTTGGTTACAGACACAGAGAAAAGCAATCCATACAAAAATGTAGTCATCCCTGGTTTTCTGCAATATTACCAGTTTTCTGTAGTTCTGCAAATTTTCAGGTTCTGTTATATTACGATTTTAGTTCTGTGGATATATTTCCATAAATCTTCCTAGCATTCACTGTTAATGCAATTTAAAATTATGTTTCTAATTCCTTTGGCAAGTCATAGCCAAAGAGGGAACAGCTGGGCTGACCTCCGTCCAGTAACTTTTCGGGATCTCCTGGATTTCAGAGGCTTGAGCGTCACTGAACTTGCTGTTGAGGAAAGGTGTGAGATTCCAAAGGGCCATCTTAATGATGCTGTCATGATGGGAGTCTGCTACAGAACATCATGCCAGAGGATGAGGCTCTCTGGAAACACTTAGCCAAATCTTCTGATGCACAGGAACTGTAGGCTTAGCAATAAAATTAGAATTGGGGTCTGCAAGGAAAAACAAATCTAAGAAGAAAATTTCAGAGCATTCACTCTTGGCGGTTAAACTTATAAATCCTTCTGACATTAAGGAGTGGTGAAAGGGGTGTTTAAAGGCCAACTGTGATAGTTCAGGATTTCTCCAGAGATCTAAATTTCAAGGAAGAGCCATGCAGAATGTGGAAGGAAGGTCAAATTTCTGAGGAGGAGCTTACAAAGATGCAATTGGGGAGGTCCATGCATACAAATAAAATTGAGACATAGCAAAAAAAGTGAAGAATTGTACAGAAACATGAATGCTAAGAAAAGGGGAAAGAGGGAGTTTGTTTATTACTTAACAGAAGACTGGTAATATATTGCCGATATGTTTTCTTCTGGTTGTTTTTGTTTCAGCATTTGCTACATGAGTAACTGATCACAGAGCTAACATTTTTACTATTAAGTAAAGGTTTAGAGGTTATCTAGGTAAATAAAATTTGTCCTGCTTGTATAGAGTGTCTACAGCCTCTGGGCTTTTTATGACTCCTTACTGAGAAACCACTGAGGATGGATATGGTTCTGGAACGCAAAACCATAAAAACAGGACAACTTTCAAAGTGGCAAAAAGAAGGAGGAACCTGCCTAATCAGTTAGATAGGAAACATCCTAGGAAAAAAAAAAAAAAGATAAAAGTTTATGCTTTATAACAATCAGTATGTGTTTGTACTAAATGAGTCTTGTCAAGCTATACTGATTTCCTTCTGTGATACTGTAAGCCACTCCTCGATAAGGAAAAAGGAGCAGACGCTAACAGTAGTAGGTATTTTGATATTAGTAAGGCTTCTGACTCTGCCTCACTCCTGACATACTCATAAATAGAGACACATGGTAAAGGCTCATTATGGAAAAATCCATAAATAATTATTATCAGTATTTCATGAACTGGCAAGTTGAATCAAATAGTACTCCACATAGACTGACAAGATTTTCTTAATGACTTGGATAACGCAGGTGGAACGTTGTAACCTGTAAAGAATCACCTGCGCTTTGTAGGACAGCATGAAAGCTGGAGAAGTAATTCCACATGAAAACATGAAGTTCATTAAATACAAGTGCAAAGACCTACATTTAAGTGAGAATAATGACATTTCCCAAATGTGAGACAGGTGGCTGAATCACAGTCCTTTAGAAAATCATAGAATAATTCATCTTAGAAAGGACATTTTGAATTATGTGGTTCAACCATCTGCTTAGAGCTGGACTAACATTGATTTAGATGAGATTGCTCAGGGCCTTGTTCAGTTGAGTTTTTTGAAAATGTACAAGAAGAGAGATTCCACATGATCTCTGGGCAACTCTTCTGGTGCCTAACCAACTTCATTGTGAATATTTTTTTCCCCTTTATATCTAATCAGAGTTTCCCTTGCTGCAGTTGTGACCACTGCCTTTGGTAGTGGAAGGCTAAAGTTAGATTTCTGCTATTTACCATTTCCAGGCTCACTCAGCTTCTCCTCGGGTTGCATGCTTCAGGACTCCAATCATCTTGGTCAGTCTCCACTGAATTCATTCCAGTTTGTCGATGTTGTGTAAGTACTGGCAAGCCCCAGACTCTATATTGTACCCTAGATGTGGTCTTCAAATGATGAATAAAAGGGACTAATCACTTCCCAGGGTATGCTGACTCCATTCTTCTGAATGCAACCCAGTATGTGGTTAGGCCTCATTGTTGAAAGGGCATGCTTGTTGTCCACATAGACTCCCCAGGCTCTTTACTACAAAGCTGCTTTCCAGTGGGCTCCCAGCCAGTACTGTTAGATGAGGTTATTCTGCCTTTGGAATTCATGAGGTTCTTGCAGCCTGTTGAGATCCCTCTGAAAGGCAATCTTGTCCTGCAGTGTGGTGATCACTCTGTCCAGCTTGGTGTCACCCACAAACTTGCAGAGGGCACATTCCATCCTATTCATTCTCAATATGTTGAATGTAGTACAGAAATAAAACAGCATCAGTGCCAGTATTAGCCCCCCAGGAATGCCATTAATATTGACCAACGGTTGGTCTTTGCACTACGAAACACTATTCTTTCAGCCTCTTCGTACAACCGATTTTCCACAAACTGCATTTTGTAGCTCACCCATCCACTCCATCTCTCTGTAGCTTGGCTACCAGGATACTATGGGAGACCATGTTGAAAGCCTTTCTGAAGCGAAGGAAAACAGCTGCCGCTCTCTCTTTCTCATCTCAGACAATTAACTGTTCACAGTAAGCCATCAGGTGTTTTGGGTGTGATTTGCCTTTGGTAAACACATGCTGGCTGTTCTCAATCACTTTCTTTTCCTGGAGCCCTATCCAGGCATATGAAGGATAACTCCAGCAGTATGTGTTCATAATCTTCCCTGGGAGACTAGGGTGAGGCTGACTGCCTCTGCTTCCCCACATACTTCTTATCCTTCTTGAAGATTATCTTCTAAAAAGTCATCAGAAACCTTCCTCCATTGCCATGACCGTTCAAGGAATCACTGGGTGGCCTTTCACTGACATTGGTCAGCTCTGCCAGCACCCCTGGATGCCTCCTGTCTCATCACCTTGACTTGTGTGGACTTGTGCCCGGCTTGTGTAAGTGGTGCCTATTAGCTTGCTCTTTGTCTGCAAGGAACCAGCAACCAGCTGTGGTTGAGCTTTGGCTTTCCTGTTTCCCCATCCTGCATGTTCAGGAACCATTTCTGTATTCCTCTGGGGTAGCCATCAGCTGAAGGCTGTCGTGCTTATTTGTCCACGGTATTTTCTGTGATATGTGAGGGTTTTTTCCGCAACCTTATAACGTGTCTTTTGAATACAGCACAGCTGAAATAATCTGACTGCTGTGCTCAGCAGTGCTAAGACAGACAGACTGTCTCTGTGACTAGTTTTGGAACTATGTTTTGTGGAAAATGTTGGTCAACTGGAGGCGTAGAGGAAAGTTTACAGGAATGATCAGAAGTTTTAAACACACAACACTAGAAGAGATCAGAATTTGGATTGTTGTGCCTAGTGTGTTCTGTCTAGATGTTGCTACTGTTGTAAAGGTCACATACGGCAAATAGGGCTAGAAGCAAATGATGCAAATAGCAAAACGTAGAAGTTAGCACAGAGAATGACATTCCAAGGATAACTCAGTGAAAGAGATTGCTGGGGACCATGTGAATATTTCATCCCTGATTTTCCAAAGCAATTCAAAAATATTGGGGTAGTTCCTGTTGGTCCTGAGTTGTGGGAGAGGATGGACAAAATAAATTCTTCACTTCCTTTCTAGTTTTGTTGGTTGTTTTTTTGTTGTTGTTTTGTGTTTTGGTTTTTGGTGGTTTTTTGTTGTGGGGTTTTTTTTGGTGAGAGGATTGTGTTATCGTTCTACCCAAAAATGAACAAGCAGGAAACCTATTGAGAAAAATGAAGGCTATAAAAATGTTGCTTTGCAATTTACTGTAACATTAATGTTTATATCTTGTTTAATCTTCCATTTGGAAATGGTTAACTTCAGGTAGATTTTTTTTTTTCCCCCTCCTTATTTTAAGCTTGGTATAAAAAAATATTGCTCTTCAGTCTACCTAAACAAAATGTGTTCTTCTGGATGTGCTTGTGCAAGGAAATCTTAAAGCAAACATCTCTTTTTCTTTTAAGTTGTGTGTATTTTAATTGTAAGGTTGCCATGAAAGCAAAGCGTGCTTTGCACAGCTATAAACTGATGATCTCTGCTGTTTTGATTTGGAATGGGGTTTTGATGTCCTTGAAAAATCACAGTGGTAGCAGTAAATTGTTTTAATTAATGAATTGGAGAGCAACAGATTTGCTGAGTCAGGTTTATTGACATAATTATCACTGGAATAAAAAGCAGAAAAAAATATGTCAAAGCTGTGAGATTATTTGGTTTGTTGTCATTTGAAAGCCAGTTTCTCAGCTATCACTTCCTTAATTTCCTTTATTTATGTGGATATAGGGGCATGTGTGTACATGTAAACATAAACATATATACACATACATTTATATATTTGTTACACAAAACCACGTTAAAGGGTAGAGGCAAAATCTAAATAATACCTGTTCTTTATAAAGTAGGCTTATTCATATTCGGTTGTTAAAGGTGTTTTTTAAACTTCATGTGATTTTGATTTGAAATAAGATTTCGATTGCATTTACTTGTGTAATTAAATATGTAGGATTGAGAAACAATCCAATAATGATTTAAACTTTAAAGTAAATGTAGGCTGTGCTATTGTCAGAGTACCAGTGATAATTATAGGTGACAGCCTTTGTATAATGGTCAAATAACAGCTGGAGAAAATTTGTCAAGGCTTTTTTTGTTTTGTGTTGTGTTATTTTTGTTTTGTTTTTTGTTTTTTGTTTTGTTTTTGTTTGTCTGTTTTCCAAAAAAGCTGCAAAGGCTTTTGGAATAGACAGTTCTTTAAAACTGACTCTTATTAAACCCATGCAAAGATTTACTTTGATATTTTCTGGATAAAAGGTTGTATTTCTTCAATTCAGATGAGAATTCATTTTGAAATAAGTTTCAGGTCAAATTTTAAAATGAAATCGTTTTACAGTTATTAAAACAGTATGTGATTGGAAATGATCAGAACTTTTTCTTGGTCTGTATAATGTGCTGCATGATCTGTTGGCAAAATTTAAGCTTTTTTTGATTTAAGGTGGGAAGAAGACGAGCTCTCAAATCTCAGGAAAAGAAATGCATGTTAGCAAATAGGTTTTGTGATTAGTTGCCTGTTTTCACGCGTATGTTGTAGAGAAGTGTGGTTTTGGCACACTGAAACCAAGGCGAATTTTTTTTTAAACTTCATGTTGGAAACCTTTCAGGGGAAGGGCCTTTGCCTGCTGCATTCATTGTCGGTTAGTCCTGATTTCTATATGGTACATTGGAATTTGCAAAATACTTATGGATATCTTGCTTTGATTTTTTTTTTAGTTATTATTTTTGTTTGTGTGTGGTGTGTGTTTTGTTGGTGGTTTTTCTTGGGTTTTTTGTGGGTTTTATTTCACTATTATGAACCCACAGCATCAAGTTAGGAAAGATGAGGGGAAACAATGTAAATTAGATGTGGACTAAATGATGAATATGCAAATAGTTAATGCGTGTATCACTCGTGTTTTTTATCAGAACAGCCATAGTAGGTAACAATTTTCTCGGGGTTTGAAGGTTGTGTGCAGCTGCAGTGCCAGGTCTGTGCTGCCACTGGCAAATCCCTCCCCGGGGTGCCGTGTCTGTTGAATAGGTATGTCTGAGACAAAATGTGGGTGTTTCCACCTCTGGTGCAGTATTCGCAGCAGAAAAAGAAGCAAGTGCCCTGGGAAACCCGTGTTCCAGGTTGTCAGGCCACAGCAAAGACTGACAACAGACTGACTTCTCTGGTTGACTACATTATGGTTGCTTTTTGTCCTTTGTTGTGAAATAGATGCATAAATGTGTGTGTATCACTATGTATGCATATATATGGTTATCCTTACAAGACCTTTCAGTTTTATTTTCACGGCTAATACGTATAGTTTTCTTTCAGATTAAACATACAGGGTCGAACACTGGTTTTTTCTTCTTCAAATGATCTAAAAACTTTGAAGCATTTCCATAGCAAATGTGTATGCAGTCATGAGCATAGGCAAAGAAAAGCTATTCTGGTGTTACATACACTGCCACTGACCTACTGTATGCTAGAGAGAGTGATATTTTTTCCAATTGCTGGGTTTTTATAAATGTAATACTTCTATAAACCACTTTACACTTACAAATAAAATATTTTGTGTAATTGCTGATGTCTAATGCTATGAAGTCTCAGTCGGCACCTGTGGCAAATAGTCTAAAGAATTTGGGTTGCTTTGTGTCAATACAAAACTTGAATTTCGTTTCACAGTGGGTTTCATGCAACCAAACTGTTGGTCACTTGTGCAGTTTGTAAAAAAAAAAAAAAGAGCAGAAACAAGAAGTCTAAGATCCTTTTTGGCAAAAGTTTGTGGAAAAGGTTTCAGAGTTTTCTGCCTACCGTTCAAGATAGATATTGAATGTACCAAGATGGAATATTCGAAAGAACTTCAAAGATTATAAACTAAGTTTCCAAGATACCTGAGTCAAAATGACTTTGAAAAGAGTGACCTCTAGCATCACTATTTGGTTAAATGGGTAGTATCCCATTTCCTTCCATGTCGAGTTAACCAGAATTGTTCAAACTGCTAAGTTCTTCATTGTATGATTGCTGTATTTTCGATAAGGAGATTTAACATTGCTTAAAAGCTGCACTCAGTGGGGAATTCTGCTGCTTGTTCCCTTAACTACTTTAGCTGCAGAGAACATATGACGTCTTTTTCATTAACTGTCTTTGCTGCTTGTTTGCTTTCAGTTGAGTTCTAGGAGATTGTTATATTGTTTTGTAAACTCAATATTGCTGGGTTCCGGCTGCTTATGGCAATTGAGATGAGATTAGATGCTTTTGTTAACAGGCCCCAGACTTTAAATTTATAGGGACTAGGCACCATCTGCTCCCAATTAAAGGTCCTGAGCTCTGAAATTAATTCCTTCCATTGGTCCATTAGACTCAGTCTTTTGACCTGAAGTCATGATAAGATTATATTAGCCTCTCAAGCCTTGGAAAAGTGAGGAGTTCACGCAGGGACAGTGATGGTTATTCCTTTTAGTCCTTGTATCAGTCTAGTTAGAAGGCAGAAGGCAATGATTGTTTTTCCATTTTATAGGTAGAGTTTTTTGAAAGTGTGTTGGAGATTTAGAGCTCACATCCTCATGAGTTGTAATAGAACTTGTGCTCCTGAATCATATAACTGCTTTTGAAAATCTTTCCCAGAAAAATCAAATTAAAATAGAGAATGTTGACTAAATTCACAGCAAGACTTGACATCGAAGTGGGTTGAGTATAGAAGTCTGTTGCTCTCAGACTTACATTTGCTCGTTAGATTAGTTGTGTTTTGCCTCAGCTGTCTTTCATCAATTCTGTTGCAGCTGCAAAATAATGGAGGATCTCACCAAAAATTCTGTCCCTAGGATTGTTCTGCCAGTGCTTTTGCTGACTTTGTATCTGTCCTGTGGTGTGTAGATGGATGGATAGACAAACTGGTTCACATTTTTGTGGTTGTAACTTGCCCCTCCCTTCACATTTCCTTTGTATACTTACCTGAAAATTGAGGTTTGCTCTCTAAAAATACGGCAAGGACTACTGTGGAGTAGGGAGAACCTGTAGCCACAAGTGTTTTAGTTCCAAAAGAAAAGCTCTAAGACACCAGGTAACTATGCTCGTTGTTTATATTTAACATTCCTCATACACATAAATTTTTATGTTAAACGTTTCAAGATCTGGTAGTTCCTCAGCAGACTTTGGTTTAATTTGTGCAGTGCTAGCAAGTTCCCGGGAGATAGCTTGTAAGAGTATTTTTTTTGAGACAAAAATCTCTCCAATGTCTAAGAGTATTTGTGTCTTACCCCAAAATGCAACTTATTAGAATGTTTTGGGATCTGCTGGCCATTAGGCTATGAGCAGAACCAAGCAAGGAGAGAGTTCATATGGCTGGTTTTATTCCTATGTAACAATTCCCGTGACATAAAAAATGCAACGTTTGACTTCATAAAGGGAGCAAACAAAGTTGAAGTGACTGCCTTCTCAGCATGGAAGGAATGACTTGTGACTGCTTCACCTGAATGTTGGGCATTGGCAACCTGTCAGCCAGAGGTTAAACTCAAGAATTCATTTTTTTATTATTCTCCTCGCCTAACTCTCTGTCCAAGTCATAAATTTCTTATTCATGTGGCAGTGAGGATACTTATCCACTCCCAGTGCTGCGGAGATTTATACCTTCAAGGCTGATGGCAATGCCATTTCCTTCTGCCATCTTGATGCTGCCAAGGCAGTTTTATGTAGTTGTGTCACTCCTCTGGTTTTTAGGTGGCCAGAAGATGGGTGTACCTGCTAGGTGAGCCCTGTAACTACTGACTGAAAAGGCTGAAATACTTTTTCATGTACATGGGAAAAACGCCTCTTCTTGCTGTTTTAGCAGTTACAGTTCTGATTTCCAGCAAGGCCAACTCTCAAGCAGACAAGAACCTCTTGTCTTTAGATTTTAGTGAAATCCACTTTTTAGATGTAGCCATGTAACAGCAGTTAATAAACAGCTAGGTAAAAATATTTTTGTCTGCTGCCTGCAATTAGGAGCTCGTAAAGTTGTTTAACTTGGAAGATACCTATTTTTCAATGTTACCTAAACTAGAATAATGTCGGACTCCCCATGATACTACGTGTTGTCTGTAAAGTGTGGCTTAGATGGCTCTGTAGCATGTATATACATTTCAAAATTCAATTTCAGTTGTTAAAAATGCCCTGCTACATTTTTGGAAAGATACATTAGTGTTCTTACCTTTTTTTTTCCAAATGGAACGTATCACATAAAGCTGTTAATTGAACTTACCCAGAAAATGCTGGAGTCCCCGCTTTGCGTACATTAATAACATCGTTCTTATCCAGAGAGTCATCTTTGCAATTCTGGGACTTAAGGAACACATTTAAACAACTGTAACAATATTGAAAAAAACACTGAGTCCACATACTTTTAGTTAGCAAATTGCTTTAAAAAAAACTCCACAAAATCATTTCTTTCTCATTTTCTTACAAGTCCTTTGTACTATCAAATATATTGATTTTTTTTTTTATGAAAAAGTTAATCGGCTTACCTTTATTCAGAGTGGATTGTTTTTTCCTCTGATCAGCTCTACACAATTGAATTTTTCATCCTCTTTTCCAAGGTATTTCAATGTTATGAAAAAAGCATTAAGGAGAATTCTGATGAATTATTTCTTTAAAAAAGAATGTGCTGTGAAGTACTTTTGTTGAGGCCGTAGAGTTAATTGAACTCAAAGATTTCAGTTTTGTTTTCATTGAGAAAGGTATCTATGCTTGGTAAATAAGAGACAGTGTCTCTTGGGGAACTGGGTTACATGGTTCCCTGCTGATTCTGGTTACCCCAGAACTCATAATATGAATTTGAAGTAACTGTTTAGGTGACGTGGTATTATTGATTATCTCAAAATCCAGTTTTTCTTGTGATTTAAAACCTTTTAAAGTAGAGTTTGAATGCAGTACACTAAAAGATATGGGAAAAAATCATAGACATATCCATAAAAGAAATACTTTTTGAATGTTTTTTATCATTCTCTTTGGTTCTACTTTTATGGAGCAATGCTTCTCTTCCCCAGAACCTATAAAACAGCCAAACAGTGTAATAATTGTTATGCAAAATGTGTGATTATGAAAAATGTGTTTTGCCTTCAGGAACAAACAAACAATTAAAAAAATCAAAGAAAATAATTAAAAAAAAAAAATTTAAACACAAACACAAATCCCACCCACAACCCCAAAAAACCCACAGTCACTTCTTCCATTGTGGTCCTACTTTATTTTTCCTTGTGAAATCAAGCCTGACCTAATCTTTTATGAGTTGTTTTTGTGTCTGTATTACCTCAGGCTGTGCTCTCATCAGACTTCACAAGCTAAGTGGACTTGAGTTTTGGATAGTCTGTGGAAATAATCAAAGAAAATGCACCATACTCCTGGATGTGATGATAATGGTTCATTATGTCCATTAAATTCAGCACTGAATCAGTGCTGAGTGTTCTGCTGTGAGCTAAGGTTAGACTCAGTGTCCTGATCACTTGTAATTACTGAAGCACAACTGTTAGCTCGACTAAACTCCAGTCCCAGTGACTTTCATTCTGCTTATCAGTTTCTTGTGAACTTTGCATGTGGGAAGCCTTCAGAGTGTTTGCTTTGAAGTCAGAGATTCTGCAATGAAATCCTGATTTGGTCACTAATTTGCTGTTTCTGCATTTGCACATTACTTCATCTTTCTGATTTTGTTTTCCTAATTAAAAGTGGGCATTGTAATGCTTATTTTTTATCAAACTTCCTAACTCTGCCATTGTTACCTTGAACTAAGCAATTTGACAAGGTTGGGTATCTTTTTTTTAATATATGCATGTGTGTGTATATATATATAAAAACTAAAATACGTTTGCAGTAGGCAAAACTTTTATAAGTTCAGAAGTACTTCTGAATCTTGCAAATAATCTCACTGGATTTTATACAATTAAAAAAATAAGGTGGATGCAAAAACCTAGACAATCTCTGGTAATTTCAGGTGAGATTGCATTAAAACTACTTCACAAATTATAAGCAGCTTTAAAATGCTGGCTTTTTTGCATGTTTTGAATAAATGGAAATGGTTCTGTATGTTCTTAAAGTGTATGTCAAATTGCTATTACTGGAAATGTGTTCTTTATCTACTTGTACAAAAGTGAAAAAGCAGAGGAGATGTTACTGCGCTTTGTTTGATTACATGCCACCTCCCATGATAGCAGGGTGCAGCTGAGTTAGTATTCTTGCCCAGGCTTTGGCTAAATTGCTATGAACTTCCTGAATTGATTCTGTTGATTTTTTTTTTTTTTTTAATTATATCGGTGCTCTTAGATCAAGTACTGACATTTTTCACACTCTATTATAATACCATTTTTATGTTTTCCCTTATCTCCTGTTCAGGAGACTTCAAATTTTATCAACTCAGTAACAGATTTTTTTTTTTTATTTTTTTTTTTTTATTTTTTTTTTTTTAGAAAATGGACCCATGTATCTCTGTCTCATGTTTTGGAGAGCTGCACACACCAGCATGCTCAATAATGTGCTTAATTTTTTCCCATAGGATTCACAAAGCATGAGAGAGAGGAGATAAAATCAACTTTTCTCGAAGTATCTGTAACTCAAACAGGTACTGTCTTTTCCAATCCCACCAAACCCATCAGAACAGCTTGTCACCAGGTAGACAAGCCAGACTCCATTCAGATTCCATCTGATCCAGCCATCAGGGCTGGTTTTGAGTTACCAGTGGCTTCAGCGCCACTAAGAGTTGCTATACCTTGCAGATTCAGGGAACCCCTTTATAAAGCGGAAAGTATGAGGACTTCTTTAAAGTGGAAAGATTTTACAGATGAGGTTCAGACTGTTTGGATCTAGAGTTTCAGTAACGTAGAACCTAGTCAGGCAGGACCATGTTTCAAGTCTTTGTTTGCTGTATTTGATATTGAAATTATGGTACCAGAATTCCTTCGGAATCTCTCGCAAACAAAATTAGAGACAGCGAACCTCTAGAACACTGTGCATGTTGTCATTGCTTTTTCTAGATTTTTGCATTTTTCAGGTAACAGATAAGGTTAAGTTAAATGTGAAGACAATGTACATTTTTATTCTGCTTCAGAATCAGTGAAGTATCACAGATCTGACTGTTTTCACTAGCAAAATACAATTAAAATCAGTAAGGACATAGCTAGACCTGAAATACATCAGTTTAAAGCCTTTGTGCTGAAGAACTTGCAACTAGGTCTTAAATGTAGGCAATAGACTATTAAAAGGCTAAACAAACTGCTGACTAAATTCATTCAGAAACTAAATTATTCAACAGTATCCAATACACATTGTCATAGCATGAATTTATATCTTGCTGCTCATCTTGGGAGCATTTTGTGCAGTTGCTATAACCTCTGTATTAAGAACTAGATTATTCAATATTCTTTCAAATTGATCTGCAATATCTGCAGAAATTGGATATGCATACCTCCAAGTCCTTGGCTTTTCTTAAATTGGAAGAAAGTATTAACATATTTAAATATGAGCACATGTAGAAAACTATGCAAGGCTGTAGCCTATATGATTTTAACTATGTTTGCCTGATAGCATGCTTCATAGAAGCACAAATATGTATCTTAATATATGGAGAATACCTAAAGGGTATTTAAAAGTTATCTACATATTTAGTCTGAACTGTAATATAAATTATTTTGTTGTCTTTGAGAACAATGTTCACATATCGTGCTATTGTATTTAAGGAATTTTAGTTGAGAAGCTCTATAGAAAGAATTTCAGTGTGCCTATGGATGTATTAAAAACTTAATATCAAAGAATACATCAAGGAGTAAAAAAGTTACTCAAGCACTTCCCTGTGCTGTGATTAATTTGTGTATTATCAAGGTCTTTATTATGAATGCAGTTCCTAATGTAGGCCTGTAATAAACAGAGTGTAATTGAATTTTCAATATTTTGCCACAAGGGACTAATTTTCTTACAAGACCTCTGCTCCATCTTCTGGCTAATTGTCAGCAGTTACTCAGTGTTACTGCTTTAATGTCAGCAAGCAGTGAAAACAGAAGCTACCTGCTTCTGTCACATGTAAGGATGTGTACTTCCAACCCTTGCTGTTTACCGGTTTTGAGTTGTGCATCATTATCACTTGCACCTTTATTGACAGCCTCAATGTTTGTTGGGTTGGTTTGTGGTTTGGTTGTTTTGTTTGGTGTTTTTTTTTTTTTTAATACAGCCTTGGCGACAAAGCAGACTTTTCATAAATTTGGCTTGGTGTAAGGTTTCAATCAATTTGAGTATTCCACATAGTAAAACCAGAAACTTCCACAGCATTAGGATTTTCAGACACAGTAGTGAGAAGAGCATTTTATGTAACCCATGAGTAACTGAATATTTTGATTTGTGTCTTTGTGAATCAAGTCATAAATTTGGGAATATCCATTGCCTTTCACTTCCATTACATGTTGTGTCACACCACAAATATAACAAAGAGCAGGATTATAGACTGCTGTATGTGCAGAGGAGGGCTGCTTGGTCTGCCGTCTAAACAACTAAAGGCTGAGGTTTTGGGGAGATCTTGATCCCACTCCTGTTCAATATTTTCATCACATTTTTGAATGTTTGGGATATTTTTATTAGCTTTTGCTAGCAGTACAAGGCTGGGGGTTGCTGCAAACACCTTGCTGAAAGAGTTTGGCATTACAGTCTTCAAATGTTGGACTTGTGAGCAAAAACCCTTAGTAAATAAGCTGCAGTTCAGTAAGAAAAAGTACAGGTGCAATTCTGAATTAATTCCCACCTTCAAGATGGTAGAACCATTTTCTGGGCAGGAGTTCTGTAGGAAAGGAGCTAAGTATTGCAAGGCATTGTTTACAGAGTGTGAATCAACCCAGTAATCATTTTGTGAAGGGAAAGAAAAAATACCTGAGGGGATGTGAAACTGTGAGTGTCATATGAAATAGTCATAAAGTAATTCCTTCAGCATCTCTCAGCACTGGTAATGCTACTCCAGTAATACTGTCTACCACTGAGATTCACAAATCAGTATCAAGTTTTGGACCCAAGACCATGGGAGGAAAAAACAGAATTAGCTGAAATCCAAAGTATGAAGTACGTCCTCTGAAGAAACAATGGCTGAACTAGGCTTTTTTCTAAGAAAGGAAAATTTTCAGATATGTACAAGGCTGATGGGAAGGAGAAAAGGAACAACTCTGGTCATTGTTTCAGCAGGTCAAGAAACAGTGTGCTAATTGTTGAGAGAGATTTTGTTTAGGCATTAGGGTAGCTAAGTACTGGTTGAGATGTCTTGGGAAGGCTGTGAAGTCTGTGTCCCAGAGGTTTTAAGAGCAAGTTAGTGTTCTATTAAGATTGAATAATCCTTCTCACTGTCTTGTTCATTCCTGTGAATCTGTGGTCCCTGCAGATCGCTATAAACAATGTGTAAGAAAAATTGCGTTTTGAAAGCTGACAAAAATAAAATGTTTAGTGTCATCCACCTATCTCAGTTGCTTAGGTGGCCTTAAATAGTATTTAATACAATGCATTTCTGTTGTTTTTAACACTTTTGCAAGCTGGACTGTGAGAATTGTTTTGATTATTTCTTTTCTTTAACACCTGCCAGTTTGAGAATTTGCCAGCTTTCCTAAAACCCAAGTGCTGTATTTTAAATTCTAGCCCAAACCTTCTATATTAGCATGAGAAAAAATAACCCCAGACCAGCAAATGTTTTGCAGGATTCTGTTGGCAAATACGAAAATACTGTTAAGTGTATGTACAACCTAACAAATGCACATCAGTCTACAGTTATCTAAGTCAGTAGCTTTCCCCCACCCACCTTCCTTCCTTAGAGGGATAAACACAAAGAAACATGAAGACAGAGAATATGCTAGAGCAGGAATTGCTACCCGTACTGCAGTCATGCTCTCTTCGCCCTGGCACACCTTCTTTGCAGTGCTACCAGCCACCATTTGGAAAGTCCCATACTGGGGCAGGGGCATTGAGATGAGCACTGAGAAACCAGGGTGCAAACACAGCAGGAGGAGAGAATTAGTTGGAAATGCTGCTGGGTTTTTTGGAGCATTGGCAAAATGGAGGCTGGCGCTTGTGCTCGTAGGTATGGAAGAGATCAACAAGGACGGGGCGGACTCAAAACTGAGGCAAAGGAAGTCTATAGGGTGTTGAAACAGAGGAAGCAACTTGCACATACCTTTAAGATAAGGAAGCTGACAAATTGGAATAACAACTTTACATTCAATTTATTGACACTATTATATGATGCTATAGTTGTTAGTTGTGTATTAAAAATTTACTTAAGATATTAACTCAGACTCAGCGGCTGGGTCATAGCTATAATATCCTTTAAAATGTGTTCAGTATAATTTTAAAGGTCATAATTAAGGTACAGAGGCCACAATCTGTCTCCTTGTCATCCATTAAGAATTACTTGCACTTTGCTACTCAATATAGTCAATAAAATTATCTGTAAAACATATGCCTGAGATTCTATGTACTACACACTAATTGTACCTGAGCTCTTCTCCAGCATAAAGAATCTGTATGCTTTTGATTCCTTCATGTTACTATGCATAGGATATTTGACCTGAAAAGGCATTATGATAACTCTATAGCATTCACATGCCTCCTGGAAACCTTACAAGAAGTTCAAAGTGAGGAAAACCCTTCATTTCCGTCTGGTCCCTTTTGGCATGAGCACTAGGACTCTGCTTTCATCAGGCCTGTCAGGTCTCATGATTTCAGTGCGAGACTGATGCCCTCACTAAAGTTTCTCTGCCATTGCTTACGTATCCTCTGTACAAGAAAAGAGTGCTGCAACTTCTTATGGCACCATAATGCTTTGCTGGTGCGTTTGGTGTGTAGGGTCCTTTAGCAGAGCCTTATAGCAAGTAGAAAGCACTTGAAATTATACAATCTCCTGCTTTGACCTTGTATTGCCATTCCTATCTTCTTGTGTATTCTTGCAATTTGGCTTAAGTCCTGGCATGTGTTTCATGACTTAGAACTTTTAGATCGTTTAACTTTACAAATTAGCTTCCCAAATTTGCATCATGAGCTTTTTTGTTTCATACGTTTTATCTACGAGTTTCAAAGTGTTTCCTACCGGTTTTTTATGGTGTCAGAATTCAACATCTCTTCAAATTTGATGGTAGTACAGCCCTTCTTCAGATGCACAGCAGAAATCTAAAGACTGGTTAACTAACTGGATCTTAACTCAGGTTTCTTTCTTGAGTATGTCAGTCAAACTGTTTGTTATAGGGAAGGCAAGTATATAAGTATTTAGGAGTATCGTATTTTTCAGCTAAGGAGTTAAGAATTGCTTGTCAATTAGTATGTGAACAGGTAGAAAGCACATGTGAAGATAAATGTGAAGATTTTAGTATCTGGTTCTTGGATGAAATGTGTTGGCTTTATTAGGAATGGGAAATAATTTATTTCAGCTGAGATCACCAATAAAGATAATAAAAATTAAAAAAAATTGGTGAAAATCACTGCAAGGTTTTGAGGCGTATTGCTACAACTCCTCAGCAGCAGGATGGTTTTGGTAGCCAGTAGGCAGACAGTAATTGGACTGAAAATTGGATGGTGAGGTCATTTATGCTGACAACACATAGAGTGAGAATTACTGCTTTGCTTTTGAGTGTACAGTCCATTTTTTTTGGAGCAGATGTAAATTAGAAGATAAGTTCACAAGTGGTCAGAGGCTTAAAGCATCTCTCATTTTACCAACCTGGTTCACTTCCATGGAACGGAGGAGATATAATGTCAGATCTTCTGGGAGCTCCTGGAAATTCTCAAACTATAACTATATCCTTGAAATAAATTTGCAAAGCTCCCGTTGAAATAATGAGGACATGCAAATATCAATTTGAGATTTAGATGTGTGCTGTGTTTTTTGCTTTTCAGGTGGATAATGAGTCTCTTCTGGCCCATAGGGTGAGAATAGTAAGATATGTAATGCAGAAAAGACAAGACCAAACTAGGAGAGAGGTGCAGGTAGGGGAATTAGCTGGGCTTTCTCAGGGCCCATGCTATATAACTTATGTCTAGTGTGCATAAGGGACATGGCAAAACCCTGTTAAGACCTAAAAATGTAATGTTCAGCAGTTAAGTGAATACTTTTAGTTTTTAATGTCACTTAAAGCTGCTACAAATTTAGCACACAATATCCACTTGGTATCCGGCTTCTGAAACAGAAAGAGTATCTCAAAAATTGACAGTAAAATGTGTAAAAAACCACTTCTTTGACAAATAATCTTGCCTATTGAAAGGATAAACTGCTCTTTTGAGCAGTTTTGCTGCTCATTTTGAGGCTGGAAAAGGTATGTTGAGAAAATGCAGGTATTATAACTTGATATATGTTTTCATATATTGTTAGATGTCATAGAATATCCTGAGTTGGAAGAGACACACAAGGATGATCGAGTCCAGCTCCTGTCCATGCATATGACAACCCCACAGTTCACACCGTGTGTCTGAGGGCCTTGTCCAGTCTCTTCTTGAACACTGTCAGGCCTGGGGCCGTGACACCTCCCTGGGGAGCCTGTTCCAGTGCCCCACCACCCTCTGGGTGAAGAACCTTTCCCTAATGTCCAACCTAAACCTCCCCTGGCACATCTTCCTGCCATTCCCTCGGGTTCTGTCATTGGTCACTAAAGAGAACAGTTCGGCGTCTGCCCTTCCTCCTCCCCTTGTGAGGAAGCTGTAGACCATGATGAGGTCTCCCCTCAGTCTCCTCTTCTCCAAGCTGAAGAAACCAAGTGACTTTAGCTGCTCCTCATATGGCTTCCCCTCCAAACCCTTCACCAACTTTGTGTCCCTCTTCTGGACACTCTCCAGTAGCTTTGTCTTTTTTTTTTATCCTGTGTTTCCCAGAACTGCACCCAGTGCTCCAGGTGAGGCCGCACCAGTGCAGAGCAGAGCGGGACAATCACCTCCTTTGAGCAGCTGGCAATACTGTGCTTTCTTTTGAGGTATATGTTAGTGTAAAAGTAGTCTGTGTTTTCTTTGTTTTTAAGCTTGAAGGCGGTGTCAGTAAAGGTGATGTGTGTTTGATATCATTTGAGGTTTTCTTGCATTGGTTTTTCCCGCTCTTCTGAATACTATGTCTCATTATCTCACAGCATTTCTGCATTATCGCTGCTTTTTGAGCTCCCTGAGATCTGGTCTATATTAGCACAGTTCCTCAGACAGGTGTTTCTACTTAATCTACTTAACTAATGCTTTCCAAATGCATTGAAGCACGTTGGTCAATTCTGTTTGACTTAAAGCATCGGTATAGGTGGGATTCATCTCCGTGCAGGTTTCTATCATTTCTGTGTTCTTCAGCAGGCCTTGCTTGAAAACAGTTATTTCCCCACCCCCACTTTTTTCTTTATTTTGTATGAGTATTCAATGAACTGGGATCTTAATATGTTCTGTCCTTACCAAAAAACCAGACTAATGATTTTTTTTTTTGGTCATGAGATGTATGTCAGCTGTTGTTTTTGGTTTTGGTGTTTGTTTTTTTTTTAAATTAATGGTTATTGCTACACTGCTTTGTGTTACTCCAAAGAAATCAGTGATTTTTTAGAATTTCACATCCAGGAGTATTTTGCAAGCGTAAGTTCTGTGTGTGCCACTGAAAATCATATTTGTCAAAGTTAGTATAAAAGGGATTTGCCTGAACAGAGTATATTTCTTGAACCCCTTTATAATTGAAGGAGAGGAACCCTAGAATGTGGTTCAAGTACTTTGGGGCATTTGTAGATGCCCAGGTTATGTCAGGTGATTTGCTCATAAGTGTGTGTGTCTTTGGCTGTAGAGGAAGCCTTAAAAAGCCTTATACCTGCGTTAGTTGCATGTCTGGACTATCAGGATCTGAAGTCAGTTTGAAAGAAATAAACTTTCCCTCTACCCCTTGCCCAGTGCAAACTGTCCTCTTTTTCTTATATGGACAGAAGGTTCTTCCGCAGTTTGCTTGGGAAAATTTATACAGTCCTAAAATTACATTTGGCCCTTTGAAGGCAACTGTGAGACTGATGTGGCCCCTGGTCTGGATCATGGTATCACACATCATTTTAAACCTTAAAAATCAGTTTGGTGATTTCTTCAGCTTTCTGGGCTGTAGAGTTAAAATGTGTTTATGCAGCTTTGCAGTGGATTTAGTGTACTGATAGTATTTTTGATATTTCTTACAAAATTTGTAGCATCTAGCTTTAAAACTGGAAATATTAATTAGTATCAATGAAGCTATCTTAGATTCATAAATTTATTCCAAGCGTACCTGCAGAAATTATTCTTCTGCTTTTCCTGTGGAGATTAGCTTTTCAGACAGACATTGACATTCCGTAAAACTGTCTGTCTTCTGAAAAAATGCACAGAAATTTAAATTACTATTTGTTATCAAATGGCCTCAAGTTTGTGTTGTGTTCACGTGTAGTGAAATCCAGGCAGAGATGACTTCAAAGAAAATCATTAATTTGAAGTCTCAAAACTTGGTAGCGGTTTGAAGTTGTGGTCCACTATCTTCCATATACTATTTGTAATATTGACGGCTTCCTTTCAAATAGAATTAAATGCAATTTTGCAAGCGATGGAATGGAACTGTAGTGGTGTTTGGTAACAATTGGAAGACCAATAAATATATCAGAGCTTTAACATCTGCATATACCGTTATTTGAGCAATATTTCTAATAAATTTGGTTTCAACTGCTTACAAAATGTAAAATAATAAAATTATTAAATATGTTATTGCAATCGTTTCCTTGTAGCGGGAGGATTTGGGGCTTGACATAGATCTGCATCAAGTACATGTGCTGGTGCTGCTGCTGGTATCGTCAGGATGTAACATGCTTTTTTTCCCTCTAATAACAATTGCTAAGCAATTGAAATTTGGAAGCCTGTGTGTTGTGTCCAAGCTGCAAAAGATTGGCTCAGGGGGAATGCTGAATTTAATTTGGTCTTGGGGGATTTTTTTTGTGGCCAATGACTTCTCTGCTCTTTAGCTTTGAGAAAGCCATTATTATAACCTTTTTTTTTTTTTCCCCAGCAAATAACATTAAGCGTGCAATAGGCAGGAGTCAGGTGTGTTGGAAACAGAGTGTTAAAATTTGATGTTCATTTGTTCTGCTTCTAAGTAGGTTTCTAACTTGTTGGCATCTTTTTGCCACCTTTTCCTATGTCATTTCATAAACGTACACTTCTTCCTGTATCATACACATAGTTTTCACTCTGGCCTACTCCTCGTAAAGAAATTTTCTTTGTCAAGATCATAAAAGGAAAGATGCTTTTTTTTATCATGTTCCTCATTATAGTAGCCATCAAACCCAGGTTGTTGCTCTATTAATAAAATAAAAGAATGTGTTTGGTTGTTATACTGATAAAGAGTTTAGAATATGCTTCCACAGGCAATGCAAGCTTAATTTTTAAAACAAGCCAAATGAATTTCTGAGCTTTCAGTTGTAACTGAAAAACCACTGACTGCAATAATTTTAAATTAATCATTTTGACAACTAGTACCTCATGTGCTGAAGTGTGAAAATGTAAAATGCAAAGAAAACCCAAATAAATATATGTATGTATGTATATGTCAGTTTAGTAGAAAGAGTACTGACATAATGCATGTGTGCCATGAGGAGCAAATTACCAACAGCAAGGTATTTTTGCAGATGCAGAGAGCTGTAGTTTAATTTTCTTTTGGAAGGTGACTGCTTAAAGGTCATTTCCCAGAGCATAAGTCAGATTCTTTGGGGATGTATCCTTTAGCTTCATCTAATGTTTCATTGACTGTATAAGCATTAAACTCTGCAAGAATGACAGGCTGTAGTAAGTGGATCCCAGGTGGGCCTTGGGATCTGCAGAGCCAGCTGTTCCCCAGCTCCGATAACTCTTCCAGATTTGCAGATCCTTTTGCATCTGACACGGCATGCCAAGCCTTTGTACTGCCCAGTGCTGATGTTTTAAAGGAGAACGGCTTAATAATTTATTAACTGCTACATTTCCTTTGGGCTTTATCTGTGTGATGCTGTGGAGTCACTGAGAAATGTAAATACATAGAAGTTAACAGAAGCACAGTCTTTAAGGAAGCCAAAGCTTTTTTTCTTTTTCTTTTTTTTTCTCTCCTCTGAGAATTTATTGTTTGTTTACCTTGTTATGAAAGAAGAAGGATCTCCTTTGTAAATCAGGGCTGAAACATTTTTTGAGTTTGTTAACATCACACCCTTCTCAAAATAATCATAATGAACAGTATGATGACAATGTGTTTTCCTGTTTATATGTGGGTTTAGCTATTGATACTTTTTTCTACCTGTTACCAATATCAGCCTTTTCTAATCTCTCTCTCAGCATGCAGTGTGTACATGTATCAACTCTTTCCCTTCGAATTCAGGAAACATATTCTTGTCCATCACCTGTGCCTTTGTGATATGTTAGCGTAGGCTTCTGCCAAGCTGTTAAATCTCCCTAAGGCCACCTGCTCCACAACTCCAGGAAAACATGATGAAGAACCAGTAGTACGTCTTCAGCATTTCCAGGCTTAAAGAAATCAAATTCTGTCTTCTGGTTTTGTGAATAAATACAAGGAAAACTGGCTAAAAATGGATCATTTTCACACTTGTTTCTTTAATTGTTAGTGTCCACTTCCAGAAAATGAAATAGTCTTGTCTCTGTGTATGGAATTGTGATATCAATCCATGTTTTCTGTTGGATATTTGAGTAAGAGTTATGACACAGAATTACACAACTTTGATATGACTGTTTTCAGTAGTGTTACTCTCACAAGCTGGAGTACTGAATTAGGAACTTTGCAATTTTTTTTGCTCAGATACAAAATGAATATAGTACTGTATTTTGAAAAAGCTAATAATTCTGTTTAGATATTTAACATAAAGACCCCCAAAATAGTAAGCATGAGGGTTTTTTTGGTAGAATAATGAAGTGGAGAGAAAACAGACTTCCTCTATTTACTTTGTTTTATTTAATACATACAAGCTTGCAGAAGTTACTGCATGTTTAAAATATTAATTACATCTAATACTAAAAAATATTATTGATATGAAAAGTAAGCTATTAAGAAGTTAAGTTTCAAGTGAAAAAAATTTTCTATTTACTTCAAATAAAAATTTTAATATTTGGATACTCCTTTAATTTAGCAATAAAATACTAATTTGGACAGAGGCACCAGAGACTGCCTTTAAATACAGTTTATTTTCATTCATTATCCATTTGTAAAAACAAGATTATCAGGTAGAAACTTCTGTAATGTTTGGTGGCTCCTCTCTTTTTTTCTCTGTCAGGAATCCGTTTGTACTCCATGGAGAGACCTGTAGCTATTGGGAAGCAAGGGCACAATTACTCCTGTGGAAGAAACCAAAGAAATGTGCTCTTAGGTTTGTGAAAATTGGTCAAAGAATATCTAAATACTTGTAAATATGTGGTAAATTGTGTGTTAGAACAAATTGGCAGAAGTTAATCCTGATATGACTGAGTTTTCCAGCACCAGCTATGGTGTTTGATCTGTGTTTGTCTGCATCCCATAAGTTTGGGGACGATGCCATGCAGATTTTAAAATGCTGTGTAGCTGCCTATCTGTGAAATCACCAACGCCTCATTACTAAAAAGTTGAGATAATGATTATGTGGCACTTGCAGACTTTATGCTGATTTGAGTGTCAGGATATGGTAACATGAATTATTTTTCATCTGTTCAGCAGTATTTAGACTCTGTGGAGGCTGAGAGCATTGTGAAAGCTTTTCATATCAGAAAAAAAGCAGACCAAACCTGATCAATATCACGATTCAACAGAAATGGTTCCTAACGTAAAGAATGATACATTATTTTCTTTAGATAAAGCAAGCAAACAAGTCTTGTGTTTGACAGGCGTTCAAGATTCCCCTGAACATGCTTCAGTTTTCCAGCTGTTTGAAGTGTAGCTCTCATATGAAAAGAGGCTCTATGGAAATCACGATTTCTGACTCAACTGCCAGGAGCCTTATATGTGCTTAAGAGTTCTGTTCAGTAATGGAAATGTTGATTTATACATCTTTTGGGCTTGAAAAATAAACATAGCTTTCAGTTAGTGAATTGTGTCCTGGTCTGTCGTGGTCTTGCTTGTGAATTGGCAAAATTAGGTAACTTCAGGTACATCTCCAAAACTCTTCCTCCCTTCGTTGCTTTCCCAAAGACGTTCAAAATGGTGTTTCAGTGCTGGAGCCGAGATGGAATTCACCAGAGAACAGCTGTGGTTTAGATCCAGGAGGAGTTTATACCATCGGCAGCTAAACAGAAATTTTATTCTTTGTAAAGGCAACAGATCCAGTGTAGGAATTATTGAAGCACAAGTAATAGAGAGCTTTGCAATGTTTTTTTCAAAACAAAATAATTTTTTTAAGTCGGCTTGTATCTCTCTTTGTTCCCACTTTCCAAAATAACAATTGGCTTTACAGACACACAAATGAAAATAGGAAAATTAAGAATGTATTTGTTCTTTGTATTCAAAACTTAACCTCATTTTTCTTTGTTAATAAAGTTTACAAGCCAGCATTTGTTTTTTATAGACTTCTAACACTGTTGGAGCAAACATTACTTCAGAAGAGACTGCACCCACAAGCATGTGTCTCACTACTACACATCCACAAAGCCAAATATGAACTTGGTAATCCAGCTGAGCAGCTCATTCTTTGTGAACTTTAAGTAATTATTGACTTGAGTAGAGTTTTGTTTTGAGCCTTATACAGAAAGCAGCAGTTACTCGATTTCTCTTATTTGAATGGGCTATATTAAAATGCGAAAATATGATTGTACAGTAGAGAGTGAACTTTAAGAGGAACTACTGGCTGATTAGGGAGTAGCTTCTCACAGTAGTTGCTGGACAGACAAAAAATGGATGGAAATTGTGCATGATTACTCTCAAATGTAGATGCATTTTTTTGTAAGTTACTGTTTACTTCAGTAGCTTTGCTACTTACAAAGTACCGATTTATTAAACAAAAAGTATGTTTGATATGTGTTTACCTATGCACAAAAAGGTCAGTTTAGAAAAGGCCAAAATCTTACTCAGAAGAACTGACTTCCTCACTTGACATTGTAAGGGTTGCAAATCCGTCTTGCCCTATTCAGTAGAAGACACTCATTAACTTGGTAGGCTTTAGAACATGTTCCTGCCTTGATGTTGCTTAGCGGTGCTCCTTAGAGATGTGACATTATGGAGAAACTTTTATAGAAATAAATTATATGTTTCTTGAAGAAACGTTTTACTCAGTTTCTTATAAATCGCCTACAGACAATTAGTGTCAATAAGGAAGCACTTCTGCATTCATTTAAAAAAATAATTCACTACTATAAGCATTAACATAATACGTTATGCCTGAATATGGCTACATATACATTGTCTCTGGTGGGAGTGATCAATATACACTGAACATCATAATTTGATCCCTTTTATTTATGTTGCAGCATCACAATACCATAAACCAAAGAAGTTTTTCTTGTTTTGTCATTTTTAATAACACTCTGCTTTGATTTAGGCATGCTTAATTCTGTTCATTTCTGATCCATTGATCTGTAACTGGGCAGAAATGAAATTCGCTCATGAAAAAGAAATAAAATTTTCATCTTAATCAGTCAAGTGCAGCCACCTCTGGGCTTACCTATTCTACTACCCCATCAATTTCAGATAAATTTAATTACTTCAAGGCACAAGAATTATTATGAGAGTAAAAATACAGTTGTAAAATCACAAATTTAGAAGCCTTGTTTAAGTTCTGTTTGCTGGATTTTTTAAAATAAATAATTTTAGTTCATCTACTGAGACAGGGTGGAGGAAGTACCTGTGGTAATGGCCAAATACCAGGCCTTTTGTAACCAGTTTTTATGTTAAGAGATCTCAGAATGTTTCCTTGATCAGACTGATTGGAATTTGTGTCTTATACTGACTAATGGATACTACTGACACCTTATTAATAAATAGCAATAGTCTCAGTAATTAAATGTATCATTCCTGTGTAGGGATGCTAATTTCCAAAACGTAATTAGATACCATGAAATAAATAGCCAGAAATTTGTACTTGAAGTCAAGCATGGCTGTATATTTTCTCTCTGATTTGGGAAGTAAATAAGTGATATTCATTGTTGATTATTTTCGGTGTGTCTCTCACCACAATGCATCATGGAATATTTACTAGTATATGAGTTTATGTAGGACTACCATGTCAACCCTAGCATGTACCTTGAAAAATTATTTGGTTGTGACAGAGAGCATGAACAAATGATTTGGGTCTACACGGTTGGTCGCCTCTAAGCTTTTAAAAGCCTTCAGTCCCATCAGTCTTGAAATCACTATATGCTTATTCTATTGATATATTTTTCTTTTGCAAAGAAGCAGCAATAAATTTATTTTGAAAATTAAATTGCAAAATAATCTTCTAGCAGGTTTTAAAAGTGCCTCTGATAGTTTATTTGGGCTGATCTGATTTCCAGAGTATTTTATTTGTGTGCTGTTGATTAGTAAAAACTTTTTTTCTAGTCACCTTGGCAGTGTTGTTTAGAAATGCACTTGTGAAAATGGAATTGATTTTTCATTAAGGAGCCTTTATTCTCAGCTACAGATAAGCCAAATTGACCCAGAATATTCTTAAAACATATGCAGCAGATTGTCTGAATTCCTAAACTGTCATCTCAGGTACTTTGCTGATGTGGCATTGATCAATCTACGGATCCAAAACTGTGAAGAAGTGATAGGAATATTGGCCACAGGATGCACTACAGGCCAGAAAGATAAATTGTTTGGGTTGTCTTTTTGCAAGTTTAAGGTCACAATTCATTCGTCTTGTTACTTTGCTGTATCCCTTTAGTGGCTTCACTTGCAGGATTAAATATTGAATGGTGGCAGATCATTCAATAGATGGCTCTTCTACTTTGGCATTAGGAGGCTTTTCATGCTTAAAATGGAACGATGTGCACACAAAATGCCAAAGGTAGCCGTGCCGACGATCTATTCTGTAAGATTAATCCCACAACAGCATTATCAGGCGATTCTTAACACATCGATTTATTCCTGATATGACACTTCTGAAACAAATGGATAAATGCTTGGCATGTACTCAGCGTCCTAGGAGGGACAGTGTGTAATCGAACCCTCTACAGAAAAGATCCATATTTAAAATTAACCCGTTAAAAGCTCAGTGAGGAAGACTTTGAACTTTTTAACTGCAGTCAGGCAAAATTGGTCCATAAGAAACAAGAACAGGCTAAGAAGGGAGGATTCTTCCCCAGAGACAGGATCATAGTCTGCAGACTCACCACATCCCTTGTTTACAGTAATGCTTGTGTCATTATACTTTTTGACTAGAGAAATGCTTCACGTTTCAGTGCCCCTGGCCTCTGTGAAAGGCTCCCCCTCTGTGCGCTGCTGCAGGACTCTGCTTCAGAGCCCTCAGGAACGTGCAAGATCCCTTGCAGACCTTTGCCTTGCCGCTCTTATGGTTAGTGAGCAAGCACAGGCTTTGCAAAGGTGGTGTTTTTCTGCACTGCTGAAAGGAGCAAGGGCATTTTCCCTCTAATGGTTGTCACCTGTACAACTGTATAAAACACCTTCTGTGTTTTCAAAGAATATTACATACAGAATGTGAAAAGCAGCAAAGCAGCACAGCTGTTGAAGTAGGTAGGTGCATTTGCAGGTTTTGTAACTAGCATTATGGTTTTAGTACAAACCAGCTAAGGAAAGAAATGAGTTGCTATTGATTCTTAGCGTTAGTGCTGTTTTATATAAGGTTTCTAAATTGAGATTGTATTTTGTGTGTTATGGAGGTTTTTGTTAAATCTATCTGCAAGTTAAGAGAGAGCTCTGGTTTTCAAAAGCACATGATTAACTTCAGCAAGTGCGAAGTAGCTACAGAGGTGAAAATGTAGTTTTTGCTTTTTAAAATTGTATCTAATGATTAAATGTATTATGAGTTGCGACAGAAATAAGACCCAGTCTCAGTCCTGCATCTGACTTGTGGATACTCTGTCACTGGGTGGAATTGAAAGCCTCGAATTAGGTGCCTACGCTTCCTAACAGTGTATTAATTACGCTGCCTAAACAGATGACTTACACCGATATTTGCAAAAGGCTGAGCAATGTTGTGGCATTGCCTATGTAGCCAAGCAAGTGCTAAAGAAGAAGATGTCGCGGAAGTAATATGCAGGAAGGAACTTGTGCCCCGGGCTGTAAGGGGAACATTCAAATTCATAATAAGGGAATTTCTCCTTTGGATTTGAGTGCTCCAAGCATGTCTGTGCTTTCTTGCAAAATTAGGAGAAAGGAATGTTCTCTGCGATGCAGTCTTTTGTGATTCCCCAAAACTAACTAGAGATGATTTGGTTACCCATACATACATACATACATATATCTAATACACGTATGTATTAAACCACTCTCTTTCCAAAACTATTTGAACCCAGGTGTCTCATCTCATGAGGGACATTTGAGACTGCTGGAGTCTCAGTAGTTCTGGCAGTCATCCAGGGTGTGGAGGAGTCTGGTACATGTCTCACATCCAACTAAAATTTACTTATGCAAGGAAGAACAGTTTTGATAGAGAAAGGCAGCTGACAGAGACCTGCCCAGAGAAGTCTGGTGTGGTAGTCTGTCAGAGCACATTTGAAAGTCAGAGATCTGTTTTCAAGCACTTTCTTTGGGCGGATTTGATACTGAATCTGTTGTGCCATGTAAAAGGTATAAGAAGGATCCTCTCACTAGCTTGTGCATGATTCTGTGTGTGTCCAGTGCACACCCCGGTGCACTTCTCAGAACAGAAGCTATTGACTTGTTAAAGAGGTGAGCTTAGTGAAACTAGTTAACTAGAGATACTAGGAGAAAATTCTTTCTAAGGTTTTTTTTCTCATCCATTAGTTTGGGTTGTGGTCTTCGGTACGAAAAATATATGCTAGGCTGGATTCTTAAATTAGTGCTTTTTGCCATGTTGCACTTATATAAACATTAAGACGCATGAATTGTGGTTGCTTGCCTGACTGCCAGCATCTCATCTGGGTATGGTTACTACATATATACAGCTACTGTTCATGTGCTAATGGCTGTGAATATTCAGGCTAGCTAACAAGACTGTTGCTTTCTTTGCAGTTTCTTCATGTAAGTGATTCTTTAAACCCATCACCTTAAAGCACTTGAACTTTAAATATTTGTTGAATTGAATGAGTTGAATTCAGAGTTGAAGCTTATTGCTATTCAACAGTTTTTCCTAATGCCAGTAAAACGTTGTTTTTTGTTGTATACAACACCTTTTACAGTTTGCTTTAAATTGCTAATGTGTTTGTTTATTTCTAGTGCTAGTATAATGAAAGCTTACTTGGCAATGGTTCTTACTGGAAAATAGCATGTATGTAAATGCTGTATGGCTGGTCGTATGTGTGTTAGAAAACGTAACTTTTATGTGGATGTGAATAGTTGTCTTAGTTATCAAAAGTGGCATCCTGTTTCCTCTGAATTTAGTCACAGGTGAAGTGGTTATTAAAAGATTTGTTACTAGAATCCTGAATGGTCTTGAGCATGGAATTAAAAAATATATATACATTATTAGGGCTTTTTTTTTCTTTAGGCAAAATCCTTGCTTGTACAAAAGAAATATTTTAAGTCATTTGTCTCTTGTTGATACAATACTATCAAAGTCAACATGAAATAGGAATAAAAGATCCTTTTTGGGGATCAAGAGCCTGTTCTAGTATTTGTGCTGTAGATTTATTTTTTATACTAGCCACCTATCATCATGCAAGATTCCTTTTGATCTCATGGAGAATTACACATAAGAATCAACTTCAGAATACATATAATTCAGATTCAAAAGAAAATTTTCTCCTTGGTGTTTGAAATAATTTTTTTTGCAATACCTTCTGATGCAATTAGGTCCTGCATGAAAACATTCTTAGGTAGCTACATGTGCTCCCTAAGTAACATGTGCTTCCCTGTAACACAGATCGAAGATAAATTGCTACATAGGTGTCGCAGTGTAGACACCTCAAATTATCATAAAATTATCTTCTTTTTTTTTTTTTTAATTAAAATGGTTCTTCTGGACTTGAAATGAAATTGCGACAATGAGAAAAACAGCATGTTACATTCAGAAATCTACAGGGTGATAAAATCACCAATTACCTGAAAAGTTGGCTGGACTGGTTTTCCTTATTTGAAAAAAACACTTTCACTTAAATGTTGGTTTTTCTGGTTACAGAGTGATTTAATTTGCTCATTTCCTTTGTCTAGATTTTTTTTTTTAGCACCATAAAATTGATAACCCCATTGTCACATAACCACTCACCTTATTTTTAGTTGTTCTACGTTTTTGTCTGTTACATTGGCATAAAATTCAAAATGCAGTGTTGGAGGTGAAAAGCATCACTGGCCTGGAGATTTGACTTCTGATATATATAAATGGGAACCAATGCTCCTCTGTTGATAAGCAATGTGTGTGACCCACGACGAGCAGCTTGCTGTTCTGCTGGAGCAAAGGATTCCAGCCAGAGCAGGCAGTTGTCTGCTCCGCTGCACTTGGAATAGATTAGGAAAGTACTCTCCCATCTCAAAAGTTTTTAGTTTGGTTTTTGTGGTTGGTTGGTTTGTTGTTTTTCCTCATGATGGATGATAGATAAACTCATATGCACGTTTATTGCAAGATTCCTCTGAGACCCCTAGCTTTTTATGAATGAAAAGGTCATTTTAAAATGTTCAACATAATTGTGTTTGATTGTTTTTCCCACAGGATAAGATTGCTGTGTTTTCTGTAAGAGACTGCAATCAGATTTTATAACCACATAGATTTAATGTTGTGCGTATTACTTGGGTTTAGATAACTGAAGACTCTGTAATGAAAAATACGTTTTATTTCAGCTCATGGAGGTCTCTTTTATTCATATGTTAGAATCTTCAAAACAGAACATAGACTTTACCAAAACCAGGAGTCTTCAATTCTAAATTATTGATGCAGGACCAGTCTTTCCCTAGCATGTGGGGGGTTTTTATAATGCTAAAATCTTCCGAACAGTTTTCTCTGACACATCTGATGCTGCTTTGTCAGAGTGGCTTTGCAGTCCACTATTTGTGGAGCTCTGTTTGAACCATAGGGTCATATTGATGCCCGGTTTGGTCACTCAATTATACTTCTTATTTGTATTTACTGGTCCTAGTTCCTGAATCTTATTCCTTTGGGCATAACACATATTTCAGTCACTATAACATCTAGTTTGTTATCATCTATTTAAAAGCATTAATATTAACTAGAAAAATCTTTAGCCAGGGAAAGTTCAGGACTTGAACGTGTGCAGCCAGAAGTTGCATTCGTTATTGCAACATGAAATGTCAATTAGTAAATTTGAGAGTTAAAGCAATAAAAACAGCTCTGTGATCTGAGAGAGAGATTCAGCGTCAGGCACTGAAATTCTTCATGCATTTCTTCCCTGGCTTAAAGCTCTAAAGGCAACTTGGATTTTATTAGTAAGGCTTGGTAGGAAGTACTTCCTTGCATTTGTGTTATCCCTACATCCAGCACCCCCATGCTCAGTCTCGCACCAGAAGAAGAGACAACATCTCCAACTGCAAAGCTGTCTATCAGCCTTTAAAGAAGTATCACCGAAGTTTAGAAACAGTTTCCCAAGATCTTGGGAAAAGCGGGGGGGTAGGAGGAGTTCCTCATCATGGAGTATATTGCATATGGGAGAGGAAATAATCTCTTTGTAATCTTCCTGTATTCCAAAGCATACGATCCATGAGAACTCCAACTATACCTGAGAGAGCTTCTAAAAGGTTTGTGTAGAACATGTTCTCTAGCATGCAAATATATCCATGACTAGTGCTGTGTTTCAAATTTCTTGTATAAAAGAAAATGGCTAGATTGCTTATGAAGTCCAAGGTGCAGGACTGTACTCCCACCTCAAGGCAGTATTAAACTCAGATTAGGAAGGAGAACGTCGAGTGTCTCACTCTCACCCATGGATGTGAGAATACCTGGCAGCTCAAATTCACAAGATTTCCTCTCTTGAGAGGTTTAGGAAAGATGGTTTCTATTAAACTAAAAGATATGTTTTTCAGTGGTGTACGGCTCGGTTAAGAACCGACTTCTCTGTGAAGTATTCAGTGGTCCATGAGGCTTTAGATTTGTAGATTCAGCTCAGTGTGTAATGCTGGACACAGATGTTAGGTAGCTCTGTCATATTAGTATTTAAATGGTGCATAGGCAGGACTCTAACATACTTTATCAGAAGCATCTGCTTTGGTATTTTGCCTGTTTCTAAATTGCACCATACTGGTGGTTTTAGCCTGCACAATACCAAATTTTTGGACGCTGTTTAACACAATCTATTGGCCAAAGCGAAGTGAGTGCTGTTTCACAGTGGGGTCTGTTATTTTCACAGGGTAGTACAGTGATTCTGTGTTCATTTGTTAGCGTTCTAAGACAAGTTGATTTATTACCTTGAAGGGAGAGGATTATGGGCCCACAGTACATTTAATAGCTTCAGAAACATCAACTTCTTGTGTATGAAATCTAGTAGCTCTTTTCTCTGAGAGGCATCTGAAATTTTTGTGTTGAAGTTCTGTAAATACCGGGGGTAGACCAGGTTGTTTCAAGTACTTGTGAGGCATTATTTTCATAAGACATTCTGAAGAAAAATGATTTTGAGACATTGCTTGTGAGGAGTATTGGCAGTGAGAATATAATGAGATGAAGAGGCAACTGTCAGCTGGCAAAGAAAGTAGTCATTCAAGAAAGTGTCGAAAGTGACAAAACATGATAAGGGCAAAACTAACTTCTTACTTCCTCCTATGTGTTTTCCATAGTTTGTTGCCATTCAGCAATAGGCTGGAAACAGTTCATGTTTCCCTTCAAATGAGTCAACTCCACCTTGCATACACAGGCATGTGCCCTTACTATTTTTCCTAATAAGTGTCTTGAGTAGGCAGGATATGAAACAGCCTTTTTGGAGAATCCAGAGAATAACTGTCCATATTCCCCAAAAATAACATGATGTGACCCCTAAATAAGGACAACTAGCATTCATGAATAGATGTATAATAAAGGTGTATACATGCATGTATTGTTTGTCTGGTTTAAGATGCCTCTGGTTGCTTGAGCTTGCAGTTCCTGTCTGCTGTCACGTTAAAACCCTTAGTTGTCAATATGGGCAAGTATACAGTGGGTTATTGTGTCACAAATACATATTTGTTTCTCTCTGTAGTATTTTTCCATGTCTGGTACATAGATCTGAATATGGGAGCAAATGGGAAATGACATGGCATGTCATAACTTAGTTTGCATATTTCTTACCATGAGATCCCTTCTCCTTGCCTCCCTCTTCCCCTTCCTTCACATTAGTGAAATTTAAATCTGTTTACTGGGGAGGTGAAGTTTTCCATGGTGTAACTTTGCATGTGAACCAGCTTCAGGTAAGCTTTGTCCAGTGCTGGTTTATCACCCTCTGTGTGTTCATCAGTGTGCTGTAATAAGACAGCGTTAGGCACGGTCCTCCTGAACACTCTCTCACACTAGGCAAGGTCTGGTTTAATACTGTTTTTACAATACTCCTTTCCATAAGTCCAGTTGTAATAAAACTAGTCAAGGCTTTCTCCTGTAGTTCAGCTGCACCTAGAATGTACCACTCCGGACTGCTGAGCCACTCAACAGTCTGTAGTTTTTAATTATGAGCCATTGATGACTTTTAAGGGACCTGGGAACGGTAACCAAGAAAATTGAGCTTGGCAAGATTAAATTTGCCGTATAGGGATCTTCAGCTGCACAGGAAAATTCTTAAGGCTCTGTGAAGAGAGGGGAAAAAAAAAAAAAGCTGAAAACTATACATACCTTCTCTGAAAGTGACTTTTATATCGTGATAGTTTAAGAAAATCATCTGACCTCTAACTACCTGAATACACTAACATTTGACAGGTGAAGAAAAGAATCTTTGGTAGGTTGTTAGAGTTACATTTATTACATAGTTACATAGCTTACAAGTTTCTTCATCCTATATGAATTTATGTCAGACTGTAGTTTGTTCTAAAATGAGTAGCACATTGGTGCATCTGATGGCTTAAGATGCAGCACTGTGTATCTGAAACACGCGTTGTCTCTCTTGTACTTACCTAGTTACGGATTTCTTGTTCTTAAAATGCTGTTCTGCTGTTTTATCTCAAAATATTTGTACAGCTATTGTGTATGTAGTATTGTGTTTATGGAGTATATCCTTTGGATGCTTCTAAACTAGTGACATGAACAGATTTTACAGATATCGAAAACTAGAAGTGAAAGTAGTGGCATTTGGGTAGTGAAAGTGTTTTTCTTACTCACTGAGAAAGACACTATGCAAAGGAGTTTATAAATGGTATCAATCAGAAAGGATTTCTCGCCTCTCTAAGGGCCTGTGTATACACGTACACCAGTAGTGTTATTCATATTTGTAAGCATATTGAAACACAATCCTTACTGTACTAATATTGCATGCTATTTTTTTTTATTTGCTGATCTGTATTTTCAAAACAGGAAAGGGCCAGAAATCAGATTTGGGCCATAAGGAACTGCTGCTTTCCCCTTTAGCATGAGGGAGAGAGCACTCCCGTTACCAACTGAGCAAAATATTAATAGTGGCATACAGTTTGCATTAATTAAACATTTGTGATGTTTAGTGACTGCAGCTAAAATCCAGCTCAATGGCAATGAAAATACACACCCAATCTACTGAGATAGTACTGACCTGTATCAGGAGAGGAGTTACTGGGAATTAATTTCCATTAGCTGTTTTCCCAGTTTGCTTCTTCCAGCCATTCCCCATGTGAGTTGTTCTTACAAAATGCAAGTATATATTGTTGACGGCAAGGCTACAGGAAGTGCAGCTTGCAGCTTATAGCAGACAGAGTTTTAGTATTTTGCCCTAATAGTCTGGAAAGTTACAATGTATTCCCAGAAATCAGTAAGTGTAGCCAGAATACAATTCTCCCACCTCGAGAAAGCTCTGCAGTTGGTTTTTTTTCCAACAGCTGGCAGCCTGTGGGCCTGAATTGTTATAGCCTCATCCCTTTCTTTGTCACTTGAGCCTGATCTGCCTTCTCGGGGAGCCTCCTCATTTGGTACCACTCGGTGTTTGTACCTGCTTACTCTGGGTCCTACCAGCATTAGTCACCAAACAGTCTGGCCCACCGCGCTGCTGCTGATACCATGTATAATTATGGCTGAGTTTAACTGAGGGAATTACAAATTGAACTTAGATACCCTCAGACACACCCATTTACAGCTCCCAAAATGCCTGAACAGAAATGATCATTGCGACACTGGGTAAAGCACCAAGAGAGACATGTGAGAAGCTCCGAAGCATGATCCAAATGCCAGAAACCTTCACCAGCAGTTTAAATTAGTACAAAATCATGATAAAAATCTATTTCCCAAGCGGTGTGAACAAAACCTTTATTAAGTGTAATCTGATTTGATGTAAAAGAACTTATAAGTCATCTTTTAAGATTTCTGCTTACTGTCAGGAACTCTAGATGCTTGTACATTATATAAAATAATATCTTTATTCTTCCCCCAGTTAATTTTCAGCTATTTTTTCTAACTGGCTTTTCCTACATTCATTTTATTGTACTTGAAGTTTAATATTTAAACTGCTTAACAAGCTAGTCGATTAGTAGAGGGCCAGACCCTGCTACACATTTTTATCACGTAATTTTATAGACCTATCTGCACCTAGTTAATCTTTTTTCCCTCATGAACCCAATAAAATTGTCTGTATCTGAAGTACTTGCAGTTCCTTAAAGGCACAGATTTCCACTGGAAATCTATATTCTCATGATGGTTGATTCTGGCAATTTTATTTTCATGTGGTGTAGTCCTCTAGGCTGAAGATGTGTGAACTAGGGCATAAGGTGAAGATGCTTTATTGCTCTTAGGGAAATTAAGGTCTCCAAAATCCAGGTTTTGTGTATTTGTCAGCTGTGATATAGCTGCTGATTTGCTAGGGTGCCCCATAATGAGCCTCAGGAGACTTGGGCTCTGTGTACTGCTGGGTGAGACACCCACATCTACTGCTCAGTGAGCCCAGTCTGCCAGGAAAGCCAGGGACCCAAGGCGGGTGCAAGTCTGAGCATCAGCAGGTATTAAGGTGGTGCAATTCCCTCTTTAGCGCCAGGACACCAAAGGTTGTCTTAGAGGGATATGGGCACCATGCCATGTGGTGGTCCTTGCTCAGAGAAGCTCCTTCCTATTGGCAGCACCAAGAGCTGCGTTGGACCCTGATTTACACAGGGAGTGGGGACGCATATGGTGTTGGGCCAAGAAATGCCGTTTAGGCTGGAGTGGTTTTCCATGGTGCTCTAAGGGAAGTCGTGTCAGCGCAGGGGCCGTGGTGCTGGGTGGCTGCAGTGTGTTTGGGTGGGGGTGGATGGCACTGCGGGGTCTTGCAGGAAGCTTTGGGGGTGGCATGGCCTTGAGAAGCAAGAGGTCAGGCTACTGTGATGTGAGGGATGGATACAAGGGTCATATATGAAGTGAGAACAATATGTACAGCGGAGTGGCAAAATTGTTGTGTTTGGTTCTGGTTTTGGTTTTTTTTCTTTAGAATCTCAAGTGCTTTTGAAAACTGAGGATGCATTAGACTTGAATCAGTATGGTATTCCTTTTTGCTTTTCTAATGCACCTTTCTGACCTCCACAAAGAACAGAAAAAAATCTTTAGTGTGTTGTCTTATTTTGGTTTTGCTTTTGAAGGAAATTAACAAGAAGTCAAGAAAAATGTATTTTAATGTTTTGATTTCAAATTAGTTTAGTGTTTTAATCAGCTATACTTACTTTTGAAACTGGTAAGGATTGCTATGTCTCAACTTAGAAACATTATTCCTTTCCAAGTATTATCACGTTGTTAATTCCAAGCGTACGCTTAGCAAATTGCAGAAAACCTGAGTTTAATTGCAAACCCCATTTTCTTTTACAAGAGCTCAGAATATTTTTCAGGCAGCAAGTCAATGTGGAAGCATTTATGTAGCTTCCTCCCCACTAAGCCCATTATATCTGTCTTTGGTCATGGGTTTGCTCTGTTAATATGTCAGAGACAGAGCAAGCAGGTTACTAATCAGAAGGTTAAAGGTGACTTGCTGAAATGGAACTACATAAGCCAGACTTAATGAGAAACGACAATGAGAAGCAGGGAAGAGACAAAGAAGAGAGAACAGCAAAAGCTTTACTACAATCTGAGCAGTGAGGGTGAGGTTAGCCTGAATGTTCCCAGCTTATTTGGGTCCAGTTTGCCTTATTTCAACATACCTGAAACATTCCTATTCCAGCATGGGTTATTTTGTGAGGTGTTTGTCTGAGATCAAACAATTCCTTAAGCCCGATTTGTGTCTTTGTCACTAAAATATTTGTAATAGGTAAATCCAATGAAGGTAGCAGTATTTCAGAGTAACCAGTGAAACGACGGGGCTTATTTACACTGAGCAAAGAAAAGGAGAAACATCCAAGTTTGTACTGACCCCAGCTGAGAGATCTGCGTGTTAAAAAGCAACACTCTGCAGTCTCGCCACTTCGGGTGCAGGAGTCTGTCTGCATCAGCCACGAGCTTCACCCAGACTAATAGACCTTGTCAAGAGGTACAGCATAGTGCTAACACACTTTGATGTTTTTCAGCTCCGAGGTACTTGCATACTTGCCACGTCAGGTGTTTTAGCATCCTTATGTAGACATCAATCCTTAGGTGTGTAATTTGGAAAATGGTTTTGTAATAAATGGAAGGAAGGCTTGTCCCTGTTTTAGAGAATCAGTATCAAATACTTGAAAGTAAGGTTTTTTTGTTAAGCATACTTGTTTTGAAACCTGCTCTGATTTCTGAAAACAAAGAGTAGTCAAGAAATTCAAGAATTGAGATGTGAGTTTTAGATTCTTACTGTCTTTTCATTACCATAGCTACTTCGTTTTTGATTATACAATGATTATTAAAATTCCACTGATATTACTGAGAAAAGAGATTTGTTTTCCATATAGAAATTTAATCAAAGCTGACATATAAATGCAAAGACAGAACAGAAAACACCCTTAACTCTTTTTCTCAAGTGATATAACACTGCGATATTAGCACCCGTGTAGCTAGTGTGCATATTTTTCTAGTCATTAAAATCATTAGTATTGAATAATGCATTGCGAAACAGCATTGTAAAATTATCTGTAGCCTTTCAACTCATTTCTTTTGATTTATTTCATTCAGTTTAAACCTATTTGACATTGTCCGAGTTAACAAGTTACTCTCTTCTGTTCAGCACCTACTGGTGGCAACCCGTAAATCAACATCTCATTCAGAAGCATGAAAGACCTCATTAAATCTATTTTTGTGTGAGTTAACAGATCTCCAAATTAACCTTTCTTTAAAAATAAAATAAAATGAGATAGTAAAGGTCAGCCTTTTTGTACAACAAAGTTTGCTGACCACAGAGATTTTCAAGCCTGATGGCACATTTGACTGCATGGTTGTCTCATCATTTTGGCAGTGATCTGTTTGATGCCAGCAAGGAATGCTAAGGCTCTTAACTGTCTGAAATGTGTTAACATGTAGATTTTTTTTTTTTTAAACAAGGAGTGAGAAATGGAAGAGAAAATGTCTTTACATTCGTTTTTTTCCAACAGCAGTAAATTATTGATGTGAAACGACTTGTGCTAATAATCTGGGGGGAGAAGTGCTCACTTCTCCATCACTCGCCATCTCTTTGAATGGCAATACAATCTTGTATTTTATGTTGGATTTATTCTATTAGAATTCTCTTTATTTCACTAATAGGTAATACAAACAAATATATTTTGAGACAATAGTTGCAGAAAGAGTATGTAAGACAGACATGTCTTACTTGAACATGGATTGTTAATGGTTTAAGACAATTAATTGGACCTCTGAAGGCAAAAACTAAGCCCATATATGCTGGTAGTTAGAATGGTATGCAGGTATCTCTGAAAATGTAGGAAAGATTTATTTTAAGCATATTACTTTTCCAGTATGGGGTATAGAAGCTAATGTACTTCCAACAGAAATCACAAATATAATTCACCTACATTATACATAAAAGACAAAAGACAAACATTTCCAGAATTTGAAAATGGGAATACCTATAGATAAAACCACTTTAGTAACATCAAATAAAGGCAGAAGAGAAAGATAATAAAGCATTAAGAAGAAAAATGAAGATTGTAAGAGTACAAATAGCATTTTAGTAACAACATTATTACAGCAACATCTATACTTTTTACTAAAATTTGATTATAAAATATGTCAAGTAATGGACAGTGCAAAGTGCAGATATTTGTAGCGAGGTGCAAGACAATTTATTTATTATTACATTGGTTAAAATGAACCACACTGAACCAGATTAATTTTTTGTTGTTTTTATTTCAGTTGACATCATTTAAATGACAAATAATATGCTGCTATTGAAAGAGTGCATTGTATGGTCAAGGTGGATTCTTCCCCCTTTTGTCACTACCACATGCTGGCATTAAAGTGTTTGACGGCTGGTTCTGAAAACCTGCTCAATGCTGAACTTCATCAAGCATTTATGACATGAAATCACACCAGCAGACAATGTAACTCGTCAAGAACCTACCTATGATATCTAAGTGGAAAAAAATTGTATGATCATGGGGACTTCAATGTTCTGTAGGTCTTATGTTATCAATACTATAATGACTTTGACATTTAAAAAAATCATAACTAAAATATTGGTGCAATAAAATCTTTGTTTAACACCATATTGGTGTCTAAAAAAATAAGGAAAAAAAAAGTTAATGATGGCTTAGGTGAGTAAACAAATTAATTTGTTACTTTAAGCAGAGGAAAACGAAAACCAGAAAATACTCTCTGTGTGAAAAACTGTAATATAAAATCTCTGTCAGAAGAATGAAAGCCTATTTTACAAACTCAAAAAAAAAATTCCAATCAAAACTTGAAATGATTCTTTCAAGTTTGTTATGAAAACTCCCTTAAATAGGAAACCAAAAGACCTCTTAAATAAACCAATTTGAGAGGACGCGTGTTGAAAAAGAAGTGGAGGAGAGAATAATTTGATGGTAATGAGTATGTATCAGGTAAAACTTCAAAAAACTGAAGGGGCAGGAAGATAAAAATAGGGAGAAATCCATGGCCAGAAGTGGGGGGGGGGGGGGGGGGCATTGGTTTGGGGTTTTTTGTTTGTTTTTTCCTTTAATGGGGCAGGTGTTGGCCTTGTTGTGGCCACCAAGATGAAAAGGAATGAAAGAAATCCTAACAATGTTAACCAAATCTAGTCAAAAATAGAAGAATTCCCCAGAATAAGGCAGAAAATGCTGAAGTATTCAAAAGTATTTATTTTCTGTACTCGGATGGATGAAGAGGAGGCAAAGAGGACAGTTAAATGATAAAATATTTTTCTGTGGAAATATTGAATTGTAGCTATTAATACTGGATGTTTTCGAGTGCTGTGGCCAGATAACTTCATTCAGGAGTGCAAAAATATGTAGTGAAACAACAGATAGGCATAAAGCAAATGAGATAAGACTGCAAACTCTGATACCAGTTTATAGCAAAGTTCTGTTGAGAATATGAAAAGAGCTGGCTGAAGAGCTCTTCCAGTTGTTGATGTTGACTTTTGTAAAGTTGTCTAGCACTGGAAACTTTCAAATAAATTAAAGACAGTGATGCTCCCTATGCTTTATAAACACTGACCATGCATAATTTTGCAAGGCTGACTGTTTTTTTGGCAAAATAACTGGCTGAATAATGCAAGAATCATTCATGTGAATTTTAATGTTAACATTTAACATTCAGTGGCATTTTAGCATCAAGACTAATTAACCGCTGAAGCCATCTCTGTGCCTCTATGGAAGATATTCAATTGCCAGAAGTTTTAATCATGATCTTTTCTCCAAAAAATCAAATTAAACCAGAAATGTAACTAATGGCATTTCTGTGGCCAGTGTTCTATGTGGTTACAGTGACATCTTTGAGTCTGACTCCCACTTCTAGCATGCAAGATATACAAGACCATAAACCCTGGCAGGTTTATGCCATATTACAATTGCATTCTTTATTTTAAAAAATCTTTATGAAGGAAGATACTAGGGAACTTATTCTATTGTGTCTGCCTTTGGAGGCAACTGCGAGGTTGATGTGGCCTGCGGTGAAAATGAGTCTGACATCCCTGTTCTAGAGGCATGGTTAGAATAATTGATATAAAGCCTTTTGAGATGGTAAGGAATGTGATACTTGAGACCATCTGCAAAATGGTGGCCTCAGAAAAAAATGAAATGAATAAAAGAAGGACCAGGTACTCACTGTATTAATCTTTTTTTCTCTATGATATTTTTTCTTTTACCTCTAATAGAGCTCTAACCTTTAAATGTTCCCCAAGTTGAACAATTTTTCATGACCCAGCTGTCTCAGGATTGTTTTAGTTCAGTTTAATATTTCTTTTCATTCACTCTTGGGTTTTATAGCTATTTATGGGCTTTAACTCCTGTGCCAGACAGGGGTTAATAAATCCCAATTTAAATAATTATAAGATAATTCCAGTTGAATAAATGAATATGACCTCATTAAAAAAACTCTTAAGACCGCTGGCTTCTTCCATACCTCTTCTGCCAAAAAAAATAAACATAGCAAATCTCTGCTTCAAAAGATTAAAAAAAAAAAGCGCTGAATTGAAGCATATTTATATTTTCTTGATATATTGATATAATAATTTTTCCCCTGCATTTTTATAGTGGAAAATACAGTTTATTTTAAAGGATGAGACTTCATATGATTGGCAAGCCAATCCAATATCCATTTGCATCAGAAGGGGATGATCCCATTCCACTTGACTCCAGCCAGATGCTGTGGCCATTTCCTTTGCAAACTTAGCACTTAATTACTCAGAAACAGAGCATGTTGGTTCACTGGATGGTCCAGGGGTGCTGGTGGATGCTGGTGTACGCTGCACCGGTACTGCCTTCATCCTGAGTCTTGCTATGTGGTGGCTGTTATTGCTTAGAGCAAGGCTTTCATCCAGTTTCTTAATGATCTGGTTAAGGCCATTGAGCCAGCAGAGTATTATTTTCTGCTCCTCTCCCTGCCCCTCTGCTCCCAATTTCTTTGGATAGTTTCCTGAAGATTTAGTATCTTGAACTCGTTCCCTGCAGAGTCCGAGGAACAGCACAGTTGACACAACACAGGAGGCAGGGCTTTGGAGATGGACATAACTGCAGCAGCACTGGATATTTTAATGTCAACTTTAATGGAACTGTATCCTAAGCCTGAAAAAAAATTCCCTTCCATCACCAGCCAGCTGAACCAACTCACCCTGCAGCTGCACAGGCTGAGCCAACAAAAGGGGGAGGAGGGAGGCAGGCAGGAATCCATGGCTTCAAGGGCTGGGAAGCAGGACCTCCCTTTTTGGCAGCCTCAGACTGGCATAGCTGTAATACAAAACTGCTTAAGGTTTACTGAAGAATCTGGAAGTCTGATTCAGTTTTACATCATCTAATTCGTGCTCACAAGTACTTTCTCATAACTTGTTGCAATTCATATTTACGTTACAAAATCATTTGTGAAGCAGAGTAAGGAAGAAATTCTTTCAAACCCAAAATTTGAAGGTGGAAATAGGACTTTCCATAAATAATTAACCTGTCAAAATACTACTTCAAAATCATAGAATCATAGAATATCTTGAGTTGGAAGGGACCCACCAGGATCATCAAGTCCAACTCCTGTTCCTGCATAGGACAATCCCACAGTTCACACTGTGTGTCTGTCCAATTGCATCCTGAACACTGTCAGGCTTGGGGCTGTGACTGCCTCCCTGGGGAGCCTGTTCCAGTGCTCCAGCACCCTCTGGGTGAAGAACCTTTTCCCAATGTCCAACCTAAACTTCCCCTGGCACATCTTCCTGCCATTCCCTCAGGTCCTATCACTAGTTGCCAGAGAGATCAGCGTGGGCTCCTCCTCCCCCTCCTTGTGAGGAAGCTGCAGACTGTGATGAGGTCCCCCGTTAGTCTCCTCTTCTCTAAAACTAAATTTATTTTGGATCCTGACAGCATCCCCAAGACCCCTGTACTACCTCTTGCAGTAGGCATAGCTGGTTTTACCTTCTTATTTGACCTCCCTTGCCAAAGAAGGCACAAGGTATAACACGAATTCACTGTCTGTTCACTTATTTGTCCCACCTTTATTTTCCCAGACTTCAGAAACTGGGTCTTAAGTTAGAGAAGAGGTAGATCTTACCATTTTGATCTGGTACCTGGATCAGGCAGGTAAGGGCCATTAAACAGGAGGGAGCAGGGCAGTTACGTCTGACTTAAGTTACTGCTGCCCCATAGCGTCACTCGTCTCTTTCCTTCACCAATTCTCTTTTGTGTCTGTTTAACCATCATTCAGATATTTCAGAACACCACCTTTGTTTCCACAAGCTTCCTTAGCATTGCTGATGTCCATGCAGGCTCCCAGCTGTGTGGGCTTGCTGTCAAGCTCTCCAGACATCCCCATATGTGTGAGCAATGCATGGGACTTCACAAGTTCTGTTCACTGAAATGCGCAGGAGTTGATCTGCTTCAGTTAAATCTGACGGTGTCAGCATAGATCCGAGGAAAAGCAGCTCATTCTGTTAGCTTGTTTATTCTGGGAACAGTTACAATTTTCAAGCCATAGGAAGAGTGACTGTCTTCATCCTAGTCTGGCTCACTAGCCTCATCTGGTATAGTGTAGCTTTCAGGTTATCCAAAAAAGACTCTTTTATTAGGGAGAGTGAAGAACGTAGACTTGTTGAAAGCTACATTTTTTTACTTCCTATTAAGGAAGCTTTTAATACTTAGCTTAAGCTTGTAGCTTTCCAGATTACCACCTCCTTGTCCTTAGGCAGCTAGTTTAACACTCATTTTAAAGGTGAGGTAACTGTACGTTAGTCACCCCATATACATTTATGAATTATGAGTCAAAGCTGCATCATCCGAAAGCAGCCGTGGGGTTTGTAAGAATGATAAAAGATTCTTTGTTTCCTTCATTGTTCGTCACAAGTTTGAGTGAAGAGAGAGTACATGTTGGTAATTGTATTTTCAGGTATCTGGAACTGCAGGCACAGGTTTATAAATTAATGGTCAATATTATGTTGAAATAAGAATGTTCCTTTATAACTGAGAACAAATAGTGTATCAAATTAAAAATAAACTTGTCCTTCCGTAAGCTCTGTTCAAATAATTTTACTGGTGGGTTTGTGGAGCTTGCTGGGGTGTGCACCGAGTCCTGTACTTAAAAGATAATAGCCACTTACTCTCTAGAGTCCTACTAAAGAAATAATGTTAAAAATTATTTATGCTCTGCTAGTTTTGTCAAGCCACAATAATTACCTGCATTTCACCTGAAAGTGTCATTGCTTTTTCCCTAAGTTTTGACACCATGACAGGTTTGGTAGTTGGAAAAACGAATGTCTAGCTCTGTGTTCTTGAGAATTAAATGCTTCCATTTAAGTCTGAATTTCAAAATGAACAAATACAAAATTGTTAACTTCAAAATTAGTAATATAAAATATGATAGAGCTAGTGATGAATTTTTGTCTCCAGTCTATAAGTAACAAATCCATGAATAAAGACACTGCTACAAATATAACTTTCCTATTATGTTTTCAGAATTAAGTATTATTTCTTTATACATTTCGTTTTCTGCAAAAGTGTTAACGTGATGTATAGTCATTACTTCTACGACTGTTAATATCATTGGTGTCAGGACTTCACACTGGTAAGACCCTGTCAGTTGGTCCAGGCACCACATGAAGATGTGGGGTGAGCTTGGAACCTTCTTATCTCATCATGGAGCATTTAGGAGAACAGAGAAACAGAGAAGAGAGCAATAACAAACAAAGAGCAGAGCTCACCCTCTGGGCTCGGCAGCCACTGCTTTAGCATGTCCAATGGAACTGTATCATCTTGCTCTTTTCTCTGAATCCTATATTCACCTAACTCTGCCTGAGGTCTGAACCCCTATACCCACAGAAGTATTTCTGCCCTTGCCGTGAGGTTATGCAGCCCTGTGATGCACATCTTCTCATGTGGGAGGACTTTTCTGCTAGTACTGAAATCCTTCAAGTAGATTTCCCATAGCAGAAGAAGAAAGAAAATAATGTAATTCAGCGAGAAAAGGAATTGCAGCAGTCTCTTGAAGCAAGCAGAGTTCCCTTTATACTTGGTTATGTAAGGGTACTCCTGGACGCTGGGAATAAATATCTGTATTTCTGTATTTAGGTGTCTATTCGTAGCTAAATGGGACTTAGTAGTAATGTTTGCAGTTTCACACATTTGCCTATGAGCTTTCTCAGTGCAATGAAGTAAGAATTCTTCTCAAATGCTGTGCACCTGTACGTGCTTGTAAACCAGCAGACCTGAGTTAATTTATGCCATGTTTCACTTAGGTTTTTTTATTAGTTATCAGACTTCGTCATTAGTTCTCTACATAAGTCACTCTTTATGCTCTTTTTTCCCCTCTGCTTCCCTTATTATTTACAGGAAATGTAGGTTTACCCATTAAGAAATGCACTGTTACTCATCTATGTAATTATACATAGAGAGAGAAATAAGATGAACATTCAGATAATTACAGTCAATATGCTTCATTGAAATTACCACTTTTCACTGGCAACTTAGCAAAGCACAAGGAAAGAGGATAGGTGAGCCTAGGACGTTCTATAAGTGTATCTGCATGTAGGCTACGGGTCTGCAACTTTATTTTGCAACTCTAGGCACAAATACAGTAGGATTGTTAATGCATCATATCTTTTAAAAATATTTTTAAAAAAGAAAAACAACAACAACTTAAATTTCTAGGATCACTTGAGCACCACAAGAATTAGTGTGAAAGAAAGTATATAGATATATTGATAGCAATATAACTAAACTCTTCTCTCTCTTTTTTTTTTCTTTTGCATGTGTGGGATGGTATTTTGTTTGGCAAGATACTTCAAGAACAAATGGTAATTTAGGGATGAGAAGCAGTGATTCAGCTAGGAGGCCTTTCCTTCTGTAATTACAAAACATAGCCAACTGAGAATGTGGAATTCGATAAAGCTGGGGTTGGAAGGGATCCCTGGAGCTCATCGGTCCAACCTTCTGTTGAAAGCAGGGCCTTAGACTTAGATGATCCAGGGCTATGTATGTCTCAAGCAGAGATTGAAATAATTTCCACCAAGGGAGATCCCACCCACCTCTTATCTGGGCAACTTATTCCAATTTTTAATTGTTCTTATGGTGAAGGTTTTTTTAATATCCAGCCAGAATATCCCCTGAAGCAGCTTGGAGCTGTTGCCTCTTGTCACCACACACCTTTGTGAAGAGACTACCTCCATCTTCTCTATAACCACTTTTCAGGCAATGGTAGACCATGATTAGCTCCCTCTGAGCCTTCTCTTCCCTAGGCTGCATGAATCCTTTCTTCCAACCTTTCTTCGTGTGGCAAGTTCTCCAATATTTAAATCATCCTGGTGGCTCTCTACCAGACTTTCTCCAGCTTGATCTGGAGGGACCAAGTTCTTGCTGTTCTTCTACAATCATTGCCTTGAAAGTATTTTAAGAGCGCATGTATATGACATTGCAAAACCTCTCAGTTTAGTGCTACACTCTGTGTGTTAATCATATGCATTGTTTAGACCTCTGATTTATGTAGTCTTTGTATATGTCCTAAATAGGCTATGAAATTGTATTTATTAATAGGCTATGAGATTGTGTTTATTTAATCTAAAGAAATATATGTTTTGGTGCAATGTTTAGCAGAGTTAAAGCATTTTAATTAAGTATTTCCATGCTTTTTCTTTTTTACTTTATATGGTGTGGGTAGCAGGGTTTGGAGGGGTGGGGAGGGATGGATGTTCCTTTTTTTTTAAACAAAGAGGAAAACTATTCATTTGCTCTCTTATGTTTCCTACAATGCAAAACTGCTGTTGTACCAGCTAGTGCTGAACAGTGAGCAGTGGTTTTAAATAATCAACTACATAATTGAACATATTTTGAAGCACAAACACAAGATCAGTAGGGCTGTGTACTAGAGTTGAACTGCAATCCCAGAAGTAATATAAAAGATTTGTTTTTCAAGGAAATCCAACAAACAAAATTGTGCTATCATCTTAAGACAATGACTGACGGCATTTGTATTACTTATAAATCCTAAACTCCGATGTTCCCTGACTCACATTAACCTCTTTCACAAGGATCACAAGTCTTCAGAGGATCTCCTATATCTATGTAATTTGCTCTCTGTCAAACATATAAAACAAATCTCAGTAATACTTCCCGTTAAGGGAGAAAAGGAACTTGGAAAGGAAGTCTCTATCGTGGCTGGCCCTGCAGTTTGACTGTCCAGATCAGACAGATGTGAAAATCCTTGTTTCAACATCCATAACCATGTTAGACTGATTCTTGGTTAAATAGATTAGCACAGAGAGCTTCTTTGTTGTTTTGGGGTTTTTTTGGAGGAGGTGGGGTGAATTATTGTGTCACAAGATTATTGATAGAGACTATTTTAAATTACATGAAATAAACCGTGGTAAGATTAAGCATGTAAAAAATTTTATATTTTTGTCTATACAGCTACTGGTGTTTAGTTTTAGCTCCCTTTAAAAAATAAAATCAGCAGAAACTGCAGGCAGCAAAATATTTGGGGAAGTTTTAACTCTCTTAAGTACTTTCTTAATTGTTGCTCTTATTTCTTTCTTGCTACTGTGCCAGACTCCACTTTGTGAATTGTAGCTTATCCTATTTAATTTATAGTTCTAGATCTCCCCCGTGTCTTCTCCATATCTCCTGTTTTGTCACACAGATCTTTGCTTCTGAGTAGTTCATTTTTTAGTTTCTGTGTACTTATATGATGTTATAAATATTTCTTTAAGATGGCTAATGGTACAGGTAGACATATTTTTGCTTTTTCTTGGTTATGAGCTTATTTTTGTCCTTTTTGCTATATAAGAACATGTCTATCTTTGCCTTACAATGTAATTATTTTAAACATATGTTCATCCACAGTTTTGAGTCTCACTCTGTTGGCATTACAGAGTAGAATTTGACAGCTGGGTAGGTCCTATTTTAGAGCATATTTTGCTAGGAACTACTTCCTGCAAAGAAAAACAGAAAATATATAAGGTCCTATTTAAACAAAAAACTGAAAGAGAACAACTCTTCACAACCAAATTTCCTAAACTTCCATTCCAACACAAAATCAAAACCTGGGAAAAGTAATTTGGGATTACACCCATAGCTTCACTCCAGACTGCTGCGCTTTTTTGTTGCATTTTCTCTTTTTAAGGAGAAAATCTGTGTACCCGTGTGTTTAGATTAAAGACTAGTTTTTGGTAGCATTGCAAGATGTAGAGTCTTTCACCACTATGAGGAGATGGGTTAAATGCTTCCTTCAGGGAGTACGACCAGTGTAAAATCCAGTGCTTAATCACAGTCCTACTTATACCACTTAGTTCCAGTATCACCAGACCAATTATAGCAACATCCAGGCTTATCAGAAGTCTCAGCAGAACAAAGTCCAGAGCTATTCACTTACCCTAGAAGTTGCAGTAGCTCAAATTTGAGAGCTCTGAAAACAACTGAATTGCTGCTGCTGTTATTGGAGCTGGGCTGTGGACAAATGTAATTTTAGTCTCTGATGCTGTCAATCTGGCATCCTTCACAAGTAGTGATTTTATTATATAAAAATTTAATCTGTCTGCCTTATCTTACAGCGTGGTTATGTAGAAAGTGATACCTTAGAAAAAAAAATTAAAAAGTTGTTAGAAGAGAATTTGGGCAAAGAGTCCCAAAATGTTGTTAACTCTGGGAGGACAGACTTTTGAAAGCCATTCCACCAGTGCACAGTGCCAAATTCTTGTATTGAAAAGGTTTGGCTGAAATACTGGGACATATAGATAATATGGTCCCAGAAAACTTGCCAAGGAAACTGCAGTCAGAAATTTAGGAAACAGTCCAAGATTAGGCCTCAAACATGCTGCATTCATTACCAGCAGCTGTGCATATAAGAAGTGCTTCTTTATACCACACAACCAAAAGCACTGTGGCCTGTCACTGTCATTTTTATAGCAATTTGCTGACTTTTTAAGAAACAGGAAAACATGTAGCTAAAACAGAAGTTGAAATAACTGACAGAAGATAATTTAAGTGAATGTTAATGGCTACTGAGTGTGTACCGTAGAACTATGCTGAAGTGCACGTATATTTAAGATTTTCCTTTATGTAATAAAACTCACTAAGAAAATCTTAAAAATGTGTTAATAATAGATTAATGTTTACTGTAAATCATAGATGCGTACCTTAAAAGATTCTTTAAAAAGCCATGATGCTGAAAGTGATATGACAGTAGTATTATTATTTTGAGCGTTAGGATTTTAAGTTATTGACATTTTCTTTTAAGATAAATTCAAATATGCCTCCATTAGGGGGAGTTACACATTCATCACTAAATGCTTCAGATTTTCAGACACTGTTTAGTATGACAGATTTTCTCTTGGATGTTTTTGTTTCCTTTTAAAATACTGTGCTACTATTAGTACCGCCGTGTTCATCTGTAGTGGGACACATTTTTAACTTGTTTAATCAGCATGCAAGAATTTGCAGCAAAGAAGGAAGTCCAACTTCATGAATTTCTGAATACTTCAGAAAAAAAAATCTATTCTAATTGTAAAATTATCTTTACTAATTGGAGGATTTTCCAGAATGAAATATAGATGGTAAGATTTAGAAAACCTGGAGCAAAATTCTCTGAGGCACTTTTTTTTCCTTTTTTTTTTTTTTTCCCCCTCCTGTCTGTGAAGCTGCTTCTGCCTCAGGGTAGTTCAGGAAATCTATCAGTGTCTGGTTTTGTTTACTTTGGCGCAGGAGAGTTCTAAATAGCAATGTGACCCTTGTGCTGGATGTTAGCACGAGTGTTATCAAAAAGGCAAAGAATACTGATGGACTTCAGTTGATACATTCTTGTGCCAGGCTTTAGAATATGATAGTTTTAGATGCAGTCTTAGCACTCCCCATCTAGCTAAACTCCTGTGTAACGTGGATAGTGACAGATCTATTTCCTTTATATAAGAGAACTGAGAAGCACGACCAGCTGAATTCTCTGTGGAATAAAAGTCCATTGCATTTTTGCCCTGCAATCACGGTAGGAGCCACTGTGCTCTTGGAGTACTTTTCTCTGTCTGTGGTCCAGGGCAGGAAGCACTGGCTCCTGGGAAACTTCAGAAGAACTTCTGCGAAGGCACATGAGAAGAAAAAGGGATTTCAAACGCCTACAATCTAGGATTTGGGTGTACCACATTTGAGGGCTTGTCTCAAAGTCAAAGCCAGTACCAGTACTCTGCCCTTCAGGACAGAGCTCTCTCCTGGAGACTTTGTCTCCCCCCTCAAAGTATGTGGACAAGATGAGAAAGGACAGTTGAAGGTGGGGAGGAGAGAAGCAGAGAGGGAGGGATGAACTGATGGCAGCAATTCCTGAAGTTTATCTTCCAACCATCACTGCCTTTGCCCAGATAGATGACTGAGTTGTATATGCATATGTCATCCTTGTCATAGAAAAAAGCATTTGGGTCTCTGGGTGGCAGACACGGAGATGTGAGAATAACTTGTTTGCCAAGAGTGGATTGAGACATTAAATGTGGAATAGAGATCTTTCTTGTAATAAAATTCATATTTTTGGCATACATTTTCATGCAATTTTAAGAACAAGCTGTTTTTCATACTTTCCTACTATTTTGACCCCACTTCAACCAAGTACTGAGCAAATGCAGTGTGATGAATATTTCAACTCTAACGAAGCATAAGCATCCCCAGCAAATGGGAAGGAGGGAAGAGTAATCCCAAAGTAGGGGAACTTTCCTTTTCTTGAGAAAGGGCTGACAAGGCAAGGATTCGTGTGTAGGGGGAAATACTTCAGGAAACACTGCTGTAAAAAACAGAGTGAACTCTTTGAGACACTGGTATTTCTGTGAATATACGAAATAAATATGAAAATTTACATATTTCTCTCTGCTTTTTTAACAAGATTACTAAGGACAGCTTTATAAATGTGATTGTCTTCAGGATATTTGCAAGAAAAGCTGCATTTTTACTGAATGATTTCTTAACTTCGAATCCCTCTCCAGCAGCCTCGGCTCTGACCATCATAGATTTTTGGCCTCAGAACTGATCCTGGCATTTTCAATCGTGGTTGAATGTGGTTCTACTCTTTCATGTAGGTTTTCGTTTAGGCTGTCACTTTGCATACTTTGCTCTTAAAGTGCAAGCACATGGTGGGTGGGAAGAAGAGGGGGTGGAAAAACCCTTTCCTGTGACTTGCACTGATTCATCAGCAGTCTAAAAACTCCTGTGTCATGCCATCAGCTTCTGTGTGCCCTCAGTATATGCATACTATCTTTAGTTTCTTTATCATCCTCGAGAAATCCTTTTTATGCTGAACGTTCTACCATTTGCTCACATTTTAAGGGCTCTTGTATGAGAGATTTCAGGTGGCCTTTGAGTTCCTTCTCTTGGCAGATGACACCAGAGCTTGCAAATCTGTCAGTGTTTGCGTGAAGGTCTTTAGTGAAACGCATTGTTAGCGAAATAATTTAAACGATGGAATTAAGAAATGAGACTGATAAAGTTGGCTGCTGTGGAAATAGCCACTGAACGACAGAGCCGAAGTCCGTGATTTCCGAAGCCGTTTAACACATGTGGATCCATGGTCTGACATCTATGCAGTGGCATGCCAAGCAGATAAATGGAGTATGGGCAAGTGGTAGTGGGAAGAAAGACTTTAGGGATTATTGCATGTGATAACTTCAACATAATATACTGTGTTGTGGAATCCTGCGTGATGGTTAGTCTTGCTTGCACTAAGTCAAGCCCACGTGGTGGTTGTAAGACCTCCAGTACAGACTTATGGCTCTGTGTGTGAGCACCAGGTAAACGGCCTCGCTAAAATGTAGTGAGCTTGTCGAAAAGTCCTGAAGTATGGATAAAATGAATGAAGAAATATTTTCTTCTCTTTCCTCCCCTCTTAAGCAAATGGTAACTTGAAATTATTGGTAGTGTCTACACGCTGTTTCTGAATATGCCACGGCTACTGAGATAGAGTAAAATTATTTCACTAGCAGTTCGACATGTTGGCAAATATTGTGTGTTGGGTTTAATGTGGAAAATGTTCACCTGCTCTCTAGGAGAATTAATATCCAATAAATCACTTCAAGGTGTTCCATAAACGCAATTCTAGATGCACTACAGCACTTAGTCTTGTGTCTAACAACCCACCTATTGTCAGGCATTCATCATCCTCCTGAATGTGTACCATGGGAAAGTTTGTTTGTGTAGGCAGTCCTGAGTGTACATAAAGTGTATGTAAACCCTATTCTTACGGTTTATGAAAATCTCTTCTCTCTCTCTCCTCTTTTTTTTTTTTTTTTTTTTTTTTTTTTACCTGGAAAAGGTAATAAAGTGTCTACTTGACAGCAGCCTGCAATGTGGTTTTTCTTTTTAAGCTAAACCCAAGTTAATATTTTGGAAAGCATTTGTTTTATTTTAAACATATGATTTTTATAACCATTTTGTATATAGACCACTTGCAGGGATATGGCTCACACCAGCTGTCAGAGTAGTGTGAAATAATTTTTATGCCACCTTTCCAAGGCAATAAATGTCATGTAAGCATACACAAGGACAGATATAGTACTTTTAGATGAACAGTCTCAAACTGTATGTTAGAAATCCGTTTGACAGACTTACCCAAAGGATGACACTTTTTTCTGATCTTGCCAAAGCAGCAACTGTATAAAAAGAAAATTTGCTCTGGTGGTTGGGGGTTTTTTTGTTTGTTTTGGTTTATTTTTTTTCCCCAAGTAGTTATGATGTAAAGGGCAGGAGAAGAAGCTGTAATTAGGAGAAAAGGTTTCTTTCTACTGACGGAAAAAAAAGAAATTTGTGACCAAAATGATACACTGAGTTTTCAGTCACCTACAATAAGAAGACAAAATAGAAGATGAAGGACAGCAGCAGCTGAAGCCACAGTCCCGGCCACATAGTTTCTGTCATGATCAGTATAATGCTTATTCCAAGAAATATGTGAAATATTTTTGTGGGAATCACACGGATATTGATTTTTTGTGAGAGCGTGCCCCTCTTTTTACAATATCTTTTCAAAGATGTAATTTAGGAGAAGTGCCTCGAACTTTTTTTTTTTCTTCTAAGATGATCAGAATACAAGTTAAACTATTCTCGAGGTATGAGATTCCAGCTTGTTATTAAGAAGAATAGAGTGTTTTTTCCTAGAATTTGTTCTCTTATACTGATAGGATTGCTCTGCTGGTGGTCTTTACCAATTCTAAGAGATTCACAATAGGGTAGTTTTTTTTCACGAAAGCCAATTCTTTTTGTCAGACCTCTATACAAAACTATTTTACTCGGAATGGATTGTTTCAAACAGCCTACAGATTCCTTGTTTGTTATGAGATGTCCTGTATCTCAGGAGTTTACCTAACAAATTGGCCTCTTTTTCTTTTCAGTTACTTTTTTATGTCACTTTCATTTGCAGTAAATATCTTCCTCATTTTCTTTCTGACAAAAGTGCAAATTTTTAATTAAATAAAAAATCCAGTAATCCAGAGGGATTTAGAGCTGTGGACCCAAGTATTAAATGTAAATCAAAACTTAGTCAGTTGGAAGCTGCGTATTATGGAGATCAGACACTCAGTCTCCAGTTTGGAGCATTAGCTGTGCAAGCAACCGCTGCTTTGCCGCCTTTTCCAGATGAAAGCCGGTGAGCAGCAGCTGCTGATACGAGGTTACTGAAAAAGTGGGAAAGTGATATGAAAAATTAAGGGAGGAAGGTGCCGCAACGGTGCATGTTTCAGGATCTTTGAGTGTTTTCTCTTTAGGGTCCTGAAGTGTGAAGTGCTGAACTGAGTGTCGCAAGATACAATCAGGATTCAAATTCATAGAGTTAAGTTTAAAGAGAGATCTAAGACTCAGATTATGGTTGGATTTTTCTTTCTTCAGTGAAGGGTTTAAATTTTTTCCTAAAATACTATTGCCTTTTCCTCTAAAATTAGGTTAAATGACCTGAAAAAAAGGTGTATTCTTTTTTATTGCTTAATCTCACTACTGTTATTCATATAGCAGTTCTTCTGAAACAAATAGGATTAACCTTTTAGGGGGGGAATATTTCTTTTAAAGGGCTCATTGATACATCATCTAATCCCCAGAACTTCGATGAAAATGTCTTCTTCCTCATCACTTAGCTGCAGTATAAGACAAGGAAAGCAGGTATGCTTTGTGTTCCAAGAACTGCGTTAATCATTCGAAGCATATGTGCCCTTTTTCTCTGCCGGCTGACTGGTACTGTCTGCATTCAAATACAGGAATGTATTAGTGAAAAAGTAACTAAAACTAAATAAGTAAAATGAAAAGCATAATGATCAATATTTATGTCTTCAATAATTCAAATTTTGGAGACCAAGATATTCAATTTGTATAATAACAATTAACTTGTGTTTTCCCACGCCTTTATTCATGACAATTTACTATAGAGTAGGATGATTCTAAGCAGGGCATTTTACTGTTAAACAGCAAAATTCAAGGTATTGTTATGCAAAAATATTTTGCATTTTTTATCTTGTCTGATACTGCCTCGAATTCACTGGGAAATTTGTCAAAGAGCAGAGGAACATTATTTCAGTACATTAATCTACAGCACTCAAAAATCACTGTACATGCATAGACTGGGTGGTTTTGTGTTGCTGTTTGGGGGGAAAAAATAAACAAACCCACACATATTATCCATTTACATTCAAGAAAAGTGTCATAATTTAATCATTTTTTGAAAGGACTATATTTTTGCTTTAACTCTTCTCCTACCCCAGTTTCATCTACTTGCTTACCATTTCCACTTGTGTTTTTAGTGAAATGCTGATCTGAAACTGCAAAATTCTTAATACATTCTTGGAAGGTGTTATAAAAAATAGAGTAGGCTTTATGTGAATGAAAAGGGAACAAAAGTTTATTGTTTTCAGATTTGAACACTGAATCTGTGAGTTCACAATGGTCTTAGTCTGTTCTCATTTAAATCAGCATCATTACTGCATGAAAAAATGGCTCTTCTCGATCTTTACTTGTGAAAAAAAATCTAGTCAGTGTAGTATACTATTTAAATGCTTAAGAGCTACAAGATGTTGGACTCGTAAATATATTTGGGCACATGTGCTTTCTCATGGGAACACATACTACTAATCCTGTTGATATCAGATAGTATTCTCAAGACCTTTATTTCTAGGCAAGAATTTGCCTTTTTAAATACAATTCCAGCAGGAACTGGAAAGCTAAACTATAAATATTTTACTTGATTAAATCTGTTTTGTGAAACAGACATGAGAATGGATGTTGCTGTTATAAATTATACCTTTCCTGACAAAAAATATTTCTCGTAGGTATTGTTTAAATTTCATAGCTTAATAACCTTCTTTTTCACAGGGTCATAAAAACAGGTTCCAAAGTGATGCATTGTGATGCTGTGCAATTTTGGCTTTTAGGTAGATAGTATCTACATACAGTATTTCTTTAAAGTACACCTAGCATTTCAGTAAAAGTAGCTGTAACGCTAATTAACTATTTATGATACAGGATGTCTTAACAAGGCACTTAGGCTACTACTATTCAAATAGGTGAATTAGTATTTGGCTAAAAAGGTGTTCGTTCCCTTTTAATAAAAGTCACTCGTCATCATTAATGTTGATAAATAGCTGAAATTGTTATCTCAATGATGAGAAGAAGAAAGGTTCAGCAATTAGGATAGACCTTGGAAGACTATTCGAGACATCATGTTTTTCGTCTCCCATGCTACTACTTTTGTGGTATTGACAAGTCAGCTTTGTGTCTCCATTTGCCAAATTAGAAATGGGCATGATAAAGTTTTCTACTTTGGCATGACGGCTCTCAGAGAAAATAATAGTAAGGACTGAATCTTTATGTGCTGCAAGGAGCACAGCTACTGGTACCTGGGACTCTCTCGTCTAACGACTGCCCAGAGTCACCTCCAGGGTAAGCTCTTAAGTCCTTTCCAGGCATCAGCTTGAAGTAATGGAATTACCAGTAAGTGGGTTCTGCATGATAATATTTATCTTTAACAGAGAGTATGGCTGTTTGTTACCACCGTTAGAATCCTGAAAATGCAACACAAATTCAAATGCAAATATGAAAGTTGATCGTTGTGACTAAGCTGCAATAGCCCTCCCTCCTCAACCAAATGCAAACCAGCCAGTTCGAAAGCTGAAACAAAACCCTGCCTCCAGAAACTAACCACATTCACAATTCTCCCATTTTCATATGCTCTGGAAAAAATATGAACTATGTAACATGCTATGAAGGCCATAAAATTTGAGCTCTTCTGGATCAGGGAATAGGAATCGGTTCCAAAAGCTTTGAGTTCTCACAAAGAACATCCTGTTAGCAGTTGCTTGCCCTTTTATATCAGCAAGGCCCCAGCTTAGTTGTTTTCACTGATCTAAATTGTGGCAATATGACAGAGTAAGAGAAAGATACATTCCTTCACATCTGTTAAGGCCAGCTGTGCTGTACCTTTCAGTCCTTTAAAAAAAAAGGTAAGTTTTCAGGTGACCCTGTTGGTGACCTGAAAAGGCCACCGTGACTTGAGTTCAGCAGGGTGTGACTCTGTTGCCTGTGAAATGCAGCTTCCAGTAAGGAGAGTAAAAGTGGCTACCATAGTGATAAATGTACCTGCAGATAGCTGCATGGATTAACACAGCTCTAATTTATTCCACATTAAGAAAAAGGACTATAATGAGCTATTAATAAAGACTAAAAATGGGTTCAAATTCAATGGTTAATGCTCTGCATGATTTACTGTAATAATCCTTCTGACCAAATAATTTAAAAAAAAAAAAGTGCTTCTCTCTTTTCCTACAAATGAAACATATATGCTATTCTTCCCCCCCACCTACCCTCAGGGTTTTGTTTGGTCTTTCTACTGTTTGGGCACAGGCAATGTTGGCAAAATGTGTGATATCTGTGCTGGAGTTTGCTTCACCCCTATTTGTCTGCTCCATATAAATATTTTCCTAAGCAAACACCCGTGTTTTAGATGTCTTTAGTGTTGCTCCTAATAGATTTCATAAATCATTTGTGCTGGCATTAATGGGACGGTGGAATCACAGCACAGGAGGTATCAAAGCTAAGGAAAAAATTCCATTGCAGCTGGTTGAAAATGGAGAGAAGAGGCTCCACTGCAGTGACATCCAGGTCTGTTCCAGGACGGAGAGATCAGGGACAGCCAGGTATAGGAAGGTCAGCACTGGCATCACTAACAGAGGCAGAATCTTACTTATTTGATAGGCTGCAATCCTCAGGCAGTGAATGTACAGTGGTATGCATTTGTAGAAAAATGGTACAGAACATATAGGTGGATAATGACAAGGCAGAGATTTTCTAAAGACCTCTTGCCTTCCATAGCATCTAGCTCTCGGGGGACCCAGTGTCCTGCTTCCTGCACAAGTCCATGGCAGTCTCCTGCAGAGGGCTGCAATTACAGGTGCCCTCTGAGGGCAGGAATTCTCAAAAGAGCTCCAGTGTGCTGCATGCGCTAACTCCAAGCATCCAGTTCCCATCTCTCTTTCTTTCAAGATCTGTAAGGATATATGCCTGAATTAATTACTTTACTAAGTAGATTTTTTTCAGTGGCAGAAAGTCCTTATCCATAAGTACTCCATTCAAGCAGTTTGGAAAATAGTATTTGCATGATCTAATACCCCATTTATTACAACTGGACCTTTTGGAAGACAGAGAATATGAGCGTTACTGTGGCATTGCTAGAGACTGGCTTCCTTCACTGACTATATGAGTTCATGATTTCATCTCATACCTCTCTTCTTGGCCGGTCTTGCAGCGATCAGAGATGTGAGAGTCTGTCCAGAATTTGAACTGCAAAGTTTCCAATTTTCTGCTAACCTCCCCACCAACGCTGGAGTGAAGTATAAGTCAGTGGTGAGTGTATTAAAGTTTCTCCTTTGTGCTAAGTCAAAGCACACATAGTGTGTTGCATATTTAACTCGAAGAGCTTCAGTTCAAGATGCAGTATTAGTGCTGTTACTTTGGGATTTTTTAAGTATTTTTCCCCGTTGCCAGCCAAGACTGCCCTCATCAGGACCTGGTTACTTAGCTCATTATTTTCCCCCATTTCACAGAATTCTGCTATTTCAGTCCGTATGGTCTTTGTTTCTCTAGGAAACTGCACGTGGGCACTAATTGTTTGAGCTTGTTGAATATTGCTAAATTTCTTAAGAAAAATACATCTAAAATATGTGATTTTATTGCAGCCTTCTACGTAGCAGTGTTGAAAGATATTCTGGAATGGTGTTATCTTCCCTGGAAGTATAGTTGGGGTTATGATTCCCACAAAGGGGTAATAAAAAAAGAATAAAAATCTGATTCTTTTACTAGAGGCATTAACTTAAGTTTGATTACTAGCTGGAAATGGGGTTTTCCATTTTGAATGAGTACATTTATATCTGCATGTTTTGTAGGCATCTAGTTGTTCTGGCTCACGACAGTATTTCAAAAATTAACGGTGAGTAATGCGAATGCTGTATTTTGTTTCTGTGATTTGATAGCTTTATCTGACAGCTATGATGCATAAGGCAATGCACATGATTCTGCGTCCAGTCAGACTGGGCTGCAACTCCAAAGGCACCTTAGGAGCAGACTTGATTGTAGATTATCGAGTATTTTGAAGTAGGCTGAGTTGGTTATATTCGTGCCCTTACACATGTGAATAAAACCTGTCCCCTAAGGTGGTAAATGGAGCGGGAGGTGTTTCTGTTTCAGCCAACGCACAGGTGGTGTGTGATGAGGTGGTCGGTTGCAAGACCTGAGCACCAGCACCTGTGCATTGGGCCAGGCCCCGGTTTGGAGAGGGGGGCACCCGGCTCTCGCCTTTGCCGCTAGAAATTTCAGCAGGCGTATCCCAACGTGAATCTGCCGTCTGTAGACACGGACCTAACCTCCTTTCCCTAAGTGCCTGACCGACTTCAGTGACAATTTGCGTGGGAAGGAGCGCTGCAGGTAAAGTTTTATTTTGTGTCACGGAAAATCGCGGCTTTGCGGTAAATCCCTGCAAGCCGCGCGGCCCCGAAGCGGCCGCGTCCCCTCGCCTGCCCCTAAGCCGCGTAACGAGCCTTAGCCGAGCCGTACGCACAGCGCTGCAGGCGCGGCTTTGCTCTCCGCTCTCTCCGGGAAGGATCTTTTTGTCTTTCCCCGGAGATCCCGACCTCCAGCTGTACGCGCTCAGGGCCGTTTACGCGGCGAACCGACCGGCCGCCCGCGGCGTCGGCGCCGCGGCCCCGAAAGGGTTACGCGGTGCCAGGCCCGGCCCCCGCTCCTCGCCGGGGAGTAAACACCGCCGCCTCAGCCTATCGTGGCGGCCGGCTGCGCGGGGCCGGGGGCGAGCGGGGCTCCGCCGGGCGGGCCGCCACAGACGGAGCCGGGCGGCGGCGCGGAGCGGCACGGCACGGAACGCTGAGGTGGGGCGCGGGGCGGGGCCGGACCGGGCCGGGGGGGCGGCTGCGAGGGGCCGGGGCGGGCGGGGGAAGGCGGCGCTGCAGCCCCCGCGGCGCGGGGCGGGGGCGGCGTTGGCTCATTCCGCAGCTCGGGCAGCCCTGCGAGCCGAGGAGCCGCCGGGTGGCCGGGGACCGCGAGCCCTGTGTTTGTAGTGTCGCTAAGCCGAGAGGTAACCGCTTTCCTCTTGCTGCGCGCCTTGCTGCGAAAAGAGCCCGACCCGGGGTTTGTGGCCGGGATGCGGTAGGATCGGTGTGAGAAATCGGAGATGTAAGAAATGCGAAGTTTTTGCATAATTTGCATTTGAGGTGTTGCATCTCGCTGCGGAGTGTAAGCCTTTGAGCTCCCTTGCCTAACTCTGCTATGCTTGTATAATGGGAAAAGTAACAATTTCTAATTGTTATTCCTCCGAGAGGCTACGATACCTGCTGTATTTGGGGGGTGGGGGGAATGTGGAAGAGACTGTGCCAGTTCAAAAGTCTAGAAAGAAAAATGTAACTTTACAGCAGTACAAGTTATGCAAATAAAAGTATGGAAAAAAAATCAACCTAGGTGCATTTCTAAAGGGTTGTAAAATCCTTCATTTAAAGCTTAGTATAATCTGTGACATTTGTGTGGGCACCTGGAAAAAAAAAAACCCTAAAGCAAAGCTGTGGTATGGAGGTACAGAGCTGCTGTGAGCAGCCACATTTCTGTCTGCTTCTCATTTAAAGTGCTAGCTCCCTTTTTGTATACCTAATAAATGATACGTATAGAATATACAGCTGTGTCACAAAGTCATTCTGTATTCATAAAGCTTAATATAATCAAATTCATTGCCTAAAGACGGTGTGGTTGAAGATTTGATCCTTTTCACTGAAGTGGAAATACTTTCAGTAATTGAAAGCAGATTCACGTCTGGAGTTGTACAAGCCAAGGTTTTCATTTTTAAAATAAACCTTTTGTTCCCCAGCTTTAAATGTTTCAGTGAGCCATCCAGAGACCTCTGTTCGCTAATTGCTAGGGTAGACTTTAAGGAAGGATTGAGGGAACAAAAACTGAGAAAGGTATGTCAGCAATTAAATTTACTTTAAAATTATAATGTCTGTATTACAGTGCATGAACATACTACTGCAGCTTTTGTGCCCACTATGTTTTAGTTTTCCTGTTAGTTCATGTGAATCTGAATTTGAACTACACATCTGTCTGTAGAGTTGTTTTGTTTTAAACCATCTTAGCTGATGTTCACCTTATTTAACCCATTTACCTCATTTTTAACTGGTTTATTAAACAAAAAATCTGAAGTTTGAAGATTTGGAGGTATACTGATCTGGTCAAGTAAACAAACCTGATACTTTGTGGTGCTAACTCCCCTTTGTTAACTTTGTGCCTGTTTTCTGGCTGTTTCTGTGGAAAGCTTTCAGAAACCTTGCCTTCCGATATGTCAGTGGAGAGAAACTTAAGATATGAACTACCAGACCCTCAGACAAAGAATGGGCTGCTCTCGATCTGTTCCCAGCTTTGAAGGTAGAGAACAATGGAGGGAGAGGAAGGGAAGCACCTTCTGTTCTAAACTCTTTAATCCACAAATAAATTCACTAAAAACGTGTGAAAAAGTTATTGAAAATGCCAAGAGTCCCATATACATTAGAAAGTGTATTAATTGCTTAACAGACACAAGGATCTGATTGCCTGATGTTAAATACTGTCTGTCATTAAGATAATAATTTGTACATTTGCATAATGGTACTAAATAGGCCAGGTTTATTTCCCTGAACTTTCTGGTGATGTGCACTTGGCTGAGGTAGTTCACTTTTCTCTCTTTTCATTCAAAAGATAAGTCTTTTAATATATGCTCAGTAAGTTCAGGTGAAAGTATTTGAGTAAAACCTGGGAATGGGAAAGTGTTCAAGCCAGAACAGAAAATTTAGTTTACCTTTTTTTTTCATCCATCAGATTTGGGCTCAAAAGTGTCAAGCAGCTTGGTAACTACAAGTGAGATGTTACAAAATTTTTTGATTCATTGCTCTGCAACTCTATGTGGAGAATGGCTTCATATGTTTCACAGTATAGTTTGTGTTCCTTTGCTTTTTTTTTTTCTTTCAAGCCATTATAAAAAGGCTGTTACAATTTAGCAACAAACTCACAACAGCAGAACCTTTACAAAAAGTTTTAATGTTTAGATTGTTTTCATTTATTTGTCATTTTTACTTTCTAACTTTTTCACAATAGAATTGAGAACATGTAGAGTAGTACATTTCATGCAGTATGGGATACTTTTTTTTTTCCTTTTGAAGAAAAGCAGCTGACGTGGTAGCTGTCTAAAAAAATTATAATCGATACTATAGCATAATGTAAATTGTCATGTACGGGTTAATTTTAAAAGTCCACAATAAGAATGCTGCTAAGCACCCATCAGTGTATCATGTAAACAGACCCAACTTAAAGAATTTGTCTTGAGCTGTATTCTTGCATTTCTAATGCATATCTATGAAGATTTAATGTGATATATCAAATTACTGAAATGATCTGATAAGCAATTATAAGATCAGACTTTACAACTTTTCTTTCTGTAACTCGTTTTGCATCCTAATTCACTTGTTGAACTAAACAAGGAAAAATAAAAGTTCACAATACATATACTTCATACAATGTAGACATCTGAGCAGTGGTATCAGAAAATAATCAGCGCTGTATTGTTTTCCAAATGAGAAAAGACTTTAGCTTTCCTGTTTTTTGTATATGTCTACAAAGATTTTATTGCTGGTTATTTCATTCTAAATACATCTATAGGCTTCATTCTGTGTGGGCTTGAAAGACTTTCTCAAGAGGTAGTTAAAGATTTATGCATTTCAGAATAGAAAGAGGGCTTCTATGTGCTCAGTGATGTACAGAGAGATGACGCTGTGAGCTGGTGACCTTGGTAATGGTTTGAAAATGTATGCATCTTTTAGGTTTGAGCATGTGAAGATTTTAAACAAAATAAGGAATCGTGATAAAATAAAGCAACTGTAAAAATAAAATGCTTCTGTAGTTTTCTAACTAAAGTAAGTTAAGCTTTTTAAATGTTAGGGACAAATAGAAAAAATTCCTTCATTTTAAACTCTGCCCAGAGCAGATAGGTGGCTAAAGTATTCTGAATGAGTGGAAAATAATCATTTATCTTCTTTGCCTATGATTGAAAGAATTGAATTATACAGGAAAACTTCAAAATTCACTGCGGGATGACAACAAGTCACATAGTCTTCTTTTGGGACTGGTTGGGGCAACCATTTATCCAAACTTGAAATGGAAATAATAGTTTTGTGTAAACCACCAAGTCGATGGTTTATGAACCAAGTCCTCTAAATGTAAGAAAGTGATAGAGTTCTCATATCTGGAGATAGTATATCATTCAAGTGGGATCTACATGGGTTATGATTTTGAGACCTAGCTTAGAGTGAGGGGCTTGTTTATGACTTGTTACATACAGCAGAAAGAGTTTTGCATAGCAATACCATATGAATCATTGCAGATTGCAGGTATTTGATAAGGTAATCAGTGATGATAGAAGCACTGATTTTTGTATTGGGTAGTAGAAGGTATCTTTACAAGAGGTCTAAATTCTGATATATTCAGAATTCAGGAGTCGAATCTAGATTAAGAAGTGTTCCAGCAAAAGATTTAATCAAGTAGCTGAACACTTTGAAATTTGGACAAACTACCTCTACAACTCGGAGTAACGGTGGACTGACAAAATGGAAAAGGCAGATATTGTTGTAATTTCTGAAGTTCTGCATTATGGTAAAACTCTGAGTAAACATGTGTAACAGGTTTTCTGCTTACTGTACTTTCTGTGGCAAAGGAACAGCGATTTTCGCAGTAGCAGTAAGCTCACAGATCTCTAGTATCACGTCAACAGTGAGTTAGGTGGTTTTATCTTTCCGATACCACTTGCTGTTCTTCTGCCTCTTTCTGGTGCTTGCAGAGGATTCAGACCTATACAACAGTATTTCTAAGATGCGTAAAAGAAAAACAGATTTAGAAGAAAAAAATTAATCTAAAATACGATCTCTTGCATGCAACTACAAAAAGGACAGACAAGTGCTTTGCCTGCTTTTTAATTTTTTTTATCCTGTTTCAGTTGTTACTAGTCCAAGTGCTATTGACGTGGGGAGTTTTTTTACTTTATATGAAGAAGAGTTATTGTCCTGGGGAATGCTTCGGGATGCAAGAATATATATGAATTAAAATTAAACAAGAAAGTAACCGCTATTATAGAATGGTATTATTTGGGCATTTTTCATCATTGTATAAATCACAAGGAAGCATTACCTGAAGCTTCCAAATTGTCGTAAATGCCAAACTAATTTTTAAACTACTTCAATTTGCATCTCTGGTATAGTTGCTGACCACACACAAAGGAAAAAAGAGAACGGAAATGCTTCTATGAGAGCAGCTCCTAGTTTGATTATATAGACCTGCTGTTTCATAAAACATAATTGTATCCATGTATGAAATATAAGCAGTTCCAAATCTGCAGAAATTTCAGACTTGTTAATTTTTGCAGAACATTTTTCCTTAGTCAGAAACTGCGTTAAAGAAAAGACTGTTGGCGAGGGAGTTGTAAAAAGTAGTCTGGAAAGCCTTTTATGCTCTTTCTTTTAAATAAAACAGAATTGCCTTATGTAACAAAGTTAACTTTGTTAACCTTTTGTAATTATTTAACCATTATTTCATTTTACCCCCTGCTTAAACATCGTACATTAATGCAATAGACACCTGGCTGTGCTCTTAAAAGTTTATTTGTCTTTCAATTCCTGTGATAGTAGGGGGCAGTATATCTCCTTAATTATCTTTGTTCAGGGAAATGTTGAAAGGCCAGGGTAGTTAAACAAGGCCATTTGGATTTGCAATAAGGTCGAAGTCAGATGCAAGGAAAGTGGTTAAATGCATTATCATCTTATTGAGCACATCATCAGTAAAGTGACCTTGATGGAGGTGGAAAAAGCCATTTGGCTATTTTATGACAGCCACCTCTCTGCTGGCTTTATCCCTGCCAGAGAGTACTTCATATAGCTTTATCACAGTCTCCTCTTGTTGCTTTGAAATCTGATTTTTCTTAATTACAGATAACGAGTTAAAGGCTGAGCATTGACATGAACTTTTATAATAATGGCAGATTCTAGTGCTTAAGAGTTTATCCTCTGGCTTGGGAGATACAGAAATTTCTCTAAGTTGAATATTAAGGTGACCTTCATGTTGACTATTATATGCCTGCCTTTAAGGATCTCTTAAAGATAATAATTGTTTTCTATTAATGCAAGCTTTTATTCTACTACTTTTAAAACTGTTTTTTAAGTTACCATAAGGACAGGCAAGCCAACTTCCAGGCTTAGCAGCAGGGACACTATTTGTTTTAACGTGTGTATGTTTTTATAAAGATACTCAAACCATGGGAGGCCTGTGGCTACGCTGGAAACAAATAGTTTAGAAAATGTATAACTAATGCTCAAATTCTTGTGTCACTTATGCTTTGTAATGGCAGTCAATACTGATGCCTTAAAAGCTTACAAAAGCAAAATTTTGGCTGTTGCATTTGAGTATTTAATCAAAGTACTCTCAAACATCCATCTTCCCTTCCCTCCTTTTTAACTGTCTTTTCTCATTCAAAAATGGTTTTGTTGGTGATTTGGAACAAACAGCGTCATTTTAAATTTCTGGCTTTGAAAAGACCTTGGAGCTAGTTTTACTTTTTATGGCGCTGTCTATACAGGCATTGGCATAATTATTATGGGAATTTAGAAGTAAATGTACAAAATACAAGGGACGATGTTATTGGGAAAACTGGATCCAAATTTGAGCACCTTAAAATATAGGTTAATTGGCTGAATCTCACAGCAGAGCATTAAAAATTGTTAGAGGCTAGAGGGAATGATTTATAAGAAAAGATGAAAAGAAAGAAAAAATGTATATAGCATAGTCAGTGCAGATCAGTCATGTGATAGAAGAGCCATCTGCATGATTTTTAAAGACAATATAGACTGAGATGGTATATCTAGATGCAGTAAAATGAAATTAAGGATCAGAAAAATATCAGGTGCATCTCAAGACACATTTTGTAGTGGTAACATCCTGGAGGTTATGGAAAATATCTCAGCACAACTGGTAGAAGTCCCATTTTTTGAAAGAACAACTATTACGTTTTTTATGGCATAGTGTGTAGTGTGGCTCTTATAGTTTTTTTTTTCCCCCCAAGTTTTGTTTACATATTGCTATTTTGAAGGTAGATGTATTTCACTTCCACTTTACAACGGATGGTCTCTTATTCTTCAACACATAGGTGATCTCCCAAGAAGAGAGCAGGGTTCTTCTTCCTGTCATCACCTCTGCCTTCAGAGCTAGAAAGCATCTCGTAGTTGTGTCTCCTCACAATTTTCATAGTAGTAAGAAAGCACATTACCCCTGGGTATGCAATACTTTTCTGAGACCTTTTGCTTCAGTCATTAGGATTTTAAAGTTTCCAGCTGCCAGCAATGTTTTGGTGTAGTCTTTAGCTCTGGGTGGTGGAATGAGAGTGTGTATTCAGCATGAAGCGTCATCCAGATGGAGAATCTCCCTTTTCACTTGTGCTGAGTTCCCCTTCTTCTTTACAGACTTGCCCTGTTGATCTGCTTGCCTGTGTGATGGAAGTGCCTTTCCCCCTTGCAGTATAAAGAATTTTCTTTCTGTTTAATTATTCTTGCATCCTCAGCACTCCTCTGGTACTTTCATTCATGTTCTGCCATAAAGCAGGAGGATTAGCTGTGTGTCCACGTGCCTATCCAGAAGACAGGTCTTTTGAAGGCAGACACATAGAGCCGGAGTTTGAAAATGCAATTCTGCCTTCTCCCTCTGTCATACTCACTTTTCCATCAGATAACTCCAGGAAGGTCACCGCACAGATACGCCTGTCCGTTGTCTTGTAATGATACCGAATCTTAAGATCTCTCCCATCAACCAAGAGACAAGCAGTGAGCTGATGGATCTTATGCTGAAGAGGATCTCACTGTTCCTTGACAAGTGTGCTGAAAGCACTGTCAATATTTGAGTCTTTTTCATAGCCTAGAAGTACCTCAAAGAATTTTTCTTTTCCTCCCTGTCTTCCTTTTCTTTTACTCCTCCGTCGACCATTTTGGTTTATGGAGCCAGGCACACATTTCATTGCCAGGAGAGTTTCATTTTAACAGCTGTCCTTTCTCTAAAACACACAGTAAGGTTCGGTACAGTAAATAAGCATCTTCAGAGTATTTCAAATAGTCTGATTCTGCAAACCCTGCTACTCCTCATTTGTGCCAGATCCCAGTATTTACCACTCTCTTTTTCCCCTTAGGTCAAGGAATCTCAAACAGACTTTTCAGACAGACGGTTCCTCTCTGGATGTAAACCTTTCTCCCCAGTTGATTTTTTTCTGAGTGGAATCTGGATAGTATTTCCAGTTATTCCTCAGCAGCTCTGCTAGCTTTTCGCAGAAGAGACCTGTGTATTATTTATCAATTCTCTTTTCTCATTCCTGCCCTCCAGCTTTTACATTGCCCCCTCATCGTAGTCCTTTCTACCTAATCCTAATTTACTGCTGATCAGAGCCGTGGCAGCAGAACCAGTTACATGAGGTGAAAAAAAGAATAAAAATGAAAACCTACATCAGACAAAGTTATGTTTTTGCCTTTGAGGTAATTGGTTTTGCTTGCAGTGATCTTGGTTAAACTGGGCACAGCTGAGCGTTCTTCATCTCCCTTGTATATTGTTTGCCTTTGTTTCCTGTACTGCAACTGTACCCCATAAAATAACAGGTAACAAATCATTCTTTCTTAGTGTTTGGTTTCTCTGCAGCATAGAACAGAGCTTGTGCTAGAGTCTGTTCTTTGATTTTTTTTTTTTTTAATGTCTTTTTGCATGCGGTTTTGTATGTGGGTGGAGTTTCCATGTGTGTTCTTGTGCCAAATGTGGTTAGTATTAAACTTGTATGTGACAAACTACGTGGGGGTCTTTACTAAGAAATATGGAAATGTACTGTGGGTCCTATTCTAGCAGACTCTGAATTACCGTAGTTCCATGGAGTAGGTTTATTGGGTGTATCTGTATAGAAACTATGACCTTTATTAACGTAATTTGTAGACTGAGCTATCTTAATCTGAAACAGCATATGCACGCATGCATGTGGGTTTACATTTTAGCCAAGGGAAGGAGTCCCCTACTACACCCAGCTGGCTGATGTTCCACTTGTGCTTGTGGCTGTAACACAGTGACTCTTCAACATTATACCTGATTGCTGCCAGAAACTGTTAAAAAATGTCCTAGAATTGAGTAGGTAAGAGGCCATGGATGTTGATAAATCCAGAGGCCTGGCAAAGCAGTAATGCTTGAGAAGTATTGGTTCTGTCTGCCTGCTGAGAACCGCTGGCAGCTGTGGGGTGGCGTGCTGCTGGCCAGCAGCTGTGGCCACGGGGCGTTCCCTCCTTTCTCAGACTTCCCAAATCCTGTGATGTGGTGGAAGAGGGCAATGAAAAGGGGGAGAAAAGACCAGCCAGGTGTCTTTCACTGTAGAGAGTAAAACAGATTTTAGAGGAAGAGAGACAGATGCATAGGCTTTGTCTATGCTAACAAAGGGAACAAAGGTCTGTTTTCTGAATGTCATGACATGAACATCACTGATGTGCACATGTCCTTCACCAGCAGCCTGAGGACCTCATTCATAGGACCTACTGGGAGCAGTCCCTGGTCCATACCCTTCCATGAATTGGATGGATGTTACCTGGGAGAGCACTGGTTGTCAGAGCCAGAAATGAAGGCAGGAAAAGCACTATCAGTTACAAGTTATTGATGATTGTGTGCCAGTGCTTTGTTTCAAGCTTGCACTAAAATGCTTCTATTGAGTTAGTACAGATGTAAGGGTTGAGCCTCAGGCTTATAGTAGAGATAAGAGGGAGAGAGTAAAACAAAGGCCCTTGCAGGGACACACCTGTCGGCTCTGAACTGATTTGTGTTTGACAGAAGCCATTAAAACTTTCCAGCTTAACAGTGCAAATTCAATGACAAATTCATCTAGTATGTCTGTCTTGGAATGTTTTTCACACTACCATCCTGCTTAGGTCTGGATCTCTTTGTCCTTTTTCTCTCCCTGGTGATTTTTGTATGGGCCTGTTGGGGGTTGGTGAGAACCCTTTTCGGTGTGGTCCTGACAAACCTGGAGCAGGTGTCCTGCTTTTCTTAACAGGTAGAAGCTATTTCCACTTTACTAACTCTTGATTCAACGGATTCACTTCCAGCTTTAGGGACAACCAAATCATAGTTTTGCTTGCAGGTTGGTGGTGGTGGTGTTTTTAATTGCTTTAAAAAAAAAAGGCGCAAGAATATGAAATATCAGTTCCTCTTCAGCACTCAGCCTAGCTGAGTTGCTGCACGTGTCTAACTACCTTGCATGTACCAGTTCTTGCCAAATTTATTGCTCCTCTATCAATGAAATCAGCTTGAAAAAAGCTCAGCTTTGCCTCATTTTCATATACATTTCTAACAGTTTTGAGACACTTAGAAATACTGCAGCTCGTATTAGTAGTCACAATTTCTTAAGTGAGATGATTAAGCATCAAGAAGTGTTCTAATGTGTTTTCTAATGTGTTTTCTGTCTATGCAGTACATTTTTTAGTTCGTAGAATCAAGTACTTATCTTACACACATTCTATCCTAGAAGTCATAAACCTTTGTACCATGATATTCCTATTGCTGCAATCAGATTTTAAGTTGAAAAATGTATAAATATTCCCTTTGGCTACCTGTCTGAAAAGCCTAAAGAAATGCACTCAACTCCTTTCTAAGTCAATTGTAACTCACAGTAAATAAATGGATTCAATATCTCTGTGTGGCAGAGGATTGACCTAGCTAGCTTTTGTTTTGGATGGAACTGTACCTGCTTTTGTAAAATCACCATTGCTCTGTTTAAAGAAAATTATTAGCACGGAAGCCAAATTTTTGTAACATAGGGACCCTGCCAGCCAAGCTATTAATCAGTTATTTACAGCTCTCCCGTTCATTCCAATGGTGCTTGTAATTCTGCAGACAGACCTTCTACTTTTGCTGCTGCTAACTCTGGTTAGCTCCTCTCTGCCTCAGTGGGATTAAAATAGAGCAGAAGGAGAAAATATTTGTTTACTTTTCACAGCCAAACAGGTAATAGGCCACTGTCACTGTGGCCAGCCTTTAAGATATGTCATGTTTTGAGGTGACACAGGGTCTTCTCTGTGAGGAGACATGTGTGCTTGTGCAGTTGGTGTGCCTTCTGTCCGGACAGGCTGACATTTTCAAAAGAAGATCCCATGGTAAAAGTCTCACTGAGTGGAAGGAGAGTTATCTTATTGGTCTGATCAGTTAGGAAAATGTACCAACAGCAAAAATAATAATGTACACTTTTCTCTGAAATGTCTGAGTTTTGCAAGTATCTATGATATAGTTAGTAAAGCAGTCACTGTGCTCTTCCACATGGTGAACTTGCTTCTGTCCTTTATATGTAGTGTAAGGTGATGTGCCAAGTGCAAGGGAACAGGATAACCCTGTTGAAGAGGAACAAAGGCTTCATCTATAAAAAAACTATATAGAAAGTTGTAGAATTCAATGTTGGTGGTATATACAGTGTTTATGGAATCACTGTAATTACACATCTGTGGTATAAGCAAACCAGTATCAAATCAATGGACACACAGGTTATATATGATTTCCTATGTTTGTTTTTCTGATAGTTTATTCTTGTAATTTCCTGAGCCATGCCAAAGAGAAGACCATGAAAGATACTGCTGTTATTTTCTGTAACTTCAGATACCCATACTTAAAATCTGTGCTATTGTGAGCTATTGCGTGTCTACTAACAGAAAACCTGAAAGTAATTTAGCTAGAGCCTGGTAAGGTAGGAGTCCTTTGGTTGTTCGGACCACACCCAGTGTTCCAGTAAGCTTAATGAACTCATTTTCGAATACAAAAAAATTACAGATATTGTTAGAACATATTATATGTACATTTAAATATAGGGGGTATGTTAGAGTTATTTGAGGAATGTGTAATATGGCGTCATCATAATGCCTGTGGATTAAGTGACGGCTCAAGTTCCCTGTGCAACCCGAGTAAAACTAAAAAACCTGTTGGAGGTCACAGATGGGATCTGAAGTCTGAATCTTTGGAGTTTCTAGCTCGTATTGCGAAATAGGAATCATTGCATCCCAGAATTATTTCAAGATAGCATGAACTAGTTGGCTGAGAGCATCCATCCCTGTTGCATTCAGCTGTCTCTGCAGAGATAAACCCCAATGTCCCCAGTTTCGCATTGCAGCACCAGGGCTACCTGAGAAGGCAGAGGGTCAGCATAGCTCTGGTGCAGTTTAGTTGGAAACCACTAATTCAGACTGTTAGAGCAAGGCGTTGATTATTAAAATAATGTTTCCATTTATAATAATAATATTTTATTAATATTTACTAAAATATCTTAGACTCTTAAGGTTAACAAGCTGGAAGAAATCTGAAGCTTTTTATTTTTTCCCTACCTTTTCAGAGGAAATTTGTATGCAAGCTGACTAGTATACCAAATTTCAGCCAGATGTGAATTAAAACTGCTAAGTTCTGAATGCTTGCAAAACTGAGTGCATAGTGGAAATGACAGCTTCAGCACAGGACTGCCAGGAGCTGCTATAATAACTTAATATTTAAAATGCAATAAAATCAGAAATAAGCACCTCTAGATTTTCAGGTTTCAGAGGGAGATTATGACTGAGACATTGTTTCTTTAGATGAATTTCCTGCTATGTTACAGCTACAGCACTAGCAGGTCTTTACATGCCTACAAGAGTAAATCAGTTTTTAAAGAGGTAGTGTATGAAAAACTAGCAAACAGCTTTTTGCCTTTTATCTATATTACCTATATCTATCATCTATATCTATCTTCATTACAAATAGCTGTTATCTTTGAAGTGTTCTCTACTGGAGTAGACTTCCCTGAAACAGATGCCCTGTTTATGTTTAATGTGTCTTGATGCCTTGCTTGGTTCTTCTCAGGTGGGGAACTCTTAAAATCACGAAGTAACAAAATGTTTCTTTATTTATTGTATGGGTTATGGTGGTGTTAATTGCATGTACTATTCAGATAGTCAGCATTTGAGGATCGTTATCTTTTTCATTCTATGAAAGACCTGAGCAAGGCGGAAAAGCCATTTACTGAGAGAGTTGCTTGTGTTGTTCTGAGGCATCCTCTTCTGTCTTTTGTACTTCATCATTGATCACAAGCACTCAAATGGGTGGTGGGGGGTTTTTTTTGTTTATTAAACACTCTCGAATGAATGATTTGGAAACCAATTTTTCAGGAAGGAGGCTAATGGGAATATTTTAAATTTCTTCATTCACATAAAGGAAAAGGATATTTTATGTCATTATTTTCATTGTAACGTGTGCATAATAAAGTATTACCAATGCTATTAGGCACCTGACTACAAGCTAATTTTATTGGATAGCAACAGGTTGCAAGTGTGGTTACGTTTCAAATCTCGAACAGGTATAATATTTATGACAAGAAATGCAGTAAAAGCAGTAGTCCTAGCCATCCCTTACAGAATACTGAACAGTTTAACACCAAGAGATTTAGGAATCCAAATATAATGCCTTATCATGCTAAGGCATAGCCTGCCTTATGCCTAAATATAATCTTCGTAGTAGTTTACACACTTGTCTGTGACTGATGTCAAAACTTGTCTCTTGCATGTTAAGATGTTAAAACTCACACCTGGAGCCAATAAAATAAATAATCTTTGATAATGTGAGTGGAAAATGGGTAATAAAATTATTCATTAGTGATAAACAGAATTTAAATGTCTAGGTCTCCAAGGACCAGAAAAATGTTTTCCTTTCATCATTTCTAAAAGGCGTTTTGTGTAATGCTAGAATTTCTGCATGAATAGGTATAAAAAATCGACCAGTCAGAAAGTCAGACTAGTCAGCTGAAATATTTTTAGTAGATATTATTTTTCTTCATGCTGTAGAGCTGTGAGAGGCAAATTGCAGACACTGGATTCTTCAATATTGCATAAAACAATCTTTAAATTGTTGAAGAATCTGTGGTTTAGTAGCCTATGTAAAGTTACATCAATACTGTAAAATGACACATTTGTTAGTATGTGGAGTAACAGCATTTTGATTGCAAACTTAGTTTGTAAATACCAGGAGTGTGTTAAAACAGTGGCACCATTTTTTAACTGTAAAAGATCCTATACTGGCTCCTGCAGATTTCCAGAGTGAAACACAGGATCACCTCTTGTAAGAGGTTATAAGTTTAGAGTTATTGCATAAAACATGTTAAGGATATAATGAAACAGAAGCGAAAGCCGTTTGCTCTCACTTCTGGTAGACCATAGCTCTTACAGGAACACACGTTACAGGCTTTTCCGAAAATGTTTCTCAGCACAGGGGTATCAGCAAGCCCTGCCACCCATTCACAGTGCTAGATACATCTATTAATATTATTTCAGTTTTAACTGAGTTCTCATGATATAATTGTATCTATGGTAGAATGTTTACTGGCTTAAATTTGTTTCTTTAGAGGTGTCGTTACTTTTTGACCTATTTCTATTAGGAAAACTAGTCTACCATCACATGCGCATCTCTTGCAATTTTTATAACAAATAATAATCCCTAAGTGGTAAATATTTTGTTAACTATTTCACATTATTATTTTCCTTGTGAACTTCATGGTGGTATTTTAAACCAAGAAAAAAAGTAATTGGCTATGCAAAGAAAATACTGACAGAGGCCGCTCACACAAATGTTGTCAATTAAACCAAAGAAGTATTACCCTATTCTGTGTAAATGTAGAGAGTTTGCTATAGGGGTGCTCCAGTGACTTAAAACAGGTGCTTGAAGAGAGAAACTGAACTTCTGCGTGTTAGGTTTTTTCCTGCCTGCGCTATCACAGTTATATCCAGCCATGAAGGTTTATCTCCACTATACTGGCAGTCCAAACTAAGTTTTGTTCCTAAAGCTTTTCAGTGAAAAAAAAAAAACAAAAACCAACCCTCTGAGCTAAATCCTGGTTTAACTCTGATTCAGCTGGCTGCCTGGGATAGGGTGCAGGGTTGTAGCACATGGAGAAGAAGGATGGAAGTTGAACTTCATGTTGCTGTGCAATATTTGGATTTACAAGTTTATCTAATGGTGATCCATGGACACTGTGCCACTGCTTGGTGTAGTACATGCTCTTTTTCAGGGTGGCTAGTGTAACTGAGAGAGGCATTGATGATAAGCTCTTGTTTCAGATGTACTTGGTGTAGGCATTACTTGTCTCTGTTATGAAAGCATTTTCTGGCAGGATTTGTCTGTGTTTGATTTCTTTAAATCATGGGGTTTTTTTAAAAAAAAAACAGGACAAATTCAAGTAGCTGGAACAAGGTGCTGTTTTGGAGTTTGTATAATTATTTGTAGTACAGTGAGCTGGCCTGTATTTCAGAAATATGCTTAGAATTTGTTTAAAATGAGAAGAAAATAGCAATGTGTCTTCAAGTGAAAACCTCTTCAGTGCATGTGGTTTACATTTAATATCTTAATGTGCTATGCATTCATTAATTTAATACAAAAACACCATCTGTATAAAAAAAGATCAAACAAAATAATTGCTGTTTTTTCTCACATTGAACAAAGCAGTTGCCAGATAGCACACAGCAGGAAGAAGGAGCAAACACCTTCCCCCTTTTTCCCCCACCTCTGGCATCTGGGGTACAGTTTTCTTTTATACTTTCTCCTTACCTGTGTGGTACTCGCCAGGTACTTTCCACTAAGGAATTTGTATGTGTGAGCTGTGCTTAACTCCCCAATGGCATTTTGATGGCTCTGTTATCCATTCTTACTGATTTGGGGGGACATTCCCACAAAAGGAGAGATGCAGCCCAGTGTACTTCATGCTGGAAGCTCACTTGAAATGGCCTAAAGGCTGCATCCCTTTTTTCCAAATGCCTTGTTCTTAAATCTTCCTAGTTCTTCTATCCCTTCTCCTTCATATCTGCTCTGATTTTTTTGTAATTCTTTATTTTTTCCCTGTGGGCTTATTTTGGTTGCTTGGTTGGTCAGTGAGTTGTTTTGTTCCTCTCTCTAGACTTGGGTTCCTTTTTGGTGCCTCTTTTACTGTCTCACAGGAGCCAGCACTGCTTTTGGCTTGGATTCATCTGTGATTGGACCAGACTACTTAGTTCTGTTTCAGACCAGTGGCTTGACAACTAGACATATTTTTTAAGCAATATATGGTGGTTTAAAGGGGAGAGCAGGAGGTAGGCTGGGGCACGTCTGGGGTTTCAGGGAGATGTGAGCAGCAATGTCTCCCCTCCTCCAGCCTTCCTCTCCATCACTGCTTTCCTCCCCAGTTGATAATGACCTTTTTGTTAGCTCAATTTAGTCGTAGTGAAAACTTGAGATTATGAGAAGGGCTCCATTCCTTTTCAGGAAACAAACTCTCAAACTGCCTTTCAGTCAATGCCCTGCTAGAAGACGTACTGACTTACAGGACTGCAGATTTCCATATAGATCCAGTCTTGGATGAAGTAAGTGTCACCAGACAGAGAGAAAAAGCTGTGCTTAGGCTATCCTTGTAAGAATTGTACTTACTGGCTTCAGTAAGAGCAGGACTGGTTGCAGGATTAATTTTAAGAAGTTCCTCACCACTTAATCCACAGCAGCTGCTGATGTGCTGTTCAGTGCATCTCCTTTTACTGTTACTGCGTTTCTGCTCAGTCCTGGCCGTCCCTAATCCAAAGTTAGCATTGGTGTGGGTGGCAAGGTTGGAAAACAGTGAATTAGGAAATGAAAGGTAGCTTACTTGCTCTCTTGAGGAACCAGGACCTTGGCAGTTTGCACTGGAAACTGTCTTTATGCTTTGTGCTTTCAACTTGGTGTGGGAGGAAGGATCAAATCCTCTTCAAATTTCAGGTAATTATTAAGTAACTTATTCTAAGATTAAATCTGCATTCTTAAAGGAAAGCTATGAGCCTTGAAACATTTCAATTAGTAATACTTTTTGGCTTCAAAATGCTTTCAGATTACCTGCATGCACCTCTAAAGAGATACAGTGGAAGTTGTAGCTAATTATGGGAACTGCAAATTAGCATTGTAATTGGCTAGCTTTGCCTTCCTCCAACAATAAAAACAAGCCCAAGCTTCTTGCACAAACTCTGAATCTGTGAAGTAGATAAGGTGAATCCTAAAAGGAAAGCATTTATTAAGAGTGAATCATAAATTATTGGCATGCATCTGAGCAGACACAGTATCTATCTCAATTTTAGAACTACTTTGTTACTTTTTTGCTTCAAACCCTGCTCAGGAGCATTGAATGACTGGCATTAAGCAAAATATTGGGGTTTGTTTGCAAATAAATGTGGATGGTCTGCTGGAAAATGAAGATATCCAACTGAACTTTGCTTGCTTCCCGAATAGGCTGCAATGCTGCATAAATTTGAACAAAAACCCCACACTTGCAGTATCTTTGAGGATACTGTTTTCAGATGGCTTTCTTTTAGTTTCTAGCTTGCCATTTTTACTCTTAACTGCTTCTCAAGGTTGTCACCCACAGTTTCAGAGCAGCTCACGCTGCTGCTTGTAGCTTCTCTGCAGACTACCCAAGGCTTCATATTTATCAAGCACTGCCCTGTTACTCTGTTGTGCTAGTTGATGGAATTAGATATGAAGTACGGTTCCTGCTTATGTCAATAAAATTTTGACAAAGGCCCCATCTACACCAGCAGTGTAAGACATGCAAACCATAGGGTCTGGGACTAGAACGGAGAAGTTCTTCACTAGCCCAAGTTTACAGGGGCTCTGTTTTTGCAAGTGTAACAAGATTTTGTATGAGGATTCAAATCTTTCCTATTTTATAGGAACTCCCTGTATGATTGTAAGAGACAAGATTTTTGAAGAAGTCTGTGCTCATTGACAGGAGATGATAAGAAAGGAAGGCCGTTCCCCCTATTACTACCCTAATCTTGGGGTAGAGTCGTGCTCTAAGGCTTGGGCTAATCTTGAGCTAACAGTTTGACGGCTGCCAGCAAACATAATCCAGAAGAAAACAGGCACAGAAAAAGGGGCATAGTTTTCTGTTGGGTTAGCAAGTCGAGTCACCTCCCCTTGCAGATATGGATGGGTAGTAAAGTGGGAGGAGTTGGGAATGGCTGGTTGGAGCAGGGGGAAGGTAGAGTGGGGTATCCCCTTTTTGGTGGCAGCTCAGCCTTAAACTATGACTTCAGCCTTTGTTTGCAGCACTGATGTCTAATACCTGTGATCTTTTAAAAACCTGCATCCTATTTTGCATCTTTTTTAGCATTCAACTAAAGGCATTCATTGTGGCAGAATGGCTTGAGTTACTGTGGTGTGATACTTGATTTTGTGGCCCACCTCAACCTCTTACTATTTAAGTTCTTTTCCTTGCATTTGGAATGTCTGTAGGGTATGCTCACATTAGTTAAACATGTACATTGATGTTTGCAGTATCAGTGGAAGTGAAGGTTTCAGTGCTGACTTGCACTGTACTTGCTATTTATTTACTTTTCGTGCTACCCAGTGGGATATGAGAGTGAACTTGTCCTGCTCTTATTTGAGCCTCAGTATGCTTACTGTGCACATTTGTGCAATTGCTGTGAAGAAAAAATCACTACAATAGACTCGTAAACCTGAGCAGCTGTAGGGGCTTTCTCTGCAGAAAAATAAAAGGAGTCTATCCCGGTTGCCCTGAGAGTTTGCGCTCTCTGGCTTGCTGCTACTGTGCCCTGGCAGCACAGGAGCACCATCCTGCCTGAAAAAACACTCTGCAGTACAACCTGAACTGCAGTCAGTCCTATCCCCCAAACTCTGCCACTCAATCTTGTCCCTCTCCTGGTTTCAAGCACTATTTACTCCTTAGAAACACCTCTCAAAGAGCTGCATGAGGTGCATGCAGGCAAGCAGTTTTAAATAACATGGCTCCTTTAATAGCTAGTCTTTAGAGCAGAGTAAGGTGAGCTAAGCTGCTTGATTTTCACAGAGCTGAATGTTTGCCCAGTTCCTCTGTAGCATACACCCCTAAGGAAAAATGACAGTCTGCAATCACTTCAGCATAGCTAGATGCCATGTAAGTGTCGTACAGTATCCACAGTTGGTTACTCACAGGTTATAAGGAAGCTGCTTTTTGTTGCAACTGCACTGCTATTTGCTTATTGTTCCTTGAAAAGAATAATTATATTGCTTGGCTTCAGGTACTGCTTGTGTACCTCTGTTATTCGCTGCTCATAATTGTGCATGTTTGTAGAACCAGGTAGTTTCCTGTTTCTGTGAGAGGCGATGAGGAGATATTTTGAAAGAATGAGAAATGAAAGCCCTAAACCTTTAGGGGTGGGGGGACGGACACCACCCACCTGAAAATGCTTTGCTCTCAGTATGAGAGGTTTTTTGCCGCTGGTTCCTCAACTTTACTGCTGCAGCGATTTAAAAATCCACTGGACAAAGCCAGATAATAATGGATGAAACCAGGCAACGATGGGCAAAACTGGACAGTGAAACAACAAATCATTCCATTGCTCAGTTTTTATTACTGCTCTCTCCTAGCACTTCATTTCGTGCAAGTCTGCAAGGGAGATGGAGAGAGGGCAAAATTCAAGGAAGAGATATCCTCTAATCTTGTAGCCTGCCAGGGAGGAAAGGGTGGGCAGAAGGACTGTGTGTGCTCCTGGCGCCTTCATTTATGGTAGTGCAGGTTTACTATTTACCAACCAAATGGACATTTAAAAGAGAAGATGAATACTGGAGAACATCAGCTCAAGCCTACTATGGCTGTTAGAAATAAGGCTTATCTGATAAACAGTATCTCTGAAAGGTCATTCTACGTTTTAGTTGTTTAACTGCAGGCTCTTGCTAATTGATTTAAAACTTGCGAGATGAGGTTTGTTCCTTGGTTTTGCTAGGAGCGAGAGCTGTTAGATGTGACATGAGGCTGTTCAGCCTTTTCGGGCAGCAAATCTCTGCTAAAAGACCTCCTGTTAGCAGTGTTGCAGGAATACGCTCTTGATGCGTGGCCCGGTGGGTGGGGACAGCTCTGCCTCCTGGCGCTGAGCCTGCACTGGTGCTGGGTCTGAAGCTTGTCTGAATTTTGAACGAGTGCACGAATGTCTCCATCTTGAAGTTCAGTTTTTTTCCTAAACAGGCCATGCCCTAAAAAGCCTTTTTTTTCAGATGTCAATTAACTTCATCTATTTAATTAATTTTACTGACAATAAAGGAGAGTGTGATATGGCAGCGGCCAATCTAGTTTTTATTTAGGCAACACATGCATAATACTGAGCAAAGCATTGAAATGTCTGATATGGATCCCTCTTCTGCAAAGCACCAAGATACAGTGTAACTTTGCAATATTTGTATTTCATTGCTTTTGCTGAGGTTCAGATAAAGTGTAAAGTTAAGAATATGCTGAACTGTTTTGCAGAATTAGATAGGAGATAAACACCAGCTTTAGTGCACCGAGAGGTACGTGTTTATTGATAAAGCTAAGACTACTATCAGGAGATAAAAATTATTTTCCACGATACTTTTTTTTTTTCCCCCAATTTTAATATAAAATGCTTTTGAAAATTGAACTTTTCATGTAATCTGATTCAGCTGAGGGGAGGAAACATTAAGAAACAAGAAAAAAGAGGGTTTTTTAATGTCTTAACATTTTATTTTTGTTTAGCTTGTTTGTGTTTGGTTATTGGTTTGTAGTGAATCATCCAATTTGTTTCTCACTAGGTCACAGAGCCCCAGATATTAACTTTTGCTCTTAATTCAGTGTGGGACAAACAAGGCAACTCCACATGTAAAAGTTAATTCTTGGTAAAGCAAGAGATATTTGTAAAGCCAGTAGATAATCCAGATAAATTACAGGTTCAGAGTAGCTGCTGCCTTGTACTTAATCTTTGCTGAGAGCAGATTAAGAAACCAAGTTAAATCAAACAAGTATGCTTTTGTTTCTGAGGCTTCATTCCAGGCTGATACCAAGCATAAAAATGCTGGTTGCCATTTCGTGAGATGCAGGTTGCTGGATCCATGAATTCTTACCAGACCCTTTCAATGGCATATAGGGAGTTTTTGTCAGTATTTAAGAAATGCTCCCAAATCCCTTACTAAAAGCATTTCGTAAGTGCCAATGCCCACTGAAATTTCTACATGAGAATTTTATAGTGCTTTTTTCCTACTCAGACCTAACATAATCTGGGGAGGAATCTTACAGATTCTTCACGATAGTGTCTTACCGTGCTGCAAGTGGCCTCACTGCTGGTTGTCAGCAGCTTTGCAGAAACGGATGTTGCTTTCCATTTTGAGGGGGATGCACCGTCTCCTTAAAATGACGGTTGTGGAAGGAATCATTGGACATTGTGTTAGCCCAGCCTTTTTTTGGTTGGTTGGTTGGGGTTTTTTTTGTTTTATTTTGGGGTTTTTTTGTAACTGGAGCAGAAGCTTTCATAGGCTAAGTGTGGCATAGACCATATTGTACATGAGGTGGAGGTCCTCGTCCAGATAAACATTTCTTCAAGGCCTTTCCCCATCAGCAAAACTCCTTATATTTTCCTGCCGGAGGTTGGGATCCCACAGGCAGTGTTCGTAGCTTCCTCAAATCGGAATGGCCTCAAAAGTCTTTGAATATTCCCTGTGCTTTACCTCTTGTCACTGTGGCGTTTTTGCGTGGAGCCTGTACAGCGTTAATGGCTTGATAGACCTATGGTTTTTTGTTGTATGCCAAGTACTGCTGTATGGCTACTGCCGCTGTGGCCCCACATGGCGGTGAAGAGTGCAGATGTCAGGCCCCGCAAATGGTCAGCACTGCAGGTTTGTGAAGTTCATTTTGATAAGTAGCCCTCGTTATTTCACGCATTCTGAAATTCTTTTGTGTTTTAACTGTGATAACTTTCATCTCCTTAAATCTTGTACTTTACGAAGTTAAATCTTTGAAATGGTCTGTCATGACATAAATCCAGAGGGCAAAAAGCATGGCAGCGGGTGTCACCTGCAGTGTTGGGTGAAGGCCTTTTTGTGGCTGTGTGGGAGTAAAATGATACATTAGTACGCATGCAAAGTAAACGGAGTCATTTGAGGAGCTCTAGTGTTGTTGCTTTTAACTGCCCTGCTTGTGGCACGCTTAAGAGTCAAAAAACTTTGTACTGCTTCATGGAGGACTTAGAGGTGCAATGGCAGAAGGTTATGACAGAAAGATGGGCTATTTTTGGAAACCTATTTATAACAGCATCATTTTACTTTTCTGTTGTTGTTGCCTGAGGTTTGTCATGTTTCTGGTGTTGCTATTAATGTCTTCTTAAATGTCAAATTCAAACTGCTGATGGTGATCATCCTGTATCACATTGCTAAATATATACATGCTGTTGAGAATGATGTAAATGTTATCCCAGACCCTCTATATATGCATATTAGAAGTCTTCTTATGCTAAGTACTTACTGTAAAATATATTCTTAACTATTTTCCCAAGTGTTATACAAAACAAATTGGAACTTTTTTTTTTTCAGGAAATCTCTTGCTATTGTGTTATTTAAAATGATCTGTCATAGGGAAGATCTTACTTCTGAATAATTGTGACACTAAATGCTGTTAAGTGAGAAATTCCAAATATATCTTCACTGATGAAACTGAAAGCTAACGTTATTTCCTTCTAAATGTTACTCTCTGAGATCTGGGTGCATGTGAGTACCACTTTGCAACTAGCAGTCAGATGAAGAAAAACAAAAAATGCCTCTGGGAGATTCTTATTAAAACTTATTAATATAAAAAAATAAAAATAAGCTGAACCTTTAGTTTGGTAGATTCTACTAATTATTAACAATAAATAGCTCTTCATTTTCTTTTTACTGTGTTATTTTAGAAATGAGAAGTCACTTTAAGACATAGGTTCTTATAGTCCTTAAATTGTCTGTGAATGGCCATCATGTGCAGCTTTAGTTGTGATGTTAGGTTTACTATTTCTTGGAAGCAGGGTGTGCAAAGTTTTCCTCTGATATATATTGAATTTCATGCATTTAAGTTATTTGAAGTGTACGATGTTTGTAATTTGGATTGAAACATCAATTACTTGCGGTTGGAGCTGTTCTTTAAATTGTTCTGTGTAAGAAATCACCTGTAGCTTCACTGTGTAAATAAGATAGCAAACATAACTGAAAAATGAGTTAGTATCTTGTTGCTACTGAAAGTGGTTGCAAATGACTGTGGAGATTACATGCCAAGGGAATAAGATTTTGCCGTTACAATGGGTTTGGGATGTTTCCAGTGGCCTTTAATATCTGCCATTATGCCTTTTTCATGCTTCAAAAGCAAGGTGTTGAAATTTTCGTTATAAATATATTTATTACATTCATTCACATCTACGAGAAAAGATGTGTCTGACTTCTAGCACATGAATACATAATTGTGGGATTTCAGAGTGCTTGTATCTTGTTAGAATAGCAAACCTTTGGATACCAAACATGCAATTTTGAATGAGGGATGCTATTTGTTTTTATTAAGCTGGGATTTGAATGTTTGGAGAAAGCATTGGGGGAGGCATTTCTTTGAAATTGAAGTAATATTCCTCATTTGTGATTTTTAAAAATATTATTTTTGGCATAGTTACATTCTTTATAAATAAACATAGGAATCGGTGCCTAAAAGAGAAATGCTTATTTTCCATGTCTACTTATAACTTGGCTTTTTATTATTCTTTTCACTTTCATGAGGGTTTCTGTGTAACAGCAAAACCAGAATTAAATATGGTGCTATCTAAATGTGCCATCATTGCTTTGTGATGGAAAGGCTGATGTGTTCATTACAGAATATTGATGCATTGAAAACTCTTCATTCTATTATCAATTAGTAAGTCTTAAAGATAATCGACGAGTGTTACTTTTCAGGCAAGAAATTGCAGAATCAAGTTAAAATTAATTACTTTAGCTGACCACAAACAAAAACAAAAAAGATAAGGAAATAAAGCTTGGGATTCACCCATTACCTGTCTTTTCATTTGTTCAATTAACACCTTTTCATGTTTTGTGCAGCTTTCCACTCTTGTCCTTTTGGTTATTCACATATCCCAAATACCAAGCGTTGTATAAGTATGCTTTTATATTCTGAGAAACTTGCACTTTCTATGGAAGATCGAGGTTTTAATTGGTAAGCTTAATTTACAACAGCCATCATACTTGTGGATTTTAGATGTCATGTACAATGAATGTAGATTACACAACAGAACTTTTGAATTTTAGACCTGTCTTACGTGCTGACCGATCCTTTTCGCCTTGAGAAATTTTAATTCTCATGTCTATTTTTCGGTGTCTGACCTTGAGACATTTTGTACTATTTCTCTAATTATGCTTATCAAGTGGCATTGGAGGAACCCTTAGGGAATTTTGGGAAATCATTTTCACAAAGGTTGTTCTTTGATACAGGGTGTGTGAAGAATTAGTTCTTTTTTGGTGGGTTATGTTTGATTACAAGGAAATAATTGTATCCTGCATTTAGTAAAGTAAAGCCAGCGTGCTTTTTTCATGCAGTAATAGTCGTCTTCTGCTATAAAATTAATTTAATTCAGTAAAATGTGTTTTATCACAGGCTTACGATTTTAGTGCATTTTGCGTTCACGGCAAATTTGATTATTCTAAGTGTGTTTGGGATTAAGGATGGCTTTATGAATTGAGCATGATAATTGTTTAGTTGATCCTTGTTTCAATGCCTTATGTTTCAGTGTAAGCATGAGGATGTTTGTTTTGTTATGAGGAATTCTTGCAAGAAGTCAATAGGCTGGAGGAGGACAAACTAGGATGGAGAAACTGGCAAATACAGAGAGGTGCAATTACCAGAAAAGGAAAGAAAAATATTTAAAATTATATATAGCCAGTGATAATAAAGAAGGGTGAAAATTACAATACATGTTAGAAAAATACATAAATTGGAGAGTAAAATAAGCATAGCCTTTCTCTGGAGAAAGTTATTTAAGTCCTAGGATTTTTTTCTAAGAGTAGACTGCACACAGCACTGAGAAATAACACGTATAGAAGTGAGGAGAGGGATAATTTAGTACACCTTTTCTATCTCTAACTTACAGCTGTAGCCTGTAAGTGAGATTCAGTTGAACATGAAACCTGCACCGCAGAAAGAAGCGCAGTGAGTGCTTCGCTGTGTCCTGAACAGTGAAGTGGGAGCAGCTGGGTACATGATGGCCCTCTGCGGCCTTGGGGAGATCCAATTAGGATGTTCAATAACTTCCTTACATTAATTTTGTATAAAAATTTTAGTGATGAGTGCGGAGTGGTAAAGAAGACAGTGCACATGTGAAACATCCGAGAACCCTTGCATATGGTGGATCACAGTTGAGTGTAGGCATTATTTTCCTTTTTAATTTTGTTAAGTTGCATAGTGCCAATGCAGACCTTGTCAAGCCTGCATTTTGTAGCGGAAAATATAGTCACTGGCAGCCACCTTGTACAGCAGGTAGGATGCCAAGAGGCCCATCGCCCATTGAGCTTGGACAGATCCACAAGTACGAGTGTCTGAAAATCCAGTGTTTCCTCTTTCTGAGCTTTCTCTCTCTGCCAAGATTAAACCTGTGACAGCCCCACAGAGATATTTGTTGCTGCTCTTGATATTGTTAATATTAAATATTAAAATTAAGTACAAAATATTAATATTTTAGTAGTCATATGAGTATCCACACATCTTTAGAGCTTCTTTGTACTAAGCACTTTTCAGCAGTATAGAGGCACAGCCCTGTCCTGAAGAGCTTGTAAGGTAAAACAAAGGATATCTAAAAAATGGGGAAGGGTGACACAATCACATATCTGTATTATATATTTTTATTTTTAATTTATGAATAAAATACCAAATGTTGTCCTTTTCTCTTCAACCTAGCTGTTGGTTGGCTGATTTGGAAGGAGAAACTGCAAATACGTGTGTGTTTGCTTGCCCTTCCTTTGTACTTTTGCACATTTCTGTAACTCATAAAAGCTCATAGCTTCTCAAATTTAAAAAAAAAAAAAATCGGATGCAATATTCAAAGAGATTAAAGAGAGTGAAATTTATAGGTCACATTCCTGGCTGCTCCTATCATATTTTACCATCTAGAGAATATTCCAATGCTAGAAAAATGCCTTTTATAGCTAAGTTTTACTGTCTTTAGTCAAACTGATGACAGTACAAATTCATGCCAGATCCAAATCCGGGATCCAGATTTACTCTAATTGTTTGAAAACAGATGCTGATTCAAATTACTGTGTTTAACAACTAGAAGTAAAATGCCATTGTCTGGTGGTCAGGTGCTAATTTGAAGGCCTTAAGGGTGTGGAGTAAACTGCTCCAAGGGGAGCCTCTCCTGTGCCACCGGTGGCCGCACTCCCAGGAGAGGCAATGGGGGAAAGGCACAAGTAGGAGGCCATTGCAAGGGGATGGTCCCGCAAACGGGCTTGCGTTGGTGAGCTGCGGCTTTGGAGAGCCCCATCCAGGAGGGTGATCTGTCCATCAGGACAGACAGATGGAGGTTGGGCTGTGGTTGCTTGCAGATGCAGTGATTGGGAAGAAACTTTGTTGTTTAGGTAAGATTATCTGACGCCAGTCATTTTTTTTCTGACTTCTTTGTAGTACTGGCTGAGCAGAAGCAGCTCTGGGAAGAAAAATTCCTTAATTTGTAATGACTTGTGAGGATTATTAGAGTCCCTAATATGCAAAGCCCAGCAGTGCACTTTGATGACCAAGGATCTCCACAGAAGAGCTACACAGTTCATTCATACAAAATATACACACAATAGAAATATATACATCAATCGCAGTAAGAAAAATCATAGACTGGTAGGACGTGGGCCTGGAAAGGGCAGCAGAGACTTTGGCTTTCATTAGGATTTCTCCTGCTACTGAAGGAGTACCTGAATGTACAAAGATGGGGGGCAGCCCCCTATGCGGGTGTCTGGCAGAGTTGCTGCCTAGAGGCAGGCGGGTGATTCACTTCTGTGTCTTAGCTGCTTTAATTTGACTTGTTATCTAGCCCAGATATGCTTGTGTCTACTTCTGTGTGCACGTGGCTTTGAAGGTTTGGTCCTTCTGTGTTTCTATGTATGGGCTTCCTTACTTACAGAACTTTTTTTCTTCTTCCATCCTCTTACAAAGTACAATGAGACAATCTGCTCCATAAAATTAATAATAATACTGCAATTGAGCTTGTTTCCATTTGTGTTGTTACAACAGTGTGAAAAGTTCCTGACCAGTCTCCCTGGCCTGCTGGCAGGCATGTCTGGTTTGTATGGCACTCCTGCCTCTTTGCTTTTTCTCAGAAAGGGACCCAATCCATCCATACGTCTGGCTTTTCTGAACACTTACTCTTCCGTGGGGTTTTCCAATTTGCTTTCTTCCACTAACCAGAACCTGTCATATCAGTGCTGTAAAAGTTCAGCATCTCTTGAAGTGTTTCTGATTTCTGTGAAGCCTAAATATGAAAAAGTGATATTTGAAATGCTGTCTTACTCTAGTTATTGACTATATATTTTCATGTAGTAGTATTTCTAATGTCTGTGCTTTTGAATTGAGTTTTTGTAACAATCTAACCTCTTATAGATTAAAACAGTCATCTTGTCCTATAATGTAGCTGCTGCATAGTGACGTCTCTTTTTACATGAAATCGCAAGCAGTGTCAGCATTTTGTATTCTGTGTTTGATAAGAAAGTCCCTTCATGAAAGCACTAGTTAGTGTTTAAGTGCTTTGGTTATTTGGTGTTTCTAAGTACTACACATTTTTTAATCACTTTGCTTATGGTTACATCAAACTATGGTATTTTCATTATGTCTTGCATCAACTTACATTATAGCAAATCATATAGTTTTGTAGTCTCTTCTGTCACAGTCCTTGAAATAAATCAGTGTGAATAAGGTTTACATCTGGGTGATGACAAATGGGACTGCAGTGTTTTCAAACTGATGCCTTCTCAAAGCAAAACGGGTGAAGCGAAGCAGTGTGCTAGTCACACAAGCTTGTTATGGTGTCATTCTTACTTCAGTTACTATGACTGATCATCATCATTTTGTAATAATTTTTAAAATGTGCAAGGTTCAGCATCTCTAGCTCTTTCCATTGCTTCTATTACTATAATATTATGCAATTCCGCAGTGCCCTTCATGTGTTTCCAGCTTATTCTTCTCATCTCCACACAAACCAGTGTTCCTGAGCTCTGCAAAGTATGGCCGAGCTTGCTGGAAGCCCATCACTGTGCTGTAGCTGTTGAGACACAAGGTGTTCGATTCCCCCGAACACTATTAATTTCCCGTGTTGCTACTCCTTGTGCTTTCTCCTTGGTGGAGTCTTCCTCCGCCACCTTCCGCACTTCTGGCAATACGTGAACTTTGTGTTCGTGTATTTGCTCAAGAGCTGGAACAGGGAGCTGTAAAACAATTTAAGTGAACTTTGTGCTCTTGACATTTGCTCAGTCACTAGTGCCCTAAGGGATATCTTCTTGGAGCTTTTGTTTCCCCTTTCAGAGTTAATCAGACACATAAAGACTATTTTGTCTCGAGACCTACAACCACTGAAAAGCAACAAAGGATCAGCACAAATCACTAAACTTCTTACGGCATATAAGAATTGGTCGTCTCATTAAGTATTTATATATGCTCTCTTTCTTTTTCCTGCAGCTGTCATATTTCTCATAGGAGACACAGTACCTTATCACCACATCCACTTGTCTTTATGCCTCTGTGAAGCTGCAGTGGGAAGCTCAAGCTTTTTTTAGTGAGTCAGACACAGTAGAACTGCTTTTAGTTAAAGCATTTTGCAGTCTTGCAGGAACATATTCTGGGTGTGAGCTGTTTAGATTCTGTTTGCCTAAGCGTTAGCTGGCTTTCATAATTCATTATTCTTTGCGGTATCTGAATTCTGGGCGTTTTGTTCCTGGTGTTTTGGTTTGGGGTTTTTTTGTTTGACCTTTTGGTTGGTTGGGTTTGGGGTTTTTGTTGGTTTGTTCTTGTTGTTGTTATTAGACTTTCAATCTGCATGGCGTAAACCTTAACATAATGAGGCATTTCCCTTTTGCGGTCTTATTTCTTTTCTGAATAAAGGATTTCCATCATGAGAGATTAATATCTGGTTTTGTACAGTTTCATGTGTCTACTGCTTGCAGGTTCCTGTACTCTTTGCATTGTTCTTGGTGCTGAGCGTCATTGCAGCCTAGATTGTGTTGGCAATGAGCGCATTGCTCTTCTGCCATCTGGGTCACTTGGTATTGAAGGAGTACTAAGCTTCAGCATATCCCAGAGAGTACTTTCTGACCCAAATGGAGAAGTGAAAGTACAGATCTCGGAACCTTGCTGCAAAAAAGGAGATAAATTTGTCTTCCAGCAATATCTATATGTAGTGAAAACTTTTTTTTTTTTTAACCTGTCTCCACAGGATGAAATATTAGAATGATGTTTTCTGTGTTACTTAGCGTTTGAGGGTCAGTGCAAAGCTGTGCTCTGCATTTCCCATAGTATTGTGTATTAGATCTTCTGGCTTTTCAGTTTCATAAGTTATTCTTATATATATTTGTGGTCTCTTCTAGCCTTGTTTAGAAAGCTTATAAAATGTGTTAGAGGAGATGTATGCAGGGTTCATTATACAACTACAGCTGCTTACGGTGCAAGCTCAAAATTAGTGAAGTTTTCTCATGTTTCTGTATCTTGGATTTTGTCAGGAGGATTGCTGGCTGCTCCCTCCTGTAAGTTGATGGGAACGTATGTATTTCACTAACACTCCCAGGACTAGAATTCATTCCCTGCCTCAGGTCTTTCCCAGCATTCTGACTTTTTATCCTAAATGTTTGAAAACGCTTTGAAAACGCTTTCTGATGTTCTGTTCAGTATTGCTATTGGACCTTTCTGGTAAGCTGCAAGCGGAAGATTTTGATCCTATTTTTATCTAATGTCTCTGCATTTCAAACTACTATCATGATGCAGTGCAACTATTAAGTAATTTGCTACGCTTCTAATGTCTGTAACATTGCTACTAGAATTTATATTTCATTGTATTTTCTCAAGTTTAGCCAAAAACTGGCTATTTCCCTACTCTCAAAAGACTTTTTTAATGTGTATGATACTGGTCTTTTGACTACTTTTTTTTTTTTTTTTTCCCCACTTTCTATTTGAATGAGTTGATGTTATTCTGATGACTGATACTCTGCTTTGTGTGGAAAATTCGGTGAGTAGCTTGTCTGAGAAATTTGCACTAAAATGCAAGTAGATGAGATGATTTCTCTGAGTAAGCCAAAATATGTTGCATAAAGGAAAATCCTTGTCAGAGAAAGTTGTATATCTGAAATTGTGAAAGACAGTTTCAGTTGTCAGCTATTTTGAAGAAGGAAAAAAAAAAAAGTTGAGGCCAGAAAATAAAGAAAACAAGAAGAAAACAAGCATCAGCAGTTGTTATAATAAATATTTGTGTATGATTCCACTTTTTCTACCCTGTCATGGGTCGTGAATGTTGGCAGTGGCCATAATACAGAATTTTTACAGGGTTTTACCGGAACCTTTACCAATGCTGAAAAGTTGTTTCCGGAGTGGTTGTCTAGATCCATTGCAGTGCTCGAGTCATTAAATTCTCTAATCTGGCAGTATGTGGATGAAATTACAGTAACAGGACTTTAAAATGTGCTTAAATTTAGGGCTGAGAGTGAATTAGGTCCTGTGTTCTGGGCACAGCAGACTTGAATGGCTCCTTTGAAGGAATCCTGCCCTAGAGGGCTGAGCAACTTCATGCTCATTAAAAGTAAGAATCATAACCTGACCTTTGGCAATAGATTCTGTACGTATTTGAGCTTTAGATGCTGCAAATAAATGCAGTGCTTCAGATGCTGGTGCAATTCATATGGAGTAATGAAAGAAAAACTCGCCTGCTTCGAAGTAAAGATGTTTTCGCTCCCGCTGCTGCTACTACTATGCATACAGCTGTGGGGGCATGGAAGAAAGTGGCATTACCAGGGTCAGCGAGACCTTAGGGACTGTTGTTATTTTAACTAGTGTGACTGAAACATGCTCTGAACAAGGTAAGAGGACAGTCGTAGTCTGGAAACCTCTTGTAGCCCCTTTCTCAGCAACGCAATTGCTAGTGGGAAATGTCACCGACATGACTTGGTGCATCAGCAGCCTTTACGGTCCTGGGTGGCTGCAGGTAGCTCTAATTATTTGTTCAAGTCCTCTGACAGCACAGCGGGTGGTGTCCCATAACCCTGCCGCTCAGCTTCACAATTTGCTTCCTGCTCAAAGGTGAGAGAAGGGCTATTGAACAAGAGCTATAGGATTATTGGAGGTGTTGAGAGGAACTGCTGCCTAGAGGGGATTACAGTTTGTTTTGTAAAGCTGTTTATATTTGGAAGTGCATTTTAGCAACCATTTCCGTATTAGCTTCATGAACTATTTGAAGCCGTATCTGCTGCTTGGGTGGAAAACAGCTATAAAGTAATCTCAAGATAGTTACCAAACCTTTGTGGCTTTTTCCCCTTCTCTCTTTGTCCTCTTTTTGTCTTCCAAATTGCATTTTCTGGGAATTAAATAATAATGGACCTGTTTTGTCAAAACTCCCTAGCTGCTGCAGTATTACAGCTCATAGAGAGTGTGGGAGTTTTGTAGCAATATATTGTATTTCTGGTCTGATAATTCTCGGCAGCAAGAGTATGATTTCAGTTGCTCAAATCCCAGCAGCCATATTTTCAGGTAATTACTGGGAAAAAAAATTATCTTACTGTATGGGAAATGGTGATGAATGTACACTAATTTTCAAGTACAAGTAAGTTTAGAGAATGGCTTGTATAATATGGAGATTCGTTGCTCTTATATGATGGTTAGGTAAGTTATATAATAGTCTTTGAGATGTTATTTCATCTGCCTGATCAATTTCTGTTAAAGGTTGGGAGCTTTTATCCTGTTGGAATGTATAACTGACTTTTCACAGTTATATGTTCATTTTATTTCCTTCCCCTTCCTTTTTTTTTCTCCTTTCTATTCTATGTATACAGTCATTGTAGAAACAGGATTTACAGTGTTTTGTAGTGTCTCTAGACCATGTTGTGTGTAATACCATAAACACAGTAGCAGAAAATCATGTGATATTTTTAGGGAAGTGTTGCATTAACAATTACTGCAGATGTTAAATAGTAACATTGTCATATACATCTGATCTTGACAGATACTTGGACGTAATTGTAGCCTGTCTGTAAAGATTTTATATCTCATATTTCAGAAATAAAACATGGAATTATCACATAATAGCCAGTGCAGGTAAAATTGTTTTGTTTGTTTTAACATTGTTAAGACTTGTTAACATCGACTTGGGTGCTTACCAGTTTATAAATATTTTCTGGTTCTGCTGAGGATTGACTATGTAGTAATTTTTACATTTTTTTCAAAAATGGAAAAATAAAAAATATATTAATTCTGATTTGGGGAGTGGGCTAGGATTCAGATCTAGGTTACTTTCCTGGCTCTTTTGGAGGTGACTTCTGACTTTAGGTATACTGTTTAGCCTCCCATCTTCCAAAAGGCTTAGGTAAGCAGCCCCAAACCTTTGTTTCTCTCCTGTCACTGTCAGTGCTCTCCGTAGCTGGTGGCAGGGACATCCTCTGCCTTGTTGTCTCTTTAAGGTCCTACAGATTTTGCGTTTAGCCCTGTCTAAGTGCCACAGCTTCAATTAGGAGGAAAAGGATTTCCTTTAATAATTAAAAAGGGTCGTGTTTCCTCTCCTGGTGCTGATTTAAATGAACAGGGAGTTGTGCTGCACTCTGTGTCACTGGTGAGTGAGGGTGGAAGTCAGACAAGCCCCACTGGGAGCAGCTGAGCCACGTAAGGGGTTTCTGCTGCCAGCTGCTTGTCCCAGCCTCCGTCCCGCTTGTGACAGTGAACTGCCCAGGTAGCTGCTCCCTAACCTGGCCTCTCCCAATAGTCCCCATTCCCTCAGACATTTCCAATAATAGAGCCTTTTTAGCCTGTCATTTTGACATCGGGAGTTAGGAAAGGAGCGTGTGGTTGTGATGCTGAGGGGTGATGTTCCCCCTGGTGACGAGCAGCTGGGAGCAATAACCTCTTCACCCCACTCAGATGCATCCAGGGCAGCGCATCTGATGATGGCCTTAGGCAGTCAGAGCTTTCTTACGACATGAGAGCCTCAAGGGATTTTGGCTGGTCTCGTTTGTGGGTAGTGAATGGCCTGGAGATGCATTATATTCAGTAAGATAAAATAATGATAAGATATTCAGTAGCAGAATTCAAAACAGTCTTGCAGCTTTGCTGGTGAAAACTTGGACCTCTGCGAGTTCTCAGGCACATAAGGTAGGATTCTTTTGGATACAATTCCTGCACTGAGGCACAGAAATTCCCATTGTAAGCATATACAATTTTTTATAGCTCTCGTCTGAGACGCAGTCTTGCCACCTGTGTATAGGCAGATGACTTAATTGTGATTTAACTGTGTACCTGAGGTATATACTTGTGAGCAGACTATGCAGTGGCTCATTTTCCTCTTCATTACAAACTGAGGTATGTTGCATGCTCATCAGGCAATAGAAATAATCTGCATAACTATTCTTAATAGAACTAAAGAAAAAACAGCTTTAATGTTTCAGGAGGAATATTCCCATTCCAAATCAAGACGAAAAAGAAGTCCTCGAAATTTTCATGATTGGTAATACAAAAAAAAAAAAAGTCACTGCAATTAATTGGAAACATTTCCTAAATAAAATTTTGAAACTATTTGTTTAGATTTAAACTATATGAAATAACTTATAATGCTGGTTAGGTTACATTTGGAATCAATATATTTTAAATGGACAAATAGGAATATTTCTGAGATATTTGAAACTAGTCACAGAAGAAATGCTGTGGAGTGCACATCATTGTAGTGTTTCCAGAAAGCTCTACAAGTGTCACCTTCAAAATGAAGGAGCTTTTAGGTATCGCATTCGGGACTTTTAAATCCCTTTTGCAAAGAGGGGTTTGATATAAAAACTGGAATCGGAGTAATACAGGGCTACAGACATTTTTCAGTATAACAGCATTTCAAAATGCTTGCTGTCTACAGCTACAGATTTACAAAATGCTGTTTCAGAATATGTGGTGTTGGGTTGATTGGCAAAAAGCATGTGTCATGTTGCATAACTGAACCTTGATAATTAGGTGTCCTACCTTCACTTTGCTTCCCCGTGTGTTTTACTCTGGTATCTAAGTGCTCTAAATGCAGTGGCATAAAATTATAGTGAATGGAGCTAAAGAAAAATGTCTATTTTGAAAGCTTGTGACACAGTTTTTTAGCATCACTTCTCATTACTTTGGACTTGATCAAGGAAAAAGCAATCCCTCCTTACCTGGCCGTTACAGATTACCTTTAACAAGGTGGTGTTATGTGGGAGGTGCACACTGACATGTTTCCTTCAGAAACCACGAGTACATGCTGAGGTGGACAAGAGGATTCTGATCCATTCATTTCACATACTTGTCAGTTAGAGCATTTCCCTTTGTAATACTTCAGTCTGTGCTTAGAGAGGTCGCACTAGGCTGGGTTTCAAAGGTTGAAGAAAAATTCTCTTAGCATGTGTTTTTTGTCCGTAGGGAATCATTTTGTTGTTTTGGGGGGAGTTATAAATGGGAGGATAACATTGCATAATTCCCTTTTGTGTGCCAAAACATGCATGTTTAAAAACAAAAGCATTTTCCATACTTACAGCTAAAAGACATTTGGCTATTTGTATAAATTCAGTTGTACTGAAGGAGTGGGGAAAGGAGGAAAAGGTATTTCATTCTACTGAAGCTACTCTCCCCTCTGAAGAGAGGGTACTCCTGCAATTTCATATTCAAGCTTTTAGTAGTGCCCGTCAGTGTTTGTTATGATCTCCTGAGGCTGCACTAAGAGTCACCTTATTTTATGGGATATTGGCTTTGTCTGACAGGGTTGTGGTAGAACTGCGGGCCGCTGCCTTGTTGTGGCTTTGGGGAAGGGTCCTATTGTAGCAACATCAGCCCGAATGGCCATGCACCGGAGACACAGGAACCAGTGTCCAGCTGAGTCGGGGCTCAAACTGGTCCAGGCTGACTTTTTTTTTCTTTTTTCTGGTTGTACAATATTGTTCAATATTGAAAATAGTGATTTGCATGTAGAAAAACATAAAGGATGTTATTTTTCTAAAATTATGGGCTGCATGCTTTGTTGTAATACCTGGCTTTTTTTCCAACTGTGTTAAAGGGGTGGTTGTTTTTTCAGTTTAACAAGACACCTTTCTGCCTTTTCCACTCAAGGCTGTAGGCAGAACTGATTGGGCCTGGGTCACTTAGCTATCCTGAACCTTCATTTTCAGTTTTGATAACTTTGCCATACAAATCTTCAAATTTGTTGACTATGTTGCATTAAAAAGAAGAAAAAACCAAACAAACAAACAAAAAAAAAAAAAAAAGGGGGGGGGGGAAGCAGGTCTGTCTGAATCTGTGTGTGTGCTTCGCTGATTGAATGGAGCCCCTGTCTGTATAGCTTATTGCTTCTGGGATTTTAATGACAATGAAATGGTTCTGTCTCATACATGTAAGTTTTCTGAATTAAAAAAAAAAAAAAAATCAGACACTATGCTGTACATGTTCACCAGACAAAGTAGAGAAAGCAGTGAGCTTCACAGCAAAGACACTCCTATCAGAATGAAGGGGTACGGACCAAGAGTACTGATTTGTATCTGGAACAATTACCACTGCTTTGAAAATAGAAAATCCTTAAAATTCACTATCCCTCTTCACAAGAGCAATGATTGAGAATTTTCCCTAGTGCTGCAAATGGTTTGCTGCTACTCTCAAATCCAGATCTTTGGTAAGTGAGTTGAAGGAAGTCTGTGGAAAGCTCATAGTGTCCAGCTTTAAAACAGGCAGGGGTGCTGGGCCTGGGGAGGGAGCGACAGGAAGATTTTTCTTTTTATGTGTTGGAATTTTTATTATTTTTTTGAAGGAATTAACAAAGATAAAGGAAAAAAATATAGGTAGCACATCTGTAAATAGCTACATCCTTGAATTAAATAGAGTTCCCTACAGGCACACGGATCTGCCCACATGGAAGAAAATGTGGAATTGAGCCACACTTATAACTGATATTATGAGTCTTCTATTAATGAAAATCAACACAGAAATAACCCAAGTTAAAATTATGCTGTTAAAATTATTTGTTTGTTCACTGTATTTTTTTCATTTTCTTTGTGCTTCACACCCACATCCACCAGGCCTCCTTTTTCCTTTTTTTGAGTTAAAAAAACCTGTTGTCTGGTCTTGTGAACAAAGCTACAGTTACCCACTTAGAAGAAAATAATCTTTGTGAGCACAAATGAGATCTTTGAGCATTTAAGCTAAGGTGAAACAGCTAGTCTTATGTATGAAAACAGAAATCGAACTTGTGGTTTCTCAGAGCAATATAGTTTTACTTTGATTTTCTAATATTTTTATCCTGATTGTTGTGTTAAGAAATTTTCTTAAAAGCTGAACGGCTGACTGGAATATGGAACATGTTTGTACATAAAATGCAATCTCAAGTCTGTCTGCAGAACAGAGGAAGAATTGTTTTGCTTGTGACTGAGGCAGTATGGCTTTTGAGGCTTTTTCTTTCCAGTCTTTTTCCTAGTTTTATGCCTGACTTTTATCGTTTGGAAAGATTTTTTGTTCGTTTGACTTTTTTAAAGAATAATTTGTTAAACCTTTGAAGAACTTATGTTGGCTTCTGTTGAATGGCCTGTAAATGGCTAAAACACAGAGTAGTTTGAGACTACACTGTCTAAGATGGTCAGTCCAAACTAACCTGGCCTCAAATGTAAACTGTCGTGTTCTGGCTTGCTGGCCTAAGGGAGATGAATGAGCAGAAGCAGGCAGGCTTCATAGCCTGCTGAAGAAAAAGAAAGTATTCAGCTTTTTTCAAGCTTTTCCTTCTTGTCTGGTCATATGGTAAACCAGGCTTGCTAAAAGGCTTGTGTGTCCTTTGCTTTTTGAACTAGATAAGTATCTGGCAAGTAAGTGTGTGGTTTGGAAAAAACCAACACTACTTCGGTTTTAATGGAATCAAATAAAATCAGTGGCTAATCTCATTGAATATACCCACTTCCAGAAGTGTAACTAAAATTCAGAAATAGCAGCAAGCATACTACTTAGGTACTATACTGTTTAAGCTTGTTTTCTTTTAGTATTTTTAAAGGATATCTCTATCTCCTTTAGCATTTTCCCCATTTGATGGTATAATCAAGTAACATAGGAATGTGCAGAGCCAGACTCAGATTTTTTTTTTTTTTTTAAACACAGTTCAAATATAATAGCTTGTAGCTTACAAAATGTCTTTTCTGCCCAATACATCCCAGTACATTTTCAAACAGGAGCTTTGTGTTTCGAATTTGTGTTTGAATTTTAATGTAGTAAGATGGAATGTCTTGGAAAGAGCAGGAATGGCTTGTTTTATCCATATCTGATTGTGAAGGGGAGGAAGAAAAGGATATTATCTAATCAGATATATTTTTAGCAGGCTTCCATAATTGGCATGAGACCCTCAATCTAAGTATTCATTTCAGCATGGAGATGAGCTGATCATTTGTTCACTGGTTAGCTGGAGCATAATTTCAGTTCACACAGAGCTTTCTGATACCCTCTCATTTAGGGGCTGGTGCCTAAACAAGATCCAAGTCTCTGATATCAGTTCTTATAAGAAATTACTTGCTTATTTAATCTAAAAATTGCAGTAAATGAAATAATTAATTTATTCCAGTTTTCTTTTTTAAATTTTACTTATTAATTTGTCAGCTTTATTGTAGGATTGTTACTTTAATGTAGCTAATTTGATTTATAAATCTTAGAACATGTATGTTTTGATGCTGCTTCTCCAGATACTGCCACTCCGAGTAGATCTAAATACATGTTTAATTAATCCACAAAGAAGTTGTCGTAGACGTATCCAAGCCACTGCCCAAATCAAAAATAATGCAATCAGAAGAAAGGCTTAATAGCCTGCACTGAGCACTGCACTGAGGAAGTTAAACTGATCAAGATACAAGCTACTATTTTGCACATTAGGCGTTGTGTCGGATCGTAGAAGTGCACTGGCTCCCTCAAATAGCTTTTCTTCTGTTTGTGCTGCAGTCCTCTGTACTGGAGAAATGATCAGAGAGAGTTCTGACAACTACAGCCTATTGAGAACATTCCCCTCTATTTTAATATTTAATTCAGGTACATTTAAATAACTGTGAAAAACTTCTTTTACAGTTGTGGTCCAAAATAAGTGGTTTTTTTTAATTGAGGATCGCAGCTGTGCTTGGTGCCAAAATGCACTTAACATGTTTTATATGATAAATGTACATGCTCTATTAGTATTTCAAGTTTTAAAATTAGACAACAGCTTTGTCATATAGCAATGTTTAATTGTGAAATTATCATCTGGAAATATAGATCTGTCCCTTCAGCTGCTTACAAAGTACTTATTTTCTAAAGCATTAATCTTATGAACCAAAAATTGCTGAGGAAAGTGTCACCCGTGGTGGCAGGGTGAAATAAGTGAAGCTCATAGCTGGGTGTGTTCATTGTGCGTTCCTAATGACAAGCTCCATATTCACTGTCAGACTTAATTAATGTAGTTTGAGAGGTGTCTTGCAGGTTAGTTTTCAATCAGTGTTCATCCCTCATCCATCAGCTACTGCAATTGTCTCCTGCTTACTTACTATGATTCCTCTCAACCTTTTAATCAAAACCAACCCAGGCAGAGTAATTGTGAGTGTACAGTGGGTGGCAGTAGCTCAGGAAACCCTCCCAAGCTTTAAGTCTTCTCCGCTGCTTCAGGAAAAAGTGAAACATCTTCTGCGTGCTCCTGTTGGGCTCTGAGACTGGAGAAAAAGGCTGTTGGACTCTAAATACGGCAACAAATAAAACCTTAGCACAGAGGACTTTTTATTTTTGTGGGTGTTTTGGTGGTGTGGATGATTTTCTTTGTTTTGTGGGGGTTTTTTGTTTGGTTTGGTGTAGGTTTGGGCTTGGGGGGAGGAGGAGACTAGGGGGAGGGGATGTTTGTTGTTGTTTTGTGTCACCAAATTTCACTGCGGTTCTTTAGGTGGAGTAGCACCTTGGTTCTCACTGAACTGCCCTTGTGCTTTGAGCCACCGTTTCTGCGTAGATACGTGTTTGATAGCTGGACAGTTGTGTGCCCCACTTCAGCAAAGGTTGTGAGGAGCACGTCTGCAGGCTGAATATTGCTGAGTGCCCTCCACGGGGCTTGTATGTCAGCTGCCCAACTCTGCCCAGCGCGAGACTGGCTCAAATAACTCTTCCGAATTAGAGGATTTTTGCTACCTTTTCTGAATAGCTAAGAAGTCTTAAATGGCAAATCATCCTCTTCTCTTTGACAAGTGATATGTAGTCATCTTGTGTGTAGCTTTTGTGTGTGTGTTTTCTTTGTTGTTTTTGTTTTATTTAGACTTCCAATTAGGGGAAAAGATTTGTGATACAGATCTTAGGGCAAAAATACTTTCAGGCTCATTTGTGTGCTTTGATCTGACGTAATGCACCAAAAGTAATAAAAGATTAAATGGCCACAAACTTTAATGTCAGATTTAGTAGTCATTAAGATCTTTCAGGTGTTCTGTAATCATTAATTCAGTTCTTGGTTCATTAAAAATACATATTTGTTTAATTTGCAATTACATTGGGACTCTAAGAATTATTTTGTTAGTTGCAAAACTTCTATGTCCTCTGTGTCATAGCTGCCATTAAGCATTTCCAATTACAACATTTTTTACAAAGCACAGTCACTCTTGTATTTTAAAGTTCTCTTTCTCAAATAAAAAGTGCAACTAAAAGACCTTCATCAAAAGCACCGTATGCTATGGATTTCCGTGTGCCTGAGAGCAAACTCCCATTTTTGCTCACTCTCAGAAACCCGGGCGTGACACTGATGTTTCATTTTACTTTTTTTCTGAAGATTTTTTGAATTACCTTTTTGTGGAAATAGCAAGGTGAACTTACTGAGGAGTGATGTCATGGCTCATGTTACTCCAACTTTGATTAATGTCTTGACAGAGTATCTTTACCAGGAGTTCCTGTGGCTTTCTCTTTTCATTGTGTTATCTAGCTGTTGAAGGGTAAATAAGTTAACTGAATATTCAATGTAATCAGCTGGGTGTTTTATTCAGCTAATAATTCGATCAGTACAGTCACATAGGTATTTTAGAAAATGCGTTTATTATGAGAGAATCTCTACAGTAAAAAGACGATCAAACAATATTTTTTGTTGTTGTTGGCAAACTACAATGGTGCTGAAAAAATGAGATGATACACAAAAGGACTTTATAAAAAGTATGGACGTTTCTTAGTACCTCATTGTTTAGAAAACCAGAGTACCTATTGAGTACTGTGAGCCGAAATAGGAGACCTGAGTGCAAGGCTGAAAATGACCATATCTGGAACAACACAGATGAGCATCGTATGCTTTTTAGAGCTTAAATACCTAATTTAATTTTAGTTCTGTGATTTAATAGATTTTTGTAATGTAATGAACTGAAAATTATCTTTTACCACCCCTCCTCCCCCCCCCAAAAAAAAGGAAAAGAAAAAAAAAAAAAACCCTTTCTCCACTGTGTTTCATTGTTTTAAGTAAATTTTGAGGAAGAGCTACTAGTGTAAACCAGAGTTTCCTAGATTCTGACACTTTTGTGTTTAAAAGCACATAGGTAGGAAATACGTCTCATAGGTAATGCATAATACGTAAAGGGTGCCCATACTTTCACTATTTAAACAAACAAACAAAAAGTTGTTCACATGTTGCGATGCAGCCACAGAATCCTGGAGGTGGGAATACTCACACATCTGCAATTACAAAATATAGAGTGGAACAACAGTTGTGTGGCATAAGTTTAACTCTTAATTTCAAAATCATGTTTGATTTGAATATGTCTCTTGGTAATCTTTATAAACTTTAGGAAGCTCATTTTTAGAGTGCTATTATTTCACATTTAAAAATGGTTTTCAGTGCATCCTTCAGAGAAGCATATACATGGTATGATCCATGTATATACGTGTATGAGTATTCTCATTGATTTATGTGGTTACATATATAAAATATTAATACCTTAATAGAAACTAAAAACAGTCTTTATTGAGTTAAGTTGTGAATGTGGACACTGGGTTGCACAGATGATTGATGGTTTTCTTACCACATGTAATAGCGTAACAGAATTTCAAGAAACCTTTGTTCACACACTTCAAAATTACCAGAATGTTTCCTTAAAGTAAAGAACAGATAGTTTAATCTGAATCCGCTGTTTCAGTACTTCAGGGAGATTTTCATAAGTGTTGCTTCAAAAAATAGGTCTGGAATTCAAGGGAATTTGTAAATAAACACCGTAGATGCAGTTGCATATAGACTGTGAAATATGCTGTTGTATTCATTTTGTTGAATAGAGTTCATTCATTGCATCTTAATTTGTTTGGGTTTTTTTAACAAACACTTTCCAACAGAGAAATTGGAAGTAAGTTTAATTATAAAATATGATTCTATTATATATTTTTTTTTCCTGTCCGGAAATCACCTACAAGTATCTTCAGAAACAGTCACCATCAGATTTCACCGTGTATTAAAAACCTTTCTGAACCTGCACTGCTGCCTTTTCCTCTGAAGGTCCCTGCCCCTTACACCCTTATTATGAAGTTGCCCCTGTTGCTTCCTCGCCCTCTGGCTTAGTGGAGTGAACCCTGCACCTCGCTGATGGTGTTATACCGCCCCTGTGATGTGCATACTGTATTCATGTATTAGTATGGATTGGGAGTGTGGCCTTTCAGCAAACCTCCTGGCTTTGATTCTCTCACGGAATGGTATCAGAGCACCCGCGCTGATGCCTGGCCGGGTGGCATGAAGCTGGAAAACGCGCTCCAGAAGCGCTCTCCCCATCCTCAGCTGCACGCGTGCTCCTGCCTGCAGCACCACGCTGGAGCCAGCCCAAAACGAACCCCTGAAAATACGAATCACAGGGCTGTCGGGCTCTCAGCAGCAGCTGCTCCACACAGCAGATCTGCTCCCATTGACATGCTTTGCTTTGCAATGTCTAATGCAGCCATGGCCCGTGAGACCCACGTCCCTCACGGGAGACCTATTTGCCCAGGACTGCAGGGTCCTTCTCTGATCCTGTCAGTGTTTGGTGGCAAAACAGTCATGATCTGGGGAGCAGGGATTTGAGAGGGGGCGCTTTAAGATGGGTACCGGGAATTCATGCCATTCACCAGAGAGGAGTGTTGTATGCTGTATGTTGTATTGTATGTTGTATGCTGTAATCACTGTAATTAAGGACTATAGTACTATTTTGTTGTGGGTAGCACCCTCCTGGTATTTTTTTTTTCTACCCCTCTTTTTTCTCAGGCTTGCTTATCATCAGGAGTGAAATTATTCATGGCCAACATACTTATTCCTGTATCACCCCAGTAATTTACTACAACTTCTCTGTTCCTTGTTCCCCTTTGATTGGCCTCTCCGTGCAGTCATGTAGAGTATAACACAAAGATGGATTGTATGACATTCTCTGCTGGGGAAAATCAACACATAGAGCAGGCTCACTGCCAAGATGCTTATAATTAAACTGTTGCTATGGACAGGATTACATCAATGTTTCTATCAATCATTTGCTGCAGTTTTGTGGCTATCGGTACTTGGATTTTTTAGATTTTAGTTTTTATCTTCCTTCTACTTACCTTAGTTTTCAATTGAAGCGTTGTAGCGTGTAACGAGAAATGTATAAATAAAAATAATTATTGGAAGACATAGAAAAAAAGTCGATTCTGTCATTCTGACTCTGTTTGAAGTTGCCGTGTTTGTGAGGTGTTTGTATTTATTCAGCTAATAGAAATGGCCAGATGCATTCATTCCCATTCAGAAATCGTCATATTGTTGTGACCTAAGAGTCTGTTGCAAACTACCATGATGTGGTAACATTCTGTAAGGCTACAGTGTTATCAGTTTGCATTAAAATGTTGCAAATGCAGAAGAAGAGGAAGTGTAATAGAAAAACAGCCACAAGGCGGTTAAACTTTTTTTTTTCTTTTTGTCCCCCATCCCTTCTGATTCACGTGCTGTGAGTCGTGAGATGAACTAATGACAATACAGCATGAAGTATGCTGATGTATTGGAATAGAGCTTGCTTGCCTGAATACGATGGCAGTGCTTCACCTGCTACCGTATCATTGCTGCTGTTATCCCCTATCCAGTGATGTTCAGCAAGCAGTTTCCTTTTGGTAGCACTCAAAATGTTTGTTGTTAGAGATAACTAGTGTGCAGTGCATTAAATGTAGAGAGGTCCAGGATTACAGCAGAAATAAGGTAGTCTGAGGTATAACAAATGATATCGAGTGTAGCCGAGATCACTGTAACGAGATAAACAGTGTGGTGTCACAAAATTGTCTCCCAGTTGACAAAACAATCCATATTTTATAGATTGCCTTAAAAATTGAAGGATGGAGTCAATTATAGCCAATTATGATGCTACATTTACTGGAGGAGTTTTCATATCCTTTGGGGAGGAATAAGGAAATGCTGAAGTCAGTCAGAAAAAGCTTTTGCATTTGCTTCCTTGTTTTATCTGAATGCGTGTTTTTCATATTTCTTCAGGTGAAAACTGCATATGAAAGCTGGGACCGAATTATCTTTAGGGAAAATATTTTGGTTTTGTTTTGTTCTTCTGTTTTTCTTCGTGTTGATCATAAAATTATGGTAGATAATATGGTGAATAGAATAAGAAACTCAAACATCAGCTCCCTGAATTACATTTGGGTTTATTCCAAAGGAATCATAAATGCAGGCTGGTGATGGCAAAACCCACTTAGACGCATGTTAACATCCTGATTTTGACTTGTTTCTTTCCCAAAAAGGAGCCTTAATGTCACAAAAGAGATACCTAGTAGATACTGCATATTTCCAAATTTAGTCAAAGTGAAAATAAAGGAATGAGGGCATGGAATGGTTTGGTGAGTAGCTGTAAAATGGGATACAAAAAGAGTGTATTGAAGATGAACAGACAGCCTTAATCTTAAGAGATCTGGTCTTAGTCTCAGGGACTGAGAGGCAAGCATTCATATAATGGCATAGTACTTGTGTCGTTTAAGTATTTCCCTCCTCCCTTTTAATTCACATCCCATCTGTCTCATGCTGTAGGACTGACTGTGAGGAGTAGTTTCCCTTCCCTTAGCAAATCATGCTGTTGGTAATTAATTAAAGATTCATATAGCTAAAGGTGTATTTGGAGATGAAAGACCACAGTAAAGAAGTTGTTTGAGTAGTGTTTCAAAGTGTTATCCTCCTCCTGTGTTCAGGATTTCATTTCACCAGCTAGCTTCAGAGGGTGACCTAGTACATGTGCCAATGACAAAAGCTACTTGTAACAATTCAGATCATGCTTTCTGCTTTATGAAATGGGATTGTAAAAATCCTCTCAAAAATGACATCTGAAATAGCATTAAAACACAATTTCCCTTTGATAAGGTTTTAAGGCACTCATATGAAAAGTGACACTGCTTTGAGTGGCTCTGTGTCAGCATTATGCAATGTGTTGCACGTAAGTGACATTAATCCATAAAGGATGTGAGGGTCACTTATTTTTCTCATGAAGTCATTAAATACCTTTATTGATTTCTGTTCAATCAGTTGCATTCTGCTGGCATACAGCAATCTCTCGACATGCTAATAGTGCTGTTTCTAATAAGGTTTATAGACCATATTTTAAAGACAGATATTACATTCAAAATAAATTATCATGCCTAAGTGAAACACAAAGGAGCTTAGGGAAGCGATAATGTTATGCTGTTCACAAATTACCTAAACGTACTTTATTGCAAAAGATGATTTTGTGACACAGATGTTCTAAAATCAATAATTAGCCATCTTCAGTACATTCATTGCTTTTTCTAATTGTACAAAATTAGTTTATACATTTGGACTGCTTCTGTTACATGATGATAAAACATCTTTTAAAAATTGAATTACCTGGAAACACTGTCATAGTAAATATAAAATTTGTAGTACTAGTTTTCATGCTGAAGACTATTTAAACTTTGGATCATAACAAATGCTGTATATTGAAATGGCAGGTGATTACTGTATTACTAGATTATTTTGTCATTTGAAGCAATGTTGTGTATATGAAATGCTAGTGGATCAAATGCCAATGAGAGTACGTTTCTTCTTCATTTCTTCATAATGAACAGATCTCACAGGAGGAAATACGTTATACTCAAACGTAACAGGTGTGTGTTAGCTTTGCATGAATGGATGTGCACTAGCCAAAAAACAAGTCATGTTCTGCCCGCCCTGCTTTGATGCCGTCCTAGTGACTTTATCTTGACAGTTAGCCTGAGCTTGTTTCCTTACCTAACAGATAACTTCAATTATGTTTTCTATTTTCCCTCCTACGGAAAGAAATGAGGCTTCAGAGGAATTTAAAATCTGATGGAAGAGCTGTGATAGTCCTGTTAATTTTTGCAATAATCTGATATTGTAGTTGTTGCTTTTTACCTCACCTCTTCTAGCTTTTTTCCCTGTGGACGCAAATGGTTTACCAGAGTAAATTGCCAGCTTTGCCCTGGGCGTAGCAAAAGCAGACCGGTGCATTTATGTCTGCAGCTAAAATATGAAGATTTCACTTCCAAGCATCCTGCTGAGGAATTACTGTTTGGTTTGTGGGTTTCTTCGCTAGAACCCCTGAGGGGCTCTGGCAGGTCTTGTCGAATAGCGTTGGTCATCCTTGTCTCAGACACCAAATGGTGCCAAGTAGTGGCAAGTTTGTTGCGTTGTCTATGGAGAAGCTGTTGTTCGCTCAGCATTTTCTTCATAGGCTGCCTGCCTGATTTCATTGAAGGAAACCTGAGCAAGGCTGTGTTATTAATGCATTATGACAAGGCTTTTGCCTATCAGGCAGAGAGGTTCCTGCTATCTCCTTTTAAGACAAAAACTTAATGGAAGCTGCTCAGCTGGGCAAGCTCTCCTGTGATACTCCTTAAGTGCTCATCCCAGGCTGTTGCGAATACGCAGAGAGCCGTGAAGCTGCAAGTGGCAGCGTTTAATACCGTCTCCCTCATAATGCCTGAATAATTTTCCAGAGGGCGATCGCTGCAGCTGCTGTGAATGTGGTTATTTGTTTATTTTTCACCTTGGTCCTGGCGGCTTGCTGACCTAGCTAATCTGCCACACGCGCGGGGCTGGCAGCGGGGGGGACACGACGGCGTTTCCCTGCTCGCAGCACCAGCGCTCTCCCAAACATGACAGGATCTGCAGCTGGAGCCTGAGACGGGCTCCTGAAGCCCGGTGGTGTTACGTACACTGACTCTCGGATCCGCTCGGTGAGGGGAGCTGAGCGATGTTGGCGAAGGATGGGAAGGAGGCAATGAGGGAGCCAGCTTATGTTTTTCTTAATGGATGTTTGTGAGCGGGAAGGAGATGGCATGGGCTGTCAGGGTGAGTTATGGAGCGCGTTTTGCGATCTCCCTCTGGTCGGGCGGCTCGTTATGTTAAACAGTGCAGCTTTAAAAGCACCGTAGCTCTCCTTTTATGTGCCTTGGCCTTCATTTGCTGAAATGCTTCAAGTTCACGGTGCTCAAGTCATTTTGGAAACGGGATGTAATTACAAAGGTTTCTTATGCTTACCAACAGCTTTTTTGAACCAGTGTAATTATCATTACTTGTGGATACTGTAAATTGAATATCCCCTCCCTAATTACATTAAACTCAAGGGTTGGCTGCTTAAACAGCCCAATAAGAAAAGTTTGTTCTTTACTATAAATAGCAAAATTGTTCTTTTAGTTCCGCTGACCTTTAAAGCATAGTGCTTTACGCAGTGTTGTCAGGTGTACATTATAAAGATAGCTTGTAATTAGATCTGTAATGAGGAGCTCTAGTTAGAATGGCTTTCTGAAAAACTTCATTTATTCAGCGTTTTCTGACCGCGTGGCAGAATTAAAGTTTCAGGGTGCGTCAGGACTTGGAAAGGGGCTGGCTGCCGTTTTGCACTCCCACCTGCTCTGCTCCTGTGATTTGTAGGTGCCCAGTGCTACTGCCAGGGCTCAAAGGCAGCTGCTGTACCTGCGGCGACTTAGCCCTGCCCTTTGCAAATAACACGGGGTCAAGGGAACGATTATTCTAACAGTCCAAGGGTTTCTGTGATTAATTAATGTTTCTTTTCTCACTTCAGGAGACAAATCATGACGTAATTTGTAGTGAACAGCAGAATAAAGAGAGGGGAGAGGCGATTGCCTGATTTTTGTGTGGTTTTCTCTGGTTAATGCGAGTAACTGTAGTCGTACCGTAATGTAAGTTGTCTTGTCTGATAGAAGGATGCAGAGCTGTAGTCAGTGAGTTGATGTGGCTGCCTTGGGTTTAGTCTGCTGCCTGTCACAGCTTCACCAATTCTCTGCATTGCTTTAAGAACACTGAAGGCATTTCTCTGAAGAGCTTCATTGACTTCCACTTGCAGTGACTGAAAATTTTAGTGCATTTGTACCAGCTAATACTAACTTTGCTTTCTTCATTCTACTTTAATTAAATCATGCTGTTTCTTTCCCGTAGAAGCTTTTTTGGTAGTCAGGACTTACTTTCCTGTAGCGCTTCCTGCTGAGTGTCCTTCATGATGTGTCATAAAAACATGCTTGGACAGGATGAATTAAAAAGTGTGCCTTCGAAAAAGAAAGAAACTTCAATTACAGTTCAGTGGTAGAGAATTACAGCTATAGGAAAGGAATAGAAAAAGAAATCCTTATTGCATAATGGAATACTATAACATTTGAACTGAAATAACTCCTGAGTGATTTTTAATGACATGTAAGGCTAGAACAAAAGCAAAAAATAATGCATGACTTTGTTTCTTTTAGAGCATGTGTTATTAGTCCATCCTCACTCTCCTGTAGCAACTCTTAGCTAACAGTTTAAACTAATGAAATACCCTGCATAGTTTTGTTTCCTGTTGAAAAATACTTAACGTTCATACTTGATACAGTTATGAGTTTAATTTTAAAGAATGATTATTTGTCACAATTCTGGTTTTTCTTCCAACATATATTAGAATACAGAAAGGTAGAAAATATGATAGGCAAAGGTACTGTATTGATTGTTTATAGATTGTGGTGGTAGTGTATTTCTCTTACACCCATGCATGTGCAAATTTGAAGTGAATAAACAGTATTTTGTGCATATAAGTTAGTAGAGAGTACACTATGCCTAGCTGCTATTGACGAATTCTGTGTCTGATATTTAACAATCCAAATGAAAACCAGAACAGTCTCATGGCTCATGCAATTAGACAAAGATACGAGTCGTATCAGTCCATTAGCAGACAGGCAAATCCTTTCTCTTAAAAGCAAGAAGTGGATGGTTTAGTATAGATGTGTAGAGATTAGCTAGAAATCTGAGGGCCTGGACTTAATTTAGTCATTCTGTGTTACAGAACCTCAGTCGGTAAAAACATTTATTGTGGTGTTCAAGCACCAAAAACTCTGATTCCAGCTGTACCTTGACAGGCTAGTTGATAGGAAAGAAAATGAGGAAAGGAGGGCAAGACTTGAAAGATTTTTAGATTAATTTGTTTCTACTTACCCTTTTGCAGGCACTTGTGATTACCCTTAAGGCTTAAAATCTTTATTCGCTTCAAAATGGCATGGCAAAGTGATTTTTAGCTGGCTGTGTACTGCTAGAGTGAAGCCGAATCTCCAAACTTGTCTTTTCCCAGGTAATTTGGATACTAGTAAAGCTTGTGCATTCAGCAATAGCTTTTGATACACAGTAATGCTTTTTAATAGAGCTCATTGATTGTATGTGTGTAATTTGTTAACCTCTTTCTTGAATGGTTTATCAGCAAGTATCTGGAAGGTGCTGTCTTCTTGAATTTTTGATATGGTCGCAGAGAACTCTAATGAATCTGAGACCCAGACAGTGTTAAAACTGCTGTCTTTGTCTCTCTAATTATAGGTCACTCTTCTGCATTAAGCTTCTTTCCGTCTTGCTCCTGCGTTTGTAAAAGTAAGCACAAAATATTCAGCAATGAAGCATGTCACCTAAACTTGCTGCTGGAAGCAGGGACAATGTATGAACTGGGTGGCATTACAAAGTGGCATAATTGTGTTCTGTGTTTTGCTTCATGTTCAGTTCCTTGCAATACCTAATATTTGGGCTGCTTTCTTTTGGCAGCTGAGCACTGAGCTGACATTTTGATGGCACAATTTATTGTAACCCCAAGGTCGTGCTCCTGAGCGGTAATGTTCAGCTCAGAGCCCATCACTGTACATGTGAAGTTAAGGTTATATTTTCCCGTGTGCATCACTCTACACTTATCCACACTGAATTTAATTTACCATTTCATTGTCTAGTCACTCAATTTACCATTTCATTGTCTAGTCCCTCAGTTTCATAAGGTCCTGTGATTCTTCACTGTTTGCCCTCATCCTTATTGCCCTGAATAAGTTTGTATCATCTGCAAACTTGGTTGCATTGCTGCTCAGCTACCTTTCCAGATCACTTACAGGTATGGCAAGAGGAGCGGGTCTCAGTGCAGGTCGCTGTGGTACTCCACTGGCAGGCTTCCTCTGCTACGCAGGCTTGACCATTTACCATTAATTTCTGGTTATGTCTTTTAATGGGTTATGTTGCCATGCAGGGACCTCTGTTTTGCCGTGGGGGCTTAGTTTCTTTAAAAGCCTTTGGTGAAGTACTCGTTTAAAGCCTTTTGAAAATCCATGTAGGCTGCGTTGACTGGATCGCTGCTTTCACGTGTTCTTTTTTTTTTTTTTTTTTGAGCTATTCAAAGCATTGGGTTAATTTTGAAAGACAAGACTTCACTTTACAAAAACTGAAATTTGACTCTTCCTAGACATGTGCCCCGTTAGTCTATTTGTTATTATAGCTTCTATTAACTTAACTAGCATGTAGACATCAGGCTTGCAGATTGTCGTTCCCTGGAGCTTTTCTGGAACCTGTATTAGAAGTTGGCAGCACATTAGGCACATTGGAGACCTCGAGTAGCAAGACACTGGAGAGAGGGATGACACATCATCATCAGGAGTTCAGCTATTCCACCTTAGCTTTTTCACTCTCAGGCAAATGCTGTCTGGTGCTGGCTGTTTTTTTTACTTCATACAGAAAAAAGACTTGGCTTTTTTTGTTATACACTCCTGTAACACCCAGCACTGCAGAGTTCCTTGTACCCATCAATGTAATAGTAGTCATAAATTAAAATCAGATGAGTTGTTAAAAACTGGCTTAAAAAAATTACTCTTGCTTCTACTATTATTTGCAAGTTTTAGTAATAGGCTATTCTGTTTTGTTTGATTTTTGTATAGCTTCATTTCCCTCACTGTTGTTTGAGAGAGTAATGCAAACAACTGAAGAAAGGGCAAGATTTCATTTACAGAGAATGAGACTTTAAAAATCCTGTAAATATATAGAGTGGTTATTTCAGTTATAGAAATCTGAGATGTTATTTGAAACCAAAGTACTCTAGAAAAAGTCAGATGGAAACAGTATTTTTCATTTGACAGTTTCCTTTTAATAAAAACACATATGGCCTCCATCAGTAATTATCAATCTTAAATTACATTAGTCAGATTTTAGCTCATAGATAATAAACGTGCACCGGTGCCATGCCTGGTTTCTGAGTGAAGTTTTTGTGATGTTTCAGTTTTGGGGAATATTCTTTTGGCATTCCTCACTACACAGCTCTTGTTCAAAGCTGAGCAAAGTTACGAGTTGTTTAAAAAAAAATGACCGAAGCAGAAGTTTGAGGTCTGTGATTTTTTTGGACAAAGCTGTGTCAATCTTTGTATTACATACTCATATTTTAGGGTTTCAGAACTGGTTTTTTTGGCACACTGGGCTTAAATTTTGAATCCATCAGGTTTTTGAGCTCTTTTAACTCCCTGAAGTGGGGTTCCCACTGAAGAAGGCAGAACAACATTGTGGGTGAAATGTTTGATAGCAGGTCATTTTACTGCTTGAAAGCAAAAAGCAGTAAGGCTCCTCAGGTGTCTGCAGAAGTGTAGCTGCTATTTTACTGCAAAGCTCAGCTGAAGAAAGCTCCTTCCCACTCAGGGTGGATGCAGAGCAAAAGATTGTAAATTCTTTTGTTTTTATCTTAAGGAAATGGCTGTGGTCCTATATAAGGTCCCACGTGATATAAAAACTGGCAGCTCTGATCCTCCAAATTTGCTTTGTGTTTCATATCCTGTCAGCCCTCAGTGGGAGAAATGACTGATTCTTTTTTCCTTCTGCCATGGCGTTCAGGGGCATGAGGTATGATGATTCATCACAGACATGCCACTCAGTCTGATTGTGCTCATGTTGGAGGCATGAGAAAAGAAATACTGTTGTAACTGGGATCACAACATTTTTCCAGTTATGCTTAAGGACTTTGCCAGTTATAGGAAGAAACAATTTCTGTATCACTAAGTTTTCAGTTTGTCAAGGTGAAGGTAGGAAAGATGGAGAGAGATAAAAAGAGGGCAAAAATGACCAGGTAATGAGATAAAATGAATTACAAGTGATACATGGAGCTAACATGATGTGCATTTAACTTAAACTGTTTGGCAGGCAAAGATTAAATGGAAATTTACCTATGGTACTGAACACTGCTTATATGGAGGTTTTGATAGTGATTTAATTCTGTTCTTTCATTTTTTTTAAATTACTATGGACAGACCAGGAAACTGAAGTACCCTCAATTCTTCACCAACACAAGGAAGTACAACGTAAAAGAATTGTGAAGTTCTATTCAACCCCGCTTTTTAAATGATAAATACATGCACTTTATATAATTGCAAGATTATCCACATCCCTCCCCACTGTATTCGTAGTTTATAGATAAATCTTCTGGGTTTTGCCTTCAAAAGGCCAACTTTGGCAAAGTATCTTGGGAGCATCAGAAACAGGACAAGTAACAAGCTGTATATCAGCACTCCAGTTTGGATATCAGGGCTCCAGTTTGCTTGGATGTTGGCAAGATCCAGCTGTCAGATTTGTTATTAAGGAAAAAGAATCCCTCACAGGTCCGAATGGCAAAAAACTTTGAGACCTCTTGTCTTAAGTTGTGCTTCCAAAGAGGATTACCCACTAAGGTTATACCTGGACACTACACCCATGTTAAATCCAGTTCATTACAGGGACCTTGGGCACTGGTCTCCTGAGGACTGGATTGCTAACATCTACATAATGGTAATCTGAAAACTGTAGGAGAGAAACTCTATAACAAGAGGATTTTGAATGTTTGGGGGTTTAGGTGAGGATGATAAGAGGCATTATGTAGAAGATGGTTTGGTCTTTTGGAGCTTTCTGAAGATATGCAAGGGAAGAGGGCTGAGCTGTGGTCTTGTGCATACCAGCAGGTTGTGACAACTGAGTTAGATGTCCATATTGCCTTCTTAGTACATAGCATCTCCAATATAAGACTGTGAACATCCACATGTGTACTTTTTCACACGTGCTTGGAGTGTCTCTTAGACAACTATGTTGAACTTCAGATTTGGTATTAGGCGTGGTATTTTTCTGAACACAAACTCGCCGTTTGTGCTTCCTTTTACAGTATATAATAGAGTGTATTTCAATTCTGTGATAGCAATGATTATAGCGATGATAATGGAGCATTGTGGATGGAAGTGCTGTTGGCGTTCCTGTAGGGAATAAGAGACCTCAAGATAAACAATGAAGCCTGCTCTCTTTCCAGCCCTCCTTTGGAGAGAACAGCTAACAAAATGCATAGATAAACTGCGAGTACCCATAAAATCATTTCAGTGGGTGACTTTAAATCCAGATATTTTGTGTAGGGAATTTGTTATGAGTGTACTCTCTGCTCCTTTCTGTGGTTCAGGGATGCACAGCCCCTCGCCTGTGTGCTAGATTTGCAGCCCAGTGGTTAATTCAGCCAGTTGTCTGCTGCCTTTCAAGGCTGGGCTGAAATCTTTTGGTGTTTGGCCTTCTTTACTTGAGCTCCCACTAGTTTGACACCCAGCAGGCCAGCCTAGCTTGCAGCCAGCACGCTTGCTGCTCCAGAAGGGGCTTTGGCAAGGAGGGTACCCAAGGCCAAGCTGTGCGAATTATTCTTCAGTGACAGTCTGCTCACAGCCACCCCCTTTCCTGGCAGCAAGGGAGCAGGCAGGGACTCAGTTGGGCACAAACCCAGGGGGTAACACGCGTGCAGAATAGTCATTGTGTGCAAGTTCAGTGTATCCAGCTTTTCTGGAAAGCGTTACACCTTCCACTCCAGCTGTGCACTTGCACTCCAGCTGATTTTTCCAGCCTCAGCCCCATTTGGCCAGTTCTTCCCAGCCCGTAGACAGCGCTGCTTCTGCCATGGCATGGAGCTGAACCCCACTGCGGTAGCTGATACAGCTTGATGGGTTTGCTGCCGAATTTACTATCTTTTCACTGGTGACACTGAGAATAATCTCCAGACTTCACTGATGTAGGCACTGCCTCCTTAAAACACAGACTGGGAGAACAACTAGCAGATACCTCCTTTTTGCATGTTTATTTTAGGTCTTAATAGACTTAAGTATTTCAGGGCTCTGTAGTAAAATAAATGCCTGAGGGAGCTTAAAATGTTCACACATAACTAGGGCTGGCAGGAGTACAAGAATTCAGTGTCATGAAAAATTTAGCAGGCTTGGCATTCATCTTGATGACGAACTAAACGCAGTTCTTCAGAGATTTTAATGAAAAAAAAAAAGGGAGAACAAGTTGCTCTGCTATTAGCTGAGGACTCATTAGCTGGGGCACTCACCTGGAAGGTGGGTGACGCAGACTTAACCCTCTGGCCTGAATCAAGCAAAATAGTCAAGTGTCTTTTCTCTGGCTGGCTACTGTCTCTGCCCTTTTGTCTCTCTTATGTTGACCAAAAGCTGGGATAACCATCTGAGATGCTTCTCCAGTGGCAGGTGGGAATAAAGGTAATTCTGAGTCTTGTGTTGAAGAGTCTGCAGTGCCTTCGATGAATGGCTGGATGATACTCCTTAAACAAGTGCCCAACCGTACCCACTTAGCCCATTCTTTAAAAAAATGTCTGAGATTGCCTTCATCAAAAGAAACAGTAACATTGCCCATATTACCTGTGTATTTATGTTATTCCATCTACATGTCACAAAATGCTGTAAATAATTTAAAAGTATACTTTAGTATGCCAGTGGTTTACATTAAATGACGTGATTATTCAACTAGTGCTACATTCAGAACTCTCATGTGTTCTTGTCTTGGTAATTTTCAGTGGAAATTCCCTTTCTTTTCTACAATAAATGAATTAATTTGCAATAGAAGAAGCGTCTGAAACTTTTTAATTTTAGTGTGAGGGAAAATAAAAAGGGCATCTGTTAATGAGAAGGGAAATAAAAGGGCAAGGAGAGGTAAGATGGAAGAAGGTAGAGGGGTAGAGGTTTCCTTGGCTTTAAAAGGGAAGATTGAGACATCAGGAAGCCTTGTCTCTAGGAGGTCACAGATGCTGTGATGCAGATGGCACTGCCTTGACTTTATATACATTGTGCAGTTCTCAGAGGTACATTGCCTGCCAGCTTTGCAGTGTTCAATTCATAACCTTTACAGGGGATAGGAGAGATGCAAGATAAAAATAGAGTATTTTGCAAAGCAAAAAGGAAAGGGAACAACGTGGGTTTCTGCCCCCAAACTGGGATCCTGGTAGGAGATGCCTGAAGCAAGAAGATAATTTGGTGCGCTCTATCCAGCAACTTTACATTGAACTGGCATGGGAGCCCCCACTTCAACGCCTGGTTTATAGAAAACTAGAGGGTTTTTTTAATGGATAAAATCAATGAAGACTAATCTGAGCTGGGGGTGGGAGGGGAAGAGCTGGATGCATTTTAATCCAATAGATTCCATGAAAACAGACTGTAACCATAAAAATGTCAAATAAAGCAGTTGTGTTGTATATTATTGTTTATAATGAATTGTTTTCTGCTTTTTCTGCTAATCAGGCATTTTCATAAACGTATTTTGCTTCCAAATGGATATGTTGTTGTTCCCATGGAGCAGCTGTGGTAACATATTGTACTTGCATGTTGGATTTTTTCTTTCAAGTGGAATGATGTATGAGTCATTTATGCCTAAAACACAGTAAAACTTATTATACCATCATTCATACCACATCTTCCGAAATAAACAGATCCAAAAAGATGCAGTGAAAGTTGGATTCCTGAGAGTTTGCATGGGTTGATGAGTGTTATGGGCTGATGAATCATTTTTATTCAAAAGAAATTTGTGTATGGTTCTTAATATCGCTGCGTGCTCACCTCAGCACACATAATCTTTGTAACAGTGTGACGGAGGGGTTTGTATTAAACTGCATTGGTTAACATCCCTCTCTATTTGACAGGATCTGACTTTGAAGTATCCTGTGATTTGTTTTCTACTTGTGGATGTAAAAATTCTGACCAGGAATTGACTTTGCAGCCTGTAACTGCTTCAGAAAACACATAATGAATGATAACTGCTTCAGAAAACATGTAATGAATGATTATTTGGACTACTAGGATACCTCAAAGATAAATAACAAATGCAAACAAAGAAAAGAAAGCATTTCAGATAACTGAGCAAGGGAGCCAAGACTATTCCTTTGTCTTTATCTCTTCGTGTAGATACCATGGCATTTTGAGTGTAGGAGGCTAAATCACGTACCATGCAGTAACAGCAACTGCATCAAAAAAGCTGCATGTGTGTTAGGCATAAACATGCAAAAGTACAAAAGGAATGAAATATGGGTAAACCCAGTTTCAATTCTGTATTTCTCTTTTTCTCCGCACTTATAAATTGCATTTTATATTGTCTGATCCTTTCAGAATTAATATGTTTAGCTAGTAAGCATTCTTTCATAATCATTTCCTTACATAGTGCCGCATTATCAAGAATCGTATAAAATCAGTTACTTTGTGCTGATATGAATGTGGACAAAGTCAAGCCATTACTTGGCTTTTTCAGGGGCTGCTCTCATAATAGTTGCATTACTCCTTTTTATAAAAGGAGCATTGTGTGAATACAAATGTAATCTTGGCCAAGAACCTGTTAGAAAGTGCCTTTTTCAGAGTCGGGGGGAAAGGCAGTCGAATAAGAAATTTGTTCATGTCTTTTCTTATCAGTAAGTGCTGTGGTAGATGTTTTGGCAGTAGAGATTTATGAAGGTTGATGTGAGGGAGTGGATAATCTTGGAAAGCATGTGCAATAAAGTATAGGGGGAATTTTAGTTTTACAGGGCAGGGCTTGCAGACCGATGTCTTTAAATGCTTTCTGTGTAGTAATTGGCTTTTATCGGGCAAGTTTTACAGGTACCGAGAGGTGCACCTTGGAAGTGTAATACTTCAACATTAATAATTTTTCAGGAACTCGGAGATTTATACAGCTTCTGCTGACGATCCTACTGTTTAGATGAAGAGCAGTTGTTTCAGAGTTTGCAAAGCACTCAGACGAGAATTTCCTTTCATCTCTTTTCAAAGAGATGGATAACCTCTGTCTGTCAGCAGATTTGGATGGCCCAGTTGGCATTTCCCTTGTCCTTGGACAAAAGCCCAAGGATTATGGAAGCAGCTTGGTAAAGAGTGTTTGTTACCCTTGGCTCCGGTCAGGCGTAAACAAGTATTTTCTTTGTTTTGGAATTTTCCTTATATGTATTTTGGCCCAATCTTTTGGGCCGTTTTTGTTTTCATTGAGATAAAACCTCTTAGAAGTAACCGGTGTGGTTTACTTTACTTTGGTTTTTAGTATTCTGAAGCAGTCAAATTGGCAAAGAAATAAAGATTATGTTATTACTGCTGAATTTTATAGCTAACATTTCATGAAACTTTATTAGAACCCACCTTTGTTCATTAGCTCATAACTTCATGAAAAACACTTTCAGACTTAAGCTTTCTATGTTTAGTCTGAGGCCAAAGGGATTTTTTTACCTCCATTCAGCATTTTCTGACCTACCTAAGCTAGTGTGAAGGGTTTGTATATTTTTTTTTTTAAGAAATGTTAAGTCTCTGTTCTTATGAACTTGAATGGATAGCTAACCATATTTGAAATTTATAGTTTTAAATTGTACATATACCTGAAGCACAATGCAGTCCTGCCAAGTATAAACACAGATAAAATGTTACAAAATTAAAAGCTATCAAATAGGGGCTTTATGTAACTAGTCAAAATATATTCTATTTTAGATCACAATAGTTTCTTATGGTGGAAGAGTGTGACTAAAAACATGCAACTTTGTAGTGCTTTACAAATACTATATAAATGTTCTCACCAGCTAAAATGTTGTTTGTGTATTCAGGCAAGAATAAGGGACTTTATGGGGGTTTTTTGTTTAATGCTGTTTTTCCAGAGACTCCTAAATAAAGAGTCCAGCTTTCTCTGAGTTCTCCGTACTGAACAGTTTCTATTGTTCACAGTTTTCTAAATCATCCCTCAACGAGATTAGGCTTTGTCAAAAATCTGGCCCTAAAATGCCACCTCTGGCCCGTTTCAGCACAGCTGCCTTAGCAGCTTTGCTAGCAAGCTGACTTTGGTGATCATGCGGTGGGTTTTCATTTAAGCTTTCCAGCTTCCTGCCTGTGGTGGTCTATTTGTTTCTAAGGTAGAAACATTTTCTCCACATGGGCAAAGCTGATAAGTTCTGTTCCAGCAGAGAAATAAATTACATACTAGATGTAATGAGACATCAATGTCCAGTATATGTCCTGTTGCTTGCGAGAGTGCTACTGCGTGAGACAACAGTTGATAATTTTCTGGTAATTCTCTAATTCCTCTCCTCCCCAAAATTCCTTTGTTAAAGAGTTACATGTAATACAGCAGAAAAAAAAGCTGCAAAAAGGAACAAAGCTTGAAAGTGCAGCAGGAAGGGAAGGGCTTTTGAAAGTGGAGTGACAAAGAATATCAAAAATACCTACTCAGTTGTGTTACCTTCAGGCATATGAACCCTATGAAGTTCAAGACTTCTTCACTGGTTAGACAAGTTTGATGTTTCATTTGCAAGACTGCTTTCTCCCATCTCGTTGCTAAACTTACGCTTTTGTAAGCATCACGTGGTTCTTCAGTTTTATGGGAAATTTTATTGGCTTACTTTATTGAGAAAACACAGGGTGTGGTGGCACAATGTTTTATTTGAATATGGAAGGCTCTGGTGACAGCGCTGCTGGTTGTGACGGCTGCCCGACAGCGTGCTGGTCCTGGCAGAGCCGAGCTGGGAGGCACACGGAGCTCACGCCGGGACATGTGCCAGTCCCATCAGGAGCCTAGTGAAGATGGCAACAGTCAGCGCATCCTTCCTCGTTCTCTTCCTCCTCCTTCGTTATGCCACAGCCCTGATCTTTTGAAATAGGTAATGGCCCAAAACATGTGGCTAACAGGTATAAATAACTAATTTGAATGTTAAGAAATAAGGTGTTTTTATAGGTGAGTTTTATGGAACGCTTTTTCAGCAGTTTATCTTTGTTAGCTTCTATCAAAATCTCTTAAACTGCAGTGCTCTCTTCTAAGAAAACAAATCATATTCTGTGGTCTGCAAGCACAGACAATCTGCTGTCATTAAGAGCTGCTCTGGATGCTCTGCTTCAAAGGTATGATTCCCTTTATAACTGACTGCAAGGCAGCAGCCACACTGTTAGGCAAAACTGGCATCCCTACCATTGCTTTGAGTGCTTTTCTCATGTAGGGCCTGGTAGAATTAAGAAAAACAAATTTAGTTAATTAGTATTTATTTTGATTCCTCTTTAGACAACTTCTTACCAGGGTGGGAGGAACGAGGGTGGAAAATAACCTGATTCTGAAAACTGAATGATTTGTGAGTCATTCTCAGAATATTTATTTTCACTTTAATAAGCTTCTCCCCTACTCCCTTCCAGAAAAAATCTCGAGTCCTTTTGTGGTCTTCCAGATACATTTCCTGTCCTATTCCAAAAAGACTTTTTCCACCCCCCCTAATTTGGCCCAAAGCAACACTGAAAATACAAGTACGTAGGCTATCACAGAGTCATGCTGGAAGAATGATAAACCAGATGTGACACGGCTCAATCCGTTTCACCTCTAATAATAAGAAGTCATGGATAGGAAGAATAAAGAAGCATTTCCTCAAAGGTTACCTTTTTAGGTGATTACTCTTTATGAATTGCCATCTGAAAGAATATCAGCATCTCAGCATCCAGAAAAATTAGTCTTTTACAAAGGTCAGAACCGAGAATGGAAACTTAGTAAACTCTTCACCCTCATCACTGAGTGAATATAGGGCACACACAGACTGAGAGTGGCTATCCTGTCTACACCAATTATAGTATATGCCAGCAGCTTCGTTTTTTATGCTCAGTTCCATTTCTGGAAATGCAAGAAAAAACATTGGTGGGGTTTTTTTCCTGTTTTTTGCTTGTGTCTGTGGTTTGTAGTTTGTAGGTTTTTTAACATGAAAAACTTGGCAGGTTTTTGAGAAGGGCTGAGTTCTGCTTGGAGCACTGGGTGATGCTGACTTAGTTGTTTGGTTTGCATGTGAATTGGTGGATAGGGAGCAGAGAGAACAACTGGCTGCACATCCTGTCCCCTCAAGAGACCTCTCCTACCCTCTCCACCCCGTGTAGCGGTCAGTGAAGCAGTAAGCGCCGGCAGATGAGCGCAGCAGCACGGGGCTGTGACTGAGGCAGACACCATTAACCGCAAACCAGGTGCCTCTTGCATCGCATCGGAATGCAGCTGTGTACACGTGCCCATCTGTAGAGACCATGCCCCTCTGTAATTTGGCCGGATTTGAGCAGGCACCAGCTCGGTGGCTATGGTAGGAAGGGGCCAAGTCTGTGGCCAAGCCATGCTGGGTCCAGATGGGGACCCCAGGAGCTCCCCTGCCTGCACAGCCTGAGCGCTGTGTGCCCCTGGAGACCTCCCGGCCGTGATGCTCCGTCTGCCGTGTGCTTGCTGTGGGGGCTTGTGAATTGGTTGCAAGTCGTAGTGGCTCAGCCAAAACCGGGAGCGTGTGACTTGTACAGCTGAGCCGGTGGCTGAGCTGGTGTCACCTTGTCCTGGCTGTGCTGGGTGAGGCTGTCATCACAAGGCAGAGGAGCTTGAATCCCAGCAGATGCTCTAGATGGAGAAGTGACATTTTCGTGTGAGAACTTTTACGTCTCAAGTGGAGATACGAGTTAATCGAAACATTTTGCAATCTGGTGTTGATTTCATCAGCTTACTTCTGTGCAAAAAACCCCACCCCTAAAAAAGAAAAAAAGAATTAGGTATCATTTTCTAAAAATACAGAGACCTATCACTTAAAATTATTTGCTGAGTGGAATGAGGATTTTCACTCTTCTGGAAATAGCTCTCTGTTCCCCTTCCAATATTTTACATGCCCACTTTTAATTAATATTGGGAGAAATAAAGTGCAAAGTCTAGTTGAGTTTAGCAGAATAGCTCCTAGAAATGAAATCTGGATGCTAGAGATGCTTGAGCTCCTGAACTGTTTGCCTGAGTGGGCCTTTGCTCTGCACCTGGCTCTTATAAGGTAATTCCTTTTGAAAATAATAATAATAAATTTTAAACGGTAGTGAGAGCGATGCACTTTGGTTATGATAATCTGTCAGTTAAGGCTCAGTTCTGCAATTCCTTAACAGACTAAAGCTCCCATTTAAAGCAAAGATAAGCACTACCTGAACTCAAGAGTGAAGAAGGAGCTGTTGTGATCATGCAGTCTGACCCCTGTAAGAACAGGGCACTCCTTTTCATTTAGCAATCTGCTGAGCAGCAGCTGTTAAATTTCCAAAACCACCAAAATGCCTCAAAACACGAAGTGTTTGCTTCAGAAATGAGTGTCAGTTCTAATGCATAACCATTTTTCTTAAGAAATCTTCCTCTTTTTTCAGAGGACAATTACAAGCTTTATATTACAGACTGTGATTATTATGCTGCACTTCCAAAAAAAAAGGAAAAAAACCAAAACAAAACAAAAACCACCAAATTACAATATTTCAGGCCAGCATTTCTCTTGCTTTCTAGTGGATTACTTTTGTTTTCAAATCTATGTGCTTTGATTATAGCCTTGTAAATTTTCAGCTTTCGCAGTCTACGGAACATTTGCAACTTTGTGAGTTAAAATACATGTCAAGATAATGCATCTGTTTTGTTTAGAAGTAATAAGTTTTCAGGGAAATTTGGGAAAGGTAGACGTCAGTTCTATTTAAGATCTGCATCTGAGATGCAGTCACGGTTCATTGACACTCACTTGGAAGATACACTTCCTAATTCAGGGGTTAAAGGGTCATTATCCATTATACGTACAAACAAAGCAAAACAAAAACAATTACATGGAAAACCCACAGTAGATCAGAGGCGTCAGTTTTATGCATTTGAAAACATTTCTTTTTAAAAGAATTCTTGGCATATAGTTCTTCTCACTGGAGTATTTTTCACTGCAGATGGATTCATACAGTCTTATTTATATATGTGTATATGTGCACGTGTATGTATTTGAAAGACTGTGCATGTATTTCCTTGGGGAGATCGTCACAGTAGCTACAGTGGTCAATCCTGGTATAAATAGATAAAAAGAACTGTGTTGGTTATAAATAATCGTTCTTTGTGTGCAATGCCACAACACTTTTCAGTAGTTCTATTTGCATGTAGAGTTTTAATTAAGAGATAACTGTCACTGCAGGTTGGCTGCAAAAGGCTGCAGTATCCAGCAGAGAGATAAATGCCAGTGCCAAGTCATACAGGTTGGAGAGCGTACAGGGAGTCCATAATAAAAAATGAGTTTACAATTAAAACTTACTTTTAACTAACTTACTGTATTGTATGCTGAGATGAAGACGTCCAAAATCTGGTCGCTTGGGGTTGTACCCAACAGGTGCGGGGTTTGGGTTTTTTTAGGGGGCTTTTTTAGGTCAATCTACACGTGATTGATTGGAAGTTGAAGCTTTGCAATGTGACCAAGAAACTTGTTGGGAGTGTATATGTGCCCTATTTAACAAGAGTGTGTTACAGCTTTCAGCACACTGGGAAGTCCTAGAACAGATTGCAAAGATTCATCTCAGTTTGATTCAGAAGGGCTGTAAGTGTCCTTCTGCCTGTTTGAAGTGTTTTGGTTTCTAATTAATTTAGCCAGAAGACACGTTATTTCTGACCTTCACAAACCACTGCCTGTCTGATCCCACTTTTAAAAGACCCTATTAACGGTTTTATTTAAAAAAAAATTAAAAAGGGCAACGTATCTTTTCTTGTTGTGAGGAGCAAAGTACAAAATCTATATATATAGCTACTGTTACTGAGCCATTATATGTATAACATATTTTTCCACAGTATGTGGTATGGTTAGGGGTTTATATGACATAATAGTGCCATTTAATATAACATGAAATCTTCATTTCCATGAAGTCACCAGCAAAAATCCCTGTAATTGAAGTAAAGAAAGGAGATATCTACCTTGCAATTTGTAATTTAATAGCATTTTCTCACTGACATTGAAGTAGGTAAGTACTCTTTACCACTAACTTCAGAATAAGACTCTCCCCCTCTGTCTTTGAGATGCAGATAGAGGAATTTTTTTCTTTAGTCTCAGTGACAAGAGCTGCCAAGACTGTGAAAGGAAAAATGCACCATTCTGCCATAGCTAAACAGCCTAAACAGAGCTGTCTACTCTTGTATTGCCTTAAGCAGCCATCAGAAGTTGTATTTAAGACTTAGATATAGGATTTATGCTCCTGATTGAGATTAAGATAATGGCCCTTCAAATTTTCATTGTGAAATTACTTTTTCAAAGTATGTAACTCACGATACATCTTATGCAAAGTGAAGTGATAATTCCAGGTTTTGAGAACTCATCTAGATATATGAACAAAAGGTCAGTGTTAAAGAAATCCACGAAGCAACGAAGTCTTCCCTGAACTAAAACTTGGTACTGAGAATGTGTAGATTTATAACTATGAAAGTAAATAAGTTTTTTTCCTTTCTTGTTGGTATCATGTTGTCAGCAATATGTCTCTGTTTCAAGAGTTTGAAGCGGCTGGGAAGTTTTCGTAAGTGCATGTATTTTTGGGCTCTGCAGAGACTTTCTGGGTCATCTGTTCCAGCCTGCCCACCCTGCAACAGCAGGAGATTGTTACTACTGTTTCTCTTCCATCCTACTTTTCTCCTAAATGCCATATCCCAAAAGTGTGCCATACAGTTTTCTCTGAAATTCGTCTAGTGGAGATGCAGTGTGTAATTCATCTACGCGCCTGTTAGCATTGGAGCAAAGCGCTTCTTTAGCATGTGAGGACAGATAAAAGATGAAAGCTGAGCAGTTGTTGGATTCGTTCTTTATAATACCATATAAGTAAGCTTACCTGCGGCTAATGGGGTTTTTTTAAGGGCAAGGGCATGGGTGACCTGTCCAGCACTGGGTTGTGGTGGAGTGGACGTGTCCCTGGGGCTGACAGCACAGCTCTGCCCCGGCCCTTCCCTGCTCTGTGCCCATGGTGTTAGGCAGCAGCAATTGCCAGAGGCTCAGCCTTAGGCTTCCTTAAGCCTCAATATACTTCATATAGAGAGTCCCATGCATCCCTGTGCCTCCCGTTACTATCAGTCTATTGATGGCAGTCTGCCCTATGGTTTATTTGCTATCTTTTTTATGGTTTGCACTTATCATACTTCTCCCTTTTAGCTTTTCCATATGTGACATCAACTCTGCTTCCAACTTTTAGTTTATACGGTCTTTTGTATCAGCGCTGATCTTTGCACAGAACAATATTTTTTTTTAACATAATTACCTTGTACATCTGTATTTAATATATCCATTATTAGCTCAGGTGCATTTCTTTGTTAATGTTCTTCTTACAACCAATTTTCTTTGGGTTTTACTTTCTTTGGGGACTTGTATTACTTCCTTAGCAAATTTATTCGCATCTTCACATAATGCTATACTGAGTCTGTTCCTGCTGGAGTTTACCTATATTTGCCACAGATCCTTTTTGCATTTTTCTGTGAGACAATTTTTTTGGAAATACACAAATATAATTGTAAGTCATGTATTTTCCATTACGAAAATGCCAACAAATTAAAGTGTGTTTATCTTCATAACTAACCTAAAATATGAGATTTAAGTACTCTTAAGCCCAGTATACTTTCTCATGAAAAATAGTTTACTATCTTATATCAAAGTCACATGGTAAAAACAAAAACAGTTGCTTTTTTAAAGTATAGACAAGAAAGTCGAAGCAGAAAAACAGAAATTTTCACTAGGTGTGTACCGAAAGAAACAGAACAGGGGGAAAAAAACAATATTTGTATTTTTGTGGTTTTCCTTAGAATGAAATATTCTTTGCATCATCGTGTGCCTCCAAGCTATATAGATAAAGTGTTATAATCAATATAATTGATTTTCGTCATACTTAATGATTTTTGTGATTTATAAATGTGTTAAGGCTTTAATAAGAGCTATTACCAAATATTTTTAAATGCCTTTCATTTCATGTAAAAAAAGAAAATTGAAAGGAATATTCACAAAATTTATGATCCCTCTTTCTACTGTGTTAAGTATTTTTTTTCTTAACATGTAGCTTATACTATAAAAGGCAGTATGGATAGCTATCTGTCTTTTCACTTGGAATCAAAGAGGAGCTCCCTGCAGAAGTCTGCCAGTGCTGGATGAAGTTCTACAGAAATACGTGTCCCAGCTGGCTGGCCTAGGGTTCTTCTGAAGACTTGGCTCATATTATCACCAGCTCCCTTTTCTCTGCAGACCATATAACTTTGTGACAAGAAAGACTTCTGCCAGCCAGAATTACGTTTATTTATAAAAATCAAATCATCAAAGTTGCATGATTTCCTAGTGGTGTTACAGCCCTAATCACCTGATTTTTGCAGTAGCAGAGATCTGTCCCCACAGAGTGTTGTAGCGGGAGCTTTGCTAATAGTCCCACGTTCCACCCCGCACCTGACACAGAGTTTCCTGAACTGAGAAGCTCCCTGATCCAGAGCAGCCAATTGATGCTCTGTCCGGGTGGCTGCTCATCAGTGCAGTGCAGTGTCAACTGGGCACAAATCGCTGAGACAATTAATAATAATAAATAAATGAGAGAATTTACAAAATAATTAAGGGACCTTGGACATGACACGTTTTCAGACAACAGGGTATTTTGCATTATTACAGTTTGTGTAATCAAGGCTCTGTTGTGTATGAATGTTAGTGTAAGTTGAGGAGGAGAGAGGAAGCATATTGAGAACAGTGTTGCGCATATGCTCCAGAGGTATTACTGAGATGCTGATTTGCTCCAGACAGTGTACATCTGGAACATATTACTACAGCTCTCCTCTCCAGTCAGAGAAGTCCAAAGCAAGTAAAGGAGATTTGTTCCAAGCTAAAAAAAAGAAAAAAAGAAATCATAGAGCCGATTTGTAGAACAACCACTGTGAACTATTATTGTAATTATTTTAAAAATTAAATATAATGGCTGTCTAAATTGGTCTGGGTACATCATAAATGGTGCATTAAATACTCCATCGAGAAATAACCACAAATCCAGGTTACTGAAGCAGGCAATGTAAAAAATCAAGGTGTAGCAAGAAAATGTGGTGGCATTTTATTTCGAACTTGAAAATGTGCCCACTCTCTACTTCCAAATTCCCAGGTTGGACCCTGTAAAATGTCATTTCACCATCCTTGTTATTTTCCTGGCTATAAACCTTGGGTTTCATACAGGAGTTAGTTAATGGAGTAATAGTAAGTGCTCACTTGCCTTCCAGAGCTAAACCTGAGTCTTATATTGATGATAATATATATTGTGCTGTTCACTACAAGAAGAGGTAAATGACGTGAAAGAATTAAGGAAAGAGTTTGTGGTGAGGCTGTTGCAAGTTTCTTTCCAAGGAAACCAATTGGTCAGGACGTAGCAACGTGTTTGAGAGATCTTTAGAATACTATGTGATGGGATAAACTGAATATGAAAGCGGGGGGGGAGGGAAACTTTAAAAATCAGCATGATTGTAGCAGTGTAAAAGGGAGAGGGAGGGAAAGTAATTCAAGGTATTGATGCCAATATGATTTGTTGTATTAAATACGGCATTGAGAGGTGCTGCACTTCTCCAGCATAAGTGTACTACGACGTACCATAAAAACAAATCACTACGTGATGAAAAAAACCTCTTCCTTTAACTTAAATTTAGATTTGTAGTTATGAATAGTATCTATGCAGGTTAATCTAATTTTTTTAACAGAAAGTGTGTAATAAAGCTACTTCATTTTCTGGTACAATTCCACACCTTCAGGCAACATAATACTTTATTCAAAACTAGTCCAGCAGATCTTTGCTGACTAAATACTATAAAAAGCCAATATATTCACAGGGTAAATCAAGTAACTCTATTAGTGGGTTTAATTGTTGTTTCATTGAAGGACTAAATGCATTGTTATGATATCCTAAAGCTTTATTTAAATCTTGTCTTCCTCGATGATACCTTTAAGATACTTTAAAGATGTAGAAATGGGATGTAGTCGTTATATATGCATGTTTTAAAACAACTCGTGCAGATGGACTGAAGTTTGACAGGTAAAATATTTTAATAGCTTTCAAATAGTATATGTATCTGAGAAACACCACTAAAAATTTAAATTCTTGTCAGAATAATTTGTATGGTAGAAATTTAGGGCTGCGAGGTTTCCCTGTGTGCATGAGCTTGGAAAACTCTTCCTCTTTCTTCGCTTGTCTGTATTATTTTCTTCTATAAGTAGATTTCAGACATGAGCCGTGTATTTCAGTATTTTTGTTCTGCTTAGAGGCTTGAAAAATAGAAAATACTGTATTTTCCAAATGGTTGTACAACAAATACTTCATTTCAGTTGGCACCTGTTCCTCTGTCATTCTATGTTGCAGAGACTTTGGAATTTCAGGTCGTGATAGGCACTGTCCATTGAAATAGCAAGTCTTGGCATTGTGTTATGTTTTCTAAAGCACTTAAACCAGTTTATTACTGGCAATTGTCATATTTTCTTTGTCCATGTCTTTTTATTGTTTGAAGTAGACTATTCACCTTTTGGTGATTCAAAAAATAAATGATTTGTTGTTCATGTGATATCTTGACCCATATTTTAAATTTTTTTTATTTTTTTTTCATAGGTCCTCCCATGCCATCCTCCTCATCTAGTCCATCAGTTACTGAACATTTACACTCCCCTCCTCCATCACCCAATCTCCATGAGAACCAGAGGTGGTTATTAAGTAATAATGCCAGCCAGCCAGTTCAGGACTCTGATACTGATGAGGACTATACTGCCAGCTCATATCTAGGACAGGCCGGTACTGTTTCAGTGTCTGTCCCAGGTCATGGTAAGAAGAGGACACTTTGTCCGTAGTTTGAATACCCTTTTATTTTCCATCCTTCTACAAAATTGCCTAATAAAAATTAAAGATATCAAAATGACTTTGTACTTTAAACTGATTTTCCTTTAAATGTCACAAATGATGTTTCTAATTTAAGCAAGAGTAGAAAGTAACTTCTAATATATCAAAGCTCATCTAAGTTATTTTAAAATGCAATACTTATATGAAGCAATAACCATTAATTATTTATAATGTAATGTCATTTGTGGGAAGTGACTAGCCTTTAGTTGTACTTCTTACAGGGTAGGCTGAAGTTGGTTGAACTGTGATGATGTTTGGCTTCAGAATAATATAAAAGCTATCTTTTATCACCTCATCAAGTTCAGCAGGTTCCAGCCATTCCTTTAGTTTCCTTGGGGCAGGACAAGAGAATTTGTACTTTACTGGATAGGGCACTCTTAGGTTGGTTGAGGAAAGAGATCTGGAGGAAGAGAGCCGTGTGGTGAGAGAAGACAACAGTGACTCCTGAGATGTATGTTTGTTTCCGTGTTTCTCTTCCTCCCAACCAGTATGAGTAACCAACAGGAGTGCCGTGTATTTGGAACACCAGCGCCCACTTAGACATCGTGACCTGAGAAACCACATTTTTACTTTTTTTTTTTTTTAACATAAAAAATAATAGCCACAGGATTCCATTTTTGTTGTATGATTGAACAGATTTTCTTGGGATAGGCAAACTGGAAGAATAATTTCTTAATTCACAGACCTTCCCGAGCAGACCAGCAAAGCTTGCAACAAGGCTTTTTGTTTTCAAAGAACCATTTCTGTCTTTTGCAAAGAGCTCTCCTACAGATGAACCACTAGAGGGGGTTTGGAGAAATATTTTCCTACAGATTGCACATCAGTTGGTTGGACGGAATTATTTTGCAGGGCAAAAACACTGACTTTGAGCTCTTCCTAGCTTTGAGTGCAACTTTGATGTGTCTAAAAGGCCAATGTGCTAAGAGCAGTTGTGTGTGTGAATTTGACAACCTTCTGTCCTTTTTCGCTTCCTTTTTCGCTTCCTTTTTCGCTTCCTTTTTCTCGTCCTTTCCTTTTTTTTTTTTTTTTTTTGGACCATGTTAGGGGCTTGGGCTAAGATCTTTAAAATTAACAACAATAACTTTATTTTTGCATGTTCAACTTGCTCAATATTTAATCTGTGAAGAACTCCAAAAAGCAGTAATATATTGTCATAATCAGAGTATGTTATGAAGATGTCTAGGAATATGCAATCTGTTAGAAAATGGATGCGTTGTCCAAATGGTAGCCTGGTTTAGTTCAATAAGTCAATACATTTAGATTACTGTGTCCACCAGCTGTTCATCTACAAATGAAAAATGCAAAAGCACAAACAAGCTGCTAAAAATTTTCAGTAGTTGAGATGAACTTCTTACACCTGCTAGCCTCTTAGGAAGCTACAGAGTGTTCATCATTCTTCTAGGTTTTAGCATTTTGCTGCTTCTGAAATTTTCAAGAGTTGCTTGTCAGTCTGAGTTGGCCAACCTTGAGGAATGTTCCTTTCACCCCAGACTAGCTAAATAATTTCAGCTGGTCCCATGACAAGTCCTTTTAGCAGGAGTAAGTACCCTTGTTTAGTTTTTGGTAACAAGCAGGACGGAAGTTAACACAGTGGTATATGTTGAGAGAGTTGTTCTTGGTAAGACTTTTGCTAAGCAGAGGGGAAACTCAGCATACTCTGTAAGTACGTGTTTATTTTCTGCTCCTCTGTCTCCTCCAGCTGTGCTCCTGTCTCCTCTATCTGCAGATGTGTGAAATTCGCCTCTTTAGGGTATATGTGCATTAGAAGGGCTTGCAGTTTTTGATTCCTACTGTTGAAGAATTAAACCAATGATATATATTACCACTCTCAATCTAGTAGCGCTGGTGGTCATATAATAGAGCTAGCGATCTTTCGTTCTCTCCACAAGATCAAACTTGTTTTTAGAAGTGCTTCAACTTGCTAACCACGGATACCGTATTTGTGATTGCTGTAATTTAAGTAGGGTTTGTTTGCTTTTCTGCTGGACAAGGAGAAGACCAGAGGGGTTCTGGTAGCAGGTTTCCATCCCTGCAGTCAGCTGCAGGATCAGGATTTGCACTACTTGAAGAAAGCATCCAGCACCTATCTGAATATTACTTGAAGTATCTACTTGATTTGCTTATGGTCGGTTTCTCGTTTCTTATACTGTTGGCCTATTGATATGGAAAAAATATGTTCATTGTAAAACAGGCAAGAGCAGAAGTTAATAATTAAGGTAATAATTTCTAAGTTAGCTACAACTTTCTTTTACTCCATGATTGGCATTGTTGTTTAGCCTTTTTACCAGTATGTGAGTCTCTCCAAATCTACCCTGGAAAGTAAAGATCATTTAATCATGGTCTTTGGTACAGTCTCATTTGAGTATTGTATTTTCTTTAGCTAAAATGGTAATTAATACAGTATGTGTAGCACTTTCACAGAAGGAAGGTTGGTTTTGGTTTTGTTGTTGTTGTTTGTTGTTGTTTGAGGGTTTGTTTGTTTGTTTTCCCCAGTTGTCTTTTTTGCATCTGGACGAATTAAGCTTTCCATGCTATCTGATGTTAACAGGCACAAAATAGCTCCAGTGTCATTTTCTGGACGACTTTGTCCAATGTTTATATTGGCAGAGGGTAGTTAATTTTATCAACTCCCTCAAAATTTAAAGCATCTGATTATGTATTTAGAATGATATTAATCTAAGCCTTTGGGTTTTATTAGTTTGTTAACCAATGGTAATTAGCTTTCATTTGAGGAATTAGCTGAAAGAGAAATGACAATTATAAAATCAGTTATCAAATGCTTACCGCATGAGAAGAAAAGGTCTTCATGGAGGTATTGCTAGTAGCTTTAAAAATTCAGATCAAGTGAAGACTGTTGTGGACAGTTTGCTGGGAATCATATCATTTGTCTAAAAGCAGTGTGTTAATATGTTGTAAAATTCAGAGGGAGATAAATTTTAGGACCAACAATCATGACAGTATTCCTTTACATAGCACCTACAATTCATTCTACTTGTTTTTCATCTTCTGCACATTGCAGATGAGTATACTGATTCTGTTCCATACATCAGCCTATTTGTCTACTAATTTCAGAACAATTTACTGGTTTTATTGTTTTTAGAAAGAAGAGTGAACTGGTTTATAAGAAACAGGGGCATCTGAATGTGTCTGCAGGGAAGAGGAACAGTTGTTTAAGCGAGAGGGAGAGTGAACTAGGAGCTGGGAGGGGAAGATTCTTGAATATGAGTGAAGTGGAGAGGGTTTCTTTATGTAGTAAAGTCTGCTTATGAACAACAGAAGTCATGTGAAGTCTGTATTTAAGCATCTTGATAAGCTGCTTTTTCCACCAGAATTTATAGGTTAGTCAGAATTTGGAGGGGCATTTATTGAAATTAGTAGTAGCTTATCTTTCAACAGAGACATATATTATAATAAGAAATACAGTGCTAAATTCTTAGCTTAGGCAGAAACTATGAGGAAAATATATAGTTAAATGTTAATGCTTACTACTGTCAGTGGAGATTAAGTGTCAATTAGAAATTCAAATTTGAGGATTCTTACCCCCTGAATTGGGAATGTTATGGCAGAACCATCAAACGCCAAATAGAGAAAGATACGTTTCACAGCAACATTTGTACAGTGTATTTGAACATTTAAGTTGTACAAGGTTCTCATGTTTCTTAAAAACAGTTTGCCATGATAGTTCATGTGATGGGGAGATCTGAAAGAATTTTCAATATGATATAAAATGTTTTTCAGTTGTCCTTGATCAAGGATCTGCCAGGTTATGCACAATAAACAAGATTTTTCTCCAGCCACATGGGAGCTGCAGATTGATGGGCTTTTCAGTTCAAAATGGCTAAGCTTTCCTGCAAGGTGAAAAAATTTGGGAATCTGGAACACAACTCTGAATTTCAATTTGTGAAAGAGAAAAAATAATCCAATAAGGCTGGTTGAATGATAACATACAAGAACTCTTCATATTCGGAGGTCTCATTGTAGGACATCTTACTCTACAGACACCAAATGCTCTGTGGCATAATTCTCCTAAAATATAATTTGAGGACTTCAGTTTATGATGACTCATAATTTGATGGGAGAGGTTATACAAAAGTATCTGTCATACAAAAATGATTACTATTTTTTCATATCACAATGTCAAGCAGCCGAAGCCAGAACCTTCTGCTTTTGTACAAGCACCTGAGAGAATACAGGCCAAATGCTCGAGCCTGGCAGCAGTAATGACCAGGTGCAACACATATACAAAGCACAAGTGTGAATTTTTTTAAAGGTTTGTTTGGGGTTTTTTTACATTTCACGTTTTCCCTCCAACTATCGTGTTTTCTTTTTCTGCATAGACATCTCAATGCATAACCACCACAACTAAGCGATCTGCAGTTTTCTTCTCTCCTTGCTTCTGCCTTTTCCTTCCCACCAAAACCAAATGAAATTGAAGTATATAATGGAAGTAAACACAGGGATTTGTCTTATAAGTTAGTGGAAGAGGCAAGTGACTTTAAGGTATCTTTTCCTCCTTTGCAGCCCTTGCACTTGCTCCCATGAGGGCAGGAAGAGGACAATGTGATTTCCTCCTTCGTGCCCCACTGGCTTGTGAGAAGGTTTGGAATAACCTGTGAATATTGAAAAGATGCACAGCAAATTAAATCAGTCCTAGCCAACATCTTGGAAGTACCTCCTATGACTTTCTGGCGGTCCTTCTTTAGTGCCTGCCAAATGCTTCCCAGTCCTTATTCCATCCCTGCTTTGCCATAGTTTTCCACAAGGGAAAGCGCATGAGCTACTGAACTAGAACTCAGCAGCCAGGCTGTTGCCTGCCATGTCATCAACAGTGTATTGGGGAACAAAAGGAGGAGGGGGAAAAGTGCTAGGGAAGAAGGAACCACAAACATGACGGCTTGAGATCGAATGCTTAAAAGCTGTTTGGGCCTTTTTTTGGTGAAGTATGAATTTGCTGTGTTTTCTCTCCATCATTCTGAGAACTGGTAGTTCATCCAAATTCCCTGGAAACTCTGTTGGTATCCACATGCCTTATTTTGATTGTAATCTTACACATTGTCTAATGAGATTTTTTTTTAGTCTCTTATCACATAATTCATGATAAATTATCTTTTGTCATTGATATATCAGTACATACAATTCGTCTTCAGGTCTGACTCTGGTCCTAAGGCATGTTGCTTGAAAAATGAATTCAGACCTGTTTGCTCTGAATAATTGGATCAAACCACGAGGAGTTGTGTCGAAGAACATCATGGGGATATACTCTAATCTTGGTTTTATTTAACATGATCATTAGTTCTATGGATGAAGGAGTAAAAATGGCACTAATAAAATTTCTTAATGATACTAAATAGTGAGAGTTCTGAGTGCCAACTGGGGACAAATTGTTAATAGAAAAGGACAAGGAAAGATCATTAATTTTATGGACAGAAACTAATAAAGTGAAATTAGAACTGAAAAATGTAAGCTGGCCTGAGATGCAGAATATTCAGGAAAAATCTGAGGAGAAACCTTGATAGAGACATGAATCTGTAACATGGTCTAACAAGGACAGTTTGAGATAGGTATACAAATACATCAGCAAAGAAGGAATCGTAGACATAGCATCAAAGAATTTGGGCCTCTTGCTTCAAAGTTCCTGTCAAATTCTCTTATTCATTTTAGAATTATTGCTGTTTATTCTACTGTTCAGATATATTTGGACGAAAACAATTAGGAGGTTGGAAGTATTAATGTATGGACATAGGTAAGGAGAATAAAACTTTGACTTGATACTTAGTCTAAACACTAATTAAGTGCTGACAATAACCCAATATGGAATGGAGCATGCTGTATACCATGTAGAGATACAATTAAAAGCAATAGAATGATATAAGAAAAGGCAAGATTTGGCATATTATCAGGAAAAACTCTCTTAACAGTGAACTGTATTAAGATATTTAAGTCTATCCCAAGGGAAGTGACAGAAGCTCTGTCACTCTGTAGCATGAACTTTAAGTAAAAGTGTCAGTCACACTGCTGAGAACAAACCTACATTCACTTAGGAGAAAGTGGACTGAGGTAACCTCCTGGAGCTTTCCTTACTAGTACCTTTGTGCATTTCAAATCAGGTATACGTGAGTTTGTAGTTTATAACAGAGATTATCATACTAAGGGATGGTGTGTTTTGCTGGGAGCGTGCACGTTGCAATGCATTGTCTGTTAAAAGGTAACAGAAAGCTACAATTTGTCTTGTAGCCCAGACTTCACTCTGAAATTGTCCACACCTTCCTCCATAAATCATTTGCGAAACAGCCGCTTTACCTTCCTACTTGCTGGACCACTATATATCCTGCAAAATTACAAAATAAGCTTGCTTGTTTTCAGTGAAAACTGCCAATGGCTTCTAGGCATGTGTATACTCATGTAAATATTTCATAAGCAAAAATGTTTGATACCCAGAGATTGAGAATGCCTGTGATGCTGAACAGAGGTATTTGACAAGCTTTCTGTAAATATGGAATAAGTTCGGGCTATAAAAATGCATGCTGACTTTTTTTCTGGGGCCAGAGACTGTTCTATTTCAGCCACTGTGTAGCACTGCTTGCAGGCTTCCTCGGTAGCTACAGAAGCACTTAATCTCTTGCAGTCAAAAATCAGACAATGCAGGAAGGCCAATATCCTTTAGGTACAGATGGACAAATATATGTCTTCCACATGCTTGGGGCAAATGTAGTTGCTTTAAAAACTTAAAAATCGTCTTGAATGCTAGCCAGTTTATTTTTGAGCCCCTTTTGATATTCGATTTAAATTTCATGAATGCATCTTTTTATCTTCTTTCATTGGTTTTTAAGCCAAGCTTCTGTCAACATTGTTCCCATAATGTACAAAAATGTACATTTGTTCATTTTAATTAAGCATTCAGTCTGTTTGCCAAGAGCAAATTACGGTTCCCCAATCTTGCCCTCACCCCTCCAAAATCAAATTTTGCAAAGTGGTGGGCAATTAGTTCTCATATCTGATTGTTTTAAGTGATGATTTTCTCTTAAAGATTTTTGTAGTTTTCAATCTCTGTTACTTAATAGAAGAGCCAAGACCAATTATTTCTCCTCAGATTGTGGCCTTTGTAGCTTTCAAAGAACAGTCTCCCCCACACCTCCTGTATCATTAGCTGCAAAATATCTTTCCAAAGATGATTTCGGCCTCTTCACAAATCGAAGGATTCAGAGTGACAAATTATCCGTCTTATACTCGAATGCATGCCAGATGGGACAACCTGCCAACTGTGTATCGTACTGCGGATATGATCTGATGTAGAGACATTTCCTCCCCTCCTCCCTTCTTCATCAAAAATCATACTACAAAAAATCGTGCAAGTTAAAATCTGTGAAGATAAATTGATTCTGAAATACGGTGAAATATGAAAGCAGAATATAGTTACGTCGAAGGAAAAAAGCTGCATCTAAACATTAGAACATTTAAACTGAACAAACATGTACCTGGCACTATAGATGAACGTGAGTCAAAAATGCGTTCCTTCCCTGCTTGCCAGTTCTTGCACACAAATCGTTTCCTTTGACTAGCTTGATTATAGAACAGACATTCCTAATTGCAAGATAAGGAGCTTTAATTTAAATTCTGTTGCACTTTGTTAACAGGAGAATCCTGAAGTCACAGTCAGGAACAATATACATATATTTATGTATATATGTATATATATATATATACATAAATTTATGGTAGAAGATAATTTGTAATACGGAAGGTAAAAGAAGAAGGAAACAGTCACACAGAGAGTTTATTTTCATTATAAATTACAAACCTGAAGACTTTACCCAGCTACTGCTTAGGCTGACTTCCAGAGATACAGTGTGCAAGCACACAACAAATATTAGTAAGTTGTGTGAGGCCAGGATCAGATGCAAGTGTCTCACATCATCACGTTAAACTGGTATTGATGATTTTTTGTTATTTTATTTCACAGAAAGGTCTCATATTTTAACTCCATATCACAATACAGTGGTTTTTTAAGCCTTATTTAGGAAGAGAGGACTGAGCATCTTAGACATGCCCCCATTTGTTCATCACTCAGTGGCAATAGCCTGAACTTACAGTTTTACAGGCCCTTCTTATCAGCTCTAATGCTCAATGAGCCTTGATAGCTTTGAGGAAACTAAAGTTCTTCCAGAAATATAGAATGATTTGAAGGCTGTGAGGTTTTGATAAAATCTTGATTTTTTTTTTTGGTTTTTTTAAATCTTCTGGTTTCTTAGTCTTGAGGCTGCTCTCTCATTGGGGGTTTTTCTTAAACAAAACAAAACAAAAAAGTGTGTTTTCTCCAGCTGTGAATGCTTACTCATTTCATTTTTTGTTTGTTTAAGAAGGAATAAAATTAGTTATGTAGTCATGGTCATAGTAAGAAACTGATGTTTTGGAGAGCAGTAAATGTGTACCAAGTTGGTACGTTTTAGTAAGGGTAACTGTGCTCTATCCTGTCCTGTTGATCTTGGAAACATTTCTTCCTTCAGTTGGGATTGAGTCTTTAGTTACCACTGAAGAAAAAGAACTGTACAAATACATAAAATACCTGATTTATTCCTTAGTTCGGCTGAACGCTGATGATTTCTAGGGCCCGACTGTGCTTCTGAGGAAAGCCAGATTGCTGTTGGATTATATGGAAGTTGATAGCGGTGATTAATACAGGAGTAAAGTCACTGTAATGCAACTGCAACACACATTTTATAGTGTTGAAAAAGTCACTGTATGAAAAAAATGGAGCATTTGACAAAAGTAAAAAATCTGGTTTGTCTTCTTATTGGCTTTTGGCTCACACTCGAACTCTGTTCTGGCTACCTGCAGGTTGGAGGATGATGTTTTAGTGCTTTAAACATGCTGCTTGCTGGAAGAAAATGGGACTATTGGAAATTCTGCTGGCAGATGCTTGTCACAGTCTTTCGTAGGAGAAATACTGAGGTTTTTGCACTTGAGTCTCTAAGCAAAAAATAAATAGGCGTGCATTTGGATGATTGTGAGAACAGAGCTTATTTCAAAGTTACTTTGAAAAGTAGAAGGCTAAATGCCTGGCACTTTTAATTTAACATCCTTTATCTTTTTAAGTATTATCAATGATTTTAAAAGCTTACGCACTATGCTTAAAGCATAATTTCTCTGCTCTTCTAGCTTATACACAAAAGATCTCTCCATTTAGTATCTTCCTTTGTCTGGACGTAGCACTGACATGAATTTCTTTGTCACTAACCTATTAGGAGTACACAGGAGTAGTAACCCTGTATTTTAAGGATGCAGAAATCTGACTAGAAGGCACATCAGCCTTCCTCTCTCATGCAAGGCCAAGGATTGCTATTGTCAGATGCAGTGGGCATGAAAGCAGCAATTTTACAGCACAAAAACTCCAATAACATTTACTGCGGTTGGCTGGGATTGCAATGCACACAGGCATTGCTCAGTCTTGGTTGCTTAAGCACCAGCTTCCCTTGGCTTTTTGCCAGCCTGTGCGCTCCAAAGAGACAAGTCCTTTAAGGGGAAAGAGTTTTCCTTGTAACTTGCTGTGGGGTAAACAGACCATTCAGGCATAGTTTATTGCATTACATACTCGACTATGCATACTGGAATGTAGCAAAGTAATTGCTAGAATTATTTTAATCGTTAGAATTCATAGGTATGAGAGATGTTCTCTGAGCCAGGAGGAAAAAAAAAATATGTAAAGATGTTTCTGTCTGCTAAGTTGCTGATCATTTATTACAAAGGACTAAAAATATTCTCTCCATGGGAATTCTGTATGTTTACACTAGTATCCGTGCTATGGTTACAGAAAACTGAATTAATTTGCCTACTTATTGCTATGCTTCTCTTGAAGATAAATCCCATAACAGTTAGCAGCAAGTTACAGTGTCAAAGAACAGCTCTGTATATGTAACAGGAGTATTTTGTTGTCATTTAAAAAAACCCCTCAGTTTGGAAATAACATAGGTACAGGGTAGTTGCAAATTAAACGGAAGTCAGATACTCTAAATTCTGCCATCAGTCCAACTCATCTTTGTTTTGATAGGCACTCTGTTTTGCAGTAATCAGCAGTTAACTTATCCCATCATTGCCATAACCTGGAGACTCCACGTGAAATATTCTCTTAAATATTATTTTATATGCATTTTAAAGCTTTAATTTAACACTGCAGTGCCTATTCAAACAAGATATAATAGAATTTTTTTGTACAAAAACATATGATAGCTGAATGTACGGAAGGCTGACTTGGCTATCACTGGGTACAAAATATCAGCTGCTGTTTGAATCTTTTACTTGATTTTGTTGCTAGTAGTTGGTGTAAGGGGGCTTGTTCTGTTCATTCTTAAATCCAAAGACCGCAAGGGGTTTTTTGTTGCATGCTCCCTTCATTCTCCTCAGTGATGACCTACAGTGTGTTCAGGAAAGGTTTTAAATCCTGTCTGTGGTATTTCTTGAGTTTCTGGCTTACTTTCTGGTAGCTTGTCCTTTGTTGAGCAGTGAAAAGGCGAGGATAGGGGTGACCTTGCACCCCTCTCTGCATATGCCAGCACCGAAAATGCTTCAGAAAGCAAGTGAAGCACTTCTAATGAATTGCGCTTTTGATTCTTTGAATCCGCACAGCAACTCCATCAGTTTTTTACAGCTGGACTCTTGCTGTAATTGCTACTGGGATGAGATGCACAACATGGGGTTTTGGAGCTAAGTACTTACATTGTTTTGCTGGCCAAATGTATATAGCATAGTGGAAGCAACAGACTTCATGAAATTCACACTTGTATATCTTCTTGTTCTTCACCCATTTCCGACATGCTGCTGATTTGCCAGCAGGCACTCTAGATGGGGATGATAAAAATGGAAAAGCTGAAAGATAGTTTCTTAAAGCAGCAGTACATTAGTAAAGAAGTTGCTCGTGATTATGAATGTGTGCTAAGTGTCCAAAGGTCTGGTTTTCATTAATTAAAATTAATTTTTACTGGTACTGAAAAATTAGAAAGAAACACTTCAGACATGAGAATGTAAAGTAATGCTCAGATAAAAAGTATCCACAGATAGAAACAATAATTGGTCCCTTGTAAGCTTCAATTTCCAAGTCCTTTAGATCTTATATGTCTCCAGGTATGCATAATTTCTGGCATATTTACCTGGCTAATTCAAAGACAATACTTCTTTCTCGAGTCATTATGGTACATTTTTCAAGAGATACGATAGAAAGTTGTTACTTACGCCCTGTAATGTATAGTTCTCAAAATTCATTGCAGTATTTTTCTTCAGATGCCCTTCCTGATCTTTTTCCTCAAGGCCTTTAATCAGTGGCTTGTAATATGGAATATTGTTCTGTTTGTTTACCGTTGTGTATGAATAACTCAAAATAATTGGCATCAGAATGCTCCACACTATCATGTATTATGGATCTCAAGTTGGTATGGAGCTCAAGTTGGATTACTTATTTTAATCTAGTCTCCCGTTTAAAAGTCTTTGTTGTCTCCCCTAATTGTAGTGAATTCTGACTACTGTGTGCCTAAGCCAGTAAACCCAAAGGCAGAGAGGGAGGTTGGGTTAGATATTTTTAAAACTCCTTTCTAGCTTCCAGAAGGCCCTCTAGAATAAACTGCTTTGCAAGCCTTCTGGCACAAGAGGCCCTGAGGAACATTCCCAGGCCGGGTGGAGGAATCAGCCAGTGTACTTGCATTGTTTTGAGCCTGAAAGGGAAATTCTTCTCTCCCCTATTACAGTTATTTATACTGGTAGCTAGGCATTAAAATGCCTAGTATTGTAGAGAAAGACCAGCAGAATAATAGCCAAGTAAAACAGCACAGCCTGTCCAGGGTTATCCAGTTGTTTGATTAGTAGTAATACTCAAATCAAAATTTCTGTTAAATAAATTTTTCATGGAATCATTTTGCTTGGAAGAGACCCGTAAAATCATCGAGTCCAACTGTAACCTAACCCTATCACTAAACTGTGTCTCTAAGAACCTCAACTATATGTCTTTTGAGCACCTTCGAGGATCGTCACTCAACCACCTTCCTGGGCAGCCTGTTCCAGTGCTTCACAAACCTTTGTGTGAAGAAAATTTTCCTAACATCCAATCTGAACCTTCTCTGGTGCAACTTGATGCCATTTCTTCTCTTCCTCTCGTCCTATCACTTGCTACTTGGGCGAAGAGCCCAACACCCTCCATGCACAACCTCCTTTCAGGTAGCTGTAGACGGCGATAAGGTCTCCCCTTAGCCTCCTTTTCTCCAGGCTGAACAGCCCCAGCTCCCTCAGCCGGTCCTCATCAGACTTGTGCTCCAGGCCCCTCACCAGCTTTGTTGCCCTCCTATCTAGAAGTTCTTTTGATTCAGTCTTGAACTTTGGATGCAGCTTTCCTTCCTTACCATATAATATTTTTTAATGAATGTAGCCACAACAGACCAGATTTATTTTTTTCCCCCTCTTCGTGTGTGGAAAATTCCTTAAGAGTTAAAATGCAAGCTAAACTTGCTTAACTTGAGCATTTTAACCACACATTTCTAGAAGTAAGTTCTCTGTAGTACTAGTTTTGTGCTAGGGAAGTTGGGGAAACTTTTATATCCTTCATGCATGCTTTAGCAATGTTGCTGTTCTTGTATGGTGTTCTGCCCCAGGTTTAATCTGTTCTGTCATATCTTAAAGGGGTAGACAGTCACTATGAATTTTACACCTGGAATTTTAAAATAGCAGGTATTTATGTATGTATTTTGGAGTGATGGATAGAATGCTGCTTCCACTAACAGTTCAAGAAATGTGAAGGCAGGAAGAAAATCCAGAGAATGATTAAAAGATTTTCAGCTTTTGGGGTTTTTTTTTGCATATGGCTAGTAGTATAGAGGTTTCTCTGACATTGATCTAGAAATTTTTAAAAAGTGAATACTAAATAGTCTATAATCACCGCACTAGCCTTTCATCTTAGTGATGATGGTTGGTGACTCTCAGTTTACACAAGTGCAAATAAAGGCTTAAAACCTAGCAGAATTAAGTTGTAGTTAATGCATGCTTATGTTTCTGATTCTTGTTACTGTACTCTCCTGATTACAACAGAACTTCAAACATATTTAAAGAAACGTGAGAAGTATACTCCTGTGGTTACAAAGGCTTGAACAATTCAGTGACGTCTGCAGAAGGCCTTTGGGAAAAGCTCTTGAAGCTCATGAAGTATGGGAACCTCAGGATTCAGCGCTCTTTCGCTGCCTCATCAGTGCTGCTCTAATTCTGTTTGGCTCCTTGGGAGATTTTGAGTAGCAGGGAAAAAAATAGTTGCAGGTCCAATATTTCCTCCACTCACAAACATGCTCTCTGCTGACATAAGTATCAGACAGCTGCTTTGCTGTGATTTCTGTCTCCAAGAGCAAAGCTCTGCTGCTGCCTCGTAGGTTAATTGTAAAGTGGTGTGCTGTTTCCATTGCACTGTCTGAATCTCGGGAGGGAAAGACGTTGCCATTTGCCATATCTGTCTGTTAATAGTGACTATGAGATACAAGAAAAGCCAAGTGGTGATGCATCAGAACCTCTAATTTTGAATCCACAGAAGGCACTAGAAAATTAGATCCCTTTTGTTTGCTGTATTCATTGTTTACCATGGTATGAATGATGGTTTCCATTGCTACGTGACTGCTGTGGCATGTCAGCAGGCATCATAAGTGCAGTTCCCCCATGTGGAAAAGTAAATGAATGAATAACGGAGACTGCTCATCCGCCACCCTGTATCAATTTCTGGTGGTTTCAAATGTTCAGATCTCTTATGGAGAGGCAGACATTAATACCTTCTTCCACTAGGAGTATATGCAACTGATTAGGGGGCTTTTTTTCTGATACCACCCCTCATCTTGGAAAAATAGGTGTTATTTCCGGGCTTGTTCTGAGCCTAACTGCTGGTAGCCACCTTGAGGCAAGCCCGGGAAGAGGTAAGCGTAGATGAAAAGGTAGATATCATCCTGGATTCGTCTGCCCTTACCTCCATCCCTGATGACTCATCTTTTTAATGTTCCTTAAGCAGTCAAAAGTGCAGAGGAATGCCATGTAGTCTAATGTACGATACAACAGATGCAAACAGGACGAGCCTTTTGCTCCCTGAAGTGATCTGTATGCATGGACGTGATTTTTTTGCCTTTTCCTTACCATTCTTTGGTTTCTTTTTTTTTTCCTGTTGTTTTGTCTTTGTTGTAATCCTTCCCAGCCTTTATGTGTGCTCTTTTAATTTTGTCCTTTCCCTCTTTTCGCCTTTTCCCCTTTGAAGGCTTCTTTTTTTTATTAAGTCCTTTAACCTATATTCGACCATACCATGCCACTCCATCCCACTTCCGACTTTCTCTTTTATCCTTTTTTCTCTTTCCTAATAGACTTTTCATATCATTCTCTCCTTGTTCAGGCTTTCTACCTCCCTTTACTCATTCCCTTTCTTGTTCTCTCCACGGGACAGGTATATCTCATGAAAAGGTGCTTTGTTCAGAATGTATCTGCCTTGGGGCAGCTATTTAATGAAAAACTCAGCTTTCCATCCCATGCTCCTCTCCCTCTGAAGCCCTATGCAATAAATGCCAATTACAGTCTTACATAATTAAAATAACTATGTTGTATTTCTTAATATTAGTGTCTTCATATTAAAGGAATGGAATGCCATGCAGCGTGTATGTTTTTCAAAACAAAACAAAATTATGCTTCTAATCCATATTACATCCCTCATTATCCAGAATTTTCTTTAACCCCTTTTTTTTGTGTTCTGAAAATATTCCAGCCATCTGTAGAAGGGTCACCAAAACCACAAACATGAACTCTTATAAGAAGTCTAGCTTCTTTATAATTGGGGATGAAAACTAACATCCTGCCTGCTTCTGATCCCACTTACGCTCTTGCGGCAGGGAAGCTGTTAGAAGGGATGAAAATTGATCAAAAAAAACCCCAGCAGACTTTTCTCTTGATGGCTGCTGTGGTTATTGGGGGAATTTGCAGTTGCAGAGAGGACAATGGGAGATAAAGATACAGACAAGTATCAGTCTCAGGTGGTTTTAACAGTGCAGGAAAATCTTAACCTTTTGGGTGCTGGGCTACTTGTACTGCCCCAGGGAACGGAGATATTCCTGGGTACCTTAATATCCTTATAAGAGGATTAAAAGCAGAAATGAAGGAGATGTTGGTACCGGTAACGGCACTGATTTCCTGAAATGTGACCACTTTTGCTATAGAGAGTAGCTGATTTCAGACTTCTTGGTGAGATGCTCCCACTTAACCCGAAATGCCACAGTCTTTAATGTGTGGGTTTGATATCAAGTGGCTCTTTACACTGACTGTGCAAAAGTGAAGATCTGGATTTGTGCTTTTCCCCAACCATTTTCTCCATCTTTTATTTCCACTTTATACAGTTTCGTATCCCTGCTCATAATACACAGTATTGTGCAAATGACTAGATTTTAAGTAGTTGAAACTAACAGCTGGTATAGAAATGAATGTTTTAGAATAAGGATATCTTTTTTTTCCTCAGAATTTTGTTAATGTTATTAGATGATATTTTAAAAGTCAGATTTTTAACAGACAAAAGTCAAGTTTGGAACTGCAGATTTCTCTGAAGAGATTAATCATATAAGCGGATGATTGAAAACAGTTTTAGGAACTGTGTTCTCGGTAGTGTTTTGTGCTCAGGTAGTCCCATTAGAGAAAGTATTTTTGTTCAAGAGGTGACAGGCAGTCAGCAAGTAGGACTTCAACAGCATTGCTCTCTGTAAAAGACTGCTTTTTGCCTACGTGGAAGGATCATAATATTAGTGGCATCAGGGTATGATTGCAGTGGCACTGACACGTTTGTGCCTACATGTGAGATGAATGATTAATTGATGGACAAAGGATAAAGAGAGTTTAGATGTGCTGCGAAAAACAGGATTTTATCTAGTGCATGGAAGCTTTTATGAAAAATTACTGTGTGTAGACGCACAGCCTTGGTAACTCCCACATTGCATGTGAGATCAAACCTGAGAGTCCTTCTGGAGCGGAGGAGCTATGTATCTCCTCAGAGAAAGCTCGGTAGGTAATTTCGCCCAGCGATTGTTTCAATAGTTGTGCTCCCAGCACCCTAACGAGTCGCCCAGCAGCATCTGAGTGGGCCTGACGTGCCTTCCCGTCCGCTCCGGGACACACGCTGCCCTCGGCCGCGTACCCTCCGCGCAGGAGGATGGCAGCCCTGCAGAGCAGCCTCTGCCTGGGCTGCTGGTTTCCGAAGGGCTTCTGAGCGGTCAGAGGGAATTAGCCGGCATCGCGAGTCAGAGCAGATGAATGTCCGTGGCACAGATGACCGATCCCAGGATTTCTGCCAGTAGTGTGGTTGGGACCAGTCTACTTTAAAGGAAAGAAAATAGTTCTGAGGCACCCTGGAACATGGTCCGAAAAAAAACCCACAGCATTGCTCTTTGAAGCAAATTGAAAAAACAGGACAGCTGCTGCTTTTATGTCCTGGGACAGAAGTTCTTCTTGGGTGCCTTCATCCTTCCCTTGTCAAGTCTTTTACTCTTTTGAACATCCTTCACCATTCTTTCTTAGGTGTTCTTTAATTCTCTTGTATGCTAGCAGAAACATCTTTGACACGTCTGAGTGGTTGTCTCTACACATTGTGCTTCCCCTCCCCGCCCCGATACTGGCATTTTTAAGGGATTTCATTGCCTAGAGGCTATTATTTCTCAAGGAGGAGGGGAATATTGGAATGTTTAAGTTGCTTTTCTCAAAGCACAAGGAAAAGAACTTTTTTTTTTCCTTCGTCTCCTGTCATTTTAGAAACTTGTGAGAGTTTAGCTTATGATTATGTTATCAGTTTGTCAGTCTAGGAATTTCTCAATCATATTTCTCAACCATATGTTCAGGATATCATTATTACATGTATGGTCAATAAGATACTGTGTAACAGAACAATGAATTACCCAGGGTAGAGAGATTTACAAACAATCACATAAAGAAATGAAAAAAAAAAAGAGTGGGTTTCATATTTGGTATGATAATACTTCAAACCTGTGTATTCCTTTATTTTTTTTAATTACAGATAGTTTCTTTTGTTGTTTTCATACTCAGCATGTGGGAACGATACACTAACTCTGTAGAAGAAACTACCTTGTAAATGAAACACCTTTACGAGGAAGTAATTTCCATTCATTAATACAACACTCTGAACTGATTAATGAGACCAATATAATTTTATATTTCAGAAGTAATAGATTGAGTTATTTTTTTTCTAAACTGTTTGTATTTTATTGGCTGTTTATTTTCTATTACATTACTTTTCAGATTTATGGAAGGTACTTGTAATTATCATATCCTTCATTTGATGCAATGAATATATTTTACTGGACAGCTTTATGCATTCAGTGTTACATTATTTTTTTTTCTGCAGCTGAAGACCTCTTTCCTAATTATGCTTATGCGTATAGTTGGTTATTGAAGTTTTGGTTTTGCTTTTGTGTTTTGAGGTGTTTTTCCAAGCTGCTCTGAATTTTGTGTTTACATCTCAGACATGTGCAATGCAGGACTAAGTCCATGATTTTACAAGTTACAAGTCTAAAACAAGCTCTTATTAGCTACTCTTGCAGTTCTGAAGACTGCAACTTATCATTGTACCTTATATCTGCAATTGAATTTTAAATAATAGCTTCTAGGTCAATACCCACTAGGTGTTAGTACAGAAGCAAAATGTTCATGGAAACTTTTCCAAACTATGGATTGAAATTTCCATAGTACCTGTATTCTGCTAAGAGAAAGGGCAGGAAAAGAATACTTTTCTGCCTGGGGCTTTTGTGCTTACATGCCATGGAGATAGAAGGTGTATACAAATTTAACTTTGTCGTTTATAGCAACCACTTTGGTTTTTGTCTAAACCCAGTGATTTTAAAACATCATTGCAGGAGTCATTTTCCTCTTGCAGGTAATAAACATGCCACATCCTTAAAAGACAAAGTGTGAGACGTAGCTGTAATTGCTCAGTTTTGGTGCCAAGAATAAGTGGTTTGAAGAAAGCTTAGCACCCTTATCCCTAGGGAGGCAACACCAGACACAGTAACTTCTCACTTAAGTTCTAGTAAACAGCAAAGACATGTCACAAGTATAATGGATATTCATAAAGTAATATCAAAATGTACTTCTGACACATATTTATATATTTTATTAACAGTAATTTTGTATGCATATGCACAAATACCTATAGTGCAAAGTATTCGTATTCCAGGAGCTGTAACAGTGCTGCAAATATCAAAGGCAACATTAATTATTCCGTAAGAGGTAAGAGTAGCTGCCTTTCCTAGTGCCACATACTCCTCGATGTGTTCCTGTTTAAGGGCAAAAGAAACTAATTGATAAACACTGAGGGTGCTCTTTAAGTGGGGAGAAACCCCTCTGCATAGAAACTAGTTTGCCATTCCCTCTTGCTCTGTGTGCACAAATCAAAAGACTCAAAACACATCTCTCTGTTTAGTGAAAGTTGTTTCTGATCTAGAAGAGGCACACACCAACTGGGATTGACCTTTATGGCATGTGTACCAGTAACCAGAACTCCTCTGGTTTTATCAGGAAACTATTAAAATGTTCATTGAGACTACTGGTATTAGCAAAAGCCCTGGCCATTAATGACCTGAGCGCTAACTCTAGGGGGAGTAAATCTGGCATCTTTGCCTATGTTCAGCAAAGATCTGTACCAACTGGAATATCCGGAGAGTTTATCACGTAGGGGGAGTTCACACATGCCGTTGTACACAAACCTAATGAGTTGACTGGCTGGGAGCATGAAAACTGATAGGAGATTAGCTGGACATGTAACTGTTACAGAAAACCACACTGGCATGAGCAGCAGTGCATCAGTCATCGAATTTCTTTCTTGGGATTTGCTAGGAAAGAGTTAGCATCATTTCTCACTTCAGTATATGAGTCACTTATTTTGATGGCCCAAGCAATTTATTTTCATCTGTATTCTCGTAGGACGAGGAATATTCAGGAATGCCCCCATGGCCTACATTTGGGTGAGGACTGAATACAAACAGTCGTAAACAGGACTCATGCCTCTAGCAGATATGATGTTTTTCTGCAACTTTGTGCAGACGTGATAAACAGAAATCAACTGGCATTTACTTAAAGAAGGTACAAGGGTCCTACTGGAAAGAAACAGTGAAGAAGATTTATGTCAGGTGTCTGAGCTTGAATGAAGCATGGAGCCCAGGGACATTGCAAGTGCCTTTCTTTTGTATGCTTTGCTACCAGTCTGACCCCTTGGTTATTGTCAGAGCTAGTCAAAAACGGGGCATGCTCATCCATGTAGCTGACTGTTGGCCAAGGGCAGATGTGTTGCATTCCAGCAGCCATAGCCAGGTGGGTTCCAGAACAATTGTATCCATCATCTTTCATGGGATGAGGGCTTGAGTTTCTGCTTGTGTCTAGACTTCCAGCATTTTGAGGTCTGACTGGTAGCTGGGTAGGTATTTTGAAGAGAAATTATTCCTTGCCTTTTTTGGCAAGTCCTGTACAGTTGGAAAAGGTTCTCAATATAAATTGCTGAATGTGAAAATTCTTCAGATTTTCCATTTCTTTAAAGAAGAGCATATAATACTTGTAGCATGCCATGAAGAAGTCCATATTTACCAAAATTCATTAGGAGGTCTTCACCCAAACTTTACTGAGAGCTATACAATATTTTGGAATCTAGGCTTGAACTTTGTACTGTTACAGAAGAATATTGCCATGCAAGCATCCTATTTTGTAATTGTTGCAGCAAACTCTAAAATAGCTCTTAGCCTCTGTTAAGTATCTCAGTGGTATTTAGAAATTTGCAAAGTCTTGAGGCTATTTACAAAGTCAGGGTTTTACTATTAAAGATTCAAAAAATTTAAAAGAGCGGTTTGATTCAATGATTATTATTAAATGGTAGCAACTGAAAGAGGAAAACTTGGAACCAAAACGTACCCATTTAAAAACAAATATTCACACATACAGGGCTTTACACTGTCTTTATTGCCAGTTTAGGCTACACAGTTAATCAGTGCTTCTGTTACCTTGAAAATCTGTCTGCTTGCTGTTGTAAATAACTTGCTCTTGCTGGTGGAGTTGCTGACAACTACCCTGTTTCCCCAAAAATAAGACAGGATCTTATATTAATTTTTGCTCCAAAAGATGCTTACTTTTTACATGTATAGCTGCCTGGACACTATTCAAATTGACTTTTAAAATGAACTGTAACTAGGGCTTATTTTTGGAGTAGGGCTTATATTTTGAGCATCCTCAAAAATCCTGGAAAATCCTGCTAGGGCTTATTTTTGGGGTAGGTCTTATTTTCGGGAAAACAGGGTATTTAGACTTTCAGCTATCAGAAGTGCTACTAAATGTCTGTGTTTGTGGCTTCAAAAAGGACTGGATTCTGAGGTAATTTTTGTAGCTAGCATACCTCAAAGTCTTCATTGTTTGCCTGTATTTATTTTATTTAGATGAGTAATTCCAAAGTGTGAACCTCTCTAATAGATTTAATTCACTTGAGACCATAAAGTAACCTGGTAGCTTTTGCTGAAAATGTTACCTTGATGGTGAGGTTGATTTTTCTTTGTGGAAGACAGAACGTTGTCCTGTAAAGCCATGTGTAACCTGTGAAACCTCGCGCCTTGGAGAGGGATGCACACGTGAAGTTTTCACACTTACACCTGCATGGAGCCAGGGAAATTGGGCTGCAGGGATCGGGTGGGATGAGTTCCATGCACTTCCCCACCCACAGACTCTCTCTGTGGAAAAGCGGTGGAAACTCAACCCATATCAGAAAAAATCTGATATTCTTAATATCCCCTCCCATTCCCCACATTGGCAGTGGCGAGGGGTCGCCCCTCAGCAGAACACAAAGCGTACCCTTCGTCCTTCTCTCTGCAAACACAGTGATCTGTGTGCTCTCCATTGTAAACGCAATTGGAGGGCAGAGGACCTTTAGTCACCTCTGCCATACCTGGTCAAGTATCACCTATAGAACATCTTTCATCTGAAGAGCAGCGAAGAGCTGTTGGGTACGTAATTGATTCCTGCAGCCCCTCTGCTTTGGCAGGTATCATTAACCAGCCTCAGTGGGGACACCGCTGGGCATACAAAGGTTCTCGCTTGCTTCTGATCATGCCACAAGCCGCTGGCTGTGCCAGAGATTAAAAAAAAAAAAAAGAGAGATTTTCTGATTTACTCTGCTGCGGTCTTAACCACGAGACAATTCCCCCTCCTGAAATGTTTGTTTTCAGCTCCCGGTAGTAGTGATAAAAGCGTGTTAAATATCAGACTTCTCAGCCTGAGACCATCTGCTTCCCTCGCAATCATGTACCACCCGCACACAAGAGTTGCTTGTCGCTGGCATTGGGGTTACAGCAGAAAACAAAAAGAAAGGCATTTTCCCATCTGATAGGTTAACCAGAAGATGGACCAGGGAAACGTGTTCAGGCGGAGGGGGTGGGATGATGTTAGAAGCAGAGCGGTGTTTCCCTGTGAGTAGAAGACAGCAGGCTTGCAGGAACTCCAGTCATTCAGATCTCCTCTGGCTCTATGTGTGTGTAAGATCTTGTCCCCCTTGACTATGGCAAAGCTTGCCTTCGAAATCAGTGGTGTCACATGGTGAGCGTACCAAGAAAAGCTTTCGCCAAGTTTGTTACTGGTGAAATGACAGCTGGTAGGTTTAAAGGGAGTCTACATGCTTTCAGCACATTAAATCATTTGAAACTCAAACTCTGTTTATTGTAGAAATTAGATTACTATTAGGAGGTTTCAGATGAATCTTTTTTTTTAAGAACTAAATTACATGCAGAATTTGTATTTCTGCCAGAAGGACATAGAATTGTAATGAATCGTTTTATTTAGCCTTTGCTTACTTCAGAAGAAGCAACGACGTCTCTTTTGCTGCTGCAGTTGCCTGGAAGGCAGGAGCATCGTGGAATTCAACTGGCATTTGCTAACACTGTATGGGAGATTTCCTCACTTTTCACTGCACCACGGAGGTGATTTACTTTGTGCTTATTTGTATTTTTTTGCCATTGTTTCAAAAACATTCGTTTCAGCTCTGCTCTTTTTGTGTCTTTATGTGTATATTATCTAGTTGGCTACTTAAATCAAAGGTTGTAGTTGAGAATTGTGATTTCTCTACCTTTTATCTATTCTGTCAGTGTCTGTCTTAAAACTACAGCAATGTTATTTAAAAGGAAGAGCTTACTACCACATGGATCAGCCCAGGGTTTTTTTAAGGAGCTTAGTTCAGGTGAGAAGCTGTAAAGTTTAGCTAGAAACTGACGTGAAAGATCACCTGCTGGAAGCAGCTTTGGAGCAGCAATGTGGCTAGGACATAATGAAAATATGCACAGGAAAAAGCAATGCCTACGGTCATTTATGAAATTATGTATGAAAATGGAATGTAAGAATTCTTTTCATAATTTGCTGGTTTATACATTTAAAAAACATTTCTGGAATTTCCCCCCTAACTTTTTGTTTATTATTGAACCATAGTTGTTTATTGTCATTACTACAGTATAGTCTGTTTAAGCTGTTCAGCATACTGCTGTCCTTCACAGCATTTGCAGAAATAATAATGAACCCATACAAATGGCTAATTAAATCACTCTCCATGTCCACTGATACCTCTGAAATTATCATAGATTTACTTCAGATGCTGTGCTAGATATGGGATTTGTGTTGATAAGTTACATGAACTGAGACAGTCAGACTGAAAGGTAGTTTTTTTGTTTCAACTCTTAGCAATTCAAAGTTTATGTTGGATTTGAGGGTTAATGACTCTGTCTTCCTTCCAAAAAGGGAAACAGCTGTACTGGAAACCCAGAGCATCTTTTAAGAAATCTTTTGCAATGGATTTGTTCTTTTGATTGATATCTAACTAGACTTAATTGTCATCAGAATATAATAAAATCTTAGTAAAATCAAGAGGTTTTGTAGGTTTAAAAAAAAAAAACAACACACCACATTAGGAGAAAGAGCAAAGTTCTAATTCACATATAAGCCTTAAAAGCTTATTTAAAGTCATTAGAGAACAATAGTTCCTCAGTTTGCTCTTTTGGAGGCTTCCTCCTCTTATGCATTTCTCTTCCCTTACGTAGTTAGGAGAAAAAAGTATTTAAAAGATATTTTGGAAGCTTGGTTCCCTGTTCTTTTCCTCTCTTTCATGATCTGCATATTCATTATACAGGTAGATCAGTTAATTGATCTGGAGGCAAAAATTGGTCTGCTGAGCTACTGCTTTACTCCTTTCTTGCTCTAAGGCCCAAGCTGCAGTCTATAAGAACTTTTACATTTAACTCTAGAGGCAAGGATTAAACTCCTTTTTTAAAAAAGCAAGACTGTAGGGCAGGCATCTAACTTCTGTGTTTTCCATAAAAGGTAGTTGTTATGATTTTATAATAAAATTGTATATGCTTCCTCATTTTTCTTAGATTTTTTTCCTGAGCTGTTCACATTTGCATCTCTCTGTGTTATTCACTCAACCTCTTTTCTGTGCAATTCTACCATTTTTTCCCCCGTGGTTTTCTTTTCATCTCAGTGCCCCGTTCCTTTTTCATTTCCTCCAAAGCAAAACACGAATCCCTCTTATCTGAGTTCTTTCAAATCAGATGAAACAAACTCACCTATTTGTGCTTAGAAGTTTTATATTGTGTTTTCCCATTCCTAGCTTATCTTTCACAGATTTTATTAGTGTGGCCTTACTTTCTCAGACGAGGCTGAGCACGCAGAACTTGGTCAAGAATTTCATCACTTGTAATGAACTAATTTGGGGGCCTTTCAAACTGCTTTTGGATTTGTAAATTTATAAGATTTACAAAAAGGCACCAATAACCTTGGCAAGTCCATGACAAAAATTCAGTTGACTTAATTAGTGAAGAATTTTCCCCCGGCTCTTGGAATCGAGGAAATCCAGTGGTTTGCTCCTTCTTCAAGAATGTCAACCATATGTCAGTAAAAGTCAAGTTTACTAAGTAGTAAAAGAGCTTTTTAGATGGTATTTTATTTATTGGGAAGAAAGGTGGTTTCTCACAGCACCGGTTGTGTCAGCTGTTAAGTATTACATTATCATGACTTGTGAGTGTATTTTTTCAGGTTAAAGGTTTGAAAGTTGGGGGGTTTAACCTGTACAGTAGTCACTGTGCTTCTAAAGTAAATAGCTTTGGCAAATTGTTTTTCTTGGAAGTGCTAAGAAATAAAATCAGAAGACAAAGACAAACATACAGTCGTAGCTCACTTTGGATTAATGATTTTGGATAGGAACCAAAATTATCTAACACTTGAAAACGCTAGGAAATCTATTAAGAAGTCATACATCAAACTTTGCAATCCATACTGCACTCCAGTTAAATGTGTGGTGTGAAATGAGTACATATATTAACACACTGACATTTTGCCTGAATCACGCTTATAGAACTTACTCAACTTACAGCTGAAGCATGGTACTTCTTTCTTATAACATTTATTTGTAAATCATAATTTTTACAGTCAAAATTAAGTGGCTATCTGTATTTGGTATAAGCAGAAGGTGCCAGATGAGCAGAGCAGGAAATGGGATACTCCAGATTGTTTTACCTGTGGTTTAGAGGCGGGTTTTGGCTATGTACTCAAAATTTTTTCAGATTAATTCTAGTCGTCTGTCAGCATTTTGGAAAGCTGAATTTTTTCTCCCCTTACAAAGTCCTTCAGCCGGACTTCTCCATTTTTGTTTCATGTTTTGTTTTCTTTCAATGAAAACCTGGATTCTCCGATTAAGAAGCTAGCCTTCAATTTGTGAACTCAAAACGTATTTCTCCACTGACTTCCATGAGTTATCAGCAAAGAAGATGATCTGAAGCTAGCAGTAATTGCATAACTTTCTCACTTCTGACTCTAAACAAGGAAGAAGGATGATCTGATTTATGAAGGTGCAGGAAGTCTGTGCTGAAAAGAAACAAGTATGACTTTAAGGGAAGCCTATGGGTTTGGTGATTCCCAGCCCCAGGGAGTACTTGTCTTTTCCCAGTTTGGTCTCCAGGTAAATTGCTGGAAATAAATCAATGACGTTTTTTCATTGGAGGGTTCTGTTTGGTTTCACAGGCCTCAGGTCCTAAAAAGAGAATAGAAATAATGTCTGTTAGTATCCCTGATAACTACTGTGTGGGTTAGTCTGTGGTGGAAAGAGATGGTGTTCATGTAATATGACAGCAGGATTTTAAGTACACTGTTGCTTCTAGTTCGCTCTGTGTGCATAGTTGCCATCATGTGTTTTATGCTGTCTTTTTTTTTTTTTTTTTGGTCTTGTAAAGCAAGATCATAAGTATGTTACCCTAGCAGGTTAAATTTCAATTTACTTTTAGTGGTGTTTGTGTACTTTTCTTTTTTCATCTTTCTTCTTAAATCTCTCTGGGGGAAAAGAGGCCACTATTAGGAAGGTTGTTTGCTGAACTAGTTCCACTGTAGCTTTTTTCACTGAAGCTGAAATATTTATGTCTGTTTCAGCTTTCATAAGGTGATTAAGCCATCCTCAACTCAGTCGAAAACCTGCAGAGTTTCAGTTTACATTATTACTTAAAATGTCTGCCTTGTGGATGACAGCAGCATCATCAGTTTTCCATGATCCAGGTGACTTTGTTCTCCCAATCTGAGCTCTTTCACCCAGTATGCTTTTGTAAGTCTCCTCCTTTAGCTGGTCTCTCATATGGTACCCTGGCCAAGAAGGCATGTATCATTCTATGGTATTTAAATTAAACAGATTTTGCCTGCGGTAATATTGACCGCGTGTTACATATGTATTGAAGGGGTTAATGGAGCAGTTGCAGGCTGGAGGTGGATATGTTGGAATGCTTTGAGAATCAATTCCAGCTAATGGAAAAAATGTTTTAAAAGTGAGCTGGTTCAGTTCCCACAGTGAACAACAGAGAGTGGAAACAACATTTAATAAAGCTTTCAGAAGTAAATCCTCTGATTCTTCCTTTCACCACCATCTGTGGAAGAAATGTCTGCTTTCTTCTCAACAGGCAGTATTTCTTCCTGCAGTGTATTTGCCTTACTCTGTTAGGTATCAAGAGAAAGCTCTTTACATCTTTGAACAAAAAAAAAATTTGAAAAATATGTTCTGTTCATTTGCCCTCTAAGACTTAAGTTTTATTGACTTTGCACATTTTTGTTTAAATGGCAGGTTGACCAAAAATTACCAGTCCTAAGATTCCTTCTCGGCTGCCCCTAACTATCTGGTTTCCAGTAAATTAAAGAACTTTTAACTATATGCATCTTGTTTAACAAAGGTGGATGCTGCAAATGTTGTACTTGGATTATTGGGGAATGTTGCATCTTCTGATTTATCTGTGTGTCACCTCCATTTTAAAAATTAAGTCATTTATAAGATTTGGCAAACATAACCTGTTACTTGTGAAAATAATACATTATTACATTTGTTGTCTTTTGTGGGTTTTTTACTATATGGTTCTTATGCAGAGTTGAGGGGCTTATAATAGTACTTTTGCATTGCTAATTATGATAAATATACACAGATTTAAATTAAGGAACAGGTTTTGTTCTATTGATAAACCTCACTGAAAACACAGGTTTTATTTTGCATTTGAAAATTGGCATGATCTTAAATGCAGGGCATATTTGTTGTCAACCATGAACGGTCTTTATGAAACCTGAAGAAGATTTGTGAAAACAGCCTGTAATAAAAATCACACATGCTTCATAAAACACTACTTGATAGATATCACTTGCACCATTAAGAACTAAACGACAAAGGATGTAATTTCAGTTCTGGCATGCAATATTAATCGAAAGCCTTTAAAGCATCTTGCTGATGGGAACTATGACAACACGACATTGAAGAATTACAAACCAGAGGCATCTATCTTAATCAGATTTTCAAAGTAAATGCCATAAAATAGAAAGTTATTTTGTCTGTCTTTCCCAGGGTCACATATGATATAGGGTATATAGCTTTTTAGCTCGTTTATGCTAAAAATACTAGAGACCAAAAAAATCTGTCTTTCGAGTAAGTTTTAAGTTCAGTTCATGTACTTCGGAAAGTTTTCGTAAAAAGATTATTAGTAACTGACGATTTCTGTTTACTGCAGTACAATTTCTAAAACATTATGGAGAATTGAATTATAAAACATAGCTGAGCTGCACAGATGTTATCAGTATGAAGTTGCTGAGGGGAAATACTTTGCTAAATGAATGCGAACTGAAAAGTCAAAGTCAGAGGTGTACCTTTAACCTGAAGTCGACCTTCTGCAGATAGCACATCTGAAAGACATTGGTAAAAATATATTTTCTTCAGTTCCTACAGACTGCAATTTTTGCTCATGACTCATTTCTTTGTATTCCAGCATATATTTAACTGGTAAAGAATAGCTTCCTCATAGGATATAGGAAGTTATCAAAATGTACTTTGTGGTTTAAAATACGAATGTTATGTGTTAGGGACTGTGCTACTGCCCTCCAGGGAGCTCCTGCTACTCTCCTCTTGCCATCTGGTAGATCTTAGACACTCACCGTGTGTGCACCATGAGACCATTTAGAGATTTTTCCACCATCAAATGAGTCTCTTCTCTTTCACAGCAGAAGTCTTCATTTCTCTTTTAAAAAGTAAAATAATGTTGAGATTTAAAGAGAAATATGTAACGTGAATAACAAAATTCAGGGGTTTTTAACAATTTCTTCCAAACTTAGGATATGTAAGCAAGGCAATGCATTCTTTCAGAGCATATTCTGCAGTTAAATTCACTGGTAGTTTCTCATTCCTGGGTAGCTTGACAGGTTGTCAGGCCCTACAGGCAGTGTACTGATGAGGAGACAAACATTGGCCCACTTTGATCAAGCTACTTGTATGACTTTTTGCTATTTTATATTATAATAGTATACACACACACACACACAAGATGCATATCTTGATCAAAGCGTCCTTGTCAGTTCTCCACATTCATGTCACCATGTAGCTGGCACAGAAGCACAGAGTGCTTCAGGACGAAGGCAGCAGCAGCAGCAGCTGTGAGTTAATTCTGTTTCCATCTGTATGTCCATTAGTTGTAAAGCAAGTTGTAAAGATAGTGCAGGCTGACAACATACCCGAGTGAAAGGGCTCTTGGGTGGTGGTAGGCACTGTGTCACCCCATTCCTTGGCTTAAGTGCATGGCTTGAATCCTTAAAGCAGTTGGCAGGACAGAGCCAATTTGGACATGGATAAGATTAAACAAATACCTTGGGATTGATCACAAAATGAGCATTTATCTTGGGTTGCCACTATAGCTTGTAGTAAATGATCAGAAAGGAAACTGAGTCTTGCACAGCTTGGCAGAAAGAGTACGCCGAAGCAGTGGTTCGTTCAAAAGACAGATCTGCCTAATTACAAAAGAACACTTAAATACTTCTTTTTTTTTTTTTTTTCTCTAAACCCATAATGTTCTTGTTTTTTCATTAATTAAATACAGCTTCTCATGAAAGGTGCTCCCAGCCAGAAACTTCTAGAGCCAATGGTTTTATGTGCATGCAGAGTCGCTGAAGCCCTGGCCATAGCAGGGCAGGTCTTAGCCTTCCGTAAGCAAGGACTTGAGAAAAAAAACCAAACCAAACAAAAAACTCCTTTGGGAGCTCTGGGAAAAGTTAGGCCATAATACCCACTCTCTTCAATTTTCAGGGATTTCCATGTGTCCATGTGTCAATTAGGTAAAATTTTAAGCCCATCAGAGTGTTTTAATTAGGAAATCAAACCACTTGTTAGGGAAATTACCTTTGACTGCTAGCAATCAAAGGCTAGCAGACCAGGACCAGTGACATGGAAATGAAAGGTCATATTTTTTACCAGTTTTCTAAAATATTCAGTCTTTTCCAGCTGGTTACTTCTGGTATATATTGTGGATATTTGCTTTAGCATGGCAGAGACTCTTCTGAAGAGAGAGGAAAAAAGGAGCACCCTGACTAAATAAGAGTTAAGACTCTTGCAGACATAGATACTGAATTACATTATGTTCACATTTGAAATGTTTATATCGTAATGGAAGTCTTCGCTTTTGTGTTTGTCATGGAAACTCAAAGTTGACATTAATTATACACTATTAAAAAAGCGTAATCCTTATCAAATGGAAATCATCTCTTTTTCTTAGAGGAGTAGCTAGCTGACAGGTCTCAGTGATCTGTCTGTTACAGAAAGGCTATCAGGCAAAATGTGCAACAAATTACTTTCTTTGGATACTCGGTCTGCTATTCTCCTTCTGAATTAACCCCTTTCCCCCAAATGGCAGTAGTTATTTTAAATGTCTCTCTCTCTTTACCTTCTCCTGTTACATATGCATCTTTCTGTATTCTTTCATATACTGTTCAAATTGTGTAACAATTAAATGATAAAATTAATTAAATGCAAATTACTCTTGGAAAAGGTAGAGAGAAAAAGGTTTTGTGAAAGGCTATAGAGTGCATATAATTTACCTCTACAATTGAAATGGCTGCTTTGCTTCACTGCAGTTCCCTAGGGCAAATAACAATTTAAATATGTTTTGAAAAATTCATATAGCTGTAGTAAGACAGCTTTCCACCCGATTTCTTGTGACTTTTCTGAGTTCTGTACATATGTTCACATACATAATTATCGGATGCTGACTTATGCAGCAAATGCCTCAAAAATGTGGGGCTTTCTTGTTGCACCTGAACAACTTGAATGCACAGGCCATTTGCTGGGCCAATTTGCATCTTGCTGCAGAAATCTTCTCTTTAAGATGAATGGGACTGCTCTACAGTCATTAAGGTCTAGACCGAACAAGAAAGTTTTAATTAAAACATAGACGTAAGCCCACCTGTATCCGTACCTGCGTATTTTTAGTGTGAACAAGGCATTGCTGTTTAGTTTAAATAAATTAGAATTGCATTTAAAGTCCAATTTAAAGCAAAGCAACTGTAACTTTCTTAAACAGTTTTTAAGTATTTCAATACAATTGTGCTTTATCAGATTTCAGTGCTCATTCTTCTTTCTGATAGTCTATAAGAATGCAATTTCTAGTAAGTGGTTTCTTGTGAGGGCCCTGGCCAAGTCCCAAGACCACCAGTCTTTTCGCTAACAAAAGGAAGAACCGTTTCCCTCTGGGATTCCTGTTTTCCAACAAGCTGATGGGTAGAGACCAAGGAGAAGTGACAGGGTCTCAATACTGGCCACTGTGGCCCATGCGGGACTACTTTCCCTAGCAGTGGTCTCCAGTGTTGCACAGCTCGTGAAGTGTATGTATCTCTGTCATGAAACTCCTGCTGTCTTTATCAATTCCTTAATTATGAAAAGCAAAGAAACAGCACTTTTCTGGCTGTGGTGCTGATTTCTCAAGGGGCCTGTGTGAATCGCATAACATATACGCCTCAGTTTCCCTGCATGTGCAATGAGAATATTTTCATAGTGTCACGGGATTGTCAGGAGGTTTAGTTACTATTTAAGACTGATGGCTTTGTGTGGAAGTTGCAGTAATACTGAAAGCTGTTCTTTAGCTATTAACTCCTTAAAAGGGGAGTAAAAAAAGGGGAATCTGGCTCTGGCTTCAGAACGGCGTTCAAAACATGACTGTTGTGATGATTATATCTTCCTCACAAATCAGTGCAAGATTGAAGTTTCTGTTAAAAATTCCATGACAGTCAGAAGAACTGTCAGTTCAGGAAATCCGGCAGGTTGAAGAAAAGGTCGAAAGAGCAGTCCTCAGTGATCTCTCAGTCAGAATAGCAACGCAGGACTGAAGAAATTTAGAGGAATATAGATTTTAGTTCTATTGATTTATGGAAAATCTAATCTTGTTAGGCTCAATTTTACCTGTAGCTCTTGCACAATTAGAAGAGGAATAAATCATTGCAGGTTTTTCAGGCATTTCTGGTTCTGCAGAGGCTGTAGATTCTGTGCCTGTTGAAGTCGCCCTCAAACCCTAGAAAATGTCACCTGGCAGTGTCCTGGAGGAAGAGACAGGTGGGCTTTGAGGATGTGTGATCTTTGCAAAGTTGCACTTGCTGTGCTCCTCTCGCTCCCTTCTAGCCTGCACTTATGGTTACAAGCTCATCTCGCAAGTCTTAATTTATTTTATATGTTCCTCTGAAGTTTCAGTGTTAGTAACGTTTATACATGACATATCTGAAGGGCTTTGTAGGTTCACAGTAAATTTCTGGGGGAATAATCTCAATCCCAAACAGTGGCCTGAGTATCTGGCCTGTGGGCTGAGGAATACAGTTTCACTTCTCCAGCATGTTATCGGTATACTAACTAGATATGTTGCTTGGAAAGGGCATAAATATCCTTTACAGAGGCTTTACCATCCTTCTTCCTTGTTGGTAGAGTCTGTGGGAAGGTCTGACACTTGCCTGAGCCAAGCCTGCAGGCCTGAAATAGTCACCTTACTCACACCCTCCATTGCAAGAGAACAGCGTAGCAGATGATGGCGCAAGGTCTTTAGTACTAAAAACGATAGATTAAAAGAGTGATTCTTCAGATGAGATTTTAAATGAGAAGAGGACCGTGTTGCACTGACTATGGCAACACTGTTCAACAAGGCTTAGGCAGGTAGGAGAGGCAAAAAAGAGAATGACAAAGACAAAAAGTCAGGCCCATAGGACAATTTTGATTAAGTAGTTTATCTGATTAAAAATAAATTACAGAAAAATATTTATTTTCACCGATAAGTTTTTTGTCATGTAATTAATCATTTATACTTATATGTATTTACACATGCTCATGCGTAAAAAAAATTTACACAGACGTGTATGCATATATAAATTTCTACATACACATATACCTATATATTATAAAATATAGGGCCACAGCTAATTCTGCACCAGCTGATAAATAGCTTGTAACGTAAATCAGATAAAATTTTAAGTAGACACAGGGGAAAAAAGTCTTTGCTAGTGTTAGTCTGTTAATTTTCTGTTAGCTGTCTTGTTGAAATGTGACTTGAAGCCCTTGATAGTGATTGCACTCACATGCAGCAACATCCTTTGTGGTGGTGTTGGTAAAGACAAAGCTCATCATTTGTATCCTTCCTGGAGGGTAATTTTTCATTAATGTGTTAGGGATTTGGTGTTGAAAACCTTATTGGCAATGTAAAAGTTGTCATTATTTTAATGGCAGATTCAGCATTGCTGTGGTTCATGACAAACGTCATATTGACCACACAAGGTAACTGCAAATGAGAATAGGCTCTCAGAAAGGAAATTACTACAAAGGCTGGATTTCCTGTTTAAGCTTAGCACGTCTATTCCTTAAAATTCTCAAATTTTCTTATGTTCACAACATGCAAAATTACTCATTGTTAATTTATTTTTATAGTAGTCACCTGTAAGTTATTGCAAACATTTGTTTCGACAGAAATACTTTTCCTGTGTTCTTTGTGCTGAGGTATTGAGTTTGTAACAGTTTGCAGTTATAACCAGTTCCAAACAGGGAATTGCTTATGAAGATCAAACAACTAGCCTAAGAACTACGTGAAAGCATTTACACTGTGAGCAAAGTGCAGGCCCTGTATCTTCTGCTCTGCTAAAGACTTGCATTTATATTATTAAGTATGTTCTGCTACACTACTTTAGGAAATAGATTGCAATTTGATTTACATATCGTTAAGTGCTACATTTTTAAGTGTCATCAATCATTCCTAAATCATGATAAATGAAGTGTCATAGCGTTTTTTTAATTTTGTGTTTATTGTCTTGTATGACAAGGTTTGTCTTCTGTTTATGTCTTATTTACTACTGATTTTGCAGAACAGATTGTTAAAACCTAACATTGATGAAGATATTTGATTGTGGGTTTTGCTGTTTTGATGTTTTGGTTTCAAGCTTTATGGGTGTTGTGTGCTTTGGTTAAGTCAAAAAATATTTCCTTTTGTTTTGATGGCCTAACTCTCTGATCACCTGTGACTTACTCCAAAACTGTAGTTATATTGCATAGTGTGAAGTTGGAAAATCTGTTCTGCGTGTGTTCTAATGGATGTGACGGTCATTAAGTATATGAGTCTTCTGACGTTGTAATCAGATGTGATTCAGTCTGTTAAATATCCATGAAGCAACATCTGCTTCACAGAGTGACCTTCTGCTAAAGAATACTTAGCATCTATTAGCGGATCATAGTGCAGATCTGCCTTATTTGAAAGGCACTAAACTAGAGTAGTCTACTGCTGTTTAGCAGCTAGCTTGTAATAATTTATTGCCGTTAAATAAAGCTTAAAAAAAATCCATTAAATAATGATAGGGAGTATATGCATTTTGAAAACCTTTGTGTTCTACTGAAATTACCCATTTAATTTCAGGGTTGGTTTGTTAAAAAAAGCTGAAATCTAAAGGCACATTAGGGGATCTGTCAGATGCTATCTTCTGTAGGTGTTAATAAAACCAGATTAAAAAAAAAAAAACCCTGAAATTAATACCAAAAGCAATTTTACCATCTGTTGTATATTAATTAGAACTTTGTGTATCAAGGGTAAACTTGCTCTTAGAGAATGTCACTGGATGTCTGCTAATAGAATAATATGCAAATATATTAGATGATAGGGTTATATTGAATTTCTCATTCTGCTTTGGTTGTAGCAAATGCTAAGATGGTGTATAACGAACTTTAATTTTCTTTCTTCTTAGAACAACCTCCAAATAACCAAGGCCAGTCGACCCTGCAGCCTTTGCCACCTTCTCACAAGCAACATTCAGCACAGCATCACCCATCCATCACCTCACTTAACAGAAACTCACTGACAAATAGGAGGAATCAGAGTCCGGCCCCGCCGGCTGCTTTGCCCGCCGAGCTGCAAACCACACCTGAGTCAGTCCAGCTGCAGGACAGCTGGGTCCTTGGCAGTAATGCGCCACTGGAAAGCAGGTAAATACTTAGGTACTACTACAGACTGTGACACTTCTAAGGAAAATCATTAACTTGATGAAAGATGACCAGCAGCTAATACTGCCATCATTCAGCGAACAAAAACTGCAAACCTTTCAGTACTAAAAGCTATCCTCTCCAATCCACAGTGATACTCTTTTCCCTTACAATGCCTATTGCAGAGTAATTGGACTCAGTATAATAATTTTTCCAGACAAGCATTTTCTTTCCTGTTCATAATATATGACTTTTGACTATTTGAAGAAATTTCTTGTCTTGCTTGCCAGATATGTTATGTGTCAAATATATACTGCCATACAGATCGAATCTCGAGGAACTTTCAGTAATACTTTTTAACTCTTGTGCTTGGTCGCCTTAAAGAAATACCCATGTGAGGCTAGGTGTTGTTTAAACTTGTCTAGGATCTGGTGAGATGAAAGAACTCGCATAGTTCTGGTATAATGATAAATTTTTCCTCATTCTTTTTTGTCTTTTATAATTGATAACTGGCTCTATGAAAGACGCATAAAGGGTGACACTAGCTTCTTTAGATGCAGAATGATCTATAAAAAGATTGTATAGGACTTACTGGCACAGAGCTGAATTTACCCACAGTGATTAATTAATACTCATGTAACACTCAGTCACCACTAAGTTTTTATTAACGAAAGCTATAATATTCCAATTTAGTCATCAAACTGAGCATTTATAACTATATTAAAGCTGACAGTAATTATTGAAAATGTCTATGAAATCCCTTTAGTTCATTCTTTGAATCCTTTCAAATTATGTTTTGTTGCAAAGTAAAGATAGTCCAGCTGATGGTGACTAATTTAAAATATACATGACCTTAAGATTCTCTATTAGCTAGTTTTGTCCCTGTAGATGTTTCAGGCAACTCCTCTGTCAGGCTGTTGGGAATGGCTAGTCCTTGTCTTAGTTTTCTTGGACCCTTCTGTATTGCTTATGAGACAGAGACACTGTGGAATAGGATCCCGCTGAAGGGATTTCATCATCAGATTCAGACAATTTAGTACATTAAGAAAGAGTTTTCCTATATAGAAGAAATAAATTTGTAGTTGGAATAAGATGTTTGATGTTTTCCAGACTGGTTAATCTTCAGTAAATGGGTAAGGTCTTTGATATTTGCTTCTATGGCCATATATGTTTTTATTGTGTTTACAGAGAAAAAGACAGGAATTGAATGAGAATGCCACTTCCAACCTGGAGTAAATTTTTTTGCCCAGTAGAGTCTTTTCGTCTTTTAAATGTTCTTGATTAAAAGCTAAGGATATTTGAGTGTTCAAGTTTTGAACACTTGTGAATGAGCTGAAATGCAAAAATTTCACATAAAAACTGACAGAGGCCTACTGTAGTTTCTCTAATAGTCTCACTTGGTTGGAACTCTGGAGGTGAAGAACCTGTCTTATTTGTCATTGATTTTTCTCTTTTTGGCTAAGGTTCCCTACTGAGTGTGATTCTTAGGCTCAGTTTCAGCTATATTAACAACTTTGTCATAGGTCTCTTCCTTCATCCTTTTCTCAGCCTAAAAGAAAGTTTATTTCATCTTTGCTAATATTTTAGCTTATGCCCATAGTCAGCTTTTTTTTCCCCCTCTCTTTTTTTTTTTTTTCCCTCTCTTTTTTTTTTTTCTTTTTTTTTTTTTTAATCTGACTTGGGTGACAGCCATTTAGAGGTACAGAATGTGAATGTCAGCATATATACATAGCTATCTTTCTCTATAGGCTCATCTCGGTGATGGTGGCATAAAAATGATACACAACATGCTGTCATGTATAGCTGGATAGTGAATAGGCCATTCTTGTGTATGTGCATGTAGGTAAGAGAGAGATGTGTTTGCAAAGCCTGAGGGAGGTTTTAGTCCCTATCACTTTACAGTAGTAATGGAAGTGACTTTGAAATATGTATTTCATACTATTGGATTCAGTTGTATATTTAATAGAATATTATAGAATTTGCCTCTGTATAGAGTTAATACTTTTGTGTAAAGCATTCATGTTACTGGTTAAACAGATGAACTGTGAAGTGACGGATCAATAATGTCCAACAGATATTCCAGTTTATGGTTTTCTGAATATAAAAAGACTAATTCCTTAACATTTTATGAGGGCCTAAAACCATAACTTGAATTATATGAGTGCTTCTTTCATCTTTGATGCCATCTGTAAATGACAATGACATTACTGAGCAGTGGCAGAAATTGTCTTCACTCTATTGGGGCTAAGTAAAATCTACACGTAAAAAAACCCAGCAGGACAGTAAGAAAATATTTCCTGCAGATTTCCTCTGATTTCTTGCAGACTGCGGTATCTTTTCATTGGACGCGTAATGATCTTTACTATTTGTCTGTTCCCCAACCTGCTGCAAGTTAGATTCAGCTCTAGAAGCAATAGACCTGCTGGAAAAGCCAGCACAATAGAAAAATATTAACTGTTGAAGAAATAAGCAAGCAGGACTCTATTGAGCATCTTTCCATTTTGTACTTGGAATTATTTGTTGGATAGCCAAAATAATGCAAATACATGACTACATGTCAGGTGTCTGAATACTATAAATGATTATTAAGTAGTTATAATTAGTAGTTTTTTCATTATCATTGGTCTTTAAGTTTTTATTCACCTATTAGTTTTACTAGTGAGTTCCTGAGCACCAGGATCATTACATTCACATGGCTTTGCATTCTAGTAGGATCTAAATTACTGATATTTCAAAATACTTAGTAAATCACTTCTTTAAATGCTTTCTGTGTTAAATATTTGAACATGCAGAATTTTTCTAATGCACAATCAATTAGGTATGTTAGAAATGTGCAGAGGAAAAGTATGTTAGAATTTGTAAATTTGTTGATAAAAGGGAGCTGGTAGCATCTCTTAGTGCATTTTTCAGGTAATATTTCATTAATTTTAGGCATTGAATGTCAAAGATAAATTTGTCAGCAAGGGGAAATTTACATATTCCAGTCAAGAAATAAATCTCCAGGAATATTATATAACTTTATTCAGAACCTGTGCTAACGTGTCAGTGAATCAAAGAGAGATCTGCTTTTTCTTTCTTGATTTGCTGTATAAAATACTGCGTTTTTTGATGGATGGCTGTATGTTGTATAATGGATTGTGAATTTTTTATAGACACTAACAGAGAAACTCACATGTTTTTCATAGTCTGTACTGATACTGTTTAGTCTTCTCTTACCCATAACTTAAAAATAGAATGGGTAGGAACATTACCAGATTCAGTTACTTATCTACTAATTTTACCAAGAAGAAAGAGACAACTGGTTAAAGAAATACTTGATGTCTGGAAAGTATTTCAGCATTTTCAAGGATTTAATTAAGGTACTAGAATACCTCAGAAGTGGTACAGACAAAACAGTTCCTAGAAAGTCTTACTTCAAAATCATTCTGCAAGCTTGATCCAAACTTCATTTTAGAATACGAAGATTTTAGTAACTCCTGAAGTGTTACAAACATACCCATATGTCTTCATTGGGGTGGATTGCCAATGAAGCTAGCACCTTCAGTATTGATTAAAATGTGGAAAGGGTGTTGGTAGTTTCCAGGGAAGTCTTAAATCAATTTGTGTAGAGGCTGATGGATTTTCTGCAAAAGCACAGTGTTGCTGGAGGTTAAAGTCTGCTCAAAGCAGCTATTTTACACATTCCATCCATTAAAACAGTGCCTGGTTTAATCAAATTCAAAATTGTTCCATTCTCTAAGTCTTCCAGGTTTTCACACATGGACTTGATTAGACATTTTACTTGTATTGAGAAGGCATGGCACAAAATAAAGGCAGACACTGGGGATGGAGTTTGAGTCCTGTTCTTCTGAAGACCCCATGTGTGATTGTGAGCATGCCCCATTGCTGGTCTGCAAGTTGGGAAAACAGGACTCTACTTAGATTGCTGAGAGCATGAATGCATTTTTAAAGATTGACATGCCATAATTATGGTGTCAGTATATACATACAGAATCACAGAATGGTTAGGGTTGGAAGTGACCTCTGGAGATCATCTAGTCCAAGCCACGTTAGGCATGTTTATTAAGTCAAACAACCAGTATTGTTTTCAAAGAGTAAAGTTGAGTTTAAAAGTTCGGTTTTCTGATTTCTGATTCTGATGCAGTCAAGTGCTCACCAAGCATCTGTGTTTGAATCCTACCACACTGGGCCCATATGCTTATAAGCTTCCTTTGGTGTCAATAGTGTCTTACGTTAGATTTTTGCTTGATCTCTCTGGTATCCTTCCTGCTTCAAAATCCCTTGCTGTCACTGCGAATACTTGGAATTTGGCCATGCTGTGTATTTCATCCCCTGTATCTTAGACAAGCAGTGATAGTCCAGAATTCAGTAGTATTTGCACAGTATTGCTTGAGTTTATCATTCCCCTCTTCAAAGATACGCAGCCATTGAGGCAGCATGGACCTATTTTTTTCCAAACTAATATTTTCCTGGTTTAGACAGGACAAAAGAAGTATGCACTTCTCAACAAAATAGTAGTGCCTAGCTTTGTTCCTCCCCCTTCATTTTCTTGCCATTCCCTGAGAGAGCCAGAGTCTGTGGTCCTTTCCTTCCCCTGCTGCTGTGCAAAGCTGATTGCAGATGAGATCTCCACTCACTCTATAGCCATCCCTCTGCGTATTTTCTGGTTGACTGGCTGTGCCAGATAGGCAGCAAGAGACTGTCATTTAATGGTCTCAGTTCACTTTTATTGCTTCATCTCTGGTCCAGCCTCATCAAGTAAACAACATCCCCCACTAAGCACTGTTCAGTCCTTAAGCCTGTCTTGCCAGAGGCAGCAGCCAGGAATTTTATTCAAGGACTTGCACGTAAATAAGGGATCACAGCAAAGGGCAGTGACCACCTAATGGTAGCCTTGTAACACCATGTCTTCAAGTTACAATCCAGTATGTAGTTCAGAGAACAGCCTGGAAGGCAGATAAATCCCACATTCAAAATGCAGTTGCAGTTTTGCACATTTGTAGAAAAAGGAAGTTATACAACAGAATTAGTATATTCTTTTTGTGGGATCATCCCATTCTTTAATTTGAAATTGCCACTCTAATTTCATCTTTTTGTATCTTTGTGTATAGAGAATTAGGAAATCAAGCAGTCCTTGCAAATGGTCATGACAACCTTATAGAGATGGATGTGTTTTCTCCAACATATCACGATAGCAGTTATGGGTATGTGACTCTAAGTGTTTGCATGATGCTAACTGTTGACACAGGAGACAAAAATGTGATTAAAAAAAAAATTGCTTCCAATAGTCGAAAACATCTGGGACAGGCTTCCTTATCTTTATATATGATTTTTTAAATATTTTATTAATACTTTAAATAATTCGTCATACTGATTCATGGTAAATACAAAATGGAAAACTTTGCCAAATCTTGTTTGCTTTCACTTAAGAAAGTAGAAGTGCAATTGAGATTGTGTTAATTCTCTGTGGCCTGATTCTGCAAGCTGTTGCAACCTATTCGCATTGTTAGACATTTGCCAGATCTGATCCTGAGTTTGTAATGTATTTACTGCTTAGCAAATGTTTGTTTTAGAAATATTATGACATATTAATATAGCATAAGAAATGACCAAAGAAGTTAAGAAGAATTACATATCTAATCTGTAATTTTTATCAGCTAGTTTGAAATTAGAGCTGCTGATAAGTATATAACTGGAAACAGAGAATTCCATATAAAGGAACATTTCAATTAATTTAAATAAAATTTATATTACAGAACTGTTCCATATCTGCTTAACATTGTCATTAATATCAGTCTTGTATTTGAATTATGTTTGGGCATTCTTACACCAAATCATTAGTTTTGGTTTCTGATGCACACACACACAAAAAGAAAAAAAAAAAAAGTACAAAGTATCATTTCTAACAAGTTCCAGCCTGTTAATCAGCACAGTATGCTAGATTTTAGTAAAGAATTATTAATCATAAATTTACCTTTTTTTGTTAATACTATGCTAAAAGTCAGAGCTTTATGTCCAAATTCTGTTTTGCTAATTGTAACTCTTAACATTATAAAAGAGATAAGGTGCTATTTGATTAAATGAGATTTGCATCTGCCCATTAATAACTAATTAACCTGTAAAATACATTGACACTGTACATTGATCTGCTTCGTATTCCAAGAGCTCTTAAACATTCACTTACCCACATTAAAATCAACAGCAGGAAGAGAATGGTATGTTAAATTCAATTAGTTAATCATTATCAGCAAACTCAAAGATATTGCAGATATTTACCAGAAGACCCTAATATATTTTCTTTAAAGTGAAAATGTAAGCATATTGTATTAAAAAAGAACAAAACCAAACATTATTGTTCCCTGTAGACCAATTACCATACAATACTGATTCAGGTGCATAATTGCTGAAGTAGAGTTAATGGAACTGTGCCTGGTTTATGCTTTATATGTTTGTAATGGAACTGCCCAATGCAAGTATTTTAGCAAATGGACTATGTTATACAAAATTCCTGTTAGTTGATACTAATTCAGGTAAACATACAATGAAATTTATCTTGTTTGTAATCCCTTCATTTTTAAAATTATGCTAGCAGGGATCATCTCCTGGTGTGAAGGTTGTCCAGAGATAATAACACATCAGTTCCAAAGCATAATAGATTTGAGACTATAACATGCTATCAGCATGAAGATTCACTTTATCAGCCTCACTAACATACTGTGTCACAGCTAGAATCATTATATATTTGGATTTTTGTTTTCATGTCATGCATGTGTTACATTATGATATACTATTTCTTAGTTCGTATGGCTTACGGAGAGAATATTTATCTAATGAATTTGACAATTTTACTGTTAATAATGGTAATAGAAATAGACATTTGGATAGAAATTCTAATGATTCATAGTCCTAGACCTAAAGAATAGTTGTTTATAGCTTCAAGAGATTTGTGCACAGTGCATTAATTATCATAAGACAGCTGGAAATCTCGAAGTATTTTAATGGTATGTGTTGTTGGCTTTACTTCATACCACTATTCTTTTCTCTAATGTGTAAACATGTGTTAGTATACATGTTGACAAATCAGATTAGTTTGAAGTAAAAAGTCTTTTTCTTTTACCTAACCTGATAGTCCTCTCTCCAGGTTACCTAGATGTCAAAATCTGGAGGGAAAAAAAAAAAAAAAAAGATTCACTACCAGTGAATTACTGTATTTCTTACAGATAGAGCTTCCTGCCATTTTCTATTCCTGTAGAATCTCCTCATTTTCTGAAAATTTTGTATTTTTTGCAGGGTTGGGGTTTGAAAACTTCCTGTTATATTTAAGTAAGATTTCTCTGCAGGGAGTTTTGCTGGGGGTTTTTGTCATCTGTTGGGGAAAAAGTTCAGGAGAGCTGAGCTTAAAACAGGTCTGTTTGTTATAAGGGCATAGTGAACTAAATTTAAGAGTGGGAGAAGCCAGCACTGCAGGCTGGAGAGAAAACAACTAGAAATGACTGGGCACAAAAGGGGTAAGAGTGGGTGTGCAAATGGGCAGATGGAGTAGTCCAGAAGAAGAAACTCAGTGTGGTTGATTAGGTAAGGTAGGACTTAGTTAAAATGCTGGAGGACGAGAGACTGAATATCTAGGATGAAAACCAAAATTATTCCTTGTCCTTTATTGCTTGTGATTACTTCTGAAATCCTTTTGAGTAGCATATACCTCGGCACCTATAGAACTGACTCAAGATGATGAGAAACCTTGGCTGCTGGCATATGCTCTACTAGTGACAGAAGCCAGAAATAATCAAACCAAAGGTTTTGCATCTGTGATTTCCTATGCTGATAAGAAGCTTTTCATGCAATCTCTGACGTTTCTTCAAATTTGCTTTAAAAAAATGCAAGTTAAACAAAAAAGCCCACTTTAGTAAAAAGTCATCAATACCATAAAGTTAAGTGCAAAGTTAAAAGCAAACCTCTTTCTGCAGTTGCATGGCTGCACTTGAGACTGCCATCCCAATAAGTGCAGCTTAGTTGAACCAGAAAGGAATTTTAACAGATTCTGGAGATTCTCTCTGTCACATTCAAACAGGTGAGAAAACAACACCAAACATCATGGCAAAGCAAAGACCTGCATGACTGTATAGTGCCAGCATCCAACATCTCTGATAATGTTGGTTGCACAAAGAGAATTCCAGCTCCAAAAAGCCATATGTGAAAATGAGTACCATTAAAGATAAAGCATCACCCTCTTTTTGGCACAAGGTGTAATCCTCTGCCTTGTTGAACCCTTGGATGGTGGTCTCTCAAATCTACAAGTCTTGGCATGTTGCATGTGAGAGAGTACCCAAGTGTAGTATTCAACAAGTTTTCACCAAGGAACAATGAGGACTGGAAAACAGAAAGACGGTTGCATCGCATGTACATGCACAATTGCCATGTTGGTGGTAGTGGCTGTAATTCAGAGGTTATGACAGTGCTGTCACTGCAGTGACGTGAATCTGGCTATTTGAGTGACTGCTGGTAGTGTAGTAGTGGCGCCACAGTTTATATTGGGTTATCAAGGACTCTGAATGGAAAGAGAACCACAGCTATGGACATCAATAAGTGAGCTAAGGTTCACAGATCCATGGAAACTTCAGCCTGCTTGCAGCTTGGGCAGAATCAGATCCTATCAGTCACTGGCAGAGCAATACTTCACTTCCTTAACTTCCCTCTGGTGATATTTTCTTTTAAAATGTCCAGTAGTTCAGTCAGGTCTTTCAGCCGCAGGAGAAATTTCAACCTTTGTTTCAACTTCTGAATTAATCTTTGGGTAAATAATGCACCTCCAAGTCTCTCTTAAACCACGTTTGCTTTTTGAAAATGTCTTCATGAGCCTTTTGAGATATTTGGATCAATTGTTCTCTTTCAGATTTATGAAAAAAGCAAGAGTAGTAAATGAGATTGGAGAAGTGCTTTTGCCCTACGTTTCTTCTTTCATTTTGTCCCTGGAACTGGCCAAGGTTAGAATACCTCATTTCAGAGGCAACTTTCTGTCTTTGTGTATCTTGGTAGGGATATGATTCCAGAAGAGCAGAGAACAAGATCAGGAATTGTAATACAAATTCTTAGTGCTTCCATGAGCATTTCCAGTTCTCACTGCAAAATTCAGACGCTTTCCTCTACTCTCTCTTTGGAGAGAGGAGGACTGGAACAGCATGAAC